>NC_062545.1:174073337-179073337 GCF_016906955.1 Phacochoerus africanus
GGTTCAATTCCTGGCCTTGCTCAGTGGCTTAAGGGATCTGGTGTTGCCGTGAGCTACGGTGTAAGTTGCGGACATGGCCAGATCCTGCATTGCTGTGGCTGTGGTGTAGGCCAGAAGCTGTAGCTCCAATTTGACCCCTAGCTTAGGAACCTCCATGTGCCTCAGGTGCAGCCCTAAAAAGCAAAAAAAAAGGGGGGGGGGCACCTGAATCTCCTCTGGCAGGTGTGGGCACTCAGGAAGGCTCCTTGTAGGTAAGAGAAGCAGCAGGAGTTGGGAAACAACCTACAGTTAAAAAAGATATTCCAGTAAAAGAGAAGCAATATACATCAAGGCTGGAGGAGAAATAGAGTAAAATCAGGGCAAAGAAATTCTATGTTTAGAAAACTTGGGATGTAGAGTAAGAAAGATGTGCGGTACTGTGACAGGTGTGGACAGAAGGCTTTGAAGAGTGAGAGCAATGATGAGAGCCTTCTCTTTCCCTTTTCTCCTGCTCATTTTGCCAGGTCAGAAATCCAGTATCTTTCCAGTCTTCTTGTTCTAATCTTATTCTCTAGAGTAGTCTTTATATTTTTATTTCAAAATAATTTTATATTACATTAATTTTGTTTAATCTGTCAGTCTGATAAATCTTCAAAAAAACTAAAATAGATAAAACTTAATCTAAAAGAAACAGGTAAGCTGGAGGATGTCTCCTATGTTGGAAACAACCAGCTGAGACATGAAGCCAAATAGGTTGCAGAAAAGACTCTTACAAGTTTTTGTTTGTCTGTTTGTTTAATATAGGCCACTGTAATATAAAACTAGGTGACTTTTCCTTAATTTCCATTCTTTCTGTTCTACTCTTAAGCTGGCAAGAGCATGGGAGAGATGGGAGAGCAAGAGAAATCTGGGAACTTAGAGTCCTAAGCCCTGATAAATCCTATAAAAATGAAGATGATGGTAATTAAAAGTTTATTAAGGTCGAAAAAACTAAACATAAAGTTGGCATTCAGCAAACTATTCAGATGTCTCAAATTTGATAAACCTATTTCATATGAATAAAAAGAGAGTCAAAACCACATATGGGCATATGCCAAAGCAGGATTTATTAACTGGCACTATTAAAATTTGGGGCCAGATAATTCTTTGTTGTCCTCTGCATTGTAGAGTGTTTAGCAGCATCATTGACCTCTCTAATCACTAGATGCCAGTCTCACACTCTGCATCCCAGTCTTGGTACTCATTCAAAGTTATCCCCAGGCATTTCCAGAAGTCCCCTGAGAGACAAAACCATCTCTAGTTGAAAAGCACTGTGCTAGATTCTAATTGACATTGAAAGGCATGAGACGTCACTCTTCCCCCCAAGGAGCATATCATCTTGTGGGGAAAAAAGACTTGCTCAAATTTTATTCTAGGTCACTTAATTCAAATCAGATTGTGGTTAACGTAGGGAAGAGAAATTTCAATACAATTACATATGAGAACATACAGAAAAATATTTCTGAGAAGTAGGACATGAAATCAGTAAATATTCTATAGAGAAAGTGAAGTATTAATGTGTATTTGAAAGATAGAAAAAGGAGTATAAGGGAGCTAAAAAGTCAGTAGGCACCCACAAAGCCTGGGAAACATGAAAGCAAAGTAAATATTGGAGAAATAGTGAAAATCCATTATAGTCAGCCAGTTTTAGAATAAGTGATGGGTTGGGAGGTTGGAAAGATAGATTGTGTAAACATTTTAAAAGGTCTTCAATGCTGTGATTAGAAATTGGGGACTTTTTTCCATCAAGTGCTAAAGGACTAACTAATATTAGTGTACATTAGCACAATATTTGTATTGTGACTACAGATTTTAATATTTATTTTTAAATATTTTAAAACAATATTATAAAACAATAGTCTATCATTCTTACTTAGATAACAAGACTGGAAAGAAGCCTAGGTTTTTAAACTTCAAAGCTCTCGTTCAGATTAGTGTTGGTTTATCAAATTACAGATCACGCATCTCCAAAGCAGTGGGAATATTAGCCTCACAAGCAATTTATTTACCAAATGTGGTTTCCACTCCTCTGTTTGGCTGATAAAAAGATGACTATTTTAAATGACAAAGGCTGAAAATTATTTAAGAGATTTTTATGACATATTGTAACAAGTAAACAAAATATAAATATACATTAAAATAAAGACTCTGATTGCATTAGACTTTGTAGAAATATTTTGGGGTGATGAATGCAGCCAACAACTAGACTAGGGTTGGCTCTTATTCATGAACAGAGTTGAGAGCCACTTGGATCCTCCCAGCAAGGACTCCAGTTCTTAATTAGCATAGATAATATCTTGGCTGTGTGCACAGTGCTTGAATTTGAATAATATTTTGATAATCAAATAATCAGAAAGATTTTATTCAGCACTATTTTGCTTTTTTTAAAAGCCAAGTAAAACATTTTTGTTAATGAATTATTGTTCAAGAGTGATCCAAGTAAGCCACACAGAAATATGTCTTAATATTAGTGAAAATGATATGTATCAAAATAACATATACTTAAATGAAAAAAGTTGTAATAAATACAGTCTTAAACATTTTCACCTGTTATTTATATCCTCAGTATAAAATATAACATATTTATTCTTCTTTTCTCTCTTCTATTGTATTTTATTGCCATAAAATCTTTGATATGTCTTTGATATAATATAATCAAATAAACAATGAAAGGTAAAGCAAGCCGGTTTGTGATACATGGTATAAAGAAAAATAAAGAAAGGTTATAGTTGCAGGTTATACTTCCATGGATGGAAAGGAAGAGGTGAGATGAATAAAGTCTTTATACAGCAAAGACCAGAGGAAGGAAAGTAGATGTCCACGTGAACATAAGTGAGGAATGTTCCAAACAGAACAAAAAAATGCAAAGCTCATGGTAATGTGTATATTAGGTTTGAAAGGAAGCAAGGAGGCACCAGAAGTTGTTTACTGCTTTGTCCATAGTATCTCAAAAATGCTGACCTCATTATAGAACTCAATAAATATTTGATTGGTCAGTCTAACATTCTAGAGCTAAGAGGGTGAGGGGAAGATTGTAGGAGCACAGAAGTTCCAGAGAGACTTGTAGTATAGTCTTAAACAAACAAATAAACAAACTAACAAAAAACCATTAAGGCTCTTAGTCTGAGAGAAATGGGAAGTCATTAAGGGATTTGGAAAAGAGAAGAGAAACTATCTGACATATGTTTTAAAGGACCCTCTGGTTTCGTGCTTTTTAGAGCATTTTTTTAAAAAATGAAAGAAGCAAGAAGAGAACTGATAGCTTCTGGGGCCAAGGTGATGTTGTAGAAATATCAGATTCTATATATGTTTGAAGATGTAAAATGTAGGATTCATTAACAAGTATATGAGTGCGATTTAAAAAAAAAAAAAAAAGAGCCAAAGAGGACCCCAAGGTTGTCACCTGAGCATCCGTAAGAATGTTACAAAGCATCTGTAAGAGTTGTATTTACTGAGATGAAGAAGACTATGGGAAGAATAGACGGGGAAGAGTTGTGGAATAAGGAGTTTGTTTGGGAATACATTGAGTTTGAAGTGTGTATTAGTTGAATGGACAACTATCAATACAATGCTGAAGTTCAGGCTATAGTTCTGGACTTGGGAGTTCTTAACATGTATGGTATTAAAAACCATGTGATGAGATCATCAAGAGAGTGAGAGTGTAAAGGAAATATCCACAACTGAACTCTCCGGCACACCCACATTCAAAAGGTAGGGAGAGGAGAAGGAACCCACAAATTAGATTAAGACGGAATGACTAGTGAAGAAGGAAGTAAATAAAAAAGAGTCTTAGGAGTTCCCATCGTGGCTCAGTGGTTAATGAATCCAACTAGGAACTATGAGGTGGCGGGTTTGATCCCGGGCCTTGTTCAGTGGGTTAAGGATCTGGCGTTGCTGTGAGCTGTGATGTGGGTCGCAGACACGGCTCAGATCTGGCATTGCTGTGGCTCTGGCATAGGCTTAGCAGCTACAGCTCCAATTAGACCCCTAGCCTGGGAACCTCCATGTGCCACAGGAGCGGCCCTAGAAAAGGCAAAAAAAAAAGGCAAAAAAAATAAATAAATAAAAAATTTTAAAAAGTCTTAACAGGATCATGTATTAAGGAGAAAGTGATGAAGTCAATAGATCAGTAAGATAAGAACTGGTATGTCAAATAAGTGGAAAACTGAACATTGATATGACAGCCATTGGTGATTTGGACAAAATCTGCAAAATAGTAATGGGAACAAAAGTCTAATTAAGGAAGGTTTAATTTAGAATAAGAAGAAAGGAATTATAAATAGCAAATCTTGACAAATCTTTTGATAAATTTGCTTCAGAGTTAAAAGAATTGGATGGTATCTGAAGAACCGTGTGTGCTCCAGGTTTTTGTCTATTTAAATTTTTTTTAAATTACATGATATTTGTATAATCATGAGAATGACTCAGAAGAGTGGAAAATTTGACAATGCGCGATAGAGTATTTTCCTTTTTTAGATGGAGCCAGTGTGACCAAATGAAGGGTTGTTCTCCAATATGACTAGGCAATTCATCCAGAATAACAGAAGAGAAAGCAGAGTTAGAATATAGGTGGATTGTAATGCATAGAAATCATTTCCTTTCGTTCAGTTTTTTTTTCAGTGAAACAGAAAGGAAAATCAGGGAGTGAAGGAGGAGGAAGGATGTGCTAGAGGATTAAAGAGAGGAGAAAATAGGCAACCATGGTAGTTTAAGATTGGCACATGAACAAACTAGGATATGTAGTAGACCTACTAGGTAGTACTAAAAGCTCATGTAGGTTAGTGGTCATTAATTTAAAGTGAGACCAGTGGACAGAGTTATGTCTTTTTCCCCAACCATGTTCAGCTACCTGGTGTGGACATGGCGAAGGTATTGAACTGAGTATAACCAGGATTGGGAGTGAGAATTTGTTACAATAAATGATATATGCCATAATCACCTATAAATAACTTAAAACTAAAAAAAAAAACAAAAAAATTCCCAATATGAATATATATTAAAAAAAAGAAAATACATAATTCTGTTTTTGTCTAGTAATCTTAAATTTAGAAACAAATTAACTACCCTTTTTAGGCTGTATGATCTTAAGTAATCATTTAAAATAGCATTTTATATTATCATGCTGTACAGTAGAAAATTGACAGAACACTGTAAACCAGCTATAATGGAAAAAAATAAAAATAAAAAATAAGATAACATATTTTATTTCCTCGTAGAAACTGATATTTAAATTATTGTACTTTTAAGGAGTTCCCATTGCGCTATGGCAGAAAAGATCTGACTAGTATCCATGAAGATGTGGGTTTGATCCCTGGCCTTGCTCAGTGGGTCAGGGATCCTGCATTGCCATTAGCTGTGATGTAGGTCACAGACACAGCTCAGATCCCATGTTGCTGTGGCTGTGGTGTAGGCCAGCAGCTACAGCACTGACTAGACCCCTAGCCTGGGAACTTGCGTATGCCAGGGTTGGGGCCCTAAAAATCAAAAAAAAAAAAAAAGAAAAGAAATTATTGTACTTTCAGCACAAGTCAAATATCAATCCCTTCTGCCTCTCTCTCTCCTGATCCCTCCCCAGCAGCTCCCCCACACATGCACTTTCATTTGTTTTTCTGTGAAAGGGAAATAAATGGGACCTAGATCTGGTCAGGTATCAATGGACCTACAGATCATGAGTCATCATCCTATCTTAGTATCTGAGAACCATAGCTCCGTCTAGTGGAAGTTAGTTGTTTTACAACTCACAGAAAAAAAATTGTACTTTTCTCTTTCGTTGGGGGCATGGCCATTGTTCACACAGCATTTAAAATAACGCTTTTCCTATCTCCAATAGATATTATGGTAAAATAGACCGAAGGCTTCATTAACCTTGAAAAACAAAACAAACAAACTAAAAATTAAAAACAGCGTTTTTTTTTAAACAATCTGTTCTCATTGGCTGGTAAAAAAATAGTTTCATGAAACTTGTGACTGGCGACTTTTTAGTAATGTGAGTGTGGTGGGAACCTGGAAGTAACCCTTCTCACTTGGAGCAATAATGTCTTAGAAAGAAAAACATAATTTTCTCTTAGAAATATATTTTTGGTATCAGGATGATGGTAAATGAGTTTCGGATTGTTCCTTCTGCAATTTTATTAAATAGTTTCAGAAGGATAGGTATTAACACTTATCTAAATGTTTGATAAAATTTGCCTGTGAAACCATCAGGTCCTGGACTTTTGTTTTTTGGAAGTTTTAAAATCACATTTTCAATTTCAGCATTTATAATTTGTCTATTCATATTTTCTATTTCTTTCTAGTTCAGTCTTGGAAGATTGTACCTTTCTAAGAATTTGTCTGTTTCTTCCAAGTTATCCATTTTATTGGCATATAGTTGCTTGTGGTAGTCTCTTATGATCCTTTGTATTTCTGTGATGTCTGTTGTAACTCCCCTTTTCCATTTCTAATTTTATTGATTTGAGCCCTCTCCCTTTTTTTCTTAATGAGTCTGGCTAAGGGTTTAATCAATCCTGTTAATCTTTTCAAATAATCAGCTTTTTGTTTTATTGATCTTTTCTGTTGTTTTCTTCATCTCTATTTCATTATTTCTGCTCTGGTATTTATGATTTCTTCTACTAACTCTGGGCTTTGCTTGTTCTTCTTTCTCTAGTTGCTTTAGGTGTAAGGTTAGGTTGTTTATTTGAAAATTTTTTTGTTTTCCCTACTCCAGAACAAAAAGAGGAGGCCACATCAAGAGGTAGGAGGGGTGATTTCACAATATAAACAACCCCATATCTCCCAGGTGGGAAGTTCCACAGACTGAAAACTAACTGATTCACAGAGACTCACCTACAGGAGTGAGAGCCCTGAGCCCCACATCAAACCCTCACGTGCTGGGATCTGGCACTAGGAGAAAGAGCCCCTGGAGCATCTGGCATTGAAGGCCAGTGGGGCTTGTGCACAGGAGCTCCACAGGACTGGGAGAAATGGAGACCCCATTCTTAAAAGGCACACACGGACTTTCAAGTGCACTGGGTCCCAGGGCAGAGCGAGGTCTCCATAGGAATCTGGGTCAAACCTGACTGCAGTTCTTGGAGGACATCCTGGGAAAACAGGGATGAATGTGGCTTGTTGTGAGGGAGGGACATTGAAGGCAAAGCTCTTGGGATTATTCAGCAGCTGCCTTTCTCTGGAGGTGGCTATTTTGGGAAAACCTGGCCCCACCCATCAGTCAGTGCTGAGAAGCCCCAGGGCAAACAACAATCCAGGTGGGATCACAGCCCCGCCCCTCAGTAAACAGTCTACCTAAAGACCCCTCAGGCACACAGCTGCCTCTAAGCCCATCCAGAGACTAAGCCCCACCCACCACAGGGATTAGAATCAGCTCCACCTACCAGTGGGCAGGCATCAGCCACTCCCACCAGGAAGCCTACAGCAAGCCCCCCATACTGACTTAAGCCACAGTGGGGCAGACATCAGAAGTAAGAGAAGCTGCAACTCTATTATCTGTAAAAAGTTCACCGCACCAAAAACCTATAAAAATGAAAAGACAGAGAACTATAACTCAGATGAGGGAGAAAGGAAAAACCCCAGAAAATCAGCTAAGCCATGAGGAGATTCTTAGCCTCCAGGAAAAAGACTTTAGACTGTTGATGCTGAAGATGATGCAAGACATTGGAAATAAATTGGAGGCAAAGATGGATAACTTATAGGAAACACTGAGCAAAGAGATACAAGATATAAAACTTAAACAAGAAGAGATGCAAAATACAATAACTAAAATCAAAAATTCACTAGAGGCAGCTAACAGCAGAATACAGGAGGCAGAAGAATGAATAAGCAAGGTGGAGGACAGATTAGTAGAAATTATGGATGCAGAACAGAAGAGAGAAAAAAGATTGAAAACAAATGAAGAGAGTCTCAGAGAATTCTGGGACAATGTTAAATGCACCAACATCCATTTTATAGGGGTGCCAGAATGAGAAGAGAGAGAGGAGGGGACGGAAAACATATTCAAAGAGATTACAGCCAAAAACTTCCCTAACATGGGAAAGGAACCACTCACTCAAATCTAGGAAGCACAATGAGTACCATATAAAATAAGCCCAAGGAGGAATACACTAAGACACATATTAATCAAAAATCTCTTTTCAAGAGAAAATCTTGAAAGCAGCTAGGGAAAAGAAACAAGTAACATACAAGGGAACCCTGATAAAGTTATCAGCGGATTTTTCAACAGAAACTCTGCAGGCCAGAAGGGAGTGGCATGATATACTTAACGTGATGAAAGGAAAAAAACCTCCAACCAAGATTACTTTACCCAGCAAGGCTCTCATTCAGATTTGAAGGAGAAATCAAAACCTTCACAGATAAGCAAAAGTTGAGAGAATTCAGCAGTACTAAACCAGTCTTACAACAAATACTAAAGGAACTTCTCTAGGCAGAAAAGAAAAGGCCTCAATCAGAAACAAAAATACCACAAATAACAAGGCTCACCAGTAAAGGTATATACACAGTAAAGATAAGAAATCATCCATGCACAATTATACCACCAAAATCAGAAATCATGAGAAGAGATGGGTACAAATGCAGGACACTGGAGATGAACTTGCAATTAAGAGAACAACAACTTAAAACAATCTCATATACATATAGACTCATATCAAAACTTCAGAATAACCGCAAACCAAAAATCTACAATTGATACACAAACAAGGAATCTCTGGAGAAGAAATATATCTCTTAGTAAATAAGTGCATAATCCACCATGAAGGGGGTCATTTGACATCATTCTTGGAATGCTGAAGTCTCCTTAGATCTGATTCTGATTTCCTCTCCATCAAAGAATTTATGATAACTATAATTAAATAATGCAACTGTACAATTAAATAATACATTTCTACAATTGTATTATTAATAACCATTTCTCTCCATGGTACAATGTAAGGTCTATAATGTCTTGTTTATCACATCACCTGGAATGGTGAATGGTGTAATGCCTATATTGAAGAATCAATAAGATGTAACAAATTGTGAGGATATATTTATATAGTTACACTGTTTTTTAACCAATTTATGCATTTTATATTTGCTTTCAGAGGGTGTATTATTTTTGTTATCCTTACCAGTTAAGTTATTCTTTTTATTATGCTATATAAAATATTTAATCTATATAAGGCTTTCTTCTTTATAAATTTTAGTTGCATAATATACACAATTTTAATATAATGCTAATTTTTAAAGAAAAATTGAAATGTAATAGATAATACTAAATAGTAAAGATGAAAGCCATACAAAATGGGATGAAGCATAGAATAAATTTCCTATTTGTCTCGACATATTTTCCATTCCACTTCTCCAGAGGGAGACACTTAATCTGTTTCTTAAGATCCATGATATAATAATCTGTCTGAATGTAATTGTGTTTAAATATATGTATTTTATTCTGTAAAAAAAAATATTCTGTGATAATCTATGTGGAAAAAGAATGTGAAAGAGAATGGATATGTGTACATGCATAACTAAATCTCTTTATTGTACAGCAGAAATTATCACAACCTTGTAAATCAACTATACTTCAATAAATTTTTTAAAAAATGAAAAAAATTTTGTTTCTTGAGATTAGATTGTATTGCTATAAATTCATCACCCTGATACCAAAAGATACCACAAAAAAAAAACTGTAAGCCAATATCACCAATGAATATAGATGCCAAACACCTCAACAAAATAATAGCAAACCAGATCCAACAATACATTAAAAGGATCATACGCCATGAATCAGTAGGATTTATCTCAGAGTTGCAAGGATTTTGCAATGTCCACAAATCAATCAGTATGATACACTACATTTACATATTGAAGAAATAAAAAAAAACATATGATCATCTTAATAGATGAAGAAAAAGCTCTTGACAAATTCCAATACCCATTTATGATAAAAAACCCTCCATAAAGTAGGCATAGAGGGAACCTACCTCAACATAATAAAGGCCATATAGGACAGACCCACAGCTGACATCATTCTTAACAGTGAAAAGCTGAAAGATTTTCTGCTAGGACCAGGAACAACACACACATGTTCATTCTCACCATTTTTATTCAATATATTTTTGTAAGTCCTAGTGATGGCATTTATAGAAGAAAAAGAAATGAGTCCAAATTGGAAAAGAAATAAAACTATTACTGATTGCAGATGACATGACATTATACAAAGAAAATCCTAAAGAGGCTATCAGAAAACTGCTAGAGCTCATCAATGCATTAACAATGTTGCAGGATACAAAATTAATACAGAGAAATCACTTACATTTCTATACACTAGCAACAAAAAAAATCAAAAAGAAAAATTAAGGAAATAATCCCATTTACAATCACAACAAAAAGAATAAAATATCTAAGACTAAACCTACCTAAGGAGGCAAAGACTTGTTCCCTGACACTGTTGAAAGTAATGAAAGATAACACAAACAAATGGAAAGATACACAATGTTCTTGGGTGGGAAGAATCATTATTGTCTAAATGAATATATTACCCAAGGCAGTCTACAAATTCAATGCAATCCCTATCAAATTACTAGTGGCATTTTTCACAAAACTAGAGCAAAAAATGTCTTAATTTGTATGGAAACACAAAAGACCCTATTAGCCAAAAGAAACCCTGAGGGAAAAAAAAAATAGAGCTAGAGGAATCAGGTCCCCTGACTTCAGGCTATACCACAAAGCTGCAGTCATCAAAACAGTGTGGTACTGACATAAAAACAGAAATATAGGTCAATGGAATAGGATAGAAAGCTCAGAAATAAACCCACGCACCTATGGTCAACTAATCTCTGACAAAGGATGCAAGAATACACAGTGGAGAAAAGACAGTTCCTTCAATAAGCGGTGCTGGGAAAACTGGAGAGCTACATGTAAAAGAGGGAAATGAGAACACTCTCTAGCAGTTCCCTCATGGCTCAGTGGGTTAGGGATCTAGCTGTGTCACTGCTGTGGCTCTGGTTACTGCTGTGGTGCAGATTCAATCCCTGACCTGGGAACTTCTGCATGCTTCAGGTGTGGCCAAAAAAAGATAAAAAAAAAGAAAGAAAGAAAGAAAACTCTAACAGCATACATAAAAATAAACTCAAAATGTAAGATTGGATACTATAAAACTCTTAGAAGAAAACATAGGCAGAACACTCTCTGACATAAATCTCAGCAATATCTTTTTGGACCCACCTCCTAGTGTAATGAAAATAAAAACAAAGGTAGGAGTTCCCACTGTGGCACAGTAGGATCTGTGGCTTCTCTTCAGTGCCAGGACACAGGTTTGATCCCCAGCCCAGCACAGTGGGTTAAAGGATCCATGTTGCCAGAGCTGTAGTGTCGGTTGAAACTTTGGCTCAGATCTGATCCCTGGCCTGAACTCCATACAATGTGGGTTGGCCAAAAAAGAAAAATAAATAAAAATTAAAAGATAAACAAATAGGACCTAATTAAACTTAAAAGTTTTTGCACAGCAAGGTAAACCATAAACCAAACATAAAGACAACCCACATAATGGGAGAAACTACTTGCAAATGAAGCAACTGACAAGGGATTAATCTTCAAAATATACAAATAAGTCATATAGCTCAATATCAAAAAACAGATAACCCAATCAAAAAACAGGCACAATATTTAGAGATTCTTCCAATGAAAACATTCAGGTGGCAAAAAAAACACATGAAAAAAATGTTCAACGTCACTAATTATTAGAGAAAAACAAATAAAAACTATGGTGAGGTACCACATCACACCAGTCAGAATGGCCATCATCAAAAAGTCTACAAACAGTAAATGGTGAGCAGGGTGTGGAGAAAAGGGAACCCTCTCATGTTGTTGGTGGGAATGTGAGTTGGTGCAACCACTATGGAAAACAGTATAGAGTTTCCGGAAAAAAAAAAAAAACTAAAAATAGAAAGGCCATATGGTGCAGCAACCCCACCCCTGGGCATCTATCCAGAGGAAACCATAATTCAAAAATATACATGTATGCCAATGTTCATTGCAGCACTATTTTCAATAGCCAAGACATGGAAGCAAACTAAATGTCCATTATCAGGAATGGATAAAGAAGATGTATGTATATACAATGGAATATTACTCAGCCATATAAAAGAATGAAATAATGCCATTGGCAGCAACATGGATAGACCTCAAGATTATCATACTAGGCAAAATAAGTCAGAAAGAGAAAGACAAACATAATAAGATATCACTTACACGTAGAATCCTTTAAAAAGATAAAATGAAATTATTTGCAGAACAAAAACAGACTCACAGACTTTGAAAAAAACCTTAAGGTACCAAAGCGTACAGGTGAGGGGAGGGATGTTTTGGTGGTTTGGGACTGGCCTATGCTCACTGCTATATATGGAATAACTGGCCAATGGGAAACTGCTGTATAGCACAGGAAACTCTACCCAATATTGTGTGGTAATCTACATGCGAAAAGAATGGATGTGTGTGTACGTATATTTAAATCACTTTGCTGTACAGCAGAAATTATCAGAACATTGTAAATCAACTATACTTAAATAAAACTAAAAAAAAAGAAAAGTATTTTTGAAAGAATTTTTTTCAGTGGGAGGTTTTCAAATATATTAGAGGGAATTTGGATATTTGTGTGGTAGAATGCTTCATTATTATTCTCATCACAATCATTAGTATAAAAATAAAACATTCAGCAATGATCCATATGAAATTTAATGTGACTTACATAGTTCAAGTTCATGCTTTGTAATACCAAACATTTTTGAAGGTTCACCTATTTTCACAAATCATTTTGACCAATTTCAGAGAAAGAATTATTTTAAGAAAAATGAGTTGAATGATTTACATGTCTACAAACCACATTCAAAGATGGATTTCCAAGTTTTGTCAGGAGAATTGAGTTTACCATTAGCTAACAGTGCAAAACAGAGGAAAAAGATAATGTGTTTGCAACTCTTTCTACCTCTGTACTTCAAGAATAAAATAAGAGATGCAGTCCAATGGATCTGTAGAGGGGCAAGGGAAGGAAGTTAAATATATAAGTTTTTTATCCTGATTTAAATTTTAAAAAATGTGAACTTGAGTCCTTTTATGTATTCTTTTCTGAATATTCATTCAGCTCTTGCATAATGTTACTAGAAATCCAACAGTATACCTTTCTGAGTCTCAATTATCTCATCTGTAAATGAGAATATAAACCCAGATTGCTGATTTCAATTGATTGCCTCCAGAAATCAATAAAAATGCCTATGAAAGTAGCTTTTAAATGCTAAAGGACCATTTCAATGTAAAGTATCAATATTAATCTAGTTCCTCTTGATTAGACATTCTATTTAGAGCAAATTGGATATATAATATTTTGGTGGAAATATTTGAAGAAAATCTTTTGCAAGTGATCATAAAATTATTCTCTCAAGGAAAATTGTATTATACATTCCTTCCCTTGCTATTTCTGTTAATAAGAAATTGTAAAAAGAAACCTTTAGGAGAAAAGTCATGTAAATTTGATGCCAATGGGAAGGAATCTCTGGGAAATAATTGTTAAAAAATAAACAAGAAAAAATTTTAAAAACTTAAAAATAAAATTAGCTTTCAAATGGCTTTTCTGGTTGTTTGATTTCACGTTTTTTAGGTTTTTTTTTAATTCATCCTTTATTTTTTAATTTGTGGGGGACAAGAGCAGCTTTGTAAGTTCATCCATAATTTTGCTAAATAGCTTATATTGTCCTTGTCATCCTTCATTGTTATATTATTTATCCTCTGTCCTACGTTATTTTTAGGGAATTTTGTTTCACTTTTTCTATTCTGTATTATTATTATTTTATTCTTATTAGAAAATGAATTGAGTAAATACATATTTTTTTCTATGCAAAGTACAGCAAAATGAAATATACTTGATGATAATGGTCAGGAAATGAGGGTGAAGAAATGAACAAAATAAAATTCATCATATGGCTTAGTGATGGATTGCAAGTGAAAGGAAAGAATCACAGGGATCAGTTCTCAAGTGGATAAACCACCAGGTGGTGTTCTGAAGACTGGACAAGCAGCTAGATGACCAGAGCGTCAGATCTTTGGTCTGACCAAGGATAATGTTTATATTAGAGTTTATCATGTTATGTGATAGTGTGATATTATCTCTCTCCCTCTCTTTTTTTTTTTCTCTCTCTCTTGAGTACACACAGAGGAAAAGTCATGTCAGGGGACAGCAAGAAGTTGGCCATCTGCAAGTCAGAAAGAGAGGTCTTACCATTAACCAACTCTGACAGCAACTCAGATCTTGGACTTCCAAGTCTCCAGAACTATGAGAAAATAAATTTCTATTCTTTAAGACACCCGAACTGTGGCATTTTGTAATGGCTTTTCATTACAAAAGCATTTTCTTCATTGCTTTTAACCTTGTTTTACAAACACAGAAATTAAGGCTTTCAGAGTAAGTCATTTAGCTGGTAAGTGACAGATCTGGGATTCAAACTACCTGATGCCAAAGGCAGGTCATTGGAACACTCTGCTTATCTCCAGCAATTTGTGGAGCAGCAACAGGTCTAGTGAGGTCTTAATCAAAGACTACAAGCATAAACTGGTCAACAACTTGGCAGGAAGTGTCAAGTCTTAGAAAGATGGAGGAATAAGGTAAACAAAGTAAACCTAGAGCCCCTCAATTCCAGACCATACAAATTTATTTTTATTTTATACTTATTTATTTATTTTCTTGAGAACCAATAGTCTCAAAATTGCTATATTACCCAACACAATCTACAGATTCAGTATAACCCCAATCAAATTTCCACTGGCATTTTTCACAGAACTAGAACTGAAAATTTTTTAAATTTGTAGGGAAAAACAAAAGATCCCGAATAGCCAAAAGCAATCCTGAGAAAAAAAGTGGAACTGGCAAAATCAGGCTCCCTGACCTCAGACAATACTGCAAAGCTACAGTCATCCAGAAAGTATGGTACTGGTGCAGAAATTATACAAATTTAATATTAGAGAACAAAGAAGAGTCAGGAAAGAGATGGGAAACTAATGATTGGTGCATACTATCTGCCACATGTATAATCACATTTTTCCTGTGAACGAGATTTCAAGTTAACAAATATCATCCTCACCTTTTAAAGGATTGACCTTAATCAGGTTCATAAGAGAACAGACATGCTCATGTGGTCATTCATACTGGGAGATAGGACCATCATTCAGATCAAAATGTATATTCCTGTATACAAGTCCTGAGGCTAAGGTTGCCTTGGGTCATCTGTAAGCTTTGTGATGGAGCACATTTTGAACCAGGTCTGGCCAGCCCCAAATCTGCCCTTTTTGGTATGATACTATACTATCCCCACAAGGAAATGTTGTCACAAGTAAAGTAGACACTGCTCCTAAAAGGCCTAACGTTCAATCTCAAAAAGTTACCAAGACAAGGATACAGCATTGAGATAAAGATGACCATGCATGGAAACCTGGGGAAATCTTTCTTAGCCTGGTAGCAAGTGTTCCTTGTTGAGAATTCCAGAGTATACAGAACCTGCACGTGGAGTTCAAGGGGCCTGTGAAAATGTAAATGTCATGGTTGCTGAATACTGGTAAGGCTTTGAAAGTACTCCTCTGATTTGCAGGGAATGACATTATAAAAAAGTTAAATAAATGGAACAAGAAAACGTTATAAGTAAAACTGACCAAGAAATACTTTTTATTAATGTAGGCACTAAAAAAATATTCATTAAAATTTTATTTTATATTACAAGGTTGTACATATTTAATAACTATATTAAAAGCTGGTTTTGATTACATTTTATTAATTCAATGCAAACTACAATTTCTAAAATTCCCATATTAAATAATAAAGAAAAACATGAAAATAATTTAACACATAATGATTGCTAAACCCAGAAGGATTTAGGAAATTTAAACGCTATTCTTCTTGAGAAAACTACACCAAATTAAACTAAATGTCACCTAAAAATAAACATATATCTTAATATATTATATATATGTGGAGTCCTGAACAATTATAATTAAAAAAAAACCTATTCAATCAAAATAATTTCTAAATTGTTGTGTTCCAAGAGCTTCACTGCATGCTAGATATACACATTACGTAAGGGAGGATACAACCATTAAATTTCAAGTATGACTGAATTCTATTAATGGAGGAGAGGAGAGATACCATCACCCATCATAGTTTGTCTGTCACAATGGAAGAATAGACTTTATTCCATCAATGAAGAAATATGACTTGAGACAATGTAGACAATAAGTGATACAAATATACCTGATTTTAGCAAAATGTAATATGACTAAATATCTTATAAAACATTTCACAATATGATGCCAATCATGTTTTATAAATAAATTTATCATAAAATGTCTTAAATGAGTTCCCTAATGCATCTTAAACATTTTTTCAGGCACAAAAAAAGCAAAGTTGAATGATGAGGTATTTGAAAATGAGTTATTGTAAAATATAATGACCTTTACTATACATGCCAAACCAATTCTATAAACTTCCAGTCAAGAAGCAGATTTTCATAAGCATAGAGAGGAAAATCCCTAATTTCAAGAGAAAAATAAATGAATACCTTTTCCTCCTATACAATAAATAGAAGGAAAGAGAAGTTTTCCAGGTTGTAACTCCAACATTATTCCGCTGGATCCAGAAGAAAATATTTCTGTAAACTATAATCAGGAAATACTAAGTTACTAATTTTAGTTCAACCAAAATTAAGTAAACCATTGAGAAGCAAGCACTGCATTTTGCACTGGTGCAGAACACAGATGTCAGGGCTATACCAGCTGGGTTCTGACACTTAATCAGCTGTGAACCTTTAGCAAATTCCTTGGAATCCAGTTTCTTCATCTGTTTTTCACTCATCAGTAATAAAAATTCCTTCAAAACATTATGAGAATTTTGAGTTCACATCTATAAGGCACTAGAATAGTAGATGGGCGGGTGCCATGTAAAGTTCAGCTGTTATTGTTAGTTTGGTTTTTCTTTTAGTGAGTTTTTTTAAATAAATTTCTTTTCTGCTCAATAATCTCACATCTAGGCTTTGGTAAACTAGTTTAGAGAGTACCAGGGAGAAGTATTATTGTAATGTGATAAGCATTAACATCATTACCTGCAGAATGCATCATATCTTACAAGCAGAGTGCTAAGCATCATCAGGGATATGATTCAATATTTACATTTATGTTTTTAAGCTTATAGCATGTCAATATTAGCCTCACAAAACTGAAACTCCTGGCAAATATACTTGATTGAATTTCAATTAGAAGTTTTACTTATGATAGGGTATCTTTTTTTTTAGGGCCAGACCCGTAGCATAAGGAGGTTCCTAGGCTAGGCTAGGGGTCAAATCAGAGCTATAGCTGCTGACCTACACCACAGCCACAGCTATTCGGGATCCAAGCTGTGTGTGCAACCTACACCACAGCTCACAGCAACATTGGATCCTTAACCCACTGAGCAAGGGCAGGGTTTGAACCTGCGTCCTCATGGATGCTAGACATATTCTTTAGCCACAGAGCCATGATGGGAACTCCCCCATAGGGTGTCTTTATCAAAGTCATTTTCTCTTTAGCATTTACTCTGACTTGATTATGACTAAATTTTCCCTTTGCAAGGCTTTAGAAAGCTCCACATTAAAAAAAAAATGTATAATATAGGAATTAACTAGTATAACCTATTGCTCTATAGCTAATTTAACAAAAGGGAGAACATTGGAGATTGATTCAGCCTATGGCCTTCAAACTTTAAAATATTATTTAATTATTGCTAACATCTATCTATATCTCATATAATATTTAATGTGAGAAACAACATCCCTAAAAGCTAAACAAATGAAATGAAGTTTTCCAAGTTTTTATTATTAAGGCCACAATCATGCTTGGCACAATTAAACTGGCTCCAAGATTTGTCAGATGTTTTAACTTTATAGGGAAGTTAATTAGATATTTTTGGTGGCTGACCTCTGGATAAGTCTTTCTGCAATTGCTCTTTAGGGGGTTTTTTTGCTTGTTTGCTTTTGAAAAAAAAAAAGGAAATGTATTGATGTTTTAAAATATATAAGCTTGTTTATTTTATAACTGATGATGTGTGCTATCATTCAGGATTTTTAGGAGCCTATAGGATAGATTTGAATATCTCAAAAATGATAAACTACAACTTCTGTTTTGGTCAAGTATTTTATCTTTTAAATATTTTAAAATCAAACATCATTTTTTAAGCATTCAATTATTTATCTTTCCATTAAATCGTAGCATTACTTCTCTCGGTAATACAACCAATTCAGACTTTGGTCACCAGGCTCTTACAACACTTAAGACTGCCCTAGAGACTTGACCTTTATTAATCCCCGGACAAGCAATGTCTACAATATAGCAAATACCTACATCCATATAAATCATGATATTGCAGATAAAACCAGAATCATGGCCTAGAAATTCAGTCAACAAGGATCTAAATAATGTCTTTTAACAAATATAAAGTGGTAATCTTTTTTAAAAAAATTCTCAAAGAATCATAATAGGCCAGGTAGAAAAAAAAAAACTCAAGAAGCACATGGATGTGGAACCCTATTCTGAAGAGAACACTGGAAATGAAAGCAGATTGAATGAAATTGTAAAAGATGCCTACCAAAGATTGGTTACTCAGATCGCTAAAGATCAGCTACTGATGCAACCAACTCTAAAGGGAAGAGGTAAACTGTAGCAGAAGGAAAGCTCTCGATGGAAAGATAACATTCTGCATTTTATGTTCTCTTGCTCTGAGTACCACCTAAGTGAAGGGTCTCTGAACTCAATAACTCTTAGAGGTAGACATATTTAACAATTAACCACTTCTAAACTTCTCAATACATCATTTTTAAAAGAAACATTTTAAAGCATTGTAAGGTAAAAATGTATCCAGAAATGGAGTTTCAAGAATTATCTTTATACTATGGTACAAATTATCTCACATAGACTCATAACCTAGCTACAAAAGCATCAAGTGTACCACAAGTTTGTGTCTTCCACAAGAGCTAAGGAAAATGACAGTGATTTTAGAAACAAACAAAAGATAAATAGAATTGTTCTGCTGGGGTTTTAAAAGAATCCTTTCTTCTTAATTGTATCTAAACCTAAACAAATCTAAACTTAGTTGGGTGTGTATGTGAGTGGAGTTACCCAAAGTTAGTTCTCAAATATTTATATTTTTCTAAATATGTTCTTTAAATATATCTACTAACCCAAAGTAATTAACTACTACTAGCCAGTTAATTATAATTACATATCTTTATGTATTCTCATTTTTACTTGGAAAAAGGATACAGAAATAACATTCTTATTTCTAGGCAGAAGTCAAGACAGATAGATGTTCTTCCATATTTAATTTTCTGAATATCACCTTTATTCATTATACATATATTACATTGACTGAGTACTAACTAAATATGACACACACTATAGCAAATACTTTAGACACATTATGTTATTTAATTTTCATAATAATTCAAACAAGGAAACTTAAATTATGTAACTTGCTTAAGAGTATGTCACAAGAGCAGTGAATGATGGAACTAGGACTCATACTAGGCAGATTGACATCAGACTCTACATGCTAAATCAATGTAGATTCTGCCTTCTTAGAACAAAGAAAAGCCATGGTGTAAGTTCCCAGTATTCTGGAGTCTTGCTGAGTTCAAACCCCATTCTACCATATATAACTGTTTTTATTTAACTCTCAAAATGGGTATATAAACCAGATATTTTTCCTATATTTTTGAACAGATAGATAAACTGAGGCTTAGGAAAGTTAAGTAAGCGAGTTCCTTGAGGGAACATTACTAGCTAGTAGAAAAGCCAGTATTTGACAGGAATTGTTTTGTGTCCAAAGTCTATGCTCTTCCCATTGCATTGCACTGCCATTCCTTTCATTCTTCTTTAATCTTCCCAACAACACTGAAAGATAGATTCTATTATCTACTGTCCTGTAAACAATGAAACACATTAAATGACTTGCTTGAGTTCCCTTGGTTACTAACAATTGGAACTAGGATTCTAGGCCAAGTCTCTTTGACTCTAAAGTTCATTCTCTATGATAAACCTTTGTCACTGAACCACTCTTGTGATCAAGCTGCCCATTGTATTGATGTTTTTGACAGAATGTATTCATCCTAGCCTTTGTTATATGACCCTGTTTGTTGGTACATGAATCTTAAGTACAAATTGATCATTTTAAAGCAGTCATTTGTTTTCCTAATCCTGATCCAAATGATATTTGGAAAACATAAAAGACTTAGAAAAGCAATAGACTAAGAAGATGATATTGCCATACAATATTTGGAAAATTTACTTTTATAAATGAGTTTACACTATTTGGAATTTTTAAGTAAGTTTATTTAAATATTCATTTAAATCAGTAAAAATGCATATTTTATTTATTTATATATTTCTTCATTCTACCAACAAATTATTTAAGGAGACTTTAGAATAGTATTTCATATTTGTTAGATGATTTCTAGAACATATCTTCTTTCAAAAATGGAATTAGTAGTTCCCATCGTGCTGCAGTGGATATGAATCCGACTAGGAACCATGAGGTTGCAGGTTCAACCCCTGGCCTCACTCAGCAGGTCAAGGATCCGGCGTTGCCATGAGCTGTGGTATATATAGGTAGCAGACACTGCTCAGATCTGACATTGCTGTGGCTGTGGTGTAGACCAGTGGTTACAGCTCCCATTAGACCCCTAGCCTGGGAACCTCCATATGACGCGGGTGTGGCGCTAAAAAAAAAGACAAAAAAATGGAATTATGATAAAAGTCACTCTTGATTTAGAGATTACATTATGCATGGCACTAACAGCAAACAGATGGCACACTCAAATTAGGATCATCTGGGGAAGGTTTATTGGTAAAGCAAGTAGTCGCAAAGACCTGGGGAAAGTGGGGGAACCACAAAGGCTAGAGTGTATGTCTGAAGCTGTTACCGCCCCTGGTCCTATGTGGATGAGGGAAGGGAGAGTTTGTTGGAATCAGGAAGGACTGAGCAATACATAGAAAAGGCCAGTCTGAATAAGCAGTAACTTTCTGTCACTAGGCCCAGCAACCTAAGGTAACTTCAGAGGAAGAGAAAAAGAGGGAACTCCTAACACTGTATTTCTATCCTCCTGTCCTTTAATTTTGTTTCAGTGCCTCAGATTGGCCTACCTCAACTGGAAATCAGAGGGTAGGAACCCACTGATGTTAGCTATTTAGTTCGGTCTCCCAGGCAGAAAGTAGGGTGGAGAAGGGAAGAGAGCAATTCTGGAGGGTCAAATAGAAGGACCCAATAATGAAATTAACACTCATATTAGCCACTTATATACTTACATATTTATATGTATTTTATACACTCAATCAGATTGCACACATGTGCTGCTACAGTATATCAAAGCTTTAGAATAATAATAGGGGTTAATAATGGCTAATTTTAAATATATAAACATGTATAATCTATCTTCTAATATGAAAACAAAGGTGGCCAGAGTAACTTTTTAGAGAACTCAGAACTTTGAGTTAGAATCCCTACATTTAAGTCATTCATGGAGGTATGATCTTGAACAAATCAGTTAACTTTTCAATATTTCAGTTTCTGTTCTGTAAAATAGAAATAATATACACCCTATCTCTATTATGAGGAAGTGGTGAGAGTCTATTGGTTACAGCCAATGAAACAGTATTTTGGAAATATAAAATAGTGTTTGTTTTCAAGAAGAAAGTGTCACATTGAATTATGTCATCTGGAAAACAACCTTAAATTGTTTTGTTTATTTGATTTTTAAAGCAGATGCTTCTATTAAGAAGTCATGTCTATACGCTATTTAGACACATGTGAATATTCGATTTAGCTTAACCTGAATGTCCTGATTTCTATTTTTAAGTACAATTGTCTTCTTTCTGAATAATTGACAAGTATAATACTTACCATATGGTCACCTTACATTATGCCTGGCATACTTATAAAAGGAACAAATGTACCAAGTATACTTTGCCATTCTGAAAATGTCAATCCTATATTAGCAGTTGTGCTTATTTAGATAAGAATATTAAAATACTCCAGAAACATAAAATAAGTTATGAAAGTTCTTAAACATGAGTTTAAATGTTAGCTGCCTTCCTGTTTTAATTCCCTATACTTGTCCTGACATATTGCACAACGTGGTTCTGTCTATCAGCTATAAGGCAACAACCTCTAGGTTATTATTACTTTTATTATTATTATTCATTGTAGGCATCTATACTTATATGTTGTAAGTTCCTCAAGCTTAATATGATGTAAGTCAACAAGATCACTTTTATCTGAACTGGTATTGTATCTTTATTCAGCATCTTACTATCTATCCAGGCACTCAGAAATTTGTATACTAGCCAAGTAGTCACTGCCTCCTAATCACCCACATCTAATTCATTGCAAAACACACAATTTTGTGCCCCTTGTCTCTAGGCTAACATTTTCAATCTATAGTTCCCAGTGTTGTTGGAGTGATTTTCAAAAATGCGAATGTGAATGATTCGTTTTCTGCCTAAAACCTTTTAATATCTTCATAACAGGCTGTCACTTGATGATAGGTGACCACTATTTGAGTTTTGTCCCATCACTTCTCACTTTACCATTACTTCCACCCCACCCCCAGAGTCCCCAACAGATATCTCCCACTCTCAAGCCTTTTCCTAATGATCCATGGTATTTCAGGTCTTCATGTCTCCTGATCACTCTGCGCCCTTCCCATGAAGTGGTACCCTATTTCTCCACCCATCACCACAACTAGTCTGGCAGGTAGTCACTGTCAAAATGTGCTAGGTGCTACCAGCTTTATGTATGCTCTTCACTTTTTCCAAAGAATAGACCACATCTTCTCTTGTGGTCTTTTATTACAGTGCCCTTATTTTTTTTATCCATCCCTTTTCCCTTATTGAAATATTAAACTTCTTAAGCTCAGCAGGGCTGAGGTGGTATTTCTAAGGACTAGAAAACAGAAGGTTAAAAATTACATATTAGGAGTTCCCGTCATGGCGCAGTGGTTAACGAATCCTACTAGGAACCATGAGGTTGTGGGTTCGGTCCCTGCCCTTGGTCAGTGGGTTGACGATCCGGCGTTGCCGTGAGCTGTGGTGTGGGTCGCAGACGCAGCTCGGATCCCGCGTTGCTGTGGTTCTGGCGTAGGCCAGTGGCTATACAGCTCCGATTGGACCCCTAGCCTGGGAACCTGCATATGCTGCGGGAGCGGCCCAAGAAATAGCAAAAAGACAAAAAAAAAATTACATATTAAATGAATTAATGACTAAAAGGATAAAATTGTACATGAATAATTTTCTACTTTTACCATTTTATCTTTGGATTCCCCAATTATCCTTGATAAAACTGAAAATAATGATGTTTATTACACTATTATTAGTGTGTTCTTTATACAGTAATAGGCCTGCACTAAAAATGTATAAAATAAAAGAAATTGTTGGATAACTAATAGTTATAGTGGCCTACTTCTGACCTTATTTAATTTTCTCAACAGAAAAAAAATCATGCAAAATAACAGCAAATTTGTTATATTTCACTGTTTCTTCTCAGACTAAGATCAGGATTTTATTTATAATTTTATCACATAACTATTCTTTCACACCGAACTTTGTGCCTCAAAAGAATTAAATTCTAAGGGAGATAAATGCCCTTTATTTTTTGCCAAGATGAAAGAATTCTCTACTAAATTTGTTGTATGCTAAAATAAGACAAGAATTAAAACATAAATTTGCATTCTCAATATAAAAGTTTACATTAAAAAATCAAAATGTGAGTTAGTCATGTCTTTTAAGTCTAGAAACATTTTAAAATAAGGGCTGTAGTTATGGGCCCTAAAAATAGACTTTTATCATCTTCAAGTCACAGTTCTTTTCCACTTGAAAAATTTTTTTCAGATCAAAATTTCCCTATTCACCCTTATGTTGAACTGATATAATTTTGGAATATTGGATTTAATGACAGAATCATATGCACATTATCTTAATTATTCTAATGTATTTTATTGAGTCCATCTTTCCAACTATATATTTTGTTAAAAGTAAGATGTGAAATCTATGTTCTTATTGTGTTTTTTCTAAGGTAAGAGATAATACATTATCATAGCATCAACTTTACCTCAGAAGAAAGATTTTATAAAGAGAAATGCAGCAAAAATATTTTCAGTATGTTTCATACAGTGTAAAGGAAATGGAATTTCTTAAAGTTCAAGTATTCGCAACAAGTTTGATAAGACCCAAACTTTGAAGAGGAATTTCTAGAAATTCTTGTTATAAGATTTACAGAAATCTTGTAGAAATGTCTGTTGTAAGCCAGAGTATTGAGGCTTCTAACAGAAACTGAATTATTTTCATTTACCACATGGTCCTATAGAAAGCAATGACCTGACTGATAACCCATAGCACAGTTCAGTTAAGAGCATGAAACAGGTAAGTGAATGAAGGAAAATAAACTGGGAGAAAGCCCTGGTTGGAGCAGGAAGGGTATGCCTCTCAGCCATGACATGTTCCTTCTGAGAGGAACCCAAATATGGAACAGTTTGATGTGTTAATATTATTCCTTTCAGTGCGTTTTTTAAATTGATATGTAATTGACATATAACATTATATAAGTTTAAGATGTACAATATCTTCATTTGATACATTTACATATTTTATCTGATCATCAATGTAACCACAAACAATTATCATTTATTTTTTGTAGCTAAAACATTTAAGATCTAATCTCTTAGCAACTTTTAAGTGTATAATACAGTGTTATAGTGTGTTAATTTTTGAGATAAATGAAGATAAATTAAGTTTAAATGACTGGTACCATATTATACAGATGATATTGACAGATTCAAAAATAGTTATATCTCCTTACAGCCCTTTTCTCCTATCACATCCCATATTTCTATTCACAAGGTGTTTCCTGTGAAAAATGCCTGGAGCTGAGGTAGAAAAGATCCCAAACCCCATCAAATATGAAAGTAGAGCAATTGCGTCAGCAGTTGCTTGTGATTCTGGGGTTAGCATGGACATTAGGGCAGAGATGTAGTTAGCTATAGAAGACATTTTGTAGTAAAAGTCTCACTTTGGGGTTTCTTGGGTTTTTTTTGTTTTGTTTTTTTGTTTTTTGTGTGTTTGTTTTGTTTTGTTTTGCTTTTGCTTTTTAGGGCCACACCCATGTCATATGGAGGTTCCCAGGCGAGGGCTCAAATTGGAACTACAGCTTCCAGTCTACACCACAGCCACAGCAACGCAGGATCCAAGCCACATCTGCGACCTATACCACAGCTCATGGCAATGCAAGATCCTTAACCTACTGAGCAAGGCTAGGGATTGAACCCACAATCTTATGGTTCCTAGTCTGATTCATTTTTGCTATGCCACAATAGGAACTCCTCGGAGCCTCATGTTTAAGTCTGTTTTTTTCCAGTGTCAATCACAATTCCACATAGCCTCTATTTTCATAAAGCACTATAAAAAGATAAATTCTGTTACATAATGACTTAAAGTATAAGGCAAATTTTCTAAGTCAAGACTGAATTTTATGAAAAAATTCTGGTATCTGACAGGTTAGGTTTGAATTTTAACCCTAGTTTGAATAAATATGGGCAAGGTGTTTTAATCTCTCTATGCCTAAGTTTCCTTAATTATCAATTGGCAATACTAACAGTATCTTAGTGGGTTGTCATGAGGAGTAGATGAGTAAAAATACCTAAAGCCTTTAAATAGTGCCTGGCACACAGTAAACCCCATGCTTAAATTTGGTTTATTATTGTTATTTTATTATTAAACTTTAATAAAGACATTCACCTCTAAATAAGAATATGGACACTTTTTTTTTCCCCTGAGTTTTTATGGTATATTTAAAACATATAAACTATATGTGTTAGCATCTTTAAGGCATGCACTTATGACTCAGAAAATGATAAATAGGAAGGAATACAGGAGTTGATGGATCAGCAAGTTGAGGATTCAGTGTTGTCACTGCTGGCTCTGGTTACCACTGAGGTGTGGGTTTTATCCCTGGCCTAGGAACTTCCACATGCTGCAGGGGTGGCCAAAAAAGTAAAAAAGAAAGGAATACAGTGTAGTGTCAGAGATCCCTGGTGTCCAGGTTATGCTATTAATCCCATCATGTATATACTTATTGAGGGCAGGACAATTGTGACATTTTAAATAAGTTCAAATGGCTTTACATGAATCTGATGATAATTCTGCTGTCTGATTTTCTTAGTGTGATAAGCCTCTGAATTTATAATGCTTCCATTTTTAAAATTTTCTATTTCAGTTCCCACTATACTGCTTTAAATTCTTCCCTCTCTCAAAGCTGTCAATATTTCACCCCTGTTTCCTTCCTCAATCTAATTTCTTATTTATTCCTCCTTTTACTGATTTCCTACCTTTCAGATCCCACAGTCTTCTAAGCCCCCAAGGAACCTGAAGTCCATTCCTTCACTCTTTGGATGAGCCCTATATCTAATAAGGGAATAGAAGGAAAATAAAGAGCCTAGTACATCAGTGGATCAGCAAGAAAGTGGCCCTATACTCATAAGCTGTCCCTTCCCAGAAAGGAATTTTTTGTGTTTAATTGTTCATTTATTTGTTCATATATTCATTTCCTTATTCATTTAAGAAACATGTATTGAATCCTGTTCTGTGCCAGGTACTGTGTTGTGCATTCAACATACATTACCTCTTAGCCCTCACAATGAAACTGATAGCACTAATGGCTTGAACCTAGTCAGAATGCAGATTGGGACTTGAATCCAGTTTTAAATTAGAATCACTCACCCAGTATCTGGACTCACTGAGGTTCAGATTCTTCATGCCTCCACACAGAAGGAATTCAGCAAAAGACAAAGTGATAGGCAAGAAATAGATTTATTAAGATAGGCTGCTTGTGAAAGATGCAAGTGGGCAGGCAAAGAGGCTCTGCCCCAAGAATTAGGTGGACTACAGTTTTAGAATCCAAGAGAAGTCGGGGTGGGAAAAGACTGCCTCTTCTCTATCTTGGAGTAGTATCTCTTCCTTGGTATCTGATTAGAGAGTATTTGACCCTATAAGGTCAAATTAGGACTGTCATCATGCTTATTCAAATCAGGTGGTCCTTAAACTCCTGTTCTTCGTCTGAACCTGAATGCAGGCCTCATTCCATCCCCAACCCAATGACCTGAGGCATATCTCACACCTCCACAAGTCAAGCAAGCCTGCTTCATTCTGATGCTTTCTTGAGCAATTATTAACTTATCGTGATCTCCCAAAGTTTACTAGGTTCCCCTCTCTATTTTTTGGTCTCTTATTGGGACTTCCACAACTACCTGTGTAATTATCCTATTCCATTCCTATTAAAAATAGTACCATCTATCTGTGTATTATTAAAGGTATTGTTATTATCATTGAACAATTGAGTCTTGTATAAACCTTACTAAGTATGATACTGCCACTGCACATAGATGGCAGTATTGTTATTATTGACCTCAATTTATCCACGAGGAAACTAAAATTCAGAGGTTTTAAGTAACTGTTCCAAATGGTAAGCATTACGCACATCTTGCTGACTTTCTCTACAAATAATAAGCCAGCCAGATAATATTCATACATAAGTGGCACAAGTCATCTTTCATTCATTTATTCACCAATTTTTTTCCCTTTTTCTACGAAAGGTAATTGTATGCCCAGCTTTGTGCTAGGAATTAGGAGAAAGTCTACTGTTCAGGAAAAATACAGTAATACTTAGCAATACTACTAATTTATGTATGCTCACTAACCTAGTTCAAGAAAAGTCTGGCCAAGTTTTGGTCCAGAGGACTAAATAAAATTGTTCTGCCCATCTGGCTCAAGCATATTATCTTGTACCATTTGGGCCTGATTGACAAGATTCAGGCATTCTTTTTAAGTAACATTCCTTGAATTATTGTAAGCCTTTAACTTACACAGTTCTGAAAAAAAGCGACTTTGACAACTTCTGCTATTGTTTGCACTGATTTTATTGAAGTGCAGATTTTCAAGATCCTCATTTCATCATTCTAGAATTCCCTCCCTGCTGTGGTTTTAAACTCACCTCTAGCATTTCATTCTTGTCTCTTTCTTTGCGATCAAGTTCACTGTCATCCTTCAGTGGCAGTAACTGAGTCTGGGCTCTGATTTGTTTTGTAATAGCTCAATATCACCATTGTCGAGGTGGTGCTACCTGGTTTAATCCATCTTCCTAAAAGTCATGTTGCTGAATCCCAGTATTGATCCGTACTCTCTGTGTAAAGACAGTTTTAGAAAGGTGGTTCCCTTGCTGCTCTCTATCTATATATTGGGTAAAGGACTTAAGAAAGGAATGAAGTCACTTCTAATATCCTTTTATATTAGTCCTGGTATTAATCCTTGTGTATGGTGTAACATCAGAAAAGAAAGTTCCTTCTCTGGGCCTAATTCTTTGGACATAGATTTGCAGCAGAAAAGTTATCCAAGGTATTATTAAGTGTTTAAAAGATGGTTGTTCCCATATGAAGGCAAGAATCCTAAGCTAAGAGATTAGATCTTAAATGTTTTAGCTACAAAAAATAAATGATGAGAAAGCTGTATTTTTTTTTCACTTATAATGATTTTTTTCCATTGTAGCTGGTTTACAGTGTTTGTCAATTTTCTACTGTACAGCAAAGTGACCCAGCTACACATACATGTATACATTCTTTTTTCTCACATTACTGTGCTCCATCATAAGTGACTAGACATAGTTCCCAGTACTATAAAGCAGGATCTCATTGCTTATCCATTCCAAAGACAATAGTTTACATCTATTAACCCCAAATTCCCAATCCATTTGGGAATTTCCTCCCCTTCCCGCTTGAAAACCACAAGTCTGTTCTGCATGTCCATGATTTTCTTTTCTGTGGAAAGGTTCATTTGTGCCATATATTAGATTCCAGATATAAGTGATATATGGTATTTGTCGAGAAAGCTGTATTTTAAAACTATCTTTGTCGACTGCTACTCTGAGTTTAGTTTCCCTTTATTACAACTAATCTCTTAGTAAATTCTTGTGTAGAGATTTTAGCTTGGTGTCCAGGGTCCCATGGACCTGTCATGGAAGGGTTTTAGGTATCGGGATATCAAAGAAGTACCATAAGCCCAAAGGGCAATATGATAGAGAAAACTATAATCAGAGAGAGAGCACCAAGGGGAATATTTATCTCTTTTCAGGGTGAAAATGAAGTTAGAAAAGGCCACCACACCTCAGATAAATAATTCCCTTAGTTACCTTGGTATTTTGGAAGTTATATTAGAAAAACATAGATTCTTCCTTACATAGATATTATATGCTAACTGCCCCTATCCCTGAACTTCTTCAGAGACAACTTCCATGAGGATCCTAAGTACTTACCTCCAGAAATTTGCCATAATCACCCTCCCCAACTGCAGCCTGAATTAGATATCCTCCCCCAAGTACCCCCACATCAATCTGCACAAAAACCACACCACACTCTATTAACCCTTCCTTAAACTATGGTCCTATAAGAATTTTAACTTGCCTTTGGATTTCAATGCCTAGGAGAGGACTTGGTGCCACTAGATGCTCAATAAATTGCCTGTGGAACTTTTTTTTTAATGGCCACACCCATGGCGTATGGAGGTTTCCAGGCCAGGGATTGAATCCAAGCTGCAGCTACAGCAATGCTGGATCCTTTAACCCACTACACTGGGCCAGGGATTGAAATGAACCTGCATCTCCACAGCAACCTGCACCACTGCAGTCAGATTCTGAATCCACTGCACCACAGCTGGAACTCCTTGTGCAACTTTTATTTAACATTCCTCTTGCTTGTTCACACTCCTTTCCCATACTCTCAAAAAGTCTGCCAAGCTGGGCTATTTGTTCCAATAGGATACTTTTACCCTTTGTAGTTCAACCCATCTGACTTTAAGAGTTAATATACTATCATCTAACTTTCTTTTCCCATTGACATTTCATCTCGATTCTGCTTCTCCTATAAAACATACTAGTATTTGTTTTCTTTTCTTTTACTGGCAAGGGTCATATTGAGGAATTTAGCTTCCTGAATCCATTTCCTCTTCATTCATTTACTCCTTCTTGCCTTTACTCCCTTTAATAGTGTTGAAACTATACACTAGGTATCAGAAACTCCTAGTCTCTAAATAGTGTTTTTCCTTATCTCACCCAAATTCTAAATAAACAGTGTTTCTCATTACTCATCTATCTCACCTCCTCCTCTTTCTTCTTATTTGGTGGGGAGGGGAAATTTTAGGTTTATAGAAAAATTGAAAATAAAATTACTGAGTTCCCATATATCTTTTCTCCTTCCCCCTTGTAGTTTTCCTATTATTGCATCAGTGTGGTAGATTTGTTACAATCGATGAACCAGTATTTATATGTTAACTGAAGTCCATAGTTCAAATTAGGGTTCACTCTGTAAAGTTCTATGGGTTTATCTCACCTTCTGAAAGCTTCTCCCTGATTTACATAACTATTTTTCATACCTGAATCACTACCTGCTTTATGGGAGCTCCTATCTCAGTACTTTCTAGAATCTACACTCTTCTCACTGGAGCATCTGTGACAGTAATCAAAACAAAAAACTGCTTAAATCAGATTAGAGGGCAGATGGCCCTTTTCTGCAATTTACTTACCTGCTTAGATTGCTTGGATCCAGAAATACCTGTCTGTCTCTGTCTCTCAATGCAAATTCCATTCCTTACCAACTGCATCATATCTGAATTGAGCTGTAGGATGTTATTGCATACAATATTATTATTTTATACAGTGATCATAATTCTGCTTGTAATCACTGTCTGGATGAAGCAGCTGCACAAAATTTCCACTCCTTTTGCTCAAATTCTGTGTGCTGTCCCACAGCAGTGTGTACTGGAGCTGGTAATTTCAGCCTCAGTTTTGCTGAAAGGACTCAGGAACCACTCCCATCCTCTCTATCTTCCTCTTCCTCCTTTCTTCCCATTCTTCTGATATGTTTTTCCCTTTTCCGTCTTCTGTTGGTCCCTTTATCACTCACAAGTCTAGTCTTAACATTACTTTCACCATTCTCTTCCATGGCTGGTACTGAGCTTCCACTTTCATGAGTATAAATCACTTTAAAATTAATTTTCTTTGCTGCTTTCCCTTAGAACAGAACCTGGCCCTGTAATACCCTTTGATAAATATCAGTTTTTTCTTATTATTTTACTTATACCTCATTTCTCACTCTGGGAAGGCCCAGGGTCCAGGATTTTCTCTGAACTAATTGCCTATGCTGTGTAGCCTGGCTCAAATAATTTCTCCCTCTCTCAGCAAAATATGTAAGTTTTAGGAGTAAAATGATAGAGGAGTTGACTTTAGAGCTTTTTTAAGACCTCTGATTAGGAATTCTCTTATGGTGCAGTGGGTTAAGGATCCAGCGTTGTCACTGTTGTGGCCTGGGTTACTTCTGTGGCATAGGTTCAATCCCTGGACCAAGAACTTCCTCATGCTGCAGACATGACCAAAGAAAAAGAGAGAAATCTCTAGTTATTTGAGACTTTATGTAGATTTTACCGGCATGTAAAGATGACATGTAAATTCTGACCCAAACCTCTTTGGTCTTTTTGTGCTCATCTTTGCCTTCCAACTTTAATTTTCTGTTCAATGCACAAAACCACCTTCTTCCAAAGATCTTCCCTACCTATTCCAAGCCACAGATAGTTTTCCTTTGGTTTCCTAAAAATATTCCACCAATGCAGCCTCTTGCATGATTGCCACTTTTTGTCTGACTTTGCCCCCAATTTTATTAGGTCCCTTGGGGGCCCAGCTTATTTTGTGGGCTGAGTGCACACAAGCACACACAGAGATACACATGTTCATACTCACACAGACAAGAATGTTAAATCCAGAATAACTAGTCAGAATCTAAGATCTTGCAGCAAGTTAAATCAGAAAGAAAAAACAAAGCACAAACTTACAACTCTATCATAATAAAACCTTGTAGGTTCATAAAAAATTCTGCCAGCATAAGGACTGTTCAGTTAAACTCTTTGATGGTAAATTTTTTTCTAAATAAAACCTCATTTCCGTGCTGTGCCCTTTCTACATAAGAATTGGAATGAACTATGCAGATTCTGCACCTGTTGAGTTATACAGAAAACCTACAGGAAACCAAGACTGTGAGTGCACATGAATAAATACAAAAGATTAGAATAAAAACCTTAGGTGGGGGTTTCAGCTGTTATTTTAACTCACCATGCTCTTGTACATCATATATTATTAGTAGGCAAAAATCACATAATAACAAATTACCAGCCTTATGCCTAAAGTTCTTAGACAATGCATATTATGTGAACATCTATGGCTATTCTAAGCATAGACAATGATTAAGCCAAACAGAAAGGTTATCATGTTGCGTTTATGAATTTTGATAAGTAGTGGCCTTGTGTTCTGCATGTCACAGTGACTCTGAAGAGTAGATTTGGGTTCAGCCTTGTAGCAGCTCCTGCAGGGGCTAATCAGGAGCGCTGCTGTGACTAAAACTGAAGTGGAAGTTGCAGCTGTCTGGGAGATGATTTTCATTAAAACTGCCTGCCAGTGTCAATACAAAATTCAGACTGGATTTTAGAAAAGAAATGTGGCACTTGCAAGGCACTTGGGCAGAGTACTCATAATTTTCTAATGGTGGCACTGCATCTTTTCTCCAAGAATGGAAATAAAATCTTTAAATAACTACTGACATAAAATTCACCAAACTGGCTAAATGTGAACATTTCCATGTTTCCTTCTAAATAATTAAAATTATTCCTTCTAATAAGTAAAATATATAGGGAAGATTAGTCATGAAATATACATGTCTACAGCAGTTGAAAATTAATTATGGATGTAGATGGAGATTATATTATAATCCTGAGTTGTGTTAGAGAAATGAAATCGTATCTTTCTTCTCTTTTTCTATTCTAATTTATTGTCGTGTTATTTTATCTCAATGAAATAGATGTAAACATTTTGGTAACAAATTGTAGTTCATTTAAGGAGGAAGGTTAATCTTGAGTTAAAATTATGTTTATAGTACTATACTTTTATTCTTGTAGCTCTATTTATGTAAATTTTTCTGTAAGAAAACAGATATTTAGGGAAAAAACCTTGACTTTCAGGAAAACTTTAATAGATATCAGTCAGAGTTTCTATAGCCATTAAAATGTCTATTATCTTTGTTATCTTAGTGTTAGTCTACAGATTTCTGATGATAAAATGATCTCTATAAAAATGACTTTTTTTTTTGTCTTTTTGCTATTTCTTGGGCCACTCCTACGGCATATGGAGGTTCCCAGGCTAGGGGTCCAATAGGAGCTATAGCCGCCCACCTACGCCAGAGCCACAGCAACGCGGGATCCGAGCCACGTCTGCAACCTACACCACAGCTCACGGCAACGCCGGATCTTTAACCCACTGAGCAAGGGCAGGGACCGAACCCGCAACCTCATGGCTCCTAGTCGGATTCGTTAACCACTGCGCCACGACGGGAACTCCCCATAGTTCTTTGTTAAAATAAATTTAACACTTAGAAAGTAGGTTGACAACATAAAAACAGGGAATATTATTTTTCCAAGGGAAATTGAAAAAGTGGAGCCACATAAATACTCTATTACAATAATGTCTTCTGGCTTCAGGCTAGAAAAGAATCCCCCTCCCCTCCACTGCTTTATCCCAACAAATATATTAATTCTTTAGTCACATGCATATCGTATTTGATTTTTTTTAAATGTGTTAAAATTTACTTGAGAAATAATGAGGAAATATCTTACTCCAAGGAAATACCACTCCAAGGTGGCTATTTCATGCCACCTTGCCTCCAAGTACTGTCCTAGCTTATTAGAAGTTCTTCCTGTGCCTTTTGAGACTGGTTCATAGGAATGTATGATTGAGCCACATCCTTGACACACACCATGTGCTCAATTAGTTTATTAAGTGAATTTTTCTAGTTTCTACTACTTCAACTGAATGGATTCTACCTCAGGTCTATATTAGGCTGTGCTCCACAATACAGAAAATCTGAATGTTTGGAAGATTCTATTCCAGTGGCAGATAAGAAACATACCTGTGTTACCAAGTTCATGAGCCCAATGCACAGTGAGGACGAACAAACCAAAATGTCAGAGTTTTGGAGCAGAGAACAATTTATCACAGGGCCATGCAAGAAGAGGTGGCTCATACTCAAAACCCCTGAAGTCCCCAGAAGTTTGGGAAGTTTTTATAGGCAAAATTTGGGATGAAGGCTGCAGGGTGGGTGACTTTCTTCTCATTGGTTGGTGGTGAGGTAACAGGGTGATGCTCCAGGAGTTTTGTGTTCGACCTGAAGCTGCCATCCTCCACCTGGCGGGGGCCGGGGGGGAGCTTTGGTTCTGCAGAAGAACTCAAAGATATTATTATATATATTATTTGAGGAGGAACCAGGACCGTGTCCCAAGGCTACACTGTTTTTTCTTGACTGCTCCTCCCCTGTTTCTGCATTCCTTCCCTTCCCTATTTAGCAACTGAAACTGCCCTCTGAAGTCTGGGAAAGTCAAGGAGTCTGAATGAAATTTATTTCCTACAAACAAGAAACATGGAATACAGAAAGGATTTGTACCCAGGAGTCCTACAGTGTCCCATTTGATTTCACCTGAAAATTCATGATGGCTGACCAGAAAAACTCAGCCTATTACTAACAGCATTGCTGGAAAAGGGACACCTTCCAGGGTCCAAGAGTGAGCTCATGTCTGATGGATGGAAATGAATTGGCTGAGGAGAAACACAGGCTGAAAAAGCAAAAGACTTTATTGAGAAGGGTCATGCTAATAGGTTCCCAGGAGGATGGACACGGACACCCCCAACCCCTGAATGTGACTGTTCACCTTGGAGACCTGCTGTGGACATGGGTTCAGCCCAGCAAAAGATTGATATCCTTTTCTGGAATGTGTATGCTCAAGTTGGGCATCAAGAAACAATGGCCTGTAGAAAACAACTGCCTGGATAGATTAACCACCTACAAAGATTAACTGCACTCTGTCATGGGACTCAACCCCCTACCCCTACCTTGACTTTCCCCTCCTCCTTCTACATTGTTCCTGTCACAAGTTCCTGCCATAAACTCCAGCCACAGATCCTTTATAAGCCTAGCATCTCCTCACAATTGGGGCTGGTTCCATCTTGAGCTCAGCTCATTCTTCTCTGAGGTCTTAATAAATCTCTCTTGCTTTACCAACTTGGTCATGCATGTTTCTCTCTTGGCAAACCTAACAAATGTGAGCAGAGAGCAGTAGGGTAAGGGTACCCAGGAGAATTGATCTGCCACATGGCTCAAAGTCTCAAGTTTACATAGGGGTGTTAGTTTCCAGGTTGTCTCTGGCCATATTTGATCTGACTCAGAGCCCTTCCTGGTGGGGTACCCTTCTCTCAGCCAAGATGGATTCTAGCATGAGAGTTTCTGAGAGGTTGGCAGGACATATTTCGGATGGCATCTTCTCCCTCCTTTTGTCCTCCCTCAAATTATCCTGGTTGGTTTTCATCAGCAGCACCACTTTCCTCTTTGAGATCTCCTGTTGCGAGACAACTCAGGCAAGTGGTTATTATTGTGCCTGGCCAAGGCAGGTGGTTGCACAACAGTATCCTAACAACAGCATACATGTATAATTGTACTCTTTTAGATAAGTGAAATAAAATGCTTCTTGTTTTAATCATTAGATTTTAAACCATTTTTGTTTGTTTTGTATGTTTTTAACAACTAAAAGAAAAATGAAATCAAACCCCAGAATCAATGAACGGAAAAATAATTTTTTGAGACAACTCTCAAATTGCTAGGAATTGGCAATAGCTAAGGACATTACTATACTAGAACATATAAACACCTTCGCATTTTCTTCAGACACAACTGATGCACTGGTGTTTACCATAAAATCTCTTGAGGTAATATAAATCCTAGGGGAGACATAAATTTCTCAGAGAAGAAGAGAAATAAATGGTAATGCCTGAAAAGATGAAGCTGTCAAAAAGCTGTAGAGCTTGCCTATCTCATGCATGAGGCTGACATCTCTGCTTGCAAAATTCAAATGGTAACTTCTTAATGTGTATGTGGCATTTAAATGTGTGTTAACAGAGTTTCTGTTGTGGCTCAGTGGTAATGAACCCAACTAGTATCCATGAGGATGCGGGTTTGATCCCTGACCCTTCTCAGTGGGTTAAGGAACCACTGTTGCTGTGAGCTGTGGTGTAGGTTGCAGATGCACCATGGATCCTGTATTGCTGTGACATAGGCTGGCAGCTGCAGCTCTAATTCAACCCCTAGCCTGGGAATTTCCATATGCCATAGGTGTGGCCCTAAAAAGCAAAATAAAATAAAATAAAATAAAATAAAATTTTAAAAGTGTGCATGAGTAGTAAATGTAAACACAAAAATTTTTCAATTCAATTACTGTTTAAATTCCAATGGTATTCTAGTCATTCTATCATCTCTGCCACTTCAATCTGTACTTAATAACACTTGGTATGTGGTAACTGCCCCATCAGTTGATCTCTCCAGCTCTAGGAATTTATTTCTGGATTCTTTAGACCAGGGTTTCCTAAATCAGAATCTATTCAAGCTTGCCCTTCTCATTAGTGCCTTTGATCTGGATTTTATTCCTCATTTTATTTTTTCTTCCTTAATATACAGGGTTCACTATTGATGCAAAATTTTATAATCTGAAACATATTTTTGGTTTTTGATGCAGAAATAAGTTTTCACGATTTAAAATCTCTCTCCTGTGGTATGGATTGGGAGTCTAGGGTTAGTAGATGAAAACTTGTATTTGGAGTGGACAGGCAATGAGATCCTGCTGTATACCACAGGGAACTATATATCTAGTCACTTGTGATGAACAGAGTGGAGGAAAATGTGAGAAAAAGATATGTGTATATGTATGACTGGGTCACTTTGCTGTGCAGCAGAAATTGACAGAACATTGTAAATCAATGTTTTGTCACTGATTAAATTAAATTTTAAATTAAAAATTAGATTAATAATTTTTTTATTTTAATGATTTTTTTTTTCATTATAGCTGCTTTAGAGTTTTCTGTCAATTTTCTACTGTACTGCAAGGTGACCTAGTCACACATACATATGTACATCTTTTTTTCTCACGTTATCATGCTCCATCATAAATGACTAGATATAGTTCCCAGTGCTATACAGCAGGATCTCATTGCTTATCATAATAAAAATTAAAAAACAAATAAAAGAAGATCTAAAAAATTTTTTTAATAAAAATAAAATGAAGTCTCTCTCCTGTCAGCTAAGGCTAAGGGAGTAAGCAATGTGAAAATGTCAGATGCTATCACAGGGTCAGTTTGGGTATAATCTCACAAGCTTTACCTGGTACTCTAATACACAGCTGCATTTTTCACACATTCTGAAGATTGGCTCTGTATGAAAATCCACACTTACAAATAATGTCCTTGCAGAGAGTTTCTGTATGTGTCCCTTATATAAATACATATAAAAAGGTGAATAGATTTGTCATACCTATACTCAAATTATTTGGACCACATGAAAAGAAGCCTTTTTCTAACCTGAATGAACTTGTGATAGTTTTATAGAAATCTTAATTCGAAATCTTTGGAGTTACCTGGTGGCCTAGCAGTTAAGGATCTGGCATTGTCACTGATGTGGTGTGGATTTGATCTCTGGCCCAGGAACTTCTGCATGCCATGGGCATGGTCTAAAACCCAATATAAAAAACAGCCAGAAATCTTTAATTAGGATTAGTAGTAACAAGTGCCCATGGAATTTGCAGAAATAAATAGATACCCAAGCCCCCACCTCTATGGATACTGGTTTAGTATTGAAATAGGCCAAACCATCTATAATTTTTAATGATCAAAAGTTATTAGTTATCACTTAAAATATTGTCATTTAAATTTAAAAATATATTAGGTTCAGAAATATTGTTTTAAGTGTGATATCCTAAGTGCATACTACTATATCCAATTCCACGTCTCAGGCTTATCTTAGAAATAGCAGTCACCTATAAACTTCAAAATTCAGATTTTCTCCTGATTTTCTCTTAACCTTTCATTCAAATGAAAACCAATATCTCCCATATCTTTTGCTGCAAACACCTTGGCAGAAGTTTTAATAATCAGTAATCAGATGAAAAGTGAGTATCAAGAGGAGATGGGAATGGAGTTAAATAAGATGATGATGCATATTTGGCAGTAGGTTAATGGAAAATTTTCCATTTATGTAAACCTGTACTCTGCTGATTACATTAATTTGGATACATATGGAACAACTGAAAAAATTCCGCTATAGTATTCTAATTTCAAAAACAAATTCTTTTTCATAGACCAGGTAACTAGCAATGATTGTTACTATACTTGAACTTTAATATCTGAAAAGACTCAACAGCAACTTAATGCCACTAATTATGAGAGTGATGTATTCTTGCCTTTAAATATCAGCAAGTGAATTTTTAAAATGAATAACACTGCATATATGCAGGAATATCCCCCATTCTTTCTTATTTTCTTTCTTTCATACACACACATGCACAATCACTAGAGTTTGAAGTATTAAAAAAAAGTCTAGTTAATTATTTTTAACTTAGGTATAATATATTTTTCAATAATAAAACTGTAGTAGTTAGAAAATTACCACTTCACCAACATTTATGCTGCAATGTTTTAAGTAAAATTAAAACATAAACCCTCTGTTTCCTCAAAAAAAACCATGAAGCTTAGAAACTTTACAAAATTTCTCAATTTAGTAATCTGTATGTATGTATGTATTTTATGTAGAATTATAGATACTGCTATGTAGATTATACAGAAAACTTCCACAAATAGAATGGTGGAGAAATGAGATAAGAAAAAAAAAACAGCTGAAATATAAAAACTAAAAATGTGTACAAGAAATAAAATATACATAGCTGATAAGGCCAGTACTTCTGCAACTGAATATAAGACCATGATGGTTATTTATAAATCTTTTTTTTAAACCTGCTATTCATAATCCCCTCTCTTTATCCAATGCTTCAGTTGTCATAGCTTTATACTTGAGATGGAGATTAGGTGATTTGATTCAAAGCTTCATTCCTAAGGAGCTGGAATTCTTTGTGGTCCTGTCTATATTCTTCCAATATTTACCACTGATGGTGATGTGGACTTGGAGCTTCAGAGATGCCCTAAGATTCTGTTCACGCTTTTCCTGGCTCAGTTTTGTAGCACCGTGTCATTTCCCCTCAGTCAGAAAGACTTTAACCCCAGTCAACACCCAAAATCTCTGTTGTAATAGTTCACTCTGGGGCATGCAGAGCCTATTTGGAGCATCCTTCCACGGGGATTACAATCTGTACACCAGCAGACCACAAATTAATAGGGATGTGAAGCAATATTTTCTGCCAGGAGATCATTATGTCTTTGAATGAGAGTTACCATCTCCATTTCTATCCTTTTGTTCTTAAACTTATGTACCTTAGTTATGGGGAAAATATTTTATATTGTTCACTGGTTTGTTACATATAGCGCACCTACCAGAGTGTACTTCAACATGGACAAGGTGTTGTCTCTTAACTATTTCCATAACTGTCTTTTTTTTAACTTTGAAAGGAAAACATTTTAGAAGATGATCGTTTATGACATAACATGATGTTGTATAAGGCAGTTTGAAATTCCTCAGAGAATGCTTCTGGCAGAGACATGATAAAGAGAAATACAATCAAATCTAGAATATGTCTATTTTACACGTGAGAACAAAAGGTCAGCTCTAGGTAATGGGTGACATTCCCCACTGGGACTCAGGATTGATTGTTCCTGCTAAAAAGGGAAGCAATTAGCTGGGAGAGTAGCCAAGTTAGCTTTGTTGAAGTGTAAGTTTTAATACTGATCCCATGAATAGCCTCTATCTTTAGGGTGATCATTTGTATGACCCTACTGAGAAAGCAGCACAGGCAATTTTCTTTATTTTGGGGAGATTATAAGTGAGTATTTATATGGTTAAATATTATCAAATTCTGGGCCTTGGTCCATTCAGGTGAGTGGTCCATCTACTTGTATCTTCCACCAACCTCCTCCTCACTATAATGTTTCTTCTAAGTCCTACTCCACCTAGCCACCTTCACAAAGCAAGGTAAGTGCTAACTTCGAGCCATCTCAGTTTTTAAACAAAATAGACAACAAGATATACTGTAGGATGTACTGCCCACTGGGAGGATTTCTCTCCTGAACACTCCTCCAGTATCCATAGATACTGCTATGTAGATTATACAGAAAACTTCAGTAAGTACAGCAGTGCTCCTCCAGCCTGTAAAAGCACATACATCATGCTGAACATTTCGTGGTCCATCTGCCAACAGTGTGCCCATTTATCAACAAGTCTTAGGAACTCTATATGAGACCCCAGCTTCAGAACAAGGGAGATGACAGAGAATGCAGAATCAGGCATTCTTGGAAGGTGATTTTTGAGAAGAATCTAAAACAAAATTAAAGTTACGTTGCTTAAATATGAATTGTCATTCTCACATCTTTGTACCTAGAGTGACTGATGTGGCATGGTCAACTCAATGTGAAATCCAAGAAAAGGTGATTTTTCAGTGACATATTTGGTTAGGTAGGTAGGCAGTAGTCATAACATTGTTTGAAGAGAGTAAGTTATCCAAATAAACACCATATAGTGGAGAAAAATGGTATTTTCAGACAATGCATGAATTTAGATTCAGGAAATCTAGATCACAATTCTAGTTCCTGAGAGGGCCAATTCTGAAATGGTAGAATAATGACTTTCAAAAATCCACTCCTGCATGTGAGTTGAGGGATGGAAAAAAACTGGAAAAACTTTAAAAATTAGCAGATTTTGAAACAAAGCTTTCAGAATTTTGGAAGTCTGCTAAAGACCTGCAACAGTCAAAAGTATGTTTATTCAAGAAAAATGTTGGAATCTCAACAAGAGCATCAAGATATATGTTTAATGCCTTAATCTCATTCCCTGACTCACCACCTCTGCAGTAACCTTGAAAACTAACAGCATGGTAGCTACGAATGCTGTGAAAGCCAACCACTTGGAAGCTACTGGATGAGACAAAATGGGATCAGAGTTCCTCAAATCCTCTAGATAACTGTCACTATATGACCTGTGTGGCAGCTACCAAAAAGCTCCATTCTCAAAGGAAGTCTTTATTTGATCTGATTCAGGCCCTCCTCTGTGAAACAGCCTATCTTTAGGATATTTGTCAAAAACAATTACAATTGTCTCTTGGTATTGGCAGAGGACTGATGCCAGCACCCACTGTGGATACAAAAATTTGTAGATGCTCAGGTCTACTTGTTGGCCCTCAGTAATATTTCCTCTATATCCACGGATTCAACCAACCTCAGATCATGGAGTACTATATGTATTTATTAAAAAAAAAATCCAGGTGTTCCCGTTGTGGCTCAGCAGGTTAATAATCTGACTAGTACCCATGAGGATGAGGGTTTGATCCCTGGCCTCGTTCACTGGGTTAAGGATCCAGCATTGCCATGAACTGTAGTATTGCTTGTAGACTTGGCTTGGATCTTGTGTTGCTGTGTCTGTGGCGTAGACCAGCAGCTGCTGCTCCAATTCAACCCCCAGCCTAGGGACTTTCATATGCAGAGGGTGCAGCTCTAAAAACAACAACAACAACAAAAAATACACACATAAGGGGACCTGGCAGTTCATATCCATGTTGTTCAAGGGTCAACTGCAGTCATAATTGCCAACATAGTCACCTAGGTAGCATTACAAGTTGGGGCTAATAGGAGGATGATCAAAAAAGGTAAAAGGGATAATTGGAGAATGACATGTCACTTAAAAACTCCAAAATGTTCCTGAGAATCTAGAAAGCCGCACCTATGTGCAGGATTGTTCACATACTAAAGAAAGACCTGAAAAGGTACTGATCTATGACCTCTAGTTGACCTTGAGGGTCTACAAAAACAAAAAAATGAATACTAAGGGAGACTTATCAATTGCTTGACAGAGTATTTAAGGTATACACCAAAATAAACATACCACCTCCAGCAATATCTAGGAGATTCACTGGTTCAAAGCTTTAAAGGAAATCTCTGTTCAACCATTACTTGACCACTAACTGAAGCAAGCAAAGACTTCATTAATACACATAACAAGGAATACATACTCCACAGCATATGTTCAGGAAAATAAACAAACAGCAGCAACAACAAATTCTGGAGGAAGGGGAATGGTCAAGTTTCCAGAGCTGAAATATTTTATTATGAAGAACTAAAGAAAATATGAGAAAGATTTCTTACCAAATAGAAGATATCAATAAAAAGATATAAATTATAAAAAAGAATCAAATAGAAATACTGGAGTCAAAATTACAGTAGCTAAAATAAAAAAAATTCACTAGAGAATTTGGGCAGGCCACATCAGTGAATTTGAAAATAGGTAACTTGAGATAATCCAATTTAAGCAACTAGAAAAAAAAGAAAAAGAATGAAAAATGAGCAGAACTTCAGAGACCTGTGGGACAGCATGAAACATATCAACATACACATAATGGAAGCTCTTTAAAGAAAAGAGAGACAAAGAATATTTGAAGAGATAGTGTCTGAAAATGCCCCAAATGTAATGAAAAACATTAATCTGCATAGCTAAGGAAATTTAGTGAACTCGAAGGTAAATTCACATGTGAATGTATTATAATCAAAGCTTTGAGAGACAGGTACAAAGAGAGAACTTTGAAAGTAGCAGGAACAAAGTGACTCATCCCATACACAGGATTTTCAATACTATTGACAGCTGACTCCTCAGAAACCAAAGAAGCTAGAGGGCAGTGGGATGATGCATTAAAAGTATGAAAAAAAGAGACTTTCAGTTCAAGAACTCTATATTTTGCAAAACTGTTTTTCAAAAAATTAGGGAGAAATTAAGGTATTCCAAGATAGAGGAGTTCCCGTCGTGGCACAGTGGTTAACGAATCCGACTAGGAAGGAGGAGGTTGCGGGTTTGGTCCCTGCCCTTGCTCAGTGGGTTAACGATCCGGCGTTGCTGTGAGCTGTGGTGTAGGTCACAGACGCGGCTTGGATCCTGTGTTGCTGTGGCTCTGGTGTAGGCCAGTGGCTACAGCTCCGATTCGACCCCTAGCCTGGGAACCTCCATATGCCGCGGGAGCAGCCCAAGAAATAGCAAAAAAAAAAAAAAAAAAAAGATATTCCAAGATAGAAACTGAGACTGTATTGCTATAAGACAGGCCCTGGAAGGGAGTTCTTCAGGCTGTAATGAAAGGAAACTAGATATTAATTCAAATGCACACACAAAAAATACAGGCACTGGGAAAAGAACAATATAGCAAAACATAAGGGACACTATAAATGTAGTTTTTCTTTGCAACTTTTTAAATCTATCTAATTTAAAATACAAGTACATGAAGCAATATTTTTAAAACTGTATTGATGGGCTTATAATGCATAAAGATATACTTTGTGTGTAAATAACTGTAAAACAGTAAAAGGGAGTTCCTGTTGTGGCTCAGTGGTTAACGAATCTGACTAGGAACCATGTATGAGGTTGTGGGTTCCATCCCTGGCCTCGCTCAGTGGATTGAAGATCCGGCAATGACGTGAGCTGTGGTGTAAGTTGCAGACGCGGCTCGGATCCCTCGTTGCTGTGGCTCTGGCGTAGGCAGCAAGCTATGGCTCCTATTAGACCCCTAGCCTGGAAACCTCTATATGCCGCAAGTGCGGCCCAAGAAATGGCAAAAAGACAAAAAAACAAAACAAAACAAAACAAACAAAAAAAGTAAAAGAAAAAACTAGAGCATTAAAATATAGAAATGAGACAATTGAAACCATCAGATCAGTTCAAAATTAGTTTTAAAAAACCAATGTAATTAATAACAGTCTTAAATAATTACCATGTTAGTGTTTACTTTTATAATCTTTGAAAAAAGTTCACATTTATTTGTACACATATATGTATCTTCATTTAACATGATATTGTAAATTTTTTGATCTCAAGTTTAGATTTGAAGTATATGGTGGGGAATTTTAAACTAATTTTTCTGCATATTGCAAAATCTGTACTTGTACACATGTAAAATGGTATTTTATATGTTATATATAATTCAAAATGTACATGATTTATGACATGTTCATTTATGTTAAACATATGAGATACTTTAAAATAATTACTTCTAATTTCATAATCAAGCAGTGAAAATTAAAACTGAATCCAGTCATAAATCTTTGCATATTCACATGGTATAAGCAGCAACCAGTAAGATACATGGTAATACTTATCCTTTCTATAAATGATTTTTATTAATCTGAAAAGATTTTAAAGAATTCTTTAACCACAGAGTGTTATAAAGTGTATTAATAAGCAAAAGTTGATTATAATTTAAAATAAATTAAGTGCCCCATTCAAATGCTTTTGGTTTGTAAGCACATGCAAATTTGCTCAGCATTCCCTTCACTTGGGGATTTGTGTGATGTTTGTTTTTACTAAGCAAGAGAAAATGGAAAAGCTATTTCAGAACCTGATTTGATTGCTTTGAAAACAAACAAAAAGTGCTTTTTCTTGTGGCTTTGGGCTAATTGCTCTTCCCTTCAAATCTCTATTTTTTTTTGGTGCAGGATTTTTTTCCCCCCTTATCTATTTCCAAGGTAGATTTAATGGCTTATGGGAAAAACTTGTTTATTTTACTTCTTCATTTTGAAAAAGGTTTTATCTTTTCTTGCCTTATTCTCTCAAGTCTCATTTTAGTCTTAGCATGTTGAGGAATTAATAATGCATGCGAATGATTTTTTTTTCTGATATTTTTCAACTTTTAAGAAGTTGTGCCCTGCAATCTGATCCCAGGAATGATGTATCCTCATTTCAATTCTACCTCTAAGAAAAACTGTAATATCTCCAGAGGTCCATGATATAACCTTACCTATTTATCAATTAGCTTACCGATGCAATAGAAAGGGAGAAGAGCACATTTTAGAATAAAGCACTGTGAGTTAAAAATTTAAAAAAGTTAAGACATTTATATAGTTAATTTTAGTGATGTGAAAATCTAACATAGATAAGCTCATAACCTCAGTAATTGCTGACTAGCCTTAAATTCAAAACTTGAAATCACTGTAGGCAAGTGATTTCTTATGTGTTATTTTCTTTCACAAAAATAAAAGTTATTGTTAACTGAACACTTACCAAGCACTATTCTAGGCCTTTGGTATGTGCCACTTCATTCAATAATCATAACAACCTATTAAGTCAATACCATTATTACTGCAGAAGAGTTTGAGGCAGAAAGGGGTTGAATAACCTGCCCCAGGATTTGACTTCCAGTAAGCTTATATACAGCCTGCAATTTTGTTTATTTTTTATTTTTATTTTTTTGCTTTTTAGGGCCACACCCGTGGCATATGGATGTTCCCAGGCTAAGGGTCTAATCAGAGTCATAGCTGCTGGCCTACGCCACAGTAACATCAGATCCGAGCTGCATCTGCAACCTATACCACAGCTCTCCACAACACCAGATCCTTAACCCAATGAGCAGGGCAGGGATGGAACCCACAACCTCATGAATCCTAGTCAGATTCGTTTCCACTGCACCACGACTGGAACTCCCTTCTTTCAGCCTACAATTTTAACCTTTATCTGGTGTTAACTATGAAAAAATTATTGACAGGAGAATTTCATTTAGGATCAAAAATACTACTGTCTTTCTTACTGCACAAAACATAGATACATAATGTGGGGTTATAAATAACAGTAAAAATGCCAGATGTCCTCCAATAATTAAAGCTGAATTCACCATAAAATCATAAGTTGGGACAAGATTTGGAGGTAGATATTTGTCATACATATTCTCAAGGCTGGTTTGTCTAAAAAAGGATTTTAGATATTTACACCTGAATTTTTAAAAGTATGTTCTTGCAGATTCAAAAAATTGCAAGTTAATCTAGTCTTAGGCAAAAAGTAATGGTTTTAAAGGCCTCAGGAAAATACTAGTAGTAGTACTTACTTTCATATTTTTATTAAAGAATGAAAATTATGGTTCTATCAAATATACACTAAATTAATATTTGTGCTTGGGTCAGAGACTTTTCTGACTAAAGCATTAATTTGTGGATTTAGAATAAATTTATAATTATCCTAAAGTCCTATTTGAATGAAAACAAAAACAAAAAGAAAAACCATATACTTTTGAGCTTATCTTAATATTAAAAAGAGTTTTAAAGGTACTTTTATGTTATGTACTTATTTTATGTCAGGTACTCTTCTGTGTGTTCCATAAACTTCATTTCATATTTCTACCTACTCTATACAGTGGCTATTGTCATCTAAATTTTACAGATGAAGAAATTCAGAAAAGTTAAAGAGCTTGCCCAAAGTTACAGGGCTGAGATGTTGCAGACACAGCAAATAAAACTTCAGGTCTGATTGTGAACTTGTGATAATACCACGATCCTATACTATGTATCTTGGGCATTTAAAATTGACACCAGTTATTTCTCTCTCAATGCATCCCTTTCTCTCTCTCTCTTTCACACACAAACACCACAAACACAATCTAAGTCTCTAAATATGTCTAACATTTTATTGATGGGTCAAATCACCCAGGAGAATTATTGTAAGGATGATTTAATGTATGTTTTATGGAAAACTATATTACTCTATAGTCTGTATACACATATACACATACATGCACACATTGTGAGAGGTGGTGGCCTTACATACAAGCTTGAATTACCTATTTAGTTATACTTCTAAAATCAGCCCATATATTTCCTGATGAGTATTTAGATTTTTTTTATTCCTAAAATTATTCTAGTAGCTTTCTTTGCATTAATTGATATAGTAGTTTTAAAGTCATGGTTAACAACAAGAGAAAAATTTATTCCCTTTCAAACAGAACTGGATTAATAGAATTTTAAATTAAAAGCTTAATATTCTGAAATGAGTAAGTGTTCTCATTTTTCACCAGGTACCATTTTGAGAAGATACTCATTAACCACTTCAGTTAGAAAAAAACTGTGACCCTCATCTTCAAAGCACTTACCATTGGACTTTAATTTTTTCTGTGTACAGGCATACCTAAGAGATATTGCAGGTTCCATTCTAGACCACTGCTATAAGCCAAATATCACAATAAAGTGAGTCATATGAATTTTTTGGTTTCCCAATTTTAAAATTACTTTTATGTTATATACTTATTTTATGTCAGGTATTCTTTAAAGTTACCAATTGAATTATCCCCTAATGAGAGAGTTAGCCAGTCCTTTGAAGATTTGAAGTCAGGCATTGACTTGTTCTCTCTAGATATGAAAATCCTAGATGGATCTTCTTGCAATAGAAGACTCTTTCCTATAAGTTGAGTATCTATTGTTTTGTGTAGCCATCTACATTAATTATCTTAGCTAGATCTTTTGGGTAACTTGTTGCAGCTTATACATGAGCACTTGCTGCTTCACCTGACACTTTTATATTATGGAGCGAGCTTCATTCCTAACCACTTGAATCAAGCTCTACTTGCTTCAGACTTTTCTTCTGAAGCTTCATCACCTCTCTTAGCCTTCATAAATTTGAAGACACTTAGGGCCTTACTCTGGCTTATATTTTGGCGTAAGGGAATATCATCTAACCCGTCTGACCCTCTAACCAGTCAACTAAACCTTGCTCCATATCAGCAATGAGGCTATTTTGCTTTCTTATCATGTGTGTTCACTGGAGGAGTCCTTTTAATTTTCTTAAAGAACTTTTCTTTGTATTCAAATCTTGGCTATTTGGTGCAAAAGGCCTAGCTTTTAGCCTCTTTTGGATTTCAACATGCCTTCCTTGCTGAACTTAATCATTTCTAGCTTTTGATTTAAAGTGAAAGTCGTGAAACTCTTCTTTTCACTTGAACATTTAGAGATCATTGTAGGGTTATTAACTGACCTCTGTTCAGTATTGTTGTGTCTCAGGGAATAGGAAGGCCCAAGAAGGCAGAAAGACAAGGGAATGGCCAATCAGTGGGGCAGTCAGAACACATTTATTAAATAAGGTCACCATCTTACATGGACGCAGTTTGTGGCACCTCAAAACAATAACAACTGAAACATCAAAGATCACTGATCACATACCACCATACAAATTAATGCTAATGACAAAGTTTGTAATTTTGCAAGAATTACCAACGTGTAAAGCAGAGACATGGAGTGAGCAAATGCTGTTGAAAAGAAAAAAATGGTCCTGACAGACTTATTTGACGCAGGCTTGCCACAAACCTCCAATCAGTAAAAAAAAAAAAAAAAAAAAAAATCTGTGCAGATCAGTAAAGCGAGGTGTAATAAAATGAGGTACACTTGTATCTGGGTTGCCTTGGAAAATTTTAAGACTTAAGTAAATTGTCCATACAAATATACATGATGATCAGCTACTTATAGTGGCTATGAGAAACCAAGAACTTTTAAAAAACATATTTCATAACCAGAAGTTAATTTCATATACATTATGTCTAAAAATCTTAAATTACATAGGCAAGTATTAAATATTTTCCCCATATTTTGAATAAAGATGAAATAACCAAAATTCAGGGAGCACTGTGATTGCTGATAATTAACTGAGTAACTTGAAGAAAATAATAACTCTTCTTTATCTCTGTTTTTTTTTTTTAACCTACAGAACAGGGCTGGTAATATACATCTGTCTTACTTCAAGGGGTTTCTACTAAAACCAAAATAAAGCAGGAGAAATGTAACTGCATACTGCAGGGAGATTTCCTTTGACTCTGTTTTCCCATGTGTATAACATGAGCTAACATGAAGGTCCTGAAGTAACATGAAAATTCTTTCTGTAGCAAAAATTTTATTATATAAGTGTTAGATATTCTTGGTTGCTCATGCCCAAGTTTTCAACCCAGCTTAGCAAGACTTTAGGGTATGAGTGGTAATATTTTTCATCCTCTCAACAGTTATATTGTATGCTTAAAATTTTAGGACATTCTGTTCTCCTGACATGGACTCACTCAAGGTTATATTTGTGATGCATTCCTCTTCTTCCTTCTCAACTTTGATGGGGATTAAGAGACTTGCCAGATCTATGAGGGTTTTAAGGGGAAGCATAAGGAAACAACAGCAGAGCATTTATTTTTGAGGAAAGGTATTTTCATGCTGTTTATATAAACAAACTCTCTCATATAAGGCGTAATAAATGTTAGTCCAAAAATGGGATATTAGCCTCTACATCTTGGTGTTATAGAAAGAATTGATACCTCGCTTTAAGAGAATTACTAATAAACTAATATTTTATGAGTAGAGCAATTGAAATCCCTTTAAAGATACAATTTCATTAGACCATAACCCCAGTTAAAATGTCATTTATAAAGGCTTAGGGCGTCATTTACCACAAATGGTTTTAATCAAAGGAAAAGCCTTAGAGGATCAGAACTGGCCAGTATTTTATGTAATGCAATAGCTCCCCCATCTTACAGACTAAAGAATAAAAACAGGAATTATTCTTTTGATAAATAATATTAACAGTGACTATATTATATGTTGTTAATTCTATTTTTCTTCTGTAATTCTTTTAAAGAAAACTTGTCATTGCTATAACTGCTCAAAAAGTACTCATTATTTCTGAGAACATAAAATCCTTACAGTATGTTGAAAATATCTCCATTACTATGATATTTAAAATTCATCTTGTAAAGATGAATAAATATCATGGATATTTTATGCCTATTTAACATGCTCTAGTAAAATATGTTTCATTTATCTACTCATGTGCTTTAAAAGTGATGTTTGTACTTGAAAAGTCTTTTTTTGATGGTTTCTTAAATTTTGATCACTTAATAATGGTATTTAAGTCTTCTCTCCAAATTAGTTTGATTCGATTCTTAAATATTTACTCAACATTTGAGTCTTTAAAAATAGCTAAAGAAATTACTAAGTAACTTCACATATCTTTAATAATGATTAAAAATTACGACTAATAATGATTAAAATCCTAAAAAGTACTTACCCAAGACAACTCAGGTAAAAGAATTTTTCTGAAATTCATAAAAAACTACATCTGCATACATAAAAATGGATATATGCAAAGTTATTTTATATGTATGATTTTAAAATTTCAATTTTCAAAGTTTGATCAGGTCCTATATACTGCAGAATTTTCTCATCTTTTAGCAGTATGAAGCAAATATAAATTGTATGAAAGCCAGAAAAAAAATGATAGTCACCACACACAAAAAAATCATAACAATGAATAGAATAAAGGAGAATTGCAGGTACCTTTCCTTTTATAAAGTAGGTATTCAACAGTTTACTCAAATGTAAAACAGATTGTAAAAAAAATTATCTTTTAATATTACCTTAAAGACATGATTCCACTTGGGGACAATCATTCCCCCACCCCCAGAAACACCACCACCCAGATTTCTTGAGGCCATTTGGCAGAGGATATATTGGTGAAAGCAATCAAATGTTTAGTAATGGAGTCATGCAAGGACACTTTTAGAGCCCTGTAGCCAGCCGGATTCTGGCACCAGTTTGTTGGCCAGCTGAAGTTAACTGTGTTTATCTCTTCCCAAATTTGTAGTCTCTGTCCTCATATGGTAGCTTGAAATCACCTAAGTTGGATCTTTTAAAACATGGAGACTGGCAAAGAATACATATGAAAACTTCTTCTTTCTCCAAATCCTCCTGCCAAGTTGGCTGTTATTATTGAGCAGCACTCTCTAGCCAGTAGTAACTCAAAACCTATAAAATATTTTGTTGCATCAAGATTTCCTTTTTGTCATGCACTCTGTGAGATTGCATTCCTCGGCTCATGGTCCCCTTTCATCTGCAAAGCTACCAATGTTGCATCTTTATGACCCTTCTCTAGAATTTCTCCAGACTTCTATTTTTGTTTTTACACTAATACTGTTTAAATTATTAAAGAACCACTTTTGGTAGATGAGAACCATTATCTTAACATGTGAATTTTGATCTGAAAATTCCATGATTTCTCATCTTCCATAAAATTAAATATTGCCATACATAATTGACTCATAGATTGTACAATCCTGTGAAATTAGTTCTCGAAAGCAAAATTTAATAATAGTATAATAATTTACTTACCTTAAAGCTACAGCTTTATTGGAGTTCCATTTGTGGCTCAATGGTTAACAAGCCAGACTAGGATCCATGAGGATGTGGGTTCAATCCCTGGCCTCGTTCAGTGGGTTAAGGATCTGGCATTGCTGTGGGCTGTGGTGTAGGTTGCAGATGTGGCTCGGATCTGGAGTTGCTGTGGCCGTGGTGTAGGCCAGCTTTTATGGCAGAGGCAGCCATAAAATGGCAAAAAAAAAAAAAAAGTCTACAAATTTATTTTTGATATAAATATGTATTTGTGAATATATGGAGTATTAGAATTGTTTGAAAACTTTAAGTTTTTTCTTAAACATCAACTCATTCAAGCTAAAGGCACATGTATAATTAGAATGGAGAAAAGAGAAATCAAATCAAATCAAATTAAACTCAGGTTTATGAAAGTGCTTTCTTATGTTTTCATTCAAATGTGTAGTAAAGAAATCAATAGACTTAAGTATTTAAATAAAACGTGTTTTGTTATTTAAACAGAATTAACTTAAAATTTTTAATATTTACATAAAATTAACATAAAATTGGAATATCCATTTTTTACCACTTGATTCCTTTAATAGTTATTGTAGGTAAATAGGACCTTAATAGGTTCTCAAAAGATAGGAAGCACAGAATCATTTAGAAAGCTTGTTAAATTATTTCTGGGCCCCAGTCCAGAGTTTGTTTCAGGAGATCTGGGACAGACCTGAAAATTTGCATTTCTAACAAGATGCTGGTCCAGGGACCATACTATGAGAAGTACTCCTTTAAGAGTGAATGTCTTCTAAATATTGATGTTGTCAAGGCTAACTACCCTGACATTGACAAATTTCTCAAATCTTTGAAACATAGATTGAGCTGTTATCTATTTAATAAATCTCAGCACTTTTGCTTTTAGAAGTATAAATAAAATATTTTTGAAGTTATTATCCTGTAATCTTAAGTTTCTTCATAAAGTGTTTGTTTTTTGGAAAATCAGTGTGTTTCTGTATGCTTTTAGAAGGAAAAATACTTCGACTTCTCTTAATTGTAGTAAAATTTGTAATAACTGGTAACAGAAAAACTAAGGTGCCTTTTATCATTTATTCAGTTTTTTGAAATATCTGTTAACTACTAGTTTGTTTACAGATATTTCTTGTATAGATTTTATAATAATACAACTATCATAGAAATTTTGTACCTCAAAAGACAGATATTTGAATATTTTTACTATATGCCATCATCCTCAATTTAATTAAAAATATCAGTAAGGGAGTTCCCGTTGTGGCTCAGTGGTTAACACACCCGACTAGTAACCACGATGTTGTGGGTTCCATCCCTGGCCTCACTCAGTGGGTTAAGGATCCATTGTTGCTGTGGCTGTGGTAGGCTGGTGGCTACAGCTCTGATTAGGCCCATAGCCTGGGAACCTCCATATGCCATGGGTGTGGCCCTAAAAAGACAAAAAAAAAAAAATCAGTAAGAAAAGTCATGCAACAATTAAATATATGTAGAAGAGTTTAAATAAGATGATATGCACCAGTTTCTGTCATGGTTCTCGAAAGAAGTTTTTTCTTCTGCTTGGAGCTAACCTCACATAGATAGGATCTTTTACCAACTCCTTGGGTATCGTACTCCAGCAATTTGTTAACTGTTGTCCTTGTATTTTTATTTTTTATTTATTTCTTTTTCTTTTTTTTTTTTTTTTTTTTTTTTTGCTTGTGTGTGTTTTTGTCTTTTTAGGGCTGCACCTGCAGCACATGAAGGTTCCCAGGCTAGGGGTTTAATTGGAGCTGTTGCTGCCAGCCTACACCAGAGCCACAACACCACCAGATTTGAGCTGCATCTGCGACTTATACCACAGCTCAGGGCAATGCCCTATCCTTAACCCACTGAGTGAGGCCAGGGTTTGAACTTGCAACTTCATGGTTCCCGGTTGGATTCAATTCCGCTGCTCCATGACAGGAACTCCATATTTCTTAGTGGGATCTGACTTGATAGGTCCTTCAACACCCTCCATCTGCACTTCAGTCTTCTCAGGTGAATGATTGATCCATAGTCCTGTCTTAGATTTCTCATTTACCATTTTCTCCTTGACACACTGAAAGAAGGGGCAATCCTCTGCTCTCATCACTCCACCGAAACTATTCTTGCTAACATCACCAGTGATGCACTATAAATCTTCTCCTCTCATTTCACTCTCTGCTATTAATCTCTCTGCAACATTTGCTGCTGTTCTCCAATCTATTTTCTGAAATTCTTTGTGTCCTTACTTTTCCTGATATCATCTGCTCCCATTCACTATTAAAATATATTCCTTTTCAACTTCTTCTCATCTCTTTTTTCATCAATTCCTATGCTACTGGGATCCATCTTTAGTAGACGGTCTCACTCACGCATTCTCATTTAATCCTGTGATTTTAATTGTCACTTATAAATTAATGGCTTCCAAACTTTATGCTCAACCCAGATTGCTCCTCTGAACTCAACTTAATATATCCAACTACCTCCTGGAATCTTTCAACTGGCTTTCTTTCTACAGCCATATATTGGTAGACCAGAGCCTTCAATGTGTGTTCTTTCCTGCCTCTAGACCCACTTCTCAGAACATTTCCCCCAAATCTCTTCTTAGTCCCTGGCTCACATGGCTGTTTGCTGAGTAACAGGCTTATTACCCCAGCCCCTGCTATAGCTGGGCCAGTCTGATCTCTCTCCTGGGCAATGAAGTTGAGATAGGGACAGAATGTAGATTAGCAGTGGGTAAAATGATCATATGTGGCCAATGTTCTATAATTATCAAGCAGGGAGAAAAGCCGGTCTGAAGAGAAAGCCCAGGTGAATAGAGCAGTGAAAATGATACTCTAGTTAGTGAAAAAGATGAATTGAGCTGTTATCCTGTTTTCTTATAACTCCTAAATTCTTCTGTACATCCTTTTCTTGAGATACTAGAGATATTCTTATATGAGCATAGTAAATTCTGACCGAGAGTCCTAGGAGTCAACCCAGTCTACTCTGACAGTGATCAAATTGGCAATTAGACCAATGGCTATTCTTAGCAACTTCTTTCCCCAATTTATAGCCATACCCTCTTCTTAGCTAAACTGCTATAATTTTCCATCAGAACTTTTTTTTCCCATCATTTTAGCCATCCATCCCTCCATCTTTCATACTGTTGCAGGACCAATCGTTCTAAGATAGGAATCTGTATTTATTCTTCTGTGTAAGGCCATTTGCCATTCCATGGTTGTCTGCTGACTGACTACCAGAGGGAGTTTACTCTAACAGCTCTCTTTCCAGAACCCAGCCAACTTTAATCTATCCTGAGGGTTTACTATCTTGCACCTTTTAATTTGGCTTAGATTATTCTTGCTACTTGGGAACACCCTTCTCCACCTTATTGCCTAGGTCATCCTTATTTATAATTTTAGATAGATCCAACTCTAGTGTCTGCATTTGCAATCTTCCCTGACCTACAAAGTAAAGCTGATTATTCCCTTTTTTGGAATATATATACATACACATTTATCTATTCTGTATCATTTACTTATGGAAATGCCTTTCCTTCATTAGAGAACATGAATTTGTTGTTGACAGAGGACAGTATTTTGTTATTTATCTAGCATTTATTTTTATTTATTGATTATAATCTCACTAAACTCAAGAGGTTACTGGTATAATCCAAAGTAGATTTGGGTTTCCTGGATCCTGATGATTGACTACTGGTCTATAGGTGAATTCATAATTTAATTCACTTTTTTTTCCAAGAAAGAGAACTTTAGAATTATTTTAATTCGTACTGCAAAAGTCATCTTTAAATATCAAGGAACTCATATTAAAAGATAAACTGAGGCACATTAAACTTTTCAAGAGTTCATTGGAGCATGCATCAATTCAAATTGGGCAGCACCAAACCACAGGTGGTTAGGAGCACTCTACCAACAGGAACTAGGGAGATCTATTCATAGAGAAGATGTAGAAGCAAACCACAGACATTATTTGATTGACTATAGTTTAAGAAGCTGCTTTATTTAGCAAGGTCTAGTTGACTGTTTGTGATTAGCTGTTCTTAGTTTCATTTCCTCAGATTGAAGTACACTGGCTCTGTTTTAGGTTTTGGTTTGCATGTATAGGCTATCAAGGCATTAACATCACGTTGGTCCAATGGCCTCCTGGTTTAATTACTTTAACATCCATAACCCCCCAGGCTTATTTAAATTAATGGTTTTCTTCACAGCACTTTAAATTGTGGCATATATTGCTGTGATTCCTTGGAATCACAATTTACTTTTTCCCATTAAAATTCCAAATGTGACCTAAGCGATTCCTCTTTACAAGGAGATATAACTGTAAGATTTGAGAGTGGGAGAAGGTGGCAGCAAGGTCACCAGATTATAATCTATGAAATTCCGTAAAGCACTGAAAAGCTAGCTTAAGATCTGTTTCAGTTTTTTAAAACTTAAAATTAGCAGTTGAAATAAATAGTTAATCTATATACTCCCTCTTAGCTTTAAATCTTGTTCTCAGAAAAATCAAAACACATTTCTAAATATGAATAAAAAGAATAATCTGGAAAATAATCATTAGTAGCCAGCATGCATACTTATAGTAATACTTATATACTCTATCCCTAGGTATAAATGTCACAAACTATTGTGATTATAGTAACATACTTATAAAAGAATAGGGGCTACACATCAAGGTAATGTAAATTTTAATTTTCTGATTTTTATTTTATTAAATCAGTTATAGTACAAAAAAATGTCAGATTAGATAGCAAAAGTATTCACTTGAAGGTAACCTCCAATAGACTGTGTTCCAAGAACGTTTCATCATCAGTTCATGCTTTTAAAAGCCTGAAACAAAAACACTACCAGAAGCAGAAATGGAACAAAACATCAATTGCTTTTTCATCCTGACTGCTAAATATAAAGGACTTCTTATTTTCATGGACTGCAGTTTCTTAAAGTCAGATATTCTGTTTCACCTAATACATAGTTACTAGCTCAGAAAAAAGAAAAATATATTTAAAAATAAATGTTATGCCTTTATTGAACAGTCTATTCTATGTAAATTTTAGGTATATAGCTCTTTTTAACATTAAAATAACAGAGGAACTGTTTGAATTCACAAAATAAATGGTTTTAAGAAAGCCTGGCACATTATTTTATGCATATGTGCATTATCTTCCTACAATGCTTGTGTGATACAGGAATGAATATTAAATCTCAAAATATAAAAGACAAGAATTAAAGATGTTTCTGCATTCAATTCATTTAAAAATTAGTTATCACCTTGTGTAAATGTGATCTACATAGAATGTGAGACTGAATTTGCTGTCTGGATCCTTGGCTGAAACTACAGACACACTTGGGAACACTGTAGATGTTGCTCAGTCACTTTCTTTTCCAAAATTTAACAACTTGTTCAAATCCAGGATTTATTCTCTTGGGCTCCTCATTACCGTTGCCTTTCAGTTCCAACATTTGCTTCTTAGTGCATGCCATGATACAGATCCATTGCACCAAAGCAAAAAATAGTAAATGAACCCCAGTGGGAGAGTTTTTATAACGTAAAGTCAAAGCAAAATCTGGTGAAGAAAGTAACTGTGTGTTTATACCTTTTATGAAACAGAAAAATGTTTCAAGGAAAGTTAAATTAGCTTTGGGAATATAGTTGTCCCTTGAACTGGACATCTGCTACCTGAGTATAAAATTACCTTGCATATTTTTATAAAGAAGAATATTTTCACATTTACAGAAATTAGTATGGCCACCCTACACATAGAGTTGTGGTTCTTTGACATTTTAAGATTCATTGTAATTCCAACTGGGGCATTTTCTGCAAAATTTTCCAGAAGCCTCCTTCCTAACTATTCAAGGAAGTGCTTAGAAATTCTCCAATTCCAGGCAGAATATTCCCATGTTGCTTGGTGTTAGAAAACAGGCAATACATTTTACCTACAAAGTGTTATTCTCTTGCCAAGAATAAATCAGAAGTGATTAAATAACAAAATCAGGAAAGAGAAGTTAGTGCATAGTATAAAGACAGAATACAATAGGCAGAAATGAGTTCAGGAGGTCAAGAAATCCATCTCATAGCTCTCTGGCAATTTTCTAAATGAATGAGTAAGTGTAGTACTACTGAATCCTATCAAGGTTTCCAAGATGAGGTCACTAGAAAAAGAAACTGTCTTATTCTAGTTCACTGCCTCAAGCGTCCATCTTTCAACATTAATACAATTTTTTTTTTGCATTATGAGCATTTTCACCTTTAAGACAGATTTAAAACTGCATTTCAAACTTTCCACCATTCACAAAATTAAAAAATAAAAACTTTACCATGTTAGAAAGATTCATTACATGTGCCTAAAGACAGGTGCATATTTGACGTAATTCTACTGGTCTTTGTTATAAATCTTCCATTTGCCATGTTATTTAAAGTCTATAAATAAAGCGTCTCAGTGGAATAGTATGAAAATGCCAATGGAAAGAGAGAATTAATATTTGAAATGAAAATAAAGCATTTGTAGAAAACATAAAGGGAATTATTTTTGTTCTAAATTACAGCTTTACAACCTGCCCTCACTCTTTGCTTCTCTCTTTTTTTTTTCTTTCAGGATATATTATCCCTTTTAGTATAAATGAAAACTAGAGAATAATAACATTTCCTGGAAAATGAAGAATAGAAAGAGCCCAATTTTGAAGCATATGTGTAGAAAATGAGTGAATGAATGTATAAATGAATGAATTCAGTGCCAATGATTTTACACTTTTGGCTACAGTTAGCAGCACTAGTGGAAATCAAGAAAGTCTTGAAAAATTTCCACCAGAAATTTAGCAAATTATTGGCATTGCTGCTATGGCACAGTGGGTTAATGATCCAGTGTTGCCACAGCTATAGCTCAGATTTGATCCCTGGCCTGGGAATTTCCAAGGGCAACATGTATGGCTGAACAAGAAAAAAAATAAGTAAAGAAAAAGAAAAAGGAAATGTACCAAATTTTTAAATTTGTAAAATTATAAAAGATAACTATAATCAATGCTGATCATGTGTTTGAAAATCATATACGAAGAATGTAATTAATTTTCCACAATGATTTACCACCTAACTTTTTGTTAGTTCCTAAATTCTACTGCCAATAAAACCAATATAAGATATCTAATACATCTCAACAATCAGTATGGTATCATGTTAATTGCTCAACAATGTATTTTTTGTTTTTAAAAAGGTTCTAAATTTATAACACTAACAAAATATTAAAACATGCCAATATAACAGAAAATAAGACAATATTTTGCTTATGTTTTTGGCATATCCATGTAGAAACAAAAGATAAAACAGATGGATAATAGTTAATGTTGTCAGTATACAACTTCACTTTACAGGAACTGGGACAATACCATTTCTTAGCAATATAATGCAATAAAAGGAAAGTGTGTTTATGTAGCTCTCTTAAAGGGGAATATATTTAAAGAACTAGTACTAAACTTATAAAGTACATTTTAAGGGTGAGTAGAGTCTGAAGAGAGCAACTAAAATGTTCAAGATTTTGCTAATTAATATGTCACCAAAATTGGAGAATATTTAAGATGAAGGAAAATAAAAATATTAGTAAAATGTTTTAGGCATCATCCTAAGCCTTTGTATCTCACTTTTATGAGAAAATTTTTTTGATTAAAAACATTACTTTAGGAGTTTGGAATTAAAATATACACGCTACTATATATAAAATAAGTAACCAACAAGGACCTGCTGTATAGCATAGGGAACTATACTCAATATTTTACAATAACTTATAAGGGTAAAGAATCTGGCAAAAAAGATATAGATGAAAAATACTGTCTACTCAATTATAAAAATAAAAGTACAGTGTAATATTTTTTAAAAATGGTCTTTTTCTTAGGACTAGATAAGGTGGGGGATGTCTTCTGAGATGCACTGAGCATCTCAGTTTCTCAGATGTGAGTGAAAAGAGCCATGGTGGGATAGATCATTCCAAAACATGTTATCTGCATGAGATTAAAACAGAATATATAAAGAACTTCTATAAATCAATGAAGAAAAACTACATAACTGCGGGAGGTGAAAGATGACTACAAATTCCTTGCTAGTCTTCTCACTGAAAGGTGGAATCTAGTATTCCTTCCCTTGAATATGGGCTGGCCTTAAAAAAAAGATTATTCTTAGAAACTAGATTATTAATATCCTTTCAGTGAAATTAGATATTCATAACATAATTTGAAATAGACTAGAGGCAGAGAACAGAAATGATATGTACAGAGTACTTGTTTATACTGGGGAGTTTACACAGGTGAAGTCATTAAAATCTCTCAACCTACCTCAAATCTAAACATTATAATTTCCATTTTACACACAAGAGTTCAAGATTCAGACTAGAGTTAAATGATTTCCATAAGTAATGCAGTAAATTTCAGATCAAGATTCAAATCCAAGTATGTTACATTCCAACATTTTATGAAATATGCTGTCCTCTGATAAAGGACTGTGTCTGGCTATTTCACAGCCTACCTCTCATGACAGTTTGAATCAATATGAGAAAAAAGAACTAGAAACTAAGAGCAATAAAGAAATTATTATTGCGGCACATAGGGGTGGGTTCCAGAGGCTAATAAAGTAAGATTTAGGACTTAATCTCAAATTGTTCTTGGTGAAATTAAAGCAAGATTATTTTGTAATGATCCGCTGGTTGGTCTATAACCTCTACTAGATGGTTAGCTCTATTGTGGGAACAGAGACCAAGAGAATCATCATTACTCTTCTCTTCCCAGTGCCTAGTGCAGGACAATGGCTAAAACAAGGCATACAATGAATTTCCAGGGAATGAACCAGACTGCACACAGAGAAAGAAAGGCCACTGCCTGGTAAAAGAACTTTGGTGGCAGGAGTTCCCATCATGGCGCAGCGGAAAAGAGTCCGAGTAGAACCATGAGGTTGCGATTGGATCCTTGGCCTCGCTCAGTGTGTTAAGGATCCGGTGTTGCTGCGAGCTGTGGTGTAGGTCCGCTCCGACCTGGTGTTGCTGTGGCTCTGGTGTAGGCTGGGAGCAACTGCTCCAATTAGACTCCTAGCCTGGGAACCTCCATATGCTGTGGGTGTGGCCTTATAAATACAAAAGACAAAAATAATTTGGTGGCAAACAATCACAGAAAAGCTTTGCTTTTGTTACAGAAGTTAGTGCCACTATAGCTAAGAAAAAAAAAAAAATCCAAAGGAGCCCTATCATCAAGTTAGCCAAGAACTGAAGATTCACTCAAAGGATCAGAATGGCTAGGTCGTAAAACATGAACAGAAGGAAGAATGAGAAGTAACTCAGTGTTTAAAATAGATTGTAATTAAAGAGAACTGGTGAAGTGATTAGGAAGAAATAACCTAATCATGCCTTAGGAATTTATGTTAAGAAATAATTGTTCTGAAAGAAGTTATATGCTTTCAAGTAGATAAAACTTACCCAATATTATTTATTTTAATGAAAATGCATCTTTTGTAAAATAAACAAAATTATTACTTCTTACAGACCACTATAGCCAAAACTTTGTGGTTTGGTCTCAACCACGTGAGTCACATGAGTGTGTCATTTTACTGCCAACTTGTGGGCACCTGACTGAAATTCAGGGGCAATTCTGCAGAAAAAGAAACAGTAGAAAACATAATCTGTAAAACCAAAGCTTAAAGCAAATGCTTTTCTCTCTAGTTTACCATCAGGTTTTACAGAACTGAGAGTAATATATGCATTTTGAGGAAGTTAAGTCCATAGACTTTCGACAGCTTATTACTTCCATCAAATATGACTTGGTGGGCTTATCAGTACTCACAAATCAAGTCATAAGAACAGTAACACAAACTTTTGTTTTTAAGGTAATTATTGATGACTGGCTTCATTTTAAAATAGAGTCGTGAGTTTCAGGATCAAGTGGAAGTGTTCCTGAAATACTAACTGGATACATGAATATAAAATTTTCTAAATGTTTCTTCCCAAGTTAAAAAAAAAAAGTTTGAGTAATTATTTAATAGCATTTTCAAAAACAGAAAAAAATAAAATATAAAAAATAGTAACAACATTCAATCTTGTATACAAATTTAAAAACGACTGAGTTGTCTTTGCCAGAAATTCTACTTTTCAGAAGTTGGCTTCATATTTCTGAGGTGTATACTGCTAGTCAATGACACTTTAGCCTGAATTAGCATTATATGCTTGTTTTCTTCTTAAGAATTTAATAAATATATCTAATATGACTAAATGGAGATTTTGACAAGGACAAGAAAATAGATCACAGTATCATACCATTCTTCTCTGGACTAGATATTCCTAGGTGGGATGCTACGGTTTGGGGCCTTGGGGTAATTAGGTGGAAGCTCCAGACAATTACAGGGAGTTACTACCAGAATGTAAGCAAAAAAGAAAGACAAAAAAACAGATAGATAAATACTAAAAATAAAATTTCCTTCTTACTTGCAATATTGCCTAAAAATTGCCTTGCCTGTCCAGCAGTGTTTATCTCTGAAATAAACTCTTTGAGCTCTATCAAATTGTTTTGCCTATGACACCATTCCATCTTTAAAGATCCCTGTGTTTATGTACCATAAAGTAAGGTTTAAAAAAAACACTTTCCTTAGTAAAACAACCCAGTAGTTTATTCTCAGTGCTAGTTCCAACTTTCTTGAGGTAGACCTTAATCACCTAGTATGCCGTTATCATGATCCATAGAGGTTACAAAATATAACAAAGATTCAGGAAGAAGGGATAGTAAATGTATGCTTTACACAAGACCAGGTGAAAAAAATCAGACCTCTATTTTTATTTAAAAATAAAAGGGAAAATATCTTTTGTAGCTCAGAAATAAGTTAGTAAACACATTTGATTTTAGGGGGGGATCCAAAATAGATAAATGAGAAATCTGTTTATTTATGACAGAAATATGCTGGATCTGCAACTCTGTTGAAAGCCCAGTTGAAGGTAAGATGCAACTGCCAGCACAATTTGTACCTTAGGGCTTTTATAGTCAGATATGACATCAAAAATGTGTTTCTAAGATAAGCAGATCTCTTTTTACATTTCAGAGGTATGTAGGGCACAGCTATGATAGTTAAAAAGCTTGAGGTTGGATTTCCTTTATTATATGTTAACTAAGTTTTTTAAAAATGTTATTTCTTCATTTCAGAAACTTGTATTTCCTGGTTGTTTTTTCACATCATTTTCTGGCCTTGAATTACAGAGAACTTTATATTGGGAAAAAGAATCTAAGACTCTTCACAACACCAATTCATCACCCAGAAAATCTGGAGACAATTCCAAATTAAATAAGCTTTTTAAAGCATAGATCAAACAAAAAATGAACTAAAGTGACAATTCATCATATACTTCAAACCACAGAAATAAGAAAATTCATGAGGTAAGCAAATTGTTAAAAACAATTTTAAAATAGAGTAAATCGTAACTTTCTCACTGCTTTAGAAAAAAATGCTAAATAATAATATAATCAGAAACTTTTCTTTCAGTATTCATCATTACAACTGCAAAATATTCACATTTCCATTTACTGTCTGAAATTAGCAAAACTCAACTTTTTTCAAATTCTGAATTATTCTGGGAAAATATAGTCCAACATTTATGACTACAGGTCCATACAAGAACAATTTGGGAGAGAAGGAAATTTAACGTAATTTTAAAAGTGACATGGTATAGACAATGGGATTTGGGAATAAAGATTGTTTAGATACTTAAAAGTATACCAATTTTTGAGTTGGTTAATGCCAATAATTACATGGGCAAAGTAGAAACTGTAATCTCTTTTTATTTATTTATTTTCAGAAGCCTTTCTTTGGTGGAGGTAAGAATAAAAACTACCCTCTGTTAACTTTGAGATCATTTGGTAAACAATATCATAGCTTCTCCTGGAAAGTCTTGCCACCTTCTACTGTCAAACTAAAGCAAAGCTTGCTTCTTCCTTTTTATTGGCAAATTCTAATCAGATTGGATAGGAGGGGAGGGTACATGGCTTTGCCAGAGAATGCTTTCTTGAGATAAGATTAAATGTGGAAAGCACTTTCAAATATAATGTATAATGTACAACAGGAAGGTTAAACTAAAGAGAGGATGTTTTTGTGAGCTTGGTAGGGCTTGCAAAATAAAAGAACACTGTAAAGTTACACATCATTACTCCCCACATTAAAGAGACATGGATTTCATCTTTCTTTTGCAACACACACACACACACACACACCCCTCTCATACCCCCCAACACCCTCTTATAACCACACACACACCCCCTCTTAGAACCGCTCAGGGAGATATTTTAACTGCTCTGCTCCCAGCCCTGGTCTTCTTACAGCTGGTTAAGTGTGCTCCCTGCTCACCTCGGTCCGCCCTGAAAGAAAAAGGAAAGAAAGAAAAGGAAAGGAGAAAGAAAAGAAAGGAAGGAAATGAAAAAGAAAAGTTATTTAGTCCAGCAGTGCAAAGTCTTTGGATTTCTCATTCACTCTCTCTCGCTCTCTCTCTCTATAGTTTGGTCCCCAGGGGGAACTGCAAACCTTTATCTCCCGGTCTTAAGCGGTTCCTATCCGCTCAGCAGGGAAGGGTGGCAAGTGGGACAATCCTGAAGAAAAAAGGAGTCACCCCCGCGTCCTAAAGTATTTGGAAGTGCTCGCTGGAATCAGCTTGTGGTCCAGGCTGGTGCGACTCCGCCGCCCCTCAGTGAAGTCCCAGAAAGCGGCCAAGTTTAAAGTGAAACGAAGATGGAAGCACTCTCTCCCAGTTTCTCCGGGAGTCCCTGGACTTAATTCGCTGCAGGTTCTTGCCCTGGACTTTACGGAAACTTCATTTTTTCACTTCGAGGGACAGAAAGCCACAGGGAAAGCGCTGATGGTTTTAATGGAGAGTCTCCTGGACTGCAGCGGTGTCCGCTGATGTATTTGTCCGCGGTATCCCATTGGCTTATTTTTGTGAGGTATCGCTGCACAGTCCCTCTGCTGCGCGAGTTTGACTCCAGCTCTCGAATTAGGATCGTCTGGCGCCACCCGGGCTGGGTGGAACTCTTCCCGGAGCCCCGGACGCGGAGCCGCCAGAGGACCAGGAGGGAGAAGGCGCAGCAGGAACAGCAGCCCCAGAGTCGCACCCCTTCAGCACAAAGCCTCCAGAAGAGTTGCGGGGATTCCTAAAACCCGGATTGGATCCGGAGCCCGGATCGGGGGTGGTGGGCGGCATAGAGGGGAAGAGGATGGAGTAGATGCGAGCTGTTTCCACTTCAAGCACAACACGCCTCGCATTCTTTCCCGAAATAGGCAGCTGTGTGTGTCCTGCCTATGCATGGGTGCACGTGTAAGCGCTTGGGAGAGCCCGTTGGTGTGCTCGGGTGTGAACTCGTCTTTGCACCCGCAGGGCAACACTGAAGCCTGGAAGAGGTCTCTTGGTAGCAAGATTCGAGAGCGCCCTATCCAAGGAGGCCACTAGCACGTGGCTTTGCCAAGTAGACAAGAAAGAGGCCCTTATTAGCCAACTTCCTTCCGCAGCTCCTAACTCTTTCACTCTCTTTGGGTTTAATCTGGCTTCTGGTCCAAACAAGATCCAAGCTGTGAGGGAGGCGCTAACTGGAGCCCACGACCACATGCTGGTGAACTGGTTAAAGAGAAAAGAAAGGCTTTCCTGGCTCTAGAAGACAGGAACAGCTGATTTCACTCCGGGTTCCCAAGAGGAAGCCTTTACCGTGCTGGAGGGAGGGAAGATAGGATCCACGAGAGAAATCCGGATTTGTGGCCAGAAAAGCAGACCCCACCCCCGAACCGCGGGGGCCCTGCCTGGCTCTCTCCCCATTCCTCTTCTTTCCAGTTTCAGACCTGTTCCCAGTGCCTTAGTGGCCTGATCTGGTCTGTGACTACTCTGGGGTTTGCTTTCTGCTCTTGTCATACGGAAATGTGGTCAACTGCAGCCCTTGTAATGTCTCATGCTGAGTTAATAATGAAATACAAAGTTCTTTTCAGCTTTAGCTCCCATCTGATTAGTAAGCAAACAATCACTAAGGGGACACTGGAAGCCAGCTGCAGATTATTGAAACCCCAAGTCAGCAGCCCTCCATTTCAGACATTCTCGAAGGGTTATGGCCACTGGCTTTTCTCTCTGTCGGTAGCAGTCACAACCTGACCGGGTAACCGCGTCCTTTATACCGTAATCATTGGGCAGTGGGGAGTCAGCAAGTCCCGCATTCCTAAGAGGCTTGGGACGCCCCTGGAAGTTCGCCTTTCTCCTTCAGGTCTTCTGCTGTCTCCCCTCCCCCTGCCTGCAACGCCCCCGCGCCTCCGAGGCCGCGGGGTTTGCTGGCGCCTGGCTGGCCCTTTCCTCCAGCCCTGAGTAAATCGCTCCGGAACACGCCAGGCTCCGAGGCGCTGAGGGCTGCGCTGCAGGCCTGGCGGGGGTCTCGCCTGACTCTCGGAGTCAGGGCGGCGTGGCAGCTCTTGTCACTGCGGCTAGGGCCGGGCCCGCGGCCGCGCGCCCGCCGCCGCCTCCATGCGGCAGCGCCGGGCGCAGTTCCTCCCAGCCGGGCGGCTGCCGCGATTCGAACACGCCGATGCGTGAATCTGGGTAGCCAGGCACGCCCGGGGCAGCAACCGCAGCGCGTGAGCTGGGCTTCAAGCTCCGTGCCTGAGCGGCGGACTCGCCCAGCAGTGGCGGGCAGCGGGCGGGGCGGTGTGTGCAGTGGCGCGCAGGGAAGCGGCCGGCGTAGGCAGAGCGGCCGAACGGAGGATTCTATGTGTGCGTGCGCGCGGTGTGCGTGTGTTTGCGCGTGTTTTTCCTTCTTCCCTCGAGGATGGGAATGGCTTCGCAGCTGGCTGCTCCCTCAGGATTCTAGACTTTGTGGAGATTTGGCTTGTGAGCACAACCCACCCATATAATCCATTTTGCATGGTTGGTTTATATCTAGAGAAAAAAAGCGCAACTGGACGGGGGTGGGGCAGATCAAGAAAACCTTCTGGAAATACAAACACGGACACACAACAGTCACAAGAGAGCGGAAGATGAAAGACCTGGGAAGATTTTCATAACCTTCCTGTTGGCCTTTCCGTTTTCCCGAAAGATCCAGGATCTTTTCTACCTTTTCAAGTCATCTTGGCATATATATGTATATATATTTTGTTAGCCGGTCTCCAGCTAGTAGCATGCGTGCATGTGTGTATGTGTGTGTATGTGCGCGCGCGCTTATCTGATGCATTTGACTGTCTTTTATCCAACTGCCCAGAAGCAAATGTGTTAACTTGGCGGTGCCCCTCGATGCACCGGTTTTCGAAGAGCGCGGAGGACGCCCCGACCCATTTTCCGGGCTGGAGTCAGAAAGGCTGCTCAGCTGTGGACCCTTGTGTGTGGATTGATTTACCGAGAGGCTTGGAAAGCGCCAGTATTCGCCTGCTTCTAGGTACATCACAAGGTCATCAGAGGGTCTTGCAGCCGTCTTGTTTTTGTACGTCTAGACCTTCCTCTCTTGGCTAGAAGGATACGTTTCGGTCCACATAATTTGAAGCCAAAAGTTCAGCCTGTCGAGCTGGTTTCGGCACAAATAAGGTAACGAGAATTGCCTTTCAAACTGCTCAACAAAATCCAAGACTCTTCGACTCTTTCACAGCCGGTTCCTGGATCTCTCCTCCCCACCAAAATGTCACCAGCTCTTGAATTACGTGGATTTGGGTTGGAGGAGAACTTGAAGGAAACGTGATCAAAGGGCTATGCCAGACCACTCTCTTTGCTGCCCGTGGTCCGGTGGGCATCGAAGCCGATCGTGAGAAGGACCAGTTCTCTCCTTGCTTTTCCTTTATCCTGCTGTACTGGGTTTGCGTGTGCAAGTGTGAGTGCGAGTGCGCGCGCGCCTGGGTGCGAGTGTGTGTGTGTGTGTTTGAGTGTGTGTCTGTGTGTGCGTGCGCGGCCGCCCTGCCTCTGCCTGCTCCCCGGGTGCAGAAACGCGGTTTTCATGGGGCGATCGCCACGGATCCTCCACCCAGCGCGACCTGCAGGCAGCGGCGGCAGTGGCAGGAGCCGCCTCTCGGACTCCCTAGGATGCGGGTGCTGAGCTATGGCAAAGGGCAGCGAAGTGACGAGCGAGACCCGCGCAAGACTGTGAAAGCCACCTGGAGCCACCTTGCCGGGATTGTACCTGCGGGCAGAAAGTCCTCCTACGACCGTCTTTCCTCTAGAGGCACCAGGTAATAAGCAAACGACTACCCGCCTCACCCAGTTTGCTTCTGATCTTATTTCTAGTGTCTTATCTGCATTGCAGGCTACTTTACTTATTAATGTTTTGAAAATCATTAGGAAGGGCTGGGTATCCAAGGGAGCTCTGTGATGTTGTAATATAATTTCTAGTAGGTAGAATATAAATCTATACCTGAGCGTTTAATCCAGCAATGAAACCTAATAAAATATGGTTACGCTCCACCCTAAGTGATGTTTTTGGAAAGCTAGGCGTGTTGAACCTGTCTGAAGATGCTAGAGATTAAAATCCTGTGTTTCCTTTAGGCTAGGGTTGCCACGGACCATTTGGTATCCAGCCCTCCTCAGAATGTGGAGTGCGAGAGGGTGTTTGGTTTCCACCCATCGTCTCAGGCAAGGATCATTTTGACCCTTTTGTACCTATGGTGCCAGGTTGTTTTCCTTTCCTTATTGTGGACGAGCTTGCCAGAGCCTTTAGTAGTTGTAAATTACGCATCTGGAGACTTTAATCCGAAAAAGAGTTTTCTTGAAACTTGCTTTGCATGGAAGGGAATTCATTGTCACAGGCGTGTGTGTTGAGATAATTGTGTTTTAACTTACAGGATTTGCTTTTATGTAGCAAAATAGAGCCATGAAAGAAGTCATTTTTATATCTGGAGGAGAGACGCTAAAACCACAACCACCACCCATACACGGTCCCCAGCTGTATTGTCTCGGTTGAGGAGAGGGGCTAGTACGCGCGTGGTTTGTTTGTTTTTATTTTGTTCTTTTTTGGTTTGTTTGCTTGCTGGTCTCTGCATAATATATTTTGAAAATTCTTGCCAGTGCCTTGATTTACATGGAGTAGGGTGGATTTGCGACTACCTAATTAACATATTGGGTCTGATATGTTAAAATGGAGATTCCCATTGCCGGCTGAGGCAGAACAAATTTGGTGAACTTCCAAAGCCCCTTACCCTCGCACCTTATGTCTCTCATTTCCTTTTCCCATCACTTCTGCGTCCCCTACAGAAAATTTCTCTCCTTTCTCGAGGGCATTAGGATTAACAAGATAAAGCACTTCCAAAGTAGTCTCATCAATGTTTTATTCGACAGTGAAGGCGGTTTGAATAATTCAGCTAAGGAGTGCTCGTTTGTCTCCCGCCTTCCGGAGCTGCCTGCTCTCTGCACCCAGCGGAGGATTTGGCCGGGTGGAGCGCGCAGCTCCCTGATCCGAGAGGCTGTGACTGGGGCAGCTCCGGGGGTTTCTCTTTGCTAAAGCTACTTTGGAAAGTGGAGGGGCGCTGCGTGCTTTGCCTCCTCTCACTGCGTTTTTTTTTTTTTTTTTTTTTTTTAGTAGATATCCATATGATGGCATTTGCAGACTCCAAGCTAGTCTCTAGCAGCTGCTTTCTCTGTCTCTGCGCGTTGATGTCCCCGACTCCTCTGGAGATTGGGCTCGGCTGCTGCTGCAGCCCTTGCAGGCTGGTGGTGCTACAAGGCCGTGTTTTCAGCGGGCTTGGGGGCTGGGCTCCGTCACTGCAGCTGCCAGGCCCGCTTTGACACTTTCATGGGGCGGGGCCGGAGAGCTCAGCGGGCTCCCTGGCAGACAGCAGGCGCATCATGGCAGAGGTGGCCGCCTGGATTTGAGAGGAAGGAGGTTGAAAGACACGTGTGGAGGGCAGTGAGGTCCTGCCCGACTTCCTGTGCCTGCAGCCCCCTCCCCCCTCTTCATAAATGAGTATTCAAGTACAGAGAGGGAAAGCTGGCTGCAAAAATGTCTTGATACTCAGATACTGAGTGATTTCTCAGCATTCAAGACCTGAAAGGAAGTGTGTTTTTCCTAGATTTCCATTCGTTCTTTTTTCTCCCCTCTTGGATTTAATCAGGTCATTTCTACTCTTGTTTTGCCTCCAGTTGAAATATAACTGGCAAGACTCCTACCCTCACCCTAATAAACATGAAGGAGTTGAGGGCCACTCTTATGACAGATTTGCTCTGTAACTTGGAGCTCCAGGGAGAACCAAGAAATGATACGGTGGAGAACTCGACTTTAAAAGAAAAGCTGGTTCCCCCCATCTACCATCTGAAAACTCAGAATAGGGTACTGCCTGCCTTGAAAACTAAAAGTAAATGGGAATTTGAAAGGAATTTTCTTTCATCTTAGTCTCTTTTAGTAAATTTATTTGTATTTCTCTTATCACTCAGAAAATCCTTGTCAGAAAACTGAATTGTGTATACTAAAAATCTGACAAGGACACCTCTTTGTCCCCCAAATTTCTCCAGAATTTATTACAACAGAAACCATATCATGCTCATAATATTTATTAGCAAATAAGGCCTGGCTGTTCAGAGGGTTTCTGAGAAAGGTGGAATGCTTGTGGATAATATTAGTGCTTGGGAAGATAATCTGTTTTCTCCATCTCCCTCCTCATTTCATTTCATCCTGGCCTTTTCTCATTAAGGATTCAGTCCTTTGCGGGTTACATCTTGTCCTTGTGCCCTCATCCTAAGGGAAGGCTGAAACAAATAAATGCATTAACTGGACGTTGAGTGCTCAGACACCTAAACATAGATTGTGGTGTGATTCATGTGTAAAAATGCCATTCAATGGTGCAGATTGGAGGTAGGTGAAATGTCATAACCAAAGAGACCACCTACCACAGAGTTTCAGGTATAGAAGTTCCTTTAAAAAAAAGAATGGAGCCTTCTGCCTCCTTAGCCTTCTCTCTTTCTGGAGAGCCAGAAAGGTACAAACCAGTTTGGAGATCTGAGTCCACTGCCCTTTGTTATCATTGTACGTAGATAGAGCTGGCCTGACTCATAATGGGTTAAGATTGTACCATATTGATAGAAAATTTCCTAGCAAATCTTCCTAATTTGGAAGCCCTCATAGGGTCACTATTAAGAGGGGCAGAATAATAGGAAATTCAGGATACCCTTGGAAACGGATATCAGCATATAGGCAGGTAGAAAGAAGTTGTCATTTAACTTCTGTCCCCCAGACCATTGCTTTTTGTCATTTTTTTTCACTCTCTCTTTTCAAGAGGAGAATGACCTTGAGCAACACCAGCCTTCTGAGCTTCATATACCTCTTTTCCTCTTTCCAACATGTGATGTATACAGGAACACATGCACACACAAACCTCGTTTCTGGAATATGAGATTCCTGTGCTTGTGTGTTTTGGGAGGGGTTCATAGAGCTACATCTCTGACTGATCCCAACCAGAGGTGATTTTCATTTTTCTTAAGAGGGAATAGCAAGTGCTACAGTCACTTAAGGGAAAATTGCCCCACCCTTACCACCCTTTTCCAGTATTTTTGTCTCCTCTGTCACTCAGTGTATTCTTGGTGTTAAAGCAGTGTCTTATTATGGCATTGGTGTTAAGTGACCATCATATGTTATAACTGCCTTTCATCTTTTCATGAATGCCCATTACTTCCCTTTAGTCCATTTAAACCAGTGTTCTGTTTCCTCTTGCTGCTTGAAGCACTTTAGATTTGGTAGTTTTTCTGAGTTTTCTAGCTGGTGAAATTAGGATCTTCCTTTCTGCTGATAGTATTGCCGTATTGTTATGTGGTTTGGTTGAAATGCTTACTAATACCTAACAGTATTCCTGCCTCTATGTAAAACTACTACATCATAGTTCTCTATCGAAACTATTCAGTTATTTTAAGGGAGATTTACTATAAATAAGATTGCTGGTAAGTATTGCTGCCAATTTTGAAGCTGGAAGAAGAAAGCTATTTGAAACTTTTAATGGCCCAACTGGCTAATCTGTTTACTCATTTCCAGGGAATTTTATTTTCTGTTTACTCAGAAATGTAGCATATTGTGGCATTGTTTTCAGAGTGTGGGGTATGGTATAAAACAGTTTCAAGTTTTATGTTTCATTGAAGAATAAAGATATAAGTTCAGGCCTTTAAATAGATGTGATGGTGACCCCCTAGGATCCATGACTAACAGGTAATTTTGCTAAATCATTCCACTGACATACATGTGCATAGCTCTGCCATATTCAATAAACCTTGAGAATAAGACTACTTATTATATTTCTACAGCTCACATTTTTATTCCTGTGGCATCCTTCAATCATTGAGGACTGTTTAAAACCTAAGGCAGTATAATTTGTCCATTACATGGTGTGTGCATGGTGAAATTAAGAAGTATTGTGTTTATAAGTATTGAAGCTATTCTGGTTAGAGGTGTACCATTTTTATTATGCTCTATCAACAAATTGTATGTTATTATGAAAACCCCTGTTTCATATAACAAGAGATAGAAAAATAGGAATTTGATTCAGATATAGTGCTATTTTTAAGCTTTTCATCTTAGCCTTCTGATAGATTCTCTTCTGACAGAATGCTTTTTACTGATCTATGACATAATTTAATACTAATTATGAAGATGGTTAACAAGTGATAGAAAATTACAAAGGAATTACATGGTTATGTAAATGCACTGTCATTTTACTTATACTAAGTAAATCATATGAAAAGGCTTTACTATTTAAACTATAAACTATATTAGTAAGATTTCTCAGAAGTTGGCTTTGATAGCCTATGTTTATTAAGTTATAAACTGGGTCACATTGGGATAAAAATTCCAATTGACCAATTTGAGTCTTCCTAGAAAATATGTCTTTTTATAAAAGGAATCTGTCTAATCATAAGCCTCATGCTTTTCTTTTATTCATAGGAGCATATATGCAATTTATTGCTTTTCAAAAACCTTCCAGTGAAATATTTTGAAATTGGTATTATTATAATCCTTGTGAAGAATAATTGCAGAATTACCACTGAATGTAGAATCTGTTCTAGATTTTATAACAAAAAAATGCATCAGAAAAGAAGTAATAAGATACAGGAATAAAGTTACAAGATCCATTCTCCAACTCTGAAAGTGTTTCTGAATTCTCAGAAAAAGAATGAAAGAAAATGCCAATTAGTTCAATAGACACTCAATTAGAATTGGTACACTTAATCAAAAGATGGAAATCAAAACAGTGTGTTTACATTACTCTCTTTTTTACTTTGCTCTCTGCAGCTCTTTAAGGAAATGCTCAAGAGCCCTAAAAGACATACATCAGTTGCTCTCTGGATTCAGTTACCCATGTTGACTTCTCATTTCCTATCTTGAAATAGGCTTCTCATGCATCTTAGAGGTATCACTTGCAGTTATAGGATATTTGCACTAAAGTGATTAACCAGTGGAAACATATCAACTCTGTAACCAAGAAGACTACTTTGTTGTATCTTCTTTGAAAGTAAAGGCTGTGGTATTTTATTAGTAATTAGTTCTTTTTATTTTTTTCCTATGGTGTAAAAATTAGGATTATTAAGTTATTTATGTGCACTTGTTTTATTAATGCTAAGGTATTTGTATAGCAGCATTAACATGGCAACATTATATGGCAGCATTGAACACTGCATTGAGTAGGACATGTATGTTATTCTACATGGATAGATATCCTTACATCATGAATATTCATAGATAATTTAATTTGAAACATCTCACTTAATAGAAACGTGCCTACCTTTACATTGAAAATTTAAGGTTAATTATAGGAATTGTGTAGGATACTTGCCTTGTATTGACCTTTCAAATGTCAGGTGCTGTGACAGCATATAATGAGACATTGGATGCTGACCTCAAAAAACTGATTTTCTTGGTAACATGAGAGATGTAAACAAACGCATAAGCTTGAAAATAACTGATTTTTAAAATTCCATTTTGATGTGTTATGCTTTGTAGTCGGGGAGGCAGAGAAAATCAGGAAAGGGTAATTGTGTTTTTTGGACAGTGCTATTACACAATGGTAAGAAGCATGAACTTTGGGATTTCGCCTACGTCTCAGGCCTGTGTAACCTTGAGCAACTCTTAGAACCTCTCTGAGCCTTATTAGCTTCATTTTATAACCTCACTTATAAAATGAAGCTAATAATAAAAGTCACTTAGCTGCTATTATCATCATTGCAGCCACCATCATCAATATCTCACCATTGGCTATCATGAGGGGAAAGGGGAAAACTAAAGGAAGTGGTAACTGAATGACTTCAAAGCCTATGCCTGAGGTGATAGACACCCAGGATTCCTGGGAATGCTAAAGCTCATCCAAACCAGGGGTCAAAAGTCCAGTGTCCTCCAAGACCATGCAGAAGATATAAAGCAGGAAATCTAGCTCTGTTTAAGGAATTGTAGGCTGTAGGAACTCTGTTACACTGGAGAGTGACTTACCCAAGGCATTCAAATTTAAATTCATTTTAACCTTTAATGTGTATGGCATTATGAAACTTATGTGTTATTCTGACACTTCTTCAATTTTAAGTTTTCTCCAAAGCATTCTTGCCACGTGCTCCTCTTGAATCAGCTTGAGGACTGTCAGGGGTTAAACATCATTCCACATAAAAGATTGTTCCATTTCTGTATAGTCTTATCATAAAATTTCTTTTTGGCGTTGAATCCAAAATGTGGCATCCTGTGGCTTCTAATTAATTTTAATATGGGAGGAGGGACACACAGTAAGTCTAATTCCTAGTGACAATATCTCAGATATTTGAACTCAGTTACTTGAGATCCCCAACTCACAATAGGTCTCTGCTTGTGATTCAACATAACTTGACCTTAATAGGTTTGGGACAGTTTTCTGTGTGTTATGATTTCAAGCCTTTTACCTTTTACAGTCAACAAATGTTAGCTATTATAAATCTTTATCATTACCCTATTCAGGATGGGCTCCAATCTATTTGTCTTGCTTTTCAATGAAGAATGTTACCAGCACCAGCAAACCTTGTGGATGACCCAGTATAGAGTCCAGCAGGGCTGCTGTTTCCTTGCTTTTGGACCAGAGAAAGCAGGTGTCAGATATTACTGTTTGATCAATGTGTTCTTCCCTTTTGAGCATGGACAAATCTTGAACCTGTACCTCTAAGATGCTGCAGCTCATCAATCCAAGTTTGGTTCCAAACTGTAAAGTGTTTGCCCTTCTGAGACTAGGCACTCATAAAGATATGTGAGACCCCTTTCTTAACATTCACATCAAGTGTTCCAATTAATTCGATCTTTTCCAATAAATGTTGTGAGACAAGTAAGTTATAAATGGTAAAGATGGTGTTAATAATATATATGAAAAACAATGAAATGGAGTAAGACAGAGTAGATTTTCACATCACCCTCACTTGATGGGCTGTTGGCCCTATGGGCCCTATGATCTAGACAAGAATGACCTAAGGCCCATTCCTTGATTTCTTTAACAAACATTTCTTCATTATTTAAGGCATAATTTGATATTCTGCTAGCCATTTCTTCTTTGAGACACAAAAGCTAAAATGGCATAGATACCACTCTGGGAAGCTGCAGTCTAAAGTGAGGAACAGACATTTTTTTCAGAGAGGCAGCTCTATGCATGAGTCAGTCTTGATGACATCCTCATATTTTTGCCTCTTAATTTACCCTTAAACTGAGCTGATACTGATTTCTAGAATATTTACTAAGATAATATGTATTACCTCCTCCAATCCATGTTCAGGCTTCTAGTAGTTTCCCCAGCCTTCAAAGGAGGTCATGCCATACTTTCCAAGGAGGGGAAAATCATTTGAATGCAAAAGGTATTCCCTTTATCTACAGGAAGAGTCTTATTCTTCTGTTTCTGGACATTCTCCTCCATAATCTTGAATGTTATTCTTTTTAGGCATCATGTTTAGAAATGTTTTTTTTTTTAGACGTTTTACTTTTTTTTGACTTTTTAGTGCCACATGTGTGGCATATGGAAGTTCCCAGGCTAGGGGTGGAACTGGAGCTGTAGCTTCCATCTTACATCACAACCACAGCAATGTGGGGTCCAAGCTGAGTCTGTGACCTACCCCACAGCTCACAGCAATGCTGGATCCTTAACCCACTGAGCAAGGCCAGGGATCGAACCTGTATCCTCATGGACACTAGTCGGGTTCCTTACTGCTGAGTCACGATGGGAATTTCAGAAATTTTGCTTTTACTGGGACTGCTGATAGTTACTAAAATTAACACACCAACTCTAAATACTGTTAACCTTTTCTTAAAGACTTAAGGTCTTTATTGTATGTATATGTTAGTGATTGCCAAAGAGCTTCAGGGACCAACCCTTGACATATTTAAGGCAATTTATTCTGATACTAAATTTTCTTCAACTTTTCTTTGCCTTTATTTTCTAATTATGATTAAAAACATTCTTCCTTATTCTCACACAGCTAGCATTTTTTCCCCCAGTGGGTCTGATTTTCTTTTTAACTGACTGATGGATATTTATTAGCAGAGTAGCAAGATTACTGGGCATTTTTGTAAAATAGAGCCTGAGGATAACTAAAATTCTAAGATCTCCTCTGTTGAGGAGAACACATGAGTTTTCCTCCATCTACTTCTGTGGAAAGCACTGAAAGATGCTAATGTATCTCATATAATATATATAATATATATAGTAGATAGATGATGATGTTCAAGATTACCATCATCAGCATCATTTTCTGAGCATGTCCTCTGTGGACACAGTTGGTTTTTCCTTAGTTCTACTTTGCAATAGCTTTCAGCTTAGGCCAGATTGTATACCTTTTTAGAGGAGCAGGTTGTGGCCGAGGGCACTTAATTTACTCATCTATGATTGTATAACTAATAGACAGAAGGGCTACAATTTAAATAATTTAAATAAAAATGTTCTTGATTCTAAAGAAGATGCTTTATCTGCTACATCTAGGAGAATTCCACTTTAACACTATATTTTTTGTTTATTATTATATAAATGTATTTTTAACCTCCTTCAAGAATGATGCCATCTTCTGAATATATATCTTAATCTCAGTTTCCCTTTTCCCTTTGTGATGCTCTATAAATTGCCATGCTTCTTATCTGGAAGTTTATGAAGACTTTCTGGTTATCTAGTAGTAGGGGATTCTGTAGTGAGAAAGAAATGTTTGGTCTTGAGTCTGGGGTATGAGTATATCCTAATTTCTTTTATTGTTAAATGAGACTGTGTGTGATTCTGGGTGATTAACTTTCCCAATTCCCATCTGCAGAAGAGATTTGCAGACCACTATAGACTTGTAAGCGTATCTAAGTAGTGATACTGTTCCCTTTAGTGAATAAAGGGAAGATAAGAATCAAAAAATGCTGTAAATGTTAGGACTAGGTAGAACTTGAAGATCACTGTTTATCATGAAAACTTTTGCATTTGTCTAATTGTGTTCTACATATCACTTGCCTTTGTATGAGGCTGCTGTTGCAATCCTTAATGAGTGCTTCAGTCTCTACCCCCAGTTACCTCCTCCCCTTGGGACAGGGCCTGAAAACATTTAAATAGCAAACTCATTTCCTCACCTTGTATTCGCTGTATTCAGATTTTTGTGCTGTCATTTCAGTAACAGAGGTGCCTGACCATTTCTAGATAAAACCCCATGGTCTGTTCCCATCCTTGATTTACTTTCTTACCTCCATTGGTAAATTCCAAATAGCCACAAATTCATTGCACATATTCCCATCAAAAGTAGATGTCTGTTTCCCTTCCCCCTTGAATCTGGATTAGCCTTGTGACTTACTTTGAACAAGCGTTGTGCCAGAAATAATCTGGAGTCAGTTTCCAAGCCGAATCCCTCAGGGACCATGCATCCTGCACTTTTCCCTTCCTGGAAAAATGTTAACAAAATGCAAAGAGGCCTGGAATCTCCTGCTGAAGACAAATGGCCCAAGTGACCTCTAGCATCAATGGCAACACAGGTGAAGGAGGCCACCTTACACCATCCACATAGAATTAAGGTTCCAGCAGTCATAGTTACATGAGTGATTCCTGAGTGAGACCAGCAGAAAAACCAGCTCAGACTGATGACCCCCAATTCATGAGTGAATAAAATGGCAGTTACTCTGAGCCACTAAGCTCTGGGGTAGGAATACACAACAGATACGTTAACCCCCCCCTCCAACCGCCCCGCGCCCTTGGGCAGTGGGGCATAGCCAGCTGCCATGCCTATGTTGGAAAACAACCTTGTCTCCCTTTTTATTTTATACTTTCAAAACATATTTGTTAAATATCTACATACTCAGGCATGCTATCCCTCCCTCCCTGGATTCATGGATTTTTGAAGAAGAATGTATATTTTTCTTAAGCCTTTGCAACTATTTGCGGCTTCTTCAAATGCCTCACATTTCCTCAGATTGCTTTTTCCTAAGTTCCTAACATGGCTGAATGTACATGAAAATTAATTTTAATTTGCCTGTTTTCTACTCCAGCCTCTTATCGCTGCCTCAGAGAAGCTTTCCTGAAATGGTGGTCCTCTTATGCCAGGGATCACCATTCACCTAAAGCCCAAGGGAGAATTTGTCTTTCTTTCTTCAAGTTACTTTTGGGCTTGGTTTGCTGCAGAGTGACATTTTGTCATTTCTCAAAGATTTCATTTTACCTTCTAAATATGTTTTAGCGATTCATATTTACTATTCATTTCTTTCGTAAATTAAATCTAGATTGCACAATTTATTCTGGAACTTTATACACATCTCATTTTATTTAATAATGTTTTCAACTATGTATCAAGTTATTGTACAGGAATTTAACATACTGTTACAGATAAAATAAGATGCAGAGTGTAGGCTATAGGGCAGTACCAGTATAATGGTTTTATAGCTTTCTTATTACTATTTGTAAAAACGTTATTACAAAATGAATAAAGTCAAATTCAGCAATTTTACTTTTAGCAAAAGAGATACATTTGTGATGGGGGTGTATGGGAATGCATGTCACAGCAACTCAATATTTTCTGCAGGGGTGTTTTGTTACTGATTTGAAAGTTTCCCTGGAATATATAGAATATAAAATACTTGATATTTTCTTTCTGCTATTTCTTACTGTGATTCTAGTATTTAATATAATGTATATTGTGCTAATCATTTGAAATTACCACATGTGAATTCTAAAATAACCAAGTACCTATTCTTCTTGCTACATGTTGCAATATACATTAAAGTTGGTTTTCTTAGCATGGTAGTATCAATTTCCTTAACTGTAAAATGGGCTAATATTGACATTCCAAAGCCCATTGTGAGGAGCAAGTGAAACAATGCATTCCCAGCACTTTACACATTGATTGGCAAATAATGGAATGCTCAAACAGCAGTAGCAAAATATAATGCTTATATTTTACATATGAGAATGTAATATTTGGATTAAGTAGATGGGCATCCTGAAAATCTCTTTTTACTTTGTTGAGGCCCCATGTTGAAGGAATCTTTTATGATTGTATCAGGCAAAACGTTTTGTTACAAATGAATGAAGAAGTGTTTTTTTTGTTTTTGTTTTAATTAACAAACTTTCATACAGATCTAGAATACCTAAGTACTGTTAAACTAGCTGGAATAATATTTTAAGAGAAACATCTTTTCAAATAATGTATGGTTTTTAGAACATGATCAGGAAAACTGAAGATAATAATTATTCTACTGCTTATCTAATAGGCAGGACCAATCCAAGTTGTTTAGCATTTTAAAATTATGCAATTTGGGGGAGCTTTTAGAGAAAAAACCCACAAACATTATAAACCCAAAAGTTAGGTAATGTACCATGAAAGGGGCCTATGTGTGTAACAGAAGCTTTGTGGCCTCTTTGATTTTCTTATGAAGGACATGTTCAATGAGTTCAGAAGAAAATTAGTAACTTTTTTTTTTTTATTCTGATTGGGGAAATTGATTTTGTAGCTTGTTATACTAACTTGTGCTGAGAATTTTTAAAAAATTCACAGTAACCTATTTAATAGTTCTAGTATTTCTTCAAATGTATTTTTATTAACTATAAAGTAAAATATCTAAGGAGCGATATGAATATATTACTGTTACACTTGTTTTATTGAGATCAAAAGAAATGGATCAGTTGATATGTGTAATTGATGACTAGATTTTTCCAGTGATGTTGTGGGAATAGTTTCTTCAGTTGGAGGTGATGTCTGTAACATTACAGCTGATAATGTGGAAAAAAGTAATTATCTTGAGAGTATATTAAAAGAGGAGGCAGATTCAAGCAATACTTAAGGCATAAAGAGAATTTCATTGAAATCACATTTGGTACAAAGTATATGCTCAGGTGTTATTTGAATATTGATGTGTACATTAATTAATAAGTGTTTGTTTTGGAATATGGCTCTATAGCACTAAAGTATATTTTTATGAATAGGAAGAAACTAGTTGCATTTTTTGCAGGTAATTCCTACAAATTGGTATTTACATTTTAATGTTAATATCTGAAAATTTGGGGATCCATGAAAAGAAAAAAAATCACTGTTTTTTTAAATATTAAAAACAGCCCTTGAAAAACAATTAATATTCTGAAGATTTTTGTATCTTGTCTGTCCACATATTCCCTCTATAATATCCAGGCTATATAGGCAATGACAAGTCTTTCAAACTGTTTCAAAGCACATAGTACAAAGTTTTCCTTGATGGGGTAATAGGTTTTGTGGGATGCAGTTCTGTTTGCAGGGAAAGAAGCCCTGTGCGCTGTGTTAATGGAGCTGGTACTCATTCTTGCTGAATTGGTGCTATCAGTAGCAACGGGAAAACATGATTTGCCACTGTTAGCTGAAATCATGCGTTGACTATATAGCAGTCCAATGAGGTGAGGCCTGCAGGGGAATAAGGTGTAAAAGAGTGAGACAGAGTGATATGCTGGTCCTAAGCTTGTTAGAGTTCAGGCTGTATCGACAGCATTCTACAGTATAAGACTTTTGGTTTCAGCACCTTGAGTCAAGGCTGGAACACAGGGTTGTGCCACTTGGGACTCATTCAGCTGCCAGTGGAAAACCCAACCCAGATTGACTCAAGCATCAAAGGAACTTCTTGGTTCATAACACCCGAGCGCCTTAAGGGTTATCTTCAGATATAGTTTTATTTAGGGTTGAAATCATTGGGAAACTTGGATAGAATTTTTGGCTTTGTTTTCCCTCTACTCATTCCTTTCCGAGATTTGGAAGGATGGATTACCTTAGCTTCATAGCATCACAGTATGAAGTTGAAGTTCAGAGGCAGAGGGAGCAAGACAAAGAGGAGAAAAGGGGTGGGGGTAGATAAGGAAGAAGAGAGAGGAGAAAGGATGGGAGAGGGTATGAAGAAGGAACTGCTTCCTAACAGTCTGAACAAAGATCCTTTAATTGTTTTTTTTTCAGCCCTGGTTGCTTACATGTGCCTGTTAATATCTCCAAACTTGGAACTTGGTTAGAAAGAGTCAGATCATTGCTTGATTCATTTACTTATTTCTTCCTCCTGTTCTCCCTTCTTCCTTCCATCCTTCCCTCCTCTGCTCACTTTCAGAATTATTTTCCATGGAAAGCCCCTTTCCCATCCTCCATGTAAAATTCAAAAGCCCATAATAGTGCTTTAGTGAAATTTTAATATTTTGCTTTGATAATCAGTGTTTCATGCTGTAAGGGAAAAAAGAGTTTTCTCTCTACTATTCTAGATTTTTGGCTGAGACCCCTCCCGTAATAAAAAGACATTAACAGGAGAAAAAACAAATGGAAATTTAATTACATGTAAACCTCCTATATACATGGAAGATATGCAGGAAAAATGAGTAATTCCCATAAATGGCTCAAGCCAGCATCTTAAATACCATCTTTAACTAAAGACAAAAAGATTTTGGAGGCATGGGGAGAGTTATGGGAGATTATCAGGCAAAGCACAGTAAACAAGGGTATGGTCGTTATGTAGATCTATATAGGAATCTTTTCCATGATAAGTTTCTAGAGGTTTAGTTATCCTCCTCTTTTGGTGCAGAGAAGGAAATATCCTTACAAGTGGTTATTTCCCTCATAAATGTAAAATGTCTCTTACAAAAGGGTAACTTCCAGGTATTCTAAGCTATTCCTGTGTCTGCTGTTTCTTTTTCTTTATTTTTTTTGTCTTTTTGCCTTTTCTTGAGCCGCTCCCATGGCATATGGAGGTTCCCAGGCTAGGGGTCTAATCAGAGCTGTAGCCATCGCCCTACGCCAGAGCCACAGCAATGGGGGATCCAGGCTGCATCTGCAACCTACACCACAGCTCACGGCAAGGCCAGTTCCTTAACCCACTGAAAACGGCCACGGAATGAACCTGCAACCTCATGGTTCCAAGTTGGATTCGTTAACCACTGCACCACAACGGGAACTCTATGCTGTTTCTTAAAATAAAATCCCAAATAAACTTTATGCCAAAGAGACATATTTAGGGGCAGTAAATTCTGCTCCCCTTTACTGCTTTAAGACTTAGCAAGTTTTGTTATTTTGGGGGTACAATTTGAAAATTATTGCAAAATATTTGAAATGAGTGGGTCTAATAGAATTTAACTACAAAGAAAATTGTATCTGTTTATTATTGAGAAGTTAAATAACACCAGTATTATTTGCATAGGGCAAGCTTCATCTTACTATAATAGAACAGTAAGAGACTATTTGCATATACACTCACACACAGAGCTACATAAGCTTATTCATTTTTATCAAACTCTAAATATTTATTAATATACCAGCTATATATTGTACTATTCACATTTATCAAACTTTAAAAAAGATAGTGGGTAAATTCTAAGCTAAATGATTGTGGAAAAATAATTATTTTTTATTCACTTTTGAAATAAAGTGTAGTAAGAGTATAAAAGAAAATAGAGTAAATGAATTTAAATATAAAGTCTCAGGTAGCTTCTTTTTCTCTTTGTAAAACAGAGATTGAACAAATACTGAATAATTGTTGTAGCTTTTGCATTCGTTTTCATACTGTTTTTCAGCCTTCTAAAGGATAGCATGTTCCATTATGATTCACCCACTTTTTTGAAGTCATACTCTTTTTGATAGTACAGGCAAGTTAAAAAAATAAAAGTGCACAATATAAGAGTTATGAATTAAGTTTTATTTGGGGGCAAAGTGAGGACTATAGCCTGGGAGGCAGTATTTCAGAGCTAGCTTCAAAGAATTAGGAAGGTCAGTATATATGTGATTTTTGTGAAGGGGGAGGTACATGCAAACAAGCACACACTTTGTAGAAAGTTGCCGCTAGTCTCATGAAGGTCACTGCTAGTCAGGAGGAGCAGACGTCACCATGAAGGATTTTAGTGCTTTTCTAGATACAAGGAGATGCAAGAAATGGGCTCCTAAAATCTTCTCTTGAAAATACCTGAGGATATGTTCTGCCAGTTTTCCCAGAGCACAGAGTGCCTCACTCCTGATCTCCATGCTGAACTCTGTTGGGAATGTTGAGGGTGAGCAGCTGCGGCAGCTCCTGATTCAGTCCTTGTAGAGGCAGATGGCAAGTGCCCATCTTCAGTTCACAGCGCTTAAACTCTACCAATTTTTTTTTTTGGTCTTTTTGCCATTTCTTGGGCTGCTCCTGCGGCATATGGAGGTTCCCAGGCTAGGGGTTGAATCAGAGCTGTAGCCGCCAGCCTATGTCAGAGCCACAGCAATGCAGGATCCGAGCCGCATCTGCAACCCACACCACAGCTCAAGGCAACGCCGGATCCTTAACCCACTGAGCAAGGCCAGGGATCGAACCCGCAACCTCCTCATTCCTAGTCCAATTCGCTAACCACTGAGCCACGACGGGAACTCCCTTCTACCACTTCCTTTTAAACTTTCTACTTACATTTAATTTTAAGGTTATAGGCGATAATAATGTACACAGTTTTAACTGGGATTAAACCATCATTTTGTATTGACTTTCCAGTATGATTTTGGTTCAAGAATGAAGCAGAGGTTCTCAAACTGACCCAGCTCAGTTGAGCCGGGTCAGTTTCAGAACCTCTGCTTCAGCATAAGATCAGGTCAGCTGTTAAAGCTCTGCCTCCTGTCCCCCTAAAGGCTCATCATGATTCCCACAGTACCACAGCATCCTTACAGTCATTAAATAAAGAAATGTTCTTTGAGGAGTAAAACAGCTGAAATTAAAACCTTTGGGGCTTTGAAAAATCTATGTGTTTAAGTTCCTATTAAATGGCATGTCAGGAAAAGTAATCAGACACACCTGTGTTTCTAGGGCACTAAACACCAGGATTATTGTATGCATCCTCTATTAAGAGGTTTTAATAGTCATTTTTTCAGTGTCTTTGTTATAAAATTCATGAAGAAATAAAAAAGTAGCCTTGACTCTTTAGCCTTAATTGATAAGTATAGGCAATATCTACTCACATTTCTATTATATTTTAATTGCTCTAGACAGGCTACTTAAGGTATCATCCATTCTTTAAAATTTGGATAGTTACCTTCATTTTAGCTTACTTCGACATAGTGGAGATAGAAACATTCTTTTTTTAGTCAACTTTGGTCAGATTATTCTAAAATTGACTTGTTATAGTAAAATCACAATTCTGCATTGGAAGGAAGCTGGTGGCAGCCTCTGAAGAAAATGATATAGTGTGGTTAGTCAGTGTTCCTGTTTGCTCTAGTGTAATGTAACTAGTTTTATCAATTACATATGCAACAGTAAGTTCTGAATTACCAAGAAGGAAATGTTTCCTGGCTACTGTATGTAAGGTATTTTGACATCAAATAACTTGAGCTTCAACTATCCAGAGTTTGAAATATCTTCCGCCCCTTACTTCATGATGGGTAGTGCATAATCAATATATTTTACTACCTAAGCATGCTCTAGAATATTTAGTCTTTTAAGTATAGTCCAAGACATCATACTTTAAGCAGTCAGTGTGAACTGAAATTTGAATGACTGGTTAGATTTCCTGCAATTAGTCCTTTTGTGAAAGTATCATTTCTGTTATTTAATTAAAATCGACAATGCATTGTTCGTAATCATGAACAAAAGATATGCTATAATGTAACATCATATCATTTGCAGTCTCTTGAGATGATTCTTCAGAGAGGAAAAACATTGAGCTGAAAGGTTATTAGCAAAAATAGAATATAGCAAAAGGTATAAAAATAGTACTCTCTTCCCTGTCTTTTTCAACCAAGAAGAGCACTCATTGTATGATGTTGCACCAAATCTGCAAAGTGCTGTAAAGATTCACTTTTAATTGAAGTAACCCTGAGCTTTTTGAAGTATAACCAGTGACAGACTAAAGTGACATTTTGATTAAGCACTGGTTGAATTATGAAATACCGTTACTCTACATCACTGCCAGGAAACTTAATTGGTGTACAGAGTCTAACTAAAGGAACAACAAATAAAACAACAAAGCAGAAACAAATAAATAATATATATTGGTTCTCTCACAGTTCACACGCAGAAAAAAAAAAAAGACTCGTAATCTTTCATTCCATTTTTTTCTTTTGTTTGAATCAGTAAAGAATGCCCCTCCTGATTTTTTCCTTTTCTTTGTCATAGTTCTTAAAGAAATCAACTAATTGCAGATAAAAGATCATAATTATAGGTTAATCAGTTGCCAGTCTAATTTTTAATGAATTAACTCTAAGGATATACTATTCGCTAGCATTTTCATTCATACTTTTTCTAAGATATAAATTGCTTTGTCTTCATCATGATTAAGTGATGGATATTTAGAGACATATTAATGAATCAGAATAGTACAGAGTGCTTTTCTTTGTATAGTACTTGAGTGTACTCCAACATTGATAAAAGTTAAATAGGATCACGATGTGGCCTTGAAGTTTATCTCATAGGTACAGTTACACAAGAAATATATATTAAAAGAAAGTTCACTGCAATATGATTTGTAATTGCAAAAACATATTTTACAAAACACAATATAACCTAAGTATCAATAGTGAGCAGGTTTCTTAACAGAATATTGTGCTGCTCTTTAAATAAATGAAATAGATCTATATTTGTTGATAAATTTGTCCAAAACATGTGGTTATTAAGAATGGAAGTTATGGTAATGTTACCCTCTCTATATGTATGAAAATATGTATATATAATGTTACCCTCTATATACATATGGAAATATGTATATATGTAAAAATATGCATATGTTTAAGATATACATACACATATGCAGATGTATATGTCTACATATATAAAAATATACATTCACAGGTGCAGGTAGACATAAATGCATATTTATAAATTAACATTTTGTTTTAAAATTATAGTTACAGGAGTTCCTATCATGGTGCAGTGGTTAACAAATCCGACTAGGAACCATGAGGTTGCAGATTTGATCCCTGGCCTTGCTCAGTGGACTAAGGATCCAGCATTGCCATGAGCTGTGGTATAGGTTGCAGACGCGGCTCAGATCCCACGTTGCTGTGGCTCTGGTGTAGGCCAGTGGCTACAGCTCCAATTAGACCACCCAGCCTGGGAACTTCCATATGCTGCGGAAGTGGCCCTAGAAATGGCAAAAAGACAAAATAAATAAATAATTAAATAAAACTTTACCATATACACTTAATGGTTTGTAATAATAGCCTTGTTATTATTACAGATCAAATAAAATTAAAGGTGAATATTTCTAAATGATGAAATGACACTTTATACTAAACATTACACTACCGAATATTTATAGTCAACAAAAAATCAATATTACAATTTTAGTTTGTATTGCTGAATTGCAGAAATTTGTCAACCCACCTTATCTAGAATGTTGCTTGTTGTATACAAAACAAACTGTATGTATGGTTCTTAGTGGTGATTTCAATTTTAGTTGGAATGAATTGCCAGAACGTTTCTTCGGTTTCAGCTCTGCCTTATATTACAGTTGTGGGAAGAAAGTATCTATAAAACCTAAAAATTTAATTTAATATAATAGTAAACTTTGACTTCCACAGTAAAGAATATTTCATTCTGGTATCTATATAAGTCCATAGCTTCATGTTCCTGAAGATAGGAATTTTGAATGTTTTGTGCTTCTTTGCATCAGAACCCAGTACAGTGTTTGCTATGTAGATAAATGAGTGGATCATTAAATTTAAAAAATCCTTTTTTCCTAGAATCTTAATGCTGGTTGAAAAAACCGTTTTCTAATTCACTGCATTTTATTAAACAAAATAAAAATAGATAGGAGGCCCTGCTAGGAGACCAGTCTAGAAAATTGATAATGGAAATAAAAAAATACCACTAAATTCCACATTAGCAGAGATAAATGTTTTATTTGGATTTTATAGAGAAGAATGAAGCTAAACTTTTGAAAACTATTTTATCTCATATTTAACAAAAAATAGTTAGAACTATGCCTATTCCAAGAGCAAAAGAAACACTCAAATCTTATCATTGCTCTGCACATTTTTATGTAATATTAATCAGTAGCATAAAAGGATAATTTTTACTTCACATTTAACTTTCACAGCAGGACTCTAAGGAAGTTAATTTTTTGAAGTTTATTTTCCCCTTTTTTATTGAGATATAATTCACATGCTATATAGTGTCACCTTTTTAAAAGGTTTACAATTTAGTGGTTTTTTAGTATAATCACAAGGTTGTGCAACCACTGCCATTATCTATTTCTAGAACTTTTTTCATCTCCCTCAAAAGAAAATCCATATCCATTAGCAATCATTCCCCTTCCTACCTCCCGGGAGATTAATTTTGGGGGAAAAATAAAACAAGGAAAATAAAAACAGAGCAAAAACTATGTAAAAAAAAATAGCTAAGGCTTAAAAAAGATAATTTTCCCAAGGGCCTTTTATTTATTTATTTTTAATGACTTTTTTTTTTTCCATTGTAGCTGGTTTACAATGTTCTGTCAATTTTCTGCTGTACAACAAAGTGACCCAGTCACACATACATGTATATTCTTTTTCTCACATTATCCTTATCATAAGTGACTAGATAACAGTTCCCAGCGCTATACAGCAGGATCTCATTGCTTATCCATTCCAAAGGCAATTGTTTGTATCTAATAACCCCAGATTCCCAGTCCATCCCCATTCCTTGCTCTCCCCCTTGGCAACCACAAGTCTGTTCTCCAAGGGCCTTTCTTAATCTTGCAGGTAAGTAAACCAGTTCATTTTGAAGCATCTTTCAGATTTTTTTTTCATTTATCTTGTTTCATTCTGCCAGATCCTCATTTTCTGGAGCTGTGATTTTGATTCATTTTCATTGACTTCATGAAAGCCCAGCTTTTATAAATGAAATATAATAAATACAGTTGTAATACAGTATGTTTTTAATGGCAAAAGTGATGATAAACTAGTTGACAACATGGTCAAAGACATTGCTATCTCTATATTGATCTGATAATCTATACTAGTGTCAAAAGGAGAGAGATGTTCAAATATGTGGTTAATCATATGAGTGAGTAATTCATTAATGAATATTGTCTTGTAGTGATACTTTTTGCTGCTTTAAACAATCTTGTAATTTCAGATACTTCAGCAAAGAATACTAGATTAAAAAGCCCTTCGTGTATTGCTTGAAATTGTATGTATTTGTCCCCTTCTTGAAAGAGAAACAAATATACTTAAGGTTTCCATTTATGCATTTGATGATTGTGAGTATTGTATAATAAGAATTAATTTTACTCATTACAGATGAAAAAATTAATATTTTCTCAGTATTCAGTATTTGAGGTTTTAGTGATACTTAACTAATAACTTATTTCAAAGTTGCTGAGATAATATTTGTTGCAGAAAGGGTCAGTGCACTATACAGGGACTGTTTTGTCAAGGGTAGAACTTACCTGGTCTCTGTAAATTCCTGATTCTTGACTATAATTTTAAGTTCCTTTTTAGCCCTCATTCCTTCTTAACAGTATCTCACTTTTTTCTCACTAAGGCATCAGTGAAACCATTCATTAGAGTAAATAAAAGGAAACAGTCCTCTTTTTCTGTTGCCAGGTACTGCTTTAATCTCATTCATTTACATATATATACGCATACTAGAAATAGTGGTGAGATCTAAAAATTCAGCAGTAAAACAATAGAAATAGGATTGTTGCCCTTGTTGAATGTACAGAGTAACACAGAGAAAGATACTCAGGAATTCATGGATTCACTTTGTCTGATAACTGGTATTTGCATTAAAGTAGAGTTACTTTACATGTCTGAGGACCGTTATGATTCAGGCAGGGAGCCTAGTAAGCTCTAGCAACATGTAAGGTGGGGTCCCATCCATCAGACTTATCTTATTCTGGTCCTTAGTCCATATTCCCTATGGTTGAACATCTTGGACTAGCTTGTTATGTTTGGGCTGCTCTTTAGATTCTTTTAAATTCTTTTTTAGTCTGTAAACTGTTAAAATTCAAATGTTAGGCCAGATTCATTAGTTGGTTTTTGTTTATGAAATTATTTGCCGAGTTCCCTCTATGGTGCAAAGGGATCGGCGATATCTTAGAAGCACTGGGACTCAGGTTCTGTCCCGGCCTGGCACAGTGGGTTAAGGATCCAGAGTTGCCACAGCTGGTGCTTAGGTCACAACTGTAGCTGGGATCTGATCCCTGACCTGTGAACTCCATATGCTGTGGGGGCAGCCAAAAAAAAAAAAAGGTGTTTAAGGATTTATTTATTTCCTTCCTTCCTTCCTTCCTTCCTTCCTTCCTTCCTTCCTTCCTTCCTTCCTTCCTTCCTTTCCCATTTCTATCTATCTATCAATCTATCTATCTATCTATCTATCTACCTACCTACCTACCTACCTACCTACCTACCTACCTACCTACCTATCTATCTATCTATCTATCTTGAAGATGCCCTGTCTCTATAATTGCAAAAAAGTACTTTCTGCAGTTATTTGTGAGGTCTGAGGATTTTCCTATCCTTCCTTCTATTTTAGATAATATAGACTGCTCTAGCTCAACTGCTGGCTTGAAAATTTATTTGAAGAGCATTTCCCATTAATCAAAAATGTATTGCTCTATGGTTGTTTTTGTATTACACCCATAGATAATTTATCCAACAACAGGAGCCTGGAGCTTTACTGTTCAGTCAGTTCTGTGCTCACTTATTTGTGGACTATGCTTCCATGCTGCTTTATGGCCTTGAAAGACTTCCCTATTACTTATTTGTAGAATAATTCCATTGTTTTATTTTAACTCACTCCACGTCTACATAATTCAAAGGTTCCTGCACATTGTTTAGGTTAAACAAATACTATTTTATTTCTCTGAATGGACTTTCCTAATTCTAGTCAATACAGCTGGCACACAGTCTTGTCCAAGCATTACTAAACTATTTACAGAGATCCCTAAACATACTATGCTATTTCATGTTTCTGTGTCTTTCATTCTGCCTTTCCTTCTGCCTAAAATATCATTTTCTCATCTTCAATTTATTTATTCAATAATATTTCCAAAATTTTTTTTTTAGGAAAGGCTTCCCTGATGCCTCAAAGTGGAGGATATCATCACACATTTTCGTTCCCATTCTTCCCTCCTATGATAGGTCTGGGAGAGGTGTCAGTTGGGTTTCCATGTTTCTGTGCAATGTAGCTTTCTAAGTGCAGATTCAGTCCCAGGATCTTTGAGCAGAGGTTTTACTGAGAACTCTGCTTTTCTCTATAGTGGCCATTCTGTGTCAGACATTTTTCATCGTAGCACATTGTAGTTTAAATCATTTCCTCTCTAGTACACTAGACAGATTTTGATGTTTGCTCTATTTAACATATTTTTTACCTTTTGAATCTAAATACCTAAAATATGTTTAAAATAACCGAATTGATTTATTGAATTGTTGAAATGAGGTACTCATTTATGGGTAAAGGCAGTAGTAGTGACACAAAAGAAGGCAACGGTTTTCTCAGGTTTTTTCCCCCTGAGTTTGTTGATGTTAAGCTAAAGATTTACCGTAGAGTAATATTTGAAGACTTTTTCTCAGTTGAGAAATATTGGAGAGAATTACACATCTTGAATAAAATTAAAGAAAAAATTTTTTCTGAGTTAAATCGGTTTAAAGCAGTGACTTCTTTCAGATACATAGTTATCATTCCAAATTGGCTATTAGATAATGTAAATTCAACAAATGCTGTAAATGTTTATCATTTCAAAATTATAATTTGATTTATTGATCCTTTTCAGGGATTTCCGAAGGCTGCTTTGGAGAAATACAGGGACTTAAGAATGAATTCCTTTTTTGCATTATATCCTTTCCATTTGTTTAATGAGCCCATATTATATTCTCACAACCCAGAAATTCTAATTCTGTGGTATATATTACAAAATATAGTTATGATTTTTTTTGCTGCTAATTCAGATGTACAGGAAGGAAACATTGAGAATATTCTCATTTCTTTGGCCACATTTTGCATCATCTACTTTTGAGAGGAATAAATGGTAAAATATACTTTCCTTTGACCATGGGATATCGTAGTCATATAAGACATTAATTTCTCTGCTCAGGTTTTCTTTTATCATTTAAAAAAGTATTTTATATCAATTAGAAATATTTTACTTTCTGGAGTTTTTTCCTTTGATGTTTGTATGAGGTCTTTACCATTTTGCTTCTATATCTTCTGTAGTAAAGATATTTACTTTTTAATTCATTGATATTAACTAGAAGCAAAATTAGAATGTGAAAGTCTTTTTTGATATATCACATGTTAGAAGGAGTCAGGCTGGAATGGTTCATAGAAAGCTCTGGACTCTTTAGGTATAGTCTTCCCTCTTTCAATCCATATTAAATCCCTGCAAAATAAATACTCCTAAAGAGCTTCAGTTACAATATTTCCCTACTCAGAAAACTTCAGAGGTCCCACATCACTTATTAGATTAAATTCAAACTTGATCATTGACATTCATGGCCCTCTAAACTCCAGTATGATCCAGCCTCTAGTCTTAACCATGACTACTTCTCCATTCCTGCTTCATACAACAATAAAACTGAATTATTTGGCTTGCACAGATCTAACTGCCTTTTCTTTCCCACTCTGTATTTCCTTAGGCTTATCCTTGCTGAAACACTTGCTCTTGTATCATTTCTAACTGTTCAAATTCAACTGATACTTCCAAACCCATTTTAGAAATTCATGCCTGTAAGAAGCCTCTTTTGCTTTCTTTATTCAACAGATATTTACCTGCCAGGCATCAGCCAAGGACACAATGAATGCAAAAGTTAAAATGCCTGTTATCATAAGCTTATTTATTAGGCAGAGGTGTTTTGCAATAAGTAAATAGAAACAAATATTAGGTGATGTTAAGTGCTATGAAGGAAAATATTGGAAGTGCCATGTGGAGCATGGAATTGGAAAGGAAGGCTAATATTAAGGGTGATCAGGAACATGTCCTTTCAGATGATGGGGCATTTTCAGAGAGACCAGAATGAGTGAGGGAATAAGCCATGAAGCTCTCCAGGAGATTAAAGACTGAGAGAAGAATGAGTTCAAGAATCAGGGGCAGCAGGAGGGTTTTGAACAGACATGACAGAAAATGACTTATAATAAAGGATCACTCTGGCTGCTGCTTTGAGTAGACTGTGAAGACAAAGAGAGAAGAAAGATGGGGATATGAAAGGGGTCCATCAAGATCTGACAGAGGATTAAGCCATGGTTAATTACCTCCTACACAGTGATTAGTTTAACTAGGGTTAGTTTTATAAAATAGAAAGTACGTTTAAAAGGGTAAGAAATCTCAAAGAAAAAAAATTGAGAATTATGGAGGATCTTCAACTTCAAATATATATATATATATATATATACACACATATATATATATATACACACACACACACATATAATATGAAAAATATCACTGGGAATAAGCACATCAGAATGTTAATAGTGTTAGATGAATATTTTTTCTTCGTATTTAATCTGTATCTCTTTTAAGAATAGTTATTGATTTACTTATTTTAAAATTCCTATATTTAGATGACTAGGATATTGCTTTCATAATCTAATAAACATTAAATGTGAAGATCATGCATTTTAACTCAATTTACCAAACTTTTCTCATTTTATAGTTGACAAAATATAGGATATGCATTCAGGCTTGGCTTTAAATTCTGTCACCTGAACAACTAATGTAGTGTCTCTGAACTATAGTGTCTCATCTGTAAACTGATGCTAATAACCCCGAGGTTTCAGGCTTGTTTTCAGGGCACAAGTGGATGACAGTTTTAGGCAAAATATCCAAAATGTAATAGAGCACAATAAATGGTCTCTCTTATTATGTCCATATTATATAAATTTTAAGATTAAAGTACTGAATAGATAAAAAAGACAAAGGATACACTACCATAATATATGTAAAGTAATATAGTTGAAGTCTATATCTCATAAATTATTATGGGAATTAATTCCAGCTAAGGATTTTGCTTAATTTTTGTAATTTCTTTAGTATCCCAATGTCATGACTTGATTATACACTTTTGTGCTTCTTTGAGGATGGTATTTATTTTCTTAAATTTTTTTCATATTTAACCTATGTTTTATTTTAAAAATGCTTTGGGTACTTTTAAATAGGTTTGAATAATTCTAAATAATTAATTAAAAAACACTTTTAGATACTAGTTTAAGTGGGCCAGGGTGGTTTACTGAAAAATTCCACTGACGCTGGTTGCAAACAGACTTGACATCAGTGTTGGTTTATTCTGTATTCATGTTTTAGGAATAGGTCCAATTCCATAAACAACATTGTAAGAGTTCCCATCATGGCTCAGTGGAAATGAATCTGACTAGCACCCATGAGGATGCAGGTTCGAATCCTGGCATTGCTCAGTGGATTAAGGATCTGGTGTTGCTGTGAGCTATGGTGTAGGTCATAGACACGACTCAGATCCCACATTGCTGAGGCTGTGGTGTAGGCTGGCACCTGTAGCTCTGATTCAACCCCAAGCCTAGGAACCTCCGTATGTTATAGATATGGCCCTTAAAAGACAAAAAGAGAAAAAAAAATTGTAATTATGACACTTTGTGTGACAATGCCATGAGTCTAACTTAAGATATTTCTTTATTCACTGACATTTTTAAAAACAGCAGGCAAAAGTGTTCTGTGCAGTATTTGTAAATGTTGCCTTCTATAGTTAAGAAATATTTTAAATTCATAAAATAAAAATTATTTAGACAGGGTAGAAAATAATGACCTCTAGTCAGTCTCCCAAAGCAATAGAAATAAGAGCAAAAATAAACCCATGGGACCTCATCAAACTGAAAAGCTTTTGCACAGCAAAGGAAACCAAAAAGAAAACAAAAAGACAACTTACAGAATGGGAGAAAATAGTTTCAAATGATGCAACCGACAAGGGCTTCATCTCTAGACTGTACAAGCAACTTATACAACCCAACAGCAAAAAAGCCAATCAACCAATGGAAAAATGGGCAAAAGACCTGAATAGACATTTCTCCAGAGAAGATATGCAGATGTCCAGCAAACACATGAAAAAATGCTCAAGAGTCCTGACTATAAGAGAAATGCAAATCAAAACTACCATGAGATACCACCTCACACCAGTCAGAATGGCCATGATTAATAAATCCACAAATAACAAGTGCTGGAGGGGCTGTGGAGAAAAGGGAACCCTCCTGCACTGTTGGTGGGAATGTAAACTGGTATAGCCACTATGGAGAACAGTTTGGAGATACCTTAGGAATCTATCCATAGAACTACCATATGACCCCACAATCCCACTCTTGGGCATCCATCCGGACAAAACTCTCCTTAAAAGAGACACATGGACCCGCATGTTCATTGCAGCACTATTCACAATAGCCAGGACATGGAAACAACCCAAATGTCCATCGACAGATGATTGGATTTGGAAGATGTGCTATATATACACAATGGAAAACTACTCAGCCATAAAAAAGAATGACATAATGCCCTTTGCAGCAACATGGATGGAACTAGAGAATCTCATACTGAGTGAAATGAGTCAGAAAGACAAATACCATATGATATCACTTATAACTCTAATACCCAGCACAAATGAGCATCTGCACAGAAAAGAAAATCATGGAAGAAAATCATGGACTTGGAAAATAGACTTGTGGCTGCCTGATGGGAGAGGGAGGGAGTGGGAGGGATCAGGAGCTTGGGCTTATCAGACACAATTTAGAATAGATTTACAAGGAGATCCTGCTGAGTAGCATTGAGAACTATGTCTAGATACTCATATTGCAACAGAACAAAGGGTGGGGGGAGAAATATGTATACATGTAAGGATAACTTGATCCCCTTGCTGTACAGTGGGAAAAAATAAATTAAAAATAAATAAATAAAAGAAAATAATGACCTCTAAAATAGTGATATAGGCCTTATCCTGCTAATATGTTTGTGTGTGTGTATATATTTATATGTATATATGTGTACATGTATATATGTGTGTATAGCATTTTTTTCCCTGTCTTATGCCTAATCATCCAAATAAACAGCTGTTAAATGCCAGTTAGTGTTACTGAATCACATCTTTTCCCAGGGATAGAAATGTGAAGAAATAGAAAATAATGAAGTCTTCTGCAGTGTATTCAGAAATTGAGTCCTCCTTAATTATGGTTGTGTAGTTTACATTATATTGGTTTGGCATGCTTCTAAGTTTTGTTATTCCCATTGGCTTCTACTCTTCTTTAATGTCACTGGATTTTTTTATATCCCAGTGATTATTATAAACTCAGGATCACTATATAATGTTTCTCTATAAAACAAAACAAAACTGGGTCCAGTGTGTGAAGAGCATCCACTATCACGAAGCCCCACTAAAATATATATATATATATTTATATATATAAATCATACATATATATATATATATGAATCAGCAATGATTCTGACTTTTCTGAAATTAGATCTTTTGGCATCTCTTCTTAGAGATCATTCTCATTTTTTTAATAGTACCCCAAAAGTGCCACTAAGTTGGACTGTTCTTCCAGTGATGAACCCATCCAGAGATATGACTTTATTTAATGCAATTCTTCCCATGGAGTCTACTGGCATTCAAGAAGGCATAGTGGTGAATAGCTTAGTACAGAGAAAGGGCATACAGTGCTCTTTGGTCAGGTATGATATATTTTGTGCTTCCTGAGTGGAAATATAGTAGAATCATATAATTGGAAGCTAAAGGATAATTTTGCAATCCTCTATGAAACATTATTTATACAGATACAATTTCTGAGATGTTGGAATATGAAACTTTCTTCAGGTGTGATTAACCATAATATATGTTGTAGACAGACTCTAAGAACTGTATGCTCCCATGTATAACTAAAGATCCACTGCTTAGATTGGATCAAGGTGTTCTGATTCCTTTTAAGCTGTGGGATTTGGGTACGTTTTCATTTTTTTTTTTTCATTTTCAGGTTTGATTATCTTTAACGTATTGAGAAATGTTCGAAAGTGTGTTTTATTCATTCACTTTTCTACCTATACTGGATCAAGGCCTCTTTTTGAGTTATTGTTAAATGTGATGTATAATCTGACAAATGCATTACTGTACTCCCTTTAAGAAACTATTCAAAAATAGTTACAAGTTTCTCAAAACCAACAAATATAAAAGGGCAATATAGTAACATTTTTATGATTTTAAGACTCAAAGAATTGGTTTTTTGGTTTTGTTTTTTGTTTTTTTTTTTGCTCATGGCAACGCTAGATCCTTAACCCGCTGAGCAAGGCCGGGGATCGAACCCACAACCTCATGGTTCCTAGTTGGATTCATTTCTGCCGTGCCATGATGGGAGCTCCTGCTGTTTTTGTTTTGTAGTAAAATTGGAACTCATTACTTTCCAATAAATTATATTTTAAAGGTCAAAAACCATATTGAATTCTGAACATAGACTTAGATATATCCTTCAAAACCAAGAACAATAGAATCTACTGTGATATTTCTTGAAAGTGTCTTAATTTTTGTAAACTATTTTAAAGGGTAAATATGAAACTTGCATATTTTCAGGGCAAGTGAATATAATTTTTTGGAAACTTTGCAAGCCAAAGAACCTAGATACTCTGGTGTCAATATTTTGAGTCCAGTTTTAAAAGTTAATACATGCAGTAGAAAGTTAAAAGGTCTAACTCTTCAAGTATATTTAATGATTTAAAAAAAATTTACCTTACTATCAGAATGTACTCTGTAGTATAATGTGAGTGATTAAAAGGAAGGCATAATCTTTGTTTTAAAGAAAATTGTTATATCCTCAGGAAATATGACAGCCTTACAAATGATTCTAATAAAAGCAGAATGTGAATGGTATATGAGATCACTGGGTTGTGAGGTTAAATGAGAGAAAGATATGATCTAGTTAGGAATAAGAAACATACTATAAAGAAGGATGCATCTGAGATAATCCGTGGGGATCCAGTAGGATATGACTAGTTTGAAGTAAGGAAGTAGATATTGTAGAAAAAGAAATCATGTGAGTAAAATAACAACAAGAAGTTGAACAAATCGTATTTAGGAATGAGTAGTCAAAATGCTGTTTGAGTTTAGGGTATCAATAAGGATAATAATGGAAGAAAATGGAAGAGGTGTTTTTTTTGTTTGTTTGTTTTTTTAGAGGTAGGAGTTCTTATTATATTTTGATGGAAATTGGGAGCCATGGACGTTTAATGAATTGAAAAATTACATGGTTAGAACTTACTTTATGAGTATAATCGAATATTGGTTCATCTGATGAGTTAGAGAAATATGGGAAACAAAGAGACTGGTTGCAAGACAGTTGAAGCATCCTGGGTGGGAGGCAATAAAGAACTGTATCATGGAGTTAGAAGTCTACAAGCAATAAATGCTGGAGAGGGAGTGGAGAAAAGGGAACCCTCTCACACTGTTGGTGGAAATGTAAATTAGTACAACCACTGTTGAAGACAGTATGGAAGTTCCTCAAAAAACTAAAAATAGAACTATTACATGGTCCAGTAATCCCAGTCCTCAGCAACCATCTGGAGATAACCATAATTTGAAGGGATATATGCACCTCAGTGTTCATTGTTGCACTATTTACCATAGCCCAGACATGGAAGCAACCCAAAGGTCCATAGACAGAGGGAGGGATAAAGAAACTGTGTACATATATGCTTTGGAATATTACTCAGCCCTAAAAAAGAATAAAATAATGACTTTTGTAACCACAGGGACCTAGAGATTATCATACTAAGTGAAGTAAATCAGAGAAAGACAAATATCATTATAATACAACTTTTATGTGGAATCTAAAAAAAATGATACAACAGAATTTCTATTATTTGCAGAATAGAAATAGACTCACAGACTATGAAAACAAACTTATGGTTGCCAAAGGGGATAGGTCGGGGAGGGATGAACTGGAGATTTCGGATTGGCACATATACACGGTAATATATGAAATTCCTGGCCCATGGGGACCTGCTATATGGTGCAGGGAACTCTACCTATTTTTCTGTGATAGTGCATATGAAAAAAGAATATGAAAAAGAATGGGTGTGTGTTCATGTATAACTGAATCACTTTGTTATATAGCAGAAACTATCAAAGTATTATAAATCAACTATATGTCAATAAAACTTTAAAAAACAAAAAAAAAACCACATATATAAAAAAGAAGTGAAAATAAGGATCTGGTTCAATGACTTCAGTGAACTCGATTTTACTTTCTTTAGAGCTGAGGAATTATGTTTTAATATATTTTCTTCTTTGAGATCACAGGAATTAATCATAAACTCTCTTTTAAACTCTTGATCTGAAAGAGGGGTTTATTTTGTGGGTCTCCCAGACTCTTCGTGACTGTGGACATTTGCTTAGCCTATATGGCTCCCAACACAGTTATAATTTGGAAGAGTTGCCCTCTTTTCATGTACTTTCATTATCTTGTGATAGTAGACTTAACTATTGTTTTGTGTTCATTTAATCATATAACACTTAAGAACTACCAGAATCGGAGTGGAGGAAAGGGCAGGATTTTTTTTTTTTCCTTTTCCAAATCTGCTTTCTTCTTTTCCAAGTATAAATCAAAAGTTCTAATTAGATTCAGATTTGTTATATTTGTCTCTAATTCTTTAATAGCTTCATTCTGAATTTACACATGCTACCCTCAGCCTGCTATCCCAGCACAACATTCAGGACTAGAAATATTCCCTTTATGCAGTTTGGGGTCTCTTTCAGTCAAGGGGAAGGCCTGTCTTCTGGCTCTATGTAATTCTTTTGCTCTGAGCTTTTTACACTTCATTTAGAGGTTTTTTTGTTTTGTTTTGTTTTTAATATATATACACAGGGGCACCTAGGGGAAGGGAAAATTGCAGCCTGCGTCTATGAACAGGGATCAAAAATGCAGAAGCTGCCGAATTTGCATTTTTTATTAAGGACCCAGGGATATGATCACATTACTCACAATATCAAGAGTGTCTTTGGGGTCTTTGTGTGTGGGATCAAACTGTCAAATCAGTTCACCACCTTGAAGAGTTTCTGTCTGCTCAGAGTCTCTACTGTGGGTATCCAGAAAGGTCTCTTTCTTAAGCATAGTCTTAGGGAATCTTTATAGGTTTTGCTTCAAATCCAAATTCTGTTCTCTTTTGACTCACTTAGAATGAAGATCAAAACCTTCCCTTATATTCAGACTCATTTTTGCCTCTGGCATCTACACCAGACCCTCTTCACCATGGCTCTTTGTGTCTGAACTGGCTCCACCCACAGGGCAGCTCTGACACCCTAACCAGATGCTGCAGTAATGTGAGAACAGTCTATTCACATGAGTAACAAAACCCTGATATCTTTACTCAGCTCACAGAAGTGAGGTAACCCTGAGGACTTCGGACCTTTGGAATTTCTGCCGAATAACTTGTTAGTGAGGACTTTATAAGTGCTGATCTGTGTTCATGTTACACTAGCTATAGGTTGCTCCTCATAATTAAAATGGTAGGGAATTAGAAATCAAGGTTGGCCTCACCAAGAGCTGTCAAATTCTGATTAGGATGTAGTTGGGATATCTGTATTTTGTTAGTAGTCAACTCTACAGTCAGGGGCTGCTGTCCCTAGAAATTACTGTAAGGCAGCCCTCGACATTCTTGCTTAAATGTGTTTTTGATGGGTTGAATGATGAAAGCCATTTAGGAAGGAAAAAATAGACTTTGTGCAATGTTTCATACAACTCTCTAATTGTTTTCTCTTGCTAAATGTATAAAAGACATTTTAAAAAAGTCTGACTTACCAACTTCTAGTTTGCAGTTTTTCTAGTGTTGTATATCCATTCTCCTCACTAAAATTTAATATTCTGTGAGACATTCTGATTCTTCAAAGAAATAATTCCAACAAATCTCAATTTTTACAGGTCAGTTTTACAATTAATATAACCTAAATAAAACATGTAGTTTTTATAACATGAACTAAATTATATAATTTATGAGCAAATTTATGTTTTATAAAGCTTAGAAGTACTAATAATTAAATATGTTTAATACATTAACATACATTAAATAAAGTTTATTAGGACCATGCTTCTAGAAATACATTATCAGGAATAAAATATATGTGGTATTCCAAATGCAAACAGAAATAATATTTTATATTAGTATATCTCTTTGGTATCTCTTAGAAAGTACTTTTCTTATGTTATTTCATTTAAGCCTTACAGAAATGCTGTGGGGTAGGAAAGGTTGGTATCATTATTTTTATAGTGCAGCTAAGAAATCTGTTCACTAAAACTACTTGAAAAGTGACAGTTATGGAACTAGAGCCTTGTGACTCTGTATTATTTCGACTCTATTGAAACCCTAAAATAATATATATATATATATGTATTTTCCTAAAGACCGAGCTCAAGAACCGTTTGTTCAACAGCAGCAATCCATTCTCTTCCTCTTAGGACTAGGTATATTGCTAGGCACTGGGAATGCAAGGTAAATAAGAAAGTCTTGGCCCACAGAAGATGGACAGTCTGGTAAACATGTTTTATAGACCATGGCATAGCTTAATCTGGAAATCACAGATGCAGAGAATAATTTGTCTCTCATCCTCTTTGCAGATGATGTGATGCAGTCTCATCTTTTGTCCTACAGTGTTAGTAGTTTTTTTTTTTTTTTTTTTCCTGCCTGGTTGAATGCATAACCTTTATCAAAAGGGCATTCTTCCCCAAACCGGACACCTGGATTCTGTCTTTGCCTCTGAAGTTAACTTGGCACTTTGACACTATCATCTTCTTAGTCCTTAGTTTTTTTTTTTTTCATTTATAAAGTAATGATGAAATTTTGTCCACCTCCCTTGCTGGATTGGTTTGAGGAAAAGATATTTTATAGATAAAATCAAAATCCAAAAATGTAGAATGACTGGACAAATATAGATACTAATGTCTAATTTATTTCTCTAATTGAGAAATCACTGATAACTAGAATTAGAATAAAAACTGCCACATTGACAAGATCCAGCACCTTCTTTAATTGGGTGCCATATCCACAGGGATCACAGGTGAAAAGTAAACCGAGGAAATGTCAGAGGTGAAAACATATTTAATCATCACTCTGAATCCCTGACATAACCACATAAGCTTTGTCAATATAGTCTTACAGCTAGGGTGGATTAGAGTGCCATTTTTCCTTTGCCTTAGGCTGTTAATATAAAGGCATACTTTTTCTTTTTTAAATTCCAAACCAAGTGGGGATTGTTAGAAACTCATAATAACTGCAAAATTTTAAGACCCCAGGGCACTATATTTTTTATGCAGTTCTGTGCTAAAGGGAAGCCTCTGCTTTTGGATAAGCAAAGTGAGGATGCATTTCTGTCTTCTCATTGTTTCCGTTACAGCCTTTATTATATCACATTTTACTTGTGTTTATATCTTTGAAGGAGCAACATAGAGGAAGGATTAGGACATTTTAGAGACAGAGTCTTGTGGAACACTCATGAAAAATTAAATGTCCCCAGCATACACAAAAGTAGGTCATTTCATTTTATATTAAATTTATATATCATAGTCACTGATTAACCTGTATTGGGTATAATAATTAGATGTCTGAACTTTATTGTCTAAGTATCTACCATCTATAACAGGCAAATAGTAATCAAGTTAAAAGGTTATCCGAGAAGCTTCTTCCTCTAATTTCATTGCCCTTTGTCTTGTATCTCATGATTTCACACCTCTATCTTGCATACATCTAGGATTCTCAATCCAAATGGCCTATTTTTATCTCCTATTGCTTATATCAGTAAAGGATGAAAAATCCCAGGTCTGTATAGAATATACAGGCATCACATTAGGAACCATATCTGAATCCCTGGTGTTAGACTTTCAAGGATGAGTATTTGATGAAATGACACATAAAACTTTATGTTTTTCAAAGCTATAGGATGGCTGAGTGGACAAAGAATAAAAAAATATTCACTCTCAAGTGCAAATTGCATGAACTGTCGGCAGATATTCCTCTCCTAATGTAAAACCACAGCACAGTAACCTGAGACATATTTGATCATTCCTGGAGACAGGATGATCTCTTTGGAGGACATTTGAAAACATTATTCTGAAGGTCGGAAAAGGACATTGGATGGGTTGTATGAAATATTAACTATACATTCAAGTGTTACATTGAAGCACTCTAGAGAAAGGGGAATGTATTTGATTGTAGATTTCAGAAAATGTATGAAAGAAGTAAATTCATATTTTACTCTCATCATCATTGAGAAAATATAACCTGTACATTTTTGATGACTTGATGACTGGTTCAGAATAGTAACATTTTGATTAATTTCAATTGCAAATGTTAATTGTTTGATGATAGTATATTTTTTATGTTCTAAAAATCATGTTATGTTAATTATTTTATCATTTCATATAAACATCCATACTTTTAACATGGCATGGCTTTTTAAGTATTTATTAATATTTTTCGTTTGCTTGGGAAGATAACACAAAATTCAACTCCAGATTACTCCTTAAATTCCACCAATATTCTACCAAAGTAATAATTATTACATTTGTAGTGATCCAGATCAGATATTCACATTGTTCTTTGTGGTTTGATAATGGCTTTATGATTTAGATTTAAAAGATTTTGATAGGTGAAGGATAGTTGTACTGTCCTGAAACATCAGAAGTTGAAGATTTGAAACATTACTGTAGTCACATAAATCAACCAATTTCCCTTTGTTTTCATAGTGCAACATATTTTCCCTTGTTGAAAATGAATGCATCAGCATAAAAGCCTCTTGAGCAAGAAAAATGTATATTGATCACTGTAAGTGCTTTTCTGTAATATTGTGGCATTATTGAAATTGACCCTAAACCCTGTTTTATTTCTAACAATAGATTACTTTCATGTGTTGATATTTATTTATCAATAGCTTAATAGAGATGCAAAAGGATTTTTATTGCAGGAAACACATGTAAAACCTTGTCTTGCTATTTGAATTAGTTTGTAGCTTTAGGGAAGCATCACAAGCATTATATTCACTATAAGAATTAACAGGTTACCCATCATAATTCTTGTAACACTTCTGTCCTCCAATAATGTGTTGGAATAGATATGCATATTGAATCATCTGTGTTACTACAGTGTAAACCTGACTAGTAAGCATGTGGAAAAAATAGACTCTAGAGTGAAGGGCTATTTGTGTTATAACCCGAATTCTGGTTTTTCTTAGATTTACCATATCATCGCTTTGCACTTCACATTTTCCATTTGGAAAATGGTGATAACATTAGTCTTCCTCTAGCTCAATGGATGTTACAGAAATAGTTGAGCTAGCATATGTGAATTGTTCACAGAGCTTTGGAAGTTTCTATGCAGATTGAGGTAATGTGTAGGTCAGAGTCACTTGACCAGGGCAGGTGTTTCCTCACTGATACTTAGTTTTTACCATTCTAAGGTTAGAGCAGGCTGTCTGCCAAAAGACATGGACTATTGTGAAGAACTGGCATGGATTCTAGAACTTTAGTCCTGCCTCTCTCCTTCTGCATTTCTGAGGACTTGGATCAAATGGTGATTGGCAGTATGGACCGATGGACGATTTGCTTCATGATTCACAGACCCTCTCTTGCTACTTAAAACTGTCCTTTGTATTTCTTTCTTTCTTTCTTTTTTTCTTAGCATCTTAAACTCTGGAGTGAATAAAATGCTGAGGAACATGTGTTATTTTACATGTACAATATGTACAAAATCATAGATATCTTGAACATGTCTTGTATGTGTACAACATATACAGAATTGTACATAATATGTCACAGGTGTTTTAGAATGCTAGATAAAGATTAGAGAAACATAATTAGCTAGATTAAACCACTAATCATTTAAATGCAAATAACCTGTTATACCTGTATGTTGTTAACTTCATACTTTATTGTCACAATTTATACCATATGTTTTAGCAAAGGTAATAAAAATGGATTAAGAGCCTTACATAATCAGTGTGAAACAGTCACAGTATTAAAACTTTAATTTAAAATTTAAAATTCAAGAGCAAAATCTAGTACTTAGTGAAATCATTTGTATTTCTGACCCCCCCCATATGTTTTGTTGTTAAGCTAATTTATGAGGATTTTGTGGTTTCTTCATAAAATAAAGCAAGATGAAAAGGTATCACTATGAATTAAGAAACAGTCTTAATTTTATTATATTTTTCAGAACATTTTAAGTAAGGAGAACCAGAGACTAACAGTTGATACCAGGGGAGTGTTGAATACATATCAGAGCAATTAAAGCTATATATTTTGATATGTGGAATATCCTGTGAGAATATTGAGGGCAGAAGTATTTTAGAATATATTTCCTTTCAGGACTATTTTTGAAACTAAAACACTTCCCCAAGCCCACTCACAAATTATGTATGTTAGTTTCTAACTGTTCTATTTTTAAAAGTTTTATTGAAGTATATTTGACTTACAAGGTTGTGATAATTTTTGCTGTACAACAAAGTGACTCAGTCATACATATACATATATCCATTCTCTCTCAGATTCTTTTCCCACATAAATTATCACAGAATACTGGGTAGGGTTCTCTCTGCTATTCAGAGGTCCCTGTTGGTTGGCCAATCATTCCTTGTACCTCAGTGTGCATATGCTGATTCCAAACCCTGAGTCCATCTCTCCCATGCCCCCACCCCCAACCTGTCCCTTTTGGTAACCATAAATATTTCAAAGTCTGTGACTCTATTTCTATTCTGCAAATAAGTTCATTTGTATCCTTTTTAAAGATTCTACATATAAGTAATACTGTATCATGTTTCTCTTTCACTGTCTACTTCACCTAGTATGATCTAAACGGTCTAGTATATTTGAAAATCAACTATCTTTGCATCACTGGGTCAATTTAAGATCCTAGTTCTATCTTCAGTAGCTCCCCAGTATGCACAAAAAAAAGGGCAGATTCAATAATGTTTCACATTCCTGTATAAACTATTTTCCCTGGGCATAGTCTCTCCCTCCCCTCTGACACACACACACACCCTGCTTAAGCTTATTTACTATACTCCTATATATCCTTTAATGTTCCGCTTTAGGTTCTCTCTTGTTATCTTTCCATGCACAGGAAGCCATATTTCCCTCTCTGTACCCGTGCTCAGGTTTTTCCTAGGCTTGGAACACTTACCTAATCTCTGCCTGTCACAGTTTCAAGTGAATTCTTCACTGAATTCACCAAAGCTAATCTCCTGCTCAAAATCATTGTAACCAATGCACAGAGTTTAGCAGATTGTCTTATTTAACAGATGGTGACATAAAAATAAATTACTAATGTAGAAAATTGAAATGAGAAGTAATTAGAATACTTTTCCTGCTTGACATGACTGTTGAAAACAAAAGTGGTGTTTTGTTTCTGATACTACTCAGTTGCCTGCTTTATTTTTGCAAATCTCTGAGGGCTTTAGAATGAACAGATACTCTGAGATCCTGAAAGTCTGATGAAATGATTGTAAACAGTTTGATACTTCAGACTTTTCATGTGTGAATTTAAGATTTATAGTGCACTTAAAAATCATCTGTATCTACAACATGCATGCAAGCAGATTCCAGGTCTTATCAACTGGTTGTTGGATCTCTTTTCAATAGCACATCTTTATCTTAGAGCATATAGAAAGGGTGAAGATGATTTATATTGCTTCCATTCACTGTTTAAATCTATCATGTAACCAGGAAAATAGTTTCTTTGAATCTGCTTTTTAGTGCTTCTATAAAATACTAATTAATATAATGTAGATTATATATAATAGATAATATAATGCATGATCTATTAAATATCACATATCCTGCTATATACAGGATGCCATCAGTTTCACTACATATCATAAACCATATACCACATACTGTGGCAGGATATGGTAGGTAGACAATGCAAGCATGTTTGTGTGTGATTGACGTGTGTGTTTGTATTGGCGGAGGTTAAAGTTGAGGATACCTTTTTCAAGGGGGAACAAGGATTTTCCTGAGCAAACTGTGTAAGGATGTTTCTGTCAGCATGTGTTTTATATTCTTCCTCTGCTTCCTTCAACTTCCAGGCACTCTATTTTTTGACAGTTTAATTCCCAGACATTGAGGACTAGAACAGATGGATGCTGGAATCCTGGGAGAATCTTGGCTGAAGGCACAGGTTTATCTTCTACAAACACACAAGATAAGAGCATCTTAAAAATGAGATGGGAAGACGTTTCAAGGATCGTCTTTGCTATTCCAAATTAAAGCATTATTTCTTTTTTTTATGGTCTTCTAGAGCAACTGTCTAGTTCCTTTAGAACAACTGTAGCAAGGTAACTATAGTGTAATGGTTAAGAGCTTTTGCTGTGGATCAGTCCAGCTGGGTATATCTGTTCTACCTTTGCTGGCGCAGAGAGCTTAGCTTTTTTTATGCTTCAGTTTCTTCGACTGTAAAATGAAGCTAGTAATAATACTTACCTCACAGTGTGGTTGAGGGGATTAAAAGAGATGATGCATGTAAAGCGTGGCATCGTGCCTGGAAGAAAACTCTCAATGACACTTAGCAGTTGTTTTTATATGTTTACATTGTTGGAGAGCTCGTTAAGTTTTTTTTTTTTTTTTTTACATATTTTAAGTCCCAGATAACAATCTCGCTAATTCTATGTTTTAGAAGAGTCTATGCCTTGGTGGAGATGTTTAAAAAGATTATCTGTTTCAGAGTTCCCGTCGTGGCGCAGTGGTTAACGAATCCGACTAGGAACCATGAGGTTGCGGGTTCGGTCCCTGCCCTTGCTGGGTGGGTTAACGATCCGGCATTGCCCTGAGCTGTGGTGTAGGTTGCAGACGCGGCTCAGATCCCGCGTTGCTGTGGCTCTGACATAGGCAGGTGGCTACAGCTCCGATTTGACCCCCAGCCCGGGAACCTCCGCGGGAGCGGCCCAAGAAATAAATAGGAAAAAAAAAAAAAAAGATTATCTGTTTCAAATGAGAACCACTTGGGCGTTTAAGTATAGATAACATATTTCTCTAAGTCTTTTCTTTTTGAGGCCAAAATCCTGAGTTAACCTAGAAATCCCCCCAAATCAATAAATATATTAGAAATACTAGATGTTTATTAATAAGCCTGATTGTAATATACATATAATGTGATTCAGTGGCATACTTTTAAAAATCAATACTAACTGGGAAAAAAAAGAACACTAATTAGCTGGAAATAAAATGCATGTGTTGTCAGAACAGTAACAAGATCATGACATACCCAAGAATAAGCATAACAGGATGTATACAAGAACTCATGTAAAAATACAATACTTCATGAGGGAAATTTAATAAGATGTAAAGAAATTAGATTAACAAGACTCTTGAATGAGGTATATCAATATTATAAAGATGTCATTTATCTAAAAATATTTTTATTTTTATTTATTTTTATTTTTTTTTTATTTATTTATTTATTTGCTATTTCTTTGGGCCGCTCCCGCGGCATATGGAGGTTCCCAGGCTAGGGTCGAATCGGAGCTGTAGCCACTGGCCTACGCCAGAGCCACAGCAACGCGGGATCCGAGCCGCGTCTGCAACCTACACCACAGCTCAGGGCAACGCCGGGTCGTTAACCCACTGAGCAAGGGCAGGGACCGAACCCGCAACCTCATGGTTCCTAGTCGGATTCGTTAACCACTGCGCCACGACGGGAACTCCATCAAAATATTTTTATGCATTTATTAGAATCCATCTACTCCTTGCTCTCAACACAATGGTATCCTTTTTGGGGGGATCATGACCAAATAATTCCCAATTTTGTTTGAGAATAAACCTTTACATTGAAGGAATACATCAGAAAAATTATGGTAAAGAAGAATAATAAAAAATTTGCTCTTTTAACTTCGAACATGGAATTAAAATATTGGTGACAAAATTGACAAGGGATTTCATGAGACTAAAAAGTTATTACAAAAATAAGCCCAAGTAAGTAATGGCAGTTTACTTTTGAGGCTAGAGCTATTACAACATGGAGAAAAAATAGAGTATTAGTAAATAGTGTTGAGATAACTTTAAATTTGGAAAAATACTTAGGATATTTTCTTATCACCATAGATCAAAATAAACCCCCAAATATTAAATATTTAACTATGAAAATACCAGAATAAATTGAGGTAAGTAAATTTTACTTTCATAGTACTTAAAGGTAAGAGTCATTAAGAAAAATTCTAAAGGTTTCACTATGTAGACATCTTTTTTTTTTGTCTTTTTTTTTTGCTATTTCTTTGGGCCACTCCCGTGGCATATGGAGGTTCCCAGGCTAGGGGTCGAATCGGAGCTGTAGCCACTGGCCTACACCAGAGCCACAGCAACGCGGGATCCGAGCCACGTCTGCGAACTAGACCACAGCTCACGGTAACCGAATGCTTAACCCCCTGAGCGAGGCCAGGGATCTAACCCGCAACCTCATGGTTCCTCGTCGGATTCGTTAACCACTGCGCCACGACGGGAACTCCTAGACATCTTTTTTTTTCTTTGTGATAAAAAGAAACAATAAACAATTAACAAATTATATACTTATAAAAGAAATTTGCAATGTAGATGAAAAGCAAAAGCAAAGATTTAATATACCTACAATATAGGTAGAAATAAGGCAATATAAAAAACCCAATGGTTTATAAAAGATGAAATGGTCAAAGTCAATGATTGTGAATATATAACCAAATTCATTAGCAATTAAACATGTGACCCAGTGGCAGCAAGTCTGTGAGCAAATGGGAATTTACATGAATTTTGTGTTGAGGATAAGTTGATAGGCCCTCCCCAAGGGCAACCTGATGGTATGTATAAAATTTGAAATTAGCAAGCCTTTTAGTTAAGAAAATCCATATTGAGTAATATCCCATTAGGAAATAATTGAAAAATGTTAGAAAAGTGGATGTGTAGAAGAATATTTAGAAAATAAAAAAGGTAAACATCTTAAATTCTGTGAGTCATGGTTAAATTAAATTTCATTGCCACATACGTACACACATATTAGAATATGGTGTAGCCATCAAATATTTAAATCAGTATGTCCATTATATAAAGATAACTCCATTAAGAATAAGAAAGACAGAATGGGAGAGAGATGATTTTAGCATACAGTGGCTGAAGGAATATACGCCAAAATCTTAAAAAAATGATACTGGAATTATAAATTATTTTTCTAAATTGTACTTTTTTATACATTACATAAGAATATAATAAGCTGCAGGTGGAAATGATAGTTATATATAAACATTGTTTTATTTATGTAGACATGAGGAGAGCAAATATGTTTTGTTCTTGGCTTATGAGAAGAGAGCAAATTGTGCTCATTATTTGCTCTCACAGAGCTCTGGTAAATCCTCAGCAACCACAACCAATTTGAACTTCCTTAGTGCAGCCTTTTAATGAGTGTTCTAGGTCTGCTACAATAACGCAGAGTCACTCCACTGACTTGAGATAGGAGTTGTTGAATTCCAGAGTTTTCTGTGGCAAAGACAAACTCTCAAGGGTAGAACACTTCCGAGTTGTGCTTTTGAGATGTTCCCTGAGAAAAATCTATCCTGTTAGCTTTTTAAAAAATGCATTAAATAAGAATTAGCCAGCTGCAGTACAAAAAGATAAATGGGAGAATATGATTGAATTTTGACATATACACTCACATAAAGAACTTGAAAGAGGGGGAAAAATGATGCATTAGCTTTCCACTTCTCTCAAACAGATGTAGTACAGACAATTGATTTCATGGATCTTGAATTTCTCTATAAAGGCGGTTTATCTGAGCCACCTGAGAAGTGGTGCTAGAATACACCATCCTTTAGAAAGAATAAAAATAGATATCCAAATACTAAAGTCTGTGAATCTTAACATTTTTGTTGTTGATTTCAAAAGGTGTAATTGAGCCACAGATACTACCAAACAAAGCATGCTGTATTACCTGGTTGCCATTCTCAACTGTCCATTATGTTGTTAAGTGATCCATGGCAGAGTGCCCCAGACTGAGTGGCCTGAACAACAGAAATTTATTTCCTCACACTTCTGGAGGCGAGAAGGCAGTGGTTAGTTTCTTCTGAGCCCTCTCTCCTTGGCCTGTAGATGGCCATCCTCTCATCTCTGTTCTTCACATGTGTGGGTATGTCCTAATCACTTCTTCTAAGAAGACCCGTCAAATTCAATTACGGTCCCCTCTAATGACTTCATTTTAACTAAATTACCCCTTTATCTAAATAGAGTCACATTCTGAGGGACTGGAGGTTAGAACTTCAACATATGGATTTTGAGGGGGACACATTAAATTGAAGGAATGAATGACTGGCTGTAGAAATGAATGGACAAATCCTTAGTGTTGTTGGTATTGTTTTGTTAATATATTCAATTAAGAAATAGGCAGAAAAATATTAAAATGGTGTAAATTATCTGAACATGGGCAATTGAAATCTTTCTAGGTCATGTTTTAGTGTGGCATGTCTATAAAATCATGGTTTTCTTTGGTATTTCTAGAGGTGCAAAAGTGTAAAATATATTTCTGGAGCAAGACATTGTAGGTTTTGTGATATATAATTGTTAAATCACTGAATTTGTTTATGAGTAGTTATAGAGTAGGTCAGACACTGTTCTAGTTACTTAGGATAACAATAAACTAAGGATATTGAGCCTTTGCCTTCAAAAAGTTCACACTCAAAATGGTGAAGATAGTAAATAAACATGCAAAGCAATAAATAAAGTTAGGGATTTTATATGCTGCCCAGGGAGAATAAATAGGAAAAATATGATAGAGGGTGATTGAGGCTGGTCAGAGAAGGTCTCTGCTGAGATGAAATTTGAGTTATAAGACTTTACTGATGAGAAGGGATTTCTAAACAAAGGAACAACAAGAGCAAATTCCTTCAGAATGAAATAATCTCCACCTGTTAAAAGGAAGAGGTAAGGTGATTGTAATCAAAACGATGTGAACAAGGAAAATGGAGGGAGAGATTGTGTTTAGAGAGAACTTAAAGAGAGATTTTGGGGTTGATCTAAAAAGTTTAGATTTTAAGTATAGTTGTATTCCATTGAAGATGTGAGGCAGAAGAGTAGGTTGACCTCAAAACCATCCTGCACCATAGGAAAAAAAAAATTTGTATTGGGGAAATAACATTAAAAAAAAATCACTCTTGCTAAGAAAGGAGGTGGGAAAAGGAACAGGGAGACCAGTAGAATTGCTATTACAGGCAAGAGGTGGAGGTGGACTTGAGAAGGTCTGGAGAAGTGGAAATGTGGAAAAAATACCAAATTTGAGATGTATTTTCGAGATATATCTGACAGGACTTACAGGTAGATTGGGTATGTGGTGTAAGGAGAAAAAAATAATCCAAGGTGAATCTAACATTTTTTGGTTTGGGGCTGTAGGAAGGTGGTGTCATTTACTGAGTGCTTTTTGTTTGTTTGTTTTGTTTTGTTTTTTTGCATGGGTGGAATATTTGGAGGAAAAATAACAAGCTCTTTTTAAACCAGTGAAATATGAAATGGACAAGATGAAAACAGTGAGTTCCATCTGGGCAAGAGGTATAAGCTTGAGATTTATCAGTATATATATATACTTGGCATTTGAAGTCATGGAGAGCTAAACGAGGTCATGTAGGTTGACTACAGAAAGACAAGAAGGCATTCTAGGGCTGTGTTAAAAGCCTTTCAGATTTTTGAGGTTTGAAGAAGGAGGATCTAGTAAAAGTAGTTGTCCAAAAAATAAAAGTAACTCCAGGGTACTGGAGACTTAGCTAGATAAGTTTTCAAGCAGAGGAAATAATCAATTGTGTCAGATTCTGTGGATTGTTTGGATAAGATAATTTATCATTTGCTTTGGCAAAATGCAAGTCTTTGGTGTTCTTATTGAAAGCCATTTTATTGGAGTGATGAAGATAAAGCATTATTTTACAATGTTTGATGAAGAATTTAAGGTAAAGTGGTAGGTATAGACAGGGTAGATTTCTTTGAAAAATTTCACTGCTATAGAGAAATGGGCTGTGGCTGGAAGCAAATGTGGGTTCCAGAGAGTTTATGCTCAGGGGTGTGCATCTGCAGATGTTGCTTAAGTTAAGTGACATTGGTTCTTGTGTTGAAAGGGATTATCTAGTAAAGAACAAGAAATTGTAATATGAGAGAGAGAAAGAGGAAGGAATACTTCAGGAAGGAATTCCTTGAGTAGTCAAAAAAAGATAGAATCCAGGACATGGATCGAGAGGTTGGCCTTAGATAGGATTGGAAGCGCTTCTTTCATGCTAACATGATGGAAGACATTTTGGAGACAGAGATATAGGTGAATTGGAAGAATTAATGGTGGGGGAATGAAATAGTTTTCATTTTCTTGCATTTATTATCTTTATGTATTAAGCAGTGGTGTCATCAACTGAGGATGATGGGATGAAAAGATCCAGGAAACCTGAGGAGCACAAGGCATTGTAACTTACTAGAAAGTGGGAAAGCGAATTTTCTAGAAAAGCATAGTAGTGGTAGGGCTCTTTGGCACTGTCAAAGGATCCCTTGAACCATGTGGTCGTAAACTTATGACTGGTGGCTACTGAGTGAACCACTAATGTTTGTTTTGTTTTTGAGGTATAATTTATGTAATGTTATATTACTTTCAGATGTATGATGTAATGATGTGATACTTGTATTTATTGCAAAATGATCACAACAGTATATCCAGTTAGCATCTATACCATACATAGGTACACATTATTTTTCTTGTGATAAAAACTTTCAAGATTTATTATCCTAACAACTTTCAAATATGCCATACAATATTATTAACTATAGTCACCATGCTGTACATTGATTCCTCAAGACTTAGGCATTTTATAACTGGAAATTTGTACCTTTTGACCCCCTCTACCCATTTCATATACCCTATGCCACCTGGCTCAGGCAGTCACCAATCTCTTCTCTATATCCATGAGCTTGAACATTGTTTTTTTTTTGTTTGTTTGTTTTTGGTTTTAGATTCCACATGTAAATGAGATCATATGGTATTTATCTTTTTCTCTCTGACTTATTTCACTCAGTATAATGCCATCTTGGTCCATCCATGTTATTGCAAATGGTAATATTTTATTCTTTTTATAGCTGAATAATATTCCTATGTGTGTGTGTATCACATTTTCTTTATTCATCTACTGATGGACACTTAGGTTGCTTCCATGTCTTGACTATTGTAAATAATGCCACTATGAGCATTGGGGTGCAGATACTTCTTTTGAGATACTGATTTCATAAATACCTTGAAGTGGAATTGCTAGATCATATGGTAGCTCTCTGTTTAATTTTTTGAGGAAACTCCATACTGTTTTTCATAGTCACTGCATCAATTACATTCCCACCAATAGTGCTTAGGTATTCCCTTTTCTACACATCTTCATCAGCACTTGCTATTTCTTGTCTTTTTGATAATAGCCATTTTAACAGGTGTGATATGATACCTCGTTATGGTTTTGGTTTGGTTTGCATTTTCCAGATGATTAGTGATGTTGAACATCTTTTCATGCACCTTTTGGCCATCTGTGTGTCTTTTTTGAAAAATGTCTGCTCCGATCCTCTGCTCTTTTTTTTGATTGGATTTCTTTTTTTTGCTATTGAGTTTTATGAGTTCTTGTATATCTTGGCTATTAGCTCCTTATCAGGGTACATGATTTGCAAATACCTTTACCATTCTGTAGGTTACCTTTTTATTTTGTTGATAGTTTCCTTTGCTGTGCAGAAGGTTTTTAATTGGATGCAGCACCAGTTGTTTATTTTTTGCCTATGGTGCCTTTACATTTGGTGTCAAATCCAAAAAATCATTGCAAAGACTGTTTTTAAGGAGCTTGCATCCTTCTTTCTTTCCTAGGAGTTTTCAGGTCTTGCACTGAAGTCCTTAATCCATTCTGAGGTAATTTTGTATATGGCATAAGTGGTCCAGTTTCATTCTTTTGTATGTGGCTGTTGGGTTGTAGGTTTGTAAGGAGTACACAGAGTAGCAAAGAAAGTCAGGATGTGTGCAGGCAAGTAAAACTGATAAAGTGTTGCACCTTGGCAGAGCAAGAGGTACATGAAGATGTGACGGAGGTAATGAATAGTGAAAATCTGCTATAGTAAGGAAGAAGCCTCAGTGAAACTATTGGAATGGGGATTTTCGAACAGGTGACCTGGAAAGATTCGATGTGATGGTCAGATGGCAGTGACCAGTGATATTAGGGTCTGTTGTAAGACCATGTGCATGGGTGACTGAGGTAAGCAAGAAGAAGATAATCATTGAGACAAAGAATAGCAAGAAAATGAGAGGCCACTATGTTAGATAGGTCACATTCCTGACTTTTAATGTAGCTAAGGATGATGAGTGCCTCAGTTGTGCATAGTGGTGCAGTAAACCAGGACCCAAAGTCATTGCCGAATGAAGGATATAATGTAAGAAGGTGAGGACACCTAGGAAGGGTACAGAGTAGAAAAGTCTGATGGCATGCCTTTCAAGGGAGCTGGGGTTTTGAAAGCACGAGAAAGTTCAAAATATCAAGGAGGAGCACTTTACTTCCATAAAGCAGAAGCATCTTGCTTTACTTCTTCAACTTGTATGTGTGGGAGAAACTAAACCAAACAACAAAACAACCTCTTCTTGAGAAGGGAAAGTTTATCTTCCAGACAACAGGTGTCTGAGTAATAAGGGGTTGTGAGTGGAAGTGAGTTTGAGAGAAAATATACAATGTCAGAGAGCAAGCTTTAAAGGTAAGTGAATAAGACTTATGAGGGAAGGGGCTGGAGGGTTCTTGAACATAAGAATTAGTGTTTTAATGATGGATAATTGGGGAGACTGCGACTTCTGGTGGTGACCGAGTTGAATGAGGAGTGGTTGTAAGGCATAGTGGTAATAGCTCTGGTCCTTAGCACTGGGTAGTATTTAAGATATCAGTTAATGTCTCTCACCTGGGAAGGATGACATATTTTCGAGGAAGAAAAAATTGAACCCTCAAGGAAGTTGCTTGTAGTCTTGGTAGAATGAATATCTAGTAAAGGAGTTGATTTAAGAAGAATAGGAGTTTGGGAGGAGGGAGGCAATGGACTTTCCTGTGACTGGAGCTGTTTTTAAAGTCATTTTAAACATAGGCCAGTCAAGGTGTTGGTCATGACCTGCGTTGCTTCGTTCACCTGCTACACCAACTGCCCTCTAGTGGCTCATCCTGTACTGCAAAGTCTGGAAGATGAAAAACTGCAGGAACGAGGCAAATTTCCCCAAGGTTTCTGTGTGAATTTTAGATTCTGTCAATCAGATGGGTGTGGGTAAGACTTGGATTTGGAACTGAGGTAAGGGGAGAGAGGCATAGAGAATAAGGCCATCCTTATTCTGCTAGTAAAGAGGGTAACAGCGACAATGTCCTTCTGGAGTTTGCCATTCCCACCCCAGCAGCTGGTTTCTTAAGAGTGGAAGGAGCAGCAGCATCTTTGGTGCCCAGACATGAGGGGTTTGTTTTGGAGACCTAGCCATGACCTGCTTCTCGCGTCCTCTGAATGATTCTGATGGCTGCTTTATACTCTGTTGTAAATGTCCTTCACTTAACCTACCACAGTGGTTTCTTTCCTCCACAACATGTACCAAGCCCTTCTACTCCTCAGGCTATCCCTCCCGATGATCTGCCTGAGCTTGGGCACCCAGTCTAGTACATATAAACGTTTTACCTAGGAACAGCAAATTTTCCCTCAGGATTTTTTTTTTTTTTAAGAAATAAGGTAAGACCTAGTCTATCATGAGAGATAAGGGATGTTACTTTATAAGATGAGCCTTATTGGGTGGATAATTGGGAGAAGACAGGAGGAGAGATAATTATTAGCTGATTTGAAGTGTGTGGGAAGGTGTGTGCGCACATGTGTACGTGTCTGCATGTGTTTCCATTGATAGTACTGAGTACTTTAGAAATGATATAAAGCAATTCTTGGATATAACCCTATTTTCCCAGAATCAGAAATTACCTTCTCCAGCAGACTGTCATTTGTTCTCTTTATCTTTCTGTTTGGAAATAGGCAGAAATGTTATTTGGATCAACAGTCACTCATTAATTTCTGAAATATTTTATTATGTGCCTGTGTGTGTCAGGTACTAGGCAAGGAATTGGGAAAACAGTTAAAAAAAAAAAAAAGCAGACAAGACTCTTGACTGCATGAAACTTATAGTCGAGCACAGAGAATGCATACTAAATAAAAAATAATTAAATATGATTTGTATTAGGATAGACTTGGTGTTAGGAAGCAAACTGAGTACAAAACTTAAGCAAGTGTAGATGCTTCTTAGGGAAACTTTGCTCTCAGTTGATTTCTACATAAATAGTGGGCTTAACTACACATGCCACAACAGATTCGACTCTCAAAGGCTTAATAGAATTGAAATTTATTTCTCACTCTCATAATATCCAATGGAGGTTTATAGGTAACTCCTCTTAGTATTGACCCAGAGGTCTCTTCATGGCTCCTCATTGTTTCTTAGTTCTCTAGGGTCTCCTCACAGTACCCTGCTTCATTTAGTTGCCCAAAGAACAGAGCCAGTTTGAGGAGAATTCTGCATGTGATACTGAGTTTCAGCCTGGAAGGGGTTGCTCACATTTCATAAAGAGCAGTCACATGGACCCACTGGATGCAAGGTGAGGGCCAGGTGGAAAGAGAGAAGTTTGGGAAATGCAGTTCTTGGCAAAGCAGCTGTTTCCTAGCAATAATTTTGCACTCTGCAAGGGAAGAAGACATTTACTACTGGACTAGATAGTTGTCTCTGCCACACAGGTCAAACAGTTATCACTTGCATTTTTGAGAAGTAACTAGACTCAGAAAAAGCTGACATAGAAAAAAATATAACTACAGAATATACTGTTATTATTACTAACTATATTACTTTGAAGGAGATGTTGGTCTTAAATAGGTGTTTCCATATAGCACATTGAAAACCTAATTCCTAAAATTTGCATCAAGAGATTAGAGTAAACACCAGGTATGATATACTCTTGGAGCTAATGTTAGTTTTATATGAAAGCAATCTATCCTGGAATTTAACCTTGGACCCCATTCACAAACTTGAAACATTTAGGAAAATCCCAGCGGTAGGAAAAAATGTGGATTTGACACAAATTCTACCTTCAGTTATTATGTAACCTTCAAATTTAACCGATATTATTGGTACTTTTTGTGTGTTAGGATTCTTTATCTGAAAATCAAGGTAAACAATGGAAAAAAGCTACATAATTTGAAATTTTAATTTGGGCATTGCAGGGGGCCATAAAAGTTATGTATTAAATAGCACACATGGACCTGGGGCAGCAAATTACCTTTACTTTTTAAAGTTGTGTAAGTGTTTCAGTGTTTGAAGTGTAGCCTATGATTTTAGGATTTATATTGAGAATGATTTTGTCACCATTTCTGTCACTGAGTTCCCCAATCTTTTGGAACTTCTTTTTTTTTTTTTAATTAATTAATTAATTAATTTTTTGTCTTTTTGCCATTTCTAGGGCCGCTCCTGCGGCATATGGAGGTTCCCAGGCTGGGGGTCAAATCGGAGTTGTAGCCTCCGGCCTACGCCAAAGCCACAGCAACGCGGGATACGAGCCGTGTCTGCAACCTACACCACAGCTCACGGCAATGCCAGATCATTAACCCATTGAGCAAGGGCAGGGACCGAACCCGCAACCTCATGGTTCCTAGTCGTATTCGTTAACCACTGCGCCACGACGGGAACTTCTATTTTTTATTTTTTTATTTTCCCACTGTACAGCAAGGGGATCAAGTTATCCTTACATGTATACATTACAATTACATTTTTTTCCCCGACCCTTTGTTCTGTTGCAATATGAGTATCTAGACAAAGTTCTCAATGCTACTCAGCAGGATCTCCTTGTAAATCTATTCTAAGTTGTGTCTGATAAGCCCAAGCTCCTGATCCCTCCCATCCCTCCCCCTCCCATCAGGCAGCCGCAAGTCTTTTCTCCAAGTCCATGATTTTCTTTTCTGTGCAGATGTTCATTTGTGCTGGGTATTAGAGTTATAAGTGATATCATATGGTATTTGTCTTTCTGACTCATTTCACTCAGTATGAGATTCTCTAGTTCCATCCATGTTGCTGCAAATGGCATTATGTCGTTCTTTTTTATGGCTGAGTAGTTTTCCGTTGTGTATATATAGCACATCTTCCAAATACAATCATCTGTCGATGGACATTTGGGTTGTTTCCATGTCCTGGCTATTGTGAATAGTGCTGCAATGAACATGCGGGTCCATGTGTCTCTTTTAAGTAGAGTTTTGTCCGGATGGATGCCCAAGAGTGGGATTGTGGGGTCATATGGTAGTTCTATGGATAGATTCCTAAGGTATCTCCAAACTGTTCTCCATAGTGGCTATACCAGATTACATTCCCACCAACAGTGCAGGAGGGTTCCCTTTTCTCCACAGCCCCTCCAGCACTTGTTATTTGTGGATTTATTAATCATGGCCATTCTGACTGGTGTGAGGTGATATCTCATGGTAGTTTTGATTTGCATTTCTCTTATAGTCAGGACTCTTGAGCATTTTTTCATGTGTTTGCTGGCCATCTGCATATCTTCTCTGGAGAAATGTCTATTCAGGTCTTTTGCCCATTTTTCCATTGGTTGATTGGCTTTTTTGCTGTTGGGTTGTTTAAGTTGTTTATATATTCTAGAGATTAAGCCCTTGTCTGTTGCATCATTTGAAACTATTTTCTCCCATTCTGTAAGTTGTCTTTTTGTTTTCTTTTTGGTTTCCTTTGCTGTGCAAAAGCTTTTCAGTTTGATGAGGTCCCATGGGTTTATTTTTGCTCTCATTTCTATTGCTTTGGGAGACGGACCTGAGAAAATATTCATGAGGTTGATGTCAGAGAGTGTTTTGCCTATGTTCTCTTCTAGGAGTTTGATGGTGTCCTGTCGTCTATTTAAGTCTTTCAGCCATTTTGAGTATATTTTTGTGCATGGTGTGAGGGTGTGTTCTAGTTTCCTTGCTTTGCATGTCCAGGTTTCCCAGCAATGCTTGCTGAATAGACTTTCTTTTTCCCATTTTATGTTCTTGCCTCCCTTGTCAAAGATGAATTGACCATAGGTGTCAGGGTGTATTTCTGGGTTCTCTATTCTGTTCCATTGGTCTGTCTGTCTGTTTTGATACCAGTACCATAATGTTTTGATGACTGTGGGTTTGTAATACTGCTTGAAGACTGGGAGAGTGATGCCTCATGCTTGGTTTTTGTTTCTCAGGATTGCTTTGGCAACTCTGGGTCTTTTGTGGTTCCATATAAATGTTTGGATTGTTTGTTCTAGTTCTGTGAAAAATGTCATGGGTAATTTGATAGGGATTGCATTGAATCTATAGATTGCTTTAGGTAGTATGGCAATTTTTACAATATTGATTTTCCCAATCCAGGAACATGGAGTATCTTTCCATTTCTTTACATCTTCTTTGATTTCTTTGATTAAAGTTTTATAGTTCTCGGCATATAGGTCTTTTACTCTTTGGTCAGGTGTATTCCGAGGTATTTGATTTTGTGAGGTGCAATTTTAAAAGGTATCATATTTTTGTATTCCTTTTCTAATATTTCATTGCTGGTATACAGCAATGCAACTGATTTCTGAATGTTAATCTTATATCCTGCTACTTTGCTGAATTTATTAATCAGTTCAAGTAGTTTTGGGGTTGAGTCCTTAGGGTTTTCTATGTATAGTTTCATGTCATCTGCATACAGTGACAGTTTGATCTCTTCTCTTCCTATATGGATGCCTTTTATTTCTTTTGTTTGTCTAATTGCTGTGGCTAGGACTTCCAAAACTCTGTTGAAGAGCAGTGGTGAGAGTGGGCATCCCTGTCTTGTTCCAGATTGGAGTGAGAAGGCTTTCAGTTTTTCCCCATTGAGTATTATATTTGCTGTGGGTTTATCATAAATGGCTTTGATGATATTCAGGAATGTTCCCTCTATACCCAGTTTGGCGAGGGTCTTGATCATGAATGGATGTTGGACTTTGTCAGATGCTTTTTCTGCGTCTATTGAGATGATCATATGATTTTTGACTTTTCTTTTGGTAATGTGGTGTATGATGCTGATTGATTTGCGTATGTTGAACCATCCTTGTGAACCTGGGATGAACCCAACCTGGTCATGGTGTATAATTTTTTTGATATGTTGTTGGATTCGGTTGGCTAAGATTTTGTTGAGAATTTTTGCATCTATATTCATCAATGATATTGGGCGATAGTTTTCTTTTTTGGTGGTATCTCTGTCTGGTTTTGGAATGAGGGTGATGGTGGCATCATAGAATGTCTTTGGGAGTATTCCTTCTTCTTCAACCTTTTGAAAGAGTTTAAGGAGGATGGGCACCAGTTCCTCTTTATATGTTTGATAGAATTCACCTGTGAAGCCATCTGGTCCTGGACTTTTATTTGTAGGGAGTGTTTTTATGACATCTTCAATTTCATTTCTAGTGATGGGTCTGTTCAATTGGTCTGTTTCTACTTGATTCAGTTTTGGCAGGCTGTTAGATTCTAGAAAATTGTCCATTTCTTCGAGATTGTCAAGCTTGTTGCCATATAGTTGTCCATAGTATTCTCTTATGGTTTTTTGTATTTCTGCTTTATCTGTTGTGATTTCTCCTTTTTCATTGATAATTTTGGTTATTTGGGTTCTTTCTCTCCTCTTTTTAGTGAGTCTGGCCAGGGGTTTGTCAATTTTGTTGACCTTTTCAAAGAAGCAGCTCTTGGTTTTATTAATTTTCTCTATTGTTTTTGAATCTCTGTTTTATTGATTTCTTCTTTGATCTTTATAATTTCCTTCCTTCTGCTGACTTTAAGTCTTTTTTGTTCTTTTTCTAGTTCATTTAGGTGGAGGGTTAAGTTGTGAATTTGGGATCTTTCTTCTTTTTTGAGAAAGCCCTTTATCGCTATAAATTTCCCTCTGAGCAATGCTTTCGCAGCATCCCATAGATTTTTAGAGGTTGTGTCTTCATTATCATTTGTTTCAAGGTAGTTTTTAATTTCCTTCTTGATTTCCTCATTGACCCATTGGTTTTTTAGTAGCATGTTGTTTAGTCTCCATGCAGTAGGTTTTTTGTCTTTCCTTTTCCCATGGTTGGTTTCTAATTTCATGGCATTGTGGTCAGAGAAGATACTTGAGATAATTTCTATGCTCCTAAATTTATTGAGATTAGCTTTGTGTCCCAAGATGTGGTTGATTCTTGAGAATGTTCCATGAGCATTTGAGAAGAATGTGTATTCTGATTTTTTTGGATGTAGTGTCCTGAAGATATCAATGAAGTCTAACTTTTCTATTGTTTCCTTTAGGATCTCTGTTGTTTTATTGGTTTTCTGTCTAGAGGATCTGTCCATTGATGTGAGGGGGGTATTATGGTCTCCTACTATGATTGTCTTCCCATCAATATCTCCCTTTATGTCTGTTAATATTTGTTGTATGTATCTGGGTGCTCCCATATTTGGGGCATATATGTTGACGATAGTAACATCCTCTCCTTGGGTGGATCCCTTAATCATTACGTAGTGTCCTTCTTTGTCTTTCTTTATGTCTTTTGTTTTAAAGTCTATTTTGTCTGATATGAGTGTTGGGACTCCTGCTTTTCGGTCATGTCTATTGGGGTGAAATATTTTTCCCCACCCTTTCACTTTCAATCTATATGTATCCTTTGTCATGAGGTGAGTTTCTTGTAGGCAGCATATTGAAGGTTTTTGCCTTTTTATCCACTCAACCACTCTGTGTCTTTTGATTGGGGGATTCAGTCCATTGACATTTAAGGTGATAATTGATAGATGATTATTTATTGCCATTTTGAACCTCGTGTTCCAGTTGATTCTATGGTTCTCCATTCTTCCTTTCTTTTTTTTTTTTTTTTGGTTGGATGGTCTCCTGTTATTATCTGCTTGAGTGTTTGTTTGTTTGTTTGTTTGTTTTTCATTTTTTGCGAATGCAGTGTTTGGTTTTGGCTTGTGGTTGCCCTGTTTTTTAAGTATGCTAACCCCTTCCTATAATTGTGTGTTTTAGCCTGATGGTTCTGTAAGTTCAAACCTTCATTACTATATTAAAATTAAGAAGAGACACATACAAACAAACAAAAAGGGTCTATTTATTTCCTAACATCCCTTGCCCACATTTTATGATTTTCATGACTTTTTTTTTCTTTTTAATTTCATTTTGTTTGAAGCATGTTCATTTTTAAATCTGTATGCTGGCATATTTGAGTGACTGCTCTCTGACTGCAGTTTCCTCAGTCCTAGTTCTTCCTCTTCTTTTTTTTTTTTTTCCTTTTCTTTTTTCTTCCCTTTCCTTCCTTTCTTTTTGGTTTAGAGAAGCCCTTTCAGTATTTCTTTTAGCCTGGGTTTTGTGTTGCTGTATTCTTTTAGCTTTTGTTTGTTGGAAAAAATTTTATTTCCCCTTCTATTTTAAATGATATTCTTGCTGAATAGGGTATTCTAGGTTGCATATTTTTTCCTTTTAGCACTTTAAATATCTCTTGACATTCCCTCCTGGCCTGTAGAGTTTCTGTAGAGAAATCAGCTGATAATCTTATGGGGGTTCCCTTGTAGGTAACATTCTGCTTTTCTCTTGCTGCCTTTAGGATCCTCTCTTTATCACTAACTTTTGCCATTTTTATTATGATGTGTCTTGGTGTGGGTCTATTTGGGTTCAACTTGTTTGGGGCCCTCTGTGCTTCCTATCTTGAACTCAGTGTCCTTTAGATTTGGGAAGTTTCCAGTGATAATTTCTTCAAATATATTTTCCATTCCCTTATCTTTTTCTACTCCTTCTGGATTTCCTATTATGTGTAGATTGGCCCATTTTATATTATCCCATAGGTCTCTTATATTGCTTTCCAGTTTTTTGATTCGGTTTTCTGTCTGCTGACCTGATTGGGTGACTTCCATTATTCTATCTTCCATATCACTGATTTGTTCTTCTGCATTATTCATTCTGGTTTTTACTGCCCTTAGTTCAGTTTGCATCTCTGCAAATGAATGTTCTAGTTTTTCTTGGCTCCTCCTTATATTTTCTAGTTCCTTTCTGAGGGTGTCTGCATTACTGTTCATATCTTCTCTTAATTCCTTCAGTATTTTCACTATTTCTCTTTTGAACTCCAGGTCTGTCAGACTGCAGAGATCTGTTTCATTGTTGACTGTTTTAGGTGAGTTCTCCTGTTGGTTTGACTGGGGGTGGTTTCTCAGCTTCTTCATCTTGCTTGTTGTTTTCTTTCTCCTGAGGGAGTTGTACTCTCCGTGACCGGGCAGTGTTTGCCTTGTCACTGCCGTGGAATATTTCCTGAGGGCTGGCATTGTTGGTCAGTTTTTTTGAGGCAATGTGGCTTTTCTGGAGTGTTGATGGGGCTAACAGGGTCTCTTTGAAGCAAAGTAGGGCTTCCTGAGGGCAGACAGGACTGAGAGGTCCACACTACGATGGTAGCAGATTTCACTCGCCTGGGCAGAGCTTGCTCTGGTGTTTTTAGGCTGTGGGGTTCTTGCAGGGGGTTGGCGGTGTTGGGCAGCTGTTCCTCAGGAGTCCAGCACCCCCTGAGGGCTGGAGCAGCTATCTGGGTCACTGAGAACCCAAGAGGCTCTTCCCTAGGGCAACCCAACTCAGAAGGACAGTCTGAGAATGTAGGCGGATCTTTTCACAGTCTGGCCAAGCTTGTTGTAGCTTTTCTGGGCTGCATGAGGTCCTGAAGAGAGCTCGCAGTCCTTTGCAGCTGTTCCACAAGAGTGTGGCTCCCCCAAAGGCTGGAGCAGCTACCTGGGCCGCTGAAAACCCAATAGGCTCCTCCCCAGGGCAGCCCGACTCAGAAAGACCGTCGGAGAATTAGGCAGATCTCTTCATGGCCCGGCCAGGCTTGTTGTAGCTTTTCTGGGGTGTGGGGGGTCCTGCTGGGAACTGGCAGTCCTGTGCCATTGCTCTGCAGAAGTGAGGCTCCTCTCGAGACCTGGAGTGGCTAGCTGGGCCGCTACAAACCCAAGAGGCTTTTCACCAGGGCAAGCCAACTCGAAAAGATTGTCGGAGAATTAGGCAGATCTTTTTGCAGCCTGGCTAGGCTTGTTCTAGCTTTTCTGGGCTGCAGACCTTTTCTGGTGGTGTTTGGTGCTGCTCTGTGGGGGTGTAGCTCCTCCAAAGGGCAAGCAGGCCTGTGCAGGGACAGCCCCTGCCTTCAGGCAGTTGTTGAGGCCAGCCCTCCCAGATGGCAGGCAGCCCCAGGTCCAGAGAGTGTGTAGGGGGTGGTGGGGGTTGGGGAGGGAATGCACTGTGAAGCACAGCTTTCTGCTAGCTAATGGGTCAGTAAGCTTGTTGCGGTGTGAGGAGTATTCTATGGGGACCCACCCCTTCTTCTCTCCCCTCCCCAGCACGGGCGCAGGCCAGGCTCTTCTCCCAGGTTCCCTCTGATGTGGCTTTCCACTTCCCGCCCCTAGAGTATTGCTCCCTTCCCCTGGGACAGCTTTGTTTTCTAGTCTCCCAGGCAGTCTCTGCCCTGTCAAACTTTACAGACCGGTTTCCAGATCTCCCAAGCAGTCTCCACTCCACCCCGCCCCCCCATCCCTTTCCCAGGGACTAACCTCCTGAGCCGAGGTCTCGGTGCCCAGCCCCCATCCAGGCATCTCAATTTTTGGTGACTGTGCCCGTAGTTCAGACGTGTCCGTTCGGTTCTCGATCTGCTTCTCAGAACTCCAACTTACTGCTACACTCTTCTCTGCATCTGGAGATTCCTCCGGTTCGTTTGATCTTTCCCTTGAGTAGGTGACTTTCCAGGGTGCAGGATCCCTTTCTCCTCTGCAGGTCCCTTTCGGGAGCACCCTTCCAGCTCGGATTCACCTTCTCTCAGTCTCCTCTTTCTCTTGTTTTACCTAGTAATGTCACGAACTTCTTGCCGTTATTGGATTTTAGGTTCTTCTGCCAGTGATTGGTTGCTGTTCTGTGCAAGTCATTTATCCTGTAGATGTGTTTTTTTTGTTGTGTTTGTGGGAGAGTGCGAGCGTGTCCCCCTACTCTTCCGCCATCTTGTCTCCTCTCTGCAACTGTCTGGAATTTCTTAAGTGTTAAGAAGCAGTAAAATTGTCTCTTGTCATTGGCAACAAGGTGACTTTTGGACCACACCTAAGGAAGGGGAATGGTTACCAGGACTACCAACCATAAGAGGGCTGGAACTTTAAGTGCCACCTCTGACCTTTGGGGAGGGGAGATAGTGGTGGTGGTGGTGGTTTGGATCAGTTGCCAGTGGGCAGTGATGTAATTACACGTGCCTCTGTGGTGAAGCCTCCATAGAAACCAAGGGTTTAGAGAGCTTGTGCATCAGTGAACACAGAGAGGTGCTGGGAAAGTGGCTCTCCTAGGAACAAGCATGAGGGCTCCACACCTTTTCTCTTGCCTTGCCCTTTGCATCTCTTCCATGTTTGGTGCTTCCTGAATTGTAGCTTTTTATAATAAACCACTACCCTAGCAAGTAACATGTTTCTCTGAGTTTTGTGAGCTGCTTTATTTAGCAAACTAATAAAACCCACAGAGGAGATGGTAGGAACTTTTGACTTATAGCCAGCTTGTCAGAAACATAGGTAACCTGGGCTTTTGACTGCTGTCAGAGTGTGTGTGTGGTGGGAATGGGGGTGTGAGGGGAGAACCCTTGTAGGACCGAAAGCTTAACCTGTGTAATCTGATGTTATTTCCCTGGTATAATGTCAAAATTGGATTGGATTGTAGAGAAACTGGTCTGAAAACTGCCTTTGGGTTTGGGGAGTCTTACACACACACACACACACACACACATACACACACACACACACATTTGGAATTGGCTCAAGGAATTCAAAATACAGCCTTTTCCCCAATTATTTTTGAAAAAAAAAAAAGACACGAAAATTGAAAAATGTAGTAAATTCCCAGTAAATCCTTACCTAGATTAGTAAATGTTAAAATAATAATATATTATCACACAGCTCCTTCTCCTTATTTCTTTCTCAGATAGAGGCATGGCTAGCTAGCTATGGGTATCAGTTTTTTGCTGATCCACATGAGATTTTGCAGGCATCATGACCTAAGACCTCTAAGTCCTTGGGCATGTCTAAGGACAAGGACATTCTCCTATTTTAAAAAAAATACAGTTTGGCAAGGCAAGGAATATGACACAAATATGACACTCTTATCTAAAATAGAGTGCATATTCAAGTTTTTCAATTGTCTGATAATGTCCTTCATGGTTTTTAATATAATCTAGTATCCAAAGAGGGATCAGGCATTAATTTGGTTGTTGGGATCACTTTCTCTGCCTTCAAAAAAATTTTTTTTGATAGTATTGACATCTTTGAAGAGTCCAAGGTAGTGTTTTGAAAAATATTTCTGAGCTTTGATTTTTGTGATCATTTCCTCATGCTTAGATTCAGGTTGAACATTCATCATAGAGTATTGCATCTGGACACTCAGGATATTAATTTCTCCCATTATTGGTGCTAATGGCTGCATCCTTATGTAGCTACAGTGTTGTCTGACTGATTTCTCCATCAGAAAGCTAGTTTTCTCGTCTGTCATTAATAAGTAAGCAGTGAGTTGATGTTTTAGGAATGTGGAAAAAGCCTCTTCTCCAGGTACTTTAATGAACCTTGCCTGAAATAAGTATTAAAAGGTTGTGGCAAAGTGGTTATTTTTCTGTTTTGATCATTCACTCCTTCCCTACATACTACTGCTTTTTCTCTCTGGTTTCTCCCCTCCCTCCAATCTTTTTTTTCCCCTTCCTTCTTTTCTTTCTTTTGTTTCTCTCTTTCCTCCTCTGATTATCACTGTGGAATGCTGGATTCACTGTTATACCTCCTGTTATCTTAGTTTCGTTTTCGGTCATTCTGCTGGACAAAGACTGTATGGTAGCATTTTCTGTGTATCAGACACAGCTGTCTGCTAGGTTACTGTACCTCCTTTGCAGAGTGGATTTTTAAAAAGCATGCAGAGTGATGCTTTGTGTATGGTAGATATTAAGTGTATCTGCACTTTTGAAAGAGCTCCTTTAGTTCTCCAGCCTTTTCTTAATTTCTGGCACGAAAAGGCCCACTTGGTCCTATTGCCCTCATGCTCTGGTTTTTAGCTGTGTCTCCTGGAACAGTGACCCTGCAGGTAGGGTGGAGGAGGTGATGGGATGTGATCAGATTCTTGAAAGACTATCTTTTGAAGCTAAAGACCACAGGTTAGATATGGAGAATAGGAGAAAGAAATCAAAGATAACATCACAGTTTTGACCATTTGATTTGGGGGCTATAAGGATTGTACAGTTAATTCACATAATGCATTTTTAGCTTTTTATTGTCTTTAAATGCCTATCAGTTACCTTCCACTCTTTCCTTGATGTGTTTATGTTTTCATGATTTTGACATCTGGATTTTCACATGGCTGTCACCTTGATGCCCTTTCTCTTAAGAGCTAACCATCTAGCGATAGAAATTTTAGTAAGGCAGTAATCTTAGTGCCTTTGCCAAAGCCTGAAATCAGCATATAGTTCACTTACCGTGTAGCTGTGGGCAAATTACTGATCTCTCAATTTCATCTCCTATGAAATGAGGATAATGATATTTACCTCCCAAGGCTATTATGAAAATTAAAGAATATCCAGATTCAAAACTGAAAGTCACTACAAAATATGAGTTATTGCAGTTTTTATTGTTGCCTACACTCTGAGAAGGCTCCTTATGCTAATCTGAGCCACTTAAAGGCATGAAAGAAATGACTTTGAATGCATTAGTCATTCACAGTGAGTTTTATTCTTGTTTGGTAATATTTGAATGTTTTTATTGGTGAGATTTGTTTGTTTTTTTTTTAATATGTATGTTTCACAGTTTGGAATTTATTGGAAACTGAGCAGCTCTACTGAACCACTTTTAAAAACATTTAATGAACCCAAATCTTCCACTCAGAGTGAATATTGGGCCCAGGAAAAGGAGTGTGGCAGGGGGCAGTTTAGAACATGTGTCTAAGTCATTCAGCTTAAGAGGCCCCCCTACCCTATGCATATTAGGTATTTCCAGTGTACAGCTATCAAAAGCAGCTGTTACAATTTCAACGCCCAGCAAATCTAGTGTCTAATAATTACTGGAGCTTAAAAAGCATTTCTTTTTGAGGAGGAAGAGGGAGGGATTGTAAAGCTTTGATCACTTAAACAAAAATTAAGGAACACTAAGGAACTGAGAGCATGGCTTTTTAATCATACTTTATTACTTCCTTATTGAGATTGAAGTTGGGGTAAAACCCATATATATTTTTTTCTAAGCCATTTAGGAATACATAGCACCACCACTTCGTCTTTTTTCTTTTTGGGGGGCTGGGGGGGTGCTGGACCTGCTGCATTTGGAAGTTCTTAGGCTAGGGATCAAATCAGAGCTACAACTGCCAGCCTATGCCATAGCTACAGCCACAGCAATGCAGGATCTGAGCCACATCTGTGACTTACACCACAGTTCATGACAGTACCAGATCCTTAACCCACTGAGTGAGGTCAGGGATCGAATCTTCATCCTCATGGTTACTAGTGGGGTTTGTTACCTCTGAGCCACAATAGGAACTCCCCATTTCATCATTTTTTACTATTTTACTTCTCATAGGTATTAATCAGTTTGGGCTCATTTTTAAACTAAAAAATCCTTATCCTCACCCGCTGAGTTATGCTTCTTAGGCAGATTTTCTTACTTAATAGGAAAGGGAATCGAGACCAAGAGAGACTGAATCATAGGGTCATTTGCTTAATAAGTACAAAATACAGGAATACAACCTTGTTTTCTGGTCCTCATCTGTATCTGACATCTACATTTCAGACCTACTTTTTTTTCACTATGAAATGTTGATCATTTAGTACCAGAATTATCTTAATTAGCAGAAAGAAGGATGGTTTTTGAGCATTTGCATTTCTTTATAAATACTTTGTGGAGAAGTGAGGTTATATTTTAATTTGAGCACAAGACAGTGGCAAAATAATTTCACCATCATGTTTTCAGTAGACGTTTGGAGGATGATCTGTTCAGCAAGCTTGTGCACTGTGCATTTCATTTTTACCTTAAATGATGTCAAAGCAAGGGGAAGAAGCCTACAGTTGGCACTGGAATTAGTGCTCTGGTCTGCCCCATCTCAGGACATTAGCTATACAGCATTTTATAATTAGGCTCTTTAGAAAATAGTTACTGAGTTTGGTAACTAAAGAAGCTCATAAGGTAATTTGAAAAATCCCTTTGTAACTAAGATACAAGCTTTTAAATCCTTTGATATTTATAGGCACTTTCAAAATATGCAAGAAGGCATTTAAAGCAATTTGAAATATTTAAACACTAAAACTTGTTAGGCAATGTTGTGGTCACATGATGAAACCAAATTTACATATATACCCATAGTCATTTTAAAAACCTTGTTATAAGCGCGTGGAATAGGTGTGAAATAATTTAATAAGCCTCCCTTCCAATTCCTCTCTTTGTTCAAGCACTCTAGATTTGTTGATGAATCTCAAATATATTTGTCGTCAGGAATATTCTTGCTTTTTCTCACATAGAGAATGAGAATAGAAATTGCTTTGGGAAGGTGAATGGGGCTGTTGAAAACCTGATATGGAAAAGGAAAACAAAACAAAACAGCACTAACCTATGTCTACATTTTTCCAGTCTTTGGAGTTCGTGTGTTGTGGCACAGCAGAAAGAATCTGACTAGGAACTGTGAGGTTGTGTGTTCGGTCCCTGGCCTTACTCAGTGGGTTAAGGATCCAGCATTGCCGTGAGCTGTGGTGTAGGTCACAGACATGGCTCGGATCCTACGTTGCTGTGGCTGTTGGGGAGGCCAGCAGCTGTAGCTCTGATTGGACCCCTAGCCTGGGAACTTCCATATGCTGCAAGTGCGGCCCTAAAGAGCACACACACACACACACAAAACCCAAAACCAAAAAAACCCATTTTTCCAGCCTTTAATAATAAATTGATATATAGTCTAATTGTTTGCTTACAAAGCTTGAAAAATCAACAACATAAAACCACTTCACAATCAACGAAAGGAACAAAAAATGTTTTTCCTAGGGATTACAGTTATAAAAATCATTATTTTTTTGAGTCACATGCTGAAAAGAGTAAGTTGTGCCATAGGGATCTATAAATCATTTTGGATTCTATGGAGACATTAATTGTTTGTGTTTTTCATTTGAACAAAATATTGGAAACACATTTGTCAGAGATTTGACCTTGAGAAAATACCAGACTGCTTTTCTAATGAACAGAGACAGGCATTTTTATTCATAGGATTATAAAGGGGGAAATTAAGGTATAATTTTACTTGATACATTTCTGATAAGTGTGTGATTGGCACTTATACCATCTTCCTTTAATCATGACTTAATTAATACATGTAACTTTCTCCAGGGAAAATGGTGAATAATAATTCATTGATGCATTAGACATTCACTTACTCTCTTGAAAGCAACATCTGTGAACTTAGATTTTTATGATTTCCTTTCAGTTTGTAGCCTGGAATTCATTTCTAACATAGTAAAATTTTACCATATGTAAATACAAATAACACAATGGACTGTATAGAAGTTTTTACATATGTCACCATTGACATGTGTTTATCTTATTAAAAGATTGACTTACATCTATAACTGAAATTTTTAGTGTCATTTTCCCAAATTCCTAATAAATGCCTTCTAGAATTTTTCTCATTGCTTATTTTTTCTTTTGAAAAAGGTGGAAGATGTTTATTTTACTATTTATTTTATTTATATTAGTTTAACATCAGTTGTGCTCTTGGACATGCTATATCGATGGCCATTACATTTTGATAATGTAATTTTTGTTTATAAACTAAACAGATGTTTTCTAATCACAGATTTTAGCATCAAAGCCAGGTTATCTAATTTAACAAAACTGTGATTTCACTTGCTTACTATTCCCATTCCTTAATTGTTCTTTGCTCCTGCCTCTCTGTGTATTATGGTCTGTTTCATTTCCTTAGTCCCTAAAGCCTCTTTCAGCTCTCTTATGGCCATCTCTTATATCCTGTTAGAGCTTCTATTTCTACCCAGAACCATGCTGGATCAGAATGTTTGAACATTTGTAAGGCAATAGTTATATGCTGGATTATAATTGTATCCTGGCCCACAGCCTTGAATCTCCCACTCTTAAAGTCAGAAAATATGCTGTTTTAGTCCACGTTAACTGTGCAGGCATTTTCTTTGCATGTTCAAAAGACTGGCTTGCATAAGACCTCTGAAGATTTATTTATGGTTTTATTCTAGACATTGGAGCATGTCAATGTATATGTCAATTTAATTACCTAGGTATTATATATCAGTGGTACTCAAATGGTAGGTGAATAAGTCACCTGGAATGTTTGTAAAGATATTTATTTTTTGATTGAACATTCTGATTCAGTAGGTGGTGGTTGTTACCTGGGAAACAAACTACTCAGCAGAACCCTAAGTGATTCTTCTGGTGCATGTGGTTTAAGGATTATACTCTTTAAAATGTATTAATATTTCCTCTATGAACTATGTATGATAAGAAATTAAAGAAATTAGGATACTTTGGTCAAGTCTGACCACCCATTACCATCCTCTCTACCTAGTTGCAACAATTAGGAAAACTCTAGCTCTAGTCTTGAATTCATTGTTCTTATGTCTCATGTGGCCTTGTCTGATTTGAAAAGATTATGTAATCATTCACTCCTAAGAGGTGTAAAAGATAGACCCCAATTTCACATGGCTCAGAAGAAATTTATTTGCCAGTATATCCTGAGTTCTTCCAGTTTATTAAAACTGTAAAAAATGTTAGAGATTGGAGAGACATTGTAGCTAATTTATACTAATCCACTGTTTCTAAATAAAACTAAAATTTAGTCTTCTTAAAGGATTTGTTCACGAAATATATATTAGTTATTGGTATTTTCACTAGCAGAAGACAGGTCTCTTCAATCTCAGTAAGAACTCTTCCAACTCAAGTAATATTTTCAAATTTTATTACTCCTGAGACTCAGCTAAAGTGCCTATCAAAATGAATATTCCTGGTTATAGGTGATGACATATCACTCTTAGAGTGTGTTAGGTGATGTGAAGCACAGGGCAAAAAGTTCCCAGTAGTGGAGAGTGTTAGTAACACTTTAAGGAGAAGCACCCCCAGAGTTCCCTGGTGGCTCAGTGGGTTAAGGATCTGACATTGTTTCTGATGTAGCATGGTTGCTGCTGTGATGCATGTTTGATCCCTGGCCTGGGAACTTGCACATGCCACACATCTTGCAAAAATAAATAAATAAATAAAAGGAAAAGCATCCCAAAGAATGTGATCCTTGTGGTTTATAGTAGAATGTGGAGAATGGTACTGAGGGCTCTCCTGCAATGAGAGTAGGTTGTGTTGGGGGGAACTGTTTCTAAAACCCAAGAAAACTGTGATGAAGGAAACCGTGACATGTTGGATTATTACAGAACATAATGTGTATGCTTAGCACCCATTGTGAACGTTCAGGAAATACTCATCATTATTTGTATTGTTTATTCTAGTGGCGGGCTATGGTTAGAAGAAATGGGGATGGGAAGAAAATCCTGTGAAAAACATTAATCAGGGAAGGCCTAAGGCCACTGAAGCTTTAGATCAAATTGTCAGCTACTACTTAGGGTAGATGATGTTGTCTATAGCTCACTTTGTGAATTCACTAATAAGGGATTTGTGGAGAAACCAGCTTTTTCAAGGGCTTGGGCCTTGAGCATCTGGGAAAAAGAAATTTCAGGGAGGTATCATTTGGAGTGTCAAATATTTCAGAAAAGTCAAAGTGAATAAGAGCATAGAGTCTGCACTGATCTGGGTGTTAGCTATTCATGACATTATTCCTAACTACCTACATCAGAATAATTTAGGAGTGCTGATAAGTATTCAGATCCTTGCCTTCCAATCTGGAACTATTAAATTAGGATCTCTGGGGTATGTGGCTTAAGGATCTCAATTAAAAAAATATGCAGGAGATTACTTTTCACAGTGAGGTTTGAAAACCAATGAACTAGGTATTAGATATATTTTAGTGTGTGGTAGAAGCATAACCAACTGCAAAGCTTTAACTGGTACAGAGAGGAAAGGAAGTGGAGATGAACAGGTGTAGATAAGTGTTACGAAAGCAAGATAGGAAATAGGATAATTAGGTCGAGGAAGAATTTTTGTTTTTATATTTTATTTGAATTAACAGGAAATACCTGGAGAATTTAAGTATGTTATAGTCTGATTTGAAGGTTGGGAAATACTTTGGATTGTATGCTTAGTTACCAAATAACTTTTGTTTGAGTTTGAGGCTTTAAGTTTGTACTAATTTATTAATACTATCATCTAATTTACCCAACAGTTAAACAGTTAGGAATCTCTAATATTTGAATGATATGCCTCAAAACAGACTGATAAAAAGGAATTCCGGATTGCTTATTTAGGAGTAAAACTTACCTCATTAGAGTCTAGTATATCATTGACACAGTATTAACAGACTTCTTTCTATGAACCATGCATTTTTACAAACAATATTTTTATTAAAGATGAGTGATATCTCCAAGTAAGAGATGAAGAACAGTCATCTCAAAGTGGTTAAGTGGATTGTTGAGTTTCTCCAAACTGGGATATGATCAGGGCAGAACTACATTTTAAACTATGCCATGCCATTCACTTTTATGGTTTTTATGCCAGATATTATTAAAATTTTCTTTTTGGCTGCACCCATGGCACGTAAAATTTCCTAGGCCAGGAAGCAAACCTGTGCCACCACAGAGACAACACTGGATCCTTAACCTGTTGTGCCATGTGGGAACTCCAATATTAAACTTTTTAACTGTCTTCTTTACTAAATACCAAATCATGACTATTATAACAACCACAGACATCTTGGGAAAAGTGATTTTAACAGTGAGATGTTTTAGCCTTTCAAGTTACACTTACCAGCATGAGTAGCATGGGATAATGGAGTTAGAGGAATTAGACCATACACAACTGTGGGAGGAATAGGAGTAAAATTCTGGAGGGAAAGTTGGAGGAGTCACTAACCAGGAAATCTCAGAAACCAGCCACATCTAGCTAAGTGTGACCATACTGCTGAGTTTATGGGGAGGTCTCTGTTTAGCTCCCATATGGGTGGGTTCACAGTAAGCATCTCCTGTGGATCTGGAACTGCACTTGGTCATAAGGACCATAAGTTAGGAAAAAGAGCTGTGCATGGAGCAGACAAGCACAAACTACTTGAAACCTACAGGGCGTCTCTGCACCTGTTTGTCTCTATATCTGTCTGCAAAAAGACCGTCAGGGAACTGTGGCAATTGCTTCTCTGAATCTTATGGATTTAGAATCTCCTCTCTAAATCTCATGGAAATTCCACTTCTAGCTTTCTCTAATCTGGACAACATGAGGAAGGGAATCCTGAAAACATAGGTCCCAGCTTAACCAAGTAGCTGCAGCAGCACAATCAACCCATAACTTATATTGCCAACTCTCTGCTTTATTTTGATTTAGGAGTTAAGAGTGGTTCCAACATATGGTATGAAGTTGTACCTTGATAAAAAACAAGAAATGCAATGTGAATTGGAATGGCAGTTTACTACTACTTCTACTCTAGTTATAAATAGCATTTATTGACCACATCTGATCTGTGACAACAGTTGAAATTGTTTCCACACAGTTTATTCTAATTTCATCTTCTTAGAAACATGAGAGGTGAGTGCCATTATCATTCTCTTCCAACAGAAGAGAGATCTGAGGTTAATGGATGTTTAGTAACTTGCCAAAGTTATAAGACCCATCCATTTTTTTTTTACAATTACTAATTTGTTAGGATAAGCTGTATATAGTCAGACCACTTTGCTGTTGAAACTGAAACCAGGATTTCATCATTGTGAAAGGAATATAATGGTGGGAAGAACATTCAGAGCCGTGGTAGGTGGATACACTTCTTCCTCGAGGAGACGACTTGCTTGTATCCCAAGAAAAGAGGATTCGGAGATGTGGTGCAGAGCCTTAGTGGACTGCAGGCCCTCACAGGCAGCAATTGGTTTGCAGTAGTATTTACAGAGGAAAAACAAGCTAACTTCTACAGTATCTATTTTGAACTATTTATGTAAGGGTAGAGAGGGAAGCAGCAAAATATATAAATAAGAATAGGGAAGGTAGAGTAGAGGGAAGCAGATATATGTGTGTGTGTATATATATATATATATATATATATATATATATGGAAGGATCACCTTGAGTGAAATCTAATTTTCCTTTTTGAGAACATTACTCATCTGTACTGCAGCTGCCTTTAGAAGAGTTGTTATTCTTCATTTTCTAGCATAACCTGGCAGCTCATCCTAGTTGTGCATTGATGGTCTAAGTAAGACTCTGGCAAGGAATTTGTTCTTATGTGCTCTATATGGTGGTCTTTATGCACACAGGTGGTATGTGATCATGAACTTGGAGTTAGAGAATGTGGTTGAGAAGAGTTGCTTGCTTCAGGAAAAACAAAAGTAATACCTGTCCAGTCTAGTTTATACAGGGATTATATTTAAATATTAAGATGAGTTAAAAAACTTTAAACCAAATAATTTTTTTTTAATGAAAACTATCTCATATGGGAGAGCGATAACTTGACTAATAAACATTAAGTACTAAAAATAGGGTTCGTTTATATTGGAGTCACTAACTTGTTCACAATAGGAATCATGATAAAATATTTTCCATCTCTTTCTTTCTCTCTCCTCCTTTTTACCCATATAATAGTTCTGGGTGTTATAAACACTGAAAATATCCTCCTTTATCTCACCTTCTATCATTTTCAGGAACTTAACTACAAAATTAAGTTCTAATTTCAGGTGTTTGAAAATCATCTGTAGCTAAGACATGTGGGAGTTAAAATTACAAAAGATTCTCTTTCACAGACAGCTGCTAAATTTGATATGAGTGGTGTTATACCTTTAGCTTAATTTAAAAATTGTATCAAAAATAACTAGTAAAGGAACTATATTTTAAAATGCAAGATTTATGCCACTTCTCTTATTATAAAAGGTAACAGTATACTAGAACATGGCTTAAAGCAGTTTTAAGTTGTCAGTGCCATTATTTTGTTTTTTTTCCTGGTAGTTATTTTCTTTGATGGTATTTACTACTGAAATTAATAAGTTCAAATCTCACTAGTTTGAGAGCTAGCTAAATAAGTTCTTAGTTTAAGATATGAAACATTCTGGAATTTTCTCTGTAATCCAGTGACACTTTAAAAAAAAAAACAAAACCTTAGGAGTAATTATGCAGTGTGCATTTAATCACAAAATATTTGTTTTTCTACTGAGACTTTTAAAAGTTCTTTCTGATTGGATTCTTTCTTCTAAAGTGTTGGTATTGATTGAATTGAGATATGGTCCATGCAAATCAATACATGAGAAGACAAGTTGTGTGTGATGACAGTAATTCTATCTACAGATATCTGGGTACCAACGATTATGTTTCAGCTAGCTGGTCAGAACGTGATAATTGGTTAGTAAACCATTTTGCTTTCTTTGGCTTACAAAATAATGCTTCTTATTATCTTCAAAATATATATTTTGCTTACTATATCAAAGTCATTATGTATGATATATAACTATATATCATCACTAGAAAGCTTGAAAATGCACATTCTTAAATTTCACTTCCTCTTCTGACATATTTAGGGAACGATGGTCTTGGACCCTCATGCTGTCTGGTTTCCAGTATTATTTTATACAGGAAGGTGCTTGTGGTCAGGTAAAAGACAATGACTGCAGCTACTAAAAGGTTTTCTAATAGTGAAGTTTTTTTGTACTGACGCTAAGGAGAAAAAGAAAGGGAAACCAATTAAACTAGGACTTTCTATAAGGGACTAACCAAGGGGAGGGGTAAGAACTATGTTCATAGGACCATGTAATTAGGTGGGATTTAGAAATCTCTAATCTGTCTCATCTAGTCCAGAAAACCCACCTGGGCATTTTCTCCAGGCACTTACTCATTCTTTGGATTGTCAGTGTTAATTACTAGGCAGTGAAACCATTTTACATGGGTAAGAAATGATAAACATCATAGTACATGAAAAAGCACCACACAAGGAAGGTATGTTTGGGATTTTCACCCTAAGGGCAAATGAACATATTCCTTCTTTATTTTTTGTCTCTTTTTGCTCTGAAATTTCTAGTATGATTTCTATTTTTAGAAACCAGTAATGAGACGAAGCTGAAGCCCTTTGCAGAGAACAATGGTGCTTTTAAAGACCAAATCAGTTTTATTGTCTAGAACTGACCTACTATTCACTTAAATTATGAAATACATTTATTTTTATGATACATTTGTCCATTTCTAGTTAGAAATGTAAATGCAGTTGTAATACTATGTTAAACTTATTTTTAAATCTGTTTTTTTCTCATTGTGACTGAATATTTTAGAAAATTGCAGTTACCAACTTTGCTATCAGGTGTAATTTGTGTCAGTATTAAGTATGTTTAGTCACATGTAAGTTCATGGATATTAGTTTAAACAGGAAGATTTCTTCAGAGACCATTTCTCATTTTATTTAACTAACATTTTGTTTTGATCATATAGAGAGAATCGGTATTGGAGTTCAGAAGTTAGATATTCTAATGGTTTTAAAATTATTTCATTTGGATTTCTTTAGGAGCTTTTGAAAGAAATTTGATCAGTGACAGGTTGAATTTGTTTCCTCTTTTTCTCATTTTGTTGAAGTCCTAAAGAGTAATCGTGGTTGCGTTAGAGATCATTTGTAAGAGTTTCACATTTTAAAAATCTCAAAAATATCCTACTCCACTTTTCAGAAATGGAAACATATTTAGAGTGTTTGAGATATCCTGAGATGGGCCACACTAATCAGCAAAGGTGGTCTGATTTAGTACTTAGTTTCCTTAATGAATATTCAAATTATTATCACAACTTATGCTGAGCAGCAAAATCAATCATGCCATAGATTTTTGCATTTTATTTTCCCCCTATGATTTTTCAAGGCTCTTTTTAACAGAAAACATGCACATTTGTGAGGTAAAAATGTAAGCTAGAGATGTTAATTTTCACCTGATAGAAGAGTTGCTTTTGTAGATGGAGTCTTTTATTTATTTATTTGTCTGTTTATTTATTTACTTTTCTTTCTTTTTACTGTCGCACCTGTGGCATATGGAAGTTCCCAGGCTAGGGTCAAATCAGAGCTTCAGCTGCATGCCTGTGCCACAGCCACAGCAATACCAGATCTGAGCTGCATCTGCGACCTTCTCTGCAAAGCTGCATCCTTAACCCAATGAATGAGGCCAGGGATCGAATCTGTAACCTCACAGACACTGTCAGGTTCTTAACCCACTGAGCCACAACAGAAACTTCAGATGCTTTTATATTTCAAAGTTTAAATTTTGTGGTTTAGGAATTGTCCAACTAAGGGAATCAAAAAGGTCATCATCATGTTTTTGGTGGTTGTTGTTCTACCAAGATGGGAGGTTCTTTGGAAAGGCTTGTTAGCTGTTTCTTTTCCTTTTTTTTTTTTTGGTCTTTGTAGGGCTGCACCCATGGCATATGGAGGTTCCCAGGCTAGGGGTTAAATCAAAGCTGCAGCTGCTGGCCTGCACCACAGTCATAGCCATAGCAATGTGGGATCCAAGCTGTGGCTTTGACATACACCACAGCTCAGTTCAATGCTGAACCCTTAACCTGCTGAGCGAGGCCAGGGATTGAACCTGTGTCCTCATGGATGCTATTCAGATTCGTTTCCACTAAGCCACGAAGGGAACTCCTTTTTAGCCATTTCTCATGGAGTTTGTGGATAGTCAGGATGAAGGTAAACAAAGCAAAATAATGGACTCTTAGTTTAGAGGATGATGATGTGGCTTCGGTTTGGTAAGGTAGGCTGTTACTCACTCTATTTTTCTGACCCTGCATTCCTGAATTTCTCAATGTATACATACTGCACACATCAGGATTGAGTCAAATCTTGCTGAATTTTGAGGTAAAATCATAGTAAAATTGTAACAATAGTAGAAAGAAAATCATAGTATATTAAGTAAGGGAGATTTCTGGTAAAGTTCTTATACTCTGGCATTGCTGATATAGGAGCCTTAGTTACTCATGCTATTCAGCATTTGAAATATGGCAAGTGTGATGGAGGAACTGGTTTTTCCATTTTGTTTCATTTTAGTTAATTTAAATTTAATTAGTTTTGTCTGGCTAGTGGATACCACATTGGACAGGGATGAGAATAGCTCTAAAAGAGCTCAGAGGTGGCTGCTAGGTGTCCCTGCCCCTTTCCGAATCTATGGAGTGCAGTTTCTTTCTGAGAGCTCTTTTACAAATTTGAGCATTCCCTTTCCTTATTGCAGCTAAATCTGTGTCTGTAAGACTCTTTGGTTAACTAATATCCAACTCACCCTCTAAGTTTGGATTACTGGTGTCCTGTCTGCTTTCTCTGAGCCTTCTTTTAATTGGGGCTGGATCCTGTTTCTTCCTGTTCTGACTTACACTGACAACTACTGAGCAGGGCTTCTGATGGTTGTAGCGATTTCCAGTAGGTGATCTGTGCTTCTTGCACATACAAGGTCTTTTCACTAATGTGCAGTGGACATCTTGGCTGTGCTCATTAGGGCTCTACAGCTCATCTCTGCAGCCTGTTCTGGATCGTCGCATGCCAAACGTGGGGAGGAAGCTGTCGCTTTTCATTATGTTACTGCACAGGTAGATCATTAGTGGCTGTAGAATCTTGGGCAGGTTATTTACTCCCTTTTGTTCCAGCTTCCTCACTTATAAAATGGGGACAATAACAGTATTTAGCTCATTTGGTTACATGAAGAATCAATGAGCTGATTCAAGAGAGATGCTTCAAATAGTGCTTGGCATGTAATGATGTATTAATAGCCATTATTCACAGTCTTTCGTAGTTTGTATCAGATGATCCATTTAAAACTATTTTATCTCTATCTGAAAAAAATGCACAACCTAAAAATTGAGAATTATATTTTATTCTATAGATTTTTTGAGGACTTAAGCCTGAAACTCAGCCTTTTGGCTTGCTCTGAGGCTGCTCTAAAGAGGTAAGGGAGGAACCAGGATATATAGGAGTTTTGCAACAAAATCTAGGTAGTCAGAACATCAAAAGATTACTGTTAAAGAAAACCAGATATCTCAAGTTAATGAATTTAGCATTTTACTGTGTATGAGAGGATGCAAGCATCTAGGCTTGTTGAAATCATTCCTCTGATATGCACCTTACCTGCCTAAGACCAGCATCCTGTTTTTCTCCATCTTGAATCCCCTCAGGGTGCACAGCTAGGGGGTGGGGTAAGGGGACTGCAGTGGCTCCTATCTTGATGGCCTCAACATCCTTTGTTTATTGATAAAGAAGGTAGCATTTTTTTATTCACATATTTATTTGCATTTAACTCTTCTTTTTTCTCATATATCAGAAAAATCACAAAAACATGTTCTTTTTAATTTTGTTTTTGTAATTTAGATTGACATTTTTAAGGGAAGACTTGAGAAGGATCTTGAAGTTTGCACTCAACACTCAGTTTCATCCAAAGTTCCCTTCTCTTTGTATGACCTTGGGCAATTAAATGGATGTGTGTTTTCTTGGCTCTCCCTCCCACACTGCTACGTACTTTAGTAACAAATCCTGGATCAACAGGCACTTCTTAGAAGGTAGTTTGAAAAATGTCTGTTACTAATTACACATGGCATTTTGTACCTTACTGCTGCCCCAAATAGCTTTGCAGTTTTGCCACAAAGAATACTCTCCCCAAGTTCAAGACACCTTTTTAAATCACTTATATGAGAATGATTTTTTTAATGTAATTGCACTTAACGTATCAGAATTCATGCTGCTCAGGTTAGAAACATTTTATAATTGATGACTTTACCAGATAATCGACCAGAGTTTACATAAGCATTTGATTTCCTGAAGGATAACCAAGCAAAGGACACCATGAGCTTTATTCGTTACCACTGAAATAATAAGCTTCATCTGTCAAGCTTAGCTCTGCCTTATCTTCTTCACAAAATTCCATTTGTGTATAAATACAAATATATATTTTATATACACATAAGTATCTTGGAAATTGATTACTCTTTTTGATAGGTATGGAGTAAGCACAGATAATTGTAGAAGTCCCAATAAGGGACCATGGATAAAGAGGGAGAGAAACTTAGGGGACTTTGAGAGATTACTGTAAGTTAATAAATTGCTCAAAAAAGCCATCATACCAAGGCAGGCTTGCTTGACTAGTGGAGGTTCCGGAATTGCCTCTGGTTGTTGGATGGGGGATGGGATGAAGCCTGCGTTCAGATTCAGATCGAGGGCTAGAGTTTGAGGATCGCCCTTCTGCTGATTTGAATACACAACAAGGGGCTATTACTCCCAGAAAGGAAGAGGCAGTCTTTTCCAACCCCCACTCCCCTTAGATGATAAAACTGTTGCCCACTGGATCCTCCTGGGGCAGAGCCTCCTTGCCTGCCCGCTTCTATCTGTCACAAGCATCCTATCTTAATAAATCTATTTCTTGCCTATTACTTCGTCTCTCACTGAATTCCTTCTGTGCAGAGACATGAAGAACCTGAATCTCAGTGAGTCCAAACACAGGGTGAGTAATGCTAATTTCAAACCGTGTGTTCAGTTCCCAATCTGGGTTTTGGCTGGGTTCAAGTCCCAGTTTGTGTTCTGGCTAGGTTCAAGCCCTTAGTGCTGTCAGTTTCTTTTTCAAGCATTTATGCCCTGAATACATAAGAGAAGAAAAAAGTGAAAAATTAGAATGAATAATCTTGGCATCTATGGAATAATAATGTTGTTCACAAAGCTGAATGACTAGTTGGTAAATAGTGTTGTGAAAAATAGGTAGGCAACTAGCAAAAGAAAAAAAAAATCTTTAACTCAAACCATATACCAAGATAAATAGATGCAATATTTAGTGTAAGGTACAAAATCTTAATAATATATGAAGAAAATCTGAGAAAATTTATAATCTTAAAACTGAGCATTGGTTTATAGCCATAACTTCTAATATGGGATCCCATAGAAGGAGGAAAAATTACATTAGAAAAGTCAGTTACATTAGAATAAAATCTGTGTAGGAAAAATACTTAAATGCAAAGACAAGGAAAACTATCTGCTACTTATATCATAGAAATGTGCTAATATTGCTAAGATTTTCTAGAAATCAAGAACAAGACAAAAATTAAACCTCTAACCAAAAAGGCAGGCATTTAATAAAAGGTGATGGTAAAATGGCTCTTATACATAGGCAGTAACATCCTAATCCTATTCCTAATTTCCTTCAGAATCCTAATAGAAATTCAAATTAAAGCAATGCAACACAGAACTTTTTTATCTTTTGGATTGACGGACATCTGTAAACCTGTTAAACCTATACTCCTGGTATTGTTATTAGCAGCAAAATAGGTGTTGCCTCTGGGAACTTAAGTAGTACTTCTTACCTGTTGGATGATTTTGCAAGATTTATAAATATTAAAACTATATGCATACTTTAACCCAGACATTTTTTCTTTCAGGAATTTATTTTTGTTGTTGCGTATGCATGAAATAAAGTTTGTGTAGAAACTTTCACAAAATTTCCATTATTGTAGTAGCATAAACCATTTGTTTTCGTAGTGTTTTATGGTTAAATGAATTAAAGTATATCCATATAATGGAAAACTCTCTAAATCTAATAATTTAGAAAAAGGAAGCTATATATAGAAAGATTTGAAAGATAATCAAATTGTATTGTTAAATTAAAAGTCAAGTTACTGTCCAGTCCATTAAGTAAATAGCTAAAGCAGAAATGCAGTCCAATCAAAATATATTTCAGTATACATCTATCTATAAGGAACCTCTAGAGGAATACATATTATTTGAGGGGTCATATGAGGACTGGGTGTATGAGTATAGGGATTAGAAAGAAAATTTTTGCTGTATAATTTTGTGTATGTTTTTGATTTATGGAAATTCTTTACTCAAAAAATAAATTGAATTACAAACAAGGTAAATTAGGGGTATCCCTTTGAGAAGATCAAAATGAAAACTTACATTTCTATAACATATATTTTAAGCCATCTGTAACAATATTAATTTCATTTATTATTTTGGCATGGTGGACTTTGGGCCTTTGAAGTTTATTGTTTTGAATTTCATCTCTAGCTTTATTTCATCGAGTTATAAAATCAGAATTCCTCATTGGAAGAGGCCTGAAGTTTGTTCATCATTTTTATTTTAGCAGATAGCAAAATAAGACCCAGGAAGATTACATTTGCATAATGTCAGCAAGCAAGGTAGTGGGAGAAATGGACTAAATTTTCTCTTTTATAACTTTCAGCCAGTACTTAAGTAATGATGAATTCTATTATATTGCATTATCATTTCTTATATTTTCTATTTTAGTTTTAAAAGCCTCTTTTATTATTTTTTAAAAACCTTGAACTGCCTCTTCTTCAAGGACGAAAATGTTAGCAAAATGGAACATGAGAGTTTTGAACTGGAAATATTAATATCTATTTTTCTTTTAACTTATTATTAGTCTGTAAAGGTCATCCTTTGCTACAAAGGGAATTCATTTTCTAATATGAGAATACTTTGAATAAATAATGTCTCTAATATTTGACAAAGTCATGAAAAGTGATTACTGTTATCAAGAAACTTTATAATTTAAAAAGAGATAAAGTTCTTCATACGATAATTAAGATGAAAATATGAACTTTTTTTCTGAAGTCTAAAAATTATCTTAATGGGAAGCTAGTGGTTATTCAAGCCTATAAGTGAAGAGTAACTCACTGGTATTTTTCTCTTTAAAATATTTCTCCTTTCCCCACTCCTAACAGTTCTTTTTGATACCCTTCCATCTTAGATACTGTCTGCTTTAGCTTGTTCATCCCACTCTTTCTTCAAGCAATTAATCCTTGTTTCTTTCACTCTAGTACCTCTTTCAGCAGTCTACCTTTCTTCAAACAAGGTGGTTAAATAAATCTCTCTAAAACATCACTTGGTAGTATCACTTCCAAACCCAAGAAGCTCTGATAACTCATAGTATGCACAGGAGAAATCAAATCCTTCGGAGACAGATCTTGATTTGAAACCTATTTATTCAGGCTCTGCAACCATATGCAAGGTCTGCCCAGAGTTATTTACTCTGTTCTTAAAGCTACATTTTTTGGAAACCAGAGGCTTAAATTCTGTCTCTACTCGGTGACTGAGTACAAGTACTTATACTCTAATGCTCTGAATTTCTAAAACTGGGATAAGTATAGTTACTTGACTAGATATAGTTAGAATTAAATGAGGTTGACACATGTAAAATGCTTTAGAAATGTATTTGACATATTGGCAGTACTCCGCAAATATTAGCTATATTTATTCCCATCTTCCTTGATGATTTAAGGTTGTGTTTGACTCCCCCCTGAGGTTCATCAGTGTCTCATGTGTAAAATTCTGTTCTTTCTTCTCTCTATTTATTCAAGTTCTATCCTTCCTACAGATCACAGTTTAAATGCTTTCTTTCTGACATAGACAACTCTTTGTCCTTGAACCAGGCACCTAATAGCTCTGAATTGCAAATTTCATTTAGCCCTTGATAGACTACTTTTCAGGAGAAGAGATCATGTTTTAATTATTTGATTCTATCTAACATCTGGGTACTTCAGCTTCTCTTACAAATAGAATGAATATAGCATTCAAGTTTTTACATGCAATGTCTCTATCTTATGCCAATTTGAAAAAAAGTTATAACCGTCAATCTCTTCATCATCCTGGCAATCCAAATAAAGGTATTTTTATTTTTACATGATACTCAATTGGATGTTCTTTGAATATAGTCTTTTTTTCTTTCCCCCACTGGGATTTGTGCATGGGCTTTAAGAGGACCAAAAGCCTCTGAAATCACAGAATTTGGCATATGTGAATATGTTTATTTTCTCCAGGAAAAATGGTAGGCTCAAAAAATACTAGGAATAAGTTTTAATAATTTATTGTTTTTATCCATAGTATTTAATATGTAGGGACCAAACTTAATAATACTTAATCCTATAAATAATGGATATTCCATCATGTCATGTGAACATATTTTTGTCTTTTTCTTTTATTCCTTGTTTTCAGTACAAGATCTACTGCATTTCATGACTTAAGTATATGAGATTATTATGAACTTTTAAAAATTGTATCTCACAATTTTAAGACCTAAAGAAACAGTCCTTTTTTGGCCACACCCACCAAAGTCCCAGGACCAGGGATCTAATCTATGCCACAGGAGTAACCAGGGCTGCTATAGTGACAATGCTGGATTCCTAACCCCACTGTGCCACAGGATAACTCCCTTTTTTTCCACATTTGACCAAATTAGTTAAATTAGTGCCTTAGAAAAAAATATATGGTGGTTTATTGACTTCAGGATGATGAAGTAAGGAGCACGGCAAAACTCCCCAGCAAAACAAGTTAAGTGGAATTATAAAATATTATCATTTAACATCTGTGGAAATTACCATCAGGGGATATAGCAAACAGAAATATACATTCAGTAATATCTAGTATATCTCTGTAAGGACAGTGAGAGACTGTGGCATTTGAGTAAGACCGGCTCCATTACCCCCACTGCCATCCAGCTCCATGTTACGGATGCTGTGCTGTGGGCATAAGCAGCCAAGAAGCTAAAGGCTTCCTTTCCCCTGTATCTCAATGTGGAATTAAATTTTCACCCTGAGAGGCCTCTTAGGATTAATAGTTGGCAAGATGTTATTCATTTCAATCCTTTCATTTTCAACCTGTGTCTTTAGCTTATTGTTATCTAACAATATCTCCTGTGTTCTTTGCTTTCCATGTGTCTCTTCTGTTCTTTGTCTTCTATATTAGTGGAATGTTTTTAAATATTACATTTTTTCTTCTCTGTTGATTTTTTTATCTGACTTCTTATTGTCTTCATTTTATCTGTTGACTCATCTGCTATATTTTAGTGATAGTTTTAGAGTTTGCAGTATTCATCTTCAATGTCTATCTTTAATATTCATCATACTATCTCTCCAATACTATTTCCTACCCTTTGTACAATTATTGTTATATATTTTACATCAACATGTTCTATAAAAATCCAAGATACAATGTCATTATTATTTTGCTTTAAAAAGTCAGTATTCTTTTAGAGAACTTCTACTTTTCTAATTAATTGTTTGATTATCTTAACTATGAGACATGTTAAAATATGCCACTGTGATTATGGATTTGCCTATTTCTCCTTTGATTTCTATAAATTTTTGCTTAAATATTTAAGGCTATATTATTAAAAGCTGAGATTTTGGTGATTTTATTTATTTTATTTTTATTTCTACAACTGTGTGGCATACAGAAGTTCCCAGGCTAGAGGTTGAATTGGAGTTGCAGCTGAGGCCTGTGCCACAGCCACAGCAATGCTGGTTCCTTCCCCCACTGAGCAAGCCAGGGATTGAACCCACATCCTCAAGGAGACAATAACATGTTGGTCCTTAACTGCTGAGTCACAGTGGGAACTCCCTGGTAATTTTAATGTTTCCCTCGTGTATTGATTCATTGTTGTTAAACTTTGCTCTTTATCTGTATTAAGGGTTTTCTTTGAAAATATACTTTCTTATACAAATATATCTTCACCAGCTTTTATTGTGGGGGAATTATCCTTTCCATATCCCTCAATTTTCAGCATTTCTATGGCCTCCTACTTAAGGTATAAGTATTATAAACAGAATATCATTTTTTTTTAAATTTTAGGTCTGTACATACATCATATGGAGGTTCTCCAGGCTAGGGGTCGAATTGGGGCTGTAGCTACTGGCCTACGCCACAGCAATGCCAGATCTGAGCCACATCTGTGACCTACACCTCAGCTCATGGCAGCACTGGATCCTTAACCCACTGAGCAAGGCCAGGGATCAAACCTGGTCCTCATGGATACTAGTCATATTCGTTTCCACTGAGCCACAAAGGGAACTCCCAGAATATCATTTTTAAAAGAGTATCTATCTTAATCCTTATATTTTAAATGCAATAAGGTTTACATTTTATGTAATTAATAGTATGTTTTTAAGATTTTATTTCATATCTTAAACAAGGTGAGTTATTAAAATATTTCTGAAGTTAAAATAAATGGGAGTTTTATTATAGCAGAATTAGGCAATGTCATTGCTTAAGGCAGGGAGTAAGCCCAGAGAAATAAGAAAATTATTAAAACTAACACTTACTTGAGATACTGGTTTTCTGGAAAACTGTAGAGTCTAGGGAGAAAAATAAACAGAATTTTGTGTATGAAGGGGATAGATGTAAATATTTTTTGGTTTTTGTTCCTTTTTTTTCCTGTTTTTGCCTTGTACTTGACATACAGCACTATATAAGTTTAAGGTATAGAGCATTATGACTTGGCTTATATAATCTGATTACCACAATAAGTTTAGTGAACATTTATCATCCCACATAGATTAAAAAAAAAAAAAAATTTCCTGGAGTTCCCATCGTGGCGCAGTGGTTAACGAATCCGACTAGGAACCATGAGGTTGCGGGTTCGGTCCCTGCCCTTGCTCGGTGGGTTAACAATCCGGCGTTGCCGTGAGCTGTGGTATAGGTAGCAGATGCGGCTCGGATCCCGCGTTGCTGTGGCTCTGGCGTAGGCCGGTGGCTACAGCTCTGATTCAACCCCTAGCCTGGGAACCTCCATATGCCACGGGAGCGGCCCAAGAAATAGCAACAACAACGACAACAACAAAAAGACAAAAGACAAAAAAAAAATTTCCTTATGATGGGAACTCATAGGATCTACTCCCTTAACAGCTTTTCTGTATATCATACAGCAGGATTAACTATAGTTATGCAATTGTATATTACAACCTTAGTACTGAATATATCTTACTGTCTGTACCATTTGACCGCCTTCATCTAATTCTCTGACCCATAACTCACTGCTTCTGGCAACCACAAATAAGATCTCTTTTTCTATAAGGTTTTTAAAAAGTATTTGTTTTTAGATTCTATATATAAGTGAGATCATACAGTATTTTCTTTCATTGTCTGATTTATTAAATTTAGCAGAATCCCTCAAAGTCCACCTGTGTTGTCACAAATGCCAGGATTTCCTTTGGTATGGCTGAATATATTCCATACTATATTTAATACTGTATTTGAAAAAAGAGGAAGGCTATAGATTTATATGAAGGTGGTGGACAAATTTGTGAAATATATAAAGTAAGAGAACCCCGTGAAAAATAAAAGGAAGGAATCTGAGTGATTATAGGAGAACCTGGATAGTTTACATTCCCAAACCCTTTTGAATTAAGTGGTTAACATGGCCAAATGCTATAGAATCTTTTTTATGAAAGTAAAGTCCTAGAAAAAGTAGTTTCAGATTCACCTAAGGAGCTTCATCAGGTTCTGCATATTTAAAAAATTTGCAGGGCAATATTCGGCACCTTGCCTACCTATTCGTATCACCTGGGGAAACTTTAGAAACCCCAATGTGCAGGCTACACCCCAGACCAAATCAGAATCTGTAGGTTTGAGACTCAGGGATCAGTATGTTTACAGCTCCCTGGATGGCTCTCTTTTTTTTCTTTTTTTGCCGCCCCGTGTCATATGGAGTTCCCAGGCCAGGGATCAGATCTGAGCCTCAGATGTGGCAACGCCAGATCCTTTAAGCTACTGTGCCAGGCCAGGAACTGAACCTGTGTCTTGGCAGTACAGAGACACTGCTGATCCCATTGCATCACAACAGGAACTCCTCCTTTGCAGCGAAGGTTGATATCCAGTGCTTCACGAACATGGAAGAGAATGAGAACTGAGCTAGACAAGGAGGAGTGAAAAGAACTGGGGAGGGTTTCTGAGGCTGGATAGTAGTCTTTGTTCTGTTATTGTTTATTTTTTGTGAATTCAGTTTTCTCTTCTCTTCTTTTAAAATTTTATTCAACAAATTTTTAATAAGAGCATACTTTGGGCCAGACATCATGAGGGGAGTTGGATTAATGATCTCTAAATGCTTTCCTGTTCCTAAATTATATGATTTCACTGTCTATTAGGCAATAATTGGCAACACGCTGTATCGGTGGCACTCATCTGTATAGACTCAGTGTGTGAATGGATGGTACAAGTTTGCTGGTTATAACTGTTCAGGGAATTGAGTATGCACTACTGCTCAGAAGCATCTCTTGTGTCAAAAATGGAAAAGCAATTAAAGTTGGCTTGTAGAAATAAAACTGGAAAAGCTGACAAATTTATGAGGGTATATGTTGAGGAGAATTCTTCAAAACAGAAAGACAAAACAGAAAATAGATGACAGACCTGCAGATTTTTTTTTTCCATTTTTACCACCATGAGAGTGAGAAGAACTAGATCATTTCAAACAGTAGAATACACAGGAATCACCTGGGAGATTTTGTTAAAATGAAGATTCTGAGGGTAGTAAGCTTACCCTAGTAAGTCTCTGGGGCAGGGCCTGAAATTCTCCTTTTCAAATAAACTTCCCGATGATGAAATGCTGCTGGTATGGCGACCATACTTACAGCAGTAAGGAGTTGGAGCTCAGATGTATGATAGAGCAAGGGTCTTACTAAAGCTAACCTGCTCTTGTTTCCTTCTGGATGGCCTTAGTAACAGCCCCTCATCAAAATAAGGATACCACTTTGAAGATATCCACATGAAAATGAAATGAACTCTAGTGAGACATATGGCAACAACATGTCAAAGTAATCTCAGGAAAGATTTTAGGGAAGAGAGTCTGTGCTCACAAAGGTGAGGATATTTCAGGAGGAACTTGGTTCATCTTTAAAAGAATGAATAGAATTTATGAGATGAGAGAACTTCTAGAGTCCAGGAGGGCTGTTTTATTTCCATCTGACTTAGGTCATAGTCAGTGTAAACATCCACATTACTTCATGAATACATTCCCTCACCTGTTTATGTGACATTGATGTTGCAGGGAAGAGAGACTTAGAGAGAACATGGTTGTTGTGTCAATACCAGATACTAATCAGGAAATGACATGTGCTTCATGTGGAGATATGATCAATCATAAAATTAAAAGGAGGGCTATCACAGAGAACACTGAAAGAAATAAGAACATTAAAGTTGGAGGTAAACCATGAAAGGAGAAAAAGAACCATTTTTGTCTGTTTTAAGGAGGAAGAAACAAACTTAAGGGGGACGGTGTTTCACTAGAAAATATGAGGAATATTTCACATTAGGAAAATAGAAATATATGTCAAGATCTGAAAAAAGAAGGAGAGGATTAATAGATCAGGGAAAAAAGTAATCAGTAAGGCTTCACTAAAGCAACATTAAGATTCTGTTTGCTACTAGATGCATGAACTTCTGATGGATTAGATGAATGGTATTGATATTTTCTCCGTCTATGCTTTGAAGCCCAGGGAAGGCAATGGAGAAGTAGGTGAATGTGTGTAGAAAGAAAATGGTAACTATTGTTGATAGTATGAACATAATGTCATTATGGAGAGGAGTAAGGGTTGCATGGAAATGGCTAACTGTCCATTTTAGGGACAATACATGTAGCTAGAAATTAGCCAATGAGTTGAGTAAATTAGAACACACTTTAGTTTGAAGTTTCTGATGATTATATAGGGGAAACTGTGTTACTACGTGAAATCTGGGGGTGAAAACGAAAATTTGTTTGAAACCTTGTGGTAAGAACATGACATGAGATGTCAAGTTACCAAAGCATGGTTGTGCAAAGCATAGGTGACTGATGTGGAGTGAATATTGTTATAAATGGCTTGAAGGAAGTGTTTTAAAAAACAGGATGCTGTGAGGCTCCTCAATGTGATTGTTAAAGATAGTGCAAAGATATTGGCAAATGTGGATGGAAAAGAAACATACAAGCCAGTCTTGAACTTGTCAAGGAGGAAAAAAATGGGTCCTAGTTTTGAGGATTTGGAAAGAATAGGATAATAATAGTATCATAGATTAATAGGTTAGGAAGGAATTCAGAACTAATACAGTCCAATGCCCATAATTTTAGATGATAAGCATAATCAAAAGGCAAATTTCTTATCCAGAAACACAGATCTCTTAGTAGATAGTTTAGAGTAGAATGTCAGATGATTGACCTTTCTTGTTCATTGTTGTGGAGAAGATGAAGGCAGTCATTTTGACAGTAGGGGCTTAGGTGTACATGCCATGGGCCCATAATAGATGGGAACTTTGCTCATAGCTACTGCTAAGCAAAAATGTAAAATGAATGTTTGATTCTTATTCCCCCTCCAGAATGTCAGCTCCATGAGGGCAGTGGTTTTGATCACATTTATCCCCTGGAATATCCCTGATACATATTTGGTATTTAACATCTATCTGCTGGTTACATGAATAAATGCATTTTTAAATTTAGGATTTGCTAATCAGCTAGCTGCTACCATGACTCTGATAAGGGAAATGTTTGCTTATGGATACTTACCACTTCAAGTGCTATATATTGAAGGATAGTGAGAATAGATAATACTTAATTTAATATATACCATGAACCATATGTTTACATAATTTTAAATCTACATAACTTTTGGAAGTAATTATTATAACACGCAGGACCTAAACTTCTATTTAAACTATTAACTACTACTGTCAGCTGTATAGATCCATGTAAGTCCTTTTGACAGCGAGAAAGCCTGTTCGGTAAATGGTGTAATACTCAGAAAGAAAAATAAGTAATGTGATGAGGAAATAAAGTTCCTCAAGCTCTCAGATTTGGCCCCTGCTCCAGCAATATCAGCATCATTTGAGAACGTTTAGAAAAGCAGAACCTGAAGCTCCATCCCAAGTCTACTGATTCAGAAACTGTTTTAACAAGCTCTCCACCTTCAAGTTAGTGATGCCTGGCCAAGCGGTTAATTGAAGTAGAACCTGGTAGAACAGTGGCAATGTCAGCAAGAACAGACTTGCCCATGCGTAGACAGAAAACTTTCTTAAGATTCTGTGCTGATTTGGTTGGTGGATAAAGATGGTATGTGAGCAGATGAGGGAGCATCTAAATAAAATCTTGGGAATTATTAATTTGACTCCATTTTTATGTAAACATATTAAGTCGGTGCGGCCTGGCGGCCGGGGGGGACTTAGGTTTTGTCTGCTTTGTAAATGAAGACACTGAAGCTCAGAAAACTTAAGTAGCTTTCTCAAGGTGATACAACGAGTCCATGTGATTTCCATTCCACTGACAGTATTTTAAATGAGAAGTGACCTGACTCTGAGAAGGCACACCCTTACCACCTTCTTTCCCATAAGGATCCAGGAGAGACAATGTAGCCTTTTCATAATGAGGATTTGGGCAATGTGGCTGTTTAGGTTTAGGAAATGACAAGTTTCTGCTAAAGGAAAAATGTGGAGGAAAAAAAAATGGTAAAAATTTGGTGGTAAGACAGAGTAGTTGATCCAAATGGTAGTTATGTAGTAAGTGTTCTGGGCATAGCTAACTCCCATAGCATACCGGAGGATGATAGTGGGAAACAAGAGAGATTCAAGGCACCCATCAGTGAAGGTTGCAGGCTGGTGAAGTGATTTACAAGGATGAGGATGGAGGCAGGCTGGCAAGAGGATGATTAAACAGTAAATCAGACATCTCTTATTCAGTCCACACTTCCAAATTAAGTCAGCATGAAAAATCTGGCACAACACATATATACTTACTAGAATTCTGATTATAAATAGACCGACTTCTATTCAAGGGCTCAGTGTGTTTTATAAGCATAATCACATTAATTCGCACAGTACTCCCTGGAGACAAGTGAATATACAATACTACTTAAATGCGTACATTTCCTGTCTCTCAGTTGAGAGGGAGAAAGAAGTTGGTGAAACAACTCCCTTCTCCCAAGCTGAAATAGTTGAAAGTATGTTTTTATAGGCTCCTAAGTAAACCCAGTATCTCTTCAAACTATGATAGTCTTGTACCTTTGTCAAATTCCAATGTCTGATTTAATTATTAGAAGATCCTTTTAGATCTCCTGGTAAGACTTAAAGAAGAAAGAAATGAAAATCCAGATTTAAAAGTTAGGAATATTTTAAGACTGCAGTATAGCTACTGAAGGCTAATGATGATATCAGCATCTATCTACAAATAAAATATCATTGTTTAATTAATTAGCAATTAAACAATTTAATTATTTTAATTACTTCAATTATTTCTTCCAGTTGTTTTTAATGAGGATGACAGGTGGTGATATTTGATGAGGAGTTCTGATTTATATACCAAATGATTTATATTATGATAAATTTAATGTAATTAATAGTTGCCTCAAAAATGGTTCCTTAGTAGAAGAAAACTTTTCCACACATGAGCATTGGACTTTTTTTTGCTTTTATGCTTGAACAATCAAAATATTCTCCAGGCCCATGAAATAAAAACTTTTTGTCTGCTGGTAAAAATTGCATTAATTATTACAATCTATTTGACCAGCTCTCATTTTCATTACATTTCTTCCATTAAACTGAATAGCTTTCAGAGCAGTGACAGTAAGACAAGTTCTTTCTCAGCTAAAGTGGTTTCTTTTTTAAAAGGGCAGCAACACACAGCAGTTTTTGTTCCTTGTCATCTTTTCTTTTGGAGAATGGTATTTATAAATACTTGTCTAGAATACTGTGCTGGAGTTCCCATTGTGGCTCAGTGGTTAATGAATCCGACTAGGAACCATGAGGTTGCGGGTTCGGTCCCTGCCCTTGCTCAGTGGGTTAACGATCCGGTGTTGCTGTGAGCTGTGGTGTAGGTTGCAGATGCGGCTCAGATTCCGCGTTGCTGTGGCTCTGGTGTAGGCCGGTGGCTACAGCTCCGATTAGACCCCTAGCCTGGGAACCTCCATATGCCACAGGAGCGGCCCAAGAAATAGCAAAAAGACAAAAAAATAAAATAAAAAAATAGAATACTGTGCACATTTCCCAGAATAAATGCCCCAGATTTGATCATTTCACGGTAAAAAGTCTTTGGAAATCAGCACACTTCGTACTTCAAAGATGTCATGGCCAGGTGATGTAGCAGATGTCATAGTGTTTTATCAGCTTTATTATGGCAATTTTTAATTTTTTTTTCACATCCTGATAGTGTAGAGTGTTTTTCCTTAGAGGACTTTGACCTTCATGTATTTTGGTTTCTTAATTAAAATTAGAGGTATATATCCTGTACCTTGCAACACACTGCAAACAATATATGAGTCCCTCTTTGACTTTTCAGAATATTCATTAACATTATTGAATATTCATTATATTTATTAAAATTAAAACTCATTGTATCATTGTGGAGTGTCTTTCACATTGAAATGATTTCTCCTCTGCTTAATTTCTGGTCTTCTCTTTGAAGTAGGAGATCAGGAAGACACTTGAATGGAGATGGTATTTCTCTTTTGCCAACCTCAGCGGAGCTGATTGATACTGTTCCATTCTTTGGAGCCAGAAGAGAATGCACATCTTTTTAATATTTTAATATATGATAACTGCTGCATTTTCAAATTTAACTCTTGAGGGGGCAAACTTTTACTTTTCTTCTCTGTGTTTGCCTCTGCTTATAGGGAGCCTAAATGTTGACAATGGCATGGCTCCATCTTTACGGTCATAAAGGGATTGGATATCTTTTAATATCTTTCAGTATATATGGGAAATGAAGTATTTCCAAATTTGAGTCTCTGAGGAACCAGCCATAATATTTAATTTCTTTATTCCCCAGAACTAGACAGAGCTCCTAATTATGAATTGCTTCGTTTTAGGAAAAATTCACATCATTTTAAAGATCTTTATTGTTTCCAGGTAAAATGAGGTAATTTCTTCCTATCTGTCTGAAATATGTTTACTCTATTAACAAGATTCATTTATTCGGCCATGGACATAGTGGTCATTCAAGTCTGACAGTAGATGATTCACATGGATGTGGGAAAATGGGACATGAGACATGTTCAGCCATAGGCTGCATAATACGTACTTGGTCTCTAGAGCATGGAGTTCTGCAGTACATTCACATGGAGAAGAGGTATCTTAGAAGGCAATGGGGCATCAAGTTGGCCCTCAAGGTAGTGTGTTTCTGGTTGAAATTGTAATCAGTGTATCAGACCTTCAGAGATAGGTTAGTGTCACTTGAATTGGAAGAGGTTCTTTTCACCTTCGTGCTATGGTTGAAAAGCTTCCTCTTCATGGAAAGTAATTTCTTTTATTTTCCACCTTTCTGATTCAGTCACACTTAAGGTTTAGCACCCCTCTTCATATTAGGAGATTCTTCCTCAATGTGAGTCTGGTTTGGATTTAAGTAAATCTGAGGTGATTTTTGTGCTCCTTATACTATTCTTCCAAAGTAGTTACTTCTTCATGGTTAGAAATACTTTCCAGTCTCCAGGATGTCATGGTACATTAAACCATGAAAACTCTGATTTTTTTTTTTAATCTGTTTTTAGGCCAGTCTTATTTTAAAGATCAACAGTATATTAGAAAAAGTAAGAAATATATAGAAATGTATAAGAGGAGATTATTAGAGGAATTTGCTCATGTGGTTATGGAAGCCGAGAAGTCTCATGATCTGCCAACTGCAGGGTGCAGAACCAAGAAAGCTGTGGCATGGTTCAGACTGAGTGGAAAATCAGGGGAATCAGGGTGCAAGTACTGATCTGAGGTTGAAAGGCCAAGAACTAGGAGCACCAGTGTCTGAGGACAGGAGAAAACGGGTTTCTCATTTCATAAGGAGAGGGAGAATTTTTTCTCCTTCCACATTTTTATTCTATTTCAGGTCAAAATGGACTGGATAATGTCTACTCATATTGGGGAAGACCATCTACTTAACTCAGTTCACCAATTCAAATGCTGATGTTTTTCCAGAACCTACCTTATAGGCAGACCCACCCAGAAACATTGTTTTAGCAGCTCTCTGGGCATCCCTTAGCCCAGTCAAATTGACACATAAAATTAACCATCATAAGTCCACCTCTTAAACTTGGCACCTCCTTAAACCATACTTTATCTCCAAATAAAACAGTAACAAGGTCATAATTTAATCTCATGATACAACTATTCTTCATACAACTGAAAACACTAATCCCTCCCCCCAGATGAGGAAGTAAAGTCCTTGAGTGATGTTTACTTTTCTCTTGATGTCCTGTGACTTGAATACTATGATGTAAAATTAACAATTCTTTTTATTTTTTTGTCTTTTTAGGGCCACACCCACAGCATATGGAGGTTCCCAGGCTAGGGATCTAATCAGAGCTGTAGCCGCCAGCCTACACCATAGCCACAGCAAGGCCAGATCTTTAACCCACTGAGTGAGGCCAGGGATTGAACCTGCAACCTCATGGTGCCTACTCAGATTCGTTTCTGCAGCGCCATGACAGGAACTCCAAATTAACAATTCTTAAGTTACTGATATATAGTCAATCCAACTTATGTTACATGACAAAGCAATAATAGAAGAAAGAAAAAAACAAAATTGTTTGCTTAATTATATGTGTGTACACACACACACACACACACACGCGCGCACGCGCGCATGTGCACAAACACACAAACATTTGTTAATTGGGAGGAAATACATGATAATACATGATAATTAGTCCTCTTTTCTTTCTTTCTTTTCTTTTCAGCATGCAGAAGTTCCTGGGAGCAATGACAGTGTTGGGTCCTTAACTGCTAGGCTACCGGGGAACTCCTAGTCCTCCTTTCTTAAGTAGCCACATGTTTATAAGCAGGTTTTCATAACTACTCTCTTCTGCTGCCCATTCTGTATTCCTTTTGCCTCCATCAAGCACCTTGGATGGTCATGGTTAATTATCTAGTGGGGTGATTCATTCTCGAAGGATGTGGGCCATAGTAGTCCTCCCTGGATTGGGTTATAGTAGTTTTCCATTGACTTTAATCACAGGTCATGGTAATACTAAGAAACATCTTAAGGGATCTCTTGGATTCCAGACATATTCTTTCTTACCTCCCCTGTAGAGAAGTAATCTGATTTCACCTTGGTATTCATGACTTCACAACAGGCAACACTATAACCCTTTTTCTTGCTTGATTCAGAAGCATGAGGAGCCAAAAATAGCTAGGCAGCAGTCTTAACTTCCAGGTCAATGGAATCATTGTTGTGTTCCTGGCACATACATTGCTCTCTCTGGAACTAAGATTTTTAGGCCAGTAGAGCATAGTCTTGGGAAGAGGAATCAAAAAGTGTTCTAGTGAGTCATTGGAGGTAATAGTAATAGGTACCACTTCCATTTCCACCCCTTGATTCCTAGACCTGTGAATCCTGGCTGTGGGAGAAACAGTGCCACATGTTGAACACTTGATTCAAAGCATATGCAGCCTCTTGGAGAAACTTGCCCCAGTCCTGCACAGTGTTGCCACCTGGCTGGTACAGTCTGTCATGAGGCCAGTTTTATTTTAAGATTGAATTGTTTCCTGAAACCCCTGTTGTACAAGTATTACTAGGGGGATCACAACTTTTTTGTTTTTAGTTGGTCTTCTGGGGGAGGAATTTTCCTTTTAATAGGACTTAATGCTTATGGTAATAGTGTGAAATAGAGCATAAGGACAGGGAGGCTTTCAAAAATATTTGTCTAATTTGCTCATCATTCCAATCTAGTTGGTCCCATTGTTTTCCCCAGAAATGTCTACCCTGTGAATATGACCTTCTGTATGCAAGGAGATCACATGTCTATAAGAAGTGGATGAAGGACAGTACATTTTAAAAAGAATTCAGTGCACTAATAGTGACCAAAATAGACCTTTCCACATGGCTATTGAATTGAATTTTTTTGGATTTAAATGAAGGGTGTTCTCCTCTTATCTGTGTACGGAGGCCATATTTAGATGTCAGCAGTTTAGGGAATTTTTACACCTTCCAAAATAGCCATGTAATGTCACCACCTCCACCCCCATTGTCTCATCTCAGTACGTTACCTCTGGTACCATGTTGCTGTACGTATCCTCCATTGAGAGTTTCACCTCTGTTTTCTAGACTTGTTATACTCGATACTATTCTTTACCTTTGAGTCCAAAAGATATTGTCACACATTTTCCCAGTTGCAGGGGGTGTTTCTTATTCTTACACTTTTTTTTTAAAAAGGAATTTATTATTAATTTGTAAGCCTGTTACCTAGGTTTGCAAATAGCTCTTCTACTCGTAGTCATTGTTCATGTTTAAGACAAGGGTCCTTTTAACAAACTCATTTCCTTGGCTGATTTTCAAATCTAGTAGCTACCATGAAATATGAAGGATCATGCTACTTTCCTATTAGTTCCTTGGCTATGTACACATCAGGGAATAAATGTTCTTCTAAAAATATTTTGGGGGAGGAAATAAGATACCTTTTATGTTAGCTGGAATATATGATACATCTCTGGAGAAATAAGCTTATTGCAAGTAATTAGGTTTCTGGCTTCTATCTGCTGGTGATTCAAATGCTCTTAAAATGAAGGCTAAATATAAGATATACATTGTAGGAGTGATATACACAGGGCAGTCAGCTGTATGCATCATCCATTAATTATAAGGATAAGTTATTATGAGGCTTGACTAGTTTGCTTGTTTGTTTCTAGATGCATTTTAAAGTACTAAACTATATCATTTTTCAAAAAGAGAAAGTAACAATTTTTCTTATAAATTATCTAATATAATTGCAAATGAGCCTCAAAATCTATTCAGTTAAAATGTAAAAATAAATAAATAAATAAATAAAAATAAATAAAATCCCCAAAACGAAACATCAGAACAAACTACTGAAAACAGCAGCTGTGTCCTCAGTCGCTTTCTTGAAGACTGCAGAGTTACTAATGTCGCAGGAATATTGATGTCATCATAGCTGCCAGTACGAGAAGTATCATGTTCTGGTTCTAAGGTAATTTTTTAGTCATTTAGGAATAAAACTCATGCAGTTTAAGCTAAATGACCTTACATGAAAATAATACATAGTATTTTGTACCATAAAATACCTTTAGTAATCACTCTGAACTAGCCATTAATGTTTTGGCAATTATTCCTATGTCATTTTCACACACACACAAACACACATGCACACAAAAACACTCATACACACAGATTCATACACATAGTCATAACAGTGATAGCATTATATAAATCATTGTATTGGCCCTTTATCAGGTGTAATCATATCTTTTTTCTTCTTTTTCTTTTTTGCTGAACTCTGCTTATCTTTATCCATTTCAGGCTATATCCCTACCCCAGGTATTCTGTGAAAATATGCTTATCATTTTATATGTCTCATTGTGCTCATATATATGTATGATATATACATATATGTTGGGTTTACATATTTATAGTAAATGATCCTTGTGTAGTTTATACATGTATTTTTCTGTATTCTACAATATAAATGCTTTTAATATTTATCAAACATATCTAAACTCCACACATACATAAATGTTATCACTGTTAGCTTTTATAAACCTAGGTTCATAGTATACACATTCATTGTCTAAGCATACATTGTAGAAACCCTCCATGTCAACCATTATACCTCTAGTTTATTTCTTTTAATTCTTCCTGTAATAAATTTGGTATTATTTATTCATCCATATACCCATTGATATCACTTACGTTTTTTATGTTGATTTTTTCCGCTATATACATACTATAAGAATGTTTAATTTATCCTTGAATCATTTTTTTTTCTTTTCTTGTTTTTATTGGATATCAAAATTCATAGTCCTCTAGCAATATGTGAGTGTCCCCTTTTATCCAGGCCATCTGCTGTTATTATCAATTGTTTAAATTTCTATCAGTTTAATAGATTTTATCTAATAGTTTATTATTAATTTGAGTTTGAGCATCTTTTATTGTGCTTATTGGGTATATATTTTGTTTTTATTTTCTGGCCCCATCCATGACATGTGCAAGGGATTGAACCTACGCCAAAGTGGTAACCAGAGCCACAGCAGTGACAATGTTGGATCCTTAACCCACTGAGCTACCAGTTAACTCCTCATTTTATTTTTATATGAATTATTATCATTGATTAGAGCTAGATTCAGCTGCATTAAATGAAACACTTAAAACAGTAGTACAATGAACCATTTAGAAGGTTGATTCTCTTTGTTATAAAAGAGATCTGGGGTAGACAATGCAAATATTGCTGGCTTACTGCTGTGACTTGGGTTCTGGGTCTACTATGTGCTCTGTGGTGCCCTTCTACTTGATTCACTTTCATGGGCGGGAACTTAAACTATTAAATTCCAGACACTTAGAAGCAGGAAGAAAAGGAATAAGTGCATGCTCTTTCCCTTTAAAATAAATCTTTCTTAAATGAACATATTCATTTTCCTTACCTATACTACACTGGCTTGAAGGTAGGTACATATAATAAAAATATTTTTGACTAGGTGCCTGGTTTAAAGGCGGGTTTATGTTACTAAGGAAGATGTCAAGAATATACATTAGGGAGCTGCAGGCATTCTCTGCCACCCATAGCCTTTCCTATATTGCTATTGGGTTGTCTTTTCTATTAATTTTAAAGTACTTCCCTGCCACTTAACATTTGCAAATATTAGTCCACGTATAGAGTTTGCTTGTGTAATATTTACTGCCTAATGTCTTTAATTTTCATATGGTCAGATAGATCCTTTTCCTTAATTTTTTTTTTTTTTTTTTTTAGGCTTGTACCCATGGCATATGAGGGTTCCCAGGCTAGAGGTCGAATTTGAGCTGTAGCCTCTGGCCACAGCCACAGCAAGGCCAGATCCAAGACACATCTGTGACCTATACCACGGCTCACAGCAATGCCAGATCCTTAACCCACTGAGCAAAGCAAGGGATAGAACCTGCATCCTCAGGGATACTAGTTGGATTCGTTTTCCCTGAGCCGCGATGGGAAGTCCCACCTCTAAGTTTTATGTCGCTTAGGAACTCCTCCCAAATCAGTGAATATACATAATTATACAAAATTTTTCTAAGACTATTACTGCTTTATTCTGCATATGTAAATATGTAACCAATCTGTACATATGCTTATAAATGTTTTCTATATCTTTCAAACATATCTAGTGGTTAAGAAAATCACGGACTTGGAGAATAGACTTGTGGTTGCCTGGGGGGGGAGGAGGAGGGAGTGGGAGGGGTCGGGAGCTTGGGGTTAAAGCCATGCAAACTATTGCTTTTAGAATGGATTAACAATGAGATCCTGCTGTGTGGCACTGAGAACTATGTCTAGATACTTAAAACGGAGCATGACAATGGGAGAAAAAATTATGCATACATGTATGTGTAACTGGGTCCCCATGCTGTACAGTGGGAAAAAAAAAGTGTATTGAGGGAAATAACAATAAAAAAAAAAGATGGGTCTAACCTATCTTTTTTCTTAACGGATGTTAGGTACATTACTAATATTGAGTAATATAATAAAATTTATCATCTTTTTCTCAATTAAAATGCCACCCTTGTCATTTATTCTCTTTCTTATACATTGAAATCTACTTCTGGACTCCTTATCTTTTTCTCATTCTTTTGTCAACATTATAGTGGTATGAAGTCATAATTTTTAGGGATTGGCAAATTATGGTGCATGGGTCAAATCCGGCCCACTGCCTGTTTTTGTAAATAAAGTTTTATTGCAAAATGATTATGCTCATTCATTTCACATCATCTGCGGTTCTTTTGTGCTGCATTAGGAGAGTGGCGTAGTTGTCACAGAGATTGTATTGCTACAAAACCTAAAATAATAACTGTCTGCTCCTCTACAGAAAAGTTTGCTTCTTCCCAAATACCTAAATGGGTGGCCTTTCACCAAATTTATAGATATTCAAAAGCTAAAATCTGCATGGTTAAATATCACATGTGTTAACTTTTTTGAGCAAGAAATGACATATATAAATATCAATACCATTTATACAGTGAATAAGTTATCAAAACCATTTTTTGACAGAAAAAAGACTATGTTAATACTAAAATATATTAGTACTTGTTTTTCACTATTAATGAAGTTATCAAATATTCCTAATGGGGATCATATTATATTTAAATAATTTTGTTGGCGTTCCCATTTTGGCTAAGTGGAAACAAACCTAATTTGCATCCATGAGGATGCAGATTTGATCCCTGCCTTTGCTCAGTGGGTTAAGGATCCAGCGGTGTTACAGTGAGCTGGTGAGCTGTGGTGTAGCTCGCAGACTCGGCTTGGGTATGACATTGCTGTGTCTGTGGTGTAGGCCAGCTGCTACAGCTCTAATTCGACCCCTAGCCTAGGAACCTGCATATCCTGAGGGTGTGGCCCTAAAAAGGCCAGAAAAATAATAATAATTTTGTTATTTTCATTATAGGAAACTGCAAATGTATGTTTACAATATTGAAAGAATTGTATAATAAACCTCTAAATACACATTAGCCATCTTTAGTAATGATCACCAAATGGCTAACCTGATTTCATTTATCCACCTAATCTCTTTTTAAAACCTTAATTTTTTTGGGGGTGCCTGCACCCATGGCATGTGAAGTTTCTGGGCCATCAATCTGAGTAATTGTTGTAACCAGAGCCGCAGCAGTGACAATCCCAGATCCTTAACCCACTGAGCCACATGGGAACTCCTGCAAATTTAAAAAACCCCAAAAACACCCCCAAAACCAAACAAAACCCCCCAAATAAACAAAAACTCCAGCATCATATTACTTTATCTATAAATGTTTGAATGCACATTGTTAAAGGTTAAGGACTTTTTGTTTTAACAAATCCTTATCACTAATAATATCACATCTAAAAAAATACCATTACTTTCTTTTATAGTCAAATATCCGATCGGTATTTAAATTTCCATATTTGCTTCATAATTTCTTTTTAGGATGAGCTTCTAATTAAGATTTAAAGGTGTTTCACAATTTGCAGTTAGTTGCTATTTCTTAGTTATCTTCCAGTCCATGAATTCTAATTCCGTTACTTTGTCCTTGCAATGAAACAGTAGGTTGGTTTGTATTTTATAGATTTCCAACATTGTGGATTTTGCTGTCTGCCACCTTTTTCACATATTTTTATTTTCTGTAGATGGGTATTTAGATATAGATCTAGATAAGATTTAAATTCATGTTTTTTTGACCGTATTCTTCATTGATTGTGCTGTTTTCTACTTGTTTTTATCAGGAGGTACATGATGTCTGGGTTTCTCTCAAGTTTGAGCTCTCAAGTATTGTGAACTTGAAATGTCTGTTATACGGTTATCCATCAGCTGTTCACTAAATTTTGTTTGTCATTATTGAGATTCTTTATTCCATTAGGGTTTGCAAAGTTGTGATATTTTACATCTATCATTTTTTTCTTCATCTCTTAGTTGAAAGTCATCTGGAAAGTAAAACTTACTCTCATTAGCTATCTGTTCTTTTAGAGGAAAAGCAAAATAGATAATTGACTCTTTCCTTTTATTTACAAGTTATCCAAATATTTTGGTTTCCTGGCACCCACCCTTTAAACGTAATCAGTATTTTTATTTTTGGTGGCGGATTAATTACTTGTTAAGTATTACTGTGTTTAAATTACCCAAATTTGTCCAGTAAAACCTTTTGTTACTTCTTAGGTCCTTTTGATTAGACTTCAGTGGTCTCCCTTGCTTATCTGTTAAATGAGGCAATCCAGACTCCTCTTGTATATTCTTGGACCTAGACTGAAATTCTCTTGAGTTGCTGAGGACTAGAACTTAAAATCACATTTCGTTTTTCACATTGTTGCATAAGTGTATCAATGGTAAAATAATTCATATTTTGATTTTCTCATTCATGAATTCCATTTCTCATATTTTGCTTTAGATAGTTCCCAAATGTGTAAGAGAATTGTTTCAAACCTATGAAAAACCTCCACTATCATTTTTTATAACACTGACTATGGTGTTAATTTTTTTTTGTTTGTTTGTATGTGAAAAATGTCACTAAATAGCAACCATTTTTATTTACTTTGTATTTGCTGGAATCTAATTATCATTTTAAGAACATGTGTCCATAAAAATCCAGATAATATACTGAGAAAATTAAAGGAGAATATAAGCTTATTTTAGCTTCATTTTATAAATACTAAGTGATTCATCTCAATTAAATTTACCTAAATATGAAAATGTAAGATTTATTCCAATATAAAGCTGTAAAGGAAAATATAGTTTATTTTAGCCTAAGAGACTTTATCACTAGATAAAAGCATACCTAAAGGGAATAAACAACAGCAACCAGAGAACAAAAAGTAGGACAAAACAAACCATAGGGTTGAGAGCCAAAGTCTGAGTTCAAATTTTTAGATTATTTGATGTTACGTGTAACTTATCATCTGTTCTAGCTCCAGTATCATGAGAGAATGCATAGTTGTTGTTTATTTAAAAAAAATACATTACGTAATTTACAACTTTTTAAACTACAGATCAGGATTGTTTTTAGGCAAAACATTTTTAAAGCAATGATATAAATACATTAGGTAAATAATTTCTCTTCTCTAGTTTGAAATTACATAGAAGTATCAATACAGTAGTTTTGACATTAGTATGTAATAGTTTTTAACCCTTAGACCCTTAGTTCACAAACATTTTGAAAGGACATCAGATTAATGAAGTTCATTAATGATGTATTCCTGTATTGTGGGTTACAAAAATTATCTTGGGGTCAAGTCTTGGAAGGCATTTGTATACATTTTCTGAATCTTTGTTGAAGTAGCTAATGTGGTTATCTTCTGCCAAATGTGTACTCAGTAAAGGGTTTCCCATTAATGTATTTAGAATAATAACGTAAGACATTTATGTGAAAGTAATCATAGTTTGCTTTGTTTTAATTATCAAGAAATAAGTATCGTATAAGATGCATTTTTATTTGACTGTCACATTTAATGATCATAATTAAATGATTCAATTCTAAAAATTACTCAAAAATAACTGAAAATGTATATTTAAGTTTTGTTTGAGGTTCTATCTGTCAAAAGGGAATACCAGATATCTTGAAAAAATTCTTACTGTAAACAAACAAATAGTGATTAGATATGACACACATGCATATACACACACACACAATTTTCAGAAAACTCATCTGTATTTACTGAAGGATAAAAATGAAGTAAAAATAGGAAACTAGAGAGGTAAGCAACTTATAGACTTTATGGTTGTTCTTGGGAAAATTTTGAGCTTCTATTCGTTGGGTGGATACATATGGTACAGGGACAAAAGACAAAACTAGGATACATATAGGATGAGGTGACTCACTGGAGATGCCATCTAAAGCCAAAGTCCTGAAGAGTAGCATGCTTAGTGAGTAAGGGGAGTAAGAAAAGTTTCATTACATGGAGGGGGAAAAAAAAAAGTACTTTTCTGCCTTCAATTTAGCACTGAGGCTATGAGAGAAATGTAGATAAATACAAAGTCCATTGAGAATTCACAACCTCAAAATGAATATCATATATAAAATAGATTTGTGACCTGGATTTGTCAGACCTCTGGTCCCAAGCAATCTTAAAGTGTAAATTTTTAAATTAGTTCCTGGTCGGTAGTGCTTACAGAAAACTGACAAAAGCAATCACGGTTTCTCTCTAAAGGAAACCTCCTTAAATGTAGGATTGAAATAATTTCACAGGTATGGTTTCACTAACATAAACTCATAATAAAACATCAGAAAATATGTGAGAAAAAAGCACTGTGAATGAAACCATTCATAGTTACTTCTGTTACCAAGCAGAAGTAACAGAAAACAAAATCAAACTCTATTTTCATATTTAGAATGATGTCAGAATATAAAACCTGTATATAGGTATGGAGATACATAGCTCTATCTATATGTATAGCTAGCTAGCTAGACATACCTATATCTATATCTGTATCGAGAAAAGGTTTAAGAATACAAGACTGTTAAAGGTGGCTATGCAGGTAAGGAAGAGAACCAAATGAAACGTGAGGAAATTAAAAAAAAGGTTGAAATTAATGATCTGGTCAACAGCAGGTTAGACTCAATAAAAGAAAATTTAATGAAATTGAAGGAAGAACTGAAGAAATTACAAAATACACAGTAGAATTAGAATATGTTAGAAATAGAAAGACATGAAGAATGGCTTGAGAGAATCTAATATGTGTTAAAACAGTCTTCTTATCTATAAACCAGGTATTTCTCTCTGTCTTTTTTATTCATCTTATGCCTTTCAAAAAAGGATTTCATTGTCCTTTAAGAAAGTTTTCTCAGAGTTCCCATTGTGGCGCAGTAGTTAACGAATCCGACTAGGAACCATGAGGTTGCAGGTTCGATCCGTGGCCTTGTTCAGTGGGTTAACCATCCGGCGTTGCTGTGAGCTGTGGTGTAGGTCGCAGACGCAGCTCGGATCTGACTTTGCTGTGGCTCTTGCGTAGGCTGGTGGCTACAGCTCCGACTGGACCCCTAGCCTGGGAACCTCTATATGCCATGGGAGTGGCCCTAGAAAAAACAAACAAACAAAAAAAGGTTTTCTCTGAGTTCCCATCGTGACTGAGTTCCCATTGTGGCTTAGAGGTAACGAATCTCACTAGCATCCATGAGAATGCAGGTTCGATCCCTGGCCTTGTTCAGTGGGTTAAGGATCTGGCATTGCCATGAGCTGTGGTGTAGGTCGCAGATGCTGCTTGGATCCTGCATTACTGTGGCTGTGGTGTAGGCCAACAGCTACAGCTGCAATTCGACCCCTAGCCTGGGAACCTCCATGTGTCGTGGCCCAAAAAAGACAAAAAAAAAAGTTTTCTCAAAGGATTATTAATTTTCTACAAGAAAAATATTTTAAATTTTGTGTTAATATTATTCCTAGATTTCTTCTTCTAAAATTTATCTGTAGGTTAAATGTCATTCCATGAAAAATTATGTTTTCTTATGAAATGACAAACATAAAATTAATGTAGAACAGAAAGGCTCAAGATACCCATGACACATTTAAAATATGAACATGTTTAGGCCTTGGCCAAACCCAAGAGCAATGACTGTCATGTGTATTTAGCAATGTGACATTAGTACTGAGTTATTCAAGAAAGAGTCCAATGAAAAAGAATAAAGATCTGCAGATGGAATCACACAAATATGAAAATTTTGTGTAATAGAGATATTTTTGCTGATCAGTGGGGAAAGAGTAGATTACTAATAATGCTTTGGGAACAGTTGATTATGCATGTGAAAATATTTGAAGTTGGAGACTACATTATTCACAAATTAATTCCTTATGGAATAGAGACATAAGTGACCAAAAACAAATCTTTTAAAATTTTTGAAGTAAATAATGGAGAATCTTTATGATATAAAGGAAAATATTTAAGCAATATATTAACAAGAAACAATAAATGTGTGAAAACCATACAGAAAATTTGACTCCTGTGAAATTAAGTTTTTTAAAATCTAAACATGTAAAGTATAAAGATAATCCATAAACTTGTCTTCATTAAAATATACTTTAAGATAAATGTAACTATATATATGCATGTATGTGTTTAAAAAACTGAAAAAGGATTAGTATCAAGGATGTGTGAAAAATCTCCCATAAACAGACTAAAATCTTTAGAGCCACTCTGTAAAGTAACCAAGGCATAAACATATATTTTCCAGAAGAAGAAGTAAGAATGATTAACAAATCTATAAAAATATATGCAATATTATTGGTAATCAGGAAATATAAATTAAAAACAAAATGAGATGCTATTTCAAATCTACCAAATTGGCAAACCTTAAAACAGTCATAAATCAAGTTGTTAGAATATATAGAACAACATTTGTAATTTCGCCTGCTGGTGAGAGGAAAATTGGTACAGTCTCTTTATGAAATAACTTATTTACCTTGTAAATTTGAATATGTTCATAACTTTATAACCTGATAATTTTAACTATAGGGATATAATTCCAGAGAAGCTCTCCTGAATATAGATGAGGAAATAAGAGTATTCATGGCTATGTTTCTTATGATAGCAAAAACTCAAAATGATCCAAGTGTCCAATGACAGAACAATTACTATGTAAATTGCAGTGTATTTATACAGGGGAATACTATGCAGCAGTGAAAGTGAACTATAACTCATTGCATACATGTACAAAAGCAATACTACAATAGAAATTGAAAAATAAGATTCTAAAACATGGTTAGTTTATATGGAATGGGGAAGAACAGAGGCTTGAGAGTCATTTTTTTTTTTTAGATAGTATGTAAATGGATGTTTTTTTCTCTTTCTTTTGGTAGCCCATGTATATTTTGTCATGGTCCTCCTTGTAGATTTGCATTAAATTAAGAGCTTTACCAGTACAGCATCAATATATTATTAATATTTTTACCTGCAAACCCTACAACATAATGCTTGACACATAATAGTCATACAAAATAGTTGCTTGTCTTTTATTATTCATAACTATATCTTTATTATTTCTAAAACATTTCTGGATAATAGTTTCAGATTAACTTTCTCCCTTTGCCATAATGAACTGTTGGTGTTTTATTGTAATAGGAGTATAATTTAGATTGGACAGACTTATTATTTTCTAAGATGCAGAGAACAGTGATATTTTAGATTTTTTGGTCAGATATGCTAAACATGGCTTTTCAGGACTTTCCACAATACTATTCTCATATATTCCACAAACTTCTGAGGACATAGATTATTAATGAGGTTGTGTAAAATATTACTGTGGAGAAAGACATGCAAAGGAAGTCATTTACAGATTCTCAAACTCATGAGTTATTTGCCTATTAACTGAAGGAAATTTTATGTTAAATAATATAATGAAATTGACATAATAGAAAATGAACAAGAGAGAAAATGTCCCCCAAATCTAGTGCTTCCCCAAATAAATGGCTCCTCATTACCATTCTGAAAAGGTTTGCTTAGAAATCAAAGAGGAATTCTTCTAAGACCAGGTCTTTGACATTTATAAATTTTTCCTCTTGTATCTTTCCTTTGTATTTGGAACATTCTGTCCTCTGACCTAGCCATGTGGAATGTTTGACTTTTTCTTGGGTCTTAAATTAGATTTATAATGTAGGAATCAGAATGGGTTTTTATGGCTTTATAGCAAAGGTCAGAATTCCAGCTTTGCCTCTCTGGTCCTTAGTAACTCCTTTAAAAAATATGTCACAGTTGGTCTTTTTTTCTTTTTTTAATTGAAGTGGAGTTGATTTACCATGTTGTGTTAATTTCTGCTGTACAGCAGAGTGATTCAGTTATACATATATGTTATACACATATTCTCTTTCATATTCTTTTCCATTATTGTTTATCAAAGATATTAACTATAGTTCCCTGTGCTGTGCAGAAGGACCTTGTTGCTTATTCATCCTATATATAATAATTTCCATCTGCTGATCCTAAACTCCCAGTCTTTCTGTCCCCCAAACCCCTCCATTGACAGCCGAAAGTCTGTTCTCTATGTCTGTGAGTCTGTTTCTATTTGATGGATATGTTCATTTGTTTTGTATTTTAGATTCCACATATAAGTGATATCATATGGTATTTGTCTTTCTCTTTCTGGCTTACTTCACTTTATATGAGAATCTCTAGGTCTATCTCATAGTTGGTCTTTATTTGCAGGTAGAAGCTATTTTAGAAACAAATGAGTTTTTAATTCTCCTTGGTTCTTGTTCGATTTTCTTACTAACTTCTCTTCTAATTCACAGTCCTCAATGAAGTCTTTGTTCTGATAAAATTAATTTTTCCAAGTTCTATTTTCTCCCTCATTCTTTCAACCTTTGTTTTTTGCGAAACCAGTTTATTTCTTAAATCGTATCCTTTTTTACTTCATACACATCATTCTGGAAAAAAAAATCGTAATCTCCTAATATCAGTGATCATGTTCTGACTCTTTTCCATGATACTGTTTCTTAAGGTTATGTTGTTTTAAGGTGTCCAAGGATGAAAAGCGGGATGAAAATGGTTATGATACTAGTTAGCAGTTCTGAACATTGTGGTTGTCCTCCCCATTTCTCATCCACTTCCCATTATGTCTCATCTGGTCGTCTTAAGCAAATGCATTTGATCTGTCTGTCTTGCAATGATAAATTCAGAAACGGTTCAGACTAGGCTTAGATGGGTCAGTACACACTGAGGACAGACTTGCTGGACACATTTGGGACAGGGTGTTCTTGTATTTGAGAACTATGAAAGGTGTATTTTTCTATCTCTTACTAGGTGTGAATTCCAAAACCTTTAGCTTTAAAATCACTGGCATCTGTATGGTGACAGGGGCCAGTCTTAGAGTAAAACTACCACTGTGTACTTCAGGAGAGTTAGAAAACTTGGGTCCGGGATGATATCCCTGAGCCTCTGAACTCTGCTTTTACCCATCCTTACCACAGTTCTCTTGTCAACTAATACTTTTTCTTATTTTAAGCCAGTTTAATTTGGATTTCCTATTACTCATAGTCAGATGCATCCTAAGGATTACATGAGCTTTCATTAAGTCTGTATTCTGTGTTAAATCATAAAGTTGATACTGTATATATTTTATAATTCTAAAAGGCATTGCTTTATAGCAGATTCTTTTAACCTCAGCAACAATGATTTGGAAACCAGATAATTCTTTGTGTGGGCTTTTGTCCTGTGCACTGTAGGATGTTGAGTAACATCCCTGGCCTTTACCTGCTAGCTTCTAGCAATACCTACCAGTTGTCACAACTAAACATGTCTCCATTGCCAGAAACCCTCTGTGAGACAGTCATATTCGGTTGGGAAAACTATGTTAAAGGCAAGCATATATATTTTGTTTATACATGAAGAAAATGAGGTTGAAAAAGTTTCATTAATCAGATCAAAGACTGCAAAACTAGAACATGCAAGCATGAAGATTTGAGTCCAAGTCTTTGCAACCACCAAACTTTAGTTCTTTATCTTTGTGGGTCAATGCAAAAAGAAGTACAGTTCCTACATGTGTCCAGTTGGAAGGTAATTTATTCAAATACAGGGGTTTTGTTATTACTGTTAGTGTGTTGGTGTTTGGTACCAGTATGTTGACAGTGCAGTGCTCGACAGGGTGCATTCATCTAGCAACTACTCTTTTCTCCCAGTGCCTCAAAGAATTTATCCATTCTCTCTTGTATGATATGTAAAGAGAAGAAAATGGGACAACATTCTTGCAAATTTCTCCAAAAAATTTTTTTTCTCTTTGCTCGTTTCTTCAGCTTCAAACTTCTTACTTAGCCCAGAAAAGGATGATAGGCCAAAAAATCACTACATTCATTTTGGGTCCCATTTAAAAATTTTTGCCTTTGTTTCTATTGCCTTGGGAGACTAAACTATGAAAACAACAGTACAATTATGTCAGAGAATATTTTGCCTATGTTCCCTTCTAGGCCTTTATGGTGTCATGTCTTATGTTTATGTCTTTGCCATTTCAAGTTTATTTGTGTGTATGGTGTGAGGGTGTGTTCTAACCTCATTGATTTACATGTGCTGTACAACGTTACTAGGTACATTTTAGGTCACCAGTTTCACAAGTCCTGTACTCATGGTCTGTCTCCTCACTATGGAATATGGGGACACTTCTCACTTTCGTGATCTCATAACTGAAATGGAAATTGTCCACCTTTAGCCTCTTATTGGGCATATTTAAAATGTAGACGCATTGCGATGTGTATAGTAAAAGATAATTGGACTCATATTAAGAGAACTGACTATGGTCTTGGATCTGCTTCATTAACTCAGTGACCTTGGAGGAGTTACTTGCCCTTTTTAAGCCTCAGCTTCCTCATGTGTCAGAAGGATATTTACTTTAATGGACTTAAATGCCTGACAAATAGATTCACAGTAAGATGGTTATGGGATGTAATTCTAGAATATGTACTTCTCCCTCTTGCAGTTTGAAGTAACCTTAGCATAAGTGACCATTGAGCTTATTGAAATTAACCAACCATATTATTAAATGTCAATTATGTACCTGTCCTTTGATTTGTTTCACATGGGTTAAGAAGGGCAAGGAATATGTCTTTTGCTAAAAAAGACAAAATTTGGTTGTGATGATCATTGTACAACTATAAATGTAATAAGATTCATTGAGTAATAAAAAAATAAAAAAGATTAAAATGTTACATATTCTTAACTATTTAAACCTATATTATATGTATATATATATAAATGTTACATATGATTAACTATTTAAGCCTATATTTAACTATAATACACATTTTAAAAATCATAATGTGGAGTTCCCGTCGTGGCGCAGTGGTTAACGAATCTGACTAGGAACCATGAGGTTGCAGGTTCGGTCCCTGCCCTTGCTCAGTGGGTTAACGATCTGGCGTTGCCGTGAGCTGTGGTGTAGGTTGCAGACGCGGCTCAGATCCTGCGTTGCTGTGGCTCTGGCGTAGGCTGGTGGCTGCGGCTCCGATTTGACCCCTAGCCTGGGAACCTCCATATGCCGCGGGAGCGGCCCAAGAAATAGCAAAAAAAAAAATCATAATGTAAAATGCTTCATTTCTAGAATTTAAATGTTGTGTTTTAGTCCCTTATCATGCCACATCTGTATGGGAAGCACACCCTTGTCAGGTGAAGTTGACATTAGTTGATTTCCTCAGATCCACCTTACTACCTGTTGGAGCTATGGCCATTTTTGTTATTGGCTCAAGTTCCACAGCCTAGCCTTGATTAATCTAAGCCAGTAATAATAACTACACCTGTCTTGTTGGCAGGTGGTTTAGAAATCCAGTTTTCAGCACATCAGTGATTGACATTCCACAACTACATTGTGAGTGGACATGTGACCTATATCAGGCCATTAAAACTGATGGAAGGTATTTTTCATGATTAGGGAAGGGCTCATGCAGCTTTGTGTGCAGCAGGTAGAACTGAGAAAACAAGTGCCACCAGAAGCCATCCTGTAACAAAAAGAGGAAGCAGCCTCTGGATGAAGCCTCACACTGGACTACAGAGCATCAGACTAGAAAGAACCAGCATCTTCAAAGACTTCTGAACTGCCTTTCTTCTGGACTTCCAGAATTATAAACCTACAGAATCTTTTGTTTATAGGCATCATTTGAAAAGCAAAAAGAACATCATTTGTAGAAATGTGTTCCTTTCGTTGTTTAGCTTAGCCTGTATTTGGGAGCTCAAATCATTTAAAAGGGCTTATGTATTTATTGAAATATACCATCTTTTTAAAACATTTTTTAATGTCCGCACCTGTGGGTTATGGAAGTTCCAAGGCCAGAGACTGAATGCAAGCCATGGCTGTGACCTACATCACAGGTGTGGCAATGCTGGATTCTTTAACTCACTGCACCAGGTTGGAGATCAAACCCTTGTCTCCACTGTGAGCTGAGCCACTGCAGTCAGATTCTTAACCCACTGTGCCACAGCAGTAACTCTGAAAAATATCATCTTATTTGTTCTATTTAAGCCTTCGCATTTCAGCAAAAGTAGAAGATTTTGAATGAGTGCTTTATTATTTTTAAGCCAATATCTTTTTATTTTATTGAAGTATAGTAGATTTATAATGCATTAATTTCTGTGTATAGCAAAGTGATTCAATTATACATATGTGTATATATATATATTCTTTTTCATATTCTTTTCCATTATGGCTTATTATAGAATATTAAGTATAGTTCCCTGTTCTATACAGTAGGACCTTGTTGCTTATCCATGCAATATATATTAGTTTGCTTCTGTTAATCCCGAACTCCCAATCCATCCCTCCTCACATTCCCCTTCCCCTTGGTAACCACAAGTCTTCTTTCAATGTCTGTGAGTCTGTTTTGTTTCATAGGTAAGTTTATTTGTGTCTTATTTTAGATTCCACATGTAAGTGATATTGTATGGTATTGTCTTTTTCTGATTTACTTAATTTCGTATGATAATCTCTAGCTCCATCTACGTTGCTGTGAATGGCATTACTTCATTCTTTTTTATGGCTGAGTAGAATTCCATTATGTATATGTACCACATGTTCTTTATCCATTCATCTGCTAATGGACATTTAGGTTATTTCTATGTCTTGACTTTTGTAAATAGTGCTGCTCTGAACTTAGAAGTGTGCATGTATCATTTTTTTTTGTCTTTTTAGGGCCACACCCACAGCATATGAAGGTTCCCAGGCTAGGTGTCGAGTCGGACCTATAGCCTCCTGTCTTCACCACAGCTATAGCAACATCACATCTGAGCTCATGGCAACAGTGGATCCTTAACCCACTGAGCGAGGCCAGGAATTGAGCCTTCATCCTCATGGATGCTAGTCAGATTCGTTTCTGCTGAGCCACAATGGGAACTCCCATTCATGTATCTTTTTGTTTTTCCTGGCTATATGCCCAGAAGTGGGATTGCTGGATCATATGACAACTGTGTTTTAAAAAAAATTTTAATGAATTTTATTGGGGTATACTTAACTTAGAAATTTGTGTTAATTTCAGGTGTACAGCCAAATAACTTAATCATGCATATACATATGGGTGATTATGTATATGCATATACACATATCCATTCCTTTCAGTTTTTTTCCCATATAGGTTATTACACAGTATTGTGTAGACTACCCTGTGCTATACAGCAGTTCTTCTTATAGATCTACCATATGATTCAGCAATTCCACTCCTGGGTATATATCCAGAGAAAACTGTAATTTGGAAATATACATGCACCCCAATGTTCATTGCAGCACTTTTTACAATAGACAAAACATAGAAGTAACCTAAATGTCCATCAACGGAGGATTGGATAAAGAAGTGGTACATATCTACAAAGGAATATTACTCAGCCATAAAAATGAATGAAATAATGTCATTTCCTGCAACATGTATGGACATATAAACTGTCATACAGAGTAATATAAGTCAGGCAGAGAACGACAAATATGATGTGAGATCACTAATATGTGGAATATAACAAAAAATGTTTTAAATTTTTTGAAGAACCTCTGTATTCTTTTCTATAGTGACTGCACCAATTTACATTCCTACCAATAGACTAGGTGTGTTCCCTTTTCTCCACACTCTCTTAAGCAACAGGCGATACCTCATAATAGTTTGATTTACATATCTCTAATAATTATAAGCTGATAACTTGTAAAATGCGAGCATATCTTGGAGATGTTTGGGGTTTAGTTTCAGACCACTATAGTATGGCAACTATCACAGTAAAGTCAGCCGCACAATTTTTTTTTTTGGTTTCCCAGTGGCATAAAAAAATTATGTTAACACTATTGTGTAGTCTGTTAAATTTGCAATGGCACATGTCTTAAAAATAACAATGTATCTACTTAATACTTTATTGCTAAAAAATGCTGTAGTTTTCAACAACGAGTAATTTTACTGGTAGAGTATCTTGCTTCAACATTGATGACTTCTAACTGACCAGGGTGGTGGTTACTGAAGGTTGAGTCAGCCATGGCTAATTCTTAAAAAAGATAGTGAAGCTTGCCACGTTGATTGACTCTTCCTTTCACAAAAGATTTCTCTGTGATAGCATTTTACCCACCATAGAATAACTTCTTTCAAAATTGGAGTCAATCTAGTCAAACTCTCCTGCTGCTTTATCAACTAAGTTTATGTAGTATTCTGAATACTTTGTGGTCATTTCAACATTCTTCACAGCATCTTCACCAGGAGTGCTTTCTACCTTAACAACTTTCTTTGGTCATCCATAAGAAGTGACTTCTTATTCAAGTTTTATCATGAGATTGCTGCAATTCAATTACATCTTCAAGCTCCACTTCTAATTCTGGTTCTCTTGCTCTTTCCACCACATCTGCAGTAACTTCCTCCACTGAAGTCTTGAACTCCTCACAGTCATCCATGAGGGTTGGAATCACTTTCTTCCAGATGCCTATGAATGTTATTTTGACCTCTTCCCTTGAATCATGAATGTTTTTAATGGCATCTAGAATGGTGAATCCCTTCCAGAGGATTTTCAACTTACTTGGCCCAGATGCATCATAGGAATCACTGTCTATGGCAGCTATTGCTTTAAAATATGTATTTCTTAAATAGTAAGATTTGAAAATCAAAATTACTCCTTGATCCAAGGGCTTCTGAATGGATGTTGTGTTAGCAGCCATGAAAACAACATTAGGAGTTCCCGTCGTGGCGCAGTGGTTAACGAATCCGACTAGGAACCATGAGGTTGCGGGTTCGGTCCCTGCCCTTGCTCAGTGGGTTAATGATCCGGCATTGCCGTGAGCTGTGGAGTAGGTTGCAGACGCGGCTCAGATCCCGCGTTGCTGTGGCTCTGGCGTAGACCAGTGGCTACAGCTCCGATTAGACCCCTAGCCTGGGAACCTCCATATGCCACAGGAGCGGCCCAAAGAAATAGCAAAAAGACAAAAAAACAAAAACAAACAAAAAAAACACGTTAATCTCATTGTCCATTTCTATCAGAGCTCTTGGGAGCTCTGATAGAAATGTCAATGAGCAGTAATATATGTATTTCTTTATTTTTAGGGCTTCACCCGCAGCACATGGAGGTTCCCAGGATAGAAGGTCCAATCAGAGCTGTAGCCTCTGGCCTATACCACAGCCATGGTAACGCCAGATCCGAGCCTCATCTGCAACCTATATATGATAGCTTATGGCAGCGCCAGATCTTTTAACCCATGGAGTGAGGCCAGGAATCAAACCTGTGTCCTCATGGATACTCATTGGGTTTGTTAACCGCTGAGCCATGACGGGAACTCCACTAGTAATATTTTTATAAAATCTTTTTTTTTTTTTTTTTTTTCTGAGCAGTAGGTCTCAACAGTGGGTTTGAAATACTCAGTAAACCATGTTGTAAATAGATACACTGTCCTACATGTTTTGTTGTTCCATTTATAAAGCACAGGCAGAGTGGTTTTAGCATAATACTTAAGGGTTCTAGGATATTTAGAATTGTAACTGAGCTTTGGCTTTAACTTCAAGTCCCTGACTGCATCAGCCCATAACAAGAGAGTCAGCCTGTTCTTTGAAGCTTTGAGCCAGGCATTGACTTCTCTCCAGCTGTGAAAGTCCTAGATGACAACTTCTTGCAATAGAAGACTCTTGTCTAATTTCAAAATCTGTTGTTTAGTGCAGCCACTTTCATAAATTATCTTAGCTAGATCTGGATAACTTGCTGCAGCTTCTACATCAGCACTTGCTGCTTCGTTTTGCACTTTGATGTTATGGAGACAGCTTCTTTCCTTAAACTTCATGAATGAATCTCTGCTAGTTTCAAACTTTTCTTTTGCAGATTCCACACCTTTTTCAGCCTTTGTAAAATTAAGGAGAGACAGGGCCTTGTTCTAGATTAGGCTTTGGTTTAGGGAATGTCGTGCCTCGTTTGATCTTCTATTCAGACTACTAAATCTTTCTCCATATCAGCAATAAGACCGTTTCACTCTCTTATCTTTTATGTGTTCACTGGCTTAGTGCTTTTAATTTCCTTCAAGAACTTTTCCTTTGCATTCACAACTTGGCCAACAGTTGGGTGCTAGAGGCCTAGCTTTCAGACTTGGCTTTCCAAAAGCCTTCCTCACTAAGCTGAATCATTTCTGTCTTTTAACTTAAATTAAGAGAGTAAGACTCTTTCTTTTACTTTAATACTGAGAAGCCATTGTAGGGTTACTACTTGGCCTAATCTCAGTATTGTTGTGTTTCAGGGAATAGAAAGGCCCAAAAAGAAGGAGAGAGACAAGGCAATGGTCATTCCATGCAGCTGTCAGAACACACGAATGTATCAACTAAGGTCGCCATCTTATATGTGTGCAGTTTGTGTTGCTCCCAAACAATTGCAATAGTGACATCAAAGATCACTGATCACAGGTCACTGTAACAAATATAATAATAATGGAAGAGTTTGAAATATTGTGGGAATTACTGAGATGTGATACAGAGATATGAAGTGAGCAAATTCTGTTAGAAAAATGGTGCCAATAGACTTTCCTGACAGAAAGTTGCTATAACCCTTCAATTTGTATAAAAAAAAAAAATTGAAGTGTAATAAAGTGAAGTGCAATAAAACAAAGTATCCCTGTATATGACTTTTAAAAATACAAAACTACCCCAAGATTGTAGCATACTTTTATCATCATATTGTGTGGTATTTTTATATCTATTTTACATATGCATATTTTAAGAAATTTCTGTTAAAATTATCCTATTATTATAAGAGCTATTATTTCAAGTCACCCACACAGAACCTTTATTGCTCACTACTGTTTTTATCATGGCATCACTTAACTCACTTATAAATCTTATAACCTTCAGTATACCTGTAATGCAGCTTTACTATATTCTCTTAATATTCTCTTTAATCATACCTTTCTGTTTCTGATAAACCTAAATATTTTAAAAATCATTTTAATCTTTTCATCATTTAATGTTTTATTCTATATATTATATATAAATATTGGAAGATAATATATATATATAATGCACTTTAATTTTGGAAGAGAAGGCAAAAGACAAATAAACCAAAGCAATCCCCCCACCCCTAAAGACCCCAAAATGAAAAACAGAAACATTTGCTGGATGTTTTTAGTATAAATTCAACATAAAAATAGCAGATTCTTCTAGGGGACATTGTGCTAAGTGAAATACTCCTGTCACAGAAGAACAAATACAGTATGATTCTCTTGTATAAGGCATGTGAAATGGACAAACTCATGGAAGCAAAGAATAGAATTATGAGTGCCAGAAGAAATGAGGTATAGACTTTTAGTTAGGCAAGATTCTTACATTTATTTTATTTTTTTTTAATCCAAATTGTTTGTGGTCTTTATGACCATAATTTTTTCTTACAATATGTTGTTCATTTTATTGTGAAATGTAGCATACATATAGATGATTATAAGTACTTATATATTCATTTTAATAATAAGCTTCAAGAAACTACCACCTAGGTGAAAAAGTAGACCATTACCTCAATTACTTAGAAGCCCCCATGTGACCATTCCTGATCAAATCCACCTCTGTCTAACTCCCGGGGGTAACCACTATCTTGACTTTTATTACCGTAATTTTTAATGACCAGTTGTCTTGATACCGTTTACTCAGTCATTCCCCTACTTTTAGCATTTAAAGTGTTGCCAATATTTTCCCAGAGTGCTGTAAAAATTAGAATCCTTATTATGGGGAAGAGGAATCAATTTCCATCATTATCCAAGATGTTTAAATGAGATTAGAGGAGGGCTCTTGATTTCTATCTTCATATGCTACACTGGGCATAGTGGAAATGGAAGGACCCTGTGATAATCGTCACCACCTGAGCATTTTCCTTGTTTCCTAACATCCAAATAAGCAAAATTCTGCAGGTGCATTCCCCATGGAGCATCTCCTTTAATCCTTTCCCTTTCTACCTTCCCATCATCTTTTCTTTTTCTTTTTTTTTGTCTGTGTGTTTCTTTTTTTAAAATTACTCAATGAGTTTTATTACATTTTTAGTTGTACAACAGTCATGACAACCTATAGCACTTCCATCCATCCGAAACCATCAGTGCATCCCCCACCCCAAAAACTGTCTCATTTAGAAACCATAAGTTTATCAAAGTCTGTGCAGTATCTGTTCTGCAAAGAAGTTCATTGTGTCCTTTTGTTTTAGATTCCACATGTAAGTGAAAGCATTTGATGTTGGTGTCTCATTGTCTGACTGACTTCACTTAGCAGGATAATTTCTAAGTCCATCCATGTTGCTGCAAATGCCATTATTTCTTTCCTTTTAATGGCTGGGTAATATTCCATTGTGTATATGCACCACATCTTTATCCACTCCTCTGTCCATGGACAGTTAGGTTGTTTCCATGTCTTGGCTATTGTATATGGTGCTGCAATGAACACTGGAGTACATGTGTCTTTTTGAGTCATGGTTTTCTATGGATAGATGCCCAGGAGTGGGATTGCTGGATCAAATGATAGTTCTATTTTTACTTTTTTAAGCAATCTCCATACATTTTTCCACAGTGGTTGCACCAAATTACAATCCCACCCACAGTGTAATAGGGTTCCTTTTTCTCCACACCCTCTCCAGCACTTATTGTTTGTAGACTTCTTGATGGTGGCCATTCCAGCTGGTGTAAGGTGGTACTTCATAGTGGTTTTGATTTTCATTTCTCTAATAATGAGTGATGTTGAACATCTTTCATGTGTTTCTTGCCCATCTGTATGTCTTGTTTGGAGAATCATCTGTTTAGATTTTCTGCCCATTTTTTTGATGGGATTGTTTGTTTTCTGGTGTTGAGCTGCAGAAGGTGTTTATAAATTTTGGAAATTAATCCCTTGTCAGTCGATTCATTTGCAAAGATTTTCTCCCATTTTGTGGGTTGTCTTTTCATTTTGTTTAGGGTTTCCTTTGCTGTGCAGAAACTTTTAAGTTTAATTAAGTCCCATTTGTTTATTTTTGTTTTTACTGTCATTACTCTAAGAGGTGGATTTGAGAAGATGTTGCTGTCATTTGTCAGAGAGTGTTTGGCCTATGTTTCCCTCTAAGAGTTTTATAGGATGTGGTCTTATATCTAGGTCTTTAATCCATTTTGAGTTTATTTTGTGTATGGTGTTAGGAAGTGTTCTAATTTCATTCTTGTACCTGTCATGGTCCAGTTTTCCCAGCACCACTTATTGAAGGGGCTGTTTTTTCTCCATTGTATATTCTTGCCTCCTTTGTCATGGATTAGTTGACTGTAGGTGTGTGGGTTCAATTCTGGCCATTTTATTTTGCACCACAGATCCATATGTCTGTCTTTGTGCCAGTACCAAACACTGTTTGGTGACTGTTTTGATGACTGTTGCCTTTTAGTAGAGTCTGAAGCCCGGGAGCCTGATTCCTCCAGCTCCATTTTTCTTTCTCAGGATGGCTTTGGCTCTTTTGGGTCTTTGTGCTTCCAAACAAACTTTAAAATACTTTGTTCGAGTTCTGTGAAAAATGTCCTTGGTAATTTGATAGGGATTGCATAGAATCTCTAGATTGCCTTGGGTAGTATAGTCATTTTGATAATATTGACTCTTCCAATCCAAGAGCATGGTACATCTTTCCATGTATTTGTGTCATCTTTGATTTCTTTCATCAGCATCTTAGACTTTTCAGAGTACAGGTCTTTTGTCTCTTTGGGTAGGTTTACTCCTAGGAATTTTATTCTTTTTGATGTGATGGTAAATGGGACTGCTTCCCTAATTTCTCTTTCTGATCTTTCGTTGTTAGTATATAGAAATGCCATCAATTTCTGTGTATTAATTTTGTATCCCGTGACTTTGCCAAATTCATGGATGAGCTCTAACAGTTTTCTAGTAGAATCTTTAGGATTCTCTAGGTATAGTATCATGTCATCTGCAAATAGTGACAGTTTTACTTCTCACTTTCTATTTTGGATTCCTTTTATTTCTTTTACTTCTTTGATTGCCATGGCTAGGACTTCCAAAACTATGTTGAAGAGTAGTGGCAAAAGCAGACATCCTTGTTTTGTTCTTGATCTCAGCAGGAATTCTTTCAGGTTTTCACCATTGAGAATGATGTTATCTCTGGGTTTGTCATATGTGGCCGTTATTATGTTGAGGTAGGTTCCCTCTATGCCCACTTTCTGAAGGGTTTTTAATCAGAAATAGGTATTGGATTTTGTCAAAGGCTTTTTCTGCATCTATTGAGAGGGTCATATGGTTTTTATTCAGTTTATTAATGTGGTGTATCACACTGATGGATTTGTGGATATTGAAGAATCCTTGCATTCCTGGGATAAATCCCATTTGCTCACGCTGTAAAATCCTTTTAATGTATTGTTGGATTCGGTTTGCTAGTATTTTGTTGAGGATTTTTGCATCTATGTTCATCAGTGAAATTGGCCTGTAACTTTCTTGTTTTGTGGTATCTTTGTCTGGTTTTGGTATCAGGTGATAGTGGCCTCATAGAATAAGTTTGGGAGTATTCCTTCCTCTACAATTTTTTGGAATAGTTTCAGAAGGATAGGTGTTAGCTCGTCCCTAAGTGTTTGATAGAATTCACCTGCAAAGCCATATGGTCCTTGACTTTTGTTTGTTGGAAGGTTTTTAAACACAGTTTCAATTTCAGTACTTGTGATGGGTCCATTCATCTTTATTATCTTGTCTTGGTTTAATCTTGGAAGATTGTACTTTTCTAAGAATTTGTCCATTTCTTCTAGGTTTTCCATTTTATTGGTGTATAGTTGCATATAGTCTCTTATGTACCTTTTATTTCTGTGATATCTGTTTTAACTTCTCTTTTTTCATTTCTAATTTAATTGACTTGGGTCCTCTTTCTTTTTTTTTCTTGATAAGTCTGGCTAAGGGTTTACCAATTTTGTTGATGTTTTCAAAGAACTAGCTTTTAGTTTCATTATCTTTTCTATGGTTTTCTTCATTTCTATTTCATTGATTTCTGCTCTCATCTTTCTTTCTTTCTTCCTGCTAACTTTTGGTCTTGTCTGTTCTTCTCTTTCTAGCTGCTTAAGATGTAAAAGTTAGGTTGTTTATTTGAGATTTTGCTTATTTGCTGAAGTAGGTTTGTATTTCTATAAACTTTCCTTTTAGAACTGCTTTTGCTGCATCCCATAAGTTTGGAGTGTCATATCTTTATTTTCAATTGCTTCTAGGTATTTTTAAATTTCCCCTTTGATTTCTTCAGTGATCCATTGGTTGTTTAGTAGCATATTGTTTGGTCTCCACATGTTTGTGTTTTTTGCAGTTTTTTTCTTGTTGTTGATTTCCATTCATATAGTGCTATGGTCAGAAAAGATGCTTGATATGATTTCGGTTTTCTTCAAGTTACCAAGGTATGATTTGTAGCCCAGGATGTTATCAATCTTAGAGGATGTTTCATGTGCACTTGAGAAGAATGTATATTTTGTTGCTTTTGGATGGGATGTCCTATAAATACATATAAAGTCCATCTGGTCTAATGCGTCATTCAGGGCCTGTGTTTCCTTATTGATTTTCTGTCTGGATGATCTGTCCCTTGCTGTAAATGGGATGTTAAAGTCTCCCACTATTACTGTATTATTGTCGATTTCATCTTTTAAGGTTGTTAGCAGTTGCCTTATATATTGTGGTGATTCTATGTTGGGTTCATAGATATTTATAGTTGTTATATCTTCCTCTTGGATTGATCCTTTGATCATTAGGTGGTGTCCTTCATTGTTTCTTAAAAATATTCATTTTAAGGTCTATTTTGTCTGATATGAGTATTGCTGCCCCAGCTTTCTTTTGATTTCTGCTTGCATGGAATATTTTCTTCCATCCTCTCACTTTCAATTTGTATGTGTCCCTAGGAGTGAAGTAGGTCTCTTGAAGACAGAGTACATATGGATCTTGTTTCTATATCCATCCAGCCAGTCTATATCTTTTGGTTGGGGCATTTCATATATTAACATTTAAGGTAATTATTGATATGTATGTTCTTATTGCCATTGTATTAACTGTTTTGGATTTGTTTTTGTTGCTCTTTTTTCTTTCTTCTCTTGCTCTCTGTGGTTTGATGACTATCATTAGTGTTGTATTTGAGTTGATTTTTCTTATTTGTTTGTGTATCAATTGTATATTTTTGGTTTGCAGTTGCCCTGAAGTTTTGATAATGATTGTTTTAAGTTGCTGCTCTCTTAATTTCAAATGCATCTTCAGGATCCTGCATTTGTACCTTCCTCTTCTCATGATTTCTGATTTTGGTAGCATAATTGCGTGTGGATGATTTCATGTCTTTACTGTATACATGCCTTTACTTGTGAGCCTTGTCATTTGTGGTATTTTTGTTTCTGGTTGTAGCCTTTTCTTTTCTGTGTAGCGAACTTCCCTTAGTATTTGTCGTAAAGCTGGTTTAGTGTTGCTGCATTCTCTTAGCTTTTGCTTGTGTGTAAAGCTTTTGATTTCTCCTTCAAATGTGAATGAGAACCTTGCTGGGTAAAGAAATCTTGGTTGGAGATTTTTTTCCTTTCATCACATGAAGTATGTCGTTCCACTCCCTTGTGGCCTGCAGAGTTTCTACTGAAAAATCTGCAGATAAGCTTATTGGGGTTTCCTTGTATGTTATTTGTTTCTTTTTCCTAGCTGCTTTCAGTGTTTTCTCTTTGTCTTTAATTTTGGTCAATTTGATTAGTATGTGTCCTGGAGTGTTCCTCCTTGGGTTTATTTTATATGGTACTTGTTGTGCTTCCTGCATTTGGGTGAGTCGTTCCTTTCCCACATTAGGGAAGTTTTCGGCTATTATCTCTTCAAATATTTTTTCTGTCCCTTTCTCTCTCACTTCTCCTTCTGGCACCCTTATTATTACAGATGATGGTACATGTAACATTGTCCCAGAGTTGTCTGCAACTCCCTTCATTTCTTTTCAATCTTTTTTCTGTTCCACATAAGTAATTTCCACTAGTCTGTCCTCAACCTTGCTTATTCATTCTTCTGCCTCCTGTATTCTGATGTTGGTTGATTCTATTGAATTTTTTATTTCATTTATTATATTTTGCATCTCTGCTTGCTTAAGTTTTAAATCTTGTATTTCTTTGCTCAATATTTGCTCTTAATTATCAATCTTGGTTTCTGGTTTATTTCCAATATCTTGCATCATCTTCACTGTCAGCAGTCTGAAGACTTTTTCCTGGAGGATGATAATCTCCTGATCACTTAGCTATTTTTCTGGGTTTTTTCCTTTCTCCCTCATCTGAGTTATAGTTCTCTGTCTTTTCATTTTTATTGTTTTTTTGTGTGGTTTCCTTTTTGCAGACAATAGAGTTGTATCCTCTCTTACTTCTTGTGTCTGTCCCTTTTGTGGCTTAATTTGGTACAGGGGCTTCCTGTGGGTTTCCTAATAGGAGGGAGTGGTGCCTGCCCACTGGTAGCTGGAGCTGATTCCTATCCCTCTGGTGAGTGGGGCTTTGTCTCTGAGTGTGATTAGAGGTGGCTATGTGCCTGGGGGTCTTTAGGCAGCCCTTTACTATTAGGTGGGGCTGTGATCCCACCTCGATTATTGTTTGGCCTGGATGTTCTCAATGTTGATGGGTGGAGACAGATTTTCCCAAAATGGCCACCCTCCAGAGAAATGCATCCTGATGGATATTCCCAAGAGCTTTGTCTCCAATGTCCTTCCCCCACAACGAGCCACAGTCACCCCCTGTTTTCTCAGGAGGTCCTCCAAGAAATGCAGTCTGGTCTGACCCAGATTCCTATGGAGTCTTTGCTTTGCCCTGGGACCCAGTGCACATGAAAGTCTGTGTGCACCTTTTAAGGTCGGAGTCTCCATTTCCCCCCATCCTGTGGAGCTCCTGCACACAAGCCCAACTGGCCTTCAATGCCAGATGTTCCAGGGGCTCTTTCTCCCAATGCCAGATCCCCAGGTGTGGGAATTTGATGTGGGGCTCAGAACTCTCACTCCTTTAGGTGACACTCTGATACAGTTACTTTCCAGTCTGTGGGCTTCCCACCCAGGAGGTATGAGGTTGCTTATATTGCATAATCGCCTGTCCTGCCTCTTAATGTGGCTTCCTCTTTGTCTTCTGGAGTAGGATATTTTTTTGAAAGTTTCTGGTCCATTTGGGTGAAGGTTGTTCTGCATTTGGTTGTAGTTTTGTTGTTTTTATGAGAGAAGTTGAGCTCTAATTCTTCTATTCTGCCATCTTAATCCTGTCCTAAGATGCTTACATTTAGACATCTCCTCTACAACATGGGGCTATAGATGTTGCTGGTATATTGTACACCTAAAATTCAGAGGGCACCTCTAATCTTAAGTAGTCTTACCACAGTACAATAAAAAAAAATGTAATGACAACTTTGTAAAAGAAAATAGAGTGTTTTCTAAAAATATCTATTTAAATGGTCTTAAAACCTTGAAAGGCATACCTAATTGTCACATTTTGCAAGATGGAAATGGACTTTTAAGTTTGGAACATTTGTCTTTTGAGGCCACCAATTTGCAAACTAAGAATCTTTGAAACAGATTAAAACGTTTATATTTCATTATCAATTAACTAACACCTTAGCTAAGATTTTAATATGCTCCACAGAAGGCTGGAATAATTTGCCTTTGAGTTTTAAAAATAATGTTCATAAGCTCACATGAATTGACTTATTCTAATTAAAAGTACAAGGACATATTAAATTACAATATTTTTAAAGTAGCAAAATAGCCAGATTTTTCATCTTTGTATAATAAATATGCATATTCCCTTTTTATAGAGCATTCTAAATTTATTCCTTCTATTGCTGAAAGTAAATATAGTCCAAGTAAATATGGTTAAGAAATTTAAAATTGTAAGCATATTTTCAGGAATGTATTATCATTAATATATAATGTCATGTGTAATAAACTAAACTCAGGAATGTGATAATTATTTTCATCTGTACACATAAATTTGTTTCCCACCATATAGTCATCATATCAGTTCTTAATTCATTGTTTCTCCATAGCCATAACAAAAGCCTCATGCATTTTTTGTACTCTTTGAACTTTTTTTTCACATCTCAGTAATCAGTTACTACTTTTCAAAGGTCCTGTAGATTTTCTATAACCAGATTTCCTTCTTTTTTATTTTTTATCAGATTATTCTTTTTTTAAAAAAAGTCCTGAATTGGTACTTTTATTGATTTTAGTGATTAAATATCTTAAACCACTAGAGTATTTTGCCTTGAAGCTTTATCCTTTTACTTTCTTATTTCATAGCAGAAAATAGTTTAGTATTAGTAATGAAGTCAGCCCTGGTTATGTTTAAATGAGCATATATCAGATACAGGGACTTGCATTCATTCTTTCACTTATCTTATATGACCATGATAACAGAGTGCCTAGAATTAGTATTCACATTTTAGGCTTCAAGATTATTCCCTAGTGTACTTCTGTTAAAAGATACAGTCATTATAGAAAGCCAGTGCTATCTGACTTTGGAACCCAATGTTTTAACTCTTATTTTCTGCTTCCCATTTGCTTGCATGGTTTCATTTGTTGTTTGGAGGCAGTTGACATTTTATAGCATCTTGATTCACAAGTTTCATTCCTACGTATAATTTGGCAACTAGGTCAGGCCTAGTGAGATACCTTACTTTCTTTTCTAGCTCTTACCAGATATTCTTAACTGCTTTATACATGGAAATGAGTCACCTGTCGCAAAACTAAAACTCAGAAGTCATACTTAATTCCCCAGTTGCTGTGTGTTAGGGGTCAGGAAAGACTTACCAGGGGAAATATAGTTTGAATTAGACTTTTTCTGTAGGATTAGTTATAACATGGGTAGCATTTTTAAAAAAAATTTTTAAAGCTACCATTCTATTTTTTTAATGCTAATCAATATATTTTCACTTTTTTTTTTTTTTGCTTTTTAGGGCCACACCATGGCATATGAAAGTTCCCAGGCTAGGGGTCAAATTGGAGCTACCGCTCCCAGCCTACACCACAGCCTTAGCAACATGGAATCCAAGCTGTGACTGTGACCTATACCGTAGTCCACAGGCACGTCAGATCCCCAACCCACTGAGCAAGGCAAGGGATCAAACCTGCATCCTCATGGATACTAGTTGGATTCATTTCTGCTGTGCCACGGTGGGAACTCCCAATTTTCACTGTTAATAATGGGCACATACTATCTAGTTGACTCTTGTTCACTTTAACCATTTTTCTGTTTTTGAACATTAATTCTTTCTATTCCTCAATTCACTCTAAGGGATATAGGTTTTTGATAAATTTGATTGAATGATTAAATGTAGAAAGTGAGGATTCTGCTGAAAACCTTTGTTCTGGATTTCTAATTGCAATTCATATTCATTTAGGATTCATTGAGAGGATGAAAAGTCTATTGAAAGAAAATTATTTAAATTCATTTTGGCCTTTTCTGCAATTTTGTCTATCATCTGTTTCCTAAGAAAATCATTTTGTTTCTCTTTAAGTTGTTCTTTAGGAATTTCTTCCAAGTTTAATCACACAAAAATTGCATTGGAACCTCCCTAAGGAGCTTTTATTTTTTTCATTTCAGGCAAAGTGCCTGCTTTGTTTCCATGGCACTACAGTAACATTGGCCTATCTTTATTTTCAGTCATTCCTCACTTAATGGAAAGGTTCTGGTGATGATGTTGTCAGTATCACTCCTCTTTGTATGGATTTTACAAAATCTAGAGGGCTGAACCTCACTTTGGGCAATCTGCCCTTAGTAACATTTATTGAATAAACTTGCAGGGTCAGCAGTCACTAAAAGTACATGCAGAAAGAATTAGTTGGTGTTGCTTTTTTTTTTGAAGAAAATACAAATAAAATGGCTGTAACTACCTCTTTGAGAGCTCAGACTAACAACTAAAAAAAAAAAAAACCTGTAATGCAGAGGAAGATAAAGACTAAGTAGAATTGCTCAGCAAAAAAAGTGTAACAGTGTCTGAGCCTCATATAGATCATCTTAATGAACTCCAAACTCTCAAGAAAAAAAAAAACAAAAAAAACCTCTGTTTATCCTTTTCAAAAAGTGACCAATTAAAGTTCAACTATTAAAAAAAAAGGTGAAATCTATATGCCAATTTTAATAAGGTAAGAGTGAAAAATATTGCATGATGCTTCTAAGTGTTTTTAAGTTCTTTAATTAGCTCTCAGATTTCCTTTGCAAGTAAGAATTATAATCTTTTCTAGACTTCTAACTTTCTCTCTTAATTCTTCATCATTAAGAGGATCCATCAAGTCTACTGCATAAAATTGGGAAAGTTTCCAAATTTTATAGCTGTGTTCTATCTTGAAGCCAAAATATTTTATAAGTCTCTTGGTTCTAATGTTCTTAACTCAGTTGAATGTCTGAGCATTTTAGATGAGAGACATTTTTATCACTTTGACAAAAATGGCAACTTGAATTTTAATGACTCCATCAAAAATTGATCAAGTATGTTGTTTTTGTGAGGCCTTTCAAAAAATGAACTTACTAACCAACCATTTTAAAGGCCCATCCATTTTGGCTTGAAAAGTTCCCTCCAGCTCAATACATGAATTAACTATTTATTCACATATGGCATCTTTTAAAAATGAATATAAATTGCAGTTAGAAATCCAGCACAAACATTTCCAGCAGTAAGCCCACTTTTTGCAATTGATCATTCAATCAAATTATCAAAAACTGTGTTCCTTAATGTCATTTTTTAAACTATAATTAACGGAAAATACTTTTCTAACTTAAATGAATTATTAGCTTTGTTAAATAAATGCTTGAATATCTCTTGATAAATAGTTCTATGGGAGAGATGATTTTTTTTAAAAAAAGGGTTTTTTTGCATCTAAGTTGTAAACTGTATAGTTTTAAGTTTTCTATTTATGATGTTCATTTGAAAATGTTTAGCAATAATTTTAGAGTTTTAAATATTTTTAAACATCTGTGATTATGAGGGTACTTTTAAGAAGATAATATTTATTGTAAGATAAGTGGAGAATAATTCACTTAATGGTGAGATAGCATTCTGAAATAATATTAATTTTAATTGCTAAAATCAATATTATCTTAAAATATGAGAATTAATCTTTCTAATCCAGACTATAGTCCTTTTTGCCTCCAGTTCTGTCTCTTATATTTGAACATTGCATTTGACTTTTTAATCATCAGTGCTATTCATTACTATATTATGAATACAGATAAGCCTATTCAGATCAATAGACTTTTTAAAAATGGCTGTCTTCTGATGTTGGCTTTTTACTGTACAATTGTTATAAAATGCTAATTAAATCCTGTAGTTTATTTAGATATTGAATTTATTTATTTATTTTGGTGCCAAAACTCAGAATAAACTCTATGATTTAAAAATAAAGCCTTTCGAGCCCTTGGGTTGTATGGAAACTTATCTTTAGCAAATTTTATTAAATTTTCAAACATTTCAGTGACTTGTAAACTGGCGTACTATGATGAATTCTGAGATTAATGCATGGATCTTGCCAGAAAATGGGTAGACATAAATCACAGTGTCATAAATTTTAAGCTTATAGGGAGCCTAAAATATGATGGACTAAACAGTAGGGAAAGGCTTACCAGGAGAACTTCAGTTTGAGTTGGACTTGATGTGTAGGATTAATTGTAACATGGGTAGTGTTTTATGATATTTTTTAAAGCTACTTTTCTAATTTTTGTACATAAAGTATAATTTTTCACTTTTAATGATTAGAAAATACTCTCTGGTTAACTCTTTTTCACTTAACTTTCTGTTTTTGAACATTAGTCCTTTTCTATTCCTCTATTCACCAACATAAATATATGTGTAATTAATATCTTTTAATGTATATTTTTCATTAAAATAACTCCCCCAAGTGATATTGTTTGGAAAATTCTTCATAGAATTTGAAGTTGCCTTTTCTTCTCAGATTGTTGGTAATTTCTTACTTACATCTTTGTTGATTGAACAAAAATGCTGTGCATCTGGTTAGTACATGAATAGTACAAAGAGAATGCCCTGCACAAATTGGGCCTTTATTATCTAGATGTCCAGTTCAAAATTGAGAAGAAATATTGTTTTTACATAGCCTGAGTGCCTTCCTTTTTATCTGAAATATTTGATAATAATGCAAGGAGGTGATTAATTTCTCCAAGAATAAGGACAACAAAAAGTGTGAGGAACCAAGGACTGAAAACACATTCTACAGGTCTTGTCATTCTGTTTTCCTTTGGCCCATGATTAAAATTATCTAAACCTTTTTCTAAAAAACATCTTGTCTTCAGCTTATATGAATCTATGGGACCATTTTTTTTTCTCTGTAAGTTTGCATCCACTCTCTAAAGTTCCCGCTTACTTTTAAAATTTGACACAATTTACCAGATTTGATACTCTGACTACCAGCTCTATTCCATGATTTGTATGAACTCTTCACTTACATGATCTCATTTAATTCTCATGTAAAGTAGATGAGATCATTGGTGCTTAAGTAAAACAACTTTCCAGTAATCATAAAATCTGTAAGTGATAGAGTCACACTTTCAGATGCTGTTATTTGTAGCACAGTGCTCATACAGGCTTAACATCAGACACATCTGCACTAAGTTCCATTTTTGCTCCTGCCATGATCCTATTCTAAAAAGTCTCATCTATGTCCTGGACTATGGAAAATATCTCCTAACTGGTTTATATTCATCCACATTGGCTGTCATTAGCCAGAATAATTTCTTAAAATGTATATTTGGTCATGTAACCCATTCTTGATTTATTCCTTCTTAATCTCAGTTATTTGAACTAAATTTGAAAGATAAGGAGTTAGCTAGGCAAAGAAGAGGGATAAGGATGCTCCATTTTGAAGAAGCAGACTATGTAGAGGCCTCACCTATTCAAAAAGTGAGTTGGTATGAGGATTTGCAAATATAATTAGAGATTTTAAAGATGTTTTCAAAGGTATGTCATTAGTATGCATAGAGCTTAAGGCATGAAGAATGGTGGAAGACAGATGCTTATGAGATTGTATACCATCCAAAATTTTATATGTAACATATAATTTGATTTGAATTTTATACAGATAATCACTATGGCAGTAGGAAATGAAAATATGGAGAATGTGTTGTATTGTGATAAGACACGAGCACAGATGCCATTCACGAATCTGTTGTATTAATGCAGGTGAGAGATAGTGAAATACTGAATTACAATAAAAGTGGTGAGGAATGAGTATAAACAGAACTAGAGTATTAAGATTAAGTCAAGAGCACCTTATTACTTAGATGAGAAAATGCTCATCCTAATTTTGAGTGTTTGTTACCACTAAATTATTACAATGATTAAGAGGTAGCAGGTTAGAAAACCAGCATATATTTTAATAAAATGATCTCAGAAATGGTAACGTAAAGCCAACATCAACAGGAATATGTGTAGATTTTGAAAGTGTTTCTTTCATTGCTGTATTAAAATACATTTTCTGTTCTGCTTATCTAGTTTTGATATGTAGTGATAAATTTAAACATATATTATTACCCTTAGCTCCAAAATAAATGAGAAAAAATACATGTAAATGATTTACCAATTTAATGGTTTATTTCTTATTGCTTACATCCTTTATAGTACTATCAGTTCCCTTCTTTCTTGATATGACTTGGGTGAAGTTTCTTGTGCTTGAGCAATTTTACCTAAATCATAAAAACAGAGTTGAATGGAAAAAGACTTATAAGAAGTCAGAGATTCTTTATTACAAATATTGGCATGGCCTTGTACAAGTGACTTCTTATATCTGGGCCTCAGAAACAACATCAAAAAACAGTTATCTGCCTCTGAAGACTATTTCAAAGGCCAACCTAAATAAAGAGGATGAAGAGCTTTGAAAATGATAAAGTACACAAGTAAAATATTAAAATTGGCTTTTATTTTGTTCTGAGACCAGTTACATGTAGGCAGAACCATTTGGCTAATGCATGTCGTCACTAAAGAAGAAAATCAAATTGGGCTCTTGCTTGAAGATTTAAAGTTCACGGAGCTTATAGCACATAGAAAATTAATAGTAAAATTCAAATGCACATATTTTTAGTTATCAAGGGACTTAAAATTCCCTTGGCCAAATGTGAAAATCACAGACTAGAACATATTAAAAAACTAATTAAAACTGCATGGCCTCCTCTCTTCCACATATGTGCTTGAGTAAGAACCTATTGCTTCTTGATGTGTCCTAAGGAATGATGTAACTTTTCTCATTTATATTTAGTCCTAAATACTTATCACATTATAAATTCAGTGATGATGCATGTATGTATTTATCTCATTGCTTTGAAGGAGACCTCTCCAAGCAGAGCCAAACTCTGAGGGTGCAGGAAAATCAGTTTCCCTTTGAAAAAGGGCCAGCTGAAATCTGGCTGCCTTATTAGTGATGGTTCTGTAGGACAGTTATTTAAAAATAGCCTCATGCCCATCTCCTCCAACCTTAAATCACACAAGAATGTCATCTTTGATATCCATATAGAACGAGCTTCTCAGCAAACAATGAACTTACTGCCTCCAGGGCAGCTCATCCTAATATAGGACTATTCCAACAGCATGTTCTTAATGTAGCTCGTATACTTCACTTCAAATCATGTTCTCCGGCATTAACACCCCCTTCTCCAACCACTTAGAAAGGATATGTGAGGATATCTTCCCTCTATCTTATTTATTTCCCAAGACAAAATTTCCAATTTTATTTTTCAGCCAGTTTTTATTTGCCATGGTTGGATGGCCTTATCTCTAGGGTGTCTGTCTCTAGACACGTTTCACCAGGATTCAGAATGCGTCATATTGTATTACATATGAGATTTGATAAGGACGAAATAATTTCATGCAACTATTAAATTTTTTGTTCTGGATGTTCCTTTTCTATTAACGAATGCTGAGTTTGCAGCCCTGAAACTGTTGGCCCTTAGGATCATGGAGACAATTAATACCTTAAGTGCATTTCACATAAACCTCCTTTAAAGATGTACCCCTCACTTGGCACTTTAATAGTTTAGTTTCTGAACCTAAGCATCTTTACCTTTGGCTTTATTATATCTCATTTTGACAGTCTTGGCCCATCCATTAAACTAGTGGAGACATTTTTAAATCCTGTTTTTGTGTTAGTCATAGATTCACAGACTTAATAAGCACTGTTTCTTATGTCCTTTTGCAAGTCAGTGTTAAAATGCTGAACAAGAAAAGACCAAGGACAGCAGGGTTACTCTTTAATGAAATTATGTACCTGAAAAAGCTTTGCAAACATTATTGAATATTCCTCTTTGCTTCTATGTCCTTCCTTCTTTTATATATGCTGCTTTATAATCTGACCTTATGGAGAATTCCTCCTGTACAGTCTTCAGGGCTTCTTTAACTTTCTTTCCAATAACCTCTTTGCCAGCGGAATCATTTCTAATTACATCATATGGGTTTTAGTTCTAGAATTTTCTTCTCTTTTTGAGACATCTTGTCTCTTAGAAATTTTCTCAAGTGGTAAATTCTCTGAATTTTTCAGTGTATGATTTTCCTTTATTTGCAGTTAAAAATCTTTAATTCGTAATGCTTTTTCAATGAATTTTATTACATTTATAGTAGTACAATGATCATCACAATCCCATTTTATAGCATTTCCATCCCAAATCCCCAGTGCATCCCCCCCACCCCCCAATCTGTCTCCTTTGGAAACCATAAGTTTATCAAAGTCTGTGAGTCAGTATCTGTTATGCAAAGAAGTTCATTGTGCCCTTTTTTTAGATACCAGATGAAAATGATAGCATATGATGTTGGTATCTCACTGACTAACTTCACTTAGCATGATAATTTCTGGGTCCATCCATGTTGTTGCAAATGCCATTATTTCATTCCTTTTAATGGCTGAGTAATATTCCATTATGTATATGTACCACATCTTCTTTATCTACTCCTATCTCAATGGACATGTAAGTTGTTTCCATATCTTTGCTGTTGTATATGGTGCTGCAATGAACATTGGAGTACATGAATCTTTTTTGAGTCATGGTTTTCTCTGAATAGATGCCTAGCAGTGGGATTGCTGGATCAAATGGGAGCTTGTATTTCTTGAGTATCTGTTTTGTGTACCGGAGTGTATGTCTGATGCTGCAGGGCATGCAATCATCTGTATGATGTTCCTGGATCTCAAAGAGCTTATCAGGCAATAGGAGAGATACAGCACACAATGTAGCACTAGCAGCACACTGTAAATGTGATATTTCTCACTCCATTCTCTTAGTTCTTCCCTGTAGTTCTAAATGTGGCTGTAGGTCCTCCCCACCCACCCACCCAAAGGAAGGACTCCTCATGCTTCTAGATATTTTCTACACCCATATTGCCTATTAGCATGTTTGCAGTGCTTCCAACTTCCATGTCATCCTTGCTTCATCTGAGATTGCTCCAAAGTCTTCTCTTAACCCACTGTGAATCTAATTTACAGTTGTTTAAGAGTTGCCCAGAACTGAGAGTCTCACATTCAACTCATTGTCTTTAGTCTAAACTACATGCTGTAATGTTCTTATTGTGACCATTGTAAAGCATATTCAAATCTTTTATTTGTGCAGTGTTATCATATACATTCATGAAGATGTGCATATTAGAAATATCTACTTGGAGTTCCTGTTGTGTCTCAGTGGGTTAAGAACCTGACATAGTGTCCTTGAGGGGGTCAGGGATCTGGTGTTGCTGTAAGCTGTGGCATAGATCTCAATGTAGCTCGCATCTGGTATTGCCATGGCTGTGGTGTAGGCCTGCAGCTGAATCTCCCATTAGACCCCTAGTCCGGGAACTTCCATATGCCAGAGGTGTGGCCCTAAAAAGAAAAAAAAAAGAAAAAATTAAGAAACATCTACTTGATCTATATATGAATAAAGTAGACATTTCTAATATACTGTATTTTTATATACCCTATTTATATTTCTGATATACTATGTATATAGTATGCATGTGTGTGAGTTGAATTTACTTAGGCCATAAATTCACTTATTTGGATTTATCAATTTCAAGTAGATATATTTTTAATATAGTTTACTTATCATTTTGAATAGAGCTTGGAGTAACGAATTAAAAATGAATAAACAACAGCTGCCCTAGCAAAAACCCAGAATGATTCCTATCCACAGGCTCAGTATTTTCTCCTATGCTTTTAAACCACCTCACATTTCCCAAGTACCAGAAATCCATGTTTTCTTTTATTTTTGGCTAATAAAGGTAAGAGCAGGTAGAAACTCTGCTAAGCCTCAGCCCAGCAGGGCCATGCAGCAGTTGGACAATTTAACAGACCACATTAGTGGTGTAAAACCTAATTCCTGTCCCTTACTGTGATGCCATTGAGGTGCTCTGGTACCCAAAGCAAGCAGTAATTCAGTACTTTTCTGTGACTAATGGATCTAAGGGTTTTTTTTTTTTCCCTCCCAGTTTTCCTGGAGACATTGTATTCAAGATGTGGTTTAAAAAGGACTGAATAATTCACTGCAGTTGTTAAATTTGATGTTCTGGAAACTCTTTTTCTATTAATGCTGAGCTTGCAGCCTGCTACTGTTGCCTTGTAAGGATTGCTCTAAGGCACATGATGTACCATTGTGTAGATTCACATGCAATTATGAGAAATAATACAGAGATCCCTATGTACCCTACACCTAGTTTCTCCCAATTGTACATTTTGTGTAACTGTAGTATATCTAATATCTCAGGAGTTCTCAATATGGTTTAGTGGGTTGAGAACCCAACTAGTACCCATGAGGATGCAGTTTCAATCCCTGGCCTCACTTAGAGGTTAAGGATCTGGCATTGCTGTGAGCTGTGGCATAGATTGCAGATGCACTTCAGATCCTGAGTTGCTGTGACTATGGTATAGTCCAGCAGGTGTAGCTCAGATTTGACCTCTAGCCTTGGAATTTCCATGTGCCACAGGTGCAGCCCTAAAAAGCAAACCAGCAAGCAAGAAAGAAAGAAAAAGAGAAAGAGAGAGAGAAAGAAAGAATAATGTCTAATATCTCAACTAGGAAACTACATTACCCTAATCCACTGACCTGTTTAGATTTTACCAGTTTTACATATTTATATTGTGTGTGTTTATATTTAGTTTTCTAAATTTTATCATACACGTAGGTATGTATGAACATAGTCATAACACCAAATGGTTCTATCACCATAATACTGCTTTTTATCCTTTTGTAGCCACAGCTATCTCCCTGCCTCATCCTTAACTCCTACCCATTTTATTTAATTTTAAAAGAAATGTACTCATGTATTACTTGTATAATGAATATTAATGAACATATGGGACATGGACTTTCTCATCTACATATTAAAAATCATCTGGATTCTACATATTTCTGTATGAGTCAGAGTTTTGAAGAGAGTACATAATATACATTTTGAAATTGTTAAAATGTGTTTTAAAGCTTCTTTAAGGGATGTACATTATGCTTTCTTTATGAAATCATTTCTGCAAGAGATAAGGTTGTGGAGGAAAGGAAATAATGAAAAGAGAGAGAGGTGGGGGGGGAGAGGTGGTGAGAGGGACAGAGGGAGGAGAGGTAGTGTAAATGAGAGCTTGCATATATGAAGGGTTTACTCATTTCTTTTTTCTCTTTTATTTTTATGACTGCACGTGCAGCATATGGAAGTTCCCAGGCTAGGGGTCAAATCAGGACTACTACTGAGGCCTATGCCACAGCCAAGGCAATGCCAGATCCTTAACCCACTGAGTGAGGCCAGGGATCGAACCCACATCCTCATGGACACTATGTCAGAGTCTTAACTTACTGAGCCACAATGGGAAGTGTTTGAACTGATACATCACTGAACAGAATGGTCAGAGATCAGATGGAGACAAAGCACCAATGTGAACTAATCCTAAAGATCTGCTGCCTCATCCTGCTATGAAGCTTTCTTGGTACTCTGAAGAAGGAAGTGGGAAGAACAAAATCAGGTAGAAATAGGTTGAAAATAGGCTGAAATGCAGAGGGTTTTGATTTATATAAGCTACAAACTCTTTTTATACTGCCAAGTTATAGTATTTGGACAGGTGCATTGCTCACATAAACAAGTGTGTGCGTATGTCTGATATACAAGTAGCATTCAGGATGGTACTATGATATAGATATTATAACCATTTTAAAACTGAGACACAAAAGTTTCAAGTAAATCAGGAGTCAAAGAAGAGAAGAAGGGAGGGAGGAAAGGAATGGAGAGGAAGAGAGGGAAGCAGGAAAGGGAGAGAGGAAAGAAGAAAGGAGTGAGGGAGGAAAGAAGGAAACACTGTATGTAGAGATACATAGATAAACATTGTATTGATAAGAACGTACTGATTTTTCTTTTTTAAAACATTTATTGAGATTTAGTTGATTTACAATATTGTGTTTAATTTCTGCCGTATAGCAGAATGACTCAGTTATACGTATACATATTCTTTTTCATATTCATTCAAATTAGGGTTTATCACAGGATACTGAATATAGTTTTCATATAATAGTTTGCATCTTCTAGTCCTAAATTCCCAATCCTTCCCTACCCTTCCCTTGGCAACCATAGGTCTGTTCTTTATGTTTGTGAGTCTTTCTGTTTTTCAGGCATGTCCATTTGTGTTTATATTTTAGATTCCACATTTAAGTTATCATGTATTTGTCTTTCTTTTTCTGAATTACTTTGCTTAGTTGATAATCTCTATGTTCATCCTTATTGCTGCAAAAGGTGTTATTTCATTCTTTTTAATGGCTGAGTAGTATTCCAGTTGTGTGTGTGTGTGTGTGTGTGTGTATACTATATCTTTATTCATTCATCTGTTGATGGACATTTAGGTGATTTACATATTGTAGCTATTGTAAATAATGCTACTATGAACATAGGGATGCATGCATCTTTTCAAATTATGGATTTGTCTGGGTATATACACAGGAGTGGGATTGATGGATCATATGGCAACTCTACTTTTAGTTTTTTGAGAAACCAACATACTGTTTTCCATAGTGGCTGCACCAGTTTACATTCCTACCAACTGTATAGGAGGGTTCCATTTTTCTCCATACCCTTTCCTGCACTTATTATTTAAAGACTTTTAAAAAATGGCCACTCTGACAGGTGTTAGGTGGTACCTCATTGTAGCTTTGCATTTGCATTAGCGATGATGAGCATCGTTTCATGCGCCTTTTGGCTATCTCTATGTCTTCTTTGGAGAAATGTCTAATTTAGTTCTTCTGCCTATTTTTAATTGGGTTGTTTGATTTTATTTATTATTGAATTGTAGGAGCTATTTGTATATTTTGGAAAGTAAGCCTTTTTCAATCACATTATTTGCAAATATTTTCTCCCATTTTGTAGATTGTCTTTTTGTTTTGTTTGTGGTTGCCCTTGCTGTACAGAAGCTTGTAGGTTTGATTAGATCCCATTTATTTATTTTTGCTTTTATTTTTGTTGCTTTGGGAGACTGACCTAGGAAAACATTGATACAATTTATGTCAGAAAATGTTTTGCCTATGTTCCCTTCTAAGAGTTTTATGATGTCTTGTCTTAGGTTTAAGCCTTTAAGCCATTTTGAATTTGAAATTCTGGGTCTTTTATGGTTCCATATAAAGTTTTGGATTTATTTTCTAGTTCTGTGAAAAATATCATGGTTACATTGATAGGTATTGCATTAAATTTCTAGATTACTTTGAGGCATATGGCCATGTTAACAGTATTAATTCTTCCAATCCAGGAGCATGGAATATCTTTCCATTTCTTTGAATCCTCTTAAATTTCCTTGATTAATGTTTTGTCCTTCTCAGCATATATGTCTTTTACTTTCTCTGATATTCTCCTTTAATTGAAAGATTGCTAACATGACACACTGACATGAACAATATGTAACCATAATATCTGTCTGCTGACCTTTTCCAAATCACTAAGAATAACAAGAATGTTGCATTTTATTTTTCCTTGTGCTAAGTGAACAGAGTAGGACTGACATTTATATTGTGAGAGCAGACCATGATTTAGGACAGGAAAATGTAAAGGATGATTATTATCTCACTTCACCAAAGGGTGAAGATGTGCCACTCAAAGTTATCTTTAAAAAGAAAAAAAGTTTCCTGAACTTTGAAATTTACAGAAGTTTGAAGAGAACTTTGAGCAAAGAAAATTTATCTTGTGAAAGATTTGTATAATGAAGTTTTTCTGCTGCTACTTTGGATTATTTTAATCCTGTCATGTAAGAAAATATTAGTTATGCAAGGACAAAAACTTCATTAGCTCTATAATCTCCATTGGGCCTTACTTTACATTTCTTTTATTTATTTTTATATAACAGTCTTGCAAACAAAATCTAGTACATAGACTTTTTTTAAAAGTCAAATTGGGATAACATTTAATTTCCTCACTAAATTGGTTATTAATTTAGTATCTGTTGTTTATGGTGAAAATTCATTATGTTAAATTATCATTATGAAATTTAGTGAATGAGTTCTTTAAAAAAACTGCAAAGCCAACAACCACCTCTACCCAGCCTCTGCCCCTTCCAGAAAAGCCCTTCACCTTGGGTTGTATCTTACTGAAATATAGCATCACTTGAAGTTATTTTCTTGAATTGTTAATGGGAAATTGCAAATGCAGTAATAAAATTTTTAGGTCACCAAGATTTATGTTTTATTTAACTGCCGCACTCTTGCTATTAGAGGAGAGGAATGATTAGTTGTTCTCATTTACAATGTGACATTTACATTAAGCAATAAATGCTCTAGTGGTGCATTAATTTATTTATCATATGATGCTAGATGTGTATAATAATTTGAAAACATTTTCCTATAGCTAAGTACATGATACTGTACTTTTATCCAATAATACAAATGCATTTCCATATTCAATCAGTGCCTCTAATTTAATTTTTAAATTAGATTTTGCAGTGCTGGTGATGAGGCAAGCTTGCTTTAGTAATAGTATTTATATGAATCCTTCTGAATATTTATGCATTTAAAAAACTCATTTATGTGAAGTAATTTCCAATTTTATTCTATATTTCTTGTCCATTTGTTAAAGCTATTTGTTTTAATATAATAGCATTTCTTATGCTGTGCTGTAATTTTTGGAGTGCACTAAATATCATGGCCATATTATGCCAAACAATATATTACATAACTTTTATTAAATAAGTGACTAAATGAATTGCAGTGAAACCCATATGATTCATTTGTTCACATTTGTGTCCAAACAGCTGACATTTTGCATCATGTAGATCAAACATCTAAATGACTACACGTTTAAGTTTTAATCATTTTCAACACAAGGAAAACAGCTATGGACTAATGTAAAACACCTCCCTCATATTATCTTTTATAGAAGAGATAAGATGAGAAAGATAGGCAATGGCATCATCTGGTGGATCTGTAATTGGTCAAACTCTGGATAGTTAAATATTTCAAGGTTTTCCTTAGTGTGCAATGGGTTAAAACCTAGGGCAACCTTAGGAAGAATTTCCTGTGGGAAGCAAAATTTTTGAATGCCTACAATGAATAAAGCACCATTCTTGGCACTTTCAGACATGCCATGCTTTGAAATAATTACAACTTCTTGTAGTATTGTTTTTGCATTCTACAAGTGGAAATTAAGAAATACTGTCATAGCTATGATTCCAATCCAAATTCATAAGACTTTAGTTGTGCCTTTACTGATAGTAAGACTCAAATCAAAATAACATGTTCAGACAACTGATTGACGGCAAAGTAATTGTAGAGGAGAAGAAAGTGCCATTAGGAGCTGGAGGGGGTCATAATTCTCAGTTGTTAAAAAGATATTCCCAAATAACTTCCAGAGTTTTACCCATATTTTCTGAGTTCAGAGTTTAGTACCGCCATTCAATATCATTGTGTGAGGGAGAACCCTATTTCTTGGGAATACATGTGGTAAACAGTAGCAGTTGCCAAAGTTTCTAAGACTGGAAGAAAGCCAACATGGCAACAACTTGGAACTGAGGAACCGTTCAGAATTTCTCATAGGATATTTTATTTCAACATACTATCAAGAAGAAAAAGAAATCTTTATAAGGTCACACAGGAAAATTGCTTTATTAGAATCCTGATTCAGAATATCCTGTTTTTAGCATTTCACTTGCCAAAATATGTGGACTTAAAAAAAGAAAAAGAAATAGCACCTTATTTTGTTTAAAACTATAGACTCTATAGTGGTTTTCTGAATCTTTCACTTAAATTTTGAGATGTTAAGAGCATTGATTTGAACTAAGATAGCCTTGGTGAGACCTGTAGCTTTGCCAGGGTCTAGCTCTGTGTCCTCGCTCAAGGTTTCTTGATTTATCTCTATCCCAGCTTTTGTTAATAGCATTGTATATGAATACATATTTTCCTCATTTGATTTTTGATTTGCATAACACATGTTTTTTGGTAGCCAGCAAATAGTGAGTAATAAAAGATAGTATAATAATAAGAAAAAAACTTATCCTTAATAAGTTATGTAACCAAACATGTAAGAACTTTCTCTGGGGAATTTGAATTAGATACAATTGTATCAGTTTCTGTGCTTAATCATTGGAAATTTTTATGCTTTGCTATCATAATGAACTAATATAAAGCATAATTATGAATTCAAATTTATTCTTGCTGTAATAAATCATCTTGGTTTACTACAGAGAAGTGAAAATAATCAGTTTCAAAAATAGTGAGTTTTTTTTAATTTTTTGTTTGCACATCTTAGTTCTAGGAATTTATTATACTTTTTCCAGGAATGTAATATACTGTTCCTTCGCCTGTGTTCAGAGATACATGTGTGTGGACATTTGTTTTATCATTTTTATAATAAAATCCTGGGAGTGATAATTTTCAATTGGGGCATATTATAAGCAGATTATGTTTTATGCATATGATGGGTATTGATTGATAGAATAGATGGGGTTGATGATAGAAAATAGAAATGAATTAATCTCTCTGACATTAAATGAAAGGAATAAAGCATCATACAATATTCTTATATATATATAAGAATCTACACACATACACACATATGCATGAAATATTTCAGAGAAATGTTCTGAACTGTGAAATTTGTTCTTTCTGATGGGGATATATCTCATTTTAAAGGGTGATTTACTTCTGGGTTTCTTTTTTTTTTTTTTGTCTTTTTGTCTTTTCTGGGGCTGCTCCCGCGGCATATGGAGTTTCCCAGGCGTAGGGGTCTAATTGGAGCTGTAGCCACCGGCCTACACCAGAGCCATAACAATGTAGGATCTGAGCCGCATCTGCGACCTACACCACGGCTCACGGCAATGCCAGATCCTTAACCCACTGAGCAAGGCCAGGGACCTAACCCGCAACCTCATGGTTCCTACTCGGATTCGTTAACCACTGAGCCACAACAGGAACTCCTACTTCTGGATTTCTTACAGTTTTATTATCTGTATATAAGTGTAAAAATTAGTTTAAAATATTCATGGAATATTTTATGGACATATGATTGATTTATATCTGTATATGGGGGTTATATCTGATTTATTCTAAATTTTATAACATCTTTATTTTATAATAAATATGCATGTTTAAAATAGCATTGATTGACAGATTCATAAAAATAATTTGAAATAGGAGTTCCCTTCATGGCTCAGTGGTTAACCAATCCGACTAGGAACCACGAGGTTGCGGGCTCAATTCCTAGCCTCGCTCAGTGGGTTAAGGATCCAGTGTTGCCATGAGCTGTGATGTAGGTCGCAGACACAGCTCAGATCTCATGTTTCTGTGGCTGGGGCATAGGCCGACAGCTTTAGCTCTGATTAGACCCCTAGCCTCGGAACCTCCATATGACACAGGGAGCCAAAAGAAAGAACAAACGAATGAAAGTCATAATTATTGGGTATCTCAGGACATGAAATCACTCTCTCAAATTTTGGCTTTATAAGATAATTCACACATCTTTACAAATGGAGATAGTAGAAGTAATAAACTAAACCCAGTGATCCTTGTATCATCTGTCTGTTTTTTTACCCTGCCCTTTGGAATTGTATTACTCCTCACCATTGCTTCTGCATATAAAGTAAGTTGCAGCCAAAGTAAAATCAAATTGCTTTTATTCATTTCAGGAACATTTTTTAAAATGTAGCCTATTTCTACATTAAAAATGACAGTGATTGAATATCAATTGGTGGTATTATATAGATCTTAGGGGAAAGAAAGTTAAATATTGTGTTTCATAGAACTAGATTGATTATTATTTAGATTGACACAAACCCTCAGAAACAGGTAGAAATAAGCAATCTTCTGACATGAAGTTAAAATACAAATGGTACATCTATGTATTTCCTCCATAGATTTATGGGTTGAAATAAATGGATTTGGTCTATTTAAGAAAAAAAAACAAAAAAAAAACAAAAACAGCAACATGACAAAAGTATTCACTCTATGAGTGCAAGACTCCTGAGATTCATTCACTGCTGCACCTCCCACGTCAGGAATTGGTACTTAGGAAGTGATGATGAGAATTTGTTGACTTACACAATTTATTTAACATTAGCTTGTAAGTTGAATTAATTGAAATATAAAGAAAATTGAACTATGATGTATCTTTTGATTGTTTAAACTGTTTTCAATTAGGAGATAAGAAAACTTCCCAAACTGAAAAGCAGAGTGCTGATCTATCTACCGGAATGAGAGTGTATTGCACATTCCACTAGAAGGCCTTATTATGCAAGTCTATTTTAAATTCCTGTTTAGTGATATTCCTGATATAGTTTGAGATGGATTACACAGTTAACAGGAGCTATATTTTTCAAAGATACTTCCTAAATATATTTTAAAATACTTTTTTTTGTGCTTATCTCCTTTGAAGTGTCCCTGAAACCATTCTGCCAGGTGTTGGGAAGATATGTAGTAGCTGAGCACCCTTACTTCTGTCACCATCCTCAGAATCAACTTTGGAGATGCTTTCACCCTGTCCGCCTTCTGCAGCAGCCCGGCAGAGTGCTGACTCCTTCTTGGTGGTGAGGAACTCTTCAGGCTCCAGAAGTAAGCTGATTGCATTCAGTTTGATCATCGCGAGTGGGTTTAAAAACCCTTAGCGGAGGGGATTCCCTTGTGGCCTAGTGGGTTCAGTACCTGGCATTGTCACTACAATGGCTTGGCTGCTGTGGAATGGGTTCTATCCCTAGCCCAGGAACTTCCATATGTTGCAAGTGCAGTCCCCCAAAAAATGCTCAGGGGAGGCTAACTAGAAAACACACAAATTAATATACAAGTTAAAAACCAGCATTGGGGATTTCCCATTGTGGCTCAGCAGTAATGAACCTAAATAGTATCCATGAGGTTGTAGGTCTGATTCTTGGCCTCACTCAGTGGCTTAACGATCCAGCATTGTCACTGCAATGGCTTGGTTGGGTCACTGCTGTGGCACAGGTTTGATCCTAGGCCTTGGAACTTCCATGTGACCGGCCAGGTGCAGCCAAAAACAACCAAACCAAACCAAACAAGGAGTTCCCTTTGTGGCTTAGCAGCTTAAGAGCCTTTCCAGTATATATAAAGATGCAGGTTCGATCCCTGGCCTTGCTCACTCGGTTAAGGATCTGGTGTTGCCATGAGCTGCAGTGTAGCTGCACCTGCTACTAGGATGCTGTGGTGCAGGCTGTCACCTGCAGCTCCAGTTCGACCCCTCGGCTGGGAACTTCCATATGCTGCAGGTGTGGCCCGAAAAAGAAAAAAGAAACCAATATCATTCTTCACTGATTATCTTGTTTATTTTTTAAGTCATATCTTTCTAAAGATATGTGTGGTCTACCATATTGTATGTTGACAACCTATATCTTTATGGAATTTTCATGTGTCTTCATAACATATTTATAGCCTTGAGGCATAGACAAGGGAAAGATTAAAATAGTGTGTGCATGTGAATAATCAAATTCGGAATGATAATTACTTTATTGAAGTTGCTTGGCTAATGATTTATGAAGATGGAATAAAATCCCTGGGTTTTTTGATTCTTAAAAGTCAAGTGACAGAACACTGTAAACCAGTTATAATGGAAAAAAATAAAAATCATTAAATTAAATAAATAAATAAATAAATAAATTCCATGCCTAAAAAAAAAAGGTCAAGTGCTCTTTCCAGGCCTGTGATCTCTCCTGCCACATGTAGAATGAGGAAGTGGTACTAGAAATAGCACTTTTCCTGATTGGTTGATTTACTAGATGACATGTTCTCTGTCACTGAAGGACAGTTGTGGGAGCCTATAAATATGCATACTGAAAAACTAGGGAAAAGTGAAATCAGATATAGGAAAAGTTACTGAAATCAGAGGACATAAAGTATCTACAAATTGTATGACATAATGTGTTGTATATCATCCAAAACCAAATTCTCAGCTACTTGTTTATTTTTTGGCTTTTTAATTACTGGACAAATCAGGTAAGCATATCAATTACATGATTATTTATGTTCAGATGATTTAAAAAGTAAAGACAATTTATTTGGAAAAGTTTAGACTTTCTTGGTCCATATGTAAGATTCTATTGTTTTGCCATTTTTCTAGTTTCCTAGGTTTAAATTTGACATATTTCTCTTTTTCCTTCTTCCAAACACTTGATATAGGCATCTCTTGCTGCTCTAAATGATATATTTGTGTCACAGTATGATCACACAGAAAATGATTACTGGTGCATTTTTATAGAGAACAAAATTTCACATAGCCTAGATTGTCTATCAGTAATTAGGTGCTTAACATTTGAAATTTCCTTTAAGGGGATGGATATGAGATGCCTAAAAATCTTTTATTTTGCATCATATTATAGTTTAGTATGCCAGAAATAGACTGGTCTGTGTCCTTAAGGAGACCATTGCTAAGAATTTATTTCCGAATCATCGTGCTCCTGTTGTATGAGACTTAAAACATGAGTTCCTGTTGTGGCTCAGTGGGTTAAGAATCTGACATAGTATCTGTGAAGATGTGGGTTAGATCACTGGCCTCACTCAGTGGATTAAGGATCCAGAGTTGCTGCAAGCTGCAGTGTAGGTCACAGATGCAGCTTGGATCCCACATTGCTGAGGCCCTGGCATAGGTCAGCAGCTGCAGCTGCAGCTCCAATTTGATGTCTTGTCTGGGAACTTCCATATGCCTTGGCCCTAAAAAGAAAGAAAGAAAAAAATTAAAATAGGCAGCCAGTATACTGTTGCTACTGCACTCAAAGTAATATGGAAGGGCTACTTTTAAGACATAAACAATTAGGTTATATTGAGGTTAATTCATTCTAAATATAACTATAACATAAAATGATGAGTCTTGAGTATGCAGAAGATAGATTACAAATCATTATTTTAGTGTAGGTTTTTTCTATGTTTATTTTATTACCTTGTGCTCTTTTCATACATGATTTCTTCATTTATCTTAAGAATTGTATTCATGGCTTTTGTCCTTGAGCTTTTCATTAAATTAAACAACTTGAGGAAGACATTCCAGGTGTTTATACCTTTTGCTTAAGGAAATCAAGGACCTTGTCTAAGCTTAAAGGAATTTCCCACATTTCAAAGATGTAGAATTTATGGAGTTTGTTTCTTAAAGGCAACCCTACAAGAAATTCCAAAGTTTTTATCTGCCCCAACAGTTAATTAGATAATTAGTGATTTTTTTGTTTTTAATGGGTAAGGCTGACTTTTTCTAAGTAAACATCTGATTTTATGAAAGCTGTTAACCAAGGAAATACATTTACTGACATGGATTTCCTAGTGTAAATCACACGAATTACTAAATTCAACTACATTTTCATTTACTGTTAGCTATAATCAAGACCAAAGGATTTACTTAATTAACCTGGCAACAGAAGGCTAAACAGAAATAATTTATATATTGAAAACGACTCTTCTGAGTTAACGCTTAATTCAATTTTTTAATTACCAGTCCATTAGTCTGTAAAAGTAGAACCTCCTTTTCCCTTTTTATTTTTTTCTTTGGAGTAACATTAGGCTGAAAGTCTTGCATGGAATTAATCACACTTAAAAAAGAGAAAGTAAATACATTCCTAATTAGGTTCCTCAAATTTCAAATAGCTCATTGAAAATTCATAGCACATCCATTAAAATCCCTTTAAAAAACGAAATGGGATACTGAAAACTTTCTTAGAGGAAGCAATGAATGGAGAAGTAGTTTAATAATGAGGCAGTGCAATGCCCCTTTGTTATTGGCTCAGGACTGTTGAGGTGGTGCTGGTTGTTATGATAGTTATTTTTCTCACTGTGGCATTTTCAGTTAGTCTTGTCCAGCAAGTAGTACTTTTGTTTGTGATTAGCTAAATCACAGATAAGTTTAAAGAATAAACAGTAATATCTGAACAGGAAATATGCATGCTTGTGTTAATATGTATATATTTATCTAGAGGTAATTTTCTCTGCAAGTAACAACAATGACAGTAACTCTGCAGGTCTAGTATGCCTTCTAAATATTAAGGTATCCTTAATGACATTAAATATATAGTATTTAACATTTTTAAATACTTTGATTTTTCCGAAAAATAAATTCCCCTGTGTTTAGGCTTGTAAATTATCAACTCTAATAACATTAATCCCCTTGTCATAATAATGACCAAGATATTATCATTTGACACTTTCTAATAAATGTTAATTCATTTGATTATTGTACTATTTCTATGAGGTAGTTTTAAAAATTTGAATATGTTCTTAACCAGTTTTTTTTATGCTTAGTATCTTTAGGTATATATGTATACACTTGAAAGCATTTCAGATACTTGGGCCACAGAAACATAGATAGAGAAATAGAGTTATTGATAGGAAAAAGCAATATGCTAACTGTAATTGTTAAAGTGCTGAATAAATTAAGTTCAATAATCCTGACAGAGCAGAGAGTAAACATGTTATATCACGCCTTGCTCATTTTAAGAGGAAGAGAGAATAAAACATTCTTAAAGAAAGCAAACTTTATAATGACTCTCATTTATGTACTCAGTGCCAGTCAATTCCAAATTGATACACCTAATATCTAATTAACACATTGCAAACAAAACTCTATCATTCTTGAGCTTAGTAAATGGCATTATCATATACCTGAAAAAATAAGAATCATCTTGTCAGCTTTCTCATTCATCCCACAATTTCATCACCTAATCTGGTTATATTTACCAATATTTTTTCTTGAATTTATCCATTTTTCTCCATTTGGGACCATCAGTACCCTGGTACCCACTGCCATAATTTCTCCCCTGGGATACTCTAGAGGTCTCCTAAGTTATCTACTCGTGTCCGCTGATGTACCTATTCTGTCCATATGTAGTTAAGAGAGCATAACAAAATGCAACGGTGAGGTGACATCCATCTCTAAAGACCATTCACCTTATAACATAGACCAGGTGCTGCCCTGAGTTCACTAAATTTTGTAAATGCTCTCAACTGGTCCCACACCATGCTCCCTCCCTTCCCCGCATTCCAGATGCAGAGGCCATTCAGTGATTCCTCCCTGTTACATGACATCCCACTGAGGTCTTTGCAAAAGGTTGTTTCTCCCTAAGTGGATCACCATCCCCCATCTCCTTGCTGGTATCTCCACACAGTACTTGCTTTCTGAAAGAAGCCGTTCTTACCCCACCTGACCTTTTATTATATGGTCTCAAATAGCACTGTATAACTGGAATTCATTAAAAGGTTATGTTTCTTCGTGCAGTTATCTGACTAATATTGGCTTCCCTTCCAGATTGTAAGCACTATAAAGTCACAATCCATGTCCATTTTGCTCCACATTGAGACATCGCCCCCCCCCTTTTTCTTTAGGTATTGTGAACACAGGCATAGAGCCCATCTCATTCTGTGTGTGTGTGTATGTGGTGTGTGTTTTAAGAGAGAAAATCCCTGAGACATGAAAAAAAATCACTGGAGTATCAGGGAGGGAAAATTATAATAGACAGGAAATGTTACTGGAAAATTAGTGCTTAAATTTTGACTTTCTCCCAACTTTTGTTGCTTTTGTTATTTTGTTGTTTCCCTTTCTTTAGTGGTTTACTGAGATACTTTTTGTTACAACTAAGTGTCATGGCATTTGTTGTAAAAAGTTCCTGAAATTCAGAGTTCCCATCAATGTGCAGCAGAAATGAATCTAAGAACCCTGAGGTTGAGGGTTTGAGCTCTGGCCTTGCTCAGTGGGTTAGGATAAGGCGTTGCTGTGAGCTGTGGTGTGGTGTAGGTCACAGCCTCGGCTTGGATCTGATGTTGCTGTGGTGTAGGACAGCAGCTACAGCTCCGATTGAACCTCTAACCTGGGAGCCTCCATGTGCTGCGGGTGCGGCCCTGAAAAGACCAAAAAAAAAAAAAAGAAAAAAAGTTCCTGAAATTCTCATTCTACTGACAAGAACCAGACCTCTATTTCTAGAACTAAGAACCTTGCAAGTAGTGGCATAAGCTTGTGTTACTTCTATACTAATAATGGTGAATGTTAAATATAAATGATCCACTGTATAAATATGTCAAATCCAAGGCATTGATTGGTAAAGTATAGGAAACTTCTGTCATATGAAACATGAGCATTTTTTGCTTTTATTTTAGAAAAGAAAGATTCCAAGGACATCAACTGAGACAAAAAATATTTAAGTATTGACCACTAGATTTCTTTGTTTTTGCATTTTCCTGTTGTCAAAGCGTGACCCATTTACTGTGGGCTCACCATTCACAGTGTCTGGTTTTCCATTGCCCTTTACTGCTGCACTCCCCTCTTTTTAGTAGCCTCAGCACCCTTCTTCAGTGCTGTTTGATAGGTGATGGATCAAGACCCTGTCCTTGCTGTTATAAAGCGGGTGCATATGAATCCAACAGAAATTGTTGTCTAAGAAATTATAAATTGGTAGGAGAGGTAAGGGTGTTGAAATGCAGAAAGAACTACCAGAAGATAGTGATGAAAAGCTATACATGGGCATGTTCAGCGGAAAAACAGCTTACTTGCCTTTGAGATTATGCCAATGTAATTGTTATGAGAAGTGGAATTTGTCTGGATGTCAGAGATAGGTTTCAACCTTGGACTGTTGTTGTTAATGTGCTGATGCGTTGTCTCATTTACATAAAAATTCCAGAAGCTAGAACGAGAATGCAGAGTTCTCCCCAAAGCCCTTAAGTAATGACACCAAAATTAAAAATGTCTTGGCTGGCGGTGCTTGATATAGAAAGGCCTGTGCTCTCTCTGCCTCCTGTTAGTGTTGGCCCTGTGCATAGTAGCACTGTAGCTCTTACTGTGAAGGGTCTTGGGAAGGAAGAGGTCTGAACAAAAGCTTATCTTTAAGAGGTAATGAATATTTTACATTTAGGACCAGAAGAGGTTGATGTCATGTGAAGAGTACTCCTGGCAATGGATAGTAGATGTATGGTAACAAACTTAATGGCAAAGCATGGGCTGTGAAACCCATTGGAAAAAAATCCAATTTGTACCCACTCAGCCTAAGTTATTATCCCAGTTATTATGATGAGCACTCTGTTACATGGACTATGCAGTTAACCTCCCTTATGTTGCTCTCTCTGTACTAGGGGTATTTTAACATAGGTCAGATTAAGAATTCTCTGAGTAAACTGAAGCATCTGTCCATCAGTATTAAACAGAATATGGGAGACTTTACAGCAGGGGAAAATTTAGCAGTACAAAGGCTTCTTTTAGAAAAACAAAACAAAACAAAACATGATTTTCCATGGGAAGAAACTCACAGGCTAGGATAAAATATGTATGCTAGATTGATCATAAACACTAACTTAATGCTGCTAGTAATATAATTTGAAGGGAAGAAACAATGAGTGAAATGTATTTTTAGAATTATATGGAAGAGTTCCCGTTGTGGTGCAGCAGAAACTAATCCCATTAGGAACCATGAGTTTGTGGGTTCAATCCCTGGCCTTGCTCAGTGGGTTAAGGATCCAGTGTTGCCATGAGCTGTGGTGTAGGTTGCAGATGTGGCTCAGATCTGGCGTTGCCGTGGCTGTGGTGTAGGCCGGTGGCTACGGCTCTAATTGGACCCCTAGCCTGGGAACCTCCATATGCTGCGGGTGTGGCCCTAGAAAGACCAAAAAAAAAAAAACAACTACATGGAAAGATACATAAAAATCGGTGACTTTATAGACATAGCCTTACTAGCTGACAACATTAATAGTATAAGAAATCCTAGAGTCTTGATTTTAAAATCAGCTCACTTAGATCATACACTTAACTTAGGTAATATAGACTTGACACCAAAATATTTAATATCTGAATGTTTAAGAACATCACTGATGCTGAAAACATTTTATAACCAAGCGGGGATAAATAAAGGACACCACTGGGGATGCAGATAAGCATGAGTTCCTCTCAAATGATAACCTCTTCCATCACCCTTGGTTACATATGTAAACTGAGTTCCTCTCAAATGATAACCTCTTCCATCACCCTTGGTTACATATGTAAAGCTGAATGGGTGATGACTGTGACCTTGCAGGGTGATGGCTTGATCTCATTTATCTAATGGCTTAATGGACTATTGGGAATATGCAAGGTGTAACTTGACATTAAAAAGGCATTTTCTGTGTATTTGTATGGTAAAAGAGCAGGCACATAAGATTGTGTGGCAACTAAGAGTGAAAGTTTGTAGCTGAGGTGAAAGCAACCTTTGTTTCAGATGATAACCTCTTCCATCACCCCTGGTTATGTATGACACCCTCTTAGTGTCAAGCAATTATTATTATTATTATTTGTTGTTGTTGTTGTTTTTAGGGCCACACCTGCAGCATATGAAGGTTCCCAGGCTAGGGGTCAAATCAGAGCTATAGCTGCCAGCCTACACCACAGCCACAGCAATGTGGGATCCAAGCTGCATCTGCTACCTATACTGCAGCTCATGGCAACACTGGATCCTTAAGTGAGGCTAGGGATTGAACCCTGTCCTCATTGATACTAGTCTGGTTCTTTTCCACTGAGCCACAATGGGAACTCCAAGCTATTCTAAATCTACAATAAGAATCTGGCTTTCTTTGTGATCACTTGCATGCAAATATGGATTACTATGCTAAATCCTGAAGCTTTAACATACTGTTTAATATCTGAAAAACAAATAACCTTTTAATACCTGCTTACTTATTTATATCTTGAAGATAGGCTTCCATTACAGACAAATGAGTGCCTCTTAGATTATTTCAATACCTAGTATAATAATGATTCTAACAGAAGTAATCCACAGTTGAAAACATGCATTCATTATTTATAAAGTGATGGAAAGATAAACTTTTCCATAGTAAGAATTCTCTGCCCAAAAGAGGGGACTGAAAAGGAGAGGCTAACAAATTTACAGGTAATTTAGTAAAATACTTTCATTCTGTCAAGGTTATATTATGAAGAACTTTTCAATATTTCCTGTATACATCTTGAAATGAAGTGATAGAATCTCAAAATTTTAGGCCAGGTTTAATTAAAGAATAACTCTATGTGTACCAATTACTGTGATAATGAGAGTGAAGCCATAGCATTCATGGGTTTTATTGCTATAGTTATATGTAAATGTCCCCCTTCTGGAAACTTGTATCTAGGAATGAGTCACATAACAGTGAGCCCATCAGATAGCCAACAGCTGAATCACTTCTTGGATGTGTCATCTATTTATCATAACATACAAGTAACTTTTATTAAAGGTATAGCAAGATTCTTTAAACTTCCTCAGTAATACTTTGCTATATTTCATGGTAGTTTCACAGTGGTATCCTGATTTCTAACTATTTGGAGATGAAATTCATATATAAGATTCCTCATGCAGTTGTATAGGATATTTATGTAAGGAGATCTATAATGCCCATTATGAAATATATGAAAAAATAAGGAAGCCATTGAAGAAAATATCAAGTAAGTATGTAGCAATCCTCAAGTCTAACTCATTTCTAAACCTTCTTGATAGTAGCCTTATAGTTTATTTTTGCCACATACCCATGTGACCAAATAATATTTCATTCTTATATATTTTAAACCTTGGAAACTATCACATCTATCCTCTATACCCAGGCAGGTATTTTGTTCAAATATATTTTTCTTATGCCTTTATTTTTTAGAATATTTCTTGAATCGTATCCAGAAATAAGTCCAGATATTAAGAAAATGGTAACATTAGTCTATAAGCTGTACAACTCAATGAAAAACTAATCTAATCCAAATAAACTGAAAGACCATCTATTTATACATTTTGTAGTACATTTTATGCAAGATATTCATATGAGAAACAGCAAAGATCAGGGATTTACTTTAAAAATACACATATCAAAAACATTAAAAATAATTAGAATGGCAATTTCCAGGCATTGGAAATACTTCTGAAGAAAAGTTAGTTATAGAGATTTGTATCTTATTTCACTTTTTCAGTATTAGATATGTTTTGATATGCTGCAGTTCCCTGCAAATTAGTACTCTTTGTTTAGGACATATGAGAATTTTCACTTCACTAGAATATAGATTAACTAGCATTCCATACTCATTCTGAATAAATTAAGTTTACTAAAAACTGAAAATAAGAATAAACCCCAAATTTCTGATTAAAAGTATAGAGAATTATCTTGCATCACAAACCAAAATATGTAATTTAACATTTTTAATGATCCAAAAATTATAAATTACAGAGTGTTTACTCATGCAAGTATAATATAAAAACAATATAAACATAAAACTAAAAAAGTAAATATTTCATGTTCATGGATGGAGGATTCAGTATTGTCAAGTTATCATTCCTTGCCAACTTGACCAGAAAATTCAGTACAATAGCATCCAAAATCCCAACAAGTTATTTAGTGGATATTGATAAACTGATTCTAACATTTATGTAGAGAGACAAAATATCTAGAATAGCCAATGCAATATTGAAGAAGCACAAAGTTAGAGGATCGATGATACCAAGTTTCAAGTTTTACTATGAAACTATAGTGATCAAGAAAATGTGGTATCAATGGGAGAATAGGCAGATGGATCAATGAACAGGAAAACAGAACTGAGAGCCAGAAATAGACCCCCATGAATATAGCCAGTGGATCTTTGACAAAGGAGAAAAGGCAATACAATGTAGCAAAGATAGTCTCTTCAACAAATGCTGCAGGAACAACATGCAGAATGTGACTCTAGACACAGACCTAACAACCTTTACAAAAGTTAACTCAAAATGAATCAGATCTGAACCTAACAAACAATATTGCAAAATCCTAGAAGATAACAGGAGAAAACCTAGGTGACATTGGGTATGGTGGTACCTTTTTATACACAACACCTGCAAAATAATCCATAAACAAATTGATTGATAAGCTGGACTTTATTTTTTAAAATTACTCAATGAATTTTATTACATTTATAGTTGCACAACAATCATCACAACCAAATTTTATAGCATTTCCATTCCAAACCCTCAGCCCATTCCACCCCCCCCCCCCCCAACCTGTCACCTTTGGAAACCAAAAGTTTTTCAAAGTCTGTGAGTCAGTATGTGTTCTGCAAAGAAGTTCATGGTGTTCTTTTTTTAGATTCCACATGTAAGTGATAGCATTTGATGTTGGTGTCTCATTGTTTGACTGACTTCACTTAGCATGATAATTTCTAGGTCCATCCATGTTGCTAAAAATGCTGGTATTTCATTCATTTTAATGGCTGATTAATATTCCATTGTGTATATGTACCACATCTTCTTGATCCTCTCCTCTGTCGATGGACATTTAGGTTGTTTCCATGTCTTGGCTATTGTATATGGTGCTGCAATTTATACTGGAGTACATGTGTCTTTTCGAACCATGGTTTTCTTTGCCCAGGAGTAGGATTGCCGGATCAAATGATAGTTCTATTTTGAGTTTTCTGAGGAATCTCCATACTGTTTTACACAGTGGTACACCAATTTACATTCCCACCCACAGTGTAATAGGGTTCTTTTTTCTCCACACCCTCTCTAGCACTTATTATTTGTAGACTTTTTGATGATGGCCATTGTGGCTGGTGTAATGTAGTACCTTATAGTGGTTTTGATGTGCATTTCTCAAATAATTTGTCTTTTCATGTGTTTCTCAGCCATCTGTATGTCTTCTTTGGAGAATTGTCTGTTTAGATCTTATATTCATTTTTGATGGGATTGTTTGTAATTTTGGTATTGAGCTGAAAAAGGTGTTTATAAATTTTACAAATTTTGGAGATTAATCCCTTGTCAGTCAATTCATTTGCAAAGATTTTCTCCCATTCTATGGGTTGTCTTTTCATTTTGTTTAGGGTTTCCTTTGCTGTGCAGAAACTTTTAAGTTTAATTAAGTCCCATTTGTTTATTTTTGTTTTTACTGTCATTACTCTAAGAGATGGATCTGAAAAGATGTTGCTGTTGTCTGTGTCAGAGAGTGTTCAGCCTATGTTTTTTCCTCCAAGAGTTTTATAGGATGTGGTTTTATATCTAGGTCTTTAATCCATTTTGAGTTTATTTTTATGTATGGTGTTAGGAAGTGTTCTAATTTCATTCTTGTACATGTGGCTGGTCCAGTTTTCCCAGCACCACTTATTGAAGGGGCTGTCTCTTCTCCATTGTATATTCTTGCCTCCTTTGTCATAGATTAGCTGACTATAGGTGCATGGGTTGAGCTGGATTTCTTTAAAATTGAAGACTTCTGCTCTTTGAAAGACAGTGTCAAAAGAATGAGAAGACAAGCTGCAGGCTGGGAGAAAATATTTACAAAAGACACATCTGATAAAGGATGTTATCCAAAATATGCAGTGAACTCTTAAAACTCAACAATGAAAACACAACATGTTTAGAAATTGAGCCAAAGACCTTAACAGATATCTCACCAAAGGAAATATACAGATGGAAAAAAAAATGTTAAAAGATATTCTATATCATATGTCATAAGGGAAATGCAAATTAAAATAACAATGAGATGCTGCTTTACACCTATTAGGAACCCCAAAAATCAGGAACACTGGCAACACCATATGCTGGGAAGGATATGAGGCATATGGAAATCTCTGATTCCCTGCTGGTGGGAATACAAGATGGCGCAGCCACTTTGGATGACAGTTTGCCTGTTCCTTCAACACTTACCATATGTTCAAACAATCACACTCATTTTCACCAAAGGAGTTAAAAATTTAGGTACACACACACACAAAACAGCACATGGATTTCTATAAGCAGCTTTATTCATATTTATCAAATGCCTGATACTAAGTGAAAGAAGACAGTCTGAAAAGGCTACATACTGTATGATTCCAATTATATGACATTCTGGAAAAAACAAAACTATGAAAACAGTAAAAAGATCAGTGGTTGTAGGTGTTTGGTGCTAGGGATGCGTAGACAGAGCACAGAGGATTTTTAGGGCAGTGAAAATATTCTGTGTAATGCCATAGTAACAGGTACAGTTCATTATACATTTGTTGAAACCCAGAGAACGTAAAATACCAAGTGAGAGAAGTTATGTAGGCATGGACTTGCAGTGGTTATGATGTGTCGATTTTATATTAATCGGTTGTGGAAAATGTCCTGCTGGGGTTGAGGATATTAACAATAGGAGAGTCTATACAGTGTGGAAGCAGGAAGGTATAAAAAATATCTTTATCCTCTCTATTTTGTTGTGAACCTTAAAATGCTCTGAAAAAATAAAGTCTTAGTGTAAAAACAGTATAGTGTTTCAGTAGTTTTAATGTTGAACTTTCTTCCATGTTTCAGGCTTTAAATAAATTCCTTAGATATTATGTATATCACAATATCTATTACTTTGGAATTGACATATTTAATATGGAATGCTTTCTCATTCTTATATTAACTTGAATTTATTTGATATACTAGTAAGATTAAAAATTTTTGCAAGAACTTTTTGGCCCTTCAGATTTTTGGGGGGTTGAAAACCTTTACTAATCTTTATGTTAGGTTGTGTTTTTCTTACCAGATTGTAGTAGGATTTTGTGTGTGTGTGTGTCTTTTTGCCTTTTCTAGGGCCGCACCCGTGGCATATGGAGGTTCACAACCATGGGTCTAATCAGAGCTGTAGCCTACAGCAACGCAGGATCTGAGCCATGTCTGTGACCTACACCACTGGTCATGGAAATGCTGGATCCTTAACCCACTGAGCAAGGCCAGGGATAGAACCTGTAACCTCATGGTTCCTAGTTGGATTCACTAACCACTGAGCCATGACAGGAACTCCCAGATTGTAGCAGTTTTAAAAAATGTATTTGGCATTCTAGTCTTCCATGGTTTTCTTGGGTCACACTTGTATTTCCTATAATCTGTGGTTAGTGTTCCCACTTTAAGAAGGTTATACTGATGGGAACACGATTTGTCCTTCCTAAATGAGACTCAGAAAGTATATGGGTACTAACAGGCATGCTTCAATGCCTGCACCTGGCCCTTGACACTTAGAAGGACTTAAGAGGGGGATATATAGCTTATATTTTATTCCCATTTAGGAGTGGTTTATACAGCCTAACGTTAAAGGGAGTTCCGAAATTGTTCCTACAGATTTCAGATCCCCAAGAAAACTTGACCCTTTTCCATTCTAAGGGGAAATAGCACTTCCATCAGAAGATCTGCAGGTATATAGTAGTGACCTGGATGAGATTATGTTGCCTCACACTGCACTGGAGAGACGGTCATTAAGCATATTTTTAATTACCAGCTGAGAGAATTCCTGCATCTTATTTAGTGTAGGTCTATGAGCATTCCGGGGTTTACCTACACTAGCAACCCAGAGATAGTTTTTAACTATAAATGTGAGTAACACATTAAACATTTCACCAATGTTCAGAGTACTTAATTCAGTGTACTTCATTGTCATGAAGTTTCATCAGCTTTTAAAAATATTTAATAGGCTCACTGTTTGATTTTAAGGGACAGTGCACTGACTAAAGCAAGTAAACATTTTTACAAATAGAAATTTGCATAAACTACCCCAGGCTCTAGGAAAGTGATTATCTCAGGAACTTCTCACCCAGATAGAATGTTTGCATTTTAATGCGGTAAAATTTGTCAAAAGTTTCTGGTTTGGGGAGTTCCTGTTATGGCTCAGCTGTAACAAACCCAACTGGTATCCATGAAGACACGGATTTTATCCCTGGCCCTGCTCAGTGGGTTAAGGATCCAGTGTTGTGACTATGGCACAGGCCAGCAGCTGAAGCTCCGATTGGACACCTAGCCTGGGAACGTCCATATGCTGCCTGTGCAGGCTTAAAAAAAAGGTTTCTTGTTTTAATATGTACATATGCTTTTTTTTTTCATTGTTTAAACTATTGTTCTCTGCTATTGAAGAAATAGTTTTATTTCTATATATCCTTTTGATATTTTTAGTGTCTTCACCTATTTTGATGTAGTGTAGAAATTAAATTATATTTGGAGTAAAGTTCAGTTCCATTTTATTTTTTTTGTATGAATAACCAGTTGCCTTGATATTGTTATTTATGGAAGAATTTATCATTTCCCTATTAAATTGAAACTCTACAATACACAGAGCTTTAATATATGCATAGCTATATTTCTTCATTTTTTATCTTATATAATTTTTCTATTCATCACCCCTGTACAAATACCATGCTGTAATCGGAATTATTCTACTTATTTCTTAATAAAATGAATGAATTCACTCCTTTCATTCCTCCTTCAAAATTGCCTTAGCTAATGTTGGCTCTTTATTCTTTTTTTTTCTCAATGAATTTATTACATTTATAGTTGTACAATGATCATCACAATCCAGTTTTATAGGATTTCAATCCCACACCCCCTGCACAACCCCCCAACCCCCCAAACTGTCTCATTTGGAAACCATATGTTTTTCAAAGTCTGTGAGTCAGTATCTGTTCTGCAAAGAGATTCATTGTGTCCCTTTTTTAGATTCCACATGTAAATGATAGCATTTGATGTTGGTGTCTCATTGTCTGACTGACTTCACTTAGCATGATAATTTCTAGGTCTATCCATGTTGCTAAAAATGCCATTATTTCTTTCCTTTTAATGGCTGAGTAATATTCCATTGTATATATGTACTACTTCTTCTTTATCCACTCCTCTGTCAATGGACATTTAGGTTGTTTCCACGTCTTGGCTATTGTATATGGTGCTGCAATGAACACTGGAGTACATCTGTCTTTTTGAGTCATGGTTTTCTCTGGATAGATGCCCAGGAGTGAATCAAATGATAATTCTATTTTTAGTTTTCTGAGGAATCTTCATACAACAATTGGTACAGTGGTTGTACCAATTTACAATCCCACCCACAGTGTAATAGGGTTCCTTTTTTTCCACACCCTCTCCAGCACTTCTTGCTTGTTGACTTTTTGGTGTTGGCCATTCTGGCTGATGTAAGGTGGTACCACATAGTGGTTTTGATTTGCATTTCTCTAATCATGAGTGATGTTGAACATCTTTTCATGTTTTTTTGTTTTTTTGGGGTTTTTTTTGGCCATCTGCATGTCTTCTTTGGAGAACTGTCTGTTTAGATCTTCTGCCCATTTTTTGATGGGGTTGTTTGTTTTTTTCGTATTGAGTGGTAAGAGGTGTTTATAAATTTTGGAGATTAATCCCTTGACACTCAATTCATTTGCAAAGATTTTCTCCCATTCTGTGGGTTGTCTTTTTGTTTTGTTTAGCATTTCCTTTGCTATGCAGAAACTTTTAAGTTTGATTAAGTCCCATTTGTTTATTTTTGTTTTTACTGTCATTACTCTAAGAGGTGGATCTGAGAAGATGCTGCTGTGGTTTATGTCAGAGAGTGTTTGGCCTATGTTTTCCCCTAAGAGTTTTATAGGATCTGGTCTTATATCTAAATTTTTAATCCATTTCGAGTTTATTTTTGTGTATGGTGTTAGGAAGTGTTCTAATTTCATTCTTGTACATGTGGCTGGTCCAGTTTTCCCAGCACCACTTATTGAAGGGGCTGTTTTTTCTCCATTGTATATTCTTGCCTCCTTTGTCATGGATTAGTTGACTGTAGGTGTGTGCGTTCAATTCTGGCCATTTTATTCTGCACCACAGATCCATATGTCTGTCTTTGTGCCAGTACCATACGGTTTTGATGACTGTTGCCTTTTAGTAGAGTCTGAAGCCTGGGAGCCTGATTCCTCCAGCTCCATTTTTCTTTCTCAGGATGGCTTTGGCTCTTTTGGGTCTTTGTGCTTCCAAACAAACTTTAAAATACTTTGTTCGAGTTCTGTGAAAAATGTCCTTGGTAATTTGATAGGGATTGCATAGAATCTCTAGATTGCTTTGGGTAGTATAGTCATTTTGATAATATTGACTCTTCCAATCCAAGAGCATGGTACATCTTTCCATGTATTTGTGTCATCTTTGATTTCTTTCATCAGCATCTTAGACTTTTCAGAGTACGGGTCTTTTGTCTCTTTGGGTAGGTTTACTCCTAGGAATTTTATTCTTTTTGATGTGATGGTAAATGGGACTGCTTCCCTAATTTCTCTTTCTGATCTTTCGTTGTTAGTATATAGAAATGCCATCAATTTCTGTGTATTAATTTTGTATCCCGTGACTTTGCCAAATTCATGGATGAGCTCTAACAGTTTTCTAGTAGAATCTTTAGGATTCTCTAGGTATCCTTTATCCTTCTGTTTCAAGGATCAAGTTCAGTGAAAAATCACGCAGATTTTACTGGAGTCACATTTATTCTAGTAATTTTTATTTTAGTTTGGAATGAAATTTTTTTTCATTTTTCAAAGTGTAAGTATATGTATCAGCATTCTTTTCCAGTTCCTATAATAAAATTTTATACATTTCTCCTTATATGTCTTGCATTTCTTTTCAATTTCTTCACAATGGCTCTTGTGTTTTTGTTAACAAATATTTAAAATATTATATTTTTCTGCTGATCATCACTACATAGTAATGTTGCTTTTTATCATTATGTTTTCTAAGCAACTTTACTGAACTCTTACTAATTTTAGTAGTTTGTAGTTCTTTGGATTATAAAATTTCATCTATAACATCAATAAAATAGCATTATTAAAATTTCCTTTGTATTTCTATTATCTAATTGAACCAGTTAGGAGATCTCATAATGGTGAATGCAGATGGTGATCATGGCCACTCTTACGTTTTTCTCTGCTTTGAGAGAACTGTTTTTCACGTTTTTACATAGTGTATGATATTTGCACTAAAACATTTTATGGTAAGTGCCAATTTAGGGTACATACACTTTTTCAAACTAGGGAAAAAGAATTTTTCTTACCAGTTTCTTGATAATGAACATTATGGGGTTTCTGTTGCAGTAGCTAGTTTCAGTTTTTAATGGATCATGATAATGGAACTCATCAAATCTTTACCCAGTTTTTGACCTTGTCTTTAAGACAGTGTTTTTTTCTGAATTGACAATGTAGTCAGTAATAAAATACCATTAAGGAAATTCATGGGTTTCTTTTTATTGGAGGTTAAGGGAATAGAATGTTGTTTGATTCTCTCAAAATTTGTTTTATATTTAATTTCTTTCTTATAGTTGATTTTCATAATTTGTTAATATATATTTTATTAGAATTTTTCTCTGCCCTCTCCCAGAAAGCTTGATTTTGGTATATTTAAAGATAAAATCCTTATAATAACTGGAAATAGTGTGATCAGTCCAATGCTTAGCTGAAACCTGGAAATCAGTAAGAATATATTTTTAAAAATTTTGCTTTGCTGCTTTTTTTATTGAGGTACAGTGGCCTTACAATGTTGTTACTTTCTGTTGTACAGCAAAGTGATTCAGTTACACACACACACACATATATGTATATATATATATATATATACTTTTTTTTTAATATTCTTCTCCATTATGCTTTATCACAGGACATTGGATATAGTTCCCTGTAGTATATGGTAGGACCATGTTGTTAGCCACTCTGTATATAATAGTTTGCATCTGCTAACGCTAAACTCCCACTACATCCCTCACTCACTCCCTCTCCCCCTTGGCAACCACAATCTGTTTTCTATGTCTGCATCCATTTCTGTTTTGTAGATAAAGTTCATTTGTGTTATAATTTAGATTCTACATTTAAGTGATATCATATGCCGTTTGTCTTTCTCTGACTTACTTCACTTTGTATGATAATCTCTAGATCCATTTATGTTATTGCAAATGGCATTATTTCATTATTTTTATAGCTGAGTAATAATCCAATGAATATATATACCACATCTTTGTCCATTCATTTGTCAGTGGACATTTGGGTTGTTTCTATTGGCTCTTGTGAATAGTGCTGCTATGTTCATAGCATCCATCTTTTTGAACTATAGTTTATCTGGATATTTACCTAGGAGTAGGATTACTGGATCATATGGCAGATCTATTTTTAAAATTTTGAGGAACCTCCATACTGTTTTCCATAGTGGTTGCACCAATTTTCATTCCCACCAACAGTCTAGGAGACTCTTCTCTTTTTCTCCACACCCTCTCCAGTATTTATTTATAGACTTTTTGATGATGTCCATTTTAACCAGTGGGAGATGGTACATCATTGTAGTTTTGATTTGCATTTCTGTAATAATTAGCAGTGATGATGTCTTTTCTTTTTTATGTTTAATTTTTTATTATAGTTGATTTACAATGTTCTGTCAATTTATGCTGTACAGCAAAGTGGCCCAGGTATACATATATATATACACTCTTTTTTTTCACATTATCCTCCATCATCTTCCTTCACAAGTGATTGGATATATTTACTTGGGCTATGCAGCAGAATTTCATTGGATGATATCTTTTCATGTGCCCATTGGCTATCTGTATGACTTCTTTGGAGAAATGTCTATTTGGTTCTTAATACATTTTTTGATTGGATTGTTTGTTTTTTGTCATTGAGCTGTTTGTATATTTTGGAGATTAAGTGCTTGTAGGCTGCATCATTTGCAAATATTTTCTCCAATTCCATGGGTTATCTTTTCATTCTGTTTATGGTTTCCTTGGCTGTGCCGAAACATGTAAGTTTGATTAGGACCCATTTATTTATTTTTGCTTTTATTTTTATTGCCTTGGGTGATTGACCTAAGAAAACATTGATAAAATCTAGGTCAGAGAATGTTTCGCCTATGTTCACTTTCAGGAGTTTTATGCTGTCTTATGTTTAAGTTTTTAAGCTAATTTGAGTTTGTTTTTGTTTACTGTCTGAGGGTGCCTTCTAACTTCATTGATTTACATGCAGCTCTCCAACTTTCCCAGTACCACTTGCTGAAGAGACTGTCTTTTCCCCACTGTGTATACTTGCCTCTTTTGTTGAAGATTAATTGTTCAAAGGTGTATGCATTTATATCTGGGCTCTTTGTTCTGTTCCATTGATCCATATGCCTGTTTTTGTACCAATGCCACACTGTTTTGATTACTACAGCTTTGTAGTATTGTCCAAATTCTGGAAGAGTTTTGCCTCCTGCTTTGTTCCTTTTCTTCAGGATCACTTTGGCAATCCTGGGTCTTTTATGGTTCCAAATAAATTTTTGGATTTTTCTTTCTAGTTCTGTGGAAAATGCCATGGGTAATTTGATAGTGTTCACATTAAATCTGTAAATTGCTTTGAATAGTTCGGCCAATCTAACAATATTGATCTTTCTTATCCAAGATTATGGACTATCTTTCCATTTCTTTGAATCATCTTCAAAGGCAATATATGTTTCTAAATAAATAGAAAGTAAGCATATATTCACATAATCAAATAGAATTTTAAAAGAGCATTACTTTCTTCATTTAAAATTGAAGGATTATGGAACCAGAGAAGATTTCTCATATATCTGAGCATCACAATATTAATGGAAGAAATTGGCTTAACTTCTTCCAGATTACAACTTTAAATATTTAAAGTATGTTTAGGGCTATTTTACTCTTTTACAGATAAATGTCTTTTTTTTCCCCATCTTCCAGCTTTTCTTTGATTATCATTATCCTCTATACTGCTATTTACTCCCATTGACTGGTTGTTATTACAATTATTATTATGGTTTAATGTTTTACTAAAAAAATGAGGTTTTACTTTACTGCAACATTGAATACTTACAGAAGGTTTCATAAAATGTGTACATTTTAATGAATAACTACAATGTGAATAACTGTAAAATACTATTCATTTCAAGAAATGGAGCATTGTCATGGTTCTTTGCTTTTATTTGAAATGTTACTCTTCTTTACTAAGTCAACGACTTAGTAAGATATGAAATAATTTCTTTGTTTAGAGTTTTTCTTCCTGCGTATACTTCTATAACCTATATAGTTGTTTTATCAAATTTTGAAATATATAGAAAATGGATTACTACTGTACTTCCCATTTATCTTATCTCTTTTGCTTAAATCCTCTGTCTTGGAAATATATTTCAGTAGTTGTATATAGTTGTAAACTGTAGATCTTCATTGCTGTAGAGTGATCTGTTGTATTAATATATTAAAATTTATCTCTTCTCTTTTTCTTAGGTACAGTTATTAAGCAACATTTTATTGTTTTATTGATGTGAATATTAGCCATTAAAGAGATTACTTAAATCTCTTTGGAGATTGTCTAGATTGGATATTAGTTTCCAATCTAGACAATCTTTAAGTAGAGACTTGCTTTTTTTTTTTTTTTTTTTTTTAAATTGAAGTATGGTTAATTTAAAAGTGTTATGTTCGTTTCTGGGATACAGCAAAGAATATATATATTCTTTTTCAAATTCGTTTCCATTATAGGTTATTACAAGGTATTGAGTATAGTTCCCTGTGCTATCCAGTTGGACTTTGTTGCTTATCTTTTTATTTTTTTCTCTTTGGCTAATGCTGGCATGCAGAAATTCCCGGGCCAGGAGCTGAACCCACACCACAGCAGTGACCTGTGTCGCAGCAGTGACCTGAGCCACAGATTTGACATTGCCAGGTCCCTAACCCACTGCATGATGAGGGAACTCCTTGTTTATCAATTTTATATATAGTAGTATGTATCTGTTAATCCTAAGCACCTAATTTATCTTCTTCCCTTTTTGATAAATGTTTATGTTATTTCAAGTTTGAGACTATTACACATAAAGCACATTGTTACACACATGCACAGATTTCCACCTAATTATCCTGTATATACATTGTTAGATTTATACTCACTTATTAATTCTAAGAGTTTTTTGTCAGTTCTCTGGGATTTTTTAAATGTAGACAGTTACTTTATCTATGAACAAAGACAATTTTATTTTTACTTCCCAATCTGTGTAACTTTTATTTCCTTGTGTGTCTTACTGCACTAGCTAGAACTCTCAGTACCCTGTTATATAGGAGTGGTACAAGGAAGCACCCTTGAACTGTTCCCAGTCTAGAGGGAAAACAGCCAGTTTCACACCATTAAATACAATATTAGCTGTAGGCATTTGTAGACTTTCTTTACCAGGTTGAGGAAGTTCTCCTTTATTCTTAGTTGGCTGAGAATTTTTATCATGAAAAGTTGTTGGATTTTGCCAGATATTTTTTCTTCATCAAGTTAATATATTCTTTCTTTTCATTAGCTTGTTGATGTGATGAAATATTTATTTATTTATTTATTTGGGGGCCACACCCATGACATGTGGAGGTTACCTGGTGTAGGTCAGAGATTTTTTTTTTAATTTATTTTTTTTATTGTTATTTCCCCAATGCAATTTTTTTTCTACTGTACAGCATGGTGACCCATTTACACATACATGTATACATTTTTTTTTCTCCCATTATCATGCTCCATCATATGTGTCCAGATATAGTTCTCAGTGCTACACAGCAGGATCTCATTGCTAATCCATTCCAAAAGCAGGCCAGAGATTGAACTGTGCCCCAGCAGTGACCCAGGTTGCTGTAGTGACACAATGCTGGATCCTTATCCCACAATGTGCCACAGGGGCACTCCTGATTTTTAATTTTTGACTTAACCTTGCATGCCAGGAATGATGCTCATTTGTTTATTAAGTATAATTTTTAATCTTTGGATTCAATTTGCTATGTTTTTAAGAATTCTTATTTACATTTATATTAAGGAGAACTACTGGTTTGTAGTTTTCCATTTTTGCCATATTGTTATCTGGTTTTGGCATTGGGGTAACGGCAACCTACCTTAAATACAGTGTTAGCTGTAGGCATTTGTAGACTTGGAATGAATTAAGGGGTGTTACCCCTGCTTCTGCTTTCTGAATAAGTTTATGTAGAATCAATATCATTTCCTCTTAAATCTTTGGTAGAATTCACTAATGAGATAGTCTGGGCCAGATGCTTTCTTTTTCAGAAAATTTTTCAGTGTTGATTCACTGTCTTTAAGAATTACTGTCAATCATGGAGTTCCCAGCGTGGCTCAGTGGTTAACGAATCTGACTAGGAACCATGAGGTTGTGGGTTCCATTCCTGGCCTCGCTTAGTGGGTTGAAGATCCAGCATTGCCCTGAGCTGTGGTATAGTTTGCAGACGCAGCTCGGATCCTACGTTGCTGTGGCTCTGGCGTAGGCCCGAGGCTACAGCTCCGATTTGACCCCGAGCCTGGGAACCTCCATATGCTGCAGGAGCAGCCGGAGAAATGGCAAAAAGAAAAAAAAAAAAAGAATTACTGTCAATCTGATTAGTTATTTATCCTGGTGTGATTTTTGGTAGTTTTGTGTTTTTCAAGGAATTTGTTTCTTTCATGCAAATTATTAAGTTTGTGGGCATAGAGCTCTTTGTAATATTCTCTTATTATCCTTTTCATGTCTATTGAATCAGTAGTGATGACCTTATTTCTGATATTAGTAGTTTGTATCTTTTTTTTTTCTGTTGGTTTCCTTGGTTGAAGTTTAACAGTTTTATCAATCTTTTCATAAAACCAGATTTAGCATATAATGATTTTCTCTTTTCTTGTTTTTCATTTAATTATTTTTCCTCTATTTTTCATTTTAGATTTATGTAGCTCATCTTTCTCTAGGTGCCTAAGGTGAAGTGTTTTAGATTTTATCCTTTTTTTTCCTACTATCTGTATCCCATGCTATAAATTGCCCAATAAGCAGTGCTTTTGCTACATCACACTGTTTGCAATAATTTGTATGTTTATGAAGTTCCCGTCGTGTCTCAGTGGTTAGAGAGTCCGACTAGGAACCATGACGTTGCGGGTTCAATCCATGACTTTGCTCAGTGGGTTAAGGATTCAGCGTTGCTGTGAGCTGTGGTGTAGGTCGCAGATGTGGCTCGGATCTGGCTTTTCTGTGGCTCTGGTGTAGGCTGGCGGCTACAGCTCCAATTGGACCCCTAGCCTGGGAATCTCCATATGCCATAGGAGCAGCCCCCAAAAAGCCCAAAAAAAACAAAAAGTAATAATAGTAATAATTTGTATATTTATTTCCATTTAGCTTAAAATATTTATAAATTCTTTTGAAGCTCCTTTGACCATTTTAGGAGTTTGTTGCTTCATCTCCAAGTATTTTTATATTTTCCAGCTTTCTGTTACTGATTTGACATAGTCACTTGATAATATATTCTGTGTGTTTTCTGCCCTCTTATATTTATTAAGGTGTGTTTATGCCTAGAATGTGCTGTCTTGGTAATTGTTCCATATGAACTTGAGAAGACTGTGTATTCTTCTGTTGGAGGAATTATTCCATGAATGTCAGTTATTTCAAGTTCATTGATGGTGCTCTTCAGTTCAACTATGTCCTAACTAATTATTTGCTTGATGGATCTATCAAATTCTAAAAAAGAACAACTAACATCTCCAGCTGTAACAGTGGGATTGGTTATTTCTCCTTGCCATTTTGTCAATGTTGCCTCATGTTTTTTGATTTTCTGTTGTTGTGTGGATACATTTTAAGGACTGTAATGCTTTCTAGAACAATTAGCTCTTTCGTCATTATATAATGCCTTTCTTTATCCCTAATTATCTATTCTGAAGCCAGCTTTGTCTGCAATTAATATACCTATGTCACTTTTTTGATTAGTATTATATAATATGATCTCTCTCTTTCCATTCTTTTAATCAGTGTGTCTTTTTATTTAAAGTGAGTTTCTTGTAGAAAGTATGTAGGTAAGTTTTTTTAATTGAATCTGACAGTCTCTGTCTTTTACTTGGACTTATGTTTAAAATGATTATTGAATGTTTCAGTAATTTCTACCATGTTTTAATATTTTTTTATTCATTGGACATGTTCTTTTTACTTTCTTAACTGCATCTATTTTTCTGCCTTCTCAAAGATTTTAATTGAGCATTTTATATGATTCCATTTTTTTCTCTTGTCTTAGTATATTAATTATACTTATTTTTATGATTTTTTAGTGGCTGTTTAGCTTTTGCACTCTGCATTTACATTTAAGTCTATGTTTAAATAATACTCTGTACTAGTTCATAGGAAAAAGTATACATGTAATTTAGCCCATTCTCAATTTCTCCCTCCCATCCCTTTATAATATTGTTACTCTTTATTTCACTTAACCATAAGTTATATTCATGCAAAACATTACTGTTATTATTGTATGGAACAAATGGTTATCTTTTAAATAAATTAAGATTAAGTAAAATATTTTACCTTTTTTTTTTTCTCTTATACCCTTCTTTTCTTTATGTTGATTCTGATTTTTTACTTATTTTTTTTCTCCCTGAAGAACTTCTTTTAAAAATTTCTTGCTGGGCACATCTGCTTCTTAAGAATTTCACCGTTTTAAAATTTTGTCTGAGAAAATGTTTCTTCTTTACCTTTGAAGGAAAATTTTTCTGGATATAGAATTTTAGACATTTTTCTTTCAATACTTTATGCATTTTAATTCACTTTCTTTTCGTTACATCGCTTCTGGTGGGAAGCTCAATGTAGTCCTTAGGTTTAAATCTTCTACAAGTAAGGTGGTTTTTGCCCTCTGGTTTTTTTCAAGATTTCCCCTTTATCTTTAGTTTACTTCAGTTTGAATATGATATGGCTAAATATGGATGTTTTTGCTGTTTGTTCTGTATGGAGTTCTCTTAGCTTCCTAGACCTGTTGCTTGGTATTTGTCTTTTTGTAGGGAAGTTTTGGCCAGTATTACTTCAGATATTTTCCTGCTCCGTTATCTCTTTCTTCTCTTTCAGTTTTCCAATTGTGTGTGTTTCACCCATTGAAATTGTCCCACAGTTCTTGGCTATTCTGTTTCTTTCTTTTTCATTCTTTTAAAGCTTGTATTTCATTCTGGTAAGTTGATACCTACATACATACCTTCAAGCTTACAGATTCTTTCCTTGGCTGTGTTCATTCTACTCATGAGCCTTCTCAGAGCATTCTTCATTTCTGTTCTGGTATTTTTTAATTTCTGTCATTTCTTTTTGATCCTTTCTTAGAGTTCTCTCTGCTCACATTACCTATCCATTCTTATATGTTGTCTACCTTTTACTTAACAACTGTTAACAAATTAAATGTAGTTATTCTAAATTCCCTCTTTCATAACTACAATATATGAATTATACCTGAATCTTGTTCTGATACCTGCCTATTTCTTCAATCTATGGGTGTTTTTTTGTTTGTTTGTTCTGCCTTTTGTGAAACATTCAGAGTTTTTGTTAAACATCAGACATGTTTCACTGGATAATAGGAGCTGAAGTAAATAGGCCTTTAATGTGAGGACTTATATTCATCTGGCTAGAGATGAGCTTTGTTTAGTATTTGCTGTCGCTATAGGTGCCAGAGGCTTCAAATTCTTTTGGAGTCTGTTTTTTCCTCCCCTTATTAGGATTTTCTTAGTACTCCTCATCAGAAAAAGTCTGTGTCTTAGAGCGACTTCAGCTGTAATCCACTTTTATTATACTTGACTTCTATTGTGCTAACAAGGGGATAGGAGAGCCTTCTCTAATCCTGTGATTAAATCTGTCTTCAGGCGAGGTGTGACTCTTGGTGACTTTCACAAACATTTCCGTAGGGTCATAGCTGTTTCCCTCACTACTAGGTTGGTCAGAAAGCCAGAGGTGGCTCACGTGGTTAAGGATACCTCCCCAGAAGCCTAGAGACAGGACAGGTCATCTCTGTAAAATCTTTTCTTTTGAAGAGCAGGCCTTTGTTATGGAGAGTGATGTGAATGTACATATTTCAAAGTCATTACTTTACCCCACTCTGCGAGAAATGAAAGGGAATTTATTTTCTTGTCTTTTCCCTCTGAGATCATATAGATTCATAGAGGTAAAACCCATGAATGTGGGGCTAAGATGGGAAGGTGGTTAAGACTGCAGCCTCCAGGGCTTTCTCACTCTCTCTTTTTCAGCAATTTATCAAAATTACCATTAAATTGTTCCTACCAGTTTATGGCTCTAGCAGCTTCTGCTCCAGGTGAGCTGATGTTGGATGTATCTCTTTGAATGAACCTGACTCTAGATGTCATGGTGAAAGTTTTTCACGTGACTTTAGTTCTCTGATCGGTGCAAGAAAAGTCACTGATTTTTTTTGTTTGTTGAGCTCTTTTTTTTGTTATGAGGATTGGAATGACCACTTCTAAATACTTTATATGTAGGAGATGAAACCTTTTCAGTCTTTTCTCCTTTACTCTTTTCTTCCCCCAGCTTTATTGAGGTATAGTTGACATATATCATTGTATAAATTTAAGGTATAAAATATAATAATTTGATACATTCACCACAATGAGTTCAGTAAACATATCCTTTACCTCACCTAATTATCATTTTGTTATTGTTATAGTGAGAACATTAAAGTTCTATTCGCTTAGCAATTTTCAGTTAATACAATACAGATTTTTTAACTATCGTCAGTGTGCTATACCTTAGCTACCCCAAACTTATCCATCTTATAACTGCAATTTTATACCCTTTAACCAGGATCTCCCAGTTTCCCCTTCCACTCAGAACCTGGTAACTATTATTCTAGTCTCTGTTTCCATGAATTCAGTGTGTTTAGATTCTATATATTAGTGAGATTTTGTAATATTTGTCTTTGTCAGTCTTTTGGGGGGGATTGAAATGGGATTTAATCCAAGCAGCAGCTGCAACCCACACTGCAGTTGTGGCAACACCAATCATTTGACCCACTGTGCCAGACCTGAGATCAAACCTGTGCCTCTGCAACAACCTGAGCCACTGCATTTGGATTTTTAACCCACTGTGCCACAGTGGTAACTCCTTGTCAGTCTTTTTAAATGTAGCCATTCCAGTTGTTGAATTAGAGGATTTAATCTGCATTTTGACTAATAACTAATGAATTTTTGCAACTTTATATATGTTGACTGATTTTTTTTAAGGTTTTTTTTTTTTTTTTTTTATGCTGCCTCTTTAGGACTCTGCCCATTTGAGGTGTTTAGTGTTTTGTTTTATGTTTTTCATCACTTGGTCCTTTTCTCACCTATTTCTAGAGGAACTTTTTGGTTCCAGATATAAGTTCTTTTTCAGTTAGGTGTTACAAATATCATGTCTCACTTTGAAATTTTGCCCTTTTAATTTTATAGAGTAGATTTTAATAAAGAAAAGTCCTTACTTTTTTCTTTTGTTTGTCCTTTTGCCTTTTCGAGGGCTGCTTCTGCGACAGACATATGGAGGTACCCAGGCTAGTGGTCTAATCCGAGCTGTAGCTGCTTCCAGCCTACACCACAGCCACGGCAACAGGGGATCCGAGCCACATCTGTGACCTACACCACAGCTCATGGCAATGCCGGATCCTTTCCCTACTGAGCAATGCCAGGGATCGAACCTGCAACCTCATGGTTTCTAGTCAGATTCATTAACCACTGAGCCACGACAGGAACTCTGAGAAGTCCTTACTTTTAATGCAATACATTATTACATTTTTCCTAAATTTTTAAAATGATTTTTGTGTTATGTTTAAGGAAACTACAGTTGTAGTCTTAAACTCACACCTTCCCTCCAGATTGGGAGCTGGGGAAGAGCTCTCCAGTACCTTCAAGACTACTCTGTGCTTGGTGAGTGCTCTTGGGAGGTGCAGGTGCATTACGGGCTGGGATCTTTGAAAGAAAAATTCCGAATAATGAACACACTATCTTATGCTATTGTCTAGAAGCTTTATTTTCCTTTTACATTTACATATGCAATCAATTTGAATTGGTTTTTATATATGATGCAAGATAGGACTTAAGATTCATTTTTTTCTTACATTAATAGTTTTGACCTATCAGTGAAAAAGTTTTCTTTATCCCACTGCTATGTTCTGCCATTTTTCTTAAAAATCATGTCTACATGTATACTTGATGTATGACAAATGTGATGAAGTATAATGGTAAAGTGAAGATAGTGTTTTTGGATACTTTCAATATTTTGTTGGCTATCTCTATAAACTACATTGTCGTAATTAGTGTAGCATTATGGTAAGTTTTGGTATCTGGTAGTGACAATCCTTTAACATTGTTATATTTCAAAATATTCCTGGCTTTTCATGGCCATGTTTTATTATTAACACAGTAGTCATTTAACTTTACTTTTTTATCTACTTTGCTCTTTATTTCTTCCTCTAACTCCATTTTTCTATCATATTTTAATTTTCTTCCCCAAAGGACTCCTTTTAGTATTTCCTTTATTGTAGGTAGGCTGCTGACATATTTTCTTTTTCCATTTATCTGAAAATATCTTCATTTTGTCTTCATTTTTCTTCATATATGATGCTCTATTAATGTACAATAAATGTACATGGCACATTTAGTATCACCATATACTCTGGAGGAAATTGACACCTTGATTATTATGAAATATTCCTTTTAAGCTCTGTTATATTGTTTGGTATGAAATCTTTTTTGAGTGATATTAATATACAGAGTCTATCTTCAGATTAGTATTTATATGGTATATCTTTTCTACCTTTTTGCTGTTAATCTACTTGCATTGTGAAATTTAAAGTTGCTTTCTTTTAGGTGAAACATTGTTGGGGTCGTATATCTATATTCAATTTGATAATTTCTGCCCTTTTTTTTTCTTTTTTTTTTCTTTTTTAAGGGACACACTTGCAGCATATGGAGGTTCCCAGGATATGGGTTGAATCTGAGCTACAACTGCCAGCCTACCCCACAGCCACAGCAACATCAGATCCAAGTCGCGTCTGAGAACAACAATGCAGCTCATGGCAACACTGGGTTCTTAACCCACTGAGTGAAGCCAGGGATCAAACCGGTATCCTCATAATTCTAGTCGGGTTTGTTAACCACTGAGCCACAAAGGGAACTCCGATAATTTCTGCCTTTTAATTGCATTGTTCAGACCATTTATAGTCCATGTGATTATTGATATGACTGGGCTTTAAATTTCCATTTTTCTGCTTCGTTGGTCTTTGTCTCCTATGTCCTTAGTTTATTTCTTACCTCTCTTCTTGGCTTCCTTAAGCATAAATCAATATTTTTATGATTCTATTTTATTTTCCTGATTGGGTTATAGTTGTACCCCTTTATTTTTTCAGTGTTTCTTCTAGGGTTTAAAATATATATTTTTAACTTACCAAAATGTATGCTTTAATGATGTATACTATATCACATGTAGTGCAAGAACCCTACAGTGATTTATATCCATATTGCCACTCCCATCCTTTGGTTTGTTGTTGACACATTTACTGCTACAATATATTATAAACTCTACAACATGTGGTTATTATTTTTATATTAAACCATAAATTATATTTTAAGGAGATAAACAATGAGAAAAATGCTTTTATAATACCTATGTATTTACCATTTATATCACTTCATTCTGTCCAGTATCAATTCCTTCTTATCTAAAGAAGGTTTTTTAACATTTCTAGTAGTATAAGTCTGCAGGTGATGAATTTCTCAGCTATTGTTTGTTTCAAAAATATTTGATTTTTGGAATTCCCTTTGTGGCTCAGCAATAACGAACCCAACTAGTAACTATGAGGATACGGGTTCAATCCCTGGCCTTGCTTACTGGATTAAGGGTCCAGCATTGTGGTGAGCTGTGGTGTAGGTCACAGACGCAGCTCGTGTTCTGCGTTGCCATGGCTGTGATGTAGGCTGGCACCTGAAGGTCCTATTGACCCCTAGCCTGGGAACTTCCATATGCTGCCAGCACAGGCCTAAAAGGCAAAAAAAAAGTACTAATTTTTGAAGTTATTTTTGTATACTCTAATTTTACCTTTAAAAAAAAAATAGTACTTTACAGATGTCTTTCCACTGTCTCCTTTTTTACAGTTTCTGTAAAGTTATATGCTTATTCTTATGCTTATGTTCTTCTGAATGTAATTTTCATGTTTTTGAAGTTTTTTATCCTTAGTATTGTTTTCCAGAAAATTGCTTCAATTTTGCCTTGGTGTGGATTCTTTTTAGATTTCTTTTGCTTTGTGTTTGCTGAGTATCTTCCTTCTTTTGGTTTATGATTTTTTTGTATCATCTTTGGAAATAAGTTTCTTCAAATTTATTTCTCACTTAACTTTTCTAAGTTTCTTCAAATTTATTTCTCACTTAACTTTTCTAAGTTTTCCACTGTACACATAGTTTCTTCAAATTTATTTCTCACTTTTCTTCAAATTTATTTCTCACTTTTCTAAGTTTTCCACTGTACACATATTAATGTGCTTGATAGTCTTATAGGCCACTTATGCTCTGTGCATTTTTTTTTTTCATTTTGTTTTTGTTCATGCCATTATTTCTGTTAGCATTTTTCTCTTTGGAATAGTTTTTAAATGCTGTGTCTTCAAATTCACTAAACACTTCTTCTGTAGTGTTTAGTTTGCTATAAATATCATCTTGTGTGTTTTTCGTTTTTGATACTGCATTTTTTTTATCTAGAGGTTTCCTATGGTCTGTTTCGTGTATCTTCCATTTTCTTCCTCATCTCCGTCATTTTTTCCTCAAATGTTTGAGCATATGGGGCATCTTTGTTACAGTTATTTAAACATGAATGTGTGCTATTTTTATCATCTCTTTGTTTTCTACATCTTTTTCCATTGATCGAGCTTCCCTGGTTTGGAGTCACATTTTCTTGCTTCCCTAAATTTCTGGTAACTTTTTAACTGAATGCTGGACACAATGAATTTTATATTTTTGGTTGGTACATTCAAGAGGATCTCTGCAGCTTTCCCTATGCATCTCCCTCTACTCTTCTATCTGCATATATATTCTAGACCCTTGACCTCTGATCACTTTCCACACACTCAAGAAGACTCGGTCACTCCTCCCTTTATTACAGCCTATATACTGCCTCCAGGCGAAATGTTGAGGCAGTTTTAGAGATAATCTTATTGTTATTTCTGTCTTTCAGAGGTTATATTTCAATGCTACCAACAGGTCCAATATATGAAAAATCTTGTGTTTTGATGCATTTTTCTCTAGTTGTTTAATAGGTGGGAGAGTATAGCAGTTATGTTTATGTCACCATAGCTGGAAGCAGCAAACTGTATTTTTACCTTAATTTTTGAACTTAACTTTATTGGGCATAGTTTTATAATTTTGTGGATAATTCGTTTCATTTTACTGTTTTCTAGATTCCATTATTCGTCTTATTTGCTTTCTTAGAAGGAACATAATATGTTTTTTCTTACTGCTGTTTAGATATTCTTTTGGGGTTTGTGTCATATCATATTTTTATGATGCAACTAAGTGTTATGGACTGAATGTTTATATCCCCACCCCCCAAATTCTTATGTTGAAGCCCTAACCCCTAATTTGATGATATTTGGAGATGAGGTTGTTAGGAAGTAATTATAGTTAGATTAAGCCATATGGGAGCTGCCCTCATCATAGGAGTAATGACCTTATATGAAGAGGCACCAGAAAGATTGCTCAGTCAGACAATGTGGCTCCATGAAAGCCAGGAAGAGTGTTCTTACCAGAACCTGATCATGCAGGCACCTTTATCTTGGACTTCAGGCATACAGAACTCTGAGAAAATAAAGTTTTGACTCAAAAAATAAGAGATTATATTGGTGGTTACCAGAGGCAGAGGGGAGGGAGAATTGGAGAAAAGTGATCAAAAGATACAAACATCCAACTGTAAGTAAATACTAGGGATGTAATGTAGAACACAATGTAAGTTATATATATATGTATATAAAACACCGATGTATGATATACAGGCAGGCTGTTAATAGAGTAAATCTGAAGGCTTCTCATCACAAGAATTTTTTTTAGCTTCTTTTCCTCTTTCTTTTTATTGTATCTATATATAATGATGATTGTTAGCTGAACCTATTGTAGGAATTTCACAATATGTATAAATCAGCTCATCATATTGCATGCCTTAAGCTTATGTGGTGAAGTATTGTCAATTATTTCCTAATAAAACTGGAAATATTTGATGTTTAAGCCACCTCATCTTTGGTATCTTGCTATGGCAGCCTGGGTAGACCTAAGACAGTGAGGTATACTTTTCATTTATTATGATAGCATTGATAGGTTTTCTTGAATCTCTTGATAACTTCTATTAGATTTAAGGAATATTTTTCATTATGTATTTATGTATTGCTTCTTCCCTGTGTTTTGGAAGTTCTTCTGGGACTTCACATAGAGGTATGGTATATCTGTTCATCATGTCCCATGTATCTCCCAATTTTCTTTTATGGATTCCCCATCCTTGTTCCTCTTATAGTGTTTAATCTAGATATTTTCTTCCAATCCAGTTTTTCAGATTTCTAGTTTTTATTTAGAAATATCTGATGTCCTAGAAACTCAGCTACTGAATTTTAAGTTTTGGCTCTGAAGTTTATGTTTGAACTTTTTAATAAATTCTAATTTTTTTTGCAAAATCCTAAATTTTGTTATTTAATTCCTAGATCATATTAATTAAGTTTATTTAAGGTCTGTGTCTGATAACTGATAAATCACATATATCACTGGTTTTGTGTCTGTTGCAATTGTATCTTTTTTTTTTTTTCTATGTACTTAAATATTGCCCTTTTATTTGGCTGTCCTTTTATTTTTTAAAATTCTGTTCCAAATACTGGGTATAAAAATTTGTGAAAATAATTTGAGTGTATGTATGAACTCTCAGTAGATGAGATCACGTGTAGAATTTACTTTTGCTAAGAGGAGGCAGGTAAGATGGAGGCTGTTCACTTGAATCCAATTAGGAGTTGACTCTAGTCCTTCTCAAGACTGATCTATTTCTAGTTCATACTTGTTCTTGGATGTAGACCTTCTTATTCCCAGCTGAAAATCTGGGGTATTTACTAATGCTATTTCTACTTGAAAAGCCCCATACTCATTTTTTTTTTTTCGGTCCTTCAAACCTAATGACTCTCCAAAGAGTCCCAAAGCAGCTCAGCCTCTTAGTTTCTCTTTAACTTCTATTTACTGTATAATCAAAAATTTCCTTTAGTTTTACAATGGCCCAAATAGCCTAAACTGGCTTTTTTGGAGGATTGGGGAGAGCTTCCATTTTTTTCTGAATCTTGTTACACACTTTCACTCCCTTGCTCATTTTAAGCAGACAAACATAACAGTTTTTCAGGAAGATTGGTCCATATCAAACTTGTCATTGTCAAAAAGAGAAATCACAACAGAGTATTACACTTTGATTTCATATCCAGCAAAGTCTATGAACTAGATTCTTCCTTTTAACAATATATTTGTAGATTCTATGTACTTTCTACTCTCAATTACACTAACATTTATGGATAATAATAGGTTTGTTTTGTCCTTTACAATTTTTATTTAATTTTTTCTTCCCTTACATTTCCAGTAGAGTTTTATATAGAATTAGTAATGGAAGACATCCTTGTTCTTTTCTAAAAAAAGAACTATATTAGATGTTTCACTATAAATATTATGTGTACTATTTTTCTAATCTTAATTTGCTAATAATCTTTATTTCTAACCTTAATGATTAATGTATGTAACCTATTATTTCTTTCTGCCTCTGCTAAGATGAATATATGTTTTTTATGATATTTAAGAAGCTTAACATCCTGGGATGAACCTATTGGCCATGATATTTTATCCTGTTTTATGTTTTATTGAATCTGGTTTGCTAATATTTTTTTTAGAACAGTTAAGTTATATTAAAAATGTGTGTTTATCAGTACGGTTTTCCAATAATTATTCTCAATCATTTTCTAATAATTATTCTCCTATTCTCAAACATTATATTGCTTCATGTACTTTGGGGAACATTTTTCTTTTTCTGTTTTCTACAAGTGTTGATGTTGGAGTGAATTTATTTATTTGAAAGTTTTATAAAATAGTGAAGATGTATTAGCCTAGAATTCTCACTCTGGGAGGATTTGGGATTATGAATTCCACATATTCAGTGATTATAATACTATTCAGGTTTTCCATTTCCACTTAAATTAGTTTTGACAGACATATTTTTTCTAGGTACTTATGCCTTTAAGCTAAATCTTAATTATTTTAACATTTGCATTTCCTATGTAGTATTCTTTTTTTCTTTCCTGATCTCAGTTATGTATGCCATGTATGCCTCTTACCTTTTTACCTTCTTTTTTTTTTTTTTGGTCTTTTATTTTTAGGACCACACCTGTAGCATTGTGGAAATTCTCAGGCTAGGGGTCAACTGATTCTGTAGCTGGACTACACCACAGCTCACAGTAATGCCAGATCCTTAACCCACTGAGCAAGGCAAGGGATCGAACCCTCACCCTCATGGATACCAGTCGGGTTTGTTACCACTGAGCCATGACAGAATTCCCTTTTTTTCTTTCTTAATTTTACCAGTGATCTGAGAACTGATTGTGTCTTTTGTCTTTTAAAGATATAACTATTGGTTTTGTCTATATTTTCTCTGGTATATTTATTTTCTATTCAATTAATTTCAACTTCTATCGCTATTTTTTCCTTTCTGTTACTCCTTATCATTTATTGTGATGTATTAAGATGTATTTTGAGATGTATTTTTTTTTTGGATAGTAATTTGTAACCTTGGTTCTTCAATAATATATAAATATAGGCTAGCTTTCTTTTAGGTACTGATTTAGTTGCAATACATATTATTGATATTTAGTAGTAATTTTATCAATATTCAATGCAGAATATTTTCTTATTTATATTAGTTTTTTATTAATTGATTATGAGAGTTTCTTATTTTATAGCAGTTATGACTGATTTGAGGCTTAATTCATTTTGGTCAGTAACCAGAGTCTTGACGATTCCAGATTGAGGGTTGTTAAGACTTTGCCTTATGGACTCGAATACATAGTCAAATTTTTAAATGACCTAGAATACATAGTCAAATTTTTAAATGATCTAGAATACATAGTCAAATTTTTAAATGACCTAGAATACATAGTCAAATTTTTAAATGACCTAGAATACATAGTCAAATTTTTAAATGACCTAGAATACATAGGCAAATTTTTAAATGATCTAGAATACATAGTCAGATTTTTAATGATCTAGAATACATAGTCAGATTTTTAAATGATATATGAGCACATGATATGACTATGTATTTTATAATTTCTAGGTGTTATGTACTGCACACATTCACTGGATCTACCTGTTAATATGTGATTAAATCTTCTGTATTTTTCTTTATATTTTATTAGTAACAAAGAGAGATGTGTTAAAAAAAACATAGGTATTATTTTGGATTTACCTATTTCTTCACAGAATTAGCAAAGTTTTGCTGTACAGTTGTCCCTTAGTATCCACAAGGGATTGATTCCACAATCTTTCATGGATATTGAAATCTAGGATCCTTAATTTCCTTATAAAAGATGGTATAGTATTAATTTGCATATAGCCTATGCATATCCTGCTTATAAGTCATCTCTAGATTACTTATCATACCTACTACAATATAAATATTATGTAAATTGCTATAAATATAGTATAAATGCTATGTAAAGGTTGTTAGTGCATGGAAAATTCAAGGTTTGCTTTTTGGAACTTTCTGGAATTTATTTTTCAAATATTTTCAGTCCACGATTGTTTGAATACATGGATGAAGAAACTGTGGCTATGGAGGGCTGATGTATTTTGAGGATATGCTGTTTGGTGCAAATAGATTTAAAGTGTATTAGTTTGTAGGCCAGTTGAAAATTATGAGCCAACTCATTATCTGTATGCTTTTGCCTTAAAGTGAATATTTGGTTAAGGCTTCTGTTAAATGTCTTTTGGAAGCCAATTATAGTTTAGATACTCAATAGACCACTGTATGTAAAATACTTTGATAATTTAGAAGTAAAATGGTAACACATCTGTCCTGCATCATCTTCTTTGGAAATGCAGATGATCAGTGCACATTAGAAAGAGTTCAGATGTAGTTATCCACCACTATCATGTGCCTAATGAATGTACTTTCTTCTAAGGAGTGACCAGTCCATTCCAGTAATAAAATGAGATAGTGGGTCATAACTGATAATAACGATGAAACCTTTTGCATGTGGTGTATTGTCATGTTAGATTGACTTTTACTTCACTTACTTTTGCTCCCCATATTTACTCACTTCTGATATGGGAAGTAAAGGCTTCAAGCCTAATACTTAGATTGGTAGTTTCTGCCCCAGTCATCTCATTTTAAAAATATTTTCTGTTAACAGTGTTACTGAATATCTTTTTTGGGTTTATTGCTGATGAGTGCCTTTGGCAATACTGTATTTCCATTAAGGGGTTTATTTCATCTCATTTTCTAGGTCATATTGCTGAAAGGGATGAGATATTGCCTTTGGGCTGCCCTTTACTCAAAGCTTGAGGCTATCCTGACATTTGTTGCCAGAGAAGCCTTCTGCATATCATTTATCAACTATGAAGTGATTACTGTGAATCTTAGAATTTAAGACATCATAAAAAGGAATACAGTTCCTTTAACTTTAGTTATCCAATATGGTAGAACTACAGATTATGCCTTTGAAGCTCATATGATAAATGTAAATGCTCTCCAAATACTAAGTAAAGCACATAAAGCATATACATTTGAAATGAGTCAAAATGCTCTCTGTGCACTAGGATATGAAAAAAAAATGCCATGTAGAATAACGAATGTATACTCCATTCTTGAAATAGCTTTTATCCGAGAAAAAGTCATAATATTGTAAATTTTGAAACATAATTTCACTAGAAAAGACTTATTTGCCCCCATGATGGGGTATTTTTTGTTGTCTCTATGCTTGAATATTCATTCAAGGTACCTATAGATTTTCTTTTTTTTGTTTGTTTGGTTTTTTTTGTCTTTTTTTTTGCCTTTTCTAGGGCCGCTCCCATGGCATATGGAGGTTCCCAGGCTAGGGGGCGAATCTGAGCTGTGGGCACCTGCCTACGCCAGAGCCGCAGTGGTACCTACAGATTTTCTGACATAACTACTCTGACACAGGACCACTGGCTTCTGGTAGGGTGACTTTACAATTTATTGTCCAAACTGGAACAATTTTAGCTTGACAAATGTTAGTCCAAACAGTATCCTCAGTCAATGGACATCAGCTGGAACTCACCCAGACATAACCATAATATACAATCTCCCTGCTCCTAAAGAAAATATTAGAACTAGTTGATCAAACTGCCCAAGGATGATCCTGTCAATAAGAAATACAGATCACGCACAAAATAAGATTAGTAACTAATTATATTCTAGCTAGAAATTTTTGATATTTTTTATTATTATTTAAATTTTATTGAAATATAATGATTTTCAATATTGTGTTAGTTTCAGATATACAGCAAACTCATTCAGTTATACATGTACACATATGCATATACTTATATATATATTATGTATTCTTTTTTTACATCCTCTTCCATTATAGGTTCATTATATTACAAAATATTGAATATAGTTCCCATATAGTAGGTTATCTATTTTATATATAGTACTGTGTATGTTTCAATCCCAAACTCCTAATTTATCTTACCCCCGTCCCCCCATCTTTGGTAACCATAAATTTGTATTCTGTCTGTTTTACAAATAGGTTCATTTGTATTTTTTTTAGATTCCACATATAAGCAATAAATTTCTTTCTTGGATATTATTATTTTTTTATTCTAGGCATATCCACTTGGCTGTCTGAAAGGCTTCTCAACTTCAGTGTATCTGGAAATGAAATAATCTTTGAAAATCTACTGCCTTTACATTGCTTTGCCACAGCCAGAAATAGTTATTAGAGACTACTCTAGTCATCTATGTCTGTAATTAATTTGTCACCAACTTAGTTGATTTTACTCATCCTCCCCATTCTTACTTCCACAGTCACTGCCATATCAATTCTTATATTTATAAAAGTGACCCCATTCTGAATGATCTTGTTGCCTGCAGTCTACCCCTGCAATGTTGTTGCCAGAGTTTTATTTCTAACATAACAATTTATTCAAGTCATGACCTGGCCGAAAAGAACATAGTAGTTCTCTAGAGCATTCAAGGAATTTCAGTCTATATCCAAGGATCTGTAATTTACTTATAACTTATACTTCATCCATAGCCCATCTCTGACCAATTCTACTTCCTGTGTATATGTTTGGATTAATAATACCAAAATGTTTATAGGCCTAGTTTATCATATGATATTTCAATGGAAGTCTGATGTTTCAATTTTCTAAAAATGTAGTTTTGTTTGATTGTACTAGTCATGTGTGATTATTGTAAAAAATCCACAGAAATATGAGGAAAATATAAATTATTCATTAGCATTGCTCAGCTATTAGAACTGTTAAAATGTTGCTGCCATGGCTGTCCAACATTGTATATTTTAGTATGTTTAGTGGATGTGAATACCTCTGGTAGTATACATATTACTTAAGTAAATAAATTGAAATTACATTTTATATGGAGTCAGATTTTCAATTTAAGTCAGTCTATCATAGGCATTTTCTATACATTATTTAATATTCTTCAAAAATACACTTTTCCAAAGGCTGGGTCATAGTTCGTTATCTGTACGTACCTTGGGAAATCCAGCCTTTGTCATTTCTTTTCTGGTTTTATCTTAGGAATACTTAATATATTGTAGAAATTTTTGCCTCTATTTCATTAGAGACTAATTAGGGATTGATTTTAAATATTACTATGTTAAAATATATCAATTCTACAATAATATGTATGCTAGAATTTCATGACTCTTTCTGGTCACATTGCTCTAGTTAACAAACTCATAAGCATTGAAATCTCTTTCCATCTGACTGTTCTAGTTCTTGATTTAAATATGTTCACTAAACAGACACTTTCAAATATTTTTCAACAAGATATAGGAGATGAAAATTTCTTAGTATTTTTCTGTGTCTTCATTGAAGTCGTTGAGTATAATTGTAATATTTCTTACTATTTTTTGTCTTTTCCATTTGTATCCTTTACTTATTTTAAAAATTGAATTTCCTTTAAATTGAGTAGTGAGAGAATGACTGATCCTGAGGCAAATATTTTCCTACTTGGTTACCAGTTTATTTCTGGCAGTTTTTAATCTACCAAATATTAAGTGTGTATCAAATAAAATATAGAAAATATTTTGGTAATTTTAATGTCTCATGCATAGAAAATTCTTATCAAAAGGACAATTTGTTAACTATATTTCTTCACACATTTTTATGTTTTTAAAATTTATTTGACCATTTATTTCACAGTTTTTATGAAAGCCATGGAATATGATTATTTTCCAAATTATTTAATTATTGGAACTGGATAATTAAATAGATAAAAGTGGATTATTTTTCTTTATTAAAGTTTCCCCAGTGCCATTTGTTAATGAATATTATTTTGTGTTGATTTAAACATTTTATATTTATACTTTTTTCTTGGGTTAGAAGAATCAATCTTGTCAAAATGCTTGTACTACTCAAGGCAATATACAGATTCAGTGGAATCACCATCAAATTATCAATGGTATTTTTCACAGAACCAGAACAATATTTTTTAACCACGAAAGACCCCAAATAGCCAAAGCAATCTTGAGAAAGTAAAATGGAACTGGATGAATCAGGCATCCTGACTTCAGACTATACTATAAAGCTATAGTCATCAAAAGAGTATGGTACCAACACAAAAACATAAATATAAATCAATGGAACAGGATAAAAAGCCCAGAGATAAACCTATGAACCTATGGTCAGTTACTCTTTGTCAATGGAGGCAAGAATGTACAATGGCGAAAAGGTAGTCTCTTCAATAAGTGGTCCAGGGAAAACTGGACAGCTATATGTATAAGAATGAAATTAGAACATTCTCTAATACCATACACAAAAGTAATACCATACACAAAAATAAACTCAAAATGGATTAAAGACTTAGATTTAAATCCAGATACTATAAAACTTCTGGAGGAAAACATAGGCAGAACATTCTCTGACATAAACCACAGCTGTATCTTCTCAGATCTACATCCTAGAGTAATGAAAATAAAAACAAAAATAAACAAATGGAACCTAAGTAAACATGAAAGTTTTTTTCACAGCAAAGGAAATCATAAACAAAACAAAAAGACAACACACGGAGTGGGAGAAAATGTTTGCAAAAGAATCTACTGACAAGGGATTAATTTCCAAAATATACAAATAGCTCATGTAGCTCTATATTAAAAAAAAATTCCAAAAATGGGCAGAGGACCTAAATAGACATTTCTCTAAAGAAAACAGCACATGGTTAAAAAGCACATGAAAAGATGTTCAACATCACTAATTATTAGAGAAATTCAAATTGAAACTACAGTGAGGTATCACCTGTCATACTGGTCAAAATGGCCATTATCAAAAAGTCTACTAACATCTGAAAAATAATGGGTATATATGTGACTATATGTATATACTTATTTGGCTGTACACCTGAAAGTAGCACAACTTTGTAAGTTAGCTCCACTCTAATAAATTTTTTTTGAAAATTTTACAAATAATAAATGCTGGAGAGGTTGTGGAGAATAGGGAATCCTTCTACATTGTTGATGCAAATGTAAATTGGTGCAGCCACTATGCAGAACAGTGTGTAGGTTCCTTTAAAAACCAAAAATAAAACTACCATGTGATCCAGCAATCCCACTCCTGGGCATCTATCCAAAGAAAACCATAATTCAAAAAGATACATGCACTCCATTTTTCCTTGCAGCACTATTTGGAATAGCCAAGACACAGTAGCAGCCTAAATATCCATCAACAGATAAATGTATTAAGAAGAAGTGGTACATGTATACAATGGAATATTACTCAGCCATAAAAAGAATGAAATAATGCCATTTGCAGCAACATGGATGGACCTAGAGATTATCATTCTAAGTGAAGTAAGTCAGACAGAGAAAGACAAATATCATATGATATCACTTATATGTGTAATGTAACTTTATAAATGAACTTACAAGACAGTAGCAGACACACAGACTTCCAAAAAAAATTTATGGTTACCAAAGGGAGGGATAAATTAGGAGTTTATGATTAACATATACATACTATTATATATAAAATAGATAACCAACAAGGACCTACTGTATAGCCCAGGAAAATCTATTCAATATTCTGTAATAAACTATGTGGGAGAAGAATCTGTAAAAGAATGAATATATGATTCCATGTTCCTGGATTGGGAAAATCAATATTGTAAAAATGGCCATACTACCCAAAGCAATCTACAGATGCAGTGCAATCCCTATCAAATTACCCATGACATTTTTCACAGAACTAGAACAAACAATCCAAAAATTTATATGGAACCACAAAAGACCCAGAATCGCCAAAGCAATCCTGAGAAACAAAAACCAAGCAGGAGGCATCACTCTCCCAGACTTCAGGAAATACTACAAAGCCACAGTCATCAAAACAGTGTGGTACTGGTATCAAAACAGACAGGCAGACCAATGGAACAGAATAGAGAATCCGGAAATAAACCCTGACACCTATGGTCAATTCATCTTTGACAAGGGAGGCAAGAACATCAAATGGGAAAAAGAAAGTCTATTCAGCAAGCATTGCTGGGAAACCTGGACAGCTGCATGCAAAGCAAGGAAACTAGAACACACCCTCACACCATGCACAACAATAAACTCAAAATGGCTGAAAGACTTAAATATACGACAGGACACCATCAAACTCCTACAAGAAAACAGAGGCAAAACACTCTCTGACATCAACCTCATGAATATTTTCTCAGGTCAGTCTCCCAAAGCAATCGAAATTAGAGCAACAATAAACCCATGGGACCTCCTCAAACTGAAAAGCTTTTGCACAGCAAAGGAAACCAAAAAGAAAACAAAAAGACAACTTACAGAATGGGAGAAAATAGTGTCAAATGATGCAACCGACAAGGGCTTAATCTCTAGAATATATAAACAACTTATACAACCCAGCAGCAAAAAAGCCAATCAATCAATGGAAAAATGGGCAAAAGACCTGAATAGACTTTTCTCCAAAGAAGATATACAGATGGCCAACAAACACATGAAAAAATGCTCAACATCGCTGATTATAAGAGAAATGCAAATCAAAACTACCATGAGATATCACCTCACACCAGGCAGAATGGCCATCATTAATAAAACCACAAATAACAAGTGCTGGAGGGGCTGTGGAGAAAAGGGAACCCTCCTGCACTGTTGGTGGGAATGTAAACTGGTACAGCCACTATGGAGAACAGTTTGGAGATACCTTAGAAATCTATACATAGAACTTCCATATGACCCCACAATCCCACTCTTGGGCATCTATCCGGACAAAACTCTACTTAAAAGAGACACGTGCACCCGCATGTTCATTGCAGCACTATTCACAATAGCCAAGACATGGAAACAACCCAAATATCCATCGACAGATGATTGGATTTGGAAGAGGTGCTATATATACACAATGGAATACTACTCAGCCATAAAAAAGAATGACATAATGCCATTTGCAGCAACATGGATGGAGCTAGAGAACCTCATCCTGAGTGAAATGAGCCAGAAAACAAAGACAACTACCATATGATATCACTTATAACTGGAATCTACTATCCAGCACAAATGAACATCTCCTCAGAAAAGAAAATCATGGACTTGGAGAAGAGACTTGTGGCTGCCTGATGGGAGGGGGAGGGAGTGGGAGGGATGGGGAGCTTGGGCTTATCAGACACAACTTAGAATAGATTTACAAGGAGATCCTGCTGAATAGCATTGAGAACTTTGTCTAGATACTCATGTTGCAACAGAAGAAAGGGTGGGGGAAAAATGTAATTGTAATGTATACATGTAAGGATAACCTGACCCCCTTGCTGTACAGTGGGGAAAAAATAACAATAAATAATTAAAAAAAAAAAGAATGAATATATGTATATGTATAACTGAATCACTTTGCTATGCACCTGGAACTAACACAACATTGTAAACTAAATTTTTTAAAATTTGTATTTAGGTATTAATCATTGAAATGTATTTTATTAACTTGTTGAATCTTATGATACCAGCATTCTATTTTAAATATGTATAGCTTGATAATATTTCTTAATATTTTATTGCAAAAGTGCTCAATCTTTACTCTTCTTTTTAAATTGTTTATCTGAATGGGCCTATTTATTCTTCTCTACTTAGAATTTGTTAAATTTCCCTCCAGAGGAAAATTTGGATTTTGAAAACTTAAATGGCAATAAATAAACTATGTAAACGTTTTTTATCTATTCATCTATCTTTGAGAAAATTAATATCCCAGTGGTATTCTTTTGTCCCACTAAGACTATTTCTTTATTTTTAAAATATTTTTCAAGAAATTCCATACTTTTCTTAATATAACGTAAACATATTGTTTATTAGTTTTAAAATTTACCACTTGCATTTCCTGTTTTTCAAAACTTCTTGAGGAGTTCCCATTGTGGCTCAGAGGGTTAAGAACCTGACTCTCTGTGAGGATGCTGATTTGATCTCTGGTCTCACTTACTGGGTTAAGGATCTGGCATTTGCCAGCAAACTGCAACGTAGTTCACAGATGCAGCTCGGATCCCATCTTGCTGTGGCTGTGACATAGGCCTAAGCTGCACCTCCATTTCAACCCCTACCCTGGGAATTTCTATATGTCGCAGGTGCAGCCATAAAAAGAAAAACAAAGAAAGAAAGAAAGAAAGAAAAACCAAAACTTCTTGTTTTTCCTGATCTTATTAATTGCATTTCCTTTTTTTCTTTGGGTTTTCACATCTTTATTTATGATCATCATGAGGTTTTCGCAGATGATTTTCTTTTGCACTCATCCATGTCACGCTCCATCCTGGACTTACTGCTCTCTAGTTTTGCTGCAAACTGCTGTCTTAGAACTTCTCTTAATTACTCACTCACCTGGTTGGAACAGTGGAGCAATTTGTGTCTTGGACCTTAGGTTTTACTCTTTCTTGGTTTACTCACTTTATTGTAGCAATTTTCAAATACTTCCTGGGAAAAATTTTTGAAAGGAAATCTTGGTGAGTTCTTGCTGTCTGAGAATATTCTTACTGAAATTGTAGGTTGATTAGATGATACTGTCCCACTACCTGCTACCACCAGTATTGCAGATTAGATTCTCATATCCATATGATGTGTCTTTTTTTCCTCTCTAGGAGCTTTAAGAACTGCTTGACTCCTTCATTCATCCACTAAATAATTACTAATGTCTATCCCATGTGCTCAAGATAGGGCAGTGAGCAAAGTAAGCAAAATTCTGTTCTCACAGTTTTTTCTGGAGTAAGAGAGAGAGACAAGGTGATTTCCTAATGACAGGTCTAGGAATGTAACTTTTTACATGCATTGGGTTGGGGATTCAGCAGGCCCTTTCAATTAGAAATGCTGTAATCTTAAGGAACAGGAATTCTCTTGTATTAAGTTTTAATTATTTAATTCACTATCTTTTTCCTTTCTGCATCTTTGCTTATGGGAGTTTAAAATTTCATCTTAATCTGTTGTGATTCTTACATTTATTACAGTGTCTATTTCTTGGCTTTATTGTAAAACTTGGGTCAGTTGTTGACATTATCCCATAAGCCTATTGATTTTCATTTATTTGAACATTTTATATATGCTCATTATTGTCTCTGATTGTTCATTTATCATGGTATCATATTAATTTTTATCCATGTAATGTCTATTTTATAATCTCTTTGAGACTCCTAATTAAAGTTTCCTTGTGATGTGTGGCCTTTTTTCATTCTTGTTGGCTTTTGTTCCTTTTTATGCAATTGGTCTCTGATTTTCCTTAGATGACCTGGGAAACTTAGTTGTATGTTCAGATTTTAAAATGAAGTATCAAGCCACTTGGGAGCTCTGTGTCTGAACCAAGCTTATTGACTAGTCCTCCTGGCTGGAGGGTGAGCAGAGACTGCTGCTCTGAGTGAAGGGGCCACTAAATGTCAGAATGCGATCTTTTCTGTAGAATACAGATAAAAAGCTATTCTAATTCTTCTAAGAGAGCTTATTTATTATTTTTTTGAGGAAACCTCTTTTCAGTATTCTGCCTGGGGAATTGGAGTTGGATTGCTGCCAGGCATTATATGCACAGCAGTGTGTGTGTGTGTGGTTCAGTACAAGGAGCACATTACTGAAACAAATAAAAGCTTAAAATAAATGTCCCTGATTCTACTGCATGTTTCACCTCTCTTTTCCATCTTACTTAGCATTTCCAGGTACAACTTCTTTTTCTGAAGTTCCGAAGTACTGCTTGCTTTCATCCTCTAATTATAATCCTTTTCTTCTGTAGCTTCTGCTACTCTGAGTCATAGACGTTTCCTTCATTCACATTTTTTCTTTTTTTTTCTGATGTTTATTAAGATATGTTTCCTCCTAATGGCTTCAGACTTAATTTCCTCATCACTGTGGATACCTTCTTTTTAAGTAAATTTTCTGTCAGTTTTATGCTAGGGCAGGTAAGGAGGTAAATGCATATGTGTACTGTTCATCTGTCTACTGGAGATGAAAGTTGGGAAAGTGTGGGTCTCATTGATGTTTGTGCCGTAGTTCATTTACAGTTTTTAAGTGATGGATGGTGTTTGTGGCCTAAACATTCTTTTTTCTTTTTTCTTTTTAATACATGGATGACTCTATAGAATTGAGAATCTCAGGCTATGAATTAGATTCAATGGAAAGGAAAGGAAATAAAACAGGTACTTATTTTCAATTATTTATTGGATACTGGACAAAGTATTTCATTTACTACTAATGTGACATCAGTTACTATTGTAACTAACTACAGTGTCTAAAGGACATTTCCAGAATATTACACCTTAATGCTGTCATGTAGCTTATTTAAAATTTGAATCCATGTCACATCCTATAATTACTGTCTTCCTTCCATCTCTCCTTCACTCAGCTGCCAGTGAATTTGAAGGTCCTAATGGGTAGGATTTATGTGTGATTAATATTATTTCCCAAAATACTGATCAAAGCTTAGAAATTACCTTAAATAAAAAGCAAATAAATTCCCTTAAATAAAAAGTGATTAACAATTTAATATCTTAGTTTCATAATACTAGACCCCCCTCAAGAAAAAGTATTACTAAGGTTGGTAGAAGTGAGGAGTGTGCAACCATATCTATGTTATCTAGTTTTACAGGTTTTTTTTTTTTTTCTGGAAAAAAAATACTGTATTTTAATCATGACTTCTCAATATAAATATTTCTTAATAACTCAATGAATACATTCAGTAATTAAAAATGTATTAGCAACTTCTATATGTCCAGCACATCATTAGACACTAGAGATGTAGGCAAAACAATTAACATCACTACCTTCATTTGGTATGAGTTTAACTGTACTCTATAAACATGAGATTCAGAATAAATAATTTGTTACCAAATGGAATAGCATTTTAAAATTTCTAAATGCAGGGAAACATAGTAAAATTGAAAAAAAATATATACAATAAAAGTGGAATAGAAATTTAGATGTTGCATTCCTCCTAGTTCATTAAAGAGTCCCCTAAGGAAAGGACAATGATGTTAATTTGGAGAAAATTGTGGAAAAATTAATGATACTGCCAATGTGCTATAAAAGGAGAGGCATATTTCTCCTTTTAAAATGGTTGGTTCTAAACAGAGGGGATATGAAATAAAAGAATTAAAGTTCAAGCACTGAACCTTACTAATTATGAATCAAATAGAAGGACTGGATATGCATATATAGTATTTAAACTTTGCAATAAACCACAGCAAAGTGGTTGATATATAATGGCATTATTTTGCCATATCAAAAAATATCAGTTTGATAAAAGTGTTGAATAATATACATGTGGTAAGATTGGTCATGGAGTAGAAAAACAACTGGCACCTAATACTGTTTAAATTTGGTCTCTAGCACTTAACTGTAAATGCTGTGTAAATTTGCACAGAAATATTCATTCATTCAGTATCTGCATAGGAAAATGGAATAGCATTCTTCCCTTGAAAAACTGCTATCTTAGGTACATGTGTGTTTATAAAGCCCTTAATGTAGGCACCTGATTAATGATAAGGATTCAAGTAGTGACAATTAAAATCCCACAAAGACGTTTTTCTCATTTTCTTAGTCCTTCATTCAGAAATTAATATTCATTAAGATACTGAACTTTTAGTTATCACTCCCACCTACAAGGAAACAAGCTACCCATCTTAAAAACAAGAGCCCTCATTCTTACACTCAAGATACTCTTTGTCCTTTCTATTGACAGTCACTCCAGAGTTAAGATTTCCTGTGTTCTATCAGTGCTCTTCCATTTTTCTAGTTTTCTCCCACACCTGTTTTCTTCCCTTTGTGATGGGTCCTTGAGGAGCTCAGAGCTCACAGCGTGTGCTCATATCTTGATATTGGGGCACTTGAAGCACACACAGAGTGTGTTAGAGATGGTAAATGGGTTTTATCTCACAGCACCAACTTTGAATGATTGGTAGTGACTGCATAAATTGCTCTGCTGAGAATGAGAGAATGCTCTCAAGCCTGCATTGGGAGGAAGGCAGCTTTTGCCAAAGTGGGAGGGAGGAGGAGTGTCTGACCTTTGAGGTCCTTGACATCCCCAGGGGTAATGCCTGCCGTTATACAATGGTGAAAACAAGGAACAGGGAGGGACCTCACTGAGAGTGAAGAAACTGAGTGAGAATGGGCTCTAAGTCCAGTTATAGGAGTCTGGTGGAGAAATGAGATGAAATGACATGGTGTTAAGATGGAAATCTTGGGGGACTGATTTTATGCAGTGTTCCTACCCTTTGGAGTTATCCTGCAGCCATGTGAAACTGCTGGTAGTCAGCTTTAACCATAGTGTAATTTAATAGACTCAAAACATTCTCTCAGCCTTGGGTATTCAGGTCCTCAAGTTCTAATGGCAAAATGAGGATATTTGCTTCCAGTTAAGAAAAGTTCAGGCTCCTGTCACAGTGAGGATGCTATTCATAGGGAGCAATGTGGGGTTTTTTTTTTTTTTCCACCCTTGCCTGTAACTTTAGGCTCTAAAATATATGATTTGTTCATTATTTAATTTTTAGTCCAGTATATGAAGTGGGAAGATATTGTCTCAGAGGAAATGAGCACTGTTTGGCACTGAGATGGGACGGAAAACGAAAGGAAAGGGAATTGGGCATCATCACAGACACCACTTATTTTTTGGAGAGCATAATCCTTTACTTTCTTCTGGGTATAAAAAAATGTTTTATAGAAGTATTTCAAATCCTATTCAATAATATAAGTGGTATTGGTATCAAGACAAAGTGAAGCTTTTAAGTTATACATTCCCAAATAACAGAACCAAATAAAGAAATAAACAAAAAAACACTACTAGAAAGAAATTAGTGGTTTCCAAATACCACAACATTCTTTGTATGTACAAATCAGTTTATGAACTAATAAATTACAACATATATGAATTATTACTAGATCAGATCATATCTTTCAATGTTTTTCATTTATTTTTGATAGCTATTGGAGATAGTCTTTTAGTTATTTCTATCATTTTTCACAACTACATAAAATAATCTAAAAAGATAATTCACTCATTGAGCAGATTTGCATGCATACACTTTTAATTATGTCATCGCTTTAAATTATCATTTTTATAGTGATAAGCTTAGAACAGTGCCTAGAACATAGCAAGTTCTCAAATCATACTTGCTAAATGAATGAATAACTTATACTCTTAATTTATTTCTCCAATTTTAATTGCCTCAGAATGTTCTGAACAGAAATTGACATTAGCTCTAAAACTAATAAACACTCAGAATTAGGGATGCACATTTCTTGCTTTTGAAATGTCAGTTCATTAATTCTAGAAATCATCATTACCTTAGCTATTACTTGTATGAAAAATATCTTCAGACCGTTAGGGCTGGTAATAGTTTTATGGCGGACAGTGGGAGGATAGGAGATCAATGTGACTCAAGAAGCAGATGGAGGATAACATTACTAAGATTAGCTACAGAAGAAAAGCAATAAATAGCATCTGTATTTTCAATTTAAATAAAAATTGGATTACAACACAATTCTATGCCTGCTTTGTCCCTGAAACATTCCTGTGGATGTCAGCAAACATCTGAGCCTTTTATATAAGGAAAAATGCTGGCCAGACTGGTAATAATGCAAGTGAAGTAAAATCAGGAATATTTGGTTAAAATTTTATTCTTCTATATTATAAATATAGAATAGATGACAGAAGGGAAACTATATCAATTACACAGGTTTGGATCATTGAAAGTAGTCTCAAGACTCTCAGGACCTACTCACATAATGGGTTCTTTAAATATAGGATAGAGTAGACCAGGGAAAAAAATGCAGGTACGTAATGGGGGCTGAGTAGTTTGCTGGTGCAGCTTCTCAGGTGACACTTTGTTCAAAAATGAAGAATCACCAAGATGTAGTTGAGGAATCTTAGTTTCAGGGAACTCGGATCAAAGTTTTCACTAAGATCTTTGGCAGACCACTGGCCTTGCAGCTACGCCAAACTGTAGCTGGTGAAACCAGGTGTAAACCATTGATTTGTATGTCCCTAAACTATACAGGGGCGCTAATCTTGGTTGCCAGCTGGAGAGTATCAAACTTTAAACTTCACATAACAAAGCACTATCTAGTCCACCTTTGCCATACTTTGACCAAAAGTCAAGACTAGACTTCCAGGAGTCCCAAACATAAGCATAGTGATACCCTGAAACAAGCTGTAAGATAACTTTAAGCAGCAACCTTGCACAGTTAGATAGGCATATACCTAAATCAAGCTAGATACCTTGAATACCTCTGAATGTGACATCCTTCATTGTGTTCAGCATTTGGGGAATGCAAACACATCAGCCATCTCTCTAGCCAAAGGGGTTAGTGCTTTATTAGGGAAAAATGCCAAATATATGAAAAAATGTACAAGATAGTCAACTGCTATTTTATTGTTCTTTTACCACTAGAGTAAGCAGAGAAATATTCCTAGAAGTGATAGCACTTGAGAGGGACCTTGAACAACTAAAAGCTGTACAGTGATTTTATATGACAATAACCAGTATTCTAGGTACCTTTAAGTAATAAACTAGGGCCAGTGCCACATTCTTTATACTGTAGAATGAAGCCAGATACTTGAGAATGTGAAACACATCTGCTGGAAATCAATTCAATGAAATTTACTGTCTGTAGCATGTACTAAGTACTGGAACTAGAGTAAATAAGAACTAAATTCTGCTTCAAGAAATCCCCAAGAATAATGCAAAAGCTAGGAGGTATAGACCAGCATATTAAGGGGTGGGAGTTATGTGATGTCTTTTGGTGTATTTTTATATTAATGCAAGAGCAGAGGAGAAGCAAGTGATGAAAAGAATATAAAGGCAGGAGCAGGTTAATAAGGAATTGAACCCCTGCTGCATAGCTTTAAATCAAGGTAGACATTAGAATGAATTTTTTTTTTTTTTTTTTTTGCTTGGCCAGTGGGCTTGAGTATGGGCATATAAGGAAGCCAAATTTCAAAATTCAGTGGCTAGGAAGCTAAAGTGGGACAGATATTTTAATCTAAGTTTGCAGATTATAATTGGTCTCCTGCAGTAAAGAACTTTATACTCATACCACTTTATAAGGAATTTATGATTAATTTTCCTAATTGAGGTGAGCAAAATAAATATCCCGTCAACACATTCTTCCAAGCAGCGGAGTTGGGATGTGCACTTAAAAAGTTTGATTCTAGAGCTTATGCTTTTACTTGTTAAACTGTCTTATGGCCTGGAATAGTCTCTAATACTTGTATTATAATATATTTTGTATTATAATATATAAAAAAGATAAGTATGTTCATTAGAATATTAACAGTGGTTATCCTTGTATGATAGGTTATGGCTTATATTTACATTTCTCTTAATATTTTTTATATTTCCTATATTTTCACAAGCATTTATTTCTAATCAAGGAAAACTAGATAAAATATTTAAATGTGGAATTCCCATTGTGGCTCTCTGTGGGGGTGGCTTTGGTCCCTGGCCTCTCTCAGTGGGTTAAGGATCCAATGTTGCCACAAGCTGCAGCAGAGGTTGCAGATGCAGCTCAGATCCAGTGTTGCCGTGGCTGTGGCATAGGCCTACAGTTGCAGCTCTGATTTGACCCTTGGCTTGGAACTTCCATATATCTCAGGTGTGGCTGTAAAAAGAAAAAATAAATAAATGTTACTCAACAAAATGATAGCAACTAGATTATAGGTGGTAGATAGATAGATATTCATGTCATCCATTGGGTATATGACTATAAAATAATACTATACATGCTTCATTTGGGTCTTTCCCAAGTAAGAGATGATAAATTAATGAATGGGAGAAGAATGAGAAGAACAAATATCAGAGAATTACCAGTAATCTCTTTACTCACAATCTAACAGAAACCAGGGTACTAGCAAACAAAACTATAAACAACAAATCTAGATTGCAGAATTAGTAAACTGAAATATATGTAATATAAAATTTACTTTTCAAACAACCTGTATTTTTTCTCTTTAATAATGAAATTTCTTTACTAAATTATTTTGCTTTTTTAAAGCTATGAATTCACTAGGATGATTGAGCTTTGTGACATCGTTGCAGACCAGACATAGAAATGAACAGTCCTTTCATTATAGTTTTACTTCAGTGGCCTCTACTAGAGATCTCAGAAAACCAAACCTAAGAAATTGATCTTCATCAAACTTTGCTTTCAGTTATATAAGTGTGGACAAATTATTTTCTCCTCGAGGTCCTCAGTATTTATTAGATTCCCTACTGGGAAGACTATCATAACTACCTGTAACACTGGGTGCTTGTAAGCGATAGAACATATGCCAGTTTCTTGGGAAGAGCTTTATAGGCATTATTTATTTGAAATACAAACCTTGCTGTCGGCTTATAATTCTTGGTGAAATTAAAATTATCCTCAAATATGACACCCCAGGTATGGCCTTGATTGAACAATTTGTTCAGTCATATATTTATAAGTTACAACAGTTTTTTAATTGTGCCTAAGTTATCTAAGTTGCCATTCAAAACATAAAAACAGCTTAAAACTATTTTTCCTAAATTTTGAGGTGTCTGGGAGAAAGAGCTAAATGTTATCTTTTTTTTAAGTTTATTTCAGTTTGAAAAAGTATAATGTATCATGTTGATAGTTAAAGCTGGATCATGAGGAAAGTAAAAACAATTCATATTACGCTCTTCAGGAAATAATAACAATGTTAAGATAGAAATAATATTCTAAAAAAAGTAGCCAACTGTAGTGAATTTTTTTTATGTGGCTCTAATCTGTCTTTCTTAGTTGAAGGTACATTTCTAGTATATAATTAGTAGAAAAGCCTTCAGGCAAGCATGAGGAAAAGCAGAAACTACTTGTTGATGATAAGACAATGATTGTGGTTAATTTTTTATTAAAATACTACCTATTTGAATAAAGTAGAATAAAGCCCTCTATTGGATTAAAGTACAGAATTATTTCATAAAGTTCTTATCAATGTTTTTCCCTGAGGATGAAGGTAAACTGACAGCAAGGGCAGTGACAAATCTCTGTGGTCCTCCTAATAAAGTGTATAATCTCTGAAATATTAATATCAATATATTTTACCTTTATGAATCACTAAGAAACTCTGAGCTCTTTTTCTGCAGCCCCTACAACAATGTTGAGCTAATTAAAAATATATAGTCCTAAATGAAACAAAAAGACAACCCCCAGAATGGGAGAAAATATTTACAAATGAATCGACTGACAAGGGATTAATTTCCAAAATTTATAAACACCTCCTACAGCTTAATACCAATAAAACAAACAACCCCATCAAAAAATGGGCAGAAAATCTAAATAGACAAACCTCCAAAGACGACATATGGATGGCTAAAAAACACATGAAAAGATGTTCAGCATCACTCATCATTAGAGAAATGCAAATCAAAACCACTATGTGGTACCACCTTACACCAGCCAGAATGGCCATCACCAAAAAGTCTACAAACAGTAAATGCTGGAGAGGGTGTGGAGAAAAAGGAACCCTATTACACTGTTGGTGGGATTGTAAATTGGTGCAACCACTGTGGAAAACAGTATGGAGATTCCTCAGAAAATGAAAAATAGAACTACCATTTGATCCAGCAGTCCCACTCCTGGGCATCTATTCAGATAAAACCAAGAATCGCAAAGATACATGTGCTCCAGTGTTTATTGCAACACCATATACAATAGCCACGTCATGGGAACAACCTAAATGTCCATGGACAGAGGAGTGGATCAAGAAGATGTGGTACATATACACAAAGGAATATTAGTCAGCCATTAAAAGGCACGAAATATTGGCATTTTTAGCAACATGGATGGACCTAGAAATTATCATGCTATGTGAAGTCAGTCAGACAATGAGACACCAACGTCAAATGTTGACATGTGGAATCTGAAAAAAGGACACAATGAACTTCTTTGAAGAACAGATACTAACTCACAGACTTTGAAAAACTTATGGTTTCCAAAGGAGACAGGTTGGGGGGTAAGGGAGTGCACTGGGGGTTTGGGATGGAAATGCTATAAAATTGGGTTGTGATGATAACTGTACAACTATAAATGTAATAAATTCATTGAGTAATATAAAAAATTTAAAAAATTAAAATAAATAAAAATATGTAGTCATTTTTGTAACTCAATAATAAAAAGACAAGTAATCCCAATTTTAAAATATAGAAATATCAGAATAGACATTTTTTCCAATAGACAGATGGCTAGTAAGCATATGAAGTGATGTTCAGCATCATTAGCCATTAAAAAGATGCAAATCATAACTGTGAAATACTACATCACACCCACTAGGAGAGTTATAATAATATAAAAAACAGACAATAACAAGTGTTGGTAAGCATGTAGAGAAATTAGAATCCTTATACATTGCTGATGAGAAGGTAAAATATTTTTGCTCTTTGGAAATGAAGCTAAAAATGTTAAACCTAAAATTACACATGTCCCAGTAATCATATGCCTAACTATATATATAACCAGAGGTATGAAAACTTATATGTACACAAAGACTTGTACACAAAATGAGTAGCAGCATTTTTCATAACAGCCAAAAAGTGGAAACAATACAGATGTCTATCAGCTGATGAGTGCATAAACAAAATGTGATTTATTCATACAATGAAATATTATTCAACAATGAAAAGAAGTGAGGCAGTGATACATACTATAAAATAGATGTGTCTTCATCATGCTTAATAAAGAGGGTGGTCAAAATAGGCCATATATTATATGATTCTATTTATTATGAAATTTCCAAAATAGACAACTCTTTATGGAAGTAAAGTAGACTAGTGGTTGCCTGAGGCTTCAGGGCCAGAGGGCTTGGGAAAATAGTGTTAACTGGTATAGAATTTCTTCCGGGAGGTGACGGATATGTCTTAAATTGATTGTGATGGCTGCACAACTTTGTTAACATATTAGAAAACTTTGATTTGTAACCCCCCCCTTTTATTTGCTTTTAAGGACTACTCCTGCCGCATAAGGAAGTTTCCAGGCTAGGGTTCAAATTGGAGCTGCAGCTGCAACTTACCATCAATGCAGTATCTCTTAAACCACTGCAATGGTTTAATGAACATGTGCTTTTGCAGCGACCCAAGTCACTGCACTTGGATTCTTAACCCACTGCACCACAGTAGGAACTCCTCTTTTTATTTTTAATGTGTTACTGAGTATTATGGATTATGCTTCCAAAATATATCTAACTGTGAAAAAGTAATTTCCCTTTATTCTACCATTACCTAATTCAGGCATCTGTCACATGGAAAACTGCAATGTCCTTCTAATTAGTCATTCTAGTAATAATAATGTTTTCTGAGAATCACATGTGTTAATACTCACAAAACCTTCCTCATGTATATGGTAAGCATGCTATAAATGTTATCACAACTGTTTTATCATTCTTCATTTAATTCTTCCCATAGAATCCAGAGTACCCATTAAGTTTATTAAAATAATATATCTAAGTAGTTCAAAGTGCAGGTTGTGATAGAAAAAGAACATTACAGTCCCCTGGCCCATCACTACTCAAGCCACAATCCTATTGTACCAAAGATGTTTTACCTGTTATTTTTCTCCATATTTATGAATGATATTCTTATATTACAGCTCATTATTTTTCAGATTTCATGTTGTCTATTAATTTCTCATTATGTTTTACCATGTTCTGGATCTTCCTCATCTTTCCTCCCTTCTCCCTTCAGTTCCCTTGATTTTTAAAAAAATACCAAAATTGTTCTTAAATCTATAATAAGCAGTAATATTTTTATGATTAAACAAGTATTATTCCCTGAGACTGCTTTTCCTTCTATAATCTTTTTTTTTCCTAAATGTGATAATACATTTGCCCTTTTTCTTTTTTTGGTTTTCTTTGAAGTGATCTTTATTTAGATTGAACCATATCATAGTTCTATCATTATTTTCTCTGTTCTCTGACAATCACTTTCCTTTATTTTTTTAATATATTTTATATGTATGTTATACATGTAATATGTATATATGTATTTATGGGAAACAGACAGGAGAGAGAGAGTTGGCTTAAAAATTTAATAGTTTTGATTCACAATGAGTTAAAGGGATCAACTCCAACTTTGCAAAGGTAATTTTCTGTTATCTCCTATGTAGTTTCAGAAATATGAATTAGCTGTACCTAATTCGCAAATCTGAAATTAAAACACATAAAGTCAGAAAAAATTACCCCTACTTAAAGATAGAAATTAATTAAGATTAGTATCTGGTTTATTAGTGTTGAATTAGTTTCTCCTTAGTTTTTGAAATTTAGGGTTATTTTAGAGTTCAATCTTTTGATGTTAATATACTAGCATTCTGCATAACAGATAAAATAAAAGCAGAGCTTTTGAGGCATAAGCTCATGATGGCAGTTGCATTTCTCAGATGCATAAAAGAAAGCTGTGTATTTATTTCTAATGTTCATGAAGAAGTAAATTGTAGGAAATATTGGAATATAAGTGCATAAGAATAAAGATAGAAACATCTCTTCAAAAGTTATGCGTTTTACTGCTTGGAAACGTGTATTTGGAGAGCATATATTTGCATGAACTAGAGAAAATACCAAGCTGGATACACTGTAAAATAATAGGAGCAAAATGTATTGAAGGAAAATAAAAAAGGAAATGAAAAACACGAATGATATTCATTAGCCATTCCCTGATAATCTAGACACCATCTGACTTTAAAATTTCCTCCAGATAAATTCCTAAAATGATGACAATAAAACCATAGGCCAACTTTTTGTTTTGCAAATTAAAACTTCCCTCATTATATTTGAGTAAGATCATAATAACTTCTCAGACTTAAAGTTTAGAACCTTTTGATTTGAAAATGCTTTATTTGTATATAATAATTTTCTGAATTACCAAAAAATTTCATTGCTTATATAGTTCTAAGTCTAGGAGCTAGTTCTGGTTTATATTTTTCTCTTCTACTTTTCTTTTGCAATAAAAGAAAATATAACAGACATTATCTTCCTTGCCAGTTTCCTTGATTATATGCTCTCTCTTTTTTTTTTTTTCTCAGAAGTTTCAGTGTTTGCACTTGCTTCAAGGTTGTGCATAGTGTTCATTCAGTATTTATTTAGTTCTTGTCACAGGAGGACCATGTCTGTTCACAATAAAAAGAAATGAGTCTTATTTATCATGAAACTGAAGTAAGTTGAAGGGAAATATTTAGGTCGACTTTCTCTAGTCATAAACTTCATGTCAGCAGGATAGACTATATAGTTGAGATTTTAGATCTGAAAAAAATGTTCATATTTAATATAGTTTCTTACATTTATTTTTACCTAAATACAGAACTTCTTTTGCTTTGCCTTTTCTTATTGTAAAGTATTAATTAATCCCATATGATACATTTGCATAGAGAAATAATTGTCATGGTTAAAGTCTTGAAATTTGAATGGATCATCTATTGCATAGGCTTCAGATTAGTTTGAGACGGCAGTAGTGCTAACACAATAAAGTTTATTTTCCTTCTCTATAATTTATACCCTAAAAGCAAGTTGATAAGGTTGTGAATGGGAAAAAAAAATGTTACATTTTAAGGCCATGAATGCATAGGTCATCTTTTGCCAAAAAAACCAAAATCTCTCTTTGCTTCAATCCTCATACACCCTCTTTGCCTCTTCTTTAGATAATGATACTTCAAGATGTATGGTTGAGTTTTTTTTAATCATCATGGTATTTTTGAGCTTGGTGTAAATGATGTCTGTTAAACTTTATCTGAATAGTAAGAAAAGCTCATCTATTGCAACCTGTCTTTTCCAGATACATATATCCACCCTCTTACTCCATATTCACTATTTCTTACTCCATTTCACTGATTTCTTTACCAAATCAACATGTCCACTGTTGAACCATAATATTTCTTCTGAAACCTATGCATTCTTTTTCTTATTTTTCTCCATATATGGTAACCTGTGGGAGATGAAGAATTAAAAAAAAGTCTATGTTAGCAGAATTAATCTCTATCTTTACAAGGTGTAGAATATACACATATATATATTTTTTTTTTTTCACTTTCTCAAGTCGGAAACCTAGAAGTCATCCGTGGCAACATTCCATTCCCTTACCCATTCAAATCTAGTAAGTCAGGTTTATTGAATCCCCTTTTATAATTCACAAATCTATCCACTCTGGTTTCACTGTCAACATCATGACAGTCAGGGATACTACCATTTCTCACCTGGGGTATTATAATAGCTTGCTTTTCTTCAATCCCAAATTAACTACTGCATCATTTTTCTTAAAGTGGAAAATGCTTACCATGGGCTTCGTTTTATGGCCTCTGCATACCTCTTTATAACTCTCTAGCCTCATTTCATGCAATTCCTTACAACAAGCAATAAACGAATAACCCTTTTTTGCTTGTTCTAAAGCTCTAAGCATTTCCTGATACAGGGCCTTAACACATGATCTCTTTTCTTGTAATTCTCTCCTCACTTATCTCTCTTCTGTGTTTTATGACTTGACTATTACTCATTTACCAAAATTTAGTTTAAATTTCACTTCCTCAGAGAAGCTTCTTCTTACTTTGATAATATAATCACTCACAGTTTTATAATCTAAATCATTCTGCAAATTTCTTTTAATTAGTCAATTGTATAATTATATGTTTAAGGTTTATCACCTCCACTATACTCTACACCTTGTAAAGATAGAGATTAATTCTGTGAACATAGACTACTTTATTTTTTTACATCCCCTTTAAGGTAATACAAAAAAAAAAAACCCACAGGTAAATTTTTGAAAAGAATTGTGTTAATTTCAGCATTAACGAAAGGGCCACTGAGATCATGAATATTCACATCCATGAAGACATCCTATTTTCCCACTGATTTATTTTTAAAACATATTTCACAAGAATGTTATAGTTTTCTTCATGTAAAATTCATGATTGCCAATTTCAGACAAATCAATACCTCAGATGAATTATGTTTATCTGATGAACACTCTCTCTGGCTCCCTAGCACATTTTAAACTTCTTCCATTTTTTTGTGAACTTCTGAAAAGCAGAACTACTGCCAAATTTGCCCCCAGTTCTGCAGATATTCTCTCTTTCAAAGGAAAAAAAAAATAGAAAGCATTCAGAAGAGGTATTCCTGCTGTGGTGCAACAGGATCTGCAGTGTCTTGGGAGTGCTGGGAAGCAGGTTCCATCCCCAGCCCGTCACAGTGGGTTAAAGGTCTGGAGTTGCTGCAGCTGTGGTTTAGGTTACAACTAGGAATTGATCCCTGGCCCAGGAACTCCATATGGTGCATGGCAGCCTGTGTGGGGTGTGGTAGGCGTGAGGAAGCATCAGAAGAGAATCCCATTAACTTTTCAGGTTTGGGAGTCAAAATCTGCCTAAAAAGTGCCTAGATTATTTTCTCTTTGTTCCCTTTGAGATAGAGCAGACATACTTACCTTTTCCTTGGGCCAGTGGTTCTACCCATAATTTGATTCTTCCTTCTTCCTCCTGTGCATCAAACCTCTTTTTAAAAGAATTTCTTTAACACAGTGGCATATAAGCTGTTAAATATCTTCTGTTTATTAGCAAAGGAGTTTTCTTTGCAACAGTCACACAAAAGCAGCCAATATTTACTTCCACTTCTGTAAAGTACAAGAACAAGCAAAATTAATCTATACTTTTAGAACGTGGAAGTCATTGAGAAAGAGCCATCTAAGAGGTCTGTCATGTTTTGTCTATATATCTGGGTCCTGGTTGTGCCTCTAGTTTTTCTGCACCACTATGCATCAAGATATACACTTGCCAGATGATAGAGTATTGTACTTAATAACAATTAAAAGGAAAAAAATCATTTATTCTTCATCTCCCACAAGTTACCTTGCCCTTTCATAGCCCAGAATCTTGAAAGAGTTGTATTAATTTCTTCAGTCCTCACTCAACTAAAATTTGGCTTCTCTTCTTGTCACATTACTAAAACTGCAATCCTGTGAGAAATTGTATCATTAACTTACTTCAGCTCTCCTATCCCTCCACCTCTTGTCAGCATTTGGCATTGCTGAGCACTTCTGTTTCCTTCCTTGGCTTCCATGATTCTAGGTACTCTGTTCCTTTGCTGTGTCTCTGGTTGCTCCTTTTCCATCTTCTTTTCAGATTACAAGGCTTTAAATATTGAACTCCTCTGAGTAAAGGTCTTAGATTTATAACCTTCTTCTACGCATTTCTAATAGGCAGTCTGCTCTCCCTCTAAGGTTTTGATTGTTATCCATATTATCATTATTTCAAGAATAATTTTTTTCTGGCCTGGAATTCTCCACCACGTTTCTGGATTTTGCTGGATGCTTGCTTTATATTTCCACTTGACTATTTCAGAGCATCTGCAACTCATATCCAACATTGAATTCATTTGCTATCCTCTCCTCTTCACTAAATGGTGCCTTTATTCTTCTTAAATCATTAAACTAGACCAGACGAGGTCCTCTCCCATTGTGTTGTGTTTCAGTGAGTCATCTCTCAGGATCATCCCAGAGTCATTCATCACATCATTCTTCATCCATTTTTATACATGACAGGTCAACTTTGACACCTTTCTTCCTCACACTCATATCCAGTACACCACAAAATTCTGTAATTTTTACCTAAAAACTATTTCTCCAGTACAAGTGTTTTATGCTGTCTTATTATCGTGATCTCTCAAAGAGACAGTTTTAATACCTTTCTAAGTGATCTTTTTCTTTTCATTCTCTCCAAACTCCTCCAATCCATTTTCTCTTTTGCAGATTGTTTTCAAAGTCAATGTGACTCTAATATTCTCTGCCTAGACTTACTAACTTAATTGCCATTTCATTTAGGTTAAACTCCAGATCCTTCAATGCTACCTGACTCACTAGTCTTCTTTTATTTCTCTTTCTTCACACAGGAACTTTTCACATATTGTTCCTTTAAATTCATTAAGTATATTTAGAAGCCACCTCCTCAGGAATCTTCTCTTGATTTCCAGACTAAGTCCACTTGCCCCCTTATGCTCACTCATAAGATGTGGTGGCACATATCATGTTAAAATTTTATATGTATTTGTGTGTTTTTCAAATTAACTTTTGCAGTGGTAAGTAATAGCCATATTTTGCAGAGTATTTTTTTGTTCTACAGATAATTTAATGTCATCGAATTTTTTTTTGCCTTTTAGAGGTTAAAATAAAGTTTGTAAATTATTCAAAAATAAGTGTCAGTCTTTTGTTTTGTTTTGTTTTGTTTTTTAGGGCCACAGCTACACATATGGGAGTTCCCAAGCTAGAGATCCAACTGGAGATACAGCTGCCACAACCCACTGAGTGAAGCCAGGTATCAAGCCCACATCCTCATAGATATTAGTCGAATTTGTTTCCACTGTGCCATGATGGAAACTCCAGTCATCTTTGTTACCAACATTTTCCAGTTCCAGAAATGATCAGTTGCTTCATTTTTTTAAATATTTTCTGAGTTAATCTGACAATTACTATCTTCCTAAGGAAAAAAATTATTAGTGATTTCAAATACATCATCATTTATTTTTAAAATTTCCTTTAAGTGATTTTATTCCCTCGCTCACTTAAAATATTGTATATTTGTGTGTATTTTTGGTTTTGTATTGATTAGACTAGGGCTCAAAATGTATTATTTTCTTATTTTTCCTAAGAAATTATTTCTTGAATTTTCTTATTCTGTACTTTTTTTGTAGTATTTCATAAAAATTCTCCTCTAACATTTAGAACATACTTCTTTCATGAATTATTTTCTGTGGTTCATTTAAAAATGTGTTTAATTGAATGCTTAGTTCATCTACATTTTATTTATTGTTATTCATGAAACTATTTAGAGCTTTGGATATATCAGAAATAATATCTCTAACTATAGAAATCAGCTTTTGAGAAATGTCCCTATTACCTTTATATTATAAATATTTTGCTTTTTTTTTAAGGCCACACCCACAGCATATGGAAGTTACCAGGCTAGGGGTTGAATTGGAGTTACAGCTGCCAGCCTACACCACAGCCACAGCAACGCAAGATCTGAGCTGTGTCTGCGTCCTACACCACAGCTCACGGCAACGTCAGATCCTTAATCCACTGAGTGAGGCCAGGGATTGAACCCACAACCTCATGGATCCTAGCCATGTTCATTAACTGCTAAGCCATGAAGGGAACTCCATTATCTTATAAATATTTTATAAACAGAGGTGTTATTTCCTTTTAGATCAAAGAGTTATTATTTTTAACTTACAAATATTTAGTTTATATTTTTGGTATTTATATCTGTCTCTTTTGAATACACTGGAGCCATGTGGCTCACATTTTTGCATTGTTTTTGCATTCATTTGGCAAAGTTTTTCTTTTGGGCCTGTTCTGTGATCAATATAGATACATAAAGATATCCATAAACTTTAATTCTAATTTAGTTTGAATAAACATGATCCTCAAAAATCAAAGCTAAAAATATTAAAAATTTAAGATTAATTTTTTTCGTATTTCTTATCAACTTTGTCTTTTAATACCATTACTTGATATATAAAATATTATGAATGGTTTATCTTTATCGTACCTTCTTTATGTAACCTTCTTTAATCAGTATTGGATCCAGGAGGCAGAACTACTATGAGTACTTCGGGATAAAGAATATATTATAGGAGGTACAGTCCAGAAAAGGCACTTGGAGCATCAGCAAAAAATCACTAACTAGCTTCCCTGCAGCCCTGGCATAGGGGGACAAATCTGAGCAGCAGGGAAGGTGGGAGTCTGGGCACTTGGATCTGCCAGAGGAGAATCATAAGGGAAGGTGGTGGAGAAGTCTGTTAAGGGCTCGCTGTGATGTGGACCTGTTGGTCAGTAGTGTCAGAGATGGAAGGAAGAGCTGGATGTGGAGGAAGTGACAGCGGCAAAGACAAGATGGAACCCACTCTCACCTATGCCTTGTCTCTCCCCTTATCTCACCACAGTGATCTACAGGCAGTAATAGCCATTACTTCATTTCTTCTTTCCACATCTCACACAAATTTCTCTTTAGACAGCCTCTACCATTCACCCATGCCAGGAATTCTGGGAAAAATAGCTCCAATTTACACCTTTAAACATTTTAAAACCACCATTGAAAACCTGGCATTTTGTATTTCACTTCCTTAATCATATATTCTTTCTGAGTAAAGTGATAGAAAAAACATGCATCTATCTCACATAAACTGAGAACAAACTAAACTTTCCCAAAGAAGATACACATCACTTTATCTGTCTTTGAATAATGTACACTTTTTACTAGCTGAGTTACAATCTCCTATTGATGGTTTATATCTTGAATATTGAGGAATAACATGTTTTACGAATAGGAGAAGGAGAAAATGAAAATTATTTTATGTATATGTACTTATTTACATGCATATGCATACACTCTATACATATATATATCTACAATATATAAATGTATGATGTATGCAACATGCATGCGTGTGCATATACACAAATCCATCTGTGTGTATACAAGTGTTTATATATGTACACACATATGTATCTGCTTGAACCATACAACTAATTCCAGAAAAAATAACTATATACTTACATTTCTTCATTAAATGGAGTACACATGCATATACATATATATATTATATATATACATATTTTTTTCATTTTATGTAATATAACTACCACAGTCCTTTCCTTCTGTATCTAGTCCATATGGTCCAAGGTGGCATTTGCATCATCCTACACATTACATTTTCCCTTTGCCCTTGCTTTAGACAGTCCAGACTGCTCTAATAGAATACATCTACTGGATGGCTTAAACAATAGCCATTTATTTCTCAAGAGTTCTGGAGGCTATATGGTTTACAATCTAGGTGCTGGCCACTTTGGTTCTTGGTGGGAACCCTCTTCCTGGCTTGGAGACTGACACCTCTGTTGGGTCCTCACAAGTGGAGAGAGAGAGAGCACTATTTCTGTCTTTTCCTCTTTTTATGAAGCCCCCAACCTCATCATGAGTGCCCCACTCTCATGACCTCTTTTAACTCTCATTACTTCCCATATGCCCATCTCCAAATACTGTTACATTGGAGGTTAGGGCTTCAACATATGAATTTCAGGAGGACACAGTTATGCCGTCATCTAGCACTTCAGCCAGTAAGGGATTCAAGTCTGATAAGGTGAACTTTTATGCTAAACACATTTTATCCCTGAAAAGTCTGTGATATTGCTAGTCTAGCAAAAACTTGGATTGTTTCAGTTTTCCATTGCCTCATCACGGCACAGGAAAGGATTAAGAGATGCCCAATAGTGTCCATCCATTCCAGATATATTCCTTTTCACTTTCACTGTACAATACCAATCCAGTTTCTTTAATTATCAGGATAATCAATCCCTTCAGTGCATGGTGATTCACTGACATGGTAAGCCCAGAGTGATCAGGTGGTATTTTCACTTTCCATTTTAATGGGACCATTGGTGTGGCCCGAGGGAGAAGTAATTCTCCCTTCAGAACTAAGATTCTTAAATTATTAGAACTCAGAGTTGCAGTGATGCACAGCAGAATTCTCACTGGATGATTATTAGCAGTAATAGTGAAAAGAGCTACTAACATTTTCACATTATGACTCTTAGGCTTATTAATCCTGGATATGGGAGAAATATCACCATATATAGGTCACTTTTTCAGAGCATGTCCCTTATCCTGGAAAATATTGCCCCAACCCCAAAATGTTACCACACAGGCAGCACCGTATCTGAGTCTTTAAACTGTCATTCCATTGTTCTACCACATCAGCTGTTTTACAGCTATGATGGCACACATTATAGTATCAGTAAATTCCAAGAGTGTGAACCCCATTGCCAAACATTATTTCCTATAAAGTGAAAGATTGGTATTAAAAGAAACGTGGTAGGCAATGAAGACAATTCTCTATCATGTGTTAATATCTGTTCCTTTGAGAACATGCTTCCTCTTGTTTTAGAAGTTGTCCAGGATAATCAACCTGTCACCCCGTAGCTGCTAGAGCCTCTCAGGGAATCATGCCGTATCAGGGGCATGTTAGTGATCTCGGGTAGTGTGCTGATAGTTTGATCATTCAGTAGCATCTCTAGCCAGACGATCCTTGGTAAGTGGGAGTTCACTTTGATAAATTCATACATTATAGCATTATAGCCATTGTGACAACTTTTTATCATAGGGATGGAAGGATCTGGAGAAAGAAATGGACTAATATTCAAAGGAAAAAGCCATCTTATCCACCTAACTACTAAGATCCTCTGCTAGGGTGCTGTGTACCGATCATTCACAAAGGACACACATTTATTTGTTCTCTGGACCCATTCAGAGGGGTCTATCTAAAAATCACTTCCACAGACTCTCTTGTTACCAATTTTCCATTATATTTTTTTCAAGTCCTTAACTATCCAGCCAAAATGTTAGATACTACCCACAAGCTACGGAAAAATCCATACCTTTGTTCATCTCTCTTTCCAGGCAATTTGCAGCCAGGTACAGTGCTCAAAGTTTTGCCCACTGGAGAGATTTTCCTTTACCACCATCCTTCAAGGTCATCCTTGAGTGGTATTTTAATGCTACAGCTGCTGCTCTCCATACTTGTGATTTTCATCAAGAGCAAAGAAAATCTGGTCCACTTCATTGAACAGGCTGTTTATACTCAATTACTGGTTTATTGAAAGTATCCAATTTATCACTCACTTTTTCTACTTTCTTAAATTGTCGAGCTGTTGTTGTTTTAGTATGATAACTACCTCCTAGTTTCTCCCTTTCCTTGGCGTAAATCTCTTAATTGAAAGAGAGATGCTTATATTCCTTTGAACTCCTGATTTTCTGAGCAGATTTAACGAGGCGAAGTTGTATCAATATTTACTTATTATTGGGAATCTGATAGCCGAGGTTGATCCTTGTCTAACCAACTATACCTCAGATATGTTTCAAGAGGATAATGTTTTCTGTGCATTTATATATTTGTGTGTCACTTTAGTAATGTCCTGCTTTCTGGAAAAAACAGAGAGGGTCTCAAGAAGAACATTTATATTCACACCTTGGTACATGGCCTGTGCTTGCTTTCAGATCCCCACTGTGAGCCAAGGATGTCAGTGGGTTGAATAAAGGGAAGCTATACTTTATCTCTGAAAGTTATTTTGCTTTCAGGAGACCTCAGTACAGCTAGACCTTGGTTTGGTAGCCAAAAATCTTCACTATCTCTTGCAATGTTTTCTGTTATTTTCTAAGTTAATTTTCTGTTTTACTTATATTTGTTGATTTGTTAAATTATTATGTTATTTATGTATTTGCATTTTGTTCTGTCATTTCATTGGGTATTTCAGAGCTGCAGAAGTTAAACCCACCTTCTCAAATCAGCATATTGAATGAGATCTACATTTGCTTTTTCAACTCAACTAAAGTTAGGACATTTAACCCTATTATCCGTGACCTTGCTTCATAGTCTGCCAGGATCTTCTGTGTGCTAATTATATAACACACTATTTTACAATTTTATCTCACCTTAACATTTAATAAGAACATCTTCTATCTCTTTATCTAATTACATGACAATCATGTTAAACAGTATGAAGGGACTGATAGCTGACAATGGGTCCTGAATATATTTTAGAAGAAATTTGAAAAAAGCATTGAATAGAAGAAAATTTTAGAAACCTGGAGCATGGAAGCTAGCCATTTTTTCGTCATTACTTATTGTTATTTATTAACAAAAAAGTCTTTTAAAAAACTATAATGAAATGAAGAATTGATGTAAGAAGGAACACTTGGCAGTTTTACTCTTCAAATGCCCTCTTGAGAAGGAGAAGGGATTTGAAGCCAGAACTGTTAACATGTTAAGCATAATTTTTGCAAGTGAAGAGAGGTGTGGATGTAAGTAAGTACCCGGTGCTGTATTTCACTAGTTCACTCTGCTGTGACTCAAAGCTAAAATATAGATTACTCCCTCTATTGTATAAGGGCACAAAACTAGGCAGTAAACTAGGAGTTGAAATAAACCTCTAGTCCGAACAATTTAAGCAGATGCTTATTTTTTGTAAATAAAATACCTGTCGAGTACTTTGAAGTCAAATAGACCTCCTGACTGTAAATAGCGGTAAAAGTTGTCAAGGGAGCATTAAAAACTAATAGGTGAATAAATGAGGTGGAGAGAAAAAGATTTTGAAAATGTAGATGAAAATCTTTGGTGTTCATATCAAAGTAATGATCTTAGATGAAAGTAATGGGTCATCCATAAACAGCATGTAATCAAAAAATCATTTTAATCAAGTTAAAAAATCTTTTTTTAACCTTTGAAAATGTGGCTGTCAGTCATTGTCAGATTTCACTGTATTGCAAATATAATAATATGGCCACTTTATATAGATAGAAATCTCAAAATGAGCTCAGAAATTATGTAACCTTCCATCTTAAAAAAAATCACAAAAGATAAAAGACCCTTATGAATAAAACCTTTTTACTTGGAGAAGGGGAAAGGGGTACTGGTATGCATTTTTGTGAATCCAAACTTTGTGCTCTATTTCAGTGTGAATTTTCATGCTTTAATTATTCTTATAACATGAATATCTCTGGATAAATAGAGTAGTATTGATTGGCAAAGTTTTCTAATATGGACTCTTTGTAAAAAGACATTTTTTCCTTTGGCAGTCTGACCAAATGTAATTGGTTATACATAGTCACCAAGAGAGCAGACACATTTGGAATGCATAAAGTAAGAGGAAGTACATGCTTGATATACACATGCATGCATATGTTTATATGCATGTTTATATCTATATATGTGTGTGTATATACATATATAATTGCACATGCATTTATATATCTGTATATATGCATGGGTATATCTGTTATAGAATATTAAATGGAACCTTTTGGTGCCTCTGATTTGGGAGAGTGGGGCCCAAAACTGAGGAAAAAGAGAAACTAATTATCCTCAATTCTGAAGCAATTTAAGCTTATTCAGATTGCTAATAGAATCTTTGGCCTTGTGGGATTTGTGTTGCTTTTTCTCTGAGGCAGTTTCTTTGTCTCTGTGCAAGTGCACTACTGTACCTATACAGATCCTCTTAGAGACTGGGATGTCTCCAAGAAGGGCATTTTTTCTTTCTTTTATAGCGAATGTATTTTTTAATCGAGATGTAATTGACGTGGAACATTGTACAAGTTAAAAGTGTCCAGCATGCTGACTTGAGGCATTTATATATTTCAGCATGATTGCCTCTTTTCTGCTCTTTTTCATAACCCTTTCCATCTTTGTCAGTGATTTTCCTGTTCAGCCTGTGCCTTCCTGAGGAGGGTGGAAGATAGAGGCAGCAAGGCTCAGAGCAGTTATAACAGAGGAGCAGTATGTAGCCCCCTACTTGACTGGTCTGCTCTGGGTGAATTTTCTTTGAACCTAGTGGTTACTTTGGAAGTTGATGAGACTTGAAAGGTTCTGCCAGTTTCCCACCAAGGAAGATTGCTCTGAAGAAGGGAAACCCAAGCAGGAAGCTCTGAGGTGGAAAGCTGGTGGTGATTGATTCCAGTTGGGTTTCCAAATCAGGAAAGCAGAGAGGGCCTACTGGGTCTTTGAAGAATTTTCACACACACTCCACAAAAGGGCCAGTATTTGAAAAAATCTTGATTATGTCAATGACCCCAACAGATAAATTAGTGTTAGAAAAGCATCCTCCACAGCCTGACATTAAGACAAATCTAAAGTGTTTTCCAGCCAACTCCCCTGCTCCGTGGTGCAATGCTAGGATTTAGAAGAGGGCAGTATGGAAATGTACACAAGGGCGGAATTGAGGTCCGCCTGCATTTTGGATCCCTTGACCTGCCCTGAGGTGGTGGCTGGCAGAGTTTTGGCTCAGAAATGAGATTGGAAGGACTGAATTTATTAACTGAAAGCCATCTGAAAGTTATAAAATCTGGCCAAATTAACACGACTTTAGAGATAAATATAAATTTACATATAAGAGGAAACAATAAATGATATTTGCAGCATAAAGACAGAGCAGTGTAGGCCAGAAAAAGGGAACAGGGATCTCTTTTTCAGTTATGCCAGAGGCATGTTTTAAAAATGTATTTCCTGCATGTGCAACTTCTCTGTCATACAGATGAATGACTGTGTTTAAAGAGTTGCTGCTTTAAAATAGCTAAAATAATGTATCTGGGAGTTTATAAAATGGTATTCAGCATTGAAGCTTATAATGCAGACGAATGAAAACTAAATATTGGTATAATTCTGTCTTGTGGGCCAATTTTTCACAAATATACTCAATGTTGAAAACACAGGTATTGTGTGTAACTAGGCATGAGCATACACACAGCACTGACATATTCACAGATAAATGCATTTAGTATTTGAAGAAAAAACCATGCATCATCTGGAAAGCACATCAGAATTTTACAGAATGGAAGTGGGTATATGTAAGCTTATCATTAATGCACTTATAATAATGAGTTTTTAAAAATCCTACAGGAGTTCCCATTATGCTTAGTGGAAACGAATCCTAAACAGAAAAAAGCAATAAAATGAAAATAAAAAATAAAAATCATACAAAACACCAGTATGAACTGTGTTGTTCTATTTTTTTATTACTTATTATTGCTAAGACAAAATCAAAGGAAAACTTGACTCTGGCATATGTCTCCGATGATTTTTCAAATAGTCTATCAACTATTATAACATTTTATTTTATTTTTATTTTATATTTTTGGTTTTTAGGGCCCCACCTGTGGCATATGGATGTTCCCAGGCTAGGGGTTGGAGCTGCAGCTGCTGGCCTACACCACAGCTCACAGCAACGCCAGATCCTTAATCCACTAAGCAAGGCCAGGAATCAAACCCACATCCTCAGATGCTAGTCGGGTTTGTTACCACTGAGCCACAACGGGAACTCCCTATTATAACATTTTAATATTACGTGTTTGATTATGGAAAATATAGATGATGGCGTATGTAATACCTGGCACACCTCCCCAAGAGAAGTGCCACAATGGAATAGGACCTGGACAGAATAGCACCACATCGTACGAGAACTACAAATCTAGGGAGAAAGATCCTTATCAGGTTCTTTTCTCCAGCATCCTCTTATAATACCTGCCAAGAGCATATAACCTAGTTGTGAATTTCATCCTACTCTCTGCATTTAGAACCATGAATAATGTTTTAAAAATGAATTTAAGCAAAATAAAGAGTATTTAAAGTGAAATAATTGAAACTAATATAAAAAGGACAGGAGCAAAAATGTTTATCATTTTCCTGGCAGATACGTCCTGGTCTCTTTCTGGTTCACTTCCTTAATATTTTGAAAGACTTTAGGAGGGTGTAATGGAGGAAATGAAGAAATAAAGATAAAGAATAAGATAACTAAATTATTTCTAGGCATAACCTACCACTATTTTAAAAAGTCCTTAAGTAATGAGTGCTTTACATATGAGTAATGTGTTTGTAAAGAAAGTAAAATTAACTTTTAGACTGATGAGAGAAGGGTTGACTTGTAAAAGATAACGATAAAAATAGTGGAGACCCATGAACGTGTAGGCTTATTTTTTGGCCTGTTACAACTAAGCATATTGCTGGGAATGCTTCTTTAAGGAGAGTGAGAAAATAGCAGTTTCCAAATATTGTCCTCTTTTTTTTTTCCCCCTTGGTGGAGCCAGGTTATTGGAGAATATAATTTGTTGTTTATTTTATATCTTTTCTTCTGTAGCTTCAGGTTTCAATATTGAATTGAATATTGAATGTCCTTGGTGGTTCCATGTAGTCTATTCTATACAGTACAGAACAAAGTTCCAATTTCATAAATTTGTCAGAACGTCATATTTTCATAATTTCCATTTTCTCAGCCTGTTCTATCAACAACTTTATCCCCTATTTCATATATGAGAAAACACTTTTTAGAGAGGAAAGCAAAGTGAATGGATTTACCGAGTATGTGAGTAGATGTGATATCCTAGCCAAGTTCTTTTTTTTTTCTTTTTTCTTTTTTTTGGACTTAAGAAGAGAGGTTAAAAGGAAAGGGCTTCATGAGGGAGAAATGTTTTCAAAGCCATTTTGGGTATAAGCAGTGTGTAATTCTTAAAATAATGCAAATAGTAATAACTTCAATAGCAGTGGTTGTATGGCAGTAATAAATGCAATAATAGTAATATCAATAGCAGTACATTCACCTATTGTACTTATTTCTAGTCCTTGCAACCCAGGTGACCACTGTCTTCATTTTTCTCTGGTGATGCTATACCAAGCTTTCCATTCAAACAAGGTCACATTTTTTTTCTCAAGGTGTACGCATTATGACAGAAAAGACTACAAGTTCAGGCTAAAGACAAACCAAGTGTTTTACTTTAAGGTAACAATAGCTGCAAGATGTGTGGACAAAAATAGTTCAACTCACCATGGCTATTTCTGTGGAGGGACCTTAACAATGTTCCGCTTTTTTCTTCATGATCTAAATGCCTTGTGAACCTACTGCTATACCCTTGCTGAAGTCTTTCCATTGAACTCCTCTGGCTTCAGTTAATTCAATTCCTAACCAGCAGGTATTGCTAAAGCATGCTGTGTGCACATATTCCCAGCTTTGATCATACAGAGAGGAGCAGGCAAAGAAGCACCAAATCAAGATATGCTCTCTGTTGTTGCTGTCGTCACATTATCCTGGCATTATGTCACTTCTTAATTCTTCTTCTCTTTCATTCATCCATATAATCCCAATCTGTAATTTTAATTTCATGATAATTTGGAAGGGTAATTTGTGCATGTGTATTAACTTTAGAAGGCAACTCTGAATGTGCATTAACTATGCTCATCAAAGAGAAATGTCCAGTAACCTATTAAATGACACCATGGAGTGTCATGAAAGGTATAGACAAAAGTGGATCAATCTAGTAGGCTGAGTTCATAGCCTTAAAGAAGTTGCAAAATATTAATGTTCCTTTTTTCTTACCAATATAAAAGTATTTATGTCACTAAGGAATTCCAACAACATATATGTAGGTTAATGACTACCTTCAAACGTCTTTGTCTGCCTGTAAAAGAAATTAATATTAATACTAGCAGTGGAATTTCTTTTGTGGTTATTTTCAAATAAGCTATTCCAGAAAGACATTCAGGCAATGGTGCCATGGAATAAATTCTGTTATTACTTAATCATACCTATTAAATATTTCAGTATAATAATATGCACAAAACATCAAAATTACAGATGTAGAATGTAAAATCTTTTATTGGTTCTGAAGTGCAATTTAAAATAGCCTTTAAAGAACTCTGGTATAGCACTTTCAATCATAAATATTTTCTATAGTTATCAATAATTAATATCCTTTTTTCCCTTCATCCCTTAAGTAGGGAAAGTTGTAGCCTTGCCATTGTGTTATCTTATGGGCCAGCTGAGAGAGCCAAAAAATCATATCCTTCAGAGGGCTGGAAGGCAACTAAAATAATTCCAAGTGAAAAACATTGTTATTTAATTTTATACAATTAACTCTTGCTGATATTAAATGTTTTAATAATGGGTGATCCATTTAGTATACAAAGCCTGAGATGGAATTTTTTAGAGTCATTTAAAATAGAATCTACTCAGTGTTGATAAATGTTTTATGTTTATTTTTTGTAATAGAAATACACAGGATAAATGTGTGGATAATTTATTTTAGTAGTCAGAATTTACATGTTATTCCAAAATGTTAGTATTCCCAGGATAGCTATGTATTCCAGAAACTCCAATCAATAATAGTATATATATATATATATATATATATATATATATATATATATATATATGAAAATGAAAGAATTTTCATTCACAATAGTAAATATATAACTATATAAGTAAAATATAAATACATAATGAATTAACCAAATAAGTAGAGGAACTAAAAATAAATCAAGAACCCCTTTGTTATATAAAGATATTCTTACAGCCCAGGACAGAAAACATATGAGGATATTATCTCTTATTGCCCTACTTGGGAAACCTGAATAGGAAAAGGAAATTTCTGGAAGCACACTTTATAACAAAGGAGAAAACTAGCTTTACTGGATGGGGACAGCTAGCTTTAAAGCTAGTGCTCTGGAGATACATAGCCTTTTTTTTTTTTTTTTTTTCTCTCCGAGAGGTTCATGTATCTCACTGTATCTTTAAATGTGTTTGTGTGTGTGCATGTGTGTATGTGTGTGTGGTGCTGGAGAGGGGAGGGTTGCATATGTGCCTATCCACAAAGAGCATTAGATAGCTTCCATTATTTTTTGTCTGATTTCTTCTACTCAGTGACATAGTTTATAGATTCATTCATGCCTTGCCTGTATCAATAATTCATTTTTCTATAGTTATATAGTATTCTACTGTATGAATATGTCACAAGTTCTTAAGGCATACTCCTCTGATGGTTCATTTCTTTCCAATTTGAGGAAATTATGAATAAAGCTATAGAGTTCCCTGGTGGTTCAGGGGGATAAGGAGCTGTGTTGTTATTGCTGTGGTGCAGGTTCTATCCCTGACCCAGGAACTTCTGTACACCACAAAAACAAGCGATTCCAACTCCCACCCCACCACCAAAAAAAGAAAGAGCTTACTTGGATCATTCTTGTATAAGTCAGTTTATAAACGTATGCACTCATTACTTAAATCTACTTAAGTGTAAGTTTCTGTTCATAGTGTATAAGAATATGCTGGAACTACTTCCTATCAGCTCACTAGTGCTGCTTGTTAAAATTTTAGGTGTTTTGTGAACTGATTGTTAAATACAGATATTACTAAAATTAAGTTATATTAATTTAGAGTTAAATAAATTCTACTAAAACAAGGCAAATTAATTCTTAAAACCTATCACACCTTGATTGCTTTATTATATTTTTATTATTATGCTTGCTTTTAAGGTTATTTATATATTGTATATCTGTATGGTAGAATGCTATATTAAGGTGTGCTGTTGTGCATTTTTTTCCAGCTCTGCATTTGGTGATGTCACAATGAATATGAAATCATCTGTGGTGAAAGTATTTAGACCACAAAATTTTACAACTATTACAAGTTAGGGCTGGATTTGTTTCGGGGGGTGTTTGCTTGTTAGGAAACTTAAGGAGAAAAACTCCTCATCCTGATTAGACTTTTAAAATGTGCCACATTTATGACTCTTGCATTGTGAATGTCATAGACATTTAAACAGTTATTCTTCCAGTATTCAAAAACTATTATGTCAGCAAATAAGTTGCACACATCACTGATGAAACAGTGAGACACCTTTGTTCTTTCACTATGTCTCACTGGTTAATGTAAATGAAAATATCAAAAAATGTATATGTCATAGCTTCTCTTGTTCATTAGTTACAATCATAGGTTAGCTATAGGTACAAATGTTTCTGTTACAATAAATCATTTATACAGAATATACAAAAATATGTATTTAGCATTATTTGTTCATTGAGTGCTATACCTAGTTTATATCAGCAAAATATATAATAAATCTATATTTGTACTTATGTACCTACATTTATTTTTCTGAGAGCTGGTTGTTAAAAATTTAGTAAAACGCAATTTTAAAAACTAGTTAATTGGAAACCAGCTGCTAAGTAAGTAAGGAAAAATAAGTTGGATTACCTTAAACTAAAAAGCATTGGTACAGCATGGAAACTGTCAACAAAATTAAAAGACAGCCTATAGGATGGAAGAAAATGTTTGTAAATCATATATGTGATAAGGCATTGCTATTCAAAATATATAAAATTATGCAACTCGATAGAAAATTTCGTTAAAAATGGTCAGAGGGCCTGAATAGACATTATCTGAAGAAGACATTCAGATGTCTAGCAGATACATGAAAAGGTGTTCGACATTACTAATAATCAAAATCACAATGAAATATCACCTCTCACCTGACAGAATGGCTTATCAAAAAAGACAATAAATAACAATGTAGAGCAAAGGGAAACCTGTGCACTGTTGGTAAGAATGTAAGTTGTTACAACCACTAAGGAAAAGAGTATGGAGGTTCCTTCAAAACCTAAAAATAGAACTACCCTATGATTCTTCAGTTCTACTTTTGGGTATTTATCAGAAGGAAACAAAATTAGTATCTCAAAAAGATATCTGCACCCTTACCTTCTTTGCAGCATTATTTAAAATAGCCAAGACATGGAAACAATCTGTGTTCGCCAGTAAGTAAGTGGATAAAGAATATGTAGTGTGTGTGTCTGTGTGTGTGTGTAAACAATATTATGCAATTATAAAAAAAATAATAGAATTTTGCCAATTACAGCAACATGGATGGGCTTGGAGATTATTAGTCTAAATAAAATAAATCAGAAAGAGAAAGGCAAATACCGTATAATTGCAATTATATAAGGAACTGAAAACAAAAATGACCACAACAGATTCAGATACAGAGAACAAATTGGCGGTTGCCAGAGGCGGGGTTTGAGCTGTGGAAGTGAAATAGGTGAACAAGAAATACGGACGTTCAGTTAACAAGATAAATAAATATTTCATTCTTCTTTATACTACTACCATAGTAGTAGTCCATTGTGTATATGTGTATATATACCACATCTTCTTTATCCATTCATCTCTTGATGGATACATAGATTGCTTCCATATCTTGGCAATTTTAAAAAACGCTATGAACCTTGGAGTGCACGTATCTTTTTGAATTAGTGTATTTGTTTTCCAGCGTGTACCCAGGAGTAGGATAGCTGGGTCATATGGTAGTACTATTTTTAGTTTTTTAAGCAACCTTCACACTGTTTTTCATAGTGGTTGCACAAATTTACATTCCCACCAACAGTGTATGAGGGTTCCCTTTGCTCTGCATCCTCACCAACATTTGTTATTTATGGTCCTTTTCATTATAGCCATTCCGACAGATGTGAGATAATATCTCAAAATGGTTATGATTTGCATTTTTCTGATGGTTAATTATGTTCATCATCTTTCTGTGTGCCTGTGCCCATTTTTATGTCTTTGGAAATATGTGTATGCAAAGTCTTCTGCCCATTTTTCAATTGGTTGTTAACTTTTTGGATGTTGAATTATATGCATATATTATTTTGATGTTGAGTTATATGTTTTGAGTATTAACACCTTATCATATCATTTGCAGATAGTCCCCCCATTCTGTAGTTTGTCTTTTCTTTTTATCAATAGTTTTCTTTGCTGTGCAAAAAGCCTTTTGGTTTAATTAGGTCCTTTGTGCTTATCTTTACTTTTGTTTCCTTTGCCTTAGGAGACAGAACCAGAAAAAATATTGCTATAATTTATGTCAGAGAATGACCTGCCTATGTTTTATTTTAGGAGTTTTATGGTTTCCTGTGTTACATCTAGGTCTTTAGTCAATTTTGTGTGTGTTTTTTTTAATATCGTATTAGAAAATGTTCTAATTTCATTCTTTTACATGTAGCTGTCCAATTTTCCCAGCATCACTTGGAGAAATTTGTCTTTTCTCCATTGTATATGCTTGTCTACTTTCTCATAGATTAATTGGCAATAAGTGCATAGATTTATTTCTGGGCTCTCTATTCTATTCTGCTGATCTATATGTTTATATTTGTGCCAGCACCATACTGTTTTGATTACTGTAGTCTTATAGTATAGTGTGAAGTCAGGAAGAGTAATAATTCTAACTTTGTTCTTTCTCAAGATCTCTTCTGGCTATTTAGGAGTCATATAATATAGTTTTAAATTCTGATGTTATTGCGTTGAGCAAGATATTGTATCATTTATCGAACAAAATAAAAATTAATAAATACAAAACTGTAAAATCTATAAAAAATTGCTGAGTTTTATTACCAACTACTGTTCAGATTACCATTGACTAGTGAACAAGAAGCACATTGTCTCTGCATGAGGAACTAAAACTAATAGGAAAGCTTTAATTTCAAGAGCATCACATTTGTTAAATGATTTGTTTCAGAAAGATAACCAGTAGTTTTGGGATACTAGTTCAGAGTCCCTTCTGTAATTGTGATAACATTAGTAAGCTGTAATGATGACTATGGCATTCAGTGCTTACTGGCTAAGCAATTTTGCAGATGTGAAATCTAGCAAGTTCAAAACTGTATGCAAACACTGCTATTAGTGTATAAATTGGTATTACTATGATGGAAAACTATTTGTAAGTATTTACTAAAGGTGTGTGTTTGTAGAGATGCATATATACTGTATGATCCAACAGTTTCACTCCTCAGACAACGTTCACTCCTCGACAACGTTTACATCTATTCAAAAAAAGAGAAGTATAAGAATATCCATAATAGCCATATTTGAAATCATCAGTCTACAAAAAAAAAAAACCCAGCAGCAATAGAATACATAAATAAATTGTACGACATCCATATAATGTAATACTGTATAGCAATGAGGACAGAATGAAATGACATGGATTAATTTCATAAGTACAATATTGAAGGAAAGAGGCCACAAAAGTGCAGATTCTATATCATTCCATATACATAAAATTCAACAACTAACAAGACTCTTATGTTAAATGTCAGGGTAGTAGTATAACTGGGGAAAGTGGTATTCTGTTTTTTCATCTGGATTATGGTCACATCTGTGTGTTTATTATGTGAAAATGTGTCAAGTGGCACACCAGGCTAGGGGTCCACTTGGAGCTTTAGCCGCCAGCCTACATGAGAGCCACAGCAACATGGGATCTGAGCCGCGTCTGTGACCTACACCACAGCTCATGGCAATACCAGATCCTTAACCCACTGAGCGAGGCCAGGGATCGAACCTGCAACCTCATGGTACCTAGTCAGATTTGTTAGCCACTGAGCCACTACGGGAACTCCTGTTTTCTGTACTTTTCTACATGTGTTTCTGTAGGTCAGAAGGCTGACTAGAGTAAAATCAGGATGTTTGCAAAACTGTGCTCCTTTCTGGGTGGTTTCGGGAGAGGGCCCTTTCTTTTGTTTATTTACGTTGTTGGCAAAATTCAGTTTCTTGAGGTTGTCAGACCATGGCCCCCATTTCCTTGCTGGTTGTCAGGTGAAGGCCATCCCTAGCGTTTGAGACTACACACATTTTGTGGTTTGTGGCCTCCTTCCTCCATTATTGAAAGCCAACAACAGCCACTCGAGTCCCTTTCATGCTACAAATCTCTCTGCCATTTTTCATGTCATTGCATCTCTCTCTGATCTTCCTCTGCCTTTCTTTTCTGCTCCTAAGGGCTCAAGTGATTATGCTGGACTCACTCAGAGAATCAAAGAATATCTACCTATTTTTAAGGTCCATAACCTTTCTTCCATCTTCAAGGTTCCTTCTCCCCTGTGAGGGAACATACCCATGGGTTCCAGGGACAAGGGCTTAGACATCACTGTGGCTGTCTTTCTGCCCACCTCAATGGTAAACTTCAAGTTCAACCTTCCATGGAAATATTTTTGAAAGTATATCCAAGGCATGGGTAATTCAAAAATAATTACTCTTCTTTAGAGCTAGAGCCTACATTATTTGTCCTTTAACTCCCAGAGATTCATAAGCTTCCTGAGATCATTACAGAGTTTCTGTTAAAAGTCAGCCTAGTACTTTTTAAAACTGTGCAATTAAGTTTGGGAAACTCTGACTGCCGTCTTCCTCCATGGGGAGTCATAATATGCATTCGAATAGAAAGATTCTGAGATACCTGCAGTAAATAAATTTGCTTAGGTGTGTTTTTGCTTTTTAGGGCTGTGCCTGCAGCATACGGAAGTTCCCAAGCTAGGGGTTGAATTAGAGCTGAAGCTGCAGGCCTACGCCACAGCCACAACACCACCAGATCTGAGGCAAGTCTGCAACTTATACTACAGCTCACAGCTGGATCCTTAACCCATTGAGCAAAGCCATGGATCAAACCTGCATTCTCATGTATATTAGTTGGGTTCATTACTGCCAAGCCACAATGGGAACCCCTGAAACTTTTTTTAAAGTGCCTTGTAAAATCTCTTAACCTCATTCATAAGAAATGATTTTCCTTAATCTAGACATTGAACGTGACTCTTCAATAGCTTTTAAATTATTTTTTGTTACATTACCACTATTATTGCCTTATTTTCTCTTGTTTTATTAAAAAATATTGATGGTATTTTCACTCTATTTCAATTATTTAATATGTGCTATTTCTTTCACAGATGAGAAAAACAAGGGGAAATAATATTCCCAAATTTCACTCTAATAAATGACAGAGTATCTTAACCCATGTCCAGATCTCCAGTTTTACCTTTTCCTAAACTGTATTCGGTTTTGTGGTAAAAGTTTCCTTCTACAATACTGATTTGACTTTTATGCTTATAAAATTTCCAGCAAATCCTTATTACCTGTAAGAGAACATCAAATGTGCTTAGTGTGGGAAATAAGGCCCTTCTGGATCCTTCCAGATGCCACACTGCTTCCACAGGGGTATCTCCTTGTGAACCTTGGTTTGCTCACCTGCTTCTTCACACTACCCTGTCTTTCTGCACATCCTTACACTTTCTCGATTCAGAGCAATAAACTGTTCTTCATTTTCCCAGGGCCACCTCAAACATCACCATCTCTGTGAAAATGCCCCCTCTCTCCTCTGGATGGAATTATGTGTTCTCACTCTTTGCAGTTGTTGAGTATATGTCTGTTGATGTGAATTTACTTTGTTTCTTTATATCTTGGCTCAAATGTATACTGATAAATTGTAAAATAGTTCCATGGCCATCCTCCCTTTCTCCCTTATAAATGATGTATTTACCACTGGTAAGTGATTATCAATATCTATTTACTTAAGAGATTTGAGAATATTTTTGGTTGAGTAATTAGTCAACTTTGATAAAGGAAGACTTTATTAAACAAAGACATTTCATTTCTCATACTAAATTTGCAGTCATCTGTTACACAACTGATTCCTTCACTGTTTCTCCAGATTAGATGGTGAACTTCTCAAGAAGGAGAGTGGAAACAATGATTTAATTGTTTTGATCTTCAGCTCTCAATATTTCAGTTACTGTGTATGACATGCACATACTCATACCACGTGCTTATTAAAGGTATGACTAATGAGTGATTGCTAAAAGTGATAGGTAGAATGGGGATGGGTTGAGCTGCTGAGTAGATAAACTAGTCACGTAAGTCTCCTTCAGAACTGAATGAATTGTGTTCTTGTTTAAAGATGTTGGCATCTAAGAAAAATACTGTCATTTTCAATGCAAGCCACTTAAGACTCTATCTTGAGATATCTCACTTGTTATTACTAATAGGTCATATTAGTCTCTTTGAGCTGTGCATGTTATGGGATTAAGTACCAAAAAAAGCATGAATTCTAATTAAAGTAGAAACAAAAAGAGGTAGAGTTAAGCGGCATGTTATAAGGAATAACACAATTTCTCTGTGAAACAATTATTTCTTTATTCACTGGATGAATTTCAATGAGTAATTTAGATTTCATTATCTTTTGCAAATCACCTCGATCTGTTATAGGATCATCGGCTGGCCATTATTTTTGCAGTCCACTGTTATGGAACATCCTCTAACTAAGCTGTACCCTGCACCCTGTCTGTATATGAGCCCGCTTCCTGGAAGTTATACCCTGGAAAAATAATTTATGACTATTACTGTGTAAGTGTTACTTTAGTATTTTAGGAAAAATAAGTGTTACTGAACTGTTACTGGATGAAAACATCTAACCTAGCTGTAGTAAACAAAGAGGTGAAGAATGGGGATATACTTGGAAGAAAGAAAAGTATCCTTCACTTTTGTCATTAGACTTGTTAATAATAAATACATTGTAACAAGTTGTGGGTCATAAGAGCTTGCCTTTCTTGCTCAAATTCAATTAATGTAAGTTCAAAAAGGTGAACTATTTCAGAGATAACAATACTGTGGTATACCACATTTCCTACTTCAAGGAAAAGTTGTTATAGTGTAGCTACTATGATGTCCTACCACTTGTAATTGAACTGTGAATACAGCACCTGATTATCCATGGTATATAAATTGTGTAAATGAATGAAACTAGGGAAAAGTTCTTATCATAGACTTTTCAAAACAGATTTTGAATCCTAATATATGAGTTACATTCTGGAAAATGTACCACTCAGCTTATGTGGAAAGTATTTTCAATGTGATTGCAGATATATCATAAATATACTGAACTTAAAGCCAAATCTCTCTTTAAATGTAAGAGCCAAAAAAAAAATTGGGCTTTTGATTTGGTTACATATGGTGTTTAGATTTTTTGCATAAAACACTTTCTGCAAAGATTCCCCAATACGGAAACATAATTATGTGAAAAATTAAAGACATGTATAAAGGTACTTTTTTACATAAATGAATTTAAATTAAACAGGTACATCTGTTTAACATGGAAACTTATGGCAGTTGTTTTATTTTCTGAAGCTGTTTACCACAAAGGTTATTTAATAAAAGTACTATAAATGTAATTTTTTTGTTTAATTCTTATAAACAGATTGAGTGGCTTAAAGTACCAAATGCCATAGCAAAGCTGATTAAAAACATAAATTTACATTACATGGGTAGTTTATTAGAATTACAAATTTAAGTCCAAGTATTTGACAGTCTCAGACCTTTCCACATTCTTAATAAACCAAAATTGATGGGTCTGTTGCACTTGAGAAAAGTTAGAAATTGCGATGTTTTATTAATGATTCAGTTCTCACTTAAAATCTAATGCCTCACTTGATCCCCATTCTCTGGCAATTCTTGTCAGCATTGCTGTTATTGCAGGGAAAGGAAGAGAACCTCAGTTGCAATCATAAAATCCTTTTTTTCCAGCTTTTCCCACATTACATTTATTTTCTAATGCAAATTGTGGCTCCAACCATACTCCTCTAAATTGCCGTTTACAGAAAATCATAATGATCAATACCCAGCTTTCAACGTTCTACTTACTTATTATTGTTAATGCAATCCTACTCTAAAATACCCCTATCTATGAGCAAGATGAAATTATGTTAATTCACTCCCAGAAGTTGACAAATGATAATCAAAAGTATCTATTTTTTATATTTTTACATTCTGAATCAAAGATGCCTATCTAAAGGAAGACAACTTTCTAATCCATCACTGTCATCAACTAAGGCAAAATTATTAATAATCAATGGTACATGAATTTCAGCATGTTGTATAACTTTTGCTTCCCTTTCTGTGGTTTCTTTTCATCAGTTTGGAGTTAGTTCACAATTAAATTTGTTTCCTAACCTTAATTCAAACAATTAAAAATATGTGCAGCTCATTTTGAAAGGCATCAAGACTTTCAGATACCATGTGTTGATGTAAAAAATTTATTTTCTCACGTATCCCCTATCCCTTTTCCTTTTGATAAACTTTTACCCGAGATGAATATTTACTTTGTCCCTTTTGAGAATCAGTTTTTACCCTCACGCTAACTTTCCCAATAAATTTCTACCCCCCTTGTCAAAACACTATTCTTCTTGGCTCACAGGTTTCCCTAAACCTCTCTGCTAGTATTCTTTTAGAGATTATTGCTTCTTTGGCAGGACTTGATGACCACATGATGAAACTCTCTGCAGGTTTTTGCTGTCACCAATGAATTGTCATATTGGGATAAGTACCGTGACTCCTCTGCCTGATCTTATACACTTGTCACTTTCCAGTAAGGTACTTCAAAAGAAAAATATTGCTTTTACTTTTTGCTGCTGAGATGACTATTGCTTTTTCTTTTTATCAGGCTATTTCTTGTGGAGTAATTAAGGAATGTTAATACATCTTTTACAAGAACTCCTTTAATGCAGGCTTAATGTTAGTTTTAGAAAAAAGATCTGGAGTCAACATGGATAAAGAAACTTTTATTTATAAAGCTAGTGTCATAGCATTCTTGAATTTACTATTGCCCAATTTGAGAATGGAAATGATTTTAAATAAATATTTTTTTAAAAAATTTGACAGAATCAATTTAAAGTTTTTAAATAAATTGCCTTCGTTATGTAAGGGAGGGAGGCATGTTTGTTTTCATTAATTTCTATAACAAGTGCTACTTTAGAAGCAATTGTGCTCAGCTCTATTCTAGGTACAATGAGTGGACTACTAATGTAGCAAAAAGACTATTTCTTAGGAAATAATAGCATTTCAGGTGAAAGAGAATGGCATATTAGTCTAGGAAAGTAACAGTAGAGATAACGACAACTTTATAAGCTGTCTTATATTTTAGCAAAATATATTTTCCTGAACTTAGATTGTTAGGATTTGCCAGTGAAGTGGATGGTGGATCATGGGAAAGGTAGTAAGACAACAATGACCCTTAAGTGAATTTTTTAGTACCTGAGGTGGGGAAATTGGGGTTTTGAGGAATAGATTTGTCAGGTGAAGTCAGGCCTCCATTTGGATATGATATGTTTGAGATAGCTATTAAACATCTAAATGTAGATGTCAAGAAGCAGGTGTACATAAAGGTCTAGAATGAAAGTCAGGACTAGAGATGTATTGAGGAGAATAATAACCTTACTGAAATTTTTTAAAACCCTGGTGAATGGTGAGATTACTTGGATAAGAATGTAGGTAAAGAAGACTGGAGAAGCTCAAAGAAAGTTCTGGATCCTGAAGGAATAGCAGTGTTGAGATGTCAGGTAGAATAGGAGACAAAATAGCTATGGTAGTAGCGAAAATGCAAGAACAGCAACAGCTATGATTTATTGTATCCGTCTTCTGAACCAATCAGTATTCTAAGCATATTACACTGCTTTAGAACACCTATTTAATCCTCATGACAACCATGTGGTATGCAGTTTCATTTTGCCTGAGAGGAAGCTAAGGCACAAAGGAGTAAAGTGACTTGTCTAGGATGAACTAAGTTTTTATTTGTTCATTTTATAATAAAGACACACTTAACATATTTATACACTATGACCTAGTGCAGATAGAAAAAACTTGCTAATGTAAGAAAAAGGATTAACTATTAAAATTAAGTCCTTACCATGAGGTTGAGGGTTCAATCCCTGGCCTTGCTCAGTGGGTTAAGGATCCAGTGTTGCCGTGAGCTGTGGTGTAGGTTGCAGACGTGGCTCGGATCCCGCGTTGCTATGGCTGTGGCGTAGGCCGGTGGCTACAGCTCTGATTAGACCCCTTATCTGGGAACCTCCATATGCTGTGGGAGCGGCCCAAGAAAATAGCAAAAAGACACACACAAAAATAAAATAAAATGAAAAATAAAATAAAAAAATAAAATTAAGTCCTTGAGAAGAAAATTCAGAATCCGGAATTCAAGAGAAGAGGTTGGTCTTCGTGGAAATCAGGGTATTGGAAGGGAAGAAATAATGAATAAATGTGCAGTATGAGAATATGAGTATATTGTGAATGTATAGTTTTTGTGGGGGAAGAGGAGATAGTTTCCTTTGATTGCTTTAGAGGTTTTGTTGTTGTTTTAATGGAGATAATCAAAGGAGATTGGTTAGTGTAGAAAAGCTTCATTATCGTGAAGATTTTACATTCAGTGCCCTTGGAATCCTCACTTTTCCATTTGATAAAGCAGTATTTCACAAATAGCATACACTCATCAAGTATCTGTCTTATGAATTGTCTGTCTGCAAGGATCCTTGACTCTAGACATGAATTAATTAAATGCTCCAGGTAAAAGACAGATAGAATTCTATCACAGCTCAAAAAACTGTGCATTGAAACCCAGTGATCTTGAAAGGGTTCACAGAGAAAAACACATTTCGGCTGACACTTTTAAAATGAATGGGATGTTGATGGGCAAAATTTTGAGGAAAATGTATTCCAGATGGAGATAGCAGGGTAGGCAAAGGCATGACCAAACGCAATAAAGCTGATTTGGCTTAAATGTAGGGTGAGCAGAGTTATATTGTGGGATATAATTCACACATAATATTAGGGGCAGATTGTGAAGGCCTTGAATATCACGCTGAGGATAGATTTATTCTGTAATAAACTAGGAGACATGGGAGGTTTTTGAGCAGTAGAGTGATGAGACAATATATTTGGAAGTAGATAATGAGCCTTACTGTTCGGCAATTTGGAGTGTAAGATATTTTAATACCACTGGATTTATCCAGCTACCCTGTAGGTTGGCATAACTTTTCCTTATATTATCCTTTCTATTCCAGGCCTAAAGCAGCACGAGGACAATGTTCTTTTGTACAGTTGTTTAAGGATGTCCTAGATACAAGGATGTTTTTTTGTTCGTTAAAAGACAGCTAAATATTTTAACCACTTAGTGTCCCATGCACATTGCCACTTTGAAAAATTTAACTCCAAAGGGATTCTTCTTCACTAAGAAAGCTCTTGATGGCTACTTTTAGCAAGCTGAAAAAACATTTCTATAAATGTTTAATTAGACCTATTACCTGAAATAAATGTTTTATTTACCTCTAACGGCACAAGGAGTTTAGCAAAACGGAAGTTTTTTGTTGTGGTTTTGTTTTGTTTTTTGGGTTTTGTTTTGTTTTTTGCTTTTTAGGGCCGCACCTGCAGCATGTGGAGATTCCCAGGCTAGGGGTCAAATTGGAGCTACAGCTGCCGGCCTACACCACGGCCACGAAAACATGGGATCCAAGCCGCGTCTGCGACCTACACCACAGCTCATGGCAGTGCCAAATCCTTAACCCACTGAGCGAGGCCAAGGATCAAACCCGCAACCTCATGGTTCCTAGTCAGATTCTTTTCTGCTGTTCCACAACGGAAACTCCTGTTTTTTTGTTTTTTACCAAAAAACCATTCTACTTCTTAGGATGTAATTTTATGAAATTATGTATCACTGTAGACTGTCTGTTTTTGGTGTATAGACCTTGCCGATACAACTTAGAAAATTCTCATAATTATTTTCTTTTGGCTGTATTTCAGAAATCAACCAGTCACCCTTTTTGTTTCCCCGTTTATTATCCTGATAGCTAGGCATTTCCAGATAGTTAATTTTATGCTATATGGGTTAGTTGCCCTCCATGAATGTATTTGACTAAGATTGTTGTATTAGCACAGAAATTGAAATTTTTTTATTTATCATAATTTAAAAGTCAAATCCCAGTAGGTTTTTTTTAGGAGAAGAATGTGGCATTTGTGCATTAGGGCACTCTCTTATGTGGTACTTCCTGTAGGCAATTTAGCAAATAGCTTCTCATAGTGAAATTACTCCAGATCACAGTTAGGGGTCCACTCAGTAAACAAAGAGAATCATTTTCTATAAACACATGATCAAAATTTAGATATGGAATGCGTGGTTTTAACCTATCAATTCATGCATCTAATAGAAACTCCTTGATTATATATACGAGGTACACTGTCCTGAAGATAGAAATTTAAATAATACATGGCACCTTCCCTCATAATACATTTCCCTAGTCAGGGCAGTAATTGGAGAAAGAACAACAGGAAGTGTGCTTCCCTGGTATGCAAACATTTCAAACTTTTGTTTCCTAACCATTTATTGAACACATTTAGAATACTACGCCACTGAACTTGTCCAGCTCTGTTAATATGCCTTCTAGCCATTCTTGAACTTTTCCTAATTATGAATGGCTAATAATAATAGCTTACATTTAGTGAACACTTATGTGCAAAGTACCTTATCTAAGTACTTTATATGTGTACTTTATTTTCACAGTTAATCGAAGCGTACATCATTATTACTAGTTGCATTTTATAGATACAATCCAAGAGACAAAAAGCTTTAGTGACATGCTTAAGATCCTGCAGGAATTCAGTGACAGAGCCATATTTTGATAGAGTCCAAGAAATTTAGCCCACGATTTTAACTAATTTAATTACACCATTTCCCTCGAAACAAAAAAGAGACAGATACCATTAATTCTGTTATCTATGTGGTAAAATACTTAGGAAATAGATCAATGGATGTATACAGCTTGCATAAACTACATTTCTGTAGCTTCTCTTTTTGCAGTATATATGCTATTCATTTTTCCACCTTCAGTTAACTAATGATATTAATAGTTTCACTGCTATTTATAATTCTGATTCTTCTACCAGGGCTCTGTGACTGGGTGTAGCTCATCTTTTCATTCATTTATTCATTCTTAAATTTATTACAAATTTGTTTCTTTTGTACATCCCACATGCTAAACACTGTGATAGAAACTATAGTAGGTATTGTGATAAAAAGGTACCTGAAGACGCATCCCCTAAAACTGAGAAGGAAACACAAATATGGAAGCAAATTATTATTCAATCTTGCAAGTTCTCTGCAAGAGGACTTATGGAGATTATTATTAAAATAATAATAATATATATAATAATATATGTATATATTATAAACTGAGGAATGTCAGTGAAGACCTTGTGGAGAAGAGGATGTTAAGCTGAAACTTGAACATCAGATAGAAGGAGAAGGGAAAAGGGACATTTCCACTAGAAATGAAATGAAAGAGCCTGGATGATTGGTCAGAGAACAAGCCAGCCAGGATGATTAAAGTTAGAGTCTCATCAAGGAGTGTATGTGTCAGGGGTGGAGGGAACGAAGGCAATGAAACAGGTCACATCCACATTTGAAGAAATTTAACTTTATCTTGTAAATATACATTTTCAAATGGTTTTATATTGAGAAGTGACATCATGAGTCTTGTATTTCAAACATCACCTTGTTGAACTAGCTGAAGGATAAAATGGAGAAGCAACCAAAGGCAAATACAAGAGCAGGAACACAGACTTTTCATTACTTCAGCTGTTCCCTAGGCAGAGTCCTAACTCACCAACCACAGGGGCTGTTGCAAACATTTGCTACTTTCTTCAAGCATCTCCCCGTACGTGCCACCTTTAGGTGAGAGCAGCAGAATGTCTCACCTCTTCTTCAAGAAAAAGGCTGTTATTCACAATATCTCTCAACTCCCTGCTCCCAAACAAAACTCTGATTCAGCATATTACTCTTCTTTATTTCCTGTCTCCTGATCAGATTATGCTCTCAACTCCATCACCTCTTGGCTTCACAGGGGCTTTGCTCTAACATACTTTTTCTGTCATAGATTCATTCTTTCTCTTTTGGCTGTTTTCCTGAGCCCAGTAGGGGTTTGGACCATGTTAAAAACAAAATGAAACAGAACAACAAAGCAAAAATCTTTCCTTTGATCCCATAGGCTTGTCTAATGTTTGTCCTTTCAATCTCCTCTTCAAAGCCAGACTTCTCAGAAAACTCCAAATAAACTCACTTTTACACTTCCTATCCTCCCATATTCTCCCCAGACCACTGCAAACCTTTATCTCTTCACCACTGACTGCACCAAAGTGACTGAACTGTTAATTATGAACTTCACTGCATCTATCTTGCCCACAGTCTTATCTGGGCTTTTCAGGCATTTCACATGGTTTGCACCTCTTAATACTTGCTGCTGCCCTCAACTCCCTAACATTGTTCTTTTTCTTTTTTCTTTTTTTCCTCTGCCTCTGTGTTTTCTGTACAAGTTCTGTCTTAGAGTCATGGTCCATGTGGTCTTGGTGATGATGTGCATTAAGACAAAGACCATTTAACTGGCAGGCTATTAAACAGTAATGTTTTGGCAAGTAGATAAAAGCTGGCTGGCAGTTGAGAGGAGGAGCCCTGATTTGCAGCATTTGTGAATTTTTATGATGGAATTATTCCCATCAGGGCTAAATTCTGTCTACAGTTGTGAGGTGAACCGGCTAACAAGATCGCTGAAAACTGAACAGTTATCTTTCAATAGCCAGTGAGAGCCATCTCCAGCACACCACTGGATTAGGAAACTTTATCAGCTATGTATCAGCCCAAATTAGATTATGTATAGGATTAACTTGACTCAGAGAGTAGATACAAATGATTTTATTAGCCTCAATGTTGTTATATTAACTTTCCAAGTTTCCTCCCATCAAACTTAACTTTCTCCAAATGCAATTCTTAGGTAAAACTCCATCCATTTGCATTCATTTGAGAGGGAGAAGGAATGTTAATAGAAGTAACCTCATGAGGAAGGGCCACTGTTTCCCCCAATGATTGGGGAGATCATATTTCCAGCTCTAATATAACACGGAGACAGTGCCAATTCCTTCCTGCCTCATTCCAAACATCATAGATACCTGTTTTTTATTTTTTGGTTTGTTTGTTTTTTCAGAGAGGGAAACATTTTCATCAGGTGTTGTACGTACCTATAGCCATATTTAGGGAGTGCCATAAATAGGCTCAAATTCTGAAAAAAAAAATTATACAAAAAAAATGTCTTCAAGAGAGAAGGTATTCAAGCTTTATCCAACTATGTGGAAATTCATGGCCATCCTGGCAGGAATTACTTAGGAGAAAAGTAGCAGTTTTAACTTTTCTGCATGAATTTATCTCCAATAATACTTTGATAAAAATTACACCATTTTATTTTATTACTCTTATTATTCCTCAATACTCCCACACTGTTTTTATAATATTGAAAGTATATCTTTCCTCTTATTTAGGCCGGGTCTCTTTTATATTATAACTAACTAGTTATCACATCAGTCACCCTACCCTTCCTTCTACACTGGGTTTTAGAGACAGCTGCTATGGTTCACAGTTAGACAAAGACACATGGATGATACACGGGGATGGTTTAGTCATCATGCATTTTTCGGCTTGAATCTTGTTCAAGTATTCCGTGATTGACTCCAAGGACTGTGGGACCAGATAGTTCTCACTGCCAGCGTCACCTTAGCACAATGCCAGCTGTCTAGAAAGAAAAATAAAGCCCAAAAGCTTTACCGCAGCCCAGAAAAGAGACAAAACAAAACAAAAATCCAGGAAATTTAAAGGCATAAGACATCTAGCATTAAACAACAAATTCTTGTACATTTCATACAGACAGTAATGGACAACAGCAAAAAAAAAAAAGAAAAAAAAAAGAAAAAGCCTTTATTGCATTTCCCTTATTTAAAAAAAATAGTTATAAGTATTTCAACACTGTAGAGTTTTAGGAAGTAAAGGATGATTTTCTTTTTTCTTTCTTTCCTAATCTTAGCAGGTTTTTTTATACTTAACATTCTTTTAGATCTATTAGGCATTCTTTATATATGTAAAGTATATGTCTGTATACATACATAGAAACATTTTTTTAAATATAAATAGATTCAGCAAAGTAGATTATCCTCAATTTAACCCTTTTTTTATGTAACATTTTACTGTGGACATTTTTCTTTAGCATGCATCAAGATGTACAACCTATTTTGTCCTGGTTCATTGCATACTTGTTCTATGTTATAGTTAAGAAAGTTGCTGAAACTGCTATTTGAGAATTAAAAGAGGAAAAGGAGAGTTTCCATTTTCTTCCAAGATTGGCTAATTAAGGTGGATGACCCAGATATGTCTCCTTTGGCTCACATGCTTGCCCTTGTCCAGGGCAGGCAGGCAGACTACTGTGACTAGTCATTTCCCCAGAACCACTGGGAGTGACATCAGAGTTTCCCCAGTAGATGGAGAAGTTCTTTCACTGATGAAGGAGGAAGGACCCCTTAGTAAACAAAAGTAACAGACATCTTCTACAAAGTGAAATCCTTGCAAATTTATATTGAAATACATTTGAAGAAAAATACTAATGGGCTTTTTAAAGAGGGTTTTAAAGCTGACTATCCAATATTGTCCTTTATAGAAAAAAAATTAATTCTGGTCCAGGATCCAATCCATGTTGCATTTAGTTTTCAGGTCTCTTTAGTCTCCTTTAACCTGGATCAAACAGTTCACCAGAATGATGTTGATTTTTATAATTTGTAAGAAGTTGTTAGTCACCTTTCTTTACTGTGAAATTACTACATATCTTTTTTAAATTAGACATTTTTGTGAGGACGTATTTTGAGACTGTGGAAATATACTATTTTTATCATCTTTAAACAGCTGCTTTAATGTCTATTAATGATTGTGTCTGAATCAATTATTACTATGATGTTTGCCTAATGGTGATTTTTCTAGCTTTATTATCATTTCTATGTTTTTTAGTTCACCTTCTACTACTATAAGGAATACGATTCCTTCTCTCCAATTGTTTATGCATTTATTCATTTCTAGTGGTATTAACAGCATTGACTCATGGATTCTTATTTTACTTAACAGGTCATAATCCACGTTCTTATATTTTGATGTTCAAATAGCATGTGACACACTTTATGCTGCAAAGTTCTAACCAGCTTCATTTTAGCAAATTCTGCATTGCATTTGTAATGAATGTTTTTGTTTTGCAGTCTTTACCAGAGCTCTCTGAGGAGAGGGGCTTTGTTTTGTTCAGCTGTTTTTCCTGTGTCTGTTTAGTAGTTGGATTGTAGTAGTGATCAACAAACACTTGTTGGCTGGACAAGGGGCTGCAATAGCTCTCATATGAATTACTTTATCTTAAATGTTTGTTGAAGTAAGTACCATAACCAGAAGTGTGCAAAAAGTAAGTTAACAGCTTGAATCATTATTACAAAGGGAGTATTTATGTAAACACTACCTTGTCAAGGAAAAAAATGTTAACACTCCAGAAATGTATCTAATGCCTTACCCAGTCAGTAGCCCAGCCTTACTTTTCAAAGGTAACCACTATTTTGACTTCTACACCATAAATTATTTTTGCTAGGTTTTGTATTTTATAGAGTAAGCCATCCAGAGCTTTTTTGTGTGACTTTTTTTGCCCATTATTATGCATTTGAGATTCATCCATACTTTTGAGTATTTAAAGTGGCTTAATTTATTGTATAATTGTTGAACCATACGAATACCTACTATTTAGGGACATTTGAAATTCTTTTTGGTTTTTCATTATTGGATGTAATACTGACAAGAACATTCCGGTGCATATCTCTTAGTGATTACGAGCATGCATTGGTGTTGGGTATATGCTGTGTGTGGAAAATCTGGGTCCTAGTGTATATGTGTATGTTCAGCATTAAGTAGAAAATGCCAGATTGTGCTTATACAGTTTACCAAAAGGGTATGAATGTGCCTATTCTCACCATGCTTAGAGTTGATGGAAATTTTTTTTTAATGAGATTCATAGACATGTAATGGTAAACCATTGCAATTATAACCTGCAGTTCCTTGATGACTAATAAGGTAGAATTCCTCTCTATGTGTGTATTGGCCTTTTAAGAAATACCTTTAGTAAAGTACTTATTCAAGTCTTTTACATCTTTTAAATTTGTTTTTGTTTTTGTTTTATTTGTAAGGATTATTAACATAATTGGCTATGAGTTTTTCATTATTAAATGTATAGATAGTTGTTTGCTCCTACATTCTCTTTATGCTACTTAATGTCATACTGGTTTAATATTGTAGCTTTATAAGTCATGCTATGTGGTAGAATAAATCTATATGCTTTGTCATTTGGGGTGGAGTTTTTTGTTTTGTTTTGTTTTGTCATTTTAGGGCCGCACCCTCAGCATATGCAAGTCTCAAGGCTAGGGGGTGAATCAGAGCTACAGCTGCCAGCCTACTCCACAGCAATGCAAGATCCCAGGTGTCTGTGACCTACACTGCAGCTTGCAGCAACGCCAGATCCTTTAATCCACTGAATGAGGCCAGGGATTGAAATACCTTTAGTACTTATTCAAGTTTAGTATCTCCAGTGGACACTAGTCATATTGGTAACCCACTGGGCCACAACGGGAACCCCTGGGGTAGAGTTTTAATCAATGACATTTAAAAAATACTGAATTTTCTAGTATTTTTATTTAGCTTATTCTTTAATTCAATACTTTACTTTTTTTGTTTGTTTTTTGTTTTGTCATTTCCACTAAATGTAATCCTAGGTATTTGACTCTTTTCCTCCTATTGCAAATGATATATTTTTATCTGTAACTTTGACTTTTCTTTGTATATTATCAGTTCGTAAACAATATAGTTTTATTTCTTCCTTTCCATTATTTATATTCTTGTTTATTTTACTGCCTAGAACATTCAACACATTACTAAATAAAGGTGGTGATGGTGGATACCTTCATTTTGTTAATTAACTCAGAGGTAAAATTTTTAGTATTTAATCATGAAGAATAATATTTTTAGGATACCGCTTATTAGGTTAAGTACTTTCTGACCATTCCTAGTCTAGAAAGGGTTTTTTTTAATCAGAAAGAGTATTGAATTTTATTTTTACTGTTATCAATTTAAATGATTCATTTTTTTCTCCTTACTCTATTAAAAAACTACACTGATTTTGAAATGTTAAAAATAATTCCTGAAGTCAGTCCAAATTTGTTATGTTTTTTTTCATTATATATGTGGCTGTACTCAGTTTAATATTAAGGTGTTAAGAATGTTTGCGCTTGTTGTTCCTTAGCAATATCATTCATAATTCTCTTCTAATAACACTCTCATCAGTTTTAGTATTAATGTTATAATGACATCATGATATAAATTGAGAGTGTTTTTTCTTTTTTTTATCTCTGGAAGAATATGTAAGATTGCTATTATTTCTTCTTGTTTGGAAGTATTAATCAGTAGAACCATCTGTGCCTGAAGATTTCCTTGTAGGAGGATTTTAATTATGGATTCCTCCTCATTAATAGTGATAGATATGTTCAAAATTTTTATAGTTTCTTGTGTTAGACTGGTGTGATAATTGTAATTTTTAAAAATGTATTCATATGTTGTAAATATTTAAATGTATGGTCGCAGTTATTGTAACATCTTCATATTTTTAAAATACCTTATCTCTAATGACATTCCTTTTTATTACCCTGATCAGTCTTGATAGTGGGTACTTTTAATATTTTAAATACCATTTTTGGTTTGTTGGATTTTCCTATTGCATGTTTATTTTCTATTTCAATAATTTCTGCCATTGTCTTTATTATTTTCTATCTTTTTACTTTCCTTGGATGTAGTTTGTTGTTCCTTTTAAAATATTGTAAGGATGATGATTAGGCCTTACTTTTCAGTCTTTTTGTTTTCTAAAATATGTCTTTACAGCTAATCATTTACCTCTTTATGTTATTAGCTGTATCGCACAAGTTTGGTATGTAGAGTTTTCATTATCATTTAATTCAAAATATTTTCTAATTTGCATTTTGACCTGTGATTTAGAGTGTATGAGACAATTTCCATACATATGCAGATTTTATAGATATTTTTTCGTATTAATTCTAGCTTAAAAAACTGTGGTCTGAAAAATTATTGTGAATAATTCAGTAGTTTGAAATTTTTATAGACTTCTTTTATTCAAACAATATTTGATTTTTAAAAATAAATTTTGTGACCAAGAAATAAATGTGTCTTTTGCAGTTAATGCACAAAGTTTAGTATATATGTGTATGTGTGTATAAAGTTTATTATATGATCTCTTGAGATGATCAACTAGTGAACCATGTATTCAACTACTCTGTATTCTTGTTTTTATTTTCTCTGTTGATTCTGTTGTATACAAGAGGACATAGTATTAAATAATGACTGTATTGCTTCATACTCTTTGAGGCTACATTACTAAAAAACCATATAGCTTTATAATTTGTGCATCATCCTGTTGAAATGTATCCTTTTCCTCTAGTAATGCTTTTTTTGGCTTAAAGTTCATGTTTTCTGATAATAATATAACTATCTTTGCTTTCTTTTTTCGGTGTTTACATATGAAAAGGTTTATTTTATTTTCAGCATTTATATATTTTTCCATGATATATGTGTCTCTTATAGGCAACAAAGTTTAAATTCTGAATCTAGTGTGAAAATTTATTTGCTTAATTGGAGTTCACATTAGTTTTCTATGGCTTCTGTGACAAAATTCCCAATAAGTACCAAAACTGGGTGGCTTCAATAACAGAAACTTACTGTCTTACAGTTTTGGAGGTTACAAGCCTGAGATCAAAGTGTTGGCAGGTTGCTTCTCTCTGAGGACTGTGAGAGAAAAATCTGTGTGAGAGAGAATCTAAATGCCTCTTGCTTAACTTCTAGTAGTTTTCTGGCAATCCTTGATGTTCTTTGATTTATAGAAGCATCTCTGGTCTCTCTCTTCATCTTCATTTGGTTTTCTCCCTGTGTGTCTGTTCCCAAATTTCCTTTTTTATATACAGACACTATTCATATTGGATTAAGAGCCCATCCTACCTCATTTTAATTAATTATATCTGTGATAACTCTGTTTACAGATAAGATCACATTCTGAGGTATGGAGCATTAGGACTTCAACATATGAATTCTGGGGGAACATAGTTCAGTCCAGAGCAAAGTACTTATTTCTATATAAACTTCATGAAATACCAATACATTTTAGTTTAAATATACTGTGTAAGTATTTATTTTCTCTTTCTCTGGTATATTCATTTTTCTTCCTTTTCTCTCTTATCTTTTCATTTTTGGTTAATTATCTTTGTCTTGAGATGATCAAGAGCTTTTTATGTGATTATTTTTTTTCTCTCTTCTGTTAGCTTTGCTCTGGTAACTTGTTTTATTTTCTTAAATAGCATATATTCTTAATTTATTATAGGAAACCTAAATTAGTTAATTTCACCACTTTTCAAGCAACAAAACATAAAATATACAATTTTTTTCTTGATTTTGACTTTTCCATTTATTAAAAAAAAATTGTGGAAGTTCCCATTGCGGCTCAGTAAGTTAAGAACCTGATTAGTATCCATTAGGATGCAGAATTGATCTCTGGACTCACTAAGTGGGTTAAAGGATCACCATTGCTCTGAGCTATGGTGTAGGTCACAGACATGGCTCAGATCTGGCATTGTTGTGGCTATGGCATAGGCCGGCAGCTGCAGCTCTGATTCAGCCCATAGCCTGGGAATTTCCATGTGTCACAGATGCAACACCCCCCCCCCAAAAAAAAAGGAAAGAAATAAAAATTGTGTACCATTATTTTGGTATATTACTTTGGAGTGTGTTACCTAATGGAAGTTCACAAAAGTTTACCTCTATGTTTTCATTTAAGAATTTGATGGTTTTAAGTCTTGCATTTATTTCTGTAAGTTGGTGTATGTGTGTTTATATGTGTGTAGTGTAAAGAAGTGGAGTCATTCTCCACTTTTCCTCTTTATCTTTCCCTGGGGAGTCTGACAATTACAAATTGCATTGATGGGCTTTCTTATGCTCCAGTAGACCAGAAAGATAACACCTTTGAGGGATTTCCTCATCATCTGCAGGCTCAGGGAAGATGTGGACCCAGTCCAGTTCATTGTAAGGATGGCAGAGTTACTGCCACTGTTAAATGCTCTACTCTTGCCCCTCTGGTGAGAAAGACATTTCACCTCAAGCCATGATATATCTGTACTTAGCCTAAGAATTTCCAGAGGATGTAAATAAACTTCATGAACAGGTTTATCAAACTTGTATGGAACATTGCTTCGCTGACTCCTCAACCCACTCTGATAACTCCATGCAGGGTTTTTTATAATTATATAAAAAGGAGGGAAAAGTTGTACACTTTCTCACTCTGTCTATCATGATATTAATTGTATGAAAAGATCAATATGAAACAGCATAGTTGCCTTATGGAGCATATCACATTAAGTTAAAGTCAAATCATTAAAAGATTGCATTTAAATGATAAATTGTAAATGTAGCTTATTTTAACATATTGTTTTTTTTTGTTTTTTTGTTTTTTGTTTTTTTTTGCTTTTTTTTAGGGCCCCACTCACAGCATATGAAAGTTTCCAGGCTAGGGGTCAGATCGGAGCGAGAGCTGCCAGCCTATGCCACAGCCAAAGCAATGTGGGATCCAAGCCATGTCTGCAACCTACACCACAGCTTACAGCAACACCGGATTCTTAACCCACTGAGCAAAGCCAGGGAGTGAACCTGCATCCTCATGGATCCTAGTCAGGTTGGTTCACCACTGAGCTATGAAGGGAACTCCTTAACAGATTGTTATCTCAATCTCTAAGAACACCAGCACAGACAGCTATCCAAGGTGTCTCTCAAAAGATCTATGAACAATTCCAATTAATAAGTCTAGAATATAACTTAGATCATATCATTAGATAAATACTATTAGATTGTGTTATTATATGAACCAAGTACCTTATGCATGTTGTAACTCTATTTGGAATTGTCACTGTACTTTTTAATAGCACTGTGACTCTTGATTTGTTTCTTAAGTTTTATAGTGATTATAGTAATACCTACATCACAGTGTCATTATGAATGTCATTTCGTATATTACAGACATGAACAAGTTTGTGTGTATGTGCAGAGTGGAAATAATGTTTTATTTCAAATAAACTTGAAGAAAGATTTATATTTTATATAAATCAAAATCTCCATATTTTTAACCTATTTTTAAACCTGTTTACATCATCTTTTTTTTACTCCTTTCCACTCCTTTCTCCAGAGTGCTAACTAAGTTTTCATCAGGATAAGTGGTCAAGTCTTTAATTACTATTATTAGCTGCATTGGCATTGGTGTCTGCTGTGTATATCATCTGAGATTATGAGCAGGTCATAGCAAACCTCCATCTTAGCATCTATTAGGTGTTTTATCCCCATCTGTTTTCTGACATTTTGTTGGATGATGAATTGTTTTAGTTCTTTCTTACAGATCCTTTATATTGGTTATTCCCTTCCCTCTCTCACTTCCTCCCCTCCCCCACAGGCTTCTTGGCTGTGCTCTCTTACGCTTCTTCAGTGTATTACTTGATGCCTTCTTTGTCTCTGATACCTTTCCATAGCTCTGACATCATAATTGTTAAAAGAACTTTTACAGATCTTCCAGGTATCTAGATGGAAAATGTAGGACAGCTCTCCTCAGCTCATGGAAACTAGGCATATTTTGACCACAATTTTTTTATCTCTTTTTTTATCTTTTATTTTTATTTTTTGGCCACAACCATGGAAGTTCCCAGGCCAGGGATAGAATCCAAACTGCAACTGTGTCTTGCACCAAAACTGTGCCAACGCCCAATCTTTCACCCACTACATTGAGCCAGGGATTGATCCCTCACCTCACCAGTGACCCAAGCCCCAAGCTGCTACAGAGGTGATACCGGATCCTTAACCAACTACACCACAGCAAGAATGCTACAGTTTTCTCTCTGTATTCACCTTGGAGGTGCTCTTCCTATGTACACATTGTCTTTGCACTCTTTCTCTAAGCTAGGATATTTTCATCATCCTCCAGAAGAAAGCAAAAAATAAAAAATAAAAAGCAACAACAAATGAGGTGTGATAGGGTAAATTAGAAAAAAATTTTTTGGAGTTTCCACTGTGGTTCAGTGGGTTAAAAATCCAACTGCAGTGGTGTGGGTCTCTGAAGAGGCACGAGTTTGATCCCTGGCTGAGAGCTTTCGTATGCTGCAGGGGTAACCATAAAAAAAGTTCTTTTTCTAAGACATAGTCCTTTGAAAACACATAAGGTGAAAAATAACTTCTCCTTATTTCTTTTCACATTTGCTTTATGTTCTGTCTACCCCTTAAATAGCAGATGACAAGATTCTAAATAAGTAGCCAGGGGCAGGAATGGGCAGTGAAACACAAGAAGAGGTTAAGAACAGAAAGAAATGTTCACTGGCCAATATTTTAAACCATCATGTTCCCCCACACTTAGCATAGTCCTTGACATAAAGGGAACAAAGCAACAAATGGTAGCCAGAGCATTAATTAGACTATTAATATTCCAATTTTAGCAGTGATAATAGTAGTAGTTGTTGTTCACGTATATAACAAAACCTGAGTCAGTTTTTAGATGTTCTTGCTTCTCCAAAGAGCACATAAGATGAGTTCCTACTCCCTAGACCCTCACCGTCTTGTGAAGTATAACAGGAATGGAGTTTGCCCTGCTAGAATGCATGTTTAGAGCCCATTCTTCTACTCCTGTGACATTCCTATTGCCAAGTGGAACCTACTTGGCCTAAAAGAAAAGATGTACTTTTAAATAAAGGCTGTGATTAATCACAGGACACTTGGGCTACTTTTTAATGTTTAAGCATCTTCAGACATTTTTGGTGGACTAGATTATACTGAAGAGTGCATAAAATATGCATGTGCAGTACAATGTGTAATTATAGTGAATGCCCATATGGTCTATTCTTCTGTCAGTCTGTTCCTATCTCTAGACCACATCCCCTTCATCTCCTCACAAATAAACATAATCCAGACTTTTCTGCTAATTGCCTAATTGATTTTCTTTATGGCTGTGTCGCCTTTTGAATATGTCCCTGGCTTTTCAAATTTACATGGAGAGTTCACTGTGTTTATTCATGGGTGTCTTCCTTCTTTTGCCAACATATGCTCATAAACAATAGGTGATTCCCTACAGCAGTGGTCATTTGTTTTCACTGCTTTGTAATGTTAACTTGTTTAAATATACTCCAATTTATATTTCCATTTTACTGTGAATTGATGACTGGGTTGTTTCCAGTTTGGGGTCATTACAAATAGCACCAGTGAAAACATTTTTCTGCATGTCTCCTGAGCACATGTGCAGTACCACTGGCCTATTAGGACGTCTCTATTTTCACCATCAGAAAAAGCTCTCAGGACACAAGTGTTTTTGAGAAGTAAGCTTATCTCTATGGGGTCTTACATTTCTTAAAATTTAATCTGGTACATTTCACTGCCTTGTTAACTTTATAGAGATTGTAAAGTTTTTCTTTAGCATTTCATTCAGCTTTTAAAATTATACTCAATAAAAGGGACCATATTACTTAGCCCAACATTATCAGAATTCTGTCAAGCATTATTTATAGTTTTAGTTTATATTTTTTAATTTTTTTATTTAAATAGAGTTTATTTACAATGTTTTGTCAATTTGTACTGTACAGCAAAGTGACCAAGTCATACATATATATACATTCTTTTTCTCATATTATCTTCCATCATGTTCTATCAGAAGTGATTGGATAGAGTTCCCTGTGCTATACAGCAGGACCTCATTGCTTCATCTATTAACTCCAGACTCCCAGGCCATTGCACTCCCTCCTCCTCCCTTTTGGCAACCACAAGTCTGTTCTCCGTGTTTGTTTTTTAATAGTTATGATCATAGTACATATCAATTTTATATCCTACTTTTAAATCTTAGTTTCTTGTATTAATTTTCTATTGTTGTGATATTACCACAAACTTGATGGCTAACAACAGTGTACCTTTATTATCTCAGAATTTTCATAGGTTAGTCTGGGTATATCTTCACTGGATCCTCTACTCAAGGTCTCATAAAGTTATAGTGAAATTGTTAGCTATGTTGAGTTCTCATCTGGAGACTTACCTAGGGAAGAATGCCTTCCAGGCTCCCTCAAGTTGTTGATAAAACACATTTCTTCACTGCTATAGCATCCTGACAGTTTACTTATTCAAAGATACCAATAAATTGAGAAAGTCTCTGCTGCTTGAGGTTTCTAACTTTCTTTAAAGGGCTCACATGATAGGTCATATCCCCAGAACAATCTTTCTTTTTATTAACTTCAAGTCAAATACTTAAGCATCTTAATATATATGCAAAGTGCCTTTACATTTGCCTCGTTCTTTTGATCAGAAGCAATTTGCAACTTTTAATGGCACTCAAGGAGCGAATTAAACAAGGGTGCATACACCAAGCAGTGAGACTAATGAGAACATCTTAGAATTCTACCTACCGCATGTTGTAACACATAATTTCCTGTGATTTTAAACTATCTATTGTAAAGATGATTCATGATTATATTACATTCAAACATGAAGTATATTATTATTCACTTGAATACTAGATTATTAGAATATATTTATGTTTTGCATGCCTATTCTTTAAGGTTTGAAAAACTAATTGTTTTGGGTTTTTTTGGTTTTTTTTCGTTCTTGGGGTTTTATTTTTTACTTTTTAGGACTGCACCAAAGCATATGGAAGTACCCAGACCAGGGATCTAATCGGAGCTATAGCCACTGGCTTGTGCCACAGCCACAGCAATGCAGAATCTGAGCCCAGTTTGTGACCTACACTACAGCTCATGGCAATGCCAGATCCTTAACCCACTAAGGGAGGACAGAGATCAAACCCATGTCCTCACAGATACTAGTTGGGTTCATTACCACTGAACCATGACAGGAACTCCTAATCATTTCTGAACAACATTTGGGCCTCAGTTTTCTCAGCTATAAATCAGTGGTCTTTAAAAACTGGAAAAAATGAAGGGTAGACATATTCTTGTTTAGCTCTGTTTTCAAAACCCTAAAAGCAAATAGTAGACACTAGATTCATCTCATTTAAAAATAAAATGCTTGGGGAGTTCCTCTCATGGCTCAGTGGTAATGAACCCGACTTGTATCTATGAGGATGCAGGTGTGATCAGTGAGTTAAAGATCCGGCATGGCCATGAGCTGTAGTGTAGGTCACAGACGCAGCTCGGATCCCATGTTGCTATGGTTGTGGTGTAGGCCAGCAGCTACAGCTTGGAATCATCCCCTAGCCTGGGAAGTTCCACATGCCATAGGTACAGCCCTAAAAAGACAAAAATAAATAAATAAATAAATAAAAATAAAAAATAAAATGCTGTGTCACAATCTTTGACAGGTGACACTTGAAAAACTAGCATGATTCAAAATGTAGTCATTATTTTGTAAAGTAATAAAATAACTTATAGTGACTCACATGATTATTACTTCCTGCAAAAGAAGCTGGAAAATAAGCTTTTCATTCTGGGAAGCAATATACCAGCTGAAAAATGGAGTTTTGTTACTTAAGAAGGGTGAATGGATATTGAAAAGGCAATCGGTACTTACACATATACACACCCACCTGTATACACATACATGCACACTTAGAGATATCCACATAGACTTGGATGTACATAAAATATATACATAGGATTGCTTATCCTATTTTTCACTAAGTGCCTGTCCAAATTCCACTTCTTTGTGATTCTTAGACAAGCATTTCATGGCTTAATAGGAAAGTAACAAAACCGATGTATTATAATTCACCATAAAATGGATACTAGCCTTTTCAACATTATTATTGTTATCGCTTCCTGTGCTGTTGCCCTCTTGCCTATTGCTGCTGCTTCCACTCATGGGGCATCTGTTATAAGCCAGTTGTTTCACTAAAGAGTTTATATCATGTTAGGTGAATTTGGTTCTTGTGCCTGTCTTCAGGCATAGACTGGCACAGACTAGCACAAGTAACACAAGCCCCAAACCCAACAGCATTTACAAATTATGCCAATTTTACTTAAGGTTTTCTTTGCAAGTGTGAGGAGATTGCACTGCCCAAAATACAATAAACTATGCTATCATGTTCCTAATTCATCATTTCCCTCATGACTCAAGGCTGCTGAATTAATCTGTTTTCTCCCTTGTCAAAAGCCTACCAATGTTGGACTTTTCCCTTATCCCTCCATTCTGTACTTTATCCTTTTCTCCAGCCTCCACTTTTCATTTTACACAGCATAAAATTCTAAATGTCTACTACCTTTTTAGCATTGTGTGAGAATATCCCTTCATTTCACCAGCACTGATAATATAATTTTAAAAACCATAATTTTTATAAAATAGTATTCTTATTCACATTTTAATTACTATAAACTTTGATAACTTTCTCAGACACTTACTCATTAGCTGGGTTTCCAAATCATTCATTCGCATAATATTTATTGAATACCTATTTTGTGCCAGTCCTTCCTCTAGGTGTTTAGGATACTGTGGTGAACAAAAGAGAAAAATCTCTGCCCACATGGAACTTGCATTTTACTTGGTCAGTCAGAAAATAGACAAAGATAAGCAAAATGTATAGATGATGAGATGGTGGTGACATATTATGGAGGAAAATAAAGCAGGGATTGGAAGCTGAGGGCTTACAATTTAGATAGGGTGGGCCCACTCTGAAGGTGACATTAAGTAAATACTAGAAGGAATTGATGGTTGAAACTATGCTTACTTTTAAAGAGAGATGGTGAGATCCAGTAAAAAGGAAAAGGAAGTGCACAGTCTTAAGCAGTAGTTTGCCACTGTGTTCGAGAAATGGCAAAGTGGCCAGTCTGGTAAGAATGAAGTGAACCAGGGCCAGAGTAGTTCTGAAATCAGAGAAGCAGTGGTAACTGGAACATATAGGAGTTGGTGGCCAGTATATGGACCTGGACAGTTGCTCCAGTTGAGATGGGAAGCCAGTTGTTGCTCTGCTTTAAGTTTTAACAAAATTACTCTGGCTACTTTGCAGTAACTAGGGTGAAGGAGAACAATGGCCAAAGCAAGTTAACTAGTTAGGAGACGATTGCTATATTCTAGGTGAGATATGATAAAAAGTCATAGTGGTAGATATGATCCCATCATGTATGTATTCTTGCTCTAAAGTCTATAGGATTATTTTTAAATTTAATTTTATTGAAGTATAATTGATTTACAATGTTGTATTCATTTGAGGTATACAGCCAAGTGAATCAGATATACATATAAATACATCCATTCTTTTTCCCCATATAGGTTGTTACAAACTATTTAATAGATTTTCCTGTGCTGAACAACAGTAGGTTTATGTTAATCATCTATTTTGTGCAGTAGTGTGTATGTTATTCCCACCTTCTCAAATTTTCCCTCCCCGCAGTTGTTTCACCTGTGGTAACCATAAGATTGGTTTTGAAGTCTGTGAGTTTGTTTCTGTTTATTAAATACGTTCCTTTGTATCATTTTCATTAGATTCTGTATACAGGCGATATCATATAATATTTGTCTTTCTCTTTCTGACTTATTTTACTTAGTATGATAATCTCTAGGTCCATGAATGTTGCTGCAAATGGCATTACTTCATTATTGTTATGGCTGTGTAATATTCCATTACATGTATGTACCCCTATTCATTTGTTGATGGACATTTGGTTGCTTCCAAATCTTAGCTATTGTAAATAGTGCTGCAGTAAACATTGGGATGCAAGTATTTTTTTGAATTAGAGTTTTCTCTGGATATATGCTATAGGATTATTAATGAACTGGATTTTATGTAACAGAAAGAGAAGTAATGAATAATTCCAACATTTTCGGTCTGTGCTTTAAAAAGAATGGAGTAGACCTATAATTAGAGGGAAGTTCTATAGTAGGAGCAAAGCAGATTTGAGAGAGAAAATTTGGAGCTCAGTTGTAGATATGTTTGAGATTTTTTGAGGTTAGTGTAGAATGGACATGTTGGCAGTTCAGTACAGAAAAACAGTGGTCCAGGCTCTAATGAATCATCTGTTTGTGTCTTTTACTCAGTTGTCCCTTAAACTTATGTGTGTTATATAACTGGACATGGACGTTATATGGAGTAATGTTCTTAGCATACTGCTTTTAGAAATATACATAACGACAAATTGAAACAATCTGTTGCAAAGGGCAAAACAATGTCAATACAGAAAAATAGGAGAATCTAAAAAGACTGAGTAAAGAGTGGGTGACTGAGAAGAGATGGGAGGGAGAGAGTGAGGGAGGAAGAGAAAAGAAGAAAGAATGAGAGAGAGAGAACACATAATGCTTTCAATGATATGAAAGTTTCCATATGGTGTTAGTTTGTCAGAGCATTTTCGTAGGAGTACTGCCGGAACTTTCCATCCTCACATATATTCAGTATTTAAACCCTCAGTAAATTCACTACCTCCTCTTTATTTGTGTATGCCTTTCTTTCCCCTCTGACGCTTTCAGCTTTTCAATTAGACTTTCCATTGGTGATAATGGGCTGCCTCAATGTCCACAATAATATCAAGAGAAAGTCTAAACCATATCTTTTTTTCTGAAGGAATATCCGGATTTCTAGAGGACTGAATTGTGTCAGTTATCATCTCTGTGCTGATCTGTCTGCATTGCTCCACAAATGTGCCTCTTTAATTGCTATGGAAACAGCACTGTAGCGCCAGTATAACCACAGAGACTAGTTACATGAAATGTTCAACACCATTGGGAAACTGAAACATAATGGATAGCATGACATCTCAAAGGCTCAGAGATTCACCTTTTAGAATTCCAAAGAAAAATGGATAAAGCACCAAACCATTTCCTAGATTTGAAACACCGATTGATGGCATTCGCATTTGTATTATAACCCTCTTTATGCCTTTTCTAGCTATCATAAAAGCAAGGTGAATTCGGAGAAGGAAGCTGCTATATTCTTGGAAATTGGAAGAAAATGGGTCATGTATGACTCTGCAATGACAAGGGAGTGATTTAATTGCACTTCATATTTGTGATAATGTTCTACATCCTAGACCTTTCTCCTCTGTGTCCATTGAAATCTGATACTTAGAATGAGACGCAATAGAAGGAGAAACCAGCATATTAAATCCAGATCAGAGTCTTCAATGACTAATGTTTTCAGACCTTCAATGAGACTCAGTTTTCTTATCATTCAATACCAAGTCAAATGTGGAACACAAGGTCTTTTTACCCTGATTTTTTCCCACAAGGCATTGATATAGGGGAGCACACTTAAGGTTTGAAGTTGATGGGGAGCAGCAGTGTGATACCCCAGAAAACAAGATGCTCATTATCTGAGAGATCCCTTAGCTGAAAGCCACATGCCCCTTGCTGTTCTACACAGAATCTCCTTTTATGTGCTTCCTTCAGTTCTCTCTCTGGTCTTCTGTTCTGCACAGTGAGCTTTTCATGTTTTCTTTTATCAAACATGGACTTTGGCTATTCCTGTTTTTTCTTCTTAAATTTTTTATTGATGTTTAGTTGGTGTGCAATATTATGTAAGTTACAGGTGTACATTATAGTGATTCACAATTTTAAAGGCTGTATTACATTTGTAGTTACTATAGCGTGCATGCTGTATTCCTCATGTTGTACAATACATCCTTACAGTTTATTTTATACATAAGAGTTTGCACCTCATTATCTCTTGCCCATGTATTGCCCTTCCCCCTTCTCTCTCTCCAGTGGTAAACACTAGTGTGTTCTCTCTACCTGTGAGCCTGTTTCTTTTTTGTTTTATTCACGAATTGCTTTTATTTTTATATTCCATATGTGATTGCATCGAGTATTTGTCTTTCTATCTGGCTTATTTCACTAAACATAATACCCTCCAAGTCATCCACGTTGTTGCAGATTGCAAAATTTCATTCTTTTTCTTTTAGGTGAAACATTTTATGTATTTTTTTAAATTTCATTAATTTTTTAGTTTTTTTCTTTCCACTGTACAGCATGGGGACCAAGTTACACATACATGTATACATATTTTTGCCTCCCATTGTTGTGTTGCAATGTAAGTATCTAGACATAGTTCTCAATGCTACACAGCAGGATCTCATTGTAAATCTATTCCAAGAGCACTAGATTGCATCCCTTAACCCCAAGCTCCCAATCCCTCCCACTCCCTCCCTCTCCCCCAGGGAAGCCAAAAGTCTATTCTCCAAGTCTATGATTTCCTTTTCTGTGGAAACATTCATTTGTGCTGTGTATTAGATTCCAGTTATAAGTGATATCATAAGATATTTGCCTTTCTCTTTCTGACATTTCACCCAGTATGAGAGTCTCTAGTTCCATCCATGTTGCTGCAAATGGCATTATGTCATTCTTTTTTATGGCTGAGTGGTATTCCATTGTGCATATATATCACATCTTCCTAACCCAATCATCTGTCGATAGACATTTGGGTTGTTTCCATGTCTTGGCTATTGTGAATAGTGCTGCAATGAACATGCGGATGCATGTGTCTTTTTAAAGGAAAGTTTTGTTGGGATATATGCCCAAGAGTGGGATTTCTTGGTCATATGGTAGTTCTATGTAAGATTTCTAAGGTATCTCCAAACTGTTCTCCATAGTGGGTGTACCAGCTTACATTCCCACCAACAGTGCAGGAGGGTTGCGTTTTCTCCACAGCCCCTCCAGCCAGCATTTGTTATTTGTGGGCTTATTAATGATGGCCATTCTGACTGGTATGAGGTGCTGTCTCCTGGTAGTTTATATTTGCATTTCTCTAATAATCAGGGATGTTGAGCATTTATTCATGTGCTTGTTGGCCATCTGTATATCTTCTTTGGAGAACAGTCTATTCAGGTCTTTTGCCCATTTTTCCATTGGATTGATTGGCTTTTTTGCTGTTGAGTTGTATAAGTTGCTTGTATATTCTAGAGATTAAGCCCTTGTCCATTGCATTGTTTGAAACTATTTTCTCCCATTCTGTAGGTTGTCTTTTTGTTTTCTTTTTTGCTTCCTTTTCTGTGCAAAAGATTGTCAGTTTGATTAGGTCCCATTGGTTTATCTTTGCTCTTATTTCTATTTCCTTGGGAAAATGACCTGAGAAAATAGTCATGAGGTTGATGTCAGAGAATGTTTTACCTATGTTCTCTTCCAGGAGTTTGATGGTGTCTTGTCTTATATTTAAGTCTTTCAGCCATTTTGAGTTTATTTTTGTGCATGGTGTGAGGGTGTGTTCTAGTTTCATTCATTTGCATGCAGCTGTCCAGTTTTCCCAGCAATTCTTGCTGAATAAACTTTCTTTTTCCCATTTTATGCTCTTGCCTCCTTTGTCAAAGATTAATTGACCATAGGTGTCAGGGTTGATTTCCGGATTCTCTATTCTGTTCCATTTGTCCATCTGTCTGTTTTGGTACCAGTACCACACTGTCTTGATGACTGTGGCTTTGTAATATAGCCTGAAATCTGGGAGAGTTATGACTCCTGCTTGGTTTTAGTTTCTCAGGATTGCTTTGGTAATTCTGAGTCTTTTGTGGTTCTATATAAATTTTTGGATTGTTTGTTCTAGTTCTGTGAAAATGTCATGGGTAATTTGATAGAGATTGCATTGAATCTATAGATTGATTTGGGCAGTATGGCCATTTTTATAATATTAATTTTTCCAACCCAGGAGCATAAGATATCCTTCCATTTCTTTACATCTGAAATTTCCTTGATTAATGTTTTATGCTTCTTGGCATATAAGTCTTTTACCTCCTTGGTCAGGTGTATTCCCAGGTATTTGATTTTTTGGGGTGCAGTTTTAAAAGGTATTGTGTTTCTGTATTCCTTCTCTAATATTTCATTGTTAGTATACAGAAATGTGACTAATTTCTGAATGTTAATCTTATATCCTGCTACTTTGCTGAATTGTTAATCAGTTCGAATAGTTTTTGGGTTGAGTCCTTAGAGTTTTCTATGTATAGTATCATGTCATCTGCATACAGTGACAGTTTTACCTCTTCTCTTCCTATTTGGATGCCTTTTATTTCTTTGGTTTGTCTGATTGCTGTGGCTAGGACTTCCGAAACTATGTTGAAGAGCAGTGGTGAGAGTGGGTATCCCTGTCTTGTTCCAGATTTGAGTGAGAAGGCTTTCAGCTTTTCTCCATTGAGTATTACATTTGCTGTGGTTTTGTCATAGATGGCTTTAATTATGTTAAGGATTGTTCCCTCTACACCCACTTTGGTGAGAGTTTTGATCATGAATGGATATTGGACTTTGTCAGATGCTTTTTCTGCATCTATTGAGATGATCGTATGGTTTTGGTCTTTTCTTTTGTTAATATGGTGTATGACGTTGATTTATTTGTGTATATTGAACCATCCTTGTGAACCTGGGATGAACCCCACCTGGTCATGATATATGATCTTTTTGATATGTTGTTGGATTTGGTTGGTTAAGGTTTTGTTGAGAATTTTTGCATCTATATTCATCAAAGATATTGGCTGATAGTTTTCTTTTTTAATGGTATCTTTGTCTGGTTTTAGCATTAGGGTGATGGTGGTGTCATAGAATGTCTTTGGGAGGGTTCCTTATTCCTCAATCTTTTGAAAAAGTTTATGGAGGATGGGTACAAGATCCTCTTTGTATATTTGGTAGATTTCACCTGTGAAGCCATCTGGTCCTGGACTTTTATTTGTAGGGGGTGTTTTTATGATGTATTCAATTTCATTTCTAGTGATCGGTCTGTTCAGTTGGTCTCTTTCTTCTTGATTTAGTTTTGGCAGGCTGTAAGATTCTAGCAAGATTTCCATTTCTTCCAGATTGCCAAATTTGTTGGCATATATTTGTTCATAGTATTCTCTTATGGTTTTTTATATTTCTGCAGTATCCATTGTGATTTCTCCTTTTTCTTTTCTAATTTTGTTTATTTGGAAAGGAAGTTAAAAAATACCTCAAGGCAAACAATAATGAAGGCACAACCTCTCAAAATCTATGGGACACCACAAAAGCAGTGCTCAGAGGGACATTCATAGCAAACGGGCCTTCCTCAAAAAAGAAGATCTCAAATTGACAACTTAACCCACCACCTGAATGAAGTAGAAAAAGAACAAAAAAAGACCAAAGTCAGCAGAAGGAAGGAAATCAATAAAATAGCGGTTCAAAAAACAATATAGAAAATTAACAAAACCAAGAGCTGATTCTTTGAAAAGATAAACAAAATTGACAAACCTCTGGCTAGACTCATTCTTTTGTACGATTGAGTAGTATTCCACTGTGTGTGTGTGTGTGTGTGTGTGTGTGTGTGTGTGTGTGTGTGTGTGTGTACCAATATACCACATCTTCTTTATCCATTCATCTGCTGATGGACACTTAGGCTTTTTTCATATCTTGGCAATTGTGAATAATGCTGCTATGAATACTGGGGTCCATGTATGTTTTTGAATTAGCGTTTTCCTAAACTTAAAAGCTTTGCACAGCAAAGGAAGCCATTGACAAAAGGAAAGGACAACCTACTGTGAACAAGCGAATGTGCAAATGATATGACTGATGAGTGTTTAATATCCAAAATATATAAACAGCTCTACAACTCAACATCAAAAAGACAAATAACACAATTAAAAATGGGCAGATGACTTGAATAGACATTTTTTCCAAAGAGAACATGCAGATGGCCAACAGGGCACATGAAAAGATGCTCAAAATTGTTAATCATTAATCGTCAAAGAAATGCAAATCAAAATGACGATAGGATATCACTTCACACTGGTCAGGATGGCTGTCATCAAAAAAGAACAAAAAATATTCACAAGGAAGTGGAGAAAAGGGAACACTTGTACACTCTTGGTGAAAATATAAATTGGTACATCCACTGTGGAAAACAGTATGGAGGTTTCTCAAAAAACTAAATATAGATATGATCCAGTAATTCCATTCCCATGTATATGTCCCTTGTTTTATTGCCCCTTTAAAATCCGTGCCTTTTGGTACTCACCAGTCAGTACAAAGTAGATTATAAAATTATTCCGCTAAACAAATAATTATCTACTCCCAGATAAATTATACCTATCTCTAGAGGCACTACTATCTTAATTACCTTATACTTTTATACATACAGTCCTGACTTCACCTTCCCAAATATTTTCCAGTTATATCTGAAACTCTATAAGGAGTGCTTACAATCAGGAAACCACCTGCATCTGTGCCAGCAGACCCAACTCTAAACTAAACTGTTCTAGCACTTTTGGAAATCTTCATGCTTCTTAGCAATGGGCTGTTCAAGGTTCTTTTCTCTCCCTAAGCTTTTCTGCGAGAGAGGATATATTTTCATTCAGAGTGACTGGTAGTATTTACTCTCACTATCCATGGACAGTCCATGACATTATAGCTTTGCAAGCAGACTTTTAAGTGGGCAAGAAAAGGGATAACTCAACCTACATCACTGGGAGAACACTGAGACCTCTGTATAACAGAAATAATTCTCCTTTATGAGGTAGAATTTATATTCTTAAAAGAATACTTAGCATTATGGACTGAAATATTTGGGCAACTTTAGTCATGTCTTGACATACCAAAGAAAAATAACTGATTAAATATGTCATTTGGGTTGTCATCTAATATGCTCTTTTAAGTCTCCACCATAGTAATCTGCTAGCACCTTTTTAGTGTAATTTGATTATGAAGAGAGACCAGAAAAATAAATGTCACTTGGTGAACTTAAGGAGTTGCTGTTGAAATCAATAACTTTTTATACCCAAGTGCTGCATAATCAGAAAAATACAATATAAAGATATAGAAACATCATTTTATCCTAGAAAAAGCATGGGTCTTGGATAAATACAGCTCCATCTTGATCCTACCTTTTTGTTTACTTTCTGCATGACCTTGAGGTGTTACTTAACATTTCTTGAATTGTATTTAATTATATAAAATGAGAAGAAAAATAGCTGCTTTATACAGAGCTGTGCAAGTATCAAATGGGATTTGGTACGATAAGTACATTGTAAAACAAGTCCATTTTAGCTTTCTAATGGAAACTAACACAATTAATATTAAAAACATTTTATAAAAGAAATAAGCATTTCTCTATGTAGTTTTCACCTCAGTTTTTAAAAGCAGAGACGTTATGAAACGTTTGCACATCTACTAATTAGACAGAGCATGGTAAATAGTCCAGTTAGTAAACTGATTTAATTATAACTTATCAGCATCTCAGTCTTGTTTCCTCATCTATAAAATAAAAAGACCATTACCTCCTTCATGTTTACCTGTGCTCAATAAATGGTAGCTATTATTTTAAAACTTGGTTTGGCCACATAACTGGCCTCTTACTTGTTGTCCATTAGTGTAAAAAATATATCTTTATATGCATATATCATGTTATCATGTTCACTTGAAAAATACAAGTATATTGGAGTTCCCCTCGTGGCTCAGTGGTTAACGAATCCAACTAAGAACCATGGGTTGCGGGTTTGATCCCTGGCCTTGCTCAGTGGGTTAAGGATCTGGCGTTGCTGTGAGCTGTGAGGTCGCAGACGCACCTCGGATCCCATGTTGCTGTGGCTCTGGCCTAGGCTCGTGGCTACAGCTCCGATTCGACCCCTAGCCTGGGAACCTCCATATGCCGTGGGAGCGGCACAAGAAATGGCAAAAAGACAAAAAAAAAAGAAAAAGAAAAGTACATGTATATAAAAACATACATGTTGAAAACAAAAGTTATGGGTTGCTATATTAACTCATAGACCCACTTTAATTATGTAAATTTAAATATACAAATATATGGTAAGTTATAATTTTTCAGTCAGGCTTCTATTATACTAATTGTGAATGTGTTTCTCTAATCAGATTCCAGCCTTCTAAGCTCGATATCTAGCAAAACAGCTTGTACATGGTGCAGAAGCTAAATAAATCTTGCTGAAGAAATTAATAAAACGTGAGTGAATGAATGTATGAGTGAATATTAAAAATTTATTATGTTCCGTGTGCTTAGGAATGTTACTAGCAACTAAAATCAAAGACCAAAGGATAATTGTTCTAGGTTACATTTGTCATATTTATATATGTAACCCTTTTGACACATCCTAAAACAACTCATCAGTGTCAGCAGGCATCAGCATCTGTAAACAGGCATTAGCTTGGGCAAAGGGGCACTAATTAAATTTGTGGAGCTCTGCTGAATGATGGTGAAGCAGCTCCTGAGGAGCCAGATAGCTTTCCTTTAACACAACATATAAATCGGTACCATATTGGTTTCTGCAGAGAATAGATTATACACTCAGTTGGTTGTAAGATTTAAATTTGCTTTTATATCCTGTTCTGGTTGCCAAATAAATACTGATTCTCTTGAGCATATGTTATGTAATAGCCATGGGCTGAAAGAAGGATGCAGTACTGGAAAATGATTTTCCAGTTTGTGTGTGATAGACACTTCTTTGTTTATAAATGTGTCACTTTGTGTCTGAGAGGAATTAGCTCTTGAAAGAACATGTAATACAGAGATGTGTAAATATTATCTAAAGAACTGCAAGTGTATGACTATTTACTGAGTTACAGCCCCACTTAAAGGTTACTATTGAACAGAGATCTTCTTTGTTTGCATTTAACTATTTAGATAAAGCAACAGACAAACCATGTTTTAAAACAGTTTCAGTTAACTCGTTAAGAATGAAGAGAGTGTGTTTGATGGTCTTTATAAATGTTTAAATTATGAATACCAGCAGAACTTTACAACTACTCTACTTTTCCAGACATTCATTTTCTTTTTAATCTAAAACGTATGTCAAGGATTAGTTTTTGAACTTGTAAGAAGTGGAAACTGTTTATTTACATGATCCCTATATCCTATCTTTTACAAACTTTGAAATTTCCATCCTGTTCTAAGATAACATAGGAATGCTCATTAATCAAAATTCTAATGATTCTGTCATTACTAACAGGTCTCACTTAAAAAAATAAACATAGAGTTAAGTGGTGCACACCTTATTCTAAACTTATTGTTACTTTGTAAATCATCAAATTGGTGTAAGAAGATATCATCTTAGTTATATGTTGTCTCATGAAGTAAATCAGGTTATGAAATAGAATGCATAATTTGGGTTGGAATAGAATCACATCTTTGGAGATACATGATCAAGCTAAGAAAATATGCATCTCTGAAATATGACTATGTTATGATTAACTACTAATAATTTGTCATTTTATAAATCCTTCTTCCTTTGGAAACAATAGTTGGAAACATAGTAGAAAACTATATTTCCTCTTTGAAGCTTAACCAACTCTGTTGAGGAAAACTTGATATAAGTAAAATTCAACAATTTTCAAGGTATATATATATGCCAGTGAATTGTGATGAATATGTACACCTGCATACCACTATTACAAATAACATAGAATATTTCAATGACTTGCCAAATTTTCTTATACTTTCCCAGTCTATCATCCTCCATCCAGGTGACCACTGATTTGATTCCTTCACTATATACTAGTTTTATCTGTTCTAAATGCATGTATTCAGTTGACCCTTGAAAACCAAGGATTTGAACTGTGTGGGTCCACTTATATGCAGATTCTTTCAATAAATATGTACTACATAATTCTCAGTTGGTCAAATGCAAGAATGCAAAACCACAGATATGGAGGAATAATGTATGCAAAAGACCCAAGTATAAATTATGTACAGATTTTTGACTATGCAAAGAGTTGGCACCCCTAACCCCCACGTCATTCAAGAGTCAACTATACTTAGAAGTTACCATATGCATTGTTTTATATCCAAAATTATTCTGCTACAGGAAATGCTTTTGAGACTTGTATTAGTTAGCTAGAGATGTCATAACAAAGTGCTGCGAACAGTGTGGCTTTAATAGAAATGTATTGTCCCACAGTTGTAGAAGCTAGAATTCTAAAATATAGGTGTCTGTCATGCTTGGTTCCTTTCAAAGGCTTTGAGAAGAAATCTGTTCCATGTTTCTCTCCTAGATTCTGGTGGCGTTAGGACTTCCTTGGATTGTAGATGATGTTCTCATTGTGCTTCATATTGTCTTCCCTCTGTGTATGTCTTTGTGTCCAATTTTTCTCTGTTTATAAGGACACAACCATATTGGATTAGGATCTGCATGAATCACCTCACTTTAACTTGATAATCTTGATAATCTGTAAAAAACCTGTTAATGGGTACTTGAGGTTGGGACTTCAAAATACTTTTTGATTGATTTTTTTTTATAGTGACAGAGGCTTTTATTTATTTTATTTTATTACTCAATGAATTTGTTACATTTGTAGTTGTACAATGATCATCACAATCCAGTTTTATAGGATTTCCATCCCATAACCCCAGTGCATCCCCCCAGCCCCCAAACTGTCTCCTTTGGAGACCATAAGTATTTCAAAGTCTGTGAGTCAGTATCTGTTCTGCAAAGAAGTTCAGTCTGTCCTTTTTTCAGATTCCACATGTCAGTGAAAGCATTTGATGCTGGTGTTTCATTGTATGGCTGACTTCACTTAGCATGATAATTTCTAGGTCCATCCATGTTGCTAAAAATGCTGTATTTCGTTCCTTTTAATGGCTGAATAATATTCCATTGTGTATATGTACCACATCTTCTTGATCCACTCCTCTGTCGATGGACATTTAGGTTGTTTCCATGTTTTGGCTATTGAAAATAGTGCTGCAGTGAACATCAGAGTACATGAAGTAACAATGGACATCACAGAAATACGAAGGATTATAAGAGACTACTATATGCAGCTATATGCCAATAAAATGGAAAATCTAGAAGAAATGTACAAATTCTTAGAAAAATACAATCTTCCAAGACTAAACCAAGATGAAATAGAAAAGATGAATGGACCCATCACAAGAACTGAAATTGAAACTGTGATTAAAAAACTTCCAACAAACAAAAGTCCAGGATCAGATGGCTTCACAGGCGAATTCTATCAAACATTTAGAGAAGAGCTAACACCTCTCCTTCTGAAACTATTTCAAAAAATTGCAGAGGAAGGGATGCTCCCAAACTCATTCTATGAGGACACCATCACCCTTAATTGAAATTTGTAGTTTATCCGGCATATTCGAATGTTAGGGTGCAAATTTTTTGTAACTTCTTATATCCACACCGGAGCACTACTTACATTAAAACACACAAAATTTTTTTTTACCTACCCACAGATATACCTTCTCTGTTCCTTTTCATTCATCTGTAAAGATTCAAGATTCCATCTGATGTAATTTCCCTTCAGCCTTAATTCCTTTATACTTTCTTAGAGCACAATTCTTGTAATGAAACTTTCAGTTTGTTTCTCTCTGTTTTTTTTTTTTTAAACTTTCTTCTTTTATGAACATATAAATCCCCACCCAGTTTGGCAGCCTTCTTCTTCAGGGAGCACTTTGAAGGTATTTTTCATTGTCTTTTATTTTGCTTTATTTTTATTTATTTATTTATTTATATTTTTTAAATTACCTTAATTTTTTTGTATAATGACTTTTATTTTTGTCCATTATAGCTGGTTTATAGTGTTCTGTCAGTTTTCTGCTGAACAGCAAGGTGACCCAGTTATACATACATGTATACATTCTTTTTTCTCACATTATCATGCTCCATCATAAGTGACCAAACATAACTACCAGTACTACACAGCAGGATCTCATTGCTAATCCATTCCAAAGGCAATAGTCTGCATCTATTAACCCCAAGCACCCCATCCATCCCACTCCCTCCCCCTCCCCCTTGGCAACCACAAGTTTATCTATATATAAATCTCCACCCAGTTTGGCAGATCTTTCTTCTTCAGGCAGCACTTTAAAGGTATTTATCATTGTCTTTTATTTTGCTTTATTTTTAAAGAGGAATTAGGAGTTAGACATTATTTTTATTATTATTATTTTGTTCACTGTATCCTCTTGAATGTGTCTTATTTCTATGACACTTTGTAAGATTATTTTTCCTTTTTCTTTGGTTATCTGCATTTTGATTATGATATGTCTTGGTAGATTTTCCTTTTTTTTAAGCTTGGCTTTTTGGCTTGGCTTTTCTAATCACAAATTAAAAAAAAAAAATGCCTGTATTTCTTCAATTATATTGCTACCTTATAGCCTTCTTTTAATACTAAATGTTTGTATGTTTGCTTTTTAATATCTTTCCACAGGTCACTGAGTTTTGTTTTTTGTTTTCTGTTTTTTGTCTTTTCTAGGGCCGCTCCCACGGCATATGAAGGTCCCCAGGCTAGGGGTCTCATTGGAGCTGTAGCTGCCAGCCTATGCCAGAGCCACAGCAATGCTGGATCCAAGCCATGTCTGCGACCCACACCACACCTCACGGCAACGCCGGATCCTTAACCCACTGAGCAAGGCCAGGGATCAAACCCGCAACCTCATGGTTCCTAAGGGAACTCCAGGTCACCGAGTTTTTGTTTGCTTTTTTACTCATCCTATTTTTTTGCTGTTTCTGTGTGATTAGTATGCCCTGCTCTCTGTTCAGAGATTACTAGACTCCTTTCTTCAGATAACTCACTAATTTCTGGTACTTTGCTCCGTAAATTCAAGCTACCCTAGAACTCTCTCTCTGCACTGCAGTCTCGATCTTCTTCAATTGAATAAAACTATTCCTGCTTTGCCTTTTTTTTTTCCCCTCCTTGTGCTGTGGTTTGGAAAGTGTCTCTAGGATTCAATGGTAGCATTTATTTATCTATTTATTTATTTTTTTATGCTGTTCAGGGCCACACCCACGGCATTTGGAAGTTCCCAGGCTAGGGGTCAAATCAGAGCTATGGTTGCCGCAGCTGCTGGCCTACACCACAGCCACAGCAATGAAGGATTAGAGCCACATCTAGCTCATGGCAATGCCGGATCTCCGACCCACTGAGCAAGGCCAGGGATCGAACCCATTTCCGCATGGATACTAATCAGTTTTGTTTCTGCTGCACCACATTAGGAACACCTAGAATTTATTTCTTTAATTCACTTTTCTTAAGATTCACAGTTCTCCACTTCCTCTTTCCAAGTATCTGAAAACTAGTTTTATATATTTTTGTGCTGTTTCTTTTTGGTGTTGTGTTTTGCTTATTGTGGAAAAACTAATTTAGTTCTAGTTATTCTGTCACAAACAGAAGAATAAGACTATTTCATTTGTTGAAAATGACAGTCTTATTCATTACAACCACATTTCATATGACATAAAGTAGGCATAAAATAAATCAAACCTATAATAATAGGTTTTATTTAGGAAACTAGGTGCATCATTTCTAAAATAGTTCCATATTTCATATTTTCATCAATTAAACATTTGAGTGATTTTCTCCAGCTATTTTCTCTCTTCGTGTTTAAAACGACATGATTTTTGAGAATTTTCACAAATCACATGTGCATTAGTATTTTTATTTTTGATGATTATTTTCAAGAGCAAATACTTAAGATCTAGATAGAAAGTGAAACTATCAAGTTTTTAAAAATAAAATTTGAATAAATATAAGAGCATTAAGATTTTAAGAAAAAGGAGTTCCCATTGTGGCTCAGCAGTTAGGAACCCGACTAGGATCCATGAGGATGAGGGTTCCATCCCTGACCTCACTCAGTGGATTAAGGATCTGGCATTGCCTTGAGCTGTGGTGTAGGCCGCAGATGTTGCTCAGATCCCATGTTGCTGTGGCTGTGGCGTAGGCCAGCAGGTATAGCTCCAATTCAACCCATAGCCTGGGAACCTCCATATGCCATGGGTGCCGCCCTAAAAAGCAAAAAAAAAAAAAAAAAAGTAAAATGAAATATGGTATCCTAAACTCACTGTCAAGTATTTTGATCACTTCTTTGCAAATTATCTCAAAAATCCACATTATATTAAATAAAATATTCTAATATTTAAGAAGCTCAGTGCATCTGTGGTAAATTTTCAGCCCTTTTATTTTGAGAACAAGGTCCTGAATTTTCAGTTAAGATGTGAAGATTGTTCTATTTTTAACATAGTTTGTAAAGATGAATAAAATTAAAAATTAATTAAATATCTTGACACAAGGCTAACAATAACAAATACTGTCCCTTATTGTTTCTGCTCAGACTATACTTGAAAATCCCTAAATATGTCTTTAAGCTTTTGAATTTAAAAGATGTCTTTTAGGGTTTAGTCAAGTTTTCTTCGATTCCCATCCTCCAGTTTGGGCTCAATGTCATTTTTTGTGAGCCCATGGAATACCGTGGGCATATTTCAAAAATAGCACTTAACTAAGAGAATCATAATAATCTGTCGACGTCTTTGTTTCCCCCATTTTATTTATTTATTTATTTATTTATTTATTTATTATCTTTTCTAGGGCCGCACCTGAGGCATATGAAGTTTCCCAGGCTAGGGGTCCACTTGGAGCTTTAGCCACCGGCCTACACACAGCAACGTGGGATCCGAGCCATGTCTGCAAACTACACTACAGCTCAGGACAACGCCAGATCCTTAACCCACTGAGCTAGGCCAGGGATTGAACCCAAACCTAATGATTCCTAGTCAGATTTGCTAACCACTAAGCCAGGACGGGAACTCTTTCCCCACTGTATTTTAAATCACCTGAGGTCATGAATGCTGTACTTTTTATCCTAGTTTCTATTATAGTCTCCAATACAGAGTTGATATTTTATACTTGCTTAAAAGTGGAAATAAGTTATTTCTGTATTCTAGTTTGTATAAAAAAGATTATTTGAATAAAGAAATGATTGAATGCTAACACTCTATTTTGTGTCTTTTTTTACAGGCTCTTAAATCTGATCTACAATGGAAAAATTTCTTTTTTATCTGTTTTTCATTGGCATAGCAGTGAAAGCTCAGATCTGTCCAAAACGTTGTGTCTGTCAGATTTTGTCTCCTAATCTTGCAACCCTTTGTGCCAAGAAAGGGCTTTTATTTGTTCCACCAAACATTGACAGAAGAACTGTGGAACTGCGTTTGGCAGACAATTTTGTTACAAATATTAAAAGGAAAGATTTTGCCAATATGACCAGCTTGGTGGACCTGACACTTTCCAGGAATACAATAAGTTTTATTACACCTCATGCTTTTGCTGACCTACGGAATTTGAGGGCATTGCATTTGAATAGCAACAGATTGACTAAAATTACAAATGATATGTTCAGTGGGCTTTCCAATCTCCATCATTTGATATTGAACAACAATCAGCTGACTTTAATTTCTTCTACAGCATTTGATGATGTCTTTGCCCTTGAGGAGCTGGATCTGTCCTATAATAATTTAGAAACAATCCCTTGGGATGCTGTTGAAAAAATGGTTAGCTTGCACACCCTTAGCTTGGATCACAATATGATTGATAACATTCCTAAGGGGACTTTCTCCCACTTGCACAAGATGACTCGGCTAGATGTAACGTCAAATAAACTGCAGAAGCTACCGCCTGACCCTCTCTTTCAGCGAGCTCAGGTACTGGCAACCTCAGGAATCATAAGTCCATCTACTTTTGCATTAAGTTTTGGTGGAAACCCCTTGCATTGCAATTGTGAATTGTTGTGGTTGAGGCGTCTATCCAGAGAAGATGATCTGGAGACCTGTGCTTCTCCAGCCCTTTTAACTGGCCGCTATTTTTGGTCAATTCCAGAGGAAGAGTTTTTGTGTGAGCCTCCTCTTATTACTCGTCATACACATGAGATGAGAGTGCTGGAGGGTCAAAGGGCAACCCTGAGGTGCAAAGCCAGGGGAGACCCCGAACCTGCAATACACTGGATTTCTCCTGAAGGGAAGCTTATTTCAAATGCAACAAGATCTCTGGTGTATGATAATGGAACACTTGACATTCTTATAACAACTGTTAAGGATACAGGTGCTTTTACCTGCATTGCTTCCAATCCTGCTGGGGAAGCAACACAAACGGTGGATCTTCATATAATTAAGCTCCCTCATTTACTAAATAGTACAAACCATATCCATGAGCCTGATCCTGGTTCTTCAGATATTTCAACGTCTACAAAGTCAGGTTCTAATGCAAGCAGTAGTAATGGTGATCCTAAAATGAGTCAAGATAAAATTGTGGTGGCAGAAGCCACATCATCTACGGCACTCCTTAAATTTAATTTTCAAAGAAATATCCCTGGAATACGTATGTTTCAAATCCAGTACAATGGTACTTATGATGACACCCTTGTTTACAGGTAAGAGAAGTTAAGCAAATCTTTATACTTTCCATACATCTTAGTGTAGGGCTTGATAATGAATGTACTACTTCTTTTTTAGTTGGCAGTGTTATGTTGTAATTAAAGTACTCCATTTTTTTAAGCGTATAATATAAAGCCTGTGAAAGGTGAATACATATGGGGAAATATTTTGAATGGTGTTATTTTCAGAGAGTTCCAATTTATATTTAATATTATGCTTACTTACTTTCTTTCCCCCTCATCTAAGAGATGTGACTATCAGAGAACAAGATTGATTTATTTTAAAAAAATTCAAAAACATACCAGAACTTACACATCCACATGAGTGTTCTTTCCTTCAAGGAAGTCACGTTGGGAGGCTATATCATTATCCCAATAATGCTGCCATTGCTCAAAGCACTTTTGGAATTATCTTTAGAACCTTCGTCATACTATTTTGAATATCCTCAGTGGTGGCAAATCTTCGTCTTTTGAGGGTGAATTTGAATTTTGGAAACAAGCAAAAGCCATTTGGAGCCAAGTCTTGTGAATAAGGTGGGTGATCAAGATGGGTGTTGCCATTTTTGGTCAAAAATAGGATGTAACTATAAAATAATGAGACTGATTTTTTTTTGAGTGATTGAGTCTTGTGTGTTTGTGTGTGTGTGTGTGTGTGTGTGTGTGTGTGTGTGTGGGTCTCTTATATACTGGTTCTTAAGACAGTTCCAAAGAAAATGTAAGTATTTTGAGCAGTGAAAGTATTGGTGGAGTTAAGTGTATAATCTCTGGGTAAGGACACTGGGGGAGAATTTACATCTGACTAAAAAATTTCTGGTATGTTTTTCTAAAGTTCAGCTTCATTGATTTATAGTCACATCTTGTCCAATTTTCAGTTGGAAATATACATTTTTTACCTCTCCATATAGTTTTACTCATGATAGACTATTACTGTATCTAGGAAATGATGCAAAATCATGACTGAAATATATATAAATTTTTTTCATCTTTAAGCTTTTCTGAAATAAGATCAAATTATTTCTTATACACCCAGATGAATTCTTAAAGATAATTCAATTTTCACTCATGTATGGGAATGAGAAATTTTTTTAAAAAATAAGCATGGACTGGTAGGAAAAAACAAAACTGACCTAGCCAGTTATATGATAGATCCTCGGTAATGTTCTACCTGGCTGAGTTTTAATTTTCTCATCTTTAAAAGGAAGAGATTAGAGTAAATAGTTTCTAATATCCCTCTCATCACTAAGTGAATGGGGATGTAAACTCTGATGCATGTATGTTAGCATAAAGTAGTTTGCCATTGTCATACTCAGCTTTCGCTTATGCTGTGGACTATTTCACCCATTGTCAAAGATGAGGTGCCATCTTTACCACTCACTTTCCTGTAGCTACCAAATATTTTATATATTTTAGACATCAGCTCTGTGAAGTAGGTCATTTTCTATTTTCCAAATTCCAAGATTTTAATCCTGCCATAGAAGTCAGTTCTCTATGACCTGGAGGAAATTGCTTGAATCCCTGACCCTAATGTTTGTCATATATAAGATAGTGATAATGCTCACCTCATACAGTCATTGTGAAAATGAAATTATAATGCATATAAAGTGCTTAGTAATGCCTGGCCTTTATCATACCCTCACTCCATGGATAGTGATTTCAACCACAAATGCATACTCTGGCCTAAAACTTTCTTGGTACATTAAGAAAACGATGTTTAGGTTGGATAACAGATTAGCATTGCCAAGTCTTAAAACTTCTAAAACTCTTTCAGAGAAAAAAAATATAGTTCCAAGCCTTTTTTCCAAATTAAATCTTAGTTTAGGTCATATATGGCTGCAGTTGAGAAAAATAAGTTAGTGGAGAATAGGATCCGCAGAAGGCTTTTGCGATATGATGGATTCAGAGATGTCTTAAACTCTTACCAAACTTTACAGACCATGTTCTGGAAGTCATTTCATTAGCCCACAATGGGAAGGGCGGGAGCTTCATGCTCTGGTCAACAGCTTTGCCCTGTTCATGTTTCTAGGATAATATTACTCATACATTTTCATCAACCTCATTTATAGATAAAAACATACTGGGAACCCAATGTTGAAGAAATTAGAGAGGGTTGAGATTTGTAAATAAAGTACTTTAATCTTAGTAATTATCTTAGTTATTAAAGATAGGTTTACTAAGTACCATTCCATAGCAGCTTATAACTGATTTGGAAAATAATACTCTGAATTGCATTTCCATTCTGGTTTCTAATGTGATTGTCAGTGTTTTCCCTTCCTTCAAATTGGCTTTTAGTCACAGAGGTGTTGTAAGTGCTAAATGGATTTGTTTAGTAGTCAGATAATGTCACAGTCACACCTTTCAAAAGCAATTTGTCATAAATGATTTTTTAGCTGTGGCTTTTATTAGGAGTTCTGCTTTGCCAAGCAATGTAATTAGTAAGCTTGTCAAAGCATGGTACAGGCACCATCAATATAATGCAGAATCCAACAATGACTTTTAGCCATTTTAACTGGGTAAATACAAGATTAGATCATTTTCCCATATTTCATATCTGTTATAAATGTGCTTATCTTAATGAGTACTGAAATGAAACAGCTGAAGTCATAATGGCTCTGTTTGTATATCTGTTTTTGTTTTGTTTTTAATATTAACACAAATTCCATTGTCCCTCAGAATGATACCTCCTACGAGCAAAACTTTTCTTGTCAATAACCTGGCTGCTGGAACTATGTATGACTTGTGTGTCTTGGCAATATATGATGATGGCATCACTTCCCTCACTGCCACAAGAGTCGTGGGTTGCATCCAGTTTACTACAGAACAGGATTATGTGCGATGCCACTTCATGCAGTCCCAGTTTTTGGGAGGCACCATGATTATTATTATTGGTGGAATCATTGTAGCATCTGTGCTGGTTTTCATCATCATTCTAATGATCCGCTATAAGGTTTGTAACAATAATGGACAACACAAGGTCACCAAGGTCAGCAATGTCTACTCTCAAACTAATGGGGCTCAAATACAAGGCTGCAGTGTGACACTGCCCCAGTCCGTGTCCAAACAAGCTGTGGGGCACGAAGAGAATACCCAGTGTTGTAAAGTTGCCAATGACAATGTGATACAATCTTCAGAAACTTGTTCCAGTCAGGACTCCTCTACCACTACCTCTGCTTTGCCTCCTACCTGGACTTCAAGCACTTCTGTGTCCCAAAAGCAGAAAAGAAAGACTGGCACGAAGCCAAGTACCGAACCACAAAGTGAAGTTGTCACAAATGTTGAGTCCCAAAACACTAACAGGAACAACTCAACTGCCTTGCAGTTAGCTAGTCGACCTCCTGATTCTGGCACAGAGGGCCCCACATCTAAAAGAGCACATTCAAAGCCAAGTAAGTTTTTCACTTTGCCTGCTGAGAGATCCAGAGCAAGGCACAGGTACTCCCTGAATGGAGAATTAAAGGAATACTATTGTTATATTAACTCACCGAACACATGTGGACTCTTTTCTAAAAGAAGCATGTCTATGAATGCGATGTTAATTCAGTCCAGCAGTTCTGATGGGCATAGTGGAAAAGCAACTCTTTCAAATTCTAAGTGGATATTGGAAAGCACTGTGTAACCTATTATTTCTTTTTAATGAAAAATTATTTTGAGAACTCATATAGGAGATTGGAATTCAAAGTCCTAGTCTTGTCTCTCTGATACGTGGCTAATAGAGCAGTGGTGTATAAACCCTCTAGGGTACAGTTCGTATATACACAAAGGTAATATATATATAATGGCTTAGGGAAAAATGCATGACAGCAGTGCCTTCCCCTATTCTAGGACTGGCTTCCAGGTTTTGCAATAGCAGGCCACAAAATGAAAGTTGTAGAGTCATACATAAATAATGATATTTCCTCCAGTCTTACATAGTACCACCTATGAATGATTGGTATTTTTCAATTGGTAGATTGTATATTTTCTTTCAATGATGGTGGCATTTGTTTTTAGGCAAGTATTTTAGAGAACAATTCTGTGTTATGTTATTTAAAATAAAATATTCACTTAAGTATACTTGGACAGTGTTAAAATAAGTACCATTTTAAACAACATTCTTGGTTCAGGTGCCTTAATGTTTCTATGGTATTTCTCATCCACCACACGGCTTTTCCCATGGGAAGCAGAAGAAAAGACAATTGGTTTGCCATTTATCAAAAAAAAAAAAAAAAAAAAAGCCAATACAGCTTTAAGTCACAGCCAGTTTTAAGTCATATGCATCTGCCTGGGCATATGAAGGTGTTTTCATTTATTCAGTACACATTTGTTGAATGAACGAGCTTTATATTTTTCTTAACGCAAGTTAAATAGGGAGATAGAAATACAAAACTGCCTTTATTAAAGGGATGTTTATTTTTTATCACCAAGTAAAATAAAAATCTTCTAATGGAGTTTTTATTACATTTATAAGCAATATAAAGTCATAGCTCATTAATCAGAGAATAGTTTTCTTCTTCCCTTGTGTGCTATAATTCTGAATTTTAATATTTTTCTCTCAGAGTAAGATAGTAAATATATTTATTATTTGAACCAAAGTTTGTGATGAAATTTAATTAGATGTTATACAGCTTAGTGGGAATACATCATTTAAAATAGGATTTTTAGGAGTTCCCATTGTGGCAGAATGGGTTAAGAATGCAACTGTAGCAGCTTGGGTCACTGTGGAGGCACAGGTTCAATACCTGGCTGGCACAGTGAGTTAAAGGCTCTTACATTGCTGCAGCTGCAGATTCAATCCCTGGCCTAGGAACTTCCATATACTGCTGGTGCAGCCATTAAAAAAAAAAAGAAAAAAAAAAGGCTTTAATTTAGTCAGACAATAATACCGTTCCTTGATGATATGGCATTTTTGAACCTTCACTGAAATTGAGGTCTATAGAAAAATGTTCTATCTACTCCTTGAAATTTTTACCATATTATATGGTAACTTGATGGTGTTTTATTAAAGATCATTAAACAGGGGCGTGGGGATTTTGTTTGTTTTGTTTTGAGAATAATGCTTATGTGGGAACCTCGTGCAAAACATTTTTAGCCATAACAAAAGAAAATATATACTTTATGTAAAATACTACCTGGGAGTAAGTTAAACACATGGTTAAAGTTTATTAACTTTCAGATTACTCGAAATACCATTTAAACACAGGTGAAGAATATCATTCATTAGTTTAATTTCCTCTTGGCGGAGACATTTATAAACTTTTCAGTTAATTTTAACTTGACAGAGGCATACCTTGTGCATGATTTATTATGATGACATTCAAAAGTGGGTTAGATTAAAACAGAGGTTACTTTCTGAGGCAATATTGAAAACATTTGGCTAATGGGCTTAGGTGTTTCCTAAGTACTCTCTCTGCCCTGCTTCTCTTTCTGAAGTTTGTTGTTCACATTTCTAAGGTATAATCAGCCTTAGTGGGTCCAGTATAGAGTTCTTGGGAGGAATAAATGAGATCACATGTAAGGTAGTATTTTGTAAAAATCAAAGCATTACTCAAAGTTAAAATGTATTTTCAACACTATTTCTGTAGTAATGTTCCAATACCAGCTAATGTTTTAAATTAACACCAATTTCTTAATTCTTCATGAAGGTACTCATTGACAGAAGCATATTATTTTTCCCCTTTGTAGTTTTTACCTGCATAGTATTAAAAAATCCTGAGTATATAAAAGTTTTCAAGACATAAAGAAATGCGTCCCCCAACAGGGGATCTCTGACATTATTATGTAGGTTGTGTCAAGAGGGCTCTAAAATCATACAACACAGGCAGCAACTTAGCATGCCTACTCCAAGCTACTGATTAACTTATTTTCATTTTCCAGTTACCTCTCTTTTTTAAAAAATCAATTTCCTGCTTATGTTTCTAATGAAACTTTAATTAAATATCTTTTATTTCTCATAAACATTTCAAACCAATAATATCTAATCATGTGAAATTTCTTATTTGACTAAATCCATTTAAACCATTTAAATTGTTATTACTTTTACAAGACATTTTTAGGGTGAAATGAACCAAAAGCTTAAACACTTGTTCTAGAAGTAATAAGGCCTGTATTCCTAGCTTTCAAAGAGTTTATATTTGAATAAAAGATTTGAAAAAAGATTGGGTTATCAAGAGGGTCAAATGTTATTTGGTTCTGTTCATAAGTATATGAATAACGTTTTGCCCAGAGTAGTTTTAGTGTGAAGTGACTGAAAAATAAATCTGTGAGAAGGTTAGGGGTGATTAAAGGTACCAGTTAAAATATCCAAAACGCAGTAGTTATTCATATGAATGAATGAGCAAATGGATAGATGAATAAGTAAATGGAGCCAGAGAGAAAGATTCATTAACAAGAATTTTGATTAATTAGCACAACAGAGATATGTGCTCCAAAATCTAATATAAGCCAGAAATTCTGTCCCTCTTGTTGTTTTTATTCTGTCATTCTGACATTCCTTATTTAACCAACTACAGAGCATATAGTTTTGCTATTTGTTGTTGCTCACTGTGTATAGTTTGTATATGTTGTTTTGGCTTCCCTGTTCTTATTTTTTAAAATTTTTAGCCATTTTACACTATGGTTTCTGCTTGTTCGCTATAAAAACCAACAAATAATATATTTACAGATATTTACTCCAAAACTTTTTAAAAATTATATGTGTTCCTATATTTTGGTTTGCTTCTTTTGGGTAATTGTCCCCCCATTTGAAAATGTCAAACTTATTAAAGTAGGTCTTTTTAAGAAAATATACATATACTATATGAGTCCCATAAGGGTACGGAAGCATCAAAGCATCCTCAAAATCCTAAGAAGAAAGAGTTTGGTTTGATGAACATTAATTATTTTTAGTCTACAAATAGATTAACACAGAGGTATATTAAATACAATAATTTAAACAAGAAATAGTAACACCTTTGCTGAGGACAACATATATAGCCTACATTTTTTCCAAACGTTAAATGTCGCAGTTAGTTGAAATCACAATAAGCTATTTAATACTTTTAGACAGTTGATTTTAGCTACTTCGCAGATATCATCACCAAACAGGTTTTAGAATATAAGTTTTTGAGCTTTTGTAAGCCATATACGAGCATAACGAGTTTACTACCTGAAGGGTACATACTTTCTCCGTAAGAATTTAAGGAATTTTAAAAAATTAAATGTCTTCCATTTGTCTATAAGAATCTATCTTTTTTTTCTTTTTTCTTTTTTAGAGCCGTACCCACGACATATGGAAGTTCCCAGGCTGCAGCGGGGGCAGGGGAATCAAATCATCAAATCAGAGCTACAGCTTCCAGCCTACACCATAGCCACAGCAATGGTGGATCCCCCACCCACTGAGCGAGGCCTCAGGGATTGAACCTGCATCCGCATGGATACTAGTTGGATTCTGCTGCACCATGACAGGGACTCTAAGAATCTTTTATCTTTTTTGTGAAGTATTTTCTACTTCACTTCAAGGCCCTCAAAAAGTACTTCCAAATTAAAATTTAACCATTTTATTTGCTTATATTACTGAAAGGAAATTAATATTTTATTTATAAAATAAAAACATTAATAAAGCAATTATCACAAAGTTCATATCAGTGTTTTTGGTTCCTAAATTTTAATATTTCCTCTTCTATTTATTCACAAAATAAACTTAAAAGAATTATTAAAATGCCAATAGTTTAAAAAATTCAAAAACATAAAGCATCTTATGGCACACAGAATTGTAAAGGTAAATGGGGCATTTTTTTTTTCAAAGAAGACTGCAGATACAAGCCGATTTTCTTCTCAATGTAGCAGAATTCCACTTCCATTCTATATTGTTAAGTAAGCAGTGTTCATTTACATTAGACAGAATGAAAACTCACTCCTTTGCTCATTGTTCCCTTGAGTCTCAGAAAGAGTTAAGATGCTTCTGTGAGTGAGTGTGTGAAGCGTTTTGGGGAAAGGACTTCAGCCCAGAGGTGGATTGGCTGGGAAAAGGATATTTTTCTTATCCTCCCCAGTTGGTAATAAAACACTAATGATGATAATAATAATAGAGTAATGCAATTTATCTTATTTATGAGAAGAATGTTAATTGAGATAAATTTATGGGTAATGAAATTTCACTTTAAAAAATTCATAGAGGGTTGGAGTTCCTGTCATGGCTCAGTGGTTAATGAATCTGACTAGGAACCATGAGGTTGCAGTTCAATCCCTGCCCTTGCTCAGTGGGTTAAGGATCCGGCATTGCCATCAGCTGTGGTATAGATTGCAGATGCGGCTCCGATCCTGAGTTGCTGTGGCTCTGGAGTAGGCTGGAGGCTACATCTCTGATTAGACCCCTAGCCTGGGAACCTCCATATGCCATGGGAGCAGCCCTAGAAAAGGCAAAAAGACAAAAAAAAAATCATAGAGGAAAGAGAAAATAACCAAAATAAGACTGGAATCTTTTTTTTCTTTTTTTATGACTGCAATTTTATAGTAGTTTCAGAGCTCTGTTTTTCAGATTACTCAGTCCTTTCCCGCCCATGCTAGATAAATATATGCTGGGATTATAAATGCAATTAGTTTTATCAGGTTTGAAGATGTCTGTTTTATGCAACAGAAATGATCCTTCTTGTAGCAGTACAGAAGATCACTCGATACAGAAAGAATAGTAAGTGTATTATTGAATCAAGTAATTCTAAATATGTGATGTTATCTGAAGTGGGACCTAGAAAATAATAGTTTGTAACTGAGAGTATATTAAAGTATGAAATTACCTCTTTAAGGTCACATTAATGCTTTTGCCATTTCATCAGATATTTTCAGTAGTCCATATAGCAAAACAATCAATGTACCATTTTCTTCTGATTCTGTCAGCTATTTCAAAGTCAAAATTTAGAATCTAGGAGTTCCCACGTGGCTCAGCGGAAACGAATCTGACGTATGCATGAGGATGCAGGTTCGATCCCTGTCCTTGCTCAGTGGGTTAAAGGATCTGGTGTTGCTGTGAGCTGTAGTGTAGGTCACCGGTGTGGCTCAGATCTGGCATGGCTGTGGTGTAGTCCAGCAGCTACAGCTCTGATTCAGCTCCTAGCCCAGGAACCTCCATATGCCATGGGTGCAGCCCTAAAAGACACAAAAAATTTAGGATCTAAAGTTACCATTGAACAATATACACTATATTACTCATATAGTAATACATACATAGATTATATGTATTACTTACATAGGTATATAAATATGTGTACTTATAAATTAACCATTTTAAATCATCAATTTGCGTCCTGCAACATGAATTATAATTAATGTAATAAAATTAGAATTAAATGGGCTGCTATCAGAGAACTTCTCCCAGAACAGCTGTCCAACCTATACTTCTCATTTATCAGGTTACAATGGAGTATAAACTCTCTACTACAAATTTATTTTTTTGAACATCCTAGTGATAAACCCCTCTAGAGTTTGTCTAGTTACATTATTTTCAAGTAGATGACTGTTATGTGTATGAATTATATAAACAACAAAAAGTATTTTCAGATACATTCAGGGGAAAGTCATGAAGTCTCTTTCGTTTTATTTTTAGAAGTAGATGCACATTTATTCTTGTCTGAAACATGAAGTAGACACTTACTGTGATGCTGCTCCAAAATATGTCCAATATGTAATTATTCTGGTAAAGGAAAGGGGCTTATGAAATATACTCTGTGGGCGCTACCATAATGTAATTTCCTAATTTTTTTTTTCTGTATAATGTGAAGATATTATTGCTTTCATGTGAAACCTAATCTCCAGGTGTCTGTAAATTTATATGAATATTTGAGCTGGGGGTTTTCTCCTGTTCTCATCACATCACCTATGAACCCTTAGAACAACTTTTTCCTAAGACACCTAATTTTTTCTTATAATTGTGTCACTTCTTAATGACTAGAAGTATTTGTTTAAAATAGGTCATTTGGCAAGGAAATAGAATGTGTACTATGCAGGACTATTTAATTATATTAAATACATATGGACTTTTAAAGGCAGAATATTTGCATTTGGAACATTACTGCTTTATGAAAGGATAAATGGGTACTCAGGAAAACATACTATTATCTTGGGGGTGCTGAATAATGGTTTATTTGGAAATGGTTATTTTTTTACTCTGCATGTGAATATGGTGAAACTACATTTCCCGCTTTGGATTTTTTTTTTTCCTTTGATTTGTCTCTCCATATCAATCATGTGCAACTCTGTGGTCGAAATGTTAAGTAAGATGAATAGAAGTCTGATTCTCTTATTGAACTCTTGCAGGAAAAGTGCACTCCATACTGACAATTGCTCATTTTAGTAATGAGAACAATATTTTAAAAAATTCTGCCTTTAGAGTGTTAGGTGTCAGGAAGTAGCCATAGAGAATTACAAAGTATTAGTCAATTGCAATTATCCAAGAACTGGTAAGTTATTTTTTAAAGACAGCTAGATACATTTTTGCTAAGAGGAATTTTATCAAGACTTCAGTGAGAAGTATTTTAAGATTTGTTTCATAAAAAATGAATTGCTCATGACACTGAAAATTTTATTCCCAGATGCTTTGCCGACTAATGTTGACCCGATTGTCCAGGAAACACAGGTGAGATTCTCATTACCTGTAAGCAGTTAAGTGGGTATATTCTTTTATAAATGAATTTTTAATTTTTGTTTTGCTAGCTTATGTAAGTTGTTTAAATCTTCCATTAAAACTTACTCAGTGCTCAGTGGTAAAGACTGAAGTTCAGTTTGGTTAAGTGAATTTCCAGTTCCTAAACAGACATATTTCTGATTAACTGAACATTACTGATTCATGTTGTAAAACTAAAGGGAATACTAGTGTGACTTTGGAGTCACTGTTGTAATCACAAATGATATAATGTGTATTTTTACAGATATTTCCCAAAGTGCAGACAGTTGCTTGATAAGAATGTATTCACTCCTCTACTTGACCTCCACATCCTAATAGAAGCTGAGATGATACATTATACCTTCCTGAAAGTGGGTGAACAGAAGTGTTTCACTGTAAAGTGAATGAAGCTGCTATAAAATGAAGCAAAAGGCTACACATGAAATATTCATGGTATTCCTTTTGTCAGCAACTAGTTGCTATTCTGGGTTTTCTTTTCTCTCATTCTTTCTTTTTCTTTTTTCTTTTCTTTTTTTTTAAGTTTCAAATGAGTATTTGATTCCTGCATTTTAATTGGATTAGAAAGTGTGTTTCCAGAGCAGAATGGCAATTTAGCAATCTGTTCAAACAGCTGGTTGCATCAGCCATTCGAGTAAGATTTGGCACAAAAAAAAAAAAAAAGAAAGAAAGAAAAATCTGTTTTAAAGGCTCTAAAACACATTGATTTGTTTCTTGGTAATAAAAATAAAGGTTTTTGTTTGTTTGTTTGTTACCATTTCTTATTTAAAAGTTAATAGTAACGTGGACCATCATTCAGGGTTTCCCCTAAAGAATTCCATTCCCAAATCAAGCAAAATATTTTTCATGCATCATTTCTTTACTGAATTTAGGGTCCATTCCTATGCTGCAAAAAATGGACAGCTCACTGGAAACAATCAGTAGCACAGAGTCTGGCTGGTACTTGCTGTTAATAGAATTGAACTGACCTGCACAAAGGTGTCTTGGTTCACCAACACCTTCCCTTTCCTTCTCCCCCTCCCTGCCTTTCTTTTTTTTTTTTTTTCTTCCTTTCCTTCCTCCCTCCCCTCTTCCTCTATCTTTGATGTTTAAAAATGAATTTATCATGTAACTTTGGACATCTAGCTATTCTGAAAGAGGATACCTTTAGAAAGGGATTAAGAAGTCAATGTTCATCTGTCAGAGCACAATACAGAAAGGTTCCAAATGTTCTATCAAGATGTGGAAGCAGGAAAGACAATGTGGTCATTTTTCAATTACCAGTTAAAGCAATTTCCCAAATATTTCTTGGGGCATGATAAATACTATTGTGTTCTTTATTTTTACCACAGTGTTAGAAGTCGAATTTAGAGAAAAGTTGCAATTTGTAAATTATAATTCCTTGGGAATTTGTGTGCTACTCAAGGTAATAACAGTTTTGCCAATGTGATAAATACATAAGATTTCTAATAATGACTTTCCTGGTCCTAAAGTCACTAGTATTAATTAGAGAACTTTGGAAAATATAGTTTAAAATAAAATAAATAAAAATCTGTCATAACCCACACCAGACATACATAGTAACAATCTGGTGTGTGATCTTTCAGTGATTTGTCATTTCTGTAGGTAGTAGATTTATGTTTGCATATGTGTGTTTATATTAGATTTACATACTGAATGTGTATATTTGGAATATGTCACCTATTTTTAAAGCTTTGTGCTGAGTTTTACTTTAGTTCCTTTTGTCAAACAAATAACTATGTCATAATGTCATAGCAACTTTCCTTCCATGCTTCAGCTAATTTTTTTTTTTTCTTCCTACAAGCTCTAGTAAGAAAAATAAATCTCTGGACAAAAGGGGAATTTAACAAAATTTAGTGGCAATACATCATTTACTCATTAGCCAATGCCTTGCTACATTCCTATTATCAGATTTAAGTCACGGTATGACCTCACGGCTGTTCTTAGCACTTGGTAAACGATTTCTACAATAGCAGGCCTATCATATCTACAGCTGTCAGCACAACCAAACAGTAATGCCCCTTTAAGAGACTCTGACCCCTGTGCTTTTATTCTCCTCATGGTCATTCACACTGTCAGCAGTACTTTACCTTGTGAATGACGTGAGGCAGAGAGCTGGCAGAGTATCCTTGTGTCCACATCTTATTTTTTGGGGTTGGCATGGGTTGGGGTTATAAAATTTTGCTTTAATTTTATATTCCCTGTAGGATGGTAACATACATGTCTTCTTCTACCCAGAGACAAAATATATTTTCCAAAAATTTGGACACAGCCCATTGCATTAAATTTAAATTAAAATATCCATTATGTATAAGCAAAAAAACTTAAAACACTTTTTTTTTTTTTCTTTCTTGGACATCCAACCACATATGGAGTTCCTGGGCCAGTGCTCAGGTCCAATCTGCAGTTGCAGCCTACGCCACAGCTGTGTCAACACCAGATTTTCAACCCACTGTGCAGAACTGGGGATCAAGCCTGTGTCCTGGTGCTACAGAGATGCTGCTGATCCCCATGCACCACAGCGGGAGCTCTTAAATATATTTTTACTGTTTAAAAAATGTTTATAGAATGACAATATTAAATTGATTATACCTCAAATCCTAACATAACATCAAGCTCTAATAGGAAGGAGCAGAGAGGACAGAAAGGTTTCATCCAGTCTGTGGTTTAAGTATTCCTCTTCATACTAAGATAATTGTTTTTCTGAAGGGGAAGAGTTAGATTTGTTTCATTTCCATTAACCAGAATATGCCATATACCAATTTTCTTCTTCAAGACTTTTCTTATATGTGAATAGAAACAGAGTGAGCTTAAAATATGACAGTCCTTCTATAATAAAGTCATAAGATACCAGTCACAGGAGTTCCCGTCGTGGCGCAGTAGTTAGCGAATCCGAGTAGGAACCATGAGGCTGCGGGTTCGATCCTGGCCCTTGCTCAGTGGGTTGGGGATCTGGCGTTGCCGTGAGCTGTGGTGTAGGTTGCAGACACGTCTCAGATCCCGAGTTGCTGTGGCTGTGGTGTAGGCTGGCAGCCTGGGATTCGACCCCTAGCCTGGGAACCTCCATATGCCCCAGAAGCAGCCCCAAGAAAAGGCAAAAAGACCAAAAAAAGACCAAAAAAAAAAATTCCAGTCACACTAAGATGAATTGAGAGAGAAGAGGAGAGGAATCATTGATAAAAGCAGTGATATTTACTCTATAAGTAAACAGGCATGTCTATATAAATTAACGTTATGTTTGAAAATGTTTTTATGCATAAAATGAACCCAGTAAAACAATTTTTTACCTTGTTTGGCAGTTAAAATAAGAACCGTTGACTTGAAGTTTGCATTTATACTGAAAATGCCTCAAGTCAAATTCTTTAAAAAGTGTTTGTTTTATTCAGACCAGCAAAATATATGTACATTGTGTGTATTAAGTATGCACAGGAAGTGCCATTTAAATTGTAATTACTAGTACCAGTCTTTAAGATAATTGCTTCCTGGTTTTAATACATTTGGCTTTTGGTTGTTTTGTTTAGTATCAAGGTATTTAAAAAATGTAAACTTTGTCATAAAATATCTGCTACAGATGCAGTAACCATGACATGAGTCCATTTCTTTTAGAGAAACTATGAATATATAAATGAATAAAATTTAGTAATCTTATTAGAAATAAACTTCAGTATTAAAATAACTATGGGAAAACAAAGTTTGGAAAACATAAACTAAAAACTGAGCAGCAAAATAAATGTGTGCATATGATCCAGATAGCTTCCCAATGTTTTGTTTTCTCCCAAGCAAGAATAACCAAAATAAAAATTTGGCCTTGTAGGGTATTTTCCACTATGATATTCCTTTCAAGTAATTTTGTAAAAAAAAACTAATAGAATAGGCACATATGTAGAAAATATTTAACTACTTTTATAATAAAGTACATTTTGACATATTTGAACATTACAGAAAGTCAGAAAAAAATTTGGAAATCTAGTATCAGCAATGACATTTAGAAATTATTTCCTTCTTTTTTAGATACTGTAACTGTATAAAATGAAAAAATCTTTGTAATTCTTAATTATGTTCAGAGTGAGAGCAATAACGTTTCCCTAATCCATTCAATGTCAGGATACTTTTTTTCTTAATGTTAAGATAGCCTTAATTTCCTCTTTATAGAACTGCTAATAAGAATGTGCAGGACTTCCCATATGGCTCACAACGTAACTACTAGGCGTTGCTTCTGCAGTGGCTGTGGCTCGATCCCTAGCCTGGGAACTTCCATATGCCGCAGGTGTGGCCACTTGTTTTTAAAAAAAAAAAAAAAAAAAAAGAATGTGCAGTGTTTTGCATGCTACCCTTCAGTGTTTGTTTTGTTTTGCTTTTTTTTTTTTCTTTTTTGGGCTGCATGCGCAGCATGTGGAAGTTCCCAGGCTAGGGTTCTAATTTGAGCTGTAGCTGCTGGCCTATGCCACAGCCATAGCAACATGGGATCCAAGCTGAGTCTGTGACCTACACCACAGCTTAAGGCAATGCCAGATCCTTAACCCACTGAGCAAGCCCAGAGATCGAACCTGCATTCTCATGGATAATAGTCAGGTTTGTTACCACTGAACCACAACAGGAACTCCCACCCTTCCACTGTTAAATGAGGACCATTTACAAAACATTCTGAACCTATACCAAATTCATTATTTTTAGTTCTTATAACATTTTAGATAATTATTAAAATCTATTTTGATTTTTCTTTGTGATGCTCCTATAATTTTATGTCCCATATATAGATGTCCATGAATCATTATAAGAATTTGCTTATTGATAAGTATAGTAACAAGTGTTATTTTGAATATCCTACATATTACATTTTTATTTAACTTCATATTGTGTCATCATTTCGATAATGGTAGATTCAGGGCAAATACGCATCATTGTTCCCTAAACTGATTGCTATTTCCTAATCTTTGAAATTAATACCTTTTTTATAAGCCATAACCCCACAGTTTTTAGATAATATTATTATGTAATGCAAATTTGAACCAAAATCCCATTAAGCCATGTTAGATTATAGAAACATTAACTTGACATTAAAAGAAAGTTTGTTTTTCTGGAAAGATTTATTGTTTGAAAAGTCAGACAAGTTACACTGTCCACTATATTTTTCCTCTAGGCATAGCTATTTTTTTTCTATGAAACCGTCTCCTGAAACATGAAACTTATTGTAATACAATTACTTTTTTATCAAAGAGAACATATTACTGGAAACACAAAAAGAAATAAAAAGCTTGTTGATAAGCTGTGCTCTGATCCCAATAGGAAGGAATGTAGATATTTCCCATTATAATTTAAAGTGATTTTGCAGTATTTCCTTAGAATGAATATCCCCAGAAAAGTGTGATATTGATATCTATATTTCAGTAGTTGGCAAGGTAATTATTTTTTAAAAATAGGATACACGTTATCTATTAACAATCTTTAAACATTGAGTAAATCCTCATTCAATAATTCTAAAAAATTGTTGCAGCCACTTATTCAGATTTTTGAAATATTTCCTTAAAGTATCTCTATAGTATTTTACCTACTTTTATCACATAAAGTTATCCAAATATGTCCTAAATTGACATTTTTATATAGACTATCTGAATTTAATTAAGAAACTATATTTTATCATTTATTTGTTCCATGCATTTTATAACCCTCAATTTGTAAACATATAGTTGTTCTTGAATGGAAAGGAGAAAAATTTCTTCTATTTCATATTGCGAAATCACATATTTCTCAAAAGTCATTTTCCATCTTCATCAAGTGTAGAATTTATAGATATATTTGAAAGCCATGAGGACTGAGAACCTATATTAGAGAAAAAAATATCTTCACAGTTTATTTAAATATTTTAATGGTTTTTATATGATTTTCTTTCAAAATCCTATTAACTCTGAAATGCCTTTGCTTATGAGTTATTGTCAGTTGTCACATTTATTTGTTCTGTGGGTGAAGAACTAATAAAGATGAATTAGTAGTCTTCACTATCATGAAAACTATTAAATGTATAATTAAATTGTATAAAAACTTTAATATTATGCAAAACTTCCAATAGAATATATTAAAAAGTATAGATCACTTAGGTTTTAGATGTGATGAAAGATTTGAGATAATATGTTCATATTTTTAAAAACTGGTATGAATATTTGTTAAAACCTGAATAGCTTGCATTAATGAATTAGTAGAGAATTTTTTTTCCTCCTTTTAACTTGAGAATACAAATGGGAAAATCAACGCAAGGCAAAGTGCCATTTCTTGATTTGGCTCTGACTTGAATAACTACTCAGTCTTAATACATTTAGAGTCCTTTCTAAAATGAGAATTTTTTTTGGTAATATATTGAACAATTTGAAATTACCAGACAACGTTTTAAGAGCTGAAGTGCATGTCTAGATAGCATTCAGGGGTGTATCTAGTGGTTCATAGCAATTAGCTCCTGCCTGAGTGCTTATGGTTCAGTAACTTCTAGATTGCTAGCGCAATGATCTTATTAGCTCTGTGTTTTCTTTCTTTCTTTTCTTTTTTTTCCCCCCCTTTCTTTTTCTTTCATTTCAGAGGCCGGAGTTAATCTGAAGAGCACCACTTCTCTCTCTCCTGAAAAAAATTGCCACTGATATTTTTACTGGATAAAATTTAAAAATGTTTCAATTCATAAATGCTAATTGTTGAACTGGTGTCCTAGAAGAATTGTCCACAGGAGCCCAAGCAGAAGTCTCTGATACTGGTGGAACTGGCTCAATCACACCATGGTTCATCCCCTTTTAAAACCAATTTTCTTTTTTTTTCTTTTTTTTGTTTATTATTATTATTATTATTATTATTATTATTATTATTATTATTATTATTATTTTTGTCTTCTGGCCTACAAGTATTTTTTTTTTTTAAAGAAGGGGAAAAAAAAAAGCCTACATTGGCATCAAGTTCTGTATCAATCCATGTTACATTTCCATCCATGATTTAAAACTGTAGAATCTTGAATAATCTATATCACTTTAACAAATAAATGTTTTACTAAGACAGAATTTGCACATTGCCTGGTTTTTGGAAACCTCAATTGCTTCAAGTATGAGTGGTGACATGTTGATTTTAAGAAATAATTAGACTATTTGACATCTATGTAGCACAAAAAACCTTAAGGAACCACAAATTGCTTTATTGTATTTGAACTAATTCTTCTCTAACTGAAGTGCGCCCACTTCTGTGGAAGAACAGTATAGCTATATAGCTGTTTAAACAGCTTTACAGCCATTTATCCTTCAACATAAGACAGGAAGGATGAGGGATCTTTTCTCCTTGGTGGAACCTCCAAAAGCATCAAGGTAGGCATATTGTAATTAATCCAAATTGATACATTGATTTTTCTGGAGTGTAAGGACAAAGAGATTTTAATAATTTTATGCCTCATGTTTCTTTATAAGTACCCATTTCTCCAATTTTCAATTGGAGATATATATATACATGTCTATATAGATATAGATATATATAGATATACATATATACACACATACACACATATGTATATATATCCAATATATATAATTCCAGGCTAAATAAAGAATATACATCTGATTTAGCACCAGCAGGAATAGGAATAAGATATTTTTGATGGCTAATAAATTTTAATACAGCCATATTTAAGCAGTATTCAAACCTAATAGGCCTGAATTCAAACTCTAGAGCTTAGTGAATTTAGCCAGTTACCCAACTCTGCCCTTCCACAGTCTCAATGGAGAAATATTATTGTAAAATTTGAAAATGCATGTAAATTTTTCACTGTATTATAAGCAGTATGTTCAGTTAAAAATAGTATTAATAATAGCTATTAGAAATTGAGATTCTCTAAAACTTTAGAGATTTTATTTCTGTTCCTTGACAATTCTGGTAGTTGTCCATCATTAAAAACAATATGTATGTAAGTTTTTTAAAAACTTAGTTAAAACTAAACAGAAAACTGTCTTTGAGAAATGTGGGTCAGTCTGTTAACCATAGCACATCGCTCAGACTGTTATAAATATCCAATTATCCAAAAGAGATGTTACAAAATGTCAGTCATCAAATGGTACTTGGAATCTGTGCTCAGAAGCCTAGCAACACCAGACAACAGTTTAAACACATGTGTACACACACACACACACACTCACTCAACACACACAATGAACAACTGAAACAGAAGTAATAGGTTTGAGTTGAAATGTCGTTTGTGACCTTGGGCACCTGACTTCATTCTCTGTTTCCTGATGATGGAAATGCCCAGAGCAATCCTGTTTGTTTATATATAAATATATACATACATGGATGAAAGTTTATGGTGACAAAAAAAAGACATATTAGACAATACGCATTGCCTCTGTGACTCTGTTCCTGTTGAATACAATTTTTTTTTTCTCAAAACGTGTCAGGAACATAAATTGCTTTCCTGGATCTCAGTGTAGACTTTACCTTTTTAAGTTCTCCCTTGGGAAAACATGCTACCTTTTCTTCAAGAACATTGTCCTGTTTATCCTTGCATTCAACTCCCACCTCCACCCCAGCCTCTGCCCCACTGGACCTGATGATTGTTCTTCTTGATAATGGTAAAAACATCACCTGACCTCTTCATCATTTTAGAATACTCATGGTGTTGTGTTCCAAGGGACACAATTTTTAGTATTAAAACTATAATTGTATTTCATCACTTTAAGTTTTCATTCTGCATCTCCTACACCTACATTTAAAACTTCATTTATGCACAAGTATTCACTCATACTGTACCTATTTTCTCTTTTTTTTTTCAAATATTGTTGAAGAATACTGAAGCATCATCTCTGATCCCTTAAGTGTGCAATAATCAATTCTTGTTATGGGCAGATATTGACTTCTTATACTATGAAGTAAAGAGAACAGAATTGTATATCCATAACTATATGGAACTAATGGTCATTCACAAATAAATGTTTTGCAAAAATGTGAAAAAATAATATTTTTAGAATAAGTGGAAACAATTTATTTTAGGTAAGCGTATTATAAAGGAGTGAACAAAATAAATGGTAAAAGTTCTCACTTTATGGTTCTTGGACATGCATTGACAACCACTCCCATTTTCCCGATTAATATGTATATTACTAAATAATATTGGAAGTAATCTAGTTGCTAACAATATATATTGTAAGAGTATGAATGTTTAGCAATTCAATTTGTGACATCTTACATGTAATATAAAGCATATCAAGCATATACACAAGAATATCAAAACTATTTTGGCAATATAGGCACAGCTTATGAGCTATGAAAGTGGGCTGGAAAACCATAATTAAAGTTTTAACAATCTACAAACATGATTTTTGAAATCCATAATCTGTAGGATTGAAGGTTAGTGGTAAAATGCTATTACTGGTTGAAAGTAATAACTTACACCTGGAAAGAAAACTCAAATAATTTTAATTTTTTTGTGTGATTTAATAGCCCTCAGATTATTTTGTACAAGATTTTGTCTGCTAAAAATATAGAATATTCCACTTCATATATGGGATGTTTTATGATACATTCTTGGTTTGTTTTGTCCAAAGTATATTCAAATTATTTATTTTATCCTGCTTTCTGTATGTAAAGAGCTTACTCTATTTTTACTTACTTTTTTTTCCCAAAATATATTTATATGACATCTCATTGGCCCACTTATCAAATGGTTGTGTGTGTTTTGTGTGTGTGTGTGTGTGTGTGTGTGTGTGTGTGTGTGTGTGTGTATCAAGGCAAATCCAATTATTTAAGAATGCAAGTGAGGGAGAATATATTATACCCAACCAAAGTAAAGTCCCTGGCATATGATTGTTTTATTTGATATACAAGTATCATATACAGGGAAGCTATCTAACTAGATTTTTTATGTGGAATATATATGTAGCATGAAATTTGATATTTTAACCATTTCAAGTGTACACTCAATGGTATTAACTACATTCACAGTGTTGTGCAATTATCACTACTACCTATTTTATATTATTTATTTTTATTATTTTTTTAATTTATTTTTTTTTTTTGTCTTTTCTAGGGCCGCACTACTACCTATTTTAAAAATGTTTTTATCACCCCAAACACGAAATCTCTGTTTGGGGCCCATTCATCAATAACAACCATTCTCCCTCCTACCAGCCCCTGGTAACTCTGCCTGTTAATTTGCCTATTCCAGATATGTCGCATAAGTGGATTGTACAATGTTTTTCTTTGTCTGTCTGGCTTATTCCATTTATTATAATGTTTCTAAGGTTCATCCATGTCAAAATATGTAACAGAACTTCATTTGTTTTTGTGGCTGAATAACATTTCATCCTATAAATATAGAGCACATTTTGTTATTCATTCATCTTTTGATGGGCCGGCCCTTCTGTTGTTTTTACTTACAGGCAGTATGCATAATCTTACAGTGAACATTGGTATACTGGTATATATTTGAGTTTCAGTTTTTAATTCTTTTTTTTATGCCTGGGAATGGGTATATAGTAATTTTATGTTGAGTTTTTTGAGGAATTGCCAAACTGTTTTCTGTAAACTGACTACACCAGTTTACATTCACTACAGTAATGTGCAAGGGTTCCAATGTCTCCACACTTGTAATTTTCAATTTTGTTAATTGTCATCATGATAGTTGTATATTATCTCATGGTGGTATTGATCTGCATATGCCTCATCAATAATGATACTGACTTTCTTTTCATGTTTTATTGGCCATTTGTTTATCTTCATTGGGGAAATGTCAACTCAGCCCTATGTTAATTTTTAAGTTAGATTGTCTTTTGTTATTGAGTTGAAGTCATATTTTATATATTCTAGATATTGAACTCTTCTCAGGTATATCATTTGCAAATATTGTCTCTCAAACTCTAGGTTGTCTTTTCACTTTCTTGATATCATTCGATGAACAAAAATGTTTAATTTTGATAAAGTTTGTTTACGTATTTTTTTTTCTCTTGTGTTTGTGCTTTTGGTGTCATATGTAAGAATTCATTACCCAATCAGAGGTCATCAAGATTTACCCCTATGTATCTCTCCTAAGATTTTTATGGTTTTAGCTGTTATATACAGATAATTGATCCATTTTGAGTAAATTTTGGTTATGATTTGAGATAAAGCTCCAGATTTATATCTGGAAATACAGCTGTCCCAGCATCTTCTATTGAAAAACCATCCCTTTTTCACTGAATGGACTTGGAAGGCTTGTCAAAAATCACCTTGTCATAGATGTATGCATTTATTTCTAGGCTCTAATTCTTGTCCCGTGGTCCATATGTCTGTCTATATATCAGTACCATACTGTTTTGATTACTATAGTTTTTTAAACTTTGAAACCAGAAGTGTTAATCTTCCAACTTTATTTTACTTTTTCAAGATGGTTTGGCCTTTATGGGCCCCTTGCAAATGAATTGGAGGATTGGCTTTTCCATTTCCACAAAACAGCAGTTGGAATTTTTTTTTTTTTTTTTTTTGTCTTTTGTCTTTTGTCTTTTGTTGTTGTTGTTGCTATTTCTTGGGCCGCTCCCGAGGCATATGGAGGTTCCCAGGCTAGGGGTCGAATTGGAGCTGTAGCCACCGGCCTACGCCAGAGCCACAGCAACGCTGGATCCGAGCTGTGTCTGCAACCTAAACCACAGCTCACGGCAACGCCAGATCGTTAACCCACTGAGCAAGGGCAGGGACCGAACCCGCAACCTCGTGGTTCCTAGTCAGATTCGCTAACCACTGAGCCACGATGGGAACTCCGCAGTTGGAATTTTGATAGAGATTGTATTGAACCTGCAGATCACCTTGAGTAGTTTTGATTTTGTAACAGTTTCTCAAGTCTTTCAGTCTATGGACAAGGGCTGTCTTCAATATTTGGTGGACAGGCTTTTACCACCTTAGATAAATTCATTTCTAGTTATTCTTTTAGATGCTCTTATAAATAGAATGCCTTTCTTAATTTTCTTTGTGGATACCTCATTGTTGATATTAAGCAAAGCAGCTAATTTCTGGGCATTAATATTGTAGCTTGCAACGAGGTCAAATTAGGTTATTAACTATAGAAATTTCTTGTGAATTCTTTGAGATTTCTATGTATAGAATCATGCTACATGTGAAGAGGTATAGTGGATCCTTCATGCCCATAGTTTCTGCATCTGTGGATTCAATCAACCATGATTTAAAATATTAAAAATGAATAAAAATCTAGAAAGTTCCAAAAAGCAGAACTTAAATTTGCCATTAGCTGGCAACTGTTTACATAGCAATTACATTGTATTTACAACTATTTACATAGTATTTACATTGTATTATAAGTGATCTAGAGATAATTTAAAATTTAAGGGAGGGTATGCTTAGCTTGTATGCAAATACTGCATGATTTTATGTAAGGGACTTGAGCATCCTTGGGTTTGGTATCTGCAAGGAGTTCTAGAACAAATGCCCTCTAAAACCAAAGGACAACTATTTTATTTCTTTTCTCTTCTTAGAATACTTTTAATTGCCTTTTCTTGAGTAATTGCTCTGGCTAGAAATTCCAGTAAAATATTGAATGGCATTGGTAAAAATGACCTCCTTATGTTATTTTTGATCTTAAAGGAAAGCTTTTAATCTTTCAAGAGGAGTATGATATAGATTGTGGCTTTTTCAAAACTGGTCTTTATCATGTTGAGAAAGTTCCCTCCAGTTTCTAGTTTTCTGGTGTTTATTAAAAACAGGAAAAAAATGTTGCTTTTTCCAAATGGTTTTTGTGTTTCTTGGAATTGAGGTGATTGTATGCTTTTGGGAGATTGTTTTTCTTTGTTTTGTTGTTTGTTTATTCTATTAATGGAGTGTTACTACATTGATTTTCTTATCTTTAGTCACCTTAGCATTCCTAGGGTAAATCTTTCATGGTCATATGTATATTCCTTTTAATATGCTATTGCATTCGTTTTGCTATTATTTTCTTAAGGTTTATCACATTGCTAAATTCAATGGATAATTTTATTTCCCTGTGATGTTTTTCTCTGGCATTCATGTCAGGTAATACTGGCCCCTTCGAATGAGTTAAGAAGTGTTTCCTCCCATGTTTTTGAAAGAACTTGAGAAGAATTGGTGTGACTTTGTTACGTGTTTGCTAGAATTCTCTAGTGAAGCCATCTTTCTGTTCCTGGAGTTTCTTTGTTGGTAGATTTGGGATTATTGATTCAATTTTTATTGTTATAGGTCTGTGGATATTTTCTTTTCCTCTTAAGTCAGTTTAGGTAATTTGTGTATTTCTAAGAATATGTCAGTTTCACCTAGGCCATTTAATGTGTTGATGTTCCTAGTATTCTCCTATAGTTCTTTCTGTTTCTGTTAAGGTCAGTTCTGTCCATTATTCAAAGTGAATTATTAAAGTCTCCAACTGTTATTATAGAACTTTCTCTCTTCAATTCTATCAACTTCATACATCTGGGATATTGTTTGCTGGTATGTATAAGTTACAGTTGTTACACTGTCTTGATGATGTGATTGGTCTTAGAATATTTTCATTGTCACATATCTGATTATCATAATTGTCAACTGAATGAACTTACTTTGGGTTCAGTAGGCTCATGTAATAAATGTAGACTTGTCACCTCTGTTTCATCTGCTTCCAACCCAAGCTATCAATCATTGGCTTCTCTTTTATATTATTTACTAACTGTAATCTTTCACATGTCTTCCTAATTGAAATCCGATTTTAAAGCCTAATACCCATCACTCACCTGACATTTATCAACTAACCCATATGCCAGCCTCTCCATTATTAACATATTGCCAAACTAGCAGGGCCTTCTTCCTCAAACCAGCTTCCCCAAATTCCACCTAATCAAATCACCAGCAAAGAATTTTTTCCCTATACAGCAAGTCATAAACAAAACTATATATGCCTTTATGATCTGAATACCAGTATAAAAATTAAAAGCGACCACAAAAGAAATAAAATAATAGTGCTTTCCAAAATAATTCATTATTCATCTATATCCATGAATCACTCACAGCCCTTAGTAGCATAATATATGTGAATACATGTAAAAGTCAAAAATTAATACTCCATGTTATTGTAGCATAAATGCAGGTTAATTGTGGTTCATGACGCCTGCTTGAAAAAGTTGTTTTAAGCTGTTTCTTGGTTGTTGTTCCTTTTAAAGAAAAGGAGCATCCAAGGTACATGTAAAAATAGAGCATAATATAGCATTTCATGACCCTTAAGGAGTATGACATGTGAAAAGGCCTAAAAAAGAAAAAGATAAAACGGGTTCACATTATTTTTCCAGCTTAAGAAAATAAAATTTGTGCATTGACTCATAAATTATAGTTAACAATTTAGATATAAATGTAATTGGATATGATTGGAAAAATATTTGCATCAACTTCTGAGTGAAATAGCTTAGGAAATGTTCACAAGATATCTCCAATCCCTAAAAGACATCTGTTTTATTTCAAAGAAAAGATTTCAATTTATCTGACCCCCTTCATTAAAAGTATTCAATTCTGCAACCATTTTTTTCAACATTTATTTTGTCCTGGTTCTGTTACTATTCCTAGAAGATACAGAAATAGATAACTGGATGGCCTCCCAAATGTTCATATTTTGGTGGTAAGTTAATGTGTAGACAACTTATGTTAGCATGTCAAGCTGCTCTAGCAAAATACCACAGACCAGGTGGCTTACAGGATTTCATTCTGGTGAGCTTCTTTTCCTGGTTCATAAATGATGTCACTGTGTCCTCAAGTTGTGGAAAGAGAGAGGGGTCTCTCTGGAGACTTCATTTAAGGAACTAATCCCATTCATGAGGGCCCCACCCCCATGATCTAAGAATTACTCAAAAGCCAACCACATCCCAATACTATTATCTTTGGCATTAGAATTTCAGCATATTAATTTGGGGTAAGGGTGAGACACAAACATTAAGAATTTAGCACACTTAGTGTTTACATAGGAATCGATGTTGTTAGGGATCTAGGATGAGCAGAGGACAAACCAACCCAATGACCATCTAAATAGAGCTCAACATAAAGGTGTTACATAAAATGGGCAAGAAGATTTAATCATTGCCCCTAAGTAACAATCCCAATTATAGAACCACAAGACTGCATGTTCTTTGAAACTACCCTTTGGAGTACTTTACCACATGAACTCAAACTACCTTCACAACTACCTTGTGTTATTTATAGAAATATTCATCTTCCTCTCTAGATTTGAAATTCCTGAGATCAGCTACTATATCCTATTCAATTTTGGATCTCCTACAATGCTCATTGTAGTGCTTTGAATATAGAGAACAAACCATATGTGTTTATGAATATATTGCAATAACAGAAATATTCAGAAAGGGAGTTCCCATCATGGTGCAGTGGAAATGAATCTGACTAGGAACCATGAGGTTGCAGGTTCAATCCCTGGCCTCACTCAGTGGGTTAAGGTCAGCATTGCCGTGAGCTGTTGTGTAGGTCCCAGACATGGCTTGGATCTGGCTCTGCCTCTGGCGTAGGCTGGCATCAATAGCTTCAATTCAACCCCTAGCCTGGGAAGCTCCATATGCCATGGGTGAGGCCCTAAAAAGACAAGAGACAAAAAAATATTCAGAAAGCACTAAGGAATGGCAATTTTGGATTTAACTATGAGGGTGGGAAAATCTTCTGAATGAGATTAATAAGCTAAGAAGCTATTAATTTCCAAGAAACAGTGGAAGTAAGATACAAGAAGCACCAATAAAGCCTACATTTATCTATTAAATAAACATAAATAGTTGTTAAAATTATGCATTTCTAAATCACCTAAAGGTGATTAAGATAGAAATTAGGAGGCCTTTGGACACCTATATTTTCATATCAAATCTACTAAGTATCATAAGAAATATTATTCCTTGGCCAACAGCTAATTTTTATTAGCGTAAATAGAAGTATAAACAACAATTTCTAAAATATGACATAATATATGCACTATAATCATAATAGAAACACTGTGACAAAAATATTAAATGATTACATGTTTCTGAGTGGAATTTGATAGTATGGTGATTAACACTGAGTGATGGAAAGATGAGTATAAAGTGTTATTTCCATTTTAACATGTGTGATATTGTGACTTACAATAAATAAATATTTGGTCTTCTCAGGTTCTGGCACAGAATTCCTAACTCCCTTGGGAATTTCTTAAGTGATGAGAAAGAAAAGCTGTCTTTGTTACATTAATGAGTAACTTGTGGTCGGCACCTAAGGGCTGAGGGCTGGTTGCCAGTAGAACCAATTTTGTAATTAGGGGGTTGAGATTTTCAATCCCTCCCTTACCACTCCTTACCTTCTGGCAGGTGAGAGGGGCTGGAGGTTGAATTGTTTGCCAGGGGCAGATGATTTAATCAGTCAAGGCTCTCTAATGAGAGACGGTTCTTTAAAACCCCAAAGAAATGGGTTGGGCAAGCTTCCATGTTGAATAGTGGAGTTTTGGGTAGAGAGGCATGCTGGGAGAGGGCATGGAAACCACGCCCTTTCCTCATACCTTGCCTTATGCATCTTTTCCATCTGCCTGTTCCTCAGTTATAACCTTTTATAATAAGTCAGTAATCTACTTTGAGCTGCTCTAGCAAGTTAACAGAAGGCAAGGAGAGAGTCCTGGGAATCTCAAATCTGCAGCTTGTCATCCAGAAGTACAGGTAACGACTGGGTTTGGGCTTGACATCCTGAGGAGGACGGGGTTGTTGGACTCTCCATTTTGTAGCGTAGCTGGTCAGTCAGAGCGCAGGTAACAACACTGGGCTTGGGACTGGTGACTAAAGTTCAAGAGGGGGTGCTGCAGTCTTGTAGGTCTGAACCCTTAACCTGTGGCATCTGATGCTTTCTTCATGTAGATTGACTTCAGAATTGAGTTGTAGGACACCCAGTTGATTTTCAGAGAATCACCTGATTGTGTTGTGGAAAACCCTTCCTACCCTGCCCCAATTGGAATTGGTGACCAGAAAACTATTTTAATATGTAAAATTTTATTGGATGATGATAGAAATAAGAATTTGGAGGTTTGATTTTGGGGATATGTATGTAACTCTATATTGTGTAGAATAAAATTTAAACCATCATTCTTGGGTGTTTATATACCCAGCTCTTGCTCTTCTCTAGGAAAAAATAAAACTTATCTTCTCTCCTGAATTCACTAAAATCTTCACATAATATGCCTATCTGTCATCCTCTCTATGGTTAATTTACTCGATTTTCCCCCTAGGTTCTAGTTAAAAATAGTATAATATTTCCTCCTCTATAGTGGCTATCCTGACTCAACTAAAGTGTTCAAGTAAAGTGAACACCCTTGTCTATTTTGAACAGCTGAAATTGGCTGTGTATATTTTCATATATTTCAAATTTTTCTGAGTTTTTTCCATTTTTTAAACTTATTGTTTTTGTTTGTACTAATTGGCATTTAAATAAAAATGCCAATATTAAATCAGGAAAGAAATTCCCTTTGTAAAGCATAAATAAATGTAAGTTAATCTTACTGTAAGTTCCTCAAGAAAGACCATTTTTCCCAGTAATTTCATACCAGTGCCGTTTTGGTGCTCTGCCTTTTTATTCTATTGATCCTTTGCAAATGAATGAATAAATTACACTTGAACTAGAATGATTATTTTGTTTATTTTTAAGATAATTTTCTAATAGTACATAAAATTAAATATTGCAATGATTATTATTTGGATGCAAATACACTATCATTTATATCTCTGGTCTTATGATTAAAAAAATCACTTCTGTTGTTTATATAGCAAATTAAATCTAGAATAACTAAACACCGCTCCAGTAATCCTGATTTGGCAGATTATTTGAAATAATGTTATTGGATTATTCTAAAGTCTAGCTCTAGGAGTTCCTTTGTGGTACATTGGGTTACTGATCCAGCATTGTCACTGCAGTGGCTCCAGTTACTGCCATGGTGGGGGCAGGGGCAGGGATTGATTCCAGTCAGGGATGGTCTGCATGTCAGGTGAAGCCAAAAACAGAAACAATAACAAAATTCTAGTTCTAGACCCAATTGTCCTGTTACTTTCTCTTCTTTTATTCAAGAATGCATATTAAAAAGGGAGAAAAACACTTTTTATGGAAGAGAATTTTCAACTTTTTTGAAATGACTCAAAATGGTTACTTATAACTTTTGTTTCTCAGGCTTTAGAAAGATGACAGAATTACCTCGTAAATAAGTCTTTTTCTGGCTTTCACCTCCACTTCAGGAAATCTGTGTGGAACCAGAATATCTTAAGTAATTGACATTCTCCATAAAGCAGATGATCAGAGTTTAAGACTCTGAGAAGAACTAGTCTATAGGATGTTACAGTTAACAGAATTCGGTCTTCATAATGAGTGATTTTAAAAAATTATCTTCACTGTTTGGATTGATTAGTAGTACATAGATGCCTATATATATACATATATATATATATATATATATATATATATATATATACCTATACACACACACACACACACACACACACACACATATATATATAAAATGATTTTTTTCCATTATATCTGGGTTACACTTTTCTGTCAATTTTCCACTGTACAGCATGGTGACCCAGTTACACATACATGTATACATTTTTTCTTTCACATTATCATGCTCCATCGTAAGTGACCAGACACAGTTCCCAGTGCTACACAGCAGGACCTCATTGCTAATCCATTCCAAAGGCAATAGTCTGCATCTATTAACCCCAAGTTCCCCATCCATGCCACTCTCTCCCCCTCCCCCTTTTAATAGGGCATGAATACATCAGAGAAAATGATTATTAATTTATGATAAAGTCAGCTAAAGTTTTCCTGTCTTTGTTACCCAAGCAGTTGAATAGTTTACTTCAAAATTGTATCAGTGGAGTTCCCATTGTGGCGCAGTGGTTAACGAATCCGAGTAGGAACCATGAGGTTGCGGGTTCGGTCCCTGGCCTTGCTCAGTGGGTTAAGGATCCAGTGTTGCCCTGAGCTGTGGTGTAAGTTGCAGATGCGGCATGGATCCCGCGTTGCTATGGCTCTGGTGTAGGCCGGCAGCCACAGCTCCGATTAGACCCCTAGCCTGGGAACCTCCACGTGCCACAGGAGCGGCCCAAGAAATGGCAAAAAGACAAAAATAAATAAATAAAATGGTCAAGTTGTCTAATATTTTCTTTTAAATTAATAAAGTTATATTTCTCTATCGATAGTAATTCTATTATGTAACATTTTAACACTTTAACACACTATGTTTTTATAAGCATAAAATCTGCTTCAAAAGTTTGTATTCTAAAAGCAGCATCTGAATGTTAGATCAATCAACTCTTTAATGCATCTAGAATACTGAATTTATGTATTTAATTAGTATCAGTGGTGCTCTGTACAGGATCATTTCTTTGCAGAGAGTCTTTGAGGTTGGAGGCAAGATAAAATGGTGAATAATTAATAACCAGTTATTTTAAGTAAATAAATAAGGCAAACTTCTTATCTTTTCCCAGAGTGCTAGCTATTTGAGTTCTGAGAAATACCCTATTTGTACCATCACTAATTTTGTGTTCTTTTTTTGTCTTTTTGACTTTTATTCTGCCTCTGTTCATAGTGTAGATTTCAATGTGATACTCAACATTATTATTTTTTCTCTATGGTCTATGATATTATCTTTAAATTTCTCTATTTATGTTATTTGTGAGTTATATATTCAATTATATTTATTTTTATTTCAAGATATTTAAAATTGACTTAATCATTTTTCTTTTTTCTTTTTTTTTCTTCTCTTACTCAGGTATACGATTCTTTTTTTTTTCTCTGTTCTTTTTTCTTCTCTTACTCACCCATATGATCCGTCCTTGTAGCTGACTCTTTTGTACCTTTATTAGTGTTACAATTGTTATAATTATTTTGCTACTGATAGTTCTTCTAATTTAACAATAACCAAAAATCTAGTCATGAGAAAAAGTAAATGTACTAAATATAGTAGATTAAAAATGACACTTAGAAAGACATGCCAAGGTCATCTAGAAATAGCAAATGCAAGTAGAATTTTCAGTTATTATTAAAACTAAATAGAGAAGAGTGAGCAGGTGAAGGAGATAGGGATCTGGATCTGTGAACTTAAGTATATAAATATAGAGACAAGTGCAATTGGTGTGGGTAGGAAGAAGAGCTATGTTAAAGAAAAGAAGAATTGGCAGTTCCCGTCGTGGCTCAGTGGTTAACAAATCCGACTAGGAACCATGAGGTTGTGGGTTCAATCCCTGGCCTTGGTCAGTGGGTTAAGGATCCAGTGTTGCCCTGAGCTGTGGTGTAGGTTGCAGACGTGGCTCGGATCCTGCTTTGCTGTGGCTCTGGCGTAGGCCAGCGGCTACAGCAGCTCCGATTCGACCCCTAGCCTGGGAACCTCCATATGCTGTGGGAGCGGCCCAAGAAATGGCAAAAAGACCAAAAAAAAAAAAAAAAAGAGGAATGGATCTATAGGATAGATTTGCTTATTTTCTATAGAATCTAAAGGAGGTGTAGAGTAGAAGAGTATCAAAAGTTCTTTAATGGGAAAATTGATGATTAAGAGCATGTTAATATTTCAGTAAATTAGTCATATGACATCTAAGGTTCAATAGGAGATAATCCATTTTGAAGAATCTAGAGACTAAGCCAGGTATGCAAGGACATAAAGAGGTTTAATTTCCAAAGAGCAACAATATAATAGTACAGGATACCTTGTTGTAGAGACACTAAATGGAGGGCATACTAAAACTGAAATAGTGATGAATGTCCCATGTATCTCTATGTTTTCTAGAGCTTGTTCTTGTGTCCAATAGATAACAATAGATATTCTCTACTTGTAAATTTTGTTTAATCTTCCATTTTCTTTCCTGAACTTGCCAAAGTGTGCTATCCTAGAATGAAAAATATTAAAGTTATGCTGAAAGAGATTTCCTAATTTAAAAGACTCAGCATAGTATCATCGGGCTATATTCAAAGCTAATTATATATGGCTATTGATTATTTCACTGATTTCCCAGAAGGAAAAATAAATAAAAGAATCATTTACATAGCAAAAAAAAATATAATTAAGGACTTCTGACTCTCAAATGTAAACCACTAAGCCATATTCTGATGACCACTTTATGGCATGATAGAAATGATTTATAAAGTTTTAAAAACCATGGTCTAGTGTTTTCTGTGGGAGCCAGGACTCAAGTATATTAAAGAAGTAGCTATTTCATCCAATAAATATGAATTGATTTTAGTTGTAAGTGTGGTCTACTTAGCATCTAGCATGAGTTATAAATGTATTCAGTATTAAATTATAGTTGGAACATTTGTCTTCAAAAATAGACATTTCAGGAGATAGAAGATTTCATTTTACACATATGAAAATCCTACATTCACCATGAAGAACTGACCCAGCATTCTCTTTTCTAGTTTGGTTGGAAAGCTTTATTTAGCATGAGGTTGCTGACATATTTTAGAGGACGATATTTAAATTTCTTAGCATTATACTTTGGTTCTATTTTATTTGCTTCATTTGGCAGTAACACTTACATTGTTATTAATATGGCGTGTTGAGCCTTATCCTCATTGATACTCATGGACCTTGACAGAAATATTGAGTAAGCAAGTTTATCTCACATACCTTTTTGTCACTTTTGGATAATCTCTTAAATCTGACTAGGTGGCACCTCTATAAGGGTCTTGCCAATACTCCATGGCAGCTCAAAAAATTCTCTGTGAGAGGGTATATAAAGGCTACCATCTGTTTAAAGCACAAACATGAGGCTGTCTTTTTTTCATAACACTTTATAAATTGACATTACTGTAAACATCTATATCCAAGAATGAGGATGGAGTTAGTGGAGGTTCAGTTGTCTTTCTTTCCCATGATCATCTTTTCAAAAGACTAGGCACACTATAGAGATAAGAGTTAGAGGCCTTACAGATGTCCTGCACCAACCTGTAAGAACTTTGCTTTTGAGGTACGAAACTGCCTGGAGAATCTTCTCAAAGTTTCAGTCAAATTTCCAGGGCCCTAGACAGACTGCTTTTGATTACATGTAATACCTCTTGAAGATGGATTAGATCCCAGTGGTAGGCTGAACTGAACTTAACCTATCATTAGTCACCAAATATGAAGCAATCAGCTCAGGCCAACAAGTGTTATGTTAATTTAGAGGTTTTTGTTTTGTTTTGTTTTGTCTGTTTGCCTTTCCTAGGGCCGCACCCATGGCATATGGAGGTTCCCAGGCTAGGGGTCTAATTGGAGCTGTAGCTGCCGGCCTATACCACAGCCATAGCAATGTGGGATCCTAGCTGTATCTGCAACCTAAACCACAGCTCACAGCAATGCCGAATCCTTAACCCACTGAGTGAGGCCAGGGATCAAACCCGCAACCTCATGGTTCCTAGTCAGATTCGTTAGTTAACCTCTGAGCCACGATGGGAACTCTAATTTAGAGGTATTAAACTGCTTAGTCAGAGATTGAATGGATAGGGTAAGCAGACATGCATGTACAGGACTCTTTCTGGACACTCTTAGAGAATGTTTTTCAGACTGAATAAACTTCAACTTGAGATCTAAATAAAAAATACCACCATCATAAAAGTGTCTGAAAGTACCAAGAGTTCAAAATAACTAACTTAAAATTTAAGGGGAAAGGAAATACTTAATGCTTAATAACATATTTTTTTTATTTTTAAACGAAGCACACATTTTCTCTCATTGGAAGGACTTGTGACTATAAGAGGTAGTCATTTTCAAAAGAAGGCAGAAAAGTTACCAAATTAAGCATAGTGGTTAATAACCCATATAAATGTATGCATGAACCAAAGCAGGAACTCTAAGTATTTGTTGAATGAATAAATAATATTAAGGGAAAGAGATTTTTCAGATACTAAAAAATAAGCCATCAGAGGCATAAAAGGATAAGCTTGTTTATAGTTTTTTTTTTTTTTTAAAGTTGTCAAGTAACTTCTGAGTATCTAACTTGCACTGATTAGGAATTTATCTAAAGATCAATTTGGAGAAAACGATCCACTGTTAGAATGCTTCTAATTACTCACATGACATAATATCAGATAATCTGATTTTATTTAAGGAAATTGACCAAGTTCTTGGTTGAATTAACCACTTAATGTATGCAAAGAAAATCTTTGTCATTGTATTTATAAATATAGATCCACATACTTGGTAAAAATTTCACTTAATTGTATGGAAATCCAATTGCAAACATAAGAATGTACCACATGTACTAAATCTGTTTCTTAAACCCAGGCATCCTCTTCTCCTGAAGCTGGATTGTTACATTAACACTACTCTAAATCAGTAAAACAGAATTACTCTGAAAAATACAATCTGTAACAAAGAAAAGAGATAACATTATCCAAAGGTAAATGCTATATTATCAAAATGAGGCCATTCTACTCTTTCTGTCTAAAGGAAGTATTTCACCCCACCTATGTCTGCCTGGAGACTTTTCTAACCTGTGCCTGTGCTGAGTGCCATCGTCACTTTACAGGACTTTGAGGGCAACAGCCTAAGCCCCCAATTCATTCCCTTCACTAAATAAATGCATTAAGATTAAACCATGCCCCTGTACGTCATTAAGGTGTTTTGTCTTTTTCTGTGTTGTGTAAACACGACTATGAGAAGTTCTTACAACTACTATCAGTGGTCAAAGAACTTGCCATGTTGAAGTTTTTGATACATATGACCAAAATGGCATTCAGAAATGTGGGACTAAGTTATCTTTGCATCAGTAATGCTATCTTATGAAACCTTCACTAACATAGAGAATTATCATTAAGGAGAAGATTTTTGATCAATTTTTAGTCTTGAAAATATGTTGTCATTATATGGCTAAATCCTTGAGTAATAATGAATTTGGTCATTATTATATGTTTATTGGTGCTTATATCTATCCCCACATTTTTATTGGGACATTCATTATTTTTTGCATTGATTCATAGGGACTATTAGACAAAATGTCAGTAATTCATTATCATGGATATTGACATATTTCCTAAGCTTATCATTTGCCTTATACTTTCATATAGTATTTTACAAACAGTGGAGTTGTTGTTTTTCAGTAGTTGAATATATCAATTACATTCTGGACAGTTTTTTGTTTGCTTTTATACTTAGAAACTTCTACTGTCCTGATAATAAATATTCACCAATGCTTTCTTTAAATTTCTAAATTATTTAGAAGTTTATTTTTCCTTTAACATTCTCTAAAATATATATTAATTTTATGGTATATTCTAGAAAAGCATACTTTAATTTTTCAAATTAAAAATTATTCCCTTTTGTAGCAGAAATTACTAATTCCTCCATTCTTCACTGTTGTTGTTTTCTTTTTGGACTTTAGAAACATATACATACACACACACACACACACACACACACACACACACATACACTGACACCAATTCCCACACATTCAGCTCTGCTGTCAATTTCACTAATGCAAAATCAATTTGTCTGTTCTTGAGGCACATTATTTAAATAATGTGCAGGTTCATATAGAACTCTTATTAACACATTTATTTGCAAACACTATCTTGTATTTTTCTTAATAAAATAATTGAGGGAGAAATAACATTTGTATATGTTTGAGTCTTCCAGTCCAGGAATATAATGTGATTTCTTTGAGTTAAGGTTATAACTTTTTGTCTCATGATTCTATACATTTCCTATTAAATTTGTGTAAATTTCAAAAGTGAAGAGGATATTATTTTTGGTATTTTACCTGTGTTCCCTGGAACTTGACAGATCAACTTGATTTGCAACGTAAATCTGCAAGTGTTCCTTGGCATGAATGGTTGAGCAATATTACATAGCTTTTCAGATGCCATCTCTGGAATTCTGCATATCTTAATTTGCAAAACATCACTTCTGATGTGTGAATTTGGGTAAGAGTAATATGTTCTTTTACCTTTGTTTCATCTTCTAATACACAGAGTTATTAATGAAAAACACTCCCTGTGTTTCCTGAGAAATATGTTAGTAACACTCAAATGCTTATAACAGTGCCAATTGAAAGTACTCAATTATAAAATCCCTACTTTTTAAAGTACCTAAATATAAGATGTTAACTTTATTGTAGCATTATATCTTACTGCTAAGATGTAATGAGACTATTGTTACAATAGGTAAGTTACTGTGATGAAGAAATGGAGCAATAATATAGTCAATGTGTTTGAGATGAGTAGAATTAATTAATAAGTCATAGAAATATCAGATACACTGATCCAGCTGGTATTTTATCACTCTTGTCAAAGCAAGCAAGAACATCATTTGATTCTGGAGAAAAGATCTGTGACTAATAAAGGGGCAAAACTCTAGTAACAAAATTTTAGTAAAGTTAATTTTATTCATTAAAATTATAATGACTTTCTCACTACTAATGTGTTTCTATGCTATTTTTAAAAATTTTATTGGAATATAGTGACATACAAAGTTGTGTTAATTTCAGGTGTGCAGAAAAGCAAATCAGTTATACATATACATATATCCATTGCTTTTCAGATTCTGAAATACCTGACTTGCTGAGTCAAATATAGAAATTAATATAATAAATCAAAGAAATATCAAGAACAGCTAGAAATCAAAATGTAGTAGGCATAGGAACTGTTGTGGAACCTGCAATATCAAACTGCCACAGCAGAGGTGGCAGAGTGACCATCAGACTATATGTGTGAGGGCATAAACACCCAAGTGCAGCTTAAAAGGCTTTTGGTGAGCACCAGAAAGAAAGCAGGCATGTTAAGACTGTAACATCAAGAAAGGAAGGACCAGGAGTTCCCATTGTGGCTCAGCTGGGTAAGAACCCAACATAGTGTCCATGAGGATGCCAGTTCCATTCCTGGCATCACTCAGTGGGTTAAGGATCCAGCATTGCCACAGCTGCAGTGTAGGTTGCAGATGTGGCTCAGATCTGGTGTTGCGTGGTGAAGGCCTCAGCTGCAGTTCCAATTTGACCCCTAGCCCTGGGAACTTCCATATGCCGCAGGGGTGGCCCTTAAAGAAAAAAATTGTGGAAATGTAAACATACTTTATATAAAAATACATATTACAGTTTAATTGCCAAACAATAGAGGAAATAATAGAAAATGAAACAAATATGGTAAATTAAATAGTGGATAGAAAGGGGAAATCAGAGAAAAATATATCATTTCAAAGTTAAAAATAAGATTCTAGAAATAATAGCATGTATAATAAAGAATAGAGAATAAAATATTGAATATATAAAATAATATACATACATAGTTTTGTATATATAAGCCATATGTATTTATGGGTATGCAAATTGGTGATGAAGAATCGCTTAGATAATTTCTGTGATTCCACAGAAATAAAACTACTCCAAGCCTGTATATCCCTAAAAATAAAATGTTGCCATTTTATTTACTTTCTTTTTTTGGTCTTATGAGGGCCGCACCTGCGGCACATGGAGGTTCCCAGACTAGGGGTTGAATCAGAGCTATAGACACTGGCCTACGCCACAGCCACAGCCAGATCCGAGCCATGCCTGCCACCTACACCACAGGTCATGGCAACACGGGATCCTTAACCCACGGAGTGAGACGGGGGATCAAAAGTGCCTCCTCATGGATCCTAGTCAGATTCGTTTCCACTGAGCCATTTCGGGAACTACAAATGTTGCCATTATAAAACAGACATTTCAACACTGGCAAGTGGAAATTTAAATTTTCAAAATCAATTTGACAATTTTAATAGATATCATCTACAACAGATAAAATTAACAAAAATGAGCAATATTGTAAAATATTTCAGTAACATTAAATCAGATCTGAAGAACACATATAGAATCTTGGACTAAAAATTAGGAAAACAATTTTTAACCATACATGGAATATTTAGAAATATTGACACTGTATTGAGCCACAAAAGAAGACTTGGCACAAACTAAATGAGTGAGTGTACACAGAATATGATCTTTTATCTCAACAAAATTATTAGAACTAAATAATGAAGAGATAAGACAATGCATACTCTTAGGAATTTAAAAGTGCACTCAAAAATAATTTATTAAAGAAAAAATATCATGAATATATAAACACATATTTCAGTAATTCTAGGATGCAACTAAAATAGTTTTTAGAGGGAAACATAAACATAGATTTATATATTAGAAAGATGGAGCATTGAGTGTGAATATATACAATTCAAAATGTTGTAAAAAGATGATAAATTGATAGAAGGGTAAAGACAGAGGTTAAGAGGTACAATTGCTGAATTTAAAGTAAAAAAAAAAATTGTTGATCAGTTCAAGTAATTTTTGGGTTGAGTCCTTAGGGTTTTCTATATACAGTATCATGTCATCTGCATACAGTGACAGTTTTACCTCTTCTCTCCCTATTTGGATGCCTTTTATTTCTTTTATTTGTCTCAATGTTGTGGCTAGGACCTCCAGTACAATGTTGAAAAATAGTGGTAAGAGTGTTGTCTTGTTCCAGATTTTAGCGGGAAGGCTTTCAGCTTTTCTCCAGTGAGTATTATATTTGCTGTGGGTTTGTCATAAATGGCTTTGACTATGTTAAGGAATGTTCCCTCTATACCCATTTTGGTAAGAGTTTTTATCATGAATGAATGTTGGAATTTGTCAAATGCTTTTTCTGCATCTATTGAGATGATCATGTGGTTTTTGACTTTTCTTTTATTAATGTGTATGACATTGATGATTTGCGTATGTTGAACCATCCTTGTGCACCTGGGATGGATCGCTTGGTCGTGGGTGTATGATCTTTTTTATATGCTGTTTGTTGGCTTTGGTTGGCTAAAACTTTGTTGAGAATTTTTGTGTCTGTATTCACCAAAAATATTGGCCTATAGTTTTCTTTTTTGGTGGTATCTTTATCTGGTTTTGGAATTAGGGTGATTGTGGCATTATAGAATGCCTTTGGGAGTGTTCCTTTTTCAACCTAGGCCGGATATCAAACTGAAGCCACAGCACTGACCTGAGCCACAGCAGTGACAACACAGGATCCTTAATCTCTAGGTCCCAAGGGAACTCCTAAATTATCTTTTAAAGATCTCATTTATAGGGTAATTCAAAACACTTAACAGACTATTTAGAATTAATAAAAACTATTTCTAAAAACCTATGGGATTCTACCAAATAAGGTTTAGAGTAAATTTTATGGATTTTCATTTATTTGGGTGGAAGTAAAAAAAAGAAAATAAGTTAAATAAAAATTTAACTTTAGACGCTAGGGGAAAAAGATGGCTAACAAGCACATGAAAAAATGCTCAACATCACTGATTAGTAGAGAAATACAAATCAAAACTACTGTGAGGTACCACCTCACACCAGACAGAATGGCCATCATTAATAAGTCCACAAATAACAAATCCTGAGGGGGTGTGGAGAAAGGGGTACCCTCCTGCACTGTTGGTGGGAATATAAGCTGGTACAACTACTTTGGAGAACAGTATGGAGGTACCTTAGAAAACCATGCATAGAACTACGAAATGACCCAGGAATCCCACTCTTGGACATACATCTGGACATATCACTACTTAAAAAAGACACATGCACCCGCATGTTCATTGCAGCACTATTCACAATAGCCAAGACATGGAAATAACTCAAATGTCCATCTACAGTTGATTGGATTAGGAAGGTGTGGTGTATATATACACAATGGAATACTACTCAGCCATAAAAAAGAATGACATAATGCCATTTGCAGCAATGTGGATGGAACTAGAGACTCTCATAGTGAAGGAAGTAAGTCGGAAAGAGAAAGACAAATACCATATGATATCACTTATATCTGGAATCTAATATATGGCACAAATGAACCTTTCCACAGAAAAGAAAATCATAGACTTGGAGAATAAACTTGTGGTTGCCAAGGGGGAGGGGAAGGGAGTGGGATGGATGGGGACCTTGGGGTTAATAGATGCAGATTATTGCCTTTGGAATGGATTAGCAATGAGATCCTGCTGCATAGTTCTGGGAACTATGTCTAGTCACTTATGATGAAGCATGATAATGTGAGAAAAAAGAATGTATACATGTATATGCAACTGGGTCACCATGCGGTACAGTAGAAAATTGACAGAACACTGTAAACCAGCTATAATGGAAAAAAAATCATTATACAAAAAAAAAAGAAAAAAATAAAATGCAAGTAACAGGAAAATCAAAACATTTAAACAAATGAAATTCAATAGAAAATCTCTGAGATGATTGATCCAAAAAGGGGAGAGGGGTGGTTCCTGCTCTGGCTCAGAGGGTTAAGTATCACTTGTCCCTGGGTGGCATGGGTTCAAGTGCCAGCCCAGAGCAGGGGGTTAAGGATCCAGCATTGTCACGGCTGTGGCTTGGATTTGACCCCTGGTCTGGAAACTTCCATGTGCCATGGGTGCAGCAATTACAAAAAAAAAGAGAGAAGTTACAAATAATATATAAAATAGAAATTTAAATACTAAATTTAATATTATAAATCAATTGTATGATATTAAGATGAAACTAATATAATGCTATATGTCAATTATATCTCAATTTTTAAAAAGAAAAATTTGAAATCTTAAAAAAATTCCTACAGAAAAATGCAATTATGTAAAATGACTTGACACGAAGTCAAACAGACCTGTAAGTATCCACACACAGGAACCGCAAGTGATTTTTTTAAGGTGATTCTACTAAACTTTCCAGAAACAGATAATCCACACAATACAAATCATTCCAAAAAATGGAACAAGCAGGAAATCATTTACTCATTTTATGTTAATAATATGAATAACAAAGTCATGCAAGGAGATAAGGAGATAAATATGTTGAGGATACTATGGATCAATTTCAGCTATGAATACTGATATCACAAAAATCTAAACATAAATCATCCCTAAAATAAAACCTCTTGTATGAATACACAGATACCCTCCCCTAACTTTTTTTTTATTATTATTTTTTTTTGTTTTGTTTTTTTATTATTACTTTTTTTCCCACTGTACAGCAAGGGGGTCACGTTATCCTTACATGTATACATTACAATTACATTTTCCCCCAGCCTTTCTTCTGTTGCAACATGAGTATCTAGACAAAGTTCTCAATGCTATTCAGCAGGATCTCCTTGTAAATCTATTCTAAGTTGTGTCTGATAAGCCCAAGCTCCCGATCCCTCCCACTCCCTCCCCCTCCCATCAGGCAGCCACAAGTCTCTTCTCCAAGTCCATGGTTTTCTTTTCTGAGGAGATGTTCATTTGTGCTGGCTATTAGATTCCAGTTATAAGTGATATCATATGGTATTTGTCTTTGTCTTTCTGGCTCATTTCACCCAGGATGAGATTCTCTAGCTCCATCCATGTTGCTGCAAAGGGCATTATGTCATTCTTTTTTATGGCTGAGTAGTATTCCATTGTGTATATATAGCACATCTTCCAAATCCAATCCTCTGTCGATGGACATTTGGGTTGTTTCCATGTCTTGGCTATTGTGAATAGTGCTGCAATGAACATGCGGGGGCACGTGTCTCTTTTAAGTAGAGTTTTGTCCAGACAGATGCCCAAGAGTGGGATTGTGGGGTCATATGGAAGTTCTATGTATAGATTTCTAAGGTATCTCCAAACTGTTCTCCATAGTGGCTGTACCAGTTGACATTCCCACCAACAGTGCAGGAGGGTTCCCTTTTCTCCACAGCCCCTCCAGCACTTGTTATTTGTGGATTTCTTAATGAGGGCCATTCTGACTGGTGTGAGGTGATATCTCATGGTAGTTTTGATTTGCATTTCTCTTATAACCAGCGATGTTGAGCATTTTTCCATGTGTTTGTTGGCCATCTGTATATCTTCTTTGGAGAAAAGTCTATTCAGGTCTTTTGCCCATTTTTCCATTGCTTGATTGGCTTTTTTGCTGTTGGGTTGTATAAGTTGTTTATATATTCTAGAGATGAAGCCCTTGTCCGTTGCATCGTTTGAAACTGTTTTCTCCCATTCTGGAAGTTGTCTTTTTGTTTTCTTTTGGGTTTCCTTTGCTGTGCAAAAGCTTTTCAGTTTGATGAGGTCCCATGGGTTTATTTTTGCTCTAATTTCTATTGCTTTGGGAGACTGAGCTGAGAACATAGTCATGATGTTGATGTCAGAGAGTGTTTTGCCTATGTTTTCTTCTAGGAGTTTGATGGTGTCCTGTCGTATATTTAAGTCTTTCAGCCATTTTGAGTGTATTTTTGTGCATGGTGTGAGGGTGTGTTCTCGTTTCATTGCTTTGCATGCAGCAGTCCAGGTTTCCCAGCAATGCTTGCTGAATAGACTTTCTTTTTCCCATTTGATGTTCTTGCCTCCCTTGTCAAAGATGAATTGACCATAGGTGTCAGGGTTTATTTCCGGGTTCTCTATTCTGTTCCATTGGTCTGCCTGTCTGTTTTGATACCAGTACCACACTGTTTTGATGACTGTGGCTTTGTAGTATTTCTTGAAGTCTGGGAGAGTGATGCCTCCTGCTTGGTTTTTGTTTCTCAGGATTGCTTTGGCAATTCTGGGTCTTTTGTTGTTCCATATAAATGTTTGGATTGTTTGTTCTAGTTCTGTGAAAAATGTCATGGGTAATTTGATAGGGACTGCATTGAATCTGTAGATTACTTTGGGTAGTATGGCCATTTTTACAATATTGATTTTCCCAATCCAGGAACATGGAGTATCTTTCCATTTCTTTACATCTTCTTTGATTTCTTTGATTAAAGTTTTATAGTTCTCGGCATATAGGTCCTTTACCTCCTTGGTCAGGTGTATTCCGAGGTATTTGATTTTGTGAGGTGCAACTTTAAAAGGTATTATATCTTTGTATTCCTTTTCTAATATTTCATTGCTGGTATACAGCAATGCAACTGACTTCTGAATGTTAATCTTATATCCTGCTACTTTGCTGAATTTATGAATCAGTTCAAGTAGTTTTGGGGTTGAGTCCTTAGGGTTTTCTATGTATAGTATCATGTCATCTGCATACAGTGACAGTTTGATCTCTTCTCTTCCTATATGGATGCCTTTTATTTCTTTTGTTTGTCTAATTGCTGTGGCTAGGACTTCCAAAACTCTGTTGAAGAGCAGTGGTGAGAGTGGGCATCCCTGTCGTGTTCCAGATTGGAGTGAGAAGGCTTTCAGTTTTTCCCCATTGAGTATTATATTTGCTGAGGGTTTATCATAAATGTTTTTGATGATATTCAGGAATGTTCCCTCTATACCCACTTTGGCGAGGGTCTTGATCATGAATGGATGTTGGACTTTGTCCAATGCTTTTTATGCGTCTATTGAGATGATCATATGGTTTTTGACTTTTTTTTTGTTAATGTGGTGTATGATGCTGATTGATTTGCATATGTTGAACCATCCTTGTGAACCTGGGATGAACCCAACCTGGTCATGGTGTATAATTTTTTTGATATGTTGTTGGATTCGGTTGGCTAAGATTTTGTTGAGAATTTTTGCGTCTATATTCATCAATGATATTGGGCGATAGTTTTCTTTTTTGGTGGTATTTCTGTCTGGTTTTGGAATGAAGGTGATGGTGGCATCATAGAATGTCTTTGGGAGTATTCCTTCTTCTTCAACCTTTTGAAAGAGTTTAAGGAGGATGGGCACCAGTTCCTCTTTATATGTTTGGCTTCACAGGTGAATTTTATCATCTGGTCCTGGACTTTTATTTGTAGGGAGTGATTTTATGACCTCTTCAATTTCATTTCTAGTGATCGGTCTGATCAGTTGGTCTGTTTCTACTTGATTCAGTTTTGGCAGGCTGTAAGATTCTAGAAAATTGTCCATTTCTTCCAGATTGTCAAACTTGTTGCCGTATAGTTGTTCATAGTATTCTCTTATGGTTTTTTGTATTTCTGCTGTATCCGTTGTGATTTCTCCTTTTCCATTTATAATTTTTGTTATTTGGGTTCTTTCTCTCCTCTTTTGAGTGAGTCTGGCCAGGGGTTTGTCAATTTTGTTGACCTTTTCAAAGAACCAGCTCTTGGTTTTATTAATTTTCTCTATTGTTCTTTGAGTCTCTATTTTATTGATTTCTTCTTTGATCTTTATAATTTCCTTCCTTCTGCTGACTTGAGGACTTTTTTGTTCTTCTTTTTCTAATTCATTTAGGTGGAGGATTAAGTTGTCCATTTGGGATCTTTCTTCTTTTTTGAGAAAGGCCTGTATTGCTATAAATTTCCCTCTGAGCACTGCTTTCACAGCATCCCATAGGTTTTGAGCGGTTGTGTCTTCATTATCATTTGTTTCAAGGTAGTTTTTAATTTCCTTCTTGATTTCCTCATTGACCCATTGGTTTTTTAGTAGCATGTTGTTTAGTCTCCATGCAGTAGGTTTTTTCTCTTTCCTTTTCCCATGGTTGGTTTCTAATTTCATGGCATTGTGGTCCGAGAAGATACTTGAGATAATTTCTATGCTCCTAAATTTATTGAGATTCGCTTTGTGTCCCAATATGTGGTCGATTCTTGAGAATGTTCCATGAGCATTTGAGAAGCATGTGTATTCTGCTTTTTTTGGATGTAGTGTCCTGAAGAGATCAATGAAGTCTAACTTTTCTATTGTTTCCTTTAGGATCTCTGTTGCTTTATTGGTTTTCTGTCTAGAGGATCTGTCCATTGATGTGAGGGGGGTATTAAGGTCTCCTACTATGATTGTATTCTCATCAATATCTCCCTTTATGTCTGTTAATATTTGTTGTATGTATCTGGGGGCTCCTATATTTGGGGCATGTATGTTGACGATAGTAACATCCTCTCCTTGGATGGATCCCTTAATCATTAAGTAGTGTCCTTCTTTGTCTTTCTTTATGTCTTTTGTTTTAAAGTCTATTTTGTCTGATATGAGCGTTGTGACTCCCACTTTTCTGTCATGTCTATTGGCGTGAAATATTTATTGCCACCCTTTCACTTTCAATCTTTATGTATCTTTTGTCCTGAGGTGAGTTTCTTGTAGGCAGCATATTGAAGGTTTTTGCCTTTTTATCCACTCAGCCACTCTGTGTCTTTTGATTGGGGCGTTCAGTCCATTGACATTTAAGGTGATAATTGATAGATGATTATTTATTGCCATTTGAACCTCGTGTTCCAGTTGATTCTATGGTTCTCCATTCTTCCTTTCTTTTTCTTTTTTTTTTTTTTTGGTTGGATGGTCTCCTGTTATTATCTGCTTGAGTGTATTTTTTTTTTCATTTTTTGCAAATGCAATATTTGGTTTTGGCTTGTGGTTGCCCTGTTTTTTAAGTATGCTAACCCCTTCCTATAATTGTGTGTTTTAGCCTGATGGTCCTGTAAGTTCAAACACTTCATTACTATATTAAAATTAAGAAGAGAAACATACAAACAAACAAAAAGGTTTATTTACTTCCTAACATTCCTTGCCCACATTTTATGGTTTTGATGACTCTTTTTTATTTTTTCTTTTTAATTTTATTTTGTTTGAGGCCTGTTCATGATTAAATCTGTATGCTGGCTTATTTGAGTGAGTGCTCTCTGATTGCAGTTTCCTCAGTCCTAGTTCTTCCTCTTCTTCTTTTTTTTTTCTTTTCTTTTTTCTTCCCTTTCCTTCCTTTCTTTTTGGTTTAGAGAAGCCCTTTCAGTATTTCTTTTAGCCTGGGTTTTGTGTTGCAGTATTCTTTAAGTTTTTGTTTGTTGGAAAAAATTTTTATTTCCCCTTCTGTTTTAAATGATATTCTTGCTGGATAGAGTATTCTAGGTTGCATGTTTTTTCCTTTTAGCACTTTAAATATCTCTTGCCATTCCCTCCTGGCCTGTAGTGTTTCTGTAGAGAAGTCAGCTGATATTCTTATGGGGGTTCCCTTGTAGGTAACATTCTGTTTTCCTCTTGCTGCCTTTAGGATCCTCTCTTCATCACTAACTTTTGCCATTTTTAGTATGATGTGTCTTGCTGTGGGTCTATTTGGGTTCAGTTTGTTTGGGGCCCTCTGTGCTTCTTGTATCTTGAACCCAGCATCCTTTAGATTTGGGAAGTTTCCAGCGATAATTTCTTCAAATATATTTTCCATCCCCTTATCTTTTTCTACTCCTTCTGGAATTCCTATCATGTGTAGATTGGCCCACTTTATATTATCCCATAGGTCTCTTATATTGCTTTCCAGTTTTTTGATTCAGTTTTCTGTCTGCTGACCTGATTGGGTGACTTCCATTATTCTATCTTCCATATCACTGATTTGTTCTTCTGCATTATTCATTCTGGTTTTTACTGCCCTTAGTTCAGTTTGCATCTCTGCAAATGAATGTTCTAGTTTTTCTTGGCTCCTCCTTATATTTTCTAGTTCCTTTCTGAGGGTATCTGCATTACTGTTCATATCTTCTCTTAATTCCTTCAGTATTTTCACTATTTCTCTTTTGAACTCCAGGTCTGTCAGACTGCAGAGATCTGTTTCATTGTTGACTGTTTTAGGTGAGTTCTCCTGTTGGTTTGACTGGGGGTGGTTTCTCAGCTTCTTCATCTTGCTTGTTGTTTTCTTTCTCCTGAGGGAGTTGTGCTCTCCGTGATTGGGCAGTGTTTGCCTTGTCACTGCTGTGGAATATTTCCTGAGGGCTAGCATTGTTGGTCAATCTTTTTTGAGGCAGTGTGGCTCTTCTGGAGTGTTTATGGGGCTAACAGTGTTTCTTTGAAGCAAGGGAGGACTTCCTGAGGGCAGACAGGACTGGGAGGTCCACACCACGATGGTAGCAGATTTCACTTGGTCATGCAGAGCTTGCTCTGGTGTTTTTGGGCTGTGGGGTTCTTGCAGGGGGTTGGCGGTGTTGGGCAGCTGTTACTCAGGAGTGCAGCACCCCCTGGGGGATGGAGCAGCTATCTGGGTCACTGAGAACCTAAGAGGCTCTTCCCTAGGGCAGCCCAACTCAGAAGGATGGCCTGAGAATGTAGGCAGATCTTTTCACAGTCTGGCCAAGCTCGTTGCAGCTTTTCTGGGCTGTAGGGGCTCTTCTAGGGGGCTGGTGGTGCTGAGCAGATATTCCGCGGGAGTGGGGCACCCCCTAGGGGCTTGGGCAGGTAGCAGGGCCACTGGAAACCCAAGGGGCTCCTCCCCAGGGCAGCCCGACTCAGAAAGACCGTCTGAGATCTTTTCCCGGCTTGGCCAGGCTTGTTGCATCTTTTCTGGGCTGCAGGGGGTCCTGCCTGGAGCTGGCAGTCCTATACAGCTGAACCACTAGGGCACCCCCTGGGGGCTTGGGCGGGTAGCAGGGCCGTTGGAAATCGAAGAGGCTCCTCCCCAGGGCAGCCCAACTCAGAAAGACCATCTGAGATCTTTTCCCGGCTTCCCTAACTTTTATAATGAACAATGAGCTGGAAGTTCCAGCCAAGCCAAGAAAAAACTACACTTGCTTTATTAAGAAATATATTGTCACCTAGAAAACTCAGCTCATGCTATAGCCATATTATTTCAACCAATAGCGATGTTATGAACGTGGGCTGCTTGTTAGAAAAATATTACAAAAAGCAAAAATGATCAAATACATTCCAATGATAGAATCCATTCTGTCATTTGTGTCTTCCTGTTATAAAAATTCCAGGAAAGACTTCTGTTGTTGTTCTTTAATTTTGAAGTAAATTGACTTATTTAAATACCATCCTTTCATTTTCTATTTATTTATGACCTTGTTAGTCTTGTTTACATTGGATGCTCTTGTTTTTCAAACAAAATTTCCATGTCAAATGTCATGAAAAATAAAAACAAACTAAAATAGCAAATATATTTTACATAAACCATGAAAATTGACAATATTTGTTATTGATTCTGAGCAATATACCTTTATACTTTGTTAAGATAATATTGTAAACTTTACTAAGATAATATAATTTTATTAAACACACCAATGATAACCTTGAGCTAGAATTTGTTTCTTAATTTGGATTAGAGTCTTACATTATTTTCATCTTTAAAATCAACTTGAAAACATTAAAATCTCACCAGTTTCTTTCTTTTACTTTTTAGGGCCTCACCCATGGCATATGGAGGTTCCCAGGCTAGGAATGGAATCAGAGCTGTAGCTGCTGGCCTATGCTACAGCCACAGCAAAGCGGAATCCAGAGCCGCATTTGTGACCTACATCACAGCTCAGGTCAGCACCGGATTGTTAATCCACTGAGCAAGGCCAGGGATCAAACCTGTGTCTTCACAGATGCTAGTCAGTTTCATTAACCACAAAGCCATGATGGGAATGCCTTGTCAGTTTCTTTATTAAAGTGTTTTATGTAAAACCACATAACAAAATTTACCATCTTAACAAATTTAAATGTACTATACAGTTGTGTTAACTAAACAGCAAAATCTTATCAGTTTTAAACATCTCATTTTTGCAGAAGTTGCTAACCTCCTGTGCAACAATGAGTTTAACTATATTTCAAGTGGAAATTGTCAACTAAATTCCTAGTGATTTTGCAGACACAATATTAGAGTCTGGTTCTGTCACTCTTCAAGGTTATAAAGAAAGGTTTATGGCTATAATGAAATCACCACAAGTTCTTCACTTGAATATGACTCTTGGCTTAAATAATTTTTTGAAGTCTCCTCCATTTGATTTGAGAACTACTTTGACATTATTTTCCTAGCAAAACTGTTAAACTGCAAAATATATGAATAATACATTATTTAAAATAGCTTATCTAAATATATCTATAGACACAGCAGCCCCATAAAAAGACATGCATCATATCAGTAATTGTTCAATAAAAATTAAAAGCATATTACCTAAGAAATAAGATTGTAATGAATGTACAGGTTATAAGACATAGATTAGTGAGAATATGGTCTTCCATGTGTAGATTTGTATTATTATGTGTACTTGTATACCAGCAATAAAAACTAAAAATAGTTGCTATTATAATTTTTTTCTGGTCAGGTCATTTGATGTTCATTGGTTCCCATAAGAGTGACTGATATACTCTGCAAAAATCTTAATTTTGTTATTTAACATATAAAATCTGTCCAAAATACCTCTGTTTTGTGGGTACTTATGCAATGCCATTATATCTCATTGGATCAATATTTGCTGTTTTAACTAGTCCTCACATGTACCGTGCAGGCAATCTGACTCATACTGTTTGGGAATGCAGCTTTTGTGACTGGGCATTGGAGAGCATTGAGCTTAAATTCTAGGACTAGAATTTAGTATTTTGATTCTGTGACTTTTGGCAAGGAATTTAAACTCTGAACCATAGTGTTGTTAAATTATACTGTGAATAATAATGTCTACTTCCCTATATCATTATATACATTAACTAAGATGATGTATAAAGTTATTGCGTGTTTTTGAGAGGGTAAGCATGACTGTAGGAACTCAGAACATTTTAGTGCTTGATCTCCAAAGTACTAATGAGAGAAACATTCAGAGGAAAGTAAAATAAAATAGTATGGCAATTCAGTTTATTTTAATTATATAAAATACTCCTAGATATAATTTTTTAGTTTTCATACATCTTGACATTGCTATATTCACAAAGCATTAGATAAAATAAGCACTAGTTAGCAGAGATATCTCATTAAAAATAGACCTTCTACAAGTTCTTTTTTTCATTTCCTAAAATTAAAGTACAGTCAATTTTCAATGTGACAATTTCTGCTGTACAGCAAAGTGACTCAGTGATACATATATGTCCGTACCTTTTCTCATATTATCTTCCATCCTGTTGTATCCCAAGATAATGGATATAGTTTCCTGTGCTACCCAGGAGGACCTCATTGCTTATCAGTTCTAAATGCTGCAGTTTGTGTCTACTAACCCTATACACCCTGTCCATCCATCCCACCCTCCTTGCAATGACAAGTTTGTTCTCTATGCCTGTGAGTCTGTTTCTGTTTTGTAGATAGGTTCATTTGTGCCTTATTTTAGATTCCATATGTAAGTCATATATGGTATTTGTAACTTTTAAATATAAGCATCTTGTGGAGTAACATGAATTTTCATGTCTAATTGTGTATAATATATGATATGAATATTGTGGAAATAATTTAAGTTCAAAATAGGGATCTCTGATGAAAACAGATTGTTAAGAAAACCTAGAGTTATAAAATTCAATTCTATACCATAGTTTTACTCATAGATTAAATGGCAAAATCTAATTTAAAAATAAGAGATACCTGAGATGCTGAGAAAAAAAATCATTTTCATAGCATTTACCCATACTCCAAATTTTTACCTTTAGGTGATGTCATGCTTCTCAGAAAATGTTGCCCAGAGCCTTAACTCATTGTCTCCTCATGCTGTTGAAATTTCTTGTTGAACGAAAATTGGCATAAATGAGAAAGTTTCTATGTATATGGCAATTTTCAGTCTGTAAAGCACATAAAAATAAGAATGAATAAAGTAAATTTCCAGAGGAAATTACAGGAGTAGAATTTTTCTATATTTAGTATTGCAGTATATGATCTAATGGTGTCCGTTAACAATCAGCTGATTAGTACATTGTCCCTATAATGACAGTGCCCTAATAAATAGCACATTTAAGTGTCAAAATTGGTCAAGTCAAGGGACAAAGAGGAAGCATGTAACTACTTTGATCTTTTCAGGATCAACAGACATTTGACAGTCTTTAATCAGTAATAGTGGTAGTAGTAATAGCCTTTATTATAATAGTGATAGCAGCTTTTTTTTTTTTTTTTTAGGACCACATCTGCTATATATGGAGGCTCCCAGGCTAGGGGTCAAATTGAAGAATAGCAGCTAGCTTTTAATTTAATGTGCCCTTAAAAATAGCACTGAATCTTCAATTTAGATACATTGTAGGCTTTCAGATGGTTGATAAGCCTTTTATTATATGCTATATAATAAAAGAAAGCTGATATTTTATTGAAGCAATAAGATAAAAATTAGAGAATAAAACAGAAAAAAGGAAAAAAATTAACAGTATTTTTGTTTGTTTGTTTTTGTCTTTTTTAGGGCCGCACCCATGGCTTATGGAGGTTCCCATGCTAGGGGTCTAATCAGAGCTGTAGTCGCTTGCCTACGCCAGAGCCACAGAAAGGCTAGATCCCACCTGAGTCTGCGACTTACACCACAGCTCACCACAAGGCGGGATCCTTAACCCACTGAGCAAGGCCAAGGATTGAACCCTCAACCTCATTGTTCCTAGTCGGATTCGTTTCCACTGCACCACGATGGGAACTCCCCAAAAAAGGAAAAAATTTAAAAGAGAGAAGAATTTAACTGACAGAATGGAAACAACACAAATGAGTTAAAGTCATCTGTGTTTTTGTCATGCTCAAAAGTAATACTTTTGAACTTTTTATCAGTATTACTATCTTGTCTATGGGATTTTAATTCACTTTGTATGCATGCGCCCAAGAGCATGTCTTTAAAAAAAATAATTAATTGTGACTACATTGTCGGGGCATACATTAACTTTTAGAGGAACAGGCCAAGGAAGAGATTGTATTTGCTTAAGACAGGATATAATTAGCTGCAGAAACTAGCTTGCTTTAAAAACCAGCCCAGTGCAACAATTGCAGCCTCTATTGATTATTCCTGTTTGGAAGAGTGATCATTAGTAAATGTTTTGGCCCAGAGATTCAAGTTATAGAGCTTGGTGCTGAGCAATTGGGCATGATTTACCGTGGAAGGCAACAGGGGGAGGAGGTTTTCAACAGTGTGGCAGCTTGAAATTGGAAAACCATTATAGTCAAGAAATGCAAAAATGTGGCTTCTTATGGTAATCATAACTTGCCTACAGCTCCAGTCTGTGATAATGAAAGAAATCCCACAATTACTGCCTTTCAATTTTTCAAAAAAGTATTTTCTTTCTGTAAAAGTTTCTATTCTCATTCATACATGTGAGTATACATATATCCAAGAAATCTCTACATCTATACATACTTGTGTATAACAGAAAATTTAAGTTTTTTCATTTTACTTAACAATCATTCTTGTTTTTTACAACAAAATAGTTATCAACTCAAAATAAGAGATTGAAAATTCACAAGCATTCTTCTCTCAACACAAAAAGAAGCATACTATTGTTATTGCAACTACTATAAGTAAAACTAACTAGTAAGAGCCACAAAGAGAACACATACCGATCTCAAAACATACAAGATTGGACTATTTCTTCCATTATACATAAAAATAAAATCTGAAAAGAATTGTGGAATATATTATGTACCTAAACATAGTGATACCAATTATAATCACTAATGTTCTAATGTTCCATTATTGTAAGTAGCTTTTGCTTCAGATGGTAAATTTAATTTTAAATAATGTAATACTTAACAACTGAAACAATATATAAGATATATTCTGTGAGCTAAGAATAAACAATTATATTGGATTATATTATATTTTAGGTGGCAGAAAATGCGGTAATTGATAACATGTGGTCAATTATTTTAAAAGTGAATTGCTTATTTTTCCCGTTGGTTGGTTTATTATTTTAGTCTAGGTTACTTAAGCCTTCATTTTTAGAAAATGAACCTTAAGAAATAATCATACCTATACTAACAGTAACTTCCTTTTTTTTCTTTTTATAATTTTTGTTTACAAATAGTTTCCCTGGGCACTCTAACAACCACTTGTCAGTAGTTCTTTATTTCTAAGAATATGATATGTATGTGTGTATGTATGTGTATGTGTGTTAATAGAACGTCTGGAGTTCCTGTCGTGGCTCCTCGGAAACAAATCTGACTAGGATCCATGAGGACACAGGTACGATCCCTGGCCTCGCTCAGTGGGTTAAGGATCTAGCATTGCTATGGCTGTGGTGTAGGCCAGTGGCTACAGCTCTGATCTGACCCCTAGCCCGGGAACCTCCATATGCCCTGGTTGCGGCCCTAAAAACAAACAAACAAAGTTCTAAAGTTGTTTTAAAAGGTCACTGAGTATATATTTTTGTAATTCTCTGCCACTTTATTTCTTCTCTATGAAGAACAATTTCAATTTTATTTGCATTTTAAATTAAAAAGCAGGAAACTATAATTCTTAAATTGTTACTCTTTGTCCACCCTTTGATAGTAGCTATTGCCTGCAGTGTTCTCTGAATCAGCATATGATAGCACTACTCATCATTTGAGTGTTGGTGTTTTCCTTGTCAGCATAGGTAAATGTATCTCTTATTTGATGAATGATTAATCATTGCAAAATCAGCAAATTATTTTAATCTATTATACCCACGATATTTTCTTTCTAGTTAGGAAAGTAGAATAGTATGATAAACCCTTTAGTAGTATCAGAAAGAGCAAAATATCCACAGATGTTCCCATTCCAGAGATGGGATTTCTTTATTATGATTGGTTTTTTAAGCTTTACATACATTCTGTTTTTGGCTGAAAATTGTGACTCCTCAAAATGAAAGCATTCTGAGGCATTACAGATGAAATTAAGTGCATTTAAAATATATCTTCACTTCTTTTTCTTTTCCTATTATCACATACTGTGAGTATATACATGAAGCAATGATTAAATAGATGCAAAAGTAAGGCCTCGGTAAAATGTCCAGGAAGGTCACAAAGTGTAGAGTGTGAGTGATCCATGAACTTGAACCTGAACTCCATGATGGAAAGTGGAGTCCAGGAGATTACTGAGTGCTGTGTAGTAGAAAACTTAAGAGCAGTAGTCAAAAAAATATATCTCAGGACACATTGCTGCTTGTGGCCTTGCATTTTAATTACCACGATTTTTTTTTTCTTTCCCTATTTGGGAAAGAGAACTATGGCAATACAGGTTCTAGGTATTTTGTCACAAGCATATTTTCCATAGTCATCTTTACCACAAGCATTTTCACCTTAGAACTGAGCCATTAGACAACTTTATCATAACAGATAAAATAAAATAAAGGGACATTAAAAAGAACATAATAAAACATGAAATGAATAATGAAATTTAAAAGAACTTTATTGAAAAATATAATTATTTGAATGCATTTAAAATGAGTATTGATTCATGGCAATAATTCACAAATAACTGATTTTACTTTGTGGCTTGTCCTTAAGCAGCACAAACTTGTCTTTGAAGTCTCTGGTTCAAAGTACTGTGTGGTGTGTGTGTGTGTGTGTGTGTGTATTTTTTCCTTACTAATTTGCCTTCTCCTTTGGAAAAAAACACTTTTTTATTTTTTGCTTAAATTCTTTCTTTCATTAAGAAAGGTGTCAGTTTCCAAATACTAGGATACATACCTGTAAGTGAGTTTTGCATTGCATCATGAAAGCCATCTACACTGTTGTTTGCTCTTAGCATTTTTTCACATGTCCTTTATAGAGGGTCTAACACTCTTGGGAATTGCGGATTCACCTCTGTGCCTTCAGCACTTCTACCTCTTTCTTCTCCAATGTAGCGAGCTTCAAAAACAAACAAACAAGCAAACAAACAAAGTATTGCCATCTGTCAGTGCAATAAAGCTATCAATAACATTGCTGACAGTAACCAGCTGAAACCAAACTGTCAACCAGTTATTGTGTCTTTTATGGCAAAATTGCCTTGCAGCCAGTTAGTTACATGGCAAAAATTGTTTGCAGCAAAAATGCTTCCAGCAAAGATTTGGGTGGCAAAGATGCTAAAGGTGAAAATACTGGACATGACAACACAGGATATGTTCCTTTTCCTTCTCTTGCTTTCTAGCACTTACAGGGATCCTCCCAGAATCCCATATCTCTGCAGTTCTCTGCAAGAAACCTTGAGGTTTTCATCAAATTCTTATTATAACATAAGTTATATCAGTGCAGAACAGCTTGTTTGTTCCTGATTATATCTCCTGTAAGCCCTAGCTTGTATAGCTCATACTCACCCAGTAGTTTGTACTTAAGGCTGCTGAGGAAAGGATACAAGTGTGTGATTTGGGGACAGGGAAAATGACCCTCCTTTTCAAGCCTGGTAATAACCCCAACCCTGAGGTTTAAAGGATTTGTGCCATAACAGCTATAAAGGAAGAGATAGTAGAGTTATTAATATTTAATTAAAAGGGCATCCAGGAAACATATGTTAGAAAAAAATATATTTTCTTAGTTGTGAGAGAAAGAAAATTAATAAATATTGAGACTCTCGAATGTGGCTAAGTCAAAAAAGGAATTCCAGCGTGCACACAGGAAAATCAGCTTCATTTGGTCTTAGACCAGTCTCAACAGGATCACAAAATATATCTTCCATCTGGATCTTTCTTTGTGAGAAAAAGATTTTCATGTTTTCTGAAGAGAACTAACAAAAGTCAGAAAGGTCACTTTATTTACATTTTAAAGGTTGAATGGGGTGTCTGACCTCCAAGGAAGATATGTTGGCAAAGGGGGTGTGCAAATGTTGAAAAGAAAATTGCTAGAAACCAGATTTTCAATTATGAATAGTATTTGCCTCATTGGATCATTGTATTAAAATGACAGTCTGTGACATAGACATACAACATGTCATTTAGTACCTGGCAAAGACACACAAAATTACTTGCTATCTATTGTTTTCTCCTAATTTCCTATAATCTCACCTCTTGTTCCTCCAAACCAAATGCTAGCAAAACTACATTAGGGAAGATAGGCATTTGCATATAAACAGGAGAACATCTACGTATGACATAAAAATAGTAAAGTTAAAGCAGTTTTATCTGTTTGGGTGTTATCCATTCTCCAACCCCTCTCTGTCTTCCCTCTGATTACACACACACACACACACACCACTCTGTTGAGAACTCCAAGCATCCTTATCTTCTTAAAGTCACTTGTTGTACACCAAAGATCTTCGAATGGTTATTGTAAGTTCATTGACTTGATGCACTCTGGAAGCCACAAGTAACTCAGAACGCTTTCATTACAAAGTTGCTGTTAGACAACATAATTTAAAATCTAAAGATTGTCAATTTTTTGGAAGCACGTTTATATCCATAAAATTTTTCTTTCATTTAAAAGCAATTATTTCTTTACTGCTATACATGAAAAATAATTTATTAAGACACTTGAGCCAATAAATATCGAGGCATATAGGTATGGAGGGATAGAACTAAGTTAGGGAAAAGGAGAGAGATTTGGTTATCAGGTTTTGCTAATCTGAATAATAAACATACAGCAAAGTAATTGTCTGAAACTGACACATCATTCTCTTAATTGAATGTGATTTTGAGTGTATATTAACACTTTATGTTCAGGAGGGAAGGCACTTCTTTTTGTCCTGAGACTGGAAATAGTTCCTATAAACATGGGAGAAGGTAACACACACATCCTTTAGACAAATCTTGTGGATTTATGATTCTTCATAGAAGAGACTATATTAAACATTAATTTTTAAAATAAATTTTAAGTAATTATTAAAGAATCTATCAGTTGTAGCCATGAAAGTAACTATAAAGAAAATTAAATTACAAAATAACAATCTCACAATTAAAGAATATATGAACTCATGACCATATGAGGAAAGTACATTTATTTGATTTGGGGCATTTGAGAAGTGGAAGAGTCTCCAGCCAGATACACTGTGAATTGAGATTTTTCTTTTCTCAGTGGGAGATAAGAGTAAATTGGCTTAAGCATGTTACAGATTTTTCATATAATATAAAAGACAGTATATTTAGGAATTTAAAATTTAAATTGAATATAAATTTAAAATTTCCCTAATTTAATTTAAAGGAAATTTAACAAATTTCATTTTAAAGCTTCTTCTATTAAATGCATATCCTTGTTAGGTGAAACTATTGAAAAAATTGAGTCAAATAACTATATGCACCGAATGGAACAAATACATATTTCTTATCCCCACACCTTGTTATCACAGAGAAACTATGTTAAAATGTCAAGAGTTTAAGTATTCATAACTCATGTACCCATAAGCATATCTACAACAGGGCTATCTTAGGGTTGAAATCCCTCACTGAATTAAGGCTATATATACATTTTCAAGAGGATCATTCCGAACCCCAAACACTAGAAAACTGTGTCTCCTTGTTTTAGGGTATATTTAAGAAGTTTTGATTAATAAAAATATATACAAATGAACTTTTAAAATAAATACCATAGACAACTGTCCAGAAAATGGGTTTACTATTGAAAATTATGTTTTCATTAGTGTTTTTGTTGTTTCTTTTGGCATTTCAAATCCAATACAATTTATTAGCATAAATAATAATTGTGTTGTGATTGTTCAATAAATAGTCTTACTAAGCTCTTTTTTTAATGCTTAAAATGCATTAATGAATTAAATGACTGGAATGCAGAAGAATCTCAGAATAAGACATAAATATGACCTATAGGAATAAAGTGCTTGGTCTTTTTCTCTGAGATTCCCCTTACATCAATCATGTGTATAGAATGGTGTTGTAGCCTTGGGCTTACTCTTAGCAACAGAGAATGTTTGAGCTCCATCTCTTCTTCCATCTTCCACTTGCCTCTTCTCCTGCTGTACTGAGTGATTTGACATTCATAGACCTAGAAAGTTCATATAGGTGTATTTAACATTAAAATGATTTTCCCTCTAGAAATATACTCAGTGATGTGCCTAACCCCATGCTTCCCAACCCATTTAACTCTCAACTAAGACATTCTCAACCTACATACTTGTTGGCATTCCTGACTGAATCCTAGTTCTCTAATGATTTTCTATATATATTTGATGTAACATCCCTCAGAGGGAATTAATTACATCTCCTTTTAAAAATGGAATAGAGTAAAATCAGAGTCAAATAGATCTCTTGAATCACTATTAATGTATTCCAAGGCATTAGTGTTTTAATGAATACAATTGTACAAGTACTAAGAACAGAAAAGTATAATACGAAATCTGGGCAGTCCTTAAGCAACAGAGAATTGTCTAAGGAAAGCTTCTTTTATCTGTAAACCTGAAAGGAAACATTGTACATAAGTAGCTTTATACTTCAGAATTTTATCTTGTATTTGAGTGTAATCTGTATTTACTCCATGGCTATAGAATCATGGCTGATATACAGTGTCCTTGATGTGGCAAGACTGTTCAATAAGGCAAATAGTGGCCTTTTAACATCAGTTGTGATGCAAATGCTTTCAATAATTATTTCTATGTTATGGTTTTGATTTTAATAGAAGGGATATTTGTTTTCATTTTGAAGCAGAAAATAATATAACTAGGCAAAACTGTGCCTTAGTTGTCTTTTCTGATGCAGCTTCATGTGGAAATGAGTGAACCCATATATTATAGGCTGCACTGGTCACTGGAGACTGCAGGGTACATGATGCAAGCATCAAGTGGTATTTCAGCAAGACAGTTTCCATTAACATCAATGAAAGCTTTACTATTGAAATTTCAGAATATGATTTTAAAGTATAGTTTGCAGAGAGTGTATTTTAAGAAGATGCAGAAAGCCATGAGGGAAAAAAATTGTCAGCTTTTTGTTAGAGTTTCAATTAAACCATTGTGTGACATCACATCTGGTTAAGTATAATTTGACTAATTATTTTTTAGCTCCAAAAGCTCAGTGGAGATAGTGACAAGGAATGTTAACAATAAAGAGTAACAGTAGGTAGATGCAAGTTTATACTAAGAACAAATACTGATCAAAATCATTGTATAGAGGTGTGTTTTATCTGACTTCTACTTTTGGATCTAAAAATAGACATTACTCCTATGGCTTAAACGAATGAATTCACCTGTGTCATTTTAGCTGTTGTCTGATGTGGTTCTTTAATTTTTTTTTCTTTTCAAGAATTTTTTTCTTTCAATTTTATTAAGTTAAAATGACATATAGCTGCATAAGTTTAAGTTGTGCAGCATAATGATTTGACTCACATCATCAAATGATTATCACAAGGTTAGTGAATATCTATCCCCTTGTATAAATATAAAATTGAAAAAGTAGAAAAAATTTTTTCTAGCTATGATCTTTCACCATACTGTATTTCACACACTGTGTATTTTAGACCCATGACTCCTCATTTTGCAACTGGAAGTTTGTACCTCTTAATCTCCCTAGCATATTTCTTTCTTCCACCTCCCCCTCCCCTCTGGCAACCACCTGTTTGGTCTCTGTATCTATAACTCTGCTTCTGTTTGTTAGGTTTGTTCTTTTGTTTGTTTGTTTGTTTTTAGATTGTACCTATATCATACAGTATTTGTCTTTATCTCTCTGACATTTCATTTAGCATAATATTGCCTAGGTCCATCCATGTTGGTGCAAATGGCAAAATTTCATTCTTTTTAAGTGGCTGACTAATCATCTATTGTATATATATATATCACTTGTCTTCCTTTTTTTTTTAAAGATTTTTTCTGTTATAGTTGATTTACAGTGTTCTGTTAATTTCTACTGTACAGCAAAGTGACCCAGTCATATACAAAAACACACACATATATCTATACACATGTATATATGTATTCTTTATCTCATATTATCCTCCATCATGTTCCATCTCAAGTGACTAGATATAGTTCCCCGTGCTATGCAATAGGATCTCATTGCTTATCTACTCCAAATGCAATAGTTTGCATCTATTAACCCCAAACTCCCAGTCCATTCCACTTTCTCCCCCTCCTCCTTGTTCTTTAATTTTTAAATGTTATAAAGGGAACAACATCATTTAATTAAACATAGGGTGAACAATATTATTTATGAGGTACAAGACAGGTATCATATTTGTAACAAAAAGAAGTAGTTGACAACAAATGCTACAATGTTATTTTCTATTAACTTTGAGTCCATCTTCACTGTTGCTAGTAACTTCAAGTTATCAGCCAGTTATGTATTCTCTTGGGATGTGTCTTAACTCACCTTGAAGTCCTCATTCTCTGCTCATCTAAACACATCTGAGCCAGATTGTTCACTTTTGTATAAGCAGTGGCATCAGAATGCCAGTGTTCATATTCCAAATCTTGATGCAATTAACTCTGTCATATTGAGCAAGTTGTTTATTCTCTCTGCCCAAATTTTCTTATTTGAAAAACACAATTGTAGTTCCTATGGTCTAGGTAGAGAATTAAAGAAGTTAATGCATGATGTGGTTAAAATGGTGCCTGGATTATTGTGTTAAATGTGTTTATTATTATTGTTAGGAACGTAATATCATTACTTTTCCTCTCCCTCCTGCTGCTCCTTCTGCTACTATTACTACAAAGAAATGTATAGTAATGGGCTTAGTATCTTTGTGAGGTAAAGTTTGATCTTTAAAGCAATTCAGCTAAATTGTGTTGAATATTTCTTATCTATTTTGTCACTCCTCAACTTAAGGTAGATACTGTTAGAGAGGGAGAACATGTCCTTTACTTTTTAGGTTCATCTGCCTGGTCTAAGAATTAAATTGATGTGAGACAGATCAACAGAGGAAAATCAAACAAAGGTTTAATAACATGTATACAAGGAAGAGATCCAGGATAACCTGGTAACTCACCAAAATCTCCAAAATCCTACACCTTTAAGTGCTATCTTCAGGTAAAGATAAAAGAAGATGTTGAAAGTAGTAGTTTGGGACTTCAGGGGAGGAAGGCAATAGAAATGGAGATGGAAAAGCAAATGTTTGGTAAACAAATATTTTTGGTCTTTGCTGAGACCATGGGACACCGAGTGGACTCTGAATTCTAGGTCCTGCCATTTCCCCCATCTTACACCTTTACTTCTATTCCTATATCTCTATAGCTCTATTCCTAGAATAGGACCTTTATCCAAATTCTTTTAGACAGTTAGAGGTAAGGTCAAAATTTCTTTCTGAGTTGTTTGGATTTTGTTTTTCACTTGAATAATTTTGAGGAAGCAAGTTTTGCTCTCTTACAATACAAAAATGCTAGATATGAGACTACTCCCAGTACATTTAAGCTTATGCATGATCTTTCAATGCTGATGCCTCAAAATGCTGCTATGCAAACCCTTCCCCAACACAAAAATATTTCTCATGATTTTGGATGGAAAGATACAGAAACTTTCTTAGTTATGCACAATAGATTTATCTTTGGTCTGATTGTTACCAGAAACAGACTACTCCATTATTCTGAAACTGCTTGAAGTAACTTGATGTCAAATGTTCTAGTATTGAACAGGGGTGGTTAGTACCTACTTGTTGCTGGGGTTTCCTATTTGCTTTCCAATAATTTAAATAAACATGACAAAAAAGTATGGTTGTGAAGCTCAGAAAAAAAGAATGATATTTGGCTTAGGCAACCCTCTGAAATATCTTACCTGCGCTTTAGATCAAGGGACAGAGATTACTAGGTCAGCTGCCTTCAGTAGAGCTATTTCCAAATACAGAAAATCTGGTAGCAATGACTATACAATTCTGAGAGATCAAGCTGCTCCAAGCTTTTGTAAAACAAGTAAAGAACGTACACACCATCAGTCCTTCCTTTGATTTTTCTTTTCACCGAAAAGGTAAAGGTATCTATCGTCTGTGCATAGAACCAAGTTACTTTGTTCTTGTGATTCTTTTTCTCCTGATGGTTATTCTCTTCATCATTAAAACCATGACCCTAAGTGTTAAACTTGAGGAAACAATCTATGTTCCTTATTAAGTCAACACCAGAGATAGGCCTGTATAGAGGACACTGCTTTTGCTCTGAAAGTATGGTCATCATTATTCCAATGCTTTCTATTCGCCATTTACTGGCCTAGACGTTTTTAAGTCAGTGGGGCACACTTTGCTTATCCAAGACACTCTGCCCCTTTGATTCATGGAATTCTACATACTGTTCCCTAATCACCTCAGTGGACAGAGCAAAAAAAAAAAAAATGCATTCTCTTTGGCCTCAATCATGGCCTCTCTGCTAACTTTATTTGGCCCTTAGCTTCCCTCTCATGTTGGCATGTTGTGTTGATTTTAATATACTTACAGTAAGAGGGTTCTTTTCATAAAGTGCATGTGGTTATGATATCCCAAACGCAACCACTGGGAACAATTTCAGCAAACATTGATTTTCATCTTACAAATTTTTTACTTGTTTGATTTTTTGATTGGATACATGGCTGCTTAAATAATAAGAATTTAACAGCCATTCTCTATAAGAAGATGAATTTTAGATGCATGATTCCTCAGGTAAGCTAACCCAATACTAAGTATTGGATAGAATCAATCCTTTTATAAAACTGAAATTTCTTAAATGAAGAGACTATCTTTTGAAAAGAATACTGACAGATTAGCAATTGAATACCAAATATTAGTAAACAAGGATATATTCTTTTTTATTGTTATTAATAATTGCTCTTTTTTGAAATTAGGGCTGATTTACAATATTGTTCCAATTTCTGCTGTGCAGCAAAGTGACCCAGTTGTACATAGACATTCTTTTTCTATTTCTTTTTATATATTTGTCTTTTGTCTTTTTAGGGCCGCACCCGTGGCATATGGAGGTTCCTAGGCTAGGGGTTCAATCTGAGCTATAGCTGCTGGCCTACGCCAGAGCCACAGCAACGCGGGATCCGAGCTGTGTCTGCGACCTACACCACAGCTCATGGCAATGCCAGATCCTTAACCCCCTAGCAAGGCCAGGGATCGAACCTGCAACTTCATGGTTCCTAGTCAGATTCATTAACCACTGAGCCACAACGGGAACTCCTACATTCTATTTTTTTAATATTATCTTCCATCATGTTCTATCCCAAGATGTTGGATATAAGTTCCGTGTACTGTATAGCAGGACCTCCTTGCTCATCCATTCTAAATGAAATAGTTTGCCTCTACTAACCCCAAACTCCCAGTGCATCCCACTCCCTCCCCCTTTCCCCTTAGCAAGCACAAGTCTGTTCTCTGTGAGTTGTATTCTTTTTTAAGACCATCACAGAGAGAGTAAACTAGAACATCCTTGTTTCCACAACTCAACCTAGGAATAATGGTGCAAAACATTGCACCCATGGATGAGACATCCTTCTCCCAATAGTATACTTATGAGTCAGATATAATTCAATCAAAGATATACTGAGCTGTTTTCATGCTTCAAAGAATTGCTGCAATTGCACTTCTCCCAAGGTGGGTCACTTAGTCTTGTACCATATGATGTTGCTTTAGTTTCCAATGGAGGTCATAAAAGAGATAGATTCCTAGCCTTGGTTATTTTTGCCTTTCTTGCCATATGTAGGACTGTGTAACATGAGCTTTTTCTTGGTGACTAGTCTGATCTATTGCTTGTTGCAGGGCTCCTGAGACCTAGAAAACAAAATTGCTCCCATAGCAAGCACCTTGCAATTACTCAGGCTGTAACTACATGGACCTAACAAACTGCATTGCTCCCCAGGTTGTTTTATGGTGCCTCACTCTTTCCACTCTTAGGCCCTTTGCTGCTCCAGGGATCCAGGAGATTGTGAACCTTTCTAGAGTTGTCTGATCTTTGCAAAGCTGAATTACATGCAGTGTGTTACCAGAGAAATGCGTATCAAAATTCTTGTACTTAAACTGAGTAGATCTCATAACTGTCAATGAATATATATTGAACTTCTACCAATAAGTAGTCCATATCTAGTAGAAACATATTAAATAAAGCTGTGTCTATTTTTAGGTTGTAGAAATTATAATAAGGGAGGAGAAAATCACATATAAAAAGAGATATTTTGAAACGAAAATACTTATGGCTTTGTATATTTTAAAAGCCTTTTTTGTTTTGGTCCTTTCAAACTTTTCTGATGTTTCTTGAACTACTTTGGGATTATTAAATCATTTTGTAATAAATCATTTAAGTTTGTGTTTGCCTTTTCACAAACTTATTCACTGATAATGGCATAGATAATATCTTTCTTAATAAGCATGTTTTTTTATTATCTGAAAATATATTATTTGACAACTTTAGCAGGCTACGGCTAGGAATTGTAAGTAAAGCTGCAGTAACTTTTTATTTACTCTAATTAATAAACTAAAGCGCTATATAACTATGCAGAAAAAAAGCTGTTTTGAGGAGAAAAGCCATGTAAGTATGAGCCAGTTTATGTAAGGGAATGAAGATATTAGTAAATGAGAGAATGTTTTAGAGTTTTTTTAGTTAATTGCCCTTGACCCTAATCCTTTTGCCTTATTTAAATTATTTTCTGTTTAGAGCCTTGTTTCTGAAATATTTTCCTTAAAAAAAAAAAATTGGGAGTTCCCATTGTGGCTCAGTGGAAACGAAACAGACTAGTATCCCTGAGGATGCGGGTTTGATCTCTGGCTCAGTGTGTTAAGAATCCAGCATGGCCATGAGATGTGGTATAGGTCACAGATGCAGCTCAGATCCTGTTTTGCTATGGCGTGGCATAGGCCTGCAGCTACAGCTCTGAATCTCCATATGCCTCAGATGCAGCCCTAAAACAGCAAAACAAAAAGTAAAAGAATGTAAATATGCAAGTTTGAAAGTGGGGAGCACAGATCAAATTTGCATTGCTCATGGTAATCTCAAGTCATACCAATAAAATATGTTTATTAGACCAGTAAGGACATTGGGGAAACAAATGAGACTATCATTAAAAATTAATATTAAAGAAACCATAGAGTGATGACTGCTGGGAGGAAGAAAACCTTCCTCCAACTCTTCTAGATTATGTTGGTTGATCTAAGAATTAAATTGATATGAAACAGATTAACAGGAGAAAATCAAATTTAATTTTGTATACATGAGAATCACACACACATGAAAAGTTCAGAGACCCATATGTACATGAGGGTGAAAGACAGAAAGGTAAGCTGAGGTATATGGACCATCTGAGCTAAGGAATAGAATAGAAGATTGAGGATCTGAGGACAGGAAGGTCATTAACAGGAAGATAAGAAGAACAGATGTTTGGTAATTAGATCTTTCCTCTGCCATATATAGATGAGGCCACTTATATAAAATTTACCTCTAGTAATAGCTCTTTTTCTGGGAAAAATCCCCAACTTATATTCCTTAGGTGGTTAAGGAGGAGCAATAGATCTCTTGAGCTCACAGAGTCTCTATTGCTTTTTAGTTCAAAATAATCCACAGGCCAAAGTTGCCCATCTTGGGGATGCTTATTCTGAGCCTTTAAAACTGAGCTTTGTGAATCAGTAATCAAGTGAATATTTCTATTACAGACATTCAGAGAGCAAAGCTGATTGGGGAAAAGTCAACATCTGACAGAAAACAGTGTTTAGCAATCAGTAAATATTTTGAAACTTCATTAATTTTTATCAGTTTTAAAAACTTCAAAGATGTCAGACATAAGATACGGTGACTTTTTTATATCTCTCCATGATATTCTCACAAAATTATGTTTATTGCATGCTATCCAAGTTTAGACTTTTCCAGTTAATATCAACCTCAATGTTATCATAAAAGCTTGCTGATTCTTTTCCCAGTTGAAGAGCAGTTTCCATTAATCCGTTACCAGCAAACAACAGAGTGCTTTTTGCTGATTAGCCTGAAGTTTTTGAAGCTGACAATTTTGCTCAATATTGTGTGAGCCACCCAGCATTCTCATGTTTGAGATGATAATAAAAATAATACTATTTTCACTAAATTTACTAAATACATATTTGGGTAAATTTCAGAATAAATAAAAGAGACTCATTTAGGTTTAAATTTATTTAGAGGCAGACTTAACATAGCTTAGAATTCTATATAGCAAGGGAGTTTCTTCCATAAATCTTTCATCATAAACTTAGAACTAGTAAATCAACTCATAATGTCTGATAGAGGACAGTCTGTTGAATAGCCCTGCCTCGCTTTTTGACTTCAGCTGTGTGCTTCCCTGGAAATGAGTACTTAATTGATTAATTATGCTTTCCACACAATCTGGTGGATGGGTCTCAAGCTAATGTTTTCCGACTCTGAAAAAAATCTGAACTGTTCTTACTGTAATTGGAGCATTTTCTTTCAAATTAATTAAATGATAGAAGTTGTGACCTTTTAGTTTTGCTGGTGAATTTACACTTATCCAAAAATGTTTTTTTTTTTTCTTCTGTTGTGAGCTAATGAAAAAGCAATTTTTGAGACAAGTGAGGATTTTTCTAGTTCCTTAAAAGCTCTGATTCTTGTTAGGTAGAAAACAGGTTGTACCAAGTTTTCATGATTTATCTCTCATCTTAGGTATCACCTTGGCCTCTTTAATATTTTAATGAAAACTCATAATGTTTTCTAGTAGGCAAAGTGCTTAAATAAAAATTAATTAAAGACATTTTGAGACATACAGCATTTTAAACATTATTTTAAAGCAGGTTTCTTATCGCATGAAATAACTATTTAAATTTGTTTAGCTATCCTCGTTAAAGCTTGTTGCCATTAAATCTCCTAAAAATGTGGTAGGTCCTCTGGACCTATTATAGAGAAAACCAACATGCCAAAGAACAAACACCTGTATTTTCCCACAATTCTATGGGCCTAGTCTAGCATCTCTGAAGAAGGAGGAGTTGGATCACAGAGTGAGGAATTCAGGACAGAGGACCACCGTAAGTCAAGGTGAGGTGATGTTGATAGTGGGGACTCACTTTGAAGAGGGGAGGGGACTGTCCATACATTCTTTAAATTTCTTTTAAATAAAATCTTCCTAGCCAGGAAAGATGGCTCAGGGGTAAGTTTAGTGGGGCCAAAAATTTAAGATATAGGTACTCATCACTGCTTAAAAACAAGAAAGAAACTATTTTTTTTCTTAACATTTGCTGTAGCTGCTGTCGTTGCTTTTTTGTGCTTTTCTGCCCCATGGAAATATTTAGTACCCATGTCAGTGTAACAGTAGCTCCTCAAGGCAAAAACAGACAACGAGAGAAACATAGCTGCCACAGCACTATTATCACGTCCATTCTGGCAATGTTGTGCAACTCAAAGAACAGTTTTACAGTTCTGAAAAGAGAAGCAAAAGAGAAGGTTCACAACTTGGGTTTCCTGCACAGCACACTGCAAGGTGGAGGTTATTGTGCAGGAGGTCTATTGCCAGCGCTCCTGAGGGGATCTGTGAAAGAGAAGGGAAGGAAAAGGGACTGCGCTGAGGAAAAAGTAAGCTAAAAAATGAAAACCTCAGTTGACCAGGGTGGTCTGAAGATGGCACAACCCTTATGACCTTATGAGATCTCCTCAGTTGAGGAAGGCCAGCCCGGGAAGGGGTTGTGATGTTTGGCAGAGTGGTTCCCTTTCACTGAAGGAAACCCTGGAGGGATCTTAGAGCTGAGAGTCCTCTGTTGGCAGCGCTTCTAGCAGGTGGGGAAATAAATCCTTCATCCCTCAAAGCGAAGCAAGAATGGAATATAGATTTATACTACTGGCAAAAACATTTGAATTTGAATTTTGAATTTGAATTTGAATTTTCTACTCTCTCTGCTCTTCCAATCTATCTTGCCTTGAGCTGCCAAACAAATCTTCACTTGTTTATGAAACTGCTAGGTCTCCCAACTATGTTTTGAACCAAATTTTACTATTTAAACACCATTGTCTCTCTTTGACCTTTCCCTTATTGTAATACATTTTTTTATTCCATCATTTCCTCCAAAAAGAAATTTATAAAATTAAATCAATGCTCGCTATTCCTGGAACACAAATGCTCGATAGGGACTCTCTTCTGCTTATTTCCTTGCAAGTTGCCTCACAGCCATTGTCTTCCTGTGTCTTTCCAACCTCACTTAGGGTTTCATATCTCCTGTGAAGCTTTTCCTGCCAGGATCCGAACTCCTTTTCCCTATCCCTGGTCCCCTTATATTCTGGACTGCATTGAATCTTTCTCTAGGTTACTACAGAAAAATCATAGAGGGAAATCACTCTGATTGCCTTTTTGTTTTGTTTTCTGGCAGAACTTCCAGCTCTTTACTGGGAATGTGGTGGGTACTTAATATATGTTATTTATCTGACTGAATTATATTGATTTTTCCCCCCAGGCCGCAAACAGTGGCTTTGATGTAGTGCCTTACGATTGCCCCTTCTCTGAAATCCCAGACAACTTGATCTATTTCTTTGTGATAAAGAATAGACATATATATTCTGGTTATTTGCATACAAGTCTTATTTCTCTTAATACTTTGTAAGCAGCTTTAGGGGAGGCCATGGCTTATTCCTGCACCCCACCTTTTTATCCCACATATCTGGACCGGTGCTTTTCACATAGAAGGCTTCAAATATGTATTCATAGAATTGTGTGATGTTAACAAAACTTGGTGGATATTGAGGCTAGAAAAGAGTGTATTTTCTGGGGGAAATGGGAAGTGATTCACTGTCATGAGTTTGTTGCTTCAACTAACCATTTATTGTTCTGTTGGGAAAATATACTATCATCATTATCATTATTAGGTCAGCATTATATTTTAATAGCATATTCTGTGAATTGTAAAATTTGAAGATTAAGACCAATGATTTTTTGTTGTAGTTGTTGATTTTCATTTTTAAAAAATTTTTATTAAAGTATGGTTGTTTTATAAGGTTGTTTTCTATTGTACATCAAAGAAACTCACTGATATATATATTTATATTCTTTTCCATTATGGTTTATTATCAGATATTGAATATAGTTCCTTGTGTCATACAGTAGGACCTTGTTTTTTATTCATCCTATATGTAATAGTTTGCCTCTGCTAATTTCAAACTCCTAATGCTTTTTTAAAATTGCCTTAAATATTGGTATTGAATCTAACTAGACTGTTTAGTAAATTTGTTAATTGATGCCCTAATTAAATACATGATTTCCCTTGCATTGTTGATATTTCTTAACTGATAACATATACAGCTTTTTCTATCCATAGGTTAAAAAGTAATAATTTACAACATTTATTTATTTGCCAAACAATGAAGTTACTGTGACAATCCACAAATATATGTAAAACTCTTTTCTCTTCCAGAGTTTTCCTCACAAACAAGATTTTCAGTTAATATCACTAGCCACAAAATTTACTATCTCTTATGCTGCTAATACACTATGTGAATTAAAATATCTGAGAACAGAGAAGATAAAGTGAAAGATCATTCATTTTAAGAAATTTACTCAGGGTAATGAGGACTTAGGTTTGGTTCTTAAATTAACTCATTTTCATCTCTTGACTATTTCCCCATACTTTTTCTATCTAATATAGCTATAGTACATACTCATATTAATAGAAAAATTAGAAAAAAGAGCTCCATATATATAATAGAAAGGTACAAATAGAGAAAATGTAAAAAGTAGGAAGAATAGTCAAATTTGCATCAGGCCTTACCTACATTGTGAGGTCTTTCTCCTCTTAAGCATGGTAGTATATAAATTTTAATGATTTTGTATTTAATTGTACAGATTGGAAATTCCTGATTCTATGTAAAGTGAAGTGGATCCCTATTGCCAACCCCTCCCCTGAACATGGTAACTTTAACTCAAAGCTGCTAAATATGTATCCAAGCTAACATCTAGGCAAACAATCTGAGATTTTACTGTTTTAAGGGCTCAGAATAAGCATCCCCAAGATTTTACTGTTTTGTGAAAATAACAAGGAAGAAAAATGTACACACCTGAGGTGAATGGCAAAAAATGGCCCTTACTGCAATTGCTCGCTTTTGCAACCATTACCTTTGCCGCATAACTCTGCAGAGCCATCTTTGTCTGGGGCTTGGCCTTTTGACTAGCTTTGGTGAATGCAGTAAGTGGAAGTGCTTTTCTGCCTATTCTATGCCCAGGCCTCAAGAATCTTCAGTGTTTCTAGTTGCTCTCTTTTATTTCTTCCAATACCATGAGGGTACCCTAGCTGGTTACTAGAAGATGAAAGACACATGGAGAGGGTTGAGTGCCCCAATTTTCCCAGCAAGTACTCAAGTATATAATGTTAGGAGTTCCCATCATGGCTTAGCGGAAATTACTCAGAGTAGCATCCATGAGGACCCAGGTTTGATCCCTGGCCTTGTTCATTGGGTTAAGGATCTGACATTGCTGTGAGCTGCTGCTGGTGACAAACGTGGCTTGGATTCCATGTTGCTGTGGCTGTGGCATAGGCCAGCAACTACAGCTCCAATTTGACCCCTAAGAAACTCCATATGTGGCAGGTGCAGCCCTTAAAAAAAAAGCTTATGTGAATGTTATACAAGCTCTTTGTGGAAAAATTCTTCTAGTGTTATAGAGAGAGATTTGAATCATTCATTGCCATCCTAGGATCTTATTTAACTCCTAGCATAACTAAGTTCCTACGGAAGGTTTACAGTAGAATAGACAATTTTTTAAAACTTGATTTCATATATTTTTCAATCACACATGTTCAGCTTAAAAATTAGAGATTCACAACTCTATGATTATAGGTACCCTCTTATCTAAGAGTTCAATTCTGTGTAGTAAAATCTTTACTAGGCTCTCTTAAATTTTATCTCAAATTCTTTTTACTGCTTATCTATGAAATAATTTTTGGCTCATATCTAAAATGTTTTATCCTGGGAGTTCCCGTTGTGGTGCAGTAGAAACAAATACAACTAGTATCCATGAGGATGAGGTTTCAATCCCTGGACTTGCTCATTTCTCAGGGATCCAGCATTGCCATGAGCTGTGGTGTAGGTCTCAGACACAGCTTGGATCCCACCTTGCTGTGGCATAGGTTGGCAGCTGCAGCTCTGATTCAACCACTAGCCTGGGAACTTCTATATGCCCTGGGTATGGCCCTGAAAAAAAAAAAGCAAAAAGATAAAAATAAAATGTTTTATCCTCAGCCAAAATTAGTATACTTCTTATTTTTATTTTAAAAGACAGAAAATATGTATTTTATGCAAAACTGAAAATAACTTGAAAAATCCATTACAACAATAATAAATATTTTACATACTTATAAAGCCAACTTTAAATACTTAATTGAATAAAATAAATCTAAAGTGCATTTTGTCTAATAAAACTTGCAGAATTTAGCAGTTCTGCAATATATATAAATTACTAACATTTTAAAGGTGGAGCATCAATGTCTCACTTATTCTGAATGCAGGTTTTTAGACCTAGGTCAAAATATCCACTTCTAATATAAAATTCCTTGTGTGTATTTACACTGATTATTATGTACCTAATGTATGTCTGTGAATAAAGAGAAGAAGGATTTTAAGGTTTAAAATAGCTTTGATTAATGATTAAAGTAGAATTTCCTATGATCAATATTTAAATATATCATTTTGTTTCACATCCTACAGTTTTTTAAACCTCAGATTAATCTACCTTATTAAAATGAGAGATGAGAGAGGGTTGTGCCTATAATTGTGTAATGCGGGATCAGGCTCTGTGAATTTCAATTTGTTCTCAGATCAATTGTAAGAAAGGCATATAAGAAAGTGAGAATCTAGAAATCAATCCAATTGAAACTGTGCATGCTGACCCTTAAAAAGTCTTTATATACTCCAGGACCCTGGTTTGAAGACCTCTGGTTGAGAAAAGACAGAAATAATGTCACTGTAGTTGTTTAAACCATAGAGCCATTCAATAAGTTGTCCAATTGAATGATTCTGCACACAAATAAGGACAAGGCAGGAGATGATTAGGTACTAACATAAGCAGTCCAGGCCATTTAGTGCTAAGGAATTCAGAAAAGGGAAGTAAAAACATGTAGAGGTATAATATAACACATTATAAAGAAAGATAATTTTGCATGTCAACAATCTGTGAATGCATTTCTAGGTGTTCACTGTTTACGAACATCTATGATACTAAAGCAATCTCTGGGGACAAGCTTTGTGTTATTCATCTTTGCTTCCTTAACAGTATAAGGCAGGCAGACTCCTAATTTTTTTCAATTCAAATCAGTCGAATTCAGTACAAAGGTCATATACCTAGTTGTTAAATCTTGGTCTCCAGACCAGATTGCCTGGGTCTGAATCTTGGCTCTTCAATTTAGTATAAAGGTAAATTTGGGAAATTTGCTTAATTTTTCTGTACCTCAGTTTCCCATCATTGAAATGCAGTGCATAGTGGTACTTCACTCAGTTGATCTAGAGTTAATTTAAATCACATAAAATAGTGCCTGGCTCACACTAAAGACTTCACAAATGTTAGCTATTTTTATTCAATTAATCTACCTTTCCGAAAGTCACGAATACAAATTTTACCTAAAAAATAGGGAATGTTTTATTTCTCTTCTCTATTGATTGATTACCTAATTAATGTCCATACTCCATTCAATGACTGTTAACCCCCTATAGGATATATATTTTTTCAAATATTTTTTATTCAATAGGCAACCATTTCATTTTGTTGATAGTTCCTTTACTGTACAAAAGCTTTAAGTTTCATGAGGGCCCATTTAGTTTTTTTTTTCTCCATTTTTATTTTCCTTACCTGAAGAGTCATATCCAAAAAATATAGGTAAGATTTATGTCCAAGAGCATACTGCTTATGTTTTCTTCTAGAAGTTTTATGGTCTCAGGTCTTACATTTAAGTCTTTATTTTGAGTTTGTTTTTTGTGTGTGGTATGAGAAAGTAATAGAGTTTGATTTTTTTGAATGTAACAGTCCAGTTTTCCACCATCATTTATTTAAGAGGCTGTATTTTTCCCATTGTATATTCTTGTTTCCTTTGTCCTAGATTAATCACCAGTGTAAGTATAGATTCATTTTTGGCTTCTCTATTCTTTTCCAATGATTATGCGTCTGTTTTGTGCTAACACCATACTGTTTGGATGACTGTAGCTTTGCAGTGCAGTTTGAGATCAGGGAACATGATACCTATAGCCTTGTTCTTTTTCAAGATTGCTTCAGCTATGTGTGGTCTTTATATTTCCATACACATACACACAATGGAATACTATTCAGCCATGAAATCTTGTTACTTGTGACAACATGATAGTAGAAGATATTATGTTAAGTGAAGTAAGTCAGACAGAAAGACAAATACTGTATGATTTCACCTATGTGTGGAATCTAAAATAAAATAAAATAAACATAACAAAATAAGAAGCAGAATCATAGATATGGATTAAAAAAAAGGGTGGACCAGAGGGGAGTAGGGTCAGAAGAGGAGAAAAACAGGTGAGAGAAACTCAAAGGTACAAACTTCTAGTTCCAAAATAAATGAATCAAAGTATGAAATGTATGGTATGAGGAATATAGTCAATCATTATATAATATCTTTGTATGGTAAAAAATGATAACCAGACATTGTGGTGATCATTTTGAAATGTATATAAATATCAAAACACTATGAAACTAACATAGGTTGATTATACTTAAACTTACAGATAAAGAGAATAGTTTTTTGATTACCAGATGTAGGGGTTGGCAGGGAGGGAGGATTGGATGAAGATGGTCAAAAGCTGCAAACTTCCAGGTATAAGATAAATAAGTGTATAAAGGTATAAAGTGTATAGGGATAAAGTGTACAACCTGATAAATATAATTAACACTGCTCTATGTTATACAGGAAAATAGTTAAGAAAGTAAACCCTAAGAGTTATCACCACAAGGAAAAAAAATTGTTCATATTCTTTTGTCTTATACCTATATGAGATGATGAGTATGATTAAACTTACTGTGATAATCGTTTCATGATGCAAATAAAATTATTATGTACAACTTAAACTTATACAATGCTGTATGTCAGATATATTTCAATAAAACTGGAAGAAAAAAACCCACATTGACATTTGAGCATATTGTTGGAATATTTCTGCATACTTGAGAAAATTTGTTGAAGAGGTTTAAAATCTTAAGTTTCAAATAACTTGGTAATAGTTTTCCAGTAAAGACTGAAATTCTGATACTATCATCTATTAAGATTGCTGAGAATAAAATAGATGGGTGGGAAAGAATAAAGAGATGAAATATTTGATTACTCTCTAGATATTTTAAAGGCTTGTCACCATTATCAATACCACCAATAACCAAAAAAAAAAAATAATAATACATTGAGCATCAAATTACTATTTTGACAAGACCATGAAACTTTGGGAAATAGTTGGAAATAATTTGAACACTTCTAATTAATAGACTATTCCTTGGGAAAAAAAATAATTCTAAGTGAAATTAATTCAACATCATTTTATAGTAACCTAGAACATTCTCCTAAAAGTGTGAAATTTTAATGTTAAAATAATTATTATCTAAATACTTACTGCTCTTTTTGGTCAAATCTTTAACACAAAAATGAAAATTGTTTAATATACTGAATGTATACTTATGCTTCGATTATTTTAGAGGTACATATGTAAAACATTTATGTGCTTTGTATAGTCTCTAGGTGTATATTTATTCTACTTATTGAAAATGTTTGCACTAAATTATGCTTTATTGAGTGGCTTTATAGTATACACTATTTTCTGGTCAATAATTATGCCATTTTTATTTGGGAAATGTGATCAAATTTATTAAGCTCTGTTTATATGAACACACTTTTTCTTAATGTAATTTATAAATGAAAGCAGAGCACTTTGTAAAGTGCAATATTTGCAGAGCACTTTGTAAAGTTTATATATTTAATTTATACTTACCTGGCCTTATTTATTTATTTATGGCTGCACCTGCAGCATATGGAAGTTCCCAGGCCAGGGACTGAATCCTAGCCGCAGCTGCGACCTATGCTGCTGGATCCTTTTAACTCATTGTGCCAAGCCAGGGATTGAACCCACACCCCTGGGGTACCAGAGCCACTGCAGTTGAATTCTTAACACACTGTATCACAGCAGGAAGTTCTACCTTGCTTCATTTTAACTACAATGTAAACAGAAGACTCAAAGTACCATAACTTTAATAATTCAATTTTATCATAGCATTTATGCTTACATTTTAAAACTGCATTATTTATCTTAAATTATTTTAAATAACTGAAAAATTAATTCTAATTTTAAATGCTTTCTTCCCGCTCCCACAGCATTATTGGTAGTGTGTTTGATGCTGCTCTAAGAATGCAAATTTGTGGAGTTCCCCTTGTGGCGCAGTGGTTAACGAATCCGACTAAGAACCATGAGGTTGCGGGTTCGGTCCCTGCCCTTGCTCAGTGGGTTGGCGATCCAGCGTTGCCGTGAGCTGTGGTGCAGGTTGCAGACGCGGCTCGGATCCCGCGGTGCTGTGGCTCTGGCGTAGGCCGGTGGCTACAGCTCCGATTCAACCCCTAGCCTGGGAACCTCCATATGCCGTGGGAGCGGCCCAAGAAATAACAACAACAAAAAGAATGCAAATTTGCTATATTTTAGCATATCTACTACAGAACACTGAAAAAATAATCTTTGTCTTTAGTCTTGTCAACATCATATTTGTCTCTACATAATCTCTTCCTTAAAGAGAAAAGAATGATTTCACTTAATCCTTCAATTTGCAAATATTTTTTGAGTACCTGCCATGTAATAGATGTTAAGTTAGGCCAATACAATCTTATTATTATTATTATTATTTTTTTTGCTATTTCTTGGGCCGCTCCCACGGCATATGGAGGTTCCCAGGCTAGGGGTCTAATCGGAGCTGTAGCCACAGGCCTACGCCAGAGCCACAGCACCGCGGGATCCGAGCCGCGTCTGCAACCTACACCACAGCTCACGGCAACGCCGGATCTTTAACCCACTGACCAAGGGCAGGGACCGAACCCTCAACCTCATGGTTCCCAGTCGGATTCGTTAACCACTGCGCCACGACGGGAACGCCACAATCTTATTTTTTTTATGGAGCTTATAGTATAAGGGTGGATATAGGTAAACAGAATCAGGTATGTGTACTCTTATACGGCCATGACTTGTACAAGTTTCTTTTTTAAAAAACATTTTATTATTATAGTTGTTTTACAATGTTCTGTCAATTCCTGCTATACAACAAAATGACTCAGTTATTCACACACACACACACACACACACACACATATTTCTTTTTTCACATTATCCTCCACATGTGTGCCATACAGCAGGATCTCATTGCTTATCTACTCCAAATGCAATAGTTTGCATCTAATAACCCCAAACTTCCAGGCCATCCCACTCCTTCCCCCTCTGCCTTGGCAACTACAAGTCTGCTCTCCATGTCCATGAGGTTTTTTTCTTTTCTGTAGATAGGTTCATTTGTGCTATATGTTAGATTCTAGATATTTGATATCATATGGTGTATGTGTCTTTATGACTTACTTCACCTATTATGAGAGTCTCTAGTTCCATCCATGTTGCTGCAAATGGCATATTTTGTTCTTTTTTATGGCTTAGTAGTGATCCATTGGTATTCCCTTTTTTATTTAAAAATAAATTTATTTTCTGACCCCTCAGAGCTATCAGCATTACCTTTATTCTTAAGTACCATCAACTTCAAAATTCCTGCTCCTGTCACTTCCTGGTCAATGTACAGTCATTGGAGGAATATCAGAACAGAGAACATATGGACAAATGATAAACTATAGACAATTTTGCAATTTTATTTAAAGCATTCACCCTTATCCCAAACACTAAAACACAGATCAACTGCATATCTATTCTTTTTATCTGTCAGAACATTTTCCTAAGTATTATATCTCCATTTCAACATTTCACAAGTAGCAGATTGATATCATATAGCAATCCTAATTAACTTCCAAAATTCCATACCATGCAGACAATAACTTACCATGGTGATAATCAGAAGTGTCAATTTCATGAGTTGGAGTATACAAATATAACTTTCAAGTTAAAGTTCACATCAGGAGTACTTGAGAAATGTGTTGCTATGCAATCTAAAGATATTAAGTACACAGCTAACTCTCTGTGTTACTAGGGAGGAAATGTTTTAAAATCCCATCCATATAGTAGAACATGAAATCCGTATGCACTATAATAACAGAATATGGATTCTTACATTGGATGAGAGTGACAATCAATCCATTACTAATATTTGACCTATAATATTTGATTGTTTTAGAGCGAATGTGTACCTTGCTTTGCCCCTATTGAATTTTGCACAATCAATTCCAATGTTTTATTTTGATAACATGTAGAAAAGCATTCTATTCTATGCTGCATGACAATGTGAAGAGATAATATTTGGGAAATTACTTTCAAAAAATAGAAATTATATATATATATACATATATATATATATATATATAATAACCATTATAAATATCTTCAGATAATGGCTTGTATATTGATTTTTCTATGTGGTATCTATCTATTGAGAGAAGTTCTTCATTTGATAGTGTCAAAATTTTCGATCTGTGTTTATTTGGCTACATTTTTCGTATCTTGTTAAGATATATTTCCTATTCGAAAAATTAAGCAGAAAAATTCTATTTTCTTTATAAAGTATTTCCTTTTTTATTTGTGAATTTAAATATTAGAATAAAATTTACATTCCTAGTATTTGGGTTTTATTTTTTATATCAGTAGTAATTTGTCCTATCAACACATTAAATAATTCATTCTTTCTGTACCTTAATGATTCCTCCTTCATCAAGCTGTTATATATTTTAGATGGTTTTCTTAGCTTCCTGTTCTATATCATTTATTTTTTTCTCCATTATCATGTCAGTAACACATAATTACCTTTTTAGGAGGTGATCCTTTATAAATTTAATAAATAATACATAAATTAGCTACAATGATTTCTAGCATGTCTAAATTTTAAGCCTAATGCAGATGGGTCTTTGACTATTTTTTAAATTGAAGTATAGTTGATTTATAATATTAGTTTTAGGTGTACAGCATAGTGATTCAGTGTTTTTATACTTTATGCTCTATGAAAAGTTATTACAAGATAGGAGTTCCTTTCATTGCTCAGTGGACATGAATCTGACTAGCATCCTTGAGAACTCAGGTTTGATCCCTGGCCTCGCTCATTGAGTGAAAGATCCTGCATTGCCATGAATTGTGGTGTAGGTTGTGGACGCGGTTCGGATCTGGCATTGCTGTGGCTGTCGTGTAGGCCGGTTGCTACAGCTCCAATTCAACCCCTAGCCTGGGAACCTCCATATGCTGTGGGTATGGCCTAAAAAAGACACAAAAAAAGTTATTGCAAGATAAATGACTATTATTCCCCATGCTATATGATATATCCCTGTTGTTTATCTATATTATACACAGTATAGTTTGTGTAACTTAATTCCTTAATCCTAATGTGTCTTTCCTCCCTTTTTCTCCCCAATGGTTACCACTAGATTGTTGTATACATATGTAGGTGTTTGTTTTGTTGTCTATATTTGTTTGCACTATTTTTAGATTCCACATGTGAGAGATAGCATACAGTATTTGTCTTTTTCTGTCTGACTTGTTTCACTAAGCATAATATTCTCTAGGTCCATCCACATTACTACAAATGGAAGAATTTCATTCTTTTTATTAAAGAGTAATATTCCATTGTGTGTGTGTGTGTTTACATCACATCTTCCTTATCCATTCATCTGTTGGTGGACACTTGGGTTGCTTCCATATCTTGACTATTGTCAATAGTTCTACTATGAACATTGGAATTCATGTATCTTTTCAGAACAGTGTTTTTATTTATGTATTTATTTTTTGATCTATACCCAGAAGTGGAATTGCTGGTCATATAGTAATTCTATTTTTATTGATTGATTGATTTTTTTTTAAGGAATCTCCTTGCTGTTTACCATAGTGGTTGCACCAACTTTCATTCCCAAAAAGAGTGTACAAGGGTTCCTCCTCTTCACATCTTCACCAACAATTGTTATTTGCAGACTTTTCAATGGTATCCATTTGACAGGTGTGAAGTGATATCTCATTGTTTTAATTTGTATTTCTCTACTAATTAGCAAGATTGAACATCTTTTTATATGCCTGTTAGCCATCTGTATGCCTTCTTTGGCAAAATGTCTCTTCAGGTCTTCTGCCCATTTTTTTTTTTTTTGATTTTTTTTTTTATATTGAGTGCTATGAGCTATTTGTATATTTTGGATATTAACTTCTTGGTCAGTCATATCATTTGCAGATATTTTCTCCCATTCCGTGAGTTGTCTTTTCATTTTTTTTATGGTTTCCTTTGCTGTCCAAAAGCTTTTCAGTTGTATTAACTTCTATTTGCTAATTTGCTTCTATTTCTTTTGCCTTAAAAGACAAAAAATACTGTTGCTATTTATGTCAAAGAGGATTCTGCCTATGTTCTTGAAGTTTTATAATTTCAGTTCTTACATTTAGGTTTCTAATTATTTAATTTATTTATGTATATGGTGAGAGGAAATGTTCTAATCTCATTGTTTTACAGGAGCCTAACACCATTTATTGAAGATGCTGTCTTTTCTCCATTGTATACTCCTGCCTCATTTGTCACAGCCTAATTGACCATAGATATGTGGGTTTATTTCTGGGTTTTCTGTTTTGTTCCATTGGTCTACATACCTGTATTTGTGCCAGAATCATGCTGTTTTGTTTATTCTAGCTTTGTAGTATAGTCAGTAGTCTGGGAGGGAGTTCCTGCTGTGGCACAGTAGAAACAAATCTGACTAGTATCCATGAGGATGTGAGTTTAATTCTTGGCCTGGCTCAGTAGGTCAAGGATCTGGCATTTCTGTAAGCTGTGGTATAGGTCACAGACACGGCTCAACTCCCCACACTGGATTTGAACCCTAGCATGGGAAACTCCATATACTGCAGGTACAACCCTAAAAACTTAAAAAAAAAAAAAGTCTGGGAGAGTGCAACCCTAAAAACTAAAAAAAAAAAAAAAAAAGTCTGGGAACAAAGCTAGAAGCTTTGTTCTTCTTCTTCTTTTTTTTTTTTTTTTTCCTTTAAGGTTTCTTTGGCAATTTAGTGTCCTTTGTATTTATTTCCACATGAATTTTAAGGTTATTTGTACTAGTGAAAAATGTCATATTTTGTTAGGAATTTCTTAAATTCCATAGATTGCTTATTATAGTGGAGCCATTTTAACAATATTAATTTTTCCAATCCAAATGCATGGAATATATTTCCATTTAATTTTTACCATTTTCAATTTCATTCATTATTATTTATAGTTTTCAGAGTGTAGGTCTTTCACTCCCTTGCTTAACTTTATTTCTAGGTATTTTATTCTTTTTGATGTAATTTTAAGCAGTGCTTTGAATTCTGGTAAATTGTTTATTTCTATTTTATTTATTTTTTCAGAGGTTTTCTCTTGCTCCTTCCTTCTTTCCTTCCTTTCTCCTTCCTTCCCTCCCTCCCTCCCTCCCTTCCTTCCTTCCTTCCTCTTCTTTCTTGCTTTCTTGCTTTTTAGGCCACACCCATGGCATATGGAGGTTCCCAGGCTAGGGGTCAAATCGGAGCTACAGCTGCCAGCCTATGCCACAGCAACAACAGATCCTAGCCACATCTGTGACCTACACCACAGCTCATGGCAATGCTGGATCCTTAACCTACTGAGCGAGGCCAGGTATTGAACCCGCAGCCTCATAGTTCCTAGTCAGATTTATTTCCACTGCACCACAATGGGAACTCCTCTTGCTCTTCCAATTGAAAGTAGTTTCTGTGCCTTTGCATTTTGCTTAAGTTTCTTTGCCTCTATGAATTTAGAGTTACCTATTGTGGTATTGAGGAAATGATCTTATGTAGGCAAACTCTGTGTGCCCTGTGCCTTTGGTGGGAGAGCTACATTTGATATGAACATGAGCCACATCTTTTCTCAGGTGTTCTGGCAGCTATCACCTAGATAGAAGTGGAGCTGAAGACGAGGAGGCTAGAGCTGATGCCTGGTGTGATGCAGGTCTTTGCCTCTTCCCAGTGGGATTCATTGGTCTATTGGGCACAGGGTCTGATCCCAAGTTGCTAGAGTAGAAGCCCTGAGCGCCAGGCCTGAGATGACTCTGTTTCCCTTAAATGTGTGCTTTCTCTCTCCCTGCATGGACACTTGCCCCAGTGCAAGGAGTGAGAAAGCCAGTGGAGCCAATGTGGGTTCTCTGCTCCAGTTGATTGGAGAGTTTCAATGAACTGCCTATGTAGGCACCAGAAGCTCTGCTCAGAGTTTGAGTTGATCTTGCCAGCGGCCTCTGCTACACTGAGTCTGTTGTGGAATCTCTCTGCAGAGCAGGTAGGACAGATATCGCTTGACAAGTGTTGGGGGGTGAGCTATGGTGAAGTTGCCACCATCAGAAATCTAGGCTGCTTCTGAAATGCTGCTTGAATAGGTGCCAGCAATGGTTACCACCAACACATCACACCCTGGAACCTGGTCACAGTACAGTCTTAGCCACCACAGATTCAGTGATGTGCTGTGACAGGGAGTGAGCAGGATTGGATATTTTGCTAGAACTGGACTAGGTGCTTAGCGAGACATTTGAAGGAAACCCAATGGACCTCTCTCCACCCTTCCTTGGAAGCAAACCAACACAAGCACACTCCTCTGAGTAGAATCCAGGCTTCCCATAATCTTTCTCTTAGTCCCAGTAGTTCTCTGGCCAGCAAAAGAGGATTGCTTTCTCTGCATAGGACCCAAGGACTTGAGTGTCGAATCTGTGACTCAAACTGCTCACTAGTTGAGTTGTCTTATGCAATCTCATTTGTCCTTTGAGTCTCCTCCCAGGGGCCCAGGTCCCAAGCTAGTTTTCTTCCCTTCCTACTGAATTATGTATGTGTCTTTCTTATAGCCTTGATCATACAGAAGTTTTTCTGCCAGGTTTTAGTTAGTTTTCAGTAAGAATTGTTCCCAAGTAGATGCATTTTTGTTGTGTCGATGGGAAGGGGTGAGCTCCAAGTCCTCTTACTCTGCCTTCTTGATGTAAATCTCCACATAATGACTTAATGTCTTCTTTTTGTAAGATCTTTATTTCTGCTAAGTCACATATATACTCACCACATTTTTTTGGTCTTAAATGTGTTAAATATTCTTTGACATTTGGACTTCTATGTAATTTTAGTTTAACTTGTAAAGTCAATGAAATTTTGTTGGAATGTTTGCTGGAATTACAATGACTCTTCATATGAATTGAGACATATTGAAATCTTTATAAATTAGTACAATATCTATAAAATTAATTATTTTGAACATCCTTAATATCTTAGAATTACAATTTTTATAATTTTCTTTTTTACTTTTGAAATTTTTTTTTTGTCTTTTTTTGTTGTTGTAGTTGTTGCTGTTGCTAAGTCACGTGTGTATGAAAATTTATTCTCATGGAAGTAGCTTATGTTTTTGGTTACTGTTTTAAATGATATGCAATACTATTTTAAATTTTAGAAACTTCATTTTCTATCACTGGTATAAACAGAACATATTTTGTTTATTGATTTTATCTTAAAGATAATAACACTAGTCATATCTCTTATTCTAATGTTTTTTATAGATTTTTTGGAATTTTCCAAATAGATAATTTTACGATCAGCAAATAATAACAATTTATTTTTTTCATTCTAATTTTTACTTTTTATTTTTCTCGTCAAACTCTGCTGGCTATAATGTTACAGTTTTGAAGTGATAGCTCTGTGATTTTATTAGAATTAAACCTGCTTTTTTGACTAGTATTTTAAAATGATAACCTATGCTTTCAACTGAAAAAAACTGGTTTATTTATGTTCTCTTGGATTACTGATGTATTTGGATTTATTTCTATTGTATGACTTGGGGGTTATATTTTGGCATTTTTGTTTCCATATTTTTTTTTTGTCTTTTTGCTATTTTTTTGGGCCGCTCCTGCGGCATATGGAGGTTCCCAGGCTAGGGGTCAAATCGGAGCTGTACCCACTGGCCTACGCCAGAGCCACAGCAACGCGGGATCCAAGCCGCGTCTGCAGCCTACACCACAGCTCACGGCAACGCCAGATCTTTAACCCACTTACCAAGGGCAGGGACCGATCCTGCAACCTCATGGTTCCTAGTCGGATTCCTTAACCACTGCGCCACGACAGGAACTCCTCTTTCTATATTTTTAAAATTAGGTTTTATTATTGTTATTTGTCCAATTCCATTTTTCTCTTTTAGTGGTTTGAAAAATATATATTCTATTTCTATACTTTTCTTTAACATTTAACATGCATACTTAAATATATTTAAACATTTAAAGTTAAGTAATATTCTCGCATTAATTTGAAATATACTCTGCTGTAATTCTGATTACTCCTTTTATTCTTATTTACCTTTTAATTTTATCTCTTTATTCTAGAAATCAAATATTACTGATAGATACAGTAAACGTTTATGTTTAACTTCATGTTTACAGTGTTTTAAATTTAATTTATTGATTGTTTTTGCTTCCAAGAACTTTAGTTTTGAAGTACACTCTTTTTTTTTTTTTTTTTGGTCTTTTTGCCTCTTCTAGGACCGCTCCCATGGCATATTACCCAGGCTAGGTCTAAGTGGAGCTGTAGCCACCAGCCTATGCCAGAGCCTCAGCAACACGGGATCCGAGCCGCGTCTGCAACCTACACCACAGCTCACAGCAACGCCGGATCCTTAACCCACTGAGCAAGGGCAGGGACCGAACCCGCAACCTCATGGTTCCTAATCGGGTTCCTTAACCACTGAGCCACGATTGGAACTCCTGAAGTACATTCTTAGGAAATTTTATTAATGAGAGTTTCTTTATAGTAATTTGTTTCTGTTTTATATATCTAAATCGGGTTTATTTCACAATCATTCTTGTAAAACAATTTACTTGGCATAAGGATTCTAGTTTGACATTTTCTCATATCCCATTAAAAAAATTGCCTCTGGCTTCTGCTGTTGCTGTTGAGATGGTTGAAACTGTCAATGTAATTCCTTCGAAGTAATCTATCTGCCCCCACCACACCCCATATCTACTTTAAGACTCTTGTCTATGTGTTGTTTTGCATTGGCTGCAAATGGTCTGGGTTTGTTTTTATTTTCTGTTTGAATTTCTTGGGTTTCCAGAAATTAAGAATCTTTTCCATTGAATCTGTTCTGAATAATTCTCAGCCATTTTCTCTTTCAGAATATTTTCTCCCTTCTCCAGTCTCTACTCCATGGTCTCATTCAAGAACTTTAAAATATGTTCATATTTTTATCTTATATTTTGTCGAGTATATTAATATTTCTTTATAATTTTAATTTCTGTTTTTATGTTTTTTATTTAAAGAAAATCCTGATCGGAGTTCCCGTCGTGGCGCAGTGGTTAACCCAATCTGACTGGGAACCATGAGGTTGAGGGTTCGATCCCTGCCCTTGCTCAGTGGGTTAACGATCTGAGGTTGCTGTGAGCTGTGGTGTAGGTCGCAGATGCGGCTCGGATCCTGCGTTGTTCTGTCTCTGGTGTAGGCTGGCAGCGACAGCTCCGATTTGACCCCTAGCCTGGGAACCTCCATATGCTGTGAGAGCGGCCTAAGAAATGGCAAAAAGACAAAAAGACAAAAAAAAAAATTCTGATCATTGTTTCTTGCTTGCACATTTCCATTCTCTCCTCTATTTCCTTAAGCATGTGAAACATACTTATTTTACATTTTCTACCAGATCATTTTATTAGCTGAATTAGGTAGGGGATTTTTTTTCACTTACTTGAAATATTTGCTACCCCTTATTTTTCTTGACTGACATTTGTTAGGTTTTTTTTCTTTTTAATTTTTAAGTGTGTATCTAATTGTGTAACTGTTCCCTTCATGAGTAATTTAGAATTCATAAATTATGTTGTAGAGGACCTACTTCCATAGAGGATTTGTATGGTGTCTCTGCCAATCATCTAGCTAAAGTTTATACTTTCAAGTAATTCTTTTAAAAATGGAATTATTTTAATGGATTCAGGCTATACAAGTAATATCATTTTTGTTTCCCAAACGCTGTAAGCTTACTTATGTTTCTAATCTCCAAGAGGCATTTATTTTTCTTCTCCTCCCAACAAAACTAATAACTGAGAAAGAGAATCTGTTTATTCTGGCATCACTGGGTAAATTTTTTCATATCCTGCCTTTGTGTGGAATGTTTTCTATTTTGACTTTGTACTCTACATGGGCACAGAGTGTTTAGACCTTCCAGATTTCTGGATTTCCTCAGAATTGGTCTCAGAGGCATTATTGGCTTTTATCCTTTTTGCTTGTATTCCCAGCCTGAGAGAAATCCTATTACATATTGGGGATCTTGTCCAATCATTTACAATGAGTTCATTTTATTTTTTATAGCAACTGTATCTGTGTTTTAGCTGGAAATTTTTAGGTTGTCTAGCCTCCATGGATCCTAATAGTGGAGGTTTATTGTGTCTCTTTATATTTTGGTTATATTTAGGATGGATAGATTTGTTCAGACCTTATATTGGCTATGATACAGTGAGTCATTATAACTTATTTACTTTATTCAGACTCTATAAAAAACTCTACTTTAAAGGAGGACTGTTGGAGTTCTACTTTGAGCATAGGCTGCTGGGTTGACTGAATACAACTGTGCTAGAGAAGAAGAGGATTTAATTGGACTTGGTGCATAAGTTAGTAAAAAAAATTGACCTGTCTCAAATACTATTTGAACATCTGGCACCATATTTCATTCAACCTTTTGGAGAGTGAATCTCATTTCAATGGGAAATCCTTTGAGATTTGGATACTTCCTCATTTTAGCATGGAACCTTGGATTATCCGCTTTATTAGGAGGAGATAAACCTGATAAAACATTTTCTTCATTTGTAATGGATATTTTGTTTTAGAAAAGTTGTAGAGAAAAGTTGTAAATATGGAAAGTTTTCATATACTCCACAACCAACTTCCACTGTTGTTAACATCTTATATTAGTAAGGTGAATTTGTCACAACAAGTGAACCAATACTAATTAAATAAAGTACACAATCCATTCAAATTTCCTTATCTTTTACCAAATGTCTCCTGTTTCAGGATTCAATCACATCACATTTTGTCTTCATGGCTCTTGAGGGTCCTAGTTGCTGTGACAGTTTCTTAGGCTTTTTTTATTTTTAATGAACTTGACAATTTTAAGTATTAATCAGTTTTTTTGAGAATATTCCTCATTTGAGATTTTTGTGATTTTTTTACTGTGATTATATATGTTGGATTATAGATTTTGGGGAAGAAGTCCACAGAGGTAATGTGACCTTCTCATTACATCTGTTATGGTATGTTCCTATCATTGTGACTTATTGTCTCCCCATTTTCCACACTCTACTTTTTCTTTTTCTTTTTTTTTTGTCTTTTGTCCTTTTTTTTAGGGCTGCACCCATGGCATATGGAGGTTCCTAGGCTAGAGGTCTAATTGGAGCTGTTGCTGCCATCCTACACCAGAGCCATAGCAACGCCAGAAACTTAACCCACTAAATGAGGCCGGGGATCAAACCCGCAACCTCATGGTTCCTAGTTGGATTCATTTCCACTGCGCCTGCAGGAACTCCCATACTCTACTTTTTCAAAGGAACTTACTATGCACTGCACAGTCAATACATAAGGAGTGGGAAAATATGCTTCACCATTTTGAGGTCAGAGTATCTCCATAAAATATTGAAATTCTCTCTGAACAGGAGTTTTGTTTATTCTTCACACTAATTTTATTATATAATTATTTAGTGTGACTCATGTACACTTATTATATATTTTTGGTTGTATTTCAATGACCCTTTTTTTTTTTTCCTTTCTAGGGCTGCTCTTGGGGCATATAGAAGTTCCCAGGCTAGGGGACAAATTGGAGCTACAGGTCCCAGCTTATGCTACAGCTGTATCAACACAGGATCTGAACTGTGTCTGTGACCTACATCACAGCTCATGGCAACTATGGATCCTTGACCAACTGAGCAAGGCCAGGGATCGAATCCGCATCCTCATGTACACTAGTTGGGTTTGTTACCACTGAGCCACAATGGGTACTCCCTCAATGACACTTTTAAAAACTTTATATATTTTTAAAATCATTTACCATTTGGAATTCTCTCCTGTACCTTCTGTCCCCATCATTGTGTGTGTGTGTGTGTGTGTGTGTGTGTGTAGCAGCACTTTCAGATATGAAAGATACTACAGCCTTATCATCTGTGTGTTCTACCTTTTTCCTAAAACCAGTTTTTGTCCAAAAAGCCCTGGTCTCTTTTACTAGAGAATAGTATCAGAAACTAAGATCTGGGTACTAGGTATGCTTGAGACTAGTAGGGTGTTTCTGGGTTTTAGTCCCTCTCAGTTAACAGGGTAAGTAAATATATGTGTATATACTAACCTTTGTGTAATATGCATATCTGTATTTCTATGTGCAACCATTTGTATCTATGATAAGCTAAACATGAATTCATATAAAACAACTGACTTTAGTCCATTAAATGTGGATAGTTCTAGCCTTCTCCTCTTGCTTGCATGTATCCTTATACTCTAATAGTGAGCAGCCTGGCCCTAATCATCTGCCATTTATTTACTTAAATTTTAAATTCCATGACACGTCAGTGGTTTCAGAATTGTTAAATCATTCTCCCAGGGAACACAACTTTATCAATTAGGATAAGGTGCTTATGTACAGTTCCTTTTATGTACAGTTCCTTTTCCATTACTACATGTGTCAAAAAGTACACGGGTCAGTGCATTTTCCTCCTCCTGCTTCAGTGAAATTATTTCATTCATTTGTAATATGGTTAATTATTTTTGTAACATTATGTATTCTATCTTTGGGTTCTCTGTTGTGCTTTACAAAATGATTTTTTAAATATTTTCATATATATGATTTATTATTGCTGCTATAAATTTTGCAGGGTTTGACAGTGCATAATGTCAGCATTCATGGTTATAGTATTTTAAATAATGGTGTCATTGCTCTGAAATATTCTCTTTATTTCACCCATTTGACCCTCCTACTTTCCAAAACCCTAGAAACTGCTTATCTGTTTACCATTTCTAGTTTTGTTTTCAGCATGTCAGCTAAATGGAATTTTATAGTATGTTATCTTTTCAGACTGACTAATTTCACTTAGCAACATGCATTCAAGGATCATCTATGTATTTGCATGGATTGATAACTTATTCCTTTTTCTCTGATAGTTTCCCACTGTATGGATTATACCCCATTAATGATACACTTCTTAAAAGATGTTTGTCTCCAAATTTTGACAATTATGAATAAATGTATTCTAAATATTCATGTGCATGTTTTTCTATGGACATAGGTTTTCTTTCTTTCTGTCTGTCTGTCTGTCTTTTTAGGGCTACACCCATGGCATATATAGGTTCCCAGGCTAGGGATCAAATCCAAGCTATAGCTGCCAGCCACAGCAATGCCAGATCTGAGTGATGTCTGCAACCTACACTGTAGCTCACGGCAGTGACAGATCCTCAACCCACTCAGAAAGGCTAGGGATGGAACCCTCGTCCTCATGGATATTTATTTGGTTTATTGTGGCTGAGCCACAATGGGAACTCCTAGATTTTCAAACCAGTTAAGTTAATGCCTAGGAGCACAATCACTGGACGACATTATAAGAATACATTTAGCTTTGGAACAAACTGCTAAACTATATCTAAATTGGCTGTATCATTTTGCATTCCCACTGACAGTAAATGAGGGTTTCTGTAGTTATACATCCTTGTCAGCAATTGGTATCAACAGATTTTTCAAAATCAGCAGTTGCAATTGATGTGATATTATAGTCATATATCATTGTTTTAATTTGCAATGTTGAAGACAAATTACATTGAGTATCTCTTGTCTTGTAGTTCCCATTGTGGCTCAGCCATAATGAACCCAACTAATATCCGTGAGGATGCAAGCTGGATCCCTAGCTTTGCTCAGTGGGTTAGGTATCTGGCATTGCCCTGAGCTGTGGTGTAGGTCACAGATGTGGCTCGGATCCTGAGTTACTGTGGCTATAGTGTAGGCTGGTGGCTGCAGCTCCAATCTGACACGTAGCTTGGGAACTGCCATGTGCCGCAGGTACGACCTAAAAAGAATAAATAAAAAAATTTACCTGCTTATCATCTTTGTTGAGGTTAGTATTTCTAAATTAGATTTTTGCTTTTTTAAACTGAAGGATAGTAGATTTACAATATTATTTTAGTTTCAGGTGTATAGCAAAGTGGTTGTGGCTCAGCCACAATAAACCAACTAGTATCTATGAGGATGAGGGTTCCATCCCTGGCCTCACTCAGTGGGTTGAGGATCTGTCATTTCCATGACCTACGGTGTAGGTAGCAGACATGGCTCAGATCTGGTGTGGCTGTGTCTGTGGTGTAGGCTGGCAACTACAGCTTTTTTCAGATTATTTTCCAGTATAGATTATTATTAGATATTGAATATTGTTTCCTGTGTTATATAGTAAATTCCTCTTGCTTATCTATTTTGTATATAATAAAATATATCCTTTATCCCATATTCCTAATTTATCTCCCCCTCCTTTTGGTAATCATAAATTTCTTTTCTGTCTGTGAGTCCTTTTCTGTTTGGTAAATTGATTCATTTGAATTTTTTTTTTTAAGATTCCACATGTAAGTGATATCATATATTTGTCCTTCTCTGACTTACTTCACTTAGTATGATAATCTCTGTGTCCATCCATATTGCAGCAAATGGCAATATTTCATTATTTTGTGGAGTTTTTTTGGCTTAGTAAAATTCCATCATATATATGTACTGCATTTTCTTTATCATGCTCTGTTGATGGATGCTTAGATTGCTTCTGTGTCTTGGCTATTGTAAACAGTGCTGCTATGAATATTATGGTGCATGTATCTTTTTGAATTAGAGTTCTCATCTGGTTATATGCCCATGAGTGGGATTGCTGGATCATATTATAGCTATACTATGTCTCACTTATCTTAAGAACCTTCTCTCTCTATCGCTTTTTTTTCTATGGCAGCTATTATGAAGGTTTTGAACAAAGATTTGTTATCTACTTTCTTGTTTGATTTCTGCTGTTGGAATTTGTGTTGGTGTTTATAGTTTTCCTTCATTTCGTTAGATATTAAGAGGACATGGCTTTGTGATATGGCTTGTTTTTTGCCATTCTTTTTTTTTTTTTTTTTTGCTATTTCTTGGGCCGCTCCCGCAGCATATGGAGGTTCCCAGGCTAGGGGTCTAATTGGAGCTGTAGCCACCAGCCTACACCAGAGCCACAGCAACGCGGGATCCGAGCCGCTCTGCGACCTACACCACAGCTCAGGGCAACGCCGGATCGTTAACCCACTGAGCAAGGGCAGGGACCGATCCCGCAACCTCATGGTTCCTAGTCGGATTCGTTAACCACTGCGCCACGAAGGGAACTCCTGCCATTCTTACTTAGATGTCCAAAAGAATAAACTGTCACTGAATTTATTATATAGTTAAAAGCCTTTCAGTGCCTGTTATTTTTGTCATTTTGTTCTTTTTTTTAAGTGATCGCTAGTTGATAATCTTTGTAATTTACATAAATGCACATGATTTTTCTCTCTTACCTTAAAGATAGGATTACAAGGCAGAAACGGTTTTTCAGGTAATTGTCCACTCTGCATTCTATATCATAACCAGTACTACAGCAACCATCCTCCTTTTTCATAATCATTTGTTATCTCTAAACTGAATCTTCCCCATATTTTAAGTAATAACCACATCTATAGTTTCAGTCTATCTCATATGTCTCCTTGCTTTCACTTGCACTGATGCTGCCCTAAGTCAGACCCCTGCTTTTTCTTACATTAACTTTTGTAAAGTGTCCTACTAAAGTATAAGGTGGCAAAATATACCACCTCAAAATATGCCCCTTTGGCATAAGGATTATTTTGAGCTAAAGGCACTTGAAAACCAGCAGGTATTAGAAAGCATTCTGACCTTCCCTTTTCTTCTTGAAAGCAGGAGATAAAACTCCCATGTGAAAGATGTCCTCCCTGTATGAAGATGAAAGAAACATTCTTATCACCAAAGACAGGGAGTAGAGGCCAAGAGAATTCTGTAGAAGTAGATCTCGTTAAAATAACTCTTATCCTTTCTTAGCCTCCCCATGTATTTTAGTTACTTTTCAACAATTGCCTCTTTTTATTCAACCTAATGTAAAAGCATATAGGTTTTGCCACTTCTTTGGAAATTCATTTCCTTGTGAAGGGTCCTGTGTCACTAAAAACTTATGTTAAATAAATGTGTATGTCTTTCTTCCATTACTCTGTCTTACGTCAATTTAATTCTAGGCCCAACTGAAGACCCTTAAGGAGTAGAGGTAACATTTTGCCTCCTCTGCAAAAATAATGGTTTCCTAAGGCATCTTGCTGTTAACATGTTTGTTACATCTCTAGCCCATCCATCTTACAGCTGGAGTGTGATTTTATTTCTAAGAGAGAAAGAAGGGAAAATCCTCTCTGTCTGTGTAGTTAAGTTCAAGTGCATTATAATGACTTCTAAAGTTTTTAATTATTTAGGAATCACTGACCTAAACTGTCTGCCTGTTCTCTAATGCTCCAACCTCTAATCATTGATCCATGCCCTCATGTCCTAAACCACTATAAGCTTTCTCTTATCCATGTCTTTTTCTATGCTCCCCTTTTAGCTTGTAATAGCAGTTTAATTTAGCTATGAAAATAGCCTTTTAGCTGATCTCCATATTTCAGTTCAATGTGTCTGAACAGTGAAGAATAGAGATGTCAGTGAATGTAAAGTCAGCAATGTGAAGAGAAATCAGTAGCATTGCCAATGGTGTAATAAATAGGTGTTATTTTGGATTATCACCCACACACTTGGAGTTTACCTTATGTTGCTTTAATGAAGGATGAAGAAAGAGATTTGAGTGGAAGATTATGACATATGTTCATAAGGACAGTGATGTTAAATATGTTTATGTCTTTGCACAGGAACAGATATTAAGATGTAAAACCAACATTGAATTTTATATTTAAATATAATATACAGTGAAATAATGGTTTAATAAGTACATAAAATGATGAATTGGTTACAAAAGTACATACATGAGTACATGTAGGAAAAATTAAATTAACTTCAGAAAAAAAGTATATGAAACACAAAGAAAATTTTTTGAAAGTATCACTTCTCAAACAAATGAAAGTTATCCAAAGAGAACATTCCTTTGAAGAACTATAAAATAACATCTTTAAAGACGCCAAATGGATAGTTTAATTTACATTTTCTTGGTAAATAGGATAAAAATGACAACTTGAGGGTTTCTTCCACTTCCACTATGAATATTTGCTAAACTTCATTTTATTGTTTTTATTTATTTATTTATTTTAGTTTTTTTTCTGCCATATAGCATGGGGACCAAGTTACACATATATGTATACATTCTTTTTCCTCCCATTGTTGTGTTGTGATTTAAGTATCTAGCCATAGTTCTCAATGCTACACAGCAGGATCTCATTGTAAATCCTCTCCAAGAGCACTAGATTGCATCTGTTAACCCCAAGCTCCCAATCCCTCCCACTCCCTCCCTCTCCCCCGGGGAAGCCAAAAGTCTATTCTCCAATTCTATGATTTTCTTTTCTGTGGAAACATTCATTTATGCTGTATATTAGATTCCAGTTATAAGTGATAGCATATGGTGTTTGTGTTTGTCTTTCTGACTTATTTCACTCAGTATGAGAGTCTCTAATTCCATCCATGTTGCTGCAAATGACATTATGTCATTCTTTTTTATGGCTGAGTGGTATTCCTTTGTGTATATATATATATATATATATATATATATACACCACATCTTCCTAACCCAATCATCTATCAATGGACATTTGAGTTGTTACCATGTCTTGGCTATTGTGAATAGTGCTGCAATGAACATGCGGGAGCATGTGTCTTTTTAAAGGAAAGTTTTGTTGGGATATATGCCCAAGAGTGGGATTGCTGGGTCATATGGTAGTTCTATGTAAGATTTCTAAGGTATCTCCAAACAGTTCTCCATAGTGGGTGTACCAGCTTACATTCCCACCAACAGTGCAGGAGGGTTCCCTTTTCTCCACACCCCCTCTAGCATTTGTTATTTGTGGTCTTATTAATGATGGCCATTCTGACTGGTATGAGGTACTGTCTCCTGGTAGTTTTGACTTGCATTTCTCTAATAATCAGGGATATTGAGCATTTTTCATGTGCTTGTTGGCCATCTGTATATCTCCCTTGGATGGTATCCTGTCTTATATTTAAATCTTTCAGCCATTTTGAGTTTATTTTTGTGCATGGTGTGAGAGTGTGTTCTAGTTTCATTCATTTGCATGCAACTGTCCAGGTTACCCAGCAATTCTTGCTGAATAAACTTTCTTTTTCCCATTTTATGCTCTTGCCTCCCTTGTCAAAGATTAATTGACCATAGGTGTCAGGATTTCTTTCTGGGTCCTCTATTCTGTTCCATTTGTCCATCTGTCTGTTTTGGTACCAGTACCACATTGTCTTGATGATTGTGGCTTTGTAATATTGCTTGAAGTCTGGGAGAGTTATGACTCCTGCTTGGTTTTTGTTTCTCAGGATTGCTTTGGTAATTCTGTGTCTTTTGTGGTTCCATATAAATTTTTGGATTGTTTGTTATAGTTCTGTGAAAATGTCATGGGTAATTTGATAGGGATTGCATCAAATCTGTAGATTGCTTTGGGCAGTACGGCCATGTTTACAATATTAATTTTTCCAATCCAGGAACATGGAATATCTTTCCATTTCTTTACTTCTACTTTAATTTCCTTGATTAATGTTTTATAGTTCTTGGCATATAAGTCCTTTACCTCCTTGGTCAGGTGTATTCCCAGGTATTTGATTTTTTGGGGGTGCAATTTTAAAAGGTATTGTGTTTCTGTATTCCTTTTCTAATATTTTATTGTTGGTATACAGAAATGCGACTGACTTCTGAATGTTAATCTTAGATTCTTCTTCTTTGCTGAATTTGTTAATCAGTTCAAGTAGTTTTTGGGTTGCGTCCTTAGGGTTTTCTATGTATAGTATCATGTCATCTGCATACAGTGACAGTTTTATCTCTTCTCTTCCTATTTGGATGCCTTTTATTTCTTTTGTTTGTCTGATTGCTGTGGCTAGGACTTCCAAAACTATGTTGAAGAGCAGTGGTGAGGGTGGGCATCCCTGCCTTGTTCCAGATTGGAGTGAGAAGGCTTTCAGCTTTTCTCCATTGAGTATTACATTTGCTGTGGTTTTGTCATAAATGGCTTTAATTATGTTAAGGATTGTTCCCTCTACACCCACTTTGGTGAGAGTTTTGATCATGAATGGATATTGGACTTTGTCAGATGCTTTTTCTGCATCTATTGAGATGATCATATGGTTTTGGACTTTTCTTTTGTTAATATAGTGTATGACGTTGATTTATTTGTGTATATTGAACCATCCTTGTGAACCTGGGATGAACCCCACCTGGTCATGATATATGATCTTTTTGATATGTTGTTGGATTCGGTTGGTTAAGGTTTTGTTGAGAATTTTTGCATCTATATTCATCAAAGATATTGGCTGATAGTTTTCTTTTTTAATGGTATCTTTGTCTGGTTTTAGCATTAGGGTGATGGTGGCATCATAGAATGTCTTTGGGAGGGTTCCTTCCTCAAACTTTTGAAAAAGTTCATGGAGAATGGGCACCAGATCCTCTTTATATGTTTGGTAGAATTCACCTGTGAAGCCATCTGGTCCTGGGCTTTTATTTGTAGGGAGTGTTTTTATGACATCTTCAATTTCATTTCTAGTGATCGGTCTGTTCAGTTGGTCTCTTTCTTCTTGATTTAGTTTTGGCAGGCTGTAAGATTCTAGCAAGTTGTCCATTTCTTCCAGATTGTCAAATTTGTTGGCATATAATTGTTCATAGTATTCTTTTATGGCTTTTGGTGTTTCTGCAGTATCCATTGTGATTTCTCCTTTTTCTTTTTTTTCTTTTTTTTTTCTTTTCCCACTGTACAGCAAAGGGGTCAGGTTATCCTTACATGTATACGTTACAACTACATTTTTTCCCCCAGCCTTTCTTCTGTTGCAACATGAGTATCTAGACAAAGTTCTCAATGCTATTCAGCAGGATCTCCTTGTACATCTATTCTAAGTTGTGTCTGAGAAGCCCAAGCTCCCGATCCCTCCCACTCCCTCCCCCTCCCATCAGGCAGCCACAAGTCTCTTCTCCAAGTCCATGGTTTTCTTTTCTAAGGAGATGTTCATTTGTGCTGGATATTAGATTCCAGTTATAAGTGATATCATATGGTATTTGTCTTTGTCTTTCTGACTCATTTCACTCAGGATGAGGTTCTCTAGCTCCATCCATGTTGCTGCAAATGGCATTATGTCATTCTTTTTTATGGCTGAGTAGTATTCCATTGTGTATATATACCACTTCTTCCGAATCCAATCATCTGTCGATGGACATTTGGGTTGTTTCCATGTCCTGGCTATTGTGAATAGTGCTGCAATGAACATGCGGTGCATGTGTCTCTTTTAAAGAGAGTTTTGTCCGGATGGATGCCCAAGAGTGGGATTGCGGGGTCATATGGAAGTTCTATGTATAGATTTCTAAGGTATCTCCAAACTGTTCTCCATAGTGGCTGTACCAGTTTACATTCCCACCAAGAGTGTAGGAGGGTTCCCTTTTCTCCACAGCCCCTCCAGCACTTGTTATTTGTGGATTTATGAATGATGGCCATTCTGCCTGGTGTGAGGTGATATCTCATGGTAGTTTTGATTTGCATTTCTCTTATAAGCAGCGATGTTGAGCATTTTTTCATGTGTTTGTTGGCCATCTGTATATCTTCTTTGGAGAAATGTCTATTCAGGTCTTTTGCCCATTTTTCCATTGCTTGATTGGCTTTTTTGCTGTTGGGTTGTATAAGTTGTTTATATATTCTAGAGATTAAGCCCTTGTCAGTTGCATCATTTGAAACTATTTTCTCCCATTCTGAAAGTTGTCTTTTTGTTTTCTTTTTGGTTTCCTTTGCTGTGCAAAAGCTTTTCAGTTTGATGAGGTCCCATGGGTTTATTTTTTCTCTAATTTCGATTGCTTTGGGAGACTGAGCTGAGAACATATTCATGATGTTGATGTCAGAGAGTGTTTTGCCTCTGTTTTCTTGTAGGAGTTTGATGGTGTCCTGTCATATATTTAAGTCTTTCAGCCATTTGGGGTTTATTTTTGTGCATGGTGTGAGGGTGTGTTCTAGTTTCATTGCTTTGCATGCAGCTGTCCAGGTTTCCCAGCAATGCTTGCTGAATAGACTTTCTTTTTCTCATTTGATGTTCTTGCCTCCCTTGTCAAAGATTAATTGACCATAGGTGTCAGGGTTTATTTCCGGGTTCTCTATTCTGTTCCATTGGTCTGTCTGTCTGTTTTGATACCAGTACCACACTGTTTTGATGACTGTGGCTTTGCAATTAGACAAACAAAAGAAATAAAAGGCATCCATATAGTAAGAGAACAGATCAAACTGTCACTGTATGCAGATGACATGATACTATACATAGAAAACCCTAAGGACTCAACCCCAAAACTCCTTGAACTGATTAATAAATTCAGCAAAGTAGCAGGATATAAGATTAACATTCAGAAGTCAGTTGCATTTCTGTATACCAGCAATGAAATATTAGAAAAGGAATACAAAGATATAATACCTTTTAAAATTGCACCTCACAAAATCAAATACCTCGGAACATACCTGACCAAGGAGGTAAAGGACATATATGCCGAGAACTATAAAACTTTAATCAAAGAAATCAAAGAAGATGTAAAGAAATGGAAAGATACTCCATGTTCCTGGATTGGGAAAATCAATATTGTAAAAATGGCCATACTACCCAAAGCAATCTACAGATTCAATGCAATCCCTATCAAATTACCCATGACATTTTTCACAGAAGTAGAACAAACAATCCAAACATTTATATGGAACCACAAAAGACCCAGAATTGCCAAAGCAATCCTGAGAAACAAAAACTAAGCCGGAGGCGTAACTCTCCCAGACTTCAAGAAATACTACAAAGCCACAGTCATCAAAACAGTGATTTCTCCTTTTTCTTTTCTAATTTTGTTTATTTGGGTTCTTTCTCTCCTCTTCTTGGTGAGTCTAGCCAGAGGTTTGTCAATTTTGTTTGCCTTTTCAAAGAACCAGCTGTTGGTTTTATTAATTTTCTATTTTTTTTGAATCTCTATTTTATTGATTTCCTGTTTGATCTTTATGATTTCCTTCCTTCTGCTGACTTTAGGTCCTTTTTGTTCTTTTTCTAATTCATTTACTTGGTGGGTTAAGTTGTCAATTTGAGATCTTTCTTCTTTTTTGAGGAAGGCCTGTATTGCTGTGAATTTACTCTGAGCACTGCTTTTGCAGCATCCCATAAATTTTGAGAAGTTGTGCCTTCATTATTGTTTGTCTTGAGGTAATTTTTAATTTCCTTCTTGATTTCCTCATTGACCCATTGGTTTTTTAGTAGCATGTTGTTTAGTCTCCATGTAGTAGGTTTTTTTCTCATTTCTTTTCCTGTGGTTGATTTCTCATTTCATACTATTGTGGTTAGATAGGACACTTGAGATAATTTCTATGCTCCTAAATTTGTTGTAGTTAGCTTTGTGCCCCAGTATGTGATCAATTCTTGAGCATGTTCCATGCGCACTTGAGAAAAATGTGTAGTCTGATTTTTTTTTGGATGTAGTGTCCTAAAGATGTCAATTAAGTCTAATTTTTCTATTATTTTCTTTAGGATCTCTGTTCTTTAGGATCTGTCCATTGATGTAAGTGTGGTGTTAAAGTCTCCTACTATGATTGTATTCTCATCAATATCTCCCTTTATGTCTGTTAATATTTGTTGTATTATCTGGGTGCTCCTGTATTTGGGGCATATATGTTGATGATAGTAATATCCTCTTCTTGAATGGGTCCTTTAATTATTAAATAGTGTCCTTCTTTGTCTTTCTTTATGGCCTTCATTTTAAAGTCTATTTTGTCTGATATGAGTATTGCAACTCTTGCTTTCCTGTTTGTTCATTGGCATGAAATATTTTTTCCCACCCCCTCACTTTCAATCTATATGTGTCTTTTGTCCTAAGGTGAGTTTCTTGTAGACAGCAGATTGACGGTTTTTGCTTTTTTATCCAATCAGCCACTCTGTGTCTTTTGATTGGAGCATTCAGTCCATTGACATTTTACGAGATAATTGATGATTACTTATTGCGATTTTAAACCTTGTTTTCCAGTTGATTCTATGATTCTCCATTCTTACTTTCTTTTTTTTTTTTTTGGTTGGATGGTTTCCAATTATTTTCTGCTTGAGTATTTTTCTTTTAATTTTTTGTGAATGTAATGTTTAGTTTTGATTTGTGGTTGCCCGGTTTTTAAAGTATGTTAACCCCTTCCTATAATTGTGTGTTTTAACCTGATAGTCCTGTAGGTTCAAACACTTCATCACCATAATAAAATTTAAAAAAAGAAAATTAAAAAAAGAATCTATTTATTTCCTTACTTCCCTTACTCATATTTTGCTAAACTTCATTTTATTGTGATCTCTGATGTATTGTAAACATTAGAAGACCTTGGCAATAACCGAAAGGCAAGTCCCACTTGAACAAAGTATAAGCTCTAAGTAAGCCAAAATATTATTCTTATAGAGAGAATTAGGAGATCTTCCATGATCTGGTAAAAGATTAGTATTCAGTTTCTTAATCTTTTACCATTACACTGGCATACCATTTGCTTGGTGAAAAATAAATATTAGATGAATAGATTTTCTAATTAGGAGGAATAAGTAATCACTAGTATCTGGGATCCCCGTTATAGCTTTTCATTCCACATTCATAGTTCAGTTTTCCGCTCTGAGATAGAATTTCCATAGGAAAGGAAAGTGCAAGATCTGTAGTAAAGGGAAAAGCCAGTCAAGTAACCCGGATGTATATAACCACTCACTTGACTAAAGCACTTCTATTTTATAGAATGTGTATTCTCACTTCTTTAGAGAAAAATGTGCAATGTTCTGCATGGAAGTAAATTATGACAAAGAATATCTGACTGGCATAGGTTAAACTGGCCACATAATCTTAACCTGTGGAATAAGAGCTAGACGATATCCTGGTCCAAACATGATTCAGAGTGTGAGGAATTCACAGAGATTTGTGAGCTCTAGCATATGCTAACCTTACTAAAATCTTTCCTACACATCCTTCTCATTCCATTTGTATTTACCATGCATAGCAAACAGAATATAGAAGTGGCAGAAATGTTGCCTTCTCAAGGCAAATGATAGCAAATGCTGGTTAGTTTGTTTCATGACCTCTCCTTTCTTTCCTTTCTACCTTATTAGACTACCCCATTTAAGAAGCACATCTCTTGTTTAGACTTTAGACTGAGTGCCAGAATCACACTTTAAACATGACTTTTGAAATTATGTTAAAGCTTGTCCCTTACTCTATTTGAAATTAAAATGTGGATTCTTTAATACTTGTTAGAAGGTCAAATATGTCTAATAAAATCTGAATTCTCTAAAATTTTTGGATGGTCGCCAAAATCATGAAAATGCCAGAGATATGGAAAAAGGATCGACAGGGAACTCTCAAGACAAAAAAGGCAATATTGCAAGATTTAAAAATGCTGACAGCCTGTTCTCCTTCACGACCTGAAGGTTTTTTTTTTTTTTTTTTTAACAAATTATTTGAATGTGTAAAATTAAGGACAGCTGTGAGGGGACATTCATCTTAGAAATAAAGTGAAATGTTTTGCCTAAAGTATCTTGGGTTCAAACAACCAATCTCATATTCAATTCAATCTATCATGCTTGGAGTAGGTATGGTGATGTGAAACTTTCAGAGTAGATGTTTTATGAAATAATTTTAATGAAATGAGCTTGCCAGTCCACTCAAAGGTGTGTAATAACATTTTCTTTTGATCTTTAATTCATCTATTTCACTTTCTCCTGAGTTGATTTAAAGTAAAACTTTAATAGTTAGTTGCAAGCTCTTTGAGAAAACTCTTTATTACCTAATTTTGTATTCTCTGGAACATATCACCTTGCCTAAGAAGGAGCATAAGTAAGTAGAGATGTAGATGAAATTTGATCGCCCTTGAGATGATAACTGCAGAATTGATTTTGACCATAAATGTTTTATGGTTCCCTTCTAGGGAATTAGGAATCCTAAAAATAGGAATACTAATCGAATTGCAGATATGTCTCACATAAACATAGATGCTTCATATGTAAAACCCACAATATGATTGCAGATTGCTGCTGTCATTGTGGTTAACCAAATTTCCATCATTTAAAAATTTCTGTCTATGTAGTAATACTGGATGATATAGAAAAGTAATAGTGATATATAAAATATTATGATACAGTATATTATATATTATACATACAAAACTAAAATAAAAATGTATTTTTAACAAAAGTGTAATGGAAAAATATTATGTATTAAAAGTATCTGTTTATTATCTAGTAATTGGATTTAAAATTTCAAATAGCTGTTAATTTTGAAAAAAATAGTTTTCTAAATTTATGAAGGCTGTTATCATAAAGAATGGCTAATTCCACTTGACCATTGTGTACAAAATTATAAAATTTACAGAATAGAATAGGAAAATAAGGTCCCAGAGAGTCCATGAATGCATAATACTGGTAAGATTTACAATAATGAAGACAAATAAAACCTAAAACTGTTAAGTAAATATATATGATCATAACTAATATAAAGTAATATTTTAATATTGTAATAACTACATATTATGTGTAATGTATAAAAATATTGAATTGCTATGTTGTATACCATAAAGAAATATAAATTTATAAGTCAACTATGCTTCAATTAAAAAAAGAAATACTAAGAGATGTAAAAATTAAGTATTGAGAATTAAGTCCTAAGAATTTTAATGTTAAAATAACTGTTTTTATACCTGAATCTATCTTCTAGATTGGCTCTAATGGGAAAGTAAATGCAATACTTATTATCAATATATTACTGCAAGCTGAACAATCTGGTTAAAGAAACTGCAATTAGATTTCTCTTTGGCAAAAGTGGTATGTTAGTATGCATAATTTAAAAAATCAAAACTACTTTAGATTTCCCTACTGGTAAGTTCATATGAAAAAGGAAAGCCAACTTATAGGGTTAAAAAATTTTTGCCTAAGTTTCTTTCACTGGTTACTAGCCTATATTTTGTTTCATTTCCTTTAAGTAAAACATTTCCTCAGAACCAAAATCAAGGAAAACAATGGATAGTGTTACATACTTGAAAGAGCACTGTTTTGAAAGTTAGAAAATAGAGGTTGTCATCTAGCTTGTACTACTAACTGGCCATTATGGCTATATTTTGCCTCAGAGTTTCATATATTTTCTTGGGGCTTACATTTTTTCTTGATTCTCATTAATTCTTTGTGTGGAGCCCCATATTTAAAGACTTGGAAGAAAATCTAATGGTTCCCTTGTGATCTCATCAGTCTATTTAGTTCAAAGTGAGGCAGTTCTATCCCCTAGAACAATATTCTTTTCCCAGATCTCTTACCCTTCTGGCTACCCTTGTGAAACAACTTTTTTTGGCTCAATGCCATTTTTTATCAATACTGTCAAGATCCTCTTACCCTTCCTTGCCTTAGTTAACACTGTTGCCCTGCTACATCATTTTCACAGTCAATAAATAACCACATAGGAATCAAGTTTCTGTCTTTTCATTCATCACTTTTAAAGTTGATGAAGAATTTTTGTCAATGATATTTTTAAAGACTTTGTTTTCTATGTATAATCACTGGGATATAATTATACCTAGATATTTGACTGGGATTCTAATCAACATTGATCCTTAAATCTGCCTCTAGATACTTGTTGCTACTCCCTAAGCCTCTGGGGCTGCCATTGCTGCTGGCTTGATGGCATCACCAGATCTTATTGAAGTCATGACTATATCCAAGTCTTTAGAATTGAGGGGAGAGTCACTGGTTGTTAATTCTTCCATTATTGTTTATGTATCTACAATGACTTATGTGGATCTTCAGTCAAGGTTGTTATCACTTGTACTGTTGTAGTTACTCTTTGACGGAGTAATTATTAATAAAGGCTCAAACTTTGTCTACCTTTGTGCAAATAAAGAATATGCCTTCAAGTCCCTGTTCTGTAGACTAATGCAGAACCACCTGACCCTCTAAATTTTCATGTCTATGAGTTTTGGGAGTTAAGTTTTATATGCATCCAGAAATTTAATACAGCTATCTGAAATCACTGTTGGCTTGAATGGTAACCCTTCCCTCTTCAGGACTCTTGAGATAGGATAGATCTCATTACTAAAAGTAATCCCTGAATAATGAATTCCATTTGTGCTACTTTTAGGGTAGATTCACATGACCTATTCCTCTGTGTAGCTATATGAATGCTTGTGAATGTGGAAAATCATGCCTTTTATCATTTTCAGTTATTATGTCAGAGACTCTTATAGCTCGGAGAATGATGTAAAAGAAGATCTTTAATACCTGGTTAGAAATGTCTACTAAGTAGGAGCATATATTAGATACCACCAGGGCTCTTAGTCATTCTTATTATGGCCAAATAATTTTTGGCTACATAATATGTATAGCAGATGCTATCAGTGCTCTGCCCAAATGCCCTCAGGTCTCTTTTACTGAACCTATGTACTTTCCCCCTAGTTTCTGTGTTATTTTGCTTCTAAGGTCCATACCTGGGACACTTCTTCAATAAATGAGTAAAGGTACTTGAACCATTTTGCCTATATGCACATGGCAGATATCTCACCAGTGAGTGGTCCTTAGCCTATGACTGATTGGTGGTTTGTTACCAGAGTGTAAAAGGCCAGCATTGTCCAGTGAAACATAATTTAACTCTAAAGTTTCCCCAAAGGATTAAGATAAAGCTTAAACTTTCTCCACATGAGAATTCTCTGGACACAGTTCTGCTATCCACAAGGCTTTGTTGATAGTTTTCAGCCTTTGGAAGGGAAGAGGAGATCATAGAGAAGGAATACTGCCTCTAAAACCAGTGACTAACACATATCAATTCTATTGGCAAAAAACAGTCACCAATGACTGTTGGTCTGGCATTCATCCAGACCTGAATGCCAAAGGGCTGGGATATACAGTACTTTTCTGGGAAACCACTTCTTACCATTAATTCTCCAGAATGGCAGGAGAACATGAACTGTAATATCTTCCTATCTCTTAGAAGAACCACAGACTTACCTTAATCAGTTATCATCATAGTCTGTTCAACTAGTAAAGTCCATTTTGCTTTATTTTAAAATCTATTATGGAAAAAGTGGGTCATCAATTAAATTCTCCTTTGAGTGTATATTATCTATATGTGTATATATTTGTGAATTTAGCATATATTCTTTTTTTTAAATTATAGTTGATTTAATGTTGTGACAATTTTCTGTTGTACAGCATAGTGACCCACTCATACATACATACAGTCTTTTTCTTTTTCTTTTTTGTCTTTTTGCCTTTTCTGGGGCTGCTCCTGCGACATAGGGAGGTTCCCAGGCTAGGGGTCTAATCGGAGCTGTAGCTGCCGGCCTATGCCAGAGCCACAGCAACGCGGGATCCTAGCCGCTTCTGTGACCTATACCACAGCTCACAGCAATGCCGGATCCTTAACCCACTGAGCAAGGCCAGGGATCTAACCTGCAACCTCATGGTTCCTAGTCAGATTCATTAACCACTGAGCCACGACGGGAACTCCAACAGTCTTTTTCTTATATTGTATTCCATCATGGTCTACCCCAAGAGATTTGATGTAGTTTCCTGTGCTGTATAGTAGGACACCATTGCTTATCCTTTCTAAATGTAATAGTTTGCATCTACTAACCCCCAAATCCTTATCCATCCTGCTCCCTCCTTTCTCCCTGCAACCACAAGTCCATTCTCTATGGCTGTGAGTCCATTTCTGTTCTGTAGGTAGATTCATTTGTGTCATATTTTAGATTCCACATATGAGTGATATTATATGGTATTTGTCTTTCTCTTCACAACTTACTTCAGTTAGTATGAGAATCTCTATTTGCAACCATGTTGCTGAAATGCCATCATTTCATTCATTTTTTATGACTGAGTAGTATTCTATTGTATATATGTACCACAACTTCAATAATTAAAAAAAAAATACAGGAACCCCTATATTCACTGCCAAACTATTCACAACAGCCAAGATTTGGAAAAAACGTAAATGTTCATCTATAGATGGATGGATTAAGAAGATGTGGTACATATTAGCATATATTCTTAAGCACATCTCTTAAAAAATGTGTTAAGCTTTATGGGCTATGGAAAACAATTTTAAAATACTATGAGTCTCTCAGTTTATAATATAGGAGAGGAAATTAACCTGTAGCTTAATTACTTACCTGAAAAAACCTGTAGCTTAATTACTTACCTGAATTAAGAAACACTATATTAGATGTATGGAAAAGTATATACACATACATATAAATATACAAATAAATATGTAGACATATATATTTTGAATTAAAGAAAGTAAGTATAATTTATGAGAAAGAAAATTTTTGCAGTGTAGAAGGCATTAGAGGTGAAAATTTTTGTAGATTGGAAATTTCAAGAAAATAGTCCATATAAAGTGAAATCTTGTGCAAAATTTTAAAGATGTTCAGGGTATAATGTGTTTAATGAAGTTTATCAATAAATTATTTATTAACTCTCCCAGGGTAGAACGAATTATAGTTTAAAGGCAAAATATATGTTTCAGAGGAATTTGTATGCCACAGAACAGAGTTTGCTCTGCACTTTTTAGGATAAAACAGAATTCTTCACAGACGCAACAAAATCTTCAGAAAATTAAACTGAGAAATGTGAATATATTACTACATCAACTGTAATATTCCTTAAACTGGCTTTCAAAACTCACCACATGTAATCTGAACCAACCTTTGATTGATTTGTTACCTGAGTTTCTTTTCTTCTTTTCCTCTCCTTTTGCAATGAATAAGGTTTCCCCAATGTCTGTCTCCACCATGAAGCTTTCTCTGGCTATTCCAGTTGTCTTTTGAACTTTCTTCACTAAAATTGATTTTGCCTATTCTTATTTGTATCCATATACAGAGTTATTTTTTCAATTTAACGTTAGACATTTTCTGCCTAAGATTGCATTGTGTATGTGTTCTATAGTTGCTGAAAGAGGTAAAACAGTACTAAGCACAAAGAACAAACCATCCCTACTTGGTCCATTGATTAGTAAAGAACTTTCTGTTACACAAATGAAATTGTTTAACTCAAGTAGTGGGGCTCTTATCAACCCAAATGTAGGAAGAAACTAAGGGCATTCTCTGTAATGTTTGCTCCCTGGAAATAAGGGACCCCTATGGAAATGTGTTTTTATAAGTTTGTCAATGGGTTTTCTAAGCAGTTCAGAGGTTATTATTTTGTTTAAATGACCAGCTTTATTCTATGAAATATTAATGGTGAGGCTCCCATTGTGTTGTCTGCTTGTACATTCTTGGACCAATCTGTAGCAGTTGGACATTTTCTAATTAATCATTGTAGACTGAAAAGAAATGTCTCTGAAGTACTAAGTTGATAGGGGAATGGTTAAGGATAAATTAGTTCTAGTAGAAAAATATCTTCTCTTCTATGCCTGATGTGTAAAGTTAAAAAAGAGAGAGAGAGAGATTTTGTAGCCTGTTGAAAAAAATTCAGTGAATTTCTGCCCTCAAACAGCTCATGGGTATTTCTTTGACCTAAATCTAATAGCAATTTAGTGCCAGTTTCTTCCCTGGTAACCCTAGGGTAATCCTGAGTCTGAGAAAAGCAAATTACCTGTCTTGTCATATGTTTCAATCGGAAACTTAAATAAAGACTTGCACTTTATTATCATTATTACAGTAGCATTGTCTCTGCCAACGGGGCCAAGGATTAGTCACTTTTTCTGTTATCAGTCCCACTGTGCATGTGTTTTATAATATCAACTTTGCTTTGGTGTTTAAGTTTATATTTTCTGGAGGGCTTCTCATGTTTTCATTTACTTTCCTTGGATAATTATAATAAGTTACGTAAATCTAACTTATCAATCAACCACAAGTTCAGAAATACTGATTTCATCTATCATTCGAGTGCCAGATTCATATATTAAAATCTCTCGTGAAAGACACAAGGTACCTCAAACTCTAGTACTGAGTTTGTCTTTTCTCTTTTTCCTCATCAAAACAATGATTTGCCCTATGTTTAGAATTCCATTTAGTTAACACCACCATCTCTCAAATTACTCAAGCCAGATCTATTATTTTGTGGTACTACCATCCCCTTAATTACAAGATCTTCTCAAATTTCCTCAACTCCCATTCTTTTCATCTTTCCTACAATTACTTAAGGTCAGGCCCTCAAAATCCCTCACACAGACAATAGTAGCATAACCTCTGAACTGTACTACTGCTAGCTACCCCTGTCCCTTGTTCCCATCTCCAGGCCGTACCCTCCACAGTGGCTACAGAGTAATCTATGTGTAATTCTCCTGTTTGGGACCCTGTGTGGATCTTTACTGGCTATAGGACAGTGCCCGGTCTCTTCAAGTTTCTGCAGGCTCATGCCCCACGCAGCTCTGACCCTCCTCGTTCTTCACTCTCATACTGAACCATTGTTTCACTCCTTCATGTTTTATAACCTTCCTCCTATTATGCATAAAGTCACTATTGATTGCTAAATCCATATCCATTTTTTGAAACCTTACTGAGCTGACACACTGCTGAAGTTTCACTGGACCATTTCACTGGGCAGTGCCTGACATGTCCTCCCTGAAATGCTCTGTTCTATTCCTGTCTTTCTCTAATTATAGAATATTAAAACTGATCTGCAATATTTTTACAAGTTTTATCTATCTAGTATGGTTCTTTAAAGCTGATTATGCAATACTCCTGTTGAAAATTCTCATATAGCTCAGTGCCTAACATATTAAAAGGACTTGAGTATATAGGTTGAGCATATCTTATTTGATTTTGTAATATAGTTTGTAGAAATTATACCCACTATATGTAAGAGAACTCCATATCATATGGCTAAATAAAGACAGTAGAAAATAAGCTTAAGGCTGAAAATAAGATACAAAATGCTTGGTGCTTACCTAAAATAAATTATATTATTTAAAAATTTATATAAAATATTTAGATTTTTTACTTGCTCACACAATGAAAGCTAAAATTCAAAATTTAGGGTATTTATATTTAAAGTTATTTGTTATTTTGCATACAGTTATGAGAGGCAGGATCCCTAGTGGTTAAGAGCATGGACTCAGCAGTTATGATACCTAGGTTTAAATCCTGTTTCGGTGTTTTCTATTTGTGTGGCCTTCGGTAGGTAATTCAGGGTCTTTATGCCTCTGTTACTTTTTTTGTTGAAACCAGAAGAGTTTTTTTTTTTTTTAAATATTGAAGTATAGTTGATTTACAATGTTGTGCTAGTTCCTGCTAGTTCCAGGTGTAGAGCAAAGTGATTAAGTTTTATATATATATTCTTTTTCAGTTTCTTTTCCATTATAGGTTATTACAAGGTATTGAATATAGTTCCCTGTGCAGTACTGCAGGTTCTTGTTGTTTGTCTATTTTGCATATAGTAATGTGTATGTTTCAGTTACTTTATCTGTAAAACTTGCCTTGTGGAATTGTTGTGAGGATTAAATATGTTAATTAATACAAATAGAGTTGTAGCACATATGAAATAATCTATCAGTATTGACATTATTATAATCTGTAATTAGGAATTAGGAATTATGTACACATACATCTACATATACATATGCATATGATGTATAACGGACTGCAGAGTTTCTCTAACGAAGGTTTGGGAGTTTAAATTTTCTGTATTTTTTTTTTTTTTCCTGAAATTCTATTTCAAATTAGTAGTGAATCAACCCTAGCATAGGGCTTGACTCTGGGCACTTGCTCTGGTTGAATGTAATTCTTTGTTTAGTTATGGCAGATTCATAAAATCTTCAAAGAACTGTGGCTTTATGGAGATGCTTTGAGCACACTTAACTAAAGGGAACACTGCATTTGTAAAGATGATAAGTTAGAAGAAAGGTATTTTCAGTAGAATTCATTAAATAGCAAATGGTTTTTCACCCCATGACTGAACATTTCCAATGCTAGGAAACACACCACCTTTTCACCTGGCTCATTTCACAGGGCCTATGTGAGAGTTAGAAAAATTTTCTATAATAATAATAAAAAAAGGTTAATTGTAGTTATCAGAGATTTTGGATATGGTCAGATTAGCAAAGTGTCAACTATTCTGATATTCAGTTACATAACATGTTGAAAATAGTAAGGAATCTACAAATATTTGCTCATCACCTTTTTACTTTATAAGAAGTTAAATTTCTTTTTTGGAGGAGGTTTTACCTATTAGTCTCTTTTAAAATTCTATCCACATAAGTCCCTTCATTTAAGATAAAAATCCAGACATCTTCAACTATTTTAATAACGTTTTTCAAACCTTAAAATCCATTAATTTGTCATGATGATTTACTTGTCTGAATGGGTTTACTTTTGTCTTAAACATTTAAAAAAAGGCAGATTGTGTAACAAAAGAAAATAACTGAGGTATGTTTTAACCATAATAGGTATCAAGTTATAGATGTTTATTTTTAATCACAAAGGAAAAGATGAAATTTGCTTTTATGTTCACCTCACAACATTGACAACTAATGTTAAGAGAATATTAATTGACACTCTTCAGCTGCTTTATAATTTCCTACCATACTTTGTGCTGCTAAGCCACATTTCTTTCCAATCATTTTTGTGCAATTAGGTTTTTGGCCATAAGATATCCCTTGTGCAACCTTATAATTATTTTGATTACATCCATCTTGTTAAATTTGGCCCATCATTTGAGCCTGTCAAGATCTTGGAACATGGTTTTGTCATCATGCCGCCCTAATTCATATAACTCTCACAGTTTCTGTGCTTGCTTTGAATATGTTAATGCAAGTCATTAATGAAATAGGAGAAGATGAGACTCTGTGACTTTCCACCATCATCCACTGGGCAGTGATTCTATAGTAACATTTGAGTATGGTCAGTTAAGCAGTCAATTAACCTAACTTGACAAACATTGATTGAAATGAAAAATAGAATTAAAAAAAAAATCTCATTCTTAGTTAATATAAAGATTTGGACAAATGGTAAAATACTTTGTATTGGATGTTTATTCTATTTTTTATAAATGGAGAATAAGGCTATACTAATACTGAGCTTAAGTAGTGGAAAATGAAATATTTGAGCTAATGGTGTTGAGACTTCTATCTTGTAACTTTGTGCTTGGAGAGACATAAGCCAATTCAGAAAATCACCTGTAAATATCTGTGTCCCATGATGGTTTTTCTGTTTCTCTTAGACACACACATACACACACAAACACACTATTGAAGTAATTGCCTTGGTAAGGAGGGTCTAGTAAGAAATTAGTTCTGATATAATGAAGAGAAGTTTGGAGTCACTATAAATTTCTAAGTCCTAACAACCTTTTTGTTTTTCTTCTTTTTAAGACTGTACCTGTGGCATATAAAAGTTCCCAGGCTAGTGGTTGAATCAGAGCTGCAGCTGCTGGCCTATACCACAGCGACAGCAATGCCAGATCTGAGCCATGTCTGTGACCTACACCACAGCTCAAGGCAACAGCGGATCCTTATCCCACTGAACAATGCCAGGGATCAAACCCACATTCTCATGGATACTGATCAGGTTCTTAACCTACTGAGCCACAACAGGAACTTGCTGTCTTTTTTAAACTGATGCTGTTTGCCTAAAGCCGTTCTGTAGAGGGAGACTTCAGCTGGGGTTCTTATCTTCCAGCTTTCTCTGGAATGGAAAAGAGTTAATAAGTAGGGGTGCCATGGCAAAAGAGTGGTCAGCCATATCCATCTGGCAGCAAAACAAGGCCAGAGCAATGTATTTTCTACCCTAATAGCAGGTATATGGGAATGGAAGAATTGCATCCCCTCTTATCTTCTTTTTTTTTTTTTTGTCTTTTTGCCATGTCTTGGGCCGCTCCTGTGGCATATGGAAGTTCCCAGGCTAGGGGTCCAATCAGAGCTGTAGCCACCAGCCTATGCCACAGCCACAGCAACGCAGGCATCCGAGCCGAGTCTGAAAACTGCACCACAGCTCACGGCAACGCCGGATCCCTAACCCACTAAGCAAGGCCAGGGATTGAACCTGCAACTTCATGGTTCCTAGGCAGATTTGTTAACCACTGCACCACGATGGGAATACACCCTCTCATCTTTTTTGTTGTTGACCCATCCAATAAATAGGCTCATCTTAGTTTGATTGTAAAGAGCTCCATTTAAAGAGTAACTAGCCAACAGTCTTGAGAAAGATTGTATACTATCAATGTTGTCCAACAAAAGTTAATCTTCCATAAAGTTAATTGGAGTACTCATATGTGACCAGGCACACAAAGAAAGATCACTGAGCTTAATTTATGTGACACCAATACTTAGAATATTTGTTAAATATCCAAACCAAATAGATAATCCTTTGTTAGTGTTCAGAATGCATGACATCTGCTTTCCTAGCATTATGATATTAGGGGAATCTGAATAAGTAAGCAAGGTGTAGGCAAGGATTCGGATCAAAAAGTAATGAAACGATAGTATTGAAGGATATTTTTCCTAAGTTATAGGGAAGCCTATTCTATCTTTTCTGCCCTTTAGGAGAGAATCCATAACCGGGTACTTTTAGTTTCTTATATCAGTGACTTCACTGTTTGTCCAGTTCTTGTATCTCATGGACTGACAAATTTTCTATTTCTTATTAAGGATAATTATTACCTAAAAACTGAATTCACCTCTTAGTGGTTGTCAAGCTAATCCACATAACTAAGCCACAGAATGGGAGAAGGAAGGATTAATTGCAGCATGTAAGGAGAACACTAGGGGTGTTTCCCAAAGCAATGTCTCCCCAACAGCAAAATTGGGGAATTTTTAAGTTAAGTGTACATGAATATTCACAAGGGGACTTGAATAAATAAGAATTCAGCATAGATTTGGCTAAAGGTTGACAGGGTCCAAGCTTTTGTTGGTTAAAGTCACAATAGTGACATCATTATTCCATCCTCCACCTGGGTGGGGGCCTTAGTTCCAGCAGAATTCAAAGGTATATTATTATGTATATGCCTTGAGGAACAGGATTCTGCCTTAAGGTTGCACTATAGTTTCTTCAGTGCTCCTCCTCCTGTTCTGCCTTCCCTTTAGATAATTATTACTGAGATGTGGTCAAAGGTAAGAACAGGCTTAGATCACAAAACGGCTTAGGCCAAAATGGGTTCTCTTTTGTCAAGAAAGTTATCCCTGGTTCTTTACCTTGAGGTCTTCTAATCTATCTGCTTCCACAATTGCCCCTTCTTACAATGTCTTTTTTTCCCCCTCTACCTGCACTAATATTAGTAATTATGGCTAACTTAATATTTTGTGGTCTAGGAAGTTACTCTTTGTCTAGCCTTTCTTGCTTGCCAATATTATTTTTCAATTTGCTTAATTGAAACATCATTATCTTACTAAAAATAATTTGTTCTATGTTTCATTCAGATTCTTTAGAAAACATTAGCTCATTAAAAAGATTCCTATAGTTACATTGATTGGTAGGGTAATAATTAGTTTTAATATTTTGGATGATTTCTTTGAGTGTGGTTTTTGAGGCTGATTTGCTAGTTAATTTTTTTTTTGTGTGTCCCAGTCTCCTGGGATAAGTAGTATTGCCTGATAATTCCAGGAATTTTCAGAGTTGACTTCTATCTTAGATGTAGCAAAGAGCAGAAGAACAAACACAAAAAAATATAAACAAGTGGAGATCTTTAGGTTATTAAGGTAACACGAATTTAGCTAAAAAATCCATATGTTGGAGTTCCCCTCGTGGCGCAGTGGTTAACGAATCCGACTAGGAACCATGAGGTTGCGGGTTCGGTCCCTGCCCTTGCTCAGTGGGTTAAGGATCTGGCGTTGCTGTGAGCTGTGGTGTAGGTTGCAGATGCGGCTCGGATCCCGCGTTGCTGTGGCTCTGGCATAGGCCGGTGGCTACAGCTCCAATTCAACCCCTAGCCTGGGAACCTCCATATGCCGCGGGAGCGGCCCAAGAAATAGCAACAACAACAACAACAACAACAAAAAAGACAAAAAAAAAATCCATATGTTGATCCCTGCCAATACATACATTACACTGAAAATACTCGCTTTTTCTTTAGTGATTATCTTTTATCACTAATAACTTTTTGTCTCCCTACTGACTTTTTGCCTGCTTTTTCCATTATTGAAAAACCAGTGTTAAATTCTCTACATTTCACATCATTATGGATTCCTTTATTTATTCTTATAGTTAAATTTGACTTTATATATTTTGCAGATGTGTTATTGTGCACACATTTAAGATTTATGTGCCCCCCCCCACGTTTTGCTTTTTATGGCTGTACCCACAGCAGAAGGAGGTTCCCAGGCTAGTGTTCCAATCAAGCTACAGACTACAGCTGCCGGCCACAGCCACAGCCACAGCAATGCGGGATCTGAGCCATGTCTGTGACCTACACCACAGCTCGTGACCATGCCAGACCCTTAATCTGCTGAGCAAGGCCAGGGATTAAACCTGCAACCTCATGGTTCCTAGCCGGATTCATTTCTGCTGTGCCACGACGGGAACTCCTCTCTGCCTTTTCAGCATTATGAAATGTTTCCCTCTTGCATACTCTTAATCCACAAAAAAACATTCAGTGTCCAGAAAATCTGGGCATAAACTCTGATATTTCAGTTACACTCATCACAGATTCAAACTCCTCCCCTATGTAAACTTTCTAAATCCGTTTCTCCTGAAATTCTGCCATCTCTTTATCTCATAACTGTTCTACCATCAGTGGTCTTGCTTCCTTCAGAGTGATTTTTATCAAATACGAAATCTGTTTAGGTCAGTTTATAAACAGCTCCATCGTTTCTGTTGCCAAAACTCGGCCTCTGTCCACTGGTGTGGTCCACAGCAGGCTAATGCCCTGAAGGGTATGCCCTCCTTTGGGAGAGAAATGGAAGTGGTTTTATAGTTTGGGAGCAGAAAATAGGGCCACAGATAAAGATCAGAGTGGATGGAAGCTTTCATTCTTCTTCAGAGTTGGTGTTGAGCGGCATCAGGACTTGTTGTGGTGGTCCTCCTTCCTGGTTTTCATTTTTGGGGGTTTCATTTCTGTAGAAGAGCTCAAAGATATTGTTATGAATATTACTTAAAGAGGAACTAGGACCCTGCCCCAAGGCTGCACTATTGTTTCTTGACTGCTCCTCCCTTTTTCTGCATCCCCTCCCTTCCCTGATTAGCAACTGTTTGAACCTGTCCTTTGGGACTCAGGGAAGGTCAAGGAAGCTGGAGCTTATTCCCTAAAAATGAGAAATGGGAGACACAGAAAGCCTTGTGCCCAGGAGCCCCACAGGGCCCTGTTCAGTTTAATTTCCCATTGCTTTTAATAATCAAATTCTTTAATGTGTCCTACATGGTCCTCAATATACCCAACTCTCTATTCTTATGGCTCATTTGGTCATTCCCCATTTTTTGGTCTGCTTATGACATAGTAGCTTTTCTTTTGTTCCTTCTAATCTCCAAGTCCCTGAAGTCGTAGGCCTTTCCATATTCCATTTCTTCTTTACTATTAACCTGTCTTTTTACCTAGAAAATACAATTTGCAAATCTCAATTTAAAAGCTACTTCCTTAGGGAAGCCTTCCCTCACTATCCAGACTAGATAACATTCTCCTGTTTTATACTATCCATAGTGCCTATACCTCTCACTCTTAGCACTTACAGTCTTTGCAATTTTATGTTTATGTTGGTATTTGATTAATACCTATATATTCTTACTAGAAAATAGGCTTTTAAAATAGGGATAGTTCTGATTTGCCAAAGTACACATCTCTTGACATGGATTTGGGAAATATTTGGTGCCCTATAAATATTTGTTGCATGAAGAAACCGAATGAATGAGCAAGAAGTATTCATGTCCAGTCTCCCTTTGATCATCACTGGCCACAAGTTAATATACTCTTTGTTCCTTTATAATGACAAAAAAGAATTTAACTTTTTAAAATCTATTTCTTAATGAGTAGAGAGCCAATTTAATATAATGTCAATATGTTTATAATGCATTTCCAATCTCTGTTGGCTTATTTTTTGTACCTAAGTACATATATTCTTGAATTTGCTCTTACAAGGTTTATATACAAACTTAAAAAGTAGGCATTTAAGGGGGGAGGGATAAAGTAGAAGTTTGGAATTAACATCGATACACTACTATATGTAAAATAGAAAATCAACAGAGACCTGCCATATAGCACAGGGAACCCTATTCAATATTCTGTAATGGGAAAAGAATCTGAGAAAGAATGGAATCTGAATCACTTTGCTGTACACTTGAAACTAACACAATATTGTGAATCAGCTATATTCCAATAGAAAATAAAAACAAAATAAAAAACTAAAGGTCCATTCAAGAGGAGAAAAATAGGCATTTAAGCATATGACTGGTGTACAAATTATTCTGGCCATAAATCTAATGTCTAATGAAATTGGAAATTATGAGGATGCATAAAATAAAAACTTTTGCTAATCACTTAGAACTTAAGCCTATTTAAAAATGCTAATCAGTAAATTTTTGGAAGGTTGCAATAGATTCCATTGTAAAAAGAAAAAAAAATTGGCTCATGATTAAATTAAATATATTTCTAATAGAGCAAAGAGAAAGTGAAACGCCAAGTCTATTTCCATAAAAGAGATTTTCATAAAAGAATGACTAGTCTCAAAATAATTGGTGATGATCCAAGAAATAATTTTATCATGTGGAAGATATGAAAGATTAAAGCAAAGACTAAATTCCAAGAAAGAAAATAATATATAAAATAAAATTTTACTATGAGAAATGAAACCATGTTTTTTCGTAAATTAAATAAATGTTGTGGGCTAAGTAGTGTGCCTTCCAAATTTGTTTGTTGACATTCTAATCCCCAGTATCTCAGAATGTGACTGATTTGGAGATAGGGCCTTTTAAGAGGTAATTAAGATGGGAATTCCCATTATGGCTCAGCAGAAACAAATCTGACTAGTATCCATGAGGATGCAAGTTTGATCACTCAGTGGGTTAAGAATCCAGCATTGCTGTGAGCTGTGGTATATATAGGTTGCAGAGGCGGCTCAAATCTGGTGTTGCAATGGCTATGGCATAGGCTGGCAGCTGTAACTCTGATTCGACCCCTAGCCTGGGAACTTCATATGCCACATCTGCGGCCCTAAAAAGACTAAAATAAATAAATAAATAAATAAATAAATAAATAAATAAATAAATAAATAAAATTTTAAAAAGAGGCAATTAAGTTAAAATGAAGTCATTAGAGTGGACTTTAATCCAGTATAAACCATGTCCTTATAAAAGGAGGAATTAAGACCAAGGGAAGATTATGTGAAGACACAGAGAGAAGGTGGCCATCCGCAATACAGAAGAGAGGCCTCAGAAAAAAACTGTCCAGCCTCCGAAACAATGCAAAAATAAATTTCTGTTGACTAAGCCACTTTTGTGATACTTTGCTATGGTTGCCCTAACAAACTAAAAACTTAAAGTGTAATTAATATCTCTATAACTTATGTATTATAAGTGTTAGGAGAAATCTCCCAAACTAACTTAATTACTTTGGCAACAAAGTTTTCGATAAAATTATGTCATTAATATGCTAAAAACTCCTAAACTAGCTCCGTGCTAAACCACCAAAACACAAATATGAAAATCAAAATGAACACAATCTGTGGCCATTAAAGCACAATAGAACACTAATTTTTAATAGGCAGCTAACTGGAGATTCTTCATTTTAATCTAGCTAAGGTTCCATCAGAAAATTATTTCAGAGGTTCGAAGAATCTCCATCTCTGCCTTCAAAGAACTTGCGAGGTGATGATGATGATGATCATTTTTGAGCATGATCATAAGCTAAGCAGTATACTAAACACTTTATTTTTTCACTTAAATCAAAAGGTATTATTTCCCCCTTATTTTTCAAATGATGATCAGAGAATTTAAATAATGTAACTAAAGTTATTCTCTGAGTAATTAAGAAGTTGTTCCCAGATTCCCTACCTTTTTTTTTTTTTTTTTCTACTCTGGCTGCATATGGAAGTTCCTGGGCCAGGAATCAAATCTGAGCTACAGCTGCAACCTACACCATACCTAGGTCATGCTGGATTCTTAACCTGTTGCTAGAAATTAAGATTTCCAACTCTTAATTGCTAGTATTTGCTCACATAATTTACAGTTTCATATAGTAAAGAAAAAGTCTCCAAGAAAATGTAGGTTTTTGACACATAAATATATTTAACAAACTTCACAATGAAGTATATATGTTGCAGTAATTTCAGTTTAATTTTTTGTAATATTGGAATATTAATGGCATTGGAAAGATTATGACTTTTAGTATGTGTTTGTGTGTATACCTATTTGTACATATATAATTCTATAATATTTAATAGTAAAACATGACATAATTATATAATTATTTCATCTTTCATTTATATAAGTACAGAATTTGATGTTTTTATGATATATAAATTTTTAATGTTACATTATAAAATAATATTTAGTAAAAAATTTAAGAGGTGAATATATGTAGCTATATATTTTTTATAAGGTATTCAAAGTACCATTTCAGGGATTGTTATATTGCAGTCTTATTTTGCCTTTTAGTAAAAAGCCTATTTTTATAACATAAAATTATTCTTGTTTCATTTCTAACAATTTAAAGAAAATTAGTCTCTTTGTTTCCTTTTCTTTCTTTCCAATCATGCTGTTTTCATGGTTACATCTACAACATCTTTTATAACAGAATTGAATATGTACTTCTTCACTGTCAAGGTGGAATATCATGCAGAATTAATTTCTCTAATATATAGAGGAAAATATTCATAGAAAGACTCCATTAAATAAATTTTCTGTAATACCAATTAGTGAGGAAGACAATGTAACCAAATTTTACCTAAATCTGAGACAGATGAATAGTGATATGTCTATGTCAGTGACCATATATATATTATTGTAAATATTTTGAAAGGAATTTTTATACATATGCACAACTATGCAAATAAGATTATAAAATAATATTAATAAAATATTGAAGTAATGACTATTAGGAGTTCCCATCTTGGTGCAGTGGAAATGAATCTAACTAGGAACCATGAGATTGTAGGTTCAATCCCTAGCCTCGTTCAGTGGGTTGAGGATCCCTCATTGCTGTGAGCTGTGGTTTAGATTACAGATGCAGCTCGGATCTGGTGTTGCTGCAGTTGTGGTGTAGGCCGGCAGCTGTAGCTCTGATTCAACCCCTAGCCTGGGAATCTCCATATGCCATGGCTGCAGCCCTAAAAAGAAAAAAAAAAAGAAAAAACATAATGACTATTATTGAGTATTTGCCATATGTAGTATTACTTAGTTACATCGCATGTATTTTCTCAGTTCTCATCATAACCTTATTGTATGCATTTTATCTTGGTACTTATCGATTTAAACACAGAGGAATGACATAGTGATTATGTTACACATTATGTAACACAATGTCAGGCCAACTGGAAATTTTAACATACTTAGCTTGGTATGATTTCATAAACTCTCATGTGGTAGCTTTTAAAATTAAATTTCTCTGGATAGGGGTGTTGCATATGATTGTGAAATTTAGTTGGCCTAAGTGGACCTTTTTTGATGAATACTTCAGGGGAAGCTTTCTATCCAGTGGATAGTTACAGAATATTGCAAATAGAAACAGGTCTTTGCATAATAGCAGGACTTTTTGTAGACCTTGATTTTTCCTGCGACCTTTAGTGGAGAGGTCATCTCTAGAGATGGAGACTGCACAGGTTAGCACAAGGGATCTTTTCTGCACAACAAGGAGCAGAGCAATGGTAAACCATGGCAATGCTTCCCACCACATTTTTCTCATCTCTCCTGACTCCATAGAAATTTTCCAATCCTGAGGAATGTGTATTTAGAACATCTGATTTCAAAGAACAATGAAAATTTTTCTTTTATATTCAGGATCCATTTTACCTGGATGATGATAGAAAAGAATGTTCTTTATGTCCCTAAATTATGATTTAATAATACACTTACTCCTGAAAATGCTTATACTAATTGTAACACAGGCATTCTTATTTAATATATTTTTATTGATCCTGAGAGTTCAATGGATTAAGATTTTTGTATAAAGATAGAAAGAACTTTTTTTTTTTTTCTTTCAGTGACCACAAATTTGTCACTCTTTGGAGTCTGGTGAGTAATAACAGTAATAATAGGAAGAAGATTTATTAATAGTAATCAATATTTTAAAATATGTATCACTCCCAACTTAACCATATCTCATGTAGAAAATAAGAATAACTAATATTTGAAGGCAGACATAAGGCAAATTGATGATAAGTCTTAGCTAAAAGGTCACATTCTAGAGGTAGTATCTGCAAAAGATGAACACTAGTTGGAAGTAAATGAAACATTTTCACATGCTCTGATTAATTTAAGAAATCCTTTCACTGTTGCTTGTTCTCTCTGCCCTCATAGCACTTGGCCATATGCAGATTGAGTTTCAATTTAGTTTCACTTGTGAATAACATAAAATGAAAGCACTCAAACAGTTTTAAGAAATGTCACATATAGGCACATTGAAACCATTTAGTACCTGCCAGTTTTATAGACTCAGATATAAATGGTCTGTATGGAAGAGTCTTTTTAAAATTCAGGAATTTAGTCAGGGCACCTATGGTTAGTGATGGAACCTACATTCAGAACACATAAAATGCTCCGAAGTTGATAATTATTATACTAGTGTAGCACATCCTTGTGAAGCTGGCTTTAATTATTTTAACTCAAAGTTTTTTCATTGAATTTCTGCAGCATGTGTAGTTTTAAAATACTTTTTATTGATTATTAATTTTCATTAACTTCTAAGGATCAACATTTTCTCTTCATCATTAATTGAAAAAGTGATCATATTTTTAAAAAATGTGATAAACATTATAGTGAAGACTACCATTTGTTGAGTGCCTCCTTATTGCTAGTTTTTTTGTTGGACCTAGAAATGTTATCTTGTTATTTTACCCTTGAATTTCACAGTGAGGTACCATAGATTTAAACTCAATGAATTTTTTTCTATCACCACCTTATATAACATGATTTTCCCCTTGACATTTAACTCTATCCTCAACAAGACTATGTATAATTGAAAATTACAGTATTCCTATTTATCAGAGATTAAGGGAAATTACATGATTTGTCTGAGATCACATGTAATACATAGTAGCATTCATTCTCTGCACACTATAGCTGTAGCTGCACTGTATTAGCATGGAGTGGCCCCATGTATTATGGTGTAGTATAGTATTAAAGGAAAGAGAATCATTCGGTCTCCCAAAATACTACATCAGGACTCTTAAGGCACCAAACATAAGTTTGTGCTTTTTCAAAACCTTAATCATTCTTCCTTTTGTGTGGAATAACACTTTATAGTAACTGGTTAATTGATTTTAAACAATGTATCTCAATATCTTTTGGAAAAGAACTTGTTAAATAGTTGCAAGTGATGCAACAGAGAAGGATTTAATAGCCAAAATATGCAAACAACTCATTCAACTCAGCACCAAAAAAAACAACCCAACTGAAAAATGGGCAAAAGATCTAAATTTGATGTCTCCCAAGAAAATATATGAATGGCCAACAAGCACATGAAAAAGTGCTCATCCTCACTAATTATTAGAGAAATGCAAACCAAAACTACAATGAGGTGCCACCTCACATTGGTGAGAATAGCCAGCAATGGCTAAAAATGATGGCTATAAATAGCCATCATAAGTCTACAAATATCAAATGCTGGAGATGGTGTAGAAAAAAGGGAACCCTCCTACATTATGGGTGGGAATATAAATTGGTTAAACTACTATGGAAAACAGTATGGATGTTCCTCAGAAACCTCAATATAGAACTAACATGTGATCCAGCATTCCCCACTCCTGGGCACATATCCAGACAAAACTATACTTCAAAAAGATACATGCACCCCTATATTCATAGCAGCACTATTCACAATAGCAAATTAATGGAAACAATTTAAATGTCCATCAACGGATGAATAGATAAAAAAGATGTGGTATCTATATACAATGGAATACTACTCAGCCATAAAAAAACACGAAATAATGGCATTTGCAGCAACATGGATGCAACCAGAGATTCTCATACTAAATGAAGTAAGTAAGAAAGAGAAAGACAAATAGCATAGGATATCACTTATATGTGGAATCTAAAACATGGCACAATTGAACCTACCTACAAAACAGAAACAGACTCACAGACATAGAGAACAGATTTGCGATTGCCAAGGAGGAGAGGAAAGGGAGTGGGATGGATGAGGATTTAGGGGTTGGTGGATGAAAACTATTACATTTAGAATGGATAAGCAGTGAGGTCCTACTGTACTGCACAGGGAACTATATCCAATCTCTTGGGATAGACCAAGATGGAAGATAATATAAGAAAAATAACGTATATGTAAGTATGACTGGGTACAGCAGAAATTGGTAAATCAACCATAATTTAATTAAAAAAAGAATTTAATATGCTTTATTTCATGGGTACTCAATGTTTATACCTTTCAGAGTAGTGGAAGTTATTTTGTTGTGTGTGTATTCTGTTCAGTATTTTCTATTTCAATATATTTTTATTTTGTATTTTTTTGTAGTAACTATTGTGGTTTAAACATTGATCACTGTATATGCTATTGTGTTATGTATTTACTTTTCATATGTGTGATGGGGGAATTTTTCTGGAGTGTTATATTCTCACTTATCTTCCCAAATATGTTTAAATTTAGAAATAAAACAGTAATTGTACTTACTGGTTTTTAGATACTGCTGATCTTTTAATATGCATAAGGCAATATGAAAGTTGACATAACCATTCTATTTATATCAAGGCTAAATACTACTGCTAATGGTTGATAAATATGAGCAACTCATTTTAAGACACTGTACTGTTGATATTAGTCTTCAGTTGTATGGTCAATGCTACTTTGCTTATAGTGAGCCCTTCTTATATTCCTAAAGCCCATCCATGACCACTGCTTTCATTCCTGGGTATGCATAGAAATGTACTGAAGCTGTAGAGGGCAATATATGGCTATACACAACTTGTCACTCTTCATGACATTGTCCAGAGACTTCTTTGGGACTTCAGTGATCCTTAAGGGCATCCGGGGTGGATCAGTGGATTGGTACTTTCTGTTCTTTCCCATCCTTAGATTTGAGTACTTAGTTGCCAGGGTCTGGTAGGGTAGAAGATTTTCTGGGAGGCTTTTTGTTTTCCATATTTTCCCTGTCTTGCAGCTTGAACAAAGCTTTTGAAATCAACAATGACAAATTAAAGATTGTTTTCAGGTGCTATAGAAATAGAAAGGGACTTCTCTCCCTAGAACTTTTAACTTCTGTGTAGTTATTTTCTTGATTCTGGTGATAGGTTGTTAGAGATGAGGACTTTGAAAAATTAAAAATATGGTTTTGATAAATTTTAAAACAAAAGAGTTTGAACTCTCATCTTGGTTTTTAAATGGAATCAGAATTTTTCTCCCTCTTCAATTTCATAGCTGGAATTTTTAATATTTTTTAATACATGGAATTTATTCTGGTTTCACAACCCATCCAGAAATTTATGAGAAAGAAAAATATGAATTTCCTGACATTTCAGTGACAAGGCTTTACATTAAACTTGCATTGTCATTTTGCTTGAATCAAGTGCAGGAAAGCACAGTCCTGAGGGGAATTTCATTTGCATGTTGCTGAACAGCTTGATGTCCTCAATTGGAGTCTAGCATAGTGCAAAACAGGCCACCTGATTTTTCATGGCAGAGACTGAAATAGGAAATTGAAAAGAAAGAAGAATTTCATTCCACTCCAGTTATTTGGTTAAAGTTCACTTTGAAAAATACGAAATGTCTCATTCAGTTTAATGTATGCAAATGCCTATAGTGGATGACAAAAATCAAATGGCAAAGGCTCTCCCAACTGAGAGTGAAGTCATTTTACACCATTTTTGAGGGACATGCCACGCATATTGTTGCAGCAATTGGAGACTGCCTTGAAGACCTTCATAAATGTAGAGGAGATTAAGGATTTGGATTCAGATTAGAAGGAATATGAGTAATTTAGCAACAATTTAGAGGGCTTTCATCTATTCTAAGTTAATTTTATTTTTTCATCTAAGTTGAAAGACAAAGTTCATGATCATGTGTTTCCTTCATAAATAAATTATCCAAATACTTTAGCCTATTGGAATCCTTTGGCTTGAAACACCCAGATAACTGAAACAAAAAAAAAATATTGACTGTTTTTCGCTCTGTTCATTTGAACTATTGTCACAATATTAGCCCATGTTTTCTCTTTTTAAAAGTTAAATTATAGTAGATTTATAATACTGTGTTAGTTTCTGGTGTATAGAAAAGTGAGGCAGTTATGTACGTATCCTTTTTCGTATTCTTTTCCATTATGGTTTATTATGGGATATTTAATATAATTCCTGTGCTATCCAGTAGGACTTGCTGTTTATCTATTTTATATATAGTAGTTTGCATCTGGTAATCCCAAACTCCTAATTTATCTTTCCCTCTCCCTCTTTTAACATTTTTTATTGCACTTTAAATAGTAAAATAACTTATGTAGCTGGTTTTTGTAAACTGTAAAATAATACAATTTTAGTTGTTATCTTTAGTATTGTTGTTATTTTACCCCTGTGTAAATCCTATATTTCCAGTGCAGATATGGTTTTGGTTATAAGCATTCATTGACTACTCAATTTTGTTACTGCATGACTTTACTCAGAGTTTTCCCTTCACTTGTTTTGGGTTTGCCTATCAATTGATAACAATGCAGTCTCTGAGGACCCCATTACTTAATGCAAAGACATTTATAAGCTGATCTAAAATGACTGAATCTCAAGAAGCAATTGAACCTTTTTCTGGTGAGATTTATATATTAAATTATGTTAAGTAGAATGCTATTTATTAAAGACACCCATGTATCTAAAAATAAATATTAAAAATCTTTAAACACAAAATCTGCATATATTACGTTATTGAGCTTCATACTAGTCCTTTCCATTACAGATTCTAATGATTTTTCCTTCTATTATTTAAGTCTCTATTTTCAACTTGTGCACATCATTATGGTATTTTTCAATTTATTAGTTTTAAATGCTCATTAACTTCATTTTATAGTAGATAAATATTTAACTTTCTTCGACCTCCCTGTTGTTTTCCCCTTCCTATTCTCACAGTGATCTGATCAATAAAAGACAACTCTTAAATTGGTATAATTTTATAGATATTCACTACTGAACCAAATAACATATATATTATATAATAGATAATAAGTATGTAATATGTATTCAATTTTTTCTTTTACATTTTAGTTTTCTAGATTTAATAGTTGAGCTGTTCTACATTTAATATTTCAATGAGCATTGTGCTTTAATTACTCAAATGTTCCAACAGATTTTTAAAACATTAGCAACATAATTTTTAAAAGCTTAAATTCATCCAATATTTTATCAGTTGATTTTTTTTTTTCCCTGCTGGTATGTTCTCAGATCCCTTGGTGCTCTTCTTCCCAAAATGAATGCTTGCTCACCAGGCCAGAACTCTCATCTTGGGAATTCCTCTTGTTCCTCTCCTCTGTTGGACTTCAGGCAAATATCCACCAGAGGCAGGGCCAGATGCATTGATAGGCAACTTGTATAGGACCCTGTGTCTTTGCCTTTTTCAGAAATTATTGATTTTGTTGACTCAGTCTCCAAACGCTTTTTATCAAATTACACATTGAAATTAAGCATTTAAAATAAATATCTTTATTTCTTATTCTAGTTTGTTTATAAACCTTCAGGTTGTCCCCAGGATTATGGAGGCATTTCTGCACTGTTGTCTAATCTTTGGTTTTGTTTTTGTCAAGTGTGATAATAAATTTCAATTCTCAATCATAATATTTTTGTTATTTTTTTCTCACTGGCAATTTTTAAAATTTTCTCTTTATCCCTGATTTTTATACATATTTTCTTTATTCTATTCTAGTACTCAATAATCCTTTGGTTAGAGATGTGAGTTTTAGTTGTGGAAAATTTGCTTGTATTATACTCTTGAAATGTTCCCTGTCATTCCTTCCTTCTATCCTTTATGCTGGTCTTTGGGTTTGCTAGATAATCCCCTATTTTTTTTCAATTTTCCCCTCCTATTTTCCATGGAATGCTTCATAATTCTATTTTAATTTGTGACTTGATTGACTTCCTCAAGTTTATTTTCAATGCTTTTACTGTATTTGTAATTCTAGTTATGTATTAATTTGTAAGAGCACTTTGTTTTTGCTATTTTCATAGTAACATGTTCTTGTTTTATTCAACATCAAAGCTTTCAGAGTTATCAATTATAGTTTCCTTGCATGAAGATATCTTCCTTTTTTTTCTCTGAACTGTTTTTCACTGGGTATTGTTATAGTTTGCTCTGACTTTCTTCTTTCTTCCAGATAATAAGCTTTCTCAAATGGCTGATGATTTTTAGATGTCCATTCTTATTTAAGAGTGAGACATGACAAAGATGATTAAATTCAGTGTTTGTCGTCAAATTTGTGAATATATGGAGGTCTTTTCTTTTTTGTCATTCTTCTTCTCTAGAAAATATACATATAGCCAGTCTTGCATAGTTTGTGAGGCTCGATGCAAAACTGGAAATGCAGAGCTCCTCACTGAAAAGTTAAGAATCTCAGGATAGTACCTGTACATTGTTAAGACTATGACTGTGATCCTTCTAACTATGTGTCCCTATGAGGCTGCAGAAATTATATACCCAGAAAGCTGGCCTTGTCTCAAATAGATATTTGCCTGACCTCCCCTTCCCTCTCTTGCAGTATTCTGGGAACTGCAGGTCTCTGCAGTGAACCATATTTGCTGTTTAGGTTTTCAATTAATTCCTCATTTTAAGCCCTGTGCTTCATGTATACCCTCTGCTTTTCCTTTGTTCTTCATTTTATAGCTCCTCTTTAATTTCTGCTGAGAATTTGTACTGAGAATAAGGACTGTATCTCCTGGAGATGGAGTGATGTGTTTTCCAACAGAACAGCATGAGCCTGACACAGGATGTTCATCCTCTCTGCATAGACACTTAACTCGCTGCCCAGCATTTTAACCTGCATCTTCATTCTGGAATCTTTATGTCCCAAGTCCCAGGAATGTTTTTACTTTTTGATTTCTTCCTTTCAAGGACTTAGTAGTTGCTTTTTCCACTCTGTTAATTATAATTCATCCTATTTTTTTTAATCTCATTTTCTTCTTCCAAAGATTTGATGAAGTCTTTTGTCTTTGGTTACCATCTCTCCTATTCGCTGTGATTTTATACCTCATTTTGCTCCTTTTAGAAGTATGGTATAGAGTAGAAGATCCATCACATACCAAATCTGCTATACTAAAGTAGTAATTTCAAAATACTATTTTAAAACTTAAAGTAAATTTTATTATTAGAAATATCTTACCTTATTAGCAATCCATTTGAGTAGTGTGATATACATTAAATGATATATAAATGATATTTAATATACATATAAATAATTATTATATTAAATATAAATCTTTACCTATCTCTCAAGACAATAGGGCAGCTCTGCCTCAAAGTTCACACACAAAATTAATCTTGTCTACCCTTAGTAGAGTGAGGGAATAAGTAAATTTTTAGAAGCCCACCAGTCATTTAACTTAAATTCCTAATTTTCATTATTCCTTAAAGATTTATTGTGGCTAAGGAGAAAATGAGGTGCAACAAAAAAATCTGCTAAATTTAAGCATGAAAGGGAATAAGAGAAGTAGTATTATTTAATGTGGATATCACCTTTTCTTGGTAGTTTACGTCTCTCAATCTCATGAAACTCAGCTTTATTCTTATTTTACACAGCAGAAATAGACTTATGTCCTGACATTTTAAAATATATTCCTGTAAAGAGACTTCATTCTTTTAAAATATCTACCTTGAAAACTTTATTTTATTCCCATTAGATCCTTTATTTTATTCCCATTATATTCCAGTGAAAGATTTCTTAAAACCACTTGGAAACTTTATCACATGGAAATTTTCACTTAACACTGAGGAATAAAAGAAGGCATTTAGTGTATGCAATTCCATATCCTGCTGGATGGGAAGAGAGGGTAATGACCATAGAATATAATGTCAGTCAAGTGTCTGTTGTGTCAGAGTTTCCTTGGCACTAAGGAAGCAGGTTACTATGTGGTAACGCTAGCCTTAACATGTTTCACTCCTTGTCCAACCAGGAGAAATATATTATCCTCTGTCTAGCATGTCTTTCTTTCAGCATCATTCTTCAAATACATTTTCCCAAATATTCCAAATCATCATAAGTCAATAATGGGCATTGGTTTCAATGAACAACCCACAGTGCTCCATCCTTGATGTCTTTTGATGTTAGCATAGGGATAGGACAAAGCAAAGGATTAAGGATACCAGTAGTGGTATCAGAAGGTCTTGGATCTTGAGTCCTGGCTTACTACTTACTAGCAAAGTAACTTTGGGTAAATTATAGCCTCAGCCTAAGTCAGAAGTTTTCAGAATTGTATTCATATTGGAATTGCCTAGTTTTAAAATATATACTCATTTTAGTACTTAGGTACTAACTGCAGCAAGAGTTGAGAATTGTTACCACTAAGCCTCATTTCCTTTATCTTTGAAATGGGTTTAATAATAGCACCAGTATTGTAGGGTTATTTTAAGAATTAAATGAAGAAAATATGTTTAAAGAACATATTACTATGCCTGGAACATTATAAATAATTCATACCTCCAGCTTCCTGGTTGAACTATAAATACAATTAAAGAAGAGATTGTATCCTTCTTGTTCACTGTTTCATGCATGGAACACAGAAAGGACTTTTTGTGGTTTCAGTGAATCACTTGTTCTGTCTTTGAGAAGTGAAGAGAGACACTGACATTATGTAGTACTTACTTTTTCTCAGTTGCAAAGACTCTTACAGAAGAAACAGCAAAAATTTTTTTGACTAGGCTCTTCTGTAGAATCATTCCTTTCTTAAATGATTAGCCCTCATTATTATTTCTTTTAAGCTGATATACTACCTCATCCTAACATATACAATGGATGACTTGTTCCCGTCATCCATTGCATCTGTAAAACTTTCTTTTTAATTTTTCCTTTCTTCCTTTCCTCCCTCCCACCCTCCCTCTTACCCTTCTTCTCATCTTTCCTTTTTTCTTTTCCTCCCCCTCACCTTATTTCTTCTCCTCTCTTTTCTCCTTACCACTTTCGTCCTCTCAGCCCACATCTCTTTATCTCTATTATGGAAAAGCTCTTCAAAAACTCTAGCTCTAGGATACATTTCTCTTCTCTTGACATTGCCTGGCAGCATCCCATCTCCTCTGCTCACTTAGCACAGGCAATAACTGTGAAGTTTTCTTCTACCCCCTTCCATGTCCATTGGTGCTATACAAAAATAATTGACTACTCAGTTCTGCAAATGAAAAAAAATATGGCTGTGGTTCCAGAGTTCACATTGTTCTCTTTCCATAGAACCAGTTTTAACATGTTCATTACATAATTTGTGTATATTTATTCCAAAAATATATTTTGCTCATTATCACATGTGAGTCCTTTTCTTGAGACTAAATGGAATGAACAGATACCTGGCCTCAGAGAACGGCACAAGGTTGCGGAAACTTCAAAAAATAAGATTATTATTGTATAGTGTTATATATATTTGCAGGGGAAATAGTCAGTGCCCTCTGCCCTCCTCCCCTATACACTATAAAGTGCACGGGGCAAGGGTATTCCCTCAGTCTTGCTACATGGGAGCCAGGGCTAGGGCTCATACCATCTGAATTGTGTCTTTTTTTTTTGTCTTTTTGCCTTTTTTAAGGCTGCTCCCACAGCATATGGAGATTTCCAGGCTAGGGGTGTAATTGGAGCTGTAGCCACCGGCCTAGGCCAGAGCCACAGCAACGCGGGATCCAAGATGCATCTGTGACCTATACCACAGCTCAGGGTAATACCGGATCCTTAATCCACTGAGCAAGGCCAGGGATTGAACATGCAACTTCATGGTTCCTAGTCAGAATCATTAACCACTGGGCCATGATGGGAAATCCCATCTGAACTGTGTCTTAAATAGGGACAGTGGCAATCAGCTTTTTGAGGAGTAAAGGGTAAGGAGGCCAAGATGTGGCTACATATTGTGTGTGTGTGTGTTTTTTTTTTTTAATTGCAGTATATCCTTTATTTTTTAAAGTTTCTAACAGCTCTTTTATTTACATTTTTAAAGTTTTATTTAAGTATAGTTAATTTACAAGGTTGTGATAATTTCTGCTGTACAAAAAAGTAATTCAGTTATACATGTACACATACCCATTCTCTTTCAGATTCTTTCCCCATATAGAATATTGGGTAGAGTTCTCTATCCTATAAAGCAAATCCCCATTGGCCAGCCATTCCATATACCATAGCGTGCATATGCCAATCCCAAACCCCTAGTCCACCCCTCCCCTGACCTGTCCCCTTTGGTAACTGTAAATTTGTTTTTAAAGTCTATGAGTCTGGGAGTTCCTGTTGTGTCTCATTGGTAACAAACCTGACTAGTATCCATGAGGATGTGGCTACTACAATCCCTGCCCCTGTTAAGGAGCCAGCATTGCCATGAGCTGTGGTGTAGGTTGCTGATGGCTTGGCTCTGGTGTTGCTGTGGCTGTGCTGTAGGCTGGCAGCTACAGCTCCAATTAGATCCCTAGCCTGGGAACTTCCATATGCCCCAGGTGTGGCCCTTAAAAAAAAAGACAAAATATAAGTAAATAAAGTCTATGAATCTGTTTTTGTTCTGAAAATAAATTCATTTATATTCTTTTTTTTAGATTCTACAAATAAGTGATATCATATGATGTTTGTCCTTCACTGTCTAACTTCACTTAGTATGATAATTTCTAGGTCTATCCATGTTATTGCAAATGGCATTATTTCATTCTTTTTTATGGCTGAGTAATATCCCTTTGTATGTGTGTGTGAGGAGACCAGTGGGAAACGAGGCTGAAGGTAGGAGAAGTCAGGTGTTCGGAGCTTGGGCTTTATCCTTGGTGCCAGAGTAACCCTTAACAATTGCTTCAATAATTTAGAAAATGCATGGTGGATTGTCCTTGAAAAATCAGAGTTCTCTATCAGTGTGAGAAAAAGTAAGAAGGGCGGCTGGAAACACTCAAGGAAAATGCAGAGAAATATGTATAATATGATATTTTTTAAGTCAACCAAATGGTCTCACATTTAATATTAATTATAATTGTGAAAATTATTGAGTACCTATTGTATGCTGGGTATTTTTCTAAGAACTATACACATGGTAACCACCATATGAGGTAGATTCTATTATAGTTAACTGCTCATATGTGGGGGCTATGCCACCTGAGATCAAAGTTCCATTCTATCACTTATTTTCTGTGTGACTTTGGACAAACCACTGAGTGCACATAAATACCTTCACATATTTGATAATTTTGTGCAGCAGGTCAGGGTTTCTTCAACTCATACCCCCCCCCCAGTGGATTTTAATAAGATGGTGAAAAGAGATAGTAAATAATAGCAAGTTAAATGGATGATCAAATCTGAGGGAAGTCAAACCCTATAGCTCCATCAATGAAACAAACATCAAAAAAAAAAAAAAGATGAAATGAATTGCCTGCAAACAGAGAGTTTGGAATCTGTAGCAGGGTAAGCAGTAGAATGACATAGGATGGAGGGGACCAGAGTAGGCAGATTCCATTATGCCCTTTGCGGGAAGGGGAACTTCACTTGGATTATAAAGCAACTTCATAGAAAATGCATGTGTCTCTATAGAATCTTATCCTGTTGTTTCTCAACTGTATGATCTTGGGCAGAGGACTAAGCCTCTCTTTACCTCAGTGTCCTAGATAAATAATAAGATTAAACTCACAAGATGCTGTGAAGATTAAATTAGTTAATAAATATAAAATTCTTAAGTAATCTTGAATATATGCATTTATTATTATAACATATTCCACATGCATTCATTATTATAAAATCCTCTGGATTTCATATGTTGGCATGTTTAAAAGTAAGTTGCAAATAATTCTTATCTTAAGGTTTTAAAACTGTAGGGCCATAGGCAAGAGTTACTAACTTTGCTTGCTGAACTTTGTGTGTTGTCTGTCTTGCTAGAATTAAAGGTTACTTTTAATATCAGTCAAAGAAAGCTTCTAAACTATTTAGGAGAGGGATTCGGCCAGAAGAAGTAGGCACTTCAGTGGAGAGCCCTTCTCCATGGAAGATAGTGGTCATTTCTAGCAGACCCACTTGGGGAGTGTTACATCAAAACTGGATGTTTTACACACAGTGCAAGAACTTAGGTTCAGAGTATTAGAAATGAGCTTCATGCAGAAATATTGATGAAATAGCCCTCAGGGAAGATAATTCATGTACCCCTCTTATCTAATATGAAATTCATGGTGGTGGGTTTTGTTTTTTCCTGGGGAAAGAAAGGTGTCTGTGTGATTATGAGTACTATATGACAGAAAGTTCAGACATATTTCAGATGGTTGAGAGGTGTGCCTGGGAAGGAAAAATTGGGGCTGCACACTGAACATTCTTGGGGAAAGATGAAAGAATAAAATGCCTTAGAGTTGGAGATACACAGTTGGATAATGCAGAGATACATCCTTTAAGTTGGAACATGGGGTGAGAGCTGGGAAAGCTTTTACACCTGTGCTTGACTGGTTGCTGAATTTAGAACAAGTTTTCTTCAGGGCAGAAATTTCTGTGGAAGCATAAGTTTTTCAGTACCCAGCAGAGAAAGGATAAAAGAACTTGCAGTTTTATGAGATTAGATTTTTTCCCCCCTATTGTGGCCTGTACTGGAAATAAGTGACATAAAACCAAAGATCAAATACATGCTTACATGAGCAGCTTAGGGCCACGGAAATGGTAGTCAACTTCAATTCACAAAAAGGCCTGATTTTATTGAAATTTCAGTACAGGAGAAACAAGTTAAGGAAAATCAACATAAAACTAAGGGAAATAAAAAATATGATTAGGTGGCTGGGATGAGGTCTCTGACCCACATTCTCATCTCCATGCCCGGGAGAGAGTCAGATATGAAGAGCTGATTTGACACAGTTGCAGCCCTGATGAAGACAGTGGGGATTAGAAAATGATGAGGTTCAAACTGAGGTCAAATTGGGTGGAGCTTCACAGGATTCAGGAAGTTACCTCTGGTTTTGACCACTCCCTTCTAATATAAACAGAGTCCTCCCAACCAAGAAATCCCTTCTTATTGTTGCATAAAAAATGTGAACCTCCACAGTGGTGATACTGTGAAATTAGCAAAGGCTCCAGAACAAAGACAGTGGAACTCTGGGGAATGGGGTTGAAACAATTTCTGTCAGAGAAGTTGCAGGCACTTTTAAGAAGTCTGATAAAGGCTCAGTAAGAATGTATGAGCAGGAATTGGGGGAAATTAATTCAAAGTGGTACTGGATGATAAATAAAAAGTTTCTATCGCTTTTAGCCACTAGACTGACACTTGATCTATATCCCTGTACAACAATTTACAACATTGCTGTTCTTTATACTGACTACAAACAGATTCCAATAACCTGGGGAAGAGCATGGTAAAACTTTATTTTGGCAGAAGGGACTGTGGGAGGGTTCTCACATGCTACTTCTGCAAATGTGTGTCCATAATTGAAAAGCATGATTGAGTTAATGTTCTATTGGAGATGAGCTAAAATTTATTTTTCATGCTGTATCTAAATGTTGCCAGTAGGATGAGTAATAATGTTTTTCCATATATGCCAAAAGATCCCTGTGAAAAACCTCAAGAAGCACTCAAGTTTTCTGAGACATTTAAGGTGTATTCAATTTTGATAATTCCTGAGCCCCTAAAGGGTTTTTTTAAAAAAAGGGCAGTTATGAAATAGGAGTATTTTTCTGTCTTTATAAATGAGATATGATCTGATTAAAAAGGAAATAGTGCTTAATAGAGTAAAAATAACCCAGAACATTTCAAATTTCTGTAGAATGATTGCTTTCTTTGAGATCCATTTTTCTAAAGAGAGTATTATAAAGATCTTTTAATTAATGCCATTAGCTTGTAGCATGGCAGGTATTATGGGTCACTGAAGGTAGGAATACATAATAAATCTTGTAATATTGGAATGTATGTAGATAAAAGAATACTGAAAACAGCAGATGAGCAGTGATCACTGCATCAGTGCAGTTTCAGATTTAAAGAGTTGGTGTGACCAGACAGCCATCACAGGAGAGGAAGCCCCATACGCATGTGGAGAACTGAATGCAGAGTAGGCTTCTCACAATTAAAACGCTCAAAACTGAATTCCTGATAATACCTCTCAAGAAGGCTTCTCTCATATCTTCTTATCTGTAAGTGGCAACTCTGTCCTATTTGCACAAGGCAAAACTTTAGATTGATTCTTGACTTAGTTTTCCTTCTCACATCCCATTTCATTAGCAAAACTTACTGGATCTCTTGTCAAAATTTACCCAGACTTGGGCTTCCTGCCACCTTTATAACTCCCCTGATCTATGCCAGGACCTTCTTATGCCTCAGTTATTTTAGTACCTTTCTGTGTGGTCTCCCTCATTCCATCCTTGTTCACAGTGGTAATCTTTAGGACCTTTTGCTAATGTCTCCTTTCTCACATTGTCCATGGAGGAGAAATTTACTATTCTTCCTACTTAAAACTCATGTTTTGGTCATGTGACTTACTTGGTCAGTGAAATGTATAGATATTGATATGTATCCCTTCTGGGTAGTAGCTTTAAGAGCCAGTTTAACAGAACTGCCATAATTCATTTACTAGGATTCTTATGAAAAGCCCCACGCTGCTGCAAACTCTGGGTTGATACGTAGGATAAGAGAAAAATAAATTTTGTTGCTTTAAGCCACTGAGACTTTCTGATTGGCAGCCAGATTAATGTTGTCTATCCTAACTGATAAGGAAATTTTTCCAGAAGATATCAGAACAACAGGAATAAAATCCAAACATATTTGGCTCTTAGTTATGGCTTTGGTTAGGTATTAAGGAAAAGTTATTAGATAGATGCTGATTCCTGTTATGTAGTGAAATTAGTATCTGTAAAATTAGTATCTGTGATGACATGGAAAGTAAGTATTGTACCCACTGGATTGGTGATTCTCACAAAAAGGTAAACAAACATCACCAGTAACTTGATTTTCTTACTTTTGACTTCATTTTGACATGTTACAGTGGGAAAGAAATAAAAGAATTGGTTGACATGCAAGAAAGAAAGAAAGGGATTAAAGAGTTGAGATATGTAGAAACCTGCAGAATAAAGATCCATTTTAATGCAGTAAAATAAAATGGGTTTCCATTTCCATGCAGTAAAATGAAACTGTGAAGGCCTTTAAAAAACAAATACTAATTAAAAATCAGCATAGCAGCAGCAAGGGCCAAAACAAGAATGTGGCCATCTGAGACATTTTAAAATCTCTGAATGAATTAATTCTTCACCCAATAAATCTTTTCATTTGAAACAGAAGGCCTAGAGAGAAATACTAGGAATGTGCCTCTCCCAGGATATCTGTTAAGTTTATACTCATAACAAAGTCCAGAGAGAAGGGCATGTCTCCAAAAGGATTTTAAGTGAGATTATTGACATATGGAGCTAAGTGAAAATAAATGGGAATAAAATGACTATCTTTGAGAGAATGGTGCTGTCGAAAGAACCACCTGTCTGTGAAACTGTGACATTAAATACTTAAATAGTCCTTGAGTCTCAAACCCTGCAGAGGTCAAGAAGCTTGGAAAGCTGCTCAGGTGACAGTGAGGCCACATTTTCTATCTTCTTCAGAAGCATCTAATGAGGGTAATATATAAATAAAGGTCAGAGCCAAGGGCCATTGAGAACTGCAGGCTACAAAACTACTCTCAAGAAGAAACCCTCCCAATGGCTGTTTAGTGGAAGTGCAGAATTTCCATGGTTCAGTAGCTTCTAGGTGTTCTCTTGCTGCCCCTCCCCCAATCATCCTTCCTCTTCCTCAATAGGGATGTTTATTTCAGTCATTCTGTTCCTCTTCTGTGAATCCTGTGAGTGGAGTAAGAAGGGTACATGACATAATTTTTTCTGTGTATCTTTTTTTTTTTTTTGTATTTCTTTGGTCTATAGAACAAGAAATGCCACATCTAGATTTACATAGGTACATACATTAGACTTTGTGTTTTTAAATTTGCTAGTCGTATTGTATAGGACTTCTGAGTTTTCCCTCTTGGGGAAAGAATGAAGGTATTTTGAAGGTGGGGAAGGAAGTGAACCAAGTATTTGTGACCATAAGGGAAGAATGTTGGATGTTCAAAGAATCTGTTCTCTGGCTTTGAGCAAATTTTAGTATTGGAATTTTTTACCCAGTTGATTGAAGTCAGGGTTATGTCATTTGTATGTGCCAGTGAAATGTGAGCAGAAGTAACCATATCACTCAGAGGCAGAAGGTTAAAGAACCAATGCACATATGTTATGTCTTGTCTCCATGCTCTGGTTATTGAAGCAAATCCATTGGTTTTGTTATCTGAGTAACTGTAATGACCCCCACTTTGATGAACAACATAGATATAAAACAAAAAATAACTTTGTGGTTGTAAATGACTAAGGTTTTCAAATGTTTATGACTACAGTATAACTTAGTCCATCCTAATTGCTATAAACCCAAATTGTACCCTGAAGGAAAAGTCCAGAAAAATCTCTCTCTCTCTCTCTCTTTTTTTTTTTAATCTTTTTAGTGGTGCACCTGTGGCATATGGATGTTCCCAGGCTAGGGGTCCAATTAGAGCTGTAGCCTCCTGCCTATGCCACAGCCACAGCAACATGGGATTTGAGCCTCATCTCTGACCTACACCCCAGCTCAAGGCAATGCAGGATCCTTAACCCACTGAGCAAGGCCAGGGATCTAACCCATGTCCTCATGGATACTAGTCAGATTTGTTAACAACTGAGCTACGACAGGAACTCCCAGAAAAATTATTTTAAAACATATCATGTCCTTCACTCCTTATTATGAACCCCTCCAATGGCTCAGAGTAAAAATAATCCTGATATAAACTTTCTTTCTGCCAAATCTGTGACCTAATTTCCTTTGACTCTCAATTCCACACCTTTGTGACCTTGCCCTTCTTCGAACATGATAAGTGCATTCACATTTTGACTTAGAACATTCTTACCCCAGTTAATTACATGGCTTTCCCTCTCATCTCCTTCATATGTGCTTAGGTATTGCTTTATTTGTAAAACTTTCCTGACTACTAGTTATAACACCTGCTCTTCCATTTCCATCTTAATCTGCTTCCCTTTCCTCAAAAATACTTGCCATTCAGTGGTATATTGTAGATGTATGAAACACCACTCCCCATCCTCTCCACATGTTGTCTCACACACTGGAATCTAAGTTTCATGATAGGAGAGGCATTGTTTTGTTTACTGCTGTGGCCCCAGGTCCCATTATGCTATCTAACTTACACAATCACTCAAAATACTGAATGGATAAAAACTAAAAGAGAAAACTTGTAGGTATGTCTTTTCTGGAGGCTCTGGTATTTTTAGATGATATAATTTTGTTTGGAAAGGCCTAGGGATTTTGAAAGAGCATAAGGTAGGCCCCATTAGGGATCTGGTCCTTTAGAGAAGGCAGGAATGAACTGATACCTGAGGTACAATAGTTGACTATCTTCTATAAAAATATGTGGATAGAATTATTTCCCAATTGTAGACAGACATAAAAGCAGATAGATTTTCTTCCCTAGTCCACTGCACATGGGGGAGCTAAGAGAGAGGAGGTATAAAATGAGTTAACATATCTTTGTATACCTCTGCTGGCCAGCCAGAAGCCTTTGTAAACTGAAAGAAGAGGTGCTATATATAAGAATTTAGAATAATTAATACTATGCCATGTGTTGATTGACAGAATGATAAATCACCAACCTATGCACTTTAGGTTTTGCACTCAAAGGCTTTCATGAATAAATAGAAGGAGTATATGTATGAGGTATCCTTTGTAAGTAAGTTGACGGTAAATCTCCCCAAAGTGTAATTTTCAGTGTAAACATGGGATCCTAAGGGAGGGCAATAGATTGCAGGTACCATTTATTGCCCTCCCTTAGGGAATTATTTGTCAGCATTGACATGTGTGGATGTTGCTTCTATCCCCCAAGATCCTCAGATCATTGATTACTTTTCTGATAACTGGATGTGAACCAGTGTGGACAATATAAATATAAACACAATTGTTTTCAAAAGGAAAGGCAAGGCCAGGTTCGCTTTTAACATTTCTCGAAGTCCTTGCAAGGAAACAAATGGAGGCCCCAATGATATTGTACTGATACTGAAAGCTGAAAGTCAAGCAAACAAGCTTTTAAACAATCTGTGCCCTAGATCCTCTTATTTAAACAAATATACTTTCTTAATGCCCTGGGAGGGTAGAATTGGATTTAGAATTTAAAATCTTAAAATCCTTTGGGTTCCATGCTAGAGTGTGGTCATGGCCCACATCCTGCCCACATCACTTCCCATATCAAGTTGTATATTGTACAGGAAAGACCCTTTTGGGTATTTAGGTGGATACTTTCACTTGAACACCAAACTCTGTATCCAAATCCTATAAAACTCTGATCACTTGGCTACCCCTTGGGCCTAGGGATACACATACATACTTGGCATGAAAGATCCAGGGAGAGGCCAGAACATGTCCCAGAAACAAGGTTTGGATCATTGGCAGAAATAATCCTGAGATCTTTGGTATACATAGTCTAGAAATGGGGAACATATTCTTGGGATGGATACATCCCTTGACCTTGCAACTCTTTTTCCCATGGAAGGTGCGGGTGTAGAGTTGGTGGGAGGAAGTCCCAAATATAACTTTCTATATGGCAGGGCTCAGACAGTGGCCTCTCGCTCAAATTCAAGGTCAGTAACATATTAGTCATATTAGTAAAGCTGATATCTAGAGGCTCCTCCAAGGGATGTATCAATAAGAGCTGTGTATTTATTTAAAAATTTTACTGGGGTATAGTTGATTTACAGTGATGTATTAGCTTCAAGTTTACAGTGAAGTGAATCAGTTATATATATATCCATTCTTTTTCCCCCATATACATTATTGTAGAACATTGAACAGACCTCCTCCCTCTGCTATTACAGTAGGTCCTTATTAGTTATCTATTACATATATAGTAGTGTGTATGTGCCAATCCCATCCTCCCAGTTTATCCTTCCCTTCCATGGTTTCTGCCCTGGTAACCCTAAATTTGGTTTCAAAATCTGAATTTGTTTCTGTTCTATAAATAAGTACCTTTATATGATTTTTTATTAGATTCCACATAAAAGTGATACAATATGATATTTATCTTTGTCTGACTTACTTCACTTAGTATGATAAACTCTAAGTCCATCCATGTTGCCAAAAATGGCATTATTCTGTTTTTTTTTTTTTTTGGTTTTGGTGTTTTTGTTTGATATTGCTTTCTAGAGCTGCACCTCAAATTTCCAAAGAAATTTCTAGTGGCATGTGGCATATGGAAATTTCCAGGTTACGGGTCAAATTGGAGCAACAGCTGCCAGCCTATGCCACAGTCACAGCAACACAGGATCTGAGCCACACTGCAATCTACACAACAACTTATAGCAATGCAAGATCCCCAATCCACTGAGTGAGGCCAGGGATCGAATTCATATCCTCATGGATACTAGCTATTATGTTCTTTTTATGGCTGAGTAATATTCCATTGCATAAATATACCATATCTTCTTAACCCATTCCTTTATCAATGGGCCTCTAGGTTCTTTCCATGTCTTAACTATTGTAAATAGTGTTGCAATGAATATTGGGGTGCATATATCTTTTTGAATTATGGTTTTCACTGGATATATGCCCAGGAGTGAGATTGCTGGGTCACATGGTGGTTCTATATTTAGTTTTTTAAGGAATCCGCATGCTGTTCTGCATAGTGGTTATATCAATTTGCATTGTTGTCAACAGCATAGGAGTGTTCCCTTTTCTCCACACTCTCCCCAGCATTTATTGTTTGTAGATTCTTTGATGATTACCATTCTGACTGGTGTGAGGTGATATCTCATTGCAGTTTTGATTTGCATTTCTCTAATAGTGATGCTGAGCAGCTTTTCATGTGCTTTTTGGCCATCTGTCTGTCTTCTCTGGAGAAATATCTCTTTAGATATTATGACCATTTTTTAAAATTGGGTTGTCTGTTTTTTGGATATAAAGTTGTGTGAGATGTTTGTATATTTTGAAGATTAATATATTGTTGATTACCTCATTTGCAAAGATTTTCTCCCATTCTGTGGGTGGTCTTTTCTTTTTTAAAATAGTTTCCTTTGCTGTGCAGAAGCTTTTAAGTTTATTTAGGTCCATGATCCTGGATTAGAAAAATCAATATTTTCAAAATGACTGTAGTACCTAAGGTAATCTACAGGTTCAAAGCAATCCCTGTCAAATTACCAATGGCATTTTTCACAGAATTAGGACAAAAAATTAAAGTTTTTTTGGAAACAGAAAAGACCTCAAATTTCCAAAGAAATCTTAAAAAAAAAATGGAACTGGAGGAATCAGGTTTCCAGACTTCAGACTGTACTACAAATTTAGTGTCATTAAAACAGTCTGGTACTGTTTTTATTGTTTGATGTTGCTGTTTTATTTCTTTCCTGTTCCACTGATCTATATTTTTATTTTTCTGCCCAGTGGAACAAAATAGTCCAGAGATAAATTCATGCACCTATGGAAAACTAATCTATGACAAAGGAGGCAAGAACACACAGTGGGAGAAAGATAGTCTCTTCAATAAGTGGTGCTGGGAAAACTGAACAGCTCCATGTAAAAAAAAAATGTATATATATATATATATATATATATATATATATAAATTAGTATACTCTCTAACACTATATACAAAAATAAACTCTGAATGGATTAAAGACCTAAATATAAGGCTGTGTATTATTAAACTACTACAGAAAAACCTAGGCAGAATACACTCTGACACAAATCATAGAAATATCGTTTTGGAACCACCTTGTAGAGCAATGAAAATAAAAACAACAACAAGAAAGAATTTGTTTTATAACCCTAAAACCCTATTGATCAGAGGGCTCAATGGGAATATTCAGAGACATAGACAGTAGTGAAAAACAAAAACTGAGCCTTTCAGAGGGTAGTGAAAGCTTTAACTAAAGACAGATAATTCTTTTTTAGGAGAAGACCATTTAACTCATTAATGGAGTATTTTATGAAGTAATTTGGAACCTCATAAACATGCAGTTAAAGCAATGGATGCAGATTTAGAGAATATTCCATGCATAATGACTTTGGATCCTTGGGGAGGGAATTGAAGCTATCATTAAATAGGGTGTGGTTTTTCTGGCCCATGATGGCAGTACATGACCAGAAAATCATGTTGTATAGGAATTATTTAGTGCAAAATACTGCCTACCATAGTGTTCTTTCCATATATGATGTAAGTGTGCATGTAAAAGTCTGGAATCAATATATTTTAATTTTTCTTCATTAAACTAGATATTCTGATGCAGGATAATTTACTAGTGTTAAAAATATTAAATCATTTCCTTCTCTGTATGCCTGACATCCTCCAGAGTAGGTTGGTTGTTTTAGAAAAAGTATGCTTTTTAAATAGTCTGGCCCAGGAGGATATGTTGACTGTTGTTTGCCACAGGAAACATTTAGAGATGTTTTGAATGACTCCCAGTCACACTCAAGGGATCCTGCAAAACAAAAGAACATAAAACTTTGTTAAACATGTAAGGAATTCTTTTCTTAAAAAGCAAACAAACAAAAAAGACAGTGAAATTATTAGTTTGCTTAGTCAAGCACTTCTTTGAGTCTCTGGACTCTATTATACTCTTGAACATTATTCAGGACTACAAAGAGATTTGTTTGTGTGAGCTATGCTTATTTATATTTATATATTAAAGTGGATAATTTAAAAATATCTTTATTTAATATTTAAGTAACTAACATATATGTTAGCAGACGTTTTTATAAAATATAACTATTTTAAAAAGTAGAAAGTGATATTTTGCATTTTTTCCTATTTTTTAATGTTTGACTTAAGAAATGATAGTGGGGGGGGTCTCAAAATTTACTGTTGCATTCATTCTGCTGCATACTACATTATGTAGACTCTAAAAAAAATGCCACTGTGAAAGCATGGAAGTAGAAAAGCAAATAACCTCTTAGTATTTTTATTTAAAAATTATTTCGATTTTGGACCCCACGAAGAGTTCTCTGAGAGTCTCAGAGGTCCCCAGCTAGAAGAGAATCTTAGTTGTTGATTGTTCTCCCTTTGGCATAAACATCAAGGGTATAGATGTGAAATTCTCATTGTTGCCTACCCTGAAGAACAACAGGCAAACAGATTATAAGCAGGCAATTCTTCCTGCACAGTAGGAAATGCAGTGTTCAGAAGTGGTGCCAAGAGCTACCCAGTTCTGGGGATTGCTCATCACCCTTTCATTGGTCTAAATTAGGAGACACCCATGTTGAGTGATGGTCAAGTTAGTTAGGTTTTTTGATAGTTACACTAAAGAGTTAATACTGATTATCAGCTTTAATATATGGAAAGTCAGGAATATGATTGTTTATAAGATTCCTATTTTTTCTCCTATTGAAGTAAAAAACAGACATTGGTTGTTTTATCAGATAAGGCTTAAAACTTGAGCTCTTACTGATATATTTGATACTGCCTCCCTTCTTTGGATGCCCTGATTTTGATACTCTGATAATTGAGTTTGCACAAACACAAATCACTCTTCAAATGCTTCAAAAAATAATTTATGTTGGAAATATGTTCTTGTAATCTCATTTCTTTTATTAAGTTGTGCTATCAGATGGTATTGTGGTTGATTATGTCTCTGAGTTCTCTGCATCTCTGTTAGATTGTAAATCTGAGAGGGCAGGAACCTAGCCGCATAGGCCTCTTAAGACAGTGCTCAGAGGCTAGCCACAATGTTTTTGACTTGCGGGCTCATCACTCATTTTGATTTTCCTGGCCCTCTTCCTACCTACATAAATATTCAGTTCAAAATATCTTGATCACCCCTTCCACACATGAATCTGGGATCATTTGAAAATTATGGAGGACCTAATGAGTAATGATTTGGGATGTTTCAAGATGTAAAGCTCTAGCTTTTAGCTTCATCCACTTGGGCAAGTCACTTTGCATCATCTGGATCTAATTCCTCCACCTTACCTGGATCTAAATCCAGCTAGAAAATGGTATCATCTCTTCTCTTTTAAATTATATTTATCATTCCACATAATAATTTCTACCTTTATCATGTTTGCTATTTTATAGGACAAAAATCTTCAGACCTAAGTAATGGTTTCTGATTACAGACATTTATATTTACAGTTTATTTTCATAATTTACATAGTGCTATTGCGTCTATTGATAATGAAGATGCATCACATCACAACAATATGTTTTGTTTTCAAAGGCCAGTACCAGAAATAGAAGCAATCTGAGGTGCAAGATAATACATATCAGTACTTTAGCAAGACGTAAAAGAATATTAAAGAATCACGTCATTTTAAAAAAGATCTCTGTCTAGAAGAAAAGAGGGCACACTACCTACGGCTTGAACAGGCAAAACAGAAACATGTGAAAGTCATGTGGGGATCAGCATGAAATACCTGTGTGAGGTAGACAGGGTAGGGAACATCCTGGCATTTGAAGAGGTAATAACAGGTCTTTGAGCAACTGTGACAGCCAGGATGATCTTTCAGGAGAGCCAAGCTCACCTAATTCCTGGTATGGTCTTTTGGCTGGAAAATACCTTGGAATAACCCTTTTTAATACCTTCCTAGGGCTGACAGGAATGCTTAAAAGTGTTCTATCAGGCTTTCCACTCAGGGATGAAACATTTGAAGTGCACTGTCTGGTTTGGGTAATACATTGGCAGCAACTATTTTATTTAAAAGAAAAATCCATCAATTAACAAGTGAACATGACAGAGAGAGTGACAGCCTTTCTCTGTGTTCAAAAGAGATAGCTAAAGAAAAGGGAACACTGGGTATCTGAAGAGGAAATATCACCCCTGGGGAAGAAAAAAAGAGCCCCCTGAGAATGCAAAAGGCTCACAAATAGATCTGTCAGATTCCTTTAGACTTTGATGAAAGGCACAGTGCTTGATATTAGGAAGACCCTGGGCCAAAACAATTCTTCACCTTGGATGAATTATAAACCCAACTAAAGAAAGAGATTACCACAAAAGGAAAAATAAGCCAAGATTTGGAGAAAATCAGGGTGATGAAGAATAATTTTGCCTGCTCCATAATTTGCTTAGGATAAGACTTACTATTCTCTAAATCAGTGTTAAAACAACAAAAACTAGTCAATGAGACATTTTTTTGTGTTGTGCCTCTGTTGGGCATGCTGTTGAATGCCAATACATCTTAGCAAGCCCAGCATGGATATTCATATATTTATTTTTAGATTTGTCCCAGAATCTTAATGCAATTTAACAAACATTTACTGTGTGCTTTCTGTGTACAGCAATATGTAGGTGCTATTGGCAGTACAGTTATAAAAGAAAAAGAACTTGTTTTAGAGTTCTGAGTCAAGTAGGGCAGCTATAATATAGAGGGAATGTGCATATATTTAAATGGGCAACACTTTTATACCTGCAACTGTGTATTTTTATAATCAGTAGATTCCTAAACATACAATCAATAAAATAGAAATACTGCAGATAATTTTTGAGTCTCTCTTACATCTTAATATTTCAGAAAACATACCAAATATTAAGTGTTTGCTTGACGATTGTCTGCTTTTAATTAAAAGTTATCTTTTGCGGTTTGGGGAATTGTTTTTACATGTTTTTCTGTGATGAATATAGAAATTTTATAATGAAATTGATTTCTTGAACACCCAACCTATGGTAGGCAACTTCCAAAACACCATCAATCTTTTCTCCTAGTATTTACATCATTGTATACTCCCCACACAATTTGAGTAGTACTGGCCTGAGTGAGTGGTGGAATATTGAAGAAATGAAAAAATGTGACTTTTGGGGCAAGATCAAAATAGCCATTATAGCTTTTGCCTACTATCTCTTAGACCACTGGGTCTAGAGAAAGCCAATTGATATTTTGTGAAAACCCTCAAGCAGCCCACCAGAAAATCTACATGGTACTAACATATGTCTTTTGAGGACACCCAGCATAATTTGCTGGTCGTTTTTGTGAGTCATCTTGGAAATGGGTTCCGCAGCCCCAGTCAAGACTTCATATAAACATGACTGTGGTCTAGGGTAATATTTTGGTTACAGATTATTAAAAACAGGACAACAGGTGCCAAATGGAGTCACTAATGTAACCAAATCAAGAAATTAGTTTTGGCTTTCCCAGAAATAAGATCTTGAACCAATCCATCAGAAATCATCTGATCTTTGGGATGGAAATGCTGTAAAATGGGGTTGTGATGATTGTTGTACAACTATAAATGTAATGAAATCCATTGAATACTTAAAAAAAAATGAAAGAAATTTTCTGATCAGCATTAGATAATTAATCTACTTGGAAACCACTAAAGGAAAGCAGCCTTGCTATAGCCAATCTGATTTTTTTTTTTTTTTGGCCTGGTATAACTTTGTTGTGCCTGCTCCCTTCTGCTTGTAAAATTCTTTCATTTTATATAGTTCCTTGGAGCTCCTTTCTACCTGCTAGATTGGATGCTGCCCAATTCAAATTGATTTTTTGCTCAACTAAAATCTTAAAATTTTAAATACACCTCAGTTTATTTTTTGACAGTTGTGCTATCAAAGGAGAGAACCATAGACCCCTGATGACCCTCAGGAACCGTAAGCATTCATGTATAAGTACCTCTTGAGTCCTTTGAGTTCTCTGTTTTTTTTACTGCCTCTGGAGATCATGGGTTAAGGCTCTCTAAAAGCCTAGCTTTAGCAGTATGAGCTTTCAGACTTAATTTGAGGATTTCTTTGTCTGGATTGGGTCTGTAAATCATCTAGTCAGACTGAGTCCTGTTTAGAGACTGGACCATGTTTGGGTTGGATTGGGTCCAACTTGGAAACCAGATAGGGACTGGAAATGGACCAAGTCTAAGGTGAGACTGGGTTTGACATAGTAAACAAACTGGATATAGGGTTAAACTGAATCCAATTTAGAAACTGGATAGGGTCCAGCATCGGTCTGGGTCTGACTTAAACTGGATTGTATCTAGTGTGAAGCCTCAGGTGAAAAAAAATTTATAAAGGCTGAACCAGTATGTTAACCATACTAAAGATAATCTTGAATTACAGTGGCCACAATGGACAACTTTTAACCTAGATAAATTTTTGCATTTATTAAGTGCCTTAGAAAAAAAGGGGGTCTCAGCCAAGCATTCACTGTAGCGAATAGGGGGATAATTTATGTTTCCTACAGTTACTGGTGATAGGAATAGAGAATACTGGGATACCCTATTCTCTCTAGCACCTTTAAATGGGATCCTGGGAAAACTAGTAAAAGCAGACAAAGAGTGAGAATTCCTCCCAAAGTCCGATCTTTCAGATTTCCCGCTATGGTTCCTGGTCAAGAGAGGAAGGTAAATTTTTATTTGTCCCTTACTAACTAAATTCAGAGTGGTCGGCAAAAACAAACAAACAAACAAACAAACAAAAACAAAAAACAAAACAAAAGAAAAGAATTGTATCTTTGAATTGACTTGTGAATTTGCTTTTGGGTTCCAATTGGTTGTCAACCCATTCTCTCTCAAGGATAGCTATTGCCTCATTACTTGGGTTATTTTGTGTTCTGAGAACTTGCCTTGGCAACTGGCAGGTTGGGGGCCCTCCAAACATAGCCAGACCTAAATGTGGTTTCCACTCCATTTGCGGTTAGAGTGCTTGCTGCTGGAGACCCACCTCTCATAACTATCCAAGTTGTCTATTCTTTTGATTATTTTTGGGATTATCTCTGGATCTTGGGAGGGTAGTATCCTTTATATCCTCTTTGGGGATGCCTCTTACATCTAAGGTGTTGTTTAATATTGCTCAGAATATATACAGATAGCCTTAGCTGAAGACTCACAAGATATTTGTAAGGATTTTTTTTTTTAAATAGCTCCATGGTCAGAATTTGGATGTTGATATGCAGAACCTGACAGGAACTCTTTTTAGACTTTCTCCCCTAAGCTAAAATTAAATTATTTACCCAGAGGGAAAGAATAACATTCTTAAGTCTTTGTGGAAGGATGTACTAAAACATTCCAAAGACCCCCAGCTCTAAGTCTTTTGGACACAGGAATATTTTGATTTCCATCTTAGTTGAAGATCTTCTCCCTGATATAAAGATGCAAATTGGATAATGTAGGAATCGGATAATGTAGTTGGATTGGTATGTCAGCCTTTTGATCAGTCATGTTACAACCTAATTTTTTGATGAATTAGAAACTGTACCTGAGTCTTTATAGGAACAGAAACATGGCCCTAGAAACAATTCATAGGCAATTTATCCTTTTTGGCTGATCCCAAAACCTCCATTATTCATCTCAAAGAGCTCCCTTCTAGCAGCTAGATGGAATGCTGCTCAGTTTGACTCAGTTTTAGCTCAAATGAACCCCTAAAATTGTTAACATTTTATCTTTTAACAAACTTTATAAGAGAACCTGTGCAAAACCACCAGGCTAAGTAATAAGCTATTCCAGATTTTTTTCCCAGACAATTTGTACAATGACAAAGCTTTATGTTGTTTCAAGCACCTAATTTGGGGAGTAATTTTTATGCAGCAGTAGATAACTTTAACCATTCTTTTACATCTCAAATCCAGTGTGGGATTTATTTCTCCTTCAGATGAAACACTCTATTTGCTTTAGAATATCAGCTTGTTTCTCTATGCATTCAACTTGATTGCCTCTAATCAAGCAGAAGTATGATGCTGCAAATATTCAGTTTTTTCCTTTGGCTCAGCAGTGGCAAGTGGACCTTCTTGACAACCGTTTCAACCTTTTTAGTTAGTTAGCAAAAGTGTTACTGTCAGCTGTAATTTTTTCCCTAAATATTACTTTCAAAGGGCTGACAGTTAAGCTAACATTAATTCATTATAAGAAAACCACTTATCTCTTACATAGTTAATCTCAGAACCAATGAGATATACTTTCCTTTTATCTGTTATTTGCTCAAAATATAATGCATGATAAAATATCCTTGATCATTATAAAAGTTTTATAAAAGTATATCTGACCATAATAAAAACATCAAAAACAATGTATTATTGACTTGAAACAGTCTGCCACGTATTTCTCCAGCAAAGATGGGTTTATGTGAGAGCCACAGAGAATTATAATTTGGGGTCTGCAACCATGGCAAGCTATGTGAGAGTGCCCCCAGGGAAAAGGAAGAAAAATGGCTTTATAGAGAGGAAAATGTAGTTGGGAGGGCTGTGGGGAAAAATCCATGGCCATGGTGTCACATGTCCTTCCCAGGAAGGAAAGTTTTTTCTCTTTCCTGTGGCCTCTGTGATAGTCACAGGGCATGAGAGCTCTCCCTTCTGATTTCCCAATTCTAAGTGGCATTTCTTCTCCTTATTTTTTTACATTATCCACATACAAATGTACTTTTGACATGGTCGACTATAAGGGTCCATGTTGCCTTTTTTAGGGAATGCATTCTGTATTCCAAATGTAATAATACAATTGAGATGAACAACACAATTTTTATATTCTTATAATTTTATCCTAATTTTTACCTTCCAAAAATTGACTAATTCCAATCTAAACTCCTAATTTATGCATCATATTTATGACAAAATATAAATTAATATTCAATTTTAAAATATATCAAATCTTTCAAAGTTAATATTGCTCACTGTTTTTTATATAAAATATTTAATTAGTTATTACTTTATAATAGTTGAAAAAACATTTTTTGTGTGTAGCTTCTATCTTACTCATCTGTGTTGTCTGTTCTCAAAGGCTAAGGGGATTTTGAAATTTTACTTTCTACTCTGAGCTGATTTAAGTGCTTGGAAATGCTTGGATTTAAGTGCTGCAAAGTATTTTTAATTTATATTATGCCTAAACAATTTTTAATATTTTATTTCTGTCAATATGTTTTAATTGGCATGAACATCAGTAATAATTCCAACAATAATAAAAATAGATTCAAGAAGTAGTATTAAAGTTTTAACATATAAAATAACCAACTGCACGAACATATTCTTATAGTTTGTGGCTGCAAGTGCTAAATAAATCAAATAGAAAACAAAGGCAGTTACCTGTAGATTTTGCCAAGAAACCTTCTTAGAATATTTATTTGTTGAAGGTAACATTCATTTTTTTACTCAAATTTTCCAGATGTTTGCTTACTTCCTTCACTTTAGTTTTCATGTGTAGACATGGCCTTAATCCCTAACGTTGGATGATAAAAACATAATTTAGTTCCACTGAAGGTAATGAAGTGAGAGTGTAATGCTCTATTATTCTCCAAAAGGTCCATTTATGTGCATTGTGCCCCAGTCCAAAAAATAAATCTTGCAGTTCAAATTGCCATATGCTCAGAATTTTAGCACAGGTGAGCACCATAGGACCAGCTGCTATTGCTCTAAATAATGATATCATGCAACAAGAGAAAATACCCTTTGAAAATGAATATACATCACTCTTTCAGATTAGGAACAAAGATATTGGAAAATGACTGTAGGAAGAAGTCCACTATTAACATATTCTTAACACTGTTTCAAATATACTTACCTAAGTTTAGAAAGGCAGTTGTTCTCTGGCTTTTGTTTTTTGATTGCTAAGTTTGGCTTTGAACAATTATTTTTCTTATTAATTAAATATATATTACATCATATATAGATATATGACTTAAGCATAGTAGTAACACTGCTAACTGAAGTTGCAAGTATATCCATGGAATAGAAAAGAAAGTTTCTAGTACACATGGAACAACTTAAAACATAGTGACAAAGTTGTTCTTGTAGTAAATGGTATTGGGGCAACTGAGTAGCCATTTGGAAAAAAAAAAAGATAAAATATGTTCCATGCTTCATTTCATATACAAGAATAAGTTTCAAATTTATTGAGGATCCAAATGTTAAAAAATTAATCCATATAGTTACTAGGAAACATGAATGGATGCTTCTTTAGGTATGACTCAAATCCAAGATTTTGAGAAATTTGATGAAATAAAAAATGAATGGCAAAGGAACTATAACAACAAAACCGGAGGCGTCTGTGACCTACACCACAGCTCAGGGCAATGCTGGATCCTTAACCCACTGAAGGAGGCCAGGCATCATACCCACAACCTCATGGTTTCTAGTTGGATTCATTTCTGCTGAACCATGGTGGGTACTCTAACATTCTTTTATAATTAACATCTCTCAGCAAATTAAAAGTAGATTCTGATAAAAGACTTCTTAAAAACCTGCAGTTAGCCAAATACTTAGTGATGAAAAATTGATTTCTCTGTAAAAAAGGAAGTGAGGCAAATATATCTTTCTTTCCATTTCTATTCAACCTCCCTTACAATTTAAGTTATTAAATTAAGACAATAAAACAAAATGGGAATTCCTGCTGTGGTGCAGTGGGTTAATGGTCTGGCTTGTCTCTGTGGAGGCACCAGTTCATTCCCCAGCCTGGTGCACTGGGTTAGAGATCCTGTGTTGCTGCAGCAGCTATGGCATAGGTTGTTGCTGTGGCTCAGATTTGATCCCTGGCCCAAGAGCTTCCATATACCATGGGTGCAGCCAAAAAAAGAAGAAGAAAACAAACCAAAAAGATCCCAAAATGTATACATATTGAAAATGTACATATATTAAAACTTTTTGAAGACATGATCTTGAGCGTGGAAAATCCTAGCGAACCTATGGAAAACCTAATTAGGGCTACAGGGAACCTAATTAAGACTAGTAAGTAAATTTAGTAAGTCTGCATGATGAATATCAACAAAGGAAAATCAACTGCATTTGTATATATTATTGCACTAAAATACATTTCTACCTATACATACCAGTGTACAAATAATGAACAAATGAATGATGAAACTTTATTATTTACAATAGTATGAAATAGAAAAAAATTAGCACCATATGTACAAGACCTTTTACGTGAAAATACTAAACTTTTGCTAAAGGAAATATATGAATATATTGAGAGAGATACATTAATTATGGATTATAAAATTAAATGTTACTAAGATGTTGATTCTCCTTCAGTTGATCCCTAGATCAATATTTTAATGGAAAATTGACAGGCTGACTCTAAAACTTAGGTGACAATGCAAATAATGTTGAATAACCAAAACATTTTGAAAAAGAACAAAGCTGTGGTTTAAACTATATGATTTCAAGACTTCCTATAAGGCTAAAATAATCAACACATTTTGGCAGTATTAAATATAGATAAATAGAATAATGGAACAGAAAACAGAATTGAGAAGTAGATCTCCACATATATTCTCAATTGATTTTTGACAAACTTACCAAAGGGATTAAATATGGAAATAGCATTCTTTTAAGAAATTGTGCTGGAATATCTGGATATCAGTATGAGAAAAATAAACTTCAACTCATGTTTCACACCATATAAAAATTAATATAAAGTGGAGTATACACTTACAGCTAACATCTAAATCTCAAAAGAGAGCTTATATGTGACTTTATGACAAACAAAAATTTCATAAACAGGACACTAAAAGCACTAGTTATAAAAAAAGTTATCTTGAACTTTATGAAGCTAAAAATTATTTTCCATTTGAAAGATACCCTAAGTATGAAAAATGCATATATATTTCACATTTCATATTTTCATACACAATTTTATATGATTAATATTCATTATATATTTATTTTACATTTAATTTTTATTATACATATAATATATATCCAAATATTTCTTTTCAAATATAATAATGTTATAACTCAATAAGACACATGATCCAATTAAAATGGATATGGATTTTACATAAAAAGATATAAAAATGGACATTAAATGAGTGAAGGTGAATAGCTTTATTATCCTCTAGAAAAATGCAAATTAAAACTATACTTCTACACACTCATTAGATTCCCTAAAATTAAAAAGGACTGATGATAGCAAGTGTTAGTAAGGCTATTGAGCGACTGGGACTCATGTATATTTTGTAAAAATATTTTGGTAGTTATTTATATAATTTAATGTGAACTTACCATGACTCAACAATTCCACTTCTAAGGGAAATAAATATCCAAGACAAACCAAAGTATTCATCCAGAAAATGTCTTGCAAAATAGATTCTCTTCATTCCTTGCTAGTGGCATGGGTTTTGCTTCCTATGCTGTGATTAATTTGTTTTCATTTTTAGATTTTAGGAGCATTCAGCACGTTCAATTAGTCATCTTGAACTAGAATTACTCCTTGGTAACCATACTTTCATTAACAATATAACTTAAATGTTTTTACCTCTGCATTATTTCAATGGCTATATGTCACCACATTTTATCAATGTACCTGCTGTAATGACTTCACTAACACTTTTCCATCTTTCCTGTTACCAAATACTTGATATAGATGGCACATTATGCATTTTTAACATTAAATCCTGTAATTCTAAGAAATTCTGAGAAACCGTTTTTAACCATAAACATGCATTTGCTTCATGCTATTTATCTGAAAACTTCATTCAGAATTCTGAAATTTAGACAAATTGGTTCAGATTGTATATACAATTCCCTTTCTATTGGCAAAAATACATGATATACTATATTTGAAATAGTCATTAGTCTAAACTATAATCAAAATTATTAAAACAAACATGGCCGATAATAGAAAATATTTATGTTCAATACTTTAATGTGTCTGAAGTTCCACTTCATATGATGCTGGCTAATTTTTACCATGACTTTCTCATCCTTATATCCAAGGATATTAGGGTAATGCTTGGAAAAATATATTTAAAGGATAAAGTTTTTAAAAGTCAATTTTAGGAGTAAGATGAACAAAAATTATAATGCAAGTAGAAAGTACGTAAAGTTTTCTTGATTCATTAAACAGACTTTAAATACTGACCACTTTCTGTATAAAACTCCTCAAAAGCTTATCACTTATGACTATCATGATAAAATTTGATTATTTTTTCTAAGTTTTCATGAATCATAATAGACAAAATCTGGAACCTTAATTCTTTTCTTGCCAGTTTTTAAAAATCTGCTTTGTTTCCTGTTGCTGCAATCCAAAAACAACAGTACAACAATTAGTTTAAAAAATCATGATAATGATGTTCCAATATCATTCTTTAAAGTAAAAGGAGACGTTGAATTCAGAAATGCTAACTTTTAAAGGTAAGTGTTTTGGAGTTCCCGTCGTGGCACAGTGGTTAACGAATCCGACTAGGAACCATGAGGTTGCGGGTTCGGTCCCTGCCCTTGCTCAGTGGGTTAACGATCCGGTGTTGCCGTGAGCTGTGGTGTAGGTTGCAGACGCGGCTCGGATCCTGCGTTGCTGTGGCTCTGGCGTAGGCCTGTGGCTACAGCTCCGATTTGACCCCTAGCCTGGGAACCTCCATATGCCGCGGGAGCGGCCCAAAGAAATAGCAAAAAGACAAAATAAATAAATAAATAAAAAAATAAAGGTAAGTGTTTGCACTGTTATTTGAGAAATACAGCAATAATTTCACATGGAATTACCTCTGACATGCAAATTAGAATTAAAACACTTTAGCCAAGGACTAATTGATGTTCAAATTAATTAACATTAATATGACCTAGAAAACTTCAAAATCTTCATCCAAAGCAGAGGCTGAAAAAATTAAGTTAGTTGGTGTTTTGTCCTTAGGCCTTGTCTTTTTTCTCATTACTCTAGCCATATGTGATTTTATCTAGTCTCATGACTTTAACTGTCACTCCTTTACAGATGACTTTCATCTCAGAGTCCCTGGGTAGAAGCTTTGGACCTATGTTTCCAACTGCACAATTTGGCAGCAACATACTTTGTTCAAATAGTACTTCAGATCCAACAAACTTGTTCTTTCCCAACTGTCTCTACATCAATCAACTGTTCTATTCTTTTAATCATCCAGATTATAGAAAACAATTTATCTTTAACTTCTCCAGCTTCTTCACATTCAGTCTATAAAAAATATTCCTTTTTATTACACAGTAGATCTTGTACTCACACTTTTTCATCACTGTGGTCTTTGCACTAACCCACTTCTACCTGGAATATACTGTAATATTCTTTTAATTTCCCTTCTTTCTTTCTTCCCTCCAACTTCCCTATTTCTGCATTTTTCCACTAGTCTTTGTATCAAAATTGACCAGAGATTTTAGTCTTAAAACATAAGTATTAAGGTAATTATATCCTCAAAAACCTTTAATGCCTCCAATTTATGGCTGTGGCCACTGATCAGAAATGTTCACAAAACAGTATCTCTCACTACACATGCTTCTGCTATGTGACCTTGGGTATCCCCATCAAAACCCATGCTCTTTCTTTATCCATTTGACTCTAGTGTGTATTATTGTTTTGACCCATTAAATACAGTGGACTCAACTGATGCTGCACTACTTCCTGGAGCAGCCCTTAACTGGTCTGTAATTTTATGCTTTTTGACTCTTGAAAGCAAGTTTCTACGTAAAAAGTGTAAATTAACCTGCTTTGTGAAGCCCAAGGCACGTGAGGACACCTGGAAGGAAAGATACCATGTGAAAGAAAAAGGCCATCAAGACTTGAAACCTATGAATGAAGGCAATACACTGAAACTGCAACCTGCAGTCTAAGCTGTTCCATCTGATTCTGTGTTGATCAGATATGAATAAGCCAAGTTCTTCCCTTCCCACACTAAACTGTGAAAAGAATAAAATGGTTGTATTAAATTTTGTCATAATTTATTTTGCAGCAATAGCCAAACAAAGCAATAGCAAAATGATTAAAAATATTTTAGATCTTTCCTATGATCTGGGAAAATTATGATTTCTAGTCATGTTTCTTTACTATATTGAACTTATCCCAATCATGCATGCAAATACTAGTATATTTGTTATTTCTTCTTTCTACTATGAACTCTCATACTATACCTCTAGAAAGGCTATTACCTAGAACTAAAACTCTTTGCAGAGACAGTAAATCCAAAGCCTAATCATTCTCTAAGCTATGAATCAAATTAATCGACAAGATGTATAATGTTACTGATTCCATGTAGGGCCAAAATTCTTTGCTCTGTGTGTTTATCTACATAGTAGTATTTTCATTAAATATTTATTCCTTTCTTGTTTTTAATCTCACTATTTCCTTATATGGTTTTCTCTCCCTTTCCCGTATTTGTTACAGAGGCTAGGCTATTTGGGGGCAACAAAAGCCTACTAAATTTTAGTGGTTCAGATAATAACTCACTCATGCTGCAGTCCAGAGGGCCATTAGTGAATGGCTTTGCATCCCATGGTGGTGATTTAATCTAGTAGATCTTTAAAGTCTTTCTAGTAGGCTATTGTGTCTAGGTGTTCTTCAAATCCTTCATTGTACCTTCCACATCTGTCCAGTAGATGAGGGAAGAAATAACAACCAGAGAATTTCATGAGCAATTTAGAAGCTGGATCAATAGGTTACGCATTACACTGGTACCTACATTCCTATGGTTAGAATAAGTCATGCAGTTCCATTTCAAAGTAAGGTGAGCTGCAACTATGAAATAAGCAAATTATACATGTCCTCCTAAGGTGCTCTGTGGAAATTTCTTGAGGAAATATATCCTTTTGTGAACAGTTGATGGGCCATAGGATATGCTTGTATTTAATCTGGACAAGTAAGTCAAAATTTTTATTTAGAATCGCTTCCCAGGGTCCATGGGAGGTGTATCACATGGTTCTTGTAATTTTTCATGTTACCCAAACAAGGCATTATCCAGTGCTTTAACAAACCCAGTAGGTATAAAATATCCTATTGTTATATAATCATTTAACAGTCATTACCTGGTAATAATTTTGAACTTATTTTCAGTATTTTTTTTTGTCTTTTTGCTATTTCTTGGGCCGCTCCCATGGCATATGGAGGTTCCCAGGCTAGGGGTCGAATCGGAGCTGTAGCCACAGGCCTATGCCAGAGCCACAGCAATGCTGGATCCGAGCTGCATCTGCAACCTACACCACAGCTCACGGCAATGCCGGATCCTTAACCACTGAGCAAGGGTAGGGACCGAACCCGCAACCTCATGGTTCCTAGTCGGATTCATTAACCACTGAGCCACAACGGGAACTCCCCCCCCCTTTATTTTTTCAAGGAGTCCTCTTTTGTACTTGCCTTTTTATAACTTTGTCCTTTTCTTTTCAGCGAATGCTGTATTTCCTTTTTGATTGGCAATATTTATAGTAATTTCTCATATCAGTGTCTATCTAGAATTTTGGTAGTGGTATTTTAACAGGACAGAAATAATTATTCAATCAAATTTGTCTATTTCTTGATGTATATATTTGAGTTTGTTAAAAATTATGATCCAGATACTAGATATTTTCTTGTATTTTCTATAATCATTATAATTTTACCCAATATAAGGGGATTTACTGGACCTCCAGGAAATAATACAAGATCAAGAACAGCAAAACCTTGATTTTAGAAGGGCTATCCCCGGTCAGTAGCCAGGTTGTCTACATCTGCTTCTTGACTGTTCCATTTGTAGCCTGGATGCTCTTTGATTACTGTGTTAGATTGAGCCGTACCAAAATGTTGATATTTGCATTTTTTTTATTACAGAATAACAATATCATGTGGCTCAACTTAAAATTTAACCATTTATATTCTTCATCTTCCTCATCTGTACTAGTATATCAATAACATGCATGTCCTTTTTTTTTTTTTTTTAGGTGAATTAAAAAGCAATGTAGGTAGATTTATAAACAGTCCTTGAACTAGAGTAATGACCTATGGCATAATAAACTATAATAATTATCATTCTTATTTGTAAAAGTGTATATCCAAAAGTATTCCCTTTGTGTTAAATTTTCATGTAATATGTCATTATAATTTTCAGAAAATGATGTTGAATGGAAGGAGATTCATAATAGTGTAGTGAAAATAATTCAACAGTTAACAATAAGTTTCTAAGAGGGAATGGAATTTTCTTGTAAAATTTTGGGACTTGAGGATAGATCAGATTTTAAAATTCTTATTTTTATATAGTGAGTTTTTCTTTACCCATAGTGTATATTGTTTAATCATATAGTACATCATTCCTTTATAGTATATAAGATATATACTATAAAGCATTTCTGTATTTTATAGCAGAATTATTTATTTTCCAATTGAGGATATTAATGTTTGTAGTCAGGATAGAGGAATGACAAGGCATTCACAGTCTAAACACAATGAGACGGCTTCAGAGGAGATTTATCATGAAGTCTGGCCAATAGAGAAACAGGCAAAATCCCAATGCTGGTTATTTTGTTGACACTGTAGAACCAGATTATAATCATTATAATTAAGATAGGAGGAATGCCCTAGTCACACAAAAATGTTGGATAAAGAGTGTTTATCCTTAGCAACAACTGGAATCCAAATTCATACTCACCTGCATGAAAACTTAAAGGAATAGAATGGCCTCGGACATAAATATTTTTCACAGATTGTTTTCCTTAGCTCTACACTTTGCTATGATTTATTCAACATTAGCTAACACAAACTTCTAATAAAAATCCAAACTTTATCATAGATCTGTATAGATTTGTTTTCTTATTTTTTAGAATATATAAACTCTTATTTTCAAAATCTTTACACTAACTTTAATATTTAGATATGTATAAGATCCATTCAGTATGTACTCTGGTCTAAGAATAAATGACAACCATAGACACAGCAAAGTTAGAATCAGTGTCTCACTCAGGTATCCTTTAAGGTATAGAAATGCCCCCTTGCTTCTTTTCATAAAATTTACCCTTTCTGGCACTGAGAACAACTCCATAAGTGGAGTAGGTGGCCACTTTCATGGCAGTCTGCCAAACAGTTTTAAATTTTTTTACCAATTGGTCAAAAACAGTATTTCAGTGGAAGAAGTCCCTCCATCTGGATAAAACATTGTCTCCAGAAAGCATATGTTAAAATCAGAAATGAATCCTTTGGAAGGATGACTGTACCACATAGAAAGAACTGAGATGGTGGTTAAACTGGTGCACATTGTCTCACAGAGATTGTGGATCCGTATAAGTGGTGATAAGATTACTGCACAATGAAGTTTTTACCTCAAGAACTCTTGAGGCACTGTAAGCTCAAAATGAAGCTCTAAAAGAATAGGGTTGTCCTTTTTGAAACATATGGAAAAGAGTTATCTATGTTTAGAGGGATTTTGTCCTGAGTCACAAGCTTCTCTTGTAACTCCTTCCTGGATGGACTTGCTGTTGGTGAGGTCAAATACGGGCAGAGCCCTGAGTTTAAAAATATAAAGCATTGAAATCGAAGTGGAAATGAGGAGAAGAGACCTTGTTGGACACTCATTATTGATTATAATATTAATCATATAATACCAGAAAGATAACTGATAAACATAGTAATGAAGCCTGTTTTACCACTTCTTAAAAAAGTTGTTTGGAAAATACAAGCCAACAGAATCAGAAAAACAAAAGTTATAATCTTGCTTCTGTATGTTAGCAATCTACTGTTTGGCTGCTAATGTGACAGAAAAAACAACTCTGTAGAATAACTATTTTTCTTGTGCAGATCATGTCTATATGATCCTTGAGAATATACAAATAAATCTCGAGATGTATAAAATTCATCTCAGAGTTTTAACTCTCCAAATAGTCCAGTTATTTCCATGGAAAATCATTAGATTAGCATCTGAATATTATTAAACCATTCTTTATTTGATCATATCGAAACTCAAGTGAGGAACATGATGCTAATCTTTAATCGTATAGAATTGTTAAACAGTATTGGTTACACACTTCTAAATAAGTATAATCAGAATTAATGTGGCCGTATCCTCTCACAGTATCATCTTCGGAGGACAGATTCATTTTAGCTGGTCCTGTTAGCCAAAATAAAAACCATTTCATAAAATTTTCATTCCGTTACTTTGAATGGTTCAGTTATAGCTTATTCAATGAGAAAACCATAACTTTAAAAATATGGCATAATGGGCTGTAGAAAATGCATTGCTTTTAAAAATACATATTTTGTTGAATATCATTCACTATAATTTCAACATTGAAGATGACAAAAGAATAGTTATGTTTTCTATTAGAAACATAAATACAGATATTCAATCAAAACACTCACTATTTTTGTCCTTTCCAAAACAAAAATGCAGTTATAGTTTGTTTGCAGAATGGATGGCTTAAAACACAAATCTGTACTTTTTTTCCTGGGCAATTGGAAAGGAAATGAGCATCCTTTAATGAGTAACTTTGATAATACATTTTTTTAAAACTAACTATGTCTACTACAACAGCAGAGCTGTTGCTAATACTGTGAGGACAAGATAAATCATGTATTTAACACTATGTACTTATTGAGCATTAATTTTAGATCTGGTTATCTTTACTTGTTTATCCCAAGAGTTTACTTGCCAATGTCTCTTTTTTCTCTTCGTTTGCACTTTCTCTCCTACCCCTCTTTACTTCCTTTACTTTTTTCTCTTTGCAAAATTAATATATAAGAAATGATATAAGAATATTTGTAGAAATTTGTTATTGACTCATCTTTCAGCTATAATAAAGTGGTATAAATATTTCATTGATTTCTATTTGCTTCTAGAAGGTCAATATATATTTACATCTGTGAAAATCTTACTAAATGCCTATTTGGTCACTATATCAACTAGCAAATTTTTTAACCTATACAATTTCTGTAATTTCCACAGTAATCCTATAAGACACATCTTATTGGTGATTTTTTATTTCATTTTTTAAATAATGAAACCAAGCATCATAGTGCCTAAGTTACTTGCTTAAAATTCCACATAAGGAAAGAAGGGCAAAAATGTAATTATTACATATTGTCTGATTCCAGTTATGTTATGAGTTTCCTCCTCCCCTCTCTAAATAGAAGATAGAGGGATAATAACCTGTGGATTTAATTTTGTTATCTTATTTTTTTAGAATTTACCTAAGAGGAATTGGTATGACTGAAGTGTTTTGCTTTATATAGCATCTATAACCTGTAACATATAGTAGATAGATAGATATAGATATACATACAAGTGGCATTTATAAAAACAAATATATACATGTTATATATAATACCATTCATTCATTCACTTACTCTTTCTTTTATGATTATAACCCTCCTACTAGACTTTTATATTAACTTCAAATGCCAAATTCTCTCTGAAACTTCAATTTACTCAATCCCAAAGATCTCTGCATAATTTTATAACATTAATGATAAATATGCACTTTAATGTTAATAATATCTGATATTAATGGAAGCCTTAGAAATGCCAGGTACATTCCAAGTTTATGCTTCACAAGTTAAACCTCATTTGAACCTCAAAGTCTATGAGGTAATTTTTTCTACTACTTCACTTTTACTGATGAGGAAACAAAATCACAAGAAATTTCATTAATTTGTTCAGACTCATAGCTAATAGTGCCAATACTAGAACTCTAAACATACACCTAACCCACAGTCTGTACATGTGCTTTGATAATACTTTCACATATATATTACTTATAACATTTTGCCTTGCATTATACTATTTTGTGTAGGCTCTATTCTGCATAATCCTTGTATTTAATATTTACTGAGTATCAATCTCACACCAGGAACTGCTTTAAATGCCAAGACTACAGCACTGAGAAAGACATAAATGGTAAATGGAAGAGACAGAATTTAGGTAATTAAACAAATAAATTGGCCAGATGATTTAAAATACTGTTAACAGTTATAAATGCAACAAACATTTGTATTAGAGAAGATGTCTCAAAGGGCCAAATTAGATAAAATGGTATCTAATTTGGAAGAAATCTCTAAAGAGAAAACACTTGTGGTGAGATGAGCTCTGTGTGAAAGTAGTTTCCAGACTTCTGGAAAATATTAGAGGTAAGAGTGTTCCAGGCAGTGGGAACAGCAGATTAAAAGGGCCAGTGAAAGGAGTCTGTGTGGAAGAAATTAAAAGAAGGGGAAATGTGTTCCCTGGTGGCTTAGTGGTTAAAGATCCAGCATTGTCCTGTTGTCATTGCTGTGGTTTGGGTCACTGCTAGGCTAGGATTTGATCTTCTATATGCTGCAGCCATAGCCAAAAAAAAAAAAATAGTGGTGGAGAATATTAAGAATGTTATGAGATTAACTCTTAGAAGAAGGCAAGACCCAGACTTACCCAGATTATGGGTGCCTCCTTAGGCCATAGGGCAGTGATTGGATTTTATTTTAAATGCAATACAGGAGAGGCAGAATCAAGATGGCAGAGGAGTAAGACATGGCCCTTACATTCTCCCACAAACACATCAAATAAAAACCATTTATGTCTAGAATGATTCACACAGAACATCTACTGAATGCTGGCAGAATACTTTAAACCTCCAAAAAAGGCAAGAAACCCTCCACATAACTGGATGGGACAAAAGGGGAAAAAAAAAGAGAGGAAAGAAAAGGAATCAGGATGCATTTCTGAGATGGAGCTGTGAAAGAGGAAAGGGACTCACACCCTGGGAAGCCACCTAACTGATGAGGAGATCAGCCAAGAGAACGGGCTTCAAAGCCTCAGAGGAAAGTGCCAGCAGCTGGACTGAGGAAGGCAAAGCCGAGAGAGAGAGAGCCACATAGACCATTGGTATAACCTCCTGGACACTATAGCCTGAGACTCTCAGAGGAGGGCTGGGCACTAGACTCAGGCTCTAGAGGTTGGTTCTGGGGAGAGGACTAGGGTTGGCTGTGTGGAGACAGCCTGAAGGCCTAGAGAGTGGTGTTCCAAGGGCTGGGGAGTGGAGCTCCTCAGCCACAGGAAACTGGGAGGCAGACTGGGCATGCAAGAGAAGCAAGGTACTATTACTGGGGAAGGCAATAGGAGGAGGGGTGGACTGCCATAGGAATATTTCTCTGTACACGTGTGAACACTTAGAGGGTGGGACTATGGGTGGCAAGGTGCCTTTTGTGCAGGCAATGGGCCCCTCTTGTGCAGGCTATGGGTGGCGGCCCCTTCTGAATGGGCTACGCACAATGTGGCACCTCTTGCATAGATTACAGACAGCAGGGGCAAACCACTGAAGTCATCTCAGACTCCAGAAGTAGATGTGGCCCACCACCACCAGGGGTCTGTGAACAGGCACTTCCTACAACCCCAGTCACCTCAGAGATCAACACAGAGGAGGGCACTGCAAATGAGCACCATGAGTTCTTACTCTCACACCCTGGGAATGAACTTGCCCTGCCACTGCCACTGTCAAAGGCTATGGGTACCACCTATACCTGCCTGATGGTCACTGTCACTTTCAGGGGCCCTGCAACTAGGAGCAGCCTGCATCACCAGAAATTCTCAACAAAATTTTGGCCAGTTGAATCCAACAACATGTAAGTAAGATAATACAACAAAACCAAGTAGGATTTATCCCAAGTTCACAAGGATTGTTCAACATACACAAATCAATCAGTGTCATATACCACATTAACAAAAGAAAAGTAAAAAACCACACGATCATCTCAATAGAGGTAGAAAAAGCATTTGACATAGTCAAACATCCATTCATGATAAAAACTCTTACCAAAGTGGGTTTAGAGGGAACAGACCTTAACATAAGAAAAACCATTTATGACAAACCCACAGCAAATATAATAACTCCATGGAGAAAAGCTGAAAGCCTTCCTGCTAAAATCTTTACAAGAGAGGGATGCTGACTTTTATTCAACATAGTACTGGAAGTCCTAGCCACAGCAATCAGATAAACAAAAGAAGTAAAATGTATCCAAATTAGAAGAGTTAAGATTATCACTCTATGCAGATGATATGATATTAAATATAGAAAACCCCAAGGACTCCACACAAAAACTCAAACTGATCAATGAATTCAGCCAAGTAGCAAGATACAAGATTAGCATTCAGAAATCATTTGCATTTCTCTATACTAACAATGAATATTATAAAAGGAATACAAAAATACAATACCTTTTAAAACCAGACCCCCCAAAATTAAACACATAGGAATAAATTCAACCAAGGAGGTGAAAGACTTAAATGCTGAGAACTATAAAACATTAATCAAGGAAATTAAGGAATAGAAAGCTCTTCCATACTCCTAGGTTGGAAGAATTAATATCATTAAAATGGTCCTACTACCCAAAGCAATCCACAGATTCTATGCAATCCCTATCAAATGATCCATGACATTTTCCACAGAACTAGAACGAACAATCCAAAAATTTATGTGGAACCACAAAAGACCCAGAATTGCCAAAGCAATCTTGAGGAACAAAAACCAAGCAGGAGTTACCAGACATCAAGCAATATTACAAAGCCACAGGCATCAAAACAGTGTGGTACTGATACTGAAACAGACTTACAGACCCTGGAACAGAACAGAGAACCCAGAAATAAACCCTGACACCTATGGTCAATTAATCTTTGACAAAAGAGGTAAGAATATAAAATGGGAAAAAGACAGTCTTTTCAGCACATGGTACTGGGAAAACTGGACAGCTGCAAGTAAATCAGTAAAATGAAAACGCCCTCATACCATGCCCAAAAGTAAACTCAAAATGGCTTAAAGACTTAAATGTAAGACAAGACACCATTAAACTCCTGGAAGAGAACATAGGCAAAACATTCTCTGACATCAATAGTACAAATGTTTTCTTAGATCAGTCTCCCAAGGCAACAGGAATAAAAACAAAAATAAACGAATGGGACCTAATCAAAATGACAAGCTTTTGCACAGCTAGGAAACCATAAAAGAAACAAAAGGCAACATAAGTAATGGGAGAAAATAGTTTCAAATGATGCAACTGACAAGGGCTTAATCTCCAAAACATACAAAGAACTCATACAACTCAACAGGAAAAAACAAACAGCTCAAATGAAAATTTAGCAGAAGACTTTGTATAGATATTTCTGCAAAGAAGGCATATGGATGGCCAACTGGCAAATGAAAAAATGCTCAACAATCCTGATTATTAGAGAAATGCAAATGAAAACTACAATCACTTTCAGAATAGCCATCATTAATAAGTCCACAGATAACACATGCTGGAGAGGGTGTGGAGCAAAGGACACACTCCTACACTGTTTTTGGGAATGTAAGCTGGTACAACCACTATGGAAACAGTATCAAGGTATCTTAGAAAACTAAATATAGAACTACCATGATCTAGAAATCCCACTCCTGGGCATAAATCGAGACAAAACTTTTATTCGGAAAGATACATACACCACTACGTTCATTGCAGCACTGTTCACAGTTGCCAAGATGCAGAAAAACCCTAAATGTCTAAGGACAGATGAATGGATTCAGAAGATCTAGTATATATACACAATGGAATACTACTTAGCCATAAAAAAGAACAAAATAATCCCATTTGTAGCAACATGGATGGAACTAGAGACTCTCATACTAAGTGAAGTAAGTCAGAAGGAGAAAGACAAATACCATATGATATCAATAATATCTGGAATCTAATATATGGCATAAATGAACTTATCTACAGAAAAGAAACAAACTCATGGACATGGAGAACAGACTTGTTGCCAAGGGGGTGAGGGAAGGAATGGGAGGGACTAGAAGTTGGGGTTATTGGATGCAAATTGTTGCATTTGGAGTAGATAAGCAATGGGATAGTGCTGTATAGCATAGGGAACTATATCTAATCACTTGTGGTGGAACATGATGGAGAATAATGTGAGAAAAGGAATGTGTATGTATATATGTATATGTATGTGTATGTGTGTAATTGGATCAATTTGCTGTACAGTAGAAATTGCCATAACATTGTAAATCAACTATAATACAAAAGATTAAAATAAATAAATAAATGAATAAATACATTACAAATTCATTGACAGGATTATGACAAAGAAATGGCATAACCCAAATTGTCTCCTCCTTCCTTTCTCCTTTCTTCCTTCCTTCCTTTCTTCCTTCTTTCCTTTCTTTACATTTTGAAGAACACTTAATACTGTGTGGAGAAGAAACTGTAGAGGAACAATGGAACCCATTAGAAAGCTATTGCAGTCTCTTATATGAGTGTTGTGAATAGAGCAATGGATAGAGAAATGGATGAATATAATTTGGAATCAGAAAAAAAGAGCCAATACAGTTTGTTTTTTTTTGTCTTTTTGTTGTTGTTGTTGTTGTTGTTGTTGCTATTTCTTGGGCCGCTCCTGCGGCATATGGAGGTTTCCAGGCTAGGGGTTGAATCGGAGCTGTAGCCACCGGCCTACGCCAGAGCCACAGCAACGCGGGATCTGAGCCGCGTCTGCAACCTACACCACAGCTCACGGCAATGCCGGATCGTCAACCCACTAAGCAAGGGCAGGGACCGAACCCGCAACCTCATGGTTCCTAGTCGGATTCGTTAACCACTGTGCCACGACGGGAACTCCCCAATACAGTTTTTTAAAGTAGAAACAATTTATTATTCACTATTACATTCAAGAGTGTCTTGTATATAGTAGGCATTCTTTCATATTTTGATATATTGGATGTGCTGAATGTATCAGTCAAACTATTTCAAAGTTTTCTTTTATGTGTAAAATTATAGTAGCAATTTTAAAGTTAGAAAATTGATGCATATTCATTGACAGAGTTGCTTTGAAAGTCCTTCTATAAAATTGAAATAACTCTTGCCTGTTTTTTCTCTATTATCAGAAAGGGAAATATATAGCACTAAATACATATATTATAAAAGAAGAAATATCTCAGATTTATATCTATAATCTACCCCTCATTTTGAGGAAATAGAAAAGAAGAGCAAGGAAATAATAGAAAGCTCTCAATCAAATGAAATCAAAAAGAAGAAAACAAAACATAAAATGAGTGGAATAAAAAAAAGTCTGGTTCTTAAAAAATATCAGTAAAATTCATAACATTATAGCAAGGCTGACAAAGAAAAAAAAATCAGAGACACCAAATACCAATATCAAGCATGAACATAGGATATCATTACAGACCCAGCAGACAGAAAAATTAAGGAGGGGATACTGAAAACAACTCTCTACATATAATTTGTCATTTTAGATGAAGTAGACCAATTCCTCTAGAAGCACAAACTATCAATGATGCTTCCAACGTGAGAAAAGCTACCTTGAATAACACTATAACTATTATTGAAATTATAGTCATAATTAAAAACTCCTTAAAAAGAAATCTCCATGTTGAGATAGTTTCACTCGCTAATTGTATGAACACTTTAAAAAGAATTAACAGCAGTTCTTCACAATCTCTTCCAGAAAATCCAAGAGACAGGAACAATTTCCATCTTAGTTTTATGAGGCCAGTATTACCCTGACTGACAAACCAGACAAAAACAGTTCAAAGGTGAGAACTAAAGACCATTTTTTCTCCTGAATAACACTAATGCAAAACCCTCAACAAAATATTAACAAATTGAATTCAGTAATAATTAATATGTACTATATAACATTCTAGAAATAAAATGATACACCTTTTAAAAAATATATTTTATTCCAAGGATGCAAGACTGATTATTGCGAAATCTATAATCTATCATATTCACAGGTTAAGGAAGAAAAATCATACGATTATATCAACCCATGTGGGAAAAGCACTTGACAAAACTCAAAATCCATTTACTATAATTATAGGGAATCCAGGAGTATAGGAGAACTTTCACAATTTGATAAAGAATATCTATGAAAATGCTGTTCTTGTCTCTCCAGTGCCACAGGAATTCCAAATTTTTTTCCTTTCTGAAGGTTTTCTGTTTGGCTTCTTAGCTTTGTGTATCAGACAGTTGCAGAATTCAGTAGAAATCTTGTCAGGGAAAATCATATGAGCATTGGGCTTAGGTGTTCTCTTCTCTCCAACTCCATCTAGACACTTCATGTCTCTCGTTTTTGTCCCCTTAGCCCTGTGATGCTGCCAAAGCTCTGGTTTTCTCCACCTCTTAGCATCATCCCTCTTTCTAGGCTCATTGCCCGGATCCTCAGACCTTGCCTCGTGGCCAGAATTGGTGAGTGTGAGGACAAATTATATGGCTTCAGATTGCTGACTCACTTCTTTATGGCTTCCTCTCCTTTAGGATTCTATCTTCCCAAATCCTGACAGTCTCAGAAACACTTTCATATATTCAGAGTCCTTTATTACTTTTTAAATTGTATTCAGTTTTTCTATTTGTTTGCTAGTTTCTCTCTCTCTTTCTCACTCTCTCCCCCTCCTCTCTGCTCTCTCATGCTCTCATCCACTCTATTTCCAACAAAATTGGTAGAAGTCTTGTGGCATTAGGGGGGGAACAAGAATAAAATTCTGTGTTTTCTTTTCTAGATGTTCTTTATCAAATTGTTAATGTCCCATGATGCCAGGATCTTTGGCTTACTGCAGACTGCTCTATCTTAGCTTCAAAAGTGGAACTTTTGAAGCAGAATTTTTTGAAGGGTAGAGAAGTAATCATCTTGAAGTGACACTGAGAAGTGAAGAAGGCACTGGTTCTGTTATCTGATCCTGAACAATGTAAAGTGTTGGAGAAGTGGCACAAAGGAAAAGTGTCAGTTCATTCAATGAGAAACATTAACTGTTTCTGCCCCAATGCTTTATTTCATTGGGTTTGCTGCTTCCACGGCTTTTTTTTTATCTTTAAAAGTTTATTGAATATGACAGATTTACAATGTTGTGGTAATTTCTGCTGTACAACAAAGAGATTCAGATATACATATACATGCATCCATTCTTTTTTAGATTCTTTTCCCATATAGATCATCACAGAATATTGGGTAGAGTTCTCGTCCTATAGACAGCAGACCCCTGTTGGCCAGTCATTCCATATACCATGGTATGCATATGCCAGTCCCAAACTGCCAGTCTGTCCCTCCCTACAACTTGTCCCCTCAGGTAACCATAAATTTTTTTTCACAGTCTGTGAGTCTGTTTCTGTTCTGCAAATAATTTCATTTGTATCTCTTTTTTTTTTTTTAGATTCCACATATGAGTGATTTCCTGTGATGTTTGTTTTTCATTCTCTAATTTAGTAGCATAATCTCTAGGTCCATCCATATTGCTGCAAATAGCATTATATCATTCTTTTTTATGGCTAATATTCTGTTGCATATATGGATTATATCTTCCTTATCTATTCCTCTGTTGATTGACCTTTAGGTTGCTTCCATGTCTTGGCTATTATGAATTTTGCTGTAATGAACACTGTGGTACATGTATCTTTACAAATTATCAGTGCCCAGGAGTGAGATTGCTGGATCATATGATAGTTTTATTTTTAGTTTTTTGAGGACCTCTGCTGTTTCCCATAATGGTTGTTCCAATTTACATTCCCACCAAGAGTGTAAGAGGGTTCCCTTTTCTCAGCACGCTATAGATTCAACACAATCCCTATCCGATTAACAATGGCGTTTTTCACAGAACTGGAACAAAAAAATTTGAAATTTGTATTTTAAACACAAAAGGACCCCAAATAACCAAAGCAATCCTGAGAAAGAAAAATGGAGCTGGAAGAATCAGGCTACCTGATCTCAGACTACTACACAGCCACATTCATCAAAATACTGTGGTACTGGTACAAAACCAGAAATATAGATCAGTGGAATAGGATAGATAGAAAGCCCAGAAATAAACCAACACATCTATGGTCAATCTATGACAAAGGAGGCAAGAATATACAATGGAGAAAAGAAAGTCTTCTCAATAAGTGGTGCTGGGAAAACTGGACAGCTACATGTAAAAGAATGAAATAAGAACACTCTCTAACACTATACACAAAATAAACTCAAAACGGATTAAAGACATAATTATAAGACTGGATACTATAAAAATCTTAGAGGACAACATAGGCACACACTCTCTGACATAAACCATAGCAATATCTTTTCAGATCCACATCCTAGATTAGTGAAAATCAAAACAAATATAAACAACTGGAACCTAATTAAACTTAAGTTTTTGCACAGCAAAGGAAACCATAAACAAAACAAAAAGACAACCCACAGAATGGGAGAAATTTGCAGATGAAGCTACTGACAAGGGAGTAATCTCCAAAATATTCAAACAACTCATGAAGCTCAATATCAAAAAAACAACCCAATCAAAAGTGGGGCAGAAGATCCAAGTAGATATTTCTCCAAAGAAGACATACAGTTGGCCAAAAAAACACATGAAAAGATGCTCAGTGTTGCTAATTACTAGAGAAAAGCAAATCAAAACTACTATGAGATACCACCCTACACAAGCCAGAAAGGCTATCATCGAAAAGTCTATACTCCATGGCTTTAAATTACCCCTAATGTTGTTTATACCCCGGTCAGTTAGACCCAGTGATTTGTTTCAAACTACAAACTAAGCTATATATTTCAGAATTTAGTCCCAGTCATGTTCTCTATCAGAAGTTCTGGGAATTCCTGTCGTGGCTTACTGGTTAATGAATCTGACTAGGAACCATGAAGTTGCAGGTTCAATGCCTTGCCTCGTTCAGTGGTTAAGGATCCTGAGCTGTGGTGTGGGTCGCAGACTTGGGCTTGGATCCCCTCGTTGCTGTGGCTCTGGTGTAGGCTGGCGGCTACAGCTCTGATTAGACCCCTAGCCTGGGAACTTCCATATGCCACAGGAGGGGCCCAAGACAGGGCAAAAAGACAAAAAAAAAAAAAAAATTCTGGACACTGTCCTTATTCCATAATATTATGCTCAATGTAAAGGATTCATTGTTGAATTTAGGAAGAAATAAATATTTAAGAACTCTGCTGTTTATAGGTGAGTATCAGTGACTCCAATTGGTATTTTTACACTAAGGATTGTCATCATTACTAAAAATTAAGCCTATTAAAAAAAACCCAGACATTTTAAAATAGTTTTAATAACATTATTATGTTAAGAATTCAGGGGAATTCCCCTTGTGGCACAGTGGAAACAAATCCAACCAGTATCCACAAGGATGCAGGTTTGATCCCTGGCTTCGCTCAGTAGGTCTGGGATCTGTCATTGCCATGAGCTGTGGTGTAGGTCACAGATGCAGCTTGGATCCCATGTTGCTGTGACTGTGGCTATGGCCTAGGCTGGAAGCTGTAGCTCCGATTTGACCCCTAGCCTGGGAACTTACCTATGCTGCGAGAGTGGCCCTAAAAAAAGCAAAAGAAGAAAAAGAATTTCAGGCTAATGCAGATCCGGTATTGTGTTTTGTGTCATTTCTTTAAGTAAAGACCATAAAATGTGTTCATTACATAGAGATATATGCTACTTTTCATGTATATTACAGCACATTTTATATTACATATATATACATTTACTACTATAATGTATTACTTCAGATGTTTGTAGTTTTAAGTTGGTAAAATCACATTTGATTTCAGACTGGCTTAAACAAATAGGAAATGTATTATTTTATTCAACTGAAAATAAAAGATGGTAAATCAGTTGTCATCAAAGCCCTAAGTCCTTCCATTTGTCCATTTTAGCAACTGTAGTAAAAGTTCCTCAAAGATTCATCTGCCTGTGTTTACAGTATTACTATTTCCCCCATGTAGGCATTTCATAGTGAATCAACACTGCTGAGAGGCAGTTATTTTGAATGTGTCCTTTTAAGAGTGAGTAAACCTTTCCTAGAATTGATCAGAATTTTATTCCTCACGCCTACCTATTCCAATCACTGCCAGGGGAAGTAAAATTGCATGAGTGCATCAGACCAATCAGAAATCTCTCAGGACGTTAGGGATGGGACTGGTGACCTTGAAAGCAAGTGTTTAATAGCAGGGCTTAGGGGAATGTGGCTATCCTAATAAAGATATATTTCTGTTAGGAAGGATGAAAACAAGTAGATTGATGCTGCTTAGGTACATCAGTTCAGTAAATAGCCATTGTTTAATATCATGTATTGCTCTAAATAGTTTTACATGCATTTTTTAACACATTTTCTTTACATACAACTACTCTATTATTTTACAGATTAGAAAAGAGTTGAAATGTGGAAAATGCATTTTACAGGTAACTTGCTCTTTTGTCAAAGACTTTATAGAGAAGCTGGGAAACTGATCTGTGCTTTCCCTCCTATTACCGCTTGATTTTTCTGTTCACTTTTCCGTATGCTTCTTGAAAAGAAACTGGCTTCATTCACATAAGCTTTTCTGTATTATTCTCATTCCACCTTAGATGCTTGAACTTCTTTCTCATGATAATTTCTCAGCATTATTGGATAAAAGAAAGCTAGCTACAATCATTTGGGCTAGGATTTGCGGAAAGGATTTTCTCATTTGCATCAGCTCTTCCCTGAAAATCTAAGTAGCTGAACTCAAATCAAAAAAATAAGGAAGGATAATTTACACTCTATAAATTTTCTCTCTTTCGATAATTTAATGTGGTCTTGTCAAACAGCATTTTATCTCAAACAAAAATAACCTGGTTTTGGAAGATTATGCTTTTACAATCTTTTCAGATGTATCTAACTTTAATGATTATATGAATTTGTGAGAAGTTTTATGTAGATTTACTTTGGTCAAAAGAATCATTTAAAATGCAGTTGGATACTTCATTTATAAGATAAAAGAGAAATAATTTTTGAGATATATATAAACTTCCCATATTGTTATATTCTGAAATCTCTAAATTTCTTTTTTCTCCCAGAAAAAAATTCCTGTCAAATCAAATTAAAAATTATTAGAAAAATAATCTCATATTTTAGCTGCTTTTTTTGTTGTATGAGAACTTTAAGATCTAGTCTCTTAGCAACATTCAAATATTGAATACAGGATTTTTAACTATATAAGTCCTCATGACTTATTTTACCTGGAGACTTATACATATTTATCCCCTTCACTCATTTCTTTCACTTCCCCAATTCTAGCAGTCACCAACCTGTTCTGTGTATCTTTGAGTTCAGTGTTTTCTCTCATTCTATTTTTGCAATTCACATATAAGTGAGATCATAGAGCATTTTACTTTTAAGGCCTGGCTTATTTTACTTAGGATAAGGTCCTCAAGTTTCATCAGTGTTGTGGCAATATTTCATACTTTTTATGGCTGAATAATATTCCTCTCTGTGGGTATATATGTGTGTGCACTCAGGTATACCTCTGAAATGGTACTGGTTCAGTTCCAGACCACCACAGTAAAGCAAATATTGCAGTAAAGTGAGTCAGTCACATGAATTTTTTGGTTTCCTAGTGCATTATGTCAAAAAAATGGTAAATTATTAAAAATACTTTATTACTAATAAATGCTAACCATCATCTGACAGTGCAGGGTAGCCACAAACTTATAGTTTTGTGAAAAAGGCAATATCTCTGAAGAATAGTAAAAGCAAAGTACAGTAAAACAAGGTGTACCTGTACCACATTTTATATATTCATTCATTCCTCAATAGACACTAAATTTGTTTCATATCTTGGCAATTGTGAAAAATGCTGCAATAAACATGGGGAGGCATATATCTTTTTTGAATTAGTGTTTTCATTTCCTTTGGATCAACAGTCAAAAGTTAAGTTGCTAGATCAGCAACTAGTTCTCTTTTTAATGATTTGAGGAACCTCCATACTATTTTCTGTAGTTGCAGCCATTAAGTTACATTCCCACCAGTAGTGTATTCGAGTCCCCTGTTCTCCACATCCTCACCAATACCTGTTATTTCTTGTCTTTTTGATGATGCTATTCTGACATGTGTGAAGTAATAGCTCACTGTGGATTTGATTTGCATTTCTCTGATGGTTAGTGATTATGAGCATCTTTTCATGTACCTGTCAACAATCTTTATATCTTCTTTGGCAAAAAAAAAAAAAAAAAAAGTCTGTTCAGTTACTTTGCCCATTTTTTTAACAGGATTGTTTGGATTTATTTTTGCTATTGAGTTGTATGATTTCTTTATATACTTTGGGTATTAACCCCTTATCTGCTGTATGATTTGCAAATATTTTCCCCCAATTCAACAGATTAACTTTACATTTTTTTGATAGTTTCCTTTGCTGTACAGGAGCTTTTTAGTTTGATATAATCTCAATTTTTCTTCTTGTTTTTGTTGGGTTTACCTTTGATGTCAGTTCCAAAACATCCCTGCCAACATTGACATCAAAGAGCTTTGTGCATATGTTTTTTTCTGGAAATTTTATGGTTTTAGGTCAAATTTACTTCTTAATTGGTATAAACCTATGTTTGCTTTTTGTTTTAGGCTTTTTTTTTTTCTTTTAACCTGCACTACCTACTCCTCCTAGAAATCTTTTTTGATTCTTCTCTCTTTTCTACTAAACCTTAAGATTAATGAAGGCAGGAAACCTGTGAATCTTGAGCATCAGTGTATCCCAGGTATAAGCACTTAACACAAATAAGTGTGAAATAAATGTTTGCTAAAACCTACAAAAACATTTATTCCTTGAACCACAACTATTTCATATATAGTCACATACCTGCCAATTCTATTATATCAACTGTTCTTATTTCTTTGTGTTATTTTAAAATGATTTGTAAATTTTGAGGGCTTAAAATCATTTCTGAGGTTCCAACGTGGCTCAGTGGTTAACGAATCCAACTAGGAACTATGAGGTTGCAGGTTTGATCCTTGGCCTCGCTCAGTGCGTTAAGGATCCAGCATTCCGTGAGCTGTGGTGTAGGTCGCAGATGCAGCTTGGGCCTTGCGATCCTGTGGCTATGGTGTAGACTGGCAGCTACAGCTCCAATTTGACCCCTAGCCTGGGAACCTCCATATGCCGCGGGTGCGGCCCTAAAAGGACAAAAGACAAAAAAAAATCATTTCTAAGAAGTTACATCATTTTTTTTTTGAAAAAATGTCTTCAAGGACAATATTTTTATTTGGAATTTCACTTTCAAAGCTCTCTTATTGCTTGGAAAGTAAACCTGCTTTCAATCAAGTTTTGAAGAGATTTCTTTAACTGTTCTAGGCATGACCCTTCCCACAAATGATTTAAAACAATTCATTTAGATTTAGTTTGCCTTTGTCAAGGGTAGCAGGGTAGTCAAGTTGTTTGTGTATGTATGGCATGTGTTTTTTTTGTTTTTTTGGGTGTTTTTTTTGGTGTGTGTGTTGTGTGTAGTACATACAAGGGAAAATATGTGTAGCTTTTCTATGTTGATATGAGACAGATGAAGCAATCTTCTGCCAAAAAGCTCCTGCTCAGCTACTTCACAGCTGGTGTACATACTGTTATTTTTTGAAAGTACCACGACTATATTAACACTTTGAAATGAATTGTAAACTATATATATGGTATATGTTGTATTTAAGATGAGGTAAGTTTTAATTACAATTCATTTCAAAATTTTAATCTATGGTAAATGATTAATATTCCACTTTTATTAGTATTAAAGTTGATAGCAAGTAACTCAACCTTGTTTAATGAAAAAAAAAAAAGAGTACATTCTGTGACAGGTATCAACTCCAAATAATCTAGCAAGGCCTGGCATCATATAATAGTCAGTGTATCCAAATTGGCAGGAAAGCATTTTGCACAGTATCAAAATCAGTACCTTTGTGTCATCCTGAAATTGCCTGAGAGCCCACTACCTGCTGTAGCCAACTCCTCTTGGCCGAAGGTATTGGGGATGTAAAACTTGGTCAGGGAATGGGTGCACAGGCAGACATGTAGCAGAGAAGAAAAGGGATTTGTGAGAAATAATTGTTAGATAACAATAAAGATACTCTTTATACAAACATTTAAAATATATTTCCGAGGAGAGGACAAGATGGCGGAGGAGTAGGGGGACAAGATGGCGGAGGAGTAGGGGGACACGCTCGCCCTCTCCCACAAACACAACAAAAAAAAAGCACATCTACAGAATAAATGACTCGCACAGAACAGCAACCAATTGCTGGCAGAAGAACCTAAACTCCAATAATGACAAGAAGTTCGTGACGTTACGGGACAGAACTGGAGAAAAGAGGAGAGTGAGAGAAGGTGAATCTGAGTGGGACGGGCGCTCCCGAAAGGGAACTGCAGAGGAGAAAGGGATCCCGCACCCTGGAAAGTCATCTACATGGGGGAAAGATCAAACGAACCTGAGGAATCTCCAGATGCAGAGAAGAGTGTAGCAGTAAGTTGGAGTATGGAAAAGCTGATAAAGAACCAAACAGACCATCTGAACTACGGGCACAGTCACCAAAAACTGAGATGCCTGGGTGGGGGCTGGGCACCAAGTCCTCGGCTCTGAAGGTTAGTCCCCGAGAAAGGGCCTGGGGGATGCCTGGGTGGGGGCTGGGCACCGAGACCTAGGCTCCAGAGGATAGTCCCCGGGCTGGGGGGGCGGTGCAGAGTGGAAACTGCTTGGGAGGTCTAGAAACCATTTGACGGGGCAGAGACTGCCTGGGAGACTAGAAAACAAAGCTGTCGCAGAGGAAGGGAGCAATACTCTAGGGGCAGGGAAGTGGAAAGCCGCATCAGAGGGAACCTGGGAAAAGAGCCTGGTCTGCGCCCGTGCTGGGGAGGGGAGAGAAGAAGGGGTGGGTCCCCATAGAATACACCCCATGCCACAACAAGCTTACAGGCCCGCTAGCTAGCAGAAAGCTGTGCTTCCCAGGGCATCCCCTCCCCCCACCCCCGCCACCCCCTATGCTCTCACTGGACCTGGGGCTGCCTGCCATCCAGGAGGGCTGGCCTCAACAATTGCCTGAAGCCTACCACCACAGGGGCTGTCCCTGCACAGGCCTGCTTGCCCTTTGGAGGGGCTACACTTCCACAGAGTAGCACCAAACACCACCAGCCCCCGAGAAAAGGCCTGCAGCACAGAAAAGCTAGAACAAGCCTAGCCAGGCAGTGAATAGATCTGCCTAATTCCCGGATGGTTTTTCTGAGTCAGGCTGCCCTGGGGAGGAGCCTCTTCAGTTTCCAATGGCCCTGCTACCCGCCCAAGCCCCCAGGGCTTGTTCCAGGCAGGAACCCCTGCAGCCCAGAAAAGATGCAACAAGCCTGGCCAAGCCGGGAAAAGATCTCAGATGGTCTTTCGGAGTTGGGCTGCCCTGGGGAGGAGCTTCTTGGGTTTCCAGTGGCCCTGCTACCTGCCCAAGCCCCTAGGGGGTGCCCCACTCCCACGGAATAGCTACTCAGCACCACCAGCCCCCTAGAAGAGCCCCTGCAGCTGAGAAAAGCTGCAACAAGCTTGGCCAGACTGTGAAAAGATCTGCCTACATTCTCAGGCCAGCCTTCTGAGTTGGGCTGCCCTAGGGAAGAGCCTCATAGGTTCTCAGTGACCCAGATAGCTGCTCCAGCCCCCAGGGGGTGCTGCACTCCTGAGGAACAGCTGCCCAACACCGCCAACACCCTGCAAGAACCCCACAGCCCAAAAACACCAGAGCAAGCTCTGCATGACCAAGTGAAATCTGCTACCATCGTGCTGTGGACCTCCCAGTCCTGTCTGCCCTCAGGAAGCCCTCCCTTGCTTCAAAGAAACACTGTTAGCCCCATCAACACTCCAGAAAAGCCACACTGCCTCAAAAAAGATTGACCAACAACGCCAGCCCTCAGGAAATATTCCATGGCAGTGACAAGGCAAACACTGCCCGATAACAGAGAGCACAACTCCCTCAGGAGAAAGAAAACAACAAGCAAGATGAAGAAGCAGAGAAACCACCCCCAGTCAAACCAACAGGAGAACTCACCTAAAACAGTCAACAATGAAACAGATCTCTGCAGTCTGACAGACCTGGAGTTCAAAAGAGAAATAGTGAAAATACTGAAGGAATTAAGAGAAGATATGAACAGTAATGCAGATACCCTCAGAAAGGAACTAGAACATATAAGGAGGAGCCAAGAAAAACTAGAACGTTCATTTGCAGAGATGCAAACTGAACTAAGGGCAGTAAAAACCAGAATGAATAATGCAGAAGAATGAATCAGTGATATGGAAGATAGAATAATGGAAATCACTCAATCCGGTCAACAGACAGAAAACCGAATCAAAAAACTGGAAAGCAATATAAGAGACCTATGGGATAATATAAAGCGGGCCAATCTACGCATAATAGGAATTCCAGAAGGAGTAGAAAAAGATAAGGGGATGGAAAATATATTTGAAGAAATTATCGCTGGAAACTTCCCAAATCTAAAGGATGCTGGGTTCAAGATACAAGAAGTACAGAGGGCCCCAAACAAACTGAACCCAAATAGACCCACAGCAAGACACATCATAATAAAAGTGGCAAAAGTTAGTGATAAAGAGAGGCTCCTAAAGGCAGCAAGAGAAAAACAGAATGTTACCTACAAGGGAACCCCCATAAGAATATCAGCTGACTTCTCTACAGAAACACTACAGGCCAGGAGGGAATGGCAAGAGATATTTAAAGTGCTAAAAGGAAAAAAACATGCAACCTAGAATACTCTATCCAGCAAGACTATCATTTAAAATAGAAGGGGAAATAAAAATTTTTTCCAACAAACAAAAACTTAAAGAATACTGCAACACAAAACGCAGGTTAAAGGAAATATTGAAAGGGCTTCTCTAAACCAAAAAGAAAGGAAGGAAAGGGAAGAAAAAAGGAAAGGAAAAAAAAAAAAGAAGAGGAAGAACTAGGACTGAGGAAACCGCAATCAGAGAACAGTGACTCAAATAAGCCAGCATACAGATTTAATCATGAACATGCTTCAAACAAAATGAAATTAAAAAGAAAAAAAATAAAAAAGAGTCATCAAAACCTTAAATTTTGGCAAGGGATGTTAGGAAGTAAATAACCCTTTGATTTGTTTGTATGTTTCTCTTCTTAATTTTAATACAGTAATGAAGTGTTTGAACTTATAGGACCATCAGGCTAAAACACACAATTATGGGAAGGGGTTAGCGTACTTAAAAAACAGGGCAACCACAAGCCAAAACAAAATATTGCATTTACAAAAAATGAAAAAAAAATACACTCAAGCAGATAATAACAGGAGACCATCCAACCAAAAAAAAAAAGAAAGAAAGAATGGGGAGCCATAGAATCAACTGGAACACGAGGTTCAAATGGCAATAATTAATTATCTATGAATTATCACCTTAAATGTCAATGGACTGAACGCCCCAATCAAAAGACACAGAGTGGCTGAGTGGATAAAAAGGCAAAAACCTTCAATATGCTTCCTACAAGAAACTCATCTTAGGACAAAAGATACATATAGATTGAAAGTGAAAGGGTGGCAAAAAATATTTCACGCCAATCGACATGACAGAAAAGCAGGAGTCGCAACGCTCATATCAGACAAAATAGACTTTAAAACAAAAGACATAAAGAAAGACAAAGAAGGACACTACTTAATGATTAAGGGATCCATCCAAGGAGAGGATATTACTACCGTCAACATATATGCCCCAAATGCAGGAGCACCCAGATACATACAACAAATATTAACAGACATAAAGGGAGATACTGATGAGAATACAATCATAGTAGGCACCTTAATACACCCCTCACATCAATGGACAGATCCTCTAGACAGAAAACCAATTAAGCAACAGAGATCCTAAAGGAAACAATAGAAAAGTTAGACTTCATTGATATCTTCAGGACCCTACATCCAAAAAAAGCAGAATACACATGCTTCTCAAGTGCTCATGGAACATTCTCAAGAATCGACCACATATTGGGACACAGAGCTAATCTCAATAAATTTAGGAGCATAGAAATTATCTCAAGTATCTTCTCGGACCACAATGCCATGAAATTAGAAACCAACCATGGGAAAAGGAAAGAGAAAAAACCTACTGCATGGAGACTAAACAACATGCTACTAAAAAACCAATGGGTCAATGAGGAAATCAAGAAGGAAATTAAAAACTACCTTGAAACAAATGATAATGAAGACACAACCGCTCAAAACCTATGGGATGCTGTGAAAGCAGTGCTCAGAGGGAAATTTATAGCAATACAGACCTTTCTCAAAAAAGAAGAAAGATCCCAAATGGACAACTTAACCCTCCACCTAAATGAATTAGAAAAAGAAGAACAAAAAAGTCCTAAAGTCAGCAGAAGGAAGGAAATTATAAAGATCAAAGAAGAAATCAATAAAATAGAGACTCAAAAAACAATAGAGAAAATTAATACAACCAAGAGCTGGTTCTTTGAAAAGGTGAACAAAATTGACAAACCCCTGGCCAGACTCACTAAGAAGAGGAGAGAAAGAACCCAAATAACCAAAATTATAAATGAAAATGGAGAAATCACAACGGATACAGCAGAAATACAAAAAACCATAAGAGAATACTATGGACAACTATACGGCAACAAGCTTGACAATCTGGAAGAAATGGACAGTTTTCTAGAATCTTACAGCCTGCCAAAACTGAATCAAGTAGAAACAGACCAAATGAACAGACCGATCACTAGAAATGAAATTGAAGAGGTCATAAAATCACTCCCTACAAATAAAAGTCCAGGACCAGATGGCTTCACAGGTGAATTCTATCAAACATATAAAGAGGAATTGGTGCCCATCCTCCTTAAACTCTTTCAAAAGGTTGAAGAAGAAGGAATACTCCCAAAGACATTCTATGGTGCCACCATCACCCTCATTCCAAAACCAGACAGAGATACCACCAAAAAAGAAAACTATCGCCCAATATCATTGATGAATATAGATGCAAAAATTCTCAACAAAATCTTAGCCAACCGAATCCAACAACATATCAAAAAAATTATACACCATGACCAGGTTGGGTTCATCCCAGGTTCACAAGGATGGTTCAACATATGCAAATCAATCAACATCATACACCACATTAACAAAAGAAAAGTCAAAAATCATATGATCATCTCAATAGACACAGAAAAAGCATTTGACAAAGTCCAACATCCATTCATGATCAAGACTCTCGCCAAGGTGGGTATAGAGGGAACATTCCTGAATATAATCAAAGCCATTTATGATAAACCTACAGCAAATGTAATCCTCAATGGGGAAAAACTGAAAGCCTTCTCACTCCAATCTGGAACACGACAGGGATGCCCACTCTCACCACTGCTCTTCAACACAGTTTTGGAAGTCCTAGCCACAGCAAGGACTCAACCCCAAAACTCCTTGAACTGATTCATAAATTCAGCAAAGTAGCAGGATATAAGATTAACATTCAGAACTCAGTTGCATTTCTGTATACCAGCAATGAAGTATTAGAAAAGGAATACAGAAACACAATACGTTTTAAAATTGCACCTCACAAAATCAAATACCTCGGAATACACCTGACCAAGGAGGGAAAGGACCTATATGCTGAGAAGTATAAAACTTTAATCAAAGAAATCAAAGAAGATGTAAAGAAATGGAAAGATATTCCATGTTCCTGGATTGGGAAAATCAATATTGTAAAAATGGCCATACTACCCAAAGCAATCTACAGATTCAATGCAATCCCTATCAAATTACCCATGACATTTTTCACAGAACTAGAACAAACAATCCAAACATTTCTATGGAACCACAAAAGACCCAGAATCGCCAAAGCAATCCTGAGGAACAAAAACCAAGCAGGAGGCATAACTCTCCCAGACTTCAAGAAATACTACAAAGCCACAGTCATCAAAACAGTGTGGTACTGGTATCAAAACAGACAGACAGACCAATGGAACAGAATAGAGAACCCGGAAATAAACCCTGACACCTATGGTCAATTAATCTTTGACAAGGGAGGCAAGAACATCAAATGGGAAAAAGAAAGTCTATTCAGCAAGCATTGCTGGGAAACCTGGACAGCTGCATGCAAAGCAATGAAACTAGAGCACACCCTCACACCATGCACAAAAATAAACTCCAAATGGCTGAAAGACTTAAATATACGACAGGACACCATCAAACTCCTACAAGAAAACAGAGGCAAAACATTCTCTGACATCAACCTCATGAATATTTTCTCCCAGGTCAGTCTCCCAGAGCAATAGAAATTAGAGCAAAAATAAACCCATGGGACCTCATCAAACGGAAAAGCTTTTGCACAGCAAAGGAAACCCAAAAGAAAACAAAAAGACAACTTACAGAATGGGAGAAAATAGTTTCAAATGATGCAATGGACAAGGGCTTCATCTCTAGAATATATAAACAACTTATACAACCCAACAGCAAAAAAGCCAATCAAGCAATGGAAAAATGGGCAAAAGACCTGAATAGACATTTCTCCAAAGAAGATATACAGATGGCCAACAAACACATGAAAAAATGCTCAACATCGCTGGTTATAAGAGAAATGCAAATCAAAACTACCATGAGATATCACCTCATACCAGGCAGAATGGCCATCATTAATAAATCCACAAATAACAAGTGCTGGAGGGGCTGTGGAGAAAAGGGAACCCTCCTACACTGTTGGTGGGAATGTAAACTGGTACAGCCACTATGGAGAACAGTTTGGAGATACCTTAGTACTTCCATATGACCCCGCAATCCCACTCTTGGGCATCTATCCGGACAAAACTCTACTTAAAAGAGACACGTGCCCCCGCATGTTCATTGCAGCACTATTCACAATAGCCAGGACATGGAAACAACCCAAATGTCCATCAACAGATGATTGGATTCGGAAGAGGTGGTATATATACACAATGGAACACTATTCAGCCATAAAGAAGAATGACATAATGCCATTTGCAGCAACGTGGATGGAACTAGAGACTCTCATCCTGAGTGAAATGAGCCAGAAAGACAAAGACAAATACCATATGATATCACTTATAACTGGAATCTAATATCCAGCACAAATGAACATCTCCTCAGAAAAGAAAATCATGGACTTGGAGAAGAGACTTGTGGCTGCCTGATGGGAGGGGGAGGGAGTGGGAGGGATCGGGAGCTTGGGCTTCTCAGACACAACTTAGAATAGATGTACAAGGAGATCCTGCTGAATAGCATTGAGAACTTTGTCTAGATACTCATGTTGCAACAGAAGAAAGGCTGGGGGAAAAATGTAATTGTAATGTATACATGTAAGGATAACCTGACCCCCTTGCTGTACAGTGGGAAAATAAAAAAAAAAATAAAAAAAAAATAAAAAATAAAAATATATTTCCCAGTGGAAAAAGAGAAAATGTGATGATGTCAAGCACAATAATAGATTCTCTCACATTTCTTCAGACCTTGTTATGTTAACTGAAGTGGATGTGTGCCTCTGGGATGGGGAGGTTATTCATGCTGTTACGTGGGGAGCCGAGGAGATGCAGGGACTCAAGGAAAGGACCTTGCCTGATGGCAGAAAAACCGGAAGGCAGGTTCCTAACCAAGGAAGGGAGCTCACTTGAACGGTACAAGCCAAAGGTGAGTTTCTGGTCAGGATAAAAGCCTGCCTGAACAGTGCATGCTGAAGGTGAGTTTCTGGTCAGGATAAAAGCCTGCCTGAACAGTGCATGCTGAAGGTGGGCTTCTGGTCAGGATAAAAGCCTGCCTTTATGGTGCAAAACCAAGGGCAGGCTGAAGCCTGCCTGTATGGTACAAGCCGAGGGCAGGCCTCAGATTACAAGGCTTTCTTGCTGATGTTGATGGGGAAGAATTGGGACTTTCCTGGGAAAACAATTTCCATGTTGTGCACATGGAGGCAGCCTCTTTGTCCCTTCTTTCAGGGCGGTGGACTGCTCAAATTTTATTGGCATAAATTGTTGATTATATAGACAGTTTCTAACTATAGATTACATCATAGTGTTAAAAATACATTGGTTAACTTTTACATGGTACAGCAGCTATACATCATGTTCTAAGATCTTTGTTTTAACTAAATTTAGTGAGTACAATTTAAGGGCAATTAGGTACAATACATCATGTGGAAAGGAGGAGACTCAGTACAAATCATCCCATGGCCAGTCAATCTCCACAAGTTGAAGAGGTCACAGACATAACAAATCTTGGTTTTAGATCAATGCTTATCTTTAAAGTGTTTATGGCAGGGAGACAATAGGAGAAAATATAAACCAACTTAACTAGCTATCACTTAGAAGCTTCTATAACTCATAGGTAGGTGTCTTTTGGTCATGAATAATATATGTCTAACTTCTTTAATAGACCTCATTAAAATCTTAACTCTAAAGCTTACTGTATAACTAGTTAGAGATGTAAATGTGTTGAAGGGGTACTGGTTGGTCTGATCGGGTAGAGAGGTAACACTTCAGCAAACCATGGAACTTCCAAACTAGAATAGGCCTAAGGGGTAGAAACTTCTTACAAAAGCAAACACATAGATATTTTTCTTCCTTGCTCTTATTAACTAAATTGGATGATTTTTGCGTTATTTGCAAAGGATGATAAAAATATTTCATTAAGGTATCTTTAATGAATGAAAAGTTATTGTCATCATATATAATTATTTCTAGATAATAGAATAAAATAACATTGTCTTTTTGCTTGAGCTTACAGTGCCTGCCTCTTACTGAGAAATAGACAAATAGCATTTCAGAGTCTGGCACATTTGATTCTTGTTTAAACTGTTTTATTTTCAAAGTCTGTCTTAAATTTAGACATAATGGAGTTTCCCTTGTGTTCAGCAGGTTAAGAACCTGACTAGTAGTATCCATGAGGACGTGGGTTTGATCCCCAGCCTTGCTCAGTATGTCAAGGGTCTGGCATTGCCACAATCTATGGAGTAGTTTGAGATGTGGCTTGAATCTGGCATTTCTGTGGCTGTGGCGTAGACCAGCCATTACAGCCCGATTCAACCCCTAGCCTGGGGATTTCCATATGCTGTAGGTGTGCCTTAAAAATAAAAAAATATATATATTAAATTTAGACATAGAATCCTGTACCATATTTGTGATGTAAGTCCATTATGTCATTGATTAAAAACAAAAATAATTACACTATATTGTATCATTTAGTAAAGATATACTGTTGAAGAGAAACACTGAGCTCCAAGGGTTCTATGTGTCAGAACTGAAACATTTCATCATTTTACTTATAATTTATAAAACTAACTTCATTCTACTTCCCAAGGATGGAGCTGATCAGCTGGTCCTATAGTCTTGTAATTGACCTGCTTGATTAATTTGAAATTCAACTAATTTTATTATAATGAGAATCTGCTGCTTCAGGGGAGAACCACATCATTTAAATTTTGTTGAATCTGGCTATTTAATTTCATTCTCCACCAGAATTCAGACTTCAGGAATGCTTATGCAGATATTCCTTTCCAGTTTTTTAATAATCTCACTAAAGGTAGCCTTTCAAATGCCAGCCAGCCTAGAAGGACAGAGAACAGGGCTTGGCTAGTCTTTTCACAGTCTATGCTGAAGTACATAATTTTTCATACCTCCTGGAAGAAAACCAAGAGCAAGTGATTGAGCCACAAATGAAATGTTTACTCTTGTCTGTTCAAGTTGGGATTAATCACTTGTAAGGATGCAAAGTTTTTGTCTTAGAATTCCTAGTGGTAAAGACAGACAAGCAAAAGAAACAAACCTGTGATATTATCATTCTTCTCAATTATATGCAAATGATTTGCTTTCTATTATTTTATGTGTTATTTCATAATACATCCTTTTGTATTATTATGTTATAAATGTTTGAAAAATTTACTTCTTGTGTTACTTAAATTCATTCATGCTCCTCCATACCTATTACATACTTATTAAGTGCCTTGTTTTAGGCCAGTGGTTCTTAAATTTCAGCCTTCATCAAAATAAACTGGAGGGCTTGAAACAGCACGTACTGATTACTAAATTGCTTGCACAGAGGGTTTGCTTTAGTAGTCCTGGGGTGACACCCACAAATTTACATTTTTTGTTTTTTTATGGCCGCACCTGAGGCTTATGTAAGTTCCTCGGCCAGGGAATGACTATGAGCCTCAGCTGAGACCTAAGCTGCTGATGTGGCAAAGAGGGATTCTTTAACCCACTTCACTGGTCTGGGGGTCGAATTGGCACCTCCAGAGAGACCAGCTGCTGTAGTTGGATACTTAACCCACTGTGCCAAGGGGGGAGTATGGGGGACTCCAAAAATTTGCATTTTTCATAAGTTTTAAGTGCTGTTAATGCTGCTGGTTAAGAGAACCATTACTCTAGGCGTTGTGGGTGCAGTAGTGACCAAAAAAAAAAAAAATAGTCTTTGTCCTCATGTATTCTGATTCTTTGGGAGATACAGACTCCAGATAACTAAACAAACAAGTAAGATACTGATGGTCACTGCTGTGGTCTGAATATTTGTGTCTCCCTCAAATTCACAAGTTCAAATCTTAATGTCCAATGTGATGGTATCAGTAGGTGGACACTTTGGGAGGTGATTAGGTTTTGAGGCCTCAGCCCTCATCAGTAAGATTAACACCCTTATAAAAGAGTCCTGAGTGGGCTCCTTTGCCTCTTCCACCATGTGTGGATAAAAGGAGAAATCTGTGACTGGAAGTGGGCCCTTCTCACCCACCCTTGCAGCCACCCTTCTCTCGGACTTTCAGTCTCCAGAACTGTGAGTAGTAAGTTTCTCTTGTTTATAAGATACTCAGTTTGGGATGTTTTGTTATAAGAGCCAAAACAGGGTAAGAAGTTCAGAATATTGTGGGAAAAAAAAAAAACAAACAAACATGGTCATAGATAGAAGTTAAGTGGAGTGGTAGATTACATACCCAGTGCATCCAGAGAGTGTCTTTTTAGATGATGGTCATGGTGAGGCCTGAAAGATGAGAAGCCAGCCATGATAATGGCCAAGCATATAAATTAAAATTATACAAAAGGGTTTGCCATGATTTTAACAGGGCCTCTTATTCTTGTTCTACCACTCCTTAGTTGTGTGATGTTGGGTGTAATTTCCCTTTTCCACATCTGCAAAAGGAGTATCAATACCCATCATGTAGAATTTTCATGAGGGTCAAATAAAAATATCAAATCTATTCTAGGGTCTGGCATGATATTTGATACATCTTTCCCCTACTCTCAAATATGTGACATGTCATGGATATATTCATACCTACTATTAAAATTCCTAACATGTAGAATATAGTGGTAACTTTAAATTTAAATTCTCTTTTATCTGTTACCCTGGTTAGGAGGGAACACAGCTTGGGTTCATTTGAGGCTGGCTTGTATTATCACTTACTTTGCTTCTGACACAGTAGTAACTTTAAATTTGGTTACAGTTTTTGAGCTAAACACAGAAAATAATTTATGTGGGAGCCTGTTTATAAATTAAGCAGACTATACTTCTAAAATAATATCTAACAATTTACATGTGTTGATAGAATTGTTTATTTTCCCCAACACAATGAAATACTAGACAAAAATTAGTGATCTGGAAAAAATCCTTATTTAATAATACTAAAATTCTCAGAACCCCTACTCAGTGTCCATTGATCTTTTCATGTCCAGATACTTGCTGGGATTCTAGAATACAATTTTCTGTTAGTCTTGATAAACATTCATCATTGACTTTTGAGTAGGTGCACAACACTGCACTAGACCTTATGAGCGATGCAGATCTAGGTGAGACATGATAACTTTGTTCCAGGAGCTAAGAGTCTAGTATAGTGGACCAAAGCAATTGCACTGATAATTGGCTTGAAGAGCAGAATATGGAACCCTCTTTAATAGAGATAAAGACCAAAACCTACCAGAGTAGGATGGTTATCCTTAAGCAGCAATTGGGCAAAAGGCACAAAAGCTTCCTGAAAGAAATGACATATTAGATGAAGCTGCAAGGATAGGTAGCATTAGAGGGGGTAGGTAATCCTCCCATTAAGTAATTCCTCATAGAAAGATTTAAAAGGTTGAAATGAATGGGGTATGACCAGTGAATGATACTAAGTATATGATATCTGAGTGGAAATAAGATTGCAAAGCTAAATTGTAGTTGAGTACAGCAGTGTATGTTTGGTTGAGAAGGTCACTCAAAGGAACACACAATGAGTGGGCACTGAAGTTTCGTCAGCAGGTGGAAAGCATTTTTCAATGGCAACAGGTTTCAGCTAGTTTAATTGTAATGTAAGACATATGGAGAAGGAAAGAGTAAGAGTCTCTTCAACTTCAAATCACTTGCTTCTAAGAGTTTAAGTGTGACCCTTAATAGTCCTGAGCTTTTTTAAAGCTAATTAATCATTAGTAAAATAGTCAACAGTGAGTTAGGCAGGTGAGCTTATGAATATTATGAAAAAATTTATTTCAGCATGAAACTTTCCGTTGTATGTGCTTTGCAATGAATCAACAACCTAAATAGACTTACAAAGCTGTACTTTTGATTAAATGCTAGTACTACGTCTTGCTAATTATTTCAGAATCGGGTTCATTAAGCGGTAATACATTGAACTGATGCCTTCAGAATACAGTTGTCTTGTGTCTGAGTTCTAAGAATAATGAGATTGTTATTTAATTATATGTGGATTGTTTTGAACAGGAGTTCAATAAAATGTGTTTTTCCAAAATAATAAATGACTTGAAATGGGAGTTCAATTTGCTTTTGAAATCCATGCAGAAGAGTATTTTTAAAGAGTATTTGTTATTTTTAAATGAGACATCGAATTTGAGATAAAAGGATGTATACATGTAATTTAAAAAAAAAAAAAAAAACACCTAAACATGGCATGGGTTAAGTGAGTACAGGGGTCATATGATGCATGTGGTCAGGTTATACTTGTTAACAAAGATTTAAGTTTTTTAAGAAATAGAATACAGAATTTTAGGATTATAGGGTCAGACTTACTGAAATAACTATGGAATGAAGTAAATGTCATAAAATGTATATACATAAAAAACATGTCTGAGTGAGATTCTTAAGTAACAACTTCTATTCATTACAGGGCTAAAGAAAATTTTATGTGAGAGTGTCTGAATAGTTTTGCTGTGTCATGATGATGACTCTGTATCATCTGCTGTTTTTGTAGTGTTTTATATGTATGCTTCTATGTTCTGTCAGTCCTTGTTTCTTGTTGATCTTTGCAATACAGTAATTTACTGGTCATTTCACTTGAAATATATCAATCAAGGGGAATACTTCAAAGAACAGGAAAGATCTGTTGATACTTGCTTTTTATTTCTAAGCCTAACTTTTTCATATTTAAAAATTTTAAAATGTTGTACTTAAAAAATTGATCAACAAATCATACTATACATGGAGTTTAGGTATATTCACTTTTCCCTATATCTACTTTTCCTACTCTCCTTATTAGCAAACCATTTTCCTTAGCAACTCAGCTCCAAATACTCCTCTATGAATCCTGTTAATGCAACATGGGTACTACCCTAAATCTATGCTTATATAAATACATATAAACAATGTATATCACATGTAACAATATACCAATTATATACAATATACCGATTGTATACAATAATAATAATTATATATGCATACACAATTGTATGCATATATACACACAAATAGGTTTCTAGCTGTTACGTTACCAAACTTAAATTATATGTTTAGGAGTTCCTGTCATGGCTCAGGGGTTAATGAATCTGACTAGGGACCATGGGGTTGCAGATTTGATCCCTGGCCTTGCTCAGTGGGTTAAGGATCTGGCATTGCTGTGAGCTGTGGTGCAGGTTGCAGATGAGGCTTGGATCCTTTGTTGCTGTGGCTCTGGCGTAGGCTGGTGGCTACAGCTCCAATTAGACCCTTAGCCTGGGAACCTCCATATGCTGCAGGAGCAGCCCTAGTAAAGGCAAAAAGACAAAAAAATTAAATGTTTATACCTATTTTTTTTTCCAGTCAAAAAAGCCTCATGAAAACTCTATCACGTCAACTTAGATATTAAGCTCACTTTTCTTAAAGACTGCAGAATATTCCACTGTGTGGGCCTACCAAAATAAATTCATATGTTGCCTTATTAATAGTTACTTTTATTCTAGGTTTATTTTCCAAGAATAGCAAAGTGATTTTACTTCTGTGGGATAGAACTGAAGGGATGTCATGATTTCCTGGCTATGCTCCTTTGTGTATTGTTTTATAGGTTTCATTGGCCATTTATGCTAATCTTTGAATGGCTTATCTACAACTTTTGTGCATTATCTTTTGGACTGGTTTTGTTTTATTTTTAATTTGAAAAAAGTTCTTTGCAAATTGTGGCTGTTAATAGTTTTAACTGTTATCTGAGTATAAGTCTAACTTAATGTCTCTTGGCATGTGGGATCAATGTCATGCAATCTTTTAATACTTAGGATGCCACAAATTTTTATTTCTTTTATAGCTTGAAGTGGGAAGGCTAATGACAATGATGTCCTCTATTCCTAAGACATATGGATATGTAGGTGTTCAAATTTGCCACTTTTGCATTTCCTTTTAAAACCTAAATAGATTTTATTTCTAAAGGGTAAATAAAAGGATAAGTAGGATGAGTGCAGAGGAGGAGCAAGATTCTAAACTGAGGTTACAACAGGCCTTCATGAGAAAGTGACCTTGAGATAAGCCTTAGAAGAAGTGAGGGAGCAAGCCATGTTTACAATTGAAAAAAGCTAACTCACTTGAGAAAGAATAAGTTGGTAATGACCATGAGGCGAGAAACTACCTGAGGTGTCCAGTGCAGCTTAAACAGATGAAATTGGGACAATAATGAAGGAAAAGAGGGCCATATTATCTAAGACCATCGATCTACATTGGGTACCTTGCCTTGGTTATGAGAAGAATGATGTGAATATTGCTACATTAAAAATAGCCTGTCAAGTGATAAGAGTCCAGTCAGAGGACATCTTAGATATGTTCTGAGTACCTATAGGAGAGATGATTGTGGTTTGGACAAGTGTGGTTCAGCTGAGGTGGAAAAAACAGGATGGGAATATAAACATATGTCAACAGAATGTAATGATTATTTATGGACCAAGAGACAAAGAAAGACATTAATAATGACTTTAAGATTTTTGTCTTAAGCAACTGATAGGATACTGTTGTCTTTAATGAAATGCGAAAACCTGAAGAATGAGTAGCTTTTTTTTGTTTGTTTTATTTTGAAGGATAGATTTCAGAAGCTGAATTCTGGACATGGTAATACTTGTAAAAGTACCAAAATAGACATAATAATCATTTGGAGCAAAAGATTCTGGAATTGAGGGGATAGGGTCATGCTGAAGATGTACAAGGAAATTAGTGTGCCACTGGTGTTTAAAGTTTCTTTATTAAGATAAGATTCTTGGTATCAAATGTGGATAGACAAGACATAGTATTAAAAGACTGAACTCTGAAGTACTCCAAAAGGTAAAAGTCAGGGATGAGAGAAGGTATCAACATTGGGAACTAAGAAGGAATTGCTTTTAAAGCAGAGAAAAAAAATGCGGTCTTGGAAACTAAATATAGCACTGTCATGTATACATTTGCTGTACAAATGAACGATATCAGATAATCTAGGGAAATAAGCAACAGGATTGAGAGGACATTAGATGACTAAATTTGGCATTTTTGGGAAGACACATTTCCTTAAGATAGTTAAAAAGAGAGTTCTGTTGGCTCAGTGGGTTAAGAACCTGACTAGTATCCATGAGGACATGGATTCGATCCCTGAACTTGCTCAGCGGGTTAAGGATCTGGTGTTGCCGCAAGCTTCAGCATAGTTCTCAAGATCTGGTGCTGCCGTGGCTATGGTATAGTCTGGCAGCTGCAGCTCTGTTACAATCCTTAGCCTGGGAACTTACATATGCTACAGGTGAGGGCTTAAAAAGAAAAAAAAAATTAAAAAAAGATAGTTAAAAATAACAAAAAAATGATCCTGACAGCTGGCTCTTCACAGTCAAGTCATTGGATTTCCAACTGAATCTAGACTAGACACAGTTACCTCCCCTGTAATAGGCAAAACATTGTTACTTCTGGCTAACATGAGTGATGGCTATTTCTTTTACAATGACAGCCTTGGTCCTGTGGCCTTTCTTTTGCCTCCTAGATAAGAATTAAGATAGCATATTAGCGAATGCCCCCCCCCCCCAATTCCTAATAGCTACTAACAATTGCTAGGCACTTGTTGAGACCCACCCAGGTTCACATAGTACAAACCTAAAGCCTATACCACACATTCTTCCCTCTTGCTCTGATGCTCCTTGTTGGCCCTCACTTGCCATAACAAGCTAGGCAGCCTAATGCTTTCGTGTTCCTGGTGATCTGCTGTTAGTCCTTGACAACTCTCGTAAGTCCAGGAGCACATATTACATGTAGTGGACATCTAAGAGAGGGAGCAAGGGGGGAAGACAGTGCTTGTGCTTAATGATAGCAGGTGGGTAAATGAGGGAAAGTGTTTAAACTCTGTTTTGAGCAGGGTTATGAGCTGACAGTGAGGTAGTTTTGGAAGTTGAAAAAAAATTACAAAATCAACTTTGCATAGGGGAGAATAAAGGATACAAGGAAATGATGTTGGGCAACATTAAAGACTCAAAAGTTCTGGAGTTCTCTTGGTGGTGCAGTGAGTTAAGGATCCAGCATTGTTACTGTAGTGGCTCAGGTCATTGCTGTGGTGTAGGTTCATTCCCTGACCTGGGAACTTTCATCTGTCTTGGATGTGCCCCCCACCCAAACCCATTAAGGTTTATCATGAAGTGTTGAAAATGACTCCTGTCAGCATAGAAATGCATTTTTCTCCAATAAATTCAATTGTAGGAATCTAGGAACAGAGTCACCCAAGAACTGGGATTAACCATATTCATGGTTTTCTAGGGGAAAATAGTAAAGAATAAGGCAGTTAAAAATGTATGTAGAAAGGATAATAAAATGATGACTTGTTTGTAGACCTAGATAGGAGGCAAAAGATGGACATCGTAAGGGCTTTAGAGAGTTGGAGTAAAGATAATAGAATCAATAATCTGTAGGTTCTCATTGGACCAACAAACCATTGTATTTGGGGGAAGTGAAGGGCTGAAATTATTATGAGGGTTTGAAGATCATGTGAACCTAGTGGCTGAGGTAGGGTAGAAGAGAAAACTATTGACTGAGCTTAATCTGTTACCATGAGTATTCTATTTGATTTTTAGTAGTTTTCCATTCTTACAAAGAACACAAATTTTTCATTTTCTTACCTGCAAATTTTAAGTGAGATGATAGTTCTTTAAGTATGTGAAAAGTCAACTGTGAATCCACCTAGTCCTGGAGTTTTATGTATGAGACCTCTAATATATTTCCAAACTTCATAGCGGTGATGAACTTACTCATGACCTCTCAACTTTGGAGGTTAATATTTTACTAGGAAATCATCAATATTGCCGGCAAGTTGCTTGCAGTGTTCCCATAGAATACTGTGATTAATTTGATATCTGTGACTTTGTTATTCTCTTTCGACCTTCATATTTGCAGTTTTTCTTTTTCTACATTATTGTATAGTCTAAAGGAAAAATTCTAGTAGTTTGCCATAGAGGAAGAAATGTTTTTCAAAACTATCAGTCCTAGAATGAAAATAGAAAAATGCCAGGTTACACTGTGTGGGATGAGGTTTTGGACTTTCTTGGGTTTCTACTCTGTGTTCATCACTTACCTTCAAATCTCCTATACCATCCACATAAATGGCTTTTACACCCTGTTATTCTGTTTTTTAATTACTTTACTCAGCATCCCATAGAGGTTACACATAATTGTGCAGTGGTAATTTGATCTCTCTAATATACACTCCTTAAAAAACTATTAGGATCCTTTTAAAGAGGTTTTGCTAGGCTTCTCTACCTCAAGTGATAATAGCATAGGCTAGTTTGGGCTTGCTCTCCAGACTGAGACTCTAAATCACAATGCTGATAGAAGTGGGATGATTCTTAACAGAACAGAACCACTATCTTCCACAATGTTTTTCCTCCAACCTAGCTATTTTGCTCTCTTCTTGCTGGTCACTGTTGGTATTAGGAAATAACATGCTTCCATCATAGATAATAGGTCTTTTTAGTCTCTTTCACCTAGAAATACATTCTTTCATTGGTTGTATAAGGGAAGAAAAGCAAGCATGATTTATGATGTCTAACTCTTGTCAGACAAAAGCCAGTTATGTCACTTGGCAGTGTAACTAAAGACAGGTTGTGACTATTTTGAAGTAGTTAGAGCCAATAGTTAATAAAGTACTTAATTATATTTCCATTAAATTCTTTAATTTCCCTCCCCCTCTGTGGCTCTGTTTACAACCTTTAAGAGAAAAGATATATGATCACTCTTATCAGGATTTACAAGAGCTTGTTTTTAAAATATATTCAAGAACATTGAAGACAAAAAAAATCATTTTTTAATATTTAACATTTTTGTTTTCTTATGTATAACAATGTTTGATTTTAACAAATGGAAGTAGCCAAAAAGTCAGTATTGATGGAATATTCATTTTTCAGAATATAGGAAATGTCTTCAGGTCACTATAATTGACATTGGTGTACTTTTGTGTCAAGGCCAATGGTAAAAATTATAATCTTTAAGTTCTGACAGGTCATCAAAAATGACTGAATTATACTCATTCTTCAGTTAGTACTAAGGCACAAATGTGAAGTTGTACTTAGATAAGATCTTTTTTAAGTGTTGGGTTACTGGCTAAATATTCACCATCACCTGCTGACTAAATGGTACTGATATAAGCATTCCACTATTCTTTGGACTGTTGTACTACTGTGTCTAAAGAAGCAGTACATCAATATGCTTACATCAGTACCATTAAGTAAGCAATTGGTGGTGAGTATTTAGCCAGTAAACCAAGTCTTCTCAACCCTTAACAATGATCTTTTTCAGTTAAGTATAAAGCAATAATGCCCTTACAATATAAAATGAATGGACAAAATGAATTTGGGGCTTCAAAATCTATAAAGAGGTATCCCAAGCTGGGAGGCTGTTATTAGGTAACCATGACATTCAGAAGTATCTTGTGTGATCAGAATTGGTTATTTTAATTCATCTTACTCTATTTTATCAGAATTTTTACAACAAATTGTTTTTAAAATATATTCAAAAACATTAAAGACAAACAATAAAAATCATTTTTTAATTAACAAAGCAAAATATTAAATGTCAGATTAAATCAGGTAGATGTAATATATATGAGTCTAGTGAGTATTAATTTCTCACTCAGATAATCATTCAAAACTCCAAGATAATCACTCAGTCAGTATGGTTACAAATAAAGCAGTTTCTTACAGCTCCATTTCTTGCTTAATTGGGAAAAAGGGTCTCGCTCATTGTATCTAGAAAAGCTCATCCAAAACAAAAACTCACAAATACTTGCATAAAACTTCACCATGACTTGTTCCTACTCAAATATTAGAGTCTTTGGTATGTACCAAGCATCTTTGTGTTCTAAAAAATTTTTTTTGAGCTAAATAGTAACAACTTAAGCAAAATTATAAAGGTAATTATAAAGATAGTGAGTTTGTATTTGCGTTGTGAATACATTTGAATTTGTATTTTGTTTTTCTATCCCTATTCCACTCTTAATACCTGTTAACACCTTTTTTTACTCTGTTGAGATTGTTACATTAAGTATTATCAGATTAGTCAATGAAATTCCTCCACCACCTTATACAGCCTCCTACCAGGCCTGGTCCAAAAGCCTTTTCATTCTTCCCTTGCTCATTCCTTTATTATGTATCCATTGCTATATTCATAGATACTCACAAAGAGTTAGCTTTGCAGAATAATGTAAAATAAAATAAGAATCCAAATTTCAAACGTGATTAACTGATCAAATTGAAGACTATTTGTGGATCATAAGGAAAGGATTTTGTAATATTTTAAAATATATAATAGAAAAATATTCAGGAATAATATAGACAAGGTAAAATGCATATATAAGCAGTAACTTTTGATTCTAAATGTGGATATTCTTGAGAAACTAAATAGTAATTTGCAGCCTCAACTCTTACAGATCAAGTGCCTTGCCTCCAATATTTCCTGGCACTAATCTCAGATCTCTTACCCAAGTATTTGCTGATCATATTAAAGAATTAAAGCTGATTTTAAAAATAGGTGTATCTTTTAATACTTACTAGCATTACTGCAGCTCACTGTCTCTCAGATATAGTTTGAATATTTATGAAGAAATTACTATAAATCAGACTCTCAAATTCATAATATCCACCTAACTGATATTTACCTAATGCCTTTTGATTATAGATAGAAGAACTTTATTTAGGAGACGGATGATATCTGTGAAATGTCTGAATTTAGCAAAATGTTGAAGCTCAGACTAAGTGATATAAAATTCAGGTATATAAAAAATTTATATTGTGTTTATTTAGGTCTGTAATAAAAATGCTAAAAATGATTTGTAAGGCTTTTTTGCTTTATTGGATTATTTGGATTATTTTTATGATCCACTATTGATATGATAAATGGTACTATGATTATGGGACTTTTTGGCATTGTAAATGTTTAATGCACAATCTAACCATTTTATGAAAGAAGATAGACTCAAGAAATACTGCTAAGTAATGTTTGGAAAGTTTATAATCTGTACAGATCTACTTATATACTTTTTCTGTTTGCTAGAAATGAGCACTAAGTGATTCTTTATATTTTCTCCTTAAGATGAATGCTAAGAGCTGCAGTTAAAACTATACGTTCAACTTTAATAACTTTACTTTCATTATTTCCTTCAAATTACTTATTCTTTGTAATATGTTATATTGGTATGTGTTTTAAATTATCTGTTAAAATAGGCTTCTAATTCTTCCCCAAAATAAAATGCAAAATAAAGCAATAGAATTCAAAAGAAACGAAAAAGCATATTCTTTTCTTAAAAAGAGGTATTATATTTTAAATGGAAGAGAGGTAAAATTGTATTCCTACTTTATTAAAATCATGAAAAAAAACCCAGTAAAATGGAAGTTAAATCATTTAGCATAATTATATTGTGAATCTATTTTTTCTGTAGAATCAAACTTCTCACATGAGAATAACTTTTTTCTCTACAATGAATGTTTTGATCTCACAAAAACATTCAAACATTTTAATACAAAATATTTAATACAAATACACATTTTAGGAATAGAAGTTAGCATCCTCTAACAGCATAAGTACTTTGATGACCCTACTGTCATCATATTTATCCATAATATAAATGTGCATATAATATTACATACATGGACCACATCATGTAACTTTATGCATTATACCAAGATGAAGTCTATATATGTGCTCCTTCCTTATGTGTCTCATATTATTCCATTAGATAGACCATACACATTTTTCATTGGTTCCAAAAATGGAATGAAAAGATGTAATTTAAGCACATTTTATAATCTTTATTTGGTGAAATGATAGTACTTGATATGTTACTGTATCTGTAAGCTCAGCTGATTTCTTTTACATGAATATGTGGTAATTCACTTGGGTATCACGATGTGGCCACACATCAGTTGTTTCCTATTCTTGACCTCTTTGATTAATACCCATAATAAAAAACCTCTGTGTATATGTCCTTAGGATTTAGCACTTTGTTTATCCCTATGATATACCTGCTCAAGAGTAGAACTGCTGTATGATTTAGTTAAGAGTTGAAAATTTTATTTTCTTGAGAGTCTAAAAGGCAGGCTTTGACACTTTACATGTGTCTATCAGTCATGTATGAAATTCATCCACATTCCAAACAATAGATTGCATAGCCATTTAAAATTCTTGCAAAATATTTGTAAATCAATGAGTCACTCTTAATTTGTGTGTCCCCAACTATTAGACTGAGTATATTTATTCTTGGCCATTGGAATTTACTCTTCTATTTATAGTACTTGTTCATTGAGAGAAGACTTTTACTGTACTAAATTATTGTAGCAATTATTACTTTTTCTGTCATCTACATTAAATATGTTTTTTCCTGTGTGTAACTTGGATATTAACATGGTTTAACCATAACTGCGGAAAATACACTATATACGTTTTAAAAGAACACTTACATGTATTTTCTTTGTGTCCTGTAATTTTATAATCTTGAGGTAAAATACTAATTATTACAAATTTAGTGTTCTAGTTTTCCATGCAAGATTTTTATTGCCCAGTATTTCATTAAACAAATTAGAGTATGTCAGATTAGGATATGTCTTTCTATGTGATGTAAGATGAAAGTACTCAGTTTTTGTTTCCTTCTTGTAGTTTTTTAGCAATGTTATCATTATTTAAAAAGTGGATTGTCTTATTCCCATTGTCTCACTATTCTTTTGCCATTATCAAGAGATTAAAGTGGCTTCACAAGGTATGGTTACACATGACAAATGAACCCTCACTGTTAATTATAATTTTTTAAAGCTATGTGGGTGCTAAGATCTTTAAGTTCATTTCACCTAATTGTAAGAAACTCAACTGCAATTAAAATGGAAATTTTACTAACTTTGCATTAGTCAAGTTGAGAAATTGACATTTTTAAATTTGGATTTTTCACCCAAGAACATGATATAATTTCTGATTTATTCAAATATTGTTCCATCTCTTAATATCATTCTTCTAATTGGTCTTTACCTTCTTTATTAAATAAATACCTGAGTATATTAAACTTTGGTTGCTATTTGAATTATTTTCCTTTGCCATTGTTAGTATTTTTGCTAGAATAGTGTAGAACAAAAGATTTTTAATATTTACCTTGAAGCCAGATACCTTATCAAATTCTCTCACTAATTTTAAGGTAATCATAATGTCCTGTCACTTAAGATACTGGCTTTTTACTTTAAATTTTGTGTATTCATTTTCTGTTGGTCTTTTACATAGAATTTTTCTTAGTGTGGGTCTTAGTTTTATTAAGTGGCCTATATGTTGATAATGAATATAGCAAAAATACTCTTTTTTAAAGCAAAGTAAAAACTAACAGCTAGAGAGCATTACTTCTGGAGATTTGAGAAATATAGCTATTAGTTAAACATCTAAATAGTGGTAAACTTCTTTAAAACTACCCAAATGGAAAGCAGTGTGTGTTGTTGTGGAAGATCCAGACAGCTGCATGATTATGAAGGAGTTTGGGGAAGAAACAGCCACAACAAATGAGTACAGAGTCAATATTTCAGCTTTGCTGGCAATCAAGACAAATACATGCTTCAGAGTGCAAATCAGATGGTGCAGTCATGAATAAGTGCAAGGTCTTGTAAGTCCAGTTATTTCTGGTTACAAAATGAAGAAAAAGCACAAGAGGAGAGATGATTTGTGCCAAAATTTTAAGGCTCATACTTGGATTTAAAAATGCAAAGTTCTAGGCAATATTACTAACAATCATATTTGGGATGTGTGTGTTTGAGAGAGAGAGAGAGAGATAGAGAGAGAGAGAGAGAGAGATGATATCTATAACTCTGACAACCTCGTTCAAAATGAAGGCAAGAGTCCAGAGAATGAGATTCACCCCCAAGTGATGTTCAGAGTCAAGGCTGTTTTTTCTCATATTAGAAAGTAGTTTACTCCACGCTGTTTTTGAGAAGGTGTCTTTTCAAAGGTGCAGTGATACTGTCCTGAGCTGCAACAGCAGGAGGTAGACTTGGTTTTCTATCTTGAGATTGGCAGACATGGCTGTTGAAACTACATGAAACTACAGGGTCAAGGATCATATGATACAAAGGACCAAGTGGTACCTTTGCTTATTTTTAAAACCAGGATGTGTGGGTTTTTCTCAGTTTGGTATTTTGATCCAAAATATTGGATGGGAGAAACTTTGTTATGGAAAAAAACCCAATATATTTATCTCAATATAAACTGTGGAAATAATAGAATCGTAAGTTTGTTCTTTTAAAAAGAGAATAAAGAGCTAGAAATTATGGGCAAAGTACAATTTTTGGAATATAGAAAGACAATTTTTTAAAGAATTGTTAGATGAATATACTTTGTATATTTAAGATTTAAAGATCATCTATACTTGTTTCAATTTTTTGAAGTACCACACCAAAGACTTCTTTATCATATTTTATTAATGTTCATTTTTTCAGAATTAGAATTAGGCACTGCCATATTGAAATATCCCGCCTTTTAAAATCCACATACTCATACAATACCTTAATAGAGCACCTAATTATGCCAAATGCAATCCAGATGCTTGGACTCTGTCAAGGAATCAGTTAAGAATTCTTGCCTTTATGAAGCTTACATTCTAACTGAGGAGACTTAAGAGTAAAATAATAAATTACACTCTTTAAAGTATTTTGCAAAATAAGGGTGAAAAAGATTAGGAACATTCTATGGGAAACTAGATGTAATATTACACATGATTGGAAATTGTGATAGTTGAGAAAAAGACGAGAAGGTGGTGAGGGAATTAGCATCCGGATATCAGGGAGCAGAGTGGTATAAGCAGAGTTAGAAAGAGTGCAAAGGCTTTAAGGTGGGAGCAGGCTTGGAAGTTCCCAGGAAATGTAAGACAAGCCATTATGGCTGGAAGAGAGAACCTTTGAAAGAGTATTAGGAAAGGCTATCTGATGTAGTGGGAAGGAAAGATCAGAGCCTCAAAGTGGCTTTTACTCTGATTACATTATAGAGTGAGGGTGAGTTGTATGCCAAAGAGTGTCCTAAACTAATTTCTGTTTTTTTTTTTTTTTTTTTTTTTGCAAAAAGGATCACATTAGCTGTTCTGTTGAGGATAGATTATGATGAGGACCAGGATTGTAAGAAGTGCTGGGATTAATTCATACATTTAGAATATAGAGTGTCCAGGATTTCCTGGTAGAAAGAATGCGAGAGTATGACTTAAAGAGATAACAAAGTTTGACTTATATTTTGGCCTTAGCAAGTAAAAGAATGAATTTGTCTAACTGAGATAAGAAAGATGACAAGTGGCTCAGGTCTGGGGAGTATATGAGGACTTCGCTTTTATAAAATTTTTGACATTTACAATTTTCAACTGAAAGTGTTTTTATATATGCATGTAATTATATTACATAATACATGTATGTATCTATGTATGTATCCGTATTATATGTATGTAATCATACATGTGATGTGATTACTACCAATGTATGTAATCATATTAAATGTATATATCACGTGCATATGCAATATTTATATATTTAACATGCTTATATATGTAACACTGTTTTCCCTCAAGGAACAACTAGCTAAGTACAGATATTTGAAATTTAAGCAAAATAGACTGTAAATAAATCACTAGTAAGTAGAATGGTGTTAATAGTGAATTCTATGAACTACTCTAATTTTTATGTAACTTTGGTCATAATATACAAATTCCCTGATCCTCAGCTACCTCATTCATAAAGCTGTTATAATTCTTGTTCTCTTTTGGTTTACTTCCAAAAATGAACATGTAAAAACATCCAGGCTGATATCAGCAAATAATTCTAAATAAAAGTTAATTTAAAATAGAATAGAATAAAATCAGTTAACACTGATTTTTCATAATTAAACACAGATAACTGGAGTATTAAGTTTTATTTCAGGAAAAATATTACAATACACTTTCAGTATCAGTTAAATAGCACTTTTATAATGTCTAGTATAGCTAGGGCACATATAGCTTGAAGCAGGATGGATTCAAGGAAAATTTTCCTGTACCCTCCTTGCTCTCCTGCTGGTCCAGGATTAGAACCATAATTTGAGATATTTTATCAGTGACATGGGTTATGGCAATCTGTATTGGAATTGTCAAGACTGTGAAATCTCCGAGAGAAGTGACAGTTATTTTTATCTTATTTTGTTGACCATCTTTGTCTTATGATAATGAGTTCAATAATTGCTACTGAGTAAAACAATAAAGCTATTATTCCTACCCCCTCTGAGTTTATAATTGAACTATAAGAACATTGAAAGTTAAAAAAAGGCCAAATGTAAATATAAAGTTTTTGTAATATAAATGGATGTCCATAAAGCAGTTTCTCTACAGATCTTAAGAAATCACCATTGTGTTCATTATTTAAAATGATACAAATTCTATCTTAAGCCATGAGATAAAACAGCAATAAGGTATGTACATATGTCACTTGTTCCCATGATCATATTCTATAAGTAAAAGTGCCTATCTAGAAAATAAAATGTGTAAGTACCAAAATTAAAGCGTCTGTTAAAGTGTCTAGATATAAACCAAATTATAGACATCAAAACTCTTTTATAGTAATACTCACTTTGGAGTTTATAATCTGTTTTGGACAGCAAATGATTTTACTTGACTGACTGTAACATATACAGTTAATATAAAGGAAAGGTTTGGGAAAACGTTGACCTACATTTGTAATTATACAATGGTTAGGTCCTACATAGTTACTGAATTTGAGTTTCAGCTTAGATATAATCTCTCATGATGAATAAAGTGAAAATGGAAATATCGCTTGGAGATTTCTTTTGTGCAAGAGAAAACAAAATAAAGCCCAAGCCAAACACAACTCACACCAAATAAGCACATGATAACAGTACCAAAGAATAAGCAAAACTTTCCTTGCAATGAGAGAAGACAAATCACTCTAATAGCACATGCAGGCAAAGTTTGCATGAGTTTATTTCTTAGCCTTTTTTTTAAGGGAGAAAAATTCCAAAAATCAAACTTGTGAAAATAAACATTATGGAAGTGGAAGCTATGAATCTACTTTGTAATTACAAAACTTACTGATGGTCACATTTGATCCAAAGATGAAACCTAGCATATAAATAAAACCTTTCAAACATTGCTTGATAAATTTTCTCTACGATGATTACTTCTTTATAGAACATTTGAAATGGCATTGATTATATTTTAAGACGACTAAGAAAAAAGTGGAATGTACAAAAAAAGACCTTCACAGGTTCAAAATCCTATCAATTCTTTTATTCATAATGACTTACCCCCAGATGTAGTAGGCCTTGAGAGTAAACTACTGAATGGTGAAGATCCTGCCTCAGAGTTTGCCATATTTTTCTTGGTGTTGGGAGTTGGATGCATTGAAAAGCAAATAGGCAATCATTATAACAGATGTTAAATGCTGTGGTGAGAGAAGTATAGTGTGCCTTCAGAGCACTTAGGCAGTAAGACTTAATAGAATGGAATTAATAATACCCTGTATTTCCTATTGAGCCTATAACAAATTGTTACAAGTTTGGTGGCTTAAAATAATTTATTTCTTACTGTTCTGGAGTTAATAAGTCTGAAAAAGTCTAGCAGGGCTGCCTCACCTTCTGGAAGTTATGGGAGCAAATTTGTATCATTTTTCTTCTAGTTTCTGGGGGCTGCTGTATTCCTTGACTCAGGGCCCTGTCCTCTGTGTCTGTTGTCTCTGTCTGCAGTTACATATTTCTCTTTGTTATTAGGACCTTTTTGATTACACTGGTCATTTTGGACAACTCAAGATATTCTCATCTCAAAAAAATATATACATATAACCTAATCATCAAAGCCATGTGAAGCAACATATTCACAGGTTTCTAGGGATTAAGACATTGTTGAATGTCATTTTTAACCCCTCAGAAAATAACCAATTTTTTTTTGTTTTCTTTTTGCCTTTTATTTTTTTTTGAGCTACACCTGTGGCAAATGGAAGTTCCCAGTCTAGGGGTTGAATCAGAGCTGCAGCTGCCTGCCAGCCTACACCACAGCCACAGCAATGCCAGATCCAAGCCGCATCTACAACCCACACCACGGCTCACCACAACACTGGATCCTTAACTGAGCGAGGCCAGGGATAGAACCCATGTCATCATGGGTACTAGTCAGGTTTGTTACTACTGAGCCACGGTGGGAACTCCCAGAAAAAAACCTATTTTATATATGTGTAATAAAAATTTATATTTTATATTTAGAAAAAATATTATTTAGTAAATGATTCTATAATAGCTGCTTATCTATTTGGAGATAACTATATAGGTACTCACCTCACAAATTAATATCAGAAAGAATTCCATGTGAGAATCTTGTTTCCAAGGGATTCCACTTTAATAGACTGTAATGGAAATTACTCCCTCTAGAGTATTTTTTTTTTTAAGTATAGTCGATTTACAATATTGTGCCAATTTCTCTGTATACCAAAGTCACTCAGTTATATGTATATATACATTCTTTTTTAGATTATCTTCCATCATGGTCTATCCCAAGAGATTGGATATAGTTCCCTGTGCTATACAGTATGACCTCATTGCTTATCCATTCTAAATGTAGTGGTTTGCAGTGCCACTGCTGTAGTGGTATCATGCAAGATTCCTCCTAGAGTTTTATAATGTTACTTAGACAACTGACCACAGCAGCACTTACTTAGGGTAGCAGTAAAAATTATAAAATTCTTTTGAGATGGAATTTGGCAATATGTATCAAGATCCTTCAATTATGCATGCCCTGCTGGTTACTTCACTTTGTTTTTAAGCACATAATACTTTTTTTTAAAAACTCTTTAGGTACAAGATTAACCATCCTAATGCCACATATAGTGGAGGAATTTAGGAACAGTCAAAAACTTACATCGCTAGTAGCTTATGTACTGAAATAATAAACCCATTTGATGTAATATTCAAGTTATTAAAGTGATTTTACAATGTATTTTTATTGATAGTAGAAAATACTCAAATGATATGGATATTTCATTTTATTGAAGACATTTCATATTATTGAAGACTGTTTAATTATAGCTATCTCCCATACATATTTATTTCCTTTGTCTACCAGTTCTCTGCCAAAATGCAATAAAAATACATTAATTTGGTACTACAAAGAAGGGTGGAATTGATAAGAGTGCAACAAAAAAATTTCAGTAAATGAAAGACAAAAATAAAGTAAAAGGGTAACTAACTTGGAGCAGAAGGGAATACAACTAAAGTGTATGACTTTTAAACTTCGTTTATTACAGTGGTTTCTTTCTTCATGCAGAATCTCCAGGGGAGCTTTCAGTTTCCAAGTTTAAGACACAAAATTGAGGAATTACTGAAGCAGGGAGTTTCAGTGTGTGAGCTCTGTAAGTTCTGCATTAGAAGGTGTGGCTCTGCCATTCCTATCACCAATCCTAGGCAACCAAAAATAACAAAACAATATTCTGTAGGTCAAGCAACTTTCTATTTTCTCCCTTGGCTACTCAGGATGTGCTTATGCTTGTTAGAATCCAATGCTTTAATTCTTAACCCAAAGAAAGATTACATTTACTTATAAATATGTTAAACACAAACACGTATTTAATATAGAATATATATTTTAAATAAAAAAATTGACATATTTTTCTCTAAAATTTTCTGAATTAAGATGACTCATCTTTGTCACATGGTTCTTCAATAAAACCTTTAAGATTTGTTTTTAAAAATCTGATTTGTGTACACTTTAGCCTTCATCCTTCTAGAAGTGAGGATATGTTCTTCAATATATCATGTTTATGCTGTTTAAGTATAAAATCTACAAGCCTGCAATAAATTTATAAGTGTAGATAAGTGGAGGCATTAGGAATGTATTTTCTCATTTCACTTAAACTGCAAACACTTTACCACTGGGATTTTTTTCACAGCATATATTTCATTTATAAAATAAAATCATTGAAACATGAATAAGATACAGACTTTATTCTCAAGAAATGTATTGTTATGATTCACGTGAATAAAGAAGCCTCATGTCAAAAAATAGTTCAATATATATTTTCCCAGAAGTATGTACACAAAGGGAGTTGGGAACACAGAGCAAAGAATTGACCTTGAAGATGTCTTTGTAAGAAATAGAACACTGAGTTAATTCTAGAAAAATGGAATGAATACCATCAAATCAGGAAAGATTAACATTACAACTAGAGGGATCAGCATGTGCCAAACCCTATATAGGTGAAAAAGCCATATTTATATTTAAAAAAAGCATTCCCTAAAGGGACCTTGTTTAGTGTTTTGAGGACATTACTCTTCAAGTTGTTATAAAGATAATTGAGTGGAACTGTGCTCTGTTTGACCTTCTACCAGTAATTTAAAATCTTTGCTATTCATTGACTAAAGACTTCATTAGGGGTAATGTTTCTAGTTTCTTTCTTTTCACTGCAAATTTAATAGCCACATTTAAGCTCACATGGGTGAGTGCACTAATAATAAGAATGACTGAGTTTATGAACTTCTGACAAATCTTTCTGCAAAATTCACTCTTACTATTCAGTAGACAAGTGGCTATTTGAGTTAAGAAAGGAAATGAAGAGACTCTGTTTAAAATAAGTTTATTCAATTAAGGTCTGAGCGAAGGGAGAAAAATACTCTGTTCAGCAAGTAGTGCTTTCAGAATAAAAGGTAATCTCACTGCCCTGAAAATGTCAGTAAAATGTCTTTACTCATGTAATTGAAAAATAACTTGTTTCCAACAGCGTTCTCCCTATAATCCAATATGATAGTTAACACAGCATAATCATTTTATTAACATTAATTATATAGTAATTTGGTGGATTGTATTGACTATTGTTTATGAAGTTTTTTTTGCCTCCAATCATTTTTTCCCTTCACTCTAAATTCCTTCCTTTAACTGGATTATTTCTTCAGTCAGAAAGCTTGTTGTAATAATTCTTATGTTAAAACGTATAAACAAACATGGTTAAACAGTTCTTTTACTACTTCTTGATAGATCCTTAAATGAAAGCATTCTGAGTGTTGTTCAAACATCTGACGGATTAGCATCATGAGTTATTCTTGATGTTAACTTTCCATATTCCACAGAATGTCACTCTTGGATCATTGCTCCAACTGCAGAAGTCATTTCTATCAGTAGTAGTGTGTAATCTTGGTGCACATGCTTATGTGTTCAAGGGAAAGAAAAGCTTGGAAATGTGTAATTTTTCAGCTCTCTCTCTCTTTTGTAGAGGATAATTTTATACAGAGTATTACTGTGACAAACAGGTAAATAGTCTAGGTGGAATCCAGTTGATGAATTTCCTAAGTTACCTGAAAAATTTCCCTTTAATAAACTGTAAGTCTGTGTACATCTAACTTATCTCAACAGTTGGTGATCAAAAGCCAGACAGAGTTGATGAAGAGTACTTTATTTAAAATTATTTAGCCATTAGAATTATTACCAGAGATTTAAGTAATATCAACTTGTTGCTCATTATTCTAGACTATTAAATATCAAAAAATAAAGCACACAAAGGAATGTACTTATTTTATTTTTGTAGTCAAGTACTTGAGATAGGACCATATGGGTATCCCTCAGAGTATTAAAAAATCCTTCCTTTGAAATGTGTAAATGACAAGAGCATAGCCTTCATAAAAGTGTGAACATTTAACATGTCCTACATAGAATTAATGTGAGATAATATAACCCTTTTCATATTCCTTTTATTTGTTTGCAAGGGTTTCTATAATAGAATACCTCATACTGGATGAGTGAAGCAACAGAAATGTGTGTGCTTACAGTTCTGGAGGTTGGAAGTCCAAGTCTAGGATAGTTTGGTTTCTCCAGAGGCCCCTCTCCTTGGTTCACAGATGGCTGCTTTCTCACTGTGTCCTCAAGGGACCTTGTCTCTAAACACATGCACTCCTATTGTGTTTTATGGAGATACTAAGCATATTGGATTAGGACCTACCCTTATGACCTCTTTTAACTTCAATTTTGTCCTTAAAGACCCTATTTCTAAATATAATCACATTAGGTAACCTCGCTTTGGCCTATTAATTTGAGGGAGGAACAATTCAATCCATAACACTCCTTCTCAATTAACACTCTTCCTTCAAGGTAATTTGTTGTTTTCACCCTGTATCTGATTCCATAGCTTCATATCTGGTTGCTCTGCAAAATGTGATCCATTTAGTCCACTACAATGATAAACTTCTTGGAAGGCCCCAAATATCTTACAGAAATAGCAACTTTTCTTTGAGTTCAGATTGGTAGGGTATTCTCCTATACTAATGCTAGAAAAATGGATTCATGTAATCTGAGAAGTTATGTTGGTAAATTGCTAATTATGTCATCCTTCAAGAAAATATGTACTCGAAGTAGGACTATTGAATACTCAATATTCAAACTGGATAAATCATGATGATTTATGTAGTGTTAGTTGTGGCATATTTTGTGCTGAATAAGAAGAAACATGTAGACTGTATCTTTGACTTTTTTTCCCCCCTAAGGCTTTTAGGTAATAATCTATACTTTAATGCTTGCAAAAAGGCATATCTTTCATGAACTAATTTTACAACTGATTTACATGAAGGGAATCCATCAAAGTTCTATGAATATGTTTCAAGTGAATGGATTTAATTTCTAATATGTCTAACAACCTCTTATTAATTCATTCAACAAATATATACCAAGTGCTTACTGATGTGTCAGACACTGTTCTAAGATCTCAGGACATAGCAGTAAATGAAACAGGGAAGTCATGGTCCTTGGTGAGCTTATATTCCAGCAGGAAGAGACAGATAATTAACAATGAAAATAATGAATAACTAAATCCTATGGTAAGCTGAAATATGAAGAATATTATAGAAATAGGAAATCCATGTGTGGGATTTAAAATGTGGGATCGGGAGAAATTGAATGGAGATGAGACTAGATCTTATTAAGAAAGGATGCTAGAGTAAAATTTGAAGTAGATGATAGAGTGTGCAATATTCTGATATGGAATAGCCATTGTAAATATAAAAAAATACTTGAAAAAAGAAGGAAATTGGGAAGGTAAAATAGGGTGGATAAAAAGCTAAGTAGTAAAAGAGGAGGTTAGACAGAAAAATCTATAGTTTTTGTCTGATAAAATCAAGTAAATTCTATGTTTGGAAAATTTGATCCATTCTCTTAAGAACAAGGTGGAGGTCTACTTGAATTTTTTTCAGTTTTTACATTTTGTTAGTTACAGGTCACATAAAAAGCATTTGTATATATGTGTGTGTGTTTGTATATATGCATGTATATTTGGAAATAAGAATCTAGATTCATTAAGAGCAAGTTTTCTATAAGCATAAGAATTGTTAAAATCCTCAATTTTGGGGGGTATGTTTGAAGTTTTTCTGTCAGGAATGTTATAATAAACCATTCTCATAATCAGGAATCAACTGAAGAGTTAACATTACACATTTGCTTTTTATTTACATTTTATTGGCCTATATTTGAAATGCAAAATCAGTTTTAGGCATACAACATAGTGATTGAAACTTTGTATACATTATGAATTGACCACCAAGATAATCTGAGTAAACTTCTGTCACATAAAGTGACCTCAGTGTTATTTATCACACTTTGTATGCTATACATTACATCCCCATGACTTATTTATCTTGTGACTGGAAGTTTGTACTTAATTCCCATTACCTGTTATGTCTACCCACTCTGGTGACCAGCAGTTTTGTCTCTGTGTCTATGAGTCTGTTTCTGATTTGCCTGCTCATTTGCTATTTAAATTCTACATATGTTCTAAATATGAACATACGATATTTGTCTTTCGGACTTAATTTGCTTAAAATAATACCCTCTAGGTCTGTCCATGTTGTTGCAAGTGGCAAAAGTAAATGCACTATTTTTCATGGCTGAGTAATACTCCAAATTTATATATATACACCAAAATTTATATATATATATATGAAATTGTATGTGTACACACACACACAACATATGTTCTTTATCTGTTCATTTCTCAGTGGACACTTAAGCTCTTTCTGTATCTTGTCTTTGTAAATACTGCTCCAGTGAGCATTGGGGTACATATATCTTTTGAATTAGTGTTTGTTTTCTTTAGCTAAATAGCTAGTGGTGAAATTGTTGGATTGTATGGTAGTTCTATTTTTAGCATTTTGAGGAAACTCCATACTGTTTTACATAGTGGAGGTCTTACACTTATGTTCCTATTAACATTGTGTAAGAATTTCGCTTCCTCTACATTCTTGCCTAAAGAACTTGTCTTCTTGATCTAATGGCCATCCTGAGAAGTATGAGGTGATATCCCATTGTGGTTTTGATTTGCATTTCCCTAATTAGTGATATTGAGCACCTTTCTGTTTGTTGGCCATCTGTTTGTCTTTGGGGAAAAAAATGTCCATTCAGGGCCTCTGCCCACTTCTTAAATATGATTTTTTATATAATATTACATGGACTCTTTGTATATTCTGAATATTAGCCTTATTGGGTATACTGTTTGCAAATAACTTCATTAAATAGGTTGCTTTTATCTTTTTTGTCTGTTTTTGTGAGAAAAACCATATAGTTTCGGTTAATACAATTTTGTACTATAGTTTGAAGTCAGGAATCATAATTCCATTTTAATTTCTTTCTTGAGATTGTATTTGCTATTAGAAGACTTTTGGGGTTCCATACAAATTTTTGAAAATAATTATTACTGAAAATTAATTCTTCCAGTTCTGTGGAAAAAAAAATGCCATTTGTTTTTCATAGGAATCACACTGAGTATACCGATTGCTTTGGGTTCTGTGGACATCTTTACAAGATAATTCTTCCAATCCATCAGATTAGTGTATCTTTCTACTTACTTTCATTATCTTCAATCAAGTAATTATAGGTCTTTCATTTCAAATTAAGTTCAAGGTACTATTTTTGTAAATTTCTGCTTAAAAATCAGCTTATAGTCTTATTGGGGGTTATCTTGAATGTAACAGATTTTTCTCTTGCTGATTTTTAAGATTCTTTTTATCTTTGTCTTTTAACATTTTAATTATATCGTGCTTTGTTGTTGATCTTCTTGGGTTTGTTTTATTTGGAATGCTATGCTTCCTGGGTTTGGATACCAGTTACTGTCATCAGGTTAGGGAAGTTCTCATGCATAATTTCTTCAAAGAGATTTTGTAACTTTTTCTCTTTTCTCTTGCTGGGACCTTTATGATGCAAATGTTAGTATACTTCATTGTGTCACAGGGATCCCCAAAACTTTGCTCATTTTTTTCTTTTTCTTTGACTTTTTTCCCCCACTGTTAAAAAATAGAGTGACTTCTACTACCCTGTCTCCTATATTGCTGATGTGTTATTCTGACCTCTCTAATCTGTTGTTGATTCCCTCTAGTGTATTTTTCATTCGGTTACCATATTTTTCAGCTCTGACTGGTTCTCTTTTGAAGTTCTTGTTGAGTTCATCCATTTTTCTCTCCAGTTCATTAAGTATTTCTATGACTTGCTTTTAACTTTTTATCCAGTAAATTTATTTCCATTTCATTTAGTACTTTTTCTGAGTTTTTTGTCATTGTCTTCAATTTGTAAGGTATTCATTTGTTTTGTCATTTTGCCTGACTCTGTGTTTTTTTCTATGTATCAGGTGCTTCAGCTATATTTCTAAGTTTGAGAGAGTAGGCTTATGTAGACTGTGTCTTGTGGAGCCCAGTGGTTCAAGCCCTCCCTGGTGTTCAGAGTTGGATGCTCCAGGTACATTCCCTGGATGGGCTGAAGACCCTCTCTTGTTGTGGTTGCACAGCAGTTTCTGGAAGCATGCTGATGGGTGGTGGTGACCCTTAGCTACCTCTGAGGACTGGATAAAACTGCTGCAGTCATTTTGATTGGTAGAGGTTTCTTCTGAATTAGAAGTAGCTTTTAAGAAGTCAGCTGAACTGGGTGGGTTGGCTGGCACAGGTATTCAGGGAAATGTTGGGATAGGGCACACAGTGTTGGCTTGGTTGGAGAGTGACAGAAAGAGCGCTTGCCAGTACTGGGTCAGCTATGTGGAAGGAGAGGAAAAAAATAGAGGTGCCTACCATTGCTTCTGTCCTCAGAAGTTTCTCAGTTACTTGCCACTCTGTGCACATGTAAAAATTAGTCAATAAATCTCATTATATGACCCAAGTGATAGGCCATTGTCTCTGCATAGAACTCAGAGTGAGTTTGTATATGAGTTTTCAAGAGCAAAGTTTGTTTCCCATAGCCCTCTGTTTCTTCTGGATATGTTTCCCGTAGCCTTCTTGCCTTCAAAGCCATATATAATGGTGGCTCCTCTTCTGGTACAGGTCCCTCTGTCTAGGGAGCTCTTTGTGGAGCTTGGAGCCCTCGCTCCTCAGGAGGGACCTCTGTGGCTCTGGTATCCTTCCTACTTAAATGCTGCCACATACTAGGTATGGGTTCTGACTAGACCAAGTCTCTATTCTTCTACCCACCTTAATGTAACCTACTTCTTCATATTCTTAGCCATACAAAATCTCTATTGGTCCTAAAGTTGTCCTCAGAGAGTTGATGTACATACAGTTACAGTTTCTTTTATTGGGGGGGCCACACTCATGGTATATAGGGGTTCCCAGGCTAGGGGTCAATTTGGAGCTGTAGCTGCTGGCCTACACTACAGCCACAGCAACACCAGATCCAAGCTGTGTCTGTGACCTATACCACAGTTTACAGCAATACCAGATACTTAATCCACTGAGCGAGGCCAGAGGTTGAACCTGAATCCTCATGGATACTAGTCAGATTCAGTTCTGAGCCACAATGGAAACTCCAGTTACAGTTTTGATGTATCTGTGGGAGGAGTTAGGTTCAGATCTTCATACTGCCGTCATGATCTGGATCATACACTTACTGAAGAGCTGTGTTTAGGTAAAGTAAATACATGGTTATATTCCTGACTCCATGAGTCTGGGGCAAGTCTATGACAGCTATAAATATTTAACCCAGTTAATGAAATTTCATCTTTTCCTATCATTTTTTAGTCATTCATATTTACTTTTCTGTAAATGTCTTATTCGTACACAGCCTTTTTCCATTTTCCCATGTTATTTGTTTTGTCTTACTGGTTTGTAGAAGTTCAAGATATTCTGAATGCTAATGTTTTCTTTTGGATGTTACAGTAATATTTTCCTCTTCTGTACTAAATGCTTTAATTTTGTTTTTGTATTAGCTAATAGATTTTAAAGCTAGAATATCTGGAATATGCTTAAACTCTCATATGTGACATATTCATACATACATAAATGCACAGAAACATATATAGTCATTAACATGCACATATTTATGTACAACTTACATGGATTTTTTCACAGATGAATAAGAAATATGCTGTCTGAAGATCCATAGTAGTTAAGTGATAGTTTTAGACAAATTAAAATTTTAATAAAATCCAAATTTAGGGAATAAATTTTAAATGGCAATGACTGAAGACAAACTTTTAGTATGTGTTCATTGGAAGGTCTAAAGATTACTATCCCATGTTTCCAATTTTTATTTGCATTAGTTTATTCCTATTAATCCCACTACAAAATATGTAAAGCAAAACAGAACATAATGAAATGTCAAGATAATTTTTAGGCTTTTAGAGGACTTTTTGTTTCTAAGTAATACAACTTGGCTTTAAATCTTTCTAAAACTATGTAACTTGAAAGTGGAGTGTTCCTGTCTATTTGAAGACTTTGCGTGGTTTTACTGAAGCATGATTAGGTCCAGATAGCTGAGTTAAATGCTATACATATGATTCACCAATCAATAGAGATGAAAGGTATCTTTAAAACTGCCCAATATAATCTCTTTCTCTTCCTCAGTCACTTAAAGATGAAAAAAATGAGACAGAGATAGGGATGTTGCCAAATAGCTCATATAAATTCTAGAATACTGCTAGAGACACCAACACTTTTAAATACGAAATGTTTGACTTTGAAGGGAAGTGTTCAGATACATTTTTTTAGGTACATTTTAGTATCTTGGTACTTGTACTGTGGTTAAAAGCTGCCTTTCTTCACTATGTTGCCTTGAGGCTATTTGAGATTTGAAGTCAATTTTACTACCTTTGGAGTCAGTAGCAAATTTAAAACAGATTTCAAGGCATTTACCACCTGGCTTGATTCACTACATTAATCAAAGGTGTGAGAACAAATTGTGCCTTCTTTTTTCTAATTTCCTAAATATCCCTTAATTTACTCATGCTGGTAGGTGTAAGCTGCTCCAAACCATTGGGAATTCTTATCTTGAGCAAAAATAGAGCAATTTTGATGTTTCAAAACTGTTAATCACAGTATCATTTGGTAGAGATGATACTGTATACACAGTAAATGTTCATGAATATAATACTGGATGTGTAACATATGTACTCATATGATAAAGTAGTGTAAAACATTTTAAAATCTATGGATTTAAAGATAGAACATGAAAGCATAATATTGAATACAAAGATAAGTTCAAAAATATGTGGCACTTATCATTTATATAAATAAACAAAATATTTTATGCCGTATGTGTGTACACATATATACATTGTGATAGTATATAAAATATATTGAAAGAGCAGTTCGTGTCATGGCTCAGAGGAAATGAAACTGACTAGTATCCCTGAGAATGCAGGTTCAGTCCTTGGCCTTGTTCAGTAGGTTAAGGATCTGGCATTGCCCTGAGCTGTGGTGTAGGTCACAGACATGGTTCGGATCTATTTTACATATAAACATAATATAAAGAGTGTATTTCAAACTTCTAATGATGAATGCCTCTGTGCTGGCTAAGGGATAGGGTTCAAGTGAGGGGAAGGAATGAAAGTTGAAGGACATTGTAGATGCCCATATTGAGAAAAGGGAGGAGTTCCCGTGGTGGCTCAGTGGAAATAAATCTGACTAGCATCCGTGAGGATGTACGTTTGAGCCCTGACCTCACTCAATGGATTAAGGATCCGGTCTTGCTGTGAGCTGTGGTGTAGGTCACAGAGGTGGCTCAGATCCTGTGTTGGTGTGGCTGATGTGTAGGCTGGCAGCTACAGCTCCAATTTGACCCCTAGCTTGGGAACCTCCATATACCATGGCTGTGGCCCTAAAAAAAAATATATATATATATATATATGTAAAATTATATATAAAAAATTTGCTCTATTTGTGTATATTATGTACATACTACATATATTTATGAAATAAAATATTCCAAATATGAACAATGGTCATTTATTACTTGTGTTGTATGTACTGCATTTTGCCACCTTGTGAATTTTTAATATTTTGTTTCTAAATTTTTTAAATAGATAGACTATAAGTCTTTACAGAATTCCTATTAGAAATAATGCAAGTTTATGCATACTGATAACCATATAGGTCAAGTACAAATGAAAGAACCTGTGAGTGTTTACTCGTAAAACATAGAACTTATCAGATAGATTCGGATAAGACATCAGGAAGTAGTTATTAAATGTATAATAAGAATATTCTTATGTCTAGTAGAGATTATCACAGAAGAGCAGCTCTTTATATTTTTATTCAATAAGTTACTTTCTAAGCATAATGTGATAATTCACTCTAGTGAACTTTGAATAAAATTAGTAAGAGTAGGCATGCTTGTTTCTATACTAAGAGGAAATGTTTTCAGCTTTTCATTGTTAAATGGGATGTTAGCTATGAATTTGTCATACATGACCTTGTCATACATGACCTTCCTTATGTTGAGAGATGTCCCTCTATACCCATTCGGAGGGCTTTTAATCCTAAATACATGTTAAATTTTATCAAACGCTTTTTCTGCATCTACTTAAAATTTTTATCTTTCATTTTGTTGATGTAATATATTACCTTGATATATGTATGTCAAACCACCCTTGAATCCCTGGATAAACACCATTTGTTGTGCTGTGTGATCCATTTAATGTACTATTGAATTCAACCTGATAAAATTTTGTTGAGGATTTTTGCCTCTATGTTCATCAAAGATGTTGCTTTATAATTTTCTTTATGATACCTTTGTCTGGTTTTGTTATCAGGTTAATTCTAGCCTTGTAAAATAAGTGAAATGTTCTCTCTTCTATTTTTTGAAAGAGTTTGAGAAGCATCGCTACTCTTTTTCTTTCAAATGTTGGGTACAATTCACCAGCGAAGACATCTGGTCTTGTACTATTGTTTGTTGACAGGTATTTGATTATTGATTACCTTAATTTCTTCAAATTGTAATACTACAATTCTATAATGCTATTTTCAGTAATTCAGATTGTTAAATAATCCTGTCAATTCAGAAACAATGCAGGCTAGAGTTCAGTAGTCCAGGCCAGGACCATACAGATGGCTATCTGAGATCAACCAAGTTATGAAGGAGGCTGAAGTAGCATCAACAAGTATATTTAAAAAAAATCAATAGGAAAAAACTTATAGTTTTATCTACTAAAACTATTGTGCACAGAAGTATCACAAGGGAGTAATCCCAGCATAGATCACATCACTTTAACATTTACTTACGCTTTCTCTAGTGACATTTTAGAACATTTTATTTCAATTAGTATTTAGTATTTTCTTTTTAATTTGGAATGTCGCTTGTTATTTTCTTGAGTTTAGATAACACAGAAACAGAAATAACCAAGACAGAAGCCAGTCTTTTTTAACCTAATCTTGAAGATGAACATATCTCCCTTCCATTGTACAAAGCTGATCACACAGACAAATCCTGGTACAGTGTGAGGAGGAATTACAGGAGAGTGTGAATGTTGGCAAGGAGGGGAATCTTGGAGTCTGGCTACTAAATCTAAAGCCACATAGTACAGATTGCCTGTAAAAGTCAAATAATGTTATTGTTATTACTACATAAAAATATATGGTTTTATTTTCTTGTGTCAAATCAGCTAACTGTGTTACAAAGGTTAAGTTTCACTTGTCACAAAGTTAATTTGTTAACTAGGGATAAAGTCTAGATTTTTAATTCAAAGCCCATGATTTTTCTGCTGAACACAAAAAAACTTTCTAGTTTGTGTCTGAATATGCATTATGTATCTGCACGTGCTATATTGACTTATCTGATCCTGATCTTCTCCGTGCTCCATTGACTTATCTGTCCTAAGTTAATGGCTACTTCATATTTCCTTTCTTGAGCCAAAACTTGAAGTCAGTCACTCTCTTACATCCTACATTAATACATAATCTATCAGCAAATCTGAACTGGATTTTCCAATCACTTCTCTTTACCTGCTCATTGGTCTAAACTCTTACTGGTCCAAGATTCCATCATCACTTAGTTTGATCTTTGTAATAGCTCACTTCAGAGTATTCTCTGTTCCACAAGCCCCAAAGACTGTTAAATGTTAAATCACCTCATTTCGTTTATCTACTAAAATATTTCCCATGACTCATATAATTCCCAGTTAAAGCAAAGATTCCTCAAGGCCCTACACATAAATTTATATTTCTTCTTTATTTATTTTTGCTTTTTAGGGCCATACTTGCAGCATAAGGAGGTTCACAGGCCAGGGGTCAAATCAGAACTACAGCTGCCTGCCTAGCTACAGCCACAGCAACACCAGATCTGAGCCATGTCTGCAACCTCCACCACAGCTCAGGTTAATGCTGGATCCTTAACCCACTGAGTAAGGTCAGGGATCAAACCTGCATTCTCCTGGATACTAGTCAGATTCGTTTCCACTGAGCCACAATGGGAACTCCCAAATTCTACATTTCTGATGAATCTCTTATTTCTCATTCATTGTATCTCTTTATTTCTGTGCATTCATGCCAAGATTACCTCATTTGTTTGGACTCCTTATCAATTTATCAAACACTCAGGGCCTTTTTACTTGCTTTTCCTTTTGTCTGATATTCCCTTACTGAAAATTTTACACCTTCCATCAGATTTTTATTCAAATACTGATTCTCAATGATAACTTCCCCAACCACCATGTTTAAATTGCTTATCCCTTCCCTGCCTAGAACACTTTTCATCTTCCCTACTGTACCTTTTCCTCAGTATCTGTTAGCACCATCCATTACAGTGTCTTTATTTTTTAATTTTTTTTGTAGTCTCCTAATCTTAATATGGTTGCAATTGAACATAAATCTATGAGGTCAGGATTTTTATGTTTTGGTAGCAATAAAATACGGGAAACCTACTAGGGAAAGAGATGCACTGCATGCTTTTTTAAAAATCACAAGTTTGTATGTATCAAACATATTCTATGACTAGCAACAACAATTAAAATACATAGAACAAAAATAAATTCAATTTAATATTTGGAGAATGCTGTAAAATGTTACTTGGGATGTAGAGAAGATAATAAATGCTTTCCAAACTAGTGAGAAATATCTATAAAATTTAAGATACCTACCTCCTGACCTAGAAATGCTGCTCTTAAGGTATTTATCTAAAAGAAAATGTTTTTATACAAAGAATTGTTCTCAAATACTCATAGTATCTCATCTCTTCATAATCATTCAAAACTGAGAACACCCAATGTTTATTAGTAGATGGATGCATTGACAAACTTATGGGGATTATCCATACAATGCAATTGTATTCAGCAATGAAACAGAATGGTTTATTGCTGTACTTGAACACATGACTTCATCTCAAAAGAATGCAATGCTAAGTGAAAGAAGGCAAGTGTAAAACACTAAATCTAGTGTAATTACACATATAAAATACTAAGGAAGTCAACTCTGGTGACAGGAAGTAGATTATTGGCAAGGGTCAAGAGAGGGAACTGACACTTTCAAGGGAAATTTTGATGTTATGGGAATGAACAATATAATGATGATTGTGATCGTTACTTGACTATACATTGCAAAACTAACTGAAATGATGGGCATTTAATGTTGCATCTCACCTTATGTTAAATACAACTTAAGTATTTGATTAAATAACTCAAATTATCAAAGAAATGAACAATGAAATCACATTTGTGTAACTAGACTAATCACCAAAATATTTCATTCTTTGTGAAACATTTTAAAAGAGGTTGAATAAATTCCATATTAAGAATGATCATATAATGAGAAATTAATTACATGCTGTTATCAAATGTATTACCATATCCAGAAAGGAAAAGCTCATTCCAAATGTTTTATATTCCCTCTCCTATTTAGGTGATTAAATCATCATTGGCTTGAATTTATGTTTGTGTGTACCTCATCAAGTAGCATTTCCATTACTCGGCTACTTTCCTTTGAACCTAAAACTTCCAAATCAATTTTATATTCTGGAATGCCAAAAGCAGTTGAGAATATCTTGGTATTCTTATTAGGAATGATACCAATCTCACAGTAAATTTTTTTAAAATTATAGTTGATTTACAATGTTGTGCCAATTTCTGCTGCATAGAAAATTGTCTAAATCATATATATGTGTGTGTATACACACACACATTCTTTTTTTGAAATACTATTTTCCATCATATTCTATCCCAAGGGACTGTATATAGTTCCCTGTGGTATACAGTAGGACTCCATTGCCCATCCATTCTAAATGTAACAGTTTATACCTACTAACCCCAAACTCCCAGTCCATCCCACTCCCTCCCTACTCCCCACTGGCAACCAGAAGTCTGTTTTCTGTCTGTGAGCCTGTCTCTGTTCTGTAGATGGATTCATTTATGCCATATTTTAGATTTCCACATGTAAGTGATATCATAGGGTATTTGTCTTTTTCTCTCTGATCTATTTCACTTAGTAAGAGAGCTCTAGTTGCTGCAAAGACATTATTTCTTTCTTGTTTTTTTAGGGCTGAGTAATATTCTATTGTATATATGTACCACTTCTCAATCCATTCATCTGTCAATGGACATTTAAGTTGGTTCCATATCTAGGCTATTGTGAATAGTACTGCTATAAAATAGGGGTGCATGTGTCTTTTTGAATTACACTTTTGTCCAGATAAATGCCCAGGAGTAGGATTTCTGGATCACTTGGTAGTAGTTCTATATTTAATTTTCTGAGAAAGCTCCATACTCTCTTCCACAGTGGTTGCACCAATTTACATTCCAACCAACAGTGTAGGAAGGTTCCCTTTTCTCCACACCCCCTTAAGCCTTTGTTGTTTGTAGACTTACTAATAATGGCCATTCTTACCACTGTGAGGTGGGACCTCATATTTTCATGTGCTTACTGGCCATCTGTCCATTTTTACTTAATTTCATGTGCCTACTGGCCATCTGTCCATTTTTACTTAAGTATTCTGCCCATTTTTAAATTGCATTGTTTGGATTTTTTTGTTACTGAGTTGTATGAGTTTTTTTGTGTATTTTGGAGATTAAACCCTTGTCAGTGCATTGTTTGCAGGTATTTTCTCCCATTCTGTAGGTTGTCTTTTCATTTTGTTTGTTTTCCTTTGCTGTACGAAAGCTTATATTTGACTAGTTTCAATTTGTTTATTTTTATTTTAATTTATTTTTTAAAAGTTTTATCAAAGTATAGTTGATTTAAAATGTGATAAATTTCTGCTGTACAACAAAGTGATTTGATTATACATACACACACACACATCCATTCTTTTTCAGATTTTTTTCCCATATAGATTATCACAGAATATTGGGTAGAGTTGCCTGTGCTTTACAGCAGGTCCCTGTTGCTCAGTCATTCCATGTGTCACACTGTGCATAATGCCAGTTTACTTCTCTTGTCTTGGAAGACCGACCTAAGAAATGCTGGTATGACTTATGTCAGAGAATGTTTTGCCTATGTTCTCTTCTAGGAGTTTTAGGGTGTCATGTTTAAGTCTTTAAGCCATTTTGAGTTTCTCTTTCTTCATGGTGTGAGGGTGTGTTCTAGTTTCATTGATTTAACTCAGCTGTCCAATTTTCCCAGCACCACTGTTTTCTTCCAATTTTATATTCTTGCCTCCCTTGTCAAAGATTAATTAACCATAGGTGTCTGGGTTTATTTCTGGGCTCTTTATTCTATTCCACTGATTTGTATATCTGTTTTTGTACCAGTACCACACTTTCTTGATTATTGCAGCTTTACGGTATTTTCCAAAGTCTGGGAGAGTTAAGCCTCCTGCTTTTTTTGTTTGTTTGTTTGTTTGTTTCCCCCATCAGAATTGCTTTGGCAATCCTTGGTCTTGTATGGTTCTTTATAAACTTTTCGTATTATTTGTTCTAGTTCTGTGAAAAAGCCATGGGTAATCTGACAAGGATTACATTAAATCTACAGATTGCTTTGGGTGGCATGGCCATTTTAAACTATTTTAATTCTTCCAATCCAAGAACAAGGGATATTTACATTTCTTTGAATCTTCTTTAATTTCCTTTATTAATGTTTTATAATTATCAGTGCATAAGTCTTTTTAGCTCCTTGGTCAGGCTTATTCCTAGGTCTTTGTGTGTGTGTGCGTGTGTGTGATTTTAAAAGATTTTTTACATCCTTTTTCTGATATGTCATACAAAAATGCAACAGATTTCTGAATGTTAATCTTATACCCTGTCACTTTGCTGAATTTGCTTATCAGATTATTGTTACTTTTATAGACATTCTAGATGAGAGATAGGAAGCAAAACAGATACATCTGACTTAATTTATGCATGGAGTCACAGTAAACTTTGATAATTTGAGGGTGTTTCATTCTACACCAAAGAATTTCTGAGATACAGTAGTGAAAACTAGGCAGTAGAGGTCTTAAGCAGTAGAGGTCTATCACTTCTGTTGTTTAAGGTAAACAAAAACATTTATTTTTCAAATTGGAAAAATATAGTAGGAAAAAAACGATATAGCCACATCTGAAAAGTTGATTCATTACCACCCAAATTGGAAATCCTAAAATCATTCCATTGGACTTGAATTACCAACTCCAACAAGATTAATATGCTGTTTGCAATCATGTGCAATAGTTAGAAATTTTAAAAATAAGTCAAATAGGGATTGGGTATAGTATCAACTGTCAAAAGAATTTTAAAAGAAGATTAGATTCCTGGAATGATACAACAAGGAGTCATGAGTCTATTGATTTGGGGGGTGATGAGGAGGAAATAAAAGAAGGAAGAAATCATTAAATAGATTAATATACGGAAAAACTGTTTAAATTCTATTCTTTAGATTCAATATCTGATATTTTCTAACTTATTTTTTATTATTTCCCCAACACACTTTTTTCACCACTGTACAGCATGAGGACCCAGTTACATATACATGTATACATAATTTTTTCTCCCATTGTCGTGCTTCGTTGTAAGTTTCTAGACATAATTCTCAGTGCTACACAGCAGGATCTGACTGTAAATCCTTTCCAAGGTTGCATCCGTTACCCCAAGCTCCTGATCCCTCCCACTCCCTTCCCCTCCCCCAGACAACCACGAATCTATTCTCCAAGTTCAAGAATATCTGATATTTAAACCATAAGTGAACATAAAGTAAACAGGTGCACATATTTCTTAATACTGCGGTTATTTACTGTTAAAATCAAATTAGGCAATTGATGATGAAATTATATTCATTTTGTTGTCATTTACTGGTGAGTTGAAGCTCTTCATCCCTTGCCAGAAATGTTGCAGGGAAAGGGAAGGGAGAAAATACACTCTTAAGACAATTTTTGAAGTACCTGCCTTGTCTTATGTTATTATACATAATAACATACTTAATATCCATCTTTGAGTGTTTTTTATGCTATAAATTTAATGACGAAGAAATGGGGGTTTAAATTACTTACATAAGTTGCCTAAATAGAGTAAGTAGCAGTCAGAATTTGATAAATTATGTTGAATTCCAAAATGTATTTTCTACTCATACTATATTATCTACTGTGTTGAAATAAAAAGGAGCAGGGATGATATGACTGATAAGGGATGAATAGCCAAAATATTTAGATCAATATCAAAAAAACAGTGCAATCCAAAAGTGGGCAGAAGACCTAAATAGACATTTCTTCAAAGATGACATACAGATGACCCACAGGCACATAAAAAAGATGCTCAACATTGCTAATTATTAAAGAAATGCAAATCAAAGCTATAATGATGTATTGCCTCACACTGCTCAGAATGGCCATTGGAAAAAATACTAAAAATAATAAATGCTGGAGAGATCTGGAGAAAGGGAACCCTCCTACACTGTTGGTGGGAATATAAATTGGTGTAGCCACTATGGAATTCAGTAGGAAATTTTCTAAAAAACAAAAAATAGTGTTACTATATCATCCAACAATCCTACTCTTGGGTATATATCTGGAAGAGACAAACTCTTAATTTGAAAATGTACCTGTAACCCAAAAATTCATAGCAACACTATTGACAGTAGTCAAGATAAGGAAGCAACCAACCTAACTGTCCACTAACATATGGATAAAGATAGGGTGTATACACACACACACACACACACACACACACACACACACACTCAGTGGAATACTACTCAGCCATAAAAAGAATGAAATAATGTCATTTGCAGCAACATGGATGGACCTGGAGATTATCATGTAAGTGAATTAAGTCAGTAGAGAAACACAAATATTGTATCAACTATATGTAGAATCTAAAAAAATGATACAAATGAACTTATTTACAAAACAGAAATAGATTTGGAGATGCAGAAAACAAATTTAAGGTTATCACACGGAAAGGCGGGGTAGAGATAATTTAGGAGTTTGGGATTAACAGATACACTCTAGATATAGAATCAATAAACAACAAGGACCTACTGCATAGCTCATAGAATTATATTCAGTATCTTGCAATAACCTATAATGGAAAAGAATCTTTAAAAGAATATATATATATAATTGAATCACTGCTGTACAACTGAAACATTATATATATTTTTAATTTTATTTTTTTATTACTCAAATGAATTTATCACATCTGTAGTTGTATAATGATCATAACAATCGAATTTCACAGGATTTCCATCCCATAACCCAAGCACAACTGAAACATTATAAATTAACTATACTTGAAATTGAAAAATAAGTTAATTTACAAAACCAGGAATTGCATATTTGATCAAGTCTATTGTCTATATCTATTATCGTTCTGTAGATTAGTTGAAATACATGAAGCCACAATTTCTAATTTGCCAATAACTATAAATCAGAAATTTATTTTATATACATTTTCCCCAAAATGTTTACAACTGAGTCTAATATATACTACTAATTAAATACCTAAAAAGATGTAAATCATAATCATATGCTTAATGAATCCATGACTAGCAACCACAAGACATTAATCAAATAAAGTGAATTGTCTGAATAAAAATCCATGAATTTTAAAGGCTTTTCTCAGTTATATTAAACCTAAAATCTTAATGTCTGACTTTTGGGAATGTAACACTTTATTCAAAGATGAAATATGGACTGAAAAAAAAACAAAACGGAAATTTAGATGAGGTAAAGATCTTGTTCTTTACACTTTATTATTTTCAAAGTATTGAAAGAGGAGTTCCTGCTGTGGTACAATTAAATCCATGGAGTCTCTGTTGCTCCAGGACACAGGTTCGATCCCTGGCCTAGCGTAGTGGGTTAAAAGATCCAATGTTCCTGCAGCTGTAACATGGATCATAGTTGTGTCTCAGATTCAATCACTGGCCTGGGAACTTCCATATGCCATGGATATAGCCATAAAATGGAAACAGAAATTGCAATTATCCTTAAAACATATTCAAAATACTCAGCTGGAGCAGCCCTGTGGCTACTGCCCAAGATTAATGGTTGGAGTAGGCAAGTGAAGATGTGATACCCTTTTGATAATTCAGAAAGGAACCTCTAAAGAGAAAGTGAGACCCTGTCCTTGGCCAGCATCATACCAGGTCTTGGATATACTAAGTAATATTGTAGTGTCCTTTTGCAGATGTCATCCTAAACGGAATAGGCAAGAAGCTGGAATGTCTTACTGAAAAGTGGAGGCGACTTAGTAAGTGGTGTGTTGAGAAGTCTCTAACTAATGCTATTTTGCTTGTCTTCTGAGATGTTCTGGCTTAGAAGAGTGAAAATATTGTGTTCTTTTCAAGTTTTTGGACAAAGACTTGAAGGCATCGAACAAAGGAGCTCCTGTTTGACAAGGGCTAGGGCTTAAGTTACGTGAGAGACATGCTGTATTTTGTTTAACCTCCTCTCCAAACCAATGAGTTGGGCTTGTGCCCATTTTTCTGAAGAGGAAAACAAGGTCACAGAAAATTTCTGGAACTTTTCCAAGTTTATACTACATGGTAAATGGTAGACTCAAGATTTAATTCCCTATCAAGCTGGTTCCAAGTGTGACCTGTAATTATCACATTGCATGGGGGGTGCCCCTGTTGAGCAAAAACCCATCTTTTGCTCTTGGCCCCCATGGCCTGGTTCATTGGGAAATGTCAGTCACATCTGATGTGGGAGTCCTCAAAGACTTAAATCTCTCAGGATATCCTGGTTGACAAAATCAGTATAAGAGGGAAAATTCCAGTGGTGTTATGTGTTGTTGTTAACTTAAAAACTGCAGCTGGAGGAAATCAATGATCAGACCAATGTCATCATACAGGGCATTTCTGTCGTATGCTCAGGGCACTGTCTCAGTTTCTATCTTGTCGATCTTTTTCTTGACAACTCAGATGAGGACATAGAAAGTTTGTTATGAGGTTGGCAGCTGGAACAAAGTGGGGAGAAAATGCTGATATATTAGTTGCCAAATCCAGACTTGAAATGATCCTGTTGCTTAATCTTTGTTAGATTCAACCTACATTGCCCTGAAGCTTCTAGTTTCCTGAAAACACCTGTCCAAAGTCCCATATATCTCAGCAACATCATGTAAACACAAAATTTTCAATAAGGAAAGGAACCAAGTCTAATATAACAATTATTTAAACTTTGTTTTCCTTTTTAGGGCCATACCTGTGGCATATGGAAGTTTCCAGGCTAGGGGTAGAATCAGAGCTGAAGCTGCCAGCCTATGCCACAGCCATAGCCACAACAATGCAGGATTTGAGCTGCATCTGTGACTTTAAACCACAGCTCATGGCAACACTGGGTCTTTCCAGGGGTGGAATGTGCATCTTCATGGATACTAGTCATGTTCATGACCTGCTGAGCCTCTATAGGAATTCTGCCAAGTCCCTTTTAATGTGCAAGGTACTTGAAAAAGTCCACTCACCATTATTTCTCTCAGTATTCTCTAATGTTCAGAGAGATTAAATCACCTATTCAGAATCTGGGGAGATATGAAGCAGGCAAACCAGGATTCAAACCCAGGCATCTGAGTCCAAAGATTGTCTTCCTTTTACTGTGTCACAAACCTTCATTAGTCCAGCTCCAACCCTTTCTCCTTGTTCAGGGGCTGAATTTGAGTAGAGGATCTGGGAGGGGAGTAGAGGGAAGGCAGAGAGACTGTGTCCCTGGAATCTGTATCTGTCTTGAAGATGCCCACCCAAGTATTGGGCCAATGAACCTCCATTATTTTGTCTGCAGGTCATTGCAGTTTAAAATAGAAATGTTCAAATACTAACTTTTTAAAAATTCTAATAACTAGTAAGTGAAAAATTACAATGAGTAAGAACTTCTCATTTGCTGTTGTTGTAAGAGATGTAATTCTAGAAAGGATATTTAGCATGTATATAGCACATGCCTCCATTGGATTGAATTCTTTTGCCTGGATAATTTGACTTCTATGATGCATCTTTAATCTTGAATATGAATCATCTCAAGGTTAAATCTTGAATATGAGAAAATCTTTATGTACAAGATTTTCATCAGGTGTTAATGTTAGAAGGGGGACATGGTTTATTGAACCACAATATGTGGAAATATAAGGCATGGTTACAAAGGATAATTGTGTCAGTGTTTAAAAATGTAAACATGATATAAAATGCTTTATGACTTTATATTAAAGTTATGCATTAGAAAATATATTTAAGTATGTCAACATTATTTTTATCATTGTAACTCTTGGTCATCAGGTTATGATTTTTATTTTCCTTTTATATTGTATATATTCAATACAAGACAAATTAGCACTTTTTTAAAGTCAAAAGTCTATTTTTTTTTGTTTGCTTTTTTTTAGGGCCACACCCGTGGCATATGTTAGTTCCCAGGCTAGGGGTAGAATCAGAGCTGTAGCCATCTGGCTACACAATAGCCATAGCAACACAGGATCCGAGCCATGTCTGTGACCTATACTATACCACAGCTCATGGCAATGCCTGATCCTTAACCTACTGAGTGAGGCCAGGGATCAAACCCAAACTATCATTTTTAAAAATCAAACATCTGTCTAAAAGGGACTTTACAATCTTGTCCTCACTCTTCTTTAAGCAAGCATGCCTTCATATTTTTCTTCTGTTAATTGGGATTAGGTGAGAAATCTCATGTATATTTTAATAGTCCCTGCTACTCATCCCCACTATTTAGTCAGTTACTGAGACACACTGGTTCAAGATGGCTCTTTTATCTATGCTTCCTACTTTCTATTCCCATTGCTATTTCTTTGGTTCAGTACTTTCTCAGTTTTCATGGGAATGTTCAAATAGCCTCCCAACTGATTTCCTTGTTTACAATCCAGCTCTACATTGCACTTTCCCCTAGATTCCTCTTTCAAGCTGCTGCCAGAAAGATATTTCTACAACACAGTCTTGCACATGCCCTTGTCTTGATTTTAAAAATTGATAATGTTATATATTTTTGCTAGATTAGATATTTTACCATGTCATCCAAACTTTGAGCAACTGGGTTTTAGTTTACCTCTACTGATTTCTTCTAAGCCTATCCTTAGCACACATTACACACTAACACATGCACACACAAGCACGCATGAAAGACTTTATAGAGGGTCCAGCTATATACTACTTTCCATTTTCAAATACTTCATGCACTTTGATTTGTGTGCATTTGTTTTTTTCTTGATGTGTTGTTTTATTTTGTCTTGCAAAAATCTTATTCTTTAAAGCACAGTTCAAAAATTGCCAGTACTATAGCATAAACAAATATTAGGCACATTTTTTAGTGCTCCTGGAGTATTTTCTGTAGGGCTATTTTACACTGTGTAATAAACTGCTCTTTGCTCATCTTACCTTTGATGACTAACTATAAAATCAGTACCTAGGAGGCAGAGACTTTATATTACTCATCTTTGTATCCTGACTCCTTAAACAGTATTCAGCATATAGTAGATGTTCAACAATTGGAATTAAATCTGATTAAACACAACCGTTTGTGAGTTGAGTCTGAATAACCTATTGCCATTAGGTAATGCCTCACTTATAAAAATTTTATAGCTTCGTTGTTTGAACTGATTGTTGTCATACATGTAATATAGATTGCTTTTTAACATTGTATTGATTTTATTATTTATTGCTCACCTTCTCATTCATTACTTGACCAATTGCAATCTGCCTTTCTGTCCCAAAACTTAGGACTCTCCTTAAGGTGTTCAATGACATTGCCAAATCCAGTGATGACATGTATTTCATTTTGACTAACTTTTTTGTATTTTGACCATTCTTTTCTCACTTGAACATTATTCAGTGTTTGTGTCTCTCAAGCACTTATTTATTTTTGGACTTTTACCTCCCTTTGGTGATTTTCTACGCCTCACCTATTGGCATTTTTCTTATGCTCTGGTTGTTAACCTCTCTGCTTGTTTTGAAGATTGTAGTTTTTCTTTCAGTCCTTAAAATTTTGTTTGTCACTTGACCTTCATTTCTGTGTACTTGTCTTCAATGTAGCCCCCTTCCAATTACTCCTTGGCATTGCAGATAAATTTTTTTTATAAATATAAACTTTATGAGAGAGTTGAACCAAATTAAAATTCCCAATGGTAACTATAAATTTGTTCATGTAAACATTTTTCTTACAAAATATATTATAACAAAAGAAGGTATCTAAATAATAATCAGGTAAATCAGCACTTAAGATTTAGTCCAGGAGTCATAGTGTAGAAATTTTTTTTTTTTTTGTCTTTTTACTATTTCTTTGGGCCGCTTCTGCGGCATGTGGAGGTTCCCAGGCTAGGGGTTGAATCGGAGCTGTAGCTGCTGGCCTACGCCAGAGCCACAGCAACGCGGGATCCGAGCCGCATCTGCAACCTACACCACAGCTCACGGCAACGCCGGATCGTTAACCCACTGAGCAAGGGCAGGGACCGAACCTGCAACCTCATGGTTCCTAGTCGGATTCTTTAACCACTGCACCACGATGGGAACTCCCATAGTCTAGAAATTAACTTAAGCACAATATTTATTGTGAGGACCACCGCCCCCCACCACCAACACTCCTGACCTCTTTCTTCTTTTTTTTTTTTAATCTCCTGCAACTATAATTTCCAAGAAGGCAGGACTCTTTATCTCTTCTCATCTGTTTTATTCACTCTTATACCTAAGATCCTAAAACGGTTTCTGGCACATGGTGGGCTTTCACCTCACCTCTTTTGAATGAGTAAATGTATGAATGTAACATGTTTTACTTCAGTTCTTGAAACTGTGAAGATGTATTGGTCCCCCTGTGCCTTAGTCTCTTCACAGTATTTCACAAAATTGAATTAAGCAGGAGCAGAGTTTTGTATTCCTATTAAGGAATCCAATCTCTAGGGAAATTCATTAAAGCTGATGCTCTGCTCTCTAATTTCATTTTACTTATTCCATAAGGAAAACATGAGCCTCAATAGCCTAGATTTGATGCTCCTTCTGCCAGACTAGTCTGTCCCCATTGCCTGTTGTTATCTTGTGCCAAGGCCTGGGGCTGTACTTTCATGTCTTCCGCTATGGGTTTTCAATCAGCACTGGATGCCCATATCTCTCTTGCTGGCTGGGCTCAGAGATAAAGACATCCTTGGGCTCCTCTACCAACAGTGTTGCTATTTTTTGAGTGTGAAAGGGTAAATTGTATTTCCTTTGATAGTAATAACTGGTCAAGGACGTTCAGGGAAGTAGTATAAACAATCAAAGGGGATAAGGTTGTTGTGTGTTGAACTGGCTGGGGATGGCAGAAATTTATCCTTTAAACATTTTCTTCATCCCCATGAGAAACTACTATAGCAGTTTAACTTTAAGAATTTATATACTGAAGCAAAATAATGAAGCATACAAACATTTCTAAAAGATATCATATGGTCTGATAGCCTAGGCACATTTCCTCAGTGTCCAGTTAAATCAGCTTGAACCATATTGGGTATTAACAGGTGTCCGGAGGTCTTGTAGTCATGCTGAAGACTGAATGAGGTGGACAGTGAAAGGTGGAAGATATTTTAACCACTTCTAGTTCTAAATGTCTGCTTCTATAAAACTAAATCACTGAGTCCATCATCTAATCCTGTGTACTCATTTTGCTGCTGATGATTCCAGATATGATACAGATATTCCCTTAATTTCCCTTGGAAAACATCACTAATCCAAGGTGTGTGTGTGTGTGTGTGTGTGTGTGTGTGTGTGTGTATGACAGAGTTTTCTTGAGGTTTGGGGCACATCGGATTTATCCATTATTAGATTGCTCCACTCCTTTTCTCCATGTAAATGTTTCCTTCATGTATTTGCTTCCTCTACTATTTTCTGGAGACTTATCCCTCTGAAGATCCCTGAAACTCAATTCTGTAGTTTTCATTTCACATAGCAATTTAACTTTTCACTCCTGCACAGTATGGCTGCTTACTTCTGTATATCCCTGAAATCAAAAATGGGCTATACTAATAATGAATCGTCAACCACAGGACACAATAACTATCAAAGATTTCAAAACATCCATAGTTTCCATCCACCAATATGCCATGGGGAAAGTGAATACATATTTTTATATTACAAAGGTTATTAATTATAATATTCCCTTTAGATTATAGAGGTAACTAGATATGTTTAGCTTTTGATTAGCATTTCTTCCTTATAGCAGTCCTCATATTTGACAGAGGTACATTCCTGATAGTAATGATAGCTAGTGTGATTATCAAGCACTTCCTTTGGGCCAGCCTCATCACCCAGAATAGACTTTGACTGGCACTGTTTCTCCTAGTGCCTGGCATCTAATTTTAACCTCTTTTACTTAATACTGGATGTCATTGTAATGATCTGGGGCTTTAAATTTTGCCAACCTAGGCAACTAATGGCAACCTCCTTTAGATTTGGGTATTAAAAGTAAGATAAAACTTAAAATCTAGTAAAAGTTCATTTTTGGTTTTATCATTATCTAAAATGCTTGTAGTAAAGAAAAAAGTGTTTAAAAAAAGGTTCATATATTGTTGACATACCAGGTAGGGAAAGGAGAATGTATTAAAAAGGAGATTAGACAAGCTAACCCATTTCATTGGTATCTCTGACTCTTTGAGGAAAGTGATGATCAGACAAAAGGGACTTTTATTAGTATTTGCGGTTTAAAAAGTAGTTTTATTTTTGCTTTCTATTTTAGCAGCAAACTTTTAAAATATATCTTATATGTAAGTTTTATAAAAACTAATTCTTTGTTTACAATGTAAATTGGTGAGAATTGGAACCCTGACACTAAACCTGTCTTTTTGAGACACTGTAAAGACCATGCAGGTATCAAAGAAAAACAGTTGGAAAGTTAATGAATTAGGAAAATACCTAGGCGTCTAGTTGCACAAATTATGCCTTCACAGTATTGAAAATACTTAAAACAAAGGATTAACTATGAAACCAAACAAATGACATCCATTAACCAATTGGGATGTCATGGTGACTAGAGCAGTGTCTGGCATTTGGGGAGTGCTCTAAAGTGATGAATGAAGACCAACTGCTAGTAATTGACACTCACAGGTATTCAATTTCAAATGAAAGCCGACATTTTGTTAACATTCTTGATGCATGGATTTACAAGCCTTGATTTTAGGGGGATTTAAAAGGAGTGCCTGGCATATGCACATTGAGGTATATGGAATGATTGGCCAGTGGAGACCTGCCATATAGAACCCAATAGTCTGTGATAATTTATGTGAATCACTTTGTTCTACAGCAGAAATTGTAACATGGTAAATCAGCTATACTTCAATAAAACCTTAAAAAAAAATAAAGAGTACATTCTTCCATTGGGAAAGAAAAATTTTCATTTTCTTAAATCATTTTAGATTATTTTAAAATAAGTACAGATTACTAGAAGCTTAAAGGACAGTATAGAGTGAGCTCTTGTACCTGTCACTGAGTATCCACCAATGGTTAGAGCCTACATAAATGGAGAGCAATATAAATACTAGTAAATTTGGTAGCGTGTATACGTATGGTTGGGTATATGCATATGGTAGTGTGCACATTTGTGAGTATCTATATACACATATGCCATTTTATCATAAATGTTGATTTCATGTAACCACCACTTCAGTCAACAGACAGAACGTTTTCATCATCACAAAGCTTTGCTATCAATATTTTTCAAGTTTGAGTGTTGAAATGTTGTATTCCTTTAATTCTCTTTACCCTGCTTTTTCAATAATATATTTGTCTTAAATATTTTCTCTACATATATCAAGATCTATGTAAAAATTTTTGTTTGACCATCAAATATAATTTTTAAAAATATATTGACTTTTTATTTGCTATCTCTCTTTTCTTTTTGACCTGATCTTCTCTGACTCCTTATTTTATTATGTACTTTCTGATTAAACAACTTGATTTGGCAATTATTTTAGAGGTTGTTGGATAACAAAATTTTCCTTCATTTAAGAATGTCTTTATTAGATCTTCACTCCCCAAGGATAAGTTTTTCATATATGGAATTCAAGATTGCTACAACTTTTCTTTTAGCACTTAACACTATGTAACTTTTCTTCTGATTTCCAAGTTTATGATGAAAAATCTGCTGCAACTCAAATAATTTTCCTATTGGTAAATTCTTGCTTCTGTCTGATTGCTTTCAAGATTTTGTATCGTTTATCACCTTCTGAAGTTTAATTATGTGTGTCTTGACACAAATTCCTTGGGGTTTATCCTGTTAGTGTTGGCTGAGAATTTTGAAAATGTAAGTTTATGTCACTTGCCAAATTTAGAAAATTTGAGGTATTATATCTTGGAAGGCTTTTGCAGTGCTACCTTCCTTCTCCTCTCCTTCTGAGCCTCTGATGACATGAATGTTGGATCTTTTATTTTTCAACAGGTTTCTGAGGGTATTTTTTTTCCTGCAATTCATTTCTATTGAGTGATTTATATTGTTCATCTTCAAGACTCTTTGTCCTCTCTACCCTCTCTGAGCCCATCCATTAAGTTTTTATTTTTTAAAATAGAGTGATGTTCCTAGATAATGTACATTATAATATAATACAATATACATGTGCAATACAATTCACATGTGCAAATATACCATAGCAATTCTCATGCAAATACATCATACCATTTCACCAGGTGCCTTCTAACAATATTCCGAATTTCTTCCTCCTTTACCTTGTGACATTGCCGTCACTCATTTCACGATTCCTACCTTATAATCATTATGCAATGTGTTACTACAATTTTACATTCATAGTTAACTTTTCCATTGAAGAATAAGCATAGTGGGAGTTCCCATTGTGGCTCAGCAGAAATGAATTGAATAGCAACCCTGAGATTGTAGGTTCAATTCTTGCCCTATCTCAGTGGGTTTAGGATCTGGCATTACCTTGAACTGTGGTGTGGGTCACAGATGAGGCTTGGATTTGGCATGGCTGTGGTGTAGGCAGGCAGCTGTATCTCCAACTAGATCTTTATAGATTCCATACTAGAACCTCCATAGGCCACAGGTGCGACCCTAAAAAGCAAACACAAACAAATAAACAAACAGGAATAAGCATAATGGAATTATTTTAAACCATTATTTGTTCCTTCTCAGTTATTTTTTCCTTGCTTTGTATAGATCTAGGTTTTTTATCTATATCACCTTCTTTGACTTGGCAACTTTAACATGTCTTGCAAATCAGGTCTGCTGGTGATCCATTCCCTCAATTATTGATGAGAATAACTTCTTTAGTGTCTCTTCACCAGTTATAATACTCACTTGCAGAATTTCACTAGTTTTAAATCTATTATTGGCTCTGTTTATAAGTCTACTACACTGCTATTTTTTTATATGACTTTAAATAATACCACCTGACTCCCTACTCTGTAAAATGAGGAAATTATTGCCCTTCCAGTTCAATTTTCTTCTATTTTTCTGCCCTCTCAAGACCTTCATCTGTACCTTACTGTTACATTATCAAGGTTTATAATATCTTAAATATTATACACTGAATGATTTCTTGTTTGTTATAGGTACTTATATTTAAATGTTAAGGTATTTAAATGTATTTTTATTGAGGTATAATTGACATATCTTAGTTTTAGAATACCACATAATGATTTGATATTTGGATATATTGCAAAATGATCACAACAAATCTAATTAAAATCTATCACCATGTATATATTTAAATTTTTTTTCTCATCATGAGAACTTTTAAGATATACTCTAGTGACTTTCAAATACACAATACAGTGTTATTAACCATAGTCACCATTTTGTAGGTTACATGCTCATGACATATTTTATAACTGGAAGTTTGTATCTTTTGATCCCTTTCACCCATTGTTCCATTCCCTACCCCCACCTCTGGTAAATACCATTCTGTTCTTTGCATTTGTGGGCTTTTTTTTTTCCCCCACATAAAAGTTAGAGCATAGGATCCTCCTCTTTCTGACTTATTTCACTTAGTTAATAACATCTTTGAGGTCCATCCATGTTGTCACAAATGACAAGAGTTCATTCTTTTTATGGCTGCATAATACTCCATTTATATTTACATTTTATTTACAATTTCTTTATCCATTCATCCATTAATGGACACTTGTTCCCATGTTTTGACTATTGTAAACAACACTGCAGTGAACATGGAGGAGGACATAAATATTTTCAAGTTTGTGTTTTCATTTTTTAAAATAAACATCTAGACATAGAAATTCTAGATCATAGAATAATTGTAACAATTTTTTTGGAGGCAACTCCATACTGTTTTTCCTAGTGGTTGTACCAGTTTACATTTCCACCCAACAGTGCACATGTGTTTCCTTCACTCCACATACTCACCAACATTATTTCTTGTCTTTTTGTTACCATTCTTAAAGGTGAAAGGTGATATCTCACTGTAGTTTTGATTTTCTTGATTAGTAAGGTAGAATGCTTTTTTTGTCTACCTGTTGACCAACTATATTCTTTGAACAAAATGTCTATTCATATCTTCTGCCCATTTTAAAAACCAGATTGGTTATTATTACTGTTGAGTTTTATAAGTTCTTGATATATTTTGGATATTATATCTTATTAGATACATAAGTAGCAAATATTTTTCTCCAATTTGGTAAGTTGCCCTTTCATTTTATTGATGATTTCCTTTGCTGAGAAGGTGTAGTCCCACTTGTTTATTTTTGCCTTTGTTGCTTTTGGTGTCAAATGAAAAAAAAATTATCACAACTCAACTGAAAGAGCTTACTATGTTTTCTCCTATGAATTTTATGGTTTCAAGGCTTACATTCAAGTATTTAAACCATATTGAATGAGTTTTTGTACAAGGTGTAAGATAGTAGCTGAGTTCCATTATTTTGCATAAGGCTATGCAGTTATCCCAACACCATTTATTTTGAGGAGATTCTTTAACCCATTTTATATTTTTGGCTCCTTTCTTTAAAAATGAATAGACCATATAATAGCAGGTTTATTTCTGGGCTTTCCATTCCGTTCCCTTTATCTATGTGTTTGCTTTTATGCCAATACCCTAATGTTGTAATTACTGAGGCTTTGTAATATAATGTAAAATCAAGGAACATGATACCTTCAGCGCTATTACTCTTTTTCGAGATTGCTTTGGTAACCTGGGGTCTTTTATGATTGTATATAAATTTCAGATTTGTTCAAATACTTAAATTTTAATAGACACTGCATTGAATCTGTAGATTCCTTTGGGTAGTGTGAATGCTTTAACAAAATTATTTCTTAAAATTGATGAAGACAGAATTTTCCCATTTGTTTCTTTAACTTTTTTCATTAATGTCCTGCAGTTTTCAACATACAGATCTTTCTCCAGCTTGATTAAATTTAATCCAAGGTATTTTCTGTTTGATGCAAAATAACTTGTAAAAGGCTTATTATCTCAATTTCTGTTTGACAGTTTATTATTACTGTATAGAAACAATAGATTTCTGAGTATTTGTTTTTGTATCATGCATATTTAGTGAATTTGTTGATTATAATAGTTTTTTTGATAGAATCTTTAGTTTTCTATGTATAATGTCATCTGGAAACAGTGAAAGTTTTGCTTCTTCCTTTCCAATATGGATGCTTTTTTTCTCTTTTCTGATTGCTCTGACTAGGAATTCCAAAACTTTGTTGAAAAAAGTAGCATGTTAGACAAAGATGTCTTAGCTTTCAGCTCTTCATTACTGAGTATGATGTTAGCTGTGGGAATGCCCTATGATCCTTTATAGATTAAAGTACATCCACTGTACACCCACTTTATTGAGGTTTTTTTATCATAAGAGAATATTGATTTTTGTTGAAACCTTTTTCTTAATTTATTGATGATCATATGATTTTTATTTTTCATTATGTTAATGGACTATAACATTAATCTACAGATTTTGAATCATTTTTATATTCCTGAAAGAAATCCCACTTGAGCATAGTGTATAATCCTTTGAATGTATTGTCGAATTCAATACGCTAATATTTTAAGGATTTTTCCATCTATTTTCCTCAGGAATATTGGGCTGAAACTTTTCTTGTGACACCCTTGTCTGGTTTTGGTATCAGGGTAATGCTGGACTCTCTAAATGAATTTGGAAACGTCCTTCTACCCTTTTGTATTTTTTGAAACAGTTTGAGAGGAATTGGTGTTAATTCTTTTATAAATCTTAGCAAGAAATTATCAGTGAAGCCATCTTGATCTTGGACTTGCATGTGTTGGGAGATTTTTGATTACTGATTCAATTTCCTTACTAAAAACATGGTCTGGTCAGATTTATTTTAGTTTTGATAGGTTATATGTTTCCAGGAGTCTTCCCATTTCATGTAAGTTGTCCAATTTTTGGTATATCACTGTTCATAATAGTCTCTTATCTTTTATAGTTCTGTGGGATCAATTCCAACACCACTTTTCCCTTCTAATTTTGAGCCTTGTCTATCTCTTTTTCTAGGTGAGTCTAGTTAAGGGTTTGACACTTCTGTTCATCTTTTCAAAGTATTGTTGATCCTTTCTATTTTTTAGTCTCTCTCACGTTTATTTCTGCTTTGGTATCTGTTACTTTCTTTCTTCTACTACTTTGCTATTCATTTATTCTTCCAGTTCCTTGTAATGTGAAGCTAGGTTAGTGAGACTTTTCTTGATTCTTGAGGTAGGCATTTATTGCTATTAACTTCCCTCTCAGAATTACTTCTGCTCCATCCCACAAATTTTAATATGTTACATTTCCATTTTTATTTGTCTTGAGGTATTTTTTATTTCTTTTTGGTTTCTTCTGTGATCTACTTTTTTGTCTGATCGCTTAGCAGCACACTGTTTAATCTCCAGATGTTTGTAAATTTTCCAGTTTTTTCCTGTAATTTCTAGTTTCATATTGCTGTGATCAGAAAAGATGCTTGATATTATTTCAGTCCTCTTAAATTAATATTTATTTTTGTGGCCTATTTCGTGCCCTAATCTATGATCTATCTTGAAAAATATTCCATATGGGCTTGAAGAATTTTTTTCTGCTGCTTTTGGTTGGAATGTTCTGTAGATATCTGTTAAAGCCATTTGTTCCTACATGTCAGTTAAATCAAATATTTCCTACTGAACTTGGGTCTGGATGATCTATCCATAGATGTAAGTGGGATATTAAAGTCCCCTGATACTGTTGTATTGCTGTCTATTTCTCCTTTTAGGTCTGTTCATATTTGCCTTATATTTACATTATCCTGTGTTGGGGTGCATAAATATTTACAAATGTCATTTCTTACTGGATTGACCCTTTACCATTATATAATGTCCCTCATTGTCTCTTACTACAGTCTGGCTTTATGTCTGTTTTATCTGATATAAGAATGATGATCCCAACTTTCTTGTGATTTCCATTTGCATGGAATAGTTCTTCCATCTTCTCCCTTTCAGTCTGTATGTGTCTTTAAAACAGATGTGAGTCTCTTACAGGCAGGATACAGTTATATATATATATATATATATATATATATATATATATATATATATATATAAATTTTAATCCATTCAGCCACTCTGTCTTCAAATTGGAGAATTTAATTCATGTTTAAAGTGAGTGGTACTAAGTGTGTGTTAATTACTCTTTGTTAATTTTTTCTGGATGTTGTTGTAATCCCTGTTTCTTCTTTCCTTGTTTTCTTCCTTAGTGATTTGATGACTTTCTTCTGTGGTACGCCTATTTTCTTTTCCCTCTTTGTATATTTATACATGTTTTTTACTTTGCGGTTAAACTGTGAGCCATCTATAATAAATTATAGCTATAACAGTCTATTTTAAATTTATTACACCTTATATTTGAAATTGTAAAGACTGACCTCATTACTCTCCTTCCTCACATTTGTTTTTGATGTTACATTTTATGTTGTTTAATCTTATGTATCACTCAACTAATTATCATAGTTACATTGTAGTATTATTTTTACTACGTTTGTCTTTTTACCTTTATACTAGCTTTATAAATTATTAATATACTACGTTTACTATATATTTATCTTTACCAGTGGGCTTATTCTTTTATATGTGTACATGTTACTAATTAGTGCCTTTTCTTTTCAGCTTATAGAATCCCTTTAACATTTTTATAAGATTGGTTTAGTGGTGATGAACTCTTTTAGTTTTATTTGTATGGAAAACTTTATTTCTCCACTTCTGAGTGATATAATTGCCACCTGAGGTATTTGTGGAAGTTGTTTTCTTTGAACATATCATGCCACTGCTTTCGAACTGAAAAGATTTTTCTGAAAAATCTGCTCTTAATCTTAAATGATTTCCCTTGTATGTAATAAGCTGTTCTTCTCTTATTGATTTTTAATATTCTTTCCTTGAACTTTTGACGTTTTAATTCTAATGTGTCTTGATGTGGATCTCTTTGAATTCTTATTTGAATGTCTGTCTGCTTGCCTAGGTAAGGGAAAACTTTAGCTATCATTTTTTCAGCTAAGATTTCCATCCCTCCCTTCTCTCCCTTCTATATAAGTCCCTTAGGCTACCTTAACCTTTTTTTTTCTTTTCTGTTCTAATTGACTGAGATGTACTGCTGTCTTTGAGTTGACTGATCCTTTCTTCTATATCATCTAGTCTGCTGTTGAAGCCCTCTAGAATATTTTTAGTTCAGTTATTGTATTATGTACCTCTGTGACTTCTCTTTAGCACTTTCATAGGTTTTCTGTCTTTTTATTAAGTTCTCACTGTGTTCATCCATTTTCCTTCACAGTTTGGTGACCACCTTTTTGACCATTATTTTGTACTCCTTATCAGCTAAATTACTTACATTTATTTCACTACACCTTTTTTACCCTTGAGGTTTTATCTTGATTAATTTGGAACATGTTCTTCTAATTCTTTATTTAGTTTGACTTTCTGTGTTGGTTTCTATACTGTAGATGAAACCATAACCTTTCCTACCCTTGATGAAATGACCTCATATAGGAAGTGGACCTTCTGTTCAATCTTTACTCAGCTCTTTGTTTTCTCTCAAACCTCTTCAGTTATCCAGGAAGCCTATTATATTTTTAATAGATCCTTGTTTTTGAGGTTATGTCAAGACCAATCATTGTCCCAAAAGAGAGGGTCTCAGCACCTGGATTCAAGATAGCTCTTTACAATAACTGGAAGCCAGACATCAGCTTTGTAAAGTTTGGAAATACATATAGTCCTGTAAAAATAAAAGCATAAGCCCTGGTGGCCACCAAAGCCTGGTGATCCAGAAGTGTTCCCTGACAGTAGAAGCAAACATCAGGGTGCCAGACAGGGGTATGAGCTTCTTTCTGGGTGGCATCCATTATTATAATCCCAAGGGACCAGGAACACAAACTTCCTGGCCTCCAGCCAGGATTTAAGAAGTGTCATCTAGGCAGAAGCAGCAAAAATTGGGGCACTAGACATGTGTAAAAGTCCATTCCAGGAGATACTTGTGTTTTGGAGTACAACAAAGGGAGAGTACAGATAGTGGAGCTGCCAGTCTCTATCCCTTGAGTGTATTCCAGCAGGCTCATAGATGTGTATGTTAACTTAATTGCCTGCCCCTCAGGCTGACACTTTAACATAGGCAGTTCATCCTTCTTTAGTTTAAGTCTAGGCACAACCATTTGCCTCTGAGTTGGGTACTGGGGTAGGTGAGTTGTGTGTACAAACTTTTAAGAGTGATTTTTTTGGACAACTACAGTCTTAAGGATCTTGCATAGGGGCCTCATTGGTTTTCAAAGTAAATGTTTTAGGAGCTCATCTCTCAAGTGTATGTTTTAAAAGTCAGAATTTCCAATGTTGGGTTTAAAACTCAGTTTCCCAGTGAGGAGCTCAGACTGTGAGTTCCCTCCTAGTTGTGGGTCCTTGTGCTAGGAGTGAGGTTTATGGTGAGATTGAGTCCCAGCTTCTCCAACCAGCTTTGATGTGTTATCCTTTTTTGCATGATGTATATTCACCAATCGTCTAGACTTTAGGTTACTTTAAGAGGATATTTTTTCCATATGAACTGTAGATATAGAGTGTTCATGGGAGGAGATGAATTTAGGATTTTTTTCTACATTGACATTTTGAACTAGATGTTCCTCTCTGGAATTTACATTTTTGCTGTGTCCAAAACAATGCCCGGCTCCAAATTTATCTTGCAGTGATAAAATTTGAAATCTTAAATTTGCAAATGGAAGCTAACCTCAGTGGAGTTATCTCATATTTGGGCTTTAAAGAACCTCACAGATACTATTTAAGGAAGATAGGGATCACAATAAAACAGATAAACAAAAACATAAGAGAAAATCATCCACCATGCTTGGGAATCCAAAGAAATAACCAGCTGCACAATCATGCACAAAAGATTGTATTTCTTTATTATATAATACTATAGAATTCATTTGCACGCATACTTCATAATTTAATAAAATGAGTTAATATAAAATGGAAATTAGATTAAAAATATAGTTAGAAAATTACCTCAATGGCAGATTATTATAGCTAGTCAAACTACAGAATATGAAAGGTAAAAAGATTTTAAAAACAGTCAAAAAGAAATAATGAAGTTCATATAATGAGTGAAAATTAGACTATCAATTGATTTCTCCATAGCAGTGATAGAGACAAAAGTCAATATTCACCACTTAACTAGAAAGGAGAAAAATGTAAAGTTAGAATTATATACCAAGGAAGCTATTTTAATATTGTAGTCAAAACAAAGCTATTTTCAATTAACTGAATAAATTCTTAGTACAGGATCTTCTGAATAATGTAAGTTAGGAAGAAATATTATTGAATGTGGGATTTCTTTGATATAAGGGGAAAATAGCAAATTTTTAGCAATTGCATGGTTAATGCAAATATTGACTTTATGACATCATCTTAATAACATAAAAACTGATGTGCAGTTGGTGACTTACTAAGAAAAAGAGCTGGAATATTGGACAGTTTGAGTTTATATATCCCACATGCCTAGAAAAATGACTTTCATTGTTGAATGAATGAAGGGAGCCATTAATGAAACCCATCAATGAAAGGGAGCCATTAATGAAACCCATTCTAATGCCTTTGAACTGTTCAGGAGAATGATGCACTGATTAATGCTAACATACCAATAAAAAAAGGGGATTATGGCAAGAAACTAAATGGCCCAAAGTTGCCTTCTTTGGAGAAGGTTTGTATATTATAGACTTGATACTTGGACTTTCCAGCCTTCCCATTGGTGCCTGAAATTATCTTGCTTTTCTGATATGCTTCAGTTGCTCCCTATTTTGCCTCCCTCATTTTCCATTTGTGTTACTCTAGAGTGTGTCTATGTAATATTGCCTGTCCCTTTGGTATTCTGTTTGAACAGCTGTTTGTGCTGAGAACAACACTTACTGCAGTTTTAATTGACTGCATCTCAAGTTTTTTTTTTTTTTTGTACAAGCAGTGAAGTGTTTTTAATAGTAAAGTTTGTGTGTAAAGAGAAGTTAAGGTAGTTTTCTAAGTATTGTATGTATATAATGCTGCATGCATCATCTAACATTACAAGGGGAGAATATGATATAATGGAAGAACACAAAACATGAAGAATTTTTTTCTAATTTCTGCTCTGTACTAATTTGCTCTGTGATCGTTTCAGTTTACCTAGCCTCTCTGGGTAATAATACTTGTTCTTCTACCTTGAGGATAAAAAAAGAGATAATAGCTATTAAATTGCTCTGAAATAGTTCAAAGTGCTACTATTACAAAAGAACAGGCCACTTATCAAAGAAAAAGACACAGCTAAATCCTGTAGCTACTTGACGTATTTTTTTTTTTGTAATGCCCTAGGGAATTATTCAATCAAATGTCGAGCTATCCACTTTAGAATCCTTTGAGCCCTAAAATAATCAATACTTTATTTGCTTCTCTTTCTATTTGTCTCATGTAGTTTTGATATGTGTACAAGGTTAAGAGTAAAAAATCAGACTTTGGGGTGTTTTCCACATAGAGTTTGATGCTAGTTACAATTACGTGTGTAAGATTCCACATAAAGCATTCTAATTACTCATAAATGTGGTTTTGATGTGGAAAGAATTATTCAGGTATACTTAAGAGCTTTTTTTTTTTTTGAAATGTTTGTAAAGTAGCCTAGACTAAATCTGTAAGACCATACAGAAGCAAATAAATGGACTATATTCTATAAGAATGTTTTCCCTTTATATAACTATATTTTGTAATAGCATTTTCTTGCTTCAGCATTTTGGAATTTCCTACTTTGATTTTCCTTATCAAGACTTGGAAGTATTTCCCAAAACTTCTGACTTCTTTTATGGCTTAGCTAGCTGTTTACCAAGACCAATTAAATTATTTTACATATCCTGGAACATACATCTTTTTCTAAGAGTCAATAGAAGATTCTAATCCTGACAATGGTAGGCTGTGTGGTTTTAACCAACTCTCCCAGCCCAAAATAACTACAGCTAGGAAAGTTGGAGGAAGATACTTAATTTTTTTTTTCTAAAAGATTTTGGAGAACTACTACATAAGTGAAAACATATGGAGACAAGGTGAGAGGAAAAAAGGAATGAACTCTGACAGTGCTATTGTCAGTTCAGGGTTTTTTTCAATTCCAAAATCATGGCTGAGAAATTGCAAAACTGAGTATTTTTGAGGATTCAATTATTGGGAATAGTATTTGGACTTCAAAGCCCTCCAAGGAAGAGCAGCCTCAGTTAACCACAAGGTTTATTGTGTGCTGTCATTGTTAACCTCTACTCTAGCATTTGGACCAAATACATGAAGGTAACTTTATCTAAAATATCAAATTATTTCTATATTTTTAAAAAATACAATGGCTGGTACTTGATATAAATAAGGCATACACAAAAACATGAATTTCAGTTGGAAAATCTGGAGAAATTATAGACAGTAAGGAAAAACCTGGAAATTCAGATGTGGACTTAGAATATGCTCCTAAAATGCTTATGATAACTAAGGAAATAAAAGAAAAAATTGAGAATTTTAAGTCAATAACTAAAAACTATTGAAAAGAACCAAATGGAAATTCTAGAACTGAAAGCTATAGTAATTTAAATTTATAATCTAATGAACAAATTAATTGAAAATTAACCGTAGATGAAAAGCAAGTACAGCCTAAGACACATAGGAAGAAAGTATCCAAAGATAAAGGATGAAACATACAGAACATTTTGCAAAAGACCTTGAGGATACAGTATAAGTTTGACATGTATGTACGTGGAGCCCTAGAAGAAGAGAAAGAATATGGCAAAAAAAAAAAATTAAACTATCAGATATCAAGTCAAACAAATAATAAATGCCACAGATTCTCAGAATAAATTAAAAAAAAGAAACAAATAATGTCACATAATACTTAGGAAAACCAAAAAGTAAAAGCAAAGAGTAAATCTTAAAAGCAAGTAAAACAAAATTATGTATTCTGAAGCTACAGAAATGACTGGATTGATGCTTTAAGCAGTGGAATTCAGAATAGAATAGGCTAATAAAAATACTGAAAGAAAATAATTGGCAACTTAGAATTATATAACCCATTAATATATCTGTAAAGAAACCACATGAATAAAAATAAATTCCAAGAACTCAAATTTCGTTGAAAGATATGGGCCATTATGAAGAAGAACCTGGTGCATTAAAAGAAAGACCAGAATAAAGCAAATCTAGATTAAAATGGATAAAAAGTAGTTAAAAATATAAGAAATGTATGGAATTCTGTTAGTTACCTGGTATAGTAAATTACCACAAAGATAGCTTTAAACCACAGGCATTTATTATCCTGCAGTCACTGAGGATCAGGAGCGTGAACATCACTTCATTCGGTCCTCTGCTCAGGGTTTCACAAGGGTGCACTCAAGGCATTAGTCAAGCTGAGTTTTTTTCTGTAAAGCTTGGGTCCTCTTCCAAGCTCATGTGGTCATTGGCAAAATCCAGTTCCTCTTGGCTATAGAACTAAAGTTGTATTTCTTGCTGAATGTTGGCTAGGGACTGCTTTCAGGTTCTAGAAATCTTCTGCCAATTCCTTACCACATGGCCCTCTCCCAGTGGGTAATTTCCTCACAATATGCCTGTTTAATGTTTCAAGGCCACAGAAGCATCTCTTGCTCTAGTCCACTAAAGGTGATGTGTTTTATAATGTTACATAGTCACAGGAATGACTATTTCATCATCTCAGCCATATTCTGTTGGTTAGAAGGAAGTCAATTTTCACTCCGAATAAAGAGAAAGTAATTCCACAAAGGTGGAGATAAAAGCAACTAAGAATCACAGGGTCATCCTAGAAGTCTGTTTACTACAGGAATATAGTAGAAATGCCTGAAACATATTTAATTGCAATCTGAATAGGAGGGACTATATAGCAAGGATGTAGATTAAGAATGTTTTGCAGCTAGAACTCTCATGTGTTTCTGGTGGGAGAGAATATTGTCACAGATATTTTGAAGCCCTATCTGGGAAGATCAATTAAAGCTGAACATTCAGATATCATATAATCTAGAAATTCCTTTTTTTAGCAATATACAAAACATAAATAAGAGTATGTGATCACCAAAATAGGCAACAGAATATTTATCACAATGCAGTTTGTACTGCACCTATTGCTATGGACTGAATTGTGTTCCTTCAAATTCCCATGTTGAACTTCTCACCCATGACATGACTGTAATTGGAACTAGGATGTTTACAAAGGTAATTAAGGTTAAATGTGGCCATCAATGGAGTGACATAATGTGAAATGACTAGTGTTCTTGTAAACAAAAAATGAAGAGACATAGGGGAGTGTGCACAGAGAAAATGCTGTGGGATATCAGGTCCAGAAGATGGCAGTCCAGAACCCAAGGAGAGAGGCCACAGGAGATACCAAATCTGCTAGAACTTTGATCTTAGATTTCTAGCCTCTCCAACTGTGGAAAAACAAATTTCTGTTGTTTAAGCCCCTCAGCCTATAGTTGTGGTAGCTCCATAAAATGAATACATTGTGCAAACTGAAAACTATTCAATGTGCATTGGGAATAGAATAAATAAATAGAACTATGATCGTGCAATGAACTACCATATAGCAATGATGAATAATGATCCATAACTACATATAAAATATGAGTGAATTTTACAAAGATAGTTTAAAGGCAAAAAAGCCAGTTGTCTCATATTTTAGGATACCATATATTAGTTTACCTATGAACTTCATAAAAATAGTATGAGAAGTTACTACACTCATCACTCTTAAGGAGAGTAGCAACTGGAAAAAAGTGTGCTGTAAGGCTTCTGGGTTTTTGGCAATGTTTTGCTTTTTAACCTGGGTGTTCGATAGAGGGAAGTATCTAGTAGATTAAAATAAATCAAAATGTGTAACTTTGAGGTATTACATTTTTTTTCCTGTAAAAGTTATCTTGACTTTACAAACTTTTAAGAAAATTTTCTATTTTAAGTTTATTTTTGGACCATTGAAACAACTGTCAACCCCAGCCAATCCTCACTAAAAGAAATAGTGAGGAATGTTCTTAGCTGTAAAGAGAGATCCATGATGGAAGCTCAGAAGTACATAAAAGAATAAAAAATACCAATGTATTGGAAAATGTTAAAATAGTATATGAATAAAATAACAAAAATATGATAATTTTATAAAATATATAGTATTAAAAGACAACTCTAGTATATAGGTCAGGAGAGGTATACGTAGACTTATTCTAAGTGACTTTCACTTGCTTGAAAGTAAAACACTGATTATATTAGACTTTATATATTAAGGCTAGAAATTGCAGAATCTAGAGAAATGACTGAAGAAATTGTAAATAATGTTAATATCAAAAGACGTGCATTTTCCCCTTAAGAGAACTATTCAATCCAAAAATAACACAAGAAAGGAGAAAACCAGAAAAGCAGGCCAAGAGGGACAAATAAAAACAATAATAAGATAGATTTAAAACATAATGAACATGTAACTATATTAAAAGTAAAATACTGAACATTCCAATTAAGATAGACTACCAGAATAGGTAAAACACAGATGCAAGTATACAAGAATGCATATACACAAAACTATGGGTATTTTATTGGGAGACATAGATGAAATATGAAAATTCAGGAAATATCAATATATAAATATGAAAGGAAACTAATTAGAGTGATCCAAAAGAATGTTGCTATCACTGTACTAAGAGCACACAAAGTAGGTTTTAAAGAAAGGAAAAATATCGCAGAAGGCAGGTAATAATAATTGTTTTTATTCACCTAATTACATGGTCTCAAAATATATCGATTTTATAGAATGATAAAGAACTTTAGCAAATATTTCTTAGTGGCTGCTAAGCATGCAGATGATAAACTTGGTAAGAATATAGATTTCAATAACCTGATTTGAAAAATTGACCTAATGTACACACCTTAAAAACCATCCAGCCACTGACCAAAAATGATCAAGTTCTGAATGCATGTGCAGTAAGTGAGGTTTGCTAAATGAACAGCTTTTATCATTTGTTGATTCACCAAATTCAAAAATACCTGTTGTGGCTCAGTGGTTAACGAATCAGACTAGGAACCATGAGGTTGCAGGTTCAATCCCTGGCCTTGCTCAGTGGGTAAAGAATCCAGCGTTGCCGTGGGCTGTGGTGTTGCTCGGAGATGCGCCTCAGATCTGGTGTTGCTGTGGCTATGGTGGAGGTCAGCAGCTACAACTCCAATTTGACCCCTAGCCTGGGAACCTCCATATGCCAAGGGAGCAGCTCAAGAATTGGCAAAAAAAGACAAAAAAAACCCCCAAAAAACCCCAACTCCGATTAACATTAACAAATACGTTTAAAAGAACCATATCAAGTGTTGGTAGTGAGATAGAGACAGGATTATACACTTCTGGGGGGATTATAAATGGATAAAACCATTTGGACACTGATTACCCTTGGAAGCTCACTCTGATAATGGACACTTATGTGCAGGAAGTCTATTCAGGGTTGCTTAGTATCAACACATTTGAGGAAGCAAAATTAAGAGGTATAGGCAAATGAAGAAACAAACTAATATATTTGCAACAAAACCATTCGCTTCACTCTGTGTAGAGCTCTGGATATACACTGGCCATTCAGATTTGTCCAGAATTTGAGCTTTATTGCCAGGAATTTATGATCACATATGATCAAATCATTGGATGTGGGCTGCTGAATAAAAGTGGATCTGACCTCAGAGGAGGCAGTTCATGTCAATGAATGGCAAGTTTTCAAGATGAACTCTCTAGATAACTGTCTATTATCAGTTCTCTGGCAAGAGACAGAATGAGCACCTCATTCTTGGGAATAGGGTATGTGGGCAGTAGACCACATCAAGCACTGCAATACTCAATAGGTATTTATGTACATGGGCAGCAGATGTACCTAAGAATGTTCATAACAGTATTATTTATACTTAAATTTACAACAAATGCAAATGTTTATCAACTATTAAGTGGATAAATTACCATTTATTCATACAAAACACTATTCAGCAATGCAAATAAACTATAGCTATCTCAACTGCATGAATATATTTCACATGGGTAATATTGAGCCAAAGAAGTTACTCGCATCCTCCTAATCCAATCATCTGACAATGGATATTTATGTTGTTTCCATGTCTTGGCTATTGTGAATAGTGCTGCAATGAGCATGAGGGTGCATGTGTCTTTTTTAAGGAAAATTTGGCCGGATATATGCCCGAGGGTGGGATTGCTGGGTCATATCGTAGTTCTGTGTAGTTTTCTAAGGTACCTCCATACTGTTCTCCATAGTGTCTGTACCAGCTTACATTCCCACCAACAGTGAAGGAAAGTTCTGTTTTCTCCACACCCCATCCAGCATTTGTTATTTGTGGACTTATTAAGGATGGCCATTCTGACTGGTGTGAAGTGGTATCTCATAGTTTTGATTTGCATTTCTCCAATAATCAGGGATGTTGAGCATCTTCTCATGTGCTTTTGGCCATCTGTATATCTTCCTTGGAGAAATGTCCATTGAGGTCTTTTGCCCATTTTTCCATTGGGCGATTGGCTTTTTTGCTGTTGAGTTGTATAAGTTCCTTGTATATTTTAGAGATTAAGGCTTTGTCAGTTGGTATATATACACAATGGAAAACTACTCAGCCATAAAAAAGAACAACATAATGCCATTTGCAGCAACATGGGTGGAACTAGAGACTCTCATCCTGAGTGAAGTACGTCAGAAAGAGAAAGACAAATACCATATGATACCACTTATATCAGCACAAATGAACCTTTCCACAGAAAAGAAAATCATGGACTTGGAGAATAGACTTGTGGTTGCCAAGGGGGGGGGGAGGGAGTGGGATGGTTTGGGAGCTTGGGGTTAATAGATGCAAACTATTGCATTTATAATGGCTTAGCAATGAGATCCTGCTGTGCAGTACTGAGAACTATGTCTAGTCACTTATGATGGAGCATGATAATGGGAGAAAAAATAATGTATGCATGTATGTGTAACTGTGTCAGTATGCTGTAAATAGAAAAAAAATTGTATTGGGGAAATAACAATTAAAAAAAATTAAAACATTCACAATTTGAAACACACTGTGATTCCATGTATACAAATTTCAAAGAAGGTAAAACAGTGGAACCTTCTAGGGTTCTGGTAATATTCTATAAATTTACCTGGTGGTGCTTAATAGATATTTTCACATTGTAATACATTGGGCTGTTTTCTTATGATCTGGCTACTTTTCTTATGCACATTTTTATTGGCAGAAACATGACAAAAAACATTTTACACTTGTCTCTGGCCTTTAAAATACAGACACATGTCTTCAATTTCTAATATTAAAATTAGATGAATTTAACCTTGTGCTATTTGTTTTCCATACATTATTTTTAAAATGAATTTTGCACTTCAACTTTTCCATTTAATTATTATATCTCCTTGGTGCTGTTCATTCCAGAATGAATAGTGTAGTCCCCTGCATATAACTATTATTCATTTTTTCATTTCAGGGATATTTATATCTTACATTTCTGGGGAAATTAGTGCATTAACAGGAGAAATAAAATGTGTATATTTACATTGTCTTCATGGACTGTCAGATCTAGTAGGAAACATGTAATTTTGCAAAAATATTAAAAGAACATGAAACTGTGTTACATAAAGATGTATTTTTATTGAATGAAAAAATTCTATACTCTTCCCACTGAGTAACACTTTTTACTTTTACAAAACTGCTAAAACACTGAGTTTAGAAAAAAATCTCACAACAGACTGAAAACAGTTCATATATAGTCTTTTTTTCCTTCGCATTCCAAAATGTCATTCATAGATTGAAATTAATCATCTAGCTGCCTGAATAATATTTCTCTGGCTATAATTCAGTAGATGAAGAAGAAATTTGGATGGGGCAACATGTGTGCAAATAGCCTAATTTCATAGATTTTGGCACTGATTCATATTTTAATTCAAATATTTATCGATTGCCTACTATGTGCCATAGAATGTATTACGGATATATCATTAAGCCAATAGACAGATTCTTGCCCTTAGGTATTTTATGTTCTCTCAAGGGAGATGGAAAAATCCCCACTGTAGTAAAATTTTCAGCATATTGGATAAGTACCATGGAGAAATGAAGGTGAAAATTAGCATGAGGGCAATTTCTAATGTTAGGGGAAAAATGCACCATTATAGTAGTGTTCAGTGTGGGTCTTATAAAGGAGGCATTTGAACACTACTTGGATGTTAAGAATTAGTGTTGTAGGTATATAGAGAAAGAACATTCCAGGCACAGAAAGGGGCTGATAAAAAAGCCCTTGGTTGCAAATGTGTCAGACAAGTTCGAAGAACATCAGGTGGTTTAACAGGAGTAGAGAAGAGCAAACATGGGAAAAATAAGAAATAGAATCAGAAAGGTTGGAGGTGGGGGTAGGTTACATGAGCTTCAGCCATTGTAAATTTTGGTTTCTGAAATGAGATTTTTGGGAGAAGGGTGACATTATGGCTTATTTACTAAAAGAATACCCTGACTGCTGTGTATTGTGAATATATCATAGTGGCCAAGGGTAAAAGCAAGGAAATTCATTAGAAAGCTGTAATAGTAATTCAGCATAAAGATGATGGTTTAGGACAGGGTGTTAGCTGAATATAGCAAAAAGGGGTTGGAATTTGGATACATTTTGAAAGTAGAGACAGAAGGAAATTCAGATTATAGTGTGAGAAATGAAAGGCAACAGAAAAAAAATTGTCATGAACTTAGATGAGAAAGCCTGGGTGTAGAGTAAGTTTAAGGGGAAAAGTCAGTCCTGAGCATGTCACGTTAAAATATCTCTTAAGCATCCAAAGGAAGAGGTACTTGAGACATCCAGATAAGATTATCAATTGCTACATGAATAACACCCTTCCTCATACTGGATTCAATCATTTGATTGTTTTTTATAATTCTAAGGAATGCCTGATCAGCTACCTGGTTTTTGGACTGTCATGTTGGGGGTCTCTCCTATGGAGGCAGGCAGATGATAAGTGGGGCGATAGGTCCAATATAGCTTTACCCCAGTATTTTGGTATGGAGGCTGGAAGTCTGGGACACTGAAATCAAGTGGGCTTCTCTCTCTTGATATTGTATTTTCATGTGGTCTCTCTATTGAGTCTCTTTAGCATAATTAGCTGGGCAACTTTAATGATGGTTTAAGGCTTCAAAAGCACAAGCAGAACCTGCCAGGCCTTCCTTCATAAGGCTTAGGATTTGAACTAGCACCACCTACTACTTCTGCATTTATTGGATTAAGCATATCACATGACCCCACCCACACTCTCTGTGGCAGGGGTCTCCAAAGTCAATGAATGATGGGAGTGTGATTCACTGGGGACTGATGTGGAGACTTCATGCCACAAGCACATTAGCTTTGAGATGTTTATTAGGCATCCAAGTATAAACGTGAAGCAGACATTGGGATATATGAGTTGAAATGTTAGTAGAGTAGTCTGGTTTGGAAATACAAATTAAGGTTTTTGGCATGTTGAATAGATGAAATGATTGACAGGAGAGTCAAGGATTGGACATACTATGTTTTTATAAAATGTTAGTAAATTGAAGCATTTCATATTAGACAGAAGGCAGGTAGATAGACAAGAGCATATGTGGCTGGGGTTGGGGGGTGATGTGTATCTGGTTGTTGTAAGAAAATCCTGTGCTCATTGTATTTCCTTGTCTTGTGAGTTTGTTGTACTTCGTAATTGGAAATGAAAAACAAAGTGTTGTGTAACTTGAATGTACAGTGTGGCCTTGGGATAAACTAAATAGAAAAGAATATCCTACTCTGACCCATTTTTAAGCTCTCTGAAAAAAAATTTAAATATTGTCAAAATATCTTGAGAAGCTAAATGCCTCAGCTGGATACAAAAGCTCAGAGGAAGTGGTCCCAGGAAGCTTTAGTCAAGGTATTTCTCTCTCTATTGCATTCCCTCTCCCCTCCAGTTCCATTCCACATTCTGTGACAGTATAGCAGCACCCCAGGTAGAATCTGAACTGTCACCCATTTTAGTTCAAAATTTCCGTGCCTTCCCAACAGCACTCTGTTTGAAGAATTTACTAAAATCCAGAAACCTGAATTGAGCTATGGGCTGATTCCCCCCCCCCCCACCGTGAGCTACATAGTATTTGTTTCATAGAATGCTTTGTTTGTTTACTTTAATATGGAGAGATCACACCCAAACAGTGTTTGCCAGTAGGGTGTGTGTGTGTGTGTGTGTATGTGTGTGTGTGTGTGTGTGTGTTGCTGTCTTGAATCTGGGTGCTGGCTACACATGTATATTTGATGTGCAAAATGATATATACAGCTCCAGTTTAAATTTTCAATCCTATTAATGAAATCTATCTTCAGCAAGGACTGGTGTAAAGATTTTTTCTACATTCATACGCAATGATTCCCCCCCAACCCAGAATGCAATAAACCTACGCTGTTAGCATTTTTCTACCCATTTTTCCACCAACTTTTTTTGCCTCTGAAGATTGAGGAACATCTGGAGGTGGGACTTGTGGTAGAAGTTAAGGAGGAGTGGGTGAAGACTGTATGCCTATAACCTAACAAAAAACTAAATTCATAATGTAGGTACAACTGCTAATTTTCTTGTTGACTGTCCATCACAAAGCCTAGTAGTATTGAAGTGGTTGGGGAATAGGAGTGGGAAACCTGAATGTATTTTTACCTTTTTAGGGTGAAATAGTGTTAACACCAGTCATTTTCATAAACTCTGTTACAGTTACTGGTTAGAAGTAAATGGTTTTGGTTTGTGTCCTTCAAAAACTTTTCCTTTATAGCTTCATACAAATTTCTGTAGAAATTTGGAAAATGTTCTGTCTGGGACTGCTCTTCCAATTGTTTGAATTATAAGAACTTTTGTACTTCTTTAGTCAATTTCAATTTAATTCCTATCCTTCATCCTGATTTGTCTTGTCATAATTTGACTTGCTTTATGTTTAGAGCTTTAAAGTTTTTTTCTCTGAAAAATCTAATATCCCATCTATGACGAGGGAACAACGACAAATTATAGTATCAATTCCAGGAATATGCAGCATTGCACTAATACATTCCTATCAATGCTGCATCTAGTTTAAACTCATAATTCCCCAGTGGATTCTGTAGGAGAATAAACATCTCATTCAGGTGTTGGACCACTAGCTAGCATAGGTTAAAAAGTGACTAAGTAGGTCTTTCATTTCACTAAAATTTGAGAACTAAGGCGTTGCCTCAGTGTTATTCTTTGCCTAGAACTCCATGCTTCATTTTCTAGATATGACCAAGGGAGAGGTACAATGGAAGAAAAGTAATGAAAGTTAGTTTCTGTGAACCAAGGGAAAGACTATAACAAACCAGACTGCAATGAGAAATGAGGTCTAGGAATTAGGTGACTTGAGAACTATGTGAATTCCTGACTTCAAAATCTCCAACCGGTCTCCATTTTCTGAAATTTTCTAGTTTCCACCCTTCCAAGTGAAAACACACCTTTCCATACAACACCTTCTCCAGAAAACTCCTGAATCTCTACACTCAGATCCATGCATTTATAGCAAGTTACTGTTCTCAACCTTGAGTATCTGTAATTGGCATATATAGATTCCTAATTCTTATTCCCCTACCCATCTATCTAAAGTAAAATAAGACTTTATAGAACTTAGAAAATGTGAGATAAGCCTCATTTCCTCAGGTTCAAGTTAATTATAAATGGCACATCAAGTATTAATTTTGCATAATTCTTTTTTTTTTTTAACCAATCTATTATTAGCCTCATGAAATAAGCTGCTAGGCCTATTAACGGGCTCTTCCTTAACAACAAAAGGGCACACAATACAGAGCATACTTGGAATTTATTTTGTCATCTACTTTCCCCTTCTTGATCTTCTCCTACTAAATTCTCGGTTTTTCTTACAATCTTTCAATGCCACCCACTGCGAATTAGTAAAGAAGTTAAACATCAGGCTTAGTCCACTGTACACATGTGTTTTTCACCTAGCATGCTCTTGGACCTCATTGGCTGGGAAGGTGTTGTCTAAAGCTTAGCCCCAGGAAGCCGCTGCTCACATCTTTGTCTTTCATTGAAACTGTCATCTTTGCCTGTTATGACACCAAAACACTTCTAGAATTCACTCCCTTGGGATCAACATTTAGGAGAAGGGTATAAATAGGTCAGAGCTCTGTAACTTAGAAATCTAAGAACAAAGATCTAACAGTTACTTTCCTGTTTGCTGCAATACATTTCTTGTACTTGATCACCCAGAGGACTATGAGCTAATCTGACTTCATTTGGCCCTAGGTGGTCTTGAATTGATGTAGATCTTGCAGTTTCCCCTTAAATGTGATGTCAAGGATTTCATTTTATTTTTTATTTTATTTTTTATTTTTTTGTCTTTTTGCCATTTCTTGGGCTGCTCCAGTGGCATATGGAGGTTCCCAGGCTAGGGGTTGAATCAGAGCTGTAGCCACCGGCCTATGCCAGAGCCACAGCAACACCAGATCCAAGCCATGTCTGCGACCTATACCACAGCTCACGGCAACGCCGGATCCTTAACCCACTGAGCAAGGGCAGGGATCAAAACCGCAACCTCATGGTTCCTAGTCGGATTCTTTACCCACTGCGCCATGACGGGAACTCCGAGGATTTTAACAAATCTCTAATCAGAGACATTGGCCTCTTCAGTAAAATAAACAGAGAAACAAACAAACAAAAAACACTCCACTATTTCAGAGTAAGGTTATGACCTATTAAATGCCAGAGATCACTAACTTGCATATTCATGAGAATAAATTTATCATATTCTTTCTGAACAGAATAGTAAAGAATGAAATGAGACATTGCCTTTTTAGGGAACAGTACTGAAAAAAGCTGTAGAAGATACATGCAATCAGTTTTTATCATTTTGCCTAAAACCAGCACTGCTTACTGCTTAGAACATTATTTAACAAAGAGACATTAGGGGAACAGGTTAGATATGAAGGCTTTTTATAACTGAAGTTTTCTTCAGAATTCTAGTCATATTTACTCAAATATTCTCAGAATTTCATCTCTTACTTTTGCAAGAAAATTTTTGCAACAAAATGGTGGGAATTTTTTCCCCCTAAAATGACTTCCCTACATTCTATGTTGGTTTCTAATGGTTGTTGCAACAAATTACCAAACTTGCTGGCTTTAAGCAGCACATAATTATTATCTTACAGTTCTGGAGGCCAGAAGTCCTCAGTGTGTCTTACAGTGCTAAAAGCAAGGTATTGACAGGGCTTGTTCCCTCTGGTGGGTTACAGGAAAGTCTGTTTCCTTGCGTTTTTTAGCTTCTGGAAATCACATTTCTTTTCCTCTTCAGTAGTCAAATCTCCCTCTGCCTCTCTCTTGTAAGGGCATTTGTGATTACATTTAGGACCTACTTAGAAGTTACAGAATATTCTTACCATTTCCAGAGCCTAAATTTAATCATACCTGCAAAGTCCAAGTTTGCCATGTAAAGTAACATTCAGAAGTACCAGGAAGTAGGTAGGGTTTTGATATATGTGGGGGACATTATTCAGATTACCATATATTGTATTAGTAATTATGTTTTAATATTTGTATTTCAAAAATAACTACGTTTAACAGATGTTAGGTGTTATTTATTGAGAGATTAATTTGGCTAAATGTTAGCTGAAATGGAAAAATTATCATGTATTCCTATGTAAGTGCTACAAATCTTACATCATCATGTAGATATTACTGTATTTAAAATTTTCAGTACATTAAAAAGAAAGGTTTCAAGAAGAAAAACTGTCCCAACCCCAAATTTGATTTGAGTTGGCACAGATTAAAGTTAATATTTTTATCTCCAAATTTTAAAAAGCTAGATGTTTTCTAGTCTCTTTTTCATGTATAAAGAAGTAGACCCAAAATATAAATACAGAAAAAATAGTTTCCATATGTGCCAAAGAACAAACTGAAAGGACAATATCCCTTTTCAAAAAAAAATCTCACGAAACTGGTTGAGAAGCTTTCATAAAAAATAAAGAAATATTTAAGTCCTGCAAAGGTCATCCCTGCGTTTCTGAAGGTTATTGATATTTTCTTTGAGGTTTCAGAAAGTTAGGAAAATATTTGAAAAGGAAGGGTTTTGACAACAAGTCAATGTGTCTTTTAGTGCTTTTGAGAAGGGACTAGAATCAGTAGCCACTTTGGTGAATAGCACTGCAGGAAGTCTGTTTCTACTATAGCAAATGTTAAACAAAGTTAAAAAAAAAAGTAAATTCTAGATCTCCTAAGGAGCAGCTAGTTAGGTGTTTGACACAATATCCAAAGTTGGTCCTGGCCGGTATAAACTCTTTAGCCATCAATGCCTTGAGAAAGTAGATAGAAGGAAATTATTTAAGGGAAGATCACTGCAGCTGTTGGTAAAGGAAGCAAAGAAACTGAATAAATTCAGATGTCAGATTAACTGAAATTCCAAGGTAAACACAGGGATTGTGCTATTCCTAGTTCAGCAGGTATACATAGGGTTAGACTGATTAACATTTCTACACTCACAGAGCTACCCTGAAGTTCCAATACAGAAATGTTCTGGGAATAATGGTCTCTAATTCTAAATGGACCCAGGGCATTTTGTGTGAAATCTGGGATTTCAAGAAAATTAAAACCAAAAATTTATCTGTATTCATAAACAGAGAGGATTATACATCAATTATTTTTTTACCCATGGGAAGGAAGTAGTTATACTGGTAGGTTTTAGGAAGCAACACTATTGGCTATAGCAGATCCAGTCATCATCCTTCCCTTATATTTAACCATTTCTGTGCACATTGCATTGGTCTAACTTCTAACTTGGAGCACAAACTTTAATTTGCCTGAGGATTTTCTCTCAACTCTAGAGCTTGCTGGCTGCCCCAGTTTAGCTCAGAATGCAGAGACAAGCAATAGATCAGATTTCAAGCAATTGCCCCTCAGTGGGATAACCTTACACAGGTGTTCTACATATTTCTCCATTGGTCTGAGCTCCATGCCCATAGAGATAACTTGTATGTTAATACATTCTTTACTAGTTGCCTTCCACTCACTTCCCTATCTCATTTACTAGTTTGTACACCAGGGTGTTTCCAGGAATCACTTCCCAAATAAACTACCTGCATTTGGATATTTGTCACAGAGCACTCAAACAAAGATAATTATTATTGAAGCTGGATATAGGAAGCAGATTCTCAGGTTGGAGTTCTGGAACTATATCACTTTTCACCCTAGCCAGAAGGCTGTAAGGACACCAGAGTGTGATAAGCCCTGGCATGATGTGCTACCAGAAGTAAAATGCTCATACGTGCGGATACTTGTAAATGAGGTGCACTAACTTATTGAGTATGTCTAGCCCTTGAGGGGTATGAGGGCCATGGGAATGTAAGGACTGAAAAATTTGTTTATTAAAGATCACTGAAGCATGGATGGAAGGAATTGAAAACTTAAACTTAGGGCCTGGTGTAAAGGCCATAAGACCTTGATGACCATGTTTAAAGGATTTTTTTTCCCTTGTCACAGAGAACAGACTATATTGGAAATCACAATCAGCCTCTCACTTGAGGTTGTGACTCCCATCCCTGAATCAGAGTTCTGGTTACTGGAGCTGAAGTGTTGGCTCAGTTAGGTAGCACAGCAAGGAGCTCACTAATTATAATTACATCTTTTGCCCAATCATTTTAAACACAATATGGCAGTAGATAAACAAAAGAATTGTTATACTGCCTTAGATAAATAACCCACATTTTCATGGAGGAGATAAAATTTTTAACACTTAATGGAATCAGGAATGAGTTTATCTGGAATTTGGGGTTCACTGGGGTAACTTTGGGTACTTTCATGCATGGTGACAACTATAAATGGAGAATTGAAACAGTCATATGCAGGCAATGGGCATGTTTAATTGGGAACAGAAGTTCAAATTCTTCAGAAAAGTAGGCCTGAGTTACCCCTAGTACAAGAAAAGCAATCTTGAGTAACAAAAGTTCTGATTAAGGGTAATAAAATCTAGAATGGATAAGAGACAGAAGATATCATTTGTGACCTTGGTATTCCTGTAGCACTCAGAGGGTAGCTTGTCACATAAACCACCCCAAGTCTTTTTTCTTTTCTCTTCTTCTTCTTTTTTTTTTTTTTGAGAAATTGTGGTTAGCCACTACCTTGAATAATCAATGACAGGATAAAGTTAATATAGTATATGAGTGGATTTAAAGGCTGAACATGCCTATATTATTTTCATATGCACTGGCCAACTTCCAAATGTCAGCCCTTGCCTGGCTTTGCCTCAGGGCTTTTTCTGACCCTGAGAACCTAATATATATACTACAAGTCAGGCCACAGAGGGGTTTTGATGATCCTGTCCCTTGACCCATGAGTCACTCTCAACCAAAGACTTGTACAAGTTGATAGATACATACTGTAACACCTATCAATCCCTCTGGGGTGGAGAATATTCCCATACCTATTCTATACCTTGGTTTCTAGAATTCTGGGTAGAATTGAGAACAATCTGTCCATGGTGGCAACCAGCTTGGTAATTTTAATGGGCACATATGGAATGAGTTACTACCTTGGTTCCTTATTGCTTCTGTAATAAATGGCCATGGATGGATGGACTTAAAACGACAAATTCTCTTAGAGGTCTGGAGGTCGGAGGTCTGACATGGATCTCATGGTGGTGAAATCAAGGTATCAGCAGGGTTACATTCCTGGTGGAGGCTCTGGGGAAAAGCCATTCCCTTGTCTTTGCTAGCTTCTAGAGACTGCCTATATTCCTTGGCTCCTGGACCTTTTCAGCAGTCATGCCAACCTCTTCTATAATAGGTTTTAAATTCCATCGTTATAAGGATTAGTATATTTTTAACTTACTAGGTGTGACATCCAGGACTGCTTTTGGCTCTCACTTTTATGGCTATTTGGCAAAAGAACCAGTTTTTCACCTTAAATAAAATCAATGAGTTTATACATCCCTGGTCTGAGCCATCACTCTTTTGACAGATAGCTTATATGACATATATACACTTGAGAAATTAAGGTAAATTTGTTCCACATTAGTGGCTTTGTTGGCATTATACATTAAAGAGCTGAGTGACTGGGCAGATAGTTATGAAGTTCACTGGAACTCCTTAAAGCAAAAGAAAATTATGGCTTTTGAGCAAATATAGCCAAGATGAAATAGGGCTTTTAAAATTCAGAGGTAATCCCCTAAATATATAGCTTCTTCTACCTCTTATTTACCAAATGGTAAGGACATATAAATTGTGTATAATTGTTGCTCAGATTAACTACATTTATTTCTACAACTATAGTAAGACTAAAATTTCTCTCAGGATGACAACTCAAAGTTATTGGCATGGTGGCATCACGGTAGAGAGCAGTTGTTCTACTTTGGGTAGGATGAAATTGAGTCATTTTTAATTAATTTGTGGGAATAAATATGAAGATCTATATGCATTCAAAAAACTTTGTATGCCTTTCCATTTCTGTTACTTTCCCACATCCTTAAGTTCACCTATAAATTTAGCAGTATGTGGGATTTTACTGCCACAGCATATAACCCATGGAGGAACAGACCTGGCCTTTGTTCGTCTATCCAATTGAGTACTCTTACTGTGAGCATTATGTGTGAACTTTGGAGACTGGAGAGCTCATGTATAAAGCAGAGGCTTAAAGTAGGAAGAAAAATGCTGAAACAGGGAGGGAACAGTTCACTCTAGGGGTAACACTTCTTCATGTGGTTGAGAAACCTGTTTCTAGAGGCAATCAAGGTGAATGAATATTACACTGGAATGGGAATTGTGGCCTATCCTTGCAGCGAAAATCACTTTTATCCTCTGGTTCACAGCCCCTTTATCCAAAAATTATGACTGTACTATATAATTGGTTATTTCTCTCTCAGCTCTAGGAATGCACTTGCTTCTGTAGGGCAAATACAAATTAAGAGGCTTAATTCCCTTTGTTTAGAATAAGGGAAAAGGTCCTCCTTCTCCTTTCTTAGAGCATTTACTTTAGAAAACTTCCGAGATCTTTGCTACTCTTGAGAAAGATATGCAAATCTATTTAGAAGCTAAATAAGTCTCTGGCCAGCTCTAGGACTCAGAAATGTCTTTCTCAAGGGTCTGGGAACCATTTTTGAAATCATTCAAGGCTACTAGTACTCCCATCTCCCCTATCTCCTATTCTCTGTGGGAAGGTAAGATCAAAAATTTTGCAGCCTCCTTACTCCAAGTTGCAAAACTACTTCTTATCATAAAGAGTTTTTTTTTTTTTTTAGTCATTTTTTTTTTCCCTTTGGTTAAAGCCAATGAACACAGAATCACCTCAATTATCAAGTGAATTTGGAGTGGATTGTGTGAGAAATGGTGCTGTGAAGGTCTTATTCGAGGACTAGCTTTGTATTTGAACATGCAATGAGTGGTGCCTGTTTGGCTCTATAAAGGAGTATGCAGGAGGACTCTAGCAGAGCAAGGCTTTCTGTCTTTGCAATCATTTAGCAGATTGCCTGCACTGGGCATCACATTCAATTTTAATGGTTATTTAGTAACAAAATGTCTTTATCTCTTACTTTCAGGGTGTTTTCAGGGTTGTCAGATTTCGTTTTTAACTATATTTCCTCCAAACATGAATATATCCTCTAATCACTACAAAAAAAAAATCACAATGAAGAAATTATACTGCCTTCTGTAAAGAATTTTGAAAGTGATAAGGTAAAAAACTATTATAAAGATCCATATACTTGGAGTTTCTGCTGTTGTGAAATAAAATTGTTGGCGACTCTGCAGCACTAGGATGCAGGTTCGATCCCCGGCCCAGCACAGTGGGTTAAGGATCCAGTGTTGCCACAGCTGCGGCACAGGTCACAACTGTGGCTTGGATCTGAACCCTGGCCTGGGAACTCCATGTGCTGCAAGACAGCCAGAAGGAAAAAAAAAACAACACATATACTTACCCCTTTTAAACAATTTTATTCAAGTGTAGTTGATTTACAATGTGTTAATTTCTACTGTACAGCCAAGTGATTATTGAGTCACATATATGTATATATATTTACACATATATATACTTTTTCATATCTTCACCATTATGGTTTACCACAGGATATTGAATATAGTTCCCTGTGCTGTATAGTAGGAATTTGTTGCTTATGCATTCTGTATATAACAGTTTGTATCTGCTAATCACAACTTTCAATTTACCCCTCCCCCAGTAATTTTCACAATTTTCTTTTCCGTCTATGAGTAAGTTTCATAGATAAGTTCATTTGTGTCATATTTTATATTCCACATATAAGTGATATCCTCTGGTATTTGTCTCTCTTTTGAATTTCTTGGTTTAGTGTGATAAACTCAAGATCCATCCTTGTTGCTTCAATAACCTTTAAATATTGAACTCAGAAGACAGCAAAGTCAACAGACTGAAAACCATTAGCAGACTCTATTTCTTTCTTTTTTTTTTTCTGTGTTGCCTTCTCACTGCCCAAGAAATGATTCCAGGTCCTAGTTTCTGCTCTAGTTCCACTCTTACAGCCCAAAAGTCATTTTACAAGGTAGAAGCAATACATATAAATTCATCCTTTGAAAATTAATCATTGGTTTTTGAATGATTTCTTCTTGATCCATATAATGTAGATCTTCAGGTTGCAATGTCATATTTAGAGGGAAGAAGCATTTACAATGTTTTATCTATTAATAAAACAATTATTTTTATTTCATGGTTAAATTTTCATCATTTTGAATTTTGTAACCACCCTTCTCATGCAGATTATGAGGGAAGCAAAATTTAGAAGACAAGGGATAGTTCAAGACAGCAGAGCAAGTTTTACAATAAAGAACTCCTGAGTAATGTTTGTAGTCATGAAAACTCCATTTTGAAAATAACTTCATAACACAAGAGGTTATTATGAATAAGGCAGTCAAGTAATTACCTCAACCTGTCAAATGTAACAAATGTGGAAGGAAAGGCAACACCTTTACATTTTAAATTTGTTAGGAGCACCTAATAACGAGGTATTATTTCTGAAATTCTTTGAAGTTATTTTTTTTATATATTTTCCAAGAGAGGGATATTGTCCAGGATAAATCATTTTTATAGTCATGTGTGAAATGATTTATTACTCATACCTGAGATAATATAACCTCTCATAGTTTGGGTCACCTTGATAGATACCTTGGTTTGGGCTGAGTAAATCTGTGAGAACCACAGATGCTACAGTTACATTTGTTGTGTTTCTTCACTTCAATTTGCTTTTTAAATCCACAAAATCCTTTCAGCTGGTAGTGGCAACCATACCCTCTCTATAATTAGAATGTTATTAGCCTTAAAAGGCAGATCTGGAGGGAGCTTGTTTTCTCCTGTAACTGCAGGCACACTGGCCCTGATAAATTTCCTCTGAGCTTTTTCTCCAGAGACTTGGAATCTGTGTCTTTTTAAAGATTTGAATTAGTCACAGGGCACCAACAGCAGTAGAATTGCAAGATTTTTGCTTATTCTCAGTCTTTAACTAATTGCCCTATTTAAATGGCAGCCAGCTTTAAAAAAAATCAATAGTTACTTTGCTCAGATGTTGGTTGAATTGTAAAAAATTCACTTTGTGGAACACTTCGCTATTTGACAAAGGATAATATTCTTTTAGCCACTTTTTTTCCCCTAAACTCTAATTGTACAGTCTGCCAAGTCCTGTGTTGCTTGATCTCTAACAAAAATTATATTTAATCTTCTGTAATCAGTTTAATGTCTGGAAGAAACAAAACAGCTGCCTTGCAGGATTTCTAAATGCCAAGCATGCATGTCTCACCATCAATAACACATTATTTGCTTTAAATGGAAGTGAAATTCAAGACAATTGATGCCTCAGCTGCTGAGGAAGCAGAGGAAGCATCAGGTGATGTGAAGTTGCTTGCTCAGTAAAACTGCCGCATGCGGAGGAGTCCAACCATCAGGAACTCGCTCTAAAAATCCTGTTTCAGTGGACTGAATGTTGCTGTTGGAGACTCATTTCAGATGAAACAATTTCCAAAAGACTATGGCTTGTGGATTTTCACAAAGTCACATTTTCATTGTACTAGCTTCCTAATTCTCTAACCATGATTCGTATCACAGAGGAAGTTTAAAAACATGTCTGCAAATCCTTTGACCCTCCTGAAATCAAAAGGCAGAAACAGTGTCCCTTCCCCTTGAGACTGGTTGAGCCTTTTTGATAGCCTCAGGTAATAGAATACAGTGGAAGTGATGCCATGTGACTTCCAAGAGCAGGTTAGATAAGGTCATGGGTGAGGCATCTGCTGATGCCTCTTGGGACACTTGCATTGGGAGACTTTGCCTGCCAGATGGGAAATCCAGCTACCTCTCTCTTATATCTCATAGATATAAGAGAGAGGTGCTCAAGAGGCCCTAGAAATACAGCAGTCCCTCAGTACAGATTAGTTTCAGGAACCTCCGTGGATACCAAAATCTATAGATGTTCAAGTTCCTTACATGCAGTGGTGGCTATAAAGGGCCCACTGTGCTTGTTACAGGCTATTTGATCTTCCAGGTCAGGTGTCTGAAATGAGTGGGGAAGTTTTCAAGATTTTCTCAACCCCAGCAACCTTCAGATTGCAATTGCATGGGTTGTCTATAGTGAGAAATGCCTAGCTGAACCCCCATCAACCCACAGATTTGGGAACAAAATAAATGGTTGCTATTGTTTTAAGCCACTGATAATGGAGTGTGTTTTGATAGAGCTATGGATGCCTGGGATTGTTTCATTATACACTTTCTGGATTTAGAGGCTAAAAATTTATAGTTGCCTAAACATTTATTTCCCTTCAAAGGTTTCTGCCATATTATAGGAAAGCATTCCCTCACATGATTTCTCTGACTCTACTTATTTTATATAGCTGCAGATAACAAGTTAAGCCCAAATTGAATAATGAATTCAACATAATGCAAAATATGTTATAAAATATCAAACTGTTAAGTATAAAACAGACAAAAAACAATTTGGCAAGTGTTTTGCTAATCTTTTTTTCCCCATGTTGAATGTAAGATACAATAAAAATCCACTCTTTCCCAAAGAAAACATAAGGATTTTTATGGGTTTTAGTAGTTTTTCTCGTAGTAGCTAAATATCCCAATGAAGTTAAAAGAATAGGACCTTGACCATATTTAAACTCATTCTTTCCACAGATTAAAGATTTTTAAAGATGACTTGAAGGTTTCTAAGTTTTGAAAGATACTTTATAAACATTAAGGGAATAGGTTAGAGGGTTCTGAAATACTTGTTTTTATAAAAAGCATTTAAGGAAATCACTCAAGACCATTAGAGAAATTTTAATAAATCATTCTTAATATCATCACTTTAACACATCCATCTTAATTTTTAAAGATCATCTTGTAATATGCATGCATGTGTGAATTTTAATTGAAGTATTACTATACCAATTACATTTTAGAAAATATAGGTATACATTACCAATTGTAATTATGGATTTTTTTCTTTGGACAACTATTCAAAGTCACTTCCTAAAAATAAGGTTTCCTTGCTTCCCAGAGTGAGGTAAATAAATGGTCTTCATAGAGCTGGAGTTTTGGCCCTTGGAATCTGTAGCCTTTTTCCTAAGTCCATGTTTTTCTTCCACCATTTCCTTCTTTAGAACAGTTCTAACTTATACATCTCCAAGAGGTTAAAAATACCAATTTATGATAATTAATAATCACCAAATGCCAGGCACTGTGAGAGAACCCCTTACTGACTCCAAGCATCTCTTTAAAACAATCTTTGGAGATAAATTCTTTCCCTTATACCATTCTTACATATCAGGCAACCAAAACTCAGTTTCAGTGACGTGTCTGAGGTTTCCCTATTGTTAAAGTATAGCCTCTATTTGATACAATCTCTGACACAGTAATCTTAGGTAGATAATTAACTGTTAGTTTACTATACTTCACAAAACTTACAGAGACTTCATAGAATTATGTTAGAATAAATCAATGTGTATTATGAGAAGGTATATATTTTTAATGAATGCCTCTTAAAAATAATTATCTAATTTACCTAAATTGATCTTCTTAACATGATTGAATTATATTAAATGGGAAAACAAGTTGACTCATTATCTAAACGTCAATAGATTAAAACCCAGGGTTTAACAATGTTATAATATGAATAATTCTGTTCAAATGAAATCTAGTATAATTAAAGGATCTTATTTATGAAAACATAACATTTATAGGTAATTAAATCATGAAAGAGAGTTATTGAATTAAAATAAGAGCATACTCTAATCATTGTTCCTCTTAGACATGATAGACATATGATATATCACATAAAGTAAATGGGAAATATTACCTCCATGTTGGTTGTTGGGGATAAATTTGTATTTTCAATGTCTTTTATATAAAATAAAAATTAACTACAAAGCAGTAAGAACAAAATGAAACTTGCTATAATCTTTGGGGTAAATCCCATTATGTGTCTTCATTTTGCTAACTGAGAACATGTGATTAATCTATCATAAAAACCCCATACTGAGTTTGTTATCTGATGGTCTGCTGTAAAATTCTACCATGTGTGGAAGCAGTAAGTATGATCAGTTCATGTATTAATAACTATGCTCTTTATCCTTTTACCTATCTAGATAGTATGTAAAGATGGGTGAAGATTATTTACTTCTAACAAGTTAAATGTAAACTCAAACCATGTTGCTTTCTCTTCCAAGGTGATAAATAAATTGTTCATGAATGATTAAAGAAGGCATCTTTTGAAAGGAGATAGAACAGCAAAATCTGTGTTTCTTTTCACTCTTATTCAAAGCAACATGAAGCATTAATTTGAAAAACATCAGGCCTTGAACTTCAGAACCTGGTAGGTGGTAAGAAGGAAATACATAATTGAGCTTATACACAAACAGTTTTGCCTTAAAAGTATTTTGTATTCATTCCAGGATTTTATCTTCACTTTGATTCATTTATAGAATTTTTGTGAAGGTTGATTATACTGGATAATGCCCTCCATGTTTTTAAAACTCCTTATGTGTAAAAATTGACCACTTGTGACCCTTATTATCAACTTAATTGGCAAAAACCACTGAAAGATGGCATTAGTTCTGTTTTACCACACTGTATTAAATATGGCGTGTTCTTTTCCAAATATCATGTTTAATGATAGCATTTTATCCATTGCAGATGGCAAATGTATTCTTTGTTAACAGTCTATTAATTTCAAAGTCACTGAAGCCAACGAGAGCAATAGAAGAACAGCTTTAGGGGTGACAGCCCAGGTTGCTGGAATAAGCAATTTGAATATCCATTTATGATACTGAATGGATTGTTTTTCTATTAGAGCAACAGGCAGTATTCATCTTCCAGGTCTTCCTCTGGGAAAAATACTGTTTACAATGAGTCTACAACATCAATTGTGCCTTCTCCAGATAAGTTTCTTACAGGTAAGAGGAATTCCTCCTTCTGCTGAGAATTTAGGCCTCCTGATGAAGAAATTGTTGACTTGTAGATTTAGGTGTTGCCCAATTGCTGTAAACAAGAGCCAAACATACATAATGGATTAAAAAATAGATATGCAAAAGTACTGAATTGTGACAGGGCAGAAAGACTCTAGAAGGAAATAGAAAAGTAAAAGGACAATTTAACTCCAGACCAGAGAAGCAGGAGTATGTCGAAGAGGGTAATGGAGAGAGAGTGAGAGCATTTTTGTTTAAGTGAATTAAATCAGAAAAACTTTGCCTCTATCAGATTCATGTCATCTGGCCATTGGGTCAAAGTAAATGAGAGCAATCACCTTGTCATAGTTAAGAACTGTCAAGTGAGCATTTGCCGCACAAATCTAGGAACTCTACACTTAGCAACAGAAGAAGGGTAGGTGTTCCTACTGAGGACAAGGGGCTTAGGGAAAATTCTTAGTTAAGAGGAAAATCCTAACCATTTTTAGACTCTGGGAGAGAGAAGACCTCACTTGGCAGTATTGATCTTTGTACTATGCTAACCTCTGTGGTAATTTGCACCCACTAATTTTCTACCCTTTTGATAGAAAAAGACATTTAACTAGTTTGAATAGCTGATGGAATGAATGACGCATGAAAATTGAGATGCTAAAGAAGTACGTTTGTACGAATTATCTGGGAAGCTTGATATTATGTCAGATTCTAGGCTTTAACCCCAGTGATACTGGTCAGTGGGTCTGGAGGGGTGTACTGGGTGACTCTTCCTGAACCAATTCTCTTGTCCTCTTGATTCCACATAAGAAACTGCGAAGGTTCTGGTATCTTACCTTACTTGCAAACTGACAAATCTGCTTGCCATAGTTTCTTGGATACTGGTGAAAAAGGCAAGATTCTTGGGTCAAAGACTGAGGATTTTGTTATTCAGGGTGCAAAAAAGCAGTGTGATTTTCAGCATATTTTCGGCAGTTCTCCTTGCCCCTAGGTCCTACAGCTTGAGGTCCAGATGGGCTCAGATATTCATCTGCACGTGCAATAGGCTGTGTTACAGGAGAGGGATGCTAAATTGAGGATAGCTTTATCAAAACAAAACCCTGGCTACAGTTTCTTTCTATAGAGTCCTATGAATCCTGTCACAACTTTTGAACAGAATCTCCAGAAAGCAAGAAAACGGATGCATATATTCATTTTAAATTAGAAGGAAGTAAGCATGATTTTGAGTACTATGTCCTTAGCAATTGTGTTTTTGCCACCAAGGCAAACATAAGCACATACCTTTTGGTTATTTTTATAACTGTTTTAATGCAAAAATAGCTCCTTACTACTGTTTTTGGTTTTCTCTGCTCATGTGACATCTTTTCTCCTTATGCCTACTCTATCCTGCAGTGGAAACAAAAGCAAGAAAAACTCCATGATTAGAGAAGTATTTTTATTAATCTACAAACTACATGAGAAACCTTATTTGAGCTTTTGTCACATTTCTTTTTGACCAAAGAAGTTCCACCAAGCTAGAATTGGCTCTGGTTCACCTTGGCCATTTCCTAATAAACAAAAACAAAATAAAACAAAAAACCCCAAACAAACAAAAACCAAAATGCCATATCCAGTAGTATGTACTTGATACTATTAATGATGCTCTAAATATTATTTTTGTTTCTATTTCTATTCATATGTCTTTTCTTCCTAAAATTCCCTAAATAATTATATCCACATATTCTCCAGTACACTTCGCTAAGGTCATGCTCACTGAAAAAATTTTCCATTTTTTTAAGATAAATTATTTCACCCCATATACCTCTCCTGAGGCCTTAGTTTACCTTTCTATATCACTTAACCACATCTACCTCCTGTGCCTGTCTTTTTCTGGTAGAGTGAGAATTTCAGGGTCTTGGATGAGGTGTTATTTATGACGTGTGCTTCCTAGTGCTAACCATGATTTATTCCCTTGGGTTATCTAGTCTTCGAAGGTCATCTAAATAGCCGACCTAGCACCTTGGGACTCTCTATTCAATTACCAAAATTACTTTTTAGATAATCTTTCACTACCTGTCTACATATTTTTCTCTATTTTCTGACACACAACTAATTCCATGATGATGAAGACTTTAGTATTTTCATAAAAAACAAAACAAACAAAAAATTTCATACCTTTCAAACCCATCCACCTAACATGACACATATCCCTATATATAATTAATGTGTTTATTGTAAATAATTTGTATCAATCCACTAAACCAGCTCTTAAAATGACTACTACTTATACAGTCACTAATATCACAAAATATCTGTTGTATTTTTCTGTCTTTAGTTAGGAAATGTGTCATTATCTGCTCTTTATGAACAATAAAAAATGAAATATCTAGTGATTAAAAGCTAACAGATTTAGGAGTTCCTGCTGTGGCTCAGCAGGTTAAGCCAGCTAGTATCCATGAGGATGAAGTTTCAATCCCTGGTCTCACTCAGTGGGTTAAGGATCCAGCATTGCCATGAGCTGTGGTGTACATCATAGATGCAGCTTGGATCCTGCATTGCTGTGGCTGTGAAATAGGCTACCAGCCATATTTCCAATTCAGCCCCTAAACTGGTAACTTCCATATGCCACAGGTGCCATTCTAAAAAGAAAAAAACAAAAAGTGAAAAAAACAACCAACAAACAGAATTATGTGGAGAAGTAGCTAGTACCTGAATTGGTTAACTTTGGGGGTAATGTATAATAACATTATATTTAAAGATAAAATTGCATTAATTACAAGCCATTCTCCACTTGCTATTTTTTATTCAGATTTTTTATTCTCTAACAAATCCAAGTTAGTATTATCCATATATTTTTTTTGTTTGGAATAGGAAAATAAGTTCATTTTATTTTCTGGCACACTGTTTTCTTCAGTAGTTTTTTGTTTATTATTTTATTTATTTTAAGAACTAGTGTCACTAAATTCCTTGAAAAATCAACTCTGGACCATTAGAAAAGTCATCTATCTATTTGGAATTTTCCTAAATAAGAGTTCCTATGCTAGAGGAAATAAATCAAATTTAACAATATTTTAACCTTTTTGCATTTGTCTTGTCTAGTAATATGAAAGGCTTTTTCTGTGTCCTCCCAAATTTTCTCCATAGTATATCTACAACAAAAATGCTTTTTATGTGTTTTATATTTTTGTACTTTTGTGTATTTTTTTTAATTCTGAACTTGCTTTTCTCTATTTGTGTAGTAACAAGAAAATTCTAGACCAAAATTATTTTGGGGGGAGAAAGGCAATCATTTCTTTAGAAATGGGTGCTGCAACTTTAGTTTCACTTTGAATTCTAAATTTATAAACAAAATCAAATGAAGAAAGTTTTATTTTGAAGGATTAAACTTTAAACATTTTATCAAGGAGACAAGGTCTTGAATTTTAAAATCAGTAGTGCAAAAGCAAATACAAAACAAAAATGAAATAAGATCATAATTACTTTAAGAATTTTCTTTCTTTCTTTCTTTTTTTTTTTTTTTTTTTGCTTTTCAGGGCCACTCCCGTGGCATATGGAGGTTCCCAAGCTAGAAGTCAAATTGGAGCTGTAGCCATCAGCATATGCCACAGCCACAGCCATGTGGAATCTGAGCTGTGTCTGTGATCTACACGACAGCTCATGCATGGCAATGCCGGATCCTTAACCCACTGAGCGAGGCCAGGGATGGAACCTGCACTCATGGTTACTAGGTGGATTTGTTTCCACTGCACCGCAACAGGAATTCCTGAATTTTCATTAGAAAGGACCTCTGGTGTGAACTGCCTGACATAGGAGGAGGACTTTTAGGTGACAAAGCAATTGACAAATACCATTACCTTATTTGATCAAAAATTAGAATTCTAGCATGTCTGTGATTACTGAGATGGACAAATACTGATTTAAAATATATAGATAAGGATAAAATAAGACCACAGCTATATCTTGAAGCAGACAGAAATACTGTAGCTTATCCTTATTTTAGGAATTCTGTTCTAAATATTTTTAGAGTTTTTTATCAGATCACTATGGTGAACAAACTTAAATATAATTCAAAGTGTAGTATACCACAATGCATATATTTTATTTTTTCAAAAGTCAGGCATCAAAACATTTATGCAACTGATTTTCAGTTATCAATGTATTTTTGTTCAGTATTAGCTGCTTACTTTCCCAGATAATTCAATTCTTTCTCTAGAAAAACCCAATGTGCAGCAAACAGTATCAATTTACGTAAATATTGAACTCAGTCTATAAATGTTCATGGGTGGAATAAGTATAGGATGGAAGCTCAAGGCTGATGATTACAAATTCAGACATATTTTGCAACAACATGATTCAGAGTTAAATGCCTATAGGCAATGGTTTAGACAATAATAATTGTTAATTTAAAAACACTTTACACTAGGTCATTAATAATGGTGAATTCAATGTTATTTTTAGAGATACCTTATTCTTGAAATCACAGTAAACATGTGCTTTCAAGCATAATCTCTTCCTCTTCCTGTCTCTCTTTTAGTTGCAGATGTCATTTTATCCACCTACAAAAAAGTTTCAGGCAATATTGAAACCTATGCCTTTTAGTACAGCACTTCTCCATTTGCCTCATTGACATTCCATATATTTCAAATCCAATCTCCTTAAAAGCATTCTAATATTTTCTGCTCATATGACTGATGCCTCTCCTCTCTCATTATTTTTCATTGCTGTTTAATTTTACTGCTGTGTTATTTTGATAATTCCTCTGAAATGAAATTTAGAATGAAAAACTGGCAATTGCAATATCGTGATAACTAAGCACATACTCTGTCATATGTATGATTATTGTGGTATTGATGTGTGATGTAGGTGATGAAAAGCTGTTAGCAATCGTTATGCTCATTTCCCAGTGTTGATTTCTAATCACTTTTTGAAGCTTCTCTTCATTTTTTCATTCAATACTGTTGAAAAATAAATTCTTCAATATAAGACAATAAGGTAAAGTTTCGTAACACTGGATGTGGTTCATATTTTTCCTAGGTAAAGCTCTAATTCATCTGATAGTTTAGAGTATGTATCATCTGAATTGTAAAAATCTCTCCTATAATTGCCTAATTAGGGGAAAACCTAGCTTCCCCTGGTACATCCAGGGAAACCCTTCTTCTTTCTTGCCTACCAAGCCCGTCATGGTGGTCCCTTCAAAACAATTGCTGACACTAGAGATGACTTTTCATACCTTCAGCTTTGCTCCTCTTTTTCTTGTTCTGATCTGGTGATTGCTGCTGCTCCTGCTGTTTGCTAAAGCCAGCAAGATGCCAGGGAGTCTCCGCTTCTGCCTTCCATACTTTACTATAGGAGTACAACAGGGGGTGAGAGTGATACTGCTGTATAAAGACTTACAGTTGCTACTATCCTCTCTAGAATATCAAATTTCAGTTATGTTCTCAATACATGGGTATGTGTCATTTACAGGCATCAAGAACTAATGCCTTGTACTTTGTTATTATAGTAACACAAATAAATTAATAGAGCTGCTTAGGTGACATAATTTTATAAGAGCAAACTGATTTTTTTTTCTAGTTCTCCACCTTCCCAAATCCATAGAGCACTACTTAATACAATTAAAAAAGACAAAACTATATTCTTTTGAGTTAAATCTACCTAGATACACCATTAATATATAGATGTCTTAACTTGAGTTGTATGTGTTCTTTATGTATTTTTGATGTTAACCTCTTACTAGATACATCATATGTGATTTAAAAAATGAGCAGAAGAGAAGAATAGACATTTTTCCAAAGAAGTCATATAGATGGCCAGCAGGCACATGAAACGATGCTCAACATCACTAACTGGGAAAATACAAATCAAAACCACAATGAGATATCACCTCACATTTGTTAGAATGGCTATTAACAAAAGGGCCAAAAATAACAAGTGCTGGCGAGAATATGAAGAAAAAGGAACCCTCCTGAAATAGTGGTGGGAATGTAAAATAATGTGGCCACTGCAGAAGACAATATGGGGATTCCACAAATTACCGTATGATCCAGCTGTCTCACTTTTGGGTATTTATTCAAAGAAAACAGCAACACTAATCCTAAAAGATGTATGTACCCCTGTAGTCATCCTGGTATTATTTATAATAGCCAAGATATGCAAACAACCTAAGACCCATCAAGGTATTGATGGATATAGATGTGGTATATATATACCACATTCAGTCATACAAATGATATCTTGCCATTTGCCACAATGAGAATGTACCCTCAGGGTCATATGCAACATGAAATAAGTCAGAGAAAAAGAAATACTGCATGATTTTACTCATGCAGAATATAAAAAAACAAAAATACAATAAAACAAACCAAACAAAATGGAACAGGTAGATACTGAGAACAGTAGTAGTGAACAGAGGGAAGGGGCTGGGGCAGGGGAGGGTGAGGAAATCAACTGTATGGTGACAATGGAAGCTAAAGATTTGGTGGTGAGCATGCTAAAGAGTATACAGATGTAGACTTATAATGTTGTACATGTGAAAATATTACTTCCATAAAAATCTGAAATAAAGTTAAAAATTTTTAAAGTAAAAAAATTGTAAATATAGCAAAAATAGAAGAACCTTAAAAATATTCTGGATATACTTCACCATACGGGGGATGGTGAGGTCCATGTTTCATTGTGCTAAACATCTTTGAATATATTTCTCTAATAGCTGCTAATCATTCTAGTTTATTACAGCCTGAAATTCATAAATTGATTTTCCTGATATTGTCCTTTACCGGAAACTTTACCTTTTCAGCGTCTTTCCAACATTTCAAGGCTTCTCAATCCTAAGAGCTATTTATGGGCAATTCTACCACTCATCTTCTAAAACTTACTGTTTGACTGCTGCTGTCTACTGCTCTCTGTCTTTGTCTCTCTGTTTTCTTTCTCTCTCCAGTCTCATCTCACATACAAACGTACTTCAGCACTGTATTCGAGTAAACTGTAAAACCTTTAGAAAATTCAGTGTTATCCTTGTTCTGCTGAATTTACCAACTAATTCTGACCATCACAGACCCTGACTTTTAGGATCAAATCCACATCTCTAAATCTGTCCCAATTTGTAGATGTGGTACTTTAAAGAAGGGTTATATCAGAGAAAGTAAAGTATAAGATGGATAGATTGAATGAGGTAATATATGCATAATAATATTGATTTAAGTGGGAAATGCTGAAACAATTACCCAAGATTAAAAGACTGCTCCAAGCAACAAGTTGCAATGTCAGACAGCATTTATAGACTAGCCTGCATCCCTCCACAGTGATCATCTTCCTTGAGAAGGGGAAATAATTCACTTAACAGTTATTAATACCTCCTCTTTCCCAGTCAGCGTATCAAGAACTTGGGAGCACAGGAATGGCAGGCAGGGAGTATATCTTCAAATATCTTGGGTTTTCACATTAAGGCAGGAATATAAATGACTACAATGTGAAGTAGTATAGCTACAAGGACAGACTGGATTAGGTCCTATTGAAGTTGAGAAAACTTGGCTGTATGGCCTTGTGAGAAGGCTTTGCAGAGTAGCATGGAGTTCAGATTCTCAAGTAACTGTGTGACCGATGCAAAGAAGGAAGGGTGTGGTTGGAACTGAGGCCCTGACATGGGGCACCCAGCCAGCTTCCTAAAGTTGGATGACTTATTTATATTAAGAGTGACAGGCACATTGCTTTAGTAAACACACGGTACATGGTTTGCATAAGTGGACTGAGACCCTGTGGTCTGATGTAGTGACAGAGGCCCTGGGAACAGGGTCCAGGTCAACCACCTTTATAAACCTTCATTTTGAATATGTATAGTTGTCATTGATGTTGCAAGGTATGTCAGAGACAATGTGTATGAAACAGCACAGTATTTTGTTGCATTAGAAGCATCTAAGAAGTGGAGGTTGTTTATAATAGCCCAATGATTAGTGAAAGCAGTGGTGGTGGCTGTGTTGGCACAGTGATAATATATGGTCCATTGGAATTACTTCATTATCCAAACCATGTCATAACCTTAGGCCTGCCTGATACTATAAGGAAGGATAAACTCAGGAAATTCAAAACATTTTTTCTGGTGCTTGGAATTTTAAAGAGTGGTAATGAATATTTATTTGCAGTAAGAAATGTGCTTAATTTAGTTTTAAAAGGAATAAACAAAGTCCTAGTTCTCTGCGCTTTGTTCACCCAGGACCTGATTTTAAAGTCCATTATAACCTGTCTCTGTGTCAGGGTCAACTCTGCCCTCCCACACCCATCCATACCCAGGGTGTAGGTGATAAGTATTTTTTAGTGACTAAGATAAATGTAAATGATGCCCTTTACATGAGCTATCCAGACCTAATCTTTTAAAACAAAGACACAGAGGCTGAGATATTTGAGCATTGAGTTCTGTCTTTAGTGAAATGGGACTGCTCTTGAGGCCAGGGAATGGCTCTAACTAATGTTTTAGGAATTGCCTCTTAGAGAAGAAGGAGTTTTTTTCAGGAATCAAAAATCTTCTTGATGATTCTTGGAGTGAAAAACAAAACTGTTAAACTAAGGCTCTGATGTAACAAGGAACCAATTCTTCTCTAGTCCTTTGTGATGTTCTCATTTGTTAGCAGGCAGGAACTCTTGAGAAACATCTATTCTGTCCATTTACACAAAACAAATTTACAGCTTGGGCCTAAGCTGGAGTCGTCCTTATCTGATGAGCTAGTAGAAGTGGCTGGAAATCATAGCCTGTACCTCTCATTGTCACTCATTAATAGTGAAATACTATCTGCAGGTTTTCAATAATCAGGAATATTGTTAATTGCAATTTATTGTTATATGCCTTAATTTTCCTTATAAGTACCTGATTTATAAAGTACTTTGATATTTAGAATGTCAATTTTATGAGTTGAAGTATTTTTATTTTTTTCATAAGGGAATTTTGAACTATGTATCTTGAGATATTTTATTTAGGTATGTAAATGAACTATAAAACAAACTGATCTGCATTATATTCTTTGTATTTCGAAAAGTTTCTATTATTGAATCTAACCTTAAATTTGAGTACCTAGATGAGAAAGTATTTCATGCTATGGAGAAATTGTCCATCATCATTTTGTTCAAAATACATTGTTAAATTTTTTTTAAAGTTTGAAAATAATGTCCAAAATATTAGCCAATTTTATTGTGATTTTTTGAAAAATTAATTTTGGTCTAAAGTGTAGCAAATGCTTTTAGTTTTCAGGAAAGAATGATAAATCTAGTACATACAAATTGTCTTAGGTTTAATCATACAAGTTTAAATGTGTATATTTTTCTCTCTCTGGCTCTTTCTCTATTGCTAGTTTTTGTGTGTGAAGATTATTTCTGCAGTAAAACTGAGAAACATTATAGCCATGGCAATGTCTACTTACTGATCCAAATTGCTTTGTGGTAGGAAGGCAGCCAGGCAACAGAAAGGATTTCATTTAAAAGGAATATTTTTGTTTGCTGCTTCTCTTTTCTGGATTTTCAGATAACTGCCCCACACCGTCCAACACTAAACAGTAACAGCGATATCAATATTTAATGACTTAAAGCTTTTATCACATGATGAATTTCACTTCTGACTACTGCTTGAAATAATTCTGCAGTTTGGTTCTCCAAAGACCTTTTCATGGGAGATTACCTGTTCTGTTGATTATGGAACACATTTTTTTTCATGGTATCTTTCACTAGTTTGAGGAAACTGTAGTGGTGGTAAAGGGATAGATGTAGGATTATATTTTATAGTCAGTAATTTTAGAGAAATTATGCCAATACAGTGAGGAGAAACAATGAAAAACTGTCTTAGAAATATCTAAAAAGTGATCATTATTGACGATATTTCTAGGCTTAACATGTTAAAAATGGAACTTTATATAGAAAACTCAGGGAGAACTAATGAAAAGATATTATCTATTGCAATGAAATTTCATGATACTGGAAATGTGCAATAGAGTTTGACAGAAAGTAGTGATAAATGTTATGGAACCGTGTCACTGCAGGGGTTGTGAAGCAAACATTTGAGAGAAATTTACAGTTCCATGACTAAATTCTTCACTAAATTGCAAACAAAATTGGCCTGGCTAAATGCAGTATGGTGTGCATTTACAATAGAACGATCTGTAGCCATTAGGTGAGATACTATTTAATGATATGGGGAAATGACCATAAGCATTTTGTTCAAAATACATTGTGAAATTTAAAAAAGTTAAATAGTTTATAATAGTTTAGAAATTGTAAGTCCTTTTTTTTAAAATGCAGATGTCTTCCTAAGGTAAAAGTCTGTTGAAATAATTCAAAGTAGTAGCATTTATTAACAGAATGTTTTATTGATTGGTAGAATACTTGATTATTATACTTATCTTTATTTCTCTATATTTTCAACGTTGCCTACAGTAAATACATATTGCTATGAAATAAATCAGTGCTTGTACTTAAAATTCTCCTCTCATATTTTAAACATATGCATATGACTGCCACAATGCTTACTTTTTAACATAATGCTTGCTTTTTACTAAATAAGTGGATTCCTAAATACCTGTTGGAAAAAAAAGGGAATATACTTGGAAAATGATCTGTTACATTTTTTTTTCTCAGAAGGAATATTTAATTAGAGAATGTGAGACACAACATCAGCCTAATGGTACCTGGAATGCTCTTCTATTTGGGTGTATACACAATTACTTTATCTTTTATTAACTGGAGAGCGTGAATTTGAATCCTGAACCTAGCGAGGTTAATTTCAAAGTTATTAATGTCACCGGGTATGTTCTGCTACTTATTCATTCTTTATTGATTTCCTGGTTTCAGTTCATTATCTTCATCTCCAAATTAGAGAAGGATCTCATACACTAGAATTCAACTTCGGATTCCAACAGCTTATAACTCAAACAGAAGAGCCCTTCATGTGGACGAATTTGGTTGTTTTGTGTAGTTTGGCAATGAAAACTGGGGGTTAAGAGAGTCCTATTTTATATGTATTTTATAGTGCCAATTAAAATACTCCTCTGGGAGTTCCCGTTTTGGCTCAGTGGGTTAAGAACCTGACATAGTGCCTGTGAGGATGTGGGTTCGATTCCTGATCTCACTCAGTGGGTTAAGGATCCGGCATGGCCACAAGCTGCGGCTTAGTTCACAGATGCAGCCAGGATTCTCGCCACAGTTTCTGGGACTGTGGTGTAGGCCTGTAGCTACAGCTGCAGTTCCAACTGGACTCCTAACCTTGGAAATTCCCTATGCTGAAGGTGCGGCCTTAAAATAAAAAATAATAAACTCTTCTGATTTTTCAGTTTCTACTTTATTATTCATCTTTGATACCTCCCTCGGAGCCTCCTCACTTTTTCCCCCACTTTTTTCTACTTTTCAAAGTTGTGTACTATTATTTTTACATACAACTCATCTCTTTTAATGTGATTCTTCCTTTGCGTCTAATTTTTTAGCATTTCTCAGGCAGTGGGTGCAGCAAACATGATCAATCTCAGTGGCCCATTCTCATTATTTTGGCACTATTTCTTTTACCTTTAAGCTCTCTTTTCTATATTTTTCCACCGTTATTACTTAACTAAAAGTAAGAGTGTATAATTCATTAAGCACCAGCTGGCATGGTTAATACATGACTGTAGAGATATAAAGTATGTCTCTGGCTTCTTTCTTCATTCTTTCCTTCTCTTTTTCAGTCCACAAATACTAAACTGCAGTTGTTAGAGGCTCAAACTCTGAAGCCAAACGCCCTGTGTTTGAATCCAAACTCTGCCACGACAATTTCCTTGAACATTTTCCTTAACTTCTGAGTCTCAGTTTCCTCATATGTAAAATGAGAATGATTACAGTAGGTTGGCAGGGAGAATAATGGCCTAAAGATAGCCATGTCCATAAATAAGTTAAAATACAGAGCAAATGGGATTTTGAAGATGTGATTAAGAATCTTGAAATGGCGGGAGAATCCTTAAAAGTCAAATAGGTGAAGAGTCAGAGTAGATGTGATGAGGACAGAGAGCAGAAAGGCAGGGTGATGCAGCATATGATAAAGGCATGACCGGCCCACTGCTGGCTTTGAAGAGGAACTGCCATGAGCCAAGAATATGGGCATCCTCTAGAGGCTAGAAAAGGCAAGAAAATGGATATTCCTCAAGTGTACGGAAGGAACACCTTGATTTTTAGTCCAGTGAGACTAACAAATTTTTAAGAAATATAAAATAATTTGTCTTCTTTTAAGCTTCCTCATCTTTGATAATATAGCAATGGAAGGATATAGTAGGGCTTATAGGACAATTTTTAAAGTTGATATTTGTAAAGCAATTAGAATATCTTGCTATAATCGCTATATGTACTTTGGAAAATATGTAAGTATGTATCTAAGGAAAGAAGTATTTACTGCCTTCTAGAAACACTTTCTATGAAGATAGGAAACTTGTTAAGAATTGCCTATTTTTCACTGGTAAGATACCTTAAGGAAGACTACATTGACACATACTTTAAAATATATATTATAGCTGCTAAGGGTTTGACCCATCTAATTAATAATTAAAAAAATAGGGCTATGAAATGAGTAGTCTGTACAGTTGCTTTAATTTTGTTGCTCTAGTACTGTGAGATATAATACTGTGAATGTAATGCTTGCCTCTGAATAGGTAAATGCTGAGGGGAAAAAAAGCCTTCGCTGAAACTGCTTTCAGTTCAGACGATAGGACTTCAGAAACTTCCAATTCAATTTCAGGGAAACCTCCTCAAATATTAGCATATACAGGGGTGTTTGAACAGCAAAAGGTCTTGACTTGGGCAAGGGACGTAAAAAACCGCACTTGAAAAACCCAGAAAAACACTGATTCTCTCAGAAGAGTCTGCATTCGGAACCTGAGGCAGCTGGTCCAATTAGGACTGACTTTTCAGGTGTTTTTCTTCAGTGAAGAGGCTGCAGCTGTTGGTATAATAGCAGCAGATGGCATCCACGCCGGCGCTCAGAGAGGAGTGCTCCGGGACTCCCAGTCTGCCACTTGGGCTGACTCAGGACTTTGTGACTCTAATCACTAAACCTTTGCAGCTTCAAACCACATGCCTGACTCTTGAGAGGGGCTGTTCTCTTTCCTGACCTACTTGAATGACAGCCCAGAAACCTAGTCCTGAAAGATGTTTCATGCTATGCGTGCTCTTAAAAGTAGTTTCATTCCTTCCCCCACCCATTAGGACAAATTTAAGTACAGAGGAGGTGAACTCTCTTTTGAAGGATGATCAAGGGGATTATCACTATTTTAGCATTAGAATGTAATGCCATCAATAATTTGTACCTGGAAAACCTGTGGGATGGTCATCATAGGTTTCGCAGAAACATCTCTATATATTTTAGTAATAGTACACTTTGATTTTCAGATAACAAGAGAGAGAGAGACATCTGCAATTCTCCAGTACTAAAACTAAAGAAAACAAAAACAATTACAGACATTTTTAAAGAAAACATTTGTTAACTACCTTAAGTCCTTATAGTATTGTAAGCAGTGTTCTACATGCAGTCATTTAAACCTCATAATGCTTTGACATATATGTTCGTGCAATCATTTGCTTCATAGATAAAAACAAGATGTACATGAGAGGTATTTCAGTATACAGAGTTCAGGTTTTCCTGATTCCAAAACCTGTGCTTGTAGCAACTCAACAATTCTGCCTTCTTCAGGCTTTTCTGGGGACTTTAAGATTACCTACAAAATACAGGGAAAAAATTTTAAGTATGTAGCATGCACATGCACACACACACAAACACATACACACACACATGTATAAGGCTATGAGTTGGGTGTTTTAGATTTTCTCTGTGACCTTATCTGTTACATCTCTGGATATTGAAATTGACTGTGCACAGGAAGCACAGAGAAGCTTGCATCACAGAGGGCCTGACAGTGCCTTTATCAGAAGGCCATAGCACTAAATCAATGTAACTGAAATGTACTTTTATCCCAAAGTGCTCCAATCTTAGAAGTTACCTGAAAGATGTAACACATTTATCTTCCAGACAAGATTCCATGTGGGTTACTCCTCAATTCTCTTTCCATCTGAATTTCTTCCAGCAGGGGGTGCCAGAGCAACAACAACAGTACTGTTAATGCCTAAGGAAAAAGACCTAATTTTCTTCTAATTGACTCATTTAGAGAGATAGTGTGGTGGCACCTATTGGAATAATTCCTGATAAACTAAAGCTTCACAGGAGTCCATGGTATTAATTTCAATTCAAGAAAAGATGAGGTTTCAAAATTCTTTGTATACATAAACTCTTATTTTATCTATTTATTAGAATATTCCTCCTCCCCCAAATGCCTGAGCTATTATCAAGAGTTAATTAATTTTGTTTTCCATATACATTTTTCTTTTTAGTGGAAACTGTTCTTAGAAGAAAGGCAAAAAGTCTTGCTAGAAAGATGAGAAAAGTAGTAAAATTATCTATTTAACAATAGAAATAGTGACATTTGGGTAAAGAAAGCCCTTTTTTTTTTTTTTTAACTTGAAGACTTCTTAGAATTCCACAAAGTAAATATTACCTCAAGCATTACTGCTAAGAAATCTTTTAAAAGTGTAAGTTCTTATTACAAGTATCTAATTACACTCTTCAGAATAATCACTGGGGTTTTTTTGGTATGATTTTATTCCCATGCTTGTTTGTATATGTGTGCACCATATGTCATAGATTTGGTGCAATATACATGGCATATATACTCTAGTGGACTCCTATATACATATAATTGTAACAGTTTTTTTCTTTTATTCACATCATAGAACACTTGTCCACATTAGAACATAAATATCTAGTTCATTTACAGAAGTCTACATTACTGAAGTAGTGGAAATACATAAAGCTATATAATAATGATTAAAAAAAATAATTGTGAGGAGTTCCCACTGTGGTGAAATGGGATCAGCAACATCTCTTGTATGCTACAACTCAGGTTTGATCCCTAGCCTGACACAGTGTGTTAAGGAACAGCATTGCTGCAGCTGTGGCATAGATCACAACTGCAGTTCGTATCTAATCCTTGGCCTGGGAACTCCATATGCCATGGGGAAGCCAAAAAAGAAAAGAACGAAAAAAGAACACATTGTGAAAGCAAATTCCAAGTAAATTCTGTATTAATTTAGTCCTAGTATTTTAGTTGGCATTTAGTAGTTCATTTGGGCAAACTACTGGATAGCTCTGCATTGTTTGGTGGGTGTGGGGGAGCCCCTGTATACACTATTCTTATCTGAAAGAATGACAGTACACATGACCTTAATACAGACTATTCATCTAATGGTAGCAATAGCTGCTTAATTCATTTAGTCATCATCTCACAGACTTATATAGATATATCATTTTAAAAATAGACACCAGTATAGACAAAAAATAGTGATAGCCCATTCTAGGTCAATTCTTCAATTTGACCTTGACTCTTAAGAGCAGTGGTCTTCAAATTCAAAGCTACATATTAAACATTTATGGATCTTGTTGAATTACTGATTCTGATTCAGTAGGTTCAGAGTGGAGCCTGAGATTCTGCATTTCTAATTAGCTCTTGGGTTATGCTAGCCTGCTGTGAATAGCTTTGACCAGTAAGACCTTAGCTTAAAAGACAGGATGTAATTCATGTAGAACAAAGTTGTTTTAATCACAGAATATGGCAGGAAGCAGAAATTAGAATGACATTTTAAATTCATAAAAGGAACTTTTCCTCCTTTATTTTGGAGTGATTCATTTGTTGCTGCTTTACTTTTGAGTGCATTTTTAATACTATCTTTGAACATGGGTTAGGAAAGATCTCCAAGGGAAGTGGCATATTTAATATTTTACGAGATATTATTTAAAAGCAGTATATTAGATTTGGGGGTAGGAGAAACAAACTAAGAAACAGATGTTGTTGTTGTTTTATTCCTCCTGCCAAGTACCACTATCCCTTCCCAATATGTATGAAGTCGCATGGCAGCCTTTCCAAAGTGGGTAAGCTGTTCGACATACATAACAGATGGGGTCATAACTTCGTAGTTCCGTAAACATGGTCTCCACTCCTGGAGGCAGTAATGTACTAAGATGCTTTTTCAGTGTGTTTATAGTAGATCCATTGCTGGCATTTTACAAGTTATTGAAGCTCAGGGCAGCAATAACTTATAATGTAGTTTTCAACATAGCTTCAATGTGTTTTTAGGGGTGAGGTACAATAGATAAGAAATACCTCAGTAAAGTATTCTTTTATCTTGTTCAGTTGTTCCAGGAATGTTATGCCCTGGCATTTGAGTGTGTATTTGCAAGTGTTTTGGCATCGTTATTTTCCTATTTTTGTCTTTTGTAGGATCTTCTCAGGGAGGTTTTCAGTTCTCCCTGGTAAGCAGCAACCCTCTATAAGACACTCATCACGTTGCCCCCAAAATTGATAGTAGCATGTTACTCCCTCTAAAATCCAGTTAGTCTCAGTGGAGACATAGCATCCCCAAAAAACAAGAAAAATATGACTCTAGTAGAACATACAGAAACTTATCTCAGGAGGGGAAGTTATATTTTAAGGTCTTTCTTTAAGCATTATCTTTATCCATTGAATAAGCATATTATGTAATATAGCAATGGTAAGAGGCAGTTGATGCATGTTAGTTTTGGTGTCTTCATCCTTCCAACTTCCAAAACTTGATTTCAGAAAACAATGAAATATTAATAATAAAGTAATTACTAAAATCTAGTGAGGAAAGCAGATAAGTGAAAAATTGGAATATAGTAATAGCTTATAGCAAATGCATATATATGTATATACACATATATGTTGTGACAGAAAATATCTTAATTCAGTTTGAAATGTATCTCTTGATGGGAGAAGTGAACAGGTAGGGAAGCAAAGATATTGTTACTAAGTATTTTTATCTGAAGATTTAGTTTTGAAAATTCTTCACACCACCTCCACTCCTTCCTCTTTCCCACATAAAAATACTAACCTGAGTTACATAGACATAGATTTTATATTTTTGTTTATTCCCTATAATATTTGATGCATTTTTACCTTTTTATTACAGTGTTATACATGAATAATCTCATGTCCTAGATTGAAGGTCATTAACCAGAAAACTAGAGTTTGCTCATTTACCATTTTATCCTTGTCCCAACCATTTAACTTCTACCTTCAATCCTGAGTAGACAAAATGGGCACTAAAATGCTTGTAGATAAATATGGTGTTGTTTCTTGTTTTATATGTTGTGATAAAACACATAAAGAAAAGGCTGCAGACAACAGATCTGTGGTATTATGCATCAGTTTCCTATTTGAAAGTTTCAATCATATTAATGGGGATAGTGATTCTCTCTATAGCATTTTATAGAATTTTGAGCTTTAGTGAATTGGGATGAAAAATATTTTCTTTTGGCTCAAAGTACTTACTGTTTTTTTTTTTCCCCCCTCTGGAGAACCCAGAATAATGCAGTAAATAGATGGTAAAATCTATAAAGAGATGATAAAAGGCTATAGGTAGGCAGGTTTGGGGAGAATCTGAGAAGTTCAGTGTTGGACATGCTGAGTTAGAGATGTCTGTTAAACAGCCTAGTGGAAACATCAAAGAGGCATGTATATTTCTGGAGAGTCTAGCCTCACAATAGACATAACATTGTGCAATTATTTTTATATTTACAATAGAGAAGAAGATAAAAGATTGAGGGACCGCAAGCTTCACAAGCAGAGATGAAGAGGGATCAGAAAAGATGAATAAGGAAAAAAATGGGGTAGGAGTTGTGCCCAGAGAATGTAAACTCCTGGAAAATAGATGACATTTTTTATCAAGAATATGATAGTAATCACCTGTGTTGAACGCTGATTACTGGTCAAATGAGATGTGTAATGAGAGAGATACACGTTGAATTTCACAGCATGTAGTTTATTGATGTGATTAACAACGAGTTTCACTCATATAATGAAGACAAAAGCCTAATTAGGGTTTGGCTAAAAGAAAAAAAGAGAGGGAAAAGAGAAAGTGAGAATGTATGCTATGATTGTTGTAACTAAGTGCTGGGCGGTTGGCTTAAACAACGGAAGTTTATTTGTTCACTTAGAAGCCTAGAAAACGAAACTCAATATGTTAACAGGATTAGCTTCATTCTTTGGCCTCTTTCCTTGGCTGGTAGATGGCCATCTTCTCCCTTTGCCTTCATGTGGCCTTACCTCCTTGTGTCTGTGTCCCAGTTTCCTCCTTGTACAAGAACACCAATCCTATTGGAATAGGGTCAACCCTAACCACCTCATTTTAACTTAATTACCTTTTAAAAGACTCTATCTCCAAATATAGCCACATTCTGAGCGGCTGGGAATAAAGACTTTGACATAAAGTTTGAAGGGAATAATATAGCGTTTAATGCTCCACCCTCGGGCCCCCCAAACTTAAAGTCCTCATATGCAAAATACATTCCCCCCCTCCCAGAAGCCCCATAAGTCTAAACCTATTCCAGCACTAATTCTAAGTCAAAATCTCATCTAAACCAGCTATGGCTGAGAGTCAACCATATGATTCTTCTGAGGGAAATTTCCTCTCTAGCTGTGAACCTATGAAAGCAGACAAGTTATCTATTTCCAAAATACAGTGTTGGGACAGGCCTAGAATTGATACTCCCATTCTGAAAGGGAGAAATTGGAAAGGAGAAAAGGATCACAGGTGCCAGCCAATTTTGAAACCTAGCAGGGAAAATTCCATTAGATCTTAAATTTTGAGAATATTTCTCTTTGGCTCAGTGCTCTATCCTCTGGGTTTACTAGAGCGGTGGTTCTACCTACATACCCACCAGTGTGGTGGCCCCATTTCCGAATTTTAACTTAATTAATGCTTAAAGACCCTAAAAACCCTATTTTCAATTACAATAGTGATGTGAGGTAGGGGGACTTGGGAGGGCAGATACTACTTGACTCTCACAACAGATGATTCTTCTGAGGAGTATTAATTTTCCAAGGTCAGTAAGGAAATAAACAGTAGTGGATGGAGAAAAGGTTGGTGAAATAATAATGATGTTTGCACAATAAGATGAAGGATCCAGTAGAGGGACATTTTGATCTTGTAGAAGGGGGGGGGGCGATTTCTAGAATAAGTCCTTAGGTATGCAAGAGATGAGAACAAGTATAATTTTGGAGGTCTTTGCTTTAGATGGAAACACAAATTAAGTGCAGAGTCATGGATATTAGTATGTGGGTTGATATGCAATGGAAATATGTGGAAGTTTTCTTCTGATTTATTTATTTATTTATTTATTTATTTATTTATTTTGTCTGTCTTTTTTTTTTTTTTTTTTTTTGCTATTTCTTGGGCCGCTCCCGCGGCATATGGAGATTCCCAGGCTAGGGGTCTAATAGGAGCTGTAGCCGCCGGCCTAACCAGAGCCACAGCAACACGGGATCCAAGCCGCGCCTGCGACCTATACCACAGCTCACGGCAATGCCGGATCGTTAACCTACTGAGCAAGGGCAGGGATTGAACCCGCAACCTCATGGTTCCTAGTCGGATTCGTTAACCACTGAGCCACGACGGGAACTCCTATTTGGTTTTTGTTTATTTGTTTGTTTGTTTTTTTTCCAGTAAGGTAAAATGGAAGGTCATAAGCTCTAAGTAAACATGGTAATGTGAAGACAAAAAAAATGTAGGAGAAAAAAAATGTAACTGTCATTCAGGAAAATGACAGTGGGAATAGTCATTCTGATGTTAAGTTTATTTTTATAGTCATTTTTGATAAGGCTAAAAACTGGGAATGATAAGTATTGTTTTTTTGCTTTTTTCCCAGTTCAGGGATTTTTCTCTACAATATGGCCAAGGAAGAAGGAGGGCAAGTGAGACCAGAATATCTCTAAGGGAGTGACTTTAATAATTAAGCATATAGTTTAAGCTGTGTAAAAGTAGAGGAAAGACATAAAGGAATCAAAGGATAGTGAAATGAAGTAGAGGTCCTTGCGGTATCCAGAGATTGTTGGAGTCCATGTTCTAAAGGAAGCAGTCTGAGGAATTCCCGTTGTGGTTCAGGGGGTTAAGAACCTGACAAAGGATTTTCCGTTGTGGCTCAGTTGTAACAAACCCAACTAATATCCATGAGGACATGGGTTCAATCCCCAGCTTTGCTCAGTGGGTTAAAGATCTGGTGTTGCCATGAGCTGTGTGTAGGTTGCAGATGTGGCTTGGATCTGGCTGTGGCAAAGGCATCATCTGGAGCTCTGATTTAACCCCTAGCCCTGGGAAATTCCATATGTCACAGATGTGGCCCTAAAAATAAAATAAAACAAAATAAATAAAATAAAAAGAAGTAGTCTGAGAATAGGGGACATGATGATCTATGAGCCACCTCTGAGAAAACTATATCATAGTGAGCAATGCTACTGTGACAATTGAATATGTCTCCATTTATAGCTGCTGCATTTAATGTGGTTTAATGAAGAGTTAGAGGCATTTGAATAGTTTGTTATATGTTCAGTATCATTATGAGTTTTCTATGCTGCCTTAGAAACTACCACAAACTTAGTGACTTATTACAGCAATCATTTATTAGGTAACAATTTCTGTAGGTCAGAAGTCTCAGGGCTGCATAGATGAGTTCTGTACTCAAAGTCTTTCTAAAAGTCATGGTATTGGCTGGCTACATTCTCAGTTAGGCAAGGATCTACTTCCAGCCTCTCTCGGGTTGTTGACTGATTTAATTTCATTGTGGAAGATCATTTGGCAGGTTTTGGGGTTCATTTTTCAAGGCCAGCAATAGAATCTTTGCACCAAATCCCTTACTTCTAGACCATCTTTTATTTAATTAGATCAGGGCCACAAGAATAATTTCCTTTAGATTAATTTAAAGTAAGTTCATTGGGGTATTTAATTGGATGTAAAAGTCTTTTACTTTTACCATTTTCTATTGATTAGAAGCAAACTACAATTTCTGCCTGCACTCAAGAGGAGGAAGCTATAAAAGGGTATGATTCATGACTGAGGGTGGTAGTGGTTATCTTAGGCTATATCCACCACAAAAATGAATATGTTGAACTATATGTTAAAGATGCTTTCTCAATAGTTTTGCTTTCACCTATTGAGGATTCATTGCATTATGATTCACCCTACTACTGAAAAATACTGGAAGAATGGTGTGGGGGGTAAATAACTGTTTTCATACCTTGGATGTAGGCAGTACAGGTTCATGAGAGAAGGGAAATAACAACATGATACCTGTGATTTCCAGCTTACTACCTACGACACATCCATTCATGCCCCAGAAAAAAGGCAGGCAGAAACCAAATATAAGCCAATTAAGTTGGGAAAGCATGGTTGTTTGTACAGATGAAAGTGACTAATTTTCGGGAAAGAAAATCAAAACTGGTACATAGGGGAAGACAGAAAGGGAGAAAAGAGGGGACAGATGCCACAGAGTCCTGTAGAGAGATCTCTCAAGTGTATGGCTGTGTAATGACCAGCCTTCAAAGAGGTCAGGAACTAGAGACTCATTCTAAGTGAAGTAAGTCAGATATCAGTGCCATAAGATATCACTTATATCTGGAATCTAATATATGGCACAAGTGAATATTTCCACAGAAAAGAAAATCATGAACTTGAAGAACAGACTTGTGGTTGCAAAGGGGAAGGAGGAGGAAGTGGGATGGATGGGGAGCTTGGGGTTAATAGATGCAGACTATTGCCTTTGCAGTGGATTAGCAATGAGATTCTGCTGTGTAGCACTGAGAACTATGTCTAGTCACTTATGATGGAGCATGATAATAGGAGAAAAAAGAATGTACACATGTATGTGTAACTGGGTCACCATGCTGTATAGTAGAAAATTGACAGAAATCTGTAAACCAGCTATAATGGAAAAAAAAAATCATTATACAAAAAATAAAAGGGAAAAAACATAAAGAGGTCAGGAATGAGACTGCTGGAAAGTGGTAGCGAAACAATTCATGGAGATCATATAGAGCAGAGAATTGGCCTTCTCATTAGCCACAGTCAAAATATTCCTTAGTATTCAGTTATCATGTAGAGTGATCAAAGCACTTACATCTTAGTTACTAGTCTAAACTAACACCAGAGTAAAGTCTTCTTTGGAAACTGTTCAAACTGAAATCCAACATCAAAAGAAGTGAAAGAAGGTAAACTAATTATGTGCTACAACAAAATTCAATAATCTTAAATACAAGAAAATCCAGCATTCAACAACATATGACTCACAGTAATGAACATACAGCCAAGTTTAACTAGGCTTACAAAGAAATACAAAAATATGAACCACTGTCAGGAGACAAATCTGTCATTAGATACAGGCACAGAAAAATCAAAGATGGAATTAGTAGCAATGGTTTTAAAAGAGCAATTGTGAATGTAATGTGTTCAAGAATTTAAAGTTGCACAAGATGGAATATATTTTTTCCTGTTTCCTTCCTTTACCAACAGAATTCTACCAGTTTTTTCTTTACCTCTTTTGGCCTAATTTACTTCAGTGGCAACAACAGATTCCACTGCAGGGTTACTCATACCACTCCACTACACATTATGACCTAGCTCAGAGGCAACAATGTAAGGCACCAAATGAACCAAATTATGAACTAAATACATGAAGTTGTATAATCACACCGAGGCAGGTTTATTTCACCTGACAAGATACAGGACAATACTTGTTTCTCAAAAAAGTTAATAGTGTGGAAAATAAAAAATTAAGGCCATAGAATAAAAGAAAGTAGAAGTAGAACTCAAAGAAATGGTGGACAATGCAACTATCAAAGGGAGTTGTGTGAAAATTAGAAAAACGTGAATATGTTCTACATAAAAGATGATAAGATATTTTAACTACGAAAACCTCTTACATGTGAAAATGCCATGATTTATGTTAAAAAGAGGCTTTAAAAAGTGATTAATATTTCAGGTATTAATGGAGGAAATGGCATGATATCTTAGATTTGCAGAGAAGATTCAACCATAAATGGACAATAAAGGAAAATTAATAACTATTGAATCTGGTTAAGAGGAACTTTGGGTTCATTATATCACTTTCTACTTGGTGTATGTTTATAAATTTCCCAAACAAGCCATTATAAATGGGGATGTTAGGATAAAAATCCTTATTTCTTAAAATTTTAATTAATTTCACAAAATCTCTTGTTTTTCTTGAAGCTGTGATTCAAAAGGGCCTTGCAGTTTAAACTTTCTAGATAGCATTCTATCATTAAATAACAAACCCACAGTATTGTATGCACACCTTATTGTTCTAGAGAAAACTTTGCAAATTACTGTTTTAGCCACTGTAGGTAAGCCATGCCAAAATCTCAGTAGCTAAACATTTAAGGTTTTATTTTTGTAGATTTGACATGAGTATTTTTAATAAAGAAAAACCATCTACATTAAAAAGCTTTAATATGTTCTAAGTTTTTAAATTTTCTCAATCTTATTTTGATAGAAATGTATGAGCGATAATGCTCCCCTATTTCTAAAAAGCAGGCCTTGTTCCTTTACTAAAGTTAAACCCCTTGTTAAAACCAACATCAAATGTAAGCTGTTGCTGGTGATGGTGGATTCTATATGGTTATTGATATATTTAGACTTTCTTTCCATCTGGCATGGGGACAAATGCTGAGAGGCTGTGAAGGATAAAAGGGGAAGTTTTAGGGGCAAGGTCTGCAAGTGCACTTTTATAAACTTGTTGGAAAGACAAGTTTTTGCTTACATTCCACTCACCGCAAATCAGTCTTATAATCCCACTCAACTGCAAGGGAGGCTGGAAATTTAATTTCTTTTTGCTAGGATCAACTGATATTTATTAAATCCCAAATATTTTCTTTGTCATAAGAAACATTTGGTTTAATAAATACTTTCATATGTTTATACTTACAAATAATCCACTTAGTTTAAGCTATCAGAAGATAAACTGTCATAACAGAAGTATGAATGGAAAGCTTAATTCATGAATTTGATTGGCAGTAAATGCTGTGGAGCCATATGCCTGAATTAAAACCCACCATTCATCCATTAAGATTTTTTGAGTGCCTAACATAAGGTACTACATTAGGCACTGAGAATGCCAACCAGAGATCCTGCAACCTATAAGGGAGAATGAGAAAGAATTCAGGGGATCGCAATAGTGTGTGCTCTGAAAACAGGTGGAAGGAATAACTACTTAAATATTGGTGGGTCGAGGCAAATTCCACAAAAAAATGAGGTGATATCTTTAAATGAAACCAAACAACAAGAAATGAGATTGAGTGGTTAGCCAGACAAACCTGGAGTTTTCCTGTGTGCCCCAACCCCAGGCTAAGGGAATGGCACATAGAAAGAATGAAGCGCTGGCAGATCATCTGAACAAGTGATAAACTATAAGTGCTCAATGTTTCTGGGGTCTAGAATACCTAGGAAAAAAAGCAAGTGATAAGACTGGAGAGAAAGTAAGCCAGTTTGTTAACCATTTATTAGAAGAAGGATGTCAAGGAGGGGCAAACTTAATTAAGTTATGGATAAGATGGGCTGTTTCTAAAATTTTTTAATGATCTAATTTAATAATTTAATTTAATAATTTAATAAAATCATTTAATGATTTAATTTAATTTAATGATAGAATCACTAATTTTGCTTAAAGAGGTTTGTAATTTAAATGTTTTTTTGATAGCATTCTGCTAAACACCACCTGTTTCTTACATGTAAGACTGTATTAGAGAAGACAGGGTAGACAGGTTACCTCTTTCCAACAAGTTTATAAAGATAGACTCTGTGCCTGTTCTTTAACTAAGAGAAATAGAATACAACACTTTTAAATGAAAGTGATTCTACAAAAATCTTCAGCTTCTCTGAAACAAGTAAATTCTGGTCTTTTACTAGTATTTTTCATTCAAACTTTTCTGTTAAGATTAAGAATTTGAAGTTAATTTGGTACAAAGCAAATAATGTAATTTTATATGTAGTTTTCATAATAACTCAGATAATATAAGTAATGATTTTTATTAGATTATGAATTTTATTTTATAAGCCTTTTGGATTTTTTTTTTGTCTTTTGGATTTTTAACATGATCTTGTAATAATAGCATATCCACATTTCCTTTTCCTGTAATTTCTTAACTTCCTCAGACATCACATACATACATATGCACATTTATAGATAAACATGTATATAGTGAGCTTTTTTATCTCAGATTGTAAAATACCACAGTGTATTAAATATGCTTTAAGTTGTCACTAATAAAGCTTGATTTATAGATATTTGCAATTTACAAAAAGTAATGAAGATTTAATATAAATTAGAAGATAAAAAAATACGTCTATAATAATATATAGTAAAATGTTTAGTTTTGACTTACATGAACGTGATTTTTACTGCTTATTTTCAAGTGCAAGCAGTCTTAAATATCCCCCCAAATTTTTCAGAAATTTAGTATCATCATGTAGCAGAGACGTAAATAACTTATTGAATGATGCTGAATATTTTGTTCCAGTAGAGAGTTCAAAACATTTGAGAAGTGAGTGTCAAAATATGCCAGTATCAATTTAGATGTTATTGATAACTTTTAGAAAATATATTTCATAATAAAGTATTATAATTATGAAAATAATATTATCTGAAATTATACTTGATTTATATCTTTGGAGATATTTATAATAAAATAACTGCATGTAACAAGTACATAGAATATATTAATTATGCATATACAAACACTTACATTTTTATTTTCTCTTTTGGCTGCCTTGTGGCATATAGAATTCCTAGGCCCAGGGATCAGTTTCAAGCCACAGTTGCAACCTATGAAGCAACTGCAGCAACACTAGATCCTGTAACTCACTGTGCTGGGCCAGGAATTGAACCTATGTCCTGTAGAGACACTGCCAATCCTGTTGTGCCACAGCAGGAACTCTTTACATGTATTTTTAACAAAGGCCAAATTATACATTATCGTTTTGTAGCCAGTTTTTTTTTTTAAACTTTAGTGGTATATCACAAATATTTTCATGACAACATTAATCTACAACTTCATTTTATTGACTGAGAAGAATTCTGTTTTATGAGGATGACTAACTTTGTTATCTATGTTCACATAACAAGCGATGATCCAGCCTTATTCTTACTGTCTATTTCAAATATAACACATTCAAATATAAGTTTTCAGTAACTTCCCATTGCCTACTAAATATAATTCACACTTGAGATCTGCCATTAAATAGCATAAAAGACAGTTTCTGCTACCTTTATCTAATTATTTATAACTTGATTTCCTATATACTTAGTATGTTCCAGAACAAATAATTTTGTGTACTTAATTTATTTTAATCCTTAAATATATCGAAAATTTACTCTATGAAATAACTTACCTGTAGTAAAACCTAAACTTTTTAAATTGTGATTTCATATAAGTGATTAGAACAAGAATACTTACTACAGACCTTTAAGACTGTATTCTGAAATAAGAAGTATTCCACATACACATGCATACTAAATATTGCACATACCCTGGGTTCAGATCTCAGTATCCAGTTCTTTCTCACTCAAAGGGATTCTTGGCAGTGTTTTAATCAGTGGAATCAATAGAGTAATCTCTACACTTTCAAAACCTCTTTGTTTTGATACACATCTGTGTTTGGGTGCCCACTTTCTACCTCCCCTTACTCTTAATTACCAAACTCTTAATATTTACATCTGGAAATGTTTTAAATGATCTTAAAATACTTCCTATGTAGGCTATATCTCCATCCAATATAGCCCTGGAACATTTAATTTTATGTAACATTGCCTTGTCACATAGTAAAAGTTGGCTTAATTCTTAAGTATATAGGCAAAATTCACATCCTCCAAATACTTTCTGTAACTTTCACATAAGAATGCATAAATTTAATTGCTGGTACTATGATTTACTTGTTCACACCATAGATTGGTTTTTCTTCTTCTAACCTAATTACTTCCTATCTTTATGAGTATCCTTCGCCCAATCCATTCTCTGCTACAATTAAGATTCTGCGTGAAAGGGCAATAAGAGTAGCATTTTAAACTCTCCCTTGAAGGGACGAATCATTTCTTATTTGTAATCTGAATTGAAATCAAATTGCTTGTTTACTTATACCATCTCACTTCTTGGCATTAAACTTCCCTTAGGCAGCAATATCAAGGGGGTAAGTTTCAACTACTTCCTGTTCAATTTAATGAAATGCACAGTCATTAAAACCTCTGTTTTGCAGATAAGTAAATTGATATTTACAACAATCAAAATTTTTCGAAGGCAAAACAGCAAGTAAACAGTAGATTATAAACTGGGAATCCTATTCTAAGTCCAGTCCTTTGTCTGCTAACAAAAAAAAAAAAAAATTGACCCTGTCTAACATCTGCTTTCCATTATTGAACACTGGGGACAAAACAGATCCTCCTTCTTAAAGACTTAATGTCAGCGGAATTTTGGGATTAATGTTTCTTCTATTCAGAGGAAATTAAAGAGGCCCTTGGCTTCAGGCTCAGTGATTTCTTCTGATTTGCTTTCAAATATGATCCTCACTGTAGTGGTGGGACTAAGGACTCATTTCTTAGGACCAAATCCCTGAACCTCACCTCAGTTCTAGTAATAAAACTAGAATTTTTATGCATATTAATCACCTTTTGCATTGAATACATTGTGCTAGGATAAATATTATGCAACTTATTATAATACATGACAAGATATAAAGCAAAGGAAAATTTAAAAAATGTTATTGATTAGAAAGTTATAAACTGTCTCAATACTCTCTAAGCCCCCAATTCCTAAATTCTTTTGAGACTTCTTTGCTGCTTTGCTCTTATCATTCGCAATTTATTCAGTGAGCATTAACGAAGTACTTGGAATTCTGGCCTTTATAATCAGACCCGCCCACTAGGAGATGGAAGGGGGTACTACTTATACCCCTCAAACATCCACCTGATCATCAGAAATGATAGTCCTAGAAGTGAGGTTCCTGATTCTTGCCTGTCTGCCTGATATTTATTGGAACATGTGATTATCTAGTTTTGGTCCTTTGAAATGACATTATCTGGAATTCTGAAGCTTTTTCCCATTGCTAAATCACTTTGCTTTCTGAAAAACAGCCAGGCTAACCTATGTAAGTCTAACCGATATGAGTTTGGGTTTTGGAAATGTGTTCAATTACATAACCATGGAACACCAATTTACTAGTACCTTTAAACCCAGTTCAAGTAGCTGAGATCAAATAGTTGTCACCATTTTAAAAGCAAGCCAATTACCTTTCTTTTTGATCAAAAGAACTGGTTCAATGTTGTGCTAAGGTAGTTGCAGATTTTCCCCAAATCTCAGGGTGATTAAAATCATCAACCTCTCTGGTTAGGTTATATAAAATAGAAATTAAAGCCTTAAAATTAGGGCATAGCACAGTCTCTTATCTGTATAGTCACATATATTTTGTGAGATTCATTAAAAGGAGTCTTAGGATTTTCTCCATCCACGATCATCATGTGTATGAGGAAAACATATACACATTTGTTTCATATGAGGAAAATTCATGTGCGCATTTAGTATATATCTAATGACCTCATTTCTATTCCTGGATTTTCTGCTGGTTCTCTGTGTCAAGTCTCTTAACCTCTTATGCCTCTTCTTCCATCTGTAAAATGAGGATAATAATAACCACCTCCCACATCACTGAAAAAGCAGATTAATGAGATGTCTAAGAAATATTTTAGCTATTTAGAAAATGTGTCAATGATAGGTACATTTTGTAAAAGCACTTTTAAAAGGGGCATTTTCTGTGGAATTGTGGAAAGGCTCCTTTACTGAAAATACAGTTTTTGAGAAAATGCTAAAGGTAAAACTACTTTTTATAAGAGTATCTTAACATGTTTATATTTTTTTCTGAAATATAGCTACTGATATCAGTAAGTTCAAAGATTTGAAAACAACTGCTTTTATTCTTTTTTTTTCTGTGTTTCTTTTTGTTTTTATTTCTTTATATATATATTTTTTCTACTGCACAGCATGGTGACCCAGTTACACATACATGTATACATTTTTTTTTCTCACTTTATGTGTTCCATCATAAGTGACTAGACAGAGTTCCCAGTGTTACACAGCAGAATCTCATTGCTAATCCATTCTGAAGGCAACATTCTGCATCTATTTACCCCAAGTTCCCAGTCACTCCCACTCTCTCCCCTTCCCACCTTGGCAACCAAAAGTCTATTCTCCAAGTCCATGATTTTCTTTTCTGTGGAAAGGTTCCTTTGTGCCATATATTAGATTCCAGATATAAGTGATATCATATGGTATTTGTCTTTCTCTTTCTGACGTACTTCACACAGAATGAGAGTCTCTAGTTTCATCAATGTTGCTGCAAATGGCATTATTTTGTTCTTTTTCATGTTCCATTGTGTATATATACCACATCTTCCTGATCCAATCATCTATCAGTGGACATTTGGGTTGATTTGCCATCTTGGCTATTGTGAATATTGCTGCAATGAACATGTGGGTGCATGACCAATGGAACAGAATAGAGAACCCAGAAATAAACCCAGACACCTTTGGTAAATTAATCTTTGACAAAGGAGGCAAGAACATAAAATGGGAAAAAATCTTTTCAGCAAGTATTGCTGGGAAACCTGGACAGCTGCATGCAATTCAATGAAACTAGAACACCATGCACAAAAATAAACTCAAAATGGCTGAAAGACTTAAATATAGGGCAAGACACCATCAAACTCCTAGAAGAGAACATAGGCAAAACACTCTCTGACATCAACCTCATGAATATTTTCTCAGGTCAGTCTCCCAAAGCAACAGGAATAAAAGCAAAAATAAACCAATAGGACCTAATCAAACTGACAAACTTTTGCACACCAAAGGAAACAAAAAAGACAACTTACAGGATGGGAGAACATAGTTTTAAATGATGCAACTGACAAGGGCCTAATATCTAAACCGTACAAACAATTTATACACCTCAACAGCAAAAAGCCAACAACCCCATTGAAAGATGGGCAAAGGACCTGAATAGACATTTCTCCAAGGAAGATATACAGATGGCCAACAAGCACTTGAAACAATGCTCAACATCACTGATTATTTGAGAAATGCAAATCAAAACTACCGTGAGATACCACCTCACACTAGTCAGAATGGCCATCATTAATAAGTCCACAAGTAACCTATGCTGGAGGGGTTGTGGAGAAAAGGGAACCCTCTTGCACTGTTGGTGGCAATGTAAGCTGGTACAACCACTATGGAGAACCATATGGAGGTACCTTAGAAAACCATACATAGAACTACCATATGACCCAGCAATCCTACTCTTGTGCATATATCTGGACATATCTCTACTTAAAAAGGACATATGCACCTGCTTTTATTCTTTGAGTATTACACAAAATCATCAAAAAGAGACAATATTATCTGAATGAAGGCTTGAATGAATCAGTGAATGAACAAAGAATGATGGGATTGAGAAGGAGGGTCTAAGAGCTACTAGAAGAGTGATGATTGCTACTTGGCAAAACCAGTCATAATGATCACCCATGATGAGGATATGCTCTAGGAAAATGGTTACATGGGCACTGAACATGCTTTTTATGCTTTAGAGTGCAAGCACCTCTCCTGTGAGATCTTTTGAGGGGGGAGAGGCCATCCTATACTCCAAAGATGATTGTCAATATTCATTACAAGGTGGATCTTGAGAAAGTAGAGCTTAGCAAAGACATCAGCATGAAGTGTCCCAAAGAAGGTAGTCAAACTTCAACAATGATTGTAGAGTCTTCAACATTTGAAGTAAATGTGCCCTTGGGAAAGAGCTGAGGTTCTGTAAGTCCAAAGAGATAAAATATTTTTTCATTTTGATGTTTCATTTGCATGTAACTGCTGGTGAGTTCCTGGGATATTTGTGGTCTATATTTTCTTTTCTTTCTTTTTCTTTTTTTTTCTTTTTCTTTTTTGCTTTTTAGGGCCATACCTATGGCATATGGAAGTTCCCAGGCTAGGGGTCGAATCGGAGCTACAGCTGCCAGTCTACACTACAACCACAACACCTCAGTATCTGAGCCACGTCTATGACCTACACCACAGCTCATGGCAATGCTGGATCCTTAACCCACTGAGCAAGGCCAGGTATTGAACCTGTGTCCTAATGGATGCTAGTCAGATTCATTTCCACTGAGCCATGATGGGAACTTCTGTAGTCTATTTTTAGCTATAAGATTATTGGAGAATTGGGAGGGTTGTGTCATCAATATAAGTAATCATAGTCCACAACTGATATATTAAAAGAAATGATCAAATGAAATCTGTATATTAGAGAACTATGAATTTAGTATTTCTTTGGAAAACATTTATATAACCTTGACTGTGTCAGTCATGAGCTAGTTTTGTGGGAGCTTTCATTGAGTTTATAGTTTGAAGAAAAGCCAATTGAAAGCAGATAATAAGACTGTGTGACAATGACCATATTAAATATATGCAGTCAGGGTTATGGAAGAGAAAAAAAAATTACCAAGAGACTTCGGAAATACGCAAAAGCTTAAAGACTCCTGAAAATTTTGATATTTTTAGATGATAATTTACAAGGAATCACAGGGATGAGATTAAAGAAGCAGAATAAAGTTATATCTTGATAAACCTTGTATGTTTTCCTTGCTCAGTAATTGGGAGCCATTAAATGATCAGATTTGAATTTTTAGAATGATCTTAAATTAAGAATTAAGAAATCTGTTTTACTTTGCTGTTACTGCTGTAATACATTACTAGTAATACACATACTACAATAAATTATCAAATTGAGGGTTTTAAAATAACATAAATGTATGATCTTAATGGTTCTGGAGATCAGAAGTTCAATACCAGTTTTCACTGGGCCAAAGTGTTGGCACTTTGTGGAGTCTCTGTGGGGAGACTCCATTTCCTTGCTTTTTTCAGCTTCTAGTGGCTGCTGGTATTGCTTGTTTTGTATTCCCTTTCTCTGTTTTTAAAGTGCATCACTCTAATCTCTGTTCATACTACATTCTCCCATTATATATTTAATCTCCCACTTACTCCTTCTTATAAGGATATTTGTGGTCACACTTATAGTATAGGCAGATACTCCCCCATCTCAAAATCCTTCAATTAAGCATGTTTGCAATATTCATTTGCCATGTAAAGTAACAGGCTCCCAACACTATGACCTGGATATTGTTGAGGACCATTGGTCTGCCTACACCAGAACCTATGTCTGATGGTAAGGAGCCCCCCTCCACACATATCCCATGACACACACACACACATACCCCCCAAAAAAAAGCCAAAACCAAACACAAAACCCACCAGAATAAGGTACCTGCACTAGGTCAATGCCTATGATGGATTTGTTGAATGAATGGTAGTTCAGAGTATGGAAAATGAAGAACTAGAGTTGAAATCTAGATATATGGCTTGCATAACATATGATACATTTGATCAAAATGAAGAATTTTACTCATAAATGGAAGTAGATCTCTTCATTAAAAAAATTTTACTGTTGTATGGCATTCAAATTTTCTGTATACAAGTCCTGGGATTATTTCTTTTAAAACCACTTCTCCAACAAATGTATATATTGAATGGTCGGTCACCCCCACCATGACAGTTCCATTCCATATTTGTAATGTTGGAGTATGCTGTTTCCATGGAATACAGATTCATGTTTTGAAAAGATTAATCTGATTAATTTCAGATCAATCTATTTCAACTATGAGACTACTTTCTATGCTAGTACAAGTTTTAAACCATAAAATACTTACGTTGTGGATTTTTACTATTATATTTAAATTCTGATTACTATTTTAAATTTTCATGTGCTGCTTCTTTATGTTTCATAAAAGACCAAGGCCCAAAGATGAATTACTACCATTTCAATAAATATCTAATTATTTCACAACAGAAAACCAATAAAATCAAATTTCATGTATTTTTCCTTCAACTCGATCTTGTACAAATATCAATTTTTCATGTTTTTGTCTGATTAAAATATAAGTTATAGCTTACATTTTTAAATAATAAGACACTAGATTTCTGGGGTTTTGAAAAGTTCTTTCAATGCAGAAACAAAATAAGATAGAGTGTAATTTTTTTCTGGTAAAAATAAAAAGCAAATATTGTTTCTTATGTGCGGTTTAATATAAATCATTTATGGATACTTATCCTAATAATTCTACAATATTTTAATCTGCAAAAAATCATTTGAAGTTTCTTATCTTGTTTTTGGGTTTTTATAGCGAATTAAATATTTAGGAAAGAAAATAGTCTTCGCTATTTCAAATATACTAGAAAACAAATCCAAATGGGGAATATAGAAGTGAAAACCTCCATGTTTCCCTTCCTATATTTTTCTTTCCCAATAAAGATCTTCCTATTTCTTACCTGCTTGATAATTCTGAACTGAAATCTGGGTTAAATTTTGACAAAGTTTCAAGAGTTCAACATAGCTAACTTTAAGCATATTTTATACACTCCAGTTAAGACATGTGGTTCAAACTGCTATTGAAAATAGAAAAGAACATTTGAAAATAATAGCTATTGCGAATGAAATCGCAAATATGTAACTATATTATTGATAAAAATCTTTTAGGCTGTAATGTGGCCTCTTCCATGGTCTTGAGCTGTCAATGAAATAAATGATCATATGGAATTAATGATCTTCTCTGAATGTGATTATTTAATTTTATGTTACTTTATATTATGTTACTTTATGTTATTTTATTTTATATTTTTCTTTTTAGGGCTGGACTGAGTGGCATATGGAAGTAGCCAGGCTAGAGATTGAATTAGATCTGCAGCTGCCATCTCAAGCCGTAACCACAGCAACACAGGATCTGAACAGCATCTGTGACCTACACAACAGCTTAAAAACAACACCAGATTCATAACCCACTGAGCAAGGCCAGGGATTGAACCTGTGTCCTCATCGATACTAGTTGGGTTTGTAACCAGTGAGCCACAAGTGGGAACTCCGAGTTTGACTATTTTAGATATTTAATGTAAGTTGAATCATGAAGGATTTGTCCACCTGTGTTTGGCTTATTTCACTTAACATGGATGAACTCTGAGAAGATTATGGTATCACATATGCCACAATTTCTTTCTTTTTAAAGCTGGATAATACTCTACTGAATGTATATACCACATTTTCTTTATCCACTCACTCATCCCTGGTCATCCATTTCACATCTTGACTATTTTGGAAAATACTACATGAACATGGGAATACAAATTTTTTGAGATTTTATTTCAATTCTTTTGAACAACTATTCAGAAGTATGATTGGTGTATTATATAGTAGTTTTATTTTTAACTTTTTGCAAAATCTTTATACTATTTTTTGATAACAGCTGAATCATTTTGCATTCCACAAACCATGCATATAAGGGTTTCAATATTTCCACATCCTTGCCCAAACTTAGCTTTTGTTTGGTTGCCTTAAAAAAAATAATAGTCATCCTAACATGTTTAGGAAATAGCTCATTGTGGGTTTGATTTTCATTTCCCTGATTATTAGTGATGTTGAGCATATATGTCTCTATTTTTTGCCTATTTGCATGTTTTCTTTGGAAAAATGTCTATTTAAGTCCTATGCCCAATTTCAATCAGGTTATTTCTTCTTTACCTGTTGATTTGTAGAAGTCACTTACATATTTTAGGTATTAACTCTATATCAAAAATAACAGTTTGCAAATATTTTCTAATACTCCATAGGTTGCCTTTGTACTCTGGTAATTGTTTCTTTTGCCTGCAGAAGATTTTTAGTTTGATACAGTCCTGCTTATCCATTTTTCCTTTTTTTGCCCTTGTTTTTTGTGCCATATCCAAGAAATCATAGTCAAGACTAATTTCATGAATATTTTCATCTATGTTTCCTCTAGTTGTTTACAACTAGAGGTATTACATATATGTATTTAATTAATTTTGAGTATTTGTGTGCAGTATAGGGTAAGTTTGAATCTCATTCTTTTGCATGTGGCTATTCAGTTTTTCCAACACTATTTGTTAAGAGAATATTCAGTTACAATTGTGTATTCTGGCACTCTTGCAGATCAAATAAGAAGTTTTTTGTGGATCTATTTCTGAATCCTCAATTGTGTTCCATTTTTCTATGTGTCCGTTTTTATGCCATTACCATACTGTTTTAACTACTGTAACTTTGTAACATATTTTGATGTCAGGAAGTGTGTTGCCTCCAGCTTTGTTCTTCCTTTCTTATCTATTATGGTCATTTGTGATTTCATATAAATTTTAGATTTCTTTTGTTTTTCTGAAAAAATTCCATTGAGATTTTGAGAGGAATTTTATAGAATTTGTAGATTTGCTTGGGTAGTATGGACATTTCAACAATAATAAGTTTTCCAATCCATGAACACAAATGTCTTTTTTTTTTAAGTCTTTAAATTCTTTCATCAATGTGTTACTCTTTTCAATTACAAGTTTTTTACCTCTTCATTTAAGCTTATTTCCAAGTATTATGTAGTTATTGATGATATTGTAAATGCACTTATTTTCTATATTTCCTTTTCAGATGATCAGTTGTTAACTGTATAGAAAAAAAAATGGTTTTTATGAGTTAATTTTGGATGCTACAATAATGTGTAATTATTATTTTATTTTTTTTTGCAAAAATATTTTAGGATTTTTAATATATAAAACATGTGATCTGCAGAGATAACTTTGCTTCTTTCTTTCTGCTTTGGATGGTCATTGATTTTGTTTTCTAGGTTAATCGCTCTGACTAGACTTTCCAGTACTATACTGAATAAGAGTGGCAATAGTAGGCATCTTTGCCTAGTTCCTAATATTTTAGATTTTAATCATCGAGTTTAATGTTAACTGAGGACTTGTTGTATATGGCTTTCTATTCCTAGTTTGCTGGAGTTTTATCATGGAAGCCTGTTGAATTTGTCAAATGCTGTTTCTGGAACTACTGAGATGATCATGCAATTGGTACATTTATTTTGTTAATGTAAAATATAAAATTAATTTTTGTCATTTGCTGAACAATTCTTCGAACCTAGTGATAAAACTCAGCTTGGTCATGGTGTTATGATCCTTTGCATATGCTGTTTAATTCAGTTTATTAGTATTTGGTTGAGAATTATGACATTTATGTTTATTATGGATATTGGTCTTTATTTGTAGTATCTTAGTCTCTTTGTCTTTTACAGAGGTTAACCCACTTTTGTATGGAGTAATTATTGATAAAGAATGATTTACTACTGCCATAGTGTATTCTATCTTGTAGTTCTTTTGTCTCTCTTTTCCTCTCTTTATATCTTCCTTTATATTTCATTGATTTTTTTAACTGATATACTTTGATTCTTTGGTCTTATTCTTGTGTATTTTCTCTGTATATTTTCATAGCACTTGCTTATACATAATTATCATAGTGTATTTTAAGCTGTAACAACTTAAAATCTATAGCAGGAGAAACATTGCATTGTTGCTTATTCCTCCTTCATGTTTTTGATGTCATAATTTATCCTTTATATTGCATATCCATTTACATACTTTTATAATTATTTTAATTTTTTGTCTTTTAATTTTTATACTAGAATTGAAATTGATTTACCAGAATTCACACTGTGGCTCAGAGGGTTAATGATCTGACATTGCCTCTGTGAGGATGCGGGTTCTATCAGTGGCTTGTTCAGTGGGTTAAGGATCTGATGTTGCTGTAAGCTGTGGCTAATTCACAGATACAGCTCAGATTCAGTGTTTCTGTGATTATAGTGTAGGTCAGCAGCTGCAGCTCTGATTCTACCACTAGCCCAGGAACTTCCATATGCCACAGGTGCAACCATGAAAAGAAAAAAAAAGTGATTTACCATCTATCATTATACTATTTACAGTACAGTCATCCCTCAGTATCCACAAGTGATTGGTTCTAGGACTTGCTGAAAATACCAAAATCTGTGGGTGCTTAAGTCCCATAGTTGTTTTTTCATAGCTGCAGTTGAATATCCCAGATTTATCTAACAATAGATTAGGTAGTATTATATGTACTTACTGAAAAAGAATCCACATATAAGTGAACTCATGTGATTCAAACCTATGTTGTTCAAGGGTCAACTGTTTTGTATTTATCAATGAGTTTTTTCTTTGATATGATATTGTATTGCTGTTTTGCTTCTTTTTGTTTGAACTTGAAAGCTGCCCTTTAGCATTTCTTGTAAATCAAATCTATTGGCAATGAAATCTCTCAGTTTTTGCTATTACTTCTAAGCAGTGTGACTTCAAAGAAGTTACTTAACCTCTCTGTGCCTCACTTATCTCAATCTAGTAAAATAATTCATTTTAAAGAACTGAGGGGATTAAGATGGCAGAATAGAAGGACTGTTGCTCAACTTCTCTCATAAAAAAAAAAGTTACAATTAAATGCTGAACAACCTTAAGCCAAATGGATTGGAAACTTTCAAAAAAAAATCTCACTACAGTAGACAAAGAGGAGGCCACATCAAGAGGTAGGAGGGGCGATTAAATGATATAAGCAAGGCCATACCTCCATGTGGGAAGCTCCCAGACTGGAAAGTGACTGTATCACAGAGACTCATGTACAGGAGAGAGAGTTCTGAGCCCCATGTCAAATCCCTACACCTGCAGATCTGGCATTGAGAGAAAGAGCCCCCAGAGCATCTGGCAGTGAAGGCCAGTGGGCTTGTGTGCAGGAGTTTCAAAGGACTGGGGGAAATGGAGACGCCATTCTTGAAAGGTGCACACAGACTTTGACATGCACTGGGTCCCAGAGCAAAGCAAAGACTCCATAAGAATCTTGGTCGTACCTGACTGCATTTCTTGGAGAATCTCCTGGGAAAATAGGGGGATACTGTAGCTTGTTTTGGGGGAAAGACATTGGAGGCAAATCTCTCGGGAATATTCATCAGCATGTGTTTTCTGGAGGTGGAAATTTTGGGAATATCTGGCCCTATGTCTCAGTGCTGAGAAGCCCCAGGCCAAACAATAATTCAGGTGGGATCACAGTCCAACCCATCAGTAAACAGGCTGCCTAAAGAACCCTCAGTCACACAGCCTCCTCTGATCTCACCCAGAGAAAAAGCCCCATCCAGCAGAGGGATAGCAATCAGCCCCACCTACCAGTGGGCAGGCACCAGTCCTTCACATAAGCTCAAAGCAAGCCCCCATACCAACTTAAGCCACAAGGGGGCAGACATGAGCAATAAGAGAGGCTATAATTCTATTTTCTGCAAAAAGGTTACCACACCAAAAACCTATAAAAATGAAAAGACAGAGAATTATAACTCAGGTAAGGGAGAAAGAAAAACAGCTAAGTGATCTGGAGATTATTAGCCTTCAGGAAAGAGACTTTAGACTATTGATGCTGAAGATGATGCAAGACATTGGAAATAAACTAGAGGCAGAGATAGATAATTTACAGGAAACAATGAGCAAAGAAATTCACAATTTAAAGCTTAAGCAAGCAGAGATGTAAAATGCAATAACTGAAATGAAAAATTCATTAGAAGCAACCAACAGCAGAATACAGGAGGCAGAAGAACAAATAAGCGGGGAGAAGGACAGACTAGTGGAAGTCACTGATGTGGAACAGAAAAAAAAAGATTGAAAACAAATGAAGAGAGTCTCAGAGAACACTGGGACAATGTTAAACACACAAACATCCATATTATAGGGGTGCCAGAAGGAAAAGAGAAAGAGAAGGGGAAAGAAAAAATATTTGAAGAGATAATAGCTGAAAATTTCCTTAACATGGGAAAGGAACCACTCACTCATATCCAGGAAGCACAAGTACCATACAAAATAAACCCAAGGAGGAATACACTGAGACACATATGAATCAAACTAACCAAAATTAAAGACAAAGAGAAAATCTTGAAAGCAGCTAGGGAAAAGAAACAAATAACATACAAGGGAACCCCAATAAGGTTATTAGCAGATTTTTCAGCAGAAACTCTGCAGGCCAGGAGGGAGTGGCATGGTATACTTAACATGATGAAAGGAGAAAACCTCCAACCAAGATTACTTTACCTAGCAAGACTCTCATTTAAATTTGAAGGACAAATCAAAAGGTTTAGAGATAAGCAAAAGCTAAGAGAATTCAGCAACACTAAACCAGCTTTACAACAAATACTAAAGGAACGTCTCTAGGCAGAAAAGAAAAGCACACAACCAGAAACAAAAATACCACAAATGACAAGGCTCACGTAAAGGCATATATACAGTAAAGGTAGGAAATCATCCATGCACAAATATGCCACCACAATCAGAAATTGTGAGAAGAGGAGGGTACAAATGAAGGACAGTGGAGGTGCACTTGCAATTAAGAGACCAACGAGATACAAAAACAAGAAAAATCAACTCAAATACAAAACTAAATAGTCATCAAACCACAAGAGGAGAGAACAAGAGAAGGGAAGAAAAAAGAGCAACAAAACCAAATCCAAAACAGTTAATAAAATGGCAATAAGAACATCCATATCAATAATTACCTTAAATGTTAATGGAGAAAATGCCCCAACCAAAAGACATTGACTAGCTGAATGGATACAAAAACAAGACCCATATATTTATGCTGTCTTCAAGAGACCCACTTCACTCCTGGGGATATACACAAATTGAATGTAAGAGGATGGAAGAAAAAATTCCTTGCAAATGGGAATCAAAAGAAAGCTGGAGTAGCAATACTCATATAGACCTTAAAATACTCAAATAGCAATACTCAAATAGACCTTAAAATGAATATTTTAAGAGACAAGGAAGGACATTACATAATGATCAAAGGATAAATCCAAAAAGAAGATATAATGTAAAAATCTATGCACCCAACACAGGATCACCTTAACATATATGGCAACTGCTAACAACCTTAAAAGGAGAAATTGACAATAGCACAATAATAGTGGGGGACGTTAACACCCCACTTACAGCAATGGACAGATCATCCAGACAGAAAATCACTAAGGAAACACAGGTCCTGAATGTAGCATTAGGCCAGCTTGACTTAATAAATATTTATAAGACTTTCCATCCAAAAGGAACAGAATACACATTCTTCTCAAGTGCACATGGGACATTCTCTAAGATTGATCACATCCTGGGCTACAAATCAAGCCTTGGTAACTTTAAGAAAATTGAAATCATATCAAGCATCTCTTCCGACAACAATGCTACATGACTGGAAGTCAACAACATGAAAAAAAACTGTAAGAAACACAAACATATGGAGACTAAACAACATGTTACTAAACAACCAATAGATCACTGAAGAAGTCAAAGAGGAAACTAAAAAATACCTAGAAGAAAATGACAACAATGATACAAGACTCCAAAATCTATGGGATGCAGCAAAAGCAGTTCTAAAAGGGAAATTTATAGCAATAAAAGCCTACCCAAGGAAACAAGAAAAATCTCAAATAAACAACCTAACTTAGCTCATCTAAAGCAGCTAGAGAGAGAACAAACAAGACCTAAAGTTAGTGGAAGGAAAGAAACCATAAAGATTAGAGCACAAATCAATGAAATAGAAATGAAGAAAATCAAAGAAAAGATCTGTGAAACTAAAAGGTGGCTCTTTGAAAAGATCAACAAAATTGATAAACCCTCATCCAGACTTAGCAAGAAAAAGAGAGGATTCACATCAATAAAACAAGAAATGAAAAAGTAGTAACAGCAGACATCACAGAAATACAAAGGGTCAAAAGAGACTACTACATGTAACTATACGCTAAAAGAATGGAAAACCTACAATAAATGGACAAATTCTTAGAAAAGTACAATCTTCCAAGACTAAACCAAGACGAAATAGAAAAGATGGATAGACCAATCACAATTACTGAAATTGAAACTGTGATTAAAAAACTTCCAACAGGAGTTCCCATCATGGTGCAGCAGAAACAAATCCAACTAGGAGCCATGAGGTAGTGGGTTTGATCCCTCCCCTGCTCAGTGGGTTAAGGATCCAGTGTGGCTCTGAGCTGTGGTGTATGTCACAGACTTGGCTCGGATCTGGCACTGCTGTGGGATTAGACCCCTAGCCTGGGAACCTCCATATGCCATGCGTGAAGCCCTAAAAAGCCAAAAAAAAGCACTTCCAACAAACAAAAGTCCAGGGCCAGATGGTTTCACAAGCAAATTCCAGCAAACCTTTAGAAAAGAGTGAACATCTAGCCTTCTGAAACTATTCCAAAAAATTGCAGAGGGAGGAACACTCCTAAACTCATTCAATGAGGTCACCATCACTGTCATCACCCTGATACCAAATCCAGACAAAGATATCACAAAACAAGAAAATTACAGGCTACTTTCATTGATGAACATATATGCAAAAATCCTCAACAAAATACTAGCAAACTGAATCCAACAATACATTAAAAGGACTGCACATATCATGATTAAGTGGGATTTATCCTAGGGATGCAGGGATTCTTCAATATCTGCAAATCTATCAATGTGATAGACCACATCAACAAATTGAAGAATAAAAACCATATGATCATCTCAATAGATACAGAAATGGCTTTTGACAAAAATTCAACACCTGTTTCTGATAAAAACAGCTTCAGAAGGATAGGTGTTAACTCTTCTCTGAATATTTGATAAAATTTACCTGTGTAGCCATTGGTTCCTGGACTTTTGTTTTTTGGAAGTTTCTAAATCACATTTTCAATTTTGGTACTTGTGATTGATCTGTTCATATTTTTTACTTCTTCTTGGTTTAGTCTCGGTAGGTGCACATTTTTAAGAATGTGTCCATTTCTTCTAGGTTGTCCATTTTTGGCATATAATTGCTTATAGTAGTCTCTTACGTTTCTTTGTATTTCTCTGGAATCAGTTGTAGTTTCTTAGCCCTGGAAATACCATTATACCTGGTGAGTGATCAGTAGTTTATTCAGTAAATGAATGGTCAAGGTACATATAAAATCAACCATCAGTCTCTTCTCTGTATATAATTTGAGTAACCAAGAAATGACCATTGTGTCATTCGGTCATCACAGAAGTACTCTTTACACTTTCATTTTTAATCAAATACGTATTAGTCAAAACACTTTTGACAATACTTTGTGAATGAAATACAAAATCAGATAATCAAGTGATATTTGAAGCTGGGGTTATAAAACTTTTATTCTAAGGTCTTTTGAATAAAAAATGAAAAAGGAATCAAATGTGATGAGTAACCAAAAAAAATCATTTCACCATTTTTAATAAAACAGTCTGCATTTATCCTATTCAAGAAAAACTGAATTAGATTTGAAAATGAAGTCAAATGAGAAAAGCAGTTTCTCATTAAATTAAGTGTAAATTGAACATAATAATACAATATTTTGCAATACACGTACAGAGATTTCTATAATGAAATCCTATTATGCACATAATGCTGAAGAATACAGTGAAAAAAAATTCCTGCCTGCTAAAAAGCACCATTACAAACTACATCCAATAAATATACCTATCAGCATTCTTTATGGGAAAACAGTCCATATTTTTCTGGGAAAAATATAAATTATTGTCCATTGTGCCATTTTCATTGACATAGGAGAAAAAATTAACACAAAAGACCTCCACTTCTATCTAATACTATGTTGACATATTTTCAGTTCCTTTAAATAAGCAATAACATGAAAACATTTCTAAACTCTTAACATCATACTGGAAAACAGAATTTAGTTTTTAGGAGTTTAATGGAGTCTATTTTAGCAGTTTTTTGATGGTCTAAGCTGAAAAGAATATATATGTGTGCAGATATGTTTTAAAACGAGTGGGAATGCTTACCATCTGGTAAAATTAAAATTCAGTTTATACTACATAGTTTGGTTGTGTGTAAATGACAAGCCAGCTCTTAGAAATAGCAGCTCAAGAAATTGAAACATACGTGTAACTACTCTTGAATATTCAAATATGATATAACCACATTTGTTAAAGCACTAATTTTAATAAAAGCAATATTTCCCTGAAATCATTTGATTAGATATTAGAATAAATGACTATTTCTTACATTTTTAATTAAAGGGTACAATTTCCCTATGAAAACTTTGAGAAAATTATAAATAATGAACTTACAAAAAAAATTATTTAGGATGTCATCTTTGCCTTTGATAGAATCACTTGCATTAGACTACTGCTCTTACTGAGAACAGCTAGAAAAGCTGGATGAAATACAAAAGAAATCTTCTTCAGGGCGCCAAAGACCTGCCAAATTAGGCAGAACTTCCCAGGCAGACATCATGGAGAGAAGGGAATTGTGAAATGCGAGTCAATATTTTGAGCTGTCCGTTTCCACTCTAAGACATTTCATAAGGCAGGCTTCTGCTGATTATTGGAACTGAGGCAAGAGGACCACTCTAAGGGAACATGGAAGCAAGAGAGCTTTTAACAATCTTATGAGGATAGAGAGACAAAAATTGAAGTTGGTGACTGACAGTGCTCTCAGGGCTTGAGACTCCATGATCCCAGAGAAAGGGGAAGTATTGAGAAACAAGCATGAAAAACTCAATTTATTTCAAAGCATTTGCTGAATTCATAAGCTGCATAAGATAGCTGTGTAAGAAGCCAAGTAAAAAGAGCTGAGAAGCAGAGTAGAATTTTCTACAGTATTCTGTTAAAAAACTTTGAGCATCAGGAATCAGATTTGGAGAGGTCCTATGGATCAGAACAACTAAAAGTATCAGAACAAACTAAAGACAGAACCTGTAAGTCACCATCAGGTAGCTCATTAATGATGAATCTAAGGTGGTTTTCTCTGACTTATATAGCCTACAAAAGATTGATGGATCCACCCTAGAAAAAGGTAATGACATTTAGAGGGCCTTACAATTTCTTAAACACACTTTTGAGTATTCATAAAAAATTCACAAAAGTCTAGAATAAAAACCACCCCTAGCTCCTGTAGCATACCAGCAAAATTGATCTTTCTTCATTCATATGTGGCGCAATTGCAGTAAAAGTGCTTCAGCTGATGTTTAGATAGAACAATTCTGTATCATGTGTATTATAATAAAGGAGTTTTATACACCCAAAGGAAGTTTTCCTTACGGCAAAAGTAGAAAGTTACCAGAGGATCAGGCAGACAACAGAATGCCTAGTAAAGTCTAGGATAAAATTTGATAAACTGTTTCATCCACTCAGAATATATTTACTGAAGAAAGTCACAGAATAAGCCTACTCTGAATAGGTGGGGAAATGTACTCATTATGGTGTGGGGAGGAATTGTGAAGTCAAGGACTAAAGGCATGGATTCAGGGAAGGCATAGAATTGACAAAGCACAACCATCTACCACAAGCCGTCATTTTAGTTACTATTCTATACTTACCATAATCAAAATTTATTCAAACTCATCCCCCAATCCTCAAGTCTCATCCACTCATTGCTCTCATGCTTCAAGTGCAGAATATTGTGGCTTATATCTGTTCTGGATGAGGTGTCTCAATCTGGAGAACTACTTATTAAAAAGGCAAATATTCTATGACTGAAATACCTGTGAAATAGATTCTGGAATAGAGAGAGTTATTGTTAAAACAAACAAACAAACAAACACTGATTGTAAAGAGAGAAGCAAGATAAGCAGGTAATGGTCATTGAACCCAGAAATTCTTAAACCTTGCGGGGAAGATAATTTTTGGTACCCAATCCGGAGTGAAAGAATAGACCTTCTTGTGCACACCATGAATTTCTCTTCATTTTACTGTTTTTCCCATAGCATTTATATCCATCCATTCTTCCTTTTCCACTATCCTAGTCTACTTCTGAAGATACAGGAAAGATGTCTTACTCAGTAGCTAAGTATCTTGCAGTGTCGGTCTGCTGCTTGCCTATAAAAAGGTGGGGTCTGAAATATCTCTTTACATGTCAATAATATTCTCTTTTTTAGTTGGTACTAATATAAAAAATTACTGAGATTCAAGTTAACTTCATGTATCAAACTATAGGTACAGTTATAGGCAAGCTGCCTTTCTCTCTAGATTTACTTGTAGACATTTGGGTCATAGAGTGTTTGTTTGTGACCATGCCTTTATATTTTCCGAAGCTGTTTATTTTGCTAAAATGTTCTAGACATCACTTGGATTTTCTCAAAGGCAATAATAAAGAGGTTTTATAGCTACAAATGTAATTTAGTACTCACCTGTTTATCCTGAGGACATCTTTCCTTGATGAAGCCCTAGATTCCCCCCTCCCTTTTCTGAAGCTGTCATTGCATTGATCTGGTGAGAAAGAGAATAATTTTCCAGTGCCTCTTCTGGGTAGTTGTTTATTCCTTCTAAATTTGATTTACAAATTGAATAGTTTAGTTTTCCTTACCTCATTCATTTCCTGATGAAATGAAGCTAGTAACAGCCAACATATACATTCAACATTTTGCCTCAAAATCTTCTTATCCCATATGAACATTGATTAGGTATATTTTCTGACTTCAAATTTTTCACATGTAACAGTTGTACCAAATATTAGATAGTACATAATATAGATCATTATATATAACAAACCATCTATAATAATTTCCCCTTATAGCATGCATTTTTCCCAATTCAAATAGTTTGTTTTACTGTTGCCTTGACTACTGTTGCAGTCAATAGTCACTGCCATATATTTTAGGTTTTTTTTTGTTTTGTTTTGTTTTCCACCTATATCTTACTTCTGGGTATTAATTTCTCAATCACTGCTGCAATAACACTGTTTAACTCTTAACCTAAAGATTGCAGTGGCTTAAACAAGCCGTTTATTTCTTTCATTCATTTGTTCAACTGTGTTTCAGATGATCTTGTCTAGAGTAGTCTCCGATTGCTTTTAAGCTGGAAATTGAGTCTATATAATCTTAATGTGCCCTTCATTCTTTTAGAATGAGGGCTTGTTCTTTCAATGATGTAATTTAGAAATTTCCAGAGCGGCAAGTAGATGTGTGATGTCTCAAGGCCTACACTCAGAATCCACAAAGTCACTTCTATTGACATTCTATCAACCAAGGTAAAGCACATGGCCAAGCCTTAAGGACACACACTCAACTTGTAGTGGAAGGAAGTTCAAAGCTACATGACAAAGTGCCTCAATGCTGACAGCAGAGAAGTATTGGGAATGATAAGGCAAGCTCATAAATCAACTTTACAGCTCTACGTAAAACCTTACCACAACAAAAAAGCAAAAGAAAAAGGACTAAGTGGACAAAGGGCTAATAGAAAACAGCCAACATATTAGATTTTAGCAGATATTACAACAAAGAAAAAAATGAAATAAAGATATTTATCATAAAATTGACATCTAAAAAAGTATATACTCTCTATATATAGATTTGACAGATATTTGGCAAGACTAAAGATAATTAATAAAATGTCTATATAAAAATGAGTTGGAATAGAAAAAATTCCGTCATAAATGTAATATGGGTCCAGCAGTAAGAGATGACAATCATTCAAAAATAATACTTAGGACGTAATGCCCAAGAAGTATGAAAAACTGAGAAACCATGAATCCACAGGTTCTAGATGCAGTGAAAATCAAGCAGGATAAGAAGAAATGGAACTACCGATAAAACAACAACAACATAAATTTCACTTAGCTCAAAAAAGTAAAACTATTGAAAACAAAACACAAGAAGATAGTCTTGAATATTAAGATATTCTAGGGGAAAAAAAAGTAATTCCAGAACAAAAATTGAGTTAATTCAATGCTATTAGACTCTTACTAAAAGATTTTTAAAAGCAAATTTCAGGCAGAATAAATAGCACTTGTAGAGAAAACTTTTTTTTTAATGTACAGTAATAGAAAATGTTTAAGTAAATCAAAATGAATATTTACCATACAGTACTATGATGGTAATGTGCTTTGCGCCTGAAAATAAAAAATAGAATGATCCAAACAAATTACATGAAAAATAGAGCTGAACAAGTAGAACTAAGGACATTCTAAGGTCCTTCTACTGTCAGGAAAATTTATTAATTTACTGTAATCAGGAATGTAAGCCATAATTTCTGGTACAGTGACTAAAATTATGTGTATAACTAACAAGTTAAAAGAGGAGAAAGGGTAAATAGTAGCAAATATTCCATTAATCAAGAAGGCCAAACTTGAAAAATAAAGCAATATAAATGAGTGGACACACTGACAAATGAGAAAGTGGTAAGTATCAATCAAGGTTAGTTATATTTATGATAAATATAGCAAATACTTTAAAGTCAATATGTGCTAGAATTGATAAAACATCACATATCACTCCTGTAGGATTAAATTTCTATATTACTGCTTTTTCATATTGCTTAAGTCTCCGACATGAGGGAAAAAAATCCTCTCTGGCACTCAATCAAAAATAGCTAATTATGAGTAGATAAGAACACATAAATAAAAAGAATGGCAAAAAAAAATAAAAATAGATGTGGTAGATAATGGTATTGTTCAACATCTACTCTAAAATAATATATGTTCACAGATTAAAGATCATATTAAGAACTTTTGCACAAAACTAAAAACTAGACACAAATGATAATTGAGAATTTGTAAAAGGTAACAATTACCAGACATGGCTAAAAAGAAACTTAATGAACTGGAATACATTTAGAAGAAAATGTTCATGAAGAAACTGATATGTGGGACATGGTCAAAATAATACATTAAAGGTCATTGGAATCTAAGAAGGTAAAGGAAATTAGGAGGAAAAAATAATTAACAAGACTAAAAACTCAATTAGACATAATTATAGCAGTATTATTTGTTAAAACCCAAATACTTAGAAACATCTCAAATAACCATCAGGGATACAATACCTATATAAATTGTGTAATATGCATTCTATAGAATATTGTAATAATAACTATAGCCATATGCAACAACACGAATGGACTCACTAAAATATAATATTAAAAATAAAAATTATTACACATATTATGATCCATGAAATGTATCCAAAAAAGCCAAGACTCCATCATGATGATTAAACTTGAGGTCAGCCAGTTGATCATACTTTGGGAATAAAAAAATATGTAGTGTTAAGGGGTGGTGTGACAAGTGCTTTTAATCTTTGTTTCATTTTTCTTTGGTGCCAACAATGTTCCAGTTCTTTATATGGGTGTTGGTTATACAGGTATTCTTTCAAAAATTAATTTCTATTATAGTCTTCAAAAAAGAAAACTAATATGAAAAATATGATTAAAAATTCTGATCATAAGGTTGTAATTCATAGAAATGTGAAATACATGAGTGTTTATTGTAAGCATTTAAACACTTAAAAGTATTTGACACACAAAATGAAGAGGTACTTAGTAAATGTTAGTTGAATTATTGAAGGTAAACTCTTGGCTACCAAAAGACTTTATTTTTTTTTATTTTTATTTTTTTTGAAATAAGAGTTTTTGTTTTATTTATTTACTTATTTTTGCTTTTTGGGGCCACACCCGAGGCATATGGAGATTCCCAGGCTAGGGGCTGAATCAGAGCTGTAGCTGCCGGCCTACGCCAGAGCCATAGCAACTCGGGATCCGAGCAACATCTCACGGCAATGCCGGATCCTTAACCCATTGAGCAAGGCTAGGGATCGAACCTGCAACCTCATGGTTCCTAGTCAGATTCATTAACCACTGAGCCATGACAGGAACTCCCCAAAAGACTTTAAATGCTGATATCTCACTTAAAACTGTAGTATAGAATCTCACACAGAGAGAGCTCATTTTTTAATTTTATGAGAATAATACTCTTTATTTCCAAAGAAAAAATAGTCATTTGAGTCCCTTACATTAAAAATGAAGTTAAGTGAGGCTTTTTTCTTTAGAAGAAAAACAGGCTGATGTTGTCTCCTCACTTTTCATCCTTATTGTAAATCAATAAATTTGCAGGTTGGATTATAGACTCCAGTGTGCTTAAACATACTAAAGTAACTGAAACTGGAGTTGGGAGTTCACTAGGACTCCACCCTCACCTGCAGATTAGCTGCTCTCTTTTGCACAGTGCCTGGCACTTTGGGAATGCTCAATACTTCTTAGCGGCTATATTCATTGCTATCAGTAGCCATAAGCCTCAACTGCATACAGTATATTGTCATTCCTATTGAGCCTCTTTTTCCTTGGAATGTCTAATCCACTAATTTTAAGCAAATAATTTCTTCATCTTTTCTGCCTTTTCCTTTTTAAATATAGGATATGGAGAACTTGACTGTTTTACTGAAAGGGCATCATCTGTAGCATCCCTAGTACACATAGTCTTTTGTAATTGGTTACTTCCTGAAATACTAACAAACTTGCCTGTGATGACTGCACTAAGTCTTGTGCAAACTGAAACAGATTTATGCTTCACTGGCAGGTGATTGCATAGGAAAGATTGGCAGGTAGAAAGGGAGTTTAGTTTTGATTGGAAGTATAGATAATATTTCCAAGGTAATTCTCATGTTAACCAGACACTTTCAGAAACTGAAAAATGCTTTCTCTCCCTGTGGTTTAAAATATACAGGAGCCCAAACATCAGCAGGTCAATTTTCTTTTCATTTATTTTCCCTCACTTTTTTTTTTCTTCTGACAAACATATAAGAATTGCTATATGCCAGGCACCGTGCTAGGTGTTAAGGAGGCAAGAACCAAAGACAATCTCTATTCACATAATGTTCATATTCAAGTGAAGGAGAAAAATATTACTTTGAAAAATAAATGCGCAATTACCTCTATAATAAATTGAGAGAATATACAAAATATTAAAATCAGAGTTTTAAGTAACTGGAGAAACCAAAGAAAGTATTCAGGAGGCAGTGAAGAAGCAGCTAAGAAAATCTAGTTAGCTAGGTGGGAGGGGAGTGGGTGGAATTATTTTAGGTAAAAGAAAAGTAACATATGCATGGGGTTTTGTGGTGAACAGAGTTAGAGTACTGAATAAGGCCATGATTGCTGAAGTGCAGAGAGCAAAGGGAAGCATGGGATGAAAGAAGGCAGCATGTTATGAATTTTGATTTGTCTACTAACAAAACCAAGATTTTGAAATCTTTGCAGTGTTTTAACCATGAGAGACGTGGTGAGGTAAGTTTAAGAAAAGTTATCTGGCTACAGTTCAGTTTCTTGGAGAGTGTGAGACAGAAACAAGGAAATTAGGGAGATAATTCAAATTTTAATGGCATCAAATTAAGCTTTGTATACACAGCTCCACAGCAGGGGGTGCTATCATCAAGATAATGATCATATGGGCTCCTATGTGGAAGGTATTTATTCTAAGTGTGTTTGGAAGCTATTGCTATGTATCAAGTCCAGGGGAGGTTTGATCACATTTGCATTTCCATATGATAATTCCAGCTATAGTGTGGAGTTCTGGAAACTTGGATGATTGCCTTCCCTACATTTACCTTTGAAAGACCCTGTACTTCATGTTGGATTGAATGAAATATTCTCCAGATTATTTCATGAGCCTGAAAAACATACTTCTCTAAAATTAGTTTGTACATCTCTAATATGGTCTATTTAATAGCCAAAAGTAATCCTGTATCTTGCTAATTAATTCATTAATTATTTCATTTATGAACAAATATTTATTCTATGCTTAGTTTATACCAATCCCTGCTTTAGGCTCTAGGGAAATAGCAATGATTAACACTGGGCCACCTGTGCTTTCATGTTTGTGTTAAGAATGGTAAATAGAGGTTAAGCAACTACTAGAGACTTGTCTAAATACATGCCATGAGCAAACAGTGGATGTGAATCTAGCAAATAATAGGAAATAGTAAAATTAAGACTTGCTGTGGTCTGAGAGAGATGGGAAATGGAAGACTTGTCTCAGAAAATTACGTTTGTGACCTTACCTGAACAATAGGATTATCCAGAGTAAGAAAGTTCCAAGGAGAAAGAACAAACATGTACCAAGAGCTTAAGGCAGGGAAAAGATGGAATAATCATAAAACAAACAAACAAAAATTTTGTTTAGCCAAATCTGGAGCAGAAAAATAAAGTTGAGGCTTTTGATGTAAGCAGCGGACTATGTGCCTTACAGGCAATATGATGAATTTGGGGGTGCATAACTAACAATGAAAAGTCATTGTGGTATTAGAGTTTCCTAAATTTCAGTTTAGAGGTCTTTGGTATATTTTGAAACTTTGTCATTGATTGCTTGTATAACCTTGAAAAATGTCTTAAACCTTCTAAGGCCCAATTTCATCATCTGTTAAATCTCAATAATTAAAGAATGACATATGCAGAATCACTGGGATTAGTCACAAAATGTTCTTAAGTGTTTAACTCTGAAAAATTTAATGTATATTAAAGAGATAACTAAATTTTATTGAAAGGTAGTATAAGATATGTTTGAGATTTTTATTGTAATAAATGTTTTTTATTCAGCTTGCCAACAACTGACATAATCTATTTTTTAGTTCTAGTGCATAAACATATCATGTTTGTAAATGTCATACTTAATCAGGTTTTAAATATAATCTGTTTTTTACTTGGAATTGTAGGTGGCATTGGATTAAACCAGAAAAAAATTCAAAATTAAATTAATGTGTATAAAAAAGACACAATTATGGGAAATAATTCCCCTCTAAATTAATATATATATATATATATATATATATATATATATATATATATATATTTGTCTTTTGTCTTATTAGGACTGTACCCATGGCATATGGAGGTTCCAGGTTAGGGGTCGAATCAGAGCTGTTGCTGCTGGCCTGTGCCAGAGCCACAGCAATGCCATATCTGAGCCACATGTGTGACCTACACCACAGCTCATGACAACGCCAGATCCTTAACCCACTGAGCGAGGCCAGGGATCCAACCCGCAACCCCATGGTTCCTAGTCAGATTTATTTCCACTGAGCCAAAATGGGAACTCCTATATTTTCTATATTAGAAAAAGTTATAAACAATTTTGTGAACTATGTGTTTATTTATTTCTGAAAAGTTAACCAGTTTCTTCTATGTTCTTAAAATTTTTTTTAACCGTTACTTAAAGAGCTCTTTGGTAAAGCAAAAAATTTGTTTTCCCCAAATAATTCAACTTTTGCCCTGTCTCTACTAGGAAAGATATCCCAGATGTACTTGTGAATTGTCTTCTCATTTATCACTTTATTATAATTGGAGAAAGGAATAAATTTCTTTTCTATGACCAAGTTGACAAAAAGCCTATGAAAGTATTGGACAAGGAGCAGGGGTATTCAATGGGCTGGAGAATGTCTTGGTGTGTTTATATATGTCCAGCATTGTATTCCACCCTGCATCTGAGTAGGACTATTGCCTAGATAAAATGCAAGAGGATTTCATTAGTTTTACCTTTTAAAATATGGATGCACTAAGGGTGCGTTATTATTACATTCAGGTATATCTCACAGGCCTGGGGAAACATTCTATTTCCTTAAAATTACTTTGCACATCTCAAATATAAAGATCTGGATAAAAATTTTCATATTTTACTCATTATCAAATCAGGTTTAATACCATAAACAATTTATTTTTAAATATTTTACTATAAAATCGAATATACATTCATGACTCAATATCTTCTTATACATTTATGCATTTTTGTATAAACAAGTGTGTATTCATATAGATAGTATTGATAAGCCTGTAGTTGTATACAGATATGTTTGAATGACTTGGCATGCATTCTGGTTGTTTTTCACAATAGTTTGAGAGACTGAGAATATGACCTACCTATGTTAACCATATGCGCTATGGCCAGCCTATAGGTCAGAGGTACTTTCAGAAACTAGTAGGGACATTTAAGTAGTATTTTGATGATTTGATGGAGGTTAAATATGGACTACCTTGAGTCAGCCCCTCCTGGGTTCCTCAGTTTTAAGAAACTGCCTATAGGATCCTCAGTTTTAAGAAACTGCCTCATTTTTGTGGACTTTACCTACAGGATCACACTTTACCTACACCAGGATCTCACAGTGAAAAATCCAAGATATGTCTCTGGCAGGAGGAGAGAACAAGTAATCCTTGTGAAATACACTGAATCTTCTCCATAACTAAGGTCCACTCTCCAGTGTTGGGTGGAGCCTTATGCCAACTTCGAGAAGGGAAATCTTCCAGCTTAATCTCCCTTCCAGATTTCTTATCTCCTCTTACAGGAAACAAACAAACAAACAAACCCCAAAATATAGTCACCAGGGACAGGGCTTAATGGAAATAGACTAGAACACTATAGCCAGGGAGGGTAGTAGGGGACTGGAAGAAAAATAGCCAGACCGCTAAGGAAATACATGTAAAAGTAATATCTCGTAGATACAGGCCCATTTATTAAAACCATCTGAGATTTTTTAAAATTCTAGGACATAATTTACCAACAAGCTTCTAGTATAAAACACTGGCTTATTGCTGAAAAAGCCATAAAACTCAGACTTTCCTGGAGGAGGAATAGTTAGAGAAGGCTAAAGTTAAAGGCTTAAAAACAAGAACAATAGAAGAATTCAAGCCTCTGGCACCAATAAGCAAGCTTTAACCACAACCAAACTCCTAGCTAGATTACCATAAATCTTCAAACTAAAAGATCTATTAACCTCAGTTCTTATAACCTAATACAGCATGTTTGACTTTCAATCAAAAAAGTAACAAGGCATGCCAAAAATAAGGAAAAGCACAGTTAGAATAAATCATCAGAAAAAGACTCACAAATTGGAAATATCAGAAAGGAAATTTACAGTAATCATTATTAAATTGTTTAGTGCTCCAAATGAAAAAGTAGATTATGTACAAGAACAGATAGGTAATGTAGGCAGAGTGATGGAAACCCTAACACAGTATCATAGGAAATTTTACAAATCAAAAACCCTAGATGGAAATAGAGTGCCTTTGATTGACTCTTTAGTAGGTGGTACACAATAAAGGAAAGAATCGGCAAATTTGTTAAAAGATGAGTAAAAACTCCTGAAACAGTATGCTAAGTGAAACAACAACAACAACAAATTAGAATAGAATATCTAAACACCTTGGAGTAATTTCAAAAGGGGCGATGTACATGTAATTGGAATTCCAGGAGAAGAAAGAACAGAGCAAAAGAAATGTTGTAAACTTCTAAAGCTCTTCTAGGAAATTCTCTACTGAAGAAATCTTTTAAAGGCTTCCTAGTGTTTCCTAGGGATGTGAGCAACTTATACCTCAATGACTTCAACAACCTCTTCTGGTACCTTGTGCCTACACACAGATCTACTAATTTTTTTTTTTTTTTTACTTTTCCCCAGTTGTACTATTTGAAGTTTTTCCGACAAAGATAGACATTATTGAATACAATTATGCTCTATGTTTGATGAAGAAAGCATTTACTACTTTCTAGATTTAAAAAATCTGTATAAAATAGCACTTGCTATTTAGTGGAGTTTTTTTTTACATTAAAATTATGTAGGTGCACCCGTATGTTCATTGGAGCACTATTCACAATAGCCAGGACATGGAAACAACCCAAATGTCCATCCACAGAGGATTGGATTCGGAAGATGTGGTGTATATATACACAATGGAATACTACTCAGCCATAAAAAAGAATGACATAATGCCGTTTGCAGCAACATGGATGGAACTAGAGAATCTCATACTGAGTGAAATGAGCCAGAAAGACAAAGACAAATACCATATGATATCACTTATAACTGGAATCTAATATCCAGCACAAATGAACATCTCCTCAGAAAAGAAAATCATATACTTAGAGAAAAGACTTGTGGCTGCCTGATGGGAGGGGGAGGGAGTGGGAGGGATTGGGAGCTTGGGCTTATCAGACACAATTTAGAATAGATTTACAAGGAGATCCTGCTGAGTAGCATTAACTATGTCTAGATACTCATGTTGCAACAGAACAAAGGGTAGGGGAAAAAAATGTAATTGTAATGTATACATGTAAGGATAACTTGATCCCCTTGATGTACAGTGGGAAAATAAAAAAAAATGAGAATTTAGGAAAACTTTCAGTTATTTAATTCATGGGTATCTTAAAAAGTATGATTTCAGTTAGCTGTTTACTTCCTCCTAGAAGGAGGTCTAGCGCCTACACAGGTTAGCCCTGTAACATAGCAGTTGTGGAGTTTATAGAGTAGGGTGGAAATCTCTCCAATACTACCTGCCTTAAAAAGAAAGACAAAAATCTTATAACAAAAGTCTAAAAAAAAAATTATGTAGGAACATGTTACATAGAAAAAAATGCTATTGAATAAATTGTTGCCCAATATGACTGACTGTATAAAGTAGCATTAGTTGTAATTGTTATGCTTCTAACTGTGGAACTTATTATGAAAAATAAATAAAGAAATATAGATACTTCTAAGTCCCTCACTTTTTATTGAAGTTGATGTACAATATTATGATTCAAAAATTTTAAAGGTTATATTCATCTTATAAAATATTTGGAGTTCCTGCAGTGAATCAGCAATTAATGTACCTGACTAGTATCTGTGAGGATGTGGGTTCATTCCCTGGCCTTACTCAATGGGTTAAGGATCCTGTGTTCTGTGAACTGTGGTGTTAAGTCACATATGTGGCTCCAATTTAGCACTGCTGGTCTGGCAGCTCAGATTTGACCCCTAGGCTGGGAATGAGCCCGATGCCAACATTTATTTGTGTTCTTCTTGGTAATAGATGTTACAACAAGTGTGAGGTGATGGTTTTTGTTCATATTTTCCTGATGGTTAGTCAGGTTGAGCATCTTTTCATGTGCATGCTTGTTATTTGCATGTTATCTTTCTATTCAGGTCTTCTGCCCATTATCTAATCAGCTTGTTTTTTGATATTGAGTTAAATGGGAGTTTTTAAATTGCTGATTCAGTTTCATTTTGGATGATTTATCTGTTCATGGTTTCTATTTCTTTGTGGTTCAGTCTTGGGAGGTTGTACATTTCTAAGAATTTTGAATCCATTTCTTTTAGCTTGTCCATATTATTGGCATAAAGTTGTTGGAAGTAGTCTCTGTAATCTTTGGTGTTTCTGTGGTGTTTTTTAACTTCATTTTGATTTATGATTTTATTGATTTGGGTCCCCTTTTTTTTTTTCTTGATGAGTCTGGCTAAAGTTTTATCAATTTTATCTATCTTCTCAAAAATCAGCTTTTAGTTTTATTAATATTTTCTATTTTTTTAGACTCTATTTCATATATGTCTGCTCTGACCTGTATGATTCCTTTCCTTTTGCTAACTTTGAGTTTTGTTTGTTCTTCTTCCTCTAAATTTAGGTTATTTGAGATTTTTCTTGTTTCCTGAGGTAACTTGCTCTAATCTTCCCTCTTAGAACTGTTTTGCTGTATCCCATAGGTTTTGGAACATCATGTTTTCACTCTCATTGGTCTCTGTATCTGCTTCCTTGATTTCTTCTCTGATCTATTCTTTGTTTAGCTGCCTCCAAATGTTTGCTTTTTGCACTTTTTTCCTTATAACTGATTTCCAGTCTCATAGCATTGTGTTCAGAAAAGATGTTTGCTATGACTTCAGTTTTCTTAAATTTACTGAGGTTTATTTTGTGGCCTAGTGTGGATATATATGCCTGAATAATATTTCATGTATGCATGAAAAGAACATGTATTTTTCTGCTTTCTGTTAGAATGTTCTTTCTATCTATGTCAATTAAGTCCATCTTATCTAATATGCCATTTGAAGTCAAGGTTTCCTTATTGATTTTCTATCTGGATGTTCTGTCCATGGATGTCAGTGGGTTGTAAAAGTTCCCTAATATTAATATTGCTATTTATTTATCCCTTTGTGTTCATTAATATTTGCTTTATGTATTCAAGTGTTCCTATGTTTGGTGCACATATATTTGTAATTGTTGTATCTTCTTAATTTTGTAGTGTTCTTTTTTGTTTGTTGTTAAAGTCTTATTTAAAAGTCTATTATGTCTGATATAAGTCTTGTTTTGATTTTCATTTGTGTGAAATACATTTTACTATCCTCTCACTTTGTCTATATGTGTCTGTAGATCTGAAGTCTTTCTCTTAGCACACATAAAGATCTTGTTTTGGTATCCATTCAGCTACTTGGTCTTTTGATTGTAGGTATTTAATCCATTTATATTTAAGGTAGTTATTGATATATGTGTTCTTATTGCCATTTTGTTATTTGTTTGGGTGTTGTTTTATATGACTTTTTTTCATTTTTTGTTCTCTTGTGATTTGATGACTATCATCAGTGTTATATCTGAATTCCATTTTTATGCAGCTGACTGCAGAACTCCAGGAGGCTCCAGGGCTAGTGCTGGCTCACTGATGGGTTGAGGAAGAGTCCAGATGACTCGAGGGCTATTGCTTGCCCACTGGTGAGTTAAGCCAGGACTTAGTGTTGGACTACTGGCAGACGGAGCTATGTCTTGGAGTTTGAATACAGGATCCAGGGATCCCAGAGCTGGTGTCGGATTGATAGGGAGGGGGGAGTGAGAGGTCAGTTCCTGACACAGTTGGGTGTAAGATCCAGGGTGTCATGAAGCTTGTGTTGGTCTGATAGTGAGCAAGGGTGGGGCCCAGCTGGTCCCAGGGCAGAGTCTGGCCTTATGTGGGTAATCCGGATTCACAGGCTATGGTAGTAGTTTTCTTCAGTCTGGAGTCTGCTCTCTGGTAGGTGAGGTTGATCCAGAGGCTAGAATAGACTACCTAGAGGGCAGTTTTGCTGCCTGCTTACTAGTGGTTAGAGTTGGGTTCTTTTCATCTGTGGGGAAGGGTCATATCTAGAGTGGTATTTAGAGATGGCTGAGAGCTTTATAAGAGGGGCTTTGTCCCCACTCAGTTATTTGCTTGGCCTGAAGCATCCCAGCACTAGAGACTACAGGCTATTGGTTGGGGCTAGGTCTTGGGTCTAATAAGCTAGGGGGAAGATGAAACAATGGCACCTACAAAACCAGTGTCCACTTGGTAGAAAGAGCTCCTGGAATGGCTGCCACTAGTGTCTATGTCCCCAGGGTGAGGCACAGCCACTTGTCACTTCTCTAGGGGATGCTTCAAGACCAGCAGGTAAATCTGGTTTGGTGCCAAATTACTACTTTTGCCATGTTTCTGGAGTGTGTGAGATTTTGTGGTCACCTTTAAATAGTTAAGTATCTATTTCCCTCAGTCCTGTAGGGCTCCTGCAATTAAGCCTTGTTGGCTTTCAAACTCTGGGGGCTCATCTTTCCAGTTCAGAACTTCTGGGCTGGGGAGCTTGATGTGGGCCTCAAAATTCTTACTTCTGTTAGACAACCTCTTACAATAAAATTATTGGCCAGTTTGTGGGTCAGCCACTCAGGGGTATGGGACTTAATTTATCTTGAGTCCACCCCCTCTGCCTGTCTCATTGTGGTTCCTTTTTTATGTCTTTGGTTGCAGGTCTTTTCTGATAGGTACTAAAATTTTTCACCAATGACTGTTCTGCAAGTAGTTCTGATTTTTGTGTGCTTGTGAGAGGAGCTGAACTCAAGGTCTTTTCACTCTTCCTTCATGTCATATCTCTCAGTCCCTTAAGGTAATTATGATACATAGAAATCTATATGTCATGTATATATGAATTTTTACAGAATTTAATATTTTAAATTTCTATATTTTATTCTTACATGAAATACAATATTGCTGCATCAGAGATCATACCAAATCTTTACTCTTAGCAATATTAATGCCACTTTCTCATGGTCGGTTACTCCATGTGGCAAATTATGAAAATGTATATCACTTGCATGTAAAAGAGTGGGATTTTCAGGAGTTCCCATCATGGCTCAGCAGTAATGAACCCAACTAGTATCCATGAGGATGTGGGTTTGGTCCATGGCCTTGCTCAGTGGGTTAAGGATCCAGCATTGCCAAGAACTGTGGTGTAGTTCATAGACCCAGCTTGGATCCCACATTGCTGTGGCTGTGGCATAAGCTGGCAGCTGCAGTTCCAATTTGACTCCTAGACTGGGAACTTCCATATGTTGCAGGAGCAGCCCTAAAAAAAAAGAGTGGGATTTGCTCCACAGGGAAAGAACCTGAAAATATGAACACTGAAGCTTCTAAGGGACTGTTTGCATAGCTACCCCAACTTTTGCTCCTTAGTATAAAAATTTTCAATGGGAGAAAGAGGAAATTTTCACATAAATTTTTGGAAAATAAAGGAATGGCCCTGGGAGAGAAAAAGACCTCTAAATATCTCTCCTGAGGTTTCTACCTCAGATTTACTCTTCAGTCATTTTTAACCCAGTTACCAAAAACTTCAGCTCGGGAAGCCCTGACCATTCAGAAAAACTAAAAAAATTGGTTCCCAAGAACTTCATTTTTTAATTTTTATTTTGTTGTTATTATTATTATTTTGCTTTTTAGGGCCACACCTGTAGCATATGGAGGTTCGCAGGCTAGGGGTCGAATCGGAGCTACAGTTGATGGCCTACATCACAGCCACAGCATTGCCAGATCTGAGCTGCTTCTGCAACGTACACCACAGCTCACAGCAACACCGGATCCTTAACCTACTGAGTGAGGTCGGGGATCAAACCTGCAACCTCAAGGTTCCTAGTCAGATTCAGTTGTGCTTCACCTCTACAGGAACTCTGGTTCCCAAGAACTTTAGTATAAAAATGTTTAAATAAATATATACACACATGCACATATATATATTTAATATGTATACATATACACACATATATACATGTATTTAATATGTATACATATACAGACATTGAGATGATAATAGGAATATTATTTAGCTATCAAAATGCAGTTGAATGATCAACTTTACAATTTAGTAAAATTAATCTCTGCTTCATTTATTTCTATATCATATCCCAGAAAAGCATCATATAAAATAAAAATATGTATCAGGAAATTTATAAAAACAAATGAAAATATATAGAAGAAGGGCTTATGCCTGGGAGTTAAGTACTTAAACTTTTGAAGGTATGAGAAAACTTGTCAACTTACAGCAAGAAATATGCATTAAAAGACTTTATTTTTTCTTAAATATATTTAAAGCATTGTTTTTTCCACAAAATTGCTGAAATATGTGCCTTGGGTACTAAACACAATTATTAATAGAAAAATCATTTGGCTCAATTTCCTTGGATTGTAATGTAAAGTCTTTTCTATTGTGAATGAAATGAGGATTAAAAATAGTCTGTTTAATTGAGGTATATATGTCCAACATTGTTTTAAGACTTTTTGGGAAAGCAAAGATTTCAAAATAAATGTGTGCATTATATTCCAGATATGCCTCAAAGAAAATAAGTAACTAGAAAAGGTCAGCTGTAGGAAAGCAGCCTGCAAACACACCAGTGTAATGAATTATAACTTCTGCCTGTTGTAGATGCAGAGGATGACTCCTTCAATATCTGAAAACATGTGCCTTGAAGTTTTCAATTACTCTCAGGAAACTGAACATTTCTTATAAAAAATATTTGACAAGCCTGGCTGAAAAATGTGATTTTGCAGAGAAAATGCTGTTGGATCACTGGAGTGTATTTGAAAGAAAAGTGAAAAACAGGGTCCTGGCTCCTTGCAGATGAAAAAGTAACTACTCATGGTATCAAGTCCCTGGAAGTAAACCCCAAGCCCTTTATCCTTGCATCAAATGACATGTAATGCCATAAAAAGAATGCAAGATCACTGCTTTAAATGAGAAGGGCATTTTATAAAGTCATACCTTTCAATTTAAAATTATGTGTTTATGAATTCCTATATGTAAAATTACACAGTAGCAGCTCTTAAATAGTAGAAGTTCCAGAATATAGATGGAAACAGAGATATAGTCAAATAAGGTAGATAATTACTTCTAATTATTCAGACCTGGAGTTTCTCAAACATCATTCCAAGAACATCACTTCTACATTGTCGCAAATGCCGACATGAGCAAATCTCAAGCTTACCTGAGCCAGGGGAATTTGTGGAATCTTGAATCATCTAATACAGGGAAATCAGGAGTTGTTCCAAAGCTAGAATGCCACCCTTCTTAATTAAAGTATACACCCATTTTGAAAATACAGGGAGCTATAGTCAATAATTATTAGGTACTTTTTTCTCTCTTTTTAGGGCCACACCCATGACATACAGAGTTTCCCAGGCTGGGGATATAACTGGAGCTGTAGCCACTGGCCTACACCACAGACCCAACAACACCAGGTCCAAGTTGTGTCTGCAAACTACACCACAGCTCATGACAATGCCAGATCCTTAACCCACTGAGCAAGGCCAGGGATTGAACCTTCATGCTCATGGAACAAGTCAGATTTGTTTCTCCTGAGCCACAAGGGGAGCCCCAATAATTATGTAATACTTTTTTTATGGTGACAGACAGTAACTAGACTTCTTGTCTAGTTACATTATTTTGTAATGTATGGAAATTAAATCACTATGCTGTGCACAGGAACTAACAAAGTGTTGTGGGTTGATTATACTTCAAAACCAAACTCGGAAAAAGACATCAGATTTGTGGTTACCAGAGGAAGGGGATAGGAGTGGGTGGGAAATTGGATGAAAATAGTCAATAGTTACAAAATTTGCCAGTTGTAAATGGTACTATTTTTAATTTTTTTATTAAGTATAGTTGACTTACAATGTGCCAATTTCTGCAGTATAGCAAAGTGACTGAGTCATACCTACATATATATACATATATATATATATATACACACACATTTTCCTCACATTCCTTACATTATGTTCTATCACAAGAGATTGGACATAGTTTCCTGTGCTGTACATTAAGACCTCATTGCTTATTCATTCTAAATGTAATAATTTGAACCTACTAACCCCAAATTTCCAATCCATCGCATGCTCTCCTCTTCCCTTTTGACAACCACAAGTCTGTTCTCCATGTCTCTGAGTCTGTTTCTGTTTTGTAGATAGGTTCATTTGTGCCATATTATAGATTTAACATATAAGTGATATCATATAGTATTTGTATTTCTCTTTCTGACTTACTTCACTCAGTAGGAGAGTCTCTAGTTGCATATGTGTTGCTGCAAATGGCATCATTTCATTCTTCTTTATGGCTGAGTAGTATTCCATTGTATATATGTACCACAACTTCTCAATCCGTTCATCTTTCAATGGACATTCAGGTTCTTTCCATGTCTTGGCTATTGTGAACAGTGCTTCTATGAACATACAGGTGCATGTATCTTTTTGAATTATAAATTTGTTTGGATTTATGCCCAGGAGCAGGTTTGCTGGATCATAGAGTATTTCTATGTTAGGTTTTCTGAGGTACCTCCATACTGTTTTACATAGTGGTTGTACCAATTTACATTCCCACCAACAGTGTAGGAGGGTTCTCTTTCTCCACATCTTCTCCAGCATTTTTTATTTGTAGACTTACTAATGATGGCCATTCCAACCAGTGTGAGGTAGTACCTTATTGTAGTTTAGATTTTCATTTCTCTAATAATTACTACTGTTGAGCATTGTTTCATGTGTCTGTTGGCTATTTGTATGTCTTTGGAGAAATGTCTATTTACGTCTTATGTATATTTTCCAATTGGGTAGTGCATGCTCTTAGGAAATGAGGACGATGGGCAGGTTCTATAGCCAGTTTGTGGTTGCTGGGCTCATGGCAGTGGTGAGGACAAACAGGGACATGGGGACACAGGCTACTCCTGGCTGCAGGGCCCTAGACAGTGGCAGTGACCTTCAGGCAGGTGAAGGCAGCACCAAGAGCCTTTGGCAGCTCCAAGAGTGGGGCATGTATGTTCCAGGGGAATGAGGACAGTAGGTGGTGCTCAGTTGCAGGGTCTTCCTCAGAGGTGAGCCCAGAGGTGATTTGTGGCCACAGGAAGTGCCTATTTATGGGTACTTTAGTGGTGGGTGACTGTGCTCACCTTAGGAGTCTAAGATGGCTGTGGCAGTGTGCACCCACACTCTGCCCCCGTAGCCCACTCAAGAGGTGCCCCACTGCCTGAGAACCCATGCATGCACAGAGAAATGTGTTCCTATAGTGGTCCCACCCCTTCTCCTCTCTTGCTTCCCAACAATGGTGCTTTGCATCTACTGCAGATCCAAGGCCTCCCATTGCATTCTCTCAGCTATGGTGCTCCACTCCCAAGCTCTTGGCACACCACTCCCTATCCCCCTCAGGCTGTCTGGACAGAGATATCCCTAGTCCTCTTCCTGGAACTGACCTGTGAAACTTGAGTCTCAGGGCCCAGCCCCCTCCCACGTGTTTCAGGCTGTGGTGTCACAGGTGGTGGTACTGATGGTCCTTGTGGCTCTCTCTCTGCTTTGCCCTCCTCAGTCTGCTGCTGTTCTTTTTTCTGACTCTTTGAGGATCCTCTTCTTTCCTAGCCTATCTCCCCATCAGTTAGGTGTGGATGCCTTTCCTTTTTCGCAGCTCCTTCTTGGTAGTACTGGTTCCATCATGATTCCTTTTTTCTTTTCTATTTCCTTTTTTCCTCCTTTTGTTCTACCCAGTTTTGTGGATGATTTCTTGCCCTTTTGGAGGCCTGAGGTCTTCTGCCAGCACTGAGTAGATGTTCTGTGTAAATCATTCTGCATGTAGATTTTTTTTTCTTTGGATATGTTTTTTGGGAGAAGGTGAGTGCAATATCTTACTCCTCTGCCATCTTGATCTGGCTCCCTAATGGTACTATTAAAAAAAAAAGATAAGTAGTGTTAGGAATGAAATGTATAGCATAATTAGTGTAACTAACACTGGTATATGTTATATATGAAAGTTAAGAGAGTAAATCCTAAGAGTTATCTTTAAAAATATATAAATAGATATATGATTTATCTTACCTATGTAATAATTTTTCTTTATAAATGCAATTTTCTTTGAAACTTTTTCTTTTAATCAAAATATAATCTTCACGACTAAGATATTTACTAGACTATTCATTAATAAAAGGAAAAGAAAGAAAATAAAAGTCAAAATACAAATGTATTTTTGTGCTAAATGAAGAAAAAATACTTCTATTATTTTGGTCTCATTTTACCTTTTAGTTTTATTTTTTTTCACCAAGAATAAGTAATACTAATGATTTTTCCCCTACTGGATATACATGTTTATCATTTTTGTTTTAATACCTTTAAACAGGGTGGTTTTGAATACATATCTACTAAAATCTTCAAAAATAAAAGTTAAAACATATGCTAATGACTGATTACATGATAACCAAGATTGCCTACTAAAACATTATGCAAAAGGAAAGAAAAGAAACTTAGAATATAAAACAAAAGTTTTAAAAATATATCTTTTCGTCTTGGGGCTATATCACAAATCTTACTGCATTTCTACTGTTTTGTGTATAACAGGAAATTTTAATGCCACAGAGCAACTAGGTCTCAACTGGCTTAGTGATATGGTTAAAAAAATAATTGCCCAAAAGTTAGCAGTGAAATGCAGCATTGAACTAACTGTGGAACAGTGGGAAACATTTCAGTTATCCTCTTTTGTCCAGGAGATGATGAAACATCCTGTATTTGCATATTTATCTCAAGATAAGTACATGAAAGTCATTTTTCAAATTAAAGACAAATTTGCTATTGTATCTCAGTTGACAATGTATTACAGTTAACATGATGGACAATGACTCTTTTGAAACAATTGGACAGGAGAATGTGTTGCAAGGGTAATTCCAGAGACTTGAAAAAAATGAATATTTAATAAAATGTTCAAAGTAAAAATATTCATAGAGATAGAAGGTGAGGGATGAGAATCTAGAGGACATTATGCAAGTGAATTAGGCCAGACTGAGACAGAGAAAAACTGCATGAGCTTGCTTATTTGTGGAGTCTTTTTAAAAAGTCATAGAAACAGAGTAGAATAGCCAATACTTGGAACTGGCATAGGGGAAATAGAGAGATACTTGCCAAAGGATACAAGCTTTCAGTTAGAAGATGACTCAGCCCTGGGGATCTAATGTAGAGCATGGTGAACACAGTTATTTACGTATATTGTATATTTGAAAATTGCTGAGAGTACATCTTAATTATTCTCAATATACACACACTAACTATATGAGATGATCGATGTATTAAATTAACCTGATTGTGGATATCATTTCACAGTGTACACATGTATTCAGTTATCACATGTATACTTTTTTATGTATATAAGCACACACACACATATATGTAAATTTTATCTATCAGTTATAAGTCAAAGCTGGGGAAATCTTTTGAAGTGTACTTGTATGGAAATAAGTGATTGTTTCCATTTTATATTAAGTTTTTATCTAAAATGTTTATTTTTGCAGGTTAATATTACTAGCAATTACACAGGCATTTAAATACACGAGCAGCATTTGTTAAGAATTTCCTGTTTAAAGATAATTAGTGTGATGTATTTGCTTTATTGGATTCTTTATGCCAGACTATATGGTGTTTATTACACTATTATATTATTTTAGGTTTTGAAACATTATGACTTTATATAACTACATAAAATAATGTAAACGATAGACCACTAGGTATTAATTATTGAAAACCTATTTAGGACATTACCACTGAAGTGAGCAAATAGATATCCTTCCTCTTTGTTTAGTGTTAGTAGCCAGAATTAACATAAATAAATGTTTTCTTCAGTGAAATATTATCTTTTTAAAATATACTTTTTATTGCATCAAAGAAAGAATAAAATGCCATCTTTTTTTCAGTTAAGGTGGGCCAAACCAAATATAATTTTGTCTTCTTGACTTAAAAGAAGATATAATTTTCAACTTGAGTAAGTGAAAAGCACTTCAAATCTATCATTTTGCTTTATTTCTCAGGGAATTATATCTGTAACTTATAATTCAGAAAAGTGGCCTACTTTCTCTGGAGCATGTAAAATAAACACCATGCTTTTGTACATGTTAATGTGATTGTTATGCATTAGAAAAACCAAGTTAAATTTTATATTCATGATTTAGACTGATTTCCTACCAGGCAAAGGAGAGAGATAAACTATAATCACTACTCTTGATAAAATGAAGCAAATGACAATGATTTATAAATATATACAAATGGACTGTGGTAATATTTTCAGTAACATACTATAAAATTGATAACACATACTGGTGCATATAAAATTCGTTTCCATTCATTCAACCAAAGTAGAATAATCAGCACTGTAGACTATCCAGATGAGATGATAATACTGAAAGAGAAAAACTAATCTGAGAACTTTATTAATTGCATTTATTTTTATCTTTTCCTCTTCAATGTCATCTAAACATTTTACATTTTTTAGTAAAATATACTTGTTTTACAGTGTTGTGTCAATTTCTGCTGTATAGCATAATAACCCAGTCATACTGTGTGTGTGTGTGTGTGTGTGTGTGTGTGTGTGTGTGTATTCTTTTTCTCATACTATCTTCCTTCATATTCTATCCCAAGAGATTGGATATCATTTTCTGTGCTGTACAGTATGACCTCATTGTTTATCCATTCTATATGTAATACTTAAATTGCATTAAATCATATCAAATTATCCAACTAAGCCTTGCTTGGTCCTCAAAAAGTTAGAAACACATAAATGACTTTTATGTGCATCCATTAAGATTATAGTTAAACTAAATGTGATATTTAAATTGCATTAAATTATATCAAATTATCCAACTAAGCCTTGCTTGGTCCTCAAAAAATTACAAACACATAAATGACTTGTATATGCATACAGATTATAGTTAAACTGTAACTATTTTATTGAAGTTCATTTTAATAGAATAATACAGGGTTTTTTTGGACTGTATTCTTAGAATATTTATATTATTCATATTCTTTTATATAGTTATAGTTGATTGCTTTTCATTGTTGGGGAGTTTTCATTGTATAAATATTTGGTAACTTATTGTTGATGAATTTTCAGTTTATTGTCAGTTTGGTGCTATTATGGAAAATTCTGTGGTAAACTTGTACATGCTTCTTGGTCACATGCATATTCATGTCTGTTGGAAATATACCTAGAAGTAAAATTCCTATGTTATAGCTTACACATAGATTCGATTTGAGAAATTTAACAGCAAATGATTTCCTGAAATAGTTGCAACAATTTTATGTTCTCAACTGCCTCTAGTGTATGAGAATTTCTCTTGTTCTACATCACTAATACCTGGTACTTCCTGGCATCTTAACTCTAGACCTTCTGGACTAATTATTTGCATAATATATAGTGTTTTCATAATGGGGTTTTAATTTTGGTTTACTTGTATTAAAATATATCTTCACCTTTTCATGATTTTTAGCTAAACAGATACCCCTTTGTGAAATTCCTCTTCCAATCTCTTGTGTAGTTTCTTTAGGGTTTCCTATCTTTATATTATTGGTTTGTTGTTGTTTATCTAGTTTAGATGTATTTGTTGTTTAGTACATTGTCAACTTCCACTTTCTTTTTACCCTGTAATGGAGTCAATTGATTAATATGTGCTCTTAATTTTGATGTAGTACAATTTATCAATCTTTCTTTTTTGGTTAATTTTGCCTTCAAATATATTTACCTAACTCAAGCTAGTGATGACATTCTCTCTCATTATTTCATGAAAGATTTTTTATTTTTCCTTTTGAAATTGTATCAATGGTAGACCTAGAATTCATTTTTGGATGTGGTATGAATTAGGTTTTAATGCAGTTTTCCTAAATAGACATGACACAGTCCCATAACTGGTATTGAAGAGACCATTATTTCCCCACTTTTTTGCATTACTAAATTCTTAATAACTGAAGTGCTCAACACAAATTGTTTAGCATCCAGACTCTCAAAACTCTGTCATGTATCTCTGTGTCTATCATTGGAACAATAGCACACTTTCTTATTCACTATAACTTAAAGCTGCTTCTTGTTCTTTTTTTTTCAATAGTATCTTGGTTATTCTTGGTTGTTTGCATTTCCATATAAGTCTTAGAAGTGAATTGACATTTCTGGAAAAAGTATTCTTAGGATAAATTCTATAAGTCAATCAGAATTTGGAGAGAATTGATATTAAACTCAATCCAAAAGAAAGGCATATCATCTTTTTAAAATTGTCTTTAATTTCTTATAATAGTTTCTTGTAATGTTTAGAAATACATAGAAATCTTGTATATCTTTTATTGGTTTTTATGAACACTTTTAAGCTGTTTGATGTCTTTACAAAAATGCTTATATCTTTGCATTTCTGACATCATTGGCCTTGAGACAAAGACCACCATGAAGACACTTGTATTTGGAAAATTGACGTTTACTGATCCTTCCTGCAAGGTAGAAGAAACACAGTGGGGGCAAACTGCAGCATGCTGTAGTTGCTGTTTGAAAGAACATTAAGGATTTGGATAGGTTAGGTAATTTTTCAGGAATATGAAGGAGGCCAGAACTTGTTATGGATGCTTTCAGGACACAGGGATAATTTTAGGGTTGGCTATTTTAGTAAGTTTTATCTCTGAAGTGAAAGGAATGAAACAAGTCTAAACCATCAAGCTGCCATTGTAGTAAAATGGTAATAAGTCATTAATAAATCTAGGGGAATATTTGGCTATCTGTGGTATGAACAATTGTCATTAAAAAAAACACTTCATTGGAGTATGATTGATGTACAAAAAGCTGAATGTTTAATGTGTACAACTTGGTAAAGTTTAGAGGTCAGACATGATAATGGAATGGTTTTGTTTGGTTGTTTTTTTGGGGGGCAGGGTCTCTTCATTCTGATCACATAGTGGACTTGTCTGATCTTGGTGTGCTCTGGAATTATTTATACTTAATTAAAAAGTAAAATATAGCTCTTAGCAATATCAAGTCTTAAATGACACTTTGAAGCCAGCTCCTGGATGGCTGAGGCTTCTTTTCTCTTTCTCTCTAGAATTAATCATTTGGCCCAGTTTAGAGAGTTGTGAGTTAGTTTTCTGATTTCATTTGGGATGTTTGCATCTGTGTTCATGAATTGCATTAATTTGTATTTTTCAATATGTTTGTCAGGTTTTGGTGTCATGCTTAAGTTGGTCTTTGAAAAATAAGTGTGACTTTTACTTCTATTTTGTGGAATAATTAGTGTAAGCATTTTTAACATACCTTCTAGGTGATTTTATCATATCAAAATACAAAATTTTCTAGTAATCAGTGAGGATATGTTATAAATAACAAACTGGGTTAATAACTATAAGTAAATATTAATGTATTGCTTTAATGTATAAGCAATACATTAAAAATATATTTCACATTAATTTCTAGTAGGTAAATCTCATATGTTTATGTGTCACAGATGTATTTGAATAGATTTTACATATATTTTAATCTCAATTATAGCTACCACACTACAACTAACAAAATCTGGAAATATTCTTTTGTGAAAGAGCTAGTTGTGTGTTAGTCATTTTTCTCTGCCTGACAAAAAACAAAACATACAATTTCTCTAGAAATTTGCTGATAGAAAAATCTATAAGATTGGTTGTATCAGTAGGGAAGAGGCAGAGGACTAATACATCATGCTCACCTTCTCCCACAAAGCATCAAAAAAAACACAGCTACATGTAGAATGATTCACAAAGTACATTTACTGAACACTGGCAGAAATTAAACCTCCAATAAGGGAAAGAAACCCTCCACATAACTGGGTAGAAAAAAAGAAAAAAAAAATACAGAGAGAGAAAGGACTCAAGACAGGCCTAGCACTCTTGAGAGGGAGCTATTAACTGGAAAAGGAACCCACATCCTGAGAAGTCACCTAAGTGACTTTTTTATTTTTTTATTTTTATTTTTATTTTTTTTATTTTTTTATTTTTTTAAGAATGTGAGTCTACGCGACTGTCAGGCTAAAGCAAGCAGGTATAAGGAAGGGGTTAATGGTTAATGTACTTGAAAAACAGGGCAACCACAAATCAAAACCAAACATTACATTCACCAAAAATAAACAGAAAAGGACACAGCATAAAATAAAAGGAAATAATCCAACCAAAGAAAGAAGGGAAGAAAGGAGAAACAAATAATCAACTGGAAAACAAGGTTTCAAATGGCAATAAATACATATTTATCAATAATTACCATAAGTGTCAATGGATTGAATGCTTCAATCAAAAGACACAGAGTGGCAAATTGGATAAAAAAGCAAGAGCCTACAATATGCTGTCTACAAGAGACTCACCTTAGGGTAAAGGACACAGATGGGTTATGCCAATACCAAACCTATCTTCTAACTAGTCTATATTAGGATAGCTTTCCTAATAAGTTAATAGAATGACTACAAGAACATAACTTGAGTTCTGCAAACTCCCTGGTGTGACTGTCTTATAGTGAGGATATTGTTCAGTTGATCAAGAATAACAAGCCCATGCCACTGCAACAACAAGACTTTATATTAGTTACCAAAACATTAATACATTGCATGTGAAATAATCACTCCAAAATCATCTGCTTTGAAACCAAGTGAGGAACTGCTAAAATTACACCTCTTAATAAACAATGCCATGTAATACATTTATTGTGACATGCCAAATTAAGATGACCACCACAAATGCATACATACAAATTAGTGCATGCTTAATTAGTGAAATTCTAATAAGGTTGGTAAATTGTATCCATGATAATGATAGCTATTGCTAAAAATGACCTCTGAAACCAAGAGTTTTGATTATCTTATAGTTAATTTGAATAAGCATTTAGTGATATGACCCTTCAAAATTCTCTTACTTTTTTCATCTTTACATTTGTGATATTTATCTCAGTGAAAAAATATATTTCAACTAATCCATATGGTAATTAAAATTAACTATTCATAACACAGGAAAATCAGGTACTATAATGTTCTTGAGACCCCAAAATATATGTCACAGTGTGTGTGTGTGTGTGTATTCATATACACATTTTATATAAAATGTGTGTATTAAGAAAATATAATCCATTTTGTTTAAGGGATGGAGTCACTACTTGAAACTGCTTTCTCTCCTTTGTGTATTATTTTAACAAGTATAATTAGGTTTTTTCCCCAAATTTCACAGTATAATAGAAGGAAACTTGTCATAGAGGCAGGTTGACAGTATTAAAATTTGAAAATGAAGAGTGGGATGCCAAGAGCAAGGGAGCGATAGTTAAAAACACAGAACTAGTCAGTCTTCACTAGAAAGGCAAGTAGTCATCAAAGGAAAGGGTGAATGAGAACAGCATTTTATAATGTGGTAAAGTTATACTCACACTGTTGATTGTGCATTATTAAAAGTGTAAATTATAATTAATAACTTTAAGAAGACAGATAAAATAACCTGTGTTGTATAATACTTTTAATAATGAAAAAATATACAAAATATCTCAGTAACTTTTTGCTGTCTTTTCATTGTGTGCATGTTACATGCCAGGAAATTTGCTTTCTTTTTTCCCCTGACAATTTTTAAGGAAGAAGATGCAGATATTCTCACTCATTTTGAAGGAAAAAATGAGAGAAATTATAACTTCCACAAAGTAACCCAACTAAAAAGTTAAAAACTGGAAATGAAATTGTTTATAGATATAACTGTTTGTCATGTTAAATTTTTTAGATAGTTTTATTTTCTTTAAAGTACTGTGTTTCTGTATTGCTAGAGATCTACAACTTCTTGTTTTGGTATTGCCATTGATACTTGAATCTTAAAAATTCAGCTAAGTAGAAAATCTTATTCCAATTATTTCTTAAGATTATGGTCTTTGCTTTTAGTAAGTTTGCTGGAAGCTACATCTCAATTCACCTTGACGTTTTTGTATGTTGAGAGCCACATGCCATTATAGTGTTTTAGAAAAATACTACCCATATATGTAAGATTAGCACCAGATTACTGAAGAACAGGAAAATGAAACAATTCAGTTTGAGGCTGAGGGATCACTTACTCAAAATTCCTGATAATCTACAATCTCCAGTAGATTTTACCTGGTTTGGGCAGTGCTGTATACTCCATAATACACAGCCAGACCAATGAGCTGAACTTTGCCTCAAAGAGTTACAATGTGAACTGTCTTTTAGAAAAAGAAATATTATCTCTGGTGAAGTTAGGGTGGGATTAGTATTTCAAAAGCAAAGAGAAAAAGAGCAAAGCTTTCACTCAGCCTTGAATGAATGTAGCAAGAGAGAATTATAAAAACTGAAACATTTCCAGATTGATAATGGCATTCCTGCTGAGAGTGTCAGTTCCTGGAGTGTGCAAAGAAACTAGGAAGAGTGGTCTCTCAGACAAGAAGATTGATTCTGTAATTCTCCATGAGCACTACAGCCTGTCAGCATGATTGCACTTGTTTCTCTAAAAGCATTAGCAAGACAATTACCAATTATTTCACCACGGCATTTACATGTTTGTGTCCATCTATCCCTGGAGCCCAGGAAATTGATAATGCATTGCCTGATGTTTTTGCTATCCTGTATAGGGTTTCAGGTAGCCAAAGATCTGATGGCACCCAGGAAAAATCAGGTGATTGCGAGCTTATAAATTATGTACACAAAAAAGAAGAAATCTATGAAGTATGCTTGGCAAAGTGTAAGAAATCACGGTGGGCTTTTTTTTTTTTTTTTTTTTTTTTGCTGAGAAGAAAATACTCTTTAGGTCAAAAGGGAACAAAGGAAATGCAGTTTCATAGTTCATTCTTGTTGATGGACTAAATGTTATAATCACACATGCCTATAAATTGTTTTATACCTACAAAATATCCAGTAAAAAAAAATAAAACTGGCCTTTTTATATGTACAATGATTTACTTGACCATTTCCTTAATATTGGCTTTGTATCCTGGGTCTTGACATCACTCTTATAAAATTGAGACTCACGTGTTTATAATTTGATTGCTTACATCAACTATTAGATCAAATTTATGGTATTTGATATATATTAGGAAACTATTTTTAGAAAAGGTGTACCAATATAACTTATTATTACAATGCTTATTTCAATGCATTTTCACTAAATTAAAATATTACTGCTTTTTAAAAATGTACTTTATTTTAAAGTTTTCTCTTACTACTGAGTAGAATATAGATTTCGCAAACCAACGTACTTATGAAGGTCAAGCACATAAAATTATCTCTAACCTAATCTCTTAGAGGTAAGAGTCTAAAATTTTGTTATATACACCTGTAACTTGTTCACCAAAACTATAATCAAAAGTACTTGTGCCTCTCTTTTTTGTAGTTTTATTGCATCATATCCTATATCTTCAAATATTTTTCAAAATCATGATTATAAGTTGATTTTGTCAAGTTTGTAAACATTAAATTTAAATATTCTAAATACTAACAATTTATTAAATATGTTTGATTTTTTAAAGCTCTTAATATTGCCAACTTCTTTTTTCAGAATTTTTGTCTGATGGTTTTAAACATTATGACCTGCTACTAATTTTTTTCTACCTGAAAATTTTATTGATTCTTTTTTGAACTACTGATTGGTTGCCCAACTTTTTCATACTGTTTTATTAGAAATATATATATGTTTAGAACATTTTAGCTATTTTTGTTTTATTTTTTTACTTTATTCAACATTACACTTGAAACATTTAATGTATATTTGTGCCATCAAATTTATCGATATTTTCACTAATAATTTATTTGATTTTATGCTTAGAAAAGTATGTCCTGCAACATACATTGATATTCACCTATATCTTCTTATTGTTTTAGTTTTAATTGTATGTTTAATCCTCAATACATCTGAAACTTTAAAATTTATCTTATGCTATGAATAACCTAATTTTTTCTTATACTTGTGAACAATGTGGTCTAGTGCCATGTACTAGGACATCCCTTATTTCGCTAATTAATTTGTCTTGTTCACCCACACTCTCCCATTATTGCTACTATTCATTTATAGTCAGATACTGAATCCAAATAGTAAAGAAGCCCTCAGGACTGCTTTCAGATGATTAACCAGTGCTCAGGGATGGGCTGGCAAATGGTCTGGAAGGGTCTGTGCCAGGCAATGAGCTGGCTTAAACTTCAAAGAAGAAAAATAAAATAGATTTAAGAATTAAATTACTCTTATTGCCTACAGATGGACCATAAACACTCAGTTTTTTACAAGATAGGGGAGACAGTTCTTACTGGCTAATATGGTGCTGAACATTGAGAAATGACTGAGTGGTGGCAATGTGCTAAAAAACAATCACTTTCTCACACACATTGACACCCAGACTATCAGAGAAACAACCACTTGTCTGGAAGCAATAGAGCCCAGTTATATAATGCCACATGCCACATCATATCATTACTGGTTAGGACCTTCCCAGATTATAATGATTAGAGCAATACATATATATGTATATATGTAGACATAATTGAAACTAGCATTCCTATTTTTTACAGTTATTATTTCTAGCATGCCTGGTACTTGGTTGTTACTTTTTAAAATTTATTCTGGAAAAGATGTTCAATTTATCAAATTACTTGTTAGCATATATTGTGTTTCTCTGAATTCTTTATAATAAATACTCTTTAATTTACCAGCTTCTGAGTCCAATACAACTTATACACTGTCTTTTCTTCTTCTGCATACAGAAAATTTTGCCCTTCCAAATGATATTTTTTCTTGTTCTTTATCTTCTAATTTTCCCTTAATAGTGTGTGTAGAAGCTCTTGCTGAGTAATACGGTTTTTTTTCAATGTCATTGCTTTCTGATTTCATCTATTTTTAAATTTTATAATGATTTTTAATTTTTTCCATTATAGCTTGTCTACAGTATTCTGTCAATTTTCTACTTTACAGAAAGGTGACCCAGTCACCCATACATATACACATTCTTTTTCTCACACTATCATGCTCCATCATAAGTGACTAGATATAGTTCCCAGTGCTATACAGCAGGATCTCATTGTTTATCCATTCTGAAGGCAATAGTTTGCATCTATTAACCCCAAATTCCCAGTCCATCCCACTCTCCCCCGCTCTCCCTTGGCAACCACAAGTCTGTTCTTCATGTCCATGATTTTATTTCTGTGAAAAGTTTCAGTTATTTTTATCTTAAGAAAATCATGGTGTAATATCTTCTATCTTAAAAAACATATCTTTTGACATTATATCTCTTTAGCTTCACAACATTTGTTTATCCTCTTTCATAAAGTTTTCAAAAATGTTTGTAATCATATTTCTTCATTTTCGATCTTTTTATATTCACAAGATAAAGTAACAATAAACACAGGTTAAATTGTTATATTTTACTCCAATCTTAAACATTAAGCAGCGCTCTCCATGGTTATGAATCCCCACCTCCCAAGCCCCACAGAGGACACAGTCTACCTTTTTTCTGCTAGTATGGATCTCCTTAATTGTGTATTTAAATAAAAAGATAAGCTTGTTTGGTATACTCCATATTCACAGCTAAATTTAAGATGATTGCCAATGTCTCCATAGAAAGAATTATAAAACTGAAAAGGAACTTCAGCTTTCCCTAGGCTAATTAATACAGGTAAACTACTATTAATATAAATTTGTTATGGGAAGGGTTGAGAGTCCCTGGAGAGGTGGTAATGTCCTTGCTGTCTTAATGTGTGCTCGTCCTCAAGATAAATATTGAGCAAATCCTCATGAAATAAATCCCAAAAGATTATTTTACATTTCATTATTTGATATTGTTGATTACTATAATGAATTAAATAGTCATTAAGTCTTATGATTAGCAGTTGGTTTTTTGTTTTGTTTTGTTTTTATTTTCTTGTGCCTGCCTGAGGTTCTGCTGAAGGCTGTAGGCAAGATATTAAGTCTTCAGCAAAGAGATACAGTCTCAGAGGGACTGCATTGGGTATCCTTAACTATTAATAATTAAAGACAGAGATTCTTGGGTACAGGTTTTGGAGTTCAAAGTGGCACAACTTAACTCTCAGTACTACAGGATAGAATTTCTAGGATTCTTGTTAGTTGAGAAATGAATAATTTTCATGAAATCAGATTGCAAGCAAAATGAATTACATAGAAGTGAATGAGATGATAAACTGATGAAATATTACTAATGGTTAATTGCCTTGGGGTGTTTTTTTTATATTTTAAAATATTCTACTACTTGTGCTTGTGAAGTTCTTATCCTTTACCCTTCTTTACCCTCTTATTCTTTACCCTTCTTTACACTTTGACTTAGTAAACTATGCTTACTCAAACTATAGTGCAACGTCCTTTAAATGGTAGATTGGTGTTAATGACATCTTAAAATTTTGGAACAAATACAGTAGTCCCTTCACATCTACAATTTCACTTTCTGTGGTTTCGGCTACCTGCAGTCAACTGTAGTACAAAATATTACATAGACAATTTCATAAATAAACAATTCATAATATTTTAATTGTACCCTGTTCTGAGAAATGTGATGAAATCCCTTGTCCTGTTCCATCAATCCTGGAACATGAATATTCCTTTTTGTCCAGTGCATCCCTCCCATTAATCTCTGAGTAGCCCTTTCAGTTTTCAGTGATTGTCATTGTATGCTGGTGCTTGTGTTCAGATAACACTTATTTTACTTAATCCTTACAAAGCACAAGAGTAGTGATGCTGGTATTTGGATATGTCAAAGAGAAGCTAAAAATTGCTTCCTTTAAGTGAAAAGCTGGAAGTACTTGACTTAATAAAGAGAGAAAAATATTGTATGCATAGGTTGCTAAGATCTATTTTAAGAACAAATCTGCTATCCATGAAATTGTGAAAAAGGTATAAGGGTTCACTTGTCAACACATCAACTTCAGCATTTCTTATGGTCTTTCTGATGAGCAAGCTTAAGCAGGGAACCTGCTGCTTCAATGCCTTAGAATAGTAGCCACAGTATACCACAGTCCTTCAGAATACTTTTGTTCCTAGATGTTCTTATCTTAATGATTATCAGCTGGGGCCATAGAGCATAAGGAAGAATCTAACCAATGCTTTACTAAGTGGGTTCAAGTTGCACACTGGCAGGACACATAAGACAGTTATCTTTGCTCCATAAATAGGGGATGTAAGATGACACTTTTGAGCAAAATTTTTTGAGCTTTAATATATACCAGTTTTCATGAATTCATGTCATTGGAATGTAAGCATAATGAAGTTACTTCTTCATAGTTTAATATTTGCATTTACTATACTTCAGACAGCTTTATACTTACAAAGTGTTATACTAGTAAACATTATTATTCTGCCAAATTCTTTATGGTACTACTTTTTGTAAGTGTAGCATATTCAGGATAATAATTATTTTTAGAGAAGCAGATGGTAAGCACACTTCAGGATTATTAATGTTAACATTTATTTGAAAGTTCAGATGAATATGCATGTATTATTGTCATGATTTAGACACCCCCACAGTTTCTACTACTTCTCTCTCAAAGTGTTCCTTTAACATTTGTGTCATTTACACCATACTGCTTTGAATACCAGGTGACATAAAAAGAACACTTATAGAAGCACTCTTTCCAAGGCATTTTCAGTTTTCTCCTCTGAGGCCTTCAAAAATTTTCCCAATTAGTGCCATGAAAACTGAGATAACATCAAATATGTGCTCCAATATTTCATTTCAGTTTTTCTACATAGCATCTCTGTGTTCCTTCTCTCCAATTCACTGGGTTATATCTCTTTCCATAAACAATTCCAAGTGTCAGTTATGCTCTTAATAGCCAATGAAGGTCCCAGAACTGCTGTTCTTGTCTATATTGTCTTGTACTGTTGCTGATTTTCTGTGTTGTGGGCTCTGCCATGTATAGCATCTCCTATCGCTGCTACCATTGACTGAAGTTTCGAATCTGTAATGTCCAATATGGACACTGGCCAGTCCCAAGTGGATACTGAGCACTTGAAATGAGGATACTGTGACTGAGGCACTGATTTTTTTTTGAAATGTTAATTTCAAAACCGATTTTTCAGTTACTAGAAAACTCTTAAGTATGTTTGAAATAATGGTTATATGGGTCTGTATTTTTACTTGAACATGTTAAAAAATCTAAATACAATCACTTATTTCCAAATAAATTTTAACATTTGATTTGAGAAGTGCTGTAAGTGTAAAATGCAGACCAGATTTCCATTTTTTCTTTATATTTTTTTGTGGTTACTGTAAAATTTAAAATTACATACATGGCTAGCATAACAATTCTATTGGACAGTGCTCTTTTTTACTAAGATTTTAAATATCCTTTTAAGTTTACTTTTAAAATAATATTCTTTTGGGGAAATAAAAAGTCATTTGCCAGCCTCCTCACAAATATATTTCAGAAAGAAAACAGTTTTAATATTGAATAAGCATGAAATCAGAATGCAGTGCATATCACAGGCAATCAGCTAAAAAAGATTGCAAGATAGAAAGTCCAATTGTTTCACACAGTTGAGCATATGCAACTCATTTCATACATGTTCTCAAAATAAATAACTAGTCCTTAAGTAGAGGACTTGGTGGCACTACTTGTGATAGATTGTTCATTCTAAATTCAACTGGTAATTGGGATGGCTGCATTGGTTTACTAATTGGCTTTGTTTAAAGAAAAAATAAATTTCTCATCTCTTTAAAATAGTAAGTTTGCAACTTGGAGTCCAGTACAGGCTAAAGTTAGGATCCTACCCTCCCATGTGTCATTGAAGATAGGGGTAAATCCTTTTTTATTACATCTCAAAAACATGTTACCCAAGTCCTTGAGAAAAAGATTTCTGGCTTATAAAGCTGACTGAGAATCTATTTATCCATTAAAATATTTGTATACACTAGAAAGGGTCAGAGAAAGCATTTATAATTACAGGTTTTCAAAGTAAATGCTCAAAGAAAATGCCCAGAAAGGGAATCATTTTTGCTGTCTTACACCAGAGAAGCTCAATATTTTTCTATTTTTAGATTTGTATTTATGTCCGCAGTTCTTATTTCATGTGAGTTATAACAGTAATGTTGGTTAGATATATATTATAAAACTTAAAAACAAGAATATTTAATCATAAATTGGAATATTAATTTTCCCTTAATCCTAATTTCTCACCCTTTGCTATAGTTAAAAATATCACTTGCTTTCCCAAATGTTTATTGTTTGTTTTTCCTTTTTGCATATAACAGAGGACATTTCTTTCTTCTGTCTTGCCTGCTCTTCTGGCATGTGCAATTCATACACTCCAGGTTTTTGTTTTTATTTTTTTAATTTTTATTATTTTTTTAGGGCCGCACCTGCAGCATATGGAGGTTCCCAGCCTAGGAGTCAAATCAGAGCTATAGTCTCTGCCCTATACCACAGCAACACAGGATCCACACTGTGTCTGCAACCTACACCACAGCTCACAGCAAAGCCAGATCCTTAACCCACTGAGTGAGGCCACAGATTAAACTTGCGTCCTCATGGATCCTAGTCAGATTCGTTTCCATTGAGCCACAAAGGGAACTCCTATTTTATTTTTAAAAATCACTTGGTTCCATGTTTATTCTCCAGAGATGGCACAAAACTCAAGTTGTAGTTGATTTTTTCTTTTTGTCTTTTTAGCACTACACATGCGGTCTGTGGAAGTTCTTAGACTAGGGGTCCAATAAGAACTGTGGCCACCATCCTATGCCACAGCACGGCAATGAGGGATTCAAGCTGCATCTGCAACCTACACCACAGCTCACAGCAATGCTGGATCATTAACCCAAAGAGTGAGGCCATGGATTGAACCTACATCTTCATGGATACTAGTCGGGTTCGTTACCCCTGAGCCACAATGGAACTTCTATAGTTGATTTTTTGTTTGTTTCTTCTGGGATTAATATGAGTTATTAGAAGAAATTACACTTCATCCATGAGACCACAAACAGACAAGTTAGCCTATAATTGAAGGAACTGATTTTGCTACTTCTTGAAGAGTTTACCTAAGAATGGATTGAACTCAGAAGAAAGCTGATCTGAGATAAAGTGAGAAAAAGAGAGGTCTGTGTTTTATGGTTGAACACGTAGATTCAGCACTGCCTGTGGTTAGACCCCAGTGTACATTTCCAAAGTAGGGTCTTCACATATTTCACCTATGCCTAAGCTGGTTGAGGTTGGATTTTTGTTTTTTTCAAGCACAGATTTCCAGTTTATACACGTACATGTGATAGTTTGTCTTAATGAAGAATACCATGGATTACATGACAAATGGACATTTTAGAGTGTCCTTAATGTCCAGTTTACAACCAAAGTTTTTATTGGTTTGACTATCCAGACAAATTTCTAGATTTTTCCTTTAGACAATTTCAACATTCAATATAATTGTTGGGAGAAGTATAGACTCTTCAAAGAGAATCTTAAACATAAACTGTGAGTTTAATTAAATTAGTTTTGTTGTAATATTTAAAATATATAAAATGTATAAACTATTACTATGGCTCTTAGAAAAGTATTAAACCAAAACAAGTTCTAATGTACATATAAATTCTAAAAAGTCCAATAACATTTAAGTTATCTACATATATTATCTATGTTTCTAGTGTGGGAATCCCTAATCACACTCACAAAAATCCTCTATTCCAATATTTTCATATATTTGTGCGTGTGTGGTATTAATAATTTATGTTGATTTATTATAGTTATATCAAGTAGAGACCTTTTCTTATATTAAACAATCAACTGTCTACAAGGCATTCATTTAGCAAACTATTCTTCCCATTATTTTAAATAGGCACCTTTACAAACATGCAAATATAACATTTTCCCCTTAGAGATTTGTAAATATTTTGCCCTATTTTTCTTTCTGAAACAGCATGCATAACAAAACCTTCCTTTTTTATATATCTACTAATCTACTTATTGCTAATAAAATATTCCAGTTTTGTTTTTAAAATCAGAATCTCTTCAACATACCTGCTTTCAAACTGAATGTATTACTGACTAGCATGATAGAGGTTTATTGGGTTTGCAATATGTGCACTATTCTAGGCCAAGTGGATAACTCAATTGATACTATTCAGAGTCATATGACAGTACCTTGGCAGGCCCTATGCCAAATTTTCTCTTTTTCTCTTCTCTCAATGGATAGAAAGATGGACAACATCTCTTTCTTCAGGACACCTTTGAAATTTTCTCTTAATCCTTATTTGTTTTATATTCTTTCGGCCATTCAAGTGCAGCCATGAGAAGGGACAGAGGAAAGACTCAGGAAAGCAAGTTTAAAATACTCATAGGTCCTTGACAGACTGCACCATGCAGGGCCACATGACAAGCACCAGTGTGGCCAGGAGACAAAAGACAAAAAGAAAGTAAAAGTATTAGATGAGAACTTTCACTGGGGTTTCCAAGATAAAGGCAAAAATGTCAGAGTAGACAGGTGATGACTGGCTGGTTTGAATGATTCTGAAAGGCTCTAAGCAGTGGGGGTGGTCCCTAGTTGCCTGGTAGTTGGCCCTGGAATGATGAGGTCAGAAAAATATTGGCTCTTGGGTTCATGGGTCAGATTGAGAAAGTATGGCTCTGGATTGGTTAGGTTGCACATCAAAGGCATACTCGGCCCCAGAAGATCAGATTTTCTTAATACAGAAAATTTTTCTAAGATGTAAAAACACCATACCATATATAAAATTAAAGAAAAAAATAGTACTCCCAAATTTAATGAGCGTATGTTTAATATACCAATTTTATTTTTTTTGCAGCCTAGCTGCATGTTATTCTGGAATAGTAAAGTGTGTGTGTGTGTGTATATATATATATATATATATATATATATATATATATATAATTTTTTGTTGTTGTTAACTTTAATGATGAATCTGCTTCTCTGCCTGTATATGACTCTGCTTGGGCTGGGGCAGCTGGTCATAGAGAAGGAGTTTTAAACCCAGTATAATTAAGTTAACTCTTCTACATGGAATTTTGAATAGTCTATTATCTGTTGAGTTTTAAATAGTTCCTCATATGCTTTATATGTTTTAATATAGTTATATCACTGCTCTGAGCCATAACTACATTCTGTATGTGTGTGTATTTGTGTGTGCGCATACATAGATGTACATGCCATAATATATGTTCTATATTTAAATATATATAAATTTGTCTTAGTGTTGTGCCTACATGTATGGCAGTAAACCAATTGTGTGATCAGAAATTCCAAAATTTTACATTGTTGTACCCAGATCTTTCACTTTAACTTAAACCAGAACCTTTTGCAATATTTCATTACTTGAGAAAGCTTTTATCTTCTAAAGGAACCCTAGCATTTCTGCCCACCATTCTCTAGACTGGCAGGAAGGTAAGAATTCTAATGACTCCAAATTATGGCTCAAAGTTGGATCCCTGATGGAGTTCTTGTGGCTCAGATGGTTATGAACCCAACTAGTATCCATGAAGGTGCAGGTTCAATCTCTGGCCTTGCTCAGTGGATTAATGATCAGCATTGTCATGAGCTGTGGTGTAGGTTGCAAATGCGGCTTGGATCTGGCATTGCTCTGGCTGTGGTATAGACCCTCAGCTGCAGCTACTATTCGACCCCTAGCCCGAGAACTTCCATGTGCCACAGGTGTGGCCCTAAAAAGCAAAAAAAAAAAATTAAAATAATAAATAAATATATCTAGGCCTGAAAATTTCTTTATGGTAAGAGTTTTAACTACAAATTTAATTACTTTAATAATTCCAGGAACATATATATATATTTTTCTTTTTGGGTGAATTTTTGTACTTGTGTCTTTCAAATAATTTATATATTTTATCCATGTTGTTGAATTTTTTGACATTAAATTATTGTAATATTAACATATTTTAATATCTATAGATACTGTAAATTTAGTGAGACTTTTTCCTATGTAGTGAACATTTATGGTAAATATTTCTATTTTACAAGAAAGACACACATATTATTAGTGTCAAACTAAATAAAACATGATTACCACATGGTATATTAATAACCCTTAGATTAACTATTAAAATTAAGTCAAGTCTAAGTATTTTGTATTTTTATTCCAAAATTATCTATTGAAGAGTTAGAGGAGATTTACTTAATGTACTTGATAAAATGTTAACTCTTGATCACCAACAAAAATACCTTTTTCTGGAAGTTCCCATTATGGCTCAGTGGGTTACAAACCTGACTAGTATCAACTAGTATCCACGAGGATATGGATTCGATCCCTGGCCTCACTCAGTGGGTTAATGACACAGTTGCAGTGAGCTGTGGTATAGGTTGCAGACATGGCTCGGATCTGGCATTGCTGTGGCTGTGGTGTAGACAGGCAGCTGCAGCTCCAATTTTACCCCTAGCCTGTGACTTCCATATGCCACAGGTGTTGTGTGAAAAGAAAAAAAAAAGAGTTGGATCACTGATAAGCTCTTCACTACACAGAAGTTACAAATACTTCAATAGTTCCTGTCAGAAACATTGGTCTGCTCTGTCTATATTCTGAAAAAATGCAACTCTTATTAAGATTTTCTTTTACTGATGTAATTTAAACAAACACATTTTACTAGGCATGTAAAGTTCACATTAGATTTGTTTTGAACCTTCTACCTTGCTTTTATATAGATTTTATAAAGTGTGTATTCTAGGATATTCTAGGACACACTTTCATAGAACATTCAAGGTGATATTTGTTAGTCCAGGCCAGGAAACATGGATTTTTATAAAAATTTAATGGCCAGAAATGTAAAACCTCAAGAATGTGGAAATGGGATAAAATATTTATGTAACCTTTTCTGTGCCATGAAAATAACACATTTACAGGTTTCATATATCATGACACAATTTTTTTTCTCAGAGAGTTTCTAAAGCATAGAATTTTTTTTTTTGGCCACCTCTGTGTTATGTGCAAGCTCCCTGGCCAGAGATCACACACACGCCACACCAGAGACCCAAGCTTCTGCAGTGACAGCACAGGATCCCCATCCTGCTGTGCCACAAGAGAATTCCAAGCATAGATTTTTTTATAAGTATTTTGCCATCAATTATGTCTATAGTCAACAACATAAGTATGCAATAGTGAATAACATTTCACATAATTTTGTACACTCATTTTAATAAACATGTTTTATTGATTTATCCTTTAGTTAAACATTTTCCATATACTTAAACCATAGGATGACAGATAAGTTATATTAATTTATATGCATCACAAAAATTGTTATCATACTCTAAGAGTTTAAAGTTTATAGGAATATGTTGAAGGTGAAAGAAGGATATTTTATAATTTCTAAGGAAATCACAATAAAACAGCCTGACTGCTGATAGAATGGGGTGTGAAGGATAATTTCAAAATGAAAGTAAAAAGTAAATGTGTAAAAATTCTTTACAAAAAGTTATAGTATTTTGAGAAAATAAGCTACAAAATAACTATTCTCTTCATAAGAAAACATTTCAAATAGGAGGATATATTTAAACATGTATTTCTGATTGAGTTACCTCAGGAGTAATAACTAAACTTACAACTATTTTTCCATACCCATATTTGCTAGATATGACCAACATGGACCCCAAGAAATGACCTTATATTGATTTTTGTATATATACTCTGTACCAGTGAATAAAGAAATCATATTTGTATCAATTTAAGGCCATAACTTCTGCAAAAATGTATCTAGTTAGAGTTATACCTTTCTGGTATTGATTTTTTCTTTTTAGATAATTGTTATTTTCATTGGAATATGGTTGATTTACAATGGTAATTAGTTTCAAACAAGAACATAATCAATATTTTTATAAATTAAACTCTATTTACAGCTTTATATCATATTGGCTATATACCCTGTGCTGTACAATATATACTTAGAGTTTATTTATTTTATACAGAGCAGTTTGTACCTCTTAGTCCTCTACCCTGTTTAGCCCCTTCACCCTTTCTTCTACCAAGTAGTAACCAGTAGCCATTCTCTGTATCTGTGAACCTATTTCTGTTTTGTTATTATTCATTCATTTTATTTTTTTTAATTATAATTTATTCATAATTTTCTGTCAATTTCTGCTTGACAGCAAAGTAACCCAGTTACAATATACATATACACACATATACATATGTATATATACTTTTTTTCATGTTATCTTCTATCACGCTCATCACAAGTGGTAGAATGTATTTCTCTGTGCTATACAGCAGGATCTCATAGTTTATCCTTTCTAAATGTAATACTTGGCATCTACTAATCCCAAACTGCAGTCCATCCCATTCCCGTCCCCTTCCCCTCTGTCAACCACAAATCTGTGAGTCTGTTTCTGTTTAATAAATAGGTTCATCTGTGCCATACTTTGATTCTACATATAAATGATATCATATGGTATTGGTCTTTCTCTTTCTGAATTACTTCACTTAATATGAGAATCTCTAGTTGCATCCATGTTGTTTCAAATAGCATTATTTTGTTCTTTCTTAATGGCTGAGTAGCATTCCACTGTGTATATGTACCACATCCTCTTAATACTTTCATTGGTTTACAGAAATTTGACTTGTTTCTATATTATTGTGAATAGTGCTGCAATGAACATAGTGGTGTGCACAACTTTATGAATGAAAATTTTGTCTGGATTTATGCCTAAGAGTAGGATTGCTGGATCATATGACAGTTCTGTATTTACTTTTTTGAGATACCTCCATAATGTTTTCCATAGTGGTTGTACTGATTTACATTTCCAACAACAGTGTAGGAGGATTCCCTTTTCTTTACACCCTCTCCAGTATTTGTTATTCATAGACTTATTAACGATAGCCATTCTGACTGGTGTGAAGGGATACCTCTTTGTAGTTTTGATTTGCATTTTTCTAATAATTAGTGATGTTGAACATTTTTTCATGTGCCTGTTGGCCATCTGTATGTCTTCTTTGGAGAAATGTCTATTCAAGTCTTCTGTTCATTTTTCAATTGGGTTTTTTTTTTGCTGTTGAAATGTTTGTATATTTTGGATGTTAACCCCTTGTCCATTGCATCATTTGCAACTATTTCTCCTATTACATAAGTTGTTTTTCTTTTCCTTTTTTTAATGGTTTCCTTTGCTGTGCAGAAACTTGTAAGTTCAATTGGGTCCTGTTTGTTTATTTTTGTTTCTATTTCTATTGTCTTAGGAGACTGACATAAGAAAACATTTATGTGGTTGATGTTGGAGAATGTTTTGTCTATGTTCTCTTCTAGGAATTTTATGTTGACTTGTTTTTTAAGTCTTTAAGCCATTTTGTGCTTATATTTGTGCATGGCGTGAGGATGTGTTCTAGTTTCATTTATTTACATGTGGCTGTCCAGTTTCCTCAGCACCATTTGCTCAAGAGACTGTCTTTTTCCCATTTTATATTTTTTTACCTCCTTTTTTGAAGATTAATTGACCATAGGTGTCTGGGTTTTTTTCTGAACACTCTATTCTGTTCAGTTGGTTCATTTGTCTGTTTTTGCACTAGTGCCAGACTGTCTTGATTACTGTAGCCTACTAATATTGCCAGAAGTCTAAGAGAGTTATGCCTTCTGCTTCCCCCCCCCCCGGGATTGCTTTGGTAATCCTGGGTCATTTATAGTTCCATATATATTTTTTTGATTGTTTGTTGTAGTTATGTGAAAAACGTCATGGGTATTTTGATAGGGACTGCATTAAATCTATAGACTGCTTTGGGTAGTATGGCCATTTAATGATACTGATTCTTCCAATCTGGATTCAGCATATACATATTAAGATACTGTGTTTATCTTTATCTGAATGCCCTATTTCACTAAGATAATACCCTGCAGGTCCATCTGTGTTGTGCAAATGACAAAATTTCATTCTTTTTATGGATTAATAATATTCCATTTTGTGTGCATGTATGTGTGTGTATCACATCTTTATCCATTCATCTGTTGATTAACACTAAGTTTGCCTCAATATTTTGGCTATTGTAAATTTATGCTGCTATGAACATCATGGTGTATGTATTATTTCAAATTAATATTTTTATTTTCTTTGATCATGTACACAGGAGTGGAATTGCTGGATCATGTGGTAGTCATTTTTAATTTTGTCAGGAACTTCCATAGTTTTCCATAGTGGCTGCACTAATTTATATCCCTATTAATAGTGTATGAGGGTTCACTTTTCACCACATTGACTTAAACATTTTTTCTGTGTGGTCTTTTTGAGGATAACATTTCTGACAAGTGTAAGGTGATAACATCCTTGTGGTTTCGATTTGCATTTGCATTTCTCTTATGATTAGGAATGTTGGGCATTTTTTCATGTGCCTGTTAATGATATTTATGTATTCATTGGAAAAATTGCTGTTCAGGTCTTTTGCCTCTTTTTCAATCAGTTTGTTTGTTTTTTTGTATGTTGAGTTGCATGAGCTATTTATATATTTTGGATGTTAACTTATCAGTCATATCACTTGCAAATATTATTTCTCAATGAGTAGGTTGTTTTTCATTTTGTTAAAGATTTCCTTTGCTATGCAAAAGCTGTTTATTTGGGCCCTATTTGTTTGCTTTTGATTCTTTTTCTTTGCTTCGAGTGACATATTCAAATAAATTTTTGTGATTTATCTCAGTGTTCAACCTGTGTTTTTATCTAGGATTTTTACTTTTCCAGTCTTACATTTAGATCTTTAATTCATTTTTAGTATTAAAAGCTATTTTCAAAAATCAAAAATTAAAAACTATTTTCAAAAAATTTTTGTAACTGATGTGGGAAAATACTGAAATTCATTCTTTTATCTGTTGCTGTCCACTTTCTCAACACCATATTGAAGAGACTGTTTTTTACCCATTGTATGTTCTTGCCTCTTTTGCTGTAGATTAATTGACCATAAATATGTGGATTTATTTATGGACTCTGTTCTATTGATCTATGTTTCCACTTTCGAAACAGTATAATACTCTTTTGATTGCTATGGTCTGTAGCATAGTGTGAAATCAGGGAGTATGATACCTCCAGCTTTGTTCTTTTTTCTCATAATTGCTTAGGTTATTTGGGGTCTTTTTTGTTCCATATAATCATAGGATTATTTGTTCTAGTTCTGTTAAAATTGTCATGGGTGTTTTGACAAGTATTGCATAAAATCTCCAGATTTCTTTGGGTAGTATGGACATTTTGGTGATATCCTTCAATTTTTTTGTATCTTCAATTTCCTTTGCCATTGTTTTATAATCTTCAAAGTATGTACCTCCTTGGTTAAGTTTAATCCTAGTTATTTAATTCTTTTTGATATATTTTTAATGAGATTGTTTTCTTGCTTTCTCTTTCTGATAGCTCATTATTAGTGTTTAAAAAATAAACTGATTTCTGTATATTAATATTGTATCCTGCAACTTTATTAAATTCAATTATTATAACAATTTTTGATGGTGATATTGGGACTTTCTATATATAGTATCATATCATCTGCAAATAGTGACAACTTTATTTCTTCCCTTCCAGTTTTAATGCCTTTTACTTGTTTTCATCTGACTTTTGTGGCTGAGACTTCCAATACTAAGTTAAATAAAAGTGAAAAGAGTAGGAATTTTTAAATTGTTCCCATTTTCACAGAAAATACTTTGAGCTTTTCACCATTTGAGTGTGATGTTAGCTCTGGGTTTTTCCTATACAACCTTTACTATGTTGAGATAATTCCTCTATATCAACTTTGAGAGTTTTTATCATGAATGGATGTTTAATTTTTAACATGTTTTTTTCTTCATCTGTTGAGGTGATCATGTGATCATCTTTTTTATCCTACCTTTTACAATATAGCTTATCATATTGATTGATTTGAGAATATTGAACCATCCTTGCATCACTGCAATAAATCCATTTGATCATGGTGTATCACCATTTTTATATACTTTTGAATTGTTTTGGTAATAGTTTCTTGAGGATTTTTCATATATATTTATCAGACATATTGTCATGTAATTTTTTTTTTTTTTTTGCAGTCTTTAGTTTTGACATCAAGGTAATGGTGGCTTTGCAGAATGAATTTGGGAGTGTTCCTTCCCCATCATTTTTTGGAATGGTTTGAGAAGAATAGGTATAATTTTTTCATCATATTGGTAGAATTTCCCTATGAAGTTCTTCATTCTTAGCTTTTGTTTCTTAGGTTTAGTTATAGAATCTATTTCAGCCTTGTGATCATCAGTTCAAATTGCATGTTTAACTATGATTCAGTCTTAGCAGGTGGTATGTTTCTAGAAATTTGTCCTTTTTCCTAGGCTGTCCAATTTTTCACACATAACTGTTCACAGTATTCTCTTGCAATTTTTTGTCTTTCTGTGGTATCAGTTTTTATTTCTCCTTTTTAATTTCTCAGTTTATTTCTGTCCTCTCTCCTTTCTTCATGGTGAGCCTGGCTAAAAGTTTGTTACTTGTTTTATCTTTTCAAAAAGCCAGATATTAATTATTGATCTTTTCTATTTTATCTCTTTTATTTATTTCATCTGTGATTTCTATTTTATTTCTTCTGCTAATTTGGGGCTTTGTTTTTTCTTCTTTTTCTAAATCCTTTTTTAGGTTTGTTAGGTTTTTTGAGATTTTTCTTTCTTTTTTTTTTTTTTTTCTAAAAACTGCTTTTGCTATGTTCCATACATTTTCAAGAGTTGTGTTTTTATTTTCATTTGGTATTTCTTAATTTTCTTTTTGATTTCTTCACTGACCATTGATTATTTTAGTATCATGTTGTTTAGTCTCCACATTGCGATTTTCCTATTTTTCTTCTTTTAATTGATTTCTACTTTCCTATTATTGTGGTTGGAAAAATTCTCAACTTCTAACCTCTTAGTAATGAGACTTATTTTGTGGCTAGCATGCAATCTTGGAGAATGTTTCATTGCACTTGAAAAAATATGTATTGTGATGTTGTGAGATAGAATGTCCTTTAGATATCCATTAAATCCAAATAGTTAATTTGTCATTTATGTCCAGTGTTTCCTTACTGATTTTCTGTTTGGATATTCTATCCATTAATGTAACTGGGATGTTAAAGCCTGCTATTATTATTATATTATTGTCAATTTCTCCCTTTAATTTTAGTTAATATTTGCTTTATATATTTAAGAGATCCTATATTAGGTTCATATATGTTTATAAATGTTATATGCTCTTCCTATATTGATCTCTTTATCATTATATAATGCCTTTCTTTGTTTTTTTTTTTTGCTATAGAGTTTATCTTAAAGTCTACTTTGTCTGATATGAGTATTGGTATCCCTGCTTTCTTGCTACTATTGTTTTCATGAAACATCTTTCTATCCCCTCACTTTCAGTCTATTTGTGCCTTTAGCTCAGAAATGAGTCTCCTGTAAGCAATATATTGGTGGGTTTTGTTTGTTTGTTTGTCCTATTAGCTACCCTAGGTCTTCTGATCAGAGCATTTAGTCCATTGACACTTAAAGTGATTATTGGAGTTTCTGTTGTGGCTCAGTGGTAAAAATCTGACAAGCATCCATGAAGATACAGGTTCTATCCCTGGCCTTGCTCAGTAGGTTAAGGGTCTAGCATTGTCATGAGCTGCAGTGTAGGTTGGAGATGTGGCACAGATCCTGTCTTCCTGTGGCTGTGACATATTCGACCCCTAGCCTGGGAACCTCCATATGCTGCAGATGTGGCCCTAAAAAGCAACAACAGCAAAAAAGTGATATTGATAGGTATGTACTTATTGCCATTTTTGTTGTTTTTCTGGTTGTTCTGTAGTTCTGTGTTTTATACCATAGTGATTTAATGATTTTCTTCAGTGGTATTCTTAGCTTTCTTTCTCTTTAGCTTTTGTCTATTGTAGTACATTTTTGATTTGTGGTTACCACGGGGTTAATGTATGTTTTCCTCTAACTATATCTACTTGTTTTATCCTGATAGTAATTTAAGTTCAAGCACATTCTAAATGATCTATATATTTTTCCTCCTATCCCCACTTTTTGCATTTTTGATGTTTTTTACATTTATATATTTATCTTTTACTATTTATTGAAGTTACTGTTGATTTTATAATTATTGCCTTGGAATTTTCATATATGTTATTTAAGTAATTGATCCACAGCCTTTACTATGTACTTGCCTTACTAGTAAGATATTTATAAATTCTTGGATATTTATAAATTCTTTCTTCTTGTTGTTACCTTTCCTTTTCCACTTAGAAAATACCCTTTAATGTTTCTTTTAGAGTCAGTTTAGTATTGATGCACTGTTGTGATTTTGGTTTGTCTGAGAAGTTATTTATCTCTCCTTCAATTCTGAATGATATCTTTGCTTGATGAGTATCCTAGGTTGTAGGCTCTTCCCTTTCAGTACTTTAAATATATCATGCCATTCCTTGCTAGCCTATAACATTTCTGTAAAAAAATCAGTTGATAGCTTTACAGAAATTCTCTTGTATATGACTCTTAGTTTCTCTCTTGGTGCTTTTAAAATTCCCTTTTTATCTTTAATTTTTCCATTTAAAAATGATTTTTATTTTTATGTAATAGCTTGTTTAAAGTGTTGTGTCAATTTTCTAATGTATATGACATTTTAATTATGATATCTTTTGTGGATCTTTTTGGGATCAACTTTTTTGTCCACTCTCTGCTTCTTATACCTACATATGTTTCCTTCTTAAGGTTCAGAAAATTTTCTGCTGTAATTTTATGAAATACATTTGCAATCTTTTCCTCTCTCTCATCTTGTTTTTTCAGAGTTTTTTTTTCCCCGTTGATATTTCAATTGAAACAAACTTCTCTCTTATTTTGCTTACTTTACTCTGCCTCTTTGAAATTCAATGCAACAGTTACCTGCCCCAGTTTTGAAAAGATATTGTTGTGTAGGAGCCTCCCTACGTGGTTTACATAGGCCCACTGTCTTTGGTGGTAGACCTAGATCTGAAATGAGCATTGGTCATATCTACCCACAGTTCTGGCAGCTATCACCTTGATGGGAAGTGGGTCTGGAGACGGAAGGTTTAGAGCCAGATCCAGAGGTGAGCTGAGGCCTTTCCTATGCTTAATGACTGACAGTGAACTGCCAGGAGTAGAAGCGTATCCCAAGGTGCTGGAGCAGGAGACCTCAAGTTTAAGTCTGAACTGGTTCCTTTGTTCTATCTGGGCACTCTGTTCCTCCCAGGCTCAGCACCTTCACACCAGAGGTAATCAGTATTGGAACATAAGGGGCCTGCACCAGCACCCAGTACTAGCTGAGGCACATGCTGATATATTCCCAGCATACTTGTCAGAATTCCAGACCACTTCCTGTCCACTGCCTCTGAGAGTACCAGTAAGGGTCACCAGTGAGCACTTCAGGTGCAATACTGGGTCCAAATCTGCACTCTCAGCAATGGAAGCCTTTACATGGTGAGGTTCTATACTAGAGCAAGGGAGACTGAAGCAGGCATTTGCTATGAACCAGGGCACATACAGGATCAGTCCTGTCACACCAGTGAGGGCTTGAGATAGCACATGATCTAATGCCTCTGTAAGTGGAGTGGTAGCAGCCCCCACCCAATTTGGGTTCAGTGCTGGTTTCAAGCTTGTTCCATCCCCCTAATCTGCAAATTCTCCTCTGCAACATCAGCTTTACCCCAGTGGGAGGCTGTGCCAAAGCTGAAAGAGCTGGGAAGTTGTGGGAAACTGCCCAGAGTCTTGGGCTGTTTCAAACTTCTTCCTCCACCTTGTTCCCAGGATTAAATAAGCATGTGCATGCTCTTCATGAACAGAGTCTTTCTTAGAGCCTTCCTATTAGTCCCACTGGTTTGCAAACCAGCTAAGGGGAATCCTCTCTCCAGTGTTGAATGCCAAAGCTGAGGTGTTCAACATACAGTTTGAACCACTCTCTTTCAGGTAGGATCTTTGAACCCATGCATTTCCCCTCTTTTATGTCCTCTCCTAGAGATGCATGTCCTGAACTGATTGCTTGTCTTCCCTGCTTACCTAACTCCATGTAGGTCATTCTTTATAAACTTTGTTGTATAAGGGTGTTACTGCCAGTCTCCAGTTTGTTTTCAGTGAGAATTGCTCCATATATAGATGTATTTTTGAAGTGTTTGTGGGGAGAAGTGAGCCCGTGGTCCTTCTGCTCAACCATCTTGATCTCTTCCTCCAGATTATTTTAAAATCTTACTTAGGTTTCTGCTTATAACTATATTAAAATATGTTTGGAAACATGCTGAATATCATTTCATTAGTTATTTTAGTGTTCCAGGAATTGATTCAGTGCTCATAAATAAATGTTATTTTTAGATGAATATTCCAGTTGCATATTAGTAAAAATAAATTCATTGATTGTCAAGCTAGTCTTTCCTTGTTTGATCTGGATATTTGTATATCTTCTAGCAAGCTATTTGGAAATTAAATTATCATGTATGAGGCATTCTAGAAATTCAATCAGAGAAAACATTCTTATTTTTCTGAGTAACTAGAAAGCTATTTCAAGTATCAAATTCTCATTGATTTCAGCTTTGTGCCAAGATGTATAGAGAAAGCTAAAACATCTCAAAACTGAAATTATGGAAACCCAGAATTTTATAACCAAAGTGAGTTATCTAATATAAAAATATATGTACTTAAAATGTTAAAATAATTTCCCCAAATTCCACCTTCTTGTCATCATATACTTTAAATGCGTATTTTACTTCTCCAGCATAAATTACTTAAGCTATACTCTTGAATGTCTGTATCATTCAGTACTTTAAAATAAGCATGAAAGATGACAAGAGTATGTTAAAGGACTATGGGATACTGTTCTTTGGCTTAAATGACTTGCCAAATTAATGACAAAGAAAAACAACTCTACAGGTAATGTAAGTAAATACACTATTGAAGGAGCATTGCCATCAGTGTATCTAGCATTTTGAAAGTATTGAACATAGAAATATTTGTTCTGATTTAAGGAAAAGTGAAAGCTTTTTGAGAAAATTGACTTTAAATTGGACCTCACATGGCATCTCTAGTGGCATAAAATAAGAGAAGGCGAGTTCCTATCATGGCTCAGGGAAAATGAATCTGACCAGCATCCAAGAGGATACAGGTTTGATCCCTGGCCTCACCCAGTGGGTTAAGGATCTGGTGTTGCTGTAAGGTGTGGTTTAGGTCACAGACATGGCTCGGATCCTGAATTGCTGTGGCTGTGGTGCACGACAGTGCCTAAAGCTCAAATTTGACCCCAGCCTGGGAAACTCCATATATTGCAGATGCGACCCTAAATACATTAAAAAAATTAAGGGAAGGAATTTTTATCTCCTAGGGAAAAAATTATCTCCAGATATGAACCATTAGGCCACAGTGAAAAATACATGAGGGGAAAGCCATTGGTAAATCACTTTGCATTCATTATCTTATGTAAGATTCACTTTGACCTCATGCAATTATTACAGAAACTAAGAATTAGATGTCTAGTGACTTTCCTAAAACCTCACATCTAAACTTATTTGCCTTCATAAACTCTGCCTTGGATACAATGCTAGTCTCCCAACAGACCATTAACATTGATATTCTTCCCATCAAAAATGAGTATGGCTTTCCCTCTCTTTGAATTTTGGAGGGCTTTATGGCTGCTTGAAGCATTATAAATGAAGTAAATGAAGTTGTGCTAGTTTCTGGGCCTATGCTTTGATGCAACGATTTTCATTTTTATTCTACAGACTCTGGACAATCTTGGATTTTTGTAAACAGTGGCATTATATAATGATAGTTTTGTTTAGTAAGAATGGAGACAGGAGACTATTTTAGAAGTCAAATGAAATTGAATATAAGAAAACAAAAGACTTTTGTAGTTGTTATGGATGGAGTTTGTGATTAAAATAGGAAAGAAGAAATTTGGAAAACTTATATGATAATATCATATCTTGAATAGGTATAGTATAGAATTACAGAAGAAGCAAACTGTGATTCAAAGCCCCTATCAGCTTTGATTTCATGTGCCCTTGACTCTACATGTTTCTGTTTTCATTTCCCCAGTGACATACATCTACCTATATTCTATAGCCATGCTCCTTCCCAGGGATATAGGCATTTGAAGAGCAGAGTAATAAATAACTGGGAAAGGATTAAGTCTACAAGTCAGGAGGTCTGTTGTCTTCAATATTTTGGCTTTTATACTCAGCCCAGGCTGCTTTTCCAGTAATTTTCACACTTTTGGTCAATTCAATCAGGGGCTATCATTTGTTCTTGTCATCAGCAGCTGTTCAACCATGTCAGTCCATATTTGATCTGTTCTTATGGACAGGTATAAGTTTTTTTTGGTTTTGTTTTTTGTTTTTCCCACAGAGCTCCCAGGTTCTATGCAAAACTACAGACATTCAAAATATTCTTTAAGTGTTCTTAAATTTTGATAATGGTAAAGTAGTTTCTAAAATATTTTATTATATTTAAGAATCTTATCTCCACAGAGATGGAGAAAAACTTTAGATGGAAATGTGCCTGAATTTCATGTACATTTTATGTAAGTCTTACCTCTGGCCTAAACAATATGTTTTCTTAGATTGGAGATAATGGTATTAAAACTTAAGAAGAAAAAAGATAGATATGAATTACTAAAGCTTATGGATAAAAGTGATAGGAAATGGCACTGTTTTCAATGATGACTTATCTACGTACACATTATGCCAATTTATGCCTATTTCCTGATGTAATAAATAGATCCCATCTTTAATCTCAATGTGGGGCCTTGTTTGGATAGTAAGTTATATGAAAATCATAATTATTTAAATGTGCTAGTGACTAAGTGGGTATTATATAGATCCAATTGTGAAGAAAATAATTTGACTTAATCTCTCTTTCTTTGCTAAATCTTATCATCAAAATGCCTTTAATAAAATAGTAACTATGGGTGACCCTTCAACTAGGGGAGGTTGTCAGAGTTCTGAGAGGTCCTCAAAACCGTGTATAAGCTTGTTGTGGTTTTCATAAATGCATTAATCCTAGGAAAAAAGTTTTTTAATAAGATTCTTTTAAAATACCCCTAAATTAAACTAAAGTATTAGAAAATTTTCAACTAGAATCTGTAAGGGTTGCTTCTTGGTAATATTTCAATGAAAAAGGAAGAAAAGAAATTTGATAACAACAAAAACAGCTCACATATTTTGAGGCCTTATTTTGTGTAGGTACTGTAAATATGGGCTTTAAAATTCTTTTATTAAATCTTCTAAACAATATAGATGAAAAATACCTGCTGTCATTAATTCCTCTTTAAATGTTTGGTAAAATTTTCCACTGAAACCATCAGGTTCTAGGGATTTCTGTTTTGGGAGGTTTTTGATTACTGATTCAATCTTCTTACTCACTATTTGTTCAAACTTTCTATTTCTTCCTGATTCAGTCTTGGTAGTTTGTGTGTTAGGGATTTTATCTATTTCATCTAGGTTATTAAATTTTAGCCTATAGTTATTCATAGTATTCTCTCATGATTCTATGTATTTCTGTAATATCAATTATAATGTATCCTATTTTCCCCTTTTTTATTTTCGTCCTTTTTTTTTTTTTTCCCATTATAGGGCTGCATCTGCATATGGAAGTTCCCAGGCTAGGGGTCAAATCAGGGCTGCAGCTGCTGGCCTACACCACAGCCAGCCACAGCAACACAGGATCCGATCAGCATCTGTGATCTACACCATGGTTCATGGCAATGCCAGATCCTTAACTCACTGAGCAGGGCCAGGGATTAAACCTGGATGCCAGTCAGTTTTGTAACCCACTGAGCCACAACAAGAAATCCCTCTCCCCTTTTTATTATTTGAGATAAAATTTCATCAGTTTTGCTTATTTTTCGATAATCCAGCTCTTAGTTTTGTTAATACTTTCCAATTTTCCACTCTATTTCATTCATTTCCACTCTAATTTTTTATTTCCTTTTTATCTTATAATGGGCATAATTTCTTCTTTTTCTAGTTCCTGATGTAAAAAGTTAGATTTTATTGAAGTCTTTCTAATTTCTTAATATATGCATTTATCACTCTAGACTTTCCTCTAAAAACTGCTATAGCAGCTTCCCATTGTATATGGTATCTTTGCATTTTCATTCATTTTGACATATTTTTATTTTCCTTTTGACTTCTTTGACCCATTGCTTGTTCAGAAGTACTGTTTAGTTTACATTTATTTTTAAAATTTCCATCCTCTTATTGCTGAATTTTAGTTTCATATCATTTTTGTCAGAAAAGGTAGTTGGAGTGATTTCAATCTTCTTAAATTTGTAGGATTTGTTGTGTTTCTTACCAAATGATCCATCCTAGAGAACATTTCATGTACACCTGAGTAGAATGTGTTTTTCCTGCTGTTGAATGAAATGTTCTATATATATGTCTAATGTCCATTTGGTTTAAAGTATGATTTAATTGAATTTACTTGTTGATTGTCTGGACAATCTATCTGTTGTTGACAGTGGGGTATTAAAATCCCCTATTATTATTATATTGTTTTCTATTGCTCTCATCAAATTTGTTGATATTTGCTTAATGTATTTAGATTCTCCGATACTGATTTTACATATATATATATATATGTATACAGTTGTTATTTTTTTGATATACTGATACCATCATTATATAGTGACCTTCTTTGTCTCTTATTGCAATTTTTGACTTAAATTCTATTTTTCTAATATAAATATGGCTATGTACTTTGTTTTGGTTTCTACTTGCATGGAATATCTTTTCCATATTTTTTACTTTGAGCTTGTGTGTCTTCTGAACTTAAATGAGGCTTTTGAAGGCAGTGTATGGTCGGGTCCTATTTTTTTTTTTAATTCATCCAGCCACATCAAGCCTTTTGACTACCTAATTCAGTCAGTTTATATTAAGAGTGTTTATTGATATGTAGAGACTTATTACTACCATCTTAATTGTTTTCTTTTTGCTTTGTGTTTCTGTTTTTTCTTTTTCCCTCTGTTTATGACTACATTTTTAATTTGGCCAGATATTTACTCTGTGTGGTTACCATGGCCACTCATGGGCCTTAAATAAATCGTCTCATAGTAAAATAGCCAGTTTTATGGTGATAGTAACTTAACTTCGTTTGCTTATGAGGCTCTCCCCTTCCCTCCTTCCCTTTTGTATTTTTATCACAGTGTATGTGTTTTTATGCTGTGTATCCAAATTAAAGTAGCTATAATTATTTTAATTAGTCTGTTTCTTTAACTTTTTACCATAGTTAAGTGGTTAACATACTATTCTAACATGGAGTTACAGTTTTTAAATTCTGCATATGTATTTGTTAATTTTGCCAGTGTGTTGTGTACTTCATTAATTAGTTGTGTTGTGTACTTCATTAATTATGCATGTCATTAATTAGTAACTTTCTATTTTAGTTGAACTCCTTTCAGTATTTCTTTCAAAGCAGGTATAGTAATGATGAATTTCCTTAGCTTTTGTTTGACAGGAAGAGCCTTTATTTCTCCTTTATATCTGAAGGATGATATTGATGATAAATTATCCCTGGGTGATGTATTTATCATTCAATATATTGAATATGTAATTCCACCTTCTATAAGCCAGTAGTTTCTGCTGAGAAATCTGTTGGTAGCCTAATGGGGTTCCTTTGTAGGTAATTTGCCTTTTCACTTTGAAGTCTTTACATTTCTTGTTTTATCATTGATTCTTTAAAGCTGTAATATAATGTATCTTGGAGAAGATATTTTTGCATTGATATAATAGAACTTCATGAAGTTGTATGCATAAGTCCTTCCCCAGGTTTGGGAAGTTCTCAGCTATTGTTTCTTTAAATAAACTGTGTAGTGCCTTCTCCTACCTCTCCTTTGAAATTCAAGTTATTCTAATATTTGAACTTCTGATCAAACCTGATAGTGCTCATAGGCTTTATTTACTTTTTTGAAAAAATCTTCATTTCCTTTCTTCTAACTGTATTATTTCTATAGTCCTATCCTCAAAGTCATTTATTTTCCCATCTGCTTTGCCCTACTACAGGAGCTCTTTACCTCATTCTTCATCTCATTTGTTGAATTTTTCAGCTCACGAATTTCAATTTGGTTCTTTATTATAATTTCTATCTTAATGGTAAAGAACTCCTTCTGTTCATTCATTTTATTCCAGATTGCATGTCTTTCTGAGTTTTCTTGTAGATTGTTGAATTTCTTCATAATAGTAATTTTGAGTTCCTTAAGTTAGATTGCAATATTCTGTGCCTTTAATTACTGAAATTTTGTAGTATAATTTTTCCTTGACTTTTCATATTTTGAAGTGTGTACTTTGGTGTTCACATTTGTTGTAGATGCCTCCTTAACTAATTCTTTATGTCTTTGCTTCTTATATTTCACTAGAATGACTACTAGAAAGCTTTCTTTTTGTATTTTAGAAGATGGTTATATAAAGTTTTCAAATAAAATGAGGTAACTCAGCTAAAAGAAGCCAAAAACTTGTGTGAAACACCACCAACCAGAAAAACAAAGAAAGGAATAATTCCTAACCTATCATTTAATATCAAATGCACCTGCAGAAGAACAAATTATCAAACATGAAGAACCATAGTATACTACAAAAAGATAATAATAATTCTCCAGAAATTGAACTTAAAGTAATATGGGATATTGTGATCTGATAAAGAATTCAAAACAGCTGTCATGAAGAAACTAACAAGATAAAACTTAGAAAAGAAACTTTAATGAGATCATGTATAAAATTAATGAACATTAAGAATACTTTACCAAGGAGACTGGCACTCTCAAAAATAAGAAAACAAAAATTTTGGTGCTAAAGAACACAGTAAACAAAGTGAACACATTAGAAATCATGGGAAATAGGGCAGACAATGTGAAATGGGGGGAATTAATGTACTCAAAGGCAGATATATAGAAGTGATATGAGTAGAAGAGGGAATAAATAAGGTTAAAGGATGAGGAAATCCCACAAGAAATATCTGACTTTTTTGGGAAGGGCAACATTAATATAACAGTTATCTCAAAAGAAGAAAAGAGGCAGAAGGGATCATAGCGATTATTTAAAGAAATAATAACTGAGAGCTTCCCAAACTTAGAGAGGGACTAGAGATACAATTCTATGAAGCTAAGAGAATAGGTAATTACCTTCATTTAAAGAGTCCTTCTCTAATATATGTAATATTAAAATTATCAAAAATTAAGTACAAAGGATTTTAAAGAGAGCCAGATGAAAAATGATGATAACCTGCAAAGGAGTCCCCATTAGTCTACAAGCATTTTTATCTGCAAAAACAAATCAAAAGTGAGCGGAATAATATTTCAAAATACTGAAAGAAAAAACTATACACTGTCACCCAATAATACTCTATCCAAAAAGGTTATCATTCAGATATAAAAGGAGAAGTAAGACTTTCCCAGACAAACAAAAGCTGAAGGAATTCATCAACATTAGGACTGACTTAACAAAAGATGTAGAAAAGTGCTCTTCTACCAGAAATAAAATGGTCAAAATACACAAAACTTTGAGCAAAGTGAAAATCATACAAAAGCAGAAAATGTAAATATATCTGAATAAAATTTTAAACAGATTTATAAAGTAACAACAAAACTAAAGAGGGAAAATTTACAGCAAAATGATAATAATTGGAAACTTTTAACACCACACTTAACATAAATGGATAGGTCTTTGAAACAAGAAATCAGCAGTCTTAAATGAAACATTAAATCAGATGAGATTTGATAAATTTTTACTGAACATTTCATGCAAATAAAGAAGAGTACACTCTTTTCTCAAGTTCACATGGAACTTTCTCAAATATAGACCATATGTTGGGACACAAAACAGTTCTCAGTAAATTTCCAAAGATTGAAATCATATCAAGCATATTCTTTGGTCACAATGGAATGAAATTAAATTCAAGATGAAAGTGAGAAGAATCACGAACATTGATACTGAAAAAGATGCCCCTGAACAACTATTGGGTCAATGAAGCAGTCAAAGAAGAAATTTCTAATTACCTGAAGTCAAATTAAAATAAAAATATGACTTACCAAATCTATGGGATATAACCACATCAGTAATAGGATCAGCAGTTTATAGCAATATAGGCTATCAACAAGACAAGTCTCAAACAATCTAATGTTATGCCTGAAGGAAATAGAAAAAGAATAACAAAAAATAGATATTTGTAGAAGGAAGGAAATAACAGATATAAATAACATAGAGACTACAAATAAAGAATAAAAGATCAATGAAGCTCATATGTGGGTCTTTGAAAAGATAAATTTGAAAGTTAGACTAAGGTAAGGTTCTGTGCTCATGGACTGAAAAATTAGCATTGTCAAAATGTCATTATTACCTAAAACAATCTACAGATTCAATGCAAACCCTACCAAAATCTCAAGGAAATTTTTCAAAGAAATAGACAAACAATTCTAAAGTTTGTGTGAAACTACTAAACACCTCAATAGCCAAAACAATCCTGAGAAGAAAGAGAAAAGCTGGAAGTATGACACTCCCTGATTTCAAAATATACCCACAAAACTCTGAAACATATATAGAAATCAATGGAACAGAATTGAGAGCCCCATAAAAACCCACACATATTAGCAATTAATTTAAAACAAAGAAGCAAAGACCATATAATGAAGAAAAGATAGACTCTTCAATAAATGGTATTAGGAAAACTGAATAGCCACATGCAAAATAGGAAACTAGACCACATCACACACAAAAATTGACTCAAACTGGATTAAAGACTTGTTTGTAAAACTCCTAGAAGAAAACATAGGCAGTTTGTTCTTTGACCCCAGTCTTAGTAATATCTTTATAGACATGTCTCCTCAGGCAAAGGAACTCAGAGCAAAATAAACAAATGAAATAATATCAAACTAAAATAATCTACCCAGAAATGGAAACATCAATAAAATGAAGAGACAACCTACCAAATGTGAAAATATATTGATATCAAGTAAAGGGTTGATATCCAAATATACACACACACACACACATATGTATATATACATATATATATAATAACCTCATACAATTCAACAACAGAAAATCAACTTGATTAAAAAATGGATGGAAGAGTCAAATAAGCTTTTGTTTTCCAAAGAACTGTAACAGCCAATAGGCCCATGAAGTGACCTTCAGTGTTATTATTAAGGAGGTACAAATCAAAACCACAGGATCACCTCACACCTGTTAGAATAGTATTATCACAAAGCAAGAACAAGTGTTGGTGAAGATATAGTAAAAAGGGAACACACATACTGTTGGTGGGAATGTAAATGGGTACAGCTACTATGGAAGACAGTGTAAAGATTCCTAAAAAATTAAGAGCAGGACTACCATATGATTAGGCCATTATAATTTTGGGTAACTAGTCAAAGAAAATAAATATATTCACACCCTTATGTTCATTGAAGCATTATTTGCAATAGCCAAGATATGGAAAAAACAAAGATCCCATAAACAGACAAATGGGTATATATAATGAATGGCTGCTCAGCTATGAAAGAAGATGAAACCTTTCCATTTGCTACAATGTTGACGAAACTTGATGGTGTTAGGCTGAGTGAAATAAGTCTGACAGAGGAAGACAGATACCACATGAATTCACTCATATATGGAACATACATATAATATATACATATATCCTAATATACAGGAGTACCCTTGTCACACAGGGGCTTAAAGATCCTGTGTTGTCACTGAAGTGGTTTGGGTTGCTGCTGTGACATGTGTTTGATCCCTGGCCAGGGAAATTCCACATGCCATGGGTGCAGCCAAAAAAGTAGAAATATAATGCTGTACACTTGAAACTTTTCTAATTTTTATGTCAAATTTGCTCAATTAAAATTAATTTTTTATAAAAACCAAAGAACAATGACCAGTAGAAAGGAAAAAGTTAAGCATAGTGAACAGAGAAAAAGAGATATGGAAAAAAAGGGTACATGATGAGAAGTAGAACTGTTGAAGTTGAAATTCAACTTAAAATATCCAACTTTACAAACACATGTGTATCTTAAAGACTCCATTAGGATCTCGTGTCATACAAATAAATCATCAGCATTTATTAAAATAATAAAATATCCCTTATTGTATACTTATCAAGTATAAATCATTGTTGCTAGTAGTTAACATATAATTTATATATAATTATCTCATTTAATGCACACTCAACTAATATGGTGATAATATGGTAAACTATGGTCCACAGGGAATAATTAGTTGTCAATAATTATGCAGCCAGGGTTCTAATTCAGACACATAGTTCCAGCACCTGCACCCAAATTTGCTGCTACTTTTGTCTCTCAAAAAGACAATAGCTTGTGTAGAAAGGAAATGAGATAGAAACAGAAACACATGAAACTTATAAACTCCTTGATGTGAATTGGATCATGGTAAGAGAAATAAGAAATTGCAGAGGTGAGAGAGTTCAGGAGGTTAATTGTTAAAGAAAGGTAGAGTATTTTAAATTTCTGACTATATGCCTTGTATAACAGATCCTATATACAGTGTATTAATTTTCATTTTCATAACTGTGAGATAGTTAATATAACTCATTTTAAGAAAAGAAAATTGAGAGTAATAAAAGAAACAACTTAGCCAAGTTGACATATTTATGTATCAGAGTTGAAATTTGAACCCTGGACAATTTGATTTCAGTGATTACGCTTCTCCCCCCCCCACTTTTCACTTAACTATATTAGTCTGTCATATATTATGGTATATGTATATGTCAACATGGCACTGAACAATAGCAACCTATCTGTAATAGCTCTTAAAATATAAATTTGCCATTATTTTATCAATGGCCTCGGAAGCCTTTTACAATTTTATGCAATTCTATAATCATCTTCAATTATGTTTTTTTTTGCACTTTTCTTCTTCTTTGTTTTTTAATATGATGATTTTTGTTTTTTTCCATTATAGCTGGTTTACAGTGTTCAGTCAATTTTCTACTGTACAGCATGGTGACCCAGTTACACATGTATACATTTTTTTCTCACATTATCAGGCTCCATCATAGGTGACTAGACATAGTTCTCAGTGCTACACAGCAGGTTCTCATTACTAATCCATTCCAAAGGCAATAGTCTGCATCTATTAAACCAAGCTCCCAATCCATCCCACTCCCTCCCCCTTGGCAACCACAAGTCTATTCTTCAAGTCCATGATTTTCATTTCTGTGGAAAGATTCACTTATGCCATATATTAGATTCCAGATATTATTGATATCATATGGTATTTGTCTTTCTCTTTCTGACTTACTTCACTCAGTTTGAGAATTTCTAGTTCCATCCATGTTGCTGCAAATGGCATTATTTTGTTCTTTTTATGGCTGAGTAGTATTCCATTGTGTATATATACCACATCTTCCTAATCCAATCACCTGTTGATGGGCATTTGGGTTGTTGGTGGGAATGGAAGCTTGTACAAACACTATGGAGAACAGCATGGAGGTACCTTAGAAAACTTACATAGAACTACCATATGACTCAGCAATCCCACTCTTGGGCATATATCTAGACCAAACTTTCCTTGAAAAGAATACATGCTTCTGCATGTTCATTGCAGCACTATTTGCAATAGCCAAGACATGTAAATAATCCAGATTTTCATCTTAAACTTTAAATTCTCTTGTGAAATATTTTTGTTCCTGATATATAGCTTAGATTTACTGTCTGAAATCATAAGCCATATTTTGTTGATTACATTTCATGGATTCAGTTTTATACAACCTGGTTTCTGAAGTTTCATAGGCACCTTACTGCCATGAGTATGTGCCCTGTAAGGCATGTGATGGCTAAATTATAAATGATTATTAGTGTGTACAACTATGATAAAACCAATTTTTTCTTCCAAGAAATCTCTTCTCAATTTCTCTCAAAGATGAAATGGAAATATTAATCATTCTGTGTTGTCACTGCTGTCATTTAACATTTTCAATATCAATATCATATTGTCAATATCACATTTTGACATACTCTGTGAATGTAAGTTTCTCGGACTATTTATTGTGTTTACTGCAATTTTCTAATCTACAGTGGAAATAGGTCAGCAAATGCCAAATTGGTAAAGCTTTTACATTTTCTGAAAGACAGCTGAATTGGTATATTTTTTCTTTTGCCTGATACTTGGACATAAGTCTATCTTTTAAATATATTGAATAAAAGAAACAGTTACAAAACAGTATGTCAACATGTACTTAAAAATATTTGGAACAGTTGATAAATGGATGGCCTGGCTGAGGTTTAGAAACCATTGTAATAAATATGAAAAAGAAAGTTTCAATATATTACAAATTTAATTTTTGAATCATATGTATTTTAACATATTTATTTTGAGCTATAAATTATTTACAAGTTAACAATGTTTTATAATTCACACTGCCATATTAGAATTCAAAATTGAAAGCTTAGATAATGGAAAGGCTTAATTACTGAATTACTTAAAAATAATAATGGCCCAATACTAATATTAAAATAAATATATAAAAATAGTCACTTTTATACCTTCTATACTAGGATGAAGGATTTTATGGACAGTATACAAATACACATCTCATTTTGTTGAAATTTTCACTAGTTGGCTACCCTCCAAAATATTATTATTCTTTTCTACTGGAATAAAAGTTTAGTTCTAGTTATAGCATTCAGAAAATTGAGTTTAAGTTATCATAAACTAGCAAGTATTTTTCTCCCTAAAAACATTATAAAACTATATTAGAGTAGTATTAAACAAAAAATTTAACTTGTTTTTCTTAGCTTTTTCAGAAATATGACCTCCATTTCTGTATTTAATACTATGGGCATTTCATTCTAGCAGTGACTCTGCAAAAAAAAAAAAAAAAAAAAACAAAAAAAACGGACGGTTAAACATATCTTCTGATAGTGCTGTTTAAATAAGTAGAATATTATTTAACAGACTGTCTAAAATTCTTAGAGTAATGCATAGGATTTTGGAAGATAGTATAACATATTGATAGGCCTAGTTCCAGTTGTATTTTGAAAGCGTCCAACTAACATCAATAGACGTGAATGGAGGACTTGGAGACAGTTATTCTTAATTAGCTGTTATTATTGAAATGTATTTGTTATTATTTTGAGCTTATTGTCAGCTGAAAAATGTATAAAATAGGAACTATGACTCATGGAATACCACAGGAGAGATTTTGAAAATAATGTATCAAGTAGCATCAGATATAAATATGAATGAATATCTACTGTTACAGAATAGAGAGTGATTAAAGTGAGTTATGGAAGTAAAGTCACAGAAAGTGAATCTTTTTTTTATTGAATTCTTGAAGGAGATTATGGATCTGCATTGATGGAATATATGTAGAAAAGCCTTTTCAAATGACTTATACTATATCACCATATTATGAATTGGCAAACATTATGACCAGATGGACTAGTTTGGCAGGTATGTACAAATCAGAATGAGAGTTTGGAAGAGTAATGAACAGAGATGTGGTTATGTAAATGGATCACTCATCTGGCTTTATGCTTGGAAGAGTAATAATAATAATAATCTTAAAGAATGGGGATACAGTATATAAAAATAATTTCTAATACTTGGGAATTGATCAAGTGATATCTATTAGCTTTCATATTTAATAATAAAATAGTTCTTGCCAGTATTCTGTTTCCCCAATGAAAATTACCTTTTGTAATTAAATATAGGATAATGAAATCTCCTGAAACACTGGTAGTGTCCTGGAATGATAATCCTCTGAGCCTTAATATAATAGCCAACTTGTCTGTAGTCTTTGGGCAGACAAATCTATCAGTTTTCTCTTGTCTAGTCTAATATATACAGAACAATAGATTATACAAAGCACACTTTGATTATCCTTAAAATCAAGAACAGTACAGTTTTTATTACAGGAGACAATTTTGTCATCAGCAATGAAATTTATTAATCATGAGGACAAAAAACCAGTTTCTCTTTTACTTTTTTTATGCTTTTGTTCATCTTTTAAAGAGAATGTACCTTTTATCAACAGGTGAAACATATTTTGTTATTAGGAAGAAACATTTTATTTTTGCTTTATAAAATATCCCTTGAACAACCTTGCTAAAGCATAAAAATTCATTTATTTGAGATAAGCAAAAGATACAGAATAATCTTTTTTAAAAATATGTTGACATTTTCCAATTATTTTTAAGGAAGAGTGGCTAAAACTGAGAAATTTAATAGTCATTTATCAGATTGCAAGCTTGGCCAAATCTGGATTAAAAAACATTTATTTTTAAAATATGTTTATTTCAAAACCAATTGTTCCTAGAAATATAAAAGGGGAGATCTTTTACATATATAGCAAAAGTGTCTACAAATAATTAGGGAAAGATGCATGTGTTGTAACAAAATTAATATATTTTTAAATAAAAGGTTGACTAGATTGTGTGTTCATGTTTGCTGTTCAGTTGTCACTTTAGATTTGAAAATGTATATTCTTAGGCAAAGCATCCTAGACCAATTATTATTCTTTTGACACATAATGAAGACAGGCTTTGTAATTTCTATTCCAGTTGTGTACATTTTCAATCCTGTTCTTGTTAGTTAAACTTGAAGTTAATTTTCCATGTGGACTTCTATCTTCTCTTGTCAATTGTGACCACTTCTTGCTTGCTTATCTTTCCCAAGCCCATTTATTTTATCTTTATTACTATACAGCCTGGATCTCAGACTTTCTTATACTTACTTTATTACAGTTTTTTCATTACTGGATTTTTCTCCTGCTAGTGATGAACTGCCACTGGCCTTTTGTGTTTCAATTCTCTGTTATAAAAAAGTATCTCCTAAAAAAGGTCACATTGGAGAGGGTTCAGTCAGATTAAGTCAGTTTATAAACTTGCATCTTTATTTCTAAGTGAAATGATACCACATTATTACATGCTTAGTAAAGTAAACTAGTACAAATGGACTTCAAAATTCTTCAAATAAATTAGAAAGACAAAAGGCAGTTATACAACATGGTAAAAAAAAAAGGCTATTTTTGAAATCATCACCAGTTTACACACTGATATAATTTCTTGTGATATTTACAATGAACTAAAAACTATTCTGCCTACTAATATCATTTAAAAAATCTTCCTCTCTTATTCATATTCCTTTCTAAAAAGCAAAACTGTGAAATTATTAGTAATTGACAATAAGAAACTCAGATGCTAACAGTAGCACTTTCTATGAAGTAGACAGGAAAGAAATGAGAATAAGACTAATTGGTAGAAAACTAATGATAGCTTATTTATAACCGTAAACGTGAATGGTGTGTCTTACAGTGTTCCTGATAAAGTTGTCTGTCACTTCCACAAGTTACTACCCCCAGAGTCTACAGATATAGTAAAAGTTGTATTTCCTTGCAATTCGTTTGCAGAGGTCAGTCCTATGTTGTTGCAGGACTGAGGTCCTATTTTCTTGTTGGCTGTCAGTGTGAGAACTGGGATCAGCTTTTGGAGATGATTCACACTCAGCTCATGATTTCTTTCTTCTGTTTTCAAAGTGAGAAAAAAAATGGTTCTAGTTTCTCTCTTAATTTTTTCCTGCTACTTGTTCCATAGTCACATATTTTCTGACTTCTGTCCTTCCATTTCTTAGAAGCCAAGTGATTAGTTTACTTGACATTCCAGGATAATCTCTCTATTTCAGGTTAAAAAACCATACTTAGCTCCTCAAAGTTCCTTCTTCTCTGTAAGGTAACATGTTCATTGACTCCAGGGGTTAGGATGTAGCCATTTGAGGGAATCATTCTACCTATTCCAGTCTAACCTCTACCCTCAGATATTCATATTTATAGCATATAAAAAATTATTCACCCTAACCCAGAGTTTCCCAAGGCCTTATCCTATTAGAGCATTGACACAAAGTCTAAACTCTTAACTAAGAATTATTAGTTTTAAAGTCCCAAATTTTATTCTCTAATCTTCGAAATCAGGTATGAATGAAGCTCTGAATATAATCCATTCTGATTATAACTTTTCTCCATCTTTGGACATTTTAAACAAAAGAAATAGATTATGTGTTTCTGAAATACAGTAGCAGGGCAGGCATAGATATCCTGGTTCAAAAAGGGAGAAAAGGAAAGAAAAAACGGAGTCAATGGTCTCAAGTAATTCTGAAATCCAGTCATGAAGATCCTATTAAGTTGTAGGCCTGGGAATAATTTTCTACAGTTCTGGATTCCATCCTCACAGTATTCTTCTCCACTGTCTAAGTTCTCTTTGCTTTGTCATAAAAGATAGAGGGGTTTTTTTTCTTGTAGCAGAATAATTTTATCCCATTTCCTGCAAGTAGAATTTCTGGAGTCAAAGACCTTTAATTTTGTACTCTGTCCCTTTCAGAACAAGCTGGTAGTGATTCTGCTGCCATATAATTGTCAATAAGTTATGCATCTCCTGGTATATCATGGGGATCATGCTATTAAACAAAAAATCTTTCCTAGGTCATAGTATTTCTATTTGGGCTTTTACTGAGGCGACTGAAGGATAACGTACCCAAGGTTCCTATTCCATAATTAGATGAAGAAATATAAAATTCTCAAACATAATCTTTAAACAAGCTCTTTAAATAACTATATACTTTGTACTTTTGGTTTTTTTGAAGTACTTGCAAAAGGTAGTACAGCTACATTCTTTTTCTTTTTCTTTCTTTTTTTTTTTTGGTCTTTTTAGGGCCACACTCGTGGAATTTGGAAGTTACCAGGCTAGGGGTCAAATCGGAGCTATAGCCACTGGCCTACACCATAGGCACAGCAATGCCAGATCCGAGCTGCATCTGCAGCCTACACCACAGCTCATAGCATTGTTGGATCTTTAACCCACTGAGCAAGGCCAGGGATCGAACCTGTGTCCTCATGGGTACTAGTCAGATTTGTTTCCACTGAGTCACAATGGAACCTCCCACAGCAACAATCTTGACATTTTCTCTAGAACATGCTTTTGTGACAGTGAATTTATTAATTTTAATGTCTTTTGCCGTGTGGGTAGGTTGAATTTCCAAAATCATTGTTTTACTTTTTTTATTTTCAAGATTCATTGTTTTTATTTTTTTCATTTATAATGATTTTTATTTTTTCCATTATAGCTGGTTTACGGTGTTCTGTCAGTTTTCCACTGCATGTCAAGGTGACCCAGATACACATACATGTATAACATGGATGGAACTAGAGACTCTCATACTAAGTGAAGTGAGTCAGAAAGAGAAAGACAAATACCATATGATATTACTTATATCTGGAATTTAAGATATGGCACAAATGAACATTTCCACAGAAAAGTTTTACTTTTTAAAGTTTTATTTTTCCTTTAATGTATCACTCTCCTGTCAGACTTTAATAAGTCCCTTGCTTTGTCTACAAGAGGTGAACGGGACCTCACTTTTGGATTGATGCACTTAACATTCAATGAAATCCTCCATGCTTTTTATTTTCATTGTGAAAGCTTATGTTGAAAAGTTACTATTACAAATGGCTGAAGCTTTCTTTAACTTGGGACCATACCAAATTTGTGTGAGAATTAAACTATTGTTAATTTAATCTGAGTGGGATTATTTCTTTCTGCTGCATAATGTTAGCCTATGTTGACTATTGGATAAGGAATTTTGGTGGATTTCTATTGATTGGTGTTTGATTGATTGCCATGGATAAGTGAGAAGGAAGTAAAAAAAAATTGGTAAGATAAAATCTTTTTTTCCTTTTGTTAAGAAGCACGGCTATAAGGAAAAGAAAATAAATTGAATGGTACTGTAACTAGGCCAAACAAAGGCTACTTAAACATGGGTGATTTTTTTCACTTAATATAGTATACCAGAGAATAAATATTGATCCTGTAATAAGAATAGGATAACGTATGGGACAAAAATTCCTGAGGAATTGAAAAAGGATATGACTTAAAAGAGTGATTTGCCTTAAGAGGTAAAATAATTTAATTGTATAAATACATTAAAAATGTGACATTTTACAGGCTGGCTTGTGCCAATTGTGAATGGCAAAGTAGTCTTGTATTCCTATTTTCATGGAGTCAAAGATGAGAAAGGTAATATCAACACATTTATGATTTTTACCTTACTGAGACCTAATACATCTTTCTATTCTTACACACTGAAAAAGAATAAATTTTATACTTGCTTGCTAAGTTCTATAACTCCACGTGCCTCAGGGACACCTAATTAAAAGTGTTGGCTGGTACAAAATAATTTTTCTTTATTTAACTTTGTAAGTTTTCCAGGATTTTGAACATGGAAGAATGTAGAAAAAGAACAATTATAATCCTGTAGTTTGTTTTAGATTGAATGTGATCATTTTTTACTGTCATATACTTAGAAATCTAGCTTAAGTTTTTTTTTTTTCCTTAATATGCCTAATTGGGAACATACCAAACTATAAAACTGAATATTCTACATGAAATCATTTTTTAGAAAAAAATTAGGTAAGAATTAGGATTTTTTGGCTACCTCAATTATCTAGAAAAAGCGCAAAATCTTTTTTTTTTTTTTGTCTTTTTAGGGCCGCACTAGCAGCATATGGATGTTCCCAGGCTAGGGGTTTAATTGGAGCTGTAGCTGCCAGCCTACACCACAGCCACAGCAATGTGAGATCTAAGCCATATCTACCACCTACACTACAGCTCACTGCATCACTGGATCCTTAACCCACTGAGCAAGGCCAAGGATAGAACCTGCATCCTCACTGATGCTAGTAAGATTCCTTTTCACTCAGCCACAATGGAAACTCCCCTCAAAATATTAAGGTAATAATTTGTTTCAGTGTAGCTCATTTATAGAAAAATGTTAAAAATGAAACAATTTTAGAACTTTAATAAGTACTGTTAAATTAAAATGTACATAAGAATGAAGACAAATATGTATAAAATAGCTATCAGGGGAATAGAATTGTTGAAATAGCTGTATGTTGTAATTAAAGAAAAATTCTGACCATTCATTAAACTGTTACTGTCTGTGAAGCTCTATATTAAGACATTTACATTTAATTACTCATGTAATCCTCACAGTTGTATAGAGTTGAGTTTACACAGAGGAATGTAGGTTTTGTTTAGGTTACATAACTTTACCAAGATCACATGGTTAAGAAATGGCAGGAACCACATTCAAACCAAAGTGTGCCTGATCCCAAAGACTGTGCTCTAGTAGAGGCATTAACAGTTCCATAGAACTGTGTTCTCCTGCTCTAGTGGGCATCAGAATCACCAGGTCTTTCTAGTCAGTGGATCAGAAGTGGGGCATAAGTTTTGTCATTTGAAAAATTTCCCACCTGCTGATGCTGCTGGTCTGAGGATCATGCTTGAGAACCACTGCTCTATTAAAAACTGTAGAAGTTTCCTTTTTTATTCATTAGTAGTTGTAGCCATGAAAAAACATTTAAATCATGATCAGCGTCATCTGTGTGAGAAAACAATAAAACATAAGGCTTTTTAGAAAAACTTCCATCAACATAGATATTGTGAATAGATTAACTTTTAGTTATTTGGAGTGATTTTATAAGTAGAAAACCCTGTTTACAAAATGTGTCCAAAGTAATGTGCTTCTCAATTAAGAATTGATCTTATGACATGTGCAGTATCATTCAGTTATGGCCAGTGTGATCATGTCAGGACATCTTTGAGCAAGAGCAGTGATGCTATAACTTCAACCATTGACCTGAGAGCCTAGAAATGATAATCAAAATCCTATTGGAGTCATTCTGTATTCTCAAGTAAATGATAATCTGTGTTCCAAACTCCTGCTACTCTCACATACAAACCATGTCATTGTTTATTGGCCTGAGTACATTTATTCTTTTATAATAATATAAATTAATCTTTAACCAAACAGTGAATGATAAGTAATCATTCTAATTAATGTATTGGTAGCTGACTACTGAAAGTAGTTATTTTTTTGACACAAAAGCTACAGTCTATGTATCAATCCATCATTTCCTTAAGAAATAAATTGGTGAGTGTGTCACCAGCCTTTTTGAAATCTCCGAAGTAAATGTATAGGGTAAAAATGATGATGAGAATGCTGTGGTAGAGTTGGATTTCCTTAGCTCATTGAGAATGGGATAATGTAGCAGCAGAAGCCAGGTAGACAAAATTTATATTCAATACCTACAATAGTGGTGATCGGGGTTTTATATGCAGAACTATATGGTGATATTCAGTTGATTACAGGACCCCTAGAAATATTATAGCTGGACACCCTGTTAAGGTGCTTCTTTGACATTTTTAAGTAACAAATTCCAGTTCTGGTAGAAGAACCCTATCTTGAAGTAACATGATGGCAGTGGAAATTCACAGTCTCCAACCCAGGAAACTTAGTAGACACCGTGCCCTTCAAATATTGGGGAAAGATCCCACCTCTTTGAACTAGAACCCTGAAATTCATCCACAAATATGTGCATGTAAATCTTTGCATAATCCATAGTTTAGGATGAATGTGCCCTTAGGAAAGAAAAATTCTCACACTTTCTGTGGGTTGATCATTTTGGCTCTTAATTGATAATAATACTTAGAGACTTAATTCACTATTGTGGTCCAACTTCAAAATGAATCTTAAAGAAGTTTAAACATTTTTTTTTTTTTTTTGCTGGAATGTGGATGTTCCCACCCCATGGATAGGCCAGTGACTGAATGCAAGTCACAGCAGTAACCCAAGCCACAGCAGTGACAACAGTGTGTCCTTAACTTCTAGGCTACCATAGAATTCCCAACAATGGGTTCTTGAATTCTGGTGAGAAGTTGCATTTTTTGTCCTTTGACCAGTATCAAGATATACAGTGTGAAGAGAAATACTTGGTATCAACGAGAATCCCCAGGTGATTCTCTGACCTGTAGAAGAGATTCTGTGATAGGAAAGGCAAACAGAAAGCACTGGAACTACTATGTTCTTCTAATACGTGAAACAAAATCAATTCCGCACATTCAGAGAAGTTGCAGAGAGACAGTGCTACCAGCAAAAATTGAAAGATGCAGGTATGGTGACTCTTGCCACAGCCCATGCTACCTCACCTGTTCACCCATGGTAGAAACCAGTGTGATCGTAGAAAATGACAGGTTATCTTAAACTTAAATGAGATACTGATGCTAACTGCAGTGGTGATTCCAGGTTATTTAATGAGGGACCTCTAGTCTCTGGTACTGGTGTAAAGATTTGACCTAAAAAATACTTTTGTATTTCCATGTCCAGTTAGTAAAGAAAATAAGATAAAATCAGAAGTTTGTTTACCCTCATTGTGACCACGAGGTAGCTTTATTCCTTGTCATAACATAGTCCAGACACCTTAGTCAGCTTCATGTACTGCACAATACCAAGCTCACCTATTATTGTATGTTAATTAGACCTGATTGGAGGAAATTGCAAATATTCTATCTGCCTTATTAAGACATGTGAGCTGGAATGTAAAAGATAATGCCTCATGGAAATTTGGCCAAAATCATCAATTAGGTTTTTAAGGGCTGAGTCTTATTGTGATGTATCTTCTAATTTGAGAGACAAGTTGCTAGACCTTTGAATATTTTTGTCTATGCATAATATATTAGGGTAAGCTACTTCGGTTATTTATTTGGCAACTTGTAATATTACCCATTTTAAAAGTCTAGATCTGTGGTACACATTTCCCAATCAATTTGACCTCTTTATTCCTACCAGATGCAATGGTAGTAGAAGTGTCTGGGGCAAACTAAGGTGATCTGTAGAACCTCTGAAACCTCAATAGAGAAACATTGTTCAGACATCTGAGTTTTGAAATAAGTCCAAGCCCTCTGTTGTCAATTACCATTTTTTTTTTATGTGAAGAACATCCCCTGGCTTGCTCTTGGTTCCTAGAAAATCTAAGAGGCTGACAATGACTACTAAGGGGCTATGCAACCCAAACTGCCATCATGAATTGGATTTATATAATTTATCAAACTATAAAATGGGATTGTGTAATGACATTTCATTATAAAATGGAAATTATACATAAATACAAGGCTAAAACAAGCACAGAAGACGCAATTTTGTCATTCATTTAAATGGTATCTAGTTCTTTTGCTTTGCTCTATCTCTGTCAACCAGACTCATGGCCCCTGGCTAGTTAATAGAGAAGGAAAATGATAGCCCTAGTTTAAAGGTGGATATATACCACATGTCATCTATAAGTGGAAATAGGGAGCTTATTCACTATGGAACCAATCATAGTTGGTCTTGAAAAATTGCAGTAAAGTGAAATTCTCCCACTGAGAAAAATTTCAGATGTTACTGCTGGTTATTTATTTGTGTGAAAGGTAAAATGGGAACAAAAAAGGAAAATAGGTGACAAGTCCTTTGGAGAGTAGTCATGTGATGGACCTCTTGCATTGAGTACATAACCAAAAGATGGTGCATTTATGAGATACACTTATTGCAGAAGGGAGTGATAGGATTCTTTGGATTCTTTACATTTTCTGTTTTCCACAAATGAAATATACTGCCAAAATGAACTTCTTTCTTATAATTTGAAAGACCCATATATAAATGAATATTTCTGGTTTCCCATCTATGAATCTGTTATCTCAATTTTGTCCAAATTTCCTTTGGAATACTGTGTGGAAAATGAATATACAGCCTACAATATGTAATTATGGGTGATTTGTTGGAAAAATGTATGGTAATATAATCAGAGGCTTGTAAGTAAATATGTATTAACATTCAGGAATTCACATAATTTAGTAATTTGATTTGGCAAAATCAAGTGCCATGATTTCAGGAAATAGTAACTGTTACATGTAAAAAACAGGAATTGCCATCTTAGACTTTTGCAGGACCTTCAAGAGGAAGGAACCCCTGCCCCTATATCCAGTGTCTGATTCTCAGAGAAAATTTTGACACTGGCCTCTGAGCAAAAGGAAAGCTGGAGGGAAATCTTACCATAGTGATTGCATAAGGCATGATGTAACATTAGCCATTTCAGGTATATATTTTCATTTCTTTAGGTGTCTTTTCAGTACAGGTAGAAGTTGCTGAAGTGAATTCATTGATTAGCGTGTAAGAAAATGCTTTTCAATATTTTTTCAATTCAAAGCTATATTGCATAAAACATATCTTCTTGAAGGAAAAAAGAATGTAATGAGGCTTATAATGACTTGAGATTTAGAAACAACAAATGATAATGGATATGATAAGCATAAAGGCTAATTCTCATTCTTCTTTTGGGTTTAATGATAAAACGGACCATTCATTCTTATACTTAAAAATATCATTTCATTGTATCTACTGTTTTTCCATGTATATATTTTGCTATTTCTCTCACAGTGCCATTGGTTGTATGACTTTAACTCAATGATAAATTAAATGGTATTAGCAAGATCTGCCTTTGAATTCATATTTATTGACATAACTTTTATTTGAGTGAATCAAGATAGAAATAAATCAAGCAGATACTTTTGGCACCATAGAGGAGGAAAGGCCAGAGTAAATGTTATTTATTATCCATTTTAATCTTATTTTGCACTTAATTAAGACAGCTTCATTCAAGAGCAGTGATCTTACATTAATCTTGTTTTATGAATATAGATGAAATATGAGCTTAATATAAATTTTATAACTTATCATCTTTAATCCAAACAAGATTTCTTACCCCTTACAATTTTAGCTTTCCCCAGCAGTATGGTAATGTCAGTTATCATTTGTCTCTATAAAGAAATTTGAGAACATAAGGATCCTTTTTTTTTTTTTTTGCACAAAACTATATTTGAAAAGTTTCATCTATTTTCTGGCTTAGCCAGAAAGAATCACATAAAGTGTTACATTTGAGTGGTTTAAATGTGTTATGTACCCCTAAAGAAGGACATTGAGAAATTGATTTTATTTTTGTTGGCAAGGCAGATATACAATATGGAGAAAAATGTGATTTTGGACTTGAATTTTAGAAGTAATTTTCTCCTAAATTGATATTCTTAATTATTTAGATATTTTCTTATTTTGTATAGCTACTCAAGAGTCTTCTGTCTGTGAAGTTACCTATTTATGGAAAGATGTTTATATAGTATTTTACTCCATTGTGCAAATTCTATTTCTGAGAATAAAAAAGGGCTAGTTAAATTAAGGGAAATATAAGAATGAGCATTTTCCATTTACTCAAACCACAACATATCTATCAACATGAATATTTCATTGAATATTTTACTAAAAACTAGATTATGTTTCTGTTTCAAATTAAAGAAAAGAAATCACTTTTATGCCATCTCTGTACTGTTTCCTGTTATCTATGACCTAAAATGACCCTTCACAATCTTTGAAATAAAACTTTGGCTTAACAGTATGTCCTTAGATTGCTTTTTGAATGTTTATCTCTAATAAAATCTATTTCCTCCGGACTACCAAAGAAAGCTTGATACTTTTTTTATCCCTGGTAGAAAATATTATAGAATTGATAGAGACTATTACTTGCATGTTCATTTAAACATATTGACTTGTTATATAAATACTTAATAGTCATGCTCATATAAGATCTATAATATCAGTCATAGGAAAGAGAGATTTTAAAGGAAGACTGTGAACACTTCACAAAATGGAACCCAGTTTATAATAAGAATTTAGCAAAAATAAACCAATGGGACCTAATCAAACTAAGTTTTTGCACAGCAAAGGAAACAAAAAAGAAAACAAAAAGACAACTTACAGAATGGGATAAAATACTTTCAAATGATGCAACTGACCTAATCTCTAAAATATACAAACAACTTTCACAACTCAACAGCAAAAAAGCCAACAACCCAATTGGAAAATGGAAAAAGGACCTGAATAGACATTTCTCCAAGGAAGATATACAGATAGCCAACAAGCACTTGAAACAATGCTCAACATCACTGATTCTTAGAGAAATGCAAATCAAAACTACCATGAGATACCACCTCACACCAATCAGAATGGTCATCATGAATAAGTCCACAAATAACAAATGCTGTAGGGGGTGTGGAGAAAAAGGAATCCTCTTGGACTCTTGGTGGTAATGTAAGCTGGCATAACCACTCTGGAGTATAGTATGGAGTTATCTTAGAAATCTATACATAGAACTACCCTATGACCCAGCAATCCCACTCTTGGGCATATATCCAGACAAAACTCTACTTAAAAAAGACACATGCACCCTCATGTTCATTGCAGCACTATTCACAGTAGCCAGGACATGGAATCAACCCAAATGTCCATCAACAGATGATTGGGTTAGGAAGATGTGGTTTACATACGCAATGGAATACTACTCGGCCATAAAAAAGAACAAAATAATGCCCTTTGCAGCAACATGGATGGAACTACAGACTCTCATCCTGAGTGAAGTAAGTCATAAAGAGAAAGACAAATACCATATGATATCACTTATATCTGAAATCTAATATACAGCACAAGGGAACCTTTCCAAAGAAAAGAAAATTATGGACTTGGAGAATAGACTTGTAGTTGCCAAGGGGGAAGGGGACAGACTGGGAGGGACTGGGAGCTTGGGGTAAATAGATGCAGTATGTTGCCTTCAGGATGGATTAGCATAGGGATCCTGCTGTGTAGCACTGGGAACTCTGTCTATTCACTTATGATGGAGCATGATAATGTGTGAAAAAAGAATGTATACATGTATGTGTAACTGGGTCACCATGTTGTACTGTAGAGAATAATATATGCAAATAAATGATAAAAAATAATTTAGCTTTTATGTTTGGTTAGCTTAAATCTTTTGTGTTTCATTAATGGAAAATACAAATTTAAAACATCTACTAGAAGTTTTATTCATATTATAAACTGAAATGTGATGTTTTACTAAACATTCCTCCAAAACTTGGTCCTTTAAAACACTGCTGCTTCTCCCACTGAATGGAATTTTTCCCTCTGCTTTCCAACCTATGTAGATTGTAGACAACTTATGTGATAATTTTAACTTTTACCTAGTGGTTCTTTATCTGCTTTGCAACTAAACTCTAATCCAGCTGATAATAGTCAGCTCAGATGCAATCTAACCTAGTTCTTTTTCAAACACATTCTGACCAAACGGGTTCCATGCTGTCACAAGTGGTACAAATATTTTCTGACTGAATTATAACCACCTATCATATTTATACCAATAAAAATCTTGCTTAATTTAAAATAATGTGATGAAAGCACTAAACTTTTACCAAGACCGTAGGCCTTCTTTTTTTTCTTTCTGATTAAACAATTACCTATCCTTAAAATGTTTAAGAAAGACCAAAATTACTGAGGGAACAAAACTACCTCAGATATCTCACCACTCAAAGTTAAATTGACTTAACACTCTGATAAGCATGCTTTTAAACAGGATGTTTTTATACACAGGACAGGGCCTCATATAGTATATCATTCATATAGGACTGATTACTATTTAAAAATATGCTTTGGCTTACCCAATAATATAACATTATAGACCAAGATCATGTTATCATGATATGTATCATCTTTTTAAAGATTCATATAAAATCTGATGTAATATACACACTGTATTTTGCCAATTTAGTATTATGGTACTTAGGTTTACAATTTTATTCTACATATTGAATTTTCTATATCATGATGGGTAATAGCTGATAGTCTTAGTATTGGCTTAACACGTAAATAGCAAACAATTCTGTTGCTCTATTGTTATGCACCTTGGACAAACTCTTGAATATGATAGTCTTAGGATTGGTAAAATATGATGCCTGGGGTTTCTAACAGTTTTGGATCCAGAAAAAAAAATCGACTTACTATTAATGTTATGTATCTTTAGAGTACTTTTCTTTCCATATATGAGCATGTTTGTGTACATATATGTGTACATAACTTTACATTTGTATATACGTCTATGTGTGTGGTAGTCAAAGTAATGCATAATCAAAGATTTCCACATCCTTTGTGGAAATATGAATATGTGTTTACATTTCTTTTTGCATGTGTTTCCATTTATACATAAAAATGTGTGTATGTACATATATACATGGGATATACATATATGTATCTATATATTAGATTCATTATATATAACAAATATATGTCACAATTGTATACTATGCATATACAAATATAGGTGTACAAATACCTCTTTTAACTCTTTCCTTGAATTGCTGGTCATAAATTTATATTAAGTGATTTTTGTTGAGAATATGCTATGTGTATTTAATTTGTTCTGATAAATGTTCAATTATTACATTCCTTTACAATGTAAGAAGCCTAAAAGTGTAATTCCTTTTCCACTCCTACACTTTGTGAGATTGTTTTTCCATGTTTTATGTAACTTATAAACACATAATATATTATCATTTTTGCTTTAACAGTCAAATGTATTTTTAAAATAAGATGTAATTTAAATGTTTTTATATATAATCCTTTTGATTCTCTTTACTCTTCTTGCTGATCAGGGGTACAAGCAGATAGTATCTTGCTTCAGCCCCCAAACTTATCTAAGCATTTTTATTTTGCTTAGATAAATCTAATGAAGATGAATGTTTTTGTTTTTCTTTTCTTTTTTATTACTCAAATGAATTTATCACATCTGTAGTTATATAATGATCATAACAATCCAGTTTCATAGGATTTCCATCCCATAACCCGAGCACATCCCCCAACCCCCAAATTGTCTCCTCCAGAGACCATTTTTCAATGTCTGTGAGTCAGCATGTGTTCTGCAAAGATGTTCAATCTGTCTTTTTTTTCAAATGCACCTGTCAGTGAAAGCATTTGATGTTGGTGTCTCATTGTATGGCTAACTTCACTTAGCATGATAATTTCTAGGTCCATCCATGTTACTAAAAATGCTGTTATTTCATTCCTTTTAATGGCTGAGTAATATTCCATTGTGTATATGTACCACCTCTTGATCTACTCCTCTGTCCATGGACATTTAGGTTGTTTCCATGTCTTGGCTATTGAAAATAGTGCTGCAATGAACATTGGAGTGCATGTGTCTTTGCGAGTCATGGTTTTCTCTGGATAGATGCCCAGGTGTGGGATTGCTGGATCAAATGGGAGTTCTATTTTTCATTTTCTGAGGAATCTCCATACTGTTTTCCACAGTGGTTGCACCAATTTACAATTCCACTAATAGTGTACTAGGGTTCATTTTTCTCCACACCCTGTCCAGCAGTTATTGTTTGTAGACTTTTGGATGATGGCCATTCTGGCTGGTGTAAGGTGGTACCTCATCGTGGTTTTGATTCGCATTTCTCTAATCATGAGTGATGTTGAATATCTTTTCATGTGTTTTTTGGCCATCTGCATGTCTTCTCTGGAGAACTGTCTGTTTAGATCTTTTGCCCATTTTTTGATGGGGTTTTTTGTTTTTTTTGGTATGGAGCTGCAGAAGGTGTTTATAAATTTCGGAAATTAATCCCTTGTCAGTTGAATCACTTGCAAAGATTTTCTCCCATTCTGTGGGTTGTCTTTTCATTTTGTTGAGGTTTTCCTTTGCTGTGCAGAAACTTTTCAGTTTGATTAGGTCCCATTTGTTTATTTTTGTTTTTACTGTCATTACTCTAAGAGGTGGATCTGAGAAGATGTTGCTGTCATTTATGTCAGAGAGTGTTTGGCCTGTGTTTTCCTTTAAGAGTTTTATAGTGTCTAGTCTTATATCTAGGTCTTTAATCCAATTGGAGTTAATTTTGTGTATGGTGTTAGGGAGTGTTCTAATTTCATTCTTTTCCATGTGGCTGTCCACTTTTCCCAGCACCACTTATTGAACAAGCTGTCCTTTCTCCATTGTATATTCTTGCCTCCTTTGTCATAGATAAAAAACAAAGAAAACAAGTATTTGAAAAATCCCAGAGTTCCCATCATGGCTCAGAGGAAAGGAATCTGAGAAGCATCCATGAGGATGCAGGTTTGATACCAGGCCTTATTCAGTGGGCTAAGAATCCAGCTTTGCTGTGAGCTGTGGTGTAGTTTGTGGATGTGGCTTGGATATGATGTTGCTATGGCTCTGGTGTAGGCCAGTGGCTACAGCTCCAATTAAACCCCTAGCCTGGGAACCTCCATATGCCATGGTTGTGGCCCTAAAAAAATACTTTAAATTTGAGGCTGAATCTTCTTGGCTCCAGTCATATAAACTGTACCTACATGTTTTAATTTTTACTTGAATCATTTTAGGTCATATTTACTTATACAATTTCCCACCTCCCCTCGAAAAGAAAGAGAAAATAATGGTTAACCATTGACTAAAAGCAAAATAAATATATTAAATTACCAACAAGTTTTTGGAAATTAAGTTTTTGAGTCCCAAATCATTGACAATGATGTTTGAAATGAGCATCTCCTGAAGTGCTAACTACAAAGTAAATGATGCAAAGATCTGAGCGAGTGAGCAGTTTCCCAGTTTGCTTTACTTAAAGATCCAAAGAAATCACTTACTCTTTGTCTCTCTATTCGCAGGCACATATACAATAGTAAATAAATAATAATAATAAATATGTAATACATATACAAATAAATAATAAAGGGAAGTCAGTCATTGTCTTTAGAGACTTTGTAAGGAAAGACTAAAATTTTAAAGACATTAGAAAATTAAAATAGACATTAATGAATCACTTACTAGGATGTGTGTATATGAGTGTGTGAGTGCTGGTTTTATGCTAAAAAATAATCATAAACTCATATTTAGAATGGCAGTGGAATTACATCAAAACAGACACAGTACTTTTATGTTCAGTTGTTGGATTACTTAAGCAGAATTTGAGATGAAGGAAAGTGGGTAATGCTTATTAATGTTCTGTGCTTAAGAAGCTTTTACACACACACACACACACACACACACACATGCACACACATTGAACAATTAACTCTTCCAGTGAATTTTATATAGTATGGTGTTCCTGCCTAACAGAGACCTTAAGAAAAGTTCAATTTTGTTTTATTAGTATATTACAACTGTTTCATGTTGGTACAATTCAGATTAGTTCTACTCAGGTCCAACTCTAATTTACATAACAGTTTCAAAGACAATTTAATAACACCATTGTAGCCTCAGCTAATCTTGTTTAGATTTAATGAGATTGTAAAATAATTTTATCTAATATTTATTAAGTGTTCCTACAGTGTATTTATTTTTAATGGAAGGAATTAATTTTATAGTCATTAATGTTCCCTTTTCTGGATTCATATTATTTAGAATGCATTACCTAGATCACTTCAGACCTGTAGCACTATTATATAAAAGAATTTGTCAAAAGTTTGCCTTTATTTTACTTAGTGGACTGTGCCAAGGAATTCATTGGAAATTGATACCTATGGTGGTAGGGAGATGGAGGAAAGAGGTGTGGGGACTTATTGCCATTTTTAACCTACCCTATTAAGGATATTCAAGCTTTTTGCTTCATAAAAAATGTGTCATTAGCTAATTTACATTGAGGAAGCTTTCCTATGGTGTTATTCTTCATTTCTACATGACCTAATTTCTCAGTCCTATTATATATAGTTCCTCCTTAAATACAAATTCTTAAGGAATGAGCTTGTCCCATTTAAAGATTACTACTACATGCTCTTAATTTGATTTAAGTATACTATTTATCATGCTTGAAGGTAGAGTGTGAGAATGAGTGCTGCCAGGATAAAAAGTGATAACAATTGAGGTAGGAACTGACAGAAAGTATATTAAAAATAAAGGCACGAATATAATTCTTATACCTTTCTGAAATGAAAGATACTTTAAAATATTAGATAATACATCTAGGAAAGAAAACAATTATTGAAGGAATCTTATATATTTAATTAATTCACTGGTCCTGAAGAATAAGTTTATTTATATTGTATTGTCTATCACATATAATAAACTCCAGAGTATTTATTATGGTATATATGAAATAGCCATTTTGTTGAATGCACATTGTATTATGATTTTTATATAAAGTAACATATCTAATATCTTTCAGCAAAATACTATTTCTGTGATAAATGATATGACTAGTTAAAACAGTATTTTATGGTTTAAAGGCCTGTGAAAAATGCCAGGTACAAGAAAATTTAAAAAATCCTCAGTAAAATTTTAACCAGATCTTAAATTATAAAGTTTATTTTAATTATTCAAAATGTGTAAAAATGATCCAATATTTTCCTTACATATTAACAATAAAATTATTAAAAATAAAACACAGAATGAAGTTTGAATTAACTTGTCATTTATGGAAAACAATTTATTAAATGTATTTTCCTCTGTGTTTATTATAATATGCCAGAACATAAATTATGTTTCCTTTATGAGCAATACCTAATATTTTAAAATTTCACCCAACCAGACTATTTTAGTGATAGCCAGCTGAGGAAAAGATGCCCTCCATTGAAAGCAGAGAGTAAAATTAATATTCTGGTTTTAAATATAGGTTATTCAGTTTTTCTATTTAGTATGTTATTAAAGTGAAATAGGATTAGGGCTTCTAATTTAGTACACAAGATTTTATCAAGCGATTTCAGGACATACATTTTGAAGAAACTACTCTGTATAAAACTCTTTGCTAGCAACATACATAGAGAACAACAACATGAGGACCCTACTCTTAAAAGATTACATTTGTAGAGAAGCAGACCTGTACGGAAAAAGAAAATAAGTAAAGATAAGCAAATAGACGCTGAATGGAGAAAATATGAAGTGTTAGCTTGGTGAAAAGGAAGTCATCTCGTTTCCTAAAAAGTTTTGGCATATAATAGAGTCCGTAAATAAAAATTATTTTAAAAAGTGAATTTGGTGACAGAAGAAAGGGCCAAGGATACAAAATTTTTAAATCAGCATTTAGTAGGTGAAAGTGGAAAATAAAAGATATGGAAGAAATGATAAGAAAGGAATAATGATAATGTCCAGGATAAGATTTTCTAGAAAAGGTATTATTCAACATAGTAAGGATATTTAAGGAAACAATGCATATGTGATAAAAATGAGATTGCCAGTAATGTTGAAGATGAAGTAGGGTGGGCAAGGAGGTTGGAGATCCATGAAGAACTGGGCATGCCTAGAGAATAACAGTAAAATTTTTTGTAATAATAATGGAAAGCAGTATGGGGGTACATTTACTCTAGGCAAATTATTTGTTTGAAAATACATTCACTACCAAGGACAAGTTGATCATCCCCTTCTTGCAAATACTTAGAGATTATGGAATCTAGTGTATCAGGTATTTATATTATACAAAACAAAATTTAAACTGTTATTGGATTTCAAGGAGGGAAAATAGCTGTTAGAATTTTCGGTAGCATCAACAGAAAACAAATAGATTATTAACATGTTTTTTCCTCAATTCTAGTTTTTATTGTGTATTTTTATATCATTTATTGATAGTGAAGGTGAGGTACCAATTAAATAATGTATTGGGAGATTATTATTCCTTACATCTCTTCTGAAAATGAAAAGAAACTTTAGAAAACTCAATTATTGATGAAAACTCCTAGCTACTGTTTCCTCCAGTTGTATATAAGATCACAAGTAACATACATAAGATGTATTTAACTCGAGTTTGCTTGCTGAGTTATTACCATGACTAGAGGGTATAAATGAGCTTGGGTGAAAGAAAAGTCAAGAAATATACTTCAGTACTTAATTATGTAAAAACAGTAAACGTTTAAAATGTGTAGTTTGAGATATAATTTAGTGCATTTCCATATATGCAGTCGTATGCTATGGATTTTTTTTTAGCATGCCTCTGATTATGTTAGAATGGAGGTGGTAGAAAATATTTATTTCATCGCATTGACAAAAAATTTAGGAAAGTAATTTAATGAGAACCATAAATGGTTTAAGAAAAAGGGAGAATATACCTGCATTTTTAGCATTGTTACTTAGGCACACAGCTTGAAATTTGAGTTCTAGTATTTTGAGATGATCCCAGTCCTCATATTTTCTTCATATTTAAATTGATTGTCAAGGAAATTATTTTTAAAATCATCTAGCCAGATCAGCTAGAGCTCATGTAATTAAAATTATTTAAAAAGGCTGATATATATATATATATATATATAGATGCATGCTGATGTATGAAGTCCAGTAAAAATCTCTATAATTCTAACCTATACACATTATTTATTTTCTCCTTCTGTATTTGTTCACACAGGAAAATGTAAGGAAAAAAACTATTAAAATTTGATTTGCTTTTTTTCCCATAGCATTTAGAATGTATAATACTAACTCATTATTCCTGGAAGCTTGTAGTACAGTTCTCCTACTCTTAACTAATTTGCTTCTGCAAATTATTTGTGTATTCTTATCACCCAATGAATAATTAAAGTGAGCATCTAGGATTTATTAATAAATGCAGGGGAATAAGAAGAGAAAAATATTTATGTGAGAAGATAAAGGGGGGATACATAAGAAATGTGAAGTGGAAAATGGGAAAAAAAATCAGTTTATTTCCATTAGAGAAAGATACATTTCGTTAGAAGGAGAATTTTTTTTTTCCAGAGAAGAGGAGAAGAAACTTAGGAAGAGTTTGAAATATGAAATGCAAGTTTCAGTGAAATTGCAAAGTATAAGCACTTACAGATATACTTTGGATTTGACTCAAATATCTCTTCAGTTATTTAATTTTATTTTATAAATTCATAGAAGATGAATAGAATCTTTTAACACTATATCAGAACATTGTTTATAACATCTATTTGTTTACAATTTTTCATTTTTGTGACCTGTGGAAGAAAAAAATTGATTTAAAAATAAAAACAAAAACATAGCCTTCAGGTGTTTTATCTGACCCTAATCTACCTCTTTCTTTTAATCTTTTATTGGTCCCAAACTTCCATTACCCTGAATATAAACTTCTCCCATTCTATTTTTTTTTCAAAATTACACATTTTTTTCTATGAATTACTGTTCAGAGCACTCTCTTTAAACTTTCTGTCCCAAATCAAATGCCACTTTCTCCACAATCTAATAACATTTGGTCATTTTCTTATGATAGTATTTATAATTTTAAAGTACAGTTCCTCTTTACACATTTGTTTCCTCAATGATGTTTGTGTCATGAACACTTGTGTAGTGTCTGATAATGAACACATGATCAATAAATAGCTCTTGGAAATAAATTAACACCACAATCTTCATGTTTCCTCTTATTTTTTCTATGCTACTTTATAGCTGCTTCTCCCAAATCAGAGATTTAAGAAAACTCAAAAGCCACTGTGTATTGTTGAAAATTATAGAAGTCTCTGTTTTACTACTCTACACTTTAATCTTTCTTTTCAATAAATTCAAGCACAAAAAGCAACTATATTAGTGTCTGCATACTCATCTCTATCATAAAAATGTCACCTTGATGGTACTTGTTAATCATACAGTCTTTTTCATCTTCCTTTCAGTTCTGCAAGGTAAATGATAATTGTATATCCTTTTCTGCTTTGCCCTGTTCTTTTACACGAAATACTTGCTCATCCTCTCAGGGGTTTAGGTGATTATATAGCTAGATTAATTATGTGCAAGAATTCCTACTTCTAGTTGCATAGTAACTATGTATCTCTTTGTAGAGTACTTGACTTTTCTTTATGAGGCTATGACTCTAATATAGGTCATTCATTTGGTTTCATTACCATTAGGAAATCATTTCATCTTTATATAGAGAAGAAACTTAATAGCTATGAACAGAATAATCTATGTGGGAAAAATGTTCACCTAAAAAATGAAGAATATAAAAACCCTTTTCTCAAAGAAATGAAAAGTTATTTTCCCCTAAATTCTATGAGCAACACTTTAGCCATTTCTTGTTTTCATTTGTCCCTACTTTATTTCCTTTCACAAATTACTGAGCACCTACTTTTACCAATCACTTTGGTAATCATTAACACTAGATGAAAAAGTAAAAGAAGCAAACAAAAAACACAACTTAGATTTGTTCTTAAAGATTGAAACGAAAACCATGTGCTGAATGAACTGATAATGATTTATTTTAGTTTCAAATTGGTTGTTGACAAAGTTGACTTTCCAAGTGAAACTATTTGTTCTTTCAAGAGTGAGTGAAAACATCTTCCTTTGTAAATTCGTAAATAGTCATATTCTGGTTATACTTTTGTTTCTTTTGAATTTGATGAATTAGTACCATAAATTCAGTCACTTTGGGAACTCATCATTTTATATATATTTATGTATATATATATATGTGTGTGTGTGTAAAAGTTTCTCCATAATAGGATTCTGACAAGATACAGTTGTTAGAGTCAGAGTAGTAATTAGAGACAGCTTTAAGAAGTGATGAAGTATTGAGAGAGTCAAGAGAGCTAATAAGTCTTAATGATGCTCCCAGGGTTTAGCAAGAGGGTAAAGCTATTACCACCCTTGTCCTGACAAAGCAAGATAAGGTAGCTTATCAGCAGCCTCAGAGGGTAGTGAACTATTTGCCAGTATAGGTCAGCCCCCTGATATACATACCAGTGAGGGGAAGATTGGTTGAGCTAAAAGAGTCCATGAGATTTGTCAGAATACACTCTTACTTTACAAGAAAGGACACATTTCTAATGTTGAAAATGTTAGTAATTTTCCGATTTATCTTCCACACTGCAGGTCAATGATGAAAAGGTGAATAAGACTGCTTTATTGTAAGTCCTGCAATCAAATTTTGAATACATCCTCTCACATTTAAAAGTAGGCTTTGAAGTTGGGTAAAGGTAGGAATAAGTCTCCATAGGACAATCTTCAAATACAAATGTTAACAAATCTAGAAAAAAAATTCTTCAGCATTATATTGGAATGGAGGATAAAAAACAAAACAAAAAAACTCCTAAACTATGGAAGTTGATGGTCTCACATAAGGGAGGCTTGAGGAGAGCTGAATTTACTTATTCCTATATACCTATACCAGGAAAAGTGCCTTGCATATATTAACCTTTCAGTATCTGTTACATTTAACATTAAAATACTGTTATTTTCAGTGTTGTTGCTAGCTTTCTCTGTAGGCTTAGGCAAGTCACCATCTATTTAGCATCATTTTCCTTGTCTATCAAGTGGGTTCATTACCCATCGTGAAGGGTTACCTCAAGAACTATTAAAGATTGTAACTTGAATCCCATGATACTGCCATTTTTTAAGATCACAAAGATTGGTAATTTCATGTGGTTCAACCTGATTCATTGTGAAACTCCATCCTGAATTTTAATGTAGAAAAGTTGAAAGGTAATAGGTGTTTTCATTTCATTTTCAATCTTTTTGAATAATCTTAGATATTAGAGTTTTAGAGGCAAAAAAGCAAATATTTTTTCTTTTTCATTCTTTTAATAATAAAAGCTATTAATAATGACTATTAATTGATGCCATTTATATGCTATGCCCATTGTAAAGACATCATTTCTTTTTTCATGTTGCAAGAAACTGAAGTTGTAGAAGGATGTTTCTTTATAAATTAATAGGGGATTTTAAACTGAGTAGAAAAAAAAAGTCATAGCATCTAAACATTTTGCCCTTATTTGATACGGAAAATATTGCATAGTCTTCTCACTAACCATCCCCTTTCTGCTAATATTTAGGTCTCCAAGCCTGATACCTATCCACCAATTTGAATTTTGCTCACTAAATATAATTGTATCATAGTCATGCTTCCCTGAGATTAAAATTTAATTGGCATTTAGGTATTTTTGAACTATATAACCACAAATTTACAGAAAGATCTTAATCCACTCTCATGGAAAGATATTTATGTTAACCATGACTAGATCAGTGAATTCAGCTTTAAGACAGAATCATTTTAAATATTTTTGTTCACCTTTTCCTTGTATCAACCTACTGCAAATGCCTGGGCAAAGCACTATGAGTGAAAGAGAAGCGGCAACTATTTTTTTCTGTTTAAAGTAATGATATGGTAGGGCAGTGTTTCTAAAAACTTGCTTTCTACGCAAAGGAAAATGATCTCGTTATTGGGATATTTTTAATAATATTGTTTCTAATTTGTAGAATAAGCAGAAACAAAAGAAGTTTTGTAAAGTGTTTTTCATGCTCAGTTGCTTTTTGATTACTTAAAGCATATGTGTATTACCATAGACCAGAGGCTAGATATTGCCACTGCCACCTGTTTTTGTAAATAGAAATATACTGAACCAGAGCCACCACATCCATTTTTTAATTTATTATCTATAGCTGCTTTCATACAACAAAGGCATATTTGAGTGATTGTGACATACATGGTATGGCCCACAAAGTCTAAAATAAGTATTATTTGACCGTATACCTGCTCTCTTCCAAAAAGTCAAACTCTGTATTGAAGTCGTGGGTTATAAAAATAAAATCAGAAAAGCCTTTGACAGTTGTAGAGCTATCTCAGGAGCTTTTATTCACACCCAGATCACATTCAGAATTCTTATTTAAATTTTGAAAAGCAAAATTGTTATTATTGATCCACAAAACCCTGATGCATTTGAGAGCTATTTTTTAATTGCTGTGAGTTCTACTGGGTCAAATAGAGTATCATTAAATAATTTATTTAAAGGCTAGCATGGTGCATTACATATAATGCATTTACTAACAGTTCATTCTTGAGTCCATATTTGACTCACCTCCATCCTTCATTTTGCTCACTGCCTTGGAGAGATGGATGCATAAACAACAATTGAAAACTGTGATTAAATAATAAAATAAAGGTAATTATAAAGCATTACATAAGCCCATCAGAGTGGACCTAACTCAGTCTGCTTAGGAATGGTGAGGCATAGTGGGAAATGAGACTCAGCAAAAATGCTTATGTTTTGAGCCCTCAAAGAGGATGGCTCTTGAATACATTTCAGTCTTTCTTCAGTACATGGATAATACAATTGTTTAGACCATATATAATTTCTTAGTATAAAACCATTGGTGAGCTCTGATATTGGAAAGATCTATATCTGTGGTCTGTTGAAATTCCAGTATCATGTCTTCCTTTTCTATCTTTGGCTTTTAAGCAGCATAATGATTAATTTTATGTGTCAATTTGTCTATACCATGGTATACACAGATAGTGGGTCAAAATCATTTTTGCAGTTGCCTCGCGGGTGTTTTGGATAAGATTAACATTTAAATCACCAGACTGAGTAATGTAGGTTGTTCTCCCTTACTTGCGTGGGTCTTTTAAATTCCTTAAAGGCCTGCATAGAACCAAAGGCTGCCCTCTGTTGAGTATGAGAGAGATCTCTTGCTTGACTGCCTTCAAATTTAGACTATAGTAATTAAGACTCTCTCTCCCCCTCCATCTCTCTTTCTCTCTCCCAGATAAACATAATAATATATATCAATCTCTATACATATCTCCTATTATTTTTGTTTCTCTGGAGAACCCTGACTACTACAAGCAGTTACAGCTTACTTATTTCATTTTTGAATATGTTTTATCTAACCATAATGTATGCCATGAAACATGTTATTTGATGTTGTAAATGTTCTGAGAGGAAATTAAGACTAAAGTTAGTTTAAATCTGTCCCTTTGCAGGAAAAATCTGCATTGGCAACGTGGAGATAATATTGTGTTCTCCATGACCAATGGGAAACACAAGTAGACAAAGCAATGGCCTGGTTATAACTGACTGTGTCCCTAATATTATAGAATTTGTGCTGCATTTGAGTTTGTAGGGGAACACAACTTGTCACCCTCAAACTGTCTCTTTGACATGCAGATTATTTAGAGCTGAAAATCAAGGCCCTAAAGACTCAAAAAGAACTTTTAACCTTCTCCCTAACTGTCTAGAAGAATGTAGATACAAGGGAGTTCCTCTGGTTGTGCAGTGGGTTAATGATCCTCCTTGTCTCTAAGGAAGGGCTGATTCCATCCCAGGCCAGGCACAGTGAGTTTAAGGGTCCAGTGTTGCTGCAACCATGGCATATGTTGCAACCCCTTGCTCAGATTTGACCCCTGGCCCGGGGAAATTTCATATGACTTTGTGCTGCCCCGGGCAGGGGTGGGGAATGGGGGTGTGTGGAATATAGATAGAGAACCTGTTCCAGGAAAGAAACTATCAACACTATAGATAACTATAACATGAACTAGGTGTGTAGATAGGCAGGAATCTGGCAAAGCCTATTTGCTAAAATTGCTCACTGTGTCCCATTGTCTCTACATGGCCCAGTAAACAGCTGTGTACCAAACAATAGGTTTTCCATCTCCTTGTCACATGCCTCCCTCCCTTTTGATGTCCCCAAACACTACATTGTCTTTTATCTTCATTTGAAGATGATTTTTTTGTTTTTGCAGTTATAAATCCCTAATCAGGGTATTTTTTTAAGTGTTTTTAATTTATTTTTTCTATTTTCGCACTGTACAGCAAGGGGACCAAGTTATCCTTACATGTATACATTACAATTACATTTTTTTCCCCTACCCTTTGTTCTGTTGCAACATGAGTATCTAGACAAAGTTCTCAATGCTATTCAGCAGGATCTCCTTGTACATCTATTCTAAGTTGTGTCTGATAAGCCCAAGTTCCCGATCCCTCCCACTCCCTCCCCCTCCCATCAGGCAGCCACAAGTCTTTTCTCCAAGTCCATGATTTTCTTTTCTGAGGAGATGTTCATTTGTGCTGGATATTAGATTCCAGTTATAAGTGATATCATATGGTATTTGTCTTTGTCTTTCTGGCTCATTTCACTCAGTATGAGATTCTCTAGTTCCATCCATGTTGCTGCAAACGGCATTATGTCATTCTTTTTTATGGCTGAGTAGTATTCCATTGTGTATATATACACCACATCTTCCGAATCCAATCCTCTGTGGATGGACATTTGGGTTGTTTCCATGTCCTGGCTATTGTGAATAGTGCTGCAATGAACATGTGGGTGCATGTGTCTCTTTTAAGTAGAGTTTTGTCCGCATATATGTCCAAGAGTGGGATTGCAGGGTCATATGGAAGTTCTATGTATAGATTTCTAAGGTATCTCCAAACTGTTCTCCATAGTGGCTGTACCAGCTTACATGCCCACCAACAGTGCAGGAGGGTTCCCTTTTCTCCACAGCCCCTCCAGCACTTGTTATTTGTGGATTTATTAATGAGGGCCATTCTGACTGGTGTGAGGTGATATCTCATGGTAGTTTTGACATGCATTTCTCTTATAATCAGCAATGTTGAGCATTTTTTCATGTGTTTGCTGGCCATCTGTATATCTTCCTTGGAGGAATGTCTATTCAGGTCTTTTGCCCATTTTTCCATTGATTGATTGGCTTTTTTGCTGCTGGGTTGTATAAGTTGATTATATATTCTAGAGATTAAGCCCTGTCGGTTGCATCCTTTGAAACTATTTTCTCCCATTCTGTAAGTTGTCTTTTTGTTTTCTTTTTGGTTTCTTTTGCTGTTCAAAAGCTTTTCAGTTTGATGAGGTCCCATGGGTTTATTTTTGCTCTAATTTCTATTGCTTTGGGAGACTGACCTGAGAAAATATTCATGATGTTGATGTCAGAGAGTGTTTTGCCTATGTTCTCTTGTAGGAGTTTGATGGTGTCTTGTCGTATATTTAAGTCTTTCAGCCATTTTGAGTGTATTTTTGTGCATGGTGTGAGGGTGTGTTCTCGTTTCATTGCTTTGCATGCAGCTGTCCAGGTTTCCCAGCAATGCTTGCTGAATAGACTTTTTTTTTCCCATTTGATGTTCTTGCCTCCCTTGTCAAAGATTAATTGACCATCGGTGTCAGGGTTTATGTCCGGGTTCTCTATTCTGTTCCATTGGTCTGTCTGTCTGTTTTGATACCAGTACCACACTGTTTTGATGACTGTGGCTTTGTAGTATTTCTTGAAGTCTGGGAGAGTGATGCCTCCTGCTTGGTTTTTGTTTCTCAGGATTGCTTTGGCAATTCTGGGTCTTTTGTTGTTCCATATAAATGTTTGGATTGTTTGTTCTAGTTCTGTGAAAAATGTCATGGGTAGTTGGATAGGGATTGCATTGAATCTGTAGATTGCTTTGGGTAGTATGGCCATTTTTACAATATTGATTTTCCCAATCCAGGAACATGGAATATCTTTCCATTTCTTTACATCTTCTTCGATTTCTTTGATTAAAGTTTTATAGTTCTCGGCATATAGGTCCTTTACCTCCTTGGTCAGGTGTATTCTGAGGTATTTGATTTTGTGAGGTGCAATTTTAAAAGGTATCATATTTTTGTATTCCTTTTCTAATATTTCATTGCTGGTATACAGAAATGCCACTGACTTCTGAATGTTAATCTTATATCCTGCTACTTTGCTGAATTTATGAATCAGTTCAAGTAGTTTTGGGGTTGAGTCCTTAGGGTTTTCTATGTATAGTATCATGTCATCTGCATACAGTGACAGTTTGATCTGTTCTCTTCCTATATGGATGCCTTTTATTTCTTTTGTTTGTCTAATTGCTGTGGCTAGGACTTCCAAAACTATGTTGAAGAGCAGTGGTGAGAGTGGGCATCCCTGTCTTGTTCCAGATTTGAGTGAGAAGGCTTTCAGTTTTTCCCCATTGAGGATTATATTTGCTGTGGGTTTATCATAAATGGCTTTGATTGTATTCAGGAATGTTCCCTCTATACCCACTTTGGTGAGGGTCTTGATCATGAATGGATGTTGGACTTTGTCAAATGCTTTTTCTGCGTCTATTGAGATGATCATATGATTTTTGACTTTTTTTTTTGTTAATGTGGTGTATGATGCTGATTGATTTGCGTATGTTGAACCATCCTTGTGAACCTGGGATGAACCCAACCTGGTCATGGTGTATATTTTGATATGTTGTTGGATTCGGTTGGCTAAGATTTTGTTGAGAATTTTTGCATCTATATTCATCAATGATATTGGGCGATAGTTTTCTTTTTTGGTGGTATCTCTGTCTGGTGTTGGAATGAGGGTGATGGTGGCATCATAGAATGTCTTTGGGAGTATTCCTTCTTCTTCAACCTTTTGAAAGAGTTTAAGGAGGATGGGCACCAGTTCCTCTTTATATGTTTGATAGAATTCACCTGTGAAGCCATCTGGTCCTGGACTTTTATTTGTAGGGAGTGATTTTATCACCTCTTCAATTTCATTTCTAGTGATCGGTCTGTTCAGTTGGTCTGTTTCTTCTTGATTCAGTTTTGGCAGGCTGTAAGATTCTAGAAAATTGTCCATTTCTTCCAGATTGTCAAACTTGTTGCCGTATAGTTGTCCATAGTATTCTCTTATGGTTTTTTGTACTTCTGCTGTATCTGTTGTGATTTCTCCTTTTTCATTTATAATTTTGGTTATTTGGGTTCTTTCTCTCCTCTTTTTAGTGAGTCTGGCCAGGGGTTTGTCAATTTTGTTTACCTTTTCAAGGAACCAACTCTATGGTTTTATTAATTTTCTCTATTGTTTTTTGAATTTCTATTTTATTGATTTCTTCTTTGATCTTTATAATTTCCTTCCTTCTGCTGACTTTAGGCCTTTTTTGTTCTTTTTCTAATTCATTTAGGTGGAGGGTTAAGTTGTCCATTTGGGATCTTTCTTCTTTTTTGAGAAAGGCCTGTATTGCAATAAATTTCCCTCTGAGCACTGCTTTCACAGCATCCCATAGATTTTGAGCGGTTGTGTCTTCATTATCATTTGTTTCAAGGTAGTTTTTAATTTCCTTCTTGATTTCCTCATTGACCCATTGGTTTTTTAGTAGCATGTTGTTTAGTCTCCATGCAGTAGGTTTTTTCTCTTTCTTTTTCCCATGGTTGATTTCTAATTTCATGGCGTTGTGGTCAGAGAAGATACTTGAGATAATTTCTATGCTCCTCAATTTATTGAGATTAGCTCTGTGTCCCAATATGTGGTCGATTCTTGAGAATGTTCCATGAGCACTTGAGAAGAATGTGTATTGTGATTTTTTTGGATGTCGTGTCCTGAAGATATCAATTAAGTCTAACTTTTCTATTGTTTCCTTTAGGATCTCTGTTGCTTTATTGGTTTTCTGTCTAGAGGATCTGTCCATTGATGTGAGGGGCGTATTAAGGTGCCTACTATGATTGTATTCTCATCAGTATCTCCCTTTATGTCTGTAATATTTGTTGTATGTACCTGGGTGCTCCTATATTTGGGGCATATATGTTGACGATAGTAACATCCTCTCCTTGGATGGATCCCTTAATCATTAAGTAGTGTCCTTCTTTGTCTGTCTTTATGTCTTCTGTTTTAAAGTCTATTTTGTCTGATATGAGCATTGCGACTCCTGCTTTTCTGTCATGTCTATTGGCGTGAAATATTTTTACCCACCCCTTCACTTTCAATCTTTATGTATCTTTTATCCTGAGGTGAGTTTCTTGTAGGCAGCATATTGAAGGTTTTTGCCTTTTTATCCACTCAGCCACTCTGTGTCTTTTGATTGGAACATTCATTCCATTGACATATAAGGAGATAATTGATAGATGATTATTTATTGCCATTTTGAACCTCGTGTTCCAGTTGATTCTATGGTTCTCCATTCTTCCTTTTTTTTTTTTTTTTTTGGTTGGATGGTCTCCTGTTATTATCTGCTTGAGTGTATTTTTTTTCCATTTTTTGCGAATGCAATATTTCATTTTGTCTTGTGGTTGCCCTGTTTTTTAAGTATGCTAACCCCTTCCCATAATTGTGTTTTTTAGCCTGATGGTCCTGTAGGTTCAAACACTTCATTACTGTATTAAAATTAAGAAGAGAAACATACAAACAAACAAACAAAAAGGGTTATTTACTTCCTAACATCCCTTGCCCACATTTTATGGTTTTGATGACTCTTTTTTATTTTTTTCTTTTTAATTTTATTTTGTTTGAGGCCTGTTCATGATTAAATCTGTATGCTGGTTTATTTGAGTGACTGCTCTCTGATTGCGGTTTCCTCAGTCCTAGTTCTTCCTCTTCTTCTTCTTCTTTTTTTTCCTTTTCTTTTTTCTTCCCTTTCCTTCCTTTCTTTTTGGTTTAGAGAAGCCCTTTCAATATTTCCTTTAACCTGGGTTTTGTGTTGCTGTATTCTTTATGTTTTTGTTTGTTGGAAAAAATTTTTATTTCCCCTTCTATTTTAAATGATAGTCTTGCTGGATAGAGTATTCTAGGTTGCATGTTTTTTCCTTTTAGCACTTTAAATATCTCTTGCCATTCCCTCCTGGCCTGTAGTGTTTCTGTAGAGAAGTCAGCTGATAATCTTATGGGGGTTCCATTGTAGGTAACATTCTGTTTTTCTCTTGCTGCCTTTAGGATCCTCTCTTTATCACTAACTTTTGCCATTTTTATTATGATGTGTCTTGCTGTGGGTCTATTTGGGTTCAGTTTGTTTGGGGCCCTCTGTGCTTCTTGTATCTTGAACCCAGTATCCTTTAGATTTGGGAAGTTTCCAGCGATAATTTCTTCAAATATATTTTCCATTCCCTTATCTTTTTCTACTCCTTCTGGAATTCCTATTCTGCGTAGATTGGCCTGCTTTATATTATCCCATAGGTCTCTTATATTGCTTTCCAGTTTTTTGATTCGGTTTTCTGTCTGTTGACCGGATTGGGTGATTTCCATTATTCTATCTTCCATATCACTGATTCATTCTTCTGCATTATTCATTCTGGTTTTTACTGCCCTTAGTTCAGTTTGCATCTCTGCAAATGAATGTTCTAGTTTTTCTTGGCTCCTCCTTATATGTTCTAGTTCCTTTCTGAGGGTATCTGCATTACTGTTCATATCGTCTCTTAATTCCTTCAGTATTTTCGCTATTTCTCTTTTGAACTCCAGGTCTGTCAGACTGCAGAGATCTGTTTCATTGTTGAGTGTTTTAGGTGAGTTCTCCTGTTGGTTTGACTGGGGGTGGTTTCTCTGCTTCTTCATCTTGCTTGTTGTTTTCTTTCTCCTGAGGGAGTTGTACTCTCCGTTATCGGGCAGTGTTTGCCTTGTCACTGCCATGGAATATTTCCTGAGGGCTGGCGTTGTTGGTCAATCTTTTTTGAGGCAGTGTGGCTTTTCTGTAGTGTTGATGGGGCTAACAGTGTTTCTTTGAAGCAAAGGAGGGCTTCCTGAGGGCAGACAGGACTGGGACGTCCCCACCACGATGGTAGCAGATTTCACTTGGTCATGCAGAGCTTGCTCTGGTGTTTTTGGGCTGTGGGGTTCTTGCAGGGGTTTGGCGGTGTTGGGCAGCTATTCCTCAGGAGTGCAGCACCCCCTGGGGGCTGGAGCAGCTATCTGGGTCACTGAGAACCTAAGAGGCTCTTCCCTAGGGCAGCCCAACTCAGAAGGACAGCCTGAGAATGTAGGCAGATCTTTTCACAGTCTGGCCAAGCTTGTTGCAGCTTTCCTGGTCTTCAGGGGCTCCTTCTGGAGGCTGGTGGAGCTGAGCAGCTATTCCGAGGGAGTGGGGCACCCCCTGAGGGTTTGGGTGGCTAGCAGGGCCGCTGAAAACCTAAGAGGCTCCTCCCCAGGGCAGCTGACTCAGAAAGACAGTCTGAGATCTTTTCCCGGCTCGGCTAGGCTTGTTGCAGCTTTTCTGGGCTGCAGGGGGTCCTGCCTGGAGCTGGCAGTCCTATGCAGCTGATCCGCTATAGCTTGGCACCCCCTGGGGGCTTGGGTGGGTAGCAGGGCCGCTGAAAACCTAAGAGGCTCCTCCCCGGGGCAGCCCGACTCAGAAAAACCGTCAGTGGAATTAGGCTTATCTTTTCACGGCCTGGCTAGGCTTGTTCCAGCTTTTCTGGGCTGCAGGCCTTTTCTCGGGGGCTGGTGGTGTTTGGTGCTGCTCTGTGGAGGTGTAGCTCCTCCAAAGGGCAAGCAGGCCTATGCAGGGACAGCCCCTGTGGCGGTAGGCTTCAGGCAATTGTTGAGGCCAGTGCTCCCAGATGGCAGGCAGCCCCAGGTCTGGTGAGAGCGTAGGGGGTGGCGGGGGTGGGGGGAGGGGATGCACTGGGAAGCACAGCTTTCAGCTAGCTAGCGGGCCTGTAAGCTTGCTGTGGCGTGGGGAGTATTCTATGGGGACCCATCCCTTCTTCTCTCCCCTCTCCGGCTGGGGCACAGACCAGGCTCTTCTCCCAGGTTCCCTCTGATGCGGCTTTCCACTTCCCCGCCCCTAGAGTATTGCTCCCTTCCTCTGTGACAGCTTTGTTTTCTAGTCTCCCAGGCAGTCTCTGCCCTGTCAAACTTGACAGACCACTTTCTAGTCCTCCCAAGCAGTCTCCGCTCCACCCCAGCCGAGGTCTTGGTGCCCAGCCCCCACCCAGGCATCTCAATTTTTGGTGACTGTGCCCGTAGTTCAGATGGTCCGTTCAGTTCTTGATCGGCTTTTCAGTACTCCAACTTACTGCTACACTCTTCTCTGCATCTGGAGATTCCTCCGGTTCGTTTGTTCTTTCCCCCGTGTAGGTGACTTTCCAGGGTGCGGGATCCCTTTCTCCTCCTCAGTTCCCTTTCGGGAGCCCCATCCCGCTCGGATTCACCTTCTCTCACTCTCCTCTTTTCTCCTGTTCTGCCCCGTAATGTCACGAACTTCTTGCCGTTATTGGAGTTTAGGTTCTTCTGCCAGCGATTGGTTGCTGTTCTGTGCGAGTCATTTATTCTGTAGATGTGTTTTTTTTGTTGTGTTTGTGGGAGAGGGCGAGCGTGTCCCCCTACTCCTCCACCATCTTGTCCCGTCTGAAGATGATTTTTTAGGTGAATGTTTTAGCCATTCTGGTAAGTTTCTCAGTTTTCATGAGTCTCTGCCATGTATACCTGTTATTAAACTTTCGTTTGTTATTCTCCTGTTACTCTGCTTATGTCACTTTAATTCTTAGACTAGCCATAAGAATCTAGAAGGATAGAGGAAAATTTCTCACTCCCTGACAAGTTTATTCCTTAAGGATATTTAATCAAAATAGTTTACATTTAAAAAATCCATGTCATTTAGGTCTACATCAGTAATATCTACATTATACAATATTCTGAGTTTGATAAAAATGTATTTTATAGCAGAGCATAATACATGAAAAAAGTAAGTGAGATAAAGTAACATTTAACATAATTTATCATGGTGATAAATTTATCATTCTCATAAAGATACATATCCTATACTACTAGGAGAGTTAGGGCAGATATTTACTAACTAATTTTTTTTTTTTTGTCTTTTTGCCATTTCTTGGGCCGCTCTCATGGCATATGGAGGTTCCCAGGCTAGGGGTCTAATCAGAGCTGTAGCTGCCAGCCTACGCCAGAGCCACAGCAATGCGTGATCTGAGCCGCATCTGCAACCTACACAGCAGCTCACGGCAACACCGGATCCTTAACCCACTGAGCAAGGCCAGGGATCGAACCCGCAACCTCATGGTACCTAGTTGGATTCGTTAACCACTGTGCCATGACGGGAACTCCCTACTAATTAAATATTCTATAACTTTCTTTAGTTCTCTTGAACATGGAAAAACTGACATATCACACAATTATAGAAATCTATTTTTTACAGGATGATTTAAATCTGGGCAATTCTTGACTTTATATGACTTTGTATAGGTAATATTTATTGGCTTTTATCATAAGTGCTAAGATTGTTGATAACTGGTTTAACACTGCAAGTGACAAATGGAGGTGTGTGTGCTATTTTCTACTGTTTGTTTTGCTTCAGATCATAACTTTGTATAAATTAATTCAAACCAAATAAATTCACTTGTATAGATTTCTAGACGCATTGTGCTGGGAAAACTTGGCTTCTTTTCTCATCTTGTACTTTTTTAATTCCATGGCATTTTGAAAGCTTTAAGTCTAAAACTTGGGGCCTCAGCTTCTCTAAAGTAAGGGAGTTGGACAATATGGTCTTTAGAGTCTCTTCCAATCTAAAATTCTGCTGCTTTAATCTATTTTTATACCTTCAGTTTTATCCTGCATTTATCAGATTTGTCAGACAGTGGTCAAATAACAACTTTTTAAGTGCATTTTTATGCATGTGTACTGATGATTTAGCACAAAATGATCTCAACTATATCATATTTTCTTTGAAAATAATATATTACCATACTGAATTAGAATAACAGGTGTTTAATTTTTCTCTTTTGCTTCATGTAGCCACTTCTTAAAATTTATGCTCTGTGGATCCCTTATGTGTAGATTAAAATGCAATAAATAAAATAATTCCTATGGCTTTGGCTACACATAAATAGTCATTCTTTCTATTTTTAAGGTTACTATAATTTATATACTTGTATTTACACACTTTACTGAAATATGTATCCCATGCCTCCTTAACAGTTTTTTTTAACATTCCTGCTATTTATTTATTTTCAAATTTCTAAGCTCAAAAAAAAATCTGTATGGATTTTTAATCTTGAAATTCTACAAAAATATCAAGAATCAAGACTACTAGAATAAATGAAATAAGCAACAAATTGTTGAGAAAGTGAAATTTAACAAAAGGATCTAAACTAAGACCAATGGTATGTAAAATTGCCATTTTATAACTTTAATAATTCCTATTTCTCAATGTCCTTTGAAAATTATTTTACTAGTAAATTCTGTCTAGCATTCCACCTCTCCAACAGATCCCCTATTATACACAAACAAGGAGAAGTAAAGGGTAAGTTACCTTGACTGGCAGAATGATACCCACAAATATGATTACACACACACATATTCAGAAATTCCCTAATCCCCTTTATTCAGATTGAAGGTTTTTTTTTTTTTTAATTTCAGTATCAGGCAGATACAGACTATATGAGAATATTGTAACTATGTAATACTTCTTATCAATACTTGGAGGAATATCACTTTCTCAGGAAAACGTGGTAGTAGTCAACCTCATGGCACCATGTACTTTGCAGCACATTCATAAAAATGTAACTTTATTTGTACTTTCTCCAGTACCCCACCCCCAAACCTGTGCCCCTAGTAACCAAAAATCAGAACTTCTTTTTTATGAGTTTGTTTTATTAAATTTTTGTTTTTTCTTTTAGATTCCACATATTAAAAAAAAAATTGTGGAATTCCCATTGTGGCTCAGCAGGTTAGGAACTGACATAGTCTCCATGAGAATGCAGGTTCGATCCCTGGCCTCCTTCAGTGGGTTAAGTATCTGGTGTTGCTGCAAGCTACAGTGCATGTCACAGATGCAGCTCAGATCTGGTGTTTCCATGACTCTACAGCTGCAGCTGTAGCTCCAATTCAACCCCTAGCCTGATAACTGACATATGCTGCAGGTGAAACAATAAAAATAAAAAAAAAGTAACTTCATGTTCATATTTGATCATGTTCCTTATCTATAGCCTCTAAGTTCTACTTAAGCATGGAGTATTTCTGGTTTTGATCTTTATTGTATTCCCTTCATCTAACTTGTTGCCTGGAAAATGAGCTCAATAATTATTTGTGAAATGAATAAAGGAATGTATGGCTCCAATGACAGAATTCAGTAAAAATGGATTGAATTAAAAGGGAATCAGGCATTCTATCAATACAAAAATATTTCTATAAAACTTATAAATATTAGAAAAAGTTAATTTATTATTTCATTATCTTCTTATTTGTCAAAGTTGGAAAATGGATTCCTACAATGTATAGTCAAGGAATCTTCTGAAACTGTCTCCGGGTTAAGATTTTATACTACGATAATGCATATTTAGTGAGTTACTGGATCAAAATTATATGAATGAGATATGATAATTTATATTTACTATATATTTTAAGAATTAGACATTTTCATATTTTCTCACAAACTATTTCCAATTATTTTTGAAATGTTACAGAAAAAGTAAGCATATTTGCTTCCTTTTGACTCTAATATAAACACCTTAGGCCAATTCTCCTTAGAACATGAAAAAAATATTCATAGAAACAAAGTAAGATGTGAGTTCTTATTAGCCAAGAGGTTATTTTACAAGATATAAAGAAATTCATTATAGAATATTACTAATATCATACATAGACTTATTCATTAGACAAAACATAAACTTGATTCGTTATGTTACTGTCTTTTTAAGAAATTAAATGAATACAAATATGGATTCAGGAAAATAATACCCACATAAATATGGAAAATATCCAGTTTCTGAATCTACCATTCATATGAAACCTTGGGAAAAGCTCAGGTTATTTATTTATAAGACACATTTCATAATAGAATCAACCTCCTAGGTTGATTCTAAAAAATACATGTAAAGATTTAATAGGATTGTGACACACATTTTAGTTTTAATAAGAGATTATAATTTTTATAACTAAAAAGCACCATGCTCTGAAATACAAAACTCAAAGCAATTTAAACATTTTTCTTGTCTGATGTGTGAATAACACATGTAACAGATTTCTCTGGAGATGAAAGCCAAGAGATTGGCTTCTTCATTATTTCCTAGCTCCATATTGATATCTTCACATATTAGCTGAATTTCTGCCCTCTAGAAGTGGAAGGAATAGTGAGGAACTTTTATTTGGTTGGTTTGGTAATGATTTGATGTTGAAGCCTATGGTTAGAGTAGACACACAATCACCTTGTCATTCTGTCCTTAGAGACATCCTTCTGCAGGACTCTCTGTTCTCTCCATAAAGACCTTATATACAATTCTATTTTTAAAAATATTTATATGTTTATGTTCCCTTTTTTTAACCACACTGTTGAGATATGATTGACGTACAAAAAGATGTACCTATTTAATGTATCCAACTTAATAAGTTTGGAAATAAATATGCATGTATTAAATAATCACCATAATCAAAGCTAACAAACATATCCATCACCTCCAAGAGTTTCCTCCAGGCTTTATGTTTTTCTGTGCTAAGCAGAGTTCATACAAAATCTATATTCCTACCAAATTTTTAAGTAAGCAGAATGGTATTATTAAATATATTATGATAGGTTTTAGATGTCTAAAACATATTCATCCTAACTGAAACTTTGTACTCAATGGTAAAACTGAAGGATTTTCCTTTAAGGTCAGAATAGAGGCAGTACGCTCATTCTCATCAATTTTATTCAATACAGTAATGGAAGTCCCAGACAGAGCATGTAGGCATCAAAAATAAAGAGATAAAACACATCAAAATCAAACAGAAAAAAGTAAAATTATCTCTGAAGATGACAGAATTATATCGTATTTTAAATTACTCAAATTTTAAAGACTCCACAAAAATATTTTTAAAACAAATAAACAATTTCACCAGTTTTAGGATATAAAAATCAGCATAACTGTAGTTCTCTTTAAAAGGGTCATATTGTTGGTTGCTATCCACTCCTTTTTTCTTGGAATTTGTCAGGTCTCTATTTAGTTAAGTCATCATTACTAGGAATCCTTTTCTTTTCTTTTTTTCTTTTCTTTTTTTTTTTTCGGAAGACTTTACTCTTTGATAGTAGTTGTAGGTTTACAGTAAATTGAAAGAGACAGAAATTTCCCATATTCCCCTTTGCCTTATGCATAAATTGCCTTCCTTATCCACTATGAACATTAATCACAAAAGTTGTACTTTTTTTTTTTTTTTTTTACCAAGGATGATCTATATTGACACATTATAATCTCCCAAAGTCCCAAAGTCCATAGTTTACCTTAGGGTACACTCTTGGTGTTGTAAATTCCATGGGTTTGAACAAATATGTAATATCATAAACCTGTTATAATATCATACAGAGTATTTTCAGTGCCCTAGATATCCTCTGTGCTCTGCCCACTCATCTCCCCCCACCACACAAACCTGGAAACTACTGAACTTATTAGTGACTTCATATTTTTGCTTTCTCATAAAATCCTATCTTTGAAATAATAGAGCATGTAGCCTTCTCAGATTTGCTTCATTCATTAATGAATTAATGTTGCATTTAATGTTCCTCCATATCTTTTCATGGCTTGATATTTCATTGCTCATCAGTATTGAGTGTCATTCTGTTGTCTGGATATACCATAGTTTGCATATGCATTTACTCACTGAAAGACATCTTGGTTGTTTCCTATCTTTTGCAATTATGACTAAAGTAGCTACAAGTATCTATGTGCAAATTTTTGTGTACACATACATTTTCAACTCCCTTGGGTAAATACCAAGGAACATGATCACTGAATCACGTGTTAAAAATATGTTTAGTTTTGCACGAAATCAACAAACTTTCTTCCAAAGTGACCTGCAACGTATGAGAGTTCTTGCTGCTCTGCATCTTCACCATGGTTTGAGTCGTCAGCAATCTGGACTTTGGCCATTAAATAAGTATGTAGTAGTATCTCATGATTTTAATTTGCATTCCCCTGCTAAATATGATTTGAGCATCATTTTCTGTTAATTTATCATCTGTAGATCTTTTGTGAGATATCTGTTAAGGTCTTTGGCCAATTTTTTTCTTCTTTTTCTTTTTTCTTTTCTTTCTTTTTTTAAAATTTATTTTATTTTATTTTTATTTTTTAAGGACTGCACCTGCAGCATATGGAAGTTTCCAGGCAAGGGGTTGAATTGGAGCTACAGCTGCTGGCCTACTCCATAACCACAGCAATGCAGGATATGAGTCTGCGACCTACACTACAGCTCATGGGCAATGCTGGATCCTTGACCCACTGATCACGGCCAGGGATCAAATCTGGATCCTCATGGATACTAGTCTGATTCATTGAACCTGAGTCACAATGGAAACTCGTGGTGTTTGGCCCATTTTTTTAATTGAATTATTTCTTTCTTTACTTCTCAGTTTTAAGAGTTCTGGGTATAGGAGTTCCTCTTGTGATTTAGTGGTTAACAAACCTGACTAGTATCCATGAGGACACAGCTTCAATTCCTGGCCTCGTTCAGTGGGTTAAGGACCCGGTGTTGCTCATGAGCTGTGGTGTAGGTCACAAACTGGGCTTAGATCCCACATTGTATTGCTTTTGCTCCATCAAAAGTCAAGTGACTACATTTTCTGGGTCCTTTTTTCAGTACTTTCTATTCTGTTCCTTGGATCTGTTTGTCTGTTCTTTGGATAATACCACACTCTTGATTACTGTAGCTTTATGCTAAGTCTTGAAGTAGGATCAGTCCTTCAGTATTGTTTTTCACTTTCAAGAGTATTGGTTATTATAATCCTTTTACTCTTCATATAAACTTTAGAATCACTTTCTCAATATCTGTAAAATGATTTGATGGGATTTTGATCAGAATTGTATTAATCTGTAGATCAATTTGGAAAAAACTGACACAAAGGCCCTCCTGTCTTCCATGAGCATGAACATGTCTCCATCCATTAGCTCTTCTTTGATTTTGTTCAGCACACTTTTATATATTTATTCATCTATATCTTATACATATTTTGTGAGACTTAAATCTATGTATTTCCTTTGGGAGGTACTAATATAAATGATAGTGTATGTTTGCTTTCAAATTACATTTTTTCCATTGCTGGTATATAAGAAACAACTGATTTTTTATAGAAGTTTATATCCTGCAAACTGCCGTAATTGCTTTTAAGTTCCAGGAAATTTTTGTTGATTCTTTCAGATTTTGTTATTAGACAATCATATGATCTATCATCTGAGACCAAAAACAGCTTGATATTCTCCTCACCAATCTGTTTACCTTTTATTTTCCTTTCTCACTTTATTGCATTAGCAAGGATTTGCAGTACAGTGTTTTTTTATCATTTATATATATATATTTTTTCTACTGTACAGCATGGTGACCCATTTACACATACATGCATACATTCTTTTTTCTCACACTACGTGTGCCATCAAAATTGATTAGATAGATTCCCAGTACTACACAGCAGGATCTCATTGCTAATCCATCCCGAAGGTAACATTCTGCATCTATTTACCCCAAGCTCCCAGTCCCTCCCAGTCCCTCCCCTTCCCCCTTGGCGACCACAAGTCTATTCTCCAAGTCCATGATTTTCTTTTCTGTGGAAAGTTTCATTTCTGGCATATATTAGATTCCAGATGATATAAGTAGTATCATATGGTATTTTTCTTTCTCTTTCTGACTTACTTCACTCAGGATGAGAGTCTGTAGTTCCATCCATGTTGCTGCAAATGGCATTATTTTGTTCTTTTTTATGCCAAGTAGTATCCCCTTGTATATATATACATCTTCTTAAACCAATCATCTATCAGTGGACATTTGGATTGATTCAATGCCTTGGCTATTGTGAATAGTGCTGCAATGAACATGAGGGTGCATGTGTCTTTTTTAAGTAGAGTTTTGTCTGGATATATGCCCAAGAGTGGGATTGCTGGGTCATACGAGAGTTCTATGTATAATTTTCTAAGATACCTCCATACTATCCTCCATAGAGGTTGTACCAGCTTACATTCCCACCAACAGTGAGGGAGGGTTCCCTTTTCGCCACACCCCCTACAGCATTTGTTATTTGTGGACTTATTAATGATGGCCATTCTGACTGGTGTGAGGTGGTATCTCATGGTTGTTTGGATTTGCATTTCTCTAATAACCAGGGATGTTGAGCATTGTTTCAAGTGCTTGTTGGCCATCTGTATGTCTTCCTTGGAGAAATGTCTCTTCAGGTCCTTTGTCCATTTTTCAATTGGGTTGTTGGCTTTTTTCCTGTTGAGTTGTGAAAGTTGTTTGTATATTTTAGAGATTAGATCCTTGTCAGGTACAACATTTGTAACTATTTTCCCCTATTCTGTAAGTTGTCTTGTTTTATTTTTGGCTTACTTTGCTGTGCAAAAGCTTGTCAGTTTGATTAGATCCGATTGGTTTATTTTTGCTTTTATTCCTGTTGCTTTGGGAGACTGACCTGAGAAAATATTCATGAGGTTGATGTTAGAGAGTGTTTTGCCTGTGTTCTCTTCCAGGAGTTTGATGAATGAGAGGGTACATTATTGTCCCATACCTACCTGATCCTAATGGAAAGCCTTGAATTTTTTACCTTTAAGTATAATGCTGTTTGTTGATAGCATTTATAACATTGAGGAAGTTCCTCTTTATTTCTAGTTTACTAAAACTTTTTGTCATGATAGGGTGTTGCATTTTGTCAGATACTTTTTCGGTATCATTGTGGGATTTTGTTTTTTGAAAAAGTGTTATATGTTGATGTGATGGACTACGTAAATTGATTGTCAAATATTAAATATGCCTTGGAATCCTGGAATGTTGTATGCAATTATTTTTATGCTTTTTTTGGATTCAAACTGCTAATATTTTGCTGGAGATTTTTGCATCTACGTTTATGAGATATATTGTCTGTACTTTGCTTTTCTTGTAACTATTTTTGTTATGGGGTAATGCTGCCTCACAGAATTAATTTAAAATTTTCTCTTTACTTCTATACTCAGAAATAGATTGTAGAGAATTGGTATAGTTTCTTCCTTAAGTTTATAGTTGAATTTACCAGTGAACCCATCTAGACTTCGTGCTTTCTGTTTTGGGAGATTCTTAATTCAATTTGTTTAAATATAGGCCTTTAAGTTTAGATATAGGCTTATTCAGATCATCTATTTCTTTCTATGTCAATCTTGCCATGTCACATCTTCCAAGTAATTGGTCCATTTTATCTATATTATAAAATTGTAGGCATAGAGTTGTTCATAGTATTCCTTTATTAGCTTTTAAGTATTCCTTTATTAAGCTTTTTATGGAATCTGTAGTGATGTTCCTTTTCATCTGATACTAACAATACAATTTGCACCTTCTTCCTTTTTTCTTAGCTTAGATAGTTTTTTTAATTAGTATTATTGTTAATCTTTACGAAGTACAGAGATTTCCTGTCATGGCTCAATGGTTAATGAATCCGACTAGGAACCATGAGGTTGCAGGTTTGATTCCTGGCCTTGCTCAGTGGGTTAAGGATCCAGTGTTATCATGAGCTGTACTCTAGGTCTCAGATGCAGCTCAGATCCCTTGTTGCTGTGGCTGTGACATAGGCCTGCAGCTACAGCTCTGATTAGACCCCTACCTGGAACCTCCATATGCCATGGGTGTGGGCCTAGAAAAGACAAAAAAAAAATCTTTTCGAAGTACCAACCAGCTTTTGTTGTCATTAATTGTTTTATTCTAATTTACTTTTACCAGTTTGATTGATTTCTGGTCTAATTGTTATTATTTATTTTCTTCTACTCACTATTTTTTGGCAGCATAGTGAATATTCTTTTTTTCTTTTTTACTATTTATAGAAAACTGGAATTTAGATTTAAAAATTTATATTACAAACTTTCTAGCAGCAGTTTTAAGCATGTCAGTAATACAAACACTGCTTTGCTGACATAAACAGGCTCTTATTCCATGTTCACAAAGCAGGACTTGTCCCAAGTACACATATTATATATCCTGTGGATACTCGGAGACCACACTGCTCTGATCCATTTGTGACTGTGTCTTTTTCCACCTGCTCTTTGACATCAACCATCAGTGGGGCCTGATAGATCTGAACTCTCTGCCAGGTATCTGACAGACAGTAGAAAGCCCTTCAGACGCTCCACTTCAGTGAGAGTTGATGCATTTACTATACTGTACTGGATTGCTTCTACAACCCCTGGAGGTGGCCCATCTTTCTTTTTTTAGTTGGAAAACCAGCACCTGGATTGAAAATTTTGTTTCTTATGGCAATATACTTTGCAAGTTGTGCCCCCTGATTACCCTTGAACATTTTCTCTGCTTCCTCGTACTCTTTTAATTCCACATTCTAGAAATCCACTACTCTGACCTGTGGAACTTGATAGTTACATACAATCTGTAATACTATTTGTTATAAGATATCTTGGAGTACTTAGATAGGTCACTGATTTGAGAGATGTCCACAGGTCAAGATCACCTAGTTCTGCAAGCCTATTGTTGGTGAGAATGAGTTCTGTCACACAGGGCAGAGCCTAATCAAGCCATCACCTATATGGCATATTTTACTGTTGTTCACTAATAATGTTTTTAGTCTTCTAAACAAAGGAAAACTATCTAGTATTCTGATTTCATTGCCAGAAAAATCAACAGCATCAGGCTGGTCTAGGTGGCACCTAGAATTTCAATGACAGAAATTTGTACTGCTGGAGGTCCAGTTTTTGGTGCTGCATGGCTCTGGCATACTGTGCTGTCTGCTAAATCAGCTCCACCATCCCACTCCATTGCTAATGGTAAGCCTGCTGCTGCCCACCAGACATTCTCTTCTGTTTACTTTGGATATTAATGTACTATTCTTTTTCTAATTTCCTAAGGTGGAAACTTAGATTATTAATATGGATCTTCTTTTCTAAAGCATACATTCAATGCTATAAATTTTAAATATTGGTTTCATTTTATCCCAAGAATTTTGATTAGTTATATTTTTATTTTTGTTTATTTCCAAATATTTTAAGATTTATTTTGAGATTTATTTTTTGACCCATATGTTACGTAGAAGTATACTGGTTAATCTCTATATATTTGGGGATTTTCCAGGTGTCTTTCTGTTATTGATTATTTCTGTTATTATTAAATTATTAAATTATTAAATTATTAAATTATTAAATTATTAAATTATTATTTCTGTTATTATTAAATTTCTAATTTAACTCCATTGTTTCTAATAGAATGTATATAATTTCTATTCTTTTAGTTCTGTTAAGATGTGTTTTATGACCCAGAATATGGTTTATCGTGATGAATGCTTCTAGTCAGACAAAATCTGAGTTTTTCTTTTGTTGGATGAAGAGGTCTACAGATGTCAATTATGTCCAGTTGGTTGATGGCATTGCTGCATTCAATGTATTCTTATTGATTTCAGCCTCATATGTAGTATATTAATTGATTACTCCTTGCAGTTCTATCAATTTCTGTCTCAAGTAGTTTGATAATCTGTTGATAAGTACATGCACATCAAGAAATATGTCTTCTTGGAGAACTGGTCCCTTTGTCATTATGTAACATCCTTCCTTATTCTTGATAATTTTTCTTAATTTTAGACTTAGCAGAATTTAAAGTAACATACCTACTTCTGCTGCTTTCTTTTGATCCTTGTTAGCATATTTTTCTCCATCTGCTTATGTTTATATGTGTCCTTATATTTAAAGTGGATTTATTATAGTAGATTTATAGTTGGGGCATGTTTTTTTCTTTTTTTGACCCACTCTAAGAATCTTTTAATTGATGCATTTAGACTATGACATTAAAGATGAGTATTAATGTAGGTTCCCATCATGGTGCAGCAGAAATGAATCTGACTAGGAACCATGAAGTTGTGGGTTTGATTCGTGGCCTTGCTAAGTGGGTTGAGGATCTAGCATTGCCATGAGCTATGGTGTAGGTCGCAGATGTGGCTTGGATCCCGCATTGCTGTGGCTGTGGTGTAGGCTGGCAGCTGTAGCTTGGATTGGACCCCTAGCCTGGGAACCTCCGTATGCTGCAGGTGTGGCCTTAAAAAGGATAAAAAAAAAAGATGAGTATTTATGTAGTTGCATTGATATATACTATATCCATTATGTCTTCTATTTATCACCTCTGATCTTTGTTTCTATTTTTGTCTGCCACTCTTTTTGTTTTTTTATTATTTAAATTGAGCATTTTATATTTTTATTGTCTCATTTCTTAGTGTATTAGTTACACTATTTTATTTTTTTACTTTTTTAATGTTTGCCCTAAAATTTGCAATATTTATTTACAGCTAATCCAAGTCTCCAATAACATTAAATCCTTAAATCCCTTTATAGGTTGTATGAGTACTTTAAAATAACCAAATAATCTTAATACCTGCCTTCTGTACCTTGTATCATTTCTGTCATTCATTTCACTTATATGTAAGCATACATGAACATATACATGTAATTGAATATATTGTTGTTGTTATTATTTTGAACTAACTGTTGTGTGTTATATTAAGAGAAGGAAGTGGTTTTATTTTCCCTTCATAGTTTGCTTCATACATGCTCTTTCTTTATGTAGATTGGTTTTTCTAACCCATATTATCTTCCTTATGTTTAAAAAACTACTTTAGCATTTCTTCAAGGCAGTAGTTCTTTAAAGTAGTTTAAAGAACTACTTTAGCATTTCTTAGGTCAAGGCAGGTTGACAGATTCTCTCAATTTTTGTTTGTCTGGGGGAGTCTTTATTTTTCCTTCACTTTTTTTTAAGTTAGGTATAATTGACATATATCATTATATTAGTTTCAGATATACAATATAGCTTGATATTTGTATATATTGCAAAAATAATCAAGACAATTAGTCCAGTTAGCCTCCATCACAATACACAGTGACATTTTTTCTTGTAATAAGAACTTTAAAGATCTACTCTTCTAGCAAGCTTCAAAAAGTAATACAGTATTATTTGTTATACTTGCTGTACATTACATTTCCATGACTTATTTTATAACTGAAAGTTTATACCTTTTGAACCCTGTTACCCATTTATTCCATCCTCACTCCCCTACGTCTGATAACCACCAATCTATGTTCTGTATCTATGAATATATATATATTTTTTTTTAGGATTCCACATCTAAGAACTCATGCTGTACATATTTGCCTTTCTCTATCTGATTTGGCATAATTCCTACAGAAACTGTTCATGTTGTCACAGATGCTAGGATTGCCTCTATTTTTATGGCTGATTTTTTTCTATCACAACTTCTTTATCCATTCATCCACAGATGAAAACTTAGACTGTTTCCATGTTTTGACTGTTATAAATAATGCTGCTATGAACATGGTGGTGCAGGTATAATTCTGAGTTAATATTTTCATTTACTTTGAATATATTTCCAGAAGCAAAATTGCTGGGTCATAGAGTATTTGTATATCTAGTTTTCTGAGGCTCCTCCATACTGTTTGCCATAGTGGATATACTAATTTAAACCCTACTAATAGTGTACAAGGTTTTTTTTCCATATCTACAAAAGCTTTTGCTATCTTTTATCTTTTTCATGATGGCCATTCTAATGGGTTGAATGGTACCTGATTGTGGTTTTAATTTGATCTCCCTAAAGACTACTAAAGTTAAGCATCTTTCCTTGTACCTTTTGGCCTTTTGGTTATTCTTCTTTGGAGAAATGTATATTCAGGTGCTTTACCCATTATTTTTTTAAACTTTATTTTTATGCTGTATCCCTTAACTCACTGCCCCAAGCCTGGAAACAAACCCATGCCTCCTCTGCAACCTGAGCAACTGCAGTTGGATTTTTGTCCCACTGTGCAACAGAGGGAACTCCCTAAATTTTTAAATTGGGTTACTTTTTTCTTTGCTACTGAGATGAATTAATACTAAAGTACATATACATATAAAACATATACATAGTGTACAAAATATAAAAAATATTTTTAAAGTTATACAAATATATAAAGCATAAATAAATATATGTAGAATAATTAACACCTTTTCAGATAAATGGTTCAAAATATTTTTTCCCAGTTTATAAATCGTTTTTCACTTTGTTGATTTTTTTCTATTCAGAAGCTTTTTAATTTGATGTAGTCCCACTTGTTTGTTCTTGATTTTGTTCCTTGTGCTTTAGGTATCATTTTCCCCCAAAAAAACAAACAAACAAATAAAATCACTGCCAAGACTCACATCAAAGAGCTTTATTCCCAGTTTTTCTTCTTCTAGCAGTTTCATAATTTTAGTTCTTAAATTTAAGTATTTAATACATTGGAGATAAATTTTGTGAGTGGTTTAAGTTATGGGATCAGTTTAATTCTTTTACACATGAATGTTGAATTTTCCCAGATCCATTTATTCTTTTTTCCATTTAATATTTTTGGCTACCTTGTCAAATATTAGTTGACTGTGCATGCATGAGTTTATTTTTGGGCTCATGATTACATCCCTTTGGTCTATTTATGTGTTTTTATGCCAGCACCTTACTGTTTCAATGACTATAGCTTTACCCTGCAGCTAGAAATCAGGAAGTGTGATGACTTTGTTCTGGTGGTTATCAGCTCAGTTTGCTCACCTCTCAATTTGAGTGCCACTGGAACATATAGCTCCCAGGCATTGTCTCCAACCCTCTAGCCGGTGGGACTAGAAGATTCCTTAACAGTGGGATTATGATTCTGTTCATTGATTGGATATGGGCCAAGTGGGCTCTAGGGTTGACAAAATTCTTTATTTGATGGTCCAAATCAGGCAGATCTGCACCCTGCTGAATTCCTTGGTTGGAATGTGCCTCAGGTGTGGTTCTCCTGATGAACACTGGTTGGGACACTCCTTAGGCACTGCAGGTATAAACTCAATATGCCAGGATCCCTGATCTGGTTGCTGCAAACCACTCCCCTCTTTATTACGGGCATCCCCCTAGCAACTGAGTCCCACAGATTACCCTGCAATCCCTGTGGTGTCAGTCAGAGGCGGGGCTCCGCTAAAGCCATCCGCAATGCTGGGTTAGGAGGCTGATTGTCCCCCTAGTTTCTCTGTTTCCATTAGAAACTGGAGTTTCTCTGTGTAGTAATTATTGTGCTTGCCTGGGGCAGGGATAATTAAGTCAACATGAAGCTTTTCTCTTATCCTTTTAATATAGTCTGTTTTGGTCTCTGAAGTATTGGGTGGGGTGGTGCTTCACCCTCATCTCCAAAAGGTTCTCTTGCTCCTTTTGTGTTCCTGTCGGTAATACCTTACTCCTACAGTGGCAGGTCACTGCAGTATCACTAGTAATATTTAGTTTTCAGGTTTTCTTTTCTTTTCTTTTTTTTTCTCTAACACTTGCAGAACTATATTCATCATACTTCCCCTGAGACAAAGCACAAGTTGAGTAGTATTTTCTCCTCCAAAATCTGTGTCTTAGTTACAGTGTGGCCCCTCTTTCATGCTCAAAGATATAAGCAACCACTGCATAGCAGCATTTTCTCAGATGTCCAGGTTCCAGGTCCATTATGAAGCTTGTTATGGACTATGTCTCTGCAAAAGTCCTATTTTGAAGCCCTAACTCCCCAGTGCGGCTGTACTGGGGAATGGAAACTCTAAAGAAGTAAAGAAGGTTAAATGTGATGGTAAAGTGGTAGTCCACGATTGGATAGAATTAGTGTCTTTATAAGGAGAGACACCAGAGAGATCAGTCCTCTTTTTCTACACACATTCCATGGAAAGGCAATGCCAACATATGAGAGAAGACAGTCACCTGCAAGACAAAGGAAAACACCAGAACCGATTCAGCTGACACCGTGGTTTCACTCTTTTAGCTGCTGGAAACATGAGAAAACAAATTTCCTGTTTAAGCCATGCAGTCTGTGGCATTTTGTTATGGTAGCTCAGACAGATTAATACAGGCTCTTCCCCCAATATACTTGATTTAATAATTTCAACCTGCTTCCTTTTGCAGCCTAAGTTCTATGTATGATACCTGTGTCATCTTGCTATGATACCTTAGAATTTTTTCCTTTCAGTTTTTCTGTGTCTAGCTAAGAGTTATTTATACTACATTTTCTCTGATTAAGAGCTTCAGGTATTTGCCACCTGACTGGCCTCTTAAATCACTGTACTTAAAAATACATTCAGAATTGTATTTTTGGATCTTGATTTAAACTACAGAGATACAAAAAACCATGAGGGAATACTAAGAACAATTGTATGTCAACAAATTTGACAACCTAGAAGAAATGGACAACTTTCTAGAGACTTACAGCCTGCCTAAACTGAATCAAGAAGAAAAAGATCAACTGAACAGACCTATCACTAGAAATGAAATTGAATATGTCATAAAAACCATCCTTATAAATAAAAGTCCAGGACCAGATAGCTTCACAGGTGAATTCTACCAAATATACAAAGAGGAACTTATATCTATCCTTCTTAAACTTTTTCAAGCTCTCCTTTTCATCCTGTTGTTGTAAAAATTGTTCATGCTTTGAGAATAAATTATGAGGCAACCTCACTCAGTGTCTTCCTAATCAGTATTTAAACTAGAGTGAACAACAACCACCCAGTGATGCGAAACTACAACCAGGACTCAGAGATGCTGAAGGATATTGAAAACCTGCAGAACTCTGTCAGAACTGTAGGTTACTAGGCTCAAGTACTTTATTGTGCTACAATGATCTAAACCCAAATGCTGTCTGATTAAATAGTACATACCTTGTCTATTGAGTAAAGGAACAGACTTAATAGGTTTGGAGGAGCTATATATTTCAGTTAATTTTTGTTTATTGTCCCTTCCCCCCCATGTAATCTTGTAATCTTCCTTCTCTATGTAATAATTCTTTATGTAGTAATCACTATTGTGTCTCTGAAACCAGACAGAGTGCCTGCTATATCTAAGGTGCTGAATAAATTTTTGTTGAAAGTAATGGAGGTTCTGGAATTCATTCTGTACTTGCAATTGTAATTTTGGATTACATTAGTAAGCAGTATCTTAAGAATTACAATATCAATATCAGAAATTGCAAGTACAGAATGAATTCCAGAACCTCCGTTACTTTCAACAAAAATTTATTCAGCACCTTAGATATAGCAGGCACTCTGTATGGTTTCAGAGACACAATAGTGATTATTACATAAAGAATTATTACATAGAGAAGGAAGATTACAAGATTACATGGGGGGGAAGGGACAATAAACAAAAATTAACTGAAATATATAGCTCCTCCAAACCTATTAAGCCTGTTCCTTTACTCAATAGACAAGGTATGTACTATTTAATCAGACAGCATTTGGGTTTAGATCATTGTAGCACAATAAAAATTTTTCAAAGGGAACCCTCCTGCACTGTTGGTGGGAATGTAAACTGGTACAGCCACTATGGAGAACAGTTTGGAGATACCTTAGAAATCTATACATAGAACTTCCATATGACCCCGCAATCCCACTCTTGGGCATCTATCCAGACAAAACTCTACTTAAAAGAGGCACGTGCACACGTATGTTCATTGCAGCACTATTCACAATAGCCAGGACATGGAAACAACCCAAATGTCCATCCACAGAGGACTGGATTCGGAAGAAGTGGTATATATACACAATGGAATACTACTCAGCCATAAAAAAGAACGACATAATGCCATTTGCAGCCACATGGATGGAACTAGAGACTCTCATCCTGAGTGAAATGAGCCAGAAAGACAAAGACAAATACCATATGATATCACTTATAACTGGAATCTAATATCCAGCACAAATGAACATCTCCTCAGAAAAGAAAATCATGGACTTGGAGAAGAGACTTGTGGCTGCCTGATGGGAGGGGGAGGGAGTGGGAGGGAGTGGGAGGGATTGGGAGCTTGGGCTTATCAGACACAACTTAGAATAGATTTACAAGGAGATCCTGCTGAGTAGCATTGAGAACTATGTCCAGACACTCATGTTGCAACAGAAGAAAGGGTGGGGAAAAAAATGTAATTGTAATGTATACATGTAAGGATAACTTGATCCCCTTGCTGTACAGTGGGAAAATAAAAAAATTATAAAAAAATTTTTTTTTCAATTTTTAGAAAACAAAAACCCCAATTTGCTCATTTCTCCCAGCCCCTACATTCTACCTCCCACAGTTACCAATCTATTCTGTATATCTATGAACATTTTAAAATTCAGATTCCACAAATAAGAGAGATCATAAGGTATATGTTTCTCTGACTTATTTCACTTAATATGATACTTTTTTTCTAACATGCTTTTTTTCCTCCCTGAAGATAGAAAAGTTGTTTTCAGAAAGAAAATGGAATTCTAGCAGAGGCTACTTCTTGTAAGATTTAGTTCATTACCTCTTGCTTGTGAAGCATTTAAGTTTCCCCAAATGTCAATGGTGTGATGGTTTATGTCTTTATTCTCTGAGTCATTCACTTTTATAAGCTCTATAATAATTACAAACTTGCAAAAAAGAATATACTAAAAGAGTAAAAAGTATCAATTAATGAGCTTTGGAAATTCTTTAAAAAAGTCATTTTGATATTACACTAAGTCTAGAAATATGGTAATTCAAGTTAACTTGTGTTTTCCAGAAGTAAAATACTATAAACTGAAATACCTCAATTCAGATGTAAAACAAATGTGGATAATTTGAAGAAGTTTTTCATGTAAGATATCCAAATATTTCATTTTGTTACTTAATCTATGTTTGTGTAATATTATGTCAAACTTAGATAGAAAATTTAAGTGTGTGGGTCCAATTATGAACCCAAAGAACTATATGCTAAGTGAAATAAGTCACAGAAAGAAAAATATCTCATAATTCCATTTATACGAAGTATATAAAACCATCAAACTCTTAGAAGCAGAGGATAGAATGGTGGTTGCCAGAGGTTGGGGGAAGAGAAAATAGGGAGTCACTTTACAATGGTTATAAAATTTCAGTTATTCATCATAAATAAATTCTAGATATCTGCTATGTAGTGTTTTGCATGAAGTTAACAATATTGTATTTTGCCCCTAAAGATCTATTAAGATGGTAAATTTTATGTTAGGCATTCTCACCACAGACAGTAAAAGAGACACAGGGAATTTTGGAAATATATATAGGTCTATTACCTTGATTGTGGTGATGGTATCACAGCTGTTTGCATCTATGTAAATTCATCAAATTGTACACATTAAATGTCCTGTACTTTGTACATCAATTATATCTCAGTAAAACTATTTGAGAAAGAATTTCTCCTCTTCTGAATGATATACAAAACTAGAATAGCAGAAATAAGAACCAGACCAGACTTTTTTATTCCTGGTGAAGGTTGAATACAAATGCCTTAACTCTATACATCTTTCTACTTCAGAACTAAATATAGTAATTTGGGAATGAACATGAGTATGAGGCTCAAAAATCCCTAAACCTCAGACTTCATCTTTGCCTATTAAAAATGACTCATCTTTTTTTTTTTTTAGTCACTCACCTTAGCATTAATTTCTTCGCTTGTTTAACAAGGTGAACTAAATTTCTTCTGTCCCTTGCTGAACTAAAATCTGGTGATTAAACCCCTTAGAAATGAAATAAACTAGTTTTTTTGTGATAAAATTTGGATTTAAACTTATGAATAGCTTAATACTGAATACTTGTTACTTTATTTCTATCTACTTTTAAGAAGATAATATGTCAATACATATACAGTGAATTTAGAAAGTGTTCCTGAACTCTCCTTTTGATCTAAATTCCCATAAAAATATATTTTCAGGTTTTTTAATAATTTGTGCTGTAATTTCCAGAATCCATGAGCCACCTGCCTTCAGTACACGACAACACTATAGTCTCACAGTTTTCTTCTGCATTTTAGGTGAAATGCATAGAATAAAACTTATTGATACATTACTATTTGCAGTATAAACCATTTCCCTGCATAGCCTACCCACAACCCTGATAGGAATACTATCCATCATGTTTTTTTTTTTTTTTTACTGAAAATTTATGGTTAGAGTCTGTACTCTGGGTAGTGACTGAAACAGGAGGAGAAAGCAAACAGCCTATAAACTGTGATTCTTCATCACGCTGTCTTACTCTCAGCCTCCAAAATCATTGAGGAAAACAAAGCAGCTAGATGGAAAATTATCTTCACACATTAATTCCACAATCTTAAAAACATCTGTTCTTATAACCTGCTTCTTTATAGAAATCTCTCTTCTGCTAACAAAGGCCAGTTCTTCCCCACTCTCCCTTCTCTTCTTTAAGAACTTCATTCCTTTGTTTCTTTTCTCTTACAGGGATCAGCCATCTCACGTTCATATGCTGTATGCTATATTTCCCCATTTTTCAGTTTCAAGTAATTGCATCTTTCTACATCTGTTGGTTCAAAATAAGAGTTTGAATTTTTCTTTCATGATTTTTCACACTGGTGGTCTGTTGTTCCCAACTGAAACAGTGAGACACAAAGGGAGGCTGCACATCTGCCATTCATGTTAGGATTATTTGTAAGTTGAATCCTCATAGGGATGCTGGTTTGATAGCTTTTGTGGCTGAGGTTTAGTAAATATTGCAATACGCCTTAATGTCCCCTGTCTCTGGAGCTGCTATAAAAAGATTAAATGCCTAACTTGAGTTGTGAATTCCTTTTCTCCAGAGTCGAGGGAATATATGCCAGGTAGTTGTGGTAGCCAGTGCTAATGATATCTGAATGTATTGCTTTGAAACTTGGCCAAACAGTACAGTTTTTTTCTCCTCGCTTTAAGGTGGCTGCCTGCAGTACTGTCTGAACTAAAGCTTACAGACTACTGACTGGAATATCAAACTTCTTCAGTATGTCTATCAGACTGACATGCGATGCTTCCCCATCTCTATACAAATATTGAAGTGTATCCAAAAAGAAAAAAAAACCACATAGAGTTAAGTATCAAAGACAGCCACAAGATTAAAAAAAAAAATCCCTCAAGTGTGAAGTTTCTATTTAGAAAATTCTACCTAGTAAACTGTTGGTAGGCACACATTAGAAATTGTAATACTCTAAAATTTAGTTTTCATTTCTCGTATTTATTTTGTTTGGAATTTAATATGGCATATTTAAAATACATATAAAATTATAGAATTATATAAAATGAATCTCCTTTTAAATAAGATGTTTCATAAATTACTAACTTGTGGCCAATCTATACTCTTCCCACTCAACCACCTCCACCGAATTACTTTGGAAAATGCAAGCATCATGTCATTTCAATTAGAAGTATTTTAGTATGCTCTCCAAATTTAAAAAAAAACTTATATGTACATCATATTCTTTTCATTCTTTAAAAATTACCACTATCGCTTTAGTATATTCAGATTATTGTTCTAATTACCCTGATTATCTAACACATGTTTAATAGTTGATTTGTTCAAATTATGACCCAACTTCCACACATTGAATTAATTTTTCTCTGAAGTTTTCATCTTTTTTCTTGATAAATGTGTAGTGAATTGTTACAAACTATCACTAACAAATAGAATATCAACTGAAAACACCAGACTTATTCTTTTAAACCTTCTAAAAAGTAACAACAGTTTTGACCTCTATAAGTAGGTAAGTTTTGCACATCTAAACAATTTCCATAAGGTATATTTCAAGGAGAGAACTGCTGGGTAATAGCTTATGTACATTTTAAAGTTTAATAGATATTGCCAAGCAATTTTTCCAAAGTGGCTGTAACAAACTGTACTGCCAGCAGCAGTATATGGAAAATTCAGATTCTCAGTAATCTCCATAATACTTGCATTTTTACTACTCTTTAATTTTTTTGCCATTCAGTGGGTAAGTAAGGGTGTTCCATAGTGGCTTAATTTATATTTCTCTAATCACAAATGATCACTAATAAAGTTAATTGTTTTGTTACCTTTTTGGCCTGTTAAAATCTTCCACAAATTTGGCTATGTTGAGGTTTTTGTTGGCCATGTGCATTGAAAAAGACTTCTCCCTTGTCTTTTCACTCTTGTAGAAGTCTTTTTTAATAGAGAACTTTATAATTTAAGTAGTCCAATTTATTGGTGTTTTTTCCCTATGGCAAATAAATTGTACATCATGTTTAAATGACCTTTTCCTCAAGGTAATGAAAGTACTCATTATCTTCCAGAAGATTAATTGTGTGATCTTTCATACTTAAAGCATCACATGGAATAAATTTTTTAATATAGTTAGTGTAAGGTAGCATTCAGGCTTCATTTTTAACCATGTGGATATCCAATTAAATCAGAACTAATAAAAAAATGCCCAACTACTTTGTAGCATTAGCTTATAGGCAAATCAGTTGGCCAAATATTTGTGTGTTTATTTCAGGACTCTACATTATGTTACATTGGTCTTTTTGTCCCTCCTTTTATTACTACAACACAGTTTTAATGGCTATAATTCCATAAAAATACTAGATTTCTTATATGTGATTTCTCTTTGATTTTTCCAAACTTGACTCTTCTTGTCTCATTACATTTCCATATATATGTTGGAATTATATTGTCAATTTTCATTTTAGAAAACAAATCATTATCAACAGCATCTTGATAGGCTCACACTGAGTCCATATATTTATAGAGAGAGAAGTGACAGATTTACAATCTTGAATCTTTAAATCCATGAACATGGCATAGTCTATACTTGGATTCACATTTTCTTTAATCTCTCAACAATATCAAAATTTTCTTTTTAGAGGTTTTAGAATATGCTTCACCAGTTGTTATTTATTATTCCAGCAAAGTATTTCATGAAAGTCATGATGGTTGAGCATTCTTATCTCTTTTATGATCTCACAGATAACTTTCAAATATTTGAAAAATAAATGCTCTAAATTTTTTATAGATTTTCAAAAAGAGAAAAAATAATTTCCCTTATATTTATAGTCTGATTAAAGTTTTTAAAGTCAAAAGTGGAAAGTGATTATGAAATAATTCTCATATAATCACAAATAAGTTATGGCATAATCTTGATTATTTTCCTTCATTGGGTTAATTCTCTATATTATTACAATGCATTTTAAAATAATAAATAAATCTGGCCTTCCTAGATAAACTATAACTTGATCAAGATGTGTTATGCAGTTGATGTATTGCTGAATTTAGTTTGCTTATATTGGGCTTAGGATGCTTTTTTATTTTTATTTATGATCAGGAGATAAATTACACTTACAGTCCTTTTTATATTGCTTTCCAACTGCTATTTCAGGATTTTAGATCAAATTTATGCTGATATAATAAATTAACTGGGAGTGTTCTTTCATTTTCTAAACTCTATTTTTTAAGAATTCACAATTATGTTTCATGTAACATAATAAAGAATTGAACCTGTGATGCCACAGAGACAACACTGGATCCTTATCTTTTTTTTTTTTATTTTTAGGGCTGTAACTAGTGCATATGGAAGTTCCCAGGCTAGGGGTCGAATCGGATCTACAGCTGCCAACCTGCACCACAGCTACAGCAATGTGGGATCCTAGCCGCATCTGTGACCTATACCACAGCTCACAGCAATGCCAGATCCCTGACCCACTGAGCTCCCTATATATTTTTTAAATTACATATAGGACTTGTCAGATTTTAAATTCTTCTCATCTTACTATGGCAAGTGGTATTTTACCAAAATTTTTAAATCAGCATAAAATTGCTTAAAATATATTCTTGTAATGTCTTTGGAATCTAACATGATATTCCTTTTTTTTTCTCATGTGGCCATTTGTTCCTTTTTTAAAGTTTTTAACCAGTATTTACAGAATTTATTATACTAGTTAAGAAATACTTTAAAACTTAATGATAACTAAAATTATTTTCTGTATTAGATATTTGCTTTCAATTTTATTAATTTATTTTGTCCTTATTTTCTTTGTTCCAATTTCTATAATTATAATCTATTCATGTTGTTTGCCAACTTACTGAAGTACACATTTATTCCAGAGTCAGCCTTCTTTTCTAATACACAGGTTTCCCACTATTCAAAAGTAGAGTGTTCCTGTGGGATAGATGGTAAATGAAAAGGTCATAAAATGAAGTTATCCCCTCTTTCTAAAAGTTGACATAATGCCACATGGTTTTTAGGAAAAGATCTACATTAGTAACTGTTTTCACTGAAAGAAATTCAAAGAAAATTTTCACTTTTATGAAAAAAGCTATTACTAATGCAGCTCTTTGGTAAAAGCTAAGTAAGTTAAGGCCAACTTTTAGAATGTTGGGGATACCTGTATTATTTTAATGCTGGAAATATCCCTTTGAGTATAGCTTTACCTGCATCTCATAAGTTTAGAAGCAACATATTTTATATTTCATTTACTTTAAACCATTTTCTAATTTCTAGGGTTGTCTTTTATTTATTTATTTTTATTTTTATTTTTTCGTCTTTTTTTGTTGTTGTTGTTGTTGTTGTTGCTATTTCTTGGGCCGCTCCCGCCGGCATATGGAGGTTCCCAGGCTAGGGGTTGGATCAGAGCTGTAGCCACCGGCCTACGCCAGAGCCACAGCAACGCAGGATCCGAGCCGCGTCTGCAACCTACACCACAGCTCACCGCAAGGCCGGATCGTTAACCCACTGAGCAAGGGCAGGGACCTAACCCGCAACCTCATGGTTTCTAGTCGGATTCGTTAACCACTGCGCCACGACGGGAACTCCTAGGGTTGTCTTTTAATAGTTAGTTTTTATCATCTGTATTTCAGGTTTCATTTTCCCTAAAATATTTGTGATTTTTTAAAATTTATTTTTTGATACATTGATATTTAGTAGCATGTGATTTAATCTCCAGAAATTTGTGATTTCTAATTTCCTTCTTGTAATTAACTTCTAGTTTCATATTATTATCTTCAGAAAAGATAGTTGATATTATTTAAGATCATTCTTAAACTTATTAAGCTTTTATTGGCCTAAAAAATGAAGTACATTGGAGAATAATCCACTTGCACTTAAGAAGAATGTGTATTCTGCTACTGTTGGATGGGGTGTTCTATAATTATTTGTTAAATCAATCTAATCTAATAAATTTTGTAGTTATTGTATTCTTGAATTCTGTGATTTCTATTTGGTACTTTCTTATATTTTCTACCTATTCATGGAAACACTCACAGTTTGGCAAGTGGTATTTTACCGAAATTTTTAAATCAACATAAAATTGCTTATATTCTTTTTGTAATTACTTTGGAATCTATTGTCTGAGGGTCAGACTTCTAATTTAGTGCATATCTAGGGACTGAGTTTGATTTTCCATGGTTTCCAGCGAAGCAAGCCTCCACTCTCTCTACACTCAAGCTATAGCCAGCTCCAAATCACCAACATTTCCACTGAAGGAGCTTGTGCACATCTGAAACTTGTCTTTTGGAGCTGCTACCCAAGACACAAAACTTGGCTCTAATAGCCAGTGGGCTGTGTTCTCTAGTTTAAGAAGATTTGGCAAACAAACAAAAGTTCTGAATAGACAAGGACTCATTACAAAAGGAATAGACAGAAATACCAATCTAATCTTCTGTTGATTGTATACTTTAAAAGATGCTGCTTATGGGTCTGGCTTCCAATGAGACGGTACCTCAGGGCTGACTGAGATCCTCCCCTTAGGGATAGCAACAGGTCTTGGCACACCCTCAACTACTCAGAGACACTGAGAACAAAGCAATGTCTCAGATAATCACAAAATTTTGAGAGATAACCCAGAGATCAAGCAATGCAGAGTAGTAAGGTTCATCTCCTAAAAAAAACGCCACTGTGTCAAGACAAGGAGAGGTCACTGTTTTATCTAATGAGTAGAAACCAACACAGAGACTCAAGGGAAATGTAGAAATATAGGATTATGTTCCTAACAAATAAATAAGATTGAACTTTAGAAAAAAGACCTAATGGTTATAAAGAGGTTCACTGAAATCAGGAGAACAATACATATATCATGTTACCAGACACAATGTGCACAGGTTTATTCCAGTGTAATACAGCACCTGGAGCAGCCCAGAAGACTGTGGAAAAGATATATCCACAGGCACCCCCAGTCTGTGGGGGTGGGGGAGGATTATATTCATTCCCTAAATTTGTAAAAAATAAGGTGCCACACCTTGAGCAATAGGTTTTTTTTTTTTTTGTCTTTTTAGGGCCACACAAGTGGCATATGGAGGTTCCCAGGATAGGAGTCTAATCGGAGCTGTAGCTGCCAGCCTATGCCATAGCCACATCAACGCCAGATCTAAGCCGTATCTGTGACCTACACCACAGCTCACAGCAACACCGGATCCTTAACCCACTGAATGAGGCCAGGGATCAAACCCACAACCTCATGGTTCCTAGTTGGATGCCCTTTCCCCTATGCCACAATGATGGGAACTCCAAGGCAATAGCTTTTTTTTTTTTTGTCTTTTTGCCATTTCTTGGGCCACTCCTATGGCATATGGAGGTTCCCAGGCTAGGGGTCTAATCGGAGCTGTAGCTGCAAGCCTACACCAGAGCCACAGCAATGCGGGATCCGAGCCGCATCTGCGACCTACACCACAGCTCACAGCAACACCGGATCCTTAACCCACTGAGGAAGGGCAGGGATTGAACCCACAACCTCATGGTTCCTAGTCGGATTTGTTAACCACTGCGCCACGATGGGAACTCCGGCAATAGCTTTTTAAGTATGGAAATAGACCACTTTTAGGGAAAGACTGAAAGATGTGAGTTTTTGTCTGCTCCCTCTGTGCTCAGCCCTGGCGTAATAGCTGCAGCAAGTCCGTGACAGGTCGTTAGAAGGTATTTCATTGTTTTCTATATCCTTGTCTGAATCTTGGACATAAGCCTCATTAGCTCTCACAGGTAGGTGTTTTAGGGGCCCATTTCTCAGGTATAAGTCCTAGAAGTTGTGGTGCTAGATTGTGAGTCCAAAACTGTTGCTCCTCAGGAAGAAACTTAAGAGTTATGAGATCTGTCATAACTGAGTTAGGGGTAGAGCTCGATCACGAGAGAAGTGTTTCAGCCTTTCCTACACAATTGGATGTGGGTCTTTCTTGTTTACCTGGTGCATAGGACTTGCTCAAGTAGATTCTGGATTACTTTGAGAGATTGCTGATCTATTTGTGGCTATATATTTGGTATATATATGGGAGGAAATGAGTTCAGGGGCTTTCTATTTTATCATATTAGACCAGAATTCTGGGATGTCTTTCTGTTTGTTTGTATCTTCTTTAAATTCTTTCATCTGTATTTTGTAGTTTTTAGTGTACAAGTCTTTTGCTTCCTTAATAAAGTTTATTTGTATTTTTTTGTTGTTGCTATTGTAAGTGGGATTATTTTCCCAATTTCCTTTTCAAATAGTTCATTGTTAGTGTATGGAAATGCAACCAATTTTGTATGTTAATTGCTTTTAATCCTGCTATTTTTATTGAATTTATTCATTCTAACAGTTTTTCTTTGGGGAGGTATAAGGGAGTATTTAGTATTTTTATATTATAACTTCACCTACAAACAAACACAGTTTTAGACTTCTTTTTCTGATTTGAATGAGTTTTATGCCTTTTTCTTTCCTAACTGCTCTGGTTGGGATTTTCATACTATATTGAATAGAAGTGATTGGAGTGGATATCTTTGTTGTGTTCCTGAAATTGGAGGAAAAACTGTCAGCTTTTGACTGTTTAACATGGTGTTAATTTTACTTTTCCCATATGGCTTTTATTATGTTGGGAGAATTTCCCTTTATTCCTAGTTGTTGAGAGTTTTTGTCATTGAAAGTTGTTAGATTTTTCATCTTTTTGATGATTTTTTTCTATAGATATTGAAATGATCGTGTGATTTTTATATCATTTTCTATTAATGAATTGCATAATTGATTTGTATATATTGAACCAACCTTTCAGCTTAGGGATAAATTCTACTTACTTGTGGTATATTGACCTTCAATATGCCATTGAATTCAGTTTGCTAGTATTTTGTTGAGGAATTTTTTGATCTGTATTCATTTGGATTATTAACTTGTTTTCATTTCCTGTGGTATTTTTATATCCTTTTGATTCAGAATCATATTGGCCTGATAAATAAGTTTGGAAGTATTCTCTTATAATTTCTGTAAGTCTTTGAAAAGGATAGCCATTATTTCTTCTTTAAATATTTGGTAGGATTCACCCATAAAGTCATCAGATCCTGGAATATCTTTGTTGGAAGGTTTCGGATTACTTACTAGTTGTAGATCTGTTCAGACTTTCTATTTATTCATGATTTAATCTTGGTATGTTATATGTTTCTAAGAAGATATCCAGTTTGTTGGCATTGTTGTTCATGGTAGTCTCTTATAATCTTTTCTATTTCTGTGGTATCAGTTTTAAAAATCTTATTTTACTTATTTTGACCTTTCTTTTTCTTTAAACTAGTTAAAAAATGCACAATAGGGAAAGCATATTCTCATCAATAAAGAGTGTTGGAAAAGTGGATATCTCTGTGTAAAAAATCTATTTGTAGTCCCATCTTACACTACATACAAAAATAAAGACAATGGATTAAATACTTAACCATAAGGCCTGAAACAGTACAACTTCTAGGAAGAAACATAAAGGAAATGTTTGATGGCTTTGGTCTTGGCAATGATTTTGTGACAATGACACCAAAAGCACAGTCAACTAAGTAAGGCCAAATATATGTGATTGTCTTAAAATTAAAATGCTTCTGCATACGCACACACAAGAACCAGAATACAAACAAAATAGTTGCAAAATATATACAATAACTAACATAATAAATGGTTAATTTCCAAAATACATAAGTGGCTTGAACAACTCAATACTAGAAAAAAAATCTAATAACCCAATTTTAAAAATAAGTGAAGGAACTGAATAGAAAATTTTTTCCAAAGAAGTCCTACAAAATGCCAACAAGGATAATAAAAAATGATCAGGGAAATACAATTGAAACCATAATGTGATAACACTTCATCTGTTCACCTATTAGATGGATATTAAAAAAAAAGAAGAATTGGTGAAAAAATGGAGATATTAGAACATTTTTACCCTGTTAATAGAATACAAAATGGTACAGCCACTATGAAAAATAGTATGAAGTTTCTTCAGAAACTTAAAAACAAAACTGCCATATGAAACAGCAATATCAATTTAGGTTATAAGAAATTAATCTGGGTTTTTAAGAGATATTAGCACTCCCATGTTCATTGCAGCTCTACTGAAAATATTTAAGATGTGGAAATAACCTATATTTCCATCAATGGAAAAATGGATAAAGAAAATGTGAAATCAGCCCCCCCACACACACACAATTTGAATATCATTTACCCTTCAAAAAGAAATCCTAAATATGTGACAATATAGATGGACAAGGAAGACATGCTAAGCAAAATCTAGTCAGAGAAGAACAAACACTATGATTCCACTTACGTGAAGTAGTGATACAAATTCATAGGTAAAGGCAATGGAGTGGTAGTTATCAATGTCTGGGAGAAAGAGAATATGGAGTGTTGTTATTCAATGGGTATAAAATTTCAGTTAGGCAAGATGGATAATTTACACAAGGTTTTGCATATAGCTAGCAGATTTTTAAGTGCACAATACATTATTGTTTGAATAGTCGATCTCAGGGGTCTCATGTTGTATTCTTATACCACAATAAAAATCAGAATAAATAATGCAAATGCAGACAATAATACACATACTCATGTAAAAACTGGTGAAATCAGACTAAGATTGAATTATATCACTGCCAATTTCAGTTTTTAACTATTTAAGTTAATTTTGCTGGGTAAAATATTCTAAATATTCTAATAACAGAATGTGTTCACCACAAATTTCAAAAACATGCATATGTATGTGTCCACATATTTACATATATGTGTGTGTGCAGGTATATATCATGCAATTGCTCCTTTATCTGGCCCATTTTACATATGCCACTTAGGTAATAAGCTAGAAGCATGGTTTTGATTATGCCACTCTTAAATTTGTAAACTTTCAATTTTTTACTAAATGAGCTCCAATTTTAAAAATCTGGCTTTAGGGGAAATTTTTCTTAAGCTGACATAACAAGATTCTTGCTGAAGGCAGGCTAGGGTGATAAGAGTGAGAGTGAGAGGATGTGGAATTTGATCATATAAATCAAGGTTGGGGGATTTTAGATAAACTGACCTAGCATAATCATAGTGAACACTGGATTAATAGGCCAAGGACAGAAGTCAAGAGTGAGGTCTAGTCAAAAACAGAATCAGAGGATTCTGACCAAAACGTTGGTTATGAGAAAAGTTTTTGTTAACTCTGAGCTGGGTATTTTTCTGCTAAGTTTATTAGGGAGGATTGGTTTTTTTTTTAATCAAATACCTATGGATGAGGAGAAAGAAACAGAATTGGGCAGAGAAAGAAGATGCCATCACATGCAGGACTCAACTCTTCACAGACAAAGGTTTGAAGGCATGCATGTGGATTTACATATTCACAGATATGGAATGAGAGGTTCAGGGCTTTAAACCCTCAACTCTACCAATTTTGGATTCAGGCCATCCCCAGAATGGGTTTTGATTTTGGTAAGGCAGCACTTTTCATTGGATCTCACATAGGGCTGCCAACCTGCAGGACCTTCAGTATCCGGGCAAAACCATCCTGAGCCCAGGGAGATTAGAATATCACAGAAGAGCATAAATCGCAGCTAAAACCAAGGTGCTCCAGTCACCCCCTTTCTTAGGATTGAGAATGAAAAACAGTGCAAAACAGAGCAGCATCTATTCTGAAGGCTGGGCTGTTAATAGTTAAATTGAGGAGTTTTCCACCTCTTGGGAGAAAGAAAGCTTCTCTTAGCAAGAATAAAGCATTGAACAAAAGCAAATAAGAAGCAGAGGCCAGAGATAAAGTCAGGGTCTTGAACTCATTCAAAGCTTTTTTTTTTTTTTTTTTTTTTTTCCCCTGGGGAAATGAAAATATCCAGTATTTTGTGATAAATCTTACATCCTAATGATGAAATTTGCTTTTTTATCCCCTTTAGTTTACAGGAGATTCTGTTAACCTCCATAGAAGAAACTTCTAATTAATAAAGACAATTAGCTCTGTTACTTGCTAACTGTAGAGACCTGTATATATCTTCAAACTTTTTAAACTTGAGTTTCTTATCTGTAAAATAATGATAATTATTTGAAGGACAAATAAATTAAAGATGCTAAATTCTCCTTATTGAAAATCAGGAAGGAATTTCCCATTTTCTCTTTACTTAGAGCCTTTTAAAAAGCATTTACTTAAAAAAATATAATTTAAGATCTTTCTCTGGCTCTTTTACATATATGTTAAGTCTTTAAAAAACTAGATAAGCCTATTGCCAACTTTAAGATCTAGGAATGCCTTTCTGAAGGAACTGGGAATCATCTGTTTGAACTGTAATCATCAAGAAAAATAGTGCTCCTGTCTGTGGCTATAAAAAAGGATAAAAATTTCTTTCTTTCTTTGCAATTTCTTAACATTGTCTGTGATGCACGTTACATTCTGGGTTAATGCTTATTTAGAAATAAAATTGTTTTCTTTTCCCACCACCTTTGTTAATAGGTTTTCTGAGTTTTGAAGAGTTTATTTTTTTATATTTTATTTCTTCAGCACTATATAGCCTATAGAATGTTTTTGTTTGCTGTTGATTATATACGTAATCATATAATTATTAATATTATTCTACTAAAGCTCACTGGGGAGAAGTTTGGGTTTCTGACTTTTTAAAATTTATAAGTATTGATTTTAGTATTTATAATTGTTGGATGTGTATTTATTGAATGAATAAACGTATATTTCTTCTGATAAGTTCAGAGCTATAGCGGTATTGATCTTTCTTCTCTCTCTAGGCTAGAAAAATTAACAAGTGATATTGAAATACCTAGTATGTAATCACTATAAATATAATAAACTATTAATTCAGGTATTAAAATACATTGGTGCTTTACAAATAGGTATATTTTATTCACATTCATATCAATAAATCAGAAACATAAAATGGACAGGTACATGTGAACTAAAGCTCATGTCACCTCATGGATATCAATATGCTCTAGGTTCCCTCAGAGACTGGATTTATATATTCTTCAAAATATGTGATACACAGAAATTAACATAATCACTTAACAGTAATATTTTCAAATATAGTACATACTTTATGATTGATTTCAGTGAGTCAAAAGAACACTATTTTTTTTCTTTTTATAGCTGCACTGTACCTGTAGCATATGGAAGTTCCTGGGCTAGGGGTCAAATTGGAGCTGGATCTGCTGACCTATGCCACAGCCACAGTAACAGTGGATTCAAGCTGAATCTGCAACATAAGTGCAACTTATGCAACGCTGGATCCCTACCTACTGAGCTAGGCCTGGATCCTTATGGACACTATGTCAGGTTCTTAACCTGCTGAGCCACAATGAGAACTCCAGGAATACAATATTTTCATATTTTTCTCCCAGAGCCAGTAAATATATATCATCTTAATGGTAGCTAATAGCTAGAACTCTCATGGTCTTTTTTTAACTTAAATTTTTTATTTAAAATCATTGTACAACATTTATGCATTTATAATATCTATTATATTTCTAAATGTTTTATTGAAATATAGTAGATTCATAATTTTATTAGTTATAGCCTAGTTACAATATTTTTATAGATTATACTGCATTTAAAATTATTGCAAAATAATGATTATATTCCCTGTGCTCTACAGTATATTTTTGATGTTTATCTATTCTCTAAATTGTACCTTGTATCTCTTAATCTCATACCCCTCTTTCCTCTGCCTACTTCCTTATCCCCACTTTTAACCATTAGTTATTCTCCATATCTGTGACTCTGTTTCCATTTTGCTATATATATATATTCATTTTACTTTTTAGATTCCATATATAAATGATAACATAGTTTTTTTCTTTGACTTATTTCAGTAAGCATATGTTCTAGGTCCATCCACATACTTGCAAATGACAGAATATTATTCTTTGTGTATGTGTGTGACTGGGTAAAAAAAGTATACCCCATTGTGTGTGTGGGGGGAGGGGTGAGTATATGTGTCTGTATAACATCATCTTTTCCCATCCATTTTATGATGGACATTTAAATTGCTTCCATAGTTGGTAATTGTAAATAACGCTGCAATGAATATTGGTGTGCGTGTATCTTTTTGAACTAGTGTTTTTTTTGGGGGGGTATACCCAGAAGTGAAATTGCTGGGTGATATGGTAGTTGTATATTTTAGTTTTTTGAAGAGCCTCCAGTTTCCTACAGTGGCTGCACCAATTTACATTCCCACCAACAGTGTGGAGGGGTCCCTTTTCTCCACATTCTTGACAATATTTGTTCTTTGTAGATTTTTTGATGACAGCCATTTTGTTGGATGTGAGGTGATATCTCATTGTGGTCTTTATCACATTGAGATATGTTCCCTCTATATCCACTCTAACAGGAGTCTTTATCATGAATTAATGTTGCATCTTTTCAAATGCTTTCTCTGCAACTATCGAGATGATTGTGCAATTTTTATCTTTCTTTTTGTTAATTCAGTGTATTACATCAATTTATGATTACTGAACCACTTTGCATCTCTAGAATAAAACCCACTTGATCATGGCATAGAATCTTTTTCATATATTGTTGAAATCAATTCAGTATTTGAGGATTTTTGCATCTACATTCATCCGGAATATTGTCCTATCATTTTCTTTCTTTGTGGTATCTTTGTCTGGTTTGGGTATCAAGGTTATTGTGTCTTCATAGAATGAATTTGGAGTGTGCCAACTTTAATTTTATTTTTGACTATTTTTGAAAAGCATAGATACGAGCTCTTTTTTTAAAATATGTTTGATAGAATTTCTCTGTAAAGCTGTCTGGTCCTAGACTTTTGTTTGCTGGGAGTTTTTTGATTACATATTCAATTTAACTATTAGTGATTCACCTATTCAGATTATCTATTTCTTCCTGATTCTGTCTTGGAATATTGTATGTTTCTAGAAATTTGTACACTTCTTCTAGATTGTCCAATTTTTGGCATGTAATTTTTTGTAGTATTCTCTTATGATTTTTTGTTTCTCTGTGACATTGGTTGCTTCTCCTCTTTCATTTATAGCTTTATTTGGGTCCTTTCTCTTCTTAAATGGTGAGACTGCTTGAAGGCTTACTAATTTTATCTTTTCTAAAAACTAGCTCTGGTTTTATTGATTTTTGGGGGGGGGTATTTATTTTGTCTCTGATCTTTTCTATTTCTGTCTTTCTACTGACTTTGGGCTTTGCTCTTCTTTTTTATATTCCTTTAGATGGTAGTTTAGGTTATTGGTTTGATGTTTTTCTAATTTCTTGGGAAAGGACAGTATTCCTACAAACTTCCCTTTTAGAACTGCTTTTGCTCTGTCCCATAGATTTTGGAAAGTTGTGCTTCCACTTTCATTTGTCTCACTATGTTTTATAATTTCTTTGATTTCTTAATTTTTTGTAGTATGTTTAGTCTCCAAGTATTTGTACTTTTTCCATTTTCTTCCTGTAACTGATTGCTAGGTTTATACTATTGTGGTCAAAAACTGCTTGATATAGTTCCTATCCTTTTAAATTTGCTGAGTCTTGTTTTGTGGTCTAGGATGTGACCCATCCTGGAGACTGTTGCATGTGCATTTAAAAAGAATATGTATTTTGCTGTTTTTGGAAGAAAGACTCTGTAGGTTTCTATCAAGGCTAACTGGTCTAATAGGCCATTTAAGACCACCATTTTCTTGCTGATTTTTAGCTTGGATAATTTGTCCATTACTATTTCTGTATTGTTGACAATTTCTTCTTTTAAGCCTATTAACATTTACTTTATATATTTAAGTGCTCCTATATTATGTGCATATATGTTAATGAGTCTTCTCTTCTTTTACTGATCTCTTTATCATTATATAATTCCATTCTTTATCTTTTGTGTTTTAAAGTATACTTTATCTAATATGAGTTTTGTGACTCCCACATTGTTGTCATTTCCATGTACATGAAATATAATTTTCCATGCTTTTTAAAGTTGCTCCCACAGCATATGGAGATTTCTTGGCTAATTGGAACTACAGCTGCTGGCCTAAGCCACAGCCAAGATGTATCTCCAAGATACATCTGCAGACTACACTGTAGCTCATCCTTAACCCACTGAGTGAGGCCAAGGATAGAACCTGTATCCTCATGGGTACTAGTCAGGTTCATTACTGCTCAGCCAAAATAAAAAATCAGGGCATTGGTTTTTAAGTTTGATAGGGAAGTGTTTTTGTAATTTTCACTGGATAAATAGACTTGGCACCAAGACTAACATACTGAATACATCAGCAAAACTGATGTTTTTAACTGGATACACATCATCTCTGGCTTATACATTCCCATAAAATAAATTTTAAGGACAATGGAGAGGCATATTATTACATGTCATATCCTCAATTTCATTTATTTCAGTATACAATGTGAGATATATTTAAGCAACTATACATACATTTCTGCTAATACTCATTTGCTGAGGTACTAATCAAATTGACAAAAGTGTTTTTTAGCTACAACAGAATACCTTGGAGAGCATCAGGACCAATTCTCTCCAAAAATTTACATGTTATTAGAAATCATCAAACAACATTAAAATATGACCACTTTTGTTTAGCACATGTATTAATGTTTTAAAACATTTCATCATTTACTAATTTGGATGTAAGAAAAACACAACTTTCAAGTCAAACAAACTTAGCATCCATAGTTTTCTAAAAGTCTTAGGGTTTACACCTACATAAATTATGGGTTTGGAATGGTGATAATATGTCACTATACTTTTATTGATTTAACAGATATACCACTCTGGTTGGGGACCTTGAAAATGGGGAGACTACACATGTGTGGGGGAATGGGTATATAGCATGTTGCTATACTTCACCTCAGTTTTGCTTTGAATATAACACTGATCTAAAAAATGTATTAAAAAATAGTGGTGGGTATTTTAGTTATCACCTTTGGAATTAGTTTATTTTCAATTCAAATGATAAAGTCCTGAGGGCTTTGCTGATGTGAAGGTATTAGGAAAAGTGTTAAAATACCTTTAGGCACCTTGATGACTTCTGAAATGACAACACTTTCTATTACCTTGGAATTCGCTCTAAGTTCCACATCCAGCTATATAAAGCAACCATCTCTGAAAACAAAATATGAAACCCAAATGATGCAAACTGTGATAATAGCTTTATTCTCTATTCTTTGCTTCAACTTTTTTCTAAGTAGAGGAAAAAAGGTAGATTTTTACCCATCCTTATAAAAATAGCATATTTAACATGTTAATTGACTAAACAGAAGTCTAGAAATATAATATATTCTACTTCTACACTATCTCTGTAAAATTTCAGAGAAACAGTGATATCTTAGGGGTTGCTAATATTTTCATGAAGAGGCTCCATGATATTTTTCACCTGAAGGTTTGATGTTGATTTATAATAAAAAGTTTTAAGTCTCTAAAAACCTGGATTGATGATGAAAAGTTAATAAATAGGGAAATTAAAAAGTCCCAATTTTATTGTCTAACTGGGACATTTTTATGTGTTTGGCCTAAAACAAATAGATTGCCAGGTGTGTCCTCAGCAAATATGGGTTTTTTTTAGGATCAGCAGAAAACTGCAATTCAAGATGTGCTACCATGGTGAGCCACAGGCAAATCCCTGTGCAGTAAGGGAAAGACAATTCTTATAGAGGGAGAAAGGAAATTGAGAGGGCTACAGTTAACAAAGTGTACAGTTCTTTTCATTGGCTGAGTCCTTGACATGAAAGAACAATCTTTCTTCTTCTTGCTGGGGTATGCTGTTGTCACAGGATGTGAGAGCTCCTCTTCTGGTCTTCCAACTCTATTTAATTGAGGTTTTGGCTTATAATTTTTTAAAACATATCCAGCATTATTACTTTTAGTGTTATAAAATCTTTTTTATTAGAAATAAATGCTAAATAAATTCAAAGTATTATTAAATTTTTTAAAATTCTACTTTCTTACATACATTATGGTACTATAAGGTATTTAAGAATACCTTCAATAAGTTTGAAAGGCATGGTAGATGATATCATAAGTTTTGAGTTGGGCTAATCTGATCTTGAATATTGCTCCAAAAATACTAGGTTTTTACCCTTTTATCACTTAAAAAATAGTGTTGGACCTTTGTACTAGGGTTCTTTGGAGGACATGAGAATCAATCTTTCTATCTACCTGAATATCTATCTATCAACCTTTCTATATAGAACTCCTAATATCAGGTAATATCACATAGAAAGACTGAAGTTACTAAAATGAAGTTTAAAAAATACTAGTATTCTCACAGTTTCAATTAATGTCCTTGACTTTTAAACTAGTCTTTAGATACTTTATATTTGTATATTCATCTCTAATATTGAGACAATAATAAGATGCCTAAATGGTCTTATATAGTTCATTACTTATGGCAGAGCACGCAGCATGGCTTTTTGCTTGCATTGTTTTTCCAACCCCCAAGTCCACTGCAGCAATATGGGAAGCAGACTTAGTTGGATGCTCTACACACTGTGGGTCTGTGTCATAGCTGAGGATCACTGAGCTTAGGAAATTCCAAATATCATGAGAGGGCTTCTGGAAAATTTTTCAACCCTCTTCTCTGGAAAGATACATTATCTTCACTTTTCTAGGTTATAAGTAAACCTTCTGAGAGTGAAAGGACAGGTTCTTTATCTTTACTAACCACATATATCTCTAAGAATGGCACTGTTCTCTATCTGGAATTTAGATAAGCCTGAGAAAATTGACTGTTGATTCCCAGTTATAAAGATATGTGAGAGACTGGTGGAGAATTAAATCTCAAAGTAGGGCAATTCTGGACAGCCTTTTAAATGAAATAAAAGCTAAAACTTGAAGCCTGTGTGGAAGAAGATGAAGGGTACACACATTCCATCAAAAATAGAGTGAACAATAATTTTGTTATAACTATAATACAGATACAGTGCCTTGACAGATTGTTTTGAAAAGACATCCAGCCATAGCATTTTAGGACACACTTAAGAGATTGACCAGTTCTGGGTTGATCCTGAGACTGGTAGATTGCCTTTGAGGGCTTTTACATAAAAGCATAGTTAAACTTGCTTTAAAGAGTTTAATTCTTTGAAAGTAGGACTAGTAGGAGGAAGCTCAAAGCTATTTTTTCCATTGCTTCACAAACTTTAAACAAACATAAGCAAACTTTATTCCAAAGTAAGCTCTTCAGTTCATATATTCTTTACTGCAGTCACATCTTTATTTTTATCTACTCTTAACTTTCTTCTCATTCAAGTTTATATTTTATTTCTCCTAAATTTTTATATTATATGTTGCAAGCCCTATGTTTAATAGGAAATCAATTTTTTCATACTTCCATCACTCCAAAGGATCCTTTCCCTAACATGGCTCTTACTTCCTTCTCAGTCTTCTCAAGGAAGACTCTTTAATTTCTCACATAAGCCCTGGAAGTAGAGACTATATTTACCTAGTTCCAAGTGTTGTCTCTAAACAACCTATCTCCAAAAGTTCTTTTAAAACTTTTTTCTCATTATTGGCATATGAAATTTCTTTATTTACTTTGACCATTGCCATGTGTGAATTTTTAAGTACTCATGGAAATTCCTGATATATAGAATAATTGTATTTCTCAATTTCAAGTTGTAATATTGTCCCTGTTGATTTGTATGCCCTTACAGAAACTCCTACATCATTGATAAATTCCATAATTTACTTCTTTAATCCCAAACATTTCAGTTACACTTCATTTCAGCTACTCCAACACACAGTCATATTATCCAAATATGACTTCATCTCTAAAATAAGACTGTCTGCAACCACTTTGTTAACAATCAATTCTAATTGAGCTTATTATTTTATCATCCATCAACCACCACTTACTTGATCCCTTGCTTTCTCTCCAATGTTAACTGTCCTCCTTGTCTTCATTTTCTTCTCTGTGTTGACTGAGCTTAAAGTACAAAAATTCAATGTTGATGATGTAAATGTCCCAACCTTATTATTTCCTTACTCTTTCTCACACCTGCTGAGAAAACACAATCATAAATTTATCAACTGTTTGTCTTCCATCCAGGTCTCTGAGTGCTAAAGAAAATCATCCAAGCAAGTACATCAAGGATACTTTCAACTCATTGTGCTAAATCTCATCTACGTCCTAATCAATAATTTATAGAACCATTGATATTGAATTTAGAATTCCATGGGATGTTATCTCTGAAGTCTTTGAACTAAGTCTAGCAAAATACCCATGAGATTTAGCAAATATCCTTTAATCCATTGAGTACTTGCACATGTGCATAAGAAGGATTATCCGTTATGAAAAGCACAGCTCAATACAACATAGTTCTTCAATATTTTCATGTTTATAGAAATGGAAAGAGGTAATAGTAATGGTAATCATTAAAATAATTTGGAAGGTAAATGCGTAAAAGTCAAAACCAGATATTTCGCAAATTGCTGCCAGTACAACTTTTATTATTTCAAATAGCTTTATCTTGCTTGGCCTTTGCTGTCTCTGGATTTGGAAATTCTCATTCCAGTACTTGGGATTTATACCTTGTTGCAAAATACAGATTTTACATAGAGAATTACCCTTCAAAGAAAATCTAATATGCTTTGTTTTCTTTGTTTATGTGTATCAGGCCCAGTTTTATATACATATACTATGGTAAGCAGATTTAATTTATTTAGTATACCTATTACCAACACGTTTAAGATTATTACCATGCTAGAAAAGTCCACATTTTCCTTTGTTGAGTATAAGATACTAGAGGACAGGATATATATTGGAAATATTCCTTGACAGCCTTGAATTAACTGAAGAGTAAGGACTTTTCAAAAATGGTGATAATTTAAATGTATCTAAAAAAATTCTGACCTTGCTATTAGGCTCTTCTTACACCTCCTGTCATTTATGAACACAGTGTTTCTCATACAGCAAAAATTCCTTAGCCTGCCAGCATAATACAAAGCATGTTACTTAAGTTCTTTCTAATATGGTAAGACATCAAGATGAACTCCTTCAAAGGAAAAAAACTGGACCTTCAGGGACATTTATACAAGGCATATAAAGGTTTGTTCTTAAGAGATTAGAAATATATTTGGGCATCACATCATGATTGTTAACACATTTTCTCTCCATTTCTTTAGTTGAATATTAATTTATCTTATGAATTTTTCAGTTTATCATTTCAGAATTTATTTTTAAATTTAGCAGTTTTATAAAAGCTAAAATTTGTGAAGGAAGGAAGGATGTTATGTGGAAGAGAGAAGCTTTATTTCCTATTAATCAGATATAATCCCATTTTTTTTTCTAAATATCATTAGCTTCTGAAAGAAATATCCATTAAACTCTCTTAGATATTTACAGTTTTTACAAGTGGTTGAAAGAAAGAAAAAGAGATGCAGGAAAAACAAAAAGAAGATTATCATATGTTTAGTAAATCATATGGTCTATCGTCTATATAAAAACATACTGAGGATGCTAAGCACTTTTTTTCCATGTTAAAGACTAAAAATTACATTATCAGAGTTTTAACAAAAATTACTTGTTAGAAAAGTATCAGTTTTTAAACTTTTTACACTTAACAGAAACTAAGGAAAGAGAGCATATTTTTTTTGAGACCAGAATATTCTTTATATGTTTTTCTAAGTTTCTGTTCCTTTCTACTTTATCTTTGTTCATTGCTCTGATCTACCAGGGGTGCCAGTCTAGACTTTCATGTTACATAATCTGACAAATCCCATGCCTAATTCTTTAATCAACTTGATTTTGTATTTCTCCTATTTTGAATTTACAAAAAGGAAAAGTATGCTTGTTTGACTTCCTTAATCTAGTGACCTTCATTAGATAAGAGTTCACTAATATTCATAAACTGGTCTTCAGCTTAGCATTCTATATTTTCTAACTTTTCAAAAAACCTTATTTTCTGGCATCTAATTAGAAGAATTAATGAGCTTCTTGCTATAAAATTCATTCCAGTTTTCTCACTAATCAAAATTCATTCTTGCTTACTATGATGGTGTGGTTTGGTTGATTGAATATTATGTTCTCTGTGGTTTCTCCACTCACAGGTCAATTAACGCATTTGCTTCAGTTCCTCTGTTTGGAAATGGCTCTCTTAGTGTTTGTGATTCAGCTTTCTCACACTAGGGCTGTGAAATATAATGAAGAAGCAACTAAAACTGAGAAATTGATATTGAATGGAACTGAGGATTCAAAGATCTCTGATTTGCACCTGGTCTTGCTAATTAAGAAATATTATAAATTAAACAACTTTTAAAAAACTTTTTCTACATTTATTGTTCTTGTTTAAAACATTGAAATTAATTTTTTGTTATTTTTTGGGCCTCCTGTGAGAGAAGAAATAAAAAATAATAATAGCCTAAAGTAAAAGTAAAGAATATTTAAATTGAGAAATTGAAGTTGGTGATTTTGGAAAGAAAAATAAAAATGAGTCATGTGGAGAAACTGGAAAGGAGTAATGTGGAGAACCTGAAAAGGAACATCAGCAAATCCTCCTGTTCAAGAGGGAGAGGACAGAACCTGGGGCTCATTTTTCCTGTGGCAGTTGTAGGCAAATAAAAAAACATTCAAACTAAGAAGATGTCAAAAGAGCTGGTACCATGAGTGTTCGAAAACTTAGAATAGAATAAGAAGAAAGCTTGGTTACCTGTTGATTCTCTTCTAATCAAAGAGATGAAAAATAAGATAATTTGAAAAAGAAAAATACCCAAATGCTGAAAACATACTAGTCACCAGACATCCAAAGGCAATTCTTTATCTGAATACATTCAGAAGAAATGGTAATGAGTAGAACTTTGGGTGATTTGAAAAATACTAAAAATGCCTTTCACAGGTGCCTAGATACGAGAGAATATACTGTAAACTGTAGATATGTGTGGATATGTTTAAATTATTAGAAGTATTAGAGTATTAGAAGAAACATGTTTTAAACTACTTAAAGTATTAGGAGTATTAGAAGAAACCTGATTGATTCAAGAAGTATAGGGTTTTGTTTTTCTTTCTATTCCAGAGTTGATCTGTATTGGCATTAATATTATCAAACAGGGCAAGGGTAGAGTGCCTTAACCTATTTAGAATTTTGTCATTTACTCAGATGACAACTTCCTACTTAAAGAGATCAACTTCATTTCTACTCATGAGATTTCCAATGTGATTACTGGAATATGAAAAAGTTTTAATAAGAAATTTATTAATATCTCATTATTAATTATCCTTTATTTAGAATAAGGAAAATCTATCTGAAGTTTCATGGCTTGACAGGAGCCATAAATACATAAGTGTCAAATGAATGTGCCTCATGCTTAAGTATGGACTTGTGTCTGAGGAAGACTACATGAAAGAAGTTTTTATAGCAGCACATATTTGTAGATTTAAAAAATGCACAAAACTGATGTATGACCACTGAATCTTAGGTCAATTTGAAAAGTCATAGATTCATATAAGAACTGATCAAAAAGCACTACTCAAATATAAATAAATATGAAATTTGCTTATTCTTAAAAATCCACTTATTATTCCTTAAACTCTGAGGTTTTCTCCTATTAAATAGGAGAGAAAATAAATGCAATTTAACATTACCAGGACAGCAATTTTTAATGTACTTATTAAAATTTAATTTGGCAACTATTCAGTAAAATGTATCATTCTACTTTTATCTTTCATTCTTCCAAATGTTTTCTCTTTTCCCGATTCTTCCTGACCCATAATCCTCAGTGGGATTCTTTCAATGAAGATATTAAAACAGTAGAAGAGTCTTAGTAGATGATGGCTCATGAGTAGAAGATTCTTGCATGGCTTTTCAAGGCCATTACTCTGTTTCTCCAAATGCTGGTGTTGTTACCCACTGTTTCCACGCAATGAAAATGGCTACAGTATAAGCAGGAATAGTATCTTATCTCCTCTGGACATACTTAGCATTGCTTTCTCAGGGAGTGTCCAGCAAGCACTAAAACTCTTCCTTTTTAGCTAATGCCTTTTTCCCCTCCATCAAATTATCAGGATTTTTTTCTTGGGAGTTCCCACGTGGCTCAGCAGCAATGAGCCCAACTAGTTTCCGTGAGGATCCAGGTTCCATCCCTGGCATTGCTCAGTGATTTAAGAATTCATCTGGCATTGCTATAAGCTGCTGTTCATGTTGCACAATGCAGCTCAGATCCCCCAATGCTGTGACTTTGGCTGTGGCATAGGCTGGCAGCTGCAGCTCCCATTTGACCTCTGGCTTGGGAATTTCTGTATGCCACAGGTATGGCCATAATATGCAAGGAAAAAAAAAAGAAGAAGAAATTTTTTTTCTCTTCCTCTCTTGCACCATGAGGGACAAAAACCATGGTATGGTGATGTTCCTTAAAGCTTAGTAAGCCTCTTACATTCTGAAACTTCCATAGGAAGAATGAGCAAGCTTTTGTGTAGGTATTATTCTTGTTTAGGTATTACTCCCAGGAATACTTCTGTTGATCACTATTTTTATCACCAGACAGGCAAACACATTCTAGGAGAAACTATTTTTTTTTTAAAGTCACAATTCTAATACCCAGAAATTTTACTGTATCCGTTGTATTGGGTAGCCTTAATGTAGCACCCATTATTCCTATCTCCTGGTGTTCATGTTCTTGGGAAATTCACTAACTTTGAATATTGATGGGTTCTTTGAATTGCTTTGATACAACACAACACAGCAAAGGCAAGGAACTGCGTGTGATGATGTGTATTTGATTACAGTTGTCATCCATCTTATAAGGGAATTGTTTATTCCTCACCAGCTTTGAAGAAGCAATCTAGCCTACCTTTAGCCTCCGTATGGAGAGAGTCATATGACAAGGAATTGAGGGAAGACTCTGACCAATAGCCAGGAAGAAAGAAAGACCTTTGCCCAGCAAGGAGCAACTCTTTTGAAAATCAAACCTCAGATGAAATTCTAGTCCTGGTGGACACCTTGACTGCAACTTAATGAGATCCTGAAGCAAAGGATTCTAGGTTAGCTCTGCCCAGAATCCTGACCCACAGAAACTGAGATAATAAATGTGGGTATATTAAGCACCTAAATTTTTGATAATATTGTTACAAAACAATAGATAACTGATACATTGAGGAAATATTAATCACACTTCTCTAGCAAGCTTTACTTAAAAAAAAAACTGGTAAATGAGAAATACAGTTGGGGAAAAACAGTCTTCTTTGTTTGCATTGACTTTGTTTATATCAGTGATAAGCTCTGCCCCAAGCCATACCACCGGTGATGGAAGTGAGTGGGGAAAGGAATTGGAAATGGTTCTGAAGAATGGAGATAAATGAAAGGTGAATATGTTGAGTTAGGTTAAAAAAAAAGAAGAAGAAGAAAGAGATAATGTTGCCATTTGAAATTCTAGTATGGGAGAAACTGTGCAGAAAGAGAAGAGAAAATGAAATTTTAAAAAGCTTACTAATAGTGAAAGAATCAGTAAAATAATTTAAAAAATCACAAAATAATTGTATACAATAAAAAGTATGTCTTTTGTTAATCCATCAAAATAAATAATGAAGGAAAGAGCAATGGGAAACCACAAGACATCAAATAAGATTTTTTTCAAAAAGAGTTAAGAGGGTTCCTATTGTGGCTTATTGGTTTAAGTATTCAACACTGTTTCTGTAAGGATATGGGTTCGATCTCTTGCCTTGCTCAGTGGGTTGAGGATCTGGCATTGCTGCAAGCTGTGGCATATGTTGCAGATGTGGCTCGGATCCATTGTTGTTGTGGCTGAGGTATTAACTTACAACTGCAGCTTCAATTTAACCCCTGGCCAGGAAATTTCATAGGATAGGAACTTTCATATGCTACAGGTGCAGCCATAAGAAGAGAAACAAACAAATAAGTAAAGTTAAGAGGAATTATCCTAATTTCACTAGAGAAAAATTAAGGTCAGAAATAATAATTATAGTAAAAAATAAGGTTTTTAAATATAGCTATGGATCAAATGAAGGATTTTTTTCAAAAGTCTACTCTTACAGTCAAACATATAAGATTCAAGGAAGCTTTGAAAGATAGTTATGTCAAAACTAGACCAGAAATTGGCAAATACCACTAAATGTGTGTTTATAATTCAATCAGTGAAAATAGAGGAGGCATAAAATTAAAGTATGGAGGATTTTGTTGTCATGACGTGACTTCCTTCTCCTATGTTATAACACAGTTTTTTTTTTGTTGTTGTTGTTGAAGTATAGTTGATTTATAAAGTTGTGATAACTTCTGATGTACAACAAAGTGACTAAGTTATACATGTACACATATCAATTCTCTCTTAGATTATTTTCCCACATAGATTATCACAGAATATTGGGTAGAGTTCTCTGTGCTATACAGCAGGTCCCTGTTGGCCAAACATTCCATATACCTCAGTGTGCATCTGCCAATCCCAACCCCTGGTCCATCTCCCACACCACCTGTCCCCTTTGGTAACCATAAATTTTTTAAACACTTTGGGAGTTCCTGTCGTGGCTCAGTGGTTAACGAATCTGACTAGGAACCATGAGGTTGCGGGTTTGATCCCTGACCTTGCTCAGTGGGTTAAGGATCCACTGTTGCCATGAGCTATGGTGTAGGTTGCAGACGAGGCTTGGATCTCACATTGCTGTGGCTCTGGTGTAGGCCGGGGAACCTCCATATGCCGCAGAGCGGCCCAAAAATGGCAAAAAGACAAAAAATAAAAATAAACACAACAGTGTTGAGAGCAATAATAAATCCTCTGGAAGTAAAGAATGTTTTAGAAGATTTCAAAGGAAGAGGGAATTCTTCAGTAAATTAATAAATATTTTTCTACATAAATATTTTTCTACCTGTTTGTTTCCTTTTAGCAAAGGTTTTAATGTGATACATTTCAGAGAAAGGAAAAATCAGAAAGTAGGTGGAAAAACTTGATAACTCTAAATCCTCACAAAAATACAAAAATACTATTTTAAAAAGAAAAGAGAACATATGAACCTGAAGCTTTAAAAAATTAAACTAGTCAATTATATCAATAAAAAATAAACTCAAACTATCAGATATTTGTAGGAATTTACTGAAATTTTAATTTTTTACCTCAAACAGTGACGTACTTAATCTAAAAATAACAAAAAGAAAACATATCATAGAATGTTTCATTAAATTATAAGAAATAACACCACTTGGAAGAAGAAGAAAATAGAGTACTATGTCTGATGTCAGAGCAGCTATCTGACAATATATTTGGGATTATGTTTTGCAAAATATCATATTACTAGATTTTTTTTTGTCTTTTGTTTTTTTAGGGCTACACCTGCGACATATGAAGGTTCTCAGGCTAGGGGTCAAATTGGAGCTATTGCCGCTGGCCTATGCCAGAGCCACAGCAATGCCAGATCCAAGCCACATCTGTGACCTACACCACAGCTCATGGCAATGCCAGATCCTCAACCCACTGAACAAGGCCAGGGATCGACCTCATGGCTCCTAGTCAGATTTGTTTCCACTAAGCCATGGTGGGAACTCCTGTATTACTAGTTTTAATGAAATTTGGTGTTGAACCAGACATAAGCAAATTGAATAGAAAACAGAAAAAATAAATTTGTAAACATAAGGTATTTGTTGCATGAAAATTTTGGTTTATCTTTTAACTCCGAATATATGCAATTTATTATATAGGAAAAGAAAGCAGTGTGTTAAACCCTGTCCTTTTGCAAGATGGCAGTTGTTAGTGAAAAACATTATGACTTCCAAATTCAATCTATAAATGATGAGAGAGAAGAGATAATGAGGAAAAATAGATCATGAAGACACTGAATATGCCACTATCCTTTGTTGTTTTACTTTCTAAAAGTCTGTGAAAAGCCCAAAGATAACAGGGAAACATAAGTGATTACTTCCCTTTGTAAGTGGAAGTTGGAGGAAATGATGATTGAACTAGAATGCCAAGGTAAACAAAAAGCAAAATGTAAAGAAAAGAAAGGCATTCTAGAAAGAGAAATAACAAATCAAAGGAACGTTCATGGGAAATCTAGGAAATCAAAGGAGTTTCTTATTGCTGATTTCACCTCCTAATGAGAGACAGGAAGCAAAATGATGATTTGGAGACAGACAGAACACAAATTAAAACATGATCTGAGGGATAGTCAAGTATCAAGAGAACTTGGTAACTAATTAAAGATGGGGGTGAGAGAAAGGTTGGAATAGAGGATGCTAAGCTTTCAGATAAGTCAACTAGTCCAATAAAGACAGCTAATACAGGAAAGGTGGATTTTGTGTTAGTGAGTGAATTATAAGAGCATATAAAATAATTTGACTTTGGATCATAGACATGGGGATGCTAATCAAGCCACTTGTTTTAAAGATTTGAAATTAATAATGTGAGTGATTTATAAATTAAAATATTTTAAACATCTTACATTTTTATTGAAGTAAAATTACATAAATGTGCACCAATCTTAAAATATTTAGCTCATTGAATTGTCATAACACACACACACACACAAACATACACACACACTCTTGTAAACACCAGACAAGTTGTGAGGTAGAGTAAAAAGACCACCTCAGAAGACTCCTTTATTCTATCCTGAGATATCATCTACTCCACCTTCTCAAAGTTCACCACTATACACATTTTTAACATCATGGTTTTCTTTTGTTTGGTTTTGAACTTTATATAATGGAATCATGATGCATATTACTTTGTGTCTGACTTACTTTACTCATCATTATGGTTTTGAAATATCTTCACCTAAACCTTCTGTTGTCTGTCTTTTCACTGATAAAGAGCTTTTTTAAAATTTATTTTCTTCCTCTCCTTTCTCTACTCTTGGTCACTTCCATTGTCATTTCAAGTGGTAACATTTATTTTCGTACTTTTAACTCTTTCTTTGTCAAGATCAATCCCTCTACCCTCCCTTAAAATAGGTAGCCAATGTTTTATATATGCAAAGTTATCTAATCTGTATGATAGCCCATTATATAGATATTATTACTATTATATGAATTAGGTATAATTACATGCATGGCTATTCCCTTATATTTCTATTATAACATTTTATCACATAAAATCATGCTATAAAATATGAGTAACATATATTATTATTCTTATTATACCTAAGGAATCTGAGGCTTAGAAATTTTTTTTTAATATTTTTAGGGCCTCACCCACAGATAAGGCTTAGAAAACTTAAATGGCTTGCTTATTAACCAATTGGTTAGTAGTGTAGGCAGTATTTGAATTCATATATGACTTGAATATTTATATTTGATTTAATATTAACATAATAGTAAAATCTACATGAGAGTTCTGTCTATATCCCAGAGAGTCAAAAATTGTTGTCTCCAAAAAAGGAGCATGAGTATCAACTGTTAAATATGTAGGAATACACATTCTCATGTTGCACCCAGATTCATTTAACCTGAAGTTGTGGGGCTGGGGCCTTATGCATGCTCAACATTTGAGAACCACTGCTCCAACATAACTCTTTGCCGTAAAGTTTGTGTGAGGCTGAATTAAAATGGATTACTTTATTGAGGGCACAAGCCTTAATAAAATATTGCTTTGTCAATATTTGCTAATGGTCAGGTGATTAAGAAAATATTCAGGAATATTGATGCAATGTTGCGTAGGAATATAATATAGAGAGACTTCTAAAATATAAATGGTTTCATTTAAATTTTATTTGGCAAGGCAGGTATACTAAAAATTATATTTTGCGATCCTAAATCAATGGAAAACATTTACATTGGCACTTTTATGATTTGCTGGAATTAAATTTTAGTGAAGAAAATATAGGTAAGGGTAGAAATGTGGAACAAGATCTTATAAAGAGATTTCTTTTAGCAAAACTTGTTTGAATAATTTTTCAAATGAATTGGTGAGGGAAAAAGGGTTCTTGGAAAAACCGGTTAAGGAATATTGAAAATAACCGTTTCAAAAAAGATTACAAAGACTATTTTTATGTTATATAAAATGAGGGAAACAGATATGAGATATTTCAGTTCATTGCCCAGGATTCTGCTTTTAAAATCTGCTGTTTTCAATCTTGCCATCTTGTGTGAGAGCAGAGCTAAATTAAGCATACTTAAGAATTATTGTGGTTACTTGATATGAGTCATTTACAGTTTAAATTAGTTTATTTCAGAGAGGCTTCCATAGTCTCACATGTTAGGTCCAGCCATTTTGACTTGCATTTTGCTGGAATAGTTCTAAAGGATGGATCAATTTTGGGATCTGGAGAAAACACCACCCCTCAGGCTTGAATTATACATTTTAGAGCTTAAGTGGTAGCTGTTTCTCAATATAATGACCTTCATTTGAAACAAAATATTTAAAGATGCATAATGAAGACATCTTTGAACTTATAATTGAGAAAAAATAGAGAAAGCCTAAGTAGTCAAAAGACAATTTCGTTAAATAATTGTGGTACTCATATAATGAAATGCTGTAAAACTGTTATAAAATCTTGCTGAAGTTTTATAATAAGATAATGGGGAAAAGGTGTCATATTGGGAAGTGAATAGAGATGACTGTATAATATTATCATGTGATTGCATAAAAAGTATGCACTTCAAACTTGAGAAACATTTATCCTGAGATTCTTAATATTGCATATTTCTGGCTGGTGAGATTACAACCAGTAGGAAATTAGAACCATTTGCTCTTCTGTTATTTCCAATGTTTCTACAGTTTAATAACTAGTACAAAAATGTGTCAGTTTAATAACTAGTACAAAAATCATTAAAATCCTCTGGAAATAACAACTCTAAGTTGTTGAATGTAAAAAAATCATTAAAAGTAATTTTGAGAAATAAATAACATTTCATTCATTTTAAATAAAAGCTCTTTTGGTTTGGTTACGGTAAAATTTAAGCAAATAGAAGTGGTTGACTAAAACATGCCTCTCTTTTCTGTTGTGTCAGAATATTGATTTAAAGTAGAAAGTATCTGTAGCACACAGTGAATAAATAATTGAAATATGGGTTACTAATTTTCAAGAGAATAAAGAGAGGTTTGGATAAAAAGTTTAGATTGTCTCCTTAGTCATTCTTTATTCCAGCTGCTCTAAGTGCTCCCACCAACTTCCTAAGCCCAATAAGGTACAGATGATGTGTAATAAAACCAGTTTAACACAATAGACTGACTAGATAGGGGACAGACACGAAGTAATTGATTCTTTTTCTCTAGTCCCCATTAATATCTTGTAGATAAATGATTATTTCCTTATCCTTTGTTGAAAAATTACTCAGATCTCTCTTAATTTATTAAACACCTATCCCAACATAACAATTATATAACTTCAAACTTTCATCCATTTTATAACTTCTAAATTTTCCCAGTTCCATTTTACCTCAATATGAAACACCTGAAGTGGGAAAAGCGAGTGTGGTCTACTTTTTTCTCCACTTATTATTATTGTATTGGGACTCTTGAGAGGTGAAGCTATAATAAAGAGGAAGTAAGAAGCCAAAGCATTTGACCTGAAGTTACTGTTTGTATCCTTTTGTATACTTGATTGTAGAATTGTTGGTTCTTTTTCTCTTGGGGTCCCTCATATCACCTGACTCCATTGAGGCTCTCGACTTAGATGTTCCCCTAACAAAGCAATACATTCTCAGGCTTTCTGCTTAAAACTTCTTCTTTGACTCTTGGTCTCCATTGATTCAATCCTTTCAAGGGTTACCTTGTCTTTCCAGCAGTTCTTGCCTTTCAGATTTTTTCTCAAATTGACCAGACTCACCTCTCTTCTGTTGGATCCACAACTCATCTTTGAGAAACTAACTCATCATCTTTCTCCAAATTTTGGAAATGCAAGCTCTTTGCAAAGGTTTTTTCTCTTTCCTCTCACATCAGGGAAGGCAGTCGTAGCCACAGATTCCTGCTTTCAGGGTTCCCAAGGCCAGGGTCTTATGCCAGTCCTTTACATTTAAAAGATATTATGGCTAATTATAAAATCAAAACCAATAAAAAATTTCTCATTTTCTTCTGGCATTTAATTGTGAGTCATATCTGCTTGTTCATATTTTCTATCTCCCAGTCTTTCAATATTGCATTGTGGGCAACATATTCCAATCTGTCTCCAAGATTATAAACATTCTCTTCAGCTGTATCCATTTTGCTATATAGGCTATCACTCAAAGTTTTGATTATGATGCTTGTATTTTTCATTTCTAAAAAATAATTTCAACAATCTGCCTGGTCATGTATGAAAACATCTTATTCCTTTGTTAATTTTTGGTCACATTTTATTTATCTAAACAATGCACATATAGTAATTTATAGTCTATGTATTTTTAAATTCTAATACTTGATGTCTTTGAAGGTATAATTTAAAATATTTTCTATTGAATCTTGCATCTACTTCTATATTTGTTTTATATTTAATTATACTTAGCTAAGTTTAATCTAGTGGATCTGTTTGATTATTTTTTTCCCCAGAGAGAATTTGCATTTGCTACTGCATCTGAAGTAGTTCAACCATAGCTTACTGCATCAACCTTAGTTTACTCATCTGTCTTATTTCCTAGAAAGTCAGACCAGAAATCAGAAATGACTCAATCGGTTATGTACCACTGTCTTGAAATACATCATATTGCCATCACTAATTATAAGGGAGGCCGTAGACTGAGTGCTATTTTGTGTTTAATGTCTCCCCCCAAAAAATCAGGCTTATCTTAGAAAGTAGGAGATAAAGGATGGGGAGAGGAGACTAGCAGTCACAATATGGTCTATTTTGAGAATAGCACTGTTTAAATATTCAGGATGTAAGTTAGCTGAATGAAAATTTTATGTGAAATTCAAAGTAAACACAGAATATATTTGCATTATACCCTCAACAATTTTAACTAGGCTTATAGCATTTTCAGGGTAAGATAATCATGTAGTATCATTTATAAAAATATTAAAGACATTTTAGTTCATCCTTTGAAAGTTGAGTTTAACTTCATACAGTCTATTTCACACTGGTGAAGATAAAAAGTGTAAAGATGTCAAAAGCATATTTGTAATCAAAATAAAAACTATGCACTTCGTTTTAACTTCATGAAAGGCTATTTTTATTATTTATGTTTTTCAAGAAAAATTCTATTGTCATAAATATTTCATACTGATGACAGCTGTTGTGAGGAAATATTTCAGCCTTTAGCTTTTATATGTTCTGTCTAGGAATTTTAACTAAAACATTGAATAAGGATTGAAGAAGCAAGTCTATCGATTAGAATTAACTTAAATAATTTACATTGTTTTTATTCTACACTAAAAAATTTTTTGAAACTCAGGATTACTAATCAATATATTTAACCTTGTGACCTGGAATTCTTTTGCTCAGGAAATAAATGTGTATTTTGTCTTTTTTATTTTTAATATTGTCATAAGTGTGTGAAATTTTGTAAGCAAAATAAAAGATCCTAGCAGATTAATTTATAAACATAATTAAGGATGTATCCACAAGCAGAATAAAAGAAAGGCATGCTACTGTCTGAACCTCTGCTCAGGAAAGGTTTTTAGTGAAAACTTCCTCCACTGGAGAAAAATGAGTAGGAAAATGCTTCATGTCCAGAAGGGTATGTTGAATAAAGGTCTTTCAAACCAAGAGAGCTCAAATACAAAGGTGTACAGTCCCAGGGCAAAGTGACCTATAATTCAGGGTGGCTTGCAGGGAAAAGAGAAGCAGTTTGGTAATAAACCCATGTTAGATCACACTATAGAGTAATATGTAGAATGCAAACTTTGCCATTTCCAAAGAATAAAGCCAGCAGACTTTCCTCACTGAACATAAACAGAAAGAATAAGCCTAATTTCCATAAATTAGCAAGCTCATTTACCTTATCTATCAATATTGGGACTGTATCTTATAAATAATGGTTTTTAATCATTGGAAGATTGTGAACAGGGTAAATTGTTACTGATTCATTAATAAATATATTTTTATAATTATCAGCTTGGAGTGTATTGTTGATTGCTTGGTTCGCCTTTTTCATAGGTACTCAACAGGAGTGATTTATTCTAAGTAAGGTCTTGGTATTAAAGATTTTTACCAAAAGGACTGAGAAAAGTGAACCTACATCTTGAATGATTGTATTTTAATCTCATGATAATTAGGAAGCTATGGAAAATTTCTTTTTCTGGGAAGGAGAGAGGAATAAACAAATAATTCTATAAATAAATAAAAATAGTAGTTCTACACATTCTATTTGAAGTTCATTTGCAAAGTTTTATTCAACAAAAGAAAAATGAAAGTCCTTATCTAAAAAAACGTTACAGTGAGTTTGTAAATTGATTTTTGAAGGAGCTTAGCATTCAGAAAGTACTTTAAATTTCTATAAAACCATAAGTTTCAGTAACTTATGTGATCCTCCAGGGTGGAAAAGTCAGATTTGAAGAGCTTTATTTCTCTTCTTCAGTAAAAATAAGAATGACTCATTTAAGAATGTGGGAACTATCATTTTAAGCATTTACTTCAAACTGGTGCTCATTCTTAAAATAATATAATGCTTTGCATTCATTGTAATATAGAAGTTATTGTCACAGTAAAACATTAATTTTTAAACTAAAACTTTTTGTAGAAATATACTCCCAATTCTTTTGCTGATTGATAACCAAATTTTCTTTCCACACACACAAAAAAACATGTAATTCTCTCTGAAGTGGGACATTCCTAATGCATTAGAAAGAGGATATAGATAATCAAGGTAATGTTTTAGTGAGGCTAAAAAATAGAGGTAACTTTTTGGATGATAATTATAGAAAACAAAAAATCAAGTTGGAAGCTAGGAAACCATTCTCACATACCAAGCCTAAGTCTCTCTCTATTCCACTAAGATCCTGGTGCCTACCTATCACACTTATGTACAAAACTTGCTCTTTGTCCACTTCTGATACATTGTTAAACCTCCTCTTTTTTAATATGATTTTTGCTTTTCCATTATGGATTGTAATTGAATTAGTGTTCTGTCAATTTCCACTGTACACCAAAGTGATCATCATACATACATATATTCTTTTTCTCATTTTATCCTCCATCATGTTCCATCACAAGTGACTAGATATAGTTCCTTGTGCTATACAGCAGGATCTCATTGCTTATTTACTCCAAATGCAATAGTTTTCATCTACTGACCCCAAACTCCCAGTCCATCCCACTCCATCCCCATCCCCCTTGACAAGCACAAGACCGCTCTCCATGACTATGAGACAATTTCTGTTTTGTAGATAGGTGCGTCTTTGCCATATTTTAGATTCCATATGTAAGTGATATCAAATGGTATTTGTCTTTCTCTTTCTGACTTACTTCACTCAGTATGAGAGTCTCTAGTTCCATCCATGTTGCTACAAATGGCATTATTTTGTTCTTTTTATGGCTGAGTCATATTCCATTGTGTATATATAACACATCTTAATCCATTCATCTGTTGGTAGACATTTAGGTGGTTTACATGTCTTGGCTATTGTGAATTGTGCTGCAATGAACATATGGGTGCATGTATCTTTTTCAAGGAAAGTTTTGTCCAGACGTATAACCAAAAATGGGATTCCTGGGTCATGTGGTAGTTCTATATTTAGTTTTCTGAGGTCCATACTATTTTCCATAGTGGTTGCAGGAGGATACCCTTTTCTCCGCAACCTTCCCAGAATTTGTTATTTGTTGACTTCTTAAAGATGGCCATTCTGACCAATGTGAGGTGGTACCTCATTGTAGTTTTCATTTTCAGTTTTTTATTTTCTAATAATTAACAATGTTGAGCATTTTTTTCATATGCCTGTTGGCCATCTATATATCTTCTTTTGAAAAATGTCTGTTCAGGTCTTCTGCTCATTTTCCAATTAGGCTGTTGGTTTTTTTGCTTTTGAGTTGTGTAAGTTGTTTTTATATTTTAGAGATTAAACGCTTGTCAGTTGCATCATTTGAAACTATTTTATCCCATTTCGTATGTTGTATTTATGTTTTTGTTTTCATGGTTTCCTTTGCTGTGCAAAAGCTTGTAAGTTTGATTAGGTTCCATTGGTTTATTTTTGTTTTTATTTCTGTTGTCTTGGGATTCTGACCTAACATTTGTAGAGTTGATGTCAGAGAATGTTTGCCTATGTTCTCTTCTAGGAGTCTTGTGCTATGTTTCAGTTTAAGCCATTTGAGTTTATTTTTGTGCGTGGTGTGAGGATGTGTTCCAATTTGATTTACATGCAGATGTCCAGTTTTCCCACCACCACTTGCTGAAAAGACTGTATTTTTCCCATTTTGTATTCTTGCCTCCTTTTTCAAAGATTAATTGACCATAGTGTGTGAGGGTTTATTTCTGTGTTCTCTATTCTGTTCCATTGATCTGTATGTCTGTATTGGTACCAGCAGCACACTGTCATGATGACTGTGGCTTTGTAATATTTTTTGAAGTCTGTCTTGGCTGTATATATGCATATATATATATATATATATATATATATGTGTGTGTGTGTGTGTGTGTGTGTGTGTATGTATGTGTGTGTGTGTGTGTATATACACCTTCAAGCTTTGTGATGAGAATTATATTCTTTTGCTTACATTACTGCAAATTGTTGATTGGGATATAAACATTCTGTTATACTAATAACAATATAATGGCTCCAGCCAAGACCTCAGCTGATGCTTCAATTTATGCTGCCAATGCAGCTGACCCACACAACATTTGAGCTCGCAGGCAGGTAAAATACAGAACCTTGTCACCTAGGTGACTTTATGCAAGAACATCTGGGGGAACACGAGATATATTCTATAACCAGTTTTTTCTTGAAACTGCTAACTCCCAGAAACAAATCACAAAATTTTATCAGCCATTTGGATATCGAAAGCAGGTCATTTTCCTTCTAATAGTTTCACTAATGTCCTTTTACTACTTGCCAGACAGGCTGATTGTGGACCTCCTATACCAGGAAGCTCTGAAAATAATACAGGGAGTAGTAAAATCACCTTAGGGACACTCATCTCCTTCAAGCCTGTGTGACTGATTTCTCATTTGATGGAGGCCTTTGTAGACTTTGTTGCTACTGTCAGAGCCTTTTAATGTTCACTGAGTTGTTGCTCAATGAGCTGCACAGACCCCTACAACAGTGATGTCTTTAGGGCTAGGTATCCTGACCTATCAGCTCTGCTTTTGTAAAATGCTGCAAAGTCCTTTGATCAACTTCCTGCTCTGGTTGGCATTTAGAAATCAGGGGAGGAAATGCTATACAACTGAGACCTCACATCTGTAAATGAAGCCACTCCTTTTCTTTTTTGGATTCCACTTTGATCCTTGAAGGTAAAAGGTCAGTTTGTATTGTTCATTTCAGTCATGACTGGATGGACACAAAATTGGATTGTGTATTGTGGAAGATTATGCAGTCTTAAAAGAAAGTTCTGTCATTCATAACAATATGGATGAAACTGGAAGGCATTATGCCAGGATAAATAAGCTAGATTAGTTGAAAGACAAATACTGCTTGAACTCACTTACATGTGAAATCTAAATACTCAAATTCATAAAAAAGGGAAGTAAAATGTTAGTGGCCAGAGGCTGGGAGGAAGACTGGAAAGATGTAAGGATATTTATCAATTTAAAAAATTTTAGTTATGCAAAATGAATAAATTATGGAGAACTAATGTACCACCATGTGACTTTAATTAATGATAATTATTGTATAATAGAAATTTACTGAGAGGCTGAGTCTTGTGTTCTCATAACATACACCCATACCAAGGTAAATGTGTGAGGTGATGGATATTCAGTTACCTTGATTGTGATCATTATTTCACAATGTATATGTATCTTAATTCAAGTTGTGTTCTTTATATACAAATTTAATATGCCATTACACCTCAATAAAGCTTAAAAAAAATCTAGGTTGAGGGTAATGACAGCAGTCCCCCAGACTTAAACATGAACTCCTCTATACAGAGATATTCCTAAATATATGACGAAGTCATTTAAAATGGAAATAGTGACCAGCACTCACATATAGGGCATAGGCACAGCACAGTTTATTACTGAAATCCCAGGAACAAAGCACCTTTTTAAGTTTTGATGATATTCCCAAATCCAGATTCCTTTCTGTTTTGCCCACCTTGTGGTATTCTGAGTTTTCAAGACAAAACTAGGGGTGCAGATAAATCCTTAGCAGAAGGAAGTGGATAGTGACAGAAGTATTAAATCACAGAAAATAAAAGTGAAAGAGACCAAACAATATTTCTATCCTTTTAAAATATATTCTTCTTCCTAATGGGAATATTAATATTCACCACTACTTTTCCCTCTATTTTTTTTTTTGGCCAATTTTCTACTGTACAGCATGGTGACCCAGTTTACATACATGTATACATTATTTTTTCTCACACTATCATGCTCCATCAAAACTGACTGGACATATTTCCCAGTGCTACACAGCAAGATCTCATTGCTAATGCCTTCCAAAGGCAAGAGTCTGCATCTATTAACCCCAAGCACCCCATCCATCCCAATCTCTCCACCTCCCCCTTGGCAACCACAAGTCTGTTCTCCAAGTCCATAATTTTCTGTGGAAAAGTTAATTTGTGCTGTATATTAGATTCCAGATATAAGTGATATCATATGCGCTTTGTCTTTCTCTTTCTGACATACTTCACTCAGTAGGAGAGTCTCTAGTTCCATCGATGTTGCTCCAAATAGCATTGTTTTGTTCTTTTTTATGGCTGAGTAGTATTCCATTGGGTATATATACCACATATTCCTAATCCAGTCATCTGTTGATGGACGTTTGGGTTGTTTCCATGTCTTGGCTATTGTGAATAGTGCTGCAATGAACATGCAGGTGCATGTCTCTTTTTCAAGGAATGTTTTGTCTGGATATATCCCAAGAGTGGGATTGCTGGGTCATATGGTAGTTTTATGTATACTGTTCTAAGGTACCTCCATACTGTTCTCCATGGTGATTGTACCAGCTTACATTCCCATCAACAGTGTAGGAGGGTTCCCTTTTCTCCACACCCCACCCAGAATTTGTTATTTGTGGATTTATTAATGATGATCATTCTGACTGTTGTGAGGTGGTATCTCATGGTAGATTTAATTTGCATTTCTCTAATAATCAGCGATGTTGAGTTATTTTCATATGCTTGTTGGCCATCTGTATATCTTCCTTGGAGAAATGTCTATTCAGGTCTTTTGCCCATTTTTCAATTGGGTTATTGGCTTTTTTGCTGTTGAGGTGTATAAGTTGTTTATATATTTTCGAGATTAAGCCCTTGTCCGTTGCATTATTTGACACTATTTTCTCCCATTCTGTAAGTTGTCTTTTTTGTTTGTTTGTTTTGCTTTGCTGTGAAAAACTTGTCAGTTTGATTAAGTCCTATTGGTCTTTTGTGGTTCCATATAAATTTTTGTATTGTTTGTTGTAGTTCTGTGAAAAATATCATGGGTAATTTGATAGGGATTGTATCGAATCTGTAGATTGCTTTGGGTAGTATGGCCATTTTTACAATATTAATTTTTCTAACACAGGAGCATGGAATATCTTTCCATTTCTTTACATCTTCTTTAATTGCCTTGATTAATGGTTTATAGTTCTTGGCATATAAGTATTTTACCTCCTTTGTTAGGAGTATTCTCAGGTATTTGACTTTATGGTATACAATTTAAAAAGGTATTCTATTTTTGCATTCCTTTTCTAATATATCCTTGTTAGTATACAGAAATGTGACCAATTTCTGAATATTAATCTTATATCCTGCTACTTTTCTGATTTGTTGATCATTTCTAGTAGTTTTTGGGTTGAGTCCTTAGGGTTTTCTATAGTGTCATGTCAACTGCATACAGTGACAGTTTTGCCTCTTCTTTTTCAATTTGGATGCCTTTTATTTATTTTGTTTGTCCAATTGCTGTGGCTAGGACTTCCAAAACTATGTTGAATACAAATGGTGTGAGTGGACATCTTTGTCTTGTTCCAGATTTTAGTGGGAAGACTTTCAGCTTTTCTCCATTGGGTATTATATTTGTTGTGGGTTTGTCATAAATGGCTTTGATTATGTTAATGTATGTTCCCTCTATACCCACTATGGTAAGAGTTTTTATCATGAATGGATTTTGGACTTTGTCGGATGCTTTTTCTGCATCCATTGAGATGATCATGTGGTTTTTGACTTTTCGTTTGTTAATGTGTGTATGACATTGATTGATTTGTGTATGTTGAACCATCCTTGTGCACCTGGGATAAATCCCACCTGGTCGTGGTGTACCATCTTTTTTATATGTTGTTGAATTTTGATGGCTAAAATTTTGTTGAGAATTTTTGTGTCTATATTCATCAAGGATATTGACCAATAGTTTTCTTTTTTGATGATATCTTTGGTTTTGGAATTAGGGTGATGACGACATTGTAGAATGTCTTTTGGAGGGTTCCTTCTTCTTCAGACTTTTGAATAACTTTAAGGAGGATGGGTATAAGTTCCTCTTTGTATATTTGGTAGTTTGCCTGTGAAGCCATCTGGTCCTGGACTTTTGTTTGTAGGGAGTGTTTTTATGTATTCAATTTCATTTCTAGTGATCGCTCTGTTCAGTTGATCCATATCTTCTTGGTTCAGTTTTGATAGGCTGTAAGTCTCTAGAAAATTGTCCATTTCTTCTAGGTTGTCAAATTTGTTAGCATACAATTGTTCATAGTATTCTGGCATGGTTTTTTGTATTTCTGTAATATCCGTTGTGATTTCTCCTTTTTCATTTCTCATTTTGTTTATTTGGGTTTTTTCTCTCCTCTTCTTGGTGAGTCTAGCCAGAGGTTTGTCAATTTTGTTTACCTTTTCAACGAACCAGCTCTTGGTTTTATTGATTTTTTTTCTATTTTTTATCTCTATTTTATTGATTTCCTCTTTGATCTTTATGGTTTCCTTCTTTTTGCTGACTTTAGGTTTTGTTTGTCCTTATTTTTTCTCATTCATTTAGGTGTTGGGTTAAGTTGACTTGAGATTTTTCTTCTTTTTTTAGGAAGGCCTGCATCTCTATAAATTTCCCACTGAGCACTTCTTTTTCAGCATCCCGTAGACTTGGAGTGGTTGTGTCTTCAATATCATTTGTCTTGAGGTAGTTTTTACTTTCCTTCTTGATTTCATCATTTACCCATGGGTTTTTTAGTAGAATGTTGTTTAGTCTCCATGTAGTAGGTTTTTTCTCATTTCTTTTCCTGTGGTTGATTTCTAGTTTCATGCCATTGTGGTCAGAGAAGATACTTGAAATAATTTCCTTACTCTTAAACTTGTTGAGGTTATCTTTGTGCCATAGGATGTGATCAATTCTTGAGAATGTTCCATGATCACTTGAGAAGAATGTGTATTCTGATTTTTTTGGATGCAATGTCCTGAAAATGTCAATTACATCTTACGTTTCTTTTGTGTCCTTTAGTATCTCTGTTGCCTTATTGATTTTATGTCTAGAGGATCTGTCCATTAGTTGTAAGTGTGGTGTTAAAGACTCTACAATACTATGATTGTATTCCCATCAATTTCTCCTTTTAAGTCTGTTAGTATTTGTTGGAGGTATCTGGGCGCTCCTCTCTTAGGGGCATGTATATTGTTGATTGTAATATCCTCTTCTTGAATGAATCCTTTAGTAATTAAATAGTGTCCTTCTTTGTCTTTATTTATGGCCTTAGTTTTAAAGTCTATTTTGTCTGATATGAATATAGCAATTCCTGCTTTCCTGTCTTGTCTATTGGCATGAAATATTTTTTTCCACCCCTTCACTTTCAATCTATATGTGTCCTTTGTCCTAAGGTGAGTTTCTCGTAGATGGCAGATTGAAGGTTTTTGCTTTTTTATCCAATCTACCATTCTGTGTCTTTTGATTGGAGCATTCAGTCCTGTGACATTTATTTTTTATTTTTTATTTTTTTATTACTCAAATGAATTTATCACATCTGTAGTTGTATAATGATCATAACAATCTGATTTCACAGGATTTCCATCCCACAGCACAAGCACATCCCCCCAAACCCCAAACTCTCTTCTCCAGAGACCATAAATTTTTCAATGTCTGTGAGTCAGCATCTGTTCTGCAAAGAAGTTCAGTCTGTCCTTTTTTCAGATTCCACATGTCAGTGAAAGCATTTGATGTTAGTGTCTCATTGTATGGCTGACTTCACTTAGTATGATAGTTTCTAGGTCCATCCATGTTGCAAAAAATGCTGGGTTTTCGTTCTTTTTAATGACTGAGTAATATTGCATTGTGTATATGTACCACATCTTCTTGATCCACTCCTCTGTCACTTGACATTTAAGGTGGTTATTGATCAATATGTATTTACTGCCATTTTAAACCTTGTTTTCCAGTTGATTCTATGTTTCTCTTTTCTTCTTTTCTTTTTTTGGTTGGATTATTTCCATTTACTTTATGCTTGAGTACGTTTCAGTTTTTGTGAATGTGATGTTCTGTTTTGATTTGTGGTTGCCCTATTTTTAAAGTATGTTAACCCTTTCCTATATCTGCTTGTTTTAGCCTGATAGTTATATAGGCTCAAATAATCATTAAAATAAAAAAATGAATCTATATTTTCTTACTTTTCTTACCCACATTGTATAATTTTGTTGTCTTTTTTTTTAACATCTTCATGTTTAGCTCTGGATGCTGGATTATTTAAGTGACTGCTTTCCAATTGTGGTTTCCTCCATCCTAATTCTTCTTTTTTTTTCTTTTCTCTCTCTCTCTTTTTAATTTAGAGAAGCCCTTTCAGTATTTTGTTTAGAATGGGTTTAATATTGCTATACTCTTTTAACTTTTATTGTTGGAGAAATTCTTTATTGCCCCTTCATTTTAAATGATATTCTTGCTGAATAGAGTATTCTAGTTTGCAGGTTTTTTTTCCATTAATCACTTTAAATATATTTTGCCATTCCCTCCTGGCCTGTAGTGTTTCTGTAGAGAATTCACCTCATAGCCTCATGGGGGTTCCCTTGTAATTAACACTTTGCATCTCTTGCTGCCTTTAGAATCCTCTCTTTATCTTTAACTTTTGCCATTTTTATTATAATATGTCTTGGTGTGGGCCTCTTTGGGTTCAACTTGTTTGGGGATCTCTGTGCTTCCTGTATCTTGATACCAGTATCTTTTAGATTTGGAAAGTTTTCAGCCATAATTTCTTCAAATATATTTTCAATCCCCCTTTCTTTTTCTTCTCCTTCTGGAATTCCTAGATTGGCCCACTTTATATTATCCCATCGGTCTCTTATGTTACTTTAATGTTTTTTCATTTGGTCTTCTATCTGCTCTCCTGATTGTGTGATTTCCATTATTCTATCTTCCACATCACTAATTCATTCCTCTGCATTATTTAATCTGCTCTTTATTGCCTTTGGCTCAGTTTGCATCTCTGCAAATGAGTTTTCTAGCTTTTCTTGGCTCCTCCTTTTATTTTCTAGTTCCTTTCTAAGGGAATCTGCATTACTATTCATATAGTCTCTTAATTCTTTGATATTCAGCCTTAATTCCTTCAGTATTTTCACTATCTCCCTTTTGAACTCAATATCTGTCAGACTGCAGAGGTCTCTTTCATTGTTGACTGCTTTAGGTAAATTATCCTGTTCCTTTAACTGGGAATGGTTTCTGCACTTCTTCATCTTTCTTGCGTTATTCTTTTTCTGTGAGTTTGGGGAAGCCAAACTGTAGTCTGGTAAGGCTACTTCTATGTAAGAATACCCCTTTTTATTTTATAGGGGGTTACTATTTATTTTTGGTGTGGGAGTTTGAATGTTTGTTGTCTCTTTCTTCAGTGTGAGCAGGCTGTTATCCACAGGATGCTCAGTGTGTTTTCAGGGAGAAGGAGGCAATGGGTTGAGCGAGCAGTCAGTGCCTGGTCTTTGGGCTCTGAACAGCAGCAAGGACATGCAGGAAGGTGGCACAGGCTTGTCCTAGTTTCAGGGGCCTGCAAAGTGGTAATCAGCTCTAGGCAGATCTACAAGGTATCTCAGAGCATTTGGCAGTAGCAGCAGCAGGGTGCATGAGTTCCCAGGAGAGTGAGAGGAACAACAGCTAGTGTTTGATAGCAGTGCCCTCCTCCAAGGTGACTGGAACCACAAGTGGTGCCTGTTCAGGGACCCCTATTGGTAGCAGGGCACAACCACCTCTGGAGTCAGTAATAACTATGGTGTTTTGCCCCCACTACCTGTAGACCTTGCGTGAAGTAACCCTTCTCACTTAGCTCATATAGGAGGTTTTGTATAGGCTTTTCCTAGTTGCAGGATCCTGGAAAGTGACAGAGAACAGGCATGTGGTATTGCCCGGAGCATTTGGCAGTGGCAGCAGTAGGGAGGGTGTGTTCCCAGGGGTGCGAGAGCACCAACAGGTAGTGTTCAGTCACAATGCCCTCCTCTGTGTTGCCCTTGAGGTGAATGGGGCTTCAAGTGGTGTCTGTTCATGAATCCCTAGTGTTGGTGAGCCACTCCCACCTCTGGAGTCAGAAATAACTGTGGTGGTTTGCCCCTGCCTACTGTATGTAGACCATGTAAGAAGGACCTCATCCTCCTTAGCCCCCACAGCAGGTGCTGCACAAGCTGCTCCTAGTTGCAGGTTCCTGGGAAGGGACAGTGATCAAGCATCTGGGCGGTGCCCAAAGCATTTGGCAGTGGTAGCAGCAGGGCAGGTGTGCTCTCAAGGGAGTGAGAACAACAACAGGTGATATTCCACTGTAATGTCCTCTTCTGTATTGCACTTCGAGGTGGTTGGGGCTGCAGGTGATTTTTGTTCGGGTATCTCTAGTGGCAGTGCGCCATGCCCACTTCTGGAGTCAGAGATAACTATAGCAGTTAGCCCCCGCCACCTGCAGACCATGCAAGAAGCACCCTGTTCCACTTAGCCCATGCAGGAGGTGCTGCACCAGCTCCTCATAGTTGTAATGTCTGGGGTGGGACAGTGACCAAGTGTCTGCACCTTATCCCTTAGGCTGTCTCTACACTGCCAACTCCAGTCCTCTCCTCAGACTGACCTCTGGAGCCTGAGTCTCAGTGCCCAGCGCCTGCCTGAGCATCTTAAACTGTGGTGTCCATCCCATGGCTCAGATGATCTGTACTGCTCTCCCTCTGCTTTGCTGTTCTCAGTACAGTGGCTGTGGTTTTTTCAGTGACTTTGAGGTCTCTCTGGCTCAGCTGATCTTTCTGTCGGTTAGGTGGCTTCCAAGGGTGTGGGTTCCTTTTCTCCTTCACAGTTCCCTCTCAGGAATGCTAGCCCCATCCTGATTCCTTTTCTTTCTCTCCTTTTTATTTTGTTCTACCCAGTTAGGTCAACAGTTTCTTGCCCTTTTTGGAGGTTTAAGTTCTGCCAACATTCAGTTGTTGTTCTGTGAGAGGCGTTTTACACATAGATGTGTTTTTTTGATGTGTTTGTGGGAGAAGTTGAGCATGACCTTTTACTCCTCTGCCATCTTGCTCTGCCTCCTCTACCTCTATTTTTTTTTTCTCTCTTTTTCCTTATTTTCTGTTGCTATCTATTTCTATCATTTTCTAGAATCTTCTGGGGTGGTTTCTTCGTGTGAATTTCTATCTTATTCATTATTAATAAATATAAATTTGAGTTAATTTTTGTATTTGGTGTGAGATAGTATTTTTTACTTTTGCATGTGAATATATAGCTGCCCCAATATTTTTGGAATATTTTTTCCCATTAAAAAATAAGGATAATCCCAAAGGACATCATGCTACGTGAAATTATCCACACATAGAAAGACAAATGCTACATCATCTCATTTACAATTGGAATCTAAAAAATTCAAATTCATAGCACCAGAGAGTAGCATGGTGGTACAGGGGCTAAAAGATGAGAAAAATGGAGAAATACTGGTCAAAGTATATAAAATTTCAGTTATAAAATAAGTATATTCTAAGTATATAATATATAGTGTGATGAATATAGTTAATAATACTGTATGGTATACTTGAAACTTGCTAAGTATAGATCTTAAGTGTTCTCATCATAAAAACCAAAAACAAACAAAAATATAGTGTGAGGTGATATGATAGCTTGATCTAGGAAGAATTTTATGAGATATTCCTATAGTAAATTAGTAAATTATCATAGCATATACATAAAAATCATATTGTACAACCTAAATTTATAAAATTTTCACTAATTATGCCTCAATAAACCTGAAAATAAATAAAATCAATAGAAAGAATTTTGCCCATTGAATTTTATTGGTCAGAAATCAATTGACAATAAATACAAGAATTTATACTGGACTTTTAATCCTATTACATTGATGTATTTTTATTCTTATGACAAAATGTACAACATTGATTATTTACAGTAATTGGTTACTGTATTATGATAAATTGATTTTTGCATTATAGTATTGATTACAACAGCTTTGTAGTAAGTTTTGAAATAGGGAAATGTGAATACATCAACTTATGTTTGTTTCTCATTTTCAAGATTGTTTCATCTAATCTGAGATCCTTAAGTTTCCATTTTAATTTGAGAATTAGCTTTTCAACCTCTGCAAAAAGCCAATCAGAGGTGGTATCTCATTTTAGTTTTGATTTGCATTTCCCTAATGATTAGTGGTCTTGAATGCCTTTTCATATACCTTTTTGCTATTTATTTGTCTTCCTCGAAAAATGTAGAAGCAAGAGTAGAACAGCAGATATTAGGGCCTGAGAAGTGGAAGATGGGGAGAGAAATTGCTCAAAGTGTACAAAGTTAAAATCACATAGGAGGAAAATGACTTGACATATAATGTAAAGCAAGAGTAGAACAGCAGATATTAGGGCCTGAGAAGTGGAAGATGGGGAGAGAAATTGCTCAAAGTGTACAAAGTTAAAATCACATAGGAGGAAAATGACTTGACATATAATGTAAAGCGCTATGACTATGGTTAATGTATTATGTTGTACACTGGAAATTTGTTAGGAGAGTAGGTTGTAGGTGCTTTAACCACACACACAAGAAAAGTCAACATGTAAGGAAATGTTTAAGTTAATTAGGTTAACTATAGTAATAATTTCACTGTGTATATCAAAGTATCACACTGTACTCCCTAAATAAATATAATTGTTATTAAAAACATTTTCAAAAAGCCCACTGGGGATTTGATCATAATTGTAGTGATTGCATTTAGTGGATTTCAGTGACTCTTTGGGGCCTATGCTTTTTGTGTGAGGGAAATTTTTGATTTATAATTTTTTTTTCTGTAAATTTTTTTTTCTGTAAGATTGGGAGAGATATCCCTTCTTTCATTTTTGTTTTAATAATTCGATCCTTTCCTTTTGCCTGGTTAATCTAGCTATGTTTTTGTCAATTTTGATGATAAATTTAAAGAATGTCGTTCATTTTATAGTCTTTATAATTTTTCCATTCTCCATTTCATTTATTACTTCTCCAGTGCTTATTATTTTCTGCTGTTTCTTTTGGGTTTGTTTTTTACTGTTTGTGTTTCTTTATTATTGTTGTCATTGTGGTAAGAACATTTAACATGAGCTATTCCCTTGCCACAGATTATTAAGTATGCAATTATTGTTGTTATCTACATGCACAGTGTTATACCTCTGATCTCTGGAAAATCCTGTAATATGTGAAAACATGAATGAATTTTGAGAACATTTTGCTAAATGAAATAACTCAATCACAGAAATAGAAATAGTACATGATTCTCTTTATATTAATGTATAAAATAGTTAAATTTACAGAAGTAAAGAATAGAATTGTAGTTGTTAGGAGCTGGGTGGGGAGATAAAATAAAGAATTGCTAATAAATATGCATTAACTTTTGGTTTTGAAAGAGAGTATGTTATTTTTTCTAGTCTTTTTAGGTGGATATTTAGGCTATTGATTTGACATCTTTATCCTTGTTTCATGTAGATGTTAACCTATAAATTTTCTTCTAGCAGTGCTTTTAGCTACATCCTATGTTTTGGTATGTTGTGTTCTGTTTTCATTCATTTCAAAGTATTTTATAATTTTCCCTGTGGTTTCTTCTTTATTCTGTTGTTACTTTAAATGCGTTGTTTAATTTCCACATATTTGTGAGTTATTCCAGTGTATGTCTGTTGTTGGTTTCTAATTTCATTCTATTATGGTAAGAGAACATAACTTTGTTAATTTCAATCTTTTAAAAATTTATTGACTAGTTTTATGGCTTTACCTATGGTCTATCCTAGAGACTATTCCATGTGTACTGAGGAAGAAAGTATATTCTACCATTGTTGGCTAGAGTGATATTAAATATTTGTTAAGTATGGTTGAATTATATTTTTGTTCATCTGTTTCTCTGTTGACCTACTGTCTTTTCATTAATATATGTTCCATAAATCATCCATTATCATGCTTCTTTTCCATTCATGCAAAATATTTCTATTGAATATTTAAAATGTGACAGCCTATTGTATAGATATTGGAAATAGAACAATGAAGTAAAAAGATAATAACCTTAGCCATTATTGTATTATTCATGCCAAGGTAAATCTAAAATGTAAAATATATTTTAACAAGTATTTATTGATAAAATAAATTTATGAATGAGTTAAAGCTGAATTCTAATTAGTTTTTGGAATGTTCTTGCCAGTTATTTTTTTGGGTGTTCATATGTTTGGGTTAGCTAGTTAATGGTTCAATAAAAGCTCTGAATCCACAACACCTTAAAAATAACAAATTTACTTAATTTTCCCATTACTTTTTTTCACCAATCATCCCAGAAATTCATTTAGGCCCACGCTAAATATTTATTAATTTGTTTGAGAAAAAGAACACGTCACTGACCAGAACTCTGTCACATGTCCCCACTCATAGACAATTATAATTTTTCCATGTGTCTAGAATTAGAAAATAATAGAAAATATTATGTAAAATTCAATGACTACCATAGTCTATTTAGCGCCTTGCTAAATATTTGGTGGAGAAAAGAGATTCACTTAAGGTGATCAGACTAATGGTGATAAAAGGAATAATATAATTAGAAAGGAGAGTTGCAATAAGTTTAGACATGCTAAGATTATGGAATAAGAACTGAAATCAAAAGAAGAAAAATGGAGTCTGTCATTGGTGATATCAATATTTAAACAAATACATTATGCTATTTATTTATTTGCGTTATATATTCCTTTATTTATATATGGTCTCAATTCTTTGAATGTCATTTAGGTTTTTTGATAATCATTCATGTTTTGACAGTATTTATTTAGTGCTTACTAAACATCATTCTTTGTACTTAGGGCTCATTTACCAAAATAGCCCAAAGAGACACAGTCTCTTGTCCTAATAAGGCTAAAATGTCAGTTTCTCAGAGCACTATCAGTTTTACATACTTCTGAAGGAAACATATTGCTATCACCTAATGGATAGTCTCATGTATAGTAAAGATAATTAATTTTGTACTAAAATATTTAAGATATTAGAGAATGATTATTAAGATATATGAAATTATCTTCACTACTTCTGAAAATCACCAACTATATCTATATTTCTATTGTAAGAATTTTTGCCTATTGTGAAAACTTCAGACAAAATAATTCATAGGTGAGAAGTATGTCATATAATTGTTTGTAATGAAATATTTTATTTCTATTTTCCAGAACATATCCATAAAATTAAATTTAAATCTAATAATGTGACCTGCATAAGCAAAAATTATTTTATGTCTTAGATATGCATTTGAAATAGTTCAAATAGTTTAAGATTTTTCTTAAATTAATTTGGAAAAAATTATGTTTTAAAATGACCTCTATTTTAGTACTTTTATTTAAAAAGCTATATATTCCTGGAAACAAAAGCAATTGATGAAATAACTTTAGCAATTTAGTAGTCTAATTTTCCATTTATGTGGCATATTATACTGTGCTATATATTCTCCGAAATTATATGTACACAAACAATGTCTAGAAATAGTAATTTACCAGGGCATAATAATACATGATTGAGATGTGGTACTGTTTAAGTTTCAAAACTTCAATTTTCTTTGCTTACTGAAATTTATAATTAATAGTGTAGCTTCTTTTCATAGTCTAATGTGGACACATTGCAAATTTCCTGTTGTCTTACCATGTTGCAATATATAATTTTTCCATCAAATAATTTTGAAAAATTCATAGATTATATAATTTTACTCAAGAGAAATCTATTCTTTCATTAAACAAAAAAAAGTCTTCAAAATATTCCAAAGGAGACCCTAAAATCTCTTTGGCATCACTTAACAAAATTTTGATTTCCAAATGTCCTCAAGTAATTCTGATAGATGATTGCACAATACCATGATATATCACCAATTTCCAAATGTTAAGGATGTTAAATCCGAGTGGATAAGATAAATGTGTATTTTTGAGGTATATTTTAGAGTTATATTCTAATAATCACCAAAAGAACTATGCTAAATAAAAGTGGGTTTTGATGATCATTAAAGAATTAGGAGAGTTTGCTGGGCTGAAGCATTGTTGGTTAAAGGGAGTTGGAAATGAATAAAACCTAGAAAAAAATTTTAAATACAAATGCAGTTTATTCTTTTACTGAGGAGTCTGAACTTTATTAATTTACTCATTATATGCTTTTAGAAGAAAATTATGAAATGAAAATATATCCTTTAGAAATACTATTTTTTAAATAACATGCAGAGAAGATTGGAGGAAAGCTGGATGTAAGAAAACAAATAGAGACTTGTATTAGCCTAGAAATAAGAAAATAAGAGCTTAGATTGGAAAATTAGAAATGGGAGTAAGAAAGCAAACATAGCTAATAGATATATTTCAAATATTTTGCATCACTTAGCAAAATATTAGTTATTAAGATGAAGAAATAGTTTGAAAATTATTCATAATTTTGAGCTTGATTGACTGAAGACAGAATAATTTCATAAAGGAGGAAGGTCAGAGATTCTGGCCATAGGGATTCAACATGAATCTAATTTAAACATGTTGAGCTGGATGGTACAACAGATTGTGCAAGAATATATCTTAGTAAGGATTTTGAAATTGGAAATAGGTCTTGTAGCATAGCTTTTAAGATCCCAGGGAAAGACAAATTATATACAGCTGCATGATTCTACTTGAACGTCCTTATGTATAGCCTTGTTTTTTATTAAGCATTTGTTACAAGCTATAAAAGTGAACTTGGAGGATGTGAATTTTCATGTAACTGTAAAGGCTCTTATTTTTCTCTAGTCCAGTGGATAAAACTAAATTTTCTAAAAAAGTTAATGAAAATATGGTGACCTACTTTTCTTTTGAAAGGTCTTAAAAAACAAGTTTATTTTTCTGATTTTAATAATTCAAGTTTACTTTAAAGAGTCTTTTTGACAGTAATACCATGTATAATAGATTCTGCAGAATAAAGCTTATAGGGACTTCATACCTTGACATCTTGTCTCCTATAAGCAGATGAAATGTTAAAAAGGAAAATAACTATGATGAATGAGAGATATTAAAAAACATGTCATGTTAATGAAGGAATTTGTCTCAAGAAGATTCATTTAAAAAATGTACAGAGACAATTGAAAGCAATGGGATATTTAAAGCAAAGGATTTATGTCATACAAAGAACGTGGCTTCCTATCAACTTCTTTTGTCAATGCAAATGAGTAATATAGTCATTCTGAAGGTATGCTATTAATATGTTCTTAACCCTAGGATAAAGCAAATATAACTATTTGTAGTAAAATTATTTGTCTTACAAAATTGTCAATAGTGATTTTGGAAAGTAAGTAATATTCAATTTAACAATAGACAAAAATATTAGTGCATTTTTGTGTTGCCAATGCCAGATTTTCTTCACTGAATTAAAGCTTTTTCTCTTAAATCTGAGGTTTTTGTAAAAGTATGTTTCAGGTATTACATGTAACATTATAGTGGATCAGATTTCTCTCCCTAACTTGTTATATCTCTTGACTTTTTATTCATTTAATCAACTTTTTCTAATCAAAAAACTGTTATGTGCCCATTCCAAGTATTGCTGATGGACAACAGTGAATAAAACAGTATAACTACTTTATATTCTGAAAGGAAGATAGACAGAAGGAAAATAATTAAATTAATATGAAATATCCTATTACAAAGTCATAAGCCATATCGACAGGTAATATAAATAGAAAATAATTTTATAGTTTTTATTAGAGACAAATTATACAGGTCCTTATACACTCTTCTCATAGTGATAGATATCTGTGGGAAGTTTTGGAACAAGAAGTAACATCTGACGTAAGTTACTAAAATAAGGACTTTTTAGACTGGTTTGGAAGGTGTTGTTTGCTTGATCAAATACAAGAGCATAAAATTATAGAGAAGTGACAATATAGGGATATAGTTTACAGGTAGAACTGACAAGACTCCCTATGGAGTAGAGAGACATGGTCTATGAGAGAAAGAGACAATTCAAGGATAATTCTTTTTGGCATTTAGGGGTCTGAGTATCTGAGTAAGTGCTGTGACTTACTGAACTAGAAAATATTAGAGAAGGTATATGTTAGATTTGCTGATTAATATCAAAATGAAGATGCTTGATGTAAATTTGGCATACAGACATGACATAGATCTGTGATAATTTCCCTTCCCATCACTCATGCAGGTTATTTTGTTTTCATTAAAGCAGCATGTAATTATTGCCCTCTAAAATAAAAGCTTTTGATGAATACTTAGTCTACAGTTAGTATTTACATAAACCATGAAACTTGGCTAGATTAAATAGCCAGAATTTATTTTTATAAAGAAAAACTCTTGAAGACTTGAGGAATTTGATAAATTACTAACTAGAAAGAAAATAATCCAGCAAAATAAATGAGAAGAAATACATAAAGAGGCAGGAGGAAACCAGAAGAGTACAGTGTTATATAGACTGAGGTAAAACACAAATTAAGAAGGAGGAAATAATCAACTATAGCAAATGCTACATGGCTGAATTCCATAAGGACTAGAAATTATTTATTAGATTTCCTGATGTGGAAGTCATTGCGGACAATAAAAAATGTACCAGTAGAATCTGACAAACATGTTCAACTCAAGTAGGTTTAAGAGAAAATAGGAGGCAAAGAATTGAAGCTGGTGTGTGTATAAAAATGAGAAGAATTTTGATGTAAAGGGCTATGGAGAATGAGTTAAAGTAAAGAGATAAACAGTATTAAACTTTTTGTTTATCTTTTTACCAGGACATATCTCAGCATGTTTCTCTGGTCATAGAAATGATTCAAATAGAGGAAAAAATAATGCAGTAGAGAGGGTATTAATTGCTGGATCAACATATTTGTGTTGATGACAGGGAATGGATCCAGAGTTCAAAAGAAGGGACAGAGACAGGTCATACTAATTGTGTTATTTGAACACAGTATTTGTACAGATGCATATGAATTTGTACAATTTAAGTAGAAAGATGAGTTTTCCTTAAATATTTATTTTTCATTGAACTACAAGTGAGAACATTAGGTAAGAATTAAAGAAGAGGCATGGGTGCTGGGTTCAAGAAAAAACAAAAGATATGAGGTGATTAAACATAAGGATGGGAGGATGCATTGTCTAAATTTGCTATCAAGGGTTATCTATGTGAGATTTCCCCAAAATTCTGCAGTTGGACCTAGAAAGGATAGAATTACAGTAGATTCTGTATTGGCTTGAGAGGCTTACAACCCATGATCTAGTCTGTCCTTGAATATCTAATCAAGTAATTTCTGAAAAGGCACCTAAACTCAGAGAACCTCCGATAACTGTTTAACGTAAAGTTATTATGCCCTGAGAATGTACTATATACCTAGCCACTGAGTTTAATAGAGGTTATCTCATCAAATACTCAAAATTATCTGTGTCAATGTTTTTGTCTATATATTAGTTGCAAATTTTTAAGGAAGTTAAGGAACTGATCCAAAAAGACTTTGCTAGCAAGTGTCAGAGACTGGATTATAATCCTGATGTAGAATTCTAGAAGCCGAATATTTAACCTCAAATGATACTACCTCTTTATGGCATTTTAATCTCACAAAAAGGTAAACAATGAAGCACAAATGAAAATAAATATTGTCCAGTCATTTAAAGGAATAGATGCCATTGTTAACTTTTGATAAACAGTAAGTAAACTTCTTCTGCAAAAGTCCAGATATAGATATTTTATTTTTTAGGTACAATGTAGTATTGTTAGAACTACTCAACTCTGCCACTGTAGCAAAATAGCAGCCGCAGAAAATATGAAAATAAATGGACATTTCTGTATTCCAATAACTCATTATGTGCTATGGGACATAATCTGCTCCCCACTACACTAAATAATAGTTTTCATCTTCAGTCTTCTAACTGAAATGTGGGCCATTGTGAAATTCCCTGAGGATGAAATTTACGAGATTAATAATTACCGACTTTCTAGCCACTAGGCTCAAATTTACAGTTGAGTTGTACTGACAGAAAAGCTTGATTCTTAAGACTTTTTTAGAGTGTTAACATGATAATAAGAAAATGGGAGATTCTTAAGGAGAACATATAACAAGGAAGCAAATTAAATGCTGGAAAAAATTAAAACAATAGAGTAAAAGGGGAAATGAGAATGTCATTGAAAGAACCTGAAGTAGTATCAAATATTTTAGTTGCTTAGGCTTCAAATTGTTATATAAGTATTCAAAGTACAAAGCATACATATCATTCAAATCAATACCTTATTTTAGAAGGTATTACATGATATATCAAATGCTATATCATACAACCATAGATTATTAAAGTAAAAGATGATTTTATAATCAATAACCAATATCTTCAAAAATTTTACTTAGTGTGTACTATCATATTTGGAATCTCCCAGTCTTTTCAAGATGATGTTAAATAATATATGATATTAAAACTCAACATTTTCTTAAGGATTCCAGTCCATATTTGGAAATTCCTAAGAGTTAGGAGTTATTATAACAAAAAATCTAATCTTTCTTCCTTTGACAGCTTTTCACATATTTAAATATAGTTATAGTATCTCTAACTATTAATGATAACTTCAGCCAAGTACACTAAGTACAGAAAAATTAGAAACATTTAAGACATTGAATTTCACTTCGGCTATTTAATAGATAAGAAAGAAGGCACATATTTCAATAGAATTAATTCGAAACCATGAAAATACAGACATTTGTTTACACAGTAGTTTGAGAATACTGAACTAGATTATTCATTTACATTGCTCTAAAAATAAAACCTGCTATTTATAAATTAGTTACCATATATATTCAAAGAATAAATCATGGAGAATGTGGTTAATGAAATCCCAAATTTATTATACCGCTAAATAATCTGTATCTTGTAATTATGACTTTTTTTTTGCAGAAAAAGCAAGCATTCCCCTATGATGGCATTTTTTAGAAAAATGTATGTTCTGCTAGCCTATGGAATTTAGCTTTTTGCGTCCATCCTGTAGTCATTACATTCTTGCTTTATAAGTCTATATTATAAGGAAATTGAACTGGGAAAAAATTGAGCCTATTCACTCAGCCTGTAATGTACATGACATCTGTATGATGATTATCAACCACATTATCTGAAATGTCACTAAGTTGTAGCTGTAATTCCAATAGTATTAAGGGGCATAAATCCAATTCATAGACAGAAAAATTTTAAAACCCTTTTTTATTTTCTCTCTAAAATCTGTTGAGAAATAAATTGGCAATTTTAACAGATGTACTTTAAACTCATAAGGATTATTTTTCTTTTGACATTGTATGTCAGACTATGATTTCTCTTTAATACTTCCTTAACTACAATTTTATTTATTATTTATTTATTTATTTATTTTTTGTCTTTTCAGGGCTGCACCCACGGGATATGGAGAGTCCCACGCTAGGGGTCTAATCAGAGCTGTAGCCACCAGCCTATGCCACAGCAACGCCAGATCCGAGCCACGTCTGCAACCTACACCACAGCTCATGGCAACACCGGGTCCTTAACCCACTGAGCAAGGGCAGGGATCAAACCTGCCACCTCATGGTTCCTAGTTGGATTCATTTCCACTGTGCCATGACAGGAACTCCTACACATACAATTTTAAAAATTGCATTTACTGAAGTAAAATTTATACACAATAAATATTTCTAAGGATTTTCATTTAACCTCTTGCTTTATGTTAGTATTAGTTCTTTTCAGTCAGTACTTTTAAGTACTCCCTTTAGCATTCCTTCAGGGGCTGGTCCATTGAGGAAAGTCTTTTCTATCTTCTTTTACCTTCATCTTTGATATATGTTTTGATGGATTAACAATTATGAATTTTCTATTTTTTTTTTTCATTTTGGCCACCCAACAACATATGGAGTTCTTGGGGCCAGGGATCAGATCAAATGCTTCATCCTTAACCCACTCTGCAGGCCAGGATGGAAACTGTGTCTCAGTGCTGCAGAGATGCCCCCAATCACATTGCACCACAGCAGGAGCTCCTGAATTTTCTATTTTTTCCTTAAGCACTTTTATCATGTCCTATTGGTTTTTGATAAGTCCACATTTATTTTAATTATTGTTTCTGTCTATATATGTCATTTTCCTATACCTGTTTTCAAGATTTTTCTTTTTTCTTTGGTTTTCTGCAGACTGACTATAATTTGCCTCCTTGTAATTTTCTTGGTATTTTTCTTGCTTGAGGTTCACTGGCCTTCTTGAATCTTAATTTTTTTCCTTTCATAAATTTTGTATAGTTCTTAGCCATAATAACTTTATTTTTCTGCCTCTTTCTCTCATTCTCTGGTACTTAAAAGTACATGTGTATTGTATTTTGACATTGTCCCATAGATTCTTAGGTTTTATTCATTTTAAAATCTGTTTCCCTCTTCACTTGATTCAACAATTTGTAGTAATCTGTCTTTAATTCTTTCTTCTGTCTCTCTATTTGGTTTTTAAATCTATTCAGATAATTTTTATTGTAATCATTGTAAATTTCAATTCTAAAATTTTCAATTTATAAAATATATTTCTCTGCTAAATTTGTTATTATTTTATTTATTATGTTTGTTTTTCCTTACATGTTCTAAACATGTTCTATAACATGTTTAGTTATAACATGTGCTTTAAAGCTTTTGCTTAATTCCAACATTTGAGTATTATCAGGGTTGACATCTGTTAACTTTTTTTCCTTTTAGAGTCTTTTCATATTTAGTATGTTAAGTCATTTTAGATCAAATCTCAGTCAGTATAAAGTGTTATGTTGTGGGAACTTCGTTTACAATTATATTCCTCCAAAATGGTGATATTTGATTTTACAGGCAACTATTGTAGAGTTAAACCATAATTTTTTTTTACACCTTTGAAGAGGAATTGTTCAGATTCCAGTTAAGAGTGATTTTAATCTCCTCACATGTGAGTAGTTTGTGATTAAAAGAGACATGGGCTGTTTATATGCAAAATCTGAGGTTCTCCTTTTCCAGCTATCTCTTACTTACTGATTCTCTCTCACACTCAAATGCCTGTTGTTGCCCTAGGTTTCTTTCTCTTTTTATTATGTCCAGAAAGATGGTGAGCTTTCTCTCATAGTTTTAGCCACCTCACAAAACTACAACTATTATTCTGTCGGCCCCCATATCAAAGCCACAAAAGTGAAAAATTCATTTTTGCTAGTTATTTTCTCTAATTACAACTTTCTTTCCAAAATATGCCTGCATTGGTTTTCTCTGTAGAATAGTTCTGTGATTGCATTTTGAATTTTGGCCAGCATTTGTAGTTGTTATTTACAAAAGTGTAAGTTTTTTTTTAGGTTTCTCTGCTTTATGTATGTATTCAAATCTGACTGTGTTATATTTTCCTTTATATTCCTTTCAAAATATTTCCTCTGGTCTGTGATTCTTTTTCTTTTACCATGAGTGATTTAGTAGTTTGTTTAATTTTCAAATATGTAGGGATTTTGTGGCAGTATTTCCATTGCTAAGCACTAATTTGATATTATTCTTTACAAATAGCACACTCTGAATAATTTCAGTTTTTGTGTTTTTAATTTTTCCAGTTTCATTGAGAAATAATTGATATGCAAATTGTGTGCTTTTAATGTATACAATATGATAATTTGATACAAGTATATATATTTTAAAATGATTATGACAATAAATTTAGTTAACATCCATTTCATGACACTTTTTCTTTGATGGAACATGCAAAGTCTACTCCCTTAGCAACTTTCAAGTGTATGAGACAATGCTATTAATTATAGTCTATCTTCTACCATATGAAGATTCCTAAGACTTATCCATCTTATAATTGAGAGTTTGTGTCCATTGACCAACATCTCAACATATCCCCTTCTTCCCAACCTCTGGTTCTATTCTCTATTTCTGCAAGTTTAGCTTTTTATTTTTATTTTTTTTAAGATTCAATATATAAGTGAGATCATACAGTATTTGGCTTTCTCTGACTTATTTCACTCAGCATAATGATCTCAAGATCCATCTATCCATGTTGCCAAAAATAGGATTTTCTTCTTTCTCATGGATGAATAATATCCCACTGTTTGTGAGACATGCAACATTTTTTAATCCATTTATTCATCAATGGACACTAAGATTGTTCATGAATTCTATTGGATTGAATATTGTTAGTGTATTCTATCTTATCCCCAGTACTAGCTTATTAGCACTAATTTTATCAGTGTGTGATCTGTGCGGTAATATAGACCCCACATTCAAAATGGCTCCATGGTTGGTTTAATGTTCTGAGGTAGCTATCTTGAAATTCTTAATATTTTTTTTAAAATAGCTCAGCATATTAATTTTTCATTGAATACCAGAAATTATATAGCTGGCCCCCACACATATATTTTATTTTTAGTGTTTTCCCTAAGTTTTACTCTATTCATCTTCAACTTTTCATAGCCTATTTTCAAATAATAAAGTACTATTTCATATATAAGAAATTTAATACTGTAGAATTGTATTTGCTCCCTCTCATTCTTTGTGTTGTTATTGCCATATATTTTATTTATACATAATCCCTACATTAAATTTTTATTTTAAAAATGATTGTCTCTTAAATACATTAAAATGAAATCATTATCTTTTATATTTACCATCATTTTACCATTTTTGAAATTCTTTTTTATTTGAACTTATTTGGTTTTATTAATTTTTTGTATTTAATTTTTGTATTTACTTTGGAATTATGAATGTGCAAGATCTAAATACATAAGGAGTTTAAATATGATTTTATGGTTGTACTTATATAGCAGTATTTGTAATCACTGTGGTTCCATGGAAGCTGGTTAATTTTTTTTTTCTTTTTAGCTGCTGTTGGGTTTAATAATAATATATAGTTTTAGGTATATACAATGCAGTGATTCAGTATTTTTAGACCATACTCCACATAAAGCTATTATAAAATTCTGGCTATATTTCCTATGCTGTACATTAAGCCCTTGTATCTTATGTATTTAATAGCTAGTACTTTATATCTTTTAATCCATTTCCTTTGTCTTGCTCCAACCTACCTCTCCACTGGTAACTACTAATTTGTTTTTGAAGCTATCAGTCTGTTTCTGTTTGGTTACACTCATTCGTTTTATACTTTATATTCCATATATTAGTGAAAACATGCAGTATTTGTCTTTCTCACTCTGACTTATTTCATTAAGCATAACATCCTCCAGGTCCACCTATGTTGTTGTAAATGGCAAAATTTTATTTTTTAAATAGCTTAGTGTTATTGTGTGTGTGTGTATATCTATATCTATCTGATATCATTTTTATCCATTCACCTGTTGATAGACAGGTTGCTTCCATATCATGGTGATTATAGTAATACTGTGTGTGTGCAAGCATGTGTGTATATCTTAGCAATAATAACAATAATTGGGGCAGATACATCTTTTCAAATTAGTGTTTTTGTTTTTTGGATATATACTCAGGAGTGCCGAGTCATTATTTGTTGTCTTTCATAAGAGTCACTGTAAAAAGTGTAATGTGATACTTCATTGTGATTTGCATTTCCCTGATGATAGTGATGTTAAGTATATTTACATGTGCCTGTTGGCCATCTGTTTATCTTTTTTGGCAAAATGCCTGTTCAGTTCCTCTACCAATGTTTTAATTAAGTTGTGTTTTTTTTTTATACTGAGTTGCACAAATTCTTTATATATTAAGCTCTTATAAGATATCATTTGCAAATATCTTTTCTCATTTATTGGGCTGCCTTTTCATTGATGGTTTCCTTGGCTGTGCAAAACTTTTAAGTTTGATTAGGTTCTATTTGTTTATTTCTGATCTTGTTTCCCTTGCTTGAAAAAATACTTTCATCAGGCTTAAGAATCATCTCATTTATTTCCTGTAGTATAAGTTGCTTTTTTCCACAGTTTCTGATGAAAAATTTGTGATTATTATCTTTATTCCACAGCACAATGCAACGTTTTTTCTCTCACATCTTATATAATTTTGTCATTATCATTGTCTTTCATAATCATATTATATTATATTATGTTTTCTAGTTTTGATTATTTCCATATTTATTTTGCCTCGTCATTTCTGAGTTTATCAGTTGGGCTTAGGCTTTTCACCAAGTATTGGAATTCTTACACTATTTTATGTAATATATTTTCTTATCTCAAACTTTTATAGGACTTTAATTGCACACACATTAAATTACTTGAATTGTCCCACCAGTCACTGAAATTCTCTTCATTTTCTTCAGCACTTTTTTTCTCAGTGCTTCACTTTGCATATTTTCTGTTGCCAGATTTTCAAGTGTGCTGGTATTTGGTAGATTTTGATCTACTCTTAATTCATTTAGATATTGTATCTTACATCTCTAGAAATTTTCCTTTGAGTATTCCCTTTATCTCTTCATTTTGTTATTTTCTTTTAAATTATTGGTTATGTCACATATATTTCTAATAATACTGACTCAAATTCCTTACACATTACATCTGTCATTTCTCTTTTTTCTTTTTTTTTTCTAATGATATATCTCTCTCATGGCATTTAGTTATATTTTTTCATATATTCTCATCTGTGGTAGTTTCTAACTAGATCCTAGACATTGCAATTCCATATTAATCAGTGATGAAATTGATTTTTCTCATTTAAATAGCTTTAATTTTTTTTTCTTAGAACAAGATAAATTTCTTGAAAATTTCTTAGGGAAGGTTTAATATAGCCTTAACTCTGGCCTAATTTATCTTTACTAGTTAGGCTTGATCCATCTGAGATCTCTAATAAATATTGATAATGTTCTTCAAGTACTTTCTACTCTGACTATTCAGAGTTCAAATCTCTCTCAATCTTGGCTCTGAAAATTACTTGATTTACCTCATTCCATTTGGTATTCTCTTAAACTCACAAGTTTTACCCCATGTGTGTTTGTTTCAGTATTCAGCAGTTAGTTCAGATTTCAGGAGCATTTATTCTGCTTAGCTCTTACCTCTCCAGATTTCTGTCCCATGTATGCAGTCTTATCAATACTACCATCCTCTCTTTGAGTTCCTTTTCCCTGGACTTCAGTTCACTAATTGCCTCCAGGCAGATATATTACATGACCATAATATTTTCTTATTTTTGTCCCTTCTTTAAGTGATTTAAATATTCTTTGCCACCTATTGCCCAATGTCTGAAAACAATTTCATATCATTTTGTCCAATTTCTAATTGTTAACTATGCAAGTGGGTGTTTTTATTCCCTTTGTCCCTATAGCCATTAGTAAGAACCACATGTTCCTTCTTGTAATATCTTGTAAAACCTATAACATTTTTCAATGAAACTCATTAGTAATAAGATATTCTTACTAAGACACTCTCTTCATCAAAATGTTAGTAAAAGTCCTACATCCATAAGATGACATAAGTAGAGGAAATCATTTGTATTTAAATTATGTGGTCAATAGTACATATTAACAACATAGTATACATATGCTTAATCATATTTATAGTGGCAGACATAATAAATTACAGATTTGCACCTAATTATAATAACTTTGGATAATAGAAATTAGAAAACAAGTAAAAGGGCAGAATTGTTAATAGAAATAATAACATGCAAAACTTAGGCTCACATACTAAAAGGAAAAGGAAAATCACTTTATTAAAATGGAGATGACCTTATAAAACAATTGAAGTAGATAGCACAGGAAGCTGGGGTTTCTTGCTAATGGTGCTGACTTTATGAGCTTAGTGTCAAATTATTCCTTTGTACTATTGTATGTTATGGAATGGTGACAAAGTATTAGAGATAATCCATGTCTTTATTTGAAAGGTCAACACATGTTAAAGAAGATAATTTGTCTCTAATATCTAAAAAAACCTTGAAAAATTTATTATTTAATGAGAAACCTAAGAGAATAATACAAGCTGAAATAAAGTTGGATGAGTTCTGGGGCCAAGGAGCACAAATAATATATTTAAAGAATCATTTTCACCACAATGAGGTACAATTTTTTTTAAAAAATTGAGACGGATATAATATATTCTCAAAGTTATTATTAATTAAATTTAGTGATATAGCTTTGTATAATGTATTTTTCACAGAATTGGCAATTCTGAAAATATTTAAGATTCATAGAAGTATCTTAAAAATAAGCATATTTGTTGTAATTAAATACAGCCAGATTTATCATTATTGGAGAAGTTACAGATACAAGAGTAAGTTGGAATGATTCATTGTACCTACAATGAGGAAGAAGGGAATATCTATTCATATTTCTAATAACTACCAGGGTTAGCTTCAAGAAAACGATAGACCATGAACCATAGATAACTTTGTATACTTTTTAATGTTTTAAGACAGCTCTTTGACTATCAAAGATAATAACACTTTTAAAATGATCAATGATTTAGGGAGAAAAAATGATTAGAAAATGAGACCTAATTGGACATTCTCCATATGCACAGGCAACTCAAAATTGTTCTAACTATGGATTAGGCAAAACACAGGGCAAAAATCTGTAACCTAAACCAATCAACAACATAAATGGTACAGATCATTTCCAGAGTGGTATTTTAAGTTAATTTTAGTTAGATTATAACGTAGAACTACCATATGACCCAGAAGTCCCACTCTTGGGCATATATCTAGACAAAAATTTCCTTGAAAAAGACGCATCCACCCGCATGTTCATTGAAGCACTATTCACAATAGCCAAGACATGGAAACAACCAAAATGTGCATCAACAGATGATTGGATTAGGAAGATGTGGTATATTTACACAATGGAATACTACTCTGCCATTAAAAAAATAATGCCATTTGCAGCAACATGGATGGAACTAGAGACTCTTGTACTGAATGAAGTAAGTCAGAAAGAAAAAGACAAATACCCTATGATATCACTTATATCTGGAATCTAATATATGGCACAAATGAACCTTTCCACAGAAAAGAAATACATGGACTTGGAGAATAGAGTTGTGGTTGCCAAGGGGGAAGGGGAGGGGGGAGGAGGGAGTGGGATAGATGGGGTGCTTGGGGTTAAATGCAGACTATTTCCTTGGGAATGAATTGTCAATGAGATTCTGCTGTGTATTACTGGGAACTATGTCTGGTCATTTATGATGGAGCATTTTAATGTGAGGAAAAATAATGTATACATGTGCGTGTAATTGGGTCACCATGCTGTACAGTGGAAAATTGACAGAACACTGTAAACCAGCTATAATGGAAATAAATAAAAGTCACTATATAAAAAAAGAAAATGTATTTCAATTTATTTCTTTCATCAAAATTCTAATGCATTCTTTTTAAAAGAGTTACAGTAGTGAATACATACACATATATTGCTATTTTATCCATTTTAATTGTATAATTTAGTGGCATTAATTATATGCACAATATTGTGCAACCATAACCAAAAACTGTTTCCAAAACTTTTATCTGTCAAACCAAATTCTGTTACTATTATGCAATAGTACTCTATCATTCACCCCTTGATAACTTTGCATCTTTCTTTCTCTATGAATTTGCCTATTCTATGTAATCATATAATATTTGTCCTTTTGTGTTTGGTTTATCTCCCTTATCATATTTTCAAGGTCCACCCATGTTGTAGCATGTATCAGAAAGTCATTTCTTCTTATGGCTGCCTAATACTTCATTTCATATATATGCCACATTTTGTTTACACATTCATCTGTTGGTGGATATTTAAGTTGTTTCTACCTTTTGGCTATTGGGAATAATACTGCAGTGGACATTGATGCACAGAACTTAATTGAGTCCCTGTTTATAATTTTTTTTTTACATATTCAGGAATAGAGTTTCTGGGTTGTGTTTATTTGCTAGGGTTGCTCTTAAAGTTTATACCACCATAAACTGGGTGACAAAAAACAAAAATTACTGTCAAAGTTCTGGTGGCTAAAAGCCTGAGATTAGGTATTAGCAGGATTAATTCCTTCCTAGGCTTGGAGGAAAAATTTATGTCATGACTCTCCCCTATCTGCTGGTGGTTTGCCATTATCATAAGAAAAAAAAAAAAACAAAAGGACAGAGAAATTTTACATAAATTTTTCCATAATTTTTCAAAAGGTAAAACTAAACTACACTAGCAGGTATAGTTTAGAGAATTAGTGAAACTATATATAAGTAAGAAAAGCATTGTCCCAATAATCAGAATTCCATTGACTTCTATGAGAGACAGTGGGGAAATGTCAATGGGAAAAGATTGGGGGGGATTTCATGTTGTTATATCTGTTTCTGGGCCTAGGTCTTTTCATCTACAAATTAGGACTAATAATAGCACATTACTGGTACCATCGTTGGAAGAATACATTATTTATAATTGTGCTTGTACACAGAAAGTATCCAACATATTTTAATTCTTTACCAAGATAATTTTATTCCCTTTCCTGACCTATATTTTAGGCATGCCCTTAAGTATAGATTATATAACTTTAATCAAAGTTTTTGAAAATTTTGTTTGATACTTTTCTAAAAATTTAATACAATATAATGCAATACTGAGAATTTTCTTTTATCATTTACTCCATTATAACTGCAATTAACTCAAAATATTTGGTTACATTATTAATACAACTTAATTTAAGAGCATATTTTCTGTGGTTATTACATAAGTAGATTTGAATAGATAATGCTAAAGCAAGCATGGCCATATATTTTTGTTTTCAAATATTTTTTATCATATCTTTGTAAGAAATGAAACTGGTAGCAATAATTATTCAAACCTTTCACTTTGAGGAACAAGCTCTATCAACAATCAATTAAATAGAAGAAGGCTTCCACAGTGTATTAATTAGATAAGTTCAGAAAGATATAATAATCTAATATCAACTTGCATTCTACAGAATAAGAAAATTAATTTGTATAGAAGTACAATTAAAATAGGAACTACAAATATAATTTAAGGGAGTTCTTCTTGTGGCTCAACAGTGACAAACCCAACTGCTGTCTAGGACCTTACAGGTTTGATCCCTAGCCTCACTCAGTGGGTTAAAGATCCAGCATTGTGGTGAGCTGTGGTGTGGGTCACAGACATGGCTCTGATCCCTCATTGCTGTGGCTATGGCTGTGGAATAGGCTGGAAGCAGCAGCTCCAATTCAATCCCTAGCCTGGGAACTTCCATGTGCCATGGGTGCAGCCCAAAAAAGAAAAACAAACAAACAAAAGACAACTACAGCAAAAAATATAATTTAAAAATTCAACTCATATTCTCAAATGTACCCTGGATGTCAGGTACAATTTCAATAATTTTATATAATTTAATTGCCAGTAATAAAGGTGGTGTTATGTTCTCATTTTAGAGTTAATTTTAAAAAATCAAATACCTGGGAATACACCTGACCAAGGAGGTAAAAGACTTATATGACAAAAACTACAAAACATTAATCAAGGAAATTAAAGAAAATGTAAAGAAATTCTCCTGGGTTTGAAAAATTAATGTTGTGAAAATGGCCATACTACCCAAAGCAATCTACAGATTCAATGCACTCACCATCAAATTCCCATGACATTTTTCACAGAACTAGAACAAACAATCTAACAATTTATATGGAACCACAAAAGACCCAGAATTGCTAAAGCAATCCTGAGGAACAAAAACCAAGCAAGAGGCATAACTCTCCCAGACTTAAGGCAATGTTACAGAGCCACAGTCATCAAGACATTGTCGTACTGGTACTAAAACAGACATACAGACCAATAGAAGAGAATAGAGAACACATAAATAAACCCTGACACCTATGATAAATTAACCTTTGACGAAGGAGGCAAGAATATAAAATGGAAAAAAGACAGTCTTTTCAGCAAGTATTGCTGGGAAACCTGGACAGCTGCATACAAATCAATGAAACAAGAACATACCCTCACACCATGCATGAAAATAATCTCAAAATGGCTTAAAGACCCAAATATAAGACAAGACACCATCAAACTCCTGAAAGACTTACAAATGTTTTCTCAGGTCAGTCTCCCAAAGCAACAGAAATAAGAGCAAAATAAACCAATGGGACCTAATCAAATGGACAAGCTTTTGCACAGGAAAGGAAACCAAAAAGAAAACAAGAAGACAGCTTACAGAATGGGAGAAAATACTTTCAAATGATGCAAAGGACAAGGGATTAATCTCTAAAATATACAAGCAACTTATACACCTCAACAGCAAAAAAGCCAATGGAAAAATGGGCAAAAGACCTGAATAGACATTTCTCCAAGGAAGATATACAGATGGCCAGCAAGCACATGAAAAAAATGTTCATTATCCCTGATTATTAGAGAAATGCAAATCAAACCTCCATGAGATGCCACTTCACAACAGTCACAATGGCCATCATTAAAAAGTCCACAAATAAATGCTGGAGGGGATGTGGAGAAAAGGTAACCCTTCTGCACTCTTGGGGGGAATGTAAGCTGGAAAACCACTCTGGAGAACGGTATAGAGGTATCAGAAAACTATACATAGAACTCTCATATGATCCAGCAATCCCACTCTTGGGCATATATCCAGACAAATCTTTCCTTAAAAAGACACATACACCCGCATGTTCATTGCAGAACTATTCACAATAGCCAAGACATGGAAACAACCCAAATGTCCATTGACAGATGATTGTATTAGGAATAAATGGTATATATAAATAGTGGAATACTACTCGAGCATAAAAAAGAACGAAATAGTGCCATTTGCAGCAACATGGATGGAACTAGAGACTCTCTTACAGAGTGAAGTAGGTCAGAAAGAGAACGACAAATACCATATGACATCATTTATATCTGGAATCTAATATAGGGCACAAATGAACCGTTCCACAGAAAAGAAAATCACGGACTTGGAGAACAGACTTGTGGTTGCCAAGGGGGAGGGGAGGGAGTGGGATGGATTGGGAACCTGGGGTTAATAGATGCAACCTATTGCTTTTGGAATGGATTAGAAATGAGATCCTGCTGTGTAGCACTGGGAACTATGTCTAGTCACTTATGATGGAGCATGATAATATTAGAAAAAAGAATGTATACATGTACGTGTAACTTGGTCACCATGCTTTACAGTAGAAGAAAATTGAATTGGGGAAATAACAACAAAAAAATTAAAAAAAAGTAAAAGATGGTTGTTCCTATTAGGAATTTCTGAGTGGCTTATGAAACATAAGTATATGCTGTCATTGCATGTAACATGTAGTTGTCCTTTAACACATATCTGTTGAATCAATGACTAAAGAAAAAAGAAACCACTACTGGAGACCTACTACTGACTTTTTTTCTCATTCTGATCAAATGTTTGTATTAAATAATGCATATCCATCATCAAAGTTATGCTGTTATTTAGATAATTTCTTTTTAGAAATATGTTTAAAATTCTAAGTTCATTTCTTGATATCAGTTAATTTTAGATAGAGAGATGATTTTTTTTATCCTTTTGTAGACAAGATAAAATACATTTTAGGATTTTTATTAGAATTTAAGAAATATTGGAGTTCTATTTGTGGCTCAATGGAAAATAACTCAACTAGTATCCATGAGGATACATGTTCCATCCCTGGTCTCCGTCAGTGGCTTAGGGATCCCACATTGCCATGTGCTGTGGTGTAGGTCACAGACATGGCTCAGATCTAGTGTTCTTTTGGCTATGGTATAGGCTGGCAGCTGCAGATCTGATTCAACACCTAGACTGGGAACTTAAATATACTGTACCTGAAGCCCTAAAGATAAAAATAAATAATAAATAAAACATCATCATCTGAAGCAACATGTAACATTTTAATCATTCTTGAGTAATAGCTTATTAGTATTAAAAACTAAAATGTTGATATAAAGACCAATTACAATCAATTGCTTCTAAGTTTTTGGACTGCCAGTTCAAATTAACTAGGTGACCCTGATTTGTCATTTAATGTTTCTGAATCTTGGTTTTCTCACTTTTGAAATTTGAGCTAATAAAGTTACCTGGACTTATGAGATTATTAAAGCATAAAACAAGTTTACATATGTAAGTGGGATATTAATTTAATTTTGGAGACTTGTTTTGTGCTTTCTTATGGTATGTCTAAAGTAGCCTTTAATTTAAGGGTAGTGTAGAAACAGCTCTCAACTGTGATCTTCATGGTGTTGTTTTAGTTGAATACCAAGGTTATTATGCAAAAAAATTTCCATTCTGTATGGTTGGAACTTCTGTGTCTTCTAGAAATGTGTGATCTTCAAAAATATCCATTCATCTCATAGCACTCCTGTATCTGTTGTCTATCTGGACACAAAAGATCTCAACTTGTCATGTGCAACTTAGCATTTTGGCAGCGATTTAAGAGTCCACTATGTGGATATCTAGAGCCTCATCCATCTGCTTTCTTTCTATTCAGTTTGCTCTTTTGTTTCTAGTTTTTAAGGTGACAATTTAGATTACTGATTTTAAATAATTTAAAGGAGTTCCCGTCGTGGCGCAGTGGTTAATGAATCCGACTAGGAACCATGAGGTTGCGGGTTCGGTCCCTGCCCTTGCTCAGTGGGTTAACGATCCGGCGTTGCCATGAGCTGTGGTGTAGGTTGCAGAGGCGGCTCGGATCCTGCGTTGCTGTGGCCCTGGCGTAGGCCGGTGGCTACAGCTCCGATTCAACCCTAGCCTGGGAACCTCCATATGCCGCGGGAGCGGCCCAAGAAATAGCAACAACAACAAAAGACAAAAGACCAAAAAAAAAAAGAAAAAAAAATTAAAATATTTCTTCTCTAATATAGATATTAAATTTCAGTTCATTTCATTCAAAATATTTATTTCACCTTATCACAAAATTTTTGATAAATTACATTTTCATTTTCATTTAGTTCAAAATATTTAAAAAGAAATTTTCTGGTAGTGCATTAGGTTAAGGATCTATTACTGTTACTGCTGTGACTCAGGTCACTGCTGTGATATGGGTTCAATCCCTGGTCCATGAACTTCCACATGCTGAGGGTAAGGCAAAATATATTTAAAAGTTTCCCACGAGGGAGTTCATGTCGTGGCTCAGTGGTTAACCAAACTGACTGGCATCTCTGAGGATGCAGGTTCGATATCTGGCATCACTCAGTGGGTTAAGAATCCCACGTTGCTGTGAGCTGTGGTGTAGACTGGTGGCTACAGCTCCAATTGGACCACTAGCTTGGGAACCTCCATATACTGCGGGTGTGGCCCTAAAAAGAAGAAAGACAAAAAAAAAGTTTCTCATGAGGTTTCCACTTTGACCCATGTGTTATTTATTTATTTAGTCTTTTGTATTTTTTTAAGGCTGCATCTGCGGCATATGGAGGTTCCCAGGCTAGGGGTCTAATCAGATCTACAGCTGCCAGCCTATGCCATAGCCACAGCAACACCAGATCCTAGCGGTGACTGTGACCCACACCACAGCTCACTGCAATGCCGTCTCTCTAACCCACTGAGCAAGGCCAGGGATTGAACCCCAATGTTCCTAGTCAAATTCGTTTCCACTAAGCCATGACGGGAACACATCCATGTGTTATTTAGCATTGTGAAAATAAGTTGAAAATGATCAGAAAATATGTGGGAAAAGCAAAGTTCTTGACCATGAGAGATTTTTCACTTTAAATGTTGCATACATGCAGATACATGTGTATTTGTAAAATATACAAAAATTTTTTGAAAGTTCCGCATGCCAGGGATCAAACCCAGCCACATCAGTGACAATGCCAGATCCTTAACCCATTGAACTGTGAGGGAATTCCCAATATACAAGTAATGTTTATGCATTTGCATCTATGTATGAGACACATACATACTTCACACCCAAAAACCTATATTTAGATAGCTCAATATATAGATATGTGTATACTATTTTATGGATGGCTTTGAGAGTTAGACTCAAAAAATCATGAATTCATATAGTTAGAAGTCAGTGTTTCTTAAATTAGGGATAAATATAATTAAGAGATAAAATGGAAATACTTGTTTTGAATATATACTTGAGGTGAATTAAAACTTGAAAAGTTAGAGACTGAAAAAATCATCTCAGATATTATTGGAATAAACAAGATATGAAGTTTTAAGTTAATGGACAAGGGTAATGAGGATGAAGATGCAAAACAGTACATGTAAAAATTTTGAAAGCTGAAATAATAGATTTATAACCTAAAGGAAGAGAACAGAAAACATAATGAATAGTCAAATGATTTTGATGGAGACATGATAAAGATTTAAGTACAAGTGTCTATTTATTTTTACCTACTTTTGAGCAATCATTTTCAAACAATTTTTCTATATTTTAACATGCCACAAAGCAGGCAGCTGTAATATATATCAAACTGGCAAGTAGACACTTTTTGTAATAATATTTTGTTTTATATAAATATATATATTTGAAAATGCATGTATTTACTATTTTTATATTTCATATAATGAGTACTATAAAAATACAAAGATCTTGATATTTAAGGAATTTTTATTATTTAAAACTTTTCAAAAGTAGCTAGTATCTTTCATCTAGATAAATCTGAATTCCTATAGGTGATTTCCTTTAAATAAAGAAATCTTGTAAAGGGACATTTCTATGATTCTACTTGTAAAATACACTAATTATTGATATAAACTTCTAATATTTGAAGAATTGACTTTTTTTTTGAAAGGCAAGGTTTTTTTCATGCTGTTCCATAAACAATGGTAGGGATATTATGTATACTTTGCAGATTTATAAAAGATAATTGTTCAAAATTGGAATGGCTTAGGAAGATAATATTAAATGAAATATAATTGAGCAATCATATAACTTTATTATGGCAACTTAAGTTTGTCTGCAATATTGTTTACTGTAGAAGGTGATTTGTTGAAGAGTTTGAGTCAGTAGGAGTTTCCTATTTTTTTCATCACATTGTTAGCTCTTTGGAGCATGACAATTTTCTTCTTCCAAATTAGTACTTAGCAATATTAATCAAAGACTCTTTTTTTTGTTGTTGTTGTTATTTCTTAGGTTGCTGCCACGGCATATGGAGGTTCCCAGGCTAGGGGTTTAATCGGAGATGTAGACACCGGCCTACACCAGAGCCACAGCAACACAGGATCTGAGTTGCATCTGCTACCTACACCACAGCTCACAGCAATGCTGGATCCTTAACCCACTGAGCAAGGCCAGGGATCGAACCCGAAACTTCATGGTTCCTAGTCGGATTTGTTAACCACTGAGCCATGATGGGAACTCCTAATCAAAGACTCTTTAAGACAAAGTCCAATGTTTGATTATTTGCCTTTTATACATAAAGGTTATATCTATATAATAAATATATATAATTAAATCTATATAAATATATATATTATATATATATATTATATATATAATATATAGATATTATATAGATAATATATAGATATTGTATATTATATATATATATAATATATATAATATATATAGATATTATCTATATAATATATATAGATATTATATAGATATTATATAGACTCAAAGACTCTTTAAGACAAAGTCCAATGTTTGATTATTTGCCTTTTATACATAAAGGTTTATATCTATATAATAAATATATATAATTAAATCTATATAAATATATAGATATTATATATATATATTATATATATATAATATATAGATATTATATAGATATTATATAGATAATATATAGATAATATATAGATATTATATATTATATATAATATATATAATATATATAGATATTATCTATATAATATATATAGATATATATATAGATATTATATAGATAATATATAGATAATATATAGATATTATATATTATATATATAATATATATATAAATATATATATTAAATCTATATAATTAATATAGTTATTAAAATATGACTCAATCCATATCTTATTTTATTATTTGAATATTTTACACTAAATTACCTGTAGTACTTTATAATAATGGCTGACATCTTAAGTAGCAGGTTATATGTTAGCAGCTTTAGGTAGTTAACTGAATTTAAACCTCTCCATCCACATAGGATATGTAATATAAATTTTATTTTACAGGTGAAACTAACATGATCAAAAAACTTTCTTACTTGAGATTTTAAATCTAAAAATGGTTCCCACAAATTCAAATTCCAATGCTGATTTTTACAGTTATATTAGCTTCTGTGATGTTTTCTTTAATTTGTAAGCAACTCCCATTATATGGTTGTTATCTCGAACTGGCAGTGTTTTCAAACTTTCTGTTATGGAAAGTGTTAATATTTTTAATCATGCCAACAGATTAAGTTTTCTCCTATAACTCATAGTGTTAGGGTTGCATTGTTTCCTCATCTTGCCCGCTGCAGCAAAGAATTGAAATGGTCGGCATGTTGCCACAATTTTATTAAAGCGAAAGTACATTTTCAGAGAGAGTGGGCTTCCCCTTAAGTAGGGATTGGCCCCTTGCTACAATTGGGTTTTCCTTATTTTCCCCCTCTGGGGACTTCGACTTGAATGGGGCCCCAGTTTCTCCCATCCTATCCCACTGATTCTTCTTGCTTTGGCCCACTGCACCTGCTTAAAGGGCTGATTGTTGATTGGTCTTTGTATGGGCATATTTGATTATCTGACTGGTCTTGGGCAGGATAACTTATTTGCATGGAGCACAGGTTATAGGGAAATATCCTGGAGAACCCCTTGATGTTATGTATGAGAGGCCCCATTGCTCAAGGTGAGGAGAGGGGCATCACAATGAGATGAATGGGGAAATGGTAAGAGTCTGGTAATCATTGTCTTGGCAACAGACCTTGTGTTTAATCTCATTGAGGGAAACTTGAAGCCTAATACTAGCACTATGCTAACATTTGCAACACATATCCCCTATTCGGACTCTGTGTGTTGATTATTCACACCCAATATTTCTACATGATTAGTCTCCTAGTTTTTTTATATCTCACTGTTGTTTAATCTTCAAAATTTCTTCTAATTCTTCAAAGTTCTCTCTGATTATATGTCATTCAAGAGTTTTGTTTCAGTCTAGAGGTATATTTTACCTCTCCCCTGTGCCTATATTTTATTGGAATACAAACATTTTAAAATTATAACTTTTGCACAGCAAAGGAAACCAAAAAGAAAACAAGAAGACAACTTTCAGAATGGGAGAAAATAGTTTCAAATGATGCAACCAACAAGGGTTTAATCTCTAGAATATATAAACAATTTATACAACTCAACAGCAAAAAAGCTAATCAAGCAATGGAAAAATGGACAAAGGACCTGAATAGACATTTCTCCAAAGGAGATATACAGATGGCCAGCAAACACATGAAAAAATGCTCAACATTGCTGATTATAAGAGAAATGCAAATCAAAACGACCATGAGATATCACCTCACACCTGTCAGAATGGCCATCATTCATAAGTCCACAAATAACAAGTGCTGGAGGGGCTGTGGAGAAAAGGGAACCCTTCTGCACTGATGGTGGGAATGTAAACTGGTACAGCCACTATGGAGAACAGTTTGGAGATACCTTAGAAATCTATACATAGAACTTCCATATGACCCCACAATCCCACTCTTGGGCATCTATCCGGACAAAACTCTACTTAAAAAGACACATGCACCTGCATGTTCATTGCAGCACCATTCACAATAGCCAGGACATGGAAACAACCCAAATGTCCATCGACAGAGGATTGGATTCGGCAGATGTGGTATATATACACAATGGAATACTACTCAGCCATAAAAAAGAATGACATAATGCCATTTGCAGCAACATGGATGGAACTAGAGAATCTCATACTGAGTGAAATAAGCCAGAAAGACAAAGACAAATACCATATGATATCACTTATAACTGGAATCTCATATCCAGCACAAATGAACATCTCCTCAGAAAAGAAAATCATGGACTTGGAGAAGAGACTTGTGGCTGCCTGATGGGAGGGGGAGGGAGTGGGAGGGATTGGGAGCTTGGGCTTATCAGACACAACTTAGAATAGATGTACAAGGAGATCCTGCTGAGTAGCATTGAGAACTATGTCCAGACACTCATGTTGCAACAGAAGAAAGGGTGGGGAAAAAATGTAATTGTAATGTATACATGTAAGGATAACTTGATCCCCTTTCTGTACAGTGGGAAAATAAAAAAAAATTAAAAAATAAATATTAAATTAGTAAATTTTTATTTAATTTTATTTGAGAAGTAAAATTTCATTAAAATTAAGTGAATACTTTTTTTATCAATAAATATACTGTATGGTAAAAAATATTTAAAAATACTACCAATCTGCCAGCTGTCAAGTAAACACTTTATTAAATAATGGTGTTGTTTTCAGTGGTAGTTGGATCCTTATCCATTTATTATCTAAAGAAATCCTTTAAAAACACCATTGGGCTACATATTATAGAATTATTATTTCACACTTTACACAGAAATGTCGCTATTCTCCAATTCAAGTTGTGGACATTCAATAGGTATTTTCTTAGTCTCTTTCTGAATAAAATCAAGACAGTCTAGTTAACAACAAATAAAGGAAAATCAAGACCATATGTTTGAACAAGGAATAAATATAATGGCTAAATTCTAATGACGCATTTCACAAGTCTAATGATACAATTTCATTATTTTCACTTTGGTGACAAAATTTTTTATTATAAAGCATTCTGAAATGCTATTTGCTATATAACTGGAAAAAGACATTTTAAGTAATAGTTTGAAAAACTTAGAACTCATGTAGATAGTTTAGAAATTTAGAAATGTTTAATGCTTTTTCTCAATTTTAGCTACTATTAAAAATGATCATTTGCTTCACATCTGGTCATTAGTATTGACATGAAAAGAAAACTTTATTGAATGAATGCAAAAATCTTAAATGCAGATTTTTATAATTTTCATGTACTGCTGGCTAATAGATGCTAAAATAAGATTGCCTAACAACAGAGCCTCAGGATTCACATAGATAACTCAGGAATGTACACACAATCAGTCTATGAAAAGCATCCTTCAAATTGAAACTTAAGGAATCATAACATGGTACACTCTTTAGACGGAGTCAAAATTAATGAAATCTGAAAGGTATTTTGGCAGTAAGAGTTCACTGTTTCCTTCTCAACTTAGTTGAATGAATGAATTTTAAAAATAAGCATTCTTTGATGCTTCCTCTAGAAAAAACAGCAATCTAAATTATGCTGAAAACAGTGAAGTTATAACAAACCCCAAAGATACTAAGAATCTAATACTTGCTATAGATATACCAAAGTCATTGAAGGCCTTGATATTGTCTCTTAAAGAGATTAGTATCTTCATGTTAATATGTCACAAAACAAAACTGGATCCCCACAGCCGGACTAACTGATTTTTATTATTATATATTCAGTTCTGCTTGCCTTTTTTTTGTTTGTTTGTTTTGTCCTTTTTTAGGCCGCACCCATGACATATGGAAGTTCCCAGGCTAGAGGTCTAGTTAGATCTGTAGCTGCTGGCCTATGCTACAGCCATGGCAATGCCAGATCTGAGCCTTATTTGTGACCTACACCACAGCTCACAGCACTTCTGGACCCTTAACCCACTGAGTGAGGCCAGGGATCAAACCTGCTTCTTCATGGATACTAGTCATGTTCATTACTGCTGAGTGACAACAGGAACTCCCAGTTCTGCTTTCTACTAGAGGTTTCTCCTCCAACGTCCTATCATCTTCAGTTTCTCTTCTGTGTAATCCAGAGCTGTCTATATTGTTGGGCTTTACACAGCCACTATTTTTAATAGGCAAAATTCACTCTTTCTCAATATTTCAATAAATTACGTGATTGTCACCAAACTTAATTGAAATTTATAATTTAATTTTCTCTCAAATAAGAATTATATATTAAGATGGAATAGATATTTTCTCATTACCAATGAAATAGGGATTATGATAAGGTCAAATTCAAGTTTATTAATTCATTCATATAAATTAATTACATAACAGCCTTATTTAAAGTTTCCTATATGTCAGACACTCTTCTAAATGATTTATATACGCTGACTCAGAAGCATCATAATACCTTATACAATAGGAGTAACTATTCTCTTCATTTCCATGTGGAGAAACTGAGTCACAGAGGTTATTTCTTGGGTCACATAACTGGTGGAGCTGAAATTCACACCAGGCATTCTGGTTGCTGAGCAGTAAAGCTTCACTCCTGTGATAAAACGCCTCTCCTTACTAATGAGTAGCAAAGCATGGTTCTGTATGAAACTCCTCAGACTTCTCTGTAATGTACAAACCAAAAAACAACAAAAAAATGATAGGTCATACAGGAAAGAGTAGAGTTTTATTTCACTCATTCTCAGGTTTTATTATCCACAAGCATTTGATATTTTGATCCTAGGTTTGTGGAGTTGAAGCTGTTTTGTTCAGAATAAAACTGGAGATATAGATTTTAACTAGCTATCATAAGGGATATACAAAATCATTTTACTTTATATATGAACAACTGAATGCAACTGTAATTTTTCAAGTTACATTTCATAAATTTACATTATACTCCTGTCTTTTTCTCTACATTTCCTCTTAGTGAGTCACAAAGTGATGTGTGACTTAATTGAACTTTTCTTTAGAGAACTGTTTCTAGTTGAAAAAAATATTCCACTGTGTGGAAAGATAACTGAACCGTGAAGAAAGTTGTTCAAGGGAGTCTTTGGCATGTACTTACAGACATTTTCTGTAATGTTGTATTTGTTTTACTGTCCAGAAGATCAGGGATATATTTTGTTTTACAGATTTCATGACCAAAGAAAACAGAGCTGTAACTTGCTAATTCTTGGTTTCCATTAGGATGAGATTCTTAAAAGAGTATCCTTAAATTTATTTAATTTGAAAGGACTTATTGCCAGTGAGTCTTAGTTCGTTGGCTAACAATTTCAAAATAGCTTGTATTTTCTAAATGAGTGAAGAGTCATAGAGAGTTTAAAGAGTTCTTCCAAAGTCTTCAAGTTAAATATAATTATTGTTTCTGCCTTTCATTAATATATAGAATAAGGTTTATTTTGAAGATAACAAACAGATTTGACTGCTGTGAATTCCAGTCACAAATATGCTCCCTTTAAGTTTCTACTGACTAGTTTTTTGCTGGCTCTGAGAATAGAGAGTAGTTTTAAATTTGGCAAGTAAAAATAAAGTAGAGGAATCTTAAGACTCCTATCTAAATCCAGGCTCACATTTGTGGTTAGAAGGCCTATTACATGTAAAAAGGCTTAAATATAAAAGTGATTGAGAGAAAATTGAGATGCTTGACTATTTTTTAGTAATAAATCCAATATTATGCTGATGGAGCTTTTTATTACATGAACTTTCATTAAGTTGATTATATTAAAACTTATAACCTGTTTCTTATTTATTTGAATTGTTAGTTATGGATTAATTTGGCAAGCCTATTTTCATAGGCAAATTAAATTACCAAACTTTAATTTGCTTAACCATTTAATATGATACCCAAAAAACTTTAAAATTGCTTAAATGGATTTTACAATTAAACTTAATTAGAGTTATCATTTCAGTGTCACAAAAGTTGCATAATAATGCAAAGTAAATGAACTCAATGAAAATGTGCATTAAGTTATTTCATTTAAGTTCATTTGCTCACTGTAAAATAATTTTTCAATGATTTAATATTTATCAGGCTTTTAAAGTCATTTGAAAGTTTTAAGAAGCTAATTGAATGCAGAATATGAATTTTACATTAATAATACCTTATGTGTGTGTATATGTCTGTATACCTTGGAATGACATATGAAGTAAAATTAATATAGCTGTCCCCTAGGTTTTATTGTTAGAAAATACAAGAGCATATTTGGGTACATAGGGCATGGCCTCTGTGAGAGTAGATGTTAATTTTTTCTAAAGAATATATCAAGTTGAGTTATAGATATAACAAAAGAAACAACTCATTAATTTAAACTCATAAAATTATAGCTTCTAACAAGTGAAAACAAAGTAATTTAATAAAAAAATGGAACAAATTCAGTGACAGTTTTAGTGGCTTATCAAACCTTACATGGTTAAGTAGTAGTAGAAAACATAAGAGTATTGTTCTGGATTCTATGAACAGTACACTTACATAATGAGACAACCTACAGTATGGATGTTGGTTGGTAAATCTTTGCTGAAGTAGCTCAAAGAAAAAAAATTAATACAGTGATACCTTGGTGATATTGCAGGTTTGGTTGCAGACCACCTCAGTAAAGGGACCATCACAGTAAAGTGAGTAACATGAACTTTTGACTTCCTGGTGCACATAAAAGTTTCATTTCCTCTATACTAACATAAAAAAAACCCAATGTGCATACCGTAATTAAAAAAATACTTCATTGCTAAAAATAACCATCTGACAATGTAGTACGGCCACAAATCTTCAATTTGTAAAAAATGCAGTATCTATAAATGACAATAAGGCAAAGCACAGTGAAACCAGGTATACCTACAGAGATGACTCAACAAAGATCTTCTTAAGTTATTTGAGAAAATGTGTATATTTAGTTGTATATGAAAACTTTGGAAAATTTTTTTTAACTTTTTCTAGGGCCACACCTGTAGCATATGGAAGTTCCTGGCTAGGGGTCAAATCGGAGCTTCAGAACCGGCCTACACCACAGCTACAGCAATGTGGGATCTGAGCCACATCTGCAACCCACACTAGAGCTTAGGCAATGCCAGATCCTTAACCTACTGAGCAAGGCCAGGAATCAAACCCACAACCTTATGGTTCCTAATCGGATTCATTAACCACTGAGCCACAATAATCAGTTGTAACTTGAGTTTTTCTTTTTAGATTCTTTCAATGATGATTTCTTTAAAAGGTACAACAGCAAAAATAAATGAAAATAAAAGACAAGTTTATATAAACAAATTTACATCTATAAATTAGAGCAATTTCAAGATTATTCCAGCCTCTCCTAGTGGCATTCCATAAATGGCTTTTTTCAGTGGCATTCTATAAGTGAAAATGCAAATAACATTTACACAATTGGACCAAAAAAAGTGAATGAACTCTGCAAATTTCCTTCACATGTACACTGGAAACATTATGTTTAGAAGGAACAAATTTTAAAAATTCTAAACTATATAATATATAGCTCCAGAGCATAAGAAAATCCAATATGTGACCCTATTTTCTAGTTATGCATGTCTTTTGCATGTTAACTTTATACCAACTTATTTGTTCTACAGTTTTCTTTCTGATTATGAAGGAAATATTTTAGCAGTACCCTTCTGAACAGACATTGATTGATTTTCTGCTTCATCTTCAATGCCATCACCCAATGAAAGTGGCTAAGATTGCAGAAATGCATGTATGTGTATACCAATAGACTGGAATGAACATAGAAAATTCCAAGAAGTTTTCCTAGAATAATAAGATTATGAGCTAAGGATTAATATCCCTATAGAGTGGGATATTAATCTGAAAAGAGCCTAGGATAGATCCTAGTAACTGAAAATGTTGACACCTAGAAATGCTTCTCATTTGAATGGAGGGTAAGTGAATCATGTCTCCAGAAGTATTTTATTCTAAGACACAGTCCAAAACAAGTGATCTACATGAGCACATCATTATATTTTGAATTTAAGATAGCCCCACTTTCTTCCCTCCATCTTTCATACTGTTACTGTTCTCAGTCACAACCACTAAGATATTTTCTAAGAAACCTTCCACCCCAGACACCAAAAATTGATTCATAAACACTGATTCTTATAAAGAAGTTGTTTGGGGTAAAGGTGGTTAGTTTGCCTAGTATAATTTATCCAAATTTGCAAAAATAAAGTATGTTACTTTGATATTTGCATCAATGATACTTGATTTTTACAATGTGCTATGTTTGAAAAGTTTTATCAAGGTATATAACTTTAAATGAAACTCCAAAAACTTTATCCAAGTGAAAATTTTAAACACAATTTTAAAGAAAAGCTGACAAGAGGATTTAACTATAAACCTGACTATAAAACCTAAAGAACATTTACTATCGTCTCTAAAATTTGTTCTTCAGAGTTGTGGTCTATTGTAATTATAAAATGTTTGAAAATACTCTCATTTTCCCAGGGAATTTTTGTTTGGAAAAAAAGCAGTTACAGTTGAATAATAAAATCTGGGCTGGTCATTTTCTATTTTTTCACTTTTAAATACATTTCCCTCACCACATCTTTGTGTTAATAGTATGCATTGGCTTGTGCAGCATATGTTAAATTATGCATAAAATAACCAATTTCTAGATAGTGAACAAGGAACATGTCATCAGTGTTTCTGAGTTGTTGCTGTGCTTCACAATTGTTAAATTATGCTGCTCAAATACAGACAAACAAGAACTTCCCAAGAACTTTTGTCCTACTGTATTAAAGGAAAATGAAATAAGCAACATAGGACAGAATAATAAATAGTGGTTTCAAGTGGCATGAGTATGAAAGATACTTTAAACAAAGTGCACTGAATGTGCCTTTATCTTATATATGCTTAGGAAAACTAAGAGATATTTAAACATAATAAAATAATGCTTTGGAAAATTTACTACAGTGAGATGTTAGCTAATGAAGCTTAAACACATACTTTTTTTCAATAAATATGTGGAAGTTAAAATGTCTCACAAATATTTAATACATTAAATGCAAATATATATTTTTACTAAAACAGGGATTTTAAAGATAGAGATATTATTTCTATTTGTATAGTAAATATTATTGTGTTCCTAGGTAAGTTAGGGAAGAAATCAACAAAGATTCTTGTCATGAAAGTTAACAAGAAAAGGGTTCCAACCTTAAAAAAAATGAACCAATTAAAAACTTTAAAAGAGAAATTCTATGTTCTCTCTAAACATTTTCTAACATCAACCACACAAATGTTTTCTTAGGTCAATCTCCCAAGGCAAAAGAAATAAAAACAAAAATAAACCAATGGGACCTAATCAAACTTACAAGCCTTTACACAGCAAAGGAAACCATAAAAACAAAAACAAAAACAAAAAAGACAACATATGGAATGGGATAAAATAGTTTCAAATGATGCAACCGACAAGTTCTTAATCTCTAAAATATACAAACAGATTATACAACTCAACAGCAAAAAACCAACAACCCTATTGAAAAATGGGCCGAAGACCTGAATAGACGTTTTTCCAAAGAGCACATACAGATGGGCAACAGGAACATGAGAAAATGCTTGACATCACTAATTATTAGAGATATGGAAATCAAAAATGCATTGAAATACCACCTCATGTTGGTCAGAATGGCCATCATTAACAAATTAACAAGTAGCAAATGCTGGGAAGGTTGTGGAGAACAGGGTACCCTCCTTCACTGTTGGTGGGAATGTAAATTGGTACAACCACTATGGAAAAATCAATTTGGAGGTACCTGAGGAAACTAAATGTAGAACTACCATTTGACCCAGCAATCCCACTCCTGGGCATATATCAGACAAAGAATTAATTAAAAAAGATGCATGCAGCTGTATATTCATTGCAGCACTACTAACAATAGCCAAGACATGGAAACAACCTAAATATACATCAATGGATGAACAGATTAAGAAGATGTGGTATATATACACAATGGAATACTACTCAGTCATAAAAAAGAACAAAATAATGCCATTTGCAGCAACATGGATGGAACTAGGGCCTCTGATATTGTGAAGTAAATCAGAAAGAGAAAGACAAACACCATATGATATCACTTATATCTGGGGTCTAATATGCAGCACAAATGAACTCATGAACTTGGAGATCAGACTTGTGGTTGCCAAGGTGAAGGGGGAAGGAGTGGGATGGACTGGGAATTTGGGGTTAGTAGATACAAACTATTGCATTTGGAATGGATAAGCAATGAGAGAACTATATCCAATCACTTGTAAAGGAACATGATGGAGGATAATGTGAGAAAAATAATGTGTGTGTGTATGTACATATATATAGAGAAATACATATACTGAATCACTTTGCTGTACAACAGAAATTGACAGAACATTGTAAATCATCCATAATAGAAAAAAATAAAAATCTAAAAATAAAAGAGAAATTCCAAACTGAGTTAAATACTATACCTCACTGTTGAAAAGAGATCTTCAAATAACTTGAGTCTATTAAATATGTGAGAGCCCCAGGGAGGCTTACTTCAAGGGTTGCCACTCCTCCAGCTTTTTCCTGAAACATAAATAAAGACTAGTATGATAGAGGCAATGATTCCAGATGAATATTAGATTAGGTAAGTCTGCACAACATGTTTCATCTATAATGCCAGCAACCCTCCACTTTTAAACATTCATAAAATAATGAAGTTTTCAATTATTTCACCCAGAAGAACTTATTTCTAATTCACCATATTTTTCCCAATCTGGAGGCCTTCTCTTTTGCTTAATATCTTTGTTCTCCCAGAGTTATTTAAAACTGCCCTGTTAATAATAAAAATAATAATAATGGTGGTATTATAATTTATTGGTTAGATACACTGAATAACCCCATCATATGAAACAAGCAAAATACCAGATGACTATAAGAATTCTTTCTATCTTTCTAACATCTATCTTTCACATATTACCAAGGTAACACAAAGGTATAAAAGCTATTCTACCTAAAAAGAGAAAATAGCATCCCTGGAATGAAACATGAAAACTGACCTTAACTATGGGTTTTATACTAAAACCTGAAGACTTTGAGTTTTGTTTTGTCTGTTCATTTGTTTTTGGTAGTGAGAGAAGTGAGTTAGGTTACAAGAGATAAGTTCAAGGTCATTAAAAGAGGGACATGCAATCAGAAATCTCTGCACAATGTGGGACATTGAAAACTGCATTTTCTGTATATGAATGAATGAGAAACTCCACTGCATGGAAATAGGAAGGTAATGTGTAAAACTTAGTGCTAAGTGTAGGGGAAAAAATTTATAATTCACTGCTATAAGCCTGCCCCATGCAGTTCCAGAATCCTACCACTTAAAATGATGTCAAAAGAGAGGTTGAAAGTAGAGTGGTATTCTTCTATAGGCAGATATGTGTGAGAACCAGTAACAGCAAGAAACATCAAAATTATACCTACAAGTAATTCAAATATATGAATTATCAGATGCAGACAGTAAAATTAATATTTAGTATTTTAAAGAACTAAGATAAACTAGACTTATAGGCATGTATGAGCACCCTCCACAAACACAGCTTCTCCATAATTGAAAAGAGAATTAAGGAATGGGGAGTGTAATTCTAAATATATTATTTAAAATCTTGTGAGCCTGGATGACTAAGGGACATGGCATTTGGAGGAAGTCTAAAATTATCTAATCAGAATTCAAAAAGGAGATCGTAGAAATAGGAAGGAATAATCATTAAAAGGATAATCACTGAAAATTTCCCCCAAAATGCTGAAAGAAACCAATGAACCACTTAAGGAATTAGAATAAATTGCAAAAACAATAAATAAAAAGTGTTCAAGACCATATTCTACCCATGCCTTTGACCCATGTCCCCTGCCCTTCCCAGTTTTCAGTTGTCTAACATCACCAGTCATTCCATTTCTCTCTGTCTTTGCTACTATTATGTATATTATACAGTGTCCATAATTATGACTTCTCAAACTTTGAACTCAGTAGATAAATAAGCCGACAATTCCCAGATAGATCCATTTAGCTCTTCCTTTCTTCTTGAACTTGAGGAGAACTTTTGAATACTTACTGGTATTTTCAACCTAACATTATTATGGTATTAACTCTAACAAACAACACACTTAATGTGTGGAAACCTTTTGAAAAGAGTGTTGAAGGAAGGGATGATTTACTGAAGTGTACACAGGGTAAGGGAGCAATGGTGCACCAACCACTCAAACATGAGTAACAGCTAAAGGTGTTCTTACCTTTGGATCTGAATGACCAGTGGAAGGGTACCATGTGTTTAGAGCCCAGAGTGAACATGGAACCGTGAGAGAGGCAGTTAAAAACTGTGTGAGGTTGGGAGGAGGGACATAACCTCACATATCTGAGTAAGGCTGCTCTTGGATTTCATGACAGTGCTTACTTTTGGTCTAACCCAAGCTGAAAACTACTGAGAACAGAGGAGTCCTTCAGGCTTAGCTCTAGGGCAGACCAAGAATTCTGGAGATGGTAGGAATAAAGAATAATCAACATGATTCTTTGCTTGTGCCACTGAATCTATCGTCTATCCACGTGTGTGTGAAAAGATCAGAGGAAACATAAAATATCAATTTTCCTATTTATTATAGCATTATTCTATTCAGTTATGCCCACATATATTAAGTTAAAATCTAACTACCACCAATACTCTTTATATAAAATAGAAGGAAAAGGGGGAAATAAAAATGAAAAAAATACAGAACTGTTCTATCCCTAACTCTGTAGCTGTTCCTGAGTCATAATTGATAATATTCTACTCTCCACTGCATATTCCTATAAAGCCTGCCTTCACATTTACTGCTTTTTTTTTTATAGAGAATGGAGTGATCTAAACCATCATTCCCCCATAAAACTGTTTGTAATTCCCCTAATTTTTTGGTTGCTGTAGTTTCTTTCTGGACATTCTTAGTAGATGAGGGTGTGCCATGAGGAATCCTGCGAATCTTCTGAGTACCAAAGATGGTTATTTTCCCAACTGTGAAACAGGTACCTGGTTTTTCTTGGCTAATGAAGGTCAGTTACTTTTGCCAGTGAAGTAGCCTGCTTCTCTGCTTATTTCAGAGGCGTGAGGAGTCCAAAATGAGAAGTGGTTTGAATCAGCTTCCACTTTAATGAAAACAAGATCGTTTTTCCTAGTGGAAATTTCCTTGGACTTGAGGGTCCAATTCCATTGAGCTGAAAATAAAAGAGTTGAGAACTGAAACTCATGTAAGTTGTTAATCTATATAACAGTGATATAGGCCAAACATACTGCAATTCATTAATTCTAGGTCTGGATTAAATATTCACACATGCTGCTAGTGTAAGATATATAAAAAATTTTGCAGGGTAGTGTTATAGCCTCATTGGTTATTGTTGTCCAGTCATTACTATAACTAGCCTGCAGAGTAAGCCAATATATCAAACCAGCTGATTCCAATTAATGAGAGTCTTAGGAAAACCAGCAAACTGAATGTGCATGAATCAATTTCTGTATTTTTCACTGTATAATTAATTTCTTAGCTAGTGGTGATGTTGTGTCTAGTACATTGGGAATAAATAAAATATTCGATGTAGTGTTGATAGAAGCCTATGTACAGAATGGTAAGCGTATATTCAAAAGAATAAATATTGACAACAAAGTTCAAAAATACTTCTTTCGTCATACTTGGTAAAATGTCGACACATTTCTGTCACTATAGAGATTACTCCAATGTACCAAATACTACAGGATGCCTAGAAACTTACTCATGTGGCAGTTCCCTGAACTTTATTTGGCTATACTGCCTACTTTCTAGAAATCATACATCTTAGTAAGACATATAAGATCTTTATTCCTTCTTTTTCAGTAGGTCTAATTAATTAGAGTAATATAGACATAATAAACCAAGGTGCTGTAATACATTATTTTGGGGGTATCAAGACAATGAAGTTTCCTCCACATTATATGAAGACCGAATGTAGAAATATTGACATGATCCTGAGGATAGGTATCAAAATATATTCTTTACTGATCGCTGAAAGGAAACTTCTGATTATCTTTATTTGCCTGGGATTAAAATAAACAATCTGCTACGTTAACAGGTACGTAGGGGCCAGGGAATTTATTGATTTATCCTAGAAAATTTGTAATATCTGGAACAGTAATTTCTATTTTTGATACCAATTTTGATAGCAATAGCCATAGGTTTGATTTTTTTTTCAACACTCTGGTGTTTTGAATCATAAGTACAGGTGAGTTTAATAGAGTTCTGAGATGAATCGCTATCCTTGTATCTTCTAAATCTTTGATGGTAGAATATGTATCTGAAATTCCCCTAGATATGTTTGTTATTACTTTGGACTAATATTTTGTCTGTAGAGGAGTATTTAGTGAGCTTTTGCTTGGTCTACTCTACCATAAGATCTCACACCATAGGTCTGGGATATCATCTGGGGGTTTTTCAAGTTATTAAATATATGTCTTTCCACAATACAATTCTTTGTTATGACAAAGGTGATACTGAAGTATAGAAAGTAAAAGATGGCCTTTTGAATATGTAAGGCTGATCAGCTGGATACACATATGTGAAAAACTATTTACACTAGCCTCCCTAACTCACATCATACAAAAATATATGTATTTTTGTCCAAAATACATATTTTTTGGACAAAAACCAAAGGATGCTATTTCACTTTTCCAAGTATAGAGTCACCTTGAAAATTTTGTTCCTATAAGCACTGTAGGATAGACTTGGGCCAAGGTACCATCTACTCCCTTTCTTTGTTGAAACTACTCTGACTGGTAAACATAGAGGCATTTTGGATCAGTAATTAAGAACCTGCTGAAGGTCTAGGTATTTACTTTTCCTTGTGCATACTGGCTGAGTTTTCTCTGGAAAGAGAGGGACGGATCTCTGCCCAACTTGGCAATATTGATGAGGACTTTCTCCAAATGAGCAGACTCCCCTTCAGTATATATGTAAATCTGTTTATGTCTGGGAATAGAGTAGGATATTTTGGCACCTACTGTAGTGACTAGAGTCAGATGTCTGCCCAGTTGTATACATATTCTACTTATAACACTCAGGAGTTCCTGTTGTGGCTCAGCAGTTTAAGAACTTGACATAGAATCTGTGAGGACGCAGGTTCCATCCCTGCCTTGCTCAGTGGGTTAAGGATTCTGCATTGCCACAAGCTGTGGCATAGGTCCCAGGTGCATCTCCCATCTGGCATTGCCATGGCTATGGTGTAGGCCAACACTGAAGCTCTGATTCGACCCCTATCCTGGGAACATCTATATGCTGCTGGTACGGTCATAAAAATAGGAAAAAAAATCAAACATTTTAGTAGATTGCTGATTTATTTCATTTATAGGAACTTTATCACCAGTTTGGTTGATAAAACATAGAACTAAGAGAATTAAAACACTAGAATAACTACATCTGTTCCTGGTGTTGGTAATGATAATTTTGCCTACTTTAAAAAAAAATTTTCTTAGATGGTTACCAGTAACCAAAATTGAATTCAGGGAACCTGAAGCCATAGCAGCATTTCTCATATTCATTTCTCCTAACAGAAGATGACTACTCTCCTTTTCAAGTATAGTAATATTTCACTCACTAAACATGACTTAGTGTCATGGTAAAGGAAGTGTAGTGATATGGTTAGGCTTTAGTGGAGACATTTTGAAATAATATTCAATTTCATTCAGGCTTAGAACTTTTTCCTTTATAGTAAGGAATCACAATTCTATTAATTCATTCTCACTGGGTAGGCTCAGTGTTAATCCACCCCAGACTTCAACTGATACAAATATTGGTGCTGTGATACATGGTTAAATAGACTTTTAGATAAAACACCTAATCTGATTAATGTTTTATTTTAGTCTAACATCCTTAGCTTCCACTTTTGTATACAAGTTTGTTCCACAGGCATCTACTGACATAAAGTTGACAATATATTTCCTATCCTAATGTGTATATAATATCACTTCCTGATATATACAAATATACATATACATACATATTCATGTGTATAATATATACATATATTTGTTATGTGTGTATGTGGTATTTCAAATGTTATATTAACTGTGATGCTGCAATCTGCAAGTAAAATCAGGACTGTCCGTGATTGTCCATCCTGGCAAAATCTAGAATTTCAGTTGGAATGGAAAATTCATCTGTTTTGAGAATTCATCTGAAATTAAGGGAAAACACAGGGAAAAAAAGAGTAATGTATTATCACTACCTTTCTTTTTATTACAGACAAATAATTCTCAAAAACTAACAAAATAAATGTCAATCAGATCTGGTAATTCCTAAAAATATCAGATTCTAAACCTCTTGAGCTGACTATAAGGTGATCGTGGACCAGGTTCTTACTTGATTTTAACTACCGTTCATCTAGCACAATATTTTTAGATGTTCCATAAATGCTCACACACACACATACCCCTAAACAAAAAATCATACCTCAAAAGTAAAAGTAAGGTGAACAACCTATTATAAAGCTATAGAAATTGCAAAAGTGTTTTATTAGTTCAGTAATAAGCAAATATCAATGGAACAGAGTCAGAGTTCAGAAACAGACAGATGCGTGTAGAAGCATCTGATTTATGACAAAGGACATACTGAAGTATAATAAGTAAAAGATGGCCTTTTGGATGTATAAGGCTATTCAGTTGGGAAAAACCATGTACATTGGCCCCCTAACTCACATCTTTCATACAAATGAATTCCAGAAGAATTGATATACAAACACAAAATGTTGCCAAGGGGCAGGGGGAGAGAGCTTGGGGTTAAAAAATGCATACCATTGCCTTTGGAATGGCTAAGCAATGAGATCCTGCTGTATAGCACTGGGAACTATGTCTAGTCACTTATTATGGAGCATGAGAATGTGAGAAAAAAGAATCTATATATGTATGTGTAACTGGGATGCTGCACAGGAGAAAATTGACAGAACACTGTAAACCAGTTATAATGAAAACAAAAAAAACCCTCATTATATATAAAAAATATCCAAGAAGGAAATATAATGTTTTCATAAACTTGGAGTAGGTAAAAAATATCTAAACATAGAATAAAACTTTCATAAATAGAACTTGATTAAGATTAAAAACTTCTGGTCATCTCAAGATTCCATATGAGAGTGAAAAGACACCACATGGATTGGGATAAGACATTTTAAATTTACTTTACTCAATTAATAAATGTAATTAGCTTTGGGAAAAAAACAGCTCTATAAGCAAAAATAAAAATGAGCAAAAATGTGAATAGACACTTCATAAAATATAATATCCAAATGTCCTAGAAGTATATGAAAAAAAATTCATCCTCATTAGCCACAAAGAAAATGCAAATTAACCACAATGGGATACCTCTATATACCCAGTAGAATGGCTAAAGTTAAAATAGATATAGACAATTATAAGTGTTAGTGAGGCTGTGAAACCACCAGTGTTTTTATATGCTGCTGGTGGGTGTGTATATTGATAAAAACAACTTTGGAAAACTGTTCGGTATTATCCACTAGAGCTGACCATATATCTGTCAGAAGATATTGTATCGCCCCCAGAGATGTCAATTCTCTAATCCCTGGAACCTATGAGTATGTTAATTTATGTAGTAAAACATACTTTGTTGATATGTATAAATTAACATCTTGAGATGTGAGATAATACTGGACTATCTGAGTGAGCCCAGGGTAACCACAAAGCTCCTTTAAGAGGGACCAGGAGAATCAGAGTGAGAGACACATAATGTCAGGGTGGACACAGAGGTCAGAGAGTAGAGAAGATGCTAACTTCAAAGATGGCAGAAGCAGCTTTGAGCCAAAGAATATAGGCAAGGAAATAGATTTTCTCTTAGAGCCTTCAGATGGAATATAGTCTTGAAGAGCCATTGTTAGGCTTCTGATATCTAAGAACTATAAAAGAATGCATTTGTGTTGCATTAAACCAACTAATTAACTTTGTGGTAATTTGTTACAGCTGCAATAGGAAACTAGTACAATATACATATCTTTTCCTACACGATTCCACTTCTAGGTATCTATCCAATAACATTTTAAACGTATGTTCAGCAAAGCGCATACATGGCTCTTTTTGATAGCCCCAAGTGGAAACTACACAAATGTTTATTAAAGTGCAATAGATACAATGTGGTATATTATAGAATAAAATTTTATATAGCATTGAGGATGTATGCACTAAAAGTATATGCAGCAATTATGTTTGAGTGACACATGCAATGTTGAGCCGAATAAGACAGACAAAAAGTACACATTGTGTGATCACATTTATAAATATTTCAAAAATAGACAAAACCTATCTATGCTACAAAAAGTGCTCCAACTTGTTATCCTTATGTGTGCAGAGAATGATGTTACAGAGGGTGCTCCAATGCTGCTAGAAATGTTCTAGGGCTTTGTATTTTTGTTTTACCTGCATAACAGTATTTTAGGTTTCTGAGAATACATTAAGGTGTACACTTAAACTGTTTGCATGTATGTTGTGCTTCATACAAATTCAAATAATAAGATAAATCATAGAAAGCATTTCCATCATAAACTTTCCCTTACATCATTAATGCTGATAAATCACAGGAGCAGGAAATCTCATGTCACACAAAATATCTGGACTCAGAGTATCCATCTACCGTAAAAGCTTTGAAATACAAAGACATATATCTTGAATACTTACAAATATTAAAGAGATTAATAATAACCTTGGTGATGCTTTCAAAATCATTAGTCTATTTGGGAAATGATTGTGGTTTTTCTAGTAGAAAGAGGCAAGAACAGTTTTATTAGGCAACATTTGTTTCTTGACTCTGTGCTGACTAAAACCTTGGCTGAAAGAATGCCAGAAACCAACCTTTCCTAGTGGTCAATAATGGAGAATATTTTTGAAGAGGTTGTTTGGGGAAAAGGTGGTATATATAACCAAAGATTTTGTAATATTCTGTTTTGTACATTGTAGCAGAGCATTACTTTTTCTTCCACTCAGTGATAATTCTTTATCTTGTAGGAAAAAAAAAATTCAGCTTAAAAAGTTTCCTGTCCTAGAGATAATATGTTTCCAGTCCTAGAGATAATATGTATCATCCCCAATGATGACTTTGAAAAATTGCAATGATGTAAATAGACCCATAAAATATTTCTGAAAAATTCTTGTCTGTTGCTGGAGTCAGAGAAACCAATTTTTTTATGATGGAGTGTGTAACAAATAAGAAAAGAAAGGTAGACTTTATGGCCCTTGGAGATAGTCACCACCGTTTATCCATAGAACATGGCTGTAAAGAATCTCTTTTTAGGTTCTCCTTAAGCAAGTTCTCCTCTAACTGTATTTTTGAAACAAACTTTAAAAATCTTATCAAAGGGAGCCAAAAAAACAACGTACTTCTTATTACAGGGTATTGAGTATAAGAATCAAGAGGACTTGATAAATTAATGTGAGAGAGAAGAGAGAGAAATAACATTAGGTTTACAATACTGAAAACAGACAAGGTAAGATTACAATGTTTTCTGGGAAGAATTTTAACACATTTCCTCCCCTGTACCACACTAGCTATCTTGGTTTTCTGGCAGTTCTAACCTGCCATGCTCTACTGGCCTCAGGCCTTTGTAAGCACTGCTCCACCCTCCCAGTGCACTAGCTTCCACTTTACTTTTGTCAACAACAGTAATTTCTAAAATGAAGAGCTCTCCCTTAGGGAGACACATAATCTATAAAAATGTAGGTATTGATACAGAATTATTATTTTTATATTGCTTTCATCCAAAATAACATATATTAATCTTTGTACTATACAAATTGCCATATGTTCTTTTACTCTAATCAAATGCCTTTGTCCACTGTCAGATGCCATAGACAAGGTATATTTTGAAGTGAAAGAGCATCTAACTATAGTGGGAAGTGAAAATAGACATATTTTGAAGGGAAAGAGCACCTAACCATGGGGGGAAGTGAAAATAGTATCCTTACATATTTTTCATGCAAAACGTTATGCAAAACATTAAAGTTTACATGTGGAGAGTTAAATGGATTTGTAAATTTTAGTACCTACTACTTCTCACTAGAATGGCCAATAAATAATATTTTATTAAAAATATAAATCTAACAATCCATGCAAAATTGAACATCAAGAATGTGGTAAAACCATAGTCTTCTTACTCCTGGATTTTTGCTCTGTTTTTTCTTTCTTCTTTTGTTTTTATTATTTTTTATTTTACTAAGGAATGACACTCTAATTATATCTGAAAAAAGAATTGTCAAGAAGACCATTTTTCTGGATTTTCATATATGATCATTCAAGATGAAAAATGGCATATGTGTATATTTTGCTTTGAAATATTAGTAATATGTTGATGTTCTCATAATTTATGTTTATTAGTAATTTTGTTCATTACCTTCACTTTATCCTCTTCATTTTCCCTTTTAAGTTTGTATTAAAATGTTATTTGTGTATTAAAAGAGTAGTACATATAAATATAATTTATAACTGCATGTATGTATATGTGTATATATACACATATGTGAGTATGCACATATATACACATGCAAATTTTGTGGGCTCATTTTTATCACAGAATGTTCAAATAAAAATGTTTGAGAACTGGAGTTCCTGCTGTGACTCAGTGGGCCAAGGATCTGATGTTGCCACATCTATGGTTTGGATTCTATACTTGGACTGGGAAATTCCATATGCTGCAGGTGCAGGTAAAAGAAATGTTTAAGGAGTTCCCTTTGTGGCTCAATAGGTTAAGAACCCAACATAGTGTCTATGAGGATGCAGATTCGCTCCCTAGCCTCGCTCAGTGGGTTAAGGATCCGGAGTTGCCTTAAGCTGTGGCATAGGTTGCAGATGTAGCTAAGATCCCTTGTTGCTCTGATATAGTCCTGCAGCTACAGCTCTGATTCAACCCCTAGTCTGGGAACTTTCATATGCTACATATGCAGCCATAAAAAGAAAAAAATAATTGAGAACAACTGGCTTAGCAACTGCTACTGATACTCTAGAGCTCAGAAGAAAAATCATTTCCTCAGGCAACTATCCTTCGGGCATGCACTAAATTAGATCTCTCATTTATTGACTCCCATGTTCCCTGTACTCTTTTTTTTTTATAGCATTATAATGGAAGATATTTTTCTGCTTATCAATATACTTCTGTCTTTCTCACTGAGCTATTAATTCAAGAAAGCAGGCATCATATTTACTTTGCTAATAGTTTTATCTACATTCTAAGAGAGTGCCTGGATTTTATTAGATGATAATATTTATTCATAAATGAATTTAAAAGAAATTCATTACATATTGTTTATATAAATGGAAGCCTGAAAGATGTTATTGTAAGACAGAGAAAATGAAAAAAAATTATGGAAAAATGTGACCAAATGCTGCTATGCTCTGATGATCTGACAATGCCATAGCTGAAGAGACCAAGCAGATGTGTAGCTACTTTAGATTCAGAAGATGTGAGTATATAGCCAAATTAAATTTTAGTGTTATTTGCATAAGTGAATGAAATAAATTAATAAATTTATTATTTCACCAAATAAGTTAAAGCAAGCACCTTACAGGTTGTATATTTGCTATTTGAGAAAAATAATGCATTTATTTGTTTGTTTTTTCCCAGTTTCAAAGGAAATGTCAAATAATATGGACTCTTGTTTATAAAAACTTTGGTGAAACAACTGTAATAACACAAGATCATTGACAAAAACAACAAATATCAGTTAAGATATGTTGCTTAGGAACAATTCTTTATACAACTCAGGATTATAGAAAAGATGCATTTTGGATGAGAATCAGATAATATTCAAGAATATTGTAATAAAAATCTTTTATTTCATTGTTTCTTTTCAAATAATTTTATTTACTTTCTTATATGAACATAGAAGTATTTTATGTAAATGTATAAATACAATAATCACTGTTATATCTATTATTATTACAGTTATTTCCCTGCATATAATAAATCCCCACTTGAGACAAGAAATATTAACCATCTAATAGATTCTAATATGTATCATTTCTATCCTCTGTGCTTATGTGCTCCTAAAACTTTGTGGATAATATATCAATATACTAAATATATGTAAATGTGTGTTTATAAATAAAAGTATATTCACATAATGAAATAATAGCCATTAAAAGTAACTATTTATAGCTCTACCATATGACTTGGAGGACTATTTTAAAAGGAAAAAATATGCCTTATTTATTTTTTCTTTTGAAATCATCCTTAAAAACACATGGTATAGCTATAACTAATTATATTTTATTGCTGGTATTCTATTATGTGAATATAGTATAATTTATTTAGCCACTCTCCTATGTATAAGCATTGATTTAAGTCAGTTCTTCTGTTACCACAAATGATGTTCTATTTTTAAATCTCTCTCTCTCTTTTTTTTTTTTTGTTCTTCTTAGGGCTGCACTCACCACATATGGAAGTTCCCAGGCTAGGGAGTGAATCCAAACTACAGCTGCGGACCTACCTCATAGCCACAGCAATGTGGGATGCCACCTCTGAGACCTACACCACAGCTCAAGGCAACACCAGATCTTTAACCCCCTGAGCAAGGCCAGGGATCCAATATGTATGCTCATGAATACTAGTTGGGTTCATTTCTGCTGAGCTACAATGGGAACTCCTAAATTTCTCTGTAATGTTTTGACTAAACATTGAATAGTTTTTCCTAAAGCACCTGTAAAAACACTTCTGTGATAATCCATGTGGGAAAAGAATTTGAGAGAGAATGGATACATGTATATGTATGACTGGATCACTTTGTTGTATAGCAGAAATGATCACAGCCTTGTAAATTAACTACACTTCAATAAAACTTAAAAAATACTTTTGGAAATGTATGCAATTTTATACTATATTATAAGGACTTGTTTTTGGAAATGCTTGTAAAGATCACATTGAGCTATGACCTGCTAAGTGACAAAGCAGGAATATCTTTCTTAAGTGGTAGGCTAAAAAAGATTCCCTTTATTTTTGTTTTTGTTTTTGTTTTAAAAAGCCACAAATGAAGAGGTGTCAGATCTTGTTTAATACAATGAGAAGGAAAAAATCTTCACTATACTGGTCAATGCAATACTTTTATAAAATGCTATAAAGCTGATAAATGATAAGAACTTACTCTATGTGTCCAAACATCATACACTTCTCTCTTGTCTTCTATATCCCACAATACCTATACAAATAAAATATAAGGTAAATCTATCAGAACAGATGTTAGAGTTTTATCCTCTTTAAGATAAAATTTAAAACTAAAAATAGCGATAGATATTTTTTCCTTCTAAGGAGAAGTCTTTGTGTGGGTGACCTCTCTACAGATATGTTTGGGATATACATAAATATTCAAATATAAATATACATGCATTTTCATGTCCAATATAAGTTTCTTAAAAATATATTCAATCTTGGAAAAGTCCATGAGGAATTTATACAGAAAAATGTAGCTATGTTTAAAGAGTTATTTATCTGTGGATATAAATGGAAACTATTAAACGTTTCCATATAAATCTATTTTTCACTCTTTTAACATGAAAATGGTATCTATTGAAGCTACTGCAAGGAAAAGAAAAGTATATAAAGTATACGGCAGTTTCTTAGAATTCGTTGAAAGAATACAAGATAAATTTAACCAAAAAATAACAATAATTATATGCATTTCTCTTTGATTTACTGTTTTTACTCCTCATTTAATGGTTTTTATTATATTTGATGCCCTTTATGGAAAAGTCAACATATTTAGCAAATATGCAAACTTCCTCCTAAAATAGTCACAAGGGACTACTTTATACCCACAGATTGTCTATAGGAAAATAGATGTTCAAAGCTTGGTGTAATCATGGAGCAATTTCAGAAAACTTTAACACTTCCAGTTTCCTTTCTATATTGAATAATATTCTGCTACAATTTCTAATATGGCTAACTCCTGAATTGCTTCTAAAAAATATTTTCCAGGAGTTCCCGTTGTGGCACAATGGTTAACGAATCCGACTAGGAACCATGAGGTTGCAGGTTCGATCCCTGGCCTTGCTCATTGGGTTAAGGATTCGGCATTGCCATGTAGGTAGGTTGCAGACGCGGCTTGGATCCCTCGTTGCTGTGGCTCTGGCTCAGGCCAGTGGCTACAGCTCCGATTAGACTCCTAGCCTGGGAATCTCCATATGCCATGGGAGCTGCCCTAGAAAAAGCAAAAAGACAAAAATAAAAAAATAAAAATAAATATTTTCCAGATTTTTTCATCAATAGTTTCTAAATTTGAATTCAAATATCAGAGTTGCAGAGCAAGTTATTAAAGCCAGAATATGGTTGAGATTGACAATACTCTATTTCCACAGCTTAGTGAGTTTAGGTGTTTGCTGAAGTATTGCCTTTCTTATAAGTAGTTTATACATTGTGAATCTGAAAGTTAGATTTTCAACCTCGTCAGACTAAACAGACTTCCACAGTCCCATTTGCTCAGTTCACTTCCTGATACCCTTCCTGGGGTTGGAGGATTGAAACAAAAGCTCAGAAATAGCTGTGAAACTCTGCCTTCTACTCATATCATTGCCAGTACTGAATTCCCTGAATTCTATCCGATCTGTGTCTGTTCTACCTAAAGCCGTCCTCAGAATCAATAGACAGACTGGGACTCTTAGCAGATACACATACATAAACATTTAATTTTACTGAATGTGAAGAAACTGCATAGATTTTATGATAAAAGGCATAGACATAAAAGTATTGATTTTTTAAAATATGTATATATTGTAGAAGTTGAGAATAGAGGGAAGAAATAAAAACTGTTAAACTATTAAACAGCTTTTTGTTGAATTTATACTCTGAATTTCAAGAGGGGTTTTATGCAGCATAAAATAAAAGGTAAATTGGATAACAAAGAATGAAAGCAAAATAAAGATAGTCTTTGAAAGTCTTAGAAACAATAAGTACTTCCAGGAATATAAGCTAAATCCTCTTTATAAATAGATATATATTGTAACACTCTATTTCCTGCTGACTAAGTTGAAAGAAGAAATTTTCTGTTCCAAATAATAATCATTGCTGACAAAAGGAATAAGGACATTTTTATGCAGAGAGATATTTTTATCCTAGAAATAAATTTAAGATTTTTATCATGTGTCCCCTTTAGGGACATTTTGAAATGTAATGAATATTGTCTCCTCTACCACAGAGAACTAATTGTTGCTCTTGGTCAAGTAACTGCAATATAAGATGTGATTAAAATTTTAGAGCCAGTTAAACTAAGCACAGTCCTTTACCTTTACCCACATGGTAATTTTGTGGGACTCCCTACCTCTAGCCATATTCATGCCATGTCATTCTTTCACAGTGCCACCCTGTGAGTTTATTTCAATATGGTTCAATCTTACCTTTCTTCAAGTTGCTGTAATTTGTCTCCTCTCAAACTATTTTATTGTGTTTGTGGATCACATAATCTATTTTTTTGGGGGAAAAATCTCTTTATTCTTAACTTCCTGTAATATTTTATGTCCTCACTACAATGGAAAGTAGTTTTTCTTAGAGGAAATAAGATGGCATTTTTTTTTTTCAGACTCTTCCTACTTGTCCCTATACAAAATTGAATGGAAATTATATAAATAATTTTGTGAGTAATACAGCCTGTCTCTTACATTAAACAAGGAAGCATTGCACATCAGCATTTTCTTCTGTCTTTTTAAATGGCCCTTTTTTTTTCTTAAAGTGCAGACTAGCCACTTTCTTCTTTTTACTGTTACTATTACCTGCTCTGCTCTAAAATACACATTTCTCCTCAATAATGATTTTAGACCACATTACTTTGCTTTCGTCAGGAAATTCTTCTTGGAAAGGTCATCAACATCTGATGCACAGAATTACTTGAAACCTTTAATTTTTGTGAATTTATGTTCTATTTTATTTTATGTCCTTGTAGGAGGACGGCCATGGAAGTATCATCAGTACTATATAGTTTAGCCTCCCTAAGATCTTGGTTTAATTCCTCTCTTGATTTACCATATCATACCCTTCCAGTGTCAGGATTACTTTTTTTTAAAGCACTTTATTTATTTATTTATTTATTTATTTATTTAGTCTTTTGTCTTTTTAGGGCCGCACTTGTGGCATATGGAGGTTCCCAGGCTAGGGGTCCAATCGGAGCTGTAGCTGCTGACCTACACCACAGCCATAGCAACGAGGGATCCAGGCCGCATCTGTGACCTATACCACTGCTCACGGCAACACCATATCCTTAACCCATTGAGCGAGGCCAGGGATCAAACCTGCAACCTCATGGTTACTTGTCGGGTTCGTTAACCACAGAGCCAGGATGGAAACTGCAGATTTATTTATTTATTTAAAGCACATTATAACATCATCTCTCTAACCAACTCTCCATTGTCTACAGAGTCCATTTACCTTATCTTTTTTTGTTGTTCCCCGAACCTACACCATATGGAAGTTCCCAGGTCAGGGACTGAATCTGAGCCATGGCTGCAAGCTACAGCACAGCTGCGGCAATGCCGGATCCTTAGCCCACTGTGCTGGGCCAGGGATAGAACCTTCACCTCTGCAGCTTCTGGAGTGACTACTGTCAGATCCTTAACCCACTGTGCCACAGCAGGAACTCTAAACTACATCTACCTTTGTTTCCTCATCTAGTCATGAATCCCTTAGCATGTCCTTCAAAAATTCAATTATTATCTCAATTTCCTTTTTCTACACAGCTGTCAATCAATGCCAAATAGCAATAATTATTCATATTTTATAAATTTATGGAATATATTTTACCAGTTAACTTACAGATAGTTCAATGCAGGATAAGGTTAACCTTTGGAGAAATGGCATATAAACATACCAAAAATGGATAAGTAAGTGATATATTACAATCTAATTGGAAAATGCGTTTATATTATTATGATGTTTTAGATTGTCACATTCATTAAAATCACTCTTATAATATAAATAGTGCATATATTATCACAAAAACTCACTGTAGAGAAAAAGGCTAAAGAAAAACCTTAAGTATATAACCTAAGCTCCTAGCAAAATTTTAAGCCAGAATAATACCAGATTAAACATGCAGTAATAGAAAAGCATTGCTAGAGAGTATTTATTAATGGTACACTTACCAGAAAAGAAATAAAACAATCTATAATGCAAAATTTTAATATGCCACACTCAGCAACTGATATGAATCATACAAAACAGCAAACATCATGAGAGTTTAACCAATTAAATCAGCAAATATGATCTGGTAGACCCATATAAAACACTGTGCTAACACTGGGTGTATAGTCGTTTCTTAGAATACATGGACAAGTTTTAGAATTGACTACATGCTGAGTCACAGAGAAAGGCCTTTTCAAAAGCCTAAAATCTTATAGCATATTGTCTTTGATCAGATAGAGAATTCCATATACCTGGCAATTGCTCAATGTACTCTTAAATATTCCTTGAAATAAAAAAAAAAAAGTTACAATGTTTATTTTAAAATATATTTACCTGAGACAAATAACTAAACCCCAAGATTTGTTCAAACAAGTAAGATCATTTTTTAAATAGAAATTAGTGGCTATAAATCTACATGCTAAAAATTAAGGAAGTCTAATACATCAGTATGTTATACATCCACCTCAAGAAAAAAATATACAAATTAAACACTAAAATGTTAGAACGTGGGAAAAATAAATATGGAGTAGAAATCAATGAAATAATCCTCTAAGACAAAATTAAAAAAAAACAGGAACAAAGACAAAAATATCTGATATCAGATAAAAGAGGGTGAATACTATAAAGGCTAGAGATATTAGAAAGGTAAAACTAATGTCAATAGATTTGAAGATTTACACTTTTCATCTTCCTTGAATTATGCAACATCAAAACTTATAAAGAGAAAACAAAAATCCTGAATAGCTTGATATTTTTGAAAATTTTAATTCATACTTAAAAATCTGCCTACAAATAAAACTCCATACTAGAACAATATAATCCATTATTTCTGGCATGTATTTAAGGAAGAAATAACTCCAAAATCATGCAAATATAAAGAGGAAGCATCCAAATACAATTGGCTCTTGAACAATGAAGGAATTTGGGGTGAAGACCCTCCATGAACTTGAAAATCTAGATATCAACTTGTAGACAGCCATTCAATATCTTTTTTTCCTGTATCTGCAGTTCTACATTCATGAATTCAACCAAATATGGGTTGTGTAATATCATTGTATTTACTATTGAAATATCCACATATATGTGGACATGCACAGTTCAACCCTTGTTGTTGTTAAGAGTCAATTGTACCTTTTCAAAAATTGAATAAATTTGATATATAACATTATAAATTTTAGCTGTACATGTTGCTTTTACATATGTACATATTGTAATAAGATGGTCATTATAAGAGTATTTATCATATTTCAAATGATAGTAAAATATTGTGGTCTATATTCATTATACCCTGTATTTGATCTTGATGACTGACTTACTACTTCCTCCAAGTTTGTACCCTTAAATGACTTCAGTCTTATTTCCACGACCTCCACCCACTGGTAACCACCATTTTACCCTATTTTTTAATGAGTTTAACTTTATTAGATTCCACATAATAGTGATATCACACATTTGCTTTTTTTCTGACATCTCATTTAGCATGATGTGCTCAAAGTCAAAAACTACATTGTCACAAATTTTGGTATTATTACCCTGTCCCATCACTGAATTCCATTTTGTATATATGCCACACCTTTTTTATCTATTATTACTTTGGTGGGCATTTAGGTCTGTGACCATATCTTGGCTATTGTGAATAATGCTACAGTAAACCTGGGAATGCATATATATGCATTATATATATATGCATTACATATGTGTGTTTATACATGCATCTATTACATAATATACATGGGAATACAAATAAATATATAGTGCACATATTATACATATACATATATATTCTATTCTGTATTATAACATAGATACATATGGGTATATTATATATGTATGTTTTTGAAGTTCTGTTTTCCTTTTCTTTTGCTATCTATTCAAAAGTGGAATTTCTGTATTATATGGTAGGTCTATCTTTAATTTTTTGAGGAACCCCCATATTGTTTTCCATAGCATTTGGATTAATTTACATTCCTGGCAATGAAGTATAAGGGCTCTCTTTTCATAACATCCTGGTCAGAACATGTTGTCTCTTCTCTTCTTAATGATATTCTAACTGCTGTGAGGTGTTATTTTTGTGGTTTTCACTTGCATTTCGCTGATAATTAGTGATGTTGAACAGCTTTTCATGTGACATTTGCTATACTAATATCCTCTTGGAAAAATATCTATTTATTTCTTCTATTCATTTTTTAATTGGATTGTTTGGTTGAGTTTTTGTTGTTAAATTCTATAAGTTCTTTATATATTTTTTATATTAAACAATTATTTGATATATGGCTTGCAAAATTTTCACCCATTCTGTAGATTGTCTTCTCATTTTCTTTCTTTCTTTCCTTTCTTTTTTTTTTTCCTCTTTTGGTTGCTCCATGGAATATCAAGTTCCCAGGCCAAGGATCAAATCTGAGATGCAGTTTCAACTTATACTACAGCTGTGGCAACACTAGACTTTTCTTTACCCACTATGCAGGTCCAGGGATCAAATCTGTAACCTGGAGCTGCAGAGATGTCACTGATCTCCTTATGCTACAGTGGGAACTCAATAGATTTTCTTTTTATTTTATTAATCATTTATTTTGCTGTGCAGAAGCTTTTGAGTTTGATATAGACCAGTTTCCTGATTTTTGCTTTTAGTTGTTTGTGCCTTTGACATCATGTTAAAAAATCTTTACTAAGACCATATTAAGCAGCTTCTTCCCTGATTTTTTTTTCTTTTTTTCTAGGAGTTTTATCTCCTATGTTTAAGTCTTCTATCTAGTTGAAGTTAATTTTTGTGGTGCTCTGACATGGAGGTCCAGTTTCCTAGCCTGTATTTCACAGAACCATTTATTCCAGCAAATATTTTATATCCCATTGGATGTCCCTGGCTCTCTATTAGTTACCATATATACTACAATTTAATCCTGGGCTCTTGGTTCTATTCCATTTGTATATGTGTCTGTTTTTCTGCTAGTACCATACCAGTTTTATCGCGGTGGATTTGTAGTATAGTTTGAAACATCCAGAATTGTGAAATCTCCAACTTTATTCTTCTATAATTTTTTTGGCTATTTAGGGTCTTTTCTGGCATCACTCAAATTTTAGGACTGTATCTTCTATTTCTTTGAAGAATGCCTCTGGTATTTTTATGGGGATTACATTGAATCTGTGGGCAGCATTGAGTATTATGGACTTTTTAACATTATTGTTTCCAATCCATGAACATGGGATGTGTTTTCACTTGTTTTTGTCTTCGCTGATTTCTTTAAGTCTTATAATTTGGAGTTCCCGTCGTGGCGCAGTGGTTAACGAATCCGACTAGGAACCATGAGGTTGTGGGTTCGGTCCCTGCCCTTGCTCAGCGTGTTGCCGTGAGCTGTGGTGTAGGTTGCAGATGCGGCTCGGATCCCGCGTTGCTGTGGCTCTGGCATAGGCTGGTGGCTACAGCTCCTATTGGACCCTTAGCCTGGGAACCTCCATATGCCGTGGGAGCGGCCCAAAGAAATAGCAAAAAAGACAAAAAAAAAGTCATAATTTTCATTGTACAGACCATTCACTTTCTTATTTAAATTAATTCATAAGATTTTTTTGTTTTCTTATGTTATTGTGAATGAAATAGTTGTATTCTTTTTTAGAGGTTTTGTTGTTACTGTATAGAAACACAAATGACTTTTGTATGTTGATTTTATATCCTGCAAATTTATTCAAATCAGTGACTGGAACAACTGTGTTTTGATTGACTTTTGGGAATTTTCTATATATAAAAATGTGTCAGAAAATAGTTACTTTTTTACTTTTTTCTTTCTTATTCAGATGTCTTTTGTTTCTTTGTCTTGCCTGTTTGCTCCACCTAGACTTCTAATATTATATTGAAAAAGAGGAGTGAGAGTATGAATCCTTGTCTTGGTCTTGATCTTAGGAGAACATTTTTCAATTTTTATCCATTAAACATAATGTTAGCTGTTGCTTTGTATATGACTTTTTTACATTGAAGTATGTTCTTTTTCCATACAGTCTCTTAAAGGTTTTTATCATAAAAGCATGTTATATGTTTGTCAAATGCTTTTACTACATCTATTGAGATGATTATGTAATTTTTATCTCTCATTTTATTGATGTGATATATCAATGTATTGATTTGCATATGTTGAGCTTTACTTGAATCCCATGGATAAATCCCACTTGGTCACAGTGTACAAAACTTTCCATGTGTTCTTGAATTCAGTTTTCTAGCATTTTGTTCATAATTTTTACATTGATATTCATCAGGGATATTGGTCTATAGTTTTCTTGTAGTATCCTTATCTGGTTTTGGTAATAGTGCCTTCATAGAATGGATTTGGAAGTATTCCATCCTCAAGAACATATTAAGAAGTTTTATTCTACAGACAAACAAAACCCAGTATTTAAGATGATGTGGCATTGGATAAATGATATACATAGATCATTTGAAAATAATTAGGGAGTACACTAATAGCCCAATATTTATACATAATCCTAATTTAGGACAGAGCCAGTGGTGGGAAATAGTCTTGATAATGGTATTGAGTTATTTGAATGTGTATACAAAAGAAAGTAAATTTCAGCTTGTTTTGATAATCATACTCCTACACTCAAATTTGATAATTTGTTACAATGACTCATAACCAATTACAGAAAACAGATAAAGAAAAACAGGAAAAAAGGTAAGTATTGGGCAAACTTCTGAGGAATAAGATGCAGGCTTCCATGTTCTTCTACTTCTGGTATTAGATAGTACCAGATATCTCTGCCCTGTAAATTTCTGGGATACATACAATGTGCCCCTTTCTAGGGAAGCATGCTTGAGTCAGAGTCCAGGATGTCAGTGGAAGGCTGGTCACAAACATAAGCATATTCTGTGACCTGGTAACTAAAGCCCAGGAACCCCAAAATGAAAACTAATGCACATCATCAAGCTTAGTGTTTGTGTAAAGCAGTACTGACAAGTTGATATGGCACAAGTTACTATTCCAGATAATAATAAGTCATTAGCATAAAATAATTAACATAAAGAATCTTCCAAGGAATACACTTTCAGGAGTTGACCAAGGGTCCATGATGGTTCGAGGCAGCTTTGAAGATAAGCAAACAGACCAGTTATGTTAACTGATTCTTCACATAATCCCTATCTCAAACCAAAAATTAATTATATGTAGATCATAGATTTAAACAGAAAAGGAAAGTAAAATATTTGTAGAAGATAAGAGCTATCTCCTTTATCTTAGAATAAAGAAGGATTTCTTAAATGGGGCAACACAATGAATAATTATAAAGCAAAGACTAACAATTAGGTTTAAATTAAAAATGTATATTTTTATCAAAAATAGCATTAACATATGTAAAAGGAAAAGCACAGATCAGGGAAAACATATGTCAAACATATACCTAATGAAACATTTCTAACCAGTGTATATAAAGAACTCCTACAAATCAATGATAAATTCAGCAAGAGAGATGTGGCAAGTGCTTGAACAGGTTTCACAAAAGAGAATATTCAAATAGACAGTGAGCATATGAAAGTTTACTCAACCTGATTGGTAATCATGGAAATGCAAATCAAAACCACAGTGATATCATTATTTACCCACTAGCCTAAAATTAAAAAGCTTAAAATTAAGAAATATTGCTGAAGATATGGACAAAGTAAAACTTCTATATACTGTTGCTGGAAAAGGATTTTATATAGTCACTTTAGAAAGCTGTTTGTCATAATATACAATGTTAATATATTAAAATCCTTTGATCTAAAAAATATTTTTTCTGAGAATATAGCTAATATAAATTCATGTATATGTTTGTCAAAGTATACATGAGAGAGTGGATAGTAGCATTATCTATAAAGGCCAAAAGCTAGAAAAAATTTAAACACTACATAAGTAGAACAGATAAATAATTTATGGCTTCTTTATGCAAAATATTTTATACGAGGGTGAAAATAATTGAAACCTGCTTGTATACATCAACATGGAAGAATTTGCAAACATATATATGAAAGAAAAAAATTATAGATGTATATTATGTAATTCAATTTATATAAATTTAGAAAGGAGGAAAATCATAAATGAAGTTTTTGAAATCTGCTAACAACTACCTTTATGAAGGAGGAAATGATAAATATTGCCTGAAGGCAGGGAAATTAAAAAATGCTGCCATTATACTATTCTTTCTTTGTGTTACATTTTAACATTTTTTTTTTTACTTTTTTCTTTTTAGGGCCAAACCTGCAGTTTATGGAAGTACCCAGGAAGTAAGGGGCAAATCCGAGCCATAGCTGCTGGCCTACGCCATAGCCACAGCAATGCCAAATCTGAGTAACATCTACAACCTGCACTGCAGCTTGCAACAATGCTGGATCCTTATCCTGTGAGTGAGGCCAGGGATCAAACTTGCATCCTTGTGGATATTTGTCAGGTTCTTAACATGTCAAGCCACAATGGGAACTCCCTGTGACACCATTTTTAATGTAGCAATGGCCATCTTTTATTAAGCAGATTGCTTATTTTATTTCATTTGATTTTAGAAACCACCCAAGAAATAAACTATGTATTTATTGGTTTTTCTTTAAATATGGGAAATTCAAAACATATATGGTTGATATGATTCAAAATCAGTTTCATTATAAGGGCATGAGATTGCTTTAAAAACTTAAGGAAGAATTCAATCAGGCTCTGGAAACCACACAAACCAGAGTAGCTCTTAAGATCCAGTTTTCAGTAGTAAATGAACTTGTTCTTCTGAAGGCAACATTGGGAAAAAAATCATCTCAAGTCATTTCCTTTTTTTGCTGTTATATGAAAACTTCTTATTGCAACTGTAGCAAATTACTACACACTAAGTAGCTTCAAGAAACACATATTTATTCTCTAAGTTCTGGAAGTAGGAAGTGAAAAATGAATCCATAGGACTGTGTTTTTCTGACAGGCTGTAGTAGAGACAGTGTTTCCTCAGCTTTTCCAGTTTCTAGAGATTACCTACATTCCTTAGTTCATGGGCCCTTCATCTTCAAAGACAGCAGTATAATATCATTGCTCCCCATCTACCTCCATTCTTACATATTCTAACTCTGATCTTCCTGTCTGTCTTTTAAAGGAACTTTGTGATTGCACTGGACCTGCCCATACACTAAAGAATGGTTTTCCCTTCTCAACATCCTATAAAGTTCCTTTTATTAAGAAAATCTATTCACATGTTCTGGAATTAGGATATAGACATCTCTGGGGGCCATTGTTAGGCAAACCACAGTCATCTTGACTAAACTAGGACTTTTAATGGGAGAATATATTTCAGTTATTCCATGTGCCTAATTTTTCTTGAGAAATGCCAAAGTACCAAGATTGAACAGACCATCAAATTCATGCTATATTTTAGAGATTTATATTTTCGTGTGCGAGTGTGTGTGTGTATAGTAAAATTACAGATTTTAAGTTTTATAGGGTGTTATTATGTTAACATTGTGTATTATGTTGTAGTCATTTCAAAGAAATGTGATAGACCACACAAAATTTGCTGTGAATATCAAAACTGACATCACTCATACACCTAGAGGATAAGTAAAGTCTATTACTAACAAATTAAGGCTTTCTAGGAGGAACAGTTCTGACTTCCAAGCAGGTCTGAAAATGGTTTGAGATGGAAAGGAAAGACTGGTTTGGGTTGTACTGTGACTGGGGAGCATGACTGAGTTGATTATTATGCACACATAGCCTAGGGCCAAAAGAGGGAGCACTCAGGCTTTTTTATCAGTTTTTTCAGATGAGGAGCCAAAAGGAAAGGGAGTGTTGGGCTTGAAAGATCTACAAAGTAAAAAATAGAAAAAGGAGTCAGACTTTTCTTTACATATCATAATGACATTTCCCAAGAACACACATGACTTTTATTAAATCAAACTCTCTTTTCTAAGAAGTCCCTGAGGGAAATTTCTGCACAAATATATAAGACGCAAATTAGAATCACTCTATTGTCAACAGAAACTTCATCCTGGTGATAATATGATGATTAAATACTTAATCCTAAGATAAAATATTTAATTCCAGTTTTCCTCCCCTAAACATATTAAAAACAATACCGAGATTATTCTAGAGTGTGTCATTAGACAGCACTGAACCTAATTATTTTCTTTGATTGTCTTCTCCTGAGTTCCTATTAATGCCTAAATCATTAACAGGTGGTTTTACCAATTTATTCCTCAGTTTATAAACCTGACCTTTTTATTATCAAAAACTACTCCACTTCTGAAATTTTATTTCAAGTTCTCAGTGTACAAGTCTGTAAGATTTGAAAATATCTCCTAAAAGAAAACACAGGAGGAAATTTTCATTTGAGGAACTGATCTTGGTGATGATTTCTTGGATATGACATCAAAAACCAAAAAAACAAAAACAAAAATAGTGAAGTGAGACTATATCAAACTAAAATACTTTTGCACAGTAAAGGAAACAACAATAAAAATCATCTAAGGAATGGAAGAAAATATTTACAAAATATATCTGGTAAGGAATTAATATCAAAAATGTATATTTGACTCCTAAAATAGGACTTCTATGTCTCAATAGCAAATTAACTAATAACCTGACCTAAAAATGGGAAAAGGTCCTGGATACAGAGAGAAGACATATAAATATTCACCAGGCATGTGAAAAATTGCTCAAAACCTGTGACCATCAGGAAAGTGCAAATCAAAACCATAATGAGCTATTACCTCACACCTGTTAGGATGACTATTACATTAAAAAAAAAGGTGTTGTTGAGGGAGAGAAGAAATTTGGACACTTGTACACTGTTAGTGAAAGTGCAAAACGGTACAACCATTATGAAGATAAGCATTGAGTTTCCTCAAAAATAATAAAACTTTCATATGATCCAGGAATCTCACTTCTAAGTATATATCCAAATATATACCTAGGAACATATATATGACATAGGAATATGGATATATTCTGAATACCCAAAGAGCAAGAAATGCACCTTCGCATATTCTCAAGCATGATGTACCAGTTATATTACTGATCAGAATCTAGACCATAAAGCATGTCAGTGTATTTCTAAAGTAATAATTTTTCAACTCATTGCCTTAAAAATAAAATACTAAAAATTAATATTAGAACTTTAAAGAAAAAAAAGACCAAACATTTCTTGGATATTTGGAAGTAACTGCATGAATAACTGAGTTACTGGAAAGCAATAAAGATGAGAATATTATTTAACAAAAACCTATGAGATACAAAGCTGTTATATGTAGTAGGTTCACAGCATTAAATGTTTTTTTAATGAAAAGTATGAGAATAGAACTAAGCATTCTATTCAGGAATTTAGAGGGGAAAAACAAAGAATTTAAGGAAAGCTGGAGAAAGACATTGATAAAGGCAGAAGTAAAATAGTTAAAAATAAGATAATAACAGGAAAGAAATATTTTTTGTAGGATTGATAACTAAGACCAAGAATCGGTTCCTCCAATAAAACAAACATCTGGCCAATTTAACAAAAGAAAAAGTAGAAGGAAAATAAATTATAAAATATATATTTAATAATATTTAGAAAAATAAAAACAGTAAAATAAATTATATGAATAAGACAAATGAAGATATGATGAAATATATAATTCTCTAAGAAAAATGTAAATAAAATTAGTCTACTGAGAAGAACCCTATAGAAAAAAAGAGAAATTTATACACTTTAAAAAAATGAAAATCTTACTTACAGCAATGAAGTTTGCAAGGGGCAGAGGTAGGATTCCAACTTTGAGTCTTAAAGTTATGTTCTGACAGGCACCCATATGTTCATTGCAGCACTATTCACAATAGCCAAGACATGAAAACAACCTAAATGTTCACTGACAGATGAATGGAAGAAGATGATGTGGTATATCCATCCCAAACCCTGATGGAAATGCTATAATATTTGATTATGATAATTGTTGTACAACTATAAATGTATTAAAATTCATTGAGTAATTAAAAAAATACTGATGCCAAGGTCCCACTTCAATCCTATTAAATGAGATGCCCTAAGGGTGGGAAACAGGCATCCAGAGTGTTTTAGAGTTCCCCAGGTGACTGTAATCTGCAACCAGTATTGAGAAGTCATGATCCAGAGCTCTGGATCCCACAGACCAACCTTTTCTGTTCCCTGGGTTTAATCTCCACCCAAAGAGCTCATGATCTCTGTTAATGGCAGCTAAGACTGTCTTTCAGTTTAATTCAGTTCAATTACAAACAATTAAATTCAATAAACATTTATTCAACTGCTCCCCCCAAAAAAGAATAAAATAATGCCATTTGCAGCAACGTATGGAACTAAAACCCTCATACTAAATGAAGTAATTCAGAAATAGAAAGATAAATGCCATATTATATCACATATCTGGAATCCAATATACAGCACAAATGAACCTTTCCACAGAAAAGAAAATCGTGAACTTGGAGAACAGACTCGTGGTTGTCAAGGTTGACAGGGAGGGAGTGGGATGGACTGGGAATTTGGGGTTAATAGATGCAAAATATTGCTTTGGAATGGATAAACAATGAGATCCTGTTGCACAGCACTGGGAACTATATCTAGTCACTTATGATGGAGTGTGATAATGGAGAAAAAGATTGTATATATGTATGTGTGTCTGTGTCACTTTGCTGTATAGCAGAAAATTGACAGAACACTGTAAACCAGCTAAAATGGAAAAAATGAAAACAATTAAAAAAAAGAAAAAGAAAGAAAGTTATGTTCTCAACCACCTTATTTTTAACTTGGGATCCTCGCTATTACTATTAAAGCCAGATAAAGTAAAATCATTTAAATTAGGACCAATATTTCTAACAATGCATTGAAGAAGAAACAAAAATTGTGAATTTATCCATGAAAAATTCAGTCAACACCCTAGATAGATTTCATTTTAGGCAATTATTCCCCTTAATAATTGATTCTTAAAAATGAAGGTGAGGAGTTCCTGTTATGGCTCAGTGGGAATGAATCTGACTAGGAACCATGAGGTTGTGGGTTTGATCCCTGGCCTAATTCAGTGGGTTAAGGATCCGGTGTTGCTGTGAGCTGTGGTTTAGGTCGCAGACGCGGCTCAGATCCTGCATGGCTGTGGCTCTGGTATAGGCTGGCGGCTATGGCTCCTTTTGGACCCCTGGGAACCTCCATATGCCGCAGGTGCGGTGCTAGAAAGACAAACACACACACACACAAAACAGGTGAAAAACTGACTTGTTGGTATAATGAATTTTATAGAGATATTTCCTCATCCCCAAACATACTTTTCTGTAATTAACACTATGTTCATATGTTTTAATTTTATAAATCTTTATTTTACTTTTCAGTATTCTAAGTTTTTCATCTTTAAGTAAGATTAGATTATAATTGTTTGGGGGAATTATCATGAAAAATATTAGTTTTCAGTTACATTCATAATATAAATTTTGTATTAAATTTACGCTGATTTTAGAAAATGATTTGGAATTATTTTTCAATTTTTTATATGATTTACAATGCAGGATTATTCACTATCCAAGTTTAAATTTTGTTACATGGTCATAATGAAAGCCGTCTAAGAAAGAAATAAAATAAAAGAAAAAAAAACGACATTTTCATAAATCCATTTTTTTAATTGTTTGCTATTAAAAATTCTCATATTGGAATTCCCTGGTGGCTCAGGGGGTTAAAGATCCAGCAATGTCACTGCTGTGGCTTGAGTCACTGCTGTGACACAGGTTCAATCTCTGGCCCTGGAACTTCTGTGTGTTAGAGGCACAGCAAAAAAATTGAACAAACAGAAATTATCTAATTAAATGCCCTTTCTGTCATTCATAAGAGGCTCACCCACACTTTTGCAGATTTAACCTCCAGAATTCCCACTTTGTTCTGAAAATGAATATTGAAGAAAACCCCCTCATGTTTCCAGCATAAGAAAGAAAAAGTGACTTTTAAAAATATTCCAAGGAAATATTTGTCTGGATATATGCCCAAGAGTGGGATTGCTGGGTCATATGGTAGTTCTATGTACAGTTTTCTAAGGTACCGCCATTCTCTTCTCCATAATGGTTGTACAAGCTTGCATTCCCAACAACAGTGCAAGAGGGTTCCCTTTTCTCCACACCCCCTCAAGTTTATTATTTGTGAACTTGGTAATGATGGCCATTCTGACTGGTGTGAGGTGTGATCTCATGGAAGTTTTGATTTGCATTTCTCTAATAATCAGGGATGTTGAGCATTTTTTCATGTGCTTGTTGGCTATCTGTATATATCCCTTGGAGAAATGTCTTTTCAGGTCTTTTGTCCATTTTTTAATTGGGTTTTTGGCTTTTTTGCTGTTAATTTGTATAAGTTGTTTGTATATTCTAGAGATTAAGCCCTTGTCAGTTGCATCATTTGACACTATTTTCTCCCATTCTGTAAGTTGTCTTTTTTTTTGTTTGTTTTCCTTTGATGTGCAAAACTTGTCTGATTGATTAGGTCCCACTGGTTTTTAAGACACATGCACCCGCATGTTCATTGCAGCACTATTCACAATAGCCAAGACATAGAAAAAATCCAAATGTCCATTGACAAATGATTGGATTAGGAAGATGTAGTATGTATACACAATGGAATACTACTCAACCATAAAAAAAGAATGAAATAATGCCATTTGCATCCACATGGATGGAACTAGAGACTCTCATACTGAGTGAATTATGTCAGAAAGCGAAAAACAAATACCATATGTTATCACTTATATCTGGAATCTAATATATGGCACAAATGAACCTTTCCACAGAAACTCATGGACTTGGAGAATGGACTTATGGTTGCTAAGGTGGAGAGGGGGAGATTGAGATGGATGGGGTTCTTGGAGTTAATAGTTGCAGATTATTGCCTTTGGAATGTATTAGCAATGATATCCTTCTGTTTAGCACTGGGAACTATGTCTGGTCACTTATGATGGAACATGATAATGTGAGAAAAACAAATGTATACATATATGTGTAACTGAGTCACCATGCTGTACAGCATAAAATTGACAGAACACTGTAAACCAGCTATAATGGAAAAAAATAAAAATAATTATTTAAAAAAAACTAAAAAAAAAAAAAACATTCCAGAGGGGTCTCCATATCAAAAGCCTACCTTCTAAGGGAAATTACCATAACCTTATCCAACCCTGGGGTAAAGGCATTCAGACAACTCTAGCTTCCTTAGGCTTCCTATTTCACCCAAGGGTTGGAGAAAAAAATCCTAAGGAGATTTGTGAAAGTCGCAATTCAGGAACTCAGGTCCAAGGAAATACTAAGATTTAATCATAAGATAATAGAATGATTCCCATCCCTTGCATCTTTCCATCAATCAACAATGTTCCAGTGTGTTAACAGTGGATACTGAGAGAGCTGAAAGGCACAGACACTATTAAAGAAAATAGTCAAAAAGAAAGAAAACTTACTAGAAGAATTTTAAGCCAAGTATCTATATCATGGCAATAATTGGACATGCCAGCAACAAATCAGTTTAATATGAAACCTCATTAAAAACCTAATTATGAGTTTGGGATTACATATACACATTACTACATATAAAATAATCTACAAGGATATCCTGTATAACACAGAGAGTTCTACTCAATACTATGTAATAACCCATATGGGAAAAGAATCTGAAAAAAGAAATATATATATATATATATATAATAGCTGAATTCACTTTGCTGTACACCTGAAACTAATATAATATTATAAATCAGCTATACTCCAATGTAAAATAAAAATTTAAAAACCTTAATTACCTTGATTCTTTTGACTTGATGCATCATGTGCAGCTTTCAAAAAAAAATTTACAGGGTATGCTAAATAGCAAAGAAAAAGTACTGAAGGTTTGGCTAAGCAGAGAATGAATGGTGTCTACCATGCTGCCAGAGCTGTTCTGCTGCTATACCAGCAGAGTAAAACGAAGACAGGGGTAAGGTGCTCCACTCATTGGGCAGAACCTAAGGCCATCTTGTAGCTCTGGCCAATACTTCCTTAGATTAAGCTTGGTATATTTTTCTACTGATACTTGGGCTATTACCAGTTACCTCACTGTTTGGTCTGCTTTTGAAAAATAAAATGCTGGCAAACTGTAGACATGTCTTTTTGGGGCCATGAAATGTGGAAACAAATCATAGCTATTTATTAAAAAAAAAACAAACAACCTGGTAAACTCACATGGATGTCCCTGGTAAAAGTTCATTGTGTGATGCAACTGACTAGAATCAAACTTCCAGTCAAACCTGCACTGTTAAGATTACTAATATTACTGCCTAGATGGATGATTGTATTGAACATTGCAACACATCCACCACATAACCTGAGCTACCATTGTATGACAGACCCATAGCTCCTGTGAGAATTTAGCAGATTGACTCCCAGTGGAGGAGATTCATTGCACTAGGTGTTTCCCATGTGTGTTCTTGATCTGCAGATTGACAATGCTAGAGCTTTGACCCCAGCTCAAGGCAATACATCCTGTCGCACCACTGTTGATACTTTTTCAGGTTGTTATTACCATTCCAGGCTAACCAACTGACCTGAGCTACAATGAGGTGCCCCTTCAAATTAATCCGTAATTTTTTTCTACTTTTATTAATCATTTACAGTATAACAATATATTTTTTAATCACAAAAGCAGTTCACCAACAAGCTACAGTTAAGATAGTCAGTGGACTTTCTATACTGCCTGTCATATGATGGAATCTTTTATTGTTGCACTTTGGAATATCTTTCTCCAAAATTGGCACAAAGACTTCTCAATTGACTTCCTTCATGTCTTTGTGGTCCATACACTTTAGTAAGAGAGTTTGATCACTAATTGCAACTGCCTCCAGGAAGGAATAATCTTCCTGGTTGTTTACTGGGCTACCATCAGGATAAAAATTGGTAATTTGATAGGAATTGCATTGAATCTGTAAATTGCCTTGGGGATTATAGCCATTTTGACAATATCAATTCTCCCAATTCAAGAGCATGGTGTATCTTCCCATCTGTTTGTGTCATCTTAAATTTTTTTCATAAACATTTTATAGTTTTCAGATTATAGGTCTTTTTCTCTTTGGGTAGGTTTATTAATAGATAATTTATTCTTTTTAGTGTGATTGTAAATAGTATTTTTCTCTCATTGCTCTTTCTAATCTTTTATTGTTAGTATATACAAATGCAATTGATTTCTGTTTATCAATTTTATAGCCTGCCACTTTGCCAAATTTATTGATGAGTTCTAACGGTTTTCTGGTACTATTTTTAGTGTTTTTAAGTATAGTATCGTGTCCTCTGCAAACAGTGATAGGTTTACTTCTTCTTTTCCAAACTGGATTCCTTTTATATCTTCTTCTCCTCTGATTGCTGTGGCTGGGACTGCCAAAACTATGTTGAATAATAGTGGTGAAAGCGAACATCCTTTTCTTGTTTCTGATCTTAGTGGGAATGTTTTCAATTTTTCAACATTGAGAATGATGTTAGCTGTGGGTTTTTCATATGCTTTTTATTATGTTGAGGTAGGTTCACCCTGTCCACACACTCTGGTGAGTTTTTATTAGGATTGGGTGTTGAATTTTTTCAAAAACCTTCTCTGCACCTACTGAGATGTTCATATGTTTTTATTCTTCAGTTTGTTAATGTGGTGTATAACATTGATAGATTTGTGGATATTGAAGAATCAATGCATCCCTGAGATAAATCCTACTTTATCTACATAATGGTGTATGATCTTTTAATGTAAAAATTGAAAATGGCATTATTTTGTCCTTTTTTTGGCTGAGTAGTATTCCATTCTGTATATGTAGCAACACGTATGGAACTAGAGTCTCTCATACTGAGTGAAGTAACTCAGAAAGAGAAATACAAATACCATATGATATTATTTGTGTCTGGAATCTATTATACAGCACAAAGGATAGCATGGGAGCTTGGGGTTAATAGATGGAGACGATTGCCTTTGGAACTGATTTGCAATGAGATCCTGCTATGTAGCACTGGGAACTATATCTAGTCATTTATGATGGAGCATGGTAATATAAGGAAAAAATCTATACATGTATGTGTAACTGGGTCACCATGCTGTACAGTATAAAAAATGTATTAGGGAAATAAAAAAATTAAAAAATGAAAATAAAAAGGGAAAAAATATATAAAAATTGGAATACTAAGTAGACCTATTTTGAATATATATTATATAAGGTTCCCTTATTTCCCATGTGAAAAATAAGTTATCTATAGACTCTATATTTGACTTTTTCCTTAAATACTATATTGAATAACAAAAACAAATGATAGAAACTTTGTACAAAGTATTTAATTAATAGACTCATACAAACACAAGAAAAGAGAAATTATGAAGGTTTTTGTTGTTGCTATTGCTTTTGATATTTTGCTTTTTTCCCTTGATTTAAAGTAATCCTTTAGAAAATACACATATTATAGGATTTGAGAATACTTCTTAGCCCTACCAAATGGTAGAGCTAATAGGCACACAGAACATAAAGCAAATCACAAAGTGTATCTCTTTCGTACTAACTTCACTCAGTATGAGAGTCTCTAGTTCCATCCATGTTGCTGCAAATGGCTTTATTTCATTCTTTTTTATGGCTGAGTAGTATTCCATTGTGTATATATTCCATATCTCCCTAATCTAATCATCTGTCGATGGACTTTTGGGTTGTTTCCATGTCTTGGTTATTGTGAATAGTGCTACAATGAACATGCAAGTGCGTGTCTCTTTTTCATAGAATGTTTTGTCGGATATATGCCCAAGAGTGGGATTGCTGGGTCATATGTTATTTCTATGCATAGTTTTCTAAGGTACCTCCATACTGTTCTCCATAGTGAGTGTACCAGCTTACATTCCCACCAACAGGAGGGCTCCTTTTCTCCACACCCCCCTCCAGCATTTGTTATTTGTGAACTTGGTAATGATGGCCATTCTGATTGGTGTGAGGTGGTATCTCATGGTAGGTTTGATTTTCATTTCTCTAATAATCAGGGATTATCAGCATTTTTTCATATGCTTGTTGGCCATCTGTATATCTTCCTTGGAGAAATGTCTATTCAGGTCTTTTGCCCATTTTTCCATTGGCTTTTTTGCTGTTGAGGTGTATAAGTTGCTTGTATATTTTAGAGATTAATCCCTTGTCCTTTGCATCATTTGAAAGTATTTTCTCCCATTCTGTAAGTTGTCTTCTTGTTTTCTTTTTGGTTTCCTTTCCTGTGCAAAAGCTTGTCCATTTGATTAGGTCCCCTTGGTTTATTTTGCTCTTATTTCTGTTGCTTTGTGAGACTGATCTGAGAAAACATTTGTCAGGTTGATGTCAGAGAATGTTTTGCCTATGTTCTCTTCCAGGAGTTTAATGGTATCTTGTCTTACATTTGGGTCTTTAAGCCATTTTGAGTTTATTTTTGTGCATGGTGTGAGTGTATATTCTAGTTTCATTGATTTGCATGCAGATGTCCAGGTTTCCCAGCACCACTTGCTGAAATGTCTGTTTTTTCCATTTTATGTTCTTGCCTCCTTTGTCAAAGATTAATCGACCATAGGTGTCTGGGTTTATTTCTGTGTTCTCTATTCTGTTCCATTGGTCTGTAGGTCTGTTTTGATACCAGTACCAGTTTCTCGATGAGTGTGGCCTTGCAGTATTCCCTGAAGTCTGGGAGAGTTATGCCTCTTGCTTGGTTTTTGTTCTTCAGAATTTCTTTGGCAATTCTGGGTCTTTTGTAGTTCCATATAAATGTTTGGACCGTTTGTTCTAGTTCTTTGAAAAATGTTTATTTGATAGGGATTGCGTTGAATCTGTAGATTGCTTTGGGTACTATAACCATTTTTACAATATTAATTTTTCCAACACAGGAACATGGGATATCTTTCCATTTCTTTACATCTTCTTTAATTTCCTTGATTAATGTTTTATAGTTCCTGGCATATAAGTCTTTTACCTCCTCGGTCAGGTGTATTCCCAGATATTTGACTTTTTGGGGTACAATTTTAAAAGGTATTTTATTTTTGTATTCCATTTTCTAATATTTCATTTTTATTATACTGACATGTGACTGATTTCTGAATGTTAATCTTATATCCTGCTACTTTGCTGAATTTGTTGATCAGTTCAAGTAGTTTTTGGGTTGAGTCCTTAGGGTTTTCTATATATAGTATCATGTCATCTGCATACAGTGACAGTTTTACCTCTTCTCTTCCTATTTGGATGCCTTTTATTTCTTTTGTTTGTCTGATTGGTGTGGCTGGGACATACCTTAACATAATAAAAGCCATTTATGACAAATCCACAGCAAATATGATACTCAAGGGGGAAAAGCTGAAAGCCTTCCCACTAAAATCTGGAACAAGACAAAGATGCCCACTCTCACCACTGTTATTCAACCTCAATGACCTTTTAGACTTATTTCTATTTGGACTATGTTTTTGTGTCTGCCAATTTTTGTTTCCAAAAAAAAAAACTGTGATTTTTCTTCTAGGCTGATTTCTTTTATTTCACTTGATTTTTTTGGTTTGTGTATTTGTTTGCTGCCTTAGTTTGCCAGCCAAGATCTTGGATCAAATTTTTTGATTTTTAACTAGATATGAACTTGTAATATCATTTGATTTTCATTATTTCTTGCCTATAGTGTCCTGGTTTATAGCTATTTGAATTCATCCTGTCGTATTCTCCTGTCTTTATGGAGATAGAATTGCACTCCCCCCAAACCACAGTTTTTTAATTTATTAAAACATTACTGAAAAATCCTCATAGGTGTTTGACCCTCCTTCAGTTTTCCTCCCTTATCAAGTATGATTAAGTGTTGGGAGAAGGAAATCAACTTTATTGTCCCAGGAAATGATTGATCCTACAACAGTGAAGATAGAGAGAAGGTATGTTTCAAGGACATCAGTTTTATTAATAGAACCAAACCTGTCAAAATACTTTTTTATATCTTGATATTTGTATATCCCCTGTGCACTTAATCAAAATTATGTTTTGATGATGCAGAATAAGAGAACATACTCAGGGTCATTTTCTGTATGTTTCCTAGTCCTTATCGGAAAATCTAAGTGCTGTTGTTTTTGTAATTCTTTACTTCACCAATATATGTCTGCTTTGACTGTTTTTAAGTTGACATACAAAAGTTAGTGATAGGAATCTATGATGTATTCTGCTCAAGGATGACCTTAATAAAGTTTGAAAATTAATCTTCAGAATCACTCTATCCTTGAAACCCTACCAAACTTAAGCACATAAATTTCTGATGAAATTTAGCCTGGTATAACAGGGAAATACCTTAATATGAATTACTTTTCAAGCTATTTCTCATATTTTGTTCTCCTTCTCTGTGTCATGATTTACCTTAGTATAAAGCCTGAGAGTCCCATCATTTTCCATAATAGCTATTAAAACAATAAATTAATGTATGCAAATGTGCTAATAATTTTCTTTCTGATAACATAATTATTTTTGAACACGGTCATTCTAGAGATGTAATGCTTCACATCACAATAATGACACTAAGAGGAATTTACAGTTTCTGCCTTACAGTGGGTCATGTAATATTTTTATTCTTCACAAAATGTGTCCCATGGTGAACAGTTATCCTGTATTTACAACTGTCTCTTTTCTAACCACTTAGCAAATTTCCTCTTACCATTTAAACAATATAAATGGAATGCAGTTTTTTTGTTTTTCTTGGTCCTTTGTATGTCTCTTAAGACTTTCTCATAATTTATACCATTTTGTAAATACAGACATGCAGAAACACAAATGACTATTAAACTTGCAACTAAGCATTAAGCTTTATACTTATTAGCAAGTAAAACAATTACAGATATGACATTGAAAGTATTTTTAAAGAAATATACAGCTGACTCTTTAACAACGTGAGTGTGAACTGCACATCTGTGAGTGTGAACTGCACATTCCAGTACTAGAGAAATGCACAATCCCTGGTTGGTTGAATCCGAGGATGTAGAACCTCAGATAAAGAGAAAATGTGTATGTGGAGGAAACTTGAATACAGAGCACTTACTCTGATTTACACTTGGAGTTTTGACTGCTCAGTGTGTTGGCACCCCCAACTCTCAAGTTGCTCAAGGATCAACTGTATTTTCGTTCTTATTGAATTGGTATACATTGATAAATGTCTACTGGAGATACACTTTGCTTTCTGTTCGTGTATATGTGTGGTTAGGAACACAATGTGAGATCTGTCCTCTTATTTTAAAGTGCACAATACGGTATTTTTAACTATAGGTACTGTGTTGTACAGGAGATTTCATCTTGGATTGGTCATGTGATGTAGTTCTAGCAAATGATGTGTGAAGACAGTTGTGGTGGTGAGATTTCAGGTAAGGCTTTTAAAGACAATGTCCAGATCAGGTTCCTTCAAAGGTGTTTTATCTTTGCCCTCATTTTCTTTTATGTTTCTTCCTGAAAAATGGAACATGCCCTCTTTTACTTGAGGGTTAAAGTCAGTAAATCCTAGGATGCTAGAGAAATGAAATGGAAAGGGCATGAGTCTCCGATAATCATGGCAGGACTACAGAAACCCTGTACTACCTACTTATGGGCTTCTTTTATATAAAAATTAACATTTATTTTTCATTCACCTTTTTTTAGTCTTTTTCTTTTACACAGTTGCTTAATTAAAATGCATGCACTAATTCTGGGGAAATAGATTAAACAATCTCACTGGTGAGAGATCTTGTTTCAGCATTTAGGACTGTCACTCAAATGTTTTAAAATACTTGAAAGTTGTGCCTTTTAATTACTGTTGTGCAAAAAACAAGTCTTTTTGTTTTAAGCTTCTTAGCATATAGACTTTTTTATCCAGTGTTAAGATAATTTATACCATATTGTTCATTTTTTAAGGTGTACATCATGTTGATTTGATACACATGTATGTCAAAATGATTACCAGCATGGTATTTATTAATACCTGTATCACAACATATAATTACAATTCTTTTCTTATGGTGAAAATATTTAAGATATACTCTCTTAGCAACTTGAATATATTCATTATGCTGTACATTTGATCCCCCCACCTTATTCATCTTTTAGCTGAATGTTTGTATTCTTTGATTAATATCTCCACTTTTCCCCTCAACCCCTAGCCCCTGGTAACCACCATTCTAGTCTGTTTCTATCAGGTTGACATTTTAAATTTTGTATATAAATGACATTGTACTAAATTTAGCTCTCTCTTTCTGATTTATTTCACCTATCAGAGTGACTTCAAGGTCCTTCATATTGTGCAAATAATGGAATGCTCTTTTTTTAATGTGGCTAAGTAATACCCCACTGCCTGTATATGCGTGTGGTGTGTGTGTGTGTATACACTTATACCATATCCTCACCTACTTCTCCATTTATCCTTTGACTGGTTGTTTCCATATCTTGGGGATTGGGAATAATGTGGCAGTGAACATGGAAATGTAGATATCTCTTCAGTATCGAATTTACTTTTTCTTTTTCAATCTATACTTGGAAGTGGACTGCTAGATCATACATTACTTCTATTTTTAGTTTTTGAAGAACTTCCATACTGTTTTCCAGAGTGGCTGAACAAATTTACATTTCTACCAGTAATGAAACAGTGTTCCCTTTTCTCACCAATATTGCTGTTTCTTGCATTTTTGATGATATCCATTCTAAAAGAAATAAGGTAATATCTCATTGTGGTTTTGATTTGCAGTTCCCTGATAATTATTGATGTTGAGTATCTTTTTTATGTACTTGCCCATTTGTATATCTTCTTTGGAAACATGTCAGTTCAGTACCACTGCCCATTTTTTAATAGAAACAATATACACATTAGGCCAGATGGACTTAACAGACATTTATAGAACATTCCATCCAACAGTAGCAGAATATATAATCTTCTCAAGTGCATATGAAATATTCTCCAGGAAGGATCATGTGTAAGGCCACAAAATGATCTTAAATTTAAAAATATTAAAATCATATCAAGCATCCTTTCTGACCATAATAGTTTGGAAGTAAAAACCAACTACAGGGAGAAAACTAGAAAATTCACAAAAATGTGAAGATTAAACAACATGCTCATGAAAAACATGGGTCAAAAAAAATCAAAAGATAAATCCAAAAATATCTTGGAACAACTGAAAATGAAAACATGACATACCAAAATATGTGTGATGAAGCAGAAATAGTTCTAAGAGATATATTTATATCTTGCTTTATCTGTCCTCCTCATACTCACATCCAAATCATGAGAGAATTCTGAATTCTCCTTGTAATACTTCAGATACAGTCCTTCATTACTATGTCTCTAGCTACCACCCTAACTAAGCCATCTAAATTTCTTTCCCAAGCCAATGTAACAAAATTGTAAGGATTCTTCCTTCTCGTACTCCTACATTTTCATGTCCATGAAGCATTCAGAGGGAGAGGCTAGAGACTATCAAGTTGTTATTTAAAAAAGAATCCTCAAAAAAATCTGCTTTTATTTTTATTTGATTGCTTTGTCTTCACTTTTATTTTACTTGTCTTTTGCTTCTCTCCCTCACTAGTTATTAGCTTGCTGTTACAGAGGCTTATTTCTATTGTTTGTTGTTGCTTTTGTGGAATCTAAAATCATATAACATCTGAAACATAAAAACTTTAATACATGTTTGTTGAATGGAGGCATGGATTGTGAAACTTGGAATACACACACGTAACACACACACACACACACACACACACATACACACACATATATACACATATATTCTTTTTAGGGTCATACCTGCAACACATGGAAGTTCCCAGGCTAGGGGTCCAATCAGAGCTACAGCTGCCTGCCTACCCCACAGCCACAGTTATGCCAGATCAGGCCTGCCTCTGCAACCTCTGCTATAGCTTGCATCAGTGCTAGATCCTTAACCCACTGAATGAGGTGAGGGATCAAACCCACATCCTCATGGATACTAGTCAGGTTCTTTACCCACTCAGCAACAACGGGAACTCCCAAACTGATATGTTTAATATCAGCAGAGTGTTTAAATAAATTATGGGAAATATATTCAGTGAACACTTCACTTCTGTATAAAAAATATATATTTTTGTTTTATTTTAAATAAAATTCACTTTTTAGAAGAGTTTTAGTTTTACAAAAAAAGTTATAAAGATAGTACAGAGAGTTCTGTAATCCACATACAACTTTAGCTATTATTAACATTCTTACATTTGTATGGTATATTTGTTGCAAATAATAGATTAATATTAAAACAGTATTATTGGAGTTCCTATTGTGGCTCAGTAATAACAAATCTGACTAACATCCATGAGGGCACAGGTTCAATCCATGGGATCACTCAGTAGGTTAAGGATATGGCATTGCCATGAGCTGTAGTGTAGGCTGACAGCTGTAGCTCAGATTTTACCCCTAGCCTGGGAACTTCTGTATGCTGCAGGTGAGCACTAAAAAGAAAAAAAATTATTATTAACTATGCATACTTTATTCAGATTTCCTTGGATTTTTACCTAATATCCTTTATTATTTTCAGGGTACTATCAGGAATACCACATTATTCATCATTTTTTTATCATCATGTCATCATTCAATTCATCCATCATTTCTCTTTCATGTACTCTTGGCTGTGAAAGATATCCAGATATTTCCTGCTTTTGATGACCTTGACAGCTTTGAAGATCAAGGGTCAGGTATTTTATAGAATGCCCCTCTATTGAGATTCATTTGATGATTTTCGTATGGTGAATCTAAGGTTATGACTTTTGGGAGGAAGAACACAGAAGTAAAGTGCCATTTTCATCACACAGCTCTCAACATGACTTATCACAGTTGATGATGACCTTGAGAGTCTGGGTAACACAATGTTCATCAAGCTTCATTGTAAAAGAACTCTTCTTTACCTCTCTTCATGCTGTGCTCCATGGAAGGAAGTTACTATGCTCAGCCCACAAGTGAGGAGATGGTAATTGTGTTATGCCTCATTGATGACAGAGTAGCTAGTAAATTATTTAGGATTTTCCTACATTGTAGATTTTACCTTCTTTTCCCCCCCAAGTTATTTATCTACATCAGCATGGACTCATGTATACTTATGTTACATTTTGGGTTATAATTAAACATAACTTTATTTTGCCATTCAAATGACTCAATAGGTTTGATCATTGGGAGGTTTTTTGGTTGTCTCCTGTGTCCTTTGGCATACTACATTCATTGCAGGTGTTGTATGGCTTGAGTGCTTCCTAACTTTCTGATATTATAAGTGTTGTACATTTCCTAGAACAGTCATTTCTCTGAGGAGCATTGTTTTTTTTTTTTTTTTGAATCAGAGAATGATGTGAGAAACCAAGGTATAGTGCTAGGTGTACTCCTTACCTATGGGTTGTCATTTCTTTTGGTTTTCCTCAACTGAAAGAGCAGGGAAATATATACTTCTATACTAACCTATGTAAATACACATAAATCTATCAATATATCTATATGTAACTTTCTATATTTATATTAACCTAACTTGATCTCATAATGACATCTCAACCTCTAATGAATTTATCATTAAATGAGTCATTCTAGTACTCCTATCTTTTCTTATCTGTAATTTCCGATTCTAGTATTGAAAAACCTGGCTTCAATTATGTGCCATCAACTTACCAAATTATTCAGTTCCATTACATATTTATAGAGTATCAAAATTGTTAATCTATAACCCTCTTGGTTTTTAACTTTATCAACTAGAGTACATTGCTTATAGACAGTTTATTTTGTCTTGAATTTTACAGACACAATTCATTTCCAAATTTAAGTCAGCACCTTTTTTTTCCTACCCAGTTCAGTGAGATTTCTTCATTCATTTGTGTCACATTTAGATTTCTGATTAATTCATGTTGTGAATTCAGAATTGTTCCACTCGCTCTCTTTTCTAGAAGAGGTTGTGAAGAATTGCTAATGGTTTTTTCCTTAAATGTCCTTTAAATCATCTGTAAAGCAATCTAGGTCTGATTATTTCTTTTTGGAGGGCTTATTAGTTATTGAATTGATTTCTTCAATTATAGGCCAACTAAGAGTATATATTTTTCCTTGCATGTTTTTTGATAGTAAGAGTCTTTCATAGAAGTGGTCTGTTTTATTTAAATATAAAATTTGTGGATATCGTGTTATGCATAGTGTTCCCTACTCTCCTTAACAATATTTAATAAATATAAAATTTACTAATGATATATATTTTGAGGAGGAAACTTACCATTCTATCTCATTTTTGCTTGCAAATAATGCAATTGAAGTTATGGAGAACATTTTTCCTGTTGGGTTATGAAAAAAACTAAGATTTAATCTGGGTTCTAAAACACATTCTAGGAGTTCCCATAACGGCCCAGTGGGAACAAATCTGACTAGTATCCATGAGGATGCAGGTCAATCCCTGGCCTCCTCAGGGGGTTAAGGATAAGGACCTGGCATTCCTATGACCTGTGGTATAGATCACAGATGTGGCTTGGATCCCTTGTTGCTGTGGCTATGGTGTGGGCTAACAGTTATAGCTCTGATTTGACCCCTAGCCTGGGAACCTCCATATGCCATGGTGTTCTAAAAAAAAAAAAAAAGAAAAAGAAAAAGAAATAAATAAAATTCATTCTAGTCACTATTAATTCTAAGAAAGATAATCAACTCATTTATAAATTTTCATTCCTCCAATGGTGTAAAAATTAATGGGATTTGTAAATTAAAGCAAGAGCCTTTCAAAGGTCTTTCTGGCATTCAAATAAGGGAGTCACTAAAGAAATTAAAATTCAAAATAAATTTTAATCCCTTATTAGGTATACTGATTATCATTATGAAAATACTGCTAAATTGACTTTCCTTATGAGCAAAGGATACTGCACAATTACTGTGATGTCATGTGCTACCATGGTAACACAAGAGCTTATATTTTGCGGCTGAATTTATACATTGAAATAATGAAACTCATCAATCATTTTTATTTTCACAAAGTGGTCTATAGTATACTTAATTTCACATTTGCATCTAGCATAAAACATACATTCATGTGTGTGTCAAAAGTTATTATTGCATTTTTTATAAGTAGAGACATTATAAATAAGAACACTTAATTCAGTACTCAAATTTCCTTGGTTAAATGTAGAACCATCTCTACATGCAGGTATGACAATATATGTTTTTAAAAATACAGCTGTCTGTATAAATAAAATAAAGCATTTATAATTTATTGTACATTTACTTTAAGTCAAAAATTATTTTATATGTTTGACATGTTATCATTTTTAATTTCATCAGCGAATTTTGTGTTAGGTATTATTATCTCTATTTTACATGTTTAAATATGTATGATACTTGCCAAATTCAAGCAATTAATAAATTTATGAACTCTGCTTTAAATCCAAATATTTTTAATTCCAGGCCTGAATTATAAAGCACTACATAATATCATCTATTACAATAGGTTTTCCAGTTACTCACATAAAATAGGAACTTGAAAGTTACATATAGTAATATTATGGTATATTCCTGAGAAAGTTGTTATAAGTAGGAAAGTTTTTACAATTATGAAAATTTCTATTGGAGTCCCCATTGTGGCTCAGGTAAATGAATCTGACTAGCATCCATGAGAATGCAGGTTCAAGCTCTGGCCTCAATCCGTGAGTTAAGGATCCAGCATTTCCCTGAGCTGTGGTGCAGGTTGCAGATGTGGCTCAAATTTGGCATTGCTGTGGCTGTGGTGTAGGCCAGCATCACAGCTCAAATTCGACCTCTAGAATAGGAAATTCCATATGCTGTGGGTGTGGCCCTAAAATAGAAAATACAAAAAAAAAAGAAAATTTATTTTAAAACCTGAAGATAATTTTTAATGAAGTAAAGCATTAATCTCTTTTATAAGTGTAGATTCATATAGATGATTCATTTATAGAAGACCATTTCTATATCTGTCAAAAACTATGTTGCATTGGTAGATTTACCTCTTAACAACTAGGTGATATGAGACAATTTATTAACGTTTTCCATAGTTTTATTAAAAACAAAATATAATAAAGTTTATTTACTGTGGGATTGATGGGAAGTGTATTAAAGTTACCCAGAGAAACAGAACCAATAGGATGGATGAATATATATGTAGATAGATAAACATATATATATATAGATAGATAGACAGATATAAGAAAAGATTTATTTTAGTAATTAGTTCACAGTGTTATAGAGACCAAGAAGTCCAGGGGAACCAGAAAAGCTAGTGATGTAATTCAATCAGAGTTTGAAGGCTCAGAACTGGGAACGCTGGTGTCAATGGGTTGGAGGAGATGTGAGTTCCAGCTCAAGCCAAGAAAACAAATTCACTCTTCCTCCCCTTTTTAGTTCTACTCAGGCCATCACTGGATTGGATACTGCCCAACAGCATTGGTGAAGGTGGTCTTAATCAGGGTTCACTTTTAAACACTCTCACAGACACATTCAGAAATAAATGGGCATCCCTTGGCCTAATTGAGTTGATGCCATCACTGGTAAACAAAGTGAATTAAATGAGTTGCCACATAAAGCACATATACTTTTGAAATGGATTTCCCTTAAATAAGCAGTAATAAATATAATTGTTTGCTATCAAATTTCTAGAGACAGGGACATAAACAGTTAATCCATGAGTTTTGTGAATTTGCTATAAGAAGTGCTTGATATATTACTTCACTAATGTGATATGACATAAGGATTCCCTTTAATTATGTACACAGGCTTACTGGGAAATATAGGGGATAATTAATATAATGAGTGAAATTATGCTAGCAACAATTTAGCTGGAATCACAATAGTAGATGCAGTGTAAGAATAAGTATCATTAATTTTACAAGTCAAATTCATCTTTATAAAATACAAAAATGTCCCATATAATGGACTGAATTACCCTGTCACTGTACTCTTTACTATCAAAAGGTTGTTTTTCCATTTAAAATGGCAATAAATTATCTACCAATTATCACCTTAAATGTCAATGAACTGAATGGTCCAATCAAAAGACACAGAGTGGCGGAGTGGATAAAAAAACAAAAGCCTTCAATATGCTGCCTACAAGAAACTCACCTTAGGACAAAGGATACATATAGATTGAAAGTGAAGGGGTAGGAAAAAATATTTCATTCCAATAGCCATGACAGGAAGCAGGAGTTGCAATACTCATGTCAGACAAAATAGACTTTAAAATGAAGGCCACAGAGAAAGACAAAGAAGGACACTATTTAATGATTAAGGGATCCATCCAAGGAGAGGATGTTACTATCATCAACATATATGCCCCAAATACAGGAGCACCCAGATAATACAACAAATATTAACAGACATAAAGCGAGAAATTGATGGGAATACAATCATAGTAGGAGACTTTAATACCCCACTCACACCAATGGAAAGATCCTCTAGACAGAAAACCAATAAAGCAACAGAGATCCTAAAGGAAACAATAGAAAAGTTAGACTTAATTGACATTTTCAGGACACTACATCCAAAAAAATTGTAATACACATTCTTCTCAAATGCTCATGGAACATTCTCAAGAATCGACCACATATTGGGACACAAAGCTAACCTCAACAAATTTAGGAGCATAGAAATTATTTCAAGTATCTTCTCTGACCACAATGGCATGAAAATAGAAATCAACCACAGGAAAAGAAATGAGAAAAAGCCTACTACATGGAGACGAAACAACATGCTACTAAAAAACCAATGGGTCAATGAGGAAATCAAGAAGGAAATTGAAAAATACCTTGAGACAAATGATAATGAAGACACAACCTCTCAAAATCTATGGGATGCTGCAAAAGCAGTGCTCAGAGGGAAATTCATAGCGATACAGGCCTTCCTCAAAAAAGAAGAAAGATCTCAAATTGACAACCCTCCACCTAAACGAATTAGAAAAAGAAGAACAAAAAAGACCTAAAGTCAGCAGAAGGAAGGAAAATATAAAGATCAAAGAGGAAATCAATAAAACAGAGATTCAAAAAACAATAGAGAAAATTAATAAAACCAAGAGCTGGTTCCTTGAAAAGGTTAACAAAGTTGACAAACCCCTGGCTAGACTCACTAAGAAGAGGAGAGAAAGAACCCAAATAGGAGTTCCATCATGGTCCAGTGGGTTAACAAATCCGACCTAGAATCATAAAGTTGCAGGTTTGATCCCTGGCCTTGATCAGTGGGTTGAGGATCCGGCATTGCCAGGAGCTGTGGTGTGGGTTGCAGACGTAGCTCAGATCCTGCATTGCTGTGGCTCTGGTGTAGGCCAGTGGCTGCAGCTCCAATTAGACCCCTAGCCTGGGAACCTCCATATGCTGCAGGAAGTGTCCTAGAAAAGGCAAAAATACCAAAAAAATAAATAAATAAATAAACAAAATTCGAAATGAAAAAGGAGAAATCACAACAGATACTGCAGAAATACAAAAAAAACATAAGAAAATACCATGAACAACAAATTTGACAATCTGGAAGAGATGGACAACTTGCTAGAATCTTACAGCCTGCCAAAACTAAATCAAGAAGAAAGAGACCAACTGAACAGACCGATCACTAGAAATGAAATTGAAGAGGTCGTAAAAACACTCCCTACAAATAAAAGTCCAGGATCAGATGGCTTCACAGGTGAATTCTACCAAACATATAAAGAGGATCTGGTGGCCATCCTCCTTAAACTTTTTCAAAAGGTTGAAGAAGAAGGAATACTCCAAAGACATTCTATGATGCCACTATTGCCCTAATTCCAAAATCAGACAAAGATACCACCAAAAAAGAAAACTATCAGCCAATATCTTTGATGAATATAGACACAAAAATTCTCAACAAAATCTTAGCCAACCGAATCCAACAACATATCAAAAAGATCATACACCATGACCAGGTAGGGTTCATCCCAGGTTCACAAGGATGGTTCAACATAAGCAAATCAATCAATGCCATACATCACATTAACTAATGAAAAGTCAAAAACCATATGATCATTTCAATACATGCAGAAAAATCATTTGACAAAGTCCAACATCCATTCATGATCAAAACTCTTACCAAAGTGGGTATAGAGGGAATATTCCTGAACATAAAGCCATTTATGGCAAACCCACAACAAATATAATACTCAGTGGAGAAAAACTGAAAGCCTTCTCACTCAAATCTGGAACAAGACAGGGATGCCCACTCTCACCACTGCTCTTCAACATAGTTTTGGAAGTCCTAGCCACAGCAATTAGACAAACAAAAGAAATAAAAGGCAGCCAAATAAGAGAAGAGATAAAACTGTCACTGTATGCAGATGACATGATACTATACATAGAAAACCCTAAGGACTCCACCCAAAAACTGCTTGAACTGATCAACAAATTCAGCAAAGTAGCAGGATATAAGATTAACATTCAGAAGTCAGTTGCATTTCTGTATACTAACAATAAAATGTTAGAAAAGGAATACAGAAAAACAATACCTTTTAAAATTGTACCCCAAAAAACCAAATAGCTGGTAATATACCTGACCAAGGAGGTAAAGGACTTATATGCCAAGAACTATAAAACATTAATCAAGGAAATTAAGGAAGATTAAAAAAATGGGAAGATATTTCATGTTCCTGGATTTGAAAAATTAATATTGTCAACATAGCCATACTGCCCAAAGCAATCTACAGATTCAATGCAATCCCTATCAAATTGCCCATGACATTTTTCACAGAACTAGAACAAACAATCCAAAAAATTGTATGGAACAACAAAAGACCCAGAATCACCAAAGCAATCCTGAGAAACAAAAACCAAGCAGGAGGCGTAACTCTCCCAGACTTCAGGCAATGTTACAGAGCCACAGTCATCAAAACAGTGTGGTACTGGTATCAAAACAGACAGACAGACCAATGCAACAGAATAGAGAACTCAGAAATAAACCCTGACACCAATGGTCAATTAATCTTTGACAAGGGAGGCAAGACCATCAAATGGGAAAAAGAAAGTCTATTCAGCAAGCATTGCTGGGAAACCTGGACAGCTGCATGCAAAGCAATGAAATTAGAACACACCCTCACACCATGCACAAAAATAAACTCAAAATGTCTGAAAGACTTAAATATACGACAAGACGCCATCAAACTCCTAGAAGAAAACATAGGCAAAACACTCTCTGACATCAACCTCATGAATATTTTCTCAGCTCACTCTCCCAAAGCAACAGAAATAAAAGCAAAATAAACCCATGGGACCTAATCAAACTGACAAGCTTTTGCACAGCAAAAGAAACCAAAAAGAAAAAAAGAGACAACTTTCAGAATGGGAGAAAATAGTTTTCAAACAATGCAATGGACAAGGGCTTAATCTCTAGAATATATAAGCAAATTATACAACTCAATAGCAAAAAAGCCAATCACCCAATGGAAAAATGGGCAAAAGACCTGAATAGACTCTTCTCCAAGGAAGATATACAGATGGCCAACAAGCTGATGAAAAAATGCTCAACATTGCTGATTATAAGAGAAATGCAAATCAAAACTACCATGAGATACCACCTCACACCAGTCAGAATGGCCATCCTTAATAAGTCCACAAATAACAAGTGCTGGAGGGGGGTATGGAGAAAAGGGAACCCTCTTGCACTGCTGGTGGGAATGTAAAATGTTACAGCCACTATGGAGAACAGTATGGAGATACCTTAGAAATCTATACATAGAACTTCCATATGACCCCACAATCCTACTCTTGGGCATATATCTGGACAAAACTCTACTTAAAAGAGACACATGCACCTGCATGTTCATTGCAGCACTATTCACAATAGCCAAGACATGGAAACAACCCAAATGTCCATTGACAGATGATTGGATTCAGAAGAAGTGGTATATATACACAATGGAATACTACTCAGCCATAAAAAAGAACAACATAATGCCATTTTCAGCAACATGGATGGAACTAGAGACTCTCATACTGAGTGAAATGAGTCAGAAAGACAAAGACAAATACCATTAACTTCGTCCTCATGCTGTACAGCAGAAAAAAATTAAAATATTAAAACAAGAAAAAAAATCACCCTACGATAGAAAGCAAGTGAACATTCAAAGTAGCCTCCAGGCCTCACTCATAAGTTTTATTTAAATTCCTAGACACAGGAACCTACCTATACAAAGAACTCTTTGAAGACCTTATATCACTTATATCACTTAGCACTTGCACTGGAAGGAGGGAGTTGATTGAAAAAGCTATAATCTTTAGAAAAGAGCCTTATTGTGCTTTTTAAGGTGTTACCTAGCTTGCCTGATAGCCCCACGAAGATAATCAGAACAAAAGCAGTTAAATAGACTTTCCCCACAGTCAGGATCAGAAACACTCGCACAGTCCTTTCTTTGCACAGGCCCCTGTGGCTGCTTGGAGTTGCTGTGTTTGTAAAGGTCCAGGTCAGAAAGAGAAGTCAATCTGCAATCATGAAGCATTTCTATGTAAGCACATCCAGGAAATAGCATAAAAAAATCTGAGAAGAAGGGGACATGATTTTTTTCATTTATTCTCTCAACCTAAATAAAATTTCATTTTCATACCTAAAAAAAGATTGTTTTTTGGGTGTAGCATTACATAATTTTATATTAGCTAATCACAGAATTACATATCATATTTGCAAGATTAGACTTGCATATTGTACTTACCACATGTTTTATTTCTGACCCTGCTAACAGCGTGATCTATTACTCCATCTTCTGAGACAGAGCAGGAAGTTTACCCCATAAAACACTGGGAGAGTTTTAGTAGAAGATTTTTATGTGAAAATGAAGATAATTAGAAAATGTAATTAGTAACAAATAATTAATTATAATTAATAATTACAAGCTGTTTGGTCTAAAATCTTGTCAGCAGAAAAGGAACACATCAGAGAGAATAAATAAACTAGTCACAAAATATTTCTGTGCCTCAATTTTGGCATTTATCTCCATTCTACACATACAATTTCAGGGTCTCTGCAATCATGGTGAATGAGGCATTTTATTTCTACCAACTAAATTATTCTTAAAACTTTACCAAACCTCTTAAACTCTCTTTCTCACATTGAAGAATAGAACACATTTCCTCTATTCACAATCTTGATCAAGACTTTATTTACTATGTTATAAATAACGGCATATGGGTTGCAAAGGATAAACCAAACATTAACAGAGTAGCATCTTCTTTCTTTTCAGTACCTACTTTAATTCCTTCTCAGACATTATGGCATTATGTCCTATATATTTATTGTCTTTATCTCTAGATTCTCAACACTTATGCGTTCTTCACTATTTTCATATTCATGTACTCTTAGCCCAGCTCTGCATCCCTAACCACTTCCACTGCTTGTCTCCAATATATTTGCTTTCTCACTTGCCTAGAATTATTTGCATTAACAAATTTTAAATTGTAATGACTTTTGATTTTTTTATTGAAATATATCTCACTTTAAAAATTACATTAGTTTCAGGTATACAACAGAGAGTTTCAATATTTTTATTCATTATATACTGTAAAAACTTATTATAATAGTATTGACTCTATTCCTTTGCTGTATATTACATCCCTGTGACTTATTTATTTTATAAATGGTAATTTGTACCTCTTAGTCCCCTTCACCTGTTTTGCCCATCCCTGTACCCTCCTCTGCTCTGGCAAACACAAATTTGTTCTATCTATAAGTCTGTTTCTGTTTTGTTTGTGTATTTGTTTTGTTTTCTATATTATATATGTAAGTGATAACATGTATTTGTCTTTTCTGTCTTACTTATTTCACTTAGCATAATAACATCTGTGTCCCTCCATGTTGTATGTATACAATATGTATTTAACTTCTTTATCCATTCATCTGCCAATGGACAATTAGGTTGCTTCTATATCTTGGATATTGTAAATAATGTTCTGATGAACATCAGGGGGCATATATCTTTTTGAACTAGTGTTTTTGCTTACTTCAGATACTACCCAGTGAAATTGTTGGACCATATCATAGTTCTAATTTTGAATTTTCAGTAGCCTCTGTACTGTTTTCCATACTGGCTGCACCAGTTTACACTCTCATCAATAGTGCACAATGGTTTCCTTTTCTCCACTTCTTTGTCAACATTTACAGTTTATTCTTTTTATTAATAGCCATTTTGACAGGTGTGAAGTTATATCTCACTGTGGTTTTTATTTGCATTCTCTGAAGACTAGCAATGTTAAGCAGGCTTTCATGTGCCTGTTGACCATCTTCATCTTCTTTGGAAAGTGCCTATTCAGGTCTCTGCCTATTTTTTTTTTTTTATTAAATTGTACATTTTGGCCATAAACCTTTTATTGGGCCTATAATTTGCAAATTTATTATTCAGTAGATTGGCTTTTGTTTGTTAATGGTTTCTTCCTGCAGAAGCTTTAGTTTGATGTGTTTCTATTTCTCAATTTTTGCTTTTGTTGCTGTTTCCTGAGGAGACATAGCCAAAAGTATACTGATAAGACCAATGTCAGGGAGTGTACTGCCTATATTTTTCCAGGAGTTTTATAGTTTTATGTCTTAAACGTATGTATTTAATCAATTTTGAATTTATTTTTATATATGCTATGTGAAAATGGTCTAGTTTCTTTTCTTCACATTTAGCTGTCCAGTTTTCTCATCACCACTTATTGAACAGATTCTCTTTTCCACATTGTATATTCTTGCTTCCTTTGTCATAGATTAATTAATTGATCATAGGGATGTGGATATATTTTTGGCTTCTATTCTGTTCCTTTGATCTACCTGTTTGTTTTTGTGCTGGTGCTGTGCTGGTTTTATTACTATAGCTCTACAGTATAGCTCGAGGTCCAGGAATGTAATGCCTCAGGCTTTGCTCTTTTGTTTTTCCCCATCAAAATTTCTTTAGCTACTCAGGTTCTTTGTGGTTCCATGTAAATTTTAGGATTATTTGTTCTAGTTCTGTGTAAAATGCCATGGATGTTTTCATAGAGCTACCGCTGAATCCAGAGATTGCTTTGGTAATATGGATGTTTTAACAATACACTTGACCTTTGAACAATTAATTTGAACTGTGTGGGTCTAATTATACACAAAATTTTTTAATAGTAAATATTATAGTACTATAGAATCTGTGGTTGGTTGAATCTATGGGCACAAAACTGTGGATACAGATGGCAAACTTTAAATTATACAGGGATCTTCAGTGCATGAGTGGTTGGTGCCTCTAATTCCTGTATAGCTCAAAGGTCACTGTATTAATTCTTATGATCCATGAGCATGGTAGATTTTTCCATTTATTTGTGTTATTTTCAATTTCTTTCAGGTCATTCATTTCCTTGGTTAAATTTATTGCTAGGCATTTTATTCTTTTTGATGTGATTGTAAATATTACTGTTTCTTGATTTCTCTTTAGGATAGTTCATTATTAGCATGTAGAAATGCAACAGATTTCTGTATATTGTTTCTCGCAATTTTATTGAATTCATTTAGTGGTTATAACAGTTATTTATAGGAGTCTGTAAGTTTTTTCACATATAGCATTATATCATCTGCAATTAGTGATAGTTTTATTTCATCTCTTCCAGTCTGGATGGCTATTATTCTCTTTCTTTTCTGATTGCTGTGGCTAGAATTTCCAAACTCATTCTGTAAGGCCAGCATTGCCCTGATGCTCAAACCAGGCAAAGACTACAGAAAAAAAGAAAAGAAAATTAAAGGCCAATATCCTTGATAAACATAAATGAAAATATCTTCAAAACAATAGTAGCAAGCAAGTTAAGGGGGCTCATCCTCTCAATGCTGGTCCCCAGGAGTGGGGTGCCCAATGAGGGGCTCAAATACCTTACTCTTTGTAAAGGATTTCCAAGTCTGTGATATCCATTTTTGCTTGTGGGCTGCCAGCTGGAAATGTGAGCCCTTATGGCATCTCTGTCCCTCCTACTCAGCTCAGAATTTTTTTTTTTTAATGTATATCTTTAATTGTAAAATAGGTGTTCTGCTGGTTTAGGTTGTTCTGAGAGTTATTCTAGATAAAGTGTTAGTTTTGGTGTGTCTAAGGGAGGATTTCAGCATACAACCATTGTACTCTATGATCTTGATTGATCCCGCCCTTTGAACTTAATTATTGACAGTTATACAATCACACACGTGTGTGAAGAAGCTTGTTGTTTCTCTTTAATCCAGAGAATTTTGAAAGTTATCTTTAATTATTAATTAACTTGACAAATTATGTATAATTTATTAGACACTGAGTACTATGTTAGACAATGAGTTTCCCTTTCTAAAGTAAAAAGGAAAACTAAAAGGCACATCAGTTTTGGAGTAAGGTAGGCCTGGCTTTGACTATAAGGTTTGAACATAGGTATATAATTTGAGTCCTTTTCAACACCTACCCTTTTACTGCTATGATTCAAATCCCAGTCATCTCAGACTTGTATTCTCACAGTCGTCTCCTGTATCTCTTTCTGCTTTTGCACCTGTCATCTGGGTTCATTTTCAACCCTGCATCCAGAATGATTATTTAAAACAAGGTCAGATCTTTTATTTTGTTTTCCTCCTCTGAAGAAAAATCTCCAGTGGGGAATTCCTAGAATGCTTTGTAAGTTTCTGCAAATTGTACTTTCTCCACCCCACCCCTAACTCTGATCTTATCCCTTACTACTTTTCCCTAAGTCTCCCTCAGGCCCTTCACCTACATCAGATCTTAACTCAAAACACTATCACAGAGCATCCCCTAGCTACACTGATAAAATTGTAATAACTCTCAGTATCTGTTCTATTTCGCTGCTTTATTTTTTAGAGCTTATCATCATCTATAATATTGTATATTATATTTATTAATATTGAGGAGTTCCCATTGTGGTTAATGAATCTGACTAGGAACCATGGGGTTGTGGGTTTGATCCCTGGCCCTGCTCAGTGTGTTAAGGATCTGGCATTGCCCTGAGCTGTGGTGTAGGTCGCAGATGCACCTCGGATCTGGTGTTGCTGTGGCTGTTGTGTAGGCCGGCAGCTACAGCTCTGATTTGACCCCTAGCCTCGGAACCTCCATATGCCATGGGTGCGGCTCTAGAAAAGACAGAAAAGACAAAAAAAAGAAAGGATATATTTACTAATATTGATATTTTATGTACATGACCACTAGAATGTAAGCCACATGAGATTTTGTTCAATTTTATTTCTTTGTTTCCCAGGCTTAGCATAGTAAGTACTCAAGAATAATTGGAATGAAAAAAATGAATGAATTGCAATGCTGCTGATTTTTAGATAAGTGATGTCAAATACTTTCTCAATAATCTGACCTTCAGAATCTTTATCATTGAAAAGAGTATAATGTTATAATAATCATAATTTCATTGAGAAGATTAAGTATAATTCACCAAGGGCTTAGTGGAGAGTAAATGATGGTTATATTGGCAGCATTTATTACTGTTACTGGTTATTATTATCACTGCTACTAATTATTATCTCTTACTACTAATTATTATAATAATATAGATATATTTAGTTAGCTATTTGTTTGAAACCATTGCAGGAAAGAAATGCCCAGAAATGAAAAAAATCTGATTTTTTAAGTTTGACTAAATAATATCCATCCTCCTATTGTAAAAATCTAGAAAACTGGACAACTGTTAGATGACAGTTTTCAAATACTGACTGGGTAACAGTCAGGGAAGAACTGTGATCTGTCACTGAAAGAAGGAAAACAAATGAAGGGAGACCTAACAAAATTTTGACTTTCTGCCTGGAGACAATCTCAAGACTACAAAGCTGGGAAAGGAAAAGGGACAGAGCCCAGCAGTTTAGTTGAGTTGAAGAAACAAAAAGCAGAGTTCAAGGAAGCAGACTCAACAATATTTTTTTTTAGGGAAAGTACTGGGAAGGAGATAATACAGAGATATTCAGAAATCAGTGAATTATCCTCTTGAGTCTCTGACTGAATATCCACTTATATATCCAAAGGGTGAGATTTCATGAATTCAGGCAAAGTACAAATGCCAGGAAAGAATAATTGACATAAAATCCATGAACCAAACAATTGCTAGAAGTTATAGAGGCTTGTGAATCATTCAAGTTCACACCAGCCAGAGTAGAACAACTTTATGAATACATAGAGCATTCACAAAACATCAAAAAGATTCATAGCTTAGTAGTAGACTGACTATAGGCTTTATGCCAGAGGTCCCTAAAAAGTTGTACAAATAAACTTCAAAATGCTCAGCTTTCCTGTAGATAACTGTCTTTCAGAATTATTTAATTTTTAATACAGCTTTTAAAAATACAAAATTATATTTTATAAACATGAAAATTACTAATAATACAAATGCATAAGAAAACAGTGCCCATAAAATGAGAAAAATAGCCCATAGGAACATGAGACCTCTCAGAAATTCATATAGCAAAAATTCATAAAGATTATAAATGTGCTTAGTGATTTAAAGACAACAATGAATATAACAAGGAGAGGAATACAAATATAAAAAGTCACCAAATATCTGAGATAAGATTTTTCTAGATAGTATTATTAGCAGAGCGAACACAGTAGAGTTAAATATCATTGAACTTGAAGATATATCAATAGAAATTACCTAAATTAATCAGAGAAGAAATGACTTATTACCTTTAATTTAATTATTCTTAAAACATAATTAACAGCATTTTTTACTTGTAAGACAGCAGTAAATGTTCTAACACATGTATAATTGAAATCCAGATAGAAAGATTGGGTGGGTGGAAGAAAACATATTTGCAAAGCTAATAGCCAAAAAGTTTCAAATTCATTTGATAAGAACTATAAACCAAGAATTCTAATTCCATCTATGAATTTAAAGCTGGATAAACAGTTTAAAAAATGAACAAACACACACATTTCAACTCATATCACAAATTATTTTCAGAAAAATAATTGATAGGTTAATAGAATATTTTTATAACAGAGCTAAAGAAAAAATTTAAAAACACATTATGTACAAAAAATCAAAGGGAAGGAAAACCAAATATTTTGCTCAAAATCAATGCTACTGTATCCAGAAGACAGCAGAATGATATAATCGCAGTCCTTAAAGTTTAGAGAAATTTGAAAACTTTTCTAGACTGCTATGGTTTAACAAACATATGGTACAATCATAACGTGGAATACTATTCAACAATTAAAGCAACTGACTATTAATGGATGGGACAACTTAAATGAACCTAATGAAATTATTGTATATGAAGAAGAAGATAATTTCAAGTGAATATGCACCCTGTGATTTGACTTATATGCGCAAAATAACATAGAGAAAGCTGACATAATTGTGATTGCTAGTGGTTAGAGATGGAGGTAGATGGGGATGCCTATAAATAAACGAGAAAGGGAAGACAAAATAAGAGAAAGGAATTTTAAAGAGGAGTTTTTGATAACTGTAGCTTTATATCTTAATTAGGATGTTGGATACATGAAAGCACACATGTAATAAAATTGAGTAGATTTATATACAAACCCACACAGAGAAACACACACAAATGATTGACTGTATAACTGGGGAAATGTGAACATACAGTGTGGATTGTACCAATTGTATCTTTTATGTTGTACTATATATATATATATATACACATACTTCAGTTTATATGTTCAGGAGATGGTCACCTTACCATAAAAGATAAATAAACATATCTTTTGTTTATTGTAAAGATACAATGTACCAATCTTTTGTTTATTGTAAAGATACAATGTACCAATTGTATCTTTTATGTTGTACTATATATATATATACACACACACACTTCAGTTTATATGTTCAGGAGATGGTCACCTTAATCAGGCAGCCTCTCATTAGTGGTATAATAGAGTTGTGAATGATACATAAGTGGAATTATTTCTAGGTGCGTGTTAGAGACAGGCTGAAGAAAGAATGATGAAGTCTTCTTGAAATTCTCAGATTTGCAGAACAAAAGGGAAAGAAAGAATATAGCAAAAATTCACTTGCCATGTTTCTTAATCTTATAGGATTATATCTTTTGTTAACAGACAATGCATCCTACATTTTAAAAATATTGATAAAAATAACAATATTTATTTAAAAACAAAAAATATTGATAAAAATAACACAATATTTATTTAAAAACAAAAAATAATCAAACTGTAAGCTCCCTTCTTTCTTCCTCCCTCTATTTTCTTCCCTCTTTTCCTTCTTTTATCCCTCTTTTATCTTAAATTTCTTTCTGCTTCTTGGCAATTGGAATAAACCAAACCATCACTAGTTTAATTCCGACAATGAAAAAATGAGCTCATGAGACAGGTTGAGGGCTGGGGTTGAAGGAAGATGGCAAGTAATAAAGAGGCACTCTTCTATAGATTAGGAGGCTTTTTTTTAATTAGAAAAAAATAAATGATTTTGGGAGCTATCAGAAAGGGTGGAACTGAGTAGAAATTTGGAGACAAATAGAAAGGCTTTTTGGCAAGATTTGCTGTTCATTATTCCCTATATATTCCTCAGAAGCCACAGGAGGTCCTCAGTGCAATGTTGTCAATGCTTATTTTTTATAATATTTATCATTTTTTCAGGTGTAATTGACACCCACTAAAATTTATGAAGGGTTTAAAAGTGTATTTAGAAAAGTTTTGACAGGTTTATACACTCATGTAACAACAACCAAAACTAAAATAGAGGATATTTCCATTGGTCACTCAAAATTATTTTCAAGTTATTTTGTAATAAGTCCTACATGGCCCCCCCATAGCCCTACCCCGCAACACACACATCAACCAAAGCAAAATATAATCTACTTTCTCTCACTGTAGGTTAAGTTTGCCTTTTTAAAAATTTTATTTTGTTGAAATTATGCTGTATGTATTCTCTTTGCCTAGCTTCCTTTGTCAGTAATTGAGATTCATCCAAGTTGTCATATGTCATCCATAGCTCATTAACTTTTAAATGCAAGGTATATCTCCACTGCATTGTTATACCACAATTTGTTTATGCCTTCTTCTGCTGGTCATTATGAGTTCTTTTCCCCCAGTTATTGGCCATAATATTTTCTGAATTTGAGCAACATATATATGAAAATAATATCACTATTAACAATTCATATGCAGTATTGTTATATTATCAACGTACATTAATAAATAGGGATATTCCAGTTAGAGTAAATATATGTATAAATTTCAACTTTAGTTGAAATGCTGTATATGTCAATAGTATATCCTTGAGCTGTACAAGAAACAGAGTTTTGAGTTTTACATAAGCCATTGAGGGAATGAGAAAGCGAAGTCAATAGACGTCTTGAACAAGGGAATTCTTCTCATCAATATTCTGTTTTGCAGTTACTTTACTTGAACATAGATTAGAGAAGATTCTGATGTGACTGTTAATCATTAACACTTTTGGTTTTAGCATAAGGTCCAGTGATTCTTCACACTGTGAATTTTGAATTGAATGAACATGGACACAATTGATACCACATTGTATTAAAATGGCTATCAATAAAAATAACATCTTAATATTTATGTGAAAATATATAAGCATGACACAATTTGTCTAACCTGGCATTGAACCATCAGAGCTGTTTTGGTTGGATATAATAAGTAATTTAATTCATATTGGTCACTCCATGCAATCTATACAAATGTTTTGAAACTTTATCATTTGGTGCTCTAAACTGACTACTAAGAGAGTTAAACTGAGAAGCTTAGCAGAATCACAGCTCATTTGTATATGTTTATACTCATAAACCACTAGCAGAAATGTCAGAGAATAAAATGGTCACTGCAAATATGCAGGCCTTTCTGTATGTCAGCTTAATTGAAATAGATTTGGAGAGTTTAAAGGCTTATTTGATAATATTAGGACTAAAGAATTGAAATAAAGTTTCAGGTCCATTACTTCTATTTTATTATTCTGCTCTGATAGAGGGCCATGCAATGGGTGTGGTTAATGGAAGTCTAAATGAAGGGAAGAGTGGTTCTCTTCTGTGTACCTTATTATAGCAAGTTAGGGATACATAATATGAGATTTTTGTGTAAAGCATATTCCCTAAATTATATGAACACCTCATTCATTTAGCAAACTTTAACTTTCTATGTTTCTAGACTATAAAAACACTTGGATTGCTATATTTGATTATATCATTTCCCTAATTTGATGTGCTTTTAAGGAAAAGTCATAATTTGCTGAATCAAGTGTGTTTAAGACCCATGAAGTTTGGATAATTATCCCGTAATTATCTTTAGTCAACTTTGGCTCTAGCCTTCTTAAGTTGTTCTTTCCTTAAAATGGCTGTTTTTTAAACTGTTTCTTACTATACTAGAGTTTTGGGGGTTTTGTTTGTTTGTTTGTTTTTTCAGAAATGGCAGGGTTCCTTTGGATGGTGGGGTGGAGATGATGAATGAATGGGATTTGACTTCCTCTTATACCAACCAAAGAGATAACCACTTTTCCCAACTCTCCTTTTTTATTATTTATTTATTTATTTCTTTTTTTGCCTTTTCCTTTCCTGCCCTAATCTTTACTCTGGGCTCTGTTTGGGTAAAAGAAAAAAGATTATATTTTCACAATTTAGATTGAAATTATGCATTCTGTAAAGTTCTTCCTTTCTGCTTATTCCCATCAGCTTACATGTCTTCCACAGTTTTCTCAATCTCTTAGTTGGAGAGAGAATAGATTTATTGTTTGGAAGATGTATACTTATTAGGTCATTTAAAAAGTGTGAATCTATTAGCAATTCATTGCATCAATATTTAATGATAAGTAATTGCATGTATTGTACTAAATGTACAAACTCCAGGGATTTAATCAAAGACTCTTGCCATTGGAGACATTATAGTCTGGCAGGAAGAATATGGACACTTCAACATAAGGACAATAAATAAGTAAATAATATAGTATGTTAAAAGGAGAAATGTGCCACAGATAAAAGAAAAGGTAGAGTAAGGATAAAAGGGAATAGAGATTATTGATGTAGAGAGATTGAGGGGAGGTTACAATTTTATGTAGGACAGGCAGAAGAGACTTCATTTAGATAGTGACAGATAAGCAAAAGCTTGAAAAAGTTGAGAAAGCTAGCCTCATGGATAATCGGAAGTGAGAACATTCCAGGCAGAAAGAATAACCAGAGCAGTTTGCGGGAGCAGGTTCATTGAGAAGAGTGAGATTACTGGAGAAGGTCATTTATCCATTGAATGAAATGAATACTGACGTGTGTTTTCTGTTTCTCATCACCACATATAACCATAAATATTAATGCCGAAGGAAATCAGAGATCTGATCTTAAGTGTTTAATTTAGAGAAAGCAAATTGTTCCAAGAGGCTAAGTGACACCTAGTGGCAGAACAGGATTGAATCCAATTGCTTACTCCACAATAATATGCTGCTATAAGGCTTCTAAAATGGTTGAAAGCCTTTTTTTTTTTTTTTTTTTTTGAATGACAGCTTTTAATAAAGCCTTGGACAAATCTAAGTAAATTGCTTTCACTTGAAGGATACCTGGCTTGCCTATATGTAATGCCAGATCTACTCAATGTTAAACTGTTGTTTTATTTGCAATAAAGAGCAGGTAGATATGTGAAATCCATCACAGACTTGAGTCCCCTGGCACCTATAAAATGTCCTGTGTGCTGGAGGCACTGTGTTAAAGCAAGATCTGCTCACTGTCTTTAAATTCTCTAATGTACCTTTGCTCAGAAGGAATAACAGCTTATTTTTTAATGCAATCTCATGTAAAATATTTGATTCCCATACTGATTTTTTTTCTGCTGAAATATGAGAGTGGCCAGTTTGAAAATATAAGACATGAGTGGTGCTACTACCATCTGCTGTTGTTATTTTTGGAGAAAAAGATACATTTATACAAGTAGCTTTCATCATTGCATAGCAGAGCCTGCACATGCATTAGTCTTATTAAATATCGAGATTACTGACAGTCCATTGAATGTAGCAACAAGGTGGGTACTTAAAAATCAGAAAGGCGCTGGTGTTTATAATTGATTGCAGTATATTATGCACAATAACAGGTAAAAAGTACATGAATTAGAAAAGATATATAATGCTATTCATTTCTGAATATACAGGTGACACCATAAAATGGATACAAGTAAGATGGAAAAACTCAATGATATTATAGGCATTTATATTTTATAGTAAATAGCCATATATTTTTCATATTTGATAATGTATTTTGTCCTATAATTAATATTTTTAAGTAAATGATACATAATAATATCAATTTTAACCTAGAAATTAAAAATAAAAGTAAGTAAATAATATTAAAAAGAGGTAAAATTCTTAGGATACATTTTTTTGTGGATGATAGAAGAGTATTAAACGTCAGAAACATGAGAAAACTGAATGCTCTCATTTAACGAGTTTAATAAGCTTAAGCTTTTAGAACATCTGAAAGGCCAAATGAGTCTACCCACATTCTCACCATGATGGACAGCTATCAGATTCAAGTTGAAAAACCTGTCAGAACTATATCAGAGTGACAATGGGTTAAAAACAAATTCCTAAGAGGTGGTAAAATTATCTGTCTTTTTAAATTACGTAGTACCATATAAACAGTCTGTCGACAGAATAGTATGCTTGAGGAAGTGTAAGCATAATAGGCAAATGAAACTTGGCTATATTTATTTAGAGCTCACTCTGCCATAGAAAAATGAATTTAGTACTATCATTTTAATTAAATATATAGAGATAATGGACTTAACTTTTTAAAAAAATAATACAGAGCTTTGTCCAGGGGATAAAACTGATAAACAATATCTTGTCTCTGCTATCCAGAAATCAGGATGACTGCAGTAAAAGCTGTACATACAAAGTAATCAAAATAATACAATTTATGTTTTAACAGTTATTTAAGCAAAGTGCTAGAGGAATACATTTGAATTAAGAGTCTGCAAACATTTTATGATACTTAGAAAAAGAACAACAGACGTAGATAAAGATTTCAGTGACTGAAACTTTTCCTTCACCTTTCACTGTGTGCTCTACTCTTCAGACGAAAAATCTACACGAGATTACATGTGTTAAAAATTAGGCACAGATTTAGAGCAAAGAAGACAGTTCCAGCATTTATGAATTGATGTAACATATGAAAAATAATGATCTGTTTTTGGAGGGCATGGTAGGCAGTTATGAAGGCTCTAGTATTTTCGATGTATTTTTTTTTTAAAGAAGAAGAAAAAAAAAAAAAAAAGCCCTTACTGATTGAATCCCTTTCTGTGGTAAAATTTGCCATTCTTTTTTTTTTATTTTTTAAGAAGAAAAAAATGTAGTATAAATAATTTTACAGCAGCATGAGTTATTTCTTCAATGTTTTGTAATAAAAGGAAAATTGTCCCTTAAAAGCAAAAAATACATTTTCACAATGATTTTAAACCATATTTTATTTTTTTTATTTTTTAATTTTTTTTGTCTTTTTGCTATTTCTTTGGGCCGCTCCCGCGGCATATGGAGGTTCCCAAGCTAGGGGTCGAATTGGACCTGTAGCCACTGGCCTACGCCAGAGCCACAGCAACGCGGGATCCGAGCCACGTCTGCAACCTACACCACAGCTCAGGGCAACGCTGGATCATTAACCCACTGAACAAGGGCAGGGAGGGAACCCACAACCTCATGGTTCCTAGTCGGATTCGTTAACCACTGCGCCACGACGGGAACTCCTAAACCATATTTTAAATTCTTATTTGACACTCTACTAAACAATATTTATAAAATAAATATGTATTAGTTTAACTTCAGAAGTTTCATATATATACCCAATTATTAGCCTGTTGTTAAAAATGATGTACTTCTTGATAGGATGTATTTTCATTCAAAATGTCAATTTATCCATTTAACTTCCAATGTTATATTTAAGATCTTTGACACACATGAAAATCCCTGACCTATAAACTGTTATAACACCTGCTGTTTTGATTTCTGTTATTGTAATTATGTTTTATAATTCTCAGTAAAATTTTCCAGTACTATAAATGAATTATTAATATTGCAATATCATCATCCTGTGATTTCATTTTTGCACTGAAGAGACTCCAGTCAAAAATAAGTAATATATAAAATTCATACACTTTGAATATTTCTTTAAAATATTATGATATAGTAAGTTAAAATTTAATTTTAGGTGTTATTATTTCATGTAAAATATGTTCGTATTTACTATGTTTTTTATATCAATGCTTAACCCTCTAGTTAGGATTTATTGGTTATAAGGAACTGAGAAATCAAACTCCTATAAACAAATATATGATTTTTACCCTCACTTGGGAAGACTAGAAATAACGTGGTTTTAAGTGAAATCTGATGCAAATACTTAGAGAAATCCTCAAAATCCATTCTCCCAATTTTCCTTTCTCTTCCTGCTTCTCGGTGTACTGAGAAAAATGTGGTCGATAACACCTGATTCTCATTCAAGTAGCTATATTGCCTAAATCTGCCTTTTCCTTAAGCTCCTAAAATGAAAGAAATATATACCTGGGGAAGGATAACAATCTCTTAATTGAACAAACACACTGTTAGATGATAAAATATGGTTTATAACTGGAATGTCTTGGAACATATTCTAACACTTATGTCTGGGAAAGAAATATACCAGGAAGTCAGGGAAGAAAGGAGTGAGTCCCTGAACAGGCAATATCTACTCTAAATGTGATATTAGCTCATAAGCTTCAAGAAGTTAGAAGCATGAATGGTAAGGATTTAAAAAAAAATATCAACCAATTGTTAACTAACTCATTAAGGAGGACACTAGTGAGAAGGTATAGTTGTTTCAAATATCATTTGAAGAGCTGAGATATGTATAAGTACATTTAAGTAGCATGAAGAAATAAAGGTGTTTATTAATAAAGAAATTTACAGTTAATGTAATATAGAGTTATAAATCATAAAGAAACATTTACATTACTCTTGGGCCTAAATCAGTTGCTTTGCTACGAGTAAATATCAACAAATAGAAAATCAGCCCAAGGCACATACCCCCAGAAAATGAGATAATCCTTAAATAGACTTTTGTCAGGAAACTGAAAGAACAATCCACAATCCCACTGACTTGTTTCCAAATCTGGATTTTTTTTTTTTTCTTAATAGATTTAATGTGGAGTTGGGGCTTCTTGTATCTAAACTTGGCTTATTCTTTGGATCAGGTACAGAATTTCTCTGATAGCTAGTTCTTCACATCTAAAAATTTGTTCTACCAAACCTCAAATGCATTGTTTCTTAGGAAGAACAATTGCTTTAAACTATATAGTATGCATAATCTTATTATCCTTACACAAAACAACTTTAGTGTTCCTCTGGACCATCTTTACTCAGGCTTAAAAGATACATTTTGGTAACAACTATGTTTCTTATACTACATTATGCTGGGAATACACAAATAATTAAAATATGGAGTCTGCTCTAAATAACATGAGGTCAATTACAAAGAAAAATGTATAAATGAATATAATGTTATAGAATTATGAGTGTTATAAGAAATCTATGTAAAATATTTTCAAATGGCACTGAAGCTGGAAATTGGACATAATCAGTCCTATCTCAGTATTTCAAGGTGAGGGGTGGATCATTATGGGAATTGACCCTTCAACTCAGGAAAATAGATATGTATAGAAATAAATGGAGACAACGCTTAGCTCTGATTATCTGTCTTCCTTGTTACAGGGTAGATTTTATGATAGTAAACTTTCACGTGTCTTTTTGTTCAGTACAACATCTCAGGACTGTGTTTTTGTTGTTGTTTTGATTCTTAGGGCCACACCTGCGGCAAATGGGGGTTCCCAAGCTAGGTGTCTAATTAGAGCTGCAGCCACTGGCCTATGCCACGGCCACAGCCATCCACAGCCATGCCAGATCCAAGCCATGTCTGTGACCTTCACCACAGCTCACAGTAACGCTGGATCCTTAATCCACTGAGCGAGGCCAGGGATCGAACCTGCAACCTCATGGTTCCTAGTCGATTTGTTTCCACTGTGCCACTACGGGAACTCCTCAGGACTGTTATGACAGCAAGTAGGTGCTCAATATTTAATTTTTTAAATTAAAGTATATTTGATTTACATTGTCGTGCCAACTTCTGCTGTACAGCATAGTGACCCAGTCATACATACATATTTAGATACATTTTTGCAATATTTTTCATTGTATAGATCATAGCAAAAAGATCAACATAATAGATGATACTCATTTTATAGCTTAGTGTTCAATAATATTTACTTACTTAAAAGTGAAAAAAAACCTTATTGTATAATATATATATATATATAGTGAGAACAACCCAGAGTTATGGAGTTATGATTTTTAAAAATTAAGGGATTAAATATAGCATGATTTATAGTACATATTCAAAGGTACATGTGTTATGCTTTATTAACAATATATTTTAAGAACAATATTTAGAGTGGTAGTTTATTCCATTTACTTCCATAAGAAATGAATCAAATATATTTCTCACTTTCTATCACCAGGTAACAAATAGCCCTCAAGTGCCTGTCAATATTCATAAACCAAACCTCTTAACTAGTGGAAACTTTTTAAAAAAAACTTATGGGATACTATCTCCAGTTTCATGTTCTGACTTGATTTTAAAAAACAAAAATCACCTGGAAATGATTTTTTTTTTCCAGCTGGGAACATCTTTCAGTATAGTTCTTTGGCCTTCCCTGTCAGATCTCATTTTTTTCCTATATCCTTAAACACTTCAATAGCTTTTGCTCTCTGTCCATTTATGAGCATACCAATGGGATCCCCAAGTTTCTTCTCATCTCACTTTTGATGTTCCTATACAATTTTATGCCTCATCTTTTTCAGTGAGCATAGGGAATATTTTCAAATACTTTTTCTTATGTCTTCTTCAACTTCACATTGTCAAAATGTATTGTGCAACAGGGATATGCTACCTAAATTAGCAATTCATTTTATTTGGTGTTCTAGTTGTTAGTTTTAAATGCCTTAATTATTTTACCATTTTTCTATAAAATTTTGATAAGTATGTATTTTTATAAGAATTATTTGCTTCCTATGATTACTTATTATGCCTTATAAGCTGAGATCATTATAATAGCTTCTTAGTTCACTGTTGCACATAACTTGCGAACATTCTGATAAAATGCAATAAAAAGAAATGTACGTTGGTATAATTTTTAAAGCTCTAAACATTGTGTTTGTTAGAGACACTTTTCTGTAGTCTTCTTTTCAGGCAGAATTGAGTATTCTTAGACCTAAATTTAATTTGATGCTCATTTTCTGTTTTGGTACTGTTATACTAGTCCTCATTAAAAATTATTTTCATTTTTATGCTTTAAATTATTTTGTATATCACGTTCAAAACCAGAAAAACATATTAAGAAAATTATCAAACTTCTCCTTGTGATTTTTTTTGTACACAATAAAAATATATGTGCTATCATCCACCGTTCCTAAATCAGTGCACCCTTCTTTAGATTTTTTCCCATGAAAAGTTGACAATGCATTTGGCAAGAAGCAATAGAGATATAGTATTTGTTTCCTGCTGAGTAAATAAAAACAATATTTATGAAAATAATTAAAACATTTTATAAATCAAAATGTCTGGCTATTGACAAGAAAATAAGCGGATTTACACATAAATGTCATCAAGATACCACATATATTGCTCTGGGAATATCAAAGTTGCAGTGTTAAAATATGACTCTATGTTTACTGCCATCACCCTGCAACTTTGATATTTTGAATTAGTACCTTAATAACATTTGCTAGTTGCCACCCTTTGGGTGCTTGTAAAGAGGGCTTGATAAATAAGGGAGCAACTATGGAGAAATTGGGATAAATAGATAGTTGGATGAGAGATTAAAAGTAACTTCAATTAATGACTTCATACCTGGGACTGTGCTTACAAAAACTTTTAATCAGGTGAAGACTCCTTGAGTAACTCTTTTCCTCAATTTGTATTAATTAGGATACTTATAAAATATATCTGTTCTGTCTAAATTATATAATATGTGAGCATTCATAATTTGAATATGGACAATTTGAAATTTAAACCCATGTCCATTTTCTTTTTCTTTTATTCTGCCTTAAGCATGCCTAATTTGTCCAGCTCTGTCTCAGACCATCTTTCTTGTCTCCATATATCACTCTTAAGTTGTTCTTTTACTCCAGGTTTGATAGCGTAATAATAGTGGAGTGCTTTCTTTCCCAGAAACATTTCATTTAAAGGTAAATCCTTATACTAATGTCATCAAGGTAAATGAGGAAGGTCTTTATTTGTTTTCAAGCTTTATGTGTCTGCTTATTACAGTCACATTTCTTACTGTAGGGCCAACCATCCAGTTCACAAAGACACTAGAATTTTTATACCATTCTCCTAATATAATAAGCAATATGGTTAATGCATTTTAATAACAAGTTTTGTGTGAGAAAAATCATGCATTCAAATATGAGCTCCACTGAGTTCTACCTGTGTGAATGTTTGAAATTTTTTGAATTCTCAGAGCAGCCATTGCCTTTCTTGCTTCATTTGCCAAAAGAGTCCCTCAAATTGTTTTTTGGAGAATTTGTGATACTACTTATTAGTGATTAAGGGCACCACATACACAGGAAAAAATATACTAAGGAACCTACTATGTACCTACTATGTACGAGACATTATTCAAGTTTGGTAGTAGATACCAAAATTGTGTCTTTTGATTAAGATGTACCTTAAAAATATCTTCTCAGGGATTTAGAGTTGTAAGTGCCTGTGTTGTCCCCATCCTTCGTTTTCTCCCTTTCTTCCGTTTTCTTCTTTTTTTCCTTCTTTCCTTCCCATTTTCATTTGACCTTTTGTAACCTTCAGATAGAGTCCTAAAATCATATTGAATCGTAGTTGAAAAAAATAAAGCAAGTTCAAAGAAGTATATACCCAGCTAATACCCAGAAAATGGACAAGAAAGTTGTTGAAACTTTTCCTAACATGTGAAATATAACCTTTTGTTATATTAATACATAGATACATACACATGTACATATCTGAGCAATATACATGGATTTCTATTGCTACTTAGACTTATTTATCTTATGTACTATAAACATAATTACTGATTTAGAATAGCACTGTATAGTATTGTGAGGCCTGACCTAAAAATTTAACTCCCCTTCATTATTTTTATCTATTGTTTGGTGTGGGCATGGACAGTAATTATAATAGAAGAATTTTTAAAAATACCTGCAAAGGCAGGGATTATAATTGATTGTAGCTGGTTGTAATATGAAGAAATGTTTGTAATGACAAATCCTGATGTTAGCAGAATCTAAATCATTTGGAGGAAATTCTCAATAATAATCTATCATATTCAGAATTAAACTGTATCTTTAATTATAAATTTTCCTAATTAGATTAGCTTATTTTATGATATTGACACGTGTTTTAATATAATTCAACTTCACTGTTTTCCAATTTGCCAACTAAAATGTTTTTCAGGAATATTAAAGTCCTTTTCACTTAGGACTTTTTTTTTTTTCCTATAGAAAGAGAAGGTGTAAATGTCCTATTTTACAGTTTCCTTGTGGATTTGTTTTACATTTGCCACTATTACAGTAAAGACATATATTATAAAAATTTATCTAAGTAACTTTCATTAGTTAAATGTTATTTGAAGACAATGAATTCATTATAGATATTTTGTCACCAAATTTGGTGAATTAGTTATCAAGCTGCAAAGCTACTGTGAATAATTTTGGAGGTAGTTATAGTCACTTATTTGCTCAAATTGGGAATTTTTGTCATTGGTTAATTCTTATAATGGCATTAATGGTGAAAAGTTAATATACACCTATTTATCTCTGTATAGTTAATTATTAATTTTCCTTTTTTTAGCGATTTAAGTTTATTTTTTCATGTATTTAAAAATCTAAGATAAAATTCCAATAATTGTCTTGCTTAAAAGCAATTTTACCATCACCGTTAATTACACATTTAACACTGATGAACTCTAGCATGGAATTTAGTCACTTGATTTGTTCACAGTGGATCATTTGTACTTTATAAGAAATCAAACCAAAGGCTCAGGTGGAATAAAAATGTTCTTAAAAATTAGTGGTGCCATATGTCTATTCCTACATTTATATTTATATCTACATCTATAAAATCAGTTACATTTAGCAAAAGATATCATATAACATCAGAGAAATGGTAAATGTGGAAAATATAGATTTTTTTTATAGATGGCAGCAAAAAAAAGTGTAATATAATAACTTGTTGAAAGACATGCAAATTCATTAGTGGTATAAAAAAAGTAAATTATTATAAACCAAGAGCTCTTTCAATATATCACACTGGAAATAATGAAACAATTAAAATCTATTTATGCCCACCAGAGGCATGGGTAGAAGAGTATTGTTGTACATGGCATCTGCAGTTGTTTTGAAATTAATCAGGAAACACTTATTTAACCTAAAATCAAAATTAGAGATATAGGTTGTCTGTGAACTAGTTTCTGCCAAGTCTTGGAATCTCTCAATTAAAAATAAATGTACCAGGTATGCAGACATATATGCAATAAAATTTATTAAATATGGTCAAGAAAATTTAAAACAAAATGCATACCCATCAAAGGGCTGGCTAGACTATGTTGCCTGTATAGTAAAATGTGTTACAATTAAATGAAATAACTTTGACAAATTTTTATGGAGTTATTGAGTGAGAAATAATGTGGATAAAAAAGGACTTTTTTTTTTTAACAAAAAGACATCTTATAAACCCCATGAATAGAATCATGAGTAAAGAAGCAAAAAGGGGGGATACATATTAGCTTGTTACCAAGGGTTGAATGTTTGGGAAACTGAGTAATATGTATGAATTGGGGGTAGAAGGAAAAAATAAGCCAAGAAATAGTGGAGGAGGAGGGTGAGTGGAAAAGAAAACAGAGGGAAAAAATGTAAAGAAAAACATGCATTTGATTATTATATACGTTAGAATAGTCTTTTAAGTACTTCTTTTGATTCACTCAATAGATAACATTCTAAGAAGTATGTTAAAATCTTCTACAGTGTTGTTGTTTTGTTTTGGTCTGTGTGTGTGTGTGTGTGTGTGTGTGTGTGTGTGTGTGTGTGTGTGTATGAGAAAGAGAGGGAGGGAGGGAAGGTAATGACAGGAAGGGGGAGAGAGAATATGTATAAGGTTATTTTCAAAATGCGAAAATAACAAATAGTTGAACAGAATGGGTCCTACATTTCCTTTTCTATTTTAATATTGCAAAGAAGCTCTCCAATTTACCCTCTCCTGGAAGGCTAAAACATTAAGAGAGAAATTGTTAGTGTTTATGTGGGTGTGGGTGGTATAAACTGGCATTAATCTTACTTTGGCTCAACTGTTTTACATCACTTAGGGAGATAATATTTGGCAAGAGAAGTAAAAACATTGTTTTAGTCAGACTGAGCTGACCAATACTAATGGATCTCAATTTCATTGTGAACTTAAAATAATGACCTATTTACTTTTAGGACATACTAATATGGCCTGTGCTTCCATTTTTCATGATTAGGAAAGTATAAACACTATATTCTAGAGTTAAAAGCTTAATACAGAGGCCAATACCTGTTTTTACCTTTGATAACTCCAAAGGTTAGAGAACCATGAAAAAAACTTAAGAAAATATCCTTTAAATGTTGATACTAAAATCAATAGTTTACTTATATTCTGGTAATAACCATTAAGAAAGCATCCTAGAAAGAAAAAAGAGTAGATACACACTTTTTCTTCTCCTATTGGAAAAAAATAGATGCACCGTGCCTTTTTCTAAAAGTCAAAAAAGTTAAAAGTTATGTCTTTGTAGCAGATGAACTGAAAACTCAGAGGGAGGACCTGATATAACTGCATTCCTTTTAAACAACCTCATTTTGATGGAGCATGACAGAGGTGGTATTTGCTAAAGGAAAATTGAGGTAGCTTCAAAGATTCAGTCCTCATAGGAACAGTTTCATATCTCTGGTTGTTGATGTAGACTTTTAGGGCTATTGGAGAACAAAAACATTTATAAATCCAAGTTTTACTTGGAGGCTGCAAGAAAAAATTTTTCTCATATAAAAGTATAGAATTAATTCTCATGGAAATATAAAGATCGAAGTTCTCTAAAGTTTAAATTATTTATCAGTTAGCTATATTTACATTCTTATATCTTTAAGTGAGGCTGGAATTCCTTACATATTTCAAATATAAATGGTAATTGTTTATGAGTATTACATACTTTTATGAAGGATTCTTTGCACTGCAGCCTTATAATATAGCTTTTAAGTCCATTACATAAGATTTTACTCACAATTATGCCTTTTTATTTTCAGTAATTCATTATTTTAATGTGTTCTAACATGTATCCACATTAACATGATTTCTGACATATAGAATTATGAATTTACAGTGAGTTTTCCATTGTTCACAGTGCCAAGAACAGTGTGACAATTTATATAATGTACAGATGATGGCACTTAACATTATTCAAAAATCTTATACCAAATTCCAATCCATTGTCAACAGGACCACCCTGTATTGAATAGGCTGCAAGGAATTGAACACTAGTATAAATCTTTTCTTCTTTCTACATTTTGCCTTTCAATTGTATTCTATCTATAAAATACCTATTAGTACATTTAATACATGTATCAACATGGCAAGGCAATGTATTTACATTGTTTTTGTAAGCAAATAAATGTTCTCCTGTTCTAATGAGAAAATAATATAATCAAAATAGTCCCATATGTAATCAGTATTTTATTACAGAGGCTACATGTTTATTGGTTTGCAGTGCCTTAATTCCTTTTCCCTCCCTGGAGATAACCTTCATAAAAGGTCATTTCTTTCCTTTAAACAGGTAAATGGCATATTTAAAGTTGATAATATGTAAACTTGTTGTAGAATACCCAATGGAGCATGGCAAAAAGCAAATGAAACAATTTGACTGGCTGATAACCATTTCAAACTATGCAGTTAAAGCAGAACATATCCAACTATTCAGATATTTCTATTAGTGCAAAGGTATAACCATTACATGATTAAAGTAATCTCCAATTTACAATTTGCGTTACCTCATATAACATGTATGGCTAACTGGTAAAGAAAAGATATGAAACACTGAAAAAATATTCTCAAAATTTGACCAGATGAATTCTTGTAGGGTTGTCTCAGGAATCCATTTCGACTGCTTAAACACATGAATTTCATCAGAAAATCAAAAGGAATGCCAGAAAATAACCTTTCTTGAAGCGACATCAGAATGGCTGTCACAGTTATCATGAAGTAGGAATGACCAACCATGATAAGTTATGCTCTGTAATCAAATGAGATAAAAACAGATTTAACTACTGGGAGTAATGAAATGTAGGTCATTGACAGCTTTCACCAATGATTTTAAACCTAATTTGAGAAAAAAAGAGAAAAAAAACAACATAAGGTGAGGAATGGAGACTTAAAGCATAAATGTTTCTTTAAATTATTAAAAGGGAGTACATTCAAACTGAGATTTGTGCACTGAAACTGAGAAACAGGGTGGTAGGAGAAACAGCGGAAGCATAGCAATGTTCCAAAACATTTGAAAAATTTCACACATAACTTAATAGAAAAAAAGTGTCTTTCAGAAGAAAGATAATTTGGTTGCAATAAACTTCCCCCACTTTATTTAAAGTTAACAGATAAGTCAGTAATTAGCCCTTGGTTTTTATTATATCCATCTTTTGAAGAAAATTAGCGATGAAAAGCTAGTGGGTTTTATCTAAAAATAACAGTAGCTCTAGACTGGAAACAGTGGGGAAATGACACTTCCTTTTTTTTTTTTTTTTTGTCTTTTTGCCATTTTCTTGGGCCGCTCCCGCGGCATATGGAGGTTCCCAGGCTAGGGGTTGAATCGGAGCTGTAGCCACCAGCCTACACCAGAGCCACAGCAACGCGGGATCCAAGCCGCGTCTGCAACCTACACCACAGCTCACGGCAACGCTGGATCGTTAACCCACTGATCAAGGCCAGGGATCGAACCCGCAACCTCATGGTTCCTAGTCGGGTTCATTAACCACTGCGCCACGACGGGAACTCCGACACTTCCTCTTTAGAGTTATATCTTTGGGCAGTTCAGAAATTCTTTCATCAGACTTAAGGATTGATTGACCTTTGTATTGAACAATTGTTTCTACTCCATGGCTCTTCAGTGATGAAAGGCATTTTTTGTAAAATAAAAAGTGTTTTCATTGGAAAGTGTTAACATGTTTTCTGTCAGTAAGCTAACAAGTAGTGGAGCAAATAGCAAAACCTATCACTCCCTTAACTGATGTGTGCATAGCTCCCAGTGTTAACATACAAAGATCCTGGTGAATATGTATTGGTTGAATTATACTAAAACTATGAAAATAAGAGGTTTTATGTACATGTCAAAATCTACATCTTATCCCTTTAAAACTGACTTCCATTTGTTCTTCAAACATGACAAATTTGCTGCTGCCTTTGCTATTGCCACTGCCCAGAACGGCCCACACCAGACCTTTGCATGACTGCCTCCCGCTCATTCAGAAATCAGCTCACATTTCATCTCCTCATTAAGCCTGACATAGATCACCCAGTTGAACTATCCTCCAACTTCCCAATCAAGCTCTACTACATGTTTCTCCCTGCACTTACCAGTTTCTGAAATTATCTAGTGCATTAACTTTCATTCTTCATTATCCTAATGAAAACAATCACCACTCCTCTTGTTCATTGCTCTATGAAAGTTGCTCCCAACAAGTAGAACAGAATGGGATGCATAATAGGTCATGAGTTGTCATTCTTTCAACATGACTGTATTCAGTGTATTCAGGTCCTTTCTTTATAAAGTTATTAAAAATTGGCAATGTTTTAAATTATTTTATAAACAGCCTATTTTTCTTATCTTCTCCAAGAAAGGGACATTATTGTAACTTCTCTACCAGCTATCCTCTGCACATGTGACATTGTTTCCATTTTCTCACCTTCTACTGTAGATCCCTTTTCTCTTGACATTTTTCCATTGGCTTCTAGGTTACTTCTTCATCATGTTTCCTCTTCTATGTCTCTCGGGATTGAAGACAAGTCTCTTACTGAAGTTGTTTCCCCCTTTGACTACTTTGAGCTGTAAATGTTAGTTCTTCCATATTCATCTTTTCTTTTTCTTTCCATTCTAACTTCTTTCTTATCCCATTTCCCATTCTTTGCATTATATTTTCCTAAATTATTTTAGTAGTCACCAAACTGGCCTCCCTGATTCCAGGTTTTCCTCTACAACATTGTCAAAAGAATATTCCTAAAATAATAGTCACACTCTAGCTTGAAAATTTAAAATGGTTTTCTCACCCAGTTAATAAAATTCTTGACAGCAAGAAACATGAAAGAGTTTGTTCTGTATCTTCAGCATGTAGTTCACAAAGGGCACTCAATAAATGTTTAAGGAAAGAAAGGAAGAAAGAAAAGGAACTGTTCAGACAATGCCAAATTCCTATGAATAATGAATTTTCTCTTGCTCTTGAGGTAATAAATTAAAAAAAGAACTTTAAACAAAAGGTTACAACCCTGGTATTTCCAACTAGTGGTTAAAACCTTGCTAAAAACAAAAAAGCTGAGAAAAAAGGACTTTATAGAGTTTGAATGCAATTAATTTAACTAACTGATAAAATAATACATACATATATTCATGACATGTCTATATATGTTACACAACTATGAGAAGCAGGAAATAGTAATGACATCAATAATTTTTCTTCCTCCTCCATGTGGTAGTCAAAGAAAGCAGTCTCATTGAAAATGAAAGAAGTAGAAGAGTTAGGTAAGTGTAGCAGAGTTCTAGTGGGGGAAAACTGGAATCAGTGGGGGAAACATTTTAAATAGCAGATGATTGAGTATATATTAATGCTATTCAGAAGGTTCCATTAGAACAAGCAAGTTTAGAGAAAAGAGTGGATAATCTTACACATACACAGATCATTTTCTCAGGACAAGTCGCTAAATGCATCTCAAAATACCTATCAAGAGACAGTGATCCTTAGGAAGACAACACAAAGATATGTTTATAACTAATTGTCAGTGTGTGTAATCTTTTTTAATTACAGATTATTTTGCATTTCCTGAACAGGTAATGAGATAAAAATATCAATCTACTGTATTTATTTGAAAGCAAATATAGCTTGTTTGTCACAATGCAAACCAGTATGAGAAGATAATTTTCCTGAAGAGCATTCTTATAATGAAAAAAGGCAATATAGCTTTTTTAACACATTTATTTGTCAAAAGCTAATTTTTTTTGCCCCTTTTAATTTTATGGTTCCCATTTTCTATGAATTTTAAATATATTCAGAACTCTTTTATATAACATTGTTTCGTTAGACTGTTTTCTTGAGTGCTTTAAGCAGGGATGCCCTAGGAAAAAGACATTAATATTAGCAAAAATGGCTTATTTGTGGTACCAGATGTTTATATAGGAATTAAAAAACTGGAACATTTTCTGCTTATGGTTGGACATGAACAAATAAGATATTAACACAGTTCTATGACTTCCTCATGATAATTTTTAATTACAAATTTATGAAGGTAGGGATGAACCTGGATTCAGAAAAATCTAAAAACACAAGCCATAATGTTTTGTTACTGAACACAATATAATGCTTAGGGCCAAGAAAAACATGTGTTCGGCTTAAACAGAATTTAAATATTAATTTCATACCATGAAATTTGTTGTCACTGAAATTCAAGGAATAGAACATATTTGTAATTCTTCACAAAACCTAAAGCTGGATTATTAGAATAATATCTGTTGTATGTATTCTGTACTCTTTTTCCCCAGCTGAATACCAAAAACAAGAAAACTACAACACAGATCATAGTGTTTGAATGTCTCATTATTTGTGAATTTGAACTCTTACTATTTATAGGTGTCCCCCTGCATAGTTAGACTAATATATCAAATTATTTCATAAACTGCTTACATAAAGGGACACTGAACTCAAATTTTGTATTCTTTTCTTTCATGAAAACAATGAGAATATTACAGACAAATGAATATAATAAATACTGCTATTGCATGTCTCTAGTTACATTTTATAGTAGGAAATAATAAAGTCAACAATGCTTTATTTGATTTTACCATGTGATCTTAGCTAATGAACACATTATCCACTAGTTAGTAAGAGCTGTGCTAAATGTGTTCTTCAAAGGAGAGCAAATATTCTAGTTTATATTTTTAAAAAAAGGATTACTAACTGTACTTTAATGGTAATATGTCCTTATAATTGTAAAAATTTTAGAGAGATATAATGTAGAATGGGTATAGTTTAATTTGCTTTATGTAATAAGAAGAAAACTGAATGTAAAATTCTTAGCATAGTTAAATTCAATTTGTGGATTAAATGAAACGGTCTGTGATAATTCTCACCACTCAAATCAGCACACAGAACTTTTCAAATGGGTGTGCTGTGAAGGAAGGAGATGGAATTTGGAAAAGGTTTTTGAATCATAATAATTTTCTAAAATATAATTACTCAAAGGTATTATTCTCATAATAAAGCCTACAGAAATACAGCTCCACAAAATTTGTGTAAGCTAGTGGTAATAGGCAGAAGGTGCAACAAGGAGGTTATTCAAAGCCAATTCTGCAGTTGCCTTGATCCTTGATAAATGTAATACCAATAGAGAGTTCTAGTGGATCTGAGTTTAAATCCTGACCCTTCCACTGACTAGCTCTGTAATATGGGACAGTAGCCTGGGTCACTTTACTTATATCTGTCTAGGTTTCTTTATCTGAAAATAAGCCACATGAAGATGCAATATGTAGTGTAAGTAAATGACTTGGTATCATTTAACTTTTATTTTTTTATTATTTTTAATTCTTTTTTCTTGGCGTCATTTTAGCAAATAAAGAATAGTCTAAGAAAATTGGCTTTATTTTTTAAAAAAGATATTTTATAAAATTGATGTTAGATGCATTAGATATGGTATGTTTAATAATATAATATCAATATATTTAAATATTGCAGTTTTTATTTTGAACTTATTTAATATTTGAATGGTTGCTAAAAGTAGTTTCAGCTCTCCAAATTTATTTTATTAATTTCCCCTTTCATTTCTTCCACAGGTTACTTTTTGCTTTTTTTAAATAAGAGAATTGTGAGTATTTATATTTGCTGCATACTCTGTCAAGCTGTGGTGGTGTTAGCCTGCCAACATAGGTATTTAAAGAAAGTAGGACTAACCCTTGACTAGAGAGATGGGGTTATTTATAAACCTGCCAGGATTCATTTACCACTATGGTATATAACTAACATGAATGCAAAAATCTGTTGTTATTCTCTGTTAAAATACCACTTTTGAATAATAAGTACTAAAAAATTAAAAATTATGAATCATATAAGTATACTTTCTCAAATTTTACAGAGGTCCAAGAATCAAGCAATGTTATCTATCAAAAATAATATATTTCAGGATGAATAGTACTTTAATATAAGAAAGATTTATTTTTAAGAAATTGTAAATTTGTCTATTTTTTTCTGCACAGTATATGTCATATTGTTGGAAGACATCATTAGAAATTATCAGAAATGATACACGTATTTTCTTTCATATTTAAGCAATACTTCCCTTGTTTCATGATGAAGAATCTGCAGTTTAGAAATAAAGTTACATCTTCTAGTTCAAACAGAAAATGGTCTAGTGGAATTAGAAAATAATTCTAATTCCAAAGACTTTATTTTCCTTCACTTCTCTGTAGAGGCACTGGAAGCCAATGGACAAAAATGTTTTATTATTACTTAATGAAATATTGAGTTTTTTAATTTAATATGGGGTTCTCATGATTAACTTTATTCATCAGCATAATGAAATTCTTTTAAGGAACAATTATGCTTTGATTTGGAAAATATAACCTGGATGATTCAATATACAGCTCACAAATGTAATTATTATTTATAACTTTCCTTACGCTTTATAGGCATATTATAATTATTAGTTATTCTCTGAAAAAAACTTTCAAAATAAAGTGATAATATTTTCTTCAAAATAGATGTGAAGAAATGTGACATCCAGAGGTGACATGATCTGTTAAAGTCCCAGTGAAAAGCTATGGCAGAGTCAGAATTAGAGTCTTTATTTTTCACTAGGCTGTTTTTCTATAGCAGATTTAGACACAGTGAAGAAGAGAGGGAGGGAGGAATGTAAGGAGACAGGGATAGAGAGGTTAAGAGTGATTAAAAGGAAACATTTTTTAAAAGAGCAGAGTTAAAAGCAAACTATTCTGTTCAACAGCACTAAAAGCAGAAAGTGTTTCTAGTATAATTTTTAAGCAAAAGGAAGAAAAAGATCACATTTCAAACAGAGAGTAAAATAAATTACTTTAAAATGCCAACAATGCATCATATAAAGTCATGTGAAAAAGAAAAAAATCCTATGAGAAACACACAGGACTTTGAGACGATGAGGTCTATTTGAAATCCAGTGCTCTAGGGAGCAAAAAAGACTCCACTTTTAAAGCCTTCTGTAGGAAGAGCTGAATTAAGCCAGAACACAAGTGCTCAGATATCAATAAAATAAATGTCTGGAAGCCTTAGAGTTTACTGAAATCTATATGATAATCTTTTTTTCCATAGCTTGGGAACAGGGAGGCAGTTCATAGTGATTTACCTAACTAACTGAAATCCTTTCTAACAAAAACTTACTATTCCCATCTTTCCATTTTTTTTTTCTGTGCCTCTCCAAACAGTCAATTAACAAATATTATTGGGAGTTAAGTGCCTTATAAGGCAAACATTAACATTCTTGATCTTTAATTTATCTCTCTACAAATCTCCAGATGTATTATTTTTTATGACATTCTAAAAGTTATTTGTAATATAATTGAGTAATGATATCAGAGACAGAAATTAGCAATATGGATTCAAAGAATCAATGCCCTTAGAGGGCAGGAGCTAATTCCTACTGAATCATCCTAAACTAGATATTCTGCACAAACCAGGTGTGTAGAAGTAGACTACATACAGTTCAGAAATCTGTGAGTTTAAAAGTCATCAAACTTTAACCAAAATTTCAAACATCTGAAATCAATAAAAGTACAGAAAATAGAATTATTTTATTTGAATATTAGCAGAGATGATATATCTTTCAAAAAGTTAAAGAAATTGATTTTAGAAGTTCCCTTCTAGCTCAACAGTTTAAGGATCCAATGTTATCACTGCTGCAGATCAGGCTGCTGTTGTGTTTGATCCCTGGCCTGGGAATATCCACATGCCACGAGTGCAGGAAAAAAAAAAAAATTTTAAGAAAGAAATTGATTTTGGATCTTGCCTGGGAAATATTCAAAAGTAATTCAAAAGTAATTCAAATGTAATGGATAAAAGTTTAAAAAAAGTTCAAACAAAAAAAGCAGAGGAAAGGATTCTGAGTTAAAATTTTGGGTTTATTATCCTCTTTATTTCTAATAGACTTTGTGGCTTACCCTCTTTGAACATTATTTTTGAATCCATTAGATAATTATGCCTATCTGATAATATTGTCACAAAAGTTTTATTAGATAATGTGAAAGTACTTTGCAAGTGCTATAATAATTATGTGAGCTATAACAAACTCACAATTTTGTAGATCTTTAGGTCTGAAATTGGGTTGAAAATTCACTACCCAGAATATTTTGAATGTCTTATTTTTCATACTATAGATGAGGCTGCCTGAAATTACAATTTTTTTCACTCTTTGATAGATTTTAACTATTTCAAGAAAAAAAGGTTATTAATAGATACTGAAAAGATGATGGATTTTAGTTCCAGAGAATATATGGAAAAGTTTTCCCTAACAGTAAAAAAAGTAGAATGTATGACTTAATTAGATATTCTGAAATAGGCCAAGTTTCTAATTTTAGATTTACTTTTTATTAGCTAATAATTACGTTTATATGAGCTAATTACAGTGCTCATATACATATACATATACATATATATTTATACATATATATGTATATAGTATATAGTATTTATATATCCTCTTGAGGTAAATTTGGATATTCAGGGAAGAAATGCCGTAGCTATGTCACATATGAAAAATAATTGGAGGAGTTTTTGGTTTTTTTCCATCTGGTTGATATAGAATTAGCAATGTAACATTTTTGCACCTGGAACTTTATGTTCATTGCAAAATATTGGCAGTTATTGAAGCAGCAGTTTGTTGGACACATGGCTTCAGTTTATGGAAGAGCTCACAACCTTTTGATATTCTACAAACAGGAGTGCTCTATTTAAGGAAATGTGCATGGTTGGTGTCAACTGGAACAGAGGGTAAGAGTCCTTGTCATGTTAAATATATCTGGTCTGAAATCTGCTCAATGCTAAGGCTCTTTCATTTCTCATGTATTTTATATAGAAGCCCGTGAGTAAAACAGCTGTTGCTTTGCAGGAGCTCACATACAGCTTTAGCCATGGGATATTTAAAAACAAAACAAAACAGCGCATATTTCAAAGAGAGTATTTTTTAAATCAATAGGTGAATTTATAATTTGTGTTTGATTCATCAAATTAAAATACATAAGTAACTTAGCAATTTCCTGTAAAATGGACTAGAAATTTATACTGCAATAACTTATTCTAACTATTTTAATGCCACTTGGATTGCTTATTAAAAAACTGTCTAAGGACAAAATAATGCCATTTCCAGCAGCAAGGGTGGAACTAGAGACTCTCATACTGAGTGAAGTAAGTCAAAAAAGAGACAGACACCATATGATTTCACTTATATGTGGAGTCTAATATATGGCACAAATGATCCATCAACAAAACAAAAGATCATAGACATGTAGGATAGACTTGTGTTTGCTGGCGGGGGGGAGGAGGGAGTGGGATGGATTGGGAATCTTGGGTTTGTAGATGAAAACCCTTGCATTTGGAGTAAATGGGCAATGTACATTTTGTACATTAAAATTATTTAGTAGATACAAATTATTCCACATGAAGTGGATAAACAATGAGATCCTGCTCTGTAGCAGGATCACTTGTAATGGAACATGACGGAGGATAATGTGAGAAAAAGAATGTACATATATGTATGACTGGGTCACTTTGCTGTACAACAGAAAATGATAGAACATTGTAAATCAATCATAATAAAAAGTCAAAAAAAATGCCTGTAAACCAAGGCAAGAGTTAGTTGCAAAATCAAACCAAAAGCTCCTAAGCTGCTAAAGAACTGAACATCTTCTCTTACATCTTTTGGTTTAAAAGATAAATATTTGAATTCTAGAATTCAAAGATACATATTTTCTTTATCTATTGAAACTATAAAGGATTGGAGTGTGAAGATAATTCAGCATTTTGCCATGGATCTAAAGGATGATTCTATAGACTAAAAGTACAATGACCTCAATGACTTGAGTACCATGTACCAGGGTAACAGATGAATATATGACTCCATATATTTTATTTTATGGGGGATGGGGTGAAGACATAAATCCTGATTTAATGAGTGGTAATTTAATATGATACATAGCTATTTCTTCTTTATATCTTAAATCTTAGTAGTTAGTGAAAATATCAATGTCTTTGCAGTTTTTAAGCTAAATGCAAAAATCACTGAACATTTTTCTGAAAGTTAAAATTTCTCTATTTTTATAACAATCTCCCTTTTAATTTCTTTGCGAAGTTGTGTTATTCAATAATAAAACTTAGAAAATTAAAGAACTGTATGATTTCCCTTTATAAAAAATATATTTAAAGCAACTAGCTAAGCTTATCACACTTCAAAATGTACTCTCTGTTTTTTTAATCTTATTTTGAATCATCAGCTCTTTTGTAAAGGTCAAAATAAATTAATTAAAACATACTTAATACATCTCTGCTGAGCTTAGTTTTATCTGTTCATCTTTTCTAAATGCTTATGTCTTTATCAAGTAAGATAAAATATGCTTTGCAAGAAATAAGATTTGCTGAAAAATAATCTTAAATGAGGACCCTGGGTGGCCCAAACTACAAATTGACAGAAAGGCCCCGCTTCTCCCAACACTATTTTAGATACTTTGGTCCAATACGGCAACAACATCACATCTCTACATGAAATTTTAATTAGATTAAGGCCAGCAGGACTCTCAATATGCAGAAAACTAGTATATTAATGCCTTTAAAAAGAATTTATACTATGGATTGATGATTTTAAACCTTTAAAGAGTGATTAACAAATAAATGACAAATTCATTTTAAGTTATTCAAAACTAATGCTTTAACAAGCATTCTTTTGATATTGTTAATATAAAGCCAAATGGGGACAAGCATGAGAATCCCCCAAGCAGGCAAAACCATTAAAGCCAAGTAAGGAAAACCTCATCTAGCTTATTTCATGAGTATAAGTGAACCTTTAACTTGGGTTATTTCTCATAAATACTTGCAATAATTGAAAAGATTCTGAAGTCATCTTCCTAAAATGGCATGAGATCATCTCTTTTAACCAATCTATGCTTTCTGCAAACCCCCATACTTATAAGCAATCTAACTTTTCTAAGCTGTCCTGTAATATCATGCCCCTGAGTTTCCTATCAGCGTTGGATTTCAAAGCTCCCAGTTCTTGTGCTTTTTTTATGTGCATAATAAATCCTTAATAAACTATTTTATTGAGCTAAGGTTTTGCTATTTCTGGAATTTTGATAGTGTGCTTGCTGACCTAAATGAAGAGTGCAAAGATAATGCATTTATTACATTAGAAAATATTCAGACTATACAGATGTTATTTCATTGTCAGAAAAAGTAATTAACTTATACTAAATAATTTAATGCATCTTAGATACAAAGTATATTTTCAGATATATCTTCAGAAAAGTCCATAAATAGGAAAGAATAAATATAGTTACCTTATTGTAGCATGTATTATAGTATATAATGTCTTTAAATATATTTTCTTAATAAAGATAAAAAGGGACAAGTTTTTGTGGAAATCTAGAAATAGTTTTATTTTAATTTTGTTTAAGAAATAAAGCTAACTTATGAACTTAGCTCACCCCTTAAGTGCAGAGAGGATCCCTATAGATCTATGTTGTAGCTATTGAATTCAAGGATATATACCTCTTTATATCACATGATCCAATATACAAAATATAGGTACTTTCACATGGCACATATGAAATAATAACATTGTTGGTAAATATATCTGAGATGAGATTTTTTTCTATATATGGTATAGTATAGCAAATATATCACTTCATAATATGCATTTTAAACAGCAATATGAATTTTGAGGTATATTTTAAAATTATGCTTAAGCAAGTGAAATTTTGCTACTGTCAAGCAATTAAACTTTGACCCTGGTAGAAAGATTCCATTTCAAAATGCAAACTTAGAGCCCTCTGCAACTTCATAAAACTCTTGGTAAAGTTTTGGTTCCTAAGAGGAAAAACTTACCTGTATCAACAGTAATTATACCAAATGTTTTATTCAATTTAATAGAAAATGAAAAGCTGGTTGTACAGAAATAAGGTAAAGTTTGAGCTTAACTTGGCTTTGATTTGATGAAAGAAGTCAGGTTTCCAATTCCAGTTCAGTGTGTATATTTGGATTTGCATTTTCGGTTCACTAATCCCAGCTAGTGACTCAATACAAATTATCAGTAGTTTGTCAGCATTTGATAAATGATTTAATGCCAGTGAGCTGCCACTGATCCCATGTCATCTTCCTTTGCCTGAATCAGTACATTTTCTTAATATTCTATGAACCTTAAGAAAAGTTAGAAGATCATTTGTTTAAGACTTTAACCCAAGTTTGCCCAGTAAAATGTGCTTAATCTGAAAATCATACATTATGTAATATAATACATTATGTTTGACTATATGATAATCTAGGGTTAAAAATAATGTTTAACTATTAGGAACCATGTAATGAGCAGTAGAAAAAGATATAGCACTCATTATCCATGCATTTCTTTCATAATTGCTTACCAAATACTAGAATTTTTTTTTCCTTACAGTTAAAAATGTTTAAGATTTTATTCATAATTGGCTGAATTGTTTAGCTTGTTCATCTAATACAGATAATTAACATGATAATGAACCAAAAGGGTCACCATTTTATTATTATATAGATTAACTTCTAAAAATAAAAATCTTCATTTAATATAACAACTGCTACCTGTCAACCCTGTTGTCATTATTTAGAGGAGAGATTACAGAAATACGGCAGGAATTACTGGCTTAAATTGGGTTCCCTGAAAAACGAGGGCATGAAACCAAAGCTCACATGATAATGTTTTATAGGAGGGATGCAGCCCAAGAAAAATGGACTGAACACTTGGAAAGAAAAGCAAGGAAGAGCAAATAAAATGTAGTGTGTTAACCAGCTGGCTACAGCTTCCCAACAAACACATTTGCTTTCTTAGTCAAATAACAGGCCTCCAGAGATGTATTATGGAACCACTGAGTTTCTGGATGGCCCTAGATTCCCTTCTCACTTGTTCAGAGTCACCCCAAGAGGCATTACCACCCTGGCACTTTTGTATTCTATTGCACAGCCCTTCAAGGCACTTACCAAAGGAGCCAGAGCTGCCGAGCATGCAATATGGTCAGGGAGAAAACAGAACAGTCTCTTTTGTAAGCCAGCACTGAAGGGAGGGCTTCTAGTTCTATGATGGATGCAGCAACACAGAAAGCAACTGGGGTTTTGCAGCTACTGGGATGGCATGAGCCACTGGAAAGATTATTTTGGCCTAGAAATAAGGCAATTGGCTAAAACTTGTAAGGGTGGCAGGTAAGCATATCTCAAATAAATAATAAACTGAGCCTGGTATAATGGTACAACTCAAACCACAACAACTTAAGCAAAGAACTCAATTTGTATCACTGTCAAAGTTGAAGGGCATAATTCAGTATAACTAATTTTAAAATGAAAAATAAAGGTATAGGAAGGGAGGTGGTAAATATCTGTGGGGGAGGATGATAAACAGCAAAGTTTCAGAAATCTTGCACTTGGGCTCAGAGTGAAAATATTTTGATTCTAAAATTTCTGTTCCCCTCTTTTCCAGTGAAAGTGAGGTATGTTCCCACAGAAGACTAACCAACTAATCTCACATCCATGGGGTACTTTCACTCATTATACTCTCAAGTCTATTTCCCAATGTATTATTTTATTTCTTACTAACTCGATGGATAGGCCACTTTCACTGTGAGAACCACTTTTCATCTCTTCTTGCCCTGATTTCTTTCTCCCTATGCTGTCTCAAAAAATAAAATGAAATTAAATAGGTACAATTTTGTAGTTTGTTATCTTCTTTATATCTCCCAAATTAGCATACATCTTTAAAATGTTATGTCTCTCTTCATAGTTTTTTCTGTTTAACTTTTGTATAATTCACACAGAGAAAAATGCACAAAACATAATGTACAGCACAATGAGTTATCACAAAGCTAAGACATAAGACAAGAAATGATATACCAGTCTCCTAATATGGCCTCTCTCAATCAATAACCCTCCTACCACCCTATAATTATAAGTAATGTAATATAATAAAAGCATTGTAATATATATTTACATACATATGCATATATATGTATATAAATGTAATAACCATAATCTTCGCTTCCATCACTGCAAATTAGTTTTGTCTCTTTTTATACACAGAATCATACAGTTTGTATTACTTTTGTTTGACTTTTTTACAGTTTTTTTGTGAGATCTACCTGTGTTTTCATGTGTAGCTCATGCATAAATAATAGTAGTTACTATAAATATGTAATATTCCATTGTATGAAAATATCATTATTTATGTATCTATCCTACTATGGATGGATGTTTGGGTTTTATCAGTATTTAATTATTATGAAGAATGCCATTGTGAAGAATCTATAGATGTCCTTTGATTCATATGTGTCTACAATTTCATTTAATATATCTCTAAGAATAAAATTATTGGGTAACCAAATATGTATATTTTTTAACTCAGTGGAAAATGCCAAAGAGTTTTCCTTGATGCTTGTTTTCCATTACACTCTGATCAGGAATATTTGAATTACTACTGCTTTTGCCAAAACTTGGCCTTCAGATATCTTGGGGCCATTTTGCTGCATGCTTAGTGGTACATCTAGAGTGGTTTCACAGTGTGATTTTATTGGTCTGAGCATCTTTTCATAATGTTGTCAGGCATTTATATATTCTTTTCTTTGCAGTGCCTGTTCAAAACTTTCCCTTACTATCTTATTGGGTCATCCCTCTTTTTCTTATTGATATTTTAGAGATTATTATATTTAGATAATGGCTTTTTGTTGGTCAAATACTATGTAAATATCTTTTCCAATTTTCTGAATTGACTTTTCACTTTCTTAATGACATTTTTTTTTTACTCTGGTCAACTTATTAGCATTTTCATTTATGGTAAGCAGTTTTTGTGCTCTGTTGAAGAAATATTTTTCTACACATGTATATTTCTCTTAGAGGCAGAATGGTTTTACCTTTCATATTAGAGCTATAATTCTCTGAGCTCTGGTTGTTTGGATGAGAGTGATTTGGGTTAAATTTGATTTTTTACACTTTTTAAAATTATAAATGGTATAAAATAAACTACACATATATAAAGTATGAAACTGGGAAATTATCACCACAATGAGGATAATAAATACAGTCATTGTCCACAAGAGTTTGTTTATGCCCTTTGTAATCCATGAACTCCTCAAAGACCCAGGTGACCACTAGCCTGTTTCATAATGGATTAGTTTATAATCTCTAGGATTTTATATAAATGGAAACAAATAATATGGTGTGGTTTTGTGGGGGATATATCAGGCATCACTTATTTGACATTATTGGTTTAAGATTCATTCATGTCACATTTATCCATTTCTTGTTCCTTTAAGGCTAAGTAGTACTTCATTATTAATCTATTTATTTTTTGATTAACATTTAGCTTGTTTTCAGTTTTGTGTTATTTAATGCCCAAACTTGCTATAAACATTCATGTTAACATCTTTGTATGGACATATATACTAATTTATCTTGTGCATACACCTAGCGGTAGAATGTGACTGTACTGTTTTATGTTTCTATAAGCAATGCAGGAGAGTTGCAATGGCTTTACTCAATTATTCTAGCACCATTTGTTGAAAAAACTATCCTTTCCTCATTAAATTGTATTGGCACTCTTCCCAAATAAGTTGAACATATGTGTGTGGATCTATTTATATACTCCCTACACTATATTTGATTTTTTATATATCTTTCCTTATGCTAGTATGATATCATCTTGATTAGTGTAGCTTTATAATATATCTGAAATCAGGTTGTAAAACTCCTCCAATTTTGTTCTTCTTTTGCCTATACTAGAAACTTCATATTTTCATATCAACTGTAGAATCAGCTTGCTGTTTTTACCAAAACTCCTGCTAGGATTTTAATCAGTATTGCAATGAATTTTGGGAGAATAAACAAAATCACAATATTGAATCTTCTATTTCATGTGTGTAATATACCCCTGCATTTATTTAGGTCATCTTTAATTTCTCTCAGCAATTTTTGGAAGGGTTCAGTGTATAAACTTTATATTTCAAATATATTTGAAGTGTTTAAATTTAAGATGTGACTTTCTTAATATGTTTGTTTCAATTTCCTTTTATTCATTGCTATAATATAGTAATACAGCTTATTTTAATATAAACCTTAGACTATGCCGCCTTACTAAACTTACTCTGTTAACTCTTTGTGAGTTTAGAAAAAAATATATATATAGTTACGGTTATCATTATAGTTATAAAGTTATGCCTTTTTGTAAACTGGTACAGCCACTATGGAGAACAGTTTGGAGATACCTTAGAAATCTATACATAGAACTTCCATATGACCCCACAATCCCACTCTTGGGCATCTATCCGGACAAAACTCTACTTAAAAGAGACACGTGCACCCGCATGTTCATTGCAGCACTATTCACAATAGCCAGGACATGGAAACAACCCAAATGTCCATCGACAGAGGATTGGATTCGGAAGAAGTGTTATATATACACAATGGAATACTACTCAGCCATAAAAAAGAATGACATAATGCCATTTGCAGCAACATGGATGGAACTAGAGAATCTCATACTGAGTGAAATAAGCCAGAAAGACAAAGACAAATACCATATGATATCACTTATAACTGGAATCTAATATATGGCACAAATGAACATCTCCTCAGAAAAGAAAATCATGGACTTGGAGAAGAGACTTGTGGCTGCCTGATGGGAGGGGGAGGGAGTGGGAGGGATCGGGAGCTTGGGCTTATCAGACACAACTTAGAATAGATTTACAAGGAGATCCTGCTGAATAGCTTTGAGAACTTTGTCTAGATACTCATGTTGCAACAGAAGAAAGGCTGGGGTAAAAATGTAATTGTAATGTATCCATGTAAGAATAACCTGACCCCCTTGCTGTACAGTGGGAAAATAAAAAAAATATATTAAAAAAATAAAATAAAATAAAATAAATACAATTTTACTTCTTTTATTTTTCAGTCTATCTTATTTTTATTCATTTTTTCAATGCCCTACTACACTTCAGTACAATGAATATGAAAAATGGTGAGAACAAACTCCCTTTCTCTGTTACTATATTTAGGTAAAAAAGTCAGTAGTTTTTTTTTGTTTTGGGTCTGTTTGTTTGTTTGTTTTGCTAATATGTTTGATTGTTGCCTCACCTTTACCAGAGAGTATCATCAGAATGATATGAATCTGAGGGGCAGACTCTTCTTTAGCCAAACCTCATGGATCTGAATGAGCTGAAAATACTCTTTTCATCACATTTTAATTATTTATGTTATATGAGAATATCTACAATTACCTAAACACATCGACTAGTTTATTTAAACTATTCCAGGTTCCTAACAACAAGAAATTTCAACTTTAAGGGTATGTTAGAAGCAGATATATTCACACTCACAAATATCTAATTGTACAATATAGTCTGTGAGAAAACCTAATTGATCCTAGAGATTAATTATACACTATATAGGACTGAATAATATCAATAGTATCAGCTGATCCAAACTGTGCAAGAAGCTGAAGGGGAATGTTATCCAGTGATCAATATGGCTGATACATGCTTTTAATACCCATTTCAAGAAAAAAGCCAATTATCATTTTCTGTTTATGTAGGACAGATTCCACAACACATTTATTTTTCTCTCACAGAACTGTTAAAATTATCCTGTTTTTTTGTTACAACCTAGGAAAAAAAAGAGACATTTTATTATTAGTTACATTGATAAAATAATATTTGAACCTCAATGCGAAGTTCAGTTTGAAACCAAGTTACAAATGCTTGGTAAACACTTAATAACAAAGTCAGGTTTATTAATCTGGCTAAAGTACAAGGCCCAGCACAAATTGTAAAAGCATTAGGCATAAGTTAGTTGAAGTGACTAGAAAAATTTGATTTATTTGATTTTATCTTATAGTCTCCACTTCTGTTGAAATTTCCCATCTGTTCACAATTTGTCTACCTTTTCCATTAGACCCTTTAGCATTTCATCATAGTTATTTTAGTTCCCAGGCTTAAAGCTCAAACATCTGGATCCGCTGTAAGTCTGGTTTTGTTATTGCTATCATTGGTTAGATGTGTGATGATTTTTTTTTTTTTATTCTTGCCAGGATATGTCACATCTTCTCTTATACTAGACTGCTGGTATGGATGTTTGAATTATTAACCTATTAATAAACTAGTTTTAGATTTTGCAGTTGTTACAGTTGACTTTAGTGCATGCATGTGTATACATTTCTCTTGCAACTGGGGTCAGAAAGGGTTTTTTTCTTGTTTCTGCTTACCCCAGTTTTCAGCCTAGTCTGTGTACCTGCGCTTCAGAGAAGTCTCTCTTCATCCTCTTGCCCCTTCAGTGCAGCCTCCTATTTCTTGTTCCTGGTGTTCCTGGCTTGGTGTTTATGGACAAGCTGTGTTGTATATCATCTTGTCCAGCCACAGTCAGTGCTAGGCAGACTCCATGTCTCTAGCTCTCAAAAATGCAGCTTTCCCAGTGATCATGGCTCTCTTTCCCTTGGGAGCCAAACTCTGCCTTGTTGCCATTAATGAGTCTGTGTATAGAATTACCTGCTACTCCTTCAAAGGTTAGAGGCTTAAAATAGTATTGGTGTAGGATACTTGTCACAGTTTACCCACAGGGATGGTAGATTTTTTTTTTCCTTTTACCCTTCTTCCACTGCTAAGACTCATCCTTACGGGATGTATGGACTTCATTAATTTTCCTCCAGGAGTTAAGGCTTATTTTATGTAAGGGGACATGTCTAAGGGGAGCTTTGTGTCTTTCCTGCAGCAGTGGCAGTATCCTTTCCCAGAGGCTTTCTTCCATCTCCCAACTAACTTTCTTGTGAGCACCTTGATGAAGGTACTTAAAGCAGGGCCTGTGAGTAGGTGTAAAGAGGCCTGTGTCAGTGTTGCCCAGTTCCTCTCCCTTTACATTAGTTCACAATCAACTTAAAAATATATGTCATTTCTCCCTGTTTGTATATAAATTTTATATCATCCCACTAAAAATGCCAACTGTTTTTCCTAGATAGTTAATTTTAATTTTTTGTACGGATAAATAAATGAATGGGAAAAACAAAACATTGAAAATGGAGATAAATAAGTGAGGATAAGGTACTTCTATCATGTATTAAAATATATGTTACAGTTGCTTTAATTAAAACAGTATGGTTTTGATGCCTGAATAGTCTTTGCCATTGGACTTGAATTGAAAGCTGAGCAATACAACAAAGTATGTATATAGTTTTGTACATAATGGATATAGCCTCTTGAATCATTGGTGAAAAGACAGAAGTCCTAATAAATGGAATTGAGGAAACCAGGAAGAAAATAGTGTATTTAGATATCACACAATATATTGTGAAGATATTCACATCAATTATATAAATGTAAAGATTTGAAACCATATAAATACTGGGAAAAACTATGTCTGATTTGCATTATAGCTGTAATACTGTGGTCATAAAATGACAGTAGATTTATAAATTCAATTGATGTATACAGGTGTTTGTTTGGTGGGGAGAGATATGTGACTATATTATTCTTTTTTTTTTTTTTAACTGTAGAACATATATTCTCTTTTGGACAGATTCCTATCCCTCTCTATTTCCTTTTAGCTAACCTGCTTCACCTACTTTCCTGTAGGATCCCTGAAGCTATTTTAGCTATTTGAGTCACAAAAATAACAGGAACATCCAAAATTCTCTCTGGTCAGGGGAAGCTGAGGGTTAGAAGTGATTGGGGCATCCAACCTTTATTTCTCAGTTACTGTGATACTGGGATATTTTTCAGTATAATTCAGAGAAAGAAGAGGTAAATGCTTACTTATAATAATATCAAGTTATTAATTCTGAAGAAATATTTTAAAATATTACTAGTTAAAATTATTTTAGAAAAATGATTTTATAAAATGAATTCATAATTCATAAGAGGAGTATATTAAATTTTAGGTATTGTTCAGTAAACAGACACATGCTGGAATAAAATACTTCATCATACACAAACCCACCACCCTTGTTATCTATGGCAAAGAGATCTTGCTTTCAGCTTGTACACATCTCCCATGTCAGGAGAGCCAGTAGAAACTAGAGAAAGGGCAATGAAAATGGCCTTGCCAGGCACGAGGAGGAAATAAGGGAACAGTAGTTAAGGCAGAGGACTGGGAGATGTATAAAGTATAAGCTAATAAAATTTAAGTCAGAGTTAGGGAAAGAAAATACAAGCTTTACTACCATTTTTTCTCCCCTCTCCCAGTATCTAGATGCATGTGTCACAGTTGAGTTAGAAGGCTGTAGACATTTAAACCAGTATATACAAAATTAGAATTTGAACTTAGGTTTATCTTTAATTTTTAAAAGCTAAAGATAGGAGAGTTTGTTTAGTTGAAAGCATCTGGAGAGCTATGAGATCTGTCCAAACTATCAGTAGGAAGACTGGCAGAAAATTTAATTGGAGCATGATTAAAAGTAATGGAGTCAGGGCAATATATTTAGGGATGCAGGTAAGGTCTTGTCACCAGGGCAAGTTTGAAAGTAAAACAATATGATTCGGTGAAGGAAATTTAGTATTTTTACAAGAATATTCTGTAAGAGGGCCATCCATCATTATTCTGTATAAAATTTCAGAAGTAAAACTACATCTTAAATATAGTGGCACAAAATAGTCACTATGTGTAGATTTGTGTGGAAACTCAAAAGTATGAACAATTATTCAATATTTTAAAGTGAACAGTTAAAGAGCATTAAAATAGTAAATGTCATTGAAAGTTTTCTGTTTCCCTTAATCACTTAGGCAATAATGACAAGAAGTTTCATTACATAATGATTTTTTTCTACAGAACTCGACATTACTATGCATTAAAATTTGCAGTAATAAAGACTTTTTTGAGTGATTCTCTCCTTTTAATCAGAAATGTGGCTGCCCTTTAGTGATGAAGCCATATGGTTATCAATATGTTACACAGATTCTAAAAAGAATAAAACTACATTATCTAGATGATTAGAACCACATTGTTACAATGCTATCACTCTTAGGGGGATTTCACTTCTAAAAGATGCTTTAGTATCCACTGAATAGTTATATATCAATTTCACTCTAATCTTGACAGCATTGATGTTTTAAGTAAATTCTTGAGAAGCAGCAGCGATTTGATGCTTATCAAACACTTAGGAATACAAACTAATGACCCAAACAAAGAAATAAATGCATTAAATTATTTTGGCTGGGGAGGAAGAAAAATATACAAATAATTCTGAATAAAAGTATATTTGATTTTTCATCCAGGCTGATGATTTTTTTTTTAATTTTGACTACATTTTTATTTTTATTTATTTATTTATTTATTTATTACTTTATTTGCTTATTACTCAAATGAATTTGTCACATCTGTAGTTGTATAATGATCATAACAATCTAATTTCACAGGATTTCCATCCCACAGCACAAGCACATCCCCCCAAACCCCAAACTGTCTCCCCCAGAGACCATAAGTTTTTCAATGTCTGTGAGTCAGCATCTGTTCTGCAAAGAAGTTCAGTCTGTCCTTTTTTCAGATTCCATGCCAGTGAAAGCATTGGATGTTGGTGTCTCATTGTATGGCTAACTTCACTTAGCATGATAGTTTCTAGGTCCATCCATGTTGCTAAAAATGCTGGTATTTCATTCTTTTTTAATGGCTGAGTAATATTCCATTGTGTATATGTACCACATCTTCTGGATCCACTCCTCTGTCGATGGACATTTAGGTTGTTTCCATGAATTGGCTGTTGTAAATAGTGCTGCAATGAACATTGGAGTACATTTATCCTGGCGAGTCGTGGTTTTCTCTGGATAGATGCCCAGGAGTGGGATTGCTGGATCAAATGGGAGTTCTATTTTTTGTTTTCTGAGGAATCTCCATACTGCTTTCCACAGTGATTGCACCAATTTACAATCCCACCAACAGTGTACTGGGGTTCTTTTTTCTCTACACTGTCCAGCACTTACTGTTTGTAGACTTCTTGATGATTGCCATTCTGGCTGGTGTAAGGTGGTACCTCATAGTGGTTTTGATTTGATGTTGAACATCTTTCCATGTGCTTTTTGGCCATCTGTATGTCTTCTTTGGAGAACTCTCTGTCTTAAAAAAAAATCTGATTTTTTTTTGGGGTTGTTTGTTTTTTTGGTATGGAGCTGCAGAAGGTGTTTGTAAATTTTCGAGATCAATTCCTTGTCAGTTGATTCACTTGGAAAGATTTTCTCCCATTCTGTGGGTTGTCTTTTCGTTTTGTATGGGGTTTCCTTTGCTGTGCAGAAACTTTGAAGTTTGAGTAAGTCCCATTTGTTTATTTTTGTTTTTATTGTCAATACTCTAAGAGGTGGATCTGAGAAGATGTTGCTGTTGTTTATGTCAGAGAGTGTTTGGCCTCTGTTTTCCTCTAAGAATTTTATAATTTCTGGTCCTATATCTAGGTCTTTAATCCATTTGGAGTTTATTTTTGTGTATGGTGTTAGGGAGTCTTCTAATTTCATTCTTTTCCATGTGGCTGTCCAGTTTTCCCAGTACCATTTATTGAACATGCTGTCCTTTCTCCATTGTATATCCTTGCCTCCTTTGTCATAGATTAGTTGGCTGTAGGTGTGTGGGTTTAATTCTGGGCTTTCTATCCTGTTCCACTGATCTATATTTCTGTCTTTGTGGATGCACCATACAGTTTTGATGATTGTTGCTTTGTAGTATAGTCTGAAGTCTGGGAGCCTGATTCTTCCAGCTCCATGTTTCTTTTTCAGGATATCTTTGGCTATTCTGGGTCTGTTCTTCTTCCAAGCAAACTCTAAAATATTTTGTTCGAGTTCTGTGAAAGAAATCAAAGATGACACAAATAGATGGAAAGATATACCATGCTCATGGATTGGAAGAGTTAATATTATCAAAACGACTATACTACCTAAGGCAATCTACATATTCAATGCAATCCCTATCAAATTACCAAGGACATTTTTCACAGGCTGATGATTTTAACAGTAGTTAATTACATACCTTTCAGAGAACTAGCTCTGACAAATACTTAATGAGAAGGTACTAGGAAAAGTATTGAAATTTTACCTTATAGAATATTAAGCAGTAATATAGAAAAAGTTCTATACTGTCTATTAGCCACAGTTAGGTGGGGAAAAACTGAATAATCTGGAAACCATTTTGAGAGTTATATATGTAAGATATGGAGAAAATTTATAAATTATGGCACACATAAATATACATTATAGTCTGTATTGTTAGAATGGATCTGGGAATATCATTACACTCTCAAATACTCTCAACTTAGGGTTAAGATTTTATTTAAAAATCAATCAATTTTCCCTTCTCTCCTGCTTTACTGAAGCTCAGAAAAGTAAGGCCTTATTACTTTGTCTCCTTCTCTCTCAGGGCAATCTGCTCAATGAAACACTACAAACTTTATAAAAGGTTAATGTCAGATAAGTCACATACACAGAATAGAGTATCCTGGGAAATATTAGTAGAGTCAAGCTGATACTTTAAAATTTAAACTTCCTCATGTGATTGCCATATGGCTTCCATACATCTTCAGTAGTTTATATTCTAAGCCATTCAATTCACTGGAAATATCAGAGTACACTCTTCACCAGGTTTTGACTAGACTATTTTTTCAGTATGACATAAATTTTGCACAAAGAATAAAATTATGCTAAAATATGTTTATTTAGAGTTAGCAAATGAACACATTAATTTGGGTCACACTTGGCAGATATACATTGTTTCCACATAGCTCTAATTTTGGATGCTTTTACTATCTGGAATGTCATCAAAGCTTAGCAATTTGAAATGCCCACTGGCAGTACACACTTCTCTTTCAATTCTACAGCATCATAATGCTTAATCTAATAATAGGATCCAATTTGCTCTCTGAGCATGAACATTTTAATTATGTAAAATATAAATAGAGAAAGCTTGGTTACAGAAATTCTTTCTCTCTGAGAAGTAAGGCAAACAAATTTTTTTCTCTGATTTCATCCACCATCCTATTGGTGTTTGGGAAATAGTTAAAATGAAGATTTTATTAACTTAGAATAATAAGTCATCCAGATCAAATCAAATTTGGTAATTTAATAATCTCAGTGCTTTAAATATTCATCTAAAAGTATTATAATTTTATTTATATTTTATATTTAATTTCATTAAAATCAAATGAAATAAGGCAATAAGACAATAACATTACATGGACAGAGATATATGTGAAATAGTAAACATGAGAGTTAATGTATGTAAGATTTATAATGAAGCTGACAACATGTCTTTACTTCTGGAGACTTCTAAGTAAAGGACAAAGTTATTAACATATTTAGAATTACACTTATTCTGGGATGTAATATTTGAGGAAAGGATTATGAAAGGGCAATCAGCATATATATTTCTCTCTGTGTGTGCTTAGACTATCATTTAGATATATATATATATATAGATTTAGATTTGTTTTGTCTTGTAATGCTTTATATAATTCTGTTTGGATAAAACAATATAAATTGAAACCTAGCTCTTCTTTTGAATTTTCCTTTGAGTTCTAGGCTTGCATAGTAATGATTTGCTCAGTATATCAGTTTGATTTCTAATTGACATTTTTTTAATTTTTTTATTTCTTTATATGTATATATATTTTTTATACTGCCCAGCATGGTGACACAGTTACACATATACGTATACATTCTTTTTTCTCACATTACATGTTCCATCATAACTAACTAGACAGAGTTCCCATTTTAAACTTAAATGTCCACAACAAATTATTTTCGTTCTCCTGTTCTCTAGATAAATTTATATCTCCTGCCTCTAGTCACTGCATCTCAATAAATGGCCTCACTCATTATTCTTCCTTCTGTTTAGGCACAAATCAAGGTATTGTCCTTTGCTCTCTATTTTACTTGCAGCATTTATCTAATCTATTGGGAATTACTGTTGACTCTGACTCTGTCATAGGCATTAATCTAAGATGACCCCCATGATCCCATCTCACACAGATCATGCTCTGTGTAATGCCCTCCTCTTGATTGTAGGAGAGATCTGTGATTTGCTTCAGCCAGCAAGGTATGTTAAAGATGAGGGGTTTTGCAGATATAATTAAATTCTTAAATCAGTTAATTTTGAGTTAATAAAAATGAATATTTTATTCGCTCTGACTAATCAGATAAAAAGATTCAGAATTGCCACTGAGCCCTCTCTGAGGTCAGAGATATTCTGAGAGATAATGGGATCCAATGAGGCAATTAGAGTTAAATCGAAAGACGTATAATTTTTTTTAGAGTAGCTCACCAAAATAAAAAAAAAAATTCCCCTGAAGACTGAAATGTAACCATTCATCTTTATATTGTTAGTAAGTGTTTGCTTGTATTGAGATGAAATAACTTTGTGAAGGAAATCATGTAAGATTTCCCCTTAATTAATTTTCAAATTGAATTAAGTTTATACAACATTTAAATAAGATTAAGTAATTCAGAGAGAGAGAGCTTAATGTTGCTACATACTTCAGGAAGAAGTAGTCATACAGAATTAAAGACCATAGTATGGAGGAAAGAGAACTGAATATAATAAAGATGACTGAGTTCACATTTCTAGCTAAGGGTGAATTCAGTTCCCACACTTTCCTGAAACCATGCCAGTATGTTTAACTGTCAGAGACAAAATGGGAGAATGCAGAGCTGAATATATCATAAGAACATCATAATGTCGTGTTTCTTATATCCTGTGTTCCTAAATCCAGGTCAGTAGACAGGAAAGTAAATGTCTTATACAGTGAGGATGATGAGAGGAGGCTGCTTCCATGAAAGTTTAGGGGTTGAGAGTTAAAAGCATGCATCTGTATTAAGGGCAAGATATTTGCTATTCATTTTAAAACACATCGTTGCTTTTATTATGCAGCTATTTTTGACTCAAATAAATGAAACCACATCATAAATATGTATGTTTATTCTCAAGGAGAGCCTGGGGGTGGTAGAGAAAATGATTCAAGTGCACAGCCCCTCTCAGTAGCACCTCAGATGGAAACACACATGCACTGTTATAAGGAGGTCAGGCTCTCTGAAAGTTAATATACAAATCAATATTCTTCTATGGAATATAGGTACAACATGAAAAAGACATGAGCTCTTTGGTTTGCTTCATGGAAAGGATTGCTCTTTAGGGAAATTATGCTAGCAATTGGGTCACTTATTTGTTACTAAATTTTTGTCAGCAAAGTTGTTAGTGCACCGATCAGCAGCAACTTTTATTTATAGTTCAAACTTTTTGGTATAGGCACCATAGGAATTAAATGATAATGGGAGAGAAGTGCTTCCTGTTTATGAGGTAATAACTATATTAGGTCTAGAATTGGATGTTGAAGACCTCTAAGGACCTAGTGACTACTGTGTTACTAGGCAAGTTTTACTCTCATTCCAATTTTAAATACATTTAAAAATTATTTAAACACTACAAATTCAAAATGATAGTAAAAATCAATTTATTAGTAAGGCTAAATGCAGCTTTTTTTTTTATTTGGGTAGTGTTTTTGATAGTATACTATTTAAGGGTCGTCATTTGTCTGGCAGATTATTCATATATATATTTTTTAAATATTCTAGCTAGGACTTCCTGTTGTGGCTGAGTGGAAACAAATCTGACTAGCATCCATGAGGATGCAGGTTTGTTCCCTGGCCTCACCCAGTGGGTTAAGAATACGGCATTGCCATGAGCTGTGGTGTAGGTGGCAGATGTGGCTTGGATACCATGTTGCTGTGGTGTAGGCTATATATGACTGGACCCCTAGCCTGGGAACCTCCATGTGACATGAGTGTGCCGCCCCTACCCCCCCCCCAAAAAAAAGGCAATAAATAAATGAATAAAATAAAATATTCTAGCTATTCCTTATGTTATAAAAGCATGAGACAATGTGGTAGTTTCAAGTGATGCCATGCCAAGAGAGATGTGTAGAATAGTATCATGCACTATAGTAGAGAAATAAAATCAAGCTAAGTGCAAAAGAATGGATGAGTATCATGTAGTATTCAGAACAGTTTTTCCACTTGTACTGCGATGTAAAAGGTTAGAAAAAGTTTGCTTGGGGGAAAAGTTCTCATTTCATTTGATAACCCTAATTTTCAAAATTCTGGATTTTGGAAAAAGTATACATATTTACATCAAAATTCTGCAAAAACTTTTCCATAAATCAAAGAAAATAATTGTAGCCAGTATTCCCAGGAAATGCCAATGAATATAACTAGGAAATAAATATTACTATTTTATATCTTTAAAACTGCTAATAATTTGCCTTCTTAAGATTTCATTGCACATTAGATATATGACCCATTCACTTGATTGCTCTGTTTGATTTGCAGCAAGCAAAAAAAAATGAATAATAATTGCAGAAGAGTATAATTTTAATTATGCCTACCTTTTGAAGAAAAGATTCAAAGACAAAGACTGTAATTTCCCTCTCATTCTCTTCTTAATTTATTGGCAGTTTACTTCATTAGTATTTCCTTCTTTGTTGCCTCCTTATAACTTTCTGATTCCAAGAAATCTGACCATGTTCTATCTCTTTTCTTGCTAATACACTTTCCCTAATGATCTATAACCAATCCATTAGAATTTCTACCTATTATCTCTCAGAATTATTCCCAAAATCTTTATTTTTGCTCTATATCTATTGTCATTCCTTCATTTTGAGCCTAGACTATTTTAATCATCTTCTACCTTGTTTCCTTGTCACTCTTTTCTATTTTTGTCCATTCCTGATATCTACGTAATCCTCTCAAAACTCTGGTTATCTCTCTTTCCCACATATAGAAATTTGATGGTATTCTACTGAACATATGAGGAAGTCTACACAATTCATTCACAAGCCTTTCCTTTTTTCTATGATCATCTCCTGATATTCCAAGTCCATCCCTGCGTTGCAATCATCACTATATTCTCTTCACAATGAAAGCCTTATATGATATGCTTGAACGTATCATGATTTCCATTGTCTGAAATTTGTTTGTCCTCCTCCTAACTCACTACAGCTCTGATTTCTAATATTTGTTAATTCTTTGGGGAATTTGTCACTAAACTTGCACTCTTTCACTAAGCTATTGCATACCTTCAAATATGAGAAAATGTATACATAATGACCTTTTTTGGAAGAAATAGGGTAGTACACAAACGTGTGTTTGTGTGTATGTGCATAGCAGAAATAAGAGTTAAGATACAAGGAGAAGAACAAAGGAGGAACAAGTGTTAGAGGCAAATAACAAAGATAACTTGAGTAATTAAAAACAAAGCTTGAAGACCCTTCATTTTTGTGTTTGATACAAAGTTCCCACAATATTTGAGTAATGAGAGTAGCAAGTTACATCGATTTCCATATTAATAATAACAGTAAATAATTCCAAAGTTACATTTCTATGGCCAAATACACTTAAAAATGGAACAAAATGCTAAAAAATTCAGGCAAAATTCCCAGCAGCTTGATTTTGATTATCTAGGCAATTGAAGCAAAACAGTTTTAATGCTTAAATTAAGCAAGCGATTGCCTAAATTTTTCACTTCACTTTTGCTGTGGAGAAAAACATCTCATTGGCTTTCTTCCTAATCATACTTTTTTTGTTGCAAGCCACTAAGCAGTTTCATGTGTATATACTATTTAGAAATTCTAATTACTTAACTGGTAAGTCTAGTAATACAGAAGTAATAAAGAAGGAGGCAAATTGTTTACATGGCTACATTATTCAGAGTTATTCTAAGAATTATTTTGGTAAATTATCTCATGCAATAGAAACAAATCGAACATGAAGAAATAAAGAAATTACTTTTCTCATAACAAGGAATAAAAAATATACTAGTAAAACATCATCAATCTGCAACATTTTGCCCTTTCAAATCAGATAAACAGAAAGTACTGACCATGTGACATCTGTAATATTAATAATCTATATTAGCAAAAACGTGTATCATGGTATTTGAACATAATTAGATTCTTAGAAAATTCTCATAAATATTTAAACATTGCAAATTAAGGGAATTATAATTACTCTCTTAATTTTAAAGCTAAACTACATTAATTAGTTTTGACTCAACTTTATTGTTAATTTTTTAAAACAAGCATTTTCTTTTCTGATTAATTTCCTTTACCATCCTCTAATAATTTTAAAATTTTTCTTCTCACTAATTTAATGCAGTAACTCATTTATTTTACATTTGCCAGCCATGTATCTTGCAAGGACTCCGTATTTAGGATCCTGGTACTTGTAGTATGCATTATATTTCTGCTAACTAGCTTATGAGGAGAGCAATAGACTGAACACAACCTGCAAAAATAAACCTCTCAACAGTGGAAAACACATATAGATCATTTTTGGTTCTCCTTTATCATGAGCCTAATCGTCCTTGAATTTACTTCCCCCCCATTAAACATTACCTTGAAATTATTTATTTTCTTTCTCCATTTTTGATCTTTCTGTCTTTAACCAGATTTATTGTGAAGTACAAAACACACAATGAAGAATGCATAAAACCATAAACGTATTGCTTAACCAATTATCAAAAAAATGTTCAACTATATAAGATCAAGGAATAGAATACTGTCAGCAACCCAAAACCTTCTCCCCAGTATTCCTCTTCCTAATAATTAGCCCTTCCTCTACAATTAACATCTCTGACTGGCTTTATTATGATTCCTCTTACTTTTCATTTTAGGGTTCTATATTAGTCTACTCTGGCTGTTCTAACAGATTATGATAGACAGAGTGCCTTCAACATCAAACTTTTGTTTCTCACAGTTGTGAAGTGTAGAAGGTCCACACTCGAGGCACTGGCAGATTTGGTTCTCAGTGAGTGCCTGTTTGGTTCGCACACAGCAGCCTTCTCATTGCATCCTCACATGGCAGAGAGTTCTTCTTGCAAGGGCACTAATCCTATCATGAGGGCTCCACTCCTATGACTTATTTACCTTCCAAAGGCCCTGTCTCCAAATACTGTCACATTGGGCATTAGGGTTTAACACATGAATTTTGAAGAGACACAAATGTGTAATCCATAGTAGGTATTATCTGATTATTTGTTCCTAAATTTTCCTAAGTATTCTCAGTTTTCAAGTTTTATATAAATGGAATCATACATTATATGTTATTTTGCATGTCTGCCTTATTTTTTAAACAATATGCCATAAAAATCATTAATGTCATTGAGGTAACTATTTAACTCATGTTTATCACTGCATAACATGCCATTGGTGATTGTACCACACATTATTTAACCAACCTGCTGTCAGTGAACAGCCTAGCCTATGTTATTTCTTGTATATATTTCCTGGTTTACACAAGCACTTATATCTGTAAAGTATACCCAAGAGTGGAGTTGTTCACAATAGGATATGTTCACTCTTTCTCTGTTTATACAAAAATGAACGTATCTATCAGTCTATCCCTTCAGTTGATACTGGTATAATTTTAATCAGCAGTGGCTTCTTCCACACTTTTTTCCAAAGATATACATTGTGTGACCTCATCTTTCTACTTGCCTAAGTTGTCCAAACTCTTCCCCATTTTGCTAAATATAACAAAGCTCAAGAAGAGAACAGACTGAGTGTTTTAACTCATTGAAATTTGATGATGACATATATGACTAAACTATACTAGAATGTGATGCTCTTTGCTTTTTTAATTGGCTGGCATACTTTACTGTTATTTTTATTTTAAAGTGTTCTGTAATAGTACCCTCACATTCTTTCTGCATAGAATACAAAGTAAATTTGAAACAGCATGTATGAAATAAAATGAGATAATGTATTATGACCTTTAGTTCAATTCAGTCAAATGGTGAGTAGATTACTGCTACTAAATTAATAGCAATTGAATCAATAAATCATGTTTCCAACAATTGTTCACTGTACAGACTAGTATTAGGAATTAGATTTTGCAGAAGGCAAGAACACCTGGAGGTTTTATATTTTCTTACCCCAAGTGCTCTTTTGGCCACACTTTTCTTGATTTTGTGTAACAGAAGTAAAATATAACCAGTATCATCAATTGAAATTTACCTTGTAGCTTTCTGTTTGCAAAGTTATTTTCTGACTAAGGGTTACAAAGCTATTATTTTTTTTTCATTGACATTTCTTCAGGAGAATTGCATGAATAAAATTGTCTTTCTGCAAATCTAAAGTATTAGATTTGTAGATGTAGGGCAGAGATGTTAACTGCAAGTTTCTTAGGGAAATATTTTATTCTTCACATCAAGTTTTCATAGCATAGATATCATGTTTGCATTATTTCCATATATTTTTAAACTTCAGGGACCTATATAATGGTTTATTTTGCTCATTGTCAATTGAAAATGTCTGGAATAAAAAGGGATAGTTCCCCTAAACAGAGATCTTCATCATTTGGCAAATAAACCCTTCTAAAATATAGATAATGAACTTAGAAAAGTAACCTCTTTGCTGTTTTGGTTTTGTGTTGATGTTTCTTTTATATCTCATTAGAACATACTTTTATCCAACCCAAATCTAGACGCATTGAGAATTAAAGGACATTTAATTAACTTTATTCTTATATTTATATGTAAAACCAAACAATAAATTATATGTCATATGGTGACAATTGACTAAACTCGCTCATATCATTAAATGCTACACATTTAATTTAGCCAAAAGAAATTATAATATTGTACTGGAAAAGTAAGTTCATACACTAACTTGCTAAAATTATTCATTTTAAAATTTATTTTTATCAAATATAGTGATCAGAAGTGACCACTGGTAGGAAACAGTGGTAAACCTAAATACAAATGTAGATATCTTTAAGTTTTTTATGGTTCCTCCTTTTTTACTCTATATAATCTGATGGAATGAAGTCATTTACTCCTGTGAAATCTATTAATTAACCACATACCCTCAAATATTTATTGAACTTATATTCCAGAAGCTATGTATGATACTGGTACAATTGCGTCAAAGCAGACACTGTTCCTCTTTACATTAAATCTTTTTCCTAAGATGTCCAGTACTATTGCTTATCTAGACATCCTTATTTGGGGATGACAATAAATGTTCAAACTCAGAATTGTCAAGATTAAACTCATTACACTTTATTCTCTAAATATTTTCCTTTCATTGCTAACTTATATACCCAGTAACTTATCAAATTCTTGGACTTTATCTTTGACTCTTTCCTTCCTCTGTTACTTTGCAATAATCTCTCTGTATCCTGCCAATACTATCTCAGAAGTATCTCTCAAATTCAAGCCTTCTTCTCTGACAATGCCTTAATTCAGCCCTTCACCATTTTTCTTTAATTATTATACTAGATTTCTAATTGTCCTCACTTCCCCTAGTCTAATCCCCTCTACACTGCCAGTAGAATGATATTTCCATCACCTTAATTAGAAAAAAAATTTGGAGTTCTTGTTGTGGCTCAGTGGTAACCAACCCTACTATTATCCATGAGGACATGCGTTCATTCCCTGGTCTTGCTCAGTTGGTGAAGGATATGGTGTTGCTGTGGGCTGCAGTGTAGGTCACAGTTGTGGCTCGGATCCCACATTGCTTTGGCTGTGGGTAGGCTGGGAGCTGTAGCTCCTATTAGATCCCTAGCCTGGGAATTTCCATATGCCATGGGCGTGGCCCTAAAAAACAAAAAACAAAAAAAAAGAAAATAAAAAAGTTAATAATCATACAAATAACAATTTCTGATTACTCTCATCTGTTCTCTTCTTGTTTATGAATTTTTGTCATTTAATAGAACTAATCCAAGTTTACTTTCATTGCTTATTAGAACCTCCACATTCATGTTCTATAAATTTTTATCATAATCCCTTACCCAGTACTTCTTTCACCCTGAAATTGGAACATCTGTCCCCCTATGTAAAGTTACATATAGCTTCAAGTTAAATAAATCATTTATGGCTCTGTATCTCTGTGTATGTTATATCATCTCCTTGTCATGTCTGTTTATCTTTTATCTGTCTGTCTTATGCTGATCTAATTTGAAACATTGGCTTATCTTTCATGTATTCTATTAAAGTAGAGTCCAATAATTTGCCAAACATTTATTGAGTACCTGTAATTAAAAAGTACTATTATTGGCACCAGGAATCCAAAGCATTTTTTTTAAATGTTGCCTATTCATTCATTTAACACATATTTATTGATTACTGACTCTGAGCCAAACATTACAGTTGTGGGCATTCTAGATTAATAGAGGGACAGATAATATTTGATAGAGAAAGTATCAGGGTAGAAAATCATCTCTTAGGATTTTTAATAGTTTTGGAAGAAATCAAAACAGGTAATATTATAATGAACAAAGAATGGAAGATTATACTTAAGAGAATCTCCTTGGGAGATGGCATTTGGGTTGATTATTAGCCGTAAGACAATTCGGAGATGGGTCATCCATCTAGGTAAAAATGCATGTGATACACATCACTGAGAAATGAAAAATTCATTTTTTATTAAAGCATGACAGGAAGGAAAAGAAGGAAGCAATGTAGGAAGATGAAGAGGTTCAGGATGAGGACAAGCAGAAAAGGAGGAAATTTTGGTATAGATAGATTATAGTGACAATAGCAGTAACAAAAGAGCCCACATCATGAAGACCTATGAAGAACCTAATACAAAAGCAGACATTAAGTACAGAAGAGCACCATTAGACCATGTTAAATAGGGAAACAACATGATCTTTTATCATCATGATATATCTCTAGTATGCAGTGGACTGGATACTGCACTAAATTCCTAACATGTCTATGATTCATCTCACATGATGCTTCCTGAATACAGAGAGAATCCTATGTACTCATTGCATACATTTTGAAGACGGGAATGACTGAATGAAGAAATGAATGAAAATAATTTTAAGGTCCTTAAAACAGATTTTGAGTGATTATATTTCCCTACTTCTTGCCTGAAAAAACTATCATTATTTATAAAAACCAATCTAAAATATAGATATGTTAAAGGCAAAAAAATGCAATAAGAGCTAAAATACTCAATAATTCCTAGTTTTTTTTTGGGGGGGGGGAATCAGAGCACTTTAGCTACTGTAATTCTGAATATACAGTAATACAATAGAAAATGGAACAAAATAAACCTTGGAAATCAACAAATTTAAAACTTCTTTACTGACCACACTTAAAACAAGCCTTTCTTAAAACAAGCCTTTCTTAAAAAACATTTAAAAAAAATTCCTTTCTTCAATGTTATGTTTTATTAATGTTGTAAAAGCATGTGTTAGTGTGTTAGTTATTTTAAGAAAACTAAAACACAACATTGCTTTATTAACTCTAATTATATCCCTAGTACACAGAGTAGCACACAAATTGCTTATAGCTTGATTTATAAAACAGGTTGTTCTTTAACATTTTGTGTTGACACCTATAAAAATAGTCAGGAAGAAAATAACCCAAAATAACCAGTCAGTGGAAAGCTTGGAGAGCTTCAAATATTATCCAATGCCTCCCACTTATGAGGGCAATACTGTCTGAAATGACCTTGCAGCAGATGATTTGGAGGTACTTGAAATCTTGCTTCAACAGCAGATCTGATAGTTGTGGTTTTATTTATTTTTTGCCAAAGCTTAGCAGTTGGACACAAGAGTATTTGCTGCAGTAGTGAAAAATCAATATGATTACCTCTTTGCCACAGGGCTACATCTAACTACAATATCCTGGACACCACGTAGAAGCATCACTCACAAAAAAAAATGCTGCATTGCAGGTAGGATCTGAATGAGAACAAATAACAATGACATTTCTACTCTTGAAAAAGTTATAGATGGCATTAAGATTTAACACAGAGTGCATTAAAATGAAAGATTATGGTTATTCTTGTGGCATTAAATTAGAAATTGGCTTTTTATTGCTGCTTTTTGAGATCAGACTCAGTATATTTGACCAGAAAAGGGAGGCTCAGCTTACATAAGAATTGAGAACCATATATATTTTTATTATTTTTCTATCACATTACCGAAAGAAATCATCTCACTCCACCTCCCCTGTATTTTCAGTTAAAAATACCTTCTCATTGAAATAGCATTTAAGATAAAATTGAAATATTAACATCAAAATTCAGCATGTTGAAACTGGAGATGTGTTCTCGACTTTCATTTACAATGATTTGGGTAAAATGCTGCAAAGAAAGGAAACGATTTTAATTGAAGCTGTTTGAAGGTTTATTTGCTGTTGTAAAAAGTAGCATTTATATTTCCATGTAAAATAAGAGACTTGTAAAACTAGAAGTATTCACGTTTATCATCTACATTTCTACACTCATATTTTATGTATACATTATGTTTCAAATTATGTATCCTAGTTAATAACGTATTTTTAAGATAAATAAATTTCAGGATATATTAGTGACAAAAGACAGAGCGGTAAAACTAACTGATTTCTCTGCTCACATTTGTCTCATGCTTTGTTTCTCTATTTTGCATGGGAAATAGGATAACTACACCTCAGTAAATTGTTAAAAATAAATTTATACACATTAACAAATAGAATGTATTTATCCACTTCACTTTTAGTGCATTATTATATTGACTCAGCCACTGGACACGCTTTGATATAAATAGCAGATAACAGCCCTCCAACTTGGAGACATTAGCCTCCATCACAACTGGTGACTTGCTTTTAGTGATTTGGTCTGTGGTTCAGGCTGTTCTGTGTATAAAACTACTTAGAAATTATGTGACAGATTCAGGCCAGAATTCGGAGTCCAAATGGAAAAACTGTAAATCTGTAGGCTTAGTATTCTAAACTAAATATATGACTGAGAGCAGGTGGCTATGCATAATTACAAAACCCTGTCTTAAGCTTTTAAAAATATTTATTCACCTGAGATATTAAACTGTATTAAAATAATGAAATACTTCAGTGGAGAAAATTGTGAGGGTATTCTGCTATGAAATATGTGCATGTGTGCTAATATTTATTTAATTAATAATAGTAATTCACTACAAATAGGTAGAAATTTTACTCTATTATAAATGAGTTTTGGGCATTGATGGATTCAGCTATTTTAGAAAGACCAGGATAATGATTTAGACTGCTATGAATGAAATTTAACTTCTAGATTTACAAACAAAGGCAGCATGAGAAATATAGCTGGTCTAAGGGCTACTTAACATGAGTTCCATTCCAATGTAGTAATGAATTAGGACCAGAGGAGGGCGGTGAGGAGGGGCAAAGGATGAATGTTATGTATGAATGTATTTCACACTGCGATTCCGTGTTAACTGGGAACAGAGTGATGACTTGCACCTGCCCCAGATGAGGTGGTATCACAGCAATAAATCTTTAAAAACAAATTATTTCCTACTGAATGAAATATTTTCCATTTTTATAATACTAATGCTTTCATCATAAAAATAAACAGCCAACAAAAAAGGGGGGAGAGTTTTTGTCTCTATGTTCAATTCTTTTCAGACTGTAATTTATGCCTATATACATATACACATAAAATATTGCATTTAATTTTCAGTATACAATATAATATTAACTATAGTTTTAATGCCGTACATTAGATCATTGGACTTTTTTCATCTTACACTATTGCCACTTTGTGCCCTCTGACCAAGATCCAATGCTTGATTTGTGAATTACATACTTGCCTTTTTTTTTCTTTTACTTTGATAGGTTCTAGACCTCACCACCCAGATTTTTAAATATGAATATGAACATATTTATTTATATATAGAACAAATAGTACACTGAAAATAAAATAGATATTTTCCCCCTCCAATTCTATAACCCCTTTCCTCTCAAAATAGGTAACCAATTACAGGTGACCCTTAAACAACATAGGTTTGAGGTGTGCTAGTACACTGATATGAGGATATTTTTTTCCACAGTAAATACTCCAGTTCTGAATAATTCATAGGAGTTTGAATCTGCAGATATGAGACCAAGGATACTGAGGAACCATATGGAGCAACCATGGATTCAGAAGTTTTACTATTAAATTAACCGCAGGTTTTTCATTGGACAGAGGGCTAGTGCCCCCAAACTCCGTGCTGTTCAAAGTTCAGCTGTATGCATATAATATGCACACTTCCAGTTCATGATTTTTTTATGTTTATACTTTATAATTATTTACTATGTAACAATACATTGCTAGGTACATTTTTTGAAAGTATGAGAAAGTGTTATCTTCTAATCCTCTCATTTTTTGCTCAGGATTATTTATAATCCCTATACATTGATATGTATAGACTAAACAAAATGCTTATCCATAAACTGTTGATGGATTTTTTTTTCACATTTAAAAAGATTACTATAAGCAATGAATAGCACTTCTGTTACACATACTCACTTTTCTAGAATATACACTAAATGTGGAAATGCTGATTCACAACATATAAAAATTTTAAGTTCACTAAATATTTTCGTGTCATTGCAAAGAGAGATGCAACTTAAAATTCTAACATTATTGTGAGAGTCCGTGTTTCATATCCTCACTAAAATTTGGCATTGTCAATTTTGCTGTTATTTTGCATCCTTGATAGGTTTAAATTTGTATCTCATGCATTTTCAATTGCTTGGATTTAATTACTAATTAACATACTATGTATGTTTATTAGCTCTTCAATGTTTTGATTATGTGGGTTGCCTAAATTCTTACCTTCTTTTCCATTGAGTGTCTTTTTCTCTTATTTAGAAACATTTAATATATTTATGTATTAATTATTTTTGTATGTGTTCAAATATATTTCCTAGTTTGTAAGTGTAAAGTTTTATTTTTTTTCATGTGAGCATATTTAATGTTTACAAACTCTATCAGTGTTTTCTTTCTTAGTTATGATTTTCTGACTTCCTGCCCCCTTCCCCTTGGCAACCACAAGTCAATTCTCTATGTGAGTCTCTTTCTGTTCTGTAGATAGGTTCATTTGTGCCATATTTTAGATTCCACATATAAGTGTTACTGTATGGTATTTGTCCTCTTTCTGACTTCACTTATTATGATAATCTCTAGTTGTATCCATGTTGCAACAAATGGCATTATTTCATTCTTTTTTATGGCTGAGCAGTATTTCATTTTATTTATACATATACATCTTTAATCCATTTATCTGTCAATGGACATTTAAGTTGCTTCCTTATAATTTTGCACAATATTATTTTTGATATTTTATAGTTTTGTTAAAGTAATTATTAGCATATTTAATGTTATTTTTATAAGTAATTATTTCTGATAAGTGGGAATGCTTCAGGTTTTTAAAATATACTTATTATGTGATGGTGATTAAATTTGTGAACTCATTAGTAAAACTGAGTGTTTTTAGTAGAGATAGACTATTTAAACAAACTAATTTCCAAAGAAATTTTTATAAAAATCAAAGAACAAAAAAATACAAAAAATTACAAAGTCAAGAAAATTTATTAGGAGAATTCTAAAATTTGAAAATTTGGATATTTTCAAATCAATGTAAGTTACTCAAGAATTTAGAAAAATATGGAAAATTTCGAAGCTCTTTTTTGGGCATAATTTAGATACTTATAGCTGATAAACACTACTAAAAAAGATAATTATAGACCAGTCTAAATTATGAGTAGAAGCACAAAATTCCTAGATAAAACAGTAAAACAATTTAATTGGATATTAAATTATATATTCTGCCCTAGCTTTTAAAATTTTTTTTCCTTGAAAATTCAGTGTTATGGGATATATATCATTAAACATAGTATTAGATTTAAAGGGAAATCATATTTTAATAATATTTTAAATTTCTAAACAAAGTGATGAAAAAATAATACATAGCATAAAATATCTGGGTTTTCTTTAAGATAGACTTGGGTCTAAGTCATAGCACTGCTATGTGCTGTGTGTGTTATTCTGAGAAATGACTCATCCACTCTATGTTTGTGTAGTAATATTTATAAAATAAGAATTGTATTAGTCACAACTCTTCTAGCTCAATTGGAGAAACCTAAACCTAATCATATAGTTAATAAACCTAAACCAATGCAATATAGTTAATATGGTTATTGTGAAGATACAAAGTCTATCTACAATTTCATTTTTTTCCTCACATCTTTGACCAAATCTTTCTGATGGCTTAATTTTCTAAACCCGTCTACAATTCTGTGTCTCCTGCAATAAAACTTTGATTTCTGTGCTTCTACAGTTGTACAATGGAATGGTGCTTCTAAAGTGCTCTCTGGTGAAAGACCAGCGTTGTTGGTTTGTTTTCAATTTATCATACACTATCACTTCAAAAAATGCAATGAAAGTGAGTTAGCTAAAAAAAAAAAAAAACACACATTTTATTTTGCCGCCAAGTCTCAATGTTATACAAATTTTTAAATGTTTACTCTCCATTCTTGTACTTACCCTAGAGCAATACAAAAAGTTTGTGGATTGACACCCATCTTAGTACGACTACTCATAATGATTTCCTCAATTTATTTAATGTTGTAGAAATGTAATTTAGATTATAAATTACTCATTGCTTAAAACCAAACAGTACTTTCTATCTTCTAATAACAGACAAATGCTTCAGCTCAGTGGATCAAGCTTTCCCTTATCTGGCCCCTGTTTACATGTTCTGCCTCATCTTTGGCTGCTCAGTCACTTGTTAAGTCACTTTATTTACTCTGGCCTTCTAGCTCTTTTCAAATTGAGCAAATTATTAGTCAAGCATACTTGCAATTGTTTTATCAAATATAAAAAAAAAGTACAAGAGAGCAAATTAAGAAGCACCCAAGGACTCAGAGTTCCCATCGTGGCTCAATGGTTAATAAATCTGACTAGGAATCACGAGGTTGCAGATTCAATCCCTGGCCTCCCTCAGTGGGTTAAGGATCCCAGGTTGCCATGAGCTGTGGTGTAGGTTGCAGATGTGGCTCGGATCCCAAATTGCTGTGTGTGGCTCTGGAGTAGGCAGGCAGCTACAGCTCCAATTAATTCCCCAGATTGGGAACCTCCATATACTTGGGTGTGGCCCTAGAAAAGACAAAAAAGACAAGAAGAAAAAAAAAAAAAAGAAACACCCAAAGACCCACAGTTCTAGTTGCACTTAACATTGAAGAATTATAAAATTATTTTTATAATTTTAAGCATATATTTAAATGTTAATATAGTAATTCATTCTTGTTTTTAAAGTCCATTAGGGTGGTATTTTGCTGTACTTAGTTTTCTTTTTCTTTTTCTTTTTTTCTTTTTAGGGCCCCACCCACAGGATATGGAGGTTCCCAGGCTAAGGGTGGAATTGGAGCTATAGCCGCTGTCCTACGCCACAGCCACAGCCACACCAGATCCAAGCCACGTCTGCAACCCACACCAGAGCTCATGGCAACAAGATATTTAACTCACTGAGCAAGGCTAGGGATTGAACCTGTGTCCTCATGGATACTAATCAGATTTGTTTCCATTGAGCCACAATGGGAACTCCATGTACTAAGTTTTATCTTTTGTTGTTGTTGTTCTAGTTGTATTTACTTTATTTCGTTTCACTTAAATATATTTTTCTGCAAAGGTTTTTTGTTTCCATTTGGTTCACAGCTTGTGAGAGGGTTCCAGGGTGGTTCAAAAGCTGCCTAGTGGCTGCAGAGAGGATCCAGGCAGAAGGCCTAATACTGGCTGGGCTCTAGAGGCTCATAGTGAAGCCTGAGGGTGAGCCTTTCCAAGAGAAGCTCGGCCAGCTTCAGCCTGGAGACAGGGAAGCCTGCAGTGGGTGATCTGGTGATTGCCCATCTTCTTGATGAGTTTCACCTGCTCACCCAGCTTCCTGGACATCATGGAGGTGGGAGTCTGTGGAGAACTCAGGGTCTGTGGATGCTGTGAGAGCTGGTTCATGTTCTTCTCCACAAGTTCAATGGCTTCCAGCATGCACTGGGTTTTATCCTCTCATCTTGAGGTGGCTTCTACACACCCTGGAAGAGGCTGTAGCCTCCTTGACACCTTTGCATTTCCAGAGATCTTGGAGCCCTCGTGCTTCTCCTTTGCAAATTCATGGAGAAAATGACTCACGCCCTCCAGAGCCACATCATCACGGTGGAAAAAGAAGCCTAGAGACAGGTAGGTGTGGGATTATGGCAGATACTTGTTTCCAGGCAGTTGATGGTGGGCTCCACCTCTGTGGAATAATTTTGATGAATCTGGGAGCTCATGTTTGGTCAGCAGTAAGGGACTAAGCTCAGAAAATGGTTTTGGCTAGTCCTGGAGGCTGAGTGTAGCTGAGTGGTTGATTCTGAAATTTGCAACTGGAAAAAATGTTGGAGAGTAGTCAGAGTCTGGAGGAAGGGGTGTCCCTGGGGCTGTTCCATAGAAACACTGTTAAAGCAAAAGATACACTCAAGGGACAGCCAAATGCATTAATTTGATTCCAATTAGTGAGCTCTGCTGGTCATAGAGAGGTCAGCTCATTCTGAGCATCAACCTCCTGAAATGTTAGGTGGAGATACTTGGAGTTGACATGAAGGCAGGTGGAGATCCTGGAAGGAATTTTGCAGGGATGGGTCCTGCTGTAGATCAGTTTGAGGCCATCAAAGTAAAATACCTCAGCTGGGAGTGAGTTTCTGGGGGTGAAAAAGCTAGGAAGGAGGCTGCTGATGTTACACCAAGTCTTCCTGAGTCTTCCACTGAGCTTATTTTTTATTCTTCATCTTTCTTTCCATTTCTCTCAAAATAAAATATTTACATTCTCTTAATACCTTCCTCTAGTCTTTATAGGACTTGCTTTTTTAAATTTATATATATATATATATGTATTTTTTTTTTCTTTTTAGTGCTACACCTGGGACATATAGAAGTTCCCAGGCCAGGGATCAAATCAGAGCTGCAGCTGCTGCTCTACGCCACAGCCACAGCAAAGCCAGATCTGAGCCAGGTCTATGACCTGCACCACAGCTTACAGCATCACCAGATCCTTAATCCAGAGTGAGGCCAGGGATTGAACTCTCATCCTCATGGATACTAGTTGGGCTTGTAACCCATTGAGCCACAGTGGGAACTTTAGGACTTGCTTTTTTACAATATTCAAGTCTCTATTCAAAGGTCACTTCCTCAAAGACCACCTCAAGTCCTTCCCCCAAAACCACCTACACTCTTCTCAAACATGCCTTGATTTTGCTTACTATCAGTACTACCTAAAATCACAATAGTTAGCTATTTGTTTGATGGATACATGTCTCTCTTTTTAGGTGGGAAGATCCATGAAGGCAGTGGTATTTTCTTGTTTACCATAGAATCACAATCAATTTTAAAATCTTTAGCATATAGTAGGTACTCCAAATTATTACATATTTAGCCACATGAATTATCTCTCTATGAACTTAATGGCAGGCATTGTGGACAAACTTTAGGAAGAGACTTAACCTGGAGTTTAGAAATCTATCAGAAATTTAGGCAACTTCTCCTACAGAGAAATACTGTTTTGTTTTGTGTGTGTGTGTGTTTTGTTTTTTTGTTTGTTTTTTACTTTTTTTCACTGCATATCAACATTTTCTGGTTTTTAACCTACACCAAATGAAAAGTGATATTCCATGCTATAAGCGAGCTTACATATCTTCATTATTGTTCAAACTAAGCTATCATGCATTTAGGTCTATTTAATAATCTCAACAAAGAAAATGTAACTGTTCCTTCTTAGGCCAAATGCCAAAGTAGTGCAATAACCTGTGGTTGATAACTGATATGGGTGTGAAATCAGGAGAACCTATGGAACATATGTAGGAGTTAAGATTCAAATCTAAGGATGGAGGTGATTACAGAAGCATTATTATGGGTGTATCAGACTCAAATAAAATTTTTATCTTAATATACTAGCATGAAAATTTAAAGGTATTACATGAAATAGAAATAGCATGAGTGAAATCATTTCTATCTCTGTTATATAGCCAACATTATATGTATAGGTTCCTACTATTGGCATTTATTGTTATAATAAAGATGCTTAATCCTAATTCTGCCAGTTCAAATTATATGTCTTTTTCAGATGGTATTGATTTGTAAATTTTTTTCTAATATCTTTATCTGCTTTGATATTAGGATTATGTGTCATAGAGTAAGTAAGGAATTATTCCCTCTGCCTTATCTTCTAAAAGAGATTGTAGAAAACTGATACAGTTTTTCCCTTCAAATTTTGCCAGATTCACCAGTGAACCCATCTGAGAATGATGCTTTTTTGTTTTGGAATGTTATAAAGCATTAACTTAATTTATTTAATAGATATAGGCTGATTCAGATTGTCTATTTCTTCTTGTGTGAGTTTAGGCATTTTTTTTCTTTTAAATGATTCATCCACTTTATCCAGGTTATCAAATTTGTGGGCATATTTTTCTCCATAATATTCTTTTATTATTCTTTTTTCTTTTTTAAAATGTAATTTTATTGGAGTGTAATTGATTTATTGTGTTGTATTACTTTTAGGTGTACAGCAAAGTGAATCAGTCATACACATATATAAAACCAGTATTTTTCCCCATATATGTTCTTAAAAACTATTGAGTAGATTTTCCTGTGCTATACAGTAGGTTATCATTAATCACCAGTTTTATACTGTAGTGGGATGTGTATATGTATATGTGTATATATATATATATACACACATATACATATATATATATATACACATATATATATGTATATATATATACATACACACACACACCCCCCCACATCTTCTTTATCCATTCCTCTGTCAATGGACATTTAGCTTGACTATGTGTCTTGACTATTGTAAATAGTGTTGCAATGAACATTGGTGGTGCATGTATCTTTTCAAATATTTTCCCCAAGGACTGGGATTGCTGGAACATATGGCAGTTCTATTTTTAGTTTTCTGTGGAACCTTCATACAGTTTTCCATAATGCTTGTACCAATTCACATTCCACAAACACTGTAAGAGTGTTCGTTTTTCTCTGCACCCTCTTCCTCATTTATTATTTGTAGACTTTTGACGATGGCCATTCTGGCTTGGATAAGGAGGTGCCTCATAGTAGTTTTGATTTGCATTTTTCTATTAATTAGAAATGTTGAGCTGGTTTTCATGTGTTTTTCGGCCATCTTTATGCCTTCTTTGGAGAAATGTCTGTTGAGATCTGTCCATTTTTTGATTGGGTTTTTTGGTTTTTGGATATTGAGCTGTAGGAGGTATTTGTATATTTTGGAAATTAATCCCTTTTTCAGTCACTTCATTTGCAAATATTATCTCCCATTCTGTGGGTTGTGTCTTAATTTTGTTTATGTTTTCTTTGCTGTGTAAAAACTTTGTTTAATTAGGTCTCTTTTTTTTTCATTACTCCATGAGGTGGATCTGAGATGTTTCTGCAGTTTATGTCAAAGAGTGCTCAGCCTAGGTTTTCCTCTAAGAGTTTTATAGTATCCAGCCCTACATTTAGGTCTTTAATCTATTTTAAGTTTATTTTTGTGTGTGGTATTAGTGTTCTAATTTCATTCTTTTAGATGTAGCTGTTTATTTTTCCTAGTTCCATTTATTGAAGAGACTTTCTTTTCTCCATTGTATTTTTTTTTGCCTCTGTTGTTATAGATTACTTAACCATAGGTGTGCGGATTTATTTCTGGGCTTTCTATCCTAGTCCATTGATCTGTATTTCTGCTTTTATGCCAGTACCATACTATTTTGATGACTGTAGCTTTGTAGTGTATCCTGAAATCAAGGAGCCTGATTCTTCTAGCTCCATTTTTCTTTCTCAGGATTGCTTTGGATATTTGGGATCTTTTGTGTTTCCATACAAATTTTAAAATTTGTTGTTTTAGTCCTGTCAAAGTCAAAGGCAAAAAGAAAAAATAAACAAATGGGATATGTAAAACTTAAAAAGCTCCTGCATAGCTAAGAAGACCATCAACAAAGAGAAAACATTTGAAATGGGAAAAACATGTGCAATCCACACACATACATATATAATTAAGGGTTGATATCATTCATGTATATGTGTGTGTATATACATAGACACACACACACAACTCAACAGTAATAACCACAACAGCCAAGCAGTCTAAAAATTGGCACAGTAACTGAACAGATATTTTTCCAAAAATGACAAACGGCCAATAAGTTGGTGCTTAACATCACAAATCATCTGAGAAATGCGAATATTTAAAGAAAAATTAGTGCCAATTATCTTCAAATTCTTTCAGAAAAATAAAGAGGAGGGAACACTTTCAAACCTATTCTATGAGGCCAGCATTACCTTGATACCGAAGCCAGAAAGTGACAAAAAAAATCATAGATCGGTGTCCCTAATGTATATACAGGCATTCCTTGGAGATGTTTAGCATTTAATTTCAGACCACCACAATAAAGTGAATATAGCCATAAAGTGGGTCACATGAATTTTTTCAGTCTCCCAATACTTATAAAATTATATTTACACTGTGGTATAATCTATAAATTCTGCAGTAGCATGTGTCTTTTTAAAAGCTCATACTTTAATTTAAAAATACATTATTACCAAAAATGCTAACCATCATCTGACAAAGTTGGGTTGCCATAAACCTTAAATTTGTGTAAAAAAAAAGCCACATCTTTGAAGCACAATACAACAAATTGCTTTACTGTTTTGCAGCCCTCTTGATAGATGCATATATCTATAGGATAGGTATATCTACTTGGTAGAATGACCCTTTAATCATTACATAATATTCCAATCTCTCTCTGCTGATTTTCTTTGTACTGAAGTCTACTTAAATTATCTATTCCTTTTTTCCTTTGATTAATGTTTGCATGATGCATGTTTTTCTGTCCTTTAATTTCCAACCTGCCTATCTCAATATAGTTGAAGCAAGTTTCTTATTAGACAACATATACTTGAATTATATTTTTTAATCTCCTCTGCAATATCTGCCTTATTGGTAATGCAGTTGATACATTTAGATATTTATGTTAAATGCAACTATTGATATATTAAGGCTTAATTCTGTCATTTAATTTTTTTGGTTTTGCTTTGTTCTCTCTGTTTTGGGGTACATTTATTGACATTTTTTCCTAGTTTCTCACTAGTTACTTGAACAAACATTTTTGACCATTCTATTTTGATTTATTTTATGGTGTTTTTAGTGTATCCTTAGGAATAGCTTTTTTATGCATTTGATTCAGGTACTGTATTGTATATACATGGCTTAGCAGAGTATGCTGATCTTGAAAGTTACCAGTTGAATCCTAGCACATAAACTTTACTTCTTTTTAAATCCTTTTGCCCTCCTCTATTTGTAATGTAATCCTCTAACATAAATTCTGTACATACATTTATAATCTCACCAGGCAATGTTCTTTTACACTTGTCAAATATAATTTAGAAGGTGCCTAAGAAGAAGAGTCTAATTATTTATGCATATTTTTGCTTATCATGTTCTTTTCTTGTTCCGATGTGGTTTCTTTCTGTCTGGAGAACTTCCTTTATATATTCTTTTAAGGTAGGACTGATAGTGATAAATTCTTACTTTTCATTCATCTCAGAAAGTCCTTGATTCCTACTAATTCCTAAAAGATATTCCACTGAGTAGATGACTCTGAATTGGAAATTCTTTTTGAAATACTTGAAAAATATTCTGGTGCCTTTTTATGGCCTCCACAGTTTCTGATGAGAAATATACTGTCATTCAAATTTTTTTTCTCTCTAGGTAAGATTTCATATCTCTCTTGCTGCCTCAAAGATTTTTTTTTCTTTTTAACTTTTAGAAGTTTCTCTAATAAATGTCTTAGATTAGATTTCTTTAAATTTATCCTGTTTAGAGTTTGTGCAGCTTTTTGAAACTGTAGGATTTTGTTCACTGTCATTTTGAGGAAGCTTTTAGCCATTATTTTAGTAATTTTTCAGACTTGTCTTATCTCTTTCCTTGCCTTCCAGAAGTCTAAAGCCACAAATATTAGATTAAAAAAAAATAAAGTCCCACAGGTACCTGAAGCTCTCTCTCTCTCTCTTTTCCCCTTCATTCTGTTCTCTCTCCATTGTCATGTTGGGTAATTTGTTTTGCTCTCCAGGTTTACTGATTGTTTCTTGTCTTCTCCATTTTGCTGTTGAGCCCTTGCACTAAACTTTTCATTTAGTAATTGTGTTTTTAAGTTCTAAAATTTCCATTTAGCTCCTATTTGTATCTTTTATTTCTTTGCTTCAAACTTTGTATTTCTCTGCTGAAGCTTTATATATTTTCATTTCTTTCAAGTGTGTATGTAATACCTTATAGAAACATCTTTTTATCATGGCTTTTCCCAAATTTTTGACAGAAAATTCTAACATGTCTGCTAGTTCAGTTTTAGCATCTATCCATTGCTTTTTTACATTCAGTTTGAGATATTCCTAGTTCTTGGCAAGATGAGTGATTTTTTTTAAACTGAAACCTAGACATTTTGAGTATGATGTTATGAGAACAGATCTTATTTAAACCTTCTGTTTTATCTTGCTTATTGTGATACTACTTTGGCAAGGAGTAGGGAACCACCTTGCTACTGCCAGATGAAGGTAGAACATCAAGTTTCTCATTGGTTCTCCACTAGCCCACAAGTGGAGGACTGTTTCTCATTACTGCTGGATAAGGATGGGGGTTCTGATTTTCCAAGGGGTCTCCACTAAGACTGGTGGGACAGTCTCATTATTATTGTGAGGGGAAAGATGAACATCATGGCTCTTCTCTAGGCCTTTTCTGATACCACTATAGCAGAGAGAGGGAAGAACACCTCGTTATTGCAGATGGGATGAGAGTCCAGGCTACTCAAACAGTGCCTACTGAAACTACAGTAGAGAAGGTGTTTGTAATTCCAGTGAGAATCATAGCTCCTTTTTCAGTCTTTTCTAACATTACATGTTGAGGGTACCTTATAGAGCCTTACTAGACTAGAAGTCTAGGCTTATCACATTGTCTTTGCTTACATGGGTGGTAATAGAGGATTATATATCTGTGTATGTTGTTTCTGTGTGTGATTTTGGCTGGAATAGAGCAGTTATTATCTAAAGTTGTTTTTTATTTATTTATTTATTTATTTATTTTTTGTCTCTCTGTAAAGCTTTCTTGCTATTCTACCTAGAGAGAATAGGCTTCAGTTGTAGTTCTTTTTGTCTTTTGATGTTTCCATAATACTAGCCTCTATAACACCTAGCTTGGGATATATGAGACAAAACAAAACAAAATAAACAAATAAACAAAAACCCTTCACTATGTCATTCTCTGCGTAATGAAGAAACCCAGTGAGTCTGCTTTCTTCATTCCACCATTTAGACTGTTGCTTTTGTAATGTCTATAGTTTTTAGTTAGACTTAGCAGGTGGAATAGGGAAAAGTACCTCTGCTCCATGTCGTAGGGGTAGAAGCCCATCTAACGTTTTTTTTTTTTTTTAAAGTCTAAACCAATTGCTTTTTTCCCATAATGATTATCTCCTATTTTGCTGTTATTTTACCTCTATTTTATCAGGTGTTTCACTATCACAGTTCCTTAACCTGAACTTAATAGTAGTAATACTTAAAATAGTAGTTGTCAATCCTTCTTATATCTATAGCTTGATATATAGGAATACTCATTAACAGACTGACTCCTAGAAGAGTAAGCAGTTGTTATTTGTTACTCACAAATAACTGGACAAATGTCAGTTGTTTGCACTACACATTTCAAGAAGTGTTCCCCCTGAAAGGATCATGGTATAGATAAGAGGATCATGTTATTAACCTTCAGATAAATAATAGTAGCTAATGTGCTTTCCTTCATACTTTTATCTAATATTACCTCTAAAGCAATGACCTGATAACCAACTAGTTACTTAATTACATTAGAAGTCACTGCAGCTATTCAAGCCCCTTCAAGTAGATTCTATTTCAAAATTAAAATATATATATATAGTGCATTTGGGTTTAATTTATCTTAGATATACATCAAATTTCAATTCTTGAAAGTTAGCAAAGTTCTTCAGGATATGCCACAGGATATGCCACTGGAGGATAAAAGTGTGAGATTAAAAAAAATAATAATAAACAAAACAAAGCTACACAGTTCTGTTGGCCATTAAACCCCTCTAATTTTGTACCTCATTTGCACCAAATTTTGTTTTTAAAAATTTGAATTTTACAGACAATATTGACATGATACAATTTTTTATTATTTTATTATTTTTTTATTGTTATTTCCCCAGCACAATTTTTTTTCCGCTGTACATCATGGGGACTCAGTTACACATATATGTATACATACTTTTTCTCCTGTTGTTGTGCTCTGTTGTATCTAGACATAGTTCTCAGTGCTACACAGCAGGGTATCATTGTTAATCCATTCCAAAAGCAATAGTTTGCATCTATTAACTCCAAGTTCCCAATCCATCCCACTCCCTCTCCTTCCCCACGGGCAACCACAAGTATATTCTACAAGTCCATGATTTTCTTTTCTATGGAAAGGTTCATTTGTGCTGGATATTAGATACCAGATATGAGTGATATCATGTGGTATATGTCTTTCTCTTTCTGACTTACTTCACTCAGTATGAGAGTCTCTAGTTCCATTCATGTTGCTGCAAATGGCATTATTTTGTTCCTTTTATGGCTGAGTAGTATTCCATTGTGTATATATACCACACCTTCCTAATCCAATCATCTGTCAATGGACATTTGGGTTGTTTCCATGTCTTGGCTATTGTGACTAGAGCTGCAATGAACATGCGGGTGCAAGTGTCTTTTTTAAGGAAAGTTTTGTATGGATATATGCCCAAGAGTGGGATTGCTGGGTCATATTGTAGTTCTATGTATAGATTTCTAAGGTACCTCCATCCTGTTCTCCATTGTGGTTGTACCAGTTTACATTCCCACCAACAGTGCAGGGGGGTTCCCTTTTCTCCACACCCCCTCCAGCATTTGTTATTTGTGGACTTAGTAATGATGGGCATTCTGACTGGTGTGAGGTGGTATCTCATGGTAGTTTTGATTTGCATTTCTCTAATAACCAGGGATGTTGAGCATTTTTTCATGTGCTTGTTGGCCATCTGTATATCTTCTTTTGAAAAATGTCTATTCATGTCTTTTGCCCATTTTTCAATTGGGTCGTTGGTTTTTTTGCGGTTGAATTGTATAAACATGATACAATTTAATGCCTCAAAATGGAAAAGTATAAACTAGCTAGTGAGTTTAAAATGCTGTTATAATGTAATAGCATTTACAATATTTTTTTAAATGTGAATATAGGTCTTTCTGAATCATGAGCAAGAGAATTAAATATATTCTACTTGAGTTTATAGAAACTCAAGTCAAAGTAACCCTAAATTATATAAAATATATATGAATAAAAGGTGAGCAAGTATACAAGTCAACTGACATACCAATTTTATATACCAACAAAATGAAAAATGATAATTACATTGGTTCTTTTGAATGAATAAAGATTTGCTAATTTAGGTTTAGACAAGTTGACCAAGAAAATTTATAATCTTTAAATACTCTCTTGATAATAGTATACCACAGATGAGTGAAAAATTCTGAATTATGTCCTAACATTAACAATTAAATAGTATTAGTTGAAGATAAATTTGAACAAATATTACAGGACTTCATCTTATTAATTGAGTCCTGGCTACCATAAAACTGGCTTGTTATTTCAATTTTTCATTTTAAAAGGAAAATAAAAGTCATTGTCTGCACTATTTTCTGTAAAGAAACTATAGTAGAATAGTATTTCAATATATCATGTGTAAATGCATTCTGAATTATGAAAATTTGATCAGTTTGAGTTGGAAGGAATAACACTTTTTCCACTGTACCATTATTTCCTTAAATATTGAAAGAATTCCAATATTGCATAATATTGAATTTAGCCAGTCTTCATTCTGAGCTCCTGAGAGAGACTCTCTAAATTCCTGGAATTTCCTCCTATGAGTATCTTCACTATTAATGATGGACCCCTCAAACCACACCTGAGTTTACACTAAGGAAGTTATTAATGGTGGGTGCCTACATGGTTTTAGGGTGAGAGCTGGGCATGTGAGAGAGAGCATGTGATGATTAGACAGTTAGACCTTTGAATGATAATCAGCTAGGATTTGGAGAAGGGAGAGAAGTTGGAAACTGAATTCAGCTAAGTGGTCAATGATTCAATCAATCATGCCTACAAAATGGAATTCCAATAAAATAACTGCATACCTGAAGGTCAGTGAACTTCGCTCATTGGTAATCAGAAATGGGTGTATGGGGAAAGTGATGAGTACAGAGCCAGGGGAAATTGTACATTTGGGTTCCTCCTTGCCTGTAGTCTATATATATTTTAATTTGGCAGGCCCTGATTTGCATTTTAAAATAAAAAATGGAATCATAAATATGCCACTTTGCTGAGTTCCATAAATCTGTTAAACAAATTACCAAATTGAGGTAGTGGAAAGTTCCAAATTTGCACACAGTTGGTCAGAGAACTGGTGATTTCAGAACACTAGGGCTTGCAGCTGTAGTGTGAAGTGAGGGCAGTCTTGTGGTCTCTGTCCCCATAACCTATAACATCTATGCTCATTCTGGGTAGTTAATATCAGCTATAATGTGGGTAGTATTAAAGAAAAATTATTTGTGACACTTGTTAAAGATTGTAAATCATTATTCAGGACTATTGCAATAGGTATAGGGATAACTAGGAAAGGATAGGATATAATTTTGTACTAGGACAAAAGAAAAAATCAACTTCAATATAGCAAGGACATGTGGGAATTTATTTATAGGGTAGAGAGTCAGTGAATAAAAAATTCCTAAGAGAAAACATCAAAGGTAATGGAGATTTTGGCTAAACTAACTGAACATTATTATTACCAAAGACAGGCCAGGGAGATCAGACATCACCTGGGGGATCATGATGGATAAAAGATGTGATCAGTTATTGAGGGTGACCAGATATAGAGGGCTCAGGGTTCTGGTTAATCTAACCTGGCGCTAAAGCTGGGTTTTACAAGAAAGTGCATAGATAAGCCTAGAAGAAGCTTCAGAAGCCTGACTAAACTTTGGTCAAGCAAAGAATCTTTATCAGTGCATAGCCTCAAAGTGGTCAGCATTGATCGCTGCCATGTGGTATTAATATTATTGTATATGGACTTAATTCATTGCATGATCACTCTGTGTGATATGTCAACCAAATACAGCAGAAGTAATGATGTTACTTTCAAGGTTATTAAGGTATACCAAGCATTAAAGCTTTCATTTGTGGTCCCCTTCTACTTTCTCTCTTTCTTTTTTCTCTCTGTGTGTCTCTTCCTCTCTCTGTTCCTTTCTCTCTATCCTCTCTCACTCTTTATCTCAAAGTCTCCACTGATTTGCCATGCCATGGAAAACAGCTGTCCTATTCATGTTGTGAGTAGCCCTATATTAAGGGTGTCAATTTTTAGCAGAATAAGAATAAAGCCCAAATGAAGATATTTTGGCCAAGACTCTTGGAAAAATGGCAAAAATTAAAATGGGGGGTTAAATAAGTGTGAAATGATGGTATTGCCACTGTGCTTGGTCCTGTGCCCTCGACTTTAATTTGTGGATAGTGCATTCAGACCTTGACTGTTTGTAGCACTTAATTAGTTTTGGTTTATTTTTTAACAAATGTGAGCATACCATTGTTCATTATATTTTATGTAATTTTTAAAATCTAAAATAATTCATTGTTTTAAAAATGGAATGGGCATGTGTTCAAGTTAAATTCTGCAGTTTTATACCTTTAGCCTTTTATTGGTTTTTAGTGTAAATGGAATATTGAAATGAATGTCATCTTTTGAATAAACCTAGAGGGAATTTTATAGATGTATCATCATTTTCCTCCTGAAACTTGCTCTCGCCTACACTAAAGATCTCCACCCATCTTGAAAATTAAATTCTTCCCTTTCTCTGAATCTCTCTGGGTATATCTCTCTGCCACCTTACCATTTCCTGACCAAGGAAGCAAGGAGTGAAGATTTCCCATGGGTCAGCATTTTATCTGGTGCCTGATACCATTCCAGGAAGCACACTATTAATGCTTTGATGACTTGTGCTACCAAGAGCATAGAGTTCTATAGAATGAAAATTCATCACTTCTCTCTGTTATTTACTCCTGCATGTTTTCTTTGATAATTTTTAGAGTTTAGAGAAAAGAAATTTTAAGGCTTGCTTACAACTTTTTTCCCTCAAGATTTCAGATGTTCATGTAGGAATTTGTACCAGATATGTATTTGATTGAGTCTTGATTCTATGGTCCAAATCATCTCTTCTTTTTATATTGAGCATATTAAGTGAGTAATTCCATCAAGTATGCTTCTCTGGTACATCAGGATTAGTTCTCCCCCCAGACTTCTTTCACCTGAGAGATATTTTTTGCTGTATTTTAATAGTGCTTCAGGCAAACCCATACAGATCAGTACCATACCAAATTCTCCATTATTCTATGCCACCCCTAGCCTCAAGTGGAGACTCTTCAAACACAGTTTAAGAGCATAAGCCATATGAATAGGACCAGCTTGTAAAATGTCATTCTGATGAACAGCATGGATTTTCACTTTGGAAGCTTGGTTGTTGTATCACATCCTTACTTGACTCATCCTCAAGATGGATGGATCTTAGAAGTGCTACAATAAAGAAACCCACTGAAGCTGTGACTACTTCATTTAGACTGAATTATAGCCTTTGTTGTAATCAAGATTTTGAATATGCTTATTACCATCTTAAAACACATGCTTGTGCCTTTTTTTCTTATTTAATCACAAGTTGAGTCAGAGTATCAGTGCAGTTTGGCAGATGCTCTTTTTAATATGGTTAACATTCAGAAACTAAGTTCATGCTGCCTTTTCTCTAAACTTTATTCAATATACTTTTGGATGATTGAATCATTCAATGCTCATGCTATTATTGAGTACCTACTATATTTCCAGAGATAAGGAAATAATCATAAACATAATTGGTGAGAACCTTAATGTGTTTTATGTCTAGTTGGCAGGATGAGGAAGGGGGGCACACATGCACATAGATGGGTATAAGGGAAGAAAAAATGAAATGGGTATCATTCAAAAAATTAGTATACCATACTGTGGGAAAAAAGGAAAAAGACCAACTATTTGCAACTGAGGAAATTAGGGCATCTTTCTTGTAGGATGATTCATTTGAGCTGAGTCTAAAAGGAGAAAGCTAACCTCAGGAGGCTGAGAATGGACCAGTAATGGGAAATAGATTTCTATAGGTAGATTTCATAGGGACCAGATTAGATTAGAAAGAAACTTAAATTTGTGTGGAAGACTTTAGCTTTTGGCATTGTGCTGTTGGGTGAGAAGGAAAATAATATTTTTGTCTGTGTTTTAGAAAGATAAGCACTGCAGAATGGATAGAGAAAAAGAGGGGAATTAATGAAATTAATCAGATATTAAGTTCAGAGAGGACAAGAATGTTGTTTTCCTTTTTCAGTTCTTTTTTCCTTTTAATTTTAAATTTCTTCTAAGTTCAAATAATGTCATGGATTGCACCTATAATATACTAAATAAATGTAGAATGTACACAGATTTCTGAGCACAATATCCTTTTCTTACATCAGACAACAAAGAATCACAGGGAAATATACCCTATATAGAGACTTGGTGATTCACCAATGAGGAAAAATTGTGTTAGCTACATAATTTTTATAGTCAAGAAGGAACTATAATTCCACTAAAGGCAAGCTTCTTTTTCTTACACTGAAAAGTTGTAATGATAATGAAAGCATCCTTATAGTTTAAATAGAGCCATTCTTTCTACATGACAAAAGTAATGACTCCTTCTACCTCTTTCTCCCATATGGTGAAGTAGATAGCATAATAATTAATAGGCAGAAATGTCCTTAGAGAAGATCTAGTCCAATCTCAATAATTCACAGATGAGGAAACTGAGACTTAGAAAAACTTCCTTTAATTCTACACATTAATTTTTATTTTCTACTTTCTTTTTTATTTTTATTCTTTCAGGCACTTAATATGCTATCTATGCTGGTGTAGATACCCAAGACTTAGCAGGGAAAAAAGTTGCATCTTAAATAACATTATATATTGCCATCTTTACCACAGTAATAATGCTGTGCTCAGCATGTAAGACTGTATAACAGAGCAGATTTATTATTTTCAATGGTAATAAACTATATTTATGCTCTTTATTTGAATAATTTATGTAATGCTCCTATTGCTGAAATCTAGATTTATATTAAAATCTATGAAATGGTTTAGTAGGTGTTTTAATAGATTTTTTTTGCTGTGTTTCAAAAGACAAAATGAAGTGGAGCTTAGCAGGTAGCAATAAATTTATGATCACTCATATGGAAATTGGTGTAAATAAATATAGTCTTCACTTTTTTATATGAAACATTTAAGGACCCTTAAACAATTACGAACTCAACCTACCATCTTTCAAGTTCCATCTTTGTGGAAATTGTGTTAGAAAGTACTTTTCTGAATAAAACAGTTTTTCTCTATGAACTTCATGATTTGGGATAGATGTTATATACTTTTAACATTTCTTTACAGTGTTACATTTGTTGAGAAGAAGTAAAGAGTTTAAGTAGGAATACCTCACACTCCCTAGAAGTGTAGCATTTTTTGCAAATATTGTATCCATTTTTAATGAAAACATTTTATTTTTCTTTAGAATACACATTAGTTTTTTTCCTATATATACAAACTCATTTATTAAATGAAATTAGATAATTTCTTACAAGTGTCTAGATGATTAGACTTCAAATTGCTAAGCATTTGATTAAAATTGTCACAGATTTAATAAATATTAAAAACCAACGATTCTTGATTACATCAAGGTTTCCTTGACTCTACACAAATGTGATTTAAGTTGTTCTGTTACCTTATTTTTGATTGCTTTTATATTTTCATTCTTATTGTTTATGTACATAGAAGAAAGGAGTTTGTTAGTAAGGGTATAACAGGGAAATATTAGTAATAGTGATTAATTTTAACAACCAATTATAACATGTCTCTGAAGAAAATTATCTTTTATGAAAGAGTTCTAATTTTTTTTGATAAAACATTGAAGAGAACAAGTGATTCCAAAGTAATAACATGAAGTCACTGAAACTAATATCATGATTTTCTTTTCTCTAAACATCAGTTAAAAATGTGGTGGTATTTGCTGGTTCAGCTGCAAAATCAAGAAAATAAAATTTTAGGGAAAAATTACACTCTTAGGGAATATAATCTAATGATGAATGTATGAATGAAACTCCAGTTGATTTTTTTTTAATTTTTCTAAAAAGGGCCATATCTTCAGCATATGGAGGCTCCCAGGCTATGGGTAGTATCTGAGCTACAGTTGCTGGCTTACAAGACAGTCATAGCAATGTGGGATCTCAGCCACTTCTCTGACCTACACTACAACTCATGACAATGCTGGATCCCTGGGCCACTGAGTAAGGGCAGAGATTGAATCCACATCCTCACAGATACCAGACAGATTCATTTCCTTGCCTCACAAAGGGAAGTCCCAGTTGATTTCTTATGCAATCCAGGTAATAGGGCTAAAAGGAAATTAGTCAATAAATGCAGTCCACTTGTCTGCACAATGACAGTCAATATCTTGTATTAATGTGCATAAAACAAGTTATCATTTATAGGTGTGTTTAGTAAATATATGTTTTGCAAAAATAACAAAATTCTCAAAAAGGATGTGATTTTATTACAGTAGATCATTATTCCTACATACAAGAGATGCTACCTTAAAAGATGCAGAGATTAATATCTCTGCTTATATGAGAGCTTGTAAACGTGTTTACAAGCATACACATATACATTTAGTGAGTATTCATTGAGAATGCATTATCTAAATGTTTAAAAATACTAAAATTCAAACTGCTGACATATATCACCATCAGTAAAGAGTTTATTTTAAAAGATCCATACAAAATTGTGGTAAGATTTGAATAAAATAACACAGTGATATATGTGAAAAAATTTAATCCCTCTGATTTACAGAACCAGATGACAGGGGTTTACAAGATGTAGTTTAAGGCTGAGGGAGAGCACTCAAGTCTGAAGTGGATGTTCACAAATTTTCTTTGCTACCAGACATCCTTTCCAAATCTGTAAGACGTGTAGTTCTCATTACCTTAGAAGAGTATTTACGATTTTTCAAATTAATGAACAGATGATTTCACTATACAGAATAATATAGTGTGAACTGTTTCAACCTTGACAACTAAACTGTCAAGTTTATAGACTATACTACGTAGGTAAATAGGCGGTCATTGCATAAACCCAAACTTAGGCATGCTTTTCTAATTAAGATAACCTCAGGACTCATTTTTAAATTGATAAAATTGATAGAAAATATAGAAGCATTCTTACGGAAAATGATATTTTGAAATATTTTAACTTAGGATAGCCCCAAATGTCCCTGCTCTTGTTTGTAAGTAATGGGAGTTATTATTTGAGGCAATGGTGATGTTAAATATTAAATGAATATCTTCCTGAGCATACACAAAAACTAAAGCTAACATAGTTATCAGATAATATAAAATATTTATGTGTGAAATTCTTAAAGAATGCAAAATGAGAATCATAAGCACATCACATGAAGCCACATATATGACTAATTCTTTGAGCAAAAATGTTTTCAAATAAATGTATACGTTAAAACAAAAAAAATTAAAAAGAACTTAGTGAACTGAACAATAAATTAGACAGAGTTGAGGAGAGAATTAATGACTTGAGAACTGGATCACAATTTACTGCAAAAATGCAGTGGAAATAGCAGCAGCTGGAATTTATAAAAGTCAAAATACATGGAGATACACTGAGAAATTCTGAAATATATTTAATCAGAATTTCTAAATACTAAAATTTGGAAATGTATTGGAGGCAATATATGAAGAAGTAATATCTGTGAATTTTTGAGAGCTGAATAAAGCCGTAAGTTTATTGGAGTTCTCGTCGTGACGCAGTGGTTAATGAATCCGACTAGGAACCATGAAGTTGTGGGTTCAGTCCCTGCCCTTGCTCAGTGGGTTAATGATCTGGCATTGCTGTGAGCTGTGGTATAGGTTGCAGACGCAGCTCGGATCCCTCGTTGCTGTGGTTCCCTAGCCTGGGAACCTCCATATGCTGCGGGAGTGGCCCAAGAAATAGCAAAAAAAAAAAAAATACAAAAACTCTAAGTTTATTGATATAGGAAGTATAATATTGTTAAGAGAAATCCAATTCTAGATGTATTTTATTAAAAGAACAGAGTACAAAATGAAAAGAGAAGATATTAGAAGTATTCCCTACCCAAAAGAAAAACAAAAATTAGATTGATTGCTGAGTTTTCAAAAAAAGTAGTAGACCATAGACGAGCAGATCTTAACAAAGCAGACTCTAGGGTAGGTGTGCCAAGATTAATTCCATGGTCATATTTACTAACTCTATGCCTATAGGCAAGTTAGTTAAATTTTGTATACATCTATTTCCTCATCAGTAAAAGAGATAAAAATAATAACTAAACACATAAGTTAGACTAGGTACTAAGCAGCAATTATAGGTTCCCAGGTTCAGAAAAAAAAGTGGTAAATTTTAAATGCTAAACAGGTTTTATATTGTTATTATTTAAAGTTTGTAAGATAACACTTCATTCGTGAATTATATATAAAGTATAGTTGTAAAAGAAGAAGAGTAAATACAGTGCTTTCAGATATATAAACATTGAAAAAGTTTGCTAATTAATAGACATGATGATAAATCTTTGACTTCAAAAGATGTATTTAAACAGGAAGGCAAATGATCTGGACTGGAGAAAGAGAAGAATGAAGGAAAGGGGCAGCTGAAATTCAAGAAAAATCAAATTAGTGGAAACAAAGATGAATATGCTAGTAAGGTAGGAAGAACAGAGTATGTGAAAAATAAAATTATAACTGATAATACTGCTTAATTTAGGACTGGAAAAACTAAGACATACCATTCTGGATAAAAATAGCATTGAATGTGGGAAGAGAGGTATTTTGAATTACTTTTTATAAAGGTTTTAGAATGTTTGAGGACAGGTAAGACATTTTATTTTATCATTAATTTAATTAGTCCAAGGAAAAAATTTTCAGGACATTTTTAAAAGATGAGAAATGAAACATAACATGTATATACTAGTAAGTAAAATAATACAAATATTATAAAACCCCCCAATTTTTTAAATTAATTTTAAAAGTAAAAAACTCAAAGATGTCAATACAAAGACATAATAATTCTAAAACAATTTAATACTGTAGTTAAAACATGATTATGAATATGATTGAGATAAAAATATCAAATTCATTTTTTAAATACTGTGATTGTTCAATTGGATTCAAGATGAATATGTGAATTTGTTTTGCTTAAAGATAAATCTAAAACAAGAGAAAGAGGAGTTTCCTGGTGGCCTAGCAGTTAAGGATTTGGCTTGTTATTGCTGTGGCTAGGGTCACTGCTGTGGCACAGGTTTTATCTCTGGCCTAGGAACTTCCACATGCTGCAGGCACAGCCAAATAAAATATTGGAAAAGAATAAGTTACTATATAATGATACAGATTTTTTAAATAATTGGAAATATTTTATGTACAAATATACATAGGAAAAAAATTGAAAAAGCTCTATGGGTAATTCATGCAAAAGAAATATAAAGCAAACATACAGTAGACCAAACACACAACTAAGAAGATGGAATTATTGGAAATAAATAAAATCATGACCCATGATAGTGGTTAAAAAAAAAAGCAGGTAACATAAATTTTTCCATGTCCAACAGTGGACTTATTGACAAACATGTTAAAAGAGATTTTTTAATATTTTCAACTAATTAAAAGTTATCATGTTTAAAGAAGATGTAAAGATGTTGTTTCACCAAATACAGGAGCCAAAGAGAAATTCTGGATTTGAAAAATATAGTAGCTAAAACTAAAGATTCATTGGAGAGGCCCCAAACCAGATTAGAACTGGCAGTAGAAAGAATCATTAAAGTTTATTTAAGACAGATCATTTGAGGTTATCCAATCTGAGGAACAGAAAGAAAACAGAATGAAGAAAAAGAAAAAAGCCTCTAAGACCAGTGCTATACCATCTAGCTTTGCGACCTTGTGAAAATTATTTAAAATTGTTAGGACTTAGAGTGCTCATATGAATAGGATATCAATTCTTCTTTATCTAAATGATGAGTCATAAAGATTAAGATATTTAAGGCCTGTAATCTATTTGAAAATAATAATTTTGAAAAAGTAAAACCATCTATTATAAGCAAATACATTTGTATTTATTAAAATGAGTGAATAATTGGCCATTTAAAAATTATCAGATCATCTTTGAGGTACCATAATGACATTGAATTTGATTCTGAGGTGAAATTTCCAATGACACTCATAACTGCATGACTTTGTGGTGTTTGTTATGGAATCAAAGTGTTATCATTGATAACACTTATAACATTGTTTATTATATTTCTGATCATGCCAAACTGTAGTGTGGACCATAAAGCTTCCAGGCAGGTTTTTTACTTGTAACTGACCTAAAATTAAAAATGCCATCAATTATTTACCATTCTTCATCAGCTACTCAGAAATCAAGCTAAATCACTACAATCACCAAATAAGAAAAAAATTACTTGTGACTTTAAATATTAATTATGGGTCTTATTTTTTATTTCTTATTCATTTGTTTCCAATTAAATAATCTATTTTCCAAGTCACCTGTAATGGAACTTATCATTGACAAAAAGGAAACTTTATTCATTTTAAATTAGTCCAGGATCAACTTTCAGATTAACATTTGTATGGGTGTAATTTAGAAAGCTATGCTTTCAAAACCATATATATCTTCTCTAAGCTGCTCTAATAGGTTCATCTTCCACTTATTTCACACATATCAAATGTTTATAAAGTAGTTTTTTAAAACTAGCAATTACCTACCAAGAATTATCACAAATTTCATTCAGTTTATATATACCATCATTTGTATCACAAAGCAAAAGATTTTCATTTCTTTACCAGTTGGTAAGAACCACTATATACAGACAGGCAAGCATTCCACCATTCTATTCATAGCCATGCACAATCATAGTTCCAGATCTTGAAGAATGGTGTGCTGTCTTGGTTCAATAGCTATTTCTGCAGAGAGAAAAATAAATGACTTTGGATAAATAAACTGGGAGCCACTGTCACTTGAAGTTGGCTCTTTAGAAATATAAAAAGAGCTAGATGCTTTCTGTATGATTTTCACCATTCTATTAATTTATGGCTTCCTATGTACTTCATTTCCTTAGAATTTGACACTAGGTACCTATATATTTCTGGTATAACTATTTAGGATCCGCAGGAATAATATAAACAATATGAATGGCACAGCTATTCATAAACTTTTAGAAAAATAGCTAGCAAATACTAGGCTCGATTTCCCCTTAAAAGCTCAAAACTACATATTGAAACATTAAGAACAGTTTGTTTTAAGAGCCTCGATTTAAGAAAATCCCATAGGAATATAAAATGCAGCAATTTAAAATTTCTTGCAGAGTGATTCAAAGATGAATTATATTCCAAAAAGAAAATTGATTAGATGTTTTTTCTCAGGGACGATTTTATCCACCTCTGGGGATTTCAGGTCTGAATATTCTAAATAGGAGGGAGAATTTGGACACAACTTTCACTGTGAACAGATTGAAAGCTTTCCACTCCTATGCTGTCTTCCCTTGTGAATGTCCCAGTGTGCCTCCATCCCGTCAGTTTTTATGGGCATGATGATCAAAGAGCAAGTTTGTCCATATGCAAAACCCAAATCCAAAATTTTTTTATACTAGTTTTGTGTCCTAAAATACTTCCATAGTTTACATATAATTATTACGTTCAACAGAGGTTTCAATTTTTAAATTACAGGATGAAAATGATCAAAGAGTAGAATTATATTTTGTATTTAGGGGAGGGTATCAATTTTTAACATTTACCTAAAGACTTTCTGTACCTTTCAATAGAAATTTGCCTCTTTTGCAGACACTCTAGTGATTCCAATAAAAAAATAATTACTTTTAAGTTTTATTAAAATCTGGCTACAAACACCAAAAATGCCAAAATAAAAGTTTATTACTCACATAAAAGAGTGGTTATAAGCAGTCATGGTGTTACATTACTCCCTAGGTACTGTTACTCTCCAGGTTCCTTAGGGGCCTAGACAATTTTCAGCCTAGTCTCCATCATCCCACAGGTGGCCTAGTCTGCATGACTTAAGATATATTCATGTTCCAGGCAACCAAACCAAAGGAAAGATGTACAGCAGGTATTTCAGCTGTCCCTTAAAAAAGGTCCCTAGAAGTTTGTGTTGCCCATCCCTCCTTTAGCTTTTTCCTTCCTGGTTATTTTCTGCATCAATAAGATGAAATAGCCTTTTCTTTTTGTAGCAGCAAGCAGAAAACTCACTGGCCAAGGAATGGAGAAGGGTAGCTGATGCTCTGAAAACATCTTCTCCCTAGGTGTAGGCAAGGACAAAATTTTTATAGGTAAAGGGGTGCTATGGCACAGATATTGTCATTACTTAAGTTCATGTAAATGGGTGGATATTTCTGGAATAGGGTCCATGCCTTTCTATTCTTTTATGTTCTTTCTGGGTTTGAATAGGAAGCAAGAAGAACCAATAGGGAGCCAAGGGGAGGGGAACAGGGGAGTGGAGAAGGATTTTCACATTAAATTAAGATGATAATGAGCTGTAAAGAAAATTATGTCCCAGTTTTGAATTTAAGCCAGATTATACCAGTTTTGGGGGGTTAAGCCCTCTTGTTCTTGTCTTGTAAATACAGCTAGAGATACAATCAGTTTTGGCTTTCTGCAAGTTTGCCACGAGAGAGGTTTCTATTAGAAACGGTGGGTTGGCCGTGACTTCTTTGCTTCCTTGCTTAAGGCAGGTGTACTTGTGTTTTATAGAGGCACTTCAGGTTTAGGTTAAGGACCCTCTTGTTGCTCTCCTAGGTGGCATTTGCACAGAATATATCTACCTACCTCATTTTGACAGATTTAATATAAAAGATCCAATAGCCAAACCACATATAGCAGTAAAACTCTCGCCAAAAACATTGGCAGTGGTCTGTGCAGGAAGCTAAACCATGGCTTCTGCATTATTTTGCTGAAAATAATTAAGACTTGATTGATGACTGAGTCCCAAATTATTGCCCCCATATGCAGCTAAGAACAAACCAGAGAAAATATGTTCCTCAAACTAGTCTTGCAAATTTTCCCCTACTAGTTAGCCCTCTTGGAACTTGTTGAAGCCAAGGACTTTTAATCAGCACATATCTGAAGCATTCACATTGCTGTTTTGACTATAAAACTTTCCCACTCTCCTGTCTGGGTTTGAGTCCCAAACTCAAATGGAGGTGACTGATTTCTTTACTATAGCCTCTGCTTGTTTTCATTCATGTGGTCTTCTTTTAGGTCCACAATTCTTTGACTATGTTTATTTTCAACTGTTGGAGATGCTAATAATGTAGTTTTCAGTACCCCAAAAAGCATATATCAGCTAAAAACAACATTACTATGAAAAAAGGAAAAATGGACTTTAGAGATATACAGTTTTTTGCCCCAAATGCCTAAGGAAGCAAGGGAAAATTTAAAAACCCCATATTGTAGGAAATGAAGCAACATAATTTCCTGGCCCTGTTTTAGATAGGACCAAATACCCTTTCCTGTCCTCAAGTTAAATAATTTTGGAGGGCACATTCTTCCATTCTCTATCTTAAAATCAACCTAAGAACAAGGAAAATTATCTAGCTACTTTCTTCAGGAAATGACTTGCTGGAGATAAGAAGGTGCACAGTCATTATCCTTCCAAATTGGCACAGTTTTTATGTGGTATTTATTATCAGTCTACTTGGCACAACAGGTTATATAAAGATCAGGAAGAATTTGAAATCACAATGATTGTTTCAGGAATTTTACCATGCAAAAAATGTGTCAAGTTAGGGGTAGAAATAGAAAAAAAAATGAGGGAAACTTTGTGGGGGTAATCTCTAGCTTCCTCATTTAAAAAAAAGGCATCTGATTTATTAAGTAAGGGATTTTTAAACTACAGTGGTTGCCTCACTTGCAAATGCACATTTTTTGAAGTGTGTTTTTCAATGTATATGCCACCTTCTCCCCATGTACCTCATTATAATTTTGATTTGCATTCTCTAATAATTAGTGATGTTTCGCATTTTTTCATGTGCCCACTGGCCATCCATATGTCTTCTTTGGAGAAATGTCTATTTAGGTCTTCTGTCCATTTTTTTAAATTTTATTTTATTTCATTTTATTTTTTCCCACTGTACAGCAAGGGGATCAAGTTATCCTTACATGTATACATTTTTTCCCCCACCCTTTGTACTGTTGCAATATGAGTATCTAGACATAGTTCTCAATGCTACTCAGCAGGATCCTGTAAATCTATTCTAAGTTGTATCTGATAACCCCAAGCTCCTGATCCCTCCCACTCCCTCCCTCTCCCATTGGGCAGCCACAAGTCTATTTTCCTGTGGAGCTGTTCATTTGTGCTGGATACTAGATTCCAGTTATAAATGATATCATATAGTAATTGTCTTTGTATTTCTGGTTCATTTCACTCAGGATGAGTCTCTAGTTCCATCCATGTTACTGCAAATGGAATTATGTCATTCTTTTTTTCTGGCTGAGTAGTATTCCATTGTGTATATATACACCACATCTTCTGAATCCAATCATCTTTTGATGGACATTTGGGTTGTTTCCATGTCCTGGCTATTGTGAATAGTGCTGCAATGAACATGCGGGTGCATGTGTCTCTTTTAAGTAGAGTTTTGTCCAGATATATGCCCAAGAGTGGGATTGCAGCATCGTATAGAAGTTGTATGTATAGATTTTTAAGGTATTTCCATACTGTTCTCCATAGTGGCTGTACCAGTTTACATTCCCACCAACAGTGCAGGAGGGTTCCCTTTTCTCCACAGCACCTCCAGCACTTGTTATTTGTGGACTTATTAATGAGGGCCATTCTGACTGGTGTGAGGTGATATCTCATGGTCGTTTTGATTTGCATTTCTCTTATAATCAGCAATGTTGAGCATTTTTTCATGTGTTTGTTGGCCATCTGTATATCTTCTTTGGAGAAATGTCTATTCAGGTCTTTTGCCCATTTTTCCATTGGGTGATTGGCTTTTGTGCTGTTGAGTTGTGTAAGTTGCTTATACATTCTAGAGATTAAGCCCTTGTCCATTGCATCATTTGAAACTATTTTCTCCCATTCTGGAAGTTGTCTTTTTGTTTTCTTTTGGGTTTCCTTTAGTGTGCAAAAGCTTGTCAGTATGATGAGGTCCCATGGGTTTATTTTTGCTCTTATTTCTATTGTTTTGGGAGACTGACCTGAGAAAATATTCATGATGTTGATGTCAGAGAGTGTTTTGCCTATGTTTTCTTCTAGGAGTCTGATGGTGTCCTGTTGTATATTTAAGTCTTTCAGCCATTTTGAGTTTATTTTTGTGCATGGTGGGAGGGTGTGTTCTAGTTTCATTGCTTTACATGTAGCTGTCCAGGTTTCCCAGCAATGCTTGCTGAATAGACTTTCTTTTTTCCCATTTGATGTTCTTGCCTCCCTTGTCAAAGATGAATTGACCAAAGGTGTCTGGGTTTATGTCCGGGTTCTCTATTCTGTTCCATTGGCCTGTCTGTCTGTTTTGATACCAGTACCACACTGTTTTGATGACTGTGGCTTTGTAGTATTTCTTGAAGTCTGGGAGAGTGATGCCTCCTGCTTGGTTTTTGTTTCTCAGGATTGCTTTGGCGATTCTGGGTCTTTTGTGGTTCCATAGAAATGTTTGGATTGTTTGTTCTAGTTCTGTGAAAAATGTCATGGGTAATTTGATAGGGATTGCATTGAATCTGTAGATTGCTTTGGGTAGTATGGCCATTTTTACAATATTGATTTTCCCAATCCAGGAACATGGAATATCTTTCCATTTCTTTACATCTTCTTTGATTTCTTTGATTAAAGTTTTATAGTTCTCGGCATATAGGTCCTTTACCTCTTTGGTCAGGTGTATTCCGAGGTATTTGATTGTGTGAGGTGCAATTTTAAAAGGTATTATATTTTTGTATTCCTTTTCTAATATTTCATTGCTGGTATACAGAAATGCAACTGACTTCTGAATGTTAATCTTATATCCTGCTACTTTGCTGAACTTATTAATCAGTTCAAGTAGTTTTGGGGTTGAGTCCTTAGGGTTTTCTATGTATAGTATCATGCCATCTGCATACAGTGAGAGTTTGATCTCTTCTCTTCCTATATATATGGATGCCTTTTATTTCTTTTGTTTGTCCAATTGCTGTGGCTAGGACTTCCAAAACGATGTTGAAGAGCAGTGGTGAGAGTGGGCATCCCTGTCTTGTTCCAGATTTGAGTGAGAAGGCTTTCAGTTTTTCACCACTGAGTATTATATTTGCTGTGGGTTTGTCATAAATGGCTTTGATTACGGTCAGGAATGTTCCCTCTATACCCACTTTGGTGAGGGTCTTGATCATGAATGGATGTTGGACTTTGTCAAATGCTTTTTCTGTGTCTATTGAGATGATCATATGCTTTTTGACTTTTTTTTTTGTTAATGTGGTGTATGATGTTGATTGATTTGCATATGTTGAACCATCCTTGTGAACCTGGGATGAACCCTACCTGGTCATGGTGTATGATCTTTTTGATATGTTGTTGGATTCGGTTGGCTAAGATTTTGTTGAGAATTTTTGCATCTAGAGTCATCAAAGATATTGGGCGATAGTTTTCTTTTTTGGTGGTATCTCTGTCTGGTTTTGGAATGAGGGTGATGGTGGCACCATAGAATGTCTTTGGGAGTATTCCTTCTTCTTCAACCTTTTGAAAGAGTTTAAGGAGGATGGGCACCAGTTCCTCTTTATATGTTTGATAGAATTTGCCTGTGAAGCCATCTAGTCCTGCACTTTTATTTATAGGGAGTGTTTTTACGACCTCTTCAATTTCATTTCTAGTGATTGGTCTGTTCAGTTGGTCTGTTTCTTCTTGATTCAGTTTTGGCAGGCTGTAAGATTCTAGAAAATTGTCCATTTCTTCCAGATAGTCAGATTTGTTGGCATATAGTTGTTCATAGTATTCTCTTATGGTTTTTTGTATTTCTGCAGTATCCGTTGTGATTTCTCCTTTTTCATTTATAATTTTGGTTATTTGGGTTCTTTTGCTCCTCTTTTGAGTGAGTCTGGCCAGGGGTTTGTCAATTTTGTTCACCTTTTCAAAGAACCAGCTCTTGGTTTTATTAATTTTCTCTATTTTTTTTTGAGTCTCTATTTTATTGATTTCTTCTTTGATCTTTATAATTTCCTTCCTTCTGCAGACTTTAGGCCTTTTTTGTTCTTCTTTTTCTAATTCGTTTAGGTGGAGCGTTGTCAATTTGGGATTGTTCTTCTTTTTTGAGAAAGGCCTGTATCACTATAAATTTCCCTCTGAGCACTGTTTTCGCAGCATCCCATAGATTTTGAGAGGTTATGTCTTCACTATCATTTGTTTCAAGGTAGTTTTTAATTTCCTTCTTGATTTCCTCATTGACCCATTAGTTTTTTAGTAGCATGTTGTTTCATCTCCATGTAGTAGGTTTTTTCTCTTTCCTTTTCCCATGGTTGATTTCTAATTTCATGGCATTGTGGTCAGAGAAGATATTTGAGATAATTTCTATGCTCCTAAATTTACTGAGGTTAGCTTTGTGTCCCATTATGTGGTCAATTCTTGAGAATGTTCCATGAGCACTTGGGATGAATATGTATTCTCAGTTTTTTGAATGTAGTGTCCTGAAAATGTCAATTAAGTCTAACTTTTCTATTGTTTCCTTTAGGATCTCTGTTGCTTTACTGGTTTTCTGTCTAGAGGATCTGTCTGTTGGTGTAAGGGGGGTGTTAAAGTCTCCCACTATGATTGTATTCTCATCAATTTCTCACTTTATGTCTGTTAATATTTGTAGTATGTATCTGGGTGCTCCTGTATTTGGGGCATATATGTTGATGATAGTAACATCCTCTCCTTGGATAGATTCCTTAATCATGAAATAGTGTACTTCTTTGTCTTTCTTTATGTCTTTTGTTTTAAAGTCTATTTTGTCTGATATGAGTATTGCAACTCCTGCTTTCCTGTCTTTTCCATGGCATGAAATATTTTTTCCCACCCCTTCACTTCAATCTATATGTATCCTTTGACCTAAGGTGAGTTTCTTGTAGACAGCATATGGATGATTTTTGCCTTTTTATCCACTCAGCCACTCTGTGTCTTTTGATTGGGGCATTCAGTCCATTGACATTTAAGGTGATAATTGATAGATGATTATTTATTGCCATTTTGAACCTCATGTTCCAGTTGATTCTATACTTCTCCATTCTTCCTTTCTTTTTTTGGTTGGATGGTCTCCGGTTATTATCTGATTGAGGTGTTTTTGGGTTTTTTTTTTCATTTTTTGTGAATGCAGTGTTTGGTTTTGGCTTGTGGTTTCCCTGTTTTTTGAGTATGCTAACCCCTTCCTATAATTGTGTGTTTTAGCCTGATGGTCCTGTAGGTTCAAACACTTCATTACTATATTAAAATTAAGAAGAGAAGCAAAGAAAAAAGATCTATTTATTTCCTAACATCCCTTGCCCACATTTTATGATTTTGATGACTTTTTTTTTTCTTTTAATTTTATTTTGTTTGAAACATGTTCATGATTAAATCTGTATGCTGGCTTATTTGAGTGACTGCTCTCTGACTGTGGTTTCCTCAATCCTAGTTCTTCTTTTTTTTTTTCCTTTTTTTCTTTTTCCTCCCTTTCTTTCCTTCCTTTCTTTGGTTTAGAGAAGCCCTTTCAGTATTTCTTTTAGCCTTGGTTTTGTATTGCTGTATTCTTTTAGCTTTTGTTTGTTGGAAAAAAATTTTATTTCTCTTTCTATTTGAAATGATATTCTTGCTGGATAGAGTATTCTAGTTTGCATATTTTTTTCCTTTTAACACATTAAATATCTCTTGCCATTCCCTCCTGGCCTGTAGAGTTTTTGTATATAAATCAGCTGATAATTTTATGGGGAGTTCCCTTGTAGGTAACATTCTGTTTTTCTCTTGCTGCCTTTAGGATCCTCTCTTTATCACTAACTTTTGCCATTTTTATTATAATGCGTCCTGGTGTGGGTCTATTTGGGTTCAACTTGTTTGGGGCCCTCTGTGCTTACTGTATCTTGAACTCAGTATCCTTTAGATTTGGGAAGTTTCCAGCAATAATTTCTTCAAATATATTTTCTATCACCTTATCTTTTTCTACTCCTTCTGGAATTCCTATTATGTGTAGATTGGCCCGCTTTATATTATCCCATAGGTCTCTTATATTGCTTTCCTGTTTTTTCATTTGGTTTTCTGTCTGCTGACCTTATTTGGTGATTTCTGTTATTCTATCGTCCATATCACTGATTTGTTCTTCTGTATCATTCATTCTGGTTTTTACTGCCCTTACTTCTGTTTGTATCTGCCAATAAATTTTCTAGTTTTTCTTTGCTCCTCCTTATCTTTCTAGTTCCTTTCTGAGGGTATCTGCATTACTGTTCATATCTTCTCTTAATTCCTTCAGTATCTTCACTATTTCTCTTTTGAACTCCAGGTCTGTCAGACTGCAGAGATCTGTTTCATCGTTCACTGCTTCAGGTGAGTTCTGTTGGTTTAACTGGGGGTGGTTTCTCAGCTTCTTCATCTTGCTTGTTGTTTTCTTTTTCCTGGTGGAGTTTTACTCTCTGTGGCTGGGTGGTGTTTGCCTTGTCACTGCCATGGAATGTTTCCTGAGGGCTGGTGTTGTTGGCCAGTCTTTTTTGAGGCAATGTGGCTTTTCTGGAGTGTTGATGGGGCTAACAGGGTCTCTCTGAAGCAAAGGAGGACTTCCTGAGGGCAGACAGGACTGGGAGATCCACACCATGATAGGAGCAGATTTCACTTAGCCAGGAAGAGCTTGTTCTAGCTTTTTCTGGGCTGCAGGGGCTCCTCCAGGGGGCTGGCAGTGCTGAGCAGCTATTCTGCAGGAGTGTGGCACCCCCCAAGGGCTGGAGCAGCCAGCTGGGCTGCTGCGAACCCAATAGGCTCTTCCCCAGGGCAGCCTGACTTGGAAGGACTGTCAGAGAATTAGGCAGATCTTTTCACGGCCTGGCCAAGCTTGTAGCTTTTTTGGGCTGCAGGGTCTCCTGCAGGGGGCTGGCCGTTCTGGACAGCTGTTCCGCAGGATTGCAACCCCCCCTACCCCAGGGATGGAGCAGCTAGCTGGGCTGCTGTGAACCCAAGAGGCTCTTCCCCAGGGCAGCCTGACTTGGAAGGACTTTCCAAGAATTAGGCAGATCTTTTCACGGCCTGGCCAAGTTTGTTATAGCTTTTCTGGGCTGCAGGCCTTTTCCTGGGGGCTGGCAGTGTTTGGTGCTGCTCCGCGGGGGTGTAGCCCTCCAAAGGGCAAGCAGGCCAGGGCAGGGACAGCCCCTGCAGTGGTAGGCTTCCAGTAATTGTTGAGGCCTGCCCTCCCGGGTGGCAGGCAGCACCGTGTCTGGTGTGTGCATAAGGGGTGGCGCGGGGTGGGGGGATGCACTGGGAAGCACAGCTTTCTGCTAGCTAGTGGGCCAGTAAGCTTGCTGTGGCACGGGGAGTATTCTCTGGGGGCCCACCCCTTCTTCTCTTCCCTCCCCAACACTGGCGCAGGCCTGGCTCTTCTCCCAGGTTCCCTCTGATGTGGCTTTCCACTTCCCCGCCCTTAGCGTATTGCTCCCTCCGCCTCCGATGCTCTGCTTTCTGGTCTCCCAGGCAGTCTCTGCCCCATCAGACTTGACAGACTGGTTTCTAGACCTCCCAAGCAGTCTCCGCTCCACCCCACCACCCCAGCCCTTTCCCAGGGACTAAACTCTGGAGCCGAGGTCTCGGTGCCCAGCCCCCAACCAGGCATCTCAAATTTTGGTGACTGTGCCCATAGTTCAGACTATCTGTTCGGTTCTCGCTCTGCTTTTCAGAACTCCAACTTACTGCTACACTCTTCTCTGCATCTGGAGATTCCTCTGGTTTGGTTGATCTTTCAGTCAAGTAGGTGACTTTCCAGGGTGTGGGATCCCCTTCTCCTCCGTAGTTCCCTTTCAGGAGCACCTGTCCAAATCAGATTCCCCTTCTCTCACTTTCCTCTTTTCTCTTGTTTTACCTAGTAATGTCACGAAATTCTTGCCGTTATTGGAGTTTAGGTCCTTCTGCCAGAGATTGGTTGCTGTTCTGTGTGAGTCATTTATCCTGTAGATGTGTTTTGTTTTTGTTGTGTTTGTGGGAGAGGGCGAGCTTGTCCCCCTACTCTTCCGCCATCTTGCCTCCCAATCCTATCCATTTTCTGATTGGGTTGTTTGTGTATTTATTGTTGACTTACATGAATTGTTTGTGTATTTTGGAGATTAAGCCCTTGTCAGTTGCACCATTTGCAAATGTTTTCTCCCATTCTGTAGGCATATTTTCTGGGGTTTTTAAGAGTTTTCTTTGCTATGCCAAAGTTTTAAGTTTGATTAGGTCCTGTTTGTTTATTTATTTATTTTTTATTTCTATTGCCTTGAGAAGACCTAAGAAAACATTTGTATGATTTATGTCAGAGAATATTTTGTCTATATTCTCTTCTAGGAGTTTTATGGTGTCTTATCTTATGTTTAATCTTTAAGCTATTTTGAGTTTATTTTTGTGCATGGTATGAAGGTGTGTTCTAGTTTCATTGATTCACATGCAACTGTCCATTTTTGTCAGCACCATTTGTTGAAGAGACTATTTCCTATTTTATATTTTTGCCTCCTTTGTTGAAAATTAACTGAACAAAGGTATCTGGATTTATATCTGGGCTTTCTGTTCTGTTCCGTTGATCTGTATGTCTGTTTTTGTACCAATATCATACTGTCTTGGTTACTTTATAATAGCTTATATAGTAGCTTTATAAAATTTTCTGAAGTCTAGGAGAGTTATGCCTTCTGCTTTTTCTCCCGCCCCCCAGAACTTCTTTGGCAATTCTGGGTGTTTTATAGTTTCATGTAAATTTTTGGATTATTTATTCTAGTTCTGTGAAACATGACATTAGTGATTTGATAGGGACCACATTAAATCTGTAGATTTTTTTTTGGATAGTATGGCCATTTTAACAATATTAATTCCTCCAGTCCAGAAACATGGGATATCTGTCCATTTCTTGGAATCTTCTTTAATTTCCTTGATTAATATTTTATAGTTCTCAGTGAATAAGTATTTCTCCTCCTTGGTCAGGCTTATTCTTAGCTATTTAATTTTGGGGGGTGTGATTTTAAAAGGTATTTTTTTTACATTCCTTTTCTAAGATTTTACTGTTAGCATACACAAATGCAACCAATATCTGAATGTTAATCTTATATCCTGCTATTTTGTTGAATGTGTTGATCAGTTCAAGTAGTATTTATGTGAAGTAATTTTGTTTTCTATATATAAAGTTATGTGTGTGTGTGCGTGTGTGTGTATAGTATACCTAGTATCATGTCATCTACATTGAGTTTACCTCTTCTTTTCCAATTTGTATAACTTTCATTTATTTTGTCTGATTGTTGTGGCTAGGACTTCCAATACAATGTTGAATAAAATTGGTGAGAGTGGGCATCCTTGTCCTGTTCCAGATTTTAGCAGGAAGGCTTTTAGCCTTCTCTATTGATTATTATATTCTCTATGTGTTTGTCATAAATGGCTTTTATTATGTTGAGATATATTACCTCTATACACTCTTTGGCAAGAGTTTATATCATGAATGGATGTTAGATTTTGTCAAATCTTTTTCTTCATCTATGATGCAGAGATGATCATGTGGGTTTTGACTTGTCTTTTGCTAATGTGGTGTATTACATTGATTGATTTGCTTATGTCAAACCACCCTTGAGAATTGGGATGAATCGTATTTGGTCTGGTATATGATCTCTTTTATGTGTTGTTGGATTTGGTTGGCCAAATTTTTGTTGAGGTTTATGCATCTATATTCATCAAAGATATTGGCATATAATTTTCATTTTTGGTAGTATCTTTTTCTGGTTTTGGTATTACAATGATGGTGGCTTCCTAGAAAGGCTTTGGAAGTGTTTCTTCTTCAGTCTTTTGGAAAATATTAAAAAAGATGGGTATACATTCTTCTTTGTATGTTGATAGAATTTGCCTGCAAAATGATCTGGTCCTGGACTTTTCTTTGTAGGGAGATTTTTAATTATTATTATATATTCAATTATATTTCTAGTGATTGGTGTGTTCATATTATATATTTCTTCTTGATGCAGTTTTGGTGGGCTGTATGTTTCTAGAAAGTTGTCCATTTCTTCTAGATTGTCAAATTTGTTGGCAAATAATTGTCAGAGCATTCTCATATTTTTGTTTTTGTTTTGTTTTGTTTTTCTGCACTATCCATTGAGATTTCTCCTTTTTCAATTCTTATTCTGTCTATTTGATTTCTTTATCTTCTTTTGTGAGTCTGGTCAGAGGCTTGTCAATTTTGTTTACTCTTTCAAAGAACCAGCTCTTGGTTTTATTGATTTTTTTTCTGTTGTTTTGTTAATCTCTATTTTATGGATTTCCTCTATGATCTTTATATGAGTCCTTCCCTTTCCTGATTTTATATTTTATTTTTTCTTCTTTTTCTAATTCTTTTATATGGAGGGTAAGTTTCTTTATTTGAGATTTTTCTTGTGTTTTGAGGAAGGCCTGTTTCTCTATGACCTTCCCTCTAAGAACATCTTTGCAACATGCCATAGATTTTGTATTGTTGTGTTTTCACTGTAGTTTGTCTCAAGGCTTTTTTGTATTTTTTTGTTCTGTTCTGTTTTCTAGTGTGAGCACCTGTTGTTTATGGATGTTCTGGGCTAGATATCAAATAAGAGCCACAGCTGAGGCCTATACCACAGATTGTGTCATTGCAAGAGTCTTAACCCCCTGAGAGAGGACAGGGATTGAACCTACATTTTGATGTACACTGTGTTGGATTATTAACCCACTGAGCCAAAATAGGAACTCAAGATACCTTTTAATTTCTTTTTTGATTTTCCTATTGGCCCATTGTCTTTTTAGTAGCATGTTGTTTAGTCTAACATTTTTTTCCCACATTTTTTTTCCTGTGGTTGACTTCAAGTTTCATTCCATTGTGGTCAGAGAATATGCCTGAAATGATTTCTATACTTTTAAATTTGTTGAGGTTAGTTTTGTGCCACAGTATGTGGTCAATCCTAGTGAAATCTCCATGTGCACTTGAAAAGAATGTATATTCTGGGTTTTTTTGAGGTAGGGGGGGATGTACTGTCCTGAAAATATCAAGTCTAATTGTTCCATTGTGTCATCTCTCTTGCTTTATTGATTTTTTGTCTGCTGATGTCAGTGGGGTGTTAAAATCTCCTACTATTATTCTATTCCCATCCATTTATCCTTTTATGTCTATTAGCATTTGTTTTCTGTGTTTGGGGTATCCCATATTAGAGGCATATATATCAACAAGTGTAATATCCTCTTATTGAATTGATCATTTTATCATTAAATAGGTCATTCTTTATCTTTCTTTATGGGCTTTGTTTTAAAGTCTATTTTGTCTGATATGGATATTGTGACTCCCACTGTCCTGTCACTTCCATTCCCATTAAATATCTTTTTCTATCCCTTCAAATTTAATTTATATGTGTCCTTTGCTCTAAAGACGGTCTGTTGTAAGCAGTCTATCATAGGCTCTTATTTTTTTTTTATCCACTCTGCTTCTCTATGTCTTTTGATTGGAGTGTTCAGTCCAAGACATTTAAGGTAATTATTGATAAGTATGTGTTTATTGTCATTTAAACCTTGTTTTCCAGTTGACTCTATGTTCCTCCTTTGTTCCTTTCTTTTTCTTTCTTTGGTTGGATGATTTCTTTTTATTTTATGTTTGTTCTCTTACTTTTGGTTTTTATGAATGTAGTTTGTTTTTATTTGTAATTATCCTGTTTTTCAAGAATGTTAAGTCCTTCCTTTATCTGCTTGCTTTAGCCTGATAGTCATTTAGTCTCAAACCCATTAAAAATAAGTCTGGATTTTCTTGTTCTCCTTCCCCACGTTTTATAATTTTGATGTCCTTTTTTATTCTTTTGCTGTTCCTTGTGTTTATCATCGCTTTCACAAACAGTTGGGGATTTTTGTTTGTTTGTTTTGGGTTTTTTTAAATCTGTATACTGGCTTATTTAAGTGATTACTTTCCAATTGTGATTCCCACCATCCTCTATCTTCTTACTTCTTTGCTATTTAGAAGACTTTTTTTTATATTTCTTTTAGAATGTGTTTAGTATTGCTGTATTCTTTTAGTTTATGTTTGTTAGAGATATTCTTTATTTTTCCTTCTTTTTAAAATAATAATCTTGCTGGGTAGAGTATTTTAGACTGCAAATTTTTTTTCTCTTTAAGAACTGTGAATATATCCTGCCATCCTCTTATGGCCTGTAGTGTTTCTATAGAGAAATCAGCTGATAGTCTTATTGGGGTTCCCTTATAATTAACTCTTTGTATTTCTCTTGCTGCCCTTACCTTCACCTTATCTTTAGCCATTTTTATCATGATACATCTTGGTGTGGGTCCCTTTCAGTTCAACTTGTTTGGGGCCCTTTGTGTTTCCTATATCTGGATATCTATGTCCTTAATTTTTTGGAAAGTTTTCAGCCATAATTTCTTCAAATATATTTTTAATCCCCTTTTCTTTTTCTTCTACTTCTGGAATCCCTATTATGTGTAGATATGTGCTCTCTATTATCCTATAGATCGCATACTGATTTCTTTTTTTATTATTATTATTTTTTTTTTCATTTGGCTTTCTGTCTGCTGTCCTGATTGGGTGATTTCCATTATTCTGTCTTCCAAATCACTTATTTTTTCCTCTGCTTCATTCATCCTGCTCTTCATTGCCTTTAACTCTGCTTTTCTCTCTACAAATGAACTTTCTAATTTTTTCTTGGCTCCTCCTCTTAGTTTCTAGTTCCTTTTTAATGTAATCTGAATTACTGCCAATAGCCATTCTTAATTCCTTCAGTATTTTTATTACCTCTTTTTTGAATTTGGTGTCTGTTAGACTGCAGAGATCTGTTTCATTGCATCTTCAAAGGAATTCTCTTTTCTTTTAAATTGGATTTTTTTTTTCTTTTTCTTTTTTGGATGTGAGGGCTGCTTTTGGTTTGGCTGCTTGCTTTTCTTTCCTTGGTTTAAGCAGGCTCTTTTCCCCTTGACAGGGAGTGAGTGAGCAGGTTCATGGCCTGCATGTGCTTCCAGGGTGGTGGGGGCAATGGGCAACACCTGCAGATGACACCAGTTTGTAAGGTCCTTGGCAGTTGCAATGACCCTCAGGGATGTGGGGCTTGTGCCCAGAGCCCTTGGCAGAAGCAGCTGCTGGATGTTTGTGTTCCCAGGGAGGTAAGGAAAATATACAGTGCTTGGGTGCAGGGCCTACTGTGGTGGCAACCCCTGAAGTGACTGGACTCACCAGCAGTGCCTGGTCATGGGACCCTTAGTGGTTGTGGGCTGCACTCACCCCAGGAATCTGAGGTGGCTGCAGCAGATTGTACCTGTAAACCATGCAAGAAGGTGCCCACTGCCTGAGAGCCCATGCATGTGCAAAGAAAAAAGTTCCTGGTGTTTCCATCCTCCTCTCACACTCCCCAACAATTTTTCCTTGCTTTTCTCATAGGTATTCCTCCTGTGGTCCCTTGGCTGTGGTGCACCTCTCCCCAGCCCCCTCAAGCTATTTCCACACAGCCAACGCTACTATTCTCCCTGGAACTGACTCTGAAGCCCAAGTCTCAGTGTCCAGCCCCACCAGATGTTTCAGGCTGTGGTTCATGGGGTGGTGGTACTGATGGTCTGTGCATCTCTCTCTCTCTGCTTTGTCCTCCTTGGACTGGCTGTTGTACTTTCCTCCCAAGATGTGAGATTTCCACTCTATCCTGACTGATCTTCCCATTAGTTAGGTGGCCTCCTGATTAGTATCCTGATTAATTTTATTTTTCACAGCTCCCTCTCAGAAGTGCTAATCCCATCCTATTTCCTTTTTCTCATTATTTTTCTCTCTCTCTCTTTTTTTAAATTTCCTACCCAGTTAATATGGAGTGTTTCTTACCCTTTTTGGAAGTTTGAGGTCTTCTGCAAGCATTCAGTAGATCTTTTGTGCAGATCATTCTGCACGTAGATTTCTTTTTTTTTATGTGTTTGTGGGAGGAGGTGACTGCCATGTCCTAATACTCTGCCATCTTGATCCCTTGTCTCTTACTCTTTCATTTGAGACCAGTTCCAAAGTATTATCATTTTGCTTAAATTTCCCTGCCTCTATTAATTTAGGTGAAACCATTACCTATTAAAAAAGTGTCCTTGTTTGGGAGTATCCCTGTAGAGTATGCACATGCCCAGTGGCTTTGGCGAGAAAGATAGATTTAACATGAATAAAAGTTCTATCTTTCCACTGGGTGTGCTGGCATCTATCAACTTGGAAATGAAGGAGCTAGAGCCTGAGCCTCCTTTGAGGCAGAGCTTCCCCTCTGCTTAGTGACTGTCACCACCTTATTGGAGGTGCAGACAGGTCCCAAGTTGCTGGAGCAAAAGCTCTGAGTGTCAGGTCTGAGCTGGCTCTGTTCCCTTTAGATGTGTGCTCTCTGCTGCCCTAAAACTTGCACCCTTGCTGCATAGATGAACAGTTCTGGAGCAGGAGGGGCTTGCATATGCTCTTAAAGCATGAAGGGTCATGAGCTACAGTGGGCCATAAAGGCTGTGGTCAGGCTGCTTCCAACGTAAGCACCAGCACTGGATTCCCCGCACTTCCTAGACACAGCTTCTGATATAAGTATCCTTTTTCCACTATCCCAAGCCTCCAATTCCCCTGCCTTCTTGTGGAGCCTTGCTTCAAATAAGGTGGGGCACTCATGGACTCTCAGCATGTATCAGCATGTGGGATATGGTGTTCAGGCCTCCTTCAGAGATTGGGACCACCCCTGATATGCTGCCTACATAAACACCAGCAGTGGTTATTTCCATCCCACTCAGATCAGACCCCAGACTCAAGTCATCTCTGCATTCCATGACCAAGCTTTCTCTTTGGTCATGGAACCCTTGATCCAGAGTGTAGCTACAACATGAAATAGGCATGGTTGGAGCATTTGCTTGGCTCAGGCAGGGGCAGCCCCTGAGATGGTCACAGGAAATTGGAAAGCCACTTGAGCAGTTTTCAGTCCACTCTCTCTGCTCTCAGGAGCAAACCAGCACTCATATGTTCCTCAGGAGTGAGGTACAGGTTTCCCACAGCTCTACAGTTAAACCCAGTAGCCCTCCAGCAATCAAGGGGTTTTATCCTCCCTATGTTGGATACTTTGAATGGGGTACCCAGTATGTGGCTTGAACTGCTCACTCCCCAGGACAGATCTCCAACTGTGGAATCTCACTTTTCCTCTGGCTCTCCTCCCAGGGGCACAGATCCCAGCCTGATCACTTATCTTCCCTTCTTTCCCAGTTCTGTTTTTGGCCTTTCTTACAGCCTTACTTGTAAGGAGTCTTTCTGCCATTTTCCAGTTAGTTTTCACTGATAATCATCCCACATATGGATATATTTTTGATGTATCCTTTGAGGGAAATGAGTAAAGAATTCAAAGAAAATTATATTTCAAAATCAGAATTTGTAAGATGATAGTCTAAACAAAATGCTATTAAAATAGGAATTAATAACTCCCATACCCCTGGTTATTTGTAATGGTCACTTTTGGTTTGAATAAAAAATAAAACATTATTGGAATCCCAATTTAAAATGAATAACAATGGAACCTAAGGATGAAGACATTATGAGAGCATCTTATAGGCTAAAAGAAACCTTGAATCTAAGGCAAATTAATTCTAAGCAGTAATCCCCATTCTTCAGACTTGTGCCTTGAAGGGTGATGTAGAAAGCATATACAAAATCAAAAGATGGTCGATAGAGCCATAGTTTCATGTAGTGTTTTACATGTCATTTCCTTCAATAGAATTGTTTTTGTAGAAATAACAAACAATATCAGAATTATTTAGGAAAACTAACTATGGAATAGTAGTAATTTGACAGGCTGTACTTAATTGAAAAATTGATAGAGGATATTTGGAGTTTGCAGTTGGTAAGATAAGCACCATGCCAGAGATATTAGCAAATCACTTCACAGTTTACATGTTTATCTGCAGTTTGTATAATCTGCAACCTAGAACATACCAGAGACCGCCTAAAGACACTGTGAAATTGCTTAATATACCTCAGTTCTACCAATGTTCTATAGTATTCATAGGGATCAAGAAAGGTGCCAACTATGAGACTGTATTAGAATGAAAATCTGCATTAACTAAGAGGAAGAGGCATAGCCTTCCACATGAAAAGTTATTCCTTAGACCACAATGTAACATCTGCTAAAGCACTGTCTGAGCATGTGACAGTGAAGAGCACAAAACTAAAATATCTATTTCTAAAGAATTTTTAATTTTGCTGAAGAAGGCTGGTAAGTTTATCCCTTTGAGTGAGCCCCCAAAAGCTCTGAGTTATGTAAAGCAGTAAAGAAATAAAAGAAATAGCCTTTCTGAAATGATCCAGCACTATTTTGTGTTCAGTTAGTGATTCTGTATTTAAAATGCTGTTCTTCAAAAATGTGTTTAGAAGGAAAAAAAGTATTGAGGACTTTAAAGTTAAAGAAGAAGTAGGAATTCTTAGTATGTAAAATAACCACAGAAGGTGTTAGGAGAGTTGTCAATAAACATTCATTTTTCCTTTGTTATTGCTAATCTTCTCTATTGTTGAAAGAAGCCTCTTTGTATATTTCATACATGGCATTGCATTTAGTGTTTCTTTTCATCTTTAGCCTTATGAAATATAATTCTATTTTTCCTTTTTTTATTATAACATGTAATTGTCTAATAAACAACATTCAATTCATTGTTAGAAATTAGCATCTAGGCCTTTACTCTTGTGCCCTAATTTACATTTTAACTTCTGAAACATCTGAGGAGATTTAAATTTTTATATATATTACTATATTAAGAATCATTCCCAAGAGATGTTGGGTAATTCCTACTGAGAGATCAAAGGAATATGCCTAGTTTTTTTAAAAACCTTTAAATGCAAGTCTTCTTCAACTTATGATAGTGTTAAGTCTTGATAAGCCCACTTTAAGTTGAAAATTCATTTTATACACCTATCCTACATAACATCATAATCTATCCTAGTCTACCTTAAATGTTCTCTGAGTACTTACATTAGCCTACAGTTGGACAAAAATCATCTAACACAAAGTCTATTTTATAATAGAGAATCAACTATCTTATGTAATTTATTGAGTACTGTACTGAAAGTGAAAGACAGAATAGTTGTATAGTTACAGAATGATTGTAAGTGTATTGGTTGTTTACCCTCATGATCATGTGACTGACTGGGAACTGTTGCTTGCTGCTGCTGTCCAGCATTAAGAGAGAGCTTCATTCTGCAATCACTAGACCAGGAAAAGATCTAAATTCACAATTCAAGGTATGGACTCTAATGAATGCATGTGCTTTTGCACCATCATAAAGTTAAAAAATCATAAGTCACGGAGTCCCGTCATGGCTCAGCATTTAGCAAACCTGACTAGCATCCATGAGGATGTGGGTTCGATCCCTGGCCTCTCTTAGTGGGCTAAGGACCTGGCGTTGCTGTGAGCTGTGGTGTAGGTTACAGACACAGCTCAGATCCTGCATTGCTATCGCTATCGTGTATAGCAGCTGTAGCTCCTATAAAACCTGTATCCCCAGGAACCTCTATATGCTGTGGGTGAGGCCCTAAAGAAACAAAAAGACCAAAAAAGGAAAAAAATCATAAGTCACACCATTGAAAGTTGGAGACCTTCTCTAGTTTTATTTCATTACAAAATCAATGGTATCCTTGAATTACAGTCATTTGCCTCCTGATATAATTTTTGATTCTTGACATTTATTTCAATATTTTAGTAGGCATTTTACTGTTTTTATCTGTGTGCATTTGTAAGATCTCCTGGGAAAAATAACCAAATGGGAAATGCTTACCAAATCTATGCTTCATTGCTACAGGATGATTAACTACTTTTATTTCTTAAGATTTTCTATTCCTTAAGAAGTAAGATCAATCTTGCTTTCTGAATAATCAGTAGATTATATTAGTGTCAATTGTTATTTGGTGATGGCTGGGAGAATGCTATTAAGAGAGATGTTAAAAATCATTATTAAATAAATGAGTAAGTATAGTTGTCTGTTTGGTAAAGCTATCATCTTCACTTTGAAACCTTGTCTATTTTGTTTTACATTTAATTGTTGTCGTGACAATTTACGCTTTTGCCATGTGCCTGTTAGGCATAAAATGAAAGTATGCTTTAAAGCCCAGTGTTTTTATGTTAACAAGAAATTTTAATAGACTGTTATACATTTAGTTTATCAAACACTAATGACTTTATAGCTATTCTATAAACCCATGATATGTATAACATATAGACCATTTTGCTTTTATATCTGAGATACACAAGCCACACATTTTGCAGAGTATGTGTAAATATTCTGGGAGGCACCACATTTTTGTAAAAGTAGTAGAAAATCATTGAGAATTATCACGGATAATATACCAGAAAAGACTGGATCATAAGATGGTTATGTTCATAATGGAATAATTGCAACAGGATTTGACCTCTTCAGTAAACAAGAGAACTTAAAAAATAAAATAAAAATACTATTTTAACATTAGACAACAGACAGAACAAGACAGTAACCTAAAGGAATGGAAACAGACAAGTTGAGTTTTATAATCACATCACTTACTGCCTTCAGGCACTTTCTAGACCATGATATAGGTGCAGGAAGTGGGAAAGTAAGCAGACTGTGACAGTCCTGTAATTTAAAGAGATGGAGAGTGAAGTGTGGAGAGGCTGAAATAACTGGAATTTGTAGAGCAAAGGACCACAGAGAGGGAACTACACAGGAAAGCCATTCTGGAAATGCACGTAGGGCTGTACTGAGGTACAATGTTTGGCCGGAACTAAGGTGCTCATGCACAGGATGGGAATGCATGAAACTAAACAAAGAATCACTACTGAAGAATCACAACCACAAAGTTTTAATTAGAACAGTTCCCAGAGTCATGTAGAGAAGGGAGATTTTCTAGTCCTGATCACCAGAGGAGAGAGACTTTGGTAATAACTAAGAAATAAGTAAACAACATGAATAAATATATTGATTCCTAGAAATATATAACCTACTAAGGCTTATGAATTTTGAGGAAATGGAAAATCTGAACAAATTAATAATGAGAAAGGTGGTTGAATTAGTTGAATAGTTGAGCTAAACTTGCCCAAAGACAAACTCTTCCTAGTCATGCCAGAAAATGAAGTTGAAAAATAAAGTTTGAAAAATATCATGTAGATGTATGTAAAACTAAACTCCCTGTTAAAACAAAAACCAGAACACTTGAAATGAATATAATAAAATCTAAGCATTCAACAAATTAGCATTCTAGTGTAACTCATAGCTAGATAAAAATTAGGCAATGCAACAAAAGTAACAACTAAAATAAGTAAGTAAATAAAATGAAACAAACAATATCAAAGCTATATGTAGTGTCACACTGGAAAAGATAAAATGAAATTTAAAAATGCAGTTTATTAAAAATGCAGAAAAGTGGAAAGAATAGAATGGGAAATTGAAAACAAATAGCAAGATCATAAGCTAATGTTGCCTATATTAATAATTACATTAAATGAGGTTTCAGACTCTTCAGTTAAAGATGGAAACTTTAATAATAGATTGAAAAAGCAAAATCTAACTCTTTCTTGTGGTGGTAGGCAGAAAAATGAGCCCTTGAAGATGTCTTCATTCTCATACCTGGAACCAGTAATTATACTATATTAAGTAGCAAGAGTAAATATAATTTCATATGGAAGTAAAGTTGCTAATCAGAATAGAGAAAGGTGATCCTGAATATCCAGGTAGTCACTACGTAATCACAAGAATCCTTGAAGGTAGGAGAGGGAGGCAAAAGGAGAGCCAGAGTCAGGGAAACTGATGTGGAGATGAAAACATCAGAATGATTCTATGTGGCAAGGATTCAGCCTGCACTTGCTGTCTTTCAATATGGAGAGAGGATGTGATGAACCCAGGGATGTTGGTGGCCTTTGGGATGTGGAAAAGGCAGGGAAATGGATTCTTCCCTACATCCTCCAGAAAGGAGTACAGCCTCACTTACACTTGAATTTAGAAACCAGAGTTGTATATTTACCCAACAGAAATGTAAAGAAAATAAATTGTTATTGTTTAAGCCGATAACTTTGCATTAATTTGTTACAACAGCAGTATAGTAATAATGCCTGTATATAAAAAACAAACCTTTAAAAAATAAAAAAAGATTTTTTTAATTTCCAATGCATGTGGAACAACAGAGATCAGATTTATTCCTTCACTTAATGCAAATGAAAACAAACAAAAAATATAATGTATGGATAAAAGTTTTGAAGACAAGTGAGGTGAGCCCAACAATTGCACCGCTTGCTATCTTGAAGATTTTTCACATAACTAAAGCTCAAATATATACCTCAAAAAGAAATAAAATCAGGATCTCAAAAAGACTTCTGTGCCTCTATGTTCATTGTATCATTATTCACTACAATGCTTTATTTATTTTTTAATTTTTTAGGGCCATACCCATGGCATATGGAAGTTCCCAGGCTAGGGGTTGAATCTGACTATAGCTACTGGCATAGCTACAGCCACAGCAACAGCTAATCCAAGGTGCATCTTTGCCTACACCACAGCTCATGGCAACACTGGATACCCCGACCCACTGAGTGAGGCAGGGGATCAAACCTGCATCCTCAGGGATACTAGTCGGGTTTGTTTCTGCTGAGCCACAATGGGAATTCCAACAGTGCTTTATTTTTAATGAAGACTAAATTCATGTTGTAGCATTATTCATCATAATAATGATCAATCATAGTTCTATTAACATAAATTTTTCTAGCATTCAAAAAAATAAAATGAACATTGTCTAGCAACCAATGAAAATTTAACAGGTGTATAAATAAGCAAAGAAAAAAAAGAAAAGAAATCAATTAAAATAGACCCAAAGCTGACAAAGAAGTATAATTAGCATATAAAGGCAATAAAAGTTATTTTAATTGTATTTCACATGTTGAAAATGTACAGAAATTTTGTATGATAAAAGGACAGATGAAATAAATGATATATTAGATAAAAAATATATAGTTTAAATTTAACAATACATTTAATATTGCAGAAGATTAGTGAATTTCAAAATATTTCAAGATATGTAGAGAATATATAGATATTAAATAAAAGAGGTGAAAAAGAATAAAAAAATAAATGCAACATCAGTAAGCCCAGGGAAATCTTTAAATATCTTAAACATTGTAAAATGGCAGTATAAAAAATGGGGGGATGGGGATACACAAAATATATGTAAAGAAAATTTTCCAAATTTGATGACAATCATCTATCTCCAAATACAGGAAGCTTAACCAATCTCAAACACAAGAACCTAAAAAAAAACCCACAAATTCATAATCAAGTTGCTTAAAAGTTACCAAAGCAGCTGTAGGAAATAAACATGTAGGAAATTAACAGAATAACAAAGGTAACATGACAGCAAATACAGTGTCAAAAAAAAATTGCAAGTGAGAAATCAATAGAAAATACTTTTAACGTTCTGAAAAATAATAATTGTATATAAACTCCTATTAAATATTAACACAACTATTTCTACAGTTTAATAAAAGAATTTATGTCATAAATATATGATATACCCAGAGATTTCCCACTGTGGTACAGTGGGTTAAACATCCAGTGTTGCCACAGCTATGGCTTGAATTTGATCTCTGGCTCAGGAACTTGTATGTGGCCAAATATGTGCGTGTGTGTGTGTGTGTGTGTGTGTGTGTGTGGAATATACTTATGGATTAATCTGGCAAAAGATGTGCAAGAGCTACTTAATTTAAATTATAAAATAATTAGGCATAGTAAATTTGACCTAAGTAATGGAAATGTATATTCATTATAGATTGGGAGACTCAACATTGTGAGAGGACAGTTATTTTCAAATTGATTTATAGTTCAATATAATCTCAACCAAGATTTTTTGTAAAAATTGAAAAGTTGATTTTAAAGTTCATATGAAAATGCAAAACAACTAAAACAGCCAAAACAACTCCGTGAAAGGCAAACTAAGTTGGAAAACAGATACTATCTGATTTCAATTATATAAAGCTATAATAACCAAGACAGTATGGAACTAACCTGAAGGTGGACAAATTGATCGGTGATTCAGCATAGAGTATACAAATATAGAACTGTATATATACGGATGTCTAAATTGCAATAAATATGTAAAGACAATTTAATGATTAGTTTTTGCAACCAATAGTATTAGAATAATTGAATATCTATATGCCAAAAAGGTAAACTTCAATACGTAGCTTGTATGAAATAAAAACTAGATAAAAATGGATTACAGACCTAAACATAAATCATAAATCTATAAAACTTTTAGAAGAAAACCTGCGGAAGGAAACTATAAAGGTTTATAACCTTGATCAGGCAAAAATTATATTACCTATGACTCCAAAGCCACAATTCCTAAAGGAAAAAAATTGATGTAATTTAATCAAATGACACATCCTGTTCTGTCTCCATTACTAAACTAGTCCACAAATCTGTTTCGCCACTGTCTGCTTTTTCATCCACATATACATCCAGGTGATTTTTCTAAAACCTCTTTAAATGTTTTGTTATATAAACAAGGCTCCCCTGAACCACATCAGGCTGAAGGGTAACGTTCATAGACTTCATATAACACAAAAAGTTAAAAAAAAAATCAGAACCTTATAAATCAACTATACTTTGATAAAAGCATAAAAATTCAAGCAACCCTTAATTATCTGTTCATATGTAATACAATTTTTGTGACCTAAGGCCCTTCAAAATGTTTCATTTTCTTGCCAAGAAAACCTCATAGGCTTTATGTTCTATGAGTATGTTTCAAAGTTTCTGTGAAGAATATGCTGATATCAATTTCTAATTTTTGTTTGCTATTTTCCCCCTTTGCTTGCTCCTACTGAAACCTGGCAAAGCAGATTTTGTTGTTGTTTTTTATAGTGCTCCATTTTTTCCCTATGCATTTAGTTTTTTAATAGAATATCACTCTGTACCTATCTCTTGTCCTCAGAGCCGTGGTCTTACAAACACTGCTGCTGTGGAATTGGGTCAGAATGTTTTTTAGTGACAACACATTGTGTTATAATCTAGAGGGCAGAAAACAACTTTCTTTCATATTTTCTTAATCCTGATATTCTCTGTCATACATCATTCATTACATGTTTATTATCAGTTATTTTAGAAGGAAAAATTGAGATTTATCAAAAAATAGTTGTAGACCAAAGTATGGTAATATTCCCAGGATAGAAATAATTACCTTTCTTTAGTGTCCTCGTTTGTCTTGTATCACAAAGTTTTCATACTTTCTCTAAAAACCATACCCTTAGAAAAAATTAAAACTATAGGAGTTCCAGTCGTGGCTCAGAGGTTAACAAATCTGACTTGCATCCATGAGGATGCCGGTTTGATCCCAGACCTTGCTCAGTGGGTTAAGGATCTGGCATTGCTGTGACCTGTTGTGTAGGTCACAGATGCGCCCCAGATCCTGCTTTGCTGTGGCTGTGGTGTAAGCTGGCATCTACAGAAAAAATTAAAACTATAAAGCAAATAAAACTATAAATAAAAATGAAATGTTATGTACATTGCAGCCTCACCTTTATACTGTAATAAATTTATCATATTTTAATGACATACATAGCAAAATAGTGTTTCCTTACCTCACTATAATGTTTCAATAAATTATAATTTTAAATCAATGGCAACTTAACAGATATAACAATTTATTTTGTTTCCTTTATTTACATATTAATTTTATTTGTATATCTGGTTGTTAACAATCTTCTGAAATAAAGGATTAGTTTAATTGATCTATTTTTATAATAATTTAGAGGAAGGCATTATACTACAAAAATACATATTTGCTTTTTTGAACAGTTTGTTGCTAGAAGTATATCAGTATAATGTTAATGAATTATTAAATAAAATATTTAAATTATGGTATTTCAAAAATGTAGCTAAATAGGCCAAATTGATTGTGTAATGATATGTTGCATACCAATTAATGTATTAATTTAACCGGTGTGTGTTAAGCATCTAACAATGCAAGGTATCAGTTAGTTTTGTGCTAATGTGTAGTTAAGACTCTTAATCTTGATAAAAGACCACAGTCTCCTGGCCTGACCCTCAGCTGGGAACTTAAAGCCATATGCACATTTATGGATAAAATTGCCAGGGGCTGTGAAAGAAATTTTCCTGAGGTTTCTCGCCATGCAATCCCAGTGCACTGTGATGCCAAAGCCTATTGGTGAAATTCTAATAGAGGCTAGATTAATAGTATATGGAGATGCAATGTTTGATGGGACTAAGGTGAAAGTTTGGACAAAAACTGGAATTTTAGGCTCATTTTATGTCAAGTGATTGTGGTTCTTACATCCAAGATTATTGGGATGGTATTATGTCTGACTGGGGAACAAGTCCCCTATCTTGTATAATAAAGCAGAAGGCATTCATTCTTTGTACAATATTATTCTTTGTACAATATTACACGCTAAATAGGAACCTATATAATTTTCCAAGCCCAGGCAGGTTTTTAATTTGTAATAATATCAGATACCTGGTGGATAAAAAGACATTACTACAATTGCTGACATGCTAGAATTCTGGTTCCAACTAATTCTTGGTACAGTGGTCCAGTGTGACCCATGGAAAAATGTGGATGGCTCATGGAGACCAACAAAAGATTACAAATGCTTGAATAAAGTACTATCACTTCTAGTCTCAGCAGTTCCTGATTTGGTTTTAATGGGGAAAAGAAAAAGAAAAAAAAAGTAAAACCTAAAGGATACCAGGAATCAGTGAGTGATAGATTGTGCAAATGCTTATCTTGATCTCAATCTTGAAAAAGAAAAAAACTTGCATGCACAGTGTCTTCAAATGCAGGTTATCAAAATCTGCATTTACTGCATTGCCCCCAAGGTTGTTTGAATTCATCAATTTACTGTAATGATTTGGTTAAAAGGGATTAATGCTTGTCCCCAGTTAGAGAACATTCTATATTGATGATACAATGATAATACCAGAAGGTGAAAAGTAAGCTAGGACTAACTTAAATTCAATAGTGACATATGTGACTAAGAGATGCTGGTGGATGAATCTAACAAACGATCCAAGGGCCATCCAAACAGAGAAATTCTCATGAAAAACTTAGGCAGAAGCTACTTGAAACATTCACAGGTGACTACGAATAAACTGGAGTCATTGCCTACCCCCATAACTAAGCAAGAAGCACAATGCCTGGTGAACTTGTTTGGATTTTGAAGGATTCATATTCCACATCTGGGAATACTGCTAGATGATATGCACAAAAGTAGCTGAAATAAAGCCACTTTTTGAATGGAGCCCAAAACAATAAAAGGTTATGGTCTCAATGGCAAAAAGTGATGACTCATTCCATGCCTTCCAGCCCTTATGACCCCATTTCAATCTGATTTGGATATATGTTCAGCTTGAACTTAGGCAGATGGAACTTTATGGCTAAACCTTGTGAGTGCTGCCCAACAGGAAATACTGGGACTTTGGTCCAGAAAATTTCCAAACACAGTGGTAAGATACATGCCATTTGAGAGACAATAATTGGCTTGTAATTGTGCATCAATTAAAACTGCCCTTATTACTGAAGGACTTAAAATATTCTCGATACCTGTAATAACTGCAATGTCTTGAATTACATCAGAAACACTCTAATAATGAAAGCAGTGTCCAGAAAAGTTCCATAATAAAATAGCAAAGATTTATTTGGGACCATGCTACTGAAGGGAGATACTCATTGTATTCAGGAGCAGGTAGCCTCTTTTCCTCTAGGACTGACTTTGGCATCATCTAGGTAAGCTGCTAGATCCTATTGCAGCAAGTGTGGTGCTCTATGAACAGCTCCCAAATAACACTATGGAGTATTCAACTGACCAACAAAACACCACATTTACAGATGGCAGTTCCAAGGTGGACAGACAGCATCCTATTTTGAAGGCTGACACATTACTACAAACTAATGGAAAACTCTAAAAAAAGGTAATAAACCAATCAGTTCAGTGGACTAGATTGCAGTGATGGAATAACTGAATACCAATAAAAGCCCTGATGTTAGGTTATATACTAACTCATGGGTGGTGGCCAGTAGCCTGCCCATATGGCCAGGCAGATGGTCAATAAAAACAGAATTATTAAAGGGATGCCTCTAAGTGTCACCAACTTACTAAAATCCTATTGGAATTTGAGGAGCACATTAAACTAAACCCCTCAAAATTCATTTACTGTTTGAAAAGTGATTAGAACCATCCAGTGGTTCATCCTGGTACACTTGCTCAAGGTGGCCACCTGGGTTTCTGAAGTGAGAAGTCATAGGGGATGTAATGCAGGGGCATGTTACACAGCAGCACACAATGGAAACCACTCTCAGTACAAACTGTGAACTAATGAATTGTTATCAGCTGACTTAAAACCCAAAGTAACTGAATCATGACCAATTGTAAAGGCATCTTTCCATAAAAATATCTGATATACGGAGAAAATTCAATTTTGTTGGGAAGATATAACAAATCTTTTGTAATTCTCATTGATTTGTTCTATAATAAAACTGAAATTTACCATGAGGATACTGCAATATAGTGTAACACTGGTGGTGTTGGAATGGTTCAAGGACCTAAGCAAGTAAACTAAGCAAATTGATTATATAATCATTTTTACATGAATGATGAAATGTATTGGGAGGTCAAGTTATAACCTCCTTAGGATATAGTACTCATGAAAGATGACTTGCCTGAGTAAAAACTCAATTTAGCTAACCGTGAGTTGATTTCTATGCTTATTACTAGGTATATTCATTCTGAAACTATTGCTGTTTATGCACTATAAATGCTTCCCTAAATGGAAATACCTGGAGAAATTGGATTTTTTGCTATAGAGGAATGTAGGCCATGAAATAGTGGGATAGACTGTGAAAAGATTAAGTCAAAAGACATGAGTTGCTTAAATTCTTGATATTCCCCCCAGAAAGTCCTATCTTCAGGATTGGTCCTTTTCTGGCTCCTGAAAGTTCAGCTGAGTTCATGAGTATTCTGCCTGATAAGAATGTTTTTCTGTACCTGAGCCACATGGTACCAGTTTGATTGGATAGTTTATGCTAATAATGTGATTAATGGTGAATGCCGGTTTTTGTTTTAATGCTTGGAGTCTCAGTCACTGAGGTCAGTCACATGGGTGTTACATGCCAATGTAAGTGACCTCCACAATCAAAAACCATGGACACTGAGGCTCAGATGACCTTCTCTGGGCAGCCATACTTTACACATGTTGACAAACATTGTTGCTGAGAAAGTTAAGGGCACCTGTGAGACTCCAAAAATGGACCTTTGGAAGCTTGTGGCTAATTTTCCCAGAAGCTTCTCCAATGGGCATTCCCCTTTGCTAGTGTCAATGTGTATCCTTCTGCTGAAAGAAACTGTAACCATGAGTATAATAGTGTTTGTAAGTCTTATGATTTATTCTAATGAGTCACAAAGCCTGAAGTAGCCTTAGAGACCTTTAACACAGAAATTGAAAGAGTAGATCACATACTATATAAGCTAGATACAGAGTTAATTTTTCAACAGGCTGAAGAGAAAGCTCAGGAATAAATGTTATATATGGCTCATTTATTGTACTATCTGTAACAGTACAAAAACAAATATTTAGGTGAAAGATATTACAGATATTAACTCAAACATTCTACTCATAATGACTCAGTATGTGGCATTTATATCTTTTCTATGTTTGTGTCTTTAGATCTCTAATATCTGCCCTCAGATGTATAATATACACTGTCCAGCTCTTTTGCTGGGACTTTTTCTCCAAAAAATACACTAATTCATGCCCTTTCAGGACCTGCAGGCTATATCATCCATTGAACAATAGAAACTGGCAGGGCTCCTCATGGAAAAGAAGAAATTTTAGATATTTTCCCTGTTATCTCATTACTTTCCTCTTCCTCCCTGCAATTTTTTCCTCACTTTTGTGAAGGCTTTTCCCAAAAGCATTTCTTTGACTTCCTCTTCTTGGTTCTGCCTTTGAGTCAAATATATAGGCCTCTCTTTGCATAGTACTTTTGAGGACATACCATACCTTGCATTAACAACAGACAATTAAATGATGTGTTCTCTCATTTTATATATTGCCAGAAAGATTTCAAATGTTTGTGTATGTGTATGCTTGCTGGACATATTTTTTTCAGAAGCAAAATTATCTTTGTAGGTAATTACTTCACAAACAAAATAGGCCAAGGCTATGGTACATACAATTGTTTGCTTACAAAGAATACCTCCCACCCTTCCTCTTTTCTAGTAATGACTGCCTCAGTCTGTAAATATGAAATGCCAGGCACTCACTTTCCCAGCTATCTTTGTAATAGGATATCAGATATGTGATTAAATCCTGGACTATGTGAATAAATTAAATGTGCTAGTGTCATATTTTGTTTCTAGGAAAAATTTCTGAAGTCTTATAGTAGAATTATGCAAAAATAGAAGTCCCTTCTCTCTTTTTCTGTACTTAGATGTTTTCACTCACTGAAAATGTTGCTTGGATCTGTTGGAGGCATTTTGTAACATACGTGGAGTATCAAAAAAATAAGGTAACCTAAAGTTACAACATCACTGTTTTATTAAATGAATGATGAATTCAACTACCTCTGGTTTCCTGTTTAGGGAAAATAACCACTCAGTGTTTTATAATAACAAACACACTAATGGAAAATATAGTCAAGCCTAGGAGACCAAAAAATGTATGCTTAAGTTTTAATATATTAAATTTCATAAGCATTAGTTAACATGATATAAATATATGGACCATGTTCCCAAACCAAACTTGAGAAAGTAGATCATTTATTTGCAGGGTACCAAGCAAGGTGGACAAGCAGTTAATACTTAAAAGACCCAAGATCCCCAATAGCTTTCAAACCAGGATTTTTAAAGGCAACATGAGGGATGAGGGTTGTAATGTGTGTGATCAGCTCCTAGACATTCTTCTAATTGTTTGGTGGTGAGATAATAGAGTGATGTTTCAGGAATCTAAATCACAGTCTTCTGGTTCCCAGGAGTCTGGAGGGGTCTATGTGCTTCTGATTGGCATATAGTCAACATTCTCCACAGGGTGGGAGTCTTAGTTTCTGTTAAACAACGCAAAGATATGCTTCAGATTGTTATCTTTATGCCTCCAGGAGGAACTAGAAGTTCTCTGATTCTATTGTTCAAGCTATTATTACTTTACTTATTTGACTACTTTCCTTTGTTTCTGCCTTTTCTCCTTCTCCAATCATTAACTGCAGGAATCTGATTTTTGGAACTTGAGGAACTTGTCCTAAGAGACAAACACTTTTTCAACAATCAAGAAGTGTGGTACATGGAAGGCCTTATACCCAGAATGGACCTTCAGGGGCCTGCCCTGTTTCAACCAATTGTTAGGTTATGTATATTTTCTATACCTTAAGGACACAGAAATTAAAACAATAATTATTGCATTAATTGTAATGAGATTTTATCAAAGGTGGATATGAGACATTGGGGAAAAATGCTTCTTCCTCACCTTGGGTAGAATGACCTATGTTATTAGTGAAGTTACTAGAGGAATCAGGGATGAATCACCCATCCCCTTTATTTTATTTATTTATATTTTTATATATTATTTAGGTTTCTTTCTTTCTTTTTTTTATTTTATAATGATTTTATTTTTTTTCCATTATAACTGGTTTAGTGTTCTGTCAATTTCCTACTGTACATCGAGGTGACCCAGTCGCACATACATGTATACATTCTTTTTCCTCACATTATCATGCTCTGTCATAAGTGACTAGATATAGTTCCCAGTGCTGTACAGTAGGATCTTATCGCTTATCCATTCCAAAGGCAATAGTTTGCATCTATTAACCCCGAATTCCCAATCTATCCAACCCCCACTCCCTCCCCCTTGGCAACCATAAGTATTTTTTTTTAGAAATTGATATATTTGGAGAATGTGCTTTATTTCCATAACTCATGATAATGAGGTAAGCTTAGCGATATGTCCTTGCTTATAGAAGTGTGTATTTGTCTGTTATGAATACTTGCTCTATATACACTGCCTAATTCTGATATTCAGAACTTGACCTTATGATTAAGTCTTACTTACAAATCCATTTCAAGAGGTTTTTAATCTCCATTCTTATTATGTATGTCTTTTTAATTAGTCCAAAACTGGCATGTAAAAGAGTGGTTTTATTGAAAGAGGTCTCTCAGACTACAACATCATGAACTAATAATGAACCATTCAGATAATTACGAAAATGGCATAGCAAACTGATGTTGGTGCCCCAAAGGTATTTCTTTTGCACCCACCTGATACTGGTAAATATGGATGGATTTTCTGAGAAGCCAAGTGTATCATAGAAATCTAGTGATAAGCTGAATCATAGTTAATATGTTTTATTTCCCTGAAGTTTGTTGGGGAGTTGTTTTCATTTCTATTTTGGCTCCCTCACCAATAAAAGCAGCTTAGCTGCGTTAGAATCTTCACTTTACTTAGATTGCTCTTCACTGCATGTGAATTGTAGTGAATCTCTCAATAAAGCACAACTATATTTGCAGGATACTCCAGCAGTTCCTGAAATCTTGATGATTACCTGCTTACTGTCCCTGTGGTGGCCCTTGCACTTGGCACTCTGACTTGAACTTTGTGTATTTTAGACAGTGAAACCCAGCAGGGCCCTGCGGGGCTGTGGGCATGGAAGCCTTCCTGTGTCCCCCATTCCTTGTTTTTAGGAAATAGACTTCATTCAGCCTCTAGGACCTTTCCTGAGTTCCAAAGTATAGGTTCAAATAGTTGCTAATCAGAGAAGGGAGGGAATGCAGTCTTGGGGCAGGGTCCAGGTTTCTCTTCAAGAATATGCATAACAATGTCTTTGAGTTCTGCAGAACTAACACTCCCCAACAAATGAAAGATATTTCATACCAAAAACAAGGAGGACCACCAGAACCTGACCCAGGGCCACTAAACACCAATTTTGAAGATTGAAAGCTTGCATCTACCCCAATCCTTACCTGCAGTCCTATGTTTCACTCCAAAACTATAAATCTACCTTCTGTTTTCTCTCAAAGGAGAACACAGTATCTAAGGCCTTAGCCTGCTATGGCCTCCTTTGCTTGACAAAGCTATGAAACTATTTTTTTTTCCTCCATCGCCCAAAACTCTGTCTCCATGTTTCTTTTGGCACCGGTGGACAAAGTTCAAGTTTCATCACAAAAGGACCAACATTATACCAAATCTTTATGTTTTTCCCCTTTGTGTGGAACCAGTCAAAATTTGGTAGGAGCTAGTTATTTCCTTTAATCACTTCCCATAAGATTAACATGTCCATAAACTTAAAAATGCTGACTTTCTGATGGTAACCATTTTGTAGTGTTACAAATTATTTTTATATAAAAATTCATTTGGGGAGTTCCCATTGTGGCACAGTGGGTTAAAAATTAGACTGCAGTAGCTTTGGTCACTGTGGAGAAATGGGTTAGATCCCTGGACTAATACAGTAGGTTAAAGGATCATAGCTGTGGCTCAGATTCAGTCCCTGGCCACGGAACTTTCATATGCCACGGGTGCAGCCATTGAAAAATGTATTTTAGGTTTTTTATTCATATTTTGATATAAATAGTAGTATTTGGTCTCCAGGCATCATATTGAATTTATTCTCAGATATTTGATAATAACCTTTCATATAAATTGACTTATAATCAATAAGTATTCAAGAATTAATTTTTCTTAAACATCAGACCCATACACATACATATAAACACAAGAGATCAGTCTTGTACTTCCTTGTATAAGCAAATTAAATGTCATAACAAATTTCTGTTTAAGAACACTACAGCTCTTCTGAACCAAGAATCACTTATTTTGTCCAGTAGATTAAGAGATTTTTTTAATTGACTACCAGGGGGTTGACTGCTATGTGGGAAAAGAAACTAAACAAAAGCTCACAATAATTATCACCACAAAGAGAATAGGAAACATACAAATAATTGAAATAGTTTTATTTTAAAATAAATATCTGTAACCTTAAAAACGGTAATATAAAATACTCATGTATTCAAAACCACATGGACTCCATTAGCTAAATAAATACCATTGATAATTACAAGGAAAGAAATTATTTTTAGTCATCTAAAGAAATATTTGATTAAGTGGTGAAAACTTAACCAACATGATTGAATAAGTATATGTAAACAAGAAATGCACATTACCATTTTTTAAGAATTAAATATATCTCTATTCTGTTCCATTGATCTGTATGTCTCTTTTGGTACCAGTACCACACTGTCTTGATGACTGTGGCTTTGTAATATAGCCTGAAGGCTGGGAGAGTTATGCCTCTTGCTTGGTTTTTGTTCCTCAGAATTGTAAAAGCGATTCTGGATCTTTTGTGGTTCCATAGAAATGTTTGGATTATTTGTTCTAGTTCTGTGAAAAATGTTATGGGTAATTTGATAGCGATTGCATCAAATCTATAGATTGCTTTGGGTAGTATGGCCATTTTTACAATATTAATTTTTCCAACCCAGGAGCATGGAATATCTTTCCATTTCTTTATATCTTCTTTCGTTTCCTTGATTAATATTTTACAGTTCTCGGCATATAGGTCCTTTACCTCTTTGGTCAGGTGTATTCCCAGGTATTTGAATTTTGGGGTGCAGTTTAAAAGGTATCATATTTTTGTATTCCTTTTCTAATATTTCATTGTTAGTATACAGACATGTGACTGATTTCTGAATGTTAATCTTATGTCCTGCTACTTCACTGAATTTGTTGATCAGTTCAACTAGTTTTTGGGTTGCGTCCTTAGGGTTTTCAATATATAGTATCATGTCATCTGCATACAGTGACACTTTTACCTCTTCTTTTCCAATTTGGATGCCTTTTACTTATTTAGTTTGTCTGATTGCTGTGACTAGGACTTCCAGTACTATGTCGAATAACAATGGTGAAAGTGGGCATTCTTGTCTTGTTCCAGAAATAAACCCAGACACCTATGGTCAATTACTCTTTGACAAAGGAGGCAAGCACATAGAATTGGAAAAAGAAAGTCTATTCAGCAAGCATTGCTGGGAAACCTGGACAGCTGCATGCAAATGAATGAAACTAGAATACACTCTCACACTATGCATGAAAATATACTCAAAATGGCTTAAAGGCCCAAATAGAGGACAAGACACCATAAAACTCCTGGAAGAGAATATAGGCAAAGGATTCTCTGACATCAATCTTACAAATGTTTTCTCAGGTCAGTCCAAGAGAAATAAGAGCAAAAATAAACCAATGGGACCTAATCAAACTGATAAGCTTTTGCACACCAAAGGAAATGAAAAAGAAAACAAAAAGACAACTTACAGAATGGGAGAAAATAGTGTCAAATAATGCAACTTCCAAGGGCTTAATCTCTAGAATATACAAGCAACTTACACAACTCAACAGAAAAAAGCCAACAACCCAATAGAAAATGGGCAAAAGACCTGAATAGACATTTTTCCAAAGAATATGTACAGATGGCCAACAAGCACATGAAAAACTGATCAACATCCCTTATTATTAGAGAAATGCAAATGAAAACTACCATGAGATTACCACCTCACACCAGTCAGAATGGCCATCATTAAAAAGTCCACAAATAGCATGCTGGAGAAGGTGTGAGGGAAAGGGAACCCTCCTGCACTGTTAGTTGGAATGTAAACTGGTACAACCACTATGGAGAACAGTATGGAGGTACCTTAGAAAACTATGCATAGAACTTCCATGTGACCTAGCAGCCCCACTCTTGGGCATATATCTGGACAAAACTCCCCTTAAAAATGACACAGGCACCTGCATATTCATTGCAGCACTATTCACAATAGCCAAGATATGGAAACAACCCAAATGTCCACCGACAGATGGATGATTGGATTAGGAATAAGTGGTAAATATACACAATGGAATACTACTCAACCATAAGAAATAATGAATTAAAGCCGTTTGCAGCAACATGGATGTAACTAGAGACTCTCATACTGAGTGAACTAAGTCAGAAAGAGAAAGACAAATACCATAATATATCACTTAAATCTGGAATCTGGAGTTCCCGTTGTGGCCGTGGTTAATGAATCCGACTAGGAATCATGAAGTTTCAAGTTCAATCCCTGGCCTTGCTCAGTGGGTTAGCAATCTGGCATTGCCCTGAGCTGTGGTGTAGGTCGCAGACATGGCTTGGATCTGGCATTGCTGTGGCTCTGGCGTAAGCTGGTGGCTACAGCTCCGATTAGACCCCTAGCCTGGGAACTCAATATGCAGCTGGAGCAGCCCTATAAAACTCAAAAAGGCAAAAAAAAAAAAGAAAAGAAAATCTGGAATCTAATAGAGGGCACAAATGAACATTTCCACAGAAAAGAAAATCATGGACTTGTAGAATAGACTTGTGGTTGCCAAGGGGGAGGAGGAGGGAGTGGGATGGATTGGGAGCCTGGGGTTAATAAGTGCAACCTATTGCTTTTGGAATGGATTAGCAATGAGATCCTGCTGTATAGTATTGAGAACTATGTATAGTCACTTATGATGGAGCTTGATAATGTCAGAAAAAAGAATGTACACATGTATGTGTCACCACATTGTACAGTAGAAAAAAGATTATTGGGGAAATAACAATAAAAAAAGAATTAAATATAAATGTCTGAATTATATAAATGTTGCTGGAGAGCCCAATCCATGCTACATGTTGATGTAGTACTTATAGGTTGACTGATTTAATAATAATTAAAATAAGTAATTAGTAAAAATATAATATGCATGCCATCAATATATATGTTTTTAATTGTTATCATTCAGCATTTAGTATTTAGAATTCAGCTAAATTTTTGGTAGACATTTAACTAACTATTCAGTTGATGTAACCATCATCTTTTTCTCCTAGTAAAATGACTTTGTAATTCAACTATGGTGAAGGAGTATTTATGATTGGGAATTTTCAGGCAAAGGTCTGAAAGAGCTTAATTTTTTTCTAAACTATTTGTAGTAAACCTAAAGCTTGGTGTTCAGTACCACAGTATTTTAGTTTACATGCTAAAGGCAAAACTGTTTCTAGGCAGTAACCAGAGAAAAATGAGCAGCTGGTGGAGGAGAAATATGATGCTATTTGTTTATGTTAGACTATCAAAAAAAGGCTAGATAGTATTAGTCCAAGTTTTCGTTATTTCCCAAGGCAATCAACACAGCACCAGCTAGGCACACTGGCTGGATATAACAGCTGGATATAACTGCATTTGCAGTGGTATAACCAAGAAGGGCTTACAACTGTAGTTCTCATGTAAGAAAGTATTTCCTAATTTCAAAAATAGTTTTATGGACATCAGCCCACCCTGAAAACTCAGGTGATTAAAGGAATTCATGATTTCATATTATTGAAAGATGTTGGTTTCCCAAAGAAGCAAATATTTGTTTGCAAATTAAAATCTGCATAATAGAAATATAGCAATGCGTTTACCATTTTGATTTAATGTTTCTCTATCAAAATTTAAAACTGTTAATTGCCTTGTGTGGTTTTAGTATCAGTCATTGAACACCTGATTGGGTCAAATTCTAATCACAGCATAGTTAAGACATTTCTTAATTGTTTCCAAGGTTTTATCTTAGAAACAAGCTGAATTGTGAAGCGGGGTTTAGGATACAGGCAGATAATTGGTCAGCTCCAGTTAGTTGGGTGATTTGAATTCCTTTTAGTTCATAAGGCAACATCTAGTGAATGATCATTAACTTTTAGGGAATAATTGGATAATCAGTTATTCATTACTTGACAATTACTTATTGAGTACCAATTATATGCAAGATTGTTTCTACATAATTGGACTCCATTAGTGAACAAAATAGACAGAGATTCTGCACACACAGAAATGGATTTACTTTCTAGAAGTGTTGGATAATAACAAACAAGATAATGCATGAGTAAACTTAAATTAGAAGTTGATTAAAAAAATCTATAGATAAAAGGAAAAGTAGAGCTAGGTAAGGGGAATCTGAAAGGAGTGGAAGATAGTTCAGAATAGAAGTTGATTTTACATGAGGTTATTAGGACTGGCATAATTTTTTTTCTTTCTGTTTGTTTTTCTTTTCTTTTCTTCTTTTTCTTTTTTTTTTTTTTTTTTTTTTTGCTAAAGGAAATTCAAGTCAGCAATTCAATGGAAAAGCTATGGAAATTGATGCTCATCTGAAGAAGTCAGATTGCCACATCTCAATATCATGGCAATTAGACAGATTCAATTAACCTTTACTCATTTCCTACTATTTGCCAAGTGTTAGTGCAAAGCATGATCATTAATAATATGTTGATTAAATAACAGTGCTTTGAAGCAGTTATTACTGCCCAGGACTCACGGAAGTTCGCAGAGGTTAAGTGACTTGCTTAGGGCCATAGTGGAAATTGATCTGAGGTAGGAAAGAAGGAGATACGCTGAAGAAGGTTTGGCTATTAGTACCTAGATTTTAAAATACTTTTAATTGGATCAATGACTGCTTTTCTTTCTATTTCTTCAAACCTGGGAAATCCATATATTGATAGAGAAAATTTTAGTTGTTTATGTGTTTATACTTTTTATTACGTTATGTGCTGAATACGATTTTCTGATTCAAACTGCTTTTAAGTTTGTTGAACATCACAAATGTTGTTATGTAGATTACATTTCTCCATTCCATTATAAAAAAAATAATGATCACTAGGGCTCATAGATTATTAGAATAAAACATTGGCTTCAAAGGAAATTTAAAAAAAATAGATCCAGAAACTAAAGTAATGCAGTACATCAAGAAACCAGTTTGTTGCATACTTATATCTACTCACAGTGGTTAAGTAGATTTTGGAAGAATTCTGCTTCTATTCCAGAGAGATAAAAGTTTTCAGCTCTAAAGTAACCATTCAAGGACATGTTACATTAAGCAGAAAGAGGAAACCAGGCAGCACTTTCAATGCTTTGCTTGTAAGTCCCATTAGCTAGATCATCAAATTCATTAGGCATATTGCAGACAACAGTTTTATTAAGCTCCTTGCACCTTCATGACAAAGGAACCTCTATTTTTTTCAGCTTTCCAATGACATTTTTTCTTATTTCCTCTTTAATCATTTTTATTATCTCCCTTTTAGGCAGCATCCTCAAAACCAGATTTCTACTAACTGTGTTCAAATCAAATTTAGAATTCTTCTTATGTATTCCTCAAAATCCTCCTTGCTTTCACCTACATTTTTAGGTATTTCTTAGTCACTTCAGATGCAGCCATCTACTGCTACATAACCAATTACCACACCCCCACCCCACCCAGGCCCAAATTGCAGCTTAAAAGAACAGACATATATTATCTCACAATTTCTTTAGGTTAGGAATCTGAGTCTGCTGTGGTAGGCTTGACGCTGGTATAGGAACTTTCATGAAGCTGCAATCAAGGGGCTGAGAGCTACTGTGATATCTTGGCTCCCCTAGGAGAGAAGCCACATCCAAGTTCACTGTCATGGCTGCTAACAGACCTCTGGTCCTTGCCACCCGGGCCTCTCCTTCTGGCAGCTCACAGCAGAGCAGCAGGCATCCTTGAGAACAATGGAGAGAAAAAGAAAAAGGGTGAGCATGACCAAAGTCACAGTGTTTTTTTAAACTTATCTCAGAAGTGACATTCCATATTCTGCCATATTCTGTTTGTTAGCAGCAACTCCCTAGGCACAGCCCACTCTCCAGGGAAGAGGTTAAACAAGGAAGGTTGACCTGGAGCTGGAGGTCACTGGGAGCCATCTCAGAGGCTGCCTGTCACAACTGCTTTCAGATAATTAGCAGGTTTTTTAGACTGTACCAGCAAATAAGTTAGATACAGAACAAAGGAATAATAAAGAATGTGATAAAGTAGTACTCCATTAGTAATTCTCATTAGTACATGGTACAGGGTACAAGATTTCAGGAAACGCCATTCTGTAGCTTAGAGGTTATCAAGGAAAATGGATAACTGGAGGCTTTCAGGAGAACATAGTCTCTGTTTTCAGTTTTTCATCTTTTTTCTTTCCTACCTACCTCACTCTTTGCTTTAATTGGAAAAATTCCTATTTTCCAAATTTCAATTTTCAAGTTTATCGATTCTTTATTCTAAATTGTAAATGTGCTGATATGCCTATTTTTTTAAATTTTAGGTATTATGTTTCCATATTTTATGACTATCCATCTATTCCCTGAAATTTCCTCTCTCTCTGTTTTCATTGTATTATATACATTGTCTGTGAAAATTCATTGGACATTGATGCAAAATTTTGTCTTGTTTATTTTTCAGAAAGTGTAGGCCCTTTCATCTCTGGGAGTTAGTATGTGCACATGGGTGGAGGAGGGTATTAATGCTTTTCATTCCTTCTACAGTTCAGCTGGTATAGGGGTTTCGAGTTTAATTAGATAGAATTTCCGTTATTATACTCCAATCACCAAGTGGTGGTCTTTTCAAGCTTAATTTCTAAAGCAGGATTATAGAGTGTTACCTGCACTTCCCCCCTTTTTGTCAGGCCCTCTTTTGGTGCTTTTTTTTTTTTTTTAACATGGTTGATACAGGGGTTGTTGGACCACAGAATCTGCTCCAGTGTTTGAGCTTTTCTAGGCACCAGCCAATTTCACAATCCCACAATGAGATCGCAAACGCGCTCAATCCCCCTCCTCCCATGGGCCACAGCTTTCAGGACTCTCTGCTCTTCTGTGAACACTATATCTCTCTATAGAATATATCAAGGCTTCCTGGCTCATGTTTTCTACTTTCCTTTGTTTGTCCCATTGAAAAGTGTGGCTTTTATTTTGCCAAGTTACTTCATGTTATCATGACATCAAAGGTCTTACATGTATTTCTCCATCCTCCTGAGACATGAAATTTCATTTGACTTATTCATAACAGTAGAATACAAAACTATATTCATTTTATGTTATTTTAAAAGGTTTAGTTGTTTTATCTGCAGATAAGTTTAATAAGAATTCATCTATTCAGACTTCGACAATTTTTAAAAAAGGTGATTATAATTTTATGTTAAACATTTTCATAATTCAGTTTGTCAGTTATCTTTTAATAATTGATTTTTTTGAATATTTAAATAGTCATTTCTATACCACCAAAAAATAGCTGACACTGTATTGAATTAGAATATATTCAAAAATCATGACTTTTCATCCTTTTATTTTATATTCCAAAAATTACTTTGATATTTTAGCCACCATTTTATCCATTTTTCATTCATGGAATTTTAGAATTAATAGAAAACTCAGCAGCCTCTACAATCACTTTATTTGTCATATTACAAAACCACAGCCTAGAACTGCAGCAGTTATATGTGCATGTATTAATTAATGTGTTTTTTCCCAAAATGCTTTTCTGATGTGTCTCATTATCAGGACTCATGCTCACTGCTTTCCTCACAAATCCAGGGATTACCACTATCCTGGATTTACTAAGTTTTTTTTCCCATTTTAGGTCTCTGGTGTGATACTTGCAACTAACAGTAACAAGTAGTTATTCTGATAACTTGGTCAATTCTAAGGAGATACGCTCAGTATAAATACTAGCTCTTTCTCTAATGTTGCCTCATTTTACATGTGTCTTGATTATATTTCACTTGCTATGAAAAAATCTGGATTTAATTGCTTCTAACCTACATAGTAAAAAGAAAAAAATATAACTATATTCAGTAAAGTTGATAAGTCTTCAAAATTAGGCCTTAGCAATCACAATTCAGAAAGTGTAGGTATTTATTCATTCTTCTTCAGAAGGCTAGGAAAGCCTCCTTTTCACTGTATTGATATTTTATTAATAAAGATTTTCATTTTAATAACCAAAGCTATAAATAAAAATTAATATACTTTGATCTATAATGATATAATGCTATTCATATTGATGTGATTTATTATTATAAAATTAATAAATATATTTTAAGAACAAACATTTCAAGCATGTAGAGAATAAGTGATTTTTTTCCGTCTGACCTCAACTTTTATTTGTTTTTATTTTTAAATTTTAAAATTATTTTCTTTATTTAGGTACAATTAACAAATAAACTTACTTGTAAGATATTTAAAGTATACAATCCAATAATGATTTGATATGGGTATACACTGTGAAAGAATTTCCACATTGAATCAGTTAACACATCCATTACCGTAGATACATATGCAGTGTATGGTGAAAACAAGTTTTGGTTTGTTCATTTGTTTTCTTTATGGCCCCACTAGTGGCATATGGAAGTTTCCAGGCCAGAGACTGAATCAGAGCCACAGCTGTGATCCATGCCACACTTGTGACAATGCCAGATCCTTTAACCCACTCTACCAGGCTGTGGATCAAACACACACCTCTGCAGTGACCCAAGCCACTGCAGTCATATTCTTAACCCACTGTGCCCAGTAAGATCTCCAAATGTGTGAGAATATTTAAGTTCTAATCTCCTAGAAAATTTCACTTATACACTAGAATGTTATCACCTATAGTTACCATGTATGCATTAGATCCTCACTCTTTCTTCATCTTATAAATGGAAGTTTGTGCCTTTTTACCAACCTCTTCTTATTTCTTCCACCCCCACACTTGGCAACTACTTTTATATTCTTTCTATAAGTTTAATTTTTTTTAGATTCTACATATAGATGATACTGAGTTCTATTTGTCTTTACCTGCCTGGCTTATTTCATTTAGTATAATGCCTTCCAGATTCATAGTCTCAAATGACAGTATTTCCATTTTTTTTTAAAGCTGAATAACGTACCATTGTGTACTTTATAATATAAATAAAATAATATATAGGTATAAATACCTCTATATTTCCATTCATCCACTGAAGAACACTCAGATTGTTTCCATACCTTGGCTCTTGTGAATAATGCTGCCATGAATATAGGAGTACAGATGTCTATGAGAAATAATAATTTCGTTTCCTTTGGGTATATATCAAGAGACAAAATTGCTGAATTGTATGGTGGATCTATTTAAAATTTTTTGAGGAACCTCTATACCATTTCTCCTAGTGGCTGCACTAATTTACATTCCCACCAGCAGTGTACAAGATTTCTCCTTTCTTCACATCCTCACCAACATTTCTTATTTCTTGTCTTTTTGATAATAGCCATTTTAATATATGTGAGGTGAGATCACATTGTGGTTTTGATTTACATTAATTATTAGTAGCACTTTTTTGGCCATTTCTATCTTCTTTGAAAATTATCTATTCATTTTCTCTATCCATTTTTAATGTGTTTCTTTTTCAATCGAGTTGTATGAGGTCTTTAATATATTTAATATATTTTGATCTCAACCCCTATCAGATATATGATTTGTAAATATTTTCTTTCATTCCTTAGGTTGCCCTTTCATTCTGTTGATGGTTTGCTTAGCTATACGGAAGATTTTCAGTTTGATATAGCCCCACTTGTTTACTTTTGCTTTTGTTATTTTTGTTTTTGTTGTCAAATGTCACAGTGCTTATGGTCAAAGTTTTCTTCTTGGAGTTTTTTGGTTTTAGGTCTTGCATTTAGGGCTTTAATCCATTTTGAGTTAATTATGGTGCATGGCGTATGATAGTGGTTCATTTGTCATCCTTGTGCATGTGGCTGTCCAGTTTTCCTAATGCTATCTAGGGAAGAGACAATCCTTTACTCATTGTGTACTCTTGGCTCCTTTGTCGTAAACAAACTGACCATGTATGTGTGGATTTATCTCTGAGTGTCAATTCCCTTCCATTTTTATAGGTGTCTGTTTATATGCCAATATCATACTGCTTGGATTACTGTAGCTTTTTATTATTAATTTGAACTCAGGAATTGCTATGCCTTCAGTTGTGTTACACTCTCTCAAGATTTCTTTGGCTGTTCAGGATCCTTTGTGTTTCATACAAATTTTAGGATAGTTTGTTTTATTGCTGTGAAAAAATGCCATTGGAATTTTGATAAGGATTTCAGTGAATCCATAGATTGCTTTGGATATTATGGTCATTGTAATATTGTTACAATGGTCATTGTAACAATATTAATTTTCCATTCCATGAGCATGGAATATTTATTCATATATGTTTGTTTACTTTGATGTTTTTCATCATTGTCTGATAGATTTCTATGTATAGGTCTTTCATCTTACTAGTTCAATTTACTCCCGTATATTTATATTTTAATAAAAAATAAAATTTCATATTTTTATATCTTATGTAATTATAAATAGATTTTTTAAAAAAAATTCTCTCTGATGGTTAATCATTTATATAGAGAAATGCAAAAGATTTTTGTATATTATTTTGTGTCTTGCCAATTTACCAAATTCATTTACTCGAGCAGCTTTTTGGCAGATTCTTTAGGGTTTTATATATATAATAGTGTACAGAGATAATCTTACTTTTTTTTCTATTTACATACTGTTTGTTGTGTGATTGCTTTACCTAGGACCTCAATACTATGTTGAATAGAAGTGGCGAGAGTGGGCATCTTTGTCTTTTTCCTGACCTTAAAGAAAAATATTTTCATTTTCAAGGTTTATTATGATAATAGTTGTGGGTTTGTCATACTAGCCTTTATTATGTTGAAGTACATTCCCTCTATACCCAGTTTTAGAGGAGGTTTTAGGAGTTCCCACGGTGTCCCAGTGGGCTAAGTATCTGGCATTGCCACAGCTATGCCTTACACTTCAGATTTGATTTCTCTCCTGGAAACTTCCATATAACATGGATATGGCAGAAAAAGAAGGAAAAAAAAAAGAGGTTTTGTCATGAATGAATTTTAAATTTTGTCAAATGCTTTTCCTCAATCTATTTAAATTATCATATTATTTTTATCCTTCATTGTTTTAATGTGGTTTATCACATCGATTGATTTGGAAATATTAAAACATCATTGCTTTCCTGGCATAAATCCTACTTGGTCATGGTGTTTGATTTTTTTTTAATGTATTGTTGAATTCAGTTTTATTGAGGATTTTAGCATCTATTTCATCAGGTCTTTTATAAACCTTAAAATAAAGAATTGTGGGATTTATTTGCAAGTTAAAAAGGAGGTAAGATCTCTATGTATTAAATGAATTTACATATAAATTTAATGTTTAAGTAAATGTGATTTGTAACAACGTGTTGTCTTAAGGGAGCCGTGGTCTGAATTTGTGATCTTGTACTATTCATTGCATGTATATACAATATATTCTTTTTGATACAAATTTTAGAAATGCAGTATAAATTTTATCATTAATAAAAACATTAATCCCGGTCTTTTTTTTTTTAAGCAATTTTCTTTTGTAGTGTCTTTTGCTTTGTTATCAGGGTAATGCCTTGTAATATGAGTTTGAAAGAGTTTCCTCCTCTTAAATTTTTGGGATGTATTTGAGGGATTTGTATTAGTAGCTATATAAATGTCAAAATCCACTTGTGAAACCATCTGGTCCTGAGCTTTTAGTTTTGTGAGGTTTTTGGTTACTGCTTCAGTCTCCTAACTAGTAATTGGTCTATTCAGATTTTATGTTTCTTCATGATTTAATCTTTGAAGGTTGGTTGTATGTTTCTAGGAATGTATCATTTTCTTCTAGGTTGTCCAATTTGTTGGTATATAATTGCTCATGGGAGGCTCTTTTGATCCTTTGTGTTTCTGTAGTAGTGTCTCCTCCTTTTCTTGATAAGTCTAGATAACAATTTTTCCATTTTCTTTATCTTTAAAAACAGCTCTTTTCACATATCTTTTCTATTGTCTTTTAGGCTCTATTTCATTTATTTCTGCTCTGATATTTGTTATTTCTTTCCTTTTTCTAACTTCAGCTTGAAGGTATAAAGTTAGGTTGTTTACTTGAAATATTTCCTTTTCCTTAATGTAGACATTTGTAACTACAAAATTCCTTCTCAGAACTGCTTATGCTGAATCCTGTGAGTTTTGTTATGTTGTATTTCCAGTAATATTTGATGCAGAATATTTTTTAATTTCTCTTTTAATTTTTTTTCTTTTGACCTATGAGTGGTTCAGAAGCATGTTGTTTAGCCCCCCCCCCTTAAAATTATTCAAAATACTTCTAATTTTTAAAAAACACCCAGCATTCAAGAACAACTCAACACTCCATGTGAGTTTTAATTTTACTCTTTGCTGTCTTCAGAACACTCCCAAACAGATAGGCATAGGACAGAATCCTAGAGCTGGGTAGATCATTAGGGACAAGCTCATTAGAGCTTGGTTGTTACTGGGGTCAGGGGGCAGTTTAACCACATGTCAGGGCCACCTTAGAGGGAATATAAGGCAGTAGGAGACTGAGAGGGTGGAAGTAAGTGGCTGACTGGAGACCCAGAACCCATACTCCATCTTGCATGAGAGGCAGCTCTGAGGGAGTTCGGGGCCTACTCAGGAAGGATCCAGTGTTGTTTCAGGCTGGCTGTGCCACTGGCCTCAACGTGGTTTCAGCCTCTTCTGAGTCAAACCTTTTAATGAACAAACTCTCCCAAAGGGAATCATTTATTTTGGGTTATGCTTTCACAGCTATAAACATGTTCTACTATAACTTTAATAGCAAATTGTCAATGGTAGAGATAATCATAGTTTAATTGTATATATGTCTTAATTCAGAGAATTGGTATATCTAATCTGAAAATTTAGAAGAAATTCCTGAGAAAAATCACCCCCTACATGAGTCAACCAGTCAAAGTACAGTTTTATAACATGGAGAAACATACAGCTATCTCAAATTAGGTCCCTCCATAAAGGATTTTAAATTTTTCTTGTAACTCTCTTTGAGGTGGCAATATATGCTTTGAGAGTGATTAAAACATGGTATGCATTATTATTTAGGTTTAGTTTAAAGAGAGGGCAGAACTGATAGAATTGGCAAAACCCACTGTGATAATTTTTTTTCTCTAAATAATTTTTTTCCTCCCAAAACAAATCACAGCCTTTTGAATGAGTATCACAGTTGTACAAATTCATGATTCATTCTACAAAAAAATTAAATGTTTTACTAAGGATTTTATTATAGCGTTCTTCAATTTCTTAAAATTAGATAGCTAAATGTAATATTAAAACTGCAAAAGCATTTGCCATTTGGAAATCATAATTTTCACTTTTATTTTGCACTTACTAAACAATGCATCAAAGAAATATCTTGGTGGCAGTGAGCAATCTTTAGAATAACGATTAATGAATTTGTGTTTTCAATAGACATACATTTTAAGTGACTGCAAGACTTTCTATCAATGTACTGTGTCTGTTTACACTCCCATATATGCATATTTCTGCTAGCATTTAATATTATTAAATGTAAGTTTTTGCATATTTGTTGGGTAAAAATTTACCATTTAACAAATATTTGTGGCTGCCTTTATATACCAGTTCTTAGTTTAGGTTTTTAGAATTAGATAATGAACAAAACAGCTAAAATTTCAGCCCTTATGAAACTTTGATACAGATGGTAAATTTATTTTCATTTATAGGAAGTGTAACTAAGTTGGGCACATTTTCATGTACTTACCTCAAAATTCTTATGATTTACATTTTTACCTTTGGTTTTAATTCCTGATGACTTTTTAAATTATTAACATACTTGCTTATAGTAAACACTATGTTTCTTTTTGATTTTTTTTTGCCTTTTTTGCCTTTTCTAGGGCCACACCCATGGCATATGGAGGATCCCAGGCTAGGGGTTAAATTGGAGCTGTAGTCACGGCCATAGCCACAGCCACAGCAACTCAGGATCTGAGCTGCATCTGCAACCTACACCTTAGCAATGCCGGATCCTTAACCCACTGAGCAAGGCCAGGGACTGAACCTGCAACCTCATGGTTCCTAGTTGGATTCGTTAACCACTGAACCACGACAGGAACTCCTGTCTATGTTTCTTTTATAACTTTTTTTTTTCATTAAAGAGTTTAAGATTTTTCAAATTTGAGACAATATAAGGAGGGCTCAGTATTTATGAATAAATTTCCTATGTTAAATATGTATCAAAAGTGAGGAAATATCTGTATATTAAACCAGTTTGTCAAGGAAATAAAAAATCAAGCTAAAAATATTCCATGTTCTTCAAACACAATAATTAAGGTTTTTAGAAATGTCACCCTTACTTCCCACATTCTTTCACAATTTGAAATAATTTTGCATAAATAATAATTCTAAATTTGTGAAGACATAAAAAAGCCAAATATTTTTGGTACCTCTTTTCTAGAATACCAGAAAAGAGATAATTGTCTGGTTGTCTTGCTAAATACGTATGTAATTTAAAATATGATTAATTAATGCTTTTCATTTTTATGACATTTTTTCTTTCTTCTTTTTTTAAAATTTCCTTTCTTCTTGAACCAAAATACAAAAAGAAGGCCAGTGTGTCAATGTACTAAAAATATTGTAAAGGATTTCAACTAATAATAGTAATAATAACTGTATTTTAATGCTCAATATTGGTAACATACCATCCTCAATGTGTGTGTAAATCATACCAGTCTGTTCCAATTTAACCAATAAGGTAACTAAGGCAGCTTGTTATCCAAGGTTATACAGCTAGTATTTAGCAGAGCAGATAGTAAAACCTAGGCCTTTAAGCTTCAAAGTCTACTTCATTAAAACTTTAATAAAGGAGCAATTCCCCTGTGGTTCAGTGGGTTAAGGATCCAGCATTGCCTCAGCTATGGATCATGCAGCCATGGTGTGGGTCCAATCCCTGGCCAGGGAACTTCCACATGCTAAGAATGAGACCAAAAACAAACAAACAAAAACTGAAAGAAAGACCATTTTACATGGAGGCTTCAATTACTGGCCAGGTCCTAGGACTAGGCACTAGTGAATGTTTCACACATTTAACCTTCATAACGACACCCTGAGATTAGTTACTATCATTATGATGCTTGAGGAATCAAATGCAGAATGACTTAAGTAACTTTTCAAAGTTTACAGGAAGTAATATTAAAACATATTTAAAATAATATTTCTATGACTTCAAAGGTTTAAGGAAATAATATATCCTGGTTTGTCCCTAGGAATGTCAGTTAATCTCTGTTATTCACAGGGCCCCATTTCAGTATCACAAGTATCTCAACTAGGATGATAAATTATATCATTACCCTGTTAATACCTCCTAGTTTGGAGCTCTTAAACTGCCCACCTTGACCACTCAGAACTGTTATCAGATCACATCCTGCTGACCTCTGTAGCAAAGGATATCTGACTGATCCCATCACGCCATGTCAAGCTTCCTCTATAATTAACTGCATGTATAGTAGTTATCTGTGTATGAATTTCTCCTGCAGGGAAAATGTGGCCCTGTTTCTGTCATCATAAGTAATTCTTTTACAAATGTATAGTCATCATGAGAAGAATCATTTGTCACCTGGGAATTGCTGGGTTAGAAATACCCCTTTAGACCTGTCTGGAATAGGACCAGACACCTTATCCTCCCATTCTGATCATTGCTAGGTTATCAATATCAAACAGCAGGTGTATACTTAGCCATTTCTATAAAAGAGCCCAGATTGCATACTTTAGAAAATATCATATGAATCAACATGATAGAGATGATAGAGATTATCTATAATAAAAATGACCTAAGGCTATTTATTTCCTAGAGAAACATGAGGCACTGTTGTTATTAGATGGCTATAAGTTGGTCCCAAACTCCAGCTCTGCTATCTTCTACTCACTAGCTCTGCTAAATTATATAAATCTTCTTTTTCCCTTATATGTGAAAGACAGATAATAATAGTAACTGTCTCATAGGGTCCTTAAATATTAAATTAAATAATGCATGCCTAACTACTGGCATATAGTAGATACTCAATACATTGTTATCATTGTTGCATTTATCAATCTTATCAAATTTTCAAAATGAAGTCTCAACCAATCTATTATTACTTTTAAGATAATTTTAAGTCATTAAAGATTTTAAATAAGTATCAGCACATTTAAAAAATTCTTAACATCATAAAATATATCAATTGTTTCGAAAAGTCAGAATAAATATTTACATAGTTCATTCTTGGGATTATATTCTTGTTTTTATTCCATAATATGGTTTTGTAGTATGGCAGAATATATTCTTCAAAAAGAGATAATACCCAGTCATTTTTCCTGGGTTCTTATGCAATATCAAAAGAACCTCTGAAAATATAGAATGTTAAAGAAAATTTAGCTGCTGTTCTCAAGTGTGGCTTTAACAATCTGGCTCTTCATTCTGGAAATCCTGCCTGGTGGCAGAGTTTGTCCAGTCCATGAACTTTAGCTCTTATTTAATAAAAATGAAATGGATGACCCAGGGATACTATCACTCTCTGAAGATAATTATTAACAATTCATGGGAGAGTAACCTCATAAGGTCAGTAGTATGCTCATCTCAGATTTCTTCACACCAGTGCACAGAATTGGGAGGTAATTGACCAAGTTACCACTGTCCTTTGAACACTGAAGATTTGTTGATTGTTAGTTGATAAGGAAGATGACATTACTATAATATCTTGTCTCTTGCATTATCACCCTGTGCATGCAAGAGATGACTTTATATTAGATCAGGTCTAGGACCTTGAGTGAAGATGAAGATAAGTTTTACAGATCTAGTGAAATCCCTTTGCTTTTAGAGGATGAATTATAGTTTTTACTAGAAGGGAGTATTAAGCTAATAGCTTTCAGGCACGTAATGCATTTCAAAGGGCAAAAGAGCTGCAGCAGTCTCCTGTGCCTCTTTTTCTTCTTTTTATTAAATATTTTATCACTCTAGAAAACACCTTAGAGCTAGCTTGTTACTACTGAAGAGGGTCCTAAAAATGCAATAACATAATATGCTGAGAGTTCCTCTTTGTATATATCTACCTTGAAACTCCAGTCTCTAAACAGTGATCTTCACAGTAGATGTATCTCTTCTTCAAAGTGTATATTGCATTATTTGCTAGTAATTAGGCAGAAGTCATTGTATTGAAGCTGTTTCATAGGTAAGCATCACCTTAAAATACCTTCTAGATATTAAAGAAAAAAAATGGCACCCGACAGGATGAGAAACATATTGATTTTATTTTGATACTACTGCAATAGGGGAGTGAAACTGAACTGAACTCCACTAGCGAGAGAAAGTCTGGGTTCAGGTGAGGATTTAAGCAAGGTAAGGTAGTGAAAAGGTAGTAGAGGACATTCAGAAAGGAATGCAGGGGAGGTTGATCAATGGATGTGTCAAGCATTTTGTGAGTTTACAAATGTTTTCCACTGTGATTAGGCCATCTGTGTTGCTAATTTGTGTCCATTGAAATTAGGCTCAAACCCTCCCTCAGAGCCTGGGAAATAGACATGCTATCTTATTCCATGACTGCATTTCAGAGATAGTTCCAAGTTTTTAAGAAAATCTACAACTCTTAATCATCTTTACTGTCTGTAAAGCAGGAAAGATAATAATAGTTCTTATTGTATTCATGAGAATGAAGTCAGCAAATGAAATAAATTTAGAATAATTACAGGTGCAGGGTATGCCTTTTCAAAGCTGAGAGCTTTCAATATCATTACCTAATTTCCATTGCACTCTTTTTTCCCTCATTCTCAGTGGAACATATTATACTCTTAGAATTTCAGTATAGAACCAAATAATAGAAAATAGAATATTGTAAAGAAAATTGTTTGACATTATATGAATATCTTTGTTACATAGGTGAAAAATAAATAACTGCTACTTCCCAACTAGTAGAGTTCAAATCTTTCCCCATCCCAACTTCCAAACTTAGACTATCATTTTGGGTAGTAAGTATTTGGACCAAGGGAAAGAACAAATCATTTAGTAACAATATGAATTGTAACTTTGCATACTAATTTTCTTTGAAAATTATGGTGTTAAATTTTAAAATGGCAATTTTAATGGCCAAAAATGCATATATATATATGTATATATTCACATACATATGTATACATGCACACATATATGAAGACATATAGGACAGATATGTATCATATGTATTCTCATTACATACACATATAAGTTAGATATAGTAACTTACATTTTTATAAGATACTTAAATAAATGAAAATATTTCCCAATATATTTAATAGTTTCTTAATTATTTAAATAAATATTAGACATTAATATTTATTATTATCCTTGGAAACTAATTCCTTATCTAAAAATCCTACCAGGAAGCTAGGCTGCTGTAAGTCTTGGGTATAAGGCTTTGTGTGAAGTCAGACTACTCTATCTAGTGGCAATCGAGGAAGCCAACAATAACTTCTTTAGCATTCAACTCAACGTGTCCAGGCCTTTATTAATAACTGAGGACTTTCCTAATTTTTGTCCCAGCTTCCAACTTAGTGTGAATCAAAGAAAGACAAAATGTGCATCCTTAAACAATCACACAGGATGCTGCATTTATAGTTAGTCTGCTGATAGCTTCCCCATGCAAGTGGCCTCCAATCAAGGCACTCCTGAAGATTTCTCTTTTTTTTCAGTGTAATCTCTCCCACTCTGTTACTGATTTTGAGTCTGTACCAAATACAAGTGACAGTGACTGAATTTCTTGCTATAGTAAGCTCCAAATAAATAGCTTTTGTTTATTTTATTTGGTTGTCCTTTGTTTATTTCCACAGTTTAAGCGGGGTCCCATCATAGCCCACCAGTCTACACTACCCTTCACCACAGACCCTAGCCTTCGACCAGTTACAGTGCCCACCAGGCTCCTTGTGATTTACTGTTTGCAGGCTGTCTAGCCTGTGAAGATGTGGTAAGTCAGCATGGAGATCTGAACTCCATTCTCTTTATGTTGTGTTCCTAGGCTATTTATTCTTTGGTTTGGCACCAGTTGTATTATTGGTTCCTATTTGTTAAGCATCCTTGCTGCAAGCAGCCATTCTTTCTCAACTCTCTTTGCTATCTTTGTTAACCATTTTGTGCTTGCTCTCTAATAGAGTTCTTGTCATAATAAGAAGAATCACAGGGTAGGACATAAGCATAGGCCTTATACTCCTATTGATGAAGCCTGCCTCTCAGACGAATGTATTTGCTCTTTATTGCCACAAATGCAAATGAACTCTTTTCTGGTTCAAGAATTAATTTATGGGAGTTTCCGTCATGGCTCAGTGGTTAACTAATCTGACTAGGAACCATAAGGTTGTGGGTTCGATCCCTGGCCTCGCTCAGTGGGTTAAGGATCTGGTGTTGCCATGAGCTGTGGTGTAGGTCGCAGACGTGGCTTGGATTCTGTTGCTGTGGCTCTGGCGTAGGCTGGCAGCTACAGCTCCAATTCAACCCCTAGCCTGGGAACCTCCATATGCCACAGGTGTGGCCCTAGAAAAGACAAAAAAAAAAAAAGAATGAATTTATGAAAACACCTGTGGAATATGTCTGCTTTGCATTCCTCTTTTCCTATAAATGTGTCTTGTTTGCATTCTCCTTTGAACCATTTTTTTAATCTTACAGATTTCCTCAATCATTAATAAGTAGAATGAGATTACTGATATATGTTCACTTATAGTCTGTCATGATTTTCCTCTTTAAAATTATTTTGACATTGGATACAAATCATATGAGCTAAAACTTATATAAAATAATATATTTTTAACTGTCTATATTTGTGGATATCTTTTTTAACATATATGTGGTGGGAAGTTTCATTAAGTTTTGAAGAAATTAAGTATCAGGGTCTTGAAAAAAAGCAACAAAAAACACAAACAAAACAAAACTGTCTACCAAAACTGTTTGCTTCATATTTGGAAAGATCTCTTTCAGTGATTCAAGAATTACATAGGAGAATCACAAGGTCCATATTTGATATGTTTAATGTACTGGATTATTTAACTTGAAAATATTGCATAAGGTGTAATGCTAATGTTCAAATAGATTATCCTGCACCATTTCTTCTTATTTGATCCACTTAAGTTGATGGTTCAATATCCAATTGTTTCCTGGTTGATGCAAACATTAGGCTGATTTTAGATTTCAATTCTCAGAGATCCAGAAGACTCCATCATATGTATCATATTTTCAACAAATATTAAGGAAATACAAACATAAAGAAGGTAGATATTTGTTACTGCTTTGAAATTTTTGGCAGAACTAAGCTGGTCTGTGTGGCTCCCTTCAGAAAATTATGGAAATAAAGTCTATATAATCTCAAAACAAATATTGAAAGCATAAAATTGAGAAGGTCACTGGGTGTTTTCTCAACTAAATGATTTTTTATGTATATTTTTAATTGAATATCCTTTTTATTAACATAGGGACAAAGCCTAGTTCCCAAAAGAATAAGAAAAGTACATTTTCTAGCAGAAATGAAAAATGAGTGATAATGCTTTGTCCTTCATAAATTGAAACATATCTATATATTGGAATAAAGAGGATAAATGAAAAGAATATTTTATCAGAAATTGTTATAGGAGAAATGATGATGTTAATAAATTCAACCAGAATAAAGGACAAGAATTAAGACACAGAAAGTCAGGCACTTGATGTCTAAACCAAGGTTAATCTGTAGTTGGTGGAAAAAATTGAAAAAAGAAAGCTAAGAATTATAATGAAAAGCTAATTGGCCCCTAGGTATACTTCACAAAGTCTAATTTGTTGTTCACTGAATTGTTTCATTCTTTAAATAGCCCACACATCTGTTTACTAGTCTTAAACTCAAAATGACAAGAAAAGGCCTTTTGTATATGTGAACATTTGGGAAAAAGAGTACATTTCCAAGAGTATTTGGCCAGTATTATTTTTTGTATATATAAAAAACATTGAAATATATAGGGAAAAACACTGAAGCTTGTTATTTCGTTCCTGCTGTATTTTTGTATGGTGCAGCTTTAATTTTCAATTCCATAATCTGCTGGTTGGGTTCAGTTTGGCTACTACTATTGGGATAAGAATCATATGTATTTTTGCTTTTTATCCCTTTGATATAATGATTTTAATTCCATAATGGTAAGACATGTTATCAAATGCAACTCAAGGAATTATTAAAAACAATTTAAAGAAAACTCACTAAAATAATTGCAAGAAATCTATCTTGGATGCTACCAAAAACACTAACATTGTGAATTTAGTGATTTCCTCCACTTACATACATATTTTTAAAGATCTTTGGAAATCATGATTTATTGGTAATATTTCAGCACATTTCTTTGCTTAATATTGTTATTATTTTATTTATTTATTTTATTTATTTATTTTTTCTCTTTTTGCCATTTCTTGGGCCGCTCCTACGGCATATGGAGGTTCCCAGGCTAGGGATCCAATTGGAGCTGTAGCTGTTGGCCTACACCAGAACCACAGCAACGAGGGATCGGAGCCACATCTACAACCTACACCACAGGTCACAGCAATGCCAGATCCTTAACCCACTGAGCAAGGCCAGGGATTGAACCCACAACCTCATGGTTCCTAGTCAGAGTTGTTAACCACTGCGCCACCAAAGAAACTCCAAACTTTTTTTTTTTTGTCTCTTTGCCTAATGTTATAAGTAATTATCCATATTTCTATATAGTTCACATAAACCTAATTTCACCATCTCAATTATTTCCCTTTGATAGATAGTCTAGAGTGTGAAAATTACCTTATGGGAGCTTGAATTTTGTTGTTTATGTCTTTTACTGATGCTGTGTTGAATATCTATGTGAATGTTTTTAAGCCTATAATTTTGCCTCAACTGAAATTATCAAAGACTTACTATATTTCTGGGTTAGACATGGGAAATATATATATGATTAATAATTTCTCCTGTTTCCATCAAGCTCATGTTTTAGAAAAAAAAACCATTAAATCATACATGTACAAAAAAGTGTCCTCTCTTTGTCTTGCATATACAAAAATACCATGATTAAGGATCTCAAAACCTTAATGAGAAAAAGAGGTTAAAATTAGCTCAAGAAAATAGTTGGTATAATTTTTTATATTATAAATACCAAATAAATTTGTGATGTATGAGACTCATTAATTAGTATCAATCAATTTCTATTAAAATGGGTTGCTCTTTTCAAACACCCATTTCAAAGGATGCTTGTAATAATTTTTTCTTCTTTGGAACTCCTACATTGTTTTGTTTTTGATTTACATACTTTATCCTATTATTTAAAACTATATTCAAACTAATCTTTACCTACCAAAGAAGTTATTACTCCACATTTCCCATTCAGTTGTCAAAATATACAATTTAATCTTAACTCTACCTATGACAATTGTATGCAAGAACTTATCTATTAGAGTAGGATAAATTGTTTTAATTTCAGTCCTTCAGTGTCTCACACATTTTAGCTAAGTTCCTTTTTCAGAATGCTGGGAATAATTCTGAAGGGGTTGGCTTTATCTCATCTCCCTTTTTATCTCTACCTATGCTCCTGATCTGTTATTTCGGCTTTACGTACTTTGATGTCAAAGTTCTAGTTCTCTTTTTCTAATTACTCCAACTTGAATTACTGGGGACAAAGCTACAAGTGATCTCTAAGTCCTTTGACAGTGAAATCTTAAAAGCAAGTTAAAGACAATCATTTCAGGAATTGAAAACCCTTCAAACTGAGAAATTGGCTTGGGGCGATGTATAAAAGTAGAGAGGACTTGATACAAAGGACTGAGGAAGAGAAGCCTTTCATTCCTTCATGGATTGAACAGTAGTGTGATTATCTGAACAACAACAAAAAAGACCTAAATATTTTAAATTATTTTCAGTTATTATTTTTTCTTATATTTATGGAATAAATCTATCCAATCTATTCAATATCCTATTGAGTGACTGTATCCAATGAGCTTCCAGCTTAATTAAGTGTTATTGCTCTCAGTTGAAACTTATTTTCTTTTAATAACTGAAACTAATCTGTGTGACATATTTCTGCTTCAGCCAAAATTTAGTTTTCTAGGCACTGGAAGACAGAGATCTTGAGAGATGAGAAACAAATGTTGTGAGTCTTATGACTGTCCCACTTCTGTCTAAGCAAAAACTGTACCATACAAAGTTGAAATAGGGAAAGAACTTATTAAAGGTTATTTCAATAGGGAAGAGAGACTTGAACTCAATGTTGCTGGAAAAAAAAAAATAGGAGGGTTTTTCAGTGCTGCGTTGGGTTATTGGGAAATTACTTGAAGGACACATTAGGGAGAAGATTCATCAATGGGATGTTATTTGTGAGTTAATGGGCATTTGGGGGAATTAATAGGAATTATTCCCGAGTTTGCAAGAGTTTTTCTCTGTGATTAGGCCATTTCTCTTTGCTAAGGGGTACTGGAACTGGAAGACTGGGGTGTTATATACTTTGATGTTTACATTTCAAAGAAATGGTTCTCAGATCCTTGAGAAAGACATTCCCTGGGATCTAAAATGGTCAAGAGGCTACTAAGGAGATTTATATGAATTTCGAGGGGGTAGAAAATAATTTGCAGTTATAAATTTTCAAAGTAAATGTTCTCCGAAAAGGGAGGTCTGGACCATGTATGGAAAGGAACCTGTGTGTAATCCAGCTGAGAGTAACTTTAAAACCATCTTGGTCACTGCCCTGAAAGTTTCCTTGCCAAGAATCTAGCGTGGAGAACTAGTGCATACTCTTAACAATGTTGAACTCTGCCTGATTCCTCTGAACCTGGAAAACAGTGATGGCTGAGAAATTCCTCATCACTTTATCTTTGGAAACACTTAACTTTAGGGATCATCTTTCCTTATGACTGAGATAAGTCATTGTCCACCACTCCTTGTGACTCCCTTGTGTAACTGCCTCTGTAAAACCTAAGGTTACTTCCTTTTCTCTAAGATACTTGCCTGCAGAAATGAACTCTCTTTCTATTGAAATAACTTGGATAAAATAATCTTAATTGTTCAATGCATTTTTTTCTCTTAGTTTTCATGCCATGATCTATGGCCATAACTCACTTTAGAGTCCCCCCATTCACTTCATGTAGATAACAATGTCATCTTTTTTTTTTTTTTTTCTCTTTTCATGGCTAGTAACTCAGGAACTGAAGGGGAAGTTCAACTCCTGATCTTGTGCTTTTGAGTCTTGCTCATATGCACCAGGGCAAAAATTTGATTTTGACTATTTTTGAGTACTGGCTATAATTTTTGGCTGGTTTCTTCTGCTTTAGGTTTTATTTTTGGTTTGTTTACAGACAACATTATCCATCATTGGAAAGTTGGTTTTACGATCTAACAATTTGGTGATCTCTATAAACAGATTAATGCTTTCTAGAGCTCTTAGCTTTATTGGTTAAGAGGCAACAGGTAATTTGGCTCATTCTTCTTTTCAGTTTTTCTGTTTGGAGCTCAAGTCAATTTAGATTGTGTCCCTATTGGGAAGAAAACAAATTTTTGATATAGACCTGTGAGTTTTATATATCTATTTTTACTTCTAACCCAGGAATGGAATTTTAGAATTGGATTTATAATCTCTGTCATGTGTCTGTACATACCACGTGTCTATAATACATAGAACTCTTTACCACTTATGAGTGTGTAATGTTGTTACCAAACTCAGATTTGGCTATTCGTACTTGAAAAGTCAATACTTGAGAGACAAGTGTTGGTTTGAAATTTTTAAAAGGAAAAAGGGATGATAATCTTGGTGAATCATTAAGGTAGGACATCAGGTTCTTTATTTTTCCATTGCATGCATGCCTGCTGAATTCTCCTGATCTTCCTTTGGATGCTGTCTTGCCCATGTACTCCCCTTGCAATTGGATGTCATCTTGCCTATATAATACATTTGCAAATTTGCTAAGGGGGATGGTGACAGAGAGTAAGTCATTCTTTAACTACTTGATTCTTCATTCTTACTCCTTTTAATCCAGGAAAGGCAAGGTGTTGTGTCTATGAGGTAGAGCACAAGTCAGGAATTAGGTTAACAGTTCCCCAGAAATCTCATTTTTTATAACTAAAGTCTAAGGAGAACAGACTCTGGCAAACAGAAAAGGGGAAAAAGAACTTCTTACAGTATTTTCTCCCATGAGATAGTAATACCAAATTAGATTATAGAATCTCATTAAAAAATCTGAATTCTTATTGGCTTAGAGATAAATAAACCTTACATAAATGCTATATTCTAAATTTCCTCTAGAGAAAATAAGAAAATTGATCTTCTAAGACTTTCAATTTTCTCTGTGGAATAGAAAAGTTTCTTTTGTTAAAAGTTATAGGAAATATGTTTAAACTAAATGTAAATGCACTAGTTCAAAGGAATATAGCAGGGTAAGTTCTTCCCTAATTCAAACGAATGACAAAATCTGCATACAACCTGTCCAATATGAAATATATAATGCATTATTATGCACAACTTTGCTCATTTTTGAAGGGATTCAATTAATATCTATACTTGATGCAAGGATAACAAATCATAAGCCATAACTCTCCTAGGCAAACTAGAGCTTAAATTTACTCACATATTAGAAATTCATAGATTACTGGAAAAAAGCAAAGTTCTAAAAGCTTCATCAAAAAACCATTAAAGTAACTCTTTTTCTATACTTTAGGTTAGATTTATTTCTATCCAGAATGTCCCCATCCTATTATTAGTAAGCATTTTCTATGTTTTTCTTTTTTTAAATTGTGTAAAAAATACATGTAACTATGATTTACTATCTTTGCCATTTTTGATATAAAATTGAGTGATATTAAGTACATTAATATTGTGCAACTATCCTACCATCCATCTAGCAGAATTATTTCATCTTGAAAAACTGAAATACTTTAGTCGTTAAACAATAACACTCCATTCTTCCAGTTCCTAGCAACAACCATTCTGTTTTTGTCCCTATGATTTTGACCACTCTAAAGACCTCAAATAAGTGGAGTCATAACAGTATTTGTCTGTTGTGATTAACTTATTTTACTTAGTATAATATCCTCAAGGTTCATTCATGTTAGGCATATATCAGAATTTCCTTCAGTTTTAAGGCTGAATAGTACTTCAGTGTGTGTGCGTAGTGTGTTTCATTTTGCTTATCCATTCATCTGTCCATAAACACTTGGCTTGGTTTCATGTTTTAGTTGTGAATAAATACTGCTATAAAAATGAAGTGTATATATGTCTATTCAAGACCCTGTTTTAATTATTTTGGGTATATACATGAAAATGGAAACATTGAATCATATGATAATTCTATTTTTAATGTCTTTGAGGAAACTCCATACTGTTTTCCACAGCAGCTATACTATTTTACATTCCCATCAACAGTGAAAAAGTGTTCCAATTTTCCTACCTCTCTGCAATACTTGTCATTTTCTGGTTTTGTAGTTTTTTGATAATAGCCATCTTAATGTGTTGAAGGTGGTATTACTGTTATGTTTGATTTCCATTTTCCTAATGATTAATGATATTGAGCATCTTTTCATGTGCTTATCGGCCTTTCAAAAATCTTGGGAGATATGTCTATTATATTCTTTGCCCAGTTTTTAATTGTTTTTTATTATTGCATTTTAGGAGTTCTCTATATATTTTTCATTGTATCAGAGTTCCCATTGTTGTTCAGTGGGCTGAGAGCCAAACATAGTGTCCATGAGGATGCAGGTTCAATCCATGGCCTTGCTCAATGGGTTGAGGATCTGGTGTTCTGGCAAGATGTAGCTCAAATCCAGTTTTGCTGTTGCCACAGCTATTGCATGGGCCTTTAAAAAGTATTAGCATATTTAAAAATTTGTTTCATTCTGAGTCTGAATCTGAGCAGGTAAAGATCAATGTCTTAGATTGAAGATAATCAGGGGGAGAGAGTGAATTCTCACTTTCCCAGGCTTTTTTGCTCTATTCAGGCATTCCCTGGATCAGGCTGACCCATTCACATTGGATAGAGCAATCTGCTTTGCTCAGACTACTGATTTAAATTGCAACCTCTTTTAGAAACACCCTTAGAGACACACCCAGAATAATGTTTATCCAAATATCTCAGCACCTTTTGGCCAAGTCACATTGACTCCAAAATTAACCATCTCCCTCCATAATCCTTTATTGTCTCTTTTACAGTAATCTATTAGAAGAAAATTGTCTTTCATTTGAATTAGTACATTTTTATTTTGTCTATTTTTGGACTAATGTCTGAACATTTTATTTTCATTCATGATTTTGCATTAAAAGTTATTTTTATAAACCAAGGCGTATTCACTGTAAACTCTGAAAATTTAGCTATGAATTTATTTCTAAAGCTTAATACTAACATTTATATGATGAATTTAATCTTCTGAAGTACAATCAAAAGCCAGTTTTTATTCAATGTGCATATCTAAAGGAAAAACATCTATGAAGAAGTATAGTTTGATATTCTAGAAGAGGCATTAAGGGGAAGCTATTCACAGCAGGTTTATCTACAAAAGTGATTGGGAAGAAGTCTTAAAAATGAAATAAGTATTGAAAATAACTTTTCTTTAATGACAACAGTTGTTGGAAATTCACTTTAGCTATGAGAAATGAATACTAGTATTTTTCATTGAATAGGCTAATGCTAATGTGACTCTAAATTTACTCCAGGGTGACAGAAAGTAAATGAAGTTTTTTTTTTTTTGAGTAACTAAAACTACAGAAAAGCAAGTTATATCTTTATTAGAAGCATGAAACAGAAACCACTCAGAAGTGTGGGTTGTAATATAAATTTAGATTAGCTAAGCATTAAAATTGTTGTATGATTCTTTTTTTTTTCCTCTCTTCTGGAGATAAATTGATGTGTAAATTTTTCCCTTTTACTGTTTTTATTGTCTAAAATCTTTCCTGATATAGGAAATCCTTGTTTTACAAATCACTCCTACTTTGCTCATCCTCCTAGGTAATCTCATCCATCAGCAATCTGAGGACTCCCACATCTCTCTCCCTGCCTGGACCCTTCTTCTAAGTCAGTGGTTCTAAATCAACTTGCACCTGAACATGTGTACTCCTGTGTCCTCCAGAAAACTTGAATACATTGTTGAAGGATTATAAGAAATACTTGTTATGGGCACATGTCATTTTAAATAGGATATCAGGGAAATACTCATCAAGAGAGTGTTTTTGTTTTTGTTTTGTTGTTGTTGTTTTTTGCTTTTTTAGGGACACATCAGCAGCATATGGAAGTTCCCAGGCTAGGAAGCAAATCAGAGCAATAGCCACAGCCTACACCATAACCACAGCAATGTGGGATCCAAGCAGCAGTGTCTCTGACCTACACCACAGCTTAAGTCAATGCTGGTTCCACACCTGCTGAGCAAGGCCAAAGATCCAGCCAGCATCCTCATGGATACCAGTCAGATTTCTTTCTGCGGCACCACAGTGGGAACTCTGAGAATGCTATTTGAGCCAATGCTTGAAAAAGAGAACAAGAGGTGCACATGTCTGAGGGAAATTCTAAAATAGCAATTATAAAGTTTTCAGGTTATTTATACATGTTTCTTTTCTTAGCTTGGGTTTCACTACTCCCATCTCAAACAGACCTCAGGAAGAAAATTTGCATAGAGGTATTTTATTTGGAAATAATCTCAGAGACCAAGAGTCGGAGAATGGGACAGGTATACAGAGATGGAAGAAAAGCCAGCAAAATGTAGACTACAAAGTGGGTTATGCTGCGCACAGCTGAGGACTCACTACATGTGAGGTAAAATGTGTCTCAGAATTGTCTCACTGAGGGATGAATAAGCTTAAGTATTTTCATTCACCAAATTCTTCTTTTTTTGGACTGTTTTTTGTTTGTTTTTGTTTTTTTGTTTTTGGGTTTTTTAGGGCTGGAGAAACTGCTCATGCAGAGAAACTGAGAGACAGTAATGACTAGTAATAACTGATTGTGTAGAAATATGTATTAGCAGCTGAAAGTGTGCTTTCCTGTGTAGGCCAGTGAGGTATGGATAGGCTTTAACAACATCTCCTGCAGTCCCTCACTTCTCAACCTAAAAATTAATAAATTTGATTGATTCTTTTTAATTCATTTCACTCAAACCTGTCTTCTGTGTTGATACCATTCTTAACCCAGTTTAAGCCTTTACCATAGACTAAGTAAGTGATTCTCAACTCTATCAAACTGAAAATCCATTTTAATGATCACTTTGGTCTTTGGAAATAAAATTTATATAAAATAGAACATAAAGTAATTTAAAAGTACTAAGGTAGTATGCTAACACTAACATAAAGGAAAAAATTTTTAAAATAACTTGTAATAAAATAGTATGCATTTCAGTTAGTATGCCCTGATAAAAACTTACACAAGAAGGCACAGTGATGCATCATAATAAATGATATAAACTATTACAAATATATTGAATTGGTAACCGAAATACCAGAACAGTATAGTCATTTCTGATATAATTTCCAAAAATGAACAACTTACCCTACAGTTGCAAAAAAAATTGCAAGTTTCTTATTCTGCACAAACTGCTTGTGTTTCTGAAAATGTTAGCATATATTAAAGTATCATTACAGACTCAACTAAATTCAAACAGATTTTTTTATGAAAATATTACAGTTTTATTGAATATAATCCCCATGCTACTATACATTTATCCCCATGACACATTTATTTTACAACTGAAAGATTGAGCTACTTAATCTTCCTCACCTATTTCACTCATCCTCTCCTTTCTGGCAGCTACCTGTTTGTTCTCTGTATCTATGACTCATTTCTTTATTGCTGTGTGTGTTTATTTGTTTTGTTTTTTAGATTCTACATGTAAGTGAAACTATGTGGTGTTTTCCTTTCTCTGGCTGATTTATTTCACTTAGCATAATAGCTTATATGTCCACTGATGCTAGTGAAAAATGGCTCCCCTGCCAAATGACATTTTTTATGGCTTAATAATATTCTAATGTGTGTGTGTGTGTGTGTGTGTGAGACTACTTCTTTATTCATCCGTTTATCCATGGGCACTTAGACTGCTACCACATCTTGGCAATTAGGAAGAATGCTGCGATGAACATAGGCATGCGTATATCTTTTTGAATTAGTGTTTCTATTTTCTTGGGAAAAATACCCAGAAGTGGAATCCTGGATTGTGTGGTGTTTCTATTTTTAAATTTGGAAGGACCTCCATACCATTTTACATGGTGACAGTACCAATTTACATTTCCACTGATGGTGAACAAGAGTTCCCTTTTTTTCTACATTCCAAGCAATACTTGTTATTTGGTGTACTTTTAGTAATAGCCATTCTAACAGGTATGAGGTGATATCTCAAGGTTGATTTGCATTTCCCTTATGACTAGTGATATTGAAAATTTTTTTCATGTACCTGTTTGTCATTCATTTATGTCTTTGGAAAAATGCCTGTTCAAGTCCTCTGCCCATTTTTTAACTAGATTGTTTATTTGTTTTTGATATTGATTGTATTTGTTCTTTATATGTTTGGATATCACAATTATCATTTGAAGATTTCTTCTATGTTTCAGTAAGTTGCCTTTTTTGATTTGCTGATGGTTTCCTTCACTATGAAAAAACTTTTTAGTTTGTTTATTTTTGCTTTTGTTTTCCTTGCCTGAAGAGACAGATCTCAATAAAACAAGACTAATGTCAAAGGACATATTCCCTATGATTTCTCCTAGGAGTTTTATAGTTTCAGGTCTTACATTGAATTCTCTAATCCATTTTGAGTTTCTCTTTTATACGATATATGAAAATGGTCATTTCATTCTTTTACATGTGGCTATCCAGTTTTCTCAACATCACTTATTGAAGAGACTGTCTTTTCCTCAGTATGTCTTTTCCTTGCATCCTTTGTCAGATTAATTGACCATATGTGTTTGCGTTTACTTCTGGCCTATCTAACCTGTTTTGGTTCCACTGTTTTCATTACTATGGTTTTATGTTATAGTTTGAAGTCAGGAACATGATACCTTCAAGCTTTCTGGTTATTTCTCAAGATTGCTTAACTATTTAGGCTCTTTTGTATTTCTATACACATTTTAGAATGATTGATGCTAGTTCTCTGAAAAAAAAAAACCACTTTGATAAAGATTGCCTCAGATCTGTAGATTTTTCTGGGTAGCATGGCCATTTTAACAATACATTTGATGTTTGAACCATACAGGTTGTTTTGCATAGGTCCACTCATATGTGGATTTTTTCCCCAATAGTAAATACTGTAGCACTGCAAGACCACAGTTGGTAGAATATGCTGATGTGGAATCATGGATATCAGGGGTCAATATAAAGTTATAGGCAGATTTCTCACTACATGGAGGGTTGATGGCACCAACCCCTGTATTTTTCAAGGGTTAAATGTATTAATTCTTCTGTTCCATGAGTGTGGTGTACCTTTCAGTTTTTGTCAACTTCAGTTTCTTCCATCAATATCTTAGAGTTTTCAGACTACAGTCTTTTAACTCCCTGGTTGAAATTAATTCTAGGTGTTTCATGTTTTTTGAAGTGATTGTAGATGGGATATTTTTCTTGTATTCCCTTTCCAATGAATCATTATTAGTGTATAGAAATGCAATATATTTCTGTATATGGTTTCCTGCAAATTTCCTAAATTTATTTATTAGTTCTAATAGCTTTTTGGTTGAATCAAAAGGATTTTCTACCTATAATTTCATGTCATCTGCAAATAGTAACAATTTTACTTATTTTCTCCCAATTTGGATGCCTTTTTTTTTCTTCGTGTATTCTGATTGCTCTGACTAGGACTTCAATAGTATGTTGAATAAAAGTGACAAGAGTTGGAATCCATACCTCATTCTGATCTTTGAGGAAGAGCTTTCAGCTTTTCACACCCAAGTATGATATTAGCTGTGGATTGTTCATAGATGGCCTTTATTATGTTGAGATATGTTCCCTCTATACATACTTTTTTGAGAGTTTTTATTATGAATGAATATTGAATTTTATCATTATTTCTACATCTGTTGACATTATCATGCGATTTTTACCCTTCATTTTGTTAATCTGGTGTATCATGTTAACTGATTTGTAGATACTGAAACATCCTTGTATCCCTGGAATAAATCACACTTGATCATGATGTAGGGTCCTTTTTATGTTTTATTTAATTAAGTTTACTAATAGTTTGTTGAATGTTTTTTACATCTGGGATTATCAGAGGTATTAGCCTATAATCATTCTTTCCTGCTCTTTCCCTGTATTTTTTTTTTTTCCTGTAGTGTCGTTGTCTGGTTTTGGTTTCAGGGTGATAAGGCCTCATGGAATGAGTTTGGAACTGTTCACTTCTTTTAAAATTTTTGGAAGAGTTTGAGAATAATAGGTATGAGCTCTTCTTTAAATGATTGGTAAAATTCCATGGTGGAGCTGACTGATCCTGGAGGTTTGTTTGATGAGAGTTATTTTTATATAATGATTAAATTGCATTACTGGTAACTGGTCTATAAGCATTTTGTATTTCTTACTAATTCAGTCTTGAGAGATTGTATATTTCTAGGGATTTGTACATTTCTTTTAGGTCAAATAATTATTTGTAGTAATCTCTTATCATCCTTTGTATTTCTGTGGAGTCATTGGTAACTTTCCTCTTCTACCTCTAATGATTTTTTTATTACTTAATGAATTTTATTACATTTATAGGTGTACAACAATCATCATAACCAAATTTTATAGCATTTCCATCTCAAACCCTCAGAGTATTCCCCAACCTGTCTCATTTGGAAACCACAAATTTTTCAAAGTCTGCAAGTCAATATCTATTCTGCAAAGAAGTTCATTGTGTCCTTTTTTTAGATTCCACATGTAAATGATAGCATCCATGTTGCTAAAAATGTCATTATTTCTTTCCTTTAATGGCTTATTAATATTCCATTGTGTGTATGTACCACATCTTCTTGGTCCACTCCTCTGTCAATGGACAGTTATGTTGTTTGCATGTCTTGGCTAAGGTATATAGTGCTGCAATGAACATCGGAGTACATGTATCTTTTCAAGTCATGGATATCTCTGGATAGATGCCCAGGAGGGGGATTGCTGGATCAAATGGTAGTTCTACTTTTAGTTTTCTGAGGAATCTCCATACTGTTTTCCACAGTGGTTGCACCAAATTACATTCCTACCAACAGTGTAATAGGGTTCCTTTTTCTCCACACCCTCTCCAGCACTCATTGTTTGTAGACAATTTGATGATTGCCATTCTGGCTGGTGTAAAGTGGTACCTCACAGTGGTTTTGATTTGCATTTGTCTAATAATGAGTGATGTTGAACATCTTTTCATGTTTTTTGGCCATCTGTATGTCTTCTTTGGAGAACTGTCTGTTTAGATATTCTGCCCATTTTTTGACAGGGTTGTGTGTTTTTCTCATATTGAGCTGTAGGAGGTATTTATAAATTTTGGAGATTAATCCCTTGTTAGTTCCTTCTTTTGCGAATATTTTCACCCATCCTGTGGGTTGTCTTTTCATTTTGTTTAGGGTTTCCTTTGCTGTGCAGAAACTTTTAAGTGTAATTAAGTCCCATTTGCTTAGTTTTGTTTTTATTATCATTACTCTGAGAGGTGGATCTGAGAAGATGTTGCTGTTGTTTATGACAGAGAGAGTTTTGCCTATGTTTTCCTCTAAGAGGCTTATAGGATCTGGTCTTATATCTAGGACTTTAATCCATTTTGAGTTTATTTTTGTGTATGGTGGTAGGAAGTGATCGAATTTCATTCTTTTCCATGTGGCTGTCCAGTTTTCCCAGCATCACTTATTGAACAAGCTGTCTTTTCTCCATTGTATATTTTTGCCTCCTTTTATCATAGATTAGTTGGCAGTAGGTGCATGGGTTTACTTCTGGGCTTTCTGTCCTGTTCCACTGATCTATTTTTCTGTCTTTGTGCCACTACCACATGGTTTTGATGATTGTTGCTTTGTAGTATAATCTGAGGTCAGGGAACCTGGTTCCTCCAGCTCCATTTTTCTTTTTCAGGATGTCTTTGGCTATTCTGGGTCTTTTGTGATTCCAAACAAACTTGAAAATATTTTTTTCAAGTTTTGTGAAAAATGTCCTTGGTAATTTGATAGGGATTGCATTGAATCTGTAGATTGCCTTGGGTAGTATAATCATTTTGATAATATTGAATCTTCCAATCCAAGAGCATGGTATATCTTTCCATCTATTTGTGTCATCTTTGATTTCTTTCATCAGCATCTTACAGTTCTCAGAGTACAGGTCTTTTGTCTCTTTAGGTAGGTTTTCTCATAGGTATTTTATTCTGTTGGATGTGATGGTAAATGGGATTTCTTCCCTAATTTCTCTTTCTTATCTTTCATTGTTAGTATATAGAAATGCTATTGACTTCTGTGTATTAATTTTGTATCCTGCAACTTTGCAAATTCATGGATGAGCTCTAACAGTTTTCTGGTAGAGTCCTTAGGATTCTCTGGGTATAGTATCATGTCATCTGCAAATAGGGATAGTTTTACTTCTTCCTTTCCAATATGGATTCATTTATTTCTTTTACTTCTCTGATTTCCACGGCTAGGGCTTCCAATACTGTGTTGAATAGTAGTGGCGAGAGCAGACATCCTTGTCTTGTTCCTGATCTAAGCAGGCATTCTTTCAGCGTTTCACCATTGAGAATGATGTTAGCTGTGGGTTTGTCATATATGGCCTTTATTATGTTGAGTAGGTTCCCTCTATTCCCATTTTCCGAAGAGTTTTTATCAGAAATGGGTGTTGGATTTTATCAAAGGCTTTTTCTGCATCTATTGAGAGGATCATATGGTTTTTATTCTTCAGTTTGCTAATGTGGTGTATCACACTGATTGATTTGCAGATGTCGAAGAACCCTTGCATTCCTGGGATAAATCCCACTTGATCATGATGTACAATCCTTTTAATGTACTGTTGGATATGGTTTGCTAGTATTTTGTTGAGGAATTTTGCATTTATTTTCATCAGTGAAATTGGCCTGTAATTTCCTTCTTTTGTGGTGTCTTTGTCAGGTTTTGGTGTCAGGATTTTGGTAGCCTCAAAGAATGTGTTTGCGAGTATCCCTTACTTTGCAACCTTTTAGAATAGTTTCAGAAATATAGGTGTTAGCTCTTCTCTAAATGTTTGATAGAATTCGCCCGTGAAGACATCTGGTCCTGGACTTTTGTTTGTTGGAAGTTTTTCAATCACAGTTTGAATTTCAGTACTTGTGATTGGTCCATTCACCTTTTCTATTTTATCTTGGTTTAGTCTTGGAAGATTGTACTTTTCTAAGAATTTGTCCATTTCTTCTAGGTTTTCCATTTTATTGGCATATAGTTGCATATAGTATTCTCTTATGATCCTTGTATTTCTGTGGTGTCTGCTGTTACTTCTCCTTTTTCATTTATAATTTTATTGATTTGAGTCCTCTCTCTTTTTTGCTTGATAAGTCTGGCTAAGGGTTTATCAATTTTGTTGATCTTTTCAAAGAACCAGGTTTTCATTTCATTGTTCTTTTCTATGGTTTCCTTTGTTTCTATTTCATTGATTTCTGCTCTGATCTTTGTGATTTCTTTCCTTTACTAACTTTAGGTCTTGTCTGTTCTTCTCTCTCAAGCTGCTTTATATGTAAAATTAGCTTCTTTATTTCAGCTTTTTCTTGTTTGCTGAGGTGGGCTTGTATTGCAGTAAACTTTCCTCTTTGAACTACTTTTGATGCATACCATAAGTTTTTCACTGTTGTATCTTCATTGTCACTTGCTTCTAGGTATTTTTTAATTTCCTCTTTGATTTCTTCAGTGATCCATTGGTTGTCTAGTAGCATGTTGTTCAGTCTCCATGTGTTTGTGTTTTTTGCAGTTTTTTCTTGTTGTTAATGTCCAGTCATATAGCATTGTGGTCAGAAAAGATACTTGATATGATTTCATTTTTCTGAAAGTTGCCAAGGCTTGATTTGTAACCCAGGATGTGATCAGTCTTAGAGAATGTTCAATGTGCACCTTTGAAGTATGTGTATTCTGTTGCTTTTGGATGGAATGTCCTATAAATATTTTAAAGTCCATCTGGTCTAATGCTTCATTCAAGGCCTGTGATTCTTTATTGATTTTCTGTCTGGATGATCTGTCCATTGCTGTAAGCGTGGTGTTAAAATCCCCCGCTATGATTGTGTTATTGTCGATTTCTCCTTTTAAGGTTGTTATCAGTTGCCTTATATATTGTGGTACTCCTATATTGGGTACATAGACATTTAAAATTGTTATATCTTCTTCTTGGATTAATCCCTTGATCACTACATAGTGTCCTTCTTTGTCTCTTAAAATATTCTTCATTTTAAGGTCTATTTTGTCTGATATGAGTACTGCTACTCCAGCTTTCTTTTGATTCCATTTGTATGGAATATTTTCTTCCATCCTCTCAATTTCAATTTGTGTGTGTCCCTAGAATTGAAGTGGGTCTCTTGAAGACAACATATGTACGGGTCTTCTTTTGTATCCATTCAGCCAGTCTATGACTTTTGGCTGGTGTGTTTAGTCCATTGACATTTAAGGTAATCATTGATATTTATGTTCTTATTGCCATTTTATTAATTGTTTTGAATTTGTTTTTGTAGATCTTTTTTCTTTCCTTCTCTTGTTCTCGCCTCTTCTGGTTTGATGACTATCTTTAGTGTTGTATTTGAGTTGATTTTTCTTATTTATGTATCAATTGTAGATTTTTGGTTTTCAGTTGCCCTGAAATTTTGATATAGGAGTATATATATATCAGATTGTCTTAAGTTGTTGGTCTCTTAATTGCAAGTTCACTTCCACTGTCCTGCATTTGTACCCTCCTCTTCTCATGATTTCTGATTTTGGTAGCATAATTGTGTGGATGACTTCATATCTTTACTGAATATATGCCTTTACTGGTCAGCCTTTTCATTTTGGTATTTTTGTTTCCAGTTGCAGCTTTTTCTTTTCTGCCTAGAGAAATTCCTTTAGTATATGTTGTAAAGCTGGCCTAGTGTTGCTGAATTCTCTTAGCTTTTGCTTATCTGTAAAGCTTTTGATTTCACCTTCAATGTGAAGGAGAGCCTTGCTGGGCAAAGTAATCTTATTTGGAAGTTTTTTTTTCCTTTTATTATGTTATGTATATCATGCCACTGCCTTCTGACCTGCAGAGTTTCTGCTGAAAAATCTGCCAGTAACCTCATCAGGGTTCTCTTGTATGTTACTTGTTTCTTTTCCCTGGCTGCTTTCAATATTATCTCTTTGTCTTCAATTTTGGTCCATTTGATTAATATGTGTCTGATGGTGTTCCTCCTTGGGTTTATTTTATATGGTACTCGTTGTGCTTCCTGGATTTGAGTGAGTTGTTCCTTTCCCATTTTAAGGAGGTTTTTGGCTATTATCTCATCAAATATTTTTTCTGTCCCTTTCTCTCTCTTCTCCTTTTGGCATCCCTATAATACAATGTTGGTGCATTTAACATTGTCCCAGTGTTCTCGTAGACTCTCTTCATTTCTTTTCAATCTTTTTTTCTTTTTCTGTTCCCCATCAGTGATTTCCACTACTCTGTCCTCCACCTCATTTATTCATTCTTCTGCCTCCTGTATTCTGCTGTTGGCTGCTTCTAATGAATTTTTTATTCCAGATATTGTATTTTGCATTTATTCTTCCTTAAGTTTTATATCTTGTATTTCTTTGCTCACCGTTTCCAGTGAATTATCCGTCTTTGTCTCCAGTTTATTTCTAATGTCTTGCATCATCTTCAGCATCAGTCTAAAGTCTTTTTCCTGAAGGCTGATTATCTCCTGATCACTTAGCTATTTTTTCTGGGGGTTTTTCTTTCTCCCTTATTTGAGTTATAGTTCGCTATCTTTTCATTTTATTAGGTTTTTGGTGTGGTGACCTTTTTGCAGACAATAGATTTGTAGCCTCTCTTACTTCTGGTGTCTTCCTGCCTTGTGGCTGAAGTTGGTATGGGAGCTTTCTGTGGGCTTCCTGATGAGAGGGACTGGTAGGAGGGGCTGATTCCTATCCCTCTGGTGGGTGGGGCTTTGTCTCTGGGTGAGATCAGAGGAGGCTGTGTGCCTGGGGGGATCTTTAGGAAGCCTGTTTGCTGATGGGTGGGGCTGTGATACCACCTGGATTGTTGCTTGGACTGGGTTTTCTCAGTGCTTATGGGTGGGGCCATATATTCCCAAAATGGCCACCTCCAGAAAAACACATGCTGCTGAATATTCCCAAGAGCTTTGCCTCTAATGCCCTTCCCCTACAACAAGCCACAGTTACCCCCTATTTTCCCAGGAGAGCCACCAAGAACTGCAGTCAGGACCAATCCAGCTTGCTATGGGGACTTTGCTTTGCCTTGGGACCCAGTGCATGTGAAAGTCTGTGTGAGCCTTTCAAGAATGGGGTCTCCATTTCCCCCAGTCCTGTTGAGCTCCTGCACACAAGTCCCACTGGCCTTCAATGCCAGATGCTCTGGGGGCTCTTTCTCCCTGTGCCAGATCCACAGGCATGGGGTTTTGACCTGTGCCTGGAACTCTCACTCCTATAGGTGAGTCTCTGTGATACTGTTACTTTCCTGTTGGAGCTTCCCAGAGGCCTGGGAAGTATGGGGTTCCTTATATGGCATAACCATCCCTCCTAACTCTTGATGTGGTCTCCTCTTTGCCTTCTGGAGTAGGATTTTTTTTTAAATTTTCCAGTCCATTTCGTTGGAGGTTGTTCAGTATTTGGTTGGAATTTTGTTGTTTTTATGAGAGAAGTTGAGTTCCAGTCCTTCCTACTTTTAATGTTATTTATTTGAGGCCACTACTTTTTTCTTTATGAGCCTAGCTTAAGGTTTATCAGTTTTGCTTATCTTTTCAAAGAGTCATCTCTTAGATCCTTTCTAATGTTTTGTTTTATTTTGTTTTTTTTTCTGGTGATGGGGTCCCTATTTCATTTACTTTTACCTTCATATTTATGACTTTTTTTTCCTGATAAAAACTTTGGGTTTTGCTTGTTCTTTTTCTAATTGCTTTTGATGTAAGTTTACATTGTTTATTAGAGATTTTTCTTGTTTCTTAATGTAATATAGTATCACCATAAACCTCCCTTTTAGAATTGTTTTTACTGTATCTCAAAGAATTTGGATTGTTGTGCTTTCTTTTCACTTACATATAAGTATTTTTAAAATTTCCTCTTTGAAGTTCTTCATTGATACATTGGTAGTTTAGTAGCATATTGTTTACCTGTGACATGTTTGTATTTCTTGTGTTGTTGTCTTGTAGTTTTTTTTTTTAATTTCATATTGTGTGAACAGAAAAGATTCTTCATATGATTTCAGACTTCTTAAATATTTTAGGATATTTTTGTGGCCTAGCATATGATCTTTCCATGAGAATGTTCCATGTACACATGAAAAGATTGTATATTATGTGATATCTGGACAGAACAATTTTATGTATATCTTGAAACATGTCTAACATGTCATTTTAGGCCAGTGTTTGTTTATTATTTTTTTCTGTATTAATGATTTGTTCATTGGGGTAAGTGGAGTCTAATTCTCTTACTATTATCATGTTGCTATCCATTTCCACTTTTGTATTTATTAATATTTGCTTTATGTATTTAGTTATTCTTTGGTGCATGTCTATTTACAATTGTTATATCTTCTTGTTGGATTAATCCATCATTATTTACTGTCCTTCTTTATATCTTATTACAGTCTTTGTTTTAAAGTACATTTTGTCTAATGTACGTATTCCTGCACCAGATTTCTATTCATTTACATTCACCTTTTTATATCCCTCACTTTCAATCTGTGTGTATCTAATTCTGAAGTGAATCTCTTGTAGTCAGCATCTACATGGGTCTTCTTTTTTTTTTTCCCTAATATCCATTCAGCTACTCTGTCTTTTTGATTGGAGCACTTGGCCCACTTAAATTTCAAGTAATTATTGATTGATATGAACTTCTTGCCATTTAGTTCCTTGTTCCTATTTTTTCGGGGTCATTTTCATTCCTTTTTTCTTCTATTCCCTTCCTTTGTGATTTAATGACTATTTTAGTGTCATTTTTGCATTCCTTTAACTTTTATAGACCTTTTGGTTTGATTTTGGTTACTATATATATAACAATCTATTGATATACATGATTGTTTCAAGTTGACAATCTCTTAAATTCAAATGCATTCTACCAACCCTGTATTTTTAATCCCCTCACTCACATTAAATATATTTGAAACCATATTTTACATATTTTTGTTTTACATTTCCCTTAACTACTTATTGTGGATATAGTTGATTTTACTACTTTGTATTTTAACAGTCTTATTAGGTTTATAAGTAGTTAATCTACTACCTTTACTATATATTTGCCTTTATTAATGATATTTTTTCTTTCATAGTTTTTATATTTCTAGTTGTAGGCTTTCTTTTAATTTAAAAGCAATTCCTTTAACATTTCCTGTAAAGCCAGTTTAGTGGTATAGAAGTCTTTTAGCTTTTGCTTCTTTGTAAACTCTTTTTTCTCTCCTTCAAATTTTAATGACAGCATGGTAAAGTAGATTATTCTTGTTTGTAAGATTTTTCCTCTCATCACTTTAAATATGTTGTGCCACTTTCTTCTAGCCTTCTAATTTTCTCCTATAAAGTCAGCATTGTTTTATAGAATTTCCCTTGTATGTAATTAGTTGCTTTTGTCTTGCTGTATCTAAGAGCCTCTCTTTATCCTTATTTTTCCCCATTGTAATTACAATGTGCCTTGATGTGTATCTCTTTGGGTTCCTTTTTGTTTGGGACTCTCCCTAATTCTTGGACCTGGATGTCTGTCTGTTTCCTTTCCCAGGTTAGGGAAGTTTTCAGTTATTATTTATTCAGGTAATTTCTCTTCCCTTTATCTCTCTCTTCTGATGACACTTTATAATGCAAATGTTGTATACTCATTATTACAAAGTTCTCTTAAAACATTCTCATTAATATTTGTTATTCTTGTTCAGCAGGGATAGTTTCCACTACTCTGTCTTCCAGTTTGCTGACCCATTCTTCTGAATCATGTAATCTCTTGTTGATTCCTTCTTTCGTATTTTTTATTTCAGTTATTGTATTTTTTCAGTGTTTTATTTCTTCTATATATTTTCTCCTTGTTAAAATCATCACTGTGTTCATCCATTCTTCTCCTGAGTTCATTGTGCATTTCATTATTATTACTTCAAACTCTCTTTTGGGCCCATTGTTTATGTCTTTGTCTAGTTCTTCTGAAGTTTTACAGTGTTCCTTCATTTTGAACATATTCCTCTGTCATCTCATTTTGCCTAATCCTGTTTTTATTTCTATGCTTTAGGTAGGTTTCTTATCTTTCTTGGTATTAGAAGAGTAACTCTATGTAAGAGATATCCTTTGTGGACAACAATACACACCTCTCTGATCACCAGAACTATATGCTCTAGGGGGTCTTCCTATATGTGCTGCATGACTCTCTTTTTGTGGTGGGGCCAACTACAGTGGTCACACTGTAAGCAGCACTGGCTCCTGGCCTGATTGGCAGCCAGGTCTTGTATGGAGACCACCAGCCTGCCGGTGGCTGGGGTCAGTTCCCAGTGAGGCTTTCTGTATTGCCTGGGGTTTCTAGGGCTGGTTCTAACCCACTTGTAGGTGGGGCCATGTCCCATGGCAGTTGACTGAAGGTTCACAAGGGGTGGGCTGCTGCTGGCCCATTGGTGGGTAGACCTGGGTCCCCATATGGCTGGCTGCTTGCCCTGAAGGATTCTGGAACTGGCCCCAGCTTTCTGGTGAGAAAATAATCCCCTAGTGCTAATAAGCTAGAAAGGAAAACTCCAACTGGTGTTTGCTGGCACCTATATTCTCATGGTAGAATAAGTTCCAAAATGATATCTATATCCCCAAGAGGAGTCTCACTTGTCTCCTGCGTATATGGCTCTCCAAGATTAGCAAGTGTGTCTGATCTGGCACTTTTCAAATTACTACTTATGTGCTGAGTCTCAGAACATGTGAGATTTTGTGTGTGCCCTTTAAATGTGGAGATTACATTGTATAGTCCTCCTTCCTGAATGCAAGCCCACTGGCCTTCAGAGCCAGATGTCCTATGGACTCAATTCTTGGTGCAGAAGAATTCGTGCAGAAGACTCTCAGGCTGGGGAGCCCTATGCAGGGATCAGGCTCCTTCTTCCTTGGTGGATCCTCTATAATTGTCATATCCTTACATTTGGGAGTCACCTACCCTGAGGAGTGTTTACCTTGACTATACTGCATATTCACCCCTGCTACCAGTTGTGGAAAATCTTTTCTGCTCTTCTTCAAGTCATTCTCATTGATAGTTTTTCTGTAAATATAGTTTACCCTTGAACACCATGAGAGTGTACTGTGCAGATTCACGTATAGGCAGATATTTTTCAGTATATATGTGCTATGGTACTACACAAGCCAAGTTGATTGAATCTGCAGATGTAGAATAGATAAAGAGGGCCAACTATAAAGTTGTATATGGATTTTATAGTCTGTGCAGGAGCAGATTACTGAAGGGTGATCTGTAGTTGTAATTTTGATGTGCCCATGAGGGTAGATTAGCTCAGAGTCTTCTTTCTATGCCATCTTGAATGCTCCTTAAACATCCTTTGATCACATGAATGTGCTAAAGGACATTTAAACTTTTCTAGCATTCATTATCATTATCTGCTGTTAATTGTTATCTGTGTCTAGGATGATCATTTGTAATGTCCATAAGTTTTCCAGTAGCACTGGAACTTTAACCATTTTTCCAATCAAAAATATTCCTAGATACCTAAAATATCAATTTCAGGGAGATAGTTCACCTTGTAAGAAGCCCTTAAATAAATTATCACAAACATAATCAATTCCTTATTGTTTCTTCTTCAGCCACAATTCATTGCAGACTCCTCTGATCTGCCAAAGTTATCTTTGTGAAATGCATATGTATAACATCACTTCACTTCTTAAAATTCTACAACATTTCTATATTACCCACAGGTGAAACTCATGATTTTTACTATGGCATTGAAAACCCTTCATAAAGATGCCTCAAACCATCAATTGAATATTAAACCAGATCATTCTCTTGGTGCCCACCACCATTACCCTGTTACTTTACTTGCTATAATCCAGCCTGTGGTAAGAAGAATTCAAAGATGACTCTAAGATTCCTGCTCCCTGGTGTATGTGTTTTGTCTAATTCTCTTGTTTAAGGGCAGACAGACCTATGAATATAAAGAGATATTTTTCCTGTGTTTAGATTACTAGTCAACTGATATAGAATTAATCTGGAAGATTACCCTGGTAATTCTGATCTAATCATTTGAGTACTTTTTGAGAAGAGGGATTTGGCATGAGTGAGATTATCAGTTTCTAGATCTAAATATAGAGAACCACATGACAAAGACCTGAAACATTTATCTAGTAATTGAAAGTATTCCTGGACAGTGGCCAGCAAGGAAGTGGGAAACTGAGTCTTACAGAAGTCAATTTATTTCTGCCAGGAAGATGAGGAGTCTCAGAAGCTTGACTTTCCCTAGGCAAAATTCAGATGAAAACACAGTTGGGGGAGTTCCCATCACGGCACAGTAGAAATGAATGCAACTAGGAACCATGAGGTTGAGGGTTTGATCCCTGACCTCATTCAGTGTTGCCATGAGCTGTGGTGTACGTCACAGACATGGCTTGGATCTGGCATTGCTATGACTGTGGTATAGGCTTGAAGCTGTAGCTCCAATTAGTCCCCTAGCCTAGAAACCTCCATATGCCATGGGTGTGATCCTAAAAAAGGAAAAAAAAAAAAAAAAGAGAGAGAGAGAGAGAACATACTTGAGTCCTAGTGAAACACCAAACACGTCATCACTAAAATGTTCCAGAATCCTAGAGAATCAGTGCAATAATGTTTTTTTGGTTTAAGTACTAAATTTGTGGCAATTCATTACATAGTGATGGACAACTAGCACTCAAACTTATCTAACTACAGTTGACACTCTAACAGCACAGGTTTGAACTACACAGGTCCACTTGTATGAAGGGTTTTTTGAGTATCAAATACTATAGTACTACATAATTTGCTGTTGTTTGAGTATGAGGATGCAGAACTATGGATATGGAGGAAACATGTATGGAAGGCCAACTATATTTGTGGATTTTTGACTGCGTGAATGGCTGCACCCCTAATTGTTCAATGGTCAACCATACTTTACATTTGAAGAGCATGCCATTCAATGCCATTTCTCTGTCTCTTCAATAACCAGTATTTCTTTTTCCTGAAATGTGAACTCTAATCTTATAGTTTCTTTTACTTCACATCATCTACCTGATTTGGAAGGGTGATTCTTAATGTCTTATCTCCTTTGCTAAATCTCTTTAAAACATGTCCTCACTATTTTTTTAATTTATATTTATTGCAATGTAATTAGCTGTTTCACATTTGTGTTCCCTACTAAGCATTATATTTTGAGACAAAGTTGTATAATTATATTTTAAAAATTTTGTGACTACCATATTTGTTCATTCAACACAACTATGAAAGAAAGAAAGAGTAAAATTGAAAGAAAGAAAGAGAAAAATGAAAAGATTTTGAACTAGATTCCACTTTGGTCTCATACCCTTTCTACTTATATCTATCAATTTTGTGTCCTATGTCTTCATTATTTGATATTATAAAAATTGTGCTAATTTATTAAAATTAGTCATATTTAGGTAATGATTTATTGTTTAAATTTTGAATTTGGTGGTTTTACATTTTTATATCCTTTTTTTTTTTTTTTTTGCAGAGAAGGAGTTATACGCCTAATTTTTAATGGAAGTTTGGTATAAAAAGATCTATATATCACAGCCTAAAGAATAAATCCAGGGTATAGGACAATGGCTAGAGGAAAATGCTATTGTTAAAGAATGGTCTTTTCTCCTAAATTGCATCGACCAGGAGATTTGATTTGTAGTGTGGCAGCACTATCTTACAAGAAACTATGAAGTGAGAAAGTTTATCATCAGTTGTCTTTTATTTATTTATTTATTTATTTATTGCCATTTCTTGGGCTGCTCCCGTGGCATATGGGATGTTCCCAGGCTAGGGGTCTAATTGGAGCTATAGCTGCCAGCCTACGCCAGAGCCACAGCAACGCAGGATCCGAGCCGCGTCTGCAACCTACACCACAGCTCATGGCAACGCTGGATCCTTAATCCACTGAGCAAGGGCAGGGATCAAACCCGCAACCTCATGGTTCCTAGTCCGGTTCGTTAACCACTGTGCCACGACGGGAACTCCCATCAGTTGCCTTTTAAAGAAGTGCAGGCCTTACTTCTGTCATAACCACACATAGGAGAAGAACCTCTTTCTACAGCTCTTGTTCACTCATGGGCAATTTCCCCATCCTTCTGCCTTGTTCTTAGTATTCTGTTTTCACCTCTCTACTTTATGATTTCTAGATCTATATTTTGTTTTATTGTATATTTGGCTATTGTTTTATGTGTATGTATTTTTTTTAATTTTTGAATCCTAATTCATTGACTTTTTTTTTTTTTTAAGATTCCTTCCTTCCTTTATCTCACTTTTTTTCTTTCTTCCAGCAATGCCTTATTACAAAGTCCATGTCTGAGTTTACTTGGAGGAGCAGAAAAGCTATTATAAACTATTTCATGACCTTAAATATATTTCTTGTTTTTTATATAAATGCCATACCTTACAACATTACAATAAAATGTGACTTGTTACTTAATATTGGTATCAGGATCATTGAGTTAGCCAAGCTGAAATTGAACATAAAACTTCAGAGTTGGAAAGACCTTAAAGATTATTTAATAATGCAGATTTTACATTTGCATATAGATAAGGGAACAGATAAGGTCAATAGAAGCTGAATTACTTGTGTAAAGTCACATAATTAGTTTGAGGCAGAAAAAAAAATCTGTTCTTTGAGAACTTTGCAGAGCTTTTTCAGCTATATTCTACTGTTTCTATTGGTCTGATACTCAAGACTGACCATCTTAAAAATAATAACATATCATTGATACCTGAAAACTTTAACATAGTTATTATCATGTGCCAGGGTTTTAAAGGAGAGAGATAATCTAGAAGTATAAATGTGTGATATACATTTGCACATAGAATGTAATTGTAGTTGTAGAGAGTGAAATATAGTAAGAGAAAATGGCATCAAATTGAGAGCTGAATAGCTCTAATATTAATGGGCAGGATAAAAATAGAAGAATAAAAATAGCACTATGAGATGCAAAAAGAGTGGAAAGAAGAAAATCCAGAAAAGATCAAAGGAAAAAATACTTTCAAGAAAGAGAAAATAAAATGAATGAGTAAGACAAAAGAAGTGCAAAATGTTCATTAGGTTTTTATTAGATTTGCATACATGTTTGTCATTTTTGTCATTAGAGTGATTTCTGTAGAGTGATGAAGAAAACTATAGGTGGAAGTTATTAGGGAAGTTCTTATGGGAAGACCTTAAGAAGATAGTGACAAAATTCTTTGCTTGACCAAACTTAACTCAGGCTCCTGAACCTTTTCCTAGACCCATCTGTGTTCTTCCTTATGAAATCCAGTTGTAGCAAGAATCTTGCTAAATCACTTTAGTCATAATCCCTCCGTCCACTTTGGTATCTGATCACACTAATATCTGATGAGGTTTTGCATTCTCCACAATCCCCCAGGTAATGTTTGATTACCCCAGCCCATCTTTCAAGAATCCTGTTGGATTGGTTTAGCCAGAATCCCCCATACCCCTGACGTTTTATTTTCCATCCACTGACTGCCACCCTGTTCTTTGGCTATAAATTCCCACTTGACCATGCTGTATTCAGATTTAAACCCAACCTCTCTCACACACTGCAAAATTTCACAGTGGTGTTTACTATACCTTTTATGATAGTGACCCCTCCCGAAATAAACTCCTCGTTATCATGCTTTAACAAGTGTCATTGAAAAAATTTTAACAATATAAAAGAAATAGGAATAATTTTTCAAAAAGTTTGCTATGAAAAGGTAAGGTAATGTATTATTTGGAGAAAAAAGTAAAGGAGTAGAACATTTCTATTGAATTTTTATTTATGTTCTTTAAACAATAAAGGAAAGATAAGATTTAAGTGGGAAATTAGAAAAAAGTATGTGAAAGAGCAGAGAGACACAGTGACTAAGAATCTTCCTGAAGGCTAGAGGATCTGGTAGGAGCCAGCCAACAACTAGCAGGGAAGGACTGTGCAGGTGCAACTGGGTGTGAACTGAGAAATTTGCATGTGTGCTTTTATTGTGATGACTTTTGTTTTCTCAAGGAAGTAGGGGAGGGAGATGGGGAAGTAAGGTGTGAAAAAGAGAGGAAGAAGGAGGAAGGATCAAAATCTGGGAATCGTGAAAGAATTTTTAATTTACCCTGAAATGAACTGAAAATCAAATTAGTGATGATACATAGCTAGTGTGGGACAAAAACAGAATTCGAATATGGATCTCATAAAAAATATTAAATTCCCCTCAGATATGTACAAGCTTAAATATAAAGTAAACAAAAGTGGCTATCTTAGGAGATATTGATATGGCATTCATTTAATCTGTATGACGAAACAACAGGAGGAAAAATTTTGAACCAGTGATATCTTACCTAAGAGGAAATTCTATAAGATACCTATTCCTCATAGTCATCCTACTCAGATAAAAGAAGGGAAATCTATTTAACTAGATGATACTTCAAAATTATGTTGGGCAAGTTCAAACAGAGAGTGTGAGATATTGAAAGCAGTACAGAGTAGATAAAATTCATATTTGAGCCACATAGCTAATATGGATATCTATCTTGATTAAAAATTAACATATTCATCTGGCTCAAATAGTTTGATTAACAGTGTTGCTTTTTAACCATGTATTCAAAGAACTTGGGGGCAATTTGTGCCAATTTATTAGCAAAGTTGATAACAGTGAGATTTGTGAGTTTCACCTGGTCCTTCTGAGCCTCCTGGAGGGCCTTGTCTTTGGGGCTAGTTATATGAAAACAATGTGCCGAGGCGACCAGTAGGTACAGCAACCCTATTTTAGTTCCATGAAGTTCCGTGGCCATGTCAGTGGTTCCTGACTGGAGAAAGAGAACATCTGGTACAGACCTTATAGAGATAAGGTGATTGGGAAATCACACCAAATCTGTTCAAACTCCCTGTTGTGAGGCCACCCTTGATCATGATCCATGTTCTTTCATTAATGCTGTTGGTGTATTTTATTTTTCTTCAGTAAATTGTGAATTTGTAAGCCTTTTTATCCTTGGTTTTGTGAATCTTGATTGGAAATTCAACTCTGTATAACTGCCACCATTAGTATAGTTTAATTTAAGAATTCAATTTTTATGTGTCAAAATTATTTAGTTTGTATTTGTGATTTCTTTCCTAGACATTAACCTGAGATAATTGAAAGAGCAACTCCCTCCCTGCTACTTTACATCCATCTCTAAGATGTTGAGGTGATGATTTACTTAAGGATTATGCACACATTGCCTATTTCCAGGTGACTAATGATAAGAAAATAGTGCCTTTTCTGGAAATATTTTTAACCTGATGTGCCTCTCTGTAATTACTTTGAACAGAGTTAATTATGAAAATATGCCTTTGAATAGCTAACAGAAATTTCCAAAAGGGATCTCATTTCCTATAATTTATGTGATACTCTGATAGCTAGAAGAGAGGACAAAATGATTTAAAGTGCTTTCTCCAAGAGTTCACTGGCAAAACTAAAGGATATGGAGCAGTCAAGAATGTTGTTTTAAATAACGGCAAATGAGGAGTTCCTCTTGTGGCATAGTGGTAATGAACCTGACTAGTATCCATGAGGATGCAGATTCAATCCCTGGCCTCCCTCAGAGGGTTAAGGATATGGCGTTGCTGTGAGCTGTGGTATAGGTCACAGATGTGGCTCAGATCTGGAGTTGCTGTGGCTGTGGTGTAGGCTGGCAGTTGTAGTTCTGATTCAAACCCTAGCCTGGGAGCTTCCATATGCCATAAGTGCCTCCCTAAAAAGCAAAGAAAAAAAAAGACAAATGATGATAGTAATTATTATGTAGAGATTGCTTTGCTCTGGCTCCTACAGAAGCATTGTCTCAATTAATATTCCACGTTTAACTTTGATAGTGTTCACATGTTGTAGAAAAAAAATAAAAAATTGGTCTAAACAATAAAATCTCCAAAGAGGCTACAGAAATGCCACAATTTCACTCAGATAGAAGGTAAATCAAAAAATCTAATTCTAGGAGCTTAACTCTCAGGTATTCTTTATTTAATATGCACTTACTGTGTTCCAAGCATTCTTCTCATGCTACTACAATTATTAAATAAATCACTCTTTAAACTTTCCTAATAACCCAATGGGGTAGATGGTATTATAATCCCATTTTACAAAAAGTAAATTTCACACTTTCCAAAAGTAGGACTAATATTCATATCTAGACAGCTCCAAAATTTCATCTTATAAGTATTAAGCTATGTTGCCACCCATAGGATCCACTGACTACTAAATAATAACTCACTTTATTGAACATTCTCTGTATACTAGGCTTGGTCCTAAAAGCTTGTATGCTATATACTGAGGCTATAAAAAATTAGTAGTAACTCTTCATTGGAAGATTTTAGGGAGTGCAGTGAAGTAAAACTATAGTTATTGCTTATATATAAAAATGTGTATTCCCTGGTCCTATCCTACAATGTCTAGTTTTAGATATGCTGAAGGAGATAGCAATTTATGAGCATAATTATAGTATACACAAGAATATAATAAAATGTTTATGAGGACAAAGGGGAAAGTGATAAATTCAGTTTTTGAAGAGCAGAGAGTGGAAATGCTATGTAAATACTTTAAAGCTGAGCCTTGAAGGAGAAGCCAGTATCATCTCTCTATTCTTTGTGAAGTAGTATCTTGATCCAAGCCATAGAGACCAGGGGGTTCCCGTCGTGGCTCAGTGGTTAATGAATCTGACTAGGAACCATGGGGCTGCGGGTTTGATCCCTGTCCTTGCTCAGTGGCTTAGGGATCTGGCGTTGCTGTGAGCTGTGGTGTGGGTCGCAGACATGCTTCGGATTCCACATTACTGTGGTTCTGACTTAGGCCTGCGGATACAGCTCCAATTCAACCCCTAGCCTGGGAGCCTCCATATGCCACAGGAACAGCCCTAGAAAAGGCAAAAAGACAACAAACAAACAAACAAACAAAAACAAGCCATAGAGACCATAAATTATAGATAGTGGTCAGCAATCTAGTGCAGTAGAACTTTGAACTGCTGAACATTTCTATGAGAGAACAGCAAGGATATAATAACTTAAAGCGAAGGAACAGATTTCAGTTGGATAGACTTAATAGGTATTTTAAATAGTCTATCCAATTTTTTCTGACCACTCTATGAGATAGAATTTATGATTCTTATTTTACAGATGAAGAAACTGAGCCGTGGAGAAGTTATATTTTTTGGTTTAGCCTGACTCGATTTTAAATGACAGACTCAATTTTCAAAAACAAGCTTGTTTCCAAAGGGCACACATTTTTAACTACAAAGCAATGCCCACTCTTATTATACAGGGCAGATAACTAGTTTGACATATATATATGTAGTGTAATGTAATGACATATATATATATATATATATATAAAGCAGAGCATAAATTAAGATAAAGTTTTATCATTTCATCAAGGTAAGAAAATTGATTTATTTTTTTCATTTGGAATATCAAACACAATAGATAACTTTAAACAAATGATTGGATAAAAAAAAATCATAGCATGAGTTGCACATAGCAATATTCCCTTCAAACACAAATTCATGATATTCAAAGCCAGGTTTGATGACAAAAACATACCATCCTCTAAATACAAGGATAAAGTACTCTCTTTAATTGAATCCTGTTGTATACTTAGGTTACATGTTTCAGTTAAACTATTGAACTTGTTACTACTTTATATCTTTTTAACTTATGGCACAAATCTTCATGATGCTTGTGAACAGACAAAATCAGCCCTTAGGAAAACCAAATAGTTGTAAATAAAATAAAATGCATCTTATATTTTGGACTTTTATGTCCTTCTCCTTTTAAAAAAAATATGATTAAATATCATTAGAGATAAATCTTTGTGTATATCGTCACATGGAGGGGTATTTTAAAGAAACACAAATGATCTGAAGTTTTGATATTTCAGTTACTGTTATTTGGAAGGAAACAAGAGAATGTATAATGGCCATTATGTTGTTTGGTTGTTGCTATATCACTTCTTCCATTTGAATTTGATTTATTCCTTTTGAAGAACCACTATTCATACCATTTTGGTCCATGTGATTTTAAGTAATGCTAACTCTTCCTTCTAGATTCCAGAGGTGGCCTCATAAACCAGACTTTTCAGAGATTCCTTTCTTTCTTGTTTAGGGTATAATTACTTTATTTTCTCTAATTGTATCTTTACAGAACATTTTTGGTTTTAAACAGAGAGATATGTTCTGTCTATATGAAATGTAGATCTTGACTGAATAATGGAGCTATAGGTGTACTTCTTAATGATGGGTTGTATATAGATGGCTAGAAAATGAAGTCAACATAGAGAAGGTCATCGCCAAAAAAAAAAAAGATAAAATTTGAGTCATACTACTACAATTTGAGGTCCCGTTGGCTGGAACATTTTAAGGATGAGTGAATAAATATCCTTATTCCTTTTTTTGTTCCTTCTTTCCCTCCCCATTATCTTCCTCCCTTCTTCCTTGTTAATCTTTTCTTTCTTTTTTTTTTTTCAAATTTATGCTACTTTAAGATGAGATGTCTGTACACAGCAAATAATTCTTATTAATAAAGGAAGTAGCATTTAAACAATTAAGTAAGGTTTATATACTGGCAAGTTACTGCTTTACTAACATGGCTGAAGGCAGCTTAATGATGGCATGAGGCCATGACACTTAGGGGGTCTCACATTAGGGCACAAACCTCAGATGACTCAGCTTGAAATCCTTTTGACTATATATGTATTCATTCAAAATACAAATTACCAAAAGAGGGCTTGAATGACTTAGTTTGTGACATATTAATATTATCGGCTGGTGTGAGTGTAGAGGGTCATATGAATTTGCGTTTAATTGGGTTTAGTCACTTCTTTCCATATGGCTTAATGTAGACCAGTGCCCAAGTTTCTGCTGTGGTGTAGTGGGTTAAGGATCCATCATTGTTTCTGTGTCAGCACAGGCTCATACAGTGGATTAAGGACCCTGTGTTTCCATAGCTATAGTGTAGTTGACATCTGTGGATCAGATTTGATCCCTGGTCTGGGCAGATGTGACCGTTAAAAAAGTAATAATAAAGTAGGGCAGTGCCAAAGGAAAGAAGGGCTATATCCAAAAAAGTTGGAAAAGGATGTTCTATACGAAAAAAACTACCAGTCAAATGTATGAACATATGTATCAAATTGTCATAATAAAAAATAATAATCTTATTTTAAAATGAAGTATTCATATTTGTAATATATAACCACAGATCAGTTTGGAAAAAAAAATTATATTTTATCTGTAGAGAGATTTAAGGATGGATAATCCATTCAAATTATTCTAAGTAGGGATCTTCTAAAAACAGAAACTTGGCTAAGGAATATGTAAAACAATTTTGGGGAAATCAGTTTCATAGTTTCAGAGCCAGAAACTACTAAATGATTAAGAGAATGAAAGGGAACATAAGATTTCAGTTTCCAGCAATTTCACAGATTAGAGACACTGAATAAACCTCCCATTGAAAACAACTAAAACACGTGGAACAAAATATTTAAATACTTAATATTTCAAATCTAATGCAGAGCTGACAAAATGTAGCAAATCCTTAGAGACCAAAAATAAAATGGAAGCTGAAAGGCATGAAGATAGGCAAATACTAAAGCTGGTTCTTGATCTGACATTATGTTCTAAACCGTAATGCATTTAGGCTTTTGCTTTAAATATTTCAGAGGACACTGGAGCTAGAATTAAAGATTAAGGCTACCCAAAGCAGGAAGTCAAAAAGCGTCCAAGATAAACTTGTGAGGCTAAAAGGCTTTATCCACATTACAAAGAACAACAAAAAAAAAAATAAACTTAACCTCTAAGCCTGTGATCAGGAGGGTTTAGCATGGAAATATTTGAAATTTTACTATAAAACACTTAAGCCAACAGTTTATTTTAGAGGAATGGCATCACCAAAATGGCAAAGTGGGAGACCCCAACCTCTGTGACCCTGCAAAGATCAACGGTTAAATAGCTATCGGCAAAAAACAGTGCTGAGAGAGCTCAGGAGTCCACTTAAGAAACTTCAGCAACACAGCGGAACAAAAAAAGTTGAGAATAACAACACAAAAAAAGGAAAGAAGCACAGTTTAATTTTACTTGCATCATCCCATCTTCTAGGTCAGAACTCCCCAGCTAGAAAAAGTTCCCCTCATTAGCAAATGGAGAGTAGCATGAATAACCAGTTTCCCCAATCTTTCACAGCAATGCACAAAGGATCTGCTGTAGTTTCATCCCACCCAAAGACCAGCAAATATGAGATATATAGGGATGGCTAGGCATTAAATGGAAGAGCAGGTGCTACCAATATCAGCCACTCAAAATGAACAACTATGGTTCCCTGCTTTTCAGAGGACTATCTGCTTTATCACAAAGAACCAATGGCCAGCACAGCTGCCACTACCCCCTGCCGATTTCACTAGTTTTGCCTCATAGGTATTCATATTTGTAGATTCCAGCTACGTGGGTTCCTCTCCATTCCCTTAGATCCTCTCCTACCCCTACAAGATCATAGGGGTCCATATCATCATCCATCCCAGACCTCTGTGGCTTTGAGTGCAATGTACCAGCCTAGACAACCACGCCTGACCCCAACCACTGTGAGTGTGCTTAGAACTAACCCATCCACCTGTGTGCTTTCATACCACCAGCCTAAGTCTCTTTACTGCCCTCTCCTGTCATATGCATACCTCTGTCATCATCCTGCAGCCACAGTAGTGCATGCCAACATCCAAGGCCTCAGCAGCTGCCAATGTGCTCACAGTCAGCCCAGGACCTTCCTTCTGGCCCTGACCCTCACCACTATATGTATGTTTGTACCTGACCTTTGCCACTACACAGGGACCCCCAATTGATACCCACAGCTCTGTGTGGGTGCACATCACCTACTCTGGCCATCACTGCTGCCAGAACTGGTCCCTAGGTGCCAAAACCAGGGCCACTGCTGAAGAAACCAACAGCCTTGCAGCCACTAAGGATGCCCTGCAGTGCTTGTCAAGTTCCCACCCAGTTGGTGATGCAGTGAACCTCAGTGGCCTGAGCCAATGAGACATTACATTCCCCCAGGACACAGAAGTGCTACACATTCCTACATTTGGCACCCTGCACCAGTAGACCTTGGGTCCAAGCACACTGCAGCCTTCCCCCACCTATGGTGAAGGCCTTTTCTTACTGAAGTCAGGTACCTATATAAGGCTACAGGGATGATGAAGAATCTGGGAAACATGACTCTGCTAATGGAACACAATAAACTTACAATAACTGATTCTAAGGAAATTGAGATACATAGATTATTCAACAAATAATTTAAATGTACTAAGCATCCTCAGTCATCTATAAGAGAATACTATAAAAATTAACAAAATGAGGAAAAATACAAGAACAAAATAAATTCAACAAAGAGAGAAAAAATAATTAAACAAAGAATATGAAAGATCTATCTATACACAGTAAATTAAAGGGGTTGATGAAAGAAACTAAAGAAGATACAAATAAATGGAAAAAATACTATAAAAGTGTATCAAAAGAGTTAATGCTGTTAAACATCATCCATAGCCACCTGTAGATTTAATGTAATCCCTATCAAAATCCCCATAGCATTATTCACATAAATAGAAAAACTCTAAATTTTGTATGGAACTACAAAAGACTTTGAATAGCCAAATCAATCTTGAGAAAGAACAAAGCTGGAAGCACACTTCTTGATTACAAACTACATTACAAAGTTATAGTAACCAAAACAGTACAATACTGGCCTAAAACCAGATATATGGGCCAATGGAACAGAAATGAGAGCCCAGAAACAAACCAATGCATATATGGGTCAAATAATATTTGACAAGGAGCCAAGATGGACTGCTCAATGGGGAAATATTGTCACACCTATAAATGTTGCTGGCAAAGCTGGATGTTTACATGCAATAAAATGAATATGGACTTCTATCTTATAACATTCCTAAAAATTAACTTGAAAAAAATGAAAGACTTAACTGTAGGACCTTAAACCATAAAAATCCTAGAAGCTCTTTGACATCAGCAACATGGAAATAATTTTATTGGATATGAAACTTAAATATAAACAACAAAAGCAAAAATCTGCAAGTGAAGAGTAATCTTAAAAAAACACAACAACATAAACAAAATTATACACAGTAAAAGACACAATCAACACAATTAAAAGTCAATTTACAGAATGGGAGACAGTATTTGTAAACCATGTATCTGATAAAGAGTTAATGCCCTAAATTTATAAGGAACTCATAGGACTCATTAGCACACACACAAAAAAAACTGATTTAAAAAAGCGGACAGAGAACTTGACTAGACATTTCCCCAGAAAAGACATACAAAGGCTAATATGTGCATACTCAATTTCAATAAATCCTCAGAGAAATATAAATCAAAACTACAATATTTTATCTCCCCATGCTGTTAAAATGGCTATCATCAAAAAGATAAATGTGGAGGAAAGGCAGCCCTGGTGCACTGTTACTCAGAGTGTAAATTAGTAACTTTCCACCATGGAAAACAATATAGATTTTCCCCAAAATTTAAAAATAGAACTACCATATAATCTAACAAGCCACTTCTGGGGATATATCCAAAGGAAGAAAAATCACTGACTTGAAGAGGTAACTTCACCCCCATGTTCATGCCAGCATCATTCACAGTAACAAAGACATGGGAACAATCCAAGTGTCCATTCACATATGAATGGGTATGGAAAATGTGATATATATTTGAATATATGTATATCTGTATTAGAAATATAAATAGAATATTATTTAGCTATAAAAAACCAAGAAAGTCTTGCCATTTGCAACAACATGGATGGAATCCGAGGGCCTCATGCTAAATGAAATAAGAGAAACACAGACACTACATAAGGAGTTCCTGTTGTGGCTCAGCAGAAACAAATCTGAGTATATCCATGAGGATGTGGGTTTAATCCCTGGCCTTACTCAGTGGATCACTTTGCCTTCTGCCTAATGCCTATATTTGAGGAAGTTGTCCTTGGGCCCAGCTTTGTATTTCCTGCATCAGAACCAATCCCCTGTGGATACTGAGAGACAGCTGTATAACGTTAAGAAACATAGAATAGAATAAGAATTTTAGAATGAGAATGCCTAGTGTGGATGGGTGGGTGGATGGATGAATATATAATAGTTTTATAGAGATAGATAATATATATATATATTATATATATATTATATATATATCCAGATATAATGAAGATGTGATAGAGAATATTCAGAAGGTGATGACTGAGAATTCACTCATGAACACAAACAAATAATTTAAGTGAAGTTCATACATCTTAGAAAATTGAAAGTCACTAAAAATAAATCATAAATGCCACCAGAAAAAGAAAATAAAAAAATATTTACTGTAAGTGAATGATAGGGTGAAAACTGATATCTCCTTAGTAAATTGGAAACCAGATAATAATTACAACATAAAGAATATTAAGAATTGTCTTCTAAATATTTGTAATAATAAATGACTCAATTGAAAGTAATTATTTATAACCTTTTCAAGTTTATTCCTTCCCTTAGCAATTCCTATAGGGATGTAGTATGGTTATTTATTTTCAATTAATTTCTAAATCTATTTAAGGCTATTTTTGAGTTGTATATAATATGATTAACTGATTTATGGAATTTCAGTTTACAACTAAATTTGGTTCTTTCTAAAGATTCAAGAGTTTATGAAAAGGCAAAATGCATAGCCTTGGCAATAGATACTGTTGTCTGTATAAATAGCAAGACAAACAAGCTATAGTTTATGCCAATTATTTTATTTATATTATCAGTATTTTGTTATGCTTCAAAAAACTTACTTAAAATTCTGATTACAGTTGATTAAAATAGACAATTACTGAGTACCTCCCCTTTTCTAGATCCTATATGAGGAGAAGTGGTTTTTTGATACTGGGAAAAAAAAAAAGGGTTCCACTAAAGTGTAATATAGTCAGATGAGTATTTAAATAAAAAATTAGTGTTGGATATTTTGAGTGGAAGAAATAGACTCTTCCTTAAAAAATAAGCTATGATTTAAAGGAATTGTGCACACAGACTTTCTAGACAGAAGTATCAAACACATACTAAGAAAGTTAATTTGAAAAAGCATGGCATTTTGGGGATGTGAAATTACTTTAAATAATTAGGGTTGAGTTCCAAGTAGAAAATTTGGCAAGAGATTAATTAACGTGGTCTGTAGCTTCCAGATCATATAGGACAACTTAAGGTATGAAAGGGTTATTGGTATTTATTCTGAATGAAAAAAAGTGCTATAGAACAGATTCTGAAATAAAAATGACAGGATAAAAATTCATCTTTCACATTTATTATTCCTAAAGCAATATGAAACACACTACAGAAAGGACACCACTTAGAAACATGTTTCAAAAATCCATGGAGGAAGTTAAAGAGATATAGATTGATATTCTTTAAATTCAAAGGTGTTATTTTAATCTGATATATTTAATTTCCATAATGCAAAGTTTTAGTTTGCTCATTAAAACAACTGTTTCACATGATTTCCTCTTTAGACCCATTAACTCTTGTCCATTCTAATACTTTGTTTCTCTATATTCCTAGTCTTTTTACCACTTTTTGTTTGGTGCCATTTTTTACTTCGACTTATTTATATCGTCTTTGTGTTTGGTTACAGTTTGATTTAGTATGGTAATTTTTGATTTGTAGAGCACTTTAACAAATACTTCTTGCCCCAGTCCTAACACTCCATGGACCAAGTCCATCATTCATTCATTTGGATGTTTCTGCATCAAAGAAGAAGATATCCTACAGTGATGAAGAAATGGGAGAATTGGGGATTATAACTGAGGCATAACTTATAAGGCCATAAGAATGCAGGAATCAGGAAGAGGGAGATGGAGGTGATTGCTCTTCTTCTGGCTTTTCTCACTTGGAGGATGTCGACTTTACATTCTGACACAGAAAATGTACAATATAGATGGAGAGTGTTGAGATCTGCCTTTGATCTTATAGTTTCAGGATACACAGCATGTGACATAGTGGTCAAGATATACTTCAGATTTCAATGATAATGGTCTAAGAATACTCAAAATGTTGGTGGTTGCAGTTGCTGTAATGAGATTTCCTAGGATGTAAATAAGTGAAAAGAGAAGAAAGAGGCACAAATGAAATTAATGAGAGGAGAGGACAAGAGTAAAGAAGACAGCATGAAAAGAAAGAAAAGAATAAAAAGAGAGAGAGAACTGGTACCATGAACAAAATTCTGAAGTTAACAGCTTTTGAGAGGATAGAGAGACCTATGAACTTTATACATATATTTGCCACAAAATTAATCTTCATACACAAGCATTTACCCCACAGGAAGAAAAAACAGAGCAGGCCAGGAGTTGGAGGAGAGCCAGAGGGTTAACAAGATAGGTGAAACAGAAGGGATCAAAAGGTTCAGAAATGAGAGTCATGTATACTGCTCCAGATATACCATATCAGGAGGTATTGAAGGTAGTTTATTGCATTCCACAACCAGGATATCATACTGTTCTTTATAAAATTTAAAAAAATTATCTTTTTGCATAACAGAGGTAAATAGACTTCAGTTAGTTGAGAATAGAGCCAAGTGTTCATATCTTGAATATTAACACTTCTCTAAGAGGTGAAAACATAAGGGGAAGAAATGAGAAATAGCAGAATTAAAGAAGGGCTTATGTCAAAGTGGTTTTTGTTTGGCTCTTTGAGCTTTTTTTAAATTTTATGAAGGAATACAAAGACACTATTTTAAAAGATGAATTATATCAATCTATAGAAATATTTGATGGAATATACTTTCTTAAGTATATGCTTTAAATACACCCTCTAGGAACATTAAAGGAAATAAAAATTCATCATTTTTGTTTGTGTAAACCACATGAAGTAATTTGTCCCCCTCCCACTACATCCTCTATGGGTTAAAGGGAATTAACGTAGATACAAACTTTATATTATTTAAAGTTTAAGTAAATTATTACACATTTTCTAAGAGTAGCCTTTTACAAATTAGAACAACACAGATGCTGCTAAATTTAAGAAGCTGCTGTCTCTCCAGCAGTGCATAGGCTTCTAAATAGAATTTTGTCTTAGATATTGCTGCCTTACAGCATACAAAGACAGTGATGGGAGAAGTGGGAGTTCTAGTGTTAAGAAATCATTTATGACATGAAAGTTAACTAGCTTTTTTTAAAAAAAATTATTGGAGTATAGTTGATTCACAATACTGTATTAGTTTCAGGTGTTTAGCAAAGTGAATCAGTTATCTATTCTTTTTTCCCATATAGGTTTTAACAAACTGTTAAGTAGATTTTCCTGTGCTACATAGTAGGTTCTAGCGAATTATCTATTATATACAGTAGTGTGTATATGTTATTCCTATTGTCCCAAATTCCCCTTGTCCTCATGGTTTCTCCTATGGTAACCCTAAGATTGATTGTGAAATCTGTGAGTTTGTTTCTATTTTATAAATAAGTTCTTTTGTTCATTTGTTATTAGATTCTACATATAATTGATATCATATGATATTTGTCTTTATTTGACATAATCTGTATGATAACCTCTAGGTCCATACTTTTGATCTGAGGTATAGAGATTAATATGGTGCTCATAAAGATGCAGGTAGCTAAATACAATAATAAATACTAAATATAGCACTTTGTTAATTCAAAATATACATGTAAATTTAATAGAAAAGACCCTGGTGCAGGTATGTTTTTCAGTGAAAGTTTTGTCCAAATATATGCCCAAGAGTGGGATTGATGGGTCATATGGTAGTTCTGTATTTAGTTTTCTGAGGTAACTGCATACTGTTTTCTATAGTGGTTGTATCAATTTACATTCCCACAAACAGTGTAGGAGGGTTCCTTTTTTCTGTACCCTCTCCAGCATTTGTCATTTGTTGACTTGTTAATGATGGCCATTCAGAGAAGTGTGAGGTGGTACCTTATATTTTTTATTTGATTTCTCTAATAATCATTGATGTTGAGCATTTTTTCATGTGCCTGTTGGCCATCTATATATCTTCTTCAGAGAAATGTCTATACAGTTCTTTTGCCCATTTTTCAGTTGAGATATATGCACCCATATGTTCTTTGCGGCACTATTCACAATAGCCAAGACATGGAAACAACCGAAATGTAAATAGATGAATGAATTAAGAAGATGTGTTATATATACACAATGGAATACTACTAAGCCATAAAAAAGATAATGTCATTTGCAGCAACATGGATGGAAATAGGGACTCTCATTCTAAGTGAAGTATGTCAGAAACAGAAAGACAAATACCATATAATATCACTTATATCTGGAATCTAACATATGACACAAATGAAACTTTCTACAGAAAAGAAACTCATGGACTTGGAGAACAGACTTATGGTTGCCCAGGGGGAGGGGGAGGGAGTGGGATGGACTGGGAGTCTAGGATTAATAGATCAAACTATTGCATTTAGAGTGGATAAGCAATAAGATCATGCTGTATAGCACAGGGAATTATATCCAGTCATTTGTGATGGAACATGATGGAGGATAATGTGAGGGAATATATATATATATATCACTGGGTCATTTTGCTGTACAGTAGAAATTGACAGAACACTGTAAATCAACTATAAAGGAAAAATTAAAAATCATAAAAAGTAAGAATCTTAATGAAAGAAATAAATTGAAGAACATTAAAAAAATAGCCTGGTTTATTTGGGGATTCAATATTATGTTTTAATGAAATTATTTTAGAATCATGAATGTACACTTTGAGTTTTTCTTTTTTCATTCCATGTAAAATAAGTTTACTTAGTACCTACAAGCACCCCCCCCCTTTTGAGGGAGGGATATGATAAAGAACAAATTTTGAAACATTAATCTCCTGGGGATTTCCATTAATGATAATAAACAGTCTGATCACAAACTTCTTCCTAACAGACAAATCCATTTATAACATTAATTAAATAGAGCAGCACATATCTGTATAGTTTGGAATATTTTTATCTCAATGTAAATAAAGGCAATTGGAGTATAGACTCAGTTGACTGGATAACATAGGCTATGCCAACCTCAGATTATATTGTTTCTTTTTGCCTGTTATTGATTTTTTGCCTTTTTAAAAAATTAAGCCTTTGGGAGTTACCGTCATGGCTCAGTGGTCAATGAATCTGACTAGGAACCATGAGGTTGCAGGTTCGATCCCTGGCCTTGCTCAGTGGGTTAAGGATCCAGCGTTGCCGTGAGCTGTGGTGTAGGTCACAGACGCAGCTCAGATCCCACATTGTTGTGGATCTGCCGTAGGCTGGTGGCTACAGCTCTGATTGGACCCCTAGCCTGGGAACCTCCATATGCCGCAGGAGTGGCCCTAGAAAAGGCAAAAAGACAATAAAAATAAAATAAAATAAAATAAAATAAAATAAAATAAAATAAAAAGTAAAATGAAATAAAATAAAGTAAAATAAAATAAAATAAAATTAAATTAAAATAAAATAAAAATTAAGCCTTTTTTGGAGCAGCTTAAAGTCACAGCAGTATTAGCAGAAGGTATAGAAATTTTCTATACCTAGGAGGAAGAAATTTTCCTCTACCCTTATAGGTTTTTCTGGCTGGTCTAAAAATTAAATTGATAGGAGAAATATTAATAGGAGAAAATCAAACAAAAACTTAAGAGCATGTACACATGGGAGAGACCCAGGAAAACTGTGTAACCAAGATGGCCAAAGCCTTCCCCTTAAATACCATCTTCAACTATAAACAAAAAAGGATTTTAGGAGTAGTGGTTTGGGACTTCAAAGGGGAGGAAAACAATTCACATAAAGATGGAGAAGTAAGTGTGTGGTGAACAGATGTTTGGTAGACCTTGTAGACATAATCAGAGGTGGAGTGAACTCTGATCTCTAGGCTCTGCCTAGTTTCTTCCAACACACCTAGCCCAGATTCCTTGCAGATATCTGTGGTGATAGTTCTAGAACATGCCCTTTATCTAAATTCTTGAGGGAGCTTGGGGGTGGGGCATAAAAAACAAACACTTTTGAATCTTCTGTTTCATAAAAATGATCAACCTGAAAAAATCCTCATGCCAGAGAGACACATGTTGGGGTGACAAATTTGCCCCATACCCTTATATACCCCCTGCTCCACACATGCATCACTTCCCACATTAAAATCCCCCACCAGAGTAACACATTTTTTACACTTGATGAACCTACAGGGACACATCATAATTACCCAAAGTTCATAATTTATATTAGGATTTACTCTTGGGATTGTGTAGTCTGTGGGTTTGGACAAATGAATAATGATTTGTATCTAATACTATAGTATCATACAAAGTATTTTTGCTGCTCTAAAAAAATCCTCTGTGCCCTATTATTTACCCCCCCCCAAAAAAACCTTTGGCAGTCACTGAGATTTTTATTATCTCTATAATTTTGCCTTTGGTATTTTTATTCCAAAAAACATATCATCCCCATAAATTGAATATTAATGGTTTCCTAATACTGACTAATATAGTTCAGACTCAAGTTTCAAAATCCAAGATTCTTACCATGGATTATTAAAAATAATTAGACCTATTAATAATATAGAATTGACCTCCTTTCCTTAATAAAAGAACATAGTTTAATAAATAAAATTTCTTTGCCAATAGAAGCAGTTCTCAGCATGGGCCTGTAGAAATTAATTCTGTTCTCTTCTACAGATTTCTAGCACTGCTTGAACCAACCAGGTTGTTTATCTGATTTGAATTCTTGATGTTCTGAATTTCTTTCATAGTTACACAGCTTTGTTTTAATTAACTGAATAATTATAGCAGAAATTTTGAGGGGGATGATATTTTTAGGGGAAAATATCAGAAAAATAGAAACTTAAGGGTATGCAGCTTAACTTTTGACTTATAAAAAATGGAAAAAGTTTCTTAATTTTAGCATGGAAAAAATAGTTATCACATGATGGATTTTTTTAGGTAAATATGCAAAATGCTAGTCACTTTCACCACTGGAGTTTGGTTTTCAGATATGAAGATAAAAATATGCATAAATATTTAGGGAGTATATACTTGGTTCAATAATACACTTAGCAAGATATCTTGGTGGGGTACTTTTTGCATAAAATATATAAGAATCAATGACTTCAATGTTTTATTTAATTTTGGGGGGTTGGATAGGTAATTTATAAATTTTTAAATAAAATCAGAGACAGAAAGAATTAAAATAATGCTGAAGGCAATCATCATTATAGGCATCCAGAGCAGGGAAGGCTTATTATAAAAAAAGGTTGTCAAAGTATGTGGCATGTATTCGCTGCAGAATTGAGACATTATATCATGAATATTCAAATTGTTCCCATTGCCATAGGAACACACAAATGGTCATATATCCTTTCTAAGAAATTATGTACAAAGAAGAAAGTTGAATACAATATTCTATATATTAAAATATAGAAACTTAAACTATTAGAGTATTTTATGGAGTTAAAGCAAACAACAACATTTAGTTGAAGTAGTTCAACAAGCAACATTTCTATTAGATATGATTGATATATTCACTTCTGAGCAGTATATAAGGACTAGCTTCTGGAGTAAAATCCTTTGATTTCAGATTTTATTCTTGGTATCATTTAACTAATTAAATAAATGCCTTGCAGTTGAACAGCATATGTTATTAGCCAGATAAAGGCCACTGTAGTTTCAGTAATTCTTCTGGATTTCTTAAAATTTATTTCTCTTAAAGGTCATCACTGATGCATAGTTCTGGCCAAGCATAGAAATATGACTTTCCAATCAAACGTAACAAACTTTATTTACATTCTTTTCTTATCTAAGTAGTCATTTCATGTTGGCATTTCTTGTTTTTTTTTAAGGATTAAATGAGCTGAATGGGATAATTACAAAGAAAGTATTTGACCCAGTTTATTTTTATTTAAATACATATATTCCAACAAGATTTTTCAACAGAATGTAACATATTCAATTTTATCACAAACAGGTGGTCTGTATGCTCAAATTATTAAATAGATATGGTAAATTAAGTGGAAATAACTGAATTAATTCAGCTAAAATAAAAGATAGTGTCAATTTCTGTCTGTTAGCCTCATTGTATTTCTAGCAAAACATTATGGTCTCTTCTTTAAAAAGTTTTAATAGGAATTCAAATAACCCTTATTAAATATGTATTATTATCGCTTAGCCAAACATATTTATTTTAAACAAGGAGATACTAAAATAGGACTCATTCCTTGTAAAGTAGGAGTATGAATATAATAAAATGTATAACAATAATAAAATAATGCAAATTTACTTAAAATTTTGAAATATGAACTTTTAAGTATAGGACACTGAAGGAGACTCACTTTTTTCCTTCAAATGGGTTGATAACTTATATTTGAGTTTTGTCAGTATATAACTGTATGAATATTATACAACTTCTCTGATTTTCAAGGGTGTTTTGTCTATAAAAACAGAAAAATAATATAAACTGTACTCTGATAGTTCTTAGGAAACAATTGTGAGAATGAATTCAAGAGCACATGATTGAAAATACAAAATAAGCAAAAACATGTAGTAAAATAAAGCAACAGCCTTTTTTTTTTTTTTTTTGTCTTTTTGCTATTTCTTTGGGCCGCTCCCACGGCATATGGAGGTTCCCAGGCTAGGGGTCCAATCGGAGATGCAGCCACTGGCCTACGCCAGAGCCACAGCAACGCGGGATCCGAGCCGCATCTGCGACCTACACCACAGCTCACGGCAACGCTGGACCGTCAACCCACTGAGCAAGGGCAGGGACCGAACGCGCAACCTCATGGTTCCTAGTCGGATTCGTTAACCACTGCGCCACGAGGGGAACTCCGCAACAGCCATTTAATATGGATTTTAATATTTAATCTCTTGAACTACCATTAAAAGGTAAAATAAATCCATGCTAGTCTAGATTTATTTATATTAAGCATTAGCTTTGAATAGTAAAGCTTGATTTACCTTAGTCAAGAAAAAGAGTTGTGCTATCAGTGGAGGGATCAAATTTTATTCCAGGGGATATAGATTAAAGGACTTTTTGGTGAAATCCATCAAGTGTGTCCTGTCCTAACTTCTTTGCATAAAGATACTCTTAGAACAGTAAACCAAATTATGTAAGCCTTTGGCTTCCCTGGATGGTTCTGTTTTAAGTTAAAATCATTTTCTGAAAACAGTCAGTGTTGTGAAAGATAGGTGAGGTAAAAGTATTGTGTTATACTTCTCTTTGGGTAAATTTCCCTCTGCTGCTATTAAATTATTCAATATCTTAAAAATCATTATTATCTGATATTTAATTATTGCAAACTCTTCACTCTGTTATGAAATAATAGTCATATGTTATTAAGAAAATCTTACAAATTCATTGACTTTATTGTGTTTGTGTGATATTAGCTAGTAAGGAACACATCATAACCAATGTTCACATAATATATCAAATACCTCTTAGAGTGGGATCTTTCTGCTCAGAATACACTAACTCTATAATGCTAAGAAAAATTTTATTCAAATGTTTATTCAAATGGGTAATTGTTAAAGGTTGCAGTGACAGCTTTGTCCACAAATGTAACAATAAAAAATATTTCTGATAAAGAAATATCTTTAATAAAGTAATAAGTCAGGTATATTTTAGGTGGAGTGGAGTAGAGTATTGTTTGGTGTCTATCATACTTTGTGCTCAAAAAGATGAATTATGCTGATTTTGTATAAATCAAAAACAATAAATTACAATTCCTTTAAGTAGTGTCCTAAAATGGTTCCTGTTATTTGTGTTCTTGCTATGAGGAAGGTAGTTTCATAAAACTTCTCATAAGTCAAAACTTTTCTTCAAGACCACATAGATACTTTAATGTTTTTCTCCTAAATTATTATTATCTTAAACCATTTAGGATTACCTAAACTTCCATAGTCCCACATTTCTTTTATATTAGTGTCAATATTTTAATGTGGACACTCTACATAAAATATTAAATAATCAGGATAAAAATTGAGCTGGATTTCTGTGCTCAGGGAAATTACTATTCCTATTATAAAAGTTTTCATTACAAAGATACAATTTATGCTGTAGCATTGTTAGCAAAATAGCCATTCTCATTTTCTCTGATTTCTGGAAGAACTATAATTATAATATATTGAAATCTTTTACTTGAATGAATGACTCTGATATCCCCAAAGGGCATTTATTAATGCTGTTTTTTTGTTTGTTTGTTTGTTTTTTGTTTTGGCCATGCCCATAACATGCAGTAGTTCGTGAGTCAGGAATCAAAACTAACTCCACAGCAGTAACTACAGCCATGGCAGTGACAACACTGGATCCTCAACCCAGCCAAAAAGGAACTCCTTAATGCCTTTTTTTTATTAATCAATTAAGCATTCATTCTTCCATCCATCTTCCTAGCATTTATAAAACATTACCTGTGTGCCACGCTTTGTGATAAATATTGGTGGAACAGAACTGAACAGAACTGAGAATTTCTTGTGCCTAATTTACTCATGGTTGGAAAGCTGAGTTAAGAATGATGCCCAACAAAGAGAATTTGTTTACTAGGAGTAAAAACTCTAACTTAAATAGTTGACAAGTTTACTTTTGTTAAGTCATTCCTTTTGTTTAGAGAAGTATTTTTTGTCTCTCATCAATACAGACCGAGAGTTCATGAACATGAGCTATGAAGAGATCATAAAAAGCTTAGCTAACTTGTCTACTTGAAAGTGAACAGGCATCTAGAATGTAATAGGTCAAAAATGAGAAAAGATAGCGATATGTGGGAATAGAAAAGAGGGTAGAACAATATGTTTGAAGTCTTGTGCCCTGCTTGATGGATGGGGCTGAAAACCATTCTTAAGAGTTGAAAATTTGGGGGCCATCCGAAAACTGTATTTCATAGCATGCTGTTTGATAACATCTCCTATAGTTATACTTGAATATCTAGCCAATGATTTCCTTTCTCTAGTATTATTATCAGAGTAGGGTAAAGGAAACAAAGACATTTTATGCTCCCAAACTGGCTCAGCATTAGACTACTGCAAATAGATGGAGTTTGAAAATTCATCAAAAGCTGAAAATCACAACCAGGTATGAATAGAAAATAGCAATTAAAAGAAAATTATTATTATTATTTGTCTTTTCACCTTTTCTATGGCCGCTCCCACAACATATGGAGGTTCCCAGGCTAGGGGTCTAATCGGGGCTGTAGACACAATCCAAGCCACGTCTGCGACATACACCACAGCTCACAGCAACGCCGGATCCTTAACCCACTGGGCAAGTCCAGGGACTGAACCTGCAACCTCACGGTTCCTAGTCGGATTCGTTAACCACTGAACCATGATGGGAACGCCTCATATTATGTTTTGCTTCCTCCTTTGTACACAAACACTGATAAGCTCAAGTCTATTTTTCAGGGTTATTGATCATATGATAAACTAATTTTTATTTGTTCTGACAGAGCTATTTTTAAAGTGCTGATAATTAGGGCAGGAGTTTAGGAACAGTTAATATGAGTACTTTTGTAAATATTTATTAATGACACATTACTAATCACCATAGGAAAAGAAGATGCTCAATAGTATATATTCAAGAACTGTTCAATGTAATATAGCTGTTCAATGAATAAGAATATTATGGTATAGGATTCCAAATTAGAGAAAGTATAGTTAAAATGGAAGTAATAAAATTAAATAAAATTTAAAATATGAAATCTAAGTAAATTTAAATTAAAATTTAATAATATCCAAGGCCAAGGATAGTGAGCAAGGAAAACTGACTTATTCTCTTGAATAGATATGTATAATTATATATACTTAGATCTATAATAGAAAAACTGCAGAACTACACAGGTACAATACCTCACCTGGTATATAAGAATGAAATAAGGGTTTCTGCAGAAAACAATGGCTAAATTGGGACTTGAAGGAAGGTTAGGGATTAGCCTGACAAAGGGTGAGAGGGAATGGAATGAGGGATGCAGAATCATTCAAGTACTGGAACAATATGTATGAATAGCAACTCAAGAGGAAAGAGAGAAGGGACAGAAGGTCAGTAATGATTGAAATATACAAGCATAAGGCTGGAGAAGTACACAGGGAACAGACCTTGTAGGACTTTGAGAATGTTAAGTATTTTGAAATACATTTAAGGGTAATGGGAGTCTTTTACTTCCACTAAGTAAGAAATTGATTATGATGAGGCTTGTCTTATATTAACATCACTCTGAAGTGTGAGGAACAGATTGGAGATTATTCAACCAAAGAAAGAGACACTATTGATCTGAGGCAGGGGGATGGAGAAATAGAGCTGGAAATAAGATAGCATAAGACAAAATCAACCAGCCTTGCTGATTGATTTAATGGGGAATGGTAGAGAGGAAAGCAAAATGAAGAAATAATACTAATGTTCAAGTTTTTGGCTTGAACAACTAGGAAACTGCCAATACCATTTGATAAGATGAAAAACAAAAGGAAAGGGATAAGTCTGGGGCAAAGAGAAGGATTTTAATTATTGTTGGACATGCTGAGTTTAAAACATATTTCATATCTCATAGTAGAGATCTCCAACAGGTGAGCTACAGGGGTTTTAAGCTCAGAATGGGTGGACTAGAGATATGGGTTTGTTGATCTCTGCAGTGCTACATTTACATGGCAATTTAGGCCCTGGGAATAGACTTTGTAGAGTTGCATAGTTAAAATCATAAGATAATTTATAAGTGATTAAAAATTTAAGAATTGTGCATTGAGTTGGTTACATCTGTTCGGCTTTAGCAAAGTGAGAGCCAGCAGAATATCTCAAATTTAGCTTCCTTGAGAGTTCTCAATTAGGAAACACCTAGCCATATTAGGACTCAGCTCCTGGAAGTCTCTGGCAGACAATGAACAGTCACTGAATATTCATGTGCACTTCCACAGTTCTCAGCCAACTTGCAGTTGGGGCCATGTGATTGGGTTCTGGTAGGGGCCCAGCTATACAATAATGAAAATATTTTCCATAAGGAAAAGGATTGTAAAGAAATAAAGATTAAGACTTGCAAATGAATATTCTATATTATAATAGGGTTTCTTGTCTTTCATCAGCATTCTCAGGTAGGGGCCAATTCTGACAGGGCTATGGGAAGATGAGTTAATAGGGAATGTGTATGGTAAAAGGGAGGTAATATCATTGGTAGACAGTCCCTGTGATCCATCAAGGGTCTTATAGGATCAGTTATAACTGAGTGTTAATATCTTCCACATATTGTTCTTGGGAATCCTCTGGGGTTTTAACTTTAGTTCATTATAAACCATGATATTCCCATGAATATTAAGGCCCTACACATACATTGCCAGAAAAATATCAACCTAACATACAAAAGCCGATGTTTAGTTCACAATGAGATCAATATATCATTCATTATCCACTCTTCAAATCTTTTTCAGATCACTTTACAGAATATTTCACCCCCCAAAATTAGCCATTATACAAAATAAAAGCAAAAGAATGACTATCCCAAGTATGGCATGTGAGCACAGCATATGAGAATCATCAATAACATTGGCATCTGTCCTCATTTTTCAAAGACTGGACTTTCCTTCAGGATCAGGAATGTATAGTATAAGTGTGAACAATTTCAGTTGTTTTTATGTTCTTTATTCCTTTCCATTGATGGACTGAGTTATCTGATTGGTGCAATATGAAGAGCTTGACAGGCTAGGTTAACCCCAGAAAACCAAATTATTAATCACTGGCTGGAATCATTGTATTAAAGATATATGTATATTTGTCCACTGACTCATTATAATTATCTTTACTACATTATCCTTTTATTTTATAAAACAGACCTCACTGTTCTTTCGTGAGGCTGCCTTGGCACAGTGCTATATAGCTCACCCAACAGTTCTCTCAGATTGTTCCAATTCTCCTTAATTTCGGATTTCATTTTTGCAGATATTTCTTTTTCTCTTTCAGTGGTATAGCTTTTTTCCTGTCCTCTATTCTTTCTTGCAACATATTCAATCTATTTCCTTCAAGCTTTGTCACTGTTGACAATGTTCTTTCATCCCTTAGGTGAAACAGGGAGGCTGGAGAGTGCAACATTGGGGAAAAAATTTTCTCCCTCAGCCAGAACTGGTTTTCAGAATTGAGCTCTGACAGAGTCTTTCACCAGGAGACTGTCTATGTTAGGAGAATACTTTAGCCACATTTTATAATAATTACTCATCTCCTCCCCCTCCAGAAACAGCAGAGGAATTTCTTGAATCCTAAAATTGAGAACATGGTTGGGTTCCTAGACTGGAAGCTCATGTGGAAGCCTAGCAATTCTCCAGACTATGACCCTCAGAAGTCTCTCACTCTCAATTCTATACTCTGCCTCCTGCAACTCAGCAAAATTGTCCTTTAAGTGTTTCTACCAATATATTGATCCTATAGTTCCTGCTTCAGGTAATTAAACTCACCTTGCTCTGTCTCTCTGGATGCACTTATCCTTCCAGGTTTTATGGTTAGTTGTGTACCCTGCAACCTCCATGTCCAAGAAAAGCCATGTATTCCTAGGTTTTATAGCTTTATCTTGTTCAAAGAGCAGGAGTAGTGAGATTAGGCACTTTGAATATTGGAGCTGGAATTGAACCTGTGTAATTCTGTATTTTCTTCCACATCTATACATATGCTACTTTGTGTTGGTTGGGCTGGCCACATATGAAACTAAATATAACTCTGGAATAAGTCATTATAGGTTTTGAAAAGAAATGGTCATCACCTGGAAAATGTGGACTTTGAGATTGACAGTGTTTAAAATTATGGATCTGTACCATCAGGGGAGCTTTTAAATATATCAATATCTATATTCTACTCCAAGAGATTCTAATTTAATAGGCTTGGAATGGGGCCCAGAAACCAATGCTTTTTGATATCTCTCCAGGTTATAGTAATCTGTTAACCAGGTTGGGAACAACTGCCATAAAGGAACTTTTAAAAAGTTCCATCTCTAGAAAAAATTTACAATATGACTTGGAGGTTTTCTCAGTAAAGGAAGAAAAGAGAGTTTTTGATATCCCCCAATGGAGAGTTTGAACATTTTAGCTGAAAAACATTTGAAAGTATATATACAGAGAAAACAACATGGAGACATGGCATATAAGAATAAATGATGGTACTAATTATGCCACTCAGGGTAACTATGCTGCTTATACTATTTTTGAAGGATTGCTGCTTCACTCATAAGCCATACTGTATTCTTTTTTGTAACAGAGGGAACTGGTAACAGTTCAAGAGGTTTAAAACTGACCCAAGGGCACATATTCAATTTGTACATGTGAATTTATAATAGGACTTGAACTAGTTGTTCTCTCTCAAAAGTTGTAACAAGAACTATGTAGGAAAAACATTAGCTAAAAGTAATTGTGTATAAATGCAAAATGTAATGTTCTAGGGACCATGAAGAACTATTTGCAAATTGAAGTTACAGAGGTACAGAGGCGAGGTGTGTTGATATTGAGTTGGCTGATCTATCAGTGGCCGAACACTAGGGCCAAGTGGTAAGAACCACTGAAGAGGTCCCTAGAGTTACTTTGAACTCAGCATGAAATTCCAGCTGCAATTGCTAGCATCACAGCCCTACTTCAATTTCCATGATGTTAATCTCACACATCTGTGAAATTTTATGTTTATCTTAAAAATGTAACTCTTGATGTAGTTCGAGGAGCCTGTATCTTACACTCAAATATGGCTGATTAAATTATTCAAGGTGCCATATAATTTAGTCAAATGGAATACAGGGTCACTTTAACCTATGTTTAAACATCAGGCTCAGCAGTGTCTATGTCTCCTATTTAATTAAGGAAAATACAGGCCTGCCTCATTTTGTTGTACTTCACTTGATTGTGCTTCACAGATATTGTGTTTGTGGAAACTTGGGTCAAGCAAGTCTATTCCAGCATTTGCCCACTTCTTGCCTCTTGTCACATTTTTTATTCTCACAAGAGTTCAGAATTTACCTTATTTTGTATTTGTTATGGTATGTATGATCAGTAATCTTTAATTATATTATTACAAAAAGAGAACTTCATGGAGGCTCAGATGATGCATTTTAGCATTTTCAGCAATAAAATATTTTTAAATGAAGGTATGCACATTTTATAAAAATAATGATATCACATACTTTAGACTATAGTGTAAACATAACTTTTATATGTACTAGAAAACCAAAAAAATTCATGTGACTCACTTTATTGTGATATTTGCTTTATTTTAATGGTCAGGAATTAAACTGACAATATCTCTGTGATATGCCTGTACTGTGGAGTCAGTAGAGATAATTGCTAACTTCATAACGTTTTTTGGAGAATTGTGGAGCTCTTACAACTGGAGCAAAATTTTGGGAACCTTATCATATTTGTAATATTAATTAAGATAAAAAATATATAAAGAGACAAACATCCTAAGCAGGAAAAAACTGAATCCTGAAGTAAATTTCATTGAGTAAACCTAGAAAGAATCACATTTTTCCCTAAGGATTTTAAGGTCAGAACAGGAAAGACTGAATCATTTTAATAAGGAGGTTTGTACTAGAATAATATTTGTAATTGACCATATCAGGGTGGTATCAGTGAAAACTTATCAGAAAGAAAGAACTTCATTGGAGAAGTTATGGTTTTATTTATATGAAATAGAATGATATTTTGAACATGGTCACAGTAACTAAGAAAATAAAAGCCTTATTTCTAATCTAAGAATTTGAGCTATGAGTATTGGCATGTTCCTCACAAGATGGCTACAGAAGTACAGAAAAAAAGCAAATTTCAGTTAAATATAAGCACTAAAATAGGCTTGATGACCATGAAATGAGAGTAACAAATAGTATAGAAGAAGTCTGGGAAAGATGTTCCAAGCAGATTTCTCGATAAATGACTAGGCCCTAAAATGAGCTGAAATACTGCACAAAAGGCTTTGGTAAGTGAGAGTTCTATGTAAATTCTTCAGATTATAAACATATGAAACTGTTTGGTTTCCATAAGGAGAGAGTCGTCCTCATCCCTAATTATTTGTGTATGTGATTTAATTCACATAACATAATACTCCTTTTTTTTTTTTTTTTTGCTTTTTAGGGCTGCGCCTGTGGTGTATGGAAGTTTTCAGGCTAGGGGTCGAATTGGAGCTACAGCTGCCATCCTATACCACAGCCACAGAAATGCCAGATCCAAGGAGCATCTGCAACCTACACCAAAGCTCAAGGCAACACCAGATCCATAACCCACTGACCAAGGCCAGGGATCGAACCCATAACTTCATGGTCACTAGTAAGATTCATTTCCACTGAGCCACAATAGGAACTCCAAATACTCAATTTTAAAGTGTAAATTGTGGGTTTTTTTTTAAAAGTATATCCACAGAGGTATGCAACCATTAATGTCTAATTATTTAATATTTTCATCACCCCCAAAATAAATCTCATACCACTAAAATTTTAGACCCCATTCCCCCTTTCCTCAGTCCCTTGCAACCCCTAATCTATTGTTAGTCTCCAGAAATTTGTCTCTTTTAAATACTTTGTATAAGTGGAATTATTTCATATTTGTCCTTTTGAGTCTACTTATTTCACTTAGTATAAGGTTCATTTACACTGTGGTACATATTAACATATTATTTCTTTTTATGGTTGAATATATTCCATTGCATCATGTATTATTTTCCTAAGGCAGCTGTAACCAAGTACCACAAATAGGGTTTCTTAAAATAACAGAAATGTATTTTCTCATAGTTTAGGAGGCTAGGTATTTGAAATCAGAGTATGAGAAAGGGCTGTGTTCCCACTAAGATCCTAGGAAGAATCCTACCTTGCCATTTCTTAGCTTCAGGTAGTGTCTGCAGATCCTTTATTTCCCTTGGTTGGAGTTATGTCATGCTAACTTCTGCCTCTGTCATCACATGGCCTTCTTCCTGTGTAAGTGCTTTTTTCAGACACCAGTCATATTGCACTGGGGACTCATTATTATCTCATCTTTACTTGATTAGATCTGCAAATATCCTATTTAAGAATAAGCTCACAAGCACAGATAACTTTGGTTAGGATTTCAACATACATTTTGGAAATACAACTCAACCTGTAACATAGAGGCATATATGTTCCGTTGATCCATTCATCTGTTGATGGGCACTGGAGTTGTTCAAACCCTTTGACTCTTGTCCATAGTGCTGCTATGAACATTCACGTACAAGCTTTTACATGGACATATGTTTTAATTGCTATGTATCTACTGTATCCACTTTAAGGTAGGCTTGCTGGGTCATAGAGTAACTATCATATTTTGGAGTAGTTTCCAAACTGTTTTCTGAAGTGGCTGTAAAATTTTACATTTCCACTATTAATATATGAGAGTTCTTATTTCTCTGCATCTGTATCAATACTAGTTATTGTCTGCATTTTTTTTTTTACTATAGCTAGCACATGGGTGTGAAATGATATCCGGTATAGTTTTGAATCACATTTCTCTAATCATATGATGCTGAGTGTCTTTTCATGTGCCAATTGGCCACTCTTCTCTGGAGAAATATCTATTTAAAACCCTTCTCATTTAAAAGTTAGATTATTTGTCTTTCCTCACCACTTATTTTACTCACTAGGATGAGCAAGTTATTTTGTTGGTGAGTGAGCTAAAACAAAGAACTAGAGAGCTCTTATTACAAAGCTTTACTAACACATGTTCTTATTCATATGTATCTTTGAAATTGTTTGTGAAACTTCCTAATGTGTTATATCTTCAAGAAAGGACTTGAAGAAGTTTATGTGTCACTCCAAGTCCTTCCTTCCCACATTAGAGACTCAGGGTAATATATATGGTCTCCAGTGAGGTCTTTCGTCACTCACACAGAAAAGGGACCAGTTAGGTAATGAAACATTTCCATGTCATATGCTAGATGAGCACTCTATATTTTCTATATAAATCCATGGATATTAGGTTGTTTTTCTCCTTTGTTTTTGTTTTACCTTGTTTTTGAATTAGATATCCTCCTCTAAGAAAATTCCTTGGGTATGGGCCTCCCTTTACTCTAATGGCATTGGTCAGTTTTCCAGGAGAGCCAGTTATTAACACATTGACAAGATGATTAGATGGCGTCACCTGTTTTCTTCCTTTTTAGAAGAGTACCCTTGTCCCTCAGGGCAGAAAATTTGGAAATAACTGGATCTTGAGTTAGCTATTTTAGCTCCTTCCTTCCTAATGAATAATGTAATTAGCTCACATTTCTTGGATAAGTAGGCCTAACTTTTCATTCTTAAAATTGTGTGTGTGTGTCTGTTTGTGTATGCATTTGTGAGTGTGGGTAGGGCTGGCTGTAGCATAGGTAGGGTGTAGGTCTTTACTTTCATTTTTTATCTGACACAAGAATGACTATCTTACCAAATTAAGTATATTTGCTCTCCCATTAAATATTCCTTGAAATGAGCTGACAAAGATCTAGACTAGGGTTTTTCAAAGGGTGTTCTCCTTGAACGACTGAATTGTTAGAAATGCACATTCTCAGGCCCCATTCCTGACCTGCTAAATCAGAAGCTCTGAGGTAGTGCCCAGTTTTCTATGTTTTACAAGACTTCCATGTGTTCTAATGCATGCTATATTTTGAGAACCACTAATTTATACTGTGAGGCAAATATTGGTAGTCTCATCAGTTAAAACACCATTATAGTTAGTCTCAATTTCTAATTTTAAATGATTCCTTTAGCTTTTAGTAATTTTCAGAATAAAGGGCCTCAGATCATTTTGGCTTTTGAAAATATTATTATTCCTATACTTCAAAGGAAAGTAACTCTTATATGTTGAAAACAAATTTGTATTTTATTCTTTATAGATATCAAGTTTTCACTTTAGCCCTTACCTTGATACTTATGTTACTATCTTTTCTGAGACTATCTTTACTCAATCTCACGACTAAGAAAGAACAACCTTTATGTCAGTGTATAACAGATAAAATCTACTCAGTCTTTCCTCTTTTCAAATAAGGAATATACTAAGAAAACCAATACCAAATCTATTCCCATATTCCACATAACTTTAGTCAATATGCCTTTGGTGATTTTTCTTCTTATCTGTATCATTTTTTCTGTAATTACCATGGTTTCCAGGGACATCTGGGAGAGCTTGAAATATTTCTCCTATCTGTCCTTTATTTTTAAAAAGAAATATGTGTTTTAGAGCATCTTCTCAATCCCCTACCCTTCAGTGCTTAAACAATTCAGACTTGTATTATTTGTCTGTTTGACAAAAAAACTTTTTTATTGAAACATACAATTCTAAAATGTTTTAATTTTTTTTGTCTTTTCTAGGGCCACACCCGTGGCATATGGAGGTTCCCAGGCTAGGGGTCTTATCAGAGTTGTAGCCGCTGGCCTACACCACAGCCATGGCAACACAGGATCCCAGCCACATCTGTGACCTACACCACAGCTCATGGCAATGCCAGATCTTAACCCACTGAGCAAGACCAGGGATCAAACCCACAACCTCATGGTTCCTAGTCGGATTCATTAACCACTGAGCCACAACAGGAACTCCATAGTTTAAATTTTAATGCATCAGGAATCTAATTTAAACCTAAACATTAATTCACACCAATACTTTAAAATATCTGGGAATTCGCTTGTGGCACAGTGGGTGAGGGATCCAACAGCGTCACTGCAATTGCTTAAGTCCACATGGGTAGCCAAAAAATACAATACAATACAATACAAAACAATATCTGGAGTAGTTTGGAGAGATGCTTAAATACATATTTTAGTATCCTACTGTATTTGGTTCACACACACACACACACACACACACAAAAAAAAACACAACCTAAACAAAAGAAAACTTAGCTAGCATAACAGAATGCTTATATAGAAAGAGATACACCAGGACAAAAGATTACTAGGGAGATTTAAACATTTTATATAAATATAAATATGATAAATATTTTTTATAAAGTATTGGCCCATGTGGTTATGGAGGCTTAGAAGTACCCCAATGTCCTCTGCCAGCTGTAAACCTAGGAAAGCTGATGGTATGGATTCTAGTCTAGATCTGAAAATCTGAGAATTTGGAGCTCAAAGGTGATGAGAAGGCATGTTCCAGCTCAAACAGTCAGGCAGGATGAAAAAGGGGGTGAAATTCCTTCTTTCTCTGTCTTTTTTGATCTCAATGGGCTGGGCGATACCCACTCAACAGAAGAGAGGAAAATCTACCATACTGAGTCCACCAACTCCAAAGCTAATCACATCTGGAAACACCTTCACAGACACACCCAGAAATAATATTTAATTTGGACAGCTGGTGGCCAGCCAAGTTGACATATAAAATTAACCATCCCAATACTGCTGTATAAAAGAAATATGTATGTGTACTTCTATAAAATAAGTGCTTTAATTATATCTGATGCATTTATTAAGGTATTCAGTCTATGTTCATAAAAATGATAAAAATAAAAATTCAGTTTACAAAGCAGTAGAAAGAGAAAAGTAGAAAAATTAACACTACTGATTAAAGATCAACATCTTGGGTATTAAGTTTACATTGCTCATAACAACTCACTTTCCTTCAAAGACAGTAGGTCATTCTTTAAAAACTTCATAGTTTCTCTTTGTCTCTCTCTCATTATCTATGGCTGAAACACTAATTTCAACACAATAATAAAGTATTTCATTATATATATAAAACCTTTAAGAAAAAACTTATTTTGTTTTTCTAATATTTGTTTAAAATATGTCTTCTTTTTCCTTTTCTTATTTATGGAAAAGTAAGTTCCCTATTATAGTAACCATTTAAACCATATTTAATTCTTCAAAGTGTCTAAATTAACAACATTTAAACATAAAGTCAGGGCTGAAAGATAAATTACTGCTTCATGAAAAGTTCAATAGATACATAAAATATCAGGTAGAAAGCTACTATATTAGCATTGTTTTAGATTCAACTAAAAACCTGTAAAGACTTTCTTTGGACATTTCTATTAAACTATTGTACTTAACCATCTAGATCCATAAATGTGACTATTATTTTAACCCCCATTATTGAAAGGTTTTCCTTATTTTCTTCGTCCTTTATACTTATCATTACACATTTTTTTAAGTCAGATTTAATTTATATTCTATGTGAACATCATAGTAAAGTGTATGTGGGATACAACATGTCCTTGATTTTTATAAAAGCAAGGATTAATGCCCATTACATTCTTGTGCTTAGCTTCATCCTTTTGTATGACAGCTTTAGTCCATTTAATGCTATTTTTTGAATCCAAATAAGATCCTTTCATTTGATTTAGCACTTTAGCGGCTAAAGTCACTTTGCCTAATGGGTCTTGTTTTGACTCTTTAGTCATTTTATTCATTTCATTCATAAATAATGTTCATCATTATATGAGGCTTACGAAGAGCCCAACCGCAGATCACTGAAAATAAGGAACTGAGTCAAATAGTAGGACACCTTATTAGCACTTTTTTCCAGACCAATAATCATGTTATTATTTGAAATTTAGCAAATTGCTGTCATACCATGCACTTCCAGCCCCTTTTTAAATGACCCTGTCAGATTGTGTTGCTGCTGGGTTTAAATGTGAAGTTTGGAGGTACTCTGACTCCACACTACCAGAAAGGAAAGAGCATTTCCTCACCACAGTGCAAGAGGGGACTATTTATATTTATTAATTTCAATTTTTATTTGAAGATAGATATCACTTAGCTGGTTATCTCCTTTAGATAGCAGTAAAGCCTAAGTCATACTGGCCTATATAGCATTTTTTTTTAAAGTTTACAAAGTTATTTTTAAAATTTTTCGCTCATATCTCTGACCCCAAGTGAATGTGTATCTATGTATGAAATTTAATTTTGGGCAAAAACCTAAAAAATATGTTACTGCATATATATATATTTCATGCTAAAGATGAAATCACTTTCCTTGTATATTTGAAGATTATTAAAAGGTGAGATAATTATGATGCTAATTCTTGCATTCTAAAATAAACTTTGAGTTTTCTTAAGTTTTCAATAGAATATATGGCAAATTCGTAGAGAGAAATATAATTATTTTACACAAAATGCAGGCTTATTATCTGTTTACTAGCTTTCTGGAAGGCAACACAGATTATCTAAAAATGGATCAATCACTAAAATTCTAAAATTTCTACTCTTAGGGGAAGTTTTTAATTTTTAAAATCTCTCCATTGATTAGGAGCACACATCAGTGGACTTGGTACCTAGAGCACTTAGGTAATCTATAAAATATACTTTAAATATTTACCAATTATTTCATTGGTAATATGGCTTGGCATCATTATGAGTTTTAAGTAATAAGTTCTATTACTTTGTTTAGAAATCATATGAAGTAAATATTATTGTCATTTAAAAAGGAGTATAAATAGCTGAGTTTCAATCCTTGCTGTGTGTTAGGAACATGAAACATTGTCTTTTAAAATTATCACCTATGCAATCAGACTAAAACAGCTAAATGGTAACTTAGCTAGGATAAAGTCAGTGTCAACTTTAAACTTACTCCTCAAATCCTGCTCAAACTGCTTCTTCTTGGTAGATTCTTTAGAGATTTTATGACTCATTCATATTAAAATTGCAAAAAATTGAATACTTCTTAATAAAACACATAGGATGTATGGGATAAATTATATATATTTTTTTGGTCTTTTTGTCTTTTTTTTAGGGCCGCACCTATGGCATATGGAGGTTCCTAGGGTAGGGGTCCAATCGGAGCTATAGCTTCTACACTGCAGTCACAGCAACACGGGATCTGAGCCATGTCTGCAACCTACATCACAGATCATGGCAACGCCGGATCCTTAACCCACTGAGTGAGGCCAGGAATTGAATGTGCGTCTTCAGGGATGCCAGGTGGTTTCACTAACCATTAAACCATGACGGGAACTCCTAAATTATAATTTTTGAATGTTTCTATTTCCTGAGTCCATATTGTTTGGGTATTTGCCAAACTGTAGACTCCATTTTCTTATTTTATCTCACAAAATCTACATTTTCTTATCTTCTCTCGTAAAATTTACAGTAACAAGACACTCTTGATTCTGCCCCTATAATTTTTTTTTCTCAGAATGAAGCAACTGAGAAATCATTCTCCTTAGTTGAAACAGTGGAACTAAGCTATTTTAAGTTTTAAGAAACCATCATGTTCTTCTCATCTATGTTACAGTGTGCTCTAAGATTACATAGAGAAATTAGATAAAAATAAACACCCAGCCATGTCTCTTTCAAATAGAGGCTTGTTGGGTCCCAGCAGTAATTCTAAAATCCAACAGCAATTTTAGGGGATCATCTGAAAGCCAAGTATGTGGTCTTTCAGAAACAGTAAAATAACATTCCTGAACAATATTTTGAAAAAGTCCCTGAAAGGGAACCTGATTGGTTTCCTAGTTAGAACTATTTGTCTAAAACAGTGATTTCTCACATCTCCTCTTCTGGATATATTTAGTTAGACATCCATTCCTTCTTTAACTAATCAAAGCTAGAGTGAGAGGTCTTGTGACTTAATGCCCAGAAGGCAGCAGTGTGGCCACAGCAATAATAAATCAGTTTCCTACATAGGAATGGAGTTGCCTGTAGATACTTCATTCCAACTCTGACTTTTTCTGCTTTTATAGGTAAGAAATGTTTGATTTGAAGAAACATTCACTCAAGTACATTGCTGATAGGAATAAAAATTGTCTTTGAATAGGAATTTAACAATAGCATTGTTCAAAAAGTATATATGATATGCTACCTTTTGTGTAAAAATAGACATAAGAACATAGATGGTAGTCACCTCTTTTTAACTCTTTTGAAGGGAGGAGATAGAGGGAAGAAAGACAGGGAGGCACGAAAGGAAGGGGGCTGGGGGAGAAAACCACTAATTATTTAGGGGAAACTAACATGAGAAAAACAGTATTTTGATTATTTCCTCTAAGGCTAAAGATGTTACAAAGAACTGTATGTAAAATATTGAACTCTAGTTTGTAATTTGTGTTCCCCAGAGGTATCTGTTAGAAATTCCAGAATTATTTTATAATTGTTCTAGGATTATAAACGTTCTGAAAATTAGTATATATACTGAGGTAATGAGAGCCAAGCCTCACACTTTCAGAGAAAGGAGTTATAAACTAACAGAGAAGATGAGAACAAAGTCTGCAGAGTTAGATTGTAATCTGAAGTTATCATTTTAAACTTGTGCAGAAAGAGTGATATAGAAATAGATCAAGCTGGTGAGTATGTGTAAATGCATATATTTTTTTAAACTCTAGCTAGCATCAATTTATAAATGTGCCATGAAGGTGAAAAGAATTTCATGGCTTTGGAAGGGAAGGAAATATATTCACCATCAAAAGAAATGTGAATCAAAACTCAGCTAGAAAGTGGTTAGTTAGCCTTTAAGGGGAATGAAGAGTGTAGGCTTATAATAAGTAGGTACCTGGAAATTTATCTATAAACAGAACTTAGAAGCCATAAATACCAACCCAATAGGTTTGAAGCCTCTGTGGTATATATCCAGAAAAAAAAAAATAGTTTGCAAGTTAAAAATAATAAATAAAAAGCTGTCTTATATTTGCAAATGGATTTTTTACTGTGAAAATTAACATCAATAATCCAATATAATTTCCAAAAGCAAGAAAAATACAGCAATTACACGGTGGTATCTACTAACTGTTATCAATTTAGAGGGAACATAAATCTTAGTTTGAAAATATAAGTATGCCAGTAATGAAATTTTAGTTGGTAAGTCTTTCATATTCCCTCACTTGAAAAGTTAAATTCAAGACATGAAAACTGGAGTTCCCGTTGTGGCATAGCAGAAACAAATCCAACTAGGAACCATAAGGTTGCAGGTTTGATCCCTGGCCTTGCTCAGTGCGTTACAGATCTGCAGTTGCTGTGAGCTGTGGTGTAGGTCGCAGACATGGCTCAGATCCTGCGTTGCTGTGGCTGTGGTATAGGCCAGTGGCTACAGCTCTGATTCGACCCCTAGCCTAAGAATCTCCATATGCTTCAGGTGCAGCCTTAAAAAGACAAAAAAAAAAAAAAAGGCACATGAAAACTTAATTCAACCCAATTTTTGATGCCACTCCTCTTTTTCTGTAGGTGCCAAGTTTTCTAAGAGGGGGTAGGGTTGGGCATCTAGTCTTTAGTTCTTGATGTACAAAAGTTAATTCAGTATTGCTCCTTATTAATGTAACACTTTAGGAAAGCCAGAGGCCAAACTCCAGTTATTAAAAATCATATAAGCCCAAAATACAGATTGGGGCACATAGTGTAAGAACCCCCCAAAATGAGGCTACTGATTACAGAAAATTTATTTCAGAAAAAATGCAATAGGCCACAGTTCTACCAGCTCACAGAATTTTCTATCATTTTCCTAATTTCTTATTAAATATTGTACTTGTTTGAATTCCTGACCATTTTTGACACACCAAATTGATGTGGTCATTTACCCATAGAGAGGATAGAATAGGTGGTGTTGCAGGATTAGGAGCTAAATCAGGGAGAATTCACTTCAAAAAATATATATATACACAAACTTCAGGGTTAGGATAAGTTGATCTTTAAGGGACTAAAATAAATACTCAACTATAGGTAGAGTCAGTGGTTCTGTTCCAGAAGAATGAGAAGAACAATCTGGATGGAAAGAAAATGAGGTGTATCAAAGAAGTATTTTGAGGTTACTTTACAGCCTGACAGGAAAATATTGGATTGATAACTTTCATCATTTTTATCCCAGTTGACACTACAATAATAGCACTTCCTCCCAAGTCTTTTCCCTTCTTATCGTAACCCTTCTATATCAAGGCTGACATGTTTATATTATTGTTATGGAAATTCAGATTAGAGACATTTTTCATTTCACTTTGTTAATATGCATGAATTTGAAAATGGCTGTTCTTTAACTGATGGTGATGATGTGAACTGACATTAATCAATAGAGGTTAAGGCTCTTATGTCTGGGCGCAAAGCATCCTGACACTTGTGAGTTATCTGGCATGACACAATTACTTTCTCAGAGGATTTTATCATTGCTGACCAAGTATGAACTCTGCCTAAGGTAAACATTCCCTAGTACTATTTATTTCTTTCAGCTGATGTTCTGTCTGTTAATAAAATGAGAAAAAATCATAACTATGGACAATTATTTACAACTTTGATATAATTTTTTTTTTTACTTTTTGGAAAAAAGTTTTTTTACAGCATTTAGTTTCCTTAAATACTTACTAATAGAAATTATATTTCTCTACATGAACTATAAAACCCAGCATGTGTTCACCTCTCACTAAAGGACACCTAACAAACTCCGTTATCTACAAAAGTGATTTGCCAAGTTGCCTCCTTATTTTTCCCCAGTTAGCACTTTTCTTAGCTTTTGCATTGTTATGGTTTGTGGAAATGTGTCTGATATCTAAATTTTATGGTACATGCACAAAAAAAGGCTCTGCTTCTCTCATTCATGCTTTAGAAAACATGGTTATTAAGTAAACTGATGGTTCAACAGAAACAGAGAGTCAGAGTTTTCTGTGCATTAGCCTCTGGAGCCACTGACTTTTTTTTTTTTTTTTTGAAAGTTGAAACATTCACTACTTCTGATGTGTGATTTGATAAGAGACATACCGATGTGCTAAAAGTCAATGTGGCTTCCTATGATGCCAAAGTTATGCCAAGGGTGCATATAATGCACAACAAGAATCTGACTCAACAATCTTATATTTAAGGTCAATAGGGTAAACTCTACTGGAATTTGAGGAATAAAACTGAAAAAAAAAAAAAAAACCTAGGTTGGCAAAGTCATGCTTTCTGATTCCTAAATGTTTAAATTTGGAACTACTGACAAAAGTGCACTGTAGATAGAGAATTGCTGACAAGGAGACAATTTTTCATCATTAAAGCAAAGGTTAAATAAAGATTAAGCTCAGAGCAGAAACATGAGCCCCTGAGACTTTGGGTAGGCAAGATGCCCAGATGTTCTTCCAATCATTTCAGCCTGGCATATGAGCAAAGGTGAAGAAAGTCAAGTGGGTAGGTGGCTGATTATAAGAAGATGATAGCAGGTTCATCAGTTATTCTTATAGAGTCTGAGAATAGAACCACTACTGATAGCTAAATAATGATTTCACATACTTGAAAGTCTTTTTAAATTTTATTCTTAGATTCATCCAATCCCAATAATACTCCTTTATTCACCCTAAACTTATACAATTATTTCAACTACATTCAAAGCAAAACAATGTAGTTTTCAAGAGAATTACATGAAATAGTGTATTTCATGATGTCATGTATCTATGTAATTGGTACGATGGTTACTATTTTATTTGTACTATGATCTCAGAATATAATGAATGGGAAATATACCAAATGGTCTTCTTTTGATCAATGAAGCAAGGATTCTGAGACTTTTCCTCATGAACAATTCCTATTTTCCTACATTAAGATTACCATAGAATACTCTCAGCCATAAAAAAGAACAAAATAATGCCATTTACAGCAACATGGATGGAACTAGAGACTCTCATCCTGAATGAAGTCAGTCATAAAGAGAAAGACAAATACCATATGATATTACATATATCTGGAAACTAATATACAGCACAAAGGAAGCTTTCCAAAGAAAAGAAAATCATGGACTTGGGAAATAGATTTTTGGTTGCCAAGGTGGAAGGGAAGGGAGTGGGAGGGACTGGGAGCTTGGGGTAAATAGATGCAGAATGTGGCCTTCAGGATGGATTAGCATAGGGATCCTGCTGTGTAGCACTGGGAACTCTGTCTAGTCACTTACAATGGAACACTTAATGTGAGAAAAAAGAATGCATACATGTATGTGTAACTGGATCACCATGCTGTACAATAGAAATATATATATTTCTGATTAAAAAAAATATATATATGATTAAAAAAAAGATTACCAGAAGCATAAAGAAGAATTAGTGATACAGACATGTCTACCTTCTAGCCATATTTCATTCCCCAATGATTTTAAGTTCTGTACTTATCAGAAGAGTTGTGCATAAACGGGAAAAAAATATGAGTTCTTTGTTATAAATGTATGCAGTGCTAGATAGTCTTTATTTTTCATGGTTAAATTACCCTCAGGAACAATCACAAACTTGGTTGACAACCGAATGGATAATTAGCACTACTCCGTTTTTTGTTTTGGGGGCTATAATACATGAAAAATTTCTTCAAAATGTCATATCAACTCAGGCAATAGTCTGCATCTATTAACCCCAAGCTCCCAATTCATCCCACTCCCTGCTACTCCCAACTCAGACTCTCCATAAAAATAAAGTGTTGAATACAACATTTGTAAGAGTTTACAGAATCTCACACTAAAAAACCCATTAATTTATAATTATCATGGTCTACAGTAAAGATAATCGCTACTGCTTCCTCCATCATACATTTTTATAAATGATACTTCCCCACTTAGGGTTTCTCCTAAGGAATAGACCTGGGTGACAATTTTAACAGCTAACCTTTCCTCCTCACCTGCATATGATATAACCAGAGATGAACACCAAAGTCAAGTTGATTTACTCAAGTGCCCTTTTGTGAGGACTTGAAATTGGGATATTTAAAAAATGTGTCAGATGCAAGGAGCCCAGTCACAATGCATATATCATTTGGGATGACAAATAGAACCATGACAATTCAAAACCATCCTCAAGCTGAGGTTAGACAATAGCGGGAAGTTAAAAACTGATCCACATATTGCTAAAGAGCAAATCTGCAGAGATACTAATAATAGAGAACATGGACAGAGAAAACACACACCCCACAAACACACAAAGTGAATAAAGGCAGAAGGAAAGGAAGAACAGAGGAAGGGAAAGAGAGAGATAAAGATAAACAAGGAAAGTAAGCAAGAACCTAGAGAGCCAGAGAGAGATGAGAGACAGAGGCAGAAATGGAGAATGTGAAATGTGAGAGAACAAAAGGAAGCAAAAAGAGAGGAAAACACGTGGTGAGTGGTATTTCCATTTCACTGAAAAACATCCGCAATTACTTCAATTATAATCCATGGTAGCCCTTGTACTCCTATGTGTCGGCTTCAGTTTTAAACTAAGGTTCAACCTCCTAGACAAAATCTCCCAGCTTCCAGACTTCTAAGGCCCCTCTTCCCCTTGGCATCAAAACATACTACTCCAAGAGTTCAATAATGGCAAAAGCTTTGATTCCATGTGCCTGGGGAAACAGTAAAAATTCCAATGATATCAGGATCTTGGAGATATTTTATTTTTCTGATGTGCTTTTCCTCCATTTCTGCTAAATGCTTCATTTCATCTAACCCCTGGGTTCTCAGCCTCTTTTTTCAACATATATCACTGCAAGCGTGAGATACAGACTTTTTTTTTTTTTTTGGTTTAGCTAAAATAATCTCACAAAAGACACTACTATTTAACATCAGTTGTTGAAATTTTATGGGAAATAATTGAGATTGTGGCGTAAACCAGTATAGCCTATTAGAGAGCCTGGTCCTAAAACAAACAGATAATGCAGTGGCTGTTTTCCCTACAGTAATTTTTACTGTTTGGATTTCCTCTTTAACAACCATGCAAACATAACACCATAATTATGAGCCTTCTTTTTCCTCTAGGACAACGGAGTCCTTCTCCTTCATTTTCCCTAGTCTATGACCTTTCAAAATATGGGCTACTCCTGGAAAACTTCAAATTTCCTCATTTAATTTTTCAGAGCAAGAAATTTGAATAACTGGTCCCAGGTGCAACTGAAACTCCCCCTTATTTGTATGTCTGTAAGAGTTTTAATTCCTCAGAGTTTTAATCTCTTTGCTCTAAGGGTTGTCAGTCCCAAACCCCCCTCGAAGATTTTTCCCAAGAAGCCTAGAAGCAAAATATAATTATAACTTCAGCTAGCCAGTGTTGAGACCTCAGAATTCCTAAGGAAGGGATATAAATGTCAATCTTGCTCAAGTTACAAAAATAATAATTTGGAGAAATACATCTATCTATCCAATCTGTCTATCTATATATCTAGATGGATAACAACAGAATAATATAAATGTACATATATTTTTAATATAGATATTTGGAAAAAATAAAATTGGCTTATTGAGGATATTTAAATGAATAGCTATTATTTAGTTAAAAAGGGATGATGGTTCTTATTTAGGTCTGCATATTGTTATCAGTGAGAATGAGCATTGACAAAAATACATCCATAATATTTTGGTTGATCTCTTCCTACAAAGTTATGTCTGTACATTCCTATTGCAGCTTGGCCTACATTATTTTGCTTGTAGCCAACATGAATAAATCTTGCAACCATAAGTAGACTTCATATAGTTATCATAATTATAATTGTATGTTTTAGAAATTCTAGGAAAATTATGCTTATAAGCACAAAAATTCTTCAGAAAGCACTTATTTTAACACTGCTTGCTTTATGCAAAAATAGGAGTTGTCTGATTTTTCAGAGTAAATTGGTGTAATTAAGCTTTTTTAAAAAATATTTTTTTTTAATGTGATCGTTCTGGAAGGCTACCAGTTATTTAGAAAACTCTATTTCAAGTGACATATTTTGTGCACTAATAGTTGTATCTCAGTATCAAATAAACTAAGTAAATAAGTAAATGTAGCTGAGTTCCAACCCTTAGTGACATGGAGAAGTGGAGCATTAAGTTGAAATCCTTTGAGTCATCTTTCTGAGATGTCAAGAACCATGTTCATGGCATCTTGAGTCAAGGGATAGTTCCTTTTTTCCCCTCCTCTAGCTTGCAGTTGGTAATATTTGACACATAAAACTGCAGTCAAGAATGTTGAACTTGGCAGAATATGCCATTTTTTAAAAATTTATGTGAACTCAAATGAAAACCTGGTATCAAAATTAACACTAATTGCTGACTGTAATGCCACATTTTCATTTTTAGACCAACATTTTGTTCTTTATAATTTCAGGTGTGCATATATTTTATAGTTTCAGCTAATGATTTTTATTTTGCTCACAGCTCCTCATAATAAACACTTAAATTATCATAGTAAGTGTTGCACATGGATCCCTTAAATACAGAGATGATATAAAATAAAAAAAATTAAAGTTTTTCTTTTATATAAAAATGTTATATGATATTTTTATGACCCCTCTATCCATTACTAACTTCTATGTAATTTAGCTGACAGTTGTATTGACCTTGGCTGGCTGGCTGGCTGGCTGGCTGGCTCCTCTGTCATCTAATATATCCTGCTTTTCCTTAACTATATCCCATGATTTTGTTAATCTAACTCCCCAATTTTGAGTATTCCACAGATTTTTAAAATCTTTTTCTTCACTCTTCTACACACCCCTTAACTCATTCAGTTAAAGTTCTTTTTATCAGGATATTTTTAATTCCATGGATGTTTCCAAAACCACAAATACCCCACATCATATATTTATATCCCTCCCCTTAAACAGTAGAACACAACATACACTTAATGGGCTTATAAATAAAATTTAAAATAAAATATTACAAGGTGGAAGGATTATAAATATTCTCAAAAATGGACATTATTGAATGAATGTAGTGACATTAACCATAAATTTTATAGCTAAAAATCTTAAAACTAGTAAGATTTGAAAATGTAGAACAACCAAGTTTGAGTGTCAAAATAAAGCTTACTAGCCACAGAACACAGGTGATTTCACCCAGGTGGCATAGCGTTCCTTCCCTTTGACTTTCTGACTTGTCAGAAGTACCAGTAAAGGATCATTTATGCATATAATGGGCTCTTTCTTAAGACACAATAACTGGTAACTGTCTTTCACAAATATAACAGACTCTACAGATCAACATGTAGAGATCCAAGGCCAATATTGTTTCATGAATGTTCTATTTAATTACTGGATTATAAGTGATGAAAATGTCATTTGCCAAATTAAATCCTGACATTCCCTTCCCTCCCTGTACTAATATATGTTCAAGGAACTGTTATTTTCCATAAATCTGTTTTCATTGATTTTAACTTTTTTTCCAGCCAATAATCCTTTTCTCCTATGGGCATGCTTAGATCTGTTGGAAATAATTTTTCAACACATAGTCAGTTAATGCTATTTCCCTTATATTTTGGTTTACTGAAAATAATAGCTTTCTTAACATATTCAAATCAACATTTATTTAAAATAATGTTCACTTTAATTGGCTAATCTCTGCCTGAAACTTCATGAAGGTGTCTCTCTAAGATTTGTATTTTTTTCCAAAATCACAGTCACGTTGATCCAAGTTGACATATGTGCACATATTATTATATGCTTTTTCATCTTTTACTAAAGTTTCATCTGTTACTCAGTAATTTTTATACTTGGTAGGTCCTTTTATAATTTTCATTATGTAGAAATGATAGTATATTCTACTTATTCAAGCCATTATTATAGAATAACTTTAAGAACATTCCATTTTCAATGCATATAAAATCATTATTTGGCTAAAAACCGATATTTTCTTAGCAATCTTCCCTACTCTTGTATCCTAATAGGTGATTTTTTTGTTGTTATTTTTTACTTTATCTCTTGGACTATTTGCCAGACAGAAACAGCATTTTTATCAATTCACCAGAGTCTCTATTTAGTGATAACATGGTAAAAAATAACAAAACTATGTTGATATGTGAAAGCTGAGCCCTAAAATAATTTATTTACAGGAGAGTATTGAGGCCTATTTCCTAACCATGCATTCTTGCTGTAGGTTATAGGCCATGCAACTAAACAATTTCAAAATATTATGTCATATGTTTATGCTTTTTTTCTCAAATAATTAAAATGAATGTGAAGATGCCATAATTCTAGCATTTGCTTGCGTTCAATTTCTAATTATATATTTGCATACACACACAAACAGAAAATCATCACTTAAGACACAATTTCCTTATTCCTAATTTATCACAACAATATGAACTTCTCAATCTCATCCTACAAATAGGGGCTACTTCTGAGAATCACAATTTTTATTAGACGTCTCATTGATATCTCAGTCATTCATGCTTCAAATATTGTCTTCATTTGCTTTTAACCAGTTATGATTCATTAGTCACTAATTTCTGTTGATTTTTACTTTAAAATAATTCTAAAATCATTCTGTTTTAGATGTGAATCCCATAACATTGCTTGTTATTAAGTTTACTAAGTTTGATTTTTGGAAAAGCCTTGTCTATGTAATTTAAATTATACCAAAATTAAATTTTCAAAGAAAATGTTAGTATATATTTTGCAACAGAGTAAGCAAGATTTAAATTTGTCTGCACATAATATTGATGAAATTTAAGCTTTGCATATCAATAATAAACATCATTTAAATTATTTGTGTTTTTGCTTCTTAATTTAAAAAGAAGAGAGTAATCTGAACTAATATTGTGTTATAAACAACTTGGAATAAAAATCTGTTAAAAAGTTCAGACATATCATTTTCAAGGCTCTCTACTGGTGGAAGAATTATCTCCTTGTAATTGGGCAAATATCAATAAGGTAGGAAAGTGAAGCAAACTTTTTTTTAGGGCCGCACCCACGGCATACAGAAGTTCCAAGGCTAGGGGTCCAATCAGAGCTACAGCTGCCAGCTACACCACAGCCACAGCAACATCAGATCCAAGCCACATCTGAGACCTACACCACAGCTCAGAGCAACACCAGATCCTTAACCCACTGAGTGAGGCCAGGGATTGAACCTGCAACTTCATGAATACACTTGTTGTATTCGGTTCTGCTGTACCATGATGGGAACTCCCCAACTTTAAATCTACACAATAGTTATGATTTCACATGCATATCAAGGGCTATTGCAGAATCACCACCTATGCTGTAATTATCAATAGTCTAAGCAGGCCTAATTGGCCAAAGAATGCTTCTTGCGTAGAGGAAAGGTGAGAACTGAAACAAATCAACATGAACACTATTTTTTTTTTCACGAGGAAACTATGCACTCTTTAGAATGCAAGAAACTCAATACATCAAGTTGAATGTAAAAGGCAATATTGGATTCCCTAATGAGATAATTTCCCAGAGTGCTCCAATACTGATTAATTTTTTTTAAAAGTGTGTCCCGAAGGCCCAATCTTTTCTCTTTTGTTATAAAGCAGGCTCCACAGTTTACGCTGGACAGCACACCTTCCATCAAGAAGTATCTAGACTTTTTATTGTTTCTTCCTATAAAACAGTATTCATATCTTTAACATAGCATATAAACAGTCCATACTTTTTCCACAAAATACTATAAAAAGTTTTCAATATCAGTACCTCTATTCCAATCTGTATCTATTCCTGCTGTCACGTATCATGAGTTTACATACTAATAGCATAATAAGAACTAGAGTAATAGTTGTATAAGGTAACAACTTCCTTAGAAAGGGAAAGTCAGAGTTGAAGGTTTAAAATATTTAAGTAAATGTATTAAATTCTTTACATTTTATCTATCACTAAAATAAATGATGCAAACATAAGACTGAAAAAAACATAATATTTGCTATGTATGTTGTAATTAGTTATTATTTTAGAGGCAGTTTACCATTAGTCACCTTGAGATGACTCTGTAAGGTAAAAATGATGCATTTGGTCTCTGAAATGTCTGTATAATGATCGTGTCTATATTCCTTTTCTGAAAGAACTGTTCTTTATCTCTAAAAATAACAGATACTATAGCTGATTATTATTAATATTTTGGGTATATATTTATACCAAATCATTCAAGACTTATTTGAAGTTTGCATTCAGATTTTTCTTATACTGTTCTTGAGAATGTAATCGTTAAGACAGAAAGTATATAATTTGCTCCCATTATAAAAGATAAAAACATATCCACATAAAGACATGCAAATAAACATTGACAGCTATATTCATAATAGTCCAACAGTGCAATAACTGAGATCTTCATCAGATGATGAAAGTTATACTGAAAATCAAATCTGTAGAAGTCCATGGTAGCATATTAGCATTATCACCTGTGTTTTCTTCATAGCATTTATAACTCTCTGAAATTAACTTGCCTTGTCATTTTTTGAGTTTCCTGGGAGAATGTTACTTCCCTAGAATTTGTACCTTGTGTCATTTTTATTTATCAAGTGCCTTGAAGAGTACTTAGCACACACTAGTTTTGCAAAAGATCATTTTTTTGAGTGGAAGTACAAAATGCTTCATATCTATAAATTTGTTTGATGATTATTTTGTTGTTTTACTTGTAACAGAATAGAATTGTGTTCTAAGTAGTTACATTTCCTGGGAAGATAGTTTTTCAATAAGTAACACCATATTTTCAAATCAATTAAATTAATCTCAAGATAGATTCAGTATCTTAACAAAATTTCATTACAAGATTTATTAAAAGTTGGCTCTTCTAAACATTACCTTCCTTGATATTCTCTTCTCATTCTTTCACCCATTACTGTATTAGTAACTGCAAAAAGCTAAGGTTTTCCAGAACACAATGTACTATTGAAACCTGAATATACAATGAAGAAATTATAATAAATATAGCAAATTACATGGCAAGAAATCTGTTTATTGATAAGAATTAGCTATAGCTTAAATACATATTTTTAAGCACTATGTACATAAAATTGCAGCATTAATAAATATCATATTTACAATTAAGTGGTTACAAAAATTAGTTATTTTGTGGCTAACTTTGTCCACATAAAATTTTGGAAACTATGATTATTTTTTATATTAAAATGTCAATTGATAAGATTCTGAGTTCAAAAAATATACAAAGTGTTCTAATGTAAATGTAAATAGCATACTAGATGTAAGGTAATAAACAGGTCATTTTCATAATTTTCTTGGTATAATAACTCATTATTTAACCCACAGTGGTGTATGGAATTCTATTTTGCAATTTCATTTTAATCTTCTGTCAACAATACTTACAAACATGTAAAATTTTTGGCAGAGACCAATATGTGTTTTAAAACTTACTTAAAAATAACTATACCTAATAGTATTCCTGCTAACATTGTTTTTCTTGTCATCATTATACTTCTTCATGGATGATTCATAAAAGGATATAATTTTGGTATCTAGCGAGTGACACCTTGGACAAATACTTTCTAATTTACATGAACTTGAATAATATATTTTTGTAGTTCTGTTATATGCTCTATAAAAATGCCCAGGTCTTCACAAGGTAAAATAAAATAATTAAAATATGGTACTGTTTTATATTTTGTCTTGCAAAGTCTAGCTTTAAAAATCCATTTATTATTTGTAGTTACCAATAAGTTACAGAAAATTGTCATCAATTCTATGTGTCCTTTCAAAACCCAAGTCATAGCACAAATTATTTTTAACATATATCATTATTTATAGTCAGTACAACCCCCCCTCCTTATTGTACAAGCTTATATAATCTACCAAAAGTATTTTCCTCTACCAAAATCAGTTCTTCTTTCCTGTAATTCTATCCTAGGTTCAGACATTATTTTCACAATTTTGTATGAACTGAATTCCCTAATGAATGCTTACATTTTAGCTTTTGAAAATACATTTTAGGAACCCATGTCTAGCTTCATTTCTTAAATGTAAGTTAGAACAACCTCAGGGATTTTTGTAAAACATGGATTCTGAGGCACTTTCCCAGATCAATTAAATAAAAATATGACAGTGTGTCCCAGGCATTAGTTCTTAAACTCCTCAGGTGGTTTTAGTGTGATCCCAGTCCTGAGACTCACTGATACTACGCTGTCTTAACCAACATTAACATGTGTTGGAAAAACATAGATGTATTGATCAAAATGCAGATTTTGATTCAGTAGGTCTAGGGTTGGGTGTGAGATTTTGCAGTTTCTAACCAGTTCCTAGGAGATCCTTTTGCTGCTGGTGCATGATCTGTACTTTATGAAGCAAGGAAATAGAAGAAAGATGGTTGCTGAGAAAGAGAGAAGCTCCTAATCTTTACATTATCAAGAAAAAAAAAGGGAGGGGGATAAGGAAAAGGAGGCAGAAGCTAGCAGAGACAGAAAAAATCTTTAAAGAAAATTAATCAGTGTTAGCATTTGTATTTACAAAATTTATTTAATTAATGTCTACTATATATGGAGATTAATTACATTAGCCTAGTTTTCTGTATATGTTTAATGTGTACAAGAAAGCTCTTGAAAAATATTCTGTTCCAAAAGACTTTTTCTCACAACCATTAGGTACATTTATTTTTTTCTAGAAGAAGCATGTAAAAAATAAAGAGCAAAGAAGCCTTTGTTTACCTTACATTGCTTTACCTGATCGTTCAATTTCACTCCTTTTCTCAGCCCAGCTTTTCTCTACTGTCACAGTAGAGCCATCTCCAGCAGGGCAGCTGGAGGTACTGCTTGCATAGCTCCCAAGAGAATGAAGCAGGTGAGGAGGCTGAATAGTGAATGGTTAGTTGGCAAAAAGAGCAGGCGGTTCTTGGCTCAGATTCAGAAATTATTTGAATGTAGGCACTTCTTCTGTCAACATGCTTTGGTGGAAATGGTTGCCACCTGTCCCTATTCCCAGGGGCTAATTTTCCTGCTGCCTAGTCAGCTTATAGTTCAAGAGGCTGTTAATGTTTGCAATACTAAGGATCTGGAGGCATGCCCTTGCAGCCCAGATGGTGGTTTCTAGTCAGCAGGTATAGTGCATTTAGATGGGCAGAGTCTCGTACTTAGCATTCAGGGCTCTGTGTGCTTTTGCTGCTGATACTGTTTTGGTGACAGCTGCCCAGACATAATGAGATCAGTGCATCCTATAAACACCTGAAAAGGTTTGTACATAGAAATGTCAAGTTAGATTTAGTTTTGAATAGAGTAACACATTACTGTTCAGGAAAAATAACAACCATTTCCTATGATAAAAAGTGGAGTTGATAAAGTGTGTGAAGATAAAATGTCAAAATTATAATAAAAGGTTATGCAATTTATTTGCCTTACTTCATATCTTTGTTTAATATATATATACATATATATATATATACACACACACACACAGATATAGTTCATAGATGTATGGATATAATTATATGTAGTTATAAAGTTATATTTGTACTTGTGAATTTATATTTATACATTTAAATCATATAACAAATATATTATGCTATATCATTATTTTACAACATTTACATGGCCTAACTGGCACAAATTTTTCTGTTATGGTTTTACAAATATTCACTGTTTTGAATGTGTGAATAAATAATTCACCTGCTTCACCTATATGTAAGACAGAATTCTTTACAACTATTGAAGGAGAGGTATTTAGAACAAGAAGACAGCTTAGTTAGTACAAATATATTCAAGAAAAGATTAGAACATTAACAAGCATCTCAGCTCTGAGATAAAGAATAATCAGTTAGAGATATTATAAAGAAAAACATTGAAATCTGTAAATATAAAAAATCTTTAAAAAGAAACTTTCTCACAAACTTCTGGTCACTATTAGCCAGAGACCTACCATGAGTCACCCCCCACCCCCCACCGGCCACAATGTAACCCCAGTATATTCTTCTGGACTTGATAAAGTATTTCTAAAGTAGTAGGAGACAAAATTAATGTTTCTATTAGGACAGTGATATGTAAATTTTTCCATTATGAAAGTCACCTGCCTTTTGGCACTTGCTTTATTCATGTGCACACAAAAGGCAAGGTCCTGCCATTACATGTTCTGAATTTGGGACAAAGTAAAGTAATTATTGAAAATCTGGAAACTTTGCCAGAAACTAAAGGTACCAAGAGTGTGCATAACAGTTGGAAAACATAAAACAGCTCTTTAGTATTGTCCAAAATCATCCATTGCAAAAATAGAAACAATTTGAGTAAGGTCAAACTCACCTTGGATAATGTTATTTTTAACAGTGGTAAAACATACATTCACTATAGCTTGTCCCATTCCTTTCAGCTGTTTCTAGCAAAGGAGAGCCAAAAAAATAATTAGATAAGATAATAAAATTATGTTATTTGACAGATTTTTAAAAAAATCTTGATCTTAAGGAAGAAATTTAAGATTATGAATGGAAATTTAAAAAGAGGAGGATAGGAAGAGAGAAAGAGAAAGAATAGAAAGAGGCACAACAAAATGTATATTAAAAGTGAATGTAGAAGGAAAAGGATGAAAAAAGAATTTTTATTTTCAAAATGCTTCTTAGGATTAAGAAACATTATCTCTGTATAATAAGTTATATTTATACTTTCAGAAACTTATAGATGTTCTGGTTAGATAAGTAGTTTTATCAGTGATTAGACTATAAGAAAATTCATATGAAATCCAAGTTTAGATAAGATATGTGAGAAGGTATGAAAATTGGTGAGCTTGGTGCTTAGTGTAGAGTAAAATCTTGGCACAGCCAGTAATAACTAAACCTGAGTGGCATTCATAAATTCACCATCAGCCTATACCCTGAATGTTACTTTCTGAAAGAGAACTGGTTAGAAACATAAAGGGTATATATTTGATATAGATAGATGGAGCAATTTACCAAATGTTTATGGCATGATTTGCTGATTTGCTTGTTCTAAAACATATTATCATTTTATAGAAAATGTGAAATATTAGTATAGAAATAATCTTCAGTTAAGAACTACATTGTATACTTTGTATGGTACTAGAGATCTTAAAGCACTTGAAGTTTTAACTACCTTCTATATTTGTCTCCATTGTGACTTTTCTTGTTTTTCAAAATTTTTTTTTGTCTTTTTAGGGCCACACCAACAGCATATGGAGGTTCCCAGGCTAGGGACTGAATCAGAGCTACAATTTCTGGCCTACACCACAGCCACACCAACGCTGGATCCAAGCCATGTCTGCATCCTATGCCACAGCTCATGGCAATGCCAGATCTTTAACTGATTGAGCAAGGCCAAGTATCAAACCTGTGTCCTCATGGATACTAGTCAGATTCATTTCCGCTGAGCCACGATGGGAACTCCTCCAGTGTGACATTTAGTTGAAATTTAGCATTTATAGCAGATTGAGTGAGAAATAGAAAGCCATTCAAATTCTTACAGCAGGTATTTAAATTGTAAAACAATATAATAATTATTTTAAGAAGCAATATTTTTAAAGTATTATGTTATTAATTTACATCTTAATGTATTTATTTAAATTTACATGTTTTCTAGGTGATTGGGGGTTAATCTTTTCTAGAATCAAAGTTAATTGCTCTGTGTAGCTCACAGAGCAAAGGAATATATATTCTATTTTCAGTCAGTTTGAAATTCTGGCATAGCCACATTTTATACCAAAATTTGAAAACAGTATGCTACTGCAAATACCATTCTATTTGAAAAGGTAAATTTTTAGAATTTGAGAAGCAATTTAAATGGTTATGTTCCATGTGTGCATGAGAAGAATGTGTATTCTGCCGCTTTTGAATGGAATATGCTATAAATATCTATTAAGTCCATCTGGTCTAATGTGTCATTTAAAGCCTGTGATTCCTTGTTGATTTTCTGACTAGATGGTATGTCCACTGCTCTAAATGGGGTGTTAAATTCCCCCACTATTATTGTGTTATTCTTAATCTCTCCTTTTAAGGCTGTTAGCAGTTGCCTTATATATTGAGGTGCTCCTATGTTGGGTGCATATATGTTTATAATTGTTATATTCTCTTCTTGGATTGAGCCTTTAATCTTTATAAAATGATATTCTTTGTTTCTTGTAACATTATTTTAAGGTATATTTTGTCTGGTATGAGTATTGCTACCACAGCTTATTTTAATTTCCATTTGCATGGAATATTTCCTTGCATCCTCTTACTTTCAGGTTGTATGTATCCTTAGAGCTGAAGTGGATATCTTGTAGACAGCATATAAATGGGCCTTGTGTTTGTATCCATTCAACCAGTCTAGGTCTTTTTTTGGTTGGAGAATTTAACACATTTATATTAAAGGTTATTATTGATATGTAAGTTCTTTTTGCCATTTTGATAATTGTTTTAAGTTGCTAGTCTGTTAATTGCAAATGCATTACCAGTATCATGCATTTGTACCTACTTCTTCTCACAGTCGCTGGCTTTGATATCATATTTATGTATGGATGACTTCCTACTTTTATTATATGTTTGCCTTCTCATTTGTAATTTTCTTACTTCTGGTTATGGCCTTTTCCTGTCTATCTGGGAAGTTTTATTAGTATTTATTGTAAAGCTGGTTTAGTGGTGCTGAATTCTCTTATCTTTTGCTTGTATGTAAAGCTTTTGATTTCTCCTTCATACCTGATTGAAAGCCTTGTTGGGTTGAGTATTCTTGGTTGGAGGTTTTTTCCTTTCATCACTTTAAGTACATCATGCCACTCCCTTCTGGACTGTAGGGTTTCTGCTGAAAAATCAGATGACAACATTATTGGGGTTTCTTTGTATGTTATTTGTTGCTTTTCCTAGCTGCTTTTAATATTTTATCCTTGTCTTTAATTTTGATCAATTTGATTAATATATGTCTTGGGGTACTCCTCATTTCTCCAAAGATATGTAGATGACCAAAAAAAAAAAAAAAAACAAAACATGAAATTATGCTCAACAAAACTAATTGTTAGAGAAATGAAAATCAAAACTACTATAAGGTACCACCTTACACCAGCCAGAACAGCCATCATCAAAAAGTCTACAAATAATAAATGCTGGAGATGGTATGGAGAAAAGGGAACCCTCTTACACTGTTGGTGGAAATGTACATTGGTACAACCAGTCTCGAAAACAGTATGGCGGTTCCTCAAAAAACTAAAAATAGAAGTACTGTATGATCCAGAAATCCTATTCCTGGGCATCTACCCAAAGAAAATCATAATTCAAAAAGGTATATGCACCTGATATTCATTGCAGCACTTTTTTTAATAGCCAAGACATGAAAGCAACCTAAATGTCCAGCAACAAAGGAATGGATATAGCAGATGTGGTACATATATACAATGGAATACTACTCAACCATAAAAAGAATGAAATAATATTGTTTGCAACAACATGGATAGACCTAGAAACTATCATACTAAGTGAAGTCAGAGAGTGAAAGTCAAACATCATATGATATCACCCATGTGTGGGAATCTTAAAAAAAAAATTAAAGCATACAAATGAACTTATTTGCAGAACAGAAACAGACTCACAGACTTTGAGAAACCTATGGTAACCAAAGGGGACAGGCAGGGGTATAGGAGGGATGGACAGGAGGTTTGGGATTGGCATACGCATACTAAGGTATATGGAACAATTGGCCAAAAGGGACCTACTGTTCAGCACAGAGAACTCTAACCATTATTCTGTGATAATCTATGTGGGAAAAGGATCAGAGAGAATGGATAGTGTATATGTGTGACTGGGTCATTTTGCTGTACAGCAGAAATTATCACAGCTTTGTAAATTAATTATACTTCAATAAAACAAAAAAAAGAAATGGTGATGGTGGAGTGTTGAGACAAGATTGGAAAGATAAGAAAAAGAGGAGGCTTAGAGTTAAATGGAAATGTGTTAAAAATTGTTAGTAGAAAAATACTCCTTAACAAACACATTAAACCACAGTTATATTTATTTAATTATCTATAGATTGCCACAAAAGATAATTTTATGGTGATCAAGAAGTTCTTCTGTTCCTCAAGGATTTCTATTATTTTATATTTTTTTAATTTTTTGACTTTATACGACTTTTTTATTTAGACAGTAACATACTTAATCAGATCGAACAGATGAGATTACGCCTTTGAAATGGGGCACAAAGCATATTCATGTGTGAATGAGGTTACATCTATTTTTTTCACGTCTGTAGTTGTATAATGATCATCATAATCCAGTTTCACATGATTTCCATCCCACAACCCCAGCGCTTCCTCCCACCCCCCAAACTTTCTCCTCCGGAGACCATAAGTTTTTCAATGTCTGTGAGTCAGCATCTGTTCTGCAAAGAAGTTCAGTCTGTCCTTTTTTCAGATTCCACATTGTCAGTGAAAGCATTTGATGTTGGTGTCTCATTGTATGGCTGACTTTACTTAGTATGATAGTTTCTAGGTCCATCCATGTTGCTAAAAATGCTGGTATTTCAATCCTTTTAATGACTAACATTCCATTGTGTATATGTACCACATCTTCTTGATCCATTCCTCTGTCAATGGACATCTAGGATGTTTCCATGTCTTGGATATGGTAAATAGTGCTGCTATGAACATTGGAATACATGTGTCTTTGTGAGTCGTGGTTTTCTCTGGGTAGATGCCCAGGAGTTGGATTGCTGGATCAAATGGTAGTTCTATGTTTAGTTTTCTGAAGCATCTTCATACTGTTTTCCACAGTGATTGCACCAATTTACAATCTCACCAACAGTGTACTAGGGTTCCTTTTTCTCCACACCCTCTCCAGCACTTATTGATTGAAGACTTTTGGATGATGGCCATTCTGGCTGCTGTAAGGTGGTACCTCATCGTGGTTTTGATTTGCATTTCTCTAATCATGAGTGATGTTTAATATCTTTTCATGTGCTTTTTGGCCATCTGTATATCTTCTTTGGAGAACTGTCTGTTTAAATTAAAAACAGCCTGATTTTTGACAGGGTTATTTGTTTTTTTGGTATGGAGCTGCAGAACGTGTTTATAAATTTTGGAGATGAATCCCTTGTCACTTGATTCATTTGCAAAGATTTTCTCCCATTCTGTGGCTTGTCTTTTCATTTTGTATGGGGTTTCCTTTGCTATGCAGAAACTTTTAAGTTTAATTAGGTCCCATTTGTTTATTTTTGTTTTTATTGTCAATACTCTAAGAGGTGGATCTGAGAAGATGCTGCTGTCGTTTATGTCAGAGAGTGATTGGCCTATGTTTTCCTCTAAGAGTTTTATAGGATCTGGTCTTATATCTAGGACTTTAATCCATTTTGAGTTTATTTTTGTGTATGGTGTTAGGGAGTGTTCTAATTTCATTCTTTTCCATGTGGCTGTCCAGTTTTCCCAGCATCACTTATTGAACAAGCTCTCCTTTCTCCATTGTATATTTTTGCCTCCTTTTATCATAGATTAGTTGGCAGTAGGTGCGTGGGTTTACTTCTGGGCTTTCTGTCCTGTTCCACTGATCTATTTTTCTGTCTTTGTGCCACTACCACATAGTTTTGATGATTGTTGCTTTGTAGTATAATCTGAAGTCAGGGAATCTGATTCCTCCAGCTCCATTTTTCTTTTTCAGAATGTCTTTGGCTATTCTGGGTCTTTTGTGCTTCCAAACAAACTTGAAAATATTTTTTTCAAGTTTTGTGAAAAATGTCCTTGGTAATTTGATAGGGATTGCATTGAATCTGTAGATTGCCTTGGGTAGTATAATCATTTTGATAATATTGAATCTTCCAATCCAAGAGCATGGTACATGTTTCCATCTATTTGTGTCATCTTTGATTTCTTTCATCAGCATCTTACAGTTCTCAGAGTACAGGTCTTTTGTCTCTTTGGTAGGTTTACTCATAGGTATTTTATTCTTTTGGATGCAACGGTAAACAGGATTGCTTCCCTAATTTCTCTTTCTGATCTTTCATTGTTGGTATATATAAATGCTGTTGATTTCTGTGTATTTAATTTTGTATCCTGCAACTTTGCCAAATTCATGGATGAGCTCTAGCAGTTTTCTGGTGGAGACTTTAGGATTATCTAGGTTTAGTATCATGTCATCTGCAAATAGGGATAGTTTTACTTCTTCCTTTCCAATTAGGATTCCTTTTATTTCTTTTACTTCTCTGATTGCTGTGGCTAGGACTTCCAGAACTATGCTGAAGAGTAGTGGAGAGAGCGGACATCCTTGTCTTGTTCCTTATCTAAGCAGACATTCTTTCAGCTTTTCACCTTATGATGTCAGCTGTGGGTTTGTCATATATGGCTTTTATTACGTTGAGGTAGTTATGCCCACTTTCTGAAGGGTTTTTATCAGAAATGGGTGTTGGATTTTGTCAAAGGCTTTTTCCATGTCTATTGAAAGGATCATATGGTTTTTATTCTTCAGTTTGCTAATGTGGTGTATCACACTGATTGATTTGCAGGTGTCGAAGAACCCTTGCATTCCTGGGATAAATCCCACTTGATCATGATGTACAATCCTTTTAATGTATTGTTGGATGTGCTTTGCTACTATTTTGTTGAGGATTTTTGCATTGATGTGCATCAGTGAAATTGGCCTGTGCTCTTCTTTTCTTGTGGCATATGTATATGGTTTGGTATCAGGGTGATGGTGGCCTCATAAAATGAGTTTGGGAGTATTCTTTCCTCTGCAATTTTTTGAAATAATTTCAAAAGGAGAGGTGTTAGCTCTTCTCTAAATGTTTGATAGATTTCGCCTCTGAAGCCATCTGGTCCTGGACTTTTGTTTGTTGGAAGTTTTTTAATCACACTTTTAATTTCAGTTCTTGTGATTGGTCCATTCTTTATTATTTTAAACTTAGCTTTTAACTTGCCTCTCATTTTTCAATGTCTATGCTTATATTCTCTTCATCTCAACTTGAGTATAGTTACATGTAAATCTGAATCTTATTTTATAGCACTTATGTTTTCGTGAATACTTTTATCTACTTTCCATGTAGTTTTCTTTTTATAGTATTTCTATATAGCCTTCAGTCCTGAGATATGATGCATTCAGTTATTGTAAACTGGGAACCTTACAATGGTCAGCAAAACTTGCTAAGGTTTTCCAGAGACTACTCTTAGCTTAATTCCACCCACCCCTTATCTATGAGATCTCTTCTAAAGCTCTATTCCTTTGGTGGAATTGTAACCAGGGCATGGTATATCATAGAATATGCCTAATAGTTATAACTTGCTGTAAACAACTTATGTAGAAGTTTGTATCCTATACCCAACTTTGTCTAATTTCAGTTAAACATCATTTTTGGCTATAAGTATTCTTAATTTTTTAATGTCCTTGTTGGTCTTCAAGGATCACTATAGGGAATACATATGTTCCACTTTGATAGGATGTTTAAAGTATATTTTCATTTTATTTGTGAGCCCAATGAATACTCAAAAATAAATAAATAATGATACCTGGGACTCTTCTGCTAATAGATTATTTACATTTCTCTGAAATCCTACATTTCTCTAATATCCTATTTTTATCATTCTTATATTTTTATAAAATCTTTTTGTAAGGTAAAGAAATAATTAAAACAAATTATAGAATTTTTTTCTAAGAATGTTCAAATTTTACTTTTTAATAATATTTTGTATCTTCTTTAATGATTATAAAATTAATACACCAAAATATCTTTTTAGTAAGCTTACCTGGAACCCCGAAATAACATCTTAAACCTAACATGGTTTATGGCTTGATGCCCAGAAACTATGTCACAGCTCTTCTACCAGAAGGAACAAACAAACAAATAGTATAATTTTATACTATTATTAGTAGTATAAAATAAACTACTAATTTTATATACAAGGAGAGTTGTTTTTCTCATAGATGTTAAAATGATCAGATAATAACACCAGAAGAAAAAAATGGATACAATAATGAATTTATTTATTTATTTATGGGTGTTTTTTTTTTTTTTGTCTTTTTGCCATTTCTTGAGCCACTCCCACGGCATATGGAGGTTCCCAGGCTAGGGGTCTAATCGGAGCTGTAGCTGCCAGCCTATGCCAGAGGCACTGCAACACAGGATCTTAGCTATGTCTGCGACCTACACCACAGTTCACAGCAATGCTGGATCCTTAATCCACTGAGGGAGTCCAGGGATTAAACCCACAACTTCATGGTTCTTAGTTGGATTCGTTAACCACTGAGCCATGACGGGAACTCCCAATATTGCATTTATGATGATTTTTTAGAGATATGTTAGAAATAGTTTCATTCAAATCAAGCTAAAATAATTATTTTAAATAGTAATATTTATATATTAGTAAATAATATTTATATTAGGGCTCTTTACTGCTAAGAATGACTCCAATTGCCATTCCATATGTAGCAAAACTTGGAATTACTTTCTGATTCATTCTGTAAGACATGGATTATGCTCTAAGATTATTTGGGGTCTATGCTCTCTTACTTCCATGTGTTTACTTTAGTTTATGGATCACCTCATCATCCTACTTATATTATCCAGTTCTTGCCTAGCACTTTTGTCAGAAAAGTGGTACTCAGGCTACTTAGTTCATTTCGCTAATATGAAGCAAGCAAGCAAAGAAGCAAACAAACTAATGAACATAATATACATTAAGTCTTTATGTTCTATATCACAGGTTTTGCTGCAGTGAATTGATCCATCAACTTCTGTAATTTATAAAATTGAGGATATTTTTAATTCATGCTGAATTCCCATCTCAGCTTAGCTGCAGCTCTATTCCATACCTGCTTTTCTCACAAACACAAACTGCCAGAATAGCTCCTACCAAGAACATTTCAAATGGTAGAAGGGAAAAGAGCTGAGTAAAGCACATCTTGGTTTGTATAACTTCTTGTCAGAAATGATTCACTATTTTGTTCATATTGCCATTGTCCAAAGTAAACTCAGTCATATGTCCATACCTGAGTTCAACAAGGTTGCAAAATATTATCCTCCTATATGGAAAGGCACAGAATAATTGAGAACAAAGTAATCCATATTTCCTGGAGGGTAGGGAGCTAGGAATGTGTATCTCAGCATGCAAATAATTTAACTCTGTATATGCTATTCCGTGTTATATCTCAAATTCTCTTCCTCTTGTTGGGTTCTCTCACTTTCCACATCTATGTGTTCCTTTCATTCTAAACATATTAGATTTCTCAAGAAAATTTAGTGTTTTTCAATTATTCAATAACATATGTTTTGCCCTATTTAGTGTGAGTAGTTCTTTTTTTTTTTGCATAAATGAGCATATAAGCATTTTCTGCTTATTCCAAAGGAAATGCAAAATATAGTCGAGCGTCTCTCTATATTTTTTAATTCCACTAAAATTGATATTTTTAAAATGATTTTAAAATTATATATGTGATAGTTCCAAATTGGACTAGACATTTTTAAATGTTTAAGATGTTCCTGACATCAGTATCACATATATATATCTGAGAAGATAATTTTCATGGAGACTGATTTGTTTCATTATTTAATAGCTGCATGATGATTGGTTGAATTGATTGGTCTTAGCACTCACATTTTACACAGTTAGGTAAATATTGTTCAAGACGACATGCAATATTGATATAGGCATCATGGAAAACTCTGGTACTAATAAAAAAAAGTATTTTAAGACTTTCATAGTTATAGTGTTATTGTAAAACTTTTCCAGTTTAAACTTATAATTATTGTTTACAGTTAAGTGAAAAGATAGAAATAAAAAAGTTATAAAAATTTTTATTCCATAAATTTTCTGCATTATCAAAATGCTGAGCCATTAACATCAATCACTGATGTAAGTTCATAGTTGAAGATCTTCTAGAAAGAGGGCAAGAACCTATATCAGTCTCTTTCTCTCTTTCACTGACTGTCACCTCTGTCTCTACCTCCACCATTACCTTTATGTCTAACTATATCTACAAATCTATCTCTATGTCTATATCTGTTAAATGAAAAAAAGAAAACAAAATCGGAACTGCAATAGTGGCAAATATGAAGTCAAAATTAATGGGCAAAGTATTTTTGTATTTCAATTCATGTCAAATCGGGGGAAAATGCATCTGCAAATAATTGGTTGACAGTTCCTGTTTAAATTTTTATTACAAAGCTAGCTTTTTCTGTTTACTTGTTTCTGAATGCTGGGGCTTATTTATGATGCACAGCACTATATGATGAATGCAAAAGCAGAGCAAATGCCTGGGGAAAATCAACTGTCAAACTGAATTCAGACATTATAGTTTCTGTGATGTCAAAAAAGTCAGTTCTGTCACACCCAAAGACTTGTAAGGTTGAAAAACATGTTTTTGCTGCTTTTTATTCTTAGGTTTTAACAGTTTTAAAATGCTGAAGTGCATAACGTCCCCAAAGTTCTCCTAGTTTTGTGTAGGGATGGGGTGGCAGAGGTAGTTTAGACCATTGGGTTTTCTGCACTGTATGTTTACTGATATCTATGGACCAGTAATAGAAGAAAATCACAAAGAACAAAGATTTTATATTGTCCTGCTGAGCTTTTCTCCTTCCCAGTGCACAGCACGGAAAGATGAACTCCCAGATTCCCAAAAGCATTTTGCAGATACACTCTTGCTTTGAACAGTATTGTCATAAGAAAGGGTTGTAAGTTATAGAAATTATCTATATGAAATAAGAAGTAAAATATACACAAATAAAATTAAACACAATAAAAAGTCTAATCATATTAAAATTTAACTTTTATCTATCAGTTTTGACAGAATGATTTTTCTGCTTTCCATTTGTGTTCAATGTAGTCGCTTTGTGAAGAGACAACATACACCTTATGATCTCAGATCTTTATACATTTATATACTTATATAATAAATATCTTAGATTATATATGTATATGTCTTTGTACATTATATGTATTTGTACATATATATGTATATATATGTATTTGTTAGGTAGTCCATCAAAACTCTTTTTCATACATTATTTCTTGACTCTCACTCTTTTTTTCCAAGTAACCTGCTAAGGACTCTTAATATTAATAAGTTAATTCTTTTAACTTAAAATGGATTTATTCATCTTTGTACAGGCATCTTGCCAGGACAACAAAGCTCAATTTGCCCATATGGTGTCCATGCAAAATAAAAAAATAAAAAAAAGAATAAACAAATTTTAAGCATAAATTCTGAAAAATAAACTTTGCAACAATATTGTTTACCCTAGGAGTTGTCTATTTGTAGCATGGTTTTGAAAGGAGTGAGCAAAAGTAACTTTAAAATTATGGCTTAAGAATACTAGCATAATTTAGGCTTGTATAATTGCAAAGTTTCTAGTTTCTTCCATCCATCTTCCTTCTACTAACACATCTACAGTCCTTCTTTCCTTTGTATACAGAGACACATCTTCTGTCTTATCCAACCATATACCCATTTATCCATTTATTCATCCATTAGTTACAATTACTTGACGATCCCTCTCCTCTCCATTCAGGAACTTAGAAATGCTTATAAGTGACTGACAGGTACCAAGAGATGTAAAATAAAGCTGTTTCTCACATAATAAATAGCAAAAAGATTCCCAAGGAGAAGGACTCAGATGCAGTTGAGAGTGAAGCAAGATTAGGAATGTGGAGTGAGCAGGGGGAGAAAAGTGGTTTTGCATTTTTAATTGTCTTTGTGGGTGGGGTAAGGGTTGGGATGACCTCTTATGAGCTGTGTCCCATGTGGTTTGAAATTTCAAGGGATGCCAATAGAAGAAAGGAAAATAGGCTTTCTTTCAGATTGCATGGACATGTGGCAAAGGATAAAGTGGAAGGTCAGAGACCTGAAAATTCTCAGTAGCCAAATATCAGTAATAGAATCTTTCTCTTTATTACAAGTGACTTTTTTTTTTTTTGGTCTTTTAAGGGATGCACATGCTGCATATGGAGTTTCCCATGCTAGGGGTCCAACCAGAGCTGTAGCCACAGCATGGCCACATCAACTCAGGATCTGAGCCACATCTGTGACCTACACCAGAGTTCATGGCAACACCTTAACCACTGAGCATGGCCAGGGATCGAACCTGCATCCTCCTGGATACTGGTGGGTTCATTAACCACTGAGCCACAACAGGAAATCCCAAGTGACAGTCTAATTGCTGTCCTATGATGCTAGGATTAATCTCACCACTACCTCCAATGGCATTCCTCTTTTTAGATCCTTTTTGGATATAGCAAAGTAAGTTGGTCCAAGGTCAGTCAGGTCATGGCTCTGGTTACGGTCTTATTGAGTAGTAATTATGGGAAAAATAAACTGTTTTCTTTTCAATCCATTTTAAGTTGAGAATTCTAATTGATCTATAAAAACACTGATTAAGGTAGGAGTTGAGGCAGTTCTAATGGAATTTGGCTAGAGAAAAAAAAATATGTGTGTCATAATTGTCCACTTTACTCCCCTATGTCATCCCCATCATGCCCAATAAAATGTTGATAGAAATTACAGAATACAGGTATCATAGAAAGAGAAAGGAAAAATAGCATTTATCTTTTAAAGCTGGGTTAATGCCATTGCTAGAACAAATGGCTACTTATGCCTGATTGTAAATCTAACCTATTTTCAGCCACCAGCATAAGAAATCAAGTAATAGCCAGAATGTTATGAAGTCTTTTATGGTAAAATTTCATATATGTTTATTTTATAAATGTTCCTTTTGTATTTATTTCAAATTATTTAAATTTTAATTTATCCATAGGATTGGTTTTTGTAACAAATGAGACTTTCCATAATTGTTCTTTATATTTTTCCCTTCCTACATATTTTAAGGGTTGCCACTTACTGATCTTTTTATTTGAATTCCCTTCTGAGGTTTATTTAAAATTTTCACCCTACATATTCTTTTTCTTCTCCATTAATACTAAATGCCAATACCCCTCCATGACCTAAAATGAATGGGAAAATACCCTTTTGGTATACTAATCTTTAAAAATCAATTAAGAACAGGTTATGAAGACAAAAGAGGTATATTCATTTCCTCAATAGCTCCATTTAAATATGGATATATCTATCTTAGAGAAGTATTTCACTTGTTACTGAATTAAAAAGAGGGTTGTGAGATTAAAACAACTAGCCTCAAAGATTGAATATTTTGGAGTTCCCGTCGTGGCGCAGTGGTTAACGAATCCGACTAGGAACCACGAGGTTGTGGGTTCGGTCCCTGCCCTTGCTCAGTGGGTTAACGATCCGGCATTGCCGTGAGCTGTGGTGTAGGTTGCAGACGCGGTTCGGATCCCACGTTGTTGTGGCTCTGGCGTAGACTGGTGGCTGCAGCTCCGATTCGACCCCTAGCCTGGGAACCTCCATATGCCGTGGGAGCGGCCCAAGAAATAGCAAGAACAGCAACAAAAAGACAAAAAAGACAAAAAAAAAAGATTGAATATTTTTATGAAAGAAGTTCTTCCCAACCTTGATTTCTATCATGGAGTCATTCTCAATTTTCCATTTATATGGAAAATCTTGCTATTTTAACATTCTTTTTTCTTTAAGACATGCTTATTGCTCTATTCTTAGAACTGGAATACTTTAGGAACATTGTTTTCTCATTTTCCCTTTTTATTCATTGCTTTAAGAATTATATTTTCATTATGATTTTACTTTCCATATTTTTTTCGAAGAAAATTATATAGGCCTCTATACAAGAAATCTAATTTTCCTTTATCCATTGATTAAAATACCACAGTTGAATGCACTGAAACTCAAAACCTAAGTCTAAAGATTATTTCCATCATGCTTCACTACATGACCAGAGATAAATAAAAACACATTTTTTTCCCATGTGCTGTGCTCTGTCCATATGTTGTAAAATAATATGATGTGGTTATTAGTGGAATTTTTAATCATATTTAGTAAAGCAACACAGGGATGTCTTTCTGCGCATGGGCATATTCATTGCCAATTCTAACCCTAATCTAGTTGGTCATCCAATACAATAAGTAATAGAGAAGAAAGTGCACGTCTTAGATTGTCCAGAAGAGATGTTCTGCCAACAGAGGCACTGTAAAAATTTGAGAAGGAAATGTGAAACATTTTCTAATGGCTGTTTTGTACCAAAATCAAAAGACATTCTGGCTAATTATTTTTCTAAGAGATCATTACACACAGGGAATAAAAATCAAAGGAAAACCAAGTGCTTCAATGGCAGATGCACAAGTGCTCAGTGCTGAGTTGAGCCAAACAACCTGGGCTCATAGCCTACGTGAAACCATACACTTCTCCTTGCCAGGTTTAATCAATGCCATCAGCTAAAATAGAGATTTTAAACATTGATAAGCAACACATATATGGGTAGATAGGGAGGATGAGGGGAAGCAAAAAAATAAAGAGATAATGGAGAGATATGTGAACTTTTAACATGCACTGGCCCCACTGTGTGTTTAAGAGGCTATGATGTTGTGATTTTCTCTGCTCAGAAGAGCTGGGAGGCAGCTCGAGAGAAACAAACAGAGCTCCTCTTTTTGCAATCATTGGTTAAGCTGTAGTGGCCTTTCTGGGGACCTCAGGTTTTCAAGGTGGACTTGTAAAGAATAAAAAGACTCTTAATGAAAATGTCTTTAAAAATGAAAAGTGCCAGAAGAGGGAGTTCTCATCACAGAGAGTGCACATAAATTAGCATATGCTATATGCTAAGGTTGGAAATTTCTGATCTACTAACAATGGTACAGTTCAAATTGCCTATATTTTTAAAAAATGTCTATAGCTTGTATTTTGAGTCTGTAGTAATTATCATCAATTATAAAAATTATTGTTTTCCAAAAGATCATACTTTAATAACTAAATTAAGCCTGCAAACTAGCTAACTTGGAGGAATCTAAACAAGGCCACTTGTGAGAGGCCTTTAATTATGTAAATGTTTAGAAGTGTTAGGTTAGTGATAGTTGTTACAGAATGCCTAAACATGAAACAAAATAAGACTGATGCCTCTTATAAATCTGAATTATTTTTGATAATAAGAAACAAGTAGTTTTAATTAGCAGGCACTAAGAATATGGGGAAAAAATGACAATATTTTAAAAGTTTCTCATTTAGCTTGTCACAGCTGATATTTTAATATAGCAGTGAAATATCCAAGATGTACACATATCTTTCCATGATGAATATTCCAGAGAACTAATCATTTAGCAAGGTGTCATTGATACACTTAGGTTTCCTTTTTAAGCATTTGTGTAGGATATCCTTTGTAGACTCATCAGGCCTCATGTGGCTAGAACACGTTACCATTTATATTATACCTTTATATACTTACAGAGCTGTGGACACAAGTTTATAGGAAGAGAGATGCATAAATTCAGATGTCAATATGACTACTCATATATCATATTCAGAGGCAAAATTCTTAACTTTTATAACAATTTTTTTCAGACAGAGAAAAAGCAAACTCAATCTCATAAAGGTCTCTACTTCATCTTTAACAGTTATCAGTACTTTTTGTATCCATTCTAATGGCTTAATCTCTAGACAGCATTTATATGCCATCAAACTATTAATAGTCTAAACCAAGGTATGATTTTTAAATTGTGGGAATTATAATGAATATCTTCAAATTGAATAAAATTATCTAGGAAATGCTGTCAAGATTAAAAGATACGTCACTTTTGTTGACAGCATCATGGAACATCACTCTTTTTCTTTTTTCCAAAGAATGTAGGAAAAAATAACTTGCCACCTCTTCTTGACAAGAAGCTGTTCAATTCTCTCCACAAGCACTGGAGAAGAAGAGGCTCAAAGTAATTCTAGCCTCTCATCTCTGACTCTTCCCAGCCTTTAAATGGCAAAACTAACAGATGGAGGAAAAGTGGAAACATCTCTCCTTCTATCAGGACTTTAATTACCAGCACATATGTGAGAAGGGGAGGGTTCAGACTTCTAGTACCCATATAAAAAATACCATAGTGGATTTTAATATCTACTATTTTTGATCTTTCAGAAAGATGATAGCTGCATTGATTTTAAAAGCATCACATTAACAATGAGGGCTCCGAGTTACCTTGTTGAAACCAAGCCAAGCATCCTAAATTATTAAGCTTGTTATTTCTGGCTCTATGGCCGAGCAATTCTGTAACTTAACAGAATTGACTTAATATTGCTTACTTCTTACCTTCGCGTGTAGTATATGACTATAAAATATATCTAACATTTTTTGAAAGGACAAAATGAGATTGTGAATATCAGGAGACTTTTAACAGTGCATGCCTCGCACTAGTGAGACCTCAACGAATGTTATTTACCTTTCCTCCTGTCACGTTACACAGACTTGTAAAATTTAGTCAGGCAGATATTCTTCCATAGTAATTTCTAAATTCTTTACAGCGTTCTTCTCAAATCTTTGGTATTCCTGGAATTTGTACAATTTCTTTCTTTCTTTTTTTTTTTTTTTTTAAACTAGGATAACTACTTGTTCCAATATCATTTAGCAAAAGCCTAAGCTTACCCATTATGCAGTGGTACCTCTTTCATGCAAGTTGTTTGTTTACAGGTCTGTTTCTGAGCTTACTATTTTTTCAAACTGTTTTACCCATCTATTCTTGTATCATTTTCAAATTGTCTCCATTAATAGAGCTCTTCTAATGGTCCTTGAAACCTTTATAAAAGACTATAACAATTAGTCCTTTTCCCCTAATTGCCTTCTTTTCCCAGCCCTTACAATAGCTATTTCTAAACATTACTATACATTCTTCAAAGCCCTTGCCTGGCGGCTTTCCCCACTATACTCAGCAGAATACCCCCTACTTAATAGAGAACTAATGGCTTCCAGGTCTTCCACCTCCAAATTACCAGCATCATCAATCATCCTTATGGACTTTCTTCCAGTTTTAGTAGGGGACATGTTATTGCTATTAATAGCAACAACTACAAGTGTCCCATATCCTTCCACTTTCTCAGGCACTTTATACCATTAATTTCATTCTCTTTTAGTGTATTACCTTCTATTCAATATATTTTGCCTCCCTTTTTAGTAATAAAATTGGTGATTTTCTTCCTATTTTCAAAAGTAATATATTTTAAGAATAAAATAGAGGGAAATAATTAAAACATGCTGTTTGTAAGTATAACATCTTACAAATTTCACATTGCACTCTAAATTATCTTGTATACACACTTTTTATCAGCATAGATAATGAATTTATATCATCAAATGTTCTTTTAATACATGAGCACTTCTATAAGAATTACATCTTATGATGCACTCTTTATTTTAGAACATTTTGAAATTAATGTGCTTTTGTTTTTGTTTTAAATGAACACAAGTATAATGAAAAGTGACTTTTCTTCCTACTCTACAGAGTTAAGTATCTTGTGAATACATATGCATATATGTTGATATAATCCCCTCCCTATCAATACAAATAGAGGAATATATGCTCTGTGATGAACATTTGTTATCAATTAAATTATTTATCTTGATCATTTTACATGTTTAAATGTTTTAAATATACGAAAGACTAATATTCCGTAATTTCTTATAATATTCCCAAACTAGACTATACTTTATTAACTACTCTCCTGTTTTTCACTTTCCACTCTCACTGCTGCTGATGTTTAATAAAATTGTAATTGTGATTTCCATTCTACATAGGTATAAATTTCTGAAGTATCAATCAGTGATAACTGTCAAATCTCTGTAGCCAATTCAGTGCACTTTTTATGTTCAAGTCTTACGTATCTGAAAACTTATTAGAAATCGTCTAATCCCATAGACATAGGAAAATCAACATTTTAAAATAAGAATGTAATTATTTTTTAATTAATTTTTTCTAAACCTGAATCAGATGTTTCCTTCTCATTCAATTCTGTTCTCCTTCTGTATAATGTTTACGCTTTTTGGTAATGGTTATTTTTATTGTTCTAGTTATCTAAGCCCAGAAGGAAAGTCATCCTTGAATCTCTCCTCTTATAGTCAATCAGGAACAAAGTTTTATTTCCTTAGCACCATCCAAATCTATCCCCCTGATACTTTCCTACTCTGACTGTTTTATTTTCCTGTACACTTATCTCTAAACTTAATTGCTAAGTGAGTATATTAATTGGTCTCTTTGAAGCCATCCAGTCTCCTCTATTCTAATATTTCAAGTTATACAGAGTGATCTTTCTAAAATGTGAAGTTGATTTTGTTACTTCTCTACACAAAATCATTTCTTAGAATTATTTTTTTTCAAGATAAAGCTGATGGTACTATGAAAAAATAACCTTCTGTGGTAGTCAGAATTATAAAGTTATTCCTCCAAGATTATCCTCTGGCTATTCAGTTAAACACTAATCTAGGTACTGTTTTGAAGGGAGTAGATTACCCTTCAGCTGACCTTAAAATGGGGAGATTGTTATGGATTATTATGGTGGGCTCAGTCTAAACACATGAGGTTTTTGTTTGTTTGTTTTGTTTTTTTCCCCCACACCAACAGCATGCAGAAGTTCCCAGGCCAGGGATCGAACCTGCAACAACACACGTGAGAAGAGGAAAGCAGGAGACAAATACAGATGAAGAATTAGTCAGAGGGAAAGGGTCATAGGGGAAATCAGAGAGATTCAAAGCTTGAGAGGGGAGTTCCTGTCATGGGGCAGTGGTTAACAAATCTGACTAGGAACCATGAGGTTGCGGGTTAGGTCCCTGCCCTTGCTCAGTGGGTTAACGATCCGGCGTTGCCATGAGCTGTGGTGTAGGTTGCAGACGCGGCTTGGATCCTGCATTGCTGTGGCTCTGGCGTAGGCCGGTGGCTACAGCTCCGATTCAACCCCTAGCCTGGGACACTCCATATGCCGCGAGAGCGGCCCAAGAAATGGCAAAAAGACAAAAAAAAAAAGCTTGAGAGGAACTGACCCCTCCACTGCTGGAGGGGGTGACATGGAAAGATGAGAAAGAAGGCAGGCAGTGTATGAGAACAAAGTGTGACAGACAGCAAAGAAATTGGGCCTCAGTTTTAAACCATGTAAAACTGGATTCTGTCAACCAGAATGAAAAAGATTCTTCCCAGAGCTCCATAACAAGAGCACAGAAGGCTTGGTGTGGGCCTTGTAAAACCAAGCGTAGAGGAACTGATTAAGCCAAACTTAACTTCTGAACTATAGAACTGCCATATAATAAATTTTAATTGTTTATGCTGCTAACCTGGTAATAATTTATTAGAGCAGAAATAGAAAATTAATACTCTTTGATAATAGGACTCCACCCTCTCATACTTTATCCCTTATCACTGCCCCTTCCCCACCTAACCTTGAGCTATCCTGAAATATTTTATGTTCCCATATTACCCAGCTCTTTCCTGTCTCAATATGCATCTATTCATGATGGCTCTTTTTCTAGCCTTTCTTATTTTAACTGGCTAATTTGTTTTACCCTTCACAATTTACCATAGATATCATCTCTTCCAGAAACCTACCTAAACTACCAAGTCTCTGCTGAGTGCTCCACTTTTATTCTCCTGTGCACTGATTTATTTCCATCAGAACACTTATGGCATCCTCTGGTAACTATCAGCTTGTCTGTCTCCCCATCTTGGCATATAAGCTCTTTGAAGAAGAAGACTATAAACTAAATCTGTGAATTGCTTAGGCCCAGGACAAAACCCAGCACAGTGTTTTGCACAATAAATATTGAATACATGTCAGAATAATGGGTTTACAGTTTGCAGTGGATTCTTGTGAATATTTTTTTGAATAGCAAGTATATCACTGAAAGGTCACATTCCCTTCTGTAAAATTATTTGCCAATAAAGATCAATCTAAAGGATTTTTTTACCATGTCTTATCAATTTATCTTTTTCAGATAGCTCATTTTAAGTTAATTGTCTACACTTGGCAATGATGGTTATTTAGTTTAAAAACATTATTTCCTTAAAATTGTGACCTAGTAGATGGACATAAATGTGTATTTTTTTCATAGATGGATGATTAAGTATACTTCCCCTTAGGAAACAATATTGAAAGATTATTACCTGCCTTAATTTTTCTCCAGATCCCTAATTTGTTCCACCGGATTTTGGAGAAATGCTTTTAACTATAGTGATCCTGAATTCCACTGACCTCTTAGGTTCAGAATTTTCCTCCCTTTCATTCACTAGGAAACAAAAAGGCATTTTTTATTTGTTATCACTGTCAATGTTGTTGCTTCTCCATACCACTTGGAAAGCTTTCATTTTCCTAACATCTCTCTTTGTGAGAGTTGTAGCATTAGAAGTCCATTTACCAGGGGGTAAGGAGTAGTGGGATGTCCATGTTGACCTTAGGGCAAAGCCAGGAAGTCCCATATTTTTGTGCCATTTTGACTTGCACAAAAGTATCTGTCCTAGGGGACAGTAGAGGCTGAATTATAGTCCACATTTGACTTTTCAAATGATTTGCCTGCAGGGCAAAGGCCAGACAGATGCTTTATTTTTATTCAAGGAATTTACACCATTTGCATTCCTGTATCAATTTATCATTCTGAAGACCTTTGTCTATCTTCAATTGATTCAAAACCAATAATTAAAAGATGTCATTATTTAGTGAATTTAAAATCACACACCAGGCAATAAGCTAAGGGAAACAATTTTCAGTACCATATCATTATCTAAGAGATAATGGTTTTTTATCTAAAATCTTGTCACAGTTTGTAAATATTTTCTCATGTTTAATCTTAGGACATAAATATTTGACTATACTATTATTTATGAAAAAGTTTATAGGATCTCTTTGCTAGCTATTTGCATATGCCAAACTTATCCATATTTATATATACCTGTATATACTTTTTTTTACTATTATACAGTCCTAGAAGGAAGACCGATATTATTATAAATAACTTTTGCCTCTTATTAGAAAAGTAATAAGATCAACTTAATGATGTATTGCTCAATTTGAAATATGTTTTGCATAAGAAAGGGAAAAACCTTACAAATTCATTTGATTAATAATGATGATAACTTTAAAACTATAGTAAAATTTTATTATAATGAAACAGTCATATTTTTGGATGCTCCTTTTACTCATCAATCTTTTAAACTACTCAATTCCCTCTGCAGAATGTTGTTTGGATAAGGAAAACAGTAAAGTGAGGTTGAATGCCAGATGTTTAATTAGCACTACTCATCTAGTCCACTTCAAATAGCATAATGCTTTCATAGAGGAAAGAATTTTCTGTCAGTATTTCATTTAAAGTATACAGAAAATACTTCTAAATGATTTAATGACTCTGCATTGCAAGTCAGTTAATACCTAAAATGAACAAAGAAAGAATATGCTTATTTACTAGTTGGTTTTACAAAATAGTGACAGGTCAAGAAAACAAGCTTGGTATATCATAGGATAAATAAACACAATGTAAATAGGACCACATTCATACATTTGTCTACAAAACTGGTTATTTTGTTTTCTCTCTATATGTAAGATCAGAGTGTAATTTACTTGTCAATACAGAGCAAATGGATATTTTCCATTAAAACTCCTTACTGGCTTTTACTTTCAAATCCTCAATTTATTAGCCATGGCAGTTTGGAAAGTTAATTCTGTTTCATAATGTATAAAATCTGCATATACTAGAGACTTATCATCCCAGGGTTTTGGGGGATTAACTAAGATAAGCCATGTAAAATATTTTGCCTATGGTTAGGTGCATTGAGAATGTCCAATAAATGCTAACTATCATTATCATGATTATTTCCGAAAGCAAATTAGAAACTGTTAATCTTATTTTGTAAACTCCTATTTCTTGCTAAAAATACTGAAATGACAGTATATCCTTCCTTTTACCCTTGATAGTGATAGTGGATGCATTTGTAAAAATATATTTATATAATTCTTTTCTTTTCTTTTCTTTTTTATTTTCCCACTGTAGAGAAAGGGGATCAAGTTATCCTTACATGTATACATTACAATTACATTTTTTTCCCCCACCATTTGTTCTGTTGCAACATGAGTATCTAGACAAAGTTCTCAATGCTATTCAGCAGGATCTCCTTGTAAATCTATTCTAAGTTGTGTCTGATAAGCCCAAGCTCCCGATCCCTCCCACTCCCTCCCCCTCCCATCAGGCAGCTACAAGTCTCTTCTCCAAGTCCATGATTTTCTTTTCTGAGGAGATGTTCATTTGTGCTGGATATTAGATTCCAGTTATATGTGATATCATATGATATTTGTCTTTGTCTTTCTGGCTCATTTCACTCAGTATGAGATTCTCTAGTTCCATCCATGTTGCTGCAAATGGCATGATGTCATTCTTTTTTATGGATGAGTAGTATTCCATTGTGTATATATACCACCTCTTCCGAATCCAATCATCTATCGATGGACATTTGGGTTGTTTCCATGTCTTGGCTATTGTGAATAGTGCTGCAATAAACACGAGGGTGCATGTGTCTCTTTTAAGTAGAGTTTTGTCCGGATAGATGCCCAAGAGTGGGATTGCAGAGTTATATGGAAGTTCTATGTATAGATTTTTAAGGTATTTCCATACTGTTCTCCATAGTGGCTGTACCAGTTTACATGCCCACCAACAGTGAAGGAGGGTTCCCTTTTCTCCACAGCCCCACTAGCACTTGTTTTTTGTGGACGTATTAATGATGGCCATTCTGACAGGTGTGAGGTGGTATCTCATGGTAGTTTTGATTTGCATTTCTCTTATAATCAATGATGTTGAGCATTTTTTCATGTGTTTGCTGGCCATCTGTATATCTTCCTTGGAGAAATGTCTATTCAGGTCTTTTGCCCATTTTTCCATTGGGTGATTGGCTTTTTTTGCTGTTGAGTTGTTTAAGTTGCTTACATATTCTAGAGATTAAGCCCTTGTCCGTTGCATTGTTTGAAACTATTTTCTCTCATTTTGTAAGTTGTCTTTTTGTTTTCTCTTGGGTTTCCTTTGGTGTGCAAAAGCTTTTCAGTTTGATGAGGTTCCATGGGTTTATTGTTGCTCTAATTTCTATTGCTTTGGGAGACTGGCCTGAGAAAATATTCATGATGTTGATGTCAGAGAGTGTTTTGCCTATGTTTTCTTCTAGGAGTTTGATGGTGTCCTGTCGTATATTTAAGTCTTTCAGCCATTTTGAGTTTATTTTGTGCATGGTGTGAGGGTGTGTTCTAGTTTCATTGCTTTGCATGCAGCTGTCCAGGTTTCCCAGCAATGCTTGCTGAATAGACTTTCTTTTTTCCCATTTGATGTTCTTGCCTCCCTTGTCAAAGATTAATTGACCATCGGTGTCAGGGTTTATGTCCGGGTTCTCTATTCTGTTCCATTGGTCTGTCTGTCTGTTTTGATACCAGTACCACACTGTTTTTATGACTGTGGCTTTGTAGTATTTCTTGAAGTCTGGGAGAGTGATGCCTCCTGCTTGGTTTTTGTTTCTCAGGATTGCTTTGGTGATTCTGGGTGTTTTGTTGTTCCATATAAATGTTTGGATTGTTTGTTCTAGTACTGTGAAAAATGTCCTGGGTAATTGGATAGGGATGCATTGAATCTGTAGAATGCTTTGTGTAGTATGGCCATTTTTACAATATTGATTTTCCAAATCCAGGAACATGGAATATCTTTCCATTTCTTTACATCTTCTTTGATTAAAGTTGTATAGTTCTCGGCATATAGGTCCTTTACCGCTTTGGTCAGGTGTATTCCGAGGTATTTGATTGTGTGAGGTGCAATTTTAAAAGGTATTATATTTTTGTATTCCTTTTCTAATATTTCATTGCTGGTATACAGAAATGCAACTGACTTCTGAATGTTAATCTTATTTCCTGCTACTTTGCTGAATTTATTAATCAGTTCAAGTAGTTTTGGGGTTGAGTTCTTCGGGTTTTCTACTTACAGTGTCATGTTGTCTGCATACAGTGACAGTTTTATCTCTTCTCTTCCTATATATATGGATACATTTTATTTCTTTTGTTTGTCGAATTGCTGTGGCTAGGACTTCCAAAACTATGGTGAAGAGCAGTGGTGAGAGTGGGCATCCCTGCCTTGTTCCAGATTTGAGTGAGAAGGCTTTCAGTTTTTCCCCATTGAGGATTATATTTGCTGTGGGTTTATCATAAATGGCTTTGATTATTGTCAGGAATGTTCCCTCTATACCCACTTTGGCGAGGGTCTTGATCATGAATGGATGTTGGACTTTGTCAAATGCTTTTTCTGCATCTATTGAGATGATCATATGATTTTTGACATTTCTTTTGTTAATGTGGTGTATGATGTTGATTGATTTGCATGTGTTGAACCATCCTTGTGAACCTGGGATGAACCCTACCTGGTCATGGTGTATGATCTTTTTGATATGTTGTTGGATTCGGTTGGCTAAGATTTTGTTGAGAATGTTTGCGTCAATATTCATCAAAGATATTGGGTGATAGTTTTCTTTTTTGGTGGTATCTCTGTCTGGTTTTGGAATGAGGGTGATGGTGGCATCATAGAATGTCTTTGGGAGTATTCCTTCTTCTTCAACCTTTTGAAAGAGTTTAAGGAGGATGGGCACCAGTTCCTCTTTATATATTTGATAGAATTTGCCTGTGAAGCCATCTAGTCCTGCACTTTTATTTGTAGGGAGTGTTTTTACAACCTCTTCAATTTCATTTCTAGTGATTGGTCTGATCAGTTGGTCTGTTTCTTCTTGATTCAGTTTTGGCAGGCTGTAAGATTCTAGAAAATTGTCCATTTCTTCCAGATAGTCAGATTTGTTGGCATATAGTTGTTCATAGTATTCTCTTATGGTTTTTTGTATTTCTGCTGTATCCATTGTGATTTCTCCTTTTTCATTTATAATTTTGGTTATTTGGGTTCTTTCTCTCCTCTTCTTAGTGAGTCTGGCCAGGGTTTTGTCAATTTTGTTCACCTTTTCAAAGAAGCAGCTCTTGGTTTTATTCATTTTCTCTATTGTTTTTTGAATCTCTATTTTATTGATTTCTTCTTTGATCTTTATAATTTCCTTCCTTCTGCTGACTTTAGGTCTTTTATGTTCTACTTTTTCTAATTCATTTAGGTGGAGGGTTAAGTTGTCCATCTGGAATCTTTCGTCTTTTTTGAGAAAGGCCTGTGTTGCTATAAATTTCCCTCTGAGCACTGCTTTTGCAGCATCCCATAGATTTTGAGCGGTTGTGTCTTCATTATCATTTGTTTCAAGGTAGTTTTTAATTTCCTTCTTGATTTCCTCATTGACCCATTGGTTTTTTAGTAGCATGTTGTTTAGTCTCCATGCAGTAGGTTTTTTCTCTTTCCTTTTCCCATGGTTGGTTTCTAATTTCATGGCATTGTGGTCAGAGAAGATACTTGAGATAATTTCTATGCTCCTAAATTTATTGAGGTTAGCTTTGTGTCCCAATATGTGGTCGATTCTTGAGAATGTTCCATGAGCATTTGAGAAGAATGTGTATTCTGCTTTTTTTGGATGTAGTGTCCTGAAGATATCAGTTAAGTCTAACTTTTCTATTGTTTCCTTTAGGATCTCTGTTGCTTAATTGGTTTTCTGTTTAGAGGATCTGTCCATTGATGTGAGGGGGGTATTAAGGTCTCCTGCTATGATTGTATTCTCATCCATATCTCCCTTTATGTCTGTTAATATTTGTTTTATGTATCTGGGTGCTCCTGTATTTGGGGCATATATGTTGACGATAGTAACATCCTCTCCTTGGATGGATCCCTTAATCATTAAGTAGTGTCCTTCTTTGTCTTTCTTTATGTCTTTTGTTTTAAAGTCTATTTTGTCTGCTATGAGTGTTGTGACTCCCACTTTTCTGTCATGTCTATTGGCGTGAAATATTTTTCCCCACCCTTTCACTTTCAATCTATATGTATCTTTTGTCCTAAGGTGAGTTTCTTGTAGGCAGCATATTGAAGGTTTTTGCCTTTTTTTCCACTCAGCCACTCTGTGTCTTTTGATTGGAACATTCATTCCATTGACACTTAAGGTGATAATTGATAGATGATTATTTATTGCCATTTTGAACCTTGTGTTCCAGTTGATTCTATGGCTCTCCATTCTTCCTTTGTTTTTTTTTTTTTTTTTTTTTGGTTGGATGGTCTCCTGTTATTATCTGCTTGAGTGCTTTTTTTTTTTTTTTTCATTTTTTGCAAATGCACTATTTCATTTTGGCTTGTGGTTGCCCTGTTTTTTAAGTATGCTAACCCCTTCCCATAATTGTGTGTTTTAGCCTGATGGTCCTGTAGGTTCAAACACTTCATTACTATATTAAAATTAAGAAAAGAAACATACAAACAAACAAACAAAAAGGGTCTATTTACTTCCTAACATCCCTTGCCCACATTTTATGGTTTTGATGACTCTTTTTTTCTTTTTCATTTTATTTTGTTTGAAGCATGTTCATGATTAAATCTGTATGCTGGCTTATTTGAGTCACTGCTCTCTGATTGCGGTTTCCTCAGTCCTAGTTCTTCCTCTTCTTCTTTTTTTTTTCTTTTCTTTTTTCTTCCCTTTCCTTCCTTTCTTTTTGGTTTAGAGAAGCCCTTTCAATATTTCTTTTAGCCTGGGTTTTTTGTTGCAGTATTCTTTTAGTTTTTGTTTGTTGGAAAAAAATTTTTCTTTCCCCTTCTATTTGAAATGATATTCTTGCTGGATAGAGTATTCTAGGTTGCATATTTTTTCCTTTTAGCACATTAAATATCTCTTGCCATTCCCTCCTGGCCTGTAGTGTTTCTGTAGAGAAATCAGCTGATAATCTTATGGGGGTTCCCTTGTAGGTAACATTCTGTTTTTCTCTTGCGGCCTTTAGGATCCTCTCTTTATCACTAACTTTTGCCATTTTTATTATGATGTGTCTTGGTGTGGGTCTATTTGGGTTCAACTTGTTTGGGGCCCTCTGTGCTTCCTGTATCTTGAGCTCAGTATTCTTTAGATTTGGGACGTTTCCAACGGTAATTTCTTCAAATATATTTTCCATTCCCTTATCTTTTTCTATTCCTTCTGGATTTCCTATTATGCGTAGATTGGCCCACTTTATGTTATCCCATAGGTCTCTTATATTGCTTTCCTGTTTTTTTGATTTGGTTTTCTGTCTGCTGACCTGATTGGGTGATTTCTATTATTCTATCTTCCATGTCACTGATTCGTTCTTCTGCATTATTCATTCTGGTTTTTACTGCCCTTAGTTCAGTTTGTATCTCTGCAAATGAATGTTCTAGTTTTTCTTGGCTCCTCCTTATATTTTCTAGTTCTTCTCTGAGGGTGTCTGCATTTCTGTTCATATCTTCTCTTAATTCTTTCAGTATTTTCACTGTTTCTCTTTTGAACTCCAGGTCTGTCAGACTGTAGAGATCTGTTTCATTGTTGATTGTTTTAAGTGAGTTCTCCTGTTGGTTTGACTGGGGGTGGTTTCTCAGCTTCTTCATCTTGCTTGTTATTTTCTTTTTCCTGAGGGAGTTGTACTCTCCATGACTCGGCAATATTTGCCTTGTCACTGCCGTGGAATGTTCCTGAGGGTTATATAATTATTTTTTCAAAAATAAAATAAGTCTTCCCTTTCTACTTGGACTATTCATTAAGAGGTGATTCAGTGCTTCTTGAATGTCTGTATTAACATTTTATTTAATTAAGCCTTAAAAAAACTGATTTTATTACTTTTCTTCTAGGCTTGCCACACATTATTTAAGATGTTGGTTTTTAGCATAGGAATATTTGGGTGGACAGTTTGTCATTTCCATGTCATGTCATTTAGCTATGTTAATCTTTAGGATGAAACCCAAGAAAAGACATTATGATTCTTAGGTAGTTTTAATATATATAAATATCTAGTTTGTTATAGGTATAAATACAAATAGTACTGAAGATTACAGGCAGGTTTCAGAAATACACTGTCCTGTCTATTGAGTGTCCAAGCAAAAACAGCTGCTAAAGATAACAATGATACAATACCAAAGTTTTAAACCAAAGAATGATCTAGAAACCACCAAAGTGATTGAATAAACAGTAAACCAGTTGAGGAGTTCCCATTGTGGCTCAGTGGTGAACGAATCCAACTAGGAACCATGAGGTTAGGGGTTCGATCCCTGGCCTTGCTCAGTGGATTAAGGATCCGGCATTGCCATAAGCTGTGGTGTAGGTCGCAGATGCGGCTTGGATCCTGTGTTGCTGTGCCTCTGGTGTAGGCTAGCAGCTACAGCTCTGATTCGACCCCTAGCCTGGGAACCTCCATGTGCCGTGGGAGTGGCTCAAGAAATGGCAAAAAAGACAAAAAGAAATAGTAAACCAGTTGAGTGCATTATTTTGCCCACAAAATCAATAAATTTCATACTTCATTAACATAAAATTTAATTGATATTTTAGCATTTTTTCTAAGATATGTTGGGAGATAAAGGGAGATTAAAAAAACTATTCAATACTTACAATGTTTCATTTATTATATTCAATACTAGACACTATTTAAATAAGCAACTCATATCAGGGTTAGATATTATGCATATATCTTATATAATACTCTTAACAACTGTGTGAGTTGCTTTCTTAATTCTATAAAGAAAAATCAGAATCATTCCATTTAAAAATTTACCCCAAGTGGCAAAAGTGGAATATATCTGGGATAAAGCCTAGATTAAAAACTCATGACACTCTGATGTCAAAGCTTGATACTTTCTTTTGGTAAAACACTTTTCTTGAATATAAATTCAGTACTCAGAAGGAGATTAATAATCTACTTCATTAGATATGACCAAATCTTTAAATGCTCTGTGACATATACTAAACGTAGTTCCTTTTATTGAGCCATTCTGCTATTGTACAGTCTTAGCATGAGTTTAGTCAAAATGTGCCAGGGTGCATGCCAACCTGGGAAGTGACAAGGCTTAGTAATGACTGCAAACATATGTGTAATGGGCAAAATGGGAACAGGAAGGTTAAGAGGGTGAATTTAGGAATCATTAGCCATAATCTCCATCATTCTTCCTAATCAAATCATGATAACAAATGGGAATATAATATTGTTGTACTCACTTAACCATCTGATCTTTATAATTGTCATGTGGAGAGTTTTTATTTTTACATATATATTTAGTTTTAGATTGCAATCTACATGCATAAATATTGCAGTTTCACTGCAATATTATTTACACCCCTTTTGCCTTCATATCTAAAAAGAAAGGATACATATTTTTACAGGTTTATAATATAATCATGTTGTAATTATGCTTTAATGGACTTATGTGTGAATCCTAATTATTTTATTTTTATTTTATTTTTAATAATTTTATGATTTTTATTTTTTTCCATTATAGTTGACTTAGAGTATTCTTTCAATTTGAACTGTATGGCACAATGACCCAATATATATATATTATTTTTCTCATATTATCCTCCACTATTTCCATCAGAAGTGATGGGATATGATTATTTTATACATTTGTCCATCCCACTACTGTGAGCAGCGAACACCTATCAGAATGTTCATTATACGGTAGGGACTGTAAAAATAACTCTGAAAAAAGGAAAAAATGGTTAAAGACAGGAAGATGAAAAAAAGTAAACATTTATGGTATGATGGTTAAAAGGAGTTCTAAGTGAAAAATAGCAGTATTTCCAGATAAAATAATTGCTTTCCCAATACTGTCAATAGCTATCATAAATATTTATTTTTTCTAGACTATAGAACATTGAAAATACCTATAATTATACCAAATAATTGAAGCAACATGTGATAACTAATTTTAGAATAATACAGAGTACATATATTGCTGTTTGGATCTCTATAACATTGGAAATTAAGGTTTGAAAAGTAAAATCAATAAATAGAATTCTTAAGGAATTCATTTTTTTCTAACCACACTATAACATAGTTATCATGTTAAGGATTTTAATTACAAAGTAATTTAATTTTATTAGATCATTATTTGAGAATTTATGATGATTAGCAAATGAAGATTTTTCTGTAAAAACTGTCTTAAAGCCTCCCACCTGCCACCAAATGTATAGTCTAAATCCAAAGCTGAAAAAGTAATTAATGAAATAACGATGTTTGTGAACTTCATGACAATTTTAATTTCACATTAAAAACACGAATGGAAGAAAGCAGCACTGCTTTCTAAAGAGCATTTAATATTTTCCAAATACATCAAATGCAGCAATATATTTCCACCTTTATCATTTGTCAGGTATCAGAGAAAAAATAATTTGGTCTTCAGCGCTTCTTATTTTCCCACAATGACAAAAAAGGAAGAATAATTCAAGTTACATTCATTATAAATATTTTACTTTGACGTTGTAGGATTTTTTTAAATGCTTTTCAAAAATAATATGGTATGGAATCAAATATATATGGAATTGTTATAAATATATATAAAGATTTTTGACAGGCCACATTTTGAAAAATATTATAAATAAATATAGTTCAATGTAGAGTGTCATAACAAAATTTTATATTGTAAAATTATTTTATCAATATTGGCATATTTCTCAAGGAGGCATTCCTTGGAAGTATTGCAGGTTTAATTCCAGAAAAGCATGATAAAGCAACTATTGCAATGAAGCAAGTCATGTGAATTTTTTGGTTTCCTAGATCATATAAAAGTTATGCTTATATTATACTTTAGTCTATTATGTGTGCTATAGCCGTATGTCTAACAAAGTGCATATCAATTTAAAAATATTTTATTGCAAAATAAGCTAACCATCATCTGAGTCTTCAATGCGTAATAGTAGTGAAATAAAGTACGGATCACAGATCATAACAAAATGTAATAATGGGAGTTCCCTCTGTGGCTCAGTGGTTAATGAACCTGACTAGGAACCACGAGGTTGTGGGTTCAATCCCTGGCCTCGCTCAGGGGTTAAGGATCTGGTGTTGCTGTGAGCTGTGCTGTATGTTGCAGACGTGGCTCAGATCCCATGTTGCTGTGGTTGTGGTGAAGGCCAGTGGCTACAGCTCTGATTAGACCCCTAGCCTGGGAACCTCCATTTGCCACAGGTGCAGCCCTCAAAAAGACAAAAAGATTATATATATATATATATATACATACATACATATATGTATATATATATGTAAAATAATGAAAAAAATCTGAAATAGTGTGAGAATTACCAAAATGTGACACTGAGACAGAAGTTAGCAAATGCTATTGGAAAAATGGTGCTGATAGAATTGTTCCACACACGTTGCCACAAATCTTCAATGTGTAAAAAACATGACATCTGTGAAGTACAATAAAGTGTGACTCCATAGGACAATATATGCCTGTAATTATTATTCAGTTGAGAGGGAGTGGGGTGATGGGAGGTGAGCCAGTACAAGAGGTAAGTATAGTTCCAATTCTGAAGACCTAATCTGTCACATCAGATTTAAGAGTCCTACACTTTTGGGAGTTCTCCTCTCCACAAACCGGTTTATATAAAAAAGGAAGACATATATCTAATAAAAGTATCAATTGACCTTAGAAGTTTATATCTTAGCTAAATATTTCTATCTATAATTAGAATTATTCTTATAATATCAAATCATACTATTTATAAATGCATCTAGGATAGAAATGCAATTTTGGAGGTATCACCTTCTGAAATGGAAATCTAGTATTTTTATATTAATTGACATTTTCCAATTGCTCTAGTTTGTTAAATTAATGGAAGTTTAATACAATTTTATATAGTTTCCAAGTTATTTTATTGAAGTAATCCTTTAAGAATAACTTACACATTCAGAAATTAGACACATAAAGTTAGGGTGAATTATTCATTTGTGTGGTTTTAATGTTTTTCTCCCAAAACCTGACTTTCTCTGCTCTACAAAACAATGTGCAATTTTTAATTATTTAAAACAGGATGTTTTCAATCTTAATATATTGCCTCAGTAGTTTCAATCTTAATATATCCCAGTGTTGCCTCAGTAGTTTCAATATAGAGCTTTGATTTCATGTCACATTGATACTTAAAATAGTATACAAGTATGCCCTACCAGAACAGAGACATAAACATCAAAGGTAGTCTCATGCATAACCCACAATTAAAGTGAAAAATATGTAGCCATAATTGTACTTCACAGACTAGAGAGTGTTATTGGTGTGTTAGTCTACTATGTTATCATTCGAACTAAAATTTTTACATTTTTTCCATTAAGATATCTGAAACAGGGTCTTACCTTGTGAGTGTTTCTACAGAATGTAAGAACATGTAAGCAAATGTGGAAAATAACTCATAATAGGTCTTTTCAGATTTCTCAGAATCATAGAATAAAAACAATATACTATTTGCATTTTCTCTATTTCCTTTGTTTTAAATTATGTCAATTTAATATTGGCTAATACTTAATTTTTGAAAATATATTCTAAATATGTCCTAAGTGCTCTATATAATCATTGCAAAAGCTTGAGAAGGTAAATTTTGTTATTATCCCGTTTGCTGATAAGGTAATTCAGACACAGAGAGGTTAGATCACTCATCAACATCACACAGCCAATAAATGACAGAAACAAGTTTCAAACTTAAAAGGCAGTCTAGAGCATGATGTTATACTTAGCCACACACTCTTTCTTTAATTATCATTCTTCAACATACAAGTTTAGAAAAGAGTAAATCTGGTTTATGTGGAGGCCAGAAAATGATAAAATTTTGGTGAGTCCACTTTAAGGAAAGGAATACAAAAATATAAATATTATATCAATTATGAAAATAATATGTAGCTAAATGATAAAATAAATCACAGAAAGTAAAGCTGAAAATACCAACAAATCACAAAATTCAGAATAATAAAACAATTTGTTTCCTAATTAACTGCTTGATATCTATCTTCTTAGGATGTGTTACTTTATATTTGTTTTTAATTTTTTAAATTTTTTTATTGTTATTTCCACAATAAAATTTTTTTCTCTGCTGAACATCATGGTGACACAGTTATACATACATGTATACTTTCTTTTTTTCTCACATTATCATGCTCCATCATAAGTGACTAGACATAGTTCTCAGTGCTACACAGCAGGATCTCATTTCTAATCCATTCCAAAAGCAATAATTTACATCTATTAACTCCAAGCTCCCCATCCATCCCACTCTCTCCCACTTCTCCTATGCACCCAGAATTCTATTCTCCAAGTACATGATTTTCTCTTTTGTGGACAGGTTCATTTTTGCCCTATATTAGATTTCAGGTATAAATGATATTATATGATATTTATCTTTGTCTTTCTGACTTATTTCACTCGGTATGAGAGTCTCTAGTTCCATCCATGTTGCTGCAAATAGCATTATGGCATTCTTTTTTATGGCTGAGTGGTATTCCATTGTGTATATATAGCACTTCTTCCTAATCCAATCATCTGTCGATGGACATTTGGGTCGTTTCCATGTTCTGGCTATTGTGAATAATGTTGCAATGAACATGCAGGTGCATGTGTGTTTTTCAAGGGAAGTTTTATCCAGATATATGCCAAAGAGTGGGATTTCAGGGTCATATGGAAGGTCTATGAATAGTTTTCTAAGGTACCTCCATACTGTTCTCCATAATGGTTGTACCAGCTTATATTCCCACCAACAGCACAGGAGGGATCACTTTTCTTCACACCCTCTCCAGCATTTGTTATTTGTGGACATATTAATGATGGCCATTCTGATTGGTGTGAGGTGGTATCTTGTGGTATTTTGACTTGCATTTCTCTAATAATCAGGGATGTTGGGCATGTTTTCATGTGCTTGTTGGCCATCTGTATATTTTCCTTGGAGAAATGTCTATTCAGGTCTTTTGCCCATTTTTCCATTGGGTTGTTGGCTTTGTTGCTGTTGTGTAAGTTATTAGTATGTTTTAGAGATTAAGCCCTTCTCAGTTGCATCATTTGACAATATTTTCTCCCATTCTGCAAGTTGTCTTTTTGTTTTCTTTTTGGTTTCCTTTGCTGTGCAAAAGCTTGTCAGTTTGATTAGGCCCCACTGATTTATTTTTGCTTTTATTTCTGTTGCTTTGGGAGACTGACCTGAGAAAACATTTCTAAGGTTGAAGTCAGAGAAGGTTTGCCTATCTTCTCTTCCAGGAGTTTGATGGTGTCTTGAATTAGCAATGAGATCTTGCTGTGTAGCACTGAGAACTATGTCTAGTCACTTATGATGGAGCATGATAATGTGAGAAAAAAGAATGTATACATGTGTGTATAAGTGTGTCACCATGCTGTACAGTAGAAAATTAACTGAGCACTGTAAACCAAGCTATAATGGAAAAAATAAAAATCATTATATACATATATGTATGTATATATAAACCATTAAATATTTTAAAGGATAATAAGGGCATAATTTTTGGTTTCGTAGTTCTACTTGAAAAAACTCATCAAAAACCTCATTCAACAAAAATTATTTTTATCTTGTTGGTTTTCTACAATTTTACATCTAACTATAAAGATTTGACCTCAATCAGTAGTAAATAAAAAATAAGACAATTTTATAGTGCCTTGGAGAGCCAGATAAATCTTTGGCAAGCTTTTTAGACAATGTTTTAATGAAACACAGTAAAGACATGCATTTGCCTTACACTATATTACCCCGTGCCATTATATTTCCTTTTCTACATAGAGGGCATATCACCAAGATTTGTCCTTCTTAGCAGAGTCTATAACATACCTGTATAGGTATACAGTAAAACTCATATGGAAAAATTTGCTGCCATAATGCAAGGAGATCCAGGTTTAGGTACATTAGGGCTTTCTATAAAAAAATAAAAGGCTTTATTTATGATCCGTATTATGAATTTTCCATGATAGCCATAAAGACTGTTCAGGTAATGTTTGGTATGTTTTTTATTAAAAAAAAGAGAAATAATCTGCCCTATCCCATTTTTGGATATTAAGCTTTTAACTATAATCCCTACTTATCTCTGGGGATGCAGGATTTTTAAAAATGTAAATTGTGTCTTGACCTTGGTAACTGACATGCTCTATGTCAGAGAAGAGCTAAGCTAATCTAAGTTTAAAAATATCAGTTTGAATTTTTCAAGTGTTAATATGGACTCCTAGAAACAATACTTTTTCACCTAAAAGAATAAATATCCACAAACATATCTTTAATTTAAGGTACTATTACAGACTATAAGATAATCCATTTGGGGCAATGTTGTTTATAGAGGTGGCAAGGATAATTTTATAAATGTGTGTACTTAACTTTTCCTTTTTTTAAATTTTTTAATACACTCTATCATGATAGTTGCCTCTTCTGCTTATACTTAAGGCTACTACTTTAAAAAGGAGACAGTGTACTCAGGAACAATAGTAAATTCTAAATTGTTATTCAAATGGCAAGAAATGCTACAGGCAATTAAAGGCATATTGATGACTACTGAATTCAGCAGGAAATATTATTTTATTAGCAACATATCTTTGAGATTTGTGAAACTGTGGTTTATTTGACCAAAGTATGTTTGAAGGTTAACAGATTTTAGCAAAAGATCATGTTTGAGTAGGACCATTTTAGATTGGGAAAATATTTTCAATATTTGAATAATGATTGTGAACCTTAAATTAGAGAACAGGTCAGTATTTGATTAATAAAATTTGAATAGGCTTGATGCTATACCTACACACTAAGGCAACTAAATATGCAGAGATCTGCTTAATGGTGAAAAGGGCTATTTCAGGCAATCTTGAGCAGACTGCCTTCCAAGTTTGTAATTCTTCCCAGATGTGCCTCCCCTCCCCCACCTCACTCCATCTTGTTTTCTCTTTCCTTCTGTATTTCTCAGTCTATATTTCTCTCTATATAAATGATTTTATAGTGAATCAGAGAAAAGCATAAACTGTAGAACTGCCAAAAATATACATTTTTATCTATAGTTTATGGACACAGTATATGTCACATATCTCTTGGTTTTCATAACTGATACTATTCATCTCCTTATGTGTGAAGACTTTCTAGTATCCACATTTTTCTAAATCTTTAAGGAATTAGTGTTAAAACCTGGGTTAAAATAAAGCACCATCCTGTGGCTGTCTGCCTTGTTTTCAGTTCTGGGAATTCCTATTGGGATAATAATGCCTGCTGGCCATCTGTATATCTTCTTTGGAGAAATGTCTATTTAGGTTTTAGGGCCATTTTTTGATTGGATATTTGTTTTCTGTTGTAGAGTTGTATGAGTTGTTTGTAAATTTTGGAGATTAAACCTTTAACGGTTGAATCATTTGCAAAGATTTTCCCCCATTCTGAGGGTTGTCTTTTCATTTTTTAAGTGGTTTTTCTTTACTGTGGAAAAGCTTTTGAGTTCAGTTAGGTCCCATTCGTTTATTTGTGTCTTTATTGTCATTATCCTAGGAGGAGGATCAAACAAAATGTTGCTGTGATTTATGTCAGCATTCTGCCTATGTTTTCCTCTAGGGGTTTTATATTATCTGGCCTTATGTTTAGGTCTTTAATTCATTTTGAGTTTATTTTTGTGTATAGTGTTAAATGACATTCTAATTTCATTCTCTTACATGCAGTTGTCCAGTTTTCACAGAACCATTTATTGAAAAGACTATCTTTCCTCCACTGTATGTTCTTGCCTTCTAAGCAGAATTGAAGGAACACTGTAAATCAACTATGCTGGAATAAAAATTAAAAAACAAAAATATAGTGCCTGGCATGGTAGGATTACTGCCAGTCAGAAGCATAGATGGTTGATGGAGCAGAGAAGCAGATAAATACTAATTGACTTTTTAAAAGGTGAAAGGTGGAGAATAAGTGAGAAAAAAATAAAGGTAACGCGATAAGAAAAGGTGGAGAGAACAAAAGTGAAGCCATAGTATGAAGTGATTATAAAGAATAAATCATTATTTCAAAAGTCTATAAGATAAAATACTTAAATATTTTTATATAAGGATAGAAAAAAGGAACAGGCAAGGAAAAATCTAGAAGTTCCAAATGCTAGGGCACACACTTGAAGTTAAAATTTTCCAAATGGCTGTTTACCAATTGGAGGAACAGTACTGTTTCCAGATACCTCACTGGAACCTGTACCCTAATTAATATTATTACATTTATATGCATAGAATAATGAAGCAATTTAACTATGTCACATTTAGCATAGGGTCTATTTAGACCCAGATCTTGCAAGATCCCCTTATTAGAAAAATCTAACTGTAGATTAACAGTTTAATATAAGACCATACTGAAATAAAAAGATTAAAATACTTATTTAATATATTTGAGGAAAGTATAACATTTATAAAGAAGTATAAAAATCATTTGTTTTCAAATATTATCATAAATTGAACTGGTATATGCAGCTGTGACCTATATTAAATATAAAATATGTCTAGCATTCCCAATATATGTCCCTCTTAGTCACCATTCTCAACTTCTTCAAAAGGAAATATTATGATTACTAATAATTTTGATATAATTTTCCTGTTTTTGAACATAAATGGATCCAAAGGATACATATGTTTTTGTTTTTTTCCTCAATATGTGTATGTGCATGTTTAATAATTATATATTAGATCTGCATGGAACAGAACTTCTTTCATTTGTCATGCAAATAATATTCTATTATGTAAAAATACCACAATGGATTTATCCATTTTATTATTAATGGCTATTTATGTTGTATCTAGTTTTTGTTAGCACAAAAGTAGCAGCTATATATTTTAATACAAGTTTTTTATTCACAAAAGTATATATATTTATTGGGATTGCTGGGTCAATTTCAGTATATGGATATAATCATATTTAGTAGTTAGTACCAAACAATTACAAATTAGTTATACTAAATTATAGATATTCCAGTTGTTCCAAATTCTCATTAATAATTATTTTTGTCTGTATTTTTATATGAACTCTCTGGTGAGTGGGTAATATTATTTCATGGTGGTTTTAACTTATTTCTTTTCTGATAAATAATGAGGTTGAATACTTGGCCAATGCTTTTGAAGCTTGAGTATCCACTTTTGGGAAGTTTTCAGGATATTTTGCTATGTTTTCATTGGTAATCAATATTTTATTTTTCCAGTTTATTTGTAGACATAACATTAGATGATGAGTGATAAAAAATATGAGAAAAAACATGGATTATAATCAGTAACACCTCATAGATGGTATAAATTTATTTTATATTGAAGTCAAAAACATTTAATTTTGCCAAAATTCCACTGTATTTGCTGATACTTGCACAGGCCCCCTCTGTATCTCATTAGTTACATATTTACAGAAATATGTAATCTTTTTTTTTTTTTGTCTTTTTGCTATTTCTTGGGCCGCTCCCGTGGCATATGGAGATTCCCAGGCTAGGGGTCTAATCAGAACCATAGCCACCAGCCTACACCAGAGCCACAGCAATGCGGGATCCCAGCTGCGTCTGCAACCTACACCACAGCTCACGGCAACGCCGGATCGTTAACCCACTGAGGAAGGGCAGGGACCGAACCTGCAACCTCATGGTTCCTAGTCGGATTTGTTAACCACTGCGCCACGACGGGAACTCTGGAATATCTAATCTTACTCCTTTATAATTTATAGCTCTTATCCATTGTATACACTCATTTTTGGATATGGGCAAAAAAGATTCCTAATATTCTCATTTTATTTCAGCACTTGTTCAAGTTCTCTTTCCTAGATCTATCTTCCCAAAGGTCATACCTACTGCCAATATGGGCATGCCTGAGCTCAAGTAATGGAGATTTGGATGGAGTTTACCTAATTGGGCTCTGATGTATATGATCCATATGGGGCAAAATAGAGACTCAATATCGACCAGGGTTAGGAAGTAGCTCTTCTTTCCCTACTCACGTGAAAAAAGGAGGAGTTTAATAAATACTTTAATTTATCTAACAAACTGTTAAATAAAATATCAGGTAAATTTATCAAGGTACAAAAACATAACATATTTTATTTAACGGTTTATTTGCTGTATGTATAAAACATATATTTGGATATATAACATGTGAATTTGTTTCTGTGGTTTTGCCCAAGGCCCTGTAAAGTTTAAGACTGGAACCACCTCTTATATTTTTTTTCAGGATGGAGAAAACTTAATTTCTTTTGTGGAAAGAGCACTTATATCGCTACCCTTGTGAAATTATTTGCTCCTCCTAAAATAATCTCCTTTTCTTTCCCATCACCATATCCTTTCATGTCATTCCCTCAGCTACTTGTCAGTGTTGGCTGTAGAAAACAGAGTTCTGCTATCAGCCTACAACCCACCCTTGGTTCATCAACTTCCTTAAGCTCAGAGTCTGACCACTAAATTTTTTCCCACATAGAAGTTTAGGAGTTACTACTGATAGAGGCACACATTTTTTCTCTACATCTTTTTCTATTATACTATAGCTCTATAATTCCAGGTATTGCTCTTAAACATGCATAATTGTTATCTCCATGTTTATTTCAACCCATTATTTTTAATGTAAGCTGCTTGAGGGCACAGACTATATCTCAATCATGTGTATCTCCCCCATGTAAACCCAATTCCTTTTAACATCCCTCTCCCTACATTGTACATACTCTATGAATATCATACTCTAGTGTTTATTGGAGAATCCATCAATGTTGAACAAATAGACAAAATGTATAAATTATTTCAATGATGTTTACTATCCAAACTATATATTTCATGTCATTTTTATCTTTTAGATTTATTTTTAGATGAGAATTTATTGTTAACTTGAGTTAGTAGTTACAAAATTACAAGAATCGGTCTTGCTTTGAATAAGTTCAATGGAAGTAAATGAAATCTAACAGCTCTGCATTGAAGTTTTAGAAATACTATTTTATATGTATACCTGCTATTTTTCTTCTTTGTAACACTTTATAGAACCTAAATTAAACTTAACTATGTGTTTTAAAATGTAGTTTAAATCTCGGGTGAATCTTTAGTATAATTGCTTGGGTTGAAACAAAGATATCTGTATTGTACACCCCCCAAATCACCAGTTACCAAATTAATCTGTGGTTCATTAAAATATCATTGGTATGAAGTCTATGAAGCAGTCATGAATATCTTGAAGCATTTTTCATAGAGATTTCTTTACTAGTGAGTAACAAAATTTATTGTAGTCCTCAGAAATAAGAATGGCTGTACCTGATCTAAGGGTAAAACAGAATTTTGTTTTTTTGTACGCTTGAATGGAAATGTTAGAATTGTTTTCTTCTACTAAATTCATTAGGAAGAAGATTTAATCTTTATGGTTTTGTGTTTGCAAATCAATCCTATAATAAATCATGGTTTTGTTTTCGTTTTAACATGGCATATACTATCTGTATTTAGCATAAAATGCCTCACATAATCCACAGAAAGTGCAAAAATACCTTAGTGATTAAAAATATTTGCAATTAGGATGTGGAGTGGTGAGTTAATAACACTGCACTGAGATTTGAAGACCCAGTTTCTAGTTCTTCCACTGTTAGTATGTAATTCTTTTTAATAATGGCACTTACCTCAAAGATTGTTCCATGTATTAAATGGTATAATCCAAGCTAAGTGCATAATTGCATATGTGTTAAACAAATTCTAGTTTTCAAAATTATTTTTCTATTATTATTTCACTTTTCTAGTTTTTATATTATCAATAACATGAGGGTTTGTACTGATTAATCTCTAAAATTATCTATTGTTTTGAAATTCTATTATGCTATATATATATAAATGTTGCCTTATTATCTTTTGAAAGGACTGTGAGAGAGAAGTCTCTGGGTCATTTTGTGAATGATATCAAAGGTCATTTTTCCCTACTGTTAAATATTCTCATGCATTGCAAAGAAAACAATTTATGTTATATTTTTATGAATATTTTATCACAATAAATTTTAGACTTATGATAGCTGATTAGCATTTGATTCAGGAAACAAAATTTAGTTTAGGTGAATCTTTGTTCTTCTGTAAAACTTTATTGCAGTTTAAAATGTCTGCTTTCATTTGCTTAATATGCAAATGCTCCTGAAAGTGCGGGAGAATTGAGACTGCTACTTGCTTCACTTCTACCTGTTAAGAAAACCCTCTGAAACATGTATTTATTCAATGGCTACTATAGGAATCACTACAACCAAGATGCTGTGAATGATGTTTGGCAAGATAAATGAAAGAATATTGTAGTAGACTTAAAGAAAAGTGAGAGGGGTTAGACATGTAATTACAGAGATTTTCCAACCTATATCAGAAGTGCTTTTCTCTTGAACATGGGAAAATTGACAAAGAGAAAAGGAAATAAATAAAGGAACCTAAGAAAGTTGGCACAAATGAGGTAACATATCACATAGAAAAATCAATAAGGATTCATTTATATAAAACTACACACAGTGGGATACTTAATCTACACACTCTTGAAAGATGTCAAGTACGGAAAATCTCTATAAGCATTACCTAGGAAACTGGCAGTAGAATAATAGTAACTATGTTGTAATGGTTTCCAGTGCACCTATTTTCCATACAAGAGGATAGAGATTAAAGTGTATGCCAAATGTGATATATCCAGTGGAAGACTAGGAGAAAATTAAATAAACAAATTAAGTTAATAGCATCATATAATTTAAGAAGTGATAATAAAAATCAAATTAGACTTTGTCTTATAAGCTAAAGGTAAGGAATTATGACTTTCATGAGAAAAACAACTATTTAATGACAGTATAGTAGAAAGTCTGGGAGTCAAGATTCTAGGGCAAATAACATCCACTTTGATCCTCATTATAAAATAAAACATACAAAATTGATTGAGAAGTCTTAAAATGTGCCAATTAAAATATTGACACTTTGGAGACAGAGATCAAATTGAGATAACATCTCCTAAATCCTCTTCAATACTCTTCATTAAACCCCTGTAAAATTAGAATATAATTGAATTTCAGTATCTGTGACAAGTAAGTATAAATAATGTTATTTCTTTGTTTGGCCTATAGGCAAATTAACTATTTTGTTATGTTCATAATTCATTAGTGGACCTTTATTTTTAGTGGCTGAAGTATATTTAGGGCATAAACTACAAATAAACTAAAAGACAAGGGATAAGTTTAAACTCATACATTTAGGAGAGATGTAGCCATATTTTTGTACAGCACTGAAACACGTGTGGTGTGTCATGAGAGGAATGGGAAATCAGAAGCATTTTGGAGTTAAAGAAGAATTGTAGAATGTGGAAATGGAGATTCTGTTTGCTGAGGTTCTGAAGTACAAATGTACCTGGCAGGCACCTTCCCTTATTTAGAAGCCCCAGACTATCTAGCATGGATGCAGTCCTCTCTGAGGGATATCTTATGAATGGATAATGTAGTTGGTACCAGATTATCTTATCACGGTGTAATTTTTGGACTAGGAAATGTGGTTGGACCTCAAAATGGCCACATCTAGTCATATCAGCATTCTATACAATGGTCCTACAATTGAGTTGTCTTGTAGGACAGTTACTAGCCAAGTTAATGACATGTTTTGGTTAAAGAATTTAAATGTGAGTAGTGAAGAAAGAGTTAGTTAATCCATCCTGGAGTTAGAATAATAAACAGACGGAGAAAGGAAATAATTATGGAGGATTTATCCATTCGTCCTTAAAACCTATGATGTCTTACAATATAGTCTCACATGAGGATTTCACATGTTAAGGTTGGCTATGTATAATTTGAGTACTGAGAATGGAAAAAATGACATATCTTCTATATTCAGAATGTCATAGGAATTCCTGCGGTGGGTTCATTTAGCCTCTTATATAGACTAGATAAACACAACAAAAAGAGTACACTTTCTTTTAGTATAAAGGAGGTTAAAGGAAACCTATTAATCAGAAATTATATGAAATAAAAATTGCAATCGAATTGATCAGGAAATAAAGTGAAGTAAGTCCAATAATAGGGATGAGAAGAAGAGTCAGTAAGGAAACTAGAATTAAGAATCGAGCATGGAATATTCACAAAAGTAATTTTAACACATGCACCCTCTCTCCCATATGGACATTCTTTTCCCCCTTCTGGGGCTTCTGCAAAGCCTGGGCCAGTCAGTCTCACTTAGTGGTTTTGGAATGAATCATTTGGGAAGTGTGAGTAAAGGATCACTTAGATATTATTTGAATACCTTTTGTTTTTTCCTTTCTCTGAAATTTTGCTTAACCAGCTTTCTTGCTAAAGACTTTTGTCTTCTATTTCCTTTATCTGAATCCAATGCATCTATTCACACCAAGTACCAATGCCAACGTCATTTTCTACTTGAAAATTCTTATATGTTTATTATTTAATACAAGTATGTATGTACATATATTTATACATATATACATATATATACACACACATATATAAAGTTAGAATACTTCTATAATTTTCCAATCTAAATCTTTTCACCTTTTACAGTTGGTTAAATTATCTTTGTACATATGTGGTACATTCAAAACTTCATTAAAAATTTCGCACCCTTCTTTCTCCATGGGCAGAGTGTACGTGTGCCCAGCCTTTGCCTTTGGACTCACGCACATGAGTTATTTTGGGAAATGAGACGTTCGTAAGTATGATGCACACTGATGCTCAAAATGTGTGCGTACAGTCAGTATGCCACCTTTGGTCACTGCCATTGCAGAGAAGTTTCTTCCAGGTAGCTGTTGCCTTTCTAAACATTGGCCTCAGAATTAGAACTCAGAGTAGATTAGGCCACAAGCTGTAGCCAAAAGAGCTAACTTGCCACTGATTCATAGAAACATGAAAAAGAAAATCTAATTGTTAGATGCCACTGTGATTTCATGATTGTTTATTAAGCAATAATTAATAGATAATTCCTTTTGCTAAGTAGAGAGCCTTGAGATCGTCACTTCTACAGGGAAAAAAAAAATAGTGACAAGGCATAGAAATGAGGATAAGAAGGTAGAATGAAATTGTTAAATTAAGAAGTCAGGAATGGTTTCATAACTATGGTGATTTGGGAAGTTGTTGAGGAAATGAGCCACATATATCTTTGGGGACAGAATTCTAAGCTAAAAGACTTAGAGTGAGAATCCTGCAGCTAGAATGTGCCAACCATAGTTGAGGAATAGCAAAAATAAGTAGGGCAGAGGGACAGATCTACAGGCCTTAGATTCACTCTGAATTACATGGGAAATCACTAGTAGATTTTTTTTAAATATTTGTGGAATGAAATATGAGATAACCTTTTAAAATAATTAGTCTGCTTTGTTGAAAACTGACTGAAGGATAGAGGGCTAAAGCCTCAGCAACAAGGCTGGTTAGGAGGCTAATGAAATAATTCAGGAGAGAGTTAAAGATAGCTTAAACCAGTGTAACAGTGCTGTTCCAGGTCAGAAATATTCAATTTCTGGAAAGTTTTGAAGGCATAGCTGAGAATATTTGGTCATTAATTTTCATGTGAAGTATAAAAATTGGGAGGATCAGACATAAGCGATATCACATGGTATTTGTCTTTCTCTCTGACTTACTTCACTCAGCATGAGAGTCTCTGGTTCCATCCATGTTGCTGCAAATGGTGATTGCCAAGGGGGAGGGGGAGGGAGTGGGGTGGTTGGGGAGCTTGGTTTTTTTTTTTTTTTTGGCCTTTCTCTTGAGCTGCTCCCACAGCATATGGAGGTTCCCAGGCTAGAGGTCTAATCAGAGCTGTAGCCGAAGGCCTATGCCAGAGCCACAGCAACGCGGGATCCAAGCCATGTCTGCAACCCACACCACAGCTCATGGCAACACCAAATCGTTAACCCACTGAGCAAGGCCAGAGAGTTTACCAGCAACCTCATGGTTCCTAGTCGGATTCTTAACCACTGCATCACGATGGGAACTCCAGCTTGGGGTTAATAGATACAAACAATTGGCTTTGGAATGGATTAGCAATGAGATCCTGCTGTGTAGGATTGGGAACTGTGTCTAGACACTTATGATGGAGCATGATAATGTGCAAAAATAGAATGTGTACATGTATGTGTAACTGGGTCAAATTGAACAGTAGAAAAAAATTGTATTGGGAAATAATTATTAAAAAATAATAAAAAAACTAAAAGAGTGAAAAAATTTTAAAAATAAAAAATAAAATTGGGAGGATCGGTAATATTAGAATTTAAGCTGGCAAGAAAAACCATAAAATTAAGTTGCAACTTGCCAAAATAGGAAAAACAATATATTGGGCAGTGACAGTAGAAGTCACCTAAAAACACTGAACCTTTCTCTTTCTGGCTTACTTCACTCAGTATAAGAGTCTCTAGTTCCATTCATGTTGCTGCAAATGGCATTATTTCATTCGTTTTTATGGCTGAGTAGTATTCCATTCTGTATATATATCACATCTTCCTAATCTAGTCATCTGTCAATGGACATTTGGGTTATTTCCATGTCTTGGCTATTGTGACTAGAGCTGCAATGAACATGTGGGTGCATGTGTCTTTTTTAAGGAAAGTTTTATTCAGATATATGCCCAAGAGTGGGATTGCGGGGTCATATGGTAGTTCTGTGTATAGTTTTCTAAGATACCTCCACACTGCTTTCCAGAGTGGTTGTACCAGCTTACATTCCCACCAACACTGCAGGAGGGTTCCCTTTCCTCCATATCCCCTCCAGCATTTGTTATTTGTGAACTTATTAGTGATGGCCATTCTGACTGGTATGAGGTGGTATCTCGTGGTAGTTTTGATTTGCATTTCTCTAATAATCAGGGATTTGGGGCATTTTTTCATGTGCTTATTGGCCATCTCTATATTTTCCTTGGAGAAATGTCTATTCAGGTCTTTTGCCCATTTTTCAAATACCGTATGATATCACTTATATCTGGAATCTAATATAGGGCACAAATGAACTTGTCCACAGAAAAGAAAATCATGGACTTGGAGAATAGACTTGTGGTTGCCAAGGGGGAGGAGGAGGGAGTGGGGTGGTTTGGGAGCTTGGGGTTAATAGATACAAACTATTGCCTTTGGAATGGATTAGCGATGAGATCCTGCTGTGTAGCATTGGGAACTATGTCTAGTCAGTTATGATGGAGCATGATAATATGAGAAAATAGGATGTGTACATGTATGAGTAACTGGGTCACCATGCTGTATAGTAGAAAAAAAATTGTATTGAGGAAATAACTATTAAAAAATAATAATTAAAAAAAACACTGAACCTAGTATGAGTTGATTGATATATTTGTGACAGGATATTGAGTGAAGAATTCTACTAATGCCCCGCAAAACAGTGCAGTAATCCACAGTAATAAACAATGAAGGGAGTGTTCAGGTGGTGTAGAGGGTTAAGGATCTGGCAATGTCACTGTTGTGGCTTGGGTAACTGCTGTGGTAAGGCCTGGGAACTTCCATATGCCTCAGGCATGACCAAAAAGAATACAATGCATAGTATATGTCCCATATTTTTAAAAAAGTTCATACTAAATGACCCATATCTTTTAAAAAGTTCATTTCTAATTAGAGTCAGCGTCAGACACTCTTTCAAGGCTTAAAAAACAAGACAGATCTTCTCTTTCTTGGTGACTCCCTTTTTCCTAATGTTCCTACTCCATCCCACTCCCCAGTAGAGTACATAATCAAAAAACTAGAGAGAGGGAGAAAATAGGGAAATTCTGTGTTGCCAATAATGGGGATATCAATGTTAGAAATAAAATGGTTTTACTTTCCCTACCAATTTGGGATAAAAAAAATACAGGATTATTTCCTCCCCAAACAGAGTGAGAATAATTTACCAGTAGAGATTCACTCTTAGAGACACAGACACTGGAGCTTTCTGCAAGGTAGGATCTGGTATCTCATTTCCCTGCTAGGACCTTAGTGGGCCTTTGAATTTCAGAATCTCCCTTGTGTTATTATAAAAACATAATAAGCTCTTTGGACAACTTGACACTTTCCTGGATTTGGTGTTGAGGGGATACTCAGTGGTTCCTTTGGCTCCATGTCTGGACATGGAACTTAGAGATGGACAGGGGGCTGCTCAAGCATCTTCTGCACCAGTAAAAGTGGCATATTACCCAGGCAAAGTTTTTAATGAACCACTGCTGGAGTCATGTTGTGACAAACTGGCTCCATTGTAGAGAACTCTTCATAGAAAGCAGCAAATAGGGAAAAGTAAACCTGGCCCAAAGAAATTTATGCATATCGTGGAGACATAAACAAATCAAGCCAAAGTGAAAATATAGATGCTTGCTTATCAAAGCAAAGATGAAGTAATTATAAATGAAGTTACCTGCATATTCTATGGCTCTTTGTAATCTTAATCTCTCAGTCCCAGAACTGTAAGAATTCAAAAAAGATAGGAAGACTCTCTCAGAATTAGAACATAAAATCCCCCCTCTTCCTATGCAAGGTGCTGGGATAGGAGGAAAAATGAAATTGGCCAATGCCTCTCCAACTACTTGAAGAATGTCTACTCTACCTGCTATAAGAAACAACCCTGGTATGGATAAGGGATTACACAGGATTTAAATGACAATCAGATTGGCTTTTGAAACAGTTGTTTTTAACATTTAATATGAAAGAATGACCAATAACTTACAGGTTCTTCCTGATATATTCTTATAGATCAGGAAATAGAGACCTAATGATCAAGGTTGAAAGTAATGATTAGAAAAAATGATATTACACGTTTAACAGGCTCTTTAGGCCAGACCTCTGTAAATCACATATAAAATATAAATATAACAGATATAGATATAAATTTCTGCCATCTTGAGTAATAACACTTTTTCCTGATAATCCTTTCTTATTTTCTTTCTTTCTTTAATGAAGATGTAAGAGCAATCATCAAAATTATGTCCCTTAGCCCTCTAAGTATATCTGTGTTGGCAACAAGTAAAGTGTTTTCCTAAAATATTATATTATAAAATGTATATCTAATAATATATACCCTTCCCTCAGAATTTATACAAAGTGTGGTTAACAGAGGTGAAAATTTTTTTTCCTGGTTGGGAGAAAATACTTATTTCAGATAATCCATCTTAACGAGAATAAGGAATCAATACATGACAAAGAAGAGTTTACCACAGAGTCTTTAGGAGTATGTCAGGTGATTCTTCATGTGTGTAAGATAAAAAGGAAAAGCATGTGTAGATTTTAGATAATTTTCAATTGTCAAAGCATAACCTGTGGTATTAGCTTGATGTCACCTCTCAGTTAGAAACACATAATCATTTTATTTTCCTCCATAGCTCTACCTTACTTTTCCTCCATTTTCTGATTTTTATCTATATTCTCAAAGCCCTTTATTTATTTTCTTTTTAGACTCCTTTTTTTTAGAAATCATTAACTGCCAAATGTCCTGTTTCATATAGAATGATTAGTAATGTCCCAAGGTAATGGAAAATAGCAATCTCTCTACCTGTGAGCTAACATAAATTTGAAAATATAAAGGGAGAGAAATGAAATAAAAACAATCAAAATTTCAAAGTTTAGGCCTTGCTAACTTTAAATATTCCTCTATTATAGTTTTGATTTTTTCCTGTGATAACCATATAACATTACCTATTAATTTCAATATGTAAAATATACTTCATCTATTTAAAAAAAAATACATACCACATTAGTCTCTTATCTCTTTCTCTGATTCTGGTTGATTGACTTTGAGAAATTTTACTCCTAGATTTTTAAAAACAAACTGGGGGTCTATACCTTGAAAATCCATTGTTTGATATAGCTAGAGACAGAGCTTTTGAAATTTATTACACTGCAATGACACTGAAGAGCAGGGTAATAGCTCTGTGGGATGTTAGAAATACCCATCTCTTGATAAGCCTGAGGTCAAGCATGCAAACATGCTCAATTTCTCTGGAAATATCAGGAAGCCTCTGATGCTCAGATAACTGTTTTGTGATTAATGATGACTTGATGCTTCAAAACTTCTAAACAGCAGTTGAGATGGCACTTCACATAGCACAGAAGTGGGAAATGAATAAATCAATGAAAATGTATTCAAACATAATTTGTTAGGTGTAGTCAAATAAGCATTTTCCTCCCAGAACAGTTTCAGTGATTGCATTGTAATAATGGTTTTATTCCACAACTAAAGATGACCCTTCCCAAGATATAACTGTTCATGCCAGGTTTTCAACTGGTAGCTCTTCTGCTCACAAATTGACTGAGTTCATTGCCAAGTCTGGCTGAAAAGAAGCATTATTTAGCAATGCTCTTATTAGTCTCTATCCAATTCTTTTCAGAAACAGCTACTATATTTGTGCAACATGTTACATTGGCCAAACTGTTCATGAGCCATTTCTAATTATGCCCAAGAGATTTTTTTTTCTCCATCCCCTCCACTGGTGGTTTTGAAAATTTGTGAACATTCCTCATTCATTCATTTGCTTGTTCAACTAATGTTGAACTTCTACGGGGTGCAAAGCAACAGGCAATTTATTAGTTATGGTCGAGTTGAGACAAACTACAGAGTGATTTGAACAGAGAAAGGTTAATATAAATTCTTGTTAACATTAATAAGGGATTGAGTTAATAATAGATTGACTAGTAAGAAGTAAAGTGAGATCTAGAGAATGCAGGAACAGCAGATATAAAAAGCATCCACTATACTACGGCTTAGATAATGCCTAAGGAAGAGCTCCCTACCCAAGGCTATGATCTATACAGTGAAAGTAAAGACATAACCATGACTGACTGAAAGGCAGAGAAGTCACTGTGGTGTCACAACAGTAGAAACTGATACAATTTCACACTCTAGGTTGCTACAGAAGCAGCTCAAGGAGATAAATCTTACCAGAGGCACTGAGAGAATTGCTAATGAAAGATGATAGGTAGTGGTTGGGTCTGGTTGCAAGATATGATGTGAGCTAGAGAGCAGGGGTCCAAACTGCAGAAGCTTTACCATGGAAAATATCTCACCCAGTTAGGAGCCTTGCAGTGGTTTCACGATCTATATTATTCTTCTAACTTTGTCATGATTTTCTAAATCATCTTGTGCCACATATTATTTTGCAGCAATCCTGTATTTTGGTAGGGAGTCCATGAAAGAGATTGTTATGCAAGACACTGAGAAATTATAGATCCTCAAGATCAATTTCTGTTGTTTAATTTGTTATCAGCTGAAATGCCCAGTAATTATTAAGTTATGAATGAAGTTCTTGGTTAGAAACCTTAGACATGGAATATACAAACATCTATTTTTATATGGAATGGCTCTAAATGCTGCTTAGGGTCTCAGTACATCATAAAGTTACCATATGCTTAAGAATCTGCAAAATATCCACCTGACCTATTTTTTAAATAATAGGATGGATCAATGTATCCACACTCTGGTATACCTCATTTGGAATAATGAATCTTCTGTTTTTATTTCCTAATACACAGGAGATTTGTGAAATTAAAGATCTTTAAAAAACATACCATTCTTCAAACAAAACTTTTAAATACACTTGTCCATCCTTCTATAATGGGAGTTAATGCATGATGAAAGTTTTCTTTGTTTTTATATGGTAGAGATTTCTGATTGCAATGTGATAGTATGCCAGGTTCACTAGACAAAGTTTCTGTAACATAGGAACATGACAATAAGTGGTTAGTCACTCTGTATGTTTCCTATTACTGCTGTAACAAATTGCAGATTTGGTAGTTAATAAAATATATTACAATTATACAAGTCATAAGACAAATATGCATCTCACGGGACTAAAAGCAAGATGTTGGCAAAGCTACATTGATACAACTGTTTTGAAAGTGTGTTCTTTAATTTTCACATTTGTGAATTTTCCAGTTTGTTTTTTATTAATGTCTAGTTTTATTCCATTGTAGCCAGAAAAGGTGCTTGTGTTATTACAATATCTTAAATTTGCTAAGACTTGTTTTGTAACCTGATATATGATCTATTAGAGAATATTCCGTGCTTGCTTGAGAAGAATGCATATTCTGCTTCTCTTGGGTATAATGTTCTGTATATGTCTGTTATGTCTACTTGAACTATAGTGTTGTTTAAGTTCCCTGTTTCCTTACTGATTTTCTATCTGGATGAGCTATCCACTGTTGGAAGTAGAGCAATAGTCTCCTACTATTATTGTGTTGCTGTATATTCCTTACTTCAGATCAGTGAATGTTTACATTATATATCTAGGTCCTTGGTTGTAGGGGGTGTACATATTTATGATTGTTACATTACTGAAAAATTGGTTCTTTTATTGTTATATAATGACCTTCTTTGTCTTTTGTGACAATTTTTGACTTAAACTCTGTTTTGTCTGATAGAAATATACTCCTTCCTATCCTCTTTTGGTTACCATTTTATGAAGTATAAAGCAGAAACATAGTTTGTTTGTGTTTTTTTGTTTGTTTGTTTCTTTGTTTTGTTCTTTGGCTGCATCCATAGTATGCAGAAGTTCTTGGGCCAGGGATCAAACTCATGTCACAATAGTGACCCAAGCCACTGCAGTGACAATGCCCGATTCTTAACTGCACAACAAGAGAACTCCCCATTTGGTTCTTTTTAATTATTTCTTTCTTTGTTGATATTCTCATTTTAGTATCATTTTCATGATTTCACTTTGTTTTCTGTGTTTTCTTACAAGTAGCTAAGGTTTTTTTAAGATAATTATTGTGAATTCTATGTAAGAAATGTATAAATTTCCATTCATTAGGGTTGACTATTAAAGATTTATTTTGTTCATTTGATTGTATCATATTTTCTTGAATTTTCATGTTTGCTGTAGTTTAGTGTTGGTGTTTATACATTTGGGAAAAATAAAATAGTCACCTCTCCCAGTATTTGTGGACTGGCTTGGACTGGGAAAGAACTTCTATAGTCTAGCTAGAGATTCTGGGCCTTTGTTCCTTTGTTCCTTTGTGCCAGAGATGTTCAGTCCCCTTCCCTCCCTCTCTCTCCCCACCCCTTTTTTCCCCCAAGAGTTTATAATCTCTTACTTCCTCTAGTGTCTGACTATAGAGCCATATGGCACTCCCTCCCTACTGGAGGAGACACCTCAGTTCTGTGTCTTCACCAAATCTCACAGTCATGGCAGTCATAGGAAACTGTCAGCCCTCTTTGTTCCTTGCTGAACCAGGTGTCCAGACTATGCTGGTTCTTTCAGTGCCTGGCATAAGGCAAGACAAGAGCTGGTATCTTGGGAAGACACTGAACAGGCAGGAATGTTGAAAATTCGCACCACCATTTTCCTCCCTCCTTTTTTATTTTTATTTATAATTCCTTATATGATATTTTAAGCAGCTTTCAAAACAGAAAAAATCCAATTATAAATGCTGTAAAGCTGACATTTCAATTACAATGAAACATTAAATGAATGAAAGTAACTTTATACTTGCTTAGGTCAAAGCCCTCTTATTGTTCTTTGTGAAAAACATTTCAAGTAAGCATGAAGGTTACCACTGTAAGAATTGAAGTTAATGTGTAGGTTGATAAATTTTAGTCATTGTCAAAAAAAATGTAAAGAGCCTTTTAAAGAAGTGTGTATATATATATAAAGAGCCTTTTAAAAATGTGTATATATATATATATATATATAGCCTTTTAAAAATGTATATATATATATATATAAAGAGCCTTTTAAAAATGTGTGTGTATATATATATATATATATATATATATACACAAAGAGCCTTTTAAAGAAGTGACCATATCTGCACATAGATAAAAGAGAATAGAATTTTGCTTTAGACTTTAAAATATTTATCACCAGATGATTTTTCCTTTAGGATATTTCAGGTAGGAGATAATCATTTTTTGCAGCATCCTTTAACAGCAGCAAAAAAAAAATGAAAAAACAAAAAAAAACACAACAACAACAACAACAAAAAGACTGTACAATCTGTTTGTCTCCCTAGGAGAGTTGGAGTGTTATTATTAGCACTACCAAGGGAAACAAATTTTATGCTGTTGAATAAATTGGCAATCGGAATCATCTGATCCATTTTACAAAGTTACATTACAATGGACAAGTTACAGAATAATACACTGAGCCTGTCTCTGTGAATAATTGGCTTCTTTACAAAGCTGCAAATGATAAATAAATACATTTAAGCACCATCAACGATAAATTATTATGTTTACAAAATTAAACTCTAATATACATAATAAATTACATGGTTTCCAAACACTCATTTTTGTCTTGTCTTACTGGTTCTATCTCCACATATGAATGGGTTTGACACTTTAGTCAAATGTCTCATTCAGCCTTTTGTTCCCTTTGTCTTTTTTATCTTTCAGTCTCTCTCCTTCTCTCCTCTTTTGTTTCTTCTGGATTGGCCAGACTCACTGACATAGAGTAGGTACAGGTTATTTAGTTTCCTAATCTTTCCTTACTATCCATTTCTTAAAATGACTGTTTAATGATTTTTTTCTCTCTTCAAATGTCCAATACATTACATTCTCCTAGTATTTTTTTTTTATTTTTTTAACATGATCCTCTGTTATTCCTCAGTTTCTTTTTTCCAATTCCTCACCCTACAGAACCTCCCCATGTAGTGTAGTGCACAAGAACGCTGGTCACAGTTTCTGCTCTAATTATTCTTATTTCTTAGATGATCTCATCTAGGTGTTTAGATTTAAACCTCATATAAGCACAGATACTTCCAAATTAATTTTTTATCCTGAGCTTTATGAAATATCTCTACTATATCTTTACTTTGAAGTCCTATAGACATCACAATGTAAAACCTACTTATTGACTAATTCCCTTTTCAAATCTTCTCATGGCTCAGTGTTTCACATTTTTGCCAAAGTACAAACATTAACCTAGTTTCTTGGGAGTAGAAAATTTGCAGTTATCTTTCCCTAAATGCTTTTTCTATATCCTAGGACTGATCCATTAGCCAATCCTGACACTCTGCCTTCAAAGTAGGTCATGAAACTAATCACTATGTACCCCTTCTACCTTCGTTAATCTGTTTAAATTAATATTATCTCTCATATATTATAATAATCATCTAACATGTTATGTCTCTATTCTTTATTTGTAATATTTGATAAAAGAATAAAGTGTGTGTGTTTATGTGTATGCTATAGGAGTTTAGAAAATAGAAATACATTAATCCATCATCAGATTACTATTATAATATTTATTGTATAAAACACATTACTTTTCCTTCAGATGTGTTCTTTACTGTAGAAATTTTGTTTACTCTCCCACCAAAAACAGAAAACTGGATGAAATATATGAAACAATATTTTTTGAACACTGGACAGCAGTCAGTGCAGAACTGTGAACTCTGGCAGAAAGATGGTAATTGAGATGAGCTTACTGATTGCTCAGGATTTTTCCCCTAGAAACACATTTTAGACTAAAGTGCTAGGAAGACGTTTCCAGTGTGGTGGTGCTGCTGAGATGAGGAAACTGAGATCAGAGCTGAAGTTGACTGAGGGGGCTGGATGTTATGAGACAGTGTTCCCCTGAACAGGAAGCTATGTTAAGAAAAGAGCTCCAGAATTCTGCAAAGGAATTCCTTGCAATATTTGCAGAATAGTAAGCAGTGGATACATAGCTCCATGATACATGGCAAAAAAATTACCCCTATAGTAAAGCAACTCGAGACCTAACCCTGTTCTTGCTTTAATCTAGGGGTAGTTTAGCTCTGCTACTATGGTGTCTTCTCTCTGTGTGCTCTATTGAATGCCTCAGGTAATCAGTAAGAATCTCTCAACATTGGCTGACTGGAACTTAAATATTTCCAGGCCTAATTTTGAGCTCTGGAAATTTTTTTTAATATTCCACTTTAATATTTTTGGTTAATGACTTTGTGTGGTTAAGATATTATGTTCTCTTCAAACATTAAAAAAATATGCCTATCATATTCATTTCTTATATCCACCTAAAGATGTATAACAAAATATACATTCAAATTCATTTTTCGTTATGGATAAACAATTTACCCTGCACAATGTATTGAATAGTTCATCACTTCCTCCTAATCTATAATGGATTCCCTGTCATATCAAATTTACATATATGAAAGGATCTGGTTTAGACTGTTTAATGGTGAATTGCTTTGTACCAATACCACATTTCCTTAATTACTAGAACTTTATAATATCATTATATCCTATAAAGAGTTCCTTCACCAGCAACTTGCTCGTTTTGAGTGATTATATAATTCTCAGTTCTGTTTTTTCTTACTCTTGATCCTTACATACATATTAGAGTCAACTTGTTATTTCAGAGAAATATCCTAATGTGATTCTTTTTTTCTTTTCTTTTTTAGGGCCGAACCCACAGCATATGGAAGTTCCCAGGCTAGGGGTCAAATCGGAGGTACAGCTGCTGGCCTACACCACAGCCACAACAACGGGGGATCTGAGCCATGTCTGACCTACACCACAGCTCACAGCAATGCTGGATCCTTAAACCACTGAGCAAGGCCAGGAGACCCACATCCTCATGGACCCTAGTCAGATTCCTTAACTGCTGAGCCATGAAGGCTCATAAAGTGATTCTGATTTACATTATATTATATCTATGTATCAGTATTGGAGACAGCATATTTTTATAGTAAATAGAGAATATCAGTCAATGTATTTAATTCCTTTTAAATGTACTTATACTTTTAATTTATCTTTCCTAAAAATCTGACTCACCTGTTTTTGATTTAAAAAATATGTTCTATGCTTTTTACTAAAATTATTTTATAGAGTGTATTTTTTATTTCATTGTATTGGCTTATATTTATTTTTTTCTTTCTTCTTTCAGTGTGTTCTCTATATGTAGATACATTTGAGATCCAGATGATGAGTACTCCCATTTCAGTTAAATAAGAATATTTTTATTTTACTCTCATTTTTTTAAATCTATTTTTTATAATATAATATAGTGGATTTACAATGTTCTGTTAATTTCTGATGTATAGCATAATAACCCAGTCATACACACACATATATATATATATATATACACACACTCTTCTTCTCACATTATCTTCCATTCTGTTCTATCAAAAGTGACTGAATATAGACCTTTGTGCTATACAGCAGGATCTCATTGCTTATCCATTCTAAATGTAATAGTTTGTGTCTATTAACCCTAAACTCCCAGTCCATCCCACTTCTCCCCCCCCCGCCCCTGCCGCTTGGCAACCACAAGTCTCCTCTCCATGTCTGTGAGACTATTTTTGTTCTTTAGATAGGTTCATCTGTGCCATATTATATTCCACAAATAAGTGATATCATATAGTATTTGTCTTTATCTTTCTGACTTCACTTGGTATGAGAATCTCTAGTTCTATCAAAGTTACTGCAAATGGCATTTTGTTCTTTTTTATGGGTGAGTAGTATTCCACGCATGCACACACATGCACATGCACATACACACACACACACACACACACACACAAATCTTCTTAATCCAGTCATCTGTCCATGGACATTTAGGTTGTTTCCATGTCTTGGCTATTGTGAATATTGCTGCAGTGAGCATAGGGTGCATGTGTTTTTTTTTTTTTCTTTTTTGGAGTGAGAGAGTTTCTGTAATGTCAAAGTTAAATGGCCAAGAAGATTTTAGCTTCATTGCATATATGCACCATCCAGCCTTCCACAGTAAAACCCAGTTGTATGATCCCTACCCTCTCATTCCAGGGATAATTCTGAAACCATTTCAAGGGCTGTCCAACCTTATTCTTTTATTTATTTTTTTAAATTTCTTTATATATATATGTTTTTTCTACTGCACAGAATGGTGACCCAGTTACACATACATATATACATTATTTTTTCTCACATTATGTTTTCCAGCATGTGTCTTTTTGAATGAAATTTTGTATGGATATATGCCTAGGAATGGGATTGCTGGATCAAATGGTAGTTCTATATTATAGTTTCCTGAGGTACTGCCATACTGTTTTCCATAGTGGTTGTACCAATTTATATTCCTACCAACAGTGTAGGTAAGAATATACCGTTTCCAGCATTTGTTATTTATAGTCTTACTAATGATAGCCATTCTGACTGGTGTGAAGTGGTAACTCATTGTAGTTTTGATTTGCATTTCTCCAATAATTAGTCATGTTGAGCATTTTTTTTCATGTGCCTGTTGGCCTGCTGGTCTTCTTCCCATTTTTAAATTGTATCATTTGTTTTTTAGATGTATGAGTTGTTTTTACATTTTGGAGATTGTCATTCTTGTTTGCATCATTTCCAACTATTTTCCCCCATTCCATAGGTTGTCTTTTCATTATTTTATGTTTTTCTTTGATGTGCAAAATCTTGTAATTTTCATTAGGTTCATTAGTTTATTGTTGTTTTTATTTCTATTGCCTTTGGAAACTGACCTAAGAAAACATGTCTATAGTTGAGGTCAGAGAATGTTTGGCCTAAGTTCTCTTCTAGGAGTTTCATGGTGTCTTGTCTTTATGTCTTTAAGCCATTTTTAGTTGATTTTTGTGCATGGTGTGAGGCTGTGTTCTAGTTTCACTGACTGACATGCAGCTGTCCAGTTTTCCTACCAGCACTTGCTGAAGAGACTGTCTTTTGCCCAGTTTAAATTCTTGGCTTCTTTGTCAAAGATTATTTGGCTGTAGGTGTCTGGGTCAATTTTTGGGCTCTCTATTCTTTTTTTTTTGTCTTTTTAGGGCCACACCTGCTGCATATGGAGGTTCTCAGGCTAGGGGTCTAATCAGATCTGTAGCCACCAGCCTACACCAGAGCCACAGCCACCAGATCCAAGCCGCATCTGTGAACTACACCACAGCTCACAGCAATGCCAGATCCTTAACCCACTGAGTGAGGCCAGGGATTGAACCCACAACCTCATGGTTCCTAGTTGGATTCATTTCCACTGCACCACGATGGGAACTCCTGGACTCTATTCTGTTCCATTAGTCCATATGTCTTTTTTTGTGCCAGTACCACACTGTCTTGATTACTATAGCTTCGTAATATTGCCTGAACCAAGGAGAGTAATGCCTCCTCGCTTTTTTTTTTTTTTACCCTCCTCAGGATTGTTTTGGCAATTCTGGGTCTTTTGTAGTTCCCATATAAATTTTCAGATTGTTTGCACGAGTTCCATAAAAAATGTCATGGGAGTGGCACAGTATTTAAGGCATTAACCTGCTGTGGCCTCCTTTACCTGGCAAATCAATTAAACTATCTTTTTCTCCTTACCCCCCCCAAAAAAAAATAGTCATGGGTAATTTGATAGGGATCGCATTAAATCTGTAGATCGGTTTGAGTAGTATGGCCATTTTAACAATATTAACTCTTCCACTCCAGGAGTATGGGATAGCTTTTCATTTCTTTGAATCCTCTTTAATTTCCTTGATTACTGTTTTATAGTTCTTAGCATATGAGTCTTTCACCTCCTTGGTCAGGTTTATTCCTAGGTATTTTATTTTTTTGAGTGAGATTTTAAAAGGTATTTTTAAATATTCATTTTCTAAGATTTCATTGTTAGTATTCAGAAATAGAACCAATTTTTGAATTTTAATCTTGTATCCTACTACTTGGTTGACTTTGTTATTAGTTCAAACAGATTTTATGTAAAGTCCATAGGGTTTTCTATATATAGTATCATGTTATCTTCATATAGTGACAAATTTACCTCTTCCAGTTTGGATACATTTTATTTCTTTCATTTGTCTGATTGCTGTGGCTAGGACTTTTAATACTATGCTGAATAAAAGTGTTGATGGAGTTCCCATTGTGACTCAGCAGAAGCAAACCCAACCAGGATCCATGAGGATGCTGGTTTGATCCCTGGCCTTGCTCAGTAAGTTAATAATCTGGCAATGCCACGAGCTGTGGGGTAGGTCATAGATGCGGCTCAGATCCTGCATCGCTGTGTAGCTCCGATTTGACCACTACCCTGGGAACTTCCATATGTCACAGGTGCAGCCCTAAAAAAAGCAAAAAAAAAGTGATGAGAGTGGGCATCCTTGTCTTCTTCAAGATTTTAGCAGGAAGGCCTTCAGTTTTCTCCATTGTGTATTATATTGGCTGTGGGTTTGTCATAAACAGGTTTTATTATGTTAAGATATGTTCCATCTATACCCACTTTGGTAGGAGTTTTTATCACGAATGGATGTTGGATTTTGTCAAATGGTTTTTCTGCTTCTGTTCAGATAATCATGCAGTTTTTGACTTCTGTTAATGTAGTGCATATTATTGATTGATTTGTGTATGTTGAACTATCATTGTGAACTTGGGATGAATACAATCAACCAAATTGAATGATTTGGTTGGCTAAAACTTTCTTGAGAATTTTTGTGTCTATATTCAACAGAGATATTGGCCTATAATTTTCTATTTTGGTTGTATTTTTGTCTGGTTTTGGTATTCGGGTGATGGTTCCTTCACAGAATGTCTCTGCAGTGTTCCCTCTTCTTAAATTTTTAGGAAAAGTTTAAGAAATATGAGTATAAATTCTCCTTTCTATGTTTGGTAGAATTTTCCTGCTAAGCCATCGTATCCTGGACTTTTGTTTGTAGGAAGTGTTTTTACTCCATATTCAAGTTCACTTTTAGTGGTGGGTCTATTCACTTGATCTATTTTTATTTCATTCAGTTTTGGTGGGCTCTATGCTTCTAGAAATTTGTCCCTTTCTTCTAGATTGTCAAATTTATTGGCATATAATTGTAGTATTCTTATGATTTTTTTTTTGGTATTTCGGCAGAATCCATTGAGATTTCATGCTTTTCATTTCTTATTTTGCTTATTGGAGTTCCATCTCTCTTATTCTTGGTGATTCTGGCCAAGGTTTGTCGATTTTTTTAACCTTTCCAAGAACCAGACTGTGGTTTTATTGATTTTTTTCTATTTTTTGAATATCTCATTTTATTGATTTCCTCACTGATCATAATGATTTACTTTCCTGTGTTGACTTTAGGTTTTGTTTGTTCTTCTTTTTCTAATACTTTATGTTGTAGATTAAGTTGTTGAGTTGAAATTTTTTGAGGAAGGCCTGTATTGCTATGAGCTTCCCTCTAAGACCTGCTTTTGTGGCATCTGATAGATTTTGAATATCTGTGTTTTTTTATCATTTGTCTTTAGGTATATTTTAATTTCCCATTTGATTTCCTTGTTGATGCATTGGTCTTTTAATAACATGTTGTTTGATCTCCATGTATTCAGGTTTTTCTTATTTCTTTCCTGTGACTGATTTCTAGTTTCAGGCCATTGTGGTCAGAGATGATGCTGGAAATAATTTCTATATTCTTTTTGTAGAGGTTAATTTTGTACCCTGTATGTGATCAATCCTTGAGAATGTTTCATCTGCACTTGAAAAGAATGTAGACTCTGAGGATTTTTTTCGATGTAATGTCCTGAAAATATCAAGGCTAACTGTTCTATTGTGTTATTTAGTATCTATGTTGCCTTACTGATTTTCTGTCTTGAGATTCTGTCCATTGATGTGAGTCAGGTGATAAAATCTCCTACTATTATTGTATTCCCATCAATTTTTCCTTTTATTTGTTGTATGCATTTGGGTGCTCCTATATTAGGGGCATATATATTGACAAGTGTAACATCTTTTCTCGAATTGATCCCTTTAGCATAAATTGTGTCCTTCTTTTCTTTCTTTATGGGCTTTGTTTTAAAGTCTATTTTGTTTGATACAAGTATTGCAACTACTGCTTTGTCATTTCCATTCACATGAAATACCTTTTTCTATCCCTCACTTTCAATTTATATGTATCCTCTGATCTAAGGTGAGTCTCTTTTAGGCAGCATATTGGTAGGCTTTTTTTTTTTTTTAATCAAGTCTACCACTCTGTCTTTTGATTGGAGCATTCAGTCATTGACATTTAAGGTAATTATTGATAAGTATATCTTATTGCCATTTTAATTCTTGTTTTCCAGTTAATTCTATGCTTCTCCTTTGTTCCTTTCTTTTCTTTTTTTTTCAAGTATGTTAACCCCTTCCTCTATCTGCTTCCTTTAGCCTGATAGTCATATAGGCTCAAACACATTCTAAAAAGAAAAAGAAAACAAAAAAGAATCTAGATTTTCTTACTTTGCTTCCCCACATTTTATGATTTCAATTTTTCAATGTCCTTTTTTTTTACATCTCATGTTTATCACTTTGTGGTTTGTTTACTGTTGCTTTTACAAATAGTTTGTTTTTTCTTTTAGATATGTATACTGGCTTAAGTGATTATTTTTCCAGTTGTGATCTCCTCTATCTAAATCATCTTACATCTCTCCTATGTGGAGGCAACCTTTCAGTATTTCTTTTAGAATGGGTTTAGTATTGCTGTATTTTTGTTTTTGTTGTTGTTGTGGATGTTGTTGGAGAAAATCTTTATTTCTCCATCTATTTTAAATGATAATCTTGCTGAGTAGAGTATTCTAGGCTGCAAATTTTTCCTTTTAGAACTTTGAATATATATTGCCCCTCTTTTCTGGCTTGTAATGTGGAAAAATCAAGTGACAGCCTTATGGGATTACCGTATAATTAACTCTATTTTTCATTTACTGCCTTTACAATCCTCTCCTTATGTTTAAATTTTGGTATTTTTTATTATATTACGTTTTTTATTATATTACGTATTTTATTATAATACGTATTTTATTATATTACGTATTTTATTATAATAAGTCTTTGTGTGGATCTGTTTGGGTTCAACTTGTTTGGAGCCCTCTATGCTTCCTGTATCTTGATATCTGTTTATTTAGATTTTGAGTTTTTAGCCATAATTTCTTCAAATATATTTTTAATCCCTTTTTATTTTTCTTCTCCTTGTGGTATCCCTATTATCATAAATTGGCATGCTTTATATTATCCCATAGATCTCTTATATTGCTTTCATGTTTGTTTGTTTTTTTTTAATTTGGTTTTCTGTCTGCTGTCCTGATTGGATGATTTCCATTATTCTGTTTTCCAAATTGCTAATTCATTACTCTCCATTATTCATTCCCCTCTTCAATGCCTTTAACTCAGCTTGCATCTCTGCAAGTGAATTTTCTAATTTTTCTTGGCTCCTCTTTGGCTATTCCTTTCAGAATAATCTGCATTACTGTTCATATCTAATCTTAATTCCTTCAGTATTTTCAGTATCTCCTTTTTTAACTCAGTGTCTGTTAGGCTGCAGGAGTTTGTTTCATTGCTTGCTCCTTCAGGGGAATATTCTTTTTCTTTCAACTGGAAATGGTTCCTGTGTTTCATCATTTTGTTTATATTTTTCTTATTTTCTGAGTTTAGGGAATACAACTATTTATATGTGAGAGTGCACCTGGGTAGCTTGTGAGGGCTTACTAGTTATTTTTGGCATGAGGGCTACTTTCAGTTTAGATGATTTCTGTCTATTTCTTCAGTGCATACAGGTTTTATCCCCTTGATAGGGAGTGTGCCAGTATATGGCCTGTGCATGCTTCCAGGGAGTTGGAGCCAGTAGGCAGGGTTGCTGTACCCAGTGCCTGGTTTCTGGGCTCTTGATAGTGAGGACGACCAGTGGGGAGGTGGAACAGGCTGCTCCTGGCTGCAGGGCCTTGGGAAATGGCAGTGACTCTCATGGAGGTATGGGAAGCACCCAAAAACTTTGGAAGGACATTATGTTCCCAGGGAAGTGAGGGCAACAAGTGGTTCTTGGTTGCAGTGCCTTCCTCAGTGGCAACCCATGAGGTGACTGGTGCTGTAGGTGATGCCTGTCCACCACTGGAGTCTGAGATGGCTACAGTGGTTTGCCCCCATAGCCTGTGTAAGTGGTGCCCCACCATCCCAGCACCCACACTAGAGTTGCTCTGCTGCCCAACAGCCCATGCATTCACAGAAAAAGATATTCCTATGGCAGTCTTGCCCCTCATCTCACCCTCCCCAACAATTGTGTCCTGCTTCTCCTGTGGGCCCAGGCCTCCTCCTGTGTTCCTTTGGCTCAGGCTCTCTGCTCCCCACCCATGGTGCACTGCTTCCTAGCCCCTCTGGCTGTCTCCACACAGCTAACTTAGTCCTCTCCCCAGAATTGATCTCTGGAGCCTGGGTCTTAGCACCCAGCCTCTGCCAGAGAGTCTCAGGCTGGTGTGTCCAGGGGCAGTGGTACCCATGGTCTTTGTGGCTCTTTTTCTGCTTCACCCTCCTCGGTCCAGCTGCTGTGCTTTGCTCTGATGCTTTAAGGTCCCCCTTTTCCCACTTGATCTGCCATCAATTAGGTGGCCTCCCAGGTTCGCTTCCTCTTTCACAGCTAACTCTCAGGAGTGATTTTTTTTCTCTTCCATTTTTTTTTTCTTTTCTTCTGCCCAGTTATATGAAGGTTTTCTTGCCCTATTTGGAGGTTTAATGTATTCTGCCGGTGTTCAGTAGATGTTCTCTGCCACTTGTTCTACATGTAGTTTTTTTTTTAATGTGTTTGTGAGAAAGATAAGTACCATGTCTTAATCTTTGGCTATCCTGTTCCTGCCCCTTCATTTGTAATATTTTATCTTCTGAGTTCAGCTTTCAAGGTTGGCAGCTAGATATTTCACTTCACTTATATTTGTTTAAAATTCCGTTATTTTTTTTTCCTTTTTTTTAGGTAATCTGATTTTTTTTTGCTGTTATTGTTGTTCTGTTTGCTTTTAAAACTTTTTTATTTCTTTGACATTTGATAATATGCATATGAATTTATATTAATTTATCCTGCTGGAAGGTTTTGCAAATAATTTATTGTAGTCCTTATTTCTTTAAATATTATCTTTTCTCCATTTTTGATCTTCTCTACATCTAAACTGCAATGAGTAGTTATAATATTTAATTTAAAAATCCTCCATCTCATTTTTTATGTTTTCTCACTTATTTAACATTTTCTGTTTGTGTTTCACATATACCTCAGGGTCACTAATTTTTCATTCCCTATATCATCTTTGCCAGGTTTTATTTTGTTATAGTACTTATTATCTCAATAGTATCTATCAATATATTTATGTGTGTATACATAAACACAGGTGCATACATATGTATATGTGTATATGTATATATGACATATATGTTTGTTATTTGCATCAAAGTTTTCAAGATATTATTTTGTTTGCTGTACGTTTGAAACACACACTATCACTCAATAAATGAGTGAATTTGGTGAGTATATATATATATATGTACTTCTCTTTTCATATATGCATTTTTTCATATTTTGTTGTTTTGAATTAAATATATGTGTACACTAAATTATATAATTATCATTTTATTAATTGGTATCACCTTAAAGTTATAACCCAATGGCTGGAGTCCCATCGTGGTGCAGCACAAACGAATCCAACTACGGACCATGAGATTGTGGGTTCGATCCCTGGCCTCAATCCGTGGGCTAAGGATCCAGCATTGCTGTGAGCTGTGGTGTGTTACAGGTGCAGCTTGGATTCTGTGTTGGCTGTGGCTGTGGCATAGGCCAGCATCTATAGCTCCAGTTAGACCCCTAGCCTGGGAACCTCCATATGCCATGGGTAAAAAGCAAAAGAACAAAACCCAAGGGCTATTCCATTTTCTCAATAATATTATATATGATATGAAAGCCTACAAATATTAGATATCCTGTTAGTGCTTAACTATTGTGTCTCTATCCCTAGATCATACAAATGCTCTATTTTCTGATCAAATGAGTGAATAAATAAACACCTAAATGGAACCAGCCATTTGAATTACATGATGAGGAGGAGCTATTACCAGAGACTAGGCTATGTTTATTGAAAAATATTCAGATAAAAATGTATTTAGAAATAAAAACTAAAACAAGTATTGTCTGGATTATAGTATTGGCAGTTATACCAATTAATACAATTTTGCATAATTGTTTTTTATTTAATTAAAAATCATAAAATGTGATCAAATATATATACACACACATACATACTCAGGAAAAAGAAGTAGGAGAGAGGAAAGGAGGAAAATCACCATTTTATTAGGTAGGCAATCCTAGTAAATGAATATATATGCCCAGGAGTGTTCTTGAAACATAAGTCATACTACTCCTCAAAGGTTATTATTTTAAGCTTCTCCTATGGGCTGAATATCTTTGATATTTTAAATGTAGTACTATAAAATTATAGTTTACATATGGATTATTTTGTATGTTTTGGAATATATATTTATTTGGACGGATCACAGAGATGTTGACACAAAAGTAACTACAGTGTATTATACTAATGATTGAAGACATTTCAAGAGTGATTTTTCCTATCTGGTATTCACCAAGCAGGAATGCTAACCATTTACATAACTTCTGCTGTGGCAATGTTTCACAGCAAACAACATGGGAAATAAGTGCTTTGAAGGCAAAACCACTTATTTTGTGTCCATGTGTAGATGGATCAGCTGCACCTCCATTTGACTCTGCTAGGCTGTGCTGGGTTCAAGTAAGATTTGCATCCAAGATACAGGCTGGCTCTAAAATGTTTAGATATGAGCTAAAAGGGCATATCTTATCTGGGATATGAAATTCTCACTTCTGTGCACAGGGTCTTAAGAGAGGTCTAATCAATACATACAAACCACAGACAAAGCCTCTATTTTGATATGCTTGTGTTATACCCCAGCATTGTTTTGGCCAAAATGAATCACATACCCAAATACAACATCTATAAGGTGGTAAAATAAAATATTCCCCTAGAAAGGAATAGACAAGATTAATATTTTCTAGTAATAACACAATATACCATGCTATGTAGGTATGATTCTAAAGTTGGCTAAATTTTCCTTGTGGAAAGTACCTACAATGTTCAGGTCATGTTACCCATTAAAAATAAGGAAATGCTCTATTTTAGAAATTTTGTTTATGTTTTCTCCAAATTTAGGCTCTTTTGATTTCAAGATTTAATGAGATTTTGAATAGCTTTTTATAACTTATTTGTATTGCTTGAGTTTGTGACAAAGAATATTAAACAAGTTGTTTGTTAGAGATTTCAACACATACCATAATTTGGTCTACTAATTAGCATTACAGAAACAGAAGTGCTGAAGTCCCGTAGAAGTGTTATTTATGGAGAATCTCAATTTCTTCCAAGTAAACTTGTTTACTATTAACTGTTCTTTGCAGAAAAAAAATATTGCTATATAGCTAAATTTAATGAGACACATAAATCACACCTAATGGACCATGACTCAGATTACCATCAATTTATGATGCTAAAATATGTACTTAGGAATCTATCTTTCTATGACTAGTTCACTTTGGTTTGAAAATATTTATAGATGGAAAAAATGCTTTAATTTTTTAGAAAACTGCAGTAATGGAATGCTGTATGTCTTCTATTTGGTTAATAAATATTGAACTCATAAATACTGCTGATTAAAACTAGGAAATGAAAATATAAAGACAGGCAAACATGTCAATCTAGATAATGTATCTAACCCAAAAATAATAGTTTGTGGGATAAGGGAGATGAGAAAAGAAAAAGAAGTATGTGAGCCATATGAATTCATGTTTTATCAATGGTATCAGTTACCTACTTATTTTAGATTTGTGACACCCAGGCATTGGGTTGCATACCGAAGGCTTCACCAAGTGGCTCCCGTAGTGCTAGTTAGATCATTTTGATGCTTGCAGTCTTGAGATCTCAAATGTGAATGTCTTTAGGTTAGAAGAATACCTTTTAAAACATAACCAAGATAAGAACTTTTATGCATTTCAGTATTTTACAATATGCTCCTGAGTTTAGACTATTCCTATCCCCTTCACAACTAGACGAATGGTTAGTCATTTCAATGCGTCACCCAAATCTAAGGTGTACGATGAGGGGAGTCTCTTACTTCATCATTCACTCCATCTTTTCTTTATATGGCCATGATAATTAATCTCCCACTGAAAGTTACTTAGATGTTTTTCTAGTTTTCCTAATCATATAGATGGTACATGCTTACCTATTTTACATAAGTATTTCAGCATTGATTGTGAGTCAATTGAGTACTGAAAGTCAGATTCTTTCCTATCATCACTTATGTTTAGAGTAACACATTTGTAAACACACAGAATTAATATAAAGCCTGTTGGGGGTTTGTTTTAAAGGTAGCTTACCTTCTGAAAAATGACAGGTGTGAAGAGAGAGTGCACTGCTGCTATCTGAAATGCAGACTTGGGTCCTAGAGATGAGTTTGGTATAGTGAAACTATGATGAAACAAGTTCAGGGAGAAAACACAAGATACTCTAAGGATATCAGGGAAGAATGATAGAGTCTCCAAACTGGTTATATTGTTGAACTACTGTGCCAATATCTAATACTGTCTATGTCCAATTATATGTGGAAAACATGATTTATCTGCCTTGTGTCTGAAGCATCTGCGAACAGTGTAGAATGTTTATGTAGAATAAGTGGTAAAAAGAAGTTTTCTTGGTTAAAGAGTATACATAATTTAAATTATAAACAATATTAAATGTTTCCTTTAAAAATAATACAAGGAAGTTCCTGTTATGGCTCAGTAGGATAAAAACCCAACTAGAATCCATAAGAATGCTAGTTCGATACTTGGCCTTACTCAGTGGCTTAAGGATCTGGCATTTTGTGAGCTATGGTGTAGATCACAGACATGGCTCAGATCCTGTGTTGCTGTGGTTGTTGCTTACGCCAGAGGCTGTAGCTCCAATTCAACTCCTTATCTGCGAACTTCGATATGCTGCAGGTGTAGCCCTACAAAGCAAAATAAAAATAAAAACAATACAAAGTTACATTCCACAAAGAGCAAATAATAATGTGTTTTCCTATACCTCTAAAATATTAAATGTTATTAGTTTATATATTCACTGACATTTACTAAATGGTTAATAAATATGTTGAGTACTGTGCTAATTGTAAGAATGGGAAAATAAAGACGGTAAGGCTCTGCCTTCCTTGTTTCTAGTTATGTTGTTATCACAGTTTTATCTTTTTTTCTTCATGAATCCTGCAAAGTTATTTATTAGTTCATATTTTGTCTTTGTTCTATGATTGAGATCAAGGGATAATATAGGACATTTAGAGAATAGGTTCTAGAATCAGTCTGCTTTGGATAGAAATTTTGTTGCCTCTGTGATAGCTATGTGTTGATGCCCCATTTAACTTCCCTGAGCCCCAGTTCAACTTGTAATTTTAGGATAATAAGATTAACTATATAACAAGACGTATGAGTTACACAAAACACCCAAAGCAGGCCCTGTCTAATGTCACCAAATACTATAAGATTTTTAGTTTATTTTATTATTAGTTTTGGAATTCCCATCCTGGCTCAGTGGTTAACAAATCCAACCAGGAACCATGAGGTTGTGGGTTCAATCCCTGGCCTTGCTCAATGGGTTAAGGATCTGGCGTTGCTGCGAGCTGTGGTGTAGGCTGCAGATGTGGCTCGGGTCCCACATTGCTGTGGCTCTGGTGTAGGCCTGACGGCTACAGTTCCAATTAGACCCCCTAACCTGGTAACCTCCATATGCCATGGGAGTGGCCCTAGAAAAGGCAAAAAGACAAAAAAAATATATATATATATATAATTTTTATTTTTATGAAGGAACATTACAAATTTTGGTATATTGGTGTATGATTTCCTTTTTAAATTTTATACTGCTTGTAATAGTTTAATTTTTGTACATATTTAATCATATTATCTGATAACAATCATGTTTTCTATTCTTTTTCAGTATTTATGCTCTTATCTTTATTATCTAATAGAGTTAATTAGAATTTACAAAACAATATTATAATGATATAGTTAGAAGCTTTTCTAATTGAAATACTACAAATATTTTAATATAGCCTTGTTATGATACTCATTAAGATTGTGTAGTCTTTTTTATAAAACCCATTTTAATAATTTATTATTTTTAATATATATGTATTCCATTTATTAATGATAAAAACTTTATTTGGTAAAGTTGTCGAGTAGTGTTCACTAGGAAAATTCACAGTAAAGTGACTTTTTCCCTTTGTAATAGGTAATTTGTAAGAAGATACTTTGAGATTCTGGAACTATCGCCCACAAATTTTTAAGAATCCAGTGATGACTCGTGGCTAAAGAGATATTACTTTGATGAGTGCAAAATGATAATTCTCTTACTCCATCTTTTCTCCTACATTTATTGCTTGGTGATCTACCATAAGGGAGAGCTTCCTTTTCTCAGTCATTAATTTATCAGTGTATTTCAGGATGGACTCATTTCTTATTTTACTCCATGAATATTCCACTATTTCTATTATTTATTTTAATTCTCAAGCTGGCTCATATCTTTTTGATATGTTTCTCCCATTTTTTTTTTTAGCACTTCCTTGCTTTCTGTCACAACAACGAGCCCTTGTTCCCTAGGTCCTTTTAGTGGAGAATGATATTCAGAAACAGAGATCTGGGTGCTACAACTGATCATAGATATCAGAGTGTCTTTGCTTTGGGCCTTTTTAGCTGACTGAGCAAAAAAAAGTGTATATGTACATATACATACATGCATGCACCTATGCATAATATATGGGTAATAAATCTATGTATTAAAATGTAGTTCATACTGGTATCCACAACCCATTTTAGCACAGCAGGATTTGTTCTAGTCTTCTCCCTTTCCATATGTATTACTTCCTTCTTCAATGGTAAGAAACCTGGCTCTCATCCTCAATATATTTACGTATTTGCTCAGTCCTGCAATGCAGAGCAAGTAGCTTAAGAATGGCTAACCCATACCATCTCAAAATACAGAAAACACTTTGACATGGAGTTCCATATTTGTTTACAGCTATTTTTTGTCTCGAAGTGACAAACAGAGTTTAGTATATAGTTTCATATAGTGTAAATATTGGGTTCAGAAGTTGTGTTCATCCTTTTTTCCTCCTCTTTGAATTGTTATGCTTTTCATTTGAAATACAATTAAGTTCACTTGTTTCTGTTTGTGCTTTTAGTTTTTTCCCCTTCCTTACTGTTGACTTTATTCATTTTTTTGAATGTATAAAACATTAAGGTAGCTTCAAAAGTAAAATGATACAAATGGATATACTCTGCTAAGTGTCACTCTCACCCTTTCTCCCAGTCTACTTGGCTCCTCACCTACCTCCTGTGGGCAGCCAATCACATTAGACTCTATTCCTTGTATTTTTTTATGAAATGTAAGCAGTTACATATACATTTTCTTATTTCTCCTCCTTTATCACAGGAAAGGTAACTCTGTATGTATGTGTTCTGTTGAACTTTGCTTTTTTTTACTTAACAATATATCCCATATTAGCTCATAAAAGTCATATACTGTTTTTTGTTGTTGTTACAGTTACATCGATCATACTTTTTTTTTCACAGTGTATGGCTATGCCATGGGTTTTTTTTTAATTTTATTTTTTATAGAATAAAATACATATATTTAAACACAATTACATTCACACAGATTATTATATCATGGATCTTAAAGAGATTAAGTTACTCCCTCTGGAGAAGTGGAATGGAAAATATGCTGAGACAAATAGGAAATTTATTCTATACTTTATCCCATTTTGTATGGCTTTCACCTTTACTATTTAGTATTATCTACTACATTTCAATTTTTCTTTAAAAATTAGCATTATATTAAAATTGTGTATATTATGCAACTAAAATTTATAAAGAAGAAAGCCTTATATACCATTAAATATTTTATATAGCATAATAAAAAGAATAACTTAATAAGCTAATTTCTTATCACATTTTTCATAAACTGATCATTTTATTTTATATATTTTGAAATATAAAATTGGTGTTTCTTAACTGTTATAAAATATTTTTATTCATCCTATCTTTGAACCTATATGGATTTCCTAGCTCTCAATTTTGTGGTAATGTTTTTGCATACCTTTCATACTTTTAAACAATGTGTAATCTTATTAATTCATTATTTAATTTGTAATTAAATTATTTGAATTACTAATTTAAATCAAATTGATTATTACATCAAATTAGTCTTTGGAAAAAAGGATGTGGCTACTCCTTTTAAATGCACAGCAATACTGTACAGGACATATTTTTCCCTCTGACCTCTTTTTAGTAAGGCCTATGAATTGGTACCAAGTTGGTAGAACGATTCCCTCTATATCACATATCTATTGCCATTAAAATCCCTGCACAGCCAAGATTTTCTCTTAATCCAGTAGGTTAGGCTGAACCTATTCGGATGGTAGTCACAGTGTTCTGAGAAAGAAGGCTGAAGCCCAGTTGCAAGGGGCTAACAGAAAACACCATTTCCTGGGGAGGAACTGCAAATGAAGGTACATGGATACACAGGTAACTGTAGTTATTTTTTACAAATTGTCTATTACACCACCTCTCAATATGAGGAGCCATGGTAAATTTCATTTTGCAATGGAGTTTTTTATTTTTATTTCCTTATATAATCTAAAGTATTTGAATTGTGTTAAATTATCAAATAATTAGATGAAGTTGATAAAAATTTGATAAGTTTTTATTTAAAACATTACTACTTATTTGATATGTAAATGTGTTTTGCCATCTTTGAAACTCATTACTGAATTACTAAGTTCTTGGGCAGGTCAACAGCCAAATACCCATGTCACTTTTGGATCAATAGTGTGGAAACTAAATACCTTGCATCCCCCTAGTGTTTGTAAGACTGTACCCAGCTGGTTACCAGAAAGAGGCCAGTAAAATCTACATTTGGTTGTTCCATACACTGAAACTTGCTATAGGAGAATTTTTTCTTCTCTAAGCAACCAGAAAGTAAATTATAGTAATATAGTTCTTCACATAAATTGAATTATATATACACACACTTACACACACACACACACACACACACATAATATACCTGCTTTTTTTCTTAGCTGAGCCTAGGGCATATAAATGCCCAGGCCAGGGATCAACCCATACCACAGAAGCCACCTGAGCCACTGCAGTGGTAATGTCAGATCCTTAACCCACTGTGACACAGAGAATTCCTAATATACCTATTTTTAATATACTTGTTTTTCGTTATATATAACATACCTGTTTTTTATTATAAGGAATTGTCTTAAGTGGTAATGGAGACTGAGAAGTCCCAAGTTATGAAGTAGGTAAGGTGAAGATCCAGAAGAACTGATACTATAAGTTTCAGTCTGAGTCCAAAGATCTGAGAAGCAAGAGTTGTCAGTGATGTGAGAAAAGAAAAGAACCATGTCACACCTCAAAGACAATTAGGAAGAGAAAGGAAAGGTTGCCTTAGTCAGCTTTTGATTTTATTCAAGCCTTCAATGATTAGATGAGCCCATCCACATTCAGAAGGGCAATTTTTTTGTCCTCAGTCTACTGATTCAAATGTTAATTGATCCAGAAATGTGTTCATAGAAACCTCTAAAATAACTTTAAACCAAATATCTGGACTCCCTGTGGCCCAATCAACTTGACACATAAAATTAACCATCACAAACCATTTTTTTTTGTGATGATGCATAGATTGTAGGAGTGACTGTTTCTACCTCCGCATTATTAAATCCTTCATGGGACATCAAGAAACTATATTATCTAACCATCACATTTTACTATGTCCTTTCCTCACCTCCCCCCTCCCCCCAGCCCCTCTCTACTAGGTGTTTGGAAGACAAGTAGCAGCAGTAAGGATGGTTTGGATTTTATTTATATTCCAAGAAATTGTGTCTCTTTAAGGTATATGCATTTAGAGAAAAAATAACCTATTTTATCTCCACCTTTGATACAAAGAATAAAATATAATCATATTTGATCATAAGAATGCTTTTATTTTTTAATGCACCCACTTAAGAATTTGAATCAAAAGTTTGCTTAAAGACTTTTTGGGATTAAGAGCAGATATGAGCAGTAATACATAGGGTCAAACTATATTTATAAGGTCAAATTATATTTGTAGTAATGACCACTCAGAAATGGCTAATCATAAAGATCACAGAACAAACAGAAAGTCTTATGAATTATAAAATATGGTCCTGAACTAGGTGTGTATGTTTGTGGAAGAACATACAGGAGGGGAGAGTTCACATAAAAACTCCAAAACAAGATTAAAAACATGGAAAATATATTCATTAGAAAATAAAAATCTTTCTCAATAGTAATAGGACATAAAATAAGGCATTGCCTTGTTTTTACAGAAAAGCATAAATTTAGCTCTCTTTACCAGACCCTTTTATAATCACTTTTCACTCATTTTAAACAAAATTGACATGAACAAGGGAAAAAATAAAAAATATTGTCTAATTTTACTTGAAAGCCTTTCTAACAATCAGTGTATAGGTTGGTAGTTATTAGCGCACTGTTTTCAGTAAAAGTGAAGAAGATTTAATCTAGTTATCAATGGATAAATTACAAAAAAAATTGTCTTTTTAGGGCCATACCTGTGGCACATGGAAGTTCCCAGGCCAGGAGTCAAATCAGAGCCGTAGCCACTGGTCTATGCCACAACCACAGCAAGGTGAGATCAGAGCCACATCTGTGACCTACACCACAGCTCACAGCAATGCCAAATCCTTAAGCCACTGAGCAATGCCAGCAATCAGATCTGCATCCTCATGGATGCTAGCCAGATTCATTTCTATGGAGCCATGATGGGGAACTCCCTAAAATAATTTTTGATGACAAATTACCTTGGGGTTTTTGGCATATAAATCAGAAAAAGATTAAGGTATTGAGAGACTTTGCTATAGAAAAAATATTTATAATTAATTTTTTATGAAAAATTTTCTCAGTTGTTGGTTATTGCAGCATTTATAAATTATCATCCAAAAGATGGTGGAGTAGAGGACTTGAATGAACATCTCATGAAAACACCAAAATCACAACAAACTGCTAGAAAATGATAAAAAGAAAAGATTGGAACCTATCAATAAAAGGTATTCTATATCCAAAGATAAAGAATAAGCCACAGTGAGACAGTAAGAAGAGTACTTTCATGATATAATCAAACTCCATACCCACAGGGTGGGTGACCCACAAACTGGAAAATAATTATATTGAAGAGGTCATCCCACAGGAGCGAGAGTTCTGAGCCCCATGTCAAGTTCCCCAAACTAGCGGTCAGGCATCAGGAGAAGGAACATGCAGAGCATCTAGCTTTAAAGGCCAGTGCAGGAGCTCCACGGGACCAGGAAAATAGACCTCGCTCTTGGAGGACACACACAAGATTTATAAGCACTGGGACCCAGGAAATAGTAGCAATTCCATAGGAGCCTGAAGCAAACCTACCTGTAAGTCTTAGAGGGTCTGCAAAGGAGGTGGGGATCAGCTGTGGCTCACTGTGGGGGCAAGGATACTAGCAGCATAGTCCCAGGCGAAAAGTCTAAGTCAGGAACAAGAACAAACTCAAGTAAACAACCTAAGATTACACTTAAAGCAACTACAAGAAGGAGAACAAACAAAACCCAAAATTAGTAGAAGGAAAGAAATCATAAAGATCAGAGTAGAAATAAATGAAATAGAGATGAAGAAAACAATACAAAAGATCAATGAAACAGAAATCTGATACTTTGAAAAGGTAAACAACATTGATAAACCTTTACAAAGAGTCATCAGGAAAAAAGTGAGAGGGCTCAAATAAATAAGCTTAGAAGTGAAAAAGGAGAAGTTACAACTGACACCACAGAAATACAAAGGATTGGGAGTTCCCGTCGTGGTGCAGTGGTTAACGAATCCGACTAGGAACCATGAGGTTGCAGGTTCGATCCCTGCCCTTGCTCAGTGGGTTAAGGATCCGGTGTTGCCGTGAGCTTTGGTGTAGGTCACAGACACGGCTCAGATCCCATGTTGCTGTAGCTCTGGTGTAGGCCGGTGGCTACAGCTCCGATTCAACCCCTAGCCTGGGAACCTCCATATGCCGCAGGAGTGGCCCAAGAAATGGCAAACAAAAAAAAAAAAAAGAAGAAATACAAAGGATTATAAGAGACTACTACAAGCAATATGAGCCAATAATATGGTCAACCTAGAAGAAAAGAACAAATTCTTAGAAAGGTGCAAGCTTCCAAGACTGAACCAGAAGAAAGAGAAAATAATGAATAGACCAATCACAATTATTGATATTGAAACTGTGATTTTAAAACTTTCAACAAAGTGGGACCAGATGGTTTCACAGGTGAATTCTAATGAACACTCAGAAAAGTTAACACCAATCCTTCTGAAATGCTTCCAAAAAATTGCAGAGGAAGGGACACTCCCAAGCACATTCTATGAGGCCACCATTACACTGATACCAAAACCAGAAAAAGATACCACAAAAAAAAAAAAATTACAGGCCTATATCACCGATGCACATAGAGACAGAAATCCTCAAGAGTATACTAGCAAACAAAATCAAACAATACATCAAAAGAATCATACCCCATGAATGGTCTTTATCCCAGTGATGCAAGGATTGTTCAAGTATCCACAAATCAAACAGTGTGACACATTACATTCACAAATTAAATAAAAACAATATAATCACATCAATAGATGCAGAAAAAGCTTTTGACAAAGTTCAACACCCATTTATGATTAAAAAAAAAAAAAAACTCTCCAGAAGTGGGCATAGAGGGAACTTACCTCAATATAATAAAGGCCTCATATGACAAACCCACAGCTACTATCAGTCTCAATGGTGAAAAGCTGAAAGCATTTCCTCTAAGACCAGGAACGAGATAGGAATTTCCACTATTACCACTTTCATTAAACATAGTATGGGATGTCTTACCCATAGCAATCAGAGAAGAATAAGAAATAAAAAGAAACTGGACTTCCCATCATGGCTCAGTGGTTAACGAATCCAACTACCAACCATGCAGTTGCAGGTTTGATCCCTAGCCTTGCTCAGTGGGTTAAGGATCCAGTGTTGCTATGAGCTGTGGTGTAGGTCACAGACATGGCTCAGATCCTGTGTTGCTGTGGCTCTGGCATAGGCCTTCAGCTACAGCTCTGATTAGACCCCTAGCCTTGGAACCTCCATATGCCACAGGAGAAGCCCTAGAAAATGCAAAAAGACAAAAAAAAAGAAAGAAAAAGAATCCAAATTGGAAAAGTAAAACTGTCACTATTTGCAGATGACATGATAGTATATCTAGAAAATCCTACAGCTACTACAAGACTACTAGAGTTAAACAATGAATTCTATAAAATTACAGGATACAAAATTAATATACAGGAAATTTATTGCATTTCTATACACTAACACCTGAGATCAGAAAGATAAATTAATGAAACAACCTATTTACCATCACATCAAAAAGAATGCAATACCCAGGAATAAACCTACTTAATGAAGCAAAAGTCCTGTACTCTAAAAACTACAAAACTCTGATGAAAAAAACTGAAGATGATGCAGATGGAATGCTACACTATATTCCTGGATTTTAAGAATCATCATTGTCATTAAGACAATACCACCCAAGGCAACCTACAGATTCAATGCAATCATTATCAAATTATCTGTAGCATTTTTCACAGAACCAGAATAAAAATTCTAAAATTTGCATGGAAATACAACAGACCCCAAATAGCCAAAGCAATCCTGAGAAAGAAAAACAAAGTTGGAGGAATCAGGCTCCCTGACTTCAGATTATACTACCAAGCTATAGTAATCAAAAGAGTATGGTTAGGACAAAAAATAAATACAGAAATATAGACAAATGCAAAAGATAGAAATCCCAAAAATCTACCCATGCACTTATATCCAATTAATCTACAATGAAGGAGGCAAGAATATACAATTGGAGAAAAAAACAGTCTCTTCAATAAGTGGTGCTGGGAAAAAATGGACAGCTACATGTAAAAGAATGAGATTAGAATATTCTCTAACATCATGTACATAAATAAACTTGAAATGGATTAAAAACTTAAAAGTAAGACATGATACTATAAAACTCTTATAGATAAACATAGGTAGAACTCTTTGATAGTATTATCTTTTAGGATCCACCTCCTAGAGTAATGGAAAAAATAAACAAATGGGACCTGATTAAACTTAAAAGCTTTTGAACAGCAAAGGAAATCATAATTAAACTGAAAAGACAACCCACAGGATGGCTGAAAATATTTGGAAGCAACCTAAACATCCATCAACAGAGGAATGGATAAGGAAGATATGGTACACATATAGAATAGGATATTGCTTACCATAAAAAAGAATAAAATAATGCCATTTGTAGCAACATGGGTAGACCTAGAAGAGGATAATAGTAAGTGAAATACATCAGAAAAAGACACATGTCTTATGATGTTACTTATACATGGATTCTAAAAAACATGATACAAAACAGCTTATTTATAAAATAGAAACAGATTTATAGACTTCACAAAAAAACTTATGGTTACCAAAAGAGGATAAATAAATTAGGAGTACGAGATTAACATGTATACACTACTATATATAAAACAGACATTCAACAAGGACCTACTGTATAGCGCAGGGAACTCTACTCAGTATTCTGGAATAACCTACATGGAAAAGTATCTGAAAAAGAATGGATATATGTATATCTATAAGGAATCACTTTTCTGTACACTTCAAAATAATGCAACATTTTAAATCAGCTATACTTCAATAAAAAAATTAATGTTAAAAAACATACTCACAAAAGAAATTATTGTCCAAATACACAAATTGATGAGAATAACACAAATCATTTATTTCATTAACTTGGACTTTTTTAATGTAAAATTTATATACTTATAATTAAATGTAATTTATTTACAGTGTATTAATCAATTGCTTGATAACTATGTTTAATGATAATTATAATGTTTAATGAAGTAAAATTTTTACAAATTAAAATGATTATAATGTTTAATGAAGTTTATGATAATTATGTTTAATGAAGTAAATTTTAATTATGTTTAATGAAGTAAATTTTTTTAATTAGATGTAAGAGCACAGCAATATAAGTACATGAGATGTTAATGTGTATGCATGTTTTTGTTGTAGAGATATGAGGACAAAGTCAGACTTTCAGAAATATGCAATACAGTAGGATAAAACTTGCAGTTAAAATAGAATAAAAATATAAATCCAAAAGGGAAAAAATGGGGTCTTACATTTGTCTAAGTAAATGATTTTTCAACTCCTCTTTAGCCGTAATCTTATTCTTCAAGTAATATGCAATAGAAAACCAGCGGGGAGAAGAATGATTAAGTGGGGCTGTCCTCTAATTGAAAGAGAAGGAGACAAATAGCTATAGACCTTAACTTCCTTAATCTCTAGGAGGGTTCCTGAAAGTGTAAGTTACAGTTTAGAATATATTGTAATATAAAATGAATAATTTTCAGATTTATATATATCTTTCCAGGTATGGTTATTTTATGAAACAATTAAAATATTACCTATAAAGTGGACCATTCACATACAATTTTGTCTATATCTTTCTCTATTTGAATGTTATCAATATATAATTTGTAACAATATATGTAAATTTAATTTATACTTTTTATAAAGATAAAGCAAAATGTCTGTTGCAAAATATACAGTAATATATAACAATATTTAAAATAATGTTCCAGGCCAATAAGAAAAATAGGACAACACTCAATGTCAGTAATAAAGCATTGAAAACCAGAATCCTGATCATATAAGCTAATGCTGCCCCAACCCTGGTGAAGTGAGAAGGAGGAGTTTAATCCAAAGTTTTTAAAATGCATACAAGGGTAGGATATGAATACTATCCTCCAGTGGCAAAAAAGTTAAAATTCAGACACCTACACAAATACAGCTGCTGTGTGGAAAGCTCCATATTTCTATTTAATCTGTCCCAAGTTTAGTCCAAGGCTCATAATTATCCATTTTCAGGCAAATCTGTGGAGGTCCCAAAAGTAGAAATTAGATTTTTATTATAATTTGTTAATCACATTAACTAAATGGAATATATATATACATTCCATTGTATAATACTAAATGTATATATATATATATATATATATATATATATATTCCATTATATAATACTAAAAATTCTGTAAGAAATAAAATTTAAATTTTCACGTAGATTAATTATTCAAATTTCTTATGTCAGAAATGTATATATAAATTCAAAGTTAATTCTTTAAAATGTTAAACAAAAAAACTGTATAATTGTCTATTGAAGTAAAAAACACATATTTCCCAAATTATACAGTGATATAAGAATTGTAATGGGAGTAAGTTTTTATAAGACAATGAAATTATAGCCCAATCTTCCTCATACATTAGGCAAAATACTTGGATTAATAAGGAATAGAGGGAGTTCCCATCATGGCTCAGTGGTTAACAAACTTGACTAGTATCCATGAGGATGCAGGTTTGATCCCTGGCCTTGCTCACTCAGCTAAAGATCCAGCATTGCCTTGAGCTGTGGTGTAGGTCACAGATGTGGCTCAGATCCCACATTGCTGTGGCTATGGTGTAGGCTGGCAGCTACAGCTCCAATTAGACCCCTAGCCTGGGAATTTCCATATGCCACAGTGCAACCCTAAATAGACAATAGCCAAAAAAATAAAAACAAAAAATAAACAAGTACAGAATAGAAAACATTTTCATTATTTATTTGGTGATATGATTATACATGTAGAAAATTCAAGAGAATTTATGGAAAATATTAGGATTAACAAATTTAGCATTATTACTAAAAATACAAAATAATAATTATAATTTGAACACTGCCAATAAAAATTAAACAAATGAAAAATACTGTCAAAAATATAAAATATCTAGGGACTGGACCAAGATGGCAAGGTGACATGAACCTTATCCCCCCATAAACACATTAGAAATCCATCTACATGGAGAATAATTCTTATGGAAAACTCCTATACAACAAAACTACAAGAAAGAATTCCATGTCACAGAACAGGAAGGAAAAATGGCATAGGGTCATGATCTCCACCCCTGGGAAAGATCTAAAAGGAAGAGATTGTCCACGCAGGCAGAATCTTATTCTGGAGAGTGGATGGGTTGAGCTACAAACTGGTTGTCCCAGTCCTGGGAACCTATGCTGAAGAGAGAAGCCCCTTTGCTGCTGGAAGAACTTCTGGGAGAAATAAAAGGGCTAGAGAAGCTTATACTCTACTTATGAAGAGTGTGCAAGTGATGGCTTGCCAAAAAACAGACCTGAGAGAGCTCTTCACTGTGGCTAAACCTCACCATACTCCCCAATCCAAGTGGGGCAAATAATCATGCCACACTAACTCCACACGATAACTGGGTCTAGATCTGGGGTAGATAGGCCTGGAGATAAGACTGATCCAGGGACAGAGAGATGGCCTCAGGGGCCTGGAATGTGGTACAGGTGGAAAACAAAAACAAAAACAAAAAAGAAATGGGTCAATGAGAATTCAAAAAAGAAATTATAAAATTCCTCTGGAAAAATTAAAAATGAAAACATAGCCTTACAAACATAGCCTTTTAATAAAAGCAGTTCTACAAGAAAAGTTAATTGCAAACAAGTCTTCCTTAAGAAACAAGAAAAATCTCAAATAAAAAACATATCCTAGACCTAAAAGAATTGGGAAAAAAGAATTAGGGGGAAAAAAAGAATTAGGGGGAAAAAGAATTAGGGGGAAAAAAGAATGAAGTACAAAATCAGATGGAACTAATACAGATCAGAAGGGAAATAAATAACAGAGATAGAAGATCAAGAAAACCAAGAGTTTTTTAGGAGATTAAAAAAAATTGATAAACTTTTATCTAGGTTCACCAAAAAGGAAGAAGAGAGGCCCAAATAAACAAAATAATCAGAAATAACAACCAATACCACAGTGATACCATGATACCAAGACAATACAATGAGCAGTTGCATGCCAACAAATTGGACAACCTGGAAGATATGGATGAATTTCTAGAAACATACAACCTGCCAAAGCTGAGTTGAGAAGAAACAAACAGTTTGAATAGACTCATTACTAGAACTGAAACAGAATCTGTAATAAAAATTAAGAACCCTGCAAGCTAAAGTCTAGGAATGAGTGGCTTCGGAGGGGAATTCTACCATTCATATAAAAAAGAAATTATGACTATTCTTCTCAAACTGTTCCAAAAAAATTGAAGAGGAAGTAATGCTCCCAAATTCATTCTTCAAGTTCACTATTACCTTCATATCAAAAACATACAGACATTGTAAAAAAAGAAAATTAAATGCCAATAACTGAGGAATATAGATGTATAAATCCTCAAGGAATTACTACCAAATAAATTTCAACAATATGTAAAAAAGATGATATATCATGATCAAGTGGTATTTTTTATTCCATGGACACAAAGATGATTCAACTTACAAAAATCAGTCAATGTGATACAATATAGTAACAACACAGTAACGACATAAAAGACCAAACCAAATGATCATTTCAAAAGATGCAGAAAAATCACTTGAAAAAATTTCAAAATCAATCCATCCATGATAAAAAAACTCTCAGCAAAGTGGGTATAGAATTGTAACATTTACAGTAATTCATAAGCACCATAATATTCAACATGGAAAAGCCGAAAGTTGTTCTGCTAAATTCTGGAATGATACAATAATACCCAGTCTCACTGCTTCTAATTAACATAATAATGGAAGTCTTAGAGAAAGCTATCAGACAAGAAAAAAAATGTATCCAAATTGGAAATGAAAAGGTAAAAGTGTAACTATTTGGAAGTAACATGATACTCTAAATAGAGAACCCTAAGGTCGCCATACAAAACTATTAGACTAATAAATGAATTCAGCAAGGTTGTAGGATACAAGATTAATATACAAAAATCTGTTGCATTTCTATACACTAATAATGAAATAGCAGAAAGAGAAAAGTAAACAACACCATTTAAAACTGCATCAAAAAATAAAACAAAATACTTAGGAAAAAACTTAACATAGGAGGTTAAAGATCTGTATGCTGAAAACTATCAGACATTAATAAACGAAACTGAAGATGATTCAAATAAGTGGTAAGATATCCTGTGCTTTTGGAATGGTAGAATTAATATTGTTACAATGGCCATACTCACCAAAGTGAACTACAGATTTAATGCAATCCCAATCAAAACACTCATGATATTTTTCACAGAACTAAAACAAATAATCCTAAAATTATTTGGAACAGAAAAAGACCTAGAATTATAAAAGCCATCCTGATAAAAAGGTAAAAACCCTCTAAGACCTACATCCACTGTTTCAATTTGGAAATTAGTTAATATTGTTATGGTTTTTCTTCTCTCACTTCTCCAGTCAAAACACACCTGAGAATTAGATATTTATTTTTCTTAAGTAAAATTTATATTTTTATTGGCTACAAGATTTTCAAAAGCTATTACATGAACATATTATTTAGGGATATAAATTACCCAAATTAATTTTATTAAAATATAGTTGATTTACAATTATATATATATATATATCTCAGATATACCACATGGTGACTAAGTACTTTTATACATTATACTCCATGTAAAGTTATTACAAAATAATGGCTCTATTTCCCTGTGCTGTACAAGACATCATCGTCACTTATTTTATACATAGTAATTTGTATCCCTTAAATCCTCTATCCTGATGTTGCTCCTCCTTTCTTCCCTGCCCCCAGTGGTAACCACTAGTCTGTTCTCTATATCTGTGAGTATGTTTCCTTTTGGTCATATTCACTCAGTTTTTTGTTTTTTAGATTCGACATATAAATAATAACAGAGTCTTTGTTTTCTCTGACTTATTTCACTTATCATTATACCCTCTAGGTTCATCCACCTTGTTATAAATGGCAGAATTTCATTCTTTTTATGACTAATATTCCATCATATATACACACACACACCCCTATATATGTTGATTAGGACTTAGAATTGCTATCATATCATGGCAATTCTAAATAATGCTACTATAAATATTGGGGTCCATGTATCTTCTCAAATTCATATTCTCTTTTTCCTTGAATATGTACCCAATAGTTAAATTACCAAATAGAACCTAGAATAAATATAAAGTTGTAGTCAATTGATCAATTACAAAAGAGGCAAGAATATACAATAGAAAAAAGTTAAGCTTTAACAGGTAGTGATGAGAAAACTGTATAGCTCCATGTGAAATAATTAAATTAGAACATTTTCTAATACAATATTCAAAACAAACTCAAAATGGATTAAAGACTTTAATATAAGACCTGAAAACATAAAACACCTAGCAAAATACCTAGGCAGAACACTCTTTAACATAAATCCCAGCAATCTATTTTTGGATCTGTCTCCTAATGTATAAGAAACAAAAACAAAAATTAACAAATGGGACCTAATTAAACTTAAAAGCTTTACACAACAAAGGACATAATTAAACTTAAAAACTCTACACAGCTTTACACATGATAAGACAACCTACTGAATGGAAGAAAATATTTGCTAATGATACCAATGACAAAGGATTAATATCCAAAATATATAAACAATTCATAAAACTCAGTCAAAAAACAAACAACCCAATTAAAAAAAATGGGCACAAGACCTGAATAGACATTTTTCTGAGGATGACATACAGATGGCTAACAGGCAGTGAGAAGATGCTCAACAGCATTAAATCCTTAGGGAAATACAAATCAAAACTACAAAGAGGTATAACCTTAACACCTATCAGAATGGCTCTCATCAAAATGTCTACAAATAACAAATGCTGGTGAGGATGTGGAGAAAAAAGGACCTGACCTAGTTTACTGTTAGTAAAAAAGTAAATTTATACAGCCACCATGGAAACTAGTATGGGGGTTCCTCAAAAAACTAAAGCTAGAAATACCCTATGATCACTATCATATATTTTTAGTCTTTTTAAATTAGTACTATTTCCATTGCACATGTCTTTTATGATACTGGTAATTTGAAGACTGCTTTTATTACTTTTTTTCCAATAGAACATTCTTCACTTGACATTTTTATCATTTAATATTGCTTTATATTTAGCTTCAGGTTATGTATTCTCAGAGTGAAAGTTACGTAAGTGACTGTAGATCCTTCTCAGAATAACACATCTGCAGGCATATGAGGTCCATCTGCTCTCTCACGGTGATGCAATTTTTCCTATTGGTCATGGTGTTCTTCAAACCCTCCATTATACAGTTAGTATATTTTCCCCTATAAATACAAAGCAATCTGCAAAAAATACATTAAGAGCATAAAAATATCCTAACCTCAAGTTTTTTCATTGAGTTAAAAGCTATTATTTTGCCCATACCAATTTTTATAATGTTGATGAATGCAAAGTGATAATTTTCAACTCTAGTGCTATTTCACATTTACCAGTTAGCATTCGGCATTCTACTGTAAAGAGTATCTTCATTCATTTATTTTTAGTACCATTCATGATTTCCCTATTTTAATGCTTTATATTTCATTATTCTCCTTAAATATTTTGAGCTCAAATTATCCAACATTTGGTATTGTGAATTTCTTTAATTTGCATCTTTTGGACATGTTCTAATCAGTTTTAAGTGTGGCCTTACTGTCTTGGAACATGTGTCATGTTCTGGAATGAGATACTTAATATAATATATTTTGGAATGAGACAATTCTCTAAGAGCCCTGGTTCTTTGAAGGATCTTTACATCAAGATCTGGCCTCTAAGTATGCTGATTATTATAGGGACATCTTTGCTTTTGAGCCCTTTCAGCAAGTGAATGGAATTAGAAAACAGAACACATATTTACATAATAGCTATATGTCAATACAAATTATCAAGAAAATAGATAATCTAGGAGAAGAGTGTTACAGACAATGAAAGCAGTAGGGATGTCACTAAAGCGTAGCAAGCCTGTTTTTTCAATAAAAATCTAGGAGGTCATGTGCATCTTTCTGTACAATATGTAAAAGGGGTTCTATGGTAAGAGATAAGGCAAGAGAAGGCCAGGAGGGCGTATTATGTGGGGCTTTAAGGAAAACACATTTCTAATTTCTAAACTCTTTTCAAAGCCTAGAAACATAGCAGTGAATGGTCTCAATTCCAAGTCAACATACTTTAACCTGATTTAACTTTCAACTAAAGATACAGTGGTTCTAACTCAAGTATGTATGAGCACCAACCTGAGTATGAAGAGTTCTCAGAAAGCTAAAATTAAAGAATTTATCCAATAGTTTGCTAGAATGTTGTCCTTAGAGCAACACTGTGTCTGGATTATTGGAGGAATTTTTAATATGAAGCCATACATAATTTTTTTTAAAAAAGAAAAGAAACATAATCCATGCTAAGCTGTGCTACTGGTCCATGCTACTGTGGAATATAGTTTGAAGTTGCAACCTTGCGCTTAATGTGAACTGCAGGAGATGTAGCTATCAGATGAATTCAACACCTTTGGCTGTAGGGAAATTTCTACTAGAGAGCCATACTAAGCCATTATTGGCTGTATACATGTTTCTCAGAAGGAGATATCTGAACAAGTCTGAACCTGAAGTTTCCAGTATAAATCTTAAAAGAGTTTTAAAATACATAGAAAACAATTCTTATAGTTAACAGTTTTTAAAAATAGCATCTCTTAGGATCAAGATTTGAATACATTTTATCAAAATCATTGAGAGCTAGAAATGGAAGGTAATTTAGAAATATTCTAGTTCAGCTGTTTCATTGTTACAGATTGGGCTGAGACTGGTTAAGTGGTATTCCCTAAGGTTATATTCATTGAAAGAAAGGTTAGAACCAATACCAAGTTTCCCTGGTTTGATTCTCAGTCCTTTTTTGTGGCATTTCTAAAAACTATGAGGCTTAAGAATAGTATTGTACCTCTTAAAATTTTCCTGCAGTGTTTCTGAATTGGAAGAATCAATATTAAATGACCATACTACCCAAGGCAATCTACAGATTCACTGCAGCTTGCCAATGGCATATTTCACAGAACTAGAACTAATAATTTTAAAATTTGTAGGAAACACAAAATACACAGTCAAAACAATCTTGAGAAAGAAGAGTGGAACTGAAGAACTCACCACCCCTGACTTCAGGCTATACTACAAAACTACAGTCATCAAAACAGTATGGTACTGACACAAAAACAGATGTATAGATCATAAAACAGGAAATAAAGCCCAGAAATAAACCCACACACTTAGAGGCAATCAATCTATGACAAAGGATGAAAGCATATAGAATGGAGAAAAGAGAGTCTCTTCAACAAATGGTTCTGGGTAAACTGGACAGTTATATGTAAAAGAATGAAATTAGAACATTCTTAGAGTTCCCATTGTGGCTCAGTGGTAATGAAGCCAACTACTAGCCATGAGGATATGGGTTTGATCCTTGGCTTTGCTCAGTAAGTTAAGGATCCAGAGTTGCCATGAGCTGTGGTGTAGGTCATAGATGCAGCTCGGATCCCACATTGCTGTGGCTCTGTTGTAGGCCAGCAGCTGTAGCTCTCATTTGACCCCTAGCCTTGGAACGCCCATACATCATGGCTGTGCCCCTAAAATACAATAAAGAAAGAAAAAAGAGCATTTTCAAACACCATATATAAAATAAACTCAAAATAGATTAAACCCCTTGTAATACTAGATACTATAAAAGTCATGGAGAAAAAAAAAAAAAACATTTTCCTGATTAAACCACAATAATTTATTTTTAATATCCGTCTCCTAAAGTAAAGGAAATCAAAATATAAATACATCAAATGGGACTTAATTAAGCTTAAAAACTTTTGTACAGCAAAGGAAACCAGAGACAAATGAAAAGACAATCTACTAACTGGGATAAATATCTGCAAATGGCATGACCAATGAGGGATTAATATCCAACGTATAGAAACAGGTCATATAAGTCAACATAAAAAACTTGATTAAAAAATGGAAAGAAGGACCGAATAGACATTTTTCCCAAGAGGAAATGCAGATGGACAATACGTACATGAAAATGTGCTCAAGATTGGGAATCATCAGCAAACTGTAAATCACAACCACAATGAGATATCAACTACACCTATCAGAATGGCTATAAACAAAATGAACACAAATAACACATGTTGGTGAGGATATAGAGATAAGGGAAGTCTCCTATACTCTTGGTAGGAATGTAAATTGGTATATCCATTATGAAAAACTGTATAGTGATTTCTCAAAAAACTGAAAATGCAACTATCATATGACCCAGCAATTCCATTCCTAGATATGTGTCCCTCCAAAACCCACAAAAACACTAATTAGATACAATACTTGTGTTCCAGTGTTCATAGCAGCATTATTTATAATTGTCAAGATAGGAAAGCAACCGAAGAGTCCATTAACTGATCAATGGATAAATTTGTACATGGTACATCCATTAATGGATAAATTTGTACATGGTATATACAAACACAGTGGAATACTACTCAGCCATAAACAGTAAGAAATTTTGCCATTTGAAGCAACTTGGATGGACCTGGAACTCATTGTGGTAAGTTAAATAAATCAGAGAAACACAAAACTATATGATATTACTTACATGTGTAATCTTAAAAATGGGACAAACTAGTGAATATAGCAATAAAGAGGCAGACTCACAGATACAGAGAACCAACTAATGGTTAGCAGAGAGGGATGGGCAATATAGGAATATCAGATTAAAAAATAAGGTCAGGAGTTCCCTTGTGGCACATGAGCTTAAGGATCCAGCATTGTCATTGCAGTGTCTCTGGTTTTTGCTGTGATGTGGATATAGTTTCTGGCCCTGGAACTTCTGTATGCTGTGGGTCCTCCCTCCAAAAAATATTATTACGAGATTATATGAAACTGTGTGTGTGAAATTTTAGAAAATTGTAAAATACCATCAAATTTAAAAATCTTTCATTCAATAAAAAAGTTTAAAAAGTGAATTAAAAAGAAAGAAAAATATTGTCAAATTATTTAAACATGTTCATAGTAGGATTATTTACCATAGCCAAGATATAGAAGCAATCTAAGTGTCCATCAACAATGAATGTATAAATAAAATGTGGTATATATATTACAATGGAATGTATTACTCATCCATAAAAATGAATGAAATAATGCAATTTGTAACAAGATGTATGGATCTAGAGGACATTATGCTTAGTCAAATAAGTCAGGAGGATAAATACAAATACATCATCAATTATATAAGTAATCTAAAAAATAAAGGAATGACTATGACACAACAGAGATAATTCACAGAGATAGAGAATAAATTAGTGGCTATCAGTGAGAAGGGTAGGAGATTAAAGAGGTACAAACTACTATGTATCAAATAAATAAGCTGCAAGGCTATATCATACAGCACAGGGAATATAGCTAATATTTTAATAACTTTAAATGGAACATAGTCTTTAAACATTTTGAATCAGAATATTGCACACCTGAAATGAATATTGTACTATACCTCAATTTTAAAAATTAATTAAAACAATTATAAAAATTTCTATTTAAAAGTATTTGTTTCATAGATCTTTCACTTGCATTACTTACAAATTTTTCAAAAATTGTGTAGAGATCTACTCTTGGGGGGAAAAACAAGAACAATTGTCTTCCACTGTACTGTTTTCTGAAGGGTACAATACACACACAAGAAAATTACTTAAAATATTTTGACAGCTATTGATTTTGGGAAATTTTCAATTTGATATCATCAAGTACTGGCTAATATTAAATATCATTTCTCATGTCCTTAAATTTATTGCTTTTGATTCTCAAATTACAGTGTTTCCAGTATTGCAATTTGCCAGTAATTTTTAGAGAAAGCAATATTTTAAAATTGCTATTTCTGTTTACGTGGAATTAGATTTTATCCTTATAGAACTGCTTGAAATTTTTTCTAACACTTTTCAGCCTTTTTCTACAATTCTCTAGTGCATATATAAGATAAAAACAGTGGGACCATTGCAAATATTATTCTAGAGAGGTCATTAAATTTACTGAGAGTGAAAGTTTCAATATCCTATTAAAATAAGCTAGTATTTATGAAAAACAGCAAACCCTTGATTTTTACACTGTGGTCTATTACTCCACATTAAAAATATTTAAGATGTTTTTAAAAAATTGGTTCTTATTCACATATTATTCTTTCTCTTTGTCTCACTGTATCATATCCCTCTGAATGGCACTCAAATCTCTTTTAACAAGCATTACAACATAAAGCCAAACTCTCTAGACATAAAATCTTAAGAAAATTCTGAAAATTCCCTCCCATCTTTTCCTAAATAATTTAATTTTCACAAGAAAGACTTATGTGTAGAAAACAGAAAGATAAGTTTAAAATATGGTGAAAAAGATTATTATTCAATGAACTTCAAACAGTGTCCAAAAATAAAAAGGGAAAATACAATATTTCTTTCTCTGGCCTTTCTCCCAGTCTAGTTCTGACTTTTGAAGTAGATGCAATATTTATCTTTACAATCCCTTAGAATTCTAATGACAAAAAGAATTACATTTTTGGGAAATGTTAGATTAAATTGCCAACCTGGAGAAATTGACTAGTTTTCACAAAACTGATTAGTATAGCCAACAGTTGAGAAAAACAACCTATCATTATCCTACATTCAAGTTCAGATAACAGCAAAATGTGAGACCAGAACCTAAGGAAAAGCCCAACTTCAGCAGAATTATTATTGTAATCTTCTCCCCCTTGCTTTTCCCTATTTAGGGGAACTGTCAAGATGCAGAGACAAAGGTGGTCTTTTGATTGAAGACAGATCATGAAGACAGATCAAGGTAGAGATGTTGATTGGTTCTCATTAACATCATGGAACTGGATAACTACTTGTAAGGCAGGCCTAATTATTTACCTCCAAAATAGGATACCTGCTTAGCCATTGTCCTTAATGACTTGTATATGTGATACTGACTTAATGTGAAATCAGGGTAAGCAGCAGGACTAAAGAGAAATGCTGAGGCTAGGCTAAGACTAGGTAAATACAATCCATTTCCCCAAGCGAAATGGACTTTATCTTTCCCTGTAGGACCAGGCTCATAACCTCCAGGGTTAGGGTTCTGGAGGATAGATTATGCATTTACCTGGTAATACTTTGCTTGGACTGCCAGAGTGCAAGTCAGTGTCAGGCATATTGGGAACATGACACCAGGCTTCCTTCCTTAGATGTCAAATTGAATAAATTGATGCTTCTTAATGTTCACCAGTATGCTGATGTTCAAGGCAGGTATTTCAGCTTGAAACAGCAAGGTCCTCTGTGGCCTGTATTTATTCACAATGAGAATAAAGGCAATGATTTAGGGGAGTTCCTACTGTGGTTCAGTGGGTTATGAAGCTAATTAGGATCCATGAGGATTCAGATCTGATACCTAGCCTTGTTCAGTGGGTTAAGGATCTGGCCTTGCCCATGGCAGTGTAGGTTACAGACGTGGTTCAGATCTGGCACTGCCGTGGCTATGGCATAGGCTGGCAGCTGTAGCTCCAATTCAATCCCTAGCATGGGAATGTCAATATGCCACATGCATGACCCTTAAAAGGAAAATACATACATATATACATAAATACATACATACATACATACATACATACATACATACATACATACAGTGGTCAATGAATCTGACTAGGAACCATGAAGTTGCAGGTTCAATCCCTGGCCTTGCTCAGTAGGTTAAGGATCCAGCCTTACTGTGAGCTGTGGTGTAGGTCACAGACACAGCTCAGATCTGGCATTGCTGTGGCGGTGGCTTAGGCCAGTGGCTACAGCTCTGATTGAACCCCTAGCCTGGGAACCTCCATATGCCATGGGTGCAGCCCTAGAAAGATAAAAAGGAAAAAAAAAAGTACATATTAGGTATTAGGGCATAGTGGTTACTCATCTTAGTGTTTTGCTTCTTGCTCTGCAGCACACAGTGGCCAATGGCACTGAAAACACCCAAAGTTGCCCACCACTCAGTGAATTTCAACACCACTACAGCTGTCAGTGGCATTCTCATAGGAAGCTTACCAGCACATTCCACTAGTGACCCAAAGGGCAGCTGCTCAGAATCTCATCAGCACTCCAGCAAGTAGCTTGCTAGTAGTGAGTTTACTTGGCTAGCCCCTATACACAGCACCTCAGTGAAGTTTTTCCACTCTCCAGTGGGCCACTCAAGCACCCTCTTCACAAAGGTTTGAATCTCAGCCTTAGTGGGAGCTGAAGAAGCTCTTCCAATTGTGTTTCTGCCTCGGATACTGTGGCTCAGCCAGAGAGGTAGTAGATGATCCATGTATCTGCTCTCCCCATATTCTTTAGAATTATCTTTAGTACATAGCAGTTAATACCTCATTATTATTTAAAAATTATTTATACTAAACTCTCCCTGTTCCCCCTGTTTTCCTCATTCTTAATAAGATAATAACATTGCTTACCTTACAGGACATATAATACTTAATACTTGGTATGGAATAATTTGTGAGTGGAGGACTGAGTAACACATTTTGGACTAATCTTCCTGAGCCTCTTAGTCTGTTCTGGATGCTCTAAAGAAATACTCCCAACTGGATGCTTTATGAACAGGAGAAATTTATTGCTAATCCTTCTGGAGGCTGAAAGTCCAAGATCAGAGTGCTAGCACAGTTGGATGAGGGCCCTTTTCTGGGTCACAGACTTCTCATTGTATTTTCATATGGTAGAAGAGACTAGGGAGCTCTACAGGGACTCTTTTATATGGTACTGATTCCATCCATTCTAGATTCTACCTCCATAACTTAAAACACCTCACAAAGGACCTCACTTACTAATATCATCATCTCTGGGGGTTAAGATTATATAATAAAATTTGGGGGACACAAATATTCAGACCATAGAACTGAGGTTTAAATCGAAAACACACAGCTAGATTGACTATTTGTGAAAAATACGTAAATTAACTGCATGATAATATTCAGCATCTCCTAAGTTTTCATATAAATTAATATTGAAAAGTCTATTTAGGGGAAGGATCAAGATGGTAAAGGAGAAAGATGTGACACTCACCTTCTCCCACAAACACATCAAATAACAACAAAAAAAAACTACATGTATAGTGATTCACACAGAACATCTACTGAACACTGGCAGAAGACCTTAAACCTCCAAAAAGGGCAAGAAACTCTTCATATAATGAGGTAGAACAAAAGGAGAAAAAAGAGAGAGGAGAAAAAAGGAATCAGGATGGGACCAGCACTCCTGAGAGGGAGCTGTGAAAGAGAAAATTGATATGCACCCTGGGAAGACACCTAACTGATTGTGAGATCAGCTGAGATGGAGGGCCATCAGCCTTGAAGAAAAGCACAGCAGCCAGAATGAGGAGGGAAAAGCAGAGAAAGAGAGAGAGAGCTGCACAAATCATCAGTACCACCACCCCCAGACACCACAGCCTGAGACACTCAGGTGGGGGCTGGGCACTGAGACTCAGGCTCTGGAGGTCATTTCTGGGGAAAGAACTAGGGTTGGATGTGTGGAGACAGCCTGAGGGGCTAGGGAGTGGTCCCAAGAGCTGGGGAGCTAAGTGCCAGTGTAGAGGGAAACTTGGAAGAGGTCTGGGCCAAAAGAAGTCCTCACACCAAATAATAAGCCTTGACAAAACACTCAGGAGTGCTCTTGCATATAAATAGCCCTCCAAGGCTATAGTAGTTGTTTTCCCTAAACTCATAGAATAAGAAGAGTATAAGCAAAATGAAGAAGCTTACGAACCACTCCCAGGTAAAAGAACAGGATAATTCCCCTGAAGGAGCAAACAATTAAACAGACCGCTGCAGTCTAACAGACACAAATGTCAAAAAGAAGATAGTGAAAATACTGAAGGAATTAAGAGCAGATAGGAACAGTAATGCAGATTACTTTAGAAAGGAAATAGAAAATATAAGGAGGAGCCAAGAAAAATTAAAAAAAAATTCATTTGCAGAGACATAAGCTGAGTTAAAGGCATTGAAAAGTAGAATGAATAATGCAGAGGAATAAATAAGTGACTTGGAGATAGACTAATGGAAAACACCAAATCAGAACAACAGACAGAAAACTAAATGAAAAGACACGAAAGCAATATAAGGGATTTATGGGATAATATTAAGTGGGCTAATCTATGAATAATAGGGATTACAGAAGGAGAAGAACGAGGGATTGAAAATATATTTGAAGAAATTATGGCTGAAAACATTCCAAATCTAAAGGACACAGATATCAAGATGCAGGAAACACAGAGGGCCTCAAACAAGTTGAACCCAAACAGGCCTGTGCTAAAGGCATATTATAATAAGATGGCAAAGGTTAAAGATAAGGAGAGGATTCTACCTCCTGCAGCTCAATACCAAAAAACCAAACAACCCCATCAAAAAATGGACAGATCTAATTAGACCATTCTCCTCAGAGGACATATAGATGGTCAAAAAACACAGGAAAACATGTTCAAACATCACTCATTATTAGAAAAATGCAAATCAAAATTACTATGAGATACCACCTTACACCAGCCAGAATGACCTTCATCAAAAAGTCTGCAAATGTTAAATGCCAGAGAGAGTGTAGAGAAAAGGGAACCCTATTATACTGTTGGTGGGAATGTAAATTGATGCAAGCACTGTCGAAAACAGTATGGAGATTCCTCACAAAACTAAAATAGAATTACTATTTGATCCAGAAATCCCACTCCTGGGCATCTATCCAGAGAAAACCATGACTCGAAAAGATACATATACTGAAATGTTCATTGCAGCATTATATAGGATAGCCAAGACATGGAAACAACCTAAATGCCCTTTGACAGAGGAGTGGATAAAGAAGGTGTGGTACACATACAAATGGAATATTACTCAGCCATTAAAATGAAAGAAATAATGGCATTTGCAGCCACATGGATGGAACTAGAAATTATCATGCTAAGTGAAATTACTCAGACAGTGAGACACCAATGTCATATGCTATCACTTCCATGTGGAATCTTAAAAAAGGACACAATGAACTACTTTGCAGAACAGGTACTGACTCACAGATTTTGAAAAACTTATGTTTTCCAAATGAGACCTTTTGGGGGGTGAGAGGATGGCCTGGGGGTTTGGGATGAAAATATTATAAAATTGGGTTGTGATGATCTTTGTATAACTATAAATGTAATAAAATTTGTTGAGTTAAAAAAATGAGAGGATTCTAAAGGAAGCAAGAGCAAAACAAAGAGTTAATTATAAGGAACTCCCATAAGGTTATCAGCTGTCTTCTCTACAGAAACACTACAGGCCAGAAGAGAGTGGTAAGATATATTCAATGTTCTAAAAGCCAAAAGTATGCACCCTATAACACTCTACCCAGCAAGAATATCATTTAAGATAGAAGGTGAAATAAATAATTTCTTCAACAAATAAAAACTGAAAAAGTATGGGAATAATAAACCCATTCTAGAAAAAAACACTGAAAGTACCAGGAAATAGGATGGAGGAAATCTCAGTTGGAAAGTAATCACTTAAATAATCCAGTATAAAGATCAAAGAGAAACAAACAAACAAAAAAATATTGTAAAAGTGACAGTAAATACAAAGAACTGCAAAAGGATAAAAATGAAGGTAAAAAAGCTACAGGCATCAAGACAGTGTGGTACTGGTACCAAAACAGACATATAGAACAATGGAACAGAATAGAGAACCCAGAAATAAACTGAGATACCTATGGTCAATTAATCTTTGACAATGGAACCAAGAATATAAAATGGTAAAAAACACAGTCTCTTCAGCAAGTGGTTCTGGGAAGACTGAATAGCTGCCTATAAATCAGTGAAACCAGAACACCCCTTCACAAAAATAAACTCAAAATGGCTTAAAGACATAAACATAAGACAAAACATCATAAAAGTCCTGGAAAAGAACATATTCACTGAAAAAAAAAATGCTCAACATCACTAATTACTAGAGAAATGTAAATCAAAAATATAATAAAGTACCATCTCACACTGGTCAGAATGGCTGTAATTAATAAGCCTACAAATAACAAACACTGGAGACAGTGTGCAGAAAAGTGAACCCTACTACACTGTGGTGGGAATGTAAATTGGTACAACCACTATGGAAAACAGTATGGAATTACCTCAGAAAACTAAATATAGAACTACTTTATAATCCAGCAATCCCACTCTTGGGAATATATCTGGACAAAACGTTCATTGAAAAAGATACATGCTCCCCTAAATTCATTGCAGCACTATTCACAATAGCCAAGACATGGAAACAATCTAAATGTCTATCAACAGATGAATGGATTCAGAAGATGTGGAATGTGCACAATGCAATACTACTCAGCCTTAAAAAAGAACAAAATAATGCCATTTGCAGCAATATGGATGGAACTACTGATTCTCATACTAAGAGAAATAAGACAGAAAGAGAAAGTCAAATACCATGTGATATCACTTATATCTGGAAGCTAAAATATGGCACAGATGCACCTATGTACAAAACAGTCTCACAGACATGGAGAGCAGTCTTGTGGTTCTAAAGAGGAATAGTGAGGGAGTGGGATGGACTGAGAATTTGGGGCTAGTAGATACAAGCTATTGCACTTGGAGTGGATAAATAATGAGATCCTGCTGTATAGCACAGGGAACTACATCCAATCACTTGTGATTGAACATGATGCAAGATAATAAGAGAAAAATAATATATATATATGTATAACTGTGTCACTTTGCTATAAAGCAGAAATTGACAGAATATTGTAAATCTAGTATAACTAAAATTATCATTTGTTAAATATAAAAGAAAAAAATGTAGAACATGTACACAATGGAATACTACTCACACATAAAAAAGAACAAACCAATGCTATTTGTGGGAACATGGATAGAACTAGAGATTCTCATACTAAGTGAAATAAGACAGAAAGGGGAAGACAAATACCATATCATATCACATATATCTAGAATATGAGACATGGCGCAAATGAACCTATCTACAGAAAAGAAACAAACTCATGGACATGGAGAACAGACTTGTAGTTGTCAAGAGGGATCGGGAGGGAATGGGATGGACCTGGAGTTTGGGGTAGTAGATGCAAATAATTAGAGTATATAAGAAATGAGATCCTGCTGTGTAGCACAGGGATCTATATCTAATCACTTGTGATGGAACATGATGGAGGATAATGTGAGAAAAAGAATGTACATATATTTTTAACTGGTCACTTTGGTGTACAGCAAAAATTGACAGAACATTGAAAATCAACTATAATAAAAATTTTAAAAAAGGAAAAGTCCATTTTGACTCTACATTCTATTATCAGACATATATCTTTCTGCAGATTACATAAGGTCCATATTACTATATTATATGGGTGAAAGGAATCAAAATATACAAACTTGCAATTGCAAAATAAGTCACAGAGATGTAATGTACAGTATGGTGGCTATAGTTAGTAATATTGTACTACTTATTTGAAATCTACTAAGATAGCAGATCTTAAAAGTACTCATCACAATGGAAAAATCTAACTATGGACAATGACAGATGTTACTGGACTTACTGTGGTTATCATTTAGCAATATATACAAATATTGAATATAATTATGTTGTACACCTGAAACCAACACAATTATGTAAACTATGCCTCAATAAAAAAATGAAAGGCAACAAAATTGTCCACAAACTTAGAATCTTGCATATTTTGAAAGAGATTCATTTTATCCCCCAAAACTGGAATGTAAAAATTCTCAAAAAAGTCCACGGCTAATCAATTTTTCTCAGTTGAATAAAGTTACAAGGAGCAAATATCATATGTAAGAGGGTGGCTTCCCATGATGCTATTCTGGATCACTTTTAAAATAGTTACACCTTTAAATTTAGAGAGTGACCCATTTACTAGAATGCTTAGGAATAAGTCATATAAATTATATTGATTACTTAATTGGATGATTATCATCCTGCTTACTCCACTAGTAAATTCACATCTATTAGAACACAGAACTCATCTTTCTCTCCATTTGCTGGTTCTGACTCTTACTGATGCTAATTTCTGCCTTCTGCTGACTAATTACAGAATTAGCTCATGGCAGATCATAACAACTCTCAGGACCTCAGTTGGGCAGTGACTGACAATAAACCTAAAAAAAAAAACAACGATGATAACAAAAAAAAACATGTTGTAGGATGAATCAGACTTTACCTTGATTCACACTCATCCCTTTGTATAGCCATTTGGCAGGGAAAAAAAAAAAAGCCTATTTTGACTCTGTGTACTGCCATTCAATATAATATACCCTTGCAGATCCAGATTACAAAAGATCTATATTACAATACTATACTATCTAGCTCAATATGCTATTTTCAGTAAACCATCAAAAATGTCAAAAAGTTCTAAATGTCTGTCCTAAGACCATAATTCCACAAACATTAAACATACGTTTTGACCAGGCAAATTAATCATTTTCTGAAACAATGAATATTGCTTCCCAGGGGTACTGCATCAGCCAAAAACCACTTAAATTCAGTTTAATTTATGTTTATAAATTATGTTTATAAATTAAATGCATTATTACTCTGTCTGAATTTGTATAATACCCAGTGATAAATCAATAAGCCTCTACAGCACACCAAACATACTATATAACACATGCTATACCAAATGAAAAAAATCATCCACTTTGTATAAAAATATTTCATAATCTAAATATATTTCCCCTTGAATTTTCTGAAGTTAATTGGGGTAAATCAAATGCTTCCATATCCCTATTATTTATGAACTATAATGTCTCAATCATTTGTCAATTTCTTTTTATTGAATTAGAATACTTTGACAACCAGAATAGAAATTCCAACTTTCAAACGCCTTAACACTGTATGTTGGTGATTTTTTTTGTATAAATAAAATTAAATATTAAAACTAAAGCAAAAGCTTAGTGGGCTAGCTGCCTTAATTTAATTATTCCTCAGAATAGATAAAGAAGAAAGTTAAATGAGAAAAATGCTAAATATATTTCTGGTAAATAAGTTTAATCATGATTTTTTTTCCTATATCATTTCTAGACTGGTCATATATTTCTAGTTATAGGTCATTATAATGAGCTAAGAAAAGATCCACTACAATCACTTTTTATTTCTGTTTCATTCCTATTGAAAATTTATAATAGGTACCCTCCTTTTCACTTATTCCAAGGATTGGGTGCCCATTATTAAAATTATTAAAACCTTACTATAAGGTATAATGTAAAATTTTGAGATCTGTAATGTGCTTTCAACATAAAAAATCATGCAAATGAATATTATGATGAGGAAAGCTTGGCTTCCACATCAATCTCATGTTTTAACAGATATGAGAATTTAATGGAGATGGTGGAGCATATGCATTTTCAGCTGGCACTAAAGAGAAAAATGCAAAAAAGTTACAGTTGATTGGAATTGCTTGGCAGAAACATTCACTTAATGTGGTCCAAAATTATGTCTAATATTATGCTGGCTAGATTTAGGAAACAAATATACTTAACTGACACTTATGTAGAATATTTAAGATATTGCTGCGGATAAACCCTTTATGGATGATAATCTGTTTAGAATAAAGCGCAGACAAATATCTTGTCTAGCAGAGCCCTATTTTTAATTTATATATTTTATTCCAACTTTAAAACACACTGTTACTGGCATGCCCATGAAATTAATTGAAAAGAATTGAAGCACTTATAAAAATTACTAGGAAGGAAACATTTTATTGCATTTTTACAACAGAGCACTTTAAATGCACATTATAAATAAGGAAATAAAGGCAACATTAATCGATTTTGCCATTTTTCTATGTGCTAAGGGGCTGAGATGGAGAAAATTTATTTAGCAATTTATTAAATAAGTGAATTGATAATTTTTAAAAAGTACAAATACTTATGTTAAAATAATGGATAACTGAGGATTTGGGGGAGGTCCATTAGCTTCTGTATACATGTAGTATTTGCATGGTATGTATTTCGGGGCATCATTTGCACCCACACCTCTACTGCAGGAAAGCAAACTATTTTTCTGAAATTATACTTAATGTTACCTACAGAGGCTTGTTGGAAATCCTGGTATTCAAACATAATTCAGTTTTAACACACATTATTGACCTCAAATAAATCCTCTTAAAGTTACTTGATATTCAGGATAATAGAGTTCTCAGTTAACGGGATATAGATAGTACTTTTAAAATACAGATATTATCATCTGGATTTCCTGCTGTGGAGCAATGGGATTGACAGTGTCTCTGGAGTGAAGCAGGCAGGTTTGATGCCCAGCCCAGCTCAGTGGATTAAAGGATCTGGTGTTACCTTAGCTGAGGCAAAAATTGCTACTGAGGCTCAGATCTGTTCCCTGGCCTGGGGAACCCGTAGGTTATGGGAAGCCCAAAAAAGAAAAAAAAAAAAGATACTGGGATCTATACATTTTTTTTTTGGCATGGGGTATGTGGGGATTTGTTAAGTGATTGTAATCTGCTATTTACTGAAAGTATACTATTCCCCATATACTGAATCACATATGTCATTTATGTATTGCTTTATTAATATTTCCCAAAACATTGAGAAGATATATTTTCCTACCACATCTGAGAAAACTGAGGCTTGTTCAATAATTTGTCTTTTTTATAAGCTTTTCTATTAGGATAACAAAACTTTCTAACTCCAAAACTTGTCACAAAAAGATTATAACAATTTCTCACCTATAGTTAAGATGTGCAATAAAATTTTGAAATTTAAATAAAAGAAAAAATAAGCAATAAAAGCAAGATTATCAGTGAGGATTAAGCAAACGATTTCTGCCTGAATATATCTCACTACACAGAAAAAGAGGTCAATAGGCCCAAATTAAAAAGCAATAGTGCCGTAGGATAATGTATATATATTATCATTCTGAATGTCAGGCTGTTCATCTTCAAAGTAAATAACACTTGACATATATATCATTCTGTGAGGTAAGTGATCGAGGATACATAAAAGCATAGTACCCACTAGAAGTATACACTAGAAAACTATAATCTTAATATTTTAGTCCTCTGTTGTTTCTTCCATGGGGGAAGGTGGTTATAAGTAAGCTAGTTACATAGGTATAAGGACTGTTTTATCCAATGTGAAAGTATAATTTCATGACTCCGGTAACGCCATGTTAAACTGTCAGAAATAAACAATAAACTAAGCAAATACTCAGTAATATGAGAGATTTTAACAAACATCTCTCAGGAAATGTGAGGACAAACAGACAAATACATTAAGATACATTTTTAGGAGACTATTCTTTTTTTTTTTTTAATTTTATTTTCCCACTGTACAGCAAGGGGGTCAGGTTATCCTTACATGTATACATTACAATTATATTTTTCCCCCAGCCTTTCTTCTGTTGCAACGTGAGTATCTAGACAAAGTTCTCAATGCTTTTCAGCAGGATCTCCTTGTAAATCTATTCTAAGTTGTGTCTGATAAGCCCAAACTCCCGATCCCTCCCACTCCCTCCCCCTCCCATCAGGCAGCCACAAGTCTCTTCTCCAAGTCCATGATTTTCTTTTTTAAGGAGATGTTCATTTGTGCTGGATATTAGATTCCAGTTATAAGTGATATCATATGGTATTTGTCTTTGTCTTTCTGGCTCATTTCACTCAATATGAGATTCTCTAGCTCCATCCATGTTGCTGCAAAGGGCATTATGTCATTCTTTTTGATGGCTGAGTAGTATTCCATTGGGTATATATATCACTTCTTCCGAATCCAATCATCTGTCGATGGACATTTGGGTTGTTTCCATGTCTTGGCTATTGTGAATAGTGCTGAAATGAACATGCGGGTGCACGTGTCTCTTTTAAGTAGAGTTTTGTCCGGATAGATGCCCAAGAGTGGGATTGCGGGGTCATATGGAAGTTCTATGTATAGATTCCTAAGGTATCTCCAAACTGTTCTCCATAGTGGCTGTACCAGTTTACATTCCCACCAACAGTGTAGGAGGGTTCCCTTTTCTCCACAGCCCCTCTAGCACTTGTTATTTGTGGATTTATTAATGATGGCCATTCTGACTGGTGTGAGGTGATGTCTCATGGTCGTTTTGATTTGCATTTCTCTTATAATCAGCGATGTTGAGCATTTTTTCATGTGTTTGCTGGCCATCTGTATATCTTCTTTGGAGAAATGTCTATTCAGGTCTTTTGCCCATTTTTCCATTGGTGGATTGGCTTTTTTGCTGTTGGGTTGTATAAGTTGCTTATATATTCTAGAGATTAAGCCCTTGTCCATTGCATCATTTGAAACTATTTTCTCCCATTCTGTAAGTTGTCTTTTTGTATTCTTTTGGGTTTCCTTTGCTGTGCAAAAGCTTGTCAGTTTGATTAGGTCCCATGGGTTTATTTTTGCTCTAATTTCCATTGCTTTGGGAGACTGACCTGAGAAAATATTCATGATGTTGATCAGAGAGTGTTTTGCCTATGTTCTCTTCTAGGAGTTTGATGGTGTCCTGTCGTATATTTAAGTCTTTCAGCCATTTGGAGTTTATTTTTGTGCATGGTGTGAGGGTGTGTTCTAGTTTCATTGCTTTGCATACAGCTTTCCAGGTTTCCCAGCAATGCATGCTGAATAGACTTTCTTTTTCCCATTTGATGTTCTTGCCTCCCTTGTCAAAGATTAATTGACCATAGGTGTCAGGGTTTATGTCCGGGTTCTCTATTCTGTTCCATTGGTCTGTCTGTCTGTTTTGATACCAGTACCACACTGTTTTGATGACTGTGGCTTTGTAGTGTTTCTTGAAGTCTGGGAGAGTTATGCCTCCTGCTTGGTTTTTGTTTCTCAGGATTGCTTTGGCGATTCTGGGTCTTTTGTGGTTCCATATAAATGTTTGGATTGTTTGTTCTAGTTCTGTGAAAAATGTCATGGGTCATTGGATAGGGATTGCATTGAATCTGTAGATTGCTTTGGGTAGTATGGCCATTTTTACAATATTGATTTTCCCAATCCAGGAACATGGAATATCTTTCTATTTCTTTACATCTTCTTTGATTTCTTTGATTAAAGTTGTATAGTTCTTGGCATATAGGTCCTTTACTTCCTTGGTCAGGTGTAATCCGAGGTGTTTGATTTTGTGAGGTGCAATTTTAAAATCTATCGTATTTACGTATTCCTTTTCCAACATTTCATTGCTGGTATACAGAAATGCCACTGATTTCTGAATGTTAATCTTATATCCTGCTACTTTGCTGAATTTATTAACCAGTTCAAGTAGTTTTGGGGTTGAGTCCTTAGGGTTTTCTATGTATAGTATCACATCATCTGCATACAGTGACAGTTTTACCTCTTCTCTTCCTATATGGATGCCTTTGATTTCTTTGGTTTGTCTAATTGCTGTTGCTAGGACTTCCAAAATTATGTTGAAGAGCAGTGGTGAGAGTGGGCATCCCTGCCTTGTTCCAGATTGGAGTGAGAAGGCTTTCAGTTTTTCCCCATTGAGGATTATATTTGCTGTGGGTTTATCATAAATGGCTTTGATTGTATTCAGGAATGTTCCCTCTATACCCACTTTGGCGAGGGTCTTGATCATGAATGGATGTTGGACTTTGTCAAATGCTTTTTCTGCGTCTATTGAGATGATCATATGATTTTTGACTTTTTTTTGTTAATGTGGTATATGATGCTGATTGATTTGCGTATGTTGAACCATCCTTGTGAACCTGGGATGAACCCAACCTGGTCATGGTGTATAATTTTTTTGATATGTTGTTGGATTCGGTTGGCTAAGATTTTGTTGAGAATTTTTGCATCTATAGTCATCAAAGATATTGGGTGATAGTTTTCTTTTTTCATGGTATCTCTGTCTGGTTTTGGAATGAGGGTGACGGTGGCATCATAGAATGTCTTTGGGAGTATTCCTTCTTCTTCAACCTTTTGAAAGAGTTTAAGGAGGATGGGCACCAGTTCCTCTTTATATGTTTGATAGAATTCGCCTGTGAAGCCATCTAGTCCTGCACTTTTATTTGTAGGGAGTGTTTTTACGACCTCTTCAATTTCATTTCTGGTGATCGGTCTGTTCAGTTGGTCTGTTTCTACTTGATTCAGTTTTGGCAGGCTGTAAGATACTAGAAAATTGTGCATTTCTTCCAGATTGTCAAACTTGTTGCCATATAGTTGTTCATAGTATTCTCTTATGGTTTTTTGTATTTCTGCAGTATCCGTTGTGATTTCTCCTTTTTCATTTATAATTTTGGTTATTTGGGTTCTTTCTCTCCTCTTTTTAGTGAGTCTGGCCAGGGGTTTGTCAATTTTGTTCACCTTTTCAACGAAGCAGCTCTTGGTTTTATTAATTTTCTTTATTGTTTTTTGAGTCTCTATTTTATTGATTTCTTCTTTGATCTTTATAATTTCCTTCCTTCTGCTGACTTTAGGCCTTTTTTGTTCTTCTTTTTCTAATTCATTTAGGTGGAGGGTTAAGTTGTCCATTTGGAATCTTTCGTCTTTTTTGAGAAAGGCCTGTGTTGCTATAAATTTCCCTCTGAGCACTGCTTTTGCAGCATCCCATAGATTTTGAGCGGTTGTGTCTTCATTATCATTTGTTTCAAGGTAGTTTTTGATTTCCTTCTTGATTTCCTCATTGACCCATTGGTTTTTGAGTAGCATGTTGTTTCATCTCCATGCAGTAGGTTTTTTCTCTTAACTTTTCCCATGGTTGATTTCTAATTTCATGGCATTGTGGTCAGAGAAGATACTTGAGATAATTTTATGCTCCTAAATTTATTGAGGTTATCTTTGTGTCCCAATATGTGGTGGATTCTTGAGAATGTTCCATGAGCATTTGAGAAGAATGTGTATTGTGATTTTTTTGGATGTAGTGTCCTGAAGATATCAATCAAGTCTAACTTTTCTATTGTTTCCTTTAGGATCTCTGTTGCTTGATTGGTTTTCTTTTTAGAGGATCTGTCCATTGATGTGAGGGGGGTATTAAGGTCTCCTATGATGATTGTATTCGCATCAATATCTCCCTTTATGTCTGTAAATATTTGTTGTATGTATCTGGGTGCTCCTGTATTTGGGGCATATATGTTGACGATAGTAACATCCTCTCCTTGGATGGATCCCTTAATCATTCAGTAGTGTCCTTCTTTGTCTTTCTTTATGTCTTTTGTTTAAAGTCTATTTTGTCTGTATGAGGTTGTGACTCCCTTTTCTGTCATGTCTATTGGCGGACTATTTTTTCCCCACCCTTTCACTTTCAATCTATATGTATCTTTTGTCCTAAGGTGAGTTTCTTGTAGGCAGCATATTGAAGGTTTTTGCCTTTTTATCTACTCAGCCACTCTGTGTCTTTTGATTGGGGCGTTCAGTCCATTGACATTTAAGGTGATAATTGATAGATGATTATTTATTGCCATTTGAACCTCGTGTTCCAGTTGATTCTATGGTTCTCCATTCTTTTTCTTTCTTTTTTTTTTTTTTTTTTTTGGTTGGATGGTCTCCTGTTATACTGTCTTGAGTGTTATTTTTTTTCATTTTTTACAAATGCAATATTTGTTTTGGCTTATGGTTGCCCTGTTTTTTAAGTATGCTACACCCCTTCCCATAATTGTTGTGTTTATCCTGATGGTCCTGTAAGTTTCAAAACCCTTCATTACTATATTAAAATTAAGAAGAGAAACATACAACTAAACCAAGGGTTATTTACTTCCTAACATCCCTTGCCAAAATTTAAGGTTTTGATGACTCTTTTTTATTTTTTTTCTTTTTAATTTCATTTTGTTTGAAGCATGTTCATGATTAAATCTGTATGCTGGCTTATTTGAGTCACTGCTCTCTGATTGCGGTTTCCTCAGTCCTAGTTCTTCCTTTCTTTTTTTTTCTTTTCTTTTTTCTTCCCTTTCCTTCCTTTCTTTTTGGTTTAGAGAAGCCCTTTCATGTTCCTTTAACCTGGGTTTTTTGTTGCAGTATTCTTTTAGTTTTTGTTTGTTGGAAAAAATTTTTTTTCCCCTTCTATTTTAAATGATATTCTTGCTGGATAGAGTATTCTAGGTTGCATATTTTTTCCTTTGAGCACTTAAATATCTCTTGCCATTCCCTCCTGGCTTTTAGTGTTTCTGTAGAGAAGTCAGCTGATATTCTTATGGGGGTTCCCTTGTAGGTAACATTCTGTTTTTCTCTGCTGCCTTTAGGATCCCTCTTTATCACTAACTTTTGCCATTTTTATTATGATGGTTCTGCTGTGGGTCTATTTGGGTTCAGTTTGTTTGGGGCCCTCTGTGCTTTGTATCTTGAACCCAGTATCCTTTAGATTTGGGAAGTTTCCAGCGATAATTTCTTCAAATATATTTTCCATCCCCTTATCTTTTTCTACTCCTTCTGGATCCTATTATGCGTAGATTGGCCCACTTTATGTTATCCCATAGGTCCTTATATTTCTTTCCGTTTTTTTTGATTTGGTTTTCTGTCTGCTGACCTGATTGGGTGATTTCTATTATTCTATCTTCCATGTCACTGATTCGTTCTTCTGCATTATTCATTCTGGTTTTTCTGCCCTTAGTTCAGTTTGATCTCTGCAAATGAATGTTCCAGTTTTTCTTGGCTCCGCTTATCTTTTCTAGTTCCTTTCTGAGGGTATCGGCATTACTGTTCATATCTTCTCTAATTCCTTCAGTATTTTCACTGTTTCTCTTTGAACTCCAGATCTGTCAGACTGTAGAGATCTGTTTCATTGTTGTGTTTTAGGTGAGTTCTCCTGTTGGTTTGACTGGGGGGTGGTTTCTCAGCCTTCCTCTTGCTTGTTGTTTTCTTTCTCTCTGAGGAGTTATACTCTCCGTGATCGGGCAGTGTTTGCCTTGTCATTGCCATGGAATATTTCCTGAGGGCTGGCATTGTTGGTCAATCTTTTTTGAGGCAGTGTGGCTTTTCTGGAGTGTTGATGGGGCTAACAGTGTTTCTTTGAAGCAAAGGAGGACTTCCTGAGGGCAGACAGGACTGGGAGGTCCACAGCACGATGGTAGCAGATTTCACTTGGTTATGCAGAGCTTGCTCTGGTGTTTTTAGGCTGTGGGGTTCTTGCAGGGGGTTGGTGGTGTTGGACAGCTTTTTCCTCAGGAGTCAGCACCCCCTGGGTGCGGGAGCAGGTATCGGGGTCTGGGAACCAAGAGGCTCATCCCTAGGGCCCCCAACTCAGAAGGCTGCCGAGAATGTAGGCAGATCTTTTCACAGTCTGGCCAAGCTTTTGCAGATTTTCTGGGCTCGGGGCTCTTCTAGGGGGCTGGTGGTGCTGAGCACTATTCCGTGGGAGTGGGGCACCCCCTAGGGGTCTTGGGGGGTAGCAGGGCCACTGGAAACCCAAGAGGCTCCTCCCCAGGGCACCCACTCAGAAAGACCATCTGAGATCTTTTCCCGCTTGCCAGGCTTGTTGCAGCTTTTCTGGGCTGTAGGGGTCCTTCCTGGAGCTGGCAGTCCTATACAGCTGATCCCTAAGGCACCCCTGGGGGCTTGCGGTTACAGGGCCTGTTGTCACTGAAGAGGCTCCTCCCCGGGGCAGCCCGACTCAGAAAAACCGTCCAGAAATTAGGCAGATCTATTCACTGCCTGGCTAGCTTGTCTAGCTTTTCTGGGCTGCAGGCCTTTTCTCGGGGGCTGGTGGTGTTTGGTGCTGCTCTGCGGAAGTGTAGCCCCTCCAAAGGCAAGCAGACCTGTGCAGGACAGCCCCTGTGGTGGTAGGCTTCAGGCAATTGTTGAGGCCAGCCCTCCTGGATGGCAGGCAGCCCCAGGTTCGGCGAGAGCGAGGGGGTGGCGGGGGGGGGGAGGGGATGCCTGGGAAGCACAGCTTTCAGCTAGCTAGCGGGCCTGTAAGCTTGCTGTGGCGTGGGGGGTATTCTATGGGGACCCACCCCTTCTTCTCTCCCCTCCCCAGCATGGGTGCAACCAGGCTCTTCCCAGGTTCCCTCTGATGCGGCTTTCCACTTCCCCGCCCCTAGATTATTGCTCCCTTCCTCTGTGACAGCTTTGTTTTCTAGTCTCCCAGGCAGTCTCTGCCCCGTCAAATGGTTTCTAGACCTCCCAAGCAGTTTCCGCTCCACGCCGCCCCCCCAGCCCTAACCTCTGGATCCTAGGTCTCGGTGCCCAGCCCCCACCCAGGCGTCCCCCGGCCCTTTCTCGGCAACTAACCTCTGGAGCCGAAGTCTCGGTGCCCAGCCCCCACCCAGGCGTCTCAATTTTTGGTGACTGTGCCCGTAGTTCCATTCGGTTCTTGATCAGCTTTTCAGTACTCCAACTTATTGCTACACTCTTCTCTGCATCTGAAGATTCCTCCGGTTCGTTTGTTCTTTCCCCCGTGTAGGTGACTTTCCAGGGTGCAGGATCCCTTTCTCCTCCGCAGTTCCCTTTCAGGAGGGCCCTTCCCTCTCAGATTCACCTTCTCTCACTCTCCTCTTTTCTCCCGTTCTGCCCAGTAATGTCACGAAATTCTTGCCATTATTGGAGTTTAGGTTCTTCTGCCAGCGATTGGTTGCTGTTCTGTGTGAGTCATTTATTCTGTAGATGTGCTTTTTTTTGTTGTGTTTGTGGGAGAGGGCGAGCGTGTCCCCCTACTCCTCTGCCATCTTGTCCTCTCTAGGAGACTATTCTTCATGGCTCTATTGTATTTCTGAGTTTGAACAAAAGTGCTGATAATTTTCTGGACTATTTCTCAAGATTATTTGTATAGCCAACAGCCTTGAAAGATACAGTTTTTCTCTTCCAGGTAAAAAAGGAAAACTTGCTTATCCCCTTAGAAGATGTATATTCAAAATTTAGCCATTGTTTAGAGATTAATACGTAACTGGTAAAATTACAAAGAAAAAATAAGAAAATATTTTGTAAAAGTAACTTTTACTAAGGTCAATACACTTTCTATATTTTAATTCCTTGAATGAATTCTAAATTAACTGATTTGAGGTAAGTATTTAAGTGAAAATTATGTGTCCACAGGTGTGGGATGATCCAGGAATTGTCAAGTCCTGGTGTTTTTGCAGTTTGCTCTTTGGTAACATTTCATTTTCAATCCGGTTACATTCTAAATTGATGGGAAACCAATCATCTGTTGATGGATGATGTGGTATATATACACAATGGAATACTACTCAGCCAGAAAAAAGAACGACATAATGCCATTTGCAGCAACATGGATGGAACTAGAGAATCTCATATTGAGCGAAATGAGCCAGAAAGACAAAGACAAATACCATATGATATCACTTATAACTGAATCTAATATCCAGCACAATGAACATCTCCTCAGAAAAGAAAATCATGGACTTGGAGAAGAGACTTGTAGCTGCCTGATGGGAGGGGGAGGGAGTGGGAGGGATCGGGAGCTTGGGCTTATCAGACACAATTTAGAATAGATTTACAAGGAGATCCTGCTGAGTAGCATTGAGAACTTTGTCTAGATACTCATGTTGCAACAGGACAAAGGGTGGGGAAAAAAAATATAATTGTAATGTATACATGTAAGGATAACTTGATCCCCTTGCTGTACCGTGGGAAAATAACAATAAATAAATAAAAAATAAATAAAAAATAAAAAATAAAAAAATAAATTGATGGGAAATATTCTGAAGTCTGGAAAACTTAAAAAATAAATAAAAATTAAAAAATAAAAAAATAAATTGATGGGAAATATTCTGAAGTCTGGAAAACTTGAGAACAAGTAAAGATTTTAGCATAGCCAAACCTGCTGTTACCATTAATTTGTTTTATTCCAAGCAAATTTACAATGCTGGTTTGCTAGTAATAGTTGAGACAATATTGCTCATCGCTATGGAACTATTAAATTTGAAGGAAATTATATATGCATTAAGACCAATACTTAGTGTTGATAATTCTACTGTATTTTTAGTCATGGAGCCCCAAATGAGTACTTTAAATGTGCTGGCTGGCAGAGGAAAAAAAAATCCATGGGGTTTTCTGACCTACTTCCTATATAAGATAAGTAACTGAAAATCAGCAAGAGAGATACCTGCTGTGTGAATAACATGTGGAGAAGAATTGAAAAGGAACTTCAAAAATGAAGTTATAATATTTATTTTAAGAATGTAGTTGGAATATTACATGTATCTTTAAAGAGCTAGTCCCAGATACCCTTTCATGCTTATTGCATTCAACATAATATCTTTCAAAACTAATTTGTAGCAACAGAATTCAGAAAAATGATGACTAAGCAGAAAGAAAGGACTTGACTCATCACAAAGGAGAGACAAATATACAGACATACTTAGAGATTATTTTCTAATTTCTTAAGCTATTTATATTTTATCCTGAAAGGGTTATTTTTACATGTAAATTGAAAAATGATTAGACATGTCAGAATCTTCACCAAAATATCAGTTCTTTTACATGAATCCTACTTCTTCAAAAAACATTTGCTCTAAAGATATAGAAGAAATTATAAATTGCTAAATTAAGAAGCTAGATGTATATAATACCATAAATATCTCAAAACTAAGAGCAATGCCTTTCTTTTTAATATTTTCAAAACTCTACCAAAATATTAACATCCTATGTTCAACAATTCTAGTATCTATTATTTGAGAAACAAAAGGGAAAATTATGATAAGGGCCACGTTATGTAAGTAGTCACCACTCTCAGCTGAATAAAATACTGAGACAATAGAGAACATGGAATTATATAGTCCAGTGTTTTTCAAACATTACCATGCAAATGACTCATCTGGGAATCTTAGGAAAATGAGATTCTGATTCTGTAGGTCTGGGGTGAGGCTTGAAGTTTTGTATTTTTAACAAATATCTAGTAATGTCAGTATTTCTGGTCCACATAACACACATTTATAGCATTTTCAAGGAAACAAGCAAACAAAAAAAGCATGTGAAAAAAAACTGAGTGACTTTCTCAAAATATAAGCACAGTAGGCAAGAGAATACTTCACGGCCACTGGATACCCCAGGCTTCTCCAGATGAGGTAATTCCTTGGTAAAGCAGACTAGGAAAGCCCAGACATAAGACTTAAAGGTCTTCAAGGGATAATTCTCTAACGGACTCAGATCTATTTTAAATTTCAAAGCCATGTGTTTGTTTTACTTTCTTTTTCTTTTTCTTTTCTTTTTTTTTTTTTTTTAAATCTCTGTGTATTCATGCAACAGCTATCACTTGGAAGCCACAACTACTTTAGTTTCAAAAATGGTGATTCACGTCTGTCAGTAGTAGATGTATTAAAAGTTATATACTTTAAAAGGAGAGGGACCAAAATTTAAAGAAACAAAGAGTTAAAAATATAGAGAAGATAAATTGTTTTATCAGTTTGCATGTTCTAAAATGGGATATGGATTCAATTAATTAATAGTTAAACCAACTTCCTCAAACGCTTCCTCAAATGCTGGTTGTCAATCCAAGTATCAAAGAAATGACTTTTGTTAGGCTGAGATTTGACTTGGAAAGCCAGCAGTCTCCACAACATTATGAAAAAAAAATTTTTTTTGAAGAGTTCAAACACTGGAATAGTGAAATGTTTTTAAAAATGGTTTCCCGGAATTCCTGTTGTGGCGCTGCAGAAATAAATCCGACTAGGAACCATGAGGTTGCAGGTTTGATCCCTGGCCTCTCTCAGTGGCTTAAGGATCCAGCCTTGCTGTGAGCTGTGGTGTAGGCTGCAGACGTGGTTCGGATCTGGCATTGCTGCGGCTGTGGCGTAGGCTGGCAGCTACAGCTCAGATTAGACCCCTAGCCTGGGAAACTCCATATGCCGTGAGTGTGGCCCTGAAAATACAAAAATAAAAATAAAAAAAAAAATGGTTTCCCTTTCCATTCATGGATTTTTGCAGTTGAAATACCTATGCTGTATATAACTGATCTCAAACTTCCAAGTGCTTACTTTCTGTTTTGAAGTATAGGAAATCAACTCATCCTCTTTGTTTATTTTTTTGATGACACTTATTATACAGCTATAGACTTTGTGGGTGCTCAATAAATGGTTATGAACATACTGAGAGTTTACATCCAAACTTTATGACTGAACTATTTTAAATCTGAAATTTTGCTGCCTGGTTTTCTCATGGCTTTAATGCTTAAGGGAGTAAGAAAACAAACAGCTATATCTCTATTATGACACAACCAGTTGCAAAAATCACTGGACAGGTGGTTGATGGATCCAGTGGCAATTCTGGAACAAGTGTTAAGGCTTAAATTATGTTAGGTCACTTTTCCAAGCTCGATGCTACCCATTTGGTACGAGTATCTGAGAATGTTATTTTGTCATAAAGTTTATCATGTGCTGCAGTCATTCTCTATAGATGGATTTGATGTTAATGTATTTTAGTTGAACAAAAAACTCAATTTGCATGCTTCATTCTTTTTTCATTTTTCATGCTGTCCATTATGCCTTACCTCTAACTTTTGTGTTCTGAACACAAATTTTTTTCTTAACATTGTATATGCTATACACATTCCCATATATATATATATATATATATATATATATGTATTACATATACTGTACAGTTACTTAGCCATATATTTTATATATACTATATTTACTATCTTTCTTTCTTTCGTTCTCCTTCTATATATACTGTAAATAAGATGTTATAAACAAGTTTGGCAAATATTCTTCTCAGTCCTAGTTTTTGCCTATTTCATTTCACATATTTTTGTTATTAATTGGGGTGAAAAAATAAAAAGTAGGAATTATAAAAAAAAGGTTGAAAAAAGTGCAATCATAGTAAATATCCAAACTGGACCACAGTCAATTTTTTTTTCAAATTTACATTTGTGTTTATTGTGAAGCTTTAAAATTACTGAGAAAAATATAGGCATGAAAACAAATCCTATATCTATATCATCCATTGACAGATTTTGTTAGAATTTTATTTCCTTTCTGCTTGTGCCTCCCACATTAGATGTATAACACAGCCATTTTAAGTTCACTTTGTTGTGGGATCATAACACATTCTACATAAATTCATGAAGCCTGCTAGTCTTATTATCATTATGGCATGGTATGGGAATTGTTTACAAGATTATACACATGATGTTTTCTCATGTAAATTAAGCATAATTTATATAAGTATTATCTATGTTTGAATACTTTAATTATTCACATGTAACTACTGCTTATCTCACCCATTAGGGTTTTTAGATATTTAGAATTTGGAATTTAGTTGACATAATAAACACTGCTAAATTTATTTCCAGTAGAGTCACTTCATGCTCACACTAGCATTTAGAGTGCCACTTCCAGCTCACCATAGCAAATATTGAATATTAAACTATATGTTTTTGATTATTCTTTTTAGGTATAATATTTCTTTATCAAGCACTATTAATCATTTTTGCACCATTAATACTTCATAGTGTTTGACTTGTCTATACAAATTATGGAAAATATTATGTGTTTGATTAACTTTATATAATGTTAAATATTTTGAATTATTGATGTCATACCTTTGATTACACTTTAATATTATCATTGCATATATACATATAATTTGACAAAGAGCAATTTTAAATGCTTACTTGCTTAGATCTAGTGAAATTTATTTTTATCCATTTCTTTTGTTGTTTATATGTTTAGAAAGACAATCTTCAGAAAAGGTAAGGAAAATATTTACCACTGGTAATTTCTAGTTCTGTTTTTTTTAACATTTAAATATATACTTTAACTAGAATTTAGAGGTGATGAGGATCTGTAATAACATTTAAATAAATTCCCATAATTATATCATTTATTGAATTATCTGTTAATTATGTATATTCAAATATATTATCTTCTAAAAATGTGTTTATGTGTCTATGAGTCATGATAAGTAGCTCAATACAGTAAAAGCTTAAAAAATGTATACAAATGCTCCTTTGAGACATTCCACACAAAGTAAAATCCATCTCCTACCTTTGAAAGAAGGATAAGCTCAGGAGGTGAGCTCCACATTCAACTCAGCTCACTCCTACAGGGCATTGTCAAAACCTTAGAGCAAGTAAACAAAACTATAAGTCAAAAAGATACAAGTCCACTTATGTTCATTGCAGCACCACTCACAATAGCCAAGACATGGAAACAACCAAAACATCCACTGAATGATGAATGGGTAAAGAAGATACAGTACATAATAGAATACTACTTACCCATAAAAAATAATGAAATAATGCCACTGCAGCAACATGGATGCAAGAGATTATCATACTAAGCAAAGTCAGAAAGATAAAGATAAATACCATATGATATCATGTATATATGGAATCTAATATATGGCACAAATGAACCTGTCTCTAAGAGAAATAGACTCATGGACAAGGAGAACAGACCTGTGGGTCCCAAGGCGGGGGGCTGGGTAAGGGATAGAGTGGGAGGTTGGAGTTAATAGATGTAAATTATTACGCATGGAGGGGATAAAAAACAAGGTCCTACTATATAGTTAGGATACCTGTGATAAACCTGGATGATAAACCATAATGGAAAAGAATATAAAAAAAGACTGCACATATATGTATATCATTTTGCTATATAGTAGAAATTAACATAACATTGTAAATAAACTAAATGTCAGTTAAAGAAACAACGAAATAAAACATAAGGCAGAGAAGTATATTCCAAGCAGAGAATTTTAAGACTTGGAAAGGGAAAAGCAGAGATCAAAAGCTGATGTTGACAAGGTTATTTGAGGGAGTAAGTAATAGAAATAGGTTTTAAAATATGCATGGAACTTCCCTTGGTTGCTGGCCAACTCTTAAGCTCTGCGTACTCAAGGGTATGATCTGCAAGTCCCAGCAGAAAACTGCTGCCTAGAGTTCTCCTCTAGAGATTTCATAGGCTACACAGAGTAGCAAGGTATCAGAGCTTAGCCCCACTAAAGAGCAAAGTTTGTAATAAATATGTAGTCAAGATTTTCAAATTCTTTAGTAATATACATGCTTTATTTGTCAGTTCAGGGCATATAGTGGGTGACTCATATGACTCATAAAAAGATACATTTTGCCTCCATACAAAAAATTATGAGGAAAAGTGACATAAAAGGTGAAAGAAAATTTCCATCCAATAAAGAGTGAGAAACCTACAGCTATGATGAAATAATGTTAAACAATTATGAGGAGCCCTTGTATTATATTGTAAGATGCTCCTCTTTTCAACATTAATCTATTTCTGGATGGAACTTTTTTGTTCATGAACCTTCACTGACATAAAATGGTCTTTAGGGATTATGCCCCTAGGTACTATACTGATGAACACATTTCACAGCTCACTTTTTTCTGGGTCAAGTTTGAGGACCTCAAATGTTGCTTTATAAATTCTTTTTTGTTATAGTCATTGTTTATATGACAAAAAAATAACCTTAATATGTGACAGTATATTATTCTGGATTGAACTCAGAGTGGTAGAGACCTGAAAGGGTATTACATCCATTCTTGAAATAAACAGACATAAAAAATGCAGATGGTAGACAAATTACAAATTAAGTTTTTTATTGAACTCACTGGAGAATTGCAAAAAATGGGGCAAATAACTGAACTGAAAACTGAAGGAAGATAGGCAGGTAATAGAGTTGAATCATTTGCTTACCTGGGCCAGATGTTGTAGGGCACCATATAACCCCATTAGAAGACTCAGCTATACATTATTTTTAATAAATTGCTGAGTAATAAAGAGAAAGTAGGGAAACCCTATGGGGCTTGGATATAAGTGAATTAGTATCCTCTTCTAGGATTTTCTATCCAGGAACTATGAAGGTGCTCACCATGAAGGTTGAGGAGAATTTTGAGAAATATTTCCCCTGATATTGGTTGAGGGAAAAGAATAGCAGCTGGACAATATTCTATCCCAAACAGCCCCTTTATACCATGCAGAAAACTAAAACTTAAATCTCCTGAGGGAAATACAAGTGGAAGTGTTTTCTTGAGGCTATAAATGATTACTTATTACAGTTTGGTGCAAAAAATCCACAACAAAGAAAATTTCACTCAAATTATGTTACTTATCTCCCCTAAATAACAAAACCCTTAATAAACATAGTCAAGGGCAATGAAATTATAGTCTGAGAACACTCCTGGAAATCCACTGCATCTGTGAGAAGAAGGGAAAAACAAAAACAAAAACATAAAAACAGCTCTTGCCTGTGGAAGGGCAAGGATATGTAACAGTCCCAGCATTGTATTTAGAAGAAGAGCAGCGGAATAGGCTGAATAATGGCATCCAAAAATTTTTCACTTTGTAGTCAAGAACCTGTGATATGTTACCTTACATGATATAAGGGACTTTACCAATGTTATTAAGAACCTTTCAATGGTGACGTTATCCTGACTCTCTGGTGGGTCAGATGTAATCACGAAGGCCTTTTCAAAGGAAAGGAGGATTAGAGTTAAATAAAGGAGATGCAATGACAGGACTAAAGGATAAAATACTGTACTGTAAAGATGGAAGAAGGGTCCACAAACAAAGGAATATAGGAAGCCTCTAGTAAGTACCTAGAAAAGGCAAAAATTCTCCCCCATAGCCTTCTAAAGTAACACAACTCTGCTGCCACTTTGATTTTGGCCCACAACACTCATTTTGTAACTACAGTTGCCTAAAATTATAACATCATAAATTTATGTGGTTTTAAGCCATTAAGTTTGTGATATTTTGTGACAGTAGCATAGAAGAAAATACAAAACTACCAACAGTTTATTGCTGAAATGAAGTCTGGTGAAGAATTCCTCTGATGAATTTGCCATGCAATACAACTGCTATTGATATCCATTTTTAACAGAATTCTTCAACTGCGAAAGTCAGAATAAGGAAATGTGAAGACAAAACCAGAGGTTAGAGTAATAGACATGGAATATGGAAGAAATAGCCCTTAGCCAAGGAATTTTTCTATATATTGGAAAAGTCAAGGAAACATATTCTCCTCTGAATCCTCCAGAAGGAATATAGCCCTACAATGCCTTGTCTATAGATTTTTCACCTTCAGGAGGATAATAATTTTAGTTTGCAGTGTTTTAAGTCACTGCTTCTGTGGTAGCTTGTTATAGCTGCTATAGCATACTTCTATAGACAGGATCCCATTTGAAGGTCATGACCCCAAGAAAAGAGTATCTATTTATGACTTTGTCACAATAATCAGTGAACACCCCATTTCTCAGCCCCTACCACCAGGCAAATGAGCATCAGATGAAAATAACAATAGGAAAAGCCAAAATGATTGCAAGAGAAAGATTCTCTCCAGAGAGCAGAAAAAATAAATTATTAAAAAAAAAAAAAACTTACTGTGTATAGAGAAAATTTTAAACCGGGCTCAATATCAGATTAGAATAACACAAACCTTTACTCTGAAAGCCTAGCCAGAGAAAAGGTGTACTCATCTCCAAATGGAAAAAAGTTTATAACAATATTAATGCACTATATAATATACCGAGATTTTAACAGAGTAATGTAGCACACCAAAAGACAAGAAGGAACACAGTCCAAAGAGACTAAGCAAATACTGGGGTCAGAATCAGATATGACAGATGTTGGAAATATCAGACAGGAAGTTAAAAATAATTATGATGAATATGATAAAGGTTATAATTGAAAAAATATAAAACAAATTGTAAACCACTCAAAGATAATATAATCTATAGGAAAGAAGTGAGTGTAAATTCTAGAAATAAAAATATAATGACAGAGATTGAATATCTGACAAATTTGTCAGTAGATTAGACAAAGTCAAGGAAAGAATCAATAAGCTTGAAAACAAGCTTGTATAATCAGAATAATACAAGTAGAGAAACAAGAATGGAATAAAAAACAGAATAGAACATTCAAGAGGTGTGGGACAACACCAAATGGCCTAACATTTTTAATAGAATTCTAGAATGAGAAAACAAAAATTGAAAATATGTGAATAAATAATGCGTAAGAACTTTCCAAAAATAGTGACTGACAATGAAATAGATCTGTGAAGCTCAGAGAGCACCAAGCAGGATTCATATGAAAAGTAAAGCAAGATCTTGCAGGCAGGCATATAAAAATAGCACACTACTTCTAAAAGTAAAAGTATGAAATAAATGGTTTAAATAATGAAATCATCCATAAATAAGATAAAGTGACATCTGAAAACTGCTGGAAGAAAAATGTTCAAACAGATGTCTTACTTTCCAAAAATGTTTCAAAAGTGAAAGAAAAGTCATCAGATTGATAAAGTTCTAGCAAAAAAACTGAAAAATAAAAAAGATTAAGAAATAAATCATGAATGTTAGTCATGAAGGAAGATTATTTGTACAGAACCACAGACACTGTAGCTATTATAAGACAAAGTAATAGCTTCAACAACTTTTTACTCATAAATTCAACAATTTAGAAGAAATGAATCAACTCTCTTGAATCTACAAGTTAGCAAAACTAAATCAAAATGAAATAAATTGAATAGTCCTGTAACCATATTAAATAAATGTTTAATTAATTTTTTTTTTTTTTTGTAAAACAAATCTCAGATAACTTCACTGGAGGATTCTTCCAAGTATGTAAGCAAGTTCTAATACTAATTTAGCACACTCTCTTCCTGAGTATAAAGAGTATGAAACACATCTTAAATCACTATTTGAAGCCAGCATTACCCTGGTATCAAAATCAGACCAAAAAATACCAATTAACAAAGTTTCTCTATCATAAAATTATACATAAATATCTTCAAGAAAATATTAGCAAATTGAATTCAGAGTGGTATCAAAATTATACTCCATGACTAAATGGGATTCATTTTAGTTATACAAGGTTGATTTAATATTTGAAAATTAACCAAAGTAATCCACCATATCGATAGGCCAAGAAAATCACATTATCATATGAGCTAATGCAGAAAGAGCATCTGACAAAATCTAACATCAATGTATGATAAAAGGCTATCAGCACATTATAGAGGATATTTTTTATCAACTTGATAAGATGGCCTATTAACAAAAATAATTCCAACTAACATTGACCTTAATGATGAAAGATGGAATGCCTACCTTCTAATATTGAGAACAAAGCAAGAATAGCCATTGTCTTCCTTCTTAATCAACCTTGATATTCTAGCCACTAGAATAAAAAGAACACTGAAATATCTAGTGGATGTTTTAGCCAGCACAATAAGGCAAGACAAAGAAATTAAAGGCCTACATTGACAAGAAGGACAAAACTTTTTATTTGCAGAGGACGTTGTTGTCTACATAGAAAATCTCAGAGAATTTCCAAATGTCTCTGAGACTACAAACCATATAACCTACAAAAGCTTTTTATCTAAAAAATGTAAAGAACTCTCAGGTTTGAACAGACTTCTTGTTCAGAAAGTTCACAGGACACAAGAGCAAAATAGAAAAATCTAACACATTTCTATACAATTACATGTACAAATCAAAATTAAAAATAATAGTAATATTATTACTTTTAATAATAGTATTTAGGAAATAATAGTATTAATTATTTTCTACTATTCATAAAAATCTTTTGCATTAATCTAACAAAACTTTACTGGACTTTTAAGCTGAGTATTTTTTCTAAATACTGATAAATATTAAAAAATATTTAAATAAATGCTACTGTGCCTATGGAATGGAAAACTCAACATACTAGAGATGTAAATTCTTCCCAAATACATGTACAGTTTTAACACAATTCTTACCAAAATTCCAATTTTTTGCATATATAGACAGACTTATCCTAATATTTTCTTGGAATGACAGTGGACTTAGAATAGCTAAAATGATTTTGTAAAAGAAGAATAAAGTAGGAGGAATCACTATTGACATTAACATCTACTTTATGCTGATAGTAATACTTATCGTAATCAAGACAGTGTGGTATTGGTGGAGAAGAGACAGAGAGATTAACATAATAGAATGCAATTAATCTAAAATAGAATGTAATTAATGTAAAAGAAAGAGATATAATAGCTTATTAAACAATGTGGAACAACTGGACAATCATAGAGGAAAAATGAATGGATGAAATCTCAAACCTTATACAAAAATTAACTAAAATGAATCACTTTTAGAAAACTTCTAGAAAAAACAACCCAGAAAACTCTAAATTTTTAGATAAAAATAGAAGAAAAATTCAGGAATTAAGAGTGGGCAAATAATTTAAGAACACAATACCAAGAGCATAATCCACAAAAGGAATCCTTTATAAAAATTAGAAATTATTAAAATTAAAAAATTTTCTCCAAAAATGACCCAGTCAAGAGAATAAACAGACTAGCCACAGACTGGGAGAACATATCTACAAAACATATATCCTACAAAAGCTTTGTATCTGGAAAATATAAAGAACTCTCAGCGTTCAACAGTAAAAACAACAATAAAAATTAAAAAAAAATCCAAGTAGAAAATGAGCAAAAGACATGAAAATATTTGTCACCTAAGAGGACCCAGGGATGGACAATAAGGATACAAATATGTCCAAAATCCTTAGCCTTTAGGGAAATGCAAATTAAAACCACAATGAGATATCACTATTCTGTCAGAATGATTAAAATACACAACATTGACAATACCATATGCTGACACGAATGGAGAGAAAACAATTACTCATACATTGCAGGTGGGAATCTAGCATGATACCACCAAGCTGAAAAGATTACAGCAGACTTTTTATAAAAGTAAATATTTACTTAGCACATAACCCAGCAATTGCACTTTGGGGCATTTATTCCAGATAAATGAAAAAATCATATTCACAAACACAATCTAAATCAAAACAAAAAAATAAAGAAAAAATTCTTACCAAACCGCATTTCTTTCATCTCATACAGCAAGTAAAATGTTCAGAAGCTGAGGTTTGCAGCAGGGAAAAATGATTCCAATGCAGCCAAGTCGAAAAGAGTAAGCCCTAGAATCTCCATCCCATGGGCAAGGGCCCTGGGAGGGTTTGTGGAATAAAGAATAAAGAAGCAGGCTGGTCTGAGGCACGGGGAGCATGAGAGGATGGAAAAATGTGATTGAAAAAAGGTGGTAATTGCGGTTCTATACAGGCATAATTAAGCTACAAGTCTCTCCACATTTAAAAATGGAGGCACTTACCATGATCTGAGGGTGGAGTTTGAGGCCTTCTGAGGTCAAGTTCACTCAGCATTTGTGCATGCCAAATAAGAGGGTCTGTGGTCCTATCCGGTCTTAACCAGCTTAACTCTAATGAGACACAGCTGACCCCAAGTTCTGAACAACAACTCAGGCAAACATCTTACTGTTAGGCTATGAGCTCCTCTGAAGACAGTCAGGTCTTAAAACAACCTTGATTAGGGAAAGCAGGTGAAATGGATTTGACTAAAACCATGGTTTCCAATTCACACTCAAATATTCATAGCAGCTTTGTTTAAAAATAGTCAACAGCTGGAAACAATGCAAATGCCTTTCAGTAAGTGTATGCTTAAACAACTGCTAACATCTACATCAAAGAATTCTACTCAGCAATTAAAAGGAATGGATTATTGATACATACAACAACTTGGATGTATCTTAAATCTATTATGCAAGTGTAAACACCAATATCTAATGGTCATATATTGTGTAATTCTATTTATAGTAAAGCCTTAAAATGACAAAATTATAAAGTTGGAGAAAGGATGAATGGATAGAAGGGGCTAGAAATAGTGAGGAGCAGGGTGTTTGGGGGAAACAATGAGCAGCCTGAGAGAGATTTTTGTGTTAATTGAATTATTCTGCACTGTAATTACAGTTGATTGCACAAATAACATAAAATGACAGAATTATGCATTCATAATTTCCCATTGTTAATTCTTTGGGTTTGATATTGGACTATACTTATAATAGATGTAACCATTGGTAACATATGAAATGTGCATGAAAACTCTATGTACTTTGCAACTTCCTGTTGTCTGGAATTAGTTCAAAATAAAGTTTAAAAATATTTGAAAAACAGGCATAATATCTGAGCAGACTGCTCACCAGAAAATATAAATGGATGGCAAGGAAGCACATGAAATATGCTCGATATCATTGGTTATTAGCAAATGCAAATAACACCATGAGATACAAATTCATACTCACTGGAGAGCTGTAATCAAATAGGCAGACAGCAATAAAATTATATTGGGGTGTAGAGTAACTGGAAAATGCTCACATTGCTGTTGGGAATGTAAAGTGGCAAGGCCACATTTGAACAGTTTGGTAACTTAAAAACTTAAAAATAAACTTACCACATGACTCACAATCCTTCTTCTAGGTATTTTCCCAAGTGTACTACAAACTTATGTCCACATAAATCTGCCTGTGAATATTTAAAGCAGTTTTTATCACCATCACCAGAAAGTTGTATTTGAACAGGTGAATGGATAAATTGTGGTACAAACATGAAGTGAAGTATTGCTCAACAAGTTGAAAGCATCAGCTAAGTTTCTTTAAAAAATAGGTGACTCATATGTATTTTGCTAAGTAAAAGAATTCAGACTCAAAAGTCTATGTATTGCATAATTTCATTTATATGGCATTCTGGAAGATGCAAAATTACAGGGAAAGAAAATGGGTTAATGATTGTTAGGAGTTGTGAGAGAGCAGAGTGGTTGATGAGAATGGGGGAGCTTAAGCCTACTTTTTTGGTAGTGGAACTGTTCTGTATAGCATTGTGATGGTGCATTTATGACTCTGTGTATGTTGAAAACCATAGACGTATACATCAAAAAGATTTTTTTGGAGTTCCTGTCATGGCTCAGCGGATAGCAAACCTGAATAGCATCCATGAGGACTGAACACTGGGCTTGCTCAGTGGGTTAAGGATCTGGCGTTGCTGTGAGCTACTGTGTAGGTTGCAGACGCAGCTCAGATCTGACATTGCTGTGGCTGTGGTGTAGGCAGCGGCTACGTCTCTGATTAGACCCCTAGTCTGGGAACCTCCATGTGCCATGGGTATGGCCCTAAAAGACAAAAAGACCAAAAAAAAAAATAGAGAGAGAGATTTTTTACTGTATACAGTTAAAAAAAACATTCAGCATGTTGGAGGATACAAGAATGAAATATAGACAGTCAGAAATGAATCTAACATATTACAAATATGAGATATAAATTCACTAAAATGAGTAGGCAAAAAAGGAGCTGCATAAGTAATTTTGATGAGCTATATTTTTAATGGATACTGTAAAATATAAGGTCCAAATAGAACAATATATAAAAATTGTACTTTAGTTAACAAATATGGATCAGCAATTCTGAATCTATTGGTATACAATATTGAAAAATTATTTTAAAATAACAGAAATAGATATAGAGATATTGGGAGTCAGGTTTCTCACTTCAAAAACAGTTACAGTAAGCATGGCGTAAGGTTAGAATGAATGTTGTATGACTGAATTAGAGTTGGAGTTGTCAAAATGAATTCATTTTAAGAGAGAGAGATATGACAGGTAAATAAAAGATAATCTGAAAATGTGTGTGTATATATATATTTAATATATATACCATATGCTGTATACATATATATACACACTATGGATGTATATAGGGTGTGCATTTATATGTGTGTGTGTGTGTGTTTGTGAATATATATATATTCTTTCTAATACCATTCAAAGTGGTGACAAGTAGCAATAACCCTACTAAATGCCCACATCTTAAATTTTAAGTAAATATGTTATCTATAATATTTTACAATGTCAAATATATATGCATATATACATATAGTCACATATATATTAATCCATACTGGTATGAATAAATAAATGACTGGATATATAAAATAAATAGAGAAGGAAGAAACAAGTCTTCCTTCTTGAAGAAGTCCAACTCTCATTAGTAGGAAAGAATGAGGGAAATGGAAAATCAGTGGTAGAACATGAAATTGATCTTTTCTCTTAGGAAAGATACACTGATAAATGCCAAATCTGATGTGTAAGCCTTTGAGGAACAGGATATTTGCATGACCTCACATTGCTTCTTCCAGAATATTCATTATTTACCATGATAGCTTTAACATACACCCACAAATTATTTGATACTCTTCCCTCCAAGAAATGAACCTTAAATTCTCTCTCCTTGAGAGTTCTCTAGATTAAATCACATTCTTCTGATGAATTAGAGTATAAAAAAATAAGAATAGAGTATAAAAAATCAGCAGACACCACCTTAGGTCTAAAGGAATGTTCATATCCTCCATGCTAAATCATGTTGCTATTATATTCCCTTCCACTTCTATGATACAAAGAGAAAATCACTGACCTGTGTGATACTTTCCCTCATATCCATAACCCCAATCTAGCAATGAGAAAATGTCAGACAATCCCCAAATGAAGGACATTCTAAAAACACCTGACTACTGTTTTTCAAGTGTAAAGGTCATGAAAAATGAGAAAAAGAATTGAAAAAATTGTTACCGTGATTGGATTTTGGAACAGAGAAAATGAAATTAGGATAAAGAAAATTAGCAAAATTCACATAAAATATATTATTTAAAGTGTTGCAGTGATATTAAATTATTTTTGGTGAATGTACCATGGTCATATAAGGTGTTGATATTAGGGTGAGATCTTTAAAGAATAAAGAGAAACTGTCTGAACTATCTTAACAATTCTCCTATAAATCTAAACTATGTCAAAGTGAAATGTTTTAAAAGTAGAAAAAAATCATATTTCTGTTATTTTTTCTTTCCATTTAATATGATGCTATAGCATATACATCTTTTTTTTAACTTAGAGTATTAAGTCCAATTTCTTTCTTTGCTTTATTGTCATCTTTTTTTTTCTTTCATCCTTTTTTTTTGTCTGTTTGTTTGTTTGTTTGGATATGCCTGTGGCATGTAGAAGTTCCTTGGCTAGGGATCGAACCTGTGCCACAGCAGTGACCTGACTACAGAAGTGACAGTGCCAGATCCTTAACCTGCTGGCCCACCAGGGAATTCCTGCTTTACTGCCATCTTTCTTTTCTTAACTTAATAGAAAAATTTGAGCCAGGTGAAACAAGAGCCTGTGTGGGAAGTTAGCATAGTTAATCAGAACTTTGCCTCAAGGCCAAGGTCCCTTGTTTCAGACAACTTGTAATGTATATTCACTGCTCATATGCTCTTAAATCATATTTCCTGTTGTTTAGATCCAGAAGTTTGCTTCTCTCACTCTGAAAGATCTTACATTTATAGATTTTAATGTACTTTCATCTCTGCTTGAAAACTGGGTAATTCTTGCCTAACCTGATATCTTTCTCACAATATCTTGCTAAACAGAGCAAGCACTGGTCAATATTCAATAATGTAATCTTTTTGCAATCTTTACTCCTAGGGCTTATAGCTAAGTAGTCCCTTGATATGATTTTCAAGATATTATAGACAGTACATTTACTAAATATTTTGTTACTGATAAACACAATCTCCTTTTCAGCCTCCAAAAAAGTTTATCTGCCATCTAGAAGAAAATATCATTTTCTTTTGAATAATATGAAATTATTAGAAATTCATAATTTTTCATATTTTGGTTGGTTATCTAACACCCATCTTTCAGTATCAATTTATATATTAATCTTTGTTGGATAAACTGTACTAACAAATATACCCAAATCATTAGGGAGTTCAAAGGGAATAAAATACATGTACATTTTCCTATAATGCTTCCGTAGGGTAAAATTCCAGAATCTTTGAATTTTTCCTATTATTGTATTCTTTAGATAATAATCTTAAGTACGTTACCCAGTTTAAGTGATTTAAAATATATATAGGTTTTCTAAATTTCAACTTTATCACTAGATATATGGCTTCCAAGAAGAATTTACTCTTTCATATTTTTTTGTTTGTATATTTGGTTGAGGTTTTTAGGGCTGCACTTGCAGCATATGGAGGTTCCCAGGCTAGGGGTCTAATCAGAGCTGTAGCTGCTGGCCTATGCCTCAGCCACATCGGTGCCAGATCTGAGCCACATCTGCTACATAAACCATAGCTCACAGCAACACTGGATCCTTAACCCACTGAACAAGGCCAGGGATCAAACCTGCAACCTCATGGCTCCTAGTTGGATTCGTTTCCAAGGCACCACAATGGGAACTTCTGTTTTTTAATTTTTTTGCCAGAAAACATTTAGCCATATCTGAAGACATTTTTTCTTGTTACTACTGGAGTATGGAGTAAGGGTGCTACTAACATCTAGCAGGTAGAGGGAGCTCCAGAGTGTTGCTAAGCATCATATAATTCTACAATTCACGGGTCAGGCACATAAAACAAAAAGTTATCAGTTCAAAATGTTCATAGTAATAAATTTGTCTTGGTCTGAAGGTAGGGATGTTCCAAAGTTGGTAAATTCAATGGCTTCATGTCATCAAATAAACTGTTTCTTTTCCATCAGTCTGTCTCTTGGCTTGCCTTCTCAGTGATTAACCTCATGGTGTCAAAATAGCCACTGCAGCACTGAATGTCACTTCTGGATGACATCCCAGAGGGAAAATAAAGGGGTGTTTTGCTTGTCTCGTACTTCCCAAACCTCTCTACTAATATTAGGGTTTTTGTATTGTCTTTTTGAAATTAATTTTAGCCACTCTGATAAGTAGGTAGTGGTATCTCACTGTGATTTTATTTGTTTATGCAATTTGTTTAAACTTAGACAAAAATAGTTCAACTTTTTTTCCCACTCTCCCCGTCTGGCAACCACTAGACTTTCTCTTTATCTATAAGCTTCTTTTTAAAAAATGTTTTATAGATTCCACATATAAGAAATATCATACAGTATTTTTATTTTTCTGTTTTATTTATTTCTCTTAGTATAATGCCATGATGGTCCATTCGCATTGTCACAAATGGCAGGATTTCATTTTATATGGCTGAATAATAGTTTATTGTGTGTGTATGTATATGTGTATACTCACACACTCACACACATATATATATATGCCTCATTGTCTTTGTTTACCCGTTTATAGACACTTAGATTACTTAGATTGTTTCCATGTCTTGGCTATTGTAAACACATTTGCAATGAATATTGCATTTGCTTTATATAAAAACCCAGAAGTAGAATTGCTGGATCAAATGGTAGCCATATTTTATTTTTTTGAGGAACTTCCATACTGTTTTCTATAGTGGGTACACCAATTGACATTTGCACCCACAGTGCACAAGAGTTCCATTTTTCCACATCCACATTCCATTTTCCAACAATTGTTATTTCTAGTCTTTTTTATAACTGGCATTCTACAGGTGTGAAGTGATATTTCATTGTGATTACAAGTTACATTTCCCTGGTGATTAGTGATATAGACCATCTTTTCATGTGCCTATTAGCTATCTATATGTCTTTGGGAAAATGTCTATTTAGAATTTCTGCTCATTTGTTAATCAGGTTATTTGTTTTGCTATTGAATAGTGAGTTTTTTATTGCGCTTTGGATATTAGGTAGTTAGCATATATGTGATTTGCAAATATATTCTCCCGTCATGTAGGTCACTGTTTAATTTTGTTGATGGTTTACTTTGCTCTGCAGAGGATTTTCAGTTTGATGTAATCCTATTTGTTTATTTTTGATTTTTTTTATAAAAACTTCTGATGTCAGATTTAAAAAATCCTTATTAAGACATACATCAAAGAACTGCTTAATGTCTCTGCTCTGTTTCTTACAGGAGTTTTATGGTTTCAGATCTTACATTCAAGTCTTTAATCCATTTTGAGTTAAATTTTGTGTACTGTGTTAGATGGCAGCCCCACTTTTTTGTTTTGTTTTGCATATGGCTGCCCAATTTTCCCAGTACCATTACTGAAGTTAGTGTACTTTCTCCATTGTATATTCTTGGATCCTTTGATATAAATTAGTAGGTAATATCTATATATATCTATGTCTAGATAGATAGATAGATATAGACATACATAGAGATGGGTTTATTTTATACCATTCCTTCATTGATGTATGTGTTTATTTTTATGCCAATACCATACTATTTCAACTACTACAGCTTTGTAGTATAATTTGAAACCAAGAAATTTTGTTCTTCCTCAAGACTTCTTTGAATATTTGGGTTCTTTTATGGTTTTGTACAAATTTTAGAATTGTTTGTTGTATTTCTGTGAAAATTTCTATTACTATTTTGATAAGTATTGGATAAAAACTTCATATTACTTTAGATAGTATGAGCATTTTAACAATATTAATTCTTCCAATCCATGTGCATGAAATATCTTTCCATTTCCTCATGACTCCTTCAAATTATTTTATTAATTTCTTAGCTTTCAATATATAGGTATTTTATCTATTTTTGTTAATCTTATTTCTAGGTATTTACCCTTTTGGATGAAATTGTAAATACATTTTTTTTAGTTTCTCTTTCTGATAGCTCACTGTTAGTGTACAAGAATGCCATCAATTTTTCTCTATTGATTTTGAGGCAATAATGGCTGAAAACTTTCTTAACAAACATGGGGAAGAAAGAGAGATCTTCAGACCTAGGAAGCCGAGAGAATCCCAAAGAAGATAAATCCAAAACACCCACATCAAGACACATTATAATTAAAATGACAAAAGTTAAAAGAGGAGAAAAAACATTGAAAGCAGCAAGCAAAAATCAATTTGTTATGTACAAAGAAACCCCATAAGACTGAAAGAGGACTTTTCAGCAGAAACTTTGCAGTCCAGAAGGGAGTTGCAGTGGTATACTAAGAGTGATCATGAAAAATAATAATTTCTTTCTTTCTTTGTTTTTTTTTGTCTCTTTGCCTTTTCTAGGGCTGCTTCCTGCAACATATGAAGGTTCCCAGACTAGGGGTCTAATCAGAGCTGTAGCTGCCGACCTACACCAGAGCCACAGCAATGTGGGATCCAAGCTGCATCTGCAACCTACACCACAGCTCATGGCAATGCCGGATCCTTAACCCACTGAGTACGGCCAGGCATCAAACCTGCAACCTCATGGTTTCTAGCTGGATTTGTTAACCACTGTGCCATGATGGGAACTCCAAAAATAATCATTTCAACCACCTATCTGGCAAAGTCATCATTCAGAAATAAAGAATAGATAAAGAGTTTTCCAGACAAGCAAAAGCTAAAGGAGTTCATCAGCACTAAACTGGCCTTGTGAGAGATGTTAAAGAGTCTACTTTAAGCTGAAAATAATGGTGATAATTAATAACAAACATATGAAAGAATAAATTTTACTGGAAAGGAAAATATACAATACATGTAGCAGATTAATAACTTATAAAGCTAGTATGAGGATTAAAAAAAGTTTAATAACTAGGATTAGAATAATTAGAAAATGGACAAAGGTAAAAATATGTAAAATGTGATATCAAAATAATACTTAGGAAATAATAATGTGGAACTTCACAATGGGATACAATTTAAACTGTTATCAACTTAAAATAGACTGTTACAGTTATAAGTATTTATATGTAAGTCTTCTGGTAAGCAAAAAGCAAAAACCTATATTAAATACAGAAAAGATAAAGTAAATATGCATACCACTAAAGAGAGGCATGAAATCACAAAGGAAGAGAAAAAAAGAAGAAAGGAACTGAAAAGAATTATAAAAAGTATCAGAAAACATTAATTAAATGGTAATAAGCATATACCTATCAATGATTACTTAAGTGTAAATGGATTGAATTCTCCAAAAGAAAGAATGTCTGCATGGATTGAAAAAGTAAGATTCATCTATATGATGCCTTTAAATGTAAGAACTCAAACAGACTGAAAGTGAAGAGAAAGAAAAATATAATATATGTAAAGGAAAACCAAAAGAAATCTGAAGTAACTATACTTATATCAAACAAAATAGACTTTAAAACAAAAGCTGTAATAATAGACATATAAAGGTGTTACTTAATGATAAAGGGTCAATACAATAAGAAGGTATAATATTTCTAGATATTTATACAACAAACATAGAAGCATCTAAATATATAAATCAAATATTAGCAGGCATATGAGGAGAAAAAGACAGCATACAATATATTAGGGTATTTTTATAGCTCACTTACATCAATGGATATATCATCCCAGACAGAAAACCAGTGAGAAAATATTGACCTTAAACCACGTATTTGACCACATGAAGTTAACAATTTGTAGAACATTTCACTCAAAACCAACAGAATATACATTCTTCTCAAGTGCACAGGAAATTTTTCAAAGATATATCATCTATTACGCCACAAAACATACCTGAATAAAGTTAATCTGAAATATTATCAAGTATCTTTTTTAACCACAATTTTATGAAATAATAAATTAATTACAGAAATAAAAATAAGAATTAATAAATATAAGGGATTAGGAGTTCCCATCGTGGCACAGTGGTTAATGAATCTGACTAGGAACCATGAGGTTGCGGGTTCGAGCCCTGCCCTTGCTCAGTGGGTTAACGGTCTGGAGTTGCTGTGAGCTGTGGTGTAGGGCGCAGACGTGGCTCGGATCCTGCATTGCTGTGGCTCTGGTGTAGGCTGGTGGCTACAGCTCCAATTCGACCCCTAGCCTGGGAACCTCCATATGCCACGGGAGCGGCCCAAAAAAATAGCAAAAAGACAAAATAAATAAATAAATAAATAAATAAATAAATAAATAAATAAATAATTGGGATTAAAAAACATGCTACTGAACAATGAATGGATCAAAGAAGATTTCAAAAGATAAACCAGAAAATACCCTGAGAAAAATGAAAATGGAAATGTAATTTAAGATGAAGCAAAAGCAGTTCTAAGAGGGAAGTTAATAGAGATAAATGCCTATCTCAAGAAACAAGATGTCTCAAATAAAATTTAACTTTACACCTCAGAAAACTAGAAAAAAAAATGAACAAGTCCCAAAGTTAGTAGAAGGAAAGAAATAACAAAGATTATATCAGAAACAAATAAAATAGAGACTAAAAGATCAATACAAAAGAACAGAAGAACTAAGAGCTGGTGCTTTGAAAAGATAAACAAAATTTATAAACCTCTAGCCAGATACACTATGGGGAGGAAAAAAAAGACCAAAGGCTCAGAAAATTTCAGAAAGAAAGAGAAGATATTAAAACTGAAACCACAGAAATAGAAAGGATCATAAGACACTACTATGAAAGATTGTATGCCAACAAATTAGATACCTAGAAGATCAGGGTAAATTTCTGAAAATAAAGAGCTTATCAAGACTGAATTCTGATGAAATAGAAAGTCTGAATAGACTGATTACTAGTAAGAAAATTGAATCAATAATCAAAACGGAATGAACAAATGTCCAGGACCAGATAGTTTTATGGGTGATTTCTTCCAAACACTCAAAGAATTAATACCACTAATTCTCAAACACTTCCAAAAACAAATGAGGGGAGAAACTTTTCAAAATCATTCCATGAGGTCAGAATTATCCAGATAACAAATCCAGACAAGGGTGTTACAAGAAAAGAAAATTATAGGCCAATATGCTTAATGAACAAAAATGCAAAAATCCTCAACAAGATATTATCAAACTAATACAACAATACAATAAAAGGGTTGTACACCATGATCAAGTGGGATGTCTCCGAGGAATACAAATGTGGTTTAACATCTGCAGAGCAGTCAATGTGGTATACTACATTAACAAAATTAAGAATAAAAGTCATATGATCATGTCAATAAATGCAGCAAAAGCATCTGACAAAACTCCACCACTCATTTATGATAAAAACTCTCAATAAAATGGCTATAAGGTAACATACATCAACATAATAAAGAGCATATATGACAAACCCATAGCTAATAGCATACTCAGTGACAAAAATTTAAATCTTTTTCTCTAAGATCAAGAACAAATCAAGGATGATCACCCACACCACTGTTATTCAACACAGTATTGCAAGTCCTAACCAGAGAAATCAGGCAAGAAAAATACATAAAAGGCAAATAAATTGGAAATAAAAAAAGTAAAAATATCACTATTTGAAAATGACATGATATTAAATAGTGAGAAACCTTGTAAGTCCATCAAAAAACTGTTAGTACTAATGAACAAATTCAGAAAAGTTGCAGAATAATACATCTTTTGTTTTCTAATCTAGGCCTTTCATTTGAGAATTCTCTCTTATGCCATTCTAATTAGCATGGCACGTGCATGTGACTGACTCTCCTTATTTGATAATAATAAATATGTTAGCATGATAGGCTGAATAGTTATTCATTTTTCATATTCTGTAACATCAAATTAATTGGGAATAAGTAAATCACTCTAATAATGGTAGTGGCAAGGGCTATAATATGACATTGAACACAGGCTGTCAGATATATTGATGAAAATAATAATAATCAATAAACGATCTATAATTGGAATAGGAAAGAATTTTCTTCTTTTTTTTTTTTTTTGTCTTTTTGCCATTTCTTGGGCCGCTCTGGTGGCATATGGAGGTTCCCAGGCTAGGGATCGAATCGGAGCTGCAGCTGCCAGCCTACGCCAGTGCCACAGCAGCGCAGGATCCGAGCCACGTCTGCGACCTACACCACAGCTCACGGCAACTCCGGATCCTTAACCCACTGAGCAAGGGCAGGGCTTGAACCCGCAACCTCATGGTTCCTAGTTGGATTCATTAACCACTGCGTCACGACGGGAACTCCAAATTTTCTTTTTCTTTGAGCCAAACTGAGGATTATAGCCGATGAGACACACATTCAAGAACACCTGAATTGTGTTCCACCAGACTACAAAATGGTGGATGCTTACAAAAACAAAAACTACAAAATAACATAAATTGTTTATCAAGAATTAGGCTGTGAACTGACCTTCTTAAGCAAGGATTGGTTGAGTAGAAAATGGTTGCATAGTTACAAATGGAGACCTTGAGACCAAAATGTTGCAGGTAGCAGCTGCTAGCAGATATTGCTTTGAGAACTGCTTATAATGTCCTTGAGTCTGATACAGTTCAGGAAATTCAAATTCTCAGTAATGCAGTAATGTGTCTGATCCACCATGATCACATGGATCCATTTTGAATGTGTGAAGTACATTTACTCTATTTTGCTTTTTAAATGCATTCATTTCTTTAATGCTTAAAGCAGGTGTACAATGTCTGATAGGTCACAAAAGAGGCTTTTCCAGTAAGAATAATGTTTAAATTAATGATGGATAAGCCACAATGACTCCCCACATTTCAATACATGAAAATTTATTCCATATTTCATATTTTTATAGTGCTCTATTTAACTCTTTCTAAACTGGATACTTTTAAAATTTCTATGTATTTTTCATTAATTATTAATTATTATTATTATTACATTTTGCTATGAAATTGTGTTGTCAGTTCAGCCTGGAATAGTGGAAGAGCTCTTATAATCAGGTGAATTTTACTGTTTTTGGCTTTCTGATGTAGAAGTTATATGACTTAAGATAAATCATTTATATTCTACATATTTAACAATTTAAAATAGTTATTATATTACATTGTTTCTAATGTCTTTCTTGCTCTAAATTTCTTTCTTGCTATTATTTTGTAAGCTATTTTATATGGTTAGTCATTTTAAAATCCTATACAATAAATATTCCTCAGATACATTCATCTCTTTAATCAGCTAAGAAGGAACCACATGGAAAATCATGCACACCCACACATACTCAAATACACATACTATTATAGATATGAAAATAAAGAAAACAGAGAATAAACAACATTAAAATACTAAATATGCACAGCTAGGTCACATAGATGATACTTACAAAATTATTTAACATATCAGAAGAAAAAAATGAATCAATGATGATGAATATGTATTCAGTGATAACGTTTGTTTTCTACTAGAATAACTTTATTTTTTCTTATAATTTAGTTAACCTGCAAATTAAAGACTCTATTTAAATTCAATTTTGGTTACCTATTGGTGTGTAAAATGTTGCAACAAAACCAAATGACTTAAAGCAACAACATCTGATTTTTTTCTCATAAACCTGTGGGCTGGTTTGTGCAAGCCTCCAAGGCCACCCTCACTTTTGACACCAACTGCAAGTTGAAGGGTCTCCAAGATCACTCTCACTTCTGATATAAATGCAGTTGCAGCAGGTCTCAAGACTACCCTCAGGTCCAGTAATTCATTAGAAGGACACACCAAGATCAGTACAAATGTTATTCTAATGGTTATGATTGTAATGAAGGAATGCAGATTAAAGTCATCCAAGGAAAGAAGCACACAAGGCAGGGTCTAGGAGTTCCTCAAGCGCAGAACTTCCTATTGTGATTTCTGAAGTGTCTAATTTTCCCAGGAATAATGTGTGAAAATGTAAGTGGAGCACTGACAACCACGGAAGCTTTCCTGACCTCAGCCCCCAGCATGGCTAATCTTAGTCTGTAGCCCTTCTAGAAGTTGACCTGGTACCCCATGGCCGCTTCACAGATTACATTGTTAATATAGATTATTTATCATGACCAAAGACCCCCCAGGAAAACAAATACTGTTACTGGGCAGTATATTACAAAGGTCTAGAGGTAATCTCTCAGGAGCCTGGGTAAATACAAAGCCTTTCTTGGGTAAGCTTGATCCTATACTATATGACTATGCTCAAGTATATAGTTATTTTGTCCTATATGGTGCCAGTTGGAATTATTTATGTGGCTAAATTTAGCTGGGAGATGGTCTGGAACACTTAGATGACTTTATTATTTTTCTCTCTAGAGCCTCATCTGGGATACATAGAAATGCTGAGAGCCAGCTGGAACTCTATTCAGCAGAGAGGTTAGAATTTTTACACAGTGGCACAGGGCTCTAAAGGATGAAAATGTGACCTGAAAGTTTTCTGAAAACATAGATAAGCTCAGACATTTAAGCAAGACACTTCTGTCACTTTCTATTGGAAAAAGCATATCAAAAACCAAGTCGAGATTCAAAAGATTAGGAAATGGCCTCCACCGTTTTTATGAGAGGAGAGTCATATATTGACAGGGATGAAAGGAATTGTTAGTCATCATATTTTTGGGTAATTTTTCTCCAATAGTATGTTAAAAAGCTACTAATAAGTAAATTTAATATGACTTTCTGTTCTATATAATCTTTTTTATCATAGGGTCTAGTTATTATATAATGGGAGAAAAAAAGAAAGTTTTGAATATTGTTATGAGAGTTTATGTTATTATCCAGGATAGAATGTCTCAGATAATGTACAATTTATGTATTTTGAATGAAATAATTAGCTATAAATTTAAAAAATGGGATTTAGTAGTATCAATACTAAAATATCCAAAATAATTATCTGATTGAATTTAGTATTAAAAAGTTTCATAGAGCACAAATTGAGTCAAAATATTTTGAATGTAGTTTGAATTCACCTATTAATCACAGATGAAAATATGTGGATATCCTTATACTGAGATATTTCTCTATAACATACAAAATACTGGGGAGGAATGTACTACTTAATAGTGAATATTTTAGTTAAAATATCAGTTAAGGTTTTACTGACTTAGAGTATTTAAATTAATCAAAAGTTTCTTATTAAGTATTAAGGTTATACACATCATGACTTGAATAATGGAGAAATGCACCTAAAGAAATAAGCTTCAATTTCCACCTACCTGAGAAAACAATAATTGCATAATTTTCCTTGTCAATTTTACCAGAAGTGGGATTATTTTAGTGAACAAAATAATTTTTCAAAATCTCTCAGAAAATTCTTTATTGAGAGCAATCGGTTCATAATCAAATTGGTCCTTTAAGAGGCTATTTAAAGAAACATGGACATCAATTTGTAATTATATTGCTACTAAATTTACAATAAAATATCAACCTGAGTTTTACTAATTTATGCTAGTAATATGGTTAATAGACAGTTACATCATTTGTATCCACAATTACAAAAGCAATAACATTGGGTTGATGTATTTCAGTCTTCATTCATTGGTTTCAGATTCTGTGGATAGGTAACTAAGTAATATAGCAACCTTACTTATACCTGCGGGAACTAGAAAAAGAATAACTAGGCCTAGAGATAACATAGAAAAGGATATAATAAATATTAGAGCAGAAATTAGTGAAATAGGGACTAGAAAGCAAACATAAAAAAAAATCAACAAAACAGAGCTTTTTTTTTCCCTAAAAATTGAAGGAACTGATAAAACACACACACACATATGTATATATATGCACATAATTTTTCTATGACATATTTTTCTTCTTTTTTACTCTCTTGATTGTTTCATAATCTGATTCAATTCTGCATCCCATTTTGATTTATGTTCATCAGCTGATTCATTGCTGGCACATATCAGACCCATGTTTTATTGTAGCTAGGTTTTTGTCTCTCATTTTTTATTATCCAAAATTCAGTCATAATAAAAATTCTCTCAACAGTATTTCTTTGTGATTTAAATATTTTTGAAATACTGAAACTATGGTTTTCTGATCATGCAAATGTTTTCTTTATAAAATGTCTATGAATGTTTTTAATGAATTCTATATGCCATGCCCTCTGAGATGTTTAATATAATCATATTTATTGGGAAAAATTGTGAATTATTATCTATCTTCTGGAGCCAAAATGCTGCCTAGAAACCCACCTCCACATTACTGAGAATTCTTGATATTTTTCATGAAGTGTTTCATCGGTGATAGCAGTTGTTTTCAAAATTGGTATAATGGACATTTAAGTAGCTTCAATGTCTTGGCTATTGTAAACAGTGCTGCAATGAACACTGGTGTGAATGTATCTTTTCGAATTATGGTTTTCTCTGGATAGATGCCTGGGAGTAGAATTGCTGGATCATGCAGTTCTATTTTTAGTTTTCTGAGGAAACTCCATACTGTTTTGCACAGTGATTGTACCATTTTACATTACAATAAATAGTGTAAGAATGTTCCCTTTTCTCCCCACCCTTTACATCATTTATTGTTTGTAGATTTTTTGATGATGGCCATTCTGGCTGGTGTAAGGTGTTAACTCATAGTGGTTTTGGTTTGCATTTCTCTAACAATTAGCAATGTTAGCATTTTTTCATGCTTCTTTGGCATCTGTGTCTTCTTTTGGATAACTGTCTATATCAAGTCTAGTACTGATTTTTGATTAGACCTTTATTCTTGATATTGAACTGCATGAGTTGTTTGCATATTTTGGAGCTTCATCCCTTGTCAGTTGCTTCATTTGAAAATATTTTATCTCATTCTGTGGATTGTCTTTTCATTTTGTTTATGGATTCCTTTTCTATGCAAAAAGTTTTGTTTAATTAGGTCCAATTTGTTTATTTTTGTTTTCATTTTCATTACTCTAGGAGATGGGTCAACGATGATATTGCTACAGTTTATGTCAGAGAGTGTTCTGCCTACATTTTTCTTTAAGAGTATTATTTATCTGTTCTTATATTTAGGTATTTAATTCATTTTGAGTATATTTTTCTGTATGGTGTTAGAGAATATTCCAATCTCATTCTTGTACATGTAGCTGTCCTATTTTCCCAGCCCCACTTATTGAAGAGACTTTCTTTTTTCAATTGTATATTCACTCTTGCTCCTTTGTCATAGACTTATTGACCATGGGAGTGTGGATTTATTTCTGGGCTTTCTATCCTTTCCATTGATCTATATTTCTGTTTCTGTGCCAGTACAAGACTATGTTGACTATAGCTTAGTAGTACAGTCTGAAGTCAGGGCCTGATTTTTCTAGCTCCATTTTTAAACCTAATGATTTTCATACTAAGTGAATTTAGTCAGACAGTGAAAAATAAACATCATATGATATCAATCAAATATGGAATCTAATATATATATATATAATATATATAATATATATATATAATATTATATATATAAATATATATAATATATATATTATATATATAAATAAATATATATATATATATATATATATATATATAAATTAACTTAGAGAACAGAAAGAGACTCACAGACATTGAAAACAAACTTATGGTTACCAAAGTGGACAGGTGGTTGGGGGAGGAAGGGACTGGGGGTTTGAATTTGGTCTATGAACACTGTGGTATATGGAATGACTGACCAATGAGAACCTGCTGTACAGCACAGGAAACTCTACCCAATATTCTGTGATAATCTGTATGGGAAAAGAATCAGAAAAGAATGGATGTGTGTATATGTAAAACTGAATGATGTACAGCAGAAAATATCACAACATTATAAATCAACTATACTTCAATAATACTTTAAAAAATGAAAACAAAAAATAAAATTAGATGATTCTCTAAAAAACTAAAAAAAATAAAGTTGGTCTAATGATATATTACATATTGAGTGAATAAAAAATAATTATATTTTTGATTACTCCCAAAAGTATTGCTAAACTTAAATAACATAAGAATTTTAAATCTTCAAGTCACAAACCTTTGTGCAGAGATTACATTTGCAGGTACACTTAGATTTTGTGTATATTTCAATCATTATATAGTGCTTATCTATCAACCCTAGGAGAGATTCCCAGCCATAGATTTTTAATTAGGTGAAGTAATATGAGAAGGAAAGCCACAATATGGCACAATATATTACCAAATGAGGTCAATTCTGTTTATATTCAGTAAGGGAATCAGACAATCAGAAATGTTAATGCATTTAGAAAAACTCCTATGACATAGTAAGTGTTAACTAAATAGGATTTCTTTAAGGTTTTGAAGAATTGATACATCAATTTGTGTACACATATTTTTGTTCAATTGTTATAAGATGTATATCTAGTTCAAGATGTATTAACATTGTCAGAACTTTTGATATATATGTATATATACATAACTAAATTTTTATTCACAAGGAGTTATGTTTCATTTGACAAAGAACAAATCATTGTTAATAAAATTCCTTAAAATTTTGCCAATTGTATAAAGTTCTATAACTAAAAGGAAAGTAAAATTTACTTTAATGTATTTTTATATCACTGGCATTAATATAATAATGTACCAATAAATGTATGCATTCACACAGTCTTCACCATTATCTTGCTAAAATATTAATTTTCCTTAGTTCATTTTTTGCACTGGTTCTTATGCTGCTATATACCTTGGAACATCATTCCCCATTTAAATAGATGAATTTAATATAAAAGTATAATTTTCTTCCATTTAAAGTATGTTCGAAAAAATTCAGTATCATTTCTCTATAAAAATATATATATTGTCATTAACACTAACTTCCATGGGAGATTTTTATTTTCATCCAGAATATACCTATATTATTTTTGCAATACAATGAACTCTTTTTACTTAATTATAGGATTGAATCATAAAATGCTGTTCGAGTTCTAACTCAAATGCTCTAAAATAAGGATAATTATTCTTAGTGTAATATGTATATAATTTGGAATATTTTATGTCACTTATAAATTAAAAGATCATTGAAAGAATATTTCTAGCATTATTTTCTTACTATTCCTTGAAAATTGAGATGAAAATATTACTAGATTTTCAAGCCTTCAGGAACACTCACTACCTATAATTCAAATATTTAATTCTAAATTGTACATTTGATTTGTCACCAAGTTCACATATATTCTCCAAACCTTATTTTTCCTCCATAAAATTAGAAGTATTAATTAGGTATTACTCAAAAATTCTCTCTGTTCTCGTATTTTATGATGTAATTAAAATAGAAAAAAATAAGAGGCAACTTATTCCCTCTCATCAGGAACACCATATAATACTCTCATTTTCCATCTGCTTTAAGATTTATAAGAAGGAACGTGCTATCATGTTTAAGTACTGAAAGAAAAAAAATTGTAGCAAATCCTGGCTTTAGAAAGGGTAAAAAAAAGGATTGTTTCATTGTTAACAAAACCTCAGTTTTCTCAATATTTCTGAGAATTTGAATAGATAATTCTAGTAACATAGCTCAACTTTGACTTAATTCCCCCAATGCACCTATGAAATCTTTATTTTTTTTGCTTTCTCACCCAATAATCATCATGAACAATCCTGACTTTAGAATATTTTAGTAAAGTCTTAAACCAACATCTTACTGTTGTTTTTGCTACAACTAAACTACAAACATGAATTACAACTCTGTATATTTAGCCTTTATCTATCTCTGAATTTTCTCATCTTTTGTTCTTCTAACAGCACTAACAGACAGACTTGGGCACTTTATCATTTTTTAAATGGTCAGAGATCCTTCTTGTGGAAGGGCTTTCATCTTAAGTTTATTCTTTCTGCCTAACTATTTTAATCTGATGAAAAGACTGATGACAGTCTTTATAATAGCTCAAATAAAATTAACTTCAATCTCATTTTTTAACATTTTCTTTCCTCCAGCCCATCAAGCAGCAAGTTCTGACTTCAAAGTACATACCAAATCTCTTTTCACCCTCTCCAACTTTGTCTACCAATCAAACCAGCCTCTTTTCCCTTGTGGTTAACCTAAGAATCTTACCATTTTGATTTTTGTCTCTGATAAAGAGGATTATACCTTCTATAGTAATCAGGTTGTTCCTGTTATTAAAAAAAAAAGTCTGGTTATATTATTCTATTGCTTCAAAGTATTCCAGTGTTTTTCCATAGTATATATAAGAATATTCAAACACTTTACATGGCTCACTTGGCATGCATCTTCTGGCTCCTGTTTGTCTGTGAATTTCGTCTACAAATCTTCCTTCATTTCAATTAAAGAATCTTACTGGAAAACAACAGGGTCACTCAAACTCAAGACTGTTATACCTCCTTTTCTGACTGCCAGTAACATTTTCTCCTCCAGGTTCTCACTTGACTGGTTTGTCCTTGTAATTAGGACTGCTGGTCATATGTCACTTCCTTAGAGACCTTTTCAGATGGTACTACCTAAAATATTGTTCTCCCCTACCACCAAGTCATAGTCTATTTTATGTTTTATTTTCCTGCAATTTTACTGTTTATCTTTTCTTATTATCATCAGCCTTTCCCCAGTGGGCCCTTTATTTGACAGGGCCCTTGTCTCTTTTGCTACCCCTGTGTGTTACCATCTTGTAGTCATTCAAAAATGTTTATTCAGTTCCTGGAAAAATATAGGGAATCAGTAAATAATTTTGAAAAAACAAATGAATCCCCTGAATATTTAAATGCTCACATTCCTTTCATTGATGATAGGAGTAATATAATCATGGTTTATAATAAATAATTTTTATTAAATGAAACATATAGAACCTTTCCACTCTGGCCAGAAGCAGTATGATTAACTTTGATTTCCTCTTCTTCTTAATTAGTCAGTCAATTATTAGTCATGGACAAATTTAAAATGAATAATGCTTTAGAAAGCCAAAGATAACTATAATTTAGACAAATTCAAAATAATTAGTCAAAATATACTTAGAATATCAGTCCAAATGAAAATAATTGAATCAAATGGTGATTCTATTCATGATTTCTACAGTGATTATAATAAAATTGATATTATAAGTCAAATAATGTGTATGTGACAATAAGCAACATAAAATAGAAATGAATATTTAAAATTTAGCTCTTTTAGAAATTAATACAAAGAAAAATAAAAACATATTTTTGAAAGCCTTTATCAAATAAAACATAGGTTTTATGTGAAGAAGGCAATGTAATGCACTTCACCAACTGATATTTAAACTTACATTATATTCTTTTTACTAGGTAATTTTTTCTAGGGATCTAATTGGAGCTGTAGCCACCAGCCTATGCCACAGCCACAGCAATGCAGGATCGGAGCTGTGTCTGCAACCTACACCACAGTTTACGGCAATGCTGGATCCTTTACCCACTGAGTGAGGTCAGGAATCACACCCACAACCTCGTGGTTCCTAGTCGGATTTGTTAACCACTGAGCCACGTAGGGAACTCCTAGGTAATTTTTTCAATAATTTTTCACCTGTGGGGAAAATAAATAAACATTCAGATATTCTTGCTGCTACAATGCTTTGACCTTTTAAAAAAAGATAAGTTCTTATCTGTTACATTTGTGCATAAAATTCAGTTAGAAATTGTATGTAAATAAAATATTTTCATATGCTATAATATTTTTATTTGATTCCATAAAAATCCGAGTTTTCTTTCCAAATCTACATTTTGCTACAAAAATAAAAATATCACATAGGTATTGTAAAATTTAAGTATCCTTTGGCTTTTTAACAATGCATTTTCATGACTCCCTTTGGATTCAAGAGAGAAAATGTAGTCAGTCCATGTGATATTTATACCAATGTACTCTACTGTATTAAAATCACTTCAAGATAATTTTCATATCATTTCCATTTCTAAATATTGCACATGTAAACAGACAGATTACATTTTGCGATATTAAAAATATATAATATTAAGGTGTGACTGCTTCTGTATACTCTTATTAAATAAGTAGTACATATCTTTCAAAATATATAGTCTGTTAGTAGATAGAACAATTAAATATGTAAACAAAATATATTTTAAATTTTTGTTGATGATCCTAACCTTTTAAGGGTAAAGCATTTGGAGAAACCATTAAGATAAATGTTAATATACGCTATTAAAAGTAAACACATATTTTAAAAAAGTTAGAGTATAGAGAAAAGTAGAGTTTGTTCATATGTCATCTGCCTTTGAGGAGGAGGGGTTTTTTAGATTATAGCTAGTCAAACACTGTATTAAAATGCAGTCTGAATCTAAAGTAACTGTATGTAACTATTTGAGATCAAGTCAGAAGAACACTTGATTAGTGAAAATTGTCATTCGTAGTAAGAAAGTAGTTGGAGCCTCATTCCTCCCTATTCTGATTAGGTCATAGAATAAAAATATAACAAGAAAATGAGGAAATCTCATTCAAGCATTTAATAAATGATGTTTTAACTTGATACCCAACCTACACAAATTCAATAAAAGAAAAATTTAGGCAATTCTCACTTTTATGTATTGCAAATTCTTAATTTAATATTAGCAAATAGAATCCATCAGTGTTGTAAAAAGTAAAAATAGAATATACTGGCCCAAAATACTTATTTTGGAATTTAAAGTTTCTTTAATGTTAGAAATATCTATTTATATAATTAAATATTATAAAAGGCGAGAGGAGGAAAACCTTGTGAGATACCCAATATATTTAGATAAAAGCACCTGATAAAACTTAGTACACATTATTGAAAGATATGGTTCTACTTGAAGAATACTTTTTCCTTTAGGGAAATAGCCAAACAGGCCAGCTGTGCTTGAAAATAAGAAGAAGGCTATAGGAGCACTGTAAATTATTGCTTAATTTATGATTACACAGTTAATCTGTTTTAACAATGTTTTGGTAATCCCCCACTTCAAATGGGCACTTGAGGGTAGGGGAGGCTCAAGGAATAGACTCAAGGTTCAAAAGATGCTAATCACAATTTAGTTGTAATTCAAAAAATTAGGATAATAAACAACATTTTGTTAACTTTTGACACATAGTGATAATTAAAATTTTAAAAATAAACCCAGAAGATTGAAAAGACTTTAGCTTGTCCATAAATGAGACCATAATCCTTGATTTTTCTTAAATAAATAATCAAGAACAGAATAGAGACAACCAAAAGCACAAAAATTTATTCTAAGATATAGAATTATTATTATTATTATTATTATTATTATTATTATTATTATTATTATTTGCCATGATTGTGACATGTGGAAGTTACTGAGCCAGAGACTGAACATGCACCACAGCTGTAACCAAAGCCTCAACAATGATAATGTTGGATCATTAACCCACTGAATGACAAGGTAACTCCTATTTCTAATAAGACAGAGTACACATAAGATAAATAAAATTATTTATCCTATAGCCAAAGTCATTCATAAATAAAACAAGGAGGCAAACCCACAAAGTTTGAGTGAAATTTTATTTTATTTTATTTTATTTTATTTTATTTTATTTTATTTTAAGAAACTCAGTCATTCTAAACAAAGCAAATAAAATTAACTTTCCAATACTTAACCTTTATTATTTCATGTTCTGAGACAAACTAATACTTTAGGTCAGCAGTTTCCCTCAAGGGATTTATGAAGTCAAAACTGTTCTCACAAAATACCAAGACTTTATTTTTGTTAAAATGCACTGTGTTCATCATTGCTATCTTCAGATGAATTGACCAATACGTACTTAATGATTTTTAAGTTTCCTATTTTCGACATGGTAAATATTGGTGGTTATAACCCACATAAACAAAAGCTCTCCAGAGCCCTTAGTAAGCCCAAAAGTATAAAGAGGGCTGGAAACCAAAAAGTCTGAAATTAAATGCTGTAGAGAAAAAGGCTCTTTTTTTCCTTGTAAAACAAAAGCATCTGCATAACTGAATTCCTCTGTCACTAGTGCTCCTAGTATATATACAACTATTAATATTAGCTAACTTGTAGCTGGGTTCACTAACTTCTATTTTACAGAGAAAACTGAGGAGGAAGGATGAAAAGTTGAGAATAGTGTGATATACTCAGGCATTTGGCAGACTATTGAAGCTGGGAGCAAATGTAATACAGACTCTTCCTAATGTGGCAATAATAAACAAAATCAGTAATAGTACCAAAAGATATAATCTTCCTATAGAATATAAAAATAATAAATAAAAGTATATGCTTAAATTTACAGTTTATACTGACTCCTTCAGAATTCTCTCCTCATGAGACATTATTTAGAGACCTACTGATCACCTGTTAATTAAAATCAATTTTATAAGTTACCTAAAGATTTTAAGTTACCCAGATATCTTGGAAATTAATATCAAGCAGGTGTACTATAAAATATGAGTACTATTAAAATAATCTTTAAAACTGCAGGAATAATGTTAACTTGTTTGACTAGTCATCCTGCATAAGCTCAGGAAAGCCAAAAACAGGTATAGCAAAATGTATGCTGTACAATACTTAATGCTGATAAATTAGAGAAAAGACAGCTTTCTAAAACACAAAGTTATTGAAGTAGTCTAGTTTTCCAAAATTTTATTTTAATGTTTTATTTTTATGCATCTGGATTCATAAGATATTCATGAGCTAGTTTCTGTAAAAAAAAAAAAAAGTTATTTTCAAGTCTATCACTCTTAATGTATTAAATGTTCAACTTCCTTATTTCAGGGGGATTTTAGGAACATATATGTGCTTCCTCATCTCCCCAAGGCATCAGATAAAACCTATTTTAGAAAGTTTATAATTTATTGATACTCTCAAGATAGAAAAACATTATAAATTTACCCAATGAGAGGTAAAGGCTTTCTGAATTAGAGACACAGGGTACTTAAAACTTCATCTCTATAACTTCAGACACAAGTGAAAGGTAAAGAAAAAAAATGTTCATTTTTACATAAAAAACATTGATTTTCCTTTACTGTGATCACTATGTTCTTAACTGATATAAAATATATAAAACAACAGAATAAGACTAACAAACCAGATATTCTGCCATCTCTTAGCCAACACAGAGGAAATATTTACTGTTACTCAATAGAGATCATCAAATGGTCAGACCATACAGCAAGATACCCAGTCATCATTGCCACCAGAGGGTAATAACTAATTCATTGTAAACAAAAGGGAAACAAAATCAGAATGCACAATTAGAAGAAAGAGAAAATAGAAAACATAGTGAAATAAGAGTCAGCAAAATTATGTTCTAGTGCCACTTGGCTTTCGCCTCCAGAATCCATTCAAAGATTAAACTCAGCTTGAGCTACAATTCACTACCTTGGCAACATAATTTATCTGTTCCTTTCAGATGAATCTACTGCACATTGTGGTAATGACCTCCAAAATTTCTCAGGAATAAATTTCACAAGAAGACAAAAACATCACTTTCATAATAAATATTAAATGGCAGTGTCAAAATTTAACATGATAAATAATGAGAGAACTAATAAAATGATACAAATGATTCCCTGTTTTTCTTTTTCTTTTTTTTTTGCTTTTTTTTTAGGGCTACCCTAGAGGCATATAGAAGGTCAAAGCCAGGGTCAAACTGCAGCCCTGTCTGTGATCTACGCCAGGATTGCAGCACCTCTAGATCCTAAACCTACTAAGTGAGGCCAGGGATTGAACCTGCATCCTCCTGAGTACTTGTTGGGTTCATAACCTGCTGAGCCACAGCAGCAACTACCCGTTTCTCAACGTGTTCAAATCAGTGAAAGTTCATTCATGTTTGTCTGTGTGTTTATTATGTTTTATTGTTTTTATAACTGCCCAATGAGTTTGTAATATTTTCATTTATCTTTAAACCCCACACTATACTTAGGTTGAGTTACTGTGGTTATATTTTTATACACTTTCTATACAAACTTGTCAATTCACACACACAATTCTCTATTTGACATAAATATTTTCTCCTACTGTGCTATTGATTACAGATATTTACATTTAATTAAAAGCTAAACTCAGAGTTCCCGTCGTGGCACAGTGGCTAATGAATCTGACTAGGAACCATGAGGTGGCGGGTTCGGTCCCTGCCCTTGCTCAGTGGGTTAATGATCCGGCATTGCCGTGAGCTGTGGTGTAGGTTGCAGACACCGCTCGGAAACTACGTTGCTGTGGCTCTGGTGTAGGCCAGTGGCTACAGCTTCGATTTGACCCTTAGCCTGGGAACCTCCATATGCTGTGGGAGCAGCCCCAAAAAATAGCAAAAAAACAAAAAAAAATTAAAAATTAAAAAATAAATAAATAAATAAAAGCTAAACTCCCTTGAAGAGTAACAGTTTAGCAGAATGTTTTCTCTGTTCATTTTTTTTACCTTATTTTACATTTTTGTCTTTCTCTTCTGTTTTGACATTATTTCATTGAACCCACTTTCTGTACTTCTAATTTAATGTTTTAATAATTCTCATGTAAATTTTTCTTCTGATAATTTTGTTGCAGTCCATTCTGTTGCTCAAATGTTTTGCTTTTGTTTCTTTTCTAGCTAGGCTATCCAAGTTTTTCTAACAAGTATTTTCAAAGTTACCTTCTAAATTTTTACAAAATGTACTTCTAATACAATTATAACTTTGTGACATTTATACTTTTAAGGAAAATAAATCATCACTTAGTGTCTTTCTTTAAATGAATTACAAAACATTTTGGATATTTATATTCATGACATATATATGGTCTATTGTCTACTCATGGCATATATAATAAATATTATTTAATAAGCTATATTATGAAAATAATAAATATTAGCACACTCTCAGTAGACATTTAAGCAAATACCAAAGAGGTAAAAGTTCCAAATAGATTCATAAGCACTCTAAATAGACCCTATATTGATATAGTCAGAGTAAGCTAAATTGTATAATTAAAACATTTTCTGTTATTTTATTGTAGGAGAGACCCTGGTCATGATGACTAAGCAAAGTCCAGCCAACTGCCCCAACCACCCTTCCCCACACATCTGGTTCTGTAAGCTTGCTTTCACAAGCTTGCTTCCACAAGCTTGCTTCCATATCTACTACCTTGCCTGACCTCACTCTGGTCTTCCAAGCATGGACCTGGAAGAGGTAGCCCATAAAAGCCTTGTGAAACACTTCTTCAAGGCTGAGACTCAAGAGAGCAATCTCCTCTGAGCCCACTGGAGTAATAAACCTGAGTTCTCCAACTCTCCGAGTGGTTTCTTGCCGGGTAAAAGAGCTGATACACTGCAGTCACAGAGATGCTGGAGCTGGTACACTACAGCCACAGGGCTGTTGCTGGAGCTGATATGCTGTGTGCGGCTGCTGTATGAAATGGGATAAAGGGACATAGCATTTCCAAAATAAAATTTCTGTGGGACTGCAATTGATATTTTTCTCAATTCCTTCGGCTTTTCTTACATAAAGAAAAAAATATGTATATTTGAGTTTGCATACCCACAGATATTTTAAAGTAGTAATCTCTTATTTATTTTGTAATACTGTATTTTTTTTAAATTCAGAACTGGTATATATAAATTCAGGACTTGATATTGTGCTTGGGATTAAAAATTTCATCATTACTCATAATTTTTAAACTTATTACTCTGAGTTATGTCACAGTTTAATATTCTAAGCTGCTCAATGGAGCTTAGCAATATTTCGGATTTTAAAAAAGCATATGAAAATCAGATTAGAACTTTTTGTATCCTATAAAATGCTCAAATAAACTTACTTAGAAATCCAAGTCATCAATATATAATGTTTGTCTTTTTTGAATGTCCCAAGGGTGAGTAAAAGCAATTCACAGAGGAGAATACGGTAATGGCAATTGGCATTGGGTCAAATTCATAACAATGTTAGAAAAAAAAACTGCCATTCTAAACCCTGGAAAATGATTCACAAGGCAGGAAAGTCACCAGTACTGTATATCACACAGCATTATAATTCTGTTTTGTCCAAACAAACTTTACCAAATGCCACTCTCTTTTTGGATATTAGATTGAACAGTCTTCATTCAATGGAAATATGATTCATTAAAATTAAGGGTTTATGTTACATAAAATATTTCCTGCCTGCAGAATGAGTAGTCCGTTATGACTAGAAGTAAAAAGGATTCTTAATCACTTCATTTACACATTTTTAACTTGACAAAAATCACTTTTATAAATTCAGGTGATAAAAGAGTTTGAAAATTATAGTGTATCTATACTGTATTTAAAAAGCAAACATTTATTTTATCCATGATTCTACCAGATTGCCAGATTAGAAGATTATTTTTAGTCAAAATTTGATTTATCTGATAAATTTAATCAACTGTGCATGTGTGCTTCTGTGTTTACACATGCTGATAAGTATTTATGAATGTGGGTAGTGATTCCTTTCCAAAGACCAAGTAGCTGGTAACAGTAAGCCTCTCTCTCCCAAAAGTTATTACTTAAACTGTAGGGGTGTGGAAAAGGGGATAGTGAGCTTGACAAGAGCGAAGTCATCTTGCTGCCACCGTCCATCTTGGTGAACTTAAGGTGACTCATATGAGGGATCTGAGAAAAACAAAGTCATTAGGACTTGAAAAACTCTGGGTCCCAACTGTTCTAAAGAAATTCAAAAATAGCTAGATTTTACTCGAGGTTAATCATTAATGTAACAACATAAGACATTCTGTACAGCCATATATCTTTCTGTATCCTGCATGTAACTACAGATTAATGTAGCATGTTAGATACCTAAGCAAGCACTATAAATGTATCTTCCCCTTTCTGCTCGGGGGTCCATGATTGGGAAGCAATTCCCTGTGGACTCGCCAGCGTAATAAAGCTGTTCTCCATCTTCCTTGAGTGTCCTCTGAGGTGATTTCTGGGAACTCTAGAACAAAACCACTATTTACAAAGCTGACATAGATGGAGATTAGTCTGGATCTGCATGATTGAATTGCAAAGCCACAATATTATTCAACTCAACATTACTTTCTGAAAACTTTATCTTTGATCCAAAATGTCATACTTTCTCTACTGCTCCTGATAGTCTAACATTCAATGCTCTTCTCTGCTGGGCTGTGTAATCTCTAAATCAAAGCTTCTTGTGAAAGGCCAGAACTACTGGTATATGCATTTTCCACTCCATTGCTCAAGGTGGTTTTCTCATGTATTTCATTCCTACTCCACAACAGATACAATTTCCAGGGTGTTTCTTATGTTTGTACAAATTGTTTGGTGGGCATAACGGTCTCTTCTTTAATAACAGTTTGGTCCTCATGACGGCAGGTATCTGATAAGTGAGGAGTTTTCTCAATCAACTTCATGAGGAAGGACTGTTTTTGTCATGAAATGTGAAGAGTAAGATTCTACCCAATGCGGGAAACATTGTGGATACTCTTAGAAGACATGAGACTCATGGGTCAGAAATGGATGGTTTATTATCTATAGCATTAACATAAGCCAGAGTTTCAGTCTGCTTTGTTCCAATTCACTGGGCCCCAGTTCTCACATGGTGACATGGCAAAGCCAGATGACACTGCATATCATTGTAGATTGTGGCTCAGGTAAGGACTCTTAATTTTAGTGTACCTCTGTCTCTTATAAAGGATAAATAAGCATGATTGCCCTTTGCTCTATAGGGAGACACTATCTCTATCTTGCTACAGAGGGAGTCACTATATCTTTCAAAGCTATTTTATGTACAAGAAAACCTTGAAAAGACATTCTGAAACAAAAGGTAGTCAGAGCCCCACTTCACAAAACAGACAGAAACACTACAAACCTATGGGGATTTGCCTCTGGAAAGTTTTAAGCCATAGTCATAGTATCTCTTAGTCTAAGCTGATTATTATATTGTCAGTATAAATCTAAAATACTTAGCTTGTGTCTATCTGATCTAGGTACATGTACATATAGCTGCACCTAGAGTTACTATTGAGTATATTTTATTTATTTATATTAATTTTATTGAGGTTATTATATATGTATATTTATATAAAATTCATTGATGTTAGGTATAAATTTAAATGATTTTGGAATATTAATAAAAATGTGCAACTATCACAATATAAATTTAGAATATTTCTATCACCTCAAAGTGAAATCTTAAGCCTATTTAGTCATTCTCCATCCCTACTCCCCATACAACCACAAACTTGCTTTTGTCTCCATGTATTTACCTTTTATGGATATTTTATATAAATAGTATCATGCAATTAGTTCCTTTGTGTTTGGCTTCTTTTACTTAATGTTTCTGAGGCTCATCTATATTGCAGTATACATCAGTCCTTGCTTCGTTTTTTTGGTCAAGTAATATTTCATTGTGTGTCTGTCTACATTACTATCAGTTCACCTATTGATGGTAACAAAAATCACCTATTGATTTTTGGTCAAGTAATATTTCATTGTGTGTATAACTACATTATTATCAGTTCACCTATTGATGCAAGATTTTAAATTCTTCCACATTCTTGTCAATATTCTCTGTTATCCTTTTCATGATACCCATTCTTGTGTTTTTGATTTGTACTTGCCTAATCATCAATGTGCTGTGCATCTTTTGATGTGCTTATAAGTCAGTCCTATATCTTCTTTGCAGATATGTATACTCAAATCTTTTATCAATTTTCTGAGTCACTTGTCTTTTAGTTATTGAGTTGTAAGTGTTCTTTATATATTTTGGACATAAGACCTTTATCAGATTTATTATTTGGCACTATTTTTTTTTCTAGTTTGTAAATAATCGGTTTTACTTGATGGTATGCTTTGAATTGTTAAGAAATTTTAATTTTTAAAACTCATAATTATTGTTTTGTTTTGCTTTATTTGCACTATTGGTATCATATCCAACTAATGTTGCCTAACCAAAGAGCCTACTTTTTTTTCTAAGAATTTTATAGTTTTAGCTCTTTCAGTTAGGTGTATTTCAAATATTACTTATATTTTTTCATATTTCTGTTATTATTCCCATATAACTATATTAGATTAATTGTGATTATATTTATTATCAGGCTTTAGAAGGAAAGGCTAATAATTAATTCCTTTCCATTAAGTCCTTTGTTCTAAGTGATATATTTCATATATTTCACTTCACATATTAATTGTACCTTAGCTCAGAGAAATTCTTATAGGTTTAGTCATTATAACTATTAGATGTGACCACTGTATAGTTCATTTGGTCCTTGATACAACATTGAGTTTAATTAGCAATTATTGCTGAAAGGATTTCCCAAATTTGACTTTTACTACTTGGAATTAGAAGCAATGGCAATTCTAAATCTCCAAATTGCCAAATTCGTGGGCTGCTTCTAGTCTTTTTCAGTTTTGCTTTCATTCTAGCCAATTCTATCTTGATAAATTTATTTCTTGTGTTACCTTATATTACTTTAGCAAACATGTCCACAGAAATCAAGTCACAGTATTAGTATTTTATTTCCAAATTCTTCCCTTAGAGCTACAAGTGCATTGTATATTTGATATCTTCCATATTCTCAGAGATACATCCTGACGAATTAATATGCCACTCCATAAATAGGATCATCATCTTTCCAGCCTATCATAATAATTTACTTGCAGAATATACATACACACAACTTTAATTTTTGTATGATAATATTTACCACTAATAATAATTTATGCATTAGACAGGATATATTAATTTATAATGGGTAACAGTAAACAAAAAGTCCTAGTGGCTTATTATAACCAAGTTTTTCTCACACACAATTCAATCACTATCAGTAGGCTGGGTGGTCTAAATTATGCATCTTGTTACAGAACCTGAGCTGACAGACCAGATATCATCTGATATCTCTCTGGTCATGCCTCAAAGTGTCTATTGGCTACTACAAAAGAATAAACACCAAAAGAACAGAAATAAATTTATAATTTTCAGACTCATATAAAAGTAATGATAAAAAGCATACTTCAACTTTCCAAAAGAAAACAAAAAGGAAAGAGAAAATGAACAAAGAATGGGCAACAAATGTAGAAAGAAAGCACTTAATAAATGATAAGTTGACCCAATAAAAGAGCACCTGAGTTAAATATAGACTGAATACTCCAGATAAAGAAGACATATTTAGACTGCATAAAATAACCAAACCTACTAAGATCTTTACAAAAGATATATGAACTGCAATATATTTTTTTAATGAAAGAAAAAAGTGAAAAATATACCATGCAATAAATAACTTAAAAATTTGGAACTTCTTTTGTTAATATAAAATAAAACACATTATAGTAAAATATACTTTTAGAAACAAAGAGCTCACTTTCTCGAAATAAATGGCTTAATTTAATACTTCACAAATTAGACCTCATTTAATGTATCTACAAAAAGATGTGTAATCCAATAAGGAGCTAGAAAAATCAGATTAGGAGGCCATGATTAAGGAAAACTGAAGATCACTTTTATTTAAAAATACAGATTCTAAATAAGGTAGTGACAAGGTCATACAGCAACACATAACTAGGATAGTATAACATGATCAGACTGAGTTTTGCCTTCTGAGGAATGCAAACTAATTTAACATTAGAAACTCAATGGATTAATACAGGATGTTAGCAATTAAAATAGAACAATTACATGGTAATATAGAATATGTTTATAAAAATTATAATCTATTGGTTATTAAAATAATTATTTACTGCTGAAAGATTCAAGTTTTCTCTATGTGTTTGAGAAACATTCTGTCCAGTGTTTTATTTAAGGTACAAGTCATTGCAGTAAAACAACACAAAACAAAGTATATAAAACTTACAAATATAAAATTTGTCATAATTTAAAGATAATATATATTAGAAAAATATTTAATAACTATTATATAAAATACTACTATTAATATTTTAAAATTAATAATCATATTTGAAAATGCAGTAATATTTCTAAATACAAAAATATATTTTTTATTTATTTTTAGTAGATTTTACCAATGGTATGTGAAAGTTCCCAAAGGCCAGGGATTGAATCTACACCACAGCAGCAACCAGAGCCACAACAATGACAATGCCAGATCCTTAACCCGCTGAGCTACTAGGGAACTTCTGAATACAAAATGTTAAAATGTATTTATGTATATTAGGAACAAACAGTAGGAAACCACTCCCTTAGGTAACCAGAGTCCACAATTATTGATCCTTTAAAAAACACACAAGATGTATTTATGTGTATGTGTATGAATTTATGTATATATGTACACATATGAATTTATGTGTATGTACATATATGGCACTGTCTCTACAAAAGATTCTAAAATAAGGTATTATATAACACAAAGTTGATGCAGCGCTTATGAAAGTATTAGCTAATGTTTTTCACCAGTTAGAAATTTTTACTTACTGAAAAAGTTTATTTTCACTTATCTATAAATTTAGAAATTTATACTTCTGAATAATTTTTAGTCAGAATTGTTGATAGTCGTATATTTGCTAACAGTTTATTTTTTCCAAGAATTTGAGTGACTCAGGATTTGTCTTAAAAGTCAGAACTATGATATTGATTCTAAAAATGTTGAAGTTCTCTCATTTGGCAAAACTGTCTTTCCTTTTTTGTCATTGACTAATGTTTCTAGTGTATAAGCATCTTCTTAAAAATTTAACAATGAACTTCAGAGAAAAATGACATTTAGTTACTTTATGCAGTTCATAAATTGGTTTACCAGCTCTGCTGGGGCTCTGACATCTCTCTTGCCTATTGGGAAGGACTGGTCAATTTTTTCAGGCTCTATTGTATTACACTGATTAGAGAGGCATTTGGTCCGCACATTATAAAGAAATAAAGAGAGTAGACAAAGGTTGTGGTTCTTTCTAACTGAGATAGAAAGGATCACCAAATATAAAAGTGCTTCTTTTCCTAGGCCCCTGCTTAAAGTTAGAGCTTATCAGTGATACCACCGAAGAAAGAGGTGATTTAAACCTAAAAGTCTTTGATTGAAGATAAGTTAAAAAATTAATTACCTTTAAGAAAGATATAATTTGTAAGTCTTAAACAAAAGCAAAGACATAAAAATAACTTCACTGGAAGTCAGAGAAATAAGACTTAATCACATTTCACTCAGTTCTTTTACTCTGTAATGTATAGCCAAGTTATAATGATGAACCATAGAGAAAATACATATTAATAAGTATAATGCAAAGGAGTATGAAAGTGATGAAGTTAAGTTACCATAAGAAAAGTAGAGGCTTGGCACTATTTGTGACCATTCTGAGTAACAGAACATTATCCAGAACAGTCTTGTTTCTCTTCTTTGAATTGCTTTGAAATATTTGTTATTGCAATGGAGATCAATATAGAGAGCTGAAAGACATATTTGGGAGTTTCTTTTTAAATACAATTCAATAAAATTGACTTTGTTATATTATAAGTTGTTTTAATTGAATAAAAACATTGATATGACTCTACATAATAATGAAAATCAAATATTTAGTGTTTAGAATAGTTCAGGTTATCCTCTAAGCATTTTAAATGTTATCTCATTTTCTCTTTACAAAATCTTTTTGAGGTTAGAGAAATTACTATGTGCATTTTACAGATGAGAAAACCAAGAAGTAGGTTTCATAATACAAGAAATTTCAGATGTTTAGTAAGCTGAAGGATTGGGAGTTGAATGTAGACACTTCACACCACACGTAAACACTAAAATTGCATCCTGTACAAACTGAATTGTGGTAATGTTTTTATTTTACTTTCCAGTGATTATTCTATTTTGCAGAATTCTTTTTAAAAAGTCATAATTTCTAAGCATTTGTATAATGCTATATGTTTCATATTTATTTTTTGTAATGAGGAAGTTTTATCTAATCACATCTATATTTCAAAAGCATCTTTTTCATTTAGATGTGGGCCATAATATAGCAAGAAATATGTTAAATAACATGGTCACTATGTCTTTTGTACTTTTTTAACACAAATTTATAGGAGAGGAAATATCATATTGGACTTCAATGTCTGGTGTCATTTCTTTATTCCCATACATCTCCATGCTCCTCCTTTCTTCTGTGTGTGTGTGTGTGTATGTATATTTGAGGGGAGTAGAAGTCACAAATATATGGCAATTAAAATCATTAAAATTTATAAAATTGATATATACATACCAAGTATAAAATATATTAATACATTGTTCTTTTAAAAAATGCCTTTTGCACCGCTTTTAAAAAAATAAAATAAATAAAAATTGTATTTCCTCTTATATTTATCTACATAACATTTTTCAGATATTCTTTACAAGATTCAAGTTATTATCTGGTGTCACTTCCTTTCAGCTTGAAGCAGTTTTTTGAGTATATTTTTAAAAATAGTTCTGTTATCAAAAATCCAGGAATATCTATATTTGGGTTTCATATTTAGCATGTAACTTTGCTAGGTATATAATTGTTAGCTGACAGTTGATTATTTTTCTGTTTCCTTAAGTTGGAAGATTATTGTTTGAGGTGTCTCATTTTTTGAAATAGTCCTTGAAGCTTAAAATTCTTACATAGGCTTCACAGCTTAGATTTCTCCTAAGCCTGCTTTAGCTGAAGCCCTTCAGTTTTGCTATGTGTGCTTTCATTTTAGTTCATCACAAAATATTTCTTAAATTCCCCTGTTACTTATTTTTGATCTATTTGTTTTGTAAAGCATAGTTGATTTACAGTGTTGCACCAATTTCTGCTGTACAGCAAAGTGACCCAGTCATAAATACATGACCCAGTCATAAATACATGACCCAGTCATATGTGTGTATATATATATTTTTTTCTCAACTATATTCCATCATATTTTTCCCCAAAGATTGGATATTGTCCCTGTGGTGTAAAGAAGGATCTAATGATTATCCATTCTAAATGTAATAGCTTGCATCTGCCAACCCCAAACTCTCCATCCAGCCCACTACCCGCCCCTTCCCCTTGGAAACCACAAGTCTGTTTTTTATGTCTGAGTTTGTTTTTGTTTTGTAGATAGGTTCATTTGTACTGTATTTTAGATTCCAGATATAAGCCATATGTTATTTGTCTTTCTCTTTCTGACTTACTTCACTTAGTATGATAATCTCTCAACATGGCATCCATGTTGCTACAAATGCCATTATTTCATTATTTTTCAGACTAGTAATATTCCATTGTATACATGCACCATATCTTCTTAATCCATTCACCTGTCGATGGATATTTAGGTTGCTTCCATGTCTTGGCTTTTGTGAATAGTACTGCAATGATCATAGGGGTGCATTTTTGAATGAAAGATTTGTCCAGATATATGCCCAGGACTGGTATTGCTGGGTCATAGAGTATCTATTTTTAGTTTTTTGAGAAACCTCCATACTGTTTCCATAGCGGTTGTACCAATTTAAATTCTCATTAATAGTTTAGGAATGTCCCCTTTTCTGCTCACCCTCTCCAGCATTTGTTATTTGTAGGCTTGTTAATTATGGTCATTAGGACCCACATGAGGTGGTTTTGACTTGCATTACTTTTCTTTCCTTTTTTTTTTTTGTTGCTTTTTTAGGGCCACATCCTGGAAGTTTCCATGATAGAGGTTTGATCACAGCTACAGTTGCTGGCCTATAACACAGCCATAGTAATTTGGGATCTGAGCAGCATCTGTGACCTACATCACAGTTCATGGCAATGCAGGATCCCTGACCCGCTGATAAAGGCCAGAGATCACACCCACATTCTCATGGATACTAGCTGGACTCCTTTTTTACTACCCCACAATGGGAACTTGTTTCATATTTCTAAGTAGTGATGTTGAGCATCTTTTCATGTATTTATTGGCTATCCATGTGTCCTCTTTGGAAAAATGTCTATTTGAGTGAATATGTATTTTGCTGTTTGGGATGAAGTGTCTTATAGATTCCTTTTTACATCCAGGTAATTGATAAGGGTTATTTTTGTCTTCTACATAATCACCAATTTCCCCAGCCACATTTTCTATATATTATTAATTGGATTACTGAAGTCTCAAATTATTAGTTTTAAGTCATCTATTTCTATCTGATTATGTCAGTGTTTGCTTCTTGTATATAGGGAATCTTTTTTTAATGTGTGTACATGTGTGTATAATTGTTATATTTTATGAAAAATTAACATTTTTATTTTTATAGTGTCCACCATTATTTTTAGCATCTTATTTAAGTATTTTTATTTTATTTTACTATCATCATTCCAGCTTAGTTATGTGTGCTGCTTTAATACTATTTCTGTCCTTTTAGTTTCAATCTGTTTTTAACTCAAATCTAAAATTTAGCTCCTACAAATAACATACAGTTTAATTGTATTTTTTTTTCCAGTGTGACAATCTTTGGCTTTTGACTAGAGTAGACTTATATAAATGTAATGGTGCAATATATATCCCTAAGTGACAGGCAAATTTTACTTATCATTATGAATTCCTAGTCCATCCATATTGCATATGGCAGAATTTTCTTCTTGTTTAAGGCTGAATAATATTCCACCCTTTGGCTCTTTGACTTCAGTTTTTTCATCTAAACTGGAAAAAACATAGTTTCATCATTTGGGTAACAATAAATATTAAGTGAGATATTCCATATAGTATCCAAGTACCTGGGTATATTAAGGGTGCAAGAAGTGCCTGCTGCTTATACTGCAAGTAACAAATCATTATTATTTATATTATTGCAATAACTTTAGTGAACATAGGTAAGTTACAAACTCCTAAAACCTCAATTTATTGAAGTTATAATATATTTTGGGCCATCCTTTTTTTTTTGATGAGCTTAAAAGGACCTATTTTTGTAGTTATAAGAATAGAACCCTGAGAAGCCTGGGACCAAACTACTAGGGGAATGCTACACTAAGAAATTTAAGCCTGTGAGTTTGATTGATCCAGATTCATAGTCATAAATTCCTGATAGATAAGGTTGTTACCAATCAGTGGAATGTGGTAGGAAGGAAGCAGAAGTGCGTGGAATAAGTAAATGCTTCTGTAAGAATAATAAAGAGGAGTTCTTGAAGGAACCTATTGGAATCTGGCCTTAAATTGTGCTACTAACTCATAATACTTGGGGTTTGAAGATCATATACCTTGTCTCTGATCTGAGGCCTAATATACATTTTGTAACATGCAGTTATTCTGTGTATTGAATTCAATCTTTCAACTGCATTAATTAATGCATTTTTGTATTTTAGTATATTTAAAGAATTCTGTATTTGTTCAATTCTGATAGCTTATATACCATTTACTTTATAAACTGTCAACATAAAAATGAATATGGTAGTATTTATATTGGTTCATGTGAATAAAAGCAGAAACCAGAAAAAAAAAGATATCTACATTCCTAAGACTGCTTTCTCGATGCTTATGAGTCTGAGTTTCACAACAAAAGCTAACTGTTTGCTGTTATTTTCACCTCTAAGACTATCTTTTGCCTTTAATTATTTTTAATATAATGTATCTTTGGAAGACTAAGAATAGCTGCATCAGTGAACAGCATATAAACCCATTGTTGAATGAATGTCTCATTAGTTCTATGCATTTTAACTACAGGACTGACATAATTGATAAGAGGCTTAGCTTTCTTTTAACCTTGGCCTTATTGCATTTCTATGAATTTTTCTTATTTGCAAGATGTTTTAAAGGTAGTTTTAATCAGCAGTAAACTCTCCATTATAATGTATCCAGTTAAAGAGATCATTTGTTGTCCAGACACTCTGCAAATTACTCATAGGTATCTTCGATGTCACGATAATGAGCTGGCAACAGTGTTTGTGTGGAAATTAGAGACATTGGAATATTCATGGTCAAAAATAAAGGAGAAAGAATAGTCTTATGTTTTAAGACTATGTATATTCTTTTTCTTTTTTTCTTTTTTCTTTCTTTCTTTTTTCTTTTTTTTTTCTTTTTGCCATTTCTTGGGCCACTGCTGCAGCATATGGAGGTTCCCAGGCTAGGGGTCCAATTGGAGCTGTAGCCGCTGGCCTATGCCAGACCCACAGCAATGCGGGATCCAAGCCGTGTCTGCGACCTACACCACAGCTCATGGCAATGCCAGATCCTTAACCCACTGAGCAAGGCCAGGGATCGAACCCGAAACCTCATGGTTCCTAGTCGGATTCGTTAACCTCTGAGCCACAACGGGAACTCCCTATGTATATTCTTTTAAAAATATTTTTAATTACACAAATTATGTGGTACCTAAAATTTATAAACAAAAGCAACGTTTTAAATAAAGCCTAAACTTGGAATATGTTCACAAGCTCTTGAAGATCATGGACTTCACAGCTCAAATAGTGTAAACAAAAGGCTGTGAAAAGTTTAAGGGAGTAAAATACTGATTTGTTTATTTACCAAATATTTAATATTCAAGGAACTATGCTAGAATCGATAGTAATTCAAAGATGACTACAATGGTTATTAACATATGGTCTCTCATCTCCCTGACCAACCCTGTGTATTTTACTTTTTGATGCTGCAGCCAGGATTCTGCCAATTTCTTTTCTTTTGGCCAAATATCTCCCTGTTGGGTTCAACAAAAAAGGAACTGGATCTTTCTTCTTCTCTACTTTTCTTACCAGGATGACCCCAGCAATGTTCATTCACACCAGCAATAGTATTATGTCCTAAGAGCAACATTAGGTTTCAATTTGTAGACCATCCAGTAATATCAAAATTAAAATTATCTTATACCCTTGGAGATATTAGCATCTGCTTTATGGAATATACTTTCCAGATACCTGGACCTCAGCTCCATGAAATCCTTCCTCCAAATTCCTGATGATCAATCCTAGCTGATCAGTGTCCTTCCTCAGAGATATTCATATCAGGTCCATGTATCTTGTACTTTAAAATACTAAGTTTTAATGTTTCCAAACTTTTTTCCTTTGTTCCTCCATTCTCAGATGGATTGCTATTTCCTTCAGTTACACTTGTAGGATACATTATTGTTTATTTACTTTTCTCAAACCCTAATTAAGAGTTGATTTTTAATTATTTTTTTATTATGGCTAAAGATCTATAACATAAAATTTACTCATTTCATCATTTTAAATGCATAGTTCATTGCAGTACATGCACACTGTTGTGCAAATATTCCCACTGTCCATCTCCAGTACATTCCATTCCAAACTGAAACTCTACTCCTTAAAACAATACATCCCTATCTGCTGCTTCTTTCCATCCCTAAAGACCATCATTTTGCTTCCTGTGCTTATGAATTTGACTATTCTAGGCACATCATATAAGTGTACTCATCCATTACTTGCCTTTGTTGCAAATAGTCTTCAAGTTTCATACATGTGGTAACATTTATGTTAATAATTTTTTAAATTGTCTCAGATAAAATAACTGACATGGTTTCTGTCTTCTGACTTGACTCTGATCAATATAGTCACTCAAATGGTTTAAAATTTACTGGCTGAGAAACATGATAGACTTCAATTCTGGATAAAAAAATGTTGAGAATTCTTTTCAATTGACAATTCCATCCATATGAGTAACTTATGTGAACTCTTGGTCACATATTTTTTTGGTAGAAATTGATTTTACTGATGCACACATTTTGAAGGAAGCTTTTACTCTCACAGGGAAGGGAATGAGTCAACACTTTCAAAGAATTGTACCTCAAGTTTGATTTTTTAACTTTTCCTAAAATAAAATATTAATTATAATATTTTCATATAAGTTCATATTAAGATGCTCCTGTTTTACTAGCAAAAACAGACCAGAGATAAATAGAGTAAAAAATGTAACATAGATGGGCCAGAAGGAAAGATACTATTATTCGTAGGTTTGATTCACTTTGTGAATCTTATGTTTTCTTTTATACCCTTTGATGAAATTTTGTATTTCATTATTTCATGATAACTTCCTAAGAGTTATTTATATAATGTTATTTTTTAACACACTTAATATGGAAATTTAGGTGCATAATATACAAAAAGAAATGCTTCTATTGAATCACATTTTTTTTGTTTGTTTGTTTAGTGCACTCACAGCATGCAGAAGTTTCTGGGCCAGGGATTGAATCTGAGCTATTGAAATTGCCCAAGCTGCTGCAGTGACAATGCTGGATTCTGAACCTGCTGTGCCACAGGAAAACTCCTCTATTGAGTCTCATTACTTGGTCATATGCAGAGGCTTCAGGGGTTACCTGCATAGTATAAGGTTAATAAAACCTTTGAGTAGTTCTCTCTCTGTTAGAGCCACTTAGACATATTCTATTCTATAGTTATAATTTGTGCCTTTGAGTTTTATTCACTATTTGTTAAGATTATGTTCTTGATCTCAAGGGAGACTCTAAATTATTAGAGATAAATTAATTCAAATAGAAAATAACACTTAGATGACCAATTCTAATGGTGTACTATTATCCTGAAGTAAAAAGCCTCATCATATCAATAGTCTATTATTTACCAGAGGCTTGTCTGTGATTGCTAATGAGATTCCGAGACAAAGGACTTAAGATTTTGTGAATTATTTTCTACCCTACTTCAATCTCACCCAGGTTTAAACCATTTTCCCTTAGGAATTACATAACTTTATTATTAATAGTCATAATTAAATAATTTGAAAAGCACCACAGTACTATACACAATTACAGATAAGGTATTTATCAGCAAAATTTCAAAGTTTATAATATTAAAGCATTTTGATTACTTGTTCCAATCTTCCTCAAAATTTCAAACAGATTTTGTTGGCTAGAATCTTAAGAAATATCTGGGCTTTAAGCCAAAATATGGTGCTATCTGAAAGCCAATGAAAATTTCAACATTAGAATTAAATATTCATTACTTTGTCTACCAGCACAGACAGTATTGCTGACTAAGTTTATTTAGCAACTGAAAAAATACTCTTAAAAAACACAGGACTTAACCTCTCTCACCTGAATTTAAATTCATATTTATTATACAAAATAATAGTTAAAAGTTATGTAAAATTTTAATAGAGATGCAGTCAGCTTTTTTTCTGTTAGTCAAGTATTTTTAAAAGTATTAGTTTAAAAATATATTTGCTTTCTAAAATCAGAACAGAAATCCTCAGCAAAATACTAGCAAACCAAATCCAACAATACGTAAAATGGATCATACATTATGAACAAGTGGGATTTATCTCAGAAATGCAATGATTCTTCAATATCAGCAAATCAATTAGTGTTATATACCACATTAACAAACTTAAGAATAAAAACCATGTGATCATCTCAATAAATGAAGAGAAAGCTTCTGGCAAAATTCAACACTCATTTATGATAAAAAAATCTCTAGAAAGTGGGTGTAGAAGGAAACTACCTCAACATAATAGAAGCCATGTATGACAAACCCATGGCTTATATCATTCTCAATGGTGAAAAGCTGAAAGCATGTCCTCTAAGAACAGGAACAAGACAAGGATGTCTACTCTTGCCATTTTTATTCAACATAGTTTTGGAAGTCCTAGCCATAACAATTGAAGAAGAAAAAGAAATAAAAGGAGTACAAATTAGAAAAGAAGAAGTAAAACTGTCACTGTTTGCAGATGACGTGATGTTATACATAGAAAGTCATAAAGGTACTACCAGAAAACTACTAGAGCTTATCAATGAATTCAGTGAAGTTGCAGGATACAAAAATAATATACAGAAAGCTGTTGCATTTCTATACACTAATAACAAAAGATCAGAAAGAGAAGTTAAAGAAACAATCCCATTTAACTAACACATCGAAAACAAATACTTAGGAATACAACTTTGAAAAATGAAACAAGGACAAAATTTTTGACATCTGCCTCTTCATATTTAGGATGGTAATGATAATAGATTACATCTAAGATGTGATGGTCATCTTGCAACTGGTATAAGGGCTAAAGCCAAGAGATTGGTATGAAAAAAGAGAAGAACGCTGGAAATAGCTGGGATCCCCTCTGACATATATAGCCTCAATTGCCTATCTTTTGAGTAAGCAACAAATGCTCTCATATTTTACACCATAATTTGCAAGGTTTCCAATTTTAGCTAAAACATTTCTTTTTTAAAAATTAATTAATTAATTAATTTATTTATTTATTTATTTTTAGGGCCACAGTCACAGCATACGGAAGTTCCCAGGCCAGGGGTAGAATTGGAGCTACAACTGCTGGTCTATGCCACAGCCACATCCACACAGGATCCAAGCCATGTCTGCAACCTACACCACAGCTCACAGCAGTGCAAGATCCTTAACCTGCTGAGCAAGGCCAGGGATCAAACCTGCATCTTCATGGATCCTAGTTCAGTTCGTTAACCACTGAGCCATGAAGGGAACTCCTGCTAAAACATTTCTAATGTCAAATTATTTTTCCATTAACTTGTAGTGGAAAAATCCATACATTTATAAATATTTATTGAAAAATCAGTTTCTCCTTTTCACTACATGAAATATGCCCACCTATAATGTCTTTCGAGAGAATACATATACTCACATGCAACATATATATTTCAAGAGTACTTTGTGTTATTTATTTATATATTTTTGTCAATATAATTAATCTTTAAATATTTGGGAGAATTGAAACATTGAGAGTATACTAGACCAATTTTATGGGCATATATTCATTAAAGCAGCAACAAAAAACAAAATACAAACATCCTAAAATAATTATAATTAATCTCTACTTCAGAAATGAAGCAGCATTCAATACTAAAAATTAGTAAATATTTCAGAATCCAGCATCTTATTTGTGAGATATATATTTATATAGTTTAGAGACTGATTTATATAGATACATATGTATATGTATATAAATATTATCACTTTAAGTATGCAGTATGCTCACCCCATATAAATACCTCAAGTTCACGAAAGCTGTGTCATTATCCAAACTATTTCAGAGTTCCAAGAAATATGAAATTGCTCTTATAGAATAAATACATACATGTCAGTTTTGCCTCATAAAGATGACATTTATAAGTTTCAAAACCTAATTTTGCTAAGGAAATTTTTTAATCCATTATTCATGCTACACATCAAATATTTAAACAAACTTTATTCCAGTTACCTATGAAGGCCAACATTAAAATATTTGGAGGAATGACTCTTCAGAGAGAATATAAATAATTTCTTAAATAATGTCTTTGGGGCCATTTCAGTGATATAGAAAATTTACTGCAACTTGAGCCTTCATGTATTCCAAAAGAAAACAAACTAAAAACAGGAATTTTTTTTTTGTCTTTTTCTTTTTTAGGGCCTCACCCACAGCATACGGAGGTTCCCAGGTTAGGGGTCTAATCAGAGCTGTTGCTGTCAGCCTATGCCAGAGCCACAGCAATGCCAAATCCAAGCTGTGTCTGTGACCTACACCACAGCTCAAGGGAATGCCGGATTCTTAACCCACGGAGGGAGGCCAGGAATCAAACATGAAACCTCATGGTTTTTTTCGATTCATTTCCACTGCACCAAGATGGAAACTCCAGGAATAAATTTTTACCAAAGTTACAATAAAATAATAGCTAAGAATCTTCAGAGTTATAATGATTTTTATTACTCTTTGAAATTATTAGTTATTAACTTTAGATAGGAGAATAAAAGAATATACCACATAAATTAATTTACTTAAATGGCTTTCCAGGTGTTCCCATCGTGGCTCAGTGGTTAAGGAATCTGACTAGGAACCATGAGGTTGCATGTTTGATCCCTGGCCTTGCTCAGTGGGTTAAGGATCCGGCATTGCCGTGAGCTGTGGTGTACGTCGCAGATGCAGCTCAGATCCTGCGTTTCTGTGGCTCTGATTAGACCCATAGCCTGGGAACCTTCGTATGCCACGGGTGCAGCCCTAGAAAAGAACCAAAAAAATAAAAATAAAAAAATTAAATGGCTTTCCATAGGATTCCTTATAGTTTATTTGTTTGATTTCAACATGAACAAATTAAATTCACCACAGATTTATTAGCCTAGGTTTAGAACAAGGATCTATAAATTGTTCTGAAAGAGTGAGTTATTAAATATTTAGACTCTGCAGACCATGAGGTCTCAATTACTCAGTGTCTTTGTTATATAACAAAAGCAGTCATATATAGCACCTAATTGAATGGATGAGGCTGTTTTCCAATACATTTTATTTCCAAAAATGGGCTGCAGGCTGGGTTTGGCTTGCAAGTTCTAGATGTGACATTTATTCAGACAAAAATCCTTTGAAAGTTAACAAAATGAGGGTTGGCAAGCTTTTATTGTAGAGCAGCCCAGGGACTTGGGGAGAGGTATGGTGTAGAATTATAGAAGATGGCATTCTTTCAAAAGTCCCCCACCGAAGGTTTATTGAGTTTACAAAGTAACTCTTTCAGTAATATTTTTGTAGAAGAAGAAAATAATTCTCAAATAAATGGTAAACTTCAAACATCATAAATCCTAGGTATTTTTTCTCAATCTATTTATTTTATGCTTGAGCCAAAACATGAAATCATTTTTACTTAAATAGAAAATGGAAAACATTGCCCAGGTGTACTAGTTGCTATATAAGAAATTATCCCAATCAAACCACAACCATTCATTTTATCATAAAGTTTCCAAGGGTATGGAATCCAGGAGTAGTTTAGCTGCTCTAGATCAGGGTACAATTTTCTATTAATATGCACTGGGCCTAGAGCCATTTTCATTTTTTTTTTTTTAACCACCACACCTGCAACATATGGAAGTTCCCTGGCTAGGGGTTAAATGGGAGCTGCAGCTGCCAGCCTATCCATGACCACAGCCACAGCAACACTGGATCTGAGCCACCACTGCAATCCATGCTGCAGTTTGTGGTAACACCAGATCCTTAACCCACTGAGCAAAGTCAGGGGTTGAACCCGCATCCTCACAGACATTAGTTAGGTTCTTAACCAACTGAAGCCATGACGGGAACTTGCACCTTTATTTTTAAGGAACATGAAATATTTTATTTAATGTCAGAAGAAAACATAAACTTTTTGGTCAGATGAAAATATACATATAGTGATAGATACATTTTTATAACAATGTGATCACTATATGTGGCTAAAGTATATAGATTGATAAAACAAATGTAATATCTACTTTTGCACAGAGATCTTTCACTCTTCCCTTCTCTGTCCTATCCAGAAGTGAGATACATAGTTATAGATACAGGTGATATATAATACTCATAAAGATATAGTTCTCTATGTATACTAGTACAGCTATGGCTTTATTTTAATGGAGGAAGGAACCATCAAATGCCAAGTTGAAAATAACTAATAAGTGCCTAGAGCTTGTAAAGTCATAATGTGGCATTGAGGCTCTGGATTCAGAGTGTCATGAGGGTCAATCAATCTGTAGGGAAAAAAAATTGCATTTTTTGTATTATTATTTTTTAATTACTCTAATGAATTTATCACATCTGTAGCTGTATAATGATCATAACAATCTGATTTCACAGGATTTCCATCCCACAGCACAAGCACATCCCCCCACCCCCCAAACTGTCTCCTCCAGAGACCATAAGTTTTTCAATGTCTGTGAGTCAGCATCTGTTCTGCAAAGAAGTTCAGTCTGTCCTTTTTTCAGATTCCACATGTCAGTGAAAGCATTTGATATTGGTGTCTCATTGTATGGCTGACTTCACTTAGCATGGTAATTTCTAGGTCCATCCATGTTGCTAAAAATGCATTTTTTTGAAGCCTTGACTGAAGATCACAGATTGACTTCTAACCTAGCTCTTCATGTGACCGTCAGCTATTGGCTTGGTCCTCTCCACTTGGGGTGCTGCTTAAGATTGGCTTTCCTCAGAGAAAGTGATCAAAAAAAAAAAAGCACATGAGAGAACAAGCAAAACAATAGTCACACTGTATTTTACAACCTATTCTTTAAAGTGGCATCCCACTTTATCTGTCATGGTCTACATTCAGAGTCCATCCCTAGCAAATTTGGAGGGATTACATGGGTATGAAAGTGTATGACCAGGAAACAGAAATAACCAGGGGCTATCTTATAAGCTGCCTACTATACAGGGGGGTCAGGTTTGCTGATGGAAATCATGATCTGAGAAACCATTTGGATAGAAATCAAGAGAATGATTCTCAGGCAGGGATGAACTCACTAAATCTAAAATTTCAAGTCCAAATTTTATTATGAAAAATGACTTGCAAATTATCTAATAAATCAGAGGTTTGTATATTTTACTTTCCAAAATTTAAGTAATGTTACATAATAATTAAAACTATCACTGTTTACTATACATGCCACAAATAGAGTTGTGCTAAAATCCAATCTATTGAAAGTAGCCATGACACATTATTTTATAAGACAAAAATTCTACTTAGAAGTGTTTGTATCTTTATTATTGTGTATCACTGACTGGAATATTGTAGAACAACAAATTTCATGTATAAGGACAAAAGTTGAACTGGATGAGATATAATTCTGTGATAGCTACCTCTTTTAAATGTGGTTCTGGGAAGTTAAAACCTGGTCTAATGATAATAACTACTTTGTATTCATAATTAACTAAATACTCATAATTCCCAGTCTCTAACTCTGACTTTCCTGCTCATCTGTCCTAGTTGCCAGATTTATTATTCTCTCTCAAGAGACAAGATATAGAAGCTATATTTCACCTGTCTCTTTTCATGAAAAAAAATGAACACAAGTTGCACGCTTCTTAGTAAAAGTTGGGCAAGTGTCTTGGTTTTTCTTCTCTTTGTTTTTCCTATTTTTCTTTTTGCTCTAATTGCAGACTTCTGTGCTGCTGAGCTCAGATACTAAGAAAGCCATTACTTTTTTTTTACCTAATAGAAAGTGTACGTGTCATCAGCTGCACCAAGGGGAGAAGATAAACACAGACAGGATAAACATATAAATATATAAATATATATATATATATATATATATATATATATATATGTATGAGTTTCCGTCATGGCTCAAAGGTAACGAACCTGACTGGTATCCATGATGATGTGGTTTCAATTTCTGGCCTCACTCAGTGGGTGAAGGATACAGCACTGCTCTGAGCTATGGTATAGGTCGCAGACACGGCTTTACTGTGTGCATTACTGTGGCTGTGGTGTAGACCAGCAGCTATAGTTCCCATTCGACCCCTAGCCTGGGAACTTCCATATGCCACATGCTGTGTGGTCCTAAAAAGACAAAAAAAAGAGTGTGTGTGTGTATATATATATGTACATACACACACACCTGCTGACTCAGGTTTGTACCCACAGTACAATAGCCACTTTCTTTAGATGTAGTTGTATATCAATACCAGAAATAATCCTTTCTAGCTTTAGCTTTCAGGATAAATTAGAGTTGCAAACAATTGACTGTGAACATTTTTCATGAGGTTTTTCCATCCTCATATCCTAAAATCTTTCATTTAATATAAAGTCATTGATATATTAAGGCATAAGCATTTAAAATATTATAGTCACTTGTGGAAAAATCAGGTTATGCCACAAGGGTATTTAAAAATATTTGTATTGCCTGCCCATACTTTTTTCTTTCCTGCATTATTTAAATATGCCTTCTGGTGGTATAAAATTTAATGGTTTCCTCTCCACAAGAGTTTTGCATCTCATTTATCATCTCTCACTCTTCTATTTCTATACTTTTTTAGTTAATTGATTTATTGATCCATTTATTTGGCAATTCAACATTCATTGTCTATAGAATGAATGTGAACTGTAGAAAACAAATAGAAATAAGCCTTTTTATAAACTGTTCCAGAGCTGGACGTTTATCTGAAGAATGACACATTCTTGACTAAAGGGATCAGGGATCACCTGGTTAAAATACTGTTTTAAAAAATTATACATGTTGATAGGAATAAACGTAATACATATTTTTGTGTAGGGGTTTCTCAGTCATCCATTTTATGTATCTATCTATACATGCACTGAAATTATTAAAAAGCTATAAACACCCTTCATATGCACAAAAAATAAGAGGGTAAGTATAAGTACATTGCAGAGGTAAGAAATTTATGCTGTTGTTGTTGTTGATGAGGTTTTTTCCCCTAGTCAAATGCAGAAAGGCTAAACTAACTGGAGGTGGTACATTCAGCACACAATTCCACTTACTGAGAAAAAAGCAAAAAAGGGATACTAGCAGGAGTTAACTAGCACCTCCTAATTGCAGGAGCAAGAGCAAGCCATGGAGCAGATGGATAACAAACCTCTTGGATCAATTTTTATACTGCAAATCAACAGCTTTGAGAAGCAGCTGTCCTGGAAGCCCCAGGGTTTTCTTAGTGCCTAAATCAAATAGAAAGCTGACACTTCTGTGGCGCCCTCCTCATGAGATACCAAGCAGCAGTGGGAAGACCAGGAAAAGCCACACCTTATAAGCATTATAAGGGTAGAGCAATAAGAAAGATGGGGCTGGAACTAGGGCTTTGGTACTACTGCTTTAGCTAATCAGCAAAGCCAAACAGAAAAGTATATTTCTCAAAATTGGCAACTCTCTCCGAGTGCTCCTAAGGGCTGCTGGATCACTGAACTCAAAATGTCTGCTCTAATCAACCAGCTTTTCAGCATGACATCTTTGTTGCGGGATACATTTCAGGTTAGTTTGAGGATTTTATATTTCACCTATTTTCCTTCTTCTTTTTCCCCTTGATGTTTAATTCCGTTGAATCAATTTTTAAACCAAATATTTAAATGTAGGTTTTCAAAGATGGAGAAAAGAAGTGAGGGGCATCAAAGGACAAAGTGCATATTATCCCCCATCTTGGACCCAGAAAAATTTACCATCACAGGCCCAGGTGGCTTTGACCTCAATTTGTGGTAACACATGCCTCATATAGTAATTAGGGTTCCTCATAGAACATGGCTCCTTATCTTTACTGTCCAGTTAAAATAAGAGGATTAGGATGAAGTACCATAATTTTTCCAACTAAAATGGGTAAAATATCATGAATAGCAAGGAGAAATGTCAAATATTGCAAAATGTGTTTAATGCAATATTTAAGGTTATTTTTGTACTCCAACATCTTTAGATGATAGATTGCTATATTAAAATATTAAACTCTTTTTGTCTGTGAACATACTCCCAACACTTATCATGCAAGAGATAACCCATCAGAAAAATCTGTATTAGTTTTTTAGTCAGATTAAATATGTCTCAGAACTTGGGCTGACAGGCTGTTAGCAAATCACTCTCAGTCATTAATGAGGCTCTCTACATAAGAATCAAGGAGTCTTATACAATGATTAGAAACTGAAGAAAGTGTGCATTTTTTCTTCAGCTCATCATGATTTTTTGTAATACAATTTCCCAGATTATAAAAACTCTTGCTTTTGTTTTTTTTTTTTTGGTCTTTTTAGCTATTTCTTGGGCCACTCCCGCGGCATATGGAGGTTCCCAGGCTAGGGGTCGAATTGGAGCTGTAGCCACCGGCCTACGCCAGAGCCACAGCAACGCGGGATCCGAGCTGCGTCAACCTACACCACAGCTCAGGACAACACCAGATTGTCAACCCACTGAGCAAGGGCCAGGAACGAACCCGCAACCCCACGGTTCCCAGTCGGATTCTTCAATCACTGCGCCACGACGGGAACTCCCTTCCTGCATTTTCTTCAGTTCTTCTGTATGAGTCAAACTTGGCCTAGACATCTTTGCTAAGAGTTGGAGCTAAGCCTAAGTTTCAGTTTCCTTAAGGTCCACACTCAGACACTGCCCTAGATATTTATTAACTCTCAGTCTGATGTTTCTCAAGAATGCCAGCCATAGTATACTTTTCCTTTGGCATCTATCTGGAATCTTAGGGAATCTCCATTCCTTCTCTCACAAGTTTAAAAGCCACCCACCTGTTTCTCCTCTCTGTCATCAAAATACCTCAGGAATACCATGTAGCCAGGATTCAAAAAACAGAAACACAGTTGTACACATGTTTGTCATATTTAGCCTGACAACAAAAATCTCTTCTGGGGCAAGAAAACCACTAGTATCACCTACTTGAATAAAGGGGAGGAGATTCCGGGGAGAATAAATCAAAAATTTATATCTCAACAAATTATCCTGCCCCACTTGAATCCTTGAAATAAAAAAAAATCCTGTTGTGGTATATTTTAATTTTAGCTGGATATTAGACTTGATTTATTACTATTTTATTTCCACAATAAAAGATAACTTAATTGTCCATAGCAGTGATATATATGTTCCTTGAAAGATTGAAGCAGCTCACTTATTAAATGTTGAGCCTGGTGATTCACTGGCAAATTATGATTATATAATTATAAACTTAATAAGATGTATCTTAAAATAAATGTCTGTTAAGTGCCAAAAATATATCAGATTTGCATACATTACCTTATTAACTTGCAACAATGCTAAACAGATATTGTTATTTCAATATTTTATATTAGGCTTAATTGAATTATATTCTCATAGATAGTAAGTAGAAGTACATTCAGTCCTGAGCAACTTCTTAATGGCATCAGCAGTGCTGATAATCCATATAGAGCTGGTGTTCCTTGCATTAAGATAAGAAAAATTAAATTATATGACACTTTGTTTCCTCTGTGTTTCCATTCATCAGATTAATGCCTTGTTTGATTGCCTTTTTCCAGATAAATAGAATAACAACTCTTCATCCTATTGCCTTTATTGGGGAAACAGTCTTTTGTCCAAGTTTTCCTTAATCCATGGTCAGGTCTCTTTAACATATTTGCTTTCCTAGCTGTGTGGTGTTTGGATGAGAAAGGACTCTTGGATATAGAATCTGAACTAAGATATGAGGTGGACTCAGGGCTCAGCTACCGGAAATACAAACCTGTATCTTCAAAGAGAGCACAGAATTCATTACCAGATAAATAAGTTGGGTTCTCATTCTGCATTGTATGAAAATGCATGAATAAAGGGAGCCACCATTTATAAATAGGAGTCAGGCTGAGGCAGGGGAGGATAAAGAAATGTAGCAGAAGCTGATGGAGTAGAGATAGCAGAGAAAAAAAGAAGGTTCTATAAAAAGGACAGAGCCATTACTTCTTGTATTTCCTCTGCTATTTTTCTCCTATCACAAATACTTTTTCTTAGAATGATATCATCTATAAACACCAGAATTTATTTGCTTAAGATGAGTCCTGTCCAAGAAACCTCAGACAACATTAATTCATCCAAATTAAAAAAAAAAAAAGAAAAAGAAAAAAATCATCCTTTGGCCACTGCAGGACTGAATTTCCATACACTCATTTTATTTATTTTTAATTTTTATGATAGTTGATTTACAACATTCTGTCAATTTCTGCTGGACAGCAAAGTAACCCAGTTATACATTTATATACATTCTTTTTTCCACATTATCCTCCATCATATTCCATCATGAGTGATTAGATAGAGTTCCCTGTACTATACAGCATGATCTCATTGCTTATCCATTACAAATGCAATGGTTTGCATCTACTAACCCCAAACTCCCAGTCCATTTTACACTTTCTCACCCCCTTGGCAACCACAAGTCTTACCTCCGTGACCATGAGTTTTTTTCTTTTCTGTAAATAGGTTCATTTGTACCATATAATAAATTCCAGATATAAGTGATATCATATGTTATTTGTCTTTCTCTTTCTGACTTACTTCACTTAGTGTAAGAGTCTCTAGTTCCATTCATGTTGTTGCAAATGGCATTATTTTGTTCTTTCTATGGCTGAGTAGTATTCCGTTGTGTATATATACCACATCTTCTTAATTCATTCATCTTTTGTTAGACATTTAGGTTGTTTACATGTCTTGGCTATTGTGAATAGTACTGCAATGAACATAGGGATGCATGTATTTTTTCAACTAACGTTTTGTCTGGAAATATGCCCAGGAATGGGATTGCTGGATCATATGGTACTTCTATATTTAGTTTTCTGAGATACCTTCATATTGCCATCCATAATGGTTTTAACAATTTACATACCTACCAACAGTGTCGGAAGGTTCTCCACAATCTGCCCAGGATTTTTTATTTGTAGACTTACTAATGATGGCCTTTTTGACATGTATGAAGTTGTTCCTCATTGTAGTTTTGATTTGCATTTCTCTAATAATTAGTGATGTTGAGAATTTTTTCATGTGCCTGTTGGCCATCCGTATGTCTTATTTGGAGAAATGTCTGTTTAGGTCTTCTGCCCATTTTCAGTTGCATTGTTTGCATTTTTGCTGTTTAATTGTTTGAGTTGTTTGTGTATTTTGGAGATTAAGTCCTTGTTGGTTGCATCGTTTGAAATTATTTTCTCCCATTACATAGGTTGTCAGTTTGTTTTTTTGGTTTTTGTTTTTTTATGGTTCCTTTGGTGTGCAAAAGCTTGTCAGTTTGTTGGTTTATTTTTGCTTTTATTTCTATTGCCTTGTGAGACCAACCTAAGAAAATATTTATATGGTCAATGTCAGAGAATGTTTTGCCTATGATCACTTCTAGGAGTTTTAGTGTGTCTTGTCTTATGCTTAAATCTTTAAGTTATTCCGAATTGATTTTTGTGCATGGTGTGAGGGAATGTTCTAGTTTCATTGATTTACATGAAGCTGTCCAGTTTTCCCAGCACCACATGCTGAAAAGGCTGTCTTTTCCCCATTTTATATGCTTGCCTCCTTTCTCAAAGATTAATTGACCATAGGTGTCTGGGTTTATTTATGGACTCTCTAGTCTGTTCCATTGGTCTGTATATATCTTATGGTACCAGTATCACACTGCCTTGATTACTGTAGCTTCATAATATTGTATGAAGTCTGGGAGAGTTGTGCCTCCTGCTTGGTTTTTGTTCCTCAGGACCACTTTGGCAATTCTGGTTCCATATAAATTTTGAGGTTGTTTGTTCTGGTTGCATAAAAAATGTCATGGGTAATTTGATATAGATCACACTGAATCTGTAGATTATTTTGGGTACTGTGGCCATTTTAATGATATTACTTCTTCCAGTGCAGGAGCATGGAATATTTTTTCTATTTCTTTGAATCCTCTTTAATTTCCTTGATTAATGTTTCATAGTTCTCAGCATGTAAGTCTTTAGCCTCCTTTGTCAGGTTTGTTCCTGTGCTCATACACTCATTTTAAATCATGACAGACAGCTACTGGCTTTTTAAGAAAAATACTGCAGGCAACATTATTGGCTTTTCCTATTTTCAAAACTGATGGGATTTTAGAGCCTTAATTACCCCTGATTCAATAGTAAAATTTTGAATGTGGAAAGAGTTGTTCCTCCAGGTAGTATTCCAAAAGACTTGAGAGTTAGAATGAAAATTTTTTATAATTAAGGGTCTGTTAACTGACTGTCCTATGGCCACAGACCTTCAGCTGGTCTTGCTCAAGAGCTGCCAGACAGTTGTTATCATCAGAATGGTTGGAGAAATATAATTATAAACATCTCCTTCCAAACCAGAAAACCTCTCCATTCAGGTAGAGAAGATAAATAAAATATTTTTTTTAATTAATAAACATTAAGCCACATCGCAATGTGCATTACATACAACGCATCAAAGAGATATCAAGGATAGAAAGAAATATCACATTTTCTACACAGGCAGGTAAATACAACCCACCTCACTGATGTTCTCAAGAAAAACAATAACTAGTCCTCAAATAATAACTTTGACCACACTATTTGTCAGACATTGATCTAAATTCACTTGGAAATTGCAGTGGTCTTCTGAGTTAGCTAATTGCATTTAGGAAAGGAAAAATAAGCTTCTTATATCCTTATGACAGAAAGAAGTTTTGCAACTGGAAGCTGGATGCTTAGAAAAGTTTGGCTCCTACCCTCCCAGAGAAAGAGGGAGATAAAGTGTCTTCCTTGATGACTACATTTCAAAGAGATGGGTTTCAGATCCTTGAGATATAGACATATTTCTAACAGACAAAGAAAATGCAATTAATTTTCTAAAGTAAATGCTGTAAATAAAGCAAGAAGGAAAAGTCTTTCCTTTTTTCAACAGGGAAATTAAGCTTATTTTTTAAAAGAATTTTTGAACATAATTGGCATTTCATAAATCTGTGGTTTATTTTAATTTTAGTAGGATATCAGATTTGATTTATTAGGATTTTATGTCTACAATAAGAAATAACAATTATTTATGGCAGTGATATACATGTTTATTGAAAGATTATAACAGCTCATGTATTTAAATGTTGAGTATATGCTCATATTACAAATGATTCATTGGCAAATTATGGTTATAATAATTAAAAGCTTAATAAGCGCTATCATTAAGTAAATGTCTATTATGTACAGTTCTTAAAATTCTTTTATGGAATTTTATAACTATATATATTTAGCCATAGAAAATATAGCTTTCTAAAGTTATGTAGTCTAAATTTGTGAGCTAATAATTGCATTGTACAGAAATGAAATTGACTCCACAGACTAAGATAGACTGCTAAGATCACTAATAAGCATTAAGTATAAATTTTATTTTATTTTATTTTATTTATTTTCCCACTGCACAACAAGGGGGTTAGGTTATCCTTACATGTATACATTACAATTATATTTTTCCCCCACCCTTTGTTATGTTGCAACATGAGTATCTAGACACAGTTCTCTATGCTATTCAGCAGGATCTCTTTGGAAATCTATTCTAAGTTGTGTCTGATAAGCCCAAGCTCCTGATCCCTCCCACTCCCTCCCCCTCCCATCAGGCAGCCACAAGTCTCTTCTCCAAGTCCATGATTTTCTTTTTTAAGGAGATGTTCATTTGTGCTGGATATTAGATTCCAGTTATAAGTGATATCATATGGTATTTGTCTTTGTCTTTCTGGCTCATTTCACTCAGTATGTGATTCTCTAGCTCCATCCATGTTGCTGCAAATGGCATTATGTCATTCTTTTTTATGGCTGAGTAGTATTCCATTGTGTATATATACCACATCTGCCGAATCCAATCATCTGTCGATGGACATTTGGGTTGTTTCCATGTCCTGGCTATTGTGAATAGTGCTGCAATGAACATGCGGGTGCACGTGTCTCTTTTAAGTAGAGTTTTGTCCAGATAGATGCCCAAGAGTGGGATTGCGGGGTCATATGGAAGTTCTATGTATAGATTTCTAAGGTATCTCCAAACTGTTCTCCATAGTGGCTGTACCAGTTTACATTCCCACCAACAATGTAGGAGGGTTCCCTTTTCTCCACAGCCCCTCCAGCACTTGTTATTTGTGGATTTATTAATGATGGCCATTCTGACTGGTGTGAGGTGATATCTCATGGTAGCTTTGATTTGCATTTCTCTAATAATCAGCGATGTTGAGCATTTTTTCATGTGTTTGCTGGCCACCTGTATATCTTCTTTGGAGAAATGTCTATTCAGGTCTTTTGCCCATTTTTCCATTGATTGATTGGCTTTTTTGCTGTTGGGTTGCATAAGTTGTGTATATATTCTAGAGATTAAGCCCTTGTCGGTTGCATCATTTGAAACTGTTTTCTCCCATTCTGTAAGTTGTTTTTTTGTTTTCTTTTGGGTTTCTTTTGCTGTGCAAAAGCTTTTCAGTTTCAATGTAATGCCTATCAAATTACCCATGATATTTTTCACAGAACTAGCACAAACAATCCAAACATTTATATGGAACAACAAAAGACCCAGAATCGCCAAAGCAATCCTGAGAAACAAAAACCAAGCAGGAGGCATAACTCTCCCAGACTTCAAGAAATACTACAAAGCCACAGTCATCAAAACAGTGTGGTACCGGTATCAAAACAGACAGACAGACCAATGGAACAGAATAGAGAACCCAGAAATAAACCCTGACACCTAGGGTCAATTAATCTTTGACAAGAGAGGCAAGAACATCAAATGGGAAAAAAAAGTCTATTCAGCAAGCATTGCTGGGAAACCTGGACAGCTGCATGCAAAGCAATGAAACGAGAACACACCCTCACACCATGCACAAAAATAAACTCCAAATGGCTGAAAGACTTAAATATACAACAGGACACCATCAAACTCCTAGAAGAAAACATAGGCAAAACACTCTCTGACATCAACATCATGAATATGTTCTCAGGTCAGTCTCCCAAAGCAATAGAAGTCAGAGCAAAAATAAACCCATGGGACCTCATCAAAGTATAAATTTTAAATAAAATTTCTATATAATCACAAAGTCTGCAAAAAATGCCACTTTTATTTCTATTTTTCCAATCTTTTTGCTTTTATTGGACTGGCTAGGACTTTCTAAACAATAATAAACTTAGTAAAGACCATCCTATCATTTTCCTGATTTTAAATGAAATTTTAGTGTCTCCTAAATTAATTTGATTGAAGATATAATTTATAAGTTCTCTTCATTCCTAATTAACCAAAAACATTTTTTGTTTGTTTGCTTGATTGCAATCACAGTGTGATTTTTTTTAAATCATAGTTTAATAACTAATTTGATAGTTTTCAAAGAACAAAACTCTAGCTTCATTGATTTTGTTTTGTCTCCTTTTACCATATTTCATTTGTTTCGGCTTTATATTTACTTCAATTTATTTTAGGCTTAATCTTTAGTTATTTAACTAACTTTTTTTGTGTGTGTTAGAAACTTTCTCTACTAGCTCAAGACTGTTAACTTTATTTGTGCTTTTGAAATACCACTTATTATTACATATCCTGTGAAACTTCACTTCCATGATATGAGAAATTTTGATTAGTGGTTTTTTAAAATATCTTTGATTTTAAATATTTTAAAATGTAAGTTTATTGGTGTTCCCATCGTGGTGCAGTGGAAACGAGTTCTACTAGGGACCACGAGGTTGTGGGTTTGATCCCTGGCCTCGCTCAGTAGGTTAAGGATCCAACATTGCCGTGAGCTGTGGTGTAGGTCACAGACACGGCTTGGCTCCAATTAGACCCCTAGTGTGGGAACCTCCACATGCTGTGGATGTGGCCCTTAAAAAAAAAAGAAGTTTATAATTCATATTTGATATCTAACTTATTCAATTATTCATCATTATGTGGCTCATAAAGTACCTTTATTTTAATTAATAAATATAATATGTGTTTAATTTATTATTTGAAAATTAACTATCAATTAAATCACATTGCAGTTAGAGAATATAGTATGTATAATAAACTGTCAAAAACTTGCATCTTAACAAATATATGTATATGTTCCACATATGCTTGCAACAATAAGTGATTATAATAATTGAAAGTAGAATTCTTTACATATCAACATCACATATATTATCTGTTTTCTTCAACACTGTTTTACTATTAATTATATGTTAATTAATGAGAAGTACATTTAAATCTCCCACTTTACTAATGGATTTTTCCAATTATTCCCACAGATTTACTCTTGTTTACTTTTATATATTCAGGCTATGTTTTAAGTACAGTGTATTAAATTCATGTATCATACAGTTGAATCAAGTGTTTGTTATTGTAATTTTCTTTATCCATAAAAATATTTAATCTAAATTTATTTACTGATATTAATATGGATATATGAAATAGTTTTGCTTTAAAATATACTTGTGTGTTCTTAGCACTTGTGCTAGGTAGGGAGACTGTTATAAACCTCTTCTTCCCAAGGGAAACAAGGGTTGCCCCTGGGAAAGTGTTGTAAGGCGGAAGGCCAAATTCAAATTTAATAACTCAATGTGCTACAAACTGAATAATTCTAGAAACTTGATCCATAATTTTAAACAAAGGCCCATAAAAACGAATGCCTTGTTTTCCTGACCTCTTTTTGCCTAATGAGTGTTGTTAATGTTGAATCAATATAATCTTTTATTTATCTCTTTCAAAATTAGAATAGTTCTTAAAAACACTACATTCTGGACCTTAATAACTAGATTCAATCTAGTCCAAATTGGAAGGCTGATGTTACATTTATTGAATTTATGTGAAATATATATGTGTTTACTTATTTATTTTTTGGTTACAAACAAGTGCTATTATAGATTTTCTCCACTTTTATTGGAAGGTATTATTTGTATCCATTTGTACAATAGAGCACTGAAAAATATTAATATCTTTTTATATTTTTTAAGGTTCAGAGTTTATATGTACTTTTTTTACAACTTCCATCAATTAAACACAATATATTTTCCCTATACATGCAGATTAAATCCATATAACAGTTTGGGAAACAATTTTTCTGTGTGGCTTTTAAAATAAATTGTGTATTTTGGTATTAATTATGGAGTCTAGAGGCTTATGGACCAATGATTTTTAAAGTTTTAATAAAATAAAACTACCTCTCGGTATTCAAAAGAATGGCTTATACTCTGTCGTCATTTATTAGAAGCATCTGCAATCACCTTTCAAATAATTACTTAAGGTGCAAGTCATTTATTTTCAACAAAAATAATATTTCTAGAGTGAGTAGAATTAACTTTTTTCTATTGAACACTGTTAATAAATGTTTGAACCTTGTTTAATTATAAATTTGGAATATTTAAGTCCTATATGATATTTCAATTTAAAAGGGAAACAAAATATAATATTTACTTATAAGATATATCTTTTAAATTTCAATATCAAAAGCTGTTCATAAGAATATGATATTTTGGATATCTTCAGGGAAAAACATGAATTTTTTTGACTAATACCTAAAACTTATCAAAAGGAATTGCATGGAAAAGTGTTCTGTAGTCATTTTTGCTATTTATAACACAAAGAAGGGACTGAGGATTAAGGGCAGATGTATGATCCTGTGCATTTCATCTCATAGAGCATTGGAAGTAATTGTTTATTTCTATCAATTATCCCTGTATCCTTCTATTTTGCCAAAGCAGTTAGATTTGTAGATATTGAAATCAGATGTTCACCTGAAAGAGTTTCAATAATTATAGATGAAAAATATAGGTTATTTGAGTTAATTTCAAAAGTGAAAAACACAGAATTTTCAAGACTTTATCATTGTTCAAAGAAGTACTTATTTTGATGTTGAGACTGTCTATAGTTGAGCAACACAGGTCCATTTTTAAAATAACATACAAATAATTTGGCTCTTTATATCTAAGCCTTCTTTAACTTGTATTTTTTGGAAACATTTTGAATCTTCCAGTTTACTGCTTTTGAAAATAACTTCCCTTTTTGCACTTTTTAAGAAATATAATGATAGCAAATGATAGCTCTTTGGAATATTGGTCAGAATTACTCACTTTTTAGCAGATTCATGTTCATATAGTTAAAGGTATAGGAATTTCTGCTTTAAAAATTGTAAAACATTCAACTTCTACTTTTGAAATTGAATTATCAGAAGCTCAGCAAAATAACTTAAGGTCAAATTTCTGCTTTGCAATAACCATGGTTCTTATTAAAACTTATATTATAAATATCTATTGTAGAGATCACCTCTGACAATTTAAATGACACCAGGTCAAGCACTACCAATAGCAACTGTCCCTCCTCATATAAAATTCTTTCAGAGATTGTGCAACAAATACTTTTAACACAGTAGATAATCACATTTGATTTTTTTTTTGTTTTTAGGTTTTTATAAATTTATTTTTATTTATTTTTATTTTTTATTACTCAAATGAATTTTTCACATCTGTAGTTGTATAATATTCATAACAATCTGATTTGACAGGATTTCCATCCCACAGCACAAGCACATCCCCCCACCAATCAAAATGTCTCCTCAGGAGACCATAAGTTTTTTAATGTCTGTGAGTCAGTATCTGTTCTGCAAAGACGTTCAGTCTGTCCTTTTTTCAGATTCCACATGTCAGTGAAAGCATTTGATGTTGGTGTCTCATTGTATGTCTGACCTCACATAGCATGATAGTTTCTAGGTCCATCCATGTTGCTAAAAATGACGGTATTTCATTCTTTTTAATGGCTGAGTAATATTCCACTGTGTATATGTACCACACCTTCTGGATCCACTCCTCTGTCCAAGGACATTTAGGTTGTTTCCATGTCTTGGCTATTGCAAATAGTGCTGCAATGAACATTGGAATATATGTATCTTGGCGAGTCATGGTTTTCTCTGGATAGATGCCCAGGAGTGGGATTGTTGGATCAAATGGGAGTTCTATGTTTAGTTTTCTGAGGAATCTACATCCTGTTTTGAGAGTTGCACCAATTTACAATTCCACTAACAATGTACTAGGGTTCCTTTTTCTCCACACCCTCTCCAGCACTTATTGTTTGCAGACTTTTTTGATGATGGCCATTCTGGCTGGTGTAAGGGGGTACCTCATAGTGGTTTTGATTTGCATTTTTCTAATAATGAGTGATGTTGAACATCTTTTCATGTGTGTTTTGGCCATCTGTATGTCTTCTTTGGAGAACTGTCTGTTTAGATCTTCTGCCAATTTTTGATGGGGTTGTTTGTTTTTTTGGTATGGAGCTGCAGAAGGTGTTTATAAATATTGGAGATGAATCCCTTGTCAGTCGATTCACTTGAAAGATTTTCTCCCATTCTGTGGGTTGTCTTTTCATTTTGTTTAGGGTTTCCTTTGCTATGCAGAAACTTTGAAGTTTGATTAGGTCCCATTTGTTTATTTTTGTTTTTATTGTCAATACTCTAAGAGGTGGATCTGAGAAGGTGTTGCTGTCATTTATGTCAGAGAGTGTTTGGCCTATGTTTTCCTCTAGGAGTTTGATAGTGTCTGGTCTTATATCTATGTCTTTAGTCCATTTTGAGTTTATTTTTGTGTATGGTGTTAGGGAGTGTTCTCATTTCATTCTTTTCCATGTGGCTGTCCAGTTTTCCCAGCACCACTTATTGAACAAGCTGTCCTTTCTCCATTGTATATTCTTGCCTCCTTTGTCATAGATTAGTTGGCTGTAGGTGTGTGGGTTTAATTCTGGGCTTTCTATCCTGTTCCACTGATGTATTTTTCTGTCTTAGTGTCAGTACTATATGGTTTTGACAACTGTTGCTTTGTATATAGTCTGAAGTCCGGGAGCCTGATTCCTCCAGCTCCATTTTTCTTTTTCAGGATATCTTTGGCTATTCTGGGTCTTTTGTGCTTCCAAACAAACTTGAAAATTTTGTTGGAGTTCTGTGAAAAATGTCCTTGGTACTTTGATGGGCATTGCATTGAATCTATAGATTGCCTTAGGTAGTATAGTCATTTTGATAATGTTGACTCTTCCAATCCAGGACCATGGTATATCTTTCCATATATTTGTGTCATCTTTGATTTATTTCATCAGTGTCTTATAGTTTTCAGAGTACAGGTCTTTTGTCTCTTCAGGTAGGTTACTCCTAGGTATTTTAATCTTTTGGATGCAACGGTAAACAGGATTGCTTCCCTAATTTCTTTCTCTGCTATTTCATTGTTAGTGTATAGAAATGCAGTCAATTTCTGTGTATTAATTTTTATCCTGCAACTTTGCCAAATTCGTGGATGAGCTCTAATAGTTTTCTTGTAGAGTCTTTAGGATACTCTAGGTATAGTATCATGTCACCTGCAAATAGCGATAGTGTTACTTCTTCCTTTCCAAATTGGATTCCTTTTCTCTCTCTTATTTCTCTGATTGCTGTGGCTAGGACTTCCAAAACTATGTTGAAGAGTAGTGGTGAGAGTGGACATCCTTGTCTTGTTCCTGATCAAAGCAAGAATTCTTCCAGCTTTTCACCATTGAGAATGACGTTAGCCTTAGGTTTGCCAAATATGGTCTTCATTATGTTGAGGTAGGTTACCTCTATGCCCACTTTCTGAAGGGTTTTTATCAGAAATGGGTGTTGGATTTTGTCAAAGGCTTTTTGTGTGTCTATTGAGAGGATCATATGGTTTTTATTCTTCCGTTTGTTAATGTGCTGTATCACAGACATTGATTTGCGCATATTGAAGAACCCCTGCATCCCTGGGATAAATCCCCCATGATCATGATGTGCAATCCTTTTAATGTATTGCATCGATGTTCATCAGTGAAATTGGCCTGTAGTTTTCTTTTTTTGTGGTATCTTTGTCTGGTTTGGTATCAGGGTGATGGTGGCCTCATAGAATGCCTTTAGGAGTATCCCTTCCTCTGCAGTTTTTTGAAATAATTTCAGAAGGATAGCTGTTAGCTCTTCTCTAAATGTTTGATAGAATTCACCTGTGAAGCCATCTGGTTTTGGACTTTTGTTTGTTGGAAGTTTTTAATCACAGTTTTAATTTCAGTACTTGTGATTGGTCTATCCATCTTTTCTATTTCATCTTGGTATAGTGTTGGAAGATTGTACTTTTCTAAGAATTTGTCCATTTCTTCTAGGTTTTGCATTATATTGGCATATATTTGCATATAGTAGTCTCTTATGATCCTTTGTATTTCTGTGATGTTCGTTGTTACTTCTCCTTTTTCATTTCTAATTTTATTGATTTGAGTCCTCTTTCTTTTTTGCTTGATAAGTCTGGCTAAGGGTTTATCAATTTTGTTGATCTTCTCAAAGAACCAGCTTTTCGTTTCATTGATCTTTTCTATTTCTTTGTTTCTATTTCATTGATTTCTGCTCTGATCTTTATGATTTCTTTCCTTCTACTAACTTGAGGTCTTGTCTGTTCTTCTCTCTCTAGCTGCTTTAGATGTAAAGTTAGCTTGTTGATTTGAGCTTTTTCTTGTTTCCTGAGGTGGGCTTGTATTGCTATAAGCTTTCCTCTTAGAACAGCTCTTGCTGTATCTCATAGGGTTTGCAGTATTTTATCTTTGTTGTCATTTGCTTCTAGGTATTTTTAATTTCCTCTTTGATTTCTTCAGTGATCCATTGGTTGTTTAGTAGCATGTTGTTGAGTCTCCACGTGTTTGTGTTTTTTGCAGGTTTTTTCTTGTTGTTGATTTCCAATTATATAGCGTTGTGGCTGGAAAAGATGCTTGATATGATTTCAATTTTATTAAAGTTACCGAGGTTGGATTTGTAGCCCAGGATGTGATCAATCTTAGAGAATGTTCCATGTGCACTTGAGAAGAATGTGTATTCTGTTTCTTTTAAATGGAATGCCCTAAAAATATCTATTAAGTTCATCGGGTCTAATGCTGCATTCAGGACCTGTGCTTCATATTGATTTTCTGCCTGGTTGATCTGTCCATTGCTGTAAGTGGGGTGTTAAAGTCCCCCACTATTATTGTGTTATTGTTGATTTGTCCTATTAAGGTTGTTAGCAGGTGCCTTTTATATTGTGGTTGTGCTTTGTTGGGTGCATAGATATTTAAAGTTGTTATATCTTCTTCTTGGACTGATCCTTTGATCATTATGTAATGTCCTTCTTTGTCCCTTAAAGTATTCTTCATTTTAAAGTCAATTTTTTTTGTTAGGAGTATTGCTACTCCAGCTTTCTTTTGATCCCTCTTTGCGTGAAATATTATCTTCCATCCTCTCACTTTCAATTTGTATGTGTCCCTAGAAGTGAAGTGGGTCTCTTGAAGACAGTGTATATACGGGTCTTGTTTTTGTATCCATTCGGCCAATCTATGTCTTTTGGTTGGGGCGTTTAGTCCATTAACATTTAAGGTAATTATTGATATGTATGTTCTTATTGCCATTTTATTGATTGCTTTGGATTTGCTTTTTTTTTTTTTTGGTTTTGTTTGTTTGTTTGTTTTGTTTTGTTTTGTTTGCTATTTCTTTGGGCCGCTTCTGCGGCACATGGAGGTTCCCAGGCTAGGGGTCAATTCGGAGCTGTAGCCGCCGGCCTACGCCAGAGCCACAGCAACACGGGATCTGAGCCGCGTCTGCAACCTACACCATAGCTCACGGCAACGCCGGATCGCCAACCCACTGAGCAAGGGCAGGGACTGAACCCGCAACCTCATGGTTCCCAGTCGGATTCGTTAACCACTGCACCACGACGGGAACGCCTGGATTTGTTTTTGTTGCTCTTTTTTCATTCCTTCTTCTCTTGTTCTTTTCTGCCTAGAGAAGTTCCTTTAGTATTTGTTGTAAGGCTGGTTTAGTGTTGCTGAATTCTCTCAGCTTTTGCTTATCTGTGAAGGTTTTGATCTGCTTCAAATCTGAACAAGAGCCTTGCTGGGTAGAGTAATCTTGGTTGGAGGTTTTTTCCTTTCATCAGGTTAAGTATATCATGCCACTCCCTTGTGGCCTGCAGAGTTTCTGTTGAAAAATCTGCTGATAACCTTATTGGGGTTCCCTTGTATGTTAACTTATTTCTTTTCCCTAGCTGCTTTCAAAATTTTCTCTTTGTCTTTAATTTTGATTAGTTCGATTAACATGTGTCTCGGTGTATTCCTCCTTGGGTTTATTTTATATGGTACTCGTTGTGCTTCCTGGATTGGAGTGAGTGATTTCCTTTCCCATGTGAGGGAAGTTTTGGCTATTATCTCTTGGAATATTTTTTCTGTCTCCTCCCTCTCTTCTACTTCTGGCACCCCTATAATATGGATGTTCGTGCAATTAACGTTGTCCCAGAGTTCTCTGAGACTCTCTTCATTTCTTTTCATTCTTTTTTCTCTTCTCTGTTCCACATCCGTAATTACCACTAATCTGTCCTCCACCTTGCTTATTCATTCTTCTGCCTCCTGTATTCTGCTGTTACCTGCTTCTAGTGAAATTTTTATTTCAGTTATTGTATTTTGCATCTCTTCTTGTTTAAGTTTTGCATCTTGTATCTCTTTGCCTAGTGTTTCCTGTAAGGTATCCATCTTTGCCTCCAGTTTGTTTCCAATGTCTCACATCATCTTCAGCATCAACAGTCTAAAGTCTTTTCCTGAAGGCTGAGAATCTCCTCATCACTTAGCTGATTTTCTGGGGTTTTTCCTTTCTCCCTCATCCTAGTTATAGTTCTCTGTCTTTTCATTTTTATAGGTTTTTGGCATGGTGATCTTTTTACAGATAATAGAATTCTAGCTCTCTTACTTCTGATGTCTGCCCCCCTGTGGCTGAAGTCGGTATGGGGGGCTTGCTGTAGGCTTCCTGATTGGAGAGACTGATGCCTGCCCCCTGGTATGTGGAGCTGATTCTAATCCCTGTGGTGGGTGGGGCTTAGTCTCTGGATGGGATTAGAGGCAGCTGTGTGCCTGAGGGGTCTTTAGGAAGCCTGTTTACTGAGGGGCGGGGCTGTTATCCCACCTGGATTGTTGTTTGCCCTGGGGTTTCTCAGCAGCTTACTGCTGGGTGGGGCCAGATTTTCCCAAAATGGCCACCTCCAGAGAAAGGCATGGCTGCTGAATATTCCTGAGAGCTTTGCTTTCACTGTCCTTCCCTCACAATAAGCCACATTCACCCTTGTCTTCCCAGGATGTCCTCCAAGAACTGCAGTCAGGTTTGACCCAGATTCCTATGGAGACTTTGCTTTGCCCTGGGACCTAGTGCAATGTGAAAGTCTGTGTGTGCCTTTTAAGAATGGGGTCTCTGTTTTCCCCAGTCTCATGGAGCTCCTGTGCACAAGCCCCAATGGCCTTCAATGCCAGATGCTCCAGAGGCTCTTTCTCCCTGTGCCAGATCGCCACACATGAGAGTTTGATGTGGGGCTCAGAATTCTCACTCCTGTAGGTGAGTCTCTGTGAACTAGCTAGTGTCCAGTCTGTGGAGCATCCCACCCATGAGGTATAGGGTTGTTAATATATATCACAAAATTGCCTCTCCTACATCTTGATGTGTCCTCTTTTTCTTCTGGAGTAGGATATCTTTTTTAAGGTTTCCAGTCCATTTGGGTGAAGAATGCTCAGTCTTTAGTTGTGAATTTTGTTGTTTTTAGGAGAGAAGTTGAGCTCCCATCCTTCTATTCCACCATCTTAATCCCGTCTCCCAAAGATCCTATCTTGCTTGACCCATGCAGGTCAACAACACCTTGCTGCCAGCTGAGACCTGGGGAAGGTGGGCAAGGGATGGTCAGCATCCTGGACCCCTGGCCAGAGGCCCCTGCCCAGGGTCCACTGCCAGAAGGTAGAGTGTGGCTCAACCCTCTCTGGCTCACACCTCCAGCTCAAAATCAAATTTGAAGTTTGTTGTTACTAATGTTCTCATTGTCATTATTTTTCTCTAGCATAAAATACTTAAAGGAAAACAAATAATACTATATGTTAAAGGAACAAAAGTTGAATTTGGATAAGGATTTTGGTAGGAATAATCAACCAAAGATTTATGTAAAGCTATATTTGCTTGATTTTTTTGTTTTCTGAAACTACATTAAAGAATACAATTTTTATTAGCTGAAAAAATAGCTAATTTTCACATTTCTTGTTAAATGTAAACATTTATATTAAAAGTGTAATTTGAATTGAAGTACTAATTTTTTTGGTCTATTTTTGCCTTTTCTAGGGCTGCACCTGCAGCATATGGAGGTTCCCAAGCTAGTGGTCTAATCAGAAATGTAGCCTCCAGTCTATACCACAGCAATGCAGGATCTGAGCTGTGTCTGTAACCTACAACACAGCTCACTGAAATGCCAGATCCTTAACCCCCTGAGCAAGACCAGGGATTGAACCCTCAACCTCATGGTTCCTAGTCGGATTCGCTAACCACTGAGCCATGACAGGAACTCCATGAACTGAAGTTCTAATTTTTAAAAATCTTTTATTATGAAGCCCCTGCCTATTTTCAGTGTCATTATATCTACTTCACCTTAACAGAAGTAGCTTTACAACTCTGCATTTGAGGGCACCAGATAATTCCAAATCATTTTAACCTTTGACATCAAAATAGAGCCCACTAGAAGACTGACTGCTTGTGCCAAAGGCAGAAGTGATCTAATAAAACACACTACGCCCATAGTGACAACTAGATTGAGACATGGCTAACCAGCCTTAAAACAGTCATGACTTTTCACCTTTACTCCCTCAGCTAAATCTCTCTGTGATCTTTGCAATAAAAAGAACCCAGTATAATTACCTCTGCACTGAGTCTAGTGCTTTGTTTTTATTCCTGTTGAAAGCTATAAGGTTCGAGAGGTACAAGTTTTAACCCTTAAGAAATCAATGACTGAAAATCCCAGCAGGAATGAGAACGTATTTGAATTTATAGATTACTTGATTTATTCTAATGTTAATTAAATGATAAAAATGTAAATGAGAAAAGGGCTAATAATTTCTGTGAGAAAAATCACTTAATTATAGGATAAAAGAAAATAGTGAGTTTTTAAAAATGTATCACACATGTAGCTATCTCAATAGAAATAAAATATATTTGATATTTATTGAATGTGAAATCAATGGAAGAGAATTTGTAATATATAAAGATTCATTAAATTTGTTTTAAATCTAGGAATGATGGTAGAACTTATATGTGTTTTCTAACGTATCTATAATTTATATTTTGAATTGGTCTGTGATCTTATTATTTATTAATAGATGCATAACATAATATCCCTAAAATCTTGTGGCTTAAAGAGATTCTGTGGGTTGGAATTTGGGCTTAGCCAAGCTAAGCCATTTTTCTGGCATACTAACTGAAACAGTTCAAGACACAGTCGCTCACCTTTGATGCTAACTATTTGACATCCTGCCCTTCTGCCATTGCCACGAGGATACTCACAAACTGGCCTGTTGGTCTCAAGAGATGAGAGAGGAACCCCCTTCACTGTTGCTGGGAATGTAAATTGGGTACAACCACTATGAGGTTGAAAACGCTATAGAGGTTCCTCAGAAAACTAAACATAGAAATACCATATGATTCAGCAATTCCACTCCTGGGCATATATCTGTACAAAGCTGTAATTCAAAAGTTCATTGCAGCACTATTCATAATAGCCAAGACATGGAAACAACCTAAATGTCCATCAACAGATGACTGGATTAAGAAGATATGACATAGGTACAAGATGGCATATGTATACCACTCAGCCATAAAAAAGAACAAAATAATGCCATTTGCAGAAACATTCTAGAGTCTCATACTAAGTGAAGTCAGAAAGAGAAAGTCAAATACCATATGATGTCAATTATGTGTGAAATAATAATAATAGATAAATAAATGAATGAAAGAAGAAGTGAGAAAGAAGCATGGTTGTCTATGCAAAACTTCCAAGGAATCTATTAAAGAAGCCCACTGGAACTCAGAAGACTTGAGCAATGTTCAAGGAGTCATTGTCAATATACAAAATTCTCTTATATTTTTACATTCTAACAATGTCTTATCCTAAAATTTTCACTATCATATAACCCATCCATTATACTCCTCATTTTTTCCAAAAAGAAATAAATGCATATACCCATCAAAATACTTCTACACAAGTGACTGACTTTAAACATGACACTATACAATGTCCACTAACAAGAAAATGGATAAATTTTCTTCTTCCTTTTGAGATATTTATAATGATAAAAATCTTAAATTAATAGTCATGTAAGTCTTTATCCCTACCATCCTGTGCAGCATCTTCCCAAATATTTTGCAGGATATTATTTTCATTTATTCAACAACAGCAAGTATTGCCTAATAATTATATTATAGCCACATTAAAACAATTATTTTATCAGCTGCATTATAATTTTTCCCCTTTATCTTTTGGCACAACTGACATTAACCTCACTAAATTCAACCTATGGTTATTGTTCCTCCAAGGTTTAAAGTCCTAACTGAGTACACTGAAGATTAAAATCTCTGACCAAATTACCTTAGCATCCTTAAATTTCATCATGCCTCTGCATGTCAGAATATGTTATTTTGTCCTTATTCAAAGTCCTTTAGTATTTTTGTCCTACTTATTTTTCAGCAATAAAATAGTCATTTTCCCCATCTTGATATAGTACAGAAAGATTTTAATTTGATGACTATCTCTCTAGTTTGTTTATTTACTTTTTGTGTCATTTTAACCACCTATGTTTCCATCTCAGTCATCCACGGCTAGTTAGCTATACACTAAAGAACGTCCACTTTCCTTCCATGAAGGGCAAGTTCTTTGACAGGATATGCTGCCCCCCTCTTCATTCCACATCTTAGTTCTCCTTGCTGATAGAATAATTAATGCAAGGAACTTAACATTCATTAATCTGAAAAAAATATTTTGAAGGAATTTTAAAAACTTATTCCTTGAAAGCAATATTGCACATAATCCTACATATTGAGGTAGATAATATACTTGCAAGGAAAGTGAAAAATATTAAACAGGTGTTTTGTTGCTGATTACTTAATTCCAAGTACCAGTATCTTTTTCTCAAATGTTGTTGTCTTAGATAAATGAATGCCAACTAGAGAGCTATTTTAGATCTAAAAAAATGAATAATTTTTGACTACTTTTGTGATCAAGAACTTTAAAACTTTTGAGAGCTACCTTTCTGTTACAGGTGTTGAGACTTCTAATTAGAGTTCATAATAATTTGTCTAGCAAGTGCATAGTCTATATAAGATATTATTCTTGCAATATAGCAATTTTCTTTTTAGAAATGTCTGAATTATTAAAATAATCATTTGGGGGCTATTGGTATATAGTGATCACTAAAAAGCAATGATTCATCTAAACTGCTCAGGCTGATTATTCTAACAAAACTCCACTGTGCTTTTTATAGGTTTCATGTGGAAAATAACAGACTTTTTATAATTCAGATCAGGCACAGGTATTCATTACTTTTTCTTAGGAGATAGTTACAAAGGCACTTATCTCTAATAATGGAAAAATGAAAAGGATTCAAAGAATTACACAGACAGATTGGTTAAAATGCAAGAATATTTTTGTCACATTCTACAATGTGCCTGGTTAAATTGTGTCACGTAATTCTTTAGGACGAACATTGCTAAGCGAAAGCAGAAAAAAAAAAAAACATATTTTATCCATTGAAGACTCTTAGTTAGAAAACCATTATTTCCATGAAGAATGTAATTTTAAGCACCTTGATTTCATCCTGTGAATATAAAAGAAGCAAACCATAAAGCCATTTTTACTCCATTTAAGAAAACCAAATTTCAGTTATATTCTGAATTTGGCAGTGTCTGCAAGCAATTATCTGGAGATATATATATTTGAGAAATCCTTAAATAGCAGTTATAATTAGTGCAGCAAGAGGATATATCATTCTATCTGAATTCTGTAAATTGAGACAGTTCTCTTTTTTAATTATTTAACCAGATGATATAAAATTATAAGCTAACTTGATCATTAGAGCTAGAATTCTGACCTCAAAGCTGAACTGTCAATACTCTCTGTTTCTCTCTCTTCCTCTATGGTAGTCTTCAATTTTTCATTCATTGATGGGGCATGGCAGCAAGATCTTATCAGTTGCCTTGAAATAAATTTCCCACTACATGCCAGGGAAAAGGAAACCGGAAACATCAGAGAAAACCATAGCCCTAAGTTATCTTATTCCATGAATTAATATCAGTATTCAAATAAGATGTGAGATAGTCATTCTCTATATTTTCTTAAATGAAATATACTTTTTGATGTTTAAAAACTTTATAGTTTCCCTAAGATAAACAGGAGGTGCTGGTGTAAAAACAATGACTGAGGAAAATGTAAGGACAGATTAAAAACTTGTTAATATGCAATCTACAAAACGCTACTTCAGGTATTTCAAACTATCCAAACTTAACTTGGAAAGAACACATTTAAAGAAGCTCTAGCCAACATCTATGTGGGCATTTTGACCTTAGAGTTGACCTGGATAATATTCTCCAGGTTCTATCTCTCAAGGATGCTCATCTGTAAAGACTGGCTGATAGATAATATTTGGGAAAGTTCTTAGTTTTCAATGATTATTCAGATTTGTACTAGTGTACATTTTTCAGTTTATGTGGATGTGGATACATTTTTATTCAAGTTAAATAAAGTAAAAAAGGGTTTTATACTCTCAGTTTGGAAGCTTCTATTTATTTACTTGGCTCCAATTATTTATCTATACATTTGTTGAAATGGCATTTATTTGGTAAATACTATAATCTAGATATTCTTCTGGTCACTGGGAATGCAGTGATGAGATAAAGATGTTATATGACTTCTTGAAAATTAGAGTTTTGTGGAGTAGGTAAATATAAACTTATGTAGAGGAAGTATCAGTCAGGATGGAACACCAAGTGTTTAAGTTGAAAAAAAAAATTAAGGAATGGGCAGGCAACAAGGAGTGGAGAAGGCATATTGGGAATTTTTCGAACTTAATGAGGCACCAGTCATCATTCTTTTTTTGCTATGTCATATATATTGGCCTTCATTGCCTACTGACTTTTATGCTAAAAGCCAGGAGATTCCTATAAATTGTTTTAAACAGTTTAGGTATTATAATTAATTTGCTTCCATTCATCCATTCATATAAATATTATCTACCATATTCCAGAGTATGTATTAGTTTCTAGAAATAAATTAAAAAGATACAAGCTTAGATGTGGCTTTCAGAGAGCATTTGATTTTTTTTATCATATATAAAATATGTTATAGTATTCTGCCACTATTCAATGGCTATCAGAGAGGAACTCTAAGTTGGAGGTCCACAAGAGCATCTTCAGGATACATGATTTAACAGAAGGACTGTTGGGACCCAGAAAAGCTGTTAAACAACAAGTTATAGTTTATTACATTAAAAGGGTACAGACTTAGTTTAACAAAGGGAGAAAGTATGTAGAACAATATATAAGAGAAACCAGGCACAAGCTTCAAAAGGTCTTCTAGAATTGCATGAATACACTATTTTTCCTAGCAACTGTGTGTGACAATATGTATAAATTGTTGCAAACCAAGGAAGCACTTCCAAGTCAATATCCAGGGTTTTATGGGGATTCAAACATGTAAATATGTATCTGTATAACTGAACCAAGTTGTTCAGACTCCAACACCCTAAAGCAAAAATAGACATTCACCATAAGTTATATTGTTAGCATAAACTATTTGATCAACTGACACGACATGGCCCAAGGTTTCAGGAATACAAAAAGACAATTTCAGCCTAAGTCATACCATTAGCATATGATTTTTTTTTAATGATAGGACATGATGGGAAGCCTCAGGCTGACAAAAATACTCGTATCAGGAATAATATTTTAAGAGCTTCTATCTCAGGAGCCAGCAAAGGACCCAAGCTGAAGACAAGTACTTCTTGAGAATATGCAGGGTTTGAGCAAACAATGCCCACTGAGTTAATTCTTTCCTGCACAGGCTGGCCCTTGAATACTTTCCATTGCAATGATTATATTTTCTTGGGTATCTACTTTAGTATAGCATTATGTAACAAATACAGACAAAGTAAAATCATGCATTTGGCTAAAATTTGAGGAACTAGGGTGATGTAGGGTAGATTTAAAGAAAGAATGAATCTATTCTATAAAGCCATCACATATATTTTCATATTTTTGTGTTATCTAATTACTCACTTCCTCCCTTTATCATGCACCTTGTGATAAAGTTGTGAAGGAATATCTAGCATTGAAACCAGCTGATGGTTGGCTAAGTTATTCCTAAGGCAGTGATTTTGCATTAGCATTGCATTTTTAAAAGGCTTTAATTTGATCTCTCAATATTTTTATAATCAGTATCAGTATTGTCATCAAACTTATTGACATATTCTTACCAACAATACCAGAATTATGTCATATCACAGTATAATCATGGTGCAATTCAGTTTCATTAAAGAAGAAATCAGTACAAATTACAGAGATATTTCCCACCTTCCCCAACATAATCAACCCTTGCCCATCTACTAGTTTTTAGTAACAGATAGCATAAAAATTGACTATGAGTCAGTTGTTTATGTGTTCCAATTCAGTTGGAGAGACAAAGTCAGAAACCCTCCTAGTCTGCATGCTTATACTAAGGCTATTTTTAATTTTGTGCTTTTTATGCAGTCAGGTCTTTATGCATCCTTCCTATGGACATTGTGAAGAATTGTTCCTATGCTATGCATAATCATTATCTATAGGTAATTTGGGAATTATTGTAATTTTGACAATATTAATCTTTTGAACCACAACCCTTCCCAAGTTCAGTTCCAGGTACATCATTCCATCTGGTGATGGATTGCTATTAGACCTGTCTAATCTAACAACATGGTTGGTGTGATATAACACAAGTTTGTCAATACAATGTCCATTAGCATGGGAGGAACTATTTTACAAATATTGTACAATTATCTCCTATAATGGTGTGACCTTTCTCAATAACTTTGAGGAACTCCATTATGATTAAGGGCTTAAATTCTTAGTTTTCATAACTATACAACAATTGAATACATGTATAAAATAGTATTTATTTTACTAAATGTAGAAAATTATTTTTAAATGGAATAAGTTACTATAATCTATCTAGAATGTATGAATTCACTTCTTAAAATAGTCCTTTGTTTCTAGATTTAAAGCTGGCCATTAGCTATTTGGCATTTTTGATCACAAACAACTGTATCCACTCAAAATATCAAACTTTCAGGAGTCCCCATTGTGGCGCTGTGGTTAACGAATCTGACTAGGAACTGTGAGGTTGTGGGTTTGATCCCTTCCCTTGCTCAGTGGGTTAAGGATCCAGCGTTGCTGTGAGCTGTGGTATAGGTTGCAGATGTGGCTTGTATCCTGTGTTGCTGTGGCTCTGGTATAAGCTGGTGGCTACAGCTCTGGTTTAACCCCTAGCCTGGGAACCTCCATATGCCACAGGAGCAGCCCTAGAAAAGGCAAAAAGAAAAAAAAAAGAAAATATCAAACTTTCTTCTGATTCCTGGTATATTTTAGAAAGTGAAGAGTAACAAGAGAGCCAGATAGAGATCAGAGTACTCTCAGGCCCCACAGTATATTATCTCCTTTTGTGAATTTTCTTCTTTTGGCCCCACCCACAGCATATGGATGTTCTTAGGCCAGGAATCAAATCTGAGCTGCACGTGCAACCTATGCCACAGCTGCAGCAATGTCAGATCCTTAACCCACTACATTGGGCTGGGGATTAAACCCACACCTTAGCAGTGACCTGAGCTGCTGAGTTGCTGCAGAGATAATGTTGGATCCTTAACTCATTTGGCCACAGTGGGAACTGTGTGAAAATATTTTTAAGTTAAATAATATAGGTTTCTTTAATATACTATAGGATAAGACTAAAGCTTTAGGTAAGCTATAAGATCAAGATTTTTTAAAAAAGGAGTTTAAATAAAATGTGTTATTTTTGTAAGTTTTATCAAAAATGCATGTTTTAATTTTATTTTTAATTATTTATACTGGAAATATTTCACAAGTATAATTAGTCATTTTAAAGGTTCTTTCTGTGAGCAAAGAGGGCAGAAGGTGACATTAAATGTGGAGTCTGTAGAATTCCTTTAGATTAAAAAATAAATTCTAAAGGGACTATCAAGACCATTTTTCATATTATGCAATAGGAAAATAGAAGAGCTGATTAATCATATTAAAATATAACCTATGGGTGACAGACCTGTTAGAATTAATATTCTTGCCAGTACTCTGATTTTAATTATGTTTACTTTCTTGATTTTTCTAAATCAGTCTTGATTGGATTTAATAAGAAGTGTAGATATAGCTTAAAAACATTTTCAAATTAATCAAATCCCAAGTAATTTAATATTTTAAATATTCAACATTAATCTAAGGTTCATAGGAGAATAGGAGACAAGATAGTAGAGTAGAAGGACTTGAGCTCACCTCCTCTTGTGAAAAGACCAAAATCACAAATAACTGCTGAACAATCATTGACTGTAACTTACCAAAAAAATATATTTAATATCCAAAGACAGAAAAGAAGTCACAAAGAGATGGTAGGAGGAGTGTTATTGTGATATAATGAAATCCTATATGCACCAGGTGGGCAACCCAGAAACTGTAAAATAATTATTGCACAGATTTTCTCCCAATAGGAGAAGAGTTTTGAGCTCCATGTCAGGCTTTCCAGCCTGGGAGTCTGGCATCAGGAGGAGGTTCCCTTGAGTCTTTGGTTTTGAAGGCTAGTGGGCCTTGAGTACAAGAGATCCACTGGACTAGGGAAAACAGAGATTCCGTTCTTGGAGGACGCCTAGAAGATTTTACATTCACTAGGGCCCAGGGCAAAACAGTGATTCAGTAAGAACCTGGGCCAGACTTCCCTGGGTGTCTTAGAGTATCCCCTAGGGAGGTGGAGGTCTGTTGTCGCTCACTGTGGGAGCAAGGATACTAGGAACAGAAGCCCCAGGTAATATTCATTTGTGTGAGCCCTCTTGAAGGTTGCCATTTTGGGACAGAGACTTGGCCCCACCCAAAAGCTTGCAGGTTCCAGTCTGGGATGCCTCAGGCCAAACAACCAACAAGGCGGGAACACCACCCCATCTATCAGTAGACAATCTTCCTAAGGTGGCCCTGAGCCCATGACCACTTCTAAACATACCCCTGACAAGGCCGAGCAAGATCCATCAGTGAATAGGCAGTTCTTCCCAGGAGAATGCCTCCATAAGCTCCTGGAACAAAGTCACCCACCAGTGGGCAGATACCAAAAGCAAGAGAATTTATAACCCTGAAGCCTGCAGAATGGAGGCAACAAACACAGAAATTTAGACAAAATGAGATGACAGAGAAATATATTCCAGACAAAGGAACAAGATGAAATCCCAGAACAACTAGGTAAAGTAGAGTTAGGCAATGTACCTGAAAAAGAATTCAGAGTAATGATGGTAAAGATGATCCAAGATCTCAAAAAAGAATGGAGTCACAGCCCAAGAACAGGACAAGAAGATAGAAGAAATGTTTTTAAAAGATCTGGAAGATTTAAAAACAAAGAAACAGAGATGAACAATACAATAACTGAAATAAAAAATACATGAGAAGGAATTACTAGCAGGAAAAAATAAGGCAGAGAAGTGAATAAATGAGCTGGAATACAGAGTGGTCAAAATCACTTCCATAGAACAAAATAAAGGTACAAAAATGAAAAGAAATGAGAACACTTTAAGAGTCATCTGGGACAAATTCACTAACATTCACCCTATATTACAATGTGAATAATATTCACATTATTATTAAATGCACTGACATTTACATTATAGGGGCCCCAGAAGGAGAAGAGAGAGAAAGTGCCTTAAGTAATATTTGAAGAGATGATAAGCAAAAACTTTCCTAACATGAGAAAGGGAAGAAAATGCAGAGAATCCCATAAGGAATAAGGAGAGCAAGCCGAGACATATTGTAATCAAACTGAAACTAATTAAGGATAGAGAAAAAATATTAAAAGTAACAAAGGAGAAACAACAAATAACATACAAAGGAATCCCCATAAGGTTATGAGCTGATTTTTCAGCAGAAACTCTGCAGGCCAGAAGGGAGTGGCAAGATGTATTTAAAGTGATGAAGGTGGGGAACCTAGAACCAGGAATACTCCACCCAGCAAGGTTCTCATTCAGATTTGATGGAGAGATAAAAGGTTTTTCAGACAAGCAAAAACTAAGAATTTGGCACCACCAAATCAGATTTACAACAACTGCTAAAGGAAATTCTCTAGGTGAAAAAGAAAAGGCCACAACTAGAAATAAGAAAATTATGAATGGAAAAGATCACTTGTAAAGGTGAATATAGAGTAAAGGTAGGAAGTTATTCCACTGACAAATATTATATCAAAAACAGCAACTGTGAGAAGAGTAGCATACAAATGCAGGGCATTGGAAAGCATTTGAAATTAAGAGATCAGAAATTTAAAACAATTGTGTGTGTGTGTGTGTGTGTGTGTATACATATTGCTATATCAAAACTTCATGGTAACTGCAAAGGAAAAATCTACTATAAATATACATATACAAAATAAGAAAAAGGAATCCAAACACAACACTAAAGGCAGTCATTAAATCACAAGAGAAGAGCAAACAAGAGGAAGGAAAGAATAAGATCTACAAAAACAAATCCAAAACAATTAGCAAAATTGCAATAAGAACTTATGTATAATGACTTTAAATGTGAATGGATTAAAGGTTCTAACCAAAAGACATAGACTGGATGAGTGGATACAAAAAAAAAAAAAGACCCATATACATGCTGTTTATGAGGGACCCACTTCAGGTCTAGGGATACATACAGGCTAAAAGTTAGGGGATAGAAAAAGTTATTCCGCAAAAATGGAAATCAAAACAAAGCTGGAGTAGTAATATACATATCATTAAAAATTGCTTTTAGAATAAATACTGTTATAAGAAACAAAGACAGGCAATAAATGATGATCAGGGGATCAATCCAAGAGGAAGATATAATAAATGTAAATATATATGCATCCAACAAAGACACACATCAATAAATAAGGAAAATACTAACAGCCATTAAAGGAGAAATCAACAGTAACACAGTTAAAATGGGAGCTTTAATACTCTCCTTACATCGATAGAGAGGTCATCCATTAATGAAACGGGCCTTAAATGACACATCAGCCCAGATGGACATAGTTGAGATTTATAGAACATCCCATCTAAAAGCAGCAGAATATACATTCTTTTTAAGTGCAGATGGAACATTCTCTAGGGTAGATCACATCTGGAACACAAAGTAAGCTTTGGCAAATTCAAGAAAACTGAAATCATATCTAGCAACTTTTCCCGTCTTTTCTGACCACATCACTATGAGGCTGGAAATCAACTACAAGAAACAAACTGAAAAAAACCACAAACACCTGGAGACTAAACATTATGTTACTAAACAATCAATGGATCACTGAATAAATCAAAGAGGAAAAAAAATACCTAGAGACAAATGAAAACAAAAACATGACTATCCAAAAATCTATGGGATACATTTAAAGCGGTTCTAAGAGGGAAGTTTCCTTCCTTACACTGAAAGAAACTGAGGGAGAAGGAGGAGGAGGAAAAAGGAGGAGGGGGAGAAGGAAGAAGGAGGAGGAGAAGAAGAAGAAGAAGAGGAGGAGGAGCTACCACCACCACCACACACATACACACATACACACACACACACACAAACACAGTTAGTAGAAGGACAGAAATCATAAAGATCAGAACAGAAACAAATGAAATGGAGACTAAAATACAATTGAAAATAATGACAAAACTAAAAGCTCATTCTTTGAAAATATTAACAACTGTGATTAACCTTTAGATAGACTCCTCAAGAAAAATAAAAGAGGGCTCAAATCCATAAAATTAGAACTGCAAAAGAAGTTACAACTGACACCACAGAAATACAAAAGTTATAAGCACCACTACAAGCAATATCTGCCAACAAAATGGACAATGTAGAAGAAATGGCAAGATTCTTAGAAAGGTACAATCTTTCAAGACTGAACAGGGAAGAAATAGGAAATAGGAATAGAGCAATCACAAGTAGTGAAATTAAAACTCTGATATAAAAAACTTCCAACAAACAAAAGTCCAGAGCTAGATAGCTTCATAGCCAAATTCTATCAAACATTTAGAGGAGATTAAATACTCATCCTTCTGAAACTATTCCAAAAATCGCAGAGGAAGGAACACTCCAAAAATAATTCTATGAGGCCACCATCACCCTGATAACAGAACCAAAGATACCACACAAAGAAAATCACTAGCCAATATCACTGATGAACATAGGCACAAAAATCCTCAACGAAATGCTAGCAAACCAAATCCAACAATGCATAGAAAGGAGCATACGTTTGTTCAGGAAGGATTTATCTCAGATTTAAAGATTCTTCAATATCCAGAAGTCAATCAGTGCAACACACCACACTAACAAACTGAAGAATAAAAACAATATGATCATTTCAATAGATGCAGAAAAAGCTTTTGACAAAATTTAACACACTTTTATGATAAAATTCCTCAGAAAGTGGGCAGAGAGGAAACCTACCTCAACATAATAAAGGCCATATATGACAAACCCAGAGCTAACATCATTCTCAATGGTGAAAAGCTGAAAGCATTTCCACTAAGATCAGGAACAAGTCAAGGATGTTCACTCTAGCCATTTTCATTAACATAATTTTGGAAGTCCCAGCCATGGCCACCAGAGAATAAAAAGAAGTAAGAGGAATCCAAATTGTAAAAGAAAATCTAAAACTGTCAATCTTTTCAGATGACATGATATTACATACAGAAAATCCTAAAGACACTACCAGAAAACTAATAAGCTCATTAATAAATTTGGTAAAGTTGCAGGATACAAAATTAATACACAAAAATCTATTGCATTTCTATATACTAACAATGGAAGATCAAAAACAGAAAATATCCCATTTACCATCTTATCAAAGAGAATGACATACCTTTAAAAAAACCTTCCCTGAGGAGGCAAAAACCTGTACTCTGAAAATTGTAAGACTCTTATGAAAGACATCAAAGATGACACAAATAGATGGAAAGATACAACATGTTCTTCGACTGGGAGACTCAATATTGATAAAATGACTATATTGCACAAGGCAATCTATAGATTTAATGCAATCACTATCAAATTACCAATGGTATTTTTCACAGAACTAATACAAACATTTTTTTTAATTTATATGGAAACAGGAAAGACTCAGAATAGTCAAAGCAATTCTGAGAAAGAAAATCTGTTGTAATCAGTCTCCTCGAGTTCACACTACACTATAAAGCTACAGTCATCAAAACAGTATGGTATTGGAACAAAAACAGAAATATAGATCAGTGGAACAGGATAGAAAGCCCAGAAACAAACCCATGCACCTATGGTCAATAAACTTGTGAGACAGGAGACAGGTGTATAAAATGGAGAAAATACAGTTTCTTCAGTAGCTGGTGCTGGGAAAACTGGACAGCAACATGTAAAAGAATTAAATTAGAACATTTTCTTATATCATACACAAAAAATAAATTCAAAATGGATTAAAGACCTAAATGTAAGGCTAGATATTATAAAACACTTAGAGGAAAATATAGGCAGAAAACTCATTGATATAAGTCTCAGCAGTATTGTTTTGGATTCACATCCTAGAATAATGAAAAATTTTTATATATATTTAAATAAATTGGATCTAATTTCACTTACTTTTGCTCAACAAAGGAAGCCATAAAAAATTGTTAAGACAATCCACAACATGGGACAAAATATTTGCAAATGAAGCAACTGACAAGGGATTTATCTCCCAAATATAGAAATAGCTCATGCAGCTCTATATCAAAAAAAAAAAAAAACAAAACACAATTTAATAAATGGACAGAAGATGTAATATAAATTTCTCCAAAGAACTCATGCAGATGTCCAATAGGCACCTGAAAAGATGCCCCAAACTGCTAATTATTAGAGAAATTAAATTCAAAACTACAAGGAGGTATCACCTCACACTGGTCAGAATGACCATTATTACAAAGTCTACAAACAATAAATGTGAAGAAAAAGGAATCTTCCTGCACTGTTTATGGCATATAAATTGGTACAAGTTTATGTAGAACATAGAGGGATCTAGAGATGATAAACTAAGTGAAGTAAGTCAGACAGAGAAAAACTAATATTATATGATATTCCTTACACGTGGTTTCTAAAAAATTGATATAAATGAATTCACTTGCAAAAGAGAAACAGACTAATAGACTTTGAAAACAAACTTATGTTTACTAAAGGGGGAAGGTGGAGGGAGGGATAAATTAGGAGTTTGGGATTAACAGATACACACTAATATATATAAAATAGATAATCAACAAGGACCTATTTTATAGCACAGGGAAATCTACTTGATATTCTGGAATAACCTATATGGGAAAATAATTTTTAAAAGAATGGATACATGGATATGTACAACTGAACACTATGCTGTAACCTGAAATTAAACAACACTGTAAATCAACTATACTCCAATATAAAATTAAATTAAATTTGAAAACACAAATAAAAAACATACTTTAGTCTAAATATTTCTGCATTCTGTGGAATTTTTTTATAATTTGGTTGGTAATTTCATTTATAATTTTCTCTTTTCCTTTCTGAAACTCAATGTAGTTGGATGTTGGGCATTTTAAATTGTTCCTTCTTTTCCTTTTATTCCTGTAGTATTTTACATCTCTCTCTTTTTCCTCATTTTTGCAGTGGAAGGTTGGTAGTGGTAAAGCAAGAAGTCTAATAAATACAGAAGAATTTAGCAAGGTGTTGGGCTTTGGAAATAAAAATTGTTGATATTCCAAAAGAAAAAAAGAAAGAAAGAATCTAAGCCTCTTTTCTGATAGAGCTCTCATAGCAATATTACAGTTAACTCAGCTATGAAGAACTGTCCACAGCACCTATATTGTACAATGAATGGTTCGTTATATAGTGCCATGGACTTGTAAAAATGAAATCCACTTGAAAGTGGCATCCTATATGTAAGTTTGAATGTGTTTGTTTGCTTATTATATTCAATTATATAGCTTTGTGTTTACAGAGAAATAACTTTAAAACTTCTATCACATTTAGTGAAATTGGCAGGATTAACTGAAAATTTCCACAGAAAACTGTTAATGAAAATACTTTATACATAATCACATTGAAGTTACTTGAGATAATGGCTTTGAGATAAAACTGAAATTGATAATTTAACCTAGTCATATTTTACTAAGTCAATAATATTTTGAAGTTGGAATACATTGATGCCTATACCTAGATAAGTTAAACAAACTTACTAGTAAACAATTTTTTTTTGTTGTTTCCTGGAAAGTGGGTCAGATATGAACCATTATTTTATAAGCTTAATAAATTCAACAGATAAATTTTTAAAATTATAGAAGTATATTCAACAATATTAGTGTCAGAGAATAATACTATATTTGAACTGAAAAGGTTTGAGTTAGGATAAGGATGGAAAATTAAATAACTAAAATAATATAATTCCATATAATTTTGTAATTAAATATTTCTTAAAGTATAGTTTAAAAAGAACAAGTTTCATAAAATTATTAAAATCTTGGAAGATGGAAAACTAATGGATGCAAAGGATGGAGAAAGGGACACATGCTCAAAGAAAGGGCAAGAGTAATAATAGCACAGTTCTGAGTCATGTCTGCAACCTACACCACAACTCATGGCATTGCGGGATCCTCAACTCACTGAGTCCAGGGATTGAAACCACAACCTCCCGGACACTAGTCAAATTTGTTACCACTGAGCTACAACGGGAATTCCTGGTCTCATTCTGTCTTACCAAAATTTCATTAAAGGGAACCAGCATAATTAGAGACCATGTTAAATTTTAAGTGAAAAAATGCGTATCTTCAAATTGAAAAGTAATCAAATAATCACCAAGCATTGGAGGATAATATGAACATACAAAGAAAGGCCTTAAACTCAATATATATATATCACCATCCTATAAAAAAATGCTTCATAGAAGAAAAATATAGTATAATTTTAGAGGTATTAAAAACCTGATTATCATTGAGGTAAATTACAATAAAAATTTATAAATTTTTAAAATATTAAATGAAAACAACATGTAAAAGATAATTATAGTATGGAGAAGGAAGAAATATTAATTGAGATTTTGATTTTGGAAATCAAAACCTCAGTGTTGGAATGAATAGAATATTGCATGCTGTAGAAGTGAAAAAAAATGACGACTAAAGAATTACAGCTGGAGTTCCCATTGTGGCTCAGTGGTTAACGAATCCGACTAAGAACCATGCGGTTGCATGTTCAATCCCTGGCCTTGCTCAGGGGGTTAAAGATTCGGCATTGCCGTGAGCTGTGGTGTAGATTGCAGACAGGGCTTGGATCCCGTGTTGCTGTGGCTCTGGTGTGGGATTGGCACCTATTGCTCCAATTAGACCCCTAGCCTGGGAACCTCCACATGCTGTGGGTGCGGCCTTAAAAAAGGCAAAAAGATTAAAAAAAAAAAATTACAGCTAAGAAGGCAACAAAAACTGGAAAACAAAAAAAAGTCTACTGGCCCATCTCACCCCACTTCATAAATCTCAGTAATTTTTTTACAAATCTATTATTTATTTATGAATTTCAGGCACTCCATAAATTGATCCTAGACAATAAAAGGTAATTTTAGTTCACTTGCCTAAATCATCACCTCCTGATACCCTCTTTCACATGTGATTGAGATTTTTAGATACATAATTACTATAATTCAATTGGCTATTTTTATAATGTAATATTTCCTCTTTTTTTTGTCTTTTTGCTTTTTGGGGCTGCACCTGTGGCATATGGAAATTTACAGGCAAGGGGTCGAATCAGAGCTACAGCTGCCAGCCTATGCCACAGCCATAGTAATGCAGGATCCAAACCATGTCTGTGACCTACACCACAGTTCACGGCAACCACGCCAGTGAACAAGGCCAGAGATTGAACCCAGGTACTCATGGATACTAGTCAGTTTCATTTCCGCTGCACCAAAACGGGAACTCGGATAATGTAATATTTTCAAAAATCAATTTTTTTCCTTCAAGTTACCTGTTTCTTGAATCTGTATTATGTAGGATAAATTTTCCCTTTCTTATCACTATCTTTATAACTTCAAGGTTTGTAAAATACACATCTCATTTTGTAATGAAAACTGCCTTCTGCTCTTCACCTATATTTTTTTCTAAAAATAAATTTCAACAAGGAATACATAGATTAGAATAAGTACATAATTAGTATTCAATGAAAAACAAAGTGATATTTTTCCAGTGGAAAATTATAAGCAATCATACAGCATATTTTTGTTGCTTGAAATGGTTTTTGTTATAAAATGGATTTCTTTTGTTATTGTTCTGAGAGAGACATACAAAACCCAGAGGACATGTGAATATTTCCCAGTTTTTTTTTTCTCTTAAAGATGTTTTTCTTCTGCTCTCAGAAGTCCTCTTATATCACATTCTGTTTTTGCTTTATGCATATATTAACTTTTAAAATCCTTTTGAAGTCATGTTTTAAGAATTTTAAAAATTTATCTCTCTTTCAGAGTAGTCCTTTTCATAAGGAATCTGTGCCCCCTGGAACTTCTCAGATCCAATGCCAAATGTGTGTTTTCTGTTATATAATGTATTGCCACCACATTACCCGAAGTTATGACTCAATAGGTAAAATAAATTTAAGATCATGATAAGCAGCTCTGGCCACACAGTCACTTAGTATCAACCAGTATCATGAAATGAATTACTTTACAAAGGACATGTGATTTTTTTACAGTAAATATTTGTTCCTCAACCATATAATCATACACTGTGATTTTCATACTGGGGTTGTGAGAGCACCATCCAGCATTTTAATCTATTGCAGATAGAACCACAGGATCTACTGGTGGCAGAGTAATTAATCATAAGCTGGCCATAAAACTGATCCTTGTAGAAGTCTAGGTCTCAGAGCTGGCAATAGTCTCAGTCAGTAATGCCTTAAACATTGGAAAGCTCACCAAGCAATATGTATCTTCTTAAGAGCAGTATGTGAGATGCAAAGATTTGTATTTTACATTAGAGGGAATATCTTATGAAAATGAGCAAATATGTCAGACTTCAGCATCTTATGAAGTTTTTCTCCCATGTGAATGGATCAATCTTTTTTTTTGTCTTTTTGACTTTTTGGATTTCTTGGGCCACTCCCGCGGCATATGGAGGTTCTCAGGCTAGGGGTCCAATCGGAGCTGTAGCCACTGGCCTACGCCAGAGCCACAGCAACGCGGGATCCGAGCCGTGTCTGCAACCTACACTACAGCTCATGGCAATGCCGGATCGTTAACCCACTGAGCAAGGGCAGGGACCGAACCCGCAACCTCATGGTTCCTAGTCGGGTTCATTAACCACTGTGCCACGACGGGAACTCTGGATCAATCTTTCTTACAAGAGTAATTTGATTTTTCTTGTGCACTAAATCCAAACAACATGATGTCACCACTATCCTGGAGGAATCTGATATTCTAGTAATTGACATTCCTGAGTACTACTCAGTGATAGAAAGTTATGTGCTTTGATAACAATGCCACATACAACACAGTATTGTCATTGCTGTTACCACCTCGTTAGGTGATAAAAGGCTGACATGATCTTTCTGCATTTTGCAGGTACCATTTAAGGAAATGGAATTGGGGCATGATGTGGCCTAGACACTATCTTTTGGCACAAATTTTGCATGTCCTCAAAAATTATGGCACAATTTCTAATTTACTATCTTGGTTGTAGGTGAAGTGGGGGAAAGAGATCAATGCCAGGCATTTTCATTTTGCCATCCATACTAATTATTTTTACTAACTGGTCAGGAAACAATATATGGATTCTGATATGCATTCAGGGATTAGAAAAATGACTGCAGGGTAAGTTAATTTTGAACCTTCGAACCATCAGTCTCCTTATCAGTTGACCACTACAAGCTCCCAGTCTGAATTGCCAGTTATAATGATGTTTGGGGTTCACTACCTTGTCAGCTAAGTCACTGTATGAAACAGCTCTTGGGAGGTGTGATGAGTTTCCCCCTTTCCCAAGTATACATTTATCCTCTTAAATGGACTCAGGTTCAGTTGAGGAAAATTTGAGTATTAGATATTTTATATTCTTATAGACCCATTTTCCAAAAAAAAAAACCCAAACAAACAAACAAAAAAACCCAGAATGTTTTAATCCATAGCTTCTGGAAATGGGAAGTAGTTTAATCTGGAGTCTGAATCTGAGATTACCATTTACCTTTACCATTAAGGCAGCTACTCTCACCCTTCTGCCTCCCATACTTTGACTCCCTCCCCCACCCAAGATTATAAAATCTAGTAACATGCTAATTGATTTTCCATCTATTTCAGTTCCACACCATGATCTACTACTAGCCACTGCCCTGCATGCGTACAGATTAAGGTACCCTAGTTTTTCCTCTGGTTTTGTTGCCCATAGGGCATTTTTTTTTTCTTAATAACGGTATGAAATGAACAAGTGAAGAGAAACTGGGGTCTTTGAGAAAATCTGTGTTGACTCTCATCTGTAATCCACTGTGACTGAGAGCTGTTGCCTTGCAACCCAGATCTTTGACATCAACAGGGATGTGGCCAGAGTAGCAGAATCTGTCTCCCATTTATTCCTTCAGCGATCATACTTTGGAGGTGGCTACCTTGCCTCACAAGATCATTTCATTTGTGTATTCCACATACACTGTGTTCTTTCTCCTTCTCAATACTCTGCCAAGGCAGTCCCTATATTACCTACATATTTAATGCAACATATCATCATGCCCAAACCAGTGTTCTGAACACAACACTAAGCCACAAGTCATAAAAGTTTTATGTCAATAAATCCTCTCTATTCAGCCTCCAGATCTACTTTGTACACGTTTCCAATGCCCTCTATATCCCTTCCTTACATTCAGTGAGATAATTCTCTGGAGGTGTGTACCACTTCTGTGGGGAGGTTAGGTTGATTCTACCCTACTTGAACATACTCTGTGTGAAGTAGAGGTAAATCATGGTGTAAAACATGCACAATTTTTGAGAGGTTGCCTCAGATTAGGCATTTTCTGGTCTCTGAGTTTTTTTCAAGCTGATGAAAGGGCTGCTGCTACCAGCTTGGAGGCTGTAGGGAAATCTAAGCTGAAAGGTCCTTAAACTGTTTATACTAATGAATTTGTCCTAGGACTCAGGTCTCATTGTTTCCCTGTAGGGGCCCTGACTTCCATTTAGGAGACTTGTGAAAGCTACGTATTCATCTTTTGTAGCTCTTACTTAAAATTTAATCCTGGATTTGATTTTCAAAACATTTTGCCATGAGTCTACAAGAGCTGACATTTCTTTTAATAATGGCTTGAGGCATTCATTGTCAGTTGTGTGCCCTGATTTGTTGGTTGACTATTCTGAATTTACACAATTTTGGAAGGTGTCTAAAGCCTTTAACTGAATCCACTGACTCTACAATTCTCATAATTCTGATTGCCTTCATACATTACAAATGATAGTGCTACCTCAAAGCATCAATGATTCACCTTTTGAACACACACACCCTAGTCAATTGCCACTGTAAACAAGATTTTATATTTTTTACCTCCCTACTCACCATCTGACCAGTTGGTTAATTACCATGGTTAGAATCTCATGCTGAAATTGTACTTTTTCTAGGGCCACTGCAATCAAGAGTTGTAACCTGGGTTTGTACCCTGAAGAAGAACTGCAGTCAAGGGCTTGTATGCAGGCAGACTACTTGCGGACGTGACCCCAAGGAGCAGGAATGAGAGACTGTGAAGTATGAATCAGGAGAGGGGAATATAACACAACTGTGGGTTATTGAGCTAAATACTACACTGGGGAACTAGAGCTTGATCCCACCAGGGCTTTTAAAAAGCCATTTAGAATGCACCTGAGAGTTGGCTATATATACATATACTAAATGAGTAAGATGAAACTCTAGTCAGAGTTTCCCTCACATGTCTGGATTTGCACATGAATCAGAATTGCTGAGTGGGTTCCCACAGTTATTTCAGTGATGACCCAGGGCAGAATGTGAAAGCTATGCAAACGCTTGACAAAACAGCTGGGGTAAGGTAAAAAACTGAACCAAACAGAATACCAAAATATTTTATGCACTGCACTGTTGCAATTCCACCTCCTCAGATTTACTTACACACATATTCAAACCTGTGAGGGAGTTTTAATTACGGTACTGTTTATCAATGTTGAAAGTATTATCAGTGGGAGAATGGCCTAAAAATGTAGTTCAGACTTATACTAGAACTCTGAACAGAGATAAAAAATAAACAAACTATTTTTACATGTAGAGTATGACATCATGTACATAAAATTGAAAAACATGACAAAAATATATAATGGTGAAATTATAAAATCCTAGAAGAGAAGGAAAGATACCAACTTTGGGGAGTGTTTACCACTAGGGAGGAAGAGAGCAGAGAGATTAATAAGGGCTGTAGAATAAGCTGCATTGGTCTCTGCAAAACTGTATTTATTTTTTCAATGTGTTAGTCAGCTGTTTAACTTGCAAGAGTGTGCATGATGTGTGCTTGAGGTTTTATTGTATTTACTTCTACTTTTTCCAAGGCTGGACTATTTTTTAATTAGATAGGTTTCAGAAAGACTTCATACAAGATGAAAATTTAGACAGTATGTGGAAGCTATTATTTCAAGTGAATTCTCTATGAGGACAAGGTTATGGATTCAAATAAAGGTTTTTTTGTTGTTTATTATTAAGATGAGAGCAATGTGAACCTTTTTTAAATTGAGTATGTTTAGATATATGTTTCATTTTAAAAATTAATACAATCCCTGTGCTGCAAAGAAAACAACCTACTCATAAATGATAAAATATTAATATATAAAAATTTGTGAAGAGGCACAAAAATAACTAATACAATTTTAAATGATTCAAATACATTTATAGGAGACTTTAAGAAAAATACCTTAATGATAAATGTATTACATTCAACTCAATCAAAATCAGATAAACTAAAATATTATTTTAATATGTATTATATAGTATTATGTTATATAAATATAAAAATGAATAAAAGCTATTATCTATTAAAATATGTTTAAAAATAAAAATACTTACAATTACATGTAAATGGAATTATGTGTGTGTATATATGTCCTCAGTATCTATCTATATGAATGTATACATGTGAGTGTATGTGCAATATATTCTTACATAGCACCCAGAACAAAAATTTTAAAGGAAATCTGGTGAAGCACAAATAATCTATTCACATATTAACACAGTAATTCCATCTTAGAATTTCTCCCAAGAGAAATTTGCAAAAATGTGTATAGCAAAGTTCTGCTTTTTCTTTTATGCTTTTAGTTTTGTTTTTAACAAACATGAACATTTATCCTGATATTTATTGTATCTGATATTTGCAAAAATAAACAGTTGATATAATAAAGTTTGGTGCATCATTTGATGGAAATCAGATTAAGTAAAAAAATGCTTGATGCAGAATATTTAATAGTATTAAAAAGGTTCATGATGTAGTTTGCAATTTATGTGTAGACTCTAAGAAGTGTAAAATATGAGTATGCATATAGGTACACAGATAATTTTGTAAGAATACTTCAAATTTCTATTTTTAGCAACAATCTTCACTTAACCTATCAGTCACTATTATATATCAAAAGTTTGTATTTTCTTCTTAGGGATTTTAATCTAATTACAAGTCTTCTGCAATAAGTATATATAACTCCTTGTATTCTGATTTTAAAACATATTTTGTAAAAATATCAGATGTGTAGAGTATTTTAAACTACACAGCATCCTTTTTAAAAGTAATATTTTCTTTTGCATACTTTTCCTTTATTTCATGCTCATTCCTTCAAAATAGAATACTGTAAGTTGTTATTGTGGGACTCTTGCAAGTACTAGAATTTATAGCTTTAATTCCTTCAGTAGCCTACAAACAAAACATATACTGTGCATCTTCTTTAATGTCTGGCCATTTGTTTCTCAGAGATAGACTCTATATTTAAAGGGAATATGACTTGGGGTTTGGGATTGGCATATGCAAACTGAGGTATATGGAATGGTTGGCCAATGGGGACAGAGAACTCTACCAAGTATTCTGTGATAAACTATGGGGGAAAAGAATCTGAGAGAGAAGGGATATGGGTATGCATATATGTATAACTGGGTCAATTTGCTGTACAGCAGAAGTTATCACAGCCTTGTCAATTAACTATAGTTCAATAAAACAAAAAAAAATAAAAAATAAAGGGCACATGATACTTTATTAAAATAGAGCTTTGAATATAATCCATTGTTAGCCCTAATTGGTTCATCAAGATTCTATCAATAAAATAAAGCTCATTCTAGAGATTTTAAGCAAGAAGGAGTTAAAGCAGAAAACCATAGAGTCTTCCACAAGCAGGGAACACCTGGAAAACAGTCATTCAATCATCAAGTGCAGGATTCTCAAGGAAGCCTCCTTGGATGATCACTTGCTTGAAGTATCCAAGGTATTAATTAACATGAGCTGACCGGAAGTTTCTAAAAAACCTCAGTCTACAGCCTTTCCACAACTACTATCATATAGTAAAAATCCCCTAGTTTCCATTTGCCAAATCATTCGTAAATGTCTTTCATTAGCAAAATGTAACATAGAAAGCAGCCTGCAAAGAATTCTGAGAAAGGGACATAGGTTTCTTCCTTCAGGGATGGAAAGAGACAGCTGATGCTGAGTTAATAATGATGCTGAGTTAATAATCGTCAATCAGGTACATGCCAGACTAAAGTTTGTAAAGGCTGACTGGATTGGGTATTCCAACCATCTGAGTGGAAAGAGCAGGAGAAAAACAATTCATTTTATGTTGTCTTCTTATTAAATTCAAATTTAATAGCTATTCCCCTAATTTAGGTTAATTTGGGAAAAAGAATTTATAATACAGTCAAGAAATGACATTATGTGAAGGAGCTGCCTGTGGGTGAATGGGGCAACATGTAGAAGGAAACATCAAGGATGGAAAACAGTGGTCTCAGTGAATGAAATAGACCTGTCTAAGACTCATTTCATTAGAGTGACCTATCTGTCTACACAATATGGAACAATTTTCTGTAAGTAGCCAAAATTTGTTACCTTGGTTTCTATTTTACTGAATCCTCAATAAACACTTACACTGCCTTTAATGAAACTTTAGAAATATACTAAATGAAAGATAAGCAACCCAGAGTTTGTGATGTTTCTTCTTGGAGATTATCCATGAAGATAAATGTATATTCTGTCAATATTTTGTAAAATATTCATTTGAGATGAACTTTAACAAATAAAGAACATTATTTTAATAATAATTCCTAGGAATTTCCTATTTATAGTCTATGTACAACATCTGATTTTCAGTATTATTGATTGTTAAAAGCACAATATAATCAATGCAACAACAGTATTTTTTCAATTACCAAATTTAAAAGCATTGTATTCATTTAGTTGCCATCCAAGGAATTTCATGTCATTCAGGGCATCAGGCTTTTAAAAGTGATCAATTTATTGTGTAAAACATAGGACTGCTCATGAAAATTAAATGACATAGACTTTACTGACTGCCCACTTGGAACAATTTTATGACTTACAGATGTTTATAAAAATAATTTTTTGTCCATCAGGAAATTGATATATTCTTAATCATCTAGATAAAATAATGTCATTTCTATATTTAAAAAATAATTTAACTGTAGATGTGACATTATTCCAGTCTTAATCCCCAATGGAGATTACTGTCTCAATTTTTTTATCTGTAGTTTCTACAGATTAGTCCAATTTTTTTAATAAATGGCTTATTATACAGGATCATCACCCTAATTTTTATATCACATAATTTAGCATTTATCCTATTATTCTTTAATATTTGTCATTTAAGCAATCTATTAGATGTCTACTAAAATGCATATAGCAAAAGACAGTCATTACTTTCTAAGATGGAAAATTTTCAAAAACAGAATTACATTCAATATATTAATCAATTAGATAATTCTCGTAGGATTATCATCATCATCATTACCTATACAAACTACATCAAAATATCATTAACTAGAATCAAAATAAATGGGATTTTAACTGTTAATATTTTAATTACTTATATTATGATTATTAATTAATATGCATTCTTTTTGGCTTTATTGCTTATCATTACAGACATTTGAAGGTACATGTATCAGTTGTAGAAAACTGGAAAACATCTGCAGCTAAATATACATGTAAAAAAATTCTCAACATGATACTCATCTCGTAAGGAGTGTTTTCTGTTTAGACTGAATTTCTTCAATTAAACTAAAGAAATTTATTTGGTCAGTATATTTTTCCTGTTTTATGCTTTTTATGGAAGGAGATGTATTGTTACTGTGTTTTAAGAATTCTGAAAATTATGTCTTTGAGGAGTCTAATAAAAATCCAATAAAAAGAAAAAATAATTTTTATGCGATATTACTTTGTTAGAGATTCCACTTAAGGTAATAATTGGTATAGGTAACTTTATCACTGTTACAGAATATTATATAGCTTGGGCATTGTGACTACTTTAAGCTCAACTAAAATAGTGACTGTTTCTCTCACTAACACAGCTGCTTTCATTGAATAACCTAGCTCATGGTGTGCTCTACTTGAATTAGCACAATATATGAATTGATGTGGTCACCTGCTCTGTTATTACTTATCTTCAAAGCACCTAATATTTGTTCTTTGCATAATTTTGCACTCTAATATTTGTCCTCTTAACTGTTGATAGTATCACCCTGATTTAATTTGTTAAACACTTCAGAAAGGCAAATGCTGTTTCTGCATTGGTGATGACTTTTTAGTGAATGCTAGACCTTATTTTTGCTAATTCTTAAGTGACTGATTTTTGACCAGCAAAATTATTTAAAGAATCATACATTATAGAAGATAACACCCCTCCAAATTCTCTGTAGACTACCACATGACGATGCCCTATCCACTTGAGCCAGAACACTGAGTGGGATTCCACTGTGAGAACAGTGGAATTACTTAGATGTGGGCTTTATCTTTCTTATGAGCAACTTACTAGATAGATGTGCCTTCTTTTCTAACTCTTGTGTGTGCTTTATACCTAAAGAAACTCTTTGAAGTTTTTGGAATGAGGATACTTTCTTAATACTTCATTGTTATATTATTTCCCTATTTATTATTTATATTCCCTACTACATTTACTAATACATGGATAAAACACCTCTGATTAGATAACCCTACTTGTCTAGAAACCCATTTAACTCGTATTATATTACTTTTCTTTGAAGAGAATAAAGACCCTTATTGTAATTCAGCTAACTATTAGCTGAAATGATAATCCCTGAAATCTTAGTGTCTAATACAAACAATTTTTTTTCATGCATGCTTGAGTTTAATTAATGGTGGTAATGTAAATCAGTAGATACTGCTTCATCTAGTTACTCATGGAAAGGAAAATTGAGGCTCTTCAATTTTTGACAAGTGGTTTCCAAGCTCACTTTAGAGATGTCCACACTATGCCTACAGATGGGATAAAAATAGCCTAAATTCCTTCAGCCAGAATTCAATGCCATAAACTCTCCTAGATGCAAGAAGAGATAGGGAATTCTAATTCTAGCCTTAGCAAATCATTTAACTTCTGTATGTCTTAGTCTACAGCCTGAATTCCTATATTCCTGCCAAATAGGATTGTTTGGATTATCAAATTCAGTGAGGCAATCCACTCATTCTGGCTTCTGCTCTCTTCAGGCTTTAACTCTGTTTCTTCCCTACCCTTGCAGAACATAATAGTTTCCCACAGTATTTGTGCCTGATATTTAATCATATATGTTTCCTTTTATCCTACTAACACCTTTAGGAATATTTCCTTCATCAGTTTCAAAAGTTAAAGCTTTTAAATTATGCTGTCAGTATCCTTCTAAACGCTTAAGAGACAGTTCTTTAGTTTTCACGCTCCACTTGAGACACATATATGTATTGGAAAATACAAACTAAAAACTAAGTTTGATTGGATATATTCTATTAAAACTCAATGATTTATCTCATACGTATATTTAGAATATATGCATCATAATTCCATTGAATACTATCTGATTTATCTACCTAATATTCTTTTTTATTAAAAATGTATTTTTCCCTTGAGCTATTTGACTTTTTATATATAACTACCAAAAAATTAAAGTGAGCACATTGTGTTTATGATATAAATCCAATATTTTTATCATAAAATATGAATGTAAAATTCAAACAAAACTACATCTTATGAATTTGTGTCTTTAGCAAGTAATATCAATATGCATTTTGTGAGAAAATTGATGCTTTAGGCAATTATTAAAATAAAATATAATGTCAAGGAGCTGGAATATATGCTTACAAAAATAATGAGAGGTATAAAATATTGTCATTATCCATTTAAACGCAGGAAGTATCAATTTTCCAGCTGATATTAGTTTTGAAGACTTTTATGTATATTTGAGAGATTTTTGAAAGGTTCAACATTTTACAGTCATGTATTACATAATAAAATGCTAACATTTGCTTTCCCAATGTGATATCAAAAGATCTATAATTATTGTCAACTCAGTACATGAATGACTAATTATACAAATAATTAACGATAAGCCAAAAATAACAAATTGTTATAAACATAACTAATAATCTTCCAGTCTGTCAAATAAATGAATAGGTTATGGAGATAGAGACAATGAGAATAAATAAGTCTATCTGTAGTGTCATTTAAGTATTAGTAAAGATAGTTATCTTTTGATATTATAAAATACATGATAATTTTTGCATATAACTGCACATAACTCCAATTTATTTCCTTTTGTCCTATTGTAAAATCACATTTGTAACACTGCAGTTAAAATTGTCAGCATTTCTGTTATAAAATTCAAATTTTCAACTATTTATAATTATGTGATTAAAATTATTTTCAGAATGAAACTTGGATTTAAAATCTCTTTCTAGGAGAGATTTTAAATGGAATTTTAAATGCTGGGTTTTACAGGAAGGATACATCTCATGAAAAAAAGTGTGCACTAACAAGTTATAGGCTATTAGTGATACCTAATTACTTCACATATTTCTGATTTTTAATGAATATTTCTATTAGATGAAAAAATAATAGATGTTGTTAATTTCATTTTCATTAAAGACAAACAAGTATCATATTAGTTCTATAACTAAATATTTAAAGTAAGACAATTTTGATGTATTACTATGTCTCTTGAAGACTGTCTCCAAGTTTTCCAAAATAATTGATAAGCAGAATATTATGTATGAAATTATTTGATTATTTAGGACAAGCAAAACTATCTTTAAATTTCCTATGTTAATAATCAATTATATTTAAAGCAACGCTTAGCTGATATTTTCTTCGCCACACATTTTGTTTTTTTTTCTTCTCATGGTGGCACCTGCAGCATATGGAAGTTCCTGGGCTGGGGGTCAAATTAGAGTTGCAGCTACTGGCCTGTGCCACAGCCACAGCAACACTGGCTCCAAGCCATATCTGTGATCTACACTGCAGCTTGCAGAAACTTCAGATCCTTAACCCAGTGAATGAAGCCAGGGATCAAACCTGCATCCTCACAGACACTATGGCTTGTTCTTCACCTACTGAGAAACAACAGGAACTCTCTCTCTTTAGCATACATTTGTACTTCAATTACTTATATTTTACCAGGCAAAAACTTGACATCAATAAATTAACAAGTATTAATATTGAAAAATATCTGTTCTTCATGGTCAAATTCAATGTAAGACTACTAGCAGAATAGAAGTAAAACTATTAAAACATTATCACAGTGTAATAATAGTATGTAGAGAGTAGTATTAATTTAATATCTGTTTTAAATAAAAAGCCTTTTAGAAAGTCCACAATCACAAAACCATTAAGAATTATATTAAAATTCTAATTTACATTATTTTAATTTAATCATAATATTTTACTAGTAATAGAGCACATGAAGTTATTTTATGAAGAAACATAAGGTTTTATAACAGCAGTTATAAATATGGAAATTTTATGATAAATATTCTTTCCCCAAAATAATTTCAATTACTTATTAGCAATTAAGCAAATATAATCTTCGGAATTACTGGCTATACCTCTACTAGGGTTTGTGTTCATGTGAAAATAGTAGGATTAGATTTTAGATCTTATAAGACCATTAATTCCTAAGGAAAGTTGTTGAAAATACATATTCTTATGATAGATATCTTAATGAAAATTCTGAATTTCAAAACAAAAATTTAAATATTCCAGAACAAAAAAAAATGTGAAATTTTTAGAAGAAAGTAAATCATGTTGAAATTTGACTTTTTATTTTCAACAATAAGTAAACTGTTGTATAATATCAAAAACTATGAGAAACAGGGGCTGGAACCATGAAACCTATTACAAGCCATGATAGAACTGTCATGACAAAACAAAATGAAAACAAAAAATACTGAAGACATATAAGAATACAAAAAAATCCCACTCATGTAAATTATTTGAGAGAAATACATATTCTAAGATAGCCTAACCAAAAGACAAATGATCTAGATAACTGAAGATAAAAGAAAAATACAGTGTAATAGTTCAGGTGCTTTGTACCCTTTTTATTATTTACTGTAATTAAATGTGATTGGATATTTGAAACATTTCAAATAACATGTTAAATCCAAAGTTATAAATCACCTCGGTGAAACACAGGGAAAGGAAGAAGGAGGGATTACCAAGAAGTGAATAGTTTGGAGAACAGAAAAATTAAAGCATAATACCTTTTGATAAGGTATCTTTCTGGATTTTGAAATGTTCCTATAATAGCTGGAACATATAGGTTCCACTATAATGATCAGGGTTTGAAAAATAATTATTACCAGAAATGTTGATCAGAGTATGTGGTAATACAGTTAAATAGTTAAATACAATTTGCAAGGACCATATAGATGTTGCAGGGAGTGATTTAAAGGATACTAATAATGTAAAGAAATAGAAATTACAAGACACAGAAAAAATTTCCTTTGGTGGAGTGCAGGGCATCAACAAAGCTTTCATAAATCCTTCCTCTCTATAATTAGAATGCATTCCAAAATAGATCTAGTATGCAAAATTTATTCAAACCAATTCATGTGGAGACAATATTTATAGAAGGTGCCATTTCACATATGGAACATATTAATTCCATATTCAATTATTTAAACAGTATATATGATTATCTTATACTATCTATCCAGCCATCATATACCCTATAATAAATCCATAAATTAAAAGAGGTTTTTGTTTTGTTTTGTTTATAATAAGTACTCTAGAAAGACCAGGATTAAAACAATTCATAGGTTTGCATCTACCAATTCCATACTCCCTGTTCGTCCTGATACAAGCTATTACATTTAGAATGGATAAGCAATAAGGTCCTACTATACAGTACAGGGAACTATATCCAATCTCTTGGGATAGAGAACAATGGAAGATAATTTGAGAAAAAGAATGTATATGTGTGTATGTGTGTATGTGTGTGTGTGTATATATACATAGAGTGTATGTAAGACTGGGTCACTAAGTTGTACAACATAAATTGACACAACACTGTAAGTCAACTATAATAAAAAATAAATAACCTATACTGAAAAAAACCCACAATTCATAGATAATGAAAATGCACTGGCTTTCTTATAGTATCAGGTAAGTATTTTTATAAGAGGTCTTGTTACTAGCATTATTTCCCAATAATTCTCAGACAAGAAAAAGACTATTGGCCTGCTTTAACTGCTTCTTCCCATTGTAGCATCTTAGACAAAAAAAAAAAAAAAAATTAGAACAAGAGAAATACACAAAAAATTAAGAATATTTATTTTTATAATATAGTAGATTAAAAGAAAAACCATGAAGTTGAAAGTTTGCTATTTATTTGTTAATTATCTTCTGGATCACATGAAATTTTTCAATACATCTGAAAACATTACAGTCTGTGACACTCAGCTGGAGGTTTTCTCATAAATTTGACACATTGCCATTTATCGTTAAACATTATGCTATCTTCCAGTCAGTCATTGTGACAGTGTTCATGTCCCAATGAATTTGAATATATTTTGCATAATGTTACATCTAACATTATACTTAACATTTTAGTAACTTCAAGATATGTCAGTATATATATGTAGCAATTCTGTCAAAATCATACAGTTTTGTCTAATATGATAAATCTTTTAAAAACTAAATCTACTCATTGTCTAGGATCATATTATAATGCATATATACCTTTATTCCCTTCTCATTTTTTTTTGTCTTTTTGCTATTTCTTGGGCCGCTCCCGCGGCATATGGAGGTTCCCAGGCTAGGGGTCCAATCGGAGCTGTAGCCACTGGCCTACGCCAGAGCCACAGCAACGCGGGATCCGAGCCGCGTCTGCAACCTACACCACAGCTCACGGCAACGCCGGATCGTTAACCCACTGAGCAAGGGCAGGGACCGAACCCGCAACCTCATGGTTCCTAGTCGGATTCGTTAACCACTGCGCCATGACGGGAACTCCCCCTTCTCACTTTTATTTTTAACATTATTTCCTGGTACAGTGGAAATAAATCCAACTAGGAACCATGAGGTTGCTGGTTCGATCCCTGGCCTCGCTCAGTGGGTTAAGGATCCGGTGTTGCCGTGAGCTGTGGTGTCAGTCACAGATGCGGCTCAGATGTGGCATTGCTGTGGCTCTGGTGTAGGCTGGCAGCAACAGCTCCAATTCAACCCCTAGCCTGGGAACCTCCATACGCCATGCGTGTGGTCCTACAAAGACAATAAATAAATAAATCAAAATAAAATTATTTCCTAACTTAAATGGTCAGTAATATCTTGAAATGTGTTAGAGAACTTAATATCTCTCCATATAATTTAAGAAAATCAGACATCATTTTAGGTAATGTATGAATGTTTCTTTGATGCCAAGGGAAATTACGTGTACTTTTTAATAATTGTTGAGTATTCCTTCTTTTCTTCTTAACAATGGATATTAGCAATGTTTTAATTGTTTCACTTCAATGAAAATACATTGTACTCTTTACCAAATATTTATGGGAAGTTTAGTTATTAATAAGTATTAATTACTCTTCTTAATCTATATACATTTATTATACTTGCATGGTATTCATTTTTAATGAATCTGTTTACTAATATAGAAGAATAAACTTCTGACTACTTGATTAATCATTTCAGCAGATCAGCTCATTTTAACTTTTCATTTAGAAATTTCACCCCTAAACTAATGGTATTAGGAGAGCATGAAATATTTCATTATATGTGGGTATTAGTTGTTCATACACATGACTCAATAAGTTTAAACAAGGAACAACCATGCCTTAAATCCTAATATATAGGATTAATAATGATGGTGATTTGAGGACTAAATAGACATAGGTCAGTAAAGTTTTGTTAAATTTAGCTTTTATATTTAATCTCTTCTGTGAATAGGAGGAGAGAATTGATAATATATATATGTGCTGAATATACCATCTAATCAGATCTTCACACTAGAGCAAGAATAATCCTTTCAAAATGCCAATTTCATCAGAGTTCCTGTCGTGGCAGAGTGGTTGACGAATCTGACTAGGACCATGAGGTTGCGGGTTCAAACTCTGGCCTTGCTCAGTGGGTTGAGGATCCCACATTGCCCTAGCTGTGATGTGGGTCGCAGACGCCACTCGGATCCCGCGTTGCTGTGGCTCTGGTGTAGGCTGGTGGCTACAGCTCCAACTGGACCCCTAGCCTGGGAACCTCCATATGCTGCGGGAGCGGCTCAAGAAAAGGCAAAAAGACAAAAAAAAAAGTGCCAATTTCATCATGCCACCCCTTGACCAAAAAATTATCAGTTCTCTTCTGTTTTCTTTGGAAGAAAACACAAAAAATGAACCCTGCCTCTGAGGGCTTGGTGATATAATTTCAGGATTCTCTCCAAGTGCATTTTCAGGCTTTGTTTAGTAACTCTTGCCTCTATTTCCCTAATTTCACAGCCTATATATATGTATACTTTGCCAATTACGCATTTTTTCTCCTGTAGAGTATTTCAGGATTTGAAATTACATGTGTATCTTACTTTATTTATGCTTATTTGTATCCCTAGTATACTAAGCTTCGTGAAGGAAAGACTAAGCTTTATAACTCACCCTTGTACCTCAAGATTTAACATGTTATCTTTCTTATAATAGGGATTCAATTAATATTTTAATAGATTTATACATTAAGTGATGGGATGAAACTTTAAACATACCTCAATTTTATTTTTTTCAGGGAGAGACCACCACGTGCATGATTCCACAGACTACTCTTCTATATAAGATCTTGTTTTGATATTCTTTTCCTTGCCCTCTAATTTAGATAATTAGCAAGAAAAAAAAGAACAGAAAACTCTTAAAAATTTTAAGGGGAAGAGATTGCATTTGTGTTGGCAAAATGCTAGTGGAAAAAATAGTATTAGTAGAGAATAAAATAAAAATACCTGAAGATACTAGATTTATTTTTCATGTAGTTTTCATTTGCAAATAGTAGACCAATTATTTTTCAAGCAATATCTACTGAGTGTATATTATGTCCAAGACACTCATGCTATGACTTGGGGCTAAAACAATGATACAAAATATTATAATTGTTAAGATCATACACTGTAGTACTAGTTTTTCTGTGTGAGAATCTGCTGGCTTAATCAATTACAAGCTGCCCTGGGCGAGTTATTTATTCTCTATTTGTTTCTCTCTCTCTAAAGATGAATAGAAGATAACATCACCTACTTTTCAGGGTCACTGTGAGGATTAAATGAGGGTCAGGAATTTAGTACTAAAATATGTGTAAACGACAGTGCTTGGCATAAAGGAAGTTTTACATATTGTAAAGCATTATCACTACCATTATTTTGTAGCCTTAGTGCTTAGCTTGCAATTGAATGGTATAAAAAACAAGTAAATAGGCATCAACAATGTACTGTGAGAATTGATATCACAGGGAAGTACAATGTTTTATGGAGTCATAAAGTAAGATGCCCTACTTGAATTTGTGAGGGCTAAAAAAGCTTGAGGTATAGTGTAGCATCAAATAGGACATGTAGGATTAGCCCCAGTTGGTTTGGGATTAATGTGAATGGCCCTCTGAATGGTAGCATATACTGGATTAACATAGGCAGTTGTCTTGAGTTGTTGGTGTGGTGAAAGCCTGAAACTCATGTTGTCATAGCATGTGAAGACAAAAAGTTTATACCAAAAAAGAAAGATATCTTACAGAATGCTGAAACTTGTGATTTACAATGAGCGTAATTCTTCACCTTTCCCTTAACCATCCATTTACTTACAAAAATATTTTGTCTCTAAGAGAATGACTCTAGATTTTTTTCCCTAGCCCTATATGAATTCTAGATTGTTGAACCCAATCTAGGTCTTCTGGTTGATGTAATTTGTATTCCTCATTAAAACACACACACACTACACATATGCATCCTACACTGCATGCATGCACACACACACACACACACACACACACACACACACACACGTTAGCTAAGAAAATGTAAATGAGACTACATAAAACTAATTTGAAGTATTATGAAAGGAGATGAAGGAATAGAGATTAATTCAGCTCTGCCTTAATATCAATTCTTCAGAGTGTTAATATTAGGTTTCTATAAGAGAATCCACTCAGGAATAGTGGCATGGGTTTATTCGCCAGAAGGTGTTATTAAATAGAAATTTGTATATGCAAATTATCTTGAAAATATACATCTGGACTGCCTGAGTATTAATTACATGTTCAATTCCACTAGAATAAGGATTGAGAGTTAATACTTTGTGGCTTTTACCAATCAGGTTGTTTTTGATTTATTTTAACAATGTTTATTTTTTGATTAGCTGTCCAGGTCAAAATCCAATTTGATGTTCTAATCCACACTCATATCTAAAATTAATATATATTTCTACACATAGAAAGCAGTAAATGAAAATGAAAAGTTAAAATGAGATCATGTGCTTGAAATGATTAGTCTATTTGCCAAATATACATATAAGTCTACTACTCAAGCAAATGTTGCATGTTCATCATTCTTTGATTAAATGATTTTATATGCTTTCAAATATTAATACATTTCTTGCATCATGATTTGAACCAATCATCAAGATCTGTCAACGTTTTTCCTTTTCTGTAGAGTTTGGAGTGATTCCAGTGGTCCATTGTCAAAAGCTTTGCCTTTGAGATGTTTTATTCCTAGTGAGTGGGGCTGTGAACTGACAAAATTGCCATTACACTTTCCTAGTATTGAAACTGTTACAAAGGGATTATGAGATTTATCCAGGGCCAGAGTGCTAGTCATTGACTAGTTGGCTGAAAATTATGTTGCAGATGCCTGATTCTTAACCCAATTGGCTGTGTAACATCCTTTGAGAACACTGGTGCTAAAAGATTCAGGCTGTTTCAATTTACTCTTTTAATTAAAACATAGAACTAGAGAAGAAACAAATAAAAGAGATGAAAGCAGTGCTTAAAATATCCTCTAGCTCACCCTCAGTATTTTTTCATTACAATTTTGCAGTAAGGCTCCACCAACATATCTCTGAACAACTGCCACTTTTTCTTTTTCATTATGCAACATGCCACATTTATGGGCTCAAAATGATACTTTACATTCCATTTCCTCAACATAGCATCATTAGAAGGAACATATAATTCCAAGCACTGACACCTAGAAAATGCAATGTATTGTGTTACTTCATTATACTTCTTCATTTAGAGTTAAAAGCTGCAGATTAAGGAATCCATCAACAACTTTTACTGAGCACAAACTGTTCAGAATCTAGCAAATATAGACAATAGTTTAACAGTAAAATAATAGAAATTGCTTTAAGAGAATGATATTGACATACCTTGGCAAAGAGAGAAGGACTAAAAAGTCAGTGTGGTCTAAATTATCAAATATGTATATATATATATATACACACACACACAAAACACATCTTTCTCCCTCCAAAAACAAAACAAAACAAAACCCACTTATTTCAGATTAAAATACTAATTATAAAAATAAAATTGAGATCTATTTATTTTTCATCATGCATTTATCCATTCCACACAAGCAGGCTCTATGTTAATCTTTAAAGAAGAATGAGACAGACCTGGCTCTTTTCCACAAGTAGTTTATATTCTATAAGGTGAGGCAGACAACACATGTTTGTTACACAAAAGTAAGGTCCCGATATGTGGTAGACATCAGGAAGGAAAATTCAGAATAGAGAGAATATTTTTATTCAATGAGCTGAGTATGCGACTCGTGAAATTTGGATATACTGCATTTTTCCAGTTATTTTTTAACTGTAATGAGAATAAACATATATTTAAAAGGAAAATAAATAATTGAAGTACATATACCATTGATAACATAGACTCTGGAGCCAGACTCACTGTATGTGAATCTCAGCTTTGCCACTTAACTGAGCTCTATAATTTTGAACAAGATATTTAAACTATCTACTATCAGTTAATTCATCTATTACACATAGGGAAACAATATTATATTTCTTGCATGGGTTTTTCAAAGATTAACTGAATCAATAACCATATGAGTATATTAAAATAGCACCATGTTCTTGTTATATACTCAATACAAAATATGGTAATGATGAGGCTGACAACCATAATGATGCTAAAATAATGAGACAGTCAAATTTAAATTTATGGTATAAGATTCAATACATGGAATTGTGGACTCTGAATTTTGCATTGTCCAGCATTCATACTTCTATCAGTTAATATCCAGTCAGGAGAGAGAAACACAATAATTTCAACAGGGAAGGTTAACATCAAGAATTAATAGAGTATTAGAGTAAGGAGGTATTGGCTATTAAGAAATAAAGGGATCCCATCATGGCTCAGCATTTAACAAACCCGACTAGTATCCATGAGGACACAGGTTTGATCCCTGGCCTTGCTCAGTGGGTTAAGGATCCAGTATTGCCTTAAGCAGTGGAATAGCTCACAGACATGGCTTGTATCCCACGTTCCTGTGGCTGTGGCATAGGCCACTTGCTATAGCTCCAATTTGACTCCTAGCCTGGGAACATCCATATGCCACAGGTGTGGCCCTAAAAAGATAAATACATACATACATACATACACACACAATACATACATAAATGGAACTCTAGTTGTAGAAAAAGCAGTAACTAAGCTTAGAGCTGAGAAAGAATGCTCACAGAAGACTCCTGCTTCCCGCGGGCTGATATCTAGGCTTGTTGGAGAAGGCACCCCTGTGACTCACTGAATGGCAGAGAAGTACTTCTCTTGTTCCACCTCTGGGACATCTACCCTCTGGGGTTCCAGAGAATGCTGTTTCCTGTTGGGTGCTGCTGTCTGTCAGGCAGTGCAGGAGCAGGGCACTTGGGAAGTTAGAAGGGGGTCCAGGGCACACTGCTATAAAATGCCTGATGGTGGGGGAGGGTGCCTGCATCTGAGTTCTCAGCTGGAACTGGAGGACTTAGAAGCAATGAAGGAGATGGAGAGGCTTTGCTAACAAACTGCCCAGTGAGGACCTGGGAGCTGGGAGAAGATTCTGCCTGTTTAGTGCTGTTCTTCAGTGTCCCACAGGAAAGGGTAGTGAAGAGGGGAAAGTGCTTGTAGGAGTCTGTTGCTGTGAGTGAGCAAAAATGACCTGGGCACTGAGAAAGGGCCGGGGGACTCCTGGGTGGGGGCTGGGCACTGAGACCTAGGCTCCAGAGGTTAGTCCCCGGGCTAGGGGGGCGGGGCGGAGCGGAAACTGCTTGGGAGGTCTAGAAACCATTTGACAGGGCAGAGACTGCCTGGGAGACTAGAAAACAAAGCTGTCACAGAGGAAGGGAGCAATACTCTAGGGGCGGGGAAGTGGAAAGCCGCATCAGAGGGAACCTGGGAAAAGAGCCTGGTCTGCACCCTTGCTGGGGAGGGGAGAGAAGAAGGGGTGGGTCCCATAGAATACCCCCCACGCCACAGCAAGCTTACAGGCCCGCTAGCTAGCTGAAAGCTGTGCTTCCCAGTGCATCCCCTCCCCCCACCCCCGCCACCCCCTACGCTCTCGCCGAACCTGGGGCTGCCTGCCATCCAGGAGGGCTGGCCTCAACAATTGCCTGAAGCCTACCACCACAGGGGCTGTCCCTGCACAGGCCTGCTTGCCCTTTGGAGGGGCTACACTTCCGCAGAGCAGCACCAAACACCACCAGCCCCCGAGAAAAGGCCTGCAGCCCAGAAAAGCTAGACCAAGCCTAGCCAGGCAGTGAATAGATCTGCCTAATTCCTGGACGGTTTTTCTGAGTCGGGCTGCCCCGGGGAGGAGCCTCTTCAGTGACCAACGGCCCTGCTACCCGCCCAAGCCCCCAGGGGGGTGCCCTAGTGGATCAGCTGCATAGGACTGCCAGCTCCAGGAAGGACACCCTACAGCCCAGAAAAGCTGCAACAAGCCTGGCTGAGTCGTGAAAAGATCTCAGACGGTTTTTCTGAGTTAGGCTGCCCCGGGGAGGAGCCTCTTCGGTTTCCAACGGCCCTGCTACCCGCCCAAGCCCCCAGGGGGTGCTGCACTCCTGAGGAACAGCTGCCCAACACCGCCAACCCCCTGCAAGAACCCCACAGCCTAAAAACACCAGAGCAAGCTCTGCATGACCAAGTGAAATCTGCTACCATCGTGGTGTGGACCTCCCAGTCCTGTCTGCCCTCAGGAAGTCCTCCTTTGCTTCAAAGAAACACTGTTAGCCCCATCAACACTCCAGAAAAGCCACACTGCCTCAAAAAAGATTGACCAACAATGCCAGCCCTCAGGAAATATTCCACGGCAGTGACAAGGCAAACACTGCCCGATCACGGAGAGTACAACTCCCTCAGGAGAAAGAAAACAACAAGCAAGATGAAGAAGCTGAGAAACCACTCCCAGTCAAACCAACAGGAGAACTCACCTAAAACAGTCAACAATGAAACAGATCTCTACAGTCTGACAGATCTGGAGTTCAAAAGAGAAACAGTGAAAATACTGAAGGAATTAAGAGAAGATATGAACAGTAATGCAGATACCCTCAGAAAGGAACTAGAACATATAAGGAGGAGCCAAGAAAAACTGGAACATTCATTTGCAGAGATGCAAACTGAACTAAGGGCAGTAAAAACCAGAATGAATAATGCAGAAGAACGAATCAGTGATATGGAAGATAGAATAATGGAAATCACTCAATCCGGTCAACAGACAGAAAACCGAATCAAAAAACTGGAAAGCAAGCTAAGAGACCTATGGGATAATATAAAGTGGGCCAATCTATGCAGAATAGGAATTCCAGAAGGAGTAGAAAAAGATAAGGTGATAGAAAATATATTTGAAGAAATTATTGCTGGAAACTTCCCAAATCTAAAGGATACTGGGTTCAAGATACAAGAAACACAGAGGGCCCCCAACAAACTGAACCCAAATAGACCCACACCAAGACACATCAAAATAAAAATGGCAAAAGTTAGTGATAAAGAAAGGATCCTAAAGGCATCAAGAGAAAAACAGAATGTTACCTACAAGGGAACCCCCATAAGAATATCAGCTGACTTCTCTACAGAAACACTACAGGCCAGGAGGGAATGGCAAGACATATTTAAAGTGCTCAAAGGAAAAAACATGCAACCTAGAAGACTCTATCCAGCAAGAATATCATTTAAAATAGAAGGGGAAATAAAATTTTTTTTCCAACAAACAAAAACTTAAAGAATACTGCAACACAAAACCCAGGTTAAAGGAAATATTGAAAGGGCTTCTCTAAACCAAAAAGAAAGGAAGGAAAGGGAAGAAAAAAGAAAAGAAAAAAAAAGAAGAAGAAGAGGAAGAACTAGGACTGAGGAAACCAAAATCAGAGAGCAGTCACTCAAATAAGCCAGCATACAGATTTAATCGTGAACATGCTTCAAACAAAATGAAATTAAAAAGAAAAAAATAAAAAAGAGTCATCAAAACCATAAAATGTGGGCAAGGGATGTTAGGAAGTAAATAACCCTTTTTGTTTGTTTGTTTGTATGTTTCTCTTCTTAATTTTAATATAGTAATGAAGTGTTTGAACCTACAGGACCATCAGGATAAAACACACAATTATGGGAAGGGGTTAGCACACTTAAAAAACAGGGCAACCACAAGCCAAAACCAAATATTGCATTTGCAAAAAATGAAAAAAAAAAAAAAAAACACTCAAGCAGATAATAACAGAAGACCATCCAACCAAAAAAAAAAAAAAAGAAAGGAAGAATGGAGAACCATAGAATCAACTGGAACACGAGGTTCAAATGGCAATAAATAATCATCTATCAATTATCACCTTAAATGTCAATGGACTGAACGCCCCAATCAAAAGACACAGAGTGGCTGAGTAGATAAAAAGGCAAAAACCTTCAATATGCTGCCTACAAGAAACTCACCTGAGGACAAAAGATACATATAGATTGAAAGTGCAAGGGTGGGGAAAAATATGTCACGCCAATAGACATGACAGAAAAGCAGGAGTCACAACGCTCATATCAGACAAAATAGACTTTAAAACAAAAGACATAAAGAAAGACAAAGAAGGACACTACTTAATGATTAAGGGATCCATCCAAGGAGAGGATGTTACTATCGTCAACATATATGCCCCAAATATAGGAGCACCCAGGTACATACAACAAATATTACAGACATAAAGGGAGATACTGATGAGAATACAATCATAGTAGGAGACCTTAATACCCCCCTCACATCAATGGACACATCCTCTAAACAGAAAACCAATAAAGCAACAGAGATCCTAAAGGAAACAATAGAAAAGTTAGACTTAATTGATATCTTCAGGACACGACATCCAAAAAAAGCAGAATACACATTCTTCTCATGCTCATGGAACATTCTCAAGAATCGACCACATATTGGGACACAAAGTGAATCTCAATAAATTTAGGAGCACAGAAATTATCTCAAGTGTCTTCTCTGACCACAATGCCATGAAATTAGAAATCAACCATGGGAAAAGGAAAGAGAAAAAACCTACTGCATGGAGACGAAACAACATGCTACTAAAAAACCAATGGGTCAATGAGGAAATCAAGAAGGAAATCAAAAACTACCTCGAAACAAATGATAATGAAGACACAACCGCTCAAAATATATGGGATGCTGCGCAAGCAGTGCTCAGAGGGAAATTTATAGCAATACAGGCCTTTCTCAAAAAAGAAGAGAGATCCCAAGTTGACAACTTAACCCTCCACCTACATGAATTAGAAAAAGAAGAACAAAAAAGTCCTAAAGTCAGCAGAAGGAAGGAAATTATAAAGATCAAAGAAGAAATCAATAAAATAGAGACTCAAAAAAACAATAAAGAAAATTAATAAAACCAAGAGATGGTTTGTTGAAAAGGTGAACAAAATTGACAAACCCCTGGCCAGACTCACTAAAAAGAGGAGTGAAAGAACCCAAATAACCAAAATTATAAATGAAAAAGGAGAAATCACAACGGATACAGCAGAAATACAAAAAAATATAAGAGAATACTATGAACAACTATATGGCAACAAGTTTGACAATCTGGAAGAAATGGACAATTTTCTAGAATCTTACAGCCTGCCAAAACTGAATCAAGCAGAAACAGACCAACTGAACAGACCGATCACCAGAAATGAAATTGAAGAGGTCGTAAAAACACTCCCTACAAATAAAAGTGCAGGGCCAGATGGCTTCACAGGTGAATTTTATCAAACATATAAAGAGGAATTGGTGCCCATCCTCCTTAAACTCTTTCAAAAGGTTGAAGAAGAAGGAATACTCCCAAAGACATTCTATGATGCCACCATCACCCTCATTCCAAAACCAGACAGAGATACCACCAAAAAAGAAAACTATTGCCCAATATCATTGATGACTCTAGATGCAAAAATTCTCAACAAAATCTTAGCCAACCGAATCCAACAACATATCAAAGAGATCATACACCATGACCAGGTTGGGTTCATCCCAGGTTCACAAGGATGGTTCAACATACGCAAATCAATCAGCATCATACACCACATTAACAAAAAAAGAAAAGTCAAAAATCACATGATCATCTCAATAGACGCAGAAAAAGCATTTGACAAAGTCCAACATCCATTCATGATCAAGACCCTCACCAAAGTGGGTATAGAGGGAACATTCCTGAATACAATCAAAGCCATTTATGATAAACCCACAGCAAATATAATCCTCAATGGGGAAAAACTGAAAGCCTTCTCACTCAAATCTGGAACAAGGCAGGGATGCCCACTCTCACCACTGCTCTTCACCATAGTTTTGGAAGTCCTAGCCACAGCAATTAGACAAACAAAAGAAATAAAAGGCATCCATATAGGAAGAGAAGAGGTAAAACTGTCACTGTATGCAGATGACATGATACCATACATATAAAACCCTAAGGACTCAACTCCAAAACTACTTGAACTGATTAATAAATTCAGCAGAGTAGCAAGATATAAGATTAACATTCAGAAGTCAGTTATATTTCTGTATACCAGCAATGAAATATTAGAAAAGGAATACAAAAACACGATACCTTTTAAAATTGCACCTCACAAATTCAAATACCTCGGAATACACCTGACCAAGGAGGTGAAGGACCTATACGCCGAGAACTATAAAACTTTAATCAAAGAAATCAAAGAAGATGTAAAGAAATGGAAAGATATTCCATGTTCCTGGATTGGGAAAATCAATATTGTAAAAATGGCCATACTACCCAAAGCAATCTACAGATTCAATGAAATCCCTATCCAATTACCCAGGACATTTTTCACAGAACTAGAACAAACAATCCAAACATTTATATGGAACCACAAAAGACCCAGAATCGCCAAAGCAATCCTGAGAAACAAAAACAAAGCAGGAGGCATAACTCTCCCAGACTTCAAGAAATACTACAAAGCCACAGTCATCAAAACAGTGTGGTACTGGTATCAAAACAGACAGACAGACCAATGGAACAGAATAGAGAACCCAGAAATAAACCCTGACACCTAGGGTCAATTAATCTTTGACAAGAGAGGCAAGAACATAAAATGGGAAAAAGAAAGTCTATTCAGCATGCATTGCTGGGAAACCTGGAAAGCTGCATGCAAAGCAATGAAACTAGAACACACCCTCACACCATGCACAAACATAAACTCCAAATGGCTGAAAGACTTAAATATACGACAGGACACCATCAAACTCCTACAAGAAAACATAGGCAAAACACTCTCTGACATCAACCTCATGAATATTTTCTCAGGTCAGTCTCCAAAAGCAATGGAAATTAGAGCAAAAATAAACCCATGGGACCTAATCAAACTGACAAGCTTTTGCACAGCAAAGGAAACCAAAAAGAATACAAAAAGACAACTTTCAGAATGGGAGAAAACAGTTTCAAATGATGCAACCGACAAGGGCTTAATCTCTAGAATATATCAACAACTTATACAACCCAACAGCAAAAAAGCCAATCAAGCAATGGAAAAATGGGCAAAAGACCTGAATAGACATTTCTCCAAAGAAGATATACAGATGGCCAGCAAACACATGAGAAAATGCTCAACATCGCTGATTATAAGAGAAATGCATGTCAAAACTACCATGAGATATCACCTCACACCAGTCAGAATGGCCATCATTCATAAGTCCACAAATAACAAGTGCTATAGGGGCTGTGGAGAAAAGGGAACCCTTCTACACTCTTGGTGGGAATGTAAACTGGTACAGCCACTATGGAGAACAGTTTGGAGATACCTTAGAAATCTATGCATAGAACTTCCATAAGACCCCTGCAATCCCACTCTTGGGCATCTATCCGGACAAAACTCTACTTAAAAGAGACACATGCACCCGCATGTTCGTTGTAGCACTATTCACAATAGCCAGGACATGGAAACAACCCAAATGTCCATCGACAGATGATTGGATTCGGAAGAGGTGGTATATATACCCAATGGAATACTACTCAGCCATAAAAAAGAAGGACATAATGCCATTTGCAGCAACATGGATGGAGCTAGAGAATCTCATACTGAGTGAAATGAGCCAGAAAGACAAAGACAAATACCATATGATATCACTTATAACTGGAATCTAATATCCAGCACAAATGAACATCTCCTTAGAAAAGAAAATCATGGACTTGGAGAAGAGACTTGTGGCTGCCTGATGGGAGGGGGAGGGAGTGGGAGGGATCAGGAGCTTGGGCTTATCAGACACAACTTAGAATAGATTTACAAGGAGATCCTGCTGAATAGCATTGAGAACTTTGTCTAGATACTCATGTTGCAACAGAAGAAAGGCTGGGGGAAAAATGTAATTGTAATGTATACATGTAAGGATAACCTGACCCCCTTGCTGTACAGTGGGAAAATTAAAAAAAAAATGACCTGGGAAGAAAAACTCCTTCCTCCTAAAATGCCTCTTCAGTCCCTTCTACTGACAAAACTTCTTGCCAGCTGGGACAGGAAAAAAAAAGAAGAAAAAGTATTTAAAATACCATTTTCACAGAGCCATCTGACAGGGTGAATTTGGAGCTGAAAGGAAATAAATCAATAACTGGCACAATACTATAAAAACACTCATATGAAAACTTATATTTTTGTTCCTTGTGATGACTTATTGTACCTACCTCATTACAGTGTGGATTCTAGAAATTCCTAGGAATTGGAAAATCTACAGATATTGTTTACATTTATAATATTTAATACAAAATCTCTAATTGGGACCAATCCCTGAAAAATATGATATCCTTGAGTGAGCTTCTGCCATATTGACCAGAGCAACACCAGATTTTAAAAGTATTATAGAAATGTTTTACCATTTTATCATAAAACCAATCTCATTTTATATTAGTTTCTCTCTTACTTAAACTATCAGCAACCTACCCTCCTTGAAACATTTTAAATTTTGGCTTCCAAAAGTCCAAATTCTTGACTTCCTGCATTGGTATCTTCTATTCTGTCCTTTCCACTTTCCAATTCATATAGGTAACTATTTCTTAGGGAACCTCTTATCTGTGTTTACTTCCTAGGGTACCTCATCCAGTTTCATGTCTTTTAATGCTACAGAAGAACTCCTAGTAAAAGATTAATATACTCAACAGACAGAATGGGTTATAGAATATAAAACAAAAATATCCACATATGATATTTTTGACAAAACTCTAGGTAAGGAATCCTCATCAACCCCTAAACATAGATATAGGTTGTGCAGGATGAATAACTTTTCAGTAGAAGTGATAGAAGAAAAGCATAATACTAAAAGATTTAACAAATCTTATAAGGAAGATATTGCCAACAAATATTACACCCTTAATGAGAGGTCGTTTGCTGAGTAGCAACAAGGTGAGCAAATCTGAGAATACTGATAAAATTCAACATCCTCACAGCCTTCAAGTTGTTGGAAAGTGCAAACAGAACTAATTCCTTTCCCATTTATAGAAATTTACCACAAACTCTGTAGGGAACAGAAGTGGTGGGCACAAATGCTGGGCATCCCAGATATAGAGAAGGAAGATGATGGAAGAGAGGTTCAGAGGATGTCAAATTCACAATGTAGTATAGAAACAAAATGCATTCTTTGTAAACAATAGAACCACTTGAAAGGTTTGTAGGGTTCTAGAAGATAGAAAAAGTTATAAAGGAAGTAACTCTGAACTGAATTATCCGGAAAATCTCTATTGTGACTTCCCAAAGACACTTTTTTCTTTTTCAATACCTCATGGTAAAAGTACGAAGGGAGAAATTTGGGTATTATTTATTCAACTGGGAAAGCTAATCAGCTCTATCATTTTGCTGTACTTGGAAACTTCCTTCTAATAACCTAGGAAAACCCAACTCATTTAAAAATGAAAAATCAGTAAGAAGGATTACTGATGCACCTATACATACTGTAACATAAAAGTGAAAATTAACCGAGTAATAGTATAAAAGTTGATTTTAAGACAAACTAGAAAAATGTTGAAGAAAAGCAAAAATAATTTTAGATACTTATATCAAGTGATTTATAAGGGAAAGAAAATCAATTCTTAATAGCAACATTTTATTCCAAAACAGAAAGGAGTGACATTTTTAGGATATCTGGTTTTCCTATCAAGCATCTTTCAAAAATAATTGGAACAAACAGACAATAAAAATGCAAAGCCTCAGGGAATACTGGTCTTATATATACTTTCTTAGAATAATATATCAATAATGAAATTTGAAATGATTTATTATATGTTCTGAAAGTGAGCATTTAACGTTTTTAAAAATCTAGGAATGAATGATGGCAATGGATGCAATTATATCAGAGATGTTTATATGTATATCAGATAGTTGTTGGAATAAATAAAAAGTAAAATGGGCTGCCATACAGGAATGAAAAACATTATTTAAAATCAGATATTTAGAAAGAGATAAGATAGAAGATATTTCTATGTAAATCGTTGTCTGTTGAGCCAACATATAGTATCTTATACAAAAAGGGAGAATGTGTATTTATAAGATATTAACATAAAAGCAATTACTAGCTCAAAAAATACTGAGTACCAAAAGTATAGAGAAATAAACATATGTAGTATTATATAATTATATAACATGTAAACAAATATTTAACAGGTGAGATAGTCTATATTTTTTGATATGGCAAAATATTTGACCTTGTTCTGCCGTTGCATGTGTGTTATAATACAATTGCATATAATTATACATTATTAATTCCACATTAACCTCTTGATTTCATCAGCTCTCATTCTTCCCATTTCTCATTGAACTCCAGTCACATGGGTCTGTGCTTAACTACAAGTGTTTCCATTGTGTCTATTATGTAAGAGGTAAAAAAATAAAAAGAAGGAGATGTAAAACGCAGCTTTAAAGAGAAATTTAAAAAGCACATCTTGAAGGGAATAGTCTCTTTTTTTTTTTGCATTGGTTAGGGTAGCATAAGGCAAAAAGAACTATTCTAGTTCTAATTAACTCAGATTTACCCATATATAGTTTCTATATTACTGCCATAGTCAAATGCCTTCAAAATTAATCTTATTTTGTCACATCTTTACTTAAAATTGCCTAAGTAATGAAGTCTAAACAATAATAGTATGTGATGCAAGTCTCCAATAACTGAACCCACCCTCATCTAATACCCATGTTTCCAAAGAATTATGCCATCTTCTTACCTGTCATACAATCTGTATTCCAAAGGCACCGACTTCTGATTTCAATAAAACTCTTCCTGCTCTTAAACCATTCTATGTATTTTCCCCCTTTTGTTCCATCTGTCTTGGATCTATTTCCTGTTTTATTGATTAGCTCTAACTTTCTCTTTTCAAACACAGCTTATTCATCACCTTTGGCTTCTATACACATGGCTAACAAACTACTTCAAGTCATTAAATAAATTGAAGTCAATGAGTTCAAATATCAATATTCATTTCTAAACCTCAAATTCATGGAGAAGAAGGCCTTGGTGTCTTATCTCTCTTTTAGGTGCACTGAAGAGTGCTTGGGACATAGTTTGTGCAGTAAATATTGGTTGAATGAAAAAAAAAAGGAATGAATAAAGGTTGGAAGAATGTTACAGAAGTTCATATATGCTAGTTTCATTACAATGATCAAAGATAATTTTTGCTGAGTTAGCATGTGAACTGAATCATGGAGGTGGAGGGCAATTCAAGGAAAATAAACAAATTGCCAAAAATATTAGGAAGTGATATCAGAAAATATTAAGTTCACTTGTGTTTTTTGGGTTATTATTACTAAGGACAAATTAGAGACACAAACAAACAAACAAACAAAAACACAGAGCCTACAACTAAACCCTGAAAGGGCACAAAAATATTCAGAAGAACAGAAAGTTAAATATAAGGTCAATTAGACATTATTTATTTTCTGAGAAATCATACAAATTGGAAAACATCTTTAAAATTATTCTGAGGAGACATTAATAAAATAAATGTAAGATGAATCTGCTCTAATTTCATAAAGCAATGATATATTGCATAATCCATTTTTAGAATGACTAATCTAACAGTAAATTTAAGCTAAATGGTTTTTTAAAAAAAGCAATATTATCTCATTTTAATTTCCACTCATTCTTCAATCACCATAAAACAAAATATGGTTTATTTGTGAGGTTTGTAAAATAGGAAATGTTCATTTTTTCAGGCTAAATTAAAATATCATTAAATATTTTCCAAAAATGTATAAATTATGCTTATATAGCATAAAAAGTGTGATCCTTCTTAGTAAATACAATTCTTTTTTTAGGGCCACATCTGCAGCATATGGAAATTCCCAGACAGGGGGTTAAATTGGAGCTGCAGCTGCCAGCCTATGCCACAGCCACAGCAATGCCAGATCATAGCTGCATCTGTGACCTACACCACAGCTCATGGCAATGCCTTAACCCACTAAACAAGGCCAGGGATTGAACCCGCATCCTCATGGATCCTATTCAGGTTCATTAATTGTTGAGCCACGAAGGGAACTCCCAACAAACACAATTCTTGTTGCCATGAAGATGATGGGTATTGGATGAGAGAAACAGTCATTGAAAGTTATGTTTTATCTTTTCATGTATTGTAAAGATATGTAGAAATCATAACTTCATCATCTTCATGAGCACAAGGATTGTGTCTATTTACTTTGGCTTTTTCAGTGTTTGCTTCAATGATTGCACACTGAATGCACTGATACAATGAAGAAGAAATAAGAATAAATAGCATCTATTATTTATTTCATTCCACAGAGTATACATTGCATGAATTACCAGTTATAATTTTTTGCAACAGTTGGTGCTGTACTAGTATCTTCTCTTTCACAGAAGAAACTCAAGTTAAAAGGTGAAGAACTAAACAAAGGAAACTCTTCTAAAACCACATCACTGGTAAGCAGCTAACCCAGAGTTTGAATCCAGACAGGCCAGTTCCCAAATCTGATTCAGTAATTACCACAGGAAATCATTTTTCTAGAAGTGGAAAACAGGTCATTAAAAGCACAATTGCATTTCAAAATTTGTGGTCTACGTTTATTTATCTTACACAGGTTTTATACACAGTTGTCTCCCTGATAAAATCAGTATATGTCAGTCAAATTTGATTTTAAATTGTTTCAGCATTTATTTAGCAATAATTAAATTTGACTTTATGTTTAATGTGACCTACCTATATGCATTACATGTTGAGAAAGAAATTCTCACTGGGTCTTTTATGTTTTATATATGTTGTAAGCAAAGCACTGTCTGTCTTTTCATTCACATTTTTTAAAAGGGCATTTTTAATAGCAAACAGGATTGAAGGGATACTTATTCCTTATTAGAAGAGATCTGAAGTCTCTAAACTTTCCTGTATTACAATCTACCCCACCTATGCAGTTATCATCTGACTCTTTGAGTCTCCCTGTAGGAAGTGGAACATAGGAAACTAACACAAATAAGGCTGATTCTCTGGCTACTTTAGCAGTAATCTGTACATCTTTGATTCAAGAATCTCAATATATACATAATTGCGGTAAATTAACTCATTAGCTTGTAGATATTGTAAAATCTTATACTAATTAAAGTTCCTAACATATATTATGATTTTTTTACTACATATCATAAATGACTTATTTTTAAGAGAGAAAGATGCGTATTTATCTAATATTTTAAAATATTTTAGAGACCTAAGATTTGAATGATTAGAAGAGTCAGTGAAAATTCATCAAAGATATACATGGATTTTTCAAATAGTTCAAATGCTTAAATAATCTATTCCTGATAATCTTTACTATATATTTGGCTGGTATGAAATAGTTTAAAAACCAGATTTTCACAGCAGAGCAAATCTGTCTCCCAGAGAATTTTGGCACTGTCTAGAGACATTTTCAGTATACATTGCTTGAATTATATAAGTTCATTGCTTCTTGAAATTGTGAATGGTGGGGCTGCTACTGGCATTTAGTAGAGAGAGATCAGGGATGCTGTGAAACACCGACAGTGCATGGGAGAGCCTCCTCTGATAAAAAATTACTTGGTCCCAGATATCAATTTTATATATATATATATAATATATATATATTTGCCTCTGTAATTGACGGCTATAGTTCTAGTCTCTCAATAATAAGAGTTAATCTGCATACAAAATCACAAAAATATAAATCTCATATCTATCATGTGTCTATATAACAATTATTCATGAAAATCAAACCAAAACATAAACAGGTATAAAAAAATCATTTGGAAATCAAAGTGTCAATCTTTGAACACCTTTTACAATGTACTTATACATAAATATTTCAGAGAAATACAGTCAAACCTAATTTTTTCAAACTTTTTTTTCTAATGATTGCTGATCATAGCTAGCCAGAAATGTATATATAAAGAAGAAAAAAATCATGTGGATGGAGGTGAGTGGGTATGAACATTAAATAAAAATCATTCTATATTTGATTTCCTAAATCTACCCTGTTACTATAGCAATAGTTGTCCTATGTATCTATTTGGTTTTATAGCAATCTGAAAAGGAATTTCTGACACAATATAATTTGTATACATTACTTTTCACAATTAAAAGAATGTGTTTAAATATTATCTTCTTGTTAGAACAAGCTCCAAACATCTATGGCTTTACAAATTACAGTTATAAAATTATAGGTGTGACCAACTTCTGTGTGTATATATATGTATGTGTGTATACATATGCAAACATTCACTCATATATAACCATATAAATACATACTATATACATTCATTTATATACTCATATTAATCATTGATAGTAATAATAATCAATCAGTACAACTGAACTTCTACGTCACAGTATCAAGTGAAATCTATCAGAATTGATCTAATTGGTATAGTATTATCTGGTTCACAAATATGGACTAAAAGTTTCATCATTTACATCATCCAGTGTTAGTAGGATCCATCTACACAGAAATTAGAAATGTTATTTTTCAGGAGAAATTAATGTTGATTCAAAGGCATCAAAAATAAACTAAAAATATATAACAGATGGTTTTACTACTTGGTTAGATAGTAACTGAATTTGATAGACCAGTGTGTCATTACAAATATTTGTAAATAAATTGAGTATAGTTTTGTAAATTGAATTGATACTTCCGCAAGTCCAAGAAAAAAAAATGGATTAACTATTATTTTCACAGTTCAGGGATTTCATCCACGTTTAACTCATTTAGACAAAAATTTCATCCTGAATCAAAATTTTAGCCTTCCTTTTATTCACTGTATTAACTGTTGAATATATTTTAAATCAAAATTTTAAACACAATACCTTCTTCACTACCAAACACCAATTTAAAATAATTTATTTTCAAAATTTTAGGTTATCTATATAAAGATCTACATACATTTCTGTCAAGTCGTTTTTAATATGAAGTCCAAAGTACTTTCTACTATGTGAATGTATTTGTGTGTGTGTGTGTGTATGTGTGTGTGCGGTTGTGCAGGTTCTGTTGTATAAAATGTAGTTGAATAGTTACCTGAAAGGAATGATGAGAGAGAGAGAAAATGGAGGCAGCAGCACAGGTTGGGAGAACTGATAGTCGAGAGGGTAGTGGGACTGACAGTGGCCCTGAATGTGAGTACCCTCTGGGTTCCTCTGCTTAGTTCATGATTAACCTCTCTATCCAAAATGTTATTCTGTTTCTTATCCAACATGTATTCCTTCAGAGGGAGGAGTATCAAAGAAAAGGGGGAACAGCCCTTTAAAGTACAAAAGCCTTCCTGGGTCCCCCAGTTCTTATTTGTAGGAAAAAAGTTTCAGCCACTTAGACCTTCCCTGAGTTGTAAAGGGCAGATTCAAACCCCTACTAATTAGGAGAGTGGGGAAATGCAGAAAGAAACATTAGTGCAGGGTGAGGCCTGGTCCTGGTTCCTCCTTGGGGATGTGGGTTACAATTTGACACCTATCTCTAATTCTTCAGCAGGAATAAGACCCCCACCCAGGTGGAGGATGGTAACTGTAGGATAAGCTCAAGCACTTGGACCTCAGACTAGTTGGAACCAGAAGGCTGATGACTGAGATTCATGGAATATCACCCTATGACCTCACCACGAACCAACCAGAGAAAGAAAACACATCCTGTGGACTTCCCCATAAATTTTGCCTATAAAAACTCTTCTGTCAAAACCACTGGGGAGTTCCAGTCTTTAGAGAAGGAGCTGTCCCTTTCTCCTCGCTTGGCTCTACAATAAACCTCTCTCCTCTCCAAACTCCGATATTTTGGTTTGTTCGGCCTTACTGTGTATCAGGCAAATGGATTTGGTTTTGACAATAGTGTCAGTGCTGTGGGTTGGGCAGTAGCCACAACATCTGGTTAGACAAGTGGAAGACTGATGATAAGCCTGTAAAAATTGACAAATGGATGTATCAGCTGTGAAAAATTATTTAGATGATTCTGCCAAAAAGTACAAGTATTTAATATCATATTGCAAAATGATCACCACAGTGTCTTGGTGTCACTGATGGTCACTTACCTCATCATCTGTGCCATCTCTTGCTTCTTTGCCATAGTAGCTTTGATATGGGGTTATATACACTCCTTCCCAGAGTCCAAACCTGTTTTGGCTTTGCACATCATACCCTATTTTGTGATTATGTAGATCCTGACCATTTATACCATCTAAGGAGAAGAGCATCTTTCTCCTGACCAACAGGAAAGATCCTACAGGGATGGATCCTGATGATATTGGCAACTACCGTCCAGTCTCAAAAGGTTCAATAACAGATTCACTCTAAAGCTGACCTTCATCATGGAAGATCAGGGCAGGAATGGGAAGTCGAGTTCCCCAAGTCCATTGCTAAGATTTTTGACCACAGCAGACCCCTAGATAAAATGATGCATAAAAGCCTGAAACATCCAGGTTCAATGTCAGTCTCACCACAGGAAAAAAAAAAAAAAAAGAAAGAAAAAAAAAAGAAAAAGCCAGCTCTAGAAGTAGCCATCTATCTGCTGACTCATGCTGAATTAAGGGATGTGGAAGAAAGAGAGAACTTAAAATGGATAAAGTAAGAAATGTTTAAAATGTCCCTGTTCTCTCCTGAAATTTTGGTCCATTCTGGACAAATAGGATTTTCTAGCTTGATATGAGAGGTTGTAGCTCTGACATCCAGCTATAGCCTCTTTGGTCTGCTTATTGTGTTGTTCTGATTTGCTTTCCTGGAAAAGCATTTTTTGCTAAAAGCGGTACAGACTTCCTCCTTCATACCTTGCATTATTTTGTATCATATAGCTTTGTGTAATAAAGCTTTTAAAGACTTAATTTTTAAAACTGTTAACCTGCTCCTGATGTTACTGTGTTAATTCCTGCTTCAACAGCTGTTCTCTTTAATTCAGGATACGATTTTTTGTGTATGTCAGCTTTCCTTCACACACCATTTTTGTGGGTGTTTATATATCTGACGTGGGAAAAAAGAAAAACAGCTTTTCAATTTAAAATAAAGTTTCTACACTTACATGTTGTGCTTTAACCTATTAAATAAGCCAATGGCATTTTAAGTTTTATCTTGTCTGTTTTTATTAATATATCCTTGATTTGTTTGCACCATTTATTAGCTGCTGCTTTCTAATTTTTTTCAATAAAAGAAAAAAATAATGAGAGAAAAGTCAAGAATTAGGAATTAAAATAGCATTTAAATAGTGTTTAAATCTATAATAGAGTCAAAAATATTCTACCTGGTTGTTGTACTTAGGAAAAAATTCATCATTATTTTTTTTCTTAAATGAGATGTAATTGCCATATAACATTGTATTAAAATCAGGGAAGGGAGGGGATGCAGAGATAATGGAGGAATAGTTAAGAAACTAGTGCAGCCTGAGGGCAGGCTCTCAATTTCTCCTCAAGGTATATACATAACAATATATTTGAGTTCTTCTGCAGAAAGAAAACCCCTAACAAATGAAAGATGTTATGAATCATTCTTCATTCCAGAAAGAAGTAGGACCACCAGAACCAGTCCAAGGACCACTAAACAGCAGTTTTGAAAAAGAATGAAAGCTTGTATCTACCCTGATGCTTAAATGTGGCCCTCTTTTCTATTCCCAAACTGTAAAACTACCTTCTATTCTCTCCCAAGTTGGGCATGGTCTTTAGGGTATTAGCCTGCTTGGCCTCCTTTGCCTGGCAAAGCGATAAAGCTATTTTTCTCTCCTTTGCCCAAAACTCTCTCTTTTGATACTGGAGTTTCTATTTGGTACTGGAGGACAGAGACTGATTTTTAGCAATAAAAGTAATTTGGTAAACTTCACATTGGTAGTTAGTGAAAATGACACCATCCAGCTGTTCTAATGTCATTATGTCTTTATACATCTTAAGACAGTTCTACTCTATGGGACCAGGCATATCCCTCATCTGAGTGTTCTTGGTGTCCTCCTTTCCCTATTGACATAAGTAAAAGTATCACACTTTTTATTTCTCAACAGGTGATGTTTGATAATCATCAGGATACTCTGAAAGTTTGGCTTTTTATCTCTCTTGGGAAATTTCCAGTATCAAAGGGTGGTCACATCTGTATTGCTCTATGCAAGCAGTTACTCTGATAGGGAGAGTGTAGGATAGTTACACATGTAATTGTTGAAGTCCCAGTAGCCAGACCATAGATTGAGAGGGAAACCTAGGGAATTTGGGGAGACCATCGTAAGTTAATAATCACTCAAGAAAGCTATCAGAATGTAGTGGAACGAACAGACTTGTTTAACTATAAAACCATAAATAAAAGCATGAGATAGGCCTCCGGTCATTAAGTGAAAGATAAAATGAGGCCTGCCTTTAAGTTCAGTAAGAAAATGATCTTTAAGATCAAGGACAGGAATTTAAGGGAAAGATGACATTCCAAAGTAGGAGACCCTCATTATATAGAAACCTGAGATGATTCAACATATTTTAGCCTATGTTATACCCTCCTGCTGATTTGAATAAGTACCATGACAGTCCTAGTTGGGCCTCATAGGGTCAAATTCTCTCTTACCCAATATGAAAGAGGAGCTAATGATATGTAAACCTGACATCTCTCTAAAAATGAGGAAGAAGGTGGTCTTTTCCCCCTCCCCACTTTCCTTGATTTTTAAAAATGTAGCCTGCCTAATCCTCAGGGCAAAGCTTCTTTGCCTACTCGCTTGTATCCCTCACAAGCATCCTATCTTAATAAATCTATTTCTTGCCTATTATTTTGTTTCTTGCTAAATTCCTTCTGTGCTGAGACAGAAAGAACCTGAACCTCAGTAAGTCCAGACACCAAATGACTGATTCTAAATAAAAAAACATAGGTTCAAGTCCCAACCTGGGTTTAGGCTGGGTTCCAGTTAGACATGTTTTCAGTTTCAGATCTGCCTCCAAATTACACAGTTGAAACTTTTCAGAAGCATGAACGTGTTAGATTGTACCCTGGTGAAATGTGAGTTTTCTACTAAAGAGTAAAAATATATAAAAAAATGATCAATCAGCCAAATATAAAAGTCTACTCACCACATAGCCATTACTAAATAATTCTTAGAAGATTTCACTGTCTTCCTAGTACCTCATATTTTTCCACGATCAAAACTATTTCTCCTCTATTTCAAGTGGTCACCCACACCCAGCACATAGAAAAATACACTTATTGCTAAACTCACTGCATTTAATGAATGTCTTTCTTTTCCAATATATCAGGCTGCATCCCAGCTTAATAATTATAATTATGCCTTTTAATCATCCCCAATTAGTCTGAGGAAGAAGCACTCACTGCATTACTTTCATTTAAGGCCCTTTCTTTTAAGGTGATTATTCAAGCTATTGATAAGCAATCCTGAATACAACTTTCTTTTTCCTTTACTAATGTCCCAGTTAGGGGGACTGTTGCCTGCTGACAGAATTCCAGAGATTCTCCCTGAGCAATCTTCTGACAAACTTCTGGCCATGCTACCATAAGTATTCATAGTGGCTGATGCTGATTTTTTTACTTTTTTATTTTTTATGGTTCTTTCTCATAGCTGTACTGATGCTTCTGAGGAAATTAAATAGATTTTATGGAATATAAAGTTGTTTCAAAAAATAAAATCTTTGGTTATATAATACGTTAATTTGCCAGTATATTTGAAACTACGCATTTTAATTCTGTTTTTATTTATGTATTTCTATCTATATAAATTTAAAACAAAAACATTTTAAAAAGTTAGAGTTGACAATTTTATAAATATTTCCTTTTCCAGAATATCTCAGGCATCTTTTCCTTAAAAACTTCTGTAATTGAATAAGTTGTATCTATTAGAAGCTTCTAAACTTACATTTTTCCTCTTATTATCCATTATTATTCTTTTAATTTTTTAGTTATATCAAAAAGTATATGAAATTTAACTCAATAGAAAAAAAATGTGTCTGGTGGATACCATATTTTAGGCCACAGCAATGTAAAATATTAGTTTAAACTGTGCGGTTTTTTTTTTACATTTATCCAAGTAATTACAAATAAATATTTTTTCTGAACCACATTTTCTGCCATGGAGCAAGTAAAACACTATATTTTAATATATGATAGGTTGGTAAAAAAAAAGCATTTCAATTGCAAATATGATAGAACACTTTTATATAATTGTGTTGATCATAGATAGCATTTAAAGGCATATACAAAAATATATTTCTTTATGAATTTGTTTTAATAGAATCTTTATAACAATGGATTGTATAATAATTGGATGTGGTACATGTTTTTTCTTACATTATAAAGTTGTTAACATGGTGAGGACCTCATAATCTATAAATAGTGATGAAGAGGGTACACAGATGCATATGCCTCCTAAAGTAGCATACATGAGCATTAGGTGCTGACTGAAACAAGAGTATGTTACGTCTGAGCCTACATCATGACCTGTAAAATGGGAATGTGATATCTATGTTTCAGGACTGCTTTGAAAAATACAGGTTCTGCACAAATGTTGACTCTTCTTTTTATTGCAGTGACTATGTACTATTTTAGGAAACAATACTCTCTGTATACTTATGGATAGCACCACATTTTAATTTTGCAACATGAATTTAGGCATTCCATTTAGCAAACAATGTGATTATTAGAGTCTCAGCTTTTCTTCAGATGGAATATGTTGTAATGGTGTTTTGATTTCTCCATATCCCAATTTTAGTCATCTGTCTTATCTGTTTTTCACTCACTTTAGTATTACCATTTAAATAGCTCAACTTGGGGAGTCTTTTTTTGTTTTTGTTTTTCAGCCAGGGATTGAATCCAAGCTGAAGCTGCTACCTACTTCACAGCTGCAGCAACACTGGATCCTTAACCCACTGCCCTGGGTCAGGGATCAAACCTGTACCTCCATAGAAACAAGCTGAATCATGAGCCTACTGTGTCACAGCAGGAACTCCAAGGAAGTCTTTTGTTTTAAAAACAGTCAACATGTAAGAAATTAAAAAAAAAAATCAGGTATCCTTTTATTTGAATATACAATTTTGACTAAAATGATTTTTAAGATTATCCTGAAATGGAATTGCTAAATTAACTTGCCGTAAATAAGGTACAAAGCACCCAATCTGCTATGAATATAATCAATTCCATTCATTCATTGCTATTTTCCACATGTAATCATAGTTGACTCAAGGGGACAATGATCCTAACCTCTGAATTTCTTTAAAAATATTCTCTAACTACCATTTCCCTTCAGATAAATACAAATACAGGAGTTTCTGCTGTGGTCCAGTGGGTTAAGAATCAGGCTGCAGTGGCTTGGGTCACTGAAGTGGCTTGGGTTCAATCCCCAGACAGAAGCAGAGGGCTAAAGGATCTGGCAGTTGCCACAGCTATGGTGCAGGCTGCAGGTGAGGCTCAGATTCACTCCCTGGCCTGGGAACTTCCATATGCTATGGATGCAGCCATAACAATAAAAAATAAAATAAAATACAAAAAATAAAAATACAAATATAAAGAAATGATGTGCACATACAAAAACTACATTCTGCAAGTATAGGCCTCAAAGCAATCACTCAAGAAAAATCAAGGTTAGGAAAAGAACAAAGTTCTCACAGAATCAAAATTTCTATTTTTATGCATAAAGGAAGACAGTGCAAAACTTAATTCCATCCTGAGATGTTTGCATCCATGAACATCATTTCTACTTCTCACCTTATGCTCTTTTTTAAATGTTTACACTTGCATGTGCCTTCTCACTTTCTCTTCCCTCACCTTGAAGCCTTTCAATTTAAAAACATAGACCATTCCTATTCTTCAAGTCATCCAATATATGCAGAAGGAAGTGTTGCTTTGGGATTCCTGCTAAAATTCTCATTCTTATCTAACATTAGAGGTCTTAGTCAGGAGAATATAGGTATTTACATTTGCAAGGATGTAAATTCTCAAGGTGAGTTATGAATACTAATCAATGAAGATGAAATAAATTATATTCCAAAGCTTGCTTAATGAAGAGGGGCATGTCAGAGAGCTTCTTTATGTTGTCAGATACAAGCTTATTTGCCCAACCCACAATAATGCCAAATAGATAAAATGTCAGAGTTTGGGACACGGAAAGGTTTACCGCAAGGGTCCAGCAAGAACAGGGGCTCGAGGTCAAAAGACCAGACTTCTTGATGGCTTTTAGGCAAAAGTTTTTAAAGACAGAAGTGATAGGAAAGAGGGCCATAGGATGCATTACTTATGGACTTTATTCTGATTGGTTAGTTGTGTGTTTTTTGTGGAATCTTGGTCTTCTGGTTTCAGCTAGGGTGGGATCTGTGTGTTTGTTGTCAGAATGTGGTTACTATCCTCAGCCTAGATGAGGGTCTTAGTTTTTGTACAACTCAAAGATCTGCATCAGATGGTCATCTATATCTCTTCAGGAGGAACTAGGGGTCCTGTAAGTCTATTTTCTTAATCATTAACTGTTAAACCTGCTCTTTGGAACTCAGGGAAGGACTAGGAAACTGAAGCCTTCTTCCTACAAAGAAGAAACAGGGGACACAGAAAGTCTTTTGTACCTGGGAGGGCCCCACAGGTTTTGCCTCAGTTTCAGTCCCCTGCTTCTCAATCTTGAGGGGAATAGATGTTACACAAGAGGCAATAAGGCTTTGGATAGAGGGGTTAATTATAAGCTTATCAAGGGAATTCAGTTTTACTTACATAGTAGTCCATTAAGTAAGCAGCTCTTTTCAAAACATTGTTTTCTCTCTGTGGCAACAATGTAATGGTATACTGAATAAGGAATAGTCCCTCTGTTAGGATTTTGCCTTGTCCTCTAAGCACAATGGCATCGCATTATTTTGCCATTGAACATTAGACTCTTTTCTGCTCTGTCTGGTCTATGCCACAAAGAAACTTCAATAATTGCTGTCCTTTTAGTTTCCTGAGGAAAGAGTGGAGGCTCAGATTCCAGATTTTCCTCTGAGTGGGAGCCTTGTAGGAGATGTCATTTCTTTCCTCAGTAACAGTCTTATTTTTGGCATAATGGCAGAAACAGGAAGAGAAGGCTTAGCATCATTTGTGTCCTTTTTGAAATCACTAATTCTGATTTCTAAAACCAATGTGTACAAAGACCCAGTCTAAGTCTTCTCTCATCTAATCAACTTAAAAACCTAGTTTCTAATTTTTTAGTTTATCTAGAAATATATAATGAAATAAGAGCACATTATTTACATTATTTTAACAAATTTAGTAGTTCTATGTCTAACAAGCTTTATAACAGTCTAAAATATTTATCAAATAGGAAACAGATAAATATACCTTTAAAATTATTATTTATTTTCTTTCAACTTAGCATTGGCCAATGTTATTCATTTCTTTCCTATTTTCTATTTGTTGTTTAGTCCTCCTGTTTGTGTGATATGCCATAACAGATCTATGTGGTAACATGTTTGAATTTTCAAATCTAAAACTCTATCAATATAAATGTAAAGATTCATTATCATATTCAGAAAATATACATAACTGCTTCTTTTTACTGTCTTATATAGAATGACGTTCAGATATAATTACAGGAAGTACTACCATACTCATATTCATTAATAATGAAACTCAAAATCTAGAGCATGTTTCTCAAGGAGGACAGTATTTATTTCTCACAAAGATGCATTTTGGATATGCATGGGGGTATTTTAAGTTGTCATAATGTTTCTATAAAAATTATAGGCAGGTGTTATTGATGCTACATATTTTAAAAATTATGTGTTGGTGTAATGCAATGAAGAGTTGTATGTCTTCCCTACATTTTGAAAGTCCCATAGAGAATCATGAGGTCAGATGTGTTTGCAAGTGTCTAATTTTATCCTCTGATTGCATTTTACACAAAAAGCTAACACAGTTTGCACTGTTTCAATATATACTAATATTTTCCCCAATAATACAATGATAGATAAATGCAGGCAAGGCTGGTTTTCTCTGGAATTTTGACCAAAGTTATTAATCATTTCAGAAAATAGTATGAATCATGGTGACATGATTTTTTAAGTATTTGGTGACCCATAAACATAGCTGCATTAACTGGCATTTGTCACTTTGGTATTCAAAGATAATATATACACACACACTTAGCCCTTACATGAAATATCAAATATAAAGACAAAGATAATGAGTATTTTCTAACTCCTAGTAAGCACAACTGAGAATTTTACGACTATTTCACTTTGTATACTCATCTTTATAAATGATTATTAGATAGATGGAAGGGACTTTCACTTTCTTAACTTTACTCTAATTTCCTGTTATTCTACCCTCTGCTTGGTGGAAAATCTCATAAAAACTCATTCATTGCTTCTCATAAAGCTGAGAAGCTTTGGTCATTAGGAGAATGGAACATTAGTTACTAATGTCATACTTCTGCTAACCTCAATTGCCTTTTCAGAACATAACTTGTATGTCATGAGTTTCTATGCTTAATGTCCTCCGTCCATTACTGACAAGAAGGAAGACATCTTCTCCTATATATGTATAACCTTATTTCCAATATTTATCCTTATTAAATACCTACAAACTGGATGTTTCTTTAATCAGAAATATACATTTAAATACTGAAAATAATATGTTTCTTTTATTTATAAAATTTGTAAGACCCTTATAATACTGTAAAATTTTTAGATTATATAGAATGTCAGAATTCAAAGCAAAAGTCTGGCTACTGCTTTAAATAATTAATTGCTCTTACTACTAAAGTTAACTTCTGCATACTATTGTGCTATTGGGAGTTGCTAAAGAAAGATAATTCTAACATACTTTATTATTAGTTTATTCAGTAATTATTAATTATATATTGTTAAAAAACAGCATCAATACTTTTGTGATGTGAGATAAACAATACATTTTCTATTATAATAAATATCTTTATGGTTGATCATTAAGTTTGTATTTTAAAATGGAATATGATTCTGTCAAACCAAAGTGATTATAACTTTGCAATTACTATTTAACAGGTTTCAATATTAGATTTTCTAATTTATTTATATTTTATATTTTTATATAAAATTTTATATACTGTTTAATATATTCCAATTTTATATTTTGTAATTCATTTGTACTTTCTACTATTTTTCTCCTGGACCTTTGGCCATCAATTGATTATGAGACTTATATGAACTATATTTTTCCAAGGAATATCAGAAATTGTCAATTTTAACATTTTTCCCCTGATATTTGTCATGCAAATATATTTGGATTTCATGGTTTATCAGAATGGGTTTAAACTAGAAATAGAATGCAATGATATATATGAGGCTATGTATGCATTAAATTAAATCAGGCTTTGGGTTTTGTAATCTTAATAACATCTTTTAAAAGTTGTATTTCTTGATTAAATAATCACTCAATAACTGCAGTGAATAAACTACTTAAGCTTTTTACTTAAATGAAAAGATCTATATAATTAAGAAATACAGGTGTTATTTTGGATTTGGAACAATGGAGATTTCTTCAAATGCGTTTAAGACTAGCAAGACTGAGTTTTGCAAAATATGCAAACTGTAACATATAAGGATGTTATCAAACATTTTGAAAACTTTCAATGGCTATGTTCCTTCAAAAGTAATTATTTTAATGGTTAAAAAAATTAAAAATAATAATATTTTGTAACAGTTAAACATTTTAAGAAATTTACATTTCAGTGTCCATATAGTTTCATTGGAGCACAGCCATGCATTCTTTCATACATTTGCTTTAGCTTGCTTTCATGCTACAGATTTGAGTAAATGCAATAGAGGTAGTACAGCTAGCAAAGTCTAACATGGTACTATCCAGAACTTTACAGAACAACATTTTCTGTTCCCTGAAAGAAAAAGAAAAAAATCTCAAGTACGAAAAAAAAAGGTGGTCCAAAAAAAAAAAAAAAGACTAGATATTTTTCCAAAGTAGATATACAAATGGCCAACGAATAAAGAAAAGACAGACAACATCACTGTCAGTGAAATGAAAATCACAACTACAATGAGATATCGTCTCACACTCGTTAAAACTATTTATTATCAAAAAGTCAGCAGATAATAAATGCTGGTCAAAATGTGGAAAAAAGGTAAGCCTTGGGCACTATTGGTGGGAATGCAGACTGGTGCAGTCACCACGGAAAACAGTATATTGGTTCCTCAATATTAATTTCTTCTTTAGAAAATTGTCTATTCAGGTCCTTTGCTGATTTTTAATTGAGTGTTTTGCTTGCTGCTATTGAGTTTTATGAATTCTTTATAGGTCTTAAATATTAATCCCTTATTTAATATATGCTTTTAAAATATTTTCTCTCATTTTGTAGGTTACTTTTTAATTTGCTGATGGTCTCTTTGCTATTCAGAACCTTTTTTAGCAGTGATGCAGTCCCAGTTGTTGACTTTGCTTTTGTTGCATTTGCTTTTGGTATCAAATGTCAACAAATAATACCAAGACCAATGTCAATTACCTTACATACTATATTTTCTTCTAAGTTTTATGGTTTCAGTCTTACTTACATTCACATTTTTAATCCACTTAAGTAGATTTTTGTGTATAGTATAAGGGCTTAGTTTCATCTTTTAATTTTTTGTTTGTTTGTTTTTTTAGGGCTGCACTCATGGGATATGGAGGTTCCCAGGCTAGGGGTTGAATTGGAGCTACAGCTGCTGGCCTACACCATAGCCACAGCAATACCAGATCTGATCGGCATCTGTGACCTGCACCACAGCTCATGGCAATGCCAGATCCTTAACCCATTGAATGAGGCCAGGGATCAAACTTGCAAACTCATGGTTCCTAGTCAGATTCATTCCCACTGCGTCATCACAGGAATTCCCTCATTTTTTTTAATGTCACTATCTAGTTATATTAACATAATTTATTGAAAAGAGTATCCAGTTCCCATTGTATATTTTTGACTCCTTTGTTTTGTCCAGAAGTAATTCATCATATAAATGTGGGTTTATTTATGGGGTCTCTCTTCTGTTCCATTGATATATTTGTCCACTTTTATGCCAATACTACACCAATTTGATTAGTATAGCCTTGTAATATAGTTTTAAATCAGGAAGTGAAATGACTCTAGCTTTGTTAATCTTTCCCAAGATACATTTGACCTTGGGTTTTTAGGATTTCACACAAATTTTATAATCTTTTCTATTTCTGTGAAAAATGTCATTGAGTTTTTAATAAGGATTTCATTGAATCTGTAGATCGCTTTGGGCATTATGGACACTTTAACAATATTAATTCCTTCAGTTCATGAGCATAGAATATTGTGCTACTTGTCTGAGTTTTCTTCAAAATTTTTCATTAATGGTGTATAATTTTCAGTGTAAAGATCTTTAACTTTGTTGGTTAAATTTTTTCCTCAGCATTTTATTGGTTTTAAAGGTACTGTAATGGGACTATTACTTAATTTCTTTTTCTGATAGTTTATTGCTGCTGTATATAAACACAATTGATTTTTGTCTATTGATTTTGTATCCTGAAACTTTACTGAATTTTTTATTAATTCCAATAATTTTTGATGGAATCTTAGAGTATGTACAATATCTCATAATCAGCAATAGAGACATTTTCCTTTCTTCCTCTCTTTTTATTGTTTATCTCACCTAACTGCTCTGGGCATCTTTGTCTTCTTCCTGATCTTAGAAGAAAAGCTTCCAGCTTTTCACCACTGAGTCTGATGTTAGCTGTGGATTTATCACATATGGACTTTATTACATTGAAGTATATTTTATCTATAATTTCTGACAGTTTTTACTGTGAAAAATATGTTAATTTTGCCAACTGTTTTTTCTTCCTCTGTGGAGAAGGTCATATGATTTTCATGTTTTTATGTTTCATTCTATTAATGTGGCATATCACATTTTTTATTTTTTTGGGTGACTCATCCTTGCATTACAGAAATAAATGCCACTTTATCACAGTTTATGATTCTTTAATTTATTGATGAATTTGGTTTGCTACATTTTATCAGGTATTTTTCCATCTATATTAATCAGGGATTAATTTTAATTTCTTGTGGCATTTTTATCTCATTTTGGTATCAGGGTAATGTGTACCTTGTAAAATGAATTTATAAGTGTTCCCTCTTTAATTTTTTTGCAAGAGTTGAAGAATTGGCATTAATTTTTCTATAACTGTTTGCTAGAATCACCAGTGATGTAGCATGGCACTGGGCTCTTCTTTATTTCAAGGTTTTTATTACTGATTCAATCTCCTTAGTAGTAATTGGTCTTTGCATATTTCTGTTTCTTCCTGATTCAGCCTTAATAAGTTATGTGTTTCTAGGATTTTACCTCTTATAGGTTTTTAAGTTTGTTGGCATATAATTTTTGATCCTTAATATTTCTCTGTTACCAGTTGTAATGTCTCCTCTTTCATTTTGACTTATTTCTTTGAGTTTTCTTCCCTTTTTTTCAGTCTTAGATTAAGACTAATTAGAAGCAAGATGCTCAGCAGCAGTTAGCAAATAATGCAATATATTTTTATATAGTCCTACCAATATAGTCTCTGTTTATGCATTAATTCAATTCCTCATCATAGGTAAATGTTGTACTCTTTAATGTATAAGTTTCATTTGTCACAGTCATAATTACCATCTTTAATCTTAAAATTATTTAAGTTCTGTTTGAAATTTTATTCAGCAGTTTTTCAAAACTATAAAGGTAATATGTAATTTAACTTGTAGACTTGATTATAGCTAGTATTTCAGTCTTACTGTCAATAATGTGTTAATATTTACCTCCTCCTTCAGTTACACCCATAGGATGTTACATTGATTAAATTAGGTATTATATTCAAAATGCTATAATTTATTCTACTCATTGTTTTAATTGTAGCAATATGAAAATTGATAAATTATTGGCCATACACTGATCTCATCCAGGATCTGACTCAAGTGACTTTTTATGTGATTCTGGTGCAACAAAAATGAGCTTTTTTTTGTCATGAAATGACATTGAATTTTTTTTCTATTGTTACTAATTTCAGTCCATTACATAATCTGTATTTCCCCAACCTGTTATATCCTTTTTTTCTTTATGTGTCTCTGAGCATGTTGGTTTTATCCATCATACAATTAATTCTGAAATTACAGAAATTGTCATATAAATTACTATCTAAATGTATAGAGATTTGTATAGCAATCTATCCAAGTAATTATTTATTCTGTTCATTCATTTAGTTGAAATATATGCACCTTTATTTGAAGCTAGATCCTGTAAGGATTTTTTGGTTGGAGATCTTTAAGAAAGTTCAGCTAAATCATGACATGACCAAAACATTTTTTTACAGCAGGTTAGAATTGTGCTTGATATATCCAGTATAAGTGTTTTTGGCCGACTGATTAATATTATAAAGAATGAGTCAGTGTTTAGCTGGTCTATAGTGTTAATGAAAATTCTAAACATTATTTGTATTATTAGGAAATAATGGAAATTGGGAAAATTGTTCTGCAGGTTTTATAATCTTGAAATATCTTAAGACATACATTTGATGGTTAAGGTATTTTTTTGTCTAGAAATAATAAGTTGGGCTAGTTGCCCATGGAAAACCTTTCATCTCTATTTCCAGGCAAATAATCTTGAAAATTGATCTCTAGGGATGCAGTGGTGAGTTAGATAGAAAATAAAAGAATGTTGATATCACTATTGCTTGTAGTAGAAATGTCACAAAGCAGCTACAACTCTGCTATATGACCTAACCTTTCTATGTACTGGCTATTTATTTCTTTAATTCTTTAACGATAGACTTTCACACTTTTTTTTAGTTTAAATTTGAAATGTCTTCTAGACATTTATCTTCATTGTGACCTCCTGTGTAAGGTTCAGGAATTTTGCTACTCAGATACTTAATAGAATCTCTTAAACTCTTTAAAATACAGTACATATAAATACAGTTGTTTTAAACATGATATCATTTTCATTTAAAAACATTTCTTTTTATAAGCTATGCATTATGCAATGAAAAATATAATTTATTGAATTGATAATGTTTGGAATGAGTTATATGCAGTGTTAGTCATGTTAGGTGTTTGCGTAGAATAAAAAGCTAACAAAAATTTAGCATAAATCATGTATATTTTTGAAAAAATGAAAACATTTATCACTTGTCATTTGACCAAAATTTAAACAGAATCCACATTAGAAAAAAATCTCGAAGTCTATGTTCTTTCTATACAATCTCATATTGTAATTCTTTTTCCCAGCATCACTAAATATAGCTTTTATCTCTGCTCTCTGATTCTCGTGTTTCTAGTTCATTTAACCTGACTAAAACATACTCTTCTGCAAGTTGAAGCAAGTAGACATTCTGATTTGAATCATTTTACTCTTAATTTTTAAATAAAAGGACTTATGCCTTGCTAAAATAATTTTGGGCATCGATGAGGAACAAGTTTTTTTTTTTTTTTCTAAGACCAACTAGTAATAGACTTAAAATTGCACTAGATTTAAAGCAGACTAGGTTTGCTTTTTTTTTTCTTTTAAGAGTGGCACTAAAAACAAAATGTAATAAGCTTAATTATCTCAATTTTGAATGTCCTTCTGAGTTAAAAGCTATATGTACTAAGACACAGATGGTGGAGACAAAATATTTTGTATCCTTAATCACTGACTTCTTCTAATACTAACCATTATTCCTTAGACTTAAAGTTGTTTTGAGAATTACTGAAGCATATCACTATGCCTGTTATTTCCACCACTGGGCTATAAAGTTTGCTAGAAAGAAATGTAATCTTAGTCAACACTTCATTTTCAAATATAATTATAGCTATTTTTCTCTTTCCATTATGTGAAGTCATAACCCATTTTCTTCTTCAAATCCATGAGGTTCAAATTTGAAAATTATATTGTGATAAATTATAAGAAAATTAATGTTATCTGATTTAGAATAAAGCATTTCTACTTTATAGGATTTGTCATTTTTTTTATGAGTTGGTAAAGTGGTAAGTACCTGAAAATTAAAACATCTATAATCTCTAATTCTATTTTTCTTATTATTTCAAAAGAAAAACTCTATATTATTTTTCATTGTAACACATGAGACAGTTGCTACAGCATAAAATTAAGGCTGGTTTTCTACTATGACTAAAAATAGCTAGTGGGAATGTAATTCACAAAAATAAAACACAAATCTTATTTTGCCTTTAAAATTTCTAAATACAGCAGATGTTGCTTCAGCCTATATATAAAATAATTAAACATTTCCATAAATAAACTCAATCAAAATAAAACTGCAGAGACACTTTCTAGCAACATAATTTAGATAATTTAATAAGTTAGGGCAATGTTATTAAGAACTAAAAAAAAAAAATGTTTTCTTAGACAATAAAAGAGGTTTACCATGTTGAAAGTGGTATAAACTAAGAGGAGCAAAGTAGTTTTGATAATTACAAGTAAGTTACATAATTAAAAATATGTGATATAAGCTATAAAATAATACATTTATTTCCAAATTATATCACTACCTATATAAGTCAATATGTATAAGATAAAAGTAAAAACTTGTAAACATATAAATGTTTACATTTCAAGTCAATGAGTTACTAAATCTTCTAAAAGACAATTTTTAAGAAAAAAATGAAATGTTAATGTTTTACAAATTTTAAATGAAAGAAAATTTGTCTAAACCTAGGTTTGATAGTAAATTTTCTGTCTTAGATAAAAAATTAAGTATAATTATCGTATATGAATTACGTGAGGAAAAATTATTTTGTCTAAATGACTAATGTATTTGGTTTGCCTTTTGATATAATTTCTTCACATGTGACTCCTCTCATTAATGGTTTTGTTCGTCTATTTGTTTCTTCCTGATGTCAGAAGAAATTTAAATATGAACGTCCTACTTCTGATATTTTTATGTATATGAAAAGAATATGTAGGTTGATAAAATATATACACATATACACATAATGACTGTATTTCTAACAGATAGGACTGTTCATATATATTCATTTATATGCACATATTTATGTATATGCACTCAGGTTCCTCCCAGTCAAGACAACCGTCTGTATTTGAGTCCATTCATAGTTTCTTGATTCTAGGTTTAGGGGAAGTTGCAGTCCTCTTTTAGAAGTCAACATTTCTAATTAAGATCTTTATCCCACACATTCTATCTTTCTGAAAACAAAATATGTTATTGTTTTCTTCATTTTAAAATTCTAAGATGTCTTAAGTATATATAGTTGCCCAATTTGGTATTAGTAAAAATGATTTCAACTTAGTGTTATACAATCCATAAAAACAGTTTCCTATTTCAAAATATTCTCAATTGATTTAATGTATACCTTCCTATTTTATATTCATTTAAATTCATTAAATTATTTTCCACCTGATATCATTTTATTTTTTATCTGAGTCAGCAGAGGAAAATAAAAGCATTTTTATAATTTTAAGATAATTGGAATACAAATTGAAAATTACTATTGCTTCCAGAGCAGTATTTCCTGTATGTTGAAGATTTTCTTCCGGCATTTCTCACATATAACCATCATGGTTTCTAGGAATTCTATGTCACGTAACATTATCTTTTCATTGCTCACTCATTGGGCAGTGCATTCTCTACAGAGTTGGTTTAATACCAGCCAGACTACTTACAGGTGAAATAAAAACAGGCACTGCATCCTGGATCTGATCTCTCCTATTCTGGCATCACTTAAGCTTTTCTCTAGAGACTGAAGCTGCTGTTACCTATGGCTTTGTATGTCTATACTGAGCTTCAGAATACTCTTTCTCTCGCTGGTTCCAGAAGACTAGAATCTTGGGCTTAGAGGGAACTTCTGCTCTCTAGAGAATCCTAGTAAGTATGAAGAAAACACAAGGACTTCTAGGGTTGCCTTTTTAAGTAATAGTGGAACACCGAATTGAAAGATGTTCTTAGGGTGCACTTTAAACACCAAATGGATTAAAGATGGCTTAAGAATGCCAGTGAAGCCTGGGGAAGCCAGGTTCACATTGATGAACAAGTTAATCATAAACTTCCTGATTTGGAAAATGCTGTTTTGGTTCTGGGAGATGAAGTCCAAAATTTAAGATTAGGAAGTCAGCTAAAATGTGATTGGAATGTTACTTCTTATTTTGTTACTCCCTATGAGTACAATTCTAGTGAAATATCATGGGAAGAAATTAAGAGGCATTTGCGAGGTCATTCGGATGAATGGACTCTGGATATAAAGAAACTGCAGACTAGAGTCCTGAGTATTCAAAAGGCCTCTCTACAAAATACAAAATCCCCTATGTTTATCAAAGGGGATAGCCAGGTGGATGGGAAGGATATAAATTAGGAGTTTGGAATTTTCATAAACACACCACTTTATATAAAATAGATAAACAACAATAACCTACCATACAGCATAGGGACTTATACTTAATATCTTATAATAGCCAAAATTATATACACAAACACAAATATATAAATCTTTGCTGTACACCTGAAACTAACACAATATTGTAAATGAACTATACTTCAATTAAAAGAATGTTTAAAAATTGCTATTGTCCTATAAGAAACACAAAGTGTGTATATGTCATACAAGGTAACTACAAGATGATTATCATAAGGAACAAGAGTTAAAATATTACAGTATTCAAATATATATAATTATGGTATAATGTTGCTTTGGAAAGATCATACATTAACAAACAGATTCATCTTATTTTAAGTAATTATTTCAGATATATGACAATAAGAATTTGAATTTCCTTTTTTTATATGACTGATTTAAAGTAAATATTTTAGAGATTTAAAAATGTATGTCAGTTATGTGAAACTAGGATTTATTTGTTTTCCCCCCAAATGGTCACTTGTTGCATTTCTACAAATTACTTAATTTGAATACCATATATATGGGATATATGAATCCCATGAATTTTCTGGACATGAATGCAGTTCTTATCATAATGCCAGTGAAAAAACTATACAATTGGGGTAAACTAAGATTTTTAAAATTTTCCTTGTTTACACATTTAAATGCAAAGTAGATACTTTAACGACAAAAGGTTCCTAACTTCCTAATACCTCTGTCATACAAAATTTTCCTGTCTTCTGGTGCCAAAACTGATGGATTACTAATTAATTCAGTAGTATTCAATATGAAAGTGTACAAGATGAATAAGTTATTTTAGGGTTATATACCTTTATTATTTTTATTGAACTACTGTTAATCTTAATCCATAATCTTTATTAAGCACATATGCAACAAAGGAAATGCTAAAACCAGAGAGATTTGAACATTAAAGATAAAATGAACCAATTTAAGATGTACATAGTTTACTACCTTCATAGATGGAAGAAAGAAGAATACGCCAAGCGGTGCCATCATCTATGACTAAGAATCTCATAAACTGAAGATGATGCTGAGACAAAATGGACTGGATGACTGCAACACACACTGGGAGAAAATTGCTGAGGAATTATTAGCCATTTTCTTTAGGTCTAATATAATGGAGTTAGGACCAAAAGACATTCGAGAAAGGCTGAAATAACCTGAAATTCAATTTAGGCAAAGCCTCTAGAATATCATGCTGGTATCATTCCTTATGTCAGATGTTTTCACCTTTGTATTATACAAAGAATGTATAATGTGTATACCTCACTCATTCTTTCTTTTAAAAATAGGGAGAAAAAGAAATTGTAGAGAATTTATACTTTGAGTAAAAAGGAAGTACTCATATAAAATGAAATGTCTATATATAATATTTATAAACTTGATATAAAATATTACAAATAACCATCTGAAGAAAACACAAAATGGGGAAAAACTGAAAGTGAGGTGACACTGGAAGAAGAGGAAGATCTGTGTGATTTTCTCATTTAAAGTGTTCACTGATGGGAGGCCTCAGCTAGTGCTATGTGAAATGCCTAAAGCAGGATAAAATCCCTCAGTCTTACTGACTGAGAAGTAAGAGGACAGAGCTTTGAGTGATCTCAAGGATAGGGTAAATCAATAACAGAGAGGGCAAGGGGGCAAGAGGGGCTCTGAATATACATACTATCCAAATATCTAGTTGGTCTTTGAAACATGAAGTTGAGGAGCTAATTCCAAGAAGAACATCTGAAACCTCCATTGAACTCATCTCCATCTTTCATAGACTTCACAACTTCTTCTTTTGCTATTTTTCATAACACTTAACATTTTGTATACAGCTTTATGCCATGAAATACAAACTAAATTCCTTTGTTGTCTACCATTAATGAACACAGGCTGTGGGTAGAAGAGACCTTACTAAATATTTAGTGTAGTGAAGTATTAAGTTAGATTATAGATTATTATAGGAAAATTATTTGTGTTAAGCCTTGCCTTGAGTAATATCTTATCAGACACATTCATTTACGTCATTCATTTAATATTTATTTCCTTTTAAAATTTCTAGATCCCAGGCTCCATGCAAGTTCTGGGATACGATGCTGATCGCAAAAATAGCAGTCAAGCTGATTATGTCCATAAAGCATAAATTCTAGCAGAGAGGCAGGAAAAGTAAAACAAATAGCTATTTTATGAATAGGATAATTAATTTCAAGTTTAGATAAGTGTTACTATAAAATAAAATTTATTTTCTAATGTGGAAAATATAGTCTATGACACTAATTTTTATGGTAATATGAGAAATCACCTCTGATACGACATTGAATGTAGACTTCAAACAAACAAAACATTTAGAAAAATGAAGACAACAGAAGCCCAGGAAGAAGAACTAAGAAATATATCCTGTACAAAAATTAGCATGGTGAATTTCAGAAACTAGAAAGGCAGTGCAGATGGAATAAAATTGAAAGGGTTAGGGTTAGAGTTAGGGTTAGAGAGCTTCTTTAAACCCAGGAAAGAGAAGTGTTTCCCAGAAAGATGGGCAGTATGGTACAATCCTATGTAAAGCAATTGTGTACATCCCATATCCATCACGGTATTTTGCTGATCCAATAAGATATAGATTTGGTTCATACTGAAGGAGAGGATGTGAATTCAAGTCCATGAATTATTATTCAAGGACATGAATTCCATCAGGCAAGGATCACTGAGGCCACCTTAGAGTCCATCTTCCACAGATATCAGTGCCTAACAAGGTATGCTAGAAATTGTATATAAATAATGTAAAGAAAATCTGAGTCCCTGAATATTGTTAATTTTTTTTTTGCATTGATGCTGTGCAGATTTTGGGGAAGAGGAATTTAATATCCTACATAACCCTAAGTCAGTCAGGAAGTTAAAGGATTTAATGTTTTTCTCTTCCTCAGTAGGATGATACAGTTCTAGTTCACACTATATTTTTGGATCTTAAACTGAAGTCTACTGTTGTGATAGGATGATATCAGGAGCCACCGTTTAGCAAGATGTAAAATACAAATATCCCACTACTTCCTCTCCCACACAAGTTAAAGTTTCTCTGTACCTCTTTCCAGTTTCTCAAACTCACAGCCACCAATTTTGGAATCAGCAATTGTCTCAAAAGGAATATTAACTACAAATTTTAGATTCAAGTTATTTATTTCTATTCCAGACTTTAGTCCAGCAGTTTCTTATCAACATGATGGCTCTCCAATGACTTCAAGCATATGATTTTCCAAAGCTTTTCTAATTATTCTCGGCTGGAAGGTTGAACAAACCTTGTATGGCACTATTACCAAGAGAAAAACTATTGTGTTGGATATTTAAAATTATTATTTACTTGCAATTTCACTGTACCTTTTTAATTTTAAGTATATTTAATTTCCACAGCAAAAATTATAAAAGCTACACAAAATAATAGCTATAAAATTATATTAAAAAGATGTTTTCTATTAGGGGTCAAAATAGCATCTCTACAGGATCCCAATAAGATTTTTTATATTCCACTCTGTAATATCCACAATGCTACAACTCTACCCCAACATGTGAATTACAGGCAACTAAATGTCAAAACATTAATAATTCTCTCATTAGACTTATCCAACACAAAACATAATAATATAGAGAGTTCAGATGGCCTTGTTTTGATACATGAAACAGAGCCATGCCACCAAAAATTTAAGGGTAGAGTTTTATTGGGGTAAGGTCCACATTTGGAATTCCCTCTGCCTGGCTTAGAATTTGCCCCTGCCATTTCTTTACTATGGGAACTTGAACAACCTCTATGAATCTCATTTAACTTATCTATAAAACAGAAAAATAATAATAATTAAACCTATCAACTTCACAAGGCCTTTTGAGGAATACATGATTTAGTATATATAAAATACTTAGAATTGTGCCTGGAACATGGTACATGTTTGATAAAACTTCAAAATAAGAGCGTAGAGCAAGAAATAGGAAATCAGGAACCCTGGTGTTATCCATACACAAAAATAAATGAATGAATAAAAGGAATTTTCTGGACCATGAGAGAATAAAGTTCCAGAATTATAGCTATGCCACAACCTAGAAATCTCAGCTGAAAATTCTAAATGTCATGTTTTTTTCTTAAACAAATTAAAGTGATCTATTAGCTGACTTATTTGATGTTATTTAAGATATTTTTAGAGCTCTGTTGTGGTAGTACTCAACTCTGCCATCTACTACAAAATGTGGGGCCTTTAGGACATTAGAAGATAGTGCTCATGAATGATATTAGTGCTCATATAAAAGAGACTCTAAAGAGCTTCTGTGCCCCCTTTGCCATGTAAGGAACCAATGAGAAGAACTGCGATCTCTGAACCATGAAATAGGTCCTCACTTGCTACAGATTATGCCACTTCCTTGATTGTGGGCTTCCAGAACTATGAGAAAAAAATTTCTGTTCTTATAAACCATATAGGCTGTGGTACTCTCTTACTATAGCTTGAATGGATTAAGATACTCAGTAAGTCAGAGTCGTGTTAGTGAAACAAATTTATCATACATTAGAAATTGTAAATTGAAATGAATCCCAATCAGTACATTTTTTCATTTTAATTACCTCAGTTGCACCAATGCCTCCTTCATAAATTGTACCTAGGGACTAAAGTGGTGGAAGTGTCTTTCCTAGAACCAACTAGCAGAGGACAAAAAAGAGCTCAATTTGGCTAACAGACAGCTTGATCCAATATCATGTAGTAAGTGAAAATGAACTGCCACAACACTAAGAACCAACTTAGGTACGACTCAGAAGGAAATTGGTAAAGGAAATTCTCGCAGTGGAAAGGACATGAGCAGAAATGTGGCAGTAAAATGGCCAGTCATTTTTATTTATTTATTTACTTATTTTATGGAGGGTGAAATGGCTGAATTAAGAATATTCATAAACTGCTGGTGTGGCAAATGTGGTGGTTGATTGGTCAAAGATCTGGGAATACCAAATTTAGAAGACTAAAGGCAAGAAAGTTTTGGGAAAAGGTCTCTGAATAAAACTCTGCGTAGGCATAGAGAGGCAGATATTCATATTGCATATATATATCCAATAGAGTACATTTCCACAAAAGATGTTCTCATGCATGTACATGATATAATTTTTCCTGTGACTGCCAGTGAGTCTTTATCCTTGGCTACTTTAGTGCTGACACAATGACTGATGTAAAAAAGGAATGCCTGATTTAAAATCATAAAAGCTTAAAAAACATTGCTGCTGACTACAAGACCTATTTTATAAAAGAAGATGTAACAACGACTCATAATCCTGTAACCAAGTTAGTCTATTCTAGTCTTCATTATTCAGAGGCAGCATTTATAACAGAAAAATAGTATCAGAGAAATTTTCCTGATATGTTTGACTGATATTCTTATTCATAAGGATACAATAATATCACAGAATCAATAACTAATATATCATACTAAGATGCATGGAATCAAAAGAGGGAAGTATGTCTGGTATTTCTAACAATTATTTCTAGTGAACCTCTTGGAGAATTTTTGCTTCAAAGTCCTGACTTCTTATTAGCATTTGCTGGATCATAGTTCTGGGGCTCTAGTACTAATAGAGCTATTAAAATTCTTCAACAAGAGAGAACAGGCAGATGTCATAGCTATTATCAACTTGCAGTAAGTTTGGACTCCATATATGGGAATAGAAGGCAAAAAGCTATTTTACTTGCAGGGACTGTTGGCTCTAATTACCATTAAAATCCAGGTTTGCTGCTAGCTCATGGGTGTGGGAAAAAGTAAGTATAAAATGCATGCAATCCTACTAGGGTGTCACATCATTCCTCCCTTCCTGGTAATAGTGGTAAATGGGTATATGATCACAAAGGGTAAAACAGGTAGAGGTTTTGAATTCTTTGAGATAAAATATGTGATCAAACAAACTAGAATTTCTGAAATACCAGGCAAGGGTGTGGACTATCTATAATTGATGCTGGAGGAGGAAGATAATTTCTTGCTTGAAAAAAGCTGCAGCAATAAGGAATGTAGCTGGTTTCAATAACACTCCTGAATTATGGCTTTTGTAGATAATGCATTCTATGTTCCTAGACTACTCCAGGTTTTATTACAACTTGAGTTACTTTCTGGTCTAAATAAAATTGTTTTTTATTTTTGTTTTGATCACTTGACCTCAAACTGATTAACAACAGAAAACAATGTGTCTAAAAGAGTTTGGTCCAGAAAATTATTTTTTAAGTGAAAGAGCAAAGAGTTGTGAATGTAACACTAGGGAATACCAATATTTAAGGTTTATATAGAAGACAAACCTCCAAAGAGAATAAAATTGCTAGGCCAGAAGGCAGTACGTAACAAATAATGTTGAAATTGTTAAGCCAAAATATGATTTCAAGTAGGAGGAAGTGGTCAATAATGTCAGTTATTGTACAGAAGAAACAAAGATAAAAACACCGTTTTAATTTTAATATGGAAATTACTAGGTATCTGGTTATTAGAGGAGCTTTAGCTAATACGTAAAACTCAATAATATGTGAACTTTGGTGGAGAGGGATCAAGATGGTGGAGTGAAAGAACACGGAGCTCACATCCCTCCACAAATGCATAAAAAAAATACATTTACATGTGAAAAAAATTATCAATGAAAATTAACTAAAAACTGACAGAAGAATGCCTACTCAACCAAGGTATAAGAAAGATTCTCGTGTAACTGTGTAGGATGGGGAAAAAAGGAGCCAGTCAAAACCTACACACCTGAGAGTGGTCTGAGAAGAAAGGAAAGACTAAACAGGGAGACTCTTGCTCTTGGAAGTGAGATATAGACTGGATATCATAGTCATAGGGTCTCATGTGGAGAAGATAAGCCCTATTGGCTGCTGCGAAACTGCCAGGATATATAGAAGGGCTGGAGAAACCTAGACTCCATTTGCAAGGAATGCAAGGGTTCTGGCATGCCAACAGACAGGGAGGATTGAGTTTTGCACTGGTGGCTGCTGCCTCATTGCTCTCCCCAATCTAAGCTGGACAAACACCCTGGCCTCGCTCACTCCCTATCAGAGCTTGGCGTAGGTCAGCTGGTTCCTGGGAAAAAAATCCATCTAGTGATGCAGAGACTGTTAAGGCCCCTGGGGAGTGATCTGGGTAACAGGCAGCGGCCACTGTTGGCACATACTAAAATAGCACCACAAGGCAGTCTAGACCTCTGGCAACAATGCAGCCAACTCAAGCACCATGGAAAATATATTATAATCCCTATTTCCAGCCCAGCAAATACTCTGATGCTGACCACTCCATGCTACCGGTGGGCATTGGATCTGTACTTTCCAGGCAGCTCAGACTTCTGAAAGTAGCACAGCCACTTCAATTTCAGCAAACCACAAGTCTCAACACATTGTGCTAGCTGAGCAAACATTCAAGACCTGCCTGCTCCATGCCACAGAACTGCATTCAACCTGGGGTGAAAACACAGGGAAAAGGACACAGCCTTGGGCAGCATGTGAGAGGAGCTACATACACTCACACATGCAGCATATAAGACAGACCTGTATGAGCATGAGTCCCACTTACTTTAGCACCCACTGTGTTTGGGAGTAAGGACTGCAGTGTGGGGAGAAGAAATAATACAAACTTAAAGGGAATGGAGTCTGCTTGAGCCCAACCTCAGGATTTCTGCTCCAGTAACCAGGGAGCATACCCTACTCCTCACACAGCAGAAACAACCATGAAGCAGAAAAGAAGTGACCACAACATCTTGAGCAAAGACATGGCTAATGTCCATATCAAATCCAGCCCTTGTACCTAGGATACAGGCCACATGCAGTCAATGCAGGGATGCCCATACACAGAATATCTTTTTTCAGACCACCTAAATTCACCTAAATTTATAGAGACAAAAAAGGTAAGTAAAATATAAAGGCAGAGAAACTACTCCCAATTGAAAGAGAAAGAGAAAACACCTGAAAAAAAATGAAACAGAGTTAATTAATCTACCAAATACTGGATTCAAAAGGTCAATAATAAAAATGCTAACTGAATTAAGAAAGACTATTGATACAAACATAGATCATTTTAGCAAGGAAGCAGAAACTATAAAGATGACCCAATAAAAATATGTAATTCAATTTATGAGCTAAGAAACACTGTAGAAGCAATGAATATCTGAATAAAGGACAGAGAAGAAAGCATAAGTGATTTGGAAGATAGAATATTAGAAATCATCCAGGCAGAACAGCTGACAGAAAACAAAACAAATTAAACAAACAAAAAATAAAGTAGCATATGAGACCTATAAGATAATTCAAAATATGCCAACATATGCATAAAAGGGGTTACAGAAGAAGAAAGTGGGAATTAAAAATGTATTTGAAGAAATTATAATTGGAAATTCCCCAAACCTAAAAAAGAACACAGGTATCTAGTCAGAAGAAGCACAGAAGATACCAAATAAAATGAACTCTGACCCACACTAAGACATATAATAATTAAAATGGCAAAAACTAAAGGTAAAGAAACAATTCTGAAAGTACCAAGAATAAAAGAAAGTCATATGCAAGGGAGCCCTTCATAAGGCTATCAGTTGATTACCCTGCAAAAACATTGAAAGCCAGAAGGGAGTGACATAATATCGTTGAAGTCCTGAAAGGGAAAAACTTTCAATCTAATACTCTACCTAGCAAGATTATCGTTTATAATAGAAGAAGAGATAACTTCTCAGACAAGCAAAACTAAAAGAATTTTTCAGCACTAAACTTGCCCTAAATATTTTTTGAAGGATATTCTTTAAACAAATAAGAAGGAAGAATCTATAGAAAAGGGAAAATCCCAGTAGGAAAGGCAAATTCAGAAAGGAATGAAGATCATTTAAATAGGCCTATATATAGATTACAAAAAAAAAAATGTAAAAGCAACTATAACTATAATTAACAATAAATAGATAATCATGAAAATGCACAAAATGATGTAAAAAAAATGTATGAGTCCCCATTGTGGCTCAGCAGAAGTGAACCTGACTAGTATCCATTAGGATGCAGGTTCCATTCCTGGCTTTGCTGAGTTAAGGATCTAATGTTGCCTTCATCTGTGGTCACAGATGTGGCTTGGTCCCACATCACTGTGGCTGTGGCACAGGCCTGCAGCTGCAGCTCCAATTTGACCTCTAGCCTGGAAAATTACCTATGCCACAGGTGAGGCCCTTAAAAAAATGTAGAGAATGGGAGTAAAAATGTAAATCTTTTAGAATGTGCTTGAACTTAAAGAAATTCAGTCATACTGCAAAAGAAAATTGTCATACTACAACAGGAAAAACAAACAAAAAAAGAAATAAACAAAGAAGAACTACAAAAGCAATCAGAAAGGAATAATAAAATGGCAATACCTATATATTAATGATTATTTTAAATGTCAATGGACTAAATATTCTGAACAAAAGACATGGGATGACTGATTGTGTTAAAAAAGAAAGACCTTTCAATATGTTCCCTACAAGAGACTCACTTCAGAGTGAAAGATACACACAGACTAATAGAGGATAAAGGAGTTCCTTTGTAGCACAGTGGGCTAACAGCTTAGTTTGCTGCTGTGGCCAAGGTTCAGTCCCTGGCCTGGGAACTTCCACATGCCATGGATATGGTTAAAAGGAAATATCAAAAAAAAGGGGGGGGATGGAAACATATTTTTTGTGCAGAGCTATAGTCATATCAGACAAAATGGGCTTTAAAACAAAGGCTACACCAAAAGACAAAGACAGCATTATATAATGATAAAGAGTTCAATAGAAGAAGAGAATATTACACTCATTAATGTATACATGCAAGACAGGAGCACTTAAATATATAGCAAGTACTGACAGACAAAGGGAGTAATTAATAACAACACAATAAGAGCAGGAGACCAGCTTGTGTACAGCTTCTACACCATCACCCCAAGGTGAGGCAAATTCTATCAAACATTTAGAGAAGAGTCAATGCCAATTCTTCTGAAACTGTTCAAAAAAATTTCAGGAAGGAATATTCCCAAGGACATTCTATGGAGCCTCCATGACTGATACCAAAATCAGATAAAGACACCACAAAAAAGAAAGAAGGAAAATTTCAGACCAATATCATTTGATGAATATAGCCTCAAAAATCTTCAATCAAATATTAGCAAACTGAATCCAACAATGTATTAAAAAGATCATACACCATGATCAAGTAGAATTTATCCTAGTGATGTAAAGATTCTTCAGTATATGTAAATCAATGTGATAAACCACATTAACAAGCTGAAGAATAAAAAAAAACATATGATCATTTCAATAGAGGCAGAAAAATTTTTAACCAAATTCAATATCCATTTATGATAAAACGGTCCAGAAAGTGGGCATAGAGGGAAAATACCTCTACATAATGAAAGGAAAATATGACATATCCACAGCTAGCATCATTCTTAATGTTGAAAAACTGAAATATTTCAACTTTTCTAAGATCGAGAACCAGATGAGAATGTCCACTCTCATCACTTTTATTTAAAATAGTTTTGGAAGTCCTAGTCATGGCAATCAGAATAGAACAAGATATAAAAGGAGTCAAACTGGAAAAGAAGAGTTAAAATTCTCATTCTTTGCAGTTGACTTGATACTATACTTAGATAATCCTAAAGATGCTACCAGAAAACTACTAGAGGCCATCCATGAATTTGGTAAAGTTGCAGGATATAAAATTAATACACAGAAATCTTTTGCATTTCTATACACTAACAACAAAAGATTGGAAAGAGAAATTAAGGAAATAATCCCATTTACCATCATATCAAATAGAATTTTAAAAACCTACGAATAAATCTATCTATAGAGACAAAAATCTGTATTCTGAAAACTATAAGATACTCATGAAGGAAATCAAATATGACACAAATGAATAGAAAAATATACCATTGTTCTTGGATTTGAAGAATCAACAATGTAAAAATGACTATACTACTCAAGGCAATCTACAGTTTCAGCTCAATCCCTACCAAAATACCAATGGCATTTTTCACGGAACTAGAATTAAAAAAATTTAAATTGTATGAAAACATACAAGGCCCCTAATAGCCAAAGTAATCTTGAGAATGAAAAATGGAGCTGAAGGAAATAGCTATCTGATTTCAGACCTTACTACAGAGCTACAATCTTCAAAACAGTATGGTACAGCCACAAAAACAGAAATATAGATCAGAGGAACAAGGTAGAAAGCCAAGAAATAAAACCATGCACCTACGGTCAATTATTCTATGACAAAGGAGACAGGAGTATACAATGTAGAAAAGACAGCTTCTTCAGTAGGTGGTGCTGAGAAAACCAGACAGCTACATGTAGAAGCATGAAATTAACACTCCCTAACACCACACACAAAAATAAACTCAAAGTGGGTTAAATATATTAACATAAGATCAGATACTATAAATGTCTTAGAGGTAGTTCCCATTGTGGATCAGTGGAAATGAGCCTGACTAGTATCTATGAGGATGCAGGTTCAATCCCTGGCCTTGCTCAGTGTGTTAAGGATCTGGTATTGCCATGAGTTGTGGTTTAGGTCACAGACATGGCTCAGATCCCATGTTGCTGTGGCTGTGGCATAGGTTGATGGCTACAGCTCCCATATTTGACTCCTAGCCTGGGAACTTCCATAAGCTGCATATGCTGTGGGTGTGGCCCTAAAAAAGGAAAAAAGCCAAAAAAAAAAAAAGAAAAAAAAGAACCTCTTAGAGGAAAACATAGGCAGGACACTCTTTGACACTTTAACATAAGTTGCAGAAATATCTTTTTTGACCCACCTGCTAGAGTAAGAAAATAAAAGTGGAAATAAACACATGGGACCTAATTAAGCTTAAAAGCTTTTACACAGCAAAGGAAATCATAAACAAAACAGAAAGACAACCTACTTAATGGGGGGAAATCTTTGAAAATGAAGTAACTGACAAAGGATTAATATAAAAAATATACAAACACCTCATACCAAAAACCCTCCAAACAATGCAAGTAAAAACTGGTGAGACTTAAATAGACATTTCTCCAGAGAATACAATGCCCAAAAAGACATGGTCTTCTTCACTAATTATTAGATAAATACAAACCAAAAATACAGTGAGATATCACTATACACCTGTCATAATGTTCACCATCAAAAAGTCTACAAAAGATTAATGCTGGAGGGAGTGTGGAGAAAAGAGAACCCTTCTACAATATGGGTAGGAATGTAAGCTGGTGCAACCACTATCAGAACCATAGGTTCCTTTGAAAACTAAATATATAACTACCAAATGATTCAGCAATCCCACTCCTGGGCATATATCCGGGAGAAACTATAATTCAAAAAGATGCATGCACCACAATGTTCACCACATAAATGTTTACAATAGTAAAGACATGGAAGCTACCAAAATGTCCATCAACAGAGGACTGAATAAAGAAGACATGATATATATATATATATATATAAAATAGACTACTACTCAGTCACAAAAATAATTAAATAACATCCTTTGCAACAACATGGATAGACCTAGAAATTACCACACTAAGTGAAGATATTTAGCCAGATAATATAAATATCATATGAGATCACTAATATGTGGAATCTAATTAATAAAATGATACAAAAGAACAAAAAACAGACTCAAGGATTTTGAAAACAAATTTATGTTTACCAAAGGGGAAACATGGGAGGGGATAATTTAGGGGGTTGTGATTGACATATACACATGACTACATATAAAGTAAATAGGTAACAAGGACCTACTGTATAGCATGGGATAATCTATGAAATAATCTATATTTACACTCTATAATAACCTATGTAAGAAAATAATCTGAAAAGGAAAAGATGTATGTATAACTGATTTTCTTTGTTGTACACCTGAAAATAATAGAACTTTGTAGTCAACCTTACTCCAATAAAATTTAAAAAAATAAAACTGGAGGAGGAGACTTTAACACTCCACTGACATTGAAGGACATATCAACTAGAAAAAAATAAATAAGGTAATGGAAGTCTTAAATGACACAATAGACCAGTTGGACTTAACTGAAATATACCTATAGGACACTGCAGCTGAAAAAAAAAGTATATTACACATTCTTTTCAAGCACATGTGGAATGTTTTCCAGGATCAACAACATACCTGGTCACAAAATAGGCCTCAACAAATTTAAGAGGATAGAAAAAATATCAATCACTTTTTCCTACCACAATGTTTTGAAACTAGAAATAAATTTCAGCAGGACAAACAAAAGAACGAATACTCAGAGACTAAACAACATGCTACTAAAAAATAATAATTAATGGGTCAAAAATGAAATCAAAGAACAAATAAGAAAATACCTCAAGACATGAAAATGAAAACAAAACTTTACAGAAATGGATTCAGAAAAGCAGTTCTAAGTGGGAAGTTCACAGTGATATAGGCTCTCCCTAAGGAACAGAAATATCTCAAATAAGCAATCTAACCTACCACATAAAAGAATTAGAAAAAGAAGAAACAAAACCTACAATTAGCAAAGGGAAAGAAACAATAAATGTCCAAGAGGAAATAAATAAGATAGAGATGAAAAAATCAATAGAAAAGAGCAATAAAACTAACGGCTGGTTTTCTTAAAAGATAAGCAAAATTGATAAACCTTTAGCTAGGTGCACCAAGAAGAAAAGAAAGATCCAAATGAACAAAACAAAACAGAATATGAAAGAGGAGAAATAAAACCAATACCACAGAGATACAAAAAATTACAAGATAACATGGCAAACAATTACACGTCAAGAAATTAAAAAGCTACAAAAAAATTTCTAGAAACATATAGCCTGCCAAATCTGAATGAAGACAATTTGAGCAGACCAGTCACTAGTAAGGAAATTCAATTTGTAATAAAAATAATCCCATCAATCAAAAGTTAAGGAATGGATAATCTTTACAGAGAAATTCCACAAAAAATATGAAGACATAGAGAAAAATTTATGCCTATCTTTCTCAAACTATTCCAGAAGATTTAGTATGAGGATCCTTCTCAAACTATTCTGAAAGACTGAGTAAGAGGAACACTCCTAAATTCATTCTATGAAGCCACTATCATTCTTATTCTAATACCAGAAAAAGACACAACCAAAAAATAAAATTACAGGACAATATTTTTGATGACTGTAGATACAAAATCATCAACAAAATATTATCAAATTAAATCCAACAATACCTAAAAAGGATCATATACCATCATCAATCCGGATTCATTCCAGGCTCAATCAATGTGATATACCAATTGACAAGAGGAAAGACAAAAAAACATGATTATTTCAATTGATGCAGGAAAAGCACTTGACAAAATTCAACAATCATTCATTTCAAAATCTCTCATCTAAGTGGGTAGAGAGGGAACACATTTCAACATAATTATTACAAACTCACAGTCAACATTATATTCAATGGTGAAAAGCTGGAAGTCTTCTTACTAAATTTAAGAAAAAGACAGGAATTCCCACTCTTGCCATTTCTAGTAACATAGTATTGGAAGTCATATCCACAGAAATAAACAAGGAAAACAAGTAAAAAGTCCACATTGTAAGGCAGGAGGTAAAACTCTATTTACTGATGATATGATACTCTATATGGAGAATCTAAAGTTTCCATCCAAAAACTATTAGAACTAATAAATGAATTAAGCAAGATTGTAGGATACAAGATTCATATAAAGAAATCTGCTGTTTCTATACAGTAATAATGGAACATCAGGAACAGAAATTTAAACAAACAGTCCTAAACAAAACTGTATCAAAAAAAAAAAACAACAACAACAACTAGGAATAAATTTAGCCAAGGGGTGAAAGACCTATACACTGAAAACTATAAAACACTAATGAAGGAAATTGAAGATGATTCAAAAAAACACAAAGATATCCCATGTTCTTATACTGGAAGATTAGTATTATTAAAATGGACATAGTACCTGAAGCAATCTATAATACAATTCCTAGGAAAATATCCAGAATTATTTTCATAGAATTAGAACAAATAACACTAAATTTATATGGAACCACAAAAGATCCCAAATTGCCAAAGCAATCTCGAAGAAAAAAAGAATAAAGCTGAGGGTTTAATGCTCTTAGACATCAGACTTTACTACAAAGCTACAGGAACCAGAAAAGCATGACATTGGAACAAAAACAGGCACATGAATCAATGGAACAAAAAACCTACACATAAACCCACTCACCTATGGTCAATTAATCTATGATAAAAGTGACAAGAATATACAATGGATAAAATAGAGTCTCTTCAAAAAGTGACGTTAGGAGAACTGGACAGCTCCCTGTAAAACAATGGAATTAGATTATTTCCTCACATTTACAAAAATAAACTCAAAATGGCTTAAAGACCTAAATGTAAGACATGAAATCATAAACTTTCTAGAAGAGAACATAGGCATAAAACTCTTTGTCACAGATTGAACCAATATTTTCTTGGGTCAGTTCCCCAAGTCAAAAAAAAAAAAAATAAAATAAAAGCAAAAATAAACAAATTGGACCTGATCAAATGTCAATATTTTACACAGAAAAGGAAACAAAAAACAAAATGGAAAAACCTATGGAATGGGAGAAAATATTTGCAAATTATGAGACCAACTATGGGTTAATATCTAAACAGCCTATATACTATAATATCAAAAACAATAGCTCCAATAAAAAATGGACAGAAGCCTGGAATAGATTTTTCAAATCTAATCAAAAATCAACTAATTGCTAATGATTAGAGAAATGAAAATCAAAACCAAAATGAGGTATTACCTCACAAGCGTTATAAATGGCTATCATAAAAATATCTACAAATAACAAATCTTGGACAGGATGTGGAGAAGGGGAAACCTTCATACACTGTTTTTGGGAAGGGAAATTGGTGCAGCCACTATGGAAAACAATGTGGGGGGGGGGTTCCTTAAAAAATTAAAAATAGAATTATCATATGACCCAACAATTCCAATTCTGAGTATATGTTGGAAAAATAAGAAAACACTAATTTGAAAAAAATATATGGACCCCAGTGTTCATAGCAGCACTATCTACAACAGCCAAGGAAGACATGGAAGCAATCCAAGTGCCCACTGACAGATGACTGTCTTAAGAAGTGGTACTATACACACACACACACACACACACACACACACAGTGTAATACTACACATACATTAAAAAACTGAAAATTTACCATACGCAACAACATGGATGGACTTGGAGGGTATTATCCTAACTGAAACAAGTCAGAAAAGACAAATATTATATGACTTATATGTGAAATCTAAAAAATAAAGCAAACGATGGGAGTTCCCATTGTAGCTCAGCACATTACTAACCTGACTAGTATCCATGAGGATGTGGGCCTTGCTCAGTGGATTAAGGATTGGGCTATGAGCTGTGGTGTAGGTGGCAGACATCACTCAGATCCCTCACTGCTGTGGCTTAGGCTGGCAGCTGTAGCTCTGATTGGACTCCTAGCTTGAGAACTACATGCCCAAGGTGTGGGCCTAAAAAAAAAAAAATTTATATGCAAAAGAGAAACAAACTGAGAAACAGAAAAAAAAAATTATGATTACCAAAGGGGAGAGGAAAGATGGGGAGGATTAATTAGGGTTATTAAACAGATTCAAGCTACTATATATAAAATAGATAAGCAAGAAGGAATTACTGTATAGCACAAGGAACTCTACCCATTATCTTTTAATAATCTATGACAAAATATAACTTACAAAAATGTTGAATCATTATGCTGTACAATCAACTACCATAATATTGTAAAGCAACTACACTTTTTAATAAAAAAAAGTATGTGCTTCTCTTTCACCTATTTTACTATTACTCTAGCGACTGCATTTTAATACTAGTATTATAAATTTTTACACTCACTATTTTTAAGTGGTTCATATTTCCTATCTTTCCTATTCTTTTTGGAAATGTTTATGCTTACTTAAAAGTTTTTGTTTTGATGTTTCATTAACCTATGTGAAAAAAATTAAAGAAATAGAAATTTTGAAGGGATAGAAATATGAGCACACAAGGAGATATAAGATCCCTATAATAAGAATTCCAATTTAAGGGAAATAAAAGTCATAAATAAGGGAGAAAACATTTGAAAAATAATGATAAAGAATTTTCTCATATTTAAAAACATGAGTGATCTTCATTTGCCTTCTTCATAAAATTAAAGATATCAATACTGAAAAAAAGTCCATAACCAGACACAGAGTAGTGAAAGTTAAGAACAAAACACACACATACACACACAAGAACAGAACAAAAATCAACTAAAGTCTGCATATTCTTTTTGACTGTACAGAAAAAAGACAATATACAAAATATTTATTTTGTTTACAGGAATTAAGAAAAAAAAAACTGAAACTATGATTTACAATTGAATCCAAACACATGAAATATCTGGAAATACAGTAAATGTGAGAGATCCAGCTCCCTGTTAAAACAAACAAACAAAAAAATGACTGTGGTTTTTCATTCCCAACCTTAGGCAATTACAAAGGCCCTACCTGGCAGGACTCATGAGGAAGTCCTGTCTTCTCTGCACTAGACTTGGTACACTGTCAGCACATTCGCAGTCTCTGGAGATAGTTACAACAAAGATTCATGCCCCTCTGGCTGTTCATGTTCTTATGCATGTTTGCATTCCTAGTCCAGGGCCCTCCATTTGGAGGTCTCTTAATATAGGAAACTGGAAGATATTTTTCTCCACTCTCACACAGTACTCAGTACTTTTCCACTCCTACTATTTTCTCCTTCCCTTCCCACTATCCTCAGCTCCATAAAATGGTAGGAATCTTTTATTCAGGATCTCCCAGAAAGCCCCCTCCTTAAGTGCTGATCCACCTGAGCACTGTTGCATGAGGAAAATGAAAACAGGAGGCAACAGGCCCCTCCTCTGCTTTTAGACTCTTGCTTATACCATGGCAGCAAGGCATGAAAGGTTTGACTGTCATTTTCATTTTTGACTTGTTGTTTTAAATGTCTGTTCTGACATCTGGAAATTCAGCTTTCTCGCCAGTTCAGCTAAGCTCCTGACAATATATTTAAGATTTGTACACTGCAAATTACAAAAATTCTTGAGAAAAATTAAAAAGAGATATTATGTTCAAGAATTGCAAAAAACAACATTTTGAAGATACAAATTCTCACTTATTAATCTACAAATTAAGAGTAATCTCAAAATCTTAGTAAGTTATTTTGTAAACAATAACAAGCAAACGTGAAAAGTCAATGGAAATACAAAGAACATAAAATAACCAAGTGATTTGAAATAAATGAACAAAGTTGAAAGATTTGTATCTGACATAGCTATATTATTCAAGAGAGTGTGATATTTAAATAAGGATAAGCATATATACTAATGGAAGAGTATATAGAGTATAGGTAGACTCACATATAAATGTAAATTGCTTTTATTCTTTTTCAGATTTTTAAAAACTTTTCACATTAAAATATCTTTAAATTTCAGGAAGAGTTGAAAATAGAGCACAGACATTTCCCAAATAACCTTCATTGAGCTTCCCATAATGTTAACATTTTACATAATCATGGACTATTTGCCAAAACAAAGAATATTGGTAAGATACTATTAACTAAACTATTGACTTGGGTTTCATCAGTGTTTCTTGTCCAGTTGCAAACCAGGGTACTACAATGCATTCAGTTTTCAAGTCTCTTTGGTGTCCTGTGGTCTGATAGTGTCTTTGTCTTACTGTGTTTTGTCATGATCTTATCTAGACAGTTTTCAGTTTTTCTTTTTCTTTCCTTTTTTTTTTTTATTTTTGGCCAGAGAATCTGGAAGTTCCCTGGCCACGGACTGAACATGCGCCACAGCAGTGACCTGAGACACTTCAAAGACAATGCTGGATCCTTAATCCATTAAACCACCAGGGAACTCCTTGACAGTTTTGAAGATTGTCTTAGGTCTCTCTCTACTTGCCCAAGAAATCATAGGAAAAGATCTTTTAACCTAATTAAGTCAAGTTTGTTCTACCACTGAATGCTTATTTTGAGGTTAGTTTCTCATAATAATTTTAAAAATTCTTATTTCATTTCATTAGGTTAAAAATATTTTACCAGCTATATTATCTCATGTCTTTGTGAGATTTGTCCTTTATCTCTTGCCAGGAAGTTATCATTTTGGCATCTTAAGCCAAAGTACAGAATACTAAATCCTTTCATCCTCACTATCTAATTAACCAACTGTTCAATTGCACATTGCTATTTTTCTTCCAACTAGAATTTCAATTAGAATAAAATTAAAACAAAAAATCTTTATCCTCATCTTCTAATTTTCTACACCATACTTTTTACACAAGTTCTCCACTTTTATAATATTTTGATATGTCATAAAGAATTATAGTTATATAATTAATATTTTGTTAATTTGTATAAAGTCATTGTTAAATTACTTTATCTTCTATGGTAGAAATAATTATTCTATTGTATTGTTTGAGTAGATAAGTACTTTATTTTGTTAGTGGAGTTTCGTTGGGTAAAAAACAACATAAATATTTCAGGGGCATATATAAGAAGAGACACTCTTTTATACAATAACTCAACTACCTTATTGAGAGGGTATCATGGGAAATTTTACTTATCTAGCTGAAGAAGAATTCTTATTCCTAATACTCCAATTTATTCTGATTTTATTTATCATTTTTTAATTTTATGTGTTCACAAGATTGACACAATGAGGTTAAAAACGAAAGGTTAAAAAACATACTCGAACAAATATTCTATTTTATTCTACAAAGTTTATCTTCTCTGAGTGCTGAAATCTCTAAACAAAGCTGTTGAAGTGCTTCATTCATGTTTTTTTGCATTAAAACCAATACAAAATTAAAGTTAAATGCTTCAATAAATGACTCTAATTATTTTACCTATGTATTTGAGTAATAATTGGTATATTAAGTTTCACATCCATTTTTCTTTTATAATTCATGTTACAATTCATATGGGTATTGACATAAAATCTAATAAATAGGATTTTTAATTGTCCTCAATATGGGTTGATTAACAAATGAAAAAATAAATAGATGATAGTTGTTTAACCTTGGGAAATGGCAACCTCTCTGATTCTTAATCTTTTCATTTGTAAAATGACAACAAATAAAAATTGTAAAATGATTTAAGAGAAAAAAGCTAATAAATAGGAAAATATATTTTTATTCATGCTGTTTTGATTCAGTTTAAATATGAATCTCATAGTGCAACCACCACATCACCACTCTGTAATTCCAAAATATTTTCATCCCCAGAAAGAAAATATGTACCTATCAGGATTCACTGCATCTTCCTTCTTCCCCTCTGCCCCTGGAAACCATTAACTTATGTTCTGTTTTTAGGGAAATGCCAATTTTGTCTTTACACATAAGTGGAATTATAGAATTAAGTAAGCTTTGAGTCTGGCTTCTTTCCATTAACCTAAATGTTTAAAGACTCAACCATGATGTGGCATATATCTGCACTCCAGTTTTAAGTCTTACTATTCTAATTTATATATATATGCTATATTTTATTTATCTTTTCATCAGTTAATAGAAAATTTGGTTATTTCCATTTTTTTGGCTATCATGAAAGATGCTGCCATGACCATTCATGTACAAGTTTTTATGTGACCATGTTTTCAGTTTTGAGGGGTATAAAACTAGGAGTTGAATTTTTGAATCATATGCAAACTCTGTTTAATTTATTGAGGAAACTGCTAAATTGTTTTCCTAAGTGGTTGCAACCTTTCACTCTCCTACCTGCTGTATATGATTGTTCTAATTGCTATATGACCTCATCAACATTTCTTTTAGAATTCTTTTTTTATGTTTTTTTATTTTATTTTTTTATTTTACCACTGTACAGCAAGGGGGTCAGGTTATCCTTACATGTATACATTACAATTACATTTTTCCCCCAGCCTTTCTTCTGTTGCAACATGAGTATCTAGACAAAGTTCTCAATGCTATTCAGCAGGATCTCCTTGTAAATCTATTCTAACTTGTGTCTGATAAGCCCAAGCTCCTGATCCCTCCCACTCCCTCCCCCTCCCATCAGGCAGCCACAAGTCTCTTCTCCAAGTCCATGATTTTCTTTTCTGAGGAGATGTTCATTTGTGCTGGATATTAGATTCCAGTTATATGTGATATCATATGGTATTTGTCTTTGTCTTTCTGGCTCATTTAACTCAGTATGAGATTCTCTAGCTCCATCCATGTTGCTGCAAATGGCATTATGTCCTTCTTTTTGATGGCTGAGTAGTATTCCATTGTGTATATAGACCACCTCTTCCGAATCCAATCATCTGTCGATGGACATTTGGGTTGTTTCCATGTCCTGGCTATTGTGAATAGTGCTACAATGAACATGCGGGTGCACATGTCTCTTTTAAGTAGAGTTTTGTCCGGATAGATGCCCAAGAGTGGGATTGCAGAGTCTTATGGAAGTTCTATGCATAGATTTCCAAGGTATCTCCAAACTGTTCTCCATAGTGGCTGTACCAGTTTACATTCCCACCAAGAGTGTAGAAGGGTTCCCTTTTCTCCACAGCCCCTATAGCACTTGTTATTTGTGGACTTATGAATGATGGCCATTCTGACTGGTGTGAGGTGATACCTCATGGTAGTTTTGACATGCATTTCTCTTATAATCAGCGATGTTGAGCATTTTCTCATGTGTTTGTTGGCCATCTGTATATCTTCTTTGGAGAAATGTCTATTCAGGTCTTTTGCCCATTTTTCCATTGCTTGATTGGCTTTTTTGCTGTTGGGTTGTATAAGTTGTTTATATATTCTAGAGATTAAGCCCTTGTCGGTTGCATCATTTGAAACTATTTTCTTCCATTCTGAAAGTTGTCTTTTTGTATTCTTTTGGGTTTCCTTTGCTGTGCAAAAGCTTGTCAGTTTGATTAGGTCCCATGGGTTTATTTTTGCTCTAATTTCCATTGCTTTGGGAGACTGACCTGAGAAAATATTCATGATGTTGATGTCAGAGAGTGTTTTGCCTATGTTTTCTTCTAGGAGTTTGATGGTGTCCTGTCGTATATTTAAGTCTTTCAGCCATTTGGAGTTTATGTTTGTGCATGGTGTGAGGGTGTGTTCTAGTTTCATTGCTTTGCATGCAGCTTTCCAGGTTTCCCAGCAATGCATGCTGAATGGAATTTCTTTTTCCCATTTTATGTTTTTGCCTCTCTTGTCAAAGATTAATTGACCATAGGTGTCAGGGTTTATTTCCGGGTTCTCTATTCTGTTCCATTGGTCTGTCTGTCTGTTTTGATACCAGTACCACACTGTTTTGATGACTGTGGCTTTGTAGTATTTCTTGAAGTCTGGGAGAGTTATGCCTCCTGCTTTGTTTTTGTTTCTCAGGATTGCTTTGGCGATTCTGGGTCCTTTGTGGTTCCATATAAATGTCTGGATTGTTTGTTCTAGTTCTGTGAAAAATGTCCTGGGTAATTGGATAGGGATGGCATTGAATCTATAGATTGCTTTGGGTAGTATGGCCATTTTTACAACTCATCAACATTTCTTATTGTCTGTTGTTACTGTCACTTGTATAGTCATTCTAGTAAAAGTGAACTATATCTCCTTGTGGTTTTGATTTACATTGGACAGATAACTAACAATGCTGAGAATGTTTTCACATGCTGGTTTGCCACTTGTATATCTTGTTTGAAGGAAATTCTATACAAATTCTTTTGCCCATTTTTAAATTGGATGTTTTGTCTTTCAAATGTTCACCTTTTAATGAGTTCTTTAGATAATGCCAAAACCTTAGGTGATATATGGTGTTTTCCATCAAATTTGAGGATTTTTCAGCAATTATTTCTTCAAATAGTCATTCTGTCTTTTCTCTCCTCTCCTCCTGAAACTTCTATTATGTGTATGTTGCTATGTTTTATGATGATACGCAGATCTTCAAGTTCATTCTTGTTCTTTTTTTCTTTTCTTCTCCAGACTAAATAGTTTTATTTAACCAAAATACAGGTTCATTGATCTTCTCTTCTGCCTGCTCAAATCTGCTGTTGAGTCCATTTAGTAAGTTTTTATATTTCAATAAATATACTTTACCACATGGAGGATTTCTATCTGGTTCTTTTTAAATCTCCTTGTTAATATTATTATTCCCTATTTGTCGAGATACCATAATTTTTTTTTTTGTCTTTTCTAGGGCTGCACCCATGGCATGTGGCTATTCCCAGGCTAGGGGTCTAATTGGACCTGTAGCCACGGACCAATGCCAAAACCACAGCAACACGGGATCTGAAACATGTCTGCAACCTACACCACAGCTCATGGCAACAGCGGATCCTTAACTCACTGAGCAAGGCCAGGGATTGAACCTGCAGCTTTATGGTTCCTAGTCAGATTTGTTAACCACTGAGCGACAGTGGGAACTCCTGTTGAGATACCATTCACATTATTTAATTCCTTAGACATTTTCTATTTTTTTTATCATATTCTAAAAAATTGACTTTAAACATTTGTCTAGTAATCCATATTTCTGGATATCCTCAGGGACAGTTTCAATTGATTGCCTTTTTTGTTCCTATGTGTGATCCATGCTTTCTCGATTTTGTATATTTCTTAATTTCTGGTTGAAAAATGTACACATTAAATAATGTAAAGTGGTGATTCTGGAAATTATATTTTCTGCCTACCAAGAGTTTTGCTTGCTGTTTGTTTTCTGCTATAATTTCGTAAATTCTGGATTTTTGCCATTCATGAACACTGATATGTTTGATTGAATAGCTTAGGGTCAGGCAATGTTTGCATGTAAATTTTCTTAAGTGTCTAAAACCAAGAACTCAATCAATATTTGCTGAGGGGCTCTGTGTGAGTATTGGGGTGTGCTTTTATACTTTACCAGGCATTTCACTTTACCTTCACATTCACTTCTTGATTGAGCAAAGCCTCAAGATTTTATGCAAAGATAAAAGCTTAGATCTTTCTTAGGTCTTTCCTTAGCCCATGCCCAGCCTGGTACACACATGCTCCAATGACTGCAAGTGACCTTCTAGATTCTGAGGAATATTTCATAGCATACCTAAGCCCTTATGAAGGCCTCGTTCTTTGGCTATTCCTTTCAAGTTCCATGGTTTGTTTATCATTTTCTCCAACTGTTATCCACTGCTCAAAGAAGCCACAAAGTTAAAGAATTGGCTTTAATGGTTATTGACAGTGGTCCCATGGAAACAGATTTTGAGATGGGTAAGCTCTGAGTCAGATCAAATAAATCAATGGGTTCTTCTAGGAAAGTTAAAATAATGACAATTATCTGAAAATGATGTTTTGAAAAGTTCTGCCTCACATTTTAACCTCTCTGGTGGCTGTCAGGTTGCTGGCTTTTATCTTGATTGTGGGACTTTTAGCTTTTAAAACTACTGTACAACTTGGAGGAAAGAAGAAAAGAATAAAAAATGTTATGAACCTTGCTGTTCTTACAAAGATTCAGTCATTTTTCTTGGAATAAAACTTCTAAATTTCTGCACCTCCTTGGTCAGTTTTCAGAAGTCTGAAAAAGTTAATTCTGAAAATTTTGTCCAGTGTTGTCAATATTTTTTTTTTTTCTTTTTAGGGCCACACTTGCAGTATATGGAAGCTCCCAGGCTAGGGGTCAAATAGGTCAAACTGGAGCTACAGCTGCTGGCCTATGTCATGGCCACAGCAATGATGGGATCCAAACTGCATCTGCAACCCACACCTCAGCTCCTGGCAATGCTGGATCCTTAATCCGCTGAGCAAGGCCAGGGATTGAACCTGCATCCTTATGGTTCCTAGTCAGATTCCTTAACCACTGAGCCATGACCAGAACTCCAGAATTTTCTTTCAAGAAGCGTAGCAGTGAAGGGAAGAAAGAGGGCATAACTCGAAAAGGACTTAGTGTCACAGATTTGTCTATAAAGAAAGTCAGGTTGTTACTACTGAGCCACAATGGGAACTCCTAATCGTTATTTTCTAAGGACACTTCAGGTCTAAAAGAATTCAAAATGTTATTATTAAAAGTGTGACATTTCTCATAACATTGGAAACTCCTCAAATTTCAACACTCATAGAATCTGAGTTGCATTCAAATCAAGCATAGTGTTTAAATTGTTAAATGCTATGCGTTATATAGTAAAAATTTTGCAATTTACATAATATGGAAAACATAGGAAGCTGTGTCTGGCTTCCTCTTACAGATAATAGTAAAATGTGAGAGGAGAATGATAATTTGAAGGAATTGTTAAATAAAAAAAACAGGATTTTGAAATTATGAAAAATTCTCAGCTCATCCATATTATTAAAAACAGAAAAACATGCTCTGGAAAAAACATCAAGGGTATGGGTGGAAAAATATTTGATAAAGAGGTCATGAGTGCAGCTCAAGCCATCGCAGTCACCTTTGAAGAAGTTAGGATGCACAGGTCTAAAAATTAAGAGGTGGAAATGGGAATGGCACTACAAACTATTACTCCTCATTACAGTAAAATTTTACTATTAATCACTAGCAATCTTTTTTTTTTTTTTTTAAATCTTTCTGGACCTTGAGCTTTGTTAACCTAGTGGTCTAGGTTCCAAAGGGAGAAATGCTTCCACCAGGAGACACAAATCATCCCTTAAACTGGGAGTTAACACTGCAACCTGGGCACTCTAGTCTCCTCAAGATTCTAAATCAGCAGGCAAAGAAGGGAGTTACTGTGTTGGCTGGGGTGACTGATACTCCACAATGGAAGAAAGGAAGCCATATAGGATATCCCCAAGGGCATCTCTGAGTATTACCATGCCCACTGATTAAAGTCAATGGAAAATAGTAACAACTCTAACTAGGCAGAACCACTACTAACAACCCATATCCTTCAACAATGAAGATTTGTCACCTTACCAGGTAAAGAACTGTCATCAGATGAGGTGCTTACTGAAGGCAAAGATGATACAAATGAATAGAGGAAGACGATAGCTATAAATACCAGTTATGACCATTTGTACAGTTATAAGGACTGAATTTTTCATAAGTATTTTCCCCTTATTTTATGGGTGCTTGTGTGTATCTATCTACCTAGTTTTCTGTCTACCTATCCATCCTATCTATCTAAATATGATATTTATTGAATATACATTTGTTTCAAGATTTTATATATTATATATAAAATGATGTTAAGCAAATATCTGTTTTTATCCTTCTATTATATTTTTATCATTTAATGTAGGTTGTATTGACTTTATATCATAGTACTTAAGTTTTGTTAACTTTACAGGATATCAACGAGAAGAGTAAACATCATCCAATGTCTTTGCATCTTCTCTGGAAAAAAGAGTTAGTACATTTTTGATTGTATGCAGGATAGTTACATCATGATAGGTAAATATATGACCTTGCTATTTTATTTGGAGATTAAGTATGGTTTGAAGAGTTGTATATAGATGTGAAGTTGAAAAGAGGTGGCTTTAGGATGGTTAATTTTATGTGTCAACTTATCTGGACCACAGTGCCCTTGTATTTGGGCAAATATTATTCTGGGTTTTTCCGTTAGATGTTTTTAGATGAGTTTTAAATTGGTGGACTTTGATTAAAGCAGAATTGTCTCTATAATGTGTGGACCTCATCTAGAGAATAGAAGGCCTGAACAGAATAAGAGAGTGATCTCCCAAAAACAAGAGGGAATCTCCACAGTTTGCCTTCAGACATCAGCTGCAACATTGACCTAACCAGTTCTACTGAAGACTACCTTTCAACTCAAACTGATAATTTCCAGAGTCTCCAGTCTGCCAGCCAACTCCACCAAGTTTTGGACTTGCCACACCTCCAAAATTAAATGAGTTAATTCCTTATACATTATATTAATTCTCTTTCTCTAAAGAACCTTAACATACTAATACAGAAGCTGAATTAAATTATGTGATAATAAGTATATCAAATGCTCAAAAATTTGACATATGAGAAATTAATGACATAATTTAGAAAAAATCCAGTTATCAATATTTTATAATATGCAAAATAATTGTAAATGAATTTTGGGGCAGTGATATCTATAAATGATTTTATAATATGTTTCATAAATTTTATGAAGTGAATTAATCAGATAAACAAACATTACTAAGAGTATAGTCTTTCAGATACAGTAAAAGGTGGTTGATATAGATTAAGCAATGTTGAGACACATAATTTTCAAATTTTGAGTTGCTGCATCTTCAAAATAGATTTCTTTCTTTTTATTGCTTTGAAAATTAACTTAGGTGGATTTAACTCATAGGAGACAACATTTAATTATCTATGATTCCAGAAGACTGTATCTTATTATCACTATGTTGAATAAATTGTGTGTGCATTCTATGAAAAAGTAGAGTATCAGTTTACAACCTCAGATTTGTTTATTATACTTTGATATTTATTTGAAAAAATAAGAGCAATCCTGTGTGTTTATATTCATAGAGTTTATTCTAAAAACTTATAAACATCAGTGATAAGAGTATTTAAAAGAAAACCATGACTCTTTTATTCCAATTTAAATTTAAGAAATGGACTAATTTGAATTCTGACTAGAAACAGGGGCAGTCTGCCAAAGCTATGTAAATTTCAAAAACATCTTTCTTGCTGTTGTTTCAATTTACATAGAATACAAATATACTGGGAATAAGTGAGTGCATGGATATATACTATCTTTTTATGTGGTATTTCATGATATATTTCAAAGACTGAAAAAAAGCAGCATATCTGAGTCTCCTTTTTATTAAAAAACCAATTAGATGCATACCAATCTACTCTATTGCCTAACTGTATAAATATATATTTATATATGTATCTCATACTTTTGAAAATATATTTTCATTCTCTATATTACATATGTAAATATTTTATATATTTGTATATACATGTAAATTCATTTTTAACACACAGAATTCCAGAATTTAAAATGAAATAAATCATATAATATAATTTTTCACGATATGGCATAATTTCCCTCAAAAAAGGCAAGATAGGATATCTCTTTTCTTGTTAAGAAGGATGGAACTAAAAAGACATCAGAGGTGCATTCACATTAATAATTCATTTCAACATCCTCTATTTTTCTATATGAATTCTTAACACACATACAGAAATATCCTTGCAAACAAATTAAATGGTAAGAATTATGGTTTCAGGGTTGACAATTTAGTTTCACAGGTGTTACTAATTTAAGAGCAATTTAAATCTTTGAACAAATAAAATATATTAAAGAGATGTCTAGGAGTTCCCGTTGTGGTGCCAGGAAACAAATCTGACTAGGAACCATGAGGTTGCAGGTTCAGTTGCAGGTTCGATCCTTGGCCTAGCTCAGTGGGTTAAGGATCTGGTATTGCCATGAGCTGTGATGTAGGTCACAGATGCATCTCAGATCTGGCGTTGCTGTGGCTCTGGCATAGGTGGGCAGCAACAGCTCCAATTAGACCCTTGGCCTGGGAACCTCCATATGCCATGGGCATGGCTCTAAAAAGATTAAAAAAAGAGAAGGAAAAAAAAAGATGTCCAATATTAAAGCGGCTAGAGTGCAGGAGTTACTGAAGGGATAGAAGGAAATTGAAGTTCCTGTCATGGCTCAGCTGTTAATGAATCCAACTAGGAACCATGAGATTGTGGGTTTGATCCCTGGCCTTGCTCAGTGGGTTAAGGATCCGGTGTTGCCATGAGCTGTGGTGAGGTTGCAGACACGGCTTGGATCCCACATTGCTGTGGCTGTGGTGTAGGCCGGTGGCTACAGCTCTGATTAGACCCCTAGCCTGGGAACCTGCATATGCCTCGGAAGCAGTCCTAGAAATGGCAAAAAGACAAAAAAAAAGATAGAAGGAAATCATCCAATAATTTTTTGAAATTTATCTTATGTCCTAAAAGCCACGAAAGGATGAATCGTTCTACTTGTTACTACATTTAATATCAACATAGTATCAATTAAATTGGTAGATATATTATCATTATTTATAATCATAATAAGCATTTAAATGTTATTTATTCTAAGTTTATTACCCAAAGTCAAAGATGGTCATGTCTTCTATATTCTATGCTATATGTTAAAAAATTACTTAATAGGAAGAGATCTTAACTAATGCTAAATTTTAAGACTAAGACTTTCAAAGCCTAACAGAATAACACTTATTTTAAGCAGGACTAGTTGATGTTGAAATTTTTGGGCCCTAAGTCTCATTAATGTGTAGCCTTTAATAAGTCTTTTCCGCCAGTTCCCACTGGCTTTGTGGCTGTGAATGAAGAATACTGCCTGCCGTAGCAGTAAACAAATGATGTTATAGCCATCAAGCCATCTTCCTCTGTGGCCATCCCCAACTGCACCCTGAGAGTATTCAGGATGGAGAAAGCTAGGTACTGCCTTAAATAGTTAAGGGATATACCAAAGGAATGATTTCTATGAGCCCAGACTCTTGCATCTTCCCATACCTACCTAAAAGCTAAATATATTATTAACATGAGATGTCTATTTTTAATAGTAATCTTTTGATGTTCTAACTACTTGGTTTTTGTTGCCAAAACTCCTGTATATACTGGCTCCTCCCTTACTTCTTCAGAGCAGTCCTTCAGAACAATTTGAGAGGCTGCTTCCTGGATATAAGCCCTCAGCAAGTCCACTGAAAAAAACATAATTTTCAGCTTTTAGGTTGTGAATTTTTTTTCAGTCAATGGTTTCAATATAGTTCATTACTCTTTATATCCCATGTGGTTTGCTGTAGTTTCACAACACATTTAAATATTCAAATGGCTCTGACCATTCAAATGCAGCCTGTGTGGGGAGGAAAAAAAAAATCATTCTCTAGAGCTAAATCTCCATTCCTTCCTTCCATCTCACTTTTTCTTTACCCTCTCTATCTCTTTATAATTCTACCTTTCATTCTTGCCTTCTGTCTGGTTTTCTTTTCTACCTTCATTTATTTTTTCATTTTACTATTTAGTGAGTATACAATTCATCATCTGGAGTTAATACATCTAAATTATCCTACCAAATCAAACAATTACAATTCCAGATATAAGACAATTATACTATCAAACTAAATGGAATTATTACACATTTAATAATTCTTATTTTCCACATTTTACATACATCTTATTGGTTAAGAACAAGTAATTAAGATACATTAATAATAACCTTGGGAGCACACCAACCCTGTTGCTGCCACCACCGAATGCTCTGGGCAGTGCCCACAGACATGATCTCTCTCGTGTCCCAGGATCCTACAACTAGGAGCAGGCTGTGTAGCACATCCTGTGTGGGCTAAGTGAGACAGGATGTGCCTTGAATAGTCTGCAAGTGGCTGGCAGAGGTAGGCATGGTATGCTACCACTGGGGTTCCCTAAACAGTCACCAGCTGTGGTTTCAATCACCTCAGAGGAGGGAATTGCAATAGAACACTACCTGTTTCAGCCCTCACTCCCCTGGGAACTCACACACCCTGCTGCTGCCACAGCCAAATGCTCTGGGCACCTTGTAAATCTGCCTAAGTGCATTACCACTTCCAAGGTCCCTGCAACTAGGAGTACTCTGTGCAACCTTCCCACAGGTCCTTGCTGCTGTTAAGAGCCCAGCAACCAGGCACTGACTACTAGCCATACCCATTGCTTCCTTCTCCCTGGAAACACACTCAGTATGCTGGGGATAACAGCCTGCTCACACCAAAGAAAGAGACAGCAAATATTCAAACTCCCACAGCAAAAATCAATAGTAACCCCCCACAAAATATAAAGGGGTGCTCTTGTATAGAAGTAGCCTTATAAGACTATAATTTGGCTTCCCTAAACTCACAGAAAAAGAAAAACAAAAGCAAGATGAAGAAGCTCAGAAACCATTCCCAATTAGAAGAACAGAATTCACATGAAGCAGCAAACAATGAAACAGACCTCTGCAGTCTGACAAACACTGAGTTCAAAAGGGAGGTAGTGAAAATACTGAAGGAATGAAGGCTGAATATCAAGGAATTAAGAGTGGATATGAACACTAATGCAGATTCCTTTAGAAAGGAACTAGGAAATATAGGAGGAACATAGAAAAATTAGAAAATTCATTTGCAGAGATGCAAATTGAGCTAAAGGCATTAAATAGCAGAATGAATAATGTAGAGGAATGAATTAGTAACTTGGAAGATAGAATGGAAATCATTCAATCAGGACAGCAAACAGAAAATCAAAAGAAAAAACATGAAAGCAATAAAAGAGATATATGGGATAATATAAAGTGGGCCAATCTATGAATAATAGGAATTCCAGAAGGAGAAAAAAAGAAAAAGGGATAGAAAATATATTTGAAGAAATTATGTCTGAAAACTTTCCAAATCTAAAGGAAACTGATATCAAGATACAGGAAGCACAAAGGGCCCCAAAAAAGTCTGACTCAAATAGGCCCACACCAAGACATATTATAATAAAAATGGCAAAAGTTAAAAACAAAGAGAGAATTCTAAAGATAGCAAGAAAAAAGCAAAGCATTAATTATAAGGGAACCCCCATAAGGCTATCAGCTGATTTCTCTACAGAAACACTACAGGCCAGAAGGGAGAGGCAAAATATAGTTAAAGTGCTGAAAGGAAAAAAAAATCCGCAAACTAGAATACCCTATCCAGCGAGAGTATCATTTAAAAGAGGAGAAATAAAGAATTTTTTCCAACAAACAAAAACTAAGAGTACAGCAATACTAAACCCTTTCTAAAAGAAATACTGAAAGGGCTTCTCTAAATTAAAAAAAAAAAAAGTAAGAGGAAATAGGATGGAGGAAACCACAATTGGAAAGCAGTCACTTAAATAAACCAGCCTACAGATCTAAACATGAAGATATTAAAAAAAAAATCAAAATCATACTATGAGGGGAAGGAAAGTAAGAAAATATAGATTCTTTTTTAAATTATTTTAATAATGTGTTTAAGCCTATATGACTATCAGGCTAAAGCAAGTGGATAAAGGAAAGGGTTAACATACTTAAAAAACAGGGCAACCACAAATCAAAACCAAACATTACATGCACAAAAACTGAAAAGAAAAGTATTCAGGCATAAAATAAATGCAAATCATCCAACAAAAAAAGAAAGGAGGAAAAGAGAAACATAGAATCAACTGGAAAACAAGGTTTAAAGTGGCAATAAATACATATCTATCAATAATTACCTTAAATATCTATAGACTGAATGCCCCAATCAAAAGGCACAGTGTGGCAGATTGGATAAAAAAGCAAAAACCTATCATGTGCTGTTGTGAGACATGTTTTTATAATATTTTCTTAGCCTCTTTGCTGAAAACTCCATCTTGTCCTTCCTTACTTTGTCCTGTCATCCTGCTTGAGAAACAGTCTCGGTGATGGTAAATGAATTAAGCTTAAGAACAAAGACCTAAGGGCATGGGTTATTCGTGGGGTCAGCAGAATGTGGATATAATACAATGGTCTAGGCGCACCTTTGCACAAGCATGATATGTCCTCTAAAGAATAAGAGAAAGAGGAACCTCATGACCAAGTGGTTTATTAACAGAATATGCTTGAGAATAGAGAACTAAGGTGCAAACCTAGGCACCCAGGGTTGCCACAAGTAAGCATGCCTTTTGCAGAAGCACAGTGAGGATTCTCTGAAATGCTATGCATAGATAGCTAACTCAAAAGCTAATGATTCTTAAATGCCTATAGTTTAGAGTAAAAAGTTTAACCATTTACCAGCTAAGTGACTTTTAAAATAATAATAATAAAAAAAACCTATACCCTGCACCTACAATCCCCTTTTTGCTTGAGGTAATCCTCAAGAGCACAATAAAAGCAGTGTAGTTTCTTGAGGCGGGGCTCTTGGTCCCTGAGACCTTGAGTCCCCTGGTTCCCACCTTTACTTAAGATAAATGTCTCTGTGTCTTGATTAATGTTAACTTTTTTTCCTTAAGTTTCATAGCACCCGTTCTTCAGCCCCATCCTGCTGAGCTGGTCTTGGCAATGTGCTAACTACAAGAGATTCACCGTAGGACAAAGGACACATATAGATTGAAAGTGAGGGGATGGGAAAAGTTATTTTATGCCAATGGACAAGACAGGAAAGCAGGAGTTGCAATACTCATATCAGACAAAAGAGACTTTAAAATGAAGGCCATAAAGACAAAGAAGGACACTATATAATAGTAACAGGATACATTCAAGAAGAGGATATTACAATCATCAATATGTATGATATATGTCCCTAATATAGGAGCACCCAGATAGCTACAACAAATACTAACAGACATAAAAGGAGAAATTGATGGGACTACAATAATATTCAGAGACTTTAACACCCCACTCACTAATGGACAGATCCTTTAGACAGAAAATCAATAAGGCAATGGTGATCCTAAAGGACACAATAGAAAAGTTTGACTTAATCGACATTTTTAGGACATTACATCCAAAACATCAGAATATACATTCTTTTCAAGTGCACATGGAACATTCTCAAAAATTGATCACATAATGGGGCACAAAGCTAGCCTCAACAAATTTAAGAGTATAGAAATTATTTCAAGCATCTTCTCTGACCACAATGGCATGAAACTAGAAATTAACCACAGGAAAAAGAAATAAAAAACTAACTACAATGAGACTAAACAACGTGCTATTAAAAAACCAATGGGTCAATGAGGAAATCAAGAAGGAAATGAAAAACTACCTCAAGACAAATGGTAATAAAGACACAACCACTCCAAATCTATGGGATGCAGAAAAAGCAGTGCTCAGAGGGAAATTCACAGTAATAAAGGCCTTCCTCAAAAAAGAAGCAAAATCTCAAATTGACAAATTAACCCACCACCTAAATGAATTAGAAAAAGAAGAAAAAAAAAAAAAACTAAAGTCAGCAGAAGGAAGGAAATCATAAAGATCACAGAGGAAATCAATAAACTAGGGATTCAAAAAACAATAGAAAAAAATCAATAAAACTAAAGATCTGGTGCTTTGAAAAGGTAAACAAAATAGACAAACCTCTGGCCAGACTTACCAAGAAGAGGAGAGAAAAAACCCAAATAAATAAAATAAGAACTGGAAGAGGAATACCGAAGAAATACAAAAAACCATAACAGAATACTATGAAGAATTACATGCCAACAAATTTGATGACCTAGAAAAAAATGGACAACTTTCTAGAGACTTACAGCCTGCCAAAACTGAATCAAGAAGAAACAGATTAACAGAACAGACCTATCACTAGAAATGAAATTGAAGAGGTCATAAAAACACCCCCTACAAATAAAAGTCCAGGACCAGATGGCTTCACAGATGAATTCTACCAACCATACAAAGAGGAATTTATACCCATTCTCCTTAAACTTTCTCAAAAGGTTGAAGAAGAAGGAACACTTCTAAAGACATTCTATTTCACCACCATCACCTTAATAACAAATCTGACAAAAATATCATCAAAAAAGAAAACTATAGGTCAATATCTTTGGTGAATACAGACGCAAAAATTCTCAACAAAATTTTAGCCAACTGATTCCAACAACATACAAAAAAAGATCATACACCATGACCAAGAGAGATTAATCCCAGGTTCACAAGGATTGTTCAACATATGCAAATCAAAGTCACACCACATTAACAAAAGAAAAGTCAAAAACCACATAATCAACTCAATAGATGCGGAGAAAGCATTTGACAAAGTACAAGATCCATTGATGATCAAAACTCTTACCAAAGTGGGTATAGAGGAAACATACCTCAACATAATAAAAGTCATTTATGACAATCCACCAACAAGTGTAAAACTCAATGTAGAAAATCTTAAAGCCTTCCCACTAAAATCTGGAACAAGACAAAGATGCCCACTCTCACCACTGTTAATTCAGCATAGTATTGGAAGTCCTAGCCAAAGAAACAGATAAACAAAAGAAATAAAAGGCATCCAAACTGGAAAAGGAGAGGTAAAATTGAACTGTATGCAGGAGTTCCCGTCGTGGTGCAGTGGTTAACGAATCCGACTAGGAACCATGAGGTTTCAGGTTCGGCCCCTGCCCTTGCTCAGTGGGTTAACGATCCAGCGTTGCCATGAGCTGTGGTGTAGGTTGCAGACGCGGCTCGGATCCCACGTTGCTGTGGCTCTGGCGTAGGCCGGTGGCTACAGCTCCCATTCAACCCCTGGCCTAGGAACCTCCATATGCCGTGGGAGCAGCCCAAGAAATAGCAACAAAAAAAAAAAAAAAAAAAAAAAGACAAAAAGACAAAAGACAAAAAAATTGCACTGTATGACATGATACTATACATAGAAAACCCCAAGGACTCAAAAATTACTCATACTGATCAACAAATTCAGCAAAGTTGCAGGATATAAGATTAACATTCAGAATTCAGTCACATTTCTTTATAGTAAAAATGAAATATTAGAAAAGGAATACAAAAATACAATACCTTTTGAAATTGCATCCAAAAAAATCAAATGCCTATAAATAAACCTGACCAAGGAGGTGAAAGGCTTACATACTGAAAACTATAAAACATTCAAGGAAATTAAAGAGGATTCAAAGAAATGGAAAGATAGTCCATGCTCCTGGGTTGGAAAATTAATATCTTAAAAATGGCCATACTACCCAAAGCAATCTAGATTCAATGCAATCCCTATTAAATTACCCATGACATTTTTCACAGAACTAGAATAAACAATCCAAAACTTTATATGGAACTACAAAAGAACCATAATTGCCAAAGCAATTCTGAGGAACAAAAATGAAGCAGTAGGCATAACTCTCTGAGACTTTAGGCAATCTTACAGAGCCACAGTCATCAAGACAGTGTGGTACTGGTGCCAAAATAGACATAGAGACCAATGGAACAGAATAGAGAACCCAGAAATAAACTCAGACACCTATGGTAAATTAATCTTCAACAAAGCAGGCAAGCATATAAAAATGGGATAAAGACAGTCTTTTCAGTAAGTGGTGCTGCGAAAACTGAACATCTGCCTGTAAATCAATGAAACTGGAACATACCCTCACACCATGCAAAAAAGTGGACTCAAAATGGCTTAAAGACTTAAAATATACGACAGGACAACATCAAACCCCAAGAAGAGTACATAGGCAAAACATTCTCTGATATCAACCTTACAAATATTTTCTCAGGTCAGTCTCCCAAAGCAACAGAATAAAAGCAAAAGTAAACTAACAGGACCTAATCAAACTGACAAAATTTGGCACAGCAAAGAAAACTTTAAAAAAAATACAACTTAGATAATGGGAGAAAATAGTTTAAAATGATGCAACAGACAAGGACTTAATCTCTAAAATATACAAACGACTTACACAACTCAACAGCAAAAAAGGCAACAACCCAATTGAAAAATGGGCAAAAGACCTGAATAGACATTTCTCCAAGAGGGTGATACACAGATGGCCAACAAGCACATCAAAAAATATTCAACATCAGTAGTTATTAGAGAATTGCAAATCAAAACTACTGTGATGTACCACCTCACTCCAGTCAGTATGGCCGTCATTAACATCAACAAATATCAAATGCTGGGGAGGGTGTGGAGAAAAGAGAACCCTCCCTCACTGTTGGTGGAAATGTAAATTGGTACAACAATTATGGAGAACAGTATGGAGGTACCTTAGAAAACTATACATAGAACTACCATATGACCCAGCAATTCCACTCTTGGGCATATATCCGGACAAAACTTTCCTTGAAAAACACACATGCACCTACATGTTTATTGAAGCACTATTCACAATAGCCAAGACCTAAATGTCCATCAAGAGATGATTGGATTCAGAAGGGGTATATATACACAATGGAATACCACTTAGCTATAAAAAAGAACAAAATAATAACATTTGCAGCAACATGGATGGAATTAGAGACACTCCTACTGAGTGAAGTAAGTCAGAGAAAGCAAATACCATATGATATCACTTATAATTGGAATCTAATATACACACAAACGAACCTTTCTACAGAAAAGATAATCATGAACATGGAGAACAGACTTGTGGTTCCCAATGGGGAGGGGAGAATGGATTGGGAATTTGGGGTTAATTAATGCAAACTATTGCCTTTGGAATGGATAAGCAATGAGATCCTGCTGTATAGCACTGGAAATTTTCTAGTCACTTATGATGGAGCATGGTAATGTGAGAAAAAAGAATGTATACCTGTATATATAACTGGGTCACTTTGCTGTACAGTAGAAAATTGACAGAACACTGTAAACCAGCTATAATGGAAAAAATAAAAATCATTATAAATGAAAAAAATAAAAAAACAAAAGTACTTAAGATATATTAAGCATCTACTGTGCCAAGTACAATAATAATACAATAATAATAATAATTTATATTCATTGAATACTCAAGTGCTTTACAAGAAATAACAATATAAAAACCACATACTATGAAATTGAGCCTTAGAAAGACAGTTTCTTTTGGTACACACAGATATGTTCCTTCTTTAATTCTTCCAACAAGTGTAACTAATTTTTTATATTTTAGAGTTAACAAATTTTGAAGAATCTGTAGAATGTTAACTTTTTAAAAGTGATATCTGCAAGGTCATAAATAAGAGTAGCTCAGATATTTGAATGAATTTATATGTAATTCCAAATAACACGCACATCCTTTCCAACAAAATTATAGAATGTAATATCTATGAAATGAACAAGTATTTAAACAATTAGCACTTTAAAAAAAAAACAAGATTTATTTTTTCTAAGTAAAATAACATAGAAAATTGTTTCTGTGAACTCTACTACAGAGGACATTTTTTCAGATTATCTGAAGAAATATTATGATTTATGCAAAAATTTATATATGATAAAATGAAAGCTCCTTTCTTTCTTACATAATATGTATCATAAACTATTCATTACTCAAAATATTTTTTTCTCTTTTATGTGGATAATAATTTAAAAGTCCTGAGTATTTATTACTACAATACATGTTAAGTTTGAGATATATCTGTGGACAATTTCTTATTTTTCAAAATATATTCATATAACTTACTGCTGACCGATGAGACTGACTATGTAGCAGCAATCAGTTACATTATTAATTCTGATGGAAGCAAAATAGGAGGTTGAGGTAATCAGAACAGTCCACAAGGATATGGAGATCAGTGATTTCAATCTTATCTTGTGACTTGAAATGCAAATGTAATTTTAAATAGAAAAATATCTTTAAAATTTCACTAACCTCAATGAAAATTTATATCATGAAAAATAATAAAATATTTTAGTAAAATTAATTTTAATAACTTTTAGGTACTGAATGTTTATAACTCCTCCTCTTCCTCCCCCCTTTCATATGTTGAAACCCTACTTCCCAATGTTAAGGTGTTAGGAGGTGGTAACTTTGAGAGATAATTAAGATTAAATGAATCCTTGAGGAAGGTACTCTCATGATTGGGTTTAGTGCTCTTTTAAGAATCACAAGAGAATTGGTGTCCTTTCTTTCTGTCATATGAGAACACAATGCCATGTGAGAACATGATTTGCACCTTGCCAACAGGAAACATGGCTCTTGCTAGAACCCAGCCATTTTGGCACCTTGATCTCAGACTTCCAGGATCCAGAACTGTGAGAAATAAAACTCTGCCATTTCTAAGGCATCCAGTCTATGGCATTTGGTTATAGAAGCCCCAAATGACTAAGATAAGAATTATATTTATTTTAGATATTGCCTTATGGGACACTTTTGAAAGTTTTTCCTTTTTTACCTTTTATCTTTTTTTCTAACTTTTACAAATTATGAAACTGGAAAAAACTTGTTTTCATTTTTCCATTTTTTAAACACAAATGATCAATGGAATTTTATTCTTAAACATGTTTTAAACACAAAAACTACGTGCACACACACACACACACACACATCTATGCATAGGCTGCCAGCTTTTCTATCTTTAAATCTGTTGAAGCAGTAGTGTTAGACCTATGGGACTAGATACTTTATTTGTCCTAAAAGGAGCTTTACTTTAAACAAATCATCTCCATTAACCTAAATAACCAAAAAGCATTGTTGTCATTTCTCAGAACTATACTGAGAAATTTTCATTTTCAGAAAGGCATTTCTGAAGCATCAGTATCTGAGAATTTATTTCTTGAAAAGAAAAAATGATATTGTTTCTAATAGTGCATTTTTATGGTCTGGACTCTAATTTCCAAGATAGCCATAGAATTAATAACCTATTAATGAAAATAGAAGCCTAGGAATAATTTTGAAATCCCAAACTCCCACCTCACACTCTTTAGGTTTCTGAGAATAAGTAATTTTTTGTCATCATAGGCATATATACATATATATATATATATATACTCTTTTTCTGAACAGGTTTTTTTAAGTGTCTTGAGAAAATAGAAACTGTAAAGCTTTAAAGAACTCTTTATCATTGAAGATGCAATTAATTTTGCCCAGGTGTGGTATCATAATTGATACATCAAGCCCATGTGCTATATACAAGTAACACAGTTTTGTAAGGAGACAAATTGTTGTTTTAAAATTACTTTAATGTAGGCATATATTGCCTTCAAATACAACAAATTTTTAATACTAAATTGGGAAAATAATCTTGATAAATATGCTTAAGACATTTTATCTAGCTGACTATTTTTCTTTATGATTTAAAAATAAGCATAATGTGTCATGAACAGATACTTCAAATTATAAAAACAGAGTTAAAAAATGAATGTTCAGTAAGGAGTACTATGATGACATGAAGGAAAACTACAAAATATGTCCTTTTTTTCCTAATTTTTTTATTGTTTTTCAAAGGTTTTAATTTCTTTTGGGTTTCCTTTGCTGTGCAAAAGCTTTTCAGTTTGATTAGGTCCCATGGGTTTATTTTTGCTCTTATTTCTATTGCTTTGGGAGACTGACCTGACAAAATATTCATGATGTTGATGTCAGAGAGTGTTTTGCCTATGTTTTCTTCTAGGAGTTTGATGGTGTCCTGTCGTATATTTAAGTCTTTCAGCCATTTGGAGTTTATTTTTGTGCATGGTGTGAGGGTGTGTTCTAGTTTCATTGCTTTGCATGCAGCTGTCCAGGTTTCCCAGCAATGCTTGCTGAATAGACTTTCTTTTTCCCATTTGATGTTCTTGCCTCCCTTGTCAAAGATTAATTGACCATAGGTGTCAGGGTTTATTTCCGGGTTCTCTATTCTGTTCCATTGGTCTGCCTGTCTGTTTTGATACCAGTACCACACTGTTTTGATGACTGTGGCTTTGTAGTATTTCTTGAAGTCTGGGAGAGTTATGCCTCCTGCTTGGTTTTTGTTTCTCAGGATTGCTTTGGTGATTATGGGTCTTTTGCTGTTCCATATAAATTTTTGGATTGTTTTTTTTAGTTCTGTGAAAAATGTTAGGGTAAGTTGATAGGGATTGCATTGAATGTGTAGATTGCTTTGGGTAGTATGGCCATTTTTACAATATTGATTTTCCCAATCCAGGAACATGGAATATCTTTCCATTTCTTTACATCTTCTTTGATTTCTTTGATTAAAGTTTTATAGTTCTCGGCATATAGGTCCTTTACCTCTTTGGTCAGGTGTATTCTGAGGTATTTGATTTTGTGAGGTGCAATTTTAAAAGGTATCATATTTTTGTATTCCTTTTCTAATATTTCATTGCTGGTATACAGAAATGCAACTGACTTCTGAATGTTAATCTTATATCCTGTACTTTGCTGAATTGATTAATCAGTTCAAGGAGTTTTGGGGTTGAGTCCTTAGGGTTTTCTATGTATAGTATCATGTCATCTGCATACAGTGATAGTTTAGAAATGGACAATTTTCTAGAATCTTACAGCCTGCCAAAACTGAATCAAGAAGAAACAGACCAAATGAACAAACTGATCACTAGAAATGAATTTGAAGATGTCACAAAAACACTCCCTACAAATAAAAGTGCAGGGCCAGATGGCGTCACAGGCGAATTCTATCAAACATATAAAGAGGAACTGGTGCCCATCCTCCTTAAACTCTTTCAAAAGGTTGAAGAAGAAGGAATACTCCCAAAGACATTCTATGGTGCCACCATCACCCTCATTCCAAAACCAGACAGAGATACCATGAAAAAAGAAAACTATCACCCAATATCTTTGATGACTATAGATGCAAAAATTCTCAACAAAATCTTAGCCAACCGAATCCAACAACATATCAAAAAAATTATACACCATGACCAGGTTGGGTTCATCCCAGGTTCACAAGGATGGTTCCACATACACAAATCAATCAACGTCATACACCACATTAACAGAAGAAAAGTCAAAAATCATATGATCATCTCAATAGACACAGAAAAAGCATTTGACAAAATCCAACATCCATTCATGATCAAGACCCTCACCAAAGTGGTTATAGAGGGAACATTCCTGAATACAATCAAAGCCATTTATGATAAACCCACAGCAAATATAATACTCAATGGGGAAAAACTGAAAGCCTTCTCACTCAAATCTGGAACAAGACAGGGATGCCCACTCTCACCACTGCTCTTCAACATAATTTTGGAAGTCCTAGCCACAGCAATTAGACAAACAAAAGAAATAAAAGGCATCCATATTGGAAGCATTGTTTTTACCTCTATTTAATAAAAATTGTTTTCTAATTTTGAATTCTCTCAATACTCATTGATTCCTTAAATATATAGGAGTTCATCCTTTCCCATGTATGCTTTTCTTGTCTCAATTGCAGATTATAAATGACTTGAAAGCCAGTAGTCTTATTATTCTAAAACAAAAATTAGTGGGTGCATCATATACTTGTAATTGGTACCTGTGTAGTATATAAAAGTAAGACAAAAAGAAACAAAAAATATTGTTACTAAGAAATTAATTCCTAAACAGCCACATCACCACTACCACCACTAACGAGAGGTACTTGACCTCCATTTCATGTGGGATACCATTTGATTTTAGAGCCTGGTTCTAGTAATACTCTTCTTGTATTATTTAAGCACAGAACATACTGTTTTGAAGAATATACTAGTTGCTTCAGGTGGCATGTAAATAATACATGCTAAGGTGAAAATAAATAATATATGCTAGGTGAAAATAAGTTCAAAGTATTAATTCCCCTATCTAATAGTAATAAATTAACTAAAAAGCTGTTAGCAGAAAGCCCTGTTTTCTGATAGTACTATCAGTTATTAGAAATTATGAGAAGATTTCATGTTTCACAGTACTAGAAGTGCTTCCTTCTCACCTACTATCAGGGCACCTTATTCCATTCCTATCACCCCCACAATCTTCCAGCCCATTATTTCATCCTTGGAAGTACTAAAATCATAGAAGACCCTCAAAACTTATTACCTCATCTCCAATGTTATTTTTTTATTCAAAACTGCAATAAGAAGAGTATCCTCCAAAATAAACAATCAAACCAACAAACAAACCAACAAACAAAAAAGCTGCTTTGATCATGCTCTGTTACTCAGAGTAGATATTTACAAACATAAAATTCAAGATACTCAGTCTGGTATTTAAAACCCTCTTTGAACACATTTGAGTCAAGAAATGGTAATTCAGATTATTTTCAATTGATTATTCTATAAAAACAATTAGAATATCCAGACAAACTTAGTAAGTTTATTTTTCAACAAATTTAGATTTATAAGGATATGTAAAAAAACTGGACAGGGTTTCCATTATCACCTTTGTCTTATTCAGTTTGGGTAGCTGTAATAAAATACCATAGACTAGATACTTCATAAACAACAGAAGTTTATTACTCATAATTCTAGAGGCTCAGACATCCAAGCTTATGCTACTGGAGGATGAGTAAGAGCTAGTGAGAGCCTGCTTTCTGGCTCATATATGGAAATGTCCCATGGTATAAGTTGAGATGGAGTTCTATGTGGTCTCTTTTACAAAAACATTAATTCCATGTATAAGGTCATTCTTCTCCTGCCCTAAGATTCTCCCAAAGCCCACACCTCCTAATAACATATCTTCAGGTATTAAGATTTCAACTTATGAATTTTAGGGATGACACATTCAAACCATATGGCACTCCTCATTTTCTCCTGTTGTTACATCTTAAATCTCCATGATACATATGTCTAAACTATAACTACACATGATGTTAGTTTTAGTACCAAAAACTAAACTTCAGACTTCATTCGAATTTCACCAGTTTTCTACCAATGTGATTTTTTTTTTGCTCCAGGAATCCAATCCAGGATAACAAATCCATTTAATTTCATGTTTCCCTAGTTTTCTCTAGTTTGTAAATGTTTCTCAGTCTTTTCTAATTTCCCATGACTTTGGCAGTATTGAAGACTTCCAGTCATGTACTTTGGAGAATATCTTTATTTTCTCTCTTTCTGTTTTTTTTTTTTTTTTCTCCCCCTGGGCTTTTTAGGGATGCACTTGCAGCATAAGGAAGTTCCCAGACTAGGGATCAAATTGGAGCTGCAGCTGCTGGCCTACACCACAGCCACAGCAATGTAGTATCTGAGGCGTGTCTGTGACCTAACACAATGCTGGATCCTTAACCCACTGAGTGAGGTCGGGGATCAAAACTATGTCTTCGTGGATACTAGTCGAATATTTGTTACCGCTGAGCCAAAACAGGAACTCACTGGAGAATATCTTTCAAGTTAGCTTTGTCTGATACTTTCAGTGTGGGTAATTTCTACTAAAATATCATTAAGTTTACCATACTTTTACCTGTTCTGTTGAACCTACTAATGAGTCCATTAAAGGCCTTCTTTATTTCTGTTACACTGTTTTTATTTTCTCTCAATTCCATTTTTTCTTAGTTTCCACATCTTCTTACAAATAACTTATTTGTGCCTGTATTCATTAGCACCTTTAACACATTAATCATATTTATTTAAAGTTCTCTGCCTAGTAGTTCCCATATCCATGTCTCATTCTCATAATTGAATTGTCTCTTCAGATTGCTTTTTTTTTTCCTTGAATTTGTCAAGCTTGGTAATTGTTTGATGAATACTGGACATGTTGTATCAGACTATACACATCGGGGAGCTTATTTTTAGTGTCTGGAAAAGAGTACCATTTCCTTCTCCTAGGCCTTTAACATGACAGTTTGTGTGAATCTATTCTTGAGTTAATGTGTGTAAATTTGTTGTTACTGTGGTTAGCAGCTGGAATTTGCTGTTATGTCTACAAGATACCTCAAATTCCCGTAGCGATACTTTGTTTTTTGTCTTCCTGATAGGATCTTGGGCCGCCCTTTGTACTGTTTCCCTGAAAGTATCTCTCTTGCAGCTTTCCTAACTTTTCCACTGTTATTTTTTTCTTAGGCCTTGTTGTTATGATGGTGAATGGTCATGAGGGAACATTCTATGATGTTCTGACCTTCTTGGAATATCTCAAGCCTTAGGCTATGAAACTAAGTTGAGGTTATAGCCTTCACCAGCTTTCTTCCCCTCCTCCAGAGATCAAGATTCCTTTTCCAGACTCTCTTCCCCCTCTCCAGGTGCAGGGGATGCCCACCAATGTTTTCAGACTACAGTTTAGGAGTTGTTTCCCCTGATGATTAAAGCCTTAGTTACTTGAGGGATATAAGGAAAATGGGTCCAGACAGATTGTCTATGGTGGCTTCCTTGGTCTTCTAACAGCTGCTATGGAAATTTCCCCCAGAAGAATAAATTCTTTGTTCTATAAGTAAGACAGGGAACATGGGTTTATATGCATTTCAGCAGTGGCTGTTTTTCCTCTTCACCAAGGAGCACCACATAGTGGGAGGGAGGCTATCTTCAAATTTGCCTCAAATGAATCCTTCCTTTGAAAGGCAGATAGATATTCTTCAAGAAAAACTTACAGGTGTTTGAGATCCTCCCTATCACAATGGATTGTTGCGAGACATGTTTTTATAATATTTTCTTAGCCTCTTTGCTGAAAACTCCATCTTGTCCTTTCTTACTTTGTCCTGTCTTCCTGCTTGAGAAACAGTCATGGTGATGGTAAATGACTTAAGCTTAAGAACAAAGACCTAAAGGCATGGGTTATTCATGGGGTCAGCTAAATGAGGACATAATACATTGGTCTAGGCATGCCTGGACCTGTGCAGATTGGCATGCCATTTGCACAAGAATGATATGTCCTCTAAAGAATAAGAGAGAGGAACCTCATGGCCAAGTGTTTTATGACTGGTCTTTAGCAGACTATGCATTAGCAAAGAGAACCAAGGTGTAAACCTAGGCCCACAAGGTTGCAGCAAATAGGCATGCTGTTTGCGGAAGCACAGTGAGGATTCTCTGAAATGCTATGCATAGATAGCTAACTCAAATGCTAGTGATTCTTAAATGCCTATAGTTTAGAGTAAAAAGTTTAACCATTTACCAGCTATGTGACTTTTAAAATAATAAAAAAAAACCTATATCCTGCACCTACAACCCTCTTTTCACTTGCCTTAATCCTCAAGAGCAAAATAAAAGCAGTGTGGATTCTTGAGGCAGGGCTCTTGGTCTCTGAGAACTTGAGTTCCTCGGTTCCCACCTTTACTTAAGATAAATGTCGCCGTGTCTTGTTTTATGTTAACTTTTCTCCTTAAGTTCCACAGCACCTGTTCTTCAGCCCCATCCTGCTGAGCTGGTCTCAGCAATGGATAGCAAAAGCTTCACAATGGGTTACCTTAAACTTTAAAAATTCATAAAACTTTCTTTTTGGAACATTAAAGTTTATGACATGTATATAAGGTGGCATCTGCCACAGAAAGCAAAATCTCAGGTTTCCCCCTTTCTTCACCATTCTCTGTGACCTAATTTCCCTGATGGGTTCAACAAAAGTCATTCATGTACAGTTCATCTCTTATATAATTGTGAGCATGGCACAGTGAAGTGTTTCTAGCTCTATATTTCTGAGATGAAACTTGCTATCATGATGCTGACAAATGTTTAATGTGTGCTTGAAGTTATGAGATTGCTAACAAGCTGGTAAGAATGTGTGCAGCTAAGATCCTCAAAAGTAGGAGAAACCAAACTGTGAGTCCCATTTGATATTATGTTTCCCTTTCAGAGAATGCTAAATGTTAAGTGTATACCCTTAAGGAAGAAAAAAACAGAGAAACATACATTGCATCTAAAGATAGTGGAAAAGAAGGTAAATCTGACACTTTTTGGATGAAACCATGAAAGGCAACCATTAAGAACAAGAGTACATCAGAAATAGAACACTCTTCACAGAAATCAAAGCCCAGTTACAAGTATTTTAAATTAAGTCGATCTATGATTACTTTTGACTCTATCCCAACTAACAGCCTGAAGCAAAATTAAATCCTCTATGGGGAAACATAAGCCAGAGCTTTGAGTTATTTATATGTTTTTAATAATGATCCATCTCTCCATCTAAATGACCATACCAATAAATACACAGGACTGTCTCAAAAAAAAAAAAATGTGAACATAAGACTGAAGAGCAGAAAGATAGCAAAGGAGAATAAATACAGTAAAGTTTTAAATACAAATTGCAATATCATTATAAATAACATGTTCAGGAAAGTGAAACACAAGTTGGAGAAAGTAAGCAGATAACCAGCAATTATAAAAATAAAACAAATTTCCCAGAATTTAGATAACTGAACACAATGACTGAAATTGAGTTCAGTGAAATGAGTTTCAAAGGTAATTTGAGAAAGCCTAAGAGAGAATTAGTGAACTGAACTATAGTTCAGAGCAATGTAAACACACCAAAGCATATTGAGATTAAAGGTGGGACCTAAGATAAGAGACTCACAGACTTGGCATGAAAGTGTTATCACTTATGCAGAAGGAAAATAATTCCTAGATGACAGTTCTGAGAAATAGGAAATAAAATATTAATTTGTCAGGGAAAGCATATGAGTAGTTAAATGTAAATAAATATTGACTACATAAAGTGACAATATTCTCCTGTTGAGCTTAAATAGATGGGAAGTTAAAATATATGGTTATAGCACAATAAGCAAGAGAAAAATTAAAAAAAAAATTGGGAGCTCTGTTTAGTATCACTTTTCCCCACAAACTTATTGCTAAATTCAAAATGATGGCTGAACTGTCAATGAATTAAGCAGAGATTAATCTAGAATCACAGGGGGAGACACCTTTTGAGATGATAGAAATAGATGATCTTTATAGTAAAAATAATATTAAAATCTCCAGAGATACCACTAAAAGTAAAAGAATGCATGAACAAATGTTAAGGAGGGGAAACAATCACATAATGCTTATTAATTAATCAGAAAGAGAAAAACAGAGAGAAAAGGGTATATAAATAGGTATAACATGTACACTAATGAATATATGAAAGGTATAAACCAAATATATCAGCAATGGTACTAAATATACTATGCATACATAATGACAAAGAGAGTTGGTGTTGTGCGATCAGTATCAGAAAAGGAGAGTCTAAGGCAAAATAATAAAACAGAAGAAATGATAATAAAACATGTCATTACACAGTCTTTCCAGAAAACAGTCATAAAGAGAAAACATACTAGGATTAAATAAAATGACATTGGCAATCATGTTGAGAACTTTTAATATCCTGGTAAGAAATCATGAGCAAAATGTCCAAGATAATTATGAATAAATCTCTAAAATAGCAGTTCTTAAAATAAACAGTGGAGTCTTTCACCTATTTGATACATGGTCTCTGAAAAGATTGAATTCAGGAACAGATATAAGAAGATGTCAAAAATCTGTAAAAATTCAAAACAACACAAATCTCACTTTTTTATTAGGAAAATATTGCTACAGTTTTCATGATACAGGTTAAATATATTAGGATGCAACTGGTAATTTATGTTATTTTAAGTCGATTAATCCATTATTATGTTTTAAATTCTATAGTTTTAATTCCTAACAAAATGAATTCCAATGTATATAATGCAAAGCAGTCCTGAGCCAAAATGCTTGAGAAGTACTGCTCCAAACATCTGCCAACAAACGTAGAAGATGGCCCACTACTATTGTGGTAGATAAATGTTAAGCATGTTACTTCTCTCAAAATATAATCTGTAAACTCAAAGATGGATTTCATTGCCTTTTCTTTAGAAACATTTTTACTTCATCCTTGAATTTACATGTAGGCATACAGATATATGATTCAGTTTTTAATAGATTATTGAAACTATTCAAGAGAATCTTGCCTACCTTTTTTAAAAAAACAGAAGAGATGTTAAAAAAAAAAAAAAACTGTTCTCTGAAATCCAGCAACATGAAAGATACATTAGGACAAAAAGATTAAAAAAATCTTTAGCCCTAAAACTGGCTTTCCAAATGTTAGGAAAAATAGAGCAGGGCAAAGAGCTGAAAAACCTGAAGAAAGTTAGTTGCAAGAGGCTTTTCAAAATCTTTCTTAATCTTAAAATTATCCAATTTACATACAGTCAGCAAAGAATTTTGATCAATATGAAGAAACAACAACCATAACAACAACAAAAACCCCAATTAACAGCTACATATTTAAAAATTATATCACTCTCCTTAGGAAGGACTTGAGATATTCTGTGTAGATGAGCAGCTGTAAAGGAGATTGAATCACAGTTAAAATATTTGGATTACCTAACCTTTAAGTGTCTTTTCAACCAAAACGATTTTTATTTTTTCCACATTCATTTTTATTCTTTCCATATTTATCCCAACAGTTCCATTATAATTCATGTAATACTATTTCTTTAGGCTTATTTCTTTGTCTTATTAAATGATTAAAATGATACAGCAGGAAAACAATAAAACTAAATATTAAACAAACAAACTCTAATATAAGAGTCAAGGTTTTACACAGCAAAGGGTGAAGATAAGAAAAATCTAATTAACCAGTAAGGCACACATTAAGATAGTTTTACATAAAATGTTTTCTTGAAAATAATAACAAAAACATTAATTATACTGAAGATCAAAAATGAACAAATTATTTATCAATCTGACCTCTGAGCTTTCAAGAGCTTCCATATAAAGTGCACTTGGAAATATTATCTAAATAATCTCTAAAGGATTGAGTATTAATGCTAAGAAATTCTCACTAACAAGCTTTTGTTAATCAAACGTCATGTTTGGTTCTGACTCTGGGGCAAGGCAAGCTAAATGAGAAACTGTCATATTTGAGGTATCAGATTAAAAAAAAAAAGTTTGATGATACTGTGAACTTTTTTAGCATGCATAAATACAAGAAATATTTTGACTTTTCCATTCAGATTAAAGTTAAAAGCATACCTATATGCTGTCTATTATCACCTTCTAATACATCTAGTTTCTAGGGCATCACATCCTAAGTTGCTTATACCCAATTGTACAATAGTGCCAAATTTAATAAATGATTAATACTTGCTTCCAAATTTTTGCACTTGTAACTACACAGTTTATAGACAGGTCATTGCTATCTGATATCTTTTTTTTTTGCATTTTACCAATTTATCTTGTGGCTTATCTATCACCTACATTAAAATTTAATTATCATAAGGAATGGTTTTTGTCTGCTTTTATCACTGCTTTATTCTCAGTGGCAATAAATGTGCTTGGCTAAGGTAGATGCTCAACAATTATTTTTTGAAAAGAATGAATTAATTTTCCCATGTTGGAAATTATACCTTAAACATTCATCCAGTCAACTTTTCATTCAACAAATATGCATTCCGCATCTAATATGATCTAAGAATCCTGATACAGTATAGAAATACATGCATGAGCTTGTAGTCTTGTCCAAATGTTGTTAATGAAATTTATGGAATTTTATCACTATGTATCATGCAAAACAAAACTTCAAATTTTCTGAATAATGAAAACTTTTAAAGTGGGGTTCCATTCTGGATTAGTTAATGCCTTCTATTTCACTCTAAAACACACTGTTTGTCATTGACAAGATTTATTAAACCATTCAATTGTAAGATAGAACTTTTCTCCCAACAGCTGAGTGTTTTGCCTACCAAGAGTCACAAAGCTGTTTATATCAATAGTATGTGTAATATGGAAAAAGTAGTTGTATGTTCTACAGACCAGTAAAATATTTGTATAAAATAATTCAAGTTAATCTTCCTATACTGGAGATGTTTCTGAAAGTTTGGTAAATGTGACAAAATAAAAAAGCTATTAAATTAGGTATAGGTAAGAAGGAGTAAAAAGCTTATTTAAAACAACTCTAAAGTGATATCTGATGAGTGTACTTCTTACTTTAATAAAAAATTTGAAAATTACATATTAAACCTTTGTAAAGCACATAGAAAAAAGGCACATGTTTAAAATTTTATAATTCTCCAAAATAACTTTGTTCTACCATATGCAGATTCTTTTTGGTATAGTGCATTAGAAAGACACTTTACAGTGTGATCAACATGAGTGAAAATCTAAGTTGTGCCATTCATAATCTGCAAGGATCTATATCAAAATAGGTAATCTCTTGGTCTTCAGCTTTCTAATATGTAAAATTTTGTGATATGTCATGAGACAAAAGACATAAATGTGAAAAAAAGATTATTCAAAAATTGAAAGATGATGGTTGGCACAAATATTTAATATTTAGACATTTCCAAGAGTAAGAGAAAATTTTAAATCTCACAAACTGCTAATTGCCCTGTGAGAGTTCATCTTTGATTCATGACAAATATTCTAAACATAGATGAATTTATTTCAGGTGGTTTGACTTTGGCAAAATGATTAAGAGTATATTTGGCTTAGGGTACACATTGTTCCATATGAGTTCATTTCCTTTGTTTAATTACGAATACTTTGGATTTGGTGTTACGACCCAAATTGTCTTTGCCAATTAAAATTTCAGTTTCAGAATGTATATTGAAGTGCTCCCATGACCCTCACATATCTTTGTATATTAACTATTAAACTGGCCTATAAAGACTGAGGTCTATCTAGAATACTCAAATATTGGGCAATACAGAAATTATCATTCAGTAATAGCAGATTGGGGTAATATTCTAATTTCATAGCAGGTTAACAGAACTCCACAGAATCATATGTTGAACCTGCTGATTTTAGGACCTATTTTGTTACCTAATTGCATTTTTTTCTGGGTGAGCCCATTATAAAATCATTTAACTTGTTAGAAGCAGACAGGGCCACACACATATATTTATAACATGGCAACAGCTACAAGGAAATGATTAGATTACAGCACTTTCTCTCCTATCTGCTCTTGTCCAGCTTCTTTAAAAATAGTGAATATTTTACATAATGGTTGTAGCAATTTACATTCCAACAAACAGTTTAAGAGGGTACCCTTTTCTCCACACCATCTCCAGCATTTGTTATTTGTTGACCTGTTAATCATGGCCATTCTGACAGGTGTGAGGTTGTACCTCGTAGTTTCGATTTGCAGTTTGGGTCACTTTGCTGTACAACAGAAAACTGAAAGAACACTGTAAACCAACTATAAAGGAAACATAAAAATCATTAAGAAGAAAAAAATAGGAAAAAAATAAAAAATAAAAATAAATAAAAATAATGACAGTAACCTACAACTTCACATGGCAGGGTTTGTTACTCTTGTTTTCTAGTTGGCACAGGGGATTTAGTAGAATCAGTAATGTATCTGTATTGATTTTTAATATTAGTTCCTATAAGACAAGCATAAGTTTTTCCTGCTTACCCAATTTCTGTACTAATTTTTCTCTAAATCAAACTTAAGTCTAATTCTACATCTCTCTATAATTTCATTAGTGTCTATCCTGGAAACATCATTTCCCTCAGTTATTTTCTGTAGTCTAAAACATAAGAATAAACAAACAGTCTTCTAAAGGGGATAGATGTATGTAGTATTTGCAGATGGTGAAAAGCATCCAAGAAAAAGTGACATCTAAATTGATGAGGCAAAATTAGCCATTAAAATGTTATCACTATGAAAAAAAAAGTGTTTTCATTGTAAGGATCATTTTCTAATGTAAGTAAAAAGTGATTTTCATCTGCAGAGTCTGTTACACATCAAACAATCACTTTACTGTTGGTGGGAATGTAAATTGGTGCAACCACTGTGGAAAGCAGTATGGAGATTCCTCAGAAAACTAAAAATAGAATTACCATTTGATCCAGCAATCCCACTCCTGGGCATCTACCCAGAGAAAACCATGACTCACAAAGACACATGTACCCCAATGTTCATTGCAGCACTATATACAATAGCCAAGACATGGAAACAACCTAAATGTTCTGGACAGAAGAGTGAATAAAGAAGATGTGGTGAATATACACATTGGAATATTATTCAGCCATTAAAAGGAAAGAAATAATGGCATTTGCAGCCACATGGATGAACCTAGAAATTATCATACTAAGTGAAGTCAGTCAGACAGTGAGCCAACATCATATGCTATCACTTATATGTGGAATCTAAAAAAAGGAAACAATGAACTCCTTTGCAGAACAGATACTGATTCGCAAACTTTAAAAAACTTATGGTTTCCAGATGAGACAGGTTAGCGGGTGGGAGACTGGGCTGGGTGTTTGGGATGGAAATTCTGTAAATTTGGGTTGTGACGATCATTTTACAAATATAAACGTAATAAAATTCATTGAGTAATAAAAAATAAAAAAGATAAAAAAATCACTTTATCACTGGGTAATTACTTTGAGAGTAGGAACAACTTTTCATAGACAGAAAAAAAATTAGGACATACTGATTCAACATGTATAATTTATAAAGAACAGTGTACCATCCAAAAACATGCATTCTTTACGTATATGTTTTTAGGTATATGTGAGTGATTAAGCTGGATTTTATGACTTATCCAAAAGTTTTTCATAAGTTATATAATAAAATTGTAATTATGGCATTTATCAGTTATTTCCATCTAAACATTCTGTGAGAAAAAAGCAAAGACTTTTTTTTTTTGTCTTTTTACCATTTCTTGGGTCACTCCCACAGCATATGGAGATTCCCAGGCTAGGGGTCGAATTGGAGCTGTAGTTGTACACCAGAGCCACAGCAACGTGGGATCCAAGTCGCATCTGTGACCTGCACCACAGCTCATGGCAACGCCGGATCCTTAACCCACTGAGCAAGCCCAGGGATTGAACCTGCAACCTCATGGTTCCTAGTCGGATTCGTTAACCACTGAGCCATGACGGGAACTCCAAGACATCTTTTTTATTACTCAGTTCATCACATTTTATAATAAGTCTTCAGAAAATTACGGGAATTATTAACATTCTGCTTATTCTTCTAACATTATAGAGAAATTTAGTAAAGGTCTAGTTATTTTCTATAGCTTCACTTTGATCACAGTTGTTCTAATATGACAATAGTGAATGTGACAGTGAAGATCTATATTTTTCTCTTATGAATAATAGCAATATAGACTGGCAATGCTTATTGAGCTGAAGTGGTAAAAAAAACTTTTAAATTTAGGAGGCATTAATAAAATGCAGTGTATCTACATTTGACTTGTACTTATACATAAACTCCATGAATATTCAGACATTATTTTAAAATATGTAAATACTTGCAGTGAAACTGAATACTAAGTACACTAGGTAACTTCTACAACTTTCAACATACAATTAATTTTATAAAGAGGTTTGGAATTTGATGTACTAAGGAGATTGATTTGTGTAAAATAAGTGAACCATTGAATATTAAATATAAAATATTTTTTCTAATTAATGTCTCCCATATTCTTGGAAAAATACAATAGAAAACATACACAGAGTAAAATGCTATCCTGAATCATGATGAAGTATTTTAAATCATATAACCTTCATCATGGTCATATATTTTTAATATCCTTTAATTTTTTTTTTCAGTAAAACCTCCCTTCACTAAGGATATGGAATACCCCATGGTAGTTTTTTAATGAGAAAAAAAACTCAATACCACCTTCCATGTATGGCATATATGGAGTTAACAATTGATCAATAGGCAGATGCCTATAAAAATGTTTATGGCAAAGACTTCATAAGTGTCAGGGCAAAGAAAATGTGGTGTTTTACTTTGGTTTCCCTAACCTATAAGAACTGCTGGAGGAAAAAAAAAAAAGGACATAAGTTATAGTATTATTGAATAAAAATTCAATAAGTGACTTACATTCAAATTACTAAGGTCAAAAAAAAAAATGAGGGAGGAAGAAGAGTAATACAGAGGGAGAAAGAGAGAGAAAGAGAGAAAGTCTTATTGACACTAACTACAAGTCTTATTTTTAGGATGATGGTAGAAAATTTAAGATTTTGGATATCTTCTCACAAATAATTAAGTTGCTGTTTTTTAAAATATATTAATCCTCACTAGAAGATATTTAAAGTGTAAATCTACTAGATTTTGATTAAATTCTCAATGATAAAGGACACCTCTCAGACATCAGTGCCTAAGAAGGACACTATTTATAGTTCAGTGTCAGAGAGATAGTAACTGCAGGGCAATAAAAAAGGTCAATTTAATTATGGATACTAGCTGGCCTACAAAAATATTCTAATGTTGTCAGCGTTTTGGATTATTAAAAAAGTATTGATATTAGAGAAAAATATCTGTGCAATTTTGAGACTATACTCATCATTCGCTTTATTAGTTGCCAGGTAAGATTTTATCAAGCTGATCATTAATCTTTTCCAAATTTCTGAAACTACTTTTTTGGGGGACTGATTGCTTCTGAAGTTTCTTTTTTACTTGCTTCCCTTATTGTGTCAACATAAATAATAAAAGAGGCTTTTGTCTATGCACTCCTCTTTATTTGCGACACAATTGTCATGAAATGAAAATAATAGCAATAAAATAAGAAATTCTGTAAGATTAGAAAACATTATTATGGAGTTAAATATATTCATGAAAATAGAGGACACAACTGTTTTTAGCTTTGAGATTACCATTTATCCTTCCTTTCCTTTTATTGGAGGCATCTATATGTGAAAGATCCCACTAAGATTATGTGCTACATACTTACAAGAATCCTGTTTGACTATGAATGAATGAATATATAAATGGATAAATAAATAAATAAATAAATAAATAAATAAATAAAATTCCTATGAAGACCAGGTGCTATAGAATAATAAGAGAAAAATATTTTTAAGATTGGCTGATAATTTCTTCCTAGGAAAAAAGAGCACTGTGAAATGTGTTATTAATAATTTTACTTAAAGTTTATTTAATTATATAAATTATGATTAAGAAGAAGTGTTGAAAGCCTTTTTTATTGTGGTGAGTGGTCCTAGCATTCTCTGGCTAAAATACAAATTCTCATAGAATATAAAGATATAAAGAAAAAGACACAAAGAATACTAAAATTTAGGACTAAACCTTTTGTCCATTAAGGATATATTTTCTGTCTGTATGAGAGCAGTATTTAAACATGAATATTTGTACTTTAATATTTAAAATATCTGGAATTTACCAGCTAAAAATAATTTAATTTTGGTGTTGTGATGAAACTATTCTATTATTTTGATTTCTATTGGTACTTGACAATATATATTGTCAAAAAATCTTAAAATTGAATACTTAACATGTGAATTAAATGATATTGAATAATGTCTCAATAAAAAATATATAAAATATAAATCATTTCAAACATTCTCTCATAGATCAGACTCTACAGCTATAGCAGGAAAAGTCTTTCATTGCAAGTAAATTACACAGAATTATTGATTCTATTATTTAGATAATGACATTAAAATTAACTTTCATTTTTGAGAAATAATTTTAAAACAAAATATGGTATATAAGCTACATTTTTCAAAGATCAAGCTACTGACTTACTATAAATTAGGTGATGATTTTAAATCTTTCCACAGTAAATATATTTGTATGATTTTGGTCCTTAATTACAAAGATATGTTTCTTTTCAATAAATATTAAATGTCAGGGATGATTCTTGATTATCTATCACATTTAACTAATCTTTCTCAGACGTTTACAACATTATTACAATGTCTATCATTGGAATTTTGCAATGTACACTTCAAATTTATTTAGACTTTATCTCAAACTTAGAGAAAAGTACAGTAGAAAGAACTTTAAAGCATTTTTCTTAAGCATTTGAGAGAAAATCACCCATATGATGTTTCATAATGTTGTTTGTATATTCCACACATAAGAACATTATCTGATATAACCACAAAACAAGTACTTTAAACTCTGTTGCTATTAATATCTAATTCTCGCATACCACTCAAACTAGTAGATATAGCCATAAATATATTAAAAATCCTTATAAAAACAGATCTGTTAATTTCTATTTATATGTCTATCATTTTTAAGAAATTATACTAGTTGATAACAAAATTTAGAACTTTCAAATAGTTTTTATAATTTTGGTTATTGGAACATTTCAGCTTCCCATAAAAGTTTCATTTCACAAAATTTCTTAAGGTGAATTAGGAGTGAGAAGTTAGGTGTCAATGTTGGCTAACTTAGCCTGCATATGCCTTTTGTTCACTGCCTTTTTTTATCTTATTTTCCTATTTCTCTAAATATTAAGTAGCCATACTTGGAACTCTAGTAGATATCTTTGTCTGTGCACAAATAAGCATAGAGTAAGGAAGACTGTGAACAAAGAGTCTTCCTTTTTTTTTTTTTTTTCCACAGTTCCTTTTTAAAATTTTTTTAAAAAATTTAACAATGTAAAAAAAATTATTAAAGTGTAGTTGATTTACAATGTTGTGCCAATTTATGCTGTATGAGTCTGGGTTCTTAATGCAACTAAAGTTCTTTAGTTCTACCTCTGGATTATCATCTTTATATTTCTTTTTATGTGGCAAAATTAAAACCCCTAATTATTCCAAGTTACATTTTTTCAGATCCCATTGCCAGAGTCAAATGCAATACCTTGTTGATGTAATAGGAAATATTTTAAATTATAATTTATAGTGTAGAAATACCTTTTCAGATCTATCTCCTAGAATAATGACAATAAAAACAACAATAAACAAATGGAAACTCATTAAACTTAAGAGTTTTTGCACAGCAAAGAAACCATAAACAAAACAACAAGACAACCCACAGAATAGGAGAAAATATTTGAAAATGAAGCAACTGACAAGGGATTAATCTTCAAATTATACCAACGACTCATGTGGCTCAATATCAAAAAAAGAAAAAAAAATCCAAAAAAATGGGTAGAAGATATAAATAAGACATTTATCCAAAGAAGACATACAGATGGCCAAAAGGCACATAAAAATATAGTCAACATCACTTATTATTAGAGAAGTGCAAATCAAAACTACTATGAGACTCCACCTTATACCAGCCAGAATGCTCATCATCAAAAAGTCTACAAATAGCAAATGCTGGAGAGGGCCTGGAGAAATGGGAACTCTCTTACAATGTTGGTGGTAATGTAAATTGGTACAAGCAGTATGAAAAACAGTGTGAAGTTTCCTCAAAAAACTAAAAATAGAGCTACCATATAATCCAGCATCTATCCAGAGAAAACCATAATTTGAAAAAATACACACACCAAAATATTCCCTGCAGCACTAATTAAAAACAGCCAAGAAATGGAAGCAAACTAAATGTCCACTGACAGGGAAATGGACAAAGATGTGGTATTATATACACTGGGATATTACTCAGCCATAAAAAAGAATGAAATAATGCCATTTGTAGCAACATAGATGGATTAGATTATCATACTAAGTGAAGTTATCAGACAAAGACAAACATCATATTATGTCACCTGTGGAGTCTTCAAAAAATACAAATGAACTTATTTTCAGAACAGAGACAGACCCAATGACTTTGAAAATAAACTTAAGGTTACCAAAGGGGACAGGTTGAGGGGAGGAATTGATTAGGCATTTGGGATTAGCATATGCACACTGTGGTATATGAACTGACTAGCCAATGGGGACCTGCTGAATAGCATAGGGAAATCTACCTGATATTCTGTAATAATCAATATGGGAAAAGAATCTGAAAAAGAATGGATTGTGTATATATGTGTATAACTGAATCATTCTATGGTACAGCAGAAATTAATCACAACATTGTAAATCAACTATATGTCAATAAAACTTTAAAAAATGAAAAAAATTAACAATCTATAAAATATATTTCCTTTTAAAAATAATACAATTAACATCCTCTTGAGAAAATATTACCTTGCATTATTAGCGGAAACTTCTTATATCAGGTCTTTATTGGATAATTAAATATTGAAAATAAAATATTGAATCATATTTGTTTATATACTAGTGAACTAGTGGTAATGTGTGGTAAATCAGCCCTTATAAAGTGCAGAAACAAACATTTTGGGGGTCTCTATATAAAATGTGGTAATTGTATTAAAATTATATATATTGTAAAACTATTTAAATGTATACTTGAATAAAAATGGTGAAATGAATTGTGTATGAATTATACTTCTATTAAACTGCTTTACAACTCATCAAGGATTTAATATTGAATCATTTATTCATTTAAATGAATTCTAGATGTCACATTTATGAAAATCTATTGAATGAAAGAGAAATTTACCAAATACTACTCTTTTTTTTTGTATGATAAATAGCTCTCAAACCCAATAAATACGTGGAAAAGAATGTAAAAAGTTCAACTTTGTGCCTATCTTAATGGCTTGCTATTGTGAATATTTTTTGTGAAACAAACTAATCAGATTTAAGGTTGATGGTGAAACTGTCTGCTGTGAATTTCTTAACTTCGTTATCCTTTCATACTCTCTGTGAGGACAATCTAAGTTTATATTATATCATTCAATTCAATTCTGTCCAAGAAGATGCCTTTATTTATCTTGAAAACTGTTTTTATTTGCTCCCATATATGCTCACAGGAAGGTTTTGGTTTAGGGTTGTTGGGATGGTTAGGTGTGAGATTTGTGAGAGGACACTGAAATTCCGAGAAGCACAATAATAATATCAATATTATTTAATTTGTTTCAATTAGCCATACTTCTTTGTAGCATATTTCTTCTGGAAATCAGAGAGGGCTGTTATATATGTCAAATCTGCCTATACTCTAAAATGTATTTAATCTGTTATTTGATCCAGTAACACATTTCCTTTAGGGTTAAGTGGCTCTACTGATACCTGATAGATTTGTACTAGTGATTCTGAATATTTGATCAGTATTTCGTGCTTTTGAACTTATATGAGCATACACCTGCATGCACTGCTTTTCCTGAGACTTTAGAAAAAAAGAACAAAAACCATCACAAACAAGAACACTATGCATTTTTATCAGCTTGCTTAGAGAAATAGTCTGACACTTTATTTTCATTTTGTGTCTCTCCAGGTAAAGTACATGCTCCAGGGTGAGAAAAGAAATAAGGAACAGATATTTGCCTGAATTGATACACATGACATTTGTGCAAGTAGGTAGACAGAATGATTCACAGACATGGACTAAGAAGGAAGAAAGGTGAATTGTAAAAGCTGGAACTAATGTTATCAGCCCAATCTGTTATCTGAGCTCACAAGTTAAATATAATATTGCAGTGTCAGCTTTTCTCCAAGAAAGTAGAACGCTATAAATATCCACTGCATAGAAGCAATATTTGACCTATAAAGAACCACCATCCCAAAAGTACTTGCTGCAGAAATTGGATAATGGTTGTCTGCAAAGTGGCAGACATTGGAGTCTGAGCTGAACAGAGAAGTAGGTTCCATGTAAAGCAGCAATAATTTATGCTGTGAATTTTCAAGTTGGAATTGACACATTTTACTCATTATATATTTTTTAAGAACTACCAGATTTAGCTCAGCATCATGAGCACTGTCTTAAGAGAAACTGTGATATTTAAATCCCAAACTATTGAAATTCTAGTTGGATGGTATAATTCTATAAAAATTATAATTCTCATTGATGAAAAAGCCCTATTATTTCCTGTTTCCAAGCATCTGTTAAAGTTTCAGTGCTAATGCCTTAAGAGTGATTCACATGCCATAAAATACAACTTATAGAATATCTGTAAATTGATAGGGTCATCTACATTTGCATTTTGTTTGTTTCTCTTATGTTATAGACTTCAGAGAAATGCAAACAGCACAAATAATATTTTCTAATTTCAGAAAAATATGTTGATTTAAAAATTATCCAACCCTTTTATTTAAGCATTTAATTCATAATTCAGAATGTAAATTTACATGTAAAATAAGAAATATAATTCTTAATATAATATACAAGCGTTATTGCAACTGATCAGGTTTAATAGGATCAGTGACATTAGTCCTTGAACACACAAAAATTTGTCAAAGAAACAAAAACAACTAAAATGTTCATGCACATACAACATGGCAGCAAAATAAGTCTTAAATCCTCCAGAGTTTTGCTAGTTTAAGATAAACCAGGAGTTCCCGTCGTGGCGCAGTGGTTAACGAATCTGACTAGGAACCATGAGGTTGCGGGTTCGGTCCCTGCCCTTGCTCAGTGGGTTAATGATCCGGCGTTGCCCTGAGCTGTGGTGTAGGTTGCAGACGCGGCTCGGATCCCACGTTGCTGTGGCTCTGGCGTAGGCCGGTGTGGCTGCTGCTCCGATTCAACCCCTAGCCTGGGAACCTCCATATGCCACAAGAGCGGCCCAAGAAATAGCAAAAAGATAAAAAAAGACAAAAAAAAAAGATAAACCAGTCATAGTGTGATAAATGTTAGGAGTTCTAGATTTTACATAGCAAGCTTTTTTTTTTTTTTTTTTGTCTTTTTGCCCTTTCTAGGGCCACTCCCAAGGCATATGGAGGTTCCCAGGTTAGGGGTCTAATCAGAGCTTGGTTGCCAGCCTACACCAGAGCCACAACAACGTGGGATCCGAGTCGTGTGTGTCTGCTACCTATACCACAGCTCACGGTAACGCCCGATCCTTAACCCACTGAGCAAGGCCAGGGATTGAACCTGCAACCTCATTGCTCTTAGTCGGATTCGTTAACCAGTGTGCCACGACGACAACTCCCATAGCAAGCTTAAAATACATAAATAAACTCTAAATGGAGGCAGCAAATTAAGTGCTGCTTCTAAAGGTCAGGAATCCACCTATATATAGACATTTGGGGATTTATTAAAAAACAGAAACACTGGAAGAGTTCATCTGGGATTCCTGGTACTGAGCAAGATAACTACTAAGCATAAACCAACAACTACTTTATTTTCATTGCTTGCCTTCCCTTCTAGACATCTTTCTCTGCCATCCCAGGACATGTTATGATACTGCTTCAAGGTTGTTGGAGTTTTTATTCCTAGAAAGTAGTTTAGCATGGAGTTACTGTCATGGTGCAGTGGAAACAAATCTGGCTAGAAAACATGAGGTTGTAGGTTTGATCCCTGGCCTCACTCAGTGAGTTAAAGATCTGGTGTTGATGTGAGTTGTGGTGTAGGTCGCAGACGCGGCCCAGATCTGGTTTTGCTGTGGCTGTGGTGTAGGCCGGCACCTGTAGCTCCAATTAGACCCCTAGTCTGAGAACCTCCATATGTTATGGGTGCAACCCTACAAGGGCAAAGAGATAAAAAAAAAATAGTTCAACATAACTCAACCTTGCAATAATATAAGCATTCAGCTAGCACTGGCCCAATATTTTGGTAGCAATTATAAAATGTATACTATTAGTCAAGCCTAGTTCTCCTAACTTGACTTTTGCTGAAGAATCAAGAATTTCCTCCACACTCAAAATGAAGATTGATAAAGTATAAAGATGATCAGCTATCTGAGGATAATCTGGGTACTTTTGCAACACAGTATAACCACCATCACCATAATCCTCACCACAATCACCACTACTACCCTTATCACTATATCGTTACAATCATCACAGTTATTGCCACCACCATATTCTATTAGTTTTGGTAACTGACTAATTTTATTTCATTAAAAATTATTTAAATCAGAGTTCCCATCGTGGCGCAGTGGTTAAGGAATCTGACTAGGAACCATGAGGTTGCGGGTTCAATCCCTGCCCTTGCTCAGTTGGTTAAGGAACTGGAGTTGCCATGAGCTGTAGTGTAAAGTTGCAGACGCAGCTCAGATCCCGTGTTGCTGTGCCTCTGGTGTAGGCTGGTGTCTACAGCTCAGATTAGACCCCTAGCCTGGGAATCTCCATATGCCACGGGAAACAGCCCTAGAAAAGGCAAAAAGACAAAAAAAATTAAATATAGGTGATTTGCAATGTTTTGTTAGTATCTGATGTATGGTAAAATGATATAGATATTATTTTTTTACATTCTTTCATTATAGGTTATTGTAAGACAGTGAGTATAGTTACCTGTGCTATACATTAGGTTATTTTCCCAAATTTTTAAATTAAACCATAGTTGATTTACAATGTTTCCTTTATTTCTGTTGTATAGCAAAGTGACCCAATCACACATAGTTCCCTGTGTTGTAAAGTAGGGTCCAAGTGCACATCCATTCCAAATATAACAGTTTGCATCCAAAAAAACTCCAAATGGTCTGTTCATCCCATTCTTTACCCCCTCCCACCTGGGAACCACAAGTCTGTTCACCGTGGCCTTGATCTGTTTCTCTTTTGTAGATAGGATCATTGTGCCATATTTTAGATTCCACCAATAAGTGATATCATACGGTTTTTGTCCTTTTCTTTCTGGCTTACTTCAATTAGTATGAGAATCTCTAGTTCCATCCATGTCACTGCAAATGGCAATTGTTTGTATTTTTTTATAGCTGAGTAGTATTCTATTGTATATAGGCACCACATCTTCTTTATCCATTCATCTGTCAATGGAAATGTAGGTTGTTTCCATGTCTTGGCTACTGTGAATAGTGTTGCAGTGAATGTAGGGGTACATGCATTATTTTCAGTGGCATTTTTGTCTGGATATTTGCCTAGGAGTGGGACTGTGGATCACATGTTAGTTGATACTTAGTTTTCTGAGGCACCTCCATACTGTTTTCCATAGTGGTTGTATCAATTTATATTCTCTCCAACAGTGAAGGAAGGTACCCTTGTTAAGGATGGCCACCCTAAGTGGTGTGAAGTGGTACATCATTGTAGTTTTGATTTGCATTTCTGTAATAATTAATGATATAGAGCATTTTTTCCCTGTGCCTGTTGGCTATCCATAAGTCCTTTTTTTGGAGAAATGTCTATTTACGTCTTCTGCCCATTTTTCAATTTTTTTTTGAGTTGTATGAGTTGTTTTTATGTTTTAGAGATTAGGCCATTGTCTGTTTCATTATTTGCAAACAGTTTCTCCCATTCTTTGGGTTGATTTTTTTGTTATTTTTAATGGTTTTCTTTACTATGCTAAAGCTTTTGAGATTAATTAGGTCCCATTGGTTTATTTGTGTCTTTATTGTTATTATTTTAAGACGGGATTAGGCAAGATGCTGCTATGATTTACGTCAAAGAGCATTCTGCCTACGTTTTCCTATAAGAGCTTCATAGTATCTGGCTTTATATGTAAGTTCCCTCTATGCCCACTCTCTGGAGAGTTTTTATCAGGAACATGTGTTGAATTTTGTCAAAAGCCTTTTCTGCATCTATTGAGATGATGTTTTTGATTTTTCAGTTTGTTGATGTGGTGTATCACATTGATTGATCTGCAGATATTGAAGAATACTTGCATCCCTAGGATAAATCCCACTTGATCATGGCATATGATTCTTTTTTTTTTATTACTCAATGAATTTATTACATTTATAGTAGTACTGATCATCACAATCCAATTTTATAGGATTTCCATTCCACAACCCCAACACATCCCCAACCCCCAAAACTGTCTCCTCTGGAAACCATAAGTTTCTCAAAGTCTGTGAGTCAGTATCTGTTCTGCAAAAAGTTCATTCTGTCCTTTTTTCAGATTCCACATGTCAGTGAAAGCATTTGATGTTGGTATCTCATTGTATGACTGATTTCACTTAACAAATAATTTCTAGGTCCATCCATATTGCTAAAAATGTGAGTATTTCATTCCTTTTAATGGCTGAGTAATATTCCATTGTGTATATGTACCAGCTCTTCTTGATCCACTCCTCTGTCAATGGACATTTAGGTTGTTTCCATGTCTTGGCTATTGAAAAGAGTGCTGCAATGAACATTGGGGTACATGTGTCTTTATGAGCTGTGGTTTTCTCTGGATAGATGCCCTGGAGTGGGATTGCTGGATCAAATGGGAGTTCTATGTTTAGTTTTCTGAGGAATCTCCATACTATTTTCCACAGTGGTTGCACCAATTTACAATTCCACTAACAATGTGCTAGGGTTCCTTTTTCTCCACACCCTCTCCAGCACTTATTGTTTTTACACGGCCATTCTGGCTGGTGTAAAGTGGTACCTCATAGTGGTTTTGATTTACATTTCTCTAATAATGAGTGATGTTGAACATCTCTTCATGTGTGTTTTGGCCATCTGTATGTCTTCTTTGGAGAACTGTCTGTTTATATCTTCTGCCCATTTTTTGATGGGTTGTTGGTTTTTTTGGTATGGAGCTGCAGAAGGTGTTTATAAATTTTGGAGATGAATCCCTTGTCAGTCAATTCATTTACAAAGATTTTCTCCCATTCTGTGGGTTGTCTTTTTGTGTTGTTTAGGGTTTCCTTTGCTGTGCAGAAACATTTAAGTTTTATTAAGTCCTATTTGTTTATTTTGTTTTTATTGTCAATACTCTGAGAAGTGGATCTGAGAAAATGTTGCTGTCATTTATGTCAGAGAGTGTTTGGCCTATGTTTTCCTCTAAGAGTTTTATAGTGTCTGGTCTTATATCTAGGTCTTTAATCCATTTGGAGAATATTTTTGTGTATGGTGTTAGGGAGTGTTCTCATTTCATTCTTTTCCATGTGGCTGTCCAGTTTTCCCAGCACCACTTATTGAACAGGCTGTCCCTTCTCCATTTTATATTCTTGTCTCCTTTATTATAGATTAGTTGACTGTAAGTTCATGGGTTTAATTCTGGGCTTTCTATCCTGTTCCACTGATCTATATTTCTGTCTTTGTGCCAATACCATGCGGTTTTGATGACTTTTGCTTTGTAGAATAGTCTGAAGTCTGGGAGCCTGATTCCTCCAGCTCCATTTTTCTTTTTCAGGATGTCTTTGGCTATTCTGGGTCTTTTGTGCTTCCAAACAAACTTGAAAATATTTTGTTCAAGTTCTGTGAAAAATGTCCTTGGTAATTTGATAGGGATTGCATTGAATCTGTAGATTGCCTTGGGTAGTATAATCATTTTGATAATATTAACTTTTCCAATCCAAGAGCATGGTATGTCTTTTCATCTCTTTGTGTCATCTTTGAGTTCTTTCATCAGTGTCTTATAGTTTTCAGAGTACAGGTCTTTTGTTTCTTTAGGTAGGTTTACTCCTAGGTATTTTATTCTTTTCGATGTGATGGTAAACAGGGTTGCTTCCCTAATTTGTCTTTCAGATCTTTTTTTGTCAGTATATAGAAATGCTGTTGATTTCTGTGTATTTATTTTGTATCCTGCGACTTTGCCAAATTCATTGAAGAGCTCTGAAGGTTTTCTGGTAGTGTCTTTAGGATTCTATAGATATAATATCATGTCATCTGCAAATAGGGATAGTTTTACTTCTTCCTTTGCAATTTGGATTCCTTTTATTTTGTTTTCTTCCCTGATTGCTGTGGCTAGGACTTTCAAAAATATGTTGAATAGTAGTGGCAAGAGTGGACATCCTTGTCTTTTTCATGATCTCAGTGGGAATTCTTTCAGCTTTTGCCTTTGAGAATGATGTTATCTCTGGCCTTTATTATGTTGAGGCAGGTTCCCTCTATGCCCACTTTCTGAAGGATTTTTATCAGAAATGGGTGTTGCATTTTGTCAAAGGCCCTTTCAGTATCTATTGAGAGGATCATATGGTTTTTATTCTTGAGTGTGATAATGTGGTGTATCACACTGATTGATTTGTGGATATTGAAGAATCCCTGCATCCCTGGGATAAATCCCATTTGATCGTGAGGTGCAATATTTTCAATGTATTTTGGATACTGTTTGCTAGTATATTATTGAGGATTTTTGCATCGATGTTCATCAATGCAAAATTGGACTGTAGTTTTCTTTTTTGGTGGTATCTTTGTCCTGTTTTGTTATCAAGGTGATGGTGGCCTCATAGAATGAGTTTGGACTTGTCCCTTCCTCTGCAATTTTTGGAATAGTTTCAGAAGGATACATGTTATCTCTTCTCTAAATATTTGATAGAATTCTCCTATGAAGCCATCTGGTCCTGGACTTTTGTTTGTTGGAAGTTTTTTAATCATCATTTAAATTTCAGTACTTGTGACTGGTCCATTCATCTTTTCTATTTCATCTTGGTTTAGTCTTGGAAGATCATACTTTTCTAAGAATTTGTCCATTTATTCTAGGTTTTGCATTTTATTAGCATATAGTTGCATATAGTAGTTCTCCTTTTTCATTTCTAATTTTATTGATTTGAGTCCTCTCTGTTTTTTTCTTGATAAGTCTGGCTAAGGGTTTATCAATTGTGTTGATCATTTCAAAGAACTAGCATTTCATTTCATTGATCTTGGCTATGGTTTTCTTTGTTTATATTTCATTGATTTGTACTCTAATCTTTATGATTTCTTCCCTTCTGCTACCTTTCAGTCTTGTCTATTCTTCTCTCTCTCTAGCTGCTTTAAATGTAAAGTTAGCTTGTATATTTGAGCTTTTTCTTGTTTCCTGAGGTAGGCTTGTATTGCTATAAACTTTCCTCTTAGAGCCGCTTTTGCTGCATCCCATAGGTTTTGCAGTGTTTTATCTTTGTTGTCTTTTGATTCTAGGTGTTTTTTAATTTCCTCTTTGATTTCTTCAGTGATCCATTGGTTGTTTAGTAGCATGTTGTTTAGTTTCCACGTGTTTGTGTTTTATGCAGATTTTTCTTGTTGATTTCCACTCATATAGCATTGTGGTCAGACAAGATGCTAGATATGATTTCAATTTTCTTAAATTATCAGGTTTGATTTGTAGCCCAGGATGTGATCAATCAGAGAGTGTTCCATGTGCACTTGAGAAGAATGTGTATTCTGTTGCTTTTGGATGAAATGTCCTATAAATATCTATTAAGTCCATTTGGTCTAAAGCTTCATTCAGGGCCTGTGTTTCCTTACTGATTTTTTGTCTGGATGATCTGTCCATTGCTGTAAGTGGGGTGTTAACGTCCCCCACTATGATTGTGTTATGGTTGATTTGTCCTTTCAGGGTTGTTAGCAGGTGCCTTTTATATTGTTGTGAACCTAGTTTTGGTGTGTAGGTATTTAAAATTGCTGTATCTTCTTCTTGGATAGATCCTCTGATCATTAGGCAGTGAACTTCCTATTCCCTTAAAAAATCCTTCATTTTGAAGTCTATTTTGTCTGATATGAGTATGCTACTCCAGCTTTCTTTTGATTCTGATTTGCATGGAATATTTTCTTCCATCCTCTCACTTTCAATTTGTATGTGTCCCTAGAAGTGAAATGGGTCTCTTGAAGACAGCATATACATGGGTCTTATGTTTGTATCCATTCAGCCAGTCTATGTCTTTTGGTTGGGCGTTTAGTCCGTTAACATTTAAGGTAATTATTGAAATGTATGTTCTTATTGCCATTTTATTCATTGCTTTGGATTTTTATTTGTTGCTCTTTTTTCTTCCCTTCTTCTCTTGTTCTCTCCTCTTATGGTTTAATGACTATCTTTAGTGTTGTATTTGAGTTGACTTTTCTAATTTGTTTGCATATCAGTTGTAGATTTTGGGTTTGCAGTTATACTGGTTTTGATATAAGAGTCTATGTATATACGAGATTGTTTTAAGTTCTTAGTCTCTTAATTGCAAGTGCATCTCCAGTGTCCTGCATTTGTACCCTCCTCTTCTAAAAATTTCTTATTTTGGTGGCATAATTGTGCATGGATGATTTCATATCTTTACTGTATATATAACTTTACTGGAAAGCCTTGTCATTTGTGGTATTTTTCTTTCTGGTTGTGGCCTTTTCTGTCTAGAGAAGTTCCTTTAGTATTTGTTGTAAAGCTGGTTTACAGCTTTGCCTCCAGTTTATTTCTAATGTCTTGCATCATCTTCCGCATCAACAGTCTAAAGTCTTTTTTCTGGAGGCTGAGAATCTCCAGATCACTTAGCTGTTTTCTGGGATTTTTTCTTTCTCCCTCATCTGAGTTATAGTTCTCTGTCTTTTCATTTTTATAGGTTTTTGGTGTGGTGACCGTTTTACAGATAATAGAGTTGTAGCATCTCTTACTTCTGGTGTCTGCCCCCTTTTGGGCTGAAGTTGGTACAGGGGCTTGCTGTAGGCTTCCTGATGGGAGCGACTGATGCTTGCCCACTGGTAGGTGGAGCTGATTCCTAACCCTCTTGTGGGTGGGGCCTTATCTCTGGTGAGATTACAGGTGGCTGTGTCTGGAGGGTCTTTGGGCAGCTTGTTACTGAAGGGCAGGGCTGTGATCCCACCTGGATTGTTGTTTGCCCTGGGGCTTCTCAGTGCTGATGGGTGGGGCCAGATTTTCCCAAAATGGTCACCTCCAGAAAAACAGATGCTGATGAATATTCCCAAGAACTTTGCTTCCAATGTCCTTCCCCCATCTCAAGCCACATTCATCCCTGTTTTCCCAGTAGGACCTCCAAGAACTGCAGTAAGGTTTGACCCCGATTCTTATGGAGCTTTTGCTGCCCTGGGACCCAGTGCACATAAAAGTCTGTGTGTGCCTTTTAAGAATGGGGTCTCCATTTCCCCCAGTCCCATGGAGCTCCTGCACACAAGCCCCACTGGTCTTCAATGTCAGATGCTCCGGGGGCTCTTTCTCAGTGCCAGATCCCCACAAGTGGGAGTTTGATGTGGGGCTCAGAACTCTCACTCCTGTAGGTGAGTCTCTGTGAAACAGTTACTTTCCAGTCTGTGGGGCTTCACACCCAGGAGGTATGAGGTTACTTACATTGCATAATCACCTGTCCTACCTCTTGAGGTGGCCTCCTCTTTGTCTTCTGGAGTAGGATATCTTTTTGAAAGTTTCTGGTCCATTTGGTTGAAGATTGCTCAGAATTTGTTTGTAAATATTGTTGTTTTTAGGAGAGAAATTGAGCTCCAGTCTTTCTATTCTGCCATCTTAATCTCCTCTGATTCTTTTAATATATTTGTATTATGTTTGCTAGTATTTTCTTGAGGATTTTTGCATCTACGTTCATCAGTGATATTGGCCTGTATGTACTTTCTTTTCCTTTTTCTTTTTTTTCTTTTTTTCTTTTTTTCTGTGGTATCCTTGTCTGGTTTTGGTATCAGGGTGTTGGTGGACTCATAGAATGAGCTTGGGCCTTTTTCTTCCTCTGCACTTTTTTTTGAAAGTTTTTGAAGAATGGGTGTTAACTTTTCTCTGAATATTTGATAGAATTTTCCTGTGTCGCCATCAGGTCCTGGACTTTTGTTTTTCTGGAAGGTTTTTAATCACATTTTCAATTTTGTTATTTGGAATTGGTCTACTCATATTTTCAATTTCTTCCTGTTTCAGTCATGGTAGGTTGTACTTTTGTAATAATTTTTCCATTTATTCCAGCTTGTCCATTTTATTGGCATACAGTTGCTTATAGTAGTCTTTTATGATCTTTGTATTTCTGTGAAATCAATTGTAATTTATCCTTTTTTATTTATAGTTTTACTGTTAAAACCTCTCCCTTTTTTTTCTTGAGTTTGGCTAAGGATTTATCAATTTTGTTGATATTTTCAAAGAACAAACTTTTGGTTTCATTGATCATCTCTCTTGTTTTCTTTGTCTCTATTTCATTTTTTTCTGCTATTTATCATTTCTTTCCTTCTGCTAATTTGGGGCTTTGTTCTCACTTCTCTAGTTGTTTTAAGTCTAAGGTTAGGTTGTTTAATTGAACTTTTCCTTCTATCCTGGGATAAGATTGTATTGCTGTAAAGTTCCCTCTCAGAACTGCTTGTGCTGTGTCCCATAGGTTTTGGTTTGTTTATCTTTGTTGTCACTTATCTCTAAGATCTTTTATTTCCTCTTTTATATCTTCAGTGAATCATTGGTTGTCCAGTGGCATATTGTTAAGCCTCTAGGAGTTTGTGTTTTGTGTGGGTTTTTTTTCTTGTAGTTAATTTCTAGTCTTGTAGCATCATTGACAGAGAAAATGCATGGGAAAATTTTCAACTTTTTAAAATTTACCAAGGCTTGATCTGTGGCCCAAGATGTGATCTCTCTCTTGATGTAAGTGGGGTGTTAAAGTCTCCCTCTATTATTGTGTCACTGTTGATTTCTCCTTTAATGGCTGTCACCAGTTGCCTACATATTGAGGTGCACCTATGTTAGCTGCATATATATTTATAATTGTTATATCTTCATCTTTGATCCCTTTATCATCATGTATTGTCCTTCTTTGTCTCTTGTGATTTTATTTGAAAGTCTATTTTGTGTGATATGAGTATTACTATTCCTGCTTGCCTCTGATTTACATTTGCACATAATATCTTCTTCCATCTCCTCACTTTCAGTCTGTGTTTCCTTAGGTCTAAAGTTGTCCTCTTGTAAATAACATTTACAAAGGTCTTGTTTTTGTGTCCACTCAGGCAATCTGTGTTTTTTGGTTGGAGCATTTAATCCATTTACATTCAGTGCAATCATGGATAAGTGTGTATTTATTGCCATTTTGTTAATTGTTTTGAATTGTTATTTTGGGCCTTTTTTTTTTCTTCCCTCCTTTTGTTCTTCTCTTGTGATTTGCTAACTTTAGTGTTGAGTTTGGATTGCTTTTGTTTTTTATATGTGTGTCTATCATAGTCTTCAGTTTGTTGTTCCCAGTAGATTTGGATATGACCATCTAGGCATATACAAAATTGTTTTGGTTGTGATTCTCTTATTTTCAAATGCATTTTCAATGTTCTGTATTTGTCTTCTCTACTTCTCATGCTTGCTAGTTTTGATATCATTTATCAATGATTTTCTACCTTTATATTATCTTTGTCTTTACCAGTGATTTTTCTCATTTGAAATCAATCTTTCTTTCTTTCTTTCTTTCTTTCTTTCTTTCTTTCTTTCTTTCTTTCTTTCTTTCTTTCTTTCTTTCTTTCCTTCTTTCCTTCTTTCTTTCTTCTTTCTTTCCTTCCTTCTTTCTTTCTTTCTTTCTTTCTTTCTTTCTTTCTTTCTTTCTTTCTTTCATTCCTTCTTTCTTTCTTTCTTTCTTTTATTCCTTCCTTCCTTCCTTCTTTCTTTCTTTCTTTTATTCCTTCCTTCCTTCTTTCTTTCTTTCTTTCTTTCTTTCTTTCTTTCTTTCTTTCTTTCTTTCTTTCTTTCTTTCTTTCTTTCTTTCTTTCTTTTCCTTTTTGTCCTTTTGCCTTTTCTAGGGCCACTCCTACAGCATATGGAGGTTCCCAGGCTAGGGGTCTAATCAGAGTTGTAGCCTCCAGCCTACACCAAAGCCACAGCAACATGGGATCCAAGCTGCATCTGAGACCTACACCACAGCTCATGACAACACTAGATCCTTAACCCACTGAGCAAGACCAGGGATTTTACCTGAAAATGGTTCCTAGTCAGATTCGTTAACCACTGAGCCATGATGGGAATTCCTAATTTTCTTGTTTCTAATTGTGGCTTTTTCTTTTCTGCTAAGAGAAATTCCTTTAGTAGTTGTTGTAGAGCTGGTTTGGTGGTGCTGAATTCTATTAGCTTTTGCTTGTCTGAAAAGCTTTTGATCTCTCCATCAAATCTGAATGAGAACCTTGCCTGGTATAGTATTCTTGATTCTACATTCTGTCCCTTCATCACCTTAAATATACCTTGCCACTCCCTTCCAGCTTGCAGAGTCTCTGCTGAAAGATCAGGTGTTACCTTTATGTGGGTTCCTTTGTATGTTATTGTTTTTCTCTTGTGGCTTATTATTTGTTCTTTGTATTTAATTTTTGTCAGTTTGATTAATATGTGTCTCACTGTGTTTCTCTTTGAGTTTATCCTGTGTGGGATTCTCCGCTTCCTCAACTTGAGTGAGTTTTTCCTTTCCCACACTAGGGAAGTTTTGAGCTAGAATCTCTTCAAATATTTTCTCTGGCCCACTCCCTCTCTCTTCTCCTTCTGGAACCCCTATGATGTGAATGTTGGTATGTTTGTGTACAATAGGTTCTTGTTGGTTATCCATTTTATATATAGTGTGTATATTTAAATCCCAATCTCCTAATTTATCCTTCTCCCATTTGGTAACCATAAGTTTTTTCCAATGCCTGTGAGTGTATTTCTGTTTAACATATAAGTTAATTTGCATCCTTTTTTGAGATTCCACATACAAATGATAGATGATATTTCTCTTTCTCTTTTCTGGCTTACTTTACTTAGTATGATAAACTCCAGGTCTGTCCATATTGTTGCAAATAACATTATTTCATTTGATGAATTTTTTGATATAAAAATACTGTTTTGCACACTTTTAACAGAACATGATAACATTTACATTAGGCATATGTCTAAGGGCAAGTTATTTACTAAAATGTTATTAACCATGCTCATTACTGAGTCAATTCCTGCCAATTCTGTACTAGTAGCACTGTTATTTTTGCTCTTCTAATATTAGAATTATTTAATCCATTTTATTTCCATCTAACCTGAAAAAAATTGAATGTCAGCTATTTTCACTTTAACAAACACCCATTATCTCTGAAATTTATATTTTATGCAATAATATGTTTAACTTAATGAAAATATTCAAAATTATTATTTAGAGATATGTCATAATTCTTCCAAAGACAAGATAAACAAATAGGTTTATATTGCTTTTTTAATCTATGGAAGTGTTGTTATAGCTATAGCAAAAATAAATGATAAAATGCAAATCCTTTTTAGTGTCAAAGCACAGAGAGAACAACAGTTCACATTTGGTGAATGCCTTTTTATTTTTATAATAAATTGGTTTATAGGTTTATTCTATTTATAACATATTCAAACTTTAACTGTTGTGATTGAAAATATAATAAGAAACACTAAAATAATTACTTAGATAGGCTTTATTCTACAATAATCATTATAGCTTTATGATAGTTTGAAAGCCATCTTGTGGGACTAGGTCATTCCTATTTTTTTAACAACATAAATATTTTTACTATAAATTTTTCTTTGATTATTATTCAAAATAAATTACTAGAAACAAAATATGTAAGTCCTAGGATAGATTCCTTTTATAGGTTAGGCAAAATAGAAAAAAAAATTGCCTGCTTTCTTTAACACTTTTAAGTTTTCTCTAGCATTGGTTAAAAGTGCTTGTTTCTCCAAGTCCTTATCAGTATTGGGTACTATCACATTTTGCTGTATATATGGAGAAAAAAATATTCTTTTAAATTTCACTTTAATGATTTCCAATGGACATTTTTTAAGTCTAATAATTTTCTACATCCATGTTTTCTCTAATGTGCTATCTAATCAAACTTTGTTCTCAATATAATTTCTTATGTTTCATTTAAGACTTTCTTAGATGGCCCTTGTTTTCCCAGATATCCTTTATTAATGCTCTTATAATCTTCCATCTCTTTTCATAGTTTAATTAAATATCTTCTTACATAATTGCTAATTATTTATCTTTACAATGAAGGAAGCGACTATGCTTGCTTTGTCAACTAAAAAGTTCTACAGTAAACAGTACTTGCTAAATACATTTTTTGAATATTTGGAGGCAATTTTTTTCTTGTTTTAGAGAAAAATCAGTTCAAAAACTAGTCTATGACAAAGGAGGCAAGAATACACAGTGGGAGAAAGACAGCCTGTTCAATAAGACAGCCACATGGAAAAGAATGAAATTAGAACACTTCTTAACACCTTACACAAAAACAAATTCAAACTGGATTAAAAACCTAAACATAAGACCGGATATTATAAAACTATTAGAGGAAAACCTAGGCCGAAACTCTCCAACAAACCACAGCATTATCTTCTCAGATGCACCTCCTAGAGTAATGACAATAAAAACAAAAATAAGCAAATGGGACTTAATTACACTTAAAATTTTGTTGCACAGCAAAGGAAACCCTAAACAAAAGAAAAAGACAACACGCAAAATGGGAGAAAATACTTGCAAATGAAGGGACTGACAAGGCATTACTCTCCAAAATTTATAATCACATTCTGCAGCTCAATACAAAAAAAAAACAAATGACCCCATCAAAAAAACGGCTAGAGAATCTAGACAATTCTCAAAGAAGACATACAGATGGCTGAAAAACACATGAAAAGATGTTCAACATCACTCATTATTAGAGAAATGCAAATCAAAACCACTGTGGGGCACCACCTTACACCTGCCAGATGGCCATCATCAAAAAGTCTACAAACAATAAATGCTGGACAGGGTGTGGAGAAAAGGGAATCCTACTACATTCTTGGTGGGAATGTAAATTGGTGCAACCACTGAGGAAAACAGTATGGACATTCCTCAAAAAACTAAAAATAGAATTACCGTTTGCTCCAGCAATCCCACTCTTGGGGGTCTTTTGAGAGAAGCCATGACTCGAAAAATACATTTATTGCAATGTTTATTGCAGTGCTATATACAATAGCCAAGACATGGAAACAAGCTAAATGTCCTTTGACAGAGGAATGGATAAAGAAGATATTGTACATATACACAATGAACTATTACTCAGACATTAAAAAGAAAGAAATAACAGCATTTGCAGGAAGATGGATGTACCTAGAAATTATCATGCTTAGTGAAGTCATTCAAACAGTGAGACACCAACATCATATGCTATCACTTACATGTGGAACCAAAAAAAAGGATAAATGGACTTCTTTTCAGAACAGATACTAACTTACAGACTCTGAAAAACTTAGGGTTTCCAAAGGAGACAGGTTGCAGGAGGGGGACAGGCTGGGAGTTTGGGATGGAAATGCTTAAAATTGGGTTGTGATGATCGTTGTCTGAATATAAATGTAGTACAATTCATTGAGTAATTAAAAAAAATCCTTTCTTTTTTTGTTTGTTTAATTCTTTAAGATATAGGCATCTAATTTGTTCAAAGCAAATTAGGTTTTTAATAGGAGTGTTAAAAATCTAACACTTAAAATAAAACCACCCATAGATAACAAAAGTTAAATATGAAAAATTTAATAAAAATTTAGTAGGTAAAAATTATAGATTATGATTTTCATTATATTGAAAACTATTAGCAAAGTAAGTCATAAAAGCACAACTGAGTAAAATATACACCTTGGAGTAACTGTTTTTGACAAGCTTCTTTATGGATTTTAATGAAAATATTATCTTTGGCTTTAAAAATAATCCTGCTTTGGTTATTTATCACTTTGTTAATATATTGATTGTGATATCGAACAAGGCATCATGCACATTTTTTTCTGTAAATTATTTAAAAGGTATTTCCATGTTCATTTTGTAAGATTCAAGTTTTCAGTACCAAAATGTTACATCACCATAATTTTTCTTCTGTTTCTGTTTAAAAATAAGTATGAATTATGGTGAAGCTTGCAAAATGATTTTTAATACTTGGATATTCTTGTTTGATTTACATTCATGAAAATTAACTTCTATTCATGATTTCTACCATCATTCTTCTCTCCATATTGCAACTGGAGCAGTATCATTTACTGTACTATATTATACTTATTTCATAATTCATATATATATATATAAAATATCTGACCTGAATGCTGGGTCCTAGGTTTGTTCCCTGGAATAAGTTGCCATCTTCAATCATTAACATTAGTTTTTTGCAAATGGTAGAACACAGTTCATCTCTTAGACCCATACATATACTCCCCAAACAATTTAACTTCCTGGTGGTAAAAATTAAAGAATAGGATTGACTGGTCTCACTTTGCATTGATGGCCAATGAGTTCAAACAGGTATAATTACTGCCCAGAAATCCTTTTTTATTTTCTTTTTTAATGTTTTTCTTCTCTTTAGGGCCACACCTGTGGCATGCAGAAGTTCCCAGGCTAACGGTCAGATTGAAGCTGCAGCTGCCAGCCTACGCTACAGCCACAGCAATGTGGGATCTGTGTCTGTGACCTACACCACATCTCACAGCAATGCCAGATCCTTAACCCACTGAGCAAGAGGCCAGGGATCAGACCTGCATCCTCATGGATAGTAGTCGGGTTCATCACTTGCTGAACCAAAATGGCAATTCCCTATATTTTCAATTGTCCCAAATAATTGCTTCATATCTTTTTTCTTTCACCTAAAAATGTCAACAAACACTTCTGGAACAATGAGATGATAAGCTTTTCACCTTTCCTCCAGAAAATGAAAATTATTAAGAATATCCACTTTACATATCTACCAAATCAACCTAACCTGATTGTATTCATCTTCAATATTTTTCCCACATATAATGAAAACAGCAACATTGACTACTTGGTGGTCTCTATTGCCTTCTCAAAGATTTTAATCCTGTGACTGTTCTCCTTTCCACTTATCATACCTCTCCGCCTAATTTTACATCTTTTTGAGAAATATGCATTTACCATCACTCTTTTCCCCTCAATCTCAATCTGCCCCCCTCCACTTCTTAGGAAAATCCCCCAAATTGTGCATACTCAGTGGCTCTACAATCATCATTTATTCTCTCATTACCTACAGTTTGGGGCAAGTGATAATTTTATTTGGAGTAAACAAAGCAAGAAATGTATGTGCACGGAGGAAATGGGAGGATAATATTCCTTTTATTTCCCCTTCTAAATCCTATTTTATATTTAGAAACCCTTTAAAATGTACTTTCTTTTGCCATTGCCATAACATATTCTCTGCCTCTTTCAAATGACTAGCAACTTATTCATGATTTTCTGTCATGGAACTAATATTCTCAGACTGGATATTAAATATTCTAAAAAATAAAATAAAGAATTGCATGCCATATTTTAACATGAAACTTGAAGAAAGTAAAATAGGTTAATGTAATGTAAGATTGACTCAAAATAGCGGGTATACTTTATTAAGATTATTAATCAAGGGTTTTCTGAGTGTGTAAAATTTGATTTGAGAATAGATTTGGCAAGAAGATACAATAGGAAGGATGGCAATGCAATCCTGGTGAACTAGTAGAATAATCATGTATAATTTAGATGATGAAGCAGGTGAAATCTTTTGATCTACTAAAAAGGAATTTTAATTTATCTTATGTAATGGGAATTTTGGAAGGTATATAGGGAAGGATGATAGTATAAATTAGATGGTTTAATATTAACATATTTGCTGTTGTAAATCCAGCTTTTCCATTTCATCTTCTAATTTGTTAACTGTTAAGATATAAACAAGGTATTTTATACAAATTTATCTCTTTTAGCTAACTTGACTGAATTATGTCAATTTTAATAGTTACTACTCTGATAAGGCAAATGTCTTCTCTCTACAGAAATTATCACCATCAAATTAGCAAAAGTCATTACTGCACCAAATCTACTGCTTACTTTCTGTTAGTCAATTGAATACTGTAGAAATCCTTCTTTCCTTACCCACTTTCCTCTAAGGCCACATTAGCTACTTGGAGGCTGCCTATATTTTTTGCCACAACTTTTCATTGAAACCCAAACTTACATATTTCCTCCATAAAATCCCACTAGATATCTAATAAGATTCTCAAAATTAAGAGCTGAAAAGCAGAATCCTTGGAATTTTTAGTATTTCAATACTAAGAGCAGTGTTATTTTTGTTTTCAGGGGTTCATTTTCTTTGTATTATTGAGTACCAATCAAATGCAGATAATTTTAATATTAATATAATATATAAATGTAGATATGTATTTATACATATATGTATTTACAAATAATGCATTTTTATATATATCTCTGTAGACATAAAGATGGAACTATAATTTTTTTTCTAATATGTAGCATGATAAGAACATGCTAGGCATTTTTCCCCTAACATATCATCCTTGAAGTGTTTAATCTCCTTTGTTAAAATTACTAAAAGAATAAATTCAGAACCATTATCAAACTCTGGTTTGTGTGGCTCCCCAAATCTTGCTTGTGACCTGCCACCTCTGGGCACACTCTTTGACTCTTAGGAATATAAACTGTCTACATTGAGGATACCACCCATATTTTCTTTCTGTCTCAGGATCCTAGGTAGATTATCTCATCGGTATCCATTAATTTTCTTACTGTCATCTAATAAGTTGTTAAATGACATGAGGGAGGTGAAAGGTGTAGTAAATGAGTTAAGAAGTAGTTAGCAAATGTAAGTGTATATGTGTGTTGTGTATATGTGCACGCACTTTAATAGTGGTAGTTAGACAGGGTTCATATACTAAAACCCACAGGACCAAATGACAATTTTCACAAACCTAAAGTTTAGTGCAGGAAAAAGATTCCATTATAGCAAAGCATCAAAAAATAATACTAATCACAATTCAAAGGCTGGCTCACAGTGGAGGTTCAAACCATCTGCATACAATCTCTAATCATCCTTCCTCAGCAGAAGCAGCATGATATACCATTTTGGAGTCACTATCTTGTGTATGGGGCACCATGGAATTGGGGAGTCCACAATAGCATTAAGTCCAGACATCTTACATGCTACAGGTAGTACAGGCTTACTTTTGGTATGTAATCTACTTCAATGGCAGAGCTGTATTGGTCCCACAGAGATCATAAGCAAATAATTTATCTCTCTTATGAATAAACTATGCTGCTATACTTAACCTAGTTTTTGTACAAAAGGTTATAAGGCCACAGTATTAATTGGTAAACCCAAGGTTTGACTAGGGGTTGTGTCACACAGATAGATGTCTTATTTCAATATAATGGCTCAGGGCCATTCGAGATCTGTTAGAGTTGGCAATCACGGTATGATATATATATATATTTTAATAATCAGATACCATTTTATACACTTTTTAGTTGATAATGTGAAGTGAATCTGAGTGTACAAAACTCACAACTTCTAACAGACTAATGTAGCATGTTCTAGTCTCTAAGAGTGCCCAGGAATCATAAAATTATGTGTGATTTCTCACTTTAATTTATATACAAATATTTTATAATTTTAATTTTTGTCTGGTTTCCAATTTTTTTGTCAGAAAGACATTTTCTTTCTTAAAAAATTATATGAAATGTTACTTGGCACTTCATTATATAGAGTAGATTAAAAATGACTTTTTCTATTTAGGGAGCAGGTAAAGGGATTTTCTAGTCCTACTTCCTCCACATCCCCATCCCTTAATGGCCCCTGAATACCATCAGGCAAATCCCAAGATTCCATGAAGCAGCTTGAAAATTGCAGCTCTTGGAGTTCCCGTTGTGGCTCAGTGGTTAATGAAACAGACTAAGAACCATGAGGTTGCAGGTTTGATCCTTGGCCTTGCTCAGTGGGTTAATGATCTGGCGTTGCCGTGAGCTGTGGTGTAGGTTGCAGACACGACTTGGATCCTGCGTTGCTGTGGCTCTGGCATAGGCCGGTGGCTACAGCTCCAATTCGACCCCTAGCTTGGGAACCTCCATATGCCATGGGAGCGGCCCAAGAAATGGCAAAAAGACAAAAGAAAAAAAAAAGAAAAATGCAGCTCTAATCCAATTCTATTTTACAGAATATGAAATAGACATACTGGAGTCAAATTTTACTTGCAAAGAAGTATTGCTTGTTAGTGACAATGATGATAAGAACCAGATTTTCTATTTTGCCTCTTATTAAATAGAAGTATCAACAGCTTTCCAAATGACATGTAGATAATATCTTCTTAGAAATAATAATCATTTATAGATCAAAATTATTAGGTGATTATTTTTAAAGGACATTAAGCAGATTAAATGTTTGCTAAATCTAGTTTATCTATTAATTTGCATAGCTAATCTTGTCTTCGTTCATTCAAAAGTACATATCCAGCTTGTGGAAAAGTATTGTAAACCTAAAAAATATTGAATATTAATTACCAATTAACTGAATAATTAATATCTAATATCTCTACTGCCATCTTTAATTGATTCTAATATCCATTTAATGTCACTGTATTATCTCTGCTAAATGCTTAACATTGTGTCTCTTTCATTAGCTTTTTTCATTTCATATGTATAAATAAAATAATAGTGTTATCTTAAAATATTTGATGAAAGAAGATGAAAAATATTTGATAACTTAGTTTCATGAAATACATGAATTGAGAGTGTCCAGTGTTATTTAGTCAGTATGTTAACTATCCTTAAGAGTTCATTCTTCCTTCCTTCTCTCTTTCCTTCCTTCTTTCCTTCCAAGTATTGTTGATTTACAATGTTTTGCCCATTTCTCTATACAGCAAAGTGACTAAGTCATACATATAACATTTTCTCTCTAGAAGGTGGAAAATCAGTAACTAAGCTAATTTAGGACTAGGTTATTTAAAAAACTTGTAGGCATCAATCCCATCTGCTGCATATAGTGATTATAAACTTAAAATATTTTGTTTCTAGTTTTTTCCTGAAAATGCGAAATCAACTTTCAGTTATTTTAGGGCATACAAATAGCTAAAACTAAGATAATATTTATCCAATTAGTTGCAAAAGAATAAGAAAAATATCTTCATTTAAAAGTACCTGATTTGGGAGTTCCCGGTGTGGTGCAGCAGAAATGAATCTGACTAGGAACCATGAGGTTGCGGGTTTGATCCCTGGCCTCGCTCAGTGGATTACAGATCCAGCGTTGCTGTGAGCTGTGGTGTAGGTGACAGAGTGCCCCAGATCTGGCATTGCTGTGGCTGTGGTGTAGTCCAGTGGCTACAGCTCCGATTGGACCCATAGCTTGGGAGCCTCCATATGCTGTGGGTGTGGCCCTAGAAAGACAAAAGGAAAAAAAAAAAAGTACCTGATTTGGCCAAGTGTAATACTGACCTGCATTTTCTGTGTGTGAATCATCCAGCAATGATCTGAACATTTCTCTCCTGGGATGCCAAACTAGACAGAGCCACATAGTATTATGGCCTGGTGCCTGGAATCTGTTTCCTCTCCAGCTCTTAGCAAGTCTGCTTAGGCCTCACACAAGACAGATGTTCAAGCACATTCAAGGACATATTCCAAGGAAAATATGCAAATTCTGTATCTGGAACTACTACTAGCTAAGCTGGATGCTGATGTACTTCAGGAGCACCCTGAAGAAAGAAACCCAAGCCAATGACATATGCTGTTTAATCTAATGAATTATGGATCCTAATGTAATGTGTTCTTGCATCCTTGTGATACTCCTTAGTAAGAAGTATCCCAAGAAACTACACAAAAAATCATGAAACAGTAGACGCAATCAAAGTCACATCCTGAGTCAACCTTAATTACGTTAAATAAACTATTTCTACACAGTTAAAAAAAAAAAAGTACCTGATTTGGAGTTAAAAAAAAAAGAGTATCTTCAGGTGCAACCTTTGGTAGCTTATTTAATAGTTTTAAGTATCCTTTCCTCCATGTATGTAATTTTTTGATACTCCAGCTACCTATGTCATTCAAGAATACTTGTATCAGAAACAAAAAGTATTAGAAACTAAAATGAGATAATATTTATGTGAAGAAGTAGGCTTAGATGGGAAGCTATTTCAGAATTGAAGAACACATTTTATTGAAATAAACACATATTTGATTCTAAGTTTCCTAGAAGTATCAAACTTTCAAAATTATTGTATATGTTAAAAGCTAACAAATACAGGTAAAAAATTCATCACAACACATAATTTGTTATTTATTAAATAATAACATTTCATCTTTCTCTGGAATATTTCATTGTACTACATATTTCAATTGGATAATTTATCACATTATAATTAAATATTTCATATAATGGCATAAATGTAAATTAAATTGATATTGAATTAAAAATATTTTGGCTGCAAAAACCTACATTGATTAACAAATCTGTGTTTTCCCAAATATTCTTAAATACATTTTCCATAAATTTCCATGATTAGGTATAAAACTGGATAGAAATTTATATCCAGTTTCTGGTCCTAATGAGGATGTTCTATTCATATTATGCCCTGTTCTTCTGGCTAGATCCCTCCTGCTGGCAAGAAATATAGCAATGGCCTGTAGACATTCCAAAATTAGAATTTCCAAGTGCTGGCAGGAAACATTCAGTATGTGGCAACCAGGCTTTTGTGATTTGACTCAACTTCTTTTCAGTTTAATTTGCAGTATTTCAAACTATTAGATGTCCTTTACTCATATATTTCTATTTACTTTAACATTTCACTTTATCTGAAATACATTTTAAATGTGTAATGATAATATTTTGAGACATAAATGCATTTCCTGACACTCATAATAAAAAAAGCACACCAACATGTAAGAATTAGTACAAAATCTAAGCATATTTGCAGCGTGTGTCTGACTTAGGAAAGAAAATTCATAGAAGAGAAGTTTGATTCAATTTGGATAAAGAGAGAATTCCTGTTATTATCTATAAAAACATGTTTGCTAGGTACTCCTTCTTTATGGAAATGAGGATGGTAATTAGTTATTTGAGGAAAAGGATTGTTGTAGGCAAGTATGATATTAAAACGCTATTTTGAAGCTTGTAGGTAACATGAGGCCTTTTTAGGGTTCATGTGGCATGTAACTGAATATATCATTGTGTAAATATCTTAAATGGATGCTTTTGAATTCCATGTTTATAGAAATAGAGCATTTTAATCCAATAGTCTTCTTAATTCTACCTGACTTTGATAACTAATTTGACATGTATCTTTCTAAATGCATTCTACTAAAATATATAGTATATCTAAGTTCAAATTCTGGCTTTGTTATTAAAATATTTCTTTACTTTTTAAAATTGTATGGCCACACTTTAAGCTTTTGGAAGTTCCTGGTCTAGCCAGGGATTGAATATAGGCTGCAATTGCAACCCATGCTGTGGCTGTGGCAATGCTGGATCCTTTAACCTACTGAGTTAGGAAGGGCTTTGAACCTGCACCTCCCCAGTGACCTGAGCAGGTGCAGTTGGATTCTTAACACACTGCACCATGGTGAGAACTCCTAAAATATTTATAAATATAGGCAAATTATCATGTCTTCCCTGCATCGTCAGTAGCCATGGATTCAAGTGAGAAACTGTTAACATACTAGGGCATGCACATCATTCAATATTAACTATTATTAGTAATAACAAATAATAAGCTAGTTTTAAATCAAACAATTTAGGAACAAAACTCAAGTTGAGGTAAAATACCTTATTGCTTTTCAACATGAAAGATAATTCCTGTGACAGACACTGAGTATATTTTCAATATGCCTTCTAGCAATATTAATCAATAAATTTATACTTCTGCTTTTAATTTCTCCCTAAATGAAGACTATAAAGGGTTGCTTTTATGAAAAAAAAACTTAGTTTTATAATTTCAAACACATAATAATATGTAGAAACAAATGCAATATTAATTTAAAAAATAGACATCAACATATATTTAATTATTTGGTCAAGGATTAATACAAATATTCAGTTAAGTTTTCTGAGGTCATGTTATGTTCAAAATGAAATTAAACAAGAAAGGGTGTGAGGCAGAATTATATTAACTCACATACCAAGATACTTTAGAATGGGCAATAGGCAGGAAGTTAAAACAAGTCCATAGTTCCCCCACACGATCAAGTTATGTAATCAGGTCTCCTCGAGATGAGCTTAGGTTTTATATTGTTATATCTTTTACTCTCTAATTTTTTCATTCATCATGACTTTGACTTTTCATTAATCATGGAAACAACTCCATTTGAAGGAAGAGTTGCAAGTTGCATTTCAATGTATTTAGTCTAGGGTTTTATTTTTCTGTTTATCATTCAAAAATGCTGTACAAGAAATTGTACATTTTCAAGGAAACTGATAAATTCCCCAAGTTAGAGATCATTAAGTTATGAAGATATTATATAGATACATTAATGCCTGCCAAGCTATAATATTTATAACAATGATAATATGCCAAGTTACTTTAAGTGTCACATTGGTAAATCATTTTGATGACCAACTATTTCATATTGTTAACATCAAATCAATAATTTGATGGATATACTTCAAGGGCATGTCTAAAATTGAATTTATTTAAAATCCACTAGTATAAAAACATCACATGATTATTAGTACAGATGATTTACAGACATGTTAAACATTTTTAAGTTGTAGAGGGAAGACAAAATTTTTAGGAGTATTGCCAAGATACTTATTAAATATTTTGCAATTATCTTAATAAAAAATAATTTTACATGTTTTATTTTAGATATACTCAAAAAGAGGTAAATTGCAAGACTGCATAATTAATTTTTTTTTCAATTTAGGGCTGCACCTATGGCATATGGAGGTTCCCAGGCTAGGGGTCTAATCGGAGCTACAGCTGCCAGTCTATGCCACAGCCACAGCAACGCAGGAGCCGAGCTGGGTCTGCGACCTATAACACAGCTCATGGCAACACCAGACCCTTAACCCACTGAGAGAGGCCAGGGATTGAACCCTCAACCTCATGGTTCCTAGTCAGATTCGTTTCCGCTGTGCCACAACAGGAACACCAAGATTGCATAATTAATTTTAACAGAGGTTTTATTTTAATAATTATTTATTTCTTCCACTTGCACTGTTTGTTCATAGGCTGTTTAAAATAATGCATTTAATCAAAATTCATCTCCCTATTTTACTTAAAATTTTATGATTCTTGTCTCACCATCAATTGAAGCAGGAATCTAGGGTATATTGGTTTTAATAATAGTAAGTATAAGTAACTTTTAAATTTCTCTAAACAGACAACCAGTATTTTACTTAGATTATTGCTACTTGTTCTTGGCTTACAATTAGATCATCACTGACACTTTTCTGACAACAAATTCACCTAATTCTAAGATGTAGCTTTACCAAGGGATCAACAATGTCATTTTAAAGTCTAGCTATGGTGTATATTCAGCTATTTTTTACCTTTACCAATCCCCAAAGTCTAAGTGCTTAAGCTGTCAGAGAAACAAAAGAAATAGTAAGAAAAAATTTTGAAATATCCCTCCCAGGACATATTTAAACATAGCATAGAAGTACAAATATCTCTGGTATAGGTGCATTTATATTGGAAATACAGATACTTACTTGCACTCTTTTTAAGAAAGTGTTTTTTGTTTAGTATTTTAGAATATTTTTTTAAATTAACAGTAATTTAAGAGAGAGGTATTAATAGAGAACTTGTATTTTAATGATAAATTTTAAAAACCAGTAGATATTTCTCCAAATAAAACACACAGATGGCAAACAGGCATATGAAAAGATGCTCAACATCACTAATTATTACATAAACTACTACAATGAGGTAGTAGTTTACCTCACATCAAACAGAATGGTTATCATTTAAAAATCTACAAATGACAAATGCTGGAGAGGGTATGAAGAATAAAGAGCCTTCTACACTGTTGAATGGGATAAAAACTGATGCAGCGACTATGGAAAATAGCATGGAGATTCCAGAGAAAACTAAAAATAGAGTGGTCATATGATCCAGCAATCCCACTCCTGGGTATATACCCCAACAAAACTATAATTCAAAAAGATATGTGCACCTCTATGTTCATAGCAGCATTATTCACAGTATCCAAGATCCTGAAACAAATTAAATGTCCATTGACAGATAAGTGGATAAAGATATGGTACATATATACAATGGAATACTATTTGGCCATAAAAAGAATGAAATAATATCATTTGCAATGAGATGGATGTGCCTAGAGATTATCATATTTAGTTAAGTCAGAAAGAGAACAACAAGTACTATATGATATGTACATGAGGAATCTGAAATATGACACAAATGGAGTTCTCTAGTAGCCTAGAAGTTAAGGATTTGGCTGTGGCTTAGGTTCAATCACAGGCATGCTGCAAGCAAGGCCAAAAAAATCATATAATAGAAATGAAATAAAATGAAATAAAGTATAACACAGTGAACTTATCTACAAAATAGAGACTCACAGACATAGAGAACATAGTTGTGGTTGCCAAGTTGGGGGGTTGTAAGGGGAGGGATGATTACTAGTTTGGGATTGGAAGATGCAAATTACTGTTATTATTATTATTATCATCACTATTTGGCCACATCCATGGAAAGCAGAAATTCCCAGATAAGGGATCCAACTTATGCCACAGTAGTGACCTGTGCTGCTGCAGTGACAATGCCAGATACTAAACACATTGTCCCACAAGGGAACTACCCAGATGCAAATTATTATGTATAGAATGGATAAACAACAAAGGTTTACTGTGTATCACAGGGAACTGTATTCAATATCTTGTGATAAACCATAATGGAAAATTATATGAAAATAAATGGAAATTATACTTAACCTGAATCATTTTGCTGTACAGCAGAATTTACCACAGCATTGTAAATAAACTATATGTCAACAATATACATTTTAAAACTATTGAAAATCTTATGAAGTTATAGTATATTTGCTTGATCAACCTTGGGATAGAAGTGGTAAATTCAAATGTTTTTTTTAGAATTTATAGACCACTTAGAGTTAAGCACATCATAACCATTTAAATTATTTCCATTTTGTTTACTTTTTAGCTATTGATTTTTTTCATGACTTAACTTTTGATCATGTTCAAATTCCTCAGAAGAAAAGTTTTAAAACAGTTTTGATGTACAATATTACTAGGTAGGACTCAAAATGTGCTGTGAGATCCATTTTTCGAACTTCTTTTTCCACTCTCAAAACAGCAATAGATAATGGGAGAGACTATGGGTGTGTGAGGGTAGGAGGGTATGGGATATCTTTCTTTCAATTTTGCTGTGAACGTAAAGCTTGTCAAAAAAAATAAAATCTTTAAAATTAAAAAATCAACAGTTAAATTTTAATTATATGTACAGTTACAATGACAATTACAGGTTTTATCTTTTTTTTTTTTCTTTTCTCATTGGGCCAGATAGGAACTGGAACAGAGAACTGAAACCCAGGTGCTTTTGATCTACTGTGCTCTAAGTATAAAACTGGACAAAAGGATGGGAGTCTGACTCTTGAAATAATAATAATTAAGACAGACAAAGCATTGAATACATGGTACCATGCAATAAATTAAATGTCATCCTAGTTAAAGTGACAACAACTTTGCCTTGGGAACTTAGAAAATAATAGGGAAAAACAAACATAATTTGGCCAGTACTCCAGATAGTAAAATATTCCATGAATCTGATAACTATAATTATTAAATTCTGGAGAAGAGTTAATGTTAAATGTAAGTTAAATGCACAACATTCTAAATATAAGCATATGTGAGAAACTCCACTTTTTGATGTAGATAGTGAGTGAGTAAAAGAGGGCTTATACCGTGTAGTTTATGCTGTTGAGACAAACTGGGTCACTTACTACCATCATTCCCCAAATATATGTTAGGGAAATAACCCTTTTATTCATTCTATGGAATGAAAAATTTTCCGAGTTATTCTAAACATTTTACCAGACAAAATCCCTTAATGCTTAGTTTGTCAAAATTATTCATGTTTTTATTTTATTATTTTGGCAATTTATAACATATTTAGAAAAACTGTGTCCGCTTCAATACTATAAATCACAACAAAATTATCCCATGAATTATTCTAGCACATTTAGTGTCTTTTTTAACAGTTGTATCTTCAAAACATGGACTTATTTTTGTGTAAGTTTTGAGGGGTGAATCCAACTTATTTTTTTAGGTAGCTATAAATTTATTTCTGAACTATTTACTTATAAACTTTCCTTTGTCATCTTATTTAAAATGCCATCTCTAATGTATAAAAAATCTCATATTTAATTGTGTATATCTGACTTTCTACTCTTTTTCTTTGATCCTTCAGTCTATTTATGTGTAGTACTACCATGTTGCTTTTGGTATATTTTAGTATCTCGAAAAGGTAGGTTTGTACCACATTATTATTAATTTTTTGAAAAAATCCTTAATAAGTATCATACTTTTATGTATTCACAAGGATTTTTAAAATTAGCCTGTTTAGATTTTAAAAGTCATGGTATTAAATATATAGTTTAACATAAGTAGAACTTTTATATATATAATAAATATGAGTTATATAATATGAGTAGGAAGACAATACAGGATATCATTTTCTTACTCATACATGAAATCCTTTCTATTATTTTACATATTTGTACAGGTGTATCAATAATGGGACATTTTCATATTTTAATATTTTGCTTATTTTGTATTATACTTGTTCCTAATGTATTTTATTATTATAAATGAGCATGTTTCCCATTATGTCTTTTTAAGTGGTTGATTTCTATAGATATAATGAGAATATTTTAAAATACTTATTTACACTAACCATTTTTAATGCAATTTATTTTAGTTGATTTTCTTGGGATTCTGTAGTATACAATTTTCAAAGAGCATAATAAATGCCAAGACTGCTTAGAAAAAGTTGGGAAAGATATATACTTAACCAGGCACAAGTTCAAGTTATCTAAGAACCAAACATCACATGGGAAATGGGACTTGGAATTTAGCATGCACAAGACCAGAAACGAGAAAGAAGCTTAACTAAGAGATACCTGGACATCCTTGCCTTGCAATTTTCAGCAATATGAAACAAGGATATATTAAGACACCAAATACTAATGCGATTTTTGTCATTTATAATGAAGTATTGAAAAGTTTTCCAACAATTTAGAATAGAAGTGTTAGACATATTTTCTTGTTGATATGTTTGTACTGTAGAATGTATATATTTAATATGTATTAGCTTGTAACATATAGAATTGGTATTTTATTAGTGATTGCACTTTAAAATTACTTTGAGATGGATTTTAATTTTATTGTAAACTATACTAAGCAGCAAAACATGATATTTATAAATTTATATTTAGCTACAGTCAAGTGGACATTACTATATAAAATACTGTATTTTGAACTGCTAAAGTGATGTAAACAGAAGCAAAGTTCATTTTAAAAAAATCATTTCAAATTGATTACTGAGTAAATTGAGTGTTAAGATATTTGCAGATTTTTTCATTCTTTTTTTGGTCAACTCAGCAGCTGACAATTCTTCCAATTTTCATAACAGAAGCTAAAAATTTTAGACATTTTCTTGCCTCTCATGTCTGCAGTTTACCTCCTCTTATTTAGCAGAAGCTTGAGGGGAAAACATTAAAGGGAAGAATCCATCTGACATATATGTCAAAAGTGGATACAGGCATGCATTGTTTTATTGTGTTTTGCTTTAGTGAGCTTTGTAGATATTGTCTTATTTAAAATTGATGGTTTTGGGCAAACTTGTGTTAAGCATGTCTGTTGGCACCATTTTTCCAAAAGCATGTGCTCACTCCACCTTTCTGTGTCATATTTTAGTAATTCTCACAATATTTCAAAGTTTTTCATAATTATTATATTTATTATGGTGATCTATAACCAATAATCTTTTTAAAAGTTTTATTAAAGTTGATTTACAATGTTCTGTCAATTTCTATTGTACAGCAAAGTTACCCAGTCATACATGTATATACATTCTTTTATCATACTCTCTTCCATCATGTTCTACCACAAGTGATTTGACATAGTTCACTGTGCTATACAGCAGAACCTCATTGCTTACCCATTCTAAATGTAATAGTTCACATACACTAACTCCAACTCCTAATCCATCCCAATTGCTCCCCCTCCTCCTTGGCAACCACAAGTCTTTTCTCTATGTCCATCCATGATATTGCTTCTATTCTGTAGATAGGTTTGTTTGCGCCTATTTTAAATTCTTCATGCAAGTGATACCATATGGAATTTATCTTGCTCTTTCGACTTCACTTAGTATGAGAATCTCAAGTTCCATCCATGTTGCTGCACGTGGCACTATTTTATTCTTTTTTATGGCTGAGTAGTATTCCATTGTGTATATGTACCACATCTTCTGAATCCATTCATATGTCATGGATATTAAGGTTGTTTCCATATCTTGGCTACTGGGAATACTGCTGCCATAAACACAGGGGTGCATGTATCTTTTTTAATGAAACTTTTGTCCAGACCTATGCCCCAGAGTGGGATTGCTCGGTCATATGGTGGTTCTATATTTAGTTTTCTGAAGTACCTCCAAACCGTTTTCCATAGTAGTTATATCAATTTACATTCCCACCAACAGTGTAGGAGGCTTCCCTTTTCACTATACCTTCTTCAGCATTTGCTATTTGCAGATTCATTAATGACAGCCACTCTGATCAGTATGAAGTGGTACATTGTTGTAGTCTTGATTTGTATTTCTCTAATAATTACTGGTGTTGAGCATTTTTTCATGTGACTATCTATATTCTATGATCCCATTCCTGGGCATCTATCCAAAGAAAACCATGACTCAAAAAGATCCATGTAGCCCAATGTTCATTGCACTATATATAGCCAATACCCAGAAGCCAGATAAATATCCATTGACAGAGGAGTACATAAAGAAGATGTAGGACATACATGCAATAGAATATTACTCAGCCTTAAAAAGGAATGAAAAATGGCATTTGCAGCAACATAACTGGGTATAAAAATTATCACGCTAAGTGAAGTAAGACAGTGAGACACAAATATCATATGCTATCATTTATATGTGGCATCTAAAAAAATATTACAATGAACTTGTTTGCAGAACAGAAACTGACTCACAGACTGAAAAACTTATGATTACCAAAGAAGACAGGTTGAGGGCAGGGAGGAATGGACTGGGTTTGTTATGCAAATGTTCTAAAATCTGGTTGTGATGGTGTTTGTACAACTATAAATGTAATGAAATTCATTGACTTAAAAAAGATTATGAGGTCATCTCTGGAAACTCAGGTTTTCATTTTCTTTATCCATCTGCCCATCAGTAAATTTTATATGGAGATATGTGTATATATATATATATATATATATATATATATATATCTCCATTACATGTGATATACATATAATGTGTGCATATATATATATATATATATATATGTATATGGATCCATTACATGTGATACACATTACATGTAAATGTACATATATGTATATACAATACACTTGTATGCACATATATACGCAGTAATTTGAATGGTTACTTGTTTTGCTATTTTTTTTGTTGTTTTTTCTTTTTGTTTGTCTGTTTTTATTTGTTTGGGGTGTTTTGTTGTTTCTTTTTTTTATGGCTACACCTAAACCACATGGACATCCCTAGGTTAGGGGTCAAATTGGAACTGCAGCTGCCAGCCTGTGCCACAACCATAGCAACTTGGGTTCCAAGCCACATCTATGATCAACACCATAGGTTGTGGCAATGCTGGATCCTTCACCCACTGAGCAAGGCCAGCGAGCCAGCGATGGAACTGGCTTTTTTACAGACCCTATGTTATGTTCTTAACCCACTTAGCCGCAGCCGGAGCTCCACTTGCTTTGCTCTTAAAGTGAAGTATTACATCCTAGGTGTAAAGGCCAAAGAAACACAAATCCACCCAAAACACCTGATTTTATTAAGAGAGTTGTTAAATAATTCACCATTTTTTTTTTCGATGTAAAGCGGGGATGTGAAACTGTGGTATTTCATTTCAGAGAAAATGCTTAGCAAAAGGTTGATAAATTACTTTATGGAAAGGCATGAATATGGTTAATTTACCGTCACTTGGATATTTGGTTCTCTGGGTCTTGCAGTTAAAAATTATTTTTAGCTGTCTACTTAGAAATTAGTAGACCTCAGAGAAGTGTTCATAAAAAGAAAATTTACATGAGACTGACGAATGGAAAGCAAATTGAATGCAAAATAGGAAGATATATCTTTTTAGTGACTTAAATATTCATATTCCATATTGAGGATAGCAAGCTACTCCCTAAAATTAAGATTTATTGCAATTATATTAGTGATCAGTTGCTTTTGCAAACAGGAGTATACATAGTTACATATAGTAATTCTTATGTATTCTTGATTCATTTTTTCTACCCCATGTAGAATGATAAACACTTATTTCTCCATATTGCCACATTTTCATTGATAATTTTTTAAATATCCTTAATCTCAAATTCAAACAAGTAACAATTTCTCATATCTGGGCATCATTTCTTTTCATGTATTTTCTTGTTACTTAAAAAAATTGTCTGTTAAAATGCCAAATTACAATGTACAGTATTTAAGCATACTTTGAAGTGGACACTTCTGTAGAAACCATCGAGTGGCTAAGTTATGAATGTAAATTTTTATCTAAGGTAGTTATTATTGTTAGAATATGAATATTTGTTTTAATTACATTAGCATTAAGATAGAATATATCAAATGAAACAAATATAAAGAAGCTTTTACTCCCTTTATTCTGATGCATATCTATTAGTTAGCACATTGAGGCCAACATTCAGAGTCCCTTAAGTGATGCCTTTGCCAAAGGAAATAACATTCTTCCCCAAACACCCTGAAAATTATGCATGTCAGTCCATCATAATCATTTTTTCACACACAGGTAAAGAAGACAATTTGAAAACGTTGAAACTTGAGCTTTTCCCAAGAGAAGAGAAAAGCAGGTCATGAAAATCTGTTGGTTCGAAAGATATACATTTAGTTAAGAGGACAGACACGCGTGTACACACACACAATAATATATATAGAGAGAATTAAATTCTGCCCCTGTCTGAGATTGACCTCAAATGATATCAGGCAATTTTTTCATTCTGTATAAGTCTCAGTTTCCTACTTTAAAAATGATATATGACAATACTATATTGTAGGTACATTTTTGAGTTCACTTGAGATAATAAACATAATGTCCTAGGTTTCTTTTATTTGACAAGTACTCAGCATTCCAGAAATATCAGTTGTTGTTGTTGTTCTTATTTTCCTATTAAATATATTGTATGATGAATATTAAAAGAGAGGGAATGATAAAACCTGGAAATAGTCCTGAGCATCTATGAATCTATTACTAAAGCAAAAAAAAAAAAAAGGAACAATGGCATTCCATTCACCCCAGAATTATTAACATATTTTTATTACATTTCAACACAGTTCTTTAAAGAGCTAGAAATTAGGCTATTTGCTTCACTGTGTTAAGACAACACTTTGACAACTCTTTTGGTAGTCAAGCACAAATGCCATCATCAACAGGAAAGGATTTCTATTTTGGAGCACAGAGGACTCTTAGAGATCTCACAGTTCCATTATCTGATTAAAAAAAAAACTATCTATAACTAGCATAATATCAACAGCAAGGTAAAACCAGATTCGTTTTAGAAAATAAAAAATACAGATATGTACAAAGAAGAAAATGAAAATAATCAAATCATATCTATTGTCGAGAAGTAACCATTATTAACTATTTGTCATATTTCGTTTTAGTCATATATGTAAATTTTAAAAATACTCGGTAAAGCATATGTGCTATTATAAATCATAAAAAAAGAAGAAAGGAGCATAGAAAAATATACAATTTCAATGTTCTGTAATAATTTTTGTTATGGTTAACTGAACTTCTGCAGACATTTTTCTATGCATATGAATAGACAGATACTTTCATTTTTAATTTGGTATGTTATTTAAATCTTTAAAATATAGTATGCCTAGTTTTATTTATATTTAAGGTAAAAAAACTGAAATGAAATTTTTAATTCAAATAAATGCATGTTGAAGATGAAGTTAGTTTCTAAGCTGTATGTTTTAATTTTTAGTAGATATGACTAATTCCCAGCTATTTAATATAGGAACATTAGTATTCTCATATTTTATCCAATTTTCTCTACCTCACAACCTTAGATACTGTTAGTCCTCTAACTACAATGTATAGTTTGTAGCACTAACATTTCTGTTTTATACCTAAAATTGCCATATATTTAGATTTATCTATCTATACTAAATAAATGATAGTTATCAGTCCTTTAACTATTCTCCTCCATTTTCCTCAGGCTAACTACAATTGGCCAAATATTTAAAATTTGTTTTTAAAATTAAGTATTGGGGAAATAACTATTAAAAATGATAATAATAATAAAAATGTGTACTAATAAAAAAATAAAATTAAGTTTAAAGAAAGTACAGCAAATGCAGCTAGTATATGTGGTGATTTAGTAAGTGATGAAGGAAACATCCATGTGGTTTAGGTGTAGCATAAAAAAACCAAACAACAAAATACCCCCAAAAAATAAAAACTAACTGATACACTATCTAAGAAAAGAGTAAACAGAAGACAAGCCATCTAATATACAAATTCCATATGTTCTGTAATTCAATACCAACATAAACATACTGCTTACAGGGCAAGAGCTAGAATTCACTGTTGAACAGGAATTCATAGATAGGACAAACTGACATCTTTACATCTTTATGTCTACCGATAGCCCTAATAAAGAAACCAGAACCCTGGATCACATTCTAGCTTGAAAGGCAATAGTGAATACATCAAAGGGAAATATTTATTTTAAATTCATGAACCATAACGAGTTATTACTTGTGCTAGAAAATCCCTATTGTAATATTGGTGGATAATTATGACATTTCTTTGCCCAATTCCTCATTGTCAGATCCATCTGAAAATACCCCAGTGATCTAAGACAAATAAATCATCTCTTGAGGATAATTTTCCCCAGTTATATTGCTCAAAGGGAATCACATGTATCTTGGGATTCAGAACAATGGTGAAGAAATTACATAAATTTGTATATGAATATATCAGGGGTCCACAGGAAGAAATATCACTAAAGTGTACTTTGCACTGCTTCCTTTTCAGGATAAAAGTCATTTTGGAGTCCCCTTGCAGCATAGCTGGTTAAGGCAGTGCCGCTGCAATGGTGTGGATTGCTGCTCTGCCACGGGTTCAATCCCTGGGCTAGAAACTTCTACAAGCAGTGAGTGTGGCCAATAAGTAAATAAATAACTCCTTTAAGCTGCAAAAGGATTATATAACTATCATATTATGCACAATGCAAAGTAAAAGGAGCCTTTTTCATCAAATCTCCTCATCATTCTTCTCTCATAGTTAACAAATCAACTGATAAGTGAAGCTACTATATATGCAAAAAGTGAAAACCTAATTTATATTATTTTCTACCACATTTTTATTGACCACTAAGACATCACAACAGACATATCAATATATACATATATATTGTAATTAATTATAATTATGAACATCACTGCTTGATCTAATTATTAAATATGTATTTTTAAAAATTTTATATAATCTTCAAAAGCGAGAAAAGATGTCAAAACATACCAATTAGAGTCATTTTTAAGTTTTTGACAATACTTCATCTTTAGAGATTTTTATATATATATATGTATATATATACATATATGTATACAAACATACACACACACACACACACATACACAACAATCTAAATGAAATGAGTACATACCAAACTAGGAGATAAGTAAAGACAAGTAATTTTCAACCTTGTAAAATATAAGCAAATTAGATTTTCATGAAAATGACATACCTGCTATTCACATTACTTATCATACACACATACCACACATATATGTTATATATATATAATGTATATATATATATATATACATATATATCACTACTTTTCTCTCCTGTTTTTTCCTTCTTTTTAATTTGTTCTTCACCATTTCAGTCTTTCTTTTTATTCATTGATAGGGTATTATTTATTTTCTTTGCATTAACTACAAAAAGTCCTAGGTAACAATTTGAGATGAGAAGATTTCCCTTTGACTTCACAGTTTATTCTAGTTATCTCCTCAGAACCCATTCCTCCCTCCTACTTTAACTTCTTACTAGAATTTATGATTTGATTATCTATTTGTATTAATCTACACTGATAATATTACATATTTTGACATCTAGTTCTTCAGGTTTAAATCCTAACATCCCCAATTACTGGGGAGTTGACTTAGAAACACTCTGTTACAAGACATGAACCTCAATTTACTCTTAGTAAATGAAAATAATTTTCCTAACTCAGATTTAGCAGTGGAGATTAGAGATGTGGACATACAGGTATGGTAATTGAGTTTTGGTAGATATTAAACTAATGTTATCTCTCTTGACATCTTGCTAAGCATACAAATTAATTTGTGTTAGTAGAAAATATTGGAGGCTAAAGTCAGGCTGATTTCTGTATGTAACAGATGTTGACTTAGTTGTTGGAATTTATTTTAGCTTAGAAACTTTCTAGAGAGGTTTGGAGGAGTGAATAATACATAGCAGTTGTGATTTTGATCTTATGCACCTTAAACTGCAAAGACATTTGCTTTTATCACCTAAGACTGAGGTCAGTCAAGGGTGCAATACAACTGTTAATCAAAAAACAGAGTCAAGCAAACTGCTTCACAGGAGAATTGAATCATGCCTTATATTCTCTGCCCTTTAGGAATTATTTTAGACATGTCAGCTTTCTCAATAATTGAACATTAAGTTTCTAATAATGAATTAACTTGTTAATCATAATGACATTTTAGTAAAAACCTATTAAAATAATTTTTTTGAAATGTGCATACTGAGCTATGTAGTGAAATCAATATAAATCTATAATAGCAAAATTATACTGTGACAACTCTTCTTTTGAGTACATGTCCAAAGTATTTAACTTAGAGTCACATTTACCTCTACTTGTATCATAAGCTATGGTGATGGTGATCTCATGGTTGACAGACCTATAATATAGAAAGTGGCATGGCACACTGGGTTTTGTTTGAAGTATAATCCTGACATTTACTTTGAAAATACCAGTGGTAATGAGAGGTCATATAGCCATAATTCAGTTTTCAAAAATAATAAGGGTATATACATTGTGACTCTACTTTAAAGAATAGATTTTTTTTTTTTAATTTGGGCTCTCAAATAAGAAACAGCATGAACAATTTGTTGTTTATGCTTTTGTTTTTATTTTGAAAATTAGTTTCCATAACTCCCAGGGAATAAGACAATTAAGATATAAATGTTTATTGCCATCTCCACAAAAGTGTTTTCTAAGGGATACCTTTTAATCGGTTCATAGAAAAAAACTTGTGAAGAACATTATTACACTTTTTCTATAAGTAAAATTTAAAACTTTGATGTATTTCTAGCAGAAGTATGAAGATAGAATGCCAGCAGTATTCTCACAAAAATAAAACAAAAAAACAAAAAAAACCTCAAAAAAGATAAATGAGAGGCATGAATGAAATAATAGGAAGAGAAGGTGGTAGAATATTTTCTAAACAAAGCACACAATTAAACAATTAGGTTTATATGTGTTGTCCCTGGACTCTGACAAAGGAGAGAGGAAATTATACTAATTAAATGCTTAATATCTGTTAAAATGCATCGTGTATATTTTTTCATATTTTCATTATCTTATATAATAAATCATTGAGGAAGATATTTTAAGGAGAAAGAAACTGGGATTTAGTAAGGTAAGCTGATTTTTCTGAAGGGATTTTGATAGATATCAAACTTAATAGAAGTAGAAATCAAATTGGAGGGTGTTCCATGCTATTCATTGTGCATTCTTCCATAATATTGTTTACTTTAATACATTTACCTTGTTAATATAATATGCAATATATTTAAAGAAGTAAAAAACAGTAACACTCAGATTTTTTTCCTGTATTCATAGGTGTTTACTGCTATGTGCCTAAGTTAAATCCGTCTAGGTTATCTCAATTAGAACAGAACCCTTTCCCTTTCAGAGACTACCATACAGAGAAAACAGACAATTAAGCAAATATTTTGACAGAGAAAGAATATGTCCCTTATGTGGACAAGAAACATAATAATGGAGAATATTTAGACAAAGTTGTACTAAGGAAAAATTACAAAATCTTAGATTTAAATGGAAGTAAATGGAAAATATCTAAAGGAAAATGTGGCATATACTGTTTTTCTAAATTCTGTTATAAGTTTTTAATGATAACATGATATGTGGACAAGAATAAGACAATCAAGGGAAAAAAACCTGAAATTACAGACAAGAAAAGGATTTAACAGACACTAACACCCTAGGGTATGGGATATCCAAAAAGCCATTTTGGTGTCAAAAAACTGCCAAAAAAAAAAAAAAAGAAAAAAAGACTTGGATTTAGAAAGCTGGAAATTATGAGCCTATTATAGAGAGGATGAAATGACAAAGGATGCAAAAAGGTGAACTTCAAACCTTGATTATTGATAGGCAATGGGATGAGAATTTGAAGTGATTATGTTTTCCATATAAGATGTGATATAAAATTTGTAATTTAACTTTTTTCCCCTGGTAGTTAACTCCTTGTCAGCTTTAAGTTTTAGAAGTATTTTGAAAAGATTCCTCTTAACTTTTGGAGGACTTGGGGCCAAGGGTACAAGTGGAATTAAACATGTATGTAGATGTTTAAAAGTTACAAAAACAGCTAACAATAGGATTCATTTGTGTTTCAAAGGGCCAGGCTGCAATCAGACTTCTCTGATTCCTACAAGCTTGGAGCTTAGGTTTAGATCTGAATGTGGCTTCAGGCAGAGGGCTTCCCAAGCAACACCTGCTCTTTTCCCATGGCCTCCAAGGGAAAGAGCTCCACACAAGTGTGTGCTTATATGTACACACTTCTGTGGGCAAAAACTTGTTTGTGTACACTCCAGTCTCAAATGTAAGCTCCCAACTTCATAAACTACTGCCCTTTAGCCACATCTTAAGCCTAAGGATGCACAAACAATAAGTTGCTCAGGGCTTATTTGACAATTAATTCTCAGGATCACAAGTAAGGGACCTAGTTCTGGAAGACAGTGCTTGGCTTCTTGGTGAACATGTCCCTGTGGCGCTGGGGATACAAGGTACATGCAGAGGAGAGGCAGGCTTACTCTAGCTCCTAGCCGTAGCAAGAGACCTCCTGCAGGAGATCAAGGACAGTTTGGGAAAATAACAAACTGTTAGGGATGTCTTCCTCTATGACTTATACTTAATCATTATCTTGATTAAAATTTTAAAATGTTAAGTCGTTTTGTTTAATTATTTGATATAAATCATAATGTATTTTCACAAAGTCACACAATGTCACTTTATTAATATTAAATGAATGTTTCTTCCTTTTCTCTCTTTCCCCCTGATTTTTTTTATTTATTCCCTCACCTTTTTTATTTTTTACTTTTCAATAACCAACTATTAAAAGGAGAGCAGATACATTTAAAATATAAAAGCAAATCTTTATCAAATGTGGAATATAATGACAACATGGGAAAAAAAAAAACAGTAGGAGAGGACTTTGCTGATATTAAAATCACGTCAAAATCCCAAAGGTAACAATAAAAAACAAAATTCAGAAATGTCCATTTAATTGCAGGGAATGTTGCAATCTTCAGGAAATTTCATATCACTATGTTAAAAGCAAGTTTAAATTCAGAAATGCAGACTTTATTACATGACAAAATGTAAGGGGAAGGAAAATGTTCTCTTGTGTAAATGGATGAGACACTTACTGTGACAGAGCTAATTAGGCTCTTGGGAGAATTTATGCACAGCTAATAAGAAGCAGAGCTAAATGTTGTCTTAATTTACCCTCAAGCTCTCAAAAAAAAAAAAAAATAGTTGTTCATTCAAGTTGCACTAATTGAGCCAACAACCATTAACCCCTCTTTTCTGGATACTTTCTTGTGCTAACATTCAGAAACTAAGCTATATACCTTTCCCAAAGAGTGAAATTTGTTTTTTTTTTTTCCGTGCTGTTTTGAATGTGGATCCAAAGTGCATTTTACTTAAAGATAAAGAAGATGCTCAGAATTCAGAAATTTATTTCTTCTCTGTATGGCACTTTGATTATTGCTTTTACATTAAATATGGTATAACAGAGTAAAAAAGATTAATAATTAACTACTATCAAATAGGATAAAATGGACTCTCAGATAATGTTTGTGAGAGTATGAATTAGAACATTTTTCATGTGAGACAATCTCTCTGTAACTCAGAATTTTAATATTTTTCACTTTTAAATCTGTCTCTTCTAGAAATATGTGCATAGGTGTGCAATAATAATTATATACACAGAAATTAAATGATTTTAAATCAGACTTGGTGTAATGACCCTAAATTACATTTACATTCTATATTATATCTATAAAAATGGATATTGCTCTATGTATATCAACTGGGAATTATGTCTTCAAAACTAGATGTGACATTTATGTTTTGGCAGATTTATAGCAAATTTCCAGCTATGGTCTTTTTGAAAGTGAGATTGGATGAGCTGTTATTTTTCAGTGTATGGATTTTTTACACTATTTGAAGGATTTAATATGAATATATGATACCTTGGAGATAAAAAATATTTTAATTCTGTATGAATAAACCTCATTCATAGAAAAATTTAAATTATCTTAGAGGAGATACCTGGCCATATAAATTTTAAATTAATAAATCAAGGAAGTTGATAAATTTAACATATGTGGTAAAAGTTGAATTACACTCTTTTGAGGTTAAAAATAAGCACACCAAAAAAATAAAGCTTTTAGGAATACATACTGATGAAGTAAAGCTATATAAACAGAAATGCAATGAATTGGTAACAATAGGATACAGGAAGGTTATATAATAAATAAGAGCAGAACACTGGTGCTTTACATAATTAGATAAAATTTACTGTCAAAGTCATATGCTATGTTAGATGGTGATTTCAAAGTTACTTATTGCCTTATTAAAATAAATCTATTTTTTAGAGAAGAAAGGGAGGATCCATGAACTAATAACCCTTATTATTTAATTTCTGGAGCCCTGAGTTACATTAGATGAAAAAAATTAAAAGAAAGTATTGATCTATGAAATTAATACCCTAAAACATGCTTAATCCCTTTTTAGTTTTTAATATTAAATAGTCTCTGTTAAATTATTAGTCTCTCAATATATACATAAGGTAGAAAAAGAGAAATAAATTTGCTCATTTTTGTAGTAATGCTCTGCAGATAAGTGTGCTTGAAATTGTTCTCATCTTTTCAATAATTTCTCATTTAGATATTAAACATGCATGACACTTTCTAGAATTTTATTCAGTGAAATATATTATGTATTACAGAAATTTGAAAATATAAACTGTAAGAAGTTTTTCTATGTACATTTGAAGAAAGTCATTGGAAATTTTCATCTTCAGTTCTATTCTTTTCATATTGTACAATAGAGACTAATGATGGAAAATGATTCTCTTTACCACAAGTTTTAGTTATAGTTAAAATGAGTGTTTAATAATGTGTGCAGAATATTTCTCCCATTGACCACATGCCAAGGTCACTCTAAGCGTTTTTACTTCTGTGAACAGATTTTGCTCAAGTTATCATTATAAAAAATAATTAAACTGAAAAAGTCCCACAAAACTATTTTCACCTGTGATTTATCAGCACCATGATCTTCAAATTTTAAATAAGTTTCATGAGGATAGGCTATGTTATAGTTACTAAAAACTATGAGGCAATCGGATTTTCAGAACCCTGGGGTGATCAGCAGATGCACTTGATGCAGTGTAATACAAAAGCATATAACAAAAAATAGACGCTATTTTTTTTCCTTTGGAGAATTCATAGCCTAAAGAAATGAGACATGTGACCAGATACAGTTCCTAAATGTAAGAATTTTCCTTCTTTTTGTGATGCATCCAAAGTCTACGTGTTCCACAATGTGAAGGATCATGCTTACATTATAATCAATGCTGGAATGATTCTCTTTACTTGTGGTGAAAGGAATCATTTTCCATCATTAGTCTCTGGATGCATAATGGTCTGAATTCATTAATATAAACAAAAAGAAGGACAAAAAAACATGAAACCTCATATAGATATGTTTTTATATTTATAAATACTGTATATATACCATTGTATTTCTAGTGATACATTATGGAATATTTTTAAAGGCAAAGTAAATACAAAATAAATGATATTTTGTAATTTGCACTCTACTATAAAAATTTAAGCTGTATTCTAGGTTTTAGTTTGTAAATTTCTGCAATTGTGTCTTGATAAAAACATTAGCACAATGAGAAACTTTTTAATAGTGATAGACACAAATATCTATTTCAAATTGTCCTTTTTAAAAAATAAATTACATATTTTTTGGCAATTTCTTGTCAAATTTGAGTCAAAGTGCAATTTCAAACCCATAACATAGCTGCTGGTCTATTTGTGTTATTGCATTTACTTACTATTCTTACTTGTATTATATGTATTATATTCTTTGTGGAGCTTTTTGTTTTTTCCATTCTTGATGGAAAAAGGGTTAAAATTAGATATTTCATTTCCATGAATTCACATACCTAGGACATATAAACTAAAAATCAATAAAACAGGGAGAGAATACTAACACCCGCTGTATTGGGACTTCTATTCTCATTGTGTGCAGGTAAAATCTATTATATGGAGTAATTATTTTCCTGTAAGCATCAATATGATGAATATCTGTTAAACTAATTTGCTATTTATTTTTATTAAAACATTCAAGAGATAGCCTCACTCTTTATAGTATTGCACTAGAGTATATGGCATCAGTTAAAATAAAATGTGACCAAATCTTGGAAACACATACATGATATGCTCACTAGCTTGGATGTTAACTGGTAGTCAATAAGAATGAATTTTAAAAAATTTGTTTTTGGTCTTTTTAGGCCTGTACCTGCAGCAAATGAAAGTTCCCAGGCTAGGGGTTGAATCTGTGCTGCAAACTTCCAGCCAATGCCACAGTCACTGCAATGCCAGATCTGATCCACTTCTGCAAACTACACCACAGCTTATGGCAACACCAGACCAGCAACCCACTGAGTGAGGCCAGGGACTGAACCCGCATCATGAATACTAGTCAGGTTCATTACCACTGAGCCACGACAGGAACTCTGGAAACATTTTTTAAAAAGTAATCAACATTACTATGAAAGTAAAAACAAAAAGAAACAAATGGGACCTAATCCAACTTAAAAGCTTTTGCACAGCAAAGGAAACCATAAATAAAACATAAAGACAAACCACAGAATGGGAGAAAATATTTGCAAACTAATTCAATCAAAAGTGGAGAAATACAAATCAAATCTAGTATGAGGTACCACCTTAAACCAGCCAGAATGGCCATCATCAAAAAGTCTATAAACTCAGAATTCCTGTCATGTCTCAGTGGAAATGAATCTGACTAGTATCCAGGAGGACGCGGGTTGGTTCCCTGGCCTCATTCAGTGGGTTAAGGATCTGGCGTTGCCATGAGCTGTGATGCTGGTTGCAGATGTGTCTCGGATCTGGTGTTGCTGTGGCTGTGGTGTAGGCCAGCAGCTACAGCTCTGATTTGACCTATAGCCTGGGAACCTCCATATGCTGCAAGTGCAGCCCTAAAGAGCAAAAAAAAAAAAAAAAAAAAAAAAATAGAGAGAGAAAAAAGAAAGAAAGAAAGAAAAATACAAAAAGTCTGAAAACAATAAATGCCAAAGTGGATGTGAAGAAAAGGGAACCCTCTTATACTCTTAGTAGGAATACAATTTGGTACAAGAACTATGGAAAACAGTATGGAGATTCCTCAAAAACTAAAATCAGAACTACCACATGATCTAGCAATCCTACTCCTGGGGCATCTATCCAGAGAAAACTATAATTTAAAAAAGACATATGGACCCCAATATTCATTGCAGCACTATTTACAATAGTCAAGACATGGAAGCAATCTAAATGTCCATCAACAGAGGAATGGTTAAATAAAAAGCAGTACATATATACAATAGAGAATTACTCAGCCATAAATATAATGAAATAATGCCATTTCCAGCAACATGATAGACTTAAGACATTTTCATACTAAGTAAAGTTAGTCGGACAGTGAAAGACAAACATCATATACTACTTATATGTGAATCTTAAAAAAAAGGATACAAATAAAATTCTTTGCACAACAGAAACAGACTTATAGACTTGAAAACAAATTTACGGTTACCAAAGTGGGGACAGGTGGGAGAGGAGGGATGGACTGGGGTTTGTGATTGACATACACACACATGGTATATGAAATGACTGGCCAACCTGCTGTATAGCACAGAGAACTTTATCTGATATTCTGTGATAAATCTGTATGGGAAAAAAATCTGAAGGAATGGATGTATGCATACATATAACTGAATCACTTTGTTGCACAGAAGAAATTATCACAATCTTGTAAATCAAGTATATTTCAATAAAACTTTAAAAAATGAAAGTCATTCACACACACACACACACACACACACACAAATATACACACATATACACCTACACACAAAAGTAATCAACATTACTAGAATCCTTTGGTTGAATGGACAATTCTCTGGCATGAAGGAGGGTTGAAAGAAGCGTCATTAGTTTGGTTCAGAATGTTCCCCTTTCCTTATGTTCCTCAACTGTATTTTTAGGATCCTTAATTCCTCTATGGGTCATATTTTTCCCTATTTAAGATCAAATTTAAGTAAAAGAGTAACATCAGTGATTCATTAGTATCACTTCGTCTGTTAACAAATCATTGCATAACTGAACCATATAAACTATGAAGAGGTAAGAGGTAGAAGGCCTCAGTAGTTAGACAAAAAGCCCTGAGTGTCTGGAAAATGTGTGAAATATGAAAGCACAGACTTTGAATACAGACTGCCATGTATAGCCTATTTAACAATAGAGACAATTGTGATGGAAATCTCTGAGATACTGTCTCATCAAGTTCAAGAAGAGATCATTTCAACTGAGCCAGTAGGACCATAACTTTCCCATAAGACTTCTCATACTTATGGCTAGATAAAAGTAGAAAATTCATATGTTGGAGCTGAATTCCAGGTGCTCTCTTTTTTTGGCTTTATTGATGAGGAATGTTGAAGTCTTTTGCCTTACACAGAGAACTATTCTATAAATAATGAACCTGCTGGAAATGACTGTCCAGTTCACAGCTTCATGTAACTAAGGGCATCAAAGCAATCAAAATCCCATTTCATAAGTCTGTACTGAGAAAAATGCAGAGCAAATGGATACTGAGCACAAAACAGAATAAGAAAAGTCTTAGAAAAGTTTCAAGTCCAATTTTGTGAATAAGCATATGCAGTGTGGGTGAGGATTACATCACTTCAACATGTGTGAATTTGCTGGTAAATGTACTTTTAAAAAATTAAAAAAAAAAAACAATATAATCGTATCTAGCCCCAAACTATTCTATTTCCTAGATCATTTTATTTGCATATTTCTTTGAATCTCTCCAGAAACTGAAACAGATTCTATAAGTTCATAAAATAGAAAGCACTATAGAGTAAATAGTCTATTTATAGATATAAAGGGATATACCTCATTTCACATTGATCAAACCTACCAATGACAGCCACATCGTTAAAGGGTGGAAACAAAAAGATCAAATACAAAAGTAAAAGAGCAAACACAAATATAAAAGGGGTATTGCAACCCTCCACTTGATGTTTCTGTGTACCTATACAAATTTTACTGTGCCTCAGGGAGCTTTCTTTCTGCCCATGAGTCTAGAAGCCAATAGGAATTTTACAAGCAGTTGAATAAGAAGGCAACTGACTATAAGCAAGAACTTTCGGTATTCTTAACCTGTCATTACAGTATCACCAATGCCACCTTTGTTGACAAATCTAATGAGTACTTGAGCTTCTGCAAGATTCTGACATTTTTGCTGATTCCTTTAAACGGAGAACACTCTCTCCTTTATCTATGTTAAATTCTCACAATTTTTCTTAGGGCCACACCCAGGGCATATGGAGGTTCCCAGGCTAGGGGTCGAATCGGAGCTGTAGTTGTTGGCCTATGCCACAGCAACTTCAGATCTGAGCCTCATCCATGACCTACACCATAGCTCATGGCAATGCCAGATCCTTAACCCAGTGAGTGAGGCCAGGGATTGAACCTGCATCTTCATGGATACTAGTCAGATTCGTTTCCACTGAGCCACGATGGGAAACCCCTTCTCGCACAATTTTTGACCAATGCTATAACTCCCCTCTTTCTTTTGGGGCCTTGGTTTCCCATCTGAATTGTAAATGTAAAAATTTCCTTAAAGTTTCAAGCCTTATCATGTCTATATCTTTTGAACTCCAATTTTTGTGAAAATCGTTCTATATGAACAACTACTAGATTATAAGTATACTTTCCTGTCCTCACTTATTTCTTCATGTTTTATAAACTTTTTCAGTGTTATATATTATTTTTACTTCTTTTACTTGGATTACTAAGATAGACGAAGCTCATCTTTTGTTGATCAACTTATGTGTAGAGTCACCAATGATTCATTTTCCCAAACTTAAAAATGACACATGCATTAGGCAAAGTGGCATTGAGGATGCACTTTTTAGTAGCTATGTCATGTCACACTCTGCCAAACAAGCCAGGCAATGATACAGCATTCTAATTACCCAGAAGGGTCTTAGAAATTATCTAACCTATTCTAATATTAAGGGATACTCAAGTCCAAGAAGTTTAAATGACAAAGTTTAGGCCCCTACATCAATCAATACTGTTAGAGGACAGAGAAGAATCATGTTTCTAGAGTTATATTCCAACGGTCACTCAGCAACTAGCTGCCAGGGAAAATGGCACAACATTAAAAGTCTAAGATGGTCACAGGGGTCTACACAGGAATTATCTTTTATCATCAGTTCTTTCCTGTTGTCAGTTCTCAGTCACTGATCTCTCTGTGAATAATGCAAAAGGAACTGTTGAGCACTGTAGTTGCAGCAAAAATCTTACAGCTTTCCTCTCAAACAAATGACTTTAATTTTTGTCGAAAGTGGTTAGGTAATTATCTGGGTAGAGGCATCATAAGGTAAACATTTGTTCAATGATTTACTGCCCTAACTATATTCTCATTCTTCTCCTCTATTATGTTAAATGCTCAGATTTTAAAATTTACATGAACATATTTCAACTTTGGTTATAGAATAATTATTTATTTAGTGATATTCAAGATATTAGATCATGACTTTATATTCAACAATTTCAAGTTGGAAATAATTAAGAAATAATGATTAACATTTGGAAATTAGCCATTTGTTACAGATTCAGAGAAAAAGAACTTTTGCTAAGTGAGTCATAAAGGATGCTAATTACATTAATTTTACTACATTTGGGATGTCACAAAAGCAGAAGGGCTGGAAAAACATTTTATGGGCTGGTAAATATTTTTCATCTATTTGCATGGTTGACTGATACTATTTACTAAGTTTGTTTTAAAGAGCCCCATGTCAAAGGCAGTAAAATGTAATATGAGAGAATAAGCTAATTAAAGCAAATTATTGCCAAGGAAGATAATCATATTTAGACTTTACTAGATTTTATGCAGTTAATTTATATTTATCACACTATTACAGGTTAATCAAATGTGGGGTAAATATTAAGAAAACAAATAATTTATACATCTGATTTAAGTTGTAGGTAAATATGATTGAATTGTTGGCAAGAAATATCTTAAAGATGTACAATCATAACTTAATCTATATATATTTTTTGGACAATGTAAAATATCATTGTTTTCAAAACAGTATATCAAATATTTATGTGAATGTTATGGCTTAATGTGCATTTTTCAGATACTGTTTCATTTGATAGTGACAATTTTTCAAGAATATTAGGATTATCACAATGTTTTAATACAAGTGGAAAAAGACTCAGAGAACTTGATTTTTCATTTTATCATGATAATTTAAAATATGTAGCCTTTTTCAGAAGTATAGATCAGTGGAACAGGATAAAAAACGCAGAATTAAACCCACACACTTACAGTCAACTCATCTATGACAAAGGAGGCAAGAATGTACAATGGAGGAAAGGCACGCCATTCAACAAATGGTGCTGTGAAAACTTGACAGCCACATGTAAAAGAATGAAATTAGAACACCTCTTAATACCATTCAAAAAAATAAACTCAAAATGGATTAAACGCCTAGATATAAGACCAGATAGTATAAAACTATTAGAGGAAAACATAGGCCAAACAATCTGACATAAATGGCCAGCAACATCTTCTCAGATGCACCTCCTAGAGTAATGATAATAAAAACAAAAATAAACAAATGGCTTAAAGACTTAAATATAAGACTAGACACCATCAAACTCCTAGAAGAAAACATAGGCAAAACATTGTCTGACATCAACCTTATGAATATTTTCTCAGATCAGTCTCCCAAAGCAACAGAAAAAAAGGCAAAAATAAACCAATGGGACGTAATCAACAACATTTTGCACAGCAAAGGAAACCAAAAAGAAAACAAAACAACTTAGAGAATGGGAGAAAATAGTTGCAAATGATGCAACCGACAAGGGCTTAACTCTAGAATATACAAGCAACTTATACAACTCAACAGCAAAAAAGCCAATCAACCAATGGAAAAATGGGCAAAAGACCTGAATAGACATTTATCCAAGGAAGATATGCAGATGGCCAGCAAACACATGAAAAAAATGCTCAACATCCCTGAGAATTAGAGAAATGCAAATCAAAACTACCATGAGATACCACCTCACAACGTCAGAATGGCCATCCTTAATAAGTCCACAAATACCAAATGCTGGAGGGGGTGTGGAGAAAAGGGAACCCTCCTGCACTGTTGGTGAGAATGTAACCTGGTACAACCACTATGGAGAACAGTATGGAGGTACCTTAGAAATCTATACATAGAACTACCATATGACCCAGCAATCCCACTCTTGGGCATATATACAGACAAAACTTTTCTTAAAAAAGACACATGCGCCCATATATTCATTTCAGGACTGTTCACAATATCCAAGACATGGAAACAACCCAAATGTCCATTGACAGATGACTGGATTCGGAAGATATGGTATATATACACAATGGAATGCTACTCGGCCACAAAAAAGAATGAAATAATACCATTTGCAGCAACATGGATGGAACTAGAGACTCTCATACTGAGTGAAGTAAGTCAGAAAGAGAAAGACAGATACCATATGATATCACTTATATCTGGAATCTAATATATGGCACAAATGAACCTTTCCACAGAAAAAATCATGGACTTGCAGGATAGACTTGTGGTTGCCATGGGTTAGGGGGAAGGAGTGGGGTGGATGGGGAGCTTGGGGTTAATAGATGCAAACTATTGCCTTTGGAATGGATTAGCAATGAGATCCTGCTGTGTAGTGCTGGGAACTATATCTAGTCACTTATGATGGAGCATAATAATGTGAGAAAATAGAATGTGTACATGTATGTGTAACTGGGTCACCATGCTTTACAGTAGAAAAAAATTGTTTTGGGGAAATAACAATTGAAAAAAATAATAAAATAAAATAAACAAATGGGACTTAATTTTACTTATAAGTTTCTGCACAGCAAAGTAAACTCTAAACAAAACAAAAGACAACCCACTGAATAGTAGAAAATGGGCAGAAGATCTAAACAGACAATTCTCCAAAAAAGACATACAGACGGCAAAAAAACACATGAAAATATGTTCAACAACACTCATTATTAGAGAAACGCAAATAAAAACCTCCATGAGATACACTGGACACTACGGCCATCATCAAAAAGTCTACAAACAATAAATGCTGGAGAGGGTGCAGAGAAAAAGGAACCCTATTAGACCTTTGGTGGGAATGTAAGTTGGTGCAACCACTATGGAAAACAATATGGAGATTCCTCAGAAAACTAAAAACAGAATTACCATTTGATCCAGCAATCCCACTCCTGGACATCTATCCAGAGAAATCCATAATTTGCAAAGACACATGTACTCCAATCTTCATTGCAGCACTATATGCAATAGCCAAGACATAGAAACCACCTAAATGCCCATTGACAGAGGAGTTTATCAAGAAAGATGTGGTACATATACACATGGAACATTACTCAGCCATTAAAAGGAAAGAAATAACAGCATTTGTAGCAACATGGATGGACCAAGAAATTATCATGCGAAGTCAAGTCAGACAGACCATGAAACACCAACATCAAATGCTATCACTTACATGTGGAATCTAAAAAAAGGACACAATTAACTTCTTTGCAGAACAGACACTGATTCACAGACTTTGAAAAACTTATGGTTTCCAAATGAGTTAGGTTGGGGGGTGGGGGAATGCACTGAGGGTTGGGGATGGTAATGCTATAAAAGTTGGTTGTGATGATTGTTGTGCAACTATGAATGTAATAAAATTCACTGAGTAATTAAGGAAAAATAAATAAAATATGTAGTCTTTTCATCTACCCACCTATCTCTTTATTCACATACACACACACACACACACACACATGCATGGAGATAAGTTTTATATTTTATGCCCTCAAATGTTAAAATCAGTTATTACAGTGTACTAATGAGTGAAATTAACATCTTGGACTTATCATTTAATAACATCATTACATTTTATATTGAGAACTGAGGGTTGGTAATTTATTATTAGATTGAGAATTCAGAAATCATGGCTTTATATGGAACAATAGAATTTACGTACCATAAATATTTCTTTAAATTTTTTCAAAAATGTAAAATATTTTATTGTGATATACATATACATGCATATAACATAAGACAAATAGGACAAGAGTTTTTACATACACAAATTATATATATTTTTCCCTTTTTGCCTATCTTCCTCGTCACAACACCATATCAACCCTTCCCTCAACTTGCTTGTTAGTTGGCTTGTTTGCCAACCTAAGTAATGTGTTAAAAAGTATTAAATATATTTTCCTGGAGTTCCCATTGTGGTGCAGTGGTTAACGAGTCCGACTAGGAACCATGAGGTTGCGGGTTCGATCCCTGGCCTTGCTTAGTGGGTTAAGGATCCAGCGTTGCCCTGAGCTGTGGTGTAGGTTGCAGATGCGGCTCGGATCCTGTGTTGCTGTGGCTCTGGCATAGGCCAGCGGCTACAGCTCCGATTAGACCCCTAGCCTGGGAATTTCCCTATGTCATAGAAGTGGCCCTAGAAAAGGCAAAAAGACAACTACTTTATAATCATGTAATTTAACATTTATACAATAATGCACATGAAAGAAACATTTTCTATAAAGAAGACTTTAGAAACTTTACAAAAATTTGCTATGTTTTGAGAAAAATGACCTATACCATAGACATTTTTCTGATTCTTACTTTTTTTAATTCAATACCTTATGCAAATTATTTCAAGTTTACTGGTATAGCTTTAATACTTTCTTTTATACAGCTGCATAACTTGTTCAATCACAATATATGCAAACATTCTTTAGTGATTAGCAGACAAGTTGCTTAAAGTTTTGTTGTTAAGACAATTTTAGTTAATACACTTTAGTTAATACACTTTTGCTTTCCATGAAGTAAATTATATGTAGTAGGGTAGTTGAATTAAATAGCATATGTATTTTTAAGTTGAAGAGATATTATCACATTGCTTTCCATTCCAGAAAGGCAATATAACAGTTCACATTTTCCCAGGTGATATAGAAGTATATATCATGTCTTGTACACCTATCAGAAATAAATGCTTTATTATTTTTCTTGCAATATATCTTGCATTAAAATTATTTTACTTTATTTGCATGTTTATGAATACTGGTCAATTGCTCAAAACTTCATATATTCATGTATTTCATCCTCTACAACTTTTTACGTATTTTACTCCCTTTCTTAGTGGATATTTTTTCTTAAATAGGAAGAGGAGGAGATCTTCTTGTATTATTTGTTATTTATTTAACCCTTAGTCTTAGTGTTGGATTATTTGTTTACATTATCTTTCTCTTGCAAAATTTTTGAAGCTAGATATTTATGTATATCTAGTTTTACTTGTATAATTTCTGATACTTGTGTTCTTAAGAATTTCTACATGTAGTTTCCCAGATTCTATCAAGAGGTTTTAATTACTACATTTTGTTTCTCCATGTGTTAAATACTTAACCATTTAAAGTGTTTATTTACATGTATTATAATAAAGCTCAAATGAATTAATGATTATTCTAGAGTCATATATTAAACAATAATTTTCTCTACTTCTTGAAACACCATTTATATCACACAATTGTAATAACAAGAAAAAAGATAGTAATAATACTAACCAATATTTCTTATGAACTTACTAGTTTCTATATTCTCTTCTAGTTTTCAATTATTTAATTACTCAACTCAAAAATTGTTATTCTCATTATATGAATGAGAAAACTGAGCCATAGAGAGTTTAAACTTTTGCTTAATGTTTCATATTCAAGAAATAAAAGACTTAGGTTTCAAAGTGACATAGTTTGGGTCTGGAGTTCATAATTTTACTACTAGGCAGTGATATATTTTATTTGCATATTTCTGTAAGTATATACCCAACCACACACCCATTTCATTATCAACTATACCTGCTTCTAGTTTGCTTTGTCTGGCATACGCAAATGCACACACTCATAATCACACATGTATACTGATTCTGGCATAATTCTTATTTTCTAATATCCAATAAAATAAGCACTCACCTTCATTTTTCTTGTTTTACATATATTTCTTCATTATATTCATGCAATCTTTAAGAATGCTGAGATATTTTATCCCTCATGACACTGGACAATCATCAATCCCTATCCTCCACCCCTATTGAGAGTCACTACTTGAATTCTGATCATCACACATTACTATTGTGCCTGGCTTCCTGCACTCAATAATAATGCAATGTAACTAATGCAACGTAAGAATTAAACATCCATGTTATACTAAACACTAATTTTTAGCTCTTTGTAAATTTATATGCATGTGTTTGGCTTTCTGTCTTATTTATTTATTTATATTTGTATTAATATACATGGAAACATTTGTTTAGATGAATGCATTCCATTGTATCATTATATTACTTATTTTCTCTTTTGATAGCAGGTACTTTGATTATTTCTCATTAGCCCTTCCTGTTGAAAACTTTTTGTTACATAACTTTTAATATTCTTGGGTAATGCCTAGAAATGGCAATGGATATGTATATAGTAAGTTTAGCAATAACTATCAGAGATAGCCATTGCTTAGCTCTTTCTTCATAAGGGAATATTCTATGAGAAATACAGGCTTCATGTCACGAGCAGAAACACCTTCAGGAACTGCCAGGGCATTTCAACAAAAACTAAATTCTCCACAGGAAGCTCCCCCACGAAGACTGAGCATTGCAGAGTACCAGTGTTCACTGTGTCAATCTTTGATCTGGGTACACTGACACACTGGTCTGACTGAGACTTCCTGAGATCTACAATCACAGTCTGAGGATATTCTTACACATCCCACCTTCATTTTCCCTCTAACTTAATGAGGTCACATCAGTATCATGGGTCTGAAAATTTTCTCTTCTCAAGCCTGGTCTCTTTCTTTTTTACCTAAGCCTAAACCTAAACTTAAACCTAACCCCAATCCTACTAGCTCTAACCCTAACACTCCCTATGCCCTGCTACTACCTTCTACCCCTACTCTGAAAACAAATTCTATTTAATTTATTTTTATGAATACATTTCTGCAGTTTTATGTCAATGGTAACATGCATTGTTACATAATTTTATAAATGACACATCTGAAATTAGCCTAGCTTCTATTTTAAAATAATAGAGAAAGAAATATCAATATCCCACCACTACTTTTTTTTTTGTCTTTTGCCTTTTTTGTTGTTGTTGTTGTTGTTGTTGTTGCCATTTCTTGGGCCGCTCCCGGGGCATATGGAGGTTCCCAGGCTAGGGGTTGAATGGGAGCTATAGCCACCGGCCTACACCAGAGCCACAGCAACGCGGGATCCTAGCCGCGTCTGCAACCTACACCACAGCTCACGGCAACGCCGGATCATTAACCCACTGAACAAGGGCAGGGACTGAACCCGCAACCTCATGGGTCCTAGTCGGATTCGTTAACCACTGCGCCACGACGGGAACTCCCCACCACTACTTTTTAAGTAAAACATTGCAAACACTTACTCTGAATCTTATTTTATTGCTAATATATTATTTATTCATTATTATTGATGTAAGAATTTTGTAAACAAATAAAACAAAAGCAAGAGAGAGAGAGAAGTTTAATTGGTACATTAAATGAGATCTGGGCCAATTAATGGGTAAAGCTATATTAACCATTCTCTTCAGTTAGTGCTTGTGATAATGACGGCATTTCTTTAAGGGTAAAAATACAGAAATTGGTTCATTTCCTTTTTGCATATGTATAGAATTCTTCTGTTCTGACAGAATGATATTAAATCTGTAGTACAGGAGAAGTTTATTATGGTACAAAGTGATATACGAAAATAAAAAAAGGTCTTCAGAATGTTGTAGTGTTGTTTACAGGATTAAAAACACAGAAAATATAGATGATTAATGAAATAAATTATGATACACAGACATGAGACCATTAATAATGAAAACATTATTTTTCTAAGTTTCAAAATGAAATGCTATACCTCCTATTGATAACAGCATGTCACATCATCACCAAGAATGTTCTGACCTTGGAGGAGAGCACTTTAATTTATGTTTTAATGTGAGGAAACCAAAGAGATAATAATGAATTTGTGCCTATCCTAATTGTTAAAATATTGCTACTAAATAGCATGTACATTTTATTTAGATCCTGTTCATTTGGTAACATGAAAATATGTTTTAATATAAAATTAGATAAAAAACTTAAAAAACAAAAAATGCACTATTTATGAGATAACTTATTTAGAAATAATATTCTATTTCCAAAATTAAAATGAAACATGCATGTTTTTGTAATATAAACTGGACTGTGATTGTGGGTACATCATTGTTTATCGCAGATTACAATTTAAACTGAAACTCCCAACACTAATGTTCTTTTTCTTTTTTTGGTGGGGGAATCTTTTTAGGCTCACACCTGAGCCATATGGAAGTTCCCAGGTTGTGGGTTGAATTAGAGTTGCAGCTGCCTGCCTACAACACAGCCACAGCATCGCCAGATATGAGCCTCTTCTGAAACCTCTGCCACAGCTCAGGTCCTCCTTAACCCTTTGAGCAAGGCCAGGGACTGAACCCATATCCTCATGGTTACTAGTAAGATTTGTTATCACTTAGCCACAGCAGAAACTCCTCACATTCTTTTTTTTTTTTTTGTCTTTTGTCTTTTTAGGGCCTCACTAACAGCATATGGAGTTTCCCAAGCTAGCTAGGGGTTGAATTGGAACTGTAGCTGCCAGCCTACACCACAAACACAGCAACTCGGAATCAGAGCCATGTCTGCGACCTACACCACAGCTTGCTGCAAAGCTGGACCCTTAACCCACTAAGCAAGTCCAGGGATCGAACCCGCAACCTCATGGATCCCAGCCGGGTTCATTAACCACTGAGCCACAACAGGAACTCCACTCCTCACATTCTTTTAACTAATAAACTGGAAATTTTATAATTTTGGCTTTTGCTATTTATTTTATTTCTATCTTACAAAATATATTAAAAAGAGCACTTAGATTCCATAATAGAATTGTGAGATTTATTATTCTTACTTTTTAGTTAGTTTACTTTTATGGTTTAAATTTGTACCTTGCAAATTCCATTGAAACATGTGAAATACCCATTCCTAAGGTAATTTAATTTTTCAAAATTGTAACTGATGACTGTTTAATAATGGTGACACTTTTCAGTTTATGACATATTTTGTTCTTTGATATGGTATAAAGCAGCTCAATTTTAAAATTTTGATTAAATCAAATAGGAGAGTTTTCATATATTTAACATTCACATTTATATATAAATTTCACTTTTAAAATTTCAACAGCTTCTTTTAAAAATTAATCTGTGTGGGTTTTTATGCTTCTATTTATCCAGTGAAGGATTATTGATCATCAACAAAGTAGTCAGTATATTCCTATTTAACTTATCCTCACCATCGTCATTTATTTTATGCCCTTTTATTAATCTGTTTCTCAAGAGAGTGAACTTTTGGTAAATATTCTCCTAAGACACTCCACGTGAAAAATACTGAAAGCTAGAAGATGACTTTGCTCCTCTTTCAGGATGCTTGTCATAGAACAAGTAATAGTTCAACATTAATATTGATAAAACTATACATCTGCTGTTGTACAGCAGATCTCTAGAACTTCTTCATTTTGTATAAATGAAACTTTATATTCACTGGGCAACAACTCATTTCTCTCTATGCCTTCTATGCCTTTGACTATTTTAGATACTTTGTGTAAGTAATGTCATGAATTACTTGCCCTTCCATGACTGCCTACTTCACTTAGCATAATATCCCTCAGGTCATCCATGCCTTTGCATATAACAAGATTTCATTCTTTTTAAGACTGAATAAATTCTATTATGTGTATATACCATATTTTCTTAATCCATTCATCCATCTGTGGATATTTAAGTTGCTTCCATAGCTTAGGTACTGTAAATAATGCTGCAATGAAAAATGGGAGTATAAGTATCTCCTTAAGGTTCTAGTTGTAATTATGTTGGGTATATCTGCAAAAGTGGGATTGCTGGATCATGTAGTATTTCTATTTTTAATTTTTTGAGGAATCATCATATTGTTCTCCATAGTGGCTATACCATTTTACATTCCCACCAACACTGTAGAAGGATTCCAATTTCCCCATATTCTCACTACCTTTGTTGTTTTTCATTTTTTAATTAATAGCAGTCCAACAGGTATGAGATGTTATTTCACTGTGGTTTTGATTTTCATTTCCCTGATACCTAGTGATATTAGCACCTTTTCTTATGCTTATTAGCTATTTGTGTGTCTTCTGTGAAGAAGTGTCTATCCCAAAATTTTGCCCATTTAAAATTTTTTATTTATATATAGATTTTGAGATTACATTTATAGGAGTTCCTTATATATTTTAAATATCAACTCCTTATCAGATATGAGCTTCACAAATATTTTCTCTCATTTTATAGATTGCTTTTTCATTTTGTTGATTATTTCCTGTGTTGTATAGAAGCTTTTACTCTGATACAGTCCCACTTGTTTATTTATGCTTTTGTTGCAAATCAAAACTACAATGGGGTATCACCACACACTAATCAGAAAGGCCATCATCAAAAAGCCTACAAATAAATGCTGGAGAGGGTTTGGGAAAAAAGGAAGCTTCCCACATCATTGGTGGGAATGTGAATTGATACGGCCACTATGGAGAACAGGATGGACATTCCTTAAAAATCTAAAAATGGAGTTAACATATGATCCTGCAATACTACTCCTGGTCATATATCCAGAAAAGAAAAAAACTCATTTGAAAATATACATGTATCATAATGTTCATAGTAGCACCATTTACAATAGCAAAACAAAGAAGTAATCTAAGTGTCCACTGATAGATGAATGGATAAAGAAAATGAAGTATATGTACAATGCAATACTATTCAGCCATAAAAAAGAATGAAATGCCACCAGCAGCAACATGGATGACCCTAGATATTATAATACTAGGTAAATCAGATGGAGAAATACAAATAGTATGATATTACTTATATGAAAAATCTAAAAATTATATGAATGAACTTATTTACAAAACAAAAATAAACTTACAGACATAGAAAGCAAATTTATGCTTACCAAGGAGAAAGGGAGAGAGATGAATTAGGAGTTTGGGATTAACAGAGATACACTACTATACATCTATACATAAAATAGATGAACAACAAGGACAACAATTATTTACATCACTTTGCTGTACACCTGAAACTAATACAATATAGTAAACTAGCTATACTTCAATTTAAAAATTAAAGAAAAAAAAAAAAGAAACAGCTGACTTAGTTAAAACTGAATTATTGGAGTTCCCATTGTGGCCAAACTTCCCTATGGAATTGTATTTTTGTTATTACTTAGCATTATTATGAACTGGAGTCACTGGAAGTAGCAGAGCATTTTTTAAATTTCAAATACCGGTAATTACACTTTTTTATTTTATTGGGAAATGCTTCTTGTATATTACTATTTTACCACATGGGGATTTCTATCTTCTTCTCATGCTCCTTACTTCATACAAGAGATAAATCCTCAAGGAGAAGAGACAAAAGGAGTTGTAAGATATAAAAAAAAGTATGGGAAGCTGGAAAACATAGGTGAGAATTAAATGACTAATCACCATGAAAAGTGGAAACCAAGGAATCTAGAAGAAGAAACCTAGAAGTAAGCAAAACTCTTGTCAAGGGTAACTGGAGAAATTTGATACTTCCAAATGAGTAGATTTGTCTACTGTTGGATAAATGCAGTAACAGAATGGAATACTAGAATTAGGATTAAAAGAAATTGTATTAGGCAGAGGTAGTGAGGAGGTATAATGGTGAAAAAAATTAAAATTAAAAAGATATATGTGTATATATACACATACACATATATATGTATTTGGGAAGACTATGTCTTCCAAAAAACTTATCAGATTTATCAGATGGTCCTATGTTCTAAAAAGCTCTGGTAGTCTATATGAAATTGTACATATAATCATTATTGCACATTCTTACTAAACTTTACGTGGTAAGATATCCTACAACAAGCTCTCCTAAAAAGTAATGGCAAACCTACTCTTCTTAAAATAGCATGGTCAGTAGCTTTTACATATCACAGACTTTATTTACCATTTGTGATGAATAAACAAGATATTAAATTACTGAAATAAAGTTTTTTATTTTTTTTATATGTGTTTGGTTGCAATAAAATTGAAAGATAGAGATTTCTTACATGCCTCCTGCCTTTACAAATTCATAGCTTCCTTCATTTTTAACATCTTCCACTACAATTGTACAATTGTTAACAACTGATGAATCTACATTAACACATCATAATTATCCAAAGTCTATGGTTTACATTAGCGTTTACTCTTGATGTTGTAAATTTTATTTGGGAAAAAAAAACCATATAATGACATGTATCCAACATTATAATATAACACAAGAATATTTTTACTGCATGAAAAATTTTCTGTGCTCTGCCTGTTCATTCCTCCTCCACAAACCCCTAGGAACCACTGATATTTTTACTGTCTCCATATTTTTAACTTTTCCTTAATGTCATATGGTTGAACCATATATTACATAGCCTTTTCAGATTGGCTTTTTTTTTTCCACTTAGTAATATTCTATTAAGGTTTCTCAATGTCTTTTCACAGCTTGAATGCTCTTTTCAGTGTTGAAAAGAATGCCTGGACATACCACAGTTTACTTATACATTCACCTACTGAAGGACATCTTGTTTACCTAAAAGTTTTGGATATTATGAAGGAAGTTGTTATAAACATCCATGTGCAGGGTCTTGTGCAGATATAAGTTTTCATCTCCTTTGGGTAAATACTAAGGAGCACAACTGCAAGACTGCATGTTTAGAGTATGCTGAGTTTAGTAAGAAACCACTAAACTGTCTTCCAAATTGACTGTACAATTTTGCATTCCCACCAACAGGGAATGAGAGCTGCTCGACATCCTTGTCACTGCTTGGTGTTGTTGGTGTTCCGGGATTTTGACCACTCAACTAGGTGTTTAATGGAATTTCCTGGTTAACTTGAATTACCTTGATGACATATGATGTGGAACATCTTTTTAGATGCTTATTTGCCATCTGTTTTTCTTCTTTGGTGAGGTGTCTAATAAGCTTTATAAATACTGTTTGTGTTTTCATACGTAAATGTTTTAAGCTAAGACATTAATTATAAATTTAAATAACAAGGATATGAAATATTTTATAAATAGTACAAGGTTGTGTATATCTTACTATGACATGTTAAATAGCATTTTTATAGGTCTATTTTATAGATCTATTTCACTATTAACAATGTAAAAAATCATAATTAATTGTTTTAACTATTTTAAAACTTGGTAGAATGTTTTATTATTGTTCTAGCTCATATATTTACCTTTTAGAGTCAGTTATTTATTATTAAAATATTACATATTATGAAACTACCACCTTAAATACTCATAGTATAGAGATCTAAAAATATCAAACCAAAACAACATCCTGTTTCAGAGAAAGCCATTGAGAAAAATTTGCCTCTCCTAAATATAATTAAGTAATCAGCTAAAAGGATATATGTGTATTAAGTAACGCTGTTTGGGTATATTTGAAATAATCCTCTAACATTTGTGAAGAACCATCTTTTATGATGTCTGATATGGCCAATATTACAATAAAAAAAGGGTTTTAGGTTTTAAAAAATAGGTATGTCTTTCAGATAAATAAATAAATAACTTTTTAAATTCATGAAAATACTGAAATTTACTGCAGCACACCTTATGACTTCCCCAGACTTACAATAATATTCTCCTTCATATTTCATTTTCAGACTATAAAATTTCCCTCTCAGTTAAGGTCCCAATGTGTAGCTTTGTATCTTTTCCTCTCTTTTCTTTTCCTTTCCTTACTTTTGTTTCCTTACTTTTCTTCTCTTTTCTTCCTGAAAAATTCCAAGTGAACAATACCAGCCATGATATTCATTGAAATATAATATTCCATTCAAATACCAACTATCTTTGAAAGACTCATCTACTACTGAGACAGCATTTCAGTCTGCCAGATGGATGTCTTGAACTTACTCTATCATTATATGCTCAAATTTTAATCTACATTACAAGTATTTCAAAGACATTTTCCTGGATCTGACACAAATCTTGTTTCTACTACTTTGGCCTATATTCATATCTTAACTAATGTGTATTTAAAATGACTTCATTAACATGACTATGTTGTTCCACCATCTTCCAGTACTTTAAAACCTAAACAAAATCTTCTTCCACAGACTAGCTTTTTAAATGCCCTTCATTATTATTAATCAGCATTTAAAATGAACCTTAGTTTTTTCTAATACTTCTAGCATTTTATCAATGGACTATTTAAAAAATCAATGCTCCTGCACTTAATAGCAAACATTCAAAATATATGATTAATTGAAAAGACAACTATATATATTCATAATCACAATTTTCAACAAATTTTCACTTATTGATAAAGTAAGATAATAGAATATTAGTAACTTTTAAAGGTCTTAAGACATACTTAAACTTGAAATAATTACTTTATATATAACATTTCAATAGAAATAGTAGAATATACTTTCTATAAAGTACATAGAAATTAGTCATCAACAAACCACATACGCTAGTTTGTAGGAAATTTAAAAGAATTTTCTGACATAAACGACAGCAACATCTTCTCAGATCCACCTATCAGAGTATTGACAACAAAAACCAAAAATAAACAAATGGGACCTAATCAAACTTCAAAGTTTCTGCACAGCAATGGAAACCATAAACAACACAAAAAGACAACCCACAGAATGGGAGAAAATCTTTGCAAGTGAATTGAGTGACAAAGGATTAATCTCCAAAATTTATAAACAACTTCTGAAGCTCCATACCAAAAAAACAAACAACCCCATCCAAAAATGGGCAGAGATCTAAACAGACAATTCTCCAAAGACATACAGATGGCCAAAAAACACATGAAAAGATGTTCAACATCACTCATTATTAGAGAAATGTAAATCAAAACCACTATGAGGTACCACCTTACACCAGCAAGAATGGCCATCATCCAAAAGTCTACAAACAATAAGTGCTGGAGAGGGTGTGGAGAAAAAGGAACCCTAGTACTCTGTTGGTGGAATTGTAAATTGGTGCAATCACTGTGGAAAACAGTAGGGAGATTCCTCAGAAAACTAAACATAGAACTCCCATTTGATCCAGCAATCCTACTCCTGGGCATCTATCCAGAGAAAACCACGACTCACAAAGACACATGTACTGCAATGTTTATTGCAGGACTCTTTTCAATAGCCAAGACATGGAAACAACCTAAATGTCCTTTGTCAGAGGAGAGGATCAACAAGATGTGGTACATATACACAATGGAATATTACTCAGCCATTAAAAGGAAGGAAATACCGGCATTTTTAGCAACATGGATGGACCTAGAAACTATCATGCTAAGTGAAGTCAGCCACACAATGAGACACCAACATCAAATGCTTTCACTGACATGTGGAATCTGAAAAAGCGACAGACCGAACTTCTTTGCAGAACAGATGCTGATTCAGAGACATTGAAAAACTTATGGTCTCCTGAGGAGATAGTTTGGGGGATGGGGGGATGTGCTTGGGTTGTGGGATGGTAATCCTGTGAAATTGGATTGTTATGATCATTATACAACTACAGATGTGAAAAATTCATTTGAGTAATCAAATAAAAAAGAAAGGCAAAAAACAAAAAGCAAAGTATTTTCTCTGACCACTATAGAATTAAATAAGAAATCAATAAAAAAGGTAAGTGAAATATCCTCTAATCACTTTGATACCAAAATATCTACATCTAAATATTAAATGGGCTAATGGATAAATCCCAAGAGAAGTAAGAAAACATTCTGAAATGGATGAAAATTAAAACAAAGCATTTCAATATTTGCGGAATACAAACGTAATGAGGCATTAAGTGCTATATGACTCTCTTGGAAAAGAGGAAAATCTCACTGCATCGACTTGTTTTCCCTTTAAAAAGTAAGATTTAAAATGAAATACAAATAAGCAGAATAAAATTGTATAAAGAGAATGAAATAGCAAGCAAAATCTATTATAAAGGTGTAATACCAAATTCTTGCTCATTGATTTGATCAATAATAGATAAATCTTTTCAAATTTATCAGGCGAAAAAAGAGCAAAAATAATCAATAACAAGAATAAAAGCAAAATAACAAAACCTATTTTTTAGTAAGAACAAACACTACTCAACTGCAAAATGACTTACAAAGTTACAGGCATTAAGACTGTGGCCCTGACATAAAGGTAGAGATTCAGATAAATGGACTAGAATAGAATATAGAAATATTTTCATTTTCAGGTGGTCAGATGGCTTTTTGACAGAGTTGTCAATAAATCCAGTGGCAAAAAGATAATCCTTTCAACAAATAGGTCTATTACAAGTGGAGAACCATGTGTAGAAATAATGAACTTTGGTCATTATACTATAGGATTACTCTAATATCATTGCTAACTCAAAATTGATAATAGTGTGGAATGTATCTACAAATTTTTTCCTAAGAAAATCCAGGAGAAAATCTTAGTAAACTTTGTCTAGCTAAGTTTTTTCTTTTTTTTTAAATGACCCAAAGCCAGAAACTATTAAAATATTAAAAAAGAAAAAAAAAACTTGACTTAATAAAAATAAAAATATCTGTTCTTCAAAACGCAGTTGTGAAAATAAAAAAACTAACCAGGTTTGAAAGAAAATAATTGCATATCACGTATCTGTTAACTCAGATCTGGAAAACAGAAGAGATACTTAGAACATGATAACAGCACAAAAACTCATTACATAGGTAAAGATTTGAATAGATATTTTATCAAAGAAGGTAAAATGAATGGAAAATAAGCACTTAGAAAAGTCTTTGAAATCATTACCTAATAGGGAAAAGGAAATTAAAACCATGAGATAGTACTGCATTATAGGAAGAATGATCAATGTATAAATAGCCTAACTATATTCAGCATTAACAAAGACAGGGGAGTTCCCGTCATGGCTCTGTGGTTAGCGAATCCGACTAGGAACCATGAGGTTGTGGGTTCGATCCCTGGCCTTGCTCAGTGGGTTAAGGATCCGGTGTTGCCTTGAGCTGTGGTGTAGGTCGCAGACCCAGCTCAGATCCCGCATTGCTGTGGCTCTGGTATAGGCCGGTGGCTACAGCTCCAATTGGACCCCTAGCCTGGTAACCTCCATATGCCACGGGAGCGGCCCAAGAAATGGCAAAAAAAAAAAAAAAAAGAAAAAAAGACCTAGATCAGCTGGAATCATCATACAATGCTGGTGGAAACATAAATTGGCTAGGCAGTTCCTTAATAAATTAGACTGATGTCTACCATATAACAGACATTTCATTAGAAATTTGCCCACAATAAATGAACACATATGCCCACACAAAAACTTGTATACAAATGTTTATAGAGGCTTTATTTCAACTACCCCAAAACTAGTAAAAGCCCAAATATCCACCGTGAGGTAAATGAATAAACAAATATCCATATAATGAAATTCTAATCATGCGAAGAAGAAATGAACTACTGATGTACATGACTGCATGGATAAATCTCAAAATAAGTGTACTGAGTGACAGGAGCCAGAACTACAGATACTTATATGTTTCCTTTTGTAAAACAAATTCTAGAAAATGGAAATTGATCTACAGTAATGAAAAGCAGATGAATGTGGTGGTAAGGAAGTTTAGGATTATGGAAGTTTAGGATTATAGAAGAGCAAATGGAAACATTTGGTGTGATAGATATTTTCATTAACTGGACTGTCTTAATGGTTTCACAGCTATACATAAACATAACTAACCCTAACAAATCAAATACTTCAAGAAAATAATATATTTAAAATAGCAAAATCAGTAGTTTTCTCATATTCTAGATTAAACACATAACATCTAATGAAAAATATTTTTCAAAACAATCTGTATCTACACATGCATATATAACACATATATATCATATGATATGCACTTAGTAATACAGAACTTCTAAATAAATGGACAAGTATATTTTAGGGTCAAAATATTTCAATTTGACTATCTTGCAGTTATCTCTAATTTAATATTTCTCAAACTAATCTCTAACTCCCTCTATCTGCAATTATTGTACTTTATGTTTTGTTAATTAAGTGGCATTTTATGTGGTTTACTCAGTTGCACAAACTGGAAGAATGTTATAATTTTTTTCTCCCTTTTCTCTACAGCCCAGTTCTCTTACCCAATAATGACTCAATATTGCTTATTTTATTTCTTAAATTTCTTTATTCTCTGCCTCTATCATCTGAATTTTTATGACCAAACCTTAATTCCCTTCCTAGACATAGAAACATTCTCCAAATTTTCCTGGAGTCTTTGATAGTAACATTTTTAACATTGCTTCCCCATGCCAGGAACATTATTTAAGTTATTTAATAAAATTTACCTGACTCTGCATACTCATCTCCAGCTACTGCATCCCCCATCTACCTTATGACTCCATTTCAGCAATGCACTGAACTTGTTTCTTTTAAAAAATAGATTATACTCTTTGTAGTTTGATATGTATGTTTCCTTCTACTGAAACACTAATTGTCACTTTTTGCTGGCATATTAATTATAAATGTTTCAGTTTCAAAAAGATTTTAGGAATAAAGCTTTCCTTAAACTTTAGGTTGAGATTTGTTTGTGCATTATCTCATAGTGTAATTTAGATTTCTGTTACATAACATCCATATTTATAGTGACATGAAGACTGTGAGATCCATGATGGCAAGCACTGAGTATGTCTTATCCTACAGCAAGTAGATGGAATATAAGAGAATAAAGTGAAAAATTGACTGATTGAGTGAATATATACCTAAAAAACCTCTAGCACCATAATGATAAATACATTGAGGTCTGGAACTTTCTTAAGTCCATAGTGTTATTGGCTGAAGGCCAGCACTATTAATAATAATCAAGTTTCCTCCTTGTCAGTTCAGTACATTTTTCACCTACTACATTACCTTGAAGATAAAGTTAACAACTATTGAAATGAATAAATATCTGAATTTTAGAAACTTTAAAAGCACCTAAAATACACATTATTTTTCCCTTACCTCACAATCCAGCGTTGATGTTGCGGAATGGCCAACATTCCTCCTAGTTGTTGTACAGTGGCCCAGGCTCTTACCATTTGGAGTCTTTGTATTTTCACCACAGCTACTGAGTTTATTCTAGAAGCTTTCTCTATTCCACCCAGCTATAAGGGAAAAGAGCAAGGATATCATCTGTGAGAGATTTCTAAGGGCTAGACCTGAAAGTGATGTACTCTACCTCCTCTCACAATGCACTTGTTAACATAGTCACATGGCTTCTCCTAACTGCAAGAGAAACTGGGAAATGGAGTCCAGCGGTGTGTGGAGGAAAAAATAACAATAACCAATCTCTGCCAATTATAGTGCACTGTAATTAATAGTCAGATTCTAGAATGTCAAGGCATAAATACTTATTTTAAATCAGCATCTATTAAGTATAAATTTAGTAAAATTAGGCATAACCCAGTATTTAACACACTGAGTTTAAATTTGATGGGCAGAATTTACATGTAACAGAATAATGGCATTTCTATATAACTGAGAGACAATAAAATTATAATAATTTCTATGAGAAATGTCCTAATCACTGTCTGAGCCACATTTTCAATCTTGTTAGGTGAAAATTATCGCAGTTACTTATTCTGCTTCATAGCTTCACACTCCTGTTAAACATTAGTGGTGAGAACAATTCTTTTATTTGCTTAAGGATGAATTATCATAAAGGTCATTGAGCCCCATTTGCTCTAGGATTGAATAAGCGAGGTTTTTATACTAGATGTGAAAATAAATATTTCATTTTACTTATCAACATAGAATTCAACTTTCCTGTCACTTCCCTGTGCTGAAAAATACATCATATGGGGTTCAGGATTTAAAGCTACTGTAAGTAATGCACAAAGAGTATAGTGGCTATATGTTGAATTGACTGAAATTGAATGCAATTCACAACAAAATTGAGAAAAAAATTAATATACATTGTCAATGATGTGGGCATAAAAAATGAGCAATAATTTTGAAAGTGAAGCTAATTTTTAACCTTATCACCAATATTTCCTTCAAAAGACTCTTTTGCAGAAAATCAATAACTGCATATTACATAGTAATTTGCTTATGTTGCATATCATCTTTATATTTTATAGACATAAATTTTTAAGAGAAAAATATTCAGTTTAGGTTGATGCAATTGTAAGAACAACTGAGCGCTAACAATAATTTGCATTGTCTCAATTTTAATTTGCACTTGAAGAAAAAAAAAATCAGTTTCATTAGCCTATGGTCTATGCTAAATTTCTTAGCTATTTTTACACAAATTTTTGTAACCCTGGCCAATATACATTGGCAGCACTGCTAATAATCAGGGAGTAACAAAAAAAATAGAAATATATCCCTTTAAAGCTAATGTTAAACAAATTAATAGCAACTTATATATTTCTGTGATTTTATTTTTATTTATCTGATAAACAATACCTATTATTAGATTGTTTCATTTGTATATAATATTTTAGGGGTAATTTTTCAATCACCTCAAATTTAATATCTCAAGTGTAGGGTAGTAGAGAAATCCACATATTATATATATAAGTATACCAAATATATTTCTATTCCAATTTTATCAAATTAAAGAAAAATAAAAATACAGATTCAACAGTCATTTGTGTTTACACACTTGTGTTATATGCACATATACATACATATGCATATATACATATATAAACATATATATATGGGTTATATATACTGAGCCATTTAGGAAAAAAATAGATTTTTAGTGCCTTGATAGCATGGGAAAATTTTCATGCTACAACAGCAAGCATAACCAAATTGAAAATATATACTGTGGGCATAAATCATTAAAAAATAGAATTGATGTATCTATATAAGTTAGGGTTAACAAATGATATAGAAGAGTATTTAAATATTTATTGTTCAACCAACACATGTAAACCTTCATAGAACTCTGGCACCATCTCTTGGTGTTTAGTGCCAGCAGTCATCTTTTTCTGTTCCTTATGTCAAATGTGTCATTCTTAGTGCCACCATGTGAACAGTGACTAGAAAGAGCTGACACATGGATGTATACAGACTCAAATCAAAGTATTGGTGGAAGACATTAGATTGTCTGAGTCTGAGTGTCACTCAAAATCAGTGTACCAGCAGCCCTCTAGTCATTCAATCTCAAATGATTTCATCAAATAAATTATTATAGGCTAGCAGGAGTGGTCTGCTTTCCAAGCTGTTCATTTTTGATTGAGGACTGATCACTGAATTCCAAGTTGACTCCTGGGGCTAACTGGACACTTTCACAGGACAGAGGGCTAGAGATACGCTAAAGTATAATAACATTAGAAAATACAGATATTTATACTTACCTATAATTTACATATTTGATTGGAAAAGAAATAAAATCAGAAGTGGTAACACCATACATAAATTTAAAAAATATAAGAATAAAATTTGGTTTTAAGATATCTTATTTGATCTATTTATAAATGACAAAAGAAAGGGAATAACCTAAATTGAAGTAGATATCATATGTCAAGATATATTATAGACTGCCTAGTTAAAAAATAAGGAGACATTAATAGTCTCATAAATGAAATTGCCCAATACTGTATGTTGTCAAAACAAAGTCATGTAAATTATAGCAGAATATTTATTTTGTATTTGCAATACCACCAAGGTACATAAAATACACCAATGCATTTAAAAATGTTCAAGGTCAGATTTTGATATCAAAATACAGGATAAAGTATAAAAAATAACTGGAAAGAGTATCAAATTACTATTGGAATACCCAAAATAAAATTAAAATTAATCTAAAATAATTATTTTCAAAACTTAGGTTAAACAATTTTCACTAATTAAAAATGAGATAGCTCTACAGGTTTACACATGTGAGCAGTAAATTTTCACTGACACAGAATATTTTCATCTCTATGCATTAATAGTATACATTATGAAAATTTACAGCTAACTTTCAAGATTTTACCCTCTTATTGATTTTTCTCAAAAAAGGTATCTAGAATATCAAAAACAGTACCATTCCTGGTGAAATCATAGAAATTGCAATGTTCCCACTCTATAGCACTGCTTTATAAAATAGCTATTTTTGTTACACATGATATCAGACTTTATCGGTATTAAAACTTTAGCTCTTCAAAAGTCATTCTTACAAAAACAAATAAGGCAAACCAGAAAAGAAAATACTTGAAATACATAGATCTAACATAACAAGGCTTTTGTAACTATATCCATAATACACTTAAGAAAAACTTACAACTCAATATTAATTAGATAAATAATCCAATTAAGATAATAAGAGTGTAAGTGAAAAATTCACAAAAGATACAAAAATTGCTTTAAATCACTACTCCTCATGGGAATGATCATTAAAGCTATACAGTGATAATACCACACACACACACACACACACACACACACACACACACACACACATATTGGAATGGTTTAAACTAAATTTTTAAAGGAGAAGTAAATAAAGAGATAAAAATTAATTGTTAGAAAAAATGTGGAAAACTATAATGCTAGTTGGTCTGGAAAATAAGACAACTACTTTGGAGAACTATCAGAAGTTTTTATAAAGTTAACATACAGCTATTATATGACCTAGACATTCTACTCCAATAGAAGTGAAAACATATGTCTACTCAGACCCTTTTAAAACAAAAAATTTATACAGTTTTATTTACCAGAAAATTAAGAAAACCATGGACATGGAGAACAGACTTGTGATTGCCAAGGGGGAGGAGGAGGGAGTGGGATGGACTGGGAATTTGGGGTAATAGATGCAAACTATTGCCTTGGAATGAAGCAATGAGATCCTGCTCTATAGCACTGGGAACTATGATCACTTGTGATGCACCATGATAATTTGAGAAAAAATGTATACATGTATGTGTGACTGGGTCAACTTGCTGTGCAATAGAAAATTGACAGAACACTGTAAACTAGCTCTAATGGAAAAAAATAAAATAATTATTTACCATAAATCAAAACTGTAAAAAAATATTTAAATCCCATCGACAAGTGAACAGCAAAAACAAAACTGTGTATCTATACGACATAGCACTTAATTAAAAAAAAAGAATTGTTGGTATATGAAATGATATAGATGATCTTCTAAACTATTATGCTGAAAGAAACCAGCTAAAGAGTTATATATACTATATATATATAATACCATTTATATAACCATTCAATTGCAACTAATCTATATAAAGATAAAATACCTCAGTGATTACATGACACTGGTGTAAACGGAGAGATACACTGCAAATGATGTAAAAGATTTTCACATCTTGATTGTGGTAGTAATTCCACAGGTAAATACATCTGTGGTAGAAACTCATTTGTACCCTTTAAACAAATTCAGTTTTTTATTCTTGTATAAAGCTGTTTTTTAAAGTCCAATGACTGATAAGATTCTTAAGAAAAATGATCAATATAGAAATGGAATAAGTTACTTGCATATACAGATATTTTTCTATTTACACTCCCTCGCTCTCTGAGTTATCTTGAGTTAGTGTAAGTTATCACCACCCGCTTGAGTCAATTCTAGTTTATTATTTTTTCTAATATAACAGTCAATGGTATCATTTTGTTTATTCTCAAAAGTATATTGTGTTGGACAATGAATCATGTGGTCATGATACAGTGCAAAGTTAAATTCTCAGGGTGATCAATTAATAAGTAATTGGGCTGCACTCCACCTCAGGTATACCCCTCTTAAATTATCCTAGACATTGCTATCTGATTATTTATATTGGTTCTATGTACTGTTTCTCCCTATTTTACATGAACCTGTTCTCTCCTTCTCTTTATGTATGTATTTTTATAAATTTTCTTCCCAAGGCAGGCGGTGTAAATAATCTGTACCTGAAGGGCATTTTAGTGTCTTTATTTCACCATTTTTCGCTATATGTCCTTATAGAAACAGTTTTGAAGTTTTTCTTTTTTTTCTTTTTTTTTGTCTTTTTTTGCTATTTCTTGGGCCGCTCCCGTGGCATACGGAGATTCCCAGGCTAGGGGTCGAATTGGAGCTGTAGCCTCCGGCCTACGCCAGGGCCACAGCAACGCGGGATCTGAGCCAGGTCTGCAACCTACACCACAGCTCACGGCAATGCCGGATCTTTAACCCACTGAGCAAGGGCAGGGACCTCATGGACCGCCACCCCATGGTTCTTAGTCGGATTCGTTAGCCACTGCGCCACGACGGGAACTCCGAAGTCTTTCTGTTTTTAATGAAGCAATAGTTATCTGATGATAATAACCTACATCACTCCACCATATATTGTTAATCTATGTGACAGGCACTCTTCATGGCTCTAAGAAACATAAAGGATTAAGATGTGGATCTCACCCTTAAGGACTCCCTTTATATTTATTACTGCGTATCAGTTGCCATTGATTGTAACATGATTATTTTATATACTATTAAGAATGAAAAAAAGATGTCAATTAAAACTGAACTAATCATCTCATATCAATTATAACACACTGAGATTTTAAAGGCATTATAGTGCAGAAAAATAAACACTTAGTTTTACTGGTGAGATATAAGTATTTCATGTAGTTTTCATTAATCACAATCAAATTCAAGGGGAAGAGCTAATTTCTTATGTTATCTATATCTTTTCAGCTATATTATACCAAAAGCTATTAGCTTATTTTCAATAAAAATTCATGTTTTAAAGATATATGGCTTAATTTTTAAAATTAGTTTTCCAAAAATATTTTACTAAACTTCATTTAGTAACTGCTAAAAATGAACAAATAATAATGTATAACAGATATATCAACAGAAAGGATATAAATCTATATTTCTACTTTTCCTATATTATCATTGCATGAAAAATATGTAAAGATATATACCATATCTATGTTTTTGAAGCCATTATCCATGAACATAAAAATGTGACTTAGAATCAATATATAAAGCATGTTTGAAAAGACATTTTCAAATCATTATACAATGCTAGTATGCAAAGTGATTTCATTGAAAAGCTCCTTCAAAAATTTTAATAGGGATTTCTTTCCAATTCTCATAAAGAAGATAATAACTAATTTTCATGTTAATGCTATGACCCTGATAGAGGGCAATTATCTCTGAAAACCAATCAAATATTCATTAGACCTGAATAAATTTGTTATTTAACTTAACTGCCATTTTAAAAACTCAAATGTCAATTTTAAAACAATTTTAGAATACTTGACTGCATTAGCTGGCTCATGTTTTAAGGTGTTCTCTATCTATATATTCTACTATATCATCTTAAAGACCATTATTCTTAATTTACTTCTAGATCAAATTTGCATAAGAAAATCATGCTCAGTATGATGTATGGCAGTATGAAAACTCAGAATGCAACTACAGTAATAGTGAAATTTGAGGCATTCCCCTTTGGTTGGTCATGTGCCAAGAAAGATGACACTTAAGTAACTGATAATAAAGTCAGCTGAAGCAGGTCCTCAGACAGACTGATTCTACTTTGTGGTAAGTGGTAAAATGGAGCAATAGTAGAATCTGCATGCATTATGTGCTTGGAGACACATAACAATGCATCCAAAGAATTACAGAGAGAAATAATGCTGTCACTTTCTTCCCCTGCTGAGCACATAGTTCATTGATGTTTCAGCTTTTCTTTTAAGAAAATATTATATGTAGGGTTTATTCTTTCAAGCACACTATTTAAATACCCATATTCAGTTTTTCAATTGAAATTTTAAAAGTTGCTGCTATAAACATATACATGGCTAACAAATTGATTGGGTTTTCTCTTATTTAATTTTTCCATTTTTTCTTAACTTTAAAATCTATAGCTATACAGTAATCTCCCTCTCAGTTTAGGAGGGCCATCCTAAGAATAGAGCTCACTCTAAAGGCATGAGAGGACAATTAAAAAATAAAAATACAATAAAATATATAGCTGCAAAACCATCATCCAACATAAAAAGTAGAACATTACGTGTACATTGTACTTGCTCATAGTCTCCTCCATTTGGTCCCCTTTCCACCTCTAACCTAGAGGCAAATACCAGACTAAATTGTGCAAATACTATTTCTTTTGAGGAACAATTTTACTATGCACACTTTTAATAATATATTAATCATCATCATCATCATGTTCGTTTGTTTACAAATTCTAGATAAAGGATTTCACCATATGTAATTTGATAATTTAGTAACTTTAGAAGTTTTATTTTTCATTGAAAATTAAATTTCAAAAATTCATCTGTATTAATGGCTGGGTATCTTTTAATATAGTTCAATATTTTTCATGTAGAAACACTGTATAAGCTTGGTTACATGCATTTCTAGTTTACCTAAAAGTGTGTGGTAATTATAAGTAGCATTATTTTTGTTTAAAATTAAGTTTTAAAAATTTTATTAGTGTAAAAAATATGATTAATTTTATTTGATTTTTTACCCAATTATCAGTTTTTCAAAATGTTAAAATTTTAATCATGGTAAAATGTATGTGACAAAATTTACCATCTTAACCATTTTTAAGTGTAGAGTTCAATAATTTAAGTACATTCACATTGCTGTAAAATAAACCTCCAGGAATATTTTCATCTTGAAAAATTGAAACCCTATACACATTAAACAATGACTCTCCATTGCCCTCACCCCTCACAGCTTCTGGCAACCACCATTTTACCTTCTGTTCTATGAATTTGACTGCTCTATATACTTTTTATTGTTATAGGCTTCAAATCCCCTTCAAGGCAAATAGACCTAGATGCCCCTGGTCACTCATTGTAATGTAATTGTCTCACTGTAATGTCCCTTTCCCCCACCTTGAAGAGCCTGAGCTGCTCCCTCCCTACTGTGGAAGGAACATTGGTCATTCCTCACACTAGCTCTGTGTAACCTCCTCCCCATGCAAATAAGGTCCATGGCATGGGGTATAAGGAGTTAGGCCCTCTTTTAACACACATGAATGAACACTCAATCTCTATCTCTCCCTCCGAAATATGTACTTTCGCTTTAATAAATTTGTAAAACACCAGACCACCTGCCTCTGCTTGTTCTATACCTATCCCTGTGCTGCTCCAACACTTCTCAGCCTCCTGCACCTCCAAATCCTTGGTGTGTTTGGGCAAGAATCAAGAGAAATAATGCTGAGAAACCTGACATTAAAAGCAAAATTTACAGAGTTCATCTTTTTGCAACTAGCTTATTTCATTTAGCATACTGGCCTCAATATTCATTCATACTGCAGCACTGGCAGAACCTTCTTCCTCTGAAATGCTAAATAATATCCCAGTGTATCTATGTATCTCATTTGATTTACCTATTTAACTGTCAATGAACACTTAGTTGCTTCCAAACTTTAGCTAATGTGAAAAATGATGCTGTAAACAAATATTTCGCCCAGACCCTGCTTACAACTATTTTGAGTATACGCTAAGAAGTAGAATTGCTGGATTATACAGTTATTCTATTTTCAATTTTTTTTTCACAAACTGCCATATTATTCTCCATAGCAACTAAAACATTGTACAATTCCCCCAGCAGTACACACATTTCAATTTTGCCATACTCTTGCTAGTAAAAATTGCTTTTTTTTTTTAATAGTTGCCATTCTAATGAATGTGACATAGTATGCCATTCTGGTTTTGATTACATTACTCTAATGATTAATGATCTTTGCTTGTCAGTTTGTACATCATTCTTGGTGAAATGCCTATTCAAGTACTTTGTCAATTTTTACATTGTGTTGTTTGTTCATTGTGTTGTTTGTTATTGAGAGCTGTAGGTGTTATTCATGTATTCTGGTTATTAACTCCTAAACATAAATATGATCTGCAAATACTGTCTCCCATTTCATAGGTTGCCTCTTCATTCTATTGGCTGACAACTATTTTTTATATTCACTTGAAAATCTTTAGTCATTGCTCTGTAAATTTGTTTTAAAATTTAGTGATGTGGCACAGGCGAATTCTATCAAACATTTAGTGAAGAGCTAACACCTCTCCTTCTGAAACTATTTCAAAAAATTGCAGAAGAAGGGATACTCCCAAACTCATTCTATGAGGCCACTGTCACCCTGGTACCAAAACCAGACAAAGACTCCACAAAAAAAAAAAAAAAAAAAACAAAACTACAGGCCAATATCACTTATGAACATCGATGCAAAAATCCTCAACAAAATACTAGCAAACCACATCCAACAATACATTAAAAGGATTGTACATGACAATCAAGTGGGATTTATCCCAGGGATGCAAGGGTTCTTCAATATCTGCAAATCCATCAGTGTGATACACCACATTAACAAACTGAAGAATAAAAACCATATGATCCTCTCAATAGACGCAGAAAAAGCCTTTGACAAAATCCAACACCCATTTCTGATAAAAACCCTTCAGAAAGTGGGCATAGAGGTAACCTACCTCAACATAATGAAGACCATATATGGCAAGCCTAAGGCTAACGTCATTCTCAATGGTGAAAAGCTGAAAGAATTCCCGCTGAGATCAGGAACAAGACAAGGATACCCACTCTCACCACTACTCTTCAACATAATTTTGGAAGTCCTAGCCACAGCAATCAGAGAAGTAAAAGAAATAAAAGGAATCCAAATTGGAAAGGAAGAAGTAAAACTATCCCTATTTGCAGATGACATGATACTATATGTAGAGAATCCTAAAGACTCTACCAGAGAACTGTTAGAGCTTATCCACAAATTTGGCAAAGTTGCAGGATACAAAATCAATACACAGAAATTGATAGCATTTCTATATATTAACAATGAAAAAGCAGAAAAGGAAATAAGGGAAGCAATCCCATTTACCATCGCATCCAAAAGAATAAAATACCTAGGAGTAAACCTACCTAAAGAAACAAAACACCTGTACTCTGAAAACTACAAGACACTGATGAAAGAAATCAAAGATGACACAAATAGATGGAAAGATATACCATGCTCATGGATTGGAAGAGTTAACATTACCAAAATGATTATACTACCTAAGGCAATCTACAGATTCAATGCAATCCCTATCAAATTACCAAGGACATTTTTCACAGAACTTGAACAAAATATTTTAAAGTTTGTTTGGAAGCACAAAAGACCCAGAATAGCCAAAGACATCCTGAAAAAGAAAAATGGAGCTGGAGGAATCAGGCTCCCAGACTTCAGACTATTCTACAAAGCAAAAGTCATCAAAACCGCATGGTATTGGCACAAAGACAGAAATATAGATCAGTGGAACAGGATAGAAAGCCCAGAATTAAACCCATGAATTTACAGTCAACTAATCTATGACAAAGGAAGCAAGACTATACAATGGAGAAGGGACAGCCTGTTCAATAAGTGGTGCTGGGAAAACTGGACAGCCACATGGAAAAGAATGAAATGAGAACACTCCCTAACACCATACACAAAAATAAACTCAAAATGGACTAAAGACATAGATATAAGACCAGACACTATCAAACTCCTAGAGGAAAACATAGGCCAAACACTCTCTGACATAAATGGCAGCAACATCTTCTCAGATCCACCTATCAGAGTATTGACAACAAAAACAAAAATAAACAAATGGGACCTAATCAAACTTCAAAGTTTCTGCACAGCAAAGGAAACCCTAAACAACACAAAAAGACAACCCACAGAATGGGAGAAAAATCTTTGCAAGTGAATCAACGGACAAGGGATTAATCTCCAAAATATAAACACCTTCTGCAGCTCCATACCAAAAAAACAAACAACCCCATCCAAAAATGGGCAGAAGATCTAAACAGATAATTATCCAAAGAAGACATACAGATGGCCGAGAAACACATGAAAAGATGTTCAGTGTCACTCATTATTAGAGAAATGCAAATCAAAATCACTATGAGATACCACCTTACACCAGCCAGAATGGCCAACATCCAAAATGTCAACAAACAATAAGTGGTGGACAGGGTGTGGAAAAAAAAAAAAGAACCCTAGCACACTGTTGGTGGGATTGTAAATTGGTGCAACCACTGTGGAAAGCAGTATGGAGATTCCTCAGAAAACTGAACATAGAACTCCCATTTGATCCAGCAATCCCACACCTGGGCATCTATCCAGAGAAAACCACAACTCGCAAAGACACATGTACTCCAATGTTCATTGCAGCACTATTTACAATAGCCAAGACATGGAAACAACCTAAATGTCCATCAACAGAGGAGTGGATCCAGAAGGTGTGGTATATATACACAATGGAATATTACTCAGCCATCAAAAAGAACGATATACCAGCATTTTTAGCAACATGGATGGACCTAGAAACTATCATGCTAAGTGAAGTCAGCCACACAATGAGACACCAACATCAAATGCTTTCACTGACATGTGGAATCTGAAAAAGGGACAGACCGAACTTCTTTGCAGAACAGATGCTGATTCAAAGACATTGAAAAACTTATCGTCTCTGGAGGAGACAGTTTTGGGGGTGGGGTGATGTGCTTGGACTGTGGGATGGAAATCCTGTGAAATCAGATTGTTATGACCATTATACAACTACAGATGTAACAAATTCATTTGAGTAATAAAAAAAAATGAAAAAAAAATTTTAGTGATGTGGGCATGTGCATATAAAGAGAGTGCTGTTTTTCACACTGAAAATGTTATATTTTCACTTGCTTGTATGTCTAATTGTGCAACCTAGATCCTCTGAATAATGATAGAAGTATTAATCACAGGAAATGTTTTATTACTCATTGTAAATAAGTGATTCAAATATTTCCCTACCTGAAATAATACTTACTATAATTTTAAGTACACACTTTTAGAACAGTTTTATGTTTAGAAAAGAATCACAAATTTAGTGCAGATATTTCCTAAATACCCTGCGCCTTTCACTTACCAAAAACATTTTATACTACTATGATAAATTTATTAGAACTATGAACCAAGGTTAATATATTTTTATTGTCTAAAGTCCATACTATATTTGGATTTTCTTAGTTTTTAGCTATTGCCTTTTTTTTTTTCCTGCTCCAAAGAGCCATCCAGGATACCACATTGCATTTAGCTGTCATATTTCCTTGGGCTTTTCTCATCTGTGCCAGTTTCCTAGATTTTCCTTGTTTAATTTTTTGTTTGTTTTGTCTTTTTAGGGCTGTACCTGTGGCATATGGAAGTTCCCAGGCTAGGGGTCGAAACAGAGCTGTAGCTGCTGGCCTACACCACATCAACAGGAATCTAGGATCTGAGCCACGTCTGTGACCTACACTGTAGCTCACAGCAATGCTGGATCCTTAACCCACTGAGGAAGCCAAGGATCAAACTTGTGTCCACATGGATCCTAGTTGGGTTCACCAACGCTGAGCCGTAACAGGAAATCTGATCTTCCTTGATTCTAATGAATGTTTTGAGAGATGATGGTAAGGTATGTTAAAATATAAATTGAGGCAAATTAAACATTTTAAGAGATTGTTTGAGCAAAAATGTATTAGATTTGAGCAGTATCAAAACTGAAGTGGTTAGGAGCACTCCACTGAGGAGAGGTAAGAAAAAGACTTATACAGAGAATTTGCAAAAGCAAAGAAAGGACATTATTTGATTGAGAGATTATAAAGCTCAGCTGGCTGTTTTTGATTGGTTATACTTAGGTTTGATTTCTTTTTCTTTTTTTTTTTTGTCTTTTTGCCTTTTCTAGGGCTGCTTCCTGTGGCATATGGAGGTTCCCAGGCTAGGGGTCTAATCGGAACTGTAGCCGCTGGCCTACACCATAGCCATAGCAACGGGCCTACACCATAGCCATAGCAACGTGGGATCCGAGCCATGTCTGCGACCTACACCACAGCTCATGGCAACACAGGATCCTTAACCCACTGAGCAAGGCCTAGGACCGAACCTGTAACCTCATGGTTCCTAGTCAGATTCGTTAACCACTGTGCCATGACAGGAACTCCAGATGTGATTTCTTAACCTTGAGGAATTTACAGGCTAATATTTTGGTTTGCTTACATAGGGCACCAAAGCATTAGAACTTCAGCCTAATGGGCTCCTTATTTGATTAATTTAACAGATATTTTGTGGCATTTCCCTCTACTGGGATCTATCAGATGTTTTTATCATAATTAAACTGGAGTTATAGGCTTTTGAGAAAAAGAACACATAAATAATGCATCAATTTTATCACACTATATCAAGGGTATACACCATCAGCCAGGCTTATCACTGTTGATACTGAGCTTGATCACTTGGATGAGGTAGTGTTTGTGAGGTTCTTCACTATAAAGATACTCACTATCTCCCTTTTCATATTGCATTTTTGACATCAAGTCAATTAGCATGATCTACATACACTTAAGTAGTGAGGACTTATGATCCATCTCCTCCAGGGTGGAGCATCTGTATGTATTATTTGGAATGTGCCTATATAGAAGATTTATCTTTTCTCTCCCATTTATTTATTTATTAAACCACTTATTTATGTTACAGGCTTCAAGTCCCCTTAAAGGAGATTAAATCCAAAAGCCTCTGGACCTGTCTCATTGTGATGCCCCTTTCCCCATCTTGAATAACCTGGTAGAGAAGGAATGTCGCCCATTCCTCACCCCACCTCTATATAACCTGTTCCCCATGCAAATAATTTATCTTGACTGAAACCAGTCAGAAGATCAAATATGCCCCATACATAGATCAAACAACACTCAGCCCTTATGAATGGTATAGGGGGCTGGAGCAGGAGAAACTGGGTCTCCACTCAGGTTTGCCTCATGGGGGTATAAAAGCAATTGTAAAATGAGTTGGGCTCTCTTTTAAACTTCAAGCAAGTGAGCACATACTCTCACTCTCTCTCTCTCATTCTCCGAAAATGTACTCTTGCTTTCAGAAATTCGTAAAACACCAGACAACCTGCACCTCCAAATCTTTATTGTGTGTAGTCAAGGATCAAGAAATAATGCAGAGGGGCCTGACATTCTAAACCATCTTCTGCAACCAGAAGATGACATTTATATCAGTCTGGGCTCGACAATATTTATTTTTTATTTTGAATTATAAGCTAGGGGAAATGTATTTATTTTGTTCAACTTGCCACAGTTTTGGCCATCAGAAATCCTTTCACTTGACATCGATGTCCCTTTGACATACCACCACTGCGTTTGCATGGGCGTGTGTGTGTGTATGTGTGTGTGTGTGCCTGAGTATGTGTACTAAGCTCTATGTTATCCTTTGGCACTACAAGATTCTCTAGGCTCATCTTGTGCATTTCCTTTGCCAGTCCTAGAATCAAGAGCCCTCAATTCTTTTTGGAATATGTTATTAAAAATCATGATCTAGGTGCCAAATGTGATCATCGCTACTAAGTTTCATCGCTTCCACCTTCTTTCAACACACAGAACAAAATATATGTGGCTAACCCACATGTATGCATATCTCTATAAATATCTATATATCCATCCATATGCACATATTCATACTGATTTTCTCCAATTTTAATTCATTATCCCATGGGTCATTATGGTCTCACCCCCATGATTGTGTGTAAATGACCACTCCAAAAATGAAAAAAAAAAATGACTTTAACTTTCTGCTCTCCATTTATTTAGTGGTTCAGTTGCCATACACATGTACAGGACCATCAGAGTTATGAACCTATATCCCTGTGGGAAAAAATTTATCAACTAGAAAACTAGATTGTTTATGTATAATGTCTTTTGTCTTCACTTTGAAAGATTTCATGACACAGTAGCTTAGGTCAGCACTTTTTCCTCTCCACCCCATTTAGTTAGTGCTATGGTCTAACTATTTGGGTCTCTCCAAATTCATACATTGAAATCTTCACCCACAAGCATAAGAATATTTATATATGGGGATTTTGGAAAGTGATTAGGTCATGAGGAAGAAGCTTTCATGAATGGGATCAGTGACCTTATAAAAGACAACCCACAGAGCTTCCACTGTGTGAAGATACAAGAAGTCTGCAACCCAGAATGGAGTCCTCTCTTTTTCATGTTGGCTGCTCTTGGACTTCCAGTCTCCAAAATATGGACACTATACTTCTGCTCTTCATAAGTCATCTAATTTGTAATATTTTAACATCCAGAATGGACTAAGACAGTGAGTAAGGTGTTAAATACATTTGAAATGAAGTTGGTTTATTTTGTCATTCTGCAAAATCTTCAACCTCTAAAATAACGTATTTTTAAAATTTTAATGAATTAAATTTTAGTGGGTTTTTGCAAAGGCACAATGTCATGTAACTGCAATTACGTATTGTAGAGAACAGATTAACCTAGGAAAACTCCCGTATGCTCTCCCTTTTCAAATCTCCTCTTCTCCCTCTACACCTTTAACACACTGATCTTTTGGCTGTTTTTAATTTTGCCTCTTCCAGAATGCTTTATAATTGGAAGCATACAGTATATATTCTTTTCATACTGACATCTTTTACCTGATGTAGTTAACATTCATCATGATTTTGATGGCTTGATGGGTCATTATTTTTATTGCTGAATAAAATTCCATTGTATGGATATCACAGGTTTTTTTTTTAATTGTTTACTTATTGGAGGACATAATGCTGCTTTTATTTTTGGTTAGTTACAAAAAGATTGCTATGAACATTTATGTGCAACTTTCATATGGACATAAGTTTTCAAATGTTTGACAGATATCTAAGCATGAGATTACTGGATGATAATCTATATTCAGCCTAGTAAGAAACAGCCAAACTCTTTCAAAGTCACTGTACCATTATGCATTCCAAAAAGCAATGAGTGAGAGTTCTAGGTGCTCTACATCCTTACCCAGATTGTTGTATTTGGGTCATTCTAATAGGTGTTTAATCGTATCTTGATGCTTTAATTTGCATTTCCTTAATTATATTTGATGTTAATAATCTTTATTTACCATTTGTATTATCTGCTTTGGTGAGAGTATCTGTTTTGTTTGAACACTTTTTTGGTTCTTTTTCTCATTGCTTAGTTTTATGAGTCCTTTCTAATTTGAATATCAGAAGCATTATTATATATGTGTTTTTTAAACTATTTTTTCCCAGTCAGCGGCTCATCTATATTTTTTAACTGTGACTTCAGGAAAGCAGAAGTTTTAATATTAATAAAATCCTACATATATTCTTCTTTTTTCTTGGCTTTTGCTTTTTGGGGGATGCACCTTTGGCATATGGAAGTTCCAAGGCTAGAGGCTGAACTGGAGCTACAGCAGCTGGCCTATGCTATAGCCACAGCAACACAGGATCTGAAGTGCATCCATGACCTATACCACAGCTCACAGCAATATGGGATCCTTAACCCACTGAGCAAGGCCAAGGATTGAAACCACAGCCTCCTAGATCCTACTCGTTTTTTTTTGTTTTGTTTTGTTTTTTGTTTGTTTGTTTTTTTTTTTTTTGCTTTTTAGAGCCGCACCTGCAGCACATGGATGTTCCCAGGCTAGGAGTCACATCGGAGCTACAGCTACTGGCCTATGCCACAGCCACAACAAAGCAGGATCTGAGCTGCATCTGTAACCTACACCACATCTCACAGCAATGCCTGGTCGTTAACCCACTGAGCAAGGCCACGGATCAAACACCAACCTCATGGTTCCTAGTCTGACCTGTTTCCGCTGTGCCATGACAGGAACTCCACTAGTTGGGTTCTTAATTTGCTGAGCCACAATGGAACTCCTCTAACTAGAAGTTTTATAGTTTCACATTTTACATTTGGATCTATGAGCCATTTTGTGTCAATTTCTGTTAAAGGTGCAAGGGCCATTGTAGGTTATTGCTACCATTCTGTGGGACAACATTTCTTTCTCTAGCTATTTTTTCTACAAGTGAGGAGACTAAACTTCAACATCTCTAAAGGATTATGTTTTCTTCCATGACTTCATTCATATTGGGTGGGAATATCTTGTATATGATATTTTCACCTATATTCATCTATGTGATGTTCAATTTTCTATTATTGTAATTTAATTATTTTTTACCACAAATATTCTTCCCTCATATAATTCATTGCAGATTATCCTTATCTTATTCTTATTTAAAAGATCAAGTATAGGAATTATTCTATGACAATTTATTGTCAGATTTTTATCCATTGATTTAATTTCTTTGATCTTTAGGATTCTTTTCAGTATTTATATTGTATAAATATATTTATATGCCTGCTGCATAGAATAATACTTAATTCAGATGCCACTTTATAATGCAAATTATAGATAAGAACCTCGGTTGCCTCAATTTCACAGAGGGTATGTGAAATGCATATTAGTCTACAAAACTTTACCTTGTATTGTGTTTAGCATCTTACAGATAGGATGAGAAAGATTTTGCCCTTTTTTCATCTTGTAGAGGAAAAGGATACCTAATGCAGTAATTATCATAATGCATCCCAGTGAAAAACATCTCTTTTTTTATCGCGTGTTTTGCAAACGCTTGTTTGCAATGTAACAGTTACAGGTCCTCTTATGAAGAAATTATTTTCATATTCTTAAATCTGGACAGGTTGAGCCTTGTATTGACCACTATGATATGACAGTAGAGATGTATAAATTCTGAAACCTAGGACAAAGAAGGACTTGCACCTCTTGGAAACCTAAGAACACTGTGGGTGAAGTCTAGTCTAATGTACTTGAGGATGATAGGTCCTATGACCAAAGATTGAAGCATTCAGCAGGAGTGACTTTAGGCATTCCTGCTTAGCCCATCCACCAGGTGAATATAGTCAGAAGTGAGTTTTCAGCCTTATAACAAAGCTGTGTACTACACATTTTTAAAATCAGTGATCATCCACTAAATCAAAAATTACATCTTACACTTTTACATCTTTCTCATAGATTCCTCACTCATTATAGATGTTCCTTTAGCACTTTCCAAAATGGCCTCATATAGAGATTAATGAATATCCTCTTATTCTTTCTGGGTATGCCATATTATTGATTTGCTAACACTGAATTTACAGCCACCAGCACTATAACCATTACTGAAAGAAGCTTGGCTAACACAAGTACTTTCCTCATGAGGCAAATCACAGCTTTCTTCTGCTCAAGAATGTTTCACAGTACTTCAACATTAAGATTGGTTGCCATTTCTACAGTTAATCACCAACAAAAACCATAAATGTGTGAAAACTGCAGCAACAGATAGGCTGTGAAAAGGATAGTTTTTCCAGTATGATCACTGAAACAAGAAGACCAAGCAGTCTTGTTCAACCTTAGCTGGGAAGATGAATGCCTGGGTACTCAAAAATTTCATAGTTCTGTACACATCTAAAAATGACTACAAAAGTGTCTGAAATATTTATTTATGGCTTATAAATAAATTTTAGCTAAGTGGTCAGAATCTCAAATATAGAGTGCATGAATAATGAAGACCGAATGCATGTGAATTATATATGTGGACCTTCCCAAATAAACATATTTTGAAGATACTGAACAATTAGAGTTGTTTGATGTGAAAATTCTCAGTTGAAGTAAAAAAAGGTGATGCTTGGCTATCTTGTTTCAGTCTGATACAGGTGACCAGGGAACAGTGATGACAAGCAGCAGTGCAATCTATTGTAAAAATTTCTGGCCCTGGGGCAATTTGAACTTGGACACCTGTTAATGGAATAGCCTCAGGCAAGTAACTTAACAGTTTTGAATATTATTTTCTCTTTTTTAACATACAGAAAATACGAGCTCTTTTTAAGGATTTAAAATACAAGGTATGTAAGATATTTTCCCCTAGGAACAGTGCCCAGTATCCACTAATTTTATGTTTATGGAGACCTTATAGACCACAACAAACATGAATAATGAAAATTGTGTATATACATGTTTGTTTGTGTGGGTGTGTTCATAAAATATATAATTGTATATTTCATACATACATACAATGTATATATATCATAGAGATATCATATATATGTGTGCATATATATGTGGGTGTTTAGAGGTTTACATTGACAGAATGTTATATCCATTCAGAACACTATTCAGGTGGCCAAAAAAAAAAAAAAAAAAAGGTACACACTGTTGACACAGGCTCCAATACATTACACTAAATGAAAAAGTCCAGGCACAAGAGACTAGTCTATGATTTTATTTATATGAAATGCCCATAAAAGATAGATTTATTGAGAACAAAAATAGATTGTGGTGGCTGGGGGACAGGGATCAGGGTGGGAATTAGCTGTAAGGAGGCATGTGGGAAATTACTGGAGAACAGAAAACACTATGGAGATGATTTGTGGTGACGGTCATTTCACTCAGTAAAGTTATTAAAAATTATCATATAACTGTACACTGAAATGTTTGAATCATGATATATATTTATTACATTCCATAACTTGTATATTAAAACTGTTATAAAATAATAAGGGTGACATTTTTAATGAGTTACTTTACTCTTGGGGGATATCTAAATTGTAATTATCTCCTAGAGCTCACAACCAATATTTTCCTGAATTATGTTTATTTATTGTTCTGATACTTATCTCTTGTCCTACTCTGACCTTCTGTATCACTCTGTCTTCTTCTTCTCAACACATTTGATGGCAAAGTCACTGTAGTACTTCTGAAGCCCACCACATACCCCAAAATGTGATGCCTTTTTCATTTCATTCATGTATCAGTTTATTCAATAATCATTGACTACTGTGTACCAGCATAATACCATCCCTGGATATGGAGTACTAAATAGAACAGACACGTTACGTATCCTCTAGGAATTTATTTTTGGAGAAGACTCTTTTTTCTGGATTAAGCTAGAAAGGTTAATTGCTCAAAAATTGCAATAATTTATCTAAGTCCTTTCTAGCCTACACATACTCTGACAAAACTGACAGTTTCACTCCATTTAAATAACAATTTGGAGAAGACATAGAGTGAAAAGAAAATAATACCAACACCAAGAATTTCTTATTCACTGATCTTCCACTGCTGAACCTAAGTTGAAATATTCTCTGCTTTTTGTTTTTTTTTTAACATTAGCAAAGTTGGCAATGCTTGTAAATAGGATCATAACTTAATAGCGAATAAACTGCTGTTTAGCTCCTTATTTACTACAATTCAGTCTTTGTAGTACTCTCCAAAAACACTCATAAAGTTTTTCTATTCCTTGAAAGTAGGATTGTTCTAATCTCATTATTCTGCCTAAGATTGATAAGTGACAGGTTTATTGGCATTGGCTAGCTCATAAAAACAGAATATAGAATTAAAAAATCAACTATTTACACTGAAAACTAAAATTTCATCATTTCCTGTAAAATAACCACAAAGACAGATCAATGATACTGAAATCCTACTCATTTTCTTGAAAATCCTACTCATTTTTCCTGCAGATCAAGATGCAGGAAAATTACTATGAATCACATCTGTTTTAGAATCAGCCTTACAAATTCAAAGATAGGATTATCATTCAGCTATTGTGCTTTAGAAAAGATCTGACAGTGTCATGTAATTGTTCTTCCTATCCTTTTTCTATTTCAAATTTCTCTTTCTAACATCACATCTGAGCAACTCCTGCTCAGTAGTAATGACCTTTGTTTCTGAAAATTCATGAGATTTTCACAGCATGAAATAGCTTCTAACAAAATCATTCTTCCTTTGCTCATTAATATGCTTGGGTATCTATTTGACCTCAGAGGAGGTGATTAATGCATTCTGGTTTTGTGGTCAAACTACCATTCAAAATGGATGTTCCATTTTGCATTCCTATGTGAAAACTGAAGAACTCTTGTCACACATCAACTCTACCCAAATCTCTGCACTTAAAAAAATGCAAAATAAAATTTTTTGAATCTTCTCTTTTTGAAATCCTTATTTTTGGTATGTTACAAGACGAGATAGAGATAGTGCACATTCTTTCATATTAAATACTCTTAGCAAGATGTACGACTTACTAGACTAAATAACGAATTATCAAAAACTCGTTGAAGATAAAGAGTGGACACGTAACTAAATCCTGGCCAAAGTAAAGTAAATTAAAGAGACTTCTATCAGTTACCTACTTTGAGATAGTTGCTCTTTCTACTTTGGCTCTCCAATCAGCTATCTATAAAGCTGATACAATATCATATGGCTTAGAACCATATCTTAAGATTGGTGGGATAGTTAGCTGTAGGTCCTTGAGAATTTCCTGGAGCAAGAAACTATTCTAAGTTTAGATTGCTTGTCTCCAGGTTGATTTTTAGGTGATAAAAAAATACTAAAATAAACTTCTATACTTTTTACAGCACTGTTACATATATATGTTTTTCGGTTACTCCTAGACAAATTCATTTTAAAAGTATAGAAATAATTAAAGGTAATCATTACTTTTATAAATAATGGAAATAAATTTACTTCTTAAGGCTAAAGTAACAGAATTACATAATCAAATTTAGCCCAAAGTAAATGTTAATGTATATTGGTTATGAGAACTGGAATTTTAGAAAGAAAGTCATAGAGGCAAGGTTTGGCATGCCTAGAGAGAATACAGGTAAACAGGAGTACTTTGCATAATGATGTAAAGCATAGGTTATATATAATGACCAAGAAAAAAAAAGCTAAATTAAAGTTTTGATGACTCATTTATTCTTAAGTAAGATGTTTAAAATTTTCAAATATGTTAGACATTTGGTATAAATGGGTCATAATATCCATCACATAAAGAAAAATTTTCTATCAGCTGTCTATCTACCTATCTATCATCTATCTATCTATCTATCTATCTATCTATCTATCTATCTATCTATCTTCCTTTGTATAATGCCTGGAATACAATAAGTACTTAATCAATGAGAGTTGCTGCTATTTGCTTTACTCAGTGTTATTTTATGTTTCTCCTTTATTAACACTGAAAAATTCATGGTTTTATCTCTTAGGTCACTTTAAGCTCAAAGTATAGTGGTTTTCATATTTAAATGGCCAAATGATGATTATTAAACCAAAAATTTATTTCCTATTCATATTTTTCAATACACATTGGGAATGTATTAATCTTAATGGAATTAAAATAAATTTTAAAGTATGTTATGCTATTTTATAAAATATTCTTATTTATAAAAGCAACTGAATCTTAAATATACTTTTCTAGGCTAAAATCACAAAGTAATTAGATTTAGAAGTACAACAGGCTCTAAATAGTTTAATCATAGTTAGATATATTTACTCCACATCACACACTGTTCCTTTACTTTATCTTAGCATATTTTGTTGATACATTTTAAGGAATTCTCTTAATGTCCTAAGGAAATGCAAATTATTATGTCCTTTTAGTGACAGTTTCAAGTTACCTTTTCTTTTTTGTTTTTATTTATCTTAAATGCTTAAGTTATTGTTTACAAAAAACTGAAAAGGCACAGAAATATTTCAGAAATTCAATAAATAAATGTCCTTACTGTATCCTGCATATGGTTTGCCAGAGGGATTATTTTTAAGATAAATAAAAGTAATGAATAATACTGACAGTTCAAATTTTGTAACAATTTTACCTTCCATTAAAATTATATTATTATATTTATATGATTTAATAGAATTGTCTTATTGTAACAAAGCAAATACTCTTTGACTGTTAGACTATGGCTGCAGTTTTCAGCTTTAACAACCATTCAGATGAATATGGGAATGCAGAGGCTAATATATCATGATATTTTGAATTACTATTATTTCCATACTACTTCTACTTCAAGAGTCTACTGAAGCTTGGAAAATAGGGAACCTGTGTGAATTGGAAAATTTTTAAAATACTTGAAATATTTTTGAAGTCTTCTTTTTTCCAATCAAAACAAATAATATACATAACCCAAACCCTTCTGATTGAAAATACCTGATACTTAATCTTGTATTTCCACATAGAGAAAAATGCAATTAAATTGCAAAAATATATTTCCTTGATACTTACTTTTATTAGATAGAAATCAAACTAATGTTTAACAAGCCAGAGGGTGAAGAAATAAATTTTATGAAATATAAGCTATATTTGGTGAATAACCTAGAGCTATTTCATATTTTTTTCACTGTGATGGCAGTATTTATGAAATTGTCACTAGTCCGGAACTTATATTTATTTTGAAATTCTTTCTTTTAAGCTGTTACTATAGATCTGCTTTAGCTCCATTTAAAACTCATATATATATATATATTTGGCAATGGTAATATGGATCTTTTCTTTTTAAAATTTTCATTATAGTTGATTTACAATGTTCTGTCAATTTCTGCTATACAGCAAAGTGACCCAGTTATACATACATTTACATTCTGTTTCTCACATTATCTTCCAACATATTCAATCACAAGTGATTGGATATAACTCCCTGTGCTATAAAGCAGGACCTCACTGATTATCCACTCCAAATACAATAGTTTGCATCTACTAACTGCAAATTCCCATAGATCAAAGATACAGTAATATCCATAGAACATATTACAAATGTTTACAAAGCATGCACTGAAGGGATACACTAAAAAACAATCACTACATTTAAGTATTAACAATAATGTTAAATAAAATGCTTACAAAGTAAAAATTACAAAAACATATTTTGGATATTTTAAATACTTTTGAAATTAGATAAAGCTCTTATTTGTGTTTATTATACATCTTCTTGTGCAGGGTCTACATTAGTTGCATAAGAGATTTCAGTTATGTGTTCAGCAGACATTAGCCAAATCTTTTTGCTCTTTGGTATTTATAGTAAACCATCAAGTATTTACAAAAGTAGCAAAAGTATCCAGAGAAATCTTCTCTGAAGTAGGGAAGTTTTGTAGTATTGTCTAAGTTACAGTTATCAAAACAATATGGTATGGGCACAAAAAGAGAAATATAATTCAACAGAACAGGATAGAAAGTCCAGAAATAAACCCAAGCACCTATGGTCAACTAATCTATGACAAGGGAGGTAAGAACATAGAGGGAAGAAAGATAGCCTGTTTGATAAAGAGTGCTTGGAAAACTGGAAACAATTCAACAGACAAGCGCCTAATATCCAAAATATACAAACAACTCATACAACTCAACAACAAAAAAACAAACAAACAAATTAAAAATGGACAGAAGACCTAAATAGACAATCCTCCAAAGAAGGCATACAGATGGCCATCTGGTATATGAAAAAATGCTTAACATCAATAATTATTAGAGAAATGCAAATCAAAACTACAATGAGGTACCACCTCACACTGGTCAGAATGGCCATCATTAACAAGGTAATAGATAACAATTGCTGAAGAGGATGTGGAGAAAAGGTTACCTTCCTTCACTGTTGGTGGAAATGTAAATTTGTACAACCACTATGGAAAACAATATGGGGGTACCTCGACAAACTAAATATAGAACTACCATATGATCTAGCAATCCAACTTCTGGTCATATATCTGGACAAAACTTTCTTTGAAAAAGATCCATGTGCCCCTATGTTCACCACGTCATCATAGCCAAGACATAGAAACAACTTAAGTGTCCACAGGCAGATGAATGGATTAAGAATATGTGGTACATATATACATAAAATGGAGTACTACTCAGACAAAAAAAGAATGAAATAATGCAATTTGTAGCATAATCTTGAATCATATGGTGGGCCCAGTATAATCATATGATCTCTTAAACCAGAGAATGGGAAGAGAGAGGAGGTAAGAGATTTAAAGCATGAAAAAGACTCAACCCTCTATTGTTGACTTGAAATAATCTGAGCTTCTGTTAAAGAAACAGGTATTCTAGGTCCAACAACTATAAAGAGCTGCATTCTGACAACAACAAGCTTAAAAGAAGATTTGAGTGCCAGGTAAGAACCACAGCCCTGAATCATATTGGAAGAATCCAGTTACACTGTGCCAGATTTCACATATATTAACAGTATGATAATAAATGGGTATTGTTGTAAGATGGATTTTTTTTTTGTAATTTGATATAATAGCAGCAGAAATCTAATTTAGTTACATATGATTTATAACTAGAAAGAAATAAAGAAAACAAGTAGAAATAATGTATATCTCTTTGACAAAGATTTTTTTAAATGTGCATTCTGAAAAACCCAAAACCAAAATAAAACAAAACATGAGTTAGATATGAGAAAAAGAACATATGTGTATATATATATGTATGATTGGGTCACTTTGCTGTAGAGCAGAAATTGATAGAACACTGTAAATCAACTATACTTTAATAAAAACATTAAAAAAAACACATGAGTCAGAAGCTAGGCAATGGTAATAATGCCAGTGGAATTTCACTACAGGGAATTTTGAAATGAGAAAATTATATTTTCCCCAAAATGGTTCTTTGAGAATAAAAAGCAACTACATGTTGAGAAGGATGGACTTTATACTATCAAAGAGAGAAAAGAAAAGAGGATTTTAACATTATATTAAGTGGTACTTACAGTACATCCAAAAGAAAATTGACTCTTTGAAATCATCAGTATGTGGTGGAATTAATTTTATCTAAAGTTTCTAAACACCAGAATCTTGGCTAGAACTTCAATTGGGTCCCTTCAGTTCAAGTAGTATTGTATAATTCTGGAAATAATTTTAACCTAAGTTTATATAAAAATCTCAACATGAATACTTGAGACTGAAATATTTCATTACATATAATTTTACATTGTGCTAGATGATAGATTATTAACTTAAAGATGCATATATCACATATACTTTATATGTACATTACATATACACACAGCAGAATACTTATATACAAGCATCTATAACCTACCATACACTCTAAACATTTGGGAGTATAGATATTTTCATATATCTTTATTTTTTGAACATCTAAGTATATACTTGATCTGTTAGAAATAAATAAATAAATTTGTTCGTTCTCTTATCCTGGAGGCCTTTCTCTACTTGAAATTTCCCACGAATGTGTTTATTTTGCTACTGATAAATAATCTCAGAATACTAACAATTTTCCAGGCATTGTTTTGGTTGCCTGGGCTATCACATTGACTTCGGGGCTTAGAAAATAGAAGCAGCTCCTTAATGAAACTTATAGTCTACTTACTGGAATAAACAGATATTTTTCAAGTAATCAGACAAATTAATGTAAAACTACAATTTTAAATAATGCTGCAAATGAGAGGAATATAAAATAATGTAATAAAGGGTTTTGCCTAGTTGAAGGAAATAAGAGTTGAAATTTAAATATAAATAGGAAATAATGAGGTAAAGATAGGGACATGAGGAGTTCCCGTCGTAGTGCAATGGTTAACTAATCCGACTAGGAACCATGAGGTTGCGGGTTCGGTCCCTGCCCTTGCTCAGTGGGTTAATGATCCGGTGCTGCTGTGAACTGTGGTGTAGGCCGCAGACGCGGCTCAGAACCCGCATTGCTTGTGGCTCTGGTGTAAGCCGGTGGCTACAGCTCCGATTCAGCCCCTAGCCTGGGAACCTCCATGTGTCGCGGGAGCGGCCCAAAGAAATAGCAAAAAGACAGGAAAAAAAAAAAAAAAGGGAGATGAGAAGTTCAAAGGTAGAGCAGCAAACCTATGTAGTCACCTTAGTGGGAGAAAGCATGATCCATGCACCTAACTGAAAGAAAGAAATGTCACTTATATAAAGTCAGAAGGAAATCTATTCATGATAATTCAGGCAAATAAATTAGGGACAAATTATGCAAGGGCCCTGCAGATCATGTACTTTGCTTTTTTTTTTTTTTTTTTGTCAGATTTGTGATGCATTTGGGGAACAGATTAGAAGAGGGTTCCATCCTAAGAGATCTAATATGTATATTTAATGCCTTGTGAAAAAAGAACCAGAAAAGTCTAGTCACTCTTCCATGGTCGATCTTACCTTTTCATCAAGTGACTTACTGATTCTGTAATGTTTTTCCAGAGTTTGACAAACTATGCTTAGTAACAAAACAAAGTTTGGCTCGAGTGTTCTTAGAGGGATGAGGTCTTATATCACTCCATTCTAATCCTGATCCAGGGGGCTGTGCTCTAGGCTTCTTACAGTGGTATCTATTTAAAACTACATGCAAGGTCATTAAAATCTCAAATTGATATATCTGAGCAAATACACACAACACATATGTATGTGTGTGTATATATATATATGTATATATATATATATGATAACATGGAATTAGAAGAAATAACATATATAAAAAGAGCTAGAAGAGGATAAAAGAACAAATGGAGAAAATAGATAACAAATAGAGGAGTTCCTGTCGTGGTGCAGCTAAAACAAATCCTACTAGTAACCATGAGGTTGCGGGCTCGATCCCTGGCCTTGCTCAGTGGGTTAAGGATCCAGTATTGCCACAAGCTGTGGTCTAGGGCACAGACGTGGCTGAGATCTAGTGTTGCTGTGGCTGTGGCACAGGCCGGCGGCTACAGCTCCAATTAGACCACTAGCCTGGGAACCTCCATATGTTGCAAGTTAGGCACTCAAAAAGACAAAAGATGAAACAAACAAACAAAAAATAACCCAAAAACAAAAACAAAATAGAAAGATAATTACAAGAATAACCCCATGCCAATAATAGTATTAAATTAGATGATCTAAAGAAAAAAGTAGAAGTTATCAAATTAGATTTTAAAAACACCAACTTTCCAATGGCTATCTATACCAATGGCTATCTACAATAAGCTTCCTTTAAATATATAGATCTGTATAAGTAAGAACTACGTAAAAGATCTTATACAAGTAAAAACTAAGTAATGGAAAACATATATACAGTGAAAATTCTGAAGAAAAAAAAAAAAAAAACCTGGGAAGACTACATAATAAATATCAAAGCAGACTTCTGAACAAAGAATATTATCCCTGAAAGGAATGACATTTCTTTATTATATATAATCAATTCAATGAAAAGACATGTGTGTAGCTAATAACAGTTTCAAAATACATGAAGTCAAAACTGTTAGAACTAAAGGAAGAAATAGGAGTTAATGTCTTGGTGCAGTGGAAACAAATCTGACTAGGAATCATAAGGTTGCAGGTTCAAACCCTGGCCTCACCTAGTGGGTTAAGGATCCGGCGTTGTGGTGAGCTGTGGTGTGGGTCACAGATGTGGCTCGGATCTGGTGTTGCTGTGGCTCTGGCATATCCCTTAGCATGGGAACCTCCATATGTAGGGGTGCAGCCCTAAAAAGACAAATGACAAAAACAAAAACAAAAAAAAAGAAGAGATAGAAAAATCTACAACTAAGAGTTGTAAATTTCAACATTCCGTTATATGGAATTGATAGATGGTAAATTCATACTATCACAAACTTAAGCTTTGATATTTATAAAGTACTCAGAATACTTTCAGAATAAAATAATCTAAAATAATACTTATGATTTTAAAAAGTATATGGAACATACACAAAAATAGGCCTTATGATGATCCATAAAACAAGACTCAGTAAATTTATAAATATTGAAAATATACAAAATATGATTTTCAAGAAAAAGTATTGAATTGGAATTTGGTAATTACAATAGTATCTGAAAGGTGAAATTTAATAGCAGCATACTTCTAAATAACATGTTAGTCAAAGAAAAAATTACAAGGTTGATGTGAACACATTGTGAACCAGAAATAAATCAGTGCTTAAAGGAGGAAGAAAAATCACATGATCATTTCAGTTGAGACAGAAAAACAACCTGTAAAATACATTTATTCACGACAAAATTTCCCAGCAATATGAATAGAAGGCAAATCACTCAGCCTGATAAAAAATGCATCTAGAATAAATTTATATCATACTTAATGGTGAATCACAGACACTGAGCCTTTCCCCCAAGATTGGGATAAATCATATGCATCTGTTCTCACAAATTCTATGTTTTATGGTACATTCTGAATTCTCAAATAACAGTATATTTATTGTCAGGAATATTATCTCATGTTTATTGAGTCCTTAAATGTATAGCACACACAGACATTACCTTTTCAAATGCAATTATTTATCTGACTCTTACAACAACATTACAATCTGTGCCAGTGTGATGTTCATTTGAACATAAATAAATGGTGGAGAGGGGGTGGAGAAAAGGAAATGCTACATTGTAGGTATCAAATTGCTACAAACACTATGGAGAACAGTGTGGAGGTTTCTTATAAAAACTAAATATGGAATTATTATATGACCCAGCAATCCCAATCCTGGGCATATATCCAGAGAAAACTGTGATTTGAAAAGATACATGCACCCCAAGATTCATTGCACCACTGTTCATAATACTATTTGATTACATTAATGTTGTTGCTCAGTGGTAAAGAACCCAACTAGTATCCATGAGGACACGGGTACCATCTCTTGCCTTGCTCAGTGGGTTAAGCTTCTGGTGTTGCTGTAAGCTGTGATGTAGGTCAGAAGTGGCTTGGAACCAGTATCCCAGATGATGTAGGCCATAATAAAACAAAGAATGACCTCTCCTGAGCAGGAAGGAATCCTTACAGCAGATTGCATTTGCGCTTAAATTACAAATCCTCCCTGTCAGCTGTGTGTATATGTATATGTATAACATATATAATACACACACACACACACACACACACACACACACACACACACACATATATATATATATATATATATATATATATATATATATATATACATAAAATACATAGAGACTTATATGGAGTTATTTTAACTCTATCTTTTGCATGCTATTTTTAAATGAATACTAAATGATTTATGGGAACACAGGTATACCTCGCTGCACTGCACTTTGATTTACTGCACTTCATAGATATGGGTTTTTTTGTTTGTTTTTCATCTGTTTGTTTATCAAATTAAGATTTGTGGCAGCCCTGCATGTAGCAAGTCATCAGTACCATTTTTCCAAAAGCATAATTTAATTAAGGTATGTACATTTTTTAGACATAATGTTAATAGACTACAGTATGGTGTAAATGTAACTTTCATATGCACTGGGAAACCCCAAAATTTATGTGACTCCCTTTATTGGAATATTCACTTTATTTCAGTGGTCTGGAACTGAACTCACACCTCTAAGGTATGCCTCCCCACTCCATTCCCAAACTTGAATCTTTAAAGAAAAAAATTAATACTGTATGATCTCACTTACATAATGAATGTAAAAAAGTTGATCTTCTAGAAGCAGAGAACAGATTGGCAGTTGCAATGTGCTATGGAATGGGGGAATGAAGAGATGTTTGTCAAGGGATATAAACTTTTAGGTATAAGATGAATGATCTAATTATCTGACAGTGCTGTGGTTAATAATACTGTTTGGTATACTTGAAATTCATTAAAAGAGTAGATCTTAATTTTTCTTTTGACTAAACAAAGGTACCTATAAGGAGTGATGAATAGGTTAATTAATTATCTTGACTGTAGTAATCATTTCACAGTGTGTTTATGATTATAAGTATATACATATAATCATGTGTATACTCTAAATATATATAATTTTTTTTATCAATAATGCCACAATAGCTGGAAAATAAATTATAAAGGTTAAGTCTATTAATTTAGTCAGAGGTTACTCCTCTATTGCTTTTAGTTTCTATTCCGGATTTTTTTCTCAAAGAATTAATATGGCATTCAAAAGTCTTTAAATGAGAGTAATTCACTGTGGATAAGGAATGACAAGTCAAATATAGTTCAATGTTTGACAAATATTATTTTTAATCAGTTATTTCATACATTGAATAATTGATCTCTTCCCCTGAAAGCTATGGGTACCATGAGAGGATAAACTGTGTCTTATAAACTAATCTACTCCCAACCATTTTGAATGGGAACCACCTAGTAGATTATAAGCATTCAGAAATTATTTATGTGAATTAGTTTAATGATATTTATTCTGTCCATTATAGTTTTTTTTAGTGTTGTCAATTTTCTACCCTATAGCAAATTGACCCAGTCACACATACACATATATATACATTATTTTACTCACATTATCCTCTGCCATGCTCCAACACAAGTGACTAGATACAGTTCCCAGTGCAATACAGCAGGATCTCATTGCTTATCCATTCCAAAGGCAATAGTTTTCATCTATTAAAATCAGATTCCTAGTCCATCCCACCCCCTCCGCCTCCTACTTGTTAATCACAAGTCTCTTCTCCAAATCCATGGGTTTCTGTTCTGTGGAAAGGTTCATTTGTTCCATGCATTAGATTCCAGATATGTGAAATCATATGGTATTTGTTTAAGAACATTCCTAGAAATAAAAGGTACTGCAAATAATATGCAGTTTTCTAAATAAAACAATCCAGTTCAATTATAGAAAAAATTGTTAAAAACTTACTTAAATCTTGCTATTGTGTTTCACTGAACCAAGACCAAACTGACCATCATTTCAGCCCCATTTGCCAGATTATGTAATGAGAATTAGGAAGACAATTTAGGGAAAAACACCTAACCTGTAAGTCATACTAAATTAAATACATTCTTAAAGCAATAAATTACTGTCTGTTCACTTTTTCTAAGAACTACAGTGAGAAATTAAGGAAATTTTAATGGGGAAATTCTGAATAATTATAGACTAAATTATGCAGTTTATATGCATTGTTTATTCAAAAGACTATATAAGATTATATCAATATATAAACATTTAACATGTTTTCTGCTTCCTTTCAAATTCCTTTAAAACATTATCAATACCAAACATTAGGAATGTAAACAGTCCAGGAGATCTTAATGATTCTAAAAAAAAATTTTTTGTCTTTTTTTCTTTTTAGGGCTGCACCCATGGCATATGGAAGTTCCTAGGCTAGGGGCTGAATCAGAGGTGTAGCTGCCAGCCTACACAACAGCCACAGCAACACGGGACCTGAGATGTGTTGGTGACCTACACCAGAGCTCACAGATATGCTGGAATCTTAACCCACTAAGCGGGGACAGAGATTGAACCTGCATCCTCATGGATACCAGTTGGGTTTTTTAACCACTAAGCCATGACAGGAACTCTTAAAAAATCATTTTGACTAAGTCATTCAAACATAAACAATACTAATTTTGTCTTTGTTTCTATGCATTATATATCATGAGAATAACTATGAGTCTTAATCTAAATCTGTTCCAAAGATATATTCTCCAAACTGCACTGATTCTTATTTACAATTAGTCCTCCTATCTCTAGATGTAAACTAATATATTTGTAAATGCAACAAACACATTATTAGTACCTATAATGTGCAAGGCACATTTTTAAGTGAAGAGAATGGTATTCCAGTATTTCAGCAGGTTATACTTTTGATATTTTTGGCTAGTCTTTGGTTTGATTACTCAGTTTTTCTCTCATGTATGGATTACATATTTGCTGTTCCCATTCATTTCTGAATCTTTACACTTTCACGATTTTATAATACAGCAGTGGCCTTACACCATCACATCCACAAATTGAGGAAGATTCAAACACATAAAAACAATAAAGAACCACTTCCACTAGATCCTAAATCTACTGAAGATGTAGACATTTAAACCATTTCATGTTTATTATTCTCCAACACTAAGCTTTGTTTTAGAGTGTTAATACGGGGAAAAATAAGTAATGGACATTTGTTACACTTAAAACACAATTTTTTTTGTCTTTTTGTTTTTTCTAGCACCACACCCATGGCACATGGAGGTTCCCAGGCTAGGGGTCTAATCAGAGCTACAGCTGCCACCCTACAGCACAGCCACAGCAACCTGGGATCCGAGCTGCATCTGCAATCTACACCACAGCTCATGGCAACGCCAGATCCTTAACCCACTGAGGAAGGCCAGGGATCAAACCCACAACCTCATCGTCCCTCATCAGATTTGTTAACCACTGAGCCACGATAGGAACTATCAAAATACAAAATTTTTGATTGTCACCAACAATATTCCATTTCTGCCCTCAATTAGTTCAGAGTAGAAAAGCATCTAATCAAATGCAGAACTCAATACCTACTTAGAACTTATAATTTAGCATAAGGGAATTAGAGACAATAGCCAACATGAATAAAATACATATATGTTAGGTAATAAGTATAATGGGGAAAATATAGCAATTGAAATGGATAGGTGCAATTTAAAATGATGGTGAGGATGAACTGCTAAATAAAAAACTGGTCTTAGTAATGACCAAAATGCTATGACAGAATGAGCCATGAAATTAACAAGACTCAAGCAGAGGGAAAAACGGGTACAGAGCTAAATATGAATTTGTGTAATTTGGGTATTTAAAGAATAGGAAAAAGAGGTAGTGAAAGCCATCATCTGCTAAGAAAGTAAAGAAAAGAAAAGGCCAATAAGCAGAAATGTGGTGAAAGAAGAGAAAGGGGGGAGAAAAAGAAAGAAAAATGAAAGAAATAAAGCTAAAACTGGAAATGCATATGAATGTAAGGACTGTTAAGAAAAGAAAAAAAATAATTTTAAATTATAAATAACCTTCTATAATGATGATACAGCTCCACATGCTATGTCATTATTAAACCTGAATTCCATATACCTAACATCTATGACCAGTCTTATCAGGATATGGGTAGGCTTCTCCTAAATGGGTAGATGCTAACATACAGGAAAATAAACAAATATGAGATATAACAGAGAATGATAATTCAAGAGAAGACAGAAATCACAAAGTTTTCTACATATATATACACATATATATGTCACTTTCTTCTGTATAGCAACTACTTGAGAACACAGAATTATTGGAAGATAGGAGATGAAGGTTCATGTCCTACAAATTTAGGTCCTAAAGCAAAGAATGATAATAGCATATATTTGAGTTTACTGTGTAATTAAGATAATTCTTATTATCTTAAAAATAGTTTATCAAACATTATAACTTAGATTTAATGCATCACTTCATCCTCTCCCACTCTCTTTTTTTTTTTGGCTTGAGATCCTACTTCTAGGTTTCTAGAATTGCTCATATTTAGAAATACTAGGGAAGTAGCAGCCAGAGTTGAGGTTTGCAGCAGGACTCCAGGGGGATAGTGCAAAGTGGCTGAGAGAAACAGATGGCACATTGGGCCCAGGACGAGGTTCAGCAGCTGACCTGGCCAGTCATGGAGATGTAAAAGGAGTCCAAGCAGATCAAGAAGGCCGAGAATTGGGTGGCCATTTACCAATCTTTTTTAAAGTGTTGTGTGAGAGAAGGGATTAAGACAGCAGAATAGAAGGACTTGAGCTCATCTTCTCTCAGGAAAACAACAAAATTACAACCAATTGCTGAACAACCTTCAACCAAATGGAATGGAAACTTTCAAAAAGAATTCCAACTCCAGAAGACAAAGAGGAGGCCATATCAGGATGGTTGGAGGGGTAATTATGGGATATAAGCAACCCCATACCCACTGGGTGGGCAGCCCATAGACTGGAAAGTAACTATATCACAGAGACTGACCTATAGGAGAGAGAGTTCTGAGACTCACATCAGGTCTCCAGCCCTGGGGATTTGGCATTGGGAGAAAGAGCCACCAGAGGATATGGCATTGAAGGGCAGTGGAGCTTGTGTGCAGGAGCTCCATGGAACTGGGGGAAATGGAGACCCCATTCCTGAAATGCACATGCAGGCTTTCATGTGCATTGGGTCCTAGGGAAAAGCAAAGTCTCCACATTAATCTGGGTTGGACCTGACTGCAGTTCTTGGGGGATTTCCTGGGAAAACAGGTGGTGACTGTGGGTCATTGTGGGGGGAGGACACTGGAGGCAAAAGTGTCGGGAATATTCACCAGTGTGTATTCCTCTAGAGGTGGCCATTTTGGAAAAATCTGGCCCCATTCATCAGAGAAGCCCCAGGCAAAATGATAATCCAGGTAGTTTCAGAGCCTCACCCATCAGTAAACAGCACAGAGTCACCTCTAATTTCACCCAGAAACAAAGCTCCTTCCACCATAGGGATAGGAATCATCCCCACATACCAGTGGACAGGCCCTCCCATCAAGTCTCTCCCATTTCTCCCATCAAGAAGCCTACAGCAAGTCCTCTTACCAACTTCAGCCACAAGGGCAGAAGACATCATAAGTAAGAGAGGCTACAACTCTATTGTCTGCAAAAAGGACACCACACCAAAAACTCATAAAAATGAAAAGGCAGAGAAATATAACTCAGATAAGGGAGAAAGAAAAAACTCCAGAAAAACAGCTAAGTGATCTGGAAATTAGCAGCTTCCAGGAAAAAGACTTTAGACGGTTGATGATGAAGATGATGCAAAACATTGGAAATAAACTGGAGCAAAGATTGATCATTTATAGCAAATACTGAGGAAAGAAACACAAGATTTAAAACTTAAGCAAGTAGAAACACAAAATACAATCACTGTTATAAAACTTCATTAGAAGCAACCAAAAGCAGAATACAGGAGGCAGAAGAATGACTGAGGTGGAGGACAGACTAGTGGAAATCACGGATTCAAAACAGAAAAGAGAAAAAAGATAAAAAAGAAATGAAGACAGTCTCTAAGAACTCTGGGACAATGTTAAATGCACCAACTTCCACATTATGCCAGAAGGAGAAGAGAGAGAGAAAAGGACAGAAAAAGAATTTGAAGAGATAATAGCCAAAAATGTCCCTAACATGGGAAAGGAACCACTCACTCAAATCCAGGAAGCACTACGAGAACCATATAAAATAAAACCAAGGAGGAACACCCCGAGACACACATTAATCAAACTGACCAAAATTAAAGACAAAGAGAAAATATAAAAAACAGCTAGGGAAAAGAAACAAATAACATATAAGGGAACCCCAATAAGGTTAGCAGCAGATTTTTCAGCAGAAACTCTGCCAGAAGAGAGTGGCATGATATATTTGACATGACGAAAGGAAAAAACTTCCAACCAAGTTTACTTTACCCAGCAAGGTGCTCACTCAGATTTGAAGGAGAAATCAAAAGTTTAAAGATAAGCAAAATCTAAGAGAATTCAGCAACACTAGGCCAGCTTTACAACAAATACTAAAGGAACTTCTCTAGGCAGAAAAGAAAAGGCCACAAATAGAAACAAAAATACCACATAGAACAAGGCTCACCCATAAATGCATATATACAGTAAAGGTAGGAAATAATCCATACACAAATATGCTACCAAAATGAGAAAACATGAGAAGAGGAGGGTACAATTGCAAGAACTGGAGATGCACCTGCAATTAAGAGACCAACAACTTAAAACTATCTCTTGTGTGTGTGTGTATATATATATATATCAAAACTTCAGGGTAACTGCAAAACCAAAAATCTACAATTGATAGACTGACTGAATGGATACAAAAACAAGATCTCTATATACTCTGTCTTCCAGAGACCCATTCCACTTCCAGGAACACATACAAATTGAAAGTGAGAGGATGGAAACAAATATTCCATGCAAACCAGAATCAACAGAAAGGTGGAGTAACGATATTCATATCAGACAAAATAGACTGTAAAATAAAGAATATTGTAAGAAACAAAGAAGAACATTACATAATGATCAAAGGATCAATCCAAGAAGAAGACATAACAAATTTAAATATACATGCACCCAACATAGGATCACCTCAATTTATAAGGAAACTGCTAACAACTGTAAAAGGAGAAACTGACAATAACACAATAGTTGGGGGGACTTTAACACCCCACCTACAGCAATGGAAAGATTATCCAGACAGAAAATCAAAAGGAAACACAGGGCCTAATTGAAGCATTAGACCAGATGGACTTAATAGGTATTTATAGTACATTCTATCCAAAAGCAGCAAAATATGCCACCTTCTCAAGTACACATGGAACATTCTCTATGATTGATCCCATTCTGTGCCACAAATGAAGCCTCAGTAACTTAGAAAATTGAAATCATATCAAGCATCTTTTCTGACAACAACACTATATGACTGGAAATTAACAACAAGAAAAAAACTGCAAAAAACACAAATACTCTCTGACATATACCATAGCAACATCTTCTCAGATCTACCTTAAAGAGTAATGGCAATAAAAACAAATATAAACAAATGGTACCTAATCAAACTTAAAAGTTTCTGTACAGCAAAGGAAACCCTAAACAAAATGAAAAGACAACCCATGGAGTGGGAGAAAATATTTGCAAATGAAGTGACTAAGGGATCAATCTCCAAAATTTATAAACACCTCTGCAGCTCAATACCAAAAAAAAAAAAAAATCAAAAAAATGGGCAGAAGATCTAAACAGATAATTCAAAGAAGACATATGGATGGCCAAAAAATACATGAAAAGGTGTTCAATATCACTCATGATTACAGAAATGCAAATCAAAACAACTACGAGGTACCACCTTACACTGGCCAGAATTGCTATCATCAAAAAGTCTACAAATAATAAATGGTGGAGTGGGTGTGGAGAAAAGATGACCCTATTACACTGTTGGTGGGAATGTAATTGGTACAACCACTGTGGAAAACAGTATGGAGATTCCTCAGAAAACTAAACATAGAACTCCCATTTAATCCAGCAATCCCACCCCTGGGCATCCATTCTGAGAAAACCATGACTGAAAAAGATACATGGCCTGCAATGTTCATTGCAGCACTATATACAATACCCAAGAAATGGAAACAACCTAAATGTCCTTTGTCAGAGCAGTGGATAAGGAAGATGTGGTACATATACACAATGGAATATTACTCAGCCATTAAAAGGAATGAAATACTGGCATTTTTAGCAACATGAATGGACCTAGAAATTATCATGTGAAGTGAAGTCAGCCAGATAGTGAAACACCGAAATCATATGCTATCACTTACATGTGGAATCTAAAAAAATGACACAGTAGGATTTCCCATCATGGCTCAGTGGAAATGAATCTGACTAGCATCCATGAGGACACAGGTTCGATCCCTAGCCTTGCTGTGGGTTAAGGACTCAGCATTGCCATAGGCTGTGGTGTTGGACACAAATGTGGCTCAGATCCCACATTGCTGTGGCTGTGGCATAGGCCAGCAGCTATAGCTCTGACTTGATTCCTGGCCTGGGAACTTCCATTTGCCATTGGCACACACCACCCCCACTCCAAAAAAATGTACACAGTGAACTTCTTTGCAGAACAGATACTGACTCACAGACTTTAAAAAACTTATGGTTTCCAAAGGAGATAGGTCAGGGCATGGGGGGATGGGTTGGGGGTTTGGGATGGAAATGCTATAAAATTGGGTTGTCATGATTGTTGTATAACTATAAATGTAATAAAATTCACTGAGTAAACAAAAAACAAACAACAAAAAAGAAATATTAATGGTCAAAATGGGCTCACAGATCTTAAGTGGAGGGAGTTGTAACTTAAGATGTGAAAAGACGTTCGGTTTCTGGTATCTATAACTCTACCGGTCCTTGTAAAATTACATATTTTTATACGTAAGCATACAAATTCATATCAGTGTAAATATTTAAACTCCCATCAGTTTCACCAGTTATAAAAGGTCAGACTTATATGCCGACCTCTTGTTTTAAAACAGGTATTTTTTTTAAGTATTTTCTCCTAGTCTGTGTCTTTTTTTTTTAGTTGATTGTCTTTTTATTTATATATATATTTATTATAGTTGATTTACAATGTCCTAGCAATTTCTTCTTTACAGCATAGTGACACAGTTATATATATATATATATATATATATATATATATATATATATATACACATACATACATACACACATATACACAAACATTGCTTCCTCATTACTTCTTCTACCATGCACCATCAGAAGAGATTAGATATAGTCCCCTGTGCTATACAACAGGACCTAATACCAAAACCAGACAAAGATACTACCAAAAAAGGAAAATCATAGGCCAATATCTTTGATGAAAACAGAAGCAAGCATTCTCAAAAAAAGTTTAGCCAACTGAATGCAACATCACATAAAAAAGATCACACACCACAACCAAGTAGGATTCATTTCAAGTACATAAGGATAGCTCAACACACACAAATCAATCAAAATCATATAGCACATTAAGAAAAATCAAAATCCATATGATTACCTCAATAGATTCAGAAAAAGCATTTGACAAAATCCAACATCCATTCATGATAAAAACTCTTTCAAAATTGAATAAAGAAGGAAAATATCTTAACATATCAAAAGCCATTAATGACACACCCAGTATAATACTCAACAAAGAAAAAGATGAAAGCCTTCCCAGTGATATCTGGGACAAGACAAGGATGCCCATGCTCACCACTTTTATTCAACACAGTATTGGAAGTCGTAGCCACAGCAATCATACAAACAAAAGAAATAAAAGGTATCTAAACTGGAAGAGAAGAGGTAAAATTGTCACTCAACGCAGATAGCATCATACTATACATAGAAAATCCTAAGGACTCCACACAAAAACTACTCAAAGTGATCAATGAATTAAAAAAGTAGCAGGATATAAGATTAACATTCAGAAATAAGTTGTGTTTTTGTATACTAACAATGAAATATTTAAAAGGACTGTAAAAATATACTACCATTTAAAATTGCACTCCCCAAAATTAAATAGCTATGAATAAACCTGACCAAAGAGGTGAAAGACTTATATGCTGAGAATTATAAAATATTAATCAAGGAAAGTAAAGAGGATTCAAAGAAATGGGAAGATATTCCATGCTCCTGGACAAGAAGAATTAATATTATTAATATGGCCATACTACCCAAAGCAATCTGCAGATTTTATGCAATCCCTATTAAATTACCCATGATATTTTTCACAGAACTAGAATGAACGATCCAAAAATTTATATAGAACCATAAAGGACACAGAATTTCCAAAGTTATCCTGAGGGGAAAAAAAAAAGAAAAATATAAAACAAATCAAAAACCAACCAGGAGGTATAACTCTCCCAGACTTCAGACAATATTACAAAGCCACAATAGTCCAGACAGTGTGATACTAGTACAAAAACAGACATAAAGACCAAGGGAACTGAATAGAGATCACGGAAATAAACCCAGACAACTGTGGTCAATTAATTTTTGACAAAGGAGGCCAGACTATAAAATGGGGGAAAAAAGCAAGTAGTCCAGAAAAACTGGACAACTACATGTAAATCAATGATACTAGAGCAAACACTTACACCATGCACAAAAATAAACTCAAAATGGCTTTAAGACTTAAACATTAAGATAAAACTCCTAGAAGAGAACATAGGCAAAACATTCTATGACATCAACTGTATAAACATTTTCTTACGTCGGTCTCCCACAACAATAAAAATAAAAACAAACCAATGGGAGCTAATCAAACTTATAAGGTTTTGCACAGCAAAGAAAACCATTAAAAAAATGCAGCTATGTGCAGCTCTCCAGTTTTGCCAGCACCACTGGCTAAAGAGATTGCCTTTTTCCCATTTTATATTCTTGCCTCCTTTGTCAAAGATTAATTGACCATAATTGTCTGGATTAGGTTTTTATACAGCAAAGGAAACCACAAACAAACAAGCAAAAAGACAGGCTAAAGAATGGGAGAAAATCTTTTCAAAGGATGCAACCAACAAGGACTTAATCTCCAAAATATACAAACAACTCATACAACTCAAGAGCAAAAAATAAACAGTCCATTTGAAAAGATCTAAAAAGACAATTCTCCAATGAAGACATACATATGGTCAACAGGCACATGAAAAAATGCTCAACATCCCTGATTATTAGAGAAATGGAAATCAAAACTACAATGAGATACCATGTCACACTGGTCAGAATGAATATCATTAATAAGTCTACAAATAACAAATGCTAGAGAGGGTGTGGAGAAAAGGGAACTCTCCTACAATGTTGGCGGAGATGTAAATTATACAACCACTATGGAAAGAAGCATCAAAGTACCTCAGGAGACTAAATATAGAAGTACCGTATGATCCAGCAATCTGACTCCTGGATATCCAGAAAAAACTTTCATTCAAAAAGATATATACACCCCTCTGCTCATGGCAGCAGTATTCACTACTGCCAAGATATGGAAACAAACTAAATGTCCATCAACATATGAATGGCTTAAAAAGTTGCAGTACATATATACAATGGAATACTATTTAACCATAAAAAGAAACAAAATAATGCCATTTGCAGGAACATGGATGTGACTAGAGATTCGCATACCAAGTGACGTTAAGTCAGAAAGAGAAAGCCAGATACCATTATATCACTATTCTGTGGAATTTAAAATATGTCACAAATGAATCTTTCCACAGAACAAACATAAAATTGTGCACATAGAGAAGAGACTTGTGGTTGACAAGGCAGAGGTGGGGAGTGGGGGAGTGGGATAGATGGGGAGTTTGGGGTTAATAGATCCTAGTCTATGACTTTTGCTTTTACTTTCTTAACAGCTTCTTTTGCAGAAAGAATTTTTTAATTTTGATAAATGTAGTTTATAATTTTTATTATTTTCCACCAATAAATGCTTGTAATTATAGATTATTGTTATAAATGACCATTATCAGGATGAAGTATTCCCTTTATATTCCTAAATTTCTCTTTTTTTCTTCTTTTTTTTTTTTTTTTTCTTTTTTAGGGTCGTGCTCACAGCATATGGAGGTTCCCAGTCTAGGGGTCGAATGGAGCTGTAGCTGCCAGCCTATGCTAGAGCCACAGAATGCCAGAACTGAGCTGTCTGTGACCTATACCACAGCTCACAGCAAACCCATTGATCAAGGCCAGGGACTGCCTAGTCAGATTTGTTTCTGCCTAGCCATGAAGGGAACTCCCCTAAATTTTTTTCCCTTTTTTTTTTGGCTTTTTTTCTTTTTAGGGCTGCACCCCTGGCATATGGAGATTGCCAGGCTATGGGTCCAATCGTAGCTAGAGCCCCTGGCCTACACCAGAGCCACATCAATGCAGGATCCAAGCCAGGTTTGTGACCTACACCACAGCTCATGGCAATGCCAGATCCTCAAACCACTGATAGAGGCTAGGTATTGAACCTGCGTCCTCATGGATGCTAGTCAGTTTCATTAACTGCTGAGCCATGACGGGAACTCCCTAAATTTCAGCTTAAAAAGAAATCCAGAAGTTATTGAACACTGTCAAATGCTTTATAAGTCTATTAAACATTAACATATGAATTTTTAGTGTTTTAATATGGTGCATTTTAATCAATTTTTGATGTTGAACATGTCTTACAGTCTCAAAATAATTTTGAATTTTTCTTGATTAGTTATTCTTTATTCTTATTCTGAGATTTCAATTACACAGCTGTCAAATGATCTGATATTATCTCATACCTCTGCCTAAAGTTTTGTCAATGAAAAACCAGAGTAGTATTGCAAAAGAGTACTTTATACACATCAAAAAGACAGTTCATGAACTGGGAATATTTCAAACCAAAATATGGAATGGGTTTTAGACTCTTGTTTTAAAGCCTAAAATAGTGAGAAAGCAATGACAGTTTATTCTTCTCAATAGTTGGTTATAATGTTATAATTTTCTTAAATGATAAGGAGTTGGTTAGTGGTCATGCCAATTGTTGGGAAACACTTTAAATTTCACTTACGGATTCCAGAAACAGAAATGAGAAATGACCCAGGGTCAAATTAGTCCTACAAAATTATCGAAATTAAGCTTTGCATGTAAGACTAAACTGTCCAGTGAATTTTCAGAGTTGGTCTCCATTTATTTTTTTTTAACAGCTCATAGCTGATTGTTTTGTTTGTTCATGTCTTTATCACTTCACAATTTTATTTCAGTAATTTATTTTGACATGTAGCAAGTTCACATATTCTTTCCTCAGTTGTGTTGAATTAACTGATAACTTTATAAAATACATTATCTTTGTTATTTGTTTTTATTTCTAGCATTTCCATTTGAATCTTTCTTATAGTCTCCATATTTCCACTGAAATCTTCAAGTGATCATTCATGTTATCCATTACAGACAATAAAGCTCTTAACTTATTAATTATAGTTACTTTACATTCTCTTTCTGAGATTTGCAACATCTGGGTCATTTCCAATTCTAGAGCTTTTGATTATTTTTTCTTTTTGCAGTGTTTATATGTGTACATGTTTCTGTATATGTGCTTATGTCCTTGTGCTTTTGGTTAGGTGTTCTTTGGTTTTGTAAAACTTGTGTAGGAAAGACTAAGGTAAATTATATTTATACTAGAAAATGGGCATGTCTTTTCTCTGTTAGAATTATAGTGTATGTGAATCTTAGGGGATGAGTTAAGAGGTTCTTTGGATTTGGGTAGCTGTGTACATGATTCTCTTCCATGCACTTAACTTTGGCTTCAAATTTCTCTAGTGTTACCTTTTGCTTAGTGTGGGGCTATATTCCTGGATTAATTATCTCAATGTTCCTGTTCAATTTCAGCTTCGGACTTTTTCTATGTGCCTGAGACTCACAGAAGGTCTCTCTCTAGCCTCTTGCCTCTCCAGCAATGGTAGATTGCTACTTTAGTTGTTCCTCAATGATATGGCTAAAATGTGTGTAGCCCCCAAAATTCATGTTGAAGCCTTAACCTTCAGTGCTTCACAATATGACCTTGTTGGAGACAGGGCCTTTGAAGAAGTGATTAAATTCAAAGGAGCCCCTCAAGGTAGGCCCTAATCCAATATGACATATGACCTTATAAGAAGAGAAAATTTGGGTATGAGACACCAGAATTTTGCACAAACAGAAGAAAGACCGTGTCTGAACAAAGCAAAAAAGCATCCATCTAAGCCAAGAATAGAGCTACCGACACCTTGATGTTAGACTTGCAGCCTCCAGAACAGTAAGAAAACACATTTCTGCTTTTTAAGCCACTCGGTCTATGACAATTTTGATATAGCAGCTCTATAAACTAACATACTCACATTTTCTAGTTTGTGATTGGGATATGAGAATGCCTTGTCTCCTGTACTGATGTAAGTATTGCCTATATTCCTGGATTGGTTGTGGGACTCTATCAATGATCCTACTCCTTCCCTAGCATTAGCTGTCCCATTGCCTGGGCCCAGTACATTTTCCTGTCATTTCCCAGATACAGTGGGTTTTGTTTGTTTTGTTTTTCTCTGTTCTCCAGTTGCATGGCTCTTTAGCTGTCACTGGGATCTCAGTTTCCTGCCCTTTTATCAGGGGATTAAATCTTTTTCCCTAGGATGTCAAGTTCTGGGCAAGAATTTTTCTTGTTTCTATCTTGATGTCTGTTCTACTATCCAGTCCTAACACTTTCTTTGCCCATAATCCTTCTAAAATGCCTGTAATGACATCTGTGGGAAAGACCTGCAAGTGGGAACATATTTGCCTTGTTTCTGAAATGCCTAGAGATTCTATACTATCATATTAACTCACATTATATTAGCAATTACTTAAAAATCTTAGTTGAAATCTTTTTATTAATGCTGTGAGGTGTCCTTGATTATCTAATGTTTGAAACTCACATCTCTGGTGGCATCTTTCTTTTCTTGAATTTCAGCCCAGTTGGTTACACTGCAAACTTAACTTTCTGATGCTTTTAAGAAGAATTATTAGTTTGGATGCTGTTTGATTTTTCTTGTTAGGTTGAGAGAGAAACTACTTTTGGTTTTCTATATCCTAAATGTTAACATAAAGGGGGGAAATTGTTTTCATAGGAACATATTAATGGTTTGAAATTCAATAAATTATTTTGTTATTTAAAGATTTAATAAACAAATGGAAAGAAAGTAATGGAGTTAGAATTTATTAATATGTTTTAAACCACAGCAAATTTACAATAGCTTTCCCAATGAGGAGACCTGAAGAAGCAGTAAAATTTGCGTGTACCACATTTATACAAATTAAAGTTATTTATTTTGCATTACTCATCAAATCAGATATTTTGAAGTTTGTCAGAGATTTCTTTCCCAGATAATTTACCACTGTGTAATTTTATATCTATCAACTATCTGGCCTGTGGGAATTCTTAATAATATCAAAATATTCACTCCAAGTATGTAGCTACCTGACTGGTTTTGTAATATAACAAGTTTCTAACTTATTTTTGATGCAAAGTTTTAAATATACTAAAAACTTTCTAAGTCAATGTCTCCAAATAGCTGCATTCATAATAAATCTACTTTATTGTATTGTGTCTTTGAAAAACAAATCAACATAAATTTATTTAAATAATGATTCAGTCAGATGGAATTATAATCACAGAACCTATACACAATATTAATAAAACAATAACTCATCCTAGGATAGGTCTAGGCACAATTCTGATGCATATTTTTTCTCTCTACCTCATTTCATCTCTTTATGTGACTAATGTCTAGTTTAATACTTCCAAATACATCCTTCAAATGTGCACGATATTCTTCAACTATGCTGTTTGTTTTTGATGATCCTTCGTCTTCTTAAAATGTACTTGTTTTCTTTACCTTATTTTCTCAGGTTCATTCTCTTTTTTAGTTGTAATGGTTATTTCAACTACTATTTATAACCAGAATTCATGAATTACAACAAATATAGACTTGACAATCAAGCAGTTTAAAAGAAAGTCAATTGAGAAAATTCATTCAAAAATTGAAAAATGGCCAAACCTTTGCTTTTTCCTCTCATTCTACTATCCTAAAAACAGGGTTCTTTAGAAATCAAAGCTCAATAGGCTTATGAATGCCATGATGTGAAATGAATGGGAAAAAAATGTACTCAGGAAAAATTCTTGAACAGATTTTTACTAGGAACCCACAGTTATGAGTCTAAAGAGAAACCAAAGTTTTAAGTTTGGATCTTGGAGAATTACCTAGAACTTTCTGAAATTTCTATAAAAAAATTTTTTTTTTTTGTAGATATTGGCACATGGATTTTGAATGTCTACTTCTCTTGCTTTGACATGGTAGGTTAGGGAAGTGGACTGAAATTCAGATGGGGCAGAGAGTGAAGAGTGGGTTACAATAAACCTAGCTTTTCCCATGAAAATTCATACTTAATTTTCAAATAAATGCATTTTTATCAGTCCCCTTTTCTTTCTTATGTAATTATCTTGCAAGAAACAAACCTGGACCAGTGTCAAATCTCCACTCTGAATTAAAACCTTGAGTTCCTGAAAATGTATATAATAAAAATAAAAATTTATTTTCTGTAATTGGCTGGAAAATGTCATTTTCTGAGTTTCTTTGCAATTTTGCCCATTCTCTGCCTAATTTAAATTTTAACCTGTTCATGCAGTAATACCCATATCTACACTGTCATTCTTAGAGAAACATGTGATATTTTACTGATGCAAATTGGAGAAACATCTGGAAAGAGAGATATAATTTCAGGTACCACTTTTGCTGTGATTTCACCATTTCTTCATGTAAAATCTGAATAAAATAGCTAAGTGAAAAGGCTGACACTAATGTTACAAATGTCACCAACTATGTCAAGTCAGTTGAAAAGGAAGAGAAGGGAAATGGAAATAACCTTGGCTCCTTGGGTTGAGTGTTGCTACACCTTGAGGGTATATCACATGCGTTAACCATTCATTAGTTGATAATATAGGATTCTAAGAAAGAAGTTTTAAAAACTGTGTCCAGGCTATTTTTGGAAATGAGAATAAATGGGGATAATTTTCCTTTGGAAAAAAAACAGAATTTTCCACATATTTTAATTTATAGTAAGAGTAGGAAAATAATGGCAATAAACTTCATCTGTATTTTTTACTGTATCTTAGAAATAGCTCTAAACTGGCAAAATTGAACAGAATTAGTGATTATTCTGAGAACTTAGACTAAAGCAACTATTCAGGATATAAACAATCTGACTGCCCACTTAATAAATTCAGGGAACTTTTAACCCTGAAATCCATGTTTTCTTTTTTTATTCAGACGTCAAAGAATGTGTTGAGGTAAAAACATATTTGTGACCATTTATTCAAGTAAAAGGAGAAAATACTATGTGTTAATATGGGGCTTTATGATATTCCTAAATATATTCATTCTTATCTGAATAAAGCCAACACATTTTACTTGAGATTTTACAGTATCAGGCACTATGTTAACTATCCTGCAAAACTTCTAATCTTTATGGGGTGTGCACCTTCCCCTTGTTCCTATTTACCAAAAGGGAATGTTCAGATCTGTAGCAAGAAAAACATGAAAACTTAAAGATAAAGGACCCATTTTCCAGTGGGATAAGTTAACTGGCAAAATTTAAATACTTCCACGTGGCGTTCTCTTATTTTTCATTTTTCATTCATTCAATGTGCAAGGAAACTGGGGTTGTACATGATACTGGATGTTCCTTTTGACTTTGTGATCAGTCAAAATACAACTCAGGCAGGATCTCAGCAAAGGAAAACACATGGTGGAAGCACTTCATGTCTGCTTATGACCATAATGATGACAATAATACCAGTGATCTTAACATTTTCTATTAATTTCTTACATGTAGCAGTCATAGTATTTAGCATTTTATGTGCATTATTTCATTTAATTCCTTGATAAAATTTTCCTTAATCATAAAATTTTCCTTAATCATAAAATCCTTCACATAACAACAGTTACAGATCACAAAAAAAGAGAAACAGGCTCAGTGAAATGAAAGATTCAAACACACTTTTAAACTTAAGTGTAAATAAAAGATATCCATGCATTTGTACTTGCTTAACTTATTATACCTATAAAGAAGACGAGTTACAAACACACAGCTGAAGGCCCTGAAATGATCTATGGAAAGAAAGATTTTATCTATAATAGGAGGTTGGTGGGTGTGGTAGTTTAAAATCTGTCCACTGGAGTTCCCGTCGTGGCTCAGTAGTTAACGAATCCAACTAGGAACCTTGAGGTTGCCGGTTTGATCGCTGGCCTTGCTCATTGGGTTAAGGATCCGGCATTGCTGTGAGCTGCGGTGTAGGTTGCAAACTTGGCTCATCTCCCGTGTTGCTGGGGTTCTGGTGCAGGCCAGCGGCTACAGCTCTGATTAGACCCCTAGGCTGGGAACCTCCATATTCCGTGGGAGTGGCCCTAGAAAAGGCAAAAAGACAATAAATAAATAAATAAATAAAATCTGTCCACTTGTTCTTTGACATTCCTGTGATAGCTAATTTTATGTGTAAACTTGATTGGATTAAGGGATACCAGAAAGCTGGTAAAGCATTTCTGGTATGCTGGTAAAGATGTTTCTGGAGGACATTAGCATTTAAACCTGTAGACTTACTTATGCACATCATCCCCTTTGATGAGAGGCTGAACAGAACAAAATGTGGAGGATGAATTTGTCCTCAGCTTGAGCCGGGACATGGGACATCCATTTTCTGCCCTTGGATATTGGCACACCCAGTTCTTGGGCCTTCAAGGGACCTTGTACTGAATTATACTACCAGCCTCCTTATTTTTCAGCTCGAAGACAGCAGATCATGGAATTTTGAGCCTCTATAATTATGAATCAATTCTGACAATAAAAATCAACCTCTCTATCTCTGTGTCTCTGTCTGTGTGTGTCTCTCTCTCCATCGATGGAAAGATAGATAGATAGACAGACAGACAGATAGACACCTACACATATCCTATTGGTACCGTTTCTTTGGAAAACCCTAACTAAAAATTCCTTACAAATTTAGAGCCAAATCCATCCCACTCTACCTCCTTTACATGTGCGAGTTGGACTAAATGACTGACTTCTAATGAAAGTAAGATTGTGTTCTGACACTAGGTAATAAAAGTCACTGTGACTTCCTCATTGCTCTTCCTTTTAGATCACTCACTTTGAGGAAAGCCAGCTTCCATGTTATAAGGATACTCTTGCAGCCTACTGGCAGAGCCATATAACAAAACTTGATGTTTCCTATTGACTGGCATGTAAATGTGCCAACTCAGAAACTTCTGATGATTATATCTGATCTGCTGACTACAACATTCTTAGAGACCCAGAACATACGCATTCAGCTACACAAATCCTGAATTACTTATTCAAAGAAAACTATGATGAGATAATTATTTTATTTGTTTTAATCTACTATGCTTTAGAGTAATTTGTTATGCAACAATAATTAAGTGGAGATTGTGAATGCTGGTCATATCCTTTAAAAATAATAAGCAGAGGAAGCCTTCAATGCAGAATAAATAATGTACAAACTCTCACTTAAGAGTTAATTGTATAAAAGAATATAAATAAAACACTAGATACAATCCAATGTGATAGGCTGCCATCTAGAAAAATGTAAACAGGGTAGGAAAATAGAGCCGTTGGCAAGATATTTTACCTGGGAAAATTAGGGAAGTTTTCATCAAAGGAGTAACATGAAAACTGAGATTTACATCAGCCATTTAACTTCTCTAAGCAGGTTACTAGACTATCAAATAAAATGATGTGTTTAACATATAAATAAGTCTAACAATAGATGGCCCTTCTTGAGATCAGCAGGATGAAAAAGATTTCTCTCATATAAAAAAAGAAATATAAGATAACTGGTTCTATTAAATGCATAGAATGAAAGAAGAAAGTGTCAGAGGCAAACATTTGTTTCTAATAAATGAAACAAATCAAATTTAGCATACATGCTAAGGAAAACTGGCTAATGTGCAAAAAAACTGTGTTTTAATAATTCTTGTATAAATCACATTTCTCCTGGGGCAATCATTTTAAATTAACCTTTTTTTCTTAAGTTACTTACATGTGAGATAATAGTTCTCTCAAAAATATTTCTTCAAATAAGTCTTTCAAATGGCCCCTCTAACTATTAACTCTCATTAATGTTAAGAAACCTGAGTCACCTCTGGACTAGGATTTAGTATTTATGAATTTAAGCCTTTTCTTCTTTTGATTTCATCAGTTCCTGCAATCTGACATTAGTAATAATGTGACTGTTTAGAAGCAGTCCAGTGTTAAAGTGTTCTTTAGTCAATTTCACATAATTTAAAGGACTTGAAGATTTAAAAAAAATTATTCACAGTTCCACCCTAAATGCTATATTTTCTACTTAGGGTATCATTTTAAAGTCAGACAAAAAGAAATGACTGGACACCAGGCATCTTTTTCTTATGGACAAGCTTAGGGTATATCCTGTACATTTTTTTGCCACTGTAGCCAGTAGACAAGAGTAATACATAAAGAAACAAAACAAAACAAAATATCAACAAAAACAGTAAGAAAAAATAACAGTATAGACCAAACTCTCTGAGGATAGGAAAAGACCTCCAATATGGTTGTTTGTTCACTTAGAGGAAAAATGAAAGAATTATGAGTCAGAGGAAGGAAATTCAAGTCGTTACTGAGTCTTTTACTAAATATGTGGATTACTTTTTTTTTTTTAAAACAGCTGCACTTGCAGCATATGGAAGTTCATGGGCTAGGGGTCAAATTCACAGCCATGGCAACACCAGATCTGAGCTACATCTGTGATCTACAGCACAGCTTGTGGCAACAACAGATTTTTAACCCACTGAGTTAGGCCAGGGATTGAACCCTCATCCTCAGACACTATGTCAGGTTCTTAAACACAGTGGGAACTCCTAGAAGCTAGTATTTTTAGACACTTCCTCATAAATGAAATGAAAAGAAAAACAATTCCACACAGTTTGCTATTGGTATTGATTTTTTAATTACAAGAAAGTGTGAGGACCAGGCAAGGCACCATAAGAATGTTTGCTCCTCTTCCTCTAGTCTGTGAGGCTTTTGGATTTATGTACAATAACAAATTTATCTTTATTCCTACCACTTATCACAATGACTGTTAAATAGAAGAGTGGCTTAATTCTGTGTAGAATAACTGATTAAAAATAAGACCCTTGACTTAAATTTCTAAACCATTTCTTTTAGGTAAATGGGTTTATATGTTTCTACCTAATGATATTAAGAGAATAAATATTTCCTTCACAAATTTTGTATGCAAATTCAACACTAGAATATTTTAGATAATATGTTTCACACTACTAATGTTTCTTTTCTTATCCACTTCCCTTGAAAAAATACTACTGTATATTCTTACATGGTTAAAAATATAATAGAAAGTAATAAAAATACACAATACTATGGAGAAGATTGCAATGTATATTGAACTAACTGAGGTCAAGAAAGGGAAAAGAGGAGTTCCCGTCGTGGCTCAGTGGTTAACGAACCCGACTAGGAACCATGAGGTTGTGGGTTCGATCCCTGCCCTTGCTCAGTGGGTTAATGATCCAGCGTTGCTGTGAGCTGTGGTGTAGGTCGCAGATGCAGCTCGGATCCTGCATTGCTGTGGCTCTGGCGTAGGCTGGCAGCTACAGCTCCGATTAGACCCCTAGCCTGGGAACCTCCATATGCTGTGGGAGCGGCCTAAGAAATGACAAAAAGACAAAAAAAAGAAAAAAAGAAAAAAGAAAGGGAAAAGAGTATACTCAAATTCAGATAAACACAAAAGGTCAGGCCAATAATAAGTACAAAATGATAAAAGAAGAGATTTCCCCATTGTTGGTACACAAGACATGGCAATAATAAGTCTAAGATTAGCCACTACCTCTAAATAAATTTTAAAAAGATGTGCATTAGTACTTAATCTGGAGGATCTATCAACAGGATCTGAAATAGAGCATATGCTATAAGACAAAACACTTTAGAAATTTAAGATAAAATTGAAGTTAATTATTTTTATTATTTAATGAATCCTTAATTTAAAGAACCACTATATATATTTTGAAAGGAAAGCATCTGAACCAGTCTGTCCTAATTCAATCAGTTTATTATCAAGATTCTGGTATCTAAAATAGATTTAAAAAATGAAAACAGGAGTTCCCACTGTGGTGCAGTGGTTAACAGATCTGACTAGGAACCATGGGGTTGCAGGTTAGATCCCTGGCCTTGCTCAGTGGGTTAAGGATCTGGCGTTGCCATGAGCTGTGGTGTAGGTCACAGACATGGCTCGGATCCTGAATTGCTGTGGCTCTGGTGTAGGCCGGTTGCTACAGCTCCGATTTGACCCCTAGCCTGGGAACCTCCTAGAAAAGGCAAAAAGACAAAAAAAAAAAAGAAGAAGAAGAAAATGAAAACAAAAAAATACAATCTGAATAAAGGAAATATAGGCCTTAAATAATATATTAGATCAGATGGATTTAACTGATGAGTACAGCATTCCACTAGAAAGCAGAATATATTTTCTTATCCATATAATCATCTCTATAGGGGCCAAAGAAGATTTTGATAAAGTTTAAGTTTCATTTATGATAAAAGGTCTTCATAAAATGGGCATAAAGGGAACATACCTCAATTTCATAAAGGTCATTTACAGCAAACCCACAGCTAACATCATACTCAGTGGTGAAAAGCTGAGCATATTTCCTCTAAGATCAGGAACAAATAAGGGTGCCTTACCTCTTGCCACTTTTATGAAACATAGTATTGGAAGTCATAGTCACAAAAATCAGATAAGAAAAAAGAAATAAAAGGAATTCAACTCGGAAAGGAAGTAATCATGTCACTGTTTGCACATGACATGATACTATTATACATAGAAAATCCTAAAGATGCTACCAGAAAACTATTAGAGATCATCAATGAAATCTGTAAAGACATAGGAGACAAAATTAATACACAGAAGTGTGTTGTACTTCTATAAAGACAATTTATTAGAAAGAGGAATTAAGGAAACAATCTCATTAATCATTGCATCAAAAAGAAGAAAATACCTAGGAATAAGTACTACCTATGGAGGCAAAAGATCTGTATTGTGAAAACTATAAGATAATGATGAAAGAAATTGAAGATGACACAAACAGATGGAAAGATATACCATGTTCTTGGTTGGAAGAATCAATTTTGTTAAATGACTACACTACTCAATCTATAGATACAAAGATACCTCTATCAAATTAGCAATGTCATTTTTCACAGAATTGGGAAAAAATTAAAAAAAAGGTTGTATGGAAGCACAGAAGTCCCCAAATATGCCAAAGCAATCTTGAAAAAGAAAAACAGAGTAGGAGGAATCAGGCTCTCTGATTTCAGACTATACTGCAAAGAAACAGTCACTAAAACAATGTGCTAATTGCACAAAAACAGACAAGTAGATCAATGGACCAGGATAGGTAGCCCAGAAATGAACTCATATACTTATAGTTAATTAATCTACAACAAAGAAGGCAAGAATATACAATGGAGAAAAGTCAGTTTTTCAAAATGAGGTTCTGGGAAAACTGTAGAGTTACATGTAAAAGAACGAAAAATAGACCATACTCTAACCCAGTATACATAATAAACTCACAATGCATTAAAGACCTAAATGTAAGAACACATACTATAAAACTCCCAGAGGCAGAACACTAACATAAATTCAGCAGTATCTTTTTGGATCCATCTAGAATAATGGAAATATAGGCAAAAATAAACAAATGGGATCAAATTAATCTTAAAACCTTTTGGTTAGCAAAGGAAAGCCATATATGAGAAGGAAGGAGTAGGAAAGAAATCTTTGCAAATGATTTGACAGACAAGGGATTAATTTCCAAAATATACAAACAGATCATCCAGCTTTGCAGAAAAGAAAAAACAATCCAATCAAAAAATCGGTATTTCTCTGAAGAAGACATACAGATGCCAATGGGCACATAAAAAAATGCTCAACACTACAAATTATTAGAGAAATGGAAATAAAAACTACAAAGAGGCATCATCTCACTAAGGTTGAAACAGTTGTTATCAAAAAATCTACAAAATGACAAAAAAATCTACAAATAAATTCTGGAGAGGATATAAAGAAAAAGGAACCATCGTACTTTGTTGGTGGGAATGTAAATTGGTACAACCACTATGTAGAGAAATATAGAGCTTCCTTAAAAAAACTAAGTAAAGAACTAACATATGATCCAGCAACCCCCCTCCTGGGCATATATTCAGAGAAAACTATAATTCAAAAAGATATGTGCACTCCAATGTTCATCACAACAATACTTATGAGAGCCGAGACATGGAAGCAACATAAATGTCCTTCAACAGAGGAATGAGAAAGAAGATGTGATGTGTGTGTATATATATATAAACACACACACACACACAATAGAGTATTACTCAGAAGAAGTATTACTCAGAAGAAGATGTGATGTGTATATATATACACACACACGCACACAAAATAGAGTATTACTCAGCCATAAATAATGACAGTCATTTGCAGCAACATGGATAGGCCTAGAAATTATCATACTAAGTGAAGTAAGCCAGACAAGGACAATTACCATATGATGTTTCTTATATGTGGAATATAAAAAAAGATACAAATGAACTTACAAAACAAAAATAGACCCACAGACATAAAAAATAAACTTACCAAAGGGGAAAATGGGGGAGGGAGAAGATAGATAACCAAGAAGATCCTACTGTATAGCACAAGGACCTATACTGAATATTTTTTAACAACCTGTAAGGGAAAAGAATCTGATATATATATATATATATATATATATATATATATATATATATATATATATATATATATATAACGGAATCAATATGCTGCATACCTGAAACAACACTGTAAGTCAATTATACTTCAATTTTTAAAATTCTTGGAGATGGGACTTAGATGGTAGAGTAGAAGGACTGGAGCTCACCTTCTCTCATAAAAACAACAAAATTACAACCAAATGCTGAGCAACCTTCAACCAAATGGACTGGAAACTTTCAAAAAGAATTCCTACTCCAGAAGACAAAGATGAGGCCACATCAAGAGGCAGGAGGGGTGATTACATGATATAAGCAACCCTATACTGCCTGATTGGGAAGCACACAGACTGGGAAGTAACTGTATCACAGAGACTCACCTACAGGAGTGAGAGTTCTGAGTCTCACGTCAAATCCCCATGCATGGGGATCTGGCACTGGGAGAAAAAGCTCCTGGAGCATCTGACATTGAAGGCCAGTGGGACTTGTGTGCAGGTGCTCCACGGGATTGGGGGAAATGAAGACCCCATTCTTGAAAAGCATACACAGATTTTCATGTGCACTGGGTCCCTGGGTAAAGCAAAGGCTCCATAGGAATATAGGTTGAACCTGAATGCAATTCTTGGAGGATCTCCTGGTAAAACAGGGTGACTGTGGCTCATTGTGGGAGAAGGACATTGGAGGCAAAGCTCTTGGGAATATTCATCAGCATGCTTTTCTCTAGAGGTGGCCATTTAGGGAAAATCTGGCCCCACCTATCAGTGCTTAGAAGCCCCAGACCAAACAATAATCCAGGTGGGATCATAGCCACACCCACCAGTAAACAGGCTGCCTAAAGACCCCCAGGCACACAGCCACCTCTAATCTCACCCAGAGACAAAGCCCCACCCACCAGAGGGATAGGAATCATCCCCACATACCAGTGGGTAGGCCTCAGTTTCTCACATGAGGAAGCCTACAGCAAACCCCCCTACCAAATTCAGCCACAAGAGGGGCAGACACCAGAAGTAAGAGAGGGTACAACTCTATTGTCTGCAAAAAGGACACCACACCAAAAACCCATAAAAATTAAAAGGAAGAGAAATATAACTCAGATAAAAGAGAAAGAAAAAATCCCAGAAAAACAGCTAAGTGATCTAGAGATTCTCAGACTTCAGGAAAAAGACTTTAGACTGTTGTTATTGAAGATGATGCAAGATACTGGAAATAAACTGGAGGCAAAGATTGATAATTTATAGGACACTTTGAGGAAAGAAATACAATGTTTAAAACTTAAGCAAGCAGAGATGCCAAATACAATGTCTGGAAAAAAAAAGAAAAACAAACCTCATTAGAAGAAGCCAACAGCAGAATACAGGGGGCAGAAGAACAAATAAGCAAGGTGGAGGACACACTAGTGGAAATCACTTATTCAGAACAGAAAAGAGAAAAAAGATAAAAAAGAAATGAAGACAGTCTCTAAGAACTCTGGGAAAACATGAACTGCAAAACAATCTATATTATAGGGGTACCAGAAGGAGAATAGAGAGAGAAAGGGACAGAAAAAATATTTGAAGAGATAATAGCCAAAAATGTCCCTAACATGGCAAAGGGACCACTCACTCAAGTCCAAGAAGTGTAATGAAGACCATATAAAATAAACCCAAGAAGGAATACCCTGAGACACATATTAATCAAACTGACCAAAATTAAAGACAAAGAGAAAATATTGACAGCAGCTAGGGAAAAGAAATAAAACAAGACAAGGGAACCCCAATAAGGTTATCAGCAGATTTTTCAACAGAAACTCTGCAGGCCAGAAGGGAGTGGCACAATATACTTAACATGATAAAGGAAAAAAAACTCCAACTAAGATTACTTTACCCAGCAAGGATCTCATTCAGATTTGAAGGAGAAATCAAAAGCTTTACAGATAAGCAAAATCTAAGAGAATTCAGCAACATTAGGCCAGCTTTACAACAAATACTAAAGGAACTTCTCTAGGAAGAAAGAAAAGGCCACAACCAGAAACAAAAATACCACAAATGACAAAGCTCACCAGCAAATGCACATATACACTAAATATAGGAAATCATCCACACACAAATATGCCACCACAATCAGAAATTCTGAGAAGAGGAGAGTACACATGCAGGACACTAGAGATGCACTTGCAATTAATAGACCAACAACGTAAAACTATCTCATGTGTATATATAGACTCCTATATCAAAGCTTCAGGGCAGTTGCAAAGCAAAAATCTACATTTGATACACATGCAAATAAGAAAAATCAATTCACATAAAACAATAAAGATAGTCATCAAAACAAAAGAGAGAACAAGAGAAGAAGGGAAGAAAAAAGAGCAGCAAAAACAAATCCAAAACAGTTAATAAAATGGCAATAAGAACATGCATATCAATAATTAACTTAAATGTTAATGGATTAAATGCCACAACCAAAAGACATAGACTGGCTGAATGGATATGAATACAAGATCCATACATATGCTGTCTTCAAGAGACCCACTTCACTTCTAAGGACACATACAAATTAAAAGTGAGAGGATGGAAGAAAATGTTCCATGCTAATGGGAATCAAAAGAAAGCTGGAGTAGCAATACTCATATAAGAAAAATAGACCTTAAAATGAAGAATATTTTAAGAGGCAAAGAAAGAAATTACATAATGATCAAAGGATCAATCTAAGATGAAGATATAGCAATTTTAAATATTTATGCACCCAACACAGCATGACCTCAATTTATAAGGCAACTAACTACTAACAACCTTAAAAGGAGAAATTGACAATAACACAATAATATTGGGGGACTTTAACACCCCACTTACAGCAATGGACAGATCATCCAGACAGAAAATCAATAAGAAAACACAGGCCCTGAATGAAGAATTAGACAAGATGGACTTAATAGATATCTAAAGGACATTCCATCCAAAAACAAGAGAATACACATTCTTCTCAAATGCACACAGTACATTCTCTAAGACTAATCACATCCTGGACTACAGATCAAGTTTCGGTAACATTAAGAAAATTGAAATCATATCAAGCATCTTGTCTGACCACAATGCTATATGACTGTAAGTCAATAACAAGAAAAAAAACTGCAAAAAACATAAACATGTGGAGACTAAATGACATGCTACTAAACAACCAATGGATCACTGAAGAAATCAAAGAGGAAAGTAGAAAATACCTAGAAGCAAAAGACAAAAAAGATAAAACACTGCAAAACATATGTGATGCAGCAAAAGCAGGTCTAAGAGGAAAGTTTATAGAAATACAAGCCTACCTCAGGAAAAAAGAAAAAACTCAAATAAACAACCTAACTTTACATATAAAGCACTAGAAAGAGAAGATTGGACAAGACCTAAAGTTAGCAGGAAGAAAGAAAACATAAAGTTCAGAGCAGAAATCAATGAAATAGAAACCAAAAAAACCCACAGAACGTGAAATAAAAGCTGGTTGTTTGATAAGATCAACAAAATTGATTAACCCCTTAGCCAGACTTATCAAGAAAAAAAAGAGAGAGGACTCAAATCAATAAAATTAGAAGTGAAACAGAGAAATAACAACAGATGCCACACAAATAACAAGGTCAAAAGAGAATACTATATGCAACTGTATGCCAGTAAAATGGAAAACCTAGAATAAATGGACAAATTCTTAGAAAAGTACAATCTTCCAAGACTAAACCAAGATGAAATAGAAAAGATGAATGGACGAATCATGAGTACTGGAATTGAAACTCTGATTAAAAGACTCCCAACAAAAAAAAGTCCAGGACCAGATGGCTTCACAGGTGAATTCTATCAAACATTTAGAGAATTGTTAACACCTATACTTCTGAAACTATTCAAAAAAATTGTGAAGGAATGAACACTCCCAAACTCATTCTATGAGGCCACCATCACCCTGATAATAAAACCAGACAAAGATACCACAAAAAAAAAGAAAGAAAAATACAGGCCAATTTCACTGATGAACATAGATGCAAAGATCCTCAACAAAATACTAGCAAACAAAATCCAACAATACATTAAAAGAACTGTACATCATGATGAAGTGGGATTTATCCCAGGGATGCAAGGATTCCTCTATATCTTCAAATCAATCAGTGTGATACTTTGAGTTATCAAACTGAAGAATAAAAAGCATATGATCCTCTCAATAGATGCAGAAAAAGCCTTTGACAAAATCAAACACCCATTTCTGATAAAAATCTTTCAGAAAGTGGGCATAGAGAGAACCTATCTCAACATAATAAAGGTCATATATGACAAACCCACAGTGAACATCATTCTCAATAGTGAAAAGCTGGAAGAATGCCTGCTGAGATTAGGAACAAGATGAGGATATCAGCTCTCTCCAATACTCTTCAACATAGTTTCGGAAGTCCTAGCCACAGCAATCAAGAAGCAAAAGAAATAAAAGGAATCCAAATTGGAAAGAAAGAAGTAAAACTATCACTATTTGCAGATGACATGATACTATATCTAGAAAATCCTAAAGACACTACCAGAAAACTGTTAGAGCTCTTTGATGAATTTGGCAAAGGTCACTGGATGCAAAATTAATACACAGAAATAGACTGTTTTTCTATATACTAACAACAAAAGATCAGAAAGAGAAATTAGGGAAGCAATCCCGTTTACCATTGCCTCAAAAAAAAAATAAAATACTTAGGAATACACCTACCTACAGAGACAAAAAACCTGTACTCTGAAAACTGTAAGACACTGATGAAAGAAATAAAAGATGACATACACAGATGGAAAGACATACCATGCTCTTGGATTGGAAAAATCAATATTATCAAAATGAGTATACCATCCAAGGCAATCTACATATCATTGCAATCCCCATCAAAGTACCAAAGACATTTTTCACAGAACTCAAACAAAATATTTTAAAGTTTGTTTGGAAGCACAAAGGACCCAGAATAGCCAAAGACATCCTAGAAAAGAAAAATGAAGCTGGAAGAATCAAGCTCCCCGACTTCAGACTATACTACAAAGCAACAGTCATCAAAACTGTATGGTAGTCACACAAAGACACAAAGATCAGTGGGACAGGAAAGACAGCCCAGAATTAAATCCACCCACCTACAGCCAACTAATCTATGACAAAGGAGGCAAGAATATATAATGGGGAAAATACAGCTTGTTCAATAAGTGATACTGGAAAAACTGGACAGCCACATGGAAAAGAATGAAATTAAAACACTTCCTAACACCAAACACAAAAATTAACTAAAAATGGATTAAAGACCTAGATATAAGACAAGACACTATAAAACTCTTAGAGGAAAACATATGCCATACACTCTCCAACATAAACCACAGCAACATCTTCTCAGTTCCAACTCTTAAGAGTAATAACAGTAAAAACAAAAATAAACAAATGGGACTTAATTACCCTTAAAAGTTTCTGCACAACAAAGGAAACCCTAAACAAAACAGAAAGACAACCCACAGAATGGGAGAAACTATTTGCAAATGAATCAACTGAGAAGGGATTAATCTCCAAAATTTATCAACACCATCTGCAGCTCCATACCAAGAAAACAAACAAGCCCATCAAAAAATGGGCATTAGAACTAAACAGACAATTCTCCAAAGAAGACAGACAGATCACCAAAAAAATCCATGAATAGATACTCAGCATCACTGATTATCAGAGAAATGCAAATCAAAACCACTGTGAGGCACCTCCTTTCACTGGCGTGAATGGTCACCATCAAAAAGTCTACAAACAATAAGTGCTGGGAAAAAGCAACCCTACTACACCATTGGTGGGGATGAAAACTGGTGCAACCACTGTGCACAACAGTATGGAGATTCCTCAGAAAACTAAAAATAGAATTATCATTTCATCTAGCAGTACCACTCCTGGGCATCTATCCAGAGAAAACCACAACTCGAAAAGATACATGTACCCCAGTATTCATTGCAGCACTATATACAGTAGGTAAGACATGGAAACAACCTAAATGTCCATGGAAAGAGGAGTGGATGAAGAAGATGTGGTACATATACCACATATACTCAGCCATTAAAAGGAAAGAAATAACAGCATTTACAGCAACATGGATGGACCTAGGAATTATCATTCTAAGTGGAGTCATTCAGACAGTGAGACACAAACATAAAATGCTATCACTTACAAAAAAAGGACACAATGACCTTTACAGAACAGATACTGACTCACAGACTTTGCAAAACTTATGGTTTTCAAATTAGACAGGTTAGGTGGTAGTGGGATGCACTGAGGTTTTGGGATAGAAATGCTATAAAATTTGGTTGTGATGATTGTTGTACAACTATAAATGTAATAAAATTAATTGAGTAATAAATAAATACATAATTCTTTATCATTATAAAAATAAAACTAACATTTTAGATATTTTGAAAGGAAGCCATCTTAAAAAATCCATACTAACTTATTTATTATCCATATTCTGGTATCTAAAATTGATTAAAATGTGAAAATAAAGAATAGTATCTGAATAATGTTTTCTTAATACTGCTTATTTTAAGTTAATATCTATTTTGCAATGTCTATATTTTGATGTTGTAATTTATAGCAGAATCTTTTCATATGGCCTTACCCATTCTAATTTTTACTATATAAATGATATTTGCTTCTATTCATAAAACAACAAAACAAATAAACAAACTTTAAGACATTAGGATTTCACAAAAGATCTTTCAATAAGTCCTGAAAATTGCACATTTTACATATACCACGATCTCTGTGGTATATACCATGATGTTTTCATAAGCGTTTTGAATCTGGTCTTGACATTTAAATCTAGGAATTTTTTATATTAATGGTCTTGATGATAAACAAATATCAATAACATATTTTTATTATATATCCTTATTTAGGGTACAGTATAGGCATTCACTATATTGTTTTGTGGCAATTACTTGGGTTACAGTCTTACACGCACAGTAGGCAGAGAACAATCTATCTCTGCTCTCTGTTTTATATATTTGCTTCAAGAGAATAGAAATCATCTCAGAATAGGATGTGTTTGGTTAGCATCTCTTAGCTATATGTCAAAATAGTCATTTGGACCCCAAGATCTGATAAATTTCAAGCATAATGTTAATTTTACATTATTTGTTGTTTTTTATTGAAATTAAATTGTTTTAATATATGTTATTTTTTCTTGCAATAAGAAATACTGTCTAGATGTAATAAGAGAATTAACACTTGATAGTCAAGTGATTTATAAATGCTACAAAATTATTTATAAGTATCTAATGCAAAATTAAATTTAAATATTCATGGAACAATGAAAATCAACATCTGTGCACAGAGAATAGACTGGAGTTTGCCTGAGGTAGGGCATGGGGTATGGTGAAATGGTTGAAGGGAATTAAAAAGGTACAAACTTCCAGTTATAAAATTAATGTCATGGGGGTACAATGTACAGCATGGTGATTATAGTTGATATTCTGTACTGCATATTTGAAAGTTGCTAAGAGAGTAAATCTGAAAAGTTATTACAAAGAAAAATCTATAAACTAAGAATTTGACAGATATTAAGTAGCCCTACTCTTGTGGTCATTTTGTAATATAAATAAAATATAAAATCATTTTGCTATATACCTGAAACAAATATAATGTTGATTGTCAATTAAATGACAGTAAAATTTAACAAGCATCTAAACCTATACACAGCAATAGGAATTAATCTCATGAATATAATTTGAATGGATGAATCCAGAGATGATAAAGTATGTGTGTGTGTATAGTCATTTATTGTAAATTAAGAAAAATATTTAAAATTAATTCATTCTTTACATTTTAGTATAGTGGTTATGTTGTTGAGGTAGAGATGGATGGAAAGGGAAATAAGAGGGATTTCAGGAATCCTGGCAACATTTTTTCCTTGATCTGTCAGTTACATGGGTGCATTCATTATGCAAAACTTTTATTGAACTATAATTTGTAGTTGTGAGACAGTACTTTATGGGTCCCTTGCATTGCTGTATGTTGTGTGAGGAGACATTGGTTGCCTTTTATTCTGGACTATCTTTTCAGAGATATTAATAATGAAATGGGCTTGGAAGATACAGAAATAGTTTCCTTCAAGGGGTAGAGAAGATTTGTTTTCTGTAGTATAGAAAAGATAATGCTTCTCACTAAGACATAATTTTAGTTGGTTTATATATATATATAGGCTATATACATATTTACAGCACTTTATAAAAATTGAGTTTCTCTAAGTTCAGAGTTCCTCTCCTCTAACAAAACACACTGCAAGTGCAGATGCCACTTAGCCTTGTTGTATAACCTTATGGGGACTGTGGCTCAGGAAACATCATAAACAACAATATTTTAGCTACTACTATTGCTGCCTGCAATAAACTGCCCTTTGTTTTTTTTCTCAGTCTCATGACTTATGCCAGCATCCATGAAAAGGTGGCAATGACAACTTGGTAGCTTGAAGATCAGATGAAACCTCTGATTCTTCACGTTTCTTGACAATAAAATAACCATTAAACTGACACAGTTATTATTGCATATTTTTAAATAAAATGTAAACTACTATTCTTGATGCTTATGATATGTGTACTTTTCCATATGTGTACTTTAACAGAAGCTTAAAAATTACTTGAAGCTATATTAATTTCTCATAAATCACAAATTGCAAGAAGAAGCAAATTGACACTGAAAAAGATTTCTTGTAGAAGAAACCCGCCTACATACACATTAAATCAAAACAAATAAAATACCTGTGAGCATTTGTAAAACAATAATCCATTTTTTGAGTCCCAATGCATTAGTTACTCTCTTTGGGATGACAGTGTTACTACAGAACATTGATTTCTTAAATCTCTCTTTTCAATTACATGAAATTTTGATCAAATTTCCATTTGAAAACTTACCCTAGAATATTTATTTACTCTATGTCAGGTGTTATATATTTAATTTTCATTCTTCCTTTCACATAAGTAACATTTACATATTATTTCAGTATATTTTAAAAAAATGTAGTTTTACATTATTTACTTTGTTGAGAAAGAGGCAAAGATGAATGTGAAATTCTGTATTTCCCAAGTGAATAATAGTATTGTTTGTGATCTTGAGGCGGAAATCTATTGGTAGAAGATATGGTAGTTGGAAAATGAATACAACACTTTACTGGGACAAACTTTTAAGTTTTTGTTGTAACTGAACTCACATCTCATTTTATCTTAAGTCTATGGTGAAAGAAAGTACAGGTAGTTACATCTCTCAGCACTGTGAACAGGGAAACTATAACATAGGTAGCTTAATTTATTTTTCCATAATTATTGGACATTTTTGTAGAGAAGAAACCTGAATTTTGATCTTACCTAAATGCCCTTCTTTAATAATCAAAATTTTATCCAAAAAGAGCACAATAGAATAGTTTTTCTGTTTAAAAATATATTTATGGATTAAATAGCAAACATTTCTGGATGTGATAATGCCTTATTTTAAAATGTGATATTGTGTAATTTCCACCTTTAAAACACAGAAAAATCATGATTTTTTTCTGAAAATTGAAATTATATGAAAATTAATCATTAGCACTGAAACTCTGGAATTATAAAATAATAACTAAAAATGCTAGAAATATAATAAATACTCAGGACTTCAGTTTCTATAGTATGCAGTTTTCTATAAAGCAGTGTTAATGATTCAACTCACAGTAATGATGTTCAGAGCAGCAAGAAGCCAAGCCACAAAAATGTCCTTAAAAAATAAGCTATCTGTGGATTGAAATGTATTCTGTATGAAATATTTTGCAGGAGACCTTATGAGATTCCTCTTGGCTATACAACAAGATTGGCTTTCATAACTGGGGCTATTCTCTTGGGGGTTTGTACTGCTTTTCAGCTTTGATAGAATAGAAGAGAAAGGATAAGGAATTGAGCCTGATTGGTTAACCACTCCAGGGACAAGGACTTGTGCACTGCTCAGTAGGCTTTTCAAAATAAAAACAGTTCTTGAAATATAAGCAAGTAAAAAAGGCTTATAATTTATTAAAGGGAAAACTGGTTTTAGGTGGTGATATTTTTATAATCACTGATCTTACCTCGCTACTCCTCATTTCAGATAATGTGGGTTAATGAATAGATATAATTTTCATCCTATTTACTTTATTCAGAGATACAGTAATTTGATTGCATTGTTAATATCCTTTGACTTCTACAATTTACACTGCAAATTAACTAAGATCATGGCAACATAATCCCTTGAAGTTGGTTTTCGCTAAATCGTATTAATGAAGAATTTTCCCTACTAAGCATATGTGCATAAAATCACCTGCCATGTCCACTTGTAATCAAAAGTTCAATGAACCAATACATGGATAATGATGGTCAATATAGGCATAATAAGAGCACTTTATTGCTCTGAGTATTGTATCTCTCACAATAATATTTCTTATGAAATATGATAAAACCATAACTTTTGAACCATTATAAGCAAAGAACAATTCAATTTCCATATACCTCTACCTAAATGATCTCTAAGAATTTAGAATAGTATTATTCTTTGAGAACTTAAAATAATAAGAATTTAGAATACTATTACTAGAATTCTAAGAATTTAGAATTTAAAATACTATGGAATTTTTCAAATTGTCTCTAATATTTTGCTAATAAATAAGAAATTATTAATACTTGCTAATATTCATAGCACTAAAAATTGTCCAAATTATTATTATTATTATTATTATTATTATTATTATTTTGGCTTTTTTAGGGCTACACCCATGGCATATGGAGGTTCCCAGGCTAGGGGTCGAATTGGAGCTATAGCCTCTGGCCTACACCAGAGCCACATCAATGCAGGATCCAAGCTGCGTCTGCAACATACACTGCAGCTCACTGCAATGCCAGATCCTTAACCCACTGAGCGAGGCCAGGGATTGAACACGCAACCTCATGTCTCCTAGTCAGATTCGTTGCCGCAGCGCCATGACGGGAACTCCAAAACTTGTCCAAATTATTATCAAGAATATTATCTCATATATTTTAGTTTTACCATGCCCAACCACGGCCAATTTGACTGTGATCATGATACCAAAACATATCCACGTGATTGAAAAAGAAACTGAAATTAAATCTAAGGGTGATGGCTAGTTTTTATTTTCTATTAAATCCAGATGCCAGTTTCTTTTTAACTCTTGACTTCAAAAATTCGAGTAGCAATTTCCCTCTTTTCTGTGTTCTTCTGCCTCCTGAACCTTCTAAATTCGCATGTATCATATAATATTCTTGTTGTTGACACTTCCCTTTGCCTCCAACTGTTTATTGGATAGGCTTTGACACTAGCCTTTCATTTCTATGAACTAACAGATTCATTTTTGAAAAGGGAAAACTTTTGTTTTAATTTTATACTCATTACTTTTTGAGTTTTAACGAGAAGTATGTAATACTTTCATGAACAAATTTAATGACGCACAAATACATCATTGTAAGACTCCTATAATTGTCCATACTTCAATATAGAAAGTATAAAGGTAGTAAGTTATGCTTCAAATCAAGGTATTAAGTTATGCATAGAGAAAATCTACAACCGAGGGATAGTCAACTGATATTATTTCAGAAAGATCGCACATTACTATAATGTGCTTAGTGGACCATATTTTGTCAGTATATGAGGCTTTTCTAGTTGGTATGGTAAGTATAAGATGTGAATTTTTACCAGTGAAATTATAGCTTATTAATCTGCATTGCATCTTGCTATTAGTTTGAGGCAAATGCTTTTGCCTCATGCCAGCTACAAGGCAACTCAAACCACGAACTGTTGTCCCATATGCCCTGACAGAAATATACATACAAGAGGCAAGAGTGCCCAAAAGAAGGACAGGGTGTAATTGCATGGGTTCATGCACTGTTAGTGCCTGTTTTCCAATGAATGCTTTTCCAATACACATTTGTAGATGTGACAGAATCTGGGCTGGAAGTTGCTTTAATTATAACATTTGGTGTGGCGAGAGTTTAGCCACTCATAAATTAAACTTTATTTTAGGTCGAAGGGAAGCTTCTAAAGGGTTTCAAGCAAAGAAGAGGCATGATGCAATTTGTGTTTTAGATTGAGAGCTACTATGAGGAGCCTGAACTAGGATGAGTTGTAAGAAAAGACAGGAAAGCAAACATGAAAGAAGACAAAGAGATTTTGGCTTTATTACCTTCCCTTTTTTTTCTTTTATTAAAATTCCCCTGTCAGTCATAACAAAAGAATGTTTCAAAGGTAGCCTTTTTCTTGCTTGTGGGGGTATTTGCAGAAAAGATCTTAAGCCTTTTATTGTTGATTCTGGGTTACACAGCAACCTAGCTGGAAAGACAGAGCTGAATGCAAAGTGTAATTAAAACATCATTTAGACAATAAAATGTGGCAAACAATAAATGTCATAAGATAGAATATGATAAATGCCAAAGTGGAGGGTGGGAGTCTCTTTTGCTGAGTGGTAGAAAAGGATACAATAAGCTTAAGCTTGGCAGAGGGGAGTATTTGAGTAATAAGTGATTCAGCTATTAGAATGCACAGTCATAAATTAATTTGTTAAAATTAAGGTTCATTACATAGCACATTTACCTTTAAAAAATCTTCAACTTAATATTACATGTGAGTGAGTGGGCAAACACATGTTTCAGTTTTACTTGGCTTTACAATGGCTATGGATAAATCCAGAAGTTGCGCAAACCAGCTATGCTAATTTGGATGAAGTAACCATGTTCAACGGAGTTCAACAAACATTAGTGTTATCATGGCCAGCCATGTGTAAGTAGACAATGCAAGTCTAGGTTTGGGGGATCATTTTCACAGTTAACAGACAAAAAAAAACCAAGCTTACTGCATTGCAAAGCTTTTCAGAAAGAGAGGCCTGGTTCTGTGCAATGTCCCCTCAGGCCTGAGCTCAAACTGGGATAATCTCTTCCATCAAAGGAATATTCAAAATATTCTCTTAAACAGGGAAATCTCCCCTACCAGTATGGGAAGGGTGAATGGGATTTGAAAAAATTGCTGTTTTTATTTTATTGACACCAGTGATATGTCTGAATAAGGGCCGTAAAAACACGGATGTTTGAGTTTCCAAAAGTCCCTGCTACCTGCCTATAACCTGCACTTTGAAGTATATTTTAACATTTATTTTACTCTATTTCAAATTTTGTAGTGTTCTATGAGTTCAAAAGGGCTGGTAGTATTCATCATAACTTTGTTTATAGAAAATACTTAGGATACTTTTATCTCATTTTTTTTAAAAAATCTTTATAATAGTTGATTTACAATATTCTGTCAATTTCTGCTGTACAGCAAAGTGACTCAGGTATACATTTACATACATTCTTTTTTTTTCACATTATCCTCCATCGTGTTCAATCACAAGTGATTAGATATGTTCCCTGTGCTATACAGCAGGATATTGCTTATCCATTCCTTTCAGAGCAGTGACAGCACGAGGTAACTTTTGTTAAATGTCATAGCTTTTTCTTATAATGATAGTTTTATTCTAAGTTCTTGATAGTTCTCAGTACAATAACAGAAGAATCATTGAAACTAATCTGTTTTATGAAGCCCATTTAATTTAAAACCATTTTTTTCCTCCAAATGAATCTTATGACCAAATAGCAAAAACTTTAGAAAGTATTCTATAATGGGAATCTTTACATAAAGTAAAACAACTGTAAAAGTTGAGGTTCTGATAGAAATAAACTGAAATATGTTTTTGTTGTGTACTGCCTATTCTTTGGAATGGAATAATTGGGGGGGAATCAATAGTATTTATAATCCTCTTAAGTTTAATAGAAATGTGGGTTTGAATTTTCAAATGTTACATGAAAATCTGCAAAGAAAGTAGTTTATAACAGCTACATAAATACCAGTTAGCAATTAACCAGTCCCCACATGTTCACATTTTCTTTAACCCAGAAAAGATGCCACTTAGTGTATAATGCTACAGAAAGTCCATGTAGTGAAGAAAAGTACTGTATGTATATGAACTTTTAATTGTGTTTTATTTCAGACTTAATCCATTTTTATAAAGCAGAAGCCAGTGGGTAGCCACAGTTGGTAAAAGGAGAAAGCATTTCCTACTGCAGAGAACCCATCTAAGAATTGCTTGAGCTGACTTAAATGGAGAGGATCTTATCACAAGCAAAGCAGCCACTGGGAAGACCTAAATATCTTCTTGGTTTAAGATTACACTGCTTTTGACATAAATATCTCACTTCTTTTTAACTCCCTTCCCTTGGATGTCACTTTTGTGAAATTTGAAGCTCTTAAAAATTAAGAATCGAAGTATGAAGAGTACCAAGGGAAGTACAAATGTGTAAAAATATTGAGTGCCAGGTTTATTGCTAATAATTTATTATCTTAACACCCTTGCAAAATACACTTACACTGTTATTTCCATTTTGAAGGTTAAAAAAAATCTATAAACCTATTGACTTTTCTAGACTTTCAAGTAAGGAATATTTCAACCAAAATAAAACTCGAGAATTTTGTTTTAAATTTAACACCTCCTTCTTCCATGCCCTCATTCTTTACACTCTCTATCCATTACTCATCAAAGGACAACTAAGAAACATGGTTAAAAGGGCACAAAGGAAAAAAAAATCAATTGATGCTTAGTAACTTCTAGAGAAAGAGTTTTATTAATTTGGTACACTTAAATTCATTTAATGTATATTATTTGAATGTAATATATGCTTATATATTTTTCTTTTTCTTTCTTTTACTATTTTATTTATTTAGGCCACACCTGAGGCATGTGGGAGTTTCCAGGCCAGCGATCTAACCTGCACCACATCGGTGACACAATCTGCTACTGTGACAATGCCAGATCCTTAACTCACTGGTCCACAAGAGAACTCTTCATATATTTTTAAAAATAAAATAAAATAAACCAAAGTGGCAGCCACTTTCATACCACTCCTGATCATGCTTCCTGCTTTTCTAAGTCAAGCCATTTTGAATCTCATCAGCTTTATGATGTGTTTGTTTACTTTCCTTTCAGTATTTGATTTCATGTTTTAAAAAGCACAGCACCATATTTTGTATTTATTTTTAAATTGTGGACTTCTGTATATAAATTTAACTCTAATAGAAGATTAAGATTTAGCTATTTTATATTAAGCTCCTGATATGAACATATTCTTATAAAATGAATAGCTTAGATCTCAACTTTACTTCTATACATTCCAGGTGAAATAAAGACATCACAGGATAGAGTGTTGATCAAAGAGGATTTTATGAAAGAGTAACAAATAAATGGTTATTGGTTGTACACAGAGTTTAATTTTAATGCATCTATACAAATTACATAGACCATGGAAATCCTACAATTCTATCCAAGATTTCTGAAAATTTCTTAAGTTACATTCTTACTTCCACTTAATACTAAAGTCTTGTAGCTTTTCATTTATATCTTATACCAAATTAATCTGACTGAAGGACTAAGCTACAATATCATTTCCAAAATTTAAAAAAATAATTACTCTCACTAAATATTGGTAAATTAAAAGCAGCTTCATACCTAATTTTTGAGATGCTGGCAGATTTCATAGTAAGAGTATTATCTTTATCCCAACAGTCCCTATTCCCTTTTCCTAACAGTTCCTTTTACCCTCTCTTGCCAAAAAAAAAAAAAAAAAATGCATTTGTATAAAGCCTCTTCTCACCTAAGTCCCAATTTGTTTTTTCAATCTGTGTGTGAGTTTGAGAAACATTGCTGATGCTTTCTGTGGCTATAGAGAGGGACAACATATTCTACCTCACAATTTTGATTCATGTCAATATTTTTTTTTCTTTTATTCCTGTTTCTAATCAATTTTCCACCAAATATTTCCTCAAATTTCCTGGGAATTCTTAGCTCATCAGCCAATTGACTTTTAAGTCCTTAGGATATTTTACTTTTCTAAAAAACACATGATTGGAAAAATATGAAATTATTCCATATAAGAATTTCATTTGCCAGCAACTAAGATTCTCATTCTCCAACATGGAATGAGATTCTAGGTATATCCTGTTATATCTGAAAATTCCTAGCCAAATAATTCTCAGTCCTTGATAGTATTTCTATTAACTCAGTTGTCAACAATACCACAACAGGTTTAGAAAATTTAATAAAGAGGTATTCATAGAATCGAATAGATTAGCAAATTTTAATTTGGGTCATTTTTCAAATTCTATTCCCATTGGTAGTTTATATATAATTTAAAAAATTACATATTCTATCATTTGAGGGATAGTTATCATTATTTATCATAAGTATAATCAAATAGAAATTCCACGTGATGCAATAGTTTAAGGATTGGGCTTTGTCACCTCAGCAGTTCATGTTGCTGTTTTGGCGTGGCTTCAATCCCTGGTCTGGGAACTTCCTCAGGGCATGGAAACAGCCAAAATAAATAAAAAATAAGTACCTAAATACACAAAATACTGTTTTCTCATCACTTATGAACATTATTTCAAAATTTTATTATGAGTCCATAATCAATACTAATGCATTTATAAAGTTTTAATACTTATTGATGATTTATAAATCTTTTACCTACATGTAAAGAAATTTACATTAATTCATCATACTTTTTATTTTAAATACACATGCCTATTTCATAGTAAGACTATTGGTAAAACAAAAGTAAAAAATCTGGAATAAAAATAATTTAAAAGATGGCTATGGATAATTTCAATCTATGAAGCATTCAAAGAAACTTTATGTGACAGAAAATATTTATTAGATTAGGATCCATATTTAACTTCCGAAAATAAGATCTTAGGTTCGTTACTGTCACTAATAGAAGGTGAAATTACAAATAAAACAATACTATTTTCTGCCACCTTTAACTATACTGGATGTCTAGAAGTTTCTTCAAATTTGTTACATGAAGTTGTCTGACTCATTTCTAAGGTATTTTATATGTAAATGTCTTAAACCTGGAGCACTGTGTTCATATTCAGATACCTCACCTGTCCTATGCTTCCATTTTTCAAGCTAGATGTAGGACATGCATAAGAGTTCTCACTCTGCTTCTAGATATTTGCCGAAAGATCACTGTATCCAGATTCCTTCATACTATCTGTCGTTTTTAAAATCTTCTGTAATATATTTTCGGTGCATTTATATCTCTGTGTCTACTCTATTTATCTTTTCAAATATATTTTTAAAACTATCAGTTATCTTTTAACAATGGTCTATTTTTCTCTCCTATACATACATGAGATCATAATATAGGCATTTTTTTACAGAATTTCAATTTTCATAATTTTTCATATGTGCATATACATTTTCCATGACATCCTGGTCTTGTCTCATATTTTGCATTTCTTTCCAGTATCTATAATCATTTCATTCATTCTTGCTATAAAATACCATTTTCATTATTATCACCCTATCTCTGTTCATTGACCTGCATGTTTTTCTATTTGTTTTGTCTTGCTGACTGTCTTTCAAGATGATATATTTATATATATGATTTACAATGATTCTTATGTTGAGCATATTGTCAGTGGATGCTATCTGTGAGAAACCATGTACCTTGGAACCTGAATGTGTTGTTATAATGCAGTTTTTGAGCTTCTCTCTTTTGGAGCCTTATGGTTTTACTTGTTGGAGGCATGAGTATGTGACGTGACAAAGAATGGAAAGAAAAGACTGGTGCCATAGAGTGGCTGTAGAGGTCAGTCTATAATTTACAAAGTCTTGTGACTCTCCCATGACCCTTGAGGCAAAACAAATGAGAATAACATCAAAGAATGGCATCTTGAAAACAAGATTGCTGAAGCACTGATGTTGCAGATGGAAAACCATCAGCTCTGACATTCTCAGGACTGGAGCCTTGGGGGATTTATGGGAGAGGCCATAGAAGGCTTGAAGCAAACAACAAATTATGGCCTGGGAGGGCTAAAACATTTATGACTACTTTAGGTGTTTAGGAATGCTTGTCCTAGCATATCTTGCTTCCAATCTGTTTGAAGTAAAATACCGATGTATCCCCTGCACATACAAGGAAGTAGAAAATAGTAAATAAAAACCATGAATTGGCTCAGAGGGATGCTATTGCCTCTTGAAGGCGGTAGCCCCCTGATCCCCACTCCATTTCTGTGTCTCTTTCTTATTTCTGTGGCACCGCAGACTTTGGGACCTGGGTTGACGAGCAGGCCTCGTCATTTACTCAGACCAAATAAGTTTTAATATTGATTTTCCAGTTATTGCCAACCACATAATTGAGGGGCCACTTCGCACTGATTTATCATGTAATCTTATTATGATTTATGATAATTATTACTGTGCTATTTATAACCAAGGACATGTAGCCAATCTGGTTGTTGCCTTCTTGTAAAAGAGGTAAAGTTTTACGGGTTTCTATATCTCAGACAGTAGACAATTTCATGACTCCCGGCTTCATTTATCTAGTTTAGTCAGGTTCTCTACAAGGAAGAAACTATTTTCATAATATACTTTCTATTAAAGACCCTAAGCCTAACTCCCAGAAATTAAGGGTTATATCTGGTTCTGTTGCATTTATGAGTTTTTGACTATATTCATCACTCTAATGTTAATATTCTCTCTCACTTTTATCACCCAGACTTCATTCTTTCTTAGTATATGAGTAACATTTTCCTTTAAAAAAAAATGGCTTTCCTATAGTAGGAAAGAGAGAAGGCGAAAACAATAGCTAGAAAAAGGAAGGAGCGCAATTAAGTATGGGAAGGGAAGAACAATGGCTAGAAAAAGGAAGGAAGAAATTTATCTTCTATATTACCTCTGTGTATTATATTTACTAGAAGTTCATCTCATCCATGATGACCTCATCTTCACCTCCTACACAATAATCACTCTCTTAAGTCTATACTTCCTAACGTTTGCATGTGCTTTTATTTTTAGCAATCATTTGTCTTTTTACCAATCTTGCTTTTAAGCACATATGCTATAACTGGATTTTCAAAAGATCCCTACAAAACTTTTCCTACTTCTAATATTGTGGGCACTCAATAACTGTTGTGTTTAAAGTCCAAAATATAAAGTTTAGCCCATACCGCCTACTTCTATTTAGCTCCTTTCTAGTTCTCATTTCCTATTGCTTCTGTCTCTGTTCTATTTCTTTCCCCATAACCACATTCACCTGCACTTTCCATTTTATAGATATGAAATTAATTTGTGTCATACCACATGCTTTTTTTTTTAGACCTGAGTGCTTTCTGCGTGCTAGTCCATTTTCCTGAAATACTCCCATTTTCTTATGTGGTTTGTTCCCACTCATCTTTCCTATCTCTTCTAAGATGCTACTTCCTTTAAATAGACTTGCATGTCTTTTTCTGGATGAAATGTACCTCTTCTTTGCCTTCCTTAGAACCCCAGGTTAATTTCACTATCCCAAAGAATTATGTACTTAAATATATATTTGTATAAGTTATAAGATTCCAGCCAGGAGGTTCCAACTAGGAGGCAAACCTTTTTCTTTAATACTAAGGAAAATAACAATATTTTAATCCCCCACGATTACTGAAAATCCTATGCTTTCCCCAGTATTTATTGATACTAATTATCCATCCATGATATGATAACCTCATTTTATCAACTACCATCCATGCTGTTCCATTTCCCCATTGTCTATCTTTCCCCCATACGCAAGCTAGTACATCCCCTCCTTCATTAAATAAGGGACCAGAAACAAACAATATCCTGTGAAACATAATGGATATAAATTTTAGAATTATCCTAATAGGACACAATAAAAAAGCTAAAACTTGATATCAAAATCACCTTTCCTTGGGGGTAGGGGAAGGAAGGAGTGTGAGGTTGGGGTTAGCAAATTGAACCTATTGTACGTGGAGGGGATAAAAAAAAAAATCCTACTGTATAGCACAGATCAATGTCCTATGTTAAACCATGATGGAAAAGATAAAAAGAGTGCATTAAAAAGATGATCATTAAATGTTATTAATTTAAAAAAATCATCTTTCCAGAATCTCAGTCTTTCCCCCAATACATATGTGTGTATACAGAATATATTCTATATGTATGTAGAATATTTCATATATATATATATATCATATATATTATACATACACAGACACTGCAAGTTACAGTTTAAGCTCCAGACTACAACCATTTTGTTAGGGGGATAATCTTCTTGAGTGATTGTGTTCCCCCATTTTTCAAGTGATATATCTGATGAAATTTCTCTACCTTTAAATAGCTCGAGAAAAAATTTGAGCAAAAGTACCTCACCATCTGTTTTAAAATTATTATATCCCAGCTTGCCTAAACCCAGCTTTCTCAGGCAAGGACAGTGGTCCAAAAATTTGATATTAAAACCAAATACATGTTTCCATCTGTAGTCACCTTACAGTACAGACGTAGATACTAATTTTGAAAGGATTTTAAAATTTGTTCTCTGTGCATTACTGACCAGTACTCATTTTCTAAACTATAATGTTAACACTGAAGTTAAAACTTTAATTGGTCAGATGTCCAATTAAACCTATTCTTCCCTTTCCTGAGCATATATATAGAACACTTCTCCCAGTCTTTCTTATAATTAGGTGTGACTATGTAACTAAATTGTCTTTACTGGGAAATGAACAAAAGTGGTGTTTACTGCTTTTACACTTGGCTTATTAATATCTCCAAATACATACTCTTTCATGTCCCTTCCCCTTTTCCAGATTACTGTGATGGAAAACCCAGTTATAGGTCCCTGGATAACAATGGAAAGGAAATATGCACCTCTGATCTGAAGAGCTGTCTGAAATATATGAGAAAGAAAGATTACCTTTGCAATTAATTAACAATTTAATTGCCTGAACTACTACAATTTTGAGACCTTGTTAGTGAAGTCTAGACAACCTTAGCTAACAAACACATGATACATATCTTCTTAAAGGTTTTATGTGGATATACCAGTGCTTAGCAAGGTGAATTTCACATAATAGAAACTTAATAGAATATATGTATAAGAATGAATTCTGTGATTGCATATAGTTTATATATCCCAATTTAAATCACAGAGGCATGAGAATCACAAACCTCCACAAAATACATTTTTCAGGCTTTAGTCCTGGATGTTCTAATTCAGTAGGTCTTAGATGGGCCCTAAGAATTGACATATAATTATATGTAAAGGCAGATGACTATGTTACACAGCCATGTTTGCGAACCATTTTTTTTAGGCTTTATTAGAAATTCTGATTGCATAATAAAATCTTCATCCACATAATAATCTAGCCATGTCACTCATATGACTTTTTGGACAATGTGGCTAGCTTTTGAAAATTTGGGAGGATATTTAGGCTTTATTTACCTAATAAAAATAATCTTGATTGAACAAGTATCATTTTAACCATAGGATCTTTCATGCATTGAGCTAATTTTTCAATGTTTGTGGGCAAAATTCTATAAAATTCTATAATTATGTTTCCATTAAACCATACTCTCAAGTGAGGAAAATCACTTCTGTATTTCTCCTTTTAGTTGGAAAAGTGAAGATTACACTACAGCCTGTAAGTAATTTATTGGTTTTCCCTGTAAACTCATCAGACACTGTTATTTTATAGCTAGCAATTTCACTTCCATAGGTCAAATGTGTACATAGTATCTATTCTGTGTCAGGGCCTCAAGTAGAAGCTGTGGATACAAACGTAGGGATGCCCCCAAAGGAGAGGGATATACTATCAATGCTTACATATTGGTCACTATGTGACCCATATAAACAGGATTATAAAATTACCACCTTGATAAAATTATAGAGCCATTAAACTGTTTTGATATCTTAAACTTATCAGATATTTGGCATCAAACTAAATCTCTAACCCCAATTTCTTCCAAAGAAGCTGACTCCTAACTCTGTTCTTATCATCTCCTATTTATTTTATCACAATTATCACACTTACCTTTATCCTCACTATTCCCTTACTTCATCTGGATTCCTTCTAGCTCAAATGTCTATTAATTCGAGAGGTCTTCCTTGAAGCCCTTATGTAAAATTGAAATCTCTATTCATGTACTCCATTTTCTCTTATCATTCTCTATTAACTTATTCACTTATCTTCTTTAATATTAGATTTGTTTATTTGTTCATTTTTAGGCTTCCTTTGTTAAAACGTCTACCTCATGATGGAAGGGGTATTGAATTACATGTCATTACTGTATCATCAGAACACAGGAAAATGATGACAATTAGTTAATATTTCCTTATGAATATGTAATAGATATTTAGTAAAGTATCATTAATTAAGTATATATACCCTTCTTTAGAGGAATATCAAATTTTCTTTTAACTTTTGGGTGTGAAGATAGTCTCAGTGTTCATTGAAAATGGCCTATAGATCAAACAATTTCAGCAGTTAATACTTTTTTTTCCTTCCCTAGTATAAGAAAATTGGCCAAAAAGTAGTTTTCTTAAATTGGAATTTAACAGTTCATAATACTGTTCATTTAACATTTTAGTGGCTGACAGCTAATTGACTATCAGTGGAATTATTAAATATTTATTTTTAAGAACTAGAAAGAAATAAAAGAAAAAATCAATAGTCTTTGTTTTAATCTCTTGGGAGGAAATCATTATCCATATTCACAATGCCACATCACTTTTCATAGCCATATAGGGTAAAATATTAGATAAAAAAGTATTTGATTCCCAGGATATCCTCAAATAAATAATGTGGAAATTCTCGCCAAACAAGAATCGAACATTCTAATTACCAGGGAACACACCCAAATTTTAAGGAGAAACATTGATAATAGGGAAATTTTTGGTCAAAATAACACCATATTTCAAAAACATTTTAGGAATCAAATTTGCCTTGTTTTCAGTATTCATTTTGAGGCACATATTTCCATTTCTGTTAAAAAACAATGATGTTACACTATGCAAGGCTATAAGCAATTAAGCCTTAGGCTTATTTTCCTGAGCTTTCCAAGTCCTGCAAACTCTACTGATTGACATTTTTCTAGTTATATATGTTCCGAACTAAGAAAGAAATTAAAACCACATATTGTTTAAGTAAGCGATTGCTATATTTTTATTAAAAATTATAAGAGAAAATCAATACACTTTATTAAAAAATAAGATTTAAGAATAGCTAAAATATGCTCTCTGGGACTTCCTCCAAATTTCTTCTATTTGTCAGACTTAATATCTTCAGGATTTTTTGTTGAACCAGTTTACAAATCTGTACCACATAGCCCCCAAAATACTAAGAGAATCCCTTGATCAGGAAAGTTTTTTTATCTGAATATAACATGGTCTATCATCAAAGCAGTCCTATTGGTAGATCCTGATTGCTCCCCCAGAAATGCTGTCATGGACTAAAGACCATTACTGGTCATCATAACTATTTTAATTACATTTGGACTCTCTGTTATATCTTGATTCACATTTTGTCTACAAAGATGAAGATAGGAAGGTATAACAGATTATCATAAACTAAGACTAATTTTATTTTTCCAAAATTATATACATATCCTGACAGTTTAAGAAATTATGATACATAGATGCTACGCTTGGCAGAAACAGGACAACTAAATTAAAATAATAAGTAAAATTTGTTATCCAAGTTGTAGATTGTTTCTGCTGCCATGCTTTTACCTGAGATAACTGCTTGCTCTCCCTCACTCTCTCTCTATATCATCTCCAAAGTACATACTTCTTAACATAAGCATTTCCATTGATTAGGAATGGCTCACAGCTCTTTGTCAATGTAATAACTTTTCTACACTTGATCAAAGGATCAAATGTAAGGATATTCTGAAGGAAATGAAGTGGATTCTACATACTATGATGGTTAGCAGGCAGTGTATTGTGATATGGTCCACAACAAGTTATTTTTGTGTTTCAGTGAAGAGCAAAATTATTATAAAATTATTTTTATCTCTGTGTGCCCTTTACAATTGAACTTCGCCAAAAAAAAACCTATGTCTAAAGAATGGATAACCAGATATGTGATTATTTTCATGTTGGATTGCTGGATGAAATCCCTGATAAAGCACAGAACTATGAAAAAGGTAAAACAAAACAAACAAACAAAAGGCAAATGTAACATTGTTTTCACAAAGATAGTCTTATGATATAAATAGCTATTATTATATACACCAGTAAAGTCATATTAGATAGAACAAGACTTGGTATAGGTTATAAATAGTGGATATTTGGATCAGAAAGGATTAATGTATTAAATTATCCCACCTTGTATAGCTGTCATTTCCTTGCAGAACATATTATTTTCTGGATTATAATTTAAAAGCTACATATTCATAAAAGACTTAATTATAATTATATTCACACAGCTGCTATAATTTGGAGCCCTAATTCTGCCAGCTCTTCATTAGCTGCTACTGTCTGTTAAATCAAAATTGTTCTTTGATATTTAAGACATAAAGGCTTCTACAACAAATAATTCCCTGAAATATAGTACTGTGGGTAATTATTAATATACTAGAATTTAGGAATAGTTATATGGCTATCAGTAAAATTATCAGCTCATTTACATACACTGTTCTTGAAATGAGACAAAAAATAATAAGGCTTTTAAAAAGTATTTATAGAGAAATTAACTTACTAATATGAATATGAATGTTAGGGAATGAATTGTATAGCTGGAAATACTAACTGTGTAGATATTTCCTTTGAAAACTGCTACATGAAGTACAGGGGTATTATTTATTTAAATGAATCCATTGGAATTTAATATCATATCTATATTATAATTATATGAAACTGAGCATTCTTAAATTTAACCCCATATTGTTTGGATAAATATCACACACACAGATTTGATAAATAAATGTGGCAAAACTAAAAAGAGGTCAAAATATTGCTTTACAACAAGAGCAGCCAAAAAATGTCTTCAAACATAAATATAGTCATTAATAATGATTTAATTGATATTCATTGCATTTGGAAAATATTAATTTGCATAATGATAAATTTTAAATATTCTTCTTTTTATTACTAATTTGAAGCAAGTTATATATGGTTGCAAAAAAAATAGCATCTATCTGGAAATTAAAGTTTACATCTGTAAAGGAGGGCATCATGTAACTCAAATCTTTCTGCAAAGGAAATCTTTGTCCTAATGCATCAAGAAATGCCAAAGGGTCAAGAGAAAACACAGTCAACTACTTAATCTCATTCAATTTTCCCCTAATAGTCCACAGACTCTTTTATAGCTTTTCAAATCCATTCTGAAGTACCTTAATAAATTAGTATCCTAGTAAGTAATCATCTCTGAGATTTTTAGGAGAAAAAAAAAATTAGTGAGGCATTCCCATTATACCTCAATGGTTAATGAACTCAACTAGTATCAATGAGGATGTAGGTTCAATCCCTGGCCTCACTCAGTGGGTTAAGAATCTGACAGTGCCATGATCTGTAGTCATAAACACAGCTTGGATCCCACGTTGCTGTGGCTATGGCATAGGCAGGCAGCTACATCTCTGTCTCCATGCCTACCCTGGGAACCTCCATATGCCTTGAGTGTGGCCCCCAAAAGATAAAAAAATACAACAAAAAATTATTGGTAATTATTTAATCATTAATTTTATTAATGAGATAAAACATGTTTAAATATGTTTTATCACATTTAAACTGTTCAGTGTCTGAAGAACTTAACATTTTTTCCTATATTCATTATTGCTTTCTAATATACAAAGCTATTTGACTTGAAATTTCAGTTATTCTTCAGTTTTGATGAGCTTTCCTGATACTGATGTAACTATCTCCCCAGGTGTTGACAGTGAAATGCTGGCAATAAAACCACATTTCTACTCCTTTTACTATTTCTTCCACTGCTGCAATAAATATTGGCTAGAATTAACTTCTTACCCAGAGAAGTTGATGTGAAAGCTTATTGGTTTCAAACTATCTTCCAAATGATACAGGGCTATTTCATTTCTCAATATAAAACTCAGTGATAACAACAATTTGGAATTTGTGAGTTGATAAAAAGTAGTTGGAAATTTACACTGCTAGTTCTTTTAAATTAGATGATCCTTAGCTACATAAATTAAGCTGAATACAAGTGAAATCCCCTCAGAATCATCCACCTAAACCTTCTGTTTTACTAGGTTAATCTAATTATTGCATATATATTTTAATTTCATATGTTTGGTTTCATGAATAAAACCTAATATAAATTTGAATAAAATTCTTCAGAAATATGAGTTTTCATCATGCAAAAAGACCAAACACATTTCATCAACTAGGTACTCATATTGTTATCTTTGCAGCATTACCCTCTCAAATGGAAATACATTTATCATTACAGGATTGAAAAATAACACTATGAGTAAATAGTATTTATTTATATTTCTTATTTCTTTCATAAATATTTCTTTGGACTCATTACTCCTTTTCTAAAATTATCCTTAAAACTTTGTATTCAAATGCATTATATACATATATATTTGTCTACTTCAATAATATAAGCCACTTATAATAAATCTACCTAACCCACTCCTTTGAAGAACAAATTTTTTTTTAACCTCCTTTCATCATTGGGTCAATTATCATAGTCTGATATTGGGCTTTTCAACTTATGTCACTGAAGATGCCAAAGTCTGATAGAATTCAAACACAATTCCTTTATTCATGAGGAATAAACATGGCAAAAGCATATCTAATACTGTAAACACAAATATATGGCCTTCACATATTTTAATTATCTACAGCATGTATAGATAATTTCTACACTTAGATAAAAAAATTCACAGCAAAGGTCATTTATTAGAGTCCATTATTATATTAATAAGAAAACCATGGTCTTCCGTATACTAAAATTGAGCATACAAAACACATCTAATAGCTGGTTTGTGAAAGTCTATGTTGAGCCACTTTTTAAGTATGTAATAAAATTAATTTCATGAATGTGTGTGTGTGTTCACCTTTTACTAAATACTATTCAATACAAAAATTTAGAAGTTTGTCATCAAACACTCCCTATTTTATACAAAGTGATGACCATTATAACTGAAATTATAATAAGAAAACTCATTATTATTTTCTGAAGTAGTCCATATAAGATGACAGACTAGAAAGGTCCTTAGCTCACTTCCTCTCACAAGCACACCAAAATCACAACTAGTTTCAGAACAAACATTGATTAAAAAGACTGGAGCATACCTAAAAATTAATCTACAAGTAAAGATACAAAGAAGGAACCACAAGGAGATAGGGAGGAGGGGCAGAACTTCAGTATAATCAAGTACCATTTCCCTGGGGTAAGCAATCCACAAACTGGAGAATAATTATATTGCAAAGGTTCTCTCACAATAGTAAAAGTTATGGGCCCCACATTGGGCTCCCAGGTGTCATCCACCAGGAAGACAAGCTACCGGTGCTTGGCACTGAAGTCCAGTGGGGCTTAATTTCTAAAGTCTCATGGGAATGGCAGAAATAAAGATTTCAGTCATAAAGGGTGCACACAAAATCTCACATGCTTTGGGACCCAAGGCAAAATCAGTGACTTTATAAAGCTTGGGCCAGATTTACCTGCTGGTCTTGTAGTGTTCCCCATAAAGGCAAAGGACAGCTATGGGTCACCATGGGGTCATAGATACAAGCAGAGATCATTCTTAGGAGCTCCTCCTACCATGTGGACACTGGTGCTGGTGGGAACCATTGTGTAATCCAAGTTCTAGCTCATTATCATAAAGATCTTGTCTCACACAAAAGTAGACAGGATGCTTAAAGACTTGCCTCTAGATACAGCTCTGTCAACCACAGGACCAGGACACAGCTCCACTCACCAGTGGGCAGGCACTGGCCTTGCCCTCCAGGAAGCCTTCTCTAGCCTCTGGACCAGGATTAACTACCATGTAAGATACAAGAAAACCACGCTCCCCAAATCTTTTGATGAAGCCTTCCCAGAGCAGACCAGACCCTGTATTGGGACCAATTGGGTCCAGGATCTTCCACTAGCAGGCCAACACAAGCTTCAGAACACTCTAGACACCACATTCAACTGTGTCAGGAATCATCCTGTCCAACCACCCAGTGATTTCACACTAGCTCTGGGATGCCTGGGCCTACAGTAAGACTCCAAGACATGGTTCTGACTTCCAACAGTATATCACTAACCCCAGGACCTGGCCTCACTGACTAGTAGGCAACTAATAGCTTAGGAGTCTTCAGGAACTGATTTCACCCATCTGTAAGCTTGCCCTAAGCTCAGGGCCCCTGGGGTTCTGCAGTCAGATGCCTTGTGACCAGGCCCCCATCAAAGGAACCAGCAGATTTTGCTCAAGAGAAGGGCTGGCAATGAACCAAACCAGGGGCAAAAAAAGCCTACCAGACTACCCATATAGTCAGCCCACCACAACAGAAAGGTCTATACAGTCATCATGGGGGAACCCCAAGAGCATTTAGTTTGAGTGATGAGAAGGGAGTAACACACAAGACATCTCCTACTGAAGCCCACATCTTCAAGGCTGGGAAACATAAATATATAAACATATAGCATAAACAGCAACTTAGGCAAAACAAGGCACCACAGAAAAATGTTCCAAATGAAGGAGTAAGATAAAACCCTATAAGAAAAAATAAGTGAAGCAGAGATAGGCATACCTGAGAAAGAGTTCATGGTAACAGTCATAAAAATGATTAAAGAGTGCATGAACAAATACAAACAACAAAAAGTTAAAAGTTTTAACACAGAGTTAGAAAATACAAGTTACAACCAAGAAGAGATGAATATAATAACTGAAATGAAAAATGCACTAGAAAGAATCAACAATATACTAACAGATACAGAGGGATGTATCAGTGAGTTGTAAGAGAATAGTGGAAATCACAGCTGCTGAACAGAAAAAAATGGTAAAAAGAAATTAGAACAGTTTGAGACTTTTGGGCAACATCAAGCACATTAATATTCAAATTACAGGGGTTCCCAGAAAGAGAAAAGAGTAAAAAAGGGGATGAGAACATATTTGAGGATACAATGGATGAAAATTTCCCTCATCTGGGAAAGACAATCATTACGCAGGTGCCAAAGTCAGTGGTGCCACAGAAATAAGAGGAGACATAGAAATAGAGTGGGGATCAGGGGGCTACCACCTTCAAGAGGCAATAGCAACCTTCTGAGCCAGCTCAAAGTTTTTATTTTACTATTTGCTACTTCCATGTACATGCAGAGGATACATCGGTATTTTACTTCAAACAGATTGGAAGCAAGATATGCTAGGACAAGCATTCCTAAACACCTAAAGTAGTCATAAATGTTTTAGCCCTCCCAGGCCATAATTTGTTGTTTGCTTCAAGCCTTCTATGGCCTCTCCCATAAATCCCCCAAGGCTCCAGTCCTGAGAATGTCAGAGCTGATGGTTTTCCATCTGCAACATCAGTGCTTCAGCAATCTTGTTTTCAAGATGCCATTCTTTGATGTTATTCTCATTTGTTTTGCCTCAAGGGTCATGGGAGAGTCACAAGACTTTGTAAATTATAGACTGACCTCTACAGCCACTCTATGATGCTAGTCTTTTCTTTCCATTCTTTGTCATTCACATATTCATGCCTCCAACACCCAGGTCCAGAAATTACTGAAAGTCTTGTAAAGTATTCATTTAAAGAAGAATACATTAAGACACACTGTGATTAAAATGACAATAATTAAAGATAAAGAGAGACTATCAAAAGCAGCAAAGGAAAAGCAACAAATAACATACAAGGGAAAATCCCATATGGCTAACAGCTGATTTTTCAGCAGAAAATCTGATGTCAGAGGAGAGTGGCACAACATATTTAAAGTGATGAAAAGGGAAAACCTACAACCAAGAATGCTTTACCCAGCAAGGCTCTTCTTGAGATATGATGGAGACATCAAAAACTTTACAGATAAAAAACTGAACGACTTCAGCAACACTTTAACATACATTAAATGAATTCTCTAGGCAAAAAAGAGAAGGACAAAAGTAGAAACAAGACAATTACAAAATGAAAAAAAAATCATTGGTAAATGCAATCTTACATGAAAGGTAAGAAATCATCTATGTAAAAGTCAGTAGGAAGTTGAGACAAAAGTAGTAAAATTAAGCAGTTAAAAGATACAAAAAATGATTAGATTGAAAATATGATATAAAGATAGTAATCATCTGAGGAAGAGAGTACAAACACAAGATTTTCAAAACATATTTGAAATTAAGGGATCAGAAACTTAAAACACTCAAACACACTCACATACACACTACAATATAGAAATCTCATAGTAACAACAAAACAAGAATCTATAATAACCATAAACACAAAAAATAAAAAGAAGTCCAAACATAACACTAAAGATAATCACCAAATAATAAGAAAATACAAAAATAAGGAACAAAAATAAGGAACAAAAAAGAACTACAAAAATATCTCTAAAACAGCTAACAAATTGTTAACAAGTATGTATCTATCAATAATTACTTTAAACATATATGGACAAAATTATCCAATCAAAAGACAAAGAGTGGCTGAATTGATACAAAAGCAAGAACCACATATATGTTGCCTACAGGAGACTCACTTCAGATCTGAAAAGACACAACAACTGAAAACGAAGGGATGGAACAAATGTACTCCATGCAAACTGAAATCAAAAGAAATTCAGAGTAGCAATATTTACATAAAACAAAATAGACTTTATGATAAGCACTGTTATAAGAGACAGAAGGATACTACATAATGATCAAGGCACCAATCTAAGAAAACTATTTAAAATTGTAAATATATATGCACCCAACATAGGAGCACATAATTATGCAGGGCAAATATTTACGGATATAAAGGGAGAAATCTACACATTAACACAGTAATAATAGGGGACTTTAGGACCCCATTTACATTAATGGACACATCAACCTTACAGAAAATCAGTAAGGAAACACAGTCTTTAATTAGATCAGAGGAACATAATTGGCACTTACAAATAAATAGATAGATGGATAGATAGATAAATAGATAGATAGCATTCTATCTAAAAGCAACAGAATATACATTCTTTTCAAGTGCACATGGAACATTCTCCAGCATAGATGACATGATAGGTCACAAGCTTTAATGATTTTAAGAAAACCAAACAATATATAAATAATTTTTTTTCTTACCATAATGCTATTAGGCTAGAAAACACCTGTAAGAAAATAACTATTAAAAGTTACATGGAAGCTAAATAATATACTACTAAACAACCAATGAATCACTGAAAAAAAAAATCCAAAAATACCTGGAGACAAATTTAAAAAAAAGGAAAATTATGGAAAAAAAAAAAAAAAAAACTATGGGATACAGCAAGACCAGTTCAAAGAGTGACATTTATAGCAATACAAGTTTACCTCAGGAAATTTACCTTAGGAAACAAGAAAAATTTCTAATAAATAAATTGACCTAGAGAACTAGAGAAAGACGAATAAATAAAAGCTAAAGTAGTAGACAAAATGGAATCATATTGATCAGAGCAGAAATAAAAAAAAAATAGTGACTAGAAATATTAGAAAATATCAATGTAACTAAAACCAGTTACTTTGGAAAGATAAAAAAATTAATTGATAAGCTTTTAGCTAGGCACATTAATGAATAATGGGAGAAGGCCAAAATCAATACATTAGAAATGAAACAGCAGAAGTTATAATCAATACCACAGAAATATAAAGAATCATAAGACAATACTATAAACAACAATTTCTCAACTAAGCAACCTATATGTATTGGTCAAATACATAGATATCTAAAATTTCCCAAAACTGAATCTGGAAGAACTAGAAAATATTGACAGACCAATTACTGTTAATAAAAGGGACTCAGTAATTAAGAACAACAAACAAAACAAAACAAAACAAAAAAGTTCAGGACCACAAAACTTCACTGGTGAATTCTATTTAGAGATGAACCTATTCTTGAAAAAAAAAAAAAAATACATGGAGGAAGGAACACTGCCAATCTCATTTTATGAAGCCAGCATCACCCCCAAATACCAAAAACAGAGATATCATAGGAAAAGTACAGTTCAACATCCATAATAAACATACACGCAAAAATTCTCAACAAAATATTAGCAAACCAAATCCAGCATTACAGTAAAGGAATTGTACACCATGATCAGGTGGGATTTATCCCAGGGATGTAAGGATTTTTTTCAATATCTGCAAGTCAATATGATATGCTGTAATAACAAACTGAAGAATAAAAACTATATGATTGCCTCAACAGATGGAGAAAAAGATTTTGATGAAGTGTAATATTTGTTTATGATAAAAGTTCTTCAGAAAATAAGCACAGAAAGAATATTACTTAACATAATAAAGGTCATTACAACAAATAAACATTTATAGGAGTTCTCATCATGGCTCAGCAGTAACAAACCCAAGATCCATGAAGTCACAAATTTGATCCCAGGCCTCTCTCAGTGGCTTAAGGAACCAGCATTGCATTTAGCTGTGATATAGGTCAAAGACAAAGCTTGGATTTTGCATTGCTGTGTCTGTGGCATAGGCTGGTGGCTACAGCTCCAATTCAACTCCTGGCCTGGGAACTTCCATATGCCATGGGTGGGGCCCTAAAAACAAACAAACAAATAAACATTTACAGCTAACATCATACTTATGATGGCAATCTGAAAGTATTTCCTTGAAAATAAGGAACAAGACTAGTGTTCCAACACTTATTGCTATTATTCAATATAGCATGGAATCCCTCACCACTGCTATCACATAAGAAAAAGAAAATGAATCCAAATGGGGGAAAAAGATATGTAAACATTACTGTTTGCAGACTATATAATACTATACATAGAAAATCCTAAAGATGCTATCATAAAACTCCTATTGCTTATCAATGAAATCTGTACAGCTATAGGATACAAAATTAATACCCAGAAACAAATTTCACTTCTATATACTAAAAACAACTCTCAGAAAGAGGAATTAAGGAAACCATCCCATTTATTATCACATCAGAATTAATGATGTACCTAGGAACAAAACTACTTTTGTGAAATCTAAACTACCTAAGGAGTTTTATTCCTAGGTATGCCAGGTCCTAACACCTGTACTAGGAAAACTCTAAGACACTGATGAAAAAAATTGGAGATGACCCAAACAAATAGAAAGATATAACATGCTCTTGGACTGTAAGAAACAATATTGTTAAAATGACCACACAACCCAAGGCAATCTATAGATTCAGTGCAATCCCTAACAATGTGACAATATCATTTTTCACAGAATTAGGACAAATAGTTTTAAAAATTTTATGGAAATACAAAAGACTCCAAATAGCCAAAGTTATCTTAAGAAAAATAATCACAGCTAGAGGAATCAAAATCACTGACTTCAAATTATACTACAAAGCTATAGTAATCACTACAGATGGTCTTGGCAGAAAACCTAACAGATCAATAGAAAAGACCAGAAAGCCCAGAAATAACCCATGTATTTACAGTCAATTAATCTACAACAAAGGAAGCAAGAATATACATGTAAAAAGACAGTCTCTTCAATAAGCAGTGTTAGGAAATCTGGGCAACTACATGTAAAAGAATGAAATTAACATTCTCTAATATCATATAGAAAAATCAACTATAATAGAGTAAAAAACTAAATGTAAAACATGGCACCATGAAACTCCTAGAGGAAAATATGGGCAGAACATTCTTTGACATAAATCATAGCAACATTTATTTTGAATCTGACTCCCAGAGTAATGGAAACAAAAGTAAAAGTAAACAAATTGGACCTAATTAAACTCAAAAGCTTTGAAAAACAAAGAATAATCCACAAAACAAAGTATGGAACACTACTCAACCATAAAAAAAATGAAATTTTGCCATATGCAGCAACACAGATGGGCTTGAATGGCATTATCCTAAGTGAAATAATTCAGACAGGTAAAGACAAGTACTGTATGATATGTGAAATCTAAAATATATATATATGTGTATATATATAATCACAAGACATGTTTCTACAATATTTTCTTAGCCTCTTTGCTTCTATTTTCTATGCTGAAAACTCCATCTTGTTCTGCCTTACTTTACCCCATATTCCTGCTTGAAAAACAGTAACAGAATTAAACTCAAGTACCTACAGCCAAGTAATCTATGATAAAGGAGGCAAGAATATACAATGGAGAAAGGACAGCTTGTTCAATAAGTGGTGCTGGGTAAACTGGACAGCCACATGGAAAAGAAGGAAATCAGAACACTCCCTAACACCATACACAAAAATAAACTCAAAATGGATTAAAGACTTAAGTATAAGACCAGACACTATAAAACTCTTAGAGGAAAACATAGAAAAGACACTCTCTGACATAAATGACAGCAACATCTTCTCAGATCCAACTCTTAAGAGTAATAACAGTAAAAACAAAAATAAACAAATGGTACCTAACTAAACTTAAAAGTTTCTGCACAGCAATGGAAACCCCAGAAAAAAATAAAAATACAACCCACAGAATGGGAGAAGATCTTTGCAAATGAATTGACTGACAAAGGATTAATCTCCAAAATTTATAAACACCTTCTGCAGCTCCATACCAAAAAAACAAACAGCCCCATCAAAAAATGGGCAGAAGATCTAAACAGACAATTCTCAAAAGAAGACATGAAGATGACCAAAACACACATGAAAAGATGTTCAACATCACTTATTATTAGAGAAATGCAAATCAAAACCACGCTGAGGTACCCCCTTACACCAGCAAGAATGGCCATCATCAAAAAGTCTACAAACAACAAGTGCTGGAGAGGGTGTGGAGAAAAAGGAACCCTAGTACACTGTTGGTGGGATTTTAAATTGGTGCAACCACTGTGAAAAGCAGTATGGAGATTCCTCAGAAAACTAAACATAGAACTCCCATTTGATCCAGCAATCCCACTCCTGGGCATCTATCCAGAGAAAACCATGACTCACAAAGACACATACACTCCAATGTTCATTACAGCAATATTTGCCTTAGCCAAGACATGGGAACAACCTAAATGTCCATCGACAGAGAGGTGGATCAAGAAGAAGTGGTACATATACACAATGGAATATTACTCAGCCATTAAAATGAATGAAATACTGACATTTTTAGCAATATGGATGGACCTAGAAATTATCATGCTAAGTGAAGTCAGCCATCCAATGAGACTCCAACATCAAATGCTTTCACTGACATGTGGAATCTGAAAAAAGGACAGAATGAACTTTTTTGCAGAGCAGATGCTGACTCACAGACTTTGAAAAAGATGTTCTCCAAAGGAGACAGATTGGGGGGTGGGGGGATGCACTGGGGTCATGGGAATGAAATCCTATAAAATTGGATTGTGATGATCATTATACAACTATAAATGTAAAAAACTCATTGAGTAACAAAAAAAGATTAAAAAAAAAAAAAAACTACATCCTGCACCTATAGCCCCCTCCTCACTTGACATAACCCTAAAGTGCACAATTAAAGTATTGTGGTTTCTTGAGGCCATGCTCTTTGTCCCTGAGACCTTGAGTCCCCCGGGTTCCCACCTTTTATTAAGGTAAATGTCTCTGTGTCTTGTTTTATGTTAACTTTTTCCTTAAGTTTCACAGTGCCCGTTCTTCAGCCCTCACCTGCTGAGCTGGTCTCTGCAATATACAAACATAAGAAGAAGCGAATTCACAGACAGAAAGAACAAGCTAACAGTTACTAGTGAGGAGAAAGAAGTGAGGAGGAGCAATTTATGGGTAGGGGATTAAGAGCAAAAAACTATTACATATAAATTTAGCTACAAGGCTATACTATATAACACAGGGAATATAATATTTAAAAATAGCTAAAAGTGGAATACAACCTCTAAAAATTATGAATCACTATTTTGTATTCCTGTAACTTATATAATACTACATCTCATTTGTATTTCAATAAATAAATAATACTATTAAATTTTAGACTTGAAGTCAATCATATACATGTGTACCCCACCAGAATAGAATAATCAGAAAAATTAGAAGTGATCAACTAATCTTCAATATAAAGCACATGAGAATTTTATGACTTTAATTATGTTTCCTTCCAAAGAAGAGTTATGGGTATATAGTTTACCTTTACGTAAGCAATTGAAGTTGTGTTTGATTTAAGTCATCCAATTTTCCCTTCTCCTTTTGCAAGAAGGGTCTGAAACGCTTGCTCAGAAAATTAGGTGAAAGAACCTAAGCTTCTACCACAGTGAGGGTGAATCCAAAGTGCAAACCCCACTTCCATTTCGAGAAAAAATACAGCCTTTGCCTAAATAATATGATTAAACACTTAAAGAATATCCTCTTGCATGCTTGAGAAATTCCAGGATATACAGGACATTTCAAACTTCCAGCTGTAGATTTACTGTTCTTCTTAATCAAGTTGAGGTGGACCAGACCACCCTACCATCAGTTTCAAGAATACTGGAGCTGACTATGCTGCATTACATATAGCCTCACTCATACACATCTGAAACTCTCTTAAAAAACTCTTTTCTTCCAACTGGCAACTCAGAAATGTTTTGGGGGATCCTAGTCTGCCATCTTCCCAGATTACTGGCTTCCCGAATAAACATCATTCTTTCTCCAAAAACATTTTCTCTGGAACATTGACTTTTGAGAAATGCACAGTAGAAACTCAGTTTTGTTCTAGTCTGGCCAGTAACCCTTTCCTCCGTCTCTTCATTCCTCTCCTCCCTCTTTCCTTCTTTCTTAGACCAAGTGTTTATATACTATGCTACACGAAAATTTTAAAGTCTGTCCTCAAAAACTTAGTATTTTACACAAAGTAATGAGCTTTATAACTGAAGTGATGAGACAACTAATTATTATATTTTAAATTAGTTCATATATCTGAAACTGATACAATTAAATTGTAGACTTGATTTTGTCAAACTAAATATTTAATAACTTGGCAGGATATAAATAATTCTAAACTACCTTAACTAAATAATGTAACAACAACACAATGGAAAAATGAGCAAAAGACCTGAATAGACAATTCTCCAAGGAAGATATACAGATGGCCAAGAAGCACATGAAAAAATGTTCAACATCCCTGATTATTAGAGGAATGCAAACCTAAACTACCATGAGATACCACCTCATACCAGTCAGATTGGCCATCATTAATAAGTCCACAAATAACAAATGCTGGAGGGGATGTGGAGGAAAGGGAACCCTCCTGCACTGTTGGTGGGAATGTAAGCTGGTACAACCACTATGGAGAACAGTATGGAGGTACCTTAGAAATCTATACATAGAACTTCCATATGACCCAGCAGTTCCACTCTTGGGCATATACACAGACAAAACTTTCCTTAAAAAAGACACATGCACCAGCATGTTCACTGCAGCATTATTCACAATAACCAAGACATGAAAACAGCCCAAATGTCCATTGACAGATGATTGGATTAGGAAGATGTGATATATATACACAATGGAATACTACTCAGCCATAGAAAGAATGAAGTAATGCCATTTGCAGCAACATGGATGGAACTAGAGACTCTCATACTGAGTGACGTAAGGCAGAAAGAGAAACACAAATACCATATGTTATCACTGATATCTGGAATCTAATATACAGCACAAATGAACCTTTCCACAGAAAAGAAAATCATGGATTTGGAGAATAGATTTGTGGGTGCCTAGGGGGAGGGAGAGGGAGTGGGATGGACTGGGAGTTTGGGGTTAATGGAGGTAAACCATTGCTTTTTGAGTGGATTAGCAATGTTCTGCATTGAGAACTATGTCTAGTCACTTATTACGGAATATGATAATGTGAGAAAAAATAATGTAAGCATGTATGTTTAACTGGGTCACTATGCTGTACAGTAGAAAAAAAACTGCTTGGGGAAATAACAATAAAAAAATAACATAGACTCTAAAGGCCCATATTTAAAAAAAATAGTTACCTGAATTATAATTTTTAAATTGCCAGATATCTTTAGGTTTCTGTCATTATGATAAATACTGATAAAAGTAGATTTAGTACTTGTGAATTTTTTTTTGAGAATCATCTACCTGCCTTGGAAATATCTATTATTATAAGAGCTTTCAATGAATATATTTCAAAATTAAACACCTGTGTTTAATGACAAGATGTATCATGGAATGTTACACAGAGGCAGTTATAGATCATGTTGTATAAAATTTTTCCATAATTTAAAAATTGAATCTAAAAGAATACCAGGGAGTATATCCAGAAGCAATGCAGCTTAGTGACAAAGGAAGACTAGAAACTAAATCAATCTTCTGTTTCATATCCTGAGCACGATTAATTGGACAAAGAGAAATATATAAATGCTATAAGTATAAAGAGCTGCTTTGTGTAAATTATTCTTTGATCTTAAAATAAGTGCTGAAATAAGTAATGGATATTCTCTTCAGAAATAACTTTGTTAGACTTCTCAAGTATTTTTTCCTTTAGCTTTGGTTTGTTTATGTGTCTTTGTTTTTAATTAGGGATATTAACTCATGGAAAATAGTGGTATAACTGCTGTAAATGGTTTTATCGTTCTTGTTCTTTTAATTTCTTCCTCCTGTTAGTATCACTACACTCTTTTTTAGATACTGTCTTGATTTTTAATTATTGCTCTATAATTGTCCCTAGGGGAAAACATCTGCTATTGCCTAGTCACTTTTTTCTGTTGTCTCAGATTCCCTGTAAATATGCTGCAGCTTGATGATACTGAATTTTTAGTTGCCTCTGATAGTTTTCTACCCCAAAGGTGATACAAAGATAAAAATATTTAGCTCTCTAATTTCCTATGGCAATTGTAATATTCCTCTTTCATATCACTATCATGCTATTGGATTTATGAAATGATTTCAGTGAATGAGAAATATCAAAGTATCCTACTTTGACACTTGCTCTTTTGATAATATAAAACAACTAAATGCCTAATATAGATTCTAGTTATATTTAGCCTTTTTTGGCATCTTGATTTTTCAATAGCTTTTATAAATTCTACTATTTAAATCTGTTAGTCTTTATTATAATATTTTTTAAGATAACCATAGGTTTCTTTATGTTACACTTCTCTTGAAAATATATAGTCTTTATCAGAATCAGATTATTTATAAAATAAAATGTGTGTTTCTCTAAACAAATAATATTAAATTAATGAAATTCAATTATGAATATTTATGATTATTTTTATTCCTGGTATATATTTATATTAATATCAAGCTATAATAAGTTTATAATATTTTATATTTACATAATAAAACTATTTCATAATAAAATTATTTCCTAAATATTATGAAATACAATGTTACAAATATAACAATATATACTGCATGCATAACACATTAATATATTATAATTTTTTCAAACATAATTTTGAGTAACAGGTATTTAAAAGTATACTTAAATGATTATTTTAAATACAATGATATTTATATATTTATATTTTATATCTAAAGAATAAATATGATAGTTATTTAATTTAAAAGATACACAGTCAGTGATATAAAATATTTGTATTACTAATTAATCCATATAATTTCTGGCCTAATCTTACATTGAATAACTTTAACTCTCTGCCCTAATAAAAGGCCCTTTCAATTATATCATAATTTGCCAACCTTAGTCCAGGTTATACATATTATATATATGAACACATAAAATAAGTACAACTTTTTGTATTTTAATCAAATCACAATAAAGTGGCTTAAAAATAAGGACAAGTAGGAGTTCCTGTCATGGCTCAGCAGTAATGAACCTGACTAGGATCCATAAAGATGAGGGTTTGATCATTGACCTCGCTCAGTGAGGTAAGAATCTGGTGTTGCTGTGAGCTGTGTAGTAGGTCACAGAGGCAGCTTGGATCTTGCATTGCTATGGCTGTAATGCAGGCTGGCAGCTGCAGCCCCTATTTGACCCTTAGCCTGGGAACTTCCACATACTGAAGGTGCAGCCCTGAAAAGCAAGTTAAAAAAACAACAACAACAACAACAAAAAGTAAGTATTGTTTTTAAAGATTCCTAATGAAACTTTAAAAATAATGTTATCTGTGAATATAGAGTTATTAAAAAAAAAAAAACAGCGCACATGCAGCATATGGAAGTTCCCAAGTGGCATATTAGAAGAAAACAAAAACAAAGCCAAGAGCCTACAATATGCAGCCTACAAGAGACCCACCTTAGGGTGAAGAACACACATAGACTGAAAGCCAGGGGGTGGAAAAAAGATATTTCATGCAAATGGAAATGACAACAAAGTGGGAGTTGCAATGCTTATATCAGATGAAAATAGTTTAAAACAAAGACCACACAGATAAAGAAGGGCACTATTCAATGTTAAAAGGGTCAATTCAATAAGAGGATTTTATACTCATCAAAATATAACACCTAATATAGGAGCAGCCAATACATAAAACAAATACTAACAGACAAAACTTCATATGTCGATGGGAATACATCAATAGTAGGAGATTTTAACCTACATCAATGGACAGATCTTCTAGATAGAGAAATTACAGACATAAAATCAGTAAGACAACAGAAATCCTAAATGACACAATAGAACAGTTAGATGTATTTTATACTTTCAGGACATTGCATCAAAAAAAAAAAAAAACAAAAAACAGATTATACATTCTTTTCAAGTGCACGGGGAACATTCTCTAGTATTGACCACATTCTGGGGCAAAAAACTACCCTCACCCAATTTAACAATATGGAAATGATTTCAAGTATCTTCTCTGATGACAATGATATGAAACTAGAAATCAACCACAGAAAAAAAATAAAAGGAAAAACAAAAAACAAGAAACTACTGACTAAACAACATTCTTTTAAAAAACAAAGGGTAAATGATGAGATCAAAAAGAAAATTAGGAGTTCCCACCAAGGCTCAGCAGTAACAAACCAGACCAGCATCCATGAGGACTCAGGTTTCATCCCTGGCCTTACTCAGTGGGTTAAGGACCCAGCAGTGCCGTGAGCTGCAGTGTAGGTCACAGAATTAGTTTGGATCCCGCATTGCTGTGGCTATGGCATAGACCCGCAGCTGCAGCTCTGATTCTGATTCAGCCCCTAGCCTGGGAACTTCCATATGCTGTGGGTGTGGCCCTAACAAGTAAAAAAAAAAGGAAATTAAAAAAATACCTTGAGACAAACAATAATGAAAACACAACCATACAAAATCTATGGGATGCCTCAAAATCAGTTCCTAGAGGGAAGTTCATAGTGATACAGGCCTTCCTCACAAAAACGAAAATCTCAAAGAACATAACACACCACTTAAAATAGTTAGAAAAAGAAGAACAAACAAAACCTAAAGTCATCAGAAGGAAGGAGATAATAATGTTCAGAGAGGAAATATACAATATAAATATAAAAAAAAAAAAAAACCTAAACAAACAAATCAATAAAACCAAGAGCTGTTTCTCCGAAAGATAAACAAAGTTGACAAACCTCTGGCCAGGCTCACCAAGAAGAAAAGTGAGAGAACTCAAATAAACAAAAAAGCAAACAAATGAATAAGGAGAAAACTCAACTGATACTACAGAAATACAAAAAAAAAAAAAAAAAGAATGCTATGAACAATTTTATACCAACAGATTTGGAAACCTAGAAGAAATGGACAACTTTCTAGCAACACACATTCCACTAAACCTGAATCAGGAAGGAATAGATAATTTGAACAAATCAATCAATAGAAATGAAATTGAATATGTAATAAAAACACTCCCTACAAACAAAAGTCCAGGACAAGATAGCTTCACAGGATAGTTCTGCCAAACATACAAAAAACAACTTACACACATCCTTCTTAAAACATCCTTCTTAAACTTCCAAAAGACTGAAGAAGGGACATTCCCAAAGTCATTCTATGAAGATTTCATACCAAAACCAAAGATACCACCAGGAAAGAAAATTATAGGCCAAAATCTTTGATGAATATATGTGCAAAAATTCTCAAAATTTTAGCCAATTTAAGGTGTTATCCAATAACACAGAAAAAGATCATATGCTGAAACCAAGTGGGATTCATCCCAATTTCACAAGGATGGTTCAACATATACAAGTCTATCAGTATAACACACCACATTAACATAAGAAAAGTAAAAATATAACATGATCATTCAATAGATACAGAAAAAGCATTTGACAAAATCCAACTTCCATTCATGATAAAAATTTTACCAAAGTGGGTATAGAGGGGACATATCAACATAATAAAAGCTGTTTATGACAAACCGACGGCCAATATAATACTCAATGAAGATAAGCTGAAAGTTTCTCACTAAAATCAAAACAAGAATACCCACTCTCATTACTTTTATTCCTAGCCAGAGCAATCAGACAAACAAAAGAAATAAAAGGTATTCAAATTGGAAGAGAAGTGATAAAATTGTATCATGCATGTAAATCAATAAAACTACATGCTGATATCATGATACTATGTATAGAAAACCTTAAGGATTTCACACAAAAACTATTTGTTCTGATAAACTAATTTAAAAAAGTAGCAGGATACAAGATTAATACTTAGAATTTTGTTGCATTTCTCTATATCAGTAATAAGGTATTAGAAAAGAAATACAAAAACACAATGCCGGAGTTCCCGTAGTGGCGCAGTGGTTAACGAATCCGAGTAGGAACCCCGAGGTCGCGGGTTCGATTCCTACCCTTGCTCAGTGAGTTAACAATCCGGCATTGCCGTGAGCTGTGGTGTAGGTTGCAGACGAGGCTCGGATCCCACGTTGCTGTGGCTCTGGTGTAGGCCGGGGGCTGCAGCTCCGATTAGACCCCTAGCCTGGGAACCTCCATATGCCACGGGAGCGGCCCAAGAAATAGCAAAAAAGACAAAAACAAAACAAACAAACAAAAAAACACAATGCCTTTTAAAATCACACCAAATGAATAAAATACCTAGGAATAAACCTGACCAAGGAGGTGAAAAACTTATATGCTAAGAAGTATAAATGTTAATAAAGGTAATTAAAGAAGATTTAAAGAAATGGAAATATATCCCATGTTTCTGGATTGGAAGAATATTTTTAAAATGGCCATACCACTTAAAGTAATCTACAAATTTAATGTAACCCCTATCAAATCACCCGTGACATTTTTAACTACATGAACAAATAACCCAAAAATTTATTTGGAACCATAAAAGACCTAGAATTGCCCATGTAATCCTAAGGGATAAATAACAACAACAACTGCAAAATTCAAGGCATAACTCGCCCAGACTTCAGACAATGTAACAAAGCAACAGCAATCAAACTTATGCTGTACTGGTACAAAAATAGACATATGGATCACTGGAACAGAATAAAGGGCCCAGCAATAAACCCGGACACCTATGGTCAATTAATCTTTGACAAAGGAGGTAAGAATATAAAATGGAAAAGAGACAGTCTCTTCAGCAAGTAGTATTGGCAAAAATGGATAGCTGCATGTAAATGAAACTAGAACACCTCACACTATGCACAAATATAAATTCAAAACAGCTTAAACATAAGACATGACACCACCAAACTCCTAGAAGAGAACAGAGGCAAAACATTCTCTGACATCAACTGTACAAATATTTTCTTGGGTCAGTCTTCCAAGGAAATAGAAATAAAACCAAAAATAAACCAATGGGATCTAATCAGACTTGCAAGCTTTTGCACAACAAAGGAAACCACAAAAAAACAAAACCTCCAAAAAACAAATAACCTTCAATTGTATTTCAATTTACCTTGGAAGAAAAAATAATCCCATTTATATAATAAAAGATTTACACCCCAGAGATCTGTACTGTTCTAGATATCAGACACCAGTGAGACATAGCTCTTGAGGCTTCAAATATGACTAATGTGACTAAGGTCTTCATTCATTTAAAAATTTCATTCAACTTTAATTAATTTAAACTTAAATCTTAAAACAAGATTATTTAAAAAATTTTGAGTTTGAAAAAATTTCATATGTGAATTTACTTTATATACAGATAAATTCCATCTGATAGAAATTTAGGCTCTACTATAAGACGTATACTAAATATAAAATGCAAACCAGATTTTAAAGACTGAGTACAAAAAGATATAAAGCAAATTAATAATTGTTACACTGATTAAATGTTGAAAATAAAATATATTAATATACTGTCAAATAAATAGACTTTTGTAATTAATCCAACCTATTTCTTTTTACGTTGATAAATGTGGCTCCTAGAAATGTCAAAATTATACATGGAGTTCACATATGTCTGCTGGTTGGTTTATCTGATCCAGTTGTGTTTATAGGCGAGTTTTTAGGTGTTTAATTACCACTGTTTAATCTGTTTGATAAAAAATTACCATTTTTTGAGATGCTTTTAACAAAGTAGTTTCTATTACATAGAAATACTGAGCAGAAATCTCTAATTTATTGCAGAATATGTCTATCAGCCAAAAGTAACTTTTAAAAGCATATTAAATACCCATTTTACAAATATTAATAGCTGAAACAGTTATTGATTTATTAAAATAATATCTGTGTTAGTTTCAATTTGATGCCAGAGGTAGTTTTATTTTCAAACTAAAAATATAAGCACTGCAATACAAATACAAAAGAAATCATTGTTTTTTTGCCTTGTTATGGTTTACCATCAAACTCATAGCATTATCTAAATATCCTCCTATTAACAGTTTTTGGTAGTTTCCAGAATTGTCCAAAGGGATACTTTAGGGATGCTTTCATTTTTGTCAATGCTATAATTGACTTAAAACCTGAATAATTTTTAGTATATATAATGTAATTATGCAACGTAATATCTACTCAATATGTACAGAAAGCTATGTATATTTTCAGTCTTGTTCTGCTTCTCTATGAAATAACTTATGCATAAGTAGCAAAAATGTTAAAAGAAACAATAAGGAAGATGTGAGAAGTTATTTTGCTTGCAAATACTTTTGTTTCTCTCTGTGAAATTCTAGCCTTTGATTTCAAGTTGCAGATATTTGAAAATGATGAGTAAGTATGACTTCCTGCTGTGAAAGCAGAAATGTGTCATTAACATACAATAATTACATTGAGAGAGCAGAATGCTCAACTTTAAAAAAAATTAACCTTCACAATGGGTATACATGGATTTATATCAATTAATTTTCCAGTCACTTATCTCCATTACTAAGTTTTAGCCATGACCTGCCCATCTTTTTCAGTTTTTCTAATTTAAAATGGGTTTCAAAGTATAATAAAACAAGAATATAAAGTCATTCTATGATTGACATTAAGCATATAAATGCAATTAAGTTAAAACCTGCAAATTCTTAATGGTATTAAAATTTATAAACTATCTTTTTATAGTTCCTTCCACTAGGGTACATGAAACATCTATAGTAAATTTGTATTGCTAATTCAAGACTAATTTAATCTCAAAACCTACAGTGAATCTTGGCAAGCCACATAAATAGATTCACTAATTGAACATTAGAAATAAATATTAATCTCTTTTCTTTTCTGACATTATTTAGAAAGCAAAAAGAAAAGACAATGACATTCAATTACCATAATTAAATTTGTATTAATATATTACCCTTCATTAACTTTCTACTGATGTGAATATATTTTGAATTAGAAACATAATCTAACACTTAAAAGAAACTTGCTCTCTTCAACAGAAAGAAGTTTCCAAATATAGCACAAAAAGACACATGAATAAATCCCTCTGAAATACCTAGTTTTAACAGCACAATATTCTTTTTCTTACGAAGTTCACCTAGGTGTAGGGGCTTAGAATTAGGAATAGCAAAATGAGAGAGCAAATGAAAAGAAGTTCTTTCTCCAAAATCATTTCTATCCCAGGCTTTATATTATTCTTTTATAACAGGGAAAAATAGTGTCTATAAACAAGACACTGCAGGCTGCTAGGGTTATACTATTGATTAGAACACAAAAAAAGGAACTTGCCCTTATGAGACAAAGAATAATGTTTGAGACCACTATTATCTTTACTATGTCAGACAAATATATACTTTGAACTGTAGTAAGAGAAATGAATGAAAACACATGACAAGAAAACTTCTAGGTTTGGAATCTCCAAACAACCTTGTATTTCATGAGGAAAGAGAAGACACTATAAAAGAAACACCTAAAAATAGTGTCATTGCATGTTGTTGCAGTCTTATGCAATGCTGTAAATTGTATTATTTTACCAATTAGTAAAGAGCAAAGGCATGCATCTTTTATGTAAGAATACACTTGACACATATGTTTTGCACTTTTTTTTTAAAACCTACAAATTTTTCTGTAGCTCTATAAGCATAGGTCTATCATCTTTTAAAAAATATCTTTATAAAGATATTTTACACTATTAAATAAATTAAAATGTACACGTGATCTCTTTTCCTTTGTTTATTTCAACTTTGAATATCAAAAGCAAAGCAGATCCTCATTTGCTTTTTATATCCTTAAGATAATAGCTCAAATTCAAAACAGTTTCTGCTAACTTTTCACTTTCGTTTTCAAATGCCAATGTGAAGCAATAGTTTAAAGGAATCGAGATTCAGAAAAATTAGTTATAGGACACAGCTTTGGATTTGCATAGGCAACTAAAACCTTAAAACTTTTTTGGGTAGCTTATAACATGATGGGAAAATATCATTCACAGTCAATGTTGAGAATCAATGAACACCGGTTATTTTTACAAAGTTTTACTGCATATCCGGCAGTAGAAAAGACAATAATGAAAACTTATTTGAAATTGACAAGTATTTTGCTATTTAACTTTAGTGATAACATTTTGTTTAATATTCTTCTCATATTATACTGTATAATGCATGAATACTTAAAATTATATATTTTATGATTTATTGTGTTATATTCACACTGGTGACATCTTTTTTTGTCACTACCGCATTCGTAGTAACTAGAAGAGGACCATCTTATAACAGGAATCAATAAGCCCTTATTGAATGAGTACAGTACAAAATATATAACAGTCCTAATAATCACACCTGAAACTCTGACTCCCTCATTCCCCCTCCCTGAGCTAATCATATTTAAATCACAGTGTAGCCTTCCACACTTTCCTTTACATATATACAGAGAGATTGCATTGGAAGTTTAATTTTTACATAATCATAAAAGCTACCTATTTTTGTCTAAATCACTTTTCCCTATCACCTGTGTGCTTGAGCAAATTTTCATGTTGTCAGAATTCTTATTTACTATTCTGAAATTTTCCTATTCATATACTTTTCACATATCCTATTGGATACTTAATATATTTATTTTTTTCTTATAAATTTATAAAAACTACTTGTTATATGCATTACAAACATATTTTTTCCAACTCTGTCACTGGCACATTGATTTTATAAATGGCATACATTAATTTCTAACCATATAAAAGATTTTCATATAATTAAAAGCATCTATCAACTAAGAAGGTCTCCTTCACAATTGTTGTCAATATTAATATTTCATATATATACTTGGATCTAATTCTTGATTAGCTAATAATGGCATGCCAATACCATTTTTGCTATATCACAGAGATTATCTCCCCACTACCTCATTTATACTTTCCTGAACTTTAAAAAACTTTTGTTATTCTTATGAACTTAAAATTATTATATACAATTAAAAATAAAATATTACACGATTTTTGTTATGATTATTTATATTTAAATAGTTTTATGAAGATAATTAGCAGTTTTCAAAAATAAATCTTCATTGCCAAGAATATTGCAGTTTTGCTTTCATTTTCAGATCTTGTCTTATATTCTTCAATACAGTGTTACAGTTTTTTGCATCTTATATCTGGCTATTTCATAGTTTTGTTACTATCTTGAGAGTTTTTTCACCTTTTATTTCCATGTTATTATTACTATAGAGGAACAGTAGCAATTGATATTTACACATTTATCTCAATATAGAATATATTTCAATATAGAATATAAATTTTACAGATCTATACTGTTTATTACTCTTAGAATATTTGATTAAAGTTTTATAGCAGATATAAAGCCTATTAGGGATAAAATGAAATTATATTTTTCTCCATGTGCATTATTTTATTTTATGAAATTATACTTTTAAGCCAATCATAAATAATCATTTTAATAGTGAGAACTACTCTCCATTATCTAAGGTTATTAAAATAAATTTAGTGTTTTTATGTGAAATGAAATTTTATTTTGATTTATTAATGTACTTTTTATAAATTATTTCCTTCTAATTCTATTTTATTTTTTCTTTATGGCATTCACAGGTATGACTATTTGCCTTTTTTATTTTAGGGAGAATAAACCAGTTAATTTTTTTGCTATTAGATTACTATTAAAATTCAGGGATGAATCCTAGGTTGTCAAAGTTTAGTATTATTAGTTACCCAATTTTTACATTTTATTTAGAATAACCTATAAAGTTTTTATGGAGTTTGTCCTATATAACTCCATACTCTACTATCAATATTCACCTGTGATATTAGTGTTATGCTACTTTTATAAATAATTTTGAAAGATTTCATCTTTTTATGTTTAGAATAATTTTAAAACAATGGTATCATGTGGTTTTTAAGAAGTATTAGGACTTATTGCTAATGTCATTACAATGTTAAATATTCAGTCATGTCTGTAATCCTACTTGTGACAACTGCTCTACTCAATGGAATTAATTTGGATTAATTATATTATGCCCTAAAATTTCAAGTTTTTATAGATTTTAGTGGTATATATATATATATATACACACTGCATAAACCTGAAACAAAAAGTCTTCAATAATCATTAAGGACTATAAAATTCTTTGCATAACAAAAATATTTTAAAAAACAAGTCATTTACATGGAAATTTAAAGCAGTATGTTTCTAAAATCTGTTACAAATTAATTACATGCTGTAGATATTAATACTATTCAGAAGATTGAACTTACCTTACCTTTAAATTATTTGATCAGAATCAACGAAGTAGATCCCAGGTGATGATTTTTCACATGGACTTTTTGAAACTACTGTCCTATAAAAAAAAAAATACCGTAAAAAATTATTTAAAATAAAATGAATTTTTATGATATCAAGTTACACTTTTTATACTAATTTGCTGGCAAACATGAACTTAAGGTTAATTCTCAAAAAGTATTTAAGCATATATTTACCTAGAAGACAGTGATCTAATGTAGCTACATTCATCCACAATAAATAATGACCTAAGTGTTTACAATATAGTGGTCTTCAGAATTTTACTTGTTATATTCAAAAATATTTTTCAACTTTACAACTACCTGGGAAAAGGCATAACCCAGTTTAAAGCTTTTTTTTAATTTTTATATCTTCAATTATAATAATCTAGGTTCAAAGTATATTTTCTAGTGATTGATGACTGTCTGAATAGAGGTAATATTTTGCAATACAGCTAAAGGTTGTTAATATTTAACCCTGAGAATGCCCTTTCCCAAGGTAAGCATGAGTTTTTTTGTTGCTATACCTCCATGTGAGAGTCTCAGAGCAGAATTAATAGAGTAGATCCAAATTGGTGTTATATAATAGTTTTAAGGAGGAAGCCATGTGTGGCATGGCTGATAATTGAGTACGTTTTTCTAAGGAAACACCACAGCAGCTGAAGCTGATTAGGTTAACTAGGGCTACCATTCCTTTCCAATCAATATGAACTAACATCCCTTAAATTCTCCACAGAGCCTAGGAATCTGTACTCTATGCCACATTTAGGAATAATTTCAGGGAGATATTTTTTAACACAAGAGTCACTGTCACCGGAAAGGTCCACTAACAATTCCAAGGGAATAAAAACAGAATTTTGGTAATAAAATAAAATCTCACCTTTATCTTTTCCTTTTCACTGTAATTTCACTTGCTCATAGGTTGTGTGTAGAAACCTTGCACTCAGCATTTCAAAGTTCCTCCTGTGAAACGGCTGCCCACCACCTCAGCTCAGAGGACCCTGGGCAGAGACACTGCACCCACCCTGTAATCTAGAGCACTGAGCAGCACGCCTACGCCCAACTGGCAAGAACTCCACCCCCTTCCCAATGATAGATCCCTAAAGAACAGCCCCACCCATGGCCTATGGAGGAAAGGAAGGATTCTAGCGGGTTAGCTGCTGCCTCTCCATTCTCTGATTAAAGCTTTCCTTTGCTTCTGATCCAAACTTGGTCTTGTTCTATTAGCACCAGTGACACCTTGCAAAAGAAGGACCCTTGTTGGGTACCAACCTGGAAGGGCCCGTAACATCACAAAATGATTATATATAATATATATTATGTAGTAGTATATATTATATATCATATAATATATATTATATTACTATCATATAGTGTATATGTTTATATTCTTTTTTCAAAATAGAATTTTGTTTTTTCTGGAAAATTATTATCTTGCCACTTCCTTTTATAAAATATTGCATTCAATAAGCATTAACTTAGCAACAAATTTAATTTTGAGCTAGGAGGTGTAGAATGCACAAAGATTTTTTTGGAGTCATTTATAAAGCAAAATTTTTGGGAATTCCTGTCATGTTATAGTGGAAATGAATCCAACTAGGAACCTTGAAGTTGCAGGCTTGATCCCTGGCCTCTCTCAGTGGGTTAAGTATCCAGCCTTGCCATGAGCTGTGGTGTAGGTCGCAGATGAGATTTAGATTTCCTGTTGCTGTGGCTATGGTGTAGGCCAGTGGCTGTAGCTCCGATTTGACCCCTAGCCTGGGAACCTCCATGTGCTGTAAATGTGGCCCTAAAAAGCACAAAAAAAAAAAAAATTTTAGACACATTTCCAAAGAGAAGTATTCCAATAAACTTAATATTGTTGATTAAATCCTTTTCACAATCTTGGTATCTGTTCTAGAAAATAATTGAACATATTCTAAAATTTTACTAGCAATTCCAACTTCCTACATTAATATTATTGAATGAATCATTTGTGAGGGAAAATGATTTTATTTACATCTTAGTTACTTCTATGTTCTAATTGAGAATGTGCTAGAAGACATTTTTCCACACCTCTATAAGAGGGATTTGGAACAATAGAAATTTATATTTTCTTAGTTGACAGCATAGTGTTATATTAACAAGAAATACCTTTCTGTAGTAGATGCAATGAAGATCCTATACTACTATGTAATACACAGGAAGTGCATGTTGGAGGAGTGTGATACTTAAGATAAATCTATAACCTTTACAATTTCCCAATTTTCCCTGGTGGGTACATCAGTGAATGAATTGAAATAACAAAAACATAAATGTTGTTAAAGGTTTTCTAGTCTGATATTCACAAAGTAGACCCTAACAGGAAGTGTACTGAATATTTTCAAGTGATTATACCTAGTACTTTAATCATCTAAGTATTTACTTCAAGAGTATTATTTATGACATTGCAAACTTTAGTTGTCCTTAACTCTCAACAGCAAACACCAGACTGATTGTACAGATAAGGACAACACAAGCTGGACCACACACTCTCTTCCTCAAACATTGTGTTGATTTACCAAGGAGGAAATTCACAATATTCTCCCTCAAGTGGCCAAATCTGTAATTTCTTCAGGCCTAGCAATGATCCTATTTTCTACTTAAGAGGATAAGAAGAAAATAGAAAACAGGAGTTCCCGTCCTGGCTCAGTGGTTAACGAATCCGACTAGGAACCATGAGGTTGCGGGTTCGGTCCCTGCCCTTGCTCAGTGGGTTAACGATCCGGCATTGCCGTGAGCTGTGGTGTAGGTTGCAGACACGGCTCGGCTCCAGCGTTGTTGTGGCTCTGGCTAGGCCAGCGGCTACAGCTCCGATTCGACCCATAGCCTGGGAACCTCCATATGCCGCCGGTGCGGCTCTAGAAAAAGAAAAAAGAAAAAAGAAAAGAAAATAGAAAACAGAAATAAAGGAGGAAGAAATACCAAAGACAAAAAAAAAAAAAAGGAGGAATCAAACAGGCAGTAGAAAGAGAAGACAGAAGAAAGAATAGAAGAAAATAAAAATTAGGGCCAACATAGAAAGAAACAAAAACAAGAGGCCTGCTTATTGACCATTATAGGTTCAGTATCCCACCACAGTCCCTGGAGCAGGGAAGAGCCACAATAGAAATGTGTTACATAAATTAATAAAAAAATAAATGAAGAGAATAGCGACAGAATTTAAGTTTTTGCTCCAGTCCTTCCTGAGGCCCCTTCTTCTACATAGTTTGTGCAAACACCTAACCAAGTCAATTGGTTTCTGTTGTTTTAGTGTTAAGTCTAACACGTGCCTAACCAGGTGCATGAGCACACAAACTTCTAGAGTCACAGAGAAGGAAGCAAGAACAATGTATTTAGAAAATTTTATCCTCTGGTTCTAATAGACATTCTTATGTAAATAACAATTAAAATAAAATTTGAAAAATATTACATCCTCTTTGTTGTCTACATATATTCAAACATTATTCTCTCAGGGGAGCCCTTGGATATCTTCAAAAATAGAAATTTAATTCAAAGTAAAACATGTTCACTTCATATAAAGTCCATTGAAATAAGCAGAACAATCATGTTAAAAGCACAGTTTTTATTGGGTATAAACTGAATATAAGATCTTTTGGCAAAATTAGATGATTATTTCCTAGGCTGTTCAGAAAACATTACTTTCAGGAAATGTTAATTGATACCTTTTATAACATTAACTATTATAGCGTTAATAGTTGTATATATGATCAGTATGTAACCTGTGGAAAACACTATTTATTAAATCCCCATTGTGGATAGTTAAAGCATATTTTCAATACAGTAAGGGAGACAAAGGGCTTAAACAAAAATGTAACTCAACCTTTAAACAAGCAAAAAAAATTTACTCTATGTAAGCTGTGTGTCCATAGAAATACTTACTATTGATACCATACTCTACAATGGCACTTTGAATTATAAGGAAAATATATTTAAATATTAGACTGAAATTATTTCTATTTTATGTTTATTTTATGAAGCATTTAGTTGCCCAGGGATGGTTGAACTGTTTTAATGAAATGTTTTACTTAGTATATTATTTTTTGTACTATAATTGATCATGATTTTGAACACTGACTTTAAACTCCTTGGCTTCAAGCTTATTTCAGAATATAGAAATTTATGTCAGAATTTCAAAATTCTAAAACGAACCTAGACAAAATGTTTTGCTTTCAATATTGTATTTCTATTATCATTGACTTGAAATATTCTGTTAGCACTTTAAACATAAATAGGTGCACCATATATCTCTGATTAGAAGCTATAGCTTCAATTAAATGTAATGATTTTTCTCTGCCGCAAAGTATTAAAGAGTAGTTTCTAAATGAACAAGAAATCTATCAAATTTAATTACTTCCTCCATTAGATGATACATTATAGGTGAAATAAAATGTGATTACCCAACAAAGTAGGCTACTAATTTTATTGCCTAATAAAACTGAGGTGTAGATTTTTAAATAATGCTACCTACATTTTAATTTAACACACCCAACCAGAGAGGGTTTTTTTTTCCTTAACTGCTGTTGTTGTGCCATATTATCCTATTTCTTTATTTTAGACTGCAGTGAAGTTTGCTTTATATGTATATGAATGACTGCTTAGGATTAAGGAAGAGTGAAGTTTGTACTATTTTTGATGGAGGCAGAATGGGATTGAAACTCAGTTTTAATGCTACAAAGCATATTTAAGCCTGCTTGTTACTTGGGTATGGCTATGATATGATAATAAATATGAGAAATGTCTGGAAAGTGTCTCTCTTCACTTGACTTACCCCAAGAAATGTATATGGAAAAGGGAAACTGAATTCTAATTTTTTAGAGTCCGCAAGTCCAAAAGGCAAGGAAAACAACCCAAAGACAGCACATGGTTGAAAAAGCCCACACCTAATGAGGAACTTTGAGAGGGAATTTGGACATTCAGTTATCCCACCAAAAGGAACCAAAATATTTATATACCAAGTATTATCAGTTATTGGTTGAGACCTGCTCATGGAGAGTATTAACTGCCCTTGGAAGTACAATGGGAAAATAAGATAACATCAAGGAAAGAATTTCAAGTATTTAAAATTGAAACTCTTTGGGCCGACATGCAGGATATAGTCAGAGCCAAGGGAATTTGGAAAGGTCACTTAGAGTATCCCCTCTGGTTATTAATTGGAGATCTTTTGTATGCATAATACAGTATTCAGTCAGCCTCTCTCTTGAAGTAGTCCCCAAGCAGAGACTCAGTGCAATGAAACCTTACCAAAAATTTTATTGTACATTAATGCCTGTGCCACTCTATTGATGTCATTTACATTTTTAATTGAGGAAGACTATGCAAAATAAAAAAAAACAGTCTGATAAGGAAGGTGGCAAAACTTAGAGTACCAGATTTTAAAGAATTGTATGTGAAAATATACATCTTCTATGTCCTCTAAATTTTTGCACATGCTAACCTGTTTCCTGTGACTTTCTCAATTATTACTCTAACTTCTTATAACAGCAGTAGATTTTCAGTTAAATATTATTTCAAAACATTCAAATGATGACTTCTTTAATCTCATATTCACCTCCATATCTGTCCATGTTTTCTAGGCTGTAATTCCCTCTGCTATGACTGCTTTTGTAGCCCTATGTTCCAGAAATAATGAACAGTTAAAAACTCAATTATAACTTAGGAGTTCCTTTCTGTTATATCAAGCTGAGTTGATATTTATAGAGTTATGAGGGATCTGAGTGTGGCAATTTATAATGACACCAGGAACTAGGACACTAAATTGAGGCAGTCTAATTAGATTTTAAAATTTAGGATTGGAGGGAAGGGGACAGAATCTCCTATAAAATATTAAAGTAGTAGAAAAATTATTTTCAAAGGGCAGTTTAACAACATTACTCAAAACCGCTGGGTCATCTACTCTACTGGTAGCAATTTAATTTAATGATGTATATGCACTGTCCACAATGAAGTACTTTGAAATATGCTTCTTACAATATAGTCTGTATAGCTAAAACAAATCTGGAAACAATTTAAATCAATGGTAGAATAGGTAAAACATGATATATGTATACAATCAATTGCTATACGAGTTTAAAGGTAATAACTTAAATGTTTAAAGCCTGATAAAGTCCAAAATACATTTATAGCCGACTCAGGGCTAGTGGTGCCAACCTTCTAAGTGGTAAAAATCCACATGTAACTTTACAGTTAGCCCTCTGTATCAACAGTTCCTCATCCAAAGATTGGACCAATGGAAGCAAGCTCCTGTAGTACTGTAGCTCATATTTATTTAAAAAATCTGTACATAGACCTATGCACTTCAAACCTGGGTTGTTCAAGGGTCAACTGTACTCTTATGTGTAACAGATACATCATTAAGTGCAAAATGTTAAGTGCATGAGAATCTACTTAGGTCTTTTCTGTTTAGATGATTGTAAAAACAGAGATAAAAACGTGCTCCTATTTGTGTTGACTCATAGGTAGAAGAATAGAGATTTTAGTTGCTTATTTTAACATTTCAGAGTGATTTTTTTGGTAACATATGCATTTGTTATATTCATAATTTAAGTGAAATAAATTGAAATCTCAAGGAATTATACAGTTTTAATGTTTCCATCCACATCATCATAGGAGATATATACCAGATCAAGATATGAACTTGAGAGTGTCAATGTCTTCAAGTGTTTTGAAACGGTAATTAAGACTCTAATGGTACTTTTCTCTTATTGTCAAATAAAAGAATGCTATGTAAGTTATGATAATGCATATTAGGTAAAAATTAATAAGTTACTCTTGGAAGTTTTCATTTAAGTAAATTTAACAATAATGCCAAATATTTAAATTTATAACAAACTATGCACTATAAAATTTTATATTTTGTGATCTAAGGCTGCTATAACTAATTTTAATAGGACATGAACTGTGCATATTTAATTCTGAACACAGCATTTAAAAAAAATAAATAACCAGTTTCTGCACTTAAACTTCCATTATTTCCGTGTATCTTTAAATTTTTCAGTAATAATAGGGATTTCCTTTTCTGTGTGCTGCATTTATACCTTCTAACTTGGATTATTAAAATGTCATGGGAAGATCATTTATTTAGCTTTCACTGCCTCATTATACAAACATAAATGTCACTTGAGCAAACAATCTACCTACTTTCTGCTTGTGCACATTCAAAAATGCCTACATTGGCTGACATAGTATACCAGTCAAATCAAATTCAGGCCTATTTGTTACCTCACTGTTTAGATCACAAACAATGCTAATAAAATTTTCATCATCATTTATGAAAAATGATATCAAAAATGTGAAATGTTATTTCATATTATTTTCTTTACATTAGAGGCACAGAGTATTAATAAATCCACGCTAAGGTATAACATCCTAAGCCCTAGATCTTACTCCAGTACCTAGAAGATTGTGAAATAATGGCCCTTTCAAATTAATTGTGAACTTTATGTAGCACCTGCTATTTCATGCTACAAAAATTATCTTATAAAAATAAGGTTTTGTTATGTATCTAAACTGTGAGATTTAAGAGGAGCATGTAACTAGATATTTTAAACTAAGAAAGAATAGCTACAAAATAAATATATCAAATTGAAATACAAGTAATGAAAATATGTACAATTTCTTAAATATATTTTTACATGAAAGAGTAAAGTAATTTAATTTATATAGGAAGTAAACTATGACAGCCTGCATTCAAACATTAACTGTTGGTAATATTGATGTGTTATCTTGAACGTCTTTACCATGTGTTTACAAATATACATGTTTATAACATACCCACACAAAACACATATAACACTCATTGTTCTCCATTTCATTTTTAATAAATTGTTTAAATTTTTAAAATTTTCAAAATGGCATCTATACCCATTCTTTCTTCTTCTGAGATATTTGTAAAATATGTAAAATCTCTGGACTCTTAGCCCTATAAGATCATGGTCTGGTCAAGTGACATATGAGGTTTTGCAGATTTTTAAACATATTTAGTTTAAAAAAACCCATTGATTTATTGCTGTTCAAATATATATTAATGATTTAGGAAGATCTTATATACTCATATAGTATAAGCTAGAAAAACAGTCTATATATATTCATGTATATATAGTCTACATAAATGTTTTGAATATATCCATTTTTATATTACATTTATATAAGCATATAACATTGTTTCCTTCAAAATCAGGGGCTATCTCATTATCTTAAATGCCATCTTTATCAAAACTAACCTCAAAATTCTCCATAATTTTTCAGTTTAATTCACTTATTGTTAATTCTTATATTACACATTTCTCTGTTATTAAAGCATTTATTCTGCTACTTCAATTTATCTTGCATTATTATCTTTCCCAATTTTTAACATTATTGTACTTTTGTTTCTTTACATATGAATTTGAAAATTCATATCACCCAAGAAAATTTATTACTATATTGATCAATAGTACAATGGATTCTTTTTCACATTTCTTAGTGTTTAATAGAATTTCATTTTTAATTTGAGAGTTATTTGACAATTACTAGGTAGCGAAATGTTAAAATCCATATACAAATATGGGAGTTCCTGTCGTGGCGCAATGGTTAAGGAATCCGACTAGGAACCATGAGGTTGCAGGTTCAGTCCCTGCCCTTGCTCAGTGGGTTAACAATCCCGCGTTGCCGTGAGCTATGGTGTAGGTTGCAGACGCGGCTCGGATCCTGTGTTGCTGTGGCTCTGGTGTAGGCTGGTGGCTACAGCTCCGATTGGACCCCTAGCCTGGGAACCTCTATATGCCGCGAGAGCAGCCCAAGAAATAGGAAAAAAAAAAAAAAAAAAAAAAGACAAAAAAAATCCATGTACAAATATGGATATTTAAAACTTCATCAGATCTTCATAAATAATTAATAATGAAGCTCAAATCCATTAATTGTTATACGTAATTTTATAAAATATTTTACTCATAATATTTAGCATTATAAATACAAATAGCACATTTTAAAACATCAATAATTAATCACATAAAAAAATCAAACAATGTATCCATAAAATAAATTTTTTTTAGTTTGGGAATATTTTCTGTCATTAAGAAAAAAATGCTTTTTGTTATTTTAAAATGTTTTTTGTAGGAACAGGCACACTAAGACATTTAACAGGTTTACTTTTTCTGAAGTACAAAGGAATATTTTTTTGGTTTTATTGAGGTACAATTTAGAAACAAAATTGTAAATTGTAATTTTAGTGCACAGTATAATATTTTAATAAACATATACATGTGAAATCATATCTCATCTAGATAATTATATATTATCTCATACATTTATAAATATTAATAGATATGAGCATTTAATTTCTACTCCCTTAGCAAATTTCAAATACACCATCGATAAGTTATTTGGCCTTACTCTACAAGTTTATAGTTTTTTATCAAAATCTTTGTATTTCCCCCACCCACTTGCCTCTGGCAATGACTTTTCTAAGAGTTTGACCTTTAAAACAAAATGTCACATATAACTAATATCATGTAGTATCTTTCTTTGTCTGGATCATTTTGATTAGCATACTAGTCCTCAAAGTTCATCCATGCTGTAGGAAATTTCGGGATTTGCTTCTTTCCAATGACTAACGTTCCACTATGGATAAACATAAGTACAGTGCAAAATGCTGCAATGAATATGGAAGTGCATTTGTCTCTCCTATATATATATATTTCTGGTCTTTTTGTCTCTATAGTGTCACACCCATGGCATATATAGGTTCCCAGGCTAGGGCTCTAATCAGAGCTGTTGCTGCCGGCCTATGCCAGAGCCACATCAATGCCAGATCCAAGCAGCCTCTGCAACCTATACCACAGCTCAGGCAATGCCAGATCCTTAACCCACTGAGCAAAGCCACGGATCCAACCTGCAACCTCATGGTTCCTAGTAGGATTTGTTTGCTCTGCGCCTGGTGGGAACTCCTTGTTTTTTGCTTTTTAGGGCCATACCCATGGCATAGGGAGGTCCCCAGACTAGGGCTTTAATTGGAGCTACAGCTGCCAGCCTACACCACAGCTACAGAAACGTGGGATCTGAGCAGTGTCTGCAACCTGCACAACAGCTCATGGCAACGCCAGATCCTTAAGCCACTGAGTGAGGCCAGGGATAGAACTGCAACCTCATGGTTCCTAGTGGGATTCATTTCCACTGTGCCATGACGAAAACTCCATTATCTCTCCTATATTCTGTTTTAGTTCCTTTTGGGTATAAACACAGACGTGAAAATGCTGGGTCATGTGGTAGCTCTATTTTTAATTTTTTAAAGAGCCTCTACACTGTTTTCTGTAGTGGCTGGGCCAATTTGCAATCCCACCAATAAGTACACAAGGGTTATCTTTCTCCACATTCTCACCAACACCAATCATCTCTTGCATTTTGATGATAGCTATTCTAGCAGGTGTGAGGTGATATGTCATTGTGGTTTAGATTTCCATTTCTCTGAGGATTAGTGATGTCAAGTATCTTTCCATGTACCTGTTAGCCATTTGTATGTTTTCTTTGGAAGAATACTTATTGTTTCTCTGCTCATGTTTTAATTGGAATTTCTTTTTTTTTTTTTTTGGCTATTGAGTTGTATGAGTTCTTATATAATCTGGATATTAAACCCTTATCAGTTATATGATTAGCAAATATTTTATCCCACTCTGTAGTTTGCATTTTAATTTAGCTGATGGTTTCCTTTGCTATGCAGAAGCATTTTAATTTGATGCAGCCCCACTTGTTTATTTTTTCTTTTTTTTTCTTTCTTTTTTTTTTTTTGTCTTTTTGCTATTTCTTGGGCGGCCCCCGCGGCATATGGAGGTTCCCAGGCTAGGGGTCCAATCGGAGCTGTAGCCACTGGCCTACGCCAGAGCCACAGCAACACAGGATCCGAGCCGCGTCTGCAACCTACACCACAGCTCACAGCAACGCCTGATCGTTAACCCACTGAGCAGGGGCAGGGACCTAGCCCGCAACCTCATGGTTCCCAGTCGGATTCGTTAACCACTGCGCCACGACGGGAACTCCGCTTTTTTTTTTTTCTTTTTCTGTAACACCTCACAAAAAAAAAAAAAAAAAAGTTACTAAGATTCCGTATATTTTCTTCTAGAAATTTACTGTTTCAAGACTCAAATTTGAGTCTTTAATCTATATTAAGTAAACTTTTGTGTATGGTGTAAAATAGGGATCCAGTTTTATTCTTTTGCCTGTGGCTGTTTAGCTCTTCTAAAAATATTATTATTAATAATATTATTAAAGAGATTATCCTTCACCCACTGTATATTCTTGTTGTAAATTAATTGACCATATATTCCTGGATTTAATTCTGGCCTTTCTATTCTCGCCTACTGACTTAAGTAGCTGAGTTTTTTTTGTTTGTTTGTTTTCTGACACTGTACTATTTTGAAGATTATGTCTTTGTAACAGATTTTTGAAATTAGGAAGTGTGATCCCTCCAACTTTATTATTTCTAAAGTTTTCTTTCATTCTTCAAAATCTCTTGGATTCCAAACAAATTTCAGAATTTTCAATTTCTTTGAAAAACACCTTTGCATTGAATATGTAGACTATTATGGATAAGGTGGACATTCTAACAATATTCATTCTTACAATCCATGAGTAAAATTTATTTTTTTGTTTAATTGTATCTTCTTTAATATCTATCATCAATGTTTTATAGTTTCTGGTGTATAGATCTAACTTTATTAGTTTAAATGTACTTCTAAATATTTTATTCCTTTTACTGCCATTGTACATGAATTTTCTTCTCAATTTCTCTGATAGTTCACTATTATTTTTAAGGATTGCAGTCAGCCCCCATTTCGACATGGATGATATAGGGATTTTCTCCTTAGTCCAATATGTAGAAATCACTCAGTCAGTTTCTGGATTTCTTTCAGGGGTAATTGTTCTGTGTGTAGATGTAACTTTGATATATCTGTGGTAGTAGTTCATGAGGCTCCTATGTCTCCATTTTGGAATAGAATTGCTCAAAAGTGATTTAAAAATCACATCTACTTTTAAATATTTAGTATAAATGTATTGCATGCAAGTGTCAGATAATGTCTGGGCTTGCTGATATTGTAGAAAAAGTGAAACAAGCAGGATCTTAATGGGCTTTCCCAAGGGCAGACCCTTAACTTCCCCCTCCCCTGTATCTCCTGCCTACCTCTTGTTCATCAAAGAAGTTTAACATCTCTGAAACCATACTGTATTTATCTCTTCTGCTGAGTCATAAGCCTCTGTTTAGCCCTAAACATAGATATGGTAGTTAGTAAAGGGATTTTGTTTACAGCTTAAGATTTAAGAAAAAGAGCCCCTGACTGGAAATCTGCCTCCCATAGAGAAATAAGGAATTATGAACAAAAATAACAACCACCTGGTCAAGATTCATAGGATCATCATGACCAGAATCAAGTCAACTAAAGTCAATTGACCAAGAACAAAAACTTTTTACACAACTTACCAGAACCTTGCTGATAGCCAGATATCTGCAGTTGTCTATCACTTCCCAATTTTAACCCTCACCTGTTTCCCCCTTTCTTAGCATAAAATAAACTTGAATTCTACTCAAAGATGGTTCTTTAGGACATTAGTCAGCCATATTTTTGATTTGTTAGCTTTCCAAATAAAGTCACTTTTCCTTGCCCCAATACTTTGTCTCTTGACTTACTGCCTTGTCCTATAGCAAGCAGTATGAGCTTGGACTTGGTTACAAAAGACAATTTCAATTAAAATTTGAGTATTAGAAATTGTATATTACAAAAGGCAATCATTGTTAATTAACTTAATACAAATATCACATAATACTCCACTGAAGTGAATTTAGAGGCTAAATTTGGTTTACCTGTATAAAGAAACATCATATTTTGACAGGTTCTAAAATAAAAAAGGCATTGTTATTTAGGACAAAATATTATAGACATATATATCATGATTACTAGAAAATATTATACATTATTTATTTTCATAGTGGAAAATTTAGGTCCAATAAATTATATCCATATATTATTCTTTCAGCAAATAATATTTCTTGTGGACACAGACATGCATTTTGGAATTTCTCAAACTAATAGTTCAACAGATGCTTTTTTATGCTAGACTTTATGATTTTCAGAATAAATTTTAACAGGTTTAACATTTAGCTATCAAATCTCCATATGTAAAAATTTTTTCTTTGGGTGGTTAAAATATTGTTTTAAATTGTCTTATAAAATAAATCCATAACTTTCTTATTTCTGTGCTCTTTGCATCACAAATATTTTTGAAGAATATGTTTATTGAAGTGCTTTCCAGTAATGGAGGAAATAAGTTACTCTACGTGGATTCTTTTCTGTTACAAGTTATTATTTGTTTTATACATGGTTTTCTTCCATGACAAGGTCTCATTTTTCTGGCATATACAGACAGTCCGTGACTCACAATGCTTTGTCTTATGAATTTACATTTTTACAATGATCTAAAAGCAATATGCACTCAATATAAACTCTACTTTTTTATTGAAATATAGTTAATTTACATCCCGTGATAATTTCTACTATAAAATAAATTGATTTATTTATAGTGCACAGACATCTATTCTCTTTCAAATTCTTTTCCCACATAGATTAGCACAGAATATTGGTAGAGTTCTCTGTGCTATGCAGAAACTCTACTTTGAATTTTGAATGTTGATTTTTTTCTGGCCCAGTGATATGCCATATAATACTTTCTCATGATGCTTTCATCATCATGAAAAATGTGAGTCACAGCCCTGCCAGCCAAGTAATCACAAGGGTAAATGACTGATACATGTACCCATTCTGTACCCATATACCTATCATGTTTTTCATTTTCAGTAGAGTATTCAATAAGTTATATGAGATAGTCAACACTTTATTATGAAAAAGCCTTTGTGTTAGATGATTTTGCTCAACTAAGAGGCTACTACTATGTGTTCTGAGTACATTTAACATAGGCTAAGCTAAGCTATAATGTTCATTATGTTAGGTGTAGTAAATGCATTTTCAACTGATATTTTCAGTGTATAATGGTTTTATCAGTTATGTCCTGATAAACCCATCACAACTGAGGAAAATATGCCTATTAAAACAGAGTCTAAATGTAAAAAAAATTTTGTTGTGGTTCTCTTGTGATGCAGTGGGTGAAGGATCCAGCATTGTCACTGTAGAGGCCTGAGTTGCTGATGTGGTGTGGGTTGGATCCCTGACCCAAGATTTTTCACATGCTACTGAGTTGGCCAGAAAAAACAACAACCAAAAAAAAAAAACCCCACAAAAAAACCACTTTGTCATTCTATATCTTTATACCATATTTCAAAATAAACTTAATCAGAGCATTCTTGATATGTGTTTACAATGGAGCATAATAGAAAGTCAGAAGTAATTAAAAAGGTTTTCCAATTTGACAAAAGAGACAAGGAATACCACTCTAATACAACTGTTGTGAAAACATTTGTAATTTGTTTATACTGAACCATTTATCTTCTTAGTCCCTGATTCTGTTATCCATTTGCAGGTTAAATGTCGTAATCAGAGTTGTCAAATCCACTTAGTGATCTATAAATTAAAGTTGACCTTCCAATTTAAATCTTTTCAAGTTAATGTAGATTAAAATTACTGCGTGAAAAAAGCATTATTTAAATGTACAATAAGTATCAAAACATTTACTGCCAAAACCAGATTGATTTGAGGCACCAGAATGATAAGCATAATTTCTTTAGAGTTCATTATTTTTAATTTAGTAAAGAAAATAAAACGAAAGAAGCATCTTCTTAGATTTTATCTTTACAGTCAAGAGAAGCTATAATATTTATAAAGTGTCCCCATTACTACAACCTGCCAAGTAATAGTCAGCCCCAAACTCATGAGGTGGTGGGAACTCTAATATTATCAAGAGACATAAACCTACTCAATACTAAAAAGATTTGTAGAGAATAAGCTATGCAAGGTTTAGAGGAAGAGGTGGGGTGGAGAGAGAGAGAGAGGGAGGAAGGAAACACCTTCTTCAGAGAAATGCCTGTGGACCTTATCAATTGGAAGGTGAACAGTCTTTAAGTTTTGGGTGAGGAGTTGATGTTTGTTCCAAAGCAGTAAAACAAACCATGCAACACCATGACTGATCAAAATATGGTTCTTGATAAAGCAATGATGGTAGGTAGGTTGGATGAGTGAGATAGTAAAAGAAAGGCAGGAAAGGAGAGGTGTGGTATGTGTTGAAAAAGTCCAGGTTCCCATCCTCCCACGTGGTTTTATAAACTCTAAAAGCATTGATAATTACTACTCTAAAGGCTTCCTCCTCCAATGAATACTTCTCTTTCTTAAGGACTTATAGATCCTTATTCCTGAAAGACAATACAAGGTAATTCATCTTCTTAGTGAAATCTATTTTAACCTTTAAAAAAACTCCATCTTTTTTTCCCCTTAATTTAACATGAGGTAAAATAATCTAACATTTTTGATTGTCAATTACATGTCAGTCTTTGAAACTTTCAAATGTTATGTCATTCCCTTGTTCCTGAAGCAAATATTCATGCTTTAATTACTCTTGTGAGGAAACTGATAAAAAATTCAGTCCCAAACACCCTACTTTTTTTTTTAACTTCTTACTCAAATGCAATTCTATCTAGCAATTCTCACTAATGGCATAATAAAGTATTTAAATGTACTTTTCATTGTTTTATTTTGATTTGCCAGGCTTTTAAATATTTATATTAATAGAATTCTTATATATCTGTGTAAATTTTTAATTCATGACATTTAAATTCAACATATAATACATACTATATATGCACATATATTAGGAATATAACATATTTTATGCATATGTCAGATTCAGCACAAGAGACACTTTTAATGGACATGCTCTCCTGCCAGTTTGAAAGGATAATTTCATATACTAAATAGTGCTATTTTCCTAGCCAAATTTAATTAGGTAAAATTCAATATAATGTTATTTGTGGTTTCTTATTTTAAGTGGCCATGCTGCATTAATTCAAGATACTAAAATGGATAACATTAATTATTATGAAGCCTTTAATTTTCAGATGCTTTCAGGGCAGGGTTATTATTTCCATTTTACAAATGAGGAAAGACAAGCTCAGAGGTTAAGTGGTTAAATTACATAAGCTTCAAAGAAAATTTCAAACCCAAGAGGCCAAACTACTAGCTAATTCTCTTGCTCCCCTATTTCACAATTCAAAAGCCATTTTTGAAGAGTGTATTACATAACTCTCAATGCAGGTATATTTATTTTTGGTTGATATGAAGTATTCTGTTCAGAATGATCACTTTAGGGAACAGGTTTTCAGCATATGTCAACATAAAAGATGATGGTGACATAAATAATTATGATAGATTGTCTACATATTTGATCTGAATTGAGGTTTCAAACAAACTCATCTTGCTGCTAATATATTTAGGGAATTGTTTAAATTGCTTGCAATATGAGCTAGCTATTTGTAACCTTCTGTCTTCCTAGGTGTTGATAAAGATAAATCACCACATCATTTTATGTGCTTTTCTTTCTACCCCCATCTTACTGTGTTGCACACCGAACACATCACAGTCCTGTCATTATTAGGGATGATTAGGTTTAGGAAACTTTAATATAATTTTCCATTATGTTATCTTTTAATAAAACTTTGTATATTGATAAGCATTTTTTATTTTCCTTGCACTCTCACACTCTGATTTATATCGTCCAAATTCTTTTCCTTAAAATTACTCCACATCTTTTTTTTTTCTCAGATATGGATCCTGTGTCACGTTTCCATGTTTTTATAATATGATAGAATTTGAAAAATGTAGTAGTATTTAAAATTTTACAATAAGAACTTCAATTAACTCACGTTTAATTTGTTTTTTGGTCATTGATAAACTAGACTTGCACTTTATTCTTCATTATTATTCCCATCAACCTGTAGTGGATATTAATCAATTTCTGACTACATGGGTTATGGGAGATTTATAGCTAAATAAACTGTTATTTTCCTTCTTCTCCCTCAATAATTCCAAGCATCCTGATTAACTATTATTTCTCTAAACTTTCTTTTCTAGGTATATTCAAAATAATATATGTGGTCAACTTTATAATCAATTCAATAGAAAATAATCAGTTAGATATCAGTGGGCTCAAAAACTATCAAAATTGTTTGAGGTAGATTCTTTGGAAAAAAAACTGAGTAGAGCATACTAAATGACCCATAAAGTCTACCCGCTTTCTCTCTAAGGAGAAATTTAGAAGAGGGAAATAAATGAGAATAATTATAGCCCTCCTTGCTGCAATTGGTCTCAGCATTTGGTATTTATGACCGCATCATGCATCACCCATTTTAAATTTCCCTCCCTGTAAGTTATCACCATAGAAAATATCGGCTGTTGATGTGACCAAAACTCTTTTTCTTTTTCTTTTTTTTTTTTTGTCTTTTTGCCTTTTCTAGGGCCACTCCTGAGGCATTTGGAGAGTCCAATCTGAGCTGTAGCCGCTGGCCTACACCACAGCCACAGCAATGCAGAATCTGAGCCACGTCTGCGAACTACACCACAGCTCAGGGCTATGCCGGATCCTTAAACCACTGAGCAAGGCCAGGGATTGAACCCTCAACCTCATGGTTCGTAGTTGGATTCATTAACCACTGAGCCATGATAGGAACTCCGTGACCAAAACTCTTTTTCCGAGAGAGTCTAAGACTTTGATATCATTCAGAATTCTTAAACCATGGTTTCAATACCTGTACAATCATGGTTAAAAGTAGACAAAAGAGGAACAAGAGGAGCCCAAGTAAAACTGACTGGTTCCATACATATTCCTTCATCTCAATTTGTATAAAATGGCCTGCAACCTCCTGCTGATCATGGCCAATTATCTCCAACAAAATGGTGACTCTTCTTTCAACTATTCATTCCTAGATGGAAGTCAAATGAGCCCAGATGGCAGGCATAGCTTGCATTTCAACTGGCTGTTTTTCGTATCCACTGGCAGGCATGTGCCAACTTTGGTCAGAACTTTTAACCTTGTAATTCCAGCAAGCCAATGAGAATTCCTCACCTTGTTTCCAAGACACATGTGTATTTACATAGTATGATGTACATATATTGCACATAGTACATAATGAAAAATGAAATCCATCTTTTCAGAATTTATTCCTTACTTAGATGCCATTTCAAAACTGCTTTCTATAAGAGTTTCTATTGCTATGTCAGAAAGGCTTACTTTGGATGACCAATAGATACCATAGTAATGAGTTCACTATAGAACCTCTCTCCTCTGATGTTAGTATTCTGGATGAATTTTATGGTATATGAGATTCCCTACCTCTGTATCAGAAACTCTGACCATGAGTAGCAGAGCTAAGGAAGGTTAGGCTGGCATTAAAACTAAATCCATACCTGAGATGATAAGACAAGGTTGTCTATTATTTCATATCTAATTTTATGTCATCCCAAATGCTGTTAATATTGTTTCAAAGTCAGTTTTCTTTCAAATAAAGTAATTGAAAAAAAGATGGATTTAACCTCTTCTCAAATATTAACCATTATTATTGCTCTTCTTTCTGTTCTATGGAAACAAGCATCTGGGTTTTTTGGGTTTTTTTTTTTTTTTCGGTCAATTATTTTTAGTCTAAAGAGCTTCCTTTAATTAATATAATACAAGTCTGTGAAGCATAAAATCTCTCAGCTTAATTTCTGTCTAAAATTTTTTTTTTCTCACACACTGGGAAAATTTTTCTATAGTGACAAATTTTATTTCCCCCTTACGTTATGCATTTCTTTGCATTGTTTCTACCCAAAAGTCATTCATTTTGTACTATATCTATTTTGCTTTTGGTTCTTTAAATGTTTTTCTTTATATTTGAATTCTTTCAGTTGTATATGATATGCCTGTGTGTGACTTCTTTTTATTTTTATCCTGCTTGGATTTCAGTGAAAATTTTGAATTTACAAGTTGATGTTATTCTACCTAATTATTATAAGTGAACCACTGTTCTTTCATAGTTATCTAGGAATCAATCACACATTTTAATTCTATTACATTTTAAAACATAACAGATTATATTTAATTCACTTACTGTTGCTCCACAGGTCACTAGAGTTCAATGCAATCTATTCACATTTTCAATCCTTTTTTCCCTTTATTCTTAAGATTTAATCATTTCCTTTGATCTGTCTACAAGTTAATTAATGAATTTTACCCTCAGGATTTCTAATCTGCTTTTAAGCCCATCCAGAAGACTATTTCAGATATTAGACTTGTCAGTTCTGGGATTTATTTTTAAGAATTTCCTTTCTCCTGAAATATTTCATCATTTTACTCACGATGCCTGTTTCCCTTCTTCTTGAATATATTTGCAATATATGCATGAATATTTTTCTGCTAATTATAATAACTGGACTATCGAGGGAAAATTTATATTTAAGACTTTTTTCCTTTTTTCCTTTGGCATGGGTTGCATTTTCTCGCTTCTTAGCATATCTAGTGATTTCTGATCTTATATTAACTTGTTCATATGCTTGGTAGGGATGATGTATTTTCTAATATCTCTTTAAAAGTTGTTGGATTTTCCAAGTTACTCACAGAATGTAAAATGGATCTTTTACATTCTGTATGATTTTGTCAATGCAATTCTATTCCTGTTTTGAATTTAGTATAACGATCTAAGTGTTACCTTTACTAGGATTTCACCTGAATACCTGGAATTCTCAGTGAATTCTTGATACTCAGGAAAAGGGGGAACATCAGTCACTCAGTGTCATCCTGCATGACTCTGATATTACTGCTCAGCTCTCACACCAAGGCAAGAATCTCTTCTATGCCTTGTAGACACCAATCTTTCATTGATATAGTCAGTATTGGCTGAAGTCCTGTGACAAATCACCAAAGAGGTATCTAAAACTTATTTGTGTAGGATTGACTCCTCTCTGACAACATACCTTAAAAATTCAGGTTCCATCAGCTGCTCCAAACTCCCATCTCTACCACATTCCTCTGTGAATCTCTCATTCTCCCTGGTCTCAAGTGCCTCTATAATGGCAGGCAAGTAACTTCAACACAGAAAGGTAGAGTAATAATAATAGCTATAGTAATAATAATGTGTGAAATACACATATTTTAAGAATTAGACTTGCATTACTTTTGCTTAACCCTAGCCTCATGTATTTAGTATTCTTATATAGTTGTCCAAAGTGGCTATACCGTCCTACATTTCCATCAACAATGAATGGGAACTGCTATTGTTCTACATCCTCCCCAGCATTTGATAGTCAGTGTTCTTGATTTTGGTCATTCTAATAAATGTGAAATTTGCATTCCACTGATGACATATATGATAGACTATCTTTTCATATGCTTAATTGATGTCTTTATATCTTCTTTGCCAAAGTATGTGGCATCAATATTTTTTGCACCACATTCTGTTGCCATTTTGCTTTGGCTTATTTCCCCACTGAAATCCACACTCTGTGTACTTCTTGCTCAGTAGTGGAATTCCAGAAAATTATTATAAAATTAGACTCTCTTTTGCATGGAAAACTCAGCTCCTCAAACCTTGCCTTACCCTTGTTTTGTTTTGTTTTTTCCAACACCAACAACAATGACAATCAGTCAATACATTTTAGGTAAACAGAAGATAGATATACGTAATTAGAAATAAAAATACATATCAATGTTGGAAAATTTATCTTTCTCTTAAATGAATTCAGATTTAATTCCTAAAGAGTATTTATTCCACAGCTGAAACAAAGAAAATAGTAGAATTTTATCACTTCCGTGTTCATAACCTATCTTATGGGATTTTTTTCTTTTTCTCACCTGTTATGCTATGTTTGTATTGCAGATCTTATCACTGATATTACCTCATATTTCTTCTTCAGCAGATATTTATAAAAATTCAGGTTACTCATTTTCGCTCCATTTTACAAAAGTTTAAGATATAGATGACAATGGTTTATCTCATATTTTAAGAATACTGCAATGTGTATGTCCTTAATTCTGGGAGGAAAGAGTGTAAGATGAGTATTACTACTGTTGTTACTACTGCTGTTATCAAATCCAATACAACTCATTAAATGTTGGGCCTTATGTTTTCAGGAATTGGTGCTTTAAAGAACAATTATAAAAATCATGATATTAACAAAGAGCATAGCAAAAATACATACAGAGAAAAAGCATTCTATTGAGAAGGATAGCACTAGGCAAAAAGTCTGAAATAATGAATTTATATGACAATAGCAAGAATACCCACAATTAATATTTCTGAGATAGTCATGGAAGCAGCACCTAAGTAAAACATGGAACTAACATGGGCTGAATAGACAGTGGAACGATGCAAGATCAGTGACAGTGAACAGGAGGGCTGATTCTCTAATGGCAGAAAAAAAATGAAGGAACAAGTAAGAAAATCTCATAATACACTGAAAGACAATAAGTTGGCAAATTCTGAATCAGTTTTAGACAAAGTATTTTTAAACTTTATTTATTTATTGAAAAAGGATTTATTAAGCACTTATGTATTAATTTCACACACAAATGTACATGTAACATGTTTGTGCACGTGTTATGTCTATAAATTCTTAAACACATATATGTACACATATATGTATATAGGTAGTTTTTCACACTTCTCAAAGATCTAGCTCTTGCTTTCACTGATGTTCTCTACTTATTTTTTTGTTTACCACTTCACTGACTTCTTAGATTCGACCAAAAGTTTAAATTTGTAAAAGTACATTTATTACTCAGATTTCACTTATTCTCTATGTTGAATGCTAAATATTGTTTAGTATTTTATTTAAAATGTTTTGCTCGCATTTTGTATGTAATAATATTATGACTATTTTCACATGTATATCTCTATCTGTTTTTTTTTCTATGAAACCCATATTCACTTAAACTATCTATTAATACACTGAAATAGAAGATATAAAATTATAAATAACATACATTGCAGTAACTGTTGTAATATTAGTTGAATTTTTGAGTTTTTTAAATATTGGTGTTTTTGTGTTTACTTGTGTATATATATCTTGTATATTGGCATACTATATTTATACATAGAAATCACATTTATTTATAAACTTACCAGAAAAGTAACACAAATATTGTGCCTAAATACATATATGTAAATGTACATAGTTTATATACATATAGTAATGTGAGACATCATAGTTGTGATTTCCTTCTTCGTATAAAATTGATAAGATTGTTAATTTACAAGATAGGGCATACACTCAACTTTAACTTTTTTTTTGTCTTTTTTTTGCCTTTTCTAGGGCCGCTTCCTGTGGCATATGAAGGTACCCAGGCTAGGGGTCTAATCAGAGCTGTAGCCAAAGGGCTACACCAGAGCCACAGCAACACAGCATCCGAGCCACATCTGTGACCTACACCAAAGCTCATGGCAACGCCAGATCTTTAACCCACTGAGCAAGGCCAGGGATTGAACCCACACCCTCATGGTTCCTAGTCGGATTTGTTAACCACTACACCACGATGGAACTCCAACTTTAACTTTTTAATTTCATATTTTGTTTTATATGTAATTTTTATTCATTTGCATGCTTATTTGATTTTTAATGTGATATGAATTTTTGTCTAACAATGTTCTATATCCTTATTTATCTTTGAAATAATAATACACATATATTTGATTTGTGAATAAATATCTTATATCTAAAGACAATTTTAATAGTATTATCCTTGCCCAATGGCATATATATATAATATAATGTATATTTTAAATATGAATCTAAATAATTAAATCCAAAGTTAGTAGAAGGAAATAAATCACTAAGATCAGAGAAGAAATAAATTAATACAAACTAAAAAAAAAGAAAAAGACAATATAAATGAAACTAAAGAGCCTGGAAAGTTAAACAAAATTGATAAACTATTAGCCCAATTTATGAAGGAAGAAGAGAGAGGGCCCAAATCAATAAAATCAGGCATGAACAATGAGAAGTTACAATCAACACCACAGAAATACAAAGCCTTATATTATATTACTATGAACAACTATACACCAATAAAATGGATAACCTAGAAGAAATTGACAAAATCCTAGAAATATATAATCTTCCAAGATTGAACCAGAAAGAAATAGAAAACATGAACAGACCAATAACCAGTAGCAAAATGGAATCAGTAATTTAAAAAACACCCAACAAACAAAAAAGTCAGGACTTGATAATTTCATAAGTGAATTCTACCAAAAATTTAAAGAAGAGTTAATATCTTTCTCAAATAATTCCCAAAAGTCTGTGAGAAAGAACTACTTCTAAACACATGCTACGAGACCAGCATCACCCTGATATCATAATCAGACAAAGATATTGCAAAAAATAGAATTATAAGCCAATATTGCTGATGAATATAGACACAAAAATTCTAATAAAGCATTAATAAATGGATTGAAATAATATATTAAAAGGATCATACACCAAGATCAAGTGAGATTTATCTCATGGATGCAAGAATGGTTCAATATGTGCAAATCAATCACTGTGATACAATACATTGACAATTTGAATAAAATCATGCAGTCATCTCAATAAATGTAGAAAAAGCTTTTGAAAAAACAGTCTCTATTTATAATAAATACTCTCCACAAAGTGAGTATAAAGGAAACATACCTCAACATAATAAAGATTATATACTACAAGCCCATAATTAATGACACATTCAAAGTGAAAAGCTGAAAGCATTTTCTGTAAGATCAGGAGAAAAGACAAGGATGTTCATTCTCTTTGCTTTTATTCAACAAAGTATTGTAAATTGTAGACACAGAAATCAGACAAGAAAAAAGAAATGAAAGGAAACGAATTTGGAAAGGAAAAAGTAAAACTGTCAGTTTATGCACATGACATGATATTATCCATAGACAATCTTAAAGATGTAATCAAAAAACTACTAGAAAGCATCAATGCATTTGGTAAAGCTGAAGGGTATAAAATTACTACACATAAATATGGTGCACTTTTAATCACTAACAAGAAACTACCAGACAGAGAAATAAAGAAAATGATCCTATTTACAATTTTTTTCAAAAAGGATAAAATACCTAGTAATACATCTAAGGAGGTAAGACACTGATGCAGTAAGTTAGAGTTGTCACAAACAGATTAAAAGATATAGCATGCTCATGGATTGGAAGAATTAATTTTGTTAAATGACCAAACAGAAAATATTTACAAATGATATGACTGATAAGGGTTTAATATCCCAAATATATAAACAGTTAATACCATTCAACGACAAAAACAAACAAAAGCAAAAAAACAAACAAAAAGCTGGTTTAAAAATGGGTAGATAATTTCAATAGATACTTTTGCAAAGAAGACATATATGGCCAACAGACACATGTAAAGAGGATAAACATCACTAATCATCAGGGAAAGGCAAATCAAAATGACAATGCTATTGCCTCACACCTGTCAGAATGGCTTTCATCAAAATGACTGCAAATAATAAATGTGAGCAAGGATGGGGAGAAAAAGCAATCCTAGAACATTGTTGGTGGGAATCTAAATTGTCACAGCCACTATGTCAAACAGTATAGAAGTTCCTCAAAAAACTAAAAACAGAAGTACCATATGAATGAAAAATTGTACACCTGGGTACATATCTAAAGAAAATGGAAAAACTAATTTGAAAAAGTACATGTACCCCAGTGTTCAGAGCAGCATTGTTTACAACAGAAATGGTACTGAAGAAACCCAGCTGTCCATCAATAGATGAATGGATAAAGAAGATCACTCAGGCATAAAAAATAATTAAATTTGTCATTTGAAACAACATGAATGCACCTGGAGTGTATTATGCTTAGTGAAATAACTTATATTAAGAAAAACAGTCTATTATCATTTATATGTGAAATCTAAAAATAAAACAAAAGAATAAATATAACAAAACAAAAATAGCCTCAGAGATACAGGCATAAATTTGTAGTTATCAACGCAGAGAGGGAAGGCTGAAGGAACAAGATGAGGATAGTGCATTAAAAGGTCCAAACTACTAAATTTAAAATTTTTAAAACGCTACTAGGATATATTATTAGCAAAATGAATATATCCAATTTTTATAATAACTTTAAAATGGAGTATAGTCTATAAACATTTTGAGTCCCTATACTTAATATTTAAATCAACTACAAAAAAGTTGATAAACAAAACAAAACACATTTGCACAGTGCATGTTTATAAACATTTTCTATTTTTCTTCATATTTTCTGGTATAATGCTTATTTTAGTGAGCTACCAAACATGTATTAGTATGTGGTGGGACTAGTCCCTCTACCCAAACTATAATTGTTTCTTTATTCTCTAAGAATAATTCAGGACAGCAGAAATAAGGTGGAAATGTAAACTGGTACAACAATTATGTAAAACAGTATGGAGGTACCTTAGAAAACTAAATATATAGAACTACCACAGGACCCAGCAATACCACTCTTGGGCATATATCCTGTCAAAACTTTCCTTGAAAAAAATACATGCACCTGTATGTTCACTGCAGCGCTATTCACAGTAGCCAAGACATGGAAACATAAATGTTTATTGACAGCTGAATGGATTAAGAAGATGTGGCATAAATACAGGATAGAATACTACTAAGCCATAAAAAGAACAAAATAATTCTATTTGCTGCAACATGGATGGAACTAGACTCTCATATTCAGTGAAGTATGAGAAAAAGTGAAGTATGAGAAAAGTATAAAGTCAGAAAGAGGAAGACAAATACCATATGATATCATTTATATCTGAAATCTAATATATGGAACAAATGAAACTTTCCACAGAAAAGAAGCTCATGGACTTGAAGAACAGACACGTGGTTGCCAAGGGGGAGAAGGAAGGGGAGGGAGTGAGATGGACTGGGAGTCTGGGGTTAATAGATGCAAACTATTGCATTTGGCATGGATAAGCAATGAGATCCTGCTGTATAGCACAGGGAACTATATCCAGTCGCTTGTGATGGAATATGATGGAGGATAATGTGAGAAAAAGAATATATATTTGTACGTATGACTGGGTCACTTTGCTATAGGGTAGAAATTGACAGACTACTGTAAATCAAGTATAATGGAAAAAATAAAAATCATAAAAGTAAAAAAAAAGAAATAAAAACAGTGTGGTAGAGCCAGTCACTTTGTTTCATCCAAAATCTTTATTTACTTCTCCAGAATTCAGAAACAACAATTAATGCTTAAATTTTCTCAGGAGTGTGTGTATGTCAATAATTAATAGTATTTTCTCCTTTCAGAAACATGGTACATTTCTGTTTTCTGTTCTTTTATGGTATAAAACAATGTAATAGTTTTCTCCTCAAACTCCATCATATTTATTTGGTATTCTATTTTATATTTTTAATAACCTATGGAATATAGTTTTAAATTTAAGTTTCAAACTAATTAATACTGCTTTTAGAAATACATTAATTTTAAACCAACTTAACTAGATTTTTTACTAGTTTATTTCACTCTTGTTTCACTTGGGTTGTCTATGCAGGTAATTTTAAATAGGGATAAGGCAGTCTTAATTTTTCAGATATTCTCTATGTGAATTGTGTCACCTTCAGAACCTCGATGTATTGAGACTTATGGTAGACTGTATACTTGTATCTTTCCAATAATTATTATTTGGGCTCTGGAATTACACAGCTATTTTCTACTAAGAAAAGTTTTAAATCAGTGTTTATGTGAGGTACTTTCATATCTACTATCAAAAGGAATGTTTGTATATACAGCTTTTTAGGTGCTATTTTACTGAGTATCATCTAATGATTCTGTTATTCATGAAGTAAACTTGTGGTTACTTTTATGTGGTGACTGTCCTTCTCTGAAGATAAAAATGAATCTTCCCATCTTCTTTAAGAAGAAACTCTTTATCTCAGCCCTAGTTGATTTTCCTGCAAAGTTATCTGACAATAGCCTTCTCATCTTTTCCTTATCAGCACATTGAATCCTATCTTTAGGTTTCTATCTTGCAACATGTATCAAATAAAATTTAAAAATTAACAATGTATATTATCATGTTAAACTCAACAACTGGTTATGAGAAATCCATCAGTGTATCCATAAAAGTAAGTTCTAGTATTTGTAAATGTTCTCTTATTCCTTCAATACAATGTTTCTTTGTGAAACTACTGTTTACATTTTACATGATTTCCATTTTGATAGCATTTCCCTTAACTTAAATTTCTGCCAAGAGAAACCATGAAATAGCTCATGTATTTAAAAATGTTTAGTGGGTAATATCAATATGAATATATTAGATCATCTAAAAAGGTAGTAGTTTGTTGGTATTTGTTCTGATTCATAAATATCAGTGTTTTTTTTCTGATGGTATATTATTATGAGGTTTATATTGTTTAATGTTTAAAATAGTTACATCATTTACTAATATACTAAACATAAACATGTGTGAGTTAATATATGTAAAGTTATATAATATATCATATTAGTCTCTTTGGGGTACCATAGTAAAATGCACGGCTTAAATAACAACAACAAAAAATATTTTCTAACAGTTCTGGAAGCTGCAAGTCCCAGATCAAGGTCCAACAAGTTGGTTTCTTGTCAGAGCTCTTTTCCTAGCTTGCAGAAAGCTGCCCTCTAGCCATGCTGACATGCACCTTTTATTTTTCAATGGTACAGAGAGAGATAACTCACTGATGCTTCTTCTTTTTTTAAATTTTAGTTGATTTTCAATGTTGTGCCAATTTCTGCTGTAAAGCATAGTGTTTCTTCTCATAATAACACAAATTCTATCAGTTAAGAGCCCCATCCTTATGAACTGATTTACTATTAATTATTTTCTTACTACAAACACAGCCACCTTGGTGAATAGTACTTCAACACGTCTTCTGGGGGAAACAGGCGTTTTGTCCATAGCATGCACCTGGTTTTATATTGCTAAGTAGGACTATACATTTCTTAACTATTCCTTATCTTGCATCACATTATTAGTGGTGATGCTTTCTAATTCAGATGCCTCCATTTATACAGTTGTTGGGTTTTCAAATATAGAAAATCAAACTGAGCATGACTTCAAGTTACCTACTCATAAATACTACTCAAAATAGTTTTAGAACCATTGAATTAATATATAATCTCTTAAAGTTATCAAACAAAAATTAAAGAGAGAAGGGAAGAACATATTTCCCCTCACTATATCTATAGAATTAAAGTTGAATAACTCTCAAGAGTTACTAAACTATTTCATGAACAATCTCTTAACATTGTTGGGACAAAAGGCACACTCTCATTTTTAGTTTTGAGATAAGGGGTTTTATTTAATGTGAGTGATTCAGAAGGGGGTTCACCTTACACATATCCTTTCTTCAGCTGTATTCAACAATAACTGGGGCTCCAAAATGAAAGTAAGTGAAAGTAATTTTTTTTTTGCCATCATGTAACCATAGTTTCATAGAGGGCAGAAGTACGACAGAGCAAATACAGAGAAAAACTACATGCCTTCTTCTGACCAATATACCTGTACACAGGATTGGAGAGCTGCCAAATCAGCCCAGTTAATTACAAAGAAATATTAATTTTTAAGAATTTTTTAGGAGTTCTCATTGTGGCTCAGTGGATTTAGGACCCAACATTATCTCTGTGAGGATACAGGTTCGAGCTCTGCTCTAGCTCAGTGGGTTAAGGATCCAGCATTGCCACAAGCTACGGTGTAGGTCACAGATGTGGCTCAGATCTGTCATTGCATAGACTCTTTTATTCCTTTAAGAGTCATGTAGATTAATGCCATTATTCATGCATCCCTTCTTTACCTCAATCTTCACCAGAATTGCAAGGCTTTCATATCAATCAGTTAACATATATCTTTATCCTTACAGTATTATTTTCATCAGATAATTACCTCAACCATACTTTGTTAGTGAATACAATATTCTTCCACCAAGCTTCCAGAAATTTAAGATTTAATCAGAAAAATGCTTACATTTTCAACTTCTCTGAATATTCCCTTCATGTTTTAATGGAAACTCAATGTTTATATGAGGAAACTATTGTGCTATCTGTCCTCTCAAGAAGAGATTTTCTTTTGTTCAAAAATCATATGCCAAGGGACTGGATATAAATGTATTGTTCCTTGTTCTACTTTAAAAAGCATTTCTATTAACCTTCTTTATGCAACTGAAAAGGGCTTAATCTCTAGAATATATAAACAACTTATACAACCCAGCAGCAAAAAAACCAATCAAGCAATGGAAAAATGGGCAAAAGACCTGAATAGACATTTCTCCAAAGAAGATATACAGATGGCCAACAAACACATGAAAAAATGCTCAACATCGCTGATTATAAGAGAAATGCATGTCAAAACTACCATGAGATACCACCTCACACCCGTCCAAAGGGCCATCATTCATAAGTCCACGAATAACAAGTGCTGGAGGGGCTGTGGAGAAAGGGGAACCCTCCTACACTGTTGGTGGGAATGTAAACTGGTACAGCCACTGTGGAGAACAGTCTGGAGATACCTTAGAAATCTATTATAGAACTTCCATATGACCCCACAGTCCCACTCTTGGGCATCTATCTGGACAAAACTCTACTTAAAAGAAACACATGCACCCGCATGTTCATTGCAGCACTATTCACAATAGCCAGGACATGGAAACAACCCAAATGTCCATCAACAGATGATTGGATTTGGAAGAGGTGGTATATATACACAATGGAATACTACTCAGCCATAAAAAAGAATGACATAATGCCATTTGCAGCAACATGGATGGAACTAGAGAATCTCATACTGAGTGAAATGAGCCAGAAAGACAAAGACAAATACCATATGATATCACTTATAACTGGAATCTAATATCCAGCACAAATGAACATCTTCTCAGAAAAGAAAATCATGGACTTGGAGAAAAGACTTGTGGCTGCCTGATGGGAGGGGGGAGAGAGTGGGAGGGATCGGGAGCTTGGGCTTATCAGACACAACTTAGAATAGATTTACAAGGAGATCCTGCTGAATAGCATTGAGAACTATGTCTAGATACTCATATTGCAACAGTAAAAAGGGTGGGGAGAAAAATGTAAATGTAATGTATACATGTAAGGATAACTTGATCCCCTTTCTGTACAGTGGGAAAATTAAAAAAAAAAAAAATAAAAAATAAAAAATAATAAATAAATAAATAAATAAATTCAGGAGCAAAAAAAAAAGAAAAAGAACAAACAAAACTGCTCTTTTGAAAACATGACCAATAACCTCTGCTTGTTCTTGTTAGTTTTGACCATCCAGATGTTTATCTACCTGGATATGTCCTTTCTCCTTTAGTGTTCATATCATTACTCTTGAGTTAATTCACTTCCACATATATGATTCATTTAGTATCTTAGTCTCGTAGTACTTCAGCTTCCTCAGATCCAATCATCTCTTCCTCTATTCTACCCCTAAAACCATTTGCATCTTGTCACCCTAGACCTCATAATCAACAGTATCTGTAATACTTTCAAAATCTCCATTTCAAACACCTATTCCTTCTCCATCTCTGCATAGACTTCAGGTACATGTAATGAAGTACTTACTCCAGTTCATATTACCTACCTAGGTCAGTAGTATAACCATTCATTTGTCAGTATATTTAACCACTCTATTCTTTCACTGTTCTCTCTGGCAATAACAGTGAAAAATAATATTTAAATATTATGCTGCTTGAGTGCTTTGGATCATCCATGATATCACATATCATAGTGAAGAGTTTGACTTTTATTATAAGCATGATGAGAACCAATAAAATATTAATCAAAAACGTACATGAAATGGTTTGTAATTTGAACAGAATCCAAACTGCTGTGTGGAAAATGGTTTGAAAGTTACACGATTAAGACTCGAGAAACCAGGTGAAATTTTTGGCAGTGGTCATTAAAGAAAGGAAACATTTTGGTGAAATGAATACAGCATAATATGGCGATATTTTTCAGGTAAAACCTCTATGTCTGGATTGTTAAGTCTTGATTACAAGCAAACTCCTGGTTCTTTGGAGTGTGAGTGTGATAAGGAGGATATAAAGTTGGAAAGAACAGATATTGTATTGTAGATTGTAATTTTTGCCAGTAAGGTTTAAATCACTAAACAATATGCATTGGCAAGAAAATACTAACTTGAATTACATTAGAAATTCAAAATTCACCCAGTTTATACAATTTGAAGATTGTCCTACATTGAAAAACTGTTAAATATTCAGTGAACAATTGAACATTTTAAATTGTATATCAATAACTTTGCTGGTATAAGCATATCTTGATATCTTTATTAAAAATTGTACTTTTCCAGAAGGAATTTAAAAATCATCTGTCATCAGTTTATAAAAGAAAAGTTTAGATATTATTAAAACTTAAGCAATAGCATAATGTAGTGGGACTTACTGAAGAGAATACATTGCATTTTGAAGCCCTCACTTTAATATTTGTGTGAAATTTTATTTTCCTTACTAGGCATTTTATACCATAATTTCAGAGACAGAGACAGGAATTGATGAGTAATTAAAATTCTACACTCATTATACTGCTAATTATTTTAAAACATAACCTAAATTAATATGGGAGATATAAATCATAGCAATCTCATTAAAATCTGTTTTATTTGGTGTTCTGCCTTGAAGAATTGATTCAAAATCAGATTTTATTCATATTAAAACATAATATATGATAATTTCGTTTCTGATTCCATTTTGGATTTCATTTTCTATTTATATTACATATTACAATATAATAGAAATTTACCTATTTGACTTTTTTGAGAAGTATATTCTATTCCCTTTCCATTTAAATTCCCATTGTATGAATCTAAATAAAAAGTGGTCAGGTAAAAACAACATTTATAAGATGTTACATACATAAATAAAATATGAACCAATAAAACCTCTAATGTTTTTCAAATTGTATGATTCATACTCTACTACATTATCAAGCAATGTGTTCATTTCATCTGGAAATTGGCAAAGAAAAGCTAATATATACCTAAAGGAAATACTGTGGATGATTTTCTTTTGGAAATTTCACACTGTCAATTAAAAGCTTGTTACTGTGTTTTAAGATAATACTATAAATGTATATGCATAAAGAATTACAAAAATGTATAATACTGTATGCAAAAACATGAACCCTTTAAAGAATCTAAATAAAATAAAATAGTGCTTTTGAGGAAGTTCATTGTTCACAAACATGCTTATTCTTATTTATGCTAAATTCTAGATATACCACAATTTAAAAAAAAAACATGAGAACATTAAAATTACCCTCTTAGTTAACTTAATTATGTAAAATTGAAAACCAAATCATATTTTGAAATAGGTAAACACATTCAATTGAAAAGAAGCAAACAGGTTGATTTTCAAATAAAAGTCTAAATTCATCAGAGGTAGCAAATATCAAGGGAAGTCTAATTGTACCAACTACCTTGTGGTTAATGCATAGAAGAAAAATTGTTAGTATACAGAGGCATTCCAAAATGTCTAAGAAAAATTAATTGCAAAGGTTGCTTCAAATCATTATTACATTTGCTATTTCCTTTCTACATGTGCTCATGTATTAATAGTCATTGTAAATACCTTATTATAATTTAAAAGCAAATAAAGTGCAATATTTTATAAATACTTGTATTCTTCAAGATATATTTCTGATTTTGTTGTCTATTTTAAAAGCCCAAAGAACAAACTAGCAGATATAACTGAACTAAGAATAAAATATATTATATTTAAAGCTATATTGGAGTTCCCATCATGGTGCAGCAGAAATGAATCCGACTAGGAAACATGAGGGTGCGGGTTCAATCCCTGCCCTTGCTCAGTGGGTTAAGGTTCCCATGTTACCATGAACTGTGGCGTAGGTTGCAGACGCAGCTCAGATCCCACCTTGCTGTGGCTCTGGTGTAGGCTGGTGGCAACAGCTCCGATTAGACCCCTAGCCTGGGGACCTCCATGTGCCGTGGGTGCAGCTCTAAAAAGACAAAAGACAAAAATAAATAAATTAAATACATAAAGCTATATTAAATGTAGTAAGACTATAGAACACAGTGTTTGGAATAATTTCTCATCTGAAGAATGTTTATTTACTGAATGTTTAATAAAACACACACTTTATACTAAACACTGGAGATACAATTGTGAGAAAGATCCAAATTTTCCTTTTATGTAATATTTCTAGCCATTAACTTCTATAAATATATTTTCACCTTTATTTCTATAAAAGTAAAAAAAAATATATATCTTCCAATATTTTTCATAAGCTTTTAGAAATATTTTATTAATGTTAAGTTCAAATTAATACCTGATGGCTTTAATACATACTGCTATGCAGTTTATTTACAAAATAGCTTATAAATTACATGGTTGATTTGGGAACCTTTCTATAATTGCAGCTCAAATTTATTCTTTTTTTCTTCTCTCTCCAGAAAATACCCATTTTCTTAAAGCTGACTATTAAGAAACTTGTAAGATAATTTTTGCAGTCTGCCTCAATGGCTTTTTAGGCATTTGACTATGGAAAGAAGAAAACAGAGTCAAATAAATTTAAAATAAAGCTTATTATATGGGTATTGATTCTAAAGTGAAACAGTTAAGTAGGATTCTAGCAATCAATCCTGAATGCAAGTATATATTTAGGATTTTTCGTGAAATATTCATTCATAGATACCTGGATTATCAATTTTCTTCAAATGACATTTCTTTTCAGTACAACATTATAGATCTAGAAGACTAAATAATCAAGTCAAATATTATTCTACTATGTGTTACTGATTGAAGGGAAATGTATATGCTTTAGAATCCAGATCAAAACTCTGAGATGTTTTATTGCTCAAGTTCAGGAGCATATATTGGTTTTCTAATCAGTGTATCAAGCACTAACCACTCCTAAGTAGTTTCTATATCTATGTTTCTCACATGATTCGACTGGGTTAATGAATTTGGAAAGGAGACACAGAGGTACAGTGTCATGTCATTCTTATCACATCATATATAGGATACTACTATTTAAATGACTTGTCATTCTTGATGTTGAGCTTGATTGCCTAGCTGAAATACTTTTAGACTTCTCCCCTGTGAAGTTACTCATTTTCACTATGCTTCCCTACTGCACTTTCCTATGCTTCCCTCTTGGAAGGAAGTCACTTGCATAGCTCATACGTAAGGAGAGGAGAGTTACATGCTACTTTCTTGAGTGGAATATATCTGAATAGACTATCTGGCACTTTCTCTGTAGGAGATGTATATATTCTCCATTATTTATTTATTAATTTAGTCAATTATTAATATCATGTGGACTCACTAATACAACTGACACTCAAATAATGTGATGGTTAGGGGCACTGACACTCTGTGTAGCTGAAAAATCCTAATATAAACTTTTAGTTGGCTCTTTTTATATGTGGTTCCTCTGCTTCCTCATATTCAACCAAGGATCATATAGTCCTGCAGTGTTTACTACTGATAAAAATATATGTGTAAAAGTGGACTCCCACAGTTCAAAAACCTGAGTTGTTCAATGGTCAACTGTACTTACTTTAAATGTTGAATTATAATCCAGTAATACTTTATTGTGCTGCTAAAATTATTAGTTTTGACTCTATGCAGCTCTTTCATTTGATTCCTTTATCTTTTTTAATGCTATTCATTATCATTTCAAACATTGTCTTTTATTTTTTTTGCTTGTTCATTTATTTTAATACTATCTTACTTTTTGGAACTACATGGTACTCTAGACCTATCATGTATATTCCCTGACCAAGTGCTAGAATCAGCCATTTTCAAAAGGCCCTGAATTTTTTTTTTATTGGACAATTGAATTTGGATCTAAGAACTGGGTACCTGCTACTGTGGTACCATTGCTTCTATGTACTTTCATCTGGTAGAGCAAGGAAATATATGTGTGTACACATCTTGTATATACACATATAATTATATATATATATATATATATATACATACATATACATATATATATGTGTATATATATATATATATATATATCAATGTGTTCTCTATCTTAAGCTAACCATAAATTCCTACAAGTCTCCAACTTTAATCCAGTGCTACATGGATCATTTATACTTTCCTTGATTGTCTCTAACATTCCAGTCCAACAGTGAAAAACAATCTTCCTCTATCAGTCATCCATTTACTCAATAATTCAATTTCAGTATGCAGGTATGGTGGTTTCATAATTGTTTGATCCACACTTCTGTGATAAACAATATCAACCATAGTTTCTTTTCAATAAAGTCTTAAAGCCTCCACTCATTACCAAAGTTATTTTAAGTCAAAATTCTTTTCCCCAAGCCTTGTTCTATATTTGTAACAGAGATTATTTTGTCATATTCTGAATTCCATAATGAGATTAGCTGATCTCCTAAATGATTTGTTTACATATAGTAATGTTAATTGTGTAGTACAGTTGACATGTATCCCACTAAATACCATACAAATTAATTTTAAGCCTTCCTCCCACTCAGTTGCCTGTGCTTCACATATTCAACCCTACCATTCTCCAAAATCCCCGGAAACTGCTGGTTTGTTTAGTGACACTCTACTATACCCTTCCTAAAGTATCATATAAATGAAATAATTCCACATTTAGCCCTTTTACACTAGCCTATTGAATTTAGTAATATACATGTAAAATCCACCCACAGTTTTTGCATCATGTGATAAATCATTCCTTTGAATCACAGAATAGTATTTTATTATATAAATGTATGACACTTAATCCACTCAACTAGTGAAGATATTCTTTTTAGTTCTAGTTATTGACAATTATGAGTAAAGTTGCTATAGATATTTGGTTTATAGGATTTGTATAGATATGTCTTTTTAAATATGTTGAGTTAATATCTAGGCGTGTGACTGACTGTATGGTAAGATTATGTTTGTGTTAAAAACTACCAAACAGATTACTAAAGTGACTTCACATTATGCTTTCTCACCAGTCATGATGAGAGTTCCCACTGTATCAGAACCTTGCCAAAAGGTGGCAGTTTTTGTATTGTTGCCATTTTAATATCTCTATATTTTAAATTTGTATTTTTCTAATGAGAAAACATTTTTATAGCATTCTTTTATTACTCAATTACATTTATAGTTGTACAATGATCATCACAACCCAATTTTGTAGCATTTCCACCCAAAACTGCCAGAACATCACCCCTCCCCCCCAAACCTGTCTCATTTGGAAGCCATAAGTTTTTCAAAGTCTGTGAGTCAGTATCTATTCTGCAAAGTTCATTGTGTCCTATTTTAGATTCCACATGCAAGTAATAGCATTTGATGTTGGTGTCTCACTGTCTGAATGACCTCACTTAGAATGACAATTTCTAGGTCCATCCATGTGGCTGCAAATACAATTATTTCTTTCCTTTTAATGGCTGAGTAATATTCCATTGTGTATATATACCACTTCTTCTTTATGTACTCCTCTGTCAATGGACATTTAGGTTGTTTCCACATCTTGGCTATTGTATACAGTGATACAATGAATATTGGAGTGCATGTATCTTTTTGAGTCATGGTTTTCTCTGGATAGATGCCCAGGAGTAGGATTCCTGGATCAAATGGAAATTCTATTTTTAGTTTTCTGAGGAATCTCCATACTGTTTTCCACAGTGGTTGCACCAACTTACATTCTGAAAAACAGTGTAATAGGGTTCCCTTTTCTCCAAACCCTCTCCAGAATTTAATGTTTATAGACTATTTGGTGATGGCATCTGGCCAGTGTAAGGTGGTCCCTCACAGTGGTTTTGATTTACATTTTTATAATAATTTGTGATGTTGAATGTCTTCTCATGTGTTTTTTGGCCATCTGTATGTCTTCTCTGGAGAATTGTCTGTTGATAGCTTCTGCCCATTTTTCTTGATGGGGTTGTGTTTTTTTTTTCTATTGAGTTGCAGAAGGTGTTTATAAATTTTAGAGATTAATCCCTTGTCAGTCACTTCATTTGCAAATATTTTCATGATACTATACCTAGAAAATCCTAAAGGCACTACCAGAAAACTGTTAGAGCTCATCAATGAATTTTGCAAAGCCATAGGATACAAAATTAATACACAGAAATCAACAGCATTTCTATATAGTAACAATGAAAAATCAGAAAGAGAAATTAGGGAATCAATCCTATTTACCATCACATCAAAAAGAATAAAATACTTAGGAATAATGCTACTTAAGAAACAAAATACTTGTATTCTGAAAACTATAAGATGCTGATGAAAGAAATCAAAGATAACACAAACAGATGGGAAGACACCATGCTCTTCGGTTGGAAAAATCAATAAAATGACTATACTACCCAAGGCAATCTACAGATTCAATACAATCCCTAGCAAATTACCGAGGACATTTTTCACAGAACTCAATCAAAATATTTTAAAGTTTGTTTGGAAGCACAAAAGACCCAGAATAGCCTAAGCCACCCTGAGAAAGAAAAATGGAGCTGGAAGAATCAGGCTGCCTGACTTCAGGCTATACTACAAAGCAAAAGTCATCAAAACCATATGGTACTGGCACAAAGACAAAAATACAGATCAGTGGAACAGGATAGAAAGCCCTGAATTAAACCCATGCACCTACAGTCAACTAATTTATGACAAAGGAGGCAAAAATATACAATGGAGAAAGGACAGCCTATTCAATAAGTGGTGCTGGGAAAACTGGATAGTGACATGTAAAATAATATAATTAGAACACTCCCTAACACCATACACAAAAATAACCTCAAAATAGTTTAAAGACCTAAATATAAAACCAGATACTATAAAACTCTTAGAGGAAAACATAGAGCAAACACTTTCCAACATAAACCACAGCAATATCTTCTCAGATCCACCTCTTACAGTAATGACAATAAAAAAATAAATAAACAAATGGGACTTAGTTACACTTAAAAGTTTCTGCACAGCAAAGGAAACCCTAAACAAAACAAAAAGACAACCCATAGAATGGGAGAAAATACTTGCAAATGAAGCAATTGATAAGGACAAAACTTCTTGAGCATCTTTTCATATACTTATTTGCTATTTACATATATTCTTGGCTATTTAGAATTTCTGTCCAATTTTTGCTGATTTTTAATACTTGTGTATTTTTTGACACAAGTTTTTTTTTAAAATCAGATAATATGTTTTACAACAATTTTTCCCATCCTGTGACTTGTATTTCAATTATATTACAATGTCTTCCACAGGGTAAGTTTTTAATTTAAAGGCTAAATTATTCATTTTTCTTTCATGCATTGTGCTTGTGGTGTTGTGTTAAAGACTCGTCTAAGACTCATTATGAAACCCCAAAACACATCAATTTGTTTCAATTTTGTGGTCTCCATATAGATCCTATGATAGGCTTAATAATTACCCCCCAAAGATGTTCATGTTCTAAGGTGAATATGTTACATTACAAAGTAAAGTACTCTTGAGATTGAAAAAGTATACTGTATATGATGGACACAATTTAATCACAAGAGTTCTTATTAGAGAAATAGAAAAGGATCCAATTGAGTTGTAAATGAAACAGTTGAAGCAAGATGTTACAGTGATGTGAGGAAAAGGCAACAGCCAAGGAAGAGAAGAAGCCTCTAGGGGATGAAAAAAAACAAGTTAACATAAAACATTATGTTAAATGTATGGAGTTTGCACATACAAAGATCTTAAAAGAGTTACTGTAAATATGTATGTATTTATCCAGACATAGTTCTCCTTCTGTGTACATGAATGTGTAACTGGGTCCCCGTGTTTTACAGTGGAAAAAAAGTGCTTGGGGGAAATAAAAAAAAACAAAAAAAAAGAAAGAAATCAAACCTAAAAAAAAATACATACATTTACTGTGAAATGTGTAAATAATGAAAGATTAAAAGACGGAACTTCTGCAGGTAAATAGTAAAAGTAATGTCTTTATTCTTTAGTCACTTTAAGATTTTCTCATGACATGTTTTGAGAATGTTGGTGTGGAGACTTATTCATTTCAAAACTTGTATACTTACAGAAAAATTTAGAAAACACAAAGCTTCCATATACTCCACACCCAATTTCCTCTATTATTAATATCTTACAAGAATATGGTGTTTCAGTTACAACTATTGAACCAATATTGACATGTCATTATTAACTAATATAAAAACATTATTACAAATTTCAAAATTTTACCTAATGCCTTTTTCTTGTTCCAGAATCACATCTAGGACATCATGATTAACCATTATATCTCCCTCAGATCCTATTGACTATGACAGTTTGTTAGATATTCCAACTTTTAGTGAATTTGACAGTTCTGAGGCATGGTGGCATTACAGAATTTCACTCAATTGGAAAATTTTATCATTCTTACCATTAGACTGAGGTTATTATCAGTTTAAAAACCACCGAGACAAAATGTAATTTTGATGAAGTCATATCAAAGGTACATATAATCAACATGACCCCCCACTCTGCATGTTAAGCTTAATAACAAGGCTAAAGCAATGTTAAATTTCTCTATAGTAAGCATTCTCTTCTTTCTCCATTTCCATACTATAATCTTTGGAATATATTCCACACTTTCTTCTACACTTAGGGAGTGGGGAATTATGTCCTACTTCCTTGAAGGTAAAGTATCTTTAAAAAGTATTTAGAATTCTTGTACACAATTGATTTGCCTTTTCTTTATTTAATTATTCATTCATCATTTCTACATATCAGTAAGGATTCAAGAGCAATAAGGAATGTGATTTAATTTTTTGATATTGACTGCTGATAGCTTTAAAGTCACATCTCTCCCTTTTCCCCTTGTGCCTCCAACATGTGAAAGCCAGTAAGAAAGCAAAGATGCTCTTTCTAGAGGCTCAGGTAGAACCTTCAAATCATGCAAGCCTCAGTTCACAACCTCAAACACTCACCCTCACATGTCCCCATCCCCTAATCACAATAAAAGCCCAGGGTCAGTCTTCTTTTCTTGCTATCTCAAGTTATTTTGGATCTGCTTTCATGGTCTACCTAGCTCTCATCAGACAGTCTCTACCACATAGGTAACAAACTGTTTCATATGCTTTTGGTCTGTATTATCAGCTGCAACATGCAGAATAACTTTAGTATTTGAATATTTCTTAAGGGTGTGCAAGTTTCTTCAGAGTGAGGAAAACAATATAGATGTTTATTTTATACTTTAATCTTTATAATGCAATATTCCCTTATCACAAAGAGTCCTGGTGTCTTTTGGATCTTTCAGCTATAGTTCATTGTGCACCCTTGCTGATATGGTGGTGATTGAGAATGGGCATGTGCTCTAAAATTTTAGGATTACATCTCTTTCAATGTGCCTGTGTTTCTTGGGTGTGACCTCTAAAGTGTTTCTTAGTTTTTCCCCACTTTAAGTGTGAAACAAAATCTAGAGGAAGCAGAGTGGGAGAAATGTCCTTTCCCCAGATGGGATAAGATCCTGGTTGTTTTTCTTATGGAAAATAGGTGATTTTATGCAAAATATTCTGAAATATTTTACAATTCTTCTTCTTCCCCTCTTTCTGGCATAACATTGCAGGACATTTTCATCTCTCACTGTGAGACCTGATGTGCTTCCTAGAAATAAATCTACAAAGGTTTGGACACCCCCACTGATCTGTTGTTCTCATTCTAATCTATATTCCGGTTTTGGCGATTTATCAAAATTACATCTAAGTATTCCTACCGTTTTATTCCTTCAGCTGATTCTGTTTTAGGTAAGCAGATTTGGGCTGTGACTTTGGATTCACCTGTTAAGCAATATGACATTCCAGATTTCGGGGTGGTACTTTGCCCTAAAACCAGGATTCCCTGATAGATGGGAGAAAAATCATTTATTTAAATTTGTTTAGCATTTCCTTTTTGTAAGGACAGGAGTGACAGCTTTCAAAATTTTCACATGTAGAATCTGTAATTAGAAGTCTAGGCATAACTCTCCCAGACTTCAAGAAATATTACAAAGCCACAGTCATCAAAACAGTGTGGTACTGGTACCAAAACAGACAGACGGACCAATGGAACAGAATAGAGAATCCGGACATAAACCCTGACACCTATGGTCAATTAATCTTTGACAAGGGAGGCAAGAACATAAAATGGGAAAAAGAAAGTCTATTCAGCATGCATTGCTGGGAAACCTGGACAGCTGCATGAAAAGCAATGACACTAGAACACACCCTCACACCATGCACAAAAATAAACTCCAAATGGCTGAGAGACTTAAATATACGACAGGACACCATCAAACTCCTAGAAGAAAACATAGGCAAAACACTCTCTGACATCAACATCATGAATATTTTCTCAGGTCAGTCTCCCAAAGCAATCGAAATCAGAGCAAAAATAAACCCATGGGACCTCATCAAACTGAAAAGCTTTTGCACAGCAAAGGACACCCAAAAGAAAACAAAAAGACAACTTACAGAATGGGAGAAAATAGTTTCAAATGATGCAACCGACAAGGGCTTAATCTCTAGAATATATAAACAACTTATACAACCCAACAGAAAAAAGCCAATCAACCAATGGAAAAATGGGCAAAAGACCTGAATAGACATTTCTCCAAAGAAGATATACAGATGGCCAACAAACACATGAAAAAATGCTCAACATCGCTGGTTATAAGAGAAATGCATGTCAAAACTACCATGAGATATCACCTCACACCAGTCAGAATGGCCATCATTAATAAATCCACAAATAACAAGTGCTGGAGGGGCTGTGGAGAAAGGGGAACCCTCCTACACTGTTGGTGGGAATGTAATCTGGTACAGCCACTGTGGAGAACAGTCTGGAGATACCTTAGAAATCTATTATAGAACTTCCATATGACCCCACAGTCCCACTCTTGGGCATCTATCTGGACAAAACTCTACTTAAAAGAAACACATGCACCCGCATGTTCATTGCAGCACTATCCACAATAGCCAGGACATGGAAACAACCCAAATGTCCATCGACAGATGATTGGATTTGGAAGAGGTGGTATATATACACAATGGAATACTACTCAGCCATAAAAAAGAATGACATAATGCCATTTGCAGCAACATGGATGGAACTAGAGAATCTCATACTGAGTGAAATGAGCCAGAAAGACAAAGACAAATACCATATGATATCACTTATAACTGGAATCTAATATCCAGCACAAATGAACATCTCCTCAGAAAAGAAAATCATGGACTTGGAGAAAAGACTTGTGGCTGCCTGATGGGAGGGGGAGGGAGTGGGAGGGATCAGGAGCTTGGGCTTATCAGACACAACTTAGAATAGATTTACAAGGAGATCCTGCTGAATAGCATTGAGAACTTTGTCTAGATACTCATGTTGCAACAGAAGACAGGGTGGGGAGAAAAATGTAATTGTAATGTATACATGTAAGGAAAACTTGATCCCCTTGCTGTACAGTGGGAAAATTAAAAAAAATATTAAAAAAAATAAATAAATTGCACACGTAGAGCATTAAAAAAAAGAAGTCTAGCAATTTGAATTTAATATGATTTTCTATGATTTTATTTGGACTTCTCCTTAGATTTTTTTTTGGGGGGTATCTTGTATCTATGGGTTTATTTTTCATAAACTTTTGAAAATGTTTGATCATTATTCATTAAATTTTTTTCTCCCCCATCTGCATATATTTTTGATTGCTTGATAGTGTCTTATGGGTCATTAATTCATTGTTTTGGGTTCTTTAATACATTTGTCACTACTTCATATATTACCTCTGTCAACAAATTTCAGTTGCCTCAATCTGATGAGATTGCTGTTCTCTGCAGTGAATCTCACTCCCTGTACTGTGGTACACATAGTGACTTAGTGACTCAAAGCAAAATGTCACGTAGTAGTAATATGCCTGACCTCATTCAGTTGCTTTCTCTCACAGATCACAGGCATTCACTTTCTGATATCCAATGCCTAAAACTAGATGAATATGTATTTCATAGAACTGTCTACTTATAGACAGGTAGTTTCTGTTCTAGTTATTCCTTTATGATTAGAAAGAGAAGCACCTTATATATTCTGTCCCCAACTTGTAAGGAACAGTTAATTGCGTTTAAAATTGCAATAGCATATAAAGCATTGTGCTGTATTTCCTCCTTTTGCTATTCTAGATCCATATGTCTCATTTCTGCAGTACTTAGTTTTGGATCTTGCCCTTCATGCACTAAATCAGTATGACCTCCATGTCCATTTTCATTAGGATGAAAGTTGAGATGACAAGTTGAGAAAATGAAGTCAAAGTATTATTTGTTTGTCTTTATGCTTCTTTGACTAGCACTATTTGCCACTGTCAGCATTTTTCAAATGAAGGTCATAGCTGATGTCAGGTAGTTGCTCTGCCCTAACTAAAGGTCTTTCTGATCTCTGGCAAGAGCTTCTTTCCCTTAACATTTCCCTCACAGAAATTCCCCTTTGCTGGTACCTGAATCAATTTATATATAATTTTATTTTTATTATTGTTTAATAAATGTTTGCAGTTTTCTTCTCTATTGTACCATGTGCGGGCACTTGGCCACAAAAAAAGTTTATGATCGTAATATTTTGAGAAAGGTATGTGAGATGATGCTTACTTAAGAAACATACAGCAATATCTTTATAAGAACTAGATAATGTCCTAGAAATGAGCTATATGCCACTTTATCTTTCTGTTGTATGGGAAAACAACAAAGTATCTTTTAAAGTCAGTGCCTTCAATATAATATGAAATAAAAACTATTTTTTACAGCCATGAAGGAAAGAATAAACTATTTTTCTCAGTGCTCTTGTTCTTGAATAATAGGTGCACCTGGTGGCAAACTACTGCTTCACTTATATATTTTCTGTATATATTGTATTCAATTTTGCCAAGCCATATTACACTGAGAATAGATATTTACTGTGAAAATTTAGGGGTACAAATCCAGATATTTTCCTTATCCTTAATACTGAAGAAATATAATTCAAAAATAAAGGTTATATAAGGAAAAAAACTGTACATAAATTACACTAATATATTAATATGTAAGAAAGTATTTGAAAAAAAAGTCATTAATTTTTTTCCACTTGGAAGCCACATTTTCAGGTGAAAAGTAATTCATGTGAACCTGAACCATTGATATGAACTTGCTATTCAAAGGCTTTAGAGATAGGAATATTACTTGTAGCAGGTTTTACTTGTGGCATGTTTCCTTGGAATCTCATGATAAAAATATGATTTCTTTTTTTTAAACTTCCAAATAGTAATAAATTTATTTGAGATCATAGATTTCAGAGAACATCATAATAATCATTTAAAATGTATAGATATAATCCTTAAATTTCAAACTACCAAATAATTTACCTTCCTAAGAAAGACAGCTCAAAATTCAGTAAGATTTGATTTGTCATATAAAGCTCTCAGCTAAAGCTGAAGAAACTTTGATTACTAAAAAAATCCGTAGTCAAAGTGAACTAGAAAAAACCCTCTAACTTTTAAAATATGCTAACAATTTATTAATCTAAAGTTTTAATGCTTAAGCAAGGTGAAATTTTACTTTACATTTTTGCAGTGACTCAAATTTGTATCAAGCAAAGGAGAGTTTAATTGCAAATTTACTTGGGACAAAATACCTTGATTTTGAACATATTCACCAGAGTTGTTGAGAAATATAAGGGATGTAGAAAAAGTTCAACTGAAGCCTACAGGATAAACATAAGATTTCATTCCTGGGTGACATACATATATAAAGTGACTTATTACTATTACTCTAATACTCCAATTATCTAAAGAATTTTAATGTATCACTTTTTAATTTAAATATATCCTCCATTTATAGAATTTTTATAAAAATAATAAGCAGAAGAAATGTAAACCTAATCTGATCTGATAAAGTAATATCTGATCTACAAGAATATATTTGACTAAAAATATTTCATTCTTTCTGTATATGTATACCCAAAGCATTTAAAAAGTTGAGCCTGGGATTACTCATTGTGGCACACTGGAAACAAATCTAACTAGTATCCATGAGGCTGCAGGTTCAATCCCTGGCCTTGCTTAGTGGGTTCAGGATTCAGCATTACCGTGAGCTGTGATGTAGGTCACAGATGTAGCTCAGATCCCTCTTTGTGGCTGTGATATAGGCCAGTAGCTGTAGCTCCGATTCAACCCCTAGCCTGGGAACTTCCACATGCCATGGATGTGGCCCTAAAAAGCAAACAGAAAACAAAACAAAACAAAACAAAATGCCAAATAAATGCCAAGTAATGCCAAGTAAACATTAGTTTTCTTTATTTATTTGTCATGCATTTATATTTATAATGGCCATATGTATGAGCTATCAGAGAAGCAGTTATTAGAGAACTAAGAAATATTTGTGGCTTAAAGAATATATCTCAGTTCACTAATAGGAAACAGAAATGCAAAGTAATAGGCCATGTCACAGATATAGTTTGTATAAATTTAGCTGGGGGAAAATAATTTTTGGGATGGAAAGCTTAAGTGTGTCTGCATTCGGGTATCCTGAAGGGCTGAGGCAGCAGCCCAAGGACACTGAAACCTGAGTTAGAAAAACTAAAAGCGATACAAGGGCACTAAAATTTTTCTTGGGATTTTTTTTTAAACATCAGCAATTCCTACTTAAGCAGTTTTAACGTTCTTAACTATATAGCCCCCAGTATCTGAGAAACTAGTTAAAGGAAACAAAGAAAGAAGCAAACCAAAAAAATTTGTAAAACTTATGCTGGGTTTAAATGATGAGGTCTTTTAAAAGATATTTGAAGTCATCAAAGTGGGGTCTGCCACAGAGTGTTACTAAACATTATAGATCATGTGATGATTCTTTTCTTAGTTGTTATATGAACTGTGGCCATGGCTACCTGCTCAGATAAGGTGCTTAACTAAATAGTTTCCTTACTATTTACAATAAAACTTAATAGTAATTTATTTTAATTTTTGCTTTAAGTGACCATTATGAAAATCAACATGTTGAAATGTGTTTGAATGAAGGAAATGAAATTCACCCATTCATTGAAATGAATGAGGTATACATAATCAAATTTAATCTTATTTGTGTGTACAGTGTATATTATAGAATTTGAAAAACTTTGCTTAGGAATTTTATAAAATAGAAAAATTATAAAATATGATAAAACCTCATGTTTTTATATAAACAGCACTCTATAATACTGAAACAGATGTATATGCTTAAAAGATCAGAAAGGACTAATATAAAGAACTAGTATATAATGTGTAAGTCACTTATACTTAAGTAAACATTAAGTTATTCAAAAATACTCTAACAATGCTGTGGAGTCCTCAGTATTGTTAACTGTGAACATTTAATAGAATGCTTGTGATATTTAATAGAATGCTTGTGATCTAAGAGGACAGCTTTGATTTTCATTTTGAGGAACCTATTAAATAGAAAAGATCAAGAAGAACTATGATACAAAAGACTGAGACACATCTAGAAGTCAGTAATATATTTCAAACAATTTTCTCTAAATCAATGTGTGAAATTTCTAATCAATGTACTAAATTTGTGTATGTGGAAGTTCTTAAGCTAGGAATAGAACCCATGCCAACAGCAGTGACCGGAACCGCTACAGTGACAGAGCCAGATCCTTATCCTGATGTGCCACAAAGGAACTCCTCAATGTACTAAATTTGGATAAACATATTAATCCACATGAGGCATAGTGATCAGTAATGGGTCAAAATTAAGAGAATAAAGTGTAGCTGCGCTCTCAGTAAGGGGATAACATCAAACCTTAAATTCTAATGAACCTAAGATCCATAGTTGGTTGATGACCCTAAGATATATCAGTGCAAAAAAGCAATAAGATTCACTGTTGCCAAAGAATCAACATGAAAATGCTACTCCTGAGAATTCAGCCAATTGAAAATGCTCGGTTATTTCCTCTAATCCTCACAAAGCAGCCTTATTGCAGTTTGAGTCAGATTATAGATAACATTTTTTTTTCCCTCCCAGGGTCAGACTCTATGGAATAATACACTGCTGAAAACAAATTATTTTTCTATCATCCATTCAAATCTCTCACAAGTACATATGCTCCATGAAAATTTGATCATAAGAATCCTAGCTGCAAGTGAAGATGGAGACATAGTATTTAGGTTGCCTGCCTTTACCCTATAGGAAGGCAAGTCAAGAAAGTGAAGTTTGTTTGTCTTCTGTAGTTTACAGTTCTCATCACACATTTCTTGATTTTTCCAAAGCTACCCCTGTGGGTTCTCCTGCAACCTCTTATCCTCTAAGAAACGAAAGTGTTTATTTCAAATTCAAATGTAATGATGTGACTTAAAATACATTTATTGATCTTTCAATAAAGAGCAACATCATTAATACCATCCAGGAAAACTGGCTAGTCTGTCCTCAATACTCTCTTTACTCAGTTTTAATCTGTTCCTGTGTTTCAGCTGCACTGATCTTCTGTGCCTTTGTAATTTAAAATAACATACTTGAACCTCAATTTCTTGCTCTATGACTCACCAGTTATAGGAAATATCTACTGATTTTTCTACTTTATAAAATGGAATTGTTATTATCTTTCCTCTCCCGCTTTCAACTCTCAACATAGTGAACCACTTACATGTTAAGTATGTCTTTTATAAATAATGTCTATGACATTTATTATAACACACATACTTGAGGGCAAAGATTTTTGTTTTATTTTGTTTTGAGTTACAACTTAGTGTCTAACACCCAGAAGAATGCCTGGGATATAGTAATATTTCAACTGATATTTACTGAATAAGGGGATGAATGAATCTAAAGTGAACAAGACACTAGCTATACCTTGAAATAGTTGGAAATGTATTACAAGAGATGAAACAAATTCAGAGAGACAGATATGGAAGTATGTGTGGCCCACAATGATTTCAGAATAGTTTCTTGGAAAAGACCAAATGATTGTCTCTCAAAATATCTTACAGGGCATTTTCCTTGGTTTTGCAGTCATAAAAGATAGTTTGTCAAAATGCTGCTCTGATGTCATCAGGGATAGGATTATATGACCCACATTTACAAGGATAATAAATACAAATAATTTGCTAATTTAATTGTAAAATACAATTGCAAAGAAGCAGAAATTAAATTTCTCTTTTAAATATTTTCTCTATGAAATCTTACAGTGTGTGGAAAAATAAGTTATCTGTAGAAGATTACTTACTAAACATAAAATCAAAACACAAAGATTTTACTCTATAATTTATATCTTACCAATATCTGGCTATATCAACTGAATAAACATATGTCCAAAAAGGTAAAATTTTCAACTAGAGATTCCTATTTCTTAAGAAATGCTTCTACCAATATAGACTCTGCCTCAATACTTTGATTTTTTAAATTTGTATTTCTACTTCTAATCAACATTCCTACTCTGATTAATGCAATTCTTAAAATTAGTTTTTTTGTTGTTGTTGTTACATGGTTTGTTTACTGTAGAATCTCCAACCTGTTGGATTGTATTCATCTCTACAGTTATTTTGCATGTTTTGGTTTGACTCATTACCTATTATTTGAAATTTTTAAACCCCAAATAGACCTCACTTCAAAATTTTCATGTTTGCAAAGATTTTGTGTAGTCTACAACACTGTCAACTATGTATTCACAACTAATTACAGAATACAACATAGTGTAAGATGTGGTAAACGAGAAGTACAAAAGAGTACCGTGACATATGTGAAATGGGGAGAAAACAGACAACAAGAATTATGACATTATCTGAACAAAGCTTACAACTATAAGCATGTTTTACACAGAACAAATAACATGTTTTGTCAATGTTCATGGTTTATTTAAAAATACATAAAATTGGAGTTGTCTTCATAGGCAAAATAGATTTGTATTACTTTTATTTGTATTTAATCTCCATAGCTATAAAGTCCCACATTTAAGCAGGAAGACATTTAAAAAGTAAAGAGAGGAAAAAATAGTGGCAGCATGGTGATCAAAACAATAAATAATAATAAAAAAAAAGCTTGCTATTCTAGGTTTCTCAAGCTCTCACTTTAAGATACCTGGTAAGTTTGGATGAGAGTATAATTGATAGAGGGAACTCTCTTTAGATTAGAAAATTACTTACCGCAAAAACTAAAATATCAAATGACATACGACCTTTGAAAAGAAATCTAAGAGCTTCCTTTTGTTCCACTCTGATAAATACCCTGAACTATGTATTTTAAAATACCTACAAGGAGATTAAAAATATTTTGGCAATATACCCAGTGTCTGGCATATATTTAGTATACATTTCTCCTGAAGGAAGAGAAAGGAAAGAAATGGAGGAAGTAAGAAAGGAAGGGAATAAAGGAAAGAAAAAGGAAGGAAGAAAGAAGGACAGAAATAAGAAAGAGAGGAAGGCTAGTAATAAATTAAAAATAAAAGTGGGCAGTATCTAATGGAAAAAGTACATTCATTATTGAGAAAAACAAAATAGATAAGATTTTACATACTTTTTCCATAGCATAGTCAGGATTGTTATAGGAGAAATAGACACTAAATAATAGAAAAAAAGGAAGAAAGTAATTATAAGATGAATAAAAGGACTACATTATTATGAGTTAAACATGAAACTATTGATTACCTTTGATCAGGTTTGTTTTAAAATAAAATGAGGTAATAAAGAATGATTGAACATGTAAAACAAACAAGATTATCACTATAGCTGACAGACTAAATACCAAAAAGGGCATACTTTGAAAGTTCAATTAGAAAATTCAGAAAGGAAAGTTTATTCTCTGAAACAAACAGAAAATTGAGATGCATGCAGTTACATGGAGAAATGGAGAAAACAACTTTCGTGTTTATGATTTTAATTCTCTTGAAGTCAGAGCTGTAGCCACATACTGAGCACTAGGAAGCTGGAAATACTGTTTGTATGGCAGAAGATTTAGAATAACTGTTGTGTAAAATCAACACGAGCAAATAAAGCATCATAATGGATCACTGACAACATATCTCTACATATAATCTGCAAAATGAGCACCAGTCCATTTTCTTCCCTGGAGAAGTACAGAAGTAATGAATAAAGCTTTGAATTTATGGAAGTCTTCAGGATATTTGTGATGTATTTCTTCTTCAGAAGTTTCAGGAAATATAAATTAACTCACTTCTGTTAACTGTACTGGGATATTTTCTATGTTGATGTCATGTATATCTGCACACCTATAGGCACAGTTAATTCAAATAGATAAATATTTTGTGTAAATATTCATAGGTGTATATGTATACATGTGCACACACACACACCCATGCACACATTTCTGCTCTAACACCATAGACACTTTTCTAAAAAATCTTATATTCTGTATAGTCACATAACTAAAATTAACAGCCTTTGGAAAAAATAAGTTTAGAATACACCACTCAAAACTTTTAGAACTTTTAAATCAGAATGCTAATAAAACTAACAAACATTAGTAATAAATTTATAAACACAGATAAATCCTCATAATTTATATCAAATCATTTTCTAATGCTACCTCCTTTTATGATTCAGGTTCTTAAGGGCATTTTCTTTTAACAGAAATCAGTCTCACTGTAGTTAAAGATAAACATCTAATTAAATTTATGAGCTTTTCCCAAAGAAAATATAACCAATAGGAAGGATTTCTTTCTTATCCCACCCTCCTTTTCCTTCTTTCTCTCTCTCTCTCCATATATATATATATTTATATATATATATATATAAAAAATCTTTCAGGTTAAAAACCCAGAGAAGAATGGATGTCTCATTCTTGAGTCTAAAGAAGTCTGGAGAAAGAATTCCTTCTTTCTTGGGGAGCTTCAGTCTTTTCTTTATAGGTCAGCACCTGATTGAGATGCCCATTCTGCTTTATCTAGAGTCTTCATACTTATCTGTTAGTCACATTTTAAAAAACCTCCACAACAACATAGACTTGGGAGAAAACATAGGGTAAATCTTTATAACCTTGGACTTTGTAATGGATTCTTAAAAGTTACACCAAAAACACAAGCAACAAAATTAAAAATGGGTTTCCTCAAAATTAAAAAGGTTTTTGCATAAAAATACAGTCAAGAAAATGAAAAAAAAAGCCACAGAATGGAAGAACATATATTATATGTAACATGTATATTACAAATAATATAATGGAGTGGCCTAGTATCCAAGACATATAAAGAACTCCTAAAACTCATCAACAAAAAACAAGCCACCCAATGGGTAAATGCTCCAATAAAGATATAAAAATGACAAATATATGAAAAGTTGCTCTACATAATTAGTCATTAGGGAAATGCAAATCTAAAGTTCAATGGGGTACAAATTCACAACCATTATAACTGCAATAATCATAAAGTCAAAAATAACAAATGCTTGTGAGGATGTGGAGAAACTGGAACCCTCATCCACTGCTGATAGGAATGTAAAATAGGGGACTGGTGTGGCAGTTTCTTGAAGAGTTAATCACAGAATTCCATTCCACTCCTTGGTATATACTCAAAAGAATTGAAAATTGATGTTCAAACAAATCCTTGTCTTAAATAATTATAGCTGTATTATTTGGGCCAGCAAAAAGTGAAAACAACAACAAAATTAGGTTTATCTATTCAACAGAATCTTATTCAACTATGCAATTGAATATATTACATATGCTAGAACATGGATGAACCTCAAAAACACTACACTAAGTGAAATTACCTTGACATAGGAGTTACATACTGCATGATTCCATGCATATGAGATATCCAAGAAGGCAGATTCATAGAGACAAAAAGTAGATTTTGTGGTTGCTAAGTGCTGGGTGGAGAGGAGAAAAATTTACTGCTTAATCTACATGTTTACTTTGGCGATGTTGAAAATGTTTTGAACACAGATGAATGTGATGGTGTAATAATATTTTGAATATACTGAATGCCACTAAATCGTACACAGTGATCATTTTTATATTTTTTAATTTGACCATTTTAAAGAAATACATAACTACCACAAAAAATAACATGTTGTTAGCAAAGCACATTGCATCTGTGTGTTTGTGTGTATCCATGTTATGTGTGTGTGTATCTTTTCCTGGCCAAAGAATTTTCTTAATTCAAAAGATGACTACTTGGTATTTGAAAAAATTGGCTATTTCTGAGAAGGTGAAAGTACTCATCATAATCTGTTACTTGTGGAATATTTTTCAAAAATTTATAAATTCCAATCAGTCTTCATAAATTCCAGTTAGTCTCCATTGCTGCATTGCTTTTACATTCTATTCACTCTCCATTGTTTTTTATGGTCAGGATTTCTTAGAAGAGTGTGGGGCTTTTAAAGAATATGGGAAATTTTTGTCAAAATTATCTGAAAGGGTTAAAAAGTTTACTGCATTTACTTGTATTCTCTAGTGAGAAAATGGGATTGTTGGAGTGGCTGCATGTTTTCATCACCAAAGTTATCTGAACTTATGATTTTCCCTTTCATGATTGAAAATAAGACAGACTCCTAGACCTGTATTTGGTATTTTAATAACAGTAACTTGAGGTTCAGAGAAAAATCCGATGTTTTAGTTGACTGATGTTATGAGGAGCAGATTATTTTATTCCATCTCCTGCCTACATGTATACACAACATACTTCCATTACTAAATTACTGTTTCTCTATGACTTTTCGAATGTGCATGCAGGATAACAATTAATCATGGAATAAAAAAATTAAGTAAATAAATTCATCCTTGCATATTAGTTCCATTTTTCTCCTACATGCATATTTTTCCCTTCAAGCTGAGCCTTAGGGCTGCCTAGGGAAACTTTATATTGCCCCATCTATCATCATCTATAATTTTACATAATAATTATTTGAAATTTTGAGCTTTCTATTTAGATTACTATGATTACTATTTAGATTTCCCATCACTTTCAGTATATAGTTTGACAATGTACTAGAAGCCACATTATGAATTCCTGCTTCCCGCCCCTGTATGTTAGTATTTACATTCAACTTATTATCAAATTCCAATAACTTACGTTCTTCAAGTACTACTTTCAGACATTCCCTATGCAAAAATAGTCCAAAGTACCTGTCTCCATTTCTGTTATTTGCGTGTATTTCTTTGTCTACTATAATAAATGTTCCATATAACTAAAGAACTTAGTTTTTCCAAAATGATTAACACTCTTCTCTCTATTAAATAAATAGCTTTGCAGTTATTATTTCTTTGACTTCCAACTTATTCTGCCAATTCCTTATTTCTCATTATAACTTTACTTTGATTTTCAAAATATTTTATGAAGAGGTACCCCTACCATTCTAGCTGCTATGTATTTTCTTCTTTTGTGGTTTACTCTCCTTCACTCATTTCTTAAATTTGAGGCCTTTTGACATTATTCCTTTGTTATTCATTTCTTTCACTCTGGTTATGGGATAATTCATTACTGCTCTTGTATTCAACCTCCTGCAGATGACTGTCACAAGTCTATGTCCCCAGTCTAAATTCCTTTTCTAAACTTCAGAACTATATTCCATTCGCCTACTACACCTTCACTTTCACATTCCATATTTTAACTCACGTCTAAAATGAATGAATTTTTTTTAGGAGTTTTCCCATTTTTTAAATTTTTTTTATTTTCCCACTGTACAGCAAGGGGATCAAGTTTTCCTTACATGTATACATTACAATTACATTTTTCTCCCCACCCTGTCTTCTGTTGCAACATGAGTATCTAGACAAAGTTCTCAATGCTATTCAGCAGGATCTCCTTGTAAATCTATTCTAAGTTGTGTCTGATAAGCCCAAGCTCCCGATCCCTCCCACTCCCCCTCCCATCAGGCAGCCACAAGTCTTTTCTCCAAGTCCATGATTTTCTTTTCTGAGGAGATGTTCATTTGTGCTGGATATTAGATTCCAGTTATAAGTGATATCATATGGTATTTGTCTTTGTCTTTCTGGCTCATTTCACTCAGTATGAGATTCTCTAGTTCCATCCATGCTGCTGCAAATGGCATTGCTTCATTCTTTTTTTTATGGCTGAGTAGTATTCCAATCATCTGTGGATGGACATTTGGGTTGTTTCCATGTCCTGGCTATTGTGGATAGTGCTGCAATGAACATGCAGGTGCATGTGTCTCTTTTAAGTAGAGTTTTGTCCAGATAGATGCCCAAGAGTGGGATTGTGGGGTCATATGGAAGTTCTATGTATAGATTTCTAAGGCATCTCCAAACTGTTCTCCATAGTGGCTGTACCAGTTTACGTTCCCACCAGCAGTGCAGGAGGGTTCCCTTTTCTCCACAGCCCCTCCAGCACTTGTTATTTGTGGACTTATGAATGATGGCCATTCTGACTGGTGTGAGGTGGTATCTCATGGTAGTTTTGATTTGCATTTCTCTTATGTTCAGCGATGTTGAGCATTTTTTCATGTGTTTGTTGGCCATCTGTATATCTTCTTTGGAGAAATGAATGAACTAAATTAAGACTAACATAGCATTGAGAAGAGGGAATAGGGAAAACACAATTTACACTTTTGCCAATCTAGAAACCTGGTAGTTAAAAATGACCACTGAATCCCCCTTAATAAACACAGGTAATTGACAATGACATCTTTTTCTTAATTATTTTTACACCTCATGACACTGTAACCCAACTAAACTTTTCCAATCCATTTCCAAATTAGCTGCTTTAAATCCTCTGTTACTAGCATTAGCATGTGAGCCTTTTAATTGATCATCCAAGCTCCTGAATAATCCTTTTTAGCACCTTCTCAGATGATTTCATTCCATACTACTTCCAATTTGGAATACAATACAAACATAATTATCATTAAACTTTGTTAAAACTCTTCAATGTTTCTGCTTCATTCAGTATCAAAGGAATCTATTTGGTAATGAACCTAAGTACCTCTCTGACAGATACCTACATCTGCTATATAATTTCTTACCTCCTCTCTTATACTACTGACTCATAAGTCTAAATTGCAAACCTATTTATAATAATATCAAAAAAATACAACACATATAAATTTAAACAACGAGATGAAAGACCTGTATACTGAAAAACTATGAGATATTAATGAAAGGAATTGAAGAAGACACTCATAAATGCAAAGGTATACCACAATATTGGATTGGAAGAAAAAATATTCCTAAAATGTCCATACTACCCAAAGCAACCTATAGATTCAGTTCAGTGCAATTCCTATCAATAAGTCAATGGCATTTTTCACAGAAATAGGGTGAAAAAGAAATTATAAAATTCATTTCAAAACACAAAAGCCCCTGAATGCCAAAGTAATCTTATGAAAGAAGGAAAAAAGCTGGAGACATCACACTTACTGATCTCAAATTATATTATAAAGCTATAATAATCAAAATAATATGATGCTTACATAAGAACAGACACAGAGACCAATAGAACAGAATAGAGAACCCAAAAATAACCCCACACATATACAGTCAACTAATCTTTGATAAAAGTGTCAGGAATATATAATGAGGAAAGGACAGTCTCTTCAATAAATGTGATGAGAAAACAGGGTATCCATATGCAGAATAACAAAAATGGATCCTTATCTTATATCACTCACAAAAGTTAACATGAAATGGATTAAAGACTTGTACATAAGACCCAAAACCTTAAAAATACTAGAGAAAAAATAATGAAAAAGCCCCTTAAAATTGATCTTGGAAATTTACTTTTTGGATATCACTCTGAAAATATAAGCAACCAAAGGAAAAATAAATAGTTTATCAAACTGAAAAGCTTCTGTAGAGCAAAGGAAACAATCAATAAAATGAAAAGGCAACCTACAGAATGGGAAAATATTTGCAAATCATATATATTCTGATTTTTAAGATATATGGGCACTTATACAATTCATATTACATATTAAAATATATAAAATGTATACAACTCAATAGCAAAGAAAGAAACCCACAAATAATTCAATTTAAAAATGTACGAAGGACCAACAGCCAGTTCTCTAAATGGCATTCAAATAGCAAATAGGTACATGATAAAGAGCTCAATACCACTAATCATCAGGGAAATGCAAATCAAAACCTCAAGGAGATATTCACACATTAGGATGTCTATTATCTAAAAGACAAGAAGTAAGTGTTAGTGAGGGTATGAAAAAAGACAACTCTTGAACACTTTTGGGAATGTAAATTGCTACAGCCATTATGGAAAAGACCCTCAAAAAATTTAAGCTAGAACTACCATGCCATCCAGCGATCCCACTTCTAGGTATTTATCCAAATGAATTAATTTCAGTTTCTCAAAGAGATATATGCACTCCTATGTTCATTGTAGCATTATTCACAATAATCAAACAACCTAAATGATGTTCTTGAAGGAATGAATGTATAAATAAGATGTAATTATATCTGTTACATATTAATATATGCTATATATAATATGCATGTTATATAATATATATAATATATATGTTATATATAATACATATGTTATTGTATGTTGATAAGCATTCTCACAACACACACAGAGATAAATTCATTAACTTGAGGTAATTACTCCATAATGTATATGTGTATCAAATTATTGTATTACAACTTTAAATATACCTAATTTTTTTATCAATTACATTTCAATAGAGCTGGGAAAAAATAAGTTACTTGTAATTACTATCAATGCCTATCAAAGAACATTAGTCCTTTTTTCTTCCCCCATTTTGGAGCACACTTAGCTTCAATATTCATCTTTACTTAGCTAACTACTATAGATACCTGTAAATTGAGATACAGCTCAGATATGGCATCTAGGAAGTTTATTTGATATTTCTAGATTTAGCTATGTGTGCATGTTTTATACTTCAGTTGCGTTCACTCAGTTTCTCTTTTATAAACATCAATGAATCAAGACAAAACACATGCCAGAGAAAAAATGTCTTTCCATTAGTAAAAGTTAAGGAAAATATTTAACCAAGGATTCCACAGCCAGTCTATAACTTTTTTTATGTATATCAAGCTAACGATAGACATAATTTTAAAGGTGCAATTATCTATGTGCCCTTCATTACCTGCTTACTGCTTCACACAGTTTTTAATATTTTAAAGTTAATTTTATATGCTTTCAATATTGAAAAAAATAAAATAAAATGCAATGTGTCCACAGTCTGCCTTAAAATTCTTTACTAGACCAAATTTCTTTCTTCCCCGGGGTCAATATAAAAGAGTTGTCTTAGTTTTCTTTTGACTCTATGAACAAGTTTCCATTCCATAATTAAATTAGCTAAAAGTTTCCCAGAAACAAAATCCACATGAATCCACATGATCATTTCACAGATGGACTCAAAACAAATCGGACCAAACACAATTAAAAAAAAAAAAAATTGGCCTTGCCTGCAGCATGTGGAAGTTCCCAGACTAGAGGTTAAACCCATACCATACCAGTGACCTGAGCCACAGAAGTCAAAACACCTGATCATTACCCTGCTGTGCCACAAGGGAACTCCCTAAACACCATTATTCAAGACTATTGCTTTATTGCAAATCAGATATAATTTGATGAAAATTCTCATATTTTGTTATACATTTACACATTATTTTACATTACATAATTTTCTCAATCAGAAAACAACCAAAGACAATGAACTCAAAATTATAATTTGTTTGTTACTGCTATATATATATATATATTTTTTTTGTCTTTTTGTCTTTTTTTGTTGTTGTTGTTGTCGCTATTTCTTGGGCCGCTCCCATGGTTCCCAGGCTAGGGTTTGAATCAGACCTGTAGCCACCGGCCTACACCAGAGCCACGGCAACGCAGGATCCGAGCCGCATCTGCAACCTACACCACAGCTCACGGCAACGCCAGATCGTTAACCCACTGAGCAAGGGCAGGGACCAAACCCGCAACCTCATGGTTCCTAGTCGGATTCGTTAACCACTGTGCCACGACGGGAACTCCTGTTACTGCTATATTTTTATATTCTCCCATTATTTTTTTTTTCTTTTTAGGGCCACGCCCAAGGCATATGGAGATTCCTGGGCTAGGAGTTGAATTGGAGCTACAGCTTCTGGGCTAAACCACAGCCACAGTGACACCAGATCCAAGCCGCAACTGCAACCTACACCACAGATCAAGGCAATGATGGATTCTTAACCCAAGGCCAAGAATTGAACCCACATCCTCATGGATTCTAGTTGGGTTTGTTTCTGCTGAGCCACAATGGGAACTCCCTCTCCTTCCATTTTATGTTCTCAACAACAACATTGTTGTTTTCTTTTTTGGCCACCCCACAGCATACAGTTCCCAAGCAAGAGATCAAATTTGAACCATAGTTGTGACCTACACTGCAGCCGTATTAAGACCAGATCCTTAACCCACTGTGCCTGGCTGGGGACCAAACCTGAATCCCAGGGCTCTACAGATTTTAAGAGAAAACAACTCTTATTAGTTTAATCATTTTATATTATCTGATTATGTTATTAATAATTACAGTTATGTTTTATTATAATTATAATAAATATTGGGAAATAATATACACTTTATAAAGAAAAGTCATTTAATTGACTTATAATTATATGCTAAGCAATATTTTGTTCTAGGACTTGTAAGATAATAGGCATACTTTGTTGTTTTGTCTACTTTTAATTATAAAAACCTTTAAAAATCATCTAAACAAAATGACTTATCTATAAAGTAATAATGTGACTATTTTCACTAATTTAATTGCAAAGTGCCTCTTCAATCAATTTGGAAAAAAATGATACACTATTCTACATTTCTAAACACTACCTATGATCCTAATAATCTACGATTTCCTTTGTGAACAGTTTTATAACTAGCACAATAGGACAGTAATGTTGAATCATGATGATTATAGTTGTTATTATATTTGTGAAAAATGGTAGTGACAACTTGAGTTGTCTCCTTTCTTGGAATCAACCTAAGTGAACATTGTTCTAAGGCAGAGGAATGAATAAGACCATTTCATGCTCCTGCCTAGAAACCAGATTTTATAAATTCAAAGAAAGCCCTGTAGTGAGATATATGAAAAGAAAAGCAGATTTGTTTATAACACATGTCTATCATATTAGATTGTACATATTAGTACATGCTGGATAAAACAGGGGTTTATGATTAAAAAAAACCCTCATCTTTCTGTTACAACTTTTCCACTGATAACCATGTAAAATCATTTGGACTCTATTGAGTTTTTCAGTAGGAATATTCAGAATTCTTACTTTTTTGAATTGTTTAATTATCTCATTGCATCTGGACAGAAAAATTGTTTCATAAAAAGTTTATTGTAAAAAATCAGTCTTCAGGACAATGCTGGGTATACATTACTCACTTATTACCACCATCATATTCACCTTGTTTCTTTCTGTTTTGAATTTGTAACCTCACATATTTTTTTAATTATCAGTTTTCTTTGATATTTCAAAGCATATGTTAAAATTTATTCTTACAATTTTATCTGACATTTGGATATAAATGAATATACATGGAATAAATGTATTCTTCTATTATTAAAAGCAGCATAAAGAAGATAATATGTTTTTGTTCTGAATTTTAGTGGCCTGATTATGATTTACATATAAAAGTGTCAAACATGACTACTCATATACGATAAAATAAAAATATCAAAATATATGTGAAATTTAAAAGCTCGTTAGAGTTGTGTTTTAATTTTGCACTGAAAATTAGCTAAAATGTTTTAAAACAGGACACAAATCTATTAGTTCATATAATTTTATTACATTTTAATAATATAATATATCATTAATTTGAGCAGAGCAACTCACTAGTTTAAGCCCTTTTATGCTACTTTAGGAACTAAAATTACTTTGTAAATGATTAAAAATAGCATGTAACTAATGTTTTAAATGTATTATCATTAGAATAAAGAATAGTATATTTGTCCTTATATTGGCCTAAATATTCAACTGAAAATACTGATTAAATTTTGTTCAAGATATCTTCGATGGTAACTTTTAAATGCCTAATATGTACGACAAGTACTGGAGACAATGAGGTGAAATAGTCACCTACTGACACTAAGCATATATTTTAGAGAGAAAAGAAGGACATAACGACAAATAAATGAACAATACACAAATAAATGAACAATATCTATTGTTTAAGAGACTTAAGAAAGTGTAAAAGATTAATGTCATATAAAATGCTTGTTAGTAGGAAGCTAGAGGACATGTGGTGTGAGAAACCTGAATGTGCTGACAAGCAGCCAGATGTGACAATCTGATATAAGAACAATTCAGATGCAGAATATATATGCAACATCCTTGAGATATGAATGAGTTGGTCAGATAAAAGTAGAATTCAATGATATTAGTCTTTATTAATATACAGTTTAATGCATGAATAATAGATGTATTTGTTTTAATCTTCATATCAAAAATAACCCCTATATGTACCCTCAAAGGCAGGGCATGCTCCAGCAATTTGAGAAATATGGGATTTTTTGATAACATCAAGTCATTTTATAAGCATCTGCTCTTCACGTGAATCCTTCCTCAATATACTAGCTGTTCATATGCCTCATTAATTTCCACTTCTACTTTGAGTCTCAATTTAAATTCCCTATCTTCTGTAAAGTATTGCATAAACTCCCACAATTAGTTTAAGGGCACTGTTTTTTGTTTTGTTTTTTTGTAATAATCCTACTGAGTTCTAAAATATAATTTCATTATAACATAATTTTATTACAATCAATTTGAATTGGAGTGGATACCTGCATATTGGATATAAGTCTCTGAAATGGAAATGGATGTCTTATTTACTTTGTACTCCCAGCCATGCTATATATAGTAGATGCTCAACACATATTGCTCTAAGTAAATAATTTATTTCAAACACTATGGTTGAATATATGTTGTATGGAGTGAATGAAGGCCATGAGAATGAAAGATAAAGTGGTGGTTTACTGTTGAAGGTTTTTAGTAATGTACCAAAGATCTTGAAACTAAAGAAAGCAGCGTGTAATCACATTATTTCAGAAAGGAGAGTAGAGTCATGTTATTTCAAAAAGGAGAGTACAGGCCTAGACTACTGTGAAAGTACCACCTTTATTTCTTTGTTCCCTAGATACTATTCAGCATATGGTTTTGCCCATGGAAATAATAAACACCATTATTTTTCTAGTAGAAATGAGCATTTATAGTTGGCAATAGTGGGAAAAAAGTACATAGAAATATCTGTGTTGAAAATAAAATATGCATGACATTTCTAACTTTTAATTTCTTACAGAGAAATTAATATCAATGTAGTATTAAAACAGATCAAATTTTTTCTAATATCTCATTTCCACATACCAATTTAATGGCATGTATGCTTTCTTCTTATTAGTTCAAATTATGACACACTGGTGCTTGTGACTGAAATTAGTTGTAAATCCAGGATATGTTTTCATATAAATTTAGGTATGTGAAATAAATAGAGGGAATTGCCTTCAAAATGTTAGCATTTTGGGAGCTCCTTTTGCGGCTCAACAGAAACAGATCTGACAAGTATCCATGTGGATGCAGGTTTGATCCCTGGCCTTGCTTAGTAGGTTGGGAATCTGGTGTTGCCGTGAGCTGTGGTGTAGGCTGAGGCTGAGGCTGGCAGCTATAGATCCGATTTGAAGGCTGGGAACTTCTATATTCCACAGGAAAGGCCCTAAAAAGCAAAAAAAAAAAAAGAAAAAAAAAGGGAAAACTGGACAGCCACATGGAAAAGAATGAAATGAGAACACTCCCTAACACCATACACAAAAATAAACTCAAAATGGATTAAAGACCTAGGTATAAGACCAGACACTATCAAACTCCTAGAGGAAAACATAGGCCAAACACTCTCTGACATAAATGACAGCAACATCTTCTCAGATCCACCTATCAGAGTATTGACAACAAAAACAAAAATAAACAAATGGGACCTAATCAAACTTCAAAGTTTCTGCACAGCAAAGGAAACCCTAAACAAAATGAAAAGACAACCCACAGAATGAGAGAAAATCTTTGCAAATGAATTGACTAACAAGGGATTCATCTCCAAAATTTATAAACACCTTCTGCAGCTCCATACCAAAAAAACAAACAACCCATCAAAAAATTGCAGAAGATCTAAACAGACAATTCTCCAAAGAAGATATACAGATGGCCACAAAACACATGAAAAGATGTTCAACAACACTCATTATTAGAGAAATGCAAATCAAAACCACTCTGAGGTACCACCTTACACCAGCAAGAATGGCCATCACCAAAAAGTCTACAAACAATAAGTGCTGGACAGGGTGTGGAGAAAAAAGAACCCTAGTATTCTTGGTGGGATTGTAAATTGGTGCAACCACTGTGGAAAACAGTAGGGAGATTCCTCAGAAAACTGAACATAGAACTCCCATTTGATCCAGCAATCCCACACCTGGGCATCTATCCAGAGAAAACCACGACTCACAAAGACACATGTACTCCAATGTTCACTGCAGCACTATTTTCAACAGCCAAGACATGGAAACAACCTAAATGTCCATCAACAGAGGAGTGGATCAAGAAGAAGTGGTACATATACACAATGGAATATTACTCAGCCATCAAAAAGAACGATATACCGGCATTTTTAGCAATATGGATGGACCTAGAAATTATCATGCTAAGTGAAGTCAGCCATACAATGAGACTCCAACATCAAATGCTTTCACTGACATGTGGAATCTGAAAAAAGGACAGACTGAACTTCTCTGCAGAACAGATGCTGACTCACAGACAATGAAAAACTTATGGTCTCTGGAGGAGACAGTTTGGGGGGTGGGGGGATGTGCTTGGACTGTGGGATGGAAATCCTGTGAAATCAGATTGTTATGGTCATTATACAACTACAGATGTGATAAAAAAATAATAAAGTCACTCTTGCATCTTCAAAAAAAATTAAAACTTAGCATTTCTATTCACCTACCCCCTCTTTAAAATTTTAAGTTAAAAATATGCATTAATTATGTAATTACCTTGGATCAATAAATTGGAATAAAAAAGTAATATTCTTATGCTACATTACAATTATCTTCACCTATTTCACTGAAGTAAACTTGTTCAATTGAAACACGTTTTCCCCCAAACAACTGAACTATTATCACCAGTATCCAAACATTATGATGAAGACTATAAGGCAATGCTCTATAGAGTGTCATTGAGTATGCCTGTGAGCAATACAAGCTGTTAATGTGTTTTCTTTTTTGGAAAACTTTTCCATGAACTTTCTTTTTACTATCTTGGATGAAATGCCCAGAAGTATATTTTTTTTCTTGCAACAATATAAGCCTACATTCAATTTTGTAGGCAGCTTATTGTATCAAAAATATTTGTCTCTTTTTTTATAGCACAGATACAAAAGTCTACATTCTTTTGAGAATAGGTGGTTTCCTTAAACTGAAACCAAAGTTGTTTTTGTTGTTGTTTTCTTTGAAAATATTACAAAGCCTATAAGGGCTAATAAAATAGCCAAAAAGGACTTTTGAATTAGAGTTGTAAAAGTAAAGCTACTTCAAGTAGCTACTCAGGCTCCCTTACAGTGTTATGGGGCAACCAGATATGAAAAGTAGTTCTTAGAAAACAAATTGGTATAATTACTAAGTAAAAAAGCTTCTAAACTGGGAATTATATCAAATTTGATTTGTTCTTGTAGCCAAATTCTTTTATATTTCATGTCAACCCCCATATTATGAAAAACGATATCCTAGGAACACATCAACTGAAATGACTCTTAAGACAAGTGTAATATTTATACTCCCTTAATCTATCAGCTTTTAGTGTAGTAAGGATGCTTTTAAGCATGAAAACTTATCCCTCCCATTAAAGAGGCTTATATTATATCAAGTATTTTTCATTAAATATATGTTCCTGGAGTTCCTGCCGTAGCACAGTGGGTTAAGAATCCAATTGCAGTTGCTCAGGTCACTGAGGAGGTGCAAGTTCAATCCCTGGCCCCAGGAACTTCCATAATGTTGAAGGTGCAGCCATAAGAAAAAAAAAAAAAAATAGACTGAAGTCTGCCATGCATTTTGTGCCAAGAAGATCCTATTTTTAAAAATGTCCCTGAGAGGAAATTGATTGTATTTTTAAATATTCAATGTTTATTTTTTTGATAAAATAGATGAAGTTATAACACTTCCCCTTGTATAAAATACCAGTTTATCTTATCTTACTACAGAGGGCCTGTTCAGTCTTTATTTTTGTTACCGTTTCTTCACTTTATATTTTTCTACATATTAATTTATACACAAAATTAATCTTTGTCTCAGTACTCTGCTATATTACATTATTTAAAATAATTCAGAATTTTTATCTTTCAATATAAACTAAAAATGGAATCTTATTTTTTGCTCCTCTTTTGATTATGTACACTTCTTAAATATATGGACTACCAGGAACATTCTTTAAACTGATTTTTGTAGTGAAAGGGGCCTCAGAAAGTTAACAAATGTGGTGACATTTAATTGATTATGGAAATTATAACAGGTAAAGCAGTGATGAGCATCTTGGGTAAAATAATAAAAAGTTTTGAAATTTTATTAGTGTAAGCAATCTTGAAGAATATGAAACGTTTCTTGGCCAAGCATGGAGGGAGTAGGCTAATGGTATAAGAATGAAAATGTAAGCTCGGGTCATATTGAAAAGATCATGAATACTTGTAGATTTAGATTATATACTAGTTAATAAGGAACCATAAACAATTTAGAGTATGGGACACTTTAACGTCATTGTCTACAAAGTTTGTTTTGTCAGTGGTATATAGGAAGGATTGAATGGTAAGGACAACACTGGAAAGTGAATAATCATTTCAATAAGACAGATAACTCTGGAGGAGAAAACGAAGGGAAATGTAAAAGAAATTCTTGAAACAATTTTGACAGCGCTTCCTAAAACAATTTTGACAAAGCTTTACCTACTATTATGCAGGTCATAAAAAAAGTAATTTAAAATGACCATGCTGTTCTAGGAGAGATGGCAAAGAAAATAATCAACCCCATACCATTATTTATTGTGCATTTCGTGTTGATAATGGTTCAGCCACCTATGTTCAATCATAAGGCCTCTATGTTTATAGCAGAAGAGCGATGAAGAAACTAGAGTATCCCACAGATATTTTTCAAAGTTTTAGCCTGATAAAGATACACATTATTTCCAACATATTTCCTTGGAATCAATTGGCCCCACCTAATTGTAAGGTGGCTGGGAAGTTTCCCTTCTGCGCCAGAAGAAAAGGAAATCTAGATATTTGTAATCATTAGTAAAGCTGGCTACAAATCAAGAGCAATTTCATAAATAGAGATAAAAGACATTGAAATATACAAGATATCATGATATATATAGGTTAAATATAACTTGAAAAATATATCAAAAACTCTTAATGAGATTTATAATATGGGGGCTGTGAATTTAGAAAGAATGAGCCAACATAGGACATATGCATTACAGGGACATACACACACCCACATATTTACATGTATTAATATATATATGTTAATGACATGTACAATGAACTGCATGAGAGGATATGTAAGAGGCCATCTCTAGAAATGCATGAAAGGATTTATAGAAAATTACTAAGGACTGATATTAGAGAGTTTTCGATCTTTAAATTTCAGGATCAGACATTTAATAGTATGTGTCTCCTTCAGTTATTTTCTAGGACATTTGCATTTTCCTTGGAGACTATGTTTTTTTAATTAATTGATTTATTGATTTCCTACATTTCCCGGTCATTTATTTTAAATTTATTTATTTATTTATTTATTTATGTTTTTAGGACCACACCTGCAGCATATGGAAGTTCCCAGGCTAGGAGTTGAATCGGAGATATACCACAATCCAGCAACACAGGATCCAAGCCCTCGCTGAAACACTGGATCCTTAACCCACTGAGCAAGGCCAGGGATTGAACTTGTGTCCTCATGTATGCTAGTCAGATTTGTTTCCACTGAGCCACAAAGGGAACTTCCAAGAGTATGTTTTATATTTGTACAATCCGCCTTTTCTTTTGCACATACTTTGCATTTTAGTTCTAGAATCTTCACAGTGCCTCTGATAGTTAAGCCATATTTTGTTTTCAATAGCAACTGTGGAAGTTCAAAATTTCAAGAAAAATATTGGAGCTAAATCTATCTGTCTACTGATCTATCGATCGACCAATCTATTGCCATCATGACCTATATATTTTTCTATCTGTATTTATCCATATGTTCACCTATCATTTATTTATGGATCAGAAAATGATGAGTCATTTCTACTTATTTTGCTATTTAATTACCAGTCCATTTGCCTGTTTTTATACTAATATGCTTTAAAAATTTTCACAAATTATTAAAGGTAAAGTAAAATACTTTAAAAACTATCAATTGTTTGGATGGGGCTTAATTTCTTTACTCATAACCTTATTTTTGAATATTTAGATTTTATAGAATTATTTAAATTAATGTTATAATTTCAAATTTATAAATCTTTTCTTTCCACGTAGTGTATATCCACATTAGGTTCCAAGAAGCTGAAGGTGTCAATACAAGATAGATATATCCAAGATATTTGTAATAAAATTTTATTCTAGCACTATGTAACGTTGTAAATCTTCAATAATTCCTGCTCATATTGTATGTTTTCTTTTTTGCTAATTTTATATTTTTGGCTGCACCCACTGCATATGTAAATTCTTGGGCCAGGGATTGAAAGTGAGCCTCAGCTGTGACCTGTGCCACACTGTAGCAATGCTGGATCCTTAACCTGCTGAGCCACAGCAGGAACTCCTGTTTTTATATTTCTTTAATTCTCAACTTAAGATTTAACATAAATCTCAACATTTTCAATTATATTTCCTTCATTAATAGTAATATTAAAATGTTCACTTTTTTACTCGATTTTATATTTATTTCTTAGAGAATTGACTTTCACATCTTTTTCCAACTTTAACAGTTTGTGTTAGAATTGTTTACATAATACTTGTTTTTACCATAGTTTTCAATTGTTTTCCCAACCACTGCCTCCTTTTCACATTCTTAATATGTTGATGTTCAGAAGGGAAGTTTTATTGCAGGTACACATACACAGACAGACACACACACACCTTTGTTTAACTGTGTAATTTTGGAAACATTTTACCAATTTATGTCTATTTCACATTTTTTCTGATATTTTATCTAAAAGATGATACTACTATGCTACAAACTTATTGATCCTTTCCTTTATTATTGGCTGTAGAAGGGGGAAATATTACTTATATTATATATGCTTCAATTTATCATAAATAGGATATCTTAATTTTCTTACCATGCGAAGGGTGTTAAATGAGCTGATACATAATAAACTACTTAGCACATTGCCTGGGAGTAAGTGTCATGTATTTGCTACCATCATAATTTACATTTTCTTCATTATTTTTATGGTTAGAAATATTTCTTGGTTCAGATTACTAAATCATAACAAGATAATTTTTACAGTCATGTGTCACTCTAAAACTCTGACAGTTTATATGACCTTCTAGTATAATAGTTTTTTGACAATAAGGCAATAAAATAGGGCTGCTGTCTTAATGTCAACTATGATAATAGCAAGGGCAGCTCTTTAGTGTGAATTTTCTACAATCAACCTATACAATATTTGTTAAACATATAAAATAACACTAATTAACATAATGTATTTTATGGCAGAAATGTGACATATTGAGAACTCATAATACTTTCATTCAATATTTAAAAGAATAATTTGACATTTAACTGGTTTTTCACAGTGATACTATTCTGAGAATGGCATATTCAAAATGATGCCTTTACTCAAAAATATGAAAGATTGCATTTACATAGGTATTTGCCTGTTTTAAAGAATAAATACTGAAAGTAAAATAGAGAAATAAATTAAAATATGGACATAGCATTAAATTTGATAAATTCAAGATATTGAGAATAATAATTATAATTATCTATACGCATATTCACTTCTTAGAAGCAAAGAACAAAGAAACCATTAGGCAAAGTGGATATAAGAAAAAAAAGACTCAACTACGGAACATACACAGACATGAAGAACAGACTTGTGATTGCCAAGGGGGAGGAGAAAGAAGGGAATGGACCGGGAATTTGGGGTTAGTAGATGCAAATTATTTCATTTAGAATGGATAAGCAATGAGGTCCTGCTGTATAACACAGGGAACCATATCCAATCTTTTGTGCTAGAACATGATTATGAAAAAAAAATATATGTATAACTGTGTTTTTCAAAATTTAAAACACTATATCTTGCTTTTCTTTCCTTTTATCTTTCAGCCTAACATTTTCCACTAATTTATGGTAATGACGATAGAAATTACTAGATTTCCCTCTGTTTCTATTTTGACCTCTATATAATGCTAGTCTTTAATTGAGAGCATGACTATCAAACCCTTTTGAAGATAGATTTGGTTATGTGACAAGATGGTGGACAACAGTATGAAAGAGAAATAGCTTGATCAGTTTCCACAGACTTTCTTAAGGACTAGTTGGCATACTTTTCTCTCTATTGCTTTACTCCTTTCTCTCTTCTAGGGCCTGAAACTTATGTTACCATCTTAAGTCTTGGTGACTTTGGTCATATGCTAAGAGTAGCTGTGAAGAAAGCTGAAAGAAGCCTGAATCCCCGAGAAGGTTGAGGAGTGGCACCTGTACTAGCCTTGGATTACCTACATAAAGATATATACATGGGAAACAAATCATTGTCTCTTTTCTTTAAAACAATAACATTTTGAATTATTGTAACAACCAATTTTAAATCAGCTAATTTATAAAAATTCTGTATAATTTGATTATATGTGTCAGTGACCAAATCAAATTTTCATATACTTTCCTGTATATTTCAATATTATCCATGATTTGGGGTCACAGGCACAGTTATGATAAGAGTGACCTCTAAGTTGAAGTAATATTTGTGTCTCATCCCTTCCCATTTCTTCTGGCACATTGACTTTAGGGGAAAGATGTTCTAAACAACCCAGTAATAAATAAGGAGGGTCACACAAATTGCATCCAACATTATGAAACTGAGAAGAATATTTCAATCCATTCAAACCACTGTTATCAGGGAGATGACTCTTCTACTAATTTATTTAAATGTATTTGCCTCATTTTCTGATTTTATTCAGGCCTACCTCTTAACTCACTCATACAAGAAACTACTGAAGGTCAGAGGAAATTCATACCCTGAATGTCTTCTAGGTTACAGAATATGCTCTAATGTTATAGAAAGCATCAAGATGGGTTGCAACTGCATGGGACAACAAGAAACAGTTATGAACTATTACTTCACTGAATAGTCATGATTGCCAAAATTCTAACTCTATGCAATGATGACATCAAAGTCCCCTACCCCACATCTTCAGGTAAGCTAGTTTTCCTATAAGTATTTCTATCTTTGAAAACTGAACTCCTGGTATTAAATTCTAATTGTAAAGAATATTTCTGTTGACTAATATGAATAGAGTCCATTTTTTCCTCAATGTTATATAAAAATTGAGTACCACAATTTATTCATTAATTTTCCCCATTTTAACTCTGTTTCCTTAGTGATTTGTAGAAGACCTTTTTGAATTAATAAAGTTTATGTTTATATCTTGAAAACATATTTTTTAATTTGTAATTTGCTCTTTATAGGCAATCATCGGTGAGCAGAAATTATTGTTTTGATGCCTATTAATTCAAATTTATCTTATTTTATAGAAAATATATTTAATTTCTTAAATAACTGTCTCCACCTGCAATTAATGTGCACATTCATCCTTATAGTCTATTGAAAGCTTTAAGATTTTGATATTTAATTTTAATTCTTTAATTAATCTAAGATTTTTTTGCTTACTTTACAGGCAAGATTCTCTATGATAAACTAATTATCCCAATATTATTTACTATGTGTTCAACACTTTATTGAGTGAACTGTAATAATTTGTCATAAATGAAGTTTTGATAAATATTAATTTCTCTTTGTTTTGTTTTCTGCTCTATTAAAATGGTAAATCTGTGTTCTCTGTGAGAATCTACAATGTCTGTGAATCTACAATATTTTAATAAGTCTTCACATGTAGTAGGGCAATTCCTCCAAATTGCTGTTCTCTGTCACATGCATTTTACCTTATCTTGAATCATATTTAATATCTATATTCTAGTACTTAGAACAAATTGTAGGTATACTGATAAAACTGTGCTAAAACTATTGATTAACTTGAGAAGAATTTTACAACTTTAGAATTTTGAATTTCTAGCAATAAATTGCCTGGCTGTATGTCCTTATTAATCAAACATAGATTTTGCATATTTTGACAGATTTTATTAGTGATATTTTATTATTTTACTTTGTTTTTCTCTAATGATTAATGATGTTGATCACTTATACATGTGCTTATTTAAAATATATATATATATATATTTTAATGGCCACACCCACACACCTACAGCAGACAGAAGCCCCTGGGCCAGGGATCAAGTTTGAGCCACCGCTAATACAACAGTGGATCCTTAACCCACTGCACCACAGCAAGAACTCATTCATATATATTTTTTGGAGATTATATGTAAATCGCTTGTCTTTGTTTTGAAAATTGGATTTCTCACTCACATTGGTTTATGAGGCTTCTTTACATTTTCTGGCTAGCTGGTTTCATTTTGGTTTTATTTCATCCTTTCTTATCAGTTTGCTTAAATTAAACATAATCACTGATCTTAATCCTAGATATTTATTGAAGATACATCAAAACTTAAGTTCACATAAAAACATGTATACTAATAATGATAGAGTCTTGTATATAATTTATAAAAGTAAAAATAATCCAAATTTTATTCACCTAGTGAATTGGTAAACAGTGGTACATTCTTACAAGGAAACTTCAGTTAGCAATAAAAAAATAATAAAATACCAATACATGCTACAGCATGAATGAATCTCAAAGAAATATGCTAAGTGAAAGAATTCAAACTCACAAAGAGTTATAATAAATTCTAAAACCGTCAAAATTACAAGGATTAAAAATAGTTTATTGTTTTCTAGAGACTAGGGATTGGATAGAGAATTGACTATAGATATATATGTTTGTTTTTATGGGTGATGAAATATATCTTGATTTCTATGTTGTTTACTAGATGTCATATGCTTGTCAAAACCCAAAGTGTACACTAAAAAGAGTGAGTTTTATTGCTTTTAATCTAAAGGTAGATTGTAATTTGATAAACGAACAAAAACAAAACAAAATAAGGGGGCTATGTATTTGTTGGTCTTTCTGGACTTTATAATGTATTTCATTGATTTATCTGTTTGCTGTTGTACCTGTACCAAACCAACTATATATAAGATGAATTTTTGTGTGTTCATGTCCTTTTCAATACTCTATGAAAAACTGCTTACATAACCTTATTTTCTTCATTTTTCTCATTCCTATCATCTCTATTTCTTTATTTCATGTAAATTTTATCAGAGTATAGTTGGCTTACAAAGATAGTTAGTTTCAGGTATATAGCAAAGTATATCAATAAAACATTTACATGCATCCATTCTTTTTCAGATGCTTTTCCCATATATGTCATTATACACTATTGAGTAGATTACCCTATACTATACACTAGGTCCTTGTTGCTCATCCATCCTATATATAGTAGAGTGCATATGTCAAGCTCAACTCTCCAATTTATCACTTCCACACCCACATTTCCCCTTTAGTAACCATAAGTTTGGCTTAAAAAAAATCTTTGAATCTCTTTATATTTTGTAAGAATAGAAATTTTGTATCATTTTTTTAGATTCCACATGTTAGTGATCTCAAATATTTGTCTTTGGTTTACTTCACTTGGTATAATAATTTCTAGGTCCATCCACGTTGCTGCAAATGACATTATGCCATTCTTTTTCAAGGTCAAATAGCATTCCATTGTATATAGTACTACACCTTCTTTATCCATTCCTCTCTGGATGGACATTTAAGATATTTCCTTGTCCAGGCTATTGTAAATAGTAATGCAGTAAACATAGGGGTGAGTGATTCTTTTTGAATGAAAGGTTTGTCCAGATATATGCCCATGAGCGGGACTGCTGAATCATATGGTAATTCTATATTTAGTTTTCTGAGTTACCTCCATACTGTCTCCACAGTGGTTCAAGCAATTTACATTCCCATCAACAGTGTAGGAAGCTTCCCTTTCTCCACACCCTCCAGCATTTCTTGTTTGTAGACATTTTGATGACAGCTATTCTGACTGGTGGGAGGTGATATCTCATTGTAGTTTTGGATAGCACTTCTCTAATTAGCAACATTGTTCATCTTTTTATGTGTTTTTGGGCCATCTGTTTGTCTTCGGTGAAATGTCTGTTTAGATTATCTGGCCATTTTCTATTTGTTTTTGTTGTTTGTTTTTTGCTGTAAAGGTATATGAGATGTTCAGATACTTTGGATATTGATCCCCTGTTGGTAGCTTCCTTTGTAAAGGCTTTCTCATTCTGTGGGTAGTCTTTTTGTTTTATGTATTGTTACCTTTGTTGTGAAAAAGCTTTTAAGCTTAATTGGGTCCTATTTGTTTATTTTTTTTTTGTTTTTTTAATTATTTATTTTTAAAATTATTTTTAATAGTTATTTCCACAATACAATTTTTTTCTACTATACAGCAGGGTGACCCAGTTCCACATACATATACACATTCTATTTCTCCCATTACCATGCTCCATCATAAGTGATTAGACATAGTTCCCAGTGCTACACAGCAGGATTTCATTCCTAATCCATCCCAAAGGCAACAATTTGTATAAATTAACCCCAAGCTCCACAGCCACCCCATTCCCTCCCCCTTGACAACCACAAGTCTATTCTCCAAGTCCATGATTTTCTTTTCTATGGAAAGTTTCATTTGTGCCTTTTATTAGATTCCAGATATAAATAATATCATATGGTATTTGTCTTTCTCTTTATGACTTTATTCACTCAGTATGAGAGTCTATAGTTCCATTCATGTGTCTGCAAATGGCATTATTTTGTTCTTTTTATGGCTGAGTAGTATTCCATTGTGTATGTATACACCACTTCTTCCTAATCCAGTCATCTGTCGATGGACACTTGGGTTGTTTCCATATCTTGGCTATTGTGAATAGTGCTGCAATGAACATGTGGGTGCATGCGTCTTTTGCAAGGAAAGTTTTTTCTGGATATGTGCTCACGAGTGGGATTGCTGGGTCATATGGTACTTCTATGTATAGATTCCTAAGGTATCTCCATACAGATCTCCATAGTAGTTTTACTAGCTTACATTCCCACCAACAGTGCAAGAGTGTTCCCTTTTCTCCACAACCCCTCCAGCATTTGTTACTTGTGGACTTATTCATGATGGCCATTCTGACTGGTGTGAGGTGGTATCTCATGGTAGTTTTGATTTGCATTTCTCTAATAATCAGGGATGTTGAGCATTTTTTCAAGTGCTTGTTGGCCATCTGTACATCTTCCTTGGAAAAATGTCTATTCAGGTCTTTTGCCAATTTTTTCACTGGGTTGTTGGCTTTTGTGCTGTTGAGGTGCATAAGTTGATTGTATATTCTAGAGGTTAAGCCTTTGTCAGTTGCATCATTGGAAACTATTATTTTCTCCCATTCTGTAAGTTGTCTTTTTGTTTTCTTTTTGGTTTCCTTTGCAGTGCAAAAGCTTGTAAGTTTGATTAGGTCCCATTGGTTAATTTTTGCTCTTATTTCTGTTGCTTTGTTTTTATTTTCATTACTTTCTGAGGTGGGTTAAAAGAAACACTGCTGCAATTTAAGTCACAGAGTGTTTTGCCTTTATTTTCCTCTAAGAGCTTCATAGTTTATATGTCTTATATTTAGGTCTTTAATTTATTTTGAGTTTTTCTATTTCTTGTTTATGGATTCACCAGTGGCATATAGAAGTTCCGGGGCTATGGGTTGAATCAGAGCTCCAGCTGATGCCTATGCCACAGCACAATAACACCAGATCTGAGCTACATCTGTGCCCTACACCACAGCCTGCAGCATCAACAGAACCTTAATCTTAAAGTGAGGCCATGGATCAAACCTGAATCCTCACAGAGACAATGTTGGGTCTTTAATCCTCTAAGCGACAAAAGGAACTCCCATTTTGAATTTATATTTGTGTATGGTGTCAGAAATAGTTATAATTTCATTCTTTTTTGTTTTGTTTTGCTTTTTGGGGGGGGGGTCTTTTTGTCTTTTTGCCATTTCTTGGGCCGCTCCTGCGGCGTATAGAGGTTCCCAGGCTAGGGGTCTAACCGGAGCTGTAGCTGCCAGCCTATGCCAGAGCCACAGCAACACAGAACCCGAGCCACATCTGCGACCTACACCACAGCTCACAGCAACGCCAGATCGTTAACCCACTAAGTAAGGGCAGGGATCAAACCCGTAACCTCATGGTTCCTAGTCGGATTCGTTAACCACTGCGCCACGACGGGAATTCCTATAATTTCATTCTTTTACATGTAATTGTCCAGTTTACCCAGCACCACTTACTGAAGAGACTGCCTTTTCTCTATTGTTATATTCTTGCCTTCTTTGTCAATGATTAACTGATCATAGATTCCTGGATTTATTTCTGGGTTTTCATGTTCAGAATATGATCTATATTTCTATTTTTGTGCCAGTACCATACTGTTTTGATGACTGTAGCTTTGTAATAAAATCTGAAGTCGGGGGCTTGATTCCTCCAGCTCCATTTTCTTTTTTTAAGATTTCTTTGGTAGACTTCCTGCTATGGTGCAGTGGGTTAAGAATCTGACTCCAGTGGCTCCGTTTATAGCAGAGGTACAAGATCAATCCCTGGCCTAGTAAAGTGGGTTAAAGGATCTGGTGCTATTGCAGCTGGTGCATAGGTTCCAGCTCAGACCACGGAATTGAATTAAAAATCTGAAAAATATCATTAGATGCCTATTTTCAAAGATAACATATTCCAGGGAAAAAATCAAGCACATAGATTATTGACAAATCTATTTATTCATTATCATCTTATTAGTTTCCATAAAGTGGGCACTACATAAAATTAGAGAAGATTTTATAATTATATCAAAAGTTTTCGAGAACTCTGTAGATTGACTTGGTCAAAACTGCATTAAATGCAACCCCAAACACTGCTTTTCTTTAAAACACAGCAAAAAGAATATCACAAAAGTAACACACTAAGATATTTGAAACTTCAAAAAGGTTATAAGAAAAGTTTGTGGGGTCAAAATTTGTTTTCTCCAAAGCTGTTTCATCTATATTTTAGAAATCCTTAAAAATATATGTATACCATCCAAAGATTAGATGGTCATGTTTAGAATTACACTTTTCTGAAGTTAAAATTTGAATTCCATTCTTTTAGAATGTTCCATATCTGACTTTATTTACAATGAAAACATGGTCATGGGAACTGTAGTGTGCCATTATTTTTATGCTTAAGTTGATTTATCTAAAATATTCTATTTTTGGTGTTAGCATGAACCTTTAAAAATCGATTTCATTTTTTTAAAAAAATATAGATATAATATATCAGGGGTATAATCTGTATACCAAATGACACCATGGGCTTAAATAAAATAAGGCTAAGTGTAAATTTTCACTACATTTCACGGTTTATTACATGCAGACTAGGCTCATTGCCTAATACTGGTGACTTTTATTTTGTTCACTTCAGTATCTTTCAAATCCTCTTTCTGATTTGATGATGATTAATGACTAGGAAAACTCTTTTTATAGTTCAGGTTGGAATATATCTCATAGAGGTTTAAGAACTCAGCATCCATCAGTTTAAGCCCATACATGTCAGTCTCGACATGTCTATAGGGAAACACAAAATTTTGCATCTCTGCCAATTCTTAACCCTCTACCACAAAAAGACAGTAATTGTATGTGCTCAACAGAGAGGCCAGAAGTAATTTATATCTTTTCATAATCTCATCCCAATCACTGACAGTCTTTTCTTATCTTTCTTTAACAATGCAGTGGGGTGTCCAAGGATGAAACTCACACATGGACAACAGAAGCTACTATGTATACCTTCCTTTTTTTCTCATTTTATGAAACCATAAATATATAGATATATTTATTCATATTTATTTATCTATTAAGACTTGACAGTTCTTATAATTTATACCTGTTAATCAAAATATATATAATTAATAATCCACAATTTTTCACAGAATTAATTGAGGAAAAAAAAAAACCCTAAAAGAATTAACTCATGGGGCAACTGTTTTTTTTTTTTTTTTCTTTCTAGGGCCACACCTGTGGCATATGAAAGTTCCTGAATTAAGGGTCGAATCAGAGCTGCAGCTGCCATCGTACACCACAACCACAACAGCACTGGATCCAAGCTTCATCAAGCCTGACCTATGCCGCAGGCTGTGGCAGTGCCAGATCTTTAACCCACTGAGTGAGGCCAGGGGTCAAACCTGCATCTTCATGGACACTGTATAGAGTTTTTAACCTGCTGAAGCAGAGTGGGAACTCCTGAGCAATTGTTGAGAGAGTTTAGCATCTTGAACATTCTAAACAGAACGTAGTTTTCAGTGGACTGAAGATAAACAAGAATAAGGATTGTTAAACTACTAAATCAACTTGATAAAAACAGCAGCTATGATAGTAAAAGTGAAACATTGAAAACATCAATTAAACAATGTTTTAATGAATTACGATACATTCAATATACAAAAGCATAAGAAGTGAGCTATTATATTCACTAAATTACTCTAATTTAATATAGTGACTATTATCTATTCTAAATCTGAAGAAAAATTTCCAGATAGTAATGAAAAATTAACCTTCAGTAAACAAGTTATCAGAAAAAAATCCCTTGCAATTTTCATTGCTGTTCAGAAGATCCTCATATATAATCACTGTCATATTTTTAAAATATGTACAAATTTGTGAACTCTTAAGAATGGCTACAAACATAATTAAAGCATAGCAGTTACCACACGGGTATCTTTTGTTTAATATTTATGACGACATTCTTCTTAACTTGATATCCTAATATCAAGGGCCATCTGCTACTGCAGATGTCAGGTTATGGTTTATTGGCATTTTTGATGGTAGCAAAACTGAGTTATTTCTTTGTTATGGGCAATGAAAAATGCATATATTTGTGAAGTCAGTCAGACAATGCGACACCAACATCATATGCTATCACTTACATGGAATCTAAAAAAAAGGACACAGTGAACTTATTTGCAGAACAGATACTGACTCACAGACTTTGAAAAACTTATGGTTTCCAAATGAGACAGGAAGTCAGGTGGGGAGATGCACTGAGAGTTTGGGATGGAAATACTACAAAAGCTAGTTGTGATGATTGCTATACATCTATAAATATAATAAAATTCATTAAGTAATTAAAAAAAAACTATCAGCCTTAATACCTTAAAGTACTCCTAACAAGCTGTGTACTGGTATGATGAATATTGTAAGGTACAGTCATATTGCATGTGTCTGAATAGCAGCTCTGTAACTTATAAACCATAAAATGTTAAGAAATTTAACTTTCCTCTTTCACCAAAAAGTATGGATATAATAGTGTTTTCATATAGAGTTGTTATAAAGATTAAATTATATAATCGATTTAAAATATTTAACACAGAGGCAATTATCATATAAATGTTACTATTCATTTTAATTATAAATACTTCAAAGGTAATTGAAATCTATAATATCACATACTCCTCAGTTAACAGATATTGTCTCACCTATATATACCCAATCTTCATTGCTCATGGATTCTATATTTGTGAACTCATTTATTTATACTTCCAAAATCTATATTCATGACACTTTCATGGTCATTCACAAATATTTAAAAAAAAAAAAAGGGAGTTCACATACTGGCGCACTGGAAAGGATGTGGGTTCAATCCCTGGCCTTGCTCAGTGGGTCAGGGATCCAGCATTACCATGAGCTGTAGTGTAGTTCACAGATGTGACTTGGACCCTAAACTGCTGTGGGTGTGGTGTAGGCCGACAGCTGTAGCTCCAGTTTGACCCCTAGCCTGGGAATTACCATATGCTGCAGATGTGGCCATTAAAAGAAAAAAAAAAATGCACAGAACCTCTAAAACTTAAAGTCCAAAATTCCAGGCTAAAATCTAACAAAATAACACTGTGTTCTTAATTCTTCTCATTCTGTAAAATACTGTCCTTTTCAAATGTAATTAGTCCCACATTTTGTATTTTTTCTTGGTGATTTTGCTGTTTACAATGGCTCCCAAACATGGTGCAAAATTGTTATCTAATGTTCCTAAACACAAGTGTGCCCTATGGAGAAATGCCTGTGTTAGACAAGCTTTATTCAGGCATGAGTTATAGTGCTTTTGGCAGTAACTTTGATGTTAATGAACCAATAATATGCACGCCAGAAAAAGGAAGAGGAAATTCACCAATCTGTACAAAAACCCAGTTTGTAAATTGCTAAAGCTACATCTATAGTATATGATGAAGTTATGGAAAAGATATAAAAGCTACTAAATTGTTGAATTCAAATAAGGCAAATGTAAAAGAATATAATGAATGAAATTTTTATGAGATTAAAAGCCAAAAAATAAATTATTATAATACCAAAGGTCTGAAAATGATAGACCCTTCTTGGTCAAATTTGCCTGGTTTATGTGTTTCAAAAGGCGACATGGTGCAAAACTAAACCTGCAGGCTAAGCAGATTCTGCACATCTGGGGATTATAAATATATATATTTTTAAATACCTGCTAAATGTTATACAGGAGAAGGGTTATATGGAAGATCAGATTTTCTTTTTTTCTTTCTTTTTTTTTTTTTTTATTAAGTACAAATGGAATATGGAGGTTCCCAGGCTAGGGGTCAAATTGGAGCTGTAGCTGCTGGCCTACACCACAGCCACAGCAATGCCAGATCCAAGCCACATCTGCAACCTACACCACAGCTCACAGCAATGCCAGAATCTTAACCCACTGAGCAAGGCCAGGGATCAAACCTGAATCCTCATGGATACTAGTTAGATTTGTTTCTGCTGAGCCATGAAGGGAACTCCAAGATCAGATTTTCAATGCTGATGAGACTAGCTTCTTTTATTCAGACCTTGGTAAGTGAACCTGTGTAACACATGTGACATTTTGGTTGAGGAAGAAGTTGTGACCAGAGGCTTACAAGAAATTAACCTTGTATTTTTCCTAAGAAGAGTAGTTCAGCATTTGCTAATTTGGTGTTCACGGTGACTATATAGAACATAGCTACCATTAATAGTGAACATCAACCCTATCTTGAGGTATTATTACCAAATCTACTGAGAAAAGGAAGCAATATATCTTGTTCCATCACAGTGACAGAAGGATGGTAGGTGTGTGCTTTCTCACATACTGGTAAAATAAAGAAAACATCTATTATTTATATATAAAATGTTACCTTGATATTGCTTTAAAGTAAACTGTTCATTTTATGTTGGGATTTCTCAATTAATATAAGTATATTAAGTTCATATTTTTGTGTCATTAGTTACTAAAAGGCAGTGTTAGAGAAGAATGGCTATATAACTGCCATAGAAAGGTTCAAGAAATTCTTTACCTATCTTGGACAATTATCTAATACAATATGAAGGTCAGAAGTAAAAGGTAAATTCAAAGAGATTCAAGCTCTTTATTAAGTTTAAACTTACACACCACATAAGGCTCTGCTGGGAACAACTAGGAGCATCTTTTGCTAAAGCTATTCTTATAATAATCATTATATTTTCTGCTGCTATATTCTTTAATGTGTCAATTATCTTTAACAAACAGTAGTCACATAAACCACATTCAGGAAAGAAATTATAACTGGCTATTTTATTTTAAACAGTTTATATTTGCTGGTATTATTCTTTTAAGGAGTAACTAACTCTGTGTCAAGTCAAGCACCTAAAGCCTCTATTACTAATTCTATTACATTTTATTTAAGTATTTATTAATTCATATTTATTATGTTTGTGTGAGGTGGGTAGTTCAACTTAATTTGCATTAAAATAAATACAGTTTTAATTTATCATCATAAGTGACATTAGGTTTGATTTGCACTATTTTGTGTGTGTGTGTGTGTGTGTGTGTGTGTGTGTGTGTGTTTGTCTTTTGTTGTTGTAGTTTTTGTTGTTGTTGCTGATGCTATTTCTTGGGCCGCTCCCACGGCATATGGAGGTTCCCAGGCTAGGGGTCGAATCGGAGCTGTAGCCACCAGCCTATGCCAGAGCCACAGCAACGCGGGATCCCAGCCGCGTCTGCAACCTACACCACAGCTCACGGTAACTCCGGATCGTTAACCCACTGACCAAGGGCAGAGACCGAACCCGCCACCTCATGGTTCCTAGTCGGATTCGTTAACCACTGCGCCACGACGGGAACTCCTGCACTATGTTTTTTTCGTATTTTATGACTTAACTATATCTGATTACATTTCATTTCTTTTCAGCATGTCATTTCTTTCTTATAAAATACATTTTTTAACAAAAATGTCAAACAATGTTCCATTATAATAGTGATCTCTTTCCTAGTTTTATATTTCTTGCTTTTTTCTTTATTTTATTATTTTTTAATACTGCAAACACTTAACTCAAGGGAAATTTATGTCACATATGTTGTGCTCTGTGGATTAGTGTATGTCATAGTTATTTATAAAACAAGTATCACAATGTCTGTGTGACAGCAATGGCCAAAAATGTAGTTCTATAAACACAAATAATAATAAACACTTACACAGACTTAATAGCACTTATTAAGTTCCAGGAGCTGTTCTAAGGACTTTACATGTACTAACTCATTTAATCAACAAAGTAACCCTATGAAGTAGGAAATATCTTTCCCATTTCTAATTTGCAGATTAAAGCAAGTGATACAAAGAGAATTTAACTTACTATAGGTCACCTGGCCAGAAAGCAGGAGAACCAAGATTTAAACTTAGGGAGTTTGATTTTAGAATCTGTGCCACTAAACTAGCTCAACTTTTAATCTGGAGAGAGCACTTTTATGTATATTGTTTCATGGATTTCATAGTAACTGTGCAAAATAACCCACTTCAGAAATCTTTTAGAAGGAGTTACCAGGAGTTCCTGTTGTGGCTCAGCAGTTAATCAACCCAACTGACATCCATGAGGATGTGGGTTCTATCCCTGGCCTCCCTCAGTGGGTTAAGGACCTGGCATTGTCTTGAGCTGTGGTGGAGGTCACAGACATGGCTTGGATCTGGCTTTGTTGTGACTGTGGTGTAGGCTGGAGGCTGCAGCTCCAATTAGACCCCTAGCCTGGGAACTTCCATATGCCGCAGGTGTGGTCCTAGAAGACAAAAATATAAAAAAAAAAAAAAAAAAAAGATGAGGGAGTTTTTGTTGTGACTCAGCAGTTAACAAACCTTACTAGTATCCATGAGGACGTGGGTTTCATACCCGGCCTCACTCAGTGGGTTAAGGATCCAGTGTTGCCATGAGCTGTGGTGTAGACTGCAGACGCGGCTCGGATTCTGCGTTGCTGTGGCTGTGGCATAGGCTGGCAGTTGTAGCTCTGATTCAACCCCCCAGCCTGGGAACCTCCATATGCCACGGGTACAGCCATAAAACAAACAAACAAACAAACAAAAAACCCAAAAAACAAAAAATAAAAAACAAAAAACAAAACAAAGCAAAATAAAGAAATCCTCTAGAATTCTAGAATTCTTCTCTTTGGACTCTGACCTGATTTTTTTCTCCCTGATTCTTAGCCCTACCTTTGATTATTGGTCACAGCATTCAGTTTTCCTGCCTCAAAGCTGAAGACTAAACTTCCTGGTTGATTCATTTTCTAAGACTGTTTAGCACATGGCCATCCCAGAAACAACGGCCTCTGCTAGAATCTGTGTGGGTGACAGGCTGAGGGTTTAATCAAGGATCTTTTAGCTGCAAGTTTAAAAATGACACAAATGAAAGCAAAAAAATAGGAAAGACAGAATTTAGTAAAAGGAGGCAGTGGTATTCTGTGGAATCCCAAGTGAGAGTTAGTTCTTTATGATGATATTTCATAGAATTTGAAAAGGATATTTAAAACTGTTTTTAAGTTGATATTGTCTTTTTAGGACTTTTTTTTTTTTCAATCTGTATTTCAATCACCAATTTTGTGGGAAAAAATAAAAGCATAATGTCAACCACTCTAGGCTTTTGGGAGATCCCTTGCTTACCAGATCCATCTCCTTGTTGAGAAGAGGAGGAGCTCTGTTAGTGCTTAATTTTTTGCCCTTCTGACAGTGGCAAAGTTTGAACTTTGCCAAGCTGTAGACAATAACCTCATCAATGGAAAAAAGAAAAGAAAATGACTCCTTAATTCACCTCTTACAGTTATTCAAAAGTGGTAAAGTGTACCACAGAAAGGAAATGAAAAAAATCTCAAATCAAATTTAATATTTTTTGGATTGTTCTAAACCTTTGAAACAGTTTTACTTCCTTTTAATAAAAGCTGGGTTCTTTATCATCAGGTCTTTTATATCACAAAGTTTCATATAGAGTTCAGCTTCTCTAAAGAAATATGAAAGTCACTTTTATTCTGTGCCATATTCTACCTTTTTCTTTTCCTAAAGTCAAAAATATATTACAGCTCATATTATTTTTTCCTATCATAAAACTTGAACCATCAGAAATCTAATAGAATTTGAAATTTTATACCAGAGGTAATAATTTTGAAATGCCTTTCATCAGAGTGGAAGTCCTAGCTGTCTAATATTATAATCCCATTACCTTCCAAACCCAGTGGTTGAATATGGTACTATTCAAGAACAGCTGTTTCTTTTCTGTTAGTGTATAGCATTATCATGACTGTATTTTCCTTAATTTAAACCTCTAATTTTTTTCTTGCATTTTGCCTGTCCCATTTATTCTTTTATAATTAGCTGATTATTTAGAATATCTAATAATAGAAGGAAATACAAAATGGCATTCATATAGACATCTAATTGTTATTATATGATAAATGTTGACATTTATGTCCATATTGTGACTATAAATATTGATGTATATTGCAGTAATGTCAGTTTTGTCTGTTATATGTAAAAACTTGATCTATAAGGCAGAAAGTTCTTGTGAAAGATGGTAGGTAATGATCTTCGAAAGTGATGGTTTGATGATATTTCATCAACATATGTCTCTTAACAAAATCAGTAGTTATGAGTTACTTCATTAAAATGTGCAGAAAGATAATTCAGTCCTTTTTTTATTCTATTTAATTCACAACTTGTCAAATGTTCAACTATTTTTCACTCTTTATTCTTTAAATATTTGTATCAAAATAAATGAATGTATTGGTTGTAATGCCTTAATCTTTGAGCCTGTTTTCTTCTTTAATATGTAAATAACTAATTGGAATTTTTTTTTTTTTGCTTTTTTAGAGACACACCTAAGGCATATGGATGTTCCTAGGCTATGGGTCAGATCAGAGCTACAGATGCAGGCCTATACCACAGCCACAGCAAAGCCAGATCCAAGCCATGTGCAACCTATACCACAACTCACGGCAATGCTGGATCCTTAACCCACTGAGCAAGGCCTCATGGATACTAGCTGGGTTTGTTACTGCTGAGCCAAAATGGAACTCCCCAGTTGGAAATTTCTCAGAATTATTAAATGCTAAAGATTATATATATAGCAGAATGAATCATTCATTTTTCCTTGATTTTTCCCAAACTGCTATCATGGCTATTCAAACTTAGTTCCATCCAATTAAATGTGTATAACAGGTTTACTCTTTATCATTAGTGATAGGAAACAGTCTAAACCAACTGGTGAGTGGACAAAAAACTGTTTTTACCACACAGGAAAATACTATTCAGTAATAAAAAGTAACAACTACTGCTATGCACAATGCAGATTAATATAAAATTGATTTTGCTAAATGAAAGAAGATTCAAAACCTTACACACTACATTTTATTTATGTGACCTGGCAATGTCAAAACTATAGGGGCAGAAAATGGAATAGTGTTTTAGGGACTGTAATTTGATGGGGTGTATTGATTACAAACGGGCATGAAGAATTTTGGAGGTATGTGACAGTTATATAAACATGCAAATATGTCAAAACTCAAAATTGCACACCACTAAGTAAATTGCATATATATAAATTATACTGTGGGAAGTTGCCCCTGTGGCTCAGGTAACAAACTTGACTAGTATCCATGAGGATGTGATTCAATCCCTGGCCTCACTCAGTGGGTTAACAATCTGGCATTGCTATGAACTGCAGTGTAAATCGCAGATATGGCTCGGATCTGGCTTTGCTGTGGCTGTGGTTTAGGCCTGCAGCTGCAGATGTGGTTTGACTTCTAGCCTGGGAACTTTCATATGCTATGTGTGTGGCCCTACGAAGAAAAAAAAGTGTGTGTGCTTTGGTAAAATAATAATTTGAATATTATCAAAATTAGTATGCTTATAGTGTATCCTCCTAAGCTCTTTCACTCAGGAATAAATACCAATAAATACATAACAGAGGAAGAGGTTTTGAAATAACTGTAGTAGGACTATAGGAGACAGATAATGGATAATGAGGGCTCCATTCTAATGCCATACACTATCCTTAGTGCCTCATATGCATTGTATCAATTACAACTTATAACTAAACCACTTTCCAGATAATGGATATCTTAAATAGGTTAAATTAACTTCATATATTCAACAAACAGAGTTTGGGAAGGCAAGGACTAATTCCATCCATGTTTCCAGTCTTATTTTTATCTCCTATTCTCAGTATGTCAACTTAAAAAATAAGCACAATATTAAAGTTGAGAGTTAATTTTTATTTGGTGAAAAGTGAGGACTATTGCCATGGAGGCAACATTTCAGATAGCTCTGAAAAAAAAAAAAAATGCTCCAAAGAGGCAGGGGGTAATGTCAGTATATGTGTGATTTTGGTGAAGGGGAGGTACATGCAACCTAGCACACATTTTTATAGGTCACTGCTAGTCATAAGGAGCACATGTCACCATGAAGGATTTTAGTGCTTTTCTATGTATGAGGAGATGTAAGAATTGGGCTCATAAACTCTTTTTTCTGAAAATACCTAACTACTGAAGACTTGTTCTGCCAGTTTTCCCAGAGCACAGAGAACCTCACTCCTATCTCTATCCTGAGATCCCCTCAGGGGGTATTGAGGGTCAGCAGCCACAGCAACTCATGATTCAATCCCTGTAGATGCAGATGGCAAGTGCCAAACTCCAGTTCACAAGTACATTTCCAAAAAATACCTTTTTTAGCCAATGAGTGAATGAGAGTATGAAGTGATCTTTTAATTTAAGGAGATTCTATTGAAATTCATAAATGAATTATTTAGAACATGTCCTTAAATAAATTTAAAAAATTTTCTTAACAATATGAAAAACAGTAGTAGGAACAAATAGGAATATGGGCTAAGAATGTTCCTAAATTTTTGCAGAAAAAAGTTAAAATTTTATAATGGGATCAATATTTGTTTTTTAATGTGATTCATACAATATATCTAAGTGTTCATTAAATGCAGAGCATTGTGTAAAGATTTTGCACTTATCAGTTAGATTAGGGTAGTGATTATATATCAATTTGATAAGCTCTTGAATGAGGTTGAAGAAGAAAATAGTTGATCAAATCAAATTAAGAAATAACAGAACCACATATATTCAAATGAGACTCAAGTAGGGACTATGATAAGTGAATCAAGATTTTAAATTTCCAAATTTCATTTTCAATATATTAAAAGCTCTCTTAGTATATAAGGTTAGCCATGAAAAATCAAAATTAACATTGCGAGTCAACATTACTCAATACAACTTATGACATAGGGATGAAAGTTTTATGTATCTGTATCATCATTAGTAATTAATGTTTATTTTTTAATCAAATAGGTACTAAAATAATAAAATTGATACATACTGCCTAAAGGTAAATGGAATATATCTGCTTTCATGATCAACATTTGATAAAGTTCATGTTTTCTTTTAACGTTGGCATGGTTTATCTAACCTAACCACAACACTTTCTCAATCTTTGTTAATATAAATATAGAATACATGTCTATGAAGTAAATAAATTGTGGCACAGAGTGAACTGACTTAAATAAATTTGGTTTTGCGCACTTTAACTTTTTTGGGGGGTAATATTATAGCCACAAATTTTTTTTGAGTATCTTTAGAATTAGCATTTTCCCTCTAAATATTTGTACTGTTTATGGTGAAAGAAAGTGAATCTCAGACTACTCTGCCAATCATTATTGATTTAATTAGCTGAACGTTCACTAGTAGGCAATCACTAAAATATTTCCTGCAATCTCTTTATAAACTCAAGCCCCAGCTTCCTGTCCTTTCAGACATTTAGAGAACTACCTATGTAAAATTTAGAGAACTACCTATGCAAATGTTCACTCAAAGCAGCCCACCAAAATTCCATGGCAGAGTTTCATTACTCTCCTAATAACAATCAGACATACAGAATTACAAGGTTCAAGACTGGCACATGTATAGGTTAGCCTAGGGTATCATCTATAAGGGTAAAAAGGATAGGTCATGCTGCTGTATCATCTGTTCAGCCAAAGACAGAGATTATCTCTAAAATAATTAACACAACCTGCATTTTTCAGATTTTATCAATGAAAGCTCATTTTTAACATTCAAGATGTTCTTTAACAGTCCACTATTTGCACTATTAAGCCCCTTTTCTCACATTTACATGATAATAAGAAAATGCTGATCATGGTAAAGAAAACAGGATGACTTCTAAACATATCCTCAGAATATAGACTATCTAATGGAAAATATCAGTATTCTTTGGAATGCTGGCTGTACTATGTTATAGTTTAGCCTAAAAATATCACAATCCATGGTGAAGTGTTTAAGAACTATAGCTGTCACAATATAATGCATAAAAATGAATATAACAGTGCTAATAATATTTACTTCTGTTCCTATTTAAATTTTTAGTAACTTTGCTTCTGTTTTCTCAGTAGGAATTTTTTTTTTTTGGTCTTTTTGTCTTTTCTAGGGCTGCATATGGAGGTTACAGGCTAGTGGTCTAATCGGAGTTGTAGCTGCCGGCCTATGCCACAGCCACAGGAACGCAGAATCCAAGCCCTGTCCGTGACCTACACCACAGCTCACAGCTTGAGACAATGCTGGATCCTTAACCCATTGAGTGAGGCCAGGGATTGAACCTGCAACCTTATGGTTCCTAGTCGGATTCGTTAGCCACTGAGCCATGATGGGAACTCCAGAAATGGTTGTTCTTACTCTCTATAAACTTAGACAGTCCTTCTTATCTTAAAAAAATAAAAAAATTAAACAGCAATACGCTATACTTACCAAAATAGCTAAAATGATTCTAGACTATATATCACAGAAATTGCCTTGTTTCCTCATTTTTTCCAAACTTAAAAACAATGAAAGTAAATATATTTTCCATGAACTTACAGTAAAAGATTTACAAAAATATTTATATTTTAAAACTATTTTGCTAATAGCTATCAAACATTGATTTAAAACATCTGTAAGAAAAACACTGAAATTTTAAGCTTTTGCAATTAAGGAAAATATTTGAAATGGAATGAAATGATTAAAGCACTAAAGATATAAGTAGTTTCTTATAATATAAATGTTATACCAGTATTGTTGTAATGAAGGAATCACACTGCAGGAGGAAGGTAGAAATAAATGTATACTTAATAAATAGCCTTTTCCTTTATAGGTTAGTATAATTAGATCAACTACCACAAGGGGAAAAATAACCTTGCAAAAGTATTCAATTGTTGATAATAGAAGGATAACCAGAGACATAGCAAAATGCCCTAGTTACAAATGTTATTTCTTTGTAATTTCTAATTAGTTTTTAGTATTTTAAGCCTTAAATAAAAACATATATGAGAAGTAAAAGATGTGACATGGCATTTCATCATTTTGAAAATGATCATCTCTCTAGACTAGTTTGATTGTGTGTTAAAAATATGGGCTATTGGTCAAAGTAATTCAGCCTAAGTTCTCACTCTTTATGTAACTCCTCTCTTCCAAACATATAGAGATGGTTCATGAAGTTTACAAAAATAGAAAATCAAATGATAGAAATGGTATCCAAAACAAGATAAACATTTCTAGACAACGTATGTAATCAGAAAATATCACAGTGATCAGTGCTGAAGCCATTTCTGCTTTGCTTTCATTCCAGAAGTAGGCAGAAGCATGGAAGAATTTAGTGAGGATAAGAAATAATATCTAGTCTCATTTTTTGCAACCAAGGGAGGGAGGGTGAGATAAAAGAGATTAAGAGAAGGTTATTCTCACTTGTGGAAGAGGGCTAAAAAGTAAGCAGACATTGCAAAGCATGGCCTCCCCTTAGGACTGGGTGTGGGACAGTAGAACAGAACAATGCCAAGCCATATTTAGCCTGAGGCAAAAAGAAAAAAAGTGTCCTGATATATCCTTATAGGAATATCCTTCTACATTTTGACCAAGAGAAAAAAGGGAATTAATGCTGACTAATCAGAAAACATTATAATATACTTAGCTCCATTCTGCCCAATTCATTTGCTAGTCATTGTCAACTCTCATAAATCCAGAAGTATGAGATTTTTGGAAAGACTGTTCCTAATGCACAACATTTTAAGGTAATAAAACAAAAATTCTGTGTTTATATTTTGCATTTAACATAATTTATTTTGACTACAGAGTTTTCTAGCACCTCCTTAAATCTTGCATCCAAGGAGAGTACCTCGATATCCTTTCTTGGTCTTAACTGTGACCCTATAGCGGGATATAGACACAATTCTGTAACCTTTAAGTAAATAGAGCTCTCTCCTAAATTTTGGACTCTGTATTATCTCTTGTACTGATTTTAAGAGCTTAAAATAATCTTACATGACTTTATGAATCTTCGTAGTACAACATCAGACAGATCAAGTTTAGCATTACCAGTCCTGCGTAGATTGCTGCTGGGTGTGGTGACTTTGTTAAACTAACATTTGCTATGTATGGCCCATGGATTCAGAGAAAGAACCAGGGTTCAACAAAACAACGCAGAAAAGTTAAATGCAGAAGCTTATTATTCAGAAGTCCTAGAGGGAAAGAGACACACCTCAAGGGACCACATAGGGAGGTTAAGTCAAGGTGCAGGCAAAGAGATCTGGATGGGACATGAGGAACCTGCCTCTTTACCAGAGTCCACAGGTTAAGTGCTTTAGAATTCTAGGCGAAGGCCAGATTAGTAAGGGAATTTAGTAAGCTTCTAGGGGATATTATATAAGAGGTATAGGAGGATAAGGCCCTGGGAGGTGAGGGAGACACTTAACAAAAGGGAAGTTGGGGAAATTATGTCGGGAACTTATATTTACTTATGACTGCAGGCTGTTATTTAGGGCATGTGCTCATGGGAGGAACCAATGTCAATTCAAGCTCCTGCAAGACACTTGGACACACAAAATGGATAACTAGGAATCAGTATTATAGAGCCACTTCTAAAATCTCAATACCAGGGGAACCAGGGTATCTCTAGTGTTTTGAATCTCTTAGATTATTATATGGTTATAATTCTTACCATAAAAAATAGTTCCTCAGACATAGCATACATTTTCCAAGAAGACTAAGAAAAGAAGGTAGGGGCATTTCCCCTTCCCCTTCCCTTTCAAGACATGCTCCTATTGTCCTATTAGCTAGAGCATACTCATAAGATCACAGCTATGGTATGTAGTCTATATTACAGCTGACCATATGTAACAGCTATAATTCAGGTGTGTTATTGATAGGGATGCAGTAGGCACAGGTAATTTTAGAAGTCCAAATAAAGGATCATAGACAGAGAGGGAAGTCTAGGGGACTTTGGGAGATCGCTGTAAGTTAATAAATTGCTCAAAAAAGTCATCAGAAGAAGACAGAGCTTCTGTGCCTGCCTGCTTGCACCTCTCACAAATGTCCTATCTTAATAAATCTATTTCTTGCCTATCACTTTGGCTCCGCTGAATTTTTTCTGTGTGGAGACATGAACAAACCTAAACCTCAGTGAGTCCAGACACAGGGTGAGTGATTCTAATTTAAAACCATGGGCTTAAGTCCCAGTCTGTGTTTTGCCTGGGTTTGAGTCCCCGCACATGGGTTCAAGTCCCAGTTGGTGTTCTGACTGGGTTCAGGATGTTAGTGCTATCAGTTTCACCACTACTGCAGGAAAAAAGAAATTGGATCTTTGAAGCAATCAGCAATTTCTGCCACTAGTTTTGAGCAAATAATTGATAAATATGCATTTGCTATTAAATACATTGAATTAAATATTAAATATAAAAGTTTGTCTACAGAAAATTAAAATAAAAGTAGATATAATTTAAAGGATGGAAAATGGTATACTCAGTGATATTTAAAGTATCTGTGAACCTAAATGTCCATTTACAGAGGAGTGGGTAAAGAAGATGTGGTACATATACACAAAGGCCACATTTTAATTTAAAATAGATATATTGACAATTTTCAGTTGAATATTTAACTAAGAATAGAAATAATTAAAAGGAAACTCCATATGCTTTAAACCTGCAAGTACATGCCTAAAAACAGACACAATATGTAAATTCCAACCAAAACAAGAAATTATTGTTCTAGACAGAATAATGCCACCCATCCTCCCACAATGCCTAATTTCTAAGGCTCAGAACTTGTGACTACTTTAAATTGTTAAGGAGAATTAATGTTGCAGATAAAATTAACTTTGCTAAAAAGCTAAACTTAAAATATGGAGATTTTCTTGGATAATCTAGATGGCCCCAATACAATCACAAGGGTCCTTAAAAATGGAAGAAGGTAGGAGAAAAGGAATAAGAGTCAGTGAAAGAGATGTGACAATGAAAAGGCTGTCAGAGAGATGTTATTTTCTAGCTTTGAAAGGGAAAAATGGAACTTCTCGAAGCTAGAAAAGCAAGGAAAGGAATTTTCTCCTATAGTCTTTAAAAAGGAATAAAACTTTCCAGACATCTTGGTCTTAATCTAGTGAGAAAGGTGTGGGGATTATGACATTCAGACTTATAATATGATAAATGTATATTGTTTTAAGCCATTCAGTGTATGGTAACTTGTTACCATAGCAAATAGAAAACTTACACACTATTTAGAACTGATTTTAAATTGATTTGTTTTATATAGACATAGGATGCTTCTAAAGCAGTACTTAAAAACAAATACAAGTGCTTAGAAAAAAAGAATAACAAAGGTGAAGATTAGGTCAATCACATTTTTCAACTCAGGAAGGTTAAGAAAGCAGATTTTCCTCTTTTCTTTGGAAATCATATAAAAGCAGCAGACAAGCTGAGAAATAGAAATGTAAATTTCATTTTTTGGAAAAATTAGGACAGAGCTAAAACCCTGAAAAACATATTAAAAAGTAAGTAGAAATGCAGCCAAATGCAATAAGCTTCAAACAGTAGCAGGTGTTTTAGGAAACACAAAGGATTATGGCAACCAATCTCAAAAGTCATCAGAAAAACAGGCTTTTTGAAGGCAATGGCCATATCTGCAGTGATTTCCTTTTGCTTATCAAGGAAAGACAATGGATATAGCATCAGGAACTTTTACGGAACTGAGGCGGAATAATAACTCAGGTAGTCAGTGCAGAAGTATGGGCTTCTATGCATTCTTTGATATGGCTACCGATTAACATTTGTGGCTTAAGGTCTCCAGGGAGTAACCTCCCCAAAGGCACTGTTTACTATAGGGAGTGCTCCTATGCCCAGATGGACATTAATCTCTAAACCCCTGTGACTCAGTCTTCAGGAAGAGAAGGGCAAAGAAACCATGAGACTTAACAGGACATTTTCACCACAAGACCCCTATTGGACAAGGACAGGTATAGGTAATTGGGCAAGGCCAATGGGAGAAAACCACATTTGTCTGGACCCCACGTTGGTAGCTCCCATCTTTAAGGGATAAAAACCCCTACGGGACATAGAAAGGGGGACTCTTTTTCCCCCTCCCACCTGTCCTGGGAGCTGGTTGCTTACCTATTATAAAGACTTTGTTTGCTTGCTGCCTGTGTGTTAATGGAGTTCATTCTTCCACTTGGTGAACAGTAACATCTTTCTGGAAACAGTACCAGTCTGTTTCTTAGAAACAGGAAGCAAAGGAATCACACAGGAAGGACATGTATTTGGGCTGAAGTTTGATTCCAGGTGAGAGGGACAGAGGGGTTGCTATACTCTTTGATTGGTAAGAGGAAAGGATAAACAAATTTATCAAAATTCTGAGGCAAAAATAAGTAAATAAATTACAAGTAAACTTGCATATGACACTGATCATTCCCCTACTTGAAACTTCTACAAATACATCTAAGGAATGTTCCCTTCCTTCAACAATAAGTGTTCATACAGGAAGTACAAGATTTTACAAGGATATATAACTTTTAAGAATATAGACAAAACATAGTTACTACAAATACTTTGTTACACCTTGATAAAAATGTTTGAGAAACTTAAGACATATGTCATCTGTGCAACCCTAAAAAGCAAAAAAAAAAAAAAAGTGATATATATCAGGAAATAAAACAGACAAATATACACCATAATAAATACATAAATAATGTGGTATGTAAGAAAGCAAGAAGTAAGATGAAAAACAAGGCCAATATATTGGGATAAGGGTGTCTTACAGTGTGACTAAAGCATTGTTGGGTGAAATTGGAAAATAGACATCAAGGAAGTGAGTGATTTTTGCCAAGCAAAAAACTGCAAGAGTGGCATTCTGGCAATGAATCTAAGGAAAAAGAAAAATCCTAAGGTAGATGTATCTTTGAGCTTCTTGTGGAGCCAGAAAGGACTGGAGCTGACTGAATAAGATGGAGATTGATGGGGAATGATGTCACAAAACTGGCCATAATTGATTTCCTCACATTTACTCTTTAGTTTGAATGGTATTATTTAAAGCTATAAAGTCAAGAACATACGTATGTGTGTGTATGTGGATATTAATTTGGGGTGGCATAAACATCTAGTCCATACCAGTAAATTTCCCTTTGGTTAACTAGATATGGCCCTGTGAGTCTGAATCACATATGTGTGTGTGTGTGTGTGTTCATGGAGTTCATTCCTCTGCTTGAATATATACACACACACACATACATATATGAATATGTTTGCATATTTAAAAGAAAAAAGGCAGACACCAACATCAAATGCTTTCACGGACATGTGGAATCTGAAAAAGGGACAGACCGAACTTCTTTGCAGAACAGATGCTGACTCACAGACAATGAAAAACTTATGGTCTCCGGAGGAGACAGTTTGGGGGGTGGGGGGATGTGCTTGGGCTGTGGGATGGAAATCCTGTGAAATCAGATTGTTATGATCATTATACAACTACAGATGTGATAAATTCATTTGAGTAATAAAAAAATGAAAAAAAAAGAAAAGAAAAAAGGCAATAAAATTCAAAGTAATTAACTGTTATGGACTACTAGTTATTTCCTCAAAGCGATTAGCATCATATTCCTACCACAGGGCAACCATACTATATAACTTGAATAGTGTTAATTCGGACTATGGAATATATGAATGTTGGTCAAGTGTGTAATCACACACAGTGACTCTGCCCAGCCACATGTCTGATTAGTTAGATTCTACATTTCCAGGTATGCTGGTCAACTCAGGTTGCCATAACAAAATATCACAAGCTGGATGATTTAAGTAACACAAAGTTTTTCTCACAATTCTTGAGGCTGCAAAGTATAAGAGTAAAGTGTAGGCTGAATCAGTTCCTGGTAAGGAACCTCTTCCTGGCTTGCACATAGCCATATTCTCAGTATTTTGTCACACGAGATGTTCTTTGTGTGAGCAGAAAAAGAGCAAGCCCTCTGGCATCTCTTCTTTAAAGCCATTAATCTATGGGGCCAGGGTCACATCCTTAGAATATCATCTAACTCTAATTAACTCTCCAAAGACCTATCTCCAAATACCATACATTGGGAGTTAGGGCTTCATATAAGAATTTGGGTGGCATAAACAATCAGTCCATACCAGTAAAGTTCCCTTTAGCTAACTAGATATGGCCATATAAGTTTGAGTCACTGGATTGTAAACAGTATATGATGTGTACTCTTTGGGGATATGCTCCAAATTGAAGACAATATATACTTTTGCTGTATACTGATTATTTGCCACTAACTCTAAGCTTGAATTTGGATAAGGCAGGAGCCCAATTTTAACCATGCTGACAACAGCAATATCCCAATGCTATGATTTTCAAACTTTATTTTACATTGAAATTGCCAGAAGAGTATTAAAGCACAGACTATTGGGCCATACCCTGAAAGTTTCTGAATCAGAAAGGCACTTAGGACATTATGATGTTTAGGAATATAATTTATAAAAATATATGTAATTAATTAATATACTTGTAGCTTAATAACAACATAAATATTATAAAGTTAAATATGCATGTGATAGAGTAGAAAGAAAGACTTTAGTAGTAGAAGACTTTAACTTCCTCTCAACGACAGATGTAAAAAAATTTTTTTTTGTCTTTTTGTTGTTGTTGTTGTTCCTATTTCTTGGGCCGCTCCCACGGCATATGGAGGTTCCCAGGCTAGGGGTTGAACCGGAGCTGTAGCCACCGGCCTACGCCAGAGCCACAGCAATGTGGGATCCGAGCCGCGTTTGCAACCTACACCACAGCTCACGGCAATGCCGAATCGTTAACCCACTGAGCAAGGGCAGGGACCGAACCCGCAACCTCATGGTTCCTAGTCGGATTCGTTAACCACTGTGCCACGACGGGAACTCCAAGATGTAAAAAATTAAAGGTATTTAAGTAATGATATATAGAGGCTAAATCACAAAATAAATATAGAGATATCAAGAACACAAGTAAAGATAATAAAACTTTTTAGTGACAATGGAACATTCATGCGAATTGATCATATATTAGGCTGCAAAGTAAATTAAAATTAAAAAGGAAAAGTTACGGGTATAAATGATATTAACTTTTCATGATACAATAAAATTAGATAAAAACCAGAAGTTAGAAAGGCCCTCTTTCAAGGAAGTTACATTAAACAGATTAAATTCCCTCCTCAACATGTTTTGGTCAAATTTTGAATAATTTTTAAAAATATAAGAGCTGGAATAATTTAAAAACCTAAATATCAGAATCTTGACACAGTTAAATTAGTGTTTAGAACATAACTTAAGGCCTCATGCATTAATAGTAATGAATCCAATAAGATAATTATGTTAAACAACGTAACATTAAATATATTAGAAAAGCATAACAAAATCAGCATAAGGGAATTCATCAATAATGAAAGTAGACGTCAGTGGATTATTTAGCACAGTTTATAACTGGTAGCTCAGGTAACGCCATCACCTTATAAACCATGATTATCCAGTTACCTAATCCAAGAACAAACACAGATATTTTTGAAAATGACCAAAGAAGGCATCACTCCTATACCTTAGAGGTCTCCTCCGTACTACTGTGAATTAGTGTATGGCATGTTTTCATTTAGGCCCTTCCTTTTCCACACACATATCAACATTTGATCAGCTGAAACAGAAGGATGGAGTAGCAGGTTATAGATGAACCATAGTGTCTATTCAGTGAGGAGCCTTCTGTCCTCTGGACCACATTCAAATCTGGCAGTCTTGCTGCTTATTTAATGCACTGTTTTGAACAATATGCACAGATGTGATATATATCGCTCTCAAATTCCTGAAATGTCAACTCCAACAACCAATTTTAACAATTTTAGGTTCAACTGGAATTTTCAGACTCATGAGATTGAAATAGGCCACATCCAGTACTAGTTTTATCAGATTTATAGAAATCACAGAACAGAAAATCCAGCATGCCACCACCAAGAGCAATGATTCTATGACAGTCCTTGTAAATGCCCAGGAGTTGTTAGCCTTAAACACTGGCAGCTCAATGTGAGGGAGGGTATGAGACCATGGAATGGTGTAGGGGTTCACATTGACCCAGAAGTTATGGGTTCAATATAGGAATCATTCTCTTCCTTAACAGGTTCATAAGCTTAGCTTCCAATTTACCAAATTAAGGAAAAGCCAAAGTTATGATTTCACTGAAATTTGTATTAGTTTTTTTTTGTTTGTTTTGTTTTTGTCTTTTTTAGGGGTGGTGTCTGTGGCATATGGAAGTGCCCAGGCTAGGGGATGAATCAATCTGTAGCTGCCAGCTTACACCAAAGCCACAGCAACACAGGATCTGAGTTGTATCTGAGACCTACACCACAGCTCACAGCAACACCAGATCCTTAACCCACTGAGCAAGGCTAGGGATCAAACCCACATCTTCATGGATACTAGTCAGGTTTGTTAACTGCTAAGCCATGAAGGGAACTCCTAGTTTGTTTTTTAGTAGTCCCCTAGTTAAGATGTGATTTAATAATTAGCCATTTTTTTTTGGTCCTAAACACTATTACAGGGTGACACAGCTGAAATTATACTTTTGTCATGTTTCTTGTAACTGGAAAAAGGTAAAACTAAGGGCTATTCACACTAGGAGAGAATAGGAGAAAGGCTTGTTGTTGTCTTATACCTACCATGCATACTGACTGCATTCATAACTGCTGTGAAAGTTCTTTAGAGGGGGTCATCTAACATGTCCTAATCCATAGAATTCCAGAAAATGACTGAGATGACAAGCCTACATAGAGTATTTCCTTGGGAATTACCTTCTAACTCAGGCATACTTGTCTCTCATCAAAATATCAACTTCATTTCCTTCAGGATCCACCCACAAATGTCATCAGATCATCATTTACTGGATGACCGTTATGTTTTGTAGAATATGAATATTAGGAAGGCCCCTTCAGATGAAATGTGTGAAAGAGCAGGAGAGTTCATGAAGTCTTGAAGCCTAACCATGATGGCATGCTAGGAGACAGATTTTTCATGAAGCTCACAAAGTTTAAATTTCAAGACTCCTTACTTGTATAGCTCCCTATATATCCCTAAAGAGAGGCCTTATCAACTTTAAATTAATATACAAATATATATGTAATTTTTCTAAGAAAAATGTCTAATTTATAGTAGCTTTAGGAATGTAAATCCACCAATGGAATTTAGCTTATTTTAGTAGGAAAACTAAAACAAAAAAAAAAGGCAACTTCCAGATCAATGAAAAATAACAATGGCTATGTTAATTTACTATATTTACTACCCATCCAGACAGAAGCTTTAACTAGGATTATCACACGATTAACATACTATAATCCAAAGTCATTTCCTAAATTCTAATCATATTTGGCACAATTCAAAAATAAAGTAAATGGGGATATTTGAGGGATCAATTAACTTACATAGTATAAACTGCTTTATAATGTAAGAGCCCTTGATCCATAAGTCAGCAGCTGATATGAATAATATACCAACTGCCAAGCGAAAAGAAAATAAAAGAATGTGTTCGAGGCCCTGTGGACCAACTATGTATCAATTATGAGAAAAACTCACTATATCATGCTAATCCTCTGTATTCATCTCTCGAATACAATGTGTTCCAAGGAAATTTGCATTCACTAAGACATATGTCTAACAATCCTTGAAATCTCTAACAATTACCATGGTGCGCAACTGACAGATCTCTTTGGCAAAGACAAAAGTGATATACACCTATTATATACACCTATTATATACACCTATTATATACATATATCATATGTTACCATAGGTCCCTTTTTGTTACCTAGATACAACTTAATTAAAGAGGACCTGGGATTGTGAAATGACACATTTTTGAGAACTGGGTAAGATGCTTTTAGTTCCTATTATTTTGAATCAGGATAAAGTTCTGGCTGCTAGATCTAGATGCTTTATTTTGTTTAGTTTTATATAACTCTTTACCCTTTTTACAATCCAATTGAACTTCAATGTATTTCCTATCTCTTTCAGTACAACGAACTCCATAATCACATATTAGTTTTTGCATTTAAATGAAATTGTCTGGCCTCTATTACCCTGTGGTGCATCATGACAAATAAGATCAGGTTACTTATTTAAATAGCAAAATATTCTAGCAACATCTCTGACTTTCATAGAAACACCACCACAAAATATTTCAACATTTCATTCTCATAAAAAATACAGTTCTTGGTGCTCTGATGAACCATCTCTGGGGACATCAGTTAGGGACTAGGTAGGACTGGATTGCACATCTTAAATCTATTTTAAAATTAATAAATATCAGTTTCTCTATTCATCCCACTACACTGGACCAAGGAATTTCTAGAAGCTCACCTCATTTATTGAGAGATAACTTTGAGTTCAAAGTATAATCAACAAACAAGGAGAAACATTCTACTATTTTCTAGTTGGAATATGAAGTTCTCAATCAATGTATTCTTTAAAAAAATCAACTTTACTAAAATAATGTTTCTTTCTCTGTGGTTAAACGCTCTCAGAATCCATACTCACAAATATCACTCATGGATTTTATCCAATATGAAATAACAAAGCTTTGCAACACTTTTACATTTTACTCCCAGTTTAACTTTATAATTGGCCCCCTGGGGAATGCTAGAATCTCAGTCTCATTATATATCTGGATAAAATGATAAAATTAGAGTTAGTGGGGGTGTGCGTGAGAAGGTTTGATTGCTCCAGGGGTTGTTTTAGTCTTCAAGAAAGGCAAGAACAGTTTCATGAGACTCTGGGGAGGTAAGGAATCTTCTGCTGACAAGGGAGGTGGGGTTAGTGGGATTTTGGAGTATGGCAGCAATCTAATTATCCCCGTATGCATCCATTTTTGTTTTCATGTTCATATTCTTTCAGTTATTTTATTAATATACTATTTTAAGAATGTTCTGTGTATTTACCCTTCACAACACCTTGTAAAGAAGACATTATTATTTCAAATGAGAAAAATGAAGCACAGGGACGTGAAGATTCCCAAATTACAAAACTAGAAAACAGAAGAAACATAAATTAAAATAGCCTAGCCCTTAATATTTAACTAGTATACTAAGGCTCAGAATTCAGCATGCATTATAATTCATAAATGCACAGGGTCATATTTTAACTTAAGCTTTCAAGTATATTATCCCAGAAGGCGTAATTTATGAGAAAATCTTTAAATGTGATCACAGAAATGCTGTGGCATATTGTCTTTTACCTGAGCAGAGAATGAGACTTAGATCTATCCATTCCCTAAGATCCAGTATAGATAAATTAACCCTTTCATCACATACATTCCTTGAGTTCCTACTGTCTTTTAGTTTTCTATGTAAGTGGCTTCACTTGGACTTTATTGCAGTTATCAGTAGGTGGCAATTTAGTTACTTAGCTAGTACATGCCATGGACTGCCATGAGTTACATATATTTTTTTATTTTATTTTTTATGACTCAATGAATTTTATTACATTTATTGTGGTACAAAGATCATCACAACCCAATTTTATAGCATTTCTACCCCAAAGCCCAGCACATCGCCCCATCCCCCAACCTGTCTCCTTTGGAAACCATCAGCTTTTTAGTCTGTGAGTCAGTATCTGTTCTGAAAAGTTCATTGTGTCCTTCTTTTAGATTCCACATGTAAGTGATAACATATGATGTTGGCGTCTCACTGTCTAACTGACTTCACTTAGCATGATAATTTCTAGGTCCATCCATGTTTCTGCAACTGCCATTATTTCTTTCTCTCTCTTTCTCTCTCTCTTTTTTTTATGTCTTTTAGGGCCACACTGGCAGCATATGGAGGTTTCCAGGCCAGGGGTCAAATGGGAGCTGTAGCCCCACTGGTGTACACCAGAGTCACAGAAATGCTGGATCTGAGCCACGTCTGTGATTGACACCACAGCTCAGAGCAATGCCAGATGCTTAACCCACTGAGTGATGCCAGGGATCAAACCCGAGTCCTTGTGTATGCTAGTCGGGTTTGTTAATCACTTAGCCATGACAGGAACTCCTATTATTTCTTTCCTTTTAATGGCTGAGTAATATTCCATTGTGTATATATACCACATCTTCTTTATCCACTTCTCTGTCAAAGGACATTTAGGTTGTCTCCATGTGTTGCCTATTTTATATAGTGCTGCAATGAACAGTGGAGTACCTGTGTCTTTTTGAGTCATGGTTTTCTCTGGATAGATGCCCAGGAGTGAGATTCTTGGATCAAATGGAAATTCTATTTTTAGTTTTCTGAGGAATCTCCATACTGTTTTCCACAGTGGTTGCACCAACTTACATTCTCAACAACAGTGTAATATGATTCTCTTTTCTCCACACCCTCTCCAGCATTTAATGTTTGTAGACTTTTTGATGATGGCCATTCTGGCCAGTGTAAGATGGTCCCTCATAATGGTTTTGACTTGCATTTTTCTAATAATTCATGATGTTGAACATCTCTTCATGTGTTTTTTGGCCATCTTGTATGTATTCTCTGGAGAACTGCCTGTTTAGTTCTTCTGCCCTTTTTTGATGGGTTTGTTTGTTTTTCTGGTATTGAGTTGCAGGAGGTGTTTATAAATTTTGGATATTAATTTCTTGTCAGTTATTTTATTTACAAATATTTTCTCCAATTCTGTGGGTTGTCTTTTGTTTTGTTTAGGGTTTCCTTTGCTGTGCAGAAACTTTTAAGTTTAATTAAGTCCCATTTGTTTATGTTTTGTTTTTACTGTCATTACTCTAGGAGGTGGATTTGAGAAGACATTGCTATGGTTTATATCAGAAAGTGGTCTATGTATTCCTTTAAGAGTTTTATAGTATCTGATCTTATATTTAGGTCTTTAATCCATTTTGAGTTTATTTTTGTATATGGTATTAGGAAGTGTTTTAATTTCATTCTTTAACATGTGTCTGTCCAGTTTTCCTAGCACCACTTTTTGAATATTGTATATCCTTTTCTCCATTATATATCCTTGCTTGCTTTGTCATAGATTAGTTGACTGTAGGTGTGCAGGTTTAATTCTGGGTTTCCTTTTTTTTTTTCCCACTGTATAGCAAGGGGGTCAGGTTATCCTTACATGTATACATTACAATTACATTTTCCCCCCAGCCTTTCTTCTGTTGCAACATGAGTGTCTAGACAAAGTTCTCAATGCTATTCAGCAGGATCTCCTTGTAAATCTATTCTAAGTTGTGTCTGATAAGCCCAAGTTCCCGATCCCTCCCACTCCCTCCCCCTCCCATCAGGCAGCCACAAGTCTCTTTTCCAAGTCCATGATTTTCTTTTCTAAGGAGATGTTCATTTGTGCTGGATATTAGATTCCAGTTATAAGTGATATCCTATGGTATTTGTCTTTGTCTTTCTGGCTCATTTCACTCAGTATGAGATTCTCTAGTTCCATCCATGTTGCTGCAAATGGCATTATGTCATTCTTTTTTTTTATGGCTGAGTAGTATTCCATTGTGTATATATACCACATCTTCTGAATCTAATCTTCTGTCGATGGACATTTGGGTTGTTTCCATGTCTTGGCTATTGTGAATAGTGCTGCAATGAACGTGCGGGTGCACGTGTCTCTTTTAATTCTGGGTTTTCTATCCTTTTCCACTGATCTATATTTCTGTCTTTGTACTAGTAGCATATGGTTTTGATAACTGCAGCTTTGTAGTATAGTCTGAAGTCAGGGAGCCTGATTCCTCCAGCTCCATTTTTCTTTCTCAGGATGGCTTTGGCTATTATGGGTTACATATATCTTAATATATTTTTAAGTGACAGAATACCAAGCAGACAACCCCAAAACAATCATGAAGTGATCTGCTTTCTATTCATACCTGCCACAAAATTTCATTCAGTGTAATTAATTTCAATAGATATATATCATTTGTGATGGTCAATTAAATAGAAAAGGATATTGAGCAGCTTGCTAAATCACTGTCAGTTTGAAAAAGGATTGAATTTAGCTACCAGGTATAATACCCAAAACAATGCCATAGATTTGGCTTGATAAAATGACTTCCTTCTCTGCTACTACTATTGATACTGAAACTTAGTTACTTTTGGCAGCAAAATTAATTGTACAGATATTCTTCATGCTCAAGTTACTGACTTCCGAAAAGTTTCTGGGAGTAGGTATATTGATGAATTCTTGGTTCTAGACCTATAATGGGTCTTCAGTGAACAAGTCTTTTAGATTCTAATGTAGTAGGGAACAGTTATCATAAAGACTGAGAAATCTCCCAAACAAGAGCATCAAAAGATACTAAAGAGTCAGAAAATGGGACATGACTCATATTCTAAGGAGACAGAAAATGGGAAATGACAAATATTCAAAGAAGTTAAAAAGGACCATATGCTGGTCTATTTCCATACATTTTGAAGAGGTATTTTAAAAGATTTATTAGGTTATTAATAAAAAAGAAAATATATGTAAAATAACATTTTGAAAAATGGAAAACATATTTAGTTTACCAACAATGAAAATGAGTGTCATGCTTAATTAGAATACTAGAAGTAGTGTTAGTAAACTTAGAATCTAGATATGTTTTGTAGTCGTTATTTTTATTTTTCAACAATTCCTGGAAGTCCAAGACAATATTCTTTGGCAAAACAGTGTAACAAGAGATGTAACAACTGGAAAGGGAGAGTTTTAATGATTATTATTTGTCTACAATTTTTTTGATAATTGGAAAATCCAAGAGGATTAACTGAAACAATTCAAAAGTTAAAAAGATTACAAGACTAGAGGAAACAGGCTGATTAAAAAGTAATACTGTTCAGGAATCAATAACCTTCTTATGTAGAAACAACTACCAATAAAAAGGTAAATAACATTTTTAATTTTAAATAAGACAACAAAATGATAAACTATATAAGAATAAAATAGAATTATATGTCTATATAAAATTATTTTAATATATCTATAAATAATTAAATCTCTAATATCACCTTTGTTTAACTAGAACAAAGACATATATGTAGGGCTTAGAGACAGGAAGATTCAAAACAACAAAAAATGTCCATTCTCCCTATGATAACTAATATATCTATTGTACTCTCAATAAAACTTACAAAAGAGTTTTTGACTAGAAAAACTGATTCTAAATTTTGTAGGAAAAGTAAAACCATGTCAAAATATATGGGGAAATTCTGAAAAATATGACTAATAAAATGATGCTAGTCATAACTGACAACAAAATATATTACAAAATAATGATAATTAAACCATGTGATACTGATTCATAAAAAGATAGGTTATTAAACTAAAGAATAAAGTTTTAAGTATCTCCGGATGTATAGAGTCATTTAATATATGGTGAAGCTGATGCTTGTGATCAATGGAAGGTGATGAAACATTTTAAAAAATGATATAAGTCCTTTTTGGTATTAATTTAACAAAAAGGTCATTATGAATACCTATCACAACCCAAAACTAAGAAAAAATCTAATTGTATTAAAGCATACTTTTGCTAAAGCAAAGAAACACAAGAGGATGAGGAGCTATAGAAGAGGGAAAGGAAAGAAAGAGGAGAGCTGAGATAAAAAATTAAAACATGGAAGAAATCACAGTGAAATTTTTAATTGCAGAATTTGAAATGCTTTTCTCATGAGACAAGAATTAATAAAAATTCCAGAAATTCTAAGATACAAAAATTTAATATTTAATTTAAAAAATTGCATATGGGGAAAAAAGACACCACAACTTTTGAAGTAAGAGACAGAACCAAACCAGAAAAATATCTGCAATTTACACTAAAAAGTATAATTTCACTAAAAGATAAATATTTGAAATCAAGATGAAAAAGATTAATGGGTGAATATCAAATTGAAAATGGTTTTAAACAGTAAATTTACCAAGAGACAAAGAGGGGACTTAAATATGATAATATACAATTTCACTTAAGAAAGAGAAATTAATATTTAAATTAAACTGAAATAGATTTTCAGCCATTTATACCAACCATGGTCTAATGGTAAATTATATTAAGTTGGAAATTAGGTTCCCTTGTATGTTTCTGTGCTAGGCACAATATATTGAACTCTTTCATAGTACAACATCTATGAAAGTAACATGGTAAAATATATGAAAAGATAAATTATATCATTTGACCCAGAAAAATTTCTTTTTTTAATTTATTCATACCATTTATTACGCTATTTCTTAAGTTTTATTTTTTTTTATAATTCATTTTTTTCCCACTGTACAGCAAGGGAATCAAGTTATTCTTACATGTATACATTTTTTCCCCCACCCTTTTTACTGTTGCAATATGAGTATCTAGACATAGTTCTCAAAGCTACTCAGCAGGATCTCCTTGTAAATCTATTCCAAGTTGTGTCTGATAAGCCCAAGTTCCCGATCCCTCCCACTCCCTCACCCTCCCATCAGGCAGCCACAAGTCTGTTTTCCAAGTCCATGAGTTTCTTTTCTGAGGAGATGTTCATTTGTGCTGGATATTAGATTCCAATTATAAGTGATATAATGTGGTATTTGTCTTTGTCTTTCTGGCTCATTTCACTCAGAATGAGATTCTCTAGTTCCATCCATGTAGATGCAAATGACATTATGTCATTCTTTTCTTATGGCTGAGAGGTATTCCATTGTGTATATATACCACTTCTTCCGAATCCAATCATCTGTGGATGGACATTTGGGTTGTTTCCATGTCCTGGCTATTGTGAATAGTGCTGCAATGAACACGAGGGTGCATGTGTCTCTTTTAAGTAGAGTTTTGTCCAGATAGATGCCCAAGAGTGGGACTGTGGGGTCATATGGAAGTTCTATATATAGATATCTAAGGTATCTCCAAACTGTTCTCCATAGTGGCTGTACCAAATTACATTCCCACCAACAGTGCAGGAGGGTTCCCTTTTCTCCACAGCCCCTATAGCACTTGTTATTTGTGGACTTATGAATGATGGCCATTCTGACTGGTGTGAGGTGATATCTCATGGTAGTATTGACATGCATTTCTCTCATAGTCAGCAATGTTGAGCATTTTTTCATGTGTTTGCTGGCCATCTGTATATCTTCCTTGGAGAACAGTCTATTCAGGTCTTTTGCCCATTTTTCCATTGCTTAATTGTTTTTTTTGCTGTTGGGTTGTATAAGTTGTTTATATATTCTAGAGATTAAGCCCTTGTCAGGTGCATCATTTGAAACTATTATTTCCCATTCTGAAAGTTGTCTTTTCGTTTTCTTTTGGGTTTCCCTTGCTGTGCAAAAGCTTTTCAGTTTGATGAGGTCCCATGGGTTTATTTTTGCTCAAATTTCTATTGCTTTGGGAGACTGACCTGAGAAAATATTCATGATGTTGATGTCAGAGGGTATTTTGCTTATGTTTTCTTCTAGGTGTTTGATGGTGTCCTGTTCTATATTTAAGTCTTTCAGCCATTTTGAGTTTATTTTTGTGCATGGTGTGAGGGTGTGTTCTCGTTTCATTGCTTTGCATGCAGCTGTCCAGGTTTCCCAGCAATGCTTGCTGAATAGACTTTCTTTTTCCCATTTTATGTTCTTGCCTCTCTTGTCAAAGATTAATTGACCATAGGTGTCAGAGTTTATGTCCGGATTCTCTATTCTGTTCCATTGGTCTGTCTGTCTGTTTTGATACCAGTACCACACTGTTTTGATGACTGTGGCTTTGTAGTATTTCTTGAAGTCTGGGAGAGTTATGCCTCCTGCTTGGTTTTTGTTCCTCAGGATTGCTTTGGCGATTCTGGGTCCTTTGTGGTTCCATATAAATGTCTGGATTGTTTGTTCTAGTTCTGCGAAAAATGTCATGGGTAATTGGATAGGGATTGCATTGAATCTGTAGAATGCTTTGGGTAGTATGGCCATTTTTACAGTATGATTTTTCCAATCCAGGAACATGGAGTGTCTTTCCATTTCTTTACATCTTCTTTGATTTCTTTGACTAAAGTTTTATAGTTCTCGGCATATAGGTCCTTTACCTCTTTGGTCAGGTGTATTCCGAGGTATTTGATTTTGTGAGGTGCAATTTTAAAAGGTATTATATTTTTGTATTCCTTTTCTAATATTTCATTGCTGGTATACAGAAATGCAACAGACTTCTGAATGTTAATCTTATATCCTGCTACTTTGCTGAATTTACTAATCATTTTAAGTAATTTGGGGGTTGAGTCCTTAGGGTTTTCTATGTACAGTGTCATGTCGTCTGCATACAGTGAAAGTTTGATCTCTTCTCTTCCTAGATGGATGCCTTTGATTTCTTTTGTTTGTCCAATTGCTGTGGCTAGGACTTCCAAAACTATGTTTAAGAGCAGTGGTGAGAGTGGGCATCCCTGTCTTGTTCCAGATTTGAGTGAGAAGGCTTTCAGTTTTTCCCCATTGAGTATTATATTTGCTGTGGGTTTGTCATAAATGGCTTTGATTATGTTCAGGAATGTTCCCTCTATACCCACTTTGGCAAGGGTCTTGATCATGAATGTATGTTGGACTTTGTCAAATGCTTTTTCTGCGTCTATTGAGATGATCATATGATTTTTGCCTTTTTTTTTAATGTGGCATATGACATTGATTGATTTGCGTATATTGAACCATCCTTGTGAACCTGGGATGAACCCAACCTGGTCATGGTGTATAATTATTTTGGTATGTTGTTGGATTCGGTTGGCTAAGATTTTGTTGAGAATTTTGCATCTATATTCATCAATGATATTGGGTGATAGTTTTCTTTTTTGGTGGTATCTTTGTCTGGTTTTGGAATTAGGGTGATGGTGGCATCATAGAATGTCTTTGGGAGTATTCCTTCTTCAACCTTTTGAAAGAGTTTCAGGAGAATGGGCACCAGTTCCTCTTTATACATTTGATAGAATTCACCTGTGAAGCCATCAGGTCTTGGAATTGTATTTGTAGGGAGTGATTTTATGACATCTTCAATTTCATTTCTAGTGATCAGTCTGTTCAGTTGGTCTGTTTCTTCTTGATTCAGTTTTTGCAGGCTGTAAGATTCTGGAAAACTGTCCATTTCTTCCAGATTGTTAAATTTGTTGGCATATATTTGTTCATAGTATTCTCTTATGTTTTTTTGTATTTCTGCTGTATCTGTTGTGATTTCTCCTTTTTCATTTATAATTTTGGTTATTTGAGTTCTTTCTCCTCTCTTTTTAGTGAGTCTGGCCAGGGGTTTGTCAATTTTGTTCACCTTTTCAACAAACCATCTCTTGGTTTTATTCATTTTCTCTATTGTTTTTTGAATCTCTATTTTATTGATTTCTTCTTTGATCTTTATAATTTCCTTCCTTCTGCTGACTTTAGGACTTTTTTGTTCTTCTTTTTCTAATTCGTTTAGGTGGAGGGTTAAGTTGTCCATTTGGGATCTTTCTTCTTTTTGGAGAAAGGCCTGTATTGCTATAAATTTCCCTCTGAGCACTGCTTTCGCAGCATCCCATAGATTTTGAGAGGTTGTGTCTTCATTATCATTTGTTTCAAGGTAGTTTTTAATTTCCTTCTTGATTTCCTCATTGACCCATTGGTTTTTTAGTAGCATGTTGTTTCATCTCCATGTAGTAGGTTTTTTCTCTTTCCTTTTCCCATGGTTGATTTCTAATTTCATGGCGTTGTGGTCAGAGAAGATACTTGAGATAATTTCTATGCTCCTAAATTTATTGAGGTTATCTTTGTGTCCCAATATGTGGTCGATTCTTGAGAATGTTCCATGAGTATTTGAGAAGAATGTGTATTGTGATTTTTTTGGATGTAGTGTCCTGAAGATATCAATGAAGTCTAACTTTTCTATTGTTTCCTTTAGGATCTCTGTTGCCTTATTGGTTTTCTGTCTAGAGGATCTGTCCATTGGTTTGGGTGGGGTATTAAAGTCTCCTACTATGATTGTATTCCCATCAATATCTCCCTTTATGTCTGTTAATATTTGTTGTTATGTATCTGGGTGCTCCTGTATTTGGGGCATATATGTTGACAATAGTAATATCCTCTTCTTGAATGGATCCCTTAATCATTAAATAGTGTCCTTCTTTATGTCTTTTGTTTTAAAGTCTATTTTGTCTGATATGAGTGTTGCAACTCCTGCTTTCCTGTCATGTCTACTGGCATGAAATATTTTTCCCACCCCTTCACATTCAAACTATATGTATCCTTTGTCCTGAGGTGAGTTTCTTGTAGGAAGCATATTGAAGGTTTTTGCCTTTTTATCCACTCAGCCACTCTGTGTCTTCTGATTGGAGCATTCAGTCCATTGACATTTAAGGTGATAATTGATTATTTATTGCCATTTTGAACCTCGTGTTCCAGTTGATTCTATGGTTCTCCATTCTTCCTTTCTTTTTTTGGTTGGATGGTCTCCAGTTATTATCTCTTTGGGTGTTTTGTTTTGTTTTGTTTTCATTTTTTGCGAATGCAAAATTTGGTTTTGGCTTGTGGTTGCCCTGTTTTTTGAGTATGCTAACCCCTCCTATAATTGTGTGTTTTAGCCTGATGGTCCTGTACGCTCAAACACTTCATTACTATATTAAAATTAAGAAGAGAAACAAACAAACAAAAAAAGGGTCTATTTATTTCCTAACATCTCTTGCCCACATTTTATGGTTTTGATGACTATTTTTTTTTCTTTTTAATTTTATTTTGTTTGAAGCATGTTCATGATTAAATCTGTATGCTGGCTTATTTGAGTGACTGCTCTCTGATTGTGGTTTCCTCAGTTCTGGTTCTTCCTCTTCTTTTTTTTTCCTTTTCCTCCCTTTCTTTCCTTCTTTTCTTTTTGGTTTAGAGAAGCCCTTTCAATATTTCCTTTAACCTGGGTTTTGTATTGCTGTATTATTTGAGCTTTTGTTTGTTGGAAAAAAATTTTTATTTCTCCTTCTATTTTAAATGATATTCTTGCTGGATAGAGTATTCTAGGTTGCATATTTTTTCCTTTTAGCACATTAAATATCTCTTGCCATTCCCTCCTGGCCTGTAGTGTTTCTGTAGAGAAATCAGCTGATATTCTTATGGGGGTTCCCTTGTAGGTAACACTCTGCTTTTCTCTTGCTGCCTTTAGGATCCTTTTTAATCACTAACTTTTGCCATTTTTATTATTATATGTCTTGGTGTGGGTCTATTTGGGTACGAATTGTTTGGGGCCCTCTGTGCTTCCTGTATCCTGAACTCAGTATCCTTTAGATTTGGGAAGTTTCCAGTGATAATTTCATCAAATATATTCTCCATCCCCTTATCTTTTTCTACTCCTTCTGGAATTCCTATTATGCGTAGATTGGCCCACTTTATGTTATCCCATAGGTATCTTATATTGCTTTCCTGTTTTTTGATTTGGTTTTCTGTCTGCTGACCGGATTGAGTGATTTCCATTATTCTATCTTCCATATCACTGATTCGTTCTTCTGCATTATTCATCCTGGTTTTTACTGCCCTTAGTTCAGTTTGTATCTCTGCCAATGAATGTTCTTGTTTTTCTTGGCTCCTCCTTATATTTTCTAGTTCCTTTCTGAGGGTGTCCGCATTACTGTTCATATCTTCTCTTAATTCCTTCAGTATTTTCACTATTTCTCTTTTGAACTCCAGGTCTGTCAGACTGCAGAGATCTGTTTCATCGTTGACTGCTTCAGGTGAGTTCTCCTGTTGGCTTAACTGGGGGTGGTTTCTCTGCTTCTTCATCTTGCTTGTTGTTTTCTTTTTCCTGGTGGAGTTGTACTCTCCATGGCCAGGCAGTGTTTGCCTTGTCACTGCCGTGGAATGTTTCCTGAGGGCTGGCATTGTTGGTCAATCTTTTTTGAGGCAGTGTGGCTTTTCTGGAATGTTGGTGGAGCTAACAGGGTCTCACTGAAGCAAAGTAGGATTTCCTGAGGGCAGACAGGACGGGGAGGTCCACACCACGATGGGAAAAGATTTCACTAGGCTAGGCAGTGCTTGCTCTGGTGTTTTTGGGCTGTGGGGCTCTTCTAGAGGGCTGGCAGTGCTGGGCAGATGTTTTGCAGGAGTGCAGTGCCCCCCCCCCCCAGGGCTGCAGCAGCTAGCTGGGTCCCTGAGAACCTAAGAGGCTCTTCCCCAGGGCAGCCTGTCTCAGAAGGACTGTCTGAGAATGTAGGCAGATCTTTACACGGCCTGGCCAAGCTTGTTCTAGCTTTTCTGGGCTTCAGGCACTTTTGCAGGGGGCTGGCCGTGCTGGGCCACTTTTCTGCAGGGTGCAGCACCCCCTGAGGGATGGAGCAGCTAGCTGGGCAGCTGCAAACCCAAGAGGCTCTTCCCCAGAGCAGCCCAACTTGGAAGGACTGTTCGAGAATGTAGGCAGATCTTTTCACGGCCTGGCGAAGCTTGTTCTAGCTTTTTCTGGGCTGCAGGGGCTCCTCCAGTGGGCTGGGGGTGCTGAGCTTCTATTCCATGGGAGTGCAGACCCCCCGAGAGCTGGAGCGGCTAGCTGGGTTGCTGCAAACCCAAGAAGCTCTTCCCCAGGGCAACCCAAGTCAGAAGGACTGTCTGAAAATTAAGCAGATCTTTCCACAGCCCGGCCAAGCTTGTTCTAGCTTTTCTGGCGTGCAGGGCTTCCTGCAGGGTGCTGGCAGTCCTGGGGAGTTGCTCCATGGGAGTGCAGCACCCACTGAGGGATGGAGCAGCTAGCTGTGCCACTGCTAACCCAAGAGGCTCTTCCCCAGAGCAGCCTGACTCAGAAGGACTATCCGAGAATTAGGCAGATCTTTTCATGGCCTGGCCAAGCTTGTTCTAGCTTTTCTGGGGTGCAGGGGTTCCTGCAGTGTGCTGGCAGTCCTGGGGAGTTGTTCTGAGGGAGTGCAGCATCCTCCAAGGGATGAGCTAGCTGGGCAGCTGCAAACACAAGAGGCTCTTCCCCAGGGCAGGCTGACTCGGAAGGACTGTCCGAGAATTAGGCAGATCTTTTCATAGCCCAGCCAAGCTTGTTCTAGTTATTTTGGGCTGCAGGTCTTTTCCCAGGGGCTGTCAGTGTCTGGTGCTGCTCCACGGGGGTGTAGCCCCTCCAAAGGGCAAGCAGGCCAGGGCAGGGACAGCCCCTGTGGTGTTAGGCTTCTGGCAATTGTTGAGGCCAACCCTCCCGGATGGCAGGCAGCCCCAGGTCTGGCGTGTATGTAATGGGTGGTGGGGAAATGCACTGAGAAGCACAACTTTCTGATAGCAGGCCGGTAAGCTTGCTGTGGCATGGGGAGTATCCTATGGGGGCCCACCCCTTCTTCTCTCCCCTCCCCAACACTGGTGCAGACCTGGCTCTTCTCCCAGGTTCCCTCTGATGTGGCTTTCCACTTCCCCGCCCTTAGAGTATTGCTCCCTTCCCCTGCGAGGCTCTGCTTTCTAGTCTGCTCTGTCAAACTTGACAGACTTGACAGACTGGTTTCTAGACCTCCCAAGCAGTCTCCGCTCCACCCCCTCCCCAGCCCTTTCCCAGGGACTAACCTCCAGAGCCGAGGTATCGGTGCCCAGCCCCCACCCAGGCATCTCAATTTTTGGTGACTGTGCCCGTAGTTCAGATGATCTGTTCGGTTCTCACTCTGCTTTTCAGAACTCTGACTTACTGCTACACTCTTCTCTGCACCTGGAGATTCCTCTGGTTTGGTTGATCTTTCCGTTGATCTAGGTGACTTTCCAGGGTGCAGGATCCCTTTCTCCTCTGCAGTTCCCTTTCAGGAGTGTCCATTCAGCTCGGATTCCCCTTCTCTCACTCTCCTCTTTTCTCTTGTTTTACCCAGTAATGTCACGAAATTCTTGCCGTTATTGGAGCTTAGGTTCTTCTGCCAGCGATTGGTTGCTGTTCTGTGTGAGTCGTTTATCCCAAGGATGTGTTTTTTTGTTGTTGTGTTTGTGGGAGAGGACAAGCGTGTCCCCCTACTCTTCTGCCATCTTGCCTCCTCTCCAGAAAGATTTCTTGGTATTAGAGATTACACACACACTTTAGTTACTTATACTAAGTACTTTCAAATATATTTTTGAGGATCTAAGGACATGAAAGAAGAACTTCATAAATAGAGAATTAGTTGATGGGAACTTTTAAGAACAAAGATAACAAAAAGATGTTAATACTTAATCTGCCAATTCAAAGTAATTTAATTAATACTTAGTATCACTTTTCAGAAAATAAAATAAAACACAGAAAAATATAGATGATTTTGGTAGAACAATTCTTAAACCCACTCATGGCTTTAACAAATCTATGTTATTACACACAAAAAAATTTGTTCTTCACTGCTTGTGGCATTTTGTTTTGGTATATCATATATAGCTATCATTTTTACCATTTTTACTATTAAAATCTGGTGAACACAAGCACTCATTTATTTTTTGATATCTACCTCAAAGTGAAATAGCTTTAGGAAAGATTGCCATTAGTGGATAAAGCTTCAGTAGATACTGGTACCACCATAATCTAAATCTCTGAACTTGAACATATTTTTCTTTGTGTCTCTGTTTCAACATCTGCATAATGAGGGTAACAGTACTTACTTTATGAAGTATATATAAGAATTCAATGAGACAATACTTGTAAAGGATTAAGATCAATGTCTGGAGATTTTCAATTGCAATTAGGCAGTACTACTATCATTTTCTATAAGATTATTCTATTATTCTTTATATAAGACATCACAGATGTATAATGACATACTCAGGAAAATAATGACATGGCATCTCTTAACAAATGATAGTAAAATAATTTTCAAATAGATATATATTTATAACATACCAGTTCCTAATTTCTTCATCTAGCAATGCAATACTTGCATTTACTTATCAAATATTTTATTGACTGGCTCTAGGAAGTAAAGCATTTTACTAGGGCTTCTTCGTTTATTTTCTCAGGCAATCCCCAGAGATGATAACTCATTTCAAAGATCCTATCTCTGTTGCCACTTGCTACCTGGTCAGGTGCTGTACCTAGAAATGCAGCTTAACTGTTTAACAAATTAACTGTTTCCATCCAGATATGACTCCTCTAGGCTGTAGTAGTTTTCTCTAATTTACTAATATATTTAATTATATTCTATGAATTTTACAGAAACAGTATTTTCTGTTTCTATTTTAATCCCTGAAATAGTATTTTAGGATGTGGTTACATATTAGAAATAGACAAATTAGGTAATGATGTAATCAGATTACTATTTATTTAAGTTTTATTTTTTGAGTACCTAATAGTATATGACATTTTGCCATCTCTTACTAAAGATTTTGAAATAAGTGAATGATATTTCTATTTCAGAGGGTGTTACAGTTCTCCCAAAATCACAAAGAGTTCAAACAAGATACTAATTTCTGAGAAGACTGAATCTCCTCCTCTAACATATTAAAAATGGTGTATTAAAATTTTATAGATATGAACAGACAGTATATTTTCCAATCTATTTACCTCTTTCAGGTTAAAGTGGACAAAATATGAATCTTAACATATTTATTTCAGTTAGTTTTCTAGTGTTCTTAATTTCATTTAGACTAGTAACCAGAAAATGAAGAAGAGGTGAGGCAGTGACACTGCATGGATCATACAATACAGTTAAGTGAAAGTGTTAAGTGTTCTAGGCAAGACACATGGCAACAGTGAGGGATGAGACTTATGACAAACTGATACACAAATCTGAATAAAAACAAACACATAAATCAACTACAGAGAAAACTCCACAGGACAAATTGAACCTTCCATGAAGCTGTGAGGTAAATGTGCTAAGTTTTGAATCTGATGCTGAAGTCTATCCTTCTTAAACTCTGCATCCAGGTCTTCTATTGCAGTTCATTCTTAAACCTGTACCTTAGCAGACTGTCATGAATAATTGCAAAATCTTCACTAGCCACACATTCTCCAGCTTTTTCTTGGAATGGGTTTCTTAGACAGATGATTAATGCTATCTTTATTCCTTGATTCCTGCTTGCTGTACTCACAAATGCTGATTTTTACTCCATGTTCTGAGGATTCCTTCTTCTGCTATATTAGGATTGTCATAACATATTTTAAAATGTCTGTTGTACAGTCAGTTTTCCACTTTCCCTATTGCATAAGCAAAGGGCTTCTGGACCCTTATAGTACTTTCTTAACCACACTCCTATGACATTTATGTTTCTCACACATGAAAGTAGCTCTTTTGCCCATTTCTGTTCCCCTCTAACCTTAAAAGAACCTAATTATAGGTATGAGATCACTAAGCAATTGAAACTAATTCCTGACTTATGTTCTCCTAAATGCACACCATGCCTTGTCTAACCTGCTGATTTTTTCCCTAGATTAAAAGAAGAATGAAGAATTAAGCGGTTTAAAAAATGACTAGCTTTCTACCCTCAGCAGCCTCCTTAGCAATCCTGAAGGCAGATCACCAAGGCAAGATAACATCTGAAAAGTCATTCAGTCTGCACTCAATGGATAATGATGCAGAATGAAATCTCCTGCCTGGATGATTTATCAAGATTCTCCCCACCCCCACCATTCTTCCCTTCAAAAACTGTCATGGCTGAGCAGAATTTTTGGAGTTGGTCTCTGGACAGGTATCTACCATCTCACCAGATTGCCGGTTTTTCTGATTAAAGCATCTTTCCATTCTACTGACAATTGCATCTCAAATTATTGGCTTATGTGCAGAGAGCAACTGACCCTGGGTTCTGTTACACACAAAAGGAAAGGAATCAGAACAGTCAGGAATGTACAGAACATATTCTAGGCAGTCTATTTTAAGAGAAAAAAATGGAATCCAGGATAACTATATAATTTCCCAAAGTTACTTTAAATATTAGACAATAAATTAGTAAGTGAAAAAGTCAATGAATAAATAAATCCCAAATCAATTCCTTCTCGAATATTTAATAAATATATATCTCTGTCATTTTATCACACTATATGAGTATACAGTGTTAAAACAAGCTTTTCTAAAATTATTAAAATGAATTTTATCAAAATTGAATTTGTGGAGAAAAATATGTAATTATCATATTTTCTGTAAATAATATCTTATAAGATAGAATATGATACCATCCATTTTTTTTTCTTTTTACCTGTGTCACTATCAATAAACTATAGTCCAACCCAACCAAACTTTTTTCTGGAGGTTTGGAGCCATGAAGTATGGTATCACATGTTATAATTAGGTAAATAAAGTCTGTCTCTTTAGAATGTAAAATTTCAAAATGCTTTGGTGATTTGCAGGTTTTAATGCTACTGCCAGTAAGTCTCTTTGCTTAAGAGAAAAAAAATGATTTTCCAATATATGTCAAGTATGCTGTTCAGAGTTGAAAAACTAGTTGAAAAAGACAGTACTTGTGAAAAGCTGAAGAGAATGTGGGTGAGAGGGAAGAGCAATGTATTTTACCAAGGAAACAGATTTCTACAGAATAAATGGTATTAAAAAATAAGACCTTTGTCCAAAACTTGCAAAAATATGGATAAAAAGGCAAATTCAATAAACCAACTTAGCTTGCCAGAGTAGGGATCAGTTAATCAAATATTTTTTTTTCTCTGAATTAGAGGAAAGTGGAAAAAATGCCCTTACTATTTGGGAAACTGTATTTTGGTATTTTTTTCATTAGCAGCAGACGAATAAAATTTCTTATAAGACTTTTATTTAACAACTTTTTTCCACTTAATCATTCCAATTGTTTTTCTATGTAAATTGACCTTTATCTTGCCTAGCTGTAAAGTGGTTTTGAGAATGCGCTTTAGTGTTAGGTAGGGACTCATTTTGAGTCCTTGCTTTATTATTTCTAGATATATAACAAATAGTTACTTGCGCTTTCTATGCCTCACCAATACAGTCATAATAATAATGCCCATGTCACACAGTTATTCTAAAAATAAAAAGTGATATTAATGCAGAAAACTTAGCAGAGTGCCTGGAAAGGGGTTAGCATGGTAAATTTTCAGTATTTGTCAGCAAGGATAAATGTGGTGACAATGATTATGATTCACACATATTGTATACATACATATTTAGCATAACATCTATACAACATTAAAGTGTAAATATATATGTATGTGTATAATAATTAAATATTTGTTATATGGCATCAAGAAAGTCTTCTTCTTTTATTAGGCAGTGTTACACAGTGCTTTTACTGAAGTGAAGAAGTCCTTGCTGGTATGTAGCCAGCATCTTTATAAGTATACATCACATACACCAGAAAACAACTATCACTTATTGAGCACTTGTGGTATGTTAAGGAATGGTCTGAGAGATTTAATATCTTAAATTATTTAATTCTCCCACTAATGAAATAAGCTACTATTATTATCTCTGTTCACAAATGGAGAACCTGACAAGAGCAGTTAAGGAATATGTCCAAGTCACACAATCAATAGGTGGAGTACAGGGATTGCAGTATATGCTATGTGGTTTCCAGCGTCTTTATTCTTATGCATTCATTATTCTCTATTGCTTTCAAAAAAGCATTCAGGGATCTACAATTGAGCAATAATTTCAGGATATAATGTGAATTTTTAACCCTTGAGAATTACAATATCAGAAGGAATCAGAAGCACTCTCTGTCTCTTTAGTTATCAGCAAATGTGATTATTATTAGAATTTTTTCAAAAAGTGGCAGATAAAGACTGAAGATTGTGCATTTCCAAGGTAGTATATTTGAAAATGATTAGTAAATATAGTTAAAGAAATGTTGTGTCCAGCCATTCTTCATTTTCCCTTTCAAAAAAGCATTCAGGGATCTACAATTCAGCAATAATTTCAGGATATAAAGAGGGATGATTGAATTTTCAATTATGGCTGCCTAAAAGCCTGGTCTCTACCACACTGGCCCAACTTGGAGCAATGGAAAATAAATATTAAGGATAAACCAGTACCTTTTAAATAACTTTCATCATATGAAGGTCTCATAGAAATGATTAGAAAACTCCTACAGGGATGTCAAAATCTTAAAATATGAGGATAAACCCAAGCTGAGGTCATCATTCGGGCACTTTAGGATTGTTTGTACTTTTGTGAAAAACTAAATTATTGATCTAAACTTTTCATGACTCTCGTTCTTTAGCTACTGACATTTCAAGAAAATCGACTATTAAGCTAATGTTATTTTCATTATTATACATATTACACAAAAATTTTAAATTTTAAGGGACTTTAGATTTTTTAAAAATCTTTCTACAGTGCTGTAGTTAACTGAGTTATTAATAATATACAGTCTAAAAATATAGTTATATTGTTAAACTAATTTCCACTTAGTATTATTCACTTATAGAATAATGAAAATAGAAAGTATTTTAAGGCATGTGTCACAAGAAAAACTATCATTTGACCAGTAACTTATGTTCTGAACTTATGGAATTTTCATAGCTTATAAAGTACTTTCTAATTTTCTGAACATTTTCAATAAGCAAAGACTGATTTATGTTATATATGTCATAATAGTCCAATTTGAAGTTAGTCAAATAATAACTTGTTTTATCACTTAAATTCTAGAGTATCAGGTATGCTATTGTTTTTAACCTACAAATAAAAAGATTGTCTTACAAAATTTTAGGTTGAAAAATAAAATCACAAAGTAAGATTTCAACTTCCATAAGGGATTATTAGCTAGTGTAGAGATAGCACTCACACCAAAACCACTAGAAAAATGTATTTAAAACAGAGAAATAAACTAGTTGAAAAGAATCCTGCAGAAGCAGAGACCTTGTGGAACTAAGACTTCAGAGAAGGGAGACCTCAGTGAGGTGGACTGATTTTCTATAGACCTGGGGGCATGTGGCAATTCTGGGCATGTATTAGTAAATACAGTTAAAGAAATGTGATGATCCACTCTTCACTTTCCCTTTCAAAATAACATTCAAGGGTCTAAAATTGAGAAATTATTTTATTTATTTATTTATTTATTTATTTTTCTGTTTAGGGCTGCACCTGTGCCATATGGAAAATCCCAGGCTAGGGGTCTAATCTGAACTGCAGCTTCCGACCTAAACTACAATTACAGCAAAGCCTGATCCAAGCCACATCTGAGACCTACAATGCAGCTTGATGTTCATATCCTTAAACCACTGAGCATGGCAAGGGAGCAAACACACATTCTCACCAACACCATGTCAGGTTCTTAACCCACCGATCCATAATGGGAACACTGAGAAATACTTTTAGAACACAGAGCGACAATTGAGTTTTCTGCCTAAAAGATCTGTTTCTACCACATAGGCCCAACCTCAAGCACAGCAGAATATTAGCCCTTAGAACTTAAAAGGGAAATAAGGTTGCAGATGCACTTAAGGCTTGTAATCAGCTAACCTTGAGATAAAGTAGCCTGCATTATCCAGGTAGATCCAAATTGATTAAGTCTTTAAAGGTAGAGAACCATTCCTGGATATCGTCGAAGGGGAAGTGAAAATGGAAGAAGGGTCAAGGTTCTGAAGATAAAGTAAGGATGCAAAAAGTTAAAAATGCAGCTTCTAGAAGCTAGAAAACTCTAGGAAACAGATTTTCCCCTGTGACTTCTAGAAAAGAACATAGTCCCACCAGCTCATTGATTTTAGCTCAGTGTGACCCCAGCCAAATTTCTATCCTACAGAATTGTAAGACAGTACATTTCTTTTGTTATAAAACTATTTGTGATAGTTTGCTATGGCTATGACTGAAAGCTAACACGTTGCACAAGCAAGAGGTTGAAAATTCAGACTGTGCCACAGGGGCTGTTGCTTGTGACAAATAAACCAGCAGAAATTTTGACAGGGATCATGGATATCTCAAGTATATCTTCATTTTTACTTCAGGAGGTGGTGGAAGTTAGGCACCAAATATTTAATCAAAAAGTTCTCTGGACAACAGATTTATCAGCATTTGAAGCCAATGTAGATTCACCCTTACCTGGACTGATAACCAGCTCTTAAACTGTGTTCTTAGTCTGCATTGAGGGGAACAGCTGTGATTCAATCTCTCCTTTCTTCTGGACTCCAATTACATGTGTGGTAGGCATTTTTACTTTATCACACAGGCTTCTAGATATATTTTCTGTATTTGAAGATATTATTTTTTGTACTTCATTTAGATATTGTCTTTCTATTTTACTCATTTCTTTTGCATCCTCTAATTAGAATTATCCTTCAACAAGTGCCGTCCTTTCTTCCGCATTCAGAATATATCAGAAAGTATTTAAAGTATTTATTTAAGTAATTAAGGTATAATTCAATATAGTGGTTATTTATTTTGCTACACAAATTATTTTAGCTTTGCCACTTTGAACTTCAGATAGGCTCCTGTGCTTTTTTGACATGTCCTCCTCCTTTGTTTTGTTTCGGTTTGGTTTGGTTTGGTTTGGTTTGGTTTTGAAGTTCCTTGTTTTCTGGAAATACAAGGTGATTTAGGATCATCTTGAAACATACCTACCCCATTCTTAGAATCAGTCACTTTCTCAGGAAATCCCAAACATTCTTTTAATGGAGAATGATATTTAGAAACCAACTTTAAAGAAAAAAAAAATTGTAGTATAGCTGACTTATAAAGTTTTGTCAGTGTCAGGTGTACAGCAAAGTAAATGAGATTTATCCATTCCTTTTCAGATTATTTTCCCATATTGGTTATTATACATTACTGAATACATTTCCCTGTACTATACAATATTTTATTGTTACCTACTTCTGACCTCTTATTTTATCCAAGATCTGGCACTAGGTGCACACATCACTACTGTGATGTCACTTTTTTAGATCTCTCAAAAGATAGGGCTGGAGTTTCTGTAGTGGCTCAGTGGCTAAGGAATCCGACTAGGAACCATGAGGTTGCGGGTTTGATCCCTGGCCTCACTCAGTGGGTTAAGGATCTGGCATTGCTGTGAGCTGTGGTGTGGGTCGCAGATGTGGCTTGGATCTGGCATTGCTGTGTCTGTGGTGTAGGCCGGCAGCTACAGCTCTGATTAGATCCCAAGCCTGGGAACCTCCATATGCTACAGGAGTGGCCATAGAAAAGGCAAAAAACAAAACAAACAAAAAAAAAAAAAGGTAGGGCTGAGTTTATATCAATGACAATATAAACTCATACAAACATGAGTTTACACTGATAAAACAAATTTATTTCAATATCTTCAACTCCAATCCTATACCACATGATTTGTTCTAGCCTTTCCCCTTTCCTTATTTGTAACTTTGTAATTTCCTTCTGTTACAGAGAGAAATGTGGGTCTTATTCCCTAAAATAAAATGCAAATGCATTTGTTCAATACTATTATACATATAAATTAGTTTTAAAACTGATAACCCATACATTCTGAAAAACAGAGTTACCACCCAAAGCACAATGTGTGGATACAGTTCTTGACTTCACCCTTCAATATTCTGTAAAAACATTGTTTTCCAAAGTGACTTCACCACCTTTCTTCCTAAGATAATGATTTAAAGGTAATGATTTATTTGTTATACACATATATTAATTTGTCACAAGCTCCACTGAAATTTGGGTACTCTCACATATTGATTTGTTTTAAAACTTATATCCATTAAAATTTAATCTTTGTGGTGAAAAGATCTATGAGGTTGGAAAAATGCATAAAGCCATGCAACTAGGACTACCTGCATCCATCGCAACAGTTAAAGAACTGTACAGAACAGCTGATTCATAATAAGACTTTTTGTACTGATCTTTCGTAGTCAATCCCTGCCCCATTCTCAAATTTTAACAATCACTGATCTTTATTTTCCAAACTATTTTTCATAGTATTTGCCTTTCCAAAATGTCACAGAAGTGACATTCTACAGTAAATAATGTATGAAGTCTGAATTCCTGAAGAAAAGTGTTTCTAAGTTTCTTCCATGTTGCTGTATGAATCAACAGTTTGTTCTTTTGATATTGCAAGTTAATATTTTATTATATAGATGTAATGCAGCTGTTTATCCATTAACTAATTAAAGGACATCTGCATTTTTCCCAGTTTTTAATGTTTAAGGAATATAGATATAAACAATCATGTCACTGTCTTCATATATACATACGTTTTCATTTCACATGGGCAGATAACCTAGGAGGCACAGAACTACTGCTAATTTGGTAGTTGTATGGTTAGCTTTCTAAGAAACTGGCAAACTGATTTCCAAAAGAGTTGATCTATTTTGAATTGATAATAAAGATAAAAAGGTGTCAAGTCATGTAAGAATGTGCTGGCTGCTACAGCTGGCACCAAAGTGATGAAGGACAAGAGTAATTCAGTATGACTTGTATTTTGAAAGTCACTTGGTTTCTATATTGTCAAATCAAAAGCAAAAGCAGTTAGTAAACTTACTTTTACAAACGTATAGAAGAGTGATGATACCATACACAGACACATAGAAATACACACTCTTTCTCTATCAAACATACACATAACTTTGTTTCAAAAATGATTTATGGGGTTTCAAATAATTAAAAAACAGCATTTGTAATTCTATATCATTCCATCTGTAGAACTATAATTACTATATATTTGGTATTATATTAACTTTTAGGACATTATGATCAATTATATACTTAATTATGCACACCAACTAATATATATATACTTTTTAAAAATATTATATATATATATATATATATATATATATATGCACACACACATGTGATTGTGTATATATATCTATATCCCACATAGATCTTAGAACTTTTTTTTTTCTGACCTTTTTAGGCCTGCACTCACAGCATATGGAGGTTCCCAGGCTAGGGGTCTAATTGGAGCTGTAGCCACCAGCCTACACCACAGCCACAGGAAGGAGGGATCCGAGCCTCATCTGCAACCCACACCACAGCTCACCACAACACCAGATCCTTAACCCACTGAGTGAGGCCAAGGATTGAACACACAACCTCTCAGTTCCTAGTCGGATTCATTTTGCTGTGTGACAACAAGAATTCCAATCTTAGAACCTTTTGTCATTAATAATAATGGAGATCACAGAACAATTATATCTTTAAACTCTAATATAATGCTATATAAATTTATAAAATTATATGTTTAGTCATATTCCCTCAGTAAAATCATATTAAGTTTCCTAGATATGTGCACAAAATAATGTAAATTGCTCATGATAATTATTATTATTTTATATACTTGGTGAAACCTGCAATATTGTTGAAATATTTTTAAAATAATTTAATTTAAATTTATATATTTTAAAAAATTTATAATTTATAAATATTTTTAAAAATTATTTACCACAGTTAAAACCGAACAGATTTAAAAAATTTTTTTCCTAAGGCACAGTGATAAGCCTGTTAAAATAAAGTCACCAGTGTTCTTTTCACTTTATATTCTATTTATAATTTTCTATTATATGTATTCCACAAAACAAATCATAGCTATTAGATGTACATAATAATTATCTGAAGAGGAATAAAAGAAACCTGATACTTAATTTCAGTGCCTGATCTATTTGTAGAAATTTAACTTGATTTTTTTCTCCTGAAATACAGATAATTTATTCATTGTTTTGTAAATTATGACCAAAGTGATGAAGGACAAGAGTAATTCAGTATGACTTGTATTTTGTATTACAATGGTCTTATGATTTTGACTCATTTGTGTACGGTTACACTGAAGGGAAATTGTATGTAAGCTATATTGAACCAGGTAGATCAAAGTGGCTTCAACATTCAAAAATAATGGCAAATTGACAAGCATTTCTTATTAACCTAATCCTGTATTATAATTCAATATATCTTTCTTATTTTATATCCTTACATCAATATTTCTTCTCATTTAGAGTAAATTCTTTTTATTTATTTATTTATTTTTTACTCCATAGGGTATGTGGTTAGAATGGAGAAAAGAACTGAATAAAAAAATTGATTTTTTGCAAAAACACAATTTTTAGTTCAGACTAGATCAAACTCCCTTTACTCATTTTTTTCTTCATTTTTTATTCCTTTAATCACTATTTTGAAAAAGAGAAACAATAATTTAAATGTATTATAATATAATTTAGATTAATTTTTCCAATCATAATAGAATAATTTGAATTCTAATTAAAAATTTTAAACATATAGTTAAATACAAAAATCAGCATATAGGAAGCCGCTTGCTATATACACAATGGAATAATACTCAGCCATTAAAAGGAAATAAATAATGGCATTTGCAGCAACATGGATGTATCTAGAAATTATCATGCGAAGTGAAATCAGTGAGACAATGAAACACCAACATCAAATGCTATCACTTACATGTGGAATCTAAAACAAAGATACTATGAACTTCTTTGCAGAACAGATACTGACTCACAGACTTTGCAAAACTTATGGTTTCCAAATGAGACAGCTTGGGGGTTGTGCGGATGCACTGAGGGTTTGGGATGGAAATGCTGTAAAGATTTGGTTCCAATGATTTTTGTACACCTATAAATGTAATAAAATTCATTAAGTAATTAAAAAAAAAGGAAACCACTTGCTAGGCCCATGGCAGACCAGGCGTCTCCTGTGTAGGCTGCCTACGGCCAAAAGCCGCTTGCTAGCCTGCAGTGGACTGGGCGGCTCTGGCACAGGCCACCCGCAATGAGAAGCCTCTTGCTTGTATATGGGAGGTTGGGCACTTCCTGTGCAGGTTACCAGTGGCCAGGCACTTCTAGTGTGAGCTAAGGGCATCAGGGGGCTAAGTGCAACACAGTGCCTACCAAGCACAATATGCTGTTGCTCTCACTCCCCTGGGAACACACCCTCCCTGCAGCCGCCACTGCCAAATGCTCTGGGTGGTGCCCAGACACTTGGTCACTGTCCCTTCCCAAGACTATACAACTAGGAGGAGCTGGTGGGCAGAGTGCTTCTTGTGTGGTCACAGCAAACCATTGCAGTTATCCAACTCCAGAGTTGGGTGTGGCCCACTGCCACTGAGGATACCTGAACAAAAATCACTTGCAGCCCCAACCACCTCAGAGGGCACCACAGAGGAGGACACTGTGACGGAACAGCACCTGCCGTTGCTATCGCTCCCCTGGGAGCACACCCACCCTGCTGCTGCCACTGCCAAATGTTCTCAGCAGTTCCCAGATGCTTGATCACTGTCCCTTCACAGGAAACTGCAACTGAGAGCACTTTGTGTAGCACATCCTGTGTGGACTAAGCAGGACAAGGTGCTTCTTGTATGGTCTACAGGAGACAGAGGCAAACCACTGCAGTTATCTCTGGCTCCAGGCGGGGAGTGGCCCGCCACCACTAGGGGTCTGTGATTAGGTACCACTTGCAGCCCCTATCACCTCAAGGGCACCACAGAGGAGGGCATTGTGACTGAACACCACCTACTGATGCTCTTGCACCCCTGGGAACACATCGGCCCTGCTGCTGCCACTTCTGAATGTTCTGGCCCATATTCATATGCCTGATCTCTGTCACTTCCCAGGATCCTGCAAGTAGGAACAGCCTGTGCAGCACTTCCTATGTGGGCTGAGATGGATCACTTCATGCATGTTCTGCAGTTAGCAGGGGGCAAATCACTGCAGTTATCACTGATTCTAGAGATGTTCATGGCCCACTCCCACTACGAGTCCCTAAACAGGCACCACCTGCAGTTCCAATCACCTTGGAGGAGGGCATTGCAACTGAACACTAGCCATTCTGGCTCTCATTCCCCTGGGAATTCATGCACTCTGCTTCTGCTACTGCCAAATGCTCTGGACACCTTTAGATCTGCCTAGAACACATTACCACTTCCCATGGCCCTGCAACTAGGAGTAGCCAGTTCCACCTTCCTGCAGGTCCTTGCTACTGTTGAGAGCCCAGTGACCAGGCACTGACTGCTAGCCCTACCCATTGCCCCCTTCTCCCAAAAACACACTGAGCACCCAGGAGATAACAGCCTACTCATACCAAAGAAAGAGACAGCAAATATTCAAACTCCCACGCTAAAAACAAAAAAAATACAAAGGGTGCTCTTTCCTAGAAGTAGCCTTACAAGACTACAGTTGGCTTCCCCAAACTCACAGAAAAAGAAAAACATAAGCAAGATGAGGAAGCCTAGAACCCATTCCCAGTTAAAGGAATAGGAAAATTCATCTAAGACAATCAACAATGAAACCGACCTCTGCAGTCTGACAGACATTGAGTTCAAAAGGGAGATCGTGAAAATACTGAAAGAGTTAAGGCAGAATATCAGGAATTAAGAGAAGACATGAACAGTAAAGTAGATTCACTTAGAAAGGTATTACAAAATATAAGGAGGAGCTAAGAAAAGCAAAACGTTAATTATTAGGAGCCCCCATAAGGCTATCAGCTGATTTCTCTACAGAAACTACAGGCCAGAAGGAAGTGGAAAGATATATTTAAAGTGCTGAAAAGAAAAAAAATTGCAACCTAGAATATTCTACCAAGCAATAAGAGCATTTTAAATAGAAGGGGAAATAAAGAATTTCTAAAACAAACAAAAGCTAAAAGAGTACAGCAATACTAAACCCTTTCTAAAAGAAATACTGAATGGGCTCCTCTAAATAAATAAAAAAATTAAGAAGAAATAGAATGGAGGAAACCACAACTGGAAAGCAATCACTCAAATAGGCCAGCATACAGATTTAAATATGAAGATGTTTAAGAAAAAAATATTTTTAAAAGGCAACAAAATCATACAATAGGGAGGGAAAATATGAAAATATACTTTTTTAATTAAAAAAATTAATGATATGTTTGAGGCTATATATCTACCAGGCTAAAGCAAGCAGACATAAGATGTTAACATACCTAAGAAACTGGGCAACCACAAATCAAAATGAAACATCACCTTCCAAATACTGAAAAGAAAAGCACTCAAGCATAAAATAAATGGAAACCATCGCACCAAAAAAGAAGGGAAGAAAAGAGAAACATAGAATCAACTGGAAAACAAGGTTTAAAATGGCAATAAATACATATCTATCCATAATTACCTTAAATGTCAATGGACTGAATGCTCCAATCAAAAGACACAGAGTGGCAGGTTGGATAAAAGAGCAAAAACTACAATCTGCTGTCTACAAGAGACTCACCTTAGGTCAAAGGACACATATAGAATGAAAGTGAGGGGATGGGAAAAGATATTTCATGCCAATATATAAGACGGGAAAGCAGGAGTGGCAATGCTCATATCAGACAAAAATAGACTTTAAAGTGAAGGACATAAAAAGACAAAGAAGAACACTATTTAATGGCTAAAGGATCCATTCAAGAAGAGGATATTACAACTGTCAATATATATGTCTCTAATATAGGAACAGCCAATTTTCTACAACAATTACTAAGAAGAGAAATTGATGAGAATACAATAATAGTAGGAGACGTTAATATCCCACTCACATCAATGGACAGATCCTCTAGATAGAAAATCAATAAGGAAACATCGATCCTAAATGACCCAATAGAAAAGGTAGAACTAATAGACATTTTTAGGACATTACATCCAAAAAAATCAGAATATAAATTCTTCTCAAGTTCACATTGAACATTCTCAAGAATTGATCACATAATGTGGCACAAAGCTAACCTCAACAAATTTAAGAGTATAGAAATTATTTCAAGTATCTTATCTGACCACAATGGCATGAAATTAGAAATCAAAAACAGGAAAAAAATGAGAAAAAACCACACTACTTAGAGAGTAAACAACATGCTACTAAAAAATGAATGGGGCAATGAGGAAATCAAGAAGGAAATTAAAAAAATGCCTCAAGACAAATGATAATGAAGACACAACCACTCCAAATCTATGGGATGTAGCAAAAGCAGTGCTCAGAGGGAAATTCATAGCAATACAGCAATAAATTACTCAAAAAAGGAGAAAAATCTCAATTTTAGAACTTAATCCATCACCTAAATGAATTAGAAAAAAAAAGAACAAACAAAACCTAAAGTCAGCAGAAGGAAGGAAAGCTTAAAGAGCAAAGAGGAAATAAACAAACTAGAGATTCAAACAACAATAGAAAAAATCAATAAAACCAAGAGCTAGTTCTTTGAAAAGGTAAACAAAATTGAAAAACCACTGGCCAGACTCACCAAGAAGTGAGGAAAAACCCCAAATAAATAAAAAAATAAATAAAAAGGAAAAATCACAACAGATATCACAGAAATAAATAAAAAAAAAAAAAAAACAGGAGCGAATACTAGGAACAATTGTATGGCAAAGAATTCGACAACCTAGAAGAAATGGACAACTTTCTATAAACTTACAGACTGCCAAAATTGAATCAAGAAGAAACAGAGCAACTGAACAGACTGATCACTAGAAATGAAATTGAATATGTCATAACACTCCCTACAAATAAAACTCCAAGACCAGATGGCTTCACAGGCAAATTCTATCAAACATACAAAGAGGAAATTATACCCATCCCCCTTAAACTTTTTCAAAAGGTGGAAGAAGGAACACTGCTAAAGACATTCTATGATGCCACCATCACCCTAATTCCAAAATTAGAAAAAGGTACCACCAAAAATGAAAAATATATGCCAATATCTTTGATGATAAAGATGCAAAAATTCTCAACAAAATTTTAGCCAACCAAATCCAACAACATATCAAAAAGGTCTTACACCATGACCAGTGGGATTCATCCCAGATGCACAAGGATGGTTCGTCATATGCAAATCAATAAACATCATAAACTGCATTAACTAAAGAAAAGTCAAAAACCACATGATCATCTCAATAGATGCAGAAAAAGCATTTGACAAAGTATAACATCTGTTCATGACCAAAACTCTTACCAAAGTGGGTAAAGATGGTATATACCTTTACATAAAAGCCACTTATGACAAACCCACAACCAATATAATACTCAATGGAGAAAAGATAAAGCCTTCCTACTAAAATCTAGAATAAGACAAGGATGCCCACTCTCACCACTGTTATTCAACATAGTACTAGAAGTCCTAGCCACATCAATCAGACAAACAAAAGAAATAAAAGGCATCCAAATAGGAAGAGAAGAGGTAATACTGTCACTGCATGCAGATGACATGATACTATAAACAGAAAGGACTCAAAAATAACTCGAACTGATCAACAAATTCAACAAAGTAGCAGGATATAAAATTAACATTCAGAAATAAATCACATTTCTGAATAATAACAATGAAATATTAGAAAAGGAATACCAAAATATAATACCTTTTAAAATTGCACCCCAAAAAATCAAATACCAAGGAATACACCTGACCATGGAGGTGAAAGGCTTATATGCTGAGAAATATAAAACATTAATCAAGGAAATTAAAGAAGAAACAAAATGGAAAATATCCAATGCTCCTGCATTGGAAAAATTAATTTGCAAAATGGCAATATTCCCCAAAGCAATGTACAGATTCAATGTAATCCCTATCAAATTACCCATAACATTTTTCACAGAACTAAAACAAACAATCCAAAAAATTGTGTGGAACCACAAAAGACCCAGAATTGCCAAAGCAATCCTGAGAAACAAAAACCAAGCAGGAGGCATCTCTCTCTCAGACTTTAGGCAATATTACGGAGCCACAGTCATCAAGACAGTGTGGTACTGGTACCAAAACAGACAGACAGACCAATGGAACAGAATAGAGAACCCGGAAATAAACCCTGACACCTATGGTCAATTAATCTTTGACAAAGGGGGCAAGAACAAAAAATGGGAAAAAGACAGTCTTTTCAGCAAGCATTGCTGGGAAACCTGGACAGCTGCATGCAAAGCAATGAAACTAGAACACACCATCACACCATGCATGAAAATATACTCAAAGTGGATGAAAGGCTTAAATATAAGATAGGACAACATCAAACTCGTGGAAGAGAACATAGGAAATACATTCTCTGTCATCAACCTTAAAAATGTTTTCTCAGGTCAGTCTCTAAAAGCATCATAAATAAAAGCAAAAATAAACCAATGGGACCTAATCAAACTTACAAGCTTTTGCACTGCAAAGGAAACCAAAAAGAAAAAAAAAAAAGACAACTTTCAGAATGGGAGAAAATAGTTTCAAATGATGCACCTGACGAGGACTTAATCGCTAAAATATACAAACAACTTATACAACTCAACAGCAAAAAAGCCAATCAATCAATGGAAAAATGGGCAAAAAACCTGAATAGACATTTTTCTAAGGAAGATGTACAGATGGCCAATAAGCACTTGAAAAAATGCTCAACATCCCTAATTATTAGAGAAATGCAAATCAAAACTACTATGAGATATCACCTCACACCAGTCAGAATGGCCATCATGAATAAGTCCACAAATAACAAATGCTGGAGGGGTGTGGAGAAAAGGGAACACTCCTACACTGTTAGTGGGAATGTAAGCTGGTAAAACTACTATGGAGATCTATATGGAAGTACCTTAGAAAACTATACCTAGAACTACCATATGACACAGCAATCCCACTCTTGGGATATATCTGGACAAAACATTCCTTGAAAAAGACACATGCACCCATATGTTCACTGCAGCACTATTCACAATAGCCAAGATATGGAAACAACCCAAAGGTCCATCAACAGATCATTGGATTAGGAAGGTGTGGTACTTATCCACATGGAATGCTACTCAGCCACAGAAAACAACAAAATAATGCCATTTGCACCAACACGGATGGAACTAGAGACTCTCATACTGAGTGAAGTAAGTCAGAAAGAGAAAGACAAATACCATATGATATCACTTATATCTGGAATCTAATATACAGCACAAATGAACTTTTCCACAGAAAGGAAAATCATGAACTTGGAGAACAGACTGTTGGTTGCCAAAGGGAGGAGAACTTGGGGTTAACAGATACAGACTATTGCCTTTGGAATGGATAGGCAATAAGATCTGCTGTATAGCACTGGGAACTATGTTTAGTCACTTATGACAGAGCATGGTAGTGTGAGAAAAAAAAGATTGTATACTTTGTATGTGTACAGTAGAAAATTGACAGAAAACTGTAAACCAGTATAATGGGAAAAAAATAAAAATCATTACTTTAGAAAATAAAAGAATTAAATAATGCCATTTGCAGCAACATGGAACTAGAGACTCTCATATTGAGTGAAGTAAGTCAGAATGAAAAAGACAAATACCTTATGATATCATTTATATCTGGAATCTAATATCCTGCTCAAATGAATCTATCCACAGAAAAGAAAATCATGGACTTGGAGAATAGACTTGTGGTTATCAAGGGGGAGGAAATGGGCTTGTCTGGGAGTCTGGGGTTCATAGATGCAGACTATTCCCTTTGGAAAGGATAGGCAATGAGATCCTGCTGTATAGCACTAGGAACTATGTCTGATAACTTGTGATGAATCTACATATGTATATGTAACTGATCACCATGCTGTACAGGAGAAAATTGACAGAACTCTGTAAACCAGCTGTAATGTAAACAATAAAAATCATTATATAAAAAAATCAGCATATAATAGTAATAGTTTTAAAAAACAATCCTCACAATCATTCATCCTCTTCTGTGTTGATACATAAAGGGAATCTTGAGAATGGCTGATAAGTTTTTTTGTGTGCCCTCCAATGAACCTGTCATGTTTATTCTTGTTCGAAGAGGGTGGCAGCAGATGAGAAGAAACTCAGTGCCCTTTTTTAAAAAAAAATAAAATACATGACAGATGCCATATGGCTTTCCCCTGCCCCATACCTGTGTTAAGTATATATAGAGAAAAATTTTTAAAGGACTAAAGTGAAAAATTATTTCAGAATGTCCCTACATTTCTAACAAATATGCAACAAATATATTTTCACATTCAGTGACTTGTTACTACTGAAGCAACAAATTATAAACTAGCTCTATGGGAATTCCCTTTTTGGCTCAGTGGATTAAGAACCCAACTAGTATCCATGAGGATACATGTTTGATCCCTGGCCTCTCTCAGTGGGTTAAGGATTGGCATAGCCTGTCCGTTGTAGTTCTGATTTGACCCCTAGCCTGGGAACTTCCATATGCTGCAGGTGTGGCCCTAAAAAGGAAAAAAAAAATCTAAGGTAATTATAGAAGAAGTTGGATAATAAAACTTTACAAATATGTTAAAAATAGAGAGACAGACATGATGAGCCACAATATGCTCATTACTCAAATGAAAAAAAAATCAATGATGGGTAATCATCTGCTTGCCCATCATTCCCCAAACCTAAATCACTTTAAGAAAAGTCCAAGGAAGCATACTTTTACATTATTCCATCATGTGGCTTTAAAATGTATTATATTTAAATTATAATAAAAATATAATAACTTATTTATCATAAAACAAAGCATATTAAATGTGTTCAATATGACATCAAACAGGAAGACCCATTCAGGATTAAATTTCTCAGGAAAAAAAAAGAGAATAGAGGGAAATTACTCAATTTTAAAAAAGCATCTATACAAGTACCACAGATGACATTATAATTGATGCTAAAAGGCTCTTTTTACTACTACTAGGGACATGACAAGGATGCCTGCATTCACCATTTATTCAACAAATGGGTGGTAGTTCTAGATAGTAAAATGAAGCAAGGAAAGGAAAAAGAAGGCAAACATATTCAAAAGGAAATAAAATAAAACTCATATGACATGTTTATGTAAAATCCTAAAAAATCAATCAAAAACAATCTACAGATATAAGTAAATTTAGGAAGGTTATAGGACAAAAAAATAAACATTCACAAATAAACTGTATTCTACATGTTAGAAATTAACATATGAAGACTACAAACTAAATACAATACAAATGGCTCATCCAAAGTTAAAGACTTATGCACAAACTATATATATATAAAATCTGCATTTTATATAAAAATATTTTATATATAAATATAATTATTTTATATATAAAACTCTGAAGAAATAAAGACCTAAATAAGAGAAATCTCATGTTCATGAATCTGAAAATTCATTATCTTTCATATGTCAATCCTCTCAAACATGCTTTATAAAATCCGTGAAATCCTATTAAAATCACCCCCCAAATTATAAATAAATACTGACAACCTAATTCTAAAATTTCCATGAAAAATTCAAAATAGAATAGCCAATGTAATAGTGAAGAGGTAAAAAAAAAATTGGAGGACTCACACTGCCTGATTTCAAGGCTTATTACAGTCACAGAAATCAAATCAAAACAACATGATAATGAAAGAGGAGCCATTCAGATTGATGGAATGGAATAGAGCCCACAAATAAATCCACACTAGTGTAGTCTTCTGATATTTGAAAACAGAGCAAAGACAATTCAGTGGAGAAAGAGTAATCCTTTCAACAAGATCTAGAGACTTACTGTGACTCAGTTTCAAAATTTACATTGGTGTTTTCTGTGCTTCTGTCAGGAAGCACATAATGCCTGAGCAATGTTCAGAAATGTTACCAATCACTGATGCCTACTGCCTGGATTTCATTCTTAGCAGAATAAAAATGGTAATGTCCTAACTCTTATATCCTTTATTCATTCTTCCTTTATCTCTTACTCAGGTTTTTCTTCAACAGACATTTTCCCTTATTAATAATTTGATAAAATTTCTATATAAGGATAGATACTTGATTATTCTTTTCCTTCATCGCCACTTTTGAAAATATTGATTTGGTTTCTTAGCATCATCCAGAGGTGAAAATGAGCTCCTTGTTTCTTTATAAAAATACATTTTCCAGAAGTTCCTGTCGTGGCTCAGTGGTTAACAAACCCAACAAGCATCCATGAGGATGACAGTTTGATCCCTGGGCTCGTTCAGTGGGTTAAGGATCCGGCATTGCAATGAGTTGTGGTGTAGGTCACAGATGCAGCTCGGATCCCGCGTTGCTGTGGCTGTGGCGTAGGCCAGCAGTTATGGCTTTGACTGGACCACTAGCCTGGGAACCTCCATATGCTGTTGGTGCAGCTCTAAAGAGACAAAAAAAAAAAAGTAATACATTTTCCATATGGATAATGGATTTTACATATTTAAAGTGTTCATCTCATTGCAGTTAATCTTTTCACTGTTAAAATTGCCCATTTTTTGGCCAGGGACCACTTTGTTTTCTGAGACACCTTGATAAAAGCTTAACAGTTTTTAATAGCACCTTTGCATTTGATAATTAAAAAATATTTCAAGCTCATCCTGGTTGTTTGCAGCTCCAGCCTTAGAACCAACTAATTCACAAATAGGCAGTGGTATTCGGAGTTACCGACCTTTAAGACAGATGTACCCCCCAAAGACAAGGCTGGTTCTGAGGTATTTCTTAAAAAAAAAAACAAAAAACTTATTTTTTTTCAGTCCTTGAACTCACTTTATTTTACATTAAATTATTTTTATTTTTTCCATTATAGCTGGTTTACAGTGTTCTGTCAATTTTGTACTGTATAGCAAGGTGACCCAGTCAACATATATGTATACATTCTTTTTTCTCACATTATCATGCTTCATCATAAGTGACTAGATAAAGTTCGCAGTGCTATACAGCAGGATCTCATTGCTTATCTATTCCAAAGGCAATAGTTTGCATCTATTAATTTCAAATTCCCAGTCCATCCCACTCCCTCCCCTCTGTTTTCCATGTTCATAATTTTCTTTTCTGCGGAAAGGTTCATTTGTGCCACATATTAGATTCTAGATATAAGTGATATCATATGGTATTTGTCTTTCTCTTTCTGACTTATTTCACTTAGTATGAGAGTCACTATTTCTATCCATGTTGCTGCAAATGGCATTATTCTTTTTCATGGTTGAGTAGTATCCCATTGTGTATATATATCATTTCTTCTTAACCCATTCATCTGTCGATGTACATCTAGGTTGTGAGGGTGTGGAGTAAAGGAAACCCACCTGCACTGTTGGTGGGAATGTAAATTGGTAAAATCATTATGGAAACTATTATAGAGGTACCTCAGGAAACTATATATACAGAACTACCACTCTTGGGAGTATGTCCAGACAAAACTTTCGTTGAAAAAGATACATGCACCTCTATGTTCAATGCAGCACTGTTCAAAATAGCCAAGACATGGAAAACCTTAACTTTTAAATAATCAATTTTTCGAGTTTACAAAGACATTTCCAATTCAAATTTAAGACTACAAGATTTTATTCTTAAATTTATATATTTTTCTCTTCCCCCCACACCAAAATTTAAACTCCAAGCCAAAATAAGTAACATATTTATCCATTTGCTTTCTCATAATATGTTACATTTACATTATAATCACATGATCATGTTACAAATAACGATACAATAAATGGACTTGCATATCTTTCTATTTTTTGCCAGTATAATTCTGAAACAGATTTCCAAGAGTTAGACTTTTGATCAAAATTAAAGGTTAAGTATCAGAGTTCCTGATGCCGCACAGTGGGTTAAGAATCCGACTGCAGAAACTTGGGTCACTGCATAGGCATGGGTCTGATCCCTGCCCCGGTGCAGTGGGTTAAACGATCTGGCATTTCTGCAGCTGTGATATAGGTCACAGCTCTGGCTCAGATTCAGCCCCTGGGCCAAGAACTTCTATATGCCATGAAAGAAGCCATTAAAAAAAAAAAATTAAAGGCTAAGAATATTTTCAATATTGGCCATTTCAAAATGTAGATGAATATAAAAACAGCAGATTATACAGCTTAAATATACAATATGTATTTGATGATCATACATCAATAAAAAGGGAAAATAGGGGTTCCCGTCGTGGAGCAATGGTTAACGAATCCGACTAGGAACCATGAGGTTGCGGGTTCGGTCCCTGCCCTTGCTCAGTGGGTTAACAATCCTGCGTTGCCGTGGCTGTGGTGTAGGTTGCAGACGTGGCTCAGATCCCGTGTTGCTGTGGCTCTGGCGTAGGCTGGTGGCTGCAGCTCCGATTAGACCCCTAGCCTGGGAACCTCCATATGCTGCGGGAGCAGCCCAAGAAATAGCAACAACAACAACAACAACAACAACAACAAAAAAAAAAAGGGAAAATAATTGTGTACTTGAAAAAACACAAAATACATTAGTAGCTTTCCAGATAATTGTGAATATACTGAGACAATACATAAAATGTGACAAATGGTCATTTATTAAAGGTTATTGAGCTATAGACTATGGAACCATACTGATTATGTTTTTATAGCCTATTAAATTATAACCTATTGGTCTATCTGGCTAGGAAATATCTGCCAAAATCCAAATCTGAATAAGCACACATTATCATTCATTTTAGTAAAAATAGTATTCTATGCAAAATATAACAAAAATAGTGCTAATTCAGCTCACTGCTCTAACAATTACAAAAGTGTTTTCCCTCCAGACAAAAAGAAAGGATTTATGTGTTTTCCCATTTCCTCTCAGAGTATATTAAAAAGAACTTCACACTGATTTGTTATTCAAAAAGACTGTATTTTTATTCTAATAGGAAGAAGAAAAGTAAAAGTCTCTGGAGTTAGACCCTCGTTAGTATGAATCTTCAGTGATTCTAAAAATATATTTTGACCTCATTACTAACATCATAAATATGTGTGTGTGTGTGTACACATATATGTATAAATGTAATCTTTCAACATGTAGTTTGTTATATTTGCCCTAATTTCACTTACATGATTCCAATGTTTGTTCAAATAAATCAATTAAGGTAGGACAAAGAAACTTTCAAAAACCATAGAAAATTTGTCTTTTATTGTTGATTACCACTGAAAGTGATGAGCGCTTTTTTTTTTCTTGTCTTTTGTCTTTTTAGGGTCATACCCATGGCATAACAAGGTTCTCAGGCTAGGGGTCTAATCAGAGCTGTTGCTGCTGGCCTATGCAGCTCATAGCAATGCCAGATCCTTAACACACTGAGTGAGGCCAGGGATCAAACCCACAACCTCATGGTTCCTAGTCGGATTCATTTCCACTGCACCAAGATGGGAACTCCAGAGTGTTTTTGTTTGTTTACTGTTTTTTGATGGTTTAAATAAACCCTTACTTATAAGTCAACTATTTTGGCTAAATGCTGCTTTTTTGTTTAATTATGTTATGAACTATGTAGCAGTATTCTATAATAGGAAATATAAGAAAGGAAAAATCATGGCATTAATTTTGTTTAAAATTCAATAACTAAAGATATTTTATAGAATATCTTGACTACATACACACACTTTTAAAGTTAAAAGAGGTTTGATTCATCAAAAGTCTAAATTTTCCCATTTAAATTATCATGTGATGTTGCATGTGATTACCATCTGTCTGCTTAAATAAGTCAGTGACAGTGAATTCACTATTCATTTCTAAAATCTACTAATTATAGGTTATGCAACCAGACCTCTTGGCTCATATTTTTTTACACATGAAGGAACATATGTACTTGAGAAAAGGTGACTTGCCCAAGGTCACAGAATATTTTTCCTACTTATTTTTGTCAGCATAGTAAGTTTGAATATTGTTCATAATTTCTTGTTGAATATTTTACCTCAAATTGTTTCTGTTTAAATCATCTGTAAATGTTTAGCTAATGAAGTGATTTTAAAAATTCCCATGAAACATAATGGGAAGAAATTATTTTTGGCATTTCATAACAATGATGTTTTCATTATTTTATTACTTAACTAAGATTGTTTACTTCTATTTTGATCACTTAATTTTAATAATACAAAGTTTAAAATATGCTGGATCTCTAATTTTAGGAAATGTATTTTTTCAGTGAAGGTAATATATAAATATTCAAACCCACATTCCTTTATTAGGTAGATTTTAAAAACAAATGTAGTCCTTTCATATAATGAATTCTCAGATTTATTATTTGGGGATTATAAATAGTAGAATAGTTCCTTTAATACTAAATTGTGGACAATAAAATAGAAATTATAGTTAAACTTTTTCAATATGAAAACTTGAAGGATAAATTTCTGTTAAATGTATGTTTTCAAATTACGTCAATATTAATCAAATTTATTTGACTCCTTAAGAATACTTAGCATGCAATCCAAAATTAATATATTACATTATATATTTCTAGTTATAGACTAAATAATTTTATTTCCTTTTAATTATGGGTGTTACCTTATTTTTCACTCCAACTTATTTCTTTTTCTCACACTAGATGGATTTCATAAACTTTAACAAACACAATTATAATCAAGCTAATTATTGGTAAGTGTGAAGTGTGAGAGGGAAGAAAATAGCTCTAAAATATAAGTGCTGATATATTAAAGAAATAGATAATGTATGATTTTATATGTATCTTAGTTTGTACAATGCTTGCCAGACATGGAACTATGTCTGAATTGGCTATGATGTTGTCCTTTCATAATTCTGAAATGATAACCAAAAATTTAAAAATTATGATACAGAAGTCAAGTTAGCCATTCTCATTCAACATTTCTAAAATAAGGACTCATATTCTTTTGGAATACAAATGGATATTTATTTGTCTCATAGTGATTTAATCTCATAAATAACTCCATTAATCATGAGATTTAAATTAAAAATGACAAAAATCAAAAGACAAAAGAGAATTCCCCCTGTGGTGCAGCAGAAACAAACCTGACTGCTATCTATGAGAATATGAGTTTGATCCCTGGCCTCACTCACTGGGTTAAGAATCAAGCATTGCCATGAGCTGTGGTGTAGGTCACAGACATGGCTCAGATCTGGCATTGCTGTGGCTATTGCCAGACCAGCAGCTGCAGCTCTGATTAAACCCCTATCCTGAGAACCTCTATATACCAAAGGTGCAGCCCTAAAAAGCAAAAAAAAAGCAAACATCCAAGAGAACATGAAAAAATTATAGCGCAAAAGTCTTCCTTAAAATATATATGCTGTCTCCTGATTTCACTGAAGAGTACTAACCCCTCAGGAACTTTGCCTTGTATTGATATATTGGGTCAAGCCTCACTGTATTCTAGAGTTCCTTATTTGAACAAAGTGATCCCTTGTGGCAAAATATTTTGTGTGGACTTTAATTATGATTTATGCAAACGTTTCAATCAGATGTCTTAGAAAATATCATCCCGTATTTTGCTATATCAAATAGTTTTATTTCCCCTCCAATTTATAGAAATGTCATTATATCATTTAATGGGAAAATGCTTATTAAATTTTATGTACACTTAGAGATAATATTATTTATATGTATTATCTATGTATATAAAATATATTACTTGTTGAATAAACTGTAAATACATTTTTTGTAATCCCCTCACCCTGGATTTCAGCCATTTAATAGGAATATGTAATTCCAGGAAGAATAATATTTTGACACAACAAGGATATATGTAATTTATTTTTAGAATACATTTAGAAGACATTTATAAATATTCTGCTGGTTAGGTTTCTTATTACCACCATGCTCTAACCAACTGAGCTAACCTCCCTGATTAGTTTTTTTTTTAAATGACGTAAAATAATTTAATTGTGACACTAGCTATAATATTTTACATACATAACTCTAATGATACTACAAGACAAAACAAATTATTCAAATAGTAAAGTAAGCATTGCTATTATCATAGATACTAAATGAAACATTTTTACCAATTAAAAAATGAAGACATATAGCCCTATTTCAGGATGCAATTAATACTAAGAGTAACTACCATGTATTAAGCATTAGAGAAGTGTCTTTGGTAGGTTCCTCATTCCTTTAGATAGAATTTTACTACTGATCTATTTGAAAGGGAATCAAAAGCTCTATTTTCTTATGGGAATACTGTTTCTGTCCTAGCCACAGCACTGTCTGGCTAACTAGAACAAAAAGCCTAAATGGTATACGTAATACCAATGGAAAAATAAATTTTCAACATTCTCTCAAAAATGTAAGATTCAATTGATTATGGCTAAAGAGCAAAGGAGTCCTTCAAAGTATTTTAGCTTTTTAAATATCTCTAAATAGAATGGATTAAATACTGTGTATATGTGGTGATAATTATTGTTTTCTTTCTTAAATCTCTATGTGTAAAGTTTTCTTTGATACAGTCTCTTAGGCAATCCCTTGTTATATGACAATAATTTAAAGGGTATTTTATATGCTCATTATGAGGAAAGTTGATTTTGCACATTATTAAATTGGAAATAACTCATCTAAAGAGAGGTAATCTGTGCATTAGCCAATATAACTTTATGTTATTACACTTGATATACATGAGAGTGAAGTGATCGTGTCTAGTATCATTAAATAGATGGCAGTGAAGTTTTTTCTCTCCTCTGTAACTCAGAAAGAGCATTCTTTCTTATTCTACTTCCTAAATAAATAATTAAGAATAGTGTCATCATTTTCCATTTCCAAATTAGAATGTAGAATTGCACAGATGACTATTATTTCATTTACCAATGAAAACAAGTTAGATAAATTAGAAATTTTCAGTGTCTAAAAACAAACACGGTGACAAGGACTCAAGGGAAAACAAATCATTGATTAAGTTTTTAAAAATATACTTTTCCTTTATATAAGCAACATATAGGTGTTTTCAAGTCTGGAAGATGAGCAGTAAGAGGAGTGAATGCAACATTAATGCAGGTAAGGAAAACTCATCCCAACTTTTAAGCACTGTGATATGGCTGGAGGGATGATTTTTGAATCCCAAGGAGCTATAATTATACAATGAGCCAGCATCTGATAACTTTTTCCATAGGCTTTTTCAGAACATATGGTGTAACCTGTGTAGGCTGGAAACTATGTAGAAGAGAGAATTCCCCTATAAGGATCACAGTGCTTTCACTGAATACAAGGTTATGGACATGCAAAGGATAGTGGCTGGGTGGAAAGTTGACCAAAATTGTCCGTGAGGCACCTGGAGCCTTTATCTAATCTGAAGGATGAAAATGAGGAAAAATGAGAGACATTCCTCCAAGGTACATTAGATTTTCATAAAGTACACTGCCAGGAACAAACCCAAGTAGGGTGAGGGTGGATGGTAGCAAGACAAATCTCCAAAGGACCAGCAAGTTCAAGGTGTGTCTCTGTATAAAGAGAATTAATTTCAGGAACTCCAAAGTACAGTTGTCATGCTAATAGAGATAGTCTAGACTCCAGAATAGCTTGGTTGTAAGGTATACAGTAGCTTGGATGTAAAGCACAAAGTTTTATAGAATCTCACCACCACAAAGACTCAGTTCCCTGCTTAAAGGGAAGTAATGATCCTGTCCTCATACTTTCTAATGTCAGTGTTGAACTGAATATAGATCAAGCTGCAACAAAACTAGATTTCACTACAGATTTGACTGCCTCACCATGCTCCCTTTCATATAAACATCTTGATAAGGTTAGGCACATGTCTTTTTTTGAGTACAATTAATTTTAATGAATTCTCCATTGTTCTTTTGTATGTGATATCTGGAATATAATAAAAAGTAATGAGAAATGTGTAGAAGCAGGAAAATGTTAATCACATCAAATGGGGGGAAAATAGTCAATAGAAATAAACCCATAAGTGACAAAATTATTGGAACTGTTAGACAAACACATTATTAGGGAAAATGCATTAAATGATCTAAGGGGAAATATTAAAACTGTGTGAATGGTGTTTACTAAAATTACTGTAGTAATTATTTCATGATGTATGTAAGTCAAATCATTAGGCTATACACCCTAACTTTATATAGTGCCATATTTTGATTATAATTCAATAAAACTGAATAAAATATATGTGTCAATAGATGTATAATTTAAATAAATGGAAACTATAAACAAGGAATGATAAAAAACAGATCCAAAAAAGTTTCGGCATGAAACCTTCCTATGAAATATAAAACTAGTTCACGGTGTTTGAAGTGAGAAAATGTTTAACTACATTGAGAACAGGGATCAACTGAAAAGGGGAAGAAAAGAATTTCCTGATGTAAAGGATATATTCTGTATTATTTTATGTTTTGGTTCTTTTGGCTATATAATTGCTAACACTTACGTAGTTGTACCAAACAGCAGAATTCCTAAATTGAATTTTCTGTAAATAACACTAATATGGAATAGATGTTGGTATAGAGGTAGATACAGATAAATAACAAACAAAAAAGGATCCACTAAAAGTCCTCAGTATTTTAAAACTCCCACTATCCGTACTGATTATTTTGCATCTACAAATAAGTTTTGTGGATTTTCTTTTTATATTGCCTTGGAAGAGCAGAATTTTAAAATTTTAATGAAGTCCAGCTTATCAATTATTTCTTTTATAGACTATGACTTTGATGTTATATCCCCCCAAAATTATTATTTCCACTTCATCTGGATTTTATCTTGCATTCTAGGATTTTTTCAGGTTTTTCATTTTACATTTAGGTCTAGAATTTATTTTAGTTAATTTCAGCAAAATGGGTAAGGCCAGGGTCTAGAGTGATTTATTTTTTATTTTATTTTTTGCCCATGCATATCGTCATTCTAGTAAAATTTGTTGAGAAAACCAGACTCCCTCCATTGTATTCCCTTTGCTCTTTGTCAAAAAGCAGATGAATACATTTGTGTGAAGCTGTTTTGGGGCTGTCTATTCTGTTCTGTTGATCTATTTATCTATTCTTTCAGTGATATACTATTTTGATTTCTCTAGTTTTATAATAAGTCGAAGTCAGATAACGAGTCCTTCACCTTCATTTTTTTTCCTTCAATATTGTGGTGTGTATTCTTTTTTGTTGTTGTCTGTTTTGTTTTGTCTTTTTAGGGCAGCACCTGCAGCATGTGGAGGTTACCAGGCCAGGGGTCCAATTGGAGCTGTAGCTGCTGGCCTACGCCAGAATCACAGCAACATGGGATCTGAGCTGCATCTGTGACCTATACCACAGCTCATGGGATTGCCAGATCCTTAACTCACTGAGTGAGGCCAGGGATCGAACACTTGTCCTCATGGATGCTAGTCAGGTTTGTTAACCACTGAGCCATGACAGGAACTCCATAGTGTGTATTCTTGTATCCACAAAAAAACTTCCTGTGCTTTTAACTATGATTTGTTTTTATCTATACAACAAGTTGCAAAGAAAGAACATTTGACAATATTAAGTCTGAACATACTGAACATGGGATATCTCACCATTTCTTTAGTTTTTCTTTGATTTTATTTTCTAGTCTTCCTCAAAGAGATAATATACATATATTTTAAATCTATATTTAAGTGGCTTTTTTCGGGTGAATGTGTTCTATTTTAACACACATTTATTCATTTAATTTTTAGTGTTATTTATATTTTGACCTGTTTCTTGAGTTAACCTGTATTTTGATATTCCCATCTGAATAAGACATGAAATTCATACCACCCTCAATATCCTCTTCCTTTCCATACCTGGCCCAACCATATTGAAAACACATTAGGTGACAAAACAAACAGAAATTATGATTAAAATTTGTGTTACAATTATCAATTTTGTTTGGATAGACACTGAATTCTAGTATTTCCTTTCATCATAATTCTTTTAATTTTGCATATCTTTATCTTAGAAGAGATACTCATTTTCCTGTTTATTTAGATCTTCTGCTCATTTTTTCATTTTTTTTGGGGGGGGGGCATTGAGCTGCAGAATGTGTTTCTATATTTTCGAGAGTAATGCTTTGCAAATATTTTCTCCCATTCTGTGGGTTGTCTTCTCAGTTTGTTTAGGGTTTCCTTCACTGCACAAAAACTTTTCAATTTAATTAGGTCGCATTTGTTTATTTTTGTTTTTACTGTCATTTCTCTAGGAAATGGATCTGAGAAGATATTGCTGTGGTTTATTTTGCCTACTTTTTTAAAACATTAAGGCAGAATATAGAATTCTAGTTTAAAAATAATTTACTCTCAAAACATTGCAAGTAGAATTAACTATTTTCTGATACCAATACAGTTGCTTCCTTCAATTGCACAAGTTGCAAAATGATAATTAATGAAATCCTGCTGAATTGTAGTATGAACTAAGGTAATCTATGATGTTCTTGCCTAGTAATTTTTTCATGCTCCATCCCAGCTTGGTCTGTGTGCTAGTCACTCTGCCAAGGCAGTTTTGGCCATAAAAACAGAAACAAAGCTGCTGGAGGGAAGTGATGTGATTTGAACCAGAAGGCACAAAACACTTGCAAAATTAGTTAACAAAGGAAGTCTGCAGCTCCCTTAACCAGAGATTGTAATCCCCGTAGGGCAGTGGCAGAATTGGCCAGCAATGTAACAAGCAGATCCTGGAAATGAGAGAGCCATTCAGAGAGGTGGATAGCTATGACATGTCCTTAACTAATAAAGAGGCTATACATATATGTGGGAAACCACTGGATAGGACCTGGGCCACACAATCACAGCTGACTGGACTGGGAGGGTGTATTCAGGAGCAAGGGAGGCATGAAATGGCCAAGTTTTACACAAATTTCTAGCTGAATTGGAAGCATGCACAAGGAAGACTTGGGAGGATTCAACAAAATATAAAATTCATGGCAGAAGTGAAAATTGCCTGAAATTTGATTGCAAAACCTGATCTATATACACTGATCTGTTAGTAAAAGGTGGAAGATTTACTGGCTCAAGGAGTTTAATCACAAACTTTGAGCAATCAGTGACTGACACTCAAGCTTTGTAGACTCAGCATGACCTACTTAAAGTCAAAATTAAAATATATATATATAAAATGAACTGAACATGGATATTATTTATCACATACCATGAGGAAGACAGATATCACACATTAAAGGCAAAAAAAGAGATTAGTTTGCCTCCAAGCTCATGGAAGGACATTGATTGCCAAGGTTATGAGAGAAATGTGAGCTCTGATGCAAGTTTTCTATATCTGTATCATTATTATGGAAGCAGCTACATGACTGCATATATTTGATTTCATCAAGTTGTATACCTAAAGTTGGTCAATCTAACAATTATATGTAAATAATTAAATTATAATTTATCTCCATTGTGAGGAAATGAATTTCAATAATTATTGGTGTCACTGTAACATCATTTATTTTAAATTATGGAAATTAAATTTATTATTTATTTAGTTAGTTTCAACACTATATCTGAAATTTTATTTTATTTTACCTTTTAATTTTTAATTTTTTATGATTTTTATTTTTTCTATTATAGTTGGTTTACAATGTTCTGTGAATTTCTACTGCACAGGAAAGTGACCTGGGCATACATATATACACATTCCATTTCTCACATTATCTTCCATCATGTTCCATCACAAGTGACTAGACATAGTTCCTTATGCTATGCAGAAGGTTCTCATTGCTTATCCACTCCAAACGTAGTATTTGCATCTATTAACCCCAGACAGAAGTTAAATTTAGAAAGTAAAATGTAGCTTACTTGTATAAAAATAATAGTTTCCTCAAATTATAACAATAAAAAATATTATTTCATTATTTTTAACAAATAGTCATGAAAGTAGCTATCAATTACTGATAAAACACTTTTGGTTTTTATTGATCTATATTTATGGGAGGATAGGGAGAGGTATGGGTTTTCCATTCATCTAGATTTTCTCAGTATCTTATCTCAGAGATATTCACTTATATTATCTTTGAGGGGTCTAATTTGAGAATAGGTTCAGGCTTCCACCCTTCTCATAATAAAGCACTTCTTCATTTTCCTAATGAGAGTTGGTTATAGCTATACTTTTTATCAATTAAATTTTTGTTTTGAACTTTATTCTTTTTTTTTTTTTGTCTTTTTTCTATTTCTTGGGCCGCTTCCGCGGCATATGGAGGTTCCAGGCTAGGGGTCTAATCGGAGCCGTAGCCACCGGCCTATGGCAGAACCACAGCAACACGGATCCGAGCCGCGTCTGCAACCTACACCACAGCCACGGCAACGCCGGATTGTTAACCCACTGAGCAAGGGCAGGGACCGAACCCGCAACCTCATGGTTCCTAGTCGGATTCGTTAACCACTGCGCCACGACGGGAACTCCTGAACTTTATTCTTAATACTACCTCTATTTTTATTGCAGGATCAATATCCTAATTAGCTTTAAAAAATCATGATTATACTTTGTAAGTCAAATCTGATATAGAATTAATGGATATTTTAACCTTGATAAGAATTTTAGACTTTTCAAAACTAATTTAAATATGAAATTTGTTTTGATTAAAAATGTTAGCCACTGCTTCCATTATGATGAAATTAATCACAATAAGTAATGATGTAGGTGCTAAGAAAAGTTATATTTGGAAACTAATGTGTAGTAAAAGAAAATTTTAGACTTTTCAAATACCACGAACAAACCACTGAATACATTAATCTGTTTTCTAAATTTGAATATATTCGCTCAACCAGAAATATATAATACTCATCATCCAGGATTTTCCAGATAAGATTTACTTAAAATGTATTATCTTAAGTCTGTGATCACTCAATATCATCTTTCTCAATAGTACTGTTTATCTCAACCTTCTATAAGTCTTATCCAAATTTAGTCATATGTATTACCCTTTTTCTTCATCCTACAAATTACACGATATACTTTTGTCCTTTATTTAATAAGTAGGCATTTTTTTGCACAGTATTTCAAAAGGCCAACTTTTCAGAATGCAGTTGATAGTTTTGAAAAAAAAACAAGGTAAATTAACATATAATAATAATATGGAAGGTCTTATTTTGTATGAAAACTCTGAAGAGATTATTGTTATCCAGTTTAATTTTTCTTTTTATTTTTTTTGCTATATTTGGCTACACTGAAAATTGTAAAAATCATAATATAACTTAAGTATGAAAGAACAAGAAATAATATTATATTTAGCTGGAGAAAACTTATTAAAGGTTATGTAAGTGAGCCCTCTCCTCAAGATTGTTATTTGAACGAGTAATTAGGAAGTGATCCTTTCCTTGAAACTTGTTATAAAAAATGGAAACTTATCTATCTTGTCACTGACTTTAAATTAAATATGACTTAATATTATATATGGAATTCTAGAATATTTTTCTAGGATAGTGTATATGACAGATGCTCATATTTTATTAAGTAATGATAATAAAAATATCTAAATATGTTTGCTACTAAAAATTCACTGTAACTAAATATATTTGTTGCCTTAAAGAGAGTTGTTTATCCATTTGTATTTTCTCTTGATGCCAATTTTCATTTTTATATTTCAGTAATTTTTTTCTGACAGAAACATTCATTTTCTCAGGTAAATACTCTGAACTATCTTCCTTTTCATATACCTGTTTCAGAAGCTGCAACCCACACTGTTTGCATCATAATTCTAGTCATATAATTGACATATTGCCTTTTTATTGATGTAGATATATTTTTTTAGCACAGTTGGGAGATTGCGAACTTCCAAAATGGCAATCTGGGTTCTTAATATTGAATTTATATATCTTTCCATATTAATGTGCGTCACAGTTATGAAGTCAAACGAAGAAAGAAAATCGGAGTTCCCCTCATGGCTCAGCGCACATGAATCTGACTAGTATCCATGAGGATGCAGATTCAATCCCTGGCCTCACTCAGTGGGTTATGGATCTGGTGTTGCTGTGGCTGTGTTGCAGGCTGGCAGCTACAGCTCCAGGTGACCTCCCCTAGCCTGGGGACCTCCATATGCCGCAGGTATGACCTTAAAAAAAAAAAAAAAAGAAAATCACTTTAATTGTATTCCAATTCCAATAAATTTTAAGTTGCATTAAACAATTACACATCAACAATTCCTGAAAAACTCATGTGTAGAAAATTTGTCTGAGCTTGACCAACCTTATTTGGGAATACACCAATTCTTCCAAAATCTGCCCTCAAATAGAATAAGTATGTAAGTAGCAATCAATTTTTAAAATGAAGATTTGTCATATTTAATGAATATATATAATAAGATACATATTAAATAAATACATTACCCAAATAAATGACACTGTAAAAAATGATTTTATGCTGTTATTATGCATGTGCAAATGCTTCAAATATGTTATAGAACTTTTAAACATAAATCCTATTTTATGTACAAAATGTTCACACACATGTATTCTTTTCCATATGGTCCAAAGATCCAACTATATTTAAATGGTATAGTTAGTAAGCAAATAAAAATTTAAATATTGGCAAATGTCTATCAGATAGTTATATATAAGTATTTGCAATTTATAAGAGAGTTTAATATGTATATGCATATAAAGATATAAAAGTCAATAGCAAATATGTAGTATTAAACTCACTAGTAGATAAAACTAAAGAGGGGATATGTAGTATTATAATAACATAAAAGATCTAAGTTTAGATAATGTGAAAATTTTAGGAAAGATACTAAGGAAAAACAGAACACTAGAAATATCAGAATCTGAAATAACTAGAGAAGTGGGAAGAGAATCAGTATATTATGGAATACTAACTGTAAGAGTTTATAATAAGGAGAATAAGGGGCTTCTGCTGTTAGTGGTCAAAAATTTGCCCAACTGCTAGCTTTCTACTAAAATAATACAAATAGGTAGGTGTGAAGTTCAACAAGAACAAAAACAGGCATTAAGATCATGAAGGAAAACTAAGTTAACCAAAAATGGACTGAATCTAAAGAATATAGGGATAACCAGGAAGATATTAGAGAATTTCTAATAATCTTTTGTTATAATGTAGTTTTGAGAAAATTGTTTTCAATGGATAACTTTCAAAGTGACAAGTTCTGTTGTTCATATTGAATTTATTTATCTTTCCATTTCACAATGTATTACAGTTTTCAAAATATACAGCAGATTAGATACCTCTAAGTGGTATAATGAGTGGCCAGAGGTGGGAGATTTCAAGCAAATGAGTCTTACATTATGAAACATGGTAACAATTATAGAAAGTGACAGAGAGAAATACATTGTGAAACTGACAGAATTTATCAGTTTTTTTAAATGGTAAATTCTGAAACCAGTAAATGATATGTCCACTTTTCCAAAGACTGAATTTCCTTTTAATATAAAAAAACAAGGACATAGAATCATTGGGATATATCCATCTGTTAGATGAACTTCAATTACATAAAATGTAAGAAAATTTTTCATATTTCAACACAGATATGAAACTGTCATTCAGAAAAAAAATGAGAAATTAATAAAAATAATTAAAATTAGTTTAAAAAGAAAATAATGGATCCTAAAGAAATGCTTAAGTGATACTTGCACATATATGTCAAAAATGAATTGTATGTTCATAAAATTCAGATTGCCCTTCAAAATTTTGGTCTAAAAATAGTAGTCACAAATATATTACACCACAGTCACAGTGATAACCTCAATTCCACGGAGAATTCTTGAGTTAATCAAAGTCTATAATATCACAATAGTAGCAATAACTACACTAACATGGAGAATAGATATGAAATGTTTGTTTATATGTTCTATTTTTAAAATAAGGAAAATTAAGTAAGTTTTTTTATCAAAAGCAACAGAGATATTTCTAAAAAAGAAAAAAAAAATGGTTAGTCTTACCTGTAAATACTGATTCAAAAATCTCAAATAAAATTAACGAAACATAAATCAGATCTTCGAAATAGTATTACAAGATCAAATATGATTTTTTTCCAAAGAACAAAGTATAGATCCATATTAGGAAACTTATATAACTTTCACATTAAGAAATTCAAAGCAGAAGTTCCCATCATAGCACAGTGGAAACAAATCTGACTAGGACCATGAGATTGTAGCTCAGTGGATCCAGCGTTGCTGTGAGCTGTGGTGTAGGTCGCAGATGCAACTCATCTGGCATTGCTGTAGCTCTATAGGCTGGCAGCTCTGAGTACACCCCTAGTCTGGGAACTCCATATGCTGCAGGCTTAGCCCTAAAAGGGCAAAAGACAAAAAAAAAAGGAAATTCAAAGCAAAAAAATCAAAGGACTATCTGCATAGATACTGAAATTATATTTGTTAAAACACAACATTCAATTTTTATTTATATACAATTCATAATACAAAATTATAGCCTCTGACTTTATATTTTAATATGGATATATGTGAAAAAAATATAATAATGCACTTTCATACCATATTTTAACATCTGATGGATTCATATATCAGCATAAATAGACCAGAAAAAATAATAATTGTTTGTGGTAGGCAAAATAATGAGTTTCCAAAGATGTCCGTGTCCTAATCTTTGGTCTGGAAATTGTGACTATGTATGTTACCGAAAAAGGAGAATTAAATTTGAAAATGGAAGTAAGGTTGGTATTCCATTTTATTTTTTCTTTTTGGGGTCACACCCATGGCATAAGGAAACCTCCAAGCTAGGGGTCAAATCAGAGCTGCAAATGCTCACTTACACCATAGTGAAAGCAACTCTGAGTCGTGTCTGTGACCTAAACCAACTCATGGTAATGACAGATCCTTAACCCACTGAGCGAGGTCAGGGGCCTAACTCACATCCTCATGGATACTAGTCGGGTTTGTTACCACTGAGCCAGAATGGGAACTCTGTTATTCCATTTTAAAATAAGGAAATTATTCTGGAATATCTGAGTGAGGGTCCTTTACATGTGAAATCACAAAGGCCCTTTAAATGTGAAAGCTGGAGGGAAAGGAGTTAGTATCACAATGATGCAGCTTGAGGGAGTTCCTGTTGTGGCTCAGTGGAAACAAATCCAACTAGTATCCCTAGTATCTATGAAGATGCAGGTTTCATCCGTGGCCTTGCTCAATGGGTCTGAGATCCTGTGTTGCCATGAGCTGTGGTGTAAGTCACAGACATGGTTCAGATCCTGCATTGCTGTGGCTGTGGAGTACGCTGGAGCTACAGCTCGGATTCAAACCCTAGCTTGGGAACCTCAACATACCACCTGCAACTCTTAAAAAAAAAAAAAAAAAAAGAAGAAGAAGAAGAATGATGCAGCTTGATAAATGCTTCACTGGCCACTGCTGCCTTTGAGAATGGAAAGGGACAATGGACCAAGGAATTTGGGCAGGGTATAGGAGATGGAAAAAACAAGAAGATGGATTCATTCCTAGAGCCTCCAGAAAGGAATGCGTACCTGTCAACACCTTATTTTAGCCCAGTGAACATTTTAAATATCTAACCTTCAGAACTGTGAGATAATAAATTTCTTTTACTTGTTTAAGCCACTGAAAGTGTGGAAATTTATTAAAGCAGCAAAAAAAGTTTAACAGGTGGTTGTAAATGTTTTGTTATCTAGAGATAGTTTTTACTAAGGGTAGAGTTGTATAATGAGAAAATCTGAGGACATTGGAAATATTACAAAAAAAATACCAATTAGGCTAGAGATAATTTATGAAAATTGTTTTCCCTTTTAGAAAAAAATAAAATTTCACTTAAAAGAATAAAATAACAAATGTATGGAAATGAATTTTAAAATATGAACATGCATGTAAAAACTTTAAAGAATGATATATTCTTAGTAATGTTGTTTGTGTAAACAATCAAGCAGGGTGGAAAATATATACGAAATACTTAACAAGCAGTTCTCAAAAAAAGACGAGGGGATGCTAGCTTTTTCAGATATCAGAAGTCCATCATAATTTACACAATGTGAAGCTGCTGACACAATATGGAAGAAAAATCAATGTTATAGAATGAAAGACTTAAGGATAGACTCAGATATGGGAGGCAATATTCAGTAAGTCTTCACAATCAGGCATAACTTGACAAAATTGTCAAAGATATAAAGAATCTTCCTTTCATAATCTCAGCTCAGAATCAAACTTGTTAAAGCTCCAAATCAATATGAGTAATAAAGTGATAGCCTGATTTTAGCAATTTATAACAATCTGTTTTATAAAGTATAGTGATTTTAAATGATTACAACAGTTCAAATGCTGAAAGTTAAATATTAACTGGAAAATATTTCTGCAAGCATACTTTAAAACAGAAATTTGTAAGGAAATATGAGACTTTTGGTAATTATCATTTTCTAGATTAGGGTTCATTGGTAGCCAGGTAAACTTTCTACATCCTGGAAATGTTAATTAATTTTTTAATTTAATAGAGACATATTTTGCTGGAAGATTCTCTTCAAAAAACTAATGAGACCAGCACTTTTCAAAAAGGCTTTTATACATTATGAAGTATATCATTTTCACAATTTGAAAGCAACTATAAAAATAACCCTATAAGCACCTTCATCATTTGTAAAACTCTTATTCTGTGGTTTTCTTTATACACACACACACACACACATATAAAACAAAAAAAAAGTAATACAATAAATATTCATCTGAATTGTTCCAAATGTTTCTCATTTTATTTTTATTGACTCGTTCATATTTAATGTCTCCTTCACTAACATGTGAGGTGATATCATTTGGTATACAACTGAGAAAATACATTCAAACAAGAACAATTAAATTGCAGAGGGAATACATGCAATAGGAGCCTAACAGTTATTAGTAAATTATTCAGTAAAACTTGCTCTTCCCATAAGAACTGAATTTAAGCTCTGCAATATAATTTCCATCAAAAAACCATGATGATCTTAATGAGTCAAATCTAAAGAATTTCATTCTTCTCAGGTGGGCAGGGTAATTTTCTATGCTATTACTTAATTACACAAAAACAAAAATAAAAATAAATATTTGTTATTGCTACCTACTTTAAAAAAGGAATGTCCTGTGATTCCTTTGTCTTTTTAGATTTTTTTCTTTTTGGCTGAAAATGTCACTATGTGTATGAAATTTGGGGGTTTTCAACTTCTGCACAACTTTTAAAATATTGGTTAATTTCTCAATTCATAAATAAAAAAATAACTGTCTCAACAGGAACTTTCAGTTTTCTATCATTTTTATACTTTTATATATTCAATCTTATATATCTTCTTTGGTAATATCTGAATATGAAAGCATACATATTACAAAGTGGTATATCATAATTATATTTACAAAGTAATTTCCTCCATAATGTATTATAAAATTGAAGGAAGAAAAGTTGAAGACAAAGACAAAAAACAAAAAAAATTTCCATCCACAAGAAATCAGAAAGCATACCATGTGCTTACTCAGCATGTAGCTGTCAGGGAACTGATGAGATAAAGTCAGAATGTTAGTGCATTTTGTTGATTCTTGGCTCTTTTTAGTACAGTATTACTCTTTGTTACTTTTTATTAATTTGAGCCTTTGGGAATAACTTTGCCATTGAAACTAAATGTTTCAAATGGCCTTCCCGTGATCATGATTAAACTTTAGAGTCATGAATCATGAAAGGAAAAAAAAAAGGTATGAGTCCTATAGCTACTGGCAACAAATACAAGAAAAATTGTTTGCTAAAATTTGATACTATTATAGTATGAATTAAACAATACACACACATTTATATAGTTTGTATATAGAGAGAATGTATGATACAAATAAAATGCTGAGCTTTAAAATAAGCCTTACCTTAATACTTGAATGTATTTGAATATAGCTGTAAATATTACAAAGCCTGCAAAAGGGCAGACTTACTTATTTTATAATGGTGAAAGAGGAAAACTCTAAGAAGACTGAAAGAATGAAAACAAAAAATAACAAGCCAGTGCACACTGAAATTTCCAACCCTTTTCAGAGAGCAGTATTAGGGATTAATTAATGAATATCCTCATCCCAAGATTGGCAGTCTACTACTAACTGTCTAGCGGGATGTCAGAAATTGTCACCACATCACCTATTCTTCTCCTTCTACCTGAGAATGTTCCTTGCAGTTGGTGTATCTATGTTCCATCACTGCACACAGGGTGTGTGTAGGTCAGATAACATTTTTTTAAATGCATATATCTGAAGAAAATGTACCTGATAGTTGCATCTCTTGCAGTATCTGGGAGTTTTGCACTGTCACTGGATACAATCTGGGATGTCTGTCATGGGGAGGGAGGAAGTGTGTTCGGTACGTGAGAAAGAATGTGAACCAAATAGTTTGTGATTTAAAAAATGGACAATGGTAGTTATTAATGGTGCTTATAAATATTCAGTATTTTTTGACTTCTAGATAGGGCAGCCAAGCTTAGCAAACTGTTAAATTTGAATTTCAGATAAAGAAGATATATTTTTGTATAATTATGTCCCGTTTTATAGCAAAAATTACTATCTGTGTGTGAAATTCAAATTTAACTGGATATCCTATCTATTTTTCCAGCAACCATACATCTGTGGCACATGGTGGACTCCATTTCCCAGAGTCATTTAGAAAAAGCCATTTGACTAGTTTCACCAATGGGCTTTGAAGAGAGACAACACATATCATCTAGATAAAACTAAATTTTCATTATACAATTCTTGTTTCCCAATAATGGTATCCAAGAAGACTTCAATTTGAGATTTTGGTAGAACAAGAAGGAAGGATCCCCTATTGCTAACTCACTGGCCTCTAAATAAGTGAGGAGCCATTTTTTGTTTTGTTTTGTGATTTAACTGCATTTATAAGAATTTAATTTTACTGGAGTATAGTTGATTTGCAATATTCTATTAGTTTCAGGTGTCTAGCAGAGTGAATTGATCATATTTACATACATTTTTTCCCATATAGGTTATTAAAAACTACCTGTGCTATATAGCTATTTTAATAGTGGTTTGTATTGGAGTTCCCATCATGGTGCAGCAGAAACAAATCCAACTAGGAACCATGAGGTTGTGGGTTCGATCCCTGGGCTCACTCAGAGGGTTAAGGATCTAGGAATGCCATGAGCTGTGGTGTAGGTGGTCACAGACGCGGCTCAGATCTGGCATTACATTACCATGAACTGTGGTGTGGGTTGCAGACTTGGCTTGGATCCTGCGTTGCTGTTGCTGTGTTGTAGGCTGGCAGCTATAGCTCCTATTGGACCCCTAGCCTGGGAACCTCCATATGCCACGAGTATGGCCCTAAAAAGCAGAAAAAAAAAAAAAAAAGAACACAGTGGTGTATATGCGTTATTCCCACCATCCCAATTCTTCCCTCCCCCACCAATTTTTTTTTTTCCTCTTTAGGGCCTCACTTACAGCATATGGAAGTTCTCAGAAGATTTCACCTTCTCGCTGTTTGTTTTTTTTTTGTTTTTGTTTGTTTGTTTGTTTGTTTTTCTACTGCTTCATTCTTTTACCAAAAACCCTTATTATATAATATTATGTTACCAAGTTTATCACATCACTTGTTCTCCAAGTGCTTTTGTGTTATAGCAAAATTGCACAGAAACAGGTAGGACATAGGAATAAACTCAAGGATATTAAAACAAAACAAAACAAAACAAAAAACAGCATGATAGCTTTGACAAAAGTGTAGAATTATAATGAGATTTGAGTCTAAGTAAAATTTTCATGTCCAAACCCCCTGTTTAAGCTCAAACAATGTTCCTTCCCCCCCCCATGGAAAAAGTAATATATCTAGAAATCATACATTTCTTTCTAAGAACATTAGTGGATGAAAAGATAGAGAGGTTAAAGAGAGCATCTCGTTAATACAATTTCTATTTCTCTAGAGACAAAATAACCTTCTTTATCCCATTTTTGTGAATAGGCTGAAAATATTGCCTATGGGACTCAAGATACTTCTGATGACATGGGAGAATGGAATAAAAGCAGCATTTTAATCCAGCATGAGGTTTGGGAGATGGGATTTTAAATAACTGCTGAGATGGGAAAAGGCAGAGAAGAAAGCCTCAGAAAAACAAATTATGAGGAGTAACCCAGTAACTTTTATATCAATTGAGGAAGAGATATCATAGGAAGGTCAAATAGGTATTTAAATTATTGAATTTTTGTTGTTTTCTTTAAGTTGTAACTAGGTTGCATTACTGTAGGCCCAGACCTCATAATTCCAAATACTGGAAAGTTACAGAGTGAAGCATCTTCATGTCAGCAATTCCTTTCAACCAGAGGAAATTACTTCAGGAATTGAGAGAACACAAGAGCAGAAAGCTGAATTGGCTTCTCTCACACATCAGAAGCAGAGTTAAGATCAAAACCATCCCCCTGGCTTAAGAACTGAAACTGAGACATACCCTGGTCTTTCTTGTTTTTACTAACATAATGAATACCCATTTTCACAGTGCAAGTCAATTTTGTTCTGATGCAACAGATAACTCATATAGAAAAAAATCAAAATAATTAAGCTTGTTGAACTACTACGTGTAATATATTAACAGAAGTGACACACTCACAAGAACCAAAGAGCTGCTTATTTCTCATATTAATATGACTGACATTCATTTGATCAACATATGTAAATATTCACATAAGATTCACCTGATGTCTGCCACTGTCTTGAGTCAAAATCAGAGTAAACGTCTTCATCATTCATCCCTTAAAAGTTAAAAATACTAAATAACAAATCAATATGGCATCCTAGAGCAGCAATTTTTGTTTTAACATTATCTGTCAAATAACACATCTGCACCTTGTTAAGGCAAACCTGTTATGAGATGATAAAAATATGCGTACTCATAATTTAGAGTATCCTTCAAATAGAATAGAGTCCAACTCATTGACTCAAATGTGTGTGTGCTTTATAACATCTTACTTTGATTTACACTGTTTCAAAAAGTCTATCAAAAATACTTAGAGACAACATAAATATTTATCTCTACCAACGTGTTTCTTTCTTAATAAAAATATAGATTTAAGGTGTACAACATGATGAACTCATATACATATATATTGGAAATGATTACTAGAGTCAAGTTAAATTAAATATCTTATCCAGGTGCATTTTTATTAGAGCACTTGAAATCACAGCAAATTTCTAGTATTCAACACAGTATTAGTGACTATAGTCATCATACTGTGCTTTAGACCTTTAGACCTATTCATCCTACAAAAGTGCTCTTTTGTACCCTTTGAACAACCTTGCTGCGCTTTCCTCATGTTCCAGCCCCCTGGCAACCACATTTATATCCTGTGCTTCTATACATTTAACTTTTATTAGACCCCATATATAAGTGAAATCACACACTTTTACTTTCTCTATTTGACTTATTTCACATAGTGTATTCCATTGCAAATATATACCATAATTTATTGATTTCTTCATCTATCAATGGATGCTCTGCTTATTCATATACATTGGCTATTATAAATAATGCTGCAGTGAACATGCGAGTACAGATTTTTTTGAGGTGTTCAGTTCATTTCTTGTGGGTATATACCCTAAAGAGGGGTTCTGGAATCAAAAGGTAGTTCTACGTTTAGTGTGTTTGATTGAGGAAACTACATATTGTTTTCCATAATGGCTATACCAGATTACATTCCCATCAATAGTGTACAAGCATTCCTTTTCCTCCGCATTCCTGCCAACACTTGTTTTCTTTTATTTTTATAAAAATAGCCATCCTGGAGTCCCAGTTGTGGTTCAGCAGGTTAAAAACCTGAGTAGTATCCATGAAGATGCAGGCTCAATCCCTGACATCACTCACTGGGTTAAGGATCCAGCATGGCCACAAGCTGTTGTGTAGGTTGCAGATGTGGCTTGTACCCTGCATTGCTATGGCTGTGATGTAGGCTGGCAGTGGCAGTTCTGATTCAACCCCGAGCCTGGGAACTTCCATATGCCTCAGGTGCAGCTCTAAAAAGAAAAAAAAAATCTGTTCTAAAAGATGTGAGGTGATATCTCATTTGGGGTTGGATTTGCATTTGCCTGAAGAGTAATTACATTAAGAACTTCTTCATATACTTTTTGGTCATTTGCAGTCTGCTTTGGAAAAAATTTCTTCAGGGAAAATACTTTTTTGGATATGATACCAAAAGCACAAGCAACAAAAGCAAAAATAAATAAATGGGACTTAGGCTTAAAAATTTCTATTAAACAAAAGAAACAGCAAAATAATAAGTCAACCTATGGATTGGGAGAAAATATTTGTCAACCATATATCTGATAAAGTGTTAATATCCAAAATATATAAGAAACTCATACAACTAGAGAGCAAAAACCAAATGATCTAATTAAAAAGGGGCAAAAAAATGTGATTAGACACTTTTCTACCAGTGTATTCCTTTGTTTCTTTTTTTCTATTTTTTCCCCTTTTTCTGGCCACAGCCTGTAGTTCTCAGGCTAGGGGTGGAAACAGAGCTGCCACTGCCTGCTACAGCCACGTCACAGCAACTCCAGATATGAGATGCATTTGTGACCCACGCTGCAGCTTGTGGCAATACTGGGTCCTTAACACTCTGAGAGAAGCCAGGGATCAAACCAGTCTCCTCATGGATACTAGTTGGGTTCTTAATCCACTGAGCCACAACAGAAACTACACTACCAGTGTATTTCTAAACTTTATTATTATATCTCATTCATATTTTAATAAAAAAATAAATTTTAGCTAGGTTACTATATTTTTAAATGAAATACAGGTGTTAATTAAGGAATATATTGAGCACTGAGTTTATAGGTACTTTTAAATATTAAGGTTTAAAGATATTTTAAAGCATTCTATATCTCTGCATAGAAAACTGTAACCTAATACAACTAGAATCTTCAAAACAGGAAAGCAATTCTATCTATCTACACCAATTTCCATCAAAGCAATATTAAGATAAGAAGAAAAAACCCAAATAAACAAAATCAGAAATGAAAAAGGAGAAGTCACAAGGATACTACAGGAATACAAAAAACCTTGAGAGAATACTATGAACAATTATATGCCAACAAATTTGACAACCTGGAAGAAATGGACAACTTTCTAGAGACTTACAGACTGCCAAAACTGAATCAAGAAGAAACAGACCAAATGAACGCATCAATCACTAGAAATGAATTGAATATGTCATAAAAACACTCCTTACAAATAAAAATTGAGGCAGATGGCTTCACAGGTGAATTCTATTAAACATACATAGAGGAACTTATACCCACCCCCATTAAACTTTTTCAAAAGGTTGAAGAAGGAACACTCCCAAAGACATTCTATGATGCCACTATCACCCTAATTCTAAAATCAGACAAAGATACAATCAAAAAAGAAAATTATAGGCCCATATCTTTGATGAATATAGACACAAAAATTCTCCACAAAATATTAGCCAACCAAATCCAACAACATATAAAAAAGGTCTTACACCACAACCAGGTGGGTTTCAACTCAGGTACATACACAAGGATGGTTCAGCACACGCAAATCAATTAACATCTTACACCATGTTAACAAAAGAAAAGTCAAAAACCACATGATCATCTCAAAAGATGCATAAAAAGCATTTGACAAAGTCCGATATCCACTCATAATCAAAACTCTTACCTAAGTGTGTATAGAGGGAACATACCTTAACATAATCAAGGCCATTTATGACAAACCCACAGCAAACATAATACTCAATGGAGAAAAGCTGAAAGCCTTTCCACTAAACTGCGGAAAAAGACGAGGATGTCCACTCTCAGCACTGTTATTCAACATAGTACTGGAAGTCCTACCCACATCAATCAGACAAACAAAAGAAATAAAATGCTTACAAATAGGAATAAAATACTTACAAATAAAATGCAAACAAAAGAAATAAAATGCTTACAAATAGTATCATGTAGACGACATGATAATATATATATATATAAAATCCTAAGGACTCAACCCCAAAACTACTTGAACTGATCAACAAATTCAGCAAAGGAGCAGGATGAAAGATTAACATTCAGAAATCAATCACATTTCTGTATACTAACAACTAAATATTAGAAAAGGAATACCAGGAGTTCCCGTCGTGGCGCAGTGGTTAACGAATCCGACTAGAAACCATGAGGTTGCGGGTTCGGTCCCTGCCCTTGCTCAGTGGGTTAACGATCCGGCGTTGCCTTGAGCTGTGGTGTAGGTTGCAGACGCGGCTCAGATCCCGCGTTGCTGTGGCTCTGGCGTAGGCCGGTGGCTACAGCTCTGATTCAATCCCTAGCCTGGGAACCTCCATATGCCATGGGAGCGGCCCAAGAAATAGCAAAAACAACAACAACAATAACAACAAAAAAAAAAGAAAAGGAATACCAAAATATAATACCTTTTAAAATTGCACCCCCAAAAATCAAATACCTGGGAATACACCTGACCAAGGAGGTAAAGGACTTACATGCTGAGAACTATAAAACATTAATCAAGGAAATTAAAGAAGATGTAAAGAAATGGAAAGATATTCCATGCTCCTGGGTGGGAAAAATTAATATTGTAATAATGGCCATAGTACCCAAAGCAATCTACAGATTCAGTGCAATCCCTATTAAATTACCCAGGATATTTTTCACAGAACTAGAACAAACAATCCAAAAATTTATATGGAACCACAAAAGACCCAGAATTGCCAAAGCAATCCTGAAGAACAAAAACCAAGCAGGAGGCATCTCTCTCCCAGACTTCAGGCAATATTATGGAGCCACAGTCACCAAGACAGTGTGTTACTGGTACCAAAACAGACAGACAGACCAATGGAACAGAATAGAGAACCCAGAAATAAACTCTGACACTTATGGTCAATTAATCTTTGACAAAGGGGGCAAGAACAAAAAATGGGAAAAAAAACAGTCTTTTCAGCAAGCATTGCTGGGAAACCTGGACAGCTGCATGCAAAGCAATGAAACTAGAACACACCCTCACACCATGCATGAAAATATACTCAAAATGCCTGAAAGACTTAAATGTAAGACAAGATACCATCAAACTCCTGGAAGAGAACATAGGCAAAACATTCTCTGACATCAACCTGACAAATGTTTTCTTAGGTCATTCTCTAAAAGCAACAGAAATAAAAGCAAAAATAAACCAATGGGACCTAATCAAACTTACAAGCTTTTGCACAGCAATGGAAACCAAAAAGAAAACAAAAAGACAACTTACAGAATGGGAGAAAATAGTCTCAAATGATGTACCTGACAAGGGCTTAATCTGTAAAATATATAAACAACTTATACAACTCAATAGCAAAAAAACCAACAACCCAATGGAAAAATGGGCAAAAGACCTGAATAGACATTTTTCTAAGGAAGATGTACAGATGGCCAACAAGCACTTGAAAAAATGCTCAACATCACTGATGATTAGAGAAATGCAAATCAAAACTGCTATGAGATATCACCACACCCCAGTCAGAATGGCCATCATTAATAAGTTCACAAATAACAAATGTTAGAGGGTGTGTGGAAAAAAGGGAACCCTCTTGCACTGTATCTCAAAACTACTATGAGATATCACCACACCCCAGTCAGAATGGCCATTATTAATAAGTCCACAAATAACAAATGCTAGAGGGTGTGTGGAGAAAAGGGAATGTAAGCTGGTAAAACCACTATGGAGATCTGTATGGAGATACCTTAGAAATCTATACATAGAACTACCATATTACCGAGCAATCCCACTCTTGGGCATATATCTGGACCAAACTTTCCTTGTTAAAGATATATGCACTGCATGTCCATTGCAGCTCTATTCACAATAGCCAGACATGGAAACAACCCAAATGCCCATCGACAGATGACTGGATTAGGAAGAAGTGGTGTATATACACGATGTAATACTACTCAACCATAAAAAAAAGAACAAAATAATGTCATTTGCACCAACATGGGTGGAACTATAGACTCTCATACTGAGTGAAGAAAGTCATAAAGAGAAAGACAAATACCATATGATATTATTTACATCTGGAATCTAATATAAGGCACAAATTAAATTTTCCACATAAAAGAAAATCATGGACTTACAGAAGAGACTGCAGTTGTCAAGGGGGAGGGAGTGGGGTGGCTGTGGAGCTTGGGGTTAATAGATATAAACGATTGCTTTTGGAATGGACTAGCAATGAGATCCTGCTGTGTAGCACTGGGAACTATGTCTAGTCTCTTATGATGGAGCATGATAATGTGTGAAAATAGAATGTGTACATGTATGTGGAACTGGTTCCCCAGGCTGTACAGTAGAAAAAAATTGTATTGGGAAATAACTATTAAAAAATAATAATATAAGAAAACATGAAAGCAATTATATCTATCTATACCAATTTCCATCATAGCAATATCATTAATATCATAATGATATTATTATGAAAATAAATGCATGTATTTTCTATATTTAATCTTAACAATTAACTTAAATAATGTATTGTTCATATTTATTTGCTTATATTACATAAACCAAAGGACAAATTTCTTTAATGTTATTACTTTTTTACAATTAACACATCCCCATCCCATTCTCTAGTAAATTCAGTATCAGTTATAAAACTAAACATGACAAATATTGTATATGTAAATATTTTATGTATGTATGCATTCACTACAAAAATTGTTGAATTCTTATTATGTGCTAACCACTATCACAGAAAACATGACTGGGAAATTGTAAGCCATAAGATTTTTAGTGGTTAGTAAAATAATACACAGATAAAGTTAATTTTGTATAAGTTTCTTCTTAAAGACATCAGTAGGTTTGCTATTAATATGCCTCATTGAAATTCATTATTTTATTACTCAAAAAAACACAGAAATACTAATAATTATCCAAAAAATCAAGGAAAAATGAAATAAATACTATTTATCAAAATCTGAATGAATTCCCAATTTTTGAATTATTGGTAGTAGATGACATTTCATCAATTATTGATGTTTAGACACTAGTCCAATATTCTCAAAAAGGTTGGACAGGTAGTAAATAAACACTATTGTGTGTAAATAATTTACACAAAACTGTGTAAGTGGTGTGGAGATCAAATACATAGTATCATTATAACATTGATGGGAACACAAAAGCAAAATTAGTGAGAGAAGATGAGTATTACAAAACAGATATCCAATATAAGATTCTTAAATTATAAGAGGAAAATTTACAAACAGTATGTACATATACAATGAACATAAAATTTTAAAAATTTTAGACTATTCCAGTAAAAACAATTAAATTGTATTCTAAGATATAAAAAAGGGTTTCTTTCCCAATATTTCTAGAACTCTAGATACTCAAAGTATGTACCAATAGCCCATAATTTCTTCAAAGAGTTACTAGGTATATAGGAAATTTGAATAAAGTAATTATAGAGCATGTCATAGTTTTACTACTATGTTTACTCATATATATGCATAAATTAACACGCTTATCACCAAAAAGTATGAGTAGTTACTCATTAGAGGTAAGTTCTGAGGTTTATTTCTCATTCTGTAACACAGAATATATCTGAAATCATGTTAGTAAAACTTTTTTTTACTTTTTAATATTTAAAATTTTATTGCATTATAAGTTATTACAGTCATTCCATTTCTTTCTGTCAATATTTGTAATAATAATTACCAGAGATATATGGTTTCCAGTTGTTAAGATGTTTGGCTCATCTGCCTCATACTCTAGCAGAAGAGTGTAGTAAACGTGGCAGCAAAATAATAAATAATATTTCAGGTAGTGATATGTTGAATGAAGGAGGTAAAACAGACTATTTTACAGAGAGTAATTTTTCTGAGGATATGGCATTGCACCGAATGTTAAAAACTGTTCTCAGAGAGTCAAATTTTTGGTGAAATAATTCTTTAGTTATTAGAAAGAGTTTCAGCAAAAACCAAGAAGCTCAAGTAGACTCTAGCCTAAAGAAGAAGAAAGGGAGACTATGTTCAGGAAGCAGAGTGAAGGAAAGAACACAGAATCGATTGGTATTTAGTGATTATCTTTGAGGATGTGGCTCAGAATGTTAACACAAATACAAGAATGTAGCAATAATTCACAAGTATACAATTTATCCTTTTCAGTTATTCAGTCTCCTATTTCAGTTAATAATAATTACAATACAAATATGAAATGTAAAATAAAAAACCAAAAACCTCTGTTCTGAAAACTAGTATTAAAATTTAATATATTCTATTTTTTATCAACTAATGGAAAACTTCAAATTAATTATAACTACAATTAGAAATTCTAGGAACAAACTATCCATGCACACACATTGTTGCACACCATCTAGGAAATATTAGTCATATTTATCTGAAGGAAGTTTGTAAACAGCCTGCAGAGTTTAAATTGCTATAGGACCTCAAATGAATATTTTTCATTTTACTTTCATCTTTTACAAAAGTAAGGCAATACTCAAAACCATTATCTTCTGAACTTTGAAGACAAATGATCTTTTTAAATATTTTAAATGCCAAAACTAAACAAAACTTCAGATTTCAGAAGATTAATATATAATATCACAGACGAGTTTTTAATGTTCTAACCACATTTTCATGCATACCTCTATCTTTTTTATCAGATTTTGGATCAGTGATCTGGAAAATTTCATTCTATGAATTTCACATATTATAATCAGGACTTCAGATGCATCTCCCCTCAAGGATGTTGAAGGAGAAAACAGAAGCAACAGCATAGTCAGAGGTAACACTTCACCAAAATTAGTAGGATGCATGCTTCTTAAGTTTTATTGTTTTTTAACAAATCCTTTATCTTCTGCAGACATTAGTAAAACATAATTACTAACATGATTCTTGTAAAAATTACTTTTCTATAAACTTTTAGAAATTTCTAGAGAACATGTGATGGTCATTAATACAGTTGTTATAATAGTCAGAAGTATCTGCTACTTAAATTTATCTAATTTTATCTGTTCACTCATTGACATTATTTTTTTCTTTCAAGTATTTATCTTCCCCCAAAATAATTATACTGAGATAAGCCAAAAAAATCTATTTCAAGGAAGTAAACAAGTATGTTTTCCTGACTCTCAAAATGCCTAGTACAAGGACGGAAGGCTCTATAGTTAGAAGGCACATTGTTGAGATACGATCTCTAGCAATGTAGCTTTCTTTGCAGGATATTTACCCATTAGAAAGAACCAACTCCAGGGTGACATTAAAACAAAAAAATATGTTATCCTCCCGAGATTTTTAAATTGTTATTCTCTGGTTGAGGATTCCTTGCATTTGTCAGTCAGTTCCAATCCTTAAATAGATAGAGTCAAGAGAGTCTAAAGCAGAAATATAACATTTAAAATATTTTATTATTTTTGTAATTGAACTTTTAAATTTTAATAAAATATTTTAAGGAGGCAAAATGGCACAGTTCACTTTTTTCTATTACCAAAATTTTTAATTTTGTGAAATTTCGTTAAAATATATCTGTTTTCTTTATGTACAGAGTCAAATATTATTTCCTAGTCCCACTGATGCCTAAACAATGGAGAGCAAGTAAGTTTGCTTAAAAACAAAAAAACCCAAGTAATCAGTAAATGAAAACAAAGTATATGAATTTTTCAAAATGAATTACTATGCCAGCTGAATTGCCAAGTATCAAAGCTAAGGTAAGAGAAAAGCATAAGCTGATGAATTTTCTGTATTAAAAACATGCCAAAATTTATGTGAGGATAGGGGAAAATGCCACTAAGATTTTTGGAAACAAGAAGATAAAATCTGTAGTTAAGAGCTTAAAAGAAGACATGATACACCAATTACAAACTATCAGAGAGAAAAATTAAGAAAACAACCCCATTTATAATTTGCTTCAAAAATAAAATACCTAGGAATAAATTTAACCAAGATTATAAAAGATCTGCATACTGAAAATAATGATATTGATGAAATAAATTGAAAAAGGCACAAAACATTCATTCAAAAAGATATCTGTACCCCTGTGTTCATCTCAGCACTATTCACAATAGCCAAAACATGGAAACAACCTAAATTTCCATCGACAGATGAATGCATTGAGAAGATGTAATACACATATACAATAGAATACTACTCAACCATAAAAAGGACAAAATAATGCCATTTGCAGCAACATGCATGCAACTAGAGAGTCTCATACTAAGTGAAGTCAGAAAGAGAAAGGCAAATACCATATGATATCACTTATATGTATCTAAGTATGGCACAAATCACCCTATTTACAAAAGAGAAACAGATCACAGACATGGAGAGCAGACTTATTGTTGCCAGAGGGAGGGGAAGGCAGTGGAGTGGATGGGGAGTTGGGTTGGTTGATGCAAGCTATTATATTTAGAATGTACAAATATTAGCGCCCTATTATATAGCACAGGGAACTATGTCCAATCTCTAAGGTTAGAACATGATGGAAGATAGTATTAAAAACTAAAAATGATTATTGACTGGATCATGTAGCTGTACAGCAGAAATTGAAGGAACACTGTAAATCAACTATTGCTTAATAAAAATAAAATAAAATAAAGCAATTGAAGAGGACACAAATGAATGAAAAGTTACTGCTCAAAGGCTGGAAGAACTAATATTGTTAAAACAGTCATACTATCCGAATCAATCTACAGTTTGGGTGCAATCTCTATCAAAATTCCAATGGTATTTTTCATGGAAATAGAAGGAAAAACTCCTCAAGTTTGTTTGGAACCCCTGAAGACACTGAAAAGCCAAAGCAATCTTGACAAAAAAGAAAAGCTGGAGGCATAACAATTCTTGGTTTCAAACTATGTTATGAGGATATAGTAATCAAAAAAGTGTGGTGTCAGCTCAAATGCAGACATAGTACAATGGAACAGAAGAGAGAGACCTATATATCTATGGTCAACTACTTTGTGACAAAGGAGCCAAAAATATACAATTGTAAAAAGATAGTGTCGGAGTTCCCATCGTGGCGCAGTGGTTAACGAATATGACTAGGAACCGTGAGGTTGCAGGTTCGATCCCTGCCCTTGCTCAGTGGGTTAACGATCCGGCATTGCCGTGAGCTGTGGTGTAGGTCACAACGCAGCTCGGATCCTGCTTTGCTGTGGCTCTGGCGTAGGCTGGCAGCTACAGCTCCGATTCGACCCCTAGCCTGGGAACCTCCATATGCCACAAGAGCGGCTCAAGAAATGGCAAAAAGACAGGAAAAAAAAAATAGTGTCATCAATAAATGGTACTGGGAAAACCGGACAGTGGATGCGAAAGAAAGAAACTGGATCCCTATCTTACATTGTACACAAAAAATCAACTCAAAGTGAAAATAAATTAAAAAAAAGAAAAAACATTTTTTTTTTCTTGGCTGCCCTTGATGAATATGTAATTTCCCAGACCAGGGATTAATTGGAGCCAGAGGTGCAACCTACTTCACAGCTTCAGCAATGCTTCAGCAACACTGGATTCTTAACCCACTGTGCTGGGCCTAGGGATTGAACTGGCACCTCTACATTGACAAGCCAGATCATTACCCACCATGCCACAGTGGAAACTCCAAAATGAACATATATTTGAGTGTTAATATCTGAAATTATAATATCTCTATAAGAAAATATAGGCAGTAAGCTCATTTACATTGGTCTTGGTTATGATATTTTGGATTTGACACCGAAGGCAAAAACAGTAAAAACAAAAATAAAAAAGTGAGACCATATCAAGCTAAAAAGTTTCCTCATAGCAGAGGAAACCACCAACAAAACTAAAAAATCAACCTACAGAATGGAAGAAAATACTTATAATTTATATATCTGATATGAGGTCTATAAAGCACTCATATAACTCAATAGCAAAAAACCAAACAAATAATCTGATTAAAAAATTGACAGAAATCAAGAAGATATTTTTCCAAAGAAATATAAAAACGGCTCAGAGGTACATGAAAGGGGCTCAAAATCATTAATCATCAGGAAAACACAAATCAAAAGCACACTGAGATATCACCTGACACGTGTTAGAATGGCTAATATAATAAAAACAAAAGAAAAAAAGTGTTGTCAAGAATGTGGAAAAAAGGGAAACTATTCAGTGTTGGTGGCAATGTGAGCTGATGCAGCCACTATGGAAAATAGCTAAAAATGAACTTTTTTCTCAAATATTAAAATAGAATCACCATGTATCCAGAAATTCCACTTTTGTGTTATGTATCAGAAGGAAACAGAATCACACTCTCCAATAGACACCTGTACTCCCATGTTTATTGCAGCATTCTATACCGTAGCCAAGACAAGGAAACAACCTACCTGTCCATCAAGAGGTGAAAGGATAAAATGTCACACACACATACACACACAAATACAAACAAACACAGGACTGATATTCAGCAAAAAAAAAAAAAAAAAAGTAATTCCTATTGAAACCACATGGATGGAACTTGAGGGCATTATGCAAAGTTAGATACGTTAGACAGAGAAAGCTAAATATTCTATGATTGCACTTACTTGTGTACTCTCAAGAAAATTGAGCTCATAGGTACAGAGAACAGATCAGTAGTTTCCAGAGGCAGCACTGGTGGGGTAGGGGGTTGGGTGAAATGGGTTAAGGTGATCAAAAGGTACGCACTTCCAATTATAACATATATAAGTTCTGGGGATGTGATTTACTGTATGGTGGTGAAATGTATCACATGTTTGGAAGTTACTAAGAGAGTATATCATAAAATTTATTATTACAAGAAAAAATAATAACTCTAAGAGCTGTTGGATATTAACAAAAATTACTCTGGTAATTGTTTTTCAATATATAATATATAAATCATTACATTATACTTCTAAAACTAATAAAATGTTTTTATATGCCAATTATATCTCAATACAACTAGAAAAAAAATTAAAAGAATGATTGTTTTGCTTATCTTAGACTAAAAAAAAATCCAGGGGAAAAATACAATCATTGTTCCTAATTTTGGCAAAAAAACATTACTGAGTATTGATTTTCATCAGATTCTGTACCCTTTAAAATTTATATTGTTTTCCCTTTTAACCTGTTATTATAATATGTTAAGTTTCTAGAGTTTTCAGATGTTGAAACATCCTAACAGTCTTGAGATAAATCCAACAGATAATGATGTATAATTTTTTATTGATAATTCAATTGGCTAACTTTTATTCAGGGTTTTTGCATCCATCTTAAGTAATTGTATATGTTGTATGATTGACATGCAGTAAAAGCACAAGTTTAAAGTGTACAAGTTTTAAAGTACATATATACCCTTGAAACTACCACCATAATCAATTAAATAAAGGTATCCTTAGCCCCCCCACAAAAAAATTTATAGATGTAACTAATCTTAGATGTTTCCTAGCTATGCAAATAGACCTAGAACTATTTGTTTTTGTCTTTTTAGGGTCGCACCCACAGCATATGGAAGTTCCCAGACTAGTGGTCAAATCGGAGCTGTAGCTGCCAGCCTATGCCATAGCCACAGCAATGCCAGATGCAGGCCACATTTGCAACCTACATCGCAACTCAAGGCAAGGCTGGATCCTTAACCCACTGAGCAAAGGCCAAAGATTGAACCCGCATCCTCATGGATACTAGTCGGGTTACTTAGTACTGAGCCATAAGGGGAACTCCCATAAATCTAGAACTCTAATGGTTCATAGGTGTATAATCCCTAATATATAGTCTGAAACCCAGAAAATACTAAAAAATGCAAGCTTTTTCTGGAACTTATTTGGAAACAAAGCAGATTGACCTGAACATCTTTTGTGGTGACCTTGAAGTGGGGGTCCTGAGCTATATATGTTTTTTACACATCCCGCTTAATGCGAACGCTCATCTGTGTCACGGCACAAATTTTAATGTGTTTTATGATTCTAAAAGTTTTTAAAGATTATAAAGTAAGTGAATTATTAAAATTATCATAGAAATAGTAACTTTTAAAGTGTGTGTGTATGTATGGGTGATATTGTTTATTTGAGCTTTTTCATGTTTTCTGAAGTAAGAATAAATTGCTATAAACTGCTTTTGCTGGGTCCCATGGATTTTGGATCATTCTGTTTTCATTGTCATTTTTCTCTAGGTATTTTTTATTTCCTACTTAATTTCTTCAATATTACCTCAGGAAACAGAAAAATCTCAGATAAACAACCTAAGAATGATTTTCAGTCAGTCATTATAAGCAATAAGATAAATAAAACCACATAAACTAAGTGTAAATATAGTGTATGGTTAAGAGGCAAACATGCTTATAACCACCATCCAGATAAAAAAAAAAAAAAACTGAACTTTGCCAGACACTTCTGATGTCCCTCCACATGCCATGTTCTGACCTCACTTCCTACCTTTACCTGTAATTAACCATTCTCTTGCCTTTTATAGTAGTCTATTCTTTGTATTTATAAATATTGGCACTCAAGTTAGATTATTAATCTCTACAGTTTAATCTGTCCATTTTTGGGTATTTCTTTTAAATATTTTTAATCCACAGATTTTGCTTTTCTTTTACAGTTTATCATTCCTTCTTTTTTTTTTTTTTTTAGCCATTTATCTATTGCTAAAACAAAGAGCCATGGGCCTACAGAATATTTTCTTGGGGGGTTGTGAATTTCCTATTCAGGCACTAAATAAATAAATAAATAAATATATATATATGTGTATGTATATATATTCATACATACATATATACATACACACATATATATTCCTCAGTCTTGAACAATTATCAACTAGATACATTGCCTTGGTTAAATGTAGTTTTAATCTAATTGATAGAACTATAGGTCAGATTAGTTTCTATTCATGTTAGAATACATCACCACAAACTTGGTGGTTTAAACACTACAAATGTCTTACAGTTTTAGTTTTGGGAGGGCAGATGTCATATATGGGTCACATGAGGCTAAAATCAAATAATTGGCAGTATTAAATTCCATTCTAGGGGTAGTAAATCAATTTCCAAGCCTTTTCTAGTTTCAAGAGTCTGCACTCCTTCCTCACCTCTCATAGTTGCATTACACCATCTTCTAACTCGGCAGTGCTGACACTCTTTGACCATTTTCCCTTAGTCTCATCTCCCTCAGGGAAGGTTCTCTGCTTTAAAAAAATTATATTAGATATACACTCCATCTGGATAATACAGGAAATTTTCCAATCTCATAGTCATCATGCCTGCAAATCCTCTCTGCCATGTAAGGTAACATATTTAGAGGTTCCTATGATCTACACAGGCTTTACTCTGCTGACTGACCATATACGAGCTATCTCACTCTTTCAAAAAGAAGCAAAATTTGTTTTTCTTTTTTGCCCTATGAGCAGCTTTTCATTCTCAATGTCCAGATATATCAATTCGCTGATGGTTGCAAAATGGAAATTATCTACTTCCTTCTTCATTTCTTTTTCATTTATGTACTGGAATGCAAAAGTATTTCATATATTTTTTGTATAGAATATAAAAGCATAAGGAATGTTTTATCTTTTCAGATTCTCAATTTAAACGAGAAAGGTGGAATTGACACTTGATTATTTCCCTTTATCACTTAAGATAATTGTTTTGTTTCCTATCATGCTCATAAGGATTTATTTCCAGGCTCTGTGTGTGTGTGTGTGTGTGTGTGTGAGAGAGAGAGAGAGAGAGAGCACAATTATTAATTTATGGATTTAAATGTATTTGGTGGGTTTTAAACCTCTGTACGTATAATGCCTAAGGCCTTGGACAAGGTATACCTTTTAAGGTGATTTCTTAATATTTTGTAATGACTCTAGAAATCTTTTATATTATTCTTTCTTTCTGATATAACAAGATATGCTATATTCCATACTGATATTTCTAAATTCTTAACTATAGAGCTTTTAATTTTTATTACATAGGTTTCTCTTTCATTTCAAACACATATTTTCAAAAAATAAGATGTCAGAATGCCTCAAAATTACTCATTTGCCTTGCCCATATACATTTAATAAGTTTCTTGATGTATAAGAGCTAATAGTATAAATGCTAATTATATTAATTAGCAGATGATTTTTGCATATCTCATTTTTTAAGTATACTTGCTTTACAATGTTTCAGGTGTACAGCAAAGTGATTCATATATATATATATATATATATATATATATATATATATATATACACACACACATATACACACATATGTGTACATATAACTATATATGTGTATGTATATATATATTATTTTTCAGATTCTTTCCATTATAGGTTATTACATAATATTGAACATAGTTCTCTGTGCTATAAGTAGGTCCTTGTTGTTTATTTATTATATGTATAGTAATGTGTAACTGTGTAACATGATTTTTGACAAATGTCTACATTCTTTTAACCACCATTAACATATAAAACTCTTCTATCGAACAATATTACCTTTAAAATCAATCTGATTCTGCTTAGAAAGATCTTGAGATTTATCTGGGTTGCTTTACGTTTGTCCAGTAGTTTACAAAATCCCCTTGAATGGATATGCTACAATATGTTTATCCATTCATGTGGTTTTTACCATTTGGATCGTTTATAGTTTGGGGCTGTATATAAACTGTTTTATATATATATATATTCATGCAAAAAATTTATGAGTATGCTTCTTTCATTTATCTTGTGAAAATACATAGGAATTAAGTTCCAGGAACATACAGCAATTTTACACTTAGTTATATTAAAACTGCAAAAGCATTGCCCAAAGTGATTACACAATTTTACATTTCCACAAGCAAATTATGAGAGTTCAAGTTCCACAACCTCCTCTCTCATTTGATATTGTCTTTATTTTTAGCAAGTCTAGTGTCTTTGTAGTAATATCTCTGTCACTTGATCTGATGACTAATCAAGTTTGGCACATGTTCATGTATTATTGGTCATCTATGTTACTTTTTCTTCCCTGAAGTGTCTGTTTGAGTAATTGGCAATATAGATTGGGTGACTTGTTTTTATTTTAGAGCTGTAGGAGTTGTCTGTATACTTTGGATGTATATCTTCTGTTATGTATATTCACTGCAAGCAATTTCCCCTCGTCTGACTTCACATTTTCATTTTCTTAACAGAGACTTTCTAAGAGTGGAGTTTTTCATTTTGATGGAATCCAATTGTTTTTCCTGTTTATTTTTTAATTTATGCTTTACGTGCCTTACCTAGAAATCTTTGCCTGATAATAATTGCAAATATTTTTCCTATTTTTAATAAGGTATATATTTTAAGTCTTTAGCTTTAGGTGTATAATTTGATAAAATGAAGAAATAATAATTATATATGATCCCTTTAGGAAATTAAAAGGAAACATTTCCTAATTCATCTTAAGAGACCAGAATTAGATTCATATTAAACCAAAAATACAGTTTTCAGAAAAACTGTATTTTCCATACTTAATAACATCAGAAACTTAAGTAAAAATCTTGAACCATACATGGGTAGGTTTATTTTTGGACTATTTTGTTCTATTTACTTTTATCTTATTATATCAAGCATAGATTTTTAGGATGTTCTGAAATAAATGAGTATAAGCTTGGTATTTTTTTTTCAAAACATGTTTTATATATATATTTTGCCCCTCCTTCACATTAAGTTTAGAACCACTGTGTCTATTTCTAAAAAATAGCCTGCTGGAACTTTAGCTGACTGTACAAAAGCTATAGATAAATTTGGGCATACTTATTTTGTTTCTTCTATTTACATTAGATTTAACTTGCACGACTAATCCAGTTTCATCCTAACTCAGCAACAACACTGTGCTCTTCTTGGGATTCCTTTTCCTGTACCACATTTCCTAAAGTAATTCCAGGGAAAATTCTGAAGGTATTATGGAATACACCTCATTTTCTTTTCTTCTTTCAATGTTGATGTTCCTATAGTTTTTTCCAGTGTCAGAAAGTAGTTTTTTTGTTTGTTTGTTTGTTTGTTTTTGCAAACTTTCCAGTAATTTATATGGGAACTTAAGTATTTTCCTGTTGCTCATTTATGTACATAAATGGAATCCCTTATGTCCTCTTTTCTTTCTTTCTTTTTTATTTTTTTTCTAAATTATCTATTGGATCTGGAGTAACTTTACCTCATTCAATTTTCTCCCACTCCTTTTCAGTCTTGCAAGGAGTTATAAAGTTTATTCATGTTTTCAAAGAACACACTTTTAACTCTGCTGATTTTCAGTATCGATCCTCTGTTTCTGATTGCATTCTTTTTTTTTTTTTTTGGTCTCTTTAGGGCTGCATCCATGGCATATGGAGGTTACCAGGCTAGGGGTCCAATCAGAGCTGCAGCCACCAGCCTATGCCACAGCCACAGCAATGTAGGATCTGAGCCATGTCTGCGACCTATACCACAGCTCACTGGCAACACCAGATCCTAACCCACTGAGTAAGGCCAGGGATCCAACCTGGGTCTTCATGGATAGTAGTTGAGTTCATTAACCGCTAAGCCAGGACAGGAACTCCCCATTCATTTCTGCTCTTTATTATTTCCTCTCTTCTTTTTGCCTTGGATTGATGTTACTGAACTATCAATCTATTGTTTACTATATATTTTACTTTTTCTTTAATATATGCATTGAGAATTATGAAATTTCTTCTAAACTTTGTTTACTCTGCACTTACAATTTTTAATATTTTATATCATAGGTCCATGTATTTGTAAATATATTTTATAATTTGTATTAAGATTCCTTTTTGAGACATTAATTGAAAGTAAACTATCCTGTTGCATGTACTTGAGGATTTTCTAGTTTATGTTATTTACTAACATAATGTTAGTAACATAATGTTACTATCTTAACATTATGAACAGAAAAAAGTGATATGTAGCCTTTAAAACTTGTTAACATTCTGTTTACAGTATCTTCATTCAATTTTGATAACTTTTTCACTTGCACTTGAAAATAACGTGCATATTCTTGGTTGGATGCAGATTTACTTCTTTAAAACTAGGTCACTTTTGCTACTAGTTCTTTCAGCTCTACTATAGTATTATTTATGTTCTTTCTCTTTATTAGGTTAGCTATAATACAACGAATATGTGACATGCGACTATCTCCTGCTACAATTTTAAATACATATATGTACATAATATATGATTAAAATGTGTTTATATATGTATATATTAATGTATTTCTTTCTACCTGTGTATTACACATTTAAAATCTATATTATTTTCTGCATACTACTTTATTTTTTTTTGTATTTTTGCCTTTTCTAGGGCCACACCCATGGCATATGGAGGTTCCCAGGCTAGCTGTCTAATCAGAGCTATAGCTGCCGGCCTACACCACAGCCACAGCAAACTAGGTCCGAGCTGCCTCTGCAACCTACACCTCAGCTCACGGCAACGCTGGATCCTTAACCCACTGAGTGAAGCCAGGGATCGAACCCCGCAACCTCATGGTTCCTAGTTGGATTTGTTAACCACTGAGCCACGATGGGAACTCCGGCATACTACTTTTGAAATATAATATACTCCTGTTAGGTTTCTTTTTTTAATTACAAAATATTCCTCTGTCATTTAGTGATGTATTTTTTCCTTGAAATTTACTTTGTCTACTATCAGTATAGTTACAATATATTTGCTTTGTTTCATGTGTACATGATTTTTTTTTCCTTTTTAACTTTTCCATGTCCTTATTTAGAACATACAGAAGACTGCAGTTATATTTTGCATTTCATTTTTTTGAAAATCATAATTTTTGAAATATTATCTGTGACTTACCAAATTTTTTAACACTCCATCTTCCATCCATTTTAATTAATAACTTTAAATTATTACTCCCTTTCTCTGTGGTAATTTTTGAGTTATACAATTTTTATAATCATTTAACAGTTTTTTAAAGATTTAAACATTGTACTTAATTTATGACAGTTTATAAGCAAATTATTACATTTTCCACCATCTCAAGCATATTTAAATCTAGCAACTTATCGAGCCTTCTAAATAATTTTATATTATTTCTAATATATTGTAAACACCATCAGACATTTCTCCTATTGTTTTTGAGCAGAAAACAAGCTTTCATCTTCATTTCTTTCATACATGTTTATTCTTACATGATTTTCTGTTTCTGTCTAATATCAGTTTTATGTTCCTATCAGGAGTTATTTACTTTATTTATAAAAATGCTTCTTAAGATTTGTATTTGAGCAAGTTTTTGAGCACAAATATTTTAGGATTCATGGAAAACCTTTTCATCGTACTTTTAGCATGAAGAATACTGTTTTTTTTAATAGAATTCTATAATAATACTTATGTTCAGTACTTTAGGTATTATTTTATTGCTCAGTAACATTCATAATTTTTGTTGAGAAACAATAAATTTTTCTGTTATTTTTTTAATTGAAATGTAAGTGACTACAATACTATGTTAGATCCAAATGCACAACATGGTGATTAGATATTACTATATATTACAAAATGATCAATGCGATGTGTCTGATTGTGACTTGTCACCATACAGTTATTATAATATCACTGATATATTCTCATACATATATTTCATCTCCCTAATTTATTTTAAAATTCAAAGTTCATACCTCTTAACTTGCCTCCCCTATTTCATCTATTCTTCTCTACCCGTCCTCATGGCAACAACCTGGTTATTGTCTGTAGCTGTATGACAGTTTCTTTTTTGTTATGTTTATTGATTTTCACTATGAAAGAAGTTGTCTAGATATTCTTATGCTCAGTCTCAGAACTGTTATTCTAGTATAATAAGTTTACTGACTTCACTGATTTCTGAAAAGATAAAGACTTAGATAAATGGTAAACAAAATTCTACACAAACACTTAACTTCTTATCTGCTCTCCTCCTTCACAGCATTTTAAACAAGTCAGCTACTTATGAGAGGATGTGACTGAGGAGAGAAAGGGATATGTAAAGGAATATGGCCAATATCAGGAGATTACAGAAACTCTAGAGAACAATGCATGATCAGTACCAAAAAACATGATCCAAATATAAGATCTTTAATTTCAATTCCCATGAGTCTATTTCAGTTTCTTCACACAAGAGTTATATAGGCACTTTGTCTAAACTAGTGGTTTCCAAGTCTGACAAATCACATTTAGAAACTTAGCTGTAATAGTTTTTTAGCCTCTGATGACCATGAATGAATTTAGAGTTGGGTTGAGCAAGATAATTATCAGCATCAGCCAAAAGAGAGAATCAAGAAAGACCCTTAACTATTTGGCAGGAGTATCTGGATGGATAGATAGATAGAAATGTCATTAATTCTAATAAGATGGACAAGAAATGTAATAAAATGAAGCACAAAGAAATAGTATTCATTTTCAATACGTTAAAGATAGATTGTAAAGAGAAAACAAAGTTAAGATTTTGACATATGGCATATAACATGATTTAAAAAACTAGATATATGAATCTAGTTTATGGAAGTAGCAGGACAGATAAACTTTAGATATATGAACAAAGGCTTTGAATAGTAAAATATCATTGAGAGAGAGTATTAGATAGAGACAGTAGAGTATGTAATAGACCTTAGGTAATTGTAGTTATAATGGAGAAAAAAAATTATATAATGTACTGAAAATCTAATGTACTGAAAAAAATGTTTTTTCTAATTGGCAAGCTAATTGAAAAATTTATGTAAAAATGCAAAAGACCAAAAATCACATAAATAAATATGAAAATAAAGAATAAAGCTGGATGACTCACACTACCTGGTTTCAAGAATCATTAAGAAGCAACCAACAAGTATTGAACTATTCATACTTATGAAAGTGGACATATAAATTAAAAGAAAAAAAGGATAATTGAAATGAGCTATATAATGATTATGTTGTGGTTAAGACTTAATACTTTTGTCGAAACTCATCAAATTGTATACATAATATTTTTGATTAAAACAAAAAAATGTGAAGATTTGGAGGAATCATTAAAGGCAGGATGTACTAGAAAATATATAGTATTGATATATCGAAATATATAACATTAATTCACATGGTTAATGAAAAAAACTTTTAAGAAAAAGAAATGTAAACATAATCCTAAAGAATTAATACTCTGGGATAATAAAATAATTTCGATAAGGTTATAAAAATAATACCTATAGAAAAAATGATCCTTAAATCATTCAAAGACAAGTTATTATATGAAATGTTAAGACAATAATCCACAAAGAGCAAAAAGATACCACTTAAAAGGTCAATTTATAATATTCATTATAAAATACCATAAAGTGTATTTTTATATTTTTAAATCAAAATGATAAAATTTAATCCCTAGTGACCATAAAATATATAGATTATGCATTGATCTTTGTAAAAGGGTGTTCTAGTGTTGCTGCCTTTTTTTTGAAGATATTGCCTGTTTATATTACATCATGAAGAATGTGTATGTATATGTATGTGTATATATTTGACAGGAAAACACTAACATCTTCAAGTAAAGGCAGCATTTAACAATGGATATGAATATTCTGATGCTTTCTGAATCAAATATCTGATTTAAAGAGTATATTTTAAATTATATTGTGTAATAATATCAATCATTTTTATGACTTTGTTGTCAAATTGATGTATGTCACTTGTAAAAGCATTGTGCCTGTAAAGATTTTTTCTTTTTTGGTCATGCACACAGCATGTGAAAGTTCCCAGGCCAGGGATCAAAGCCATGACATAGCTGAAACCAGAGGCACAGCAGGGACAATATCAGATCTACAACCGGATGAACCATGAAGGAACACCTGAAGTCTTGATTATATTTAATTTTTAACTGTTAAAAATCTTGCAATAAACATTTTCAACGTATAACCCATTTGCAAAGATTATTAAGAAGTTAATATAAAACATTGGGGTCAATAGTGTTTTGGAATTTAGAATGTTTTGATTTGAGAAATTTAGCATTTACACATATCATCTGTTATGGAATCCCCTCCCAGCAGGATCTGGGAGAGCTACTCCTAAATAGCTACTCCTAAATAGCCATGGTTCTTTCTGCAGCGAAGTTTAGGAATGTGCACCAAGTGAATAAGTAAAGAGTATAAGTGGTTTCATCTCATCTGAGATGAGATTTAGTCACTGAATGAATTTTGAAAATTAAATATGTAATTTTTAGAGCATTTTGTATTTCTGAAGTTTCAACAAGGCACTGTGGAACAGAGGAAGCCAATTTATCTGTATTCCAAGCAGGTAACAGGATATTTTACTTTAAATTAGGTTGAATTATCATGAACTGTATGTAAAGTGATTTCATGATTAAGTGATGCGATTGAAATTTTATGGATAAATCAGAAAACACATTCCAAGTAGAAAATAAGTCTGAGATTGTATGGCCAAAATAAGGACATTATATATGTTCAATTCTTCATTATAATATTTTTCTTATATTGCTTTGTTTTTTCACTATTTACTGCAGGAAAACATCTGCTTTGTACTTTCCTGCTCTGCCTTTACAAGTTATTTCATGAAGAAAATATCTCTAATATAAAAAGCTTCGTGAGGTGATTTTCACCATCATACAACAGTGATCTTTTCAAATCTTCTGTGTCTTGACTGAGTAGCCATTCATTTCATGCCCTGAATGCTAGTGTAAACACAAGGGAACCCATTAATCAGAATATATGGTTTCAAAGGTCACAAAGCATCTTTACTATATTACTTTATATTATTTCTTCAAAATACATTAAAAGGAAATACTAAATATTTGCTTTGATGTAAGAACAGCAAGGAAATTTACATATAAATATGAATATAAAATAGCAATTCAACTGCATGTGTCTATATGTTTCTGTGTTTATGGTTTAAATGCATAAAACAAAACAGAAATATATATTCAAAGCTATACCAATAACTCCAATAATATGTAAAATATTTTTCAAAATTTAAAATAAATACCTTAAAAGTATAACGCAGATTTCAAAATAGAGCAATGTTAATTTGTACTATGTTACATATTCCTCTTAATTTGCTGAAGAATTTTCCACTTAGAAAAAGAAAAAGAAATAAATCCTGGATCATTGAATTTAGTTTAAAAATGAATGCTCAAATGGAAAAGGAAAACTAGTCAATTTTTAAGCATGTAGATATTGCTAATAATAATTGTGAAACAGGGCTGATAATAAAGAATTAAACATCTAATGTTACATATTGTCCTAGTATATGTTTGCAGCATTTATAATGAAGTTTTAAGATTTTACTACATTGCCTTAGGGAAAATTATCCATGAGATTCAGCAACTTGGAAAGCTCTGAAAGTTTCTTGAAAAGTATATGCAGGTAGAGAGAAAGGTGTTTGAGAATAGGGGATACATAAAGCCATAATCATATCTGATGTGGCATGGCAGAACAAATCAACCATCCATAGGTTAGCTAACTATTGACAGTTTCTAGGACTAGAAAAAAAAAATAGCTTAAAAATTATAAATTGCTCTCATAGACCTTTATTGCGTAGTAATCTAGAATGTCTGCATTATTCTTTCAAGAGCTGCTAATTCATTGATGATTTGATATTCCAGATTCTCCCTATCTATATTCTTACTCAATCTAAGTTACAAGGAAGAAAATTAAAATAATCACAAAAGGATAAATGTTACTAGTGTTTTTGAGAAAAAAATGGCATCTAATTGTAACAATTTCTTTGTAATCACTATACTACATACAGAATGTGTGTGCTTTGGATATTTAAATTATACTAATATTTCATGTGCTTACAAGGGGTTGTTTGAATATTTATGTGTTCATTATATATCTATTGTTTTCCTTCATGAATTTTTAGAGTCTAATAAAACTGTCACAGAATTTTCAAATGAAATGAATAAATAAGTGTGGGTTCTTTTTTATTCTATAAGAACATAATTTTTAAAAATTCACCCACAAAATTAATTGATATTAATTATGATACTAATATGATGAGATTTCTCAAGTTTGCTATTCAAATGTATTAATACCTATTTATCTGGACTCTCAGGAATGTATGTTTATAATTTATTTCATGAAAAAGAAAAAAAATAAATGGGTAGATTAACCCTTACTGCTTTCTTTCTGCTAAAACAACAACTGAAAATTTAAGGTGTGAAACATTAACAATTTATATATATTTTAATACAGGCACAGAGAAGCATTTTGTTTACTCTAACATTTTGGAATGTTAGAGTAAACTCTGAAAATATGCTCCTTCACAAAAGCAAGAACACTGGGAAAATCTGTCCTACTGACCTATTCATAACTCCATAAATTTACCAAAGGCTTGATACAATTCAAGAATGATACAACTATGAAAACCTGCTGATTATCAGAACAATGAGCTTGGTTTCACTGTAACATTCACTTCCTCCTATCTTTCTTATCTTTAGGTACATAGTAGCCTATACACCAATAGCTTAACTCACACTGGAGGGTGGATGATGATTAGAAGCTTCCCCAGAATGCCTTCTCCAGAACACTGTCATTCTTTGACCTGTCTTGAAGCTCCCTGGAAGGGCCCATTCACTGGGCTTATCATTATTTGATCTCCATTACCTCTGATGGAAATGACCTATCCTCGGAGCTTTATCAAATACAATCACTGCAGTAGGTATTTATCACTGCAGCTGACTGAGAAACTACTACCAGTTGGGGCAAATAAGAGGCTGGCTAGGAAGAAAAATTGAGGGATGAGATGTCCTTGAAAAAGTTCTAACATGCATGACTCCACAAGAATTTTTGTTTGGTTCAAGTTGTTGTTTTACCATCTTTATAATTGCAGAGGAGAATTCAAGCTATTTTGACTTTGATGTTCTAAATGACTTAAGGAATTCTATAATGGCACAAAGTCTTAATGATGACTGAACTAAATACAGTAATAAAATGAAGTTACCTAAGAAATTAATGCTAAATGAAATAAAAATAAACTAATAAGAAATATAAAATGTTACTCATTGGTTTTACTATTTCAACCTTCAGTAGTTTTCCAGATTGCCCAGTATTTAATAATATTCTTTAATACCAAAATATGAAAGCTCTTACAAGAAAACATAGGGGAAAAGCTTCACAAGACTGTCTTTGGTATTGATTTCATAGACATGATACCAAAGGCACAGGTAACACAAATAAAAATAGTCAAATTGGGACTACATCAACTAAAAAGTTTCCGCACAGCAAAGGAGATGATCAACAAAACATAAAGGCAACCTACAGGATGGGAGAATATATTTGCCAGTCATATACCTGACAAGGGGCCAAAATCCAAAATATATACACACAACTCAACAGCAAATAAATAATCAATAGGCAGAAGTTCTGAAAAGATATTTTACCAAAGAAGACATATAGACAGACAACAGGAACATAAGATGCTCTACATCAATAATTATCAGAGAAATACAAATCATAACCATGATGACTTTAAACCACAATCACATTCAGTCTGTTAGGATGGCTATTATTTAAAAATATAAAATTTTAAAAATAAGTGTTAACCAGGATTCAGAGGAATTGGAACACTTGAGTACTGTCAGTGGGGATATAAATTGTTCAATCACTATGAAAACTGTATTGAGCTTTTTCAAAAAATTATAGATAGAAGCACCATATGATCCAGCAATCCCACTTCTGGGTATATATATCCAAAGGAATTCAAATCAGAATCTTCAAGAGATACTTATGCTTCCAAGGTATCAATATCATTTTGATAAATTACAATTGGAATTAAGATCTATTAAAACTGAAAGTCCAACCACTGCTAAATTTTTAATAATGTATCATTAATTAACACTAGACTAGAATTTGATATCAGAATAGCAAAAATGTTAAATGTATGTCCTTTACATTGTCTTATTGATTCAATAAAGAAAAATTATCTGTGTCTTAGTTTATTTCATAAATTAGATGTATACTCTCACTGGTTTTGAGCGAGTAGTTTAATACTTAGAGAAAGGAAAGGATAATACTGAAAGAAGTCAGGGGACAGTCAATAGAGGGTGCGGAATCAGTTAGGTAATATGCTGGGTGACTCGACTTAATACTTCAGGAGAATTCTAGGAGTCACTACAGGATAGAGCATTCACATTTGTCCAACTCATGGGGCCAGGGAATTGGTGTTTTGGGTCAGCTCTCCATTGTGAACAGTCCCTAAGAAACAGTAAATCGCTGGCACATATAATCTAAGGAGTTTAGTGAAAGAAATGCAGGTGCTTCTATATGTCAGGCTTGCGTGATTAGAGGTGGGACATTTTGTCCTTGACTGCTCTCTCACAGTAATCAGTGTGACACAAAGAAGTGATATCAGCGCTGAATATTTATAAATGATTTGACACAATGTGATTACTAATTTAAACATAAGTATATTTAATATGAATTTTACAAACACATAAAAGGTTGTCTTTTTTGTTCTAATTACTTTTAAGATTTTAAAATTTAAATTATAGTTATTTCACTATTATATGTCTACATGTGGCTTTCTCTATACTTATTCTGCTTTAAGTGAGAGTTCTTTTTGAATATCAGCCAAGTAGCATATCTTTTTAACTTTCTCCAGACATAATCACTTAAAACCTTGTTTCTGTCCATTTACTTTGTCCTGTTCTTCTCGTGGTCTCAGTATTAAATCTTTCCTCCAAGCCCTTTTTTTCAATTATCGATAAGTTTTCTCTTTTTGTTTTGCATTGTTCTAATCTGAGTATTTTTGTAGTCTTTCAGTGCTCTTTTCAACTGTCCAACATATTATTAAATCTCTCTACTGAGTTCTTATTTCTAGTATCACATTTTTATCTTTTTCATAAGTCTATTTATATAGTTTCCAGTTCTCAGCTTAAATTCTCTAATTGCTCATTCTTTGAACAATAAAACATGTGTTTTAAAGTCTACCTAGGAGTTCCCGTCATGGCTCAGTGGTTAACAAATCTGACTAGGAACGATGAGGTTACAGGTTCAATCCCTGGCCTTGCTCAGTTGGTTAAGGATCCAGCATTGCCATGAGCTGTGGTGTAGGATGCAGACGCGGCTCAGATCTCATGTTGCTGTGGCTGTGGTATAGGCCAGCGGCTACAGCTCCAATTACACCCGTAGCCTGGGAATCTCCATATGCCGCAGGTGCGGCCATAGAAAAGACAAAAAATTAAAAAAAATAAAAAATAAAGTCCATCTAAATAAACTCAAATATCTGGTCTTATATAGGTCTCTATCTCTTGTATCTTTTTACACTTTAGCCATTTCTGTACCTGGTTATTTTTATTAGTTTTTGAACACTTTGTTTAAACGTGTGGTTTTAGTTTGAGACTGGATGATGTTATATGCTTCCTAATAGGAATTATGTTTTATATTGGCCAGCAGGTATGTAGGGCCAGATAAATTTACTCAATCAAATTTATTTAAAGCTCAAGTTCAGTGTTTGTGATGGTTAGGCTATTTTTTGGTTTACTATTAATTTTGTGCTGTAGCTTTTTTCAGCAGATCCTAGACTCTAATTTTTATTCTCCAAACCTCAGTGATGATTGTCAGTCCTACTCAGACTTGCAAAGCCCGGAATCCAAGATGGCAAATAATACAAGGAGAAAAACTACATCTTAAGTAGTGCTTAGCCCAAAGAACTCCTCTTCACTCAGGATCTTGCCACACCATATCCACTCTGCTTTGATGGTCTTCTGGTATCTTCCTACAGATTTTTATTTTTCCACAACTGAGGTATATGGAATTTCCCACACTGGGGGTCTAATCCATGCTGCAGCTGCCACCCTTTGTAAGACTCACAGCAACTCTGAATCTAAGCAGTTTGAACTGCATTTCCATTAGGAGTAATTATGTTAAGAATATCTTCATATACCTTTTGGCCATTTGTATGTCTGCTTTAGAAAAATGCTATTTCAGGTCAAAGACTTTTGGCTATGATACCAAAATCTCAGGCAACAAAAGCAAAAATAAACAAGTTGGACTTAGACTAAAAAAACTACAAAACAAAAGAAACAGCAAAATCATCAGTCAAGGTATGAATTGGGAGAAAATATTTGCAATGTATATATCTGATAAAGTGTTAATATCCAAAACATATAAGAAACTCATACAAACAGGAAAAACCAAATGATCTAATTTAAATGGGAAAAATACATGAAAAGATACTCTTCTACAAATGCCTTCCTTCCTTCCTTCCTTTTTCTGGCCACACCTGTAGCATATGAAAGTTCCTAGGCTAGGGGCTGACTTAGAGCTGCAACTCCCGGCCTACTCCACAGCCACAGCAATGCCAGATCTGAGCTGCGTCTTAACCTACACCATAGTTTGCGGCAATGCTAGATCCTTAACCCACTAAGGAGGCCAGGGATTGAACCTACATCCACATGGATACTAGCCTGGCTCTTAACCTGCAGAGCAGCAAGGGGAACTTCCCAGATTGTATTTTTAAACATTCTTCATATTTCCCAGTTATCTCTTATCCTAGGAGTAATTAAAGGAGGAAAAAAAAGGGCCCAAACTGCTAGGAGTTAAACGTCAATCTCCATCATTAACATAACACATAGAGCAATTGAATGACACTTTAGAATTTACATTGTATATTAAAATATCTGATGTAAAATACACTCAAATATTTAAAAAAATATCTTACTGCTGATAAATGAGCAAAGAAAAGTATATTCCCACCTGGTTTTGAATGAGAACCTTACTCCAGAGGTTGAAGGAAATACTTACATGTAAGGCGAGCACTGAAAGACGTCAGGAGACACAGAAAATAAAGAGAGTGAACTCAAGTCTGGTACTGTGCTTGGTGACTGGACTTAACACTGCAGGTAAAGCTCCAACAGGTCCGCCTGGCCAGTGACATTTCCGGGGCCTTCACTTGGCACAGAGGCTCTCAGAAGGAACGGAAGCCACGGACAGCACAGCTTGGCCTGCTGTGGTAGCTTGTGCTGACATGGCATTCTTAGGGTCACCTTCTGCACACAATTCTGCAAAGCTGAGCACGGCAGAGCCTAGATCTCCCGCGCATGCGCGTGCCCACCAGCGCTGCACAAGCCTCTAATTCATGCACCTGGTTCAGGGTGAGGGATCCACAATTGCTATTTGGAGGTGCGATGTAAGCTGGCGAGAACTGTGGCCAGCGTCTCAGTCTCCCAAAGAGAGGCAGGCGCGATTCGGAAACCGAAGCCGCTCAGAGATTAGGTGGAACTGCTGAGGGTCTGCTTTTACACTTATGCAGGTAACTTTATGCAATTCTGGCGAAAAAGGGTTTTACATTTTTCAAGATTTATGCCCAGCCACTGAATTTCTGAAAACTATTTTAAAAATGTGTTTTTTAGGTGCACAAATATTTTTGTAAGCATTGGCGAACATTGTGCTTAACTTTGGAATGGTCCTATAAATATTGAATATTTAAATATTGTGTCATAATTACCTTAACATCACACCTGTATACTGTAATTAATGCAGTGGAATTATATGCAATCAAATGTATTTACATGGAACTTTTTTTTTTTTTTTCAGGGCTGCACCCGCCCATATGAAGGTTCCCAGGTTAGGTCTAATCATAGCTACAGCTGCCAGCCTACACCACAACGTGGGATCCAGCCAGGTCTGCGACCTACACTACAGCGCACAGGCAACTCTGGATTCTTAACCCACTGAGCGAGGCCAGGGATTGTACCCACAACCTCATGGTTTCTAGTCGGATTTCTTTCTGCTTAGCCTCAATAGGAACTCTGTATTTACATGGAAATGTTAATGCCATCAGAATATTCTAAGCATTTAGTGTTCTTTAGGAAAATTGAGAATTGGTAATTACAGTTAGATTTTAAAAATCTGGCACATGTTTAGACAAATATATGTTCAAATATATTACATATTTTCCAATCAGTATTAAATTATCATAAAGTTAATAAGTTCTTATCAATTTATGATATTCCAGTTCACTTAGAACATTTTATTTTCCAGGTGATTCCAAAATGTGCTTTGGAACTTGCATAAGGAATGTTAATATTTACATTGATTTCCAAACAAATAAAATCAATAAATTGTTATCCAATAATAAATGAAGTAAAATATGTTAAAATAATATAGAGAGTCAGAAAGCTGACAAACTTGGTTTCAACATTTTATTCCAGTCAGATTTTTGATGATTTTATTTTACAAATCCATTTTAAATAAAGGTCATCTAAGCTGCAAAATTTATTGTCTTACATTCATTTGTAACTTCATTTCAGTGTTCAATAGTTACTTAAAGATATAGACATACACACACATATATATAAATTTGAGATAAACACTAAACAATTTCTTCAATTATTACATGACAAATCATTCTTAGAAACAAATAAAACACCATTTCTATTTCTTTCTGTTCTGAAAAGGTGAAAATGACAGCAAAATCAATAAAGAGAATTGTAAGGTCAGGATGAAGAACATTCCTAGTTCAGATCTTAATTTCAGGAACAATTTGTCATGACATCTGTGTAGTCTCTTCATGGCAGTTTAGCAGATCTGACAGCTAATTAATTATAAAGCAAGATTAGAGACTGGACAGAAATGCTGGCAGAGGAGAATTCATCTTTTGTGTCAACATGTTTCAGTATATTCATTTTCTTAGTCCTGAAACACATACTCCTAGTAAATCATTGTTTATCTTTAAGCTCAAAAAGGAAATCGAACATGACATGAACAATTATCAAGATATTCTCAGAGAAATTCATTCTCAAAAAAGAAGCATGAAAACAAATTAGAGCTATGTGACATCTGAGATTTCCTTGGTTTTCATCTGGATGTATGCAGTGACTACCATCACTCTATTTTAAAATCTCAGACAGAAATACAAAACTACCAGTAGAAACAATGTGCATATAAAATTATAATTAATTAAATATTGATAGAAAAATCATAGATTTTTATTTAAATATATGAAGTTGAAGGTAACATTTTTATAAGTTAAATAGGAAAATATTGTTGATAAAATTAATATTCATGCCTAGTAATTTAGAAATATTTGAACTAGTCAAAAGTCATATTTTTATATACATCTGCATAAAATAAAACAAAGCAAATAAAACCTTATTACTTTCAGTCAAGTTTTTCTGACATAATAGTCTCTTAAAAATAAATGCATGTATAATAACTTGATAATTGTGAAGTGTATAGAAATATTGAATCAGTGTTGTGCAATAGGAACTAATAAAGTGTTGTAGGCCAGTAATACTGAACAAATAAACTCATAGAAAAGAGATAAAATTTGTGATTACAAAAGGCAAAAGCAAAAGGAATTAGATGAAGGTAGTCAAAGGTACAAGTGTCCATTTATAAGATAAATAAGTACTAAGGATGTAATGTACAACATGGTTAATATAATTAATACAGCTATGTGTTATATATGAAATTTGTTAAGAGAGTAAATTCTTTTTTTTTGTTTTGTCTTTTTAGGGCCACACTTGCAGCAGATGGAGGTTCCCAGGCTAGGGGTCTAATCAGAGCTATAGCTGCTGGCCTAGGCCAGAACCACAGCAACACCAGATCCAAGCCGCATCTGTGATCTACACCACAGCTCATGGCAACGCAGGATCCTTAACCCACTGAATTAGGCCAGGGATTGAACCTGAAACTTCATTGTTCCTAGTCAGATTTGTTTTCACTGCACCATGATGGGAACTTCAGGAGAATAAATTCTAAAAGCTCTCATCACAGAGAAAATTTTTTTTTTGATTTCTTTAATTTTGTATCTATTGAGATGATGGGTGTTCACTAAACTTATTATAATAATCATTTCATGATATATGTGAGTAAAATCATGTTGTACACCTTAAACTTGGACAATCTCATATGTCAACTATATCTCCATAAAAGTAGGAAGAAAAATATTTTAAATAAATGCAGAAACTTTCCAGTCTGATTATGTCACAAACTTGAAAGTTGCCACTTTTGTTTTAACAACAAGTAAAAACTTTTACAAAGTGAAAAATCAGCTCTTCTTAGATCTGGAATTAAAGTTAGATCATAGGACAAATTGCCTTCAAATTTGGAGAGATAAACAGAATAACAACTTACTGGAGCAAAAACTCACTAAAAGAAACCTCTGCAGGAAATACTCCTGGGGTAGAAAATGTAGTCTTTAATTAATGAATTGCTAGAATCTCAGTTGCAAAAGCCTGGGAATCAGAAAAGTCTGGGAGACCCAGTCACAGGAGGATGATTTGTTCTTTTAAATTTTAACACTAGGAGTTTAACCAGGTTACAGATTGACTATCAGAGAAAAATTTTTTTGTACTTCTATGAGGAGGGGAAAGGAACCATTTTTTGAAATGATATTTATTTTTTCCATTATAGTTGCTTTACAGTGTTCTGGTAATTTCTACTGTACAGCAAAGTGAACCAGACACATACTTATATACATTTTTTTTTCTCACATTATCCTCCATCATGCTCCATCATAAGTGACTAGATATAGTTCCCAGTGCTATACAGCAGGATCTTATTGCTTATCCATTCCAAAGGCAACAGTTTACATCTATCAACCCCAGATTCCCAATCTACCCCACTCCCTCCCACTTGGCAACCATAAGTCTATTATCCAAGTCCATGAGTTTCTTTTCTATGGAAAGGTTTATTTGTGCTATATATTAGATTCCAGGTATGTGATATCATATGGTATTTGTCTTTCTATTTCTGACTTACTTCACTCAGGATGAGAGTCTAGTTCCATCCATGTTGCTGCAAATGGCATTAATTTGTTCTTTTTTATGGCTGAGTAGTATTCCATTGTGTATATATACCACTTCTTCCTAATCTAATCATCTGTCAATAGACATTTGTGTTGTTTCCATGTCTTGACTATTGTGAATAGTGCTGCAATGAACATGCGGGTGCATGTGTCTTTTGCAAGGAAAGTTTTGTCTGGATATATTCCCAAGAGGGGGATTGCTGGGTCATATGGTCATTCTATATTTGATTTTCTGAGGTACCTCCATACTGATTTCCATAGTGGTTGTACCAATTTACATTCACACCAGTAGTGTAGGAGAGCTCCCTTTTCTGTACACCCTCTCCCGCATTTGTTATTTGTGGATTTATTAATGATGGCCATTCTGACTGGTGTGAGGTCATATCTCATGGAAGTTTTGATTTGCATTTCTATAATAATCACTGATGTTGAGCATTTTTTCATGTGCTTCTTGGCCATCTGTGTATCTTTGGAGAAATGTCTATTCAGATCTTTTGCCCATCTTTCAATTGGGTGGTTGTTTTTTTTTTTTTTTTTTTTTTACTGTTGAGGTGTTGTTGAGTTGTATACATTGTTTGTATATTTTAGAGATTAGGCCCTTGTCAGTGACATCATTTGACACTATTTTCCCCCATTCTGTAAACTGTCTTTTTGTTTTCTTTTTGGTTTCCTTTCCTGTGCAAAAGCTTGTCAGTTTGATTAGGTCCCATTGGTGTATACTTGCTTTTATCTCTGTTGCCTTGGAAGACTGACCTGAGAAAACATTTGTAAGGTAGATGTCAGAGAATGTTTTTCCCATGTTCTCTTCTAGGAGTTTAATGGTATCTTGTTTTATATTTAAGTTTTTTTAAGCCATTTTGAGTTTATTTTTGTGCATGGTGTGAGGGTGTGTTCCAGTTTCATTGATTTACATGTGGCTCTCCATGTCTAGTTTTCCAAGCTCCTCTGGCCAAAAAGACTGTCTTTTTCTCATTTTATATTCTTGTCTCTTTTGTTGAAAATTAATTGACTGTAGGCATCTGGGTTTATTTCTGGGTTCTCTATTCTGTTCCATTTGTCCGTATGTCTATTTTGGTACCAGTACCACACTGTCTTGATAACTGTGGCTTTGTAATATTGCCTGAAGTCTGGGAGGGTTATGCCTCCTGCTTGTTTTTTATTCCTCAGGATTGCTTTGGCAATTTTATGGTTGCATATAAATTTTTGGATTTTTTGTTGTAGTTATATGAAAAATGTAATGGTAATTTGATAGGGGTTGCATTGAATTTGCTTGGGGTAATATGGCCATTTTTACGATATTAATTTTTACAACTCAGGAGCATGGAATATCTTTCCATTTCTTTGAATCCTCTTTAATTTCCTTTTTTAATGTTTTATAGTTCTTAGCATATAAGTCTTTCACCTCTTTGGTCAGGTTTATTCCCAGGCATTTAATTTTTGGGGTTAAATTTTACAAGGTATTGTATTTTTTGTTTACCTTTTCTATTTATTTATTTATTTATTTTTATTTTATTCATTTATTTCTTTTGCCTTTTCTAGGGCCACTACCATGGCATATGGAAGTTCCCAGGTTAGGGGTCTAATCGGAGCTGTAGCTGCCGGCCTACACCATTGCTGTGGCTGTGGTACTTCCCTTTTCCAGTATTTCATTGTTAGTGTACAGAAATGCAACCAATTTATGAATATTAATCTTGTATCCTGCTACTTTGCTGAATTTGTTGATAAGTTCAAGTAGTTTTTTGTGTGGTGTCCTCAGGGTTTTATATATATACCATAATGACATCTTCATAGAGTGACAATTTTCCCTCTTTTCCAACTTGGATGCCTTTTATTTTGTTTGTTTGTCTAATTGCTGTGGCTAGGGCTTCAATACTGTGTTGAATAAAAGTGGTGAGAGTATGCATCCTTGTCTTGTTCCAGATTTTAGTGGTGACCATTTTGAATATGTCAGAGAACTCTGTTCTTAATAAGGTCTGATCACAGGAGAAACAGTTTTTCCAGAATCTGACCTGGTGGAGTTTAGTAAAAGTCTAACCAAACTGGGAAAAGGAAAGACTCATTCTAGATGTATTTAGCCTTCCAGATGGAGGAAATAAATACCCAACTCTAGTCCATTCTGTCTGTCATGTCCCATCTAAGGAGGCAGAGACTGAGAAGCACTTGCTAAGTGCACAGTACAGAGGCACAGTCTCATTAAAAGATGGAGACCTATTTGTAGGACTATAGAACACTTCATCTCTCCCTCCAAGTTACCACTACATTATTAAAGGCATATTTATAGCAGTTCCTTTTTCCTACTATATCATTTCCAATTATCAAGAACAAATTTAAGATATTCTATATGGAAAACAAATAATCAGTTTTAAGATATAAAACAAGTATCAGAACTATAAATAGTCTGCCAGAAATGTTGGTATTATAAGACCAGGAATTTGAAACAACTGTTATTTATATACTAAGAATTCTATTGCAGAAAGTACATGACATGAAAGAATATGTGGGAAGTCTAAATAGATGTTAAGTTCTAAGACAGAGTCAAAAAATACTAGAGATCAAAAGCACTTGTAACAAAAAGAAAGAATGTCTTTGATGGACTTAAGAGTAAAGTCAATTGGATGGCTGAGGAATGGTTCATTTTACTTGAGGGTATCTAAGTATAAACTGTCAAAAGTGAAAAGTAAAGAGGTAAAGGAACCATAACTGTACATCAAGAAGAGTGAGAAAACTGTGAAGTGTGTAGCATTACATGTGTAATGAAAATACCAAAGTAGAAGGAAGAAAGAAAATTACAGAAGAAATATTTGAAGCAATAATTATAAGAATTACTGACATTAATGGTAGACATTAACCATAGATCCAGAAAGCTCAAGAATAGCATCAGGATAAATAGAATAATACTACATATTATTTTCAAACTATGAAATATTAAAGACAAATAAAAAAGCCAGTGGGGGAAAACATCTTACATATAAAAGAGCAAATATAAGAATTATAAATGATTAATATTTCATGCAACCATGAAGAGAGTGAAGTGAAATATTGAAACCGTCAAAAGAAAAAAAATCCACCAACCAATAATTCTGTATGCTATGACACTATCCTTCAAAAGGAAAGGTGAAATAAAGACTTTTTCAGACAAACAAAAACAGGAAACTTGTTGCCAAGAGATCTACCCTTCAAGAAATGTTAAAAGAAGTTCTTTAGAGAAGAGGATAATTACATAGATCAGAAAATCACATCTAAAGAAAGAGCATTGGAAAATAAATGAGAAGATAAAAACTTTTCCTATTATTTTTCTTAATCTAATGGATAACAGTTTGATCAAAATAGTAACAGCAAACCTTTATTTTGGTTTTGTATGTTTTATAAATATATATGAAATAAAACAGAAATAAACTCACTATTAACAGGTGTTATGATTGTCTATGTAGAAAAATCCAAAATAACATACACACATAAACACCTCTTGGAATTAATAAATGATTATAGTAATTTTGAAGTATACAATGTTGAGATAAAAAATTCAATTCCCTTTCTATATACTAGCAATGAACAAGGGAAAATTGAAATTAAAAACACAAAACCATTTATGTAAGTAAAATAAAAATGAAATAATTGTGTGAAAACTTTCTAAAATATATACAATATCTGTATGAAGAAAACTTAAGAACTTTATGAGATAAAAAAACTAATAGGGAAATAATTCATGTTCCAGAGATAAAAAGCCTCAATATTGTTAGGTGTCAATAATTTACACTTTGATCTATAAATTCAATGCCCTGGCAATCAAAAAGTCTAAACATCAGATTCAGATTATAAAATTAATTAGGAGAATCAAAAGACCTTGAATAGCCAATACAGCATTAGGAAAAGAAACAAATCAGAGGAGTGACATTATCCAACTTGTTGACTTCTTATAATGATATAGTAATCAAGACAGTGTTGTTTGTCAAAATGATAGATGTGTGTAACAATGGGACATAAAAAAGAGCCCAGTATTATACCCTTTCAAATGCAATCACCTGATATTTGACAGTACAAAGGGAATAGAATGAAAAAAAAAAAGATAATCTTTTAGACAAATCATCCTGTAACAACTAGACCTCTATGTGTAAAAAATAATGTAGCCACAGACATTACATCCTTTGAAAACTTAGAAAAATTGATCAAGGACCAAAATGTAAAGTGCAAAAATTTGAAAATGCTAGAAGATGGTAAGAACAAATTTAGATAAGTTTCGAGTTGGCAATGACTTTTAGTTACAATATCAAAGGCACAATCTATGAAAAAATTAATTGAAAATCTGGGCTTCATGAAAATTAAAAAAAAAAACTTCTAAGAAACTCACTGTAAAGAGAAGGAAAAGGCAAGGCACAGGCTTGGAGAAAATATTTGCAAAGGACAGCCACAAATTTTGCAAAAGACCAGTGACCCAAAATTTAAAAAGAATTCTTAAAAGTTAACTACAAAAAAAATGATTAAAAATAGACAAAATAACAAATAACTTTACAAAGATATACAGTTGATTATATTAAGCAAATGAAAATAAGTTTCACATAATATTCATTAGGGTAATATAAGTTAAAACAAAAATTAAATACCACTACAAATTTATTAGAATAGCCAAAATCTGTTATACTGACAACACTCATTACTTTTGAAGATAGGGGTGCAACGGGACTCTAATTCATTACCAAAGGAATTTAAAATGTTACAGCTACTTGGGAAGACAGTTTCTCAGCTTAGTACAAAACTAAATATACTCTTACATCTGTTTTTTGTTTTGTTTTAAATTTTTTTATTTATATATTTTTTCTACTGTACAGCATGGTGAACCAGTTACACATAAATGTATACATTCTTTTTTTCTCACATTACATGTTCCACCATAAGTGACTAGACAGAGTTCCCAGTCCAACACAGCAGTACCCCATTGCTAAACCATCCTGAAGGCAACATTCTGCATCTATTTACCCAAAGCTCCCAGTCCCTCCCATTCCTTCCCCTTGCCCCTTGGCAACCAAAAGACTATTCTCCAAGTCCATGATTTTCTTTTCTATGGAAAAGATTCTTTGTGCTATGTATTAGATTCCAGATATAAGTGATATCATACGGTATTTGCCTTTCTCTGTATGACTTACTTCACTCAGTATGAGAGTTTCTAGTTCCATCCATGTTGCTGCAAGTGGCATTATTTTGTTCTTGTTTATGGCCATGTAGTATTCAATTGTGTATATATAACACATCTTCCTGATCCATTCATCTATCAGTGGACATTTGGGTTGATTCCATGCCTTGGCTATTGTGAATAGTGCTGCAATTAACATGTGGGAGCATGTGTCTTTTTAGAGTTTTGTCCAGATATATGCTTAAGAGTGGGATTGCTGGGTCATATGATAGTTGTATGTATAGTTTCTTAAGGTACCTCCATACTGTTCTCCATATTGGTTGTATCAGCTTACACTCCCGCCAACAGTGCAAGAGGGTTCCCTTTTCTCCACACACCCTAAAGCATTTGTAATTTGTGGACTTACTGATGGTGGCAATCCTGACAGGTGTGAGGTGGTACCTCATGGTAGTTTTGATTTGCATTTCTCTAATCATCAGTGATGTTGAGCATTTTTTCATGTGCTTGTTGGCCATCTGCATATTTTCCTTGGAGAAATGACTATTCAGGTATTTAGCCCACCTTTCAATTGGGTTGTTGGGTTTTTTGCTGTTGAGTTGTATAAGTTGTTTATATATTTTAGAGATTAGGCCCTTGTCAGGTGCATCATTTGAAACTACTTTCTCCCATTCCGAAAGTTGTCTTTTTGTTTACCTTTTGGTCTCCTTTGCTGTGCAATAGCTTATCAGTTCGAATATGTCCCATTGGTTTATTTCTGCTCTTATTTCTCTTGCTTTGGGAGACTGACCTGAGAAAACATTTTTAAGGTTAATATAAAACTTGGAACGAGACAATGATGCCCACTCTCACCACTGTTATTCAACATAGTTTTGGAAGTCCTAGCCACAGCAGTCAGACAAAGAAAAGAAATAAAAGGCATCCAAATAGGAAGAGAAGAGGTAAAACTGTCACCATATGCAGATGACATGATACTATATATATAGAAAACCCTAAGGACTCAACCCCAAAACTACTTGAACTGATCAACAAATTCAGCAAAGGAGCAGGATGTAAGATTAACATTCAGAAATCAATCACATTTCTGTATACTAACAACTAAATATTAGAAAAGGAATACCAAAATACAATACCTTTTAAAATTGCACCCCCAAAAATCAAATACCTGGGTATACACCTGACCAAGGAGGTAAAGGACTTACATGCTGAGAACTATAAAACATTAATCAAGGAAATTAAAGAAGATGTAAAGAAATGGAAAGATATTCCATGCTCCTGGGTGGGAAAAATTAATATTGTAAAATGGCCATAGTACCCAAAGCAATCTACAGATTCAGTGCAATCCCTATCAAATTACCCAGGACATTTTTCACAGAACTAGAACAAACAATCCAAAAATTCAAATGGAACCACAAAAGACCCAGAATTGCCAAAGCAACCCTGAGGAACAAAAACCAAGCAGGAGGCATCACTCTCCCAGACTTCAGGCAATATTACGGAGCCTCAGTCATCAAGACATTGTGGTACTGGTACCAAAACAGACAGACAGACCAATGGAACAGAATAGAGAACCCAGAAATAAACCCTGACACCTATGGTCAATTAATCTTTGACAAGGGAGGCAAGAACAAAAAATGGGAAAAAAACAGTCTTTTCAGCAAGCATTGCTGGGAAACCTGGACAGCTGCATGCAAATCAATGAAACTAGAACACACCCTCACACCATGCATGAAAATATACTCAAAATGCCTGAAAGGCTAAATGTAAGACAAGACACCATCAAACTCCTGGAAGAGAACATAGGCAAAACATTCTCTGATGTCAACCTGACAAATGTTTTCTTAGGTCAGTCTCCAAAAGCAACACAAATAAAAGCAAAAACAAACCAATTAGACACATTCAAATTGACAAGCATTTGCACTGCAAAGGAAACCAAAAAGGAAACAAAAGGACAGCCTTCAGAATTGGAGAAAATAGTTTCAAATGATGCAACTGAAAAGGATTTAATCGCTAAAATATACAGGAAATTTACACAAATCAATAGTAAAAAGCCAACAACCCAATGGAAAAATAGTCAAAAGACCTGAATAGACATTTCTCCAAGGAAAATATGCAGATGGCCAACAAGCACATGAAAACATGCCCAACATCCCCGATTATTAGAGAAATGCAAATCAAAACTACCATGAGGTACCACCTTGCACCAGTCAGAATGGCTATCATTAACAAGTCCACAGATAACAAACGCTAGAAGGGGTGTGGAGAAAAGGGAACCCTCCTGCACATGTTGGTGGGAATGTAAGCTGGTACAACCACTATGGAGATCTGTATGGAGGTACCTTAGTAATTTATACATAGAACTACAATATGACCCAGCAATCCTCAATCCCACTCTTGGGCATATATCCAGAAAAAACTTTTCTTAAAAAAGACACATGTACCCTCATGTTCATTGTAGCATTATCCACATTAGCCAAGACATAGAAACAACATAAATGTCTATTGACAGATGATTGGATTAGGGAGCTGTGTGTATATATATATATATATATATATATATATATATATATATATACACACACACAATACTACTCACCCATAAAAAGAAAATAATGCCATTTGCAGCCACATGGATGGAACTAGAGACTGTCATCCTGAGTGAAGTAAGTCAGAAAGAGAAAGACAAATACCATATGAGATCACTTATATCTGGAATCTAATACAGGCCACAAAGTAACCTTTTTGCAGATAAGAAAATCATGGACTTGGAGAACAGACTTGTGGTCACCAAGGGGGAGGGGGATGGTGTGGGATGGATTGGAAACTTGGCTTTAATAGATGCAAACTATTGTTTTGGAATGGATTAGCAATGAGATCCTGCTGTGTAGCACTGAGAACTATGTCTAGTCACTTATAATGGAGCATGATAATGAGAGGAAAAATAATGTATACATGTATGTATAATGGGGCCACCATGCTGTACAATAGAAAAAAATATTATATTGGGGAAATAACAATAAAATAAATAAAATTATAAATTATTAACTTCTTGTAAAAAATATGATATATATTTCCATATGGGTCAACTTTTATTTCTTTCATTAGCATCTTACAGTTTTGAGAATATAGGTCTTTTGCCTCCCTAAGTAGGTTTATTCCTAGATATATCATTGCTTTCATTGCAATGTTAAATGGGATCATTTCCTTAATTTTTTTTCTCATCTTTCACTGTTAGTGTATTGATATGTGAGAGATTTCTGTGTATTAATTTTCTATCCTGTAACACTATTGAATTCATTGATAACCTCTAGTAATTTTCTGATAGTACCTTTAGGATTTTCTATGTATAGTATCATGTAATCAAGCTATACTACAAAGCTAAAGTCATCAAACAGTATGGTATTAGCACAAAAACAGAAATATAGATCAGTGGAAAATAGTAGAAAGCATAGAAATAAACCCACACACTGATGGCCAACTAATCTATGACAAAGGATGCAAGAATATACAATGAGGACAAGAGAGTCTTTTCATAAGTGGTGCTGTGAAAACTGGATAGCTACAGGTAAAAGCATGAAATTAGAACATTATCTAACACCATAAACAAAAAAATAAACTCAAAATGGATTAAAGACCTAAATATAAGATTGGATATTATGAAACTCTTAGAAGAAAACATAAATAAAACACTCCCTGACATAAAATGCAGCAATATCTTTTCAGATCTACCTACTAGAGTCATAAAAATAACAAAAATAAACAAATGGGAAAAAATTAAAGTTTTTGCATAGTAAAGGAAACCATGAGCCAAATAAAAAGACAACCCACAAAATGTAATATTTGCAAATGCAGCAAGTGACAAGGGATTGATCTCCAAAATATATAAATACTTCCTGAAGCTCAATATCAAAAAAACAAACAACCCAAACAAAAAATGGACAATCTAAATAGACATGTCTCCAAAGAAGCCAAACAACCAAAGAAACACATGAAAATATGCTCAATGTCACTAATTATTTATAAATGCAAGTCAAAACTACAAGAAGGTATCATCTTATACCATGCAGAATGGTCGTCATCAAAAATATACATAAGCAATAAATGCTGGAGAGTATATGGAGAAAAGGAAATGTCTCTGCTACACTGTTGGTGGGAATGTAAATTTGTACAACAACTATGAAAAACGGTATGGATGTTTCTTAGAAAACTAAATATAGAACTATGATGATATCTGAGAATACCACACCTCAGCATCTATCCAGAGAAAATCATAATTTGAAAAGGTACTTGCACCCCAATGTTCATTTTAGCAATATTTACAATATCCAAGAAGCCACCTAAATGTCCACAGGGAAATGGATAAAGAAGATAAATGTAGTATATACATTTAATGGAATGTTACTCAGCCATAAAAATAATGAAATAATGCCATTTTCAACAACCTGGATAGGCCTAAACATTATCATACTAAATGAAGTTAGACAGAGAAAAACAAACATCATATATTTCTTAAATGTGGAATCTTTAAAAAGAATGGATACAAATGAACTTATTTGCAGACTAGAAACAGACTTGTAAACTTTGAAAATAAATTTATGGTTACTAAAGGGGACAGGTAAAGGGGGATGGTTTGGGGGTATGCGATTTGAACATGTGCACTGTGGTATATGGAATGACTGGCCAATGGGAACTGCTATATAACACAGGGAACTCTACCCAATATTCTGTAATAATCTATATGGGAAAATAATCTGAACAAATGGTTGTGTGTATATATCTAAATGAATAACTTTGTTGTACAGTAGGAATTACCACAACACTGTATATCAACTATATTTCAGTAAAATTAAAAAAAATATTCTTAAAAAGGAAAATTCTAGGAAAAAGGTAGATAGATTTGTACATGCCCTTTCTTAACTACCTCTTGTCTAAAATAGTACACCAATAAAAATAACATGCTGATTCTGCCTGAAGGGTGTCCTTAAAATGTAAATTCTGAAATACTGTGGAGAGAATGAACTTCCAATCAAGTTGTGTTGAAGAGAGTTGATCATGCAACTCTCAGAGGAAGCCTGACTGATACAAGTCTGTGGATTCTCTTAATAACAAATGTAATAGCTAACATGTTGAGTGTCAGACATAGTTCTAATATATTTTTATATATTTTCTCATTGAAAATGAGCAATGATGCACCCATTGCTTATTGCAACTGAGCTTTGGTAGCATTTCCAAATTTTTCTAGTATTACAAAATACCAAGGTGTTTGCAGTGGCAAGGTGTATTTCTCCTAGTTATTGCAAATATGTATAAAATTTCTCCTTGCAGCTGGAGGGGTCTGGGAGTTGGAAAATCTCACCTCCTCTCTGCTCCAGATATTTCAGCAATTTAAAACAATATCATTTTTCAACAAGGTTTTGATCACTGACTCACAAGCAAGGAAATGTAAGACTCAGCTGGTTTCCATCTTCCTGTAATCCAAAGAAACCAATATTCTGCTATATGCAAGTACTAATATTCTGCTATATGCAAGGAGTTGATCATACTATTAAATATGAAGGAAAACTTAAAATTACTTTAAGGTAGATTATTTTTATATTTAAAATTTGGATGTGCCAAAAGGAACTTTTACAAAATTTGACAAAAGTAACAACTTTCCTGGAGGCATCATGAGTAGAATAGAAAAATTTTCTGAACTATGTAGTGCCATAAAAACATAATCTTCATAATTGAAAGTGACAACAGATTAATAGGAAAGAGTATGATCAACATTTAAGTTCTAGAAGACCAAGTGGAATGCATGATATAGTAAGTTTATAACAAAAATTGAGGGGAAATATGACTGACAGTGTAAGAGACTTGGAAGACAAATAAAGGAGCCCTATATTAAATAAATAAAGTATTACCATGCTTGTTAAAACGTAAGGAAGACTGTAATGCAAGTGTCGAGACTGTCACATTAGGGGAGAGAAATCAGATTCAACTCTTAACATAGCAAGGACAAGTAGGAATTTACTGTCAAAAGAAAATGAGGGTTCAGTAGAAAGGAGATTACCAAGAGGAGATATCAAGGGTAGGGTGATTCTTGCCAAACCAACTTAACACAATTCTTGCTGAAGGCAGGCCAGGCTTATTAGACATTAAGGATGGGGAGATTTTCACTAATATGACTTAGCAGGATTTTTGCTACAACTGGGAATGCAAGCCCAGCAAGGAAGGGGGCTAAGGTCTAGACCTAACTCAGAAGAAGAATCAGGGGAGTAACATTCAAGTTTGGATCAAAGAGTTTTGTCACCTATCACACAAAAAAATGTATTATTTCAGAATGGGGGGGGGACCTAAAAAAAAAGAAGCCAAAATTAGTAAATGAAAACCAATAATATAATTAAATATTACAAAACTGAAGAAAATTTGTTTCTTAAAAGTAAATATTTTAATTAAATTGAGTGTTTTTTGTTAACAAAAAAACTTAGTTTTAAATTTTAAGCCAGTTTAATTAAAATATTTTACTTTATAAGAGTTATTGGAAAGTTTTATGTGGAATATATTTGTTGTTTCTATTACTTTACAAGTTAATGTATGTATCTAGTTAAATTTAAACTCTAGTAGACCAGACTTCCATAATAATACGGACAACAACCTCATTGACTATTCTTGGTTATCTTTCCAGAAATATTTTTCCAGCTTTATTGAGATACAATGAAATGCAATACTGAGTAAATTTAAGGTGTACAACATGTTGATTTGATATATTTATTGCAAAATTACTGCCACTATTGTCTTGGCCAATGCCTCTGTCATGTCATAATTACCATTTCTTTTTTGCAGTGAAAATATTTAATCAATCTTAGCAACTTTTAAGTACATAATATAGTATAACTAAAATCACTATGTTGTACATTAGATCATTAGAACTTAGACATAGTATAACTGGAAGTGTGTACTCTTCAGCAAACATATCCCCGTTTCTTCTATTCCCCAGCCTCTGGTAACTACTATTCTATTCTCTGTCTCTAGAGGTTTAGGGGTTTATTTTAGATTTCACAAATAATTGGCAAGAGGCAGTATTTGTCTTTTACTGACTTAATTTCACTTAGCATAATGCCCTCAACATCCATCCATTCATGTTCCCACAGAAGGCAAGATTTCCATCTTTCTCAGGGCTGAATAACATATGTGTGTGTGTGTGTGTGTGTGTGTGTGTGTGTATGAGTGCAAATGGATGTAGATATATCTTAGATTTTTTTTCTATTCAGTCATTCAGACACAAGCTATTTCTACAACTTGGATATTGTCAATGATGGTGCAATATACATGGTAGTGCAGACATTTAAAATTTTTTGACAAACCTCTCTATAGCAGTACCAATATATATTACCTCCAACTGTGCACAAGTGTTCCCTTTTCTCCATACCCTTGCTAGCATTTGTCATCTCTTGACTTTTTTGTAATAGCTATTCTAACAGGTATGAGGTGCTATCTTGTTGTGGTTTTGATTTACAATTTCCTGATGATTAGTGATGTTGAACATATTTTCATGTACTTATTGAAGTTTTTTAAGCCTTCTTTGTAAAAAAAAATAACAAAACAAGACATATATTCAGTTTCTCTGCACATTTTTTAGTCTTTTAGTCTTTTTATTTAGGGCCACAACCTTCACATATGGAGGTTCCCAGGCTAGGGGTTCAACTGGAGCTATAGCCACCGCCCCACACCAGAGACACAGCAACGTGGGATCCGAGCCACATCTCGAACTACACCATAGCTCTTGGCAACACTGGAGACTTAACCCACTGAGCGAGGCCAGGGATCAAACCTGCAACCTCGTCAGGTTCACTAATAGCTGAGCCATGATGGATATTCCTTCTGCACATTTTTAACTTGAAATTTTGTTGTTGTGAGTAATGCATGTACAATGATATGGGCACTATGCAATACAGTATGAAGATTCCTCAAAAAATTAGAGCTAGAACTAACATGTGATACAGAAATATCACTTTTGTGCATATATACAAAAGAATAAAATCATATCTTGAAGAGAAGTCTATACTCCTTATGTTCATTACAGTATTATTCATAATAACTAAGATATGGCAACAAGCTAGGAGCCCATTAACAAATAAAGGGATAAAGAAAATGTAGTATGTACATACAATGAAATACTACTCAGCCTTAAGGAATCTATAATTTGTGACATGGATGAAACTAGAAGACACTATATTAAATGATATAAGCCAGTCACAGTAATACAAATACTGCACGAATCTACCAATATGAGCTATCTAAAAAAGTCAAACTCATAGAAGTAGAGAATAGGATGGTGTTACCTGAGAACAGAGGGAATGGGAAACAGAGAATTGTTGCTCAAAGGCATACAGTTCAGTTATACTATATGAATAAATTCTAGAGATTTGATGTACAACAGAGTACCTATATTTAATAATATGGTGCTGTGCATTATATAATATGCAAAGAGGATAGATCACTTGTTATTTGTCCTTAATACAATAAAAAAATACACACATACATACACAGAAGAATATATGAAAATTCTGGGAGATAACAGATATGCTTATCCAGCATCTTGATTGCAGTGATGGTATCACAGGGATATGCATATGTACAAACACTTAAAAATATATACCTTAAATATGTATAATTTTTCATATATCAATCCTACCTTAACAAAGTTTAAAATATATATATTTTGGTGAAAATCTCTGACTTTCAAGGATAAAGAGAAAACATTACAAGTTTCCAGAGAGAAAGTATAGTTTACTTATAGGGCAAAGAAAACTATATCATCTTCAGGCATTTCATGTGCAATAGAAAATCAGTGCACTGAAGAGCAGCTATTTGAGAAAAGAGTTCATTAAGAACCCTCTGACCAACCATGTAAGAGTTTGTACTTTTTTTTAAAGGGAAAAATTATAATATTTTTTGCTACTTTATAAGACACTAGATTATATCTATGAACAATATCTGAAGGACAATAATGGACAAACAAAAACTGCTACAAATTTACAACGTGATGGATCAAATGGCAATTTAATCAGAAGAGGATTTCAAAATAGGCACAGAAAATATTAAAACAATGGAAAGAAAAGGGACATTGATTTTCTGGCATTTTTGTTAAAGTTGAAATGAAATATGATGTGCCTTGAAGTTTGTGTGAAGTTATTGTATAAGGGTTATTGAAATAAAAGGTACAATTATAATGATACTAATGATGTTAATACTCTTTAACGCATGATTACTCGACTTGGTGGAAGAAAACTTGAAGTAAAAGCATTCTATTTTCTTCTGATGATTTTCTATATATATTGAATTTTGTGTAAGAATTTAATTTTGTGTGAGTAATTACTTAACATATTATAATATGGAAAATATTATGATGGTTAAATTTAATGTGATAATATTTTTTGTGTGTGTCTTTTTAGGGCCACACTCACGGCATATAGAGGTTCCCAGGCTAGGGGATGAATCAGAGATGTAGGTGCTGGCCTAGGCCACAGCCACAGCAATGTTAGATCTGAGCCACATCTGTGACCTACACCATAGCTCATGGCAAGGTCGGATCCTTAACCCACTGAGTGAGGCCAGGGACTAAACTGTGTCCTCATGGATGCTAGTCAGATTCGTTTCCACTGAGTCACAATAGGAACTCCCAATAATCATTTCTTAATATATACATATATGAAATCATTATGTTGTACATTTTAAACTAATATGTTACATATTATATCTCAGTAAAACTGGAAAAGTTTATAAAATGTTAAAAAATACATTTTTTTTTGTTTGTGAGGGACAAGATACTTACCATCAGTGGAATTAAAACATACAGAACATCAAAATAAGGGGACAGAATGATCTAGGGAAAACACCAGAGAAACTTAACTAAGCAAGCTAAAATAAAGAGATAATAGCAGTAAAAAACAACTGAAATGAAGAGTTTGGGGGAGTTGTTTTCTGCTATTGGTTTTAATGGGCAATGTTGTCTCTTATTGGCAAAACACTATAATAAATTATATTCTTAATCAGTGGTCTATAAAGTTTTGCGAATCACATATGGAACAGAAATTGACAGTATTATGAGAAGTCTTGGACTATGCATAGCAGATTGTCTGAGATTCAACAATCTGTCAGTGGTATATTGGGAAAAACTGCTTAGAACTAACGGTATTAAACATTTTTAAAAAAGTAGTTAAGGCCAGTATTGCCAAGTTACTGATAATGCAAAAGTCAGACAGCTAGAAGTTAAATTCTGATTCAGTCCTTTACTAGCTACGTGATTTGGATTTTTGTTGGTGTGTGTGTGTCTTAGTTTCTTCATCTGTATAATATTTGTGGTATTTGTATGTTTCTCTTTGGGTGAATGAGGTAAAATTGCTATTGCCTCCCAAGTACACAATCTTTGCTACACAGCACTGCTGCAATACTCCCCTACATTTGCCCCAAAGCCCCACATCAGATATGCACTCTGGTCTCTTGCTGCTTTCTTCAAAGTTGTGAAAAACTCCTTTGCTCAACAGTGGAACAATCCAAAAGCATGGGAGATTTAACTCCAGAAAGAACCATTAACATATGGAACTTTACCTATAGTGATAGATAAATTCTCTAGGCTTGTTGTTCCTGGAGAATTTATATATAACAATTCTAAATTGCATGTGACAGTTAACCAAATGATCCACAGAAAAGATAAGCATACTTTTCCGTAGTTATGACCAGGTTAACTATATATACAATATATTTTTATTTACTTTTATCCTTTCTCTAATTTGTTTTTGTTTTTGTTTTTAGAGCCACACTTAATGGAATTTGGAAGTTCTCAGACTAGGGATGAAATAAGAGCTACAGATGCCAGCCTACACCACAGATGCAGCAACACGCGATCGGAGCTGCATCTGCAACCTACATCACAGCTCAGGGCAATGCTGGATCTTTAACCCACTGAGAGAAACCATGGGTCGAACCTGCATCCTCATGGATACTAATCGGGTTCGTTACCACTGAGCCTCAGTGGGAACTCCCCTTTTTCTGTCTCACTTTCAACATGCCCTCAATTTTGCTTCCAAGTGAGCTAGCTCCTGCCACATCCTTGAAGTTTACATTTACTTCCATTCTGTCAGAGTATGTTCACAATTGATTACACTGAGACATTGTTATTAAAGCTGTAAATTAAAAAAAAAAAAAAAGCTGATAATAGCTAATACACATAGAATAACTAATCCAGGTGTATATTATTTAGACTCTCACCTTTCATTTTTATATTTAATATTGATGAGGCCAAGAGAGGCCATGGGACTGGTCTAAAATTATATACCTAGTTCAGCTGTATGGAGCCTATTTCATTACAACTAGCAACCCAACCTGACAGTGAACTTCAGAAAAATGAAGAGAGGGGAAAATTCACAGACATTAATTCAAAACATACAAACATAATTCCGTAAAGAGAACTAGGACTTAAGTCATCATGGCTATCTATTATATTTTAAACTCCAAGGGAACATAACCTCTTGGCAACAAAATTTCATGCTTCTTTAATAAAATACTTTTTAACACTTTAAAAAATTTAGATTTGAAAACCATGAAAAATACTTGCTTTTCTCAGTGCTGTGGAATTAACCGTAGCTATATAATGATCTAATTATAATAACTATAGTTAAGTCAGAAGAGACTTTCATATTTGCAATCTGTTGGCTAATAGTTCCAGTAGACAAGACAAATTATCTGCTGATTCAGAATAGACAAAAATGTTAATGCTTTCCAGAGGTTTCTATGTGGTAGGCCCCATACAAAGTAATTTATATTCTTATAATCTCTTAGATATTATTTTCCTTGCTTATAAGGAAGCAGATGCCAGGAAAAGAGACATGCCATAGGCCACAAAATCAAAATGTATGTCTTGAATCTTTCTGACTCTAGGGAACATGTTATTCTAAACATGAAATGCTGCTTTCTCCCAGAAAATAGTCACTATGAAGTAGAACTAAGTTTGGTCTAATGTTATTTTGACTATTTGTTTTATAATGAGCTGTTTTAGAAACAAATCAAGACATTTATCTATCTACACACTTTATTTTTTTAAGTATTTTTAGGTTCACAAAATAATTGAGTGGAAGGGTAAAAGATTTCCCATGTACTTAATGATCCATACCTGTATAGAATCTCCCACTAACAATGCCCCCCACCAGAGTGATAGATTTATTCTAATTGATGTACTGACATTGATACAACATTATCACCCAAAGTCCAGAAATAGCATTATTCCCTTGCATTCCATTTTGTTACTGTACATTTCTATAAGTTTAAAAATTTTTATAATGGACATGTACCATACAGAACAGTTTCACTGCCCTCAAAATTTTCCATGTTCTTGCCATTTATCATTTAGTCCCTGTAATCCACTGATCTTTTTTACTGTCTCCATAGTATTGCCCTTTCCAGAATGTTGTATAATTGGAATAATGCTGTATATAGCATTTTCAGGTTTGCTTTTTTTTCCATTTAGTAATATACACGCACTTTTTTTTCATGTACATCCTGGGATTGATAGTGCTTATCTTTACAGCACTGAATAATATCCCATCGCAAGGAACAATTTACTTAATTGTTCACTTACTGAAGAACATCTTAGTTGCTCCCAAGCTTAGGTAATTAGGGGTAAAGTTGCTTTTAACATCCATGAGAGGTTATAATATGCACCTAAGCTGTGATCTCTTATAGAAAATAACAATGAATTCATTGCTGTATCAAAGATAAGAGTATATTTGCCTATGTTCTCTTCCAGGAGTTTGATAGTGTCTTGTCTTATATTTAGCCTTTCAGGCATTTTGAGTATATTTTCATGCATGGTGTGAGGGTGTGTTCTAGTTTCATTGATTTGCATGCAGCTGTCCAGGTTTCCCAGCAATGCTTGCTGAAAAGACTTTTTCCCATTTTTTGTTCTTGCCTCCCTTGTCAAAGATTAATTGACCATAGGTGTCAGGGTTTATTTCTGGGTTCTCTATTCTGTTCCATTGGTCTGTCTGTCTGTTTTGGTACCAGTACCACAATGTCTTGATGACTGAGGCTCCGTAATATTGCCTGAAGTCTGGGAGAGTGATGCCTCCTGCTTGGTTTTTGTTCCTCAGGGTTGCTTTGGCAATTCTGGGTCTTTTGTGGTTCCATTTGAATTTTTGGATTGTTTGTTCTAGTTCTGTGAAAAATGTCCTGGGTAATTTGATAGGGATTGCACTGAATCTGTAGATTGCTTTGGGTACTATGGCCATTTTACAATATTAATTTTTCCCACCCAGGAGCATGGAATATCTTTCCATTTCTTTACATCTTCTTTAATTTCCTTGATTAATGTTTTATAGTTCTCAGCATGTAAGTCCTTTACCTCCTTGGTCAGGTGTATACCCAGGTATTTGATTTTTGGGGGTGCAATTTTAAAAGGTATTGTATTTTGGTATTCCTTTTCTAATATTTAGTTGTTAGTATACAGAAATGTGATTGATTTCTGAATGTTAATCTTACATCCTGCTCCTTTGCTGAATTTGTTGATCAGTTCAAGTAGTTTTGGGGTTGAGTCCTTAGGGTTTTCTATATATATAGTATCATGTCATCTGCATATGGTGACAGTTTTACCTCTTCTCTTCCTATTTGGATGCCTTTTATTTCTTTTCTTTGTCTGACTGCTGTGGCTAGGACTTCCAAAACTATGTTGAATAACAGTGGTGAGAGTGGGCATCCTTGTCTTGTTCCAGATTTTAGTGGGAAAGCTTTCAGCTTTTCTCCCACTTTGTTAAGAGTTTTTATCATGAATGGAAATTGGACTTTATCAAATGTTTTTTTCTGCATCTTTTGAGATGATCATGTGGTTTTTGACTTTTCTTTTGGTAATGAGGTATATGATATTGGTTGATTTGCATATGTTGAACCATCCTATTGAACCTGGGATAAATCTCACCTGTTTATGGTGTATGAACTTTTTGATATGTTGTTGGATTTGGATGGCTGAAATTTTGTTTAGTATTTTTTGTGTCTATATTCATCAAAATATTGGCCTATAGTTTTCTTTTTTGGTTTGGTTTTGGAATTAGGTTGATGGTGGCAACATAGAATGTCTTTGGGCATGTTCCTTCTTCAACCTTTTGAAAAAGTTTAAGGAAGATGGGTATAAGTTCCTCTTTGTATGTTTGATAGAATTCGCCTGTGAAGCCATCTTGTCCTGGACTTTTATTTGTAAGGAGTGTTTTTGTGACATATTCAATTTCATATCTAGTGATTGGTCTGTTCTGTTGATCTGTTTCTTCTTGATTCAGTTTTGGCAGGCTGTAAGATTCTAGAAAACTGTCCATTTCTTCTAGGTTGTCAAATTTGTTGGCATATAATTTTTCATAGTATTCTCTCAAGATTTTTTGTATTTCTGTAGTACCCTTGTGACTTCTCCTTTTTCATTTCTTATTTTGTTTATTTAGGTTTTTTCTCTCCTCTTCTTGGTGAGTCTAGCCAGAAGTTTGTCAATTTTATTTACCTTTTTGAAGAACCAGCTCTTGGTTTTATTGATTTTTTTCTATTGTTTTTTGAATAACTATTTTATTGATTTCTCTTTGATCTTTATGATTTCCTTGCTAACTTTAGGGGTTTTTCTTTCCTTCTTTTTCTAATTCGTTTAGGTGGTGGGTTAAGTTATCAATTTGAGATCTTTCTTCTTTTTTGAGGAAGACCTGTATTGCTATGAACTTCCTTCTGAGCACTGCTTTTGCAGCATCCCATAGATTTTGACTGGTTGTGTCTTCATTATCATTTCTCTCAAGGTATTTTTTTAATTTCCTTCTTTATATCCTCATTGACCTGTTGGTTTTTTTATTAGCATGTTGTTTAGTCTCCATGTAGTAGGTTTTTTCTCTTTCCTTTTCCCATGGTTGGTTTCTAGTTTCATGCCATTGTGGTCAGAGAATATACTGGAAATAATTTCTATACTCTTCAATTTCTGAGGATAGCTTTGTGACCCAATATGTGATCAATTCCTGAGAATGTTCCATGTGCACTTGAGAAGAATGTGTATTCTGATTTTTTTGGATGTAATGTCCTGAAAATGTTAAATCTAACTTTTCTATTGATTCCTTTAGGATCACTGTTGCTGTATTAATTTTCTGTCTAGAGGATCTGTCCATTGACGTCAGTGTGGTGTAAAAGTCTCCTGCTAGGATTGTATTCCCATCAGTTGCTCTTTTATGACAGTTAGTATTTGTTGTGGGTATCTGGGTGCTCCTATATTAGGGGCATATATATTGACAACTGTAATATCCTCTTCTTGAATAGATCCTTTAGCCATTAAATAGTGACCTTCTTTGTCTCTCTTTATGGCCTTCATTTTTTAATTATTATTTTTTATTGCTCAAATGGATTTATGTATAATGATGATAACAATCTGATTTCACAGGATTTCCATCCCACAGCCCACCCACCCCCCCAAACTGTCTCCTCTGGAGACCATAAGTTTTTCAATATCTCTGAGTCAGCATCTGTTCTGCAAAGATGTTCAGTCTGTCCTTTTTTCAGATTCCACATGTCAGTGAAACCATTGGATGTTGGTGTCTCATTGTATGGCTGACTTCACTTAGCATGATAGTTTCTAGGTCCATCCATGTTGCTAAAAATGCTGGTATTTCATTCGTTTTAGTGGCTGAGTAATATTCCATTGTGTATATGTACCACATCTTCTGGATCCACTCCTCTGTCGATGGACATTTAGTTTATTTCCATGTCTTGGCTATTGCAAATAGTGCTGCAATGAACATTGGAGTACATGTGTCTTTGCGAGTCGTGGTTTTCTCTGGGTAGATGCCCAGGAGTGGGATTGCTGGATCAAATGGTAATTCTATGTTTAGTTCTCTGAGGAATCTCCATACTGCTTTCCACAGTGGTTGCACCAATTTACAATCCCACCAACAGTGTACTAGTGTTCCTTTTTCTCCACACTCTCTCCAGCATTTATTGTTTGTAGACTTTTGGATGATGGCCATTCTGGCTGGTACGTCATAGTGGTTTTGATTTGCATCTCTCTAATAATGAGTGATGTTGAACATCCTTTCATGTGCTACGTGGCCATCTACATGTGTTCTTTGGAGAACTGTCTGTTAAGATCTTCTGCCCATTTTTTGATAGGCTTGTTTGTCTTTTTGGTATGGAGCTGCAGAAGGTGTTTATAAATTTTGGAGATTAATCCCTTGTCAGTTGATTCACTTGCAAAGATTTTTCCCATTCTGTGGGTTGTCTTTTTGTGTTGTTTAGGTTTTCCTTTGCTGTGCAGAAACTTTGAAGTTTGATTAGGTCCCATTTGTTTATTTTTGTTTTTGTTGTCAATACTCTGATAGGTGGATCTGAGAAGATGTTGCTGTTGTTTATGTCAGAGAGTGTTTGGCCTATGTTTTCCTCTAGGAGTTTGATAGTGTCTGGTCTTATACCTAGGTCTTTAATCCATTTCGAGTTTATTTTTGTGTATGGTATTAGGGAGTGTTCTAATTTCATTCTTTTCCATGTGGCTGTCCAGTTTTCCCAGCACCACTTATTGAACAATCTGTCTTTTCTCCATTGTATATCCTTGCCTCCTTTGTCATAGATGAGTTGGCTGTACATGTGTGGGTTTAAATCTGGGCTTTCTATCCTGTTCAACTGATCTATATTTCTGTCTTTGTGCCAGTACCATGCAGTTTTGACAACTGTTGCTTTGTAGTATAGTCTTATGTTCGGGAGCCTGATTCCTCCAGGTCCATTTTTATTTTTCAGGATGTCTTTGGCTATTCTGGGTCTTTTGTGCTTCCAAACAAACTTTAAACTATTTTGTTTGAGTTCTGCGAAAAATGTCCTTGGTACTTTGATGGGGATTGCATTGAATCTGTAGATTGCCTTAGGTAGTATAGTCATCTTGATAATATTAACTCTTCCAATCCAAAGCATGGTACATATTTCCATCTATTTGTGTCACCTTTGATTTATTTCATCAGTGTCTTATAGTTTCAGAGTACAGGTTTTGTGGACAATAAAATAATAATGGGTTACTTTGACACCCCACTTATAACAATTGACAGATCAACCAGACAGAAAATCAATACGGAAACACAAGCCCCAAATGATGCATTAAACCAGATGGATGTAATAGATATTTATAGGACATTCCATCCAAAAGCAATAGAATACACATTCTTCTCAAGTGAACATGGAACATTCTCTAAGATTGATCACATCCTGGGCTACAAATCCAACCTTGGTAACTTTAAGAAAGTTGAAATCATATCAAGCATCTTTTCTGACCACAATGCTCTATGACTGGAAATCAAAAACAAGAAAATATCTGCAAGAAACACAAACACGTGGAGACTCCACAACATTCTACTAAACAACCAATGCATCACTGAAGAAATCAAAGAGGAAATTAAAAAATACCTAGCAGCAAATGACAACAAAGATACAACACTCCAAAACCTATGGTATGCAGCAAAAGCCATTCTAAGAGGAAAGTTTATAGCAATACAAGCCCACCTCAGGAAACAAGAGAAAGCTCAAATAAACAAGCTAACTTTACATCTACAGCAGCTATAGAGAGAAGAACAGACAAGACCTAAAGTTAGTAGAAGTAAAGAAATCATAGAGACCAGAGCAGAAATCAATGAAATAGAAACAAAGAAATCCATAGAAAAGATCAATGAAACGAAAAGCTGGTTCTTCGAAAAGATCAACAAAATTGATAAACCCCTAGCCACACTTATCAAGCAAAAAAGAGAAAGGACTCAAATCAATAAAATTAGAAATGAAAAAGGAGAAGTAACAACGGACATCACAGAAATACAAAGGATCATAAGAGACTACTATATGCAACTATATGCCAATAAAATGGAAAACCTAGAAGAAATGGACAAATTCTTAGAAAGGTATAATCTTCCAAGACTAAACCAAGATGAAATAGAAAAGATGAATGGACCCATCACAAGAACTGAAATTGAAACTGTGATTAAAAAACTTCCAACAAACAAAAGTCCAGGACCAGATGGCTTCACAGGCGAAATCTATCAAACATTAAAAGAAGAGTTAACACCTCTCCTTCTGAAACCATTTCAAAAAAATGCAGAAGAAGGAGCACTCCCAAACTCATTCTGTGAGGCCACCATCACCCTGATTCCAAAACCAGACAAAGTTACCACAAAAAAAGAAAACTAAAGGTCAATTTCACTGATGAACATTGATGCAAAAATCCTCAACAAAATACTCACAAGCCGCATCCAACAATACATTACAAAGATTGTACATCATGATCAAGTGGGATTTATCCCAGGGATGCATGGGTTCTTCAATACCTACAAATCCATCAGTGTGTTACACCACATTAATGAACAGAAGAATAAAAACCATGTGATCCTCTCAATAGACACACAAAAAGCCTTTGACAAAATCCAACACCCATTTCTGATAAAAACCCTTCAGAAAGTGGGCATACCTCAACATGATAAAGGCCATATATGACAAACCCACAGCTAACATCATTCTCAATGGTGAAAAGCTGAAAGAATTCCCACTGAGATCAAGAACTAAGACAAGGATGTCCACTCTTGCCACTACTTTTCCACATAGTTCTGGAAGTCCTAGCCACAGCAATCAGAGAAGTAAAAGAAATAAAAGGAATCCAAAGAGGAAAGGAAGAAGTAAAACTATCACTATTTTCAGATGACATGACACTATACCTAGAGAATCCTAAAGGCACTATCAGAAAACTGTTAGAGCTCATTCATGAATTTGGCAAAGTCGCAGGATACAAAATTAATACACAGAAATCTACGGCATTTCTATACACTAACAATGAAAAAGCAAAAAAGAAATTAGGGAAGCATCCTGTTTACCATCGCATCATCCCATCCAAAAGAATAAAATACCTAGAAGTAAACCTACCTATGGCCTTCATTTTAGGCTATTTTGTCTGATATGAGTATTGTAACTCCTGCTTTCCTGCCTTATATCTATGGAAATGAATTATCTCATTTTTCTTGGCTCCTGCTTATATTTTCTAGTTCCTTTCTGAGGAAATCTGCATTATTTTTCATATCCTTTCTTAATTCCTTCAGTATATTCACTGTCCTCATTTGAAGTCAAAGTCTGTCAGACTGCAGGGGTCTGTTTTATTGTTGACTATTTTAGGTGAATTCTCCTGTTGCTTTAACTGGGAATGCTTTCTGAGTTTCTTCATCTTGCTTGTGTTTTCTTTTTCTGTGAACTGGGGAAGCCAAACTGTAGTTTGGCACAGTCCCAAGTGGGCCAGCAAGCGGCTTTCCGTGCGTGGGGGTTCTCGGAGTGCGGCAGGCCAGTGAATGTTTTCCCATGGACGGGTGTGCCCAGAGCCAGTGGGCCTCCAAGTGGCTTTCTGTGGACGGACATACCATGTATGGATTGGAAGAATCAATATTGTCAACGTTACTATACTATTCAAGGCAATATACAGATTCAAGTAATCCCTAAAAAAATTACCAGTGACCAGTGGAATTTATCACGGAACTAGAGCAAAATATTTTTTTTTTAAATTTGTTTGGAAATCCAGAAGACCCTCAATAGACAAACCAGTCCTGAGAAAGAAAAATGGAACTGGAGGAATCAGCCTAATTTTTAAGAATTTTTAATTTAAATATTTCATATATGAGGAACAGTGTATATATCTAAGCATATATGTTAATGAACTCTCACAAGGTCAGCACAACTGAACAGTTACTACTTAAAAAGGAATAGAATATTACCATCACCACAAAAGTCGCCCTCAACCTCCCTAGTTGTTATACCTCCTCAAACATTACCACTGTACTCACTTCTACATCCAGATATTTTATGTTTTTTATCTTTAAATAAGTGAAATCAGTACATATATTTTTTACTGTATTTGTTGTTTTTACCATTTTGATGGTAGCATTCTTTATCATCACATTGTTTTGTGTATCTATATATTTTTCATTTCTACTTCTGTACCCTATTATTTTTTATGAATATGCCACAATGTACATGTCAATTTTCTTCTAAAATCTCAGTATAAGGAAGTATAGATTATATTGCCATAAACATACTCCTCCTTCACTTTGGAGCAAATATATGCTTATTTCTGTTGGTTATATCTCAAGAAGCAAGTTGTTTCGTGATAGAGCATGCATGTATTCAACTATTGTGGATGTCATAATTTTTGCAAAGTACCAGTTTTACTTCCCCTGTCTCACAGCAATATACAAGCATTTCCACTTTTGTACATCCTCGTCAAATCTCAGTAAGTTTATTCTTTATCATGAAATTTATGGCAGTGGGTGTGTATTTACCTCACATTATTGTTAAAGGAGTTCAGAACATGTGATCCTAAAATATGCCACTCTGCCATATTAACTATTTTCAGTTAAAGACAGTTGAAAAACAGCGGATACAAGAAGAACACTCTGACTTTCCTTTTTTTATTTCTTTCTTTCTACAACCCGGAGGTGAAATTCCAATCTGAAGGGTATACTGGAAGGAAAGTAACTATCTTATACCCCACTGGGAAGTTATGATAGAGAGAATCCTGTGCAGATTTTTTTTTTTTTTTTTTTGGCCACCCTATGGCATATGGAGTTCCTGGGCCAGGGATCAGATCTGAGCCACAGTTGCAGTCTGCTGCAGCTGCAGCAGCACTGAATATTTAACCCAATGTACAGGAGATCAGACCTGCATCCCAGAACTCCAGAGATAACTCTGATCTTGTTGCTCCACAGCAGGAATTTCCGTACAAGCAGATCTTAATAAAATAATTTTATATGCCTTCAGCCTCTTCTAATAGTTGAGTTACTTTTTCACTTCTTTTTAGTCAACCTAGTATAAGAACATTTTGGTTTTGCCACTTCTTTTGGTCTGCATTCCTTTTAGAGATTCCCATGTCACATAAAACTCACATTAAATAAATTTCTATGCTTTTTCTTCTGTTGATTTCTCTTTAGTCAATTTAAATATTAGGCCCAGTCAGAAATCCCTGAGAGGGTAGAAATAAATTTTTCCCATAATGTATTGTTTCAATATGTGTTTCCTGGATCATTATGGAAGGTTAACCACATTTTAAGTTTTTTACCAGCTAATTACATATGCTTTTTTATATGTTTGAGTTGACTTCTTTCATATTTATTTTGGTTTAATTTCTATTGTTAATATTTAAAAAAAAAGATTCCCCAGTAAGGTTCTAAAATTAAGTGGGACTTAATTATTATCTGGTAAGGTAGTACAGTGCCCTCAAGTGCAAGTTCAAGAGGCTTCTCCAAGCAGAAGTTTGAAAGGGCTATATCGAAAAGGGCATATATTCCAAATGAGGCAGGATTCTACATGCAAGTCTCGGCTTACAAGGTAGACTGTGAATTCTTTCTAATTGATGGGACATACTCAGTTTTCACATCACAGATGCTGGGAAATCTGTTTCAAGCAGGTGTAATATGAGTTGCTTAAGAGCCAGCAGACCTAAGATTCCTTAGAGAAGCACATATTCCTGAAGCTTAGCAATTTTTGTTATCATTGTATTCTGGATACAAGAACTTGCTACTATATTATTGCTTATATTCACATTCTAAATTGCCTTTTTTCACATTGTTAAAAGATTTTTTATTATTTTTTTTAACTAATGAAACTTTCTAGCTTTAATGTAGCCTAAATTTGCAGACTTTTTCTTAATGATTATGGTACTTTCTAGGTTCTCCTCTTTGGAATGGATGTACTGATTTTAAAAATTACTCCTTAACCCCCAATCAATAAAATTTTATGTTTTATTTATTCAGTTATATTGGCAGTCCACCTAGAGTTGAAATTTAAGTCACAGATGTTATACTTTAATTGGACATCTAATGGATCCAGCATCTTTTATTGAAAATGTATTTCTCAGTGTTCTGCAGTGCAAAGTTTCTTGAAAATTAGTATTCTTTCATTTGTGAGTCCTTTTCTGAAATTTTTATTCTATTTTTCCTTTCTTATTGTTTCAAAATAAAAGCTTTTCCTAAGCTGTAGCTTTCTAATTCCTTAAAATAGGATAATATAAATTTGAATGTATTAGCAGATATTGTATAGAATTCTGAGTGTTTATAAAAAGTATCAAAATATTGAAATTGGAATAATTCTTTCCAAATTCCATAGCACATTAACATTGCTATGGAATTTTAATAACACAAAATTTTGTTTTTATTCTGGTGTATTTTGACCTGAATCCCTATTCATTCTTCACACACACACACAAAAAAATGTTAAAAACATATGACCACTAATAAATAACTAGCAAATTTTCACCTGATCCTTGTCAGAATTCATTAATTATAATCAGGAACATGATCTTCTGTAAGAAAAAAAAATCTTTGACACAAAATATAACCAATTTTTTAACATATGAGATACTGAGATATTCCTGTTATACAGCATTACCTTAAATCTTTCCAGTAAACCAGAGAACATATTTTTCTGTAATTTGTCAAATCATGTTTTTGCCTTTAGTTTCATTTTATTTTATTCTGCCTTGCATAATTTTTTTCCTCCCTTATGCAATTCCTTCCAGTATGCACATGACTTTAAGCTTCTTTATTTAGGGATTATATTTGGAAGTTAAAGTATATAAGCACATGGCTTTCTGAAATCAGATATTCCTATATTTAAATCTTAGGTCAGCAACTGAGAGATGTTTACCCCTGAGCAAATTGAAACTATTTATAATATTGGACCAAAATACCATGGTTATCTCTGAATTCTCGGAAACAAGGATGCATATTTCTTATAGTGGAAATTCAACAAAATTTGTTAAAGATTGAGTTATAGAATTGTCATTAAAGGGCTGTAAGATAGTGTTTGTCAAATCCCTCTGGTTCATTTAAGGCATTATTTTTTTTTCCAGAAGAGAGTATAACAAAGCTCAGAGAATATTTGAAGAATATAGTTTAATCTCAGAGATGGACTCTCAAGAACAACCTAAAATCAAATTCAATCTCGTGCATTTATTCCCAGTTAACAGATTAAACTGAAACATAGAAATCCTTAAGTATTTCAGAATAATTTCTTTGTGTTAACTTCATTCCTTTTTAGCCAGATTTTTGCAGTTCTCCTGTGGATAAATTGTTAAGCATCTTTAACACAAGGCACTTGGCAAAGAAGTGAGGACTCTCTGATCCTGGGAAGACCCAGCACAGCAATTCTCATTCCACCCTGTGGATAGAAGACTCACAGTATATACACCTTTAGAATGGAAGGCTTTGTGCTCTTCGGGTTTAACTTTTCTCCTAAACCATGAGTGCACATGGCTTTATCTCTCCAATCCTAGGAGAGCTGTGGAAACAAAGTTAGGACTCAGAATATCAGATTAATAGAGCAGATTTGATGCTACTGCAGCAATCCTATTTTGAGAGTAGATATAGACATTTGCTTAAACTCCATTGTGTCTGTATTTCTGTGTTTACTCATTTTTCATAATATTCACAGCGCTTCTGAGAAAATGTGAGTCAGAGGAATAGTTTCTCTCCTTGCCCAATTTGCTTTCAGGAATCAGAGTATGTGTGACTGACCATCTAAGTTTAACTCAACTATTTTGTTCCACTTGAAGAAATTTAATTAAAAAAATAAATCTCTGTCTGGGTCATCTTGACCAATAAGATTAGTATTATTTTCTTTTTTGTCTTTTTGCCTTTTCTAGGGCCACTTCCTGCAGCATATGGAGGTTCCCGGGCTAGGGGTTGAATCGGAGCTGCAGCCACTGGCCTACGCCAGAGCCACAAGCAATGCAGTGTCCGAGCCATGTCTGCAAACTACACCACAGCTCACGGCAATGCCAGATCCTTAACTCACTGAGCAAGGCCAGGGAATCCAACCTGCAACCTCATGGTTCCTAGTCGGATTCGTTAACCACTGCACCACGACGGGAACTCCAAGATTATTTTTGATTCATGGCAAATAATGAGCCAAAATATTCTTGCAGTAAGAATGCTAAAGACTAAAATGACCTTAGCTCTTCTCTTAGCAAGAAAACCATCTGTAAAGGAAAATTGCCATATGCAGACTGGTATAAGAAGCTTTAACACCTTTTCTTTCCCCAAATACAAATTTAGATTATCACAAATAAACTCTAAAGAAAAATATTTTATACTCTCATAGTTCCTTAAAAATATTGTTAATTTGAGACATCTTTGAGATAGTTCTATGGGCCAACCTAAATATTTCCCACATAGAATTCAGTCATTTTGTTTTATTTCAAGCTTTGTATACTAGTATTTTATTGAGTATATTGAGCCAAAAATATGTGCAAGTAACAGAATAAATGCAGTCTATTCATATGCTCGTCCTATTAATTTTAGTTAGGAATATCTTCCCAGTGTGGAAGACTAATCCTTAAATAAATAGTACATCTTACTTTGAATTTAATAGGACCATAAAAATGTTGCTACCAAATACCCTGGCTTATTTTCTCATAATTCCTTTGATTCTTATTGCCATATTATTCTCATAGAGAATTCAGATGACTGGCTCAGAATCAGTTAAATAAATGTCAAATTTATAATTTCCTGCTGACAGATATTGAAAGAAATAGTATATATTGCCATGTAAGATCATAATTACATTTATGAATACTTGAGTGCATCTTCTTTTATATTTAAGCAAAGGGAAAACATGTTGCTGGTTATAAGTAGCATTAAAATGCTCTAACATATACATTTGTGAAAATATTAAAAATGTAAAGGATTGTAAAAAATCAAATATATCTATTTAAAATTTTAAGTGATTTTTTTTCTCAGAAGGTGAGAAATTTGAAGTGACTTAAAGAAGGATGAAAGGTGACTGTGGTTTGTTGTGGGGGAAAGACATTGGAGGCAAAACTCTTAGGTATATTCATCAGTGGTGCATTTCTCTGGAGGTGGCCATTTTCAGAAAATTTGGCCCCACCCATCAGCACTGAGAAGCCCCAGGCCAAAAATAATCCAGCTGGGATCACAGCCACACCCCTCAGTAAAGAAGCTGCCTAAAGATTCCCCAGGCACACAGCCACCTCTAATCTCATCCAGAGACAAAACCCCACCCACCAGAGGGATAAGAATCAGCTCCACCTACAAGAGGGCAGGCACCAGATCCTCCCATCAGGAAGCATACAGCAAGCCCACATACCAAGTTTAGCAACAAGAGGGGCAGACACCAGAAGTAAGAGAAGCTACAACTCTATTATCTGTAAAAAGGTCACCACACCAAAAACCTATAAAAAGGAAAAGACATAAAACTATAACTCAGATAAGGGAGAAAGAAAAAACCCCAGAAAAACAGGTAAGTGATCAGGAGATTCTCAGCCTCCAGGAAAAAGACTTTAGACAGTTGATGCTGAAGATGATGCAAGACCTTGGAAGTAAACTGGAGGCAAGGTGGATAACTTACAGCAAACACTGAGCAAATAAATACAAGATATAAAGTTTAGCAAGCAGAGATACAAAATACAGTAACTGAAATAAAAAATTCATTAGAAGCAACCAACAGCAGAATACAGGAGACAGAAAAATGAATGAGTGAGGTGGAGGACAGACTAGTGGAAATTATAGATGCAGAACAGAAAAGAGAAAAAAGATCAAAAAGAAATGAAGAGTCTCAGAGAAATCTGGGTAAACATTAAATGCACCAACATCCATATTATACCGGTGCCAGAAGGATAAAAGAGAAGGGGACAGAAAAACTATTTGAAGAGATATTAGCCAAGAATTTCCCTAACATGGGAAAGGAACCACTCACTCAAATCCAGGAAACACAAGTATCATAGAAAATAAAAGCAAGGAGGAATATCCTGGGACACATATTATTCAAACTGACCAGAATTAAAATTGAGACAGTATTGAAAGAAGTTAGGGAAAAGAAACAAGTCACATACAAGGGAACCCCAATAAGGTTATTGGCAGATTTTTCAGCAGAAACTCTGCAGATCAGAAGGGAGTGTCATGATATATTTAACGTGATGAAAAGGGAAAAAAAAAACCTCCAACCAAGATTACATTACCCAGTAAGGTGCTCATTCAGACTTGAAGGAGAAATCAAAAGCTTTACAGATAAGCAAAAACTAAGAGAAATCAGCAACACTAAACCAGCTTTAAAACAAATACTAAAGGAATTTCTCTAGGCAGAAAGAAAAGCCCACAACCAGAAACGAAAATACAAGTGACAAGGCTCACCAGTAAAGACATATATACAGTAGAGATACTAAATAAGCCATGCACAATCATGGTACCAAAATCAGAATCCATGAGAAGATGAGGGTATAAATGCAGGATACTGGAGATATACTTGGCAATTAAGAGAACAACAACTTAGCTCATGGCAACATTAGATCCTTCCACTGAGTGAGGCCAGGGATCAAATCCACATCCTCATGGATCCTAGTTGGGTTCATTGCCACTGAGCCAGGATGGGAACTCCCTCAAAATTCTGTGACAGATTTTTGGTCAAGGTGTTTCCATTAAAAGTACCAATTTTAAAAACTAAAAACCTAAGAGGGAGATGGGATTAAGATGGCAGAATAGAAGGATTGGAGCTCAGCTTCTTTCCTAAAAACAACAAAATCTACAACTAAATGCTAAGTAATCTTCAACCAAATGGACCAGAAACCTTCAAAAAGATATCCTACTCCAGAAGACAAAAGGAAGCCACATCAAGAGGTAGGAGGGGCAATTATGTGATATAAGAAACAAACCCCATACCTCCTGGATGGGAAGCCTCACAGACTGGAAAGTAATTGATTTATAGAGACTCCCCTACAGGAGTAAGAGTTCTGAGCCGACATCAAACTCCCACGTATGGGGATCTGGCACTGGAAGAAAGAGCCCCTGGAGCATCTGGCGTTGAAGGCCAGTGGGGCTTGTGTGCAGGAGCTCTGAGGGACTGGGGGAAATGGAGACCCTATTCTTAAAAGGCTCACACAGAATTTCACGTGCACTGGGTCCCAGGGCAAAGCAAAGTGTCCATAGGAATCTGGGTCAAACCTGATTGCAGTCCTCGGAGGACCTCCTGGGAAAATAGGGGTGAATGTGGCTTGTTGCAGGGGAATGACATTGGAAGCAAAACTCTCAAATACTCAGCAGTGCCTTTCTCTGGATGTGGCCATTTTAGGAAAATCTGGCCCCACCTATTAGCTCTGAGAAGCCATAGGCCAAACAACAATCCAGGTGGGATCATAGCCCCACCCCTCAGTAAACAGGCTGCCTAAAGACCCCTCAGGCACTCAGCTGCCTCTAATCCCATCCAGAGACAAAGCCCCACCCAGAAGAGGGTTAGGAATCAGCTCCAACTATCAGTGGGAAGGCATCAGTCCCTCCCATGAGAGGCCTACAGCAAGCCTCCCTACCAAATTCAGCCACAAGGGGGGAAGACACCAGAAGTAAGAGAGGCTACAACCCTATTATCTGTAAAAAGGTCACCACACCAAAAACCTATAAAAATGAAAAGACAGAGAACTATAACGCAGATGAGGGAGAAAGAAAAAAACCCTAGAAAATCAGCTAAGTGATCAGGAGATTCTGAGTCTCCAGGAACAAACTTTAGACTGTTGATGCTGAAGATGATGCAAGACATTGGAAATAAACTGGAGGCAAAGATGGATAACTTACAGGAAACACTGAGCAAAGAGATAACAAGATGTAAAACTTAAAAAGAGATGCAAAATACAATAACTGAAATAAATAATTCACTAGAAGCAGCTAACAGCAGAATACAGGAGGCAGAAGACTGAATAAGTGAGGTGGAAGACAGACTAGTGGAAATTATGGATGCAGAACAGAAAAGAGAAAAAAGATTGAAAACAAATGAAGAGAGTCTCAGAGAACTCTGGGACAACGTTAAACGCAACAACATCCTTATTATAGGGGTGCCAGAAGGAGAAGAGAGAGAGAAGGGGACAGGAAAATTATTTGAAGAGATAATAGCCAAAAACTTCCCTAACATGGGAAAGGAACCACTCACTCAAATCCAGGAAGCACTACGAGAACCATATAAAATAAAACCAAGGAGGAACACCCCAGGACACATATTAATCAAACTGACCAAAATTAAAGACAAAGAGAAAATCTTGAAAGCAGACAGGGAAAAGAAACAAATAACATGCAAGGAAACCCCGATAAGGCTATTGGCAGATTTTTCAGCAGAAACTCTGCAAGTCAGAAGGGAATGGCATGATATACCTAAGATGATGAAAGGAAAAAACCTCCAACCAAGATTACATTACCCAGCACGGCTCTCAATCAGATTTGAAGGAGAAATCAAAAGCTTTACAGATAAGCAAAAGCTAAGAGAAATCAGCAAAACTAAACAAGCTTTAAAACAAATACTAAAGCAACTTCTCTAGGCAGAAAAAACAAAAGGCCACAACTCGAAACAAAAAAAGTGACAAGGCTCACCAGTAAAGGTATATACACAGTTAAAATATGAAATTATCCATGCACAATTATCCCACCAAAATCAGAAATCATGAGAAGAGATGAGTACAAATGAAGGGCACTGGAGATGCACTTGCAATTAAGAGGCCAACAACTTAATACAATCTCATATATATATATATATAGACTCTCATATCAAAACTTCAGAATACATACAAACCAAACATCTACAATTGATACACAAATAAGAAAAATCAACTCAAATACAACACTAAAGATAGTCATCAAACCAGAAGAGGAGAGAACATGAGAAAAAGGGATAAAAAAATAGCAACAAAAACAAATCCAAAACAATTAATGAAATTGTAATAAGAACATACATATCAATAATTGCCTTAAATGTTAATGAACTAAATGCCCCAACTAAAAGACATAGACTGGCTGAATGGATACAAACACAAGATCCATATATAAGCTATCCTCAAGAGACCCACTTTTTCTATAGGGACACATACAAATGGAAAGTGAGAGGATGGAATATTCCATGCAAACAGAAATCAAAAGAAAGCTGGAGTAGCAATACTCCTAACAGACAAAATAGACTTTAAAATGAAGAATATTTTAAGGGACAAGGAAGGTCACTACATAATGAACAAAGGATCAATCCAAGAAGAAGATAACAATTTTAAATATCTATGCACCCAACATAGGTTCACCACAATATATAAGGCAACTGCTAACAACCTTAAAAGGACAAATCAACAATAGCACAATCATAGTGGGGACTTTTATTTCTTTTACTTCTCTGACTGCACTTACAGCAATGGACAGATCATCCAGACAGAAAATCAATAAGGAAACACAGGCCCTGAATGAAGCATTAGAAGATGGACTTAATAGATATTTGTAGGACATTCCACCCAAACACAACCAAATACACATTCTTCTAAAGTGCACACTGAGCATTCTCTAAGATTGATCACATCCTGGGCAACAAATCCAACCTCAGTAACTTTTAGAAAATTGAAATAATATCAAGCATCTTGTCTGACCACAACACCATATGACTGGAAATCAACAACAAGAAAAAACTTGCAAAAAACAAACACGTGGAGACCAAACAACATGCTACTAAACAACCAATGCATCACTGAAGAAATAGAAGAGGAGATTAAAAAATACCTAGAAGCAAATGACAACAAAGATACAACACTCCAAAACCTATGGGATGCAGCAAAAGCCATTCTAAGAGGAAAGTTTATAGCCATACAAGCCTACCTCAGGAAGCTCAAATAAACAACCTAACTTTACATCCAAAGCACTAGAAAGAGAATAGACAAGACCTAAAGTCAATAGAAGGAAAGAAATCATAAAGATCAGAGAAGAAATCAATGAAATTGAAACAAAGAAAACCAAAGAAAAAATCATTGAAATTAAAGCTTGTTCTTTGCAAAGATTAATAAAATTGATAAACGCTTAGCCAGACTTATCAACAAAAAGAGAGAGAGGACTCACATCAATAAAACTGGAAATGAAAAAGAAGTAGCAATGGATATCACAGAAATACAAAAGATCACAAGAGACTACTATATGCAACTATATACCAATAAAATGGAAAACCTAGAAGAAATGGACAAATTCGTAGAAAAGTATAGTCTTCCAAGACTAAACCAAGTTGAAATAGAAAAGATGAATGGACCAGTCACAAGTACTGAAGTTAAAACTGTGATTAAAAAACTTCCAACAAACAAAAGTCCAGGACCAGATGGCTTCACAAGCGAATTCTATCAAACATTTAGAGAAGAGCTAATATCTATCCTTCTGAAACTCCTCCAAAAATTGCAGAAGGAACACTCCCAAACTCATTCTGTGAAGCCACCATTCCTCTGATATAAAAATCAGAAAAGATACCACAAAAAAAGAAAACTACAGGTCAATTTCACTGATGAACATTGATGCAAAAATCTTCAACAAAAATACTAGCAAACAGATTCCGACAATGCATTAATAGGATTGTACACTATGATCAAGTGGTATTTATCCCAGGGAGGCAAGGATACTTCAATATCAGCAAATCAATCACTGTGATACACCACATTAACAAACTGCAGAATAAAAATCATATGATCCTCTCAATAGATGCAGAAAAAGCCTTTGACAAAATCCAACACCCATTTCTGATAAAAAAACCCTTCAGAAAGTGAGCACAGAGGGAACCTACCTCAACCAAATAAAGGCCATATATAATGAACTCAGAGCTAACATCATTCTCAATGGTGAAAGAAAGAATTCCTGCTGAGATCAGGGACATGACAAATATGTCCGCTCTTGCCACTATTATTCAACATAGTTTTGGAGTCCTAGCCATAGCAATCAGAGAAGTAAAAGAAATAAAAGGAATCCAAATTAGAAATGAGGAAATAAATTTATCACTATTTGCAGATGCCATGATACTATACCTAGAGAATCCTAAGGACTCTACCAGAAAATTGTTAGAGCTCATCAATGAATTTGGCAGTCACAGGATAGAAAATTAATACATAGAAATCAACTGCATTTCTATATACTAACACTTCCTAACACCATACAGAAAAATAAACTCAAAATAGATTAAAGACCAGAAAATATAAAACTCTTAGGGGAAAACATAGGCCAAACACTCTCCAACATAACATAACATCTTGGAGGTCCCGTCATGGTGCATTGTTAATGAATCCGACTAGGAACCATGAGGTTGCGGGTTCAATCCCTGCCCTTGCTCAGTGGGTTAACAATCTGGCATTGCCATGAGCTGTGGTGTAGGTCGCAGATGCAGCTCGGATCCTGCATTGCTGTGGCTCTGGCATAGGCTGGCAGCTACAGCTCCGATTTGACCCCTAGCCTGGGAACCTCCACATGCCACAGGAGCGGCCCAAGAAATAGCAAAAAGACAAAAAAAATCTTCTCAGATCCACCTCTTAGAGTAATGACAATAAAAACAAAAATAAACAAATAAGACTTAAACTTAAGAGTTTCTGCACAGCAAAGGAAACCCTAAACAAAACGAAAAGAGAACCCATAGAATGGGAGAAAATCTTTGCAAATGAATTGACTGACAAGGGATTATTCTCCAAAATTTATAAACACCTACAGCTCAATATCAAAAAAATGGACAACCCCATCAAAAAATGGGCAGAAGATCTAATCGGGCAATTCTCCATAGAAGACATACAGGATGGCCAAAAAACCCATGAAACGATGTTAAACATCTCTATTTATTAGATAATTGCAAATCAAATCCACTATAAGGTACCACCTTACACTGGCCAGAATGTCTACAAACAATAAGTGCTGGAGAGGGTGGGGAGAAAAAGGAACCCTAGTACATTGTTAGTGGAATTGTAAATTGGTGCAGCCACTGTGGAAGACAGTATGGAGACTCCTCAGAAAACTGAAAATAGAATTACCATTTGATCCAGCAATCCCACTCCTGCACATCTATCCAGAGGAAGTCACAACTTGAAAAGACACATGTACTCCAATATTCATTGCAGCACTATATACAATAGTCAAGACATGGAAACAACATAAATGTCCTTTGACAGAGGAGTGGGCCAAGAAGCTTGGTACATATACACAAAGGAATATTACTTAGCCATTAAAAGAAATGAAATAATGGCATTTTTAGCAACATGGATGGACCTAGAAGTTATCATGTGAAGTCAGTCAGACAATGAGACACCAACATCAAATGCTATCACTTACATGTGGAATCTAAAAAAAAGACACAATGAACTTTGCAGAACAGACAGTGACTCACAGACTTTGCAAAACTTATGGTTTCCAAATGAGACAGGTTTGGGGGTGGGAGGATGCATGAAGGGTTTGGGATGGAAATGCTATAAAATTTAGTTGTGATGATTGTTGTACACCTATAAATGTAATAAATTTCATTGAGTAATTAAAAAAATTAAGTACCAGATATCATTCAGTTTTATACTATGACTCAGAAAATTCTACAAGTTATGCTTTAAAAATTAAATGTAACATTTACTTTGCAAGTAAATTTTCCCCATGGCTTTTAATAGAAGCCATACTAGTCAGGATCCAGTGAGCTCTTTTGATCATGCCCCTCATCATATTTCAGCATTTCCCTGCTAGTCTTAGTTTAGTGAAACTTGTAGGAAATGGTTATTGGAATTTGCACAATATATTTTTAAATGTTCAGTCTTTTAATATGGTGAATTACATTAATTGGTTTTGAAATGTTAAGTCAGTCTTTGATTCCTATATACCCCACTTGGTTTTGATATTTAATCGATTTATATATTACTGGATTGTCATTTGTTTTCCTGGTTCTTATTTCAGAAAAACAGTGGACTCATGAGTTAGATACTATTCATGCTTCAATTTTATTGAAAAAGTATCAATGGAATTGATATATTTCCTTGCCCTCAATAAACGTATCTAGACCTGAAGATTTCTTTGTGGAAAGAGTTCTAATTACAAATTTGATTAATTATTCTGGGAACACTTATTTTTTTCTTTTTCAGTGAATTTTGGTAAGTGTATCTTTCAAAAAATTTATCTATTTTATCTGAATGGTTGAATTTTTTTACTTTAAATTACTGTAATATTAACATGTTATTTTAATATCTGTAAATACTTTAAATATAGTGAGACTTTTTTCCTATGGTTCAGCATATTATTTGTCTTGATCAAAGTTCATATGCACTAGAGAACTATATATACATATATATATACATATATACACACGCCCACACACACAAACTGCCAACAATATAGATCAGGTGGGGTTTTCTACAGATGTAAATTATATTAATTTTGTTGATTACATTGTCCAACAATGTTATAATTTACAGACTTTTCTCTACCTTTTTTTATCAGTTATTGACAGAGAGGAATTTAATTCCATGAGCATAATTGTGAATTTATCTATTTTCTTGACATTCATATTAATTTTTGATTCATATAGTTTGAAGCTCTGGTATTAGGTGTATTCCTTCTTGATAAGGTGAAACATTTGTCAATTTATTAATCTATTTATGATCCTCTTTTCCCTGATAATATTTCTAATTATTAAATCCACTTCGACTGCTATCAGTTCAACTAATCCAGTTTTCTTTGGATTATTATATCATTTATAATCTTAAAATTATAATGTATTGTGCTTTTATATTAAAATGAAGTATCTGATAGACATCATAAAGTTGGAATTTGTTCTTTTTTCTTTCTTGATAATCTCTGCTTTTTAATTAGATTTTGAGAATTAACTTAATGTGATTATTTTTACATTTAGATATAATGGACTGAGCTGCATCTTGTATTATGACAATAAAGAGCATACCTTCAATGTGGGAGAAGAAAGCTAGAAGTGTTTTGGATCAAAGGCACAGCCTAGCTGCCATATCTGCCCTGGACTACTTTGTGAGTGTGATATATCTTTTTAAAATTTTTCTTTTCTTAGTCTATGTATGTCTTACAGCTGAATATAAATTATATGTATATTCTAACTAATATAGCATTACTCCTAGACTCTGGAGCTGTGTCAAATTTTGCAATATATATCTTAGAATTTTAATCAAAATCAGGTTAAAAATAGTTAGCACAGTGAGAGCTATGATGAATTATCAAGAATGTAACATTGTAAAAATGGTAAGTAAAATTATGGATTACTTTCTCTAAGTCAACTACTAAAAGCAACTTATTTGAATATATGCAATGACACTATACTACTTAAAGAATTATAATGATGCAGTTTTGTTTTTAATAGGAACACTCAGTAAATATGTCCTATAAGGAATTTATTGACATCAAAATTTTTGTACTAAGATTTAAGATTGAAAAGAAAAAATTTGGTGTTTTCCTCTAAAGTGTAATTTATATGCATTTTTGAAATATTTTTCAGTTACGTCTTACATTTTATTTAACACTACCACTAGAATATATATTTTACGGGATAAAATTATTTTAAAAATGAGGAAAATAGAATCCTCTGAGTTTAAATACGCTTATGTTGAAATAGATTAGAAATTCTTATTTTTAGCACATGTATACTTGATATGAAATTAAATATTTCTTTTCCTTGACTTGAGATTATTAACATATTTTCTATTTTCTCTGTAGGCTTGTTTATTTTTTTTCATCCTACATTTCTTTTCTACTTGCATACTTAGATTTCCAACATTTTTTCTTAAAGATGTAAACCAACTGTGCTAATTATATTACTCTGAAATCTAAAGATTTTTATTCTTCTATTTCTTTGCAATGACCTCTGCTTATATGTAGATAAATATTTGCTGACTTTACAATTTGAGTTCTGACAACCCAAGTACAAATCCTTCTGAGAATATTTCCGTTAAAAGGAAACAAAATCTTCTTTTCTTAGAATATTCTTTGTTGGTAAGATTCATATTGTTTTTCTCTTGGTGACCTTTATATAGTTGGTCATATCTTTGAAGTTACCACTATTTTAAAGGTGTGCTTATCTGAAAATATCCTTTATATTCTGAGACTAATTCATTATGTGACACCTCAGGTGAAGTTATGTAATTAATGTTATTTTGTAATTAATGTATTGGAAAACTTCTGCTTTTCTATGCCTTCTTCCAACATCTGCATAGTTAGTTTTTCTGTGGCTTTAATTTGCATAAAATTTCCATTGTAATATTCAAAATTGTGTCCTTTCTTTTCATTTTGTTAAAAAATGTGTTTTATTTTGTTCTTGGATATCTCGATTTTACTGAAAATAGCACCTGAAAACATTGTCCTTTCACTGTCCTTACATTTTAGCTGCAGTATGAGTAGTTCTGCCTTGGCTTTGTAATATAATGTCTACTTATCACAGTATAATATAAATTATATTTGAAAATATTGTGTTAATTCAGTTGATAATGTTTTATTATTGCCTCAGTTTATTCAATCATGTTTTCCTATAGTTTATAATGTTAAGTACACTATTATTACCACTGAGAATTGTCTTACTTTGGTCTCTACTCACCCAATCCCTTCCCTTTTCTCTATCATATTAAGAACATTCTTTATTGTTTTAAATCTTAATGGACATCATATTATTGGTTATAAACTTCTTAAATTTATTCACATAACTCTGTCATGTTTACTTCTATATTCAGTAAATATTTGTTAAATAATGATTATTTGATGAAGCCACTCCAGAAGTCACATTGACTTCTTTATATGTTTATTCATTCTCTAATTAGGATATTAATTAATAAAATTATTTTTTCACTTCAAACACATACTGAGGACCATTATTGACACTAAGGAAACATACTCATTCCCTTAGCAAAACTGATAGTCTGAGTTTTGCTTTGAAGACAACTGAATCTCTCTGAAATTATCAACTTTAGATCCATGGGATAATACCTATACTTTTTCTTAAATATAGAAAAATTGATTTTACTTTTATACAGTTATTGCAAATTCCAACATAATGTAACTTTTCATATGGTTTATGCTTTCAATTTCATTTCAGTAGGCAATTTCTTCTTGATAAAAGTGCATCTAGGCAATTATTCAATTATATTTTCCTTCTCCAAACTTTGAGATAATTATAAGAACATCATATATTCTAGACAATTTTCATTAAACAGAAGCTTATAAATTATATCTGCACAATTGAAGACAAACTAATCATATTGTCTTCTCATTTTTGTAAACCATGGTTATAATTTTGTTCCTCCCTTTATCTTTAAATATATATAAAATACCAAAGATTTTCAGAAAGGCATAATACAATAGGGAATATCCCCCATATTTCTCAGAGGTAAATTTATGCTAGATAAATGTGTATAAAGTAAGTTAGTCCAGAAAATGGAAGGGGACAATTTAATGCATATTTGTTGAACATCTACCAGGATTTTATGTAATGTAACTTAATTCTATTTAATTCAATTCTAATGTCTAGAGTGTTCTTCTCTTTAGAGCTCAGGTAGTTAATTTCTTCTCACTTTTCCTGTCTCAGCTCAAGTGAAAAATACCTGAAAAAAAAATCGTCTTAATTGATCTCAGAATCTAAATAAAATAGATAACAATTTACTCTACTTATTAAGCCTATTTTGTCCGTTTCAACAAATGATATATTTGATGTATTTTTAAACTAATGAATAGATAGAATTAGCTAGTCTACCCTAACATATCTTGATTTCCTCATTCCCTTCATAATAGTCAATCAAAGCAATTGTCAACATTTCTAGAATCTTCCCTTCAGGTAATGCATTCAGGTGAATTTACACACTCACTTACTAACTATATTGTCTCACTGTGACATAGATTTCTAGGGTCCCATATTCCTTTGGCCACCTTCCAATCCAACAATTTAACTCAGATTCCCAACATTGGAATATTCTGAAAATACTTCTAATATCAAATACTGAATCAGTTATTATTTAGTGTATAAGACTGAAAATCATCTGGGTATTTTAACAAAACCAAGTCAAGTCAACATAGAAAATATACAGAAATGTTTAATGGGTTGGAGGAGTGGTTTCTAGGCCAGGCCTCTAGCAAATACCCAAAATTAGCATTGCATTTCTCAGATCTGGAGCCTGTACTGGAGCTAGTGAGAAAAAGGCATACCTCTGATGCTACTATTGCTGCTGTTGTGACTGCTTCTTTATACTCATGAACAGGTAGATTGAGACTTCCTGACATTTTCACAAGCAATATTGAAACACATAAAATTGGAGCATGGACACTGGAACATGGAGTAATACCCATCTGACATCCAACTGCCTCTTGACACCAATAAACATGGAAAATATGAATTAAAGGCTGCTACAAAAAAGCTCACATCTCCATAGTTTTGTAGCCAACAGAATAACAATTAAAAGTTAGCACATTAGCCTTACCTAATTTTTTTACTTCTAACCCTTATGTTACTACATTTACTTGATGTAACTATATTTTCCCCATTGGTAAAAGGAGAAACTAGATGGCAGACACTATTTTACTGTGATTTCTCAACATTATAAGATAAAATACTCAATGGCAACAAATATTTTAAAGCTCTTAGGGATACATTTAATAAACCCTTTATAATGACATCTTGGAAAATTATATTACATAATGGAAGATTTGTATAATTGCAATAGCATACCATGTTAGTGGACATTAAAACAATTAAAACAATATCATAAAGAAGTGAGTTTTCCACACATACATTTTAAAATAAGAATAATAATCAAAACATAAAAATTATAATGTAACTTGGAAAATTAAAGTTTTATAAAAATATAAAAGCTCAAAATCAGCAAAGACATTTTTTTTTACAAAGAAGAATAGGGAGAAGAATAAATCTTGAAATATCATAGTCCTTGATTTCTACTATACTACAAAGCTACAATGCTATAGTAATCAAAATAGTATGGTACTAACACAGAAGTAGCACATCGATCATTGCAATAGAATAGAAAGCCCAGAAGTGAAACCACACACTTATATGGTCAACTAATCTACAACATGGGAGGCAAGCATATACAGTGGAGAAAAAATAGCCTCTTCAAATAGTGGTGTTGTGAAAGCTGGACAGCTTATGAAAGAGAATCAAAATGGACTAATTTGCACACCATATACAAAAATAAATTATAATAGGTTAAACACTTAAATTATAGACCTGAAACTATAATTCCTAGAAGAAAACATAGGAAGTATACCTTTTGACACTTACCTTGGCAATGCTTTTTTGGCTACATTCCCTCAAGCAAGAAAAACACAAGCAAAAATAAGCAATTGGGACAATATCAGACTAAAAAGGTTTTGCACAGCTGAAGAAACTATCAACCAAACAAAAGTGCTGCCTAGGGAATGGTAGGTTATATTTAAAAACAGTATGTCTGATAAGAAGTTCATGTCCAAATATACAAATAAATAATGAAACTCAACATCAAAAAAGCAATCAACAAGATAAAAAATAGACTGGAGGCCTGAAAATAGAATTATTTTTTTTTCCAAAGAAGACAGACAGACTAAAGACACATGAGAAGATGTTCAACATCACTAATCATCAGGGAATTGGAACTCAAAACTAGAATGAGATATCACCTCACACCTGTCAGAATGGTTATTATCAAAAAAATAAATAACTAGTGTTGATAATGATCTGGAGAGAAGAGAACTTTCTTTGTACAATGTTAGTGTAAATTGATATTGGTGTAGCCAGTATGTGCAAAAAATGAAATCTCCTCAAAAATTTTTAAAAATAGAACTACCATACGATCTGCCAGTTCTATTTCTAGATATTTTTTTTCAAATCAAACAAAATTATATTTCAATAATTTGAAAATATATATTCACCCCTATATTCATTGCAATAGTGGAAATAGGGAAAAATCACACACTTAAAGGGAACAGAACCAGCTTGGGCATAAAACTTTGGGCTTCTGCTCCAGCAACCAAGGATTAGATTCCACTCCTAATTAGTCATCAGCTTCCATTGGGCAGAGGAGAAGTCCTGTCTCACACCCAGCACCAACTCTATCTGTTCCTTCTCCAGCTCCACCATTTGCCAAAGTGAGAGCTGCCAGCAAACCCTAGCAAAAGATGTGGCATATGTCCATTTCAACTCCAGATCTCCCAACAAAGGCACTGGGCACATGCAGTCAAATAGGGATGCTCCCACATAACAGCACTCCTTCAAAACTGAAATAGGGAACAGTATCACTGAAATTCATAGAGGCAAAGAAGCATAAGCAAGGTGGAAATGCAAAGGAACTACTCTCAGTTGAAAGAGCAAGAGAAACCCTGAAAAAATAAGTAATAAGATAAATATTCTGTAAAATAAAGCACTCAAAGCATTGGTAATAAAAATGTTAACTAATTCATTTTCAATGTAAACATTTTCAATGAGGAACTAGAAAATATATAAAAAGAACAATCAGAAAGGAATAACTCAATAGCTGAAATTAAAAAAAAAAAAAGAGGAATTTCCATTATGGCTCAGTGGTAATGAACCTGACTAGTATCCATTAGTATGTGAGTTTGATCCCTGGCCTTGCTCAGGAGTTTAAGGATCTGACATTGCTGTGAGCTGTGGCGTAAGGTGCAGATGCAGCTCAGATCTGGCATTGCAGTGACTGTGTAATAGGCTGGTGACTATTGCTCTGATTCTGCCCCTAGCTTGGCAACCTCCATATGCCACAGGTGTGGCCCTAAAAGCAAAAAAGAGAAAAAGAAAAATAAAAGAAAGAATAAATAGTACACTAAGTGATATAGAAAAACACTTATGTGCTCTGAAAGATAAATAAAGAAAATTGCCCAACAAAAAAGAGTAAAATGAAAAACAATTTAAAAACTGAAAATGATTTGGAGTTCCCATCATGGCACAGTGGTTAATGAATCTGACTAGGAACCATGAGTTTGCAGGGTTCTATCCCTGGCCTCACTCTGGTTAATTATCTGGTGTGGCTGTGGCTGTAGCATAGGCCAGCAGCTGTAGCTCCAATTTGACCCCTAGCCTGGGAACCACCATATTCCATGGGTGTGGCACTAAAAACCAAAAAAAAAAGAAAAGAAAACAATTTAAGAGATCTCTATGAAACTATCAAGCACACTAACATTCATATTATAGGCATCCCAGAAGGAGAAGAGAGAAAGAAGAGGATCAAAAATATACTGGAATAAATTATGGTTGAAAACTTCTCACATCTTTCCTGAAGAATGAGAGAGATATCCAGGTACAGGAAGCACAGATGATACCAAATAAGATTAACTCAAATATATTCATAGTGAGACATATCATAATTAAGGGAAATAAAGAAATCTAAATACAGCAAAAGAAAAAGAGTCATGTTTAAGGAAATTCTCATAATGCTGTCAGCTGATTTTTCTGAAGAAACTTTGCAGGACAGAAGGAAATGGCATGATACGAAGTGCTCAAATGATAAAAACCTGCAGCTTAGGTAAATTTACCCAGTAATTTATCATATAGAATAGTAGAGATAAACTGAACTGTTTCTCTAAGAGGGAAAGAAGTAAGAATTGATGGGAAATGAAAAATCCCAGCAGGAAAAGGAAGTCTATAGTAAGGACCGAAGAGAAACCACTTAAATAAGGCAGCACAAAGATAAAAGTCAAAAAAACCCACAAAAGCAACTATAACTGCAATGAACAATTAAGAGATATGCATGAAAATAGAAAATATAACATAAAAACACAAAATGTGAGGGAAGGGAGTAGATCATTTTGAATGCTTTTGAAAATAATGACTATAAGTTTAAAATAAGTAGATATAGGTCAACATATATGAACCCCATGGTGACCACAAACTGACAATCTACAGTAGATACACAAAGATAAGAAAGGAACAAAAGCATACTGATAAGAGAAAACATCAAACCATAATGAAAGAAGCAATAAGAAATAAATGTGAAGAACTACAAAAGCAACTAGGAAACAAGTATTATAATGAAAATTATTGTCTACCTATCAAAATTACTTTAAATATTAATGAAAAATGCTTCAATAAAACAATATCATATAGCAGATTGGATCAAAACCAAGATTTGTGTATGTACTGTGTACAAAAGCCTCACTTCAGAGCTAAATTCACAAACAGACTGAAAGTGAGTGGATGGAAAAATATATTTCATTCAAATGGAATCAAGAAAGCAGGCATAGCAATCTTCATATCAGCAACAAATAGATTTAAAACAATGTCTAAAAAAGAGAAAGACATTATATAATATAAAGGGATAAATAGAAAAAGAGGATATACACTTGTTAACATATATGCACTAAATACATGAGCTCATAAAAATATAAAGCAAATACTAATGGGCATGAAAGGAGAAATTGGCAATGACACAGTCACAGTAGGAATCTAACACTTCACTGATATCCACAGATCATCCAGATGGAAAATCAATGAGACAACAGTGGATTAAATGAGACAGCAGATCTATTGATTTAATATATATCTAAGGTCATTACATCCTTAAAGAACAGAATATACACTCATTTCAAGTGCACATGGAATATCCTTCAGGATAGATTACATAATAGGCAACAAAACAAGTCTCAAACTTAAGAGGATAGAAATAACATCAAACTTTTTTTTCCAACCACACTCTTTAAAACTAGAAATCAATTACAGAAAGAAGAATGAGAAAAGAACAAACATGTGGATACAAAACAACATGCTACTATAAAACAGGGGATCAATGAAGAAATTAAGGATGAAGCTAGAAAATGCCCAGAGACAATGGAAAATGAAAACTTTTCAAAACCTGTGGGTTACAGAAAAAGCAATTCTAACTGGAAATTTTATAGAGATGCAAGCCTTCCTCAAGAAGAGTGTCTCACACCCAGCACCAACTCTAGCCATTTTTGAGTATATACCTGGGAAAAATGAAAACACTAATTTGAAAAAAAATACATGTATTCCAATGTTCATAGAAGCACTATTCACAATATCAAATTTATGGAAGCAACTCAGGTGTCCATTAATAGATGAATGGATAAAAAAGATATATCATATATACATAGGTATGTATATATAAATGTGTGTTTATATATATATATATGCACACACATTGCAATATTAACCATAAAAAATGAAATTCTATCATTTGTTGCAATGTGTGTAGAACTAGAGAATAAGATATTTAGTGAAATAAGTCAGGCAGAGAGAGAATGCTGTATGATATCATGTGGAATCTAAAAATTAATGCAAATGAATGTGTATAACAGAAGAGAAACAGACTCACAAATGCACAAAACAAACAAATGCAGTTACTAATGGGGATAGGGAAGGAGAGAGGTGAAAATTAGGCATATGGGATTAGGAGATACAAATTACTATGTATAGAATAGATAAGCACCAGGATATATTATGTAGCACAGGTAATTATAGCCATTATCTTATAATGACTTTTAATGTGCTATAAAATACAAAATGCTGAATCACTATGCTGTACATTTGAATATATTATAAGTTAACTTTATTTCTTAATAAAAAATATATGACAAAAGGCATAATGGTAGAAGGTATATACAACACACACATGACTTTGTTAAAATAGAGATTATCACTTTTTCCAGTAAATTCCAAATGTTTCCACATTCCAAACTGAGTATCTAGATACTGTATTCTAAGAGGTCCAAGAATGTGTTTTGACCCATGGTTTATTGCTTAGCCAGTATTACATGAGGATGCATGCTTTCTTTGAAATATTATACTAAAAAACCCAATCCCCACAGAAGAGAAGCAGAAATGATTCTAGATATTTAGAAAGAGATCATAGGTGTGTGGAATAATTTCTTCCTAAATATGGAGAAATACAGTGGATTGGAATCTGGCTTACACCTGAGGGAAAAAAAAAATAAAGAGGGAAAGAATATCTAGCTAAGTTAACCTATAATAGCAGCAAACCTGGAGTATTAGGAGCCTGCATACAAATGGATGGTGGGTAAGAAATGTCTACCAAAGAACAGATGATTGTCCAAAAGTTGATTCAAGAGACAGAGTCTCCTATAAAGGTACTAGAATTTCACAAAGATTATGGTAATACGCTTTGAGAAACAATGGGCAAGATCGGATTCATAAGTGATCAGCAAGTCATAGAGTTTAGAAAATCAACCATAGGAGTTAATTTTGGAAAACTCACTGAGCATACCAAAAGAGAATCATTTTAAAATTATCTTTATAGGATGAAAGAACCAAATACACTTTTTACTGGTGCTAGTTCAGAAAGATATTTACTATTTTATATGTTTCTCTTTTCTCACTCAAGCTTTAAAGAAACTAGAAGTAGCTTATTGAATAGTAAAAGTGCTAGTCCAAGAAACAAAAAAATAAAGCAACAAAAATGTACATAGTCTATACCAAGATAAAGCTAAGGGAAAGTGAGTCTTTAAATAATTTAGAGTTATTAATATTTCACAAGACTTCACTTATTAATAAATGGCCTAAGACTATTTAGGGGAATAAAGTGACCAGGATATGTATTATTCATTTATTTATTTTATCATCATAAAATGCACAAAGATGCAACTGTACTCCTTTTAGACTTGGTTGAAGGAGGGTGGATAAACAAGACCAATCTCAGTGATTTTAATGAGTAATGTGGGTAGAAGATGATAGAGATTTATATGAATTCTACTACTTAATCAATAGTAATAGAGACATAGTTTTTTTTCCCTACGTATAAATTATGGAAACACTTACTTCTTCTTTTTTTTTGTCTTTTTGTCTTTTGTCTTTTGTTGTTGTTGTTGTTGCTATTTCTTGGGCCACTCCCGCGGCATATGGAGGTTCCCAGGCTAGGGGTTGAATTGGAGCTGTAGCCTCCGGCCTACTCCAGAGCCACAGCAACGCGGGATCCGAGCCGCGTCTGCAACCTACACCACAGCTCACAGCAACGCTGGATCGTTAACCCACTGAGCAAGGGCAGGGACCGAACCCGCCACCTCATGGTTCCTAGTCGGATTCGCTAACCACTGCGCCATAACGGGAACTCCACACTTACTTTTTCATTGCCTGATTTTGGAAGCAGAGGATAAATTTCGATTAGATTGGCCTAATTTAAAGTTAATATGTCAGGACTCAATCAGCAATGCTGCATATTTTACTAATTTGGTACTGGATGTGAAATATTAAATGACCATGTGTGTGTGTGTATAGACTTAAGGCTGGTATATTTTAATAGTGATTACGTATATGCGATTTGATCTTAGATGACATTTATTTTTTAATTTTTATGTGCATAAAGTCTTTTTCTTCCTCCTTTCTGTCCTTCCTTCTATCCATCCTTCCATCTTTCCATCTTTATTTCTTCCTTGTTTCTAGAGCTTCCACAATAAGTATGTATTCGTGCTTTTTGTTAAACAAGATAATCATTGATTTCCCCTTCATGCAATGATGACATATTATTTGAAGCAAAAATTTTAAAGAATATGATTAATGGCTTGTTAGAGATTGCTGAAGATATAATCAGTTACTGGAAAACAGATCTAAATATGTACAAAGTGAAACATGGAAAAAGAATATGATAAAAAAATATGGAAAAGAAATCAAGAATAATTCAAGAATTACAGTAAAAAAAAAAACCCTACAATCTATATTTTAAATGAAATTCCAGAAACAGGACAGAAACAAATAATACCACATGTAAACACGAACAAAGAAAATGATTGCAAACTAAAGGCAAGGTAGAATCTTAATAATAGCCAAAAGATTACCTTTGAAGGAGCAGCAATGAGTTGGAAGTTGACTTCTTAAAATCAACAGGTGATGACAGAAAAATTTGGAATGGCATCTCTTAAGAAAGAAACTAACATAGATTTCTGTATGTACCAAAACACATTTTACAAATGAAGTTGAAAAGGGAATTATCCCAGGGATGTGAGGGTTCTTCAATATTTGCAAATCCATGAGTTGTAATATACCACATTAACAAACTAAAGAATAAAAACCATATGATCCTCTCAATAGACAGGAAAAAGGCTTTGACAAAATCCAACACCCATTTTTGATAAAAACCCTTCAGAAAGTGGGCATAACGGGAACCTACCTCAACATGATAAAGGCCATATAAGACAAACCCATAGTGAACATCATTCTCAAAGGTGAAAAGCTGAAAGAATTCCCACTGAGATCAGGAACAAGACAAGGATGTCCTCTCTCGCCACTACTCTTCAACATAGATTTGGAAGTCCTAGTCATGGCAATCAGAGAAGTAAAAGAGATAAAATAATCCAAATTGGAAAGGAAGAAGTAAAACTATCCCTACTTGCAGATGACATGATACTATACCTAGAGAATCCTAAAGACTCTACCAGAAAACTGTTAGCGCTCATCCACGAATTTGGCAAAGTCGCAGGATACAAAATCAATACACAGAAATCTATGGCATTTCTATATACTAACAACGAAAGATCAGAAAGAGAAATTAGGAAGCAATCCCATTTACCATCACATCAAAAATAATAAAATACCTAGGAATAAACCTACCTAAAGAGACAAAAAGCTGTACTCTGAAAACTATAAGCCACTGAGGAAAGAAATCAAAGATGACACAAATAGATGGAAATATATACCATGCTTTGGATTGGAAGAGTTAATATTATCAAGATGACTATACTACCTAAGGCAATCTACAGATTCAATGCAATCCCCATCAAAGTACCAAGGACATTTTTCACAGAACTCAAACAAAATAGTTTAAAGTTTGTTTGGAAGCACAAAAGACCCAGAATAGCCAAAGACATCCTGAAAAATAAAAATGGACCTGGAGGAATCAGGCTCCCGAACATAAGACTATACTACAAAGCAACAGTTGTCAAAACTGCATGGTACTGGCACAAAGACAGAAATATAGATCAGTTGAACAGGATAGAAAGCCCAGATTTAAACCCACACATGTACAGCCAACTCATCTATGACAAAGGAGGCAAGGATATACAATGGAGAAAAGACAGATTGTTCAATAAGTGGTGCTGGGAAAACTGGACAGCCACATGGAAAAGAATGAAATTAGAACACTCCCTAATACCATACACAAAAATAAACTCGAAATGGATTAAAGACCTAGGTATAAGACCAGACACTATCAAACTCCTAGAGGAAAACATAGGCCAAACACTCTCTGACATAAACAACAGCAACATCTTCTCAGATCCACCTATCAGAGTATTGACAACAAAAACAAAAATAAACAAATGGGACCTAATCAAACTTCAAAGTTTCTGCACAGCAAAGGAAAACCTAAACAACACAAAAAGACAACCCACAGAATGGGAAAAATCTTTGCAAGTGAATCAACTGACAAGGGATTAATCTCCAAAATTTATAAACACCTTCTGCAGCTCCATACCAAAAAGACAAACAAGCCTATCAAAAAATGGGCAGAAGATCCAAACAGACAATTCTCCAAAGAAGACATACAGATGGCCAAGAAACACATGAAAAGATGATCAACGTCACTCATTATGATGCAACTCATAATGAGAGATGCAAATCAAAACCACTATGAGGTACCACCTTACACCAGCCTGAATGGCCATCATCCAAAAGTCTACAAACAATAAGTGCTGGAGAGAGTGTGGAGAAAAAGGAACGCTAGTACACTGTTGGTGGGATTGTAAATTGGTGCAACCACTGTGGAAAGCAGTATGGAGATTCCTCAGAGAACTAAACATAGAATTACCATTTGATCCAGCAATCCCACTCCTGGGCATCTACCCAGAGAAAACCATGACTTGCAAAGACACATGTACTCCAATGTTCATTGCAGCACTCTTTGCAATAGCCAAGACATGGAGGCAACCTAAATGTTCATCAACAGAGGAGTGGATCAAGAAGAAGTGGTACATATACACAATGGAATATTACTCAGCCATTAAAAAGAATGAAATACCAGCATTTTTTGCAACATGGATGGACTTAGAAACTATCATGCTAAGTGAAGTCAGCTGTACCATGAGATACCAACATCCAATGCTTTCACTGACATGTGGAATCTGAAAAAAAGGACAGACGGAACTTCTTTGCAGAACGGATGCTGACTCAGAGACATTGAAAAAACTTATGGTCTCTGGAGGAGACAGTTTGGGGTTTGGGGGGATGTGCTTCGGCTGTGCGATGGAAATCCTGTGCAATCAGATTGTTATCATCATTATACAACTACAGATGTGATAAATTCATTTGAGTAATTTAAAAAAATTCTAAAAGAACTTACCTCTAGCAGGGTATATTAAAGAAAATTATAAAGGTATTATTTCATGAAAAAGAAAAGTTGCCAAGACCAGCTCAGCAGAATGGGGCTGAAGAACGGGTGCTATGGAGCTTAAGTAAAAAAAAGTTAACATAACGCAAGACACAGAGACATTTACCTTAAGTAAAGGTGGGAACAAAGGGACTGAAGGTCTCAGGGACCAAGAGTCCTGCCTCAAGAAACCACACTGCTTTTATTGTGCTCTTTAGATGAGATCAAGTGAGGAGTGGCTATGGGTGGATGATACAGGGTTTGTTTACTATTATATAAGTTCTTTTACTATTTTAAAAGCCACTTAGGTGGTAAAAGGTTAAGCTCTTACTCTGACCTCTAGGCACATAACAGTTCTTAAGCTTAAGTCACTTATGCCTTTAGGTCTTTGTTGTTAAGCTTAAGTCATTTACCAGCGCTGTGACTGTTTTTCCAAGCAGGAAGATGGGATAAAGTAAGGTAAGAGGATGGGATAAAGTAAAGGACAAGATGGAGTTTTCAAAGAAACATGTCTTGTGACAAAAAGTGACTTCAGTTACACAAAGACAACTACATTTAAAAAATTTGTAATACTTTCTGAGATTAAAAAAAAAAAGATAAAAACCTAAAAGGGCTATGCCATACTCATGGATTGAAAAGAACACTATTGTGATAATGTCACTGTTTTCCAAATAATTATTAATTCCCTTTCAACCAAAAATCCAGTAGAGTGTACGTGTGTATTTAAACTGAATCTAAACTTTATATGTAAATACAAAGATCCAAGAATATCCAAGAAATTACTGAAATAGTTGAAAGACTTTCACTCTGCATTGTTAGTACTAATGGTACAACCATGGTAAGACAATCTGATATTGTTTGAATAAATAAATAGATTAATATTGCAAAATAAAGGGTCAAGAAACTGATTTACATATATATATTTATGTGTGTGTGTGTGTGTGTGTAAACATGATTTAGACAAAATGACCCTGGATCATTTAAATATATATATAGTTTTATAAAAACAGAAGAACCTTCACCCAAAAGTCACATCATATACAAGAGAATTTCAGGTGTATTATACATTTAAATGTGAGAAGAAAACAATGTCACGATAATATCTTCATAATTTATATTAGGCAGAGTATGTAAACAAAACACAAAAACACTAATGATAGACAATAAAAGAAGTAAACTAATTAAACACCATGAAATGACTTGAAGTTACTTCCTCAAAGATTCTGTCTAAATAGCCAAAACACTTACAAAATGGGCTCAACCTCATTAGTCATCAGAAACAAAACAAATTAAAAAACACAATGAGTTTAGAACAAAACTTAAAATTCAAGAAGCAGAAAATGACATGGGTAAGCACTGGCAAGGATATGGAACAATAGCAATTATATATTGTTTGTGAGAGTACAAATAGATATAACTTTTTTGTATATCTTTTAGACAGTAAAACTGTTGAGCATGTGTATACTCTATGATCTGGAACTTTAACTTATAGGTATATTAACAGCATAATTAATATAGATATATAAAAATAGTTGTAAAACATTTACAGTGGCATTCTTTATAATAACCCCAAACTATAAGCAACCCAATAATAATCAACAGAAGTAAAAAATCAATAATTGTATATTCTCAAAATGTAAAATTTTAATTAAATGAAAACAAATTTCTGATACATAAAAATTATCAACAAATCTCACAACAAAATAACTAGTGAAATACATCAAATACAACAGGCATGCTTTTTAATTTCATTCACTAGAAATCCCAAGAATAGGAAACACTAATCTTTGTATTAGAAATTTAAGCAATAGTTAACCTGAGGAATGGGGTGGGAGTGGTGCCTGGGAAGGAAATTTTAGAGTTTTCTGCTAATATGCTCTTCCATGACCTTGTAAATCATTTTCTGATTTATTCATTCTTATAATTCATAAATATATTCCCTTATGTTTTATGTTTTATGAACTTTTGCATATATAATGTTAAATTTCAGTTAAATTTTCATAAAATGTTTTGCATAGATAAAATATATGTAATTATGATACATATGTAGCATTTATAAAACAGAAAAGTTACATATATATGTTTGAAAAGTTGGATGAGTTATAATATTACATGAAAATTAAGAACAAAAAATCATCAGCGCTATTTCAAAAAATTGGGAAGAAAAGATAAAGGGGCATCTAAGTATAGATGGACTATCAATATGTAAACAAGTATCATAGAATAGTTCTTCTTCAGCACAGCTAACTTAATTTTTATACCAGTTCACTTACCCTAATAGGTATTTGCATTTATTACCAATATTTATATAAAACAAACATGCAGATATCTATTTTACTCAGCAAGATTTCACATAAAATTACAAAAAAAAACATTTTTTAAGTGGATTCCGTAGTAGAATGTATGTCCCTTAAGTTATTACCAAAGTAAATTGATTGAGCTTCAGAAAAATTTTCAAATATCACTTCCTAATAAAATTTCTGCCCAATTCATTCAAACCTTGATTTCTTTTCTTATAAAATATCATTTTATAAGCAGATCATTTCTCATAAGTCTATATTGTTAATAAATCCTGTTCTAAAGTTAACATAAACTTTAATGCCTTTTTACATTATCATTTCATATTTATTCATGACCACTTAGAATGGGCAAATGCTAAGGTATAGTTGATGTTGTCCCTTTTTCTATGCCAATACCTCATTAGGTTTGCCACTGTTAGCTAGATTCCTAAACATAGTGTTCACTCATTTAGGGAGAGCCCAAAAGAAAACTTCAATCAACTATGTCTTGACACTTATTTTCTGCTTGCGGATGGGGAGTTACTATACAGAAATAAAATTATTTTTGTATAAATGCTTGGTCATTTGAAATCAATCTAAGCAAAAATATTACATTTTGAATCTTCTTTTATATAAAAATATGTGTGGGTGATAAAAGAATTGAAACACCACGGAAAGATGATAAAGTTGTAAAAAAGAAATCTCTTTTCCCCCAAAACATCCACCAATGCTATTTTTATTTAGTTCCAACATGATCTGCGGTAAACAAAATAATAAGACTCCAAATACACCATGCCCTAATTTCTGCCACCTATGTAAAAATCAAATGAAAAAGAACATTTAGGATGTGGATGCCATTAAGGGTGCCAATCAGCTGATCTTGAGATGGTGAAATTATTTTGCTTCCAGTTTTATTGAGATATAATTATCATACAACTCTGTATACCTCTGAGGTGTACAGCATGATTTGAATTAGACATATCATGAAATGACTACCACAGTGTGGTTAGTGAACATTTACATATAAAGTAAAAGAGAGTTAAAAAGTGTTTTTCCTTGTGATGAGAACCCTTATGATTTACTTTCTTAATTTTTGTATGTAACATGCAGCTGTGTTAATTATGATATTCATGCTGTATATTACATCCTTAATATTATTTATCTTATAATTGGAAATGTGAATCTTTTGATTACCCACCTTCATGAAATTCTGCATCCCCTCACCCCCACCTCTGATAAGTACAAATCAAATTTCTTTTTCTATAAATAGTTTTCTTGTGGAGTATAATTGACCTATAGGCTCTTGGTGCATGACATTGTGATTCCATATTTCTCTGTTACAAAATGATCATCATGATGTGACTAGATACCATCTGTTACCAAACAAAAATATCACATTAGTATTGACTCTTTTCCCCACACAGTACATTTATCCTCCTGACTTATTTACTTAGTAGTTCATACCTTTATTTTCCTCTACCTAGTTCACTCATCTATCCCCTCTGGCAACCACTTATTTATTCTTTGTATCTATTATTCATTGTTTCTTGTTATGTTTGTTCATTTGTTTTGTTTCTCATGTGCCACCTGTATGTGAACTCATATTTTTCTTTCTCTCTTTGATTTATTTGACTTATCATAATATCCATGAGGTTCATCCATGTGGCTGTAAAAGGCAAGGTTTCATTTGTTTTAATGACTGATTAATATTCCTCTGTGTGTGTGTGTTTGTAACATTTTCTTTATATATTCATATATCAATGAAGGACTTAGGTTGCTTCCATATCTTAACTATTGTAAATAATACTACAGTGAACATAGGAGTGCATATATACTTTTCAATTAGTGTTTTTCTTTTCTTTGGAAAATGCCCAGATTAAAATTGCTGGATCTTATGGTAGTTCTGTTTTTAATTTGTCGGAAACCTTCATACTGTTTTCCACAGTGGCTATACCAATTTGCATTCTTACCACAGTACATGAGGTTTTCCTTTCCTCCTCATAGTCATCAACACTTGACTCAAATCGACAAACTCATTTGTTGTCTTTTTAAATTTTTTTTCTATTTTTTTATTATTGTTATTATTACTATTTTTTAAATAGCTATTACCCCAATACAATTTTTTTTTCTACTGTACAGCATGGTGACCCAGTTACACATACATGTATACATTCTATTTTCACACATTATCATGCTCCATCATGTCCATCAACAGACAATTGGATTAGGAGGATGTGGTATATATACTATATACACAATGGAATACTACTCAGCCATTTGTTTTCTTTTTGATAATAAACATTCTGACAGATGTGAGGTGATATATCTTTATGGTTTTAATGTTCATTTCCCTGATGATTAGTGAGGTTGAAAATCTTTTCACATGCCTTTGAGCCATTGGTATATCTTTGGAAAAATGTCTATTCAGGTACTTCCTTTGCCTTTTTTTTTTTTAAAGCAGTTGCATGTGTGGCATGTAGACACTCCCAGGCTAGGGGTTGAATTGGTGCTTCAGCAGAGGACTACACCACAGCCACAGCAACACCAGGTCTGAGCCACATCTGCAAACTACACTGCAGCTTGCGGCAATGCTAGATCCTTAACACACTGAGTAAGGTCAGGAATAGAACCAGCATCCTCACAGAAAAGGTCAGGTCCTTAACCTGCTGAGCCAGAATGGGAACTCCTCTCTTTTATTTTTATTTTTTTAATTGGGTTTCATGAGTTTTTTTTGTATATTCTAAATACCAACCCTTATCAGGCCGGTATGTTTGCAAATAGCATCTCTCATTCAAGAGGGACTTTTCATTTTATTGATAGTTTACTTCCCTGTGCAAAATATTTTTTAGTTTGATGTATTTCTATTTGTTTATTTTTTTTTTTTAATTTTGTTTCCCTTGCTTGAGAAGGCATATCCAAAAACATATTGGTCAAAGATCATGCTGCTTATGTTTTATTCTAGAATTTTTACAATTTCAGGTCTTACGTTTAAGTCCTTAATACATTTTGAGTTTATTTTTGAATATGATGTAAGAAAGTAGTCCAGTTTGATTCTTTTGCTTGCAGCTATCCTGTTTCCCCTACACCATTTATTGAAGAGTCTCTCTTTTCCCTATTGTATATTCTGGCCCCCTTTGTTGTAGATTAATTGGCCATATAAGTCTTGCTTTATTTCTGGGTTCTCTTTTGTTCCATTGGTTTGTGTGTCTGTTTTTATGCCAGTACCATGCTATTTTGACAACTGTAACTTTATGGTATAGTTTGAAGTCAGGACATTTAATACCTTCAGTTTTGTTTCCTCTTTACATTGTTTTGGTTGTTTGGGGTCTTTTTTGGTTCCATACAAATTTTAGAATTACTTATTCTATTTCTGTGGAAAATGTCATTGGTATTTTGATAGGAAATCTGTAGATTCCCTTAGGGAGTATGGTTATTTTAACAATATTAATGTTTCCAATCCATGATTATAGTGTCTTACTATCCATGTGATCCTCAGTTTTTCTCATCAGTGTCTTAGAGCATTCTGATTCTAGATCTTTTACATCCTTATTTAGATTTATTCATAGGTACTTAATTTTCTGTTTCCATGTAATTGTAAATGAAGTTGTCTTCAGTTTTCTTTCTAAGTTGATGTAAGTGTATAGAAATGTAACAGATTTCTGTATATTAATTTTATATCCTGCAACTTTTCTGAATTTATTGAGAATTTTTTTGATGATGTCTTTTGGGTTTTATATATAGTCTCTTTTTGTCTTATTGCTTTGGATAGAACTTCCAAAAACATGTTGAATAAAAGTGGTGAGAGGAGGAATCATGTCCCATTCTTGATCTTAGAGGTCATGCTTTCAGATTTTCACCATTGAGTATGATGTTGGCTATAGGTTTATCATATATAGCCTCTATCATGTTGAGGTATATTCCTTCTATATCCACTTTATGGGAGGTTTTAGCATAAACTGATGTTGAATTTTGTCAGAAGCATTTTTTGTATCTATTTAAATTATCATATTTTTATTCTTCAAATTCTTAATGTGGTATATCACACTGACTGATATAGGATATAGGCAAATGACCCTATGCCAGACATTGTAAAAATAATCCTACAATTTAAAAAAAAATTCCAATTCTTTCCAATAATAGCCCATGGAATGTAGAGTTTTTTTTGTTGTTGTTGTTTTATTTAATACCAAAGGAAATTAAAACTCAATTATATTAAGTAAATTTAATGTATTCTAAGAATTGTAAAAGCTGGTAGTTCTTAAACGTAATGCTCATTAATGATATGGTACTGTTGCAACTAAAGATTTCAGTTTTGAAAATTCAATTTAATATCAAAATAATTTGAACAAGTAATTTAACTAATAACTGATAATAACTGAGCTTTTTTGAATTATTTTTAGGTAATTATAAGCAATTCGTATGACTTTTTTTTAACATTTAAGGTCTTCCCTTTTTCTATTTTCTCTTCCATATCATTTACTAACTTTAATTTGCCAAGAACCTTTTTGTCCCTTCTTCAAAATTGGAGATTTTACAGAGTAATAAGAGCCAAAGCAGTTAATGTACTATGTCAGCTTTGAAGTATTTTAAATGTTTTCCCTTTGAATCATAAGTCATCTAAATTTTTTCCATGTCCATTCTTCTATTAATTCACTTGATTGTCCTTCTAATGTTTTGATATCTTTATTTTGATAATCTAACTTTGATAATTTATCATTAGGGAGTGTTTCTTTTATCTTTCATATATACTTTTCATTTTTAGTCTGTCAGATTTTTTTTTTTTCATTTCAATAAAGTACTTTGAGAAATTCCTCCATAAAAAATAATTACCATTGTCAGAGTTTTATTAATTTTTTACAATTAGTGTAAATGCTTGTGATAATTTATATTTTTTATCTCTTACATAATTTTGCTATTATTTGTGATGATTTTTCTCAAGTAGAAATTAAATTCATCAGCAAATTCTTGGTCTTTTCTTTACTCACTATTGTACCCTAAATACTTGTCACATACTCTGTCACTCAATGATAATATGAGTAGAATAATAGATCTTAATGTCTTAGTGTCCTTTACTAATATAGCTGCCATATGGGGAAGAAATTGCATGACTTTTGTGTCCCCAAAAATGTTTAAGAAAAAATAGCCCTCATATCCTCAGATTATGTAATCAATACTGCATGACTGCTGATGGCAAGGATTCTGGCTTTGTTGTGTGACTGTGGATAAAACTTATTGTGCTTTGGTTTTGTAGTGTATAAAATGGAGACAGTAATAGTACCCACCCTCTGAAAGGTGTTCTAAGGATTTGTTATTTTACTGTTGCTGAAACACACAAGAATGCCTGACACCTAGTACACACAATATAACTTTTTACTTAATAAGTTAACTTTTCCAACTTAGTACATAATGTTATAAACTGAATTTTGTCTCACCTAAAATCCATGTGTTGAAGCCTGTCAAGCAGAAACACATTACACTAGTTATCACTTCAGAAGAGGATTCCAACTACATGGAGAATAGCAAAGATCATTACAATGACAGCCACTGGGAGTAGAAGTCTGAACACTTTTTTAAATTTTTATTTACTTATTTAGTTACTTAGTTTTATTGACATGTAGTTGTCTTACAAAGGCTTGATAAATTTCTGCCATACGACTAGTCATACATATACACATGCCCATTCTTTTTCAGATTCTTTTCCTACATAGATTATTACAGAATACTTAGTAGAGATGTCTGTGCTGTATAGCACCCCCAGTTGGCCAATCACTCCATATAGATCAGTGTACATATGCCAATACCAGTCCCCCAGCCTATTCCTCTCATTCCCTCAACCTGTCCTCTTTGGTAATCATAGGTTTTCCAAGTCTGTAAGTCTGTTCCGTTTTGAAAATAAGTTCATTTGCATCTTTCTTTTTTTTTAGATTTCAAATATAAGTGATAGCATATGATATTTGTCTTTCACTGTCTGAATAACTTCACCTAGTATGATATTTTCTAGGTCAAGCTGTGTTTCTGCAAACTGCATGTTTTCATTCTTTTTTATGGCGGAGTAATATTCCATTACATATATGTACTACATCATCTTTATCCATTCCTATGTTGATGGACATTTAGGTTGTTTCCATGTCTTGGCTGTTGTAAATAGTGTTGTGATGAACATTGGGCTGCATGTATCTTTTTGTATTATGGTTTTCTCTGGATAGAGGCCCAGGAGTGGGATTGCTGGATAATATGACAGTTGCATTTTTAGTTTTTTGAGGAACCTCCCTGATGTTTTCCATAGTCTTTGCGCCAACTTCCATTGCCACCAACAATGTAGGAGGGTTCCCTTTTCTCCACACCCTCTCCAGCATTTATTGTCTGAAGACTTTTTGGTGATGGCCATTCTGGCTGGTATAAGATGGTGTTTGATAGTAGTTTTGACTTGCATTTCTCTAATAATTAATTATGATGCATCTTTTCATTTGTCCTTTTGGCCATCTATCTGCTTCTTTGGAGAAATGTCCATTTAGATCTTCTGTCCATTTTTTGATTTTTTTTTTTAATATTGAACTACAGGAAGTGTTTGTATGTTTTGGAGATTAATCTTTTGTCAGTTGCAAATACTTCTGTATACTAGACCTTGGTATTCAAGTTGTCAAGGAAAACACAATACAGTCAAGCACTGAGTGGAACACTGTACTTACACAGGGAAGAAACAGAGCAAAATCAAATATGATCATATGCGTTGGTCCCTCATAGCTAATAGATGTCCTGGCAGTTAACACAGGGCAATTGGCCTATGAGCATCCCTCTGAGCTGCAGTAGTTGGACCCATTCTCTTCTCCATGGAGTTCAAAATACTAAATGCTATGGGTGTACAAAGGAGTACACACTGAGCCTGAAATGAGAAAGATGTTCCCACACATGGTGATAAACTGGGAACAGGCTGTATGGGCTTTTTATCTCTTGGTAAGGAATTTCTCTAAGCCCAAGGACACTTCTATACAGCTCAATGGGTGTTCAAAACATTCCTTTGCTAACGAATCCCAAATCTCCAATGTCACTGTGGAAATAGGACCTTTAGGGAAGTAATTAAGGTTAAATGAGATCATAAAGGTGGGTTCTAATCCAGTATGACTGACATCCTCATAAAGTTGAGATTGGAGTGCACAATGAAAGTGACACAGCAAGAAGATGGCCATATGCAAATCAAAAGTGAGGTTTCGGGGGAAACTAAATCTGCCAATAACTTGATCCTAGACTTCCAAATTCCAGAATGAGAGATGATAAATTTCCATTGTGTAAATCACCTGGTCTGTGACATTTTGTTATGGTAGCCCTAGCAAAGTGATATACTAATTGCCTTAAGATGGATGAAAAACAGTTTCCTTTGCTCCTCTTCTTGCATATATAACATATTAAAGGAGTTTCTTTATGTGTTTACACAATTTGCATACAAAACACTCATTTTTCTTTTAAGAAATAAGGAAAATAAGTGAAATTTTCATTGGCTTTCAATTTGAAAATAAATTTCCAACAAGAATTGCAGAGCTAGATTATGCCTGGCATACTATATTGAATACAGTTTTTATTAAACTTATTTTCTAATTTGATATCTCACAGATTAGCACCACTATTAACACACATCAACTATACAAATGCATATTTACTGAAACACCAAAGTTAATGGTAAGGAAAAACAGATGGGTCATGTTTTGTAACACATGACTCTGTACTCAAGGTGATTTGAAAGGCCCATCTGCAAATATAAGTCTCTGAACAAAGTATATTATTGTAATTAATGTTAAAGAAAGACTACTGAATGTTATTACTTAAAAAGACATTTAAGTGCTTCAGAATTAAAGTAAAATAATAAATTTCAGGCTCAAAGCTATAACCCTTTTTGCAAATAGTGTTGTACCATTGATATATTTAATATCTAAACAACTTTGTTTCCTAAACTTGATGACATAGTGATCAAATTTTGTAAATCCAATAGTATAAAATTTAAGAACTATGATTTGAGGATAAATTGTTACATAATTACAAAAGAAATTATCTAAGCATACAACAATTAATCTGAAAATGTTAGTGCTTGATGTTAGGACATAGAGAAATTTCTTAAGTACAAAAGTGCATTTAAAATAGGAAAGTTTAATACATTTTGATTATAATTATTTGGTCAGTCCAAATGAATCTTTATTAAGTAGAAATTCTATTTTTTAAATAAATATGTATAAAGTATAGCTATGTCACTATAATACTCTAAATCATTATTTACCAACATTTGAGACATGGGTAAGGTGGCAGATATTTTAAAGTTTTAAATTTTTGAAAATAATTTAAGGTCACTTGTTTATCTAATACATTTTAATAATATGGCTACATGTTTTCAGCAATTATGCTGAGTAAAAGATCTGAGAATAAATGAAAAAGTAAAAATTTATTGTTTTGTTACTCATTATCTAGTTTTTTTTTTAGTATTGACACATGAAAATATTGAAACATCAGGAGTTTTGCTATCATTATTTTAGGGATGCTATGAAGAATTTCTAATTATGACATTAACTTATTTGGGAGACAAAAATAGAATTAAAATATTTTATATATTATATATTTTCTGCTGGCTCGGTTTCTTACAGCTCCGTAGAGAATGAAAATGTGATAAAAGAAATAAGCTACATCAGCTCAGGAAAAGATAAATATATGGAAATGAAGATTTAAAATGTCTTTTGGTGACAGGAGAGAACAGAAAAGGAAGATGGCTATATTTATGAATGAAGCAAAAGGGAATCAAGGATAAAATGGTAAATTAGTTGACTGGTAAGGAAAAAATAAAGAGGAAAAAATAGAAAAAATATCAAGGTAATTTTTCATGTTTTAAACTTTTATAATTACATTTTAGTTTAATAAATTTAACTGTCATATTTTCTATAGGATTCCTTGCCTAAAAGCAAGGAGACAGTACTTGTAAAATCCATCTTTTTTAAGCACTGTAATACTTAACAGCATTTGAAATAGACTCTTAATTATTGTTGAAAATATGGGTACACTTAAAATCATCAGGTGATTGTTTTTCTCTTGCTATCCTTTGATAGTAGAGTTTTGAGTCATTTCAATTTCTTTTCCTGAATGTGTACATTTTTTTTCTGATAAATTCTTCAAAGTGAGCACACAATTTTTCAGTCATGGTTCAAAACATAAAATCAAACATTTTAAGCAGGAAACATTTTTCTTACTCCCTGAGCACATTAAATATTTTCAAGGGTAGGAGGAACAAGTATTAGGTAGGAATTCAGAAATATCCCTCTAAGCAACAGCAAATGGACCCATCAGGACACTTACTATTTCTGAGGCAACTGATAAAATTCTATGCCCCAACCTCATAGCCATGGGAAAAGGATCAGAAAATCAGAATGAAGAAACCTTTTCTGCTAACAGAATAAACTCTTACTGACAAAGGCCAGAGAGTTTCAGCAGAAAATTTCATGATGCACATTTGTTTTATATACCTGTCAAAATCTGGTACAACCTTGATTATCTTTTATTTTTTTCTGTCTTTCTTTGTTTATTTTCTTTTTTTGTTTGCACCCATGGTATATGGAATTTCCTCAGCCAGGTCTGAGCTGCAGCTATGCCCTATGCCACAGCTGCAGCAATACAAATTCTTTGCCCAGTGTTGGGTATGTCCATTACCTTGATTGTGGTGATGGTATCACAAGCGTTTGCATATGTCCAAACTCATCAAATTGTACACATTAAATTTATTCAGTTCTTTTGTATCAATTATATCACAATGAATCTATAAAAAAACAAAAAACAAAGCAAAGATAGAAACTCCCTAAACAATTGATTTCCAATGTCTCTGGACAGGAATAAGAATGGTTTAATGAGTAGATTATAAGATGTGTAAAAATGCCATGCATATCTCCATCCCCTTGGTACTTGGAGTCTGCATTCTTCTGAAGGTCATTTTAACATTGTAAAAGGCCAGAAGCTAATGCTGGCTGGAACATAGAGTAAAAGCAATAAAATTCATGTTTATCAGCCCATTGCTCCTCCTCTTACTGCAAATTCAGTTATTCTCATAAGCAAGATTTTAGAATTCCACTCTAGCTGTTGACAACTAATCATGATATATCAACTGTAAATCATACTAAAATATTATCTTCATCAATTAGGAGATGGTAGAAAACTCCTTATAAAACCATAGTGGTGAGTTGAAGGTAAGTGGAAATATAGCTGTGATCCACTATCTTGAGCAACTTACACTTTCAGGACAAACTAGAGGCCATTCTCATTTTCACTTGATGGTACAGGGATGCTGCTCACACATTTATAACTTGGTGAATTAGATAATGCCCATTCATTTTTTGTGTGCTCACTTGTAGGCCAATGGTGTTTATTTTTCCCTAGAGCCTAAAGGGGATTTTCTCCAAAGCCTAAGGTTCCATACTGTAGTTCTCTGTGAAGATTTGCAGTAGACTGAATGCACCTCTGCCGGAGGTCAGCTCCAGCAGCCAGGGAGTGCACTCCCTGAAGGAGATGGACAGCATCAGCAAATGCAAGGGAGACAGCCTCTTTGTCCCTTCTTTCAGGGTGTTGGACTCCTCAAATTTTATTGGTATAAGTAATTGTTATATAGACGGTTTCTAACTATAGATTACATCACAGTGTTAAAAGTACATTGGTTAATTTTTACATTTTGTTTTTTGATCACATGGTACAGCAGCAATATATCATGTTCTAAAATCTTCAACTTAACTAAATTTAGTGAGTACAATTCAAAGACAAACAGGCACAACATATCATGTGGGAAAGAGGAAACCCAGCACAAACCATCCCATGGCAAGCCAATTTTTACAAACTGAAGAGGCCACATAACAATTTTTGCCTTCAGACTAGTGCCTATCTTCAAAGTGTCCTTGTCAGAGAGACAGTGTGAGAAAATACAAATTAACTTAGCCAGCTATCATTAAAAGCTTCTAAAATAAAGGACAAAACTCACAACTAGGTTTCTTTTTGATCATGAATAATATGTGCCTAACTTCTATAAACTTAATTAAAATCCTAACTCTAAAGTTTACTGTATAACTAGTTAGTAGATGAACACTATGTTTTAATTAAGTTGGATTTAAATAGGGGAAATTCCTTTAGAATGAAATTCTTATTATATTATTGTAATTTTGTTAAATCACAAATCACCACAGGAAAATAATAATGGGAAATAAGAATAATAAGCAAATAACCAGGAAAGACTGAGGAAATCTGAATAAGAAATGAAACAACAGGAAAGACTAGGTCACCTGAGAAACAATCCATGTACTCCGGCGCAAACATGGAAGTTGTTTTCCCAGGAAAGCCCCAATTCTTCCCCATCAACATCAACATCAACATCAACATGAGAGCCATGTAACCTGAGGCCTGCCCTCGGATTGCACCGTACAGGCGGGTCTCAGCCTGCCCTCGGTTTTTCACCATACAGACAGGCTTCTATCCTGACTGGAAGTCCACCTTCAACTTGCACATTCAGGTGAGCTCCCTCCCTTGGTTAGGAACCTGCCTTTGGGTTTTTCTGCCATCAGGCAAGGTCCCTTCCTCGAGTCCCTGCATCTCCTCGGCTCCCCGCACACCTCCTCACATGTCATTGGTTCTCCCAGGTCATATGGGGAAAAGATGCATTCACTACAAGCTGGGTCGGATCTTAGAGCCTCTTTAAGGGCTGGATCCCAAATTCCAAACCTTATAGCCTTAAAAGCTTATTTGCAAAAGACAGAACATTCAGTTTGACATATGTTACCTCTCAAATGAGCCATGTGCCACTTTCTTCATCCTATGGAGTACACTGGGCATCGACTTTGCTTTTTACTGTAAAGGGGAAATTCTAATTTTATTCAGGCCAGGAAACACCAACAATCAAGACTTAAATGGAGGAGTTCTGTTCATGGCTCAGTGGTTAATGAACCCAACTAGGATCCATGAGGATGTGGGTTCGTTCCCTGGCCTTGCTTAGTGTGTTAATGATCTGGCGTTGCCATGAGCTGTGGTGTAGTTTGCAGACATGGCTCTGATCCTGCATTGCTGTGGCTCTGGTGCAGGCTGGTGGCTACAGCTCTGATTCAACCCCTAGCCTGGGAACCTCAATATGCTGCAAGTTCAGCCCTAAAATAGCAAAAAAAAAAAAAAAAAAAAAAGAAAGAAAGGGTAAAACTGAATTTTGATAAGTTTTATCTCCCTTTAGCAAGCACGTGTCTTGCCAAATGTTAGATGGTATCAACTATGTCTTTCCTGTCAGCATGTAGACTTCAGTGTGGAGGACCAACATAATGTTTTTTGAAAGTTTGGGTTAATCTACATTCTCAAACTGAATTATGAGAGAGAATTGTAAAGGAAAAAGAGACAATAGAGGTTTACTGCTATCATTACAACTTGAGAGTCATTTACTGCTAATGTTTTCTCTTATTGGTAGAAAGCAAAATCTTTGGCAGTTTGATAGATGCATGATAGGTGTCAAGGGCAGAGTTAATTGCTCCTATAAAGAGACTACAGCTGGAAAAATTGGAGTCATCATCAAATTTTATGCTGTTGTCTCCCATTCCTGCCATATTTCATCTTCAAAACCAGATATGTTAAATGGGGTTGTGATAGGAATAACCACTCTGAATCTCTGCAATTCCTTCAGGAATGCAGCATTGCTTTTATTGTTCTCTTTTGATAGGCAGGGGTAGTTTCAAATCCTTAGCTTCTAATGCATAATCTACTCTGAAAACTCAGGCAAAAACTCTGTCACCTGACTGACCATAAGCCCCAAATCTGGTAGAACACAGTGGCATTATAGATCTGCAGAAATTAACATTGTTGTGACGCCAATGACCAGTTACATCTATAAATTATACCCATAAATGTCTGGTATTTCATATTCATTTAATAGGAGCTACCTATAAGACTGGATTTGGTCGAACAACTTAACAAACTGTTTGAACTACTTACTAGTCTTGGCTATTCAGGGCTGCACATTACAGTTAGAATCTTAAGCAAGTATAGTCATAATTATTAAGTTGCCTTAATCTAATGTATTGTTTCTTTTCCTTTCTGGCATATTTAGAATATAGTTCTACCTAAATTTATCAGTTTTTTTGCCAGTATAAATGGTGAAATCATGTAATATTTGGTATCTAGTATGTTTATTTTGACCCTACATTTATTCATTCCCTAGAACAAAATGCTATCCTGAACAGCTTATCTGGGTATAGCTATGAGGTAGTAAGAGTGGTTCAGTGAGAAGAATTGGTATTCTATTCCAAAGCAATGAGCTTATGTGAATGACTAAACGATTTCTACCAAAGCATGCACAACCGTCAGGAGATGCTCAATAGTTAGAGATGCACCATTCATATCCATATATATTCACACAAATGATCCTATTCCAAAGCTAGAGCTCCATTCTTTCCCAATCAAATTTCCAGCCTTCACACAAGTGACCAAAAAACTTTTAAGTTTCATAACAGGATAAAACCCTGCCCCTGAGCTGTGCTTTTATTACCCTGACTAGAGAAAAAAATCTATTGTGAACAGAAATGCCAGAGCTCATGATTGTCTTTCTTAAAGTTTTCTAGTGTCAGAGACAGCCAAGGCCACCTTCCAGTCTCTCTCCTCCCATTTCCAGTTCTTACATTCCTCATCTTCACCATAATACTCTATTGCAGCAGTGACTCTATTCACTGAAACCATGTCTTCCTTATAACTTTTCCTGCCAAGCTTCTCATGGACTGAACGACTGTCATCCTCCATTTGAAGGTGAGGTAAAACAAAACAAACAAACAAAAAAACCAACAAAACAGATTTCCATCCTTGACCATCTGTTTTTAGATCCACTTCTGGTATCAGCCAAGTCAAGTACAGAAAACAGAAACCACTCTACACAGGTGTTTTTATTCAGGTTCTGTCACTGAAATCAGAACCTGTTTTTGGAAATAATAAGGATACAAATAAGGAATAAATCCCAATTTACCACAGAATTCTCTGTCACTGAGAACTGGAACCGTGACTTCAACATACACCTTTGAAAATGAAGTTCAAAGAATGAAAAACCAGAATCAAAAAGCTGCCACATAGTGATTACACAGCTGTCTCTTAACACACTAGAAGCTGGACTGAAGAGACCTGAAAGCAGACTACAGGATGTCTTCAAATATCTGCAACTCTGTTTGCCACCACAAAGGACAAACATATCTAGAATATTCGTCTTTCCTTCATTTTTATCTTTCAAACCTTATACATATGTTCATAATTTGTGGATTTTTCTTAAATCCAGAACCAAAGCTCAAGAGAATATGGGAAATAAAATTGCGGTTTTCTAATTTATTTAAGAAGGAAGGGGAAAATGGAAATTGAGAAGGACAATCCACAATATCTAGAGTATCAAGAATAAAAATTTTATATTAAATGCAAACATGTAAGCAAACGAAAATACGCAGAGCCACATTTTCCATAGAATATTTAAAATTAAACTATATAATTAGAGTTTTCAGAAATAATTGAGTAAACTTTCCACAATAATTACTTAGTGCTTTAGGTTTTTTTTTTTTTTCTTTTGGTCTTTTTGCCATTTTCTTGGGCCGCTCCCGCCTGGAGGTTCCCAGGCTAGGGGTCGCATCAGCGCTGTAGCTGCCAGCCTATGCCAGAGCCACAGCAACGAGGGATCCAAGCCATGTCTGCAACCTATACCACAGCTCACAGCAACGCCGGATTCTTAACCCAACTGAGCAAGGTCAGGGATCGAACCCGCAACCTAATGGTTCCTAGTCGGATTTGTTAACCACTGAGCCAGGACGGGAACTCCAGTTCTTTAGTTTTAAGTATATTTAGTTTGCACTGGGAGAAAACTATAGTCCAATTAATAAATTTGTCAGACTTTTGTTTTATTATTACTATTTTGGTCCTTTAGGGCCCTACCAGTGGCCTTTGGATTTTCCCAGCCTAGGGGTCAAATCAGAGCTGTAGCCACTGGCCTAAGCCAGAGCTACAGCAATGCAGGATTGGAGCCACATCTGAGACGTACACCACAGCTCTCATGGCAACGCCAGATCCTTAACCCACCGAGTGAGTCCAGAGATCATGCCTGAGTCTTCATGGATGCCAGTCAGTTTGTTAACCACTGAGCCATGATGAGAATTTCAAATTCATCAGACTTTGAATTTAGAATTTTATTTCATATCATAATTAGGCTTCTGGCATACAATTCTGGGTTTTCCCCTCTGCATCATATTACATTTTATTCTTTCTGACTGTTCTTCAGCTCTGAGAATTATGTAGATATAAATATATTTAAAATACAATGCTATTTTCTGCGAAATAACAAAGTGAAAAAAAGTTGGGTTAAATCCAGCATATAGTCATATCCACTTTCAGAATGGTAATAGGTTCTGATACTTAATCACTAATGACATCGACATCAAGTTCAAATGTCAATTCATTTAAAAAGTCTAAAAATTTATATATTTCACATTTGGGCCTACAAGTTTTTTTCTGTATTATTTATTATACTATATTTACAGAGACAAATGTGAAGGAAACAAGGCTATTCAGTTTATAAACAGCATTGGAAATCAAATCTTACTCTGATATTTTCAAAGTAATTGTTTATTGTTTTTAACTAAACTATACCAGAAATAGTTAATAAATTACAGCTTTAAGTTTTTAAATTCACCATGTGATTTTGGTGTGCTTTTCTTGCATCATCCAATATGTACTGTTCTTCACCTTTGAATTTTTATTCTTTTGCTTGTTATTCATGATTTTAACCAGAATATAGAATGTTTATTGAAAAGAATCCAGAAATTAAAGTGAGATGGGATTGGGTTACAAACCCACATCCACCTCTTCTGGACAGCACTTTGGTCAGGTACTTTCTCTAAGTTCTGCTCATGCATCTGCTGAAATGGATAAGAGAGCCGTTGTGAGAAGTAAATGATAGAGATAATGCTTACAATGTACTCAGACAATGTCTGTTTTAGGATGAATGTTTAATCTTGGAGCTGTTTATATTTAGTTATTATTAATGAAATTTTTTTCAAATTCCATAATTTCATTTATATTAAATAGGTATCCACTTATCTCCTTACAAGTTACTCAAGTGGAAAATATTTTAAGTTACATGTGAATTCCAATATTTAGCAAAGATGTATTGCATAGATAATGTGTACCAGGAATTGTGCAATCATGATTGCATGTCATCAGAGAGGATTTCTCTGATCAGAATATCTAAGGTAGATCTCCTTTCCCTTTATACCATAGACACTTATATTAACTTCTAAATAGTTATCACTATCTTAAAAAATCTTAACTTTTCAATATTTGTCTTTCTCTTTCTAATAAACTAAATTCTATGAGATCAAAGTCCAGACCTAGTGGTTTTATTATAGTATAATATAATTAATATAATAGTTTATACTAGATAAACCTGGTAATAGTATGTGTATACAATAGGATATTAAATTAGCCTTAACATTCTGGGATGAATCCCAATTGATCATGATGTATAATCATTTCTATATATTGCTGAATCTGGCTTGTTAAGGATTTTGCATCTTATATCATGATGGGTATGAGTCCTTAGTTTTCATAATAAAACTTAACCTGGTATTGGTAACAGGGTAATATAGGCCTCATAAAATCAGTTACAAAATGTTCCTCTTGTATTTTCTTGAAAAGTTTGTGAAAGGTAAGTGACTATTTCTCTTCAGTTCACTTTTGATATTTTACTTCTTTCTGAAAAATTTTCTAGTCATCTAAATTGACTTATTAGCATAAAGTTTTTATAAATATTTCCTTACTTTTTTATATTTTATAAGTTTTAGTAATTTTCCTTCCCCTCTTATTCTTGATTTTGTAAATGTATATTTTCTCTTACATTTTCTTGATCATTCTAGGTAAAGTTTATCAACTTTGTTGAATTTTCAAATAAACAACTTTTGTTTCCATTGATTTCTCTATTGTATTTATGTTATCAAACAGACAACTTAAAATATTGACAACTCGAAAATGTGAATGTACTAGAAAACTAATTTGATCACTACAATTTGCCTGAAATGTTTTTTAAACATAAATCCAATATCTCCATCAACATTTTAATCTTAAATCAATATTAAATATAGGGCTTTTTATTAGTCATAAGTTTCATGAATGATTATTAGCAATAGTCTAGAAATTGCTTGGCATCTTCAAAATATTTCTTTTTGAAAATAACTAAACAAATAGACAAAATGTATGATCATTTATGCTAACCCCTGTTCTAAGGGTTCTTCTTAGACTGTCTTAATAAATTTTAAAATAAAGAAAATGTCTATTTAAAAGTTGTGGAAGTTCCGTCAGTTGTAAATGAGAAATATGTGGGTTAGCACGGCTAAATAACTGGCTCAAATTTGCCTGTTTTGTGAACAGTTGAACTGAGATTAAAAAGCATGCAGTCTGACTCAAGAAATTGAAGCAATAAAATGTTCAAGCCGAGCATCTTTAAATTGTACATACTGTATTCATTGCCTTGACATATCATGAAACATTCCCAGAAGTTGGCTTTAAAATTACCTTTGTTAGAATTCCCGTCATGGCGTAGTGGTTAACGAATCCAACTAGGAACCATGAGGTTGCGGGTTTGATCCCTGGCCTTGCTCAGTGGGTTAAGGATCCACCGTTGCTGTGAGCTGTGGTGTAGGTTGCAGACGTGGCTCGGATCCCGTGTTGCTGTGGCTCTGGCATAGGCCAGTGGCTAGAGCTCCTATTTGACCCCTAGCCTGGGAACCTCCATATGCCACAGGAGCGGCCCTGGAAAAGGCAAAAAGACAAAAAAAAAATTAAAAAAATTGCTTTTGTTAAACAAATAAACCTTAGACAATACAATGCGGTTTCTGAATCCCTGAAGATCCAGCCATAAGATAATTTTTCCTTTAATCCACATCATACCTTTAGTTTTTCAGTGTTTTCTATAAATACTCCTTGTTGTAATACCCAAAATAATTTAACAAAATTTTTATAATAATTTAACATAAAGGCAAATAATCTTAAACATCTCAATATAGTGAGTGAATAAAATAATTAAACTGTGTGTGTATAGGATGTGTATGATTTTATTTTATATTTTAGTAATTATATACTATGACTTAATTTTTTATTTTATATTATGTTCTGAGGTATAAAGAAAGGTGAAAAAAATTTTACATTATTTTTATGAATGTGCATATGTGACCTATTAAGATAGGGTTTCATTTTACATGAAAAGCATCACAGTGTAGCAGTTAAAATCATGGACTACATGGCTGCTACAACTCGTTATCTATGTGACTTTGTTTAATGTGGTAGAATGTTTGCTAAAAAATGTCCGTAGTTATGTCCCTATCCTTATTCACATTTCCTACAATGTAGTTTTAAAACACCTACTATAATGAGGTGTAATCTATTTTCCCATACCTTATATTTGTATTTGCATTTTGATTTCCTTTGAACAGCAGTATAGAGTATATGCTATTTCTCAAGTTGCGGAGCCTAGGCAACTTTAAAAGGACTTGTAATTCTTATTCTCATACTGTCAAAATACTGCCATGATATCATCCAACTTAAAACAAGAAAACAAACAAACATACCAAACCCAAAATATAGATCTAGCTACCAAGGATAACTACAGATGAGTGTCCTGCAGAGAAGAATATAGGAGCTGCAGTTGACAGCCAGAATCAGCTAACACTTATATATGTACAACCACCTGAGACCATGCAACCCCACAGCCCCAACTACAGCTACAGCTACAGCTGCCAGGTGTTTGAAGTTGCATAGTAATCCCAGATGAAACCAATACAAACAAACACCCCCCCTCCCCCCAAAAAAAACACCCATTTGATCCTAGGATGAAGTGTTGTCGTATAATCACAGGCAAATAAGTGTCTTTCTTTTAAGTTTTGATGACCTATTATGCATCAATAGATACCTGAAACAGGCAGAATTCTTAAACTCTCTGAGGATTTTTTTTCTTATCTGTAATACTGGAGGAATAATAGTACCTATCTTATCAGTTGGTCTTGGTTCAATGTTTGAAAAATGCTTTTGTCAGTGCATAGTCCTTAGGAAATATTCTATAAGTGATTTTCAAATACATAAATTTAACTGACATCATAGAGGAAAATGTAAGCAAAATGGAAAACTGTTTTTTCACATCAAGGACTGAATGCATCTGGACCAAGAGATAACTGGACAGAGAAAATTAAAACCCATCTCTGCTTCCTGATGGCATATTCTCCTAACAGTTGTTTTCACATAGCTACTAATATGTTTGCCAGAATGATTTGCATGAACAGAAATTTCACCTATGTATAAAGAAAGTGTTTCTTGAGTATTATCTCCACCTGACATTTTAAGGTACTATAAGAAAGCATTTTAGAAACCAGGATGATTAAAACATCAATTGTAAGCTTTAAAAAATGACTAATTGTATATGTGTAACATATTAATATTAGTTTGTATTCAATATCAAATATATAATTAATATAGTGAAATCAATATTACTTAAAGCTTTGTATTAAGCATAAAAAGATAGTTTAATTCAAACATGAAATTCATAGTACTATAATCAGAATTTGTAAGTTAAATCATGAGTATGTAAAATATAACTGTACAAGTGTTATAGTAAGAAAAGTATAATTAAATATTTATACTTACTTGGAATATTAATTAATAGAAAAATATGGTTAAATTTTTGAAATCTAAATAATATTTACCATCCAATGAAACACAGGGAAAACAATTGGTTAGATAAGTTAAGAACATAGTTCTATTTCAAAGGTATAGAACAATGATTTGGACATGATTATAAAGGTACAGAAATAATTTCCCATTTTCCTGTTTTTAGCCTTCATCCCCTTTCTGCTTTAGCATTATATCAAACAAAACTATGTAAGAAAGTTTTAAATGGTTCATAAAGAAAGATATTCAAACATACAATAATGACATAAAAACTGACCAACATCATTAGTTTCCAGGAAAGAAAAATTAAAACCACAATGATATAACAATGTGCATAAACTAAAATGATAATTCAAAAAAAACCTTCCAATGTTAGATGCTGATAAAGACTCTCCCAAATTGCCAGTGTAAGCATACAACTACTTTAACAAACAGCAAGACACTTTCTTAAAACTATGATCCATTAATTTAACTTCTAGTTATTTATCCAAGAGAAATATAAAACAAGACCACTAAATGCCTTAAGTGAAAACTTTTGTAGTGGCTTTATTTGTAATAGGAAAAATAGGCAAATACCAATAGGTATCCATTAAGAGAAGAATGGATAAACTGTGGCATAATAAAATTCAATACTACTCAGCAACAAAAAAAGAGCAAAACTGTTGATACATGCAAAAATAAAAAAAATGCAGAGCTATCACTGAAAGCCATTTTAGTGAGGAATAAAAGTGGAACACAAGACAGACTATCTGATACCATTACTATGAAGTTCTAGAATAGGCAATACAAATCTCTGATGGTAGAAATACTATCTGGGAGCAGAAGGTATAGAGGATTGACTGGAAGAGGCATAAAGAAACATCCTTGAAAGGGTGTATATTATGTGGCTGTGTGCATCATTCAAAACTTACTGAACTGTAGACAAACCTGTACATTTTATCATATTTATATCTTATTAAAATAAATTATTAGGAAAAATAAGATAACCATATAAAAACTTATGAAAATAAACAAGTAGTACTAGTTTTAAAATGATTTGAAATTCATGATAGCAAAAGTAACAGGTTTCTGTTGTCAACAGATGCATAACAAAAGCATGGGAAGACAAACTGATAGCAGAGGTAAACTACAGGAAAACTTGTTCTTATAGGGGCATAATTTATGATTTTACAAAGGGCATGATTCAAAGTGAAAATATTTCATGTTCTAAGAGAGTCCAAAAAACACTACTTTTGTTTCCTAAAGCATACATTTATATGTTTTGTTAATATTAATTTTTATTTCTGTCTACAAGTAGAGTGCTTTATTAAAAAGAGTGCTATCAATACATAGTATGGAAAATAAAACTTATGCTTTTATCTGCTTATTCAAGTTATCTCTAAAGGCAGTTATATTTTAGTACAGATTTCCAGTATGTATCTAGACTTTTAAATGAGGATTCAATAAAACAAAACAAAAGCCAAAGCAAACCTAAACAAACAAACAAAAAATATAAGAAACGTTTTGTTCAGGTATATGCGTAAGATTGGGATTGCTGGGCCATATGGTAGAGCTGTGTATATATTTCTAAGGTACCTCCATACTGTTCTCCATAGTGGTTGTACCAGCTTACATGCCCACAAACAGTTCAGGAGGGTTCCCTTTTCTTCACACCCCCTCCAGCATTTGTTATTTGTGGATTTATTAATGATGGCCATTCTGACTGGTGTGAGTGGTATCTCATGGTAGTTTTGATTTGTATTTTTCTAATCATCAGTGAAGTTGAGCATTTTTTCATGTGCTTGTTGGCAATCTGTATATCTTCCTTGGAGAACAGTCTATTCAGGTCTTTTGCCCATTTTTCCATTGGGTTGTTGGCTTTTTTGCTGTTGAGGTGTATAAGTTGTTTATATATTTTAGAGATTAAGTCCTCGTCAGGTGCATCATTTGAAACTATTTTCTCCCATTCTGTAAGTTGTCTTTTTGTTTTCTTTTTGGTTTCCTTTGATGTGCAAAAGCTTGTGTTTTTAATTAGGTCCCATTGGTTTATTTTTTATTTTATTTATGTTGCTTTGTGAGACTGACCTAAGAAAACATTTGTCAGGTTGACATCAGAGAATGTTTTGCCTATGTTCTCTTCCACGTGGTTTGATGGTGTTCTGTCTTATATTTAAGTCTTTCAGTCATTTTGCGTTTATTTTTTGTTCATGGTGTGAAGGTGTATTAACTTTCATTGCTTTGCATGCAGCTGTCCAGGTTTCCCAGCAATGCTTGCTGAAAAGACTGTTTTTTTCCCATTTTTTGTTCTTGCCCCCTTTGTCAAAGATTAATTGACCATAAGTGTCAGAGTTTATTTCTGGGTTCTCTATTCTGTTCCATTGGTCTGTCTGTCTGTTTTGGTACCAGTACCACAATGTCTTGATGAATGTGGCACTGTAATATTGCCTGAAGTCTGGGAGAGTTATTCCTCCTGCTTGGTTTTTGTTCATCAAAATGGTTTTGACAATTCTGAGTCTTTTGTGTTTCCATATAAATTTTTGGATTGTTTGTTCTAGTTCTGTGAAAAATGTTATGGGTAATTTTATAGGGATTGCATTGAATCTGTAGATTGCTTTGGGTAGTATGGCCATTTTTACAATATTGATTTTTCCCACCCAGGAGCATGGAATATCTTTCCATTTCTTTACATCTTCTTTAATTTCCTTGATTAGTGTTTTATAGTTCTCAGCATGTAAGTATTTTACCTCCTTGGTCAGGTATATTCCTGGGTATTTGATTTTTTGTGATGCAGTTTTAAAAGTTATTGTATTGCACCCACATGTTCATTGCAGCACTATTCACAATAGCCAAGACTGGAAAGCAACCCAAATGTCCATTGACATTTGATTGGATTAGGAAGTTATGGTATATATACACAATGTAATACTCCATCATAAAAAAGAACAAAATAATGTCATTTGCAGCAACATGGATGGAACTAGTGACTCTCATACTGAGTGAAGTAAGTCAGAAAGAGGAAGACAAATACCATATGATTTTGCTAATATCTGGAACCTAATATATGGCACAAATGAAGCTTTCCACAGAAAAGAAAATCATGGACTTGGAGAATAGACTTGTAGTTGCCAAGGGGGAGGTGGAGGGAGTGGGATGGATTGGGAGCTTGGGGTTAAAAGATGCAAACAACTGTCTTTGGAATGGATATGCAGTGAGAGTGAGAGCCTGCTGTGTAGCACTGGGGACTATGTCTAGTCACTTATGATGGAGCATAGTAATGTGAGCAAAAGAATGTATACAATGTGTGTGTAACTGGTCACCATGCTGTACAGCAGGAAAAAAATATATTGGGGAAAGAAACAAAATAAATCATACTCAAATAAATTTTTTAAATGAATAATTTTAAAAAGAAAAAATTTATATTTTTAACACACACACCTACACATACATATACACAAATTAATGCAAGTACACATCTACATGCATGTTCTCAGATATGTATAATTTGGTCTGCTGAGGAGAGTCTTATTTTTTCTGAATGAAAAATATATTCGCTTGTTTAATGTTTGCTGAAAAACAGGAAGATCCCTTCCTGGAGGGCAAGAACAAAAACTTTATTACCTTTCTCCTGAAATTTGTATTTCTTTAAATATATGAGGTGTGGTTCATCACACTGCTCAGTAATGAGTCTTATGACATAAATATCACAATATAAAAATAAATTAAACCCATGGAGATGATCCTGCAGAAACAGACTAATAGTTATGTCTATGAATGTACATCTACAATGTGGTTGATCCTAGAATCTTGCATAGTCCAAGCTTCCCTTGAGTTTAAACTTATATAGCAACTAGGTTGAAATGTCAGGCCAAATTTTATATTAAACATTTTCATCTAATCATATCACATTGCAGCTGGTGAGAATTTTTTTATTTCTCTGAACACTTTGACAGACTACAGAAATGGCGATCATTCACAGTCGTTGTTTGTGACTAGGAGAAGAAACTGCTACAGCCTCACTGTCTGGATGAAAAACAATGTGTGCTAAAGGTGCAGAGGTGGTAGTGGCCAACAGTGAAGCATTTCTTTTTTCTTTTTTTTTTTTTGCTATTTCTTTGGGCCGCTCCCGCGGCATATGGAGGTTCCCAGGCTAGGGGTTGAATTGGAGCTGTAGCCACCGGCCTACGCCAGAGCCACAGCAACGCAGGATCTGAGCCGCATCTGCAACCTACACCACAGCTCATGGCAACGCCGGATCGTCAACCCACTGACCAAGGGCAGGGACTGAACCCACAATCTCATGGTTCCTAGTCGGATTCGTTAACCACTGCGCCACGACGGGAACTCCTGAAGCATTTCTTGAAGTCAGGTGATGTAGCACAACTGGTAGCTACATACTCCATACTCAAAACATAGGAACAAGCATGACTGAATTTTGAATAGGAGTCAGAATTCAAGTATCTTCTTGAATCATCATAGGAAGCAGAAAGTCAGGGAAGAGAGGAGAATATTACAGGATAAGTGAAACTAAAATACCTCTGTAAACATACTTTGGAGGAGTTCCCATTGTGGCTTAGTGGAAATGAATCTGACTGGTAACCAGGAGGATGCATGTTTGATCCCTAGCCTTGCTCAGTGAGTTAGGATCTGGCGTTGCCATGAGCTGTGGTGTAGGTCACAGATGCAGTTTGGCTCTTGTGGTGCTTTTGCTGTAGTTCAGGCCAGCAGGTACAGCTCCAATTCAACCCCTAGCCTGGGAAGCTCCATATGCTGTAGGTGTGGTCCTAAAAAGATACACACACACACATACAAAAACCTAAAACAAAAAAATCCCCATACTTTGGAGCTCAAACTGGTATACTAGAATACTACATTACCAATGAAAGTTCTAGAATCTTTCTAAGTTCATACAATATATATTCAATGCTTGAAACCTATCCTCTATATAATGTATATCTTCCATGCATTATAGAACATTATAAATCTTTATATTCTTGACAATGATAATCAAATAACGGGCAGCTGACTTTATAGAGCGAAACCATTACTGGAGCAGAGAGTAGTGATAATATTTGCCACTAGGCACTGCTGAAATCCACAGAAGGTTATGTCCTACAACTAAGAAAAATAAAGAATTAGTTAAAAATGATTTTTAAAAGTTAACCTCAAAGTCACTGGAGATGAATAAGCTGTTACACTTAATTAGGAAAAAACTCTTCCATAAAATGCCTATCTTCCTTTAGCTACATGATATGTGTGCTAATTAACAATCAAAGTACAGCCTGAAGGAAGTTTGATACAGTAATTTGTTAAAGTAAAAGTGGAATTTGAAATGTGCTGTCAGTTCTAATTGAGTTATGACAAAATCCCCAGGATGAAGATTTTTTGAAAATAGTAGTTCAAATTTAAAAGAAATCTTTTAACAAGGAAGTAAAACTTACTAAAAAATAGCTTTATAAAACATATGCTAGAATCTTATTATTCTAACTTACTATGATAAACAGAAAACAATTTTTTTTCATCATGAATTAATGATGGAAAATAGAATAATGTAAGGTAAAGGGTCATAGAAGTAGTAATCACTCATCAGAAGAATCTCCCTTAAGGGGCATTTGAGTTGAAATACTTCTGGCATAGAGCATTGCCTGAAAGGCTGTCAACAGTTATCTTTGTATAGATGAATCAACTGCATAAATATTTTGTGTTCAGGATTGTCTTGAGTGATGTAATGAATTTTAAAAGAGTCTAAGACGGAGTTCCCATTGTAGTATAGTGGAAACGAATCTTCCTAGGAACCATGAGGCTGTGGGTTTGATCCCTGGCCTTGCTCAGTGGGTTAAGGATCTGGCGTTGCCACAAGCTGTGGTTTAGGTTGCAGACATGGCTCAGATACTGCATGGCTATGGCTGTGGTGTAGGTCGGCAGCTGTAGCTCTCATTTGACTCCTAGCCTGGGAACCTCCATATGCCACGAGCGCAGCCCTAAAAACAAAATAAAAAAGTCTAAGATGGTATCCATTCAAGAAAATTATATTCTTAAGAAAAAGCACCTTCAAATAAATGGCATTTGCTAATAAAGAAAAAAATATATAATATGCATTGAAGTTGGTCATTAGAATTGCTAGGTTGGGTTAGATCTTTTGGTGCTCTTAGAGTTAATTAGGTAAGACATTAATGAGGCCTGGAAAGATGGAAATTTATCAAATACCAGAAGATTGGGGCATATATGAAACAGTGGATGAAAATACTTACCATAAAGAAGAAAGTGAGTACAATATGTGAGCTATCTCACTTGACCTGATGAACCCTTAACTAGGAAAAATAAGAAATAATTTTGAAAGCATATTTTGAAATTCTTCAAAAGCCAACCTCAGCAACTTCTAATGAGTAAGTTTCAGAAAAAGCACGTGTGCATAAAAAAGCAATATTTTATTTCCAATCTTCCTTGATATTTCTTTAATAAAGCTAAATATTAAACATTATATGGACCTTAATGAATCTCATCTCCTGGTATTCATATTTCTTTATAATTCTCTCCCAAATCAAATAGGGCCAATCTATGTAATCAATAGAGTATTGCAAAAATGATGATATGTGATACTGAGATCAAGTAATCAAAGCCATTATGCCCTCTTGTGCTCTAAGGAATAACTCACTGTGGGAGTATTGTGGGGACACTCAACAATCCTATGGAGAGGCCCATGGATACAGAACTGTTACCATGTGCTAAGGATCACTAGGGAATGGAGGCTTCATAATAGCCATATATGAAAACTCTCTTGGAAGTGAGTTCTCTAGATTTGTCAAGCCCTTAGTTGACTACAGACCCATCTGATATCTAGATTACAACCACTTAAGATATTCTGACATCAAATAGCCAGCTAAGTCAACTCCCCAATGCCCAACACTCAGAACTGTTGAGATAATAAATGTTGTCTAAGCTGCTTAATAAGGGGATAATTTGTTATGCAATAGTAGATATAAAATGAAAAACATTAAATGTTACAACTTTGTTTTAAACAGTGGCAAATGAATGCAAAAAGAAATGCCCCTCCGCCTATGTCTAGTCTACTAAATATTCTAAATACTGTCTGATAATTGATGACTTTTTTCCTCATTAAAATATTTATTCTAAAGGCTAATGAATTTAGACAAGTACAAATGTTCCCTTTGTGTAGGTTTGGTGAGATATTAAACAAGGAGTTGTTAAAAGGTTTAATATAAAAGTCAAATGTACCAGTGATCCAATATCAATATGGTCATAATATTCCCAGAGCATCTGAACCATGCTTTAAAGCTATCCTGGCTATCGCGGCTAAGTTAAGGTCTGTTGATCTTACGTAAATGCTCATGTAATGCTTTAAACAACTCATCTAGCTTAATTGTCACCTTTGGAGAAATATGAATATTCTTTTATCCTGAGACAGAATAATGTACTGCTTGAGCAGGTGGTAAAATTCTGGAGGGGATGAAAATATGCTTAACTCAGAAACTATTTTACTTATTAAAATTCCCCTTCACTGACATTCATTGTAATTTCATCAGAATACTGCAGTGCTGACAAGTTTTAAATAGCATGGTATCTGCTGTTGGAGGTTTTGAAATTCTGAATAGAGAATTAAAACATTGCAAGTTTTACAGAGAATTTTCATGTTTTACTTCAAAGTCTTATTAGTCAACCTGGTTCTTAGTTATGAGGGAGGAGAGCTGTTTTCAATTTTACATTATTTTTTATGATGTGTTTTCACATGTAAGGATAATAAGAAGTAAAATAATATCCCTCGAAATGTGGAAAGCATGGCCATTCTTCCTGGCCTACAGAGAAAGAAAAATCTCTAGGAAAGATTGATATTTTCTATAATCTTTCTATTGGCCTCACTTTTTCTACTTCACAGTTTCTTACATTCCATGTTAAAATAGGCTTAATTATTTTTCTGAATGGGCTCAGTTTTACTTCTTTAAATTATTTCATATCCTTTCTATAAGAAAAACCAGAGGTACCTATATTTTAGAATGCACAGTATCGTATCTTCCCCAAGTGTAAGAATGAAAATTAATGATAAATCATCCCTATTCTGTCCTTTTGTAAAATGATTTTTTTCAAAGAGCTTTTGAGTTATGTGCTTGGTTGTATGAAAGTATATAAATTTAACAACCAGTGCTCAGGGAGAAATTAACACATTTAAGCCTATAACCACTTAGAATCATGAGAAAGAATCCATCTATGTATAACATCTTTAAATGGGATATCTTTGTGAATTGAGAGTTAGTAAATAAATACCCCACTTAAATTTTGCATATAGTTCAAAATTTTTATTTATTTTTGTATTGTGAGTAAAAGCACATAAAATAAGGTAGACATAATACAAGTGTATGTAAGAGCTTTTAAGAATAGAAACTAATGTATTGCTTTATTGGTTATACTTATACCAAATGATGAGATAAAATGTTATATCCTTTATTTAAATTGATCAGTTCACAGAATATGTAGAAAGTAAATGTTTATATTTTTATAAATTTAATATAGTAAAAATGGTAGAGGGTGAGTGTACTAAATTTTACAGTGGAAACAAAAATCAGTTATTATTCAAAAGTGATTTTATCCCTTAAGGTTAATTTAAATCACGATGAGAGTCAGAGGGGAGAGAATGCCATTGCCAAATAAATTATAATACTGTAGTAGGTTCTAGACTAAAAGATATTTTCAATATTCTGAACCATCTTTCAATGACATGATATATTAGCAATGTAAAAAAGTAACCTGATTACTCTTGTATTTATTATGTCTCAGAACCAAATTTTATTTGAGAAAATAGAAGCTTAAAACTAGAATTTGGGGCTGAGAGTTCATGTCAATTGCCATTTATTATAATGCAATTGATATAAAGTGGTGAATTACTAGACAGTTTATATATGCTTTACTTATAGAAATTAAAAGAGGGTTACCAACTACAATGCTATTGAAATTTCAGTATTTGTCATCTACTCATTAGAAAGTAAATATACATTTTAAGATTATTTCAGTTCTAAAGAGGTGAAATGCAAGCTACTGATACATTCAGTGAGGCAGTTTTTTTTTTTTTCTTAAGCGATTTTTACTTGTAAGTACACTTTAGTTTCTAGTTCATTTCTACAGAAAGGAAATAAAGCAAAGAAAATCAAATTATAATCTCACTGATTCACTATATTGCTTATATTTTGGTTAGAATAATGAAGCACATTCTATGATGATACAAAGGATCCTTCTGTCATGTTTCAATAAGGGCAAGATATTTAGAGTAAATTATCTTTAGGTTATGTTGTTTCACGGAAAACTTAAAAATACTCATTGTTTGATCAATCCTAATCTGAGAGTTACATTTGGAAAATATGTAAATGATACAATCCTTAATTTATAATAATACATTGCTATATTTATCAAGAACATGTAATGGTAGAATATTTCTTTTAGAAGGCATCATAATATACAATATATATTCTAATTTGTGACCCAATATAGGGATACTCACTATACTACAATTGGAAGAGGGTCCTCTATGTACTACTAGAAAATCTATGGTAATAAAATATTGAGAGTTCCTGTTTTGGCTCAGTGAAAACAAATCTGACTAGTATCTATGAGGACACAGGTTCGATCCCTGGCCTTGCTCAGTGGGTTAAGGATCTAGCATTGCCAGGAGCTGTGGTGTGGGTTGCAGATGTGACTGGGATCTGGGATTGCTGTGGCTATGGTGTAGGCCATCAGCTATAGCTCCAATTCCCTAGCCTGGGAATGTGGCCCTAAAAGGACAAAAAGAACATATTATGATACAAGACCAGTGTACAGAGGTTAGCTTCATTGTTTAAATAGAACCAAAGCCTGCCTCTGCCTAATTCCAAAGTTTACACTTAGGTATTGTCTTTGGAAGAATATTAAATTTACTACTTCCTTTGTATACCTTATCTTTGAATAGTTGGCTGTACTCATCTTCATCTAGCTCATGAATTATTTTATTTTTTATTATAGTTGATATACAATGTTTTGCCAATTTCTGTTGTACAGCAAAGTGACCCACTAATGTATACATATATATATACACGCACATTCTTTTTTTCATTTATCTTCTATCATGCTCTATCCTAAGAATTTGGATGTAGTTCCCTGAGCTATACAGTAGGATCTCATTACTTATTCTAAATGTAATCATTTGCGTCTACAAACCCCAAACTCCCAGCCTGTCCCATTCCCTTCCTCCTCCTCCTTGGCAACCACAAGTCTGTTCTCTATGTCTATGAATCAGTTTTTTTCTTCTACATAGTTCATTTGTGCCATATTTTAAATTCACCATAGAGTTGATATCACATGGTACGTGTCTTTCTCTTTCTTACTTACTTCATTTAGTATGAGAATCTCTAGTTGCATCCATGTTGCTGTCTGTAAGAGGCATTATTTCATCCTTTTTATGGGTGAGTAGTGTTCAATTGTATATATGTACCACATCTTCTTAACATATTCACCTGTTGATGGACATTTAGGTTGTTTCCATGTCTTGGATATTTACCTGCACCCCTATGTTCACTGTAGCATTTATCATGATTAACTTTTAAATGACCTAATTTCAGAGCTTCCTCACTTTTTTCATGCTTAACTTTATTCTAATTTGTATTTATTTTTAAATGAGATATTTAAAAATATTTATTTCACCTAAGAATTTCATTAATATATGCTTTGTAGGTAGAATTTATAGCTTAGATATTATTATTCAAAATTGTCTTAGGTTTAGTTTTTCACACAATAATTTGGTAGCTATTAATATATTGATTTATTAAGTCTCTCAATAATTCAGGCCTTCAAAGTTACTACCACAAACTTCATAGTGTTAGTATAAAGCACATATAAATAAAGCACATAAAATTTTTGAGTTTAGCATGAAATTAACACAAATTTTTCATCTAAGAATTTCTTTTATTATCAGTTTGTGAGGATACATGTTAATAAATATGGACCTGATCCTGGATTGTCAGCAAAATGGCCAAATAAGACTTCCTTGCATGTACCCTTCCTCAACAACAATAATTTGATGTACATTCAATCTTTTGTACAGACAAAAGCTTCCTGGGAGCTTTGGAATCCAGGCAAAATTGTGAAACCTCAGTGCAGAGGCCAAGACTGTGGAAAGCTATTTTGACATGTCTGGCTCTTAACCAAGTGGCTGGCTTGCCCACATGTGGTCCCGGCCACTGAAATGGAAACATCTATGTATCCCTAAGGACTGCTGCAACCCCATTTAGCTTTGGGTCTGTCACCACACCACATACCAATAATCCAGGAGGAGTCATGCCCAGTGCATGTTGAATGATAAATTTACAAATCATGGCCCTAGTTGTGGATACTAAAGTGGCCCATCAGCTGGCTCTTGCCCCTCTCAGCTGCACTTGAGGAGGTGCTGAGTTTGGTAGACTTACCTCCCAGACAGGGCCCTGAAAACAAACCTGCCATCTACAAACAACTAGAGACTCAGAAATAGCAATGAGGGTTGTATCTTTTTGCTTTAAGTGGTATGGGTTTTTGGCAATGCTTAATGCCTTGTATTTACCACTATTCTGTCACACAGAACAGTTTTGCTGCCATGAAAGTCCCCTGTGCTTCTTCTATTCAGTTCCTATTTGATACCACTCTCATTCAAACTCTTGGCAAATATTAATCTTTTTACCATTGCTACAGATTTGCCTTTTACAGAATGCTGTGTAATTGGAAGCATAAAGTAACTTTTTAAGAATGACTTCATTAACTTGCTAATATATATTTTAAGATCCATCTGTTTATTTTGTTTCCTGCTATATTTAAAAAAAATGCTAAATAGCCCATTGAACTGATACATATACCACAGTTTTGAATACACATTCATCTACTGAAGAGCTGATTCCAGTTTTGGTGATAATGAATAAAGCTTATTTGTACTTTTTCACATATGTTTACCTGGTTATAAGTTTTATAATTAATCATGTAAATATATATTAGTGTGATTGCAGATCATATGGTAAGATAATTATATGTTTCCTAGAACTGCTGTAATAATTAGCACAAACTTGGAATTTTAAAACATCAAAAACTCATTTTCTCACAGTACTGGAGACCAGACATCTAAAGCAAAGTTGTCAATAGGATTGGGTTCCTTCTGAAGTCTCTGATCTGTTCAATTTTCTATTCTCCTAACTAGGTAGCACATTTCGATATGCTTCAGCATGTGGATATAGCACTCCAATCTCTACTTCTCTCTTCATGTAGCTTTTCCCTTTAGGAAATACTGTGTCTTTTCCTTTTATGTCTCTTATAAGGCCACTTGTAATCAGATGTAGGGTCCATCCTAAATCCAGTATATCTTGAGATCCTTTATTTAATGCATTTGCCAAACACCTATTTCCAAATAAGGTCATATTCTTAGGTACACAAGGTTATGACTTGGAGATATTTCTTCTTGTATTCCTTCATCATATGTTAAATAAATTACTATTCTTAAATATGTTTAAATGTCAATCTCATGTTAAAAACATATTCACCTCAACCAAATAATCTCAAAGTATTATAGCATCAACTCTAAATCCAAAATCTTACATAAATAATACCAGCTAAGAATTCCCAAATCTCATCTGGTAAATTATGTTAAATTACGACTAATCATGTATGAGTGAGACTTTGAATATGATGCAACCTGGGGCAAAATTTCTCCCCATATGTGTAAATGAGTAACTAATTAAAAAGGCTAACTACTTCAAGATACAATGGTGAAACAGTCGTAACTTGGTAATTCTTCATATTCCAAAAGGAATAAAGTGTACATGCTGTTCCTAGTGTAGGGGGAGAAATAAAGCAAAGAAAAAAGCAAAATTGTTTAGGGAAAAGGCAAAAGAGAAAGAAGGGAGTCAAGAGAGTAAAGTAGTAACAAGAAAAATAGGGCAGTCAAGCAAATTAAATCAGGACAAGACCGAGCTTAGTGTGGTGAATAATTGTATCTTACTGTTAAATAAAACTTAAAACAATGTAGTCATAAGCCAGAGTCAATACAATCAAATATACCTTACTGTATTTTCTACAATAATAAGGTATTTAACATTAATATATAAATGAAAAGCTAACTTGATTACATGTAGGAACACAATCAGATCTGGAGGCATGCAATTTAATTGAAGCTTGTAACCTTCAATGTCTACTCACTTAAAAGATGTCAGTTTTAACTAGCAAATATCATGTAAATTTTTAATGCTAAATCCACCCACAAAGAAATGTTGAACAGGTGTCTGAGTGTTGCACACATTGCTATGTCTTTTTAGGTGAACAACTTTTTTTCCCATGATTAAAGAAATTTTAAACAGTCTCATTATTATGGATTAAGGGTAGGATTGAAATAGAAGCTGTCTGGTTAAAATGGAGGAACATTTCAAAATAAATTATAGTTATTTGTTTTTTGTTCTTGGAATAGTGGCAAAAAAAAGTTATTTAATAAGAATAACATTTTGCCCATCAAGCAAAAACAGTTGTCTTCTATAATTAGTAGAGTGCAAGCATACACATGTGACATTCAAACATATTATCCTAAAACTGAGAGCTAAATTATGTTTTGTTTTTTTGTTTGTTTGTTTTGGTCTTTTTGCCATTTCTAGGGCTGCTCCCACGGCAACGCCGGATCCTTAACCCACTGAGCAAGGCCAGGGATGGAACGCACAACCTCATGGTTCCTAGTCGGATTCGTTAACCACTGAGCCATGATGGGAACTTATAAATTATGTGATTATTAAGAATATCATACAAGAAGAAACACTTGTTTTCTGTATTCCTTTTCATCCTCGAATCCTATTTATATTTATCATTGTTTTTTCCTTTTACAGGCTGTTATCAGAATCTGTGTATTAGAAAATACAACACTTTTTTTTTAACAGATGAATAACCACTGATAAGCAATACAATTGGTCAATATTTTGTTTTTGAATAACTTTACCAATGAAATGTGCTTTAATTGTTTATAATGTAACATATATGTGATGCTTTGTCACTGCTAATACATTTTTATAAATGAGTACCTGAAAATGTACATTTTACAGTGTAAAATCAAGTACAGATATATGGAAAGATGTAGTTTTTGTATTTTATGTTTAGAACTTCTTCAAAGTACATAAAATAAATATTTGAAGTTGATATTGATATTCCTTCCTGTAAATTTCAATAAGAATGGAGAAAACAAAATATCCTGGTTTAAAACAATCAAAACAAATCAGTAACAAAACAGGGAAACTGCTAATAATATTTCTCAGTTTTTTTACAAGAAAACATTGACATATCCAGATTAAAATTTCCTTGATTAAGATTGAGTAAAACAAGAAAAGCACATTATTTTTATATATTTAGCTATTCTAATGATTTATTTTCCTTAATATGTCCCTTTGACCCTAATGCTTCTTTGGTTTTACTTCTCTCCCCGTTCCTTGTACATGAAGAAAATAGTGGCTTACCTTAACTTTGTGATAGCAGAGAGACATCCACATAGTAATAGTTTGATCCACTGTGGAGGTCCTGGTTTGAGCTGCTACCTGGATAGAAAATGCTGAGATAAGACTAGTCTTTTCCTGGATCTGAGACCAGTAATTGCTGCTCAAGCCTTGATTGCTTTAACTTGTGATCTGGTCATCTTTTTTTCTTTTTTTAGGGTCACACCTGAAGCATATGGAAGTTCCTAGACTAGAGGTCAAATCATCATCAGAGCTGCAGCTTCTGGCCTATGCCACAGCCACAGCAACACCAGGTGCAAGACACATCTGCAACCTGTGCCTCAACTCCAGGCAATGCTGGATCCTTAACCCACTGAACGAGGCCAAAGATCTAACCCACATCCTCATGGATACTAGTCAGGTTCTTAACCCACTGAGCTACAATGGGAAACCCAGGTCATTCCTTGCTTAAGGCCTAGTAGGGCTCTACAAAGCCTCTGAAACATTTTAGCTCTCCTTTTCCCAAGCCCTCTAAGCCTCTTTTATATTTTCTGCACAGGCAATGGCCCAGCATTTCTATGCCACATTCTCTGCTGTGGTATCAGCACACTGACTGCTAGAGTTGATGGTGATTTGAGGACTTTAAGATCTTACCGACGGGCTTTCATTTAGGCTGACTTCAGTAATCACCAAAAAAACGTAAGAAATCATTTCTGCTGATGCATTTCAAGCAAGGTTAGTGAAATTTGTCACTATTAAATCATTTCTGTCTCTTTTTATTTACTCTATACTATACTCTTCGCTTGTTGAGACCTCCTCATGTCAGTGCAAGTACTCCCCAATGGAAAGGTTTCCTCAGAGTCCCAGAAGGAAAGAAGGGCAGTAAGAGCCTTTCCTGGCATTTCTCTCCACCTAGAAACTAAACAAACTCCTCTTTAAATTTATTAGCATTAAGGAGAGTTCAATCTTAATCTTGGTACTTTCCTGTCCTACCTCAGACTCTTTTTTTTTTTCTTCTTGTTTTTCTTCCTTCCACCACTCAGAAAAATTCTTAATTTACTATGAGTCTTTGAATTTCTTCCTACACTATGAAATCGTTTGTAATCTGGTTGTCCAGGTCAGGCTCTTGGTTTGTTAATACAAGTTAAAAGAAAAATTTATTTTTCCCTTATAAAAATATACCACTCTTCCAGACTATTATATTGCTACAAAATTTAGAATCCAATTTATGTCTTTCTTTACCTATTCCTATTATAAGAGTTCCAACTTCTAACCATCTCTCCCCATACCTTGAAAGAGCACACTCCATAATCTAGATAGTAAGTTGGCCGAAAGGATGCTGTGAACAACAACAACATCAAAAATAAAAAGAGAGAAATATCCAGATATTCCGTCTTATATTTTTAGACATAAATCCACATGGATAGAGTGTACTTGTCATGGGGATTACTAATATTTAAAAAGATGATATAGATCACATCCAGTTTTCCAGAAAATAAAAGTGAAATGGAAGAAGATTGCTATCATATGCCAAAGAGCTACCTTGCAGTTCTGTGAGTTTCAGAGCTAGCTCCTCCTTTATTTCTGTCATTTATTTTTTAGATATAATACCTAAAGCAAATACAAAGAAATATTATGAATACAAAGAATACAATGAATACAAAGAATACAAATACAATGAATACAAAGAAATGAAGGATCTAAATCCAGTTTGTCACTAACATGCTTCTAAGGCCTTTTGTTTTTCACATGGGGACTATCATCATGACCTTCTTTTCTCGGTATCCTCAGCCATTGTCCTTTTGACATTTTTTTCTAAGTACTTATCCATCCTGTGTATATTTCTCTGTGTGTACTGAAAGTTTCCAAATGCCCTACAAAATTATTAAACACAATAATAAATAATGCAACCCAAGATTTTATAAGTATGTGACACAAAACATTGTTACTTATTATTGCATAGTGAATTTTTATTGCATAGTGCATTTTTACTTACTATTGCATAGTGAACTGGCAAGGCCTAGATTCAATTGTTTTTCTAATATTACCTATTTGAGTAAAAAAATTAGTAACCTCTTAGATCCTCATTTTTTATAATAATAGTAATTATATTGTTATATCTTTTATGTGGTTAAGAATTCTATGAAATGGAGCTTGCAGAGGACATTTTGTTTCAACTGAAAATGCTTTAATGGCCTAATGAATTTTACTTAATTTGATTTTCTTTTCTTTCACTTTTAGTAGCTGTCACTGGGAGGGAATACAATATAGGTCACACCAGTTAAATTTAACTATATTATCTTAGACTTATCTTTCCTACCTGGCTATATATTTTGTGATGTACATTTGACACAGGCATTCTAGAATAGTATGCTAGAATAGAATAGTAATCTCTCATTTACTTTCACTGAAAAATATTATTAACACTTACCAATGTAGTTAATGACACAGCTGAGTATGAAGTGAGGAGAGAATTCTATGTCTAGAGACCTCTGTACTGTTTGGCAGGAAATACATCGTTTCTGGTGACATTACTGATTAGTTTTCTTAACCATATTTAACTGACTTTTTGTTTAGATATTATCACTTAAAAAAAGGAATAGAAAAAATGAGCAATATAAAAGGAGAAAAACAAAGAATATTTTTAATACTGTGACTATAGATAAGTTGGAAGGGGAAATATTATTAATGTGTAATTTTACAGAAATCATTTTGAGGAAGTGCAATTGGTCAATAATTTGTGAGGATTAGGATACTATTTTTTTTTAACTGTGGTGGGGGCATACAGGAAGGCTATTGTTTTTTAACTTCAACATGCAAATACATAGTCATGATCACTTTCATCCTAACAATGAGAAAAAGTCAGAAACACTAAAATCAATAACTCTTCTTAGACCCATTTCAGATCTGAAATTACAAATAGCTACCCATACTCTACAGACAGAGGTTTAATGCAGAGAATTAAAGCCAAAATATGCTTAGCAAAATTAATACAAAAAAGTATTATACACTACAACTGCATTAATGTACAAAATACAAAAAGACAAAATATAAAAATACATTAGTGTACATTAATACAAAAAAGTATTATACCTTACAACTACAATGATGTACATATTTACATTAACGCAATTTATTTCAACATTTGAAGTGTAATACGTAATTCAGCATGTCAACAAGCTAAAGAATAAAACTCATGTGGATATATTAATATATATTAATTGAGGCACAAAAAATATTTGACAAAATGTAATCCTTATTCATGATAAACACTCTCTGCACAATGGCAATAGAAGTTAATTTCCTTAACTTGATAAAGGGCATCTACCAAAAACTTAACAGCTACCATCATGATTTGAGTTGGTAGACTGGAAAGTTTTTTCTAAATTCAGAAAAAAAAATGCAAGGGTGTTTTCCCTCGTTAGTATTAAGTAGTATCATACAGCAAGTCCTAGAAACCATACAAATTGGACAAGGAAAAATACTCATTTTGTTTCGAAAATGACATGTAGAAAACTCCCAAAAGATCTACCTGGAAAAATCCTGGAAAATAAGTCAATATACCAAGTCACAGCATACAAAGACAATATACAAAAATTATTTCCTTTCATATATACCAGTATTAAACAATTGAATTTTTAAAAATACTATGTAAAACATCAATAAAATACTGAGGTATAAATCTCAAAAAGAAATCTAAAAAATGCATATTAAAGTAATAAAGAATTATTTTTTCCCTTTTTTTTTTTTTTGAGGACTATAGGCAAGGCATACGGAAGTTCCCAGGCTAGGGGGCAAATTGAATTACAGGTGTTGGCCTACACCACAGCCACAGCAACGCAATGTCTGTGACCTATACTGTAGCTCACAGCAACACAGGATCCTTACTTAACCCACTGGGCAAAGTCGGGGGCAAACCCCCATCCTCATGGATACTAAACAGGTCCATTTTGGCTAGGCCACAATAAGAACTCTGAGAATTCTAAGTAAATTGAGAAATAACCCATGTTCATGCATTGAGGACTCAATATTATGTCAGTCTTCTAGAATTTGATTGACATTAAATCCTATACCAACCAAAATCCTAGTGACCTATTTTGTAGACCTCTACAAAATACTCTAAAATGTATAAAGAAGGACAAAATACCTAGAATAGCTTCATATAATATTGAAAAACAACAAAGTTGAAGGACTCATGATATCAGATTTCAAGATTTACTATAAACTTACAGTACATGGAGTTTTATTAGCAAAATAATACACGTAGATCAGTGGAACATAATAAAAATCCAAGAAATAAGATTTTAATAATACTCAAATGACATTATGAATTTGTCAAAATTCAGATTATATAGCACAAATAATGAACAATATTATTTGCAGATAAAAAATATTTAGGCAGTTTTAGCATCACAGGATAGAATGTAGATATGGCAAATGAAATTTTTTTCAAATATATTAAACAACCTCACTGATAGAAATGAAGGGAAAAGATACTAATCTTAGTAACTCTGAAAATGAATTGAGTCTGTAAAATTAAAGGAAAAATAAACTGCACATAATTGCTATTCTGTAGTTGGGGGTACAGGTTAATAATTCTGAAAATACTGTTCACATATTCCATAATCGAAAAATTAAGTATTGAACTCGAGCCACAGCAGTGACAACCCCAGATCACCAACCAATATGTCACGAGGGAACTCTTATATGTTATACTGCCAGTAACATAAAACTATTTTGCGGGCTCCAATTTCCCTCCTATGCTCTTAACAGAAATTTCTATTATTAAAAAAAATTAAGTAAAAAAAATCAGAATTTGTCACTGTTGAAGTTTAAATGATGGACCAATAGGACTAAGGCATGCATGACCCATGTGTTAAGAGACTGGAGGTCAAAAGCTTGTTATAAATCCGTGTGTAGTTTAACATCAGTACAGGTAGAGATACACTCATATTATTAGGTAGATAGATAATATATACATTCATAGGTTGGTATATACACATATATATTTTATTCTGTCAGTTAAGAGGGTATAGAATTTATGGCCCCTGGTAGTAATAAGCACATCTATTTTCCAGATCTTGGATTCTAATGTTTTTCTTCAATTATAGGAGCCAATGCTTCTTGGGGAAATAGCTAATTCTCAGAATGGAGTAATAAATATACAGGAGAACGTAGGATACCTTAGAGTACCAGAAAATAAGAGTAAGTTTAAAAACAGAAAACACACACATAAATAGAATTATAAACACAATGATGGTAAATATTAAAGGGACACAGGATCCAACTAACAGAACTCCCAATGACCAAAGCTGAATCAATCTGATTTTGTTAAGTATTATTGAATTATAACCTAAAATATAAATTGTTACCTGTGAATCCTTATATGAATAAATGATTGACCATTATTCTAAGTAATTTATGTAGTTACTTCTCTCTCATGATGGTGATACTTACTCCCTATTTTTTAAGTGTGGGTTGTACATAGTGACCTCCTTCCAAAGAATGCAGTGTGAAAAGGGGGAAAAAGTAACTCTACTGTGTTAAAACTCGACCAGTCTTACCTCAGTCAAGTGACCAAAGTTAACATCAACAATGATTGCATGTTGATAATATGTACCCTAAGTATATTATGATGAAAAAAATACTATGAAGTCCCTCTCAAAATCCCCAGTCTGATTGTGAAAAATTAAAAAAAAAATTGAGAGACATCCTACAAAATATCTGACTAGTATTCCTCAAGATTTCCAGGATCATCAAAAACAAGGAAAATCTGAGAAAATGTCACAGCCAATAGGAGCCCAAGGAGCACAACGACTAAATGTAACAATATGGGTATCCTGGGCGAGACCCTAGAACAGGGGAAAAAAAAAAAAAAAAGCATTAGGTTAAAAACTAAAGAAATCCACTTAAAGTATAAAACCCTTAGTTAACCATAATATATTAATATTGGTTCACCTATTATGTCAAATATAAGTGCTATACTAAAATAAGATTAATAGGGGAAAATGAGTATGGGTAATGAAAGCTCTCTGTCTTCATAATATTTTTTATAAATATAAATCATTCTAAAATAAAATATTTATTTAAAAATTAGGAGTTCCCATCGTGGCTCAGCAGTTAACAAACCCGACTAGTATCCATGAGGATGTAAAGTTTGATCCTGGCCTTGCTCAGTGGGTTAAGGATCTGGCAATGCCGTGAGGCATGGTATAGGTCACAAACACAGTTTGGATCCCAAGTTACTATGGCTGTAGCATAGGCTAGCAGCTATAGCTCCAATTCAACCCCTACCCTGGGAACTCCATATGCTGAGGGTGCAGCCCTAAAAAGACAAAAGACAATAAATAAATAAATAAATAAATAAATAAATAAATAAATAAATATTAAAATTAAATAACAAAACATTTTAAATTCTTTCAAACAGAGATATTGGACACACATGACTCTCCCTCCTGAAACTTTATTAAGACTAAAATGTAAGAAATAGGTAAGAATCAACCTACAACAGCAAATTTCTTCAAATGCTAAGTTAGAGCATATTTACTGGCTGAAATTCATGGAAAGGTACATTCAGTATTAAACTATGAGAGTGTGCACAATAAATTGTAATGCAGTCCTCACATGAACACTCTAATGTGGCCTTGGCTCTGATTCAACAAGTAAAAAATTATGCAAGCATAAAAGTTAGGAATGAAAACAGAATTCACCCCCCCCCCCGTTCCTTTCTTTCACTCATTCGTTATGCAGAATTGAGGCAATGAGAATTTACATCAAGGAAAAATAGCAACCCATTTTTCTTTAATACAAATGATTAAGGAATCTGAAGAAGGCTGAAAATCTAGTGAAAATTCGTTTCATAGAGAAAAATCTTCCTCATTTCAGCTCTTCAAAAGTCAGTTTTCTTCCAACTAAAGTATCATAAATTGAAATTTAGGAATCAACATATCCCAGTCTAGCATACAATGAGCTCATGGTCGAATTCTGACCTATAGGAGTGATTAATGACTATTATAAATCTGTTTTTATTCTCTGACTTTCAAGGGGAAATGATAGGACTGCAACATGCGGCTTTCTTGTGATTGAATGTGGCCCTTGTCCCTAGTTCTAGACAATTAGTACTACTTCCAGTTGGAGCATTTAACTACTGACAGAGGAGTCAGAAGTGTTCTCTTTCTTTCTGCCATGATGACCAATAAAAATCCAAATAGCAGCACATGTCCCGAAGTGAGAACAATTTAAAATACAGCATAGATGCAAAACTAGGACTGAAATTCAACATGAGCAAGGAATAAACCTTTGTGTCAAGCCACTAAAATTAATTGTTGTCACTAGAGCATAAGTTAGCTTACTTCTCTTGATGCATCATCTATGAAAAAAATATATAAACAATCCTACTAATAAGACAGCACAGGAAACCCATCCAATTACTCATTTCTTCTTATATGAATTATAATCATTAGGGATGTGTAAGGAAAAAATCAAAAGTAAGATAATTTCATAAACAAATAACATATGATTTAATAAGCATTTGAAGAAATGAAGAAAAAGAAATATGAATAAAACTCAATAAATATGCTGAAAATAATCTGAGGAATTACATCTTTAATTTTTAAAAAAATACTATAAAGAGTATAAAGAATATGAAAGAGCCTTTGAGATTAAAACCGTGATCACTACCACTAAAAACAAAAAATATTGGAGACCTTGAAAATATCTTTAGATAATTGTACAGCCTTTATAGCAAACACACCAAAGACAGGTAAAAATATGGAAAGGTTAAGAGACAAAAAAGTTCAGTTTGCATTTGATAATTATAATATTACAGAGAAATCTCAGAAGTCTATTTTTACATACAAATTGCATTTCATATCTAAGTGCAATAGTTCCAATAATTCCTGTTTCCCAGCCCTATTTTGTCATATATTTTCCTATTTTTCTTTCCTTTCTTCTTCTTTCCTTTCTCCTTCCTTTCTTTTTTCCTTCCCTTTCCTCCCTTCCCCTCCCCTCCCTTCATCTATGTTCCTTTTTTTTTTTTGCTTCCTTCCATTCTTCTTTCTTCCCTTCCTTTCTCTATTTCTTTTTTCATAGTACCTATCCACTGGGTTTGGAAAACATGTTCCTTATGTTTACAAAACCTGGACAATCATGTCCTCTATGGAATCAAAACAAAAACACCTAGATTTTATTTTCTGTTTTGTTAACTAGTTTAGAAATAATGCCAAATTAAAAAAAAAAAAAAACATAGTAAGTGGTAAAAAAAGGAAGAAAATGCAGGATAAAAATCTTATTCTATTTATCAATTACAATTAAATAAACCTTGCCTAATAAAACTTAACAAGTATAATTGAGGTGGAAAATTGAAAACAAAGGTTATTTTATAGGCAGAGATATATGTACTTGAGCAATGAGCCTCAAACTGTCATATCTTTATTATCTGTATCCAAATTAAATCCTTTATGCTTAAATGAGTACTTGTAATTTTAAAATATATTTTTCATATGTGAACTATCTTTGAGACTATTATGCATTATATAAATTATACTTCTAGAAATCAAGAAAATGGTTACATAATTATAACAGTAGTATAATTATTATATAACATAGATAATATAATATTGATGTTTAATGTATGCATTTTAATATTGAAAGACATAGTTACCTGCCATTTGTAGGCATGCTATCTTTTCATCCTCCTGTCTCTTTATTACTAGACTTGGCAGGTACTAGAAGGCTCATTGATATTTCCTGTGGTTTATGACCCAAGTTGACAACTGTGACTTCTTCTTTGTGGAGTTCTGATGGTTATGTCATATAAGAATCACCTTATATCATTTGCAAAGCTGCTGACACAGAGCTCCAGTTTGATGGATGACCTGAGCTGCCGCTCTTCCCGTCAGAGGTAAGTAGCAAGTTTTACAGGAAATTATTGGAGGAAGATACAGTGAGGGAGAGAAAGAGAAAGTAATGTGCATTGCACGTAGACTGACAAAATGATTTGCTTCCAGTTCCAAGGTGGTATAGCTGAGAACAGCAGTGAGGAAAAAAATGTCTCATCAATATTTAAATAGCTGATCATATAACCAACTTGACAGGCCATTTGTGAGTGCAAATTGTAGAGCAGAACTGTAAGCTATGGGGGCCGTTCTGTCCTCACTTGCATTTTTCATATTTCAGGTTTACATAAAGCACAAAATAAAGGAAGTACAATCATGCAATTGCTTTATTTATTTATTTTTACCAGTGATTCTCAAAGTGTGATCTCCAGAAGGAGCATTACTGTAAGGAATTAGAAGTGCAAATTTTCAGAACCCACTTCAGTGCTACTGAATCAGTCACTCTAGAGTGAGTTTAGAAGTCTGCGCTTTAACAATACCCCCAGGTGATTCTGATGTAAGCTCAAATTTAAGACCACTGCCTTCTCAAGTCATATTTTCTATTTTAATTACCAAAAATGTAATAGCCATATGAAGAGAAATAATATTGGCAAAAGTAAATTAATTCAACTCTATTGTATGTAAATATACACACATCATGTGCAATGCTGCTAATCATTTTTAGCAATATATATTAGTCATAGAGTCACAGTTTGGAACTTAGAAAACACACACTGCGTTTAAAGTAGGTAAATGCTCCCAAATGAAGTTACAATCCATTCTTCCATGTGAAATGCTTTACATCTGTTCATCCAATTTGTAATTTAGCAATCCTCTAGTAATAGAAGGTTCACCACTTTATAGGCCAGCTCAGTTGTTAACAAATGTTCCTGTGGCAGGGGGATGAAAAAAAGCAAATATATATGTTACAAAATATAGGCAGAGCTTTAATGGCATCTGAGAACTAAGAAAAGAATAGAAACCAGATTTAAAAATCCAGAGAAACAGAATCATTCTGAGGTGAGCGAAAAATTATAAGCAAACATTTTCCCTTAGGCCATATGCCGATTCTGGGTGGAGAATTCTGGACCTCTGATGAGAAAAGAAAGACCAACAGAGCTTTTTATGGTTCTTTTGAAAAACCTGGAAAATAAAAGCTCCTGATGTATGGTCAGTTTTTTTCACAGAATAATACTAGATTATGAGCAATATAGAGAATAGAGAACAAGGCGAAAAACTACTACAAAACTAGGAAAATTTGTCTGCAGTCCTTCAGCGTCCAGCAAAAAAAAATATCAAGGATTCGTAGAGGGGAGCAAATTAGGAAGGGGGATTTCCTCAAGTAATACTAGCTTTCTAGTTTTACTGAGTTTTCTTCAGGAAAAGAGAAAGAACATTAAGAAGAAAGACATTTCATATTATTAATTGGAGGCTTATAAAACAATTAAAAGAGCTGGAGGAGTAAAAGTTAGAGACAAACCTGCTAGTATACAGGACATCAGAAGGTATGGAATTGCCAGAATTTGCCTCCAGTGCTCCCAGCTGAAATGTGTAATTCACAGGAAGATGATGCAGAGGCTTTTGGCAAAACTTTACTTCTGCCACAAGCTGAAGCCTCATTGCATGACTATCACTGCTGGGGCTGTAATGGTTTCCCTTTACCCACTACATTCCACAGAAACTTCTTGTTGGTAAGTCCTAAATGTAATTATGCTGGCAGTAGAACTTTGAAAATTTAGTTTCTAATCTTCCAACTGCTGTGATAACTGGGGGCCTAGAAAAAACAATAATCATGGTGAATTGGCATCAGACTCTCAACTACTATCTAGTGAAACCTCTTAAACTGTTTTCACCCTTACCCATCCTCCTAAACCACAGCATCATATTTCTGCCTATTAAGATGTAAATATTCCCTTTAAAAATGAAAACATGCTCACCTTTTTCCCCAAAGAGGAAGCACAGAGTTCCACTCATCAGTATAGCACCTAGCTATTCCTGTAACTTGTTTCCATTTCTGAGTGATGTAATTCTTTTCCTACTGCAACCATAATCTCACTTGAATATTGTGTAATCTGATGACCAACTATTTCTAATACCTCTTACAAAAAATTATAGAGATAGAGGGCAATGTAAAGGGGTTAATGAACACAAATATGTATATAACAGAAAAGAAATATACGCATATTTGCTATAGTCTTTATTTTTTCATCGTTCATATGGTAGTAATGCCTCTTACTATTTATAAGTTCTGCTACACATTCCATATTCTCTTTTTCCTCACCAGAAATACTTGGATGTGTCTCTAACTTGGTAGGATAATCCAAGTTCATTTGTGAATAGTATAAGTGAGACCTTAATGGCCCTGCTTGTATTTGTTTGATTTTGCCAAGGATTTTTACCACTAGAAGGGAAAATTCCTCCTGAGAATAAATGCATGGCAAGAAAATTTGGGGAAATTCACCATTATCCTGGTCCATGCTAACACCGTCCCTCTAGGAAACTCAGAGGCTTATAAAGTACAAAGAGACCAAATGTTTCCATATCATGAAATTCAGCTGCTTCAGTTCCAAAAAGATCCAGCTGCTATTGGGTGATGACTGATCAATTGCCTAGTGAGGCTCAGGAAACATCATCTTCCCTGCCCCTATCCACCATCCCGCTCTCTCCTCAGAGTACTATGTAAAGGTACTGAAAGTCTAAAAAATTTAAAATTTTGTGAAAATATTATACATATGTAATTTTTGAAGAACCTGAACACATCGTAACCATTCCACATTGTCTCTTTTAAAGCACCTAGAAAGTACCTCCTGATTCTTAATGACTCTGCAGTCTCATCAACATCACAACCTGTTTACCTATCCATTTACGTCTTAACTTTGGTGACCTGATATTGTAGATACACTTAAGCAAGACTGGTGAGGGTTTTTATAGTAACAAGTTCTTATGTATTTTAAATCCAGATTCTCTAAGACTAGTTTCCAATTTGATATAACCCTCAGGAGAGCTACCTCTATACTCCTACTTTCCACCTAGGTTCCTTCAGTTCTAAAAGCTTTGCTTGCATCCTCTTTTATATCCCCAGCTGTGGTTGCATTAGTAATGGGTAATCACTTGGAGTTAGTAGTGAATATGAAGGAAATCACACTGATGTTGACTTTGTCCGAAAATGGCTTCATATTATAATGGCGTCATTCAAATTTCTACACATTTTGAATACTCATTATAAATAAAATAATAGCTAAGAAATTGACTACCTAGAAAATGTTTCAAATAATTCACTGTAGAAAACCAACCACACAATTATTTTTAAAAATATCCTAAGTAGTTTTAATATAATTCAGAATATTATTTTACTGGAGATAGTGGGATTTTTGAAATATGTAAATAATTTTAGTAATAATTAAATATAACTTCCTTAATTCAGGACAGTTATGCTCTACAACTTTTTTCTATTGTGTATTTCAAAGGAAACTTATAGATATATAATGTATATAATAAATATATACATGAATTTGTTTCACCCTATCACAATTCTTTTATCCTACTATTGAGAAGTAGTATCTTGAAGTTCATGGAATCTTAAGTTTAGTGTAAATGAAAATTTTACAATGAAATATATTGGTCCAGTGAATAAAATAATGGTAGGTAACTAATTTTAAAAAGCTAAAGTTCAAATCAAGTAAGAGAACATGAGTGCTGTATTTCCATTTAAATGTTAATTCACATCAGTACACACTTAAAAGTGCTTTGTATTAAAAACTGATCTGCACTTTGATTATGGGATAATTTTTTACAATTATGCAATTTACTGCTATGGATGCAAAGTTATCTTCTTAACGAATGGGAAGAGAAGATGTCTGTAAAATAAAATGTGCCTTTATTGAAGCTCTTTTATTTCCTTTCTTTTTTTCTTAAAAAAAAGACTTATTTTTCTCTATTGGACTAAAGCTGTGTTCTCAGAGGAATCCCATAGACCCTGCTTGATTAAAAAAAGAGGTAAGGAGCCTATGGTGGGAGGGTAGGTGGAAATGAAGAAAGTTTTGCCTAGTGGTTTGGAAGGAAGCTTGGGGCAAGAAAAGCAAAATTGCAATTAATAGCTTCTACTGAAAAATGATGTTGTGTGTAATTTGACCTCTCCTATGAATCTCCACATGAAGTCTTCTAAATCTTTCTCCTCACAGTATACGTTTCAGTATTGTAGTATGCCTTTCAGTATTGTGTTTCTTTTGGAAGACAAAATTCTTTGTTAAAGCTTGTGTTAGATTTTAACAAATGTTGTGCACTGTATATGAGTCAACTTTTTTTTTTAGAAAAGTGAAAATTTACCTTTATAAATAAATAAATAAACTAACCATTGGATATCTAAAAGGTAGAAAGAGAAAATAGAGCATTAGCATGGGTATAAGATGATCAATCTAATGGTAACAATGCATTTGTCAAATTATAAGCATGTTACATTTCTCTAATGTTAGAAAACTGACGGTTATGGAAATTTATTTGCTTTGAAAATTAAAAGTTCTACGTTCAAATCCTTAATATATAACTATCTCCGTGACTTTGGGCACGCTGAGCATACTTTTGAAGTTTTTTACAAAACTGAAAAAATTATACAAGCCATATAATCCTCTCAGGATTGTTTAAGAAACAACCAATAAAATTGTGCCTTAAATTATTCAGCATAACTACAAAACACCTTTTAATGTGGAATTGATTCTTAGAGAAAGTGATGTCATACAGCATATGTTAGAATAACAGGAAATTTTACACAAATAGTATGTTTTAGAATCAAACATCTTGTATTTTAATTTGTGATTTTCTTTTTTAGTGCCACTAAAAAGTAGTCGAATTCAAAAAAACATTGAATTTGATGTAGACCATTCTGGAATTGACATATTTTATTTAACAATAATTTGCTTGCTAAGTGTACATTTTCTTATTTGTGAAATGTGGAAGTGAAGATGTGAAAACCTGTGTTGAATAGCATATTAAGTACTAGTAGAGCATTTAGCCCATTGGATGGATTCAATAGATTTCAGTTATTTTTATTTGTCTAGTTTAAAAATTTGGAAAGTCCATACTAGGGAAATGATTAAAAAAGCAGACTGTAAAAAATGATATATGGCATTAAAATTAAGTGCAACATATATGCAAATTTATTTAACAAACATATACTTCACATGTATTTTGTTGTATTTCTAAAAAGGTATTAGTAGAAACTTTAGTGACCACAACAGTTGTATGTTGCATGATTTCCAATACTAATAAGATTATTTCTCATTCAACAAAACATCATATTTTTTGTCAAAGACAATGTATTTTTTCTTCCTAATTCAGATAGGCACCTCCATAAGGTAGTCTGATTTTGAGAATTTTATTTTCTGAAAGATTAATCAGCATCTTCTCTGTGAAATTATAAAATACTTACTCTCCAGTTGTCTACGTTTATCAAGCCATAACCAGTTCTCAATTCACAAGTTGGCTGTGATTGCTCTGCCAGGATCAAGCAGCATCCCCAGAACTCTTCCACAGTGTGTTTCCACTATGTAAAGGTTGTCAAGCAGATTGTTCAGTGTCACAAAGTGCAGTGCCTTGCAGGTTTTAATCAAAAAAATATTTCTAAAAAGAATGTTCTCACTTTTTGTCTTATTTTCTTTTATCACTTCCTTTTTGAAATGTGGTCCTACTAAATACTGAGCAGAAACAGAATGTATATAAACTACGTTTGTGGGATACAAAGAACAATGAATGCATGCAATGCATTCAATGCAATGCACATGCAATGCACAGTGCTTGTTGAATAGTAAATGCTGAAAAATTTGACTATTATTAGCAGTTTTTACACCTAAAATGTAGTGTTTTGTTTTTTGCTGTTTTTTTGTTTTTTTTTGTTTTTGTTTTTTTTTGTCTTTTTGCTATTTCTTTGGGCCACTCCCACAGCATATTGAAGTTTCCAGGCTAGGGGTCCAATCAGAGCTATAGCCCCTGGCCTACACCAGAGCCACAGCAACGCCGGATCTGAGCCGAGTCTGCAACCTACACCACAGCTCACGGCCACACCGGATCGTTAACCCACTGAGCAAGGGAAGGGACCTAACCCGCAACCTCATGGTTCCTAGTCGGATTCGTTAACCACTGCACCACGATGGGAACTCCTAAAATGTAGTGTTTTGACTCAAAAATAGATATCACTTTTATCTGGAATCTAATGCACAGCACAAATGAAACTTTCCACAGAAAAGAAAATCGTGGACTTGGAGAATAGACTTGTGGTTGCCAAGGGGGAGGGAGTGGTATAGATAGGGTGCTTGGGATTAATAGATGCAGACTATTGCCTTTGGAATGGATTAGCAATGTGGTCCTGCTGTGTAGCACTGGGAACTATGTGTGGTCACTTATGATGGAACATGATAATGCGAGAAAAAAGAATGTATGCATGTATGTGTAACTGGGTCACCATGCTGTAAAGTATAAAATTGACAGAACACTGTAAACCAGCTATAATGGAAAAAATAAAAATCATTATATAATAAAAAGTAGATTATACAGCTGAGGCATAGATTCAGAATTTTGTCATTATTCAATACTAATAATAGAACTAAGATAGATAGCATTTATCATATGTCAGCTATGTTTTAATAACTTCTAGATTCTTTAAAACAACTCTGTGATATAAATTCTATTATTGTGCCAGTTTTACTGATAATTGTAAAAGAAATCCAGAGACTTTAAGCACTTGGCAAAAATTAGAGTCTTAACTGGAACCCTGGATTTTCAGAACCAAAGCCCCCACTCCAATCACTACTCTCTATGCTTCTCAGGAAAACAAATACCTAGAGTGACAGTTTCATTAATTTCGCTTTACTTCTCAATTTTATGTTCTGATGGAAAATATCATAGAACAGTGATTTTGAGATGCTACTATCTAGTTGACCCTAAATCATTAGAATTTTCCCCTCAGATTTTAAGGAGTGTCCTCAAGGAGCTCCATTGCAGTTGTCATAAGTTCATCACACATCATACTGCTAAAGAAAGAGAGGCCCTTGGTTAGGAATTCAGTAAACATCTTTCCTAGAATAAATAATATTTTAAAATATCCCTGCATTTTTTCCCTTGGCTCTTTCCTAAGAAGCACCCATAGGCCTCACCAAAAATAAGACTTTAATTAATTGTAAAGTTAACCAGTTCCCAAATTTTAGGAGCTTGTTCTAGTCTCATTCCTTCTCAAGAATATCAGAAAACCACTTTCACCTTGGTCTTCTGCCTTCTTGTAAGAGCAGAAGATTTCTCATAGCCATAAGGTCATAGAGTTACCGTTTTCCTTTTATAGCCAAGATTCTTGAAAGAAATTGACACTTTTCTTCTTTGGATCATGACATTGTTCTTGGCCACATACTGCTTTAAAATTGTCGTTATAATAATCACCTAAATTATTTTTATAAGAACTATTTAGTTTGGAGTTTCCGTCGTGGCACAGTGGTTAACGAATCTGACTAGGAACCATGAGGTTGCGGGTTCAATCCCTGGCCTTGCTCAGTGGGTTAAGGATCTGGCGTTGCCGTGAGCTGTGGTGTAGGTCACAGAAGCGGCTCAGATCCCGAGTTGCTGTGGCTCTGGCATAGGCCAGTGGCTACAGCTCTGATTAGACCCCTAGCCTGGGAATCTCCAGGGTGTGACCCTAGAAAAGGCAACAAGACAAAACAAACAAACAAACAAACAATTTAGTTAACAACCAAATACACAGTACTCATCTTACCAATTTTACCTTACTACTCAAATACCAATATCGGGCTTTTGCGTTCTAAACTACTTACAAATATTAACCCATGAAATATTCATAACAACATTTATGAGGAGTATACTCTTGCCAGCTCCCTTTATAAATGAGGAAATGTCACAGAGAAATTAAATAACTTATCTAAGGTCAAACAGCTAGCAAATGGCAAGCTAGAATTTGAATGCAATCATCTAATTCCACAGCATTAACATCACCTTCGGTTGCTTCTTAAAACTTAGCATTTTGAATATTATCAGTTAAAAACACAGATAAGTTTAAACAACCTCTTTACTCCTCTTTCATCTCCCAGAGATAAGTTAGCACTCTCTTAATATGGCATCTGCCATTTCTTGCATGGTTTTATATTATTAACAATTGTGTAAGTAGCTGTAACATGTATTTTAAATATATGCTGCAATTTCTTTTTGTCAGTATGTTGGCATGATTTGCACATTGACTTGCCTATCTAAAATTCATTTTCATTGCGATATCATTTCTGTAAAACCATAATTTATTTTTCTATTATACTGCCTAATTTAAAGCTGTGCCAATAGTTTTTTATTGTTATCATAAGACAATGCTGCAATAAAGATTCTTATGCATCTCTCCTTATACATATGTAAAGTTATTTTAGGATACATAGGGAGAAATAAAATTGCTGAATCAAATAGAATACATCATTTATTTAAAAGCTACTGTTAAATTGATTTACAAATGGTGGCACCAATTTATGCTCTTATGAGCAGAGTCTGCATTATTTTTGCCAAGTTCTGGCATTGCCAGACTTTTTACTTTTTATCAGGCTACTGGGTATAAAATGTAGAATTTTAATGCATTTTCAAGATTATTTACAAGGTTGAGCATCTTTTTCATGGGTTTATGGGCCACATGTGATTCCTTTTCTGTGAAATGCTTCTTCATGATGTTGGTAATTATATTCTTGGCTCATTTGTCCTTTCACCAGTTAAAATGGTGGAGATGCTTATGAATTTGCGTGCAAATATAATAATTTATTTTTCATCCAAATATCCTCTCATTGTTTGCTCAATTATCCTTATTACGGTGCTTTAAAATAGTATGATACTTTTAATATTAATGTTCTCAAAATCACCATTTTATTTCCTTTTGAGATGAACTAGTTAAAAATATTTCCAACCTGAAGATGAGTAAATAGAGCTTTCTATAAGTTCTTCTAATAATTAAAAGTTGACTTTCCATAGTTTATCCTTTAAAATACCTCACTTTTTTATATGATGTAATGGTTGTAAATATATTTCTCCATAGATAAAATAGTTTGCTTCAGTGCAGTTTATCAAATAGTCTATACGGTATCCCAAAGGTCTTTTAAACAGTTTTACATAGGTCATGGACTTCAGTAGTATAAATACTATAGACTTAGAAAAAATGCATGTAGTTTCCAATCATTAAATCTATAAATTTTGAATACTTATTAAATGTTTTGTTTCAATTCCTCTGATTTACAGTTGCTAAATTTAGCAAAGAAAAAAAAGATGGTAAGATAAATTTGAATTTCAGATAAACAATGAATAATGTTCCACTCTAAGCATGTCTCAAATGTGGCATGGAACATACTTGTACTGAAAAACATGCACTATTACCTGAAATTCAAACTGACATTAGTGTTCTCTATTTTATCTAGTAAAGTTATTTTTAGTAAAACAAAAAGTATAAAAATTAAAAGTTGGAGTTCCTGTCATGGCTCAGCAGTAATGAACCCGACTAGTACCCACAAGGATGTGAGTTTGATCCCTGGCCTTACTCAGTGGGTTAAGGATTGGGCATTGCTGTGAGCTGTGGCATAGGTGGCAGACACAGCTTGAATCTGGCATGTCCTGGCTGTGGCTTAGGCCAGCAGCTGTAGCTCCAGTTTGATCTTTATCCTGGGAACATATATATGCTGCAGGTGTGGCCCTAAAAAGCAAAAAAAAAAAAAAAAAGAAAGAAATTAAGTTTAATTTATTGCTTCTAATTGAAAGAAAAATAAAATTATAATTATGAAAAAATTCTCAAAGCTGAAAAGTTTTAAACCTGAATGGTCAAACTTTCAAATATATTTTATTGGGAATTTGTAACATTTACTACTTACTCTAAAGTGGTCTTTTGAGATAGTCTATATAAGTGCTGTTTTCTGAATTTACAGTTTTGGAGGGTTTTTGAAATGTAGTTGATTTAAAATGTTGTGTTAGTCTCAATCTTTTCCATTACAGGTTATTATAAGATATAGTTCTCTGTCCTGTATAATAGGTCCTTATCATTTGTATATTTTATATATAGCAATGTGTGTCTGTTAATCCCAAACTCCTAATTTATCCCTCCCCCTACCCCTTTCCACTTTGATAACCTCAGGTTTGTTTTCTATGTCTGTTTTTTTTTTTGTAATTAAGTTTATTTGTATTGTTTTTATAAGTGATCATATAATATTTGTCTTTCTCTAAGTTACTGCCACATTACTGCAAGGGGCATTATTTCATTCTTTTTTATGGCTGATTAATATTCACTTGTATACACAATTATATATATGTTTATCTAATATGTGTGTATGTATATCTTATACAATATCTTTACATCTTTATTCATTGCTCTGTTGATAAAGTTTCTCTCTCTTAGCTTTTGTAAATAGTGTTGCTATGAATATAGGGATGAATATATCTTTTACAATTAAGAGTTTCTGTTCATTATTATGGATATATACCCAGGAGTGGGATTGCTGGATCATAAGATAACTCTATTTTTATATTTTAATGAACTTCCATGTTGTTCTCCATAATGGAGGCACCAATTTACATTCCCACCAGCAGTATAAGAGGGTTCCGTTTTCTCCATACTCTCTCAAGCATTTATTATTTGTAGATGTTTTGATGATTGCCATTTTTACTGGTGCGAGGTAATAACTCATTGTAGTTTTGATTTTCACTTCTCTAATAAATAGCATTATGTACCATCTTTTCATGTCTTTTTTTTGTTTTTTTTTTTTTGTCTTTTTGCCATTTCTTGGGCTGCTCCTACGGCATATGGAGGTTCCCAGGCTAGGGATCTAATTGGAGCTGTAGCTGCCAGCCTCTGCCAGAGCCAAAGCAATGCAGGATCCAAGCCGCATCTGCAACCTACACCACAGCAACACTGGATCCTTAACCCACTGAGCAAGGGCAGGGATCGAACCCTCGACCCCATGGTTCCTAGTTGGATTCGTTAACCACTGTGCCATGACAGGAACTCCCCATCTTTTCATGTCTTTTAGCTATCTGAATGTCTTCTTGGAGTAATGTCTGTTTGGGTCTCTGCCCATTTTTAGGGGGTTTGTTTGTTTTTTGATACTGAACTCTACGAGTTATTTCTATAGTTTGAAAATTAAGCCCTTGTTGTTATCATTTGCAAATATTTTCTCTTATTCTTCAGGCTGTCTTTTCATTTTTCTTATGGTTTGTTTTGTATGAAGAAGCATATAAATTTGATTAGGCCCCATTTGTTTCTTTTTGCTTTTATTTTTTTTGCTCTGGGAGTCTGACCTAAGAATATTACTACAATTTATGTTAGAGAATGTTTTGCCTATGTCATCTTTTAGGAGTTTTATTTTGTCATGTCTTATATTTAAGTCTTTTAAGCCATTTAGAGTTTACTTTTGTGCATGGTGTTGAGTCTTCTAACTTCATGGATTTATATGTGGCATTCCAGCTTTCCCAACACCATTTGCTAAAGAGACTGTCTTTGCTCCATCATATATTTTTGCCTTCTTTGTCAAAGATTAAATGGCCATAGTTATGTGGGTTTATTTCTGGTTTCTCTGTTCTGTTCCATTAATCCATATATCTGTTTTTGTGCCAATAACATGTTGTTTTGATTACTGTAGTTTTGTAATATTGTCTGCAGGCTGGGAGGATTATGCTTCCAGTTTTGTTCTTTTTCCTCAAGATCACTTTGGCAATTCTGGTCTTTTTCTGTTTCATATAAATTTTATAATTATTTTTTCTAGCTATGTGAAAAATGTAATGGGTAATCTGATAGGGATTGCATTGAATCTGTACATTGCTTTGGGTAGTATGTGCATTTTTACAATACTAATTTTCTAACCCAGGAGCATGGAATATCTTTCCCTTTCTTTGCATCCTCTTTAATTTCCTTGATTATTGTTTTATATTTCTCAGCATATACATCTTTCACTTTGTTGGTCAGGTTTATTCCTAGGAGTTTTTTGATGCAATTTTAAAAGGGTTTTTGTTTTTGGTACTTTCTCTTTCTGATATTTTATTGTTACTGTAAAGAAATGCAACTGATTTGTGTATGTTCTTCTATCTTGCTACTTTAATGAATTCACTTCTTAGATCTAGCAATTTGTTTGGAGTCTTTAGGGTTTTCTATGTATAGTATCCGGCCACCTGTATATAATGAAAAATTTACCTCTTCCCTTCCAATTTGATACATGTCATATATTTTGTTTGATTCCTATGGCTAGGAATTCCTATACCATGTTGAATAGAAGTGAGAAGAGACGCATCCTTGTCTTGTTCCATATTTTATTGGGAAGGCTTTCAACTTTTCACCATTGACTATTATGCTAAGTATGAGTTTGTTATAAATACTCATATGCTGACATATGTTCCCTATATACCCACATGGTGAGAGTTTTTATCATGAATGGATAATGAATTTTATCAAATGCTTTTTTCCTGAATCTATTGAGATATCATGCATTGTTTTCCATTTGTTGATTTTGCTGTCACATTGACTGTTTTGCATATCAAGGTTGCATCCAACTTGATCATGGTATATAATGCTTTTAATGCGTTGTTGGATTAGGTTTGCTAATATTTTGAAGAGGATTTTTCCATATATCTTCATCAAAGTTTTTGTCCTGTAATTTTTTTTTGTGGTGTCCTTGAACGGCTTTGGTATCAGAGTGATGGTGGCTTCATAGAAAGACTTTCAAAGTGCTCCGTCTTCAATCTCTTGGAAGAGTTTAAGAAGAATATGTATAAATTCTGTTTGATATATTTCTAGAATTCCCCAGTGAAGCCATCCGGTCCTGAACTTGTTTTCAGGGAGTTGTAAATTGATCCTTTTATCACTTTACAAAGTTCTTTTTCTTTTTGTCTTTTTGTCTTTTTGTCTTTTTAGGGCCGCACCAGCAGCATATGGAGGTTCCCAGGCTAGGGGTCCAATCAGAGCTACAGCTGCCGGCCTACGCTAGAGCCACAGCAACACAGGATTCCAGCTGCGTCTGTGACCTACACCACAGTTCTCAGCAACGCCAGATCCTTAACCCACTGAGCAAGGCCAGGGATTGAACCTGCAACCTCATGGTTCCTAGTTGGATTCATTTCCACTGCACCACAAAGGGAACTCCAACAATGTTCTTTTTCTTTCTTGACAGCCTTTGTTTTCAAGCCTTTTTTGTCTCATATGCTTATTTCTACCCCTGGCATTTCCATTTGCATGAAGTATCCTTTTCCATCCTTTCATTTTCAATTTGTATGTATCCTTCACCCTGAAGTGAATCTTTTATAGGCAGCATAATTTTAGGCTCTTGTTTTATTATCTAATCTGTATCTTTTTTTTATCACAGCATTTAGGCCATTGATATTTAAAGTAATTATTGATAGGTATGTGTTTAATAAACTTCACTTCCATTTGATTTGTATTTCTTCTTCATTCCATTATTTTTGTTTTTTCCATTTTTGGTTTGATGACTTACTGTTTTATTATGCTTGAATTCTCTTCTTTTTTTGTTTTTTTTGAATCTACTGCAAGTTTTTGATTTGTGGTTACCTTGGTTTTCAGTTATGTTGACTCATTACTATATTTCCCTTCTTTAGACTGGTAGTCATATAAGCTAAAATACATTCTAAAAAAAAAATCTACATTTTTTACTGCATTCCCCTACATTTTATGATTTTGATGTCTTATGTTATACCTTCATGTTTATCCTTTTGCTGTTTATTATAGTTATAATCATGTTCACATTTTTTAAATGTAATGGTTGATTTAAGTGATCTACAATCCTTTTATATATTTGTTTTTCCTATTGTGATGTTCCCTTTCCTATACATTGGTGTTTCTTTTCTTGTTAGAGAAGTATTTCTTTTAAGGTAGGATTATTATTGCTGTATTCTTTTAGTTTTTGCTTGTCTGACAAATTCTTTATTTCTCTTTTTATTCTAAATGATACTCTTGCTGAGTAGAGTGTCCTGGGTTGCATATTTTTCCTTTTTAGGGCTTTGAATGTATTTCATAACTTTCTTATGGTCTATAATATTTCAGTAGAGAAATCAGGCCATAGCTTTATTGGGGTTCCCTTATAACTATTTTTTTTCCTCTTGCTGCCTTTAGAATCCTCTCTTTATTTTTAACTTTTGTTATTTTAATTATAGTATATCTTGGTGTAGGTCTATTTGGGTTCATTTTGCATGGGACTTTCTGTGCTTCCTATACCTGGATATGTTTCCTTCTTAATGTTTGGGAATTTTTAAGCCATAATTTCTTATAATGCTTTTTCATCCCCTTTTCTCTTCCTTCTTCTGTGATCCCTCATCTGCGATCCCTCATCTGCGTAGATTGGCACACTTTTTATTATCCCATACATCTAATGTGTTGTTTTTATTTTCATTTGTCTTTCTTTTTAAAACTTTATTTTATTATTTTATGTCCTCACCTGTGGCATATGGAAATTCCTGGGCCAGGGATTAAATACGAGCCACAGCTGTGACCTATGCCACTGCTGTGGCAATGCTGGATCCTTTAACCTGGTAGTAACCCAGGCTGGGCGCTGAACTCATGTCTCCACAGTGACCTGAGTTGCTGCAGTCAGATTCTTAACTCACTGAGCCATGAGGAGAGCTCCAATTTTCATTTGTCTTTCTATCTTGTGTTCTGTTTGGGTGGTTTCCATTATTCTATATTACAGATTACTTATTCATTCTTCTGCATTTTTAAATTTACTATTTGTTGGCTTAAGCTCAGTTTTGTTTTGGTTTGTCTTTTGCTTTTTAGAGCCGCACCTGTGGCATATGGGGGCTCCCTGGCTAGGGGTCGAATTGGAGCTATAGCCCCGTCTACGCCACAACAACAGCAAATGTCAGATCCAAGCCGTGTCTGTAAACTACTAAGCTCATGGCAACACCAGATCCTTAACCCACTGAATGAGGCCAGGGATCAAACCCGCAACCTCATGGTTGCTGAACAGATTAATTTCCACTGAGCCATAATGGGAACTCCTAAGCTCAGTTTTGATCTCAGCAATTGAGTTGTCTAATTTTGTTTGCCTCTAGTTTCTAGTTTCTTGTTATTGTGATCTGTTTTTCTCTTGATAGCCTTTCTTGATCCCTTCAACATTTTTATTATCACCTTTTTGAACCTGGAGTCTGGTAAACTGGAGAGGTCTGATTCATTTTTTTTTAGGGGATTTTACTTGCTTTTTAAATTGAGAGTGGTTTCTCTTCTTCATTTTACTTATATTTCTATGACTCTATGAATTATGGAGAAACAGTTATCTACTTTGCTCTTATGGGTTGTTTTTATGTAGGAGCTTCCCCACATAGCCTGTGTGAGTCTTATATTTTTGCACAAGGGCTGTTTTAGGCATGGATGCCACCTTTCCCCCCTTTCCTTTTCCTTGAGGTATGCTGGTGGTTATCTCCTTGATAGAGGGTTTTATTTTTTTATTTTTATTTATTTATTTATTTTTGTCTTTTTGTCTTTTTTTTGTTGTTGTTGTTGTTGTTGCTATTTCTTGGGCCGCTCCCGCGGCATATGGAGGTGCCCAGGCTAGGGGTTGAATCGGAGCTGTAGCCACCGGCCTACGCCAGAGCCACAGCAACGCGGGATCCGAGCCGCGTCTGCAACCTACACCACAGCTCAGGGCAACGCCGGATCGTTAACCCACTGAGCAAGGGCAGGGACCGAACCCGCAACCTCATGGTTCCTAGTCGGATTCGTTAACCACTGCGCCACGACGGGAACTCCGATAGAGGGTTTTATTTGTGTTGTTGTCTGGGGCAGTACCCCCCTAGTTGGCATAGAATCTCCAGATCCAGATCTAGGTGGCCGTGCGAGGTAGAATGGAATGGAGCACTCCTGCTGGAATAGGATCCACTGCATATGCCTCCCCAGGAGCTGTCTACTGGGATGTGTGCTTTGCGATGTTGCCTGTCACCTACTATGAACACTCAAAAAATACACTGTTTTTGATACTGCCTTTGGCCCTGTCTCAGCTGTGGGAACTCCAGCTATCAGCCCAGAGATTCTTCAGGGGTGTGCTAACAAAACCAATGGTGTAAATCCACTGAATCTCTTAACTCAACGTAGGCACTAGATATAGGCCCAGGCCCCAGACTTATCTTCATGTGCATATTCCACAAAGCCTGTTGCCACTGGTACCAGACTGGCTTAAGCCATGAGAGTCCCAGTAATCAGCTCTCATGTCCCCAGCTGTTGCACTCACAAAGCCTCTGGCTGCATAAATCTGTGAAAGTCATGTACCCCCAGGAAATCAGCTCAGATTTCAGCCCTGCCTCCACTGTAGGCAGTTCCCCAGTATTTGCATGTTCAGAGCTCTTAGTGGTGGAGCCACACTACTCTCTTCCCATATTAACAATGGCCTCTTATAGATGACCCAAGCCCCAATCTTGGTAGAGTATAATTAACATTTTCATAAGTGGAATGGCAGTAAATTAGGGTAGTTAGCTGTGTTTTTATGTTGCCTGAGTTGCTTTGCTTGAATTCCATCCTTTTCCTCTTCTTAAGGTCACACTGATAAACTCAAATTGAGGCCTGTCTTTTGGCCTTACCTCCATAAATATTACTAGACAGGAATGCAGACCTTATAAGGGGTGTGTGAGAATGTAAACAAAATAATTAAATGTTTAAGTAAAAGAAGCACTATTACCAAAAATGAGAATAATTCACTTTAGGAAGCAAAACTGCTGGAGTAGATAGTTTTCCCAAAATGCAGCGAGAATGATAGAAATTTTATGATTAATACTAAGAAATCAGAACAAAAAGTGAAAAAAAAAATAGGAAATAAATAAGGTGATCTTAGGAAAGAGAAAACATGACTGAGAAAAAATAGTTAAGAAATAATGGATGTAAGTTTCCTGAAAATCAAAACTGTAAAATTTCTATTTCAAAAGTCTGTATAGGATGTCAAATGGAATATATAATTAAAATTACACACTTAGAGTAAGTTTAATAATGCCAGAGGAGATCACTTACAAATGAGTAAAAATGACATTGATGTTAGCTTTCTGAAAAGTAACATGAGACCTGGTAATGCACTATAGGTTTATTTCCGTAGGATTATAATAAAATAGAACTTAAAATTATAAGACCACTCAAAAATTCACTTAATTTTCAGGGTAATAAGAATGATCTGATGTATACAAAAACTCTAAATGCTTGTTTAATGAAAACACGCTTTGAAAACATCCTTTCAAGAGCCACTTAATATAGAAGAGAAATAAATTCAAGAAAATACCGAAACACCTATGAAAAATAGTCATCAAATAATTTAGTAATTTAATTTTGTTTAATAAAGCAAAAACCAACAATGATTATAAGCATAAAAAGAAAAAAAAATAGATAACATAAACATGAGACTAGTAGAGAAAGTAAATGGGAGACTGAAGTAATTTATTTTTTAAATAAGAACTTAAAATGTTTGGAATGGAAATGCTGTAAAATTTGCTTGTGATGATTGTTTTACACCTATAAATGTAATAAAATTCATTAAGTAATTTAAGAAAATCGCTCACATACCCTGACATTTATCCCTGTATAACCTATAGTCAATAGATTTTACTACATATGCAGAATTGTGTACCCATCAACTCAACCAATTTTATAATAATTTAATATCCTTAAAAGAAAATATATACCAATTAGCAGTCATTTCCCATTTTCCTCCAAATACCTCAGACCTAAGCAACCACTTATCTTATTCATATATCTATGGATTTGTCTATTCTGAAAATTTCAAATAAGTGGAAACAAAATATCTGATCCTTGATGACTGTCTTCTGTCATATAAATGTGTTCAAGGCTTATTTGTATTATAACATGTATCAGTACTCCAGTCTTACTAATGAATGACATTATTTATATGGGAATACAGCATATTTAATCCACTTATCAGTTGATAGTGATTTGAGATATTTATATGTTTTATCTGTTATGAATTATTTTGCTATTAATATTTATGTACAGGTTTGTAGGTGCATGTATTTTCATTTTTTTGCATATATCCTGGTAAGTGAAATTGCTATGTCAAATGACAACTCTATATGTAACTTTTGGAGGAAACTAATTGATTTTTTTCCACAGTAGCTAACCATATTACATTCACCAGCAGTGCATGAAGTTTCTTATATTTCACCACATTCCATCAACCCTTATTTCTTCTTTTTTTAAAAATTATAGTCATCCTAGTGGGTGTGAAATGATATCTTACTAAATTTTTAATCTTCTTTTCCTTGATTGCTAAGGATTTTGCATGTCTTTCCACATGCCTATTGTCCATGCTTATATCTTCTTTGAAGAAATATCTATTTGGATCTATTGTAAGTTTTAAAATTGAGTTGTCTTTTTATTATAGTGATATGATGATTTATATAATCTACATATAAGTTTTATATCAGATATATGACTTAAAATAATTTTTTTCCCATTCTTTGGGTCTCTTTTTCATGGTGTCCTTTGAAACACAGAAGTTGTTTTATTTTGTTTTAAATTCTGATAAGTCCAATTTATCTGTTTTTTTCTTTTTTTATAGCTTGTGCTATGGGTATCATAATCATTGCCTAATCCATGCCATGAAGAAATGTGCATACATGTTATTACCAAATTTTCATATTTCAACTCATATTTAGGTTTTTCACTGATTTTTTTACTAAGAGTTATGTTTGATATGATATACAGGTTAAACTCTTTTTTTTTTTTAATATGTTGACATTTGGTTATAACAGCAACCTGGTTGAAAAGACTGTTCATTTCTCACTGAATGGTTTTAGCACCCTTGTCAAAAATCAGTTGGCTATAGACATGTGGCTTGATTTATGGTCTCCCAATTTGATCCCATTGATCTAAATTGTTCGTTCTCATGACACTACTTCACTGTCTAAATTACTCTTGATTTATAGTAAGTCATGAAATCAAAATGTGATTTTTTCAAGATTATTTTTTATATTATGGATTCCTTACTATTTTATGTGAATTTTTTAAACAGCTTGTCAACTGGTCCAAAGAAATTGGTTCAGATTCTACTAGAGATTGTTTTTTTTAATTACTCAAATGAATTTATCACATCTGTACTTGTATAATGACCATAACAATCTGATTTCACAGGATTTCCATCCCACAGCCCAAGCACATCCCCCCAAACCCCAAACTGTCTCCTCTGGAGACCATAAGTTTTTCACTGTCTGTGAGTCAGCATCTGCTCTGCAAAGAAGTTCCGTTTGTCCTTTTTTTCAGATTCCACATGTCAGTAAAAGCATTTGTTGTTGGTATCTCATTGTATGGCTGACTTCACTTAGCATGATAGTTTCTAGGTCCATCCATGTTGCTAAAAATGCTGGTATTTCATTCTTTTTAATGGATGAGTATATTCCATTGTGTATATGTACCACTTCTTCTTGATCCACTCCTCTGTTGATGGACATTTAGGTTGTTTCCATGTCTTGGCTGTTGAAAATAGTGCTGCAATGAACATCGGAGTACATGTATCTTTGCGAGTTGTGGTTTTCTCTGGATAGATGCCCAGGAGTGGGATTGCTGCATCAAATGGTAGTTCTATTTTGAGTTTTCTGAGGAGTCTCCATACTGCTTTCCACAGTGGTTGCACCAATTTACAATGCCACCAAGAGTGTACTAGGGTTCTTTTTTTTTTTCCACACCCTGTCCACCACTTATTGTTTGTTGACATTTTGGATGTTGGCCATTCTGGCTGGTGTAAGGTGGTACCTCATAGTGATTTTGATTTGCATTTATCTAATAATGGGTGATGGTGAACATGTTTTCATGTGTTTTTTGTCTCTCTGCATGTCTTCTTTGGAGAACCGTCTGTTTGGATCTACTGCCCATTTTTTGATAGGCTTGTTTGTTTTTGTGGTATTGAGCTGCAGAAGGTGTTTATAAATTTTGGAGATTAATCCTTTGTCAGTCAATTCATTTGCAAAGATTTTCTCCCATAATGTGGGTTGTCTTTTTGTGTTGTTTAGGGTTTCCTTTGCTGTGCAGAAACTGAAGTTTGAGTAGGTCCCATTTGTTTATTTTTGTTTTTGTTATCAATACTCTAATAAGACGTGGATCTGAGAAGATGTTGCTGCTGTTTATGTCAGAGAGTGTTTGGCCTATGTTTTCCTCTAAGAGTTTGATAGTGTCTGGTCTTATGTCTAGGTCTTCAATCCATTTGGAGTTTATTTTTGTGTATGGTATTGGGGAGTGTTCTAATTTCATTCTTTTCCATGTGGCTGTCCTGTTTTCCCAGCACCACTTATTGAACAAGCTGTCCTTTCTCCATTGTATATCCTTGCCTCCTTTGTCATAGATTAGTTGACTGTAGGTGGGTGGGTTTAATTCTGGGCTTTCAATCCTGCTCCACTGATCTATATTTCTGTCTTTGTGCCAGTACCATGTGGTTTTGATGACTGTTGCTTTGTAGAATAATCTGAAGTCCATGAGCCTGATTCCTCCAGCTCCGTTTTTCTTTTTCAGGATATCGTTGGCTATTCTGGGTCTTTTGTGCTTCCAAACAAACTTTAAAATATTTTGTTGGAGTTCTGTGAAAAAGGTCCTTGGTAATTTGCTAGGGATTGCATTGAATCTGTACATTGCCTTAGGTAGTATAGTCATTTTAATAAATTTAACTCTTCCAATCTATGAGCATTGTATATCTTTCCATCTATTTGTGTCATCTTTGATGTCTTTCCTCAGTGGCTTGTAGTTTTCAGAGTACAGGTCTTTTGTCTCTTTGGGTAGGTTTACTCCTACGTATTTTATTCTTTTGGATGTGATGGTAAACGGGATTGCTTCCCTAATTTCTTTTTCTGCTCTTTCATTGTTAGTGTATAGAAATGCCGTAGATTTCTGTGTATTGATTTTGTATCCTGCGACTTTGCCAAATTCATGGATGAGCTCTAACAGTTTTCTGATAGTGCCTTTAGGATTCTCTAGGTATAGTATCATGTCATCTGCAAATAGTGATAGTTTTACTTCTTCCTTTACAATTTGGATTATTTTACCTCTTTTACCTCTCTGATTGCTGTGGCTAGGAATTCCAAAACTATGCTGAAAAGTAGTGGCGAGAGTGGACACCTTGTCTTTTTCCTGATCTCAGCAGGAATTCTTTCAGCTTTTCACCATTAAGAATGATGTTAGCCTTAGGTTTGCCATATATGGTCTTTATTATGTTGAGGTAGGTTCCCTCTATGCCCACTTTCTGAAGGGTTTTTAATCAGAAATGGGTGTTGGATTTTGTCGAATGCTTTTTCCACGTCTATTGAAAGGATCATATGGTGTTTACTCTTCCGTTTGTTGATGTGGTGTATCACACTGATGGATTTGCAGGTATTGAAGAACCCTTGCATCCCTGGGATAAATCCCACTTGATCATGATGTATAATCCCTTTAATGTATTGTTGGAGGCAGTTTGCTAGTATTTTGTTGAGGATTTTTGCATCAATGTTCATCCGTGAAATTGGCAGGTAGTTTTCTTTTTTTGTGGTATCTTTGGTTTTGGTATCAGGGTGATGGTTGCCTCATAGAATGAGTTTGGGAGTGTCCCTTCCTCTGCAATTTTTTGAAATAGTTTCAAAAGGAGAGGTGTTAGCTCTTCTCTAAATGTTTGATAGATTTCGCCTGTGAAGCCATCTGGTCCTGGACTTTTGTTTGTTGGAAGTTTTTTAATCACAGTTTCAATTTCAGTCCTTGTGATTGGTCTGTTCATCTTTTCTATTTCATCTTGGCTTAGTCTTGGAAGATTATACCTTTCTAAGAATTTGTCCATTTCTTCTAGGTTTTCCATTTTATTGGCATATAGTTGCATATAGTAGTCTCTTATGATCCTTTGTATTTCTGTGATGTTCGTTGTTACTTCTCCTTTTTCATTTCTAATTTTATTGATTTGAGTCCTTTCTCTTTTTTGCTTGATAAGTGTGGCTAGGGGTTTATCAATTTTGTTGATCTTATCAAAGAACCAGCTTTTCATTTCAATGGTCTTTTCTATGGTTTTGTTTCTATTTCATTGATTTCTGCTCTGGTCTCTATGATTTCTTTCCTTCTACTAACTTTAGGTCTTGTCGGTTCTTCTCTCTCCAGCTGCTGTAGATGTAAAGTTAACTTATTTATTTGAGCTTTTTCTTGTTTCCTGAGGTGGGCTTGTATTGCTATAAACTTTCCTCTTAGAATGGCTTTTGCTGCATACCATAGGTTTTGGAGTGTTGTATCTTTGTTGTCATTTGCTGCTAAGTGTTTTTTAATTTCCTCTTTGATTTCTTCAGTGATCCATTGGTTGTTGAGTAGCATGTTGTTTAATCTCCACATGTTTGTGTGTTTTTCAGATTTTTTCTTGTTGTTGATTTCAAGTCATAGAGCATTGCGGTCAGAAAAGATGCTTGATGTGATTTCAACTTTCTTAAAGTTACGAGGTTGGATTTGTAGCCCAGGATGTGATCAATCTTAGAGAATGTTCCATGTTCACTTGAGAAGAATGTGTATTCTATTGCTTTTGGATGGAATGTCCTATAAATATCTATTAAGTCCATCTGGTTTAATGCTTCATTCAGGGCCTGTGTTTCCTTATTTATTTTCTGTCTGGTTGATCTGTCCATTGCTGTAAGTGGGGTGTTACAGTCCCCCACTATTATTGTGTTATTGTTGATTTGTCCTTTTAAGGTTGTTAGCAGTTGCCTTATATATGGTGGTGAACCTGTGTTGGGTGCGTAGATATTTAACATTGTTACATCATCTTCTTGGACTGATCATTTGATCATTATGTAATGTCCTTCTTTGTCCCTGAAAATATTCTTCATTTTAAAGTCTATTTTGTCTGATATGAGTATTGCTACTCCAGCTTTCTTTTGATCCCCGTTTGCATGAAATATTTTCTTCCATCCTCTCACTTTCAATATATATGTGTCCCTAAGAGTGAAGTGGGTCTCTTGAAGACAGCATGTATATGGGTCTTGTTTTTGTATCCATTCAGCCTGCCTATCTATGCCTTTTGGTTGGGGCGTTTAGTCCATTAACCTTTATAGTAATTATTGATATGTATGTTCTTATTGTCATTTTATTAATTGCTTTGGATTTGTTTTTGTTGCTCTTTTTTCTTTCCTTCTTCTCTTGTTCTTTTCTACCTAGAGAACTTCCTTTAGTATTTGTTGTAAGACTGGTTTAGTGTTGCTGAATTCTCTCAGCTTTTGCTTATCTGTGAAGGTTTTGCTTTCTCCTTCAAATCTGAATGAGAACCTTGCTGGGTAAAGTAATCTTAGTTGGTGGTTTTTCCTTTCATCACGTTGAGTATATCATGCCACTCCCTTCTGGCCTGCAGAGTTTCTGCTGAAAAATCTGCCAATAACCTTGTTGGGGTTCCCTTGTATGTTACTTGTTCCTTTTCCCTAGCTGCTTTCAAGATTTTCTCTTTGTCTCTAATTTTGGTTAGTTTGATTAATATGTGTCTTGGTATATTCCTCCTTGGACTTATTTTATATGGTACTCGTTGTGCTTCCTGGATTGGAGTGAGTAGTCTCTTTTCCATGTTAGGGAAATTTTTGGCTATTATCTCTTAGAATATATTTTCTTTCCCCTTTTCTCTCTCTTGTCCTTCTGGCATCCCTATAATATGGATGTTGTTGCATTTAACATTGTCCCAGAGTTATCTGAGACTCTCTTCATTTGTTTTCAATCTTTTTTTCTCTTTTCTGTTCTGCATCCATAATTTCAACTAATCTGTCCTCCACCTTGCTTATTTGTTCTTCTGCCTCCTGTATTCTGCTGATAGCTGCTTCTAGTGAATTTTTTATTTCAGTTATTGTATTTTGCATTTATTCTTGTTTAAGTTTTATATCTTGTATCTCTTTGGTCAGTGTTTCCTATAAGTTATCCATATTTGCCTCCAGTTTATTTCCAATGTCTTGCATCATCTTCAGCATCAACAATCTAATGTCTTTTTCCTGGAGGCTAAGAATCTCCTCCTTGCTTAGCTGATTTTCTGGGGTTTTTCCTTTCTCCCTCATCTGAGTTATAGTTCTCTGTCTTTTCATTTTTATAGGTTTTTGGTGTGGTGACCTTTTTACAAATAATAGAGTTGCAGCCTCTCTTACTTCTGATGTCTGCGCCAATGTGGCTGAAGTCAATATGGGGGGCTTGCTGTAGGCTTCCTGATGGGAGGGGCTGATGTCTCCCCACTGGTAGGTGGGGCCAATTGTAATCCCTGTGGTGGGTGGGGCTTAGTCTCTGGATGGGATTAGAGGCAGCTGTGTGCACGAGGAGGCTTTAGGTACCCTGTTTACTGAGGGGTTGTGCTGTGATCCCACCTGGATTGTTGTTTACCCTGGGGCTTCCAGGAGCTGGCTGATGGGTGTGGCCAGATTTTCCCAAAATGGCCACCTCCAGAGAAAGACAAGGCTGCTGAATATTCCCAAGAGCTTTGCTTTCAATGTCCTTCCCGCACAACAAACCACATTCACCCCTGTTTTCCCAGGATGTCCTCCAAGAATTGCATTCAGGTTTGACCCAGATTCCTATGGAGACCTCGCTCTGCCCTGGGATCCAGTGCATATGAAAGTCCATGTGTACCTTTCACGAATGGGGTCTCCATTTCCCCCAACCCCGTGGAGCTCCTGTGCATAGGCCCCGCTGGCCTTCAATGCCAGATGCTCCGGGTGCTCTTTCTCCCAATACCAGATGCCCACACGTGAGAGTTTGATGTGTGGCTCAGAACTCTCATTCCTGTAGGTGAGTCTCTGTGAACCAGTTAGTTTCCAGTCTGTGGGGCTTCCCACCCAGGAGGTATGGGGTTGTTTATATCATGAAATCGCCCCTCCTAACACTTGATGTGTCCTCCTCTTTTTCTTCTGGAGTAGGATATCTTCTTTAAGGTTTCTGGTCCATTTGGGTGATGAATGCTCAGTCTTTAGTTGTGAATTTTGTTGTTTTTAGGAGAGAAGTTGAGCTCTAGTCCTTCTATCCTGCTGTCTTAATCCCATGAGCATGGCCAGGGATAGAACCTGTGTCCTCATGGATACTATTTGGGTTCATTACCACTGAGCCACAACAAGAATTCATAATATATTAATTCTAATTATTTCTACATGGATTACTTAGGATTTTCCATATGATATCATAGTATCTGTGGGTAGAGATATTTTTAATTCATTCTTTCTAATCTGTACACATTTTATTTCATTTTATTGTTGAATTTTCTTGGCTGAAACTACACATATAGTGTTGAATACAACTTGTAAAGGTAGACATCTTTGTCTTGTTCTTTTTCTTAGGGGTGGTTTTATAGTATTCTTTATCAGGTTAAGAAGTTAACATCTATTACTTTTTATTTTAGTGCTTTTTATCATGAAATGGAGTTGAATTTTGAAAAAAAATCGAATCTATTGTGATGATCATAGATGATAGTTTTTTCCCTTAATTTCATGAATTGATTTTTACATGTTAAACCAACTTTGCATTCCTATGATAAATCCCACTGGGTTGTAGTATATAATTCTTTCTTAGATATTGGCATATTCAATTTCCTAATTGTGAATTATTGTGTATATATTCCCAAGAGATATTGACCTATAATTTACATTATTATGTCTTTATTTAGTTCTCTGGTTAGTAATTGCCTAATAATGTATATCTATGTCTTGATTAGACAGATAAAAGGTATTAAAGACATATACATACACACACACATTGCCTTTTGTAATATCTGCTATGAGTATTTTTCATTTAATCAGTTAATCAACAAAGGTTAATATGAGTATAGATTTTAAGTAAAGGCAATTAGGATAATACTGACAGTTGATTTTAGACTTAAAGTAAGCATGCTATATTAAATGAAAAGAAGAAAAAGAGAATAAAAGTTACAATGGACATATAAAATAGTAGGAAATGTGAATATAATGTCTGAAGTAAGTGTGAATTAAACAGTGTGGTGTTACATTAAACCTAGCAATGTAAGAATTAATCCTAATAATCGTAGAACAATGAGTTATCATAATATGTTGTTTACAAAAGAATCAATGAATAGAAAAACACAATGAAACATTACAACTAGTATATAATACAAAGATAAATCAAAATAAAGTTACAGTAAATTTCATATATTATGAAATTGAATTGAAGAAAAAATAAGGGAATGTGTACCACAGAAAATAACAATAGAGGAAGATATAACCATCAAGAACATATACATACATAACACCAAAATTTTATATTAGGTTATCAATAACTGATAAACCTACAAAAAAACAGAAAAAAATCTAGCTTGAGAAATAAAGCTATACATTTTCCTAATAGATCTAAAATAGAAAAAAAATAAGATATGAAGATTTAAATACTATTATCAGTATAATATCAAAATTTGAATAAAATAGAGAAAAGTATAATATATCATCATTAATGAAGAAAATATTCCAATATATATTTTAAAATATTTAATTTAAAAAATTTAATATATTAAAAATATTATGAGCCCAAGGTAAATAATTTCACAGTTGAATTTCAATCAAATAATGGAATTTCCTTGATATCCATTCCCCACTATAAGATTCTCCAGAAGAACTTTTCTTACCCTATCTTCATTCATAGGAATCAATGTGTTTTTGGAGAAGCTGACCACTCCCTTTGACTCAAAATGATTAGCCATAGTATAAATGCTTGCCAGTGACTCATTCAGATATGAGCATTTAAACCAATTTATAAAAACAAAACATGGTTACTAATTTCCTAGTGATTACAAGGAAATATTTAATTTCTCTTAATAGAAAGCTCTATGGCAAAAACTATATTCTTAAAATTAAGTACACCATGAATCTGGAATGACAGCAACCATTTCAAATAGAGAATAACTTTTAAGCAAACTTGTGGAAGAGAATTCAAACAAGATAATTACAGGGATATATTCAGGTCAAAATCAAGGCCTACCCTTTTTCCTAACTTTCATTAGTTGGAGTCAATATATTTTCTTATTATTTAAGTAATTTCAGTTAGAGAGCCTTAACCCTTGTCCCTTATTTATTCTTTGCAATTTCAAAATCAATTGTTTCATACCTAAACTGCATCCATGTATTTTTCTGCATCCTGAAAGTGTCTAGCAGTTTAATAAGTTAAAGGGGACAGGTGTTAAGAGTGGCTGTTGTTAATATTAAAATGCTTCCTCTCTTTGTCCCATGGGCCATTAAAAACAGATCTAACGGAACGAGGAATAAAGTGCAAACTGACAGTAATGTCTTTCAAATTCTTTATTTCTCAGTATATATTCAAATTGGTGAAAGGGGAAAATCCTGCAACCTAGGATATTCTACCCATGGAGGTTATCATTTAGAAATGAAGGAGGGTCAAACAACATCTCACCCAAGCGAAAACTAAAAAAAATTATCAATACTAAGCCTACCTTAAAAGAAACATTACATGGTTTTCACTAAGTAAAAGGGAAAAGTATAACAATAAGTAAAAATCTATATTAAATGAAAAATCCACTAGTAAAAGGAAATATACAGTAAAAGCTGAGGATTAACTATTTTAGTAAGTTAGTACAATGATTAAAAGACAAAAAAACTATAAAAGCAACTATAACTACCATAAAGAGTAAAGGAAAAAAAAAGATTTAAAATATGATATCAGAAACACAAAATATGAGGGGGATAAAAATAAATTAAGAATGTGCTTGAACTTAATGACTATCAGATTAAAACAACTAGGTAAAAATTTGTCTATAGGTCAAAATATATAACTCACATAGTAACCACAAATCAAAAACCTACAATAGATACATAAAAATAGAATAAAAAGAATGTAAGAGACTAAAGAAAATCATTAAATCACAAGGGAAGAAATTAAAATAAGTAAAGAACAGAGAAAAAGTTTAAAAAAGCAACAAAATGGTAACATGTACATATTTATTAGTAATTACTTTAAATGTCAGTGGATTAAATGCTTCAATCAGAAGACATAGAGTAGATGATTGGAAAAACAAAACAAAACAAAGACCCTCCTATATGCGACTGCAAATGACTTACTTCAGAGCTAAATACACACACAGACTGAAAAAGATATTTCATGTGACATAAATGATAACAAATTGGGTGTAGCAATATTCATATCAGATAAAATCAATTTTGAAACAGAATCTATAACAAAAAAGAAACAAAGTACATTATAAAATGATAAAGGGATCAATACAGGGAGAAGTTATTACATTCTTTAACATATATGCACCCAATATAGGAATGTCTAAATATATGACAAATAATAAGAGACATAAACAGGGTAATTGACAATACAGTACTGATTGGGAACTTTAACACCCCAATAACATTAATGGACAGATCATCCAGACAGAAAATCAATAAGGCAACAGCATTCTTAAAATAGCATAATAAACCATATGGACTTAATAGTTATCTATAAGATATTCCATTCAAAAAGAGCAAAGCACATTCCTTTCAAGTGCTCATGGAACATCCATCCGGATTGATCATGAGTTAGGCTACAAAACAAATCTCAACAAATTTAAGAGGAAAGAAATTATAGCAAGCATTTTTTTCAACTATAATGGTAAGAAACTACATATCAATTACTGAAAATAAATGGAAAAAGCACAAACATGTGAAGACTAAACATGCTACTAAATATATAATAAGTCAGTGAGGAAATCAAATAGGAAATGAGAAAACACATCAAGACAAATGGAAAAAACAGTTTGTCAAAATCTATGGGATGAAACCATAGGGAAGTTTATAGTGATACAGTCCTTACAGAAGAAACAAGAAATTCTCAAATTACCAACCTAACCTATCACTTAAAGGAATTAGACAAAATAAAAATAAAGTCTAAATTCAGCAGAAGAAAGGAAATAATAAAAGTCAGAGATGAAATAAATAAAATAGATACTAATAAAAAAAGATAAATGAAACCAAAAGGTGTTTTTTTTTTTTTCCTTTTCTAGGGCTGTTCCTGCAGCATATGGAGGTTCCCAGGCTAGGGGTCTAATTGGAGCTGTAGCCACCAGCCTACGCCAGAGCCATAGCAATGCTGGATCTGAGCCGCATATGCAACCTACACCCCAGCTCATGGCAATGCCGGGTCTTTAACCCACTGAGCAAGGCCAGGGACTGAACCTGCAACCTCATGGTTCCTAGTCAGAGTCATTTAACCACTGAGCCATGACAGGAACTCCAAAAGGTGGTTTTTTGAAAAGATAAACTGATAAAGCTTTCCCCAAGCTGATCAAGAGGAAGAGAGAGAGGCCTCAAAATAAAATAAGAACTGTAATAGAAGAAATAACACCCAATTCCACAGACACACAAAAAATTACAACAGTACAACAAAATTGTACAACCAGGAAGAACTGGAAAAGAAAATAAATAAAAGTAAAAATAAACAAATTGACTTAAAATTGACTTAAACAAATTGACTTAAACTTAAAAGCTTTTGGACAATATAAGAAACCATTGACAAAATGACAAACAAAACAACCTACTAAATGGAAGAGAATATTTGCAGATGATATGATCCATAAGGGTTAATATCCAAATATGTAAACAGTTTGTACAACTCAATATAAAAAAAAAACAGTTAAAAATGGGCAGGATACCTGAATAGACATTTTTCCACAGCAGACATACAGATGGTCAACAGGGACCTAAAAAGATTCTCAACATTGCTAGATATTAGAGAAATGCAAATCAAAATCACAATGAGGTATCACCCTTTACCTGTCAGGATAGCTATTATCAAAAAGTATATAAATAACAAATAATGTTGAGGATATATAGGAAAAAGAATCCTTTTACCCTATTGGTGAGGATGTAAATTGGTTTAGCCACTATGGATTTTTCTCAGAAAACTAAAAATAGAACTATCACATGATCTAGCAATCCCACTCTTAATTATTTATTAAAATCAAAACCACTAATTCATATAGATATATGTACCCCAGTGTTCATATGTTCATAGTAGCGTTATTTATAATAGCAAAGATAGGGAAGCATCTGTTTGTCCACAAACAGATGAATAAAAAATGTCATATATATGCTTAGTGAAATATGTCAGACAGACAGATACTGTATGTTATCACTGTATGTGGAATCTAAAAAATAAAACAGATGTGTCTAACAAAACAGGAACAGACTTACATGTATAGAGAAAAAAGTGGTGGTTACCACTGGGGAGAGAGACATAAGGAAAGGCAAGATAGGGGTATGGGATTGAGAGATACAAACTAGTATATATGAAAGAGATAAATAACAAGGATATATAGCACAGGGAAATATAGCCTCTGTTTTGCAATAACTTTAAAGGGAGTATGGTCTATAAAAATATTGCATCATTGTGTTGTACATCTGAAACTAATATAAGTCAACTATACTTCAATAAAAATAAATTTTTCCTTCTATTTTGTTAAATTTGTATATTTTATTCTTCAAAATTTTGGTATGAACAAAGTAATAGTTACTAAATGTAAAGGCAAGAATTTATCTCTCCAGTTATATTTTGTAGTTTGTACCAGAAGATAGTTTTCAGGCTATGTAATCCTCCAGATGAAAAGTTATAGAAAATGTCTCACTCTTCCATAGTATCTAAAAAATAAAATAAAAAGGGGGGAGTTCTTGTCGTGGATCAGTGGTAATGAACCCCACTAGTATCCATGAGAACGTGGGTTTGATCCCTGGCCTTGCTCAGTGAGTTGAGGATCTGGCATTGCCAACAGCTGTGGTGTACGTCACAGATGTAGCTCAGATCCCAAGTTGCTGTGGCATAGGCTTGTGGCTACAGCTCTGATTGGACCCCTAGCCTGGGAACCTCCACATGCTGCGGGTGTGGCCCTAAAAAGACAGAAATTAATTAATTAATAAAAGACATGTAGAGAGTTTCATTTCAACTGATACCTGGGGTTTTTTTTGGTCTTTTTCTAGTGCCAAACCCGCAGCATATGGAGGTTCCTAGGCTAAGGGTCTAGTGGGAGTTGTAGCTTCTGGCCTACGCCACAGCCACAGTAATGCAGGACCCAAGCCATGTCTGTAACCTACACCACAGCTCACAGCAACACTGGATCCTTAACCCACTGAGCAAGGTCAGGGATTGAACCCACAACCTCATTGTTCCAAGTCATATTAGTTAACCACTGAGCCACGATGGGAACTCCCCTGACACCTGTATATTTTATAAACCAGTAAAAAAGAAAACTATCCTAAGTTTTACCTCCAACTCTCACCATTTATTAAAAATCCATGAATTATATCAAGGCTGATTGGCAGTAATGTAGAACGACAATTTGAGAACATAGTCTGGGGCTTCAAGTAATTCATAGTTTGTAAGTAGAAGTAGAACAAACACCTAAATTTAATTGATCATTCCTATTCTGAAAGAGATATCTTCCTTCATATGTACTATTTATTTATTTTTTAATAAAATTTGTAAAGGTTATTTTCCATTTCAGTTATTGAAAAATATTGGTTATATTCCTTTGGTTGTACCAGACATCCTTGATCTTATCTTATACCCAATAGTTTGCATCTCCCACTCCCCAACCCCTACACTATGCCTACCTCTCTCCCCACTGATAAACACTTTTGTTCTATGTATCTTCGTTTTGTTATATTCACTAGTTTGTTGTATTTTATAGATTCCACATATAAGTGATATGATAGAGTATTTATTTTTCTCTGTATGGATTATTTCACTTAGTATAATGCCTTCCAAATCCATCCACGTACAAAAGGCAAAAATGTATTCTTTTTATTGCTAAATAGTATTCCCTTATATGTATTTCATCTTGTGTATCCATTCATCTGCTGGTGGACACTTAGGCCTCTTCCATATCATGGAAAATATAAAATGTGTTATACATTAACTCATACTTTGTATATTATAATTGACTAATTTGAATTCCCTTCAGGTATTACATTACCTTTTGTATTATAATTTAGAAATATATTGATTTAGAATTCATCCTATAAACTAAAGCAAATACAATTACAGTGCCAATAATAGTGATAGCATAAAGTGATTTAACATCATTTCCAGTAGAATTTAAAGGAAAGTAGATTTTCTTTGGTTGGTGGCTGTCTGAAATTCTTTGTGGTATTGAAATATTCCATTTCCTTTCCAGCACTTGCTATAACTGTGCATGACACCTGCTTTCATGCAGGTGAAAAATGGAATAACATTTTAATCCTCACTCTAAAAGAAGGATTGGTAACAGAGAAAAGTGATTTCAATTATTTTCCAAAAAAATAAAGGTGAAGGAAATTGCATTACTGATAGAATGGTTGTTTCCTACATAGTGGCATTTCATTCAAGATACATCATTTTAAAAAAATAAAATAAAATAAAATGACAAGCTTTTATTCTCCACATATCCTTAGAGTCCTCTCAGCTCTAAAAAGAAGACTGTTACTCTTGATTTTTTTTTTCTAGAAGAGTAATCTCATATCCTTCAGTGCTTAGTCATTGTAGGTGACAATAGGATATGAAGAATGACAACAAGATGCCTTATTTTCAATGCACTTCTCTATTTTGAAAGTCCTTAAGAATCATTCTATTGCAGTATAATACTGAGGGAAAGCAATAAAATAATAAATTAATAAATAACCAATATATTTCTATGTTGGTTATCTTTATAAAATATATTATCTTTTCTAATTATCTCAAAAACATGTGAAATAGGAAAGGCAAGCATTGATAAATGAGAATATCATGTTTTAGAGAGAATGATATTCACATAACAGCATTAAATATTCTTAGAACTGTTTTTTTTTCTTTTTTCTACTATACTACATGCCTATTTATTCTTTCTCCCTCTCTCCTTCTACTGTAAGTTAAGCTAATATTAATGTGGAGTATTTGTATATGATCTCATCTCTAAATGGCTTTGACTTTTATATAATGGTTTTTACTTTCACATAAAACTAACATTGGATGGTATAAAATAATAGTAAATATATATATACATTGTTCTCTATCCCTAGTTCCTGGCACAGAGCTCCTAAAACTTTTGTCATTTCCTAAGTAGAGTACTAGGAAAATTTTTTGTTCTAATATTCAATCTTCAGCCACCACTTATTTACACAGAGCTCCTGTATATTTTGGAATTTTCTGGATGATAGCTGTGCCTTTGTTTTAAAGAGGTGACTCTGGGTGGACTCCTGGCTGAGGGCTGGTCACCCTAAAGGTCAAACTGTAATTAGACTCTTAGAATTTTTAGCCCCACCCCCAAATCTCTAGCGGGGAGAGGAGCTAGAAATAGTGTTAATGATCAATTATGCCACATGATGAAGGTTCTATAGAAACCCCAAAGTATGAGATTTGAAGAACAGATTGGTGAATGCATATACCTACCTGGAGTGTGATGCCCTCCAAATCCATGGGAACAGAAGCTCCTGTGCTCAGTACCCTTCCAGAGATCCCCCTATGTATCTCATCATCTGATTGTTAATCTGAATCCTTTGTCATATCATTTACTATATAAAAAACTGATTAACATGAGTGTTTACCTGAATTCTGTGAGCTGTTCTAGCAAATAATCAAATCCATGGGAAGAAAATCATATGAACCTTAGGTTTATAGCCAAATTTGACAGAAGTTATGCGTTTTCTGGGGGTCTACTACTTGTGGTTGGCATCTGAAGTGGGGAGTGGTTTTGTAGGACCAATCACCTAACATGAGAGATCTGATGTTATCTCCAGGTAGATCATGTCAGTATTGAGTTAAGTCATAGGGCACCCAGCCAGTGTCACAGATAATTGCGTTTTTGTGGGAAAAAAATCTCACGTTTGGTATGAGAAGTGTTGTATGGTAGTAGTGTGCCAGTAAAGGAGAGACACACAAGATAAGTGGATTTTGTTTTTTTTTTTACATATGTGGTTAATATAAGTAGTTCTATACAATACATAATTATTGAAAATTCAAAATCTGTATTAAAGTAAAAAATGTGTTTATCTCAGTATCTCTGTAAAATTCAATGTCTCAAGCCACCTTTTATTTCACTAGTCAAAGTATGTTCTCCCATCTCTGGGTCTTGATATATTAATTTGTTTTCATTTCTTTTAGGCCTATCCTAACATCATCATCATTAATTTAGAAATAAGGGAATTAACATTTAAGGAGTATGTTTCAAAAGGTCAGGAGTAGAGACAACGTACTGAACACATTTCATTATATTCTTCTTTCCTCAAACAGTTATAGTTAGAGCTGTAATAAGTGATAGACTGTTTTGATTTAATTGACTTCTTTTGTTTGATATTATACAAACCTGTATTTTTGGTAACCCAAAATTTAATATTTGGTTATTTATATACGTTCACCATGTGAGCTCGCATCCCTATCAAATATCATCCCATGTTTGAGATAATAATATTACTCACAATTATAATAATTATTTATGAGAAGTAATAGCATTAATTCCAGAGAAAATGGACCAAAAAGAAAATTAAAACCAATACATATGAGACAATCAACTTATGATTAAAAAAAGTTGATTTCCCAGAAAAGTCAAATTATCATTTACTTGAAGTCATCAATATTCTATAAATATAATCTAACAATTAACTGAATCAGTTTAACACTTTACTATATATAATCAATGAACCCTGCAAAATCATTTGTTAAATATTAGAATTAATATGAGCTGAAACAGTTATTTCTATAGGAAATGCTCTCCTTAAAATAATAGATTACTTTCAAGCTCTCAGAGACCCTGGTTTGGGCCCTGTATATGGCCAACGGTGTGAAAGTAATAGAATACTCTGCAAATTAACAAGATAGAATATATTCTGAAGAGAAAATAATTTAAAATGTTGGTTTTCAAGAATGATTACATTTAGAGCCCTTGAGTAAGTATATATTGTGTTTGATGTGTTTATTAAGATGTGAAGTATTAAGGTGTTAATTTTAAAAAGTTACATCCATAAATTAAAATGTACTGACAAATAAGTCATTCCTTTTACTAATAAAGAGATTCCTACATCCCTGATGAAAGGAAATGTTAGGATGAAAGAACATGGAACAGAATCTTCATGTTAATAGTCATGTTTTGTCATTAGAATCTTATTGCTATCTTATACCATTTTTTAATTCATGTCAGGTCCTCACTGTTACACTTCCCAAGAATAATCAATTTTATTCTTGATTTTACCATTGTAGGGAGCAATTTAAAAAATCCATAAAGCACCCGTTTCAAGGAATGAATTCAAATGATTCATTAAATCTAGCAGATGACCAATGGTACTTTTGCATGCGAGTAACACCTTCTGGAGGCATCGCAGAAGTTTCAAGTTGAATAAAGTTTTTTTTTTTTGTCTTTTTTTTGGTCTTTTTTGTCACCTGCGGCATATGGAGGTTCCCAGGCTAGAGGTCTAAATGGGGCTGCAGCAACCGGACTACACCAGAGCCACAGCAATGCCAGATCCAAGCCAGACCTGTGACTTACAACACAGCTCACGGCAATGCCGGATCCTTAACCCACTGAACAAGGCCAAGGATTGAACTCACAACCTTATGGTTCGTTAACCACTGAGCCATGACGGGAACTCTCTCAAGTTGAATAAAGGTTGAAGAGAACCACACATACCTCCTCAGCAGTAGGTCATGCATGCCACTTATATTGTGGGAAACTATGCCACTATCTTCTGAATATGCTCAGGAATATCGGTTATGATACTTGAGGAGTCAACCCTATTTAAAAAGCACTACAATTAATTAACAAATAAAGTAATTATATCATCTGTATGGAAAAAGCAAACCTCTATTGTTCCTAAGAAATTATCACTTGGCATACCTGAAATCATTCTTTACAGAACTGCCTTTTACAGTGCTTTTTTTATTTGAATTATTTGACAAGATAATCCATATTCATGTAGAAAACTGGGAAAATTACAGAAAATGAATACATAATTAATTTAGAGATATCAACTCTTGTCAAATAATTGATTTATAAATTAATAAATATTGCTTGATAATTTCTCATCCATTCCTAGTTGTTAGATATGTATTACCCAGAATAAATTACAGCTTTCTTCATTATAACTTAAAAACTACTTTCTTGGTATTAAAATGTGATTTTAGAACTTCCAGCCTCAACTCTAACATGTTTAATACTTGGAAGTTTTCATTCCATCATAATGGGAAAATAGCTGAACAAATTAAGTGCAGTGACTTTTATTAGATTCATCATAGATTTGCAGTCAATGGCCAAATTACCACCAGGACTCTGGAGAGACAAGCAAACGCAGTAATTAACAGTCTATATCAACTTAACCTGGAACAGAAACCTCTGGAGGCTTAAATTGCTAAGAACACATATGGTCATTCTGATGAATTATGGGAGGCCCAAGTGTGGATTAACTTGAGAAAGTCCTGGGGCCCTAGTCCAAATTTTGTGGATTTTACCTCCAGGAACCCTACAAGATTCTCATGTTGAAGTTATGATGAAAAATTCCCTCTCATTTTTGGCAGAGAAAGAGGAAAATGAGCAAAATATTCCCAGTGCATTGTCCACAGTAAATATCAAAATTCCAGGGGAAATTATGTTACTAAAGAGTTTTATCAGGGGAAAGAACAGTTAAGTGACTTCAGCACCCCTGCCCCACTGCATCCCTCCATTGTACCTCCCAGCCTTCTTGTCTTGGTAAGGGAAGGGAGAAAAAAATAGTCAACCCAGTGACACAGGCTCACCAAGAAATAGAAATACTCAAATTTATAGAACAGTTTTCCTCCACACACTTTGCCATTATTCATTTCAACACAGATCAAGTATAACAACAGAGAAATACAACTGACAGATCTGTAAGCTACAAACTCTATTAAAGAATGAGTTCCTGGGAAAATCCAAAGACAGTTAACAGAGGAAGAAACAAAACAAGAACACTGGAGAAAACTGAAGTCTCTGACACCTATTACCACAGTAAATATGAAACAGAATACCCCCCTAAATATGTATTTGGCATATCTCTTCAAACTCTAGAAAAACAAAGATAAAGAGAAAATCTCAAAATAACCCAGAGTTCCAAAAGACACCTCACCTAGGAGGAACAAGGAAAATAATTGCATTAGATTCTTTATAACAAACCATGTGAATGAAAATGGAGTTGAGTGAAATATGTAAAGTGTTGAAAGAGAAAACCCCCACTAACTTAAAATTCCCTATCCAGGGAAACTGTATTTCAGAAGTTAGGGAGAAATAAAAACCTTCTCAGGCAAAAAAAACCTAGGGAGATTGTTGCCAGTAGACCTTGCTTGCAAGAAATGTTAAAAGTTCTTCAGAGTGAATGAAAATTTTATGAATCAAAAACTTAGGTCTTCATAAAGATTGAGTGTCAGCAATAAGGTTAAAATAAAATATTTCATTTTTCTTATTCCGAATTGATCTAACAGTTAAGTGTATATATAACATAATAATGCTAGTAATGTTTGAGTGTGTGTAACATGCAGAAAAGTAAATTGAATGACAACAATGTTATAAGGGGATATAGGAAGGAATTAGAAACTCTAAAAAAGTACTTTCCCTGTAAATGAAGTTTTACACTATTTTTTGAAAATGGACTTAGGCTATTTATATGTATATTTAGTGTATATTGCAAACTCCAGAGTAACCGGTAATTTAAAATAAATATATGTAACTGATATACTAATGGAATAGAGAAAATTGACTAATATAAAATGCTAATTTAAAACCCCAGAAGTAGAAAAAGTGAGGAAGATTAAAAAACATAGAGATAAAGTATAACAAATAGAAAATAGTTACAAACATAGTAAATATTGGTTCAACTATATTAACAAGCACTTTAAATATATATAGTATAAATATAAAAAATAATAGATACTTTTAGATTGATTAAAATAACAAGCTTAACTATATGCTTTCTATAAGAAACTCTTTAAATAAAGACACAGATAGTACAGATATGTATGTTAATATGCTAATAGTAATCAAAAGAAAGCTTGTGTGGCTATATTAACTTGAGCAAAAGAAAACTTCAGAACAAGGAAAATCATCTAGGATAAAGTGTAATGCTATATAATGATAAAGGAATTAGTTCTACTGGAAGACATAACAATTTACCCTTAAAAACAGAGCATCAAAATATGTCAGACAAGCAATCATAGAACTGCATGGAGAAATTGCTAAATATACCACTGTAGTTGGAGACTTCAACACTTACTTTTTAAGCAATTGACAGATCCATCAGATGTAAAATCAGCAAGGACCTAACTTAACTGAAGAGAACTGGATCTGACATATATTTAGACTACTTCATCCCACACCACTGTAATACACATTCTTCTCAAGTTCACATGGAACATTCACCATGATAGATAGCCCAATAGGCAATAAAACACACCTAAACAAATTTTAATAAATAGAAATTATATAAATTATGCTCTCATACTGCAATGAAATGTTAAATAAAATAGAATTCAATTACAACATATTTTCAGTCGCACAATGTTTTAAAGTATTTGGAAGTCAAGAAAACACTTTTAAATAACACAAGGATTAAAGAAGAAATCTCAAAAGAATTTAAGAAGCATTGTGAAGAAAATGAAAATGCAATCTATCAAAATTTGTCAAATGTAGTGAAGGCAGTATTTAAAGGGAAATTTATTGAATTGAATGAAAATATTATAAAGGAAGACAAATCTAAAATCAACAATCTAGGAGTTCCTGTCATAGCTGGAGTTCCCTTCGTGGCTCTGTGGAAACAAATCTGACTAGGAACCATGAGGTTTTGGGTTCGATCCCTGGCCTCACTCAGTGGGTTAAGGATCTGGTGTTGCCCTGAGCTGTGGTGTAGGTCGCAGACGTGGCTTAGATCCAGCATTGCCATGGATGTGGTGTAGGCTAGCAGCTGTAGCTCCAATAAGACCTCTTTCCTGGGAATCTCCATATGATGCAGGAGTGGCCCTAAAAATAAAAGAAAAAAAAATCTAAGCTTCTATCTTAGCAAGTTAGAGAAAAAGAAAGAAGGTCAACTTAAGCCTAAAGCAAAAAGAAAAATGAAACAATCAAATTTAAAGCAGAAATAAATGAACTTGGAAATCCATGAAGCACAAACCTGGTTCTTTTGACAAGATGGATAAAATTCATTTAAAAAATTGAGCCATACTAATCATGAAAAAATGTGAAAAGACAAAAAATACTAATCTCAGAATGAGAGTCGCTATCACAAATATTCCCATGAACATTTAAAAATAACATTTAATAAGTATTGTGAACAACTCTATGGTCACAAATTTATTAGAATAATTTGAGCACTAAAAATATAACACTTTTAGGAGAAAATGAAAGAGAAATACTTGTGTCTTTAAGTTAGGCAAATATTTCTTAGGACAGCAAGAATACAGTATATTTAAAAAGCAGTAAGTTAGGCATATCAGAAATTTTTAAATTCTCTTCCAAATTCACCATTAAGAAAGTTAAAACGAACAAAAAACAGATGAAAGGAAACATTTGCAAACCACATCTGAAAAACGACTTCTCTTTAATATATACTAAGAACTCTTAAAATCCATTAAAATTGCCAGAAAAATGATAGCCAAATAAGATATATACCAGTCCTTATAAGATTTCTTTGCAGAACAGATGCTGACTCACAGACATTGAAAAACTTATGGTTTCCAAAGGAGACAGTTTGGGGTGTGGGGGGATGCACTGGGGGTGTGGGATGGAAGTACTATAAAACTGGATTATGATGATAATTGTACAACTATAAATGTAATAAATTCATTGAGTAATAAAATTCCGAATAAATGTCTGGATACCAATGAATTTAAAAATAATAACAGCTACAAAATATAAGCAGGTAGTGCTGTTTAAATCATTACAACTGCATATTTAAACAGTTCAGTTCTAATGTTAGGAAACCAAATAATCATTTGATGTTGGAAATCTTATAATTAACATATAAAATGTAAATGAGTAAATTCTATCTAAAAAATCCAGTCTTTTGTTTAGGGTGTAAAATCATGGATTGTGTTCTTAGAAATATGGAACTCTTTAATAATTTTTAAAAATAAGACTAGAATCAGAAACATGCCTGATCATTTTTTTTAATGATCCTTCCCTGTGGAAAATGGGACTGAAATAATCAGAAATTCTATATGGATCTCTCTGTCTCTCTCTAATATTTATAGAGAGAGGAATATAATTAATTAATGAAAATGAGTATGTGAGAATGAGAAAGATGTTTCAAATAATCACAATTTAATTTGATTCTAGCTCAACTATTTTCAGTAGTACAAAAATAACCTAGTGATGAGAAAAAAATCTAGACACAAGTTCCCAACTCTTTCTTTCTGTAACACCTTCTATGTCTAAATTTTATTTGAGAATATATAAGAACACTATTCATGGTATGGATGACACATAGTTTACATTTTCAATATCATGGAACATTGGTAAGTTCAGCAGCATTCTAACATTCTACAAAAATAAAAAAATAACTCTACATTGCTCTTAACTTATCTCTGTTATAAAGATTATGGGCAACTACAAAAGAGCTCTCAAGTGGGACAAAAAACATTTTGGATTTTGATCATTTTGTAATTTAAGTGTTACTGTCATATAGTTTAAAATCTAAAGTTTGACATTTAATAGCGCATCATTATAATTAAAATGTATAAATTATATATTGATGTATTATTAATTATGGCTCAATTTCTAAAGGAAGCTACTACTTAATAAACTCAATAGCCTTCTTTAAGCTACTCTAAGAAACAGTGCTAAAATCTGACCAGGCATCTGCCAGTAGATATGCAGCTGTGTCAAGTTTCTATAGTTTCATTGTATTTTGAAAGATTTTTGGTTTATAGCTCTTGCTTCCTTCTAACTTTCCCATTGGTCATCCTATACGTTTGCTTATTTGATTATATTTCATCTGTAATTATAATCCATGTATATATAATAATTTAATTATAAATATTTCATTACAATGTTTTGAGATCTTGATTTCCTATTTTAGGAAATATTTGTAAATAAAGGTTCCTATAATGAAATAAACTTTTTATAACCATTTTAATTTTATTTTTATTTATTTTTTTATTGAAGCATAGTTGGTTTACAATGTTGTGCTAGTTTCAGGGGTACATCAAAGTGATTCAGTTATATGTAAACATATACTCATTCTTTTTCAGATTCTTTTCCCAAAAGGGGAAACTGGTGAGGAGGAAGGATAAATTAGGGTGTCAGGATTGATATATACACACTATATAAAATACATGGGTAACAAGAAACTACCATATAGGACAGGGAAATTTATTCAATACTGTATAATAATCTATATGGGAAAATATTCCAAAAAAGGAATGGATATATGTATGTGTAAAACTGATTTACTTTGCTGTATGCTTGAAATTAGCACAACTTTGTAAGTTAACTATATTCCAGTAATATTTTTTAAATGAATGAAATAATGCCATTTGAAGCAGTATGGGTGGACCTAGAGATGATCATGCTAAATGAAGTAAGTCAGACAAAGACAAATATCATTTGATATCACTTATATGTTTAATCCTAATAAAAATAATGCAAATGAACTTATTTACAAAACTGAAATAGACTCACAGATTTTGAAAACAAACTTAAGGTTACCAAAGAGGAAACGTGACGAGGGGAGAGATAAATTAGGATTTTGGAATTAACATGTACACACTACCACATATAAAATTAATAAACAACAAAGACCTACTTTATACCACAGGGGACTCTACGTAACATTTGATAACCATTTTAAATAATAAAATTAATACAACAAGGTGAATAAAATGTATAATTATGAAAAAATGTGATTGACTCCTATAATTTTGAGCAAAACTTACCATATTAAATCATACATTATATATTCTTTCATCTCTATAGAAAAAAATGTGTACTATTAGATGTTACTGTTGTCTTCATCTTGTAGTCTTATAAAGACTGAGGACACATCTGTGAGTCCCAAAGGACTGGTATCCTTAAGATCTTCTTGTCCTTATGCAGTCATAATGGTGGAGTCATACAGAACACAGTGGAGAGAGGGTCCAGGTAGGCAGGCAACATGTTGGCTCTTCTCAGGCCCAACTTTTGACTTAAAGGAGTTTTTGAAGCTATCTTCTCTGATGAAGCTGCTCTACATCTCCTGGGCAGAGGTTAGCATTATCTCCTTAGACCCACTAATTCTCATTTCTGCTGCCACATTTTACTGCTGCCACATTTTACAACCATTCTGATTCTTTTCATGAAGGTTAGTTGCAAAGATTCAAAGGGTATGTCTGAAGGTTAAAATTCAGAGTGCTACATTTATGATACATGCTCTTATCTGAATGTATATTTGACAAAATTAAAACATTCAGGTAATCAAGAATATGTTTTCTAAATGAATTGCAAGACTTCAACACCAAAAATAATATATCCGTCATTGGAGTTCCCTTGTGGCTCAGTGAGTTACAGATCCACCATTGTCACTGCAGTAGCTTTGGTTACTTCATTGGCACAGGTTTAATTCCCGGCCCAGGAACTTCCTGCATGGGTGCAGGAAAAAAAATCATTATTGAGAAAAATTAAAGTCAAATCAAACAGAGGGTTATACCATGGTCATTGTTTGGAAGACTCAATAATAGAAGTCAGTTCTCCTCAAATTGACAATGCAGATTTTTCTATTGAAAGTGACAGGCTTATAGAAATGCATATAAATGCAAAAGCCTGATAATAGTCAAGGCAATGAAACAAACATTTTGAGATATTAGAAAGTTATAATAATAAAAGCATATATTTGATGCAAAAAATAGAAAAATAGACAAATGGAACAAAATAGGTATTCCAGAAAAATTTGTAACCACATACTTAGTCTTGACATATGACAATGTTAACAACAGTTCAGAAAAAAATTATGTTTTCTAAATAATTAAAATAATTTAAAAATATTCTTTCTTTTCCCATCCCATATAACTAAAATTATCACCATTTTAATAGAATCGTCTAGCACATTTTGAAAATAAAATGTTGCATTATATCACAACTATATAACACCATGCTATGATGAAATGTTTAATTTAAATCATATTTGTACTGAAATTAATTTCTAATTCAGAGTTAAATCATTCTAGCATTTGAAATAGTTTTTTAAGGCATTAGTTAAAACAGTTTTTCAGTCCTTCTTAGTCTTTCAATTCAGAAGAACCTAAATTGTAATTGTACTTGAAATTGTCACTCTGATGAACATAGAGAAAGTGATTAACTTGTCAAGATAAGCAAAGGATTATAAAAATAAATACATAAGACAGATATATTACTTCTTTGAAACTCTAATACATTTGAAGTTTGTAGCTTCAAGAAAATACCCTAGATTACCATAGCTAGTCACTCCCTGAATAGTTACTTTTTCAATCTTTATGTTTATAGACAACCTGGGGATTTTTCCACTCCAAGGATCCTCAATGTTCCTTCATGCTTCTTCTGACATATCAGTTAACCAAACATTATGTGTTGAATTAAAGAAAATACATTACTGAGTAACTTTTTATACCCTCATATATTAACAAGATTAAGTTGATTCTTGTGTCAAATTTTGTTCTATAGCTGGCTCAGAAAGTCTTTTTAGCAAAAAAAATCTCATTTTTAGTGTGTTTATGACAATTTATGACAGTTTTCCAGCTCCCAAATGTATCAAATTACTATAGTTAACCTTTGGACAACACAGATTTGAACTGCACTGCTCCACTTACATGCAGATTTTTTTTATTAGTAAGTTCTTATACTACATTATTCCCTGTTTGTGATGGTAAGTTATAACTGTATTTTTGACTGCAGGAAATGTTGGTGACCCTTCTCTGACCTTGTTGTTCAAAGGTCAACAGAATATTTTAATTTTTCACACCTGGATAGTTTGGGGTATTTTTTATATTTTATTTTTTTCCATTATAGTTTGTTTACAGTGTTCTGTCAATTTTCTACTGTACAGCAAGGTGACCCAGTCAACATATATGTATACATTCTTTTTTCTCACATTATCATGCTCTATCGTAAGTGACTAGATATAGTTTGCAGTGCTATATACAGCAGGATCTCATTGCTAATCCATTTGCAAAAGATACATGCACCTGTATGTTCATTGCAGCCCTATTCACAATAGCCAAGACATGGAAACAACCTAAATGTCCATCAATAAATGACTGGATTAAGAAGATCTAGTTTGTTTTTGTTCCTTCAATAAATTTATCCTTTTCAGTACTCTTATAGACTAAGGTGGTTATTTTATTTAAAGAAGTACTACTAAAATGTGAACTAAATTTTAGCATTGAATAGCTATTGCTTTTAATTTAAAACAGGAAGATTAAATTATTTGCCTAATTTATACTGTAAATAAAGTTAAATGCCAATTAAATATTATAACTATTCATTAAACAGGTATACATATTATAAAAGTTTATATGGACTAAGGCTTTCATCCTAAAAATAACACAAAAGTGGTATTACCATTACCTCCCCAAACTTTGTCTTTAAATTGAGCAGAATTTCCAAGTGTATTTTTTTATCATATGCAGGCTTTTTTCATGTTCTCACCAAAGGTGGACACACTGAAAAGAGCTAATTTGTCTACCAGATGCCTAAGATAGTAGTAATTGAGCAGAAATAGTACTGTCTCATAACTTAGTAAGCATAAATGTCTACCATATCCTAGGTGCAAGAGTAATAAATGAAATGATGTAGAGTTTTGGAAGAAAGTATCATCTTTAGAGTAATAAACTTGATAATTATATGTAAAGACATGGAAACAAGGGGATCAAGAATCATGGGAATGAGCGGATCAAGAAAAGGGGGAAGAAGGCTAGATATTTCCAAGTACAAATCATTAAAGAACTTCTTGATGTGCCATTCTAAGAAATGTGGATGTCTTCCACAGGCAGTAAGGACCTATATAAAGTTTGTGCCAGAGAAACAAATTGACCAAATTACAATTTTTGAAAGAGAATTCATGGAGCTATAAGGAATAGAAGTCAGTTATTTGCAAAGAAATACTATGTACTGGAAGAGAGCTGATTACTGTCTGTACCGTTTTCACCTTTTTTCTTCTGTAGGAAATGGCTACATAATATAATTTTCTATCTAGATTCCATATGCACATTAAACCTATTTAAGTCTAATAGAGTCTATAAATACTTATTTACCATCCCTATATGTATAAGTAAAAGTGAGATGCTTAAGTATCCTAGGAAATTTATTTCATCAGTAAAGAATTTCCAAATAAAATTTCATCATTTGATAACATTGTCTCTCTACTTGCAACCATTTTGTACCATCTTTGTACATCTTGCCAAAGTCAACTCTCCTTTTTTATAAAATTCCACACTTTACTGAACTGATTTTCTTTATTCCTCAGATAAACTGGGATTAAAAGCTCCATATATTGTCCTACTAAAAGATAGCAGTTGTCTCTGCTGTACAAAGATATACTAGAACTGCCCAACCCTGGCAGTGTTTGTAAATCAGCAGCTGTAGAAATGCACAACTGCAAAAAATTTCAAAAGAAAAGCAGTGACAATTTAACTGGCCTTGTATACTCCTAGATGACTAAAAATTATATTAGATATGGCATAACAAGATAAAAATGGGAATAGCCTAGTAATAACTTGTATATAATAATTAGCACTGTGATTTCAGAAGAAAATTACCTGTGTGTGTGTTTCTGTGTGTATGTGTATGTATATATGTATAGTATATAAAATTTAAAATACATTTTAATTATATTAAAAAATATTTTGGTAATGAAAGCCTAGTCACAGGAATCATGGAAGAGGCCAGAAAATTACTTCTTTTTTATTTGGTGTGAAAAGTAATTCATTATGTGACTCTTCCTTTGCTATTCAGTAACCAGACCCTATTTCAATGCATATATTGCTCAACTAAAAGTCATGTGATCCCCTTAAATAGTTGCAGTTAATAAGGTTTTGAAATTTATACTTTAAAGATTGTGTTATTTTAAATAATCCCTGGAGTTTCTAAGTGATAATAGGTAGTTATTATAATTGTGATAAAATATGGATAGTCCTGTAGTTTTTTTTAATGTGGTAAGATGTATGTAATATAAAATTTATCATGTAAGTGCTTTACAGTTCAGTGGCACTAAGTGCATTTATGTCTGAAAGGATTAAAAGTATCTGGTACCCTCACAGGGCTGAGAATTATACCGGTTCCCAAAGGATTGTACAGGAAAATTTCATAAATTACTGAGTACTTAGTAGAGTATTCAGAAGAGTATTGCCTTGGTTGTGAAGAATAATAAGCTCCAAAGTAAACGCTAATTTTTATCCTGCCTAGCAAATGTTAAAAGGAAGTCTTTTAAGGATCCAACTCTTTCCAAGTATATTAAATCCATCTCAGAACAAAGCTCTAGTACTTATTGGATTGGAAAACATCCAGCACCAAACAAGGTAAAATAAACATTGTCTTCAATAAAATACAAAATTACCAGGTTACCAAAGAAGTAGAAAAATATAACCCATGATAAGTAGAAAAATCAGTTATTAAATGGCACAATAATTAACACAAACATTATAATTAGCAGACAAGGATTTAAAATATTTCATGTAATTATCATAAGTATATTTCTTATAATCCAAAAGTTAAGTAGAGACAAAGATGATAAAATATGAACCAAATTGAGGTTGTGGTAATAAACACTATAAGGTATATGGTGACAAACACACCAGATGGGATTGATGGCAGATAAAACACAGTAGTCGAAACTATCCAAAATGAAACACAAACAGAGGGGGGAAAAAAGACTAAAAAAAATAATAGAGCTTCAAATTGCTGTCAGAAAACTTGAAGGAGTATAATATAGGTGTAACAGTAATCCTCAAATAAAATGGGGAGGAGAAACTGAAAATAATATTTGAAGAAATTATGACTAAAATTTTTCTAAACTTGATATAAATGATAAATCAACTGATCCAAACAGGCACAAGAAACAAGACATATAATACTACTTTGCTTCTCTGATACTCTTTATTCCCATTCTTTTATTATTTTTTTAAAGGCCGCATCCATGGCACATGGAAGTTCCTGGAACAGGGATTGAATCCCAGCGGCAGCTATGTCCTACACCACAGCAACACCAGATCCTTTAACACACTGTGCCAGGCCAGGGATTGAACACACACCTCTGCAGCAACTGGAACTGCTGCACTTGGATTCTTAACCTATTTCACTACAGTGGGAATTCCTTTATCCCCATTCCTCACGTGTCATTTAGTGTTGCAGTTGTTTGCTCCTCTGGCCATTTGAATACATTATGCCACTGACTTCCTGCATGTACCTGGCTGATGTGAAATACACTGTCAGTGCAGATCTTTTTTTTTTTTTTTTTGTCTTTCTGCCATTTCTTGGGCCGCTCCTGTAGCATATGGAGTTTCCCAGGCTAGGGGTCAAATCGGAGTTGCAGCCACTGGCATACGCCAGAGCCATAGCAACGCAGGATCCGAGCCACGTCGGCGACCTACACCACAGCTCAACCAACTGAGCAAGGCCGGGGATCGAACCCTCAACCCCATGGTTCCTAGTTGGATTCATTAATCACTGAGCCAGGACAGGAACTCCTTTCATTTTTTAAATTAAACTAGAGACTCTTATACTGGGTGAAGTAAGTCAGAGAGGCAAATGCAATATGATATCAGTTATATCTGGAATCTAATATATGACACAAATGAAATTTTCCGCAGAAAAGAAAATCGTGGACTTGGAGAATAGACTTGTGGTTGCCAAGGGGGAGGGGGAGGGAGTGGGATGGATTGGGAGCTTGGGGTTAATAGATGCAGACTATTGCCTTTGGAATGGATTAGCAATGAGATCCTGCTGTGTATATGTCTAGTCACTTGTGGAGCCTGATAATGTAAGATAAAAGAATGTACACATGTATGTGTAACTGGGTCACCATGCTGTACAGTAGAAAAAATATAATGTATTGCAGATCTTATCTTTTGGAAGTACTTTACATTTCTTTTAATCTTCTAAGATTTTAAGATTTGTTTTCTCTTTTTTATAATTTAGGATTTTCAAAATATTATATCTACATGTGGCTATTATATCTGAAAACTGTTTTTTTTTCCATTTTTAGAAAATTTTATCCCATTATATCTTTGGAAAATAACTTCCCTAAATCTCTCTGTTTTTTAAATTCTCCATAAGGTCTAAGGTTATATGCTTTACTTCAGCAAGTACTATTTCCTTGAAATATAGTGTAAAAACTTAACAGAAACCTAATTAGAGTCAGGAGGCCAGAAGGAAAATCACTCATGCTCTGCAGAGTTAGCTGAGTGCAACAGGAAGAAGGACGACTCATCTTCTTTCCTGACAAGGATTCAGCCAATGAAGCTATGGACTTTTTATTATAGCCCTCCCAACTTCCTTTCCTCCTCTTTAAATACCTTCTTCTTCCCTTTTGTTTTGGGGACTTGCACATGGCTAACCATGGTTGTAGACCTGAATTGCAATTCTCTACTGATCGTGAATAAATCTATCAATGAAAAAATTAATTCAGTCTATCTAAGAAAGATATCAAAAATTCTACTCAAGCCATCTTGAGGATTATAACCTGAGAGAGTCTTTCAAAAAGCTCTGAGGACTGCCACACCTGTTATACACGTTTTTCAGGCAAATGGTTATAGGTCCAGTGACATATTATTGAAAGTTTATACAATCCATACCTGCATGTATAAAGCAAGTAGTTGGTTATGGGTTATCTTGGCTCCTTACAAGAGGAATGTTATATTCTAAGGAGGTCTGACTACTGCAGATGTACAGTACACACTAACGGTGGGGGGGGGGAGGCCCAAATGGGCAAAAAAAAAATATTATGCTTAAATTTTTCTTGTCTTGCCATAAAATATGATTTTTATTTCATCAAACCCACCATTGCTGGAGAAATATCTGGCAATCTGTCTGTTTAAAGTCACCAATAATATCCACGTTGTAAGTCTTTGAAGTTAGATGAATATGATTCAAAAATAATACAAAGAATGAGAATTAAGGCAAATACAGGATGGAACAATGAGGAGCAACAACATTAAATACTGGGAAGAGGAGTGGTGTGATACCTTGATTTATAATAAATATATTTGGTCATTATTCCTGTTTCTGGTAAAAGGTACCCAAAACCTTTGTAATCCAGGATATGAGCATAATCTAGGATAAGAGCATATTGCTATATTAATGTGGAAACCTTAGAAAGCCCCTAGGTAACCTAATGATGTGGTCTATTTGATGGAGGAGCAACTTTGTGGTTAGAGGATTGGGACTTTCAGTTCTACCTTTTGACCTCTTGGGAGGAAAGACGGACAAGAGATTGAGTTCACTCACCAATAGCAGATGATTTAGTAAATCATGCCTATGTGGTGATGGGTCTGCAAAGATCCAAATGGATAGGATTTGGATAGCTTTCAGGTCAGTAAACATGTAGAAGGGTTAAGGAGAAAGGCATGCCTAAAGAGGCCATGAAATTTCCATGCCCTTTTCACATACTTTACCCTATGCATTTCTTCAATATGACTGTTTCTGAGTTATATGCTTTTTATAATAACAAGTTATCTAGTAAGCAAAATATCTCTCTGAGTTCTGTGACTTGCTCTAACAAATTAATGGAACCTGAGGAGGAGATAATTTGAACTTATCTATAGCCACTCAGGTAGCACTGGTGATGGTGACAATCTGGACTTCTGTTTGATGCGTGAAGTGCAGGAGGCAGGCAGTCTTGTATGACAGAGACCTTAATCTGTGGGATATGATGATATCTACAAATAGGTAGTGTCATAATTGAGTTGAATTGTGGGATACCCAGATGATTTATGAGAATTGTGTAGTGGTATGGATAAAGCTCGTATTGTAATTAGTGATCAGAATCATTAAGTGGGAACCCCCACAATGATAGAACTGTCATAGCTCAATAATTAGAATGGAAATCAGAATGAAGGGTATTCCTGAAGCTAAAAAATAAGATTGTTTTTGAGGTAGAGAATTTTTATTTAAAGATATAGTTCAAATATAATATGAATGGAAAAGTGTATATAGAATTTAGAAGGATTGTGAATCTTGACAAGAACAGTTTTTGTGTGTGTGTGTGGAATGACATGTTTACAAACATGGCAATGCATTAAGGACATAGTGGGAATAAAATAAATAATTCAGATAGATAATATGGACAACCACTTAGGCATAATACTGTGCTTAGCTAAAATTAAGAGATAGATTACTGTGGTGTGAAGTTGAGAGATATTTTGTCATTATTATTATTGGAATAATAAAATTGACTTGAAAATACATAAATACTAATACAAGAGACTTATAAAGATGGATAGTTCAAAGGCCCAGGAAATACAGAAGATAATGGATTCAGTGTGTTGTACAATGGATTTTTCCATTAAGCATCCACTGAGATAAAGCATGGAAGGCAGAATGTTTATTAAGGAGTACCCATGAGATAGACACCTGTTGAAAGAAGATGAACTGAGCAGCAGGAGACCCAATAACAGCCTCAAGCAACTTAACTAGGAATTCTGAATGGATGATGAACTTTCATAATTGTCCCAAATTAGGCTATAATGGCTAGGTTCTAATATCCTTGCACAGACCAGTTATTAAATGTAAGCTGGCTTGGAAATTGGTGCATTCTGGGGCAAGAGAGATGTCTAGAGCTGAGGTAGTCACTATAGGCAGTAGGAGCTGAAGTCTGCCTGCCAACAATAAGCCCAGGAGCTGGATTCTAGAAAGGCAAGAGTGGTTGTGTACAGAAGAAATAACCAATGTGTATAGGTCAAGAAAAAGCTTTTTCACCAACAGTAAAACTGGTCTTGTGGATGATTTGAAAAAACACAACTAGTTATTGGTTTATATGTAAAGAAACAAACCAGATTCAAATCTCTTGGCTAGCCAAATAGTGAGGAAATAATAATTTTAGAAGAGATGATAATCCAAAGTCCAAAACAGTAGTGAGAGGTCTGGCATCAAGTGAATACTGAAAGTTAAATCAGGTAAGGTAAACAAGCCATGAGAAGGTCAAATATAGATTAGCAACCTTAGAAACACCAGCAAAACTTGACTAGTTAACATGAAATGGGGAAAACAGTAACTGCCTTCATTTAGAATGCCTTAAGTGAGAGGGACCTAAGTCCATTATGAGACTTAAGTAAACTGTAACTGCATTCAGAGTGCCTTAAGTGATAGGGACTTAAGTCACTTATGAGAAATAGCATATCATAGTGGTTAAGAGTAAAGGTACTGAAGCCAGAGAACCAAAGTTAACAATCCCATATTGCCACATACAACCTAGTGACCTTAAAAAGTTAGGTACCCTTTCTGAGTATCAGTTCTCTCTTCTGTGAAATTGAGTTGCACAGCAAAGAAAACCATAAAAAAAAGAGCAACCTAGAGAACGGGAGAAAATAGTTTCAAATTATGCAACTGATGAGGGCTTAATCTCTAAAACTCACAAGCAGTTTTTACAACTTAACAGCAAAAAACTATCAAGCCAATTGAAAATTGGGTAGAAGACCCAAATAGACATTTATCTAAAGAAGATTGTCAGATGGCCAACAGACTCATGGAAAAATGCTCAACATTACTAATTATTAGAGAAATGTAAATCAAAACAAACTACAACAGTCAAAATGACCATCATTAACAAGTCAACAAATAATAAATAATAAATGCTGGAGAGGGTGTGGAGAAAAGGGTACACTCCTACACTGTTAGTGGGAAAAAAAATTTGTACAACCACTATGGAAAACAGTATGGAGCTACCTCAAGAAACTAAATATAGACCTACCATATGACACAGTAATCCCATTCCTGGGCATATATCTGGACAACACTGTCATTGAAAAGACACATGTGCCGTATGTTCATTGCAGCAGTATCCACAATAGCCAAGACATGGAAACAACCTAAATGTCCATCGACAGATGAATAGATTAAGAAGATGTGGTGTATGTACAATGGAATAATACTACTCAGCCATAAAAAAGAACAAAATAATGCCATTTGTAGCAACAAGGATGCAACTACAGACTCTCATACTAAGTAAAATAAGTCAAAGAGAAAGGTGAATACCATATGATATCACTTGTGGAGTCTAAAATATGGCACAAAAGAACCTATCTACAGACAAGAAACAAACTCATGGACATCGAGAACAGACTTGTGGTTGCCAAGGGGGAGGAGGAGGCAGTGGGATGTACTGGGAGTTTGGGGTTAGTAGATGTAAACTATTGAATTTGGAGTGGATAAGCAATGAGATCCTGCTATATAGACAGGGAACTGTATCTAGTCACTTGTGATGGAACATGACAGAGAATAATGTAAAAAAGAAAGCGTGTGTGTGTGTGTGTGTGTGTGTGTGTATAACTGGATCACTCTACTGTACAGCAGAAATTTACAGAACATTGTAAATCAACCATAAAATAATCTTAAAAAAATTGAAAATAACATATTTATTTGGATTTCCACAGGGTTTTGTGAAAGTTTATATGTGGATATTGTCAGTGAATGGATGGCACCCTCAAAGCATGCCCAGGACTTAGTAGAGGGTGTTTTATAAGCTTTTTGTATGTGTTCCCTATGATAGGGCCTTGGTAATTGCTTTTATAACTTTTTTCTACTAAGTGTGATTATAGTTCTGTGTCAGAAAACAATGCCAGTGTCACTTCTTCAACTGGGTACCTCAGTGCTTCCAGACTCTGCTCTGCTTGACAGAGTCACCTCTCCACTTCCACTCTTTTCTTTGTTCTGCATGACCACTTTTGAGTCTGCTGTGCTACACAGTTCCCCCTCAGACTGCTTATGACCTTCCATTAAAGACCAGTGTGAGGGGATGGGATCAATACCTCTTTACCTTTGGTTTGGGTTTTATTATGGGATTTTTTTTTCTTTTTAGGGCTTCACTTGAAGCATATGGAAGTTCCCAGGCTAGGGGTCAAATAAGAGCTACAGGTTGTAGCTGCCAGCCTACACCACAGCCACAGCAATGCCATATCTGAGCCACATCTGAAACCTACACCACAGCTCATGGCAACGCCGGATCTTTAACCCACTGAGAAAACCAGGAATCAAACTTGCATCCTCATGGGTACTAGTCGGGTTCATTGCTGCTGAGCCACAACAGGAATTCCTACAGGATTTTTAAATTAGGGCAACATGTACCCCATATTCATGAGTTGCTTAAAGCACTCTCTTGTTCTCAGACCCACCTGGACATCAGAGGTTCTGCCCCTGGAAACAATTGGTATGACACACAGTAAGATTATGACAAATTTTTACTTCCAATAATAATACAGGTTCTTACTATTGTGCCTGGGTTCTTCCCTGAGAATGATGTATATACTCAATTTTGATACAAATTGGCCTAAGCCTCAAATCTCCCAGACATAGAAATAAATATATCTTGAGTCCCAATGTTTGATGTCTGTGCTTGTATGTCTGCATATGTATATAGCATAGTCAGCTGTCTTGTGATACTCTTTTAATGTGAAAAAAAGAGAGGCCTTGATGTAGTTAAATTATAGAGATTTAACACTGCTATAAGATTTTCCAGTCAAAAATCATTTAAATTCTCCTGGATTCAGAATAGAGTTTACAATTAGTAGCACATTTTGGGTAATGGCATCCATAATGCCACAGTCACAGACATTCTGCCAGAATGTGGGTGGCTTGATTGGAGCCATTCATTGCCTGGCTCCATCTACACCCTGCAGAGCAATTCAGCTCCTTAAATAACCATCCCCTACTGCTAGAAGCAGCAGTGTGCCATGCAAAGTAAATCAATATATAAATCATTTGCTTATATCAACAAATCCTTAATTTGCCTCTTCACAAGAATCTTCTAATAAATCTTAATTGTGATCTTCTTATTAAAAGAAAATTTGATCTACCTTAAGATGAGAATATTCCCAAAGAAGATTTAATAAATGACATATATACTAGTATCACAAAGTAGGAGAGCTAATTGAATTTTTATAAAAGCTGCTTTCTAATCCATTTTAGGAGGAAAAAAAAAACCTTCATTCAGGATCTAATTTATAAGGTTTTTCCTGTGAAAATCAGTGAATAATTTATTTCCCTAGCCTATTCATGGAAACTTTAAATCGTTATTGTAATTTAGAAGGTATTAAGACTTACCTATCTTTTTCATGTTTCATGCCCGAATTCAAATACTTCCATGTGAGAATTTGGCTGTAAATTTATTATCCATTCAAATATGAAGTCCTCAGATAAAATTTAAAATTTTGTACTTCATTTATGCCTCAATTATTTTTCATATAATAAAATTAACTGACATAAACATTCTTAAATGTAAGGTAAAAATGATAGCAATTCCCAGTGGTCTACACTAAGATAATCTTGATAATTTATTAGTCTTACATGCATGAGAGGTACAGTATTATAACAAATTTGATCTTAATTTAGTAAAAAGATTTCAAAGAAGATAATTGTGTAAAAATTATTTGCATATTAGTTTCTTTAATGAAATCTAATCAGTAACACCTCTTTTACAAAGCATCTGAAAAAAATTCAAAACAATACAAAGGAATGGTAGAGGAGATTAACATAGTCAATATCATTCAGGCTGAATCTTAGTTTAAGTGAAGTCACAGTTTTAATATAGAATTCCATAAATAAGCTGATTTACCCACCCAGTTACAGGCAGCTCTAAATATGTCGGGCCTCCCAATACTGGATAAGAAACTGAAAAGATGAAGAAGCTCTGTAGAGTAAGTTGGGTGATTTTTATTTCCAGATTTAACAACAAAGTACTGTGGCATAAATAAAGAAGCTAAAAGATGTCATAATGTGTGCTTAGAGAAAGTACATTATCTTGGTAACCAAAGGTAACAAAAGCACAATTTCTTTTTTTTAATTGAAGTATTGTTGGTTTAGTGTTTGAAGTGTACAGCAAAGTAATTTCCTTTATGCATCTATGTATTTATATATGTATGTATGTATACATATATTTTCAGAATATTTCCATTATAGATTATTACAAGATATTGAATATTATTTCCTGTGCTATACAGTAAGCCCTGTTGATTATCTATTTTGTATTTAGTAATGCTTATCTGTTAATCCCAAATTTCTAATGTATCTCTCCCTACCTTTCCCCTTGGATTTGTATTCTATGCCTATGACTCTATTTCTATTTTGAAATAAGTACAATTGTATCATTTTTTATATTCCACATATAAGTGATATTATATTATATGATATTTGTCTTTAACTGACTTACTTCACTTAGTATGATCTCTAGGTCCATTTATGCTGCTGCAAATGACATTACTTCATTTATTTTATGGCTGAGTAATATTCCATCACACACACATACACACCCCCCACACCACACACAGTACATCATCTTTATATGTTCATCTGTCTATGGACATTTAGATTGCTTCAATATCTTTGCTATTGTTAGTAGTGCTGCAGTGAACATTGATGTGCATTTATCTTTTCCAATTAGAGTTTTTATCTTTTCTGAATATATGCCAGGGAAACAAAGGCACAGTTCTTTTAAAATTTTGGTTCCTAAGTCATGTTTTTCTCCTTAACAAAATAAAAAAAAAAAGTCAGTGAAAAATTACAACATTCCTTATAGTGAAGTTTCTGACTTTTTATTTCACCATCTAATTATATATATTACTGATATTCCTTGCAAAAGTGGTCAAATAAGCCTATTTCAAAATTTCTTCATATCTGGCTAAAATCAATTTATTAAAATGCATAACTTTAATAATTATTATCTTATTAAAAGTCACACTTATTTTTCAAGCTTGAATTATCTGGTAGTTTATAGATAGAACCTAGAATTGCTACAGTGTTGACAGCATTAGCACATCTCACAAAATGAGTTTTCAGAAATAAAAGAGTTTATTCACATAAAGCACTTTAACAATGTCAGGTACATAATAAGTGCTCTTTAAATATTTTCTATAATTTTGTAACTATTATAATAATTGTTAATGGTGGTATTATTGCATTTGAGATCTATTATTTTTTAAAAAGAGAATACAGACTACTATAGTATGACATAGCAGTAAAGGCATAATATTTCTTTAAAATTATTCTGTGAAATGTCAATTATTCATTCAAAATATAGAGGATTATTCAGGAATTATTCATATTATTCTTAAGAAAATATTCTTGCAGATGAATCCACTTGCTATTTTTTGTCATGAAACTCAGCACATTTGACAAGTTCTTTTAATGTTCATCTTCTTCAGGAGATCATAAAAGTTATATAATGCAGGGCAACAGGATGTATCTAATAATAATAATTATCTGTTGGATAAATGATTTACTGAAAATATTAGTGAAGTCAATTTTTTAAAGTGAATTAAGCCTTGTATGCCATCTGAAACAAGATGCAATCCTTTTGGTGATCCTGTTCATTTATACAGTCTTTAGAGTGAGTGCCTGGATTAGAAATGCAGATATAAGTAAAAGCATGGCCAGCCAGAGAGGACTTGAGTCTTTCATTGAAATGCTCTTCAGAATCTGCAGTGCACTGTTGTGGGGAGGGCAGCTTTTCCCAAAGAAACCTTCCAGGTAAAGATCTCTAGTTACCCATGGTCAGGGGTGAAAAAATCATACATAGTGTTTTGTGCAAGAGCTGGCCTTCCTACCCACAGTGCTGTATTAGAATTCACATTTCCTTTATATCTGATGATGCTGATTGCTTTTTAAATTAACTAACTGGAAAATGTATAACTTCCTTTTCAAAGCATTTATTATTTTGCCAATTTTATTTTCTCACTATTGATTTGTGGGATGTCTTCATGTCCTCTGGAAACAAGTCTTTTGCCAAACATATATGTGTTACATTTATTTGTTCCCACTCTGGTTTCTGTTCATTTTCATACCTATGTTTGTTGCTTAACTATTTTTTAATACAAGTATTTTTAATGCCTACTGGGTCCTTTCTAGGGAATCTTGATTGCACCAAAATTATGAAGACATTGTATAGTGTGTTCTTGTAGAAGATGTGTAGTTATCAGAATTTTAAGATTAATGTCAAATATCCATCTCAAATCGTGTATGGTGAGAGATAGTGCTTCATTTTCTGTACTAATGAATAGCTCTTTGTATCAGAACAATTTGTTGGAAAGACTTTTTTTCACCATTAAATGGATTTAGTGCATATAAAAAAATCCATTGGCCGTATAATGTATGTTTGTTTTTGGACACTTAATTTGGCTCAACTAATCTAGCAATCTCTTTATATGTCAATACCATAATGTCTTTATTATTAAATAAAAGTGGTATGATTTCTCAAAATGTTTAAAATACATCTTAAAATTATTGTAGTTATTTTAGATCTTCTATATTTCTATGTGAATATTAGAATTATTTTATCAACTCAATTTATTTTCATAAATTTGTTAGAATTTTTTAATTCTAATAATAATTTCTGGGATAATTAATATAATAATAATATTGAGTCCTTAAATCCATAAACATTGTATAAATCTCTAAGTTTTCTTTGGTTTTTATCTTGAATATTTTTTAGATATTACTGTAGAGGTCTTATATATATATATATTCTTCAATTCATCCATACATGTTTTATATTATTTTGTACTTTTATAAATGATTTTTTTAATTTTAGTTTTACTGTTGATAGCATACAGAAATACAATTGATTTTTAGATTATAAAAAGTGAACTTACAAAGTTAATTTTGGTAGTTTTGTATATTCCTTAGGCTTTCATATGTAGAACACTTACTGTGAACAAAACTATTTTTTCTATTCTAAACTGTATATATTTTATTTCACTTCTTCCTGGTGCTGAACTTGCTAGGATCTCAAATATAATGTTAAACAAGAAAAGGTAAAAGTACAAATCCTTATTCTCAGTGGGAAAAGAATTCACCAGTTAGAGCATAAACTATGTTTTTAACTACAGATTTTACATAAGTGATGTTTATTGGATAAGAAAATTGCCTTCTGCTCCTAGTTCACTTCTTCAGACTTTTATACTCATATCCACGCTGAAAATGGTTGGATCCTGTAGAAGAAGTGGGCTTCCAGTATAGCAGTATTGGAAGGAGAAAGTTAGGAAGGAGTACTTAAATGTGAAGCACTTATCCACTTCTAGAGTAGCAATCTAAAGAAAGAATTTTTCCCTGCTTTCCAGCTGTCACTCCCATCTGCAGATAACATCACCTTGGCTTTGTGGTCCAAGAATATCTTAGCATTTACCCACCAAAAACATCCACCAGAAATCCTTGCATTCAGCATACAGGTAAGGCTTCAGGCCAGCCATCTGCTGCCCCCAAACACTCTGCACTCTGGAGGTATTCCCACAGCCCGTGTCCTCACAAACACCTGCTGACACGGCCCCAACCCAAGCCAGCCATGTTGGGTAGCCAAGGCCCTCACAACCCCATGTATTGCCCAGTGAGCATGGATGTGAACAGTCATCTCACACTTCTCTCCAGGGTCCAACCCCTTCATACTCCACCAAAAGAGGACAATCCTGGACTTCTAGCTTCTTAGATTCAAGCTGTGAGTAATATCAAGACTGTGCAGTTACATGGTGGAATTTTAGTGAGACCAAGACAGGGCCAATGCCATGGTACTGACCCAGAGTACTCCCATATCCTTATTCTTCTGATCCCCACACATTGGGGTATGGTAGTCTCATCAATACAGCATCTACAACTCTAAAAATAGTAAAAGATACATGATCTTCCATATTTAGTAATAACTGAAGTTTACATTTTTATGACATTTCTAGGTTTTTCAGAACCGCTTGGCAGTATCTTTCCTGAAATGCATTCATACTCAGTAAGTCAAAATTTCTAAACTGAATTTTGCTGGATGTGGATGATACAAAGAGGACAGCCTCATAAACAAACAAAAAAAAGATGTCTCCTACACTTTGACCTCTTCTTTTCTGGTGAATGAAATAGGGCAGGCAAATATTTATCCTCACAAACTAAGCAGTGAAAAGATTTCATTAAAAAAAGAAGACCTTACTAAGCAGGGATTTGCCATTTGACTGGCTGAAGGAATAAGTGGAGGCTAACACTTAAAGCTGACTGACTTATGTCTTGAGAAGTTGAATTTCTTTGGGATAGAAATTCTGCCAAAGGCGAAACAAAACAAAATACTTAGACTGGAAAGAGCATTATTGCTGTGATGGGTATAGAAAACTTTAGTTGCACATGTTAATTCAGGTAGCACCAAGGCGATTTTATATAAAAAGAAGGAATATGTTAACAATTTGTTGAATAAAGTACATTAATTATAAATTACCTGTTTCCTGCTACTTAGACTTTTATTCTTATAGGTTAGGAAGGAGTTGCTTCATTCTTGCTGCAAAATCATTTTCTATTATGTATGGTCTACATCTCCCCTAACTTTCTAAAACCATAACTATTGGTATAAACTTGGATTTCACTGATTAGTCTTTAATTGGAAACAGAGGAAAACAACCAGGAAGCCAAAAGTCTTTGACTATTCTGAGTCAATGTCTGTGCAGGTAGTGTCTGTTTTCCTGGACTAGCTCCTTCAGAGGTTGTGGTAAGACTTCTAATTGTCATATATTATATGGCCAATGTATGCATGTATAGTCAGTCTCTCAGCCCCCTTTTTTGGCCATGTTGTCACTTGCAAGAAATTTGACCACTTGAAGAAAAGCTAAATCAAGACCTTTACTGTTTTAACTTTGTTCAATTGTGTCCTTATGCAACTGTATGACAAGCTATTCTTTTTGTGTGTGTGTGGAGATAAGTGGAATTTTTATTTTTATTTTAATTTTCCCACTGTACAGCAAGGGGATCAAGTTATCCTTATATGTATACATTACATTTTTTTCCCCACCCTTTCTTCTGTTGAAACATGAGTATCTAGACAAAGTTCTCAATGCTACTCAGCAGGATCTCCTTGTAAATCTATTCTAAGTTGTGTCTGATAAGCCCAAGCTCCCCATCCCTCCCACTCCCTCCCTCTCCCATCAGGCCGCCACAAGTCTATTTTCCAAGTCCATGATTTTTTTTTCTGTGGAGACGTTCATTTGTGCTGGATATTAGATTCCAATTATAAGTGATATAATGTGGTATTTGTCTTTGTCTGTATGGCTCATTTCACTCAGTATGAGATTCTCTAGTTCCATCCATGTTTCTGCAAATGGCATTATGTCATTCTTTTTTATGGCTGAATAGTAGTCCATTGTGTATATATACCACATCTTCCTAATCCATTCATCAGTTGATGGATTTTCGGTTGTTTCCATGTCTTGGCTATTGTGAATACTACTGCAATGAATGTGGGTGCATGTGTCTTTTTTAAGGAAAGTTTTGTATGGATATATGCTCAAGAGTGGGATTGCTGGGTCACATGGTAGTTCTGTGCATAGTTTTCTAAGGTACCTCCATACTGTTCTCCATAGTGGCTGTACCAGCTTACATTCCCACCAGCAATGCAGGGGGGTTCCCTTTTCTCCATATCGCCTCCAGCTTTTGTTGTTTGTGGACTTATAAATGATGGCCATTCTGACTGGTGTGAGGTGATATCTCATGGTAGTTTTGATTTGCATTTCTCTTATGATCAGCGATGTTGAGCACTTTTTCCTGTGTTTGCTGGCCATCTGTATATCTTCCTTGGAGAATGGTCTATTCAGGTCTTTTGCCCATTTTTACATTGGTTGATTGGCTTTTTTGCTGTTGAGTTGTATAAGTTGCTTATATATTCTAGAGATTAAGCCCTTGTCAGTTGCATCATTTGAAACTATTTTCTCCCATTCTGTAAGTTGTCTTTTTGTTTTCTTTTGGGTTTCCTTTGCTGTGCAAAAGCTTTTCAGTTTGGTGAGGTCCCATGGGTTTATTTTTGCTCTAATTTCTATTGCTTTGGGAGACTGACCTGAGAAAATATTCACGAGGTTGCTGTCAGAGAGTGTTTTGCCTATGTTTTCTTCTAGAAGTTTGATGGTGTCTTATTGTATATTTAAGTCTTTCAGCCATTTGGAGTTTATTTTTGTGCATGGTGTGAGGGTGTGTTCTCGTTTCATTGCTTTGCATGCAGCTGTCCAGGTTTCCCAGCAATGCTTGCTGAATAGACTTTCTTTTTCCCATTTGATGTTCTTGCCTCCCTTGTCAAAGATTAATTGACCATAGGTGTCAGGGTTTATTTCCAGATTCTCTATTCTGCTCCATTCGTCTGTATATCTGTTTTGATACCAGTACTATGCTGTTTTGATGACTGTGGCTCTGTAGTATTTCTTGAAGTCTGGGAGAGTTATGCCTCCTGCTTGGTTTTTGTTTCTCAGGATTGCTTTGGCAATTCTGGGTCTTTTGTGGTTCCATATAAATTTTTGGATGGTTTGTTCTACTTCTGTGAAAAATGTCATGGGTAATCTAATAGGGATTGCATTGAATCTGTAGATTGCTTTGGGTAGTATGGCCATTTTTACAATATTGATTTTCCCAATCCAGGAACATGGAATATCTTTCCATTTCTTTACATCTTCTTTGATTTCTTTGATTAAAGTTTTATAGTTCTTGACATATAGGTCCTTTACCTCATTTTTTTTTTTTTGTACTGTCATGGTAATAATCTGAGAAAAGAGCAGCTACATAGAAGCATTTAAGATACTGTATATAATTTAGTGCAATAGCATGCTGATTACTTAAATGAACAAAAAAGTTATAATAACTAATTGTTTGCTTAAGATGTTTGGGACCAGGAACCCAACCTTCCCAATGCATGCCAAAGGACAAGTTTCATGGTCCATGAATAGCAAACTTCAAAATTCAGGTAGCTTCTTCCTTAAGGAAATAATATACAGTTTATTCTGCCTTACCTGTTTCATTCATCCAACACAGCAAACAGTATTAAAAATGCACAGACATCATCATAATTTGCCAGCAAGAAATTGAAAGCAATGCAGTTGTCCATGTCACTCATGTCAATAAAATAAGACTGATCTATATTCCATTTAGGGCAGAGGTGATATCTTTAATAACTTCTGTCAGAGTTACTTATAAGTTTCCATTACTCTTTTCTATTTGTCTGATTATCATCAATGAGAAGAGAATACTGCTCAAATTGCTCATGTTAAAAAAAAAGAAATCATTAATTTTTATGAGTGAAATGTTTGAATAATGAAGAGTGGCACTGGGAACTATAGTCACTTATGATGGAACATGATGGAAGATAATGTGAGAAAAAGAATGTGTATATATATATATGTGTATATATATACATATATATATATATATATGACTGAGTCATTTTGCTGTATAGTGGAAAATTGACAGAACACTGTAAACCAACTATAACGGAAGAAATAAAAATCATTTTAAAAAAAGAATGGCCTTGTTTTGGATATTATGCCTTGATCAAAATTTTAAGACTTGGTAATTATAGAATTAGGGTATCTGTGTACAAACAAATCTTCTAATATTATTCCTAAATTTCATGAGTTAGTTATCTTAGGCAAACAAGACTAGGAACCCTGGCTAAAATAAAGTAGTGTCTGCTAAGGGCAGTCAAAGATGCAAAGAAATAAAAGGGGTTGTTCAGAATGAAAAGTCAGAATCAAAGTCTTACATTAGGAGTTCCTGTTGTGGCGCAGCAAAAACAAATCCAACCTGGAGCCATAAAGTTGTGGATTCAATCCCTGGCTTTGCTCAGTGGGTTAAGGATCCGGCATTGCTGTGAGCTGTGGGGTAGTTTGCAGACAAGGCTAAGGTCCGGCGTGGCTGTGGCTGTGGCATAGGCTGGCAGCTACAGCTTTTGTTAGACCCCTAGCCTGGGAACCTCATATGCCATCGGTGCGGCCCTAAAAAGACAAAAAGCCAAAATGACTAAAAAAAAAAAAAAAACGGTCTTATGTTAGCTTAGTTACATGTTTGGACATTTTAGTCTCTTCCACGTGGAAAGTACTTGGACCAATGCCCTAGGAAGATCATTAAATTCAAATTTAGAATTACCTATCATCTGATTAATAATTCATATTTTTTTTTCTGGGAGGGATTGGCACTAGAAAATTCACATGTTGATTTGTTTATTGTCATTTGACCTTGTAGTTGCAAGTAGAAACACTATCCAGTTATAATTCCCTAAAGTACCATTTGATAAGTGCAGAAATACATGGCATATTCAATAGTAGATAAATCTGTGGGTAGTAACTACATTTGGAATAATCTAAACATTGTCTTTGAATTTGTATTTTTAAACATTTTTTTCTCTGATATTCATTTTTACCCTTTTTTTTTGTTTTATTGAAGTATAGTTAATTTACAAAGTGGTGATAATTTTTGCTATACAGCAAAATGACCTAGTCATAGATATACACATATCCATTCTATCTCAGATTCTTTTCCCACATAGATTATCACAGAATACTGGGTGGTGTTCTCTGTGTTATACATCAGGTCCCCATTGGCTAATCATTCCATATACCCCAGTGTGCATTTAGAATGTGTATGTTTTGATCTAAAAAAATAATAAAGAATATATAAAGGAGAAAAAGCATCAATAAAGGTGCACAACAAAGAGGAATCTATAGCAAATGTGAAGAATGACTCTAAGTGAGAAAATAAGAAAGAAAAGAGGACTTAGGTGACAAATAGACATAGGTTTGACATCTTGAGTGGAAGCAGTCCACTGCCTGATATCATGTGCTTGTTCACCTTTGTAAATAGGAAGATGAATTGCTTCTTTGGGACATCTTTGAATCTTCACTCTTAGGTCCCCTATTGTAGTAGCATCTATCTAATTGTATGCAATTCTACATTCCTTATATAGTTGTGAGATACAAGCTTAAGCATTTATTTCCTGAAACTTGCTTTACTTGTTGGTAATAGGACCTGATAGGATTCCTTATGACAAGGTACAAGAGCAGTTTATCTCTGATATCTCTTCCAATAAATGAAAGTTCCTGTTCAAGAGCATAAGAAGGAAGGCAATCTTAACTTGTTGGTGATTAGACAGTGATTAGTACAAAAGTCCCATAACTGCCTGTGGCAGAGAATAGGCTAGTACTAAAGAGAAAAATATGTAAATGCATAGACATTTCAGGCACTAATTTATAGAAAGTAAATAAATGTGTTGGGGAATGAGTGGATTAAATGACCAGTAGGGATAATTGGAGTACATTTAGCCAAAAGAATGAAAGGGTTTTCAAATTTTTACTAATTTTAATTGAAGAGTGACATGGTATTTTTCAACTTTTCCAGAAGATTGTGGGTGGTAAGGACAGTGGGTGTTTTTTTGTTTGTTTGTTTGTTTGTTTGTTTTAGTAAAGGTTGACATCTTATAAAGTTCTTTTTTAATGATGTCCATAAAGTATGTGCCTTGGGCATATTATTTAAGGTTGTAATGCCCTAGTTTGGAACATAAAATCACCTATCATTCTAGGCTGACTCTTAGGACAGTGGCTTTTTGGGAAATAAATTTTTCAATCTATTCTGGAAATAAACATACAGTACCTAAAACATATTCAAATACCATGGTGAAGGGAAATTGGATAAAAGTCATTTCAAGTTCTTCAAACAGCCCTTGAGGATTTACTTCCTAACCATGTCCCACTGTTACAAGTTTTCCAAGATTATATTATTGACAGGTGATTAATGACACAAAATAACCTCATATGTCTTTTAAAAATATCCCATCAGTGTTGATTTGAGATCGTAACAAATTTGTCTCTACTATGACAAATACTTTCACAGAGAAATATTTATAATATCTCCTAAAATACATCTGGTGCCACCAAGAGACTGATTTGGGAGCGCTGGAAATTATTCAGTGAAAAGTTACTGTGATGAGAAACTCCAAGAGGCCTCAGTCTTGTGGGCTGGAATAGAGGGAGTTATTTTGATAGGAGCCCAGTCTTGTATGAATTTCTCTCTGAGAATTTCACAGTTTCTCATGGAATTTGAGAAGGTGCCTCTCATGGCACTGGAAAAGGAAGGGAAGTGCAGTCATTGCAAAAGATGAGCAAAGCCTTAACAATGACGGCGGCATATATGCCAAAGGAAAGAACTTCACCAAAGAGCAATTCTGGAAGCATGTTCTACCTGAGGAACGAGGATTTCTTCTTGCTCCATTATATCCCATCTTCCTGAGAGGGAAAAGAATGAAACAACAGTAAAGATATTCTCATTATGGGATAGGACTTTGAATAAATAGATTGGAAATTCTGCAGTTAAAGGAGTGGGGTATGAAGAGAAGCAGGAATAATTGTGGAAACACAGTCTTGTGATGCAAGACCATTAAAAGATGAATACTAAACTGAAGTTTATAGAATGTTGCTGCTAACACATTACCACCACTCCAACAGTGCTCCAGGTTAAATACAATGGATTTCAGCTGAGAATTATAAGACACATACTCCATGAGCACCATATAGCATAGGCCCAAAGCCAAGAAAGAAGACAAAACTAAAACACACTCTAGGAATAAGTTCTTACATCCTAAGCTAAAATAAACATTAGAAATACTAACCAATAAATAACACAGCCCATGTGCTAGTTCATTCTTTCACCTGATACTTATCCATCTGTCAACAAAAAGTTAAAAAGCATGCCAAAAATAGAGGAAAAATTTAGTCTGAAAAAATAAAACAAGCATCAGAACTATATTCAGGTATGAAATAGATATTTGGATTGTGAGAGAAGGAATTATAAATATCAATGATTAATGTGGTGGAATATATCATGGAGAAAACATGTAAGAACAAATGGGTTATATAAACAGAAAGACAAAAAACTGTGAAAGAATCAAAAGATGATACTCACACTATTGAATATTAAAAAAAATCAATGCTAGAAAACAAATAAACAGAAATAGAAATGAAGAATGACTAATAGATTCATTGTTAGACACACAATGGCCAAATCAGTGAAGAATAAGAAGCTGTATAAGTAGCAACTGTAACAACCATACCAACACAAACAAAAAAAAAGGACACCCAAGAGCTGCTTAATATCAAAATATGTAACATACATCTAAATGGAATAAAAGAAAATAGGATGGAGCAGAAGAAATTTTTAAAGACATAATGGCCAAGATCTTACAAAATTGACGAGACAATAAACTACTCATCAAGAATGATCAGGAAATAAAAAACATGAGAAATGACCCCCTAAAAAAATCCTTACCCAGGCATATCATTTTCAAATACGGAAAACCAAATAAAAAGAGATGACCTTGAAATAAGCTAGGAGAGGAAATGTGACACCTTACTTAAAGAGGAACAAAGATGAGAATTATAGTGGAATTCTTGCACAAACTGTGTAAGCAGTGAATGAAGTTAAATATTTAATGTTTTGAAAGTAATATGAAAACATAAACTAGAATATCATCTCCAGGAAATTATCCTTGTGAAGTGAAAGAGAAATAGACTTCCTCATATGGACAAAAACAGACCTGTCCTGCAGACCTGCCTGGCAAGATATGCTAAAAAGAAGTTCTTCAGGGAGAAGGAAACTTCCATTGATCTTCCACTGGATCTAAATAAAGGAATACAAAAAAAGGAATAAATAAAGATAAAATAATTTATTTTTCTTATTTTTAAATGTTTTAAAATATAAATCTTTGTTAAAGTAATGATAGTACTACACATGTACTGGGTGATTATGGCATATGGATAAATGAAATGAATAAGAGCAATGCCACAAAGGATGGTAGGGAAGGATGGGAATACTCTGTTACAAAGGACTTGTGTTACATGTATAGCAGTACAGTAGTGGTATAGTGTTATTCAAAAGAGAACTTAGATTGTTTTGAAATATACATTGTAAACCCTAGAGAAACCACTAATCATTTTTTTTTATCTTTTTTTTTGTTTTTTCTAGGTCCGCACCCGTGGCACATGGAGTATCCCAGGCTAGGGGTCTAATCAGAGCTATAGCCGCCAGCCTATGCCAGAGCCACAGCAATGCGGGATCCAAGCCACTTATATCACAGCTAATGGCAATGCCAGATTCTTAACCCACTGATTGAGGCCAGGGAGCAAACCTGCAACCTCATGGTTCCTAGTCAGATTTGTTAACCACTGAGCCATGATGGGAACTCCACCACTACTCATTTTTAAAAAGAAATATAAATGATACATTTGCTAAGGGAGGAGAGAAATGGAATCATATAAAATATTTGGTCAAAATCATAAAAGTCAGGAAAAAGAGGAGAGAAATAACAAAAAAATGAATGACAATGAATAGCAAACAGAAACAAATGTTATAGATATTAATTCAACTGTATTAATAGTCTCTTCAAATAGAAATGTTCTAAACACACTAACTAAAAACAGTTGTCAAAATGAATCAACAAAATAAGACCCACCTCTATGTTAAAAATTTTAAAAAGCCCCTTTAAAGACATAGATGAATTCAAAAGGGCAGAGAATGATATAGCATAAAAATACTAATAAAAATAACTAAAGCACCTTCCATTTCAAAATGTATTTAATATTTACTTCAGTGTTTATCATTATAAAACTAATTTTGTTATTGCTATAAATTTAACATTCAGAAATATAATTCATAGCAAATTTATGTAATTTTTGCTGATATTGAACATTTCTCATGAAATTTTTCACATTTTATTAAAAGATTTGGAAACTGAGTAAAAACAGTCAATATTACTTTTAGTATTTGTACTATATATTGAGAAAAATTACTACCTTAATAATTATTTAGCTTTCATTTAAATACTAAAGATACTAAACTTTGCTTAAGATTTTTAAAGAACTTTATTTATGTTTTTTAAATATTTTATGATTTTTATTTTTCCACTATAATTGGTTTAGAGTGTTCTGTCAATTTCTGCTATATAGCAAAGTGACCCAGTCATACATATATATATTATTTTTCTAACATTATCCTCCGTGATGTTGCATCATAAGTTGCTAGATATACTTCCCTGTGTGTTACAACAAAATCTCATTGTTTAGTCACTCCAAATGCAATAGTGTGCATCCATTAACGCTAAGCTCCAAGTCCATCTGACTCTGTCCCCCACCCTGGCAATCACAAGTCTGTACTCCAAGCGCATGAGTTTCATTTCTGTGGAAAGATTCATTTGTGCCAAATATTAGATTCCAGACGTAAGTGATATCATATGGTATTTGCCTTTCTCTTTCTGACTTATTCTGCTTGGTGTAAGAGTTTTACTTCTATTCACAATGCTGCAAATTGCATTATTTTGTTCTTTTTTAAGGCTGAATACTATTTCTTTGTGATACATATATATATACCACTTCTTAATGCATTCATCTGTGGATTGACATTTAGGTTGTTTCCATGTCTTGGCTATTGTAAAAAGTGCTACAATGAACATACGGGTGCATGTGTCTTTTTCAATGAAAGTTTGTCCGGATAAATGCCTAAGAGTGGAATTTCTGGGTCATGTGGAAGTTCTATATTTGGTTTTCTGAGGTACCTCCATACAGTTTTCCATGGTTGTACCAATTTACAATCCCACTAACAGTGTATGAGGGTATCCTTTTCTCCACACCCCTCCAGCACTTGCTATTTGTGGACTTATTAATGATGGCCATTCTGACTGGTGTGAGGTGGTATCTCATTGTAGTATTGATTTGCATTTCCCTAATAATCCATGATGTTGAGCATTTTTTCATGTGCTTGTTGGCCATCTGTATATCTTCCAGGGAGAATTGTCTACTCAGGCCTTTGCTCATTTTTCCATTGGGTTATTGGCTTTTTTGCTGTTGAGTTGTCTAGATTGTTGTATGTTTTAGAGATTAAGCCCTTGTCAGGTACATCATTTGAGACTATTTTCTCCCATTCTGTAAGTTGTCTTTTTGTTTTTTATGGTTTCCTTTGCTGTGCAAAAGTTTGTCAGTTTGATTAGGTGCCATTGGTTTATTTTTGCTTTTATTTTTGTTGCTTTGGGAGACTGACCTGAGAAAACATTTGTAAAGTTAATATCAGAGAATGCTGTGCCTAAGTTTTCTTCTGGGAGATTGATGGTGTCTTGTCTTACATTTAAGTCTTTCAGCCATTTTGAGTTTATTTTCGTGCATGGTGTGAGGATGTGTTCCCGTTTCATGGATTTGCATGCAGCTGTCCAGGATTCCCAGCAATACTTGCTGAAAAGACAGTCTTTAGCCCATTTCGCTTCCTTCTCTCTTTTGTTGAAGATTAATTGACCAGAGGTGTCTGGGTTTATTTCTGGGTTCTCTATTCTGTTCTATTGGTCTGAAGTTCTGTTTTGGTACCAGTACCACACTGTCTTGAGTACTGCAGCTTTGTAACATTGCCTGAAGTGTGGGAGAGTTATGCCTCCTGCTTGGTTTTTGTTCCCAGGATTGCTTTGGCACTTCTGGGTCTTTTATAGTTCCATGTAAATTTTTGGATTGTTTGTTCTAGTTCTGTGGAAATTGTCCTGGGAAATGTGATAGGGATTGCATTGAATCTGTAGATTGCTTTGGGTAGTATGGCATTTTTATGATATTAGCTCTTCCAATCCAGGATCATGGACTATCTTTCCATTTCTTTACATTTTCTTTAATTTCCCTGATTAACGTTTAATAGCTCTCAGCATATAAGTCCTTTACCTCCTTGGTCAGGTGTATTCCCAGGTATTTGATTTTTTGGTGTGCAGTTTTAAAAGGTGTTTTATTTTTGTATTCCTTTTCTAATATTTCATTCTTACTATACAGAAATGCAACCAATTTCTGAATGTTAATCTTGTATCCTGCTACTTTACTGAATTCCATGATCAGTTTGAGTAGTTTTTTTCTGGTGTCCTTAGGGTTTTCTATGTACAGAATCATATCATCTGCATACAGTGACAGTTTTACCTCTTCTCTTCCTATTTGGACGCATTTTATTTCTTTTGTTTGTCTGATTGCTGTGGCTAGGACTTCTAATAATATGTTGAATAGCAGTGGTGCAAGTGGGCATCCTTGTCTTGTTCCAGATTTTAGTGGGAAGGCTTTCAGCTTTCTCCATTGAATATTATATTTGCTGTGGGTTTGTCATAAATGGCTTTTCTCAGGGTAAGGTGTGTTCCCTCTATACCCACTGTGGTAAGAGTTTTTATCACGAATGTATGTTGCCTTTGTCAAATGCTTTTTTGCACCTATTGAGATGATCATGTAGTTTTTGGCTTTTCTTTTGTTAATGTGGTGTATGACATTGTTTGATTTGCTTATGTTGAACCATTCTTGTGAACCTTGAATCCCACTTTGTTGTGGTGTATGATGTTTTTGACATGTTGTTGGATTTGGTTGGCTGAAGTTTTGTGGAGAATTTTTGCATCTATATTCATCAGAGAAATTGGTCTATGGTTTTCTTTTTTGGTGGTATCTTTGTCTGGTTTTGGTACTAGGGTGAATGTTGGTATCATAGAATGTCTTTGGGAGTGTTCCTTCTTCAGCCTTCTGGAAACGTTTAAAGAGGATGGGTATGATTTCCAGTGTGTATGTTTGGTAGACTTTGCTTGTGAAGCCATCTTGTCCTGGACTTTTATTTGTAGGGCGTGTTTTTATATCTTCAATTTCATTTTTAGCGATTGGTGTGTTCAGTTGATCTATTTCTTCTTGATTCAGTCTTGGCAAGCTGTAGGTTTCTAGAAAGGTGTCCATTTCTTCTAGGTTGTCAAATCTGTTGGCATATAATTGTTCATAGTATTCTCTCATGGTTTTTTTTTTTTTTGTATTTCTTCATTGTCTGTTGTGATTTCTCCTTTTTCATTTACTATTTTTTTATTTGGGTTTTCCTCTCCTCTTCTTGGTGAGTCTGGCCAGAGATTTGTCAATTTTGTTTATGTTTTTAAAGAGCCAGCTCTTTGTTTTATTGATTTTTTTCCTATTGTTTTTGTATCTCTATTGTATTGATTTCCTCTCTGCTCTTTATGGTTTTCTTCCTTCTTCTGACTTCAGGTTTTGTTCTTTTTCTCATTTATTTAGATGGTGGGTTAAGTTGTCAATTTGACATTCTTCTTTTTTTGAGGAAAGCCTGTGTCACTATAAACGTCCCTCTAAGCACTGCTTTTGCAGCATCCTGTAGATTTTGAATGGGTTTGTACTCATTATCAGTTGTTCTGAGGTATTTTTAATTTCTTGTTGATTTCCTCATTGATACACTGTTTTGTTTTGTTTTGTTTTGTTTTGTTTTGTTTTAGTAACATATTGTTTAGTCTCCATGTAGTACTTTCTTATTTGTTTTCCTGTGGTTGATTTCTACTTTCATGCCATTGTGGTCAGAGAAGATACTTGAAATAATTTCTGTACTCTTAAATTTGTTGAGATTAGTTTCATGCCCCATTTTGTGGTCAGTCCTTGAGAATGTTTGTGTGTACTTGAAAAGATTGTGTATTCTGATTTTTCCTTTTTTATGTAATATCCTGAAAATATCAATTAAATCTAACTTTTCTACTGTGTCATTTACGATCTCTGCTGCCTTATTGATTTTCTGTCTAGAATATCTGTCCATTGACATGAATGGCATGTTAAAATATCCTATTATTATTGTATTCCCATCAATTTCTCCTTTTATATATGTTGGTATTTGTTGTATGCATCTGGAATGCTCCTATACTAAGGGCATATATACTGACAATTGTAGTATCCTTTTTTTAATGGATCCTTTTACCATTAAATAGTGTCCTTCTTTGTCTTTCTTTATGGCCTTAATTTTAAAGTCCATTTTGTCTGATATGAGTATTGCAACTCCCACTTTCCTCTCCAGTCCATTGGGATGAAGTATATTTTCCTATCCCCTCACTTTCAATCTATATGTGTCCTTTGTCCTAAGAAGGGTTTCTTGTAGACAGCAGATTGAAGGTTTTTGCTTTTTTATCCAATATGCCACTCTGTGTCTTTTGATTGGAGCATTCAGTCCATTGACATCTAAAGTAATTATTGATGAATATGTATTTATTGCCATTTTAAACATTATTTTCTAGTTGATTCTATGTTTCTTCTTTTTCCTTTTTTTTTGGTTGAATGATTTCTATTTATTTTATGCTTATGTACTTTTCTTTTTGGATTTTGTGAATGTAATGTTTGGTTTTCTTTTGTGGTTGACCCTTTTTTTTTAAGTATGTTAACCCCTTGAAAATGTTTGTGTGCACTTGAAAGTGCTTCCTATATCTGCTTGCTTTAGCCTGGTAGTCATAAGGCTCCAACACATCATTAAAAAAAGAGAGGGTGTCAATTTTCTTACTTTCCTTCCCAACATGCTATGATTTTAGGTCTTTTTTTAACAACTTTGTGTTTGCCCTTTTGCAGTTCCTTGTGTTTATTGTCACTTTTAGAGTAGGTTTTTTTTTTTTTCTTTTTGATCTATATATTGGCTTATTTAAATAATTGCTTTCCAATTATGATTTCCTCCATCCCATTTTTTCTTACTTATTTTTTATTTAGAGAAGCCCTTTCTTTTAGAATAAGTTTAGTATTGCATTACTCTTTTAGCTTTTGTTTGTTGGAGAAATTATTTATTTCTCCTATTTTAAATGATATTCTTTCTGCATAGAGTATTTTAGGCAGCAATTTTTTTTTTCCTTTAGAACTTTAAGTATATTTTCTGGCCTGTAGTGTTTCTGTATAGAAATCAGCTAATAGCCTTAAGGGGGTTCCCATATAATTAATGCTTTGTTTTTCTCTTGATGCCTTTAGAATCCTCTCTTTATCTTTAATTTTTGCCATTTTTATTATAATACGTCTTGTTGTGGGCCTGTTTGGGTTCAATTTGTATGGGGCCCTCTGTGCTTCTTGTTTCTTCATATTTGGAAAGTTTTCAGCCATAGTATCTTCAAATATATTTTCAATCCCCTTTTCTTCTCCTTCTGGAACTCCTATTATGTGTAGATTGACCCACTTTATATTTTCCCATATATCTCTTTTATTGCTTTCATGTTTCTTCATTTGGTTTTCTGTTTGCTGTCCTGATTGGTTGATTTCCATTATTCCATCTTCCAAGTCACTAATTCATTCCTCTGCTTTTAGCTCAGTTTGTGTCTCCAGAAATGAATTTCTTTTTTTGTTTTATTTTTTTTTTTCTTTTTGCTATTTCTTTGGGCCGCTCCCACAGCATATGGAGGTTCCCAGGCTAGGGGTCTAATCGGAGCTGTAGCTGCCAGCCTACGCCAGAGCCACAGCAATGCAGGATCCGAGCCGCATCTGCAAGCTACACCACAGCTCATGGCAATGCCGGATCCTTAACCCACTGAGCAAGGCCAGGGATCGAACCCGCAACCTCATGGTTCCTAGTCGGATTCGTTAACCACTGTGCCACGACAGGAACTCCCAGAAATGAATTTTCTAATTTTTCCACATTCCTCCATATATTTTCTATTTCCTTTCTAAAGGAATCTGCAGTATTATTTATATCAACTCTTAATTCCTTCCTATTCACCCTTAATTCCTTCAGTATTTTCAATATCTCCCTTTTGGACTCATTATCTGTCAGACTGCAGAAGTCTGTTTCATTGTTTGCTGCTTCAGGTGAATTCTCCTGTTCTTTTAACTGGAAATGGTTCATTAGCTTCTTCATTTTGCTTGTATTTTTCTTTTTCTGTGAGTTTAGGGAAACCAAGCTATAGTTGTGGAAGGCTATATCTATGCAAGTGTGACCTTTTGTATTTTGTCAGGGGTTACTATTTATTTTTGGTGTGAGAGGTTGGGTATTTGATGTCTCTTTCTTCAGTGTGAACATCTATCCCCTTGAGAGTGTTCTGAGTGTGTTTCCAGGGAAGGAGGCAATGGGTAGGACTAGTATCCATGCCTGGTTGCTGGGCTCTTCACAGTAGCAAGGACCTACTTGCAGGAAGATGGTCCATGCTACTCCTAGTTTCAGGACCCTTGGAAGTTCTAATGAGACTCAGGAAGATTTAGGCAGTGCCTGGAGCATTTGACAGTACCAGTGGCAGTTTGTGTAATTTCCCAGGGGATTGAGAGCAAAAGTGAGTGGTGTTTGGTCACAGCACCCTCCTCTTTGATGCCCTCAGAGATGTTTGGAGCTTCAAGTGGTACCTGTTCACTGACCCCTAGTGGTATTGGGCCATGCTTACCTCTGGAGTCAAATGTAACTGTCCACTTCTGGCAGTGATTTGCCCCCACCACCTGTAGACTACATAAGAAGCACCCCATCCTACTTAGCCCATGTAGAAGTTGCTGCACAGGCTACTCCTAGTTGCAGGGTCCTGGAAAGTAACAGTAATCAAGCATGGGTCTTCACTGCCCAGAGCATTTGGCGGTGGCCACAGCAGGGCTGATGTGTTCCCAGGAGAGTGAGAGCATCAACAGGTGGTACTTGGTTGCAGTGTCCTCTTTTTTTTCTGACATCTGAGGTGACTGGGGTCCCACACGAAACCTGTTCACAGACCCCTAGTGGTGGCAGGCCACACCCACCTCTGAATTTTGGGATGACTGCTGTGGTTTATTCCCACTGCCTATAGATCACCCAAGATCACATCACACTTCACCCCCACTGCCTTAGACCCCCGCTGCCTTTGCCTCCCACTGCCTTTAGCCCACACAAAAGACACCAGGTCTCCTATAGCCTGAACAAGTGACCTCTTGCCACTATAGCCTGTGCCAGATGTACCAAACCCTCTGAGAGCCTGTGTGTGCACAGGGTAAGAGATTCCTACAGCAGTCCACCCCTCCTCCTCTCACCCTTTCCAACAATGATGCTTTGCTTCTCTTGTGGGCACAAACCTCCTCCCAAATTCCCTCAGCTGTAGTGTTTTGCTCCCCAGCCCATGGCGCAGTGCTCCCTAACCCCTCGGTCTGTCTCCACACATTCAACCCTACCTACTCCTCTTCCCAGAACTGACCTCCAGAGCTTGAGTCTTAGCACCCAGCCCATGCCTGAGCATCTTGGGCTATGGTGTCCAGGATGGTGGTACAAATGATCTGTGTGCTCTCACTCTGCTTTTCCCTGTTCAGTCCAGCTGCTGTACTTTTCTCAGTGACTTTGAAGTCCCTCTGTCTTGGCTAATCTCCCTGTGTGTTAGGTGGCTTCCTAAGGTGTGGGTTCCTGTTCTCATTCACAGCTCCCTCTCAGAGTGCTAGTCCCATCTTTATTCCTCTTTTCTCGCTATTTTTTTTTTTTTTTAGTTTGTTCTACCCAGTTATGTGGAGGGTTTCTTGCCCTTTTTGGAGGTTTAAGTTCTTCTGCCAGCATTCAATACATGTTCTGTGTGAATCATTCTACATTTAGAGGTTTTTGTAGGAGAAGATGAGCATGATGTTTTATTCCTCCACTATCTTGATCATTCTTCTATTCAGTTACTTTTAGATTTAACTTACACATTAATTCTATAGGAGTATTTTGATTTTACAATGGGTACTGTAAGAGAACATTGATAAAGCAAAGAAAACTGCCCCTACTAAAGATAAAAAAAATCTGTATGTATAATTTATTGAATAATAGAATTTATATTCTAAGTTGATATATATTTTAAAAGAATTTATATTAATGAAAATTATATGCCTAGGGCAAGATATAATGCTTTTTTATTCAAATAGTGAATTATAATGCACATAGAAGGAATACTCTTTCAGTTCTAGAAATTTGGTTCACAAATGAGATTTTTAAGAAAGACTGAAGGACAGCAAAGTATCTTGTATTAAAACTGATAATGTTTCTCTGTTTTAATATCTTCATTTTTATATATTTGTTATGCAATCAATGACAATTATATTATTATGTTATATTGATTTATCACTTAACCACATGCCAGGCTTTGTGTCAAGTGCTGACTATAGATTTTTTCATTTTAAAATTGAAGTCATAATTTATATGTGGTAAAATTAATACTATTAAGTGTTCAGTTCTGTGAATCTTTGCAAATGACAAATGTATACAGACTTATAGCCACCACTAAATTCAGGATAGGAAAAATACATTCAAAAAATTGTTAATGTCTTTTTGTAGTCAACCATCTACTTTGCTCCAGACTCTGGCAACCATTGTTCATAAAGTTTGCCTTCAAAAGATATAAATGAAATCATACAATGTGTAATTTTTTTCAGTCTGGATTCTTTCACTTTGCAAAATATATTTGAGATTAATCCATATTGTCACATGTATCTATAGTCTATTCCTTATTGTGTAAGAATAGTTACAACCCTGTTGTTGAAATTTGCATGTGCTATAGTTGGATTTTTCATTTCATGGTTGAGTGACATATGTTTGATTTCAGGTTTTAGTAATTAATAAAGCCTCTACCTATATTTGTGTACAAGTTTGTGTCAAAACAGGTTTTCATATTATTTGATGAAATTTCTTAGTGTGATTACTGGGGCATATGATGAGTATATTGTAACATTATCAGTATCTGCCCATTACCAAAGAGATTTATATCAGTGTTCCATTTGTCCTACATCCCCTACCTGTACTTAATGTTGTCTGTAGTTTTAAAAACCTTCTAATAAGTGTGTTTTAGTTTGCATTTCATTAATGAATAATGATGCTGAGAATCTTTTAATATGGTTATTTACCATATTAGTAAAGTATATGATCAATTTTTTCATTGGGTTTATTATTAAGAGTTTTGAATATTTTTCATATACCCTGTTTACAAGTTTTCTTTAAGAAGAGTCATTTGCAGATATTTTTTTCCATTCTGTGAATTTGCATTTTCCTAAAAATTTTAATTTCAATGAAATCCAATTCATCAATTTTGGATTTTATGCATTATGCTTTAAGTAAACCAATGTCATATAATTTTTTCCATATTTTTTTCTAGGTATGTTTTATAGTTTAACTCCTATCCTTAGGCACAATATAATTTGAGGTGATTTTTCAAATATATTTATCTGTAAGTGTATTTATGTGTCTATTTAGAAATACATCAATGGCCCATTTGATGTACAAAGAATGAACAAAACCAAAACTAAAATTTTCACAAATATTTTCTATGGAATTAAAAATAAACTTCAATGATTTTTAAATTTAATGAAATATGATCTCACATGTTTTATGAACATGTGTTTAAAATAATAAATGTAATTATGAATATAAATATAATGTAAATATCTAGTTGAATTTAAGAAGAATTTTCTAACTGAAAATATGATTCCTATCCATTATAAATATATCAAAGTTTAAACATGAGAAACATAGTGATGTTTATAATGTAAATAATTGGATACAGATTTACAATATTTAAAAAACACATTAAATATGAATAACAGACAAAATGGCACATAACAAAGTTAATTTATGTTCAATTATAAGCTTGAATAAATTCAATATAATGTTTAAACCTAGGCACATCATGTATTTGATGACTTAAATGTTCCAAAGATGGATATTATTTATAAAAGCATTCATTATATTTTTAAACAATATTCACTTATTTTCTCATTTGAGTTTATTAAAATATAGAAACATGTTAGAAATAATGTGTCTTGAAAAGCTCACAAGAATCATTTTATTAAGGTTTTGGTTTCTGTTCTTTAGATTCACATGCAATATCTCCTATTTGCCTTCTATGAGGAAATTTTTTGCCAAATAAACATTGCATAAGTGATATTATAGGGAAAGTGAAATAAATAACTGTTGTGAATTATTAAAAAGAATTTTACATTTTTTTGCATGAGATTTTTCTTACCTAAATGGTTACTCTAAGTAAAATGAATGACTTTGTATATTCACAGCAAATAACATCGTTGTGAAATTATATTTATTTTTAGGTTATCCAATTACCTAAATGTTAAAATGTCTGTTTCAAAAAATCTGTGTTATTCTCTAATACACATACACATCCATTATCATGTTAAAGATAGATTCATATAACACCTCAACTATCAGGATGTCTCTAGAGTGCACTACCAGTTTTATAAATGTCATCTACTCGGTATTACATGTGAAACTGCAGCAGCGCAGTAAAGCATCAAACTGGCCTTTTTGTAATCACTGGAGTATCACATTTTGAAGGTCAGATCATAATCATGTACATGATTATTTTACCTGAGCCACCTTGTTGGTAGGAGAAGGGCTGAGTCACTCATGACTTGTTCCAATTTTCCTTAATGGTTCAAAACTTAAAGGAAAGAAACTTGGAAATATGAACTGAAAAATCCAGACATTAAAAATTTAAAATAAATTATTTATCACAAGACCGTAGTTTGTACATGAAACTACTTTGTGTTAAAAATTGGGGAGGATATAAACAATTTATGTTTAATTAAAGTATAAATGTAATATAGCTTTAAAATTTGTATACATTTATCCTAAATAACTTGTGAAAAATAGTGGCAGAAAGAATTTTTATAAATCTTATTCTATATCTATCGGTATGTATCCTATGTACATTTTAGCTTATACTTTTTATTCTTACTTTGCATAGAATTCTGTTTGATCAGTTTCAACTTCTGAGCTCTTGTAAACTTGTCCCAATTCTCCATCAAAAAAATCTTGAAGATGCATCTTGAGATTCACTTAGGTATGAAAACATTCTTTCACGTCATCATGAATAAGTGACACATAAATCCATTACATATTCATTTTCATGTACAGTATCCTAACAGTATAGTATTGAAATAGTTCCACATTGTTTAAAAAAAAATACCTGAAAAACAATAGTGTTATCTGTAAATATTTTTCACTTTACATCATCTACAGTAGAGCTACCTGATAGTAACCAAACACCAGACCCAAACAGGCAGGCAAGTAGGGCTATATCCACACATATTTCATCATCATAGATGGGGCTAATTTTTTTTTCTGGAATCTATTAGGAAGTTCATATCATATAATCCACTTATATAATTTTCTTCAAATAATCTCTTTATTTAAAAAAATAAGTCTAGGAATTCCCAGTGTAGCTCAGTGGACACAAACCCTGCTATTATCCATGAGGGTGCAGGTTCAACCTCTGGCCCCACTCAGTAGGTTAAGGATCCAGCGTTGCCACGAACTGTGGTGTAGGTCACAGACATGGCTCAGATCTGGCTGTAGCTGTGGCATAGCCTGGCAGCTGCAGCTCTGATTTGACCCCTATCCTGGATACTCCCTTATGCCTCACCTGCAGCCACCTCCTGCCACCAAAAAAGGTCTAAATTCAAACCAAAAATACCATATTGAGAGAGCTTAACAAAAATGAAGTAACTAATGAAGACCAAGGCATCTGCCTCAAATATATTAGAACACATATTTATAGATTAGTTCAGTGCTATCCTTTTCAAACAATTAGATATTGGCATGTTAAATAGGCATTTCACTGTTATTTCTAAATGTTCCTATGCAATATATATATATATATATATATCTCAAATAAATATTAAAAGTTAGATTAAAAATAAACTAATAAATGCCTAAAATACAGATGATGTAGATTGAAACTACCAATGCCCATTGCAAGTGAGGATTTAGCATAAAACAAAACTTAGCTTTTAAATAACTTCCAAAAAAGACACACTTCAAAAATAACAGAGTGAAAGCTTCCATAAAAGTAATAAGGTCATTGGCAAATATTGTCAAAATAAATTAATAATCAAAAACCTTCAGATTAAGAAAATATCCAGGCTCAGGTATCCCAAAACATAAAAGGAGAGGAACCTCTTCCCAATTCATATGAGATCATTAGACAAACTCAAACTGATAAAAGGTATCTGAAAAATCCCCACTTAATGTCATACTTAATAGTGCTTTCCTCTAAATTTCTGGGATAAGACACAGATGTCCATTCTCACCATTATTATTCAACAGTGACCTTGAGATTCTAGACTGGGCTACCAGGGAAGAAAGTGTAACAAAAGGGAAGCCAAAAAAAAAGAATAACAATTATCTCTACTTACAGATGTTATCATCATAATTTTATTGAAGTATATTAATTTAAAATATTACGTTTCAAATATATAGCATAGTGATTAAGTACTTTTACAGCTTATACAACATTAAAAGTTATAAGATAATAATTATAATTCCTCTTGCTATATATATATCCACATTGCTTGTCTATTTTATGCACAGTAGTTTTTAACCTCTTAATCCTGTACCCCTAATGCCATGTCTCTGTCCCCACTCTTCTCCCCACTGATAACAATTAGTTATCAGTATAAATTCAATTTCTATTCAACTCTATTCAATTTTGATGTCCATTAGTCTGTTTTGCTATATACATGCATTTGTATTAATATTTTATATTTTTATGTGATATCATGCAGTATTTATCTTTGTCTGACATTTAATTAAGTTCATATTCTCTATAGCTATCTTTGATGCAAATGGCATTCTTTTTTATAGCTGAAAAATGTATATGATATACTATATGTATATGACATCATCTTTATCTATTTTTCTGTTAATGGATATTCGGGTTGCTTCCATATCTTGACTGTTGAAAAATAATGCTGTTCTATAATTGGGAGTTATGCATCTTTTTGGATTAATGTTTTAAATTCTTCTGCATATATATCCAGGAGTGGAATTGCTGGGTCAGATGGTAGTTTTATTTCTAGTTTTCTGAAGAATCTACAACTGTTTTCCATAAGGGTGGGTCTTATTCCCAGCAAATGTGCAAGTGTTCCTTTTTCTACATATCCTTGCCAGCAATTGTTATTTGTACACTTTGTGATGATAGCCACTTTGACAGATGTGAAGGGATATTTCATTGTCATTTTGATTCACATTCTCTAATATTAGATATGTTAAGCATCTTTTCATGTGACTGTTAACTATGCCCTTCTTTGTCTTTTATTACACATTTGTTTTAAAGTCTGTTTTTTCTGAAATGAGTATTGCTACCTCCCACCTTCTTGTCATTTCTGTTTGCATGAAATATCTTTTTCTCTCTCTTCACTTTAAGTCTGTTTATTTCCTTACCATTAAAGTGAGTAGCTTGTAAGAAGCATATGGATGGGTCTTGGTTTTTGTCCAATGACACATACTGTGCTTTGATTTGAGCATTTAGTCCAATGATATTTAACTTAATTATTGATTGGTATGTATCTATTGCTATTGTGTTACTTCTTTTAAAGTATTTTTTATAGTTCTTCACTATTCATTTCTTATTTTGGTTTCTTTTCCTCAGTGATTTTCTTTAGTAGTTTGCTTATGTTCCTTTCTTACAAGCTTTTGTGTACCTATTATTGGTTCTTGATATGTGGTTACCATGGGATTCATATATGCTGACCCATAACTATATCTACTTGTTTTAACTGGTCATCACTTAAGTTCACATACATTTTAAAGATCTATATTTTTACTTTGCTCCCCCACATTTTAAGTTTGGATGCCATAATTTGAAACTTCATGCTTCTAACTTAACTGTTTATTATAGTTATAGTTGCTTTTTATATTCTTTAAATATTTGCACTCATTAATTTATCTGGCTGATGTCAGCCCTTAATATATATCTGCCTTTCCTAGTTGGGGTTTCCCTTTCCTATAGATTCTTACTTCTTTTCTACTTAGAGATGATCTTTTAACATTTCTTTTAGGATATATTTAGTATTGATTAACTGCTTTGAGAAGTTCTTTATTGCTCTTTCTATTCTAAGTGATAGTCTTGCTGGGCAGGGCGTCCTAGGTTCCAGCTTTTTACCTGTCATCCCCTTCTTTCCAGCAAAGTTTACACTGAAAAAAACATATGATAACCTTTTGGAGATTTCCTTGTATATGACTCTTTGTTTTATTCTTGCTGTCTTTAGAATTCTGTCTTTAATTTTGCTATTTTAATTATTATATGTATGTCTTGGTGTGACTATGTTTTGTTTCATCCTGTTTGCTACTCTTTGTGTTTCCTGTACCTGAATAAGTTTCTTCATGTTTGGGAAGTTTTAAGCTACAATTTCCTCAAATACATTTTTGATACCATTCTCTTTTTCTTCTCTTTCTGGGTACCTTATTATGTAAATGTTTCTGAGCTTAATATTATCTCAGAAGTATATTAGTTTTTTATTTTTTATTTTTACTAAATTAGGATAGTACCTTTTTATGATTTTTCTTTTTCCATTATACTTGATTTACAGTATTCTGTCAATCTTCTGCTGCACAGCAATGTAACCTAGTCACACATACATGTATACATTCTTTTTCTCACATTATCATGCTCCATCACAAATGACCATACGTAGGTCCCAGTGCTATACAGCAGGATCCCATTGATTATCCAATCCAAAAGCTATAGTTTTCCTCTATTAACCCCAAATACCCAGTCCCTCCTACTCCCTCCCCATCCCTCTTGGCAACCACAAGTCTATTCTCCATATTCATGATCTTTTCTCCTGTGGAACAGTTCATTTGTGCCCTATATTAGATTCCAGATATAAGTGAAATCTTACAGTATTTGTCTTTCTCTTTCTGACTTACTTCACTTAGTATGAGAGTTTCTAGTTCCATCCATGTTGCTGCAAATGGCATTACTTTGTTATTTTTTATGGCTGAGTGGTATTTCTTTGTGTACGTATAAAATATCTTCTTAATCCAGTTGTCTGTTGATGGACATTTAGGTTGTTTCCATGTCCCGGCAATTGTGAATAGTGCTGCAATGAACATGGGGAGCATGTGTCTTTTGCAAGGAAAGGTTTGTCTTAGTATATGCCCAAGATTGAGGTTGCTGGGTCATATGGTAGTTCTATGTATACTTTTCGAAAGTACCTCCATACTATTCTCCATAGTGGATGAAGCATGTTACATTGCCAGCAGCAGTGCAGGAGGAGGGCTCCCTTTTCTCCACACCCCTCCAGCACTTGCTATTTGTGGACTTATTAATGATGGCCATTCTGACTGGTGTGAGGTGGTATCTCATTGTAGTATTGATTTGCATTTCCCTAATAATCCATGATGTTGAGCATTTTTTCATGTGCTTGTTGGCCATCTGTATATCTTCCAGGGAGAATTGTCTACTCAGGCCTTTGCTCATTTTTCCATTGGGTTATTGGCTTTTTTGCTGTTGAGTTGTCTAGATTGTTGTATGTTTTAGAGATTAAGCCCTTGTCAGGTACATCATTTGAGACTATTTTCTCCCATTCTGTAAGTTGTCTTTTTGTTTTTTATGGTTTCCTTTGCTGTGCAAAAGTTTGTCAGTTTGATTAGGTGCCATTGGTTTATTTTTGCTTTTATTTTTGTTGCTTTGGGAGACTGACCTGAGAAAACATTTGTAAAGTTAATATCAGAGAATGCTGTGCCTAAGTTTTCTTCTGGGAGATTGATGGTGTCTTGTCTTACATTTAAGTCTTTCAGCCATTTTGAGTTTATTTTCGTGCATGGTGTGAGGATGTGTTCCCGTTTCATGGATTTGCATGCAGCTGTCCAGGATTCCCAGCAATACTTGCTGAAAAGACAGTCTTTAGCCCATTTCGCTTCCTTCTCTCTTTTGTTGAAGATTAATTGACCAGAGGTGTCTGGGTTTATTTCTGGGTTCTCTATTCTGTTCTATTGGTCTGAAGTTCTGTTTTGGTACCAGTACCACACTGTCTTGAGTACTGCAGCTTTGTAACATTGCCTGAAGTGTGGGAGAGTTATGCCTCCTGCTTGGTTTTTGTTCCCAGGATTGCTTTGGCACTTCTGGGTCTTTTATAGTTCCATGTAAATTTTTGGATTGTTTGTTCTAGTTCTGTGGAAATTGTCCTGGGAAATGTGATAGGGATTGCATTGAATCTGTAGATTGCTTTGGGTAGTATGGCATTTTTATGATATTAGCTCTTCCAATCCAGGATCATGGACTATCTTTCCATTTCTTTACATTTTCTTTAATTTCCCTGATTAACGTTTAATAGCTCTCAGCATATAAGTCCTTTACCTCCTTGGTCAGGTGTATTCCCAGGTATTTGATTTTTTGGTGTGCAGTTTTAAAAGGTGTTTTATTTTTGCTCATGGCAATGCCAGATCCTTAACCCACTTAGCAAGGCCAGGGATCTAACTTGCATCCCCATGGATAATCTTCAGGTTTATTGACAAGTGAGCCACAACAGGAACTCCTGAATTATTATTAATAATAATTTAAGACTATAAAACAATGACTCAACAACTAAACAAAATGGTTAAATAAACCTCCATACCATCCTCCATAGTGGATGCACTAATTTACATTACTACCAACAGTGTAGGAAGGTTCCTTTTCCTTCACACCCTCTCCAGCATTTATTGTTTGTAGCTTTTTTTGATGATGGCCATTCTGACTGATGTGAGGTGATAACTCATTATAGTTTTGATTTGCATTTCTCTAATAATTATTGATGTGGAACATCTTTTCATGTTTTGTGGTCATCTGTCTTCTTTGGAGAAATGTATATATATTTATATGTATATACATATACGTGGCAAATACTAACGGTCGTAAAATGAGAAACTTACAGTCACACGGTAAGAGTGGGAAATTTTAGCACCACTCTTACATCATTGGACAAATCATATAGACATAAAATCAATAAGGAAACACAGGCCTTAAATGATACATTAGACCAGATAGGCTTAATTGATATTTTCAGAACATTCCATCCCAAAGCAGCAGAATATACATTCTCCTCAAATTCACATGGAACATTCTCCAGGATTAATCACTCTTGGGTCACAGATGAATCTTCAGTAAGTGTTTAAAAAATTAAAATCAGGAGTTCCCGTTGTGGCGCAGTGGTTAACGAATCTGACTAGGAACCATGAGGTTGCGGGTTCAGTCCCTGCCCTTGCTCAGTGGGTTAATGATCCGGGCGTTGCCGTGAGCTGTGGTGTAGGTTACAGACGCGGCTCGGATCCTGCGTTGCTGTGGCTCTGGCACAGGCTAGTGGCTACAGCTCCGATTCGACCCCTAGCCTGGGAACCTCCATATGCCGCAGGAGCGGCCCAAGAAATAGCAACAACAACGACAACAAAAAAGACAAAAGACAAAAAAAAATTAAAATCATATCAACCATCTTTTCTGACCACACTGCTATGAGACTAGAAAACAGCTAAAAGAAAAAAAAAAAAGAAAAAAACATAAACTCTGGAAGCTGACCAAAATACCACTAAATAACCAATGGATCTATGGAAGAAATCAAAGAGAAAAATCAAAGAATATATGGAGAAAATGATAATGAAGATACAACACTCTAAAACCTATGGTACACAACAAAAGCAGTTCTGAAAGTGAAGTTTATAGCAGTACAATTTTATCTCATGAAACAATAAAAATCCCTAATTAAAAACCTAATCTTATACCTAAAGCAAGTATAGAAGGAAAAAAAAAGCCCAAAATTAGTAGAATGAAAGAAATCACAAATATCAATGCAGAAATAAGTGAAATAGAGGTAAAGCAAACAATAGAGAAGAACAATGAAACCAAGAGTTGGGTTTGTGAAAACATTAACATAATTGATAAATCTTTAGCCAGATTCATCAAGAAAAAAGGAAGAGGGCTCAAATCAATAAAATTAGAAATGAAAGAGAAGTTATAACTGACACAACAGAAAAATAAAGGATCATAAGAGACCGCTATAAACAACTATATGCTGATAAATGGAAAACCTAGAAGAAATGGACAGATTGTTACAAAGGTATAACCTTCCAAAACTGAACCAGGAAGAAATAGAAAATATGAATAGACTAATCACAATACTGAAATTGAAACTGTGATGAAAAAACCTCTAAAGAAACAAAAGTCCAAGGAGGGTTGGGTTCACAGATGAATAGTTAAGACTCATCCTTCTGAAACTCTTTGAAAAAAATTGCAGAGGAAATAACACTCCCAAGCTCATTCTGCAAGGCCACCATCACCTTGATATCAAAGCCAAAGATAAAGGAAAAAAAGAAAATAGTTGAAGGCCGATATCACTGATGAAAATAGATGAAAAACCCCTCAACAAACTATTAGAAAACCAAATTGAAACATATATTAAAAGGATAATATATCATGATCAAGTGATACTTATAACTCATGGTGATTGTATCAATATGCATTCCCACCAACAGTATAGGGGGATTCCCTTTTCTCCACACCCTATTCAGCATTTATTTTTTGTATACTATTTGATGAAGTCATTCTAGCTGATCTGAGGTGACACCTCATTGTAGTTTTGACTTCCATTTCTCTAATACTTAGTGATGTTGAGCATTTTTTCATGTGCCTTTGGTCATCTCTCTGTCTTCCTTGAAGAAATGTCTATTTAGACCTTCTGCCAAATTTTTATTGGGTTTTTTATTTGTTTATATAAAGCTGCATGAAATGTTTATGTATTTGGGAGATTAATCCCTTGTCAATTGCTTCATTTGCAAAGATTTTCTTCCATTCTGTGAGTTGTATTTTTTTATGATTTCCTTTACTGTTCAGAAGTTTTTAAGTTTAATTAGTTCCCAATTATTTATTTTTGTTTTTATTTTCTTCAGGAGGTGGTTCAAAAGGATATTGTTGCTTTTTATGTCAAAGTGTTATGCTTACATTTTCCTCTAAGAATTTTATAGTATCCTGCCTTACATTTAGATCTTTAGATCATTTTGACTTTATTTTTGTGTACAGTTTTAGGTAATGTTCTAATGTCATTCTTCTACATATAACTACACAGTATTCCTGGCACCACTTATTGAAGAGACTTTCTTTATCTCCACTGTATTTTCTTGCCTCCTTTGTCATAGATCAATTATGACTGGTGTGTTGCTTTATCTCTTGGCTTTCTATCCTGTTCCACTGATCTATATTTCTGTTTGGTGACATAAGGATACTGTTTTGATGACTGTTGCTTTTTAGTATAGTCTGAAGTCAGGAAGCCTGATTCTTCCAGTTGCATTTTTATTTTTCAAGATTGCTTTTATCCTTTAGTCTTACTCAACACTGAGCTTCAAGGTAAAAGAAAAAAAATGATTGTGGGTTCTTGATTTTCTACTCTGAATACCTAAATTGTCATCATAAAATAACATGGTGTGGTATTATATTTCAATACTTCATTAAATGGTTTATATATTCATAATTATTATAAAGAAGCGATAATCTATTCAAAGTTTGTTATATTGAATTTTGTATTTGACACATATATAGTAATCACAGGAATCAGACATCTTTTAGTTTTTCAAATAAATTTAATTATTTTTTCTTTTGTCAAATACTTTATTAATCATAGTAGTTTTGTGAATATTCTGATTTGTTTTTAAATTTTTTTAATTTATTTTTTATTATACAATATTCTGCCAATTTCTGCTGTGCAGTAGATTGACCCAGTTACACATTCTTTCCTCATATTATTCTCCATCCTGTTCCATCACAAGTGATTATATATACTTCCCTGTGCTAAACAGCAAGATCCCATTACCCATGCACTCCAAATGTAATAGTCTTCATTGAATAACCCCAGACTCCCAAGCCATCCCACTCCCTCTTTGAGTTTAATTAGGTCCCATTGGTTTATTTGTGTCTTTATTGTCTTTATTCTAGGAGGTGGGTCAAACAAGATGTTGCTATGATTTATGTCAAAAAGCATTCTGCCTATATTGTCCTCTAGGAGGTTTATAGTATCTGGACTTATATTTAGGTCTTTAATCCATTTTGAGTTTATTTTTGTGTATGGTGTTAGAAAATGTTCTACTTTCATTCTCTTACATGCAGTTGTCCAGTTTTCCCAGTAATGTTTGTTGAAGATATAATCTTTCCTCCACTGCACATTCTTGTCTCATTTTTAAAGTTCATGGATTAGTATCTGGCTAATGAACTGTTCCAATATATTGGACAATAAATGGACAATTATTAGATACATTAAAATATCTAGTTTTACATGTTAAAACCTTACGATCTTTTATACATTAATAAAAATCTACTTGAATATATATTATTTCTGTGTGATCATATTATAAATGTAAATATCATAAAACTCCACTACAAATTAAGATTACTATATCAAGCAATTGTTTTTAACTTTCACAATTTAATTAGAAAACTTCAGATTCACACAACAAGAAAAGTCTGTGGTAATAATGATAAATTAACTATAAATTCAAGAAAGATTTATACAATCTCTGGAATAAATCATGTCTATCAAAGAACTGATTGCATTATTGCATTTTTAAAAATGTCTGTAAAACATGCTGTGCCTCTTTATTTAACAAGCTGATATTTACCTTGGCATTGTAACATAATTCACAGAGGCAATTAAAAATTATTTTAAAGTAAATCAACTGGTAAAAGTATTTGTCTAAAGTGAGGCCTAATGTTCACTTCATCATTTTAACTGTGCCACAATATTTTTCTGTAAATGAAAATCTTGTTACCATGTTTTAATGTCTCCCCATCAATCAAGATAAAATCCAAATGCATTAGAATGATCTATGAAGCTCTTCATAATCTGTCTTAACCTCATGCCCAGGCTTATGTACTGTCATTTTCACAATAGAGACTCCATGTTAGTCATTTCAAAAAATCCTCCAAAAGCACAATTAGCTCAATGCCTATAAGACTGACATATTCTCTCCCCTCTATTTATATTAGTGTCACAACACTTATTTTATAGCTGTAGAATATGTGAAAATGTTCATATTTCAATTTAATTCCTATTCTTTCTATGCATCTTCACCACATCATAAGAATTACTTGAGTTACTTTTCTATAAAATGAACATTTGATGATAACAATACTGGTAAAATACATTATTGAGCTTTATAGTTAAGAATTCACTCTTGTAAGAACTTTATATACATTATTGCAATTAATTGCAAAAATTCTATTTGCATATGATAGAATTGGGGTTTAGGGAAAATGAAAAAATTAAAGTGACAAGACTAAAATATGATATCATCAATATTTTAATCAGTTTTTTTTCTGGGTAGTACCTGCAGCATATGGAATTTCAAGACTAGGGGTCAAATTGGAGCTGCAGCTGCCATCCTACTTCACAGACACAGCTATGCAGGATCCAAGCCACATTTGTAACCAGTGCAATAGCTTGCACCAATACCTAATCCTCAATCCACTGAGTGAGGCCAGGGATCAAACCCATAACGTGATGGATACTAGTTGGGTTCTTAACCTGATGAACCACAATGGGAACTCCTAATCAAATATTTATGAAGTCAAATTTCTATGCTAAAAATCACCACCTTGCTATGTTGCACATATCACACTGTATACCCTCAATGTAAATATTTATATATTTATGTATTTCTTACATTGTACTGTTTTAAGGTAGTGTTTATTCATATTTGTTTACACAGATTTTGGCAAATAGTATATACTTAGTAGGTAAGATATGTATGATGCCTTTTTTGTCATTATATCAATCTAAGCAAAACATGTATTTTCTATGCACTTAATGTAATATAATAATTATGTACTTATATAATATAGTATATCTATGTACTTAATATATAATAATGTCTTATGCTCTATTTTTCACATAAAATACATCAGTAACATTACTACCTCTAAAGACAAATGAACCACATAAAAAATATTTCTGAGACTTTTGGATGATGGCTATTTAAATTTCATTTTACACTTTGCTCGTTGGAAGTTATACATAAACAGCAATACATATACACACACTTCAGTTTTAGGAACACTAAGAGAAAAGTATGATCTTAAGTTGCTTAAATATATTAAAGTTTCCAACTGCAGCTTAATTTAAAGCAGTGATAACAGGAAGACGTGGAGAAAAGACACATAGTGAAAGATCTCACTGATGAAAAATTCAACAGTAGCAGAATTAAGTACTTTCCAAAACTCAGACAAAGCTCTGACCAGCTATTATTTACAAACCTGTATTAAGTAAACTATCCACCAAGAAAAAAGGCTGGAGAAAATACAGAAAAAGTTGATTTATTTGAAATCAGTTGAGAATTACCAAAGAAACTAAGACTTCATTGACCAAAGGAATTGAAGAAAAATAAAACACATTGTTGAACCTCACACTGTGCTAAGCTTTTCTCCTGCAGGTGATTTCTGATTCATAGGCTGCTGCCCAGAAGCTGAGAGCTGAGCACAAAGCAGTGTGCTAAATGGCTGGAAGCTGAATAAAGATTTTGGTATTCTCATGGAGCTAGAGTATCAAAAACCAGAAATAAGAGATCACGAGGTAAATAGGACTTGTGAGGCCAATAAAGTGCAAAGAAAGGAAGCACAGAGAAGTGATCTTGGCATTCAGTGTCAGTTTTCCCCTTGAGATATATGATTATTTGTAACTAGCTAATAAAATGTTGAGAAGCCAAGCACAACTTTTGACTATCTCCTAATAGTAGGGTGTCAGAATTAGGATTTTAAAGTACACTAAAGAGTGTGTCAGTGCCTCTGGCAAAACCAAGGCTTTCAGTTAGAAATGCTCAAATAGTATTATACATGACCAATGGCTAATTGTTACTGCACTAGATTTCATACAGACTGAGATTTAGCTCGAAATCAGCCCAAATCTCATGCTAAGTTTAATTTTCCCTCACTCTGAATGCTTAATGTAGAAAAACACACAGTGTAGAACATAAAGAAGAGTTTCTACAATTTTTAATATAGGTATCTAGCATTCAATAATAAATTATAAACTGTACACATGGAGGTAGGAGTAAGAGAAACAAAGAGAAATAAAGCTACACATGATATAATGAAGCTTTTAGACATAGACTTTAAAATAATTGTGGTTAATATGTTTAATAGGATAGATAAAAATTCCTATTTTATCTGAGAATATATCTCAAAAAAAGAATTTACTAAATGGGTGGAATAAGCTAATTAGACTCTGAAGAAAGAGTTAATAAACTAAAACTAAGAAATAGGTCATTACCAGAATGAGGTAGAAAAAGAAAAATTGATAAAAATTACAAGAAAGAGAAAATGCATATGAAGCAAAATTTAAAATTTCTTATAGACAATAGAAGCCTCATAAGAATAAGCAAAAGAGAATGGTAAAAACTAATTCTTGAAGAGAAAATGACCAAAGATCTTGAAACACTAGAGGTAGACATCAAGACAGATTCAAACATTACTATAAAAATCAATAAAGATAAAAATAAAAAAATCACACCTAAAAATCTCACAGTATAGAAACCTCAACTGAAAAAAAAGTCATCTAGAGAATAATGACACATTATCTTAAAAGGAATAACTTTAAATCTGAAAACTACCTCACCAAAAAAAAATGATTGCATTTGAATGGGAAAGGTATATAATATTTATGGGGCTGGAAGAAATTAATAAGTGGTTAAACAAATATATTATTTTTATTAATCCAAAAGAACACAGAAAATAATTTTTTAAAGGACTACATTTTAGATGATCCAAATAGAAAACAAATAAGAAGGTGAACATGGTATGAACTCTTGTCAGTAGTTGCAGTAAATATACATAAATTAAATACACACATAAAATAGTAAGATTAATAAAGTAGATTAGGAAAAAAACATGCTTATGACATTTTTACATAAAATATTTTTACACCCAAAAGCATAGTTTCCAAAGATACAGAACAATTTCCAAAAAGAAGAGTAAAAAGGGAAACATCCAAAAGAGTGATGGTAAATTCTACCAAATTTCTTTCAAGAGGTGATAGAAAAGCAGAAATTAAATCAGTAATTTAAAAAAATAGAGTATAGTTGATTTAAACTGTTTTGTCAAGTTCTGTTGTACTGCTTAATGATCTGGTTTTATATATAAGATCACATTCTTTTTCTCATATTCTGCCACAAGTGATTGGTCATAGTTCCCTTCCTGTACAGTAGGACACCTTTGTTTATCCATTCCAAATGTAATAGTTTGCATCTACCAACCCCAAACTCCCTGTCCATCCCACTTCCTCCCGCTCCCCGCCTGGAAACCACTAGTTGGCTCTCCATGTCTGTGATCTATTGCTGTTTTGTAGATAGGATCATTTGTGCCAAGTTTTAGATTCCACATTTAAGTGATATCATTTGGTATCTGTCTTTCTCTGATCCACTTAATTTAGCATGAGAATTTCTAGTTTCATCCATGTTGCTGCAAATGGCATTATTTTGTCCTTTTTAATGACTGAGCATTATTTCATTGTATATATGAAATAATCCACTTCTTCTTAATCCATTCAGGTTATTTATGTTATTTCCATGTCTTGGCTATTGTGAATAGTGCTCCAGTGAATACAGGGGTGCATCTATCTTTTTGAATGAAAGTTTTGTCTTGATATTATGCCCAGGAGTGGGATTGCTGAATGATGCAGTAGTTCTATATTTACTTTTCTGAGTAACCTACTTACTGTTTTCCATAGTGGTTGTATCAGTTTACATTCCCACTAGCAGTGAAAGAGCTTTACCTTTTCTCCACAACCTCCCTAGCATTTGTTATTTGATGACTTGTTAATTATGGCCATTCTGACCACTGTGATGTTAGAAAATTCCTGTTAGCCAGATTACTACATAAATTTCTTTTCCAATATTGAACCAACCTTCCATATGTATAGAAAGACCCATTTCGTTGTAATGTGGAAATTTATTCTTGTATCTCTAGATTGAGTTATTTCTGTATAAATGGTTTGGAGAGTTCATTCGTGAATCCATCACAATTCCTAGGGGTTCTCTAAAATAGATATCCAAATATCTAGATTTAAAATTTTTTGTCCATTTCTGTTTACTTGTATCCTTAAGTATTTCATCTATTTTATAAAAAAAATGATTATTTTATTGGTGAAAAAATTTAATAATATCATTATTGCCTTTTTGATATCTAACAGTGGCATGTGATTTTTTGATTTTAAATACTGTCAATTAATGTTTTCTATTTTTCCTGGTAATTAGCACTAGGTGTTAATAATTTCATTAATCTTTTCACTAAGTGCACTTATATTCTATTTCAAAATGTTCTACCTTTATTAATTCTTTTACTTTCTTTAGTTTTTTCCATTCCTTCAGTAGAATTATTAGAAGAAAGATTCATCATTGATTTTAGCTTTCAGCTTTTGCTCTTATAACACAGAATTAAGGTTTACATATTTCCATCTAAACATTGTTTTAGCATCTTCCCACATATTTTGATACGTAATTTCTATACTCTTATTCACAATGTCATTTTCTAATTTATGCTCTAACATCCTCTATGAACCATGGATTTCCTAGAACTGCATTTTTTTTCATACAGTTGTGGATTTTCCCTTTATTTTTTAAATGTTTTTCTAGGATAACTTAAGTGTTGTCAGAGAATATTCTCTGCATAATTTCAAAGCTATTAAATTTATAGAGATTTTTTGTGGACTAGCGTATAGTAATTTTGGTAACTGTTCCATATGCATTTGAAAATAATGTTATTTTTTAGGTATAATATACATATTATATAACATGTAATATACATGATATATGTAATTTGCATATTTATATATGTGTAAATATCATAATTGTAAGAAAAATTGTTGACTTACCTAAGTACCAAACTTTCCCATTTTCCTCCTCTATCATTCTGTTGTAAGGGATCAACTTAGTACCTAAATGCATGACCTGAGGGAAATATCCTAAGCAATACTTGTAAATGAGATCAGAATCTGAGCCACTAATTTGTATGGCTTAGTGACTATGATGATGTGGTTAAGGCTACACATGGCTCAACAAGTCTGGCCCTGTTAATGTTCCTGTTAAGTGGGTATTCTCTCAAAAGCAGAGATCAACACTTAATCTGGATATATCACCATTCACTTGGGAGTCTAGCACCTCCGGTGGGCATTCATCAAGCTTATTTCATAATAGAGGGACTAAATTTCCTCCTGTGTTGATGGACACTGATTCTTTTTTTTTTTTTCCCCTGTTTTTTCTAGGGCTGCACCTGCAGCATATGGAGGTTCCCAGGCTAGGGATCTAATCAGAGCTATAGCTGCCGGCCTATGCCACAGCCACAGCAATGTGGGATCTGAGCCACATCTGCGACCTACACCACAGCTCATGGCAATGCTAGATCCTCAACCCATTGAGCGAGGCCAAGGATCAAACCTGCAACCTCATGGTTCCTAGTCGGATTCGTTAACCACTGAGCCACAACAGGAACTCCTGGACACTGATTCTTTATATAGATTTTTTTCCCCCTGTTTGTTTTGTTTCTGCCAACACTGTATTTCATCATGGTATCTGCCATACTTATACTGACAGGGAGCTCATTTCACAACAAAGTAATTTAGCAATTAGTCACTAATTAAAACATGCTTTACTGAAAATTCTGTCATATTTGCCAGTTTGGAGAAAACCCCCTAAAAGGACAGGGATTCATTTTAGAGGATAGAATATATGATTTGAATCACAGCCCATCATATCTCATCCATAGCCAGAATACATGGGTCCAGGAATTAAGGAGTAGAAGTTGAAGTGGATCCTCTCACTATTAAACTCAACTACTCATAGAATTTTTGCTTCCCATTCTGGCAAAATTAACTGTGATAGCTTGGAATTCTTAATCCCCAAAGTGGTAATAATGAGGGGGCATAGCATTAGATCCACTGAATTGGAAGGTGAGACTGCCACCTGGCCTTTTGTGTTTCTTACACCACTAAGAAGAGGCATTTTTCTATAGACTCAAGAGACTGATCTCAGCTACAGGAGAAATTGGGTTAGTTCTATACAATGAGATCTTGGGGGAATCTTTCTAAAACTCAGGGAGTTATATGAGGCAAATCTCAGTACTTCCATAGTCTAGAATTATCAAGTAAAAGGACTGGCAAGAAGTACTTCCATAGTCTAGAGTTATCAAGTAAAAGGACTGGCAATTTGAGGTTCTAAATAAGAATAGGGAAGTATCAAATGGGTAGCAGGGGGAGCCATAGATATCAATTACAGCCTGTGACTAAACACAAAAATAAAGACCATAGTAATTTAGTGTACTTTCTCTTTTATTATTTTATATTTATATTTATTTGTTGACCTTATCAAGAAATGGCTATAGTTACTGTTGGGATTGTGAATTTCCTCATTTGGAAAAAATGGTAATAACTCATTCACTTATTAGAAGGATAATTGTTTCTTATTTGGGAAATATAAAGCTATTAATATACAGTTTAAAAGTAGAGAGAAAGGTACATACAGAAGCTGGATATCTAAATAGGTATACAGTGTCATTTATCAATTTATCTATCCAGCTGAATCCAAAGGCGGGAGATAGTCAGCCAGTGAGAGAGAATGAATTCCAGCTTGAAGATAGTCAGTCAGTGAGAGAGAAGGAATTCTTCAGTCCTCAGTCTTTTTTTCCTGTTAAAGCTTTCAATGGATAAGGCCCACCTGCATTGGTGGGGAGCAATCTGCTTTACTCAGTCTACTGATTCAAATGTTAATCTCATTCATAAACACTCTCACACAAACATGCAGAATAAAGTTTAACCAAATGACCAGATACCTCACAGCCCAGTCAAATTTACAAGTGAGATTAACCATCTGAGAATGTTGCTAAGATATTATATTATATTCACATGAGAGGAAATTCCCTTGTGGTGCAGCAGATTGGGAACTGATGTTGTTGCAGCTGTGGTGCAGGTCACAACTGCAGTGCAGTTTCCATCCCTGGCTTGGGAACTTGCACATGCTGCAAGTGAGGCTCCCCAAAACACAAACACAAACACAAATATATTGACAGGGGAGTATGTCCATGCAGATAAATATTCTCTTATCCAACTTTATATTTCATCGCTCTTGACTAGGCAACTTGGTTCTATGCATACACCCTTTAATCCCACCAGAACACATTGACTGCTCCTGTGTGTACTTCAAGATTTATAATTCTTATCCTCCTTTAATAAGCAGAGATCTTCCATAATTGTGCTATGGTTTGACTTTGCTTAACTAAGAGTTTGGAGGGAGTGTGGACTAGATTTGTAGGAGAGTGTCCATTGATTCACAAGGATAAAGCTATTACATTATCTTCAAGCATAGAAGGTTTGCCTTTAAAAAGAAGGGAGAGAGGAATTCCCTTGTGGTACACCAGATTAAGGATCTAGTAATTGTCACTGCAGTAGCTTGGCTTGCTGCTGTGGCATGGGTTCAATCCCTGGCCCAAAAACTTTGACATGTTGTGAGTACAACCAAAAAAAAAAAAGGGGGGGGGGAAGAAGAAGAAGGAGGGATGGATATTTTTGCAGATTCAGAGAGTTCAGAGAAAGCTGGGGTCTCAAAATTATTAAATATTTTTGTATCCCATAAATCAGGACCCAATTCTTCCCAATTAAGGCCAGTCTTTGTTCTGGGAAATTTTCCAGATTGAGACTACAAACTTAGATCATTTTCTAGTACCCTAATAATTGTCTTGGGCCAGATCCTTAACTCCTTCTGTTCTCCAACTGTAGGAGGAAAGAAAGTTTGTAAATTATGCTTCTGAGAAGAGCCATTACTTTTGCAGTTTTAAAGTGGTGAGTAATGACCCTCAGACTTTCATTGCCTTCTCCCAATGCATTGTTACAATCAGCCTCAACCACCTATTTCAAAAGTGTCTATATTTCCTTTCTAACTACCTAAAAAATGATGAGATCCAGCTTTACCAGTGCACTTCATCCATCAATACGTAATCTTAGTCTACCTCCAGTCCAAGTTTTTAACAAGTTTATCACCACAACATTCTCTTTGCTGTCTTTACTCTGCAACCACCAGTTTTGTGGTCCTTACTGACAGCTGACCAAGAGGTGATCCTATTCTGAAATCTAAAATAGGCTGGTAATAGGTTAGAATTCCCAAGCTTTGAGATAAAACTGAACAGTTGGTATGTTGGGATATGCTCTTAAAGTCAACAGCATGAGACTGAGAGAAGAAGGATTCATCAGAAGTGGAAATTGAACTGGGAGGCAATTGCAACACAGGCCTTATTCCGTCTCATGGAGAGCTCTGGAACTAGAATATCCCCTTAGAGTTGTACCTGACTAGAGATAATGGAGTTAGGTGTTTGTATACTCCATATGAGCCAGTCACTGGATATAGGCTTCCCCTGGAGAAAGGATACTTCATTAAAAAGAATATTAAAATTAAACACGAAAAGTGCTCACCTTTATTAGTCATAGGGTAAATGCAATCAAACTTACGAGATACCAGTACACACCAGAAGAATGCCTAAAATTAAAAAAGCTGACATGCCAAGTCTTGTCAAGGATGGGAAGCAATTAAGAAATCTTATACACTGCAGATGTGAGAGTAAATTTGTATAACTACTTTGAAATATTATTTGGCACTGTCTACTAAGCTAGATGAATGCATAGTAAGTGACTTAACAGTTCTAGTCTAAGATATATACCAATAGAACTGTTTTTATACATTTTATGAAAGACATAATAGAATGTGCCCAGCTACACTACTTATAATAGCATCAAACTTCAAAGTACCATAAAACCGTTCATCATTTGAATAGATAAATAGATGCTGGCACATTCGTATAAATGAATCCCCACTTTAGATGAGAGTCAATGATCTACAAACACATACAACAATATTGATGGTTCTCACAATATTCTGTTGAACAAAATTAGTCGGGTATAAATGTGTGCATAACTTATAATTCCATTTACATGAAGTACAAATAAATCTATGCTGTTGAATATAGAAAGAGAAATACAAGTGCCCATTTAAAGATGTGCGAAGATATGTAACCTCATAGTAGTAATACAAATAAAATTTTAAATGACACTATTTTTCACCCATAAACTTGGAAAAACTCCCAAATTTTGACAAATTTTGACTTGGAAAAACTCCCAAACTCCTTGCATTATGTAGGATATATTTTGCTAAAAAAAATAAATTATTACTAAACTTAAAAAGAGAGACTTCTGTATAATGTATGATTTTTTTTTTTAGGTCAACACACTTATAGTGTTACCTCAATAGCTAGTTAGATGCAGATTCTGGAGTCCCACCTCTGGAGCTATGGGTTCAGTAGGTCTGGGGTACAGAGTAATGATTTTCATTTATAACAATCTCCAAGATATTATTAATGTTGCCTCTTTGTAAATTACATTTTAAAATAGTGCCTCAGACTCAGTTTTACTAATAAGAATTTATCCTATAGATATGCCCTTGTATAGTCAAATAGAATGATGTTTGTATCAAGAAAAAATTTACCAATCTTGAAGAAATCATACTTCTTAAAATGCTTATTGCATAGTTGGAAATAAGTTCATAATCCCCAAAGTTAGAAACAATTAAAAATTTAAGAAAGACTCTACTGGCAAATTCTCTCACACTGATTTCTACAAACTATTCAGCTACTAATCCTTTCACCTCCACACATACCTCAGTAAAGCAAGTAATCATTGTTACTTCTTCTTTCATATACTTTTTAAAAATGAAAGAAAATGTTAGTATGTTTTCTTATAACCCCTTTTATTAAGCAAATTCATGGATACAGTAGAGAATGATTACTTGGCTTATTTTAAACCTTGTGTGTGTCTTTATATTTCTATTCAAAGAATAAACCTATATAAATGAATGATTATATATATGTATATTTTAATTTTTTGTTAAAGTATAGTTGATTTACAAAGTTCCTTCAATTTCTGCTATACAGCCAAGTGACACAGTCATTCTTTGTATTATTTTTATCCCATACTCTCTTCTATCATGTTCTAACCCAAGAGAAAGGACATAGTTCCCTATACTATATAGAAACAAATCACTGACATGGATTATTATATTTTTATAACTATTCTCTGATACTTCAAACTGTACCACAAATTTGTCAAAGTCAACATATTTTTTACTTGGATGCTAGATATTATTTGTTGTTATTTGGTTTCAGATACTACAGGAAAATAAATCTTTGAAGTTTATTTAGTTTCCAGTAAGATTCTAGTTCATTATAATCAATGAAAGGTATTAATAAAAGATTTAGAAAATGGAAAAGGTCATTATTCTCCCAAGCACCTAAGGCAAAGACATGGGTTTCAGCAAATGGCCTGTGAGAGACTGTACCCAGAATCCTAAGGTTTTCTACTAGGACCATCTTTGGAATCACAGGCAACTGAGACAAAAGGAAGCCTTCAAGCCAACATTGTTCCACCATTCTTTGTAAAATTCCTTACTTAAACTTCTCTAGTCTACTAAAAGTTATCATTTATTTATATTAACCTACTAATTCTAAGTAACTAAGTAATCTACTTGCTATAAGTGATTTTTGTTTCTTAACTAAACCCTGAAGAGTAGCTGAAGATATCCAGATCCTGTTTTGTTCTATAAAATTGCAAAGAATTGTAAATTTACACTTCAATATTTTCCATCGTTTGTCTCCCTATTTTATTTCATTCCTCTAATATAACACAGTGCATGTGTGTGTGGAAAGGGGGTTAAATGTAGGATGAAATTTTGCATTGTCAAAAGTCACACAAGAATAACTCACAAAAGCTATAGATGTTTTACCCCTTATGGTCTCACTACGCTTTCAGGATAAAGGTGAGGGCATTTTTGTGTTAGGTATTGCCAAGCTTTGGAACTGCCACATTATTAAGATCAAACAATAAGAATAACTAATGGATTTCATGGAAGAATAGAACATTTAAGAAAGATAATTTTTTTTAACCAGACAGTGTCTCCATTCTAATAAATTATACAATAGCCTCATCACATGTGATAGCAGAAAGCTTTTCTAGGGAATTGAGATAAACATAGTAGTGTCTGGAGAAATGACAAATTATTATCCTAAAATAAAAAGGCTATTAATTATATCATTTATGATTTATACTACGCCAGAGCCTCTCTAGATGAAAAAGACAAACTTGGGTTAAAAGGCATCAGATACTCATTTCTAACAATATTAAGATGCTATTTCTATCTCATCTCAAATATACATTTTATTTCTAATAGTTGAGGTCAGTAGGAACATGATCCATGGGAATTAAATAATATTACCAGAGAGATGATATTTCAACCAACATAAATTAGAGAAATATAGTCATTAAAAATGAATAGTAATGGAATTCCCATTGTGGCTCAGAGGTAACAAACCTGACTAGTATCCTTAAGGTCGCAGGTTAGATCCCTGGTCTCACTCTATGGGTTAAGGATACAGAGTTGCTGTGAGCTGTGGTAGAGGTCACAGATGTGGATCAGATCTTGTGTTGCTGTGGCTGTGGATTAGACTGGCTGATGCAGCTCTGATTCGACCCCTAGTCTGGGAATTTCCATATGCTGTGGGTGTGGCCCTAAACACACACACACACACACACACACACACACACACACACACGACAAGAAAAGAAAAAGAAGGAAATTATCAAATTTATATTCACCTAGTTAATTTAAATCCTAAACTTTCACTGGAGTCCATATTACTTGAGTCCTTCAGAACACAGTCACCATTTCATTCATATTTAAGGATAATGTCTTCAGCCCTTTCAGAATAACCTGCTAGTGTCAGTGAGCCACTCTTCACCTTGCATACAAACTCAGCAGTTTCTCCCAAACCTATTACACCCCCTGCCCTATTTCTACAGAGTTCCATCTCTGTTTTAGTCTCAATTCTTTTAAATGCATAGTCTTCCCAAGAAGTTTTACCTCTTTTCTCCTTCTTCATCTTTATTTAATCAATAAATTCATGTTGGTTATTCTTGTTTGAAGAAACTGTATAGGAATAAGCACTACCTTATTCCTATAGAGAACTATTCCTATAAGCACTATAGGTTCCAACTTAAAATTTAATATTATATATATATATATATATATCCATGTTTTTAAAAGTTTGCACCATTTCACCATGAAAACCTTCCAACTGGCTGTGTATGTCTTATACTTTTGCAGCACTCTATATGTTTCTTCTTACTTGTCTTACTCTGTGTGTGTATGTGCGTGTGTGTGTGTGTGTGTGTTTAGGGCTGCATCCGTGGCATATGAAAGTTCCCAGGCTAGGGATCAAATTGGACTGCAGCTGCTGGCCACAGCCACAGCAATGCCAGATCTAAACCACGTCTGCAACCTACACCACAGCTCATGGCAAAGCTGGATCTTTAACACACTGAGTAAGGCCAAGGATAGAACCTGTTTCCTCATGGATAATACGTTTGTTACCTCTGAGCCATGGCGGGAACTCCTCTTACTTGTCTCTTAACTTTCTCCTTATTCCCCATGCCACCCCCCCCGCCCAACCCCCACACCCACCCAAATACCTCACATGATCCCTTCCTTTTCCTCCCTCATCCATTAAGTCTTGAACTCTCTCTAAGTCCACATCTAAAATTGTTTCAGCTTCTTCCCTAAGCCCCACACCATTTTTCTTTGGCTTACCTAAACATTGCAAAACCATTAAGATTGTCTCCTAAATAGAGACCTTCTCAAGACCTTTTCCACTAAGCACTAAGAGATTCTAATTTCTAGCCCTTTATTTACCCTTGCTCTAAATGAACTGTAAGGTAGAGCTTCATCCACTCATTCACCAGACTAAATTCCTAAGACATGGGGAAATTTTATTTTTTGACTTCTGGAATGTAGGACTGATCCTAAGCAAGTTTATTTATCGTAATTAGTTCTACACCAAAGGTCTTCAAATGCTTACTCATCACAAAATGTCTTCATTATTTTTATTTCATTGCAAGCTCAAAGTTCTTATCAAGACTATTATTTCTCCTGGTGGCCGCTCTATAAAATACATAATGTTCCCTATGAGAGTTTATACTCAAATCACTACCACTTTTCTAAATAAAAGCATTCCAAGTTCTACCCAAGGAGGAAAGATAAATAAAGGGGATACTACACTACTTTAAAATATATTAACACTATTTGTATAAACATATGTAGATCATTTAGGAAGAAAGCATGATTGTAGTTTCATACAAGCTGGGCAGTCACCCAAATGAATGTTAACCAATGAACATTTCATCTAAGGAGAGCAAGAAAAATAAGCCCAAAGCAAAGTATATCCATCTAGGACTCCCGCTCAGTTCTACGAATTACAACAGATAATTCAGACTTGACAATCTTGGGAGGAGCATATTTTTCATAAACTTTGAATATTAAACCATATGCTAAACCACACAAAGAGAAAGCTTTTTTACTTTCTGTTCTTTAATCTTACCTGTAAGGCTGTGAGAGTAACTAAGACACTTGAACATCTTAATATTTCTCCTAAAAAGTTCTCTACTACAGTGTCCTCAGTGTCACTATGATGCTTCAGTGTGTATATATTAATTTTAAAAGGATGTTTTGGGTTTTAATTAATTGATCATTTAGGAGGATGTAAGTGTCCCTCTCTTTATAGTCATGAAGATTATATTTGTCACTCATTAAGCATTTTGTTGTTTTTCAAATATTTTAGAGCATATTCAAAGTATTTTTAAGAAATAAAGATTGGAAAAAAGGTTAAAAAAAAGGCTTTGTTAAATATGAGTAATAGTCCCATATAGTCTCCTTCAGCAGTTTTAGTACATTTTAATAGGAGATCATTTTCAACTGCAGTTTGCCTCATTAGTACCAAAGTATTCAAAAGTTTAAATATGACCATTTATTTTGCTGGTATCATTGTTACCATCTCTTGGGTTTTTACTTTTATTGAATTTTTATTTCTATAGTTCTACTTTTCTCTTTCTTCTCTCTTCACAGCTTCATTTTCTGAAAAACTACTTTGCTTCAATCTCATAAATTTTTCTTTAGGTCTATAAAAAATATTCAGCCTTTGTTTCTTTTTGAGTTACTTTTTCAGGTTCATGGTTCTCTCTTGAGATCACCTTCTTTTCTTCCACTTATAAGAATGATCAACATTTTTCTGTTTCTTCCCAATAGAATATATTTTGCTTTCAAACATTTTTCAACCAGCTTCTGTAATATGATTTCAGAACTTGATATTAAAATTTATTTATTTCAGGAGTTCCCGTCGTGGCTCAGTGGTTAGCGAATCTGACTAGGAACCAGGAGGTTGTGGGTTCAATCCCTGGCCTTGCTTAGTGGGTTAAGGATCCGGCGTTGCCCTGAGCTGTGGTGTAGGTTGAAGATGTGGCTCGGATCCCACATTGCTGTGTCTGTGGCATAGGCTGAAGGCTACAGCTCCGATTTGACCCCTATCCAGGGAACCTCCATATGCTGTGGAAGCAGACCAAGAAATGACAAAAAAAAGCAAAAAAAAAATTATTTACTTCAGCATCAAAGGCATGTGTTTTATAAACTATTCCTGGAACAAAACAAACAAACAAACAAAAATAACAAAAAAAAGTTTTTTTTTCTTTGTTCTTCATGACATATTTAATAGCTAAACTCAGTCCTATTCAATTAAGTTTAACCAGTTACCCACTTTTTAAAGACCAATTACCCACTTTTTCAAAACAAATAAGTAGGCCTGGGTTCAACCAAATTTTACATAATTCTCACTTTGTTAGAATTAGTTTAAAAAAGGCAGTAAATTGGGACCTATAAGGGGTATAATTTGAAGAAATAGTAACACATTTCTACTCAAGAATAAAAAATAATTAAGGTATTATCTCAGTCTTGCTTTAGAAAAATCCCCTGTCTTTATTACAGGCAGTAGCAAATTTTAGAAGCATCCCTTCTAAATTTATTCATTATTCAGTTATGTGTTCACCATTTTATTTCTAAAACTATTTTCTTTCCCATTTTCAAATCATTTTGGCCTTTCCTTAAATGATTCTCAGTGTGCCTTGTACTTTCATTTTTTGGAGGTGCTTTTCCCATTAGATGGTTTTGTACTTCATTTAGTATAGTACATGCCCCTGCATTTCAGTTTAGCTTTTTTTCTCCTGGTTTAGCTTAATATCTTTGAGTTCAGGGTACAAATTAATTATACTTCTTTGAAAGTATTTTCAGGGAGGAGAAAAATAAGACAAATAAATAGTGAAAAGGCATCAAATATTTAAAAAAAAAAAACTTTCATTCATGTGAGAACCTTTCAGGTGGTATAACTAGTGAACATTTGAGAAGCTGAATATTTATTAAAAATGGTAGAATTAGCTTATGTATAAAACAAACTAATACAATTTAAACCATAAACATTCTACTTATCTCTTGGACAAAAATCTACAATTTGACATCTGAGTTCATGGAGACCAGCCCTTAATAAATACCAATATTAGGTAAAAGAGAGATATATCACCTAAAGTATTAAAATTTCTTTGGGTGGGCTTATTAAACAGTGCTATTGTATTATATTCAAAAGATGCACAACCATACTTTGTCCATATGTCTAAGTATTTGATATTTTTTGTAACCTTTCTCTCCTTGCCAGATCCTAAATGAATTGGAAAAAATTCAAGAATATATAACAAACTAGCCTTATTAATTGAAGCCGGTAATGATTCCTCTTCCCCTCCAACCCTGCTTCAAATTGCTTAAACTCAGATGTAGCAGAAGAACAGGATAGTAACACACTTTGCTTTGCCCCGGATGACAAGGCTTGCTATGGTGATGCTAACATGGAGGGAAAACAAAAACATAAAGCCTGAGATATAGAGGATCTGCAGAAGCCTCACTTAGAGGTGAGCAGTAATCATTCTGCACTAAGACCACTGGATAGCAAGATTATGCATTCCTAATTCATGTTTTATTAATGAGAAGCATTGGGTAAAGAGAATGGAGATATGGGATTTCTAAGAGGAGAGATATTCAAATATTATAGGCTAAAACATAATCACTGGGGTTATCTCTTTTACTAGACAAAAATCTGCAGATCACATCTAACTATGGAGACTGAATCCAAATAAATAGTAAACAGCAAGCAAAAAAGACAATTAAAATTTCTTTGATCCTTCTGACAAGCCACATTTTCTTCTCTCTTTTCTTAATGCTCACAAGATTTCTCTCTTAAGGTTTCTTGCCTCCACAATGAAAATAATCTATTGTAACATCAGAAGGTAGATCCCAACCCTCCTGCTACATTATGAGCCCATCTCATATCCCTGACATTTAAGCCGAAAGTCAAGATTCAATTCCTTATTTATTTATTTAGTCATTTGGTTTTTGTTTTTGTTCTTTTGTTTATTTTTGTATTTGGTATTTCTCTTTGTGTTAATAACATCATCACCCTTTACTATTTTAGAAAAATCAGTGCACTCTTTGGAAGAATGCCATTAAGATATATGATGGGGGCATTTTTTTTTTTCTCTGAGAGTTTCATTTTCTTTACTTTAAACCTTTACTAATCCAAGAAACAGGCTTAAGTGCTTGTGTATTAGGTAGTATACACAATGCTATTGAAATCTTTTAAAAAATAGAAGTACTCAACCAAATGGCTACAATGATATTTTTTGAATTTAGGATCTATAAGAATTATTGGCATAAACTGTCAATAACTGAAGGACATAAGATTTTATCAGAGTTTCAAGCAAACAAATTAGCTCTTCATAGTTTCATGGATGTTAATAGAAGATACAAGACTCCTCAATTAGAGAAGGAATTTATTACTCATAGCAATAGCAATAGCCAGGATATCATAATGTTGATTGTTCCAGCTCCTTTTCCCTCAAGGCATATGAAAGGCCAAGTAACACATGAACATGCAGTAGGTTTCATGATAGGAGAGGAGCTTAGAGCTTGAAAACCTTTAAAAAAAAAACTAAGTATTAAGCATGTCTTTCCTTTGCTCTAAAGGGAGACACTATTTTTCTGTCAAGTCTTAGAATACTGGGCATTTTATTCCAGAGGGATGCACTATCTCCTTTTCCAAGGAAGTCTGCTATAAAAACATCCTTAAAATGATGTCCAGAAAAAAGACAGTCAATGTCTTTGCCAGATGTGCAGAAATGCCAGAAGAGATCTATGGATACTCACCTCCTAGTAATACATACTTCTCAATCCTACACTGTCTTGGCTTCTAGCATATTTTCCCAAGGGAATACCAATTCAAGAGCACTCTGATAAATCTGACCAATAAAGGCCGAAAGGTAATATCTTCAATCTGGGTGAGGTCAGCATTGCAGTGACATCAACAATGCTCCCAAGGGAACAAAACCTACCACCTAAAAGAAAAACTCAAAAAACATCAATGTTTACCACAGAAAACTATTCAGCTTTCTCCTCAATTTTTTAATGTGCTTTTTATTTATTTATTTTTTATATTATTCAATGAATTTATTACATCACATCCCAATTTTATAGCATTTCCATCCCAAATCCCCAGCCTATCCCCCCACCCACAAAACTGTCTCATTTGGAAACCATAAGTTTTTCAGTCTGTGAGTCAGTATCTGTTCTGAAAAGAAGTCTATTGTGTCCTTTTTTCAGATTCCACATGTAAGTGATAGTATTTGATGTTGGTATCTCATTGTCTGACTGACTTCACTTAACATGATAATTTCTAGGTCCATCCATGTTGCTATAAGTGCCATTATTTCTTTCCTTTTAATGGCTGAGTAATGCTCCATTGCGTATATGTATCACTTCTTCTTGATCCACTAGTCTGTCAATGGACGTGTGGGTTGTTTCCACGTCTTGGCTATTGCAAACAGTGCTGTAATGAACATTGGAGTACATGTGTCTTTGCGAGTCATGGTTTCTTTCCTCTGGATAGATGCACAGGAGTGAGACTGCTGGATCAAATGGTAGTCCTATTTTTAGTTTTCTGAGGAATCTCCATACTGGTTTCACCACAGTGGTTGCACAATGTACTATCCCACCAACAGTGTACTAGGGTTCCTTTTTCTCCACACTCTCTCCAGTACTTATTGTTTGTAGACTTTTTGATGATGGCCATTCCGGCTGGTGTAAGGTGGTACCTCATAGTGGTTTTGATTTGCATTTCCTTTCCTCTGTGTCCAAGGTAGTAATTCAGGTAGAGTTGTTTTTCCTAGTTACTGTGTATATGCTGCCTTGTCCATAAGGAGGATGTTGAAACAGTTCTATCATCTGTAAACCTCTTGGCTAGTGAGTGTAGGCTCACTTGAATGTCTTACAGGCTAGAGGTGATGCCATTTGTCACTTAAACTAAAATCAAGAACAAATTTTGTATCACAATTTCTAATTAAATAACTCCCTTTATAAGGATAACTTCCACCAGTTGTGTATAAATAAGTTATTTTTCCTCCAGGAAGCTTTTGCAAGTAAGTAAAAGTAGCTTACTCTCTCAATTTGAAGAATTGCTGTCACTGTTGATGGTTCCTAAAACACTTGAAGTTCTCTTAAAATTACTCCGAGAGTGCAAATCCTATATTTGAGAGGGAGTCAAGTTAATGTTTAGCTTTAGGACAATAATTACAGTCTGGAGTGCAAATGGTGTCCCTGCAAAGAAAAGTCTTTTAAATGTCGGGGACTCCCAAATTGGACTCGCCTCAGTCTGTGGTACAGGTTGACAGTTTCCCCAGTGAACCAGTGAGTGCATTTTCCTCCATGTAAAACCTCCTAATATGCCTCTGAAAAATGCAGACAACATTACTTTATGTCTCATCTCTCCCTGATGTTTGGACTAGCACTATCCTTTCAACACTACAAACTCAGTTTCCATTTCTGATAGTAAAACATTTACTATTTTTCCTACCATACCTACTTGCCCAGAGATTTTTTCTTCATCCAGAAGCATTATATATTTATGAGACAGGGGCCTTTTTATAAAATTTACAGAAAAATAGCATGCCCACTACCTTGCCCTATATAAGTCTATGAACCACTGTGGGATGACTCAACAAGCAGTGTAATCTACCTAAGTGCCCATTATCCTTCTTATATGGGGTCCTGTCATTCTAACAAGGGGACCAAGGTAGCAACAAGCCAGATTTAAGTTTGAGTCTAGAATCATTTTCAGTGAGACTCTCACCCAGAAAACATACTATTGAGATGGCACTGGGTTGCAAATAGGTGAGTAAGAAGAGTGTCATACCAAGAAATTTTCAAAGTGGAATCTCAAGTTTTAAATACAGGTCTATTTAACTACACAAACCTTCTATCTTGATTATTATTAGGAACAAGGCAGCTGTGTTTCTTGAGACAGCTTCATTCAGTGACCAAACTGCCTTACTTCCATCAGGAGGAGGTAACGGAAGTATAGTCAAGAAATTTTTGAGCCAATTGTTCAGGAGGCCATTCCAATACTCAACAAGATCAGAAGCCTGCAGATGGTAGGAAGTATGGAAAATCTATAAAATATCTTGACTTTCAACCTGATACTGGGTAGCATTTTTAATAAAAGCCACGCTCTTAGCAGATTGAAGATTGTCTGGAAAGCTAAAAACACAATGCAGGTTAGTTTCAAGAACCAAAAGTATGTGGGCAGAATCAGCTGGCTGGGCTGTAATAGCAACACTGGAATTTGAACAAGTATCAATAAAAATATGACACCATTGATAACCCTGAGACTGGTTTAAAGGTTCAGAATAGTCCATCTGTCAGGAACAGGTATGCCCAGTATGATGTGACTTCCTATACCAAACAACAAAAGTCAAATTTGGCATAGGTCATAAGACTCCCATGCAGTCATAGCCCCTGCATCTGAAACAGAGTCCTTTATTTTGTGTCCAGGCTATGATGTAGCCACATTGCTAAATCTGGTATGATGAAAGGTCCAAGCAGAAATGCTTGCAATCTGCTGTGTATAGTCTCAATCAGCAGCTAGATTCAAGATGGGCTCATCAGAGAATGGGCCTGAACATGAGGGACCCAAATTATTAAATCGGCAACTGTGATTTGCCCCCCAGTGTGTGGCCCTATAGAAAAATATCTCTAATGTGCTAATCTGCAGTTTTCCAACTAGCAGAATAGGCCACAGGTAAAAACCCAAGAATTAGTGAAAATAAACAAGGATTATCAAGAAAATATCCAGAACTAAGATAATCCCTTGAGTTCTTCCCAATGAAAACTTAATTTACATCCGTTTGTACTTCTGCAAAGCTGGCACTGAGTTTGAATTGTCATACCAGTACAGTGGATACCATTTGGTTGCATCTTAACTGAACCATCAGTAGACCAGGACCAGGCACTTATGGGAATATCTGTGACTTGGAGATCTCAATGAGCATCCACCTTGGCTTCAGATGGCAAGGTGGAGGATAATGATTCCTCAAATGATAGCTGTCACTTTGTTTACTTTGTCATATATTATCACAATACCATTGGGATCAAGCTGGCAGATCCTTCACACATAAAGTTTTTTTTTCTATAGTCGAGACTTATTGGCTCCTATCCACATTATTTGTCATTGAATCTGAGCTGATACACTTGTAATGGAAATATAAGGACAGAGTGTTAGCCTCTATCAATAAGGTATTCAGATTCAAGAAGAACTTAGTGACAATCTAACACCTGCTAAAAGAATGTATAAAACTGCGTCACTATGCTCTATAGCAGAAATTCACACAACACTAAATAAATTATATGCTAATAAAAATAAAATGAAAAATAAAAATATTATAGTATAAAAATGTGGTGCTAAAAGCAGATGTAAGAATTTTTTTAAATAATTTCAATTAGATATTAGTACTATCAGTTTGAGTACTGCTATTGTGATATTGTTGTAGGTACAGTATGGGATATTCTAATTCTCTCATCCTCTACATCCTTGAGAGGCATGCTTTATGGCATAGCGAAAATGACATACAGATGTAATATAGAAGAAAATAAATGTAAAAGTGCTAAAAAATAAATTAAAATAAAATTACTTATGTTATTAAAAAAATAGTGTACCTAGTAGCTAGGTGAAAAAGGTGATGAATCCAAAACCTCTCAGGGTATCTCTAGAGGAAGGCTGCCTCCCATTTCCAGAGATGCCAAATAGCAAAGTCAGAATTCATAGTCTTATATCTTGAAGCTGTCATTAGTGTTATAGGAACCAAAAGTATTGGCAGTGCTTTATATCTCTTTTTTCCCAGTCAGGATAGTCCCATCTGTCTTTTAAGGAGTCAAGAAGTATAAACCTATAACACATTAAATCCTACTCTTCAATCATAAGTAGAAGAAATAAGAACAATATATTGAATTGGCGATAAGGCCACACTTAAACTGCTGTGTAAATTTCTCTTCTCCCCTGAGAACCCTGCCTAAACATTTTTAGTTTAATTGTGATAAAACTTTTCACACCCCTTATTCTGCACAGGACACAGTAAAATGGTGACTTGACTGTGTATATAAAGCACAGCCATAAAAGTCTGGTTTCACTTCTCCAAATTTCTCTGTATACTCAAAAGTATGCTTATGATCTCCAGTCCCCCTTGGGTTCCAAGAGACTTTAACCTAAGGTGTATTCAGTTTCTTCCTTAAAACAGCTGAGGTACAAATATTGTGGGAGGATGGGATCAATGGATATAAAGAAGAAATTTGATTTTTGAGTCTGATGTTGGTCACTCATGGCTCAGTCAAACAAACTTGCAATGTTTTAAGCCCATTCGAAGTTCTATAGCTGGCAGAATGGTCACCATTACTGATAAATGTGGAGGCTCTGTCATGGTAGACACAGACACATTTCTTTCTGGTGATAGCTCTTCGATTCACAAAGGTTTGACTTCAACAGTGACTACCTTGTTAGAGGGGGAATTTGTTCCCTTTGTCATGCTCCTTGTTATAGGGGACATTTGCTCCCTTTGTCATGTCAGATAATTATTATATTATCTTTCATATTTAAGGTAAATAATAGCAGAATTTCTCTAAGTTTAGGACTAGATGCAAACATATTCTTTTTTTTTTTTTCTTGATTTCATTAGGTCAATTTCTCATTCTCTAGAGTTTCACCTTCTTCATCAGGGAAAACAATATCCAGGGGAGTAAGTGTCTGAATAGCAGTCATTGCCTCATCTTTGATTTCCCTGAGGATTTTACTGTCTCAAGGAATTCTCTCTTATAAAGCCAGAACCCACTGAAAAACACCCTGAGACTTTTTACTGTCATCTCTGAATTGATTTAAGGTTGACAAGATAGACTTCAGGAAGGGCTGAACTTTTGACAGCTCTGGGTTGCTATTTTTCTTAACAAACATTACATGCCTTGCCACTTCATCTCCCAAGTGAATCAGCTAAAATTCTAATGATTCACCTGTTTTTTCTCCATACTAGGCACAAAATTTCCTCTGTTGTGCTCAGTGTATCAATTATAAGCATAAGTCTCTGTAACTGTTATTTGAAAGTGGAGAGAATCTTTTGCCCATTCAGGATGAATTTTAGTACTAGTTGTGTAATGAAGGGAACCTTAGATTGATTACCAGGTTGAGGAAGAAATTTCCCTTGTGCCAGGGAGAGTTTACAACAAATTAGATATTTTGTGGACAGCAGTCTTTGAACGTACTTCCTACTGCTCAGCAAGCAAACCTTACTCATCCATGTTATCAGGTAGTAGAGTGTAGGATATCATTTATTGCTCAGCCAACCACAAAATTTACTCAATATTGTCACTACCAATTCACATTACTTCACTCACATCCTATTAACTGGCTAGACTGACACCCATTCTCTTTCTTTCTCTTCTGTAAAGCCTTCCTTTAATAAATGGCAGACTAAACCTTAGTTTGCCATTGTTTCATGGAGGATAGTAGAAGAAACAAGAATCCTGGATCAGAGACACATGAAATTTAGTATTCAAAAACAGCGATAGCAAGAATGTCACCATTTCCTTGTGCTGGTTCCCCAAACCTCAGTCCCACAAGGTTACATAAAGAGGGTGAGGTAACATATGCACACATTGCCATCTGTGTTACAAGACAGGAACTCTGAGTTTAAGAAAACTGGATATTTTCATATAGTAAGTAAACATCCTTGTCCTTCGCTCTAGAGGAAGACACTGTCTATCTTCTAAGGATGTTTACTATACAAATCCTTGAAAAAATTGTCTAGTACAAATATAACCAGTGCCTCCATCTGTAAGAAAGGATGAGTAGAAAATATTTATGGAGATTATCTCCCAACAAATAATAGGCAATATGTACCCAGTGAGTGAGTGGTTATGGTGAAAGGCAAGAAAGTATTTTGGCAATTAATGGCTAAAAATATAGCATTTATATTGAATTCAAGTAAATTTTATGTAGATGTTAAATTCACTGGGGATAATGTCATGAACTTGTATGCATTAAAATGCTGATTTGGATTTTAACGTCTTCAGTGAATGAAGAAGAGTGACTGGGAGAGTGGTGGGAACTTATAGTGATCTTGTTCTAAATTCTTCTCTTGATGGTACAGAGAAACTCCAAAGCACCTGCTCCCTTAGTCAGTTCTTATCACGATAATATGTAAGAAACAAGTTACATTTTAACGGTTTTGACAAGTTCACTTCTCATTAAGAAAACATTAAGGTAAATTATAAATGCATTTTATTAGTAGAGAATACATATTTAATGAGAAAGAAGAGTAGTATCCAGTTATACACATATAGAGTGCACTGTGTGTGCATGTATGTATGGATATATGTATATAATATGTATATATGCACAAATATAACTCTCTGTATATTATTTCATTCACCTGCATTTTATATATATAGTGTGTATATGTATATATTATAAGAAATATTGTATATAAGGCAAATGATATTTTAAATAATAGTATGATGTATTTTGTGAAATTATTATGATATAGCATGTTTCTATAAATAAGAATTTTTAGAGAAATATAAGTAATGTTTATAATTGAGTGATTTTAAATATCTTTATTATATGACCATTTTGTTTCTTTCCACAATAAATTAAAATAAATTTATTAGCACCTTATAAATGTTTCAAAACATTTATCTTAGACAAATAGGTAAGTAGATTCTCCTGTCTTACTTAATGAATCTTCCAGACTTGGACTCCCCAAAAATTACAACTTGAAAGTGTAGGAGAATGTTTAGAAAAAAGTTCTAAGTACCAAGAGTATATAAGGGCAAGCTATCACTTAAAGAGCTCTGGTCATAAAAAATAAAAACATATATTTATAGCTTTAATTCTCATTCTCCCACAAGTGTACTGTAAGAATTTTCAGAAACTTGTGGCATAATATTGCAAGAGACTGCATGCAGAACTAGACATGAAAATCCAGATATTTTCTATTGAACCAGACATTACATGTAAAATTGAGCTGCTGTTCCCACTAGTCTCTTATTTGTTTTGGAAAATGTATTTTTTAATGGCCTCAGTCACAGTATTTGGAAGTTCCCAGTCCAAGGACTGAATCTGACCTGCAGCTGTGACCTATGCCACAGTGGCAGTGATGCCAGATCCTTTAACCCATTGAGTCAGGCTGGGGATCAAATGCATACCTCAACAGCAACCTAAGCCACTGCAGTCAGATTCTTAACTCACTGCACCACAGTGGGAACTTTGGAAATTCTAATTGTTACATAATGTTTTAGGTTAAAAAGTGTCTTACTAATATTTTTGAATAGATTCAAAATAAATAACCATTTTAAAATCATAAAGGTATATTTGATAGAGATAGGTAGAGCTGTTAGATTTTAAGTTCTAAAACAGCAAATACTGATAGTAAAATCCAAATAGATAGAAGCTGTTTTGGTTCCTTAATTGATTTTAGCAGTGCAGAGGAGCATGAGACTAAAATGTTTCAGAACCACTGCCTTAATATATGAAAGTAGATTCCTAAAACATATAGGAAATATTTTCTTTACATTCCCTCCACTAATGTCTCTGAGTAGACAGCCATGTCACTTCCATAATCCCTAGCATTGCAACCTATCTTGGAGCAGAAGAGAAGGTTAATGGTGACTTGACTCTAGGACCATGATTTCCTAAATTAGCTATAGGAAAGTGCTATGCTAAGTGTCTTCTCAAGTTCTCACCAGAAAACATAATTTCAGATTATCAATTAATAAATAGCAGTATAGTGAGTGTTTCCTTTCACATGTTAGGGAAGTTTTCAGCAATCCCACTCCTGGACATCTATCCAAAGAAAACCATGACTCAAAAAGATACATGTACAGTGCAGCACTATATATAATAGCCAAGACATAGAAACAACCTAAATGTCCATCGACAGAGGAGTGGATAAAGAAGATGTGGTACACATACACAATGGAATATTATTCAGCTATTAAAAGGAAAGAAATAATTGCATTTGCAGCAACATAGATGGACCTAGAAATTATCATGCTAAGTAAAGTCAGTCAGACAGTGAGACACCCAACATCATATGCTATCACTTAAATGTAGAATCTAAAAAAAAAGAACACAATGAACTCATTGGCAGAACAGATATTGACCACAGACTTTAAAAAACTTAGGGTTTCCAAAGGAGACAAGTTGGGGGGGGTGGGGGATAGGCTAGGGGTTTGGGATGGAAATGCTAAAAATTGGGTTGTGATGATCTTTATATAACTATAAATATAATAAAACTCAGTAATTTTATTTTATATTTTTTTTGTCTTTTTGCTATTTCTTTGGGCCGCTCCCGCTGCATATGGAGGTTCCCAGGCTAGGGGGCAAATCGGAGCTGCAGCCACTGGCCTATACCAGAGCCACATTTGCAATCTACACCACAGCTCATGGCAACGCCAGATCGTTAATCCACTGAGCAAGGACAGGGACCGAACCCGCAACCTCATGGTTCCTAGTCAGATTCGTTAACCACTGCGCCACAACGGGAACTCCAACTCAGTAATTTTAAAAAATAGCATTATGGATAATTAAATTCAAGGAACAGGATATCCCCTCAGATTGTATTTTCAGTTAAAGGATTAATAAACACTAGAAATTGAAGTAGAAGCAGTGGACAACTCTGAATGTGCAAGGTTAATCACTAAGAAGAGATTCTCACAGAAGCAAATGACCGTTCTGTATATGAGAAAACTATATACCCCTCACGAAAAAATTAAGAGAGTGGGAAGGAAAATCTAACCTAGTGTTTATAATAATTTTCTACTGAATTTATTCTGTAGCATCCAAAAAATAAAGCAAAAACATTTCTCTGAAAATGGTTTGTTCTAGAACACTGAATAAAGTGTAAAATAATACCACTTTTGTTTTCTCAATAAAATCTAGAAAATGTAGACTAGTGAATTATGAAAACTGAGGTTATATGACAAGAAAAGGTAACTTTTAAAATCTAGATAAGGGTACAAACTAATGCAGAGACTGGATGAGAAAGGAAGTTAAATAAGAAAAATAATATGTATTATAAAATAAAATTCATATTAAAATATCAAATAGTATAATGTGCAGACATATCAATAAAAAGAAATAAAGTTATATGAAGGAACATTTAAGAAGTCTTCTCACCAAGAGAAGGAAAAAGATAGGCATGAGGATGAAAAAATGTGGTAAAATTAAATCAACATAATAGAATTCAGTGAAAATGTCATTGTGGAAATGTTGTGGCACTGTCAATATGCTCAACAAGTAGGCATTGACAAAAAAACAATAATTAGCTCTATGTTTCCTGGGGGAATTATCTTAATTATAAAGAAAGAATATTTATGTATATATAAAGATATATATCAGAATCTTTATATATATATATATATAAAGATATATATCAGAAAAAAATTCCAAGATTCCCACAAGGGACCAAAATTCATGATGATTATATATTTCCTCTCTACTATACATGTTGTCAGAAAATAATGAGTGAATATCTTTAAAATGCTCAGTGTAAGATGTCACAAAAATATTGTGAATATCAGAAAGATAGAACCAGTTTACATGAAGAAAATATTTGAGCTGATAAAAAATAAGTTGAATAAATAATTGAAACGTAGTTGTAGTTGGGAGGAAAAGATTTGAGAAGAGACTAAAAAATGTGAAAAATTGTTTTTTTCATTTCATAAATCTAGTAATTAAAATAAATATACTAACACAAGAAGCACAGTTACTTCAGAAAAATTATCAAAAAAAATCCTTACTTCATTCCATATAATAACTTGTTAAAAATAGTTTTAAAACAAGTTGGCCCCATAAATTCTATTTTCTAAGGCCAGTTTGTGTTCTAAGATTTGAGAATTAGCATAAGAGTAAAAAACATCAGATTTTGTAGATTAAATATGTCTTTCTATTTAATATTTCCTAATGACTTCTCTCATTCAAGTTCAAAAGAAGGCTTAATTCTCTATTTATACATTCATGTATGCATAGATATAAATATTGAATGAGTGTTCTTATGTGTAATTTTGATCTCACAGTTTTCATATAGGACATTATCAAAATTATATTTGAGTCCAAAAACTGGTAAGAATTATACAGATTACTATATTCATCTCAGAATTTTGTAGTTTGCAATTTAATCATATTATCAACTGATAGAGATGTGAATCATAATTGTTTTAATAAGTAGATCTCAGAAAAAATTGCAATCACATATTATAGTGAACAATGTGATAAACTGATAGTGTGGGATTCCATATTGATTCCAGCCTTTGACACCATTTTATTGTACCATCCTGACTGAATAAGTAGATCAGCTTTGTTGTCCTTGGTTCCCTGTTTCTTAAAAGGAGGCAGTTTAATTCATTTATAATTCTAGTTGCATCATTAAAACTTTGGATACTAATAACCCTTTCCCTTAGGCTCAAATACATTGAATTCTTATGTTCAATGCTATTATTTAACAATATCACAGTTTGTGATTAAGATTGCCTCTCTTTAATGGTATAACATCATTAGTGAGAAAACAAAAACTTTTGGTTTCCAAAGTTATAGACAAAGTACCAAATGTGCCAAGAATTTTTCTCTTTTACCAATGTATAAATGAAAACCATATAAATTACTTATAATTAAATATTAGGATAGTATAGCATTAGAACTAGAATTATAGACTAGATAACACCTTGGACCATATTTTTAGGATAATAAAATGTATAAGAAAATAAATATTAAAATGTATGAAAGTGATCTCCATAAAAATTAAACACTAAAATATCCCACAATCGATCTTGTTACACTTACATGACTTACAAATTCTTCAAGAAAATGTGATTTCTGTCTCATTGACATATGTAGTCTTAAATATAATTAATATTTTATATTTTCAGTCTTGCCTAGATAGAATTTTAAAGCAAGGAAATTGGAAATGTTTGATATGCTATTTTTCTTTTTTATTTACAAATTTCTAGGAGTCTGTGATATACTTTTCTTAGTAAAAAACAGAGATCTCATTTTAGTATTTTCTCAAAGATATCTTAATATTTTCCTTTGTAACTACTTTTTGATTGAAATATAATTTCTATAAGGGAAAACTAATTTTTATTGTATAATGTTTCATGAGTTTGACAAACACATGCACTCTTGTAACTACAATCTCTCTCTCTCTCTTTTTTTTTTTGTCTTTTTGCCTTTTCTAAGGCCACTCCCACAGCATATGGAGGTTCTTAGGCTAGGGGTCTAATCAGAGCTGTAGCTGCCGGCCTATGCCAGAGCCACAACAACGTGGGATCCCACCCGTGTCTGTGACCTACACCACAGCTCGGGGAAATGCCGGATCCATAACCCACTGATAAAGGCCAGGGATTGAACCTGCAACCTTATGGTTCCTAGTCAGATTCATTAAACACTGAGCCACAATGGGAACTCCAAAAGATCATTTCTACTTTTAGAACTTTGTGTGCTTTTGCAGCTATTTCTTTTCCTTCTTAAATATTAGAAACTGTTTATCTGTTTTCTGTCACAATAGTTTTCTTTATAAAATATTATGTAAATGGAATGATTTGTTTTTTTTTTAAATTTTAAAGTCTGGCATCTTTCCTTTAGGAAAATGCACTTAAGACTCAAATATATTTCTGTGTATAGTTCCTTTTATTGCTGAATAGTATTCCATTATATGGATACCACAGAGTTGAAAAATTACTGGCTTATATTTTTTAATTATTTTTGATTATTATTAATAAATATTTATGTATAAGTATTTATTGGAATATACATTTTTATCTTTCTCGAGTAATACTTTGTAATGGAATTTCTGAGTCTTGTAGTAAGTATATATTTAACTTCATAAGAATGCGCAATACTATTTTCCAAAGTGGTTGCCCATCATTGATGCTTGAGAATTCAAAAGTTGCATATCCTCACTCTATGTAGCATTTTTCATATTCTAGTATTTATATATTATACATAATTGTGGCTTTATTTTTATTTTCACAATGATTAATTGTACTGAGCATCCTTCATAAACTAAGTTGTCATCTGCATCTCTTCTTTGATACAGTATCTGTTCAGGTCATTGGCCCTCTTTAACTTTTTTTTTTCTTTTTTAAAATTTATTTTATTTTTATTGAAGTATTGTTGCTTTACAATGTTGTGTTAGTTTCTGGTATACAGCAAAGCAGTTCAGCTATATATATATTTTCATACTTTTTCTATTATGGTTTATTACATGATATTGAATACAATTCCTTGTGCTATGTAGTAGGGCTTTGTTGTTTATTTTGTATATAGTAGTTAATATGTGGTAATCACAAACTCCTATAGATGCAAAAAAAGCATTTGACAAAATCCAACATCCATTAATGATAAAAATCTCTTACCAAAGTGCATATAGATGGAACATACTCAACAGAATAAAAGCCATTTATGACAAACCCACAGCAAATATAATATTCAATGGAGAAAAGCTGAAAGCCTTCCCACTAAAATCTGGAATAAGACAAGGATGCCCACTCTCACCACTGTTATTCAACATAGTACTGGAAGTCCTAGCCACAGCAGTCAGACAAACAAAAGAAATAAAATGCATCCAAATAGGAAAAGAGGTAAAACTGTCACTCTATGCAGATGACAAGATACTATATATAGAAAATCCTAAGGACTAACCCCAAAAACTTGAACTGATCAACAAATTAAGCAAAGTAGTAGGATATAAGATTAACATTCAGAAATGTCACATTTCTCTCTACTAACAATGAAATATTAGAAATGAAATACAAAAATTAAATACCTTTTAAAATCGCACCCCCAAAAATCAAATACCTGGGAATAAAACTGACCAAGGAGGTGAAAGATTTATATGCTTAGAACTATAAAACATTAATCAAGGAAATTAAAGAGGATGCAAATAAATGGAAAGATAGTCCATGCTCCTGGGTTGGAAAAATTAATATTGTAAAAATGGCCATACTACCCAAAGCAATCTACAGATTTCATGCAATCCCTATCCAATTACCCAGGACATTTTTCACAGAACTAGAACAAACAATCCAAAAATTTACGTGGAACTATAAAAGACCCAGAATTGCCAAAGCAATGATGAGGAACAAAAACCAAGCAGGAGGCATCACTCTCCCAGACCTCAGGCAATATTACTTAGCCACAGTCATCAAGACAGTGTGGTCTGGTACTAAAACAGACATACAGACAAATGGAATAGAAGAGAGAACCCAGAAATAAATCCAGACACCAAACTCCCAATTACTAGACAAATATAATAAGATTATAACTAGTTTACCCACAACTCCAGCATTAGCAGGAAACAAACAGGTTAAACTACTTCTTAGGGAATTTTAGATACAATCCATTTGGGAATGACTAACTTAAAACTTTTACGAACATGATGTATATATCTGTGGCATGGAGCACTTATGGGCAAATGTTTTAGATAATATTTCTAGCCATATTATGCCCTACAGAGTATGGGTTCTATACTTCTACACTTGCCCATCTGTATTTGTGGGCAAGTCCACTAACTTTCTAAATTAATCCTGAGACATCTAACTTGACAGACACTTCTTATTTAATAGGTCTAGAGCAAAAAATATACATTTATCAAAGCCTTACAAATCTTTTTTCTTTCTTTTTAGGATCACACTTGCAGCATATGGATGTTCCCAGATAGGGGTCGAATCGGAGCTACAGATGCTGGCCTATACCACAACCACAGCAACATGGGATCTGAGCCATGTCTGTGACCTACACCACAGCTCACAGCAACTCGTGAGTGAGGCTAGGGATCAAATCTGCAACCTTATGGTTACTAGTCAGATTCATTTCTGCTGCACCACAATGGAAACCCCCAAATCTTTATACATATCCGTACAGCAACCAGGAGTCAAAAAATCATATTTTTTCTCTCCATCTTAAACATGTAGAAAATAAAAAAATAGACATTTAAAATATCAAGCCTAAAAACTATGGAGAACAGTATGGTGGTTCCTCAGAAAGCTAAAAATAGAATTACCATATTATCCAGAAATATTACTGCTGGGAATATATCTGGACAAAACTGTAATTCAAAAAGATACATGCACCCATATGTTCATAGCAGCAGTATTCACAATAGCCAAGACTTGGAAACAACCAAATATCTATCAACAGATGAATGGATAAAGAACATGTGTTAAAAACATACACAATAAAACACTACTCATTCATGAAAAGAATGAAATAGTAACATTTGTATCAACATGGATGCAACTAGAAATTACTAAGTGAAGTAAGTCAGAAAGAGAAAGACAAATACAATGTGATAGACTTATTTGCACAATCTAAAATGTGGCATAGATGAACCTATCTACAAAACAGAAAGAGACTCACAGACATAGAGAACAGACTTGTGGTTGCCAAACAGGAAGGGGGGAGGGAAAGGAATGAACTTGGAGTTTGGAGTTAGTACATGCAAACTATTACATTTAAAATGGATAAACAACAAGGTCTCACTGTGTAGTGCAGGGAACTATATCCAATCTCCTGGGAGAGATCATGATGAAAGGAGTATAAAAATAATGCATAAATATGTTTAATTGAGTCACTTTTCTGTATAGCAAAAACTGGCACATTACAAATGATAGATACTTTAATAAAATTTCTAAAAATATAAATTAAAAAATAAGCCTAAGCTCGCATAGCTAATAATAAGAATTAAAAGTAGAGTTCAAACCCAGTAAATCTGCCCTCAATATATTCTTTAATTTCAGAATATAGCAGACTAATCCTATGCTATTTTCATTAGGCAGTTTGGGATGTATATTTTATTTCCATTATATATTTTGCATAATACAAATTAATCTGTACTTTGTACATTTCTCATACAAAAATCCACAATGAGAACACATTCATTTCAAATTTATATGAAAGTTTTGGTCCATTGTGTTATTTTGTGAAAATAATATTTCAAACCGACTATCAATAGTGTCAAAGTGACACTATTTAGAAAATATTCATGCAACGTATATTTTATTCTTGAATTGTTTATACTTTTCTATATGTGAGTTATGTGAATATATGGATAAAGGAAATTGCTAAACAATTATTTCTAGTGTTGTTTTAAGTTTTGAAAAATAATTCCATATTAGTCCTAACAATTTAGGATTGTTCGCCAATATTTTTGAAAAGGGTTGAAGAGTGCCAATATTTTTGAAAAGGGTTGAAGAGTGCCAATATATATTAAATAAAATGTGGAAAATCCACATTGTACAGCATGGGAAATATAATCAATAATAACGTAATATCTTTGATGACACAATGGTAATGGCATTGTTATCATTTTGTAGTACATAGAAATATTAAATTATATTTTGCACCAGGAACTAACATAGTGTTACGGGTCAATTACACTTCAAAAACAAACAAACTCATAGCAAAAGATCAAATTTGTGGTTACCAGAAGTGGGCGAGAGGTAACTGAAAGGAGGATATGAAAAAGTACAATCTTCCAGTTATAAGATAAATAAGTAGTAGCGATGTAATGTACAACATGATTAATGTAATTAACGCTTATATGTCATATATGAAAGTTGTTAAGAGAAGAAATCCTAGGAGATTTCATTACAAGGAAAAATATTTTTTCTTTTATTTAGTACTTATATGAGATGATGAATGTTCACTAAACTTAATGTGGTAATCATTTCATGTTGTATGTGCTGTACACTTTTAAAATATACAGTGCTGTATGTCAAATATATATAACAAACAGGAAGAAAAAATAGTAAAGAAATATTTTAATCAAACTAAAAAAAAAAGAATGGAAAACCTACAACTAGCCAGAATTTCAAAAGCAGAACAACTGGCTATCTCTATAAGCCCATTTTGCCAATAAATTTTGGATTTTGAAAGTTCAATTAGAGAATTTACTATCTACTTCCTAAATACATTCATCTAGGCCATATTTTAGTTTCCACATATAAATGATATCCTATGGTATTTGTTTTTAATTGACCATAGGTTTCTGGGTTTATTTCTGGGCTCTCTATTCCGTACCATTGATTGATACATCTGTTTTTTGTATCACCACTGTACTGTTTTGATTACTGTAGCTTTGTTATCTGAATATTATTGTCAATATTGTCTGAAGTCTGGAATAGTTATTCTTCCTGCTTTGTTTTTTGGTTTTTTGGTTTTATTTTAATGTTTTTATTTTCTCAATATACAAATTTTTGGATTATTTGTTCTCACTCTATGAAAAATGTCATAGGCAGTTTGATAGGTGTCACATTATATCTGTAGATTACTTTGGGTAGTATGGCCATTTTAACATTAATTTATCCAATCCAGGAGCATTTGCTGTGTTTCCATTTCTTTGAATCATTTTTAAATTCATATATTAATGTTGTACAGTTGTCAGCATGTAAGACTTTCACTTCCTTAGTCAGGTTCATTCTTAGGTATTTTAATTTTTGGTGCAGTTTTTAAAAGTATTGTTTCTTATATTCATTTTCTAATATTTCTTTGTTAGTATATATAAGTGCAGCTTATCTCTGAATGTTAATTTTGTATCCTGCTACTTCGTTTAATTCATTGATCAGATTGCATAGTTTTTGTGTGGTGTCATTAAGGTATTCTATATATAGTATCATATCAGCTATATATAGTAATAATTTTACCTTTTCCAATTTCAGCACCTTTATTTTTATTTATTTATTTATTTATTTATTTATTTATTTATTTATTTTTCTGATTACTGTGACTACAACTTCCAATGCTATATTGAATAAAAGTAGTGAGAGTGAGCATCCTTGTCTTGGTCCTAATGTAGCAGGAAGATTTTCAGCTTTTCTTTGTTGACTATTTTATTTGCTATGGGTTTGCCATAAATGGCTTTTATTATGTTGAGAAATGTTCCCTCTATACTCACTTTGTTAAGAGTTTTTAGCATGAATGTCAGTTGAATTTTGTCTAATGCTTTTTTCAGCATTTCTTGAGATGATAATTTGGTTTTGGACTATTTTTATCAAGGTAGTGTATGATACTGATTAATTTGTGTATGTTGAACCATTATTGGGAAATTGGGATGAATCCCACTTGGTCATGGCATATGATCTTTTTTATATGTTGTTGGATTTGGTTTGCTAAAATTTTGTTGAGAACTTTTGCATCTATGTTCATCAGTGATATTGGCCTATGAAATTCTGTTTTGTTTTTTTTTTTTGTATTTCTTGGTAGTATCTTTGGTTTTGGCATTAGGATGATAGTGGCTTCGGAGACTGTCTTCGAGAGTGTTTCTTTGAGAGTGTTCCTTCTTTGATATTTTGAAAAAGTTTAACAAGCATGGGTATAAGTTATTCTATGTATGATTGGTAGAATTTGCCTCTGAAGCCATCTGGTCCTGAATTTTTGTTTGTAGTGAGTTATTATATTTTCAATTTAATTTCTAGTGATCAGTCTGTTCAAATCAACTATTTCTTCTTGATTCAGTTTTGGTGGTCTGTTATGTCTCTAGAAAGTTGTCCATTTTTCTAGGTTGTCAAATTTGTTGGCATAAAATTGTTCACAGTATTCTTTATTTATGTATGTATGTATTGTATTTCTGGTCAGAGGTTTGTCAGTATTGTTTACTCTTTCAAAGAATCAACTCTTAGTTTTACAGATTTCTCTATTTTTTAAAAAATTATATTTTAGTTGTTTCCTCAACCTGTCTTTATAATTTCCTTATTTCTGCTGAATCTAGGTTCTGTTGTTTCTTCTTTTTCTAAAACTTTTAGGTGGTGAGTTAGGTTATTGATTTGAGATTTCTCTTTTTTTGAGGAGGAACTATATCACTATATGACCTTCTCTCCAAGAAATACTTTTGCAGCATCCATAGATTTTGTATGGCTGTGTTTATATTGTCACTTGTCACAGGGTATTTTTAAATTTCATTTTTCCTCATTGATCCATTTTTATTTTATTTTATTTTCCAAATTTTAATTTAATTTAATTTAATTTAATTTAATTTAATTTTATTTTATTTTATTTTATTTTATTTTATTTTATTTTATTTTATTTTATTTTATTATTGTTTTTAGGGCCACACCTCTGGCATATGGAATTTCCCCAGCTAGGGGTAGAATCAGAGCTGTAGCTGCTGGCCTACACCACAGCTACAGCAATGCTGGATGAAGTTGCATCTGTGATTTACACCATAGCTCACAGCAGCACCAGATTCTTAACCCACTGCGAAAGGCTAGGGATCAAACCCACGTGCTCATGGGTCCTATTTGGGTTGATGATCTCTGAGCCACAACAGGAACTTCCACCAATTGGTTTTTATGGGATGTTGTTTAGTCTCCATGTAGTTAGTTTTTTTCCAATTTCTTTTCCTGTGGTTAATTTCTAGTTTCATGCCATTGTGGTCAGAGAAGATGGTTGAAATAATTTTTATGGCCTTAAAATTTGTTGAGGTTATTTTTGTGCCCCACTATGTGGTCAGTGCTAGAGAATTATCCATGTGCAGGTGAAAAGAATGCATATTCTTGTGTTTTTGGATGTAATGTATTGAAAATGTCAATTAAGTTTAACTGTTCTATTTTGGTGTTTAGCATCTCTGTTGTCTTAATAATTTTATGCCTAGAAGATCTGTTCATTGACGTGAGTAGGGTGTAAAAGACTGGTCTTATTGTATTTTCATTAGTTTCTCCTTTTATGTCTGTTAGTATTGATTTTTTGTATTTGGGTGCTCTTATATAAGGTGAATATATGTTCATAGGCATAATATCCTCTTCTTGATTTGGTCTTTTAATTATTAAACTCTGTCCTTCTTTATCTTTCTTTATGGGCTTTGTTTTAAGGTATATTTTGTCTAATATGCACATTGATACTTCTGCTTTATTATCATTTCCATTTGCATGAAATATATTTTTACATCCCCTCACATTCAATCTCTATGTTCTTGGTCCTAAGGAGAATCTCTAGTAGGAAGCATATTGTAGGCTTTTATTTTTTTATCCAGTCTGTTACTCTATGTTTTTTGATTGGAGCAATTATGTCACTGACATTTAAGGAAATTATTTATAAATACATATTTATTAATATTTTAAACCTTGTTTTCCATTTGAGTCTATGTTTCTCCTTTTTTCCTTTCTTTTTCTTTTTTTGGTTGGATGGTTTCCTTTTGTTTTGCGCCTATATTTGTTTTCTTCTTTTTGGTTTTTGTGTATCTGTTTTTTGTTTTTGATTTGTGGTTGCCCTGTTTTTCTAGCATGTTAACCCCCTCTTAAATATGCTTACTTTAGATTGACATTCATATTGGCTCTAACAAATTCTAAAAAAAGAGTCTAGATTTCCTTACTCTTTTTTCTCACATTTTATGATTTTAATATCCTTTTTTACATTATCATGGTTATCCTTTTGCTTTTCTTTATTTTTATCATTGCTTTTACAAATAGGTTTTTCTTTTTTTGTTTTTGTTTTTCTTTGTAGATATGCATACTGGCTTATTTAAATGATTACTTTCCAGTTGTGATTTCCTCCATCCTATATCTCCTTATTTTTTCCTATTTAGAGGAGTTTTTTTCAATATTTCTTTTAGGATAGGTTTAGTGTTCTTCTATTCTTTTGGTTTTTGCTTATCTGAGCAATTCTTTATTTCTCCATCTATTTTAAATTATATACTGTAATTTTGGAGGGCTGTGTATATACAGGTACATCCCTTGCTAGCTTGTGTGGATTTCTCCAAGGCTTTGAGACTCACCCTCTGTCCCAGCTGATCTCCCTTTCAGTTAGGTGGCACTCTCTCTCAGGAGTGCTGGTATCAACCTGATTCTTTTTTTTCTGCTCATCTTTCACTCTTTTCTCTTTTGTTCTACCCAGTTAAATGGAGTTTTTTTGTTTGTTTGTTTGTTTGTTTGTTTTGCTTTTTCTGGAAGTCTGAGGTCTTCTTCTGGTATTCAATATATGTTCTGTGCAAGTCATTCTACATGCAGTTTTTTTTTTCTTTTTTGCTCTTTTCATAGGAGAGGGTGAGCTCCACATCCTACTCTTCCACCATCTTGACCCAGATCTAAAAATAATATTTCTAATGGGCCCAGACATTGGCTAGAAAAATGGGTTACATGCAGATTTAAAGGTTTTGTTTGTTTGGTTTTGTTATTTTTCCCAAATTAATCTTATAAGTGGTAAGTATTTTTCACCACTATGAAGGAAGCCATAAAAAATTGAAGTCTTTAGAAATTCATAGAAACCTTGGAGTGCTTTGAATATGTCAGGCCACAAAATTATGAATTTGAAACTATCTTTTATAGGTCTCTTGTAATCTAGAGGTCATAAAAGCCATTGGGGCTATATATAAACAGTCTTCATCATATACTAAATAAATCAGTAAAAAATATTATATTTCTTCTCCTATGTTTTTTAAGTAAAAGAACACAGATTTAACTTAGTTTTATTTAATCCTTACTATTTAATCTTTTTTTTTACATTTGCAAATGGATATATATTTATAAAACAAATGATTCAATGGCCAGCTTGGAGTAGTTTATTATTACCAATCCTTTATGTCATTGTACTATTTTTATAATACCATAAAGTCAAAGCCTTGTTCAGTGCAACTTATTTTTTCTCTTCAGTATTCTGTCTGCTTAAATAATGGATTATGACTAAACCTAAAAGAAACTTAATAAACTATTCTCCAGTGAAAATATTCAGACTTAATTCCACAACTCACAGGGACATTCGTATTACTAGAGAGAAATGTTTTTCAATTCCTTTTGGCTAGTTCACTTTTGTTGTTAGGATGTGTATATCATTGTGCAAGAAAGAGTGTAGGGTTGGAGATATCTAGTAGACTAAAGCCTGACATTTCTGAAAGACATGAAGTCATTTTCATAAGCAGCTTTCAGAAGCGACATTCATTCTGTATAAAAGAATCTGATGCTTGACCTAGAATAGTAAAGGAGATCTCACAGGACTTGCAAACCTACTTTTCAAAACTTGAAAAGAGAAAGTATCCTTTGAGCTCTATGACTTCTAAAATTAATGAGTGAATCATCCTAGTCAAAAATGTGTTAGAGTTACTGCAACCCACTTTTTAGACTTCAGTGGGTGTGTTATATGTAAATAAGAGGTAAGAAGCACTTGATATCAATTATAGCACTTAGCCTCTTAGCCTAAATTAAAATAAATAAATAATGTGTCATTATAGGTCACTAAGTAAAGTCATTTTATATAAGTGAGTAAATATAGTATTGATTAATACAAATTTATTTGAAGGAATTTTGTTACTGTTGTATGTACAGACTATCTATAAAGGGACAACCTTTGACTTTGATGGAAAATCAAATCACTGTCACATTACACACACCACTTTTTCTATTTATTCATTATTAACCAGTGAACCAAGGCAGGGATATAAGCCATTAGCTATACACCAATATGATTAAAGTCGGTCATTAGAGTTTTAATAAGCCATCTGGGTATTTAATTCAGACTTAACCACTTATATTTTATGTGTTGAAATGCCTAGAGCACATGCATTTGGAAAGTAAAAACAGTTCAGTTTTAAGGAGTAATTTTGAAATCACTATGAACATTTGAATAATAAATTACTATTTTTATTGAACTTTTTGCTGTACAATATTACATGATTGAGGTATACAATATAGGGACTCACAATTTTTAGTGGTTTTACTCCATTTATAGCTATTATAAAATAATGACTGTATTTCCTGTGTTGTATAATATATCCTTGTAGCTTATTTTATATATAATAGTTGATAGATCTTAGTTCCTTACCCTATATTGAACATTCCCCTTCCTCCTCCCTGCTAATAACCACTAATTCATTCCCTGTGTCTATGTTCCTTTTTATTCACTAATTTCTTGTATTTCTTAGATTCTACATGTAAGTGATATACAGTATTTGTCTTTTTCTGTCTGATTTATTTAACTTAGCATAATATCCTACAAGTCCATCTATATTGTTGCAAATGACAAAATTTCATTCTTTCTTATGGCTGAGTATGTATATACATATAGATAGATAGATAGACACATAGCATTATTTTCCATTGTATTGTTTAAAATCATATTTTACTAAAGTGCAATGGGTTTTGGTCCTGTGAATTTTTAGTCACACATTTCTTCAACCTTCATAAAAATTTAGCCAAAATTATAATTATTAATATTATTTGTACTCTATTGTTTTCATCTTTTAATATGTTTTATTAAAATGTAAATTAACTTATGATATACCCAAATATTTTATTATAAATTACTCAAAATGTAATTATCGGTGCAAATAAATCTTACTTTGCATTAAAAACAAATGGTGTTTTCTGATTTCATCTTCTTTCTCTTGAGCTATTCTATAATGATAATTTACTAACACTTGACTATATTCCTCCCACTCAGTAACACTTTCTCTGTCTTTTCCTTTTCTATATTAAAAAATGACAAAAAAAATGTTTCTACTTAGTACAGGATTTTATTAAACATAATAAGCACATAATAAACATGAGTATTGCAGTAATTTAAACACTGTGCAAATACAGTTAATAGGAGTTGCAGTAATTAGGGAAGAGTCTATTATTTTAAAACTGTTTGAAATCATTTATATTAATGTATATTAAACATTTTAGTCTATTTATTTTTTTAAGTTTACCTTTCCTTGTTGTATGTGATAAACATAAACAATTGAATAAAGGAAAAGCAAAAGAAAGCTTTTATGTTCATGTTATAGTTGACAAAACGTTATATATCCAAATGGGGGGGGCATAGTAGGCCACTTTTATTTAACTGAGAATTTTTTAAATTTAAAATAATCACTAAAATATAGTTGATTTACAATGTTGTGCCAATATCTGCTGTACAGCAAAGTGATCCAATCATACACACACACACACACACACACACACACACACACACACATACTTTTTCTCTTATAATTCCCCATCAACAAGAGATGGGACAGGGTTCCCTGTGCTATATAGCAGGACTCCATTGCCCACCTACTCTAAATGTAATAGTTTGTATCTATTACTTCCAAATTCCGAGTTTATCCCACTCCCTCACCACTTTCCCTCTTGGCAATCACAAGTCTGTTTTCCATGTCTGTGAGTCTGTTTCTGTTCTGTAGATATACTCATTTGTGCTATGTTTAGATTGCACACATAAGTGCTAGCATATGGTATTTCTCTTTCCCTTTCCAACTTACTTCTCTAGTTGCAATAAAGTTGCTGTAAATGCCTTTTTTTAATGAGAATCTCTAGTTGCATTAAAGTTGCTGTAAATGCCTTTTTTTAATGAGAATCTCTAGTTGCATTAAAGTTGCTGTAAATGCCTTTTTTTAATTGCTGAGTAGTATTGCATTTTGGATATGCACCATGATTTCTTAAACCATTTATCTGTTGATGGGCATTTAGGATGTTTCCATGTCTTGGCTATTGTGAATAGTGCTGCTATGAACATAGGAGTGCATATATTTCTTTGGATTGTAGTTTTGTCTGGATTGAAGCCCAGGAGTGGGATTGCTGGATCATATGGTAGTTGTATATTTAGTTTTCAGAGGAACCTCCCTACTGTTTTCCATCGTGGTTGTACCAATTTACATTCCCACCCTAAGTGTAGGAGGATTCCCTTTTCTCCACAACCTCTCCAGAATTTGTTATTTTTAGACTCGTTAATGATGGCCATTCTGACTAGCGTGGAGTGAGTCATCATTGTACTTTTGATGTGTATTTATCAAATAATTAGTGATGTTGAGCATTTCTTCCTATGCCTACTGGCCATCTGTCTGTCGTCATCAGAGAAAAGTCTGTTTAGGTCTTCTGCTCATTTTTTGAATGGGTTGTTTTTTATTGTTGTTGTTGAGTTGCATGATTTGTTTGTATATTTTGGAGGTTAAGCCCTTGCATCATTTGAAACTATATTAACTCATTCCATATGTTGTCTTTTCTTTTTCTTATGGTTCCTTTGCTGTGCGAAAGCTTGTAAGCTTGATTAGGTCCCATTTGTTTATTTTTGTTTTTAATTCTATCAACTTGGGAGAGGGACTGACCAAAGAAAACATTTGTACAGTTGAGGTCAGAGAATGTTTTTCCTGTGTTCTCTTCTAGGAGTTTGAGGAGTCATGTCTTATGTTTAAGTCTTTAAGTAATTTTGAGTTTATTTTTGTGCAGGGTATGCAGGACTGTTCTGTTTTCACTGGTTTACATGCAAATATCCAGTTTTCCCAACACCACTTGCTGAAGAGACTGTTTTTTTCCCATTTTATATTTTATATTCTTGCCTCTTTGTCAAAGATTACGTAACCGTAGGTGTCTGGGTTTATTTCAATTGATCCATATGTCTGTTTTTGTACCAGTACCATAGTCTTGATTACTGTAGCTTTGTAATATTGTCTGAAGACTGTGAGAGTTATGCCTCCTGCTTTGATTTTATTCCTCAGAATTGCTTTGGCAATTCTGGGTCTTTTATGGTTCCATATAAATTTTTGGATTATTTACTCTATTTCTGTGAAAAATGTTGTAATTTGATAAGTATTAAATTAAATCCATAGATCACTTTGGGTAGTATGGCCATTTAAACAATATTAATTCTTCCAATCCAGGAGCATAGGATATTTTTCAATTTCTTTGAGTCCTTTTTTATTTCCTTTACTGATGATTTATAGCTTTCCGTGTATAAGTCTTTCACCTCCTTGGCCAAGTTTATTCCTAGGGTTTTTGTGTGCATGTGTGCTTTTTGGGGGGTGTGATTAATATTTTAATATTCATTTTCTAATATTCCACTGTTAGTATATAGAAGTGTGACCAATTTCTGAATGTTAATCTTCAGCATTTTTTTGGCCACACCTATGGCATGTGTAACCTTCCAGGCCAGAGATCAAGCCTGTGCTGCAGATGAGACCTGTGCCACAGCTATGGCAACACCAGATCCTTAACCCTCTGTGCCACACAGGAAATTACTAACTGAGCATTTCTTTTAATTGAATAGTTGAGGAGAGAGGAGAAAGGAAATTTGAAAGAAAGGGTACCTTTGAGTAACAAACTTTCCATGAAAACTTTTATTTCAAGTAAAATATTGAGATTATTTAATCTCCTCCCTTTCTCTCCTAAACACATAGCACAGAACTCTCATTAACTATTGAAATTGTAACTTTCATGTCGGAAGTCGTCTCTCCTTACGAAGCAATGTGATAAAAGAAAATAGTTAGAAATTTTCTCTTGTCAACTATCATAATACAAACTCTTTCTATGCTATTGTTAACAGCCTAATTAAGAGTAATATAATTGAAATTTTCATCTAATACATACCATTTCTATAGTTTAAAATGTATCCTTATCTTCAAAATTAGTTTCTTCTCTGAAACATGAGTCTAATTTCAGATGAAAGAATGAGCTATACATTTTCATGTTCAGATGTATTTGAAAGATTTATTTGTTTATAATTTTCATATCAATCTCTAAGTGATCTAGATTCTCCCCTTTGAAATAATTTTGCTTATGAAATTTTTATAAAACTAGAACTTATTTTAGCTCATTTGGGCTTGAATGCCTTTTTCCCATTTACTATGAATTCATCACTCAAAATCCTACAAAAAATGGTAATTGGCAACATTTCATACAACTTTATTTTGATCATATTTTCACCCTCAGTATTACTTAGTTTTCTTAATTCTTCTAGGGATCATATACTTGGTCTATCTGAACTTCATGAAGATAAACATATTATATCACTCTGAGTGAACATCCTTTTGCACACTAGGCTATATAAAATGTAGGCAGTGTTGACACATATTTGCAGTTGAGAATATAATTCTTATTTGACAAGAATTTATGTATAAAATTTAAAAAAACAATGTAGGCAAAATATTTTTCTAAATAATTTTCATTTTTTAAATATACCTGTATAAAATATGGTTATATTTAAGAATAAGCTTAGAAATTTTTTAGCCCAAGTATCTGGACTATGAGAGGTCCAAAGAATCTAAGTGACTTGCCTGTCTTGAATTACATATGGTTAAGGCTAGAAAAACTATTTCTCGGTGTTCATCATTGTCTATTGTCTTTCTCATTAAGGTCCAATAAGGTTAAACTGAAAATATCCAATTGTGAGTGGAAAAGGTATTAAAAAATTCAAATAACTGATGCAAAATCGCATATTAGAAAACTTGGATGATCACCTGTCCTTTAAATGTCATAGACTGTCTGACACAGGGACCAAATCTGTTCTGTCACCTGTTTTTATATGACCTATAGACTGAGATTAACTTTCACATTTTAAATGATTGAAAAAAATCAAGAGAATAATATTTTGTGGCATAAAAATTATATGAAATTCAAATTTCAGTGTCCATTAATAAAATTGTATTAAAACATAATTATTATACTTTATTTGTTATCTATGAATTCTTTGACTCTACAATGATAGAGTTGAGTAGTTACATCAGAGACCTTATAAACCAGAGATGATAAAATATTTATTATCTGAATTTGCTTCACATGCACAAAAATCACTGACCCCTCGTCAATTGGCCTACCCAGATACCATTTAATTTTCTACAAAATATACCTTTGTTTGATTTACTGTTGACTGTTTATTAGAGGCTGGTCTCTTGAAGTTACAGGCTTAGATGTAGATTTTTGTCAGGAGAGATGCAAATGATGTCTGTTGAGTATAGAAGATGACCACAAAGTTTGGATTTTATTGCTGAATGGGACATTAACCAATTTGTTTTCAAACTCAGAAAATTTTTCTCAAATAACTATGAAAATTTTCTCAAATTATGTGATCAGGAGCAAGTCTCTCTTTAATGAGTTAAAAAATTGTGATTAATGTCCAATCCATATTTTTGTAAGAGGTGTTTTTAAACTTTTAAAAATAATGCTTTGACACATAAAATTATTTTGCTTTTCTAATAAATTTATTAGATACATTCCATTAAAACAATTTTCCTTCTGGATAATGAGTTCCCTGAATAACAAGTTGTCATTTCAGTCAATATTTACCATTAAAATTTAAATGTATCTATTTCAACATTTCAATTTTATTTTATTCAAAGTACAGCCCTTAATCACTAAGAAATGACATCAGCTCAAAGTCTTAGGATAAATTCTTTAATATGCTTCCCTTTGTTCTCTCTGTCTTCTCTTATTGTCTTATGCTTCTGGTATTAAGGAATGGAAAAGTGCAAAGTCAAGAGTTAAATGCAGCTACACATGCCCCATATGAGTTGGTAGTGTTAGTTTTTGTTTTGTTTTGTTTCATATTGTTTTGTTGTCTTTTTAGGGCCACACTCACACCTTATGGAATTTCCCAGGCTAGGGGTTGAATGGTAGCTGCAGCTGCCAGCCTATGCCACAGCCATGGCAACACCAGATATGAGCCACATCTGTGACCTACACCACAGCTCATGGCAATGCCAGATCCTTAACCCACTGAGCGAGGCCAGGGATTGAACCTGTATCCTCATGATTACTAGTCAGGTTAATTGCCATTGAGCACAAAGGAACTCCGCCAGTCTTAGTTTTTTATAGGTTGAAATAATAATAACACCTAGTAAGTAGTAGCAAAATTTCTGTCCTTGTCCTCTTGGTCATCAACAACAGAATGTGTGGCTGATGTGAGCTTAATTTTACACATCTTCAGCAGTCATCAGCTGTCCTCATTCACATTTTCAACCAATTTGCTTGACTCATAGCTCCCCCTACACTACACTTAACTTTTCCCTTCCAAATCTGTAGCACAGAATATCTGTACATTTGAGATCCATCAGCAAGGATATATCTTATACATTCATCTCACATATCTCTTTAGAACCAAGAATGTGAGCAAGTAAGAATTATCTGACTAATATATGTGCACCATTTCTCACTGGAACACTTTCTACACTAGCTAGATAGTAAGTCTGATGGCAAAACAGTCAATAATCTAAGGCATGGAGTGAGTCTTATCTTCTTGCAAATACTCACCCCCAAATTATTTTGTCTTTCCACAACATCAAGGGAGAAAAACCAGTCTAATTACTCCATCCTTTCTCTAAGAAAAAATAAGGAAAATATAACATCTAATATTAAATTTGAAATACTGCTGCCAAAATAAAATGATCTTTGTATGTTTGCCTTCCCCATCTTCATCCATACTCCTACCACTGCCACCAATCTTCCAAAAGTTTGTCAAACCAGTCCAAAATCTTTAGTCTCTGTGCTTTTGGGCTTGGACACACCATTAACCAGGTTCTCTTTTAATTTAGCCATAGAATTTGTAATGATGTTGTTCCCAGTAATGTGCATTATCTATTCTTAAAATCATATCAGGTACTTTGTCTCATCCTCTTAACTGGTATAGCACTTTTATAGTTTTTATAGTTTTAAGCATGAGGGACCAATAAGCCAAGTTTTGATGTTCTTAGAGATAAAAGAAATGGACCATTTTTCCCATATGAGAAGAGTAGTCAGAACAAAAATTATATACTTAGAATAAGCCTGGTAAGCTCAGGGAATGATCTGTCTCTTCCCTCTGAGATAGAAATTCAGCTGGCCCATTACATGCTCTTAAGCCTCATGGAGCCTAAATGACTTGAATTTATGTACTGTCAAACCCACTTGAAGAGAAATGATTGCAAGTTACAGATTTATAAGTCATTTCAACGTGCTTGATACTATATTTAATTTTTGTTTTAAATTGAGGAGTTGAAATTGTACCTCACTGTTGATAACTTTATTGAGTAATACTATGATTGTAAAGATATATTTTCATAGCTATAGAATAAACAATATTAAAACATATATTTGTATAAAGTTAGAAATCTGCCTGTTCAGTCTACTATCAGATATCATCATTTCCACAAACTAGGCTCTTAAATTATTAGTGTTTAAAAAAAACAAGCAGTTCTTATTTAAAATTATGTATGCACAAAATTCAGTCATTTGTGGGTGATCACAGATTTTACATGTGGCTATCAATTAGATTTAATAATAAATATACATGGTTTTCATCTCTAATCTTTTTAGATATAAATAAAAATATTTATATGAATAGAATGTACATATTCCAAATCTATTTACTGAACTCTTATAAAAGACATAATGTATGCTTAAAACAGTTAAATAATTTAATATTTTGTTTTCAGCACACATTACATGTGGCCAGGTTTAAGTATTCTTTTTAAACAGAACAACAAATTCTTAATTTGGAAATTCTAATCACTATATCATTTTTAGAAAGATCGTTACTGAAGTAGTATTATTTTTTGAAAATAATATGTGTTGTCTTCGGTAGGACAATATGTTTTTAATAATTTGTTACACTACATAAAGAAATATTTTTTATTACAAAAAGATTTTTTTCTATCTTTTTGGTTCATATTGCCTTCTAAAACATGCCTCAAACATAACAAATAGGGTGGACTATGAGATAGTTGAAAATATAAGGTTTATTAAAATGTATAGTTAAATTAAATCATATACCAAACGATCCTCATTTTACTTTCTAGCATTCAAGCAGCATTCAAGCAGTATTTACTTATGTTTTTCTCTCTCAAATCTGTTGTGTTGAATTAAATTCTATACAACTAGTATTCAAGCCTCTAATGCACAAGGGCTTTTCCTTCCAGTAACTTCCTAATTTCTGTTGACTATAGTAAAACATCTATCACCTTTATTTGATCTTAAAAATAGGAATTGCCATTTAGAAAGCTTTTACCCTTAGTACAGGAAGCATTTTAACATTAGGTTGATGAAATGCAACCGAACAACATAATTCAACTGGGCAAATTCCTTATTTATACCAGTGGAAGTGGTAAAACAAGATTTTACTATAAATCAGTATATTGACTTTTAAGAATTAATTGCACTATGAGTTAATACTTCTTTCCTAAAGTTAGAAAGAAAACATTTCTTCACAAGTGAATTTTATGTGTTTCACAAAGTTACTTTTATGAAAAGAGCTTAGAGCTAACTGTTTAGGGTATTCAAATGCATCTTCATGTAATTAATACATTGTTGAAAACACCATCTTCTTATAATGATATATTAAAAAACATATATTTTCATGAATATTAGTCTCTAGTGTTTTAATATGTTTCACCTGAAACATAAACCAAACTCTCTCTCAGAGGCTTCAATTAAAATTATTCCAACTCTTCTGGCATAGTAAAAATATTCAGGTCTTTTTGCTAACTCCCTGTTGCCAGCCACATTGATTTTCAAAGCTTATTTTGAATTTAAATACATTTTTCCTTCTTGTCTTTTCTTTTTAAACCCTTGCTTCTACTAAAATCTGTATCTTAACACCTAGCCTTAGTGCACAAAACAAATGAGAAGTGTTGGTATGAAACCAAAGTAAGTATTTAAGATGGACTTGTTATTCAGATCATGTTGCTGTCATGTAAATCACAGTCCCTTGCCAATTTGTATAAAGAAGACCTTTTTTTCCCAAAGATTTGAGGTCACATTGGCCTTGTGGTAGGTATTATGAAGAGTGGGCCAAGCATATGTCATGTTGTAGCTCTTTCACTCTGGCTGGGGTCAAATCTCTGCAAACTACCTAGAAATGGAAAACAGCAATGTTATATACATATGAGAAATGAGCCTGTGGGTCAGCATCAAAGTGAGGTTATGTGGATCACATAGGATGCCACATTTGAAGAACATATATTTGTTAATGACAAATGATATAGCTTTGTCAGATGTTCCCAAAGCAGGAAAAACCACAGCATGTGATTCATCTGAGCAGTGCCAGATTCTCAGAACTCCCTAAATCCTTACTAGGATGCATATCATCTGATGAGCTATCACATGAGGAATATAATTAAGTCACACACAGATACACATAGACAGACACACACATGCACATGCATGTACATATACAGGAGATTCTAGTTTCCTTCTCTGGATTTTCTTTGTGCCTTTGGACTCTTCCTGCCTTCTTTAACCTGGCCTGCTTTTCATACATGATTCTGTACAGATTCCAAGGATTTAATGAGAGTTAGAGAAGATTTTTGAGCAATGTTCAAGGCATTCTTACATTTTTACTATTCCTTCACAGAACTTGCCTCAGGGCTACTGAAAGCTATATAAAAATTTAAAAAACATTGACATATTTTGATTTACTGGATAGGCGCCTTTGATATGGAGCATTAAAATGTTCTTTGGATGAAAATAATATTTTAAAACAAATGTGATGAAAGCAAGAATGAGGTGGATATACTTTTAATTGAAATTTAAATTATACAAAAGCTGGAGTTCCTGTCATGGCTCAGTGGTTAACAAATCCAACTAGGAACCATGAGGTTGTGGGTTCGATTCCTGGCCTTGCTCAGTGGGTTAAGGATCCGGCATTGCCTTGAGCTATGTTGTAGGTCGCAGACGTGGCTCGGATCCTGCATTGCTGTGGCTATAGCACAGGCCAGCAGCTGTAGCTCCAATTAGACCCCTTGCCTGGGAACCTCCATATGCCACAGGAGCAGCCCCAGAAAAGGCAAAAAAAAGACAAAAATAAATAAATAAATAAATAATACAAAAGCTATTTCCTGTAAAAATGTGTTCATGTGGCATTTTTTCTATACCTCCACAAGCTCTTAGCATAGTATAACTTGCGCATAAACACTCTTAATCCTGAAGAAGAAATTAGAGGTAGGAGTATTATTGCCAATCTGTCACTATGTGCTTTATATCAGAACCTTTACAGTATTTTACCTTTCCTTTCCCTGCCTCATTAAGATAATGAATGCAAGAGGCATCTGACCATGACTACATATTTTGGGATGGGAATAGGACTTTTGTGTCTGTGTTCAAAACCTGATTGAACAAATGACTTAAGGATCAACATTATAGACATTTCCTCTTCAAAATTGAATCCATACTCCTTTTCCTTACCTAATATTATGTAATTAGAGCTGTAGGTTTTTGCAGACAAGCAGGCATGGGATGGAAACATAGAGAATGAGGAGAAAGAATAAATAAAGACTTTAAAATTGTACCATCTTACACCAGGCAGAATGGCCATCATCAAAAAGTGTACAAACAATAAGTGCTGGAGAGAGTGTGGAGAAAAAGGAACGCTAGTACAGTGTTGGTGGGATTGTACATTGTGCAACCACTGTGGTGAAACCAGTATGGAGATTCCTCAGAAAACTGAAAACAGGACTACCATTTGATCCAGCAGTCCCACTCCTGGGCATTTATCCAGAGAAAACCATGACTTGAAAAGATACATGTACTCCAATGTTCATTACAGCACTGTTTGCAATAGCCAAGACAGTGGAAACAACCTAAATGTCCATCAACAGAGGAGTGGATCAAGAAGAAGTGATACATATACGCAATGCAGCATTACTCAGCCATTAAAAAGAAAGAAATAATGGCATTTATAGCAACATGGATGGACCTAGAAATTATCATGCTAAGTGAAGTCAGTCAGACAATGGGACACCAACATCAAATACTATCACTTATATGTGGAATCTAAAAAAAGGACACAATGAACTTTTCAGACATTGAAAAACTTACGGTTTCCAAATGAGACGGGTTGGGGGGTGGGGAGGATGTATTGAGGCTTTGGGATGTACATGCTATAAAATTTGGTTTTAACAATTGTTGTACACCTATAAATGTAATAAAATTCATTAAGTAATAAAAAATAAAACAAAATTGTACTCAGTATGAGTTCCCTGATGACTCAGAGGATTAGTGATCCAGGATTATCACTGCTGTGGATTTATTTGCAGCTGTGGCATGGGTTTCATCCCTGGCCTGGAAACTTCCACATGCTGCATGCATGGTCAAAAAAAATTGCACTCAGGAAGCATTTAGAAGCAGAAAATAGGTGACACAGAAAGTGAGAGCATCTTACAGTACATACATCATGAAGTTATATTAGACAGAGATAAGCTATCCATAAAACCAGGTCCAAAAGAGGTGTCAACCAAAGCTTTACTCTGTTTCAAATTTTTGTTTGTTGGTTTTAAACATTCTCACTAAACTACAACATTGGAAACTTGCATAGATAAGAAAGCAAGATGTATGAATAAAAATTTTGATCTATAATATTAAAATGTATTTGAATGGAGAGACAGGCACACACACACACAAACCAATTACCATGTATCTCATAAAATGTGATCAAGTAGATGCTGACAATTTTCTTCAGATTAATGCAAAGTACCTGGAAATTATCTGTAAAGTAAATGTTATTATTTATTTATACAAATAAAATCTCATTATATGGTAAGTGGCATTTGTGTTATTTTATCAAGAGCCAGAAACCTTCTAAGATCTAGTTTCACTTCCACTTTGGTTTTGCAAATCCTGTGTTACAAGTAAGGGCTCCAGTATGTCTACCTTTTTATTTTTCATAACATATTAGGTGCTCCTGAAACTCAGATATAGTACTAAGAATACATCTCCCATAGTGAAATGACTAGAGATTGAATCATTCTAGAAAAAAAGGAGAGTGTGTGTCATTTGGCTCTCTCTTTGTGGAGGAGAACTAAATTGCTACTTTCAAAAGGGAGTATGTAGAGAGAATGGAAATCTAACTAGGAAAGGGAATTATAGTAGAAAGAAAAAGAGGATGTTTAAGATTAAAGATACATAAGAAATATGTGTACTTTTTTTTCAAATTTTGCTGAGGTCAACTTTGACCTTAGGGAGTATTTAAAACTTGCAAAAGAAGAAAACCTTGTCATTATTTTATGGTGACAAAAGTTTCATTGTAATATGTTCTTCTGGAATTATCTTTATGGAAAAGCCTGTAGAAAATGCTTTTAATGCACAGGCAAGCAGTTTTCTATTTGGTTTAGTTTTGCTTCTGCAGCAGTCCCTTTATGTGTCAGCAGAAATCCACAGCCTGATCAAAGTTAATTTTTAGAAATCTACAAATGCAGAAATACGAGTAAAAGAGCATAGAATGTTATACAACTTTATTTTCCAATGTGGAAAAAGGCCTGGATTTGAGAAACTTAAGACTCTTACAATGAAAACATGCCATGGTAAACAATAAGATATATTAACAGAGAAAGGAAATAAAAAAGAAGCAAGAAAAATAGTGAAAAATATCTTTGGAAATGTTTTGTATTCAAGTATAAGAGGTAAAGTTACATAAAAGTTAACTTTGACAAAACATAAATATGACAGTAATTAATAGTTTTCACATATATTCCTTTAAAAATTTACATTAACAAAACAATGGTTATAACAGGCAAAAAAGTTTGGGAGGCTAGAAATATTAGTCTGATAATAAAATCATTGTCCAGAAAGAAAATTAAAATATTTTTTCTAGATACATTTAACTATAATATCTAAACACTACTATAAAAATTTAGATTATGTTGACTAGTAATTTTGAATGAGATAAGATTTTCTTATTCTAACCTTCACGATAAGCCCAGTATTTCTTCAAGAATCTTCCTATCTTCTGTATATACAAAAGTCCCAGACTATTTAAAATAACATACTGAATTCCTAGTACAATTTTTTCTGTTTTGCTATTTGGAAATCACTATCATATTATATAGGTCATTATTTCTCTACCATATATAAATTGTTTATACTTTTATTTCCCCAATACATTGTTTTTTTTCCCTATTGTACAGCATGGTTACCCAGTTACACATACATGTATGTATTCTTTTTTCTAACATTATCATCCTCCATCATAAGTGACTAGAGGTAGTTCCAGGTGTAATACAGCAGGATCTCATTGCTAATCATTCCAAAGGCAATTGTCTGCATCTATTAACCCCAAGCTACCCAACCACCCCACTCCCTCCCCCTCCCCCTTGGCAACCACAAGTCTATTCTCCAAATCTATGATTTCTTTTCTGTGGAAAGGTTCATTTCTACCATATATTAGATTCCAGATATAAGCTAAATCATATGGTATTTGCCTTTCTCTTTCTGACTGACTTCACTGAGTATGAGAGTCTCTAGTTCCATCCATGTTGCTGCAAATGGCATTATTTTGTTCTTTTTATGGCTGAATAGTATTCCATTGTGTATATAAACCACACCTTCCTATTCCAATCATCTGTTGATGGACATTTGGGTTATTTCCATGTCTTGGCTACTGTAACTAGAGCTGCAATGAACATGTGAGTGCATGTGTTTTTGCAAGTAAAGTTTTGTCTGGATATATGCCTAAGAGTGGGATTGCTAGGTCATACTTTTATAAGGTACATCCATACTGTTCTCCATAGTGGTTGTACCAGCTTACATTGCCACCAACAGTGCAGGAGGGTTCCTTTTTCTCCACACCCCCCTCTAGCATTTGCTATTTGTGGACTTATTAATGATGGCCATTCTGACTGGTGTGAGGTGGTATCTCATGGCGGTTTTGATTTTGCATTTCCCTAATAATCAGGGATGTTGAGCATTTTTTCATTTGCTTGTTGGCCATCTGTGTGTCTTCCTTGGACAAATGTCTATTCAGATCTTTTTACGATATATCAGTTGGGTTGTTGGCTTTTATGCTGTTGACTTGTCTAAGTTGTTTGTATGTCTTAGAGATTATTTTTATATTCCTTTTCTAATATAAATGTGACTGATTTCTGAATGTTAATCTTATATCCTATTACTATGCTGAATTTGTTTATCTGTTCAAGCAGTTTTTCGGTTGAGTCCTTAGTGTTTCTATATATAGTATCATGCCATCATGACATGAAGCATTGGCCACTCTATGTCTATTTATATAATGAAAACATGTGATGTTTCACACATAGAAATGCTTATACAAAAAACACTCTCCTGCTATCTTCCATAGATCTATGGTAGTCCAAGTTCCTAATTACCTTGCCCCTGGCTGGCTCCTCTGTGATCAGAAAATATGAGCACAGGGGCTATACTATAACATGATTAGAGGAGAGGTTATGTTGTGAGAGGCTAGGAATGAGAATAACTGGTAGGATAGAGTCAGAAAGAGAGACAGAAAGACAGATAAAGAAAGCTAACATGGGAACAAATGAAGGAATGAAAGGCAGGAGAGGAGAGATAAAAGAGGAAAAAAGCAATGAAAGAAAAAAATAGGAGAGATATAAGAAAGAAAGAGAAAGGAAGAAAGAAAGAGAGAAATGAATAAAGAAAGAGAGATAGGAACAAAGAAAGAAAGATAGAGAAAGGGAAGAAGAAAAAAAGAAGAGAAAGAAAGACAAGATAGAGGGAGAATGTGAACATGAAATAAAGTCAGGGGAGGAAAGTGAGCAAAGATCATTAGAGTTCTCTCTCCAGTTTTCTCTTTCTAACACTCAATATATAAGCAAAAACCATGAGAATGTATTCAGTCCAACTTTAGGAAATAGTTCAACCCAGAATATTAATAAGGTGACCACTCATTTACTCTTTAAAATTGAAATATAAGTGCGGTATACTTTAAAATATAGCATAATTTCGTTGAGTTCATAAAACAGAAAGTAGATGATTTACTTCAAAAAAACTAACCCTTTGTGAAGATGAATTTAATTTACCACATATTATTACCTCATTGAAATATTCATTAATGTGTTGCAATTAAAGTCATGATACTTTGTCTTTAAAATATACAATAGTATACTGATTATTTTAATGAAATATTTTTATGTATTCAACATGGAAAATTGCACCAAGCATGAAATCAATTAAAAAACAATAAATTTATATATTATCAATGTTCAAAGAATTTAGTGATATTAAAAATAAAATTCAGGCCCGAGTTTCTTAGAACATCTTGGTTTTTATAAATTTTTGAACTTTTAGAAAATAGGATTTCTGGTTAACAATATTAATGTCCTTTAAGACAATGTACCATACATGTTATTATATATTTCCCTTATCTTTTTGTTTTCTGAAACTGTCATCTCAGGTTGGTGTGAGGGAACAGTAGTTATGTGAAGTGTCCCTTTTATAATATTCATAGAATAGATGGAATATATAATGAGAAAGTGAGAGAAAAGAATGGGAAATTAGATTTACCTTGCATACCACTTAATTTAAAAAAGGTTCCTGGAGCCTTCTGCCTTGCAGAATTTAATGGCTGCATTTGAATTTCATGATAAAAGCATAATGGCAAATTAGCAATGTCTGTCATGGGTAAGGAAAATAAGATGAACATTTTGTGTGTGTAGGCACTTTACATCCCAATAGAAGTAGACTCTAGACAGGTATAAAGGAGAACTGTATAAGTGACTGCCAAGTTAATAGCAGTATTCAAGACACTGTTATCCTCACCTCTCATTTAAATGCATGGCCTCTACAGTAGGGGTTGCTGTTGGTACTTTGTACAGCATGATACTTCTTCCCTGATCATTTATGACTGGCCTTAGTATAAAGCATTACAATTCTCATATTTGGGAAACTGGAAGAGAAAGAGAAAATGAGAGAGGACAACATCTCTCCAGATAGAAGAATATCTAATATGCAAAAATAGAAACTGCTGATGTCCATCATCTCCCGAATATAAAAGGGAGAAGGGGGAGTTCCTGCTGTGGCTCAGTGGAAAAGAACCTGACTAGTATCCATGAAGATGCAGTTCGATCCCTAGCCTCGCTCAGTGGGGTTAAGCATTTGGCATTGCTGTGGCTCCAGTGTAGACCAGCAGCTGTAGCTCCAATTCAACCCCTAGCCTTGGAAATTCCTGAAGCCCTTAAAAAAAAGGGAAAAATTGGCCTTCAAATTTCAAGTCTGCATAAAAAGAGAAGAATAAATAGCAGAGAGAAACAGAATTCAAAGGGAGAAAGACTTTATAGGTGTCACTATTTGTTTTTGTTTGGTTTTATTTTTAACACAACTTGTGTTTTCATTAGAATCAACACTATTTTCTTAAGCTTTCTCCATCAGGTTTTCATTTTCTTTTTCCAAAGAAAATTATTATACAATGAAGTAAGTGAACAATATAAAAAGAATGTGGAAAGCTTCCTTCCAGTCTTAGAAGAAAGGAAAAAAGAGAGAGGGAATTTATGAATATAAATGCAAGATACATTCCCAAATCAGTCTTTATTTGTTACAAATCAAGAACATTGGAGTTAACTCATACGTTTATATGTCTTAAAAGCCTGCTTATTCAGATCCACTAGAGAAAACTCAGAACTTCATTGTTTCCTCACTGTCTCATTTTTACTTATCCTCTTGTCACTACAGATCTAAAGACTTTGTTTCTGTCTTCCACATATTAGGAAATACAATGATTAACAGATCTCAGATTTATACTTTACATGTCCATGTATGCGGAGAAAGGATGCCCTTTCTCTCAATTTCTATTTAAGTATTCCAGAGAAGGAATTCATTTAAGTATTCAAGTATTCCAGGAAGGCCATATCTCAATCAACCAATTTCCTTAAACTGAAGCCAACACTTTGCCTTCATTTGGAGAGCTCCAAAGGGGAGTCAGTTAAAGTCAGACTAGGGATGTGGGAGGGAGTGAGAATTAGAGAATTGTTCATGTTGGTGTAGTGGAACCACCCTCTTATTCCCAGTAGATTTAACATCTTCGGAAATAAGTTTCTTCATTTACAAAATCTCATAAAGAGTTGAAATACTCTCTAAGCTTAACATACTATGAGAAAAATGAATATTTTGTTTCTTCTTTCTGAAATTTAGAGGAAAAATATTGAAAATTTTAAAACATAAAACATATACACCAAATTGCATGCTAAAGAGCAGCCATTAAAAATCCATTTAATTCTGGGTAGTCACTGTGCAGTTCTGTGTTATCTAATGATAATCAAATGTATTTTATCTCTTTCTTCAAGTTTTGGATCATTATATTTTCGAACAAATTAAAAAAAAACTTCTGTAGAATCTTAAAAAGAAATACCAATATTTATAAAATTTGCACACAATTTCTTTATTTTTGAGTCTCTGAGTTTTGTATGAGACACTTCAAAAGTATTAAATGACAGTTTGATCTCTTCTCTTCCTATATGGATGCCTTTTATTTCTTTTGTTTGTCTAATTGCTGTGGCTAGGACTTCCAAAACTATGTTCTAGAGCAGTGGTGAGAGTGGGCATCCCTGTCTTGTTCCAGATTTGAGTGAGAAGGCTTTCAGTTTTTTCCCATTGAGTATTATATTTGCTGTGGGTTTACCATAAATGGCTTTGATTATATTCAGGAATGTTCCTTCTATACCCATTTTGGGGAGGGTCTTGATCATGAATGGATGTTGGAATTTGTCAAAGAAGAGATAAAACTGTCACTGTATGCAGACGACATGGTACCATACATAGAAAACCCTAAGCACTCAACCCCAAAACTCCTTGAACTGATTAATAAATTCAGCAAAGTAGCAGCAGATAAGATTAACATTCAGAAGTCAGCTGCATTTCTCTATACCAGCAATGAAATATTAGAAAAGGAATACGAAAATATGATACCTTTTAAAATTGCACCTCACAAAATCAAATACCTCGGAATACACCTGACCAAAGAGGTAAAGGACCTATATGCCGAGAACTATAAAACTTTAATCAAAGAAGTCAAAGAAGATGTAAAGAAATGGAAAGATATTCCATGTTCCTGGATTGGGAAAATCAATGTTGTAAAAATGGCCATACTACCCAAAGCAATCTATAGATTCAATGCAATCCCTATCAAATTACCCATGACATTTTTCACAGAAATAGAACAAACCATCCAAAAATTTATATGGAACCAAAAAAGACCCAGAATTGCCAAAGCAATCCTTAGAAACCAAAACCAAGCAGGTGGCATAACTCTCCCAGACTTCAGGCAATATTACAGAGTCACAGTCATCAAAACAGTGTGGTACTGGTATCAAAACAGACTGAGAGACCAATGGAACAGAACAGAGAACCCGGAAACAAACCCTGACACCTATGGTCAATTAATCTTTGACAAGGGAGGCAAGAACATCAAATGGGAAAAAGAAAGTCTATTCAGCAAGCATTGCTGGGAAACCTGGACAGCTGCATGCAAAGCAATGAGACTAGAACACACCCTCACACCATGCACACAAATAAACTCAAAAGGGCTGAAAGACTTAAATATAAGACAGGACACCATCAAACTCCTAGAAGAAAACATAGGCAAAACACTAACATCAACATCATGAATATTCTCTCAGGTCAGTCTCCCAAAGCAATAGAAATTAGAGCAAAAATAAACCCATGGGACCTCATCAAACTGAAAAGCTTCTGCACAGCAAAGGAAACCCAAAAGAAAACAAAAAGACAACTTATAGAATGGGAGAAAATAGTTTCAAATGATGCAACTGACAAGGGCCTAATCTCTAGAATATATAAACAACTTATACAACCCAACAGCAAAAAAGCCAATCAACCAATGGAAAAATGGGCAAAAGACCTGAATAGACATTTCTCCAAGGAAGATACACAAATGGCCAGCAAACACATGAAAAAATGCTCAACATCGCTGATCATAAGAGAAATGCAAATCAAAACTACCATGAGATATCACCTCACACCAGTCAGAATGGCCATCATTAATAAATCCACAAATAACAAGTGCTGGAGGGGCTGTGGAGAAAAGGGAACCCTCCTGCACTGTTGGTGGGAATGTAAACTGGTATCAGCCACTATGGAAAACAGTTTGGAGATACCTTAGAAATCTATGCATAGAACTTCCATATGACTCCGCAATCCCACTCTTGGGCATCTATCCATACAAAACTTTCCTTAAAAAAGACACATGCACCCGCATGTTCATTGCAGCACTATTCTCAATAGCCAGGACATGGAAACAACCCAAATGTCCATCCACAGATGATTGGATTCGGAAGATGTGGTATATATAGACAATGGAATACTACTCAGCCATAAAAAAGAATGACATAATGCCATTTGCAGCACATGGATGCTGCATGAATCTCATACTGAGTGAAGTGAGCCATAAAGACAAAGACAAATACCATATGATATCACTTATAACTGGAATCTAGTATCCAGCACAAATGAACATCTCCACAGAAAAGAAACTCATGGACTTGGAAAACAGACTTGTGGCTGCCTGATGGGAGAGGGAGGGAGTGGGAGGGATGGGGAGCTTGGGGTTATCAGACACAACTTAGAATAGATTTACAAGGAGATTCTGCTGAGTAGCATTGAGAACTTTGTCTAGATACTCATGTTGCAACAGAACAAAGGGTGTGGAAAAAAATGTAAATGTAATGTATACATGTAAGGATAACTTGATCCCTTTGCTGTACAGTGGGAAAATAAAATTAAAAAAAAGAAAAAGTATTAAATGAGATGCGGGTTTTTACCAGTAAATATAAATGCGAGTTGACATTATTGTAGTCTACCTTGTGAGAATGAATGACTTACATACAAAATTCCTTCCAAAATTGCCTTTAATTTGTCCCTAACTTATTAGTCGTAAAAGTAAATAGTATTTAATGAATCATTATTTATCTAGAGAGATATTCAAAATGAAAATGTTAACTTTTTTTTAAATTATTGCAAACTAAAACTTTTCTCCACTTATCAGTGAGGTTCTCCTTGAAGCTTAGTAAAGCCTTTTGCTAAAAGGCTTTTGCTTGATGTTTGTTTGCTGAAACAAAGAAGAAATCATTTAAGAAATCTGATGAAAAGGAAATAAACCCATGAACAGTAAAGAGAGTATCTAAAAGAGGATGGTTATAATTGACAAACTATAGGTAAAATTTACAGTTGATAACAAAGAAGTAATCAGTGATTTCTCCCAATAACATCAGTGGCACCTCCTAGACACTTCAAATCTCAATTTTTTATCTCCAGATCAAATGTTCCTTTTGATTTCTAGACTAGTTTATCTTGATAAACATCTCCACAGGAATGGCTCTTCTATAGGAAAATTTTTAAAATTGATATAAAATATTGAGTTAGTTCCAAGTGATTTATATTATGTATATAAATACATTTTCAGATTATTTCCCTTATAGTTTATTACAACATATTGAGTATAGTTCCATGTGCTATACAGCAAGTCCTTAATGATTATCAATTTTATATCTAGTAGTATGTATAAGTTAATCTTAAACTCCCAATTTATCCTTCCCCACCTTTCCCATTTGTTAACCGTAAGTTTGATTTCTATGTCTGTGTGTTTCTTTCTGTTTTGTAGATAAGTTCACTTGTAATTTTTTTGTTTGTTTTTTAGATTCCACATATAAGCAATAACATATGATATTTATCTTCATCTGGCTAACTCAATTAGTATGATAATCTCTAGGTCCATTCAGGTTGCAGCAAATGGCATTGTTTCATTTTTTTACGGCTGAGTATCACATTGTATATATATAAAATTTATATACACACATATATATACATACAGTATATATATGTGTGCACATATATATGTGCATGTGTATATATATATATGTGTTTGTATGTGTGTGTGTGTGTGTGTTCTTCCATATCTTGGCTATTTTAAATGTTGTTGCAATGAATATCGGGGTGTAAGTATCTTTTCAAATTATACGTTTCTCCAAATATATGTGTAGGAGTACTGAATCATATGGCAACTCTATTTTTAGTTTTTTAAAGAACCTGAATACTGTGTTCCATAGTGGCTGTACATATTGACATTCCCACTAACAGTTTAGGAGGGTTGCTTTTTCTCTACACTTTCTCCAGAATTTATTTGCACACTTTTTCTTTTGTCTTTTGTCTTTTTGGAGCCACACCCGCGCCATATAGAGGTTCCCAGGCTAGGGATCAAATCAGAGCTACAGCTGCCAGCTGGGTCCCAGCCATGTCTGTGATCTACACCACAGCTCACAGCAATGCTGGATCCTTAACCCACTGAGTGAGGCCAGGGATCAAACCTGCAGCCTATTGGTTACTAGTCGGGTTCATTAACCACTGAGCCACGACAGGAACTCTTCCAACTTGTACACTTTTTTATGATGGCCATTCTGACCAATATGAGATAATATCTCATTATAGTTTTCATTTGCATATCTCTAATAATTAGTGATGTTAAGCATTTTTTCATGTGCCTGTTGGACATCTGTATTTCTTCTTTGGAGAAGAATCTATTTAGATCTTCTGCCTATTTTTGATTGAGTGTTTTGTTTTGTTTTGTTTGATTTTTGAGCTATATGAGTTGCTTGTATATTTGGGGCATTAATTTCTTATCAGTCATATTGATTGCAAATATATTCTCCCATTCCTAACCCTAACCCTAACCCTAACCCTAACCCTTATCAGTCATATTGATTGCAAATATATTCTCCCATTCCATAAGTTGTCTTTTTATTTTTATTTATTTTTTTAGAGTTCCCTTGCGGTGCAAAAACTTTCAAGTTTAATTAGGTCCAATTTGTTTATTTTTCTTTTTATTTCCACTACTCCAAGAGAGATATCCAAAAATATATTGCTGCTCCTCATGTCAAATACTGTTCTGCCTATGTTTTCCTCTAGGAGTTTTATAGTATTGAACCTTACATTTAGGTCTTTAATCCATGTTGAGTTTATTTATGTGTGTAATATTAGAAAATGTTCTAATTTCATTGTTTTCCAAGCACCACTTATTATAGAAACTGACTTTTTTCCATTGTATATTCTTGCCTCCTTTGTCATATATTAGTTGATCATGAGTGTGTGGGCTTATTTCTGGGCTTCTGTACTGTTTCACTGATCTATATTTGTTTTTGTGTCTGTACCATTCTGTGCTGGTTACCATAGCTTTGTAGTATAGTCTAAAGTCAGGGAACCTGATTCCTCCAGGTGTTTTTCTTTCTCAAGATTGCCTTGGCTATCCAGTGTCTTTTATGTTTCCATAAACATTTTATTTTTTTGTTGTTGTTGTTCTAGTTTTGTAAAAAATCCCGTTGGTAATTTAGTAGGAATTGCATTTGCTCTGTAGATTGCCTTGGTTAGTACAGTCATTTTAACAATATTACTTTTTCCAATCAAATAATACAGTACATACTTATATCTGTGTGTCTTCTTCAATTTCTTTCATTAGCATCTTACAGTTTTCAAAGTACAGGTCTTTTGCCTCCTTAGGTAGATTTGTTCCTAGGTATTTTATTCCTTTTGATGTGATGTAAATGTTTTTTTTTCTAACTTATCTTTCTGATCTTTTGTTGTTAGTGTATAGAAATTCAACAGATTTCTATCTATTAATTTTGCATCCTGCAATTTTACCAAATTCATTAATTACCTCTAGTAATTTTCTGGTCTCTTAAAATTCCAATCTAAGAAAGCAAACAACTTGATAAACATGCAATTAAAAATGATCAAAAGACCTGACAGATACCTAACTAAAGAAGGTACTTATATCTTTTCTTTTGTATTTTTAGGGCTGCAACCATGGCATATGGAAGTTACCGGGCTAGGGGTTGAATCAGAGATTTAGCTGCCCGCCTACCCCACAGGCACAGCAACACAGGATCCAAGCCAAGTGTAAGACCTACACCACAGCTCATGGCAATGCCAGATCATCAACACACTGAGCAAGTCCAGGGATTGAACCCACATCCTCATGGATCCTAGTCAGGTTTGTTAACCACTGAGGCATAATGGGAACTCCCCAAAGATATATAGATAGTAAATAAGCATATGAAAATCTGCTTCATATCATAGTCATTGGGAAAATTAAAATTAAAATTAAAGAGGTACTGCTACACACCAATTAGGATCACCAATATCCAAAACATAAACAACACCAAATTATGATGAGAATATGGAGCAACACGAACTCTCTTTTAACTCTCATTTAGGAACACAAAATTACAGTTACTTTGGAAGACAGTCTGGCTCTTTCTTATAAAATGAACATTTTATTTTTATATGAACCAGGAGTTACACTCACTGATATTTATTTACTCAAACAAGTTGAAAACATATGTGTATGCAAAACCTCTCACACACACAGTTTATAGCAGCTTAAATTATACTTGTTAAATGTTGGAGGCAACCAAGATGTCCTTCAGTAGGTGAATATATAAATAAATTATGCTACATGAAGACAATGGAATATTATACAGCACTACAAAGAAGTAAGGTTTTAAACCATGAAAAGACATGGATAAATCCTAAGTGCACAATACTAAGTGAATGAAGTCAATCTGAAAAGCCTAAATAGTGAATGATTCCAACTATATGACATTCTGGAAAAGTTAAAACTATGGACACAATAAAAAGATCATTGGTTGCTAATGATTAAGAGGGAAGGTAGGATGAATAAGCAAAACACAGAGGGTTTGTAGGGCAGTGAAACTATTATGTATTATACTGTAATGATGGTTACATATCATTGTGTATTTGCCAAAATCCATCAACATGCAACACCAAAAGCAAAGTGAGACTTTTGGCCAATAATGATGTAAATACATGTTCATCTGTTATAAAAAATGTACCACTTTGATACAGATGTTGCCCTTGCTATTCAATTTTGCTGTGAACATAAATCTGTTCTAAAAATAGTCTGTTTAAAGAAGAAAATATGATTTACAAAATTCATGTAACTAAATATGAAATATACTTTATTAGATTTAAACCAAGAAACTTTTGAGTATAGCCACATAATTATTGATATTACCATTTTAATTATCATTTTTCTGACTTAGTAAGGCACTAAAATATATGAAGTATGCTGTATTAAGTAAAAGATATTTCTCCAAGAGTACATCATTCTTAGGTTCCACAAGATATCATCTATGAAACTATATTCTGCATTTACTCTTACTTGAATATGAAGGTATATAAGGGGTTATACTTACTCCATGTCAGCATTTCAATATTACAGTTCATAAGGTTACAGTTATTAAAAACTAATGTCAAAAAAATTCCAACATTATTAATTAAGTTATTTAAAGAAGAGTCTTTCTTAAGACTCAGTAGGTCTCTTTGAAAATTCATAAAAGTAAATATCCCAGGTTAAAGTACTTGGATATTGTCAACATAAAGCCAAATAATTGTTTCAGTATTATAATTGATATATTTATAATTGTTAGAAATGGAACAGTATCTGGATTTACCATTAAATGCTTAATTACATACACTTAAATTTTGGAAGAAAATCTATTCATTGTTCCTCATGTTGGAATAATAATACATATAGAAATCCCTTTAAATAGATCATATAACATAATAACCTATCACTAACTGGAAGTAAAACCATGAATGAATATGAATGCTTTTAGTGTTTTTTAGTTGTAATAATAAGAAATACTTTTTACATGTTTCTAAATTGAGCCATAAAATATACTATATGTTTTTGAATTATAAATATGAGATTTTAAACATGAGATCGGTATGCAGATAGTACCACGAGCATGTCATTTAAATGGGGTATTTTTATCTTTGTTGTTTATCTATTTAATACTTTATTGCATATTTCACAATTAGAATCAAGCTTGGTACATGATAGACACCAAATAGATATTTACCCAATTAATGTGTAAATGAAAGTTTGAATAAATGAATAAATGTTTATATTTACAACCAAAATAATTTACTCTAATACCATTAGAGTCCAACTTTTAGAATATAAATTCCAAGGAAATTAAAATTAAATTTAAACCTGAAATTTCTAGGAAGACAAATTAATTCGAATGTTAACAATATGGCATAGTATACATCAAAGTATAACTCTTTTATTACCAAATTCCTAGAAATGTTGGACATGATAAAATCTCATTTTAAGTGCATAGCTAAGTTCAGAATAAAATAAAGGTTATTTATTGTGCCTAAACATTTCTCCAAAGAAGACATGTATATAGCTAGTAGGTACATGAAAAGATACTCGACATCACTAATTATTAGAGAAATGCAAATCAAAACTAGAATGAGGTACCACCTCACACCAGTCAGAATGGCTATCATTAATAAGTCTACCAATAACAAATGCTGGAGAGGGTGTGGAGAAAAGGGAACCCTCCTACACTATATGTGGGAATGTAAATTGGTACAACCACTATGGAAAACAGTATTGAGGTTCCTCAGAAAACTAAATAGAGAACTACCATATGATCAAGCAATCCCACTCCTGAGTATATATCTGGACAAAACTATAATTCAAAAAGATACATGCACCCCTATGGTTATGGAAGCACTATCCATAATAACCAAGGCATGTAAACAACCTAAATGTCTATTCACAGATGAATGGATTAAGAAGATATGTTACCTATACACAATGAAATACTACTCAGCCATAAAAAAGAACAAAATAATGCCATTTGCAGCAACATGGATGGAACTAGAGACTCTCATACCAAGTGAAGTAAATCAGAAAGAGAAAGACAAATACCATATGATATCATTTATATGCAGAATCTAAAATATGGCACAAATGAACCTATCTATAGAACAGAAACAGACTCACAGACACAGCGAGCATACTTGTGGTTGTCAAGGGGGAGAGGGGACAGAGTGGAATGCAATGGCGATCTGGGGTTAGTAGAGGCAAACAATTACATTTAGAATGAATAAGCAAGGAGGTCTTGCTGTATAGCACAGGAAACTATATCCAATCACTTACGATGGAACATGACAGAAGATATATGAGAAAAAGAATATATGCATATATATATATATGAAAGACTGGGTCACTTTGCTGTGCAGCAGAAACTGGCACAACATTGTAAATCAACTATACTTTAATACAATTTTTTAAAAATATGATACTAAGGTTATTTTAGGAGTCAAAATGTAAAATAGAAGAGAGGATAGATAAAGAAATTAGTGCTATTCTCAGGGCGTTAGCACATCTCATAACACACTACAGAAATCCAACTGCTGCTTTAAATTATGTGCATGCATAACTGATAAAATAAATAAAAAGCAATATATTTAGAGTTAAGAATTATTATTATAAAGAATTATAAAGAAAAAAATAAGAGAGAAAATGGAGAAAGGAAGGAAAGAAGGAAGAAAAGAGAAGAAAGAAAGGAAGGAAGAGGGAAGGAAGGAGGGAGAGGAGAAAGGAGGAAGAAAAGGGGTGTAAAAAAAGAAAAAAAGGAGGAAGAAAGAAAAGAAAAAGACAAGAAAAAGGAGCATAATGAGGATACTTCCATTGTTTATAGTTTTAAACTGAGGAAGATGTCCTTATTTCATCTTGCCATCCGGAGGTGACAGTGGGAACAAAATGTGTAACATTTACCTATTAGTAATTAGACATTATGAACAAAAAAGTGTAGAACTTTTCTAATTATATGCTTTTGCAGGTTGTAATTTTTTTCTAGAGCACAAATAGTCATGAGTGATCTCAGACATCTTCCCAGGCCTTTTACCACATTGCTGGTATTTCAGTTCGGAAGTATGTTTACCCTTTACAATTTATTCAACCAAAATACCTTGTGTTCCTATTAAAATAGTCTTCTAGGATCCACTGGCATACAATGGTAAGATACATTTTTACTGTCAAACTTCTACAGTCTAGGGAAAGAGGAGGCAAAAATTCAAGTTAACATGATAAAACGCTAACAGTAATATTTGAATGTGTTAGAAAAAAATGGACTATTTCAGGTTCAAACCTAAAGAATACAGAAAGTTCTTCATGGAGCTAGCATTTGAGCTGAATATCGATGAATATGAATATCATCTTGCACTTTCACCCTCACTTTTGTTTTTCTCTAAATTATGAGTATATCTTGATGATGGAGGAGAGCTTATAAATGGAGAGTGAATTTTGGGACAGACTTAGGTAGAATGAGCATTGGTAAATTGTAATAATCAGAGGGACAGAATACCTACCAGTATCATGTAGGGATGTAGAAACCCCAAGTCTCACAAGTAGCATGAGATGATAAGGAGAAACAAAGTCTTTAGAAAATGAGTGAGGAAGTACTAATCTGTGTAAGATCTTTTTATTCTGTCATGAGTAGCTAATTGGTTAGAAGTTTTGGAGAATGGTGTCAGTAGTGATCAGAGGTAATATTAAAAGGAAATATTTAGTGAGCAATAACTTCATTAACATTTTGTATGTGCTTATAGAAGATGATAAGTGCTGTTATAAACTGGTTGTGCATAATAACTCACTTATCCTCCCAAGGACACCGTGAAGTAATTTATATTAATTTCACAATTTTCTCATTTGATAAAATTTTTGAGAGATGCTATGAAGTTTAGAAGCCCTATGTTGAACCATAGGAGATAATAACCAAGGGCTTGCCATTGTTACCTGTATCACTCATTCATTCTTTGAGCAGTACTGTATGTCTAAAATTGATTCTAAATGTTGTCATTCACTGTTGACTCAGCAGTGTATATGATGCATAGTGTCCCTGCCTCAGATGTAAAGTGAGGTAACAGAGTTGAGTATTTTATGAAATATTTTATAAATAAATATTTTGTAAAATAGGTCTCAATAACAAAGCTGTCTCTGGAGCTGATAAATTGTCTTTTCTAATTAGTCAGTGGTTCTTTGATACCAATATTTAAAAAAACATGAGCATGACCTACAGATTTTAGGACTTATCCTTTAGGAGAAAGTGTTATCCTGGTTACCTTCATTCTGTATTACATGTGTCAGAAATAAATATCATCATAATGTTTGCATCCAGAGTTTGCCTTATGAATTTTGGGAATATCTAAGATCATCTGTAACAATTATAATAGAATAAAGCTTTGAAGAGGCTGGAATTGAAGGACTTAGAGGCAGGGGAATTGTGTTAGCAAGTATAAAGCAAAATATATACTCATAATTTAGAGAAAAACAAAAGTGAGGGTGAAAGTGAAAGATGATTTTCATACAGATCAGACATTCTTCTCAGGTAAGTGAGCTGCTGCTCAGTTGACCTTGAGAAAATATGTATATGTTAAATTAAATAACAAAAGTGAAGGTAAGAGCACTACCTTTACTCTACTGAGGGTGACTGATCAGACAATAAAATTTACCAAATCATGGTGAGGGATCAGATGATATATCTCTCCAATGTCAGGGAAAAAAAAAAAAAAAACACCGTGATTTTGTATAATAAAAGATAGTGGAGGTAACAGAAAATGGACTCTCCAAAGTGAAGATAGGAAATACAGGAAAAAATGATGAACAATATCTAGGTTTTTGTTTCCCTGACTGTGAAAGATTTTAGAGATTAGGTCAGGTAAAGTATGAGTGGAAGCCACAGTGTTACTGAGGACTATTAACATCTGTGACAGAGAAGTTAATAAAGTTTCCATGAATAAAATCATTGGGAATGAGAGTGGTAGAAAGACTTGAGTAGGTAGTGAGAAAAAAATATTTCAGAATGAAACACATGAGAAATAGAACATTTCTGATAAACACACATTATACTATTAGTTATTTGTTGGTTGCTTATAGTGAAGATTGCTATATTTTAAAAATTTAAGGAATATCAAGACCATACTTTTAGGAGCATTCACTGTGCACTTTTAAGATATTAAAAAAGAAGGATGAGTTGAATAAGAAAATTGTGATCTATGAGCCAAAATCATTGAAGGAAGTGCATGAATATCCTGGAGTTTGGGAAATGATCACTGAGGGTAAAAGTGGGATCAGGACGAAAATACCTTGGAATGGGGTTGTTCAGAGACAGTAGGTCTAGTGGAAGAGAGAGCTAAAGCATATTCTATTCTTTTACCAAAATTGTGAGTATTGAAAAAAGATTGGAAGGAAGAGCAGCTTACTTTGAAGAGCAATTTAAAGATATAAGAAGACTGTAATAACATAATTAATGAAAGATTGTATATGAATAGAAAAATTAAAATGATAAGGGAGTTTGTTAGTGATAAAAGATTTTTCAGAGAGTGATTATACAATTTAAGTGTGAGAGAATCACATTCTAATGCACCGTATTTACACTTTGACTTAATACATCAAAACAGAAGAAGAACCATTGAAATTTAGTAACTTGCTGTTCATCACAACATATACTTATTTTTTCATTCAAAGATAATAAGGGCATAATATTCTACCAGGCTTTTTATAATGTCTCTCAAGTATTTGAACTTTGCCACTGGCACAGTAAAAATTCAAACACTATCAAATAAATTCAAGAGTCCACAAAAAATAATACAAGATTGTTAATGAGTTTTGTGGATTAAACCTGCCTGGAATCATAATGATCTAAATCTTATTGTTATGAGATATTTATATTCTAGTCCATGTAAGTCATTAACAGAAGAAATCATATTCAATATACTGTTATATAAACTTCAAATACCAGTCACCTGGAACTTCTGGTTTACTGACTGTCAAAATGACAAAAATAAAATATTACTGTGACTGTTAATGAATGAAGCTTAATATAGTACTTAATGTGCTAGAAAATAGGTTTAATTACAAATGGCATTTACTTGTTTTGGAGTAGCAGGTTATATATTGCAAGGTTAATAAGGTAAAAATATTAGAATACTAATTAGTCATTACATATTCTGAGAACTAAAAAGAACTATCATAAATGGTATAAACTTAAATTTTAGGGAAATCATAGATATATTTAGTATCTTTCAGTTATAAAAATATTTCATGTTTCTAGAAATCAAAAGCAAATTAATCAGTTCAACCTCAGTAACCCTGCATTTCACTTAAAACTCTACACATATTTATATGTTAACCCTGTTCCAATCCTTTCTCATTACCAAAGATAAAGATAAACCAAAATAGTAAAGATGGCTTGTTATAAATTATGAAATATCTAACACTTTTTATTTTGAGTATGTTTGCCAATATCAATGCACCTGTAAAAGGTTTAAATAAACTTCTATTAAGTTGTCTTAGTGGGATTCTTTGATATTTGTTTAAAGTAGTTGAATATCAGCCTCTAAATATGCCATCCCAGGTATGTGTGTATGTAGATACATACACAGTTGACCCACAAACAACATGGGAGTTAAGAGCGCTGACCCACTGAGCAGTCAAAAATCTGCACGTAATTTCATACTCCATATTGGAGGTTTCACATCTGCTATTAAACCAACCACAGATGGTATAGTGCTATACTTACCAAAAAAAAAGTCCATGTGATAAGTGGACCTGCACAGTTCAAACTCATGTTGTTCAAGTGGCAGCTGTCCATTATTTCTACTTAAGTGTGTTTTCTAAAGCAGTTCAATTTAAAGAGAAAGTACAAAGTTTAAGACTGAATGATAATGAAAAAAGATACTTTACAGACACTTTAGTTATTTATAAAATATTACTTGTGAGCTAGTTAAAATTTTAGTCTTTTAAATTTCATACAGGATAAATATATTTTTGATAGTAGTTTCCAAATTACATTGAGTGTGAAAATCACTAGAATCTATGTTACATAAAATACATAAAAAAGTAGAGGCCTTTCCCTTGGAGATTTCTTTAACAGTTATAACTCAGCTATATGTATTTTTAATAGAGTCTTCAGGTGATTCTTATGCTTGATATTATTTCAAAACTATGGAGTTCCTGTCATAGTGCAGCGGAAGCAAATCCGACTAGGAACTATGAGGTTGCTGGTTCATGCCCTGGCCTCGCTCAGTGGGTTAAGGATCCAGCCTTGCCATGCACTCTGGTCTAAGTCGCAGATGCAGCTCGGATCCTGCGTTGCTGTGGCTGTGGCATAGTCCGGCAGCTACAGCTCTGATTAGACCCCTAGCCTGGGAACCTCCATATGCTACAGGTGTGGCCCTAAAAAGACACACACACAAAAATACTTCAAAACTATTGGTTTATGGCATACTTTACTAATGTCATGAAATTGCATTATATGCGACCATTTTTCAAATATTTGCAAGGAGAGTTCCCAAGAAATCTAAAAAGAAATAATTTGACAACAGTTTATATAAACATTTTTTACAGAATAGAGCTTTTGAATATACTTAAAATATTTAAAAATATGCAAAATCTAGAGGGAGTAAATTTAGAACCTTTAATGTGTTCAAAATATATTAAAATATCATTTTGTTTTAAATAAATCACATACTATATTTGTATTATTTTTATAGTCATAGTAAAACATTAACCAGGACTATGGTTTCCTATAAAAAGGGGTTTTAAACTATGTATTTACTTCATAAAGATTAATATATTTTCTAAATATTCTGAATATAATATATCAATTTCTATATTCCAGATAAAAAAGTAGTTTGGGTAAATTATTTGCATAATTTAAGATCAAGAAAAACGATTTTGACAATTACTGAAGTTTTGATTGCTTCAAGAAATCAAGATTTTTTTCATATAATTGTTTTAATCCAACGCTTAATTATAGTTCATTGGTCAGTTTTACAGACACACTCAGGAGCATAGCTTTAAGATGTATACAAAGGTAGCAAGTTATAAGAAGCGGAAGAAGGAAATGAGATTAAACTAAATACAATGTGGAGTTCTCTTGTGGTACGGTAGGTTAGGGATCTGGTGTCGTCACTGCAGTGGCTTGGGTTGCTTCTCTGGCTCAAGTTCAATCTCTGGCCCAGGAACTTCTATATGCCATGGGCACAACAACAATAACAACAAATTAAAAAAAAAAAAAAAAGAGAAAGAAAAAAATACCATGATTTAAAGTAAATATGATGTAATATTGGTGAATTTAGGGATATGATATCATACCCCTGATGCTTTGCTAGATTCAATAATACACTATTATAGAAGAGAGACCTTGTTTTATCATTTTGCCCTCTGGTAAAAGTGTTTCCTATTGGGGATACATATAAAACGAGCAAGTAAAGGAGCAAGGTCTCAAATGCAAAGTATCCTGGGTCACGCTGCAACTATTGAGATTAATCCATCTAGGATCTAGAAGTTGTTGATAATATTAATTTGTGCTACTCTCATTCTCCCTATTGAATATGGGTTTCTCTCCTTTTTTTTTTTTTTTTTTTGAATATGGGTTTTTCATCTCATCCCTTAGGGTAAGGAAATGTCCATCTTAGTGTGCCAGAACAATATGGTGGTTTTAATAGTGGAAACATCCAAGTTTAAATAATACAGACATAATCAATACAAACTGTCGAACAGATCTTGTCCATGGAGAATAAAGAAAATCAGATAGCTTATTTAGTAATGTGAACACGAAGTCTTTTGTCAGTATTCAGGGATTTAACTGTGGACTTTGTCAAAGGTAATCTGAATGACTGAGGCAGTTATTACATTAGCTCTATTCTAATACCCTCTTGGGAAAATTCAGATCTTAGAGGAATTGCAAAATGAAATACCTTTACCTCTGTGATAAAAAGGGTGTTTTCTTTTTATCTTTTGTTTATTTTATTGAAGTATAGTTGACTTACAATGTTGTGTCAATGTCTGTTGTATAGCAAAGTGATTCATTTATACATATACACATATCCATTTCCATATATCTTATCATAGAATATTGAGTAGAGTTCCCTGTGTTATATAGCAGTTTCCCATTGACCATCCACTCCATAGGGTGCATGTGCCAATCCAAAGCTCTTATTGTGACTATATAGTTTAAAAAATTATTTTCTTTCTGACTTTTTAAATTAGATTGAAAATTTTAGATTATAGAGATGTTTTATAGAAGCCGAATATTTGATTTAACTGCCTAGAAAAGATTTTTATCAGCACTATATGCACAAAATAGTATTAAGATAATAGCTTCCCTTTTGACTTTCTCAACTCACAAAAATAAAAAAGAACAAATGTAAAAATTTTAAAGTCAAAGATAAGATTACATCTGGATCTTACCATTTGCAAAAGCATCAATACCCATATGTAATTTTTTCCTCTCTCATGTTTATATCCAGGTACACAATGAGGGGGTGATTGATGATATACATGAGCTGTTGTCCACATGACCACTACCGTCATCACATTTTGCACTCAGAGAACCAACCTGAATGCAACCTAATCTTCCATCATTTTAAAATGTCTCTAGATGACAAGATCAACTAAGACAATTTGATGGAAAGATTATTGAGATCCTACTTGTATGTACAACTTAATGAGCATGTAAACTTTGCAATTTTATGTCCATGAGATATTATTACTACTTGCCCACTGTAGTAATTACATAATTGTGTGATAACATTTACTTAATTTTTCCTAAAGATCTCTCAAATTTAATTAATGAGAATCTAACAGAATATGTTATTACAACATAATAGAGAGTTTTGAAGAAATAATCTAGACAAGTGCTTAGAAGACTGAAAAATAATTCACAGATATTATTATTATTATTATTATTATTATTATTATTATTGCTTTTTAGGGCCATACCCATGGCTATTATTATTTTATAATTATTTTTACTTCTAATCATTTTGGCTACTTTTCAGCATATTATTACCTAGCGAGGCTCATTATATATTTCAAGTTATTTGATCTACTATTACTCTGTTATGCTATAATAGAAATCTGTTTTACATTGAATAGTGGAGAATAAATATAAAGCCTAATTTCAAAAAAATCACCAATACACCTTTACTTTCATTTGAAGTCTACGAACTTGTGTAAAAATGACAGTAGAGGAGGAAGGACCTTCTATTTATAGAAGTGTCAAAGAACATAATTTTCTGTCAGGACATTCCTTGTGATCCTAGGGGGAAAAAAATCTATTGAGAATGGGGAAAAAAGCAGCAACTACTTAGCTCCAGAGAAATGTGTGTCACATGTTTGGCAAGAGACTTACTGAAAAATTCACAAAGACTAATAAAACTGTGAAAGAAAGTATTTTATAGAGTGGGTGCTTCAACATAGAAAGAATAATATTAAATGCATTGATTTAAAATTCAATAAAACCACAGGAAAGTCAGAGGCAGTAGTTATTTTTTTAATTTTATTTTTATCATTTTATTTTAATTGAAGTAGAGTTGACTTACAATAATGTGTTTCAAGTGTATAACAAAGTGATTCAGTTACATATATATATATATATATATATATATATATGTAGATATATATATTCTTCAGGTTATTTTCCATTGTAGGTTATTACAAGATACTGAATATAGTTTCCCATGCTATACAGTACAACATTACTGTTTATCTATTTTATGTATAGCAGTTTGTATCTGCAAATGCCAATTTATCCCTCGCTCCTTTCCCCTTTCCTAACCATAAGTTTATTTTCTATATCTGTATGTCTTTTTCTGTTTTGTAAATAAGTTCATTTGTATCATTTTATAGATTCAACATATAAGTGAAATCATAGATTTGTCTTTTGTGTCAGATTTACTTCACTTAGTACGATAATCTTAAAGTCCATCCATATTGCTTCAAATGGCATATTTCATTATTTTTTATGGCTAAGTAATATTGCATTGTACACACATACATACACACACACACACACACACCACATCTTTATCCATTGCTCCATCAGTGGACATTTAAGTTGTTTTTTGTCTTGGCTATTGTAAATATTGCTACTATGTATACTGGGGTACATATATCTTTTCAAATTATGTTTTTTTCCAGATGTATGCCCAGGATTGGATTTTGAATCACATGGTAATTCTGTTATTTAGATTTTTAAGGAACCTCCGTGATGTTTTCCATAGTGGTTATACCAACATACATTCCCACCAGCAGTGTAGGAAGGTTTCCTTTCCACAAAACCCTCTCCAGAATTTATTATTTGTATAAATATATATAACTATATAACTATATATATATATATATGTATTTATTTATTTTATGGCCACACCTGCAGCATATGGAAGTTCCTAGGCTAGGAGTCAAATCAGAGCTGCAACTGCTAGCCACAGCCACAACCATAGCAATGCAGGATCCGAGCACCATCTGGGACCTACTCCACAACTCACAGCAATTAGCGAGACCAAGAATTGAACCTGTATCCTCATGGATGCTAGTGAGGTTTGTAGCCCACTGAGCCACAATGGGAAATCTTATTATTTGTAGATTTTTGATGATGGCCATTATGAGTGTTGTAAGGTGATACATTATTATAATTTTGATTTGCATTTCTCTAACAAGCAGTGATAGTAAGTATATTTTCATGTGCCTGTTGGATATCTGCATGTCTTCTTTGGAGAAATATCTATTTAGGTCTTCTGCCCATTTTTTGATTGAGTTGTTTTTTGTGTGTTATTGAGCTGTATGAGCTATTTGCTTAAATTTTAGAATTTAAACTCTTGTCAGTCACATAATTCACAAATATTTTCTCCCATTCTGTAGGCTTTTTCCTTTTGTTTATGCTTTGCTTTACTGTTAAAAGTCTTATATGTTGGATTAGGCCTCATTTGTTTATTTTTGCTTTTATTTCTATTGCCATAGAACACTGACCTAAGAAAACATAGATATGATTTATATCAGATATTTGTTTGCCTATATCCTCTTCTAAGAGTTTTATTGTGTCATGTCTTATATTTGTCGGTAAGCCATTTTGAGTTTTTGTGTATAATGAGAGGGAGTGTTTTAGCTTTACGGATTTTAATGTGGCTGCCCGTCTTTCTACTGTTCCCAACACCGCTTGTTAAAGAGATTGTCTTTTCTCCCTTGTATATTCTTGAAATAGCAGTAGTTTTGACCTTATATAGTTTTAGGCCAAACATTGGATTTAAATAAGAAATCAAGTGGCCTGGACATTTTAACACAAAGGGGTAAATATAATCTTACAGTGATCCTACCATATAATAGGATAGGATTTATAGTTAAAACACCCCATAATAAGTCCATACACAAGTTGACTTGATAGAGTGAAGGGTAATTGTTATAAAGATATATACTTTTATAGAAAAAATATAAATCTAAGACTGTAAAGAATAAAAGATGACAAAGAGAAGCCTCTTCTTCCAGTCCCAGACCAGTATATCTCCCATACCCCAAGTGCAAGTGACACATATTGCTCCCCTTCCTCTTAAAATTCCAAAGGGTTTTATAATCTCAAACATTGCTGTGGTATTTTTCTTCTAGTATGCGCTGTAGTCAATAACAAGATGTCCACTCCTATTTTTCATTCGGAGGTTATTGCGCTAAAGGATTCTAATGCTTTTCTCCTTTCCAAATAAAACAAAAGAAACAGCAAAACAAAAAATTTCTGTGAAATATTATGTAGATTTGATTCCAGTCTGTGACACATCTATTAGTCTGCCTCTCTGGCTCACTGGAGCTTCTACAGGGAAACATTGCCTTCATTCACTTCTTGGTCTGTTTGGTTGATATTGGCCAGACACTCTGCTCTGTACTGGTCCTGGGCATATAGGACTGGGGAAAGATCTTGGCACATGAAGGAAACAGTGAGTTAAATTTTGGGCTAAGAGAAAACATAGGTTGTTGCTAGAAAACCTTAATAAGCCATGTTTAAAATTGGGAGTTTGATCTTAAATGAATGGCTATTCATTGAAGTATCTTAAGATTTTAAATCCCACAATTAGATTTGTAATAGATGATGAAAAATGGATCTATGAAAGGGAGGGGGAATGCTTAAATATGGACAGATTAATTGGACATTGATTTTAAAAGGCTGTTAATTAAGAAGCTATTAATTTAAAGACCTGATTCAGGATTGTGGCTGTATCAGTGGAGATACATGGATGGATTCAAGAATAATGTAATTCAAGTATCATAGTTAGACATGATTATGTGTTTCTTATGATAGTCCTGATTGTATATACATTTTCCTTTGTCAGTTTGGTGAATATCTAGTTTTTTCAAGACTCACTTCAAACAGTACACACAAGATTCAGTTTATGGATCACACCAGATTGGAACACTTGCCTTCATATCTGCCCTAACATAGACTTGTATGATCCCTCCCCTTGGTCGTCTAGGTTTTTGCTCTTGATGCTCCTACTACTGCCACTGAGGAGTCTGTGACACCACTACTCCTGATGGCTATCCTTGCTTCCAGACACACCATATAGAGCCACACCTCACACAGATGTTCTTGCCACCTCCAGCCTCCAGATCTGGGACATCATTCTGATCTGACTTGAAAAGCGGCAAGACTCAACAGGTGTTCCACATGAATGCCTGCAAATGACGTAGAAGTATTAGCTCATGGTGGCAAAATTTTAATAATCAACATGAGAGCCGTTAGAAAAATGTGCCTGCCTTTATCTTCCCTTTGCTCCACAGACCACTTGGGGAAGGAGTGAAAAGGGGCAAAACAGCTTGTCAGGAAAGTATTGCCAGCTTCGTGTGTTCTTCCTTGCTTCAGTCTCTTTTGCTCCTTCCCAGGGATTGTATTCCCTAGCAAAGTCTTATCAGAAAGCTTTTGCCCTAATGTCTTTGTTTTCTGGGGATTCTAGTCTAAGTCCTTAGCTTTTATTCAAATTTCTTTAAATTTGGTGGGCATGACTTATGCATGGCAATAAGTCTTCCAAGAAAAGTTAAGAAATAAAATATTGATACTTTTGAAAATGGAAGAACAGACCGTAAACTTATTTCTAATATTTCAATAGACAATTGAGCAAATACATATTTACCATTGTGTTGGTCTAAATCATGAGTGTTCACCACATAATTCAAATAGTGGATAGAATTTAGTCTTATTCAAACTGATAATACACAGTTATTTAGCTATGAGTCACTAGAATCTTTTTTTCCCCAATTTCTTTGTTTCAAACATAAATACAGTTTTTATAATTTAACACCTCAGGATTAACACAAAATTGCTCAAAAATTATTTTAATCTGGTAATGGTTGTTCCTATGGTTGCACTGAAACTTGATCATTGGCAAAGATTTGTTAAACTAGTACAAATGACTCTTTCTTTTGTACATTTCCCCCATCTCCTCTATACATACATTTTCCAGTCACTGAGTTATTTCAAAACAAAGGAAAAATAAATAAATCAGTAATTCAAAAACACTGTTGATGCCTTAAATTTTAACTGGCTCAGTATTAATGGGTTTTATTTTCATGAAATTTGACTACTTCAAAACAATTAAATTTTTCATTTGCCTCTATACTTAATTCTAATTTGGTGACTTAGCACATGGTAGTGAGTATACAAGTGTCTATATTGAAATGTCCAAAGAACAATGGGCACAAGTGTATGTGTTCATAAACCAAGAGATTGTACATTTATAGTTCAGTTTATAGTTCAGTTATTTCCTACTAGTAATGCTCCAGCAATATTATGTTCCTTCTATCTTCTAATTAGTGTTGGTTAAACAGAAATTTCTTATTTGGAAATTACATTTGTTTGCTGCTACTTGGCACTTCAGTTATTACTGTTCATTTTATCAATTTAAATAAAATCACAATATACTTGATAGCATGATTAGACTTCTGAAAATTATAGTTAAATCTTGATAATAATTGCAGTTGTCTTCCATATATGTAGAAAACAATCATTTTTGCCACTTGAGTGATTTTAATATAACTTCTATCTCTTTTAATAATCTTTCCTCCTTTACAGTCTCTTTCATTTTTGTGGCACTTAAAGGCAGATTATGATGATTTCATATTTAGTAAACATACACTTAAAGACCTTTTCTAGAAAAGGTACTCCCTTCTCACTCTGCTGTCATTTCTATGGTACTTGAACTTTTACCAATGTAAATTATTTTTAAAATCTTCTGTTTATAAACAGATTGCTATTTTATGATCATATAAAATTTATTTTGGTAAAAATCTTTTTTTTTCAGTAAAAGAAGACACTCAGCTATTCCAAAAAGATGTCGGTAGAGAGAAATTATGGTCAGACAAATATTTTCTCGGGTGTACTTCTCTGGTATAGCACCTACACAGGAAAAGCGTGACTAACGTTCAAAATATCATCTTTCAGAGTAGTATCTCTAAGTTTGGAAAGTATGTCTAAATTTAGAAAATGGGATTATATCAGCTGTATCAAATAGTTACTACACAGTTTCAAAACTGTGTCAACTCTTTCTTCTTGGCCTTTAATCCCATTAGTATGCCTAGACCCTAGAAGAGATATCTTAATTTTGTCCTTGTCATTCTCATGCAAAGATTTTTATTAGCCAACACTTTCTAAAATATCACAAGCCATCTAGTTAGTATCAGAATTCCACATCCCATTGATAGTGGCTTGGAAGCTTCTCAGGATGTAAGCAATTGTGTATAAATTACAAAAGTCAGTTTTGGTCCATGGCCCCCCTTTAGGATCCAGATGTCATTTGATTTTGTGCTTTCTTGTGGCACCTTTGGTGACCAGGGATATATTCCACAAATGTGTTTTTTCATAGCCCTTATCCCAAACAAAGTGTGTCTGTACCATATCCTCTTGCTCCTTTGGGCTAATCATTAATTTGATATATTATGCTCAGCTCTGGGCAAGCAAGAATGATAGCATAAGCTTAACCACCTACCTTGGAATAGTTGAAAACAGAAACCTTCTCATCCTTTTTAGCTCAAGCAGGAAAATCAGAGGCTACCTCCATTCCTCTCTATCAGATTTGTCTTCATCTGCCTTATTTCTGTATTCTGGCATTATTGTACCTATTTATCAGTTTAATTGCTCAACAAATTCTAGATGTGAGACAACTAATTTTCTACTTTGTAAAAGGAAATATTTAGTCATTCTTAACTAAAGTAAAGGACCTAACGTCATTATCTTTGAAAACAAGGGAGGAGGAAAGACAGAATAATATAATTTTTCATTGTCACTTTTTTATTTAATAAAATGTCAAGGAGCTTCATGAGGAAGAATGTGTTAATGGCATATTCAGCCAAAAATGGAGAATGTTGTAAATTCTACCTTGAATGACAGATGTCTGGAGGCAAGTCTGCTCTGGTTAATGGTCTTTTCATAATTTTGCCAAATTAAATAATGTCATTCACTCAGTTATGGAATACAGACCTTTACAATTTCATGTTAAAACATTTTTACTTTCTGTAAAAAAACAATAACTGAAAATCTCAATTAAATAGAGTCAGGAGATAAGAAGGAGGAAACTTCCATGCCCTGTGATGCTCGCAGAAACTAATAGGAAGAAAGATTCCTCTTCTTTCTTGGCAAGGACTCAGACAATGAAAAGCCACAAACTCTTTATTTACTATGGTCCTCCAAACTTCCTGTTCCTTTCTATAAAAGTATTCTCTTTCTCTAGCATTGGGGGGACGTGCATGTGTCTCACTATGGCTGCAGACCCAGAATTGCAATTTTCTTGAAATTCCTGGCAATGTCTTTGTTTTAAGTCAAAATGTTCTTATGGTTGATATTTAAGAGTGATCAGATTTGGGGGGTTGTCTGCAGTTTGACAGTGATGAAGGATGCAAACATGAAGTTGTCATTCTAAATACCATAGAATCTGAACATTCCTCATGATAAGTTATCTAAAGATGTACAACAACAGATATCTGAAATAGGGGGCAAGTTTGTGGTGATAAGCTGACACTTTTCTGATGATAGCCTGCTTGTGTTGGTGTTTGAAGGGACTTCAATTAGAAAGGGAATAAAATGCTACAGTGAGAGAAAGAACTCACCTTGAATTATATGTCTGATCAAAATAAACAACTTATATTTAGGTAGGAATCCATCATACATATGCTTTCAAGGATCTAACAAGCAAATACGACAGACAGATCTAATTTTAAACACATTCTACATTTCCCCCATTTTTGCACATATGGTAGCATAGTCTATACCATGTTCTGCAATTTTCTAAATAACAATTTATCTTGTAAATTATATCATACAAATATATATTGCCCAATAGTATACTGTAATTTTGATCTCTAAGTTCTTTAAATAAACACCTATTGAGAAAGATTTATGTTCTTTCAATCTTTAAGTATTATAAATAAGGCTATATTGAGTAGAGAATATATAAAATTTTTAAGAAGTAGAATTTATGATTACAGGAATGTACAATTATAATTTGGGTTGATTTTCCAAATGCCCTACAAAGAATTATATTAACTCATACTCCCATCAGCAACACTTGAGAGTGACCTTTGTCCTACAGACTCAACAAAGACAAGTGTTATCATACTTCTTAAGCTCTGACAGGATGATAATTTTAAAAATGATGTCAATGAAATCTGGATTAGCAATTTCTTAAAGTGATATTGAGTACATTTATCACATATATAGGATTTATGTTCTGTGAATTATTGATATTCTTTCATGCGTTTTTATTTGGTGATTAGAATTTTTATCTTTTTTTTTGGTCTTTTTCCCTTTTCTAGGGCCACTCCCATGGCATATGGAGGTTCCCAGGCTAGGGGTCCAATCAGAGCTATAGCTGCCGGCCTATGCCAGAGCCATGGCAACAAGGGATCTGAGCCTTGTCTGCAACCTATACCACAGCTCACGGCAATGCTGGATCCTTAACCCACTGAGCAAGGCCAGGGATCGAACCAGCAACCTCATGGTTCCTAGTCAGATTCGTTAACTGCTGTGCCACAATGGGAACTCCTATCCTTATTTTTAGTATAATAATTTTTATTTTTTATTATATCTGGTTTACAGTGTTCTACCAATTTTCTACAGTACAGTATGGTGACCCAGTTACACATACATGTATAGATATTTTTCCTCATGCTCATGCTCCATCATAAGTGGCTAGATATAGTTCCCATATGTGAGATGCTTCACATAGCAGGATTTCATTGCTTATCAATTCCAAAGGCAATAGTCTGCATCTATTAACCACAAGCTGCCAATCCATCCTCCTTCCTACCCCTCCCCCTTGGCAACCATAAGTCTATTCTCCAAGTCCATGATTTTCTTTTCTGTGGGAAGGTTCATTTGTGCCCTATATTAGATTCCAGATATAAATAATATCATATGGTATTTGTCTTTCTCTTTCTGACTTAATTCAGGTAGTATGAGAGTCTCTAGATCCATCCATGTTGCTGCAAATGATATTATTTTGTTCTTTTTTATAGCAGAATAGTGTTTCATTCTGTATATATACATCTTCCTAGTCCAATGGACATTTAGGTTGTTTCCATGTCTTGGCTATTGTGGATAGTGCTACAGTGAACATGTGGGTGTATGTGTCTTTTGCAAGGAAAGTTTTGTACAGATATATGACCAAGAGTGGGATTTCTAGGTCATATGGTAGTTCTGTGTATCATTTTCTAAGGTATCTCCATATTGTTCTCCGTAGTGGCTATACCAACTTACATTCCCATCAACAGTGCAGGAGGGTTCGCTTTTTCCACACCCCCACCAGTATTTGTTATATGTGAACTTATTAATGATGGCCATTCTGACTGGTGTGAGGTGGTATCTCATGGTAGTTTTGATTGGCATTTCTCTAATAACTGGGGATGTTGAGCATATTTCCTCTGCTTATTGAACATATGTATATCTTTGAAGAAATGTCTATTCAGGTCTTTTGCCCATTTTTCCATTGGGTTGTTGGCTTTTTTGCTGTTGAGTTGTATAAGTTGTTTGTATATTTTAGCGATTAAGTCCTCGTCAGGTGCATCATTTGAAACTATTTTCTCCCATTCTGAAAGTTGTCTTTTTGTTTTCTTTTTGGTTTCCTTTGCTGTACAAAAGCTTGTCAGTTTGATTCGGCCCCATTTGTTTATATTATTATTATTATTATTTTTGTCTTTTGGCCTTTTTCTAGGGCACCTCCCATGGCATATAGAGGTTCCCAGGCTAGGGGTCTAATTGGAGCTGTAGCCACTGGCCTATGCCACAGCTACAGCAATGCCAGATCCTAGCCACGTCTGAGACCTACACCGCAGCTCAAGGCAATGCTGGATCCTCAACCCACTGATCAAGGCCAGGGATCGAACCCGCAACCTCATGGTTCCCAGTATGACTTGTTAACCACTGAGACATGACGGGAACTCCTGCATTGGTTTATTTTTGCTTTTATTTCTGTTGCTTTGGGAGACTAACCTGAAAAATATTCATGATGTTGATGTCAGAGAGTGTTTGCCTATGTTTTCTTCTAGGAGTTTGATGGTGTCCTGTCGTATATTTAAGTCTTTCAGCCATTTTGAGTTTATTTGTGTGCATGGTGTGAGGGTGTGTTCTAGTTTCAATGCTTTGCATGCTGCTGTCAAGGTTTCCCAGCAATACTTACTGAAAAGACAGGTTTTTTTGCATTTTATGTTCTTGCCTCCTTTTTTGAAGATTAATTGACTATAGGTGTCTGGGTTTATTTCTGAGTTGTCTATTCTGTTCCATTGGACTATATGTGTATTTTGGTACCAGTACCACACTGTCTTGATGACTGTGGCTAAGTAATATTGCCTGAGGTCTGAGAGAGTGATGCCTCCTGCTTGGTTTTTGTTCCTCATCATTGCTTTGGCAATTCTGAGTCTTTTGTGGTTCCATATAAATTTTTGGATTGTTTGTTCTCGGTCTGTGAAAAATATCATGGGTAATTTGATAGGGATTGCATTGAATCTGTAGATTGCTTTGGGTAGTATGGCCATTTTTACAATATTAATTTTTCCAACCCAGGAGCATGGACTATCTTTCCACTTCATTGAATCCTCTTTAATTTCCTTGATTAATGTTTTATAGTTTTAAGCATATAAATCTTTCACCTCCTTGGTCAGTTTTATTCCCAGGTATTTGATTTTTGGGGGTGCGATTTTAAAAGGTATTTAATTTTTGTATTTCATTTCTAATATTTCATTGTTAGTAGAGAGAAATGTGACTGATTTCTGAATGTTAATCTTATGTCCTGCTACTTTGCTGAATTCATGATCAGCTTGAGTGATTTTTTTTCCAATAAACTTAAAATTCTTTGGAGTAAAGCAGGCTTTTAGGTAAAGATTTATGAATTGCAAAATATTTCCCCCTGTATTCCTACATTCAATCTGGGCTGCCACAATCAGACAGACAGAAAGTGCGAGGATGCCTTCTTCTTGCATCAGTCGTGGAAACCTGAGTAGCAGACAGTAACTGCTACAGACCTGTCAAATAGATGCATTTTGAGTGATTTTTGTGTAGAGTTCTTAGGGTTTTCCATGTACAGGATAATGTCACATTCACACAGTGACAATTTTACCTTTTTCTTCCAACTTGTATGCCTTTTATTTCTTTTGTTTATCTGATCACTGTGACAAGGACTTCAAATATTATTTTGAATAACAGTGGGGAGAGTAGATACCCTTGTCTTGTTCCAGATATTAGTGGCAAGGCTTTCAGCTTTTCTCCATTGAATACTATATTTTCTAAAGTTTCGTCATTAATGGTTTTGATTATGTTAATTATGTTCCCTCTGTACCCACTTTAGTAAGAGTTTTGATCATGTGTGGATGTTGGACTTTGCCAAATGCTTTCTCTGCATCTGTTGAGATGATTAGGTGGTTTTTGACTTTTTTTAATGTGGTGTATGACATTGATTGATTTTTGCATGTTGAACCATCCTTGTGAACTTGGGATGAATCTCCTTGTTCATGGTGTATGATATTTTTTATATGTTGTTGGATTTGGTTGGCTAACATTTGGTGAGAATTTTTGTGTCTATATTCATCAAAGATATTGGCCCATAGTTTCTTTTTTGGTAGTATCGTTGTCTGGTTTTGGTATTAGGGTGATGGTTGCTTCATAGAATGTCTTTGGGAGTGTTCCTTCTTCTTCAGCCTTTTGAAAAAGTTTAACGAGGATGGGCACACGTTCCTATTTGTATGTTTGGTAGAATTCCCCTATGAAGCCATCTGGTCCTAGACTTTTATTTGTAGGGAGTGTTTTTTATGACCTATTCCATTTGTTTTTCTATGTTCAGTTGATCTATTTATTCTTGGTTCAGTTTGTGTGGAAAGGTGTCCATTTCTTCTAGGTTGTCCAATTTGTTGGTATATAATTATTCATAGTATTCTCTCAAGGTTTTTTTCTATTTCTGCAGTTTCCGTTGTGATTTCTCCTTTTTCATTTCTTATTTTGCTTACATGGGTTTTTCCTCTCCTCTTCTTGGTGAGTTTGGGCAGAGGTTTGTCAATTTTGTTTACGTTTTCAAAGAACCAGCTCTTGGTTTTATTGATTTCTTCAATTGTTTTTTGATCTCTATTTTATTGATTTCCTCTTTCACCTTTAGGATTTCATTCCCTCTGCTGACTTTAGGTTTTGTTTGTTCTTTTTTTTTCTAATTCATTTAGGAGGTGGGTTAAGTTGTCAGTTTGATATTTTTCTTCTTTTTTGAGGAAGGCCTGTATCTCTATGAATTTCCCTCTAGGCACTGCTTTTGTGGCATCCCATAGATTTTGAATGGCTGTGTCTTCATTATCATTTCTCTCCAGGTTTTTATTAATTTAATTTCCTTCTTGATTTCCTTATTGACCCACTGTTTTTTTTTTTTCCTTTGGTAGCATGTTGTTAAGTCTTCATGTAATTAGCTTTTTCTCATGTTTTTTTTCATGTGGTTGATTTCTAGTTTCATGCCATTGTTGTCAGAGAAGATGCTTGAAATAATTTCTATACTCTTAAATTTGTTGAGGTTAGCTTTGTGCCCCAGTATGTGATCAGCCCCTGAGAATGTTCCATGTGCACTTAAGAAGAAGGTATATTCTGTTTTTTTTGGATGTAATGTCCTGAAAATGTCAATTAAGAATAACTTTTCTATTGTGTCCTTTATGATCTCTGTTGTCTTATTGATTTTCTGTCTAGAGGATCTGTCCATTGATGAGAATCGGGTGTTAAAATATCCTACTATGATTGTATTTCCATCAATTTCTCCTTTTATATCTGTTAGCATTTGTTTTAGGTATCTGGATGCTCATCTATTAGGGGCATATATATTGACAACTGTAATATCCTCTTCTTGAATGGATCCTTTTACCATTATAGGTCCTTCTCTGTCTTTCTTTATGGCCTTAGTTTTAAAGTCTATTTTCTCTGATATGAGTATTGAAACTCCTTCTTTCCTGTGTTTTCCATTGGCATGAAATATCTTTCCCCATCCCCTCACTTTCAATCTATATGTTCCCTTTGCCCTAAGGTGAGTGTCTTGTAGACAGCAGATTGAAGGTTTTTGCTCTTTTATCCAATCTGCCACTCTGTGTCTTTTGATTGGAGCATTTGGTCCATTGACATTTAAGGTAATTATTGATAGATGTGTATTTATTACCATTTTAAACCTTGTTTTCCACTTGAGTCTATGTTTCTCTTTTCTTCCTTTTTTTGTGGTTGGATGATTTCCACTTATTTTATTCTTGCATGTTTTTCTTATTTTTGGGGGGGGAAATGTAATGTTTGATTTTGATTTGTGGTTACCCTATTTTTCTATAACATTAAATCTCCTATATCTGCTTGCTTTAGCCAGATAGACATAGAGACTCAAACACATTATTAAAAAAAAAAAGTCTATATTTTCTTACTTTCTTTCCCCACATTCTATGATTTTGAAGTCTTTTTTTAAACATCTTCATGTTTATCCTTTTGTGTTTCCTTTTATTTATCATCACTTTTACAGTAGTTTTTTTTTTTTTTTTAGATCTGTATACTGGCTTATTTAAGTGATTGCTTTCCAGTTGTGATTTCCTCAATACCACTTCTTTTTACTTCTTTTTTTATTTAGAGAAGGCCTTTTAATATTTCTTTTAGAATGGGTTTAGTAATGCTGTACTCTTTTAACTTTTGTTTTTTGGAGAAATTCTTTACTTCCCCTTGCATTTTCAATGATATTCTTGCTGGGTAGAGTATTCTAGGCTGAAAATTTTTTCCTTTCAGAACTTTGAATATATCTTGCCACTATCTTCTTGCCTGTAGTGTTTCTGTAGAGAAATCAGCTGATAGCCTTACGTGGGTTCTCTTATAATTAACACTTTTTTTTTCTTTTGCTGCCCTTAGAATCCTCTCTTTATCTTTAACTGTTGCCATTTTCATTATTATATGTCTTTGTGTGGTCCTATTTGTGTTCAACTTGTTCAGGGCCCTCTGTGCTTCCTGTATCTTGATATCTGTTTTCATTAGATTTGGAAAGTTTTCAGACATAATATCTTCAAATATATTTTCAACCCCCTTTTCTTTTTCTTCTCCTTCTAAAATTCCTATTATGCATAGATTGGCCTGCTTTTTATTATCTCATAAATCTCTTATATTCCTTTTGTGTTTTTTCATTAGGTTTTCTGTCTGCTGTCTTGATTGGGTGATTTCCATTATTCTATCTTCCAAGTCGCTAATTCATTCCTCTGCTTTATTCATTCTGCTTGTTATTGGCTTTAGCCCAGTTTGCATCTCTGCAAATGAATGTTCTAGTTTATCTTGGCTCCTCCTTATTACTTCCTTTCTGAGGGAATTTTCATTACTGTTCATACCCTCTCTTAATTCCATGATTCAGCCTTAATTCCTTCAGTATTTTCACTACCTCCCTTTTGAACTCAGTTTCTGTCAGGCTGCAGAGGTCTGTTTCATTGTTGACTGTTTCAGGTGAATTCTCCTGTTCTTTTAACTGGGAATGGTTCCTGAACTTCTTCATCTTGCTTATGTTTTTGTTTTTCTGTGAGTTTAGGGAAGCCAAACTGTAGTCTTGGAGGGCTACTTCTATGCAAGATCACCTCTTTGTATTTTGTGGGGGTTTACTATTTTTTTGCTGTAGGAGTTTGGATATTTGCTGTCTCTTTCTTTGGTGTGAGCCCACACAAGAAATGCCCATTCTCCCATAGCCTGAGCAAGTGGCTTCTTGCCACCCATAGTCTGTGCCAGAGGTGCTCCCCATCTGAGAGCCTGTGCATGTGAAGAGAAGTTCCTATGGTGGTTCTCCCCTCCTCCTCTCATCCTCCCCAGTAATGGTGCCTTGCTTCTCCTGAGGACCCAGACCTCCTCCTGGGTTTCCTCATCTGTGGCATTCCACTCCCCAGCCTGTAGCTCACCACTCCCCAGCTGTGGCACGCTGCACCTCTGCCCCTCAGGTTTTCTCCTTGCAGCCAACCCTAATCTCTTTGGAACTGACCTCTGGAGCCTGATTCTCAGCATCCAGACCCAGCCCAAGCATCTCAGCCTGTGGGGTCTAGGGTGGTGGTACAACTGATCTGTACATCTCTCACTCTACTTTGCCCTTCTCAGTCCAACTTCTGTGCTTTTCTTGGCAACTTTGAGGTCCCTCTGTCTTGTCTGATATCCTGGTCACTTAGGCGGCTTCCCAGGGTGTGGGTTCCTTTCCTCTTTCAAAGCTCTCTTTCTGGAATGCTAGTCCCATCCTGATTCCTTTTCTTTCTTTCTCTCTTTCTTTTTTTCTTTTGTTTTACCCAGTTATGTTGAGAGTTTCTTGTCCTTTTTGGAGGTTTAAGTTCTTCTGTCAGCATTCGGTAGATGTCCTATGTGGATTGTTTTACATGTAGATGTGGTTTTTGTTGGGGGAAGGTATTTTTATATTGTCTTTTTAAGGCCACACCTGCAGCATATGGAGGTTTCCAGGATAGGGGTCCAATCAGAGCTGAAGCCACTGTCCTAAACCACAGCCACAGCAGCACAGGATCCGAACCGCATCTATGACCTACACCACAGCTCACAGCAACACCAGATCCTTAACCCACTGAGCAAGGTCAGGGATCAAACCTTGCAACCTCACCATTCTAGTCAAATTTGTTTCCACTGTGCCATGACGGGAACTCCTAGATGTGTTTTTTTGATGTGTTTGTGGGAGAAGGTGAGCATGATGTCTTACTCCTCTCCCATCTTGATCCTTCCCCCTAATAACTTACACTTATCATTAATGTTTTAAAATCATTCTACTTGACTATATTAATTCCTGTTTACCTTATAAGTTCTGTAAATTTATTACAGTGTCTAGGTGTAGACTTCATGTAATGAGGAAGATTTTACAATCTGGGGTTTTCTTTTCATTCTTCAATCCTCCCCCAAATCATCATCCATTATCCTTATTTTCCCCTATTTATACTCTTCCCATTTGAATTTGGTATATACATATACATATGCATATATACATATATATATATATATAGAGAGAGAGAGAGAGAGCGAAAGAGACAGAGAAAGAGAGAGATTTACTTTACATATATGTGTATTGTAATTTTGTAACATTTCTATTTTTATTTCTATTAAAGTTTTAAATTTTTCTCAATTTTATTTGGATTTTTTAAAATTTTGATCTATTTGTTCAGGGTGTCTTATTATTTTATTCTGGCTTCTCTTCCTTCTTTTATCACATTAATTTTAATTTTAATTATTATAGTCTCTATATTGGTTAAGATATAATTTAAGCTGCTTTTAAAAGAGACTAAAAATTACAGTTTTTCAGGTATCATAGATTTATACTTCTTTCCCACATAAAATTGCAGGCAGGGAAATTAGGTAGCTCTATCCATAAGGTTTTCAGGAACACAACTTCTTTCTTTTATTATTCTGCCATTGACTAGGATGTTGTTATCATGAATGGCATGGTCAATACTGACTTATCAGCACTATGTCTTTGTTCTGGCTTATGGGAAGAGACAGGGAAGTACTTGATAATAAGTAAATTCCTTAAGTGATATGGAAGATGTACAGTACCATCTATTCAAACCTTGGCCACATAGCCAGTAGCTATTTTATCAATCAAAACCCATTGTGTGTGGGGGGGGTTGTGGTGAGAGAGAGAAAAAAAAAGGGAGAGAGATTTTTATAAGCAAGAAGAGAAAATAAAGAATATAAAGAAAGTTAACTGGCAAGACATGATCTGTGCAGAGTGTTCAATTATTTCAAGTTCTAGTTTTTGTTTTTGTTTTTTTCTGGTTTTTTTTTTTTTTTTTTAACTTTGGTCAGGTTAACCTCCATCAGGTATGTCATTTCCTTATGCAATTATTTTGTGCTCATTTTTAACAAAATGCTTTTCCTTCTGTTAAAGTCTGCGGCATCCAATGTTATTTTTTTTTCCCTTTTGGCCACCCTCATGGCATATGGAGTTCCTGAACGGGCCAGGGATCAAATTTGAGCTGGAGTCATGACCTACACCACAGCTACTTCAACTTCAGCTCCTTAAGACCCTGTACCAGGCAGTGGATTGAACCTACATCCCTGCAGCTGTGGAGACACCATCAGTCCCATTATGCCATAGTAGGAACTCCTGACCTCCCCTGTTTTTAAGCATCTCTGAGGGTGGTAAGGCTTTGCTATCACTAGGGTTGCAGAAATGTGTAAATATTACTCTGAACTTGCAGATTTAGGGTGCTGGTTCCTTGGGAAGGTTTTGTTTCCTTCCATTAGCTCCAAGAAGAAGAAAGTTTACTTCTAGCTTCTCCAGAGCAGTGAGTACAGCTTTCCTATACCCTAAGTGGATGAGGATATAACTTATTTTACAAATAGGGATAATTATACTTGGATAAATGGTGGAAAGTGATACCTATCTGGGAAACCTACTATATATGGTTACACTGGGGATCCTCAAAGTGTCACTTTTTTTTTGCTTTTTAGGGCCACACATGTGGCATATGGAAGTTCCCAGGCTAGGGGTCAAGTCAGAGCTACAACTGCCAGCCACAGCCACAGCCACAGCCACAGCAATGATGGATCCTTAACCCACTGAGCAAGGTCAGGGATCAAACCTGCATCCTCATGGATACTAGACAGGCTCATTACCACTGAGTCACAATGGAACTTCCCAAAGCATCAGATTTTTAGAGATTCTCAGTTCCAAATCTCACATGAACAAACATTTACAAAAGTATTTGAACAGCTGGAGATGGCCTTGAGTTTGGCAATGCACATGGCCCTAGGAAAGGGAGGGACTAGAGGCCCCGAGGTAACTTTATACAATGTCTAGGACTAGATCTGGTTTCAAGAAGTTACATATCTGAACTGGACTCTGAGACATCTTTCAAGGGATACGTTCTTCACACAAACACTGTACTTCTTGAAATCTGCACTTATATTTTTTCTGGTCCATATTAAGTGTATCAAATTGTAAAGAATGTTTCCATATTTTCTCACAGAGACTCCTAGGATTTTTACTATCTCTAGAATATATTTTCCATTTTACATATGACTTAAAAGTAATATAAACTCTAAAAATATTCACTAAAAAGGCTCTGTGAAAGTAGAAGATGAAGAAGAGAGTAATCAAGAGGACATGAATAAGTAGGAAGAGGAGGTGTAGATAACCTCAGTATAGTCAGAGGCATAAGACCTAGAAGAAATAGTGCAACACTCTCTCCCTGAAGGTGGGCCTAGATGTAGGAAGAAAATGGGGAAATCGTTTTCCAAGGAAGTCAAGTGACTGCCTGCAAAACCTGTGTGTCATATTTCCCTGATTTTAAGACACAGTTAATGTAAGATCAACCATTTCTCTTTTATTTAGCTGATTTAATAACAGCTTCTTGAGAAGAAGAGGAATCACCATATTAGATGTACCTAGCAGGTATGAAATGCCTAGGAATTCACAAATGCTACAGTATGGGAAGCAAATGAAAGGTGCATTCTACAAAGTTGCACTCAGGCAACTTTGTAGAATGGGGGAAAATTATGGAAAAAAAATAGTGAAAGTGGGAAAATACATTTATATTCTCATTGGAGAGGATTAAAAAAAAAGGAACAGAGATAGCGATATAGCTTACCCTGAAAAAAATGAATGTTTGAAAAATGCATACCTAGTCATGACCATATAATATTCAAAAGTCAGAAATTTTATTTTAACTAAAAAAGAAAAATATAAGTAGAGAAAAATCCTATGATTCAGGGATATTAAAACATAACTACACTGCATCCTTATAAAATATTTCTAAAAAATGCAGCAATGCAGCTTTTTATTTTTGCTTTTTAGGGCCACACCTGCAGCATATGGAAGTGTCCTGGCTAGGGGTCAAATAGGAGCTACAGCAGCTGGCCTATGCCACAACCACAGCAATGCACAGGATAAGCCACATTTGCAACCTACACCATAGGTCATGGCAATGTCAGATTCTTAACCCACTGAGCAGATCCAGGGATTGAACCTCATGGTTACTAGGTTTGTTTCCACTGAGCCATAATGGGAACTCCCAAATGCAGGTTTCTTAATCTCTGATGTGTTCAATAATTTTTAATGAAATAAAATAATGCATGTAATGACTTTAGCACCTGTACCAACAAAAATCCCACACAGATAAACAATTTTAACACTGGTATCAATGCAAAGTGAGATAAAGAATTCCAATTGCTTTGAGAAAATACACAGGAAGATATTAAATATATGCATCTTCAGGCATAAAGTTACAATATCTGCTAATTTTACTTCTGAGCTGTTTTTAAACAATACCAGATGCTTTCTGTGTTCTGCTTGATGTATACATCTTGGTATAATATATTACTCAGAATTTTTGAAATTTAGAAAAACTTAAAAAGAGTTTCTGGAGTTCCCGTCGTGGCGCAGTGGTTAACGAATCCGACTAGGAACCATGAGGTTGCGGGTTCGGTCCCTGCCCTTGCTCAGTGGGTTAACGATCCGGCGTTGCCGTGAGCTGTGGTGTAGGTTGCAGACGTGGCTCGGATCCCACGTTGCTGTGGCTCTGGCGTAGGCCGGTGGCTACAGCTCCGATTCAACACCTAGCCTGGGAACCTCCATATGCCACGGGAGCAGCCCAAGAAATAGCAACAACAACAACAACAACAAAAAGACAAAAGACAAAAAAAAAAAAGAGTTTCTGCCCATATCTATCAAGTGTGAGCCAGAAAGGTAAATTTTTATTTGAACGTATATTAATTTGGATTTATACAGCTTTTTTCACCTTTAGACTTTCATGATTTCACTTTTATTTTTCTGATCTGATAAAAGGGCTACCCTGAATCTGTGCCTCAGTTTTTCTTATAGCTAATTATGTGGTCCATGAAGAATTTTGTGAAATATGCGTTTTCTTCCAAACATTTTACTTATAGGAGAACATAATAAAAACACCATATTCTCCAATAAAAAGATAATCACAATGCTTTTTAAAATTTATCTTTAGGTGTGAACATATGTGTTCATTTAATGTAAATAAGAGATTGCACTTTGAACTTTTGCCAGCAAAATTTCTTATAATCTCTTGAATAAAAATATTTCCAGAGGAAGCTTAATGATAACTTCTTATCTTTTAAAAAGAAATAGCAGTAGAAAACCTATGCATATATAGTTGCCATCCCCCTCCCCTTAGCTCTTGATTCCTTTGTCACACCGACTTCATGGTTTCTCTTTTTCTCCCCAAGGATGTTTGACTTATAAGTTAATAGGATTGCCATGCACTTCATTTTGTCCATCTCTTGTTTCTTCTATGCTCCCAATACCTCTAACAGTTGAAGTCACTGAGAGAGGTGGAGCCTTGAGAGACCAAGGTAGTTTAGTAGCAGTGGGAGGGGTGGGTGTATGTGATGTGGGTTTGTGTCTGTGTGCAGGTACGTGAGAGATTGAGGTCTCAGAGGGTTGAGATTCACTGAACGCTTTCTTAATGTTGGAAGAAATTGAATGCTTCTATGTCACCACTTGGAGACATAGTTGTGCAGGTAAAACATGGTGCAATGACACTACTGACTTTTTTTAATGTAACCATATTTGGCCTTGTTGATTTAAACGTTGGCCTGGGAAAATATATGTATGAGAGGCAGGTAATAGTGAGGATGGGTTTTCAGAGATGGAAAAGGACTATGTGGAAGAGAAGAACTATAAGAGGCTATTTTAAAATAACATACGTGAGTGACAAGGAACTATACGTCAGAGAGCATTAGGGTATGACAGGCGAGGTGCATAGAAAAATCAGGCTGCAGATGTCAGAAAAGGAATACATGTACATGACAATGTAAGTGGAAAGCAGACAATAACAAAAAAAAATGAAGTGAGAGCAGAAAATAGGACTGTTTAGGGTAGAAGGAGAGAAGACAGGAACTAGTAGGAAAATGTAACCTTAGGAAATTATTTTTATTATCATGACTTTGCAGGATAAAAAAGTCCAAACAAAAAGATGATTTTCTTTTTTATGATAAGAGTAATTGATTTAAATTGTATGGGGAACTTTCAGGAAACATAATTTTAGAAGAAATACACATAAAGACAAAAATAATCGTCAGGATTTTACTCCCTCTATTTATTTCCAATCACCCTGAATGATGGGAAGTTGTGATGGAAGCCAGAAAAACTGAATTTCTTTCCAATATTTACACATAAAGTTATAACATTTGATTTTGGAAAAACAGCATTGTGCCTTCGTTTTTCTGTGTGAAATAGATTTGATGCATTGTTTAACTGCCTAGGAAATTGACTTCCATAAAAGCATGGTGCTCTTAGAGTTCCTGCTGAGGCCAAGTATATTAATGATCTGGCTTGGCTCTGTGGAGAGACTGGCTTGATCCCTGGCCCTACACAGTGGGTTAAGGATTCAGCATTGCTGCAGCTGTGGCATAGGCTGGATTTGATCCCTGGCCTAGGAACTTCCATATGCCACAGGGGTGACCAAGGAAGGAAAAGAAAAAACTGTGGTGCCTTTTCTCAGTGTTCCTCAAAATTGTCTCCTAACACCCACTCTAACTCAACATACATGCTCAGTGCAACACCAAGTTGTGTTTTCTTTTCTTTATTTTCTATTTCCTTCCACTTCACTTGTTCCTTCCACAACTCAAGATCAAGGACTACACCTTATTCATCGTTACATACTTGGAGCCTAAAAATTAATGAATAAAAGAGAAAGGAAATCCCATGTTAGATCCTGAAACTAAATAAAGGTTTTCATCTTGGACTGTGAGATAGACTAGCCCCAGAGGGTACTGGAACACATTAGATTTCTTAGATACAAAATCATCATTCTTGTATAAATCCTTCCTGTTAACTGGTGGTTCTGAGGGATATTTACTCTTTTGGATATGTATTCTGTTCACAAACACACACAAATGTGGAAGTATTTCCCCTTTCATAATTTCAGAGATTGTATTATAACAATATTTAATCTGTAATCATCCAAGACATATAAACAAACTAGTTTACAATGAAAAAGTAAAGCTAAAAGTGAATCTAATCATATTAAGAAGACATGAACTCTCTTTTTTCTGCATGATTTTTATGTAGATAAACATATACCAATGATTTATTAACTTGGAAGCCTACAAAATATTATGCAGTGAAAATAAGTTGCTTCTTTGTAGAGAAAGCAAAATAACAGATATTTAGCAGACTATTATATTTTTTTGTTTCAACTGAGATATAATGTGTCATGTCCTGTAATTATGGATTATAAAACAATTGCTACATACATACATTAAAAGAAAAATATTTTCATCATTTTTTTTTTTTTTTACTTTTGGCAAGTAGCTTAATACATAAATTAACAGAATTTTTTTTTTTTTTTTTTTTTTTTTGCTTTTTAGGACCACACTTGCCAGGCTAGGGGTCTGATTGGAGCTGTAGCCGTTGGCCTACGCCACAGCCACAGCAATGGCAGATCCAAGCCGTATCTGCAATCTACATCACAGCTCAGGGCAATGCCAAATCATTAACCCACTTAGCAAGGTTAGGGATCGTACCATTGGACCTGTGTCTTCGTGGATGCTAGTCAGATATGTTTTTGCTGAGCCATAATGGGAAATCCTTAAATCAACAGAATTTTCAGAGAACAAGTTTGTGATCTTTAAATAACATTATAAAAAAAACTGTAATTCCAGAGGCTTGGAGGTACCCAAGATATACAAAGCTGAGTCACTACCTTCCCTGGCTACCAGGGAAGCAATGAAAAAAGACTTTTTTCATTATATAGTATAATATCTCAGGTTGAATCACTGGAAATGATAAATCACTGCAAATTTACTACCACAATACCTGATCACTAAGAAAAAAGGGCAAGTTAAGAAAAATAATTTGGTCATAGCTATAAATTTTGCAGAGTAATCATCATATTTAAAACACAGTATCTTAAAGCAATAATATTAGATTAAATCACTACTAAAAGCATCTTTTGTATCTCCAAATCAAATTGTGGTTCAATTTTAAATTTACATCTAGTGCACAATATATTTGCTTGTGCTTTGTGGTATAGCCATTGTCTGGGCCATGCATTAAATAATTCACTAACCATTTTCATATGGGATGCCACTACTTTTATTAATTTTTGTCAGCTTCTGGCTTGGTATTACCTCTTTAAGCTTATTCTCAAGTATGAACATATCAGTAAGATGGCACAAGGAGTTTATTTCATAATTCAAATTTTTAAAAATGCCCCTTTTAAAGACAAGCTTATTCTTATGAAAATATCATTTGACATTAGACCTTCTCTTTTCTTTTCACCCTTTTTCCTTTCTTCTTTCTTTCTCACTTCTTTCTTCTGTCTTTTCCTCTTAATTTCTTCCCACATTTTCACTTTTAATTAGCATTTTATTAGCCTGCTCATTGATTACTATCACTCTATCTTCAGTTTATCTTCTCACTTATAGTTGAGGTTTATTATAAAAGACCTCAAAATATTTTCTACCCTGACTTTGTATGTACTATAATACACTTTATCAATATATATACCTAGTAAATTTTCACTTTAATTATTTTATTATGTCTGCTACAGGAAACAAAGCATCCTTTATGTCCCCATAATTCTCTGGAACAAATAAAACATTAGCTTCCAGAGAAAAGAACTAGTATGTGCAGGTTGAGACTTACTTTTGGAAGTATGACTGCCATTAATATGATGAGTAAATTCAATAAGAACAAATCATCTATTCTAGGATATCTTCCATCTCCTTTCCATATAACAGGATAGTCAAGGACAAGAAATGCTGAAAGGAAGTAAAGCAGGTGTTGGGGGAAGGAAAGTAAGAACAGGAAAGGAAATTCAAGGAAATAAATGTCAGAAAACGTTCACACGTTTTCTTCCTAGAACAATAACTAACACTTATTATTCTAAAGTCAAGCTCTTCTAATCACCCTGAGTCAACGGACCATGGAGGACATCTCCCAACATTACCTTTCACCTTTAAGATTAACTGCATTAAAGAATCAGGCTTATGTAGTGGTATGAGGATAAGGGAAAGGGAGGCTGAGTAGGAGAGAAAGAGGATTGGTTACCCACTAAAGGAGGATTCCTTAGATAGATACTAGAGGAGTGGACCATTCCAAGACCAGGACAGACATCCTGTGATTCTGTCATTGGCAAGAATTGAGACACTCCTACAAAGTTCCTCAAAGGTGGGGCCTCTCACATAGGAGAGGATGTGTGTATGCCGGAGGAGGCAGGTCTTAAAATCCAGGAACACTGGGTAAATTTGTAAAGAGCAAGTAGAGAGCACAGTGTCCAAGAGATGGAAAAAATTCTCCAATGGCAGAAGCAATGCTGGAAATAATAGCAACCACTTAAATCTCAATATTAAGCCCATATAGTCTGAGTCAGATTTTGAGATCCAATGCATCTAGTCATAAGCAGAAAAATGCTCTCTTCCTCAAAGTACCCATGTCCAGATTCTTGGTTAACTAGGAATATGTGACTTTAGGAGGCATAGGGCATTAAGTTACAGATAGAATTAAAGGTTGTGAATCAGCTGAATTTAAAATAAGGAGAATATCCTGGATTATCCGGGTGGGCCTAATATAATCACAGGCTTCTTAAAAACAGAAGAGGGAGTCACAGAGATTAGGATAGTGGGATGTGGAAAGAACTCAATATGCTTTTGGTTTTGAAAATGGAGAATTTCTATCCAGCCAAAAACACCAGCAGTCTCCAAAAGCGGAAAAAGGCAAGAAAGCAAATTGCCACTACAGCCTCCAGGAAGAAATGCCGCCATGTCCACACCATGATTTTAGATCCATGAAACCTATCGGGCATCTGACCTATAAAACCATAAGGTGACAATTTTGTGGTTGGTTTAAATCACCAAGTTTGTGCTAAGTTGTATAGCAGACATAGAAAACTAATACTTCCAAAAGAAAAAAAAAGAATATTAAAATGTACTGTTAGCTTTCATCATCCAATTTAATTTTATTCATAAAAATAAGAAAAGTAATATTACAGGCCTGTATTAGGAAACAAACTCATACCTGTTTTATCTGTTTTATACATTATTGTCAAAAATAGCCACCTACCTGTATGGAGTTCCCTTTGTGGATCAGCAGGTTAAGAACCCAACATGGTGTCCGTGAGGAATTGGGTTGGATACCTTGCCTCACTCAGTGGATTAAGGATCCAGGATTGCCGGCAGCTGCAGTATAGGTCGCAGATATGGCTCGGATCTGGCATTGCATGGCTGTGGCATAGGCCGGCAGCCAATTCCACACCTAACCTGGAAACTTCCATGTGCTGCAGGTACAGCCCTAAAAAGAAGGGAAAATAAAAAAATTCACCCATATTGTAAAAGCCTCACTTAATGTTGAATCACACAAGTAACTTCCTTAGGACACTCAATTCAAATGCTTAGACTCAATGTATATTCCTAGCTAACAAAGAGAAAAATTGTCTCCAACAAATAAAAAGCTTGTATATATGTATCCTGAAAGTGGTTGCACTAAAAGGTTAAACTCCCAAAGCTGAGGCCATTTACAATGGAGCATAGGAGAGCACTAAGCCTGACCCAGCTCAGCAGGGTCAGTATCATGACTGACCCCAGTCAGGACTGTAAGTGACCCTGGGGAGCTATTTTATTGCTCAACTGTCAACTGCAAAGAGCTGAGCAATATCCTGTAAATGCTGTAGAATGAGGAGATTTTGTTCTAGAGGGTAGCTATTACATGGACAAGAACTACAGAAATCCTGTGTTTATATTGGGGGTCAAATTCTCAGCAAGCAGAGCTTTTTGTTACCACCCTCCTCAGCATAAAAGAAAAGTGAGATACTCTGCACTTCCCCACTATATGTTTTCCTTCCTGTCAGGTTTCTGCCTAAAATACAACCTAGTGACTGAAGTTAAACTACATCCAGGTGCTAATACTGGCAGAGTGCTAAAGGTAATAAAGTTCTACTCAGAGCCGAGCCTCTGGGCAGCAGATGGAGAGTGATTCCACGCGGATCCTAGTGCACAATTCTTTGTATACAGCGTAGCATGTACCATAGGTATGAGCCAGAAGTGTGAGAAATAATTGCTTAGATCTGAGTGCATTCACCCATAAACTGATCCTTAAGAAAAACAAACAAACAAACAAAAACCTCTGTGAGAGGAGGAAAAAAAAAGGACTGCAATATAATTCTATCATATACATGATGGGTTATTTATAACTCACAATCCACAGTTTCCCTTTTTTCCTCATTTTATATGAAAAAAAAATATAATCTACCTCACCAAAATCCATTCTATGATTCTATGTTTCACTTTAATCAAAGTTGGGTTCCTGACAGAATCCCATCCTTAAGAGCTGTGAAGGAACACTCAGTGTCAAGAGGTCTCACTGTGCTGATCCTCTCCAGCAAGAAAATGTTGAACTGTTTTGTCAAAATAGAGAGAGTTCATAGAAAGATTTTTTCTTTGCAAGGAGGAAAGAAGTTTTCTCTCTTTGGGAAAACTAATATTGTTAATCCTACTCACATAAGAACACAAATACTTTATTATTTAAAGAGAATAGTGGAGAATGGCTTAAGTTTAAGTATTCATTCTATACCATTTATGAGTCCACCTAAATAGGCCTTGAAGGCCAATTGCAATTATACACAGGAAAGTCTAACCTTGCAGACTGTTAACTCGGCAGCCTTCCTAAGTGGCCCCAGGGATTCAGCAGTCTCTGTAGTCTTCATATCAATGCTTGCATCAGCATAACAGTTATTACTCTATACCAATGGGGGAAATTTCTTCTTATTTGAAAATGTTCTTTTAGGTGACTAGGGAATGATGAATTTGTTGACACATTCACAAGAAACATATATGATAGAAAGTGCTCAGCATGGGATTAAAATTTAGATGTGCATTACTTAGTGAGGAAGGGTTAACTTTCAGGGTACCATGGAATTAAGTGTGTTAACTATCATTTTTTACTAGTGCAATTAGAGAAACATGAAACCTGGAAACCTCTAAAAATATAATATATAACCAGTTATACCACAAACCTCAACACTAGTGAATTGTTGCACACAGTATCTCACAACATAGAAGAAAATATATCATTTCATAGGAAAAGACTAGAGTATCTTTTTAAGCACGTGTAAGTGAAGATTCTTTTAAATATATAAATAAATATATTTTCATTATGCAATCACAGTAGAAAACATTATTGCATTTCAGGTTTTGTTTTGTTATTTTTTTTAATCCTACAAGTTAGAATGGATAAGCAATAGTCCTACTCTACACCACAGGGAACTATATCCAATCTCTTGGGGTAAAACATGATAGAAGATAGTATGAGAAAAAGATTAAATGTGTATATATGTATGCGCCACTATGCTGAATGGCAGAAACTGGCACAATACCATAAATCAAATATATTCTAATAAAAAAAAAGGTGCTCAAAATATATGACAGGAATGAATAAATACAACTGAACAAGCAAAAATTAAGTAAAATAATTTTGGAATAAAAGTAAATAAAACCCAATTATTTAGAATTAAAATGCTACATTTAACAATACAGATTTATCACATTTTAAATCAACTATACTTCAATAAAACTTTATAAAGTGAAAAAAATAGATTAAAAACAGGCATGCGATTGCTAAGGAAAGATAATGCAATGGAATATTTTTTTTTTCCTTTTGTTCAGAGAAATCTTTTTATTCAGACAAACAAAAATTGGAAAAATATCTAACAAATATATAGACTTATAGAGCAGTATTAAATCCACAGAAAAATTGAGGAAGGCAAAATATTTTATAATAATAACAAATATATGAAAAAACAAATAAAAAACACAATTATGCCTTTCTAACTAAGCTTCTCACATCTCAGAAGATTAAACTAGTTCAACTAATTTATATATGATTTGGTGCACACAAAAAATTTTATTTGCTAAATCTGTAAAAAAACTTGAGTTACTACATTAATTTACTGAAGATTTGATATAGACTACTAGAAAATTATTTTTACACATGTAAAAAGTATTTACATGTGTAAGGTGGATTTACTTTCTCTATCATACAAACATCAAGAACAAAAGTGGTTAGTTTCTACATTTAGTGCTTACATTTAGTATAGAAGAACAGAAATCAACCCAGAGACACTGTCCATGGAAAGGCCTTGCTTACCTATACCAAGAAGTGAGCCAGGAGATGTCATGGCCAAATTGGCAAAGGGCAACACCTATTACAAATTCTTCATCAACAGCTGAAATTCTGGGGCATATTTCTAGGATTACTACTGTCCCACCTTGCCCAGCTTCTGTTCTGAGATCCAAAAGATGGAGAATATACTTCGAACCTATCTGGGTATGTTAGTACTAGAACCTTCAACTAATTAATTGTGAGAAAATTAAGAAATATGGATTTATTTGCACTTAAAGGGCAAAGGAGTAAGCATTTCTTACTCTTAATGCTCATTGCATCTCTTAATTCCCTTCCAGAGGGCTTTAGCATGAGTCCATCCAGAGGACTGTCTAGCATGTCACTCATCATCTTTTTCTTTGTATATAGAAATATTCTTACATTTCATCTTCCTAACAGACAGGACTTTTAGAGAAAATTTATGATAGATTCTTAGTTAAAAAGTTATTCATGCTTTTTTTTTTTCATTTTAGTACTTTGGAGGTAGGGAAGAAGGGTCCCTGATGATGACAGGAATAGCATATTTGGGAAGTTTCAAAAATAATAAAAAAAAAGATCTTTCTCTCTATTCACCCAGTTCATGAGGTCTAAAAGGGGTTGAATGGTTTGCTGGGTAGGGAAGGCTACCTGACATGGGAGATAGGGAAACTAACATTTGGAAAAAATGGGATCTGGAAATGAAATAGAAAAGATGTCACATCCTTATATCCTGTCTTACCCTTCTGTGATGGTTCTGTTATGTGTCAATTTGATGAGGCTAAGGGATGCCCAGATAGCTGGTGAAACATTATTTCTGGGTTTTTCTTTGAGAGTATCTCCAGAAGAGATTAGCATTTAAATCAGTAACCTGAGCAAAGACGATTGCTTTGACTTATGCTATTGGGCATCATCCAATTCACAAAGGGCCTGAATAAAACAAAAAAGGCAGAGTAAAGGCAAATTCACTGTCTCTGCTGGAGCTGAAACATCAATCTTCTCATGTTCTTAGTGGACACTGGCACCCCTGGTTCTTGAACTTTCTGACTCAGACCAGGACCTAATACCTTTGTTGCCCCATTTGTGGGCCTCTTAACTCAAACTTATACCTTTGGCTTCCCTTGTTCTTAGTCCTTTGAACTCAGACTGGATTACTCCACTGGTTTTCTTAGTTCTTCAGTTTGCAGGCAGGAAATGGTGAGACATCATGGCCTTTATAATTGCCATTTTTACAAATGATTTGGTTGAAGAAGAATGGCATAGCAATGAGATAGGTAATCTGACATCTTCCTGTATTGTCACTGATGGCAGTTATTAGAGAAAGGCAGGTCTTGGGTTGTAGCCATAGAAAAGACCAAAGTTCTCTTCTTGTAGTTGAAACATATCTTCTCTTTTTTCCCTTCAATATCATATTCTTCAAAATGAATACAGACCTGGATTTATTAATGTTTTAGAGACTTAAGTCGAGAAAAGCATGTTAACCTCAACTGAAATATGAAGCTTGAAGTATTTTAGAATGCAGTGTGTTGGTGGGAATATTGGAGAGAAGTGCAGGGATTGAAGGAGATATGACTAGTGCTTCTACCACATTCTCAACATTCTTTTTATGCAGAGGAAGCTACTTTCATATAACAATCCTGACTTAGATCCATTCATTCGCCCAGTGTACAGGAAGAAAAAATAAATGGCATAGGCAAGCGGTAGGTTTAGAAGAAAGGGAGGGCCTATGTTGACAAGCCACTGTCTCATTACTCTCAGTGATGAATTACCCAGATGGAACATGAGTCTGCTTTTCTCCTCTAGGTGTAGCATCTGCCCTTAAAAAATATATGCCTGTATCAGTTTAACTCTGCTATAAATGTCAGTCAAAACATAAAACTCAGCGCTGGGAAAACCATTCCCTGATATCTGCTTTGTTTTGAATATACAATTTATTATCATTATTTTTCAACTAGTTTAGCATTTAAATGCAGGATTGTAGTTCTATTAATTGAGCCCATGTTTTACCTCAACATGTAGTGTATGACTGAAATATTTTGGCAGTAGAATATGGAGGAGCAAAATGAACATTATGGAAAGATTATTATTGTGATGAAGGTACATGTGTGATACCTAGAGCTTATTTTTTTCTGAGTAGAGCATATTGGATCTGCTGTTTGTAGATGCCCATTTCAAGTCATGAGGCTATTTTTCACAAATGTGTAAATGTATGCTTATTACACTTTGGCTTTTATATATTAGACTGGGTAAGATGAATGAATCATTAGGCTTCTTAATGTTTTATCTTGGCAGGTCACTGCAGCTTGTTAATGCTTTATCCCCAAGCAGCTATTTCTCTGGGTCATGAACAGTTTCTTAATATGTAGGATGCATGTGTAAGACCCTAAATAAATGGCCATGGCCTCATAAATCACAAGGGACCTACATTGTTCAAAGAGGCAAAATCATGAGGGATGTTTGAATGTGGCTAGAAATTGACTCAATAAAATTTGAAGTGAATGTATACCCTCAACGAGTGCCAACCATAAGAGACTTGGCAAGTAAATACTATTTAAGAATACCTCAGCCAAAGAATGGTCTTTAACAGGCTAAAATAGCTTCAAGATGCAGACCACTGGTGCTTGACCACGAATTAATTATACAATTGTAGCCTTTCCTGTCTTAATTATAGGGAACTGAATCTTCCATATATAAGCTTTTCATGTATTAGGAACTAAAAAAAATTGTTACTTTAAAATTTGCTAAGCACTTATAGATTGGTTCTCCTCAAAATCCATTCTGCATTTAAGCCATGAGGGATTTTTAAGCATGTAGCTTACTGGCATGCTCAAAAGTCAAAGGAAATTTAAGTCAAAGAATTGAACAGTAAGTTCCAGGGCCATATGAATATTTTAAATGAATATAGCAATTGCCTGTTCCCTAAGAAAAAAGCCCAAAGTAATTCTTAATATAATGAGAACAATGGGGAGAGAATCAAGAAGTATATTAATATATTGAGTCTAAATTTGGATTTGATGCTGGCTGAGATTTCTCAATCCAAGAAAGTAGGTGTTCCCACTGCAGCACAGTGGGTTAATGATCCAGCTTGTCTCTGCAGAGGTGCAGGTGTGATACCTGGCTTGTTGCAGTAGGTTAAGTATTTGGTGTTGCTGAAGTGGTGTAGGTAACAGCTCCAGATTGAATTCAAATTCAATGTGGAGAGAAGAAAAGAAAGAAAGAAATGGAAAGTAGATAAGGTAGATAAGGTTCATTGTCATTAGTGCATATTTTATATAGATCCCCTGAGACAAAATATAGAAATATAGAAATCATGTTACCAGTATAGGCCATTAAGAAAAGCAAAGTAAAATCAAGAATAGTTTTGCAAATGTTACTATACTTAGACATATCATGGAAGAGAAAAAGACAATATTAAAAACATACTAACCTTCTGCAGAGACCAGCTCAGCAGGTGAGGGCTGAAGAACAGGTGCTGTGAAACTTAAGGAAAAAGTTAACATAAAACAGGACACAGAGACATTTGTGGTGGTAACTGGGGAGCTCAAGGTCTCAGGGACCAAGAGCCCCGCCTCAAGAAACCACACCACTTTTATTGTGCTCTTGAGGATTACATCAAGTGAGGAGGGGGCTAGAGGGGAAGGATATAGTTTTCTTTAATATTATTTTAAAAGTCACGTAGCTGGTAAATGGTTAAGTTTTATTCTGAACTTTAGGCATTTAATAATCATTAGCATTGAGGAAGATTGGTGTCAGCTATCTATGCATAACATTCTAGAGAATCACCATTTTGTTTCTACAGACAGTGTGCCTAAATGCAGCAACCCTGAGTGCCTGGGTTTGCACCTCTGTTCTTGCTAATGCATATCCTGCTAACAGCCCCTCATAAGCCCCTTGGGGTCATGAGGCTCATCTTCCTCTTATTCTTTAGAGGACATATCATGCTGTGCAAAGGGCATGCTTATCTGCAAAGGTCCAGCATGCCTAGACCAGTGCATTATGTCTTCATTCAGCAGACCACATGAATAACTTATGCCTTTAGGTCTTTGTTCTTAAGGTTGTCATTTACCAGCACTGTGACTGTTTTCCAGGCAGGAAGATGGGGTAAATTAAAGCAGGACAAAATGGAGTCTTCAGCATAGAAAATAGAAGCAAAGAGGCTAAGAAAATATTGTAGAAACATGTTTTGTGACAAACTTCTATTCAGGAAAGTATTTCTGAAATGCATGAATGAACAGTAGAAAGAAATAAAATTTGACAGATACACCACATTGCTGCTAAAAATGCAGCTTTCTGCATCATATAATATGGAAACACTTTATATACTATTATATAATAAAAGTGGACAAGAGTACCCAGTAATATGCATAGAATAATATATTAATTGCTCATACACCTAAGAAATATATTTGGGACAGTACACAAGAAACTGGTAACCTAGGGAAGGAAAGTGATTGCCTGAAGGAAAATAAAAGGAATGAACCTTTATACCGTGTATAATTTTGTACCCTTTGACTTGCATATGAATATTTGTTGAAAATAAAAGAAATACCCTAAAGAAAACATGCAAAGGAAAGTGTAAAAGGTAGCAAACAAACTGGGAAAATTTGCAAGATCCCGAATCAACACACAAAAATCAGTTGTATATTATAAACTAAAAATGAATAATCTGAAAAGAAAAATAAGAAAATAATTATACTTCCAATAGCATCAAGAAAAGAAAATATTTGTGAATAAACTAGCCAAAGAGGTGAAATAGGTATACACTGTATAAAGCATCACTCAAATAAAGAACATTCAAATAGATTAAGACATTTCATGTTCATGCATTGGAAGATTTGTATCATTAAGACATCAGTACTGTAAAGTTATCTACAGATTCAATTCAATTTCTAACAAAATCACAATTATTTTTGTATCAAATTATTGTACCATAAATTTGGTTACCCCATTTTATTTTTATTAAGTATAAATAAAATATCGATATACAATATTATATATTATAGCTGAACAATGTAGTGATTCATACTTTTAGAAGTTTTACTCCATTTGCAATTATTATCAAATATTAATCATATTCCCTGTGTCATACAATATATCATTGTAGCTTATTTTATACATAATAATGCATACCTCTCAATTCTCTACCCCTATATTTTTACTTCCTCATTCTATCTCCCCACTGGTAACCACTAAGTTTTTTTCTATATCTATGATTCTGCTTCTTTTATGTTATATTCACTAGTTTGGTTATGTTTTAGATTCTGCACATAAGTGATAGAGTATTTGCCTTTTCTGGTGTGACTTATTTCACTGAGCATAATACCCTCCAAGTCCATCCATGTTGTTGCTAGTGGCAAAGTTCATTCTTTTATATGGCTGAATAGTATTCTGCTGTGTGTGTGTATTTGTGTGTGTGTGCAACACAGTTTTCTTTATCTATTCATCTGTCAATGTACACTTAAGTTACTTCCATATATTGGCAGTTGTAAATAATGCTGCTGTGAACTTTGCAGTGCATGTATCTTTTCAATTTAGTGGATTTTTTTTTCAAATATAGATCCAACATTGTAATTTTTGGGTCTTAAGGTAATTTTTAGTTTTTTGAGAAACCTCTGTACTATTTTCCACAGTGGCTGCACCAATTTTCATTACCAGAAACAGTGTAAGAGAATTTCCATTCCACATCCTTGAAAATATGTGTTGTGTTATTTTTTATGATAACAATTCAGACAGATGTCACTTGTTTTGAATATCTGAAATAATTAATGATATTGAGCATGTTTTCATTTGCCTGTTGGCCATCTTAATTTCCTCTTGGGAAAAAATGTCTTCTCAGGTCCTCTGCATATTTTTAATTGTTCTTTGTTTGTGTTTTGGGGCCACATCTTTTTAGGGCCACACCTATGGCATGTGGAAGTTCCTAGGCTAAGGGGTAAGTCAGAGCTGCAGCTGCTCTCCTATACCATGGCCACATCAATGTGGGATCTGAGCCACATCTGCAAGGTATGCCACAGCACACAGCTACATGGATACTTAACCCACTGAGCAAGGCCAGCCAGAGATCAACCTGCATCCTCATGGATATTACTCAGGTTTGTAACCCTCAAAGCCATAAAGGGAACTCATGGGTTGTTTGTTTTCTTGATGTTGATTTATATGAGGTATTTATATATTTTGGATATTAACCCTTTATCTGTTATATAATTTGCAAATATTTTCTCCCATTCGGGTTGTCGGTTGATTTTGTCAAAGATTTCCTTTCCTGTGCAAAGGCTTTTAAGTTTAATTAGGTTCCATGTGTTTACTTTTGCTTTTATTTCCTTTGCTTTAGGAGATAGCCAAAAAAAAGATTGCTACATTTTATGTCAAAGAATGGTCTGCCTATATTTTCCTTTAGGAGTTTTATAGTTTTCATTCTTACATGTAGGTCTTTAATCCATTTTCAGTTTATATTTATATATACTGTTAGAGAATATTCTATTTTCACTGTTTTACATGTAGGTGTCCACTTTTCCCAGCACTGCTTATTGAAGAGACTTTCTTTTCTACATTGTATATTCCTGACTTCTTCATTACAGAGTAATTGGCCATTGTATGTGAGCTAATTTCTGCAATATCTAGTCTGTTCAATTGATCTATATGTCTGTTTTTATGCTAGTACCATACTGTTTTGATTATTGTAGCTTTGTTGTATAATCTATCTCCCTAGACTGAACTAGAAATACAAAATATGAACAGGCCAATTACCAGTAATGAAAATGAATCAGTAATTTAAAAGCTCCTAAAAAAGGAGCCCTCACAGGTGGATTCTACCACATGTTTAGAGAAGAGTTAAAACCTATCTTTCACAAACTATTCCAAAAAATTGCAGGGGAAGGAACACCTTACATTCTGTGAGGCCAGAACACCCTAATACCAAAACTAGACAAGATACCACAGAAAAAGATAATCACAGGCCAGTATCACTAATTAACATAAATTCAAAAATCCTCAACAAAATATTAGCAAACTGAATTCAATAATAGTTTAAAATGGTTACACTGCATGATCAAGTAGGATGTATCCTGGCATATGAGGATTTTCCAATATCTGCAAGTCAATCAATGTGATACATCACATTAAAAATTGAAAAACAAGAACCATATTATCATTTCAGTAGACTCAGAAAAAGCTTTTGATAAAAATCAGCATTAATTTGCAATAAAAACTCTCCAAAAAAGGTAGACATAGAGAGAACATACTTCCAACCAATAAATACCATATATGATACACCCATGGCTAATGTCATACCCAGTGATGGAAAGCTGAAAGCCTTTCTTCCCAGCTAAGAAACAAGACAAGAATACCCAATCTTGCCTTTTTATTAAACATAGTATTGGAAGTCCTAGCCACAGAAATCATATAATAAAAGGAAATAAAGTAAATCCAAATTGGAAAGGAAGAAGAAAAGCGGTCACTGTTTGCATATGACATGATGCTGTATGTAGAAAATCCTAAAGATGCCACCAGAAAATTATTAGAGTTCATCAATGAATCCAGTAAAGTTGCAGTATCTAAAATTAATATATATAAATCTGTTGCATACCTATACATTAACAACAAACTATCTAAAAAAGAAATTAAGAAAATAATCCTATTTATCATCACATCAAAAAGAATAAATATCCTAGGAGAAAACCTACCTATGGAGGTAAAAACCTGTATTTGGAAAACTATAATATGCTGAAAAAAGTAATTAATGAGATGGAAAGTAACTGGTTCACAGAGACTCACCTACAGGAGTGAGAGTTCTGAGCCCCAAATCAAACTCCCACTTGTGAGGATCTGGCATTGGGAAAAAGAGCCCCTGGAGCATCTGGCATTGAAGGCCAGTGGGGCTTGTGTGCAAGAGCTCCACAGGACCAGAGAAAATGGAGACCTCATTCTTAAAAGCACGCGTAGACTTTCACATGCACTGGGTCCCAGGGCAAAGCAAAGTCTCCATAGGAATCGGGGTCAAACCTGACTAGTTCTTGGAAGACATCCTGGGAAAACAGGAGTAAATAGTGAGGGAAGAACATTGGAAGCAAAGCTCTCAGGAATATTCAGCAGCCTTGTCTTTTTCTGGAGGTGGCCATTTTGGGGAAATCTGGCCACACCCATCAGTGCTGAGAAGCCCCAGGGCAAACAACAATCCAGGTGGGATCACAGCCCCACCCCTCAGTAAACAGGCTGCCTAAAGACCCCCCAGGCACACAGCCCCCTCTAATCCCATCCAGAGACAAAGCCCCACCCACCAGAGGGATAGGAACCAGCTCCACCTACCAGTGGGCAGGCATCAGTCCCTCCCATCAGGAAGCCTACAGCAAGCCCCCATACCAACTTCATCCACAAGGGGGGAAGACACCAGAAGTAAGAGAGGCTACAAATCTACCATCTGTAAAATGGTCACCACACCAAAAACCTATAAAAAGGAAAAGACAGAGAACTATAACTATAACTCAGATGAGGGAGAAAGAAAAAAAAAAACAGAAAAGAGGCTAAGTGATGAGGAGATTCTCAGCCTCTAGGAAAAAGACTAGACTGTTGATGCTGAAGATGATGCAAGACATTGGAAATAAACTGGAGGCAAAGATGGATAACTTACAGAAAACATGGAGCAAAGAGATACAAGATGTAAAGCTTAAACAAGAAGAGATGCAAAATACAATAACTAAAACAAAAAATTCACTAGAAAGTGCGAACATCATTAAACAGGAGGCAGAAGAACAAATAAGCAAGGTGGAGGACAGATTAGTTAAAATTATAGATGCAGAACAGAAAAGAGAAAAAAATTTAAAACAAATGAAGAGAGTCTCAGAGAACTCTGGGAAAACATTAAATGCAACAACATCCTTATTATAGGGGTGCCAGGAGGAGAAGAGAGAGAGAAGGGGACACAAAAAATATTCCAAGATATAATCGCCGAAAACTTCCCTAACATGGGAGAGGAACCACTCACTCAAATCCAGGAAGCACAACGAGTACCATATAAAATAAACCCAAGGAGGAATACACCGAGACACATATTAATCAAACTGACCCAAATGAAAGACAAAGAGAAAATATTGAAAGCAGCTAGGGGAAAGAAACAAATAACATACGAGGGAACCCTGATGAAGTTATCAGCAGATTTCTCAGTAGGAACTCTGCAGGCCAGAAGGGAGTGGCACAATATACTTCATGTGATGAAAAGAAAAAATCTCCAACCAGGATTATTTTACCCAGCAAGGCTCACATTCAGATTTGGAGGAGAAATCACAAGCTTTAAAGATAAGCAAAAGTTAAGAGAAATCAGCAACACTAAACCAGCTTTACAACAAATACTAAAGGAACTTCTTTAGGCAGAAAAGAAAAGGCCGCAACAGGAAACAAAAATACCACGTATGACAAGGCTCACCAGTAAAGGTATATACACAGTAAAGATACAAAATCATCCATGCAGCAATATGCCACCAAAATCAGACATCATGAGAAGAGGTGGTACAAACTGACGGCACTGGAGATGCACTTGCAATTAAGAGACCAACAACTTGAAACAATCTCATATATATATAGACACATATCAAAATTTCAGAATAACTGCAAACCAAAAATCTACAATTGATACACAAACAAATAAAAAAAATCTACTCAAAAACAACACTAAAGATAGTCATCAAACCAGAAGAGAAGAGAACAAGAGAAGACAGGGAGAAAAAAGAGCAACTAAAATCCAAAGCAATTAATAAAATGGCAATAAGAACATACATTTCAATAATTACCTTAAATGTTAGTGGACTAAACACCCAACCAAAAGATATAGACTGGTTGAATGGATACAAAAACAAGACCTATATATATGCTGTCATCAAGAGACCCTCTTCAATTCTAGGGACACATACAAATTGAAAGGGAGAGGATAGAAGAAAATATCCATTGCCAACAGGAATCAAAAGAATGCTGGAGTAGCAATACTTGTAACAGACAAAATAGACTTAAAATGAAGAATATTTTAAGGGACTAGGAAGGTCTCTACATATTGATCAAAGGATCAATCCAAGAAGAAGATATAGCAATTTTAAATATCTATGCACCCAATGTAGGTTCACCACAATATATAAGGCAACTGCTAACAACCTTAAAAGGACAAATCAACAATAACACAATAATAGTGGGGGACTTTAACACCCCACTTAGAGGAATGGACAGATCAACCAGACAGAAAATCAATAAGGAAACACAGACCATGAATGAAGCATTAGACCAGATGGACTTAATAGATATTTATAGAACATTCCATCCAAAGCAACAGAATACACATTCTTCTCAAGTGCATATGGAACATTCTCTAAGATTGATCACATCCTGGGCTACAAATCCAACCTTGGTAACTTTAAGAAAATTGAAATCATATCAAGCATCTTTCCCAATCACAATGCTATATGACTGGAAATCAACAACAAGAAAAAAACTGCAAAAAACACAAACACGTGGAGACTTAACAACATGCTACTAAACAACCAATAGATCACAGAAGAAATCAAAGAGGAAATTAAAAAATACCTAGAAGCAAATGACAACAATGATACGACATGCCAAAACCTATGGGATGCACCAAAAGCCAATCTAAAAAGAAAGTTTATAGCAATACAAGCCCACCTCAGGAAACAAGAAAAATATCAAATAAAAAAGCTAGCTTTATATCTAAAGCAGCTAGAGAGAGAACAGACAAGACCTAAAGTTAGTAGAAGGAAAGATATCATAAAGATCAGAGCAGAAATCAATGAAATAGAAATGAAGAAAACCATAGAAAAGATCAATGAAACGAAAAGCTGGTTCTTTGATAAGATCAACAAAATTGATAAACCCCTTAGCCAGACTTATCAAGCAAAAAAGAGAGGAGACTCAAATCAATAAAATTAGAAATGAAAAAGGAGAAGTAAGAACAGACATCACAGAAATACAAAGGATCGTAAGAGACTACTTTATGCAACTATATGCCAGCAAAGTGGAAAACCTAGAAAAAATGGATAAATTCTTAGAAAGGTACAATCTTCCAAGATTAAACCAACATGAAATAGAAGAGATGAATGAACCAATCACAAGAACAGAAATCAAAACTGTGATTTAAAAACTTCCAACAAACAAAAGTCCAAAACCAGATGGCTTCACAGGTGAATTCTATCAAACATTTAGAGAAGAGCTAACACCTGTTCTTCTGAAACTATTTGAAAAAATTGCAGAGGAAGGGATACTCCCAAACTCATTTTATGAGGCCACCATCACCATGACACCAAAACAAGACAAAGTTACCACATAAAAAAGAAAACTACAGGCCAATTTCACTGATGAACATTGATGCAAAAATCCTCAACAAAATACTAGCAAACCGCATCCAACAATACATTAAAAGGATTGTACATCATTATCAAGTGAGATTTATCCCAGGGATGCAAGTGTTCCTCAATATCCTCCAATCAATCCGTGTGATATACCACATTATAAAACTGAAGAATAAAAACCATGATCCTCTCGTTAGATGCTGAAAAAGCCTTTGACAAAAGCCAACACCCATTTCTGATAAAACCCTTCAGAAAGTGGGCATAGAGGGAACCTACCTCAACATAATAAAGACCATATAGCAAACCTAAGGCTAATGCCATTCTCAATGGTGAAAATCTGAAAGAATTCCCACTGAGATCAGGAAAAAGACAAGGTGTCTGCCTTCTCCACTACTCTTCAACATAGTTTTGTAAGTCCTAGCCATAGCAATCAGGGAAGTAAAAGAGATAAAAGGAATCCAAGTTGGAAAGGAAGAAAGAAAACTATCACTATTTGCAGATGACATGATGCTATACCTAGAGAATCCCAAAGACGCTTCCAGAAAACTGATAGAGCTCTTCAATTAAATTGGCAAAATCGCAGGATACAAAATCAATACCCCAAAATTGAGGGCATTTCTATACACTAACAATGAAAAATCAGAAAGAGAAATTCAGAAAGCAATCCTGTTAACCATCACATCCAAAAGAATAAAATACATGAGTAAACCTACCTAAAGAGACAAAAGTCCTGTACTCTGAAAACTATAAGACACTGATATAAGAAATCAAAGATGACACAAATAGATGGAAAGAGATACCATGCTCTTGTATTGGAAGAGTTAATATTATCAGGATTACTATGCTACCTAAGGCAATATACAGATTCAATAAACCCTTACCTAATTACCAAGGACATTTTTCACAGAACTCGAACAAAATATTTTCACGTTTGTTTCGAAGCACAAAAGACCCAGAATAGCCAAAGATATCCTGAAAAAGAAAAATGGAGCTGGAGGAATCAGGCTCCCTGCCTTTAGATTATACTACAAAGCAAAAATCATCAAAACCATATGGTACTGGCACAAAGACAGAAGTATAGATCAGTGGAGCAGGATTGAAAGCCCAGATTTAAACCCATGCACCTATAGCCAACTAATCTATGACAAAGGAGGCAAGAATATACAATGGAGAAAGGACAGCTTGTTCAATAAGTGGTGCTGGGAAAACTGGACAGCCACATGGAAAAGAATGAAATTAGAAGACTCCCTAACACCATACACAAAAATAAACTCCAAATGGATTAAAGACCTAGATATAAGACCAGACACTATCAAACTTCTAGAGGAGAACATAGGCCAAACACTCTCTGACATAAACGACAGCAACATCTTCTCAGATCCACCTCTTAGAGTAATGACAGTAAAAACAAAAATAAACAAATGGGACCTAATCAGACTTAACAGTTTCTGCACAGCAAAGGAAACCCTAAACAAAATGAAAAGACTACCCACAGAATGGGAGAAAATCTTTGCAAATGAATTGTCTGACAAGGGATTAATCTCCAAAATTTATAAATACCTTGTGCAGCTCAATACCAAAAAAAGAATCAACCCCATCAAAAAAAGGGCAGAAGATCCAAACAGACAGTTCTCCAAAGCAGACATATAGATGGCCAAAAAACACATGAAAAGATGTTCAACATCACTCATTATCAGAGAAATGCAAATCAAAACCACTCTGAGGTACCACCTTACACCAGCCAGAATGGCCATCATCCAAAAGTCTAAAAACAGTAAGTGCTGGGGAGGGTGTGGGGAAAAAGCAACCCTAGTACACTGTTGGGATTGTAAATTGGTGAAAACACTGTGGAAAACAATATGGAGATTCCTCAGAAAACTCAAACTAGAACTACCATTTGATCCAGCAATCCAACTTCTGGGCATCTATCCAGAGAAAACCATGACTCGCAAAGACACACGTAGTCCAATGTTCATTGCAGCACTATTTACAATAGCCAAGACATGGAAACAACCTAAATGTCCATCAACAGAGGAGTGGGTAAAGAAGATGTGGTGCATATACACAACGGTGTATTACTCAGCTACTAAAATGAATGAAATACCAGCATTTTTAGCAACATGGATGGACCTAGAAACTATCATGCTAAGTGAAGTTAGCCATACAATGAGACACCAACATCAAATGCTTTCACTGACATGCGGAATCTGAAAAAGGGACACAATGAACTTCTTTTCAGAACAGATACTGACTCACAGACATTGAAAAACGTATAGTCTCCAAAGGAGACAGTTTGGGGGGATGCTAGGATGCACTGGTGTTATGGGTTGGAAATCCTATAAAATTGTATTGTTTGTTGATCATTGTATAACTATAAATGCAATAAATTTATTGAGTAATAAAAAAATAAAAAATAATTACTGAGACTAGAAACAGATGGAAAGATATACTGTGTTCTTGAATTGGAAGAACTGATATTGTTAGAATGACAATACTACCCAAGGCAATCTACAAATGTAATGCAATCCTTAACACACCAACGGCATTTTTCACAGCATTATAACAAATAATTTTAGAATTTGTATGGAAATACAAAAGACTCCACATATGCACAAAAATCTTGAGAAAGAAGAAAAGAGCTAGAGGAATCTAACACTTTTTTAAAGAAGTAGAAATATCCATCCTAAAATTCTATGTTATCATAAAGAGAAACTGAATTGTCAAAACAATCTTGAAAGAGAATAACAAAGAAAAAGGGCTTGTACTTTCTGATTTCAAAACTTGTTGCAAGGAAATACTAGTCACAACAGAACGGTACTGGAATAAAGACATATAGCCTGAAGGATTGCAATATAAATCCCAGAAATGAAAGTTGTTTATAAGATCAAATAATTTGTGACAGAAGTGTCAAGATCATTCAGTGGAGAAAGAACAGTCTTTTTAAAAACTGATGCTGGGAAAATCGAACATGTAAAAGAATGCAAAACACTTGCCTACCACTATTTATGAAAATTAACTCCAAATAGATCAAATACATAAACATAAGAGATATAACCATAAAAACTCTTAGAAGAAGCAGGGAAAAAAACTTCATGACATTGGGTTTGGCAATAATTTCTTAGATATGACAACAAAAGGACAGGCAACAAAAGTACAGGCAACAAAAGAAAAAAATAGATAAAATGGAGCACATCAAAATTGATAATTTTTGTACATCAAAGATTATGATCAACAGAAGGAAAAGGCAACCTATAGAATGGGAAAATATATTTGAAAATTATATATCTGAAAAGGAATTAATATTCAGTGTATATAAGGAACTTCTAAAATGCAACAGCAGAAACACAAACAAATCAATTAGTAAATTGTCAATGGACTTGTATACATTTTTGTCCAAACATGATGGTCAATAAATACATGAAAAGAAGCTAAACATCACTAATATTTAGTGAAAAACAAGTCAAAACTGCAATAAAATACCCATTCACACTCATTAAGATAGCTATTATTAAAAAAAATGGAGAACCTCAAAGAGTCATCAAGGATGTGGAGAAAAATGAATCCTTGTGTATTGCTTGTAGGATTGTAAAATGGTGTAGTTGCTGTGGAAAACAGTATAAGTTTCTCAAAAAACTAAACATAGAATTCCTGTATGATTCAGAAATTCTGCTCTGGGTATTTAAAAAAATGTGAAAGCAGAAACTCAATCAGGTATCTGTACATTCATGTTTATGGGAGCATTATAATAGCCAAAGATGGAAACAACCCAAGTGTCCAATGATAGATGCATGGATAAACCTGCCTAAACTGCACATATGCAGTGCAGTATATATGTGAAATAAAATATTCTTCAGCCTTAATGAAAAAATATATATTCTAATATGTGACAACATGGATGAATCATAAAACATTATGTTAAATGAAATAATATAATCACAAATGGATAAATAGTATATAATTTCCTTATAAAGGGACCTAGAAGAGCAAAATTCATAGAGAAGAAAACTAGAATAATGGTTGCCAGGGGATTTAGGGAGGGGAGAATGAGTAGTTATTGCTTTATAGTTTTGGAGTTGCAGTTCGGGATGATAAAATCTTCTGGAGATAAACAGTGATGATGGCTGCTCAAAAATGTAAATGTGCTTAATATCACTGAGCTGTACATTTAAAAATGGTGGAAATGACAAACTTTTGTTTTATATATATATAAAACCACAAAATGTAAAAATAAGATTTACATTTAAGAAAGGATAAAAAGCTATATAGTCTTCCAAATACTATTACCCAATCCTACTTCATTGCTTTGAGGTAAACACTGGTATCTTTTCTGAAAATGCAATTATGTGTTTGGATAGCTATGTATTTGTGAAGGACAAATGAGTAATAAAATTGTCAAATTGCAAAAAATAAAGTCTTCCCCCATGACTAAGGGAGGGCATTAAAATCAATCTTTCCTCTATCTATTAAGAACACCAAAATCCAGTCTATAAAATAAATTCCTTGAGGAAAATCTCATGATCTGGAGGGTATTATGATGTCTTCCTATCCCTGTGTGGAAAGGAGGATGCTTTCATATCCTAAAGCATGTAATAGGACTATAAAAGAAAGACTGCTTATAGGAGTACAATGTTGGAAAAATAATTAAAAACAAAATCTCCTCCAAATACAGTAAACCTCTCTAGAGTTATAGAAGAGTAAGAAAATAATTCTATATTGAATATGCATCAAACCAGAATGTGATGGGCATTACAGATAATCTGCTAAGAGATTAAAAACACAACTTTTATAGTAGGAGGTACTTTTGCAATTTGGTCAGGCTTCCATATTCCCAGAGGAAACTGAAAGATAAGGGCACTATCTTCCTTAATGTTTACTGTTGAGACCAGCTCAGCAGGTGAGGGCTAAAGAACAGGTGCTGTGAAACTTAAGAAAAGGTTAACATAAAACAAGACGCAGACATTTATCTTAATCAAAGTTGGGAACGGGGTGACTCAAGGTCTCAGGGACCAAGAAAGCCACCTCAAGAAACCACACTGCTTTTATTGTGCTCTTTAGGATTACATCAAGTGAAGATATAGTTTTTTTTTGTTTGTTTTGTTTTTGTTTTTTTAAAGTCACATAGCTGGTAACTGGTTAAGCTTTTACTCTGTTCTCTAGACATTAACAATCATTAGCATTGAGGAAGCCTGGCATCAGCTGTCTATGCATAGCATCTAGAGAATCACCATTGTGCTTCCACAGCAGCCCAGAGTGCCTAAGTTCACACCTTGTTCCCCTTGCTGATGCATATCCTGCTAACGATGCCTCATAAACCCCTTGGGGCCGTGAGGCTCCTCTTCCTCTTATTTTAACAGGACATATTGTGCTGTGCAAATGGCTAGCCTATCTGCACAGGTCAGTCATGCCTAGACCAATGCATTATGTCCTCATGCAGCTGACCACATGAATAAATTATGCCTCTAGATCTTTTTTTTTGTCTTTTTTTTTTTGTGCTATTTCTTGGGCTGCTCCCGCGGCATATGGAGGTTCCCAGGCTAGGGGTCCAATCGGAGCTGTAGCCACCAGCCTACACCAGGGCCACAGCAACACGGGATCCGAGCCGCGTCTGCGACCTACACCACAGCTCACGGCAACACCGGATCGTTAACCCACTGAGCAAGGGCAGGGACCGAATCCACAACCTCATGGTTCCTAGTCGGATTCGTTAACCACTGCGCCACTATGGGAACTCCCTAGATCTTTGTTCTTAAGCTTAAGTTATTTACCAGCACTGTGACTGTTTTTCAAGCAGGAGTATAGGGTAAAGGTAAAGCAGAACAAGATGGAGTTTTTGTCATAGAAAATAGAAACAGAGAAGCTATGAAAAGATTGTAGAAACATGTCTCCCAACAGTTTACATTTCAAATAAATGGTTATAAGATCCTAGAGAAAGCATATCAGGGTTATAAAATTGTCAAGAGGCTTATTTGTATTTTAAGAACTTTTCATACATTTTAAAAATACAAAAAAAACATAATTATGCCTCTCCTAAATAAATGTTCTGGGGGGGGGGCTCTTATCCTTTACCATATTTTAAACAGGTTGAAAGACCTCATTTTTCATTTTTATTTATGCCTACAACAAGCATCAGAATGCCAGCTCAAATTCTTACTATATCTCGAAAATTAGGCTAGCCCACACTGCTACAAGAGCAGAGTACCAGAGATATGTTGACCTTGAGATCTTGAGAGATAAAATGCCAGATTCTCACCTGAAAAAAAATTGGAAGGCAGGATGGTGAAGACAGCAATTTTCAATAACAATGCAAAACAGAGTGCAATGGTGGTATATGTTCATGTAGATGCCATCTTGAAATGTTAAATGCTAGGAAAAATAGATATCAGGCAGATAATGACCAAAGAGAGCATAAAAGGGAACTCTGAAGAGGTCAAACAGAGGAGGAAACACTCAGAGAATGGTGCAGTTTGGGGATTATGGGTTGATGGAATCCTCTAAAGAAGCCAGTAATGTAACCTCATTAAATTGACAGAACATTGTAAATCAACTATAATAATTTTTTTAATTACTTAAGGTTGATTACATTTATAGGTGTACAACAATCATCACAACCAAATTTTACAGCATTTCCATCTCAAACCCTCAGTACATACCCCCACCCCCCAACATGTCTCATCTGGGAACCGTAAGTTTTGCAAAGTCTATGAGTCAGTATCTGTTCTGCAAATAAGTTCATTGTGTCCTTTTTTTAGATTCCACATGTAAGTGATAGTATTTGATGTTGGTGTCTCATTGTCTGACTGCTTTCACTTAGCATGATAATTTCTAGGTCCATCCATGTTGCTGAAAATGCTGTTATTTCTCTCCTTTTAATGGGGGAGTAATATTCCATTGTGTATATGTACCACAGGTGCTTTTTTTTTTTTTAGTCGAGGTATAATTGACATATGACATCATATTAATTTCAGGTGTATATCATAATGATTCTGTACTTGAGTACACTACAAAATGATCACCAGAAAAAGTCTTACTACCAATCATCACCATACAAAGTTATAAGATTTTTTTTTCTTGGGATAAGGACTTTAAGATATATTCTCTTAGCAACTTTCCACTCTGCAATATAGTATTATTAACTGTAGTCACTATGCTGTTCATTACAACAGTCTTTTGATTTATTTTTTAATTGTAATCAATTGTTATTTCCCCAATACTTTTTTTTTCTACTGTACAGCATGGCGACCCAGTTATACATACATGTATACATTCTTTTAAGAAAAGTTAACATTCAGATGTCTCTCACAAAAGAAATAATTCAAATGTGAGATAAAATTACTCACAGCACAGACTCACTAAAATAGACTTTCCCTGTGAAAATTGTATCCCTCACATTTCTATCCTTGGAGTTTGAGTTGGCAGAAGCAAGGAAAGAAGGAGGTAGAGCAAATACTTTGAAAATAATCTCACACACACACACACACACACACACACACACACACACCACCTTTCTTCCTGGTATTTTATCTCCTGCCTGGGGAGAGAGAAATTCTTAATTGAATGTGATATTGAAGAATGATTTAGATTGTGTGAAATATTTTAATGCCTGAAAGTGGCTCTAAAACTTCAGAATTTTGCCAAGATGTAGCTAAAAGGGAGATATCAATGTTGGCAGAAAGAAGAATATTTGAGGGCAGGTGAAGTGTTAATATGTTTTCTAACAATACCATATCAGCCCAACCCAGTTATTAGACCATACCCTAGAGTATATATTTATTCAAATGCATGTACAAATTTTTACTGTAGAGGAAATGCCAGTATAAACGCTTTCTGATATTGCCTTTGTTTCTTTGGTTACATAAGTTTTGTTTTGTTTGTTTTGTTTTGGGAATGTATGCGGGTATGTTTTGCCATCTGTAAAGAATACAGATGTCTTTTAGTCTTTTTTATTTTCACAGCATAAATCTCATAATTTAATTCCTTTACACACTATTTCCTACCACTTTCCCTCACCACTTTATGTCAATGTTTTGTTTCTACATAACAACAAAACACTATCTCATATTATCATTGATTGCAAATTTTCCCTTATATATGGTAATTCTTACAATTGTAATAGTTTTACATTTTTAATGGATTTGTTGCTCAATAGTAGTATTTCATGACGTGGTTTCTATGTTTCTGAACTCTTTATTTCACTGAATCTATTTTTGGGCAATATTTCATCATATCTTTCCAGAGAGTCTGCAGGTGCTACAGTTGCTGAGCTCTTGTATTGTTTGTAAAGGTCTTTATTCTGTATCTATATGTGAATGACAGTTTATTTGTGTTTAACATTTGAGTCACCCTTTGCATCAATTAGAATTCAGCTGCCGTTATATTATTGTAAGTTGGAATTGGCTGTTGCTATTGAGACATTTGAACTAAACTTGAGTGTTGCCTCTTTATTAGTTGGCTTACATGTTTTCCTGCCTGAAAACTTTGTTGAATATTTATTAATGTTTAAAACTAAATATTTTTGCCCCTCACCAGTGCCAAGGTCCTAGATACCCAAGGTCTTTAGGTGCTTCCTGTATTGTCAGTCTGGGGCTCCTGGGAAACCTCTAGGGTAGAAACAGAGATCGGGGAGGGAGAGAAGAAGGCAGAGGAAAGAGCTGCTGTTGCTATTGTGATAGTTTTCATGTAGAGACTCCTCCTTCTGATACCATTCCTACCCACAGGATAACAGAATTCAGTAATCTGCATGTCAGCTCCAACTACTGCCTCAAAGTCAAAGACCACTCAAAGGGGTGGCAGTGCCTTGAAGTCCACAGCTAGTTTTATCCTGATCTGGCTGTTTTTCTATCTCTACATCTCTGCTATTAAAAGACTCAAGCCTTGAAATATCCATGTTCCCATCTAACCCTCTAAAATCCAATACAAAAGGCAAGGTAAAATTAAATCAAAATACAAACCCTAATCCTTATACTATAAACACAGAAAATGTCAAAAATTTTTCTAGAAACATGATATTTACTACCACTATGCCACTATGTCTTTATTTAGGTAGTTTTCTTTTATTATATTTTTAATAGATTTCTGTTCCATTTCATTGTTGTTTTTGTTAGATTTTCAAGAAAATCCTCTGTGAATATTCTGAATATTTTTGGTTTAGCTTCTACTTATAGAACGCATTTATTTCTTTGTGCGAATTTCACCAGTATGTTATTCATGGCATTGGGTACACAGTGATATTCCTTTAAGTTCTCGCTGTTTTTAGTTGTATATCTTATTGTTATAACAGTTCAATTCTTTTCTTAGCTTGCTTAACACTCAGCGTCTTTTGTTATGTCAGACTCAATAGAGGAAAATAACTAAAGAATATGGATTTTGGAGCCATATGGCCTGTGATCCAGTCCTGTCTCTGCTGTGTAACCTTGATCAAGTTACTCTACTTCTCTTTAACTCAGTTTTCTTATCTGAAAATGGGAATTATAATAATGATATCTACCTCTAACTAAGGTATTGCTTTGCAGATTTAATGAGCACTTAGAGCACCTGACTGGAAAGTATTGGAGCACTTGGTAATTGAATAATTGTAAATGCTATGTAAATTACTTACTATCTCTTCTTTGAATATTCTCCATTCTCCTTTTTGGTTGTGTTGAAGAGGTGTCTTTTTTTCTTACTTATTTAAAAGATGAGAGTTTTAAATGTACCTGCTTCCCTCCTTAAAAATTATAAAGTTTGAGCTGATACAATCAGCAAATAAATTATAGTAGAAAGCTGTACTAAAAGTCAATTGAATTCTATCCCACTTTTGGTGAAGAAATCAATGAAAATGGACAGAATTGCTCAAACATCTTTGTGATGGCACATTTATTTCTGAAATATAGCTGAAAACTTAGCCTTGTGTCCTCTTGATTAATTTGCAGAGGATTGGGAATCAAATGGGAGTGGAAGATAAGGATTTTGTGGTCTACAAAATCTTAAGAGTTCCTTCTGCTACTCTTAAGTTGAAAATGGATCCTTTGGAGACAGCCCTTGTTTTTCCGAGGGATAATTGAAACTGTCAAACCTTATTGGTCATACATTCAGTATCTATTCAACAAATATTTACTGAATGCCCCCATGTACCGTACATTGCACTAGGTGCTGGTAACACAACAAATAAGAAATGAGGGGATGATATTTTCAAAATTCTAAAAGAAAAAATTACCAATTAAGGATATTATACCAAAAAAACCTTGTCCTTCAGAAGTGAAGGAGAGATAAAGACACTCACAGACATACATAAGTTCATCACTAGATCTTCCTTACAGGAAATCTCAAAAGAAATTCTTTTCTGTGGAAAGGTTTTTTATGGCTGAGTACTATTCCATTGTGTATATATGCCACATCTTCCTAATCCAATCATCTGTCAATGGACATTTGGGTTTTTCCATGTCTTGGCTATACTATTGCCTTTGGAATGGATTCGCAATGAGATCCTGCTGTGTAGCACTGAGAACTATGTATAGTCACTTATGATGGAACATGATAATGTGAGAAAAAAGAATGTATACATGTATGTGTAGCTGGGTCACCATGCTGTACAGTAGAAAAAAAAAATAATGTATTGGGGAAATAAAAAGAAATTCTTTAAGTTGAAATGAGAGGACACAAAATAACATGAAAACATATAAAATCTAAAATGCACTAAAGGTAAACATATGATCAAATTCAAAATAACCTGATACTGTCAAGATACCATGTAATTCACTTTTATCTCTACTATAAATTTAAAAATCAAGGATATTAAAAATAGATATAGTAATTGCTTAATAAATGCACAACATAAAAAGACATAAAGAAGGACTTCTTCTTGTGTCTCAGTGGGTTAAAAACCTGACTAGTACTCATGAGCATGCAGGTTCAATCCTTGGCCTCACTCAGTGGGTTAAAGATCCAGCATTTCATAAGCTGTTATGTATGTCACAGACATGGTTCAGATCCCATGTTGTGGTGGCTGTCTCATAGGCCAGCAGCTGCAGCTCTGATTTGACCCCTAGCCTGGGAATATGCCACAGGTGTTGCCCTAAAAAAAAAAACAAAAAATAAAGTAATAAGAAAATAAAATTAAAATAAAAAGACGTAAAGAGTGGCACTAATAGCATAAAATATGGAGGAGGAGAAGTAAAAGTGTAGACATTTATATTCAATTGTATTCAATTGCACTTAAGTTATCAGCTTAAAATGCACTGTATATGTATTTATATTTATGTATGCATGTAAATACATACACACATCATATATACATATATGTGTTTTATTTGTTTCATGATAAAAACAAAGAAAAAATCTATAATAGTTAAGCAAAAGGTATAGAAACAAGAATTAAGAAATAAAAGTACAAAAATAAATTACAAAGGAAGGCACTAAAAGTGGAAGAAAGAAACATAAATTTTAAATTCAGTAAACAACAAAATGACTATAGAAAGTACTTACATATCACTAATTACTTTAAATATAAATGAACTAAATCATCCAATCAAAGACATAGCGTGTCTGAATTAACGAAAACAAAAACAAGAACTAACAACATGCAGCCTATAAGAAACTCATTTTAGTTTTAAGTGCACATGTAGGTTAAAATTGAAGGTATGGAAAAAGAAATTCTATGCAATTGATGATCAAAAGAAATTAAGCATGGCTATACTTATATTTGATAAAATATATTTTCAGTATAAATATGTCACAAGAAACAAAAGTCATTATATAGTGATAAAGTGGTCAATCTATCAAGAGCAGGTCATAATTGTAAATATATACATACCCAACATTGAAGCAGCTAAATATTTAAAGAAAATATTGATAGACTCAAAAGGAGAAATTAACAGCAATTCAATAGTAGTAGGGGACATAATTACATTACTTTCATATTGGATAGTTTATCTAGAGAGAAAATAAGAAAGCAGTGGCTCTAAATAACACTATAAACCAAATATTGTAATAGATGTACAAACAACATTTCATTCAATAGCACCAGAATACATATTCTTTTCAAAAACCCATGGAACTATCTAAAGGATATACCATATATTGAGTCACAAAACAAGTCTTAACAAGTTTAAGAAGGCTGTAAGCATATCAATATTTTTCTGACCACAATAGCATGAAACCAGAAATAAATCATTGTATTTGTAGATTGCCTTGGGACGTATAGTTGCTTTGACAATCTTAATTCTTTTAATCCAAGAGTATGATATATCTTTCTATCTGTTTGTGTCACCTTAGACTTCTTTCATTAGTCTTTATAATTTTCAGAGTACAGGTATTTTGTCTCTTTAGGTAGGTTTATGCTTAGGAGTATTTTGTTCTTTTTGATGCAAGGGTAAATGGATGGTTTCCCTAGTTTCTCTTCCCGATCTTTCATTGTTAGTATATAGAAATGCAACAGATATCTGTGTATTAATTTTGTATCCTGCAACTCTACCAACATTGTTAGTATATAGAAGTGCAACAGATATCTGTGTATTAATTTTGTATCCTGCAACTCTACCAAATTCTTCATCAGCTCTAACAGTTTTTTGGTGGTGACTCTAGGATTTTCTAGGTATAGTGTCATGTCATCTGCAAAAAGTGACAGTTTTACTTCTTTTCCCAATCTGGTTTCATTTTGTTTCTTTTTCATCTCTGATTGCCATGCCTATGACATCCAAAACAGTGATGAAAGTGGACATCTGTATCTTGTTCCTAATCTTAGAAGAAATGCTTTCAGTTTTTCACCATTGAGAATGATGTTGGCTGTGTGTTTGTCATATATAAGATTTTACTATGTTGAGGGAATATGCCCACTTTCTGGAGATTTTATTAGAAATGGGTGTTGAATTTTGTCAGAAGCTTTTTCTGCATCTATTGAGATGATCATATGGACATTCTTCACAGAACTATACAAATATTTTAAAATTTGTATGGACCCTTAATAGCCAAAACAATATTGAAAAAGAATGTTCCCTGACTCAAAACTGTACTAGAAAGCTACAGTAATCAAAACAGTATGATACTGGCACAAAATCAGAAATATAGATCCATGGAACAGGATAGAAATTCCATAACCAAACTCAAGTAACTATGGTCAAGTAATCTATGACAAAGGAGGGAAGAATATGCAGTGGAGGAAAAATAGGCTTTCAATAAGTGGTGCTGGGAAATTCCCATTGTGGCTCAGTGGAAATGAACCCAAATAGTATCCATGAGGAGGCAGGTTCAATCCCTGGCCTCACTCAGTGGGTTAAAGATCCAGCATCCCTTCAAGCTGTGGTGTAGGTCACAAATGTGGCTCAGTGGTGCTGGGAAAACTGGACAACTCTATGTAAATAATGAAAGTATCTAACAACATACACAAAAATAAACACATAATGGATTAAAGACCTGAATGTACGGCCTAAATGTACTAAATGTACCTAAATGTACTAATTAAACTGAAAAGATTTTGTATAGCAAAGGAAACCATAAAAATAATAAAATGAAAATGCAACCTATAGAATGGGAGAAAATTTTTACAAATGGTGCAACCAACAAGTGCTCAATTTCCAAAATGTATACACAACTCATAAAACTCAACAAGAAAAAAGAAACATCCTAATTGGAAAATAGGCAGAAGACCTAAATATACATTTCTCCATAGAAGACATATGGATAGCCAATAGGCACATTACAAAATGCTCAATATCGGAATTCCTGTTGTGACTCAGTGGTTAATGAATCCGACTAGGAACCATGAGGTTACAGGTTCCATCCCTGGCCTTGCTCAGTGGGTTAAGGATCCGGCATTGCCATGAGCTGTGGTGTAGGTTGCAGACTGGCTCAGATCCTGTGTTGCTGTGGCTCTGGTGTAGGCTGGCAGCTGTAGCTCAGATTCGACCCCTAGCCTGGGAACCTCCATATGCCATGGGTGTGGCCCTAGAAAAGACAAAAAAGCAAAACAAAACAAAAAACAAACAAAAAAAAACACCTCAATATCACTAATTATTAGAGAAATGCAAATCAAAACTGCAGTGAGGTACCACCTCACACCAGTCCAAATGTCCATCATTAACAAGTCTACAAAGAACAAATGCTGGAGAGAGTGTAAAGAAAAGGGAACCCTCCTACTTTGTTAGTGGGAATGTAAACTGGTACAACCACCATGCAAAACAGTATAGAGTTTCCTCAGAAAACTAAATATAGAACTGGTATTTGATCCATCAATCCTACTCATGGGCAGCTATATGGACAAATCTACAATTTAAAAAATATATATATATATATGGTCCTAGCAGCACTATTCACAATAGCCAACACATGGAAACAACCTAAATGTCCATTGACAGACGAACAGATTAAGAAGATTTGGTACATACATGGAATGGATTATGTTCTTTTCAGCCATAAAAAAGAACAAGATATTGTCCTTTGTAGCAACATGGATGTATCTAGAGATTATCATATTATGTGAAGTCAGAAAAGAAAGACAAATACCATATGATATCACTTATATGTAGAATATAAATTGTGGCACAAATGAGCCTATCTGTAAAACAGAAACATACTCTCAGACATAAAGAACAGAGCTGTGGGGACTGAGAAGTCATGGTGGGAGGGGACTGGGAGTTTTGGGTTGGTAGAGTCAAACTGTTACCTTTAGAATGGATAAGCAATGAGGTCCTACTGTATGACACAGGGAACTATATTCAATCTTTTGGGATAGAATATGATGGAAGATAATATAAAGAAAAGAATGTATACATGGGTACACACACACACACACACACACACATGACTGGGTCACTATGCTGTACAACAGAAATTGGCACAACACTGTAAATCAAATATTCTTTAATAGAAAAAATTTTAAAAATTAAAAAGAAAAAAATAAACAATGGGAGAAAAACTGAAAAATTCAAAGATAAGTAAAACTAAAACTAAAAATGTTTCTGCACAGCAAAGGAAATAATCAACAAAATATACAGGCAATCCATGGAATGGGAGGTAATATTTGCAACCTATACACCTGAAAAAGGATTAATATGTAAAATATTTAAGGAACTCAAACAGCTCAATAGAAAAAATAAAAACAAAGGTAAAAAGACAGCCATAGACTCCAAATGAAAAATTGGCAAAGGAACTGAATAGACATTTTTCCAAAGAAGACATAGAAATGGCTATCGGGTACATGAAAAGATGCAGAATATCACTAATTATCAGAGAAAGGCGAATCAAACCCACAATGAGATATCACCTCACACCTGTTTGGATGTTGATTATCAAAAAGACATGAGATAACAAGTGTTGGAAAGGGTATTGAGGAAAAGGAATCATTGTACACAGTTAGTAGAATGTAAATTGGATGGATAAAGAAAATGCGGTATATATCCACGGGCTATTTCTCAGCCTTAAAAAATCAAGTATCATCTGCCATTTATTGGAACATGGATAAACCTGAATTGTAGTAAGTGAAATAAGGCAGACAGAGAAAGATAAATACTGAATGGGATCACCTATATGTTCAACCTAAAAAATAAAAAATCCAAACTCACAAAAGCAGAAAGGAGAATGGTGGTGCCAGAGCTGAGGGATGGGTGATTGAGAGATGATCAAAGAGTAAAGTTTTCAGTTATAAATAAAGAAGTTCTGAGGCTCTTATATATAGTAGGATGATATAGTTAATAATACAGTATTGTATACTTGAAATTTGCTGAGAGACAATCTTAAACATTTGCTAAATCTCACACACTCAGGTTTTGTACATCTTGCCTTTTATATGTCTTAATTGTTTTTCTTAATAGTTGAATGTGACCAGGTAAAATGAACTACTGTAAATAAGCCTTTAATAATATGTTGATAAAGTGTTGGGAAAGGGGAAGTGTTCTATAATAATTTTATTAGCTCTCAGTCTTTTGGTGAACCTGTGTCCCTGGATTGTGAACTTGAGAGATGTTTTTCAGCATTCCCTCCTCTTTAGGTGCGACAGGATGACTAGAGTGGGCTGGCTTTGGGTATTTCCTTTCCTCCCTGTGGAAGGCTAGAGCTGCCTAGAATTGGCTATTTCTCTTCCCTCAGGTCAATTATGCTCTAATAAAATCCCACTGGGTCAGGCTTTAGTTAAATACTTTCTCCTGAGGGCATACCTTTTTAAGAACAGTCTGTTCTAGCAAGTTTCAAAATGGTTCCTTTTCCCATCCTCCTGCTAGAAGTATGAAGGGAATTTTTTCCCACTATTCATCGTGAGAACCTAGTAAAACTGAAGAGGTACAACTCACTAATGTGTGGGTCCCCCACTAAGACATGGCCTCCCCCAAGTTTTTAATTCTGAGAATGTCCACACTGAGCCTCTAGAATTTGTCAGTTGCAGTTAAGGTTTCTCTACTCCAGCACTGGTTTCCATGAAGATTTCAGCCTGTGAATATCTGCTCAGGTAAGTTATGGGTTTTCTGAATTTACCCATTAGTCTCTCCAGTTTTGGGGGTATATTTTGCTTACCTCTCTTATGTATATAAGATTTGATTTTTCACTTTTTCTTTTTATCTGCTGTTAGGATAGAACCCTGCTATTATTACAAGCTTCTAACTTGCCTAACTGAAAACAATTTGCCCCAGCTTTTAGCTTTTGAGATGATTCCATAGTCTTTTACTTCATTTTTTGATAATAATAAATAAGTTAAAGTAATTAAGGCGTTCTCACTAAAAAAAAAGAAAAAGTCTATTTCATAGTTTTTTTCTTTTAATTTTGAAATATTGAGATCACATTTTATGTAAAAATCTCTTTCACTTCTCTCCACAGCCCCTGAAATCAAGGCAATACTTTTATTTTGACCATGCTAATCTTTATACAATTTTTGATCAACTTCTTGACTGCTATGACTGTTTATAATCTGCCACAACAGCAAGCACATCCATCAATCCCTTCTTACCAGCTGATTACTATTCTTTTACCTTGAGCTTTTCCTTGAATGTGTTCCAAACCATTGTAAACCTTGCACTTTAATATCCAGCATGACACCCTTTATTTCTTCGTACAAAGTCCTGCTCTACGACTCCCTGTCTTTATAAGTTATTATGGGTCAAAATCATCATCCCAAAGACAAAAAAATTTGTGAGATGAATGAGGAATGATGATATGAAGAACTCAGGTTTTAGAACACACCAAAACCAGTCTAGTGTAGAAGAGCACTGAGATGAGTTTCACCTACACATACTTATATTTGATAAATACAAACAAATGATGCATTCAGAAGATTAAATTTTAATAATGCACATACCACTATTTTCCCATTCCAGGTGGAATGTTTTCCTATTACACTTATTTAGCTGAGACACCACTTCTAAAATTTCCCTGGAAACCACCTTTCATTGTTCCAGTATGGGTACTGGATAAATTCCTCAGGTGCAGATCCTGATCCTCACTTAGTTTTGTGATTGTGGTAAGTTATTAAATTCTGTGTTCCTAAATATAATATATAGTTTATATATTCTCTATATAATGCAGGGGTCAAAATTTTTATGTTGATTGAACATGGCAAAGCAAAGAGTGTATAATGTATTTCAGGCAAAGATCAGGAAAATGAATCAGTGATTTAAAGTACTGGGAAATGATAAGTAGAGTTGAAGCTTAGACCCAGAGGGTAGCACTGAGGAATGAAGTAGCAGCTGGAATGATGTTTGAGAATCTAATGAGCCTTACAATCTGTATGTTTAAAGTAGGATTTATTTCTTTTCGAGAGCAGAAAAAGGCCAATGAAGTTTTTTAAAGATGAAATCAAAAGTTTTAATTTAGAAGGATTTTTTTGTAACTGAATTCTAGAAGGTGAATTTGAAAGGATCAAGAATGGAGGGAGAGAAACCAGTTGAGAGAATGGAGATGCTGGTGGATGTGTAAGGAAAAGGAAACAGGAGGTATTTGATTAATAAAAAATTGAAAAGTTTTGTTTTAGGTAGGGTTTCATTAATAATATATATAATCAAGTGAATAGGAGCACATTATTGATATTCATCAAATAAATAACTAAAATATCACCTCTATATTTTAAAGTCATTTAATGTTATTTAATCTTCTGTGGCAAGTACAAGAAAGCAATTTTAGATAGCTGGTATAACTGTTCAAAATTTGCTCCAATTTAACTTCTTGTATTTAACTATATATTTTCTTCTGCAACCTTTATATTTAAGCTCCTGTTCTACTTATAATCCTTAAATCACCATAAATTTTTAGTCCGTTGCTTATGTTATCACATGAGCCTAAAGTTAATCTTCTCTTTCTTTTCATTTTCAAAAGTCTAAAAATTACAACTTAGAAGTCATCTTTCTTTTCTTGCTTCCTCCATCTCTTCCTTTCTCCCATTTCTCCTTTCTTTCCTTTTTAACTTTTTTTTTTAATTTTTGTATTGATTTTTTTCATACCTACCATCCCAGTTTGAGTTACTTCCCTCAATGTAATATCTATCACAGTGTGACATGAAATCATTTGTCACTTTTGTTTTATTAATATATTAGAAGGGTCTCCATTTTGATACCCTAAGGTTGCACCAGTCTATAATTCAAAGGGCTTTTAAAATAGTTTATTTATTCAACCTCGTTATTTATTTGTGAATGTTTAAAATACACACAATGTTAGCACTGACTCATTTTCTGTTTCTACATTTCTATGGTCTTATTATTCAACTCTTTTGGGAATATTTTTTAATTGAAATAATTCAAAGATTAATATGTATATATGATTTCCCCCACAAGGTCCAAGTGGCTATTGGGTAATCACATAATCCAGTATTTGGAAATATGTGGACTAAATATAGTGTGCTCTGTAGTTAGAGAATCCTATAAAGCCTCAAGCAATATTGTTCTAACATAGACCCGCAAATTATTGCCCTTTCAGTCAGTTGCAGTCCTCACCTCTCAGCCCTTAGAGCACTATTTATTAATAACCTCCATTACTTTCTAAGACTTGCAAGCCCTAGCACACTGTGGTGCTTGCCTGGTGAGAGTTGATCTGCTCAGCAGAAATCTTAATATCCTGCAAAATCCCTTAACATTGTTACTGATGGTAACTATAAAAAGTTGGTTAATCCTCAAAACAACAGAACTTCAAAAATTTGGTGTACATTGCAATATATAATGTTGATAGTACTATTATATTAACTATTGGAAGTCAGAGACAGAGACACATGAAATGAGAGAGATAGACACACATAAAGAAAATGAGAGAAAAAGAGGAAAAAAACTAGAAAATAAAGTTTAAAATGTTAAGTTTATGACATGTCTCCAGAATAACTAGATTCAGATGAAGCAAACTACAAATTTTGGGGACTATCTTTTGTCCAGGTTAATGAAAATGTTGGTTGTGGACAAAGTTGCACCTTCAACAAACAGCATCAATAAAGGAAGCATAAATTACTTTTTGGAAGTGTCACAAGGGGCCTCAAGCTCACAGACATTTATCCAGACATTTCATCTGTTACTCCAAATTAGACAAACAATCTACTGTTAGAGGTGGACCTTCTCCTCACAACAAGCTTTTGTGCATCAAAACGCTTTGTCCTAGACAAATGCATTCATTGATATGCATTCCTTCTTTAAAACTTAGTTCAAATTTAATCTGCTTTTGAAGATCTCTGTCAGTATCCAACTATCTTTAAACTGTCTCAACTTATTTTGCATTTAGGTCTATAAATTATTTCCTAATATAAGACCTAGGAAATCTCCCTTGTTCTTCCCTCAGTAATGGACATTATGATTTTAATATCAAATAAAGGGCCCTTTCTTATAAAACCTTTTACTAAAGATTTATGGCATCAATATCAACACAAAATTCTATAAGCACTACAAGGGGCCAAACTCAGTACCTGCAAAAGGCAATCAAATTATTTTACTTAATTAAAAAATAAATGTAAGATTATAAATTTAAAAAGTTTTTCATGTATATCCTTTATGTAAAATCTCTATACACTTATTTAAATTGGTGTTTTGATTGACCAAGTGGTAGAGTTCCTGGTGGTATTATCCAACATTTCATTGAATTGCAGAAATTCTTTGTTGTCAGTTAAAAGCAGGTACATATGCTTTGACAATTACCAGACAAGAGTAGGACTAAAATCATCCAGTCCACTTCAGAGTAAATTAATTAACTAAACTGTTTATTGATTGATTCCTTACTTCGGCAAATGTTTATTGAATGCCTAATCAGAAACCGTCTGTTGTAGGGAAATGGTAAACAATATGCTTTAATGTTCATTTCTTAATGATGAACACTTCAAATCAGTATAGATGTAGGCTCTACTAGTGCCATTGGATGTGCCAAAATATTCCTTAAATATGTCTCTGGGTTTTCAAAGCCTCTGCGTCCTGTATCATAAAGTATGGCTAAAATTTTAAGTGATTTTTAAATCTTTGAAGTCTAGCAATTTATTACCACATGTACTGATGTTGAGTGCACTTTTTTAGTTTCTTCTGAAACATGGTGTATCCTTTCCATCTGAAGATCTTTTTTCTGGAAAGTTTTACTGAATTATATTTTTAATAATTAACTTCTTATTATTTTCCTTTTTTATAGAGGCCAATTATGTATATACTAGAACTTATTTATCTCTATAATTATCATATTAATCATTTAATGCTTACTTTTTTACATATCATTTCACTTTATTTTTAAAATTTTTACTCCCTCTATACTTCATTTCCAGTGATTACAAAAGCATTACAATTGCTTTGCACATTTCCAAATTTTTCTATGATTTTCTTTTTTTTTCCCCCACTGCTTTGACTTGTAACTTTATACTTATCTTTCTGTTACCTCACTATTTCTTCCCTCTCAGGTATTTCTACTTTGTCCTCTAGCCCCATACGGACCAATATATTATTGCTTTTTAAATTTTTACTAATACCTTTTTTCTTGGCAGTATTTTTCTGCAAAGGATTCTTTTCTAGAGAGGATATTTCCTGTGCCTGCCTGCCCTCCCTTTCTTTCCTCCCTTCCTTTCTTCTTCCCTTCCTCCCTCTCTCTTTCTACTATGTTAGTATAGATCTTGTCCTGGCTCATGTCAGATTATATATAGCCTATGAAATAACTGAGTATTTTCTAGGACTGGCTGTTTTTAAGAAAGGAATGTGTGTGTGTATATGTTTGCACAAGAGTTAGGTAGGACGATAAGGGGAGACACTGTTTTTTAAGTTAGATAACATTGTTCTTATACCCAGGAGTTTTGTTGTATAAGCATATTGAGTGCATTTAGCTCTCATTTCCCCCAATCCCAAAACAGTTACCTATGTTAGATAGTTGTGGGACTGATTAAAATTTAGTCTTTTTTCTCTCAACTGCAGGAAAAGATTTGTCCTGTGAACCAAATATAGCATGCCTATGGTTATTTCTCATTTAGGTCCATTTCTGCTGCATTTTGTGCCAAAATAGCACTCAGAAAATTCCCTACAAGGTAATACCCACATATGTTGTAAACATAGGATATACCCTCACCTTTGAGAACAGTACTATTCCAGCTCTTTTCTGAGATCCTGATCGAGAAATCCTCTTTGTGCATCTACCTCCATTTGTCTTATCTCCTCTTTTCTCACAGATCCATCACCTCATTTGTGTTACATGGTTTTTAGCTCTTCTCATTTTCATTAAAGACAGTGTTTGCAGTTTTTTATTCTCCTCTATAAAATAATAACTCCTATTTATGATAACATGGAACATGGAATAAAAAGTGCTATCAAATCATGATGCAAAAGCTGGTTTCAAAACACATTTATGTTTTTATATTTTACGAAATTTTTAGCTAACCAGGCCAAAAAAAAAAAACCCTTAAAATTCTGTCCCTTGAACTATACTAATATTAAATAAAATACCAGTAACCTGGGCTCCATATTATGTCTTTTAAAATCTCTAACATGATGCAAAATTTTACATTCTTTTATCGCGAATAATGACCTCTGGAGTTCTCATTGTGGCACAGTGAAGACTTTTCTGACAAGAAACCATGAAGTTGCGGGTTCAATCCCTGGCCTTGCTCAGTGGGTTAAGGATCTGGCATTGCTGTGAGCTGTGGTGTAGGTCACAGGCACGGCTTAGATGCTGCGATGCTGTGGCTCTGGCGTAGGCTGGCAGCTGTTGCTCTGATTCTACTCCAAGCCTAGGAAACTCCATATGCTGCAGGTGCTGTCCCACCCCACAAAAAAAGAGAGAATAATGACCTCATAATCCTTCTTTGTACTGGTAAGTCTTATTCCCATCTATATTATGAGGCCCTTTTGTTAAAAACAACATTTTACACATTTATATGCTTTAGCAGAGAGCCAGGCTCATATTTGTTTTATGAAACATCTTGTAAATTAAAGTTTTATAAATGAATGCTAAAAAGTCAAAAGCTATGTAAAAAATTTTTGAGATGGAGGACATGTATATATTCGAGCCACTATCCTATGAATCTAATAAGAATAGATGATATATTATATGATATTTATTACATGTCTAAATTGGCAATATTCTCAGGATGTTTAAGTTGAAAGCACTACATTTTTATAGTGTTTAATCTCACATATCTCAAAATTATTTTACACATCCATATGCAGGTGATATTTCTCATACATGTTGATCTCAACCCTGTTGTTCACTGACACAGTGGGCACCAGGGCTTGGATAATGCTTTTAAAACTAAAGGGAAAAAACAGAAAAATTAATATGTATGACCATATACATATATGTATGTATATATGATTAAATTTTGTTTACAGGCTAAGTATAAGGTTTTATTAAAAATTAGAAATCTTTGCATATGTTGATTGAATCACACTATATTTCAATACATTTCATTTAAATAAATCTAATTTTCTTTTATTTTAATGGTATTTAAGTTAAAATTTTTAATATTGTCCTATTAATCTGATATATCTCTCCTCCCCACAAAATTGTTGTTATATATATCCTTTAGTTTCAAGTTACTTTTCACTTTATATAGGCATAAATATTAATTATTCAATAAAAATGCTATAATTGATAAAATATATATAATTTATTGGTCAGCCATTTGACAAACTAACAGCTCTGCCCTTACTACCTACCTGAATACTGAAGTTGGTTCCACTGAGTAGATAGGTTCAAAAGTCCCAGATTCACAAAGAGGTAGCATCCAGGTGTTTAGTGTACAACCTAACTGCTAGACCCACACCCAACCTCCCCAAAATTTTGATCCAAACTTGTGATGCCTTGCAACCCATCAGGAGATCTCATTGTAGCCAGCACGAGCCCCTCCCAAATTCCTTTATTTGTCTCAGACCAAAAAAAGTCACAATTTTATTTTCTGTGATGTTATCACTGATTCCTAACAGGGGTTAGTCTTCCGCACAAACTGAAAACACCTACTGAAAAAATCAGTCACCTTTGAAAATGAAAATAACAACAAAAATTTTGAATAAGTAATGCATGCACATAGTACAAGTAAATTATGTCCCTTAAATATGTTTCTGTTGTCACCACGGATGCTCAAAGGTATGTTACATTTTGTTCTTTTATTCACTTACAGAGATACTCTGTATTTATAGAACCATAATGTTTATATTCTGTCCTTATAAAAAATGGTCCCATAGCATACACATTATTCTGAACCTTGTTTTTTCACTATTATGTATTACTATTATGTTTATGTACATTTTGTGGAGATTGGAAATCAGGGAATAGAGGGAGATTGATCTGGGAATGACTCAGCTGGTAGAGTTGTTCTTCACAGAAGTAAAAACAGGTCAAGGAGTTGGTTCTTTTGTACCTCAGTGCCAGTCAGTAATGGGAGGAGGGAGATGTAACTTTCCTGAAGAAGCATATTCAATTGGCCAAGTCCAATGAGCAACCCATTGTAGAAGAAGAGCAGCCATTAGCTGTGAACAACCAATTCGTAGCACCTGGAGGATGGGTACACTGACCCACTAACAGAACAGGGTGGAGTATTACATAACTCTACATATGTTTTACTTTTATATTTATTTTATATTTTTTCTCAATGCTTGCTTCATTTATAAGTCATAAAAAGGCAATCCAATTAATTATAAAGTTGAGGGAAATCTATAAATTCATATATATAAATTATATATATATATATATTATAAAGTTGATGGAAATCTATAAATTCATGAATCCAGTAAAAGCTTACAAAAGGACTTTGAATGAGGCCTTCAACAAAACCAACATAATATACTAAGATCTCATACATAGCCTACAAAACCATGAACTTTAACTTAGCATTTGATCACTCCGTGCCCTCTACAGAACATGTCTGCATATCAGAGGGCAGGGGACAAGTTTTCAATCAACAAAATAAGGACAAAAACAAGTGAAACCTAGTAGTTCCCTTGTGGCGCAGTAGATTAGAGATCCGACTTTGTCACTGTAGCAACTTGGGTGGCTGTTGTGGTGCAGGTTTGATCCCTGACCTAGGAATTTCCACATGCTCCAGGCCTATCCAAAAAAAAAAAAAAACTTAAAACGATTCTACACTGGCCAATATATTTGTCCTTTAAACATAACCTTAGTATTAGATGAAAATTCGGTCAAATAATTGTTGAATGAGTTACATCCAACTATATTTCAAATCTCATCTTGATCCATGGGCATAATTTGAAGACCAATCATGCTTACTTCCCAAAATAATTAATGAGGCTTTTGGGTTACTATGATTTCCTCAAGTTTCCTTTTGCCTTTATTGACACTTTAATTTATTATATTTGCTTATTCCTACTTATCTCCCCAAATGTTTATTGTTGGTGCCTCCAGGGTCCCAGTCTTGAGTCTCTTCACTTTTCTGTCATTTAATTTCTTGATGATCTTATCCAGTCTTATGGCATTAAAGAACAACCATCTACCCACTTTTGAATCCCAAAATCATATCCCCTGCCTTGACTTTGCCCATGAAAATTACATTCACATTTAAGAGAACATTTGATCTCTCCTTAACATTTTCATCTCATATTCCAACTGTATCCAAACACTGATTACATCCCAAATTTACCATTTTCAAAACTGAGTTCAAATCTTGGCCCCATGCCTGCACATTTGAAAACTTCTCCATATTAATTCGTGATAGTTACATCTTTATGATTGCTCAAGTCAAATTTTGGAGGCACCTGGCACATCTCTTCATTTGACTTCTAAGCCTTCAACAGCATTTTTTTGACTCAACATTTAAAATAGAACTAGACCTTTACCTCTTCTTACTTCCTCCTCTGCTTCAGTCTCAAATCACAATCATCTCTCATCCAGGATATTGCATGTGTATTTTAAGGCCTGATATAACTCTTGGTCCTCATCTGTTGATTTTAATGTCAGCTGCCAGAAATCAAAGATTTAATTACTCAAAAGCCTCCAAAGTCTTAAAAAACTGCAAGGCCCCACATGATCTGCAACCCCGGATAATTGCTAAGGTTATCTTCTGAGGCTATCACTTCCCATTCCCATTATATTGGTTTCCTTGCTGAATTTCACCCAGGTTCAGAGCCTTTGTACTTATTGGTCTGTTGCTGAAATTCTCTTTCCCCAGGCAATTGTATGACCTTTTTCTTGTATTTCTATGCCTTTTTTAAAGTATTAACTTCTCACTGGTAAAATTCCCTCCTGTCAGTACATACTTTTTTCTATGTTTTTTGCTTTATAGAAAACTGAGCATCTAATACGCTATATATTTTTATATTTTTTTTGGTCTACTGCCCTCTCTACAGGACAAGATCCATGAAAGCAGAGTTTTTTTTTTTTTTCCTGTATCTTTGCTTCTAGAACAAAACGGAGGATACCTTGATATATTTGCTGAAATTTATTGAATTAATAAAATAATTTGTTATATTGCATTAGTCCTTAAGTGATGAATAAGTATAAATACATTGTACAGTGTTCAATATAAATACAAATGAATGCCATGAAATAAAACAGTAAGGTGCTCAAACTTGTTTTTGCAAGTACATCCATAATATTTAAACATTTAAAACACCTTAACTTTTAAGTTGTTAAGTGATTGTTTTGATTATAGTGAAATACAATAAAAGTATTAACATCATACATATGAATATGTTAATGCATTAATTTTACTACATCATAAAAATTAATATACATAATACACACCTGTTTCTCTTTATTAATATTTGTGTATATATGTGTATGTATATGTACATAGAGAGAGAGAAAAAAGAGAAGGGAGGAAGGGAGGGAGAGAAGAAGGGAAAAGTTCATCAGTTATATATAGTAATATGAAAAGTAATGATAGATAACTAGATAATGTATAGATATTTTACAGTTTGTCTTCAGAGATTGGTGGTGTTCTTTACATTAAACGAGCATATATGTTAGAGAATAAGATGTCAGTTTTTTTTTTTACATGTTTAGTCCATAACTAAATTTGGATAATGATGCTACAAATTGACTTCAGGTGTTAATTATTTTTATTTAGTAATGATCATCCAGTTAGAATAAAATGTTTGCAGATAATTTGAATATGTGTCAGGTTTTTGCACATTACCAGAAGCAGTTACAGTCTTTGTTTTCCTTTCTCAAGTATGTCATACCAATTTATTTTTTATACACTATGGAAAGTTTTATGGGAAATATTGAATTTCTTTATAGACATATCAGGTCACAGACCACTTTAGTTTCCTAGCATCACAGTGAAAATATTACTTTCAATTTTTAATTACATACATGGTGAAGAAAAATTTGAGGCCAAAATTAGAAACACAAAAAAGATATTGCAAAAACAAATTGAAAGAATTGACTTAGGAATATGCAAATATGTATTTTAACCAAATGTTTTTAAAGAGTTCTTAAAAATCTGTTTCTACCAAGACATATTTCGTTATTTTTTATGTCTTTTTTCAGACAGATTCATCATATGGTCTGCTTGTATTTTGTGACCTTTTAGTTTCTTCAATGAATACTGAGGTTTAAGGATCATTCAGGATCTTGGCAATATCAATATTTTCTACATTAACATGTTCTTTTGCCATTTAATAGTGTCACATTTTTGCCTTCTTTTATATATTTAAAGTATCATATGCTGTTTTATTTCTGACTCACTTTCACATATTCTCTGTTGACATTTTTTATATTTTGGAGGGGTTTGTTTTAGTTGAAATGTTCATAGTTTTGTTTTTACATTTTAACTACAGATAAATATTTCACCATTATGCAATGCTTCAAAGACAGTTTTCTTCCACAGAGAATGGGAAAAACTATAAATCTCCATAAAAGTACTATTTTAAGGGGAAATACAGAGAAAAAATTTCCCCAGAAGGAGTTCAAGTTAGTTTAAAGACATCCTCCTCCTTATTAACTTTCATTACACCCTGGGAGCCTATGATCTCATATAATTCCCGTTAACCAAGATGATGATCTAAAGGTGACAGGCCAGGAAACCTGCAGGAAGTCATGAAGAACATGACTGAATAATCTCACCTTCATGTAGTAAATGGTAAGGTTGCAAGGGAATACAAATATAAAGGAAAATGATTTCATTAGCAGTTGGAGAGTGGGTCAACATAAAGGTCTAAAATCCAATTTCTTCTAATTTTATACAATAAATCACTGTAAAATCTCTCTGGAATATTCAGACTGAAAAATATGGTCAACCTCAACCAAGTCTGAATTTCGATAAACAAAGTAGAGTTGAACATTATATACTGCCTTACTATCTGGAGAATTTTATTTTCCTCCAGTTTTTTATAAACTTGGCCTATTTAAACTAGCTATTGCATTTCTTTATAAAAACTAAACTATGTAAATTATAATAGTAAATGCCATGCATGCACAGGTAAACAAAAGGTCATAACACCACTTATGTGCTACATGACACATTAAACCTTAAAAGTATGTATCATATAAAGTTCAGAAATACATGTACATCAAAAAAAAATGTAAAGATACAACACCCAAAAAAGACACCAGAAAATATAATATTGAGGGGAAAAAGAAACAAAGTAACAGTCTAAGTTAATTTCATCAGGCAGTTTTAAAAACAGATTTGTGAAATTCAGTGATACTACTGTTACTTTCCTAAAAATACTGGCTGATATTTCAGAATCTATTTGGTTAGCTTTCTCTCATATTATATATTTCTCAAATGACATTTTTTAAGTAAATGATTATTAATGTTTTGTTTCTTGGTACTTCACTTTATACTCTCATCTTTTAATATTTTTATCAATACCCATCCTTTGCTATACATTGAAAAAAGGAATTATAGGCATACTTCATTTTATCATGATTTGCTTTATTGCACTTTGCAGATTGTCTTTTACAAATTGAAAGTCTGTGGCAGTCCTTTGTTGAGCGGGTCTCTTGATACTATTCCAATAGCATTTTGTCACTCTGTCTCTCACATTTTTGTAATTCTTTCAATATTTCAAATTTATTATTATTATTGTATTTGACATGGTAATCTGTGATCAGTGAGTGATCTTTGTTGTTACTACTATGATCCACTGAAAGCTCAAATGATGGTTAGCATATTTTAGCAATAAAGTATTTTCAATTAAGGCAAGTACACTCTTTTTTTAGAAGTAATGTTATTGCACACTTAGACTACATCATAGTTAAATATAACTTTCATGTGCACTGGGAAACCAAAAAAATCGATGTTACCTGCTTTATTGCAATACTTTATTTTGGTAGTCTGGAATGAACCTGAAACATCTCCAAGGTATACATATACTGAATAAGGCAAAGAACCTACCCATTATCAAGACATTTGCTGTCTTTTGTGGGAGATAATAACACAACATGAATTACAACAATGCAGGAAAAGAGCCATACAGGAGTAAGAGGGAAGCACATTTGGACTTCGCTGAAGGAAGAAATTATCGCCTCAAAAAAAATTATAGCACTCTTTTTGCATGACTAAGAACCAAACAGAAAATATAAAACACCCTCATAATCATAACTTGTTTGATATATCTTGGTGTTTTAGTGTGCTTTGTGCATTTATTCTGTACTATAGCCCTAAATGATTTGGTACAATTTTGTTTGAGTTGAATGACTAAATTTAAAAATAGAAACAATAAGGAGAGAAATAGATGAGAGATATTAAGAGGTACACACCTCCACTTGCAAAATAAATGAGTCATAGGTACAAAATGTACAGTGTGTGGAATATAGTAAGTATGTAATGTCTTTCTATGGTGACAAATCTTAACTATATATATATTTATTTTATGGCCATACCTGTGGCATATGAAAGTTCCTAGGCCAGGGGTTGAAACTGAGTCAAAGCTGTGACCTATGCTGTAGCTGCAGCATTGCTAGATTCACTTTTTATATTTTTTAAAATTAAAGTATAGCTCATTTACAATGTTTCTTCAATTTCTATTGCACAGCAAAGTGACCCAATCACACACAGTTCCCTGTGTGGTACATACACTAAGGCCCCATTGCACATCCATTCCAAATATAACAGTTTGCATCACAAAACCCCGAAATGCCATGGAATCCCACACCTTCCCACCTCTACCCCTCCCCCTGTTGAAACCAAAAGTCTGCTTTCCTAGGCCATGATCTCTTTCTGTTTCTTAGATAGGATCACCTGTGCCATATTTTAGATTCTACCAATAAGGTACATCATATGGTGTTTGTCTTTTTCTTTCTGGCTTACTTAGTATGAGAATCTCCATGTTGCTACAAATGGCATTATTTTGTTTTTTTGTGGCTGAGTAGTATTCCATTGTTTATATGTACTACGTCTTCTTAATCCATTCATGTATCAATGGACATTTAGGTTGTTTCCATGTGAATAGCGCTACAATGAACATAGGCATGTATGCAATTAATTAATACTTGTATTTATTTCTGGGCATTCTGTTTTGATTCATCAGTCTATGTGTCTGTATGTCAAACATAGAATTTTGCTGACTTATAGTTTTAAATCAATGAGTGTGATGCCTCCAACTTTGTAATACTTTGTCAAGATTACTTTGACAACTTAGGATCTTTTTTGGATCCATACAAATATTTGAATTATTTGCTCCATTTCAGTAAAAAATTCCCTTAAAATTTTGATAGGGATTGCACTGAATCTGTTTATCGCTTTGGGTGGTATGGATATTTTAACAAGATTGATTCTTCCAGTCTATGGACATGAAATATCTTTCCATTTATTGGTGTCTTCTTAATTCCTTTAGTGTCTCACAGTTTTCAGAGTATAGGTTTTTCACCACATTGGTTAAATTTATTGCTAAGTATGTTATTCTTTTTGAAACAATTGTAAGTGGAACTTTTTTTCCTGATAGTTAACTGTTAGTGTATAGAAACACAGTATCTTTTTTGTATATTGATTTTATATCCTGAACCCTCTGAATATGTTTATTAATTCTAAGAGCATTTTGGTTGAGTCCTTAGGGCTTTATATTTATAATATCATATTATCTACCGATAGAGACATTTTTACTTCATCTTTCCAATTTGGATATTTTTATTTGTTTTTCTTGCCTAATTGCTTTGGCTAGGATCTCCAATAATATGTTGAATAAAAGTGGTGAGAGAGGGCATCCTTGTCTTATTTTTGATCTGAGAGGAAAATCTTTCAGCTTTTCTCCATTATGTATGATGTTAGCTGTGAGTTTTTCATATATACACTTTTTTAGGTTGAAGCATATTCCCTTTATGCATATGTTGTTGAGAGTTTTAATCATAAATGAATACTAATTTTTTTTCAATTTTTTTTTCTGGATCTATTGAGATAATCATACTTTTTTTTTTCTTTTTAGGGACACACCATGACATATGGAAGTTCCCAGGCTAGGCATCAAATTGGAGCTACAACTGCCAGTCTACACCACAGACACAGCAATGCCAGATCTGAGCCATGTCTGTGATCTACACCACAGCTCACAGCAGTGCTGGGTCCTTAATCCACTTTATAGGGGCCAGAGATCTAACCCAGATACTAGTCAGGTCCATAACGTGCTGAGCCATAATGGGAACTCCTAACATTTTTTGTTCATTCTGTTAATCTGCTATATCACTCTGGTTGGTTTGAAATGATGAACAATCCTTTCACACCAGGGATGAATTTTACTTAATCATGGTTTATAATCACTTTTAATATATTGTTAAATTCAGTTTTATAATATTTTGTTGGGAATTTTTGCATCTGTGTTCAATAGGTATATTGGCCCTATTTTTTCATGGTGAGGCTAGCTAAGTTGTTTTTGAAATTTTTTTAATCTTTTCAAAAAGTAGCTTTTAGTCTCATTGATGTCTTCTATTGCCGTTTGTTTTTTTATTTTTTATGATTTTTTTCCATTATAGTTTATTTATAGTGTTTTGTCAATTTCTACTGTACAGCAAAGTGACCCAGTCATATATATATATATATATATATATAATTCTCCCATTATCCTCCATCACATTCCATCACAAGTGACTGGATATAGTTCCTGTGATATACAGCAGGATCTCATTGCTTATCTATTCCAAATGCAATAATTTTCATCTATTAACTGCAGACTCCCAGTCCAGCCCATTCCCACCCCTTCCCCTTGGCAGCCAAAAATCAATGAGTTTCTTTTCTGTGGAAAGGTTCATTTGTGCCATGTGTTAGATTCCAGATATGTGATATCATAGGGTATCTGTCTTTCTCTTTCTGACATACTTCACCCAGTATGAGAGTCTCTAGTTCCATCCATGTTGTTGCAAATGGCATTATTTTGTTCTTTTTTATGGCTGAGTAGTATTCCATTGTGTATATATACTACATCTTAATCCTTTCATCCGTCTTGGCTATTGTGAATAGTGCTGCAATGAACATACATGTGCATGTATCTTTTTCCAGATATATGCCCAAGAGTAAGGTTGCTGGATCATAAGGTAGTTCTATGTTTACTTTTCTGAGGTTTCCACAATGGTTGTACCAATTTACATTCCTACCAACAGTGTAGGAGGATTCCCTTTTCTCCACACCCTCTCCAGCATTTCTTATTTGTTGAGTTGTATGAGCTCTTTGTATATTTTGGAAATGAAGTCCTTGTTAGTCACATCATTTGCATTTTTTTTTCCCATTTGGTAGGTTGTCTTTTCATTTTGTTTATGATTTCCTTTTCTCTGCAAAATCTTGTCAGTTTGATAAGGTACCATTTTTTAATTTATTTCTGTTTCCCTGGGAGACTGACCTAAGAAAGCATTAGTAAAATTTGTCAGAGAATGTTTTGCCTATGTTTTCTTCTAGGTGTTTGATGGTATTTTGCCTTAATATTTAACTCTCTAAGCCATTTTGAGTTTATTTCTGTATATGGTATGAAGGTGTGTTCTAACTTCATTCATTTACATGCAGCTCTCCAACTTTTCCAATGCCACTTGCTATAGAGACCATCTTATATTAATTCTTCTAATCCAATAGCATATTTTATATTTCATTTATTTAAATCATCTTCAATTTTCTTTGTTAATATTTTATAGTTCAGCAAGTAAGTCTTTTACCTCCATAGTCAGGTTTATTTATAAGTATTTTATTTTCAGGGGTGCTAATTTAAATTATTGTATTTTTACATTATTTTTCTGATATTCCTTTGTTAGTATAAAGAAATATAACCAAATTCTGTATGTTCTGCTCCCTTGCTGAGTTCATTTATCAGTTCTAGTAGTTTTTGTGAAGAGTCTTTAGGGTTATACATAGTATTATGTCATCTGTTTATCATAAAATTTGACATCTTCTCTTCCAGTTGGGATACTTGTTATTTCTTTTTCTTGTCTGATTGATGTGGCTAGGACTTGCAGTACTATGTTGAACAGTTCCAGATTTTAGTGGGAGGGCTTTCAGAGTTTCATCACTGAGTATTATGTTGGCTGTGAGTTTGCCATAAAAAGCTTTTATTATATTGAGATATGTTTTCTTTTAACCCACTTTGGTAAGATTGTATATCATGAATGAATGTTGAATTTTGTCAAGTGCTTTTTCTGCATCTATTGAGAAGATCATGTGTTTTCTGCATTTTCTTTTGTTTGTGTGGTGTATTGAATTGATTGATTTGCTTATGTTGACTGATCCTTGTGAACTTGGGATGAATGACACTTGGTTGTGATGTACGGCCTTTTTAATGTGTTGTTGGATTCAGTTTGCTAACATTTTGTTGAACATTTTTGCATCTATATTCATCAAAGATATTGGTCTATATTTTTGGTTTTTTTTGGAGGTGTCTTTGGTTTTAATATCAGGGTTATGATGGCTTCAGAGAAGCTCATTGGGAGTGTTCCTTCTTTCATTTCTCTGAGAACTTATTTTTCTGCATCTTATGTGATAGGTTTAGAATTGCTCTATTCTTTTATATGTGCCTGTATGAGAATTTTTTATTTCTCCTTTTATTTCTATAATAATCTTGCTGGGTAGCATATTCTAGTTTGCAGACATTTCTTTTTCAGAATTTTTAATATCTTGCCACGCCTTTCTGGATTCTAATATTTATGATTCTCTTAGAACTAATTCTTTTTCTCTTGCTGCCTTAGAGTCATCTCTTTAACATTTTGCCATTTTTATTATAATATGTCTTGGTGTAGGTCATTGTGGGTATAACTTGCTTGGGACCCTCTGTACTTCCTGTACCCAGATATCTGTTTCCTTCTTAGTTTTGGGAAGTTTTCTACCATTATTTCTTCAGATATATTTTTGATCATCTTTTCTCTTTTGTATCACTCTGGAATCCCTATTATGCTTAGACTGGCACATTTTTTATTAACCTTTAGGTCTCTTATATTGCTTTCATTTTATTTTCATTTGCCTTTCTGTCTGCTGTCCTAATTAGTGGATTTCCATTTTTCTATGTTCCAGGTCAGTTATTCACTCTTCTGCTTTATTTATTCTGCCTTTCATTGCCTTTAGCTCAGCTTTCATCTCAGCAAATGAGTTTTCTAATTTTTCCTGGTTCCTCTTTATATTTTCTAGTTACATTTTACAGTACTCTGTCAATAGCCTTTTTAAGTTCCTTCATTCTTTCATCAAGTACTTTTTGAAATTGGTGTCCATTTGACTGAAGAGGTCTGTTTCATTGTTTGTTCTTTCAGGGGAATTCTCTTAGTCTTTTAACCGGGAATTGTTCCTCTGCTTATTCATTTTACTTATATCCCTCTTATTCTGTGAGTTTCGGAGAAACAATTGTTTACTATTGTCTTGGAGGGCTATTTATATGTGGGAGCATCCCTGGGTAGTTGAGTGTCAAAACTGAGGAACTTGGGGGACTTCTTTTGTCATCTCCATATAGCTCTGGTGTCATGATCTTTACCACCACATACATGTAGTCTCAACCATCCTTACTGTTTTTTGAGGTCATTCTGTTTATTGTACATGAAAAAGTTTTCTCTGAGCTATACTCTCTTTAATTTTTAATTAATTTAAAATGCTGCTTTTTAATGTTTATGTCTACAGTAGGGAGTTTTTTTTTTTTAATTGAGAACAAGAACTCACTTGTACTATTTTGATCTATAAGTCTTTATTTGGTCTTCACAGGACATCTTTCATATAGTTATCATAAATTGTATGATGGAAAAATTGAAGCCCAGAATTCTTCATTCACTAGGTATTAAGTAGTGGATCTGTAACTTGAAATTAGATAAATCACATTCTTTTTGAGTCTACCAAACTTACTATCTCAGACACTAAACAAATCCGTGTTTATTCCCTTTGCAAATAAAATCATAATGTAGGCATTTGATGTCAGAACTGAAAATTTTCTCAAATGCTTCTCCTAAGTTTACCATTATCACATAACCACCTTTTAAATTCTAGAGAGCACTAGGAAAATCCCTGCTGAAAAAAGAGTTCAAACATTTTATAAGCAACCTCAATTGCTATACACAACAGTGCTATCCAGAGGGAGCACTACAGCAAAATTTGATCCACATTTTAACACCAAAGTCACATAGCATGTCATAAGGCTAGGAAACATGGATATTCTTCTTTTATTTTGACAAAAATAGATATTAGAATGATAACAAACATAAAATCTTTTTAAAATAAAACTGTAATCTTTAATGTATATTCCTATTTAACTCTTCAATCATTTCATTTTTAATTAACATGGATGCAAATTATTTGCTCAATATTGTGCAATACAGTGCTCTTAGAGTTTATTGCTTTATATCTCAGTATACACACACACACACAGCTAACATAAGGAAGCATTTGATATGACTTATTTTCGCATAAACATTTCTTCTCTAGGGAAAAATCAACTATAACCAATAGGTCAATTTATTCCCACAAAAGTATAGAGAAAGTAGTAAATTTATTAGTACATTTAATTTTCACTTAATACTCTATTCAAAAAGGTATTGTGGGAGTTCCCATCATGGCACAATGGGAACGAATCCACTAGGAATGATGAGGTTGCAGGTCAATCCCTGGTGTGATTCAGTGGGTTAAAGATCTGCATTGCTCTGAGCTGTGGTGTAGGTCACAGATGCAGCTCAAATCTGGCATTGCTGTGGCTTTGGCATAGGCCAGCAGCAACAGCTCTGATTGGACCCCTAGCCTGGGAACCTCTATATGCTGCTGGTGTGGCCCTAAAAAGGACAAAAAACAAAAAAAAATTGTTATGTAGATAAACGAAAGCGCGCCTTATATATCTCTATATGTAACATATATATATACACATATATATATGATATATCTTTAAAATTAATATGATTCCTTCAATGATAGGTATAAGCAAAATCATATTTGAAAATAAGTATTATTAATTTACACATTATTATATAAATCTCAAAGCATCTTCTTGCAATATTTTCTACTCTTTTTTTTTCCAGTTTTGAATGCTTCTGGCCTAGAGACATTATTGATTTTCCCAAATGTCTCATGCATTCAATATTTACTTCTAGGAAAAATATTCTATAAAAAGGAGCAGAAAAGTTTTTCATGAAGATATTCTTTCTTGTCATTTCCATCCCATATCATCATGGACCCATGTTCTTTCCATTTTTCTGCTATGTCATCTTGAGTGTGTCACGTTTGCTTCTCACAGTAACTCCCCGTCTTGACAAGGTGACTGTAGCAGTTCCAAGAACAAAATGAAAGTAGAATTATTATTTATTTCTGAATTATAAATTTGTTTTCCAAAATACTTATAGCTAAAATTTCCCCCCTGTTATTTCCTGTCCCAAGTATTCCTCCTTTCATGTATTTTTGACAGTATTTTTAAGTCATTTATCCACCCCCAAGCCAGGAGAGAATCTGTCCCTTGCTTTGTCCAGCTCCTGCCTCCTCTCTTCAGGGTGTGTCAGTCTTCCTCTGTCTCTCCTATAAGGATTTGTTTGATTGTACTTAGAGCCCACCTAGATAAACCCCTGTCAAGATCCATAATTTAATTACATCTGCATTAAATAAAAGTACATATTCTTATTAATCTATATTTACAAAAAAAGTATGTGTAGATACATAGGTAAAAAATAACAAGAAAATTTGGATCAAAATACAACTTTATTTGATCTCCTATGGTTCCTTTAATTACATGTACTGCTATAAACTTCCTTGTCTTTTAATACAGCTTCCTACAGGAGAGTCACTTCCCTGATAATTCATAGGTTTAAAAAGCCCTTTTAATAATAAACAAAAGACATCTCAACCCAGTAAATAGAATATCCCATCACATGTATGCTTAAATCTTGATGTTATAAATAGATTTAGAATCCTCTCTTGTTTTTTTTCACTGTGCTCCTTTATTTGGTGGGTCTAAAGTAGAAAAGAGATCCAGACAGGTTTTGATCCTCTTTCTCTACACAGCTCTTGTCCCACTCACTAGTGCTATCTTGCTTTCAGCCAGGCTGTAAGTAGATGGAGAGAAAAAAGAGGTCAAAGGTAGGACAGTGGTCCTTAGACTAGGTGCCCAGAGCACAATGGTTCTGATAGGAGGTTAGAAATGAAATCTCTAAATTGCCTGGACAGGATTGTGATAATTCATTCTTGAGCATGTTGTAGCTTTTAGCTTTTTTTTCCTGGACTACCCCTTCAGTAGTCACCTTATAGGAATGCCTTTACCTTTGTTCTAAGATATAATTCATTCCTCTTTGCCATCTACCCACTATTTGGTGAAATAATACAAACCTCTTTTTGGTAAAATTCACTTAGCCCTATTGAAAGTGGTCCATGGTAACCCCACCAATGGCAAATATCCAATGGAAACATTCAATAATTCAGCAAAATCTGGAAGTTATCTGGGTTCTGTTGCTAAGCCAATGAGCCCTGTAACATTTCATCTATAGCCTAAAATTATTGAGAAAATATGTGAGGGGTTAGAAATAGACTTCTATCCATAATTCCACTATAGCTTTTTACAATATTGCTCAGGCGTGAGTCCTTGGTCTAGACTGCAATGAACATATTTATGTATTGTAATTTTTCTAAGCCCTACTCAGTAATGTAATAGCTCCATAGGACTATTTTACAACCCCACCCCCCTTCTCAAATTTTAAACTCTTTTTTATATTCTTGGGAGAGATGCTAGAACTCAAAAGCGGTGGATCATTTTCTCTGAAATATGCATACTGGTCTTAACAATCATTTTGGTATCTAATTCTGTCTCACTGACATTTCAATAGAAACTGAAGAAGAATGAGTCCTTTTTAATGTCCTGCTATAAAGATTTAAAATGCGGGAAACTAGCATATTTTTGTATGTAATGGAAATAGTTGGCAGTGCCGTGTTTTTAATGGACAGCATAAATGCAAATTGAAAAAAAAAAGATTTCTTAAGAGTTTTGTATTTTACTTTTGTGAAGAAAGAATATTATATTACGATTAAACAGAGACAGGCACCATCATGTCAGAGCTACTCCACAGAGAGGAAATTAAAGCCTGAGCATTCCAAGTAAAAAGCACATTATAGCTTTCAAACACCTAATTTCTCTCAGTGGTGTGGGAGATATAATGACAGGTAGCACTTCTTCAACTTAAGTGGCTCTTATACATCATCTTCTTTTAAATGGCGTAAACTGCTTTGCAGTTTTTAATTTTTCAATCTTCAAGAAAATATAAGAGTAGAGCAATTATGTACATAAAATCATGCTTTTTTCAGTCTTTCAAAGCAACAGTTTGTGACTCTTAATAGTACACAATTGCATTTCATGTTTTTGAATTCTTAGACTTTTTCTCTGGTTAGGCAAAAATACCTAAACTATTTTTTTTTCTTATACTAATAGATACCATCTATTAGTTTTAAATGGCCCAGAAATAAAATAAATTGTTTTAAACAAATAAAATTTTAAAATATGTTCTAAAATTAGACAAAAAAAATCAGACAATAAATCCATTTCATATAAATGAGGGAGAATAGACTGATCTTAGAAGCTTTTTAGTGCAAAACAGTTATTGCCTACCTGTATTCAACAAATAATCAATAGCTACACTACATCAAGCACTATGCTTGACACTGAGAATAAATGAGAAAATTAGACAGTAGGAATATATTTCCTAAATTCACTCGGCTTAAAAACCAAAGAGGCATGGTGACCATGATAATTTCCCACATGCAAATAAATGTACAATGGCAAATTATGATAAATTCCATGGGGAAAAAAAACTGAGTAAAATGAAGGGCCTGATTATGTTGATGTGTCAGGGAAGTTTTCTCCAAGACTTGAAGGATAGTAGATCATAATAAAGTGAAGATTTGATATACAGTCTTTTTAACAGTAGGATAAACTTGTGCATGTCCTAGAAATATAAAAAGTTTTGTAATATTCCAGGGAATATGAGTAGGGAATAGAATATAGATTTTCAAGAGAATCAAAGGTTAAATCTTGAACATCTTTTTTTTTGTGATGAGTATATGCATTGCATCTGGAACTTAGAAAGGTGTGCAGGTGAGTGATAGAAATTTGAGAATCAATAACATGAAAATACTTGGCAATTTATTGATGGAAGGAATAACTTAGGAACTCACCGAATGAGAGGGTAATGGGTCCTGAGAATAATTCCAGAAAGGATAAGTGTCAATGAAGGATTTTTTATTCTACATGTAAGTGATTTTTTTTAATTAATACTGATCATTAATACTGATCGAAAGCATGAAACTCTGACATTATAAATAATAAAATTATACTTTGTCTCAGCAAGTCCCCTGAGTGTCAGCATATTTGCAGTAATTTTCCTTATCCCTAATTCTCATAGGTCAGTGAGAATGGGACTAGATTGATGCCCACATGTGCATTGGGCACATTTAAACAGAGAATAGAATGGTGGTTACCAGGGATTGAGGGATGGGGGAATTGATGAGATTTTGGTTAAAGTGAACAGACTTGTAGTTCAAAGATGAGTAAATTCCAAAGACCAAACATATATCATTGTGTTTATAGTCAGCAATACTGTATTATATACAGTGGTCCCTTAGATGACATGGACTTGAACTACACAGGTCCATTTATACACATTTTTCCACTGTATCCATACTACAGCACTACATGATCTGCAGCTGGTTGAATCTAAAGGAAGTGAAACCATGGATACACAGAGCCTCTGTAAAATTACAGACAGATTTTTCAACCGTGCAGAATATTGGTGCCCCTAACCCCTGCATTGTTCAAGAGTCAACTGTACTTCAGAGTTGCTAAGAGACTAGATTATAAATGTTCTTACCACAAAATGAAATGATAATTACATGACTTGATGGAGATGTTAGTGAACATTACTTTCAGTTTCATATTACAATATATAAATGTTTCAAATCAACACGTTAAACTTACATAATGTTATGTCAATTAAAAAAGGAACTGTGAGGAGTTCCCCCTGCAGCTCAGCAGGTTATGAACCTTATTAGTATCCATGAGGATATGGGTTCAATCCCTGGCTTTGTTTAGTGGGCTAAGGGACCGGTTTTGCTGGGAGCTGTGGTGTAGGTCAGAGACACAACTCAGATCCCCTGTTGCTGTGACTATGGTATAGGCCAGCAGTTGCAGCTCCAATTCGACCCTTAGCCTGGGAACTTCCATATGCCACAGGTGTGGACCTAAAGATCAACTATGAAAAGGATCCAAGATTTTGCCCCACTGACAAGCTAAAAATTTAGCCTGAAAGTAATTCCATTAATACTGATCGAAAGCATGAAACTCTGACATTATAAATAATAAAATTATACTTTGTCTCAGCAAGTCCCCTGAGTGTCAGCATATTTGCAGTAATTTTCCTTATCCCTAATTCTCATAGGTCAGTGAGAATGGGACTAGATTGATGCCCACATGTGCATTGGGCTGGGTTAGGACGGAAACCCTGAGATTAGAAACTTGAATCTTATAAAGTCTTATTTTTGCTTTGGAGGGAGACATTATCTTTATTATACTGGACAATAAGCATTCTTCCAGATTAAGACAACATCCTGACCTTCCAAGGCTATTTTCTATACACATGTCATTGTAAAGTTAGAGTAAAGCAAACAGGAAGTTAATGCCTCACACAAGATGTGCAAAAATGCAAAAGACCCAGGAAGAATGGTCTCTCAACAGTGATTGCAAAAGATACTTGGAAGAAGCAAGGGGGAAAAATGTAGAAGCCAAGATGAGAGTATTACCAGGAAAAAAATAATCAGTCTATAGTGGCAAATGCTATTGACAAATCAACTCATATAATGAAGCATCCATTATATTTAGCAGCATGAGGGTCATTAAAGTGATTAGGTTAATATTTTTGATAGGATACAATAGAAAATGACCAACCTGAGCAAAAAAAAGAAAGTTATCATACCTCCTCTTTCCTTGGGGGAGTCCTGGTCCTATGCTGGCTAGATGTAATGTATTAACTCTCAAACCTGTCCTGGTATGAACTATAAACTATATTTGGTTAAAAGAAGAGTCCATCAAAGTAACAAGAGCTGAGTACCTAAGGCCAAAGATGATAGAAACATAGGCTGCCTCAAAGTCTTTCAGTAGGAGGATCTTATGAATATTTTCTGGAAGAGTATTGATCAATAACAGTTTTTAGTTTTTACATCTATTTAAGTATTTAAGTCCTATTTAAATATTTATAAGTAGTTAAGTTTGGTTTAGCTGACTCTGCACTTATTTTAATCAGCCCGAGCAAGGAGATATCAGGAGGATAAAAGAAATTTTTACTAGAGGAATCTTAATGAGCAGCAGCTTTTCCCTTGATGTTTCCTATTGGTTATTTTAAAATATGTCCAAGTTATGCGGCACTATAGGAGCCAAAGCCAGTGTAAACTGGGTTCAAATGTGACTGGAAAATATGTGAAATATGCATATCCAAACAATTTATGAAAAATATTTGGCTGTAAAAAGGTTTAGAGGAGTGTATTGGTCATAAGATCAGGGTGACAACTGGCATTTTCAAGGACTGCTGTAGATGCCTAGGGGTTGAAGATATAGGTGAATCTATAAAAACTTATGTAACTTCTTTGAGACATCATCAGTGGTGAAGATCCATGGCAAACACAGACTGGTTGGTTCTTTTTTGTTTTTTTTTTTTTTCACTTTTTTTTCTACTGTACAACATGGTGACTCAGTTATACATACATGTATACATTCTTTTTAACTCACATTATCATGTTCCATAATAAGTTACTAAACATAGTTCCCAGTGATACACAGCAGGATCTCATTGCTAATATATTCCAAAGGCAATAGTTTGCATCTATTAACCTCAGACTCCCAATCCATACGACTGCCTCCCCATGGGCAACCACAAGTCCATTCTCCAAGTCCATGATTTTCTTTTCTGTGGAAAGTTTCCTTTGTTCTGTATATTAGATTCCAGATATGAGTGATACTATATGGTATTTGTCTTTATCTTTCTGACTTACTTCACTTAGTAGGAGAATCTCTAGTTCCATCCATGTTGCTGCAAATGGCATTATTTTGTTCTTTTTTATGCCTGAGTAGAATTCCATTGTGTATATACACCACATCTTCCTAATCCAATCACCTGTTGATGGACATTTGGGTTGTTTCCATTTCTTGGCTATTGTGAATAGAGCTGCAATGAACATGCAGGAGCATGTGTCATTTTTAAGGAAAGTTTTGTCTGGATGTATGCCCAAGGGTGGGATTGCTTGGGTCATATGATAGTTCTTTGTATAGTTTTCTGAGGTACCTCCATACTGTTCTCCATGTGGCTGTACCAGCTTACATTCCTACCAACAGTGTAGGAGGGTTCCCTTTTCTCCACACCCCTTCCAGCACTTGTTATTTGTGGATTTATTAATTATGGCCATTCTGACTGGTGTGAGGTAGTATCTTGTGGTAGTTTTGATTTACATTTCTCTAACAATCAGGGATGTTGAGCATTTTTCCTTGTTGGCCAGCTGTATATCTTTGGAGAAATGTCTCTTCAGGTCTTTTGCCCGTTTTTCCATTGGGTTTTTGGCTTTTTTGCTGTTGAGGTGTATAAGTTGTTAGTATATTTTAGAGATTAAGCCCTCGTCAGGTGGATCATTTGAAACTATCATCTTCCATTCTGTAATTAAAAGTTGTTTTTTTGTTTTCTTTTTGGTTTCCTTTGCTGTATAAAATGTCGTCAGTTTGGTTAGGTCCCATTGGTTTATTTTTGCTTTTATTTCTGATGCTTTGGGAGACTGACCTGAGAAAACATTTGTAAGGTTAATGTCAGAGAATGTTTTGCCTATATTCTCTTCTAGGAGTTTGATGATGTCGTGTCTTATATTTAAGTCTTTAAGCCATTTTGAGTTTATTTTTGTGCATAGTTTTAGGGTATATTCCAGTTTCACTGATTTATATGCAGCTGTCCAGTTTTCCTCGCAACACTTGCTGAAAAGACAGTGTTCAGCCCATTTCATATTCTGGTCTCCTTTGTCGAAGATTAACTGACAATAGGCATCTGGGTTTATTTTTGGGTTCTCTGTTCTGTGCCATTGGTCTGTATGTCTGTTTTGGTACCAGTACCACACTGTCTGGATGACTGTGGCTCTGTAATATTCCCTGATGTCTGGGAGAGTTATGCCTCCAGCTTGGTTTTTGTTCTTCAGAATTGCTTTGGCAATTTTGGGTCTTTTGTGGTTCCATATAAATTTTTGGATTGTTTGTTCTAGGTCTGTGAAAAATGTCATGAGTAATTTGATAGGGGTTGCATTGAATCTGTAGATTGCTTTGGGTAGTATGGCCATTTTTACAATATTAATTTTTCCAACCCAGGAGCATGGACTATCTTTCCACTTCATTGAATCCTCTTTAATTTCCTTGATTAATGTTTATAATTCTCGGCATATAAGTCCTTTACCTCCTTGGTTGGGTGTATTCCCAGGTATTTGATTTTTGGGGGTACAATTTTTTAGGGCATTGTATTTTTGTATTCCTTTTCCAATCTTTCATTATTTGTATACAGAAATGCAACTGACTTCTGAATGTTAATCTTATATCCAACTACTTTGCTGAATTTGTTGATCAAACCTTAGTGTTTTCTATATATATTATCATATCATCTGCATACAGTGACAGTTTTACCTCCTCTCTTCCTCTCTTGCCTCTTATTTCTTTGGTTTGTCTGATTTCTGTGGCTAGGACTTCTAATACTATGTTGAATAACAGTGGTGAGAATGGATATCCTGTGTTGTTCCATATTTTAGTGGGAAGGATTTCAGCTTTTATCCACTGAATATTATATTTGCTGAAGCTTTGTCATAAATGGCTTTGATTATGTTTCTTGTATACCCACTTTGGTAAGAGTTTTGATCATGAATGGATGTTGGACTTTGTCAAATGCTTTTTCTGCATGTGTAGAAATGATCATGTGGTTTTTGACTTTTCTTTTGTTAATATGGTATATGACATTGATTGATTTGCTTATGTTGAACCATTCTTGTGAACGTTGAATCCCACTTTGTTGTGGTGTATGATCTTTTTGATATGTGGTTGGATTCGGTTGGCTAAGATTTTGTTGAGAATTTTTGCATCAATATTCATGAAAGATATTGGGCGGTAGTTTTCTTTTTTGGTGGTATCTTTGTCTGGTTTTGATATTAGGGTGATGGTGGCATCTTAGAATGTCTTGGGGGGTGTTTCTTCTCCTTCAAACCTTTTGAAAAAGTTTAAGGAGGATGGGCATAAATTCAAATTTGTATGTTTGGTAGAATTCACTTGCGAAGCCATCTTGTCCTGGACTTTTTTTTGTAGGGAGTGTTTTTATGACATATTCAATTTCATTTCTAGAGATAGGTCTGTTCAGGTGGTCTATTTCTTCTTAATTCAGTTTTGGCAGGCTGTAATTCTCTGGAAAGTTGTCCATTTTTTTCTAGGTTGTCAAATTTATTGGCATATAATTGTTCATAGTATTCTCTAATGTTTTTTTGTATTGAGGTAGTATTCATTATGACTCCTCCTTTTTCATTTCGTATTTTGTTTATTTGGGGTTTTCTCTCCTCTTTTTGGCGAGTCTGGGCAGAGGTTTGTCAGTCTCACTTACCTTTTCAAATAACCAGCTCTTTGTTTTATTGATTTCTTCTATTGTTTTTTGAATCTCTATTGTATTGATTTCCTCTCTAATCTTTATTATTTCCTTCCTTCTGCTGACTTTAGGTTTTGTTTGTTCTTCTTTTTCTAATTCATTTAGGAGGTGGGATAAGTTGTTGATTTGAGATTTTTCTTCTTTTTTGAGGAAGGTCTGTATTGCTATGAATTACCCTCTGAGCACTGCTTTTGTGTCATCCCATAGACTTGGAGGGGTTGTGTCTTCATTATCATTTGTCTTGAGGTATTTTTTAATTTCCTTCTTGATTTCCTCATTGACCCATTGGTTTTTTAGTAGCATGTTGTTTAGGTTCCATGTAGTCAGTTGTTTCTCAGTTATTTACCTGCGATTGATTTCTAGTTTCATGCCACTGTGGTCAGAGAAGATGCTTGAAATAATTTCTATACTCTTAAATTTGTTGAGGTTTGCTTTGTGCCCCAATATATGATCAATTCTTGGGAATGCTCCATGTGCACTTGAGAATAATGTGTATTCTAATTTTCTTTAATGTAATGTCCTGAAAATGTTAAGTCTAACTTTTCTATTGTTTAATTTAGGATCTCTGTTGCCTTGTTGATTTTACGTCTAGAGGATATGTCCATTTATGTGAGTGGGGTGTTAAAGTCTCCTACTAGGATTGTATTCCCATCAAATTTTTCTTTCATGTATGTTAGTATTTGTTGTAGGTATGTGGGTGCGCCTATATTAGGGGCATATATATTGATAATTGTAATATCCTCTTCAATGGATCCTTCTTTTCCTTTATGGCCTTCATTTTAAAGTCTATTTTGTCTGATATGAGTATTGCAACTCCTGATTTCCTGTCTTGTCCATTGGCATGAAATATCTTTTCCCATCCCCTCACTTTCAATCTATATGTGTCATTTGCCCTAATGTGAGATTCTTGTAGAAAGCAGATTGAAGATTTTTTTTCTTTTTTATCCAATCTGTCACTCTGTGTCTTTTGATTGGAGCATTCAGTCCATTGACATTTAAGGTGATTATTGATAGATATGTATTTATTGCCATTTTTAACATTGTTTTCCGGTTGATTCTGTGTTTCTCTTTTCTTCTTCTTTTTTTTTTTTGGCTGTATGGTTTCCAATTATTTTATGCTTGAGTACTTTTCAGTTTTTGTGAATATAATATTCGGTTTTGACTTGTGGTTGCCCTGTTTTTTAAGTATGTTAACACCTTCTTATATCTTCTTGTTTTAGCCTGATAGTCATATAGGTGCAAACACATCACTAAAATAAGAAAAGAATCTCTTTTTTCTTACTCCCTTGCCCACATTGTATGATTTTGATGTCTTTTTTTTAACATCTTAATATTTAGATCTGCATGCTGGCTTATTTAAGTGACTGCTTTCCAATTGTGGTTTCCTCCATCCTAGCTCTTCCCTTTTTTTTTTTCTTAAATTTAGAGAAGCCCTTTACGTATTTCTTTTAGAGTGGGTTTATTGTTGCTGTACTCTTTTAGCTTTTGTTTTTTGGAGGAATTATTTATTTCCCCTTCTCTTTTAAATGATATTCTTGCTGGATAGCATATTCTAATTTGTGATTTTTTTTTCTTTCAGCACTTTAAATATATCTTGCCACTCCCTCCTGGCCTGTAGTGTTTCTGTAGAGAAATCAGCTGATATCCTTATTGGGTTTCCCTTATAATTAATGCTTTGATTTTCTCTTGCTGCCTTTAGAATCCACTCTATCTTTAATTTTGCCATTTTTATTATAATATGTCTTGGTCTGAGCCTGTTTTGGTTCAACTTGTTTGGGGCCTTCTGTGCTTCCTGTGTCTTGATGTCAGTATCTTTTAAATCTGGAAGTTTTCCAGCCATAATTTCTTCAAATATATTTTCAATCCCCCCCTTTTTTTTTCTTCTCCCATCAGAATTCCTCTTATGCATAAATTGGCATGCTTTATATTATCCCATAGGTCTCTTATATTGCTTTTCATGTTTTTTCATTTGGTTTTCTGTCTGCTGTCCTGATTAGGTGATTTCCATTATTCTATCTTCTGCATCACTAATTCACTCCTCTGCATTATTCATCCTGGTCTTTATTGCCTTTAGCTCAGTTTGTATCTCTGCAATTGAGTTTTCTAGTTTTTCTTGGCTCCTCCTTATATTTTCTAGTTCCTTTCTAAGGAAATCTGCATTACTGTTCATATCCTCTCTTAATTACTTCAGTATTTTCACTATCTCCCTTTTGAACTCAAAGTCTGTCAGACTGCAGAGGTCTGTTTCATTGTGGACTGCTTTAGGTGAATTCTCCTGTTGCTTTAACTGGAAATAGTTTTTGAGCTTCTTCATCTTTCTTGTGTTTTTCTTTTTCTGTGAGTTTGGGGAAGCCAAACTGTAGTCTTGTAAGGCTACTTCTATGCAAGAGTACCCCTTTGTATTTTTTGGGGGTTACTATTTATTTTGGGTGTGGGAGTTTGAATGTTTGCTGTCTCTTTCTTCAGTGTGAGTAGGCTGTTATCCAAGGAAGCTCATTGTGCTTTCAGGGAGAAGGAGGCAATGGGAATGGCCAGTAGTTAGTGCCTGGTCGTTGGGCCCTCAATAGAAGCAAAGTCCTGCAGGAAGGTGGCACACACTACTCCTATTTTCAGGGCCCTGGGATGTAGTAATGTACTCTAGGAGGATCTGCATTTTGACCAGAGCATTTGGCAGTAGCAGCAGCAGGGTATATGTATTCTCATGGGGGTGAGAGCAACCACAGCTTGTGTTTGATTGCTATGCCCTCCTCTGAGGTGATTGGAAATGCAGGTGGTGGAGTTCCCATCGTGGTGCAGTGGTTAACGAATCCGACTAGGAAGCATGAAGTTGCGGGTTCGGTCCCTGCGCTTGCTTAGTGGGTTAACGATCCGGCGTTGCTGTGAGCTGTGGTGTAGGTTGCAGACGCCGCTCAGATCCTGCATTGATGTGGCTCTGGTGTAGGCCGATGGCTACAGCTCCGACTCAACCCCTAGCCTGGGAACCTCCATATGCCGTGGGAGTGGCCCAAGAAATAGCAAAAAGACAAAAAAAAAAAAAAGGAAATGCTGGTGGTGCCTGTTCAGAGACTCCTAGTGGGAGTGGGCCATGACCGTCTCTAGTGTCAGTGATAACTGCAGTGGTTTGCCTCTGCCACCTGTAGACGATGCATGAAGCAACCCATCTCACTTAGCCCACATAGGAGGTGCTGCACAGGCTGTTCCTATTTGCAGGGTCCTGGAAAGTGACAGAGATCTGGCATATGGGTACTGCCTGGAACATTCAGCAGTGGCAGCAGTAGTGCTGGTGTGTTTTCAAGGGTGTGAGAGCACCAACAGTTGGTATTTGGTCACAACGCCCTCCTCTGTGATGACCTTGAGGTGATTGGGGCTGCAAGTGTTGCCTGTTCACCAACCCCTAGTGATGTTGTGGCACTGCCACCTCTGGAGCCAGAGATAACTGTGGTGGTTTGCCCCTGCCACCTGTAAATCGTGGAAGAAGCACCTCGTCCTGTGTAGCCCCCATGGGATGTGCTGCACAAGGCACTCTTAGTTGCAGGTTCTTGGAAAGGGACATTTATCAAGCTTCTGGGCACTGCCCAGAACAACTAGTGGTGGCAGGTGCAAGGTGGGTGTGTTCCTGGGGGAGTGGGAGTAACATCAGGTGGTGTTCCATCGTAATGTCCTTCTCTGTGATGCCCTCTGAAAAGGTTGGGACTGCAAGTGATTTTTTGTTCAGGTATTCCCAGTGGTGGGCTACACCCATCTCTGGAGTCAGGGATAACTGTGGTGACTTGCTCCCGCCACCTGCAGGTACAGTTCAAAGTGGGCTAGCAAGCAGCTTCCTGCTGCCAGAGATGCCTGGTCTGAGGTGGGCTAGCAAGTGGCTTCTGGCCACTGGGGTCTGTGCCAGAGATGCCTGGTCCGGGGTGGGCTGATGAGTGGCTTCCCATGGCTGGAGACATCTAGTCTGCGGAGTATGGCAAGTGGCTTCCCGGGGCCAGAAATGCCTGGTCTGAGGTGGGCTAGCAAGCGGCTTCTGGCCATGGGGGGTGGGGGTGTGGGCTGCACCGGGGATGCTCCAACCTCTGTGAGCCTGAGGAAACACATGCATGCAGCTGCAAGGAGTTTCCTATGCCATCTGCCCCTCCTCCTCTCGTCCTACCCAACAATGGTGCCTTTCCTCTCCTGTGGGTCTGGACCTTCTCCCAAGTTCCCTCTGCCATGGCTTTCCACCACCCAGCCCTTAGCATACTGCTCACCCGCCCCTGGGGCACTGCTCTTTAGCCCCTTAGGCTGTCTCCACACTGCCAACCCCAGCCCACTCCTGGGGATTGACCTCTGGAGCCTAAGTCCCAGTGCCCAGCCCCCACCTGAATGTCTCAGGTTGTGGTGTCTATACCAGTGGTTTAGGTGATCTGTGCATCTCTCACTCTGCTTTTCTGTTCTCAGCAGACCTGCCTCTATGCTTTTCTGGGCATCTTTGAGGTCCCTCTAACTTGGCTGATCTTTCTGACAGTTAGGTAGCTTTCCAGTGTGTGAGTTCCTTTTCTCCCTCACATCTCCCTCTCTGGAATGCTCCTGCATTCCTAATTCCTTTTCTCTCTCTCTTTTTTCTCTTAAGTTCTTCCCAGTTATCTCAAGAGTTTCTTGCCCTTTTTGGAGGTTTAATTTCTTCTGCCAGCATTCAGTTGATGTTCAGTGTGAGTGCTTTACATGTAGTTTTTTTTTTTTTTTTTGAGGTGTTTGTGGGAGAGGGTGAGCACAACCTCTTACTCTTCTGCCATCTTGGCTGTACCCACCACTGGTTGGTTCTTGACAGGAAGAAGACATTTCATCCATTGTAACCAGAGGTAGAGAGAAGAACATAGCTACAGATATAGGCAAGTTTAGAGATTTGATATCAGGAAGATAAGAAAGCTCTTAACTGATGACATTTAGTTTTTTATGTGAGCCATAAAATAAAATTGCATGCTGAGAGTCATGTGGGGTGAGGGACAGCTTTTCAATTAAAGGTAGAGAACACATGATGTTGTTTTAGAAGCTAGAAAAATGACAACAAAATAAAACTGGTGGGCAGTTCCATAACCATGGTCCACGCTGATGTTCATTAGTGTACATTATTGTGAAGTTTCCAGTGATGGGATTCATGGTGACAGTAATGATATTTCCATCAATTTCAAACAAAATAATGGCATATGAGTCTATTGATAGCATGAAAGATTTTAAATACCAGAATATATGATTTTTAAATTTAAATTATTCCGACTTTTTTTCTTAAGAGATATTAGTAAAAATTATTGAGTGATTCTTCCCTTTTTATATTTGAATATATGGTAATTTTAAATCTGGAAAGTAAAAATATTTTAGAAGAAATAACAGGATTATAAAAGCACTTTGTTCTCTCCATAAGTTTCATATCACATGCATTATTCATAAATGGCAATATTTAGGGAGCATTTCACTTTGTGCAATGAAATGTTTCCAGGGCAGAGCCCAGGAAAGAAGGAATGTGTTGCTTACAGAGATAGTGTGGGCCTGGTTCAGAGCATTCACTTAACCAACATTGATAGAATGGGGGAAAAATAAATGAATTTTAAAAAATGAATTTAAAAATTAAAAAAAAGAATTATTGGGATAGAGATCAGAAGAACAGAGTAGAAGTTTAAATTTTAAAATTATTATTCAGGATATAGAATATTAATTTGGCTACACTGCCCTTTGGATACCATTTCTCAGAAACCTAAGCATTTAGGTGCAGGATAAAAATTTATTTCTCAATATGTTCATGCAGTAATTATCCCCTTTGGGCAGTAGTTCTTCATGGGTTGAGGGGAAAGAAGAATTAAGTCAGTTAAACTGCTATAGTAGGCCTCTTCATTTTTCTTCTCATAGGGTATGAAGTGAAATTTAAATTTTAAGAATTCATTGAATTTTCTTTGAATCTGGTTACTTCATCTGTGATGACATCTGTAATGCTTATTTCTTGTCATCCTTTAAACACTCCTTAGAATTTTCAAATTGTCCACTTTCTCAGAAATCTATAAGTTCTTCTTTAAGTAACAAATCATGTGAAACTTCCCACTCAGGTTTGTAGCTTGTTGTATAAGAGGGAATTTAAAATATTTTCCTGTCTTTAAAACGTATTAATATGTCTTTATCAGTATTTACCAATATTTATTTGATTTCTTTCCCCTGAAAGTTATCTGGTATACATGAGAAATATAAACTCATCTATTTTCATAATCTGTCTATATATCAAAACTGTGATAATACTTGGCTACAAAGAGATTATTTGCCTTTATCTGGACTGTCATATGACCACAATTCATATCTGAAACCAAAATGAAGATTGTAACAGATATTGAGAATGGTTACTTTGTGACTGAGTTTTGTACTTCTGCTTTTAAGGGCATATAGTTATATTTTACACATTACCTCTTCATAGATTTACAGTTAATTCATACCTATTATGAATACTCTATATTGTATTTCCATTTTTATATTAGAGATTACACTGTGCACCCCAAATTAAAGCCTAATATAAATTATTTTTATATCATTCTAAACAGCAGAAAGATTTGATTATTTTAATTTACTTTATTTCCCAATTTATGTGCCATTTTTGGTGTATATTTGAAATATATATATATATATATATATATATATATATCTGTATATATATGATATATCACACACACACACACACACACACACACACACACACGCACACAAGTCATTACTGGTATTTTTCCTAAGTCCTTTACATGTATATTTACCTGTATATTCATCTTTAAATATTTTTATACTTATTTTGTCATTTTTCTTAGACTAAAAATACTAATGAGTATATCCTTTTAGGTGGGTCTGCTTATACCAAATTCTCTGATTTATTTTATTGAAATTATATTTATTTTTACATTCAAATTATGTTTGTTGTGTAAAATTAGAGGCTGTCACATATTTAAGCATGAAGAATCCATTCTGTTGGCAGTATTCCATTGTCCAGCTGAATAACGTTATCTCATTATTGTTACTTTTTGAAAAGTGATCTGCTTTTTTTCTCTACTTTAAGATTATTTTTAGCCTTTGATATGACATTTTTACTAAAATGTGGCTTTAATTTCCTTCTTCTCATTTTCTTTTGCCTTTTCTCCTTTGACCCAAGTACAATTAAGTTAGGTATTTTTCACTTTATCCTCTTATCTCTCTTTTGTATTTTCTACTAATTTGTCTTTTCATGCTTCATTTGACTATTTTGAGAAGTCTTCTTCCTCTTCATTGGGCATTATTTATTAACCTTTATTAATCATATTTTATTATGTATGTGAAAATGTAAAAGAATTAACATAAAAATTGAATTTATAGGTCAATAAGACAAGAGGTTACATACAAGATCAACCTATAAATGAATTTTTATTCCTATTGACCAGTAGAAAATTAATATAACATTGAAATTTAAAAGCGTCCATTACAATAGCATCAAAAATTTTATACCAATCTAGAAAAAGATGTGCAAATCCTTTACTACAAAGTTTCAAAAAGATTGCTGCAAGGCAGTAGAGAAGACCTATATATAATGAAGAGATATACTTTCTGGGCTACAATAATCCCTGTTCCAGATCTGAGTGCTTGGTTACATATATGTAAAAATTTGCATCACTACTCATTTAAAACTGCTATGGAGAGAGAGAGATTTATAATTGTAGATATAAATGTATATTAATTACACACACAAAAATGATGTGAATAGCTTTAAAGGAATTAGTTCCCAGGTCCTCAGCTTCTAAGAATTCCATTTTCTAACCTGGTCTATGAGTAAAGAAATTGTGAGGTTTTCCTTTTTTTCTCCAGCTTAAAAAAATACTAATAATATTTCACTCATTTTAAATTTAAGTATCATGTTACTTAAAAATTCTAAAAGAGCAAAGGAAACTTAAAATATTGATGATTATAAAGCCTCCTTCATCAAGGTGATGTGCACCAATTCAGGCTGCATGTATCTTTCCTGTCTCAGAAATACATCTTTTTTTTTTTGTTTTGTTTTAAGGGAAGCACCCATGGCATATGGAAGTTCCCAGGCTAGAGGGTGAGCCACAGACAGCTACAGCTGCCTTCCTACATCACAGCCACAGCAACTCTGGATCTATACCACAGTCTAAGGGCAATGCCCGATCCCCAACCCACTGAGCGAGGTCAGGGATCAAACCCTCATCCTCATGGATACCAGTCAGATTTTTTTGCACTGTGCCACAATGAGAACTCCTCAGAAATACTTCTCTATGGAAAAGCATTACATTAAACATGGGATTTTTGACCCATATGTTCTGAATTCAAATATTTTGTTTCTCTATGGAAAAGGATTACATTAAACACAGGATCTCTGACCTGTGTTTAATGGTATGTTCTGAATTCAATATTTTGTTAAGTAGGGCAGAAAGTGTGATGCCAATTTTAATTTAATGACCTTATTTTTTCATACCATCTTCACTGTCAAAGAATCAGCTATTTCTATGGAAGTGTCCTAAGACAGCAAAAAGATGATCAGAAAGAAATAATGAAGATGGTAGCGCTAATTGTATTGAGATGACAAACTCAGAGCAAATACCATTCTTGCTGTTTGCTTGATGGCTCTTATCACTTTCCATTTCTCTCTTCCTCTTGTTTCTTCTATTTTATTTCTAGAAACTACCTGTCCATCAAATAGAATGTTCAGGTTTGTAACAATCTTTGTTACAAACATGCTGGAAAATATAGACTTGCTCTTACCTTGAATATCTGCATTTTCTCATTTTTGGAATGAAAATCATCTTGGTGAATATTCTCATGCATGAGCCAACAGATTCTCAGCTGCATGTTATGTATGAATTCCAAAAATGCAATCAAGAATATAAGGCCCAGGAATTCCCATGGTGGCACAGTGGAAATGATTCTGACTAGAAACCATGAAGTTGCGGGTTTGATCCCTGGCCTCACTCAGTGGGTTAAGGATCTGGCATTACTGCAGGTACACCCCCTAAAAAGCAAAATAAAAAATAATATAAGGCCCAGAACTTTTAAAAATTACCTTTTGTTAATGACAAAAATTTCTTTTTCTCAGAGGTCATATACTATTTCTACTCTGTCATAAACGTAGTTAAAATTTAGTAATGAATACAGTTATTGTTCTAGATATATATTATGATTTTGAAATGTCTATCCCTTAAATTTCTCTGGCCTTTTTAAAAAATTATTCTTGATGTATAATATGGTGCCAATTTCTCCTATACAGCAAATTGACTCAGTCATACATATATTTACATTCTTTTTTTAATATTCACACTCTTTTTTTTCATATTCTTTTCCATAATAGTCTATCCCAGGAGACTGGATAGAGTTTCCTGTGATATACAGTATGTCTTTATTGTCTATCCATTCTAAGTGTAATAGTTTGCATCTTTTTTTTTGTCTTTTGCCTTTTCTAGGGCCGTTCCCATGATATATGGATGTTCCCAGGCTAGGGGTCTAATCAGAGCTGTAGCCACCGGCCTACACCAGAGCCACAGCAATGCGGGATCTGAGCCTTATCTGTGACCCACACCACAGCTCAAGGCAACACCGGATTCTTAACCCACTGAGCAAGGCCAGGGGTTGAACACACAACTTCATGGTTCCTAGTCGGATTCGTTAACCACTGAGCCACGACAGAAACTCCTACTTTGCATCTATTAACCCGCAACTCTGAGCCCATCTCTTTTCCTCTCCCTTCCCAGTTGGCATCCACAAATCTGTTCTCCATAGCTGAGTCTGTTTCTATTTTGTCAATAGGTTCATTTGTGCCATATTTTAGATTCCACATATAAGTGATGCTATGTGGTATGTGTCCTCTTTCTGACTTACTTCACTTAATATGAGAGTCTATAGTTGCATCCGTGTTGCTGCAAATACCATTATTTTGTACTTTTTATGGCTGAGGATTATTTCATTGTATATATGTACTACACTTTTTTTTTTCCCCGCTAGGGCCACACCCTTGGCTTGTGGAGGTTCCCAGGCTAGGGGTCGGTTGAATCGGAGCTGTAGCTGCCGGCCTACACCACAGCCACAGCAATGCCAGATCATTAATCCACTGAGCAGGGCCAGGGATGGAACCCACAATCTCATGGTTCCTAGTCGGATTTGTTTCCCACTGTGCCATGATGGGAACTCCACTTTGATTTTTTTTTTTTTTGTCTTTTCTAGGGCCGAACCTGTGGCTTATGGAGTTTCCCAGGCTAGGGGTCTAATCAGAGCTGTAGCCACCGGCCTATGCCACACAGCCAAAGCAACGCAGGATCCAAGCTACATCTCTGACCCACACCACAGCTCATGGCAATGCCAGATCCTTAACCCACTGAGTGAGGCCAGGGATCAAACCCACAACCTAATGGTTACTCGTCAGGTTCATTAGCCACTGAGCCACGATGGGAGCTCTGACATTTTTTAATTATTCATGTATCTATGAACACTTAGGTTGTTTCCATGTCTTGGCTATTGTCAATAGTGCTACAAGGAACATAGGGGTGAATATATATTTTTTAATCATGGTTTTGTCCAGATAGATGTCCAGTTGTGGAATTACTGGATCATATGGTAATTATATATTTAGTTTTATGAGTAACCTCTATAAAGTTCTCCATAGTGATTGAACCAATTTATTTTCCCACCAACAGTGAAAGAGGGTTCCCTTTCCTCTACCCCATCTCTAGCATGTGTTATTTGTAAACATGTTAACAATGACCATTCTGACCAGGGTGAGGAGGTACCTCATTGCAGTTTTGATTTACATTTCTCTAATAATCAGTGCTATTGAGCACATTTTCCTGTGCCTACTGGCCATATATACGTCTTTGGAGAAATGTCTATTTAGGTCTTCTGCCCATTTTTTGATTGTTTGTTTTTTTGTTGTTAAGTTATATGAGTTGTTTGTATATTTTGGAGATTAAGCCTTTGTTGGTTGCAACATTTGCAACTATTTTCTCCCATTCCATAGGCTATCTTTATTCTGTAGGTTTTCTTTTTTTATGGTTTCCTTGGCTGTGCAAAAGCTTGTAATTTTGATTTTTGTTGTTTTTATTTATATTGCTTTGGGAGACTGACCAAAGTAAATGTTTCATTTTTATGGTTTAGGTCAGACAATATTTTGCCTATGTTTTGTTCTAGTTTTATGGTGTCATGTCTCATGTTTAAGTATTTAAGCTATTTTTGAGTTTATGTTTTGCATGGTGTGAAGGTGTGTTCAAGTTTCATTGATTTACATGTAGCTATCCAATTTTCCCAGCACTGCTTGCTGAAGAGACTGTATTTCCCATTTTATATTTTTTCCTCCTCTGTTGGAGATTAGTTGACCATAGGTTTCTGTGTTTACTTCTGGGCTCTCTATTCTGTTCCATTGATCTGTATGCCTGTTTTGGTTTTAACACCACATTGTTTTGATTACTTTGCCTTTGCAATAGTGTCTGAAGTCTAGGAGAGTTACACCTCTTGCTTTGACAATTCTGGGTCTTTTAAGATTCCATATATTCTGTGAAAAAGGTCATGGGTAATTTGATATGAATTGCATTAAATATGTAGATTTCTTTGGGTAGTATAGCCATTTCAACAGTATTAATTCTTCAAATCTGGGAGCATGGGCTATATTTCTATTTATTTGAATTCTCTTTAATTTATTTTATTAATATTTTATAGTTCTTGGCATATAATTCTTCTACCTCCTTGGTCAGGTTTATTCCTAGATATTTTTTGGTGCAATTCTAATATTAGTCCTTTTCTAATATTGCATTGCTAGTATACAAAATGCAACTGATTTCTGAATGTTAATCTTGTTTCCTACTACTTTGCTGAATTTGTTGATCAGATTGAGTAGTTTTTATGTGCAGGCTTTTGAGTTTTCTATATATAATATGTCATCTGCATGTTATAAAACTTGATGTCTTCTCTTTCAATTTGGGTGCTTTTTATTTCTTTTTCTTTCCTTATTGCTGTGGCTAGGACTTACAATACTATGTTGAATAGCAGGGGTGAGAGTGGGCATCCTTATCTTATTCCAGATTTTAGCAAGAGGGATTTCAATTATTTGTCATTGAGTATTATATTGGCTGAGGGTTTGTCATAAATGGCTTTTATTATGTTGAGATATTGTTCCCTCTCTACCCACTTTGCTAAGAGTTTTAATCATGTATAGATGTTGAATTTTGTCAAAAATTTTTTGCTTCTATTGAGATGAGCATGTGGTTTTTGATTTTTCTTTTGTTAATGTGGTGTATCACATTGTTTTATTTGCATATGTTGAATCATCCTTGTAAAGATGGGATGAATCCTACTTGGTCATGATATATGATCTTTTATTTTTTTTTTTTGTCTTTTGCCTTTTGTCTTTTTAGGGCCGCATCTGTGGCATATGGAAGTTCAAAGGCTAGGGGTCTAATTGGAGCTGTTGCTGCTGGCCTACACCCCTACACCAGAGCCACAGCAACACCAGATCTGAGCTGTGTCTGTGACCTACACCACAGCTCATGGTATTTCCAGATTCTTAACCCACTGAACAAGCCAGGGATTGAACCCACAACCTCATGTTTCCTAGTCAGATTCATTTCCACTGCGTCACAACGGGAACTCTGATATATGATCTTTTTTAAGTGTTGTTAAATTCCATTTGCTAAAATTTTATTGAGAATTTTGCATCTATGTTCATAAATGATATTGGCCTATAATTTCCTTTTTTTGTAGTGTCTTTGTCTGATTTTGGTATTAGGGTGATGGTAGCTTCTTATAATGAATTTGAGAGTGTTCATTCTTCTTCAACCTTTTGAAAGAGTTTAAGAAGGATTGGTGTAAGTAATTATTTGTAGGTTTGTTAGAATTCCCCTGTCAAGAAATCTCATCCTTGATTTGTTTCTTGGAAGTTTTTTTAATTATTATTACTTACTTAATTTTATTTCTACTGATCAGTTTATTCAAACTATTTCTTCTTGATTCAGTTTTAGTGGGCTGTAAGTTTCTAGACAGTTGTCCATTTCTTCTAGGTTGTCAAATTTGTTAGCATGTAATTGTTCATAGTATTCTCTTTTTTTTTTGTATTTCTGCACTATCAGCCATAATTTATTAAATATATATTTTCAATCCCCTTTCCCTTTCTTCTCCTTCCAGGATCCTTATTATATGTAGATTGACATGATTTATATTATCCACTGATTTCATATTGCTTCCACTTTTTTAAAATGTGGCTTTCTGTCTGCTGTCCTGATTATGTGATTTCCATTATTCTATTTTCCAAGTCACTTCTTCATTCCTTTGCATTATTAATTCTGCTGTTCAATGCCTTTAGCTCATCTCAGCTTTCATCTCAGCAAATTAACTTTATAACTTTTCTTGATTCCATTTTACAGTTTCTGGTTCCTTTTAAAAGTAATCTCTGTTAAAGTACCTTAGTGTTTTCTTTATTCCTTTTTGAACTCACTGTCAGACTGCAGAGGTCTGTTTCATTTTTTGCTCCTTCAGGGAATTCTCTTATACTTTTAACTGGGAATGGTTCTAAGTGTATACAGGCAAATATATAGGCAAACATATATATATATATATATATATATATATAAATTTATATATAAATAAATATATATATAAATTTATATATAAATAAATATATATATAAATTTATATATATATATATATATATATATATATATATATATATATACTTAACTCTGTGAGTTTAGGGAAAGCAGTTGTCTTCAGTATTTTTGGAGTGCTATATTTAAATTCAGGAGCATCCCTGGGTAGCTTGTGAGAGTTTGCTATTTTTTGGCATTAGTGCTACTTTTGGTTTGGATGCTTGCTGACTCTTTCCTCGGTGTATGCAGGCCATTATCCCCTTGATAGGGGGTGTGAAGTTGTATGGCCTGTGGGTGCTTCCAGGGAGGTGGTGGCATTGGACAATACCTGCACACAGAGCCTGGTCACTTGGCAGTGGCAATGATGCCCAGGGTAGTGGCAGTAGCAGTGTGTGTACACTCCCCAGGATGAGGGGGCAATGGGTGGTGCTTGATTGCAGTGCCCTCCAAGGCAGATATCCATGGGGTGCCTGTGGCAGCAGACAGTGCTTGGTCACAGGTCCATCAGTTTTGGCAAGCTGTGCCCCCTCTGGAGTCCAAAATGGATTCAGTGATTTTCACCCACCCCATAGCCTATGCAAAAGGCATCCTGTTTCCTGAAGGCCTGCAGGTGATCAGAGAAAAAAAGTTTCTATGGAAGTCCCTATCCTGCTTCCTCTCATCCTCTGCAGTAATGGTGTCTTGCTTCTCTGGCAGGTCCAGGCCTTCTCCTGCACTCCCTTGGCTGTGATGCACAGCTTCCTATTGCCATCAGGCTGTTTCCACTAAGCTAACCATAGTCCTCTCCGTGGAACTGACCTCCAAAGCCCAAAGCCTGAGTCTCAGCAGCCAGTCCCTGCCTGAGTATCTCAGGCTGTGATACAATGATCCATGGTATCATTCTTCTGTTTGGCACTCTCTCTACATTGCCCTTTTCACATCAGTTTCTACAATTTTTTCCAAGTATTTGAGACTCCTTCTCCACCCCAACTGATCTCCGCATCATTTAGGTGGCCTCCCAGTGTGCAAATTCACTTCCTCTTTCAAAGTTCCCTCTCAGGAGTGCTGGTCCCATCCTGATTCCCATTTTTTCTCTTCTCTCTCTCCCTTTTTCCTTTTGTTCTATAATTACGTGAAGATTTTCTTGCTCTTTTTGGAAATCTGAGGTCTTCTGTCAGCATTCAGTAGATGTTCTGTGTGATTCATTCTACATGCATTTTTTGTTGTTGTTGTTTTATTTTGTTTTATTTGATGTGTTTGTGGGAGAAGGTGAGCTCCATGTCCCACTCCTCTGCCATCTTGATCCCATATGCTCTCTTGCCTTTCAGAGTCACTCCAAAATGTACTAAAAAATTCAATTTGGCTTTAATGTGTGGATTTTTTAATTATGTAATATTAATATATCAGGATGAATAATTTCCAATGTGGTTATATTTATCTTAACATCACCTAGTATATCTCCTTCAGTAAAATATGCTTCTAGATCAAAATTATACTCTTGGAAATATGGCCCACATAATTTTTTGGTATGGGGAACTGTCCTGTACATTTTAGGATATTTAGAAACATCTATCACCTCTACCCAGTAGCACTTCTTTCTTACCACTCTGCTTCCCCACCAATTGTGACAGCCAAAAATGTCCCCAAACATTGCAAAATATCCCCAAGTTTGCAAAGTATTCCCATTGAGAATCATTGTTCTGTATGAAAAATTACAAAGTAGAAGTATTAGTATTTTCAAGGCAGTAGAAAAGCTTAAGAATATTTCTCAAATATAGAGAATAGGAATGACTCTAATGTCTGTATATTGAATCTTCTTGAAAGAGAGTTGTTATCAAATTTGTTTCTTCAGCATAATGGAAAAGAATATCTGAACAATTTATCAGTCTGATCACTTACTATAGTTTTTATGGTAGGTCATTATTGATTCTTTTGGCCTATAATTGCAAAGTGCTATAAATTCAAAGAATGACTTTGTAATTATCCAGTTCTATCTATACATATACATGTGCATGTTTTCCCAATCCTCACAGCTATAAATATGAAAAAGAGGACTTGAATTGATTAAATGAGAATAAGTAAATAAGAGTAATTATTCTCATTTGAGCAATAAGTTATTTAATTTACTCAGGTATATGAGTCAAAGAAGAAAACTAGCTCCATAAGCTTTGGAAGATACATTTCTAACAAAATAATACTGTTAATTATTAATATAAGTTAATATTAGATATATGTTTATTATGAGATTCTTTAATAATGATTATAAAAATAACTCATTTTGGAATAAGTGTTTGAATATTTGGCATTTTGACAATAGGAATTTATAAAATTACATTTAAATTTACATATATTTTTCTTTAGAGTTGTATGATAGATCAATAAGACTTCAGAATAAATATATATTACTTTAAGGAAAAATTCTGTAGGAGAAAATGAATGAAAGTACACATGTAAAAGAAAAAGAAAATAAACTTCCTGGCTGTTACAAAAGAGCGAGTTTCACGAAATTATTTGGGCATTATAGGGAAACTAACACTGCTAAGAAACATTGAAGAATGTGACCAATTGTATCTTCTAGATACACTGTTGGGACAATAGTATAAGAGGTTCTGATAAGGAATTATGAAGAACAAAATGCCAGAGGAAGCCTGGTAAAGAATGATGAAATAAAATACCAGAGTAAGCTTGATAAGGAATTAAGAAAAAATAGGCCATCAGAGTAAGCTCACAACTACTGATGTTAATTGAATATCTGTTGACTACTTACTAACACTGGGATATATAGCAGTTATAGCTTTAATTGCATGTAAATATGATGGGAAACTCTAAACTCTGTAGGCATTAGCTTGGCCCTACCTAAATTCAGGATATTTGTGGTAGTCAAAAATAAAAGCAAAACAAATGATTCTCAGCTATTTCTAAATTCTTGAGTCATTGTATTCCTTAAGGGCTTGATTAGTTTTCTTTTAGAAATATCAGGTGCTAATATAATAAGATACTATTGAATATCTTTAAAATGGTTAAAAAATTTTTGTTTAAATTATCCATAATTATGATATACCAAAAAGACTTTTCAACTGTATTAAATTATAATAAAAATATTGGTTATTAAGATAAAAATGTTAAGAGAATATTCTTTTGTGTTTATAAAAGCAAAAATGGTTTGAAAATCCTATATTGTAATCCAGCAGGCATATAAAACCTTCATAAAAATAAAGTGTTCTCAAAAAAACTTCAATAGTAAATATTGAAAACAAAGTTGAAATAATTATATAAATGAATGAAGATGATTTTATTATTTTATTGGTATGACTATTTTATTGATACAACTGATTGATATATATTTTTTAATTTAAATAGCTGAAAGCTTGTTCCAAAAGAGATTATCATATACATTGAAGTGGGAATTAGGTTATACAGAATAAAAAAATCTTAGTATTTAGACATACTAGAGAAAGTTCAAATACTTTTACTACTTTCTACCTGTTTAATCTTAAGCATATATCTTAACCTCTCTAAATCTCAGTTTTTATTTATATTAAGAATAATAATGTTCTATTTGTTCTGAGAACTTTAATAAGATTAACACTGATTTTTATCCTTTATACTAACATTAAATTTTCCTTGAAATTAACATCTTCACTAGATGTCCTTCCATGATAATATATCTATTAACATTTCTAAAAAATCAGTATGTGGAGCAATAAACCATCTTCTTAATATTTTTTACAAGAAATTTTGCTAATGGCAACTTTTTCATACATAACTTTTCTGATAGCATCTGTCTAATTCAGATACAAATCCCCTTAAACTTTACAACTGTCAATTATCAGCAGTCTCCTACATAGATTCCTGAGAAACCTACAAGTTTCTAAATCTAACACTTTTCAATCATCATTCTTACCAAGAGGCTATTGACAACATATCATGCAACATATTTTGAAAGCTACAAGAGCCCTAAGAATGCTATCTGAGTAGTGTCTTTATAAGTTGGTAAAGTTAATATTCTCTCTGACAACTTGCCAATTACAACATTGAATAAGAATGAATAAAATCTAATATAGACCCATTAGTTATACCTTTTTAAAATTATTATGAAAATATTTCAATAAGTAATTCAGGGAAGATACAAATAAGGAAACAAAAAAAATAATAAACCACCTGAAACTATACAACAAATCAGTTTTAAATTTAGAGATACAGCATAATAAATCAAAAGGAAGAATATGAAGAAGATAATAATATTTTTACCTTTGATCTAATAATTGATTATCTCCTGAGAACCATCTAAGCACAAACTATGCTCTTTTTCCCAGATGTAGTAGGAACTACTATTATAAACCGTAAAATTTAGACAATTATTGCTTTATGGCTAATCATATGATTCAACACATGTGTGCCTCCTTATACACCTTCAAAGAGATACCATCTGATGTAGTCATCCTAACATCACTGAGAATTTATTAAAATATTCTAATATATAAATAAAAATTATAATGTAGTTAAGACTCTAAGCCTTCTTGTTTCAATGTAATTTATGAATTAGTGTAAAATCAATTTTTATAAAATTCTGCGTATAAAGAGGGAAAGGGGAACAATCAAATTTTCTCATAATATAGGTTTTTAGACTAGTACAGTCAGCAAACTTGTTTCCTTTGCAGGTCATAGAAAACTAATTTATCCATGTTTTGCTGTTTACAAAGTCTATCAAGTGTATAAATATATCTTGAAAGCAAATCTTTCAGATGTATAAGGAAAACTAGTATAATAACAAACTAGCATAAAGCAGGAAATAAAAATAATCCAAAATGTCTGTTCAGTCGAGTGTGCCCCTTCTTTAGATATGAAATCTGTACTCCACATCCATTTTCTACAACAAATAAGAGAGATTATTGTATTGCGTAAGTATAATAAGATAAAGAATACTTTTGTATCCTCTCTCATAATATTCTCATTTTTGAGAATTTTAAATAAGTATATTATAATGAAGAAGATGATTGTCTTCTCTGTACTATTTAGGATTTCTTGAAAAAATTTACTGGTATAAACTAATCAGTAATAATAAAATAAAAATTATTTTATTATTTTAGACTACTTTAAGAAATCTGTCATACCAAAACTATTAATAAGTTTAACCACTGGAAAGGATGTTTCATTATACTATCTAAATTAGCCATTTTCCTAAAGATTTTCTAATCATTTGAAGATTTTGAATTGTCCTCAGTAAGAAAGAATAACAAAAGCTTAGATATTTTAAAATGTGTATAAATGATGGTAGAACAATTAGGTTAGATTCCAATTTCTTTAAAAATTACTAGTGATGACAGGCATCTCTAATAAAATATTCACTCAAAACTGGAATTTGATCTGCTAAACTTATGAAAGGGTGATAAGAAAAAAAATAAACTAAGTGAATTCTATGTTCCGCTCAATACAGTGCAGGAGAATACTATTTTAACGCAGTCAGGCAAGGAAATATATATTTTAAATTACCTTGATTGTCACCTAAAATCATAAAACTACAAACACCTAGATGTATTTCAACATGATTACTTTCTGAAACGATTACTCACTTTACAAAATATTCTTAAGTTCTCCATTATGATTTCCAGGCAGGTGACTGAAGTTTTTTTGCTTTAAATTTTATAAAGATAGCACAAAAGATGAAAATATAAGAGATGTGAAGAAGATGATGATATTCAATTTACATTTGATCTAAGATGATAATCTTTTTGTAATAAAAATTACCCATTTTTATTAATAACTGCTTTTCCCTGATAACTATCAGAGCAGACTAGTATTCTTTCTAATATTCTCAGTGTAAAATATTTTTCTCCCAATATATTTTGATGACTACACTAGGGCACAATTGATAGTGCTACAATTAAAACTAAAGTAAACTGGTACTTTAAGTTTTGTTATTTTACTCACTCCTATAGATCTTGTGTCACTATAGTCATAATGTACCTACTGAAATGAGACCCTGCAATCCCAACTGCCAGCTGCCATATGGTTTCTTGTGTCTTTAGAGAAAGTTAAATACTTTAATGTATTGCACAGAGTATATCTCAGGCATCATTACCATTATCATATTTATAATTCTCAACCATTGTCTTAATATTCAACAATTCTTCACTGTTATGGCACATACTACATTAAACTTGAGTGTTATACTTTTTTGATATATAATTCCTTTTGATATATAATTCCAAAGGAATTCAAATTGATTCATAATGTTTTTATACATTGTTATTGAGGACTGACTTACTGACTGAAAAGTCACTCATGCACTTTTCATACCTATTTGTGTAATGCAAAAACAGTTGTCCTTACAACTTTCTATGATTAGGGCAAAATCCACAAGCAGTGAACTGTAAGTGCTAGCAGTCAGTATTATTGTTTACTAAATAATCCCAGATCTTTTCTTTCCAGACAAATGGTAAGTTTGCACTTCCTCACCTTTTCTTTTTTTTTTTAATTGAAGAAGGTCATGGCCATTAATTTGGTTGGCAAATGAATTGCAAACCAAAATGACTTAGTAGGTATTAAGCTTTGTCAGATACAAGTGGGAGGATTAAGAGCCAGTATGTGAGTTCCTATATTTTTTCTCCTCTGCTACATGATCTTGGAGCTACATGTTGATGGGAAGCCTCAGCCAGAATCAGGGACTACAATAAGAAGAGCCATTCTAGAAAACGTGTGTATACATACACACGCACACACACATACACTCATGCCCTTACTCACAGTGGCCAAGTGGTCATGAGCATGTGTGACATATAAAACTTTGACCATGTTAATCTGCTGGTGCTTTTTAATTGTCTGATACCTTATTATAACCTAGTATAATCTTTCTAATTCTCAGAGAGAAAAAATACACCGAATTATAGGATAATATAAAAGCCTTGATAGTAATATGCAACTGATTTTAATGTCTACTGGAATTGTAAAATTATTTTTCTTTATTACCATATGCCTCATTATGAAATTATTTAGAAATAGCATTGAAAATTGGAAACACTGCTATTGTGAACATATTGTGATTTATAATTCACTTATTCAGAAAAGTTACATTTTATGCCTACATGTGCTCATCACTGGAGACATAATGATGAAGTGAACAGACAAGACCCATTCCTCTTGGAGTTAGAGTCTATGGGGAAAGGCAATTATGAAATGTTAGAGAACTAGTTTGTGAAACAATTTCAGGCAGATGTACTATTACTCTTATTGAGGATGTGTGCTTTAATTCCTACTAGTGACCCTGACTTTGAAAAAGTCCATTCATTTAATATCTTTATAATTGATCCTTGACCAACATGAGTTTGAACTGCAAGTGTAAACCTATACAGGGAAATGTTTAAGTAGTAAATACTAGAGTATTACGTGGTCTGTGATTAGCTGAATTGGCAGATATGGAGGGCCAACTATAAGTTATACAAGGACTAACCCCCTGCATTGTTGTCAATTGTAAAGAAACATAATAATTATATTTATGCTCAAATACAACTGAAAAGTGAACAAACCATCAAAACTAATTCCCCAAATTCCAGCTTTTTCCTTCTCTTCTTGAAGAGGGTTTTAAAATATTTATTTAAACAAAGTTATAGGTCCTCAGTTTATATCATTCTTTCTGCAATTTCCTTTGTATCCTCTCTTAGCCACTGAAACTGCTATATGAGAAGTCATTGATGATCTCCAATCTATTTGCAGAATTTGATCTATCTGAAGCCTTTATATTTCCTCTTGGGCAACTTTAACCCTTCCCGTGACTTTAAGTACACCTGTTCCTCTATTATTGTATATGTATTTTGCAAATTGAAATCTCTAGTCATTGCCTTTGTGTGATATACATTCTTAATCTTTAAAATGCTTTTAGACATTTTAATGTGTTTAATGCTTATCATAATTTTAATCAAGTGTATTTTAAAAAGAATTTCTAATTGACTATTTGATTGAATTTGTTAGATTTCAAATGTTAGCTTTAATTTAGAGAATTGAAAGGAAATTAGTTGTTCTGTTGCCGTAATAATTTTAATTAAAACTTCCTTATTTTTTATTAGTAACATCTTTTCAGAAATTAAAAAATCAGTTATCCTCTATTATATTTTTTATCCTCAAAGATTTTTGATAACCAATTCAACTGATTCTTCTTTTAATTAATTCTTATTTATTCGAGACACTCTCACCATGGCACTTTTCTTCACATGTGCAGTTTTTGAAAGTTTTCTAATACATTATTTTTTTCCTACTGTACAGCATGGAAATAAAAAAAATGGATTAAATTTTACTTAAGACTTGAAACCATTAAACACGTACAAGAAAAAAAAAAGGAAAGCTTTCTACATAATCTCTCTATTCTCTTCTTTCTTGAATATATATATAAATTTATCTATAGTCCAGATTACCAAAAACCTAGGTAAATTAACTCAATTTCAAAAAAATTTAGAAAAATATCTACAGCCTATACTTAAATGTCTGGAAATAAGTCCGATTTATACTCAAATACTTGCACATTTTATCTTGCAAACTATACTGCCAACACTTTGAGGGCATATTCATTGGTATGCTTTATTTCCTAAAGAATAACAAGTGTCTTAAACTTTATGTACTCAATAATTATTACATTGATTTTTCAATAACAGTTTTAGAAAAATTCTGCAATGCTATGAAAGAATGTTTTATGTTGGCTCAGATAAGACTAGGAAAAGTTAATAATTACAGCTTTTTTCCTGCATCAAAAGTATAATAGCAGCAACACACATTAACATCCATGACATACAAACACATGCACATATCAACACATTTTATTTTGTCAAAATAACAAAACAATATATAGATATAAAGCCTCCAAAAATTTTCACATATCCCTTATTGTTCTTTTGGCAATTTTTTATCATTTTTTAATTTCTCCTATATTTGGGCACCTAAGGAATTTTATTAAACTGTGGACTATAAATCAGGTTGCTTTTTGATGACATAAGAAGGTATATCACTTTATATTGCATCACTTTTGCATAGATTTTATTAGGATTAATTGGTTTGCATTTCTTTTTTTTTTTTTTTTTTGGTCTTTTTGCTATTTCTTTGAGCCACTCCCGCAGCATATGGAGGTTCCCAGGCTAGGGGTGTAATCGGAGCTGTAGCTACCGGCCTATGCCAGAGCCACAGCAACGCGGGATCCAAGCCGCGTCTGCAACCCACACCACAGCTCACGGCAACGCCAGATCCTTAACCCACTGAGCAAGGGCAGGGACCGAACCCGCAACCTCATGGTTCCTAGTCGGATTTGTTAACCACTGCGCCACGACGGGAACTCCTGGTTTGCATTTCTATTGAAATCTCTTCAGGTTGCTTAATGGATTATTGTTTCCTAGGCCTCAACAATTTTATCCATGATTCTATTACATGATGAAGTAATGCCTGCTGACAGTAATAAAATGCCCTGTGGTAATTCTATTTCTGATATCATATTTCATAGGTTTAGTACCAACCATAAATAATTGTTAGATGTAAAACTAGAAGATAAATCTTGACTTGGGATTTTTATGAGTGCTAAACTAGTTCAGCTTAGTTAAAATTTACTGCTCTGTTTTTAATGTGTAGACCTTAACTGGTGCTAATTTTCCAGTTTATATTATTCAGAACTATGCTATCTTTTAAGACCACGCATTAGTTATCTGGGATTATGTAAAGTATCCTACAGAAAACAACTGTAATTTTTTTTAATTTTCTTTTATTTCTGTCAAGGAAGCTCTACTATAAATCATATTTTTAGTAAAAATCATTCTTTGAACTAAATTACATATTTGTGTTTGTAATATGCCATGTGTTGAAAAGCACTTTTATCCCTTACATTCCTAAATAATACCAACTTGCTTGATATACAGTTTGAGTCTTTTGTTCATACTAAATAACTGGAAAGCAGAGGCATGTAAATGTACCATTTTTTCAGGTGCATTAACTTTTAGGTTACTAAGTATCAAACCAGCATGGTAGTAGGGAAAGTAGAAATCACCTGATTTATTCTAGGGAATTATTTCATTTGATTGTTTTGAATAAAAATATTGGAACTAAGACTTTTCTTGTTTGGACTAATACTTCTGTAATGAAACAATTTTAACCATAATTTTAATTGGCATTTTCAACAGTTTTTCTAAAGGAAAAGTGTATGTAAAAAGGCAAACAAATGATTTGTGATGTACATCAAGTAATATCAGGTTATTTAGCTTTTACCTTGAGGTGATCACTGTATTTTAAAAGGAATAGTATGTATATATCTAGTATTTAAAAGAAAAGGGTACTTTTGTTGGTGATCAAGTGTTAACATTTTTGTCAAGTACATAAAGTAAATATCCTCTATGTCTTCAACAGTTAATTTTGGAACAAAAATACAAAATACTTAACTTGACTTCATTCTAATAGTTAATCTGAGGGTTGTTCAAACTCCATCTGGTAATCATGTTTTCTCTGTTCTTCAGTTTGATGATAATAATGTGAGTGTCTTTCTTATAGAATAGAAATATTTACCACAATGTTCACTACATATATGTTAATTGGAAAACAACATTTGGCACATCTCCTACCCTTAATGAACTTAACTAAAAGCGGAGAATGTCTACATATTTGTGAAGAGCTAACCATATTTGAAATAGCAGTAATGGTGTGAAACATTACAATTCTCATATAATCTAATGTATATGAACCAGCACAGTTAGTTAATCAAAATCTTGGCTGAAGATGTAACTTCTGTTGACCCAATTTTTTTCATTCTGAGCTTATGTCATAGAGAGATTCTCAAATTTTTATGCAAAGGAATACAAACAAGTATGTTCAATATATCAATATTTTTACTAGGAAAAAAGTTAAAAATTACCATCCATCAACATATTAGTATATTACACCTGAGATAAAATATCACAGACTGAGTGGCTTAACAGCTTAAATTGATTTTCTCATAGTTCTAAAGGCTGAAATTTAAGATCAAATTTTTAGCAAGTTTGCTTTCTCATAAGGAATATCTCCTTGCATTGCAGGAGCTGTCTTCTGGCTATGTCCTCACATGGCATTTTTTCTGTTTTCTTGGTGTCTCTTGTAAGGACACCAGCTATCATATTAGGGCACAACCATCTTGACATCATTTTACCTTAATTACCTCTTTAAAGGCTTTGTCTCCAAATATTGTCACATTGGGAAAAAGAGCTTCAATGTAGGGGTTTGTGGGAGAATAGAATTTAGTCAAAAACAATCAACTAAAAATGAATAAATATACATGATAAAATATTCAATGGCAATGAAACTAAATATTATATCAGTCAGCTTAACCTACATTTATGCTATGGTATCATATTTTTCCATTGGCTTACAATAGAGTTTACTACTCTCTCACACTACATCATAGATTAGCCTCTGTTCTGTTTTCTAGCCTTTACACTCTTGAAATAAATTCACAGATATTTTTATATGGTTCCTCAAGCTTTTCATGGAAAATAGAAAGAAATCACAAAGATATACCACTGACACTCATCACTTTCCCTCAACATTTCATCATCTAAAACAAATTTTATGTTCATTTTTGACAACAGGACACGAAAAATTCTCCCACTGGAGAAGTACAAAATATTTTATACTCTAATACAAAAATAAATCAGTTTCATTTTCTAGATATCAGTATAGATAAATCTCACATGAATGATAAAAAAGATGTTGAAGATAGATACAGCTTAATATAATACTAGCATAAAATACAACTGAGTACTTTAAAGGTATTTATTTAATATCACTGTAAAGGCATTCAGAGGAAATAACACAAAATTGTGGATAATAGTTACTTATGAAGAGAGGACGAACATGTATTTGGGGAAGTGAACACACAGATGTATGTGTGTATTTTCAGACTTGAAAAGATTCATATAAGTACATTATAAAAAAGACCAGACTATTGCCTTTGGAATGGATTAGCAATGAGATCCTGCTGTGTAGCACTGGGAACTCTGTCTGGTCACTTGTGATGAAGCATAATAATGTGAAAATAAATGTGTAACTGGGTCACCATGCCGTACAGTAGAAAATTGACAGAACAATGTAAACCAGCTATAATGGAAAAAATAAAAATCATTATATAAAATAAATAAATAAATAAATAATAAGATCAAAAATAGTTGTTAGGACGATAGTGAGATCTCTGTTGAATTTTCTTATTCATGTTAGTGATTTATTATTATTTATATTGAATTAAAGCTAATGATAAAATAGTACATGATAAACTTTCCAGGTTGAAACTTCTTAAATATAAAACTTTTCCCCATGTTTATGCATGTGTATCTCCTAGATTATATGCAGCTTAAGATGTTATAGGATGTACACAATTTTATAAGAATGGTGCCTAGAATAGTAAATATATTGTTTTAAATAATAAATCATTTTTATGTCTTTTTTTTTCTTTTTTTATTGACTTTTCTAGGGCTGCACTAGGGCATATGGAGGTTCCCAGGCTAGGGGTCTAATCAGAGCTATTGCTGCTGGCCTACACCAGAGCCACAGCAACACCAGATCCTAAGTCCACTGTGACCTACACCACAGCTCACCGCTACGCCAGATCCTTAACCCACTGAGCAAGGCCAGGGATCGAACCCCATGTTTCCTAGTTGGATTTGTTAACCACTGAGCAACGACGGGAACGCCAATAAATCATTTTTAAATTCAACTTCTTCCTTTATTGTAAATTTCAAGTTTTTTAAAGCATGAAAGTATTACTTTTAAGAGAAAACCACAATAAAATTCCATTTAAATATTTGTGTCTTGGGAGTCCCCACTGTGGTAATGAACATGGCTAGTAACCATGAGGATGCAAGATGGATCCCTGGCCTCTCACATTGTGGGTTAAGGATCCAGAGTTGCTGTGAGCTATGGTATAGGTCACAGATGCAGTGGCTCAGTTCCTGAAATGCTGTGGCTGTGCTGTAGGCTGACAGTTGCAGCTCCAGCTAGACCCCTAGCCTGGGACTTTCCATATGCCGCACAAGCGGCCCTAAAAAGCAAAATAAAAAATAAATAAATAGATAAATAAATAAATAATCAATCTGTGTAGTACGCTGGCCAGTAATTACTGTGCTGTTTGACATTTACATCCTTGACCTCCTATCACCAATGACCTTCTCTTCCACTTTCCTTAATTTACTAGCTCTCATGAATAAAACTTGTATATTGTTGTCTCTCTAGATTTATATTGCAAGTTAAACATGTCACTTCTGATCACAACCTCTTCAATTTTTCACAAATAACCAACTTGGGAGCATTTACATATGGATATGACAAAGTGACAGAAGCGCAAGAGAGTTTAAGACCTTGGCAAGAGTGCTATTAAATGGTGAACCATGGCAAAAAGTGTAGTTACTTACCTAATACACTTTCCTCTCAGTTTCTTACTAACAAAAATCTCCTTTATTTGGAAGTAGTACCAGAAGGTGAATCAAATTAGGGATGGGGGAGAGGACACTTCTGGGAACTTTTTTCCTTTTTACAATAGGAAAACTCTTACTATCCTTTTTCTTCCTTCTTATTTGGGATGTTAGTAAGAAGACAATGTTTTGGCCTGCAGAATTCATCTTCTTACCATTAAAGAAATTCAAAAAATTTGCACAGACACCAAGTTGGACTCCTGATATTATTTCACTAGTGGAGGAACTCAAGTCTTTACCTCCAGACATGTATCTTATTAAGAAAATTAATACACTTTAATAACCCACTCAAGATTATATATGTTTTATTTTATCCAAAATTAATCTTGATTTTAGAATCAAAGCTAACTAAGTAGGAAATTTTTGAAGGTAATTGACTTGGTATCCAGACTGGAAGCAAATAGACTAGAAGGTGAGAATTAAGGAAAACTATAAGAATAACTGGGTTCACAAAATGTAGCCAGTTGATTCTAGAATTAATTTATAAATTAATAAAAGACTGCCAGCTTTAAATGGACCAGAAATAGTTCCCCAAATTTCTACCAAGTTTTTCTTTTCAATTGTCTTGGTTTTCCAAAGTGAGATCTGACTCTCCTCAGACTTTGATGTTCCCCTACTTCTGACTCCTTGTTTTCATCAAGACATTTCCCTCTTTACAAAGAAAAGAGAAGCTCTTCAATGAGAACTTTCTGAACATCATCTACAGATCAGTTTTAAAAACTGAGTTTTCATCTCCTCCTTCCCTGCTTCCCTCTTACCATCCAGAGCCTCTTCTTCCTCTAAGAACTACTCTTGCACTGTTTCCTAAAGTTCACCTTCTTATCCAGAGTAGGTTTTTATTTATCCTTTCTAACTCATCTGAAACTTATACTCAAGTGGCTTTTTAAAAAATCCTAAACTCTTTCATGATGTATCTGAGCAAGTTTTTTTTTTTTCTCTTTGGTTATCCATCTTTTGCTTATTAATTTATTGTTCTTTTTATATTTTTCATATGTTTTAGACATTTGTATTTTCAGAATAGTTAGGTATAATCTGTGGTTTATATTTTCCTCATGCTGTCCCGTATATGCATGCTTTTTTAAAACTGACATACACTTGATTAAAATACTGAGTTAGTTTCATGTGTACAGCAAAGTGATTGTTATATATATTTTTTCAGATTATTTCCATTATAGCTTATTATAAGATATTAAATATAGCTTCCTGTGCTCCACAATAATTATTTGTAGATTATCTTTTATATATCGTAGTGTGTATCTGTTAATCCCATATTCCTAATACATCCCTACCCCTTTCCACCTTGGAAACCTTAAGTTTGTTTTCTATGTCTCTGAATCTGTTTCTACTGTTTGTAAAGATTTATTTGTATTATTTTTTAGATTCCACGTGTAAATGATATCATATAGTATTTGTCATTTTCTGTCTTACTTCCTTAAAATGATATTCTCTAAATCCATCTAGTTGCTGCAAGTGACAATATTTCATTTTATTTTATGGCTAAGTAATATTATATCGTATCTACATACATCACATCTTTTTAAGCCAGTCACCTATTGATGGCCACTTTAGTTATTTCTAAGTCTTGACAACACTAAAGTGTGCTACTATGAACATTGGGGTGCATGAATCTTTTATTTATTTATTTATTTTAGTTTTAATTTTTTTATTTTTTTGCTTTTTAGGGCCACACCTGTGGCATATGGAGGTTCCTAGGCTAGGGGTCAAATTGGAGCTACAGCTGCCCACCTGTGCCACAGCCACAGCAATGCAGGATCTGAGCTGCGTCTGTGACCTACACCACAGCTCATGGTAATGCCAGAGCCATAGCCCACTGAGCAAGGCCAGGCATTGAACCCACAACCTCATGGTTCCTAATTGGATTCTTCCTTGCTGCGCCACCATGGTAACTCCTGAATGTATCTTTTAGAATCAGGGTTTTAATATTTCCCCAAAAGTGGGATTGATGGATCTTATGGTAACCCTATTTTTAGATTTTAAGGACATCCATACTGTTCTCCACAGTGGCTGCACCAATTTACTTTTCAACAGTATGGGAGGGTTCCCTTTGTTCCACATCCTCTCTAACATTTATTACATGTAAACATTTTGATGATAGCTATTCAGACCAATGTGAGGTAATACCTCACTGTGCTTTTTATTTGCATTGCTCTAATAATTAGTGATGTTGAACATATTTTTCCTACGTCTGTTGGCCATCTGTATGTCTTCTTTGGAGAAACGTCTCTTTAGTTCTGCCCATATTTGATTGGGTTGTTTGTTTTTACTTTTGAGTCATATAAGCTATTTATATATTTTGGATATTAACCCCTTGTTCACACTATTTGCAAATATTTTTCCCATTCCGTAAGTATTCAATTTTTTTATCATTTTGTTTGATGTACAAAAACTTTTAAGTTTGATTAGGTCCCATTTTTTCTTTTATTTCATTTTCCTCGGTAAACTGATATAAGAAAATATAGTTATGACTTATGCCAGAGAATATTTTACCTATGTTCTCTTCTAGCACTTTTATGATATTGTGTCTTATATTTAAGTCTTTAGACCATGTAAGTATATGGTATGAGGGAAAATTCTAATTTCATTGATTTACATGTAACCGTCCAACTTTCCCAACACAATTTGTCTTTTTATTCTTGCTCCTTTGTCAAATATTAATTGACCATAGGTGTCTAGGTTTGTTTCTAGGCTTTTTATTCTCTTCCACTGATCTAGATGTCTGATTTTGTGCCACTAAAACACTGTTTTGATACCTTTTAGTTTTACAGTATTATCTAAAGTCCGTCACCATTCCTATTCAACATGGAGTCTATTTTGTCTGAGATGAATATTGTAACCCCTGCTTTCTTATATATCTCAATGTTTATCTTTATAATAATTCTAAATATCTGGTAGCAGAAACCCTTCAACTGTTATTCTCCAAGATTATTTTGGAAATACTCTCTTTACATCTCCAAATAGATGTTATAATCCTGTTATGATTCTTTTGAATTGATGAATAAATTCAAAGAGTTGACATATTTACAAAATTAATAATCCAATCTGTGACTATTGCATACTTTCTATTTACTTAGAACTTCTAAAATTGCAGCTATCATCGAAAGATTTGACACATATCATCCTAGATAGACAGTCTTAGGCTTTTGATGATTTTAATGCCACTCTAATTTTTTTGGAAATATACTTTTGTTGGTAGTATATAGAAATAAATTTATTTTTACATATCTAACTTTGAATCAGAACTGTCATAAATACCCCTTATATTTGTCATAGATTATCTACAGAATTTTGGAGGTTTCTAAGTATACATTATTGCCATCCATGAATAATGACAGCTGCATTTCTTCTTTCCTATTCTATATGCATTTTATTTATTCTTCTTATCTTGTTGTACTGGTTAGAACCACTATCACAATGTCGAACAAAAGGCATTTTTGTCCCATTCTATCCTTCAAGGGAAAGCTTATGGTAATTCGCCATTATGTCTGATGATTGTTTTGTAAAAAAGTCTTTTTAAGATTTAAAAAGTAATTTTTCTTTCTGATTTAAGATTTATTTTTATCATAAACTCTTGCTAATTTTATCAAAAATTTTTCTTCATTTATATAGGTGATCATAAAATATTTTTTTCTGTTAAAGTAAGAGCTTACATTAGTAAACCTGCAAATACAAAACATCTCTTTCATTCCCAGCATAAACTTCTTTGCTATTTTCCTTTTATTGTATATGACTAGAATCAGTCTGCTAATTTTTTCTTTAAAAAATTGTATCTCTATGAGATATATTGTCCACAGTCTTAATGTCTTGAAATGTTCTTGACAGACTTTGGTATAGAAATTCTACATAGCAAGATGGGAAGTGTTTCCTATTATCTGTACTTTGGAAGAGTTTGTGTAAGATGCTGTTATTTTCTCTAACTGCTTAGGATAATTTACTTCTAAACACAACTGTATTTGGACATTTAGGGTATGATTTTTGAATATTTTGTCCTAGATCCAAGCATAGAAAATAAAAATTCGAAGTTTGAAACATAATTTTTTAAGCTTCAAGACAGCTTCCTATTTTTGATTTTGTACCAAATTTAAATAAATTCTAATACCATACACAAAAATAAACTCAAAATGGATTAAAGACCTAGATATAAGACCAGACACTATCAAACTCCTAGAGGAAAACATAGAACAAACACTCTCTGACATAAATGACAGCAACATCTTCTCAGATCCACCTCTTAGAGTAATGACAGTAAAAACAAAAATAAACAAATAGGACCTACTCAAACTTAAAAATTTCTGCACAGCAAAGGAAACCCTAAACAACACAAAAAGACAACCCATAGAATGGGAGAAATACTTTGCAAATGAATCTACTGACAGGGGATTAATCTCCAAAATTTATAAACACCTTCTGCAGCTCCATACCAAAAAAACAAACAAGCCTATCAAAAAATGGGCGGAAGATCTTAACAGACAGTTCTCCAAAGAAGACATGCAGATGGCCAAAAAACACATGAAAAGATGTTCAACATCACTCATTATCAGAGAAATACAAATCAAAACCACTATGAGGTACCACCTTACACCAGCAGAATGGCCATCATCCAAAAGTCTACAAACAGTAAGTGCTGGACAGGGTGTGGAGAAAAAGGAACCCTAGTACACTGTTGGTGGGATTGTAAATTGGTGCAACCACACTGTGGAAAACAGTATGGAGATTCCTCAGAAAACTCAAAATAGAACTCCCATTTCATCCAACAATCCCACTCCTGGGCATCAATCCAGAGAAAACCAAGACTTGCAAAGACACATGTACTCCGATGTTCATTGCAGCGCTATTTGCAATAGCCAGGACATGGAAACAACCTAAATGTCCATCGACAGAGGAGTGGATCCAGAAGGTGTGGTACATATACACAATGGAATATTACTCAGCCATTAAAAGGAGGGAAATATCAGCATTTTTAGCAACATGGATGGACCTAGAAACTATCATGCTAAGTGAAGTTAGCCATACAATGAGACACCAACATCAAATGCTTTCACTGATATGTGGAGTCTGAAGAAAGGACAGACTGAACGTCTTTGCAGAACAGATGCTGACTCACAGACATTGAAAAACTTATGGTTTCCAGAGGAGACTTTTGGGGGGTTGGGGGATGTGCTTGGGTAGTGGGATGGAAATCTTGTGAAATTGGATTGTGATGATCATTATATAACTACAAATGTGATATATTCATTTGACTAATAAAAAAATAACAGGAAAAAATAAAAAATAAAAATAAAATAAAAATAAATAAATTCTTATAGCAGTAACCTATTAGCACATTAATGAAAGAAATGCTAATGCATTCAAAATGAACCTAAGTGGTAATACAATGAGGCAAAGCAATGTTTTCACACATGAGGATTATTACAATATGACAGATTACTTTTTAAAAATATTTTTAAAAATATTTTTAAGGATAACAGTCTAACTTATATTTCTAAAAGAGTGACAGACCAGTATGGATGGAAAAACACTTTTAGTTAAATTAAGAATACATTCTGGAGTTCCCGTCATGGCGCAGTGGTTAACGAATCTGACTAGGAACCATGAGGTTGTGGGTTCGGTCCCTGCCCTTGCTCAGTGGGTTAACGATCCGGTGTTGCCATGAGCCGTGGTGTAGGTTGCAGATTCAGCTTGGATCCGGCGTTGCTATGGCTCTGGCATAGGCTGGTGGCTGCAGCTCCAACTCGACCCCTAGCCTGGGAACCTCCATATGCTGCGGGAGTGGCCCAAGAAATAGCAAAAAGACAAAAAAAAAAAAAATATATATATATATATATATATTCTGTAGAATATGATGTAATAAATTATTCTATGAGATTTCAGTATACCATTGATCTACCAGTCAAATTAAGATATCAAATCAAATTCATTTTCATATTTTTAATTGCATATCCATTTTTACCTAAAATTCTAGTTTTTACTTATAAAATATCTTATGGAAATGGCCTTTATTATTCTTTTTAAAAGTCATTTAATTTTGGCTTAGTTTCAACATTTCAAAATTATAAGTGGAGAAAACACTGTTTTCCATAAATAATAAGTGTAAAAATTTAAAATACATTATATATGTATGTAACATAAGAACCAGTAGTATAGGATTTTTGATACTCTAAAACAGAATAAAAGTAACAAAAAAAATATTGTTCTATATATTTGAAAGTTTTACGTTCTTCATGGAAGAAATTGAATGTACCATGAAATCATAGCAAAATGATTATCTGCTTTTGTATATTAATTTATTTATTACAGAGCATGTATTTCTACATGTTACAAAGATAATGTGGCATACAAAAGATAAGACAGGAGAAAAAATTCAAATTATCTGGAAGTATGGTATATTGTCAGAAAAGTTTAGATATTACTGACTTGTAGCACTGGTTAGTTGTAGTGAGTTTCTCTAAAACATTTCCAACTTGAGTGAAAATGAATCAATATTTACCGATGGCAGATTATACAATTTTGAAAGAGGCAGGCAAACTCTGAAATTGGTCTCTTACTACCTGAAAGAAACTCCTGTTAGTGTACAGCCTGTGGGATAAAGAACAAAATTGCATTACCTTTGACTTGTAATTGATTTTAGTTGTTAGAAGATACTAAACTAGTCGATAACAGTAATAATGGCAGGAACTGTAGTCTTGTATTTGAAAGTACACTAAAAAATATTATCCGTATTTAAAGCAATGTAAAGGTAACAGGCAAGAATTCTCTGCCATAAAATATTTTTCCAAATAGCTATGGTGATGTGCAAATCAATATATATCCAAAGCAATGGATGATATGCAAAATCTTCCAGCTGAGTACAGTAGTATAAAGTGATGTTAAATTCAAAACTCTGAATTTCAATAAGGCTGACTTTGACTGCAAGTAGAACAGAGACTACTATAATGGATAAAATAAGCAAGTGTATTGCTCACACAGCTAGAAGTCCCAAGGTACAACTGATTCAATCTAGTTAAATCCTTTAGATCTAATCTGTATCTATGCAATTTCCCTGATTATGAATTCATCAGTCTTCATTCTAAGGTAGCCTCCTTCATGAGAACCAACTAATTATGGATTGTCAAAACTTTATAATCATGTGACACAAAATCAACAGAATGAGAAATTAAATCTTCTGGTGGTTTATTTTAGGAAATAGAAAACTGCCTTATCTGTAGCCTCCAGCAAACCTCTATTTCATCTCTTTGTCTTGGAGTTAGCCATATACCAATCCTAGAGCCAAAGGGGTTTTTGTAGTTAATTTGTTTATGGATTACCATTGGATTTATCAGGCTCATCCCTGGACCTAAAGAAGGAAACTTTACTTTTTCTATGAAAGAAATATGGTAACCTGAAAAAAATTATTGAAATACTCCCAAAAGTAGAAATAAAAAAGAGTTGTATATGTTGGCTGTATTTTTTAGCTGTGCTGAAACAATAAAAAAAATATTAAAAAAGCAAGTATAGGCTTTATTATGAGAGAAATTGCCAAAAACAAAGAAGCCAGTATCCAGGTAAAATCTGCTCAGTCTATTCATATATTAATTCTTTAATGAAGTCTTCTCTTCATTGAAATTACATTCTAGATAGAAAGAAAAGTCAATAACCAAATGGACAGAATGACTACATAATGGTAAAAGATCTATGAAAGAAATAGCAGGGAATTATGATAGAGAAAAATAGGTGGAAGTTGGGACTACTTTTTGTAGAATGACCAGAGAAATACTCCCTAAGGAAACAGCATTTAAGCTTAAATATAAACATTGAAAAAAAGGTAAAGAGTAGTCGAATAGAGAAGGTTGAAAAAGAGGAAACAGAATGGGTAAAAACTCTGGGATACATACACATTCTGTCCTATGGAATCAGGACTCAGTGTGTTAAGGGTGAAAGTGGGAGTAGTGGAGACTTAAAATAATGAAAGAAATGAAAAATAATAAGTACGTAAAGTTGATCAGTGCTTTAGACAAAAATAATCTGGGAAGGGTTGAACAAAATAGGAATGATGGGGACAAGGAAAGGGTGGAAATGTTAGAGTGGTCAGGAAAGAGCTTCAAAGAAAAGGTGAAATTTGAACTAATACCAGAATGAAATGAAAGAATAAACCAGTCATAGATCTGAGGGAAAAGTGGTTTAGGCAGAGGAAAACGCAAATAAAAAGACACACACAGTGAGAGCTTGCCTGTGGTTTTTGATAGAAGCAGAAAAGCCAAGTAGCTAAAGCAAAATGAGCAAGGTGGGAGAGCCAAAGGAGCTGAAACATTGTAGGACTTTGTAGATCTAGGTGAGAACTTTAACTTTCATTCTAAGATTAAAGGCAATGGAAGATAAGTTTCATAAAAGCAACAATCATCTATATGATCTGGCAGATTTTAAAGCTCACTCAGGCTGCTGAGTTGTGAATTAGATTGCAAGGAGGAAAAGCAAAATTGGGTGCCTAATTAGGATGATATTGACAAATCTAAGGAGATAGTGGCAGATTGGACAAAGCAGTAACAGTGGAGGTGATTGGGAATTGTTGAATCCTGGATATGTATTAAAGCAAATATGGGAAGGAAAGGATTTGCTAATGGATTAGACAGGGGTTTGAGAAAAAAAATTATCTATTAGGAAACAAATGAAAGTTTCCAAATTTCTAGGAGAAATGGCTGTTTCCAAATATAAATAATGTAACAAGATAACATTTGTTTCATGTATTATAATCTTCATGTCTTTTTCAAAGACTTTTCAACAAAAGGAAGCTCATAGCAGTGAGGTAAATTTTACCTCTGGAAATAACTTATTTTCTGTTAAGTTAACAATAAGCCATTATACCAGCATTATTTTTACAAATATTTTTTCTAACAAGGTAGCATGCTTCTTTGTAAGAGTTTTGTACAGATGTTTAATGCTGAAAAAAATTAAAAACTATGAGGAAATGATTAAAGAAAAATGATGAAAGGTTTAAATTGTCTTAAAATATTGACAAAGATCATATATACTAAGTGTAAATAAATTAAAAGGGTATTTCTTTGCATTTTAATTTTTTGTTGATGTTAATATATGCACAGGGAAAAATTCTTATACCATAAGCAAACATTTGATGAATTTTCACTTGCTAAAACAACCTTGTAACTTGTACTACTCAGAAAAGAAATATAAGTAATATCTCAGCAACCATTTTATTACTTTCATTCAATCACCATCCCGTTTGGTAACTACCATCCTGACATATGAAGGCATACATTAGTTTAATATTTTGCATATAAATATGCTCTGTTGTGTCTGGCTTCATTAGCCCAACATAGTGTTTGAAAGATTTATCTATATTGATGGGTAGAATCTTCAATTTCATCAATGTATTTGTGGTAGATTGAGTTTCCAAAGATAACCACAACAATATATCCCAGCCTACATGGTGTTCTGTAAAGTAGCCTTTCCACTTCCAAGGAATATATATAGTCTAATACCCCTCCCCTTGAATCATGGTGACCTTAATCACTTGGTTATAATCAATAGGCTTAAGGGATAGAGTATAACATGTGACTTCTAAAGCTAAGGCAGAAGAAACTTTTTAGTTTCTACATTGGTTTCTGGAAACACTTCCTCTCTGATTTCTTTTTCTAGGGACTCTAACTTCTGAGAATGAAGCAGAAATACTCAGAGAAGCACAAGTGACATAAAAAAGTTCTAGTTGAGAACATCCTTCTAGTAATCCTGATAAGATATTAAATATGTGAGTGAAGAAGCCTTTAGAAGCTTTCAATTCTCAGACATTGACGTCATCCCCAGTCACTGGAGTCTTTCCATCTGTGGACCTAGACATCATAGAACAGGGAAAATCTATTCTCTCTCTACCTGATTCCAATTCTTGATTCAGTATATTTGTGATCATGTTTATTATTTTAATCTACTGAATTTGGAATGGTTTTCTTTGTAGCACTAGACAATTGAACTGTGTAGTATCTATTCCTTGAATGCCTCCCAAATTTATTGTCAACTGTGGATGAGAATTTGGATTATATCATTTATTCTTTTTTTTTTAAATAATTTATTTTTTTTCCCACTTTACAGCAAGGGCATCAAGTTATCCTTACATGTATACATTTTTCCCCCACCCTTTGTTCTGTCGCAGTATGAGTATCTAGACATAGTATTCAATGCTACTCAGCAGGATCTCCTTGTAAATCTATTCCAAGTTGTGTCTGATAACCCCAAGGTCCGATCCCTCCCACTCCCTCCCTCTCCCACCAGGCAGCCACAAGTCTATTTTCCAAGTCCATGAGTTTCTTTTCTGTGGAGACGTTCATTTGTGCTGGATATTAGATTCCAGTTATGAGTGATATTATGTGGTATTTGTCTTTGTCTTTCTGGCTCATTTCACTTAGTATGAGATTCTCTAGTTCCATCCATGTTGCTGCAAATGGCATTATGTCATTCTTCTTTATGGCTGAGTAGTATTCCATTGTGTATATATACCACTTCTTCTGAATCCAATCATCTGTGGATGGACATTTGGGTTGTTTCCATGTCCTGGCTATTGTGAATAGTGCTGCAATGAACATGCAGGTGCACGTGCCTCTTTTAAGTGGAGTTTTGTCTGGATAGATGCCCAAGAGTGGGATTGCGGTGTCATATGGAAGTTCTATGTATAGATTCCTAAGGTATCTCCAAACTGTTCTCCATAGTGGCTGTACCAGTTTACATTCCCACCAACAGTGTAGGAGGGTTCCCTTTTCTCCACAGCCCCTACAGCACTTGTTATTTGTGGACTTATGAATGATGGCCATTCTGACAGGTGTGAGGTGGTATCTCATGGTAGTTTTGATTTGCATTTCTCTTATAATCAGCGATGTTGAGCACTTTTTCATGTGTTTGTTGGCCATCTGTATATCTTCTTTGGAGAAATGTCTATTCAGGTCTTTTGCCCATTTTTCCATTGGTTGATTGGCTTTTTTGCTGTTGGGTTGTATAAGTTGCTTATATATTCTAGAGATTAAGCCCTTGTCGGTTTCATCATTTGAAACTATTTTCTCCCATTCTGTAAGTTGTCTTTTTGTTGTCTTTTGGGTTTCCTTTGCTGTGCAAAAGCTTTTCAGTTTGATGAGGTCCCATGGGTTTATTTTTGCTCTCATTTCTATTGCTTTGGGAGACTGACCTGAGAAAATATTCATGATGTTGATGTCAGAGAGTGTTTTGCCTATGTTTTCTTCTAGGAGTTTGATGGTGTCCTGTCTTATGTTTAAGTCTTTCAGCCATTTTGACTTTATTTTTGTGCATGGTGTGAGGGTGTGTTGTAATTTCATTGCTTTGCATGCAGCTGTCCAGGTTTCCCAGCAATGCTTGCTGAATAGACTTTCTTTTTCCCATTTTATGTTCTTGCCTCTCTTGTCAAAGATTAATTGACCATAGGTGTCAGGGTTTATTTCCGGGTTCTCTATTCTGTTCCATTGGTCTGTCTGTCTGTTTTGATACCAGTACCATGCTGTTTGTTGTTCTTATGAAAGTGTTTCTATGAATATTATAGCTTCTTTTGTTGAAACTGCATATATATTTGTGTTGGGTGTATACACAGGGACATAATCATAGGGAATCATTTCTTCAGATGAGGAAATGTAATCACATAATTTACCAAAGTAGGTTTAACAATTTACATTCCTTCGAGCATTATATGGGTTCTGATTATTCAAAATCCTTGTCCACGTTTGATTTTTTAAATCATTTTTAAGTTTAGCTATTCTACAGGGTATAGAGTAGTAGCACATTGTGGTTATCATTTGCATTTCCCTGTTGTCTTATGTTGTCAGTAGCTTTTCATTTGTTCATTGGCCATTTGGATATGCACTTTTCTAAAGTTAGCCTTTAACACATATTACAGTTGAGTTTTCTTTCTTATTATTTTTAAGTATTATTTATATATTACCCCATCACTCTTTTAATTATGTCTTAAAAGGATAAGAGATGCTAACGTTCATATAGTCCATTTTACCATTTTTCTTTTAAAGGTTTTTATATACAATTTTTTAAAAATATGCTTAAACCAAAGTCATATTTATTCTCTTCTAAAAGCTTTAAATTTAGGTTTACAAAACAACTGGAATTTTTGTGTTTGATGTAGCATAGAAATTCTGTGTATGTAAAAGATAGAAAATAAGAGCTCTACTTTCCTTAGTCATAATGATTTATTGAACATACTGTAGTTTCCCAATGTACTGTATTGCTACCTTTGTCGTAAATCACTATTGCACTTCAAAACTTCATCATTGTTTGCTGGTACTTGTCCAGTAGCCTCCTAACCTGTCAGCCTGGGTATACTGCTCTCCAAATATTCCTAAAAACCTGAAATATGAAAACATCAGTCTTCTACTTAACAGTTTTCATTGTTTTTCAATGGCTAAAACTGTGTTTCTCCAGGTATGAACCTTAAAAATGCAAATTCTATGAGTTCTCCATCAACTGAAATGGATAAGATGGAGGGAACAGTTGATGGTAGCAGAGTTTTTGGTAACCTGAATTTTAAAAAAGTAAGTGCAAGGAGTTATTATGCACTTAGAAATATGAAAAACACTGCTTTAGCAAATTAAGACAAAATTCTGTATTATGGCTGAAAATATACGAGGCCCTTTATGATTTAGTTCCTGTTTACTCACTTATATGTTTTATGTTTTACTCGTTTATATCTACATTTACTCTTTTTTGTCTTTTTTTTTGTCTTTTTGCCATTTCTTGGGCTGTTTCCCACGGCATATGGAGGTTTCCAGGCTAGGGGTCCAATCGGAGCTGTGACCAATGGCCTTCACCAGAGCCACAGAAACGCCAGATCTGAGCATCTGCAACCTACGCCACAGCTCACGGCAACGCCGGATCCTTAACCCACTGAGCAAGGCCAGGGATCGAACCTGCAACCTCATGGTTCCTAGTTGGATTCGTTAACCACTGAGCCACGACGGGAACTCCTACATTTGCTCTTAATGTTAAAAAAAAAAACAAAAAAACAAAAAAAAACAACCATTTTAGTTCTTTGTACATATACCATACTACTTAATCCATCTGTGTCTTTGTATATATGGGGCCATCTGTGTAGAACATACCACCACCACTTTGCAAAGGCCTAGTGCACCCTTGCTACATTTCAAAATCCAGTCAGCAATTATCATTGCTCTGCCTTCACTGATATTGTTCTATAACCTCTTCAGTTCCCACATAAAAATAATATACCACTCTCACTTCTTCAATACCCCTGCAGTAGCTCAGCAATTAAGGAACCTGACTAGGAACCATGAGGTTGCGGGTTCAATCCCTGGCCTTGCTCAGTGGGTTAAGGATCCAGCTTTGCTGTGAGCTGTGTTGTAGGTCGCAGATGCACCTCGGATCTGGCATTTCTTTGGCTGTGGGGTAGGACACCACCTATAGCTCTGATACAACCCCTTGCTTGGTAATTTCCATATACTGCAAGTGTGGCCCTAAAAAGCAAAAAAAGCAAAAAAGGAAAAGAAAAAGAAAAAAAAAGATGATATTTTAATTGTTACTTATGATTGTTTTTCCTATGAAACTCTAAGTTCCTTGCTGGCAGGGTCATGTACAATATCTGATATATAATATATACATAAAATATTTTTAGCTGGAGTTAAGATGACATTAATACTACTTTTATGGAAACATATTTTCAAATTAATTATTTAAGGAAATGGGATGTTGGATCTTACTAGTTAAAATTTTTAAATAATTTAATAAATTAGAATTAGAATATCATAGTCACACATAACACTCAGCCTATGATTAAAAAAATGAATTTTATTTTTATTTGGGAAAAAAAAACACATTGCTTTTGATTAACTTCTATTTGCCAGACTTACTTACAAACAGACCTGTTTGGCTTCTGATAGTTTGCTCTCTAAAACTGAATGATTAAAAGAAGAACAAAACCTGTTTAAGAATCTCAGTCGTGGTGAGCAGCTGCCTTTATTAATCTTAATATTCTCATCCCTTTTGTTGTAAAGAATTTATTCATCTGTACTTATTCAAAATCAGTAGAAAAATTCATTGAAACTAAGACAATTTATACAATTCTTTTTTAAAAATATTACCTTAGAAAATATTCTTAAATGATTGTATATGGCTGACTAGTAAGAAGAACAAATGTTAGGTTCTTTTTTAAACTTTATATGCTCACAAGTTTAAGTTACACAGTTTAATAACTTCAGCCAAGTGGAAGAAGTATGAAGCAGGAGATACCACTGCTTTTCTAATATAATCAGATTCCCATTCATTCTGCTATTAAAACACTTCCTGAGCCTTTGCAGTTTGTATTTGATCACCATAAGGAATAGCAAATGAGATTGTGTTTATTCTGCATTCTTCATATAGCACACTGCAATGCTAAACACATAGATTTCTCTTAATACATTCTTAATTAATGAGAATTAGTTACTGTGCTAGTTATGTACACTAAACTTATGGAGCACCAATGAAATTAAAAGGGACATGTGGCAAGGGACAACATGGATTAGAGGAAAGATTGCCATAGGAATCTTCTAGTCCTGGCTTAGTCAAGCAGTCATTCCAATTCACATATAATTTAGTTTTAACTTCACAGACACTCAGCCTAACAAATGAATATCAAACACTAAATTTGTTATGTACTTTTCAACATACATTATTTTATTTAGTATTTTTATTAGAATTCTTGGTATAGCATACATTTTTTACAGATATGTAGCCTCAGGGTCAATGAAATTAAGTAATATGCTTTCTATTACTAGTAAAAATATAGTGTGAACAGGACTAAATTCCAGCCTGACTTTAAATACCTAATCTGCCCCACCTCACTTCTTTGATCCCACTCGAAGTTAATGTAAATACTAAAGTTGAACAGATGTGTCTTGCAGCCCACACTTCCACTTCTAGATTATATGCAGCACCGAAATGTGTGTAAACACATGTACATATATTCTTAATAGCATAATTTGCAATATGAAAAAGCTAGAAATAACATAGATTGTCCAACAATAGAATCAATAGATTGTCATATATTCATGCAATGGAATATAATAACAAATGCAAAAAAATAAATTTTTGGCACTTGGAACTGCATGGGAAAATTGGACAAACCAAATGCTGTTGAAAGAAGCCACCGAAAAATAAAAAGTACAGTATGATCCCATTCTTACAAATTACACTATGGCTAAATTACACTATGTGGTAGTGGGTGGGCTGCCGCGGGATACTGGGTTCCAGATGCTACTTCTGTGCAATGTATTGACCCAGGTTAAAGTTACATGGGTGTGTTCACTTTGTGAAAATTCATTAACTTAAAATCTGTGAACTCTCCTGTTTGCATGCAGGATACTTAAACAAAATTTATCCCAACTTTCTTAAAATGGGTAAATGCAATAAACTGATTAGGGATCAGGACATTACATAAAAAACAATATATTTTCTCTGATTTCATTATTTTAATATATACTTAGATATACACAATGACAAAACAAAATACTAAGGTATAAGTAATTAATGTCTGGTTAAGAATTTGTAACATAATGATGTCTAGTATATCACAGATTAATAGTTCCAGAATACTGTTTTCTGAATTCTAAACATAAAGTTTTGTGGGAACTTCTTATTCTTTTAAATATCCCAAAGATCCTTAGTGTTTAGAGATGACATATATTTTCCTTAAATCCCTTCAGACGTCCTACTTCATTTTAATTAATTAAAATGATAGGTGTTTTCACTGCTACACCTTGAGACAAAGATAACATGGAAAAGAGCTACAGATCTTTGCTTTTCCCCAGATAAAACAATGTAGTTAAGCGTTTGCATATTTAGCATACTTTACTGAAGATTAGCAATATGGAACGATAGGGTGAAGCTTAAATTTAGCCTTCCTTTTTTCTAAAAAATATCTCTGACATATTTGTCAGCTGAGTCCCCAGTTTTTGTTTTATTTTTTAAAGGGAGGGTGGGAAAGAGAATGATGGGAAGGAAAAAGGAAGAGAGTGCAAGGAGGAGAGAGATAAGAGAGAGAGTAGATACAGGAGAGTGAAAGAGATGGAAAAAGAGAGGGAGAGAAAGAACCATTTGATTTTCCTATGCAGCATACACTGTTCTTTTTCTCCCTCTCAGGGCAATCTGATGGACTGCAAAAGGAGAAATCTAACCCACAAAGGAGGTCTTAACCTCCTTGAGAATAGCCAAAACTCATGTATATGTACATTTCCCCCTATAGGATGGTCATATATTCAGGATCTTACCCATTTTTTTTTTCCACTAATGACTATAAGTGGAAGGAAGCAATATAAAAATTATTTTCCTGTGAATATAAATTATGTGCCTACATTAGAAGGTAGAAGAAGCTATTTCCAGTTTTAATTTTAAAAGAAAAAATTCCCCATTTGTATTTTGATTAACAGGATATGGTTACTTCAGCATTAATTTCTAATGATATAGGGCATTATGAGCAAATTCATTATTTTAGCATTATGTTAAAATTAATAGAAATTAATAAGTACCCTATGTTCAAAAGCTATTATTAAATATCATCTTATATAGAGGAAAAATCTTTTCAATTCTCAAAAATGTATATTCCTTCATATACTACTAAGGCTTTGTTTATAATTGCATACAGACTTACTCAGAAGAAACAATAGTGGGAGAATAAAAGCCACAATTATAGATCACATTTTAAAATGTCTAATCTTCATTCAAGTGTAATTCTTATTCTATTCTATGTATAAAATTTTAAGAAAATTTATGACATATATAAGGAAACATTTCTTCTACATATTAGCAAATTAAAATTAAGCAGATGTTCTTACACATGAGAATTTAGCTAGTGGGATTTAGCCATACATTTTGGATACTCCAGCACTGATTTGTAATATTTGTGTGTGTGTGGTTGGGGGGCAGATCTTAAACATAATTTTAAAAATATAAAATACATTAACATATTTTAAAAATTAACAGCTACATATGTACTTAATTTGCCAAAACCTAATGATTAACAACACTTTTGAGCAAGTCCTTCCTTAGAAACAAAAGGATCATGAAAAACATACTTTCAGCTGATTTTGAAAAAGGATCATTTACTGTAATTCTTTTATTGTATTTAAACTATATGCGTAATTATCATTGTTTAATTAAGCTAGAATTTAAGATTTATTCTCAGATTTACCAATTCATTTTTGCTCCTTTTCTTTTTGTATCACAGGCATCCCTTCTGAGGTCACTTTCCTTCTGCCTGAAGGATATCCTTTCAAATTTCCCTTCATAATGGCAAGCCCTGTATAAGTCTTTGGGAGTATAGAGTTCTAAGTTGAACCTTTTTTTTTCCCTGAGTATTATGGTTTCCACTGTTGCTGTTTAAGCTTGGCCTGTCAGTCCTACTAGTACTCCTTGAAGAATATTTTTCTCCTAAATTTCTCTTAAGATTTTCTCATTGATATTTTTGTTGTTGCTCTTCAGTTTCACTATGTCATGCTTCAATGTATATGCTTTCTATTTGTCTGGCTTGGGATTCATTGGACTGCTTGAATCTGTGATTTTTGTCCCTCAATTCTAGAAAATTCTCACCTAGAATTGAGGAAAAATTGGGAAGTTTGAAAATGTGTTGTTCTTGTATGCTAAGCAGGTGAGGTAAAGGAGAATGGAAAAGGAAAAAGTTGTAAAGTCATGTAGCCCTTATTAAATGGTCATAAAAATAATGTTTCCACTGATAAAAGCTTCAAAGAAAATCCAGGTAGTATTTTGGCAGGGTCTCCATTTTTAAACAGGGAGTGTGACATAATAGAAAGATTTCTACTACTTTTTGTTGCTTGGTGATCCTGGACATGTTAAATATTTCAAACTCAATTTCTTCCTATGTAAAAGGGGAGTGATATTACTGACTTTTTCAAACTGCTAGCAATATCTAACATATTAAAATAAAATATTATATGCATACTAGGGATTGGAGAATGTGTACCTTCTGTTATTAATGTTTATTTTCTTATGATTAATTTTATACTCCTGTTTTTCATGTGTGTATATCTCACAGTGAAAATCATATTAATTCTACTCTCTTTCACTCATTTAAACAATTATTTACCTAGTAGGTACAGTGGGTTGTACATTTTGGTAGTTATTCTAGAATAGGCAGGAGGCTACAGATTCAGTGTGAGGGATCAGTAATTCATACAAGAAACACACTTTTTCTGGACACTGTCTAAATAACATTGTCCACATAAAAGTACTGCTATTTTTCAGTGTGTGTAGTGTGATTAATAAAGGTGATCAAAGTTGACATTTTTAAGAAGAGGTTTTTTTTTTTTTTTGGTTATCCTTTGTTTTAAAATGTTCACTAGAGATGAACTCATGCTGGCTGAGGAAGAGTTGTATGCCTAAGCATATATAAATGCATATATGTTCAAATGAGCAAAGAAGTGAATAGGCAGAGGGAAGGAAAGGGATTACTTATCAATAAATATTAATTGAGCACTTAATCTGAACCAGGCACAGAACCAAGTGCTATTGCAAATTAGGATTATATAAATTTGACAGGAAACATGCTGAGTTCATGGTTCTCTGATAGGGAGAAGAGACGTGGTACAATTTCTATCTTTAGTTCCTCCCAAAGGTTTCTGGGTTTCTTTCCACAGTTCAGTCAGCCCACAACAATGTGTCAGTCCATCCAGACCAAAATCCAAAATATGTGCTAGCAGGTGTTGGTTGCTCAAAATGGTGTGTTAAATCCTCCTCAGTTTCCACCTGCCTTTCCACCTTGCTTATCACAGGAGGATGAAACTCAAGAAATGACCTGATTTTTACATATCAAACAGTGAATTGAGTAAAATTGCTCTTGAAAAGTTTTGCTAGTGAAGCTGCTATCTTTAGGCACAAAATAATATATTTTTATTTGTGAATCAGTTTATCTTTCAAGAAATTCTAATTTGTAGTATATAGTTTATGAATTTTTCAGAAATCTTACCCATCGAGACATATGGAAATTATATACAAAGTTTTTTTCCCCTGACTCAAATTATTCCCACAAATCATACTTATTCTTTGTACCTCAACTCTACTTGGTTTCCAATGTCTTCTAGCAATTAAGTCTCTCACCGAAAGACCTAGACTGTGAGAATAAGCTCCAATTTTGACTGATTCATTGCTGTTAAACGTATTACTGATTGAGCTATATAGATTTAGATGTGAAAATTCAAGGTAATTTTATTTTAAATAAATAAAATAGCTTTTCTCAAATTTCTTATCTTTATATGACTATTTAAAAGAGAATATTATACAAATTGAGACATCTATCATTTTTTGCCTACAACTTTTGAGAAAAAAGATATATTCAATGAAGAAATATAACAGAATTACTATGTTCAGCTTATTTTTACTGTCCATGTATCTGAAAAAAAATCTATTTTTATTCATTTTCAACCCATTCCCTATATCTAAATCTCCTGTTATTTTTTTTTAATTTTAAAAAATGGATAAAAATCAACTATGGTTATATCTATAACTCAGATGAATTCATATGGAAAATATATTTTATTAAAATTTCACTCAGTTCTGGAGTTGCCATTGTGGCACAGCAAAAATGAATCCAACCAGTATCCATGAGGATGTTGGTTTGATCCCTGGCCTTGCTAAGTGAGTTGGGGATCTGGAGGTGCTATGAGCTGTGGTGTAGGCTGCATACATGGCTTGTACCCACATTGCTGTGTCTGTGGTGTAGACTGGCAGCTACAGCTCTGATTCAGCCCCTAGCCTGGGAACTTCCATATCCCATGGATGTGGCCCTAAAAGGAAAAAAAAATTCACTCAGTTCTAAAGCATTATTGTGAAAATACAAATTTTCTTTGATAACTACTATTTGTCACAAATGATATAAAAAACCTAACAAAATCTATAAATCTGTAATTATTAAAAAGTTTAAAATATTGTGTATATTAACCCAATCATTTTAGAAAAAGTAGTAATTTACAAAATCCTAAACTACATGGAAATCATAAACATTTGAACAATGAATATTATACTGTCCTGTTATTTATGTCCTGATAAGAAAACATTTTTTGCAATTTTTTTACCCTAGAGAGTTTTTAATCATTTTATATTTCTTAATTTTCTATCCATTTGGAATTAAATATATGTTTTTCATAATTGACTTAAAATACTCTTGTAATTTTGTTTATGAATCATTTCCTAAGCATTCATAAATTGTTCATGAAATACTCAAGGGCAATGCCTCAAAAACTGCAAAAAAAAAAAAAAAGAGGATAAACCTTTTTTACTTCAACTAGGAAAACGAAGACGGGCAGTCTGCTGGTCAAAGAGGAAGGTGGGCTCTTTTTTAAAAATCTTTTGATAGTTAATAAGTATATTTATTCAAGAGAGGTAGAGTGTGAGCCATATCAGAAATGCGGCCTGGAAAGATACACATTCCATAGATGGGATGCAGCCAATGACAAAATGTGGGAGTGGCCCTGAAATATGGGGTGATTAGTTTTTATGCAGTGAGTGGTTCTATTTTATATTGGAGTATAGTTTATTTATAATGCTGTGTTATTTTCAGGTGTATAGCAAAGTAGATTCAGTTATACATATACACATATATACATTTTTTAAAATTATTTCCCCATGTAGGTTATTATAGAATATTGAGTAGATTACCCTCTGCTTTGCAGTAGGTCCTTGTTGATCATCTATTTCATACATATTAAACCCAGACTCCAAATTTTTTTGTTACTCTTCATCTTCCCCAGTAACTATAAGTTTGTTTTCAAAATCTCTGCATCTTTCTGTTTTGCAAATACGTTTATTTGTATCACTTTTTTAGATTCCACATATAAGTGATATCATATATTTGTCTTTATCTGTCTGATTTACTTCACTTAGTATGATCATCTAGGACCATCCATGTTGCTACAAATGACATTAATTCATTCTTTTTAATGCTGAGTAATATTCTATTTGTATACATGCACCATACCTTCTGAATCCATTCCTCTGTCATTGGACATCTAGGTTGTTTCCATGTCTTGATTATTGTAAATAGTGCTACAGTGGACAGCAGCCTACATGTGTCTTTTCAAATTATGATTTTTCTGGATGTATGCCCAGGGGTGGGATTGCTGGATCATAGAATATTTCTACATTGAGTTTTTTTAAGGAACCTCCACATGGTTCTCCATAGTGGTTGTTTCAATTTACATACCCACCAATAGTGTAAGAGTGTTCCCTTTTACCACACCCTCTTCAGCATTTATTGTTTGTAGACTTTTTGATGATGGATATTCTGATTGGTGTTAGGAGATACCTCATTATAGTTTTGATTTTCATTTCTCTAATAATTAGTGATGTCAAGCATCTTCTCATGTGTTTTTTGGCTATCTGTCTGACTTCTTTGAAGAAATGTCTATTTACTCTTCTGTCCACTTTTTGTTTGGGTTTTTTTTTTATATTGAGCTATTTATGAGCTTTTTTTATATTTTATATATTAATCCCTTGTTAGCTGCTTCATTTGCAAATATTTTCTCCCATTTTGTGGTTGTCTTTTTATTGTATTTACCATTTTCTTGAAAGCATGTTTTTAAATTCCAATCAGAAAGCAACTAGATGTGAAGGAAATTATAATGTAATCAGCAGTGTTAATATATCGAAAACAATGTTACTATAACAGGGATGATCAACTGAGATACCTATAAAACAGTCATGAGAGAGCAACAGTTTGACACTATTCAATTTATGTCCTGTCCAATAGGAAAAAAAGCTAGCACTTTGAACACTCCATTATCTTGGGAGCTAATCTCTGCTATACGACACAGAGTATTCACTGTACCTGTGAAAATCTAATCTCCTTTTGCTCATATATGCTCACCAAAACAACCTTATGATTTTTTTTAATTCCATTTGTATCAGGTTTTACAGTTTTATGAATGAAGCACCCTAGATAGTGGGCAGAAGAGCTTCAGTAACTATAAAGGAATGATCTAGTGAAACATTGGTTTATTGACCATATAGTTTTTATCATCATTCATTCATAATTTTAAAAATGTAGTTAAATACAGCCAGTTCACCTCTGTTGGCATTCAGGCGGAGTTGAGAAGCTTGATTGGGTGCTGTATACACATGGTTAAGAAAACTAAGACACAAGGCTAATTATTTCTACCATAATTGGCCTTGCCTAGAAGCATCCAATTTTTCATTCATTTCTGTATTTAGAGTATATATATGTTATGGGCTCTAGAATATCTTTTTATGTATTGTAACATTGGTTATGCTAAAAATAAAATATCTGATGATTCTGAAGAATGCAAGTTGGAACTAGAATAGTGTTAAGAATCTCATATATGTCATCAGCAAACCTATTGTAACTCACTCTGTGCAACTGAGAAGGGTGGGAAATATAAGTAAATCCCAAGGTATTTTTATTTTCATGGGGGATGAATTTCAGAAACTTTCTTATTCATGTAAATAAAATAAATAATTAAAAGCAAAAATACCAGAGATATCTCAAAGCAATAGATGGTCAAATACCAGTTAAAGTCATAGGAAGTATATGGTGAGACTTCATAAGAGAATGAGATAACATTTATGGTGATGATCAAAAGTAGCAGCAAAGGATAAGATAAATTGGTTTTAGAGAGGCAAAGCTGGAAATTTGTTGGGCCAGGACAAGATAAAAGTTGATATTCCACCAAGATATAAAACTGGATTCTGATGTGTTTCTTTTTTTTTAATATATAATGATTTTTATTTTTTTCCATTATAGCTGGTTTAAATTGGTCTGTCAATTTTCCATTGTGCAGCATGGTGACAAAGTTACACATATACGTATATATTCTTTTTTCTCACATTATAATACTCCATCGTAAGTGACCAGACACAGTTCTGAAACAGCAAATTATGATAGGTGTTAAGGGATTCACTCCCAAATGGGACACAGGGCCAAATAAATAGTGCATCTTCCTTTCTGCATAAGTTCTATGACTGAAAAATCTTGCAGAACAGCCTTTTCTTTGAAGTATAGTTTTCCCAAAATATTATAAATTCCTTTCTATTTCAAAAGGATAAATCTTTCATTAGGTATGGGATACAATCTCCTGTGAATACCAGTTCACCCCAGCTTCCACTAAAAAATGCTCTGTTATCTCAATATATTAACCTGCCCTAATATTGTAAGTGTTCTCAACTAAGTCCAAGTTTTGTTTTGTTTTAGTGGGGAAACTTTAATTATTTATTTTATTTTATTTTATTATTTTTTTAATTTCCCCAATACATTATTTTTTTTCTACTGTAGAGCATGGTGACCAACTTACACATACATGTGTACATTCTTTTTTCTCACATTATCATGCTCCATCATAAGTGACAAGACATAATTCCCAGTGCTACACAGCAGGACCTCATTTCTAATCCATTCCAAAGACAATAGTCTGCATATATGAACCCCAAACTCCCAATCCATCCCACCCCCCTACCCATCCCCCTTGGCAACAAGTCTATTCTCCAAGTCCATGATTTCCTTTTCTGTAGAAAGTTTCCTTTGTGCTTTATATTAGATTCCGGATATAACTGATATCATATGATATTTGTCTTTCTCTTTCTGACTTACTTCACTCAGTATGAGAGTCTCTAGTTCCATCCATGTTGCTGTACATGGCATTATTTTGTTCTTTTTTATGGCTGAGTAGTATTCCATCGTGTATATATGCCATATCTTCCTAATCCCTATCTGTCAATAGACATTTGCATTGTTTCCATGTCTTGGCTATTGTGAATAGTGCTGCAATGAACCTACCGGTGTGTCTTTTTTAAGGAAAGTTTTGTCTGGATATTTGCCCAAGAGTGGGATTTCTGGGTCATATGGTAGTTCTACGTATACTTTTCTAAGGTACCACCATAATGTTCTACATAGTGGTTGTACCAGCTTACATCCCACCAACAGCATAGGGGTTCCCTTTTTTGAGCATCCCCTCTAGTGTTTGTTATTTGTGGACTTATTAATGACGGCCATTCTGAATGGTATAAAGTGGTACCCCATGGTAGTTTTGATTTACATTTTTCTAATAATCAGGGATGTTGAGCATTTTTTCATTTGCTTGTTAGCCATCTGTATATCTTCCTTGGAAAAATGTCTATTCAGGTCTTTTGCCCATTTTTCCTTTGGGTTGCTGGCTTTTGTGCTGTTGAGTTGTATAAGCTGTTTGTGTATTTTAGAGATTAAGTGCTTGTCAGTTACATAATTTGAAATTATTTTCCCCATTCTGTAAGTTGTCTTTTTGTTTTCTTTTTGGTTTCCTTTACTGTGCAAAAGCTTGTCAGTTTGGTTAGGTCCCATTGGTTTATTTTTGCTTTTATTTCTGTTGCTTTGGGAGACTGACCTGAGAAAACATTTGTAAGGTTGATGTCAGAGCATGTTTTGCCTATGTTCTCTTCCAGAACTTTGACGGTGTCTTGTCTTATATTTAAGTCTCTCAGCCGTTTTCAGTTTATTTTCATTCATGGTATGAGGGTGTGTTCTAGTTTCATTGATTTGCGTGCCGCTTTCCAGGTTTCACAGCACCACTTGCTTAAAAGACTGTCTTTTTCCCATTTTATGTTCTTGCCTCCTTACTTTAAATTCTTATTTACCTTTGAAACATTGAAGATAGGTGATAGTTTTTTGGATTTTTTTTTAAATTGCAGCAACAATATTTAATATGAAATGTACCCTCTTGACAAAATTTAAGAGCACAATACAGTATTGCTAACTGCTCTAGGCACAGTGCTTTACAGCAGCTCTCTCAAACATTGTAGTATTATAGTAACTATATCCATTTAATAGAAACATTCATTTTCCCCTCCCCTCAGCCCCTGGTAACCATTCTATTCTCTGTTTCTATAAATTTGTCTATTTTAAATATCTAAGTGGAATCATGTGGTATTTGTTTTGTGGGTGATTTAGAAATATTCAGGAAAAGTACAATAATATTTGATAAACTGTGCCTATAACTGGGTAAGCCATAACTTTTTGGAGGGCATCTTTCTCCACAGTACAGGAGTAAACCTCAAGACCCATTAAGTAAACATGAAATCTTAACCAGCATTTTTAATTATTTCTGTTTTTAGCACTATCTTTTATTATTTTCAGAATCATTGCTGAACTGGCCTTTTTTGTATAACTACAACTCCTTTATATATAACTAGAAACATGCTGTATATGTCTTGGCTACAAGAGCAAGTAGTTAATCATTACCATGTTTTTTATTTGTTTGTTTTGTTTTTCCATTTCTGTGGAAATTTTGAGTAGAAATAAGTAAAAAGAAGTACTGTTCTGGTCCCCCAAAATAGCCAGTGACTTATTTTCATGTCTTGGTCTAATGTGTTGTGGAAGAGATACTCTAGTGCTCTTTGAGTCCCTCAAGTCTTTGCTGATACTAAATATTTGTGATAGGAGGCGACTGCAAAAGTTATTTTTAAAAATAGCTTATTTATTTCACTAAAATCAAAAAATAACTATAAATTCATAAAAGCAAACTGTCTTAATATATTTGATATGTCTAAAAAATATTCTTTCTTAGCATTTAAATTTAATTTTCCAAAATGATTCATTTATGTATCCCATATTGCTTATGGCACACTGTATTGTTACATTAACAAATAGCCAACCTTAAAATTAATAAAAAGGAGTATTCCTTTATGATCTATTGGTATATCAAATGCATTTAGAATCCTTTACTTAAATACCACATTGCCTCTTTGCCAATGCCAATAACCATGGAGTAGAATATTTCAGCACCTTGAGTGACATTATTGTATCTCTCTCTATCTGCTCTGGCTATATGTTAAGAGACTAAAATTTTTCAGGAAAAAGAAAAAGTTTAAAAGTTGGCAGCCCCTGGCAATATTCATTAAAGAGCATGGCACAGAAGTTGAAAAGCTCATCTTGGAACTCCAGTCAGCATTAACACAACAGGGCTCCAGCACTTTCCCAGAAAATGCGACACCTCCAGGCATTCTTTGAATTCTGATTGCCAGCCAAAGCAGAGCACCAAAGGCCAGAAAGAGTAAGAAAAATTGATCTTCTGTCAGCAACCTAAGTGACCCCATAATCTTTCCCTACTTGAAAATTGTTAGTAAGCTGTGAAAAGGCTTGGGAAAAGGAAATCTGGTAGAAATATCTTTCCTGAGATCCTTCCAAAATACTCACTATTCATCAAGTATCTTAAGAGAAACATGTACCCATGGATGCCTAGGGAAAATAATAATAAACAATATTTTTGCAACACTAAGAGGCACTAAACTGAGAACTTTAAATGGATAATTCTATTTAATTCTTAAAACAACACTATGAAGTAGATACTATTATTTCCTCCATTTTACAAGTGATGAAACTGAAGTGAAATGAAATTGAATGACTTGCCCAAGACTACATCACTAGAACCGAGTGGTCTTATGCCAAATCTTGCTTACCTGACTGCCATAATACATTGCCTCAAAATAACGTCAAACAATAACAATTCAAACCCTATCTCTTCTCTGCTAGTGAGAGGCTAATCCTTTCCTTTAAATATTCTCCAAAATGACTACTTATGAAAAATCTAAGTGCTGAAAAGGGTCATCAGTGGACAACAAAACCACTGACTAATTATAAGAAATCCCATTTGCTAAAGAATACCATTTAATCTTTGGTAATCTCTATAATCATGGAATTTCTTTCCCACAAATATTTTTCTAATTACCCCTTTTTTTGTCTTTCACAAATATGAAGAGGCTTTTCTTATTATAACTGTATTTATCCTCAAACAGAGAATCCTTGGAAATGGTTATGCTCCTATATTTTTGGAAAAAGAATAAGTTCATTAAGCAGATCATGTACCTTTTCTAAATATAACACTTGATACCATGTCATTGATGAGGTAAGTAAGGAATCCAGTTGCTCTGCCAGAAGCTTCATTAATTCTTATAAAAAGTGGCAGCAGTTCAATAACAGGGGAGACATTCTAAGTTCTACCAGGTGATAAATATAAATACTGGATCGAATAGTTATGCTCAACCAAATGGGTTAAAACTGAAAAAAATATTTATGACACTACTCTTAAGGGCTAGGATCTTTAAAGAAACATACAGATAAAGTATATTTATGGAATAATTATTTTCTAATCCATTTTCATGTTTTATTTTAGATAGCTTTTTAATGATAGGCAATAGAATTAACTCATTGTTTGAATTGGCTTTTACATGTGTATTTTTCCAGAATTACTTTTATTATGGAAATTATTTTCTTTTAAGAAAAGTATCTGATTTAGCCTGATTCCTTTTACAAACCTATTTTAGATTTATCAAGTGTTTTTATTTCAAAAAAACAAGTATTTAGGTTATTGCTAGGCACATTAACAGCAGCATTATCTTGCCACCAAGTGGTAGTTTCTGAATTGCATTGCAAGAGTTTGTTGTAATTTCACAAGTATATCTTTTATATCAGCTTTACAATTTGCTAAAAAAATCATCAAACTCATCATGAAAGTGAAATTAGAAGGCTCTAATAATATATGCTTTCCCAAAAATATTCAAATCTGAGGTGTTTATAATAAAGTGATTTGGTATTTGCGCTTGGGGGAATGATTTGAAGTCCATCAAATTTTAAAGTGTCCATGATAAACAGAAGGTGATTATATGTAAGTACTCTAAGAGCTTCATTAAGGACTTTGAATTTGAAGGCCTCAAATCATCATTTAATCTCTTTTAAGGATTGATTTCTGCACATACACCCCCAAATACAGTGAAATCTTTACTCCTAGAACCTCAGAATATGATCTTATTTGGAAATAGAATCATTGCAGATCAAATCAGTTAAGATGAGGTCACAGTGAAATAGAGTGATCCCCTAGTCCAATGCGACTGGTGTCCTTATGAGCAGAGGGGAATCTGGATTAGACTGATACAACAGCAAGCATGGAACAGCAAGGATTGCTTTTTTCAGAGAGCCCTAATGACACTGTAATTTCAGCTTCTTAACCTCCAGACCTGTGAGACAACAAATTTCTGTTATTTTAAGCCACTTAGTTTGTGGTACCTCATTATAGCAGCCTCAGAAACCTAACATAATTTCCATTTGAAATTTAAAATATTTGTGCTATAATAAGAAACTGATGCTAAGAAGGCAAAAATTATAGAATGCTTAGTCTTAACTGAGTTCTTCAAATAAGAAACATCCTTCCTAAATTCTTAGTTCATGCACTGCTATCTAGGGGTAAAAATCAATACAATTTCAGAAAAGTGAATTTCATTGTAGAACTGAAAGTCAACAAAAAAAATCAACAAAACAACTGGGGTGACCATATATATTGACTAATTTTTTTTTCCAAAGGAAAAAATAAACTTCTCATATATGTATTCCAAAATATAGTTTTGCATATTGATGTTAGACTCTTATCTTCCTACAGAGACTGGAAGATAGGAATGCTATTTTCACCGATGAGTACATTTCAAAGAGTAGTTTCTCAGATCTGCAAGAAAGCCAGCCTTGGGTTGATGAACTGGGAAGAGGCTTTTAAAACAATTCATATCTCAAAGGGGGCAGAGAAAAAATTTGCAAGTGTACATTTTCTAGATAAATGTTCTAAGATAAAGGAAGAACTCTGCAGTTAGGCCTGGGTGAGAGGGAAATCAGGGGCCTAGAGGAACAAAGAAACCTTTGCCAAGTCTAAGTAGGCTGAGGGAAATGTGAAGGCCTTCTTGGTCATGTTAGAGAGGAAGAAATTTTCCTCTGTCCTTCTAGGTTCTTCAGGCTGGTTTAAGAATAAAATTAGCATAATTCAGATGAACAGAGGGAAATCACGCAAAAATTTAACATCATGTATTTATGGGAGAGACTTATAAAAGCTGAGTAACTTGCCAAAATGGCTAGAATCCTTACCTTAAATACCATCTTTAGCTAAAGACAAAAAAGACTGTGGCATGCAATGGTTTGTGATATCAAAGGGAAGGCAACCAAGATGGAGATAGAAAAACAAATATTTGACAAACAAATGTTGGCTGGGCCATACAGACAGAATGGGACCCAGAGAGAAATTTTAACAGACTTTGCTAAGTTCCTCCTGTTAGGTTTTCCAAAGGAGGAACTTCCAAGGCCAAGTTGATAAAGCAAGAGAGATTTATTAAGGCAACCAAAATGGATGGGCTGAGCTCAGGATGGCACCAGTGCTGACTGTGAGGAGATCCTAGTCTTATAAATGATCTGTGCAGGAATCTGGTGGGAGTTTATAGTGGGAACTTGTGGCAGAAAGAATGAAGAAGGAGGAGGGGAAGGTCAAGAGGTGGGGTGTTGAGTCCCATTACAGAGGAAGGTTAATCTTCATAGGTAGTTAATCTATGCAGGCAGTTGTTCTTCACAGGCCATTGTTTCTTGCTACCCAACTTGAGTATCCACATTTCAGGAGAGGGTATAAATCTTGCATCTGGCCATATCCATGTCCACAGCAGGTCTCCAAGGTGAACAGACATATTCCAGGAGTGGGGGGCGGGGACTGTCACTATCCTCCTGTGAACCTATCACCTCCCTGTCTACACACCTCCTTCCTCTATAGTTATCTATGGTCATTGCTCCCTTCCTGGAATAGGTCCTCTTTCTACATACTTTAGGCAGTTAGGGGGAAGGTCAAAGAATCTTCCTTATTCTTCTGGAACTTGATTGTTTTCAGATTGAGGTAATCCACAAGCCAAAGACATGTTGGGGTGGCAAGTTCTGCTCCCTTACAGTCACTCCTTGTGGTTAGTTCTTTTCAAATCTCTTAGAAGCTATGGGTATCATTCTCAAGGTCTTTCACTCAGGTTCAATTTCAAAGCCTTTGGTTTTTACCTCTTAAATATCTATTCAGTCTTTCCATTTCAAGCTATTTTTAGATTCTCTATAGTTGCTAATGTGTTCTCTCATACTCTGGTTTGGACCATGGTAACAACCTATTCACTGATCTTTTTTTCTCTGTTGCGGGGAACTGAAGAGATACAAGGACTCAAAAAAAAGACCTTGCCTGATGGCAGAAAAACCTGAAGGCAAGTTCCTAATCAAGGAAGGGAGCTCATCTGAATGGTACATGCCGAAGGTGGGCCTCTGGACAGGATAAAAGCTCACCTGAAGGGTACAAGCCGAAGGGGGCTTCTAGTCAGGATAAAAAGCCTGCCTGAAGGGTGCATGCTGAAGGTGGGCCTTTGGTCAGGATGAAAGCCTGCCTGCATGGTACAGGCCAAGGGCAGGCCTCAGGTTACACAGCTCTCATTTTGATGTTGATGGGGAAGAATTGGGGCTTTCCTGGGAAAACAATTTCCATGTTTGCATTGGAGATATGGATTGTTTCTCCGGTGACCTAGTCTTTCCTGTTGTTTTATTTGTTTTTCAGTTTTCCTCAGTCTTTCCTGATTATTTACTTATTATTCTTATTTTCCATTCTTATTTTCCTGTGCTGATTTGTGATTTAACAAAATTACAACAATAATATAATAAGAATTTCATCCTAAAGGACTTTCCCCTATTTAAATCCAACTTAATTAAAACATAGTGTTTATCTACTAACTAGTTATATAGTAAACTTTAGAGTTAGGATTTTAATGAGGTTCTAGAAGTTAGACATATATTATTCTTGACCAAAAGACACCTAGCTATGAGTTATAGAAGCTTTTAAGTGATATCTAGTTAAGTTGGTTTATATTTACTTACACTGTCTCCCTGCCATAACGCTTTGAAGATAAGCACCAGTCTACAAACAAGGTTTGTGAATGCCAAATTCTTGTGTCTGTGAACTCTTCAAATTGTAAAGACTGGCTGGCCATGGGATGATTTGTACTTTATCCTCCTTTCCACATGATGTATTGTACTTAACTGCCCTTAAATTGTACCCATTAAGTTTAGTTAAAACAAAGATCTTAAAACATGATGTATAGCTGCTATACCATGTAATAGTTAACCAATTTACTATTAACACTCTGATGTAATGTGTAGCAAAAAGCTGTCTATATAATCAACCACTTATGCCAATAAAATTTGAGCAGTCTAGCGCCCTGAAAGAAGGGACAAAGAGGGTGTCTCCGTGTTGTACATTCGCAGACACTGCATCCCTCTCCAATCGGGATGTATACTCCCTGGCCTCCGGAGCTGGCCTCCGGCAACACTCTGTCAGCCTTCTCATCACTGTAACTATTTTATAATTTAAACTTGTTTCTTGTCATTTGGTTGCTTAAAATCTGTCACTAATTCATCATTGTCAAAAGGTACAAAATCCAAGCTTTGAGGAACTTCATTAACATTGGAATATTTGTGTCCATTTCTTGAAAGACAAATGTCATCAAATGTGTAAGAGGAAAGCAACTTTACAGAATTATTGGATAGAATATTGCATTCTTATGCAATATTTGATGTAATGTTGCATTAGTTATCTCTTTTGATAACTAACTTTAGGACCTTGTTTTACCAAGTCCTCGCTTATACTGCTTAGCCCTACAAAAGTTAATAAATTGGGCAATGATATGTGGGGCAAGGAATAATGACTTTATTCAAAACTTTATCCAAAACTCCAAGAAATGGGACTAGAGTCACAAAGAATCATCTTCCTAGGGTCTGGATGCTACTTTCTTTTATGTAACAAAGAAAGGAGGAGGTAAGAAGGTAAAGTAAAAAAGCCAGTGAGTTGCTGAAAATATCTCCAGGTTTCAGCCAGTCCTGGAGATGGAAGGTGTTAATTTCTTCTTTGCTACAGACATTCCTACATGTGCTGGGTTTGGATGTTGGCTGTGAGTTGAACAAAGTTATTTTAGTTTAACATTCAAGCATGGGGGCAGAGTTCGTTGAAACAAGCCATAATGTATGCCTTAAACTAAAGGCTGCATTCCTTTAGTGATTAACTTGTAAGAAAAACAGTAGAAAACAAAGGTTAAACTAAAAGCAACATCTAATATGGAGTCAGATTTATTATCCCTATTACATTTGAGCAAGTGTTATAATATCTGGTAACAGGACCATGTAATCAATCAGTTAAGTTAAATTAGCGAAGGGACCTCCTGCTCTCCAATCTCACATTTAATTTTGGTGAATGGGATTGGCAACACAAATGTAAACTTCTTTGGTCTTTTACCTTTGGGTTAAAACATGTCTTCTGAAGATAAAGGAAGACCCAGCAGAAGAAGGATTATGTATACAATAATTTCAGGGACTTCACTTTTTTTTAAAACGTTTATGAAGAAAAAAAAGAAGATTCACAAGGCTATTCCCTCAAGCAGTTTTCTTGGGTTCTAATTACCTAGGCCATTAAAGGTGTTACTTTCACTATTGCCTATGGGTATTTGTGTGAGAATTTTTGTTAAGAGAATGAGGAAAGAATGCAGTTCATAACCCTCACTTGCTAAGACATCTACTCTAGAAGGATTCTAAGATCTCTTGAGTAAATTTACTTTAAACTTGTTAATATCAACTTAGTATAGCATTTCTCTAGAAGTCATTTTTTAAAATTATGGTACATGTAGTTTATAACCTTACAAAGATTGTGTAAATAAAGAAAATAATACTGAATATTAACTTTGGTGTCATATTACAAGGTAAAAAAAAATTCAGAATTATACATATCTTAGAAGCTCAGTTTTTATCCCAATTAAAATAAAATGGGATTTTAAATTCTTCTAGGAATAAATAATACAAATAAAAATAGTTGACATGCAGAAAGCATATAATGCAAAATACTCTCATATTTTCCCATTTGACAGATTTTATTCTGTTAGATGTGAAAACCATACTAGACAATTAAGAGACAATGAAAATTATATAGAAAAATAGAGATCACTGTCTTTTTCATATTTTGCTAAGTGATTATTTGATATAAAACATCAACTTTCTAAATCAATTTTTGGCAATAAAAATACATTCTAAAGGTAATATAAGCAATACCTATGTAAGTTAGTATGTGAATTACATGTAAAATCTTATTCACTTGCTACAAATGGACTGCACATTCGGCTTTGAATATTCAAGCAGTAATATAAATATGATGATATGATAAGTTGTAAATAACCCATTTCTCAGGAGAAGCAACACTGTTCCTACAACAGATGCTTGAAGGAACTTTCACTTTTAATAAGAAATCTTAGTTATCTAATGAAAGGTAAAATAAACAATTCCCTTCAAGTAAATAAACAATGAATTTATGGCATTGCTTATGATAGTAAAATAGTATGAAGAATTTAAATAGCATTTCTGTGTCAAGCACTGACTCAAACTCTTTATATATTTTCACTCATTTAATTCCATGTTAACCCTATGGAATAACTACTATTAATATTCTTATTTAGCAGACGAAAAAACTAAAAATCAGAGAGGTTAAGTGACTTTCTCAGGATCACACAGTTGGTCAACAGTAAACTGAAATTCTAAACCTAGGAGCTACAAATTCGTTGTTCTCATGACTACATCAGTTACATCCTAAGATGACATAAAACTAAAGCACTGTTACTGAATGTAAAAAAGATCATTTATTAGGCACTCACAATAATTAAGCCATTCAATTAATTAAACATCTTTAAGTGCTTATCTTTGTAAGGCACTGAATTGATACTAGAGATACAATTAGGAACAGCTAGCCTAGGAACCCATTAGTACATAGAGGGCCTCTTCAAGAATTTTAAAAAGAACCTGATAATTGTAAAACTGTACCACATTTGGTTGTGAAATTAACGGAAAAAGAAAGTAGTATAGTAAAAAGTAGAACATAGAGCCTAATAAAACATCTACCATTGGATGGGCAATTTTGCTCAGTATACAAACTGGAAAATCCTGCTGAATGACCCTGAGGTAGATGTAGGCATTGCCCTCACCCAGCTCTAGTATAGTTTTTGTCTAAAAACAAGTAATTAAGAGTGAAAACTGAAAGTGTAATAATAATTATAATCGAAGAAAGTCTTGTGCTATAAGTTAAAGTACAATAACACATGTCTAGTGTACTGAGACTTGGCCTGAGTCTTGAAAAAAGAAGTAAATAGAAGAGGTGTATCAGCATTTGAGAGGCTAATGGGGAAAGGAAAGCATCAATGGTGGAGATTTTAGTATGAAGAAAAAAATGGAATGTACTAAGGAGGGGGATGGGGAAGTAACTGATTTGACTTAATTTAAAAAAAAATGGAAATTCATTAATGTCATTTAAACCTAAAATTGACTCATCTTCACAGAGCCACTATAAAATAGAGGCTACTTATGAAATATTATAATACTCCTAGACACAGTAGTGATGCAATATACAAAGAAAACAAAATAAGTCCAAAACAAAACCATAAAGAGGCTACCTGAGGTGAATACCATAAACTCATCATAATAATTACCCACATAAGCACACTTAAAAGTGGTGATTTAAAAAATGTTGAAACAGTGGAAATAAAGTGCTTAATGAAGTTTAATGTGGATTGTAGTATCAAAGGAATTTATCCTCTCTAATGAAATTATTAATGCACACTGAGGTAAGACGTCAAAGAACAATTTTATGGCCTCATCTTCTCTCACAGAAGGACATGTCCCTACAATGGATAGATTTCACCAAGTGTTGTGATGAGAGAGATTGAACTTTTAAGTTTGAACACTCTGAATCTTTCAAAAGACTAAAGTTATACCTAATGATTTCCTCAAAATAAACAAATGAATTGACAAGCTTTTTTTCTAGTGAACATAAAAAATAATAAAATATATATAGCCTTCATTATGTCGAAGTACTTTTCCTTTGATATCCACTTTGTTGAGTGTTGTTATAAATGAATGTTGAATTTTGTCAAATCCTTTTTCTGCATCTATAGTGTTGATCACATGACTTCTATCCTTCTTTTTGTTAATGCAGTATATCACCTTGACTGATTTGTGGATGTTGAAGTATATTTGAATCCCTGGAATAAATCTCACTTGATCATGTGTATGATAATTTCCAATGTATTGTTGAATTGGGTTTGCTAATATTTTGTTGTAAAAGGAGTTGGGGAGTGTTCCCTCCTCTATTGTTTAGAAGAGTTTGAGAAGGTATTAATTTTCCTAGAATGTTTCAGTGAAGCCACCTGGTCTTGGACTTTTGTATGTGAGAGTTTTTTGGATTACTGATTCAATCTCTTAACTAGTAAACAATATGTTCAGATTTTCTGTTTCACCAAGATTAAGTCTTGGTTGGTTGTATGTTTCTAGTAGTTTACTCATTAATTTATGTCATCCAATTTGTTGAATTTAATGAAATTAATTTTGTGAAATTAATGTTCACAGTATTTGCAAAATTAATGTTCACAGTATTTCTCTTACAGTTTGTATATCTGTGATGTTGGTTGTAACTTCTTCATTTCTAATTTTATTGGGCATTCTCATTTTTTTTTCTTGATGAGTATAGCTAATGGTTTATCAATTTTATATTTTTAAAGAGAAAGTTTCATTGATCTTTTTTGTTTTGGTTGGTTGGTTTTTGGCTGAGCCTGTGGTGTGTGGAAGTTCCTAGGCAGAGTATTGAACCCATGCCACAGCAGTGACCCAAGCCACTGCAGTGGCAACACCATATCCTTAACCCACTGTGCCATAAGAGAACTCCAGTTTTATCTTATATATTGTGTTTTATTCTCCATTTACCTAATCTAACCTTTATTTCCTTTCTACTACTAAGTTTTGTTCTTTTTCTAGTCTTTGAGGTGTAAAGTTAAGGTTGTTTATTTGAAATTTTCCTTGTTTCTTAAGGCAGGCATATATAGCTATGAATTTCTTAAAATTGTTTCTATAAATTTTAATATGTTATATTACAATTTTTGTTGATCTCTTTATTTTTTTATATCTCTCTTGATTTCTTCTTTGACTTACTGGTTTCTCAGTAGCATGTTGTTTAATCTCTACAAAGTTGTGAATTTTCCAGTTTTCACTGTGTAACTAATTTCTAGTTTCATACTATTGTGGTCAGAAAAAGTACTTAATATGAGATGCTTGTTGTTGCCCATATAATACAAGCCCACAGCTAACATCCACTCAGTGGTGAAAAGCTTAGAGAGAGCTTTTCCCCTAAGATCAGGGATAGTAAAGGATGCTTATTCTTGCCACTTTTATTCAACATAGTACTAAGAGTTCTAGCCAGACCAATTAGATAAGAAATATAAATAAAAGGTGTCCAGATTAGAAAGGAAGAAGTAAAACTGTCATTATTTGGAGATGGCATGCTATTATATGTAAAAAAAAAAAAAATACAAAACAAAAAAACCTGTTAGAGTTAATAAATTCAGTAAAATTTTTGATGGAGTTGATAAATTCAATAAAATTGCAGGATACAAAATCAATACAGAAAAATATATTGCATTTCTCTGCAATAATAACTGTCAGAAAGAGAATAGAGAAAATAATCCTATTTATAAATGCATCACAACAAATAAAATACCTAGAAATAAACTTAAGGAGAAAAAAGACCTATATATTAAAAACTGTATTCTATACTTGTAGATGAGAAGAAGATATATTAAAATATCCATAACCCAAAACAATATACAGACTCCTCAATTTTTTGCTGAGCTGCAGTTCTACAAAGGAACATATTGCTTATCTAACTTCAATATCTACTTCCACTTTGAAGTTTACCTGTCTACATGAGACCTTCATTTAAAAAAAAAAGTACAGAAATAAAAACAGGAGGGAAAGAAACAAATGATTAGTTGTCATTCATATGTCTAACATGTTTTCTTTGGAAATGGAAAACTCAGTTACGCTAATTATTCGAAGGAAAGACACATGTTTTGGCATCTTATACCTGATTTTTTTTTTAAATTTTTATTTATTTATTTTTTTCCCTCTGTAGAGCATGGGGGTCAAGTTACTCTTACATGTATACATTTTTTCCCCACCCTTTGTTCTGTTGCAATATGAGTATCTAGACATAGTTCTCAATGCTACTCAGCAGGATCTCATTATAAATCTATTCTAAGCTGTATCTGATAACCCCAAGCTCCCGATCCCTCCCACTCCCTCCCTCTCCTGTCGAGCAACCACAAGTCTATTCTTCAAGTCCATGATTTTCTTTTCTGAGGAGATGTTCATTTGTGCTGGATATTAGATTCCAGTTATAAGTGATATCATATGGTATTTGTCTTTGTCTTTCTGGCTCATTTCACTCAGCATGAGATTCTCTAGCTCCATCCATGTTGCTGCAAATGGCATTATGTCATTCTTTTTTATGGCTGAGTAGTATTCCATTGTGTATATATACCACTTCTTCTGAATCCAATCATCTGTGGATGGACATTTGGGTTGTTTCCATGTCCTGGCTATTGTGAATAGTGCTGCAATGAACATGCGGGTGCACGTGTCTCTTTTAAGTAGAGTTTTGTCCGGATATATGCCCAAGAGTGGGATTGCGGAGTCATATGGAAGTTCTATGTATAGATTCCTAAGGTATCTCCAAACTGTTCTCCATAGTGGCTGTACCAGTTTACATTCCCACCAACAGTGCAGGAGGGTTCTCTTTTCTCCACACCCCCTCCAGCACTTGTTATTTGTGGACTTATTAATGACGGCCATTCTGACTGGTTTATACCTGATTTTTAAGTCATAATTTTGCAACACAATTAGCTGTGTGATCTCTGGAAAGTTACTGAAACTTATTCAATCCCAGTTTAACATTTATAAACATAGGATGAGGTTTATCTTTTTTTTAATGGCTTCGTCTTTTTTTAAAGTCCCCAGGCAGGAATTGAATCCAAGCCCCAGCTGTGGCAACACAGAACCTATAACCCACTGCGCCAGGCCAGGGATTGAATTTGCACTCTCCAGTGACCTGAGCTACTGCCGTCATATTCTTAACCCATTGTGCCACAGCAGGAACTCCTCAGAATAAGACTCAATTTTAAAAATTTTCTTAAGGATTATACAGCATAACATCTAAAGTGCCTAGCATGGAGCCTAACACAGAGAAGACACGTAAGAGATTGTAGTTATTATTCAATATTTCAAATTTCCCCTGATTCACTTTCCGCTATTTCTTGCCACATCACCTTAGTGGCTCACAGAGTAAACTGTTTTACAGTATGGTAAAATTTTCTTACATAGCTCTTTGCAAAAGAACTGATAGGTGTGCAAAATTTACCTGTCAGTCCTGTTAAGCTTTGAATTATTATGTATCTTCAGGCTATTTTCTTGAAGTAGACAACTACCCCTTATCTGAGGTGCTAGTGACCAAAACGCTCTCAGCAGGGGCAAAGACTTTCTTTGCCCCCTACACTGTTCAGTATATACAGAAAAAAAAACAAGAAATCCATTTATATATCTATAATTTTGGGTCATTCCTTTTACTTTGAGGTGCTTCCAAATCTACTAACTTTCCTAATCTACCAACATTGATTAGGAAAAGAATAAGGGAACAGGCCAATTTCCTAAAAGAGTTTTGTAGGCTTTGCTTTCACATGTAAAGTGCAAACTTTAATGGCAGCTTTGTCATTCCATAATAAATGAAATCATTTCTCAGGTATATAACTCTAGGAATGATCTCATTTTTATCATCAGTGTATCTAATGATATCATAGTACTAAAAAGGACAAATTCTTATTGAATGTATATAAATAAATATACAGCCATTAAAAGTAAAGCAACTAAGTAAAAGTGTCTCCTCCTCAATCCTAACTGTTCGTCAACTACTGGATATCATTTTTTAAAATGTTTTGTCATGGTTTCCAAAACCCTAGTCTACTAAAATGGAAGTTAATTATAGACCAAAAGAAAGAGAAGCCTATTTATATTTTTTAAAAACATATTTTTCTCATGAGTTTACTCAATTAATTCTCATTCTTCAGATCAGGTAACCTATTATTTTGAATGATAACAGTTTATTTTAAAATATAGCAGAAGTGATATGATTATAAGGATTTTTAAAAGTATTTGAGTAAAGAAATTCTGTCAATTGTTTGGAATTTTTAAAAATAATTATTGGTGGAGTTCTCTTGGTAGCTCAGCAGTAAATGAACCCGACTAGGATCCATGAGGATGTGAATTCAATCCCTGGCTTCATTTAGTGGGTTAAGAATCCGGCATTGCCACGAGTTGTGGTGTAGGTTGCAGAAGCCGCTGGGAACTGGCATTACTGTGGCTGTGGTGTAGGGCAGCAGCAGTAGCTATGATTCAGCCCCTAGCCTGGGAACTTTCATATGCAGTGAATGTGGCCCTGAAAAGCAAAATAAATAAATAAATAAATAAATAAATAAATAAATAAATAAATAAAATTATTGGTAAGACAAATTCATCACAAAACGTATAAAATTATTATAGTATAACAAGAAAGTTTTCATATATGGACTGATTATGTTACCTTTCTAAGAGCCAACTGCATAATTTAAAAGCAATTTGTCATTTGAACAAAGAGAAAACAAAATCTAGTCTTGAGTAATATTACAAATGGCAATAAAAAGCTCATAAGTTTTTTTTTAAATAATCCAAACTAAACAGATTCAGCTTTGTCAGAATTTTAGCACATTTCACTGTTCCTCTTCAAACTCATTATTTGCAGGTATTTTAACCAAAATATATCAAATTCACTTTCCCTCAAACCTACCACTTTGTGTATTCCTGCAAAGTGATGTTTTAATATCTTATTTTGCTTACTGGTACAACCACACGTTTTTGCTTTAAGATAAGAGTCTTTTTGTCTATATCTCTTTTTTTGGATTATGAAACTACACTCCTCATTAAAACACATAGACAATCTTCAATACACATTTGTATTTCTTTAATATCATCAGTTCTATTAGAGTCATAATCATCCATATTAATTTTAATTGTAACTAAAACAATTATTTTCCTCAAAGATATACAGAAAATAGGGATAAATGTATACATACCAATCACACATACCTAATTATATATCTTAAAATGGGAAAAGTTATATCATCAACACTGTATTAGCTTTCTATTGCTACATAATGAATGAATCACAAGCATCTTTCCAGCTTAAAACAACAGTAATTTATTATCTCCATCATGGTTCAGGAGCTCAGGCAAGGCTTCACTGAGTTCTGTACTCAGTCTTACCAGGATGAAATCAAGGTGTCTAGTTGGCCAGCACTATAATCTTAACTGAAGTTGAGGTCTTTGTCAAAATCCATGTCAGCTGTTAATCCTTGCGCCTGTAGGACTAGGTTTCCATTGTCTTATGGCTTTTTATTAGGGTCAGTCTTATCTCTTGGAAACTGCCCTCGGGTTTTAATCACATGCTCTCTCATACAGCATGTCACCTCACATCTTCAAAGCCAACAAGAGAATCTCCACTATGCTGCTCTGTTGTTAAATTGTGATTTTGCGGGCAACTGAGGGCTGGCACTACTTTTTCTGCCCTCTTGCTGACATGGGAAGTTCAAAGACTTTTTTATTTACTAGGATTTCTAGGGAAAAAAATAAACCAAATTCTTAAAATTTAAAATATATAATTTTATTACATTCTACACAAAAATTTCAAAATAAGTGATTGTGCTAACAGCTTCAGTGAGAAGACATTTTTCAGACAAGTCTAGTATACTCAAAGTATTACAAATTTAGCTTCTTCTTTCTTATACACAAATTAGATTCTTAATGAGCATTTCTATTAGTTTTATAGATACATTTATTCTTTATTGGCCAATCAGAATAGGAATTTCTTTAACATTAAGACATTTTATAATGTAATGTGTTGAGTCTTAGGAAAATATTTCATGTTAATATTAACACAACAAGAAATAAATCCTCTTTTCTTTTATAGATAAATGCCTAAGAGTACAATGAGCTTTGCAACTTCCTTTTTACAACTTTTTCCATAGATGAAATTAAATACAGGCACAAAAATATATGAAAACAATTCCTGTGAGGTTAAATAGACAAACAAAACAAAATAAGACAAAAAAGCAGAAAGCATTTAAGTAGGCAAGCTCTAAGAAATGGTAATTTCTCACATTTATAAAAATATATACATATTTAACTAATTTTATTTTTTTATTTTTTTTTAATTTTTTAAAATTTTTGTTTTATTTTTATTTCAATAATTATTTCTCCATTACAATACAATTTTTTCTACTGTACAGCATGTGACCCAGTTACACATACATGTACACATTCTATTTTTGCACATTATCATGCTCCATCATAAGAGACTAAACATAGTTCCAGTGCTACACAGCAGGATTTCAATTGCTAATCCATTCCAATTATAGGACACACAGGCTCCTGTGGGCTGCTACCTTCTCTCCCACTTACTTTGTGATTCCAACACCCCTAAGTCATGAAATTCCTTAAGCAAAAGAAATATTAACAGATATTAATCACTGTTTGATTTCACTACTTGAAGCTTTCACAGATTTTCACAGAATTTCACATTGAAATAGTAGCATCCAAGACAGTATGCCAGTTGCAAAACAAGAGACAGGTGTCCAACCAGATATATCTGTATAGATGTACAAGGGCTCTGACTCTGGAGGAAAAAAATGCCACCTTGAACTGCAATATCAGACTCTTATTTAAAAAATAATAAACAGACTAATGAGAAATTGACCCTCTCTAAATCATCTATCAGTCATTACTTATATTTTTTCCTAGCATTTGAAAGATAAATACATCTTAGATCATTAGATATTAACATATGGGAGGTCTGAAAACAAGGCCACTCTGCCACAATTCCACAATAACTCGCTGCTCAGGAAGGTCGGAGGTATCAGTTGCACTCATGATTTCCTTGATCCATGAGCTGTTTCCTAATCTAATGAGTGTAACATCTCAGTGGGACTTTAGTAAGAGTCAGTTATAATTCTCAAAATGTTACATAATGCTCAAATAAAATTTATATATCAAAATTTCATTTATAATGAGAGAACCAGCAGGATGCAAGTCTCATTCAACAAGAATGTGAGAACTGACATTTTAAATAGTTAGCAAAGAGAAGGAAAATATAGTGACATCACTAAGTTACAAACAACTAATTTTTTATAAACTTTTGAGGACACCCTCTCTTTACTACACACGCACACACACACACACACATAAATCATGCTTAATAGTTTTATACAATTATAAACTATACAAGCCCCAAAAAAGTTGCATTCCTCCAAAAAGAGAGGAAACCTCACTCATTAAGGCAGCCTTATTAGAAAATGTCCTAGCATAGTGTTTAAAGATTCTCTAGTCATTTTTAACTATATTTAAATTTTCATAACTTTTATTAACATATACAAGCATTTTTCCTTTTACTACGACAAATAATCATACCTATTTATACATACAGTTCATGTTGATAAAAATATAGTAAGGACCCATTAATTCACAACACAAGGTAGATTCAAAGAAATGGCAAAATAATTATATTTTTGAATCCTGTCTATACAAATCATTGATTCCAACTCTCTTCTAAATGGCACTTAACAACCATCTTCAGCAAAATACCTTTAGTTATTATTTGTTGCAGTGGGGTAGAACACATAACATTGGAACTTGTGGAGTACATTAGTAAGAGGATGTTGGAAAAATCCTATTATAGTATTTATGCTTTTGTTGGGTATTTTGGGGAAGACACTAAAAAATCAGGGGCTGATTCAAGATTGGGTACTTTCAGAAAGTGGAACAGTTGCATGATTGGGCATCTCAATAAGTCTTTTCTTTAAGAAGGAATGACAAAATTAGGATAAAGTTGTAATTGATGAAGTCACTTAGAATGCGGGATTTGATATTGTGAGTCTTCTAGTGACCTTGTTTTTGTCTCATTACATCAAAGTCTCAGAGTAATCTCAGCTGAGATAGCTATTTATTACATTGTTACATTCAGTAGAATGAAATAATTTAGGTGTAGGCATTAGATCAGTTTGTATTAGCATCAAGGCTTAGCTTGGAGCATTAGATTAGATCCTGGACATCAGAGGCTGCTTCTCTCCCTACCTAACAAATATATTATCAAGACTTGGAAGAGAGAAAAATAAGTATGCATTTATGAGATTTTTTTCCTTTTTTTCCTTTTTTAATTTTTTGCTGAATCCACAGCATATGGAAATTCCCAGGCCAGGAATTGAATTGAATCTGTGCCAAAGCTATAATCTAACCCACAGCTCTGGCTATGCTGGATCCTTAACCCACTGAGCTGAGCTAGGGGTCAAACCTGTGCCTCAGCAGTGACCCAAACTGCTGCAGAGGCAATGCCAAATTCTTAAACTGTTCTTCCACCATGGGAACTCCTGAGAGTTTTACAGTAAACATAAGGTAATATAATATCACTTAAAGGTAAAGTGTGGTAATTTAAAGTTATATATAAATCTCAAAACAATGATTAAAAGAACAAAAGTAACAGGCCAACAAAGGAGATAAAATGGGACTCCAAAAAAGTACTAAATTTGTTTAAAATAAGGTAGATAATGAAGAAAAATGGATAAGACAGTACACACAGAAAACAAAGAGTAAAATTGTATGTTTAAACCCAGCAATATCAATAATCAAAATAAAGTGAGCTATATGCTCAGGTATTTATTTATAATGTATACACTATAATGCATATAATAAAAATAATGGCCAGCTACTTTTTGCCTATAATAATCCATATCAAATATGTAACTAGAGAAAGTAAGATTAAAAAAATAATGGGAAAGATATGCTATATCTTTAAAAAGAAGATAGGGATATTTCTACTAATACAAATGCAGCTTTTGGAGCAAAATATAGAGTAATTGCACAAAGACAAGAGGATCATTCATCAAACAAAATGAAACAAAACCAAAACCAAATAAACCTCCCACAATCTTAGATGTTTATGCACTTAATAACAAAGATTCAAAGTATTTAAGCACAAACTGATGAAATTGAATGAAGAATAGACACATCTACAATAGCACTTGTGGATTTCAAAATCCCTTCTCTCTAGAATAGAGAAAACAAATAGAAAAACCAGTAAGGATTGAAAACATGGAATAACACTATTAAACAAGTTAACCAAATTGCATTCATAGAACACTTCATCCTATGATAAAAAAATGCACACTCTTCTCCAGTGCACATAGAACATTTGTCAAGAATATTCACCATATTTGTTGCTATTAAACAAAGCTGAATAAATTCAAAAGCATTTAAGTCTACCAGGTAAGTTCTGTGACCATGAAGGAACTAAATTAAAAAAAATCAATAATTGAAAGATATCAGGAAAAATATTTAAATATCTGGGAACTAAATAGCACACATCTAAATAATACATAGGTCAAAGGATAAATCAAAAGAGGATTTAGAAATATTTTGAAATGTGTTAAAATGAGAACATAGCATACTTAATTTGTTGGATGCAGCTAAACTTAAAGGGAAATTTATAGCAGTAAACTATATTAAATTAGAATAAAATAGGAGTTCCCACTGTGGTTCAGCAGGTTAAGTCCCCAATACTGTCTCTAGGAAGATGTGGGTTTTACCCATGACCTCACTCAGTGGGTTAAGGATCAGTGTTGTCACAAGCTGCAGTGTAGGTTGCAGATGTGGCTCTGATCTGGTGTTGCCATAGGCTGCAGCTGCAGCTCCAGTTCAACCCGTGGCCAGAGAACTTCTATATGTGCAAGTGTGGTTGCAAAAAGGAAAATAAATAAATAAATAAGTTAGAATAAAATAAGTTTCAAATAATACTACCTTTATTTACTACCTTGTGCAGATAATACCTTGAGAAACTAGAGAAATTAGAGCAGATGAACCACAAAGTACCACAAAGTAAGTAAATAAAAGGAAATAATAAAGAGTAAAAATCAATGATACAGAAAACAACAAAACACAATTAAAATTACAGTTGATTGTTTCAAAAAATTAATAAAACTGGTTAACATTTGTCCAAACTTATGTGAAAAAGAGAAAAAGGAGACACAACCTTAAAACATCAGGAATGACTGAATCCACTTGCAACATCAAAAGTACAAACTACTCAGATAATTCATGCAAAAAATTTTAAGTTATGCACTGAAAACTACAAAACACTGGTTAAATAAATTATAAGAAACCTAAATGGTGAGATAGATTTATGCATCAAGAGACCTAAATATGAGTTTTATTTAATTTCTTCCTACAGTGATCTATAGACCCAACACAATCTGAAGCAAAATCTCAGCGGGCGTTTTTATAGAATTCAATCAACTAAAATCCATATTGAAACACAATGAACTTAGAATAACTGTAATTATCAAGTTTACGGGGCACTTTGAATGGGCCACAGGGTTTCCAGCTATTTTGTCAAATATTATTAAGGATATTTCTATGAGGGTGTTTTTCAGAGAAATTGATATTTAAATTATTAGGTTGAACATAACAGATGGCTCTTTCTGTGTGGGTAGGCTTCATCCAATTAGTTGAAGACCTGTATAGACTGACTGCCTTAGAACTAGAACATTGCTTTCTTCCTGCCTTAGAACTCAAACAGAAACACTGGTTCTTTCTGGATATTAAACCCACCAGCCTTTACATCTCAAGCTTGTAGATCCTGAAACTTGTCAGAATCTATCTATCTATCTATCTACACACATGCATACACATACACACACATATATTCAGTCTATTCCTTTTCTTTGAAGAATCTTGACTAATACAGTAACCAAAATAGCTTTCATAAGATAGCAAATTTGGAAAATGTGTTATCAAGTTACTGTAATCAATAGCATGTGGTACTCATATAAAGAGAGAAAAATAGATCTATATAGAGTTCAAAACTAGACCCCATAGTTTACAATATAGCATTCATAACTAGATCTATACATTTATGGACAACTGATACTTGTCAAAAATTAAAACACTTCAGTGGATAAAGAACTGTCTTATCAATAAATGGTATACAACCAATGGCTGTAAGACTTCTAGAAAAAAATATAGTAGGAATATTTTGTGACTTTTTGTTAGGCAAAAATTTCTTTCATATGACAAAAGAACCACAATCATTAAAAGATAGAAGGAATTGTTCTTTGTAAATATTAAGAACTTTTGAACCACAAAAGAAATTTAAAAAAAAATAAAAGTAAACTACAAGCATGGGAAAGAATACTTGCAAGTAATAAATCTGATAAAATAGATATTCAGAATATATGAAGTCTTCTTACAATTCAACTGTAAGAAAACAAAAAAAAAACTTAACTTTTTTAATGAGAAGAAGATTTATTCAGATTCTTTACCAAAGAGTATATACACATGGCAAATAAGGACAGGAATATTTGTTCAAAATCAGTCATTAGGAAATGTCAATTATACCTCACCAAGTTTTGATTATATATTGCCTATGAAAAAATTAATCACTTGTTCTAAGAAAGAAGTAGAAAATTTATTTGAGGCAAACTGAGGTGTAGAACCCAGGAACGGCCTCTCAGAAAGCTCTGAGAATTATTCTGCCCATTGAAGCTTAAAGAATAATTTAAAGTTTTCACACAAAGGGCTGTACATTAAGTGACATACTAATGACAGTTTACAAAATCCAGGTCTACTAGCACAGAGCAAGTAGTGGCCCCTTACAAGATTAAGCAGGGAGACTATCTCCTAAGAAGTGATATTGATTCTAGGAGAATGTTGCTCTTTATTGTTGAGCAGATATTTCTGTTGAGAGGGAGGGTTGGTCAATACAAAATGCAGATGCTCAGTGCACAGGAGAGGCAAGAGAGGAGGCCAAAGAGCAAATAAATTTTTTTTTTTAATTTTTCTTGACTTGTCTTAAAATGCAATTTTTTAATCAATACCTTTTAATATAGTTTAAATTCTAATTAACAACAAAATACCAGGTGTGTATGAGGATATTGAGCAACCAGAATGCTCATACACATTAAAATAGTATAATCGCTCTGGGGTAAGGAATAAGATAACCATTTGTAGTGTCATAAAAATAAACCACATGACTCTGGAATTTTTTTCTTTCTTTTTAGGGCTGCATCTGTGGCATATGGAAGTTCCCAGGCTAGGGGTCAAATCATAGCTATAGCTGCCAGCATACACTACAGCCACAGCTCATAGCAATGCTGTATCCTTAACCCACTGAACAAGACCAGGGATCAAACCCGTGTCCTCATAGATACTTGTCAGTTTTGTTAACTGCTGAGCCATTATGGGAACTTCTAGAATTTTATTACTAGGTGTTTACTCAAGAGAAATGAAAGAATGTATTCACATAAAGATTGCTAATAAAAATTTCAGATAATTTATTTGTAATAATTTAGAATTATAAACATAAGTATTTTTTCAGTCAGTGAATTGATAAAACAAAACGTGCTATATATGTATAGAAAATTACCTAGACAAAAAGTGCTATTAAAAAATTGGTACATGTAGCAACATGAATCAATTTCAAAATAGTTAAGCTGAGTAAAATAGCTCCCCCCCATATAAAAAAAGAGATGGTATACTAATGATTCCATTTGTGTAACATTTTTGGAAATCCACAGTAATCTATAATGGTATCAGGTACAAATGTGGTTTAACTGAGAACTGGTGTGGAAAGTTTTAGAGGGATGGATGTAGAGATGAAGAATGACAAGATGGATAGAAGAATTACATACAAAAACATAAGGATAATGTATACATATCTTGATTGTGGTGATGATATGTTTATTAATACATCAAACTTAGAAAATTGTGCACATTAAATATGTACATGTCAACTCTACTTCAGTAAAACCATTTAAACAATTTGCATTTCTTATATAACAAATGAAAAAGAGCCACCTAGATGTATCGGACTTTACCTTGTATAGTAATGATTTATTTTAACCTTTTTTGATGAATTGCCATCATGACAGGTATGAGATGATAACTCGTAGTTTTGATTTTTATTTCTTTGATGAGTCTTTGTATTTCCATAAATTTTAGAATTATTTGTCCTAGTTATGGGTGTTTTGATAGCGAATGCGTTGAATCTGTAGATTGCTTTGGGTAATACGGATATTTTCATTCTTCCAATCCATGAACACAGGCTATCTTTGCCTTCCTTTGTATCATCTTCAGTTTCCTTCATCAATATCTTATAGTTTTTAGAGTGTACATTTTAAGCCTACATGCTTAAGTTTATTTCTAGGTATTTTATTCTTTTTGATGAGACTTTAAATAGGATTGTTTTCTTGTTTTCCCTCATAGTTCATTATTAATATATGGAAAAGTGGGATGTTTCTGTATATTAATTTTTTTATCCTAGAGCTTTACTGAATTCATTTATTAGGGTTTTTTTTGGTGAAAACTACAGAGTTGTATATATTGTATCATGTAATCCACAAATAGTGACAGTTTTACTTTTCCAATTTGGATGCATTTTATTTCTTTTCCTTGTTGGATTTCTAGAACTAGGACTTATAATACTATATTAAATAGAAGTGGGGAGTGTAGTGTTCTTGACTTTGGAGAAAAAGCTTTCAGTCTTTCACTATTGAGTATGATATTAACTTTGGGTTTGTCATAAATAGCCTGTATTGTGTTGCAATATTTTCCCTTTGTTCCAACTTTTTATTCTTTTTAAATGTGGTCTATCACATTAATTGAAATGTGGATATTGAATCATCCTTGTATCTCTGGAAAAAATCTCACTTAATCATGGCATATAATCCTTTTTATAAATTGTCAAATTATTTTTGCTAATATTTTATTGAGGATTTTTGTATATATATTCATCAAAGATATTTACTATATTTAATTTCTGAATTTTCTTCTTTTGGATGGAATATCATACAGATAACTATCAACACCAACTGATCTAAGGCTCATTTAACAGCACTGTTTCCTTATTGATTTTCTGTCAGTTTGATCCAACCACTGATGTAAGTATGGTGTTAAAGTATCCTACTACTATTACATTATGTTATCAATTTCTCCCTTCATGTCTATTAACATATACTTTATATATTTACGTGCTCCTAAATTTTTCTTCTTGTGGTTTTTCCCCTTGTGCTTTGATGATTCCCTTTTTTTTTAAGTTTTACAAAATTACAGTTGATTTACACTGTTGTAATAATTTCTCCTGTACAACAGAGGGATTGAGTTACACATATACACATATCCAGTTTTTTAGATTATTTTCCTGTATAGGTTATTACAGAATATTGGATAAAGTTTTCTGAGTGATGGAACAGGTCCCCACTGACCATCCATTCCATATGCATTAGTGTACATATGCCCATCATAAACCCCAAATCTGTCTTTCCCCCATACCTGACCTCTTTGATAACTGTAAGTTTGTTTTTGAAGTCTATGAATCTATTTCTGTTTTGTAATTTCATTTATATTACCTTTAGCTTACACGTGTAAATTATATAATGTTTTTCTTTTTCTGTCTGACTTCACCTAGTATAATTTCTAGATCCATCTATGTTTCTGCAAATGAAATTATTTTATTATTTTTTTATGGCTGAGAAATATTCCATTGTGTATATGTACTATGTCTTATCCATTCCTTGTTTATGGACATTTAGGTCACTTCCATGTCTTGGCTATTGTAAATAGTGTTCCAATAATTTTGCGTATGATTTTCTTTGGATATATGCCTAGGAATGGGCTTGCTATATCACATGGTAGTTCTATATTAGATTTTTAAAGAAACTCCATACTGTTCTCCTTTGGGCTGCACCAATTAACATTCTCACCAACAGTGTAGAAGGGCATCATTTTTTATGTACCCTCTCCAGCATTTATAGGTTTTATATTTTTTAACAATGGCTATTCTGATGGTGTGAGGTGATATCTCACTATAGTTTTCATTTGCATTTCTTTAATAATTAGTGATAATGAACATCTTTTCATGTGCTTTTTGGCCATCTGTCTTCTTTGGAGAAATGTCTATTTAAATATTCTGACCATTTTTGATTGGGGTGTTGGTTTTATATATGTGTGTGTATATTTGTATATTTTGGAGATTAATCTTATCAGTACCTTTGTTTGCAAAGATTTTCTCCCATTCTATGGGATGTCTTTTTTTATGGTTTCCTTTGCTGCTGTGCAAAACTTTTAAGCTTAATTAGTTTCTAATTGTTTATTTTTGGTTTTATTTTCATTATACTAGGAGGTGAATCCAAGAAAAATATTGCCACAATTTATGTCAAAATGTGTCCTGCCTCTTTTCCTCTAAGTTTTATAGTTTCTGACCTTACATTTAGGTCTTTAACCCATTTTGAGTTTTTTTTGTGTGTATGCTGTTAGAGAGTGTTTGGATTTCTTTTTTTACATATAGCTGTCCAGTTTTCTCATCACCACTTACTAAAGATACTATCTTTTGTCCACTGTATATATTTACCTCCTTTGTCATAGATTAGTTGACCATAGGTGTGTGAGTTAATCTCTGTGTTTTCTACCCTATTCCATTAGTGTGTATTTCTGTTTCTGTGCCAGTACCATACTGCTTAGATGAATATAGCTTTGTACTATAGACTGAAGTAAGGAAGCATGACTCCTTGAGTTCCATTTTTCTTTTTAAATATTTCTTTGGTTATGGGGTCTTTTGTGTTTCCATACACATTTTAAAATATTTTCTTCTAGTTCTGTGAAGAATGTCAATAGTAGCTTGAAGGATATTTCACTGAATCTGTGGATTTCCTTGCAGAGTAGTCATTTTGACAATATTGATTCTTCCAATCCAAGAGCATGGTATATCTTTCCATCTGTTTGTGTTATCTTCAACTTCTTTAAATAGCATCTTGTGTTTCCAGAGTAGATGTTTCTTGACTCCTTAGATAGTTTTATTCCTAGGTATTTTATTCTTTTTGATGTGATGATAAATGGGATTGTTTCCTTAATTTATCATTCTGATCTTTTGTTGTTAGTATATAGGAAGGCAAGAGATTTCTGTATATTTTGTTTCATACAACTTCACTGAATTCATTGATGAGTTCTAGTAGTTTTCTGGTAGTATCTTCATGGTTTTCTATGTATAGTATCATGTCATCTTCAAACCATGATAGTTTTACTTCTTCTTTTCCAATTTGAATTCCTTTATTTTTTTTCTGATTGCTTTGGCTGGGACTTCAATTACTATGTTGAATAAAAGTGGCAAGAGTGAACATCCATATCTTGTTCCTGACCTTAGCAGAAATGCCTTCAGTGTTTTACTATTGAGAATGATGTTAACTATGGGTTTGTCATATATGGTCTTTAGTATGTGGAGGTAGGTTTATCTCTATGCTCTCTTTCTGGAGGATTTTTTTTCATACATGGGTATTGGATTTTGTCAAAACTTTTTTAGTATGTATTGAGATAGTTATATGGTTCTTATTCATCAATTTGTTTATGTAGCATGTGTCACCAATTTGTAGATGATAAAAAAAATCTTTTTGTTCTTGGGCTAAATCCCATTTTATCATGGTATGTTATTCTTTTCATGTATTGTTGTATTTGGTTCGCTAGTATTTTCTTGAAGATTTTTGCTCTATATTCATCAGTGATATTGGCTTGTACTTCTCTTTTTGTTGCGGTATCTTTGTCTGGTTCTGGTATTAGGGTGATGGTGGCCTCACAGAATGCCTTTGGAGTGTCCTTTCCTGTGCAATTTTTTGGGATAATTTTAGAAGTTTAGATGTAGCTCTTCTCTGAATGTTTGATAGAATTTGCCTGTGAAGGAATCAGGGCCTGAATTTTTGTTTGTTGAAAGGTTTTAATTACAGTTTCAATTTCAGTACTTGTGATTGGTCTATTCATATTTTCTCTTTCTTTCTTGGTCAGTCTTAGAATTTATCCATTTCTTCTGGTTGTCCATTTCATTGTCATAGAGTTACTTGTAGTAGACTTTTATGAGCTTTTTCTATATCCATGATGTCAGTTTTGGGGTTTTTTTGTTATTTTTAAAATTATAATTGATTTACAATGTTGTGACAATTTCTGCTGTACAACAAAGTGACCAGTCATACATATATGTTATTTTTCTCATATCTTCCATCACGTTCTATCTGAAGAGATTAGATATATATAGTTCCCTGTGTTAGTCCATAGGACTTCATTGTTTACCTATTCTGAATGTTAGAGTTTGCATCTACAAACCCCAAACTCTCAGTCCATACCATAATCCCCTTCCCCCCTGGCAATCCCAAGTCTCTGAATCTGTTTTGTTTTATATATGGGTTCATTTGTGGTATATTTTGCATTCCACATATAAGTGATATCATATGGTATGTCTTTCTATTTATGACTTACTTCCTTTAGTGTGAGAACCTCTACTGTACCCATCTTGCTGTGAATGATGTTATTTTGGATTTTTTTATGACTCATTAATATTCCATTGCATTTATGTACCAGATCTTCTTAATCCAGTTATCTGTCAATGGACATTTAGTTTCTTTTCTAAATATTGTGAATAGTGCACAATGAACATTTAAAATTTTTCTTTTTTCATTTCTAATTTTATTAATTTGAGCCTTTTCCCATTTTTTCTTTATGAACCTGGCTAAATGATTATTATTTTTGTTGATCTTTTTCAAGAACCAGATTTTAGTTTCATCAATCTTTTCTTTTGGTTTCTTCATCTCTATATCATTTATTTCTGCTCTGATCTTTGTGATTTCTTTTGTTCTACTAACTTTGGGTTATGTTTGTTCTTTTTATAGTTGCTTTAGATGTAATGCTATGTTGTTTATTTGAGATTTTTGTTTCCTGAGGTAAGCTTTATTGCTATAAATTTCCCTCTGAGAAATGCTTTTGCTGCATCCCATAGGTTTTGGATCATAATGTGTTTTTTTTTTTTTTTTTCATTCATCTCTAGGTATTTTTTCATTTCCTCTTTGATTCTTTGATTTCTTCATTGATCCATTGGATACTTAGTAGCATAGTGTTTAGTCTCCATGTGTATTTTGCAGTTTTCTTTTTTCCTGTACTTGATTTCTATTCATATAGTTATTTTCTTTAGTGGTATGCTTGTGTTCCTTTTTCTTCCCATGCTTTTTGTGTATCTTTTGTAGGTTTCTGACTTGTGGTTTCCATGGAGTTCATATATGTTGCCCTATAATTATATCTGCTTGACTGGTAGTTATTTATGTTCAAATTCATTGTAAAATATCTACATTTTTGTCCCCCCCACCAGCATTTTGTATTTCTAGCATTCTATTTTATGTCATAATTCTTATAATTCAACACTTTAGTCTAGGTATATTTGTTTTTACAATATTTTCTCTTATATTCTTTGTACTAGCTTATTCATGTGGTTGATCTACAGCCTTTACAATATATTTGCCTTAACTAGTGGGATGATTTTCTTTTCCTGTAAATTCTTACTTCTTATTGTAAACTTATTTTTCCACTTAGAGAAAACTCTTTAGTATTTCCTTTAAAGTCAGCTTAGTATTGATGAATAATTTTAGGTTTTGCTTATCTGAGGAGTTTGTCATTTCTCCTTCAATTACTTCTTGCTATACAGAGTAAGTATCCCATGTTGTATATTTTTCCCTTTCAGTACCCTAAAGTTTATCATACCACTCTCTTGTGGTCTGCAAAGTTTCTACTGAAAAATCAGCTGATAGTCTTATGAGGGTTCCCCTGTGTATAACATTTTTTTTTCTTTCTTCCTTTAGAATTAGAATTATCTCTTTACCTCAAAATTTTACTATTTTATTTATTATATAATTTGGGGTGGGTCTCTTTGGGTTCATCCTGTTTGGGACTCTCTTTGCTTCCTATACATAGAAATCTATTTTCTTCTACAGGTTCCATAAGTTGTCAGCCATAAATTTATCAAATACATTTTAGACTCCTTTCTCTCATTCTTCTCTTTCTGTGACCTCCAATATCATATATATTATATTACAGTATTAGTATATAATATACAAATATGATAATATATGGTACGCTTAATTTTGTCCCAGAGATACCTTCAACTGTTCTCTCTTTTTCTTTTTGCTGTTGTAATTGATTTTTATTATTTTATTTTCCCAATCAGTATGCATTTTTCTGAATCACTTAATATGTTTTTTATTCCTTCTATTGTGTTTTTTATTTTAATTATTGTATTCTTCAGTTCTGACTGGTTATGTTTTATTTTTTTAGTTACCATTAAAACTCTCACTTTGTTCACTTATTCTTTTCTATCATTCTATTACCATTTTTTCTAGAATGGTATTTATTTTTTCATTTTTTCATTTTTAAAAGTCTTATTGATGTATAGTTGCTTTACAATGTTGTTATGATTTATGATGTACAGCAAAGTGATTCATTTATGCACATCCATTCTTTTTCAGATTCTTTCCCCACATAGGTTAGCACAGAATACTGGGTAGGTTTCCCTGCACTATACAGCAGGTCCCCATTGGCGAGTCATTCCATATACCAAAATGTGCATATACCAATCCCAAACCCCCAGTTGATCCTGTTTTTATTATTGATATTTGAACACTTTTATCTGGTAAATTGTTTAACTCTCATAATTTTTCAAGTTTTTTTTTTCCTTATTTCATTTGAAACAAATTCCCTTCTCCTAATTTCACTCTCTATTACATTAGGTGAGACAGTTACCTATTGCAATCTTGAAGGGGTTTCCTTGTGTGGGTTTGTCCCTATACAGTATGTTTGTTCCTAGTAGCTTTGGTGAGAGAGCTGGATCTGAATTGAGCACCAGTCATATCTTGCTGCATGGTATGCTGGCAGCTTTCACCTTGGTGGGAGGTAGTACACGAAATTTAAAATTGTCTGCCAAGTATTAAAAAGGGAAAGTGCTTCATATTATAAAATTATAATTAGTATCGTAATAAATTTAAACATGATATTGCAGTATCATAGACTTCCTAGTATTTAAATGTACTTATTACTGAAGGAATTAGATCAGAGTTTTTGGCATTTCAATTTTACTCTCTACATTAAATTATTAACCAGATTTTTTTGGGGGGCCTTAATTGCTATCTGTAGAGTCAAACCTAAATTAGTGGTTATATTTTTCAATCTCTTTCCATTCAAATGTACCTTATTTATATCTATTTCCCTAGTGCCTAAAGCACAAGACATGCTATAGAAGTCCAATAACTTAGAATGACTGGGCATTTTAAAGAAGTCCTCAATAGAAATGTGGCTTATAATTTTAATGTTATTAAATATTTAGAAATAAATAGTGTGATTAATGTCTTAGGATTAAAATCAATAAATAATCCATGAACAGCAGTAATAAACTCAAAGTTTCAAAGTCTGGTTTAATGTATTTTTCTTTAAATATAATTGATCCCATTGGACAAAGAACTCTTCTGGAACTGGGAAAGTGTCTTTTTCATCTTTATATATCTAACATTTAACACAGTTCTCAGAACTATATGGCATTCAATATAAGTGTGTTAAACTATGGAATCAATAGGTTGTAATTAAATATGTCAAAAAATGGACAAATAATAGTTTGGAGACACTGAATATTAGAAATATATGATCATCAGATATTAACAATTGTTTTATTTTGATGGTCTACCTCTAAATATGAGTCATAGAAAATACGGCAAACATTTTGGTAATGAGTTCAAGTGATTTTTTAAAAATATCTGCCAAATTATTAAAATAAGTAAAATTATCTGAAATACTTCATGGGTATAAATAAAAGAAAAATATCTAGGTTTATTAATATATAAACTTAAATTTATCAGGGAAGTTAATAATCAACTATGTTTTTCCATTTTTTTTAATTAGAATTCATCAACCTGCTAAAAAAATTAAATTTTTTTTGGTATATTGTATATATTTATTGACTGTTTTTAGACACATGGGCCTTTTTAGTTTATAAGAGTTTTAGATAATTGTACCCATATTCTGCTTATGACTCCTTCTTTTCTCACAAAATATAACAAGCATTCTGTCATATTCTCACATGCATTTGGAATCATTTTAATAATGACAAGATATTCCAACAAAATTACTTTCTACAACTTAATCATTTTATTAGTAAAATTTGGAAATTTTTAGTATTATAAAAATTATTATTAAACTCATAAATCTCTGTTTCCTCATGTATACAATGAAAAAAATTAATAGTATATGATCTGCAGAGTTTTTCAATGTAAGGAAAAGTAGATTACCATTGTAGGAACTGGATATCTTCAGTAAAACCTCCTATTCTGATAATATCCATTTTGCAGGCTCCCTGAACTGACATATAAGCTTCTTTATTAGTAGTTTTTGAGAAACAAACAAAAACAAAACAAACCTGTCCATCATCCTTTCTGGTTTCTGGATCTGCTGTCTAGGAAGTTCTTACTGATCCATTATCCTTCATGGTCACATCAAATAGCATTAGAGCATGTCTGCATTCTCATCTGCTATGACATAGCTTCTACAGCCTGGTTCCTTTTGTGGAAGTTGAGGGCCCAAAAGTTGCAAGTTGTTTAAGGAGTTAAAGAGTCAAAGTAATTGGATGTGATTTTTTTCGATTTCCTCAGCAATATATGTACTGATAAACTTAAGTTTTGGACTGTTCACTGTCAGAAAATTTGAAGTATAATCTACTAAAGCCCAGATTCTAATCTAAATATAGTTTTTAAATACAAAGTATGTCATTTATGTACTTCTTTTTCTTCTTGGCTCATGCCCCTCTTTATCAATTTAATGAAAACTTTGGCCATCAAAGCATTAGGTTTGACTGGGAGGGATGTGTTCTGGGGGATGGATCCCACTGTCTGATAGAGGGCACTTGTAGGGAGGTCCTTGAGAAAGCTCTGAGTTTAACTACTTATCTTTGTTTTCGGGGATTAAAAAAATCAGTTTCCCCCCACACATGTGCAAAATTTAAATTCTGGTTTCTGGTAAATTTAGAATTGTAGGCAACCAACAGAATACCCCTACCAGAGCTAAGCAGAGGTTTGTTAAGTGCTTGACTTTTCATGACTTTGCTGCTTTTGGAAATTACAGGCTACTTAATTTTATATTATCACCTTGTTTGGTTTTGCCTGATATTTCCTCATGATTATATTAACATTAGATGCCTTTCACATAGCTATTTTCATGGTTCGCTAGGGATGCTATAACAAAGTACTGAGTGGCTTAAACAATACAAATTAATTTTCTCATAATTCTGGAAGCAAGAACTCTGAGATTAAGGTGTATGAAAGATTGATTTTTTTTAAGGCCTCCTTGGCTTATAGAAGGCTGTCTCCTCTCTCTGACTTTATGTTGCCTTCTCTCTATAATTAATACATATTTTGGGGGGTGTTTTTAGACTGTGTATATATTTGTATCTTTCCTCAGCCACCATAAGAATCCTAGGCCTCACAAGCGCAAATACACTGAGTGGCTTTGAGACACACTGGAACCCTTTACTGGAATGTTTACACCTGGACAAATGTGTTCCCCAGCAACACAAATTTAAAAAAAAAAAAACCCTATTAGGGACTAAAAATAATTGCACTCATATGCATTTGGGGCAAAGTATGAATAATAAAATACAAAAAGGCCCAAACCCAACTGCTATTACTGAGGAGCCCAGAGAAGAAGCAGGATACCACCTGTGATACCTGCACATAGAAACACCACCTCCTGTCCAACCCACTGATTTGCCCCCAACCTCACATTTAAGGAACCAGATCACCCCCCACTTGTTACTTGTTTTCACTCCCCTGTTCCATAGCATTAGACCCAATAAAACCTTGCCTGAATTCCTTGTCTGAATTCTTATCAATTTTATTGATTAAAGAGTCCAATAATCCTCATACCAGTTTTTTCTGTCTCCATGGGTCCAGGACCCAAGTTGGGTGAGGACAGGAATCTGATGGAGGCATAGCCAGGACACAGGAGCTCAAATATGGTGGAAAATATGTCAGTAAAAGGCAGCAGTCTAATGGGGGAGTCTTAGTCATAGAAGAGTCAAAAGGGCTTCTATAAGGAGCGGTATTTTGGCATCAGAACTAAAATGGGGTGAGAAAGCATCAACATGTCATAGTGGCCCAGAAGAGAGACCTACAGCTCAAGCAGGAAGACGAGGCCATCCACGTGGAAGAGCAGCTTGTATTGGGGTGATAGAACCAAAGTGAAGTGAGGAGGAAGGTATCCAGGTGGGTAGGGAAATCCTAGTGTATAGTATAAAAGCTGAAGCTGGGTCAGGGGAACATCCATGTTAGGAATGATACTAATGAGGTATTGAAATCCTACCAGGGAAAAGAAGCAATTATACAGAGTGGAGTGATGGAGGGTGGATACAGTCCAGCCTAGGATGTCAGGGACCCAGAATGTGAGGGGAGTAATTGCAACAGAGACCATTTGACCTGCAAATTTTAAAATATTTACTATCTTACCTTACATAGAAAAACTTGATGACCCCTGACCTAGAGAACAAAACTTAAAACTCTATTGTCTTCACTCCATGATATAACCTCCTTCAATAAGTTATACTCTTGAACTTTTTTAATAGTCTTTAAATTAAGTACTTATAGTTTTCCAAAAGCTATTTCTTATGATGGTGATATACTTTCCTACATAATCCACATGGTAAACATTTACTCTTACTTTTTGAGATCAGCTCAATTGTTACTTCCTCTGTGAAGCATTTTTTGGTTACTTCCCACCCCTAGTAGAGAAATGCCCTACATGTGTTTCTCTTTCCTCTTTCTTTCTTTCTTTCTTTCTTTTCTTTCTTTCTTTCTTTCTCTTTCTTTCTTTCTTTCTCTCTTTCTTTCTTTCTTTCTTTCTTTCTTTCTTTCTTTCTTTCTTTCTTTCTTTCTTTCTTTCTTTCTTTTTCTTTTTGTCTTTTTGTCTTTTTAAGGCCGCACCCGTGGCATGTGGAGGTTCCCAAGCTAGGGGTCTAATTAGAGCTATAGCTGACAGCCTACGCCAGAGCCACAGCAACACAGGATCTAAGCCGCATCTTCGACCTACACCATAGGTCACAGCAATACCAAATCCTTAACCCACTGAGCAAGGCCAGGAATCAAACCCGTAACCTCATAGTTCCTAGTTAGAGTCATTCATTTCTGCTATGTCACAATGAGAACTCCCATGTTTGTATTTTTTACTTATTTCTCTGTGACTCTCTCTCACATATCACAGCTGGAGTAGTATACATACATTCACTTACATATACATAGATATGCACATATATATGTTTCTATGTCTGCATGTGTACTTATTGCAAACTGTGATATATGTGAAAGGGATTTAAATATCTAAAAGGTTTTTCTCTTCTGTATGCAATAAATGATATGCTAAATACATGAGATAATACAACAACATCTAATTTTACTGCTATTATTAAGGGGAAAAAATGATCCCCATAGCTCCATTTTTCATTCATCTGATTTCTGCCTATTTAAGCACCTACATCTTTTTAAATTTTACTAATTTTTCTGATCATTTTTTCCCCTAAGGAAACTATTTTATCCTCCTATTGCTTCAGAGGCTGACTTGACCATAATTCAAACTTCACTTGATGACTCAGCAGTCTCATAGCAATTTTTATCCTTTTACTAGATGGTAATATCATTCCTGGACAACTCATTTTTTTCTCCTCTCAATCTTAATACTTCAGCTAGATCACCTCTTACCAGTCCCTAAGAGTCTTATTCTAGTATTCTATTCCATTCCACTGTAGACTGATATGAAAAAACTAATTTTAAGAGTTATATATTCAGTGATAATTAATGAAACTCTGAATAAGAACTAATAAATACATTGGATATATTCCATGAATAAGCTTCATGACAAAACTTTATATATTCTAAGGAATTCTGTTGTTACTGAGTTTATGACTTCATTACTAAATATTGAAATTTCATTCCTGAACATCTAACCTTGAGACACTTCTTATGTGTGTATTTTGAGTTAGATTAAAAACATAAGGTTTTTTTAAAAAAAAAGCATTAGTCATTTCTCTGTGCTTTAAAATTCATTTAGAAGAAATGTTTTAAATAGTTTATGTGATTTTTACAGATGTTGAATTTGAATTCAGAAGGTTAACACTGAAATACATATACATATATAGGTACGTATATAGTTATCTTTCCAATACCAATCCTAATATTGTTTATATTATGCATTAGTGACTCAGAAAGCAATACTGCTGTTGTAAACTGTTCAGCTTGTGCCAAATATTCCTGCTCTTCTGTCCCAGCTTCAAAATGTCATGTCTTTCAGCTGTTCAACTTCCAGCTGCCAAAAATCAATGGTTTTGCATCTGCTGGTTCCATTTTGTTTTTCTAAAGCAAAACACATTGCCAATTGGAAACTTAATCAACAATACATTTTCTATATGATATTACTTTCAATAGCAGCAAAAAAAAATGTTTAACAGGTACATGAAGCATCACAATATTTTTCTATTTAGACTTTTCAAATGGATCAAAGAGAAAGTAAAAGAAGTTTTTCTTTTTATCTAATAAAGAGGTCTTTGTCATATACACATATATTTTATATATGGGTATAATATATAATATATCTAATATGTTTAATACATATTTCATCTACTTTCTATTTTTATTTCTGTCTTTAATTGCTGTTGCATATATTGTGAATCCCAGTCACAGGTTCAGTTGGTTTTATGGAAGCTAAGTCAGATCTTAAGTTCATCATTGCCCAAAGTAACTTAAGAAATAATGTTTTTGTCACAATAAACTCATACTCAGGAGTTCCCATTGTGGCTCAGAATGTTAAAAACCCAACTAGTATCCATGATGATGTGAGTTCATTCCCCAGCCTTGCTCAGTGGGTTAAGGATCCCTCATTGTTGCATGGGTCACAGATGTGGCTCTAGTGGCTGGCAGCGATGGGTCCAATTCAACCCCTAGCTGTGAACTTCCATATGCTGCAGGTGCAGCCCTAAAAAGTAAAAAACAAAACAAAAAAATCCTTCACATGCATATAACATCAATATATACTCAATGTTTTGTAATCTTTGAGATTTCTATTATAACTTATCTAAATTTTCATCATGTAGAAAAATGAAAATTAGAGCAAATTCCATGACTGAAAGTTTTAACACTGGTACATACTTCATATTTCTACTGTAGTATTAAACAAAAGTGCTTTCACAAAAACTTCATATTCACAGACACAAATTGCTATTTTTCATTTAAAATGCTTGTTAAAATTGTCAATTTTTAAGATGTCTAAAACTTCCACAGTAAAATTGAAATTAGCCATAGATAAATTGACTGATGGAATAAAGAAAATGGATATGAGGGAAAAAATACTTACCCATACACGTTTGTCATCATTTCTGTAAATGAAGAAAAAATACTGAATTCATGAAGAAAATATCAGTGATATACAGCAATCAATCTAGTCCATGCTTATAAGTTTAAGACCTTATAATGTCTTTATTAGCCTACTTCAAATATTACTTCTCCCATTGAATAAGGCTCATATTGGATACATCTCTCTTGGTCTGACATTTGAAAAGGACTAAAATTAAGAAGAACCATTTAGAACAGGAATAGAAGTTTTTACACAGAGAACATGATTTGTAATTAAGATGTTGCCCTCTTTATTCTTCAAACTCTTTGTTCTACTTATGTAATAGGTATCATTTACTATCAGCTGGAAATCTCCCCTAGGCAACACATAACTTATTTTAAGGAAGAAATTTTGTCATAAAATGTTTTCTAGTTGGATTGAGAAGAGACCTAGACACTTAAAAATTTGCATTTCCATCTAAAAGGCTTTGCATATGCTAATTTTCATTGAGGTAAAGGTGAAAATTGTCAATGTAAACAGTCAGAATAGTCCAGCATATGGGTCAAGTGGCCCTGAACTCATTTCACTATGCAGAAAAATACATACTTTTGCCCAGTTTTTCATAATTTATTCTTATTAACGACTGCAAACTGGTCATGTTGGTCAGACCTCACTCAGATGTATTTAAGAAAATTAATGTATCAGAAAAAGCTACAGCTAATCTTTATGAGTTGCACTTTAAAATTTAGGGAAAATTATAAATGTCAAGATTTTAAAAATGAACTTATTGCTCCACTATCTATTTTATAGCTGATCATATGGCACTATTTCATATGTATTCTATGTGCTTTAACATCTTGATAAATTTCAGTTATATTCATAATGCAGTAATGAAACAAACTTGATATACTAAGTATTTATAAAACATCTTTTAATTTTCCTTTTCCAAAAGAATCTTTTTCCCACACACAATTCAGTTTTTCATTTGAATAGATTTTCCTCCATATTATTGCTGCATATAATGATACCAAGTGGCAGTGCCCAGGCTATAGCATCTGTATAGTTATGTATTTCCAGAAACTGGCTACATAATAACCTATCACCAGTTTACTCCAACATGTCAAATTGTGATTATCTGCTTAGCTGTACTTCCCAACCCTAACCTCTGTTTATTTTGAGCACACAAATGCAAGGCTATTTACTGTTGTCAAAGGGTCTATTTTAGGGTATGTCATCAATTCTAGTGCTGCTGCCAGCAAATAGTTGGCTAAATTCCCTTATGGAATTTTTAAATTTGTTTTCTTTGTATTTTGGAACAGTCCAGTATAGGGGAAGATTCTGGATCAGATGGACAATTCCCTAGCCATTATATCTTTTTAGATATGTTAATCTGTTCTCTACTCATCCAAACTCCTTGGAGACATGCTCAGTTGATCAGACTGTTGGGACAAAAAAGCAAGAAGGAAGGCAGTCAAAGACAAGAAACCGATGAGAAATTGGATGTTTTTCTAGAGGAAAGGCTGAAACAATTTTAATTATAACAGAGATATCACTCAGTAAATTGGCATTCAATGAAGTAAAGTGAAATTTTTGACCACAAACATGGCATGCAGAAGTTGCCCAGGCCAGGGATCAAACCAAAGTCACAGCAATGACAAAGCCAAATCTTTAACCACTAGGCTACCAGGGAATTCTATTAAAGTGAATTTTAAAAAAGCTAAATAGCATATTGTTGAGGGAAACGTCCTGACTTGGGAGTCACTAAGTTCTCAGTCGAGTCCTTACAGTCATATGCTAGTGTTGGTGGGCACCAATTCCCTCATGTGTAAAGTGGGTGAAATACTAGCAAACTCAAAGTGGTGTTATATAAACTACATAAGAAAATTATTATAATAATAATTATAGTTATATCCTTTTTTTTCCCTTCAGATTTAAAGGCCTTGTCTGGCTCTAAAGTTCTTTAAAAATATATACTTTATACACATTAGGACATGTTCTGTTTTTATAATCATTTAATTTTTTGTCTTATTCTTCAAATTAGAGACTTCCTTAGGGCAAAAGTAATGTGTTATTTCTTGATTATCTGCCATTATCTCTCTTTTATGAATGCAAAATATTAGTTAAGCAATAGGTTCTTAATTGTTTGACGTCTGGAGGGAGGGAGGGAAGACTTCCCTCTGGTGGAGAATCATTGCAATGTTCTCAAAAATCCTACATAGAAATAAAATAGAATTGCAGTGCAATTTTTCCCCATTAGCAACTTTCTCTCAGTAATGCCACTTCCTTCACTTATGCCTTAAATTAGGTACCGCAGATAAAAGATAAATAAAACACTATTATTTTGAGTTACTAGTAGTATTTTACTATAAGTAAAACAATATGTGTCTGAAATACAAAATTTATTTTACATACATAAATCTGTATATATACTACAATAAATTGTGTAATAAATGTATACACGAGTCCTAGGAGAAGAGGTAGAATTGTACTGTGGATGTGTTTTCAGATGAGGTAAAAATTGACTCAGTCCTTGTAGGATGCATGTCAATCTAGAGGTACACAAAAATGATGTAATTTCATATTGAAAGCAGGGCATGTATCATTCAATTGAGGATGTGAAAGAGCATCAAATACACAGAAAACTATAGATTGCCCCAGGATCTCTGAAGTATGGAGTGAGAAGAATGATTTGAAGGATTAGATGCTACAGAACCTAAAATGTCTTCTTAAGGAGTTTAGGGTTTTTTCCCCAGAAATAAAATCTTTCAGCATAATTTTAAGATAGATGCTTAAACGGTTTGAAATTATAAAAGATCATTTTACAACAGTTTGAAGGAAGAGTTTAATGAGGAAATAAATAGAATCAAAGCAGGTAAAAGAAGTTAGGTAAGAGTCTGATATAGCATTATAGCAGTGAGGATGGCAAAGAGCTAAGATTTTGGCACTATATATGAGATAAAAGGGCAGATTTTAATAATCGAATGAATTTAAATAAAGAGAAAACATCATGGGATAGCTTCCGTGGAAACAGATCTTACGACAGAGCTGTGTGTACACAAAATTGATTTGAGAGTGCTCTAGGAATCAACCTAATGCAGGCATAAAGGAAGCAGGATGCCACAGAAGTCAGGTTATTCATGTAGTCTTTTTTTTTTTTTTTTTGACGTTTCTAGGGCCATACCTGCGGCACACAGAGGTTCCCAGGCTAGGGGCCTAATCAGAGCTGTAGCTGCTGTCCTACTCCAGAGCCACAGCAATGTGGGATCTGAGCCACGTCTGCAACCTACACCACAGCTCATGGCAATGCTGGATCCTTATCCCACTGAGCAAGGCCAGGGATTGAACATGCAACCTCATGGTTCCTAGTCAGATTTGTTAACCACTGGCCATGACAGAAATGTAGTCTTAATAAAGGTCATTCAATACCACAAGGATGTCTAAACCTAGGATGGAAGTTAAGAATTATTCAGAGTTAGGCATGGACCAGTCTTTGCACTTGACCTTAGAAGTGTCCTTGAAGTAAACTCAGGGTGATGGGGTTGTGGGGCTAGGTCATGAGCTATTAGCCCAAGCGGAATAAATGTTTTAGTCCTAAAGAGTTAGTTTGTGGAATCTAGGCAATGCATGACTGAATTCAGTACAGAAAAGGAAAGAAGAAAAACTCAGAAGTTTTTCTAAGCGATGCAATTAAGTTCATCTAAGTGTGATGTGGAAGCAGTTTCTTAAAAATATATGTTTCTAACAAACTATTCATGTTATTTTTTAGAACAAACAAGAATGACAAAACACTTTTTGTTATTACCTTTAAATAAATGAAAAGTATTATTAAGAACCTGTTATTATAAGTTAAAGTGTGTCCTTATTGGAGTACAGTAGGCCCTACACATCAGCAGGTTCCACATCTGTGGATTCAACCAAGTGTAATCCACCAACCTCAGAAAACTGTAAAAAAAAAAAAATTAGAAGACTTTGGATATTTTGTTTTGCTAACAAATTCAGTCAAGTATTTAAATAAAGCATTTCAAATTCCAATATTAAAACACTGATATGATCTGATCCTAAAAGGAATGAGACCAAATTAACAATTAATCAGAGAAACTTTATTAAGAATAAAATTTATTATGTCTTAATGTTTGTCCCCTTAATAGCAATGTTCTTCAAATATTTTTGACAACATATTTTATATTTATTAAAAATGTGTATATGATTTAAAGTCCCTAGAATTTTAAATAGTTTGGATACATTATCTGGCACATTATATATTACATATGGCTTTAAATATATATTTTACCTTAGAGCTACAGATTTAGGTAACTCAATTTATGAAAATATTCACCATATATTACCTAATAGCATTGCTAGTCCTCACTGTCAAATCTATCAACCAAATTTGATTAGCTTGCTGCTAAAAAGATATAATTTTTTTTCACCTTCAAACACATGCCCTTTCTAACGACTGAATTCTAATCCTAAAATAGATGGAATGAAAGAAGGAAGGAAGAAGTCATATTCAGCCTGGAAAAGTTACTTGGGGCAGTTGAGCACCTAAAAACAGATTCTTTTAAGAAATCCATAACTGAAAACCTGCCTAAAAGTCTGTGTTTTACCAGGAATACATATATTCCTGTAAGAAAATCACTATACTCTGAAAAGAAGTTTGCATTTACTTAGCTTCATTAATTTGTACAATTAGGAGTTCTCATTGCAGCACAGTGGAAATGAATCTGACTAGCAACCATGAGATGGTGGGTTCGATCCCTGGCATCGCTCAGTGGGTAAAGGATCTGGCATTGCCATGAGCTCTGGTGTAGGTCACAGATGAGGCTCAGAACCTGAGTTGCTGTGGCTGTGGTGTAGGCTGGCAGCTATAGCTCTGATTCAACCCCTAGCTTGGGAACCTCCTCATGCCACAGGTGCTGCCCTAAAAAGAAAAAAAAATGTACAATTATTATTTCTTGTGGTCACTAACCACTTTTTAGTAATATTCTTAGAGAGAAAGTTAATTTTTATAGTATTTATCACTACATTTTATTCTATCATACACTGATTTGCTTATTTTATTTATTGCTTCTCTTTAGGAAAATGTAAGTAACCTAAGGATAGCTTATTCATACCACATTTCCATGATTTAGAACAAATACATCATTTCTTAGCTATGTAGATAAATTTCAATAATTCTTGTTTGATTTAGGAACAACTGTAGACAACTTGGCAGGTTCCATAAAGGGGGTTGGAACTATCCATGTGGAATAAAGAAAATTTGGAATAACTGTCAATTTCTTCTTAGACATACCGCCTAAGTAGTAAAGCTGTTGGAAAGTCAGGCCATAACTGAATCAACCTAAGATTCATGGACATCCTTTATAATATCTCTCTCTTTTACTTTTTCGATTTGTATATCAACTTTTTCCTTCTAAAACACATTTAAAATGTCTTCTTTTGCATTTAAAGATGATAATTTCTTTTTTCTGCAGTGACGATCTTATATTTTTTATTGAGCCTCAATTGCTGTGACATAATATTAAGTTCAGGTGTACAGCATAATGACTTAATATATGTATATATTGCTAAATGATCAGTATAGTAAGTCCAAGTAACATCTATCACCACACATGGTTGAAATTTTTTTCCTGGTGATGAGAATTTTTATAATCTATTTTCTTAGCAACTTTCAATTTTACAATATAGTATTAACTATAGTTATTCAGCTGAACATTACATCCCTAGATCTTATAACAGGAAATTTGTACATTTTGATCAACTTCACCAGTTTTACTCACCCCACACCAACTGCCCCTGGCAACCACCAATCTTTTCTCTATCTCCATGAGTTCAATTTGTTTTTTTCTTTTGTAGATGCTACATATAAGTGATATAATATGGTATTTGTCTTTCTCTGTCTGACTTTTTCTCTTAGTTTAATGCCCTCAAGCTCTAGCCATGTTTTTATAAATGGCAAAAATTCCTTCTTTTAATGTCTGAATAATATTTCATCGTGTATGTATGTGAAAATATATCACATTATTCTTTACCCATTCATCCATTGATGGACACATAAGTTGTTTCAGTACCTTGGCTATTAAAACAATGCTGCTGTTGCAGTTCCCATCTTGGCGCAGTGGTTAATGAATCCAACTAGGAACCATGAGGTTGTGGGTTCAATCCCTAGCCTTGATCAGTGGGTTAAGGATCCGGCGTTGCCATGAGATGTGGTGTAGGTGGCAGACGCGGCTTGGATCCCACGTTGCTGTGGCTCTGGCGTAGGCCATTGGCTAAAGCTTTGATTAGACCCCTAGTCTGGGAATCTCCATATGCTGCGGGAGCAGCCCTAGAAAAGGCAAAAAGACCAAAAATAAATAAATAAATAAATGAAATAAAAAAATAAAAATAAAAATAATGCTGCAATACTTAGGGTGCAGATATATTTCCTAGTTGGTGTTTTCATTTCCTGTGGATAATTATCTTACAAGGGGTGTTCCTGTCATGGCTCTGTGGAAATGAATCTGACTAGCATCCATGAGGACACAGGTTTGGTCCCTAGCATCGCTTAGTGGGATAAAGATCCATTATTGCTCTGAGCTGTGATGTAGGTCACAGACAGCTCAGATCTTAATGTACTCAAGCTCTATTCATGTTTTTACACATGGCAGAATTTGTAGTGGGTTAAATATCCAGTGTTGCTGTGGCTGTGGCATAGGCCAATGGCTAAAGCTCAGATTCAACCCCTAGCCTGGGAGCCTCAATATGCCACTGGTGCAGCCTTAAAAAAACAAACAAACAAAAAAAGAAAACCGTCATAAGGCAGTTCTATTTTTAATTTTTGAGGCATGTTAATACTGTTTCCCATAGTGGATGCACCAATCTACATCCCAAACAACAGTGTAAAAGGGTTCCTTTTTCTCCACATCCTCACTGACATTTATCTTTTTTGATAATAGCCATTCTAATAGGTGTGAATTTTGATTATATTTCCTTGATGATTAGTAATATTGAACACCTTTCCATGTACCTATTGACTATTTGGATGCCTTTTCTGGAAAACTTTCTATTCAGATTCTCTGCCCATAATTCAGTAAGATTGATTTTTTTTTTTTTGATATTGAGGTAGATGAATCCCTGATATGTTTTGGACATTAACCCCTTATCAGATATATGATTTGTAAATGTTTTCTCCCATGTTGCAGGTTGCCTTTTCATTTTCATGATGTTTTTCTTTGCTGTGCAGAAACTTTTTAGTTGGATATAGTCCTAACTGGTCATTTTTTCTTTTTTTCATTGGTTGCCTTAGCTTTTGGTGTTAAACCCAAAAAATTATCACCAAGAACAATATCAAGGAGTTTACCACTTGTTTTCTTCTAGGATTTTAATGGTTTCAGGGTTTACATTCAAGTCTTTAATCCATGTTCAGTTTTGTGTTTGGTGTAAGATTCTTGTGCATGTGGCTGCCAGTTTTCTAGACATCATTGAGGAGGCTATCCATTCTCAACTGTACATTCTTGGCTTCTTTGTCATAAATTAATTGATCATATATGTTTGGGTTTATTAATTCTGTTCCATTGAGCTGTGTGTCTGTTTTATGCCAAAATATTACTGTATAGAAAAGTAACAAATTTCTGTACAGTAATCTTGTATCCTGCAACTTCACTGAATTCATTCAACAGTTCTAATAAGTTTTTGCTTTTAGTAGAACCTTTAGGGTTTTCTATATATGGTATCATGTCAACTGCAAATGACAGTTTTACTTCTTTCTTTACAATCTGGATGGCTTTTTATTTATTTTTCTTTTGTAATTGGTCTGGCTAGGACTCATATACTACGTTAAATAAAGCAGCAAGAGTAAGCATTGCTGTCCTGTCCTTCATCTTAGAGGAAATGCTTTGATCTTTTTACCATTGAGTATGATATTAACTGTGGGCTTTTCATATATGCCTTTTATTATATTGAGGTAAGTTCCCTGTATAGTTCCACTTTGCTTAGAGTTTTTATCATAAATGAATGTTGAATTGTGTCAAAGGCGTTCTATGTATTTATTGAAATAATGACTTTTATTCCTCATTTTGTTAGTGTGGTATAGCATGTTGCTTGATTTACAGTTGTTGAACAATTCTTGCATCCCTGGAATAAATCTGACTTGACCATGTTATGTCATCATTTTAATATATTGTTGAATTTCATTTGTTAATATTTTTTTAAAGTTTTTGCATCTGCGTCTTTTAGGGGTATTGGCCTGTAGTTTTCTTTTCTTGTAGTGTCCTTATCTATCCATAAAAATAAACTAATATCCTTTATGGATATAGATGTAAAATCATCAATAAAACCCTAGCAAACAAAATTTAAAAGCATATTAAAATTACTACACACTATGGCCAAGTGATATTTATTGCTGGGGGTGTACCAAGAGTGCAGAAGGGTTACAATGATTGCTATACACCTATAGTAGTAATGTTATTATTTTTTTCTTATTTTTTAGGTTTTTATGGTGATCATTCAAACATGTATGAGGTGATATCACATAACTTTGTATGTCCTGATAACTAGAGATTTTGAACTTTCTTTAATACACGCATTGGCTATTTCTATGTCTTATTTGGAGTGAGGTCTAGTCAGATTCTTACTTATTTTTATTCAAGTTATGTATTTTAGAGGAATATACTCTTTATCAAATATATGGTTTGAATTTTTTTCCTTTTCCACAGGTTACCTTTTTTCATTCTCTTGAGCATTTGTTTTTCTGCATATATTTTTAGTTCGATATCCCTCCTTTGTATTTTTCGCTTTTTCTGCCTGCATTTTGTTGCCAGATTCAAACAATCTTTCCCAATACCAATATAAGAAAGTTATTTCCTTATGGTCTCTACTAGAAGTTTTATAGTTTCAGGTCTTACCTTTAACTCTTTAATCCATTTGGAGTGGATTTTTGTGTATTTTGAAAAATATTAGTTCTACTTCCTTTTCTTCCTTTTTCATTTGTATGCCTTTTTTTAATTATACTCACTGGTAGTTCCAATACCAAGGTGAAATTAGTTGGTTAGAAAAGGTCTCCTTGCTTTGTTCCTAATATTAAAGAAAAGGCTTTCAAATTTGTATAGTTAGGTATGATATAGCTGTGACTTTTATTATGTTGAGGAAATTTTATTTTTTTTCTTTGTATTTTATCATGAAAAATTGTGTGAAATTTGTCAAATGCCTTTTCTGTATCCAGATTATGATGTAATTTTTAGCCTTTGTTCTATTAATGCAGTATATTAATTTTTTGTATGTTGACCTGTCCTTATACCCCAGGTATAAATCCACTTGACCATGGTGTAAGATTTTTTTAATGTGCTTATGAATTCATTTTGCTAGCATTTTGAGAATTTTTGCATTTCTGGCTTTGATAGCAAGATAATGCTGGCTTCATAAAAAATGTTGGGAAATATTCCCTCTTCAATTTTTAGGAAGAGTTTAAGAAGGATTAGCAATCATCCTTAAATGATTGATAGAATTTACTTGTGAATACAACCGGTCCTGGTCTTTCCTTTGTTGGGAGGTTTTTGATTACTGATTTCCTTGCTTAAACTTAGTCTTTGTATGTTTTAATCTTCTAGGAATTTATTCATTTCTTCTAGGTTACCCAGTTTGTTGGCATATAACTGTTCATAATGGACCCTTATGAGCCTTTGTATTTCTGTGGTATCAGTTGCAATATCTCCTTTTTCATTTATAATTTCATCTATTTGAATCCTCTTTCTGTTTTACTTGGCTAGTCTAGTTAATATTTTGATGATTTTGTCTATATTAAAAAAAATCTAAGTTTTTTTGATCTTTTATATTGTCTTTCTAGTTTCTCTTTTACTTATTTTTACTCTATTCTCTATTAGTTCCTTCCTCTTCCTAATTTTGTGCTTAGTTTGTTCTTTCTATTATCTCGTGGTACAAAGTTGTCTATGTAAGATCTTTCTTCATTTTTATGTATATTTTATAGAAGTAAATTTCCTCTAAGTATTATTTTTGCTACCTTCTATAAGTTTTGGCATGTCATATTTTTGTTCTCAAATCCTATCGAGATATTTTTGAATCTCCCTCTTAATTTATTCTTTGACTTCTTGGTTTCAGAGTGTGATGTTTAATTTCCACATATTTATAAATTTTATAACTTTCCATCTGCTGTTGACTTCTAGTTTTGATTTATTGTGTTGGAAAAATATACTTGGCATTATTTCAGTCTTCTTCATTCTGTGACCTAACACGTGACCCATCACAGAGCATGTGCCATATGCACATGAGGAGAGTATGTGTTTTATTGCTGTTGAGTGGAATGTCCTATATATGTCTGTCAGTCTCAGTTGGTCTATAGTGTTTAGTCTTCTTTTTCCTTAGTGTACTTCTGTTTGATTTTTCTATCAATAATGAAAACGGGTATTATAACATCCTATTATTGCATATCTATCTATTTCTCCCTTCTGTTCTTTTAGTGTTTGCTGATAGGGAAGAATTACTGTTGACATCTTCTAGCTTCTTTATCTTTTTCTCTTTTGCTGTTTTCCTTTGTGTAATTGATATCATTGTGATATACTTTTATTTGCTTTCATTTTCTTTTGTGAACTTTCCCTAGGTATTTTCTTTGTGGTTATCATAGGACATAAAACATAGTTTAAACTTTTATTTTAAGCTTATGATAATTTCAATTGTATATAAAACTTTACACTTTTACTTCTTTCACACACATTTTATGCTATTGATGTCACAAATTGTCACTTGTTTTACCCTGTATCTAATAACATATCTTATAAATATTTTTCTTTTAAATTCTATACTAGAAATAAAATACACATACCCTCATTTCAATATTGCAGTGCTCTGTGTTTGTCTATATATCTACCCTATCAGCAAATACTATAAGACATCCTTTCTTTTCAACATTAAGGGCTGCCTTTAGCATATTTTTTAAGACAGATAATAAGTGGTTAATAAACTCCTTTAGTTTTTGTCTTTTGGGGAATGTCTTTATTGCTCCTTCTTTATTGAGATATATTTTTGGCAGGTATAGGGGTTTTGTTATTTCTTTCAACACTTTGAATATATTATTATTATTTTATATAATGATTTTCATTTTTTTCCATTATAGATGGTTTACAGTGTTCTGTCAATTTTCTACTTTATAGCATGGTGATCCAGTCACACCTACATGTATATGTTCCTTTTTTCACACTATCATGCTCCATCATAAGTGAGCAGACATAGTTCCCAGTGCTACACAGCAGGATCTCATTGCTAATCCATTCCAAAGGCAATAGTCTGCCTCTATTAACTCCAAGCACTCCATCTCACTCCCTCCCTCTCCCCCTTGGCAACCACGAGTCTATTCTCAAGTCCATGATTTCCTTTTCTATGGTAAGTTTCATTTATGCCATATATTAGATTCCAGATATAAGTGATATCATATGGTATTTGCCTTTCTCTTTCTGATTTACTTCACTCAGTATGAGAGTCTCTATTTCCATCCATGAATATATTATTCTAGTCCCTCTGACCTGCAATGTTTTTTGCTTATAAATGTACTGAGAGTCTTATTGGAATTTCCCTTGAATACAATGTCATTTTTTGTTGTCTTAAAATTTTTCTTTGTCTTTGACTCTTGACCATTTGAATATAATGTATCTTGCTGTGGATTCCTTTGGATTCATCATATTTTTCTGTCTACTGAGTTTCTTGAATCTGGCTGCCCAGATTTGGGAAGTTTTTAACTATTATTTCTTCAAATGAGATTTCTGTCCCTTTCTTTCTCTTTTGAGATCCAATAATGTATATACTGTGTATAATGAGAATCAAAATATTTTAATATTTCTCTGAAAATTTATTTGACAAACATTTTATTGAGAAGTTCACTGTTTAACCTTTGGCTATTTGAGGATTCTCCAGCTATCTTTTTGCTAGTGATTTCTGGTTTAATATTTGTGGTCTGAGAGCATACTTTGCAGGAATTCTATCATTTTAAATTTTTATGTGTGTTTTAGGACCCAGAATGCAGTTTATCATTGTAAATGTTACATGTGAGCTTGAAAATAATGTGTATTCTGCAGTGGTTGGATGAAGCCTCTATAAATGTCATTTAAATCAAGTTGAATAGTGATGCTTTTTGGGTCAAATATATGCTTACTGCTTACTTGCCTCTTCATCTATCAATTACTGAAAGAGGAATGTTTAAATCTCTAACTCTAGATTTACCTATTTATCCTTATAATTTTATTTGCTTATTTATTTACCTACCTCAGGTATTTTGATCCTCTGTTGCTATGTATATGAGTGTTAAGGACTATTATGTCTGCACAGAGAATTAATCCCTTTATTATTATGCAGTGTCCTTATTTTCTTTGTTCTGAAGTCTTCTCTGTCTGAAATTATTAGTGTTACTTCAATTTTTTTCTGGTTAGTGTTAACATGATCTATCTTCATCTTTTTTACTTTTAAACTGTGTCTTTAAAGTTAAAGAGAATTTCTTATGGATAACATATAACTGGGATATTTTTAAATATTCACTGACAATCTCTATTTTTTGTTTGGTGTATTTAGCCCAGTGATATTTAAAATGATTACTGAAAGAGCGCTAGGTTGGTGGTATTGGTCGTTTATTTTTTCCTTTTAATAGTCTAAATATTTCACTCCACTCTTTTTACACTGTAATTCTTAGAATTTTTCTCCTTCAGTAAAGTGCTTTTGTTTTTTCCCTCTCTGTCTGCTTCCAAGATTTTCTCTGTCTTTTTTTTCCTCAGTTGGAATATGAAATACCAAGGTGTAGTGTTTTTGGTATTTATTCTTCTTAACAGAATTTTGAATCTGCGTTTTGGTGTCTCTATTAGTCAAGGTTCTCTGGAGAAAGAGCCAATAGAATGTATGTGTGTGGGAGAGGGGAGGGAGAGAGTAAGAGAAAAAGAGCAATAGAGACAGGGAGGGAGACTTATGTTAAGGAGTTGCCTCACATGCTTGTGGTGGCAAATCCAAAATCTGTAGGCTGGGAGACAGAGTGGACACTTAGGAAAGAGCTAAATTTTGAGTATGAAGGCAATCTATCATCAGGATTTGGTCTTACTCAGAATAGGTCAGTCTGTGTTTTATTAAGGCCTTCAACTGACTGAATGAATCCCATTCACATATGGAGAGTATTTAGCTTTACTCAAAGGCCACCATTTAAATGTTAATCTAATCCACACAATACTTTCACAGAAACATCAAGTATAATATTGAACCAAATATCTGGGCACTGTGGCCCAGCAAAATTTTAACACATAAAATTGACAATCGTAGTGTATCATTAATTTTGAAAAATTCATAGCCATTATTACTTTATTTCTTCTGCTTCAATGTATCTTTTTTCTTCTGTTATCTAATAATATATATACATCTTTTTAAATGTTCTTACAATCCTGAATATTCTGTTCTGATTTTTTTTCTCCCCATCCTTTTATCTTTTTAATTCGGGACATTCTTACTGACATATCTTCAAACCCACTTATTATTTCCTCAGCAGTGTAAAATCTACTGATGAGCCCACAAAGACGCTCTTTATTTCTATTGCATTAAAAAAATTAACATTCTCTTTTGATTCTTTAGAGTTTCCATCTCTGCTTATATTATCCATCTATCCTTGCATGTTGTCTACTTATTCAATTTGATCCCTTATTTTAATCACAGCTATTTTGTATTCTGGGCCTGATAGCTGTAAAATCAATGTTATATCTAAGTCTAATTAAAATGCTTGCTTTATCTCTTCAGACTGACATTCACCTTGCCTGTAGCATATTTTTATTTTTTCAAATTTGGATATAAGATAGTGGATAAAAGGAACTGAGCTGAATAGACCTTTCATAAGAAATTTTATGTAAATATGGCTGAAAGTTGAGCTGTGTTTACTGTGTGCTATAGATGTAGATACCAGATATTTCAAATTCCTTTCCATCCTTGTTTTTGTATCCCCTATTAACTTTGGCTTTTTCTATAAATTCCTTAAATGGAATCTAAGTCTTGAATCTCTTTCAGCTATTATGCACTGTTATACTGAAGACCCACTGTAAGGTGTGGGGCATGGAGATGCTTTCTTTAACTGTATAATTTAGCTTTAGTCTTTCATGTTCCTGGACTATAACTTTCACAAGGATTTGTTTCCTTGCTCTCTTCTGAGGTAAAATCAAAATGCTGGGAGTTCCCCTGTGGCTAAGCAGTAATGAAACTAATATAATCCATGTATGATGAGGTCACACTCGGATAGGGTAGGCCCTAAATTTCATGATGGATGTCTTCATAGGAAGAGACATAGAGGTGACACCTCACTGATTTGTTGACCCATGAGGGTATGGGTTTGATACCTGACCTTGCTCAGTGGGTTGGGGATCCGGCATTACCATGACTTATGGTGAAGTTCACAGATGTGGCTCAGATCCTGTATTGCTGTGACTGTGGTGCATAGGCTGGCAGGTGCATCTCTGATTCAAGCCCCACTCTGAAATCCTCCATATGCTGCAGGTGCAGCCCTAAACACACATATGCAAAAATCAAAATGCTAGGGGGTTCTAGAGATAATTCCCCTCCCTCCATAGCATATAAGACTTTAATGAAGTATTTTCCTTTGCTGGGAAGGCCATTTTTATAGATAATGTTATGGTTCTGTTTCAAAATGGTAACTTTTCATTTGCCCTACCATAAATATGAATGCTTTACTTGGTTCTTCACCATAGTAACCTAATAGAGTTCCTGGAGGTAAAACACAAAAATGTAAGGACCACCCAAAGGCCGTAGTCCCCAGGAGTTTCTCACTCAATATACTAATCTATATTCCCTCTCCTGCAATTTTTCAGTTTTGTTTTAGTTTCCTAGGCCTGCCATAAAAAATTACCACACATTTGGTGACCTCAAATAATAGAAATTATTCTCTCTCAATCCAGGATGATAAAAGTCTAAAATCAAGATGTCATCTTGTTGGTTCCTTTTGAAAGCCCTGAGGAAGAATCCATTCCATGCCTCTCTCCTAGATTCTGATGGCTAACTCCAATCCATGACATGTCTTGGCTTGTAGCTGCATCACTCTAATCTGCCTTTGGCTTTATATGACCTTCTTTCCTGTGTCACCTCTGTGTCTCTCCCTATAAGGACATCAATCATGAAATTTAGGGCCTATCCTATCCCAGTGTGACCTCATCATACATGGATTATATTAGCAATCTATTTCCAAATAAGGTTATCAGTAATAGGGCTTAGGACTTGAACATATCTTTTGAGAAGGCCCACTTCAACCCAGTATATTATTTAAGTTTTCCTACCAGTTTATGGCACCAGCTTCTTCTATTCCCAGTAAGCCAACCTTGGTGGTAGTTCTCTGTTTGCCTCTCCAGACTTTAGGATAGCAGTTTGCTCCATGATCTCAGTTGTCTTATGGGGAAAATAAAAGTCATTGATTTCAAGGTTTTTTTTCAACTTTTTTCTAATTGTAATATAGAAGTGACTGTTACCAAACTTAGATATAAGGGCTGAAACAAAAAGGTAATTTCGTACAGCAGCCCTTTATTAACTAACCCATATTAAAGGATCAGTAATAATTCTTGAATAAATATAAATTAAAGAATCAGTAATAATTATTGAATAAATATAAATTAAATGAATAGAGTGTGAATTATCTATCCTTTTCAAACATTATTTTATATAGATTTTTTAAATCTATACACTTTTATTTCAATAATAAGATTTCAAACCCTCCTCTCCACCTGCTAATTGCTTAGTTACCATTAGATCCTAATAGCCAAAAGAGTCAAATTATTTCCCTGTAAAAGTATTTACATGTTAAGTTTATCATTTTTTTCTGTGAAAAATTATTGTTTACTGACACAAATATTTTCTAGTGATTTTTCTTTTTTTGCTTAGCTGTTTTACGATTTCTTTTGTTAGGAGATAGAAAGAGGGGAGGGGCAAGAACAAGACAAAAGTGATTAGAAAACAGTAGATCTTTCTTTTTAAATATAGAAGTGTTCTCTACAATGCATATGTTTAGACAATAACCTCTATATAAATGCCTTAATAGTTTCATTCCTGATAACCTCAAATCAAAACATTCAGAATGATTTTCAGTGAGTGACTGTTTAAACTGTTACATAAGCATACATTGGAATAATTATCTGCAATACTAGGAACAAACTACTAATACACATTTATGATAAACATCATGAATAACTCTCCAAAGATTTATCCTGAGAACAAATGGAAAATAACAAATACTTATTCCATGCATATAGCATTATGTAATGACAGATTTATAGAAATGGAGAACACAAGGTCATTTCTAGAAATTAAGAGACTGGAGTTGTGTCAGGGGGAGAGTTGAGAAATGATTTGAGTTTGGCTATAAAAGAACAACATGAAGGGGTTCTTGTTTTGATGGAACTGTTCTATATTTGGACTCTCAATACTCTGGTTGAAGTAGTATACTATTGTTTTGCAAAAGGTTATCACTAGGAAAACTAGGTAAAGTGTAAATGGGATGTTCCAGTATTATTATTATTATTTTTACAATTTCATGATACTCTTCAATTTTTTATTTTTTTTAATTTAATATTTTAAATGGGCTTACCACAAAATATTTGTTTAAATTGTCAAATTGCATTCAGAGAATAACTGAAGCACTAATGTGTTTCTTAAATAGTTTTAAATAATTAACTAGTAAATGAGGCACACTCTATTCAATCCCCTTGAATTTATCTTTTGCAAGTTTCTTACTTTGTGATGATAATGGCAATACTTTCCTACTGTAAGACAATATATAACATAGATAAATATAATGAATCATCCTTTTTATATCAATCTCATCTTTTTTTATTCTTTTCTACTATAATGGAGTTTTCTTAAAATCATGCTGATCATTTTTCTTATGGTTTTCATCCTTCATTTTTCCACTTTTAAGTATCTTTGGACTATCAATTAACCTCTTATCTTTACATTTCTACATAATTTTATTTTCCTTCATTAGTAATCATATGTACACAATTCAGTTTCATTCAAAATGCCAAGTCAAAAAAAAGATGATACCTTCAAATTCTTTTTCCCCCTGTATTTGATTGTTTCCTTTACCAAATTCTGTTTACTTCTGTATTACAATATAGTTTCTATCCTTAATGTTTCCACAGATGTTGCAATCACTGAACACACCAATAACCTAAATGTTGTCAAAATATGAACAAAAGATTCTGACAATTAAAATTTTCATTATCAAAGTCATTGCTTTCTCATTTCCAAAGTAGCACTAAGCACATTATATTTTGTATTTAATCAAAAGAAGGTATACTTTGTATTTAACCAAAAGAAAGTGAAGCTAATAATATTTAAGCTTTAGGACATTTCAGCTACACTGTAAGAAGCAGTAGCAATGTCTTTACATTTTTGTGTATTTTATACAGTTTGGAAAGTAAGATTTTTATTGCAAAAGGCTAAAACTTCTGTCTTTTTACACTCTAAATTGCTCTCATTCACAATTCCCTTTCTTTTGAGTGGCATTGGCATGACCTCTGACATTCCTTGCATTTAGACACACACAAATGAAATAACCTGCTTTGTAGTTTATTATTAGCAAAGCAACATATCTAGTATGACAATAAATAAAATAAGAGAAATGAGAGGCTAGTATTTATTACAGCTAACATATAATTAGAGTTGGCTGTTTCAATGATGCTGCTCCATCATTCTGTAATACATAATTAAGGTTATGTCATAGATGAGAAAATTAAGGATTAGAAAGTTTAAATGATGTATCTAAAGTTACAAGTGGTTAAAGACAAAACCAGGGTATTACCCAGTCAAGGCCTTCAATACACCACACTGCCTCTAGGTAACATGATGTTAATGCAATCCTGAGAGGAAAGGAAATTGTCAGTTACACATTCAATCATATATAGTCATTTTTATTTTTTCTTCTCAGAGGCATCCAAAAAAAGTGATAATTCAGAAGTCATTTCAAGCATGTTAAACTAAAGCTAAGCAAAGATATTTCTCTTTTTAAAAATAAGTATCTCCAATACATTTAAAATAATCTTTGGAGTTCCCGTCGTGGTGCAGTGGTTAACGAATCCTACTGGGAACCATGAGGTTGTGGATTCAGTCCCTGCCCTTGCTCAGTGGATTAATGATCTGGTGTTGCAGTGAGCTGCGGTGTAGGTTGCAGACGCGGCTCGGATCCCACGTTACTGTAGCTCTGGCATAGGCCGGTGGCTACAGCTCCTATTCGACCCCTAGCCTGGGAACCTCCATATGCCGCAGGAGCGGCCAAAGAAATAGCAAAAAGACAAATCAATCAATCAATCAATAAATAAATAAATAAAATAATCTTATCTAATCATATAAACCAAAGCTTTATCACAATTCCTATATCAGATTTCTTTTAAGAAAATAGGAAACAAATGCTATTGACAAAAAGACTAAAATATTTTGGATATTACACAAGCAAGCACAGTGGTATTTTAATCTGACTTATCCTGATTTAGATTTCAAGTTTTCTTTCTTAAATGATTATATTTTAAGGAAACAATTAGCATTTCCAAAAACAATTTTATCAGAAATGTTATATACTCTTAAACCACAAAAAATATGTAAAGAATCATGTCATTGATTTGATTTTTAGTTTGCAACATCTATTTTAGCCATAGGTATAATTTTATTTAAAAAAACGAATGCTTGAACAAAAGCTACCAGTATGTTATCTATTCCTGTGTGCTTTACCTGAAAAAAATGTTTCAATTTTCCCAAAAGGGAGCCAAATTAGCATATCCTTCAAGCTGTTCCCTAAAACTACCTGTACAATAGATTAGACATTTGTCTTTGGAAAGTAGATATCAAACAGGTCCACCAAAATAGGAGGTAAAGAAAGAAAGTCCTAGAAAAAAACTGGTAATGCTATGAATACAATTCATAAAACCTGTCTGGTTAAGCAGCCATTAAAGCACTTGGATATTCCAAGGAGACTGATGTAAAGACTGAAGGAGGACTACTTAGGAGAGTTTGGCTCAGTCGGCAAGAGCCATGGTTTTTACTAAATGTACTCTGATACAGAGCAGATGAAACTCTAAAACAAGTTTAAGGGATTGAAGTTAAGGCTGCCTAAGCACAGATATGTATGCTTGTTTTTGGCTTTGCAAGCTGGCTTAGAATATTGCAAAGTTTTGCCAATACCACCGAGAGTTAGTGTTGTCTCTGAGGCAGCAATAGTATGTTGGGTTTAACTAGGCTGCTGTAAGCAAAGTGTGAAAAAATAAATTTTAGGAAACTATGGATACAGCTCAATTGACATTTTTTCTTCCAAAATTTCATTTGCAAATTGATCTTTTGAAATCTGAATCCATTTCTCAAAATATGTAATGGTGATTAGTGCATCAAAGCTAAGCCAGAGATGACTAACTTAATACTTAAAATATATAAAATATAGGATTAATGCTATTTACTCACCAGATGTTTTTATATGGTGAAACTGTATTCTACATTCCAAGTAAAGTTATCAAGAACATGCTTCACCACTGAGGATGCAAGGGTCCACGGGATCCTGCTAGCTCTAGTGATAATATGGTGAACAAAGTGCCTCAGAGAAAACCAATCATGAAAGATCCTCCAAGAGTCTATCAAAGTTAGTTTTCTTAATAGCAATGTATTCTCTTTGTAACACTTAATAAGATAGCTTAATTGAACATGTGGAATAACCTTATAAAACTTGATTATATTTATGTTCCTACAGAATATTATTATTTTACCGATATTTCTCTATTAGGTGTTTATTTTTACAATGGCATTAAATATTACTTGGGAAGCTTCTCATGTTCATTAAATCATGTAGGGGGAGGTATTTTTTTTTTGAAAATTTTAAAATTGAGAAGAAAAGAAACATCTGGCCAAGTGTTTTCTTTAATTCTTAAGTAACTAAACAGGTATGTCTTTGATATATTGTGATGAAATAAATAATTATTTGTAACATAGATCTCTTAATATACTCATTTAGAATGTATAAAATAAATGGGATATTTATTTTAATAACAGTACTTATTTACCTATTTAATAAAACAGTTGAGAGCCATCCTCCTAACTTGCCAGTTCTGAGGAAGAAATAAAACTTAACATTCAGAGGGAAGGGACTTTTTTTCCTCCTCTTTTTTGTTTTTCCCTTCCTCCCTCCTTCAATGTTGTTCCCTTCTACTCTTGCACACTCTGTTATGCCACAGATAATTATTTATATGTTCTAGGAATTGTAATAGATGTCAGAAAAATAGTGGTCACCAGAGAAGTCCCCCTCTGTTATCAAGAGGCTGACCTCTATTTGAAAAGACAGACAAAATATTTAGAAGTGGGATAATTATTACCAAAAAACATGAAATATGCAGTACTGTCAGGTATATGAAATGAGTTTCTGATATGCCTGAGCAAGTGAAATGATATTTAATCACATTTGGGGAAAATAGATAGTACACTTAAATTCGATACTGTTATTTGCCAACAGAATCCCTCTTTTGTTGTGTAATAGTCTTACTTGAGAGCAATTACAGAGATAACAAAAGGAGTGATTCAATGTTGGTGGGTGACATGACAAAATGATAAAGTGAGTTGGAATTTGGGACTCCCAGACAAGTCCTCCTTTAAAGGTATGGCTAAAACCAGCTATCCACTTTTTGGTGATCTGCTATTTACCTCCGTTCACAGGTGCTTTATTCTAGGAAATATAAAACAAGAGGTGAAAGAAGTTGCTTTCTAATACTCTATTAGTACTTGTTCTGCCATTGTTAGTACCACATTATCTTTCCTCTAAGTCTCTTGTGTATTTTTAGTCCATAGACATTTGATGCTTAAACTCTTTTTCCCTTAGGTTCCCTCTTCTATTAACCCAAGTAAAAAAGAGATAAAGTGTCCCTTCTTCCTAAAAAAAAAAAAACAAGTATATAAATGGATTCAGCCTGTGTTGAAATCTTCACTCTTATTTGACATCTGCCAACTGCTTTCCTATGTGGAACTGATTTTATGCCTGATTTTCTTCACTTCTGGCACCTCAGGATCAGAATCCAGCATGCTCATAGACCTATTTTAGTCTGCCAAATGTCCTCTGAACCATCTGGTCTGCCAGTGGGCAATTTCAATTTAGATCTTCATAGTTTTCTCTATCTTTGAACCTGACCTTTACCACACTAATTTGGAATGGCTCTTTCACCCATAAGGCAGTAGTCTCCTTGAGGTCAGGCCTGTTTCCATTTTAGCCAAATTGAGTGCCCAGTAGTCAATAAATAATTTTTAAATTTCTTCTTTTGCTTTAGATCACTCAGGTTTATTAAAAAATGTATATAATTCTGTGCTTAACTTCTGCAAGTATGGTTATATTTCATAATACTTTGCTTATCATAGTTATGCATCAGATTCAGTAAGTATTTAAACCAAACTTTCCAAATGAGGAAACTATGTCAAAATTTTTCTTGTGGTTTTTAGGTCACACTATGCTTACTTCTGATATGCTCCTTAAAAACAAAACTGTCATGAATATTGATGAATTTTATATCCTTCTTAATAAGACTCTTTCACCAAAGATTCACACATTATTTATTTTGCATGAGTGGTAACATGCATTCTCAACAGAATAAGATCACTCATAAGGGGGAAAAACTTATTCTGGAGTGAGGGTAAAAAATTCTTACTCTTCTTGAGGGGCTGATCAAGATGGTGGAATAGGAGAAACTGAAAGTCTCCTACCCCTACAAAAATACATACATCTAGAGTGGGATCAAGGTGGCAGAGGAGTAAGACGTGGCATTCACAATCCCCCACAAACACATCAAAAAAAATTTACATGCATATTGATTCACACACAACATCTAATGAACACTTGCAGAAGACTTCAGACCTCCAAAAAAGGGCATGAAACACTCCACATAACTGGGTAGAAAAAAAGGGAAAGAGAGAGAGAGGAGAAAAGAAAGAATCAGGACAGTACCAGCACTCCTGAGAGGATTCTGTGAAAGAGGAAAGGAATCCTCATCCTGAAAGGCCACATAAATGACAAGGATACCAGCCAGGACTGAGGGGGAACCTCAAAGCCTTAGAGAAAAGCAGAGCAGCTGGACTGAGGAAACCAAAGCAGAAAGAGAGCTGCACAGACCATCAGTACCACCACCTGAGATACCACAGCCTGAGACACTCAGGTGAGGGCTAGGCACTGTCACTCAGGCTTCAGAGGTCAGTTCTGGGGAGAGGACTAGGGTTGTGGTGTGGTAACAACCTGAGGGGCTAGGGAGTAGTGTGCCACAGGCTATGGAGTGGAGAGCCAGAGCTGAGGGAGTGCAGGAGGAGGCATGGGCCTGCAGGAGAAGGCAGGCATCATTTTTTGGGAGGGCTAGAGGGGAAGGAGTGGGACCATTATAGGGATAACTTTCTCTGTTCATGCACAGGTTCTCACGAAATGCGGCACCTCTTATAAGGGCTATAGGTGGTGGTAGGGCGGGGTGCAAACTGCCACAGCCATCTCAGATTACAGTAGTGGGCACAGCTTGCCACCACTAGGGGCCTGTGAACAGGCACCACCTGTGGTGGTAGTCGCTTCACAGGTTTCCACAGAATAGGGTACTGCAACCCTGCAACTGAGTAAGTGCCACCTATTGTTGCCCTCACTCCACTGGGAACACACATGCCCTGCTGTTGCTACTGCCAAAGGCTCTGGGGTGCCACCTACAATTCCCTGAGGGTCACTGTAACTTCCCATGGCCCTGCAACCAGGAGCAGGCTGCACCACCTCCCCACAGATTCTCACCACTGTCAAAGGCCCAGCAACCAGGAAATGGCTACAGGCCCTGCCCATTGCTTCCATCTCCCTAGAAGCATGTGTAGGCCATAAATTGCCACACTCCCTCAAGGGGATAACGGCCTGCACACACTGAGGAAAGAGACAGTAAGCATCCAAACCAAAAGCATCCATCACATGACACCTAGGGGTGCTTTTGCAAATAAAATCCCTCCAAGACTACAGTAGATAGTTGCTTTCGCTAAACTCACAAATTAGGAAAATATAAGCAAAAAGAAGCTTAGGAACTATTTTTCTGAAGCAGTTAAAAGAACAGGATAATTCTCCTGAAGGAGCAAACAATGAAATAGAGCTCTGTAGTCTAACAGACACCAAGTTCAAAAAGAAGGCAGTGAAAATAGGGAAGGAATTGAGAGAAGATATGAACAGTAATGCAATTTACTTTAGAAACTATAATGCAATTTACTTTAGAAACTAGAAACTATAAGGAGGAGCCAATAAAAATTAAAAATTCATTTTCAGAGACACAACTGAGAGGCATTAAAGAGAAGAAAGAATAATGCAGAAATGCAGAGGAACAAATAAGTGACTTGGAAGATAGAATAATGGAAATTACCCAATCAGGACAGCAGACAGAAAACCAAATGAAAAAACCTAAAAGTACTATACCACATCTGTGGGATAATACAAAGTGGGCCAATATACTATAATAGGGATTCCATAAGGAAAAGAAAAAGGGGATTGAAAATATATTTGAGGAAATTATGGTTGAAAAATTTCCACTTCTAAAGGAAATAGATATCCAGGTACAGGAAGCACAGAGGGCCCCAAAAAAGTTGAACTCAAATAGACCTACATCAAGATATATTGTAATGAAAATAGCAAAAGTTAAGGATAAGGAGATGATTCTAAATGCAGTACAAGAGAAAAAAAGAGTTAATTATAAGGGATACCCATAAGGCTATCAGCTAATTTTTCCACAGAAACACTACAAGACAAAAGAGAGGGGCAAGATATATTCAGAGTTTTAAAAGGAAAATTTTATTTTTTTATTTTATTTATTTTTTTATTTTTAATTTATTTTTTTCCCACTGTACAGCAAGGGGATCAAGTTATCCTTACATGTGTACATTTTTCCCCCACCCTTTTTCTATTGCAATATGAGTATCTAGACATAGTTCTCAATGCTACTCAGCAGGATCTCCTTGTAAATCTATTCTAAATTGTGTCTGATAAGCCCAAGCTCCCAATCCCTCCCACTCCCTCCCTCTCCCATCAGGCAGCCACAAGTCTATTTTACAAGTCCATGATTTTCTAAAAGGAAAATATAAAGCCTAGAATACTCTACCAAGAAAATTTATCTTTTAAAATAGGAGAAATAAAAGAATTTCTCCAAAAAAGAAAAACTAAAAGAATATTGAAATACTAAGCCCATTCTAAAAGAAATAGTAAAATGTCTCCTCTAGAAAAAAAGAAGATATAAGACAGAGGAAATTGCAAATGGAAAGTAATCAATTAAATAAGCCAGTAAAAAAAATCTAAAAAGAAAAAAAAATAACTATTTGTAAAAACAACAATAAACACAAGGAACACCAAAAGGATAAACATGAAGATGTAAAAAAAGGACATCAAAGTCATAAAAGAGGGGAAGGAAGGTAGAGAAAATCTTGATTTTTTTTTTTTCCTAAGAATGTGTTTGTTGGAGTTCGCATCATGGCACAGTGGAAATGAATCCGACTAGGAAACATGAGGACACAGGTTTGATCCCTGGCCTTGCTCAGTGGGTTAAGGATCCGGTGTTGCCATGTGCTGTGGTATAGGTCACAGACATGGCTCAGATCTGGCATTGCTGTGGCTGTGGCATAGGCCAGCAGCTACAGTTCTGATTAGACCCCTAGGCTGGGAACCTTCATATGCCATGGGTGTGGCCCTAAAAAGACAAAAGACAAAAAAAAAAGAATGTGTTTGAGCCTACATGACTATCAGGCTAAAGCAAGCAGATGTAGGGACAAATCAACATACTTGAAAAATTGGGCAAGTATAAATCAGAACAAAGCAATACATTCATAACAACTAAAAACAAGAGGACACAAGCAAGAACCTACAATATGCTCCCTACAAGAGACCCACCTTAGAACAAAGGACACATGTAAATTAAAAATGAGGAGATGGAATAACATATTTCATGCACATGGAAATTACAGGAAAGTGGGAGTTGCAATGCTCATATCACATAAAATAAACTTTAAAACAAAGGCCATAAAGAAAGACATGGAAGGACACTATTTAATGATAAAAGGATCAATTTAAGATGGGAATATTACATTCCTAAATATATATGCCCCTAATGTAGGAGCACTCAGAAATATACAACAAATATTAGCAGATGTAAAAGAAGAAATTGTTGGAAATACAATAATAGTGGGAGACTTTAATGTCCCACTCATATCAATGCAAAGTTCCGCTATACAGAAAATCAATAAGGCAACAGAGATCCTAAATGACACAATAGGAAAGTTAGATATAATTGATATTTTTAGGATATTACATCCAAAAAGAAAAACCCAGACTATATATTTTTTCAAGTGCACATGGAACATTTTCAAGGATTGACCACATCCTGGGGCACAAAGATAACCTCAACAAATATAAGAATATATAAATTATTTCATGCCCTCCTCTGACCACAAGGACATGAAACTAGAAATCAACCACTGGAAAATATATGAGAAAAAAAACTGAGTATATGGAGACTAAACCACATGCTACTAAAAAACCAATGGGTCAATGAGGAGATGAAAATGAAAATTAAAAAGTACCTCATGACAAATGACAATGAAAATATACTCACATAAAATCTACGGGAAGTCACAAAAACAGTGCTTAGAGGGAAATTCATAGTAATACAGGCCTTCCTCATAAAAGAAGAACAATTTCAAATCAACAACCTAACCTACTACCTAAAATAATTAGAAAAAGAAGAACAAACAAAACCTAAAATCATCAGGAGGAAGGGAATCATAAAGAACATAGAGGATATCAGTAGAAAAAGGTCAATAAAACCAAGAGCTGGTTCTTTGAAAGGGCAAACAAAATTGAAAAACCACTGGCCAGACTCACCAAGAAGAGAGGGAGAATCCAAATAAACAAAATAAATGAAAAAGGAATCTCAACATATTCTGCATAATTGAAAAGAGCATACTATGAACAATTATATGCCAACAAATTTGACAAGCTAGAAGCAATTGACAACTTCCAAAAGATATGCAGCCCAACAAAATGTAATCAAGAAGAAATACAGTCAATTATTCTTCGACAAAGGAGCCAAGAATATAAAATGGGAAAAAGACAGTATTTTCAGCAAGTAGTGCTGGGAAAACTGGACAGAGTCAGCCACATGTAAATCAATGAAACGAACATACCCTCACACCATGCACAAAAATAGACTCAAAATGGTTTAAAGACTTAAATGTAAGACAAGACACCATCAAACTCTTAGAAGAGAACATAGGCAAAACATTCTCTGATGTCAACCTTACAAATGTTTTCTCAGGTCAGTCTCCCAAAGAATCAGAAATAAAAGCAAAAATAAACCAATGGGACCTAATCAAACATATAAGCTTTCACACAGCAAAAGAAACCATAAAAAAAAAGACAACTTACAAAATGGGGGAAAATAGTTTCAAATGATGCACCTAACAAGGGCTTAATCTCTAAACTATACAGACAAATCACACAATTCAGCAGCAAAAAAGCCAACAACCCAATTGAAAAACAGGCAAAAGGAATTCTGGTTATGGCAGAGCGGAAATGAATCCGACTAGGAATCATGAGGTTATGGGTTCGATCCCTGGCCTTGCTCAGTGGGTTAAGGATCCAGCGTTGCTGTGAGCTGAGGTGTAGGTTGCAGATGTGGCTTGGATCTGGCATTGCTGTGGCTGTGGTGTAGGCTGGCAGCTATAGCTCCGATTTGACCCCTAGCCTGGGAACCTCCATGTGCCATGGGTGCAGCCCTAAAAAGACAAAAAGAGAAAGAAAAAGAATAATGGGAAAAAGACCTGAATAGACATTTCTCCAAAAAAGATATACAGATGGCCAACAAGCACATGAAAAAATGCTCAACATTTTTAGAGGAATGCAAATGAAAACCACTGAGTTACCATCTCACGCTAATCAGAATGGCCATTATTAATAAGTCCACAAATATCAAATGCTAGAGAGGGTGTGGAGAAAAGGGAACCCTCCTGCAATGTTGGTGGGAATGTAAATTGGTACTACCACTATGCAGAACAGTATGGAGGTACCTTATAAAAGTATACATAGAACTACTATATGACCGAGCAATCCCACTCTTGGGCATATACCCAGACAAAATTTTTCTTGAAAAAGACACATGCACCCACATGTTTACTGCAGCACTATGCACAATAGCCAAGACATGGAATAAACCCAAATGTGCATTGACAGCTGATTGGATTAGGAAGAAGTGGTATATATACACGATGGAATAGTACTCAGCCATAAAAAGAACAAAATAATGCCATTTGCAGCAACATGGATGGAAGTAGAGACTCTCATACTAAGTGAAATTAGTCAGAAAGCAAAAGACAAATACCATATGATTTCACTTATATCTGGAATCTAATTTTAGGACAAATGAAATTTTCTACAGAAAAGAAAGTCATGGACATGGAGAACAGACTTGTGGTTGCCAAGAGGAAGGTGAGCACATAGGAGGGACTGGGAATTTGGGGTTAATAGATGCAAACTATAGCTTTTGGAATGGATAATCAATGGGATCCTGCTGTTTAGCACTGGGACCTATTTCTGGTCACATGTGATGGAGCATGATAATGTGAATATATACATGTATGTGATACTGGGTCACCTTGCTGTGCAGCAGAAAATTGACAGAACACTGTAAATCAGCTTTAATGGAAAAAATAAAAAATCATTATAAAATAAAATAAAATTAAATTAAATTAAATTCTGAAAGCCAAAAAAAAAAAAAAATCAGTGAACAGATTGATCACTAGAAATGAAACTGAATATGTAATCAGCATTTCTGACAAACAAAAGTCTAGGGCCAGATGGCTTCACAAGCAAATTACACCAATCATACAAAGAAGAAATTATACCTGTCCTTCTTAAGCTTTTCCAAAGATTGAAAAAGAAATGACACTCCCAAAGACATTCTCTGAAGCCACCATCACCCTAATAACAAAACCAGACAAAGATACTACCATAAAAGAAAATTTTAGGCCAATATCTTTGGTGAATATGGATGCAAAACTTCTCAACAAAACTTTTCCCAACTGATGCCAACAACATATAAAAAAGATCACACACCACAACCAATGGGATTCATTCACAAGGATGACTTGACATGTGCAAATCAGTGTCATATACCACATTAACAAAAGTCAAAAACTACATGGTCATCTCAATAGACGCAGACAAAGTATTTGACAAAATCCAATATCCATTCATGATCAAAAACTCTGACCAAAGTGGGTATAGAGGGAACATATCTTAACATAATAAAAGAGGTTTATGATAAACCTACAGCCAAAATAATACTCAATGGAGAAAAGCTAAAACTTCCTGCTAAAATAGGGAATAAGATAAGGATGCCCATTCTCACTACTTTTTTCAACATAGTATTCAAAGTCACAGTCACAGCAATCAAACAATCAAAAGAAATAAAAGGAATCCAAACTGGAAATGAAGTAGTAAAATTGTGCAGCTGACATGATCTTGTACATGGAAAACCCTAAGGACTCCACACACAAATTACTCAAATGGATCAATGAATTCAGCAAAGCAGGAGGATAGATTAACATTAAGAAATCAGTTTCATTTCTGTATACTAACAATGAAATACTAGGAAAGGAATATAAAAATACGTACCTTTTAAAATTGCGCTCCAAAAAATAAATACCTAAGAATAAACCTGGTCAGGAGGTAAAACACCCATATGCTGACAACCATAAAACATTAGTCAAGGAAATTAAAGAGGATTCAAAGAAATGGAAATATACCCCATGCTCCTGTATTGGAAGAATTAATATCATTAAAATGGCCATCCTACCTAAAATGATCTACAGATTTAATACAATCCCTATCAAATTACCCATGACATTTTTTTTCACAGAAACTAGGACAAATAATCCAAAATTTTTTACAGAACCATAAAAGACCCAGAATTACCAAAGCAATCCTGTTGGGGGGGGGGAGTGTGAACAGGCAGGCAGAGGCATAATTCTCCCTGACTTAAGACAATATTACAAAGCAATAATAATCAAGAGAGCATGGTACTGGTACAAAAACAGACATCTGGACCAATGCTACATAATGGAGAGCTCAGAAATAAACTCAGACACCTACTGTCAATTAATCTTTGAAAAAAGAGGCAAGAACATAAAATGGGAAAAATCGCTTCGGCAAACAGTGCTGGGAAAACTGGACAGCTGAATGTAAATCAGTGAAACTAGAACACACCCTCACACCATACACAAAAATAAACTCAATATGGCTTAATGACTTATACATAAGCCAAAACAACATAAAACTCCCAGAAGAAAACATAGGGAAAACATTCTCTGACATCAAACATACAAATGCTTTCTTAGGTCAGTCTCTGAAGGCAATAGAAATAAAAACAAAAAATAAACCAGTGGGATCTAATCATACTTAACAGGCTTTTTCACAGCAAAGGAAACCATAAAACAAAATGAAGCAGAACACAACAAAAACCACAAAAATTCAACAAAAGGAATGGGAGAAAATACTTGCAAACAATGCAATGGACGAGGGTTTCATCTCCAAAATATAGAAACAACTCATACAACTCAACAGCAAAAAAACAAAGAACCCAATTGAAAAACGGGCAGAAGGCTAAATAGACATTTTTCCAAAGAAAACATATGGATGGGTATCAGGTACATGAAAAAATGTTCAACATCACTAGAGAAATGCAAATCAAAATGCAAAGAGATACCACCTCACACAAGTCAGACTGGCTATCATTAATAAGTCTATAAATAACAAATGCTGGAGAGAGCATGGAAAAAAAAAGGGAATCACTGAAATCTGGAACAAGACAGGGATGCCCACTCTCACCACTGCTCTTCAACACAGTTTTGGAAGTCCTAGCCACAGCAATGAGACAAACAAAAGAAATAAAAGGCATCCATATAGGAAGAGAAGAGATAAAACTGTCACTGTATGCAGATGACATGATACTATACATAGAAAACCCTAAGGACTCAACCCAAAAACTACCTGAACTGATCAACAAATTCAGCAAAGTAGCAGGATATAAGATTAACATTCAGAAGTCAGTCGCATTTCTGTATACCAGCAATGAAATATTAGAAAAGGAATACGAAAATACGATACCTTTTAAAATTGCACCTCACAAAATCAAATACCTCGGAATACACCTGACCAAAGAGGTAAAGGACCTACATGCCAAGAACTAAAAAACTTTAATCAAAGAAATCAAGGAAGATGTAAAGAAATGGAAAGATATTCCATGTTCCTGGATTGGAAAAATCAATATTGTAAAAATGGCCATACTACCCAAAGCAATCTACAGATTCAATGCAATCCCTATCAGATTACCCATGACATTTTTCACAGAACTAGAACAAACAATCCAAACATTTACATGGACCCACAAAAGACCCAGAATCGCCAAAGCAATTCTGAGAAATAAAGACCAAGCAGGAGGCATAACTCTCCCAGACTTCAAGAAATACTACAGAGCCACAGTCATCAAAACAGCATAGTACTGGTATCAAAACAGACAGACAGACCAATGGAACAGAATAGAGAACCCGGAAATAAACCCTGACACCTATGGTCAATTAATCTTTGACAAAGTAGGTAAGAACATAAAATGGGAAAAAGAGTCTTTTCAGCATGCATTGCTGGGAAACCTGGACAGCTGCATGCAAAGCAATGAAATTACAACACACCCTCACACCATGCACAAAAATAAACTCCAAATGGATGAAAGACTTAAATATACGACAGGACACCATCAAACTCCTAGAAGAAAACATAGGCAAAACACTCTCTGACATCAACATCATGAATATTTTCTCAGGTCAGTCTCCCAAAGCAATAGAAATTAGAGCAAAAATAAACCCATGGGACCTCATCAAACTGAAAAGCTTTTGCACAGCAAAGGAAACCCAAAAGAAAACAAAAAGACAACTTTCAGAATGGGAGAAAATAGTTTCAAATGATGCAACTGACAAGGGCCTAATCTCTAGAATATATAAACAACTTATACAACCCAACAGCAAAAAAGCCAATCAACCAATGGAAAAATGGGCAAAAGATCTGAATAGACATTTTTCCAAAGAAGATATATAGTTGGCCATGAAGCACATGAAAAAAATGCTCAACATCCCTGATTATTAGAGAAATGCAAATCAAAACTACCATGAGATATCACCTCACACCTGTCAGAATGGCCATCATTCATAAGTCCACAAATAACAAGTGCTGGAGGGGCTGTGGAGAAAAGGGAACCCTCCTGCACTGTTGGTGGGAATGTAAACTGGTACAGCCACTATGGAGAACAGTTTGGAGATACCTTAGAAATCCATACATAGAACTTCCATATGACCCCGCAATCCCACTCTTGGGCATATATCCGGACAAAACTCTACTTAAAAGAGACACATGCACCCGCATGTTCATTGCAGCACTATTCACAATAGCCAGGACATGGAAACAACCCAAATGTCCATCCACAGATGATTGGATTCGGAAGAGGTGGTATATATACACAATGGAATACTACTCAGCCATAAAGAAGAATGACATCATGCCATTTGCAGCAACATGGATGGAGCTAGAGAATCTCATGTTGAGTGAAATGAGCCAGAAAGACAAAGACAAATACCACATAATATCACTCATAACTGGAATCTAATAGCCAGCACAAATGAACATCTCCACAGAAAAGAAAATCATGGACTTAGAGGAAAGACTTATGGCTGCCTGATGGGAGGGGGAGGGAGTGGGAGGGATCGGGAGCTTGGGCTTATCAGACACAACTTAGAATAGATTTACAAGGAGATCCTGCTGTGTAGCACTGAGAACTTTGTCTAGATACTCATGTTGCAACAGAACAAAGGGTGGGGGAAAGAAAAATGTAATTGTAATGTATACATGTAAGGATAACTTGATCCCTTTGCTGTACAGTGGGAAAATTAAATAAATAAATAAATAAATAAATAAATAAATAAAAATACATACATATCTACATGTAGAATAATTCTCACTGAAAACTAACTGGAAAGTGATAGAAAGATTTCCTTAAAACCTAGGTGGTTAGAAAGATCCACACATAATCAGGTAGGAAGGGAAGAAAAGTGATCATGATGGGATCATTGCCCCTGGGAATGGACTTGGGAAAAGGACAATTTAAATAGATAGTGCAGGGACCCACCCTGGGAGTGAACAGTAAGAGCCACCATTTTGGGTAGCCCAATCCTGCAATCCTAAATAGGAGAGAAAAGTCCCCTTGGCTGTTTGGAGGACCACTGAGACTAGCAGGACGGCTGGGGAAAGCCTAAACTCCTCTCATGAGGATCAAATGCAAGCTAGTTTAAGCCTGAGACTTGTCAGAAAGGGCAGATTGAACCACTGGAATGATGGCTGGCTGACTCACTTCCTGCGACCTCCTCTTTGCTTAGTGAACACTCCAGCCATGCTTATTCCAAATCACAGCATGGCATTAAATCTAGGTCTAACATGGGTGGGGGAAAAATTCCAACCTGGAACACAGAGGCAACAAGGCACCTGGGCAGAACCTGGGTGGGGTGTTAGTGACCATCATTGGCACTTACTCAGGCAGTACATCAGAAGCAGCTCAGAAATCTGGTGGTGGCTGTTCCCCAACAGCTCATGCCCTGATATACATCGACAGTTGAGACGGGCCTTGCCTGTACTACAGTGGAATTCCACAACAGGATGGAGGTGATGGAGGCTCCAGGGAGTGATTGGCTATGACAGAGAAGGGGACTTGGACTCAAGACTGTGTCCTAGCAGAGTTAGGGAAAATTGCTATAGGCAATGCATTAGAGACAGCTCAGACTTCTGTCTGTGGGTGACACCAGCTGAGAGCCTTCATGTGCCCACTACCGTTGGTACTCCACCCTGCCCATCACAAGGGTCTCAAAGCATAGAGAGAAAAAAGTACACAATTAAAGAAAACAGAGCCAACTTAGGCCCGACCCTCAGGGCTTCTGCTTTAGCACCCTGGGGTCAAACTCCACCCCTGACAGGGCAGTGATGGCCATTGAGCAGAGAGGACATCCTTCCTCACACAGGTATCAGCTCCAGCCCATCCCTACCAAGGTGATAGCTGCTAGTATACAATGAGGAAAATTGTGAAAGGCATCCACATCAAATCCAGCTCTCCTACCAAAGGCAACGAAACCACAGTCTACATAGGGAGGCTTCCACATAAGAACACATCTTCAAGACCACAAAAAGTAACTCTTTCACCTAAGTTCATGGAAGCAGAGAAAGCTAAACAAAATGAGAAGGCAGAGGAAAAACTCTTAAGGGCAAAAGAAAACTAAAAATAAGTAATGAAACAAATAAACAATTTACTAGATAAAGAATTCAAAGCACTGGTGATGAGGTTAATTGAATTAGGGAAAAGAATGTAAACACCGAGAAAATTAACAAGGAAATAGTAAACATAAAAAAGACCCAATCAGAAATAAATAAAATAGCAACTGAAATTAAAACACACACTAAGGAGTTCCTGCTGTGGCTCAGCAGTTAACGAACCTGACTAGTATCCATGAGGATGTGGGTTGTAACCCAGAACATGCTAAGTGGGTTAATGATCTGGTGTTGCTGTGAGCTGTGGTATAGGATGCAGGTGTGGCTCAGATCCCACACTGCTGTGACTGTAGCCATGCTGGCAGATGCAGATCTGATTGAACCCCCAGCCTGGAACTTCCAAATGCAACAGGTGTGGCCCTAAAAAGAAAAAAAAAAGCACACTGGAAGGAATGAATAGAATACTAATAATACAGAAAAACACATAAATAAGCTGGAAGAGAGAATAATGAAAATCACCCAATCAGAACAGAAAAAACTATGCAGTATCTGAGCCATGTCTGTGACCTACACCACAGCTCACAGCAATGACTGATCCTTAACTGACTAAGACCAGGGATCAAACCCAAATCCTTATGGATACTAGTTGGGTTCGCTACCACCGAGCTACAGTGGGAACTCCAATTTTTTAATAACTTTTAATGGAATATAACCTATCTGGATCTCCCATACTTTTAACGGAGTATAATCTATAAAAATATTGAATTACTATGCTGTAAACCTGAAAACCTGAATACTATAAACCAAATATACCACAATAAAAAATAAGTTGAAAAATTCTTACTGTTTTTATATATAAATACAATACATAACAAATATACAGTATATTTATTATATTAATCTTCACAGAAGCTAATAGGGAAAAGTATATATAAAGACTTTTTTTTTGGCTTTTTAGGGCCACAACCATGGCATATGGAGGTTCTTAGGCTAGGGATCTAATTGGAGCTACAGCTGCCAGTCTATGCCACAGACATAGCGACTCCAGATCCAAGCTGCGTCTGTGAACTACACCACCATTCAAGGCAACAGCAGATCCTTAACCCACTGAGTGAGGCCAAGGATGGAACCCACAACCTCATGGTTCCTAGTCAGATTTGTTTCCACTGCGCCACAATGGGAACTCCTGTAACAACTTTTCATGGAGGGTGACAATGAGAAAAAAATATTGATAAACACTGTATTAAACAAAAACAAGAAAGAGCTTTCTGCACTGAAGAAACATCCAAGTAAAACTTAACCAAGGGTTGACTTCTTTAAGTGGCATTTTTTAAGTAGACTGTAAGCACAGCTTGGAAAATATGATAGGCACAGAGGAACATAAGCAAGAGATGGTTCCTGGATTATCAACTTCTTCAAAATTGAAAAAAAAAATTCTATCATTTTTTTAAAATCTTTAAAGTTTTACATTAGTCTTCTCATCAGCGCTAGCAAATGAATAGCCATTTAATGTACACATACAACTTATTGAAATAATAACTATAGTTTTACTTTTTAAAACTGCATAGTTGTAAAGAATTTGTTTTAGTTTGAAAAAAATACAATTAGATTCAAAGAGATATCGCTGTTGTCTCATGAATCACAAATTCATTTATTTGGAGCTACTTTTAAGAGCAGACTATTTTCTCTTGATATAATCCATTCAGTTGCAGGCAACTTTGCACAAGCCTCAAAGGCCCTATGTACTCATAATAAGTGAGCCCTCTCCACAACTCAAGTGCAATCAGAGACATGACTCAAACATTTGAAAATATTTTCTTTGGATTGAGGACTTACATTAACTTCCCCATCCCTAAACTTACTCTCCCATTGCATTGACTTTCACTATTCTGCCAATCAAATCAACACATTTCAATACTTGTCTTGGAATCCTGGAACACTAAAATGTTACATCTATTTCTGTGACATTCTTACTACTTGTCAAAGACAGTAAATCAAGTGATATTTTTTAAAATCTCAACCACTTATTCTTTTGGTAACATGTGACAGATCTTATTATTCATTAAAATGTCTGATTTTTTTTTTACATTTTGTGGCACTGCATTTTCTAGATTCCTCTTTAACCAATCTTAGTGCTTTTTTGAATTCCCTTTTCTTAGCCCTTCTGTTCTAAATGCATTACATTTTTCTGTCTATAGACATTTTCACCAAATTGCATGAGTTCAACACATCATATACAAAATGTATGCTAATGTATAAGGTGCTAGGTATACAAAGATAGGCTGAATATAATCCTGCCTTCTAGAAGCTCTGTTAAGATCTTTCCTAAATGTCATACATACATTTCCAACATAATCTTAGAAATAGTCACTTTCAAACTTTGTAAACCCCTCAAGCTTACTATATAAACACATTGATTTTTTTTGACCCTAAAACATACTCTTCTTCCTTGATAAAGGGCACAGTACCCACCACAATAACTATAAGTTAATTTTCTCTTTTGTCTCTTCCTTAAACCTTATGAGAATCATAAAATTCAATTTATTTCAAAATTAAATCACATTATTCAAGAGTACAATAATAGTTTTAGAGACTCACTGTTAGTTTCAAATCCTGGTTTCTCCACTTATAACTTGCGTGGTCTTTAACAGGACAGATAAAATCCTTGTATCTCAATTCCCATATTGATACAATGGAAATACCCTCTAAATCTACTTAAAATAGCATGTGAAGAGCATAGCACATAGTATGTACTGAATGCATTTTTGTTTTCCCTTTTCCCAAATGTTTCTCCTTTTCTCATGTCACTGACATAGATTCTATTCTTATTTAGTGCTACCTGGATATTTTGGCACAGATTTACATGCTTTTATTCTCTATCAACATTTATACAAATACCACTATATTATTTATTATTCTGCTGAAAGGTTTCTAGAATTATCAACTGCTCAGAAGAAAAGTATTAATTCCCATAGCACACCACATAAGAATTTATCACATCATATAGTCTTCTGTATATAACCAGCAGAGTATAGTTTTAAACATACAGCAGATATTTCACAAATGTCTTCTGATTTTGCTTAGATCCCTTTGTCAAAACTTGTGTTTTATAAAGGCCATGTTTTATCTTTTGTTAAGCCTGGATAGTGATGATGGTGATGGTGGTGGTAATTAGTGATAATAATAATACTAATAACAATGGGATGTAAGCAGACTTTCTCATTGAGCTTCATCTCACATGTAGTCCTGTGGTTAATATGACCTCAGTAACTATAGGAATATACAGATTCCTACTGTTATTCTCATGTGACTGTAGATTCCAACATTTGGTCACTGGATGTAAAATTTAGTACTACAATAATTTTTGAGAAAAAAATCTATCTTGCTTGTGAACTGAAGGATTATGTACCACCTTTCCGTTTCTTCCATATTTAACACAATATGGCAATTTTTCTTTCTAATTTTTATTGTAATGTTAACAGAACTCATTTTCTGATTGTCACATGTTCTTAAATTCTAATTAAATCAATTTACTTGGTAACATCAGTAATTTGTAAATACGAGTTGCTTCATAAATGACTAAAAGAGATTTAATAGACTGTGAAAACACCTGGTAGTCAAATTATCACCATTTTCAGCTCTAAAGGAGATATTTTCCTCAATGATCAAATAAGGATCTCTTGAAGTATTTTATTATATGGACTCTAGGAGATAAAATTTAATTTCTTTTTTTTTTTTTTTGTCTTTTTGCCATTTCTTGGGCTGCTCCCATGGCATATGGAGGTTCCCAGGCTAGGGGTATAATGGGAGCTGTAACTGCCAGCCTACGCCAGAGCCACAGCAACGCGGGATCCGAGCCTCATCTGCGACCTACACCACAGCTCATGGCAACGCTGGATCGTTAACCCACTCAGCAAGGGCAGAGATCGAACCTGAAACCTCATGGTTCCTAGTCGGATTCGTTAACCACTGTGCCACAACGGGAACTCCATAAAATTTAATTTCTAAAGTTTTATATATTGTTTGTACCTTTTATAACTTCAATTTTGATTTTCATAAGCACAGAATGTTGCTTATTTTTGAGGTGGAAAGTTAATTTATAATTTTTATAATTTTATTCACACAGATAAAATAGAACGTGTGGTTTCTTATCAAACTGATATAGTTGTTTATGGTATGGGGTTTTTTTTAGCTTTATTCCACTGTTTATTAAACATATTCTCCAGGCAGATCAAAATAATGGTAAAGTTGAAACCACATCCTGAAATTTAACCATGTGTCAAATTAAAGACAGAGGAAAAAATAACAAAAGTAACATGAGAAAAGTAAAAGCAACAGGGGAAACACAACAAATAATATACAAGGGACTCGCCATAAAGTTATAAGCAGATTTTTCAGCAAACCAAAGGGAGTGGTACAATATATATACATAAAGAGATGTAAAAGGGAAAAACCAAAATGTCATATTTCTACCCAGAAAATATCATTCAGATTCAATGGAGAAATCAAAAGCTTTATAGATAAGCAAAAGCTAAGAGAATTCAGCACCACCAAACTAGCTTTAAAAAAATGTTTAAGGAATTTCTCTAGGTAGAAAAGACCACAACTAGAAACAAGAAAATTATGAATGGGAAAAGGGAAAGCTCACTGGTAAAGACAAACATAAGGTAAATTTAGGAAAACATACACCAGAAAATATGATATCAAACCAGCAATCATGAGAAGAGGAGAATACAAATGAAGGATATTGGGAAGGCATTTGAAAATTAAGAGACCTGCAACTTAAAACAATCTTGTGTAGATAGATAGATAGGTAGATATATAGATAGATAAATAGATAGAAAGCTATATCAAAACCTAGTGGGAATTGCAAACCAAAAAACTACAATAGACAGAAACAAAGAAATGAAAAAGCAATACAAACACAACACGAAAGATAGACATCAAATCACAAGACTAAAGAACAAATGGGGAAGGGAAGAAAAAAAGACCCACAAAATCCAAAACCAATAAGAAAATAGCAGTAGGTACAAACATATTGATAATTTCCTTGAATGTAAATGGATTAAATGTTCCATCAGAAAAACATAGACTGACTTAATGGATACAAAACAAGACCTGCATATTTGCTATCTACAAGAGATCCGCTTCAAATCCAGAGACACATACACACTGAAAGTGAGGGATATAAAAATGTATTTCATGCAAATGAAAATCAAAAGAACACTGGAGTAGCAATACTCATATTAGAAATATAGACTATAAAATAAAGACTGTTCCAAGAGATATAGAAGGACACTAAATAATCATCAAGTGATCAATCCAAGAAGAAGATATAACAATATTAATATATATGCATCCAGCATAGAAGCAGAACAATATATAAGGCAAATGCTAACAGCCATAAAAGGAGAAATTAGCAGTAAAACAATTGTAGTGGGAGACTTTAACATCCCACATACATAAATTAATAGATCATCCACAAAGAAAATCAATAAGGAAACACAAACTTTAAATGAAACATTATACTAGATGGACTTAATTGATGTTTATAGAGTATTCCATCAGAAAGCAGCAGATATACTTTTTTATCAAGTGCATATAGATAGATCACCTTTGGCCCCAAATCAAGCCTTTGTAAATATAAGAAAATTGAAATCATATCAAGCATCTTTTTCAAACAAAATGCTATGAAATTAGAAATAAATTACAAGGAAAAAAACTGTAGGAAAAAACTCACAAACATGTGGAAGGTAACATGTTACTGAAAAACCAATGCATCACTGAAGAAATCAAATAGGAAATCAAAAAATACTTACAACGGGAATTTCATTGTGGCTCAATGGTTTAAGAACTCAACATGGTATCTGTGAGGATGCAGGTTTTTCATACGTGGCATTGCTCCATGGGTTAAAGATCTGGTGTTTTTGCAAGCTGCAATGTAGGTCACACATGCGGCTCAGGTCTGGTATTGCTGTGACTGTTTAATAGGCCCCAGATGTAGCTTTGATTTGACCCCTATCCTGGGAAATTCCATATGCTTCTGGTGCAGTCATAAAAGAAAAAAATATCTTGGAGACAAATTAAAATGAAACACGATGATCCAAAACCTATGGGACATAATAAAAGCAGTTATAAGAGAGAAGTTCATAGCAATACCATCTTACTTCAAGAAAGAAGAAAAACCTCGAATGAACAACTTAACATTACACCTAAAGCCACCAGAGGACAAACAAAATCCAAAGTTAGTAGAGTAAAAATAAAATCAAAAAGATCAGAGCAGAAATAAATGAGATAGATATGAAGAAAACAATAGGAAAGATCAATGAAACTAAAAGCTCTTTCTTTGAAAAGATACAGAAAATTGATAAACCTTTAGCCAGACTCACCAAGAAAAAAAAGGAGGGAGAGGAATCAAATCAAATCTAGTAGGTTATTACGTTCCTTTGTATTTTGGAACAGAAATTACAGCGATATCCTTTTGGATCCACCTCCTAGAGTAATGGAAATCCAGATGAAATTAACAAAAGTGACCTAATCAAACTTAAAAACAAAGGAAACCATAAGCAAAATGAAACAATAAGCAAAAAAAACAAACAACCCAGAATTGGAAAATTTTTGCAAGCAAAGCAACCAACGAGGTATTAATCTCCAAAATATACAAACACTTCATGCAGTTCTATACCAACAAACTATATAAACAAATAAAAATATCGGTAGGTCTTAACAGACATTTCTCCAAAAAAAAATAACACCTGGCCAAAAAAAAAAAAAAATTAAAAGTTGCTCAACATCACTAATTATTAGATAAATGAATATCAAAACTCCAATGAGGATTTTGTCAAAGGCTTTTTCTGTGTCTATTGAGAGGATCATATGGTTTTTATTCTTCAGTTTGTTAATGTGATGTATCACAACTGACTGACCTGCTCTTATTGAAGAACGCTTGCAACACTGGGATAATACCCGCTTGATCATAATGTACAATCCTTTTAATGTATTATTGGATTTGGTTTTCTAGTATTTTGTTGAGGATTTTTGCACTGATGTTCATCAGTGAAATTGGCCTGTAGTTTTCTCTTTTTGTGGTATCTTTGTCCGGTTTTGGTATCAGGGTGATGGTGGCCTCATAGAATGAGTTTGGGAGTGTTCCTTCTCTGTGATTTTTTGAAATAGTTTCAGAAGGATAGGTGTTATCTCTTCTCTAAATTTTTGTTAGAATCTGCCTGTGAAGCCATCTGGTCCTGGACTTTTGTTTGTTGGAAGTTTATTACCACAGTTTCAATTTCAGTATTTGTGATTGGTCCATTCATCTTTTCTATTTCATCATTATTTAGTCTTGGAAGATTGTACTTTTCTAAGAATTTATCCATATCTTCAAGGATTTCCATTTTACTGAATATAGTTGCATATAGTTGTCTCATATGATCCTTTGTATTTCTGTGATGTCCATTGTTACTTCTTTTTCATTTCTAATTTTTTGATTTGAGTCCTCTTTTTTCTTGCTAAGTCTGACTAAGGGTTTATCAATTATGTTGATCTTTTCAAAGAACCAGCTTTGCATTTCATTGATCTTTTCTATGGTTTTCTTCATTTCTACTTCATTGATTTCTGCTCTGATCTTTATGATTACTTTCCTTCTACTAACTTTAGGTTGTGTCCGTTCTTCTCTTTCAAGCTGCTTTAGATGTAAAGTAAGCTTGTTTAATTGAGCTTTTCCTTGTTTCCTTAGGTAGGCTGTATAGCTATAAAGTTTCCTCTTAGAACAGCTTTTGATGTATCCAATAGGTTTTGGAGTATTGTATCTTTGTTGTCATTTGCTTCTAGGTATTTTTTAATTTCCTCTTTGATTTCTTCAGTGATCCGTTGTTGTTTAGTAGCCTGTTGTTTAGTATCCACTTGTTTGTTTGTTTTTGTTTTTTTTTTTGCAGTTTTTTTCTTGTTGTTGATTTCCAGTCATACAGTGTTGTGATCAGAAAAGATGCTTAATATGATTTCAATTTTCTTAAAGTTACCGAGGCTTGATTTGTAGCCAGGATGTGATCAATCTTAGAGAACATTCCCTGTGAACTTGAGAAGAATGTCTATTCTGTTGCTTTTGGATGGAATGTCCTACATATACCTATTAAGTCACTCTGGTCTAATGCTTCATTCAGGGCCTGTGTTTCCTTATTGATTTTCTGTGTGAATGATCTGTCCATTGCTGTATGTTGGGTTGACAAAATCCAACACCCATTTCTGATAAAAACTCTTCAGAGAATGGGCATAGAGGGAACCTACCTCAACATAATAAAGGCCATATAAGACAAACCCACAGCTAACATCATTCTCAATAATGAAAAGCTGAAAGAATTCCTGCTGAGATCAGCAACAAGACAAGGATGTCTGCTGTCACCACTACTATTAAACATAGTTTTGGAAGTCCTAGCCACAGCAATCAGAGAAGTAAAAGAAATAAAAGGAATCCAAATTGGAAATGAAAAAGTAAAACTATCACCATTTGCAGATGACATGATATTATACCTAGAGAATCCTAAAGACTCTACCAGAAAACTGTTAGAGCTCATCCATGAATTTGGCAAATCACAGGATACAAAATTAATACACAGAAATTGAGGACATTTCTATATACTAACATGAAAGAGCAGAAAGAGAAATTAGGGGAGAAATCCCATTTACCATTGCATCCAAAAGAATTAAATACCTAAGAGTAAACCTACCTAAAGAGACAAAAGAGCTGTACTCTGAAAACTATAAGACACTGATGAAAGAAATCAAAGATGACACAAATAGATGGAAAGATATACCATGCTCTTGGATTGGAAGAGTTAATATTATCAAAATGACTATAGCACCCAAGGCAATCTACAGATTCAATGCAATCTCTATCAAATTACCAAGGACATTTTTCACAGAACTCAAAAAAAAATATTTTAAAGTTTGTTTGGAAGCACAAAAGACCCAGAATAGCCAAAGACATTCTGAAAAAGAAAAATGGAGCTGGAGGAATCAGGCTCCCGGACTTCAGACTATACTACAAAGGAACAGTCATCAAAACCATATTGTACTGGTACAAAGACAAAAATATAGATTAGTGGATCAGGATAGAAAGCCCAGTATTAAACCCATGCACCTATAGCCAACTAATCTAAGACAAAGGAGGCAAGAATATGCAATGGAGAAAAGACAGCCTGTTCAATAAATGGTGCTGGGAAAACTGGACAGTCACATGGAAAAGAACGAAATTAAAACACTTCCTAATACCATACATAAAAATAAACTCCAAATGGATTAAAGACCTAGATATAAGACCAGATACTATAAAACTCTTAGAGGAAAACATAGGCCAAACACTCTCTGTCGTAAACGACAGCAACATCTTCTCAGATCCACCTCTTAGGGTAATGACAGTAAAAACAAAAATAAACAAATAGGACTTAATTAAACTTAAATGTTTCTGCACGGCAAAGGAAGCCCTAAACAAAATGAAAAGACAACCCACAGAATGGGAGAAAATATTTGCAAATGAATCAACTGACAAGGGATTAATCTCCAAAATTTATAAACACCTTTTGCACCTCCATACCAAAAAAACCAAACAACCTTCTGCAGCTCTATACCAAAAAAAGCAATCAATCAAAAATGGGCTGAAGATCTAAAAATACAATTCTTCAAAGAAGACATATGAATGGCCAAAATCACACAAAAACATGTTCAACATCACTCATCATTAGAGAAATGCAAATCAAAACCACTATGAGGTACCACCTTACACCAGACAGAATGACCATCATCAAAATGTCTACAAATAATAAGTGCTAAAGATGGTGTGGAGAAAAAGGAACTCTAGTACACTGTTGGTGGGATTGTAAATTGGTGCAAACACTGTGGAAAACAGTAGGGAGATTCCTCAGAAAACTAAAAATAGAACTACCATTTGATCCAGATATTCCACTTCTATCCAGAGAAATCCATGACTCGAAAAGACACATGTAGTCCAATGTTCATGGAAGCACTATTTGCAATAGCCAGGACATGGAAACAACCTAAATGTCCATTGACAGTGGAGTGGATCAAGAAGATGTGGTACATATACACAATGGAATATTACTCAGCCATTAAAAGGAATGAAATTCCTGCATTTTTAGCAACATGGATGGACCTAGAAATTATCATGTAAGTGAAGTCAGCCATACAATGAGACACCAACATCCAATGCTTTCACTGACATGTGGAATCTGAAAAAAGGACAGACTGAACTTCTTTGCAGAACAGATACTGACTCACTGACTTTGAAGAATTTATGGTTTCCAAAGGAGAAAGTTCAGGAGGAGGGATGCGACAGGGTTGTGGGATGGAAATCCTATAAAATTGGATTGTGATGATCATTACATCTATTTATAGTACAACTATAAATGTACTAAATTCATTGAGTAATAATAATAATAATAATAAACTCCAATGAGGTATCACCTCAGACCAGTTAGAATCTCTATCATCAAAAGTTTACAAACAATAAATGCTGGTGTGAGTAAAAGGGAAGCCTCCTACACTGTTGGTGAGAATTTAAATTGATAAAAATCATTATGGACAAGAGTATGGAAGTTCCTTAGAAATCTAAATATTGAATCACCATATGATACAGCAAACCCACTTGTAATGTATCCAGAGAAAACTATAGTTCAAAAAGACATGTGAACCTCAAGGTTCATTGCAGCACTGTTTAACAATAGCTAAGACATTGAAGCAAACTAAATGTCCATTGACAGAGAAATGGATAAAGGATATGTGCTATGTATGTACAATGGAGTATTATTCAGCCATCAAAAAGCATGAAATAATGCCATTTTCAGCAACATGAATAGATTTAGAGATTATAATTAAAGTGAAGTATGTCAAAGACAAATATACAATATCACATATATGTGGTATATAATTGAAAATGATATGAAGGAACTTATAGAACAAAACATACTTAGAGATTTTGAACTAAAAATTATGGTTGTCAAGGGGGAGAGGTGGTAGGGAGATATAAATTAGCAGTTTGGGATTAACATATACACACACTAATTATAAAATAGATAACAACAATGACCTACTCTATAACACAGGGAAATCTACCCAGTATCCTCTAATAACCTATACTGGAATAGAATCTGAGGAAGAATAGATATATGTGTGTGTGTATCTATCTGTGTGTGTGTGTATATCTGATTCACTTTGCTATATACTTGAATCTAACACAACATTTTAAGTCAACTGTACTCCAGTAAGTTTTTTTTTAGATGCTTTTAGCAATAAATTGATATTATTTATTAAAAAGTACTAAGTATTTATACTAAGTCTCATGAATGAATTGTCCACAACTGGTCCTCTCACATCCTTACAAATTCTAGACCTCTCAGTGATTGCAATATAAAATGCATTTCTTTGCTAAAAATTTGGTTTTGGGGTTAACCATATGTACTACATGCAAGATATTTTAGAAGAATGCAAATGCATTTTTGTAGTTTATAATAACATTGACTAAACTTGTATTATTCTTAAAATATTTTAAAAATTATTCCTATATTATACCCATACACTCACACATATATATATTATAGATATATGTAATAAGTGTAAGTCATATTCTTGTATATCTGAATCTGGAAATATAAACTGGAATTGATTTTTATTATTACATATTCAAATATAGAATTTATGATGACACTTTTTAAAACTTAGTAGAGTAATGAGTATAGGGATTGAAAATAAAATATAAACTTTGGAATAGAAGTATTAATATGCCTATTCAAGTGTTTTGACGACAAGAATAAGAAAACTCCGACTTCCCTGGGCTTAAATAATACAGAACAATTTATATTCATAGTGCCAGATTCCAGGAAAACTATAATTCAGAATTTGTTAATTTAGCAGCATTATCTACCATCCTTCCAACTTCAGTGGTTCAATTTGTCCTTAGGCTCCCTGCTACTATAACCTCAAGATCACAGATACACTTACAGGCCTACGATACAGATATGATAGTGTTCTATCAGAAAAAGAGAGGTTTTTGTCTTCACTATTGAACTGTATATGAGCTAAGAAACAGTTTCAAGCAGCTTTCAGAGGATGTTTTTATTTCATTAGCCAGGATTGCATCACATGCCCAAACTAAACCAATGTTTGACAATAGGAGTGAGCCACAAAAATGGGCTTCTTAAACTACTTGTGATTTACCTTTAAAACTTGAAATTATCTCTGAATAATAGAAGGGGGAAATGGAATACTTTGAACTCATTTGTGACTGCAACTATAAGGGAGATAATGAATGTTGGCAAACAATATTTGCTACTCATTTGTTTTCATGAAAAATAGTTGTGCATTAGCCCTTCATGTAGCTACAGTGAAACTTTGAAAATATTACATGATTTTTAAAATGTGTCATTTTACTACATTCTTGGAAACAAAAAATATGACATTTTTCCATGAATGGCTAGGAATTTCATATAAAATAATTGGAATGATATCTATAAAAATAATGTGATTTTAAACTACAGTTGATAAGTGCTATCCCAGGTACTGATTGTAGTTACACTTATGAATTTGCATTGTGAAAAGAGTGAGTTTTCAGTTAGAGTATTAACTTAATTCTGGAGCTTACATACCAAGAAATATTTTAAAATATACATGGTTTATGGGTTTATAAAAATTGTCCAACATGAACTGTTCAGGTGAAAACTTTAGTAATTTCTATATTTTTCCTTATAATTAGGGATATAATATATTATTTGTAGATGGTTTTCTTTTATGATATATTTTTAATGTTTTTACTAAGTAGTATTTGAGAATAAAATATTTAGAAATCAAAGCAAATGCTGAGGAAATGCTAATACAGCAAAAGGTAAAATAAGGACATAAGATTGGGAGCAATCTTACTGGCTTACCTAGAACTTTATATTTAATCTGATTTATGTTTATAAAAACTGTTCAACAGTTTCCTGTTATACTACTTATTTATAAATCTACTCATAGCAAAATAATCATTCAACAAATGCCTTGGTATACTGTGTTTCTCAATATCTGTTCTTAAGTATTTTTTAATCTATAAAATACAAATTAAAATCAAAATGAAATATCACCGCACAGATGTCAGAATGGCTATCATCAAAAAGTCTACGAATGACAAATGTTGGTGAAGATGTGGGAAAAAGGGGACACTTGTACACTGTTAGTAGGAATATAAATTTGTATAGCCATTGTAGCAAACAATGTGGAAGTTTCTCAAAAAACTAAAAATAGAACTACCATATAACCCAGCAATTCCATTCCTAGGTATATATCTTGAAAAAAAAAAGAAACCCTAATTTGAAAAGATAAAGGCACCCCCATGTAGCACTATTAGCCAGATATGTAAGCAACCCAGTGTTCATCAACAGATGATAAAGAAAATGTGGTATACATGTACAATGGAATATTACTCAGATGTAAAAAAAGGATGAAACTCTACCACTTGCAGCAATGTGGATGGACATAAGGAATATTATGCTAAATGAAATAAGAAAAATATTGTATAATTTCACTTATTTGTGGAATATTAAAAAAAAAATACAAGTGAGTATGTATGCAGAACAGAAAGACACATAGATATAAAAACCAAACCAGTGGTTGCCAGTGGGGAGAGGAAAGGGGGCGCAAATTAGAGGTAAGGGATTAAGAGATACATCTACTATGTATAAAATAAGTAAATAGCAAGGATATATTGTATAATTCAAGGAATTATAGCCATTATCTTGTAGTAACTTTTAACGGAGTATAATCTATAAAAACACTGAATCACTATGCTGAATACCTTTAATATAATATTGTAAATTAACTATACTTCAATTTTTAAAAAGTATCATCTATCATTATATCATAATCTTCACCATCATCTTCATCCTAATCTGGTGGCATAATATATATTATGTATATTTTAGAGGAAAAGATGGGTTTTCTTTGGGGCAGTTGGGCCTCTATTTATAAAAAATAGTTTTGTGGCTATATTTAGATATGTCAAGTCCATCTATCATTTTGAGATAACACTGAACAAAGAGGAGCAGGTTTTGTTTCCAGTAATACAAGGTATATTGTATGGTTTTTTAAAAGAGTATTTTCTTGTAATAATTTTTCTTTCCAAAACATGTTTTTAATTTAGATTGAATGACTGACCCCAAAAAGCTTTGTTATGTGTTTATTTTTCTTTGTTGGTATGTTTTGGTTTGTAAAGTGTATGCATTTTGGTACTTGTGAGTGTATGTGTATTTGTGTGTATGTCTAATGTCAGTCACATTAGGAAGACATTTTTTTTAGGGCTGCACCTATGGTATATGGAAATTACCGGGCAAGAGGTCAAATCAGAACTGAAGGTGCCAGCCTACACCACAGCCACAGCAATACCACATCCGAGCTGCATCTGCAGTCTAAAACACAGCTTGCAGCAATGCTGGATCCTTAACCCACTGACTGATGTCAGAGATTGAACCTGCATCCTCATGGATACTACTCAGGTTCTTAATCCACTGAGCCACAAAAGGAACTTCAGGAAGACACTTTTAAGAGTAAAATTAGGAAGAGACTTTTCCAGGACAAAGCCCTGGCTTGATTTTTTCTTTACTTTTGGCTAAAGAAAGAAAGAAAGAATAAAACCATAAAAGACCTCACTGATTTATTACTACACTACCTGAACTACCATTACTTACGTCTGAATAAATTCCCCAAGAGAAACATATGAGTGTCTGTTGTCATTGTATGTTGAGACTTGGAGGTCTGGCCAAGGGAAAAGGAGATCTCTATGGAAGTCCCCTGTCAGGCATACTGAGAGGAAAAATGGAACTGAGGAAGGAATTCTGGTAAATTTGACTCTGACAAGTGAGGAAGTTTTCAGTGAAATTAAAAAATGAGATTAACCAGCAGAAGAGGATATGAGGAGGCTATTGAAGATTTGAGATTTTGCAAAGTTATTGGCATGTGAAAGAGAATGGTGATAAAGAGAAATTATACATAGAAATATACAAATGGACATCTATATCATGTTTATAATTTTAAAGTACTTTCTAAGATATAAAATTTTGATTTTTTGTTGAACTAGATATAGTACTCAATGTGAATTTCCTATGTTTTCTCTTGAAGTAAATGACCTCAAAATGAAGTGCTTCATGCAAAAAATTGAGCATAATTACACACGAGAGCATAATTTACTTCATTATTATACAACATAATGTTTAAAGTGAGGGTGGAGGGAGTACAGCATTTTGAGACTTAGATTTCTTGGTGAAAGATTCAAAAGCAAAAGGTATTAAAGTAGCAGATTTACCTGAAGAAGTAGAAGAATTTATTACACAATAGAGGAATTACTGTTTTGTTAATAAATTTTACGGAGTATAGGTGACCCACAATGCTATGCTAGATTCAGGCACATAGCAAAGCAAACCAGCCAAATATATATATGACTTCCTTGAGCATGTCCATTCCATTTCATTTTTCATCCAATGGATTTCATTAAAGGAGAGCATTTAAAGCTATGTTCCCACTGAAGATTATTTGAGATAACCATACATCCTCTTTTAGATTCCATGTAAAGAATGCTTGGGTGAAGAGTCCTTAAGAGTTTTAGAATGCATATGAAGGTGTGTAATGCATCTTGTGAACTCTGACTGCCTACGTGGGTGCACAATCACTGAGGATCAGCATATCAAGAGCAGGTACCTATTCTCAACGATTATTTTTCCATTGTGGCAGAGGTGAATGTGAGTGAGTACAATCCTCCAAATATGTACTAAAGCACTTACTTACTTAAGAAATGTGAAGAATCAAAAAATGGTATAATGTAATTAAAGACCAAGAAACTGAATAAGGAGTTTTAGCAAGAAATTAAGGGTGGAGAAAATTTTAGCAAAGTTTTGGATTGGCAGAAACACCTAGAATTGCATCTGGTTCCTAATTAACAGAAATAATCTATGTACCATTCATTCAATGGTGTCCTCTTTGCTGTGAATATATTTTCATTCTCGCTCAGCAGCATAGTTTTAAGATATTGGCAGTATTCTATCTATATTCAGTTTTATATGCACTGCCCAATATTATTCATTTAGTATACACCAAGTTAGAGCAATTATTTAGAAGTATAATTCATTTGTACACACATTTTATGATTGAGTATAGTAATGCCTTTTTACCCAGAAAGCAAGTTTCCGGAAAAATCAATTTATTGAGTTCCCTTTACAGGGCTAATTTTTTTTTATTAAGTGACAGGTGAATTTATTGCTGTCTTGGATCACCTATAAATAGTGATTACCAATGATTATTACAGTTATCTTCTCAGAGTTTCTTGGTGAATGTAGTAATAAAATGACCAACTTTGTCTAGTTTTTACTCACATATGTGCTTTAGAATTCTCACTCTACTACTCAGCCATGAATTCTTGGTAAGTAATCTAGGAAGACTACTTGAGTTTAGTGCTCAGAATTATATATCCTCATAAGCTGGTCTATTTTCTTGAAATTACACTACTCAACCAAGTGTCTACTTTTTCTTGGTTCAGTGTATTACAAAGACACTCCTTAGAACAGACTCTGGTTGAAAGCTTCCTATCAATTCTCTGGAAATGCTAAAATTTAGGATGAACAGAGTAAGGATATGAACCCAGGTCATTATAAGAAAACACTTGCCATTTAGCTCACTTGAGTAAATAGCCACAGTGTTATGCTTATGGAAACTCTTTAGGATTATGTATTCAAAAGGGAAAAAACCTAGTAGAATATGCTTCTCAGAGGTATGAAGAAGATAAATTGGACAATTCCTTATTTAAAGGGCAACCTTCAAGAACAAAAAATGAAAGGTTAGCTCATAAGGGACTTATTGGAAAATACTTTTTGATAGGAGGCAATCAACTAGAAATGAATATCCCAGGAAATGATGGAAGCTATGAAGCATGAATACATAAAAATCAATTCAAAAGGAGAAATTACTATAAATTATTATAGACTAAGACATTTGCTAGTTTGCTGTTAGAGAACTTTCTTCAGTTTTTCCATTTAAATTATTATTACTATAAATGCTTCTTTACAATTACATATTTTCACAAAACTTTTATTTTCTAAAATCGATAATTTTTCTGAAATCTTTGGAAAGCAGTAATACCTTCATATGCAAATCTCTTTTTTCTTTCTTTTCTTTTTTTTTTGTCTTTTTCTTAGGGCCACACCTGTGGCATATGGAGGTACCCAGGCTGCGGATCGAATTGGAGCTGTAGCCGCTGGCCTATGCCACAGCCATAGCAATGCCAGTTTGGAGCCACATCTGTGACCTGCACCACAGCTCACGGCAACTCCGGATCCTTAACCCACTGAGCAAGGACAGGGATCAAACCTGTGTCCTCATGGATATTAGATGGATTCATTTCTGCTGGGTCATGATGGGAACACCTATGAAAATCTTAATATGTGATTTTCCTTTTATTTTCTCCCCCCAAGAATCTGATTTATAATTTGTTAATGTTTTCCTCAAAATATTCAACATAATCCAGCTGACCTAGATTCCAGCTCCTGCCCTCAAATGTTAATGGAAGATAGCTACTACAATTATAAACTCTTCATTTTCATTCAAAATCATCAGCTGCTTAGGCAAGTTTACCTGAATCCAGCATCCTGCTTATTCAAATTCCCATCACTATTTACTCTTTGGCATGGGTCTCTATAGCCTAGCTAGAAGAAAATGAGGTCATGAGAGTACATTTCATCAAAAGTATCATTTATAGATAAGCAAGTTGAGTACTGAAATATTTCAAAAGAGTATGCCTCAATCCTTAATTTGAGGGGAATATAAAATATTCCTATTAGAGTTCTTACTGTGGTGCAGCAGGTTAATGATCTGGCCTTGTCTCTGCAGTAGCTTTGTCCACTGCTGAGGCTCAGGTTCAATCCTTGGCCTGGTGTAGTGGGTTAAGGACCCTGAGTTGCTGCAGCTGTGGCATAGGTCATATCTGAGGCTCGAATGCTATCACTGTCCCGGGAATTTCCATATGCTATGCGGGTGGAATATATATACATACATATATATATATATATGTATATATATTCCTGTAATTTAACATGTTAGATTTTAATAGAGCTCTATTGTCTTACACATATTTTTACGTTTTTGATATGTTTAATTCCAATTCTGAGTCCTTATTCTGCCAGATAAGGGGAGATATTTAATCTGCTATTCCAGATTTATCCCAAAGTTCTACATAGAGCCATTATGTCAGAGAAGAATCTGTGATTGACAGCAGTCTGCCTTGGCTTATGCTGAAATGTCCACTGAACAGTGGGTAAAACCTTTAGCATATTAGTTCTGATTATTTGAGGCCACCTTTTGGCCTTGGTGCCCATAATCCAGCTTCTGAAGGCATGTCACACAGTCATCCCTCTCTTTTGCTTCAAGACTCCTCACCCTAAATATGTGCCACAGATTTGTAGACACATTTCTCTCTCATTATCCCCTCCCCACTTCTCAATTTTCAATTTATTTTCTTAATAAGCTTTATCCTTCCCGACTCTCTTGCCCTAAAGAGTAGGACAATAAGAATATACTCCCAGAATAATCCCCTCAATAAGTTAAGATTTCTATATAAGTTAGAAATCAAGGCTCTAGGCAACTATTGTTTTTCTGCTCTGCAAAAATTACCTAATGTAAAGAAACATAAGAAACCTGGGTATATGCTTATAATTAAGGAGGAGGAAGAGAAAATAGGGAGAAATCCAGAAACACATTTTTACTTCACTAAATTTCTCTAACATGTACACAATATCTCAATGCTTTAAAAGTTTCTTTAAAGTGTTTTTTTTTCAAGCTGATGTCTACAAGTAAGAGAAATGGTTATGATAAGGCAAATGAAGTCCATACAATATATGACTTATCTAAGCTCAATGGGGAAAACTGGTGAGCAAATTGGTCTGGCCCTTGTGAAATTTATAATATAGTGGTGGAAATAAATATCAAAAATACAGGCATATCTTGGAGATACTGCATTTTGGCTTCCCAGTGCATGTGAAGTTTAATTACTTTTATACTTTACTGTCGTCTATTAAGTGGGCAACAGCATCATGTCTGAAAAATGTATACATCTTGATTTAAATATATTGCTTAAAAAAACTAATCATCATCTGAGCCTTCAGCCAAGTCACAGTAGTAACAAAGATTACTGATCACAGATCACCAAAATAAACATAATAATAATTAAAAAGTTTGAAATATGAGAATTATCAAAGATGTGACACAGAGATACAAAGGAAGCAAATTCTGTTAGAAAAATGGCACTATAGACTTGCTCGATAACAGGGTTACCACAAATCTTCAATTTATAAGAAATGCATATCTGTGAAGCACAACAAAGCAAAATGCAATAAAATGAAATACACTTATATAGAAATTTCCTTGATAAAGAAAAGTACAGTGTAAGAAGACATGGTTTGAGGGTTTCACCAAGATTCTATTTGGTCTGTGGATTAGTTTTGTATTGCTGATTTACAAATTACAATACATTTAAGAGCTTAATACAGCAAAGTTAAGAGTTTAACACAAATTGCACTGGGCTAAAGCAAAGTTATTGGCAGGGCACTGATCCTTTGTGGAGGCTATAGCAAAAAAATATATTTGTTTGACTTTTCTTACATTTAAAAGATACCTTATATACCAAGGCTGGTAATCTACTTTTTCCATCTTCAAAACCAGTAGTATTGCATCTCCCTCCACCATTTTTCCATAGTCAAAGCGACTTCTGGCCATAGTCAGAAAAGGTTCTTAGCTTTTAAGGTTTCACGTCATTAGACTGAACCCACCTGAATAATCCAGGATACTCTCCGCATCTGAAAAATTCCTTTATAATATGAAGTAAAAAAGTCACAGCTCCCAGAAATTAGGATGTGGACATCTTTTGGTGGGGCCGTTATTCTCTCTAAAAAAAACCTGAATTTAAGGTACATTTGAGGCAAAATTGTTTGAGTATTTTTTGCACTATATTAAAAAAAAATATCCTCACGCTAGTTGGAAAGGAATCATATTGACTTTCTTCAAAAGTAAAGTTTTCCCAGTGGCTTACTGCTGTCATATAATTGGTTTTAAACTTTGGATATGGGAAGATTATCCAGGAAGGGCAGAAAATTCATTTCTGGACCCCACTAAATAGTTTGACTAGAGCATAAGAAGGTGAAAATTGACTTTACAAGTTAGGGCAAAGATAACTTTTCAAAGATCTTTTCCTTGGTCTTTAAAAAATAAAATGGAATGAATGCAACCCAATGTGTTTCAAACAGTAATATTAAGGCCCTACATAACTGATTTTTCTGTTGACTATATTGTGTCAATGTGGAATCTTAGAAAGTAGTCTACTGTGGAGTGCTTAATGCTAGCTTTAATCCTAAGCAATTCAGAGAATAATTAGTACCAACAGCCCTAACTCCCTGAGTAAATATTCTAACTGGCATGAATGGTAACTTCTATAAAGAGTTGGTAATACATCTTAAGTATTGAGATAAGAAACAAGAAAATGTGAGAGAAATCACTGAATAAAATTTTGAGGACTTCTGAGTCAAATAATGCTTTGTTTTTCTAAATAACTGCTATTCCCGAGTAAAAATATTATAGTACTGTTTAAAATACAGATAATAGGATTTAATGTGATATAGGTAGGGAGAAGTGTTAGGTCTAATAATGACCTCACAGAAATAAAATGTGTTATAAGTACCACTTGAAAAGTGATCAAAATGTGCTATAAATACTTATTCAAATGAAGTTTAAAGAGATCCCACTTTATAGGAATGTAAGAACAGTGTTTAAAAGGTTTATATAGCAAAGGAAAATGCATTTTATAAAATATTATTAAAAAAATATTTTCATTAAAGCACATGACTAAACCAAGCAACTTAACCTAAACCAGAAATCCTCCACTATGTTAAATCATTTTGGGGAAAAAATGTTGACATAAAAGGAAATAAATGATGCTAGTGTGAAAATCACATTGTTTTTAACAGTGAAGAAAATAAACAGTAGAATACAATAGTAAATTGTTTCATATATTAAAAAGCATTTATATATACCAGAGTATACCCAGTTTACCACCCTAACAGTAACAGTTTATTGAATTCAAGGAAATAAAAGCTAAATCTTTCAAAACTCTGTGTAACTGAAAATAAATTATGTTCTAAAGTATCTTAATCCTCTAGAAATGTAACCAGAGGTGTATTACATGCAATAGTTTTATACTGTCAATATTTTAAACAATCAAAATATGGCTATAACTGGGTTCTGTGATGACAGTTTTGTAATTCTAAAAATATATATCTAGCACAGAGGAGGGAAAAAACCACCAATCATCAGATTATTTTTCGACTCTAAACAGTTTGACTTCCAAAAAACAAAGAAAATATTTATGGAATGAATATAGGACCCACAACCTTGGTTTCCACTTTCAGCATATAGAGTTACTAGAGTTTTCTTAGTAACAAATATTGAGATTATTGATTTTTTTTTCAGACTTCCTCAAGGAAATCTCTTATTTTTTTCAGACTAGGGTTATGGGTTTGTTTGGAAGGAAGACAACAGAGGTAAAGTGCCCTTTTTATAGCATCTTAAGAGTACCATCTATAATACTATAGATGTTGACTTTGATCTCTTGACTGTAGCAGTATTTTTCAGGTTTCCACACCTAAGGTTTCTTTTTTCTCCCTTTCCATACTGTATTCTTCAGAAGAAATTTCATTATGTTTCAACCCACACTCAAGGGTGAGGAGTTATGGCCCACTTCCTTGGGGGCAGAGTGTTTACATGAATTATAGAAATCCTTTTATGCAGGAGATTTGTTTCTTCTCCTCCAATTATCCATCTTACAAAAATATATTTATATCAAAGTATGTACTCATGGATATTCATTTTATACTTATTTTTATAATACAGTACTGCAATACTACTTTATTTATGGTTCATATTGTTCATTGCTGATACACAGAAAAACAATTGACTTTATATATTATCCTTATATCCTGAAACCTTGCAGTAATTAGCTAACAACAGTTCCATGGAACTGATGGGATGAAGATCTGCCTAATTTATGATAGCAAATGAAGACCCTTATTGAACCAGTAGCCTAATTTACCCCTTCTCCTACAAAGGTAGGGGAGCTAAGTCATAACCTGGCCCACTTCTAAGTATTGCTCTTGGTCCTTCCTGGCTGGAAAGCCTGGCTAGAACATCTGGAAGCTATAGCCTAGCAATGCTCAAGCATAGTCCAGCAGGCAGAGTTGATTTACCACAGAGCAAAGCCAGTGACACTTTTTGGCCAGGGAACTTGAGGTGTGATTTAGCTTGAGTCAAGACTGCAAAAAACTTTGCCGGCTTCAGAGTTGGTTCTGCCACCCTGCAGGGGCAGGGGAGATAATTCATAACCTTACCCATTGATGAGTGTAGCTCTCAGCACTGCCTAACCATAAAGTTGGACTGGACCACTTGGAAGCCTTATTATAAGCCAGATCTTCTATTCTACCTGGGAAGGAGAGCAAATTCAGAGTTTTGCCCTCTGCTGAGCATGGCTCCCAGCTCCACCCAATTAGGAACCCAAGCCTGAATACCTAGGAAGCTGCATAACCTAGCAACACTCAGGTGGAGAGCCTGGTCAAAAGCACTGTTCATCAGCAGAGCTAGGCAGGTGGCCCCATTCAGGAAGAGAACTTGGTGTACAGTTCTTTTAGAGTCAAGACCCCAAACAATAAGCATTACTGGACTGAAACCAGTTTTGTCACCTTACCTAGCTGGGCAGGGGAGCTAATTCACAGCCTTACCCATTACCAACAGTAATTTCCAAATCTGCCCAACAAGGAAGCCTGGCCAAAATACTTGGTAAATGGCTGGCCCCAAAAGGAATCAAGCAAAGCGCCTAGCCAATGGATCTGCCTATTTTTAAAAAGGGTGTTTTAACTTTAAGATGTTTTATATAAGCCTCACAAGGGAAAAACCTATAGTAATTACATAGTGGAACATGATAAAAAAAAAGTCAAAGCAGGAGTTCCCATTATGTCTCAGTGGTTAACGAATCCAACTAGCAACCATGAGGTTGCAGGTTCAATCCCTAGCCTTGCTCAGGGGATTAAGGATCTGGCGTTGCCCTGAGCTGTGGTGTAGGTTGTAGACGCAGCTCAGATCCCACATTGCTGTGGCTCTTGCATAGGCTGGCAGCTACAGCTCCGGTTAGACCCCTAGCCTGGTAACCTCCATGTGCCTCAGGAAAGGCAAAAAGAAAAAAAAAAAAGTCAAAGCACACCAATATCAAAAGACACTGAAACACAAAAGCTACCATAAAAGAAAAAAAAAAAAAAAAAAACAGGATGAGAAGGAACAATGAAGCTACAAAATACCCAGAAAGTAATTCAAAAAATTTCAATAGCACATCTTTACCTACAATTACTTTACATTTAAATGGATTAAATTCTCCAATGAAGAGTCAAAGAAAGGCTGAGCAGATGAAAAACAAATTCAATGTTACACTGACTATAAGAGACTCCCTTTAGCCTTAGACACATAGACTGGTTAAGAGTGAAGAAATGGAAGAATGCATTTTAAGCAAATAATAATAAAAAGAAAGCAAAGTAGCTTTAATTGATTAGCCAAGATAGACTTCAAACTATAAGTGGCAAAAAGAAACAAAGTAGGTCATTATATAATGGCAAAAGGGTCATCTATCAGGAAGATATAGCAATTGTGAATATTCATGCATCCAAAATTATAACACCTAAATAAAGGAAAAACTAAGAGAAATAAAAAGGTAAATTAACAGCAATACAGTAGCTGAAACTTTAATATCCCACTCTCAACAATGGATAGATCATGCAGACAATCAATGAGGTTATAGCATAGGATATTTGAACAGTACAGATAAAAGCAACTTATATTTACCTGTTTAGATACATATCTATATATGTCTATATCTATATCCAATATAAATATATCCAACAAAACAAAACACACATTCTTCCCAAGTGTTTGTAGAGCATTTTCTGAATAGATCATATGTTAGACCACAAATCAAGTCTTATCAGATTCAAAAAGATGGAAATCATATATGGAATTAAAAATCAATAATGACGAAAACTGGAAAACTCATGAATGCATACAAATTAAACAACACTCTCCTGAAAATCAATGGATCAAAAAAAGAAATTAAAGGAAAAATTTATAAAGTATGTTGAGACAAACAAAAATGGAAATAGAACATACCACAATGTATGGGATGTAGCAAAAGCAGTCCTTAGAGGGCAGTTCATAGCAATAAACAGCTGTGTTAAGAAGCAAGAAATATATTAAATAATCAACTAAATCTGTGCCTCAAGGAACAAAAAAAGAAAAAAGAAACTAAGTCTAAAGTTAGCAAAAAGTGTAGATATAAATGAAATAGAGAAAAGGAAATCAAAAGATTAACAAATCTGAGAGTGGGTTCTTTGGAGAGAAAAACAAAATTGATAAATGTTTAGGCAGACTAACCAAGGAAAATAGAGAGGATCCAAATCAAAAAAAAAAATTAAAAAGGAGACATTATAATTAAAATCATAGAAATACAAGCTCATAGGAGGTAATTATGAATAATTATATGCCAACAAACTGGACAAGCTAGAAGAAATTGAAATATTCTTAGAAACATACAGCTTATCATGATTGAATCAAGAAACAGAATTTCCAAATAGACCCATTACTAGTAAGAAGATTCAATCAGTAATCAAAGTCCACCAGTAGAGAAAAACACAGGGCCATGTGGCTTCACTGGGAAATCTTCCAATAATATAAGGAAGAATTGATGCAAATCCTTTTAAAATTATTCCCCAAAAAAATCAAGGAGGAGGGAATACTCCCAAATTTATTTTATAAGGCCTACAATATCCTCATCAGTAAGCCAGAAAATACCAGTATAAGAAAAGAAAGCTATGGGACAATACTTCTGATAAATATTTATGTAGATATTTCTAATAAAATGCTAGCAAACTATATTCATCAACGTTCTATAATTCTTCACCATGATAAAGTAGGATTTATCCTTGGGATACAAGGAACATGTGCATATCAATTAATGTGATATTTGACATTAATAGAATAAAAAGAATCTCAATAAGCACAGAAAAAACCTTTTAACATAATTCAACATCTGTTCATGATAACAATGCTTTAAAACTGGGTATAAAAGAAACTTAACAAAATGAAGGCCATATAATTTAAGCCTACAACTAACATCATTCTCAATGGTGAAAACTGAAAGCTTTTCCTCTAAGATCAGGAGCGAGACAAAGGATACTGACTCCCATCACTTCTATTCAACATAGCACTGGGCATCCTAGCCAAAGCAATAAAGAATAAATAAAATAAAAGTCATCAGAATTAAAAAGGAAGTAGAAAAATGCTCTCTATTTGCAAGTGACATGATTTTTTATATAGAAGATCCTAGGACTCACCAAAAACCATTAGATCTGATCAACAAATTCAGTAAATTTGCAAGATACAAAATTAATATAAAATAATCAGTATTTCCATACACTAATGACAAATTATCTAACAAAGCAGATAAAGAATATGATGCATCTCACAATATAATCAAAAGCAATAAAATACTTAGGAATAAATTTAACCAAGGAGATGAAAAATCTATACTGAAACCTACTAAACATTTAAATAACAAATGAGTGAAGATAGAAATAAATGGAAAAGCACCCCAAGTTCATAGATTGGAAAAAATAATGTTAAAATGTTCATACTACCCAAAGCCATATATAAATTCAATGCAACCCTTATCAAAATTCCAATAGAATTTTTCAAAGAAGTAGAAAAAGTAATTCTAAAATGTATATAAAACCACTATGGATGCCCAGATAGCCAAAGCAATCCTGAGAAAGAAGAACAAAGCAGGAATTAGGTTCCTAATTCCAAGCTATACTAAAAGGTATAGTAGTCAATAATCCAGTTAGTACTAGTATAAAAACAGACAAAAATAAAGCCCAGAAATGAGTCCATGCATTCATATATAGTCAAATAATATTTAACAAAGGAACCAAGAATACTCATTGGAAAAAGACAGTCTCTTCAATAAAGGCTGCTAGGAAAATTCTCATGTAAAAGAATAAAACTAGATTGTATCTTATACCACTAACAAAATTTAACTTGAAATGGATTAAAGACTTAAGTTTAAATAAGAATTGATACTGTAGAACTCCTGAAGGGAAACAAGAAAAAGGCTCCTTGAGATAGGTCTTGGCAGTAATTTTTGGATAAGACACTTAAAGCATGAGCAAAAAAAAATACATAAATTATTGGGACCACATCAATCTTAAAACCTTCTGTACAGAAACAAAATAACATAAACAAAAGAGAACCTACAGAATGGGAAAAATATCTGAAAATTATATATCTGATAGGGACATAATATCTAGAACATACTTTTAAAAACTCATACAACTCAACAACAGAAAAACAAATAATCCAGTTAAAAATTTGGCAAGGGAATTGAATAGACATTTTTCCAAGGAAGACATACAAACAGCCAACAGATACATCAAGAAGTGTTCATCATTACTAACCATCATGAAATGCAAATCAAAACCATAATGGCATATTACCTCATGCCTGTTAGAACAGCTGTCCTTAAAAGCACAAGTGGGGAGTTCCCGTCGTGGTGCGGTGGTTAACGAATCTGACTAAGAACTATGAGGTTGAGGGTACAATCCCTGCCCTTGCTCAGTGTTAACAATCTGGCGTTGCCCTGAGCTGTGGTGTAGGTTGCAGACGCGGCTCGGATCCCGCGTTGCTGCGGCTCTGGTGTAGGCCGGTGGCTACAGCTCAGAATAGACCCCTAGCCTGGGAACCTCCATATGCCACGGGAGCGGCCCAAGAAATAGCTTAAAAAAAAAAAAAAAGAAGCACAAGTGATAGCAAATACTAAAAGGGATATGGTGAAAAGGGAACCTTTGTACATTTTTGGTGGGAATGTAAATTGGTGCAGCCACAATGGAAAACAGTAAGGGGGTTCCTAAAAAAAATTTTAAAGAGCTGCTATATGATACTGCAATTCTCTTCTGGCTATATATCTGAAAGATATGGAAATGCTAGGTTGAAGTAATATATGAAGCCCTATCTTTATTTCAGTGTTATTTACAATTGTCAAGACATGGAAACAAACTAAGCATCCATTGGTGGATGAACAAATAAAGAAAATGTGGTATGGGTATACACTGGAATATTATTCAGCCATAAAAAGAAGGAAACCCTATTGTTTGTGACAAAGGATGGATCTTGAGGGCATCCTAACTTAAATAAGTCAAACAGACAAAGATGAATCCTGTATAAACTCACTTCTATGTAGAATCTAAAAAACAAACAAAAACAAAAATTGTAATTCATAGAAAAAGAGATCAGATTTCTGGTTACTTCAAGCAGAAGTTGGGAATTGGAGAATTGAATGAAGCTATTCAAGAGGCCTGAACTCCTAGCTATAAGATAAGTAAGTACTGGGGATTTAAAGTATAATGTGATGACTGTAATTAAGAATTCTGTACAGTATATTTGAATGCTGCTAAGAGAGTTCATCCTAAAAGTTCTCACCACAAGGAAAGTGTTTTTTTTTTTTTTTCTATCTATACGAGGTGCTATTAACTAAATTTATTGTGGGAATCATTTCAAAAGATATGTCAGTATGATGTACACCTTAAACTTATACAGCAGTGTATGTCAATATCTCCCATTAAAACTGAAAAAAAGAGAATTGCATCATAGCTAGCTATAACCTATTTTTTGTTCTTATTTGACACATTATTTTTTCTGCTTTAACATATGTGGTTTATACTACAAATTAGATATGTAAGCCAACATGTAATGCAGAATACTCAAATGAATGCTGCTCAAATTGCCCTGCGAGCAACTAAAATAACCTGAGTTTGGGTGGGTAGATGATCTCCTGGAATAGGTGACATTTTAGCTAGGTTCATAGAGTAGGTACAAGAAAGGTGACTGAAGAAAATGGCTAATGGACAATTAAAGTGAATTAAATAGTATGCATTTAGTCCCCAGCTTAGGTGAGCTGAAAATTTGAAAAATAATTATATATTTTCTCAGTAAAACTAAAGGATATTATATGTATCTAGAAATTGCAATGGATGAAGATGGAAAAATAGAGAAGATTCAGATAAGCAAAATCATAGGTGTAAGTATCAAGAGTTTGTTGTTTCCCCTAAGGATGTCATTGGCATGTTTAGAGAGATATGGCCTTCTCATATTTATGTTACAAATGCAGTGTGACAACAACAGGAAGGATGAAATAGAGAAGGGAAGCTAGATGTAGGAAAACCAGTTAAGAAACCAGTACAGTATCTAGGTGAGAAACAACAGGGGTCTGAACTAAGGAAATTACATTCAAACAAGTAAAACCCATGCAGATTTAGTGAATTAGCACATCCTGTTGGAGCCTGATCAAACCCCCAGGCACCCCTTTTACTGGCTTGTGATATCCACCTCCTAACTCTTGCCTGAGTTATTATCAGGCTCGCACTTGCAAACTCTTTAGAGAAATGTACTTGCATAAATAGAGCAATCATGAAGTTTATGTCACCCCCACAATCTACTAACAGAACTGACCAACTTGGTAGTATCTGGAGTAGACGTGGGGAGAAAACCAGTACAAAAGCCATTCTCTAGCCTTGACATGACTAATTCTGTGGTATAATTTATACTTCCCTCTGGGTCAAGCTAAGCCTAGACTTCACCCAAAACTGAATGATTGTTTGGCTTTCCCTCTTGTTAGAGACTGAATTGTGCCCCCATTCCCTTCAAGTGTATGTTGAAGTATTAATGCCCAATATGACTATATTTGAAAATGGGGCTGTTAGAGATATAATTAAAGTTAATGGAGTTATAAGGGTGGCACCTTAACCTGAAAAGACTGATGTCCTTGTATGAAGAGGAAGAGGTGGATACCACTTCTGCTCTGCCCAGAGACAGAAGAAAGACCATGTGAGCACACAACAAGAAGGCAGCTATCCACAAGCTTGGAAGACAGGCCTCATCAGGAACTGAATTTGGCAGCACTTTGATCTTGGACTTTTAGCCTATAGAACTATGAGAAAATAAATTTCTGTTGTTTAATATCCCTAGTCCGTGATACTTTGTTATGGTGGCTTAAGCAGACTAATACATCCCCTTCTCTAGTTTTCTTGCAAGTTTCTCCTGATAGAATTCCCTTAAGTTATCATTTCAACGACCCTATTTAAGATCCAGGAAGGGTTATTAACTAGTGGTGGTGTTTTATTTGTCAAGACATCTAGTTTCCAGGTTCTTAATTTTTCCATCTTTAAATTGGATCAAACCAAATCTGTGGTTGTTCTGCTTCCTCGGCTAGGTAGTTATCCTGTTAAGTGCATTAAATGTTATTCCATCTATTATTTGCTGAAGTTCCCCTAATCTTTTTAAGATAGTGAGTGATAAGTTATGTTCTTTACTAACTAATCTCATAGAATTACAAAAAGCAGTACAAAGAGGCCAAAGGAACACCCCCCCACCACACTGACAACATACAATAAGTTTAACTCAGTGTCCACTTAGGATATGCATGACATTAGATATATACATTTCTGTAGCTATTTTAGCTCTTTCAATTAACTATGGTCATTTGAAGGAAAGGAAATCAATTTTGAATGAGTACAATATGAGAGGTATGCAAAACCCTATCACTGATTACCCAGCTAATTGTTGTCTCAATCCAAACATTTAAAAGATTAGCTTGTTTTGGAGTTCCCGTCGTGGCTCAGTGGTTAACGAATCCGACTAGGAACCATGAGGTTGCGGGTTCGGTCCCTGCCCTTGCTGAGTGGGTTAACGATCCGGCGTTGCCATGAGCTGTGGTGTAGGTTGCAGACACAGCTCGGATCCCGCGTTGCTGTGGCTCTGGCGTAGGCCGGCGGCTACAGCCCCATTAGACCCCTAGCCTAGGAACCTCCATATGCCGAAGAAGCGGCCCAAAGAAATAGAAAAAAAAAGACAAAAGATAAAAGATTAGCTTGTTTTCCAAACATGCCAGTTTCTGTGTCTGCAGAGAGCTTATAATACACAGCTATGAAAATTATAGTAATCCACTATTTTTGGCAATATACAAAAGATTCTGAAAAAGAATGAACTTAAAAAGATGTGGAAAAAGTCAGATTGGCATAATATGAGCCCTAAAACACTTTAATGGCTGAAGGGAATGAGGGCAGATTGGGTAAAACAATCCATCAAGAACTGACATGCGTTATATTCATGGCCAGACATGGAGTTTGTTGAAGGCCCTTGGAATTTGACAAGATTATGCAGAGGGGGATATGGCAAATTTTACTTTGGAGGACAAAACAGCTTGGAATGTGAAAATGCTTATGTTGAGATCATTCAGAAATAGTACAAAGCTCCTTCGAAAAGACAGATATTTATCTGAGAGTTACATTATAATTCATATCATGTGCAAAAGTGAGTTTCTTCAGGAAGTTATCCTGCAAGACTTTCCTTGAATTTTTGCTCACTCTGGGAACTGAAAATTTAACTCTAATGGATAGGAAAGACACATCAGTTTAGGCTTTTGTTATTGTTTTGGATGGAAAAGAATGTAATAAGATATTTATCATGATAAAACTATAATTTGACTTAAATAATGAATTTTCTATAATGATAACACATCATTTATATATAGATATATATTTACATATATATTTATGTATGTATATGTTTATCTATATAAATAAAACTAGTTGGTTCTTATGTCTGACTCTAATTCTGCCTAAGTAAAGGGTTTATCCTAATCAAAAACCCGAGATGTGGAGGTAGAGTGAAGATTAAGTCTCTTTGCAAATTCAACCTGAAACATTTCCATATTTTTTAAGAATTTGTTTGAGTTGGAATGGCTGACTGGGCTGGTGCCCTCTGTAGGACATTTATTGGCTTTTATTAAGAAGACTGCCTGTGATTAGACACTTGTCCAAATTACTCTGTGGAATTCTTCCACTTTCCCTGTAAACTATAGCCCAGAAATGACTACCCAAATCTGATCTAACCTAAAAGCATTGTTTCTGCTCTTTTTTTACAAAAATCTGAGATTTTCTTCTTACCTGGCTGAATTTTCTCCCTCTGCACCATCAAAAGGAGAATACTGAAAGCTCTCTTCTTGCTTCAGAGTAGGAGCTGAAAATGAACTCCCATTTGATCACTACTGTAAAATGTGTTCTTTAATATTACTAAATATTATTCTACAAGCATTACTGTGGAGTGGTCTGGGATTTTAACTATTTGGTTAATTTATGAGCAAGATTGTGATGGTTACATATAGGAGTGAATTAATCATGGTAAGAATCAGCAAAGAAACTGCAAATGGAGCCAAATTATTTTCTTAATTAGCATTTATAAAATTCTCTAGTTGTTTTGCAACAGAAACTATATGACAAAAAATTTGTCATGTCCTTTTCTAGGAGGTCAATAAATAGTTGGTAATTGGGGTTGTAACAAAAAACAGACATTTTAGCAAAGCTGGAATGTCTACGCATATCTGAAGAGGAATTCTACAAGTTTTATTGCCTCCTTACATTCAACTAGTTCTTATGCATCTTGCATAAGAAGTTTTAGACTCTTTGTAAATAAAATCTTTACAAAATAAGCAAGTGACCTTTCTCAGGTACATTTATTATGAAAGAGAAAATGAATTTACATGAGCTAAGTTTCTTTCAAGTACCTGACAAAGGCAATTCTTTTAACTAGAATTATGAAAAGGGGACTATTTTGTGAAAAATCACCAGTGAAGCATGGTAGTGTATGAGGTCCTTTTGACCCTTGTCCCTGCCAAAATTTTGAAATATCTGTATGTTGTAGGAATAAATGGAATAAATTAAACTTATATCTGTGTCTATGTAGGTTTAGAAATAGACAATAACTTCAAACAATCACTTGAATCAAATAATGTTGCTAAAAATAATATGGCCCTGGGAGTTCCCGTGGTGGCGCAGTGGTTAACGAATCCGACTAGGAACCATGAGGTTGCGGGTTCGGTCCCTGCCCTTGCTCAGTGGGTTAACGATCCGGCGTTGCCGTGAGCTATGGTGTAGGTTGCAGACGCAGCTGGGATCCGGAGTTGCTGTGGCTCTGGCGTAGGCTGGTGGCTGCAGCTCCGATTCAACCCCTAGCCTGGGAACCTCCATATGCCGCGGGAGCGGCCCAAAAAATAGCAACAACAACAACAATAACAACAACAACAACAACAACAAAAAGACAAAAAAAAATATGGCCCTGTATAATCTTCAATTATTTTGGCCTTATTCTTAAAAATTATTTTAAAAAGAGAAGATGGCTATCTAAAATAACCTATGACAAAGCACATTTAAAATAAGAAAAACATAATAGAGCACTAGACCAAAAAAATTAAAAAAAAATGAGGATTCTAGCTCAACTCAACTATTTGTTTACATGTCATTCCTTCACTTCACAAAACCTGTGTAAAATGAATAAACTCCCAATTTCTAACAAGGCAAATATGCACATATTGAATCTGAACATAGCTACTGAAAATAATTACTGTATAAAAACATAAACATTACTATGATCATCATCTTTTTCAACTGCTGACTTTCTGAATATTACAAAAGCATAATCAGTTGGTCAAACGAAGATGTATTTGCTACTTACTGCAATAATGGACAACATCACACTGACAGAATCCTAGGAGTGTCTCTAAAGGGTAGTTAGCAAGTAGGTATAAGAATTATGCTCTGATTTAGGATAGGACTTTTAATGCAGCAATCCCAAATTCATGATATAATAATTGAGAATTGGTAGACAGAGACTGATGAGTATTTTAAAGCTGTCTTGATGAATGACCATTAATTTGATAAGAGAATTGTTTCCCTGATTGAGGGACCCATTGCCCTAAGAAGGCAGGTCACAGGAGTAGTAAGAGTAAAATAAGACTCTTCCTTATTTTAAGGAAGTTTCTGAAACAAATAATAATAATATTATTATATTCCTAGGCAAGAATTTTCTGAAAAAGTAAAATCATATCAATTTAGATAGTTTTTGACCCTGTTAACTATGTGTTGACATGCGGTTTGTTGTAACTACTAAATTAAGTAAATGTTATCAATTAAGAGCTACGTTGAGGCATTCTGCTAGGTATTGTATATGTCAGGTCTTATTTAATTCTAACTGCTAGCCTATGGTGTAATTATTACCATTTTAAAAATCCAGAAGGCAAGGTTAGAACCCATGTTCAATGTCACTAACCCTGCTTCCTCTAAATAAAAAGAAAGCAAAAAAAAGAGAAAATAAACAAGCCAAGAATAAATGAGACTTGTTTTTAAAGAGATAGTTATTTAATAAAGTGTTGTTTATAAGATTCATGAGTTGATAAATTTATTTATGGTAAATTCACACAAATGATAGATTAAAACTAAAAAAGAAAATATCTCTATGAAACATTTTGTAACTCATCAGTTTGACCTTGATTTGTATTCCATTCAGGAAAAGTTTTTCTGTATCTATAAAAAGTAAACATTTTGATTACAGAAAGCTAGAAGTTTTTACTATACTAATTACTGCTTATAATTAAGCAAGCCTATTTTCGAACAAATTTACCTGAGTAAGATGAAAATTACATATCAGCTGATTTTCAGAAAATTCATGAAGTATAAAAGGACCACACAAAATAGAAAACAAATAGAAAACTGAAAATCCATTGTTGAATTTGCACATCGAGAAGAGTAATAACAAGTTTAGTTTTCTATATTTAGAGATACACTTTGAAAGAAAATCAAAAAGCAATTAAGAATATCACCAAAGTTACAAAAACCTATTACCCATATGTTCATTATACAAAACTAAGAGATGTTCTCTTTGGCACTGAAAGATGATATATTGCCTTTGAGAACACAGAAAATAAAATATCTTAAAGTTATGTATTTTTCTAATTTTAATATTCACTCAAAAATAAATTATTTTTCTTATGGTAACAGGTTAGGTGCTCACTAAAGATTATTATCTGTCTGCGATATTAAAGAGCTATCTACTTTGGGGTATCAGGAAGAGAGAACTAGAGTGGAAATCTATTTGGAATATCAGAATGTATTTAAGGAAAGCATTTGCTAACAAGTATAGTGTAAAATGTATCAAAAATACATATGGTACATTTGATTTGGAGAAACTTTATAATATGAGTCATTCTGGATTTTCATATTTTCTATGTGAACTGTGTTTTATTTCTGTAAAGGATAACAATATCACAAGCGTAATTCATCTATTGTTAAGTTTCATTTATATACATATTATAATGGATAAAGTGATAATAAATGGTTTTAAGCTAGGAGATTCATACTTAGTGGTGTGAATAAAGATAGAAATGGATCCACAAACTATGGGAAAACTTACAAAAACTTTATGTAATTCATGAATTTGTTTATTTATTTGCTTTATAGGGCCGCAGCCATGGCTTATGGAAGTTCCCAGGCTAGGGGTCCAATCAGAACTACAGCTGCCGGCCTATGCCACAGCCACAGCAACGCAGGATCTGAGCCGCATCTGTGACCTAAACCACAGCTCAGAGCAGTGCCAGATTCTTAACCCAATGAGCAAGGCCAGGGATCAAATACACAACCTCAAGGATACTTGTCAAGTTCATTATTGCTAAGCCACAAGGGGAGCTCCTGTTATTTGCTTTCGTTACAGATTTTTTCCTTCCTGATTTCCAGTCTGAGACTATACCCCTTATTTGGTTTTTGGGTACATCACTTGATGGCCTCTAGATAAGAGGGACATTTATTTTTCAATATTTCAAAGTATTTAAGCATTCCATTATTTAGACAGCAAAATATAAACATTGATGATAAAAATGTTTGAGCCATAAAATTCAATCTCAAGTATCAGTTTCTAATTCAAATATTTATTTATTTATTTTGTCTTTTTGCCATTTCTTGGGCTGCTCCCGTGGCATATGGAGGTTCCCAGGCTAGGGGTCTAATCGGAGCTGTAGCCACTGGCCTACACCAGAGCCGCAGCAACGCGGGATCCGAGCCACGTCTGCAACCTACACCACAGCTCAGGGCAACGCCAGATTGTTAACCCACTGAGCAAGGGCAGGGACCGAACCCGCAACCTCATGGTTCCTAGTCGGATTCGTTAACCACTGCGCCACGACGGGAACTGCTATAATTCAAATACTTAGTGTATCTCTAGTGCCAAAATAAAATTATGTCTTTATTTTATTTTTCAGAACAAATTTTTATCATTTCTCTGAATTTAATATGCACAGTTTTGATTTCAAACAAATTGTTTTTGCCAGTAGGCTAAGGGTGGCTAGCTACCTACTTTTTTTTCCCCTTCACTTACCTGCTGATATTATTATTATTTGTCTATTTGTTTGTTTCCAGAGTAAATATCTGTGGCATTCACATCTTTGAAGACAACCTGATTATCTGATCACTTACTAGTTTTGTAACACTGGTAAATTTATTCAATTTCTTCTAGCTTGTTTTTGTTTGTTTGTTTTTGTTGTTGTTGCCTTATTTGTTAAATGGGTATGATCATAGGACACACATGCTTTACAATGTGGTACAGGAGATGAAAAAGATAAAGTATGTAAAATACTTAGCAGAGAGTTCAATAAACGTGAGTAGTTTAGTAATACCTGTAATATTAATTAAGTGATTATTCATTTATTCAGATACGATTTCTTCAGTACTTTTGTGTTAGGTAGTGACAGATATACTCACTCAAAAAGAAAGATAAGAAGCCCAATAAGAATCCTTTATTTACTTTGCAGATTTTTCTGGCGCTTACCCTGATATACCAACACAAAGGCAGTAAAAATGACACAAAGAAATGGCCATGCTATGTTATGGCTTGACAAAAATAACAACAGATCAGACTCAGCATTTGACTAATCACTATACATTTAGTTTTGGATTTACCAAACAATTAACTGATTAGGTGAATTATTTTGTTTTCTTCCAGATACTTTGCTTTTATGCAGACATACTTATAATCATTCCCAAATTTAATCTATGTCAAATTTGTGGGCCTTTAGTTGGAAAGTCAGAGTGCTGGCTAACTTTTAAGACTGTACAGTATAAACATGACATGTTTGCCCATATGTCAATTACCTTTGTTTCTCAGCATAGATCATTGTTGAAAAGCAAATTTTCATGCTCAAAAGCAATTCATCTAAAGTCATAATACCTACTGCTTACTGTGTGCCAAGTAAGAAATTATGCATGATTCATAGTATAACAATGTTGTTATAACATGTTTTTATAACAATGATTGACTACTAGATTTCCTAACTGATTATAGGTAAACTGAAGTTTTAAAAAGTGTGAAACAGGAGTTTTCCTCAGGGCTCAGTGGTAACAAACCTGACTAGTATCCATGAGGGTGTGGGTTCGATCCCTGGTCTTGTTCAGTGAGTTAAAGGATGCGGTGTTGCCATGAGCTGTGGTGTGGGTCACAGATGTGTCTCAGGTCCCACAGCATTGCAGTGGCTGTGGTGTAGACCAGAAGTTGCAGCTATAATTGGACCCCTAGCCTGGGAACATCCCCATGCCACAGATGCAGCCCTAAAAAAAAAAAAAAAAAAAGTGTTAAAAGATACAAATACATATTTTCACATGATTTAAAAAAAATATATTCTCATAGCTTAGGGCCAGTTTTTTTTCTGGTGTGGATATATTAATGATGAACAAATAGATTGAAAAAATCAATAAACTATGCAATTTGAAACTAAGAGCTATAAATTATTTAGTAATCTAGTAGCAGTTTCTATGAAAGAAGCTATTTATAAATACTTTAGGGAGTTATTATCAAACTTCTAATCACAGGTTAAAGATCCCAACTTTCAACTCTTCACATAAGAAATTAATAGAGATATAGTAGTGTATATTTTCTAAAGATAGTTAAGGAATACACTGAGCACAAACATTCAACTTCAGTGCAATTAACAGTACAGTAACCTCAAGATCAGGAAAGTTTAAAGTCAATAGCTGAGAACCACTTGAATGGACAGTGATTGATTTTGCTTGCTCTGGCCTATAGAGGAATGATTGATCTAAGCTTTATTTTGTGCTAGCCTTTTCTCTATTGCAAGCCTAATGAGGCATAAGGAGTGAAATGAAAATGGAAACAATAGAAATAGATTTCTGTCTACATGGGGCCAACAACATGGTGATGAAATAAAAAATTAACCCAACCAGCTATTGATAGCAAAAAAAAAGTTGTACTCTCAAATTTCCAGTAACTTTTTTTCCAAAATTATTAATGTTTTTTAATTGTTACATTTCAGCAGCTGAATTCTCTTCTATTAAACATGTTGCAACTGAGTACCTTCCACAAACCTAGAACTGTCAGATGTTTAGAAGGAACATTTTATTTACTATATTTTAAATAAATGCCATCACTATTGAAGATTCTATTGCCGTGTGTATATATATATATATAGCCAAGAATATATATATTTTTTCTTAGCTCTGATATAAATAACATTTGTAAGAATCAATTCTGTTAGTAAATGCTTGTTTAGATGTTTTATTAAAGAGGCTAAAATAAATGGTATTTAGAAGACCATGGAAAATGGTAACTGTAACACTCCATTGGGTTCATTCAGGTACTTAAACCATCAACAGATGATATCTTGAGATTTCAAACTAGACATATTTATAACTAGAAAAGTAAAAAAAAAAACTGTTTAAGTTTTGAGGAGATAGCAGTTAAGATGTAAATAAAATATATCCTAGAATAAAAAATAAACATAATTGGTCACAGTAAAGAATGATTTGATGTGGCTATAAAAATTCTTGTATTTGTCTCTGGAGCATGGTTTTACAGATATAAAGAACATTATTCATTCAGTAAACATTTATCATGTTCCCTTTTACTTCAGCTAATTAATTCCTATTCAGCTTTCAGAATCCAGCTTATATTTACATTTCCTCAGAGCAATTTTTCCAAACCTTCCAGACTATATCAAGTCGATCCTGCTTTTTATATCCCTATAATCTTCTAAATTTCTTTCCTTGCACTTACTCAGTAGCAAAGATAAATAATTGTGTAATTAGTTTGTTCATGTATATGTATATTGAATAGGGACAAAAACTATTTTCCTTATTTATATTTGCATCCCCAGCATCCGTCCTAGGGCCTTTCACTGCATAAACACTAGATTAAAACTCTTAATTCAGTAAATGAATAAATCTGTCAGGTCTAATTTTAGGCACTGAAGTTACAGAGTCAAGTAAGGTATGGGGAATCTATCTCCTTGGGAAGACTAGGTAGCAGGAGAGAATGACAAGTAAATGAATGATTATAGTCTGATGGGAGAAGACATGATGGTGAAGAAGGGAGCTGTTGGACTTCACTTTAAAGGGAAAGTCTGAGTGGCCAAGATGGAACTCAATGAAATGGACAGGATAGTTTTTTTTTTTTTTTTTTTTGGTCAAGGGCCACCATGTGAAGGACTGGGCACACTGAACTTTATATCAATTGGCTCCTCTGGGAAGTGGAAATGAGAGAGTTAAAGTTAAGAGTTTATTGGAGAGGTAGAGCTATGAAAATAAAGAAAGGGCTGCAGGATCGGGCCAGGGGAACTGGAATTTAATACAAGTCTAACAAAGTCTGTGACAGCCCAGTGTGGGGCTCTGGAGCAAAGATTCCTAGTTAGAGTGTCCTGCAATGGGCAGAGTGGCCAGGTATTAGTACCATAGTCTTACTCAGCCACTGGCTGGAGTGGGCCTGAGAACAGCAAGACTCATCTCAAAAGCCGAGGAAGGCATGAAGGAGGCACTCTTGGCCGTGCTCCTCACACCTGGGCAGTGTCCTCCTTTGATAGGATTCCTTGTCTGCTACCAGCATGAATGGTGTACACAGCATCTGTCTCTATTCCATATATATGTAGGTGTGCTTGTTGGAAAGAGCAAGGTGAGAGGCTGGTGATGACCACCAGAGCCAAGACTTGAATTATTTTGTATGTCTCTATGAGGAGTTTGGATTTGGAGTTTGGACTCCAGTCAGTGGAGTCCATGGGAAAGTTTTAAGTAAGGAAGCAACAGAAGCAAATTTGCATTCCAAGTCTTTCTGCATCACTGAATGAAAACATAATGCAGAGCCATTGGTGAGGAGTTGGTGGAGAAGGCCCTGTGAAAGATTGAAGAGAGTGTGACATAGGAATAGGGAGCTGGGGTAAATTAGAGAGACACTAGAAGGCAGGTACCTCAGAATGGGACCAATGATTAGACTTGAGGAGTAAAGAAGAGCAAGGAGTTGGGGATGGGTGATTTTTTTTATGACACATAAAATTTCCATATGTTCTGAGAATAAGCTTTAGAGGAAATACTAAAAAAGCACCACCCCCTACACAGGCATACACCAAATAGAGTGCTAGAGTGATATTCACTGTCACTGAATTTGAAAGCAGAATAAAATGCCAATAATTAATATTGGATTATGTTGTTATTAAAATGAAATTTTTAATGAAACTTTTATTTATAGGATGCACAGATGAACTAAATATACACATTAGTCCATTTATTCCCTGATTCCAAGATAGTTATCCAGCTTCATTTTCCACAGGAAAAAAAAAAAAAGCAACTTTGACTTTATTCCTAATCAGTGGTAACTTCTCTCTGTACACAAATTTTCTCTCATTAACAGAGTTCAAACCAAATTTCACCTTTTCTGGGTGTTTGTCTCTCATGTTGTCCTATAAAATTAATTAAATGCTCTTTCTTCTCTGCTCTCATGCATATTTATGTATATATGGACATATGTATCTATATATATATTTTAAACCTTTAAAAAATCACAAATTGTATTAGTGGATCTACTGGACATGTGGGTCTAGCAACATGTTTGAAAAATAATATTTACTGAACAATTTCAATTGAACTTATTCTGTCAGATACTATCTCTTAATCATATTAAATAGTACCAAAAAGTGTAATGAAATATAGTGTAGAGACAGAAGAAAAATAATGAAAAAAATAAAAATAGAAGATGTCATAGTTATTACAGAGTTTGAAAATCCCTTATCCCTGACCCTACTAACCCCTTAAGATGAAATGAAAATGTTTCCTTCAAAAGATTTTTAGATTCCTACTCAAGTTGAAATAATTCTTTGAACTTCCATGTAATTTTCTTCCTTAATATATATATATATAAAACTGTGTATAAGTTACTATAGTTGGGAGTTCCCATCATGGTTCATTGGTTAGCGAATCTGACTAGGAACCATGAGACTGTGGGTTTGATCCCTAGCCTTGCTCAGTGGATTAAGGATCCAGCGTTGCTGTGAGCTGTGGGGTAGGTCACAGACACGGGGGCTAGGATCCTGCGTTGCTGTGGCTCTGGCGTAGGCTGGCGGCTACAGCTCAGATTGGACCCCTAGCCTGGGAACCTGCATATGCCGTGGGTGCGGCCCTAGAAAAGACAAAAAAAAAGGTAACTATACTTAACTGATAATAGTCTCTTTTATTATTTTTATTTTTGTCTGTGTATAGTTACATATATATATGTATATATATATACAACTGTGTATAAGTAACTATAGTTAACTAATAGTAGTCTCTTATTATCATTATTTTTTTGTCTTTTTAGGGCCACATCCACAGCATATAGAGGTTTCCAGGCTAGGGGTTGAATTGGAGCTGCAGCCGCTGGCCTACACCACAGCCACAGCATTGCTGGATCCCCAACCCACTGAGCAAGGCCTGGGATGGAACCCAGGTCCTCATGAATTCTAGTCGGGTTCATTAACCACTGAGCCACGACAGGAACTCCTCTTTTATTATTACATTAGATTATAAATTCCTTGAAGGCAGGTTTCTTATAGAATCCATTCTTTGGTTCTGAAGAACATTTAGTACAATGTGCTATGATATAAATCCATATTAATTTAGCATAGCTAAACCAGGATTTTCTCACCCCAGCACTGTTGACATTTTAGGCTTTCCTAAAGATTTTACTGAATATCTTGGCATTGTTGTGGGCTGTCTTTTATACTGTAGGGGGTTTAGCAGCATCTCTGGGCTCTATCTACTAGGTGCCAGTAGCTTCCACTATACAGTTATGACAACCATAAATGTCTCCAGGCATTGTTAATGTTCTCTGTGATGGAGAGGAGGCAAAATTGTTGAGAACCATTGATTATAAAAGCTGAATTTACAGCTGTAAAATGAATTATTTGTTGCTGTTCTCTTGAGGGCCTCACCTCCAACATATTGAAGTTTCCAGGCTAAGAGTCGAATTAGAGCTGCAACTGCTGGCCCTGGCCACAACACTGAATCCCAGCCATGTCTATAACCTACACCATTGCAGCTTGCTTGTGTCAACACCGAATCCTTAGTCCACTGATTGAGGCCAACAATTGAAACTGCATCCTCATAGATACTAATTGGGTTCCTTACCTGCTGAGCCACAATAGAAACTCCTGTAAAATGACTTTTAATTTAGATAGGCAGTAATCACTCATTGACCCTTGTAAAAGGCATGTAAATAATATGTGAGAATCCGTAAAAGTGCCAATGTGAATTTATCCGAAAAATGAGAAAATATAATAATGCTAGAAACTCAGAAATTGTAAACATTGCCACTGCATTCTTTTCATAGTAAACATTTTTTATAGTAATATAAATTGAACAACATTTTCAGGGTCAAATGAACAGCTCTATGATGGGATTTATTAGTATGTTAAAAAAAGTTAAATTTACACCTAACTTATACACATCATCAACCCAAATGAAAATATCTAAGCTTAAATATTCAGCACTGACATAATATTTTGAATATTATATTTTCACACTTATACAGATATTAGTAATATTTTATGAGCTAGTATTTTGTTTCATACTTTGGTATATAAATTGGTTGGTTTCTGCTATTAGTAATCTGGACAATTTAGTCTATTTATCAAATATTATTAATCACCAAAATTTGTTTTCAGAAGTCAACAGCTTACAACTGAGTAGACAGGATCATAGCTCTCGAGGAACTTTATTTTTAGTGGGAATAAGCTATCCTATAAAATAAAACAGCAATATAATATACTTAGGTCTATGATACAGATGAATATACTGTCGACATATAGGAAAGATACTGTTAGCTCAGTTGTAATGGCAGTACTAGAGTCAATGGATAGTTTTTAAACAGAGGAGTGATATAATTATGAATGTGTTATAGATAAAGCTTCAGGACTGGAGGCAAGAGAACCACTTCAAAGCCTTTAATAATAATCTAGACAAGATATGTTAAGGGTTGAAATAGGCCAGTGGTAGAAGGTGGGGAAATAAGACAAAACAAAGTTTAGCAAACTTGGAGACAAATATCATTAGAACTTCATGAGTACAATGATGTGAAGTTTTAGGATAGAAAGGATTTAGATTATCTGCTTTGATTCCATCTGTAGGTGACTAGATAGCTAAGTGTACCACCGAGATAACGGTAGAGGAGATGCTTTAGGGAAAAAGATGATGGGTTCTCTGAATTTCCATTGGTGAGAGTGCACATTGGCTGAGGCATTTTATCTTGTCCAAGTTTAGGAAGCTTAGAAGCAATAAAAGCAAATATTAAGATTGATTCAAGGTTAGAGTGTTTTTTATTTATTTTTTGATTTATCTGGTCAGATGTATGTAGTAGAAGGACTGGAGATGGTAGAGATTTGAGTGATGGCAAAAAAATGCTTCAGGTGATGAATCAAGGGACTTAGGCTGTCTAGAATATTGAAATAAAAGCCCCTCTTAGGCCCTGAGAAGATATTAGGATCAAAACAGTGGAAGTTTATAGAGTTTTCAGAGAATAAGTACACTATATGTTGTGGTATAAATAATATGGGTGGTAAAAAAGTTTGTTTTTAGCAAGTGAAGAACTTAAAGTCAAGATTTCTGATGTGTAATTATACTAGGTGGTGACAAGTTTTAGGCTATTTCCATGGTGTAACACATAAAGTCAAGGTAGTTAGGAAATACCTAGAAAATGGTGTTTGAATAAAGCATCCAAATAAGAATTGCAGTAAGCTAGTGTTATGGAAAGATTCAGAGTAAAAAATAACATTCAATATCAATGTTTTCAATGTATGACCAGGTCTTCAGATTAAAGAGGCATAGAAAACCATATGGAGCCAAAGGAAAAATGTTGGGGGGGAGGGATAAATCAGGAAGTTGGGACTGATATATGCACACTACTATATGTAAAATAGATAAGTAACAAGGACCTACTGTATAACATGGGAAATATACTCAACACTTTGTAATAACATGAGAAAAGAATCTGAAAAACAATGAATATACATATGTATAACTGATTCACATTACTGTACTCCTTGAACTAACACAATATTGTAAGTCAACTATATTCCAATCAAATTTTTAAAAAATAAAACCATATGTATAGGACTTCCAAAGAAAATAATAGTTATTTTTATTCCTCAGTAGAGGAAGAGTAATGATTTAGAATGTGCACTAAGCACTGAGCAGGTAGTCAAAGAATTGCTTCAGGAAAAAAAATATCTTCCATTGTAGAGAATAACAAAATTATGGGCTGAAAACAAGTTTTCTAGGAAGAATAAAAGCTGAAGCAATACTTGTTAACAGATATGAACTAACACTGATTTTACCATTTCACATTCACTTTAATGCTGTTTGAAAACTACCATATAAAAAACAAAAGTCAAAATGTTCTTTAAAATAAGACCAAGACTTGGAAAGCATCATAAAATTCAGTTTGTCCTAAACAAAAAACAAACAGATTTAGACAGAAACTTTATCATAAATAGTAGAGAATAATGTCCCAGTTTCATGGTGTTCTTTTCTTTTAAGGTGTTTAAGCCCCTTAAGTATATAAAGATCATGGGAACTCCATTCAAGCATGCTGTTCCATATAAGAGTGCTGAGATGCTTCCCTACTTAAAAACTTACTATAGGAAGGCTTTCTTCTTCTCTGTTGAGTATTATATTGGCTGTGGGTTTTTCATAAATGGGCTTGATTATGTTAATGTATGTTCCCTCTATGCACAATATGGTAAGAGTTTTTATCATGAATGGATATTGGATTTTGTCAAATGGTTTTTCTGCATCTATTGAGATAATCCTGCAGGTTGTGAATTTTTTTTTGTTAATGTGGTGTATGATGTTGATTGATTTGCATATGTTGAACCATCCTTGTGAACCTGGGATGGATTATACTTGGTCGTGGTATATGATCTTTTTTATATGTTGCTAGATTCAGTTGGCTAAAATTTTGTTGAGAATTTTTGTGTCTATATTCATCAGAGATATTGCCTAGCTACAACAATAAGACAAAAGAAATAAAATGCATCAAAATTGGAAAAGAAGACATAAAAATGTTACTCTATGCAGACACTATACACAGGAAACCATAAGGACTCAATGCAAAAACTGCTCAAACTGATCAACGAATTCAGCAAATAAACAGGGTGCAAGATTAACATTCAGAAATTGGTTGCATTTCTGTATACTAACAATAAAATATTACAAAGGAAATATAAAAATATAATATATTTTAAAATCAAATCCCCAAAAATTAAACATATAGGAATAAACCTAAGAGGGTGAAAGACTTATATGCTGAGAACTATATAACCTTAATCAAAGAGTATTCAAAGAAATGGAAAGATATTCCATGATCCTGGATTGGAAGAATAAATTTTGTTAAAATGCCCACACTACCCAAAGTAATCTACAAAGTCAATGCAATCCCTATCATATTACCCATTACATTTTTCACAGACTGCAAAAAAAATCCAAAAATTTATTCGGAAACATAAAAGATCCAGAATTTCAAAAGGAGTCCTGAAGACAAAAACCAAGCAAGAGATTAAACTCTCCCAGACTTCAGGCAAATTATTGCCACAGTAATCAAGACAGTGTGGTACTGGTTCCAAAACAGACATACAAAACAGTGGAACAGAATAGAGAACCAAGAGATAAACTCAGACACCTATGGTCAATTAATCTTTGACAAAGGAAGCAAGACTATACAATAGGAAAAAGACCCTCTTTTTACTAAGTGGTACTGGCAAAACTGGACAACTGCATGTAAATCAATGAAACTAGAACACACCCTCACACCGTGAACAAAATAAAATCAAAATGGCTTAAAGACTTAAACCAGCACAAGACAAGACATCATCAAACTCCTAGAAGAGAACATAAGCAAAACATACTCTGACATCAATCATGCAAATGGTTTCTTAGGTAAGTATCCCAGACAACAGAAATAACAACAAAAATAAACAACTGGGACCTAATCAAACATATAAGCTTTTGCACATCAAAGGAAAGCATTAAAAAAAAAAAAACAAGCTATGCTATGGGAGAAAATAATTTCAAAGGATACATTTAACAAGGGCTCAGTCTCTAAAATATGAAAACATCTTATACGACTCAACAGCAAAAAAGCCAACGACTCAATGGAAAAAATTTGCAAAAGAACTGCATAGATACTTCTATAAAGAAGATATAGGAGGCGAAGAGATGGGATTAAGATGATGGAATAGAAGGACTGGAGCTCAACTTCTCTCCTAAAAACAATAAAATTCACAACTAAAGACTGAGCACACTTCACCAAAATGGACCAGAAACCTTAAAAAAGATACCCTACTCCAGAAGAAAAAGAGGAGGACACATCAAGAGGTAGGAGGGGAGATTTCACTATATAAACAACCCCATACCTCCTGGGTGGGAAGCCCCACAGACAGAAAACTAACTGGTTCACAGAGACTCACCTACAGGAGCGAGAGTTCTGAGCCACATATCAAACTCTCAAGTGTGGGGATCTGGCATGGGGAGAAAGAGCCCCTGGAGCATCTGGCATTGAAGGCCAGTGGGGCTTGTGTGCAGGAGCGCAATAGGACTGGGGGAAACGGAGACTCCATTCTTAAAAGGCGCACACAGACTCTCACGTGCACTGAGTCCCAGGGCAAAGCAAAGTCTCCAAGGGAATCTGGGTCAAAACTGACCACAGTTCTTGCAGGACATCCTGGGAAAACAGGGGTGAATGTGGCTTGTTGTGAGGGAAGGACACTGAAAGCAAAATTCTCGGGAATATTCAGCAGCCATGCCTTTCTCTGGAGGTGGCCATTTTGGGAAAATCTAGCCCCACCCATCAGTCAGCCAGCACTGAGAAGCCCCAGGGCAAACAACAATCCAGGTGGGGTCACAGCCCACACCTCAGTAAACAGGGTACCTAAAGAGCCCTCAGGCACACAGCTGCCTCTAATCCCATCCAGAGGCTAAGCCCCACCCACCAGAGGGATTAGAATTGGCTCCACCTACCAGGGGGCAGGCATCAGCCCCTCCCATCAGGAAGTCTACAGCAAGCCCCCATACCAACTTCAGCCACAAGGGGGGCAGACACCAGAAGTATGAGAGGCTAGAGCTCTATTATTATAAAAAGGTCACCACACCAAAAACCGACAAAAATGAAAAGACAGAGAACTATAACTCAGATGAGGGAGAAAGGAAAAACCCCAGAAAATCAGCTAAGCCATGAAGAGATTCTCAGCCTCCAGGAAAAAGACTTTAGACTGTTGATGCTGAAGATGATACAAGGCATTGGAAAGAAACTGGAGGCAAAGATGGATAACTTACAGGAAACACTGAGCAAAGAGATACAAGATAGAAAACTTAAGCAAGAAGAGATGCAAAATACAATAACTCAAATAAAAAAATTCACTAGAAGAAGCTAACAGCAGAATACAGGAGGCAGAAGAATGAATAAGCAAGGTGGAGGACAGATTGGTGGAAATTAAGGATGCAGAACAGAAAAGAGAAAAAAGATTGAAAAGAAATGAAGAGAGTCTCAGAGAACTCTGGGACAACGTTAAATGCAACAACATCCTTATTATAGGGGTGCCAGAAGGAGAAGAGAGAGAGAAGGGGACAGAAAAAAATATTCCAAGAGATAATAGCTGGAAATTTCCCTCACATGGGGAAGGAATCACTCAAATCCAGGAAGCACAAAGAGTACCCTATAAAATAAACCCAAGGAGGAAACACCCGAGACACATACTAATCAAACTGACCAAAATTAAAGACAAAGAGAAAATCTTGAAAGCAGCTAGGGAAAAGAAACAAATAACACACAAGGGAACCCCGATAAGGCTATTGGCAGATTTTTCAGCAGAAACTCTGCAGGCCAGAAGGGAGTAGCATGATATACTTAACGTGATGAAAGGAAAAGACCTCCAACCAAGATTACTCTACCCACCAAGGCTCTCATTCAGATTTGAAGCAGAAATCAAAACCTTCACAGATAAGCAAAAGCTGAGAGAATTCAGCAACACTAAACCAGCTTTACAACAAATACTAAAGGAACTTCTCTAGGCAGAAAAGAACAAGAGAAGAAGGAAAGGAAAAAGAGCAACAAAAACAAATCCAAAGTAATGAATAAAATGGCAGTAAGAACATACGTATCAATAATTACCTTAAATGTGAATGGACTAAACGCCCCAACCAAAAGACAGAGACTGGCTGAATGGATACAAAAACAAGACCCATATATATATATATATGCTGTCTTCAAGAGACCCACTTCACTTCTAGGGACACATACAAATTGAAAGTGAGAGGATGGAAGATAATATTTCATGCAAACGGGGATCAAAAGAAAGCTGGAGTAGCAATACTCATATCAGACAAAATAGACTTTAAAATGAAGACTGTTTAAAGGGACAAAGAAGGACATTACATAATGATCAAAGGACCAATCCAAGAAGATGATATAACAATTTTAAGTATCTATGCACTCAACACAGGTTCACCACAATATATAAGGCAACTGCTGACAACCTTAAAAGGAGAAATCGACAATAACACAATCATAGTGGGGAACGTTAACACCCCACTTAAGGCAATGGACAGATCAACCAGACAGAAAATCAATAAGGAAACACAGACCATGAATGAAGCATTAGACCAGATGGACTTAATAGATATTTATAGGACATTCCATCCAAAAGCAACAGAATACACATTCTTCTCAAGTGAACATGGAACATTCTCTAAGATTGACCATATCCTGGGCTACAAATCCAACCTTGGTAACTTTAAGAAAGTTGAAATCATATCAAGCATCTTTTCCAAACACAATGCTCTATGACTGGAAATCAAAAACAAGAAAATAACTGCAAGAAACACAAACACGTGGAGACTTAACAACATGCTACTAAACAACCAACGGATCACTGAAGAAATCAAAGGAAATTAAAAAATCCCTGGCAGCAAATGACAACAAAGATATGACACTCCAAAACCTATGGGATGCAGCAAAAGCCGTTCTAATAGGAAAGTTTATAGCAATACAAGCCCATCACAGGAAACAAAAAAAGCTCAAACAAACAAGCTAACTTTACATCTAAAGCAGCTTGAGAAAGAAGAACAGACAAGGCCTAAACTTAGTAGAAGGAAAGAAATCATAAAGATCAGAGCAGAAATCAATGAAATGGAAACAGAGAAAACCATAGAAAAGATCAATGAAACGAAAAGCTGGTTCTTTGAAAAGATCACCAAAATTGATAAACCCCTAGCCAGCCTTATCAAGCAAAAAAGAGAGAGGAATCGAATCAATAAAATTAGAAATGAAAAAGGAGAAGTAACAAAAGACATCACAGAAATACAAAGGATCATAAGAGGCTAACTACTATACGTAACTATATGCCAATAAAATGGACAACCTAGAAGAAATGGACACATTCTTAGAAAGGTACAATCTTCTAAGACTAAACCAAGATGAAATAGAAAAGATGAATGGACCCATCACAAGAACTGAAACTGAAACTGTGATTAAAAAACTTCCAACAAACAAAAGTCCAGGACCAGATGGCTTCACAGGCGAATTCTATCAAACCTTTAGAGAAGAGCTAACACCTCTCCTTCTGAAACTATTTCAAAAAATTGCAGAGGAAGGGATACTCCCAAACTCATCCTATGAGGCCACCATCACCCTGGTACCAAAACAAGACAAAGATTCCACAAAAAAGGAAAACTACAGGCCAATTTCATTGATGAACATCGGTGCAAAAATCCTCAACAAAATACTAGCAAACCACATCCAACAATACATTAAAAGGATTGTATATCATGATCAAGTGGGATTTATCCCAGGGATGCAAGGGTTCTTCAATATCCACAAATCCATCAGTGTGATACACCACATTAACAAACTGAAGAATCAAAACCATATGATCCTTTCAATAAACGTGGATAAAGCCTTTGACAAAATCCAACACCCATTTCTGATAAAAACCCTTCAGAAAGTGGGCATAACGGGAACCTACCTCAACATAATAAAGGCCATATAAGACAAACCCACATCTAACATCATTCTCAATGGTGAAAAGCTGAAAGAATTCCCTCTGAGATCAGGAACAAGACAAGGATGTCCACTCTCACAACTACTCTTCAACATAATTCTGGAAGTCCTAGCCACAGCAATCAGAGAAGTAAAAGAAATAAAAGGAATCCAAAGAGGAAAGGAAGAAGTAAAACAATCTCTATTTGCAGATGACATGATACTATACCTAGAGAATCCTAAGACTCTACCAGAAAATTGTTAGAGCTCATCTATGAATTTGGCAAATTCGCAGGATACAAAATCAATACACAGAAATCGATGGCATTTCTATACACTAACAATGAAAAAGCAGAAAAGGAAATTAGGGAAGCAATCCCATTTACCATTGCATCCAAAAGAATAAAATACCTAGGAGTAAATCTACCTAAAGAAACAAAAGACTCTGTACTCTGAAAACTACAAGCCACTGATGAAAGAAATCAAAGATGACACAAATAGATGGGAAGATATACCATGCTCTTGGATTGGAAGAGTTAATATTACCAAAATGACTACAGCACCCAAGGCAATCTACAGATTCAATGCAATCCCTATCAAATTACCAAGGACATTTTTCACAGAACTCGAACAAAATATTTTAAAGTTTGTTTGGAAGCACAAAAGACCCAGAATAGCCAAAGACATCCTGACAAAGAAAAATGGAGCTGGAGGAATCAGGCTCCCAGTCTTCAGACTATACTGCAAAGCAACAATCATCAAAACCGCATGGTACTGGCACAAAGACAGACATATAGATCAGTGGAACAAGATAGAAAACCCAGATTTAAACCCACGCACCTACATCCAACTAATCTATGACAAAGGAGGCAAGAATATACAATGGAGAAAGGACAGCTTGTTCAATAAGTGGTGCTGGGAAAACTGGACAGCCACATGGGAAAGAATGGTATTAGATCACTCCCTAACACCATATGCAAAAATAAACTCCAAATGGATTAAAGACCTAGATATAAGACCAGACACTATCAAACTCCTAGAGGAAAACATAGGCCAAACACTCTCTGACATAAACGACAGCAACATCTTCTCAGATCCACCACTCAGAGTATTGAAAACAAAAATAAAAATAAATAAATGGGACCTACTCAAACTTCAAAGTTTCTGCACAGCAAAGGAAACCCTCAACAATACAAAAAGACAACCCACAGAGTGGGAGAAAATCTTTGCAAGTGAATCGACTGACAAGGGATTAATCTCCAAAATTTATAAACACCTTCTGCAGCTCCATACCAAAAAAACAAACAACCCCATCAAAAAATGGGCAGAAGATCTAAACAGACAGTTCTCCAAAGAAGATATGCAGATGGCCAAGAAACACATGAAAGGATGTTCAACATCACTCATTATTAGAGAGATGCAAATCAAAACCAATCTGAGGTACCACTTTACACCAGCCAGAATGGCCATCATCCAAAAGTCTACAAACAATAAGTGCTAAAGAGGGTGTGGAGAAAAAGGAACCCTAGTGCACCATTGATGGGATTGTAAATTGGTGCAACCACTGTGGAAAGCAGTATGGAGACTCCTCAGAAAACTCAAAATAGAACTACCATTTGATCCAGCAATCCCACTCCTGGGCATCTATCCAGAGAAAACCACAACTCGCAAAGACACATGCACTCTGATGTTCATTGCAGCACTCTTTGCAATAGCCAAGACATGGAAGCAACCTAAATGTCCATAGACAGAGGAGTGGATCCAGAAGGTGTGGTACATATACACAATGGAATATTACTCAGCCATTAAAAAAGAATGAAATAGCAGCATTTTTAGCAACATGGATGGACCTAGAAACTATCATGCCAAGTGAAGTCAGCCATACAATGAGACACCAACATCCAATGCTTTCACTGACATGTGGAATCTGAAAAAAGGACAGACTGAACTTCTTTGCAGAACGGATGCTGACTCACAGACATTGAAAAACTTATGGACTCCAGAGGAGACAGTTTGTGGGATGGGGGGATGTGCCTGGGCTGTGGAATGGATATCCTATGAAATCAGATTGTTATGATCATTATACAACTACAGATGTGATAAATTCACTTGAGTAGTAAAAAATTTTAAAAAAAGAAGATATACAGATGGCCAAAAGCACATGAAAAAATGCTCAACGTAACTAATTATTAGAGAAATGCCAATCTGATCTACAATGAGGTACCACCTCACACTGGTCAGAAAGCCCATCATTAACAAGTCAACGAATAAATGCTGTAGAGGGTGTGGAGAAAATGGTACCCTCCTTCACTGTTGGTGAGAAAATAAATTGGTGCAATCACTATGGAAAACAGTATGGAGATACCTTAGAAAACTAAATATATAACTACCATATGTCCCAGCAATCCCACTCCTGGGCATATATATAGACAAATCTTTCCTTGAAAAAGACATATGTACCTTCATGTTCACTGCAGCACTATTCACAATAATCAAGACATAGGGGGAACAAAAAAGTAGTTCCCACTGTGACAGAGTAGAAACAAATTTGACTAGGAACCATGAGTTTGCAGGTTTGATCCCTGGCCTCACTCAGTGGGTTAAGGGCCTGGCTTTGCCATGAGCTGTGGTATATGTTTCAGATGCAACTCGGATCTGATATTGCTGTGGCTGTGGCACAGGCTGGCAGCCATAGCTCTGATTCGACCCCTAGCCTGGGAACCTACCTATGCTGTGGGTGTGGCCCTAAAAAGCAAAATAAATAAATAAATAAATACATGGAAAAAATCTAAATGTCCTTCAACAGATGAATAGATTAAGAATATGTGGTATATATACACAATGGAATACTACTCAGCCATAGAAAAGAACAAAATAATGCTATTTGCAGCAACATGGATGGAACTAGAGACTCTCATACTAAGTGAAGTAAGTCAGAGAAAGACAAATACCATATGATCCCCATACATCTCAAATCTAATACATGGCACAGATGAACTTTTCTACAGAAAAGAAACACACTCATGGTCTTGGAGAACAAACCTGTGGTTGTCAAGGGGGAAGGAGTGGGATGGACTGGGAGTCTGGGGTTAGTAGATGCAAACTATGGCATCTGGGGTAGATAAGCAATGAGATCCTGCTGTATAGCACAGGGAACCATATCTAGTCACTTGCGATAGAACATGCTGGAAGATAATGTGAGAAAAATAATGTGTGTGTGTGTGTCACTTTGTATAGCAGAAATTGACAGAACACTGTAAATCAGCTATAATAGAAAAAAATGAATTTCTTACCAAAAAAAAACTTACTGTACGATCCTTAGGGTCAATAACCAGTTAAAATTTTGTGACTATTTCAAAGCATGATAATCAAAATGAAGACATAGACTAGAGTCAGCATTAAAGGAATTAACTGAATGCAAGCAGGGAAAGCAAATGAGAACAGATTGTAGTAGATTTTGTAACAATATAAGAGAGTACTCATTTCTACAAAGTCTTTCAATAACAAGTTATTGTTGGCTTGCTAATGGCAATTGAGTTACTATGGGTATGTAAATACAATGCAATGTGACAGAAGCATATTTTACATTAGTCTTGTGTAAAGTGTGTGTCCTGAAACATTTTCTAAAATTCAGAACTGGTTCTCAAAGCCCAGTTGCTGTAGTCTTAACTTAAGCCTTTTCTCCCCTCCCTCCTTTCTTTCTGAGCTCATGAAATAGGACTAGTAATGTTCCTGTTGCACAGCTTGAAAGATAAAATGTCAGAGGTTTTTCGTGATTTTTCTAAGGTTATACCATAAGAAGTTCCAAGGGTAAATGCATTTTTCATTCTTTTAATTATAGCCCCAAACAATGAATACCTTTACTTATGCATAGAGTTGAATATTTCTTTGCAGTTATAATTTTGCCAATGCAACTTTTTGTTCTTTTTACATTCACATTAACTCTATGAAGTGACAGGCAGTGATATTAAGTCTCATCACTATGCTAACAAAAGCAAGATGATACAGATTAAGAAAATAAAAGTTAGATTTAACTATAAAAAGCTCTTATTACCGAGTAATTTGTAGATGCTTCATTCATAGCTCGGGTCTTCATAGCTCGAGAATCCAGCTCGGGTCTTCATAATTTCTAAATGCTCAGTCATAAGGAAAAGAGTCTACCTTCAAAATACTTTTAAAGCCTCTTTTATGTTACTCATTCTTCCATTCAACAAATATTTATTGGGCCACTGACCATGTGTCGGGTAGTAAAGACAACATTGAAGAAAAAAGACAAATTTCCCTTTTTTTTCCAGGGGAACGATACATAAAATAAAATGCATGAGTAAAATAAATATTATATGATAGACTAATGGAGTAAAATAAAGGAAGGGAAATAAGGAGAGTTGAAAAGGGTTTTTGGAAATTTAAATAAGGGCAAGCCTTAATGCGAGTGTGCCATTTACATGAAGACTTAAAGGAAGTGGAATAGTGAGTTATACCACACATGTGAAGAAGATGGTAGGCAGAGCAAACAGAAAATGCTAGGTCCTGAGGAATTATTGTGCCTGATATGTCTCAGAAGAGAGGACGACAGGATGTGAAATGGAAACAGAGTAATAGGAAGTAGGATACAGAGCTGTATGTGAGGAGCTACCAGCCTGTATCATGTAGGGCCTTGTATTGCATTTTAATGAATTTGGTTTTTACTCTGCATGGGAAGTTGTCTGAAGGTTTTGAGCTGAAGTAACATTATCTGACACATTTTAACAAGTTTCTTTTGTTTAGAATTGACTAAAGGGAGAAAGGGTGGAACCTGGGAAATAGACAAAGACTGCTATAATCCCAGCAAATTATGCTAGAATTTGGGATTACAGCAGTTACAGTGGAGGTGAAGAGCAGCTAGATTCTGCATAAATGTGACAATACAGCTATCAGTGGTGGATAAGGCATTACATGTAAATTCTGAGAGAAATAAAGGAGAAAAAATTACTCCATGTTTCTGTTTGTTTGGTTGGGTTTTTTTGGGGCTTGAAAAATTAGAGAAATGATACTACCATTAAATGAGGTGGTTAAAGATAAAGGACTATCATTCAGCCTCTGAGTGCTTCTTGCCAATAGTAATACTTGAGAATAACCTGTCTTTTTGTGTCTTGACATTTGCTTTTCTTAGTGTTGATTTAACTCCAAGTTATAGCAAACCATCTCATGCATTATATCTATTAAAAATAAATATCCCCATTCTTTTTCATATTTCTTCAGTATGATCATATAATAAATGAATAATGGTAATTTTAACTCATGTTTTTTTTTTTTCCCACTGTACAGCAAGGGGGTCAGGTTATCCTTACATGTATACATTACAATTACATTTTTCCCCCAGCCTTTCTTCTGTTGCAACATGAGTATCTAGACAAAGTTCTCAATGCTATTCAGCAGGATCTCCTTGTAAATCTATTCTAAGTTGTGTCTGATAAGCCCAAGCTCCCGATCCCTCCCACTCCCTCCCCCTCCCATCAGGCATCCACAAGTCTTTTCTCCAAGTCCATGATTTTCCTTTCTGAGGAGATGTTCATTTGTGCTGGATACTAGATTCCAGTTATAAGTGATATCATATGGTATTTGTCTTTGTCTTTCTGGCTCATTTCACTCAGGATGACACTCTCTAGTTCCATCCATGTTGCTGCAAATGGCATTATGTTATTCTTCTTTATGGCTGAGTAGTATTCCATTGGGTATATATACCACCTCTTCCGAATCCAATCCTCTGTGGATGGACATTTGGGTTGTTTCCATGTCCTGGCTATTGTGAATAGTGCTGCAATGAACATGCGGGTGCACGTGTCTCTTTTAAGTAGAGTTTTGTCCGCATATATGCCCAAGAGTGGGATTGCGGGGTCATATGGAAGTTCTATGTATGGATTTCTAAGGTATCTCCAAACTGTTCTCCATAGTGGCTGTACCAGTTTACATTCCCACCAATAGTGTAGGAGGGTTCCCTTTTCTCCACAGCCCCTCCAGCACTTGTTATTTGTGGATTTATGAATGATGGCCATTCTGACAGGTGTGAGGTGATATCTCATGGTAGATTTGATTTGCATTTCTCTTATAATCAGCTATGTTGAGCATTTTTTCATGTGTTTGTTGGCCATCTTAACTCATGTTTTCTTTTGCAATTTGAAGTCTTTGATAATTTTAATTTCATCAGGGAATCAGCCCCTTGAGTATAACTGTCGTTCCCTTTATTTTACTCATTGATGTAACATTTTTTGATAAAATGCATAGAGTGATAAATATAGCTCATTAATAAATTAAAAACAATGCATTCAACTCTTTTTTTGCATTCATTAAAGGACAATTTTGAACTTTTTAAATAAGAGAAAATTGTAAATGACTCTAGTCATAAATTAGAAGGCAAATGGCATAGAGGAGGGAATGAAGATTTTGATGTTAAGTTATTCATTAATTGAATAGGAGATGAATCCTTTGGTAGAGTCACATAATCAAGTTTATCTCCAGCTTTCATATCATAAATATTACCATGTAATTGTTGTGCTTTTTAAAGAAATAAGATAATGTATGTATAATATTAACTGCCACATTAATGTTAGCTTATAATTCTCACAGCTTTGAGAAACACAGACCCAAGAGGAGATCAAGAAGGTGGATAAAGATGATGTGGAGCTTATGCTCCCCTCCCGAGAACACATCAAAGATATATCTACCTGTGGAACTATTCTCAGTTCTCCCTGAATACTAACTAGAAACTGACAGAGAGATTCCTTTACAACCGAGGCTGTCAGTAAGATATACACATAATGATGTAGAAAGAGCGAAAAAATTATCAAGTCAGGACCTGTGCCCCTGGGAAGAGGATCAGAGGAAAAAGGAGAATGCTCAGGTGTACACCTGCCTGGGGGAGTAAGGAAATTAAACCAGAGTGGGTGTCCAGTTATGGGTCCTATGTGGAAATTAACCCCCCTTGGCTGGTTGGAAGAAGACTAAGACAAATAGAACAGCTGAGAAAACTCTGGAGCACACATGGGCTGGCTAGAACTTGAGGCAGAGAAGAGAGAGGTCTCCTCTAGTGGTGCTGTGTTTACTGTGACTACTGCACCATGTACCCTAGCCTGAGCCTAGCAAATGCTTCAACCAGGCCCACTCCATACCACAGTGCAGCACTGGATATGGAGTTGCAATGACTGGAAAAAGAACTTGTCTGTGGTTCAGAGGTGACCTTGCCCTCAGGTGGTGGCCATTGTTGGAGATTACTCAGGTTGATCCTCAGAAGCCAACCAGATCTCTGATGGTAGATTCTCCATCATGGCTAATATCACATATACACCAAGAAATCATGTATTCTCCTGCTATCCCTGCTGAGCAAGCCTACAACAGGCTGGTGTGGCTAAGGCAGGAAACAGTGATCACCTATGAGGACAAAGGGAATTTGAACCTGAGGCTATGTTGGAACAGTCATGGTTGCCTACATAGGCAATGCACTGAACCTCCATCTTCTCACAAGCGACTCATGCTTCAAAACTCCCCTTCCTCTGGAGTCCTGGTGTGGGGAGAGGGAAAAGCACAAATGTAATGGGAAAGGCGCCATCTCAGGATTGACCCTCTGGGCAACTTGGGATCAAACCCTCCCCCCAACAGGGTAATGATGGGCATTGAGCAGATATTAAGTCCAACCTCACACCTAGAACCTGCTCTAGTTCTTATAGCTCCAGCTCTACCCCCTGCCAAGGTGATAGATGCTATATACCCCGAGGAAAGAAGTGACTTGTGTCCACATCAAATCCAATACTCCTACGAAAGGCATTGATTACACAAAGTCTCTGTAGGGATGTTCCCACAAAAGAACATCACTTCAAAACCATATTTTGGTAACTGTTTCACCTAAATTCTTAGAGGCAGAGAAAGTTAATAACAGTGAAAAGGCAGAGGTCTCATTGAAAGAGTGAGACAAAACACAAAACAGAAATAAAAAAATTACCAAAGAAAGAATTCAAAACATTGATAATAAAAATATTAACTGAATTAAGGTAAAAAATTAATTTAAACAGTGAGCATTTTAACAATGAACTAGAAAATGCAAAAAAAGACCCAATCAGAAATAAAGAATTCAATAGGTTAAATAAAAAAAAAAAAAAACACTAGAAGAAATGAATAGAAGACTAAATGATAAGAAGAATGCACAAATGATCTGGAAGACAGAGTAATAGAAATCACTGATTCAGAACAGCAAAAAAACAATTATGAAAAATAAAAGTGATTTAAGAGATCTCTGGGATAACATTAAGTATTCCAACATTTGCATTGTAGGGGTCCCAAAAAGAGAGAAGAGAGAGAAGGGACCCACAAATGTATCTGAGGAGACTATGGTTGAAAACTTCCCAAAGAGAAAACAGATATCCAGGTGTAGGAAGCAGAGAGGGTCTCAAAGAAGATGAATACAAACAGACCCACACCAAGACATGGCATAACTAAAAGTGGCAAAAGTTAAAGAATTCTAAAAGCAGAAATAGAAAAACAAAGAGTCGTATACAAAGGAATCCATGTTAAGATTATCTACTGCTTTTCTCTACGGAAACTTTGCAGGTCTGAAGGGAGTAGGATGATATATTCAAAGTGCTGAAAGGGAATATCTTCAACCTAGGGTACTCTACTCAGCAAGATTATCATTTAGAGAAAAAGAGATAATGATTTTCTCAAATAAGTAGTAACCTAAAGTGTTCATCAATACTAAACCTATCCTAAAATAAATGTCTAAGGGTCTTCTTTAAATAGAAAAGAAGAATCTATATGAAAAGGAAAATTTCATGAGGAAAGGACAACTATTTATTCAAGAGTAATAATAAAAATGAAGTAAATGGCAAACAGTTGTTACCTTCACTGGGATGAACAATCATAGGCATTCTATTTTCACATTCTATCTTAGTTTTATCATTTTTAATTTGAAAATTATTCCATATTATAAAAAATAATGATGTGAGAGTACAGGAAAATTGAATAAACTATAAATGTTTGTACATACATATTTGTAGAGCACTATCTTTATAAAGGCATTAGAACAAAACAGTGTTGCAGCAGATACAGTTAAACAACAACCATTTAGAATAGTTAAATGCACTTTTATAATTTAACTAAATCAGAGCAAAAATTACCAATATAAAAATAAGAAAACAAATGCAATTCTTCTTCTTCAGTGACAATATTATAGATTTTAGGAAAACACAAAAATGTATTTCTTAAACCAATGATAAATTATAGGTAGGTCTTATATTTTCCTAATCTAATCAAGATGAGATTTCTTGATCTCTCATTTCTTCTATAAGCTTCTCAAATGTTTTTGTCTGGTGGTGTAACTCAAACCATCCCTCAAGGAATCCTTAAATTGCTTTGTCTTTTTGAGGCCATAGTTTCTGTAAGTGCAGGCCTTCAGAAGGCAGGATTATTGAGGATGAATCTTACTTTTCACTTCTTGGTTCTCAGCTGAGTGTTTTTAGGATGTAGTACATCATATCAGTCCTTGGTTCAACATTTTTGCTTTATCCTACAAGGTAAAACTCTCTAACTCCCAGCGGCAGTTCCTGAGCTGGCATCTTAGCTAAAACCTTAGAGGTCAATCTGTGGTTCTATAAGTTTACGTGTTAGAAACTGTCATGAGATAAATAGGAAAACCAGTGGGTCTCATGATCATGTGCATATTGTAGAGACTCTTATTATAAACTTAGCCCCTTGTTCCAATGTAATGTTTTACAGTCCCATGCTAAGAGATTGGGATTCTGTAAACTCTTACATGGTGGTGCTGTCTGGCAGTGTTAACTATCAGTGATAGGCCCCTTGTCAGATGATTAGTAAGTAACACAGCCCCCAAACCTATCCTGTTGGTATGCTTTCCGTGGCAACTTCCAGTACCAACCCTGTAGCCAACAGCAAAGCCTAAAACCCAAGACCTATCATCAGGTAATTTATTTTGGAATGCCAAGGACTTGGAGTGAGGAAAGGAGTAAAAACTAATGTAAAGATGGTTATTGCAATGACTGCAACTAAGGGTAACTCAGCATTTGATGCCACCAAAACCTTCTGAAAAGTCTTATAAAATGTATGTCAAAACTATCCACCCAGCGGCAAATGAAGGAAGCATTTAGCTATCTCTCATCTCCTACTCTAAAGCGCTGCTCTATGAAGTGTTAACTCTCTCACATTTTCAAGTAGTGCATTCATGAGGATCAAGCAGTTTCTGTAGGATTCCAAGCTGCCTTCCTATACCATGCCTTCAGAGAAGTTCTAGGGCAGGAAGTGAAATGTGCATAGGATGCACGTAAAGCTCATCGAAGGTGGCATAGAACCAATGTAGCAATCTAAAATAATAGGTGGGGGCAAGAGACCATGAAGTTGGCATAAGAGTCTTCAGAGGCTCAGTACTGTCCAGTGGTTGAGATGGATGTGGTGAAAGTGAATTCTTATTATATGATTACTTTATCAATATTTCTTTTTCTTCCTCTAAGGTAGGTCACGTTGAACCCTTAACATGTCCTATGTATTTCCAGAACTGTATAACTACAATCTAATGAGGCATTAATAAAATATTACTTTAAAAATAAATGACAATTACAAGAGTTATCTATAATATACAATGATTTTTAAATTATTTTCATAGCCAATGGAAAGATTTGTTTCAGTAACTTAGTAGATGAATTTCCTTTATCTAAAAATAATATTAACTAAGCAAAGAACATTGCTTTATTCTCCTACATAAATACTTTAGGGAGAGTTTCAAAGAAAAGAAAGGTTTGACATTTCATCTAAGGAAAATTCACATTTCTAAATGCTTTTGCATCAGTGGTTTTATGAAGTAGTTTTTTTTTTTCTTGTTTTCCCTTTCAGAATAAAAATTAGATAAATTAAAGGCATTAATGATTATACTATTTTGAAGTCATGGTATTTTTGTCTTAATTTTTGGGTGATCTAAAACAGTATCAAACTACTTAATTGATTTTTGCTACCCCATAGCCTTGTCATTTATCCTGATTTAGTAAAGACAGCAGGTGGCTTTATTTCATTTATTAGAAATGGATATTATTCACTTCCGTAATGTACCTGGGGCATTGAGCTTTGGGATGTGGTTTGTGAATTGAATTATTATCACAATAAAGTTATTCTCAAGTATACTTTATTAGAAGTATGAAAATTTATTTCCTAGGCTATATAATATTAAAGACAGAGTTTTAAATAGAAACTTCCTTTTAAGGATAATCAAAACAGTATCAATGAAATAATTACTATGTGCCATGGGTTGAACTAGATTCTAGTAGAAATATTATTTAAAAATAAGTGGCAATTATAAGAGATGTCTATAATATACAGATATTTTTGAATTATTTTCTTAGCCAATGGGAAGAATAAATACAACCTAGTCCTTTGCCCTCACTGTCCAGTAAAAAATTCAGTTCATTTAACAAAACTTACTAGTATCTTTGCATTAGAACTTCCTAATATTCTACACATAATATTGGTTTTCATTTTCTCTGATGTGTTGAATTTGAGACCAATTGGATAGATTTACTAATTTTTAATAGTGATATATTTTCTTAGGCATATTCCACCAAAATAGCATCATTTTTACCTATTCCTGAAACCACATCTAAGCAAATACTAAAATTATCCACTTGCCTCTAATTGTGCCTTTTGAATTATTTGCTTTCATTTTATCCTCCCTATCATCATTATAATCTATGCCCTCATATTTCATATCTAGGCAATGACGTGTCCACTTTTCCTGCTTCCACCCTTTTAAATTCATCCCTAATGAATATCATGGCCTATAATTTGGGTGACCATACATTCCAGTTTGCCTGGGACGATCTCAATTTGGGCTGTTGTAAATGTTCAGAATAGATCTTTGCAGCCTCCAAAACTGGGTGATAAGTTGCATGCTCATCTTACCTGTAATGCCACTATATTCAACTTGGTTACTTTATAATCGTTGAAGTCTTTGAATGACCAAGGCAAAAAGTTCACGCAGGAATCAAAAATCTCTGTAATTTGAGCAAATATACCTTTAAAATTTTCTTTAATATATGTTCTCATTTCTCAGCCTATGTAAATCATTCTCTATCTTTGGTGATCTGGATGGCCAAATCAGATTTTTTGATGTCATGCTGTCTTTCTCAACTACTTTCCTATTTCCATTGAACCATAGTAAATTTCATCACTTGTACACGGATTTGTGACAGCCACGATATTGTTTCTAATAAATTTAGTTCTAATACTCAGCATTTGGCCACCTTACATGTTCTGATGGGAGATAATACTGAGAAGTGTCTAATATCATGGACTCGTGTCATGATGCTTAGGCTTGAACACCACAGCTTACAATGCATTCTACATGTAAACTCTTTCTTCACCTTATTATACAACTTCTCAAGACAATTAATATTACTTAGTAAATAGAAAGTTTAGCAAATAGAGGGAAATAAGGGGAACCACATAACATCAGATCTTTCTTCAAAAATGCTATTTGACCACTTTTCTCCCACCTGTAAATCATTGTATTACTTCCATAAAAATATATGTATAAAAAGACCCTGGTAAATATTATAAATTAGGATTTATATTATTGAATATAAGACATTCAAGGAACATGAGAATAGGATGGGGTGGAGTAATATTTGTTTGTTGGGCTTGATCCTGTAGAATTTCTTATCTTACCTGAGGGCAACTACTCATTTATCCAGGGATGCTCTTCATCCTAGCACTGGCTTTCTCCTCCACAAAAGTGGCCTAACCTTGTCACATTCTCTGAACCTAAACCCTTTCAGTCCAGGCCTAACAGAGCTTTCTTGTCTGGTCCTTCCCTGCAAGCAGTTTTCCATCTCATGTAAATTAAGAGAAAAATATACAGAAATAAATTCAGTGTGATAGGAACCATGATAAAGCAGTGAACAGTGAAAGGGAGAACAAGTGATGGAACTTGGATATACTTGTATATCTCAAATCTAAGCTAAGGTGGCAAAAATGTGTATAAGTTTCTGGGCACATTAATCCACTGAATTAACTATTTTATGGGTAATCTATTTTAAGAATCAACTTTTCTTTATTCTACACTAGTTCTTTCTGGTGTGATATCCCAACCATTTTAATAATAGTGAAAAACGGGGTTTGGGAGTAATCTACAATTTGTAAGGCATTCCTTATCTTCCAGGTCATTATCAGATTGTAGTGCTTTAAATATTTTTATAGGGCTAGATATGCTAATAAACATTCTATGTAACAACAAATTAGTACATTAAGATGCAAATAAATTCTATAATAAAAAATAAAAATAAATGTTAAAATTTTGAAGAGTGAATTATTCAAAACTATTGACTGTATGTATGTAACTTTATATACTAAGCCAATCCCATTAACTCTTTATTTCTCACTACAAAACCTTTATATATTAGTCTGTTTTCTCTAAGGCACCAATATACTTGTCAATTGAACATAAGGCATCTTAAATTTTCTCCCATCTAGGTTATAGCTCTGAACGAAACAAACATTTCTTAAAAGAAACTAAATAATTGGCTATAAAATGTGAGAGTAAAAATGGGAAAAGTGCTGTTTTTAAATTCATGAGTCTGTCAATAAGTCTCCTTGTCCCATTTCAGTTTAGTGTTTTTCTCACTCCATATTTGTACAAAGCAACATATGTATATTTAAGAAATACACCTCAAAAATGTAAAAAAAAAAAAAAACTAGCAATTTAAAAGTATCCTAAAAGGAAGTTATGAAATTCTATCTTTGATCACTTCCTATGACCAATTTTTTTTAACTGACATATTTCTTCAAAGTTCCACTTAGGTCCCTAATGAAATACTACTTTCAGATAAGGCTAGCAGGTGAAAAACACAAAATGGATAGAAATGCATCAATGCAAATTTAGGAAAAAGACACATTCATCCTATCAAGTATATTTAGGATACAATTTTCTAGTTTACTATCAGCCCTGGACAGTATTAAAGGTATTTGCATGCATATATATGCAACAAATAAGGAAAGAATCAACACCCCCTGTTATGTCAGATTAAAAGATTAAATTCTTCAGAAGGCTCTTTAGCTTTTTGTCTGAGTGTTTAGAAGTCATTCACACATAGTTTTGCTAAGGTCAACTCAGATAGGTATAGACCATTAAATAGTAACTGGACAGAAAAACAAATATCCGAGTAAGCATGCTTGTCAGCATTCATGGCATGAAAATGTCAACTGTGAGAATGGCCAAGAAAAATCAGGGCAAGCACAGGTATAATCAGGATTATAAAAATAGCAAGAAGCTGCACCATCAGAATATTAGACACTAGGGTTGCCACACAATTGAGAAATGGGATTGGAAACTCTGAAGAAACTGAAGAAACATAATAGAAGACATGTCAGCTTGTTAGTATCAAGCAGACATTATTCAGTGAGGCAGTTTTCTACTTCCTGCCCCTGGTTTACGATGGTAAGATCTGTTTTTATATGATCAACAGCAAAATATTTCCACAATGAAAAGAAACAGGAGAACTTTGAAAGGCATATTTAAGTTTTACCTGACTCAGGTGAATGCTTGGTTTATTCATTAAATATTTATTTATTTAAACATGGTTAACACTTCTTCACTTTGATACTGAGGTGGTCAAATAATCAAAAAGGAATTTTGGCTCTTATGTAATGCTATTTTAATTACTTAATGCTCAGGTATTTAATAGCTATTCTTCTTCACTCAGCACAGCAGAGGGTCTGCCAGCTCTCACTGAAATCTATGTGGCTCTCTTCTTCTTACTTCCTGGCATACAGCAGGATTACACTGCTTAACTTTCTTTCAATTAGATAACATCCAGGACACTGATCCCTAGGCAATGAATAGTGAATAGAACTATGTGTCTTTTCCAGATCAAGACAGTTATGAAGCGGCTGTGTTTCCTCCATATTTTCCACCCCTCTTCTAGCTAGATGAAGACTCAGCCACAAGACCTTAAATTTAAACTGTGTCCAATATGATACTCACCAGTCTCATGAAGCTATTTACATATGAATTAATTAAAATTAAATACAATTATAATTCAGTGTCTCAGTCATAGGAGCCACATTTCAGGTACTCAAAAGCCACATAACAAACAGCTACTATCACATATCCATTATTGCAGAAAATTCTCCAGGTCCATGTTACCCTGGATGTGAAGCAAAAGTACAGAAATAACTGTGTCCCTGAATCACTACAAGGAAAACTACACAGAAGCCAGTACCATCTATTTGTGACTATTCTGTGAATAAAAAATCAGCTTGCACTGTGAGACATTCTTCAGTTTGGGGGCCTCTTCAGTAACAGCTGCTAGTTACTCTAACTAGTACAATCAGTATGATATAGTCACAGAAAATGGAATTCCAATTATCCCAAAAGATAGCAGCAGCACATACCAGACACAAGCTGAGATTACCATCAGGTGAGCAGGATGGTATTTCATTTCTATGGCAAAAAACTGATACTCCTGTGGACACAGTGTAAGTCATTTGTAACCAAATGCAATTTCAGCGTCCACGTGGGATAGATAGCGAGTAAGTCAAGGATGTTCAGAGTGAGTACATGTGGAAAGTGGGTTTATTTTATAACCAACACCATTGCTATTACACAGGAAAGAAATACTCATACCTATCATCTGCTGGCTTCTGGTCAATTCAAGGACAGATAGAAATTGAGACTATGTAATTTCTTCAAGACAGCAAGCAATAACAGAATTACACTCACAAATCTATGACAGGTTAAAGGAAGAAAATATCTAAACATGCACTGAGAATAGTAAGAACATGAAATTGATGAAAAGACTTAGAAAAGGATCTTGATTATTTATAAGGAAATCATTATGACCTTTATTAAAGGAGTACATTTTATGCTGACATTCTTTGTCCTGCATATTGAGATTACAAATTACAGTTTGCATATAATTCTTTGGCAAACAGCAAAGAAAACTGACTACATCAAGTAAAAATACAAAGAGACAAAGTACCCCTCATCTTATTATTATTCCTACCAAAAAAAATGGTGCTTAGAAAAAACAGTAAAGAGAATGTTGTGAAATATGAAATGCATCTTTTCTCCTGTACTGAAGGAAAAAATTCAATTGAAGTATAAATCTTCAGAGGATGAAAAATAACAGATTCTTTTCAGAGTGAAGATTTTGTTTTTTGTGTTTTTTTTCCCCAGATTTTAATGCAAGGAAAGTTATAAAAAAAAATGAAGATGCTTCCTTGAGCTCTTATAGTAAAACATAGGGAGCTCCTGTTGTGGCTCAGTGGTAACAAGCCCAGCCAGTATCCGTAAGGAAGCGGTTCAATCCCTGGCCCTGTTCAGTAGGTTAAGTATCTAGCATTGCCATGAGCTGAGGTGCAGGTCGCAGGCACAGCTCAGATCTGGTGTTCCTGTGGCTGTGGTGTAGGCTAGCAGCTGCAGCTCCGATTTGACTCCTAGTCTAGAAACATCTAAATGCCTCTGGTGCAGCCCTAAAAGGATATGTAGGGAAGTAATTTACTCTATGAGCCTTTTACTTTTGGTCAGAAGCTGTACCTGTAATAATTGCTTAATCTTAACCTCAGGATTTTACAGCTCATGAACTTTTTGTATTGACATTAATGAACAGTCTATGCAAGATAAAATACTGATCAACACAGACATCTTGGATCCTTAGAAAATTAATAAGGAGAGCTCTCTGGATGGGAATTTACTGTGAGTGCCTTGAGAATTAAGGTGAGATAGTGCTATCTCACCTTAGATATCTGCACCTTGGTTAAGATTAAGCAATTATTACAGGTACAGCTTCTGGCCAAAAGTAAAAGGCTCATAGAGTAAATTACTCCCCTACATATCTTTTTAGGGCTGCACCGTAGTAGAATGTGATATTGGCTGTTGTGAGTCTTGAGTGACTGAAAGGAAAAAAAAAATTGTAGGTGATGTTGTAGAAAATTACTATACTATATCCTTTCGAAACCATTATTTTTGTTTTTGTCCTTGTTATCATTCCTTAAGCAATGAGTGCTGAATAAGATAGTAGATTGGCAATTAGAAATTAGAAACCTTGGGAAAGAATCCAGTTCATTAGTAAAGTAATTAACTGTTTCTTAACATAATAATACTACAAGGAAGAGTAATTAGTGGTCCTAAACTTATTGATACCAAGAAACAGAATATTTGAAGAGTAACACATGTAATAACAGTCTATTCTTGCTCTTTCATAAGAAAGCACTATCTACAATTTGTAGTTAAGGTCCAGTCACTTGGATCCTAAACCTAGCTATTAATAAGTCAGAAAAGAGACTGAATGCAGAACAATGAATCAGCAGTTTGTTTCTTTACAACCTCAACACCAAGTATACACCTGTTTGGCAGAGTCAACAGATAGCAGAATTTGAGCAATTTTTGTCCTTCCTTAGCCATAAATATTTCTAGACTGCATGCCTGACAATGTGATTGTATTTTCACCATGAATCCTAAAGAAACAGCTATTTTTTTCTTCTGTCTTTCTGTCTTTTCTAGGGCTGCACCCATGGCATATGGAGGTTCCCAGGCGAGGGGTCTAATCGGAGCTATAGCTGCTGTCCTACACCACAGCCACAGCAACTCCGGATCCAAGCCACGTCTGTGACCTGCACCACAGCAAACGGCAACACCAGATCCTTAACCTGCTGAGCAAACCTGCAACCTCATGGTTCCTCATTGGATTCCTTAACCACTGAGCCACGACAAGAACTCCAGAAACAGAATTCTTAACTTCTGCTATAAGGGTGCAGCAACACTTAGTGATCCATGTTTATTCGCCAGTATTTTTTTATTCATGCTAGGCCACTATAATGGATTAGCATAGACTGAGTGACTTATACATAACACAGACTTCTTATAGTTCAGTAGTCTGAATTCCAAGATCAGGGTTCTATCTTGGTCAGAATCTGGTGAAAACCTTCTTCCAGGCTTCAAACTTCCAACTTCTTGTAGCCTCACATGGCAGAGAGAGAGTTAGTGAACTCTTTAACGTCTTTTTCATAAGGGCACTCATCTCTTTCATGAAGGCTGCTCTCTCATGGCCTAGTTACTTCCTAGAGCCCCCCGCTCCACCACCAATATCATCATAGTGGGAGTTAGGATTTCAGCATATGAATTCTGAGGAGACACAAATATCTAGTCCATAGTGCCCAGTTATACTTTCTGTGGCCAGAATTTGACAAAAAAAGTCATGTCCTGCCATGCTGCCTGCCAGAATCCTACTGCACTTTTAGAATGAGCAGGTTACATGGATACACGGATGAGGACTATCAGAGGCAGAGGAGAAAAATATGCCAAAGTCTGAAAAGTGGTGTAGAAACAAAAGTAGAGCCCAAGTCAATATTTTGGCCATTCTGTGTTGTAAAATTCCATATTATTTCACAAGTGAAGTTCAACAATTATGTTTGATGGAATAAAATATTGTCACAATCTTGTCCTAAAAGGAGACCAGAAATGCAGACATCCTGTAAATGTGTTTGACATTTTGAAAATATAATTTCAATATAAATTATTTGAAAAATTCAAATAAACCAGCCCTTTTTCTATACCAACCTGCAAAGAATAACAGATTTCCATAGGTGGAAACCTCAAAATTTCCACTTTTAAGATTATTAAAAGACCCTCCTTCACTGTTGGTAGGAATTTAAGCTGGTACAACCACTATGGAGAACAGTATGGAGGTACCTTAGAAAACTATACATAGAACTACCATATGACACAGCAATCCCACTCTTAGGCATGTATCTGGACAAAGCTCTATTTAAAAAAGACACTTGCAGCCGCATGTTCATTGCAGCACTATTCACAATAGCCAAGACACCGAATCAACCCAAATGTCCACTGATTGATGATTGGATCAGGAAGATGTGGTGTATATATACACAATTAAATACTACTCAGCCATACAAAAGAACAAAGTAATGACATATGCAGCAACATGGATGAAACTAGAGACTCTCATCCTGAGTGAAGTCAAAAAGAGAAAGACAAATACCATATGATATCACGTATATGTGGAATCTAGTATATGGCACAAAGGAACCTTTCCACAGAAAAGAAAATCATTAACTTGGAGAATCGACTTGTGGTTGCCAAGAGAGAAGGGGAGGGTGTGGGAGGGACTGGGAGCTTGGTGAAATAGATGCAGAATATTGCCTTCAGGATGGATTAGCAATGGGATCCTGCTGTGTAGCACTGGGAACTCTGTCTAGTCACTTATGGTGGAATGTGTAATGTGAGAAAAAAAGAATGTATACATGACTGTGTAACTGGGTCACCATGCTGTACAGTAGAAAAAAAAATACATATATATAAATAAAAATTAAAAAAAAAATTAAAGATTATTAAAAGACATATTTTAATCAAAGTAGGGAAGATTCCTCATGGAAGACTCAGATTTTCTCAACAGTATGTCATTATCTGTTTATATAGACAGTATTTGGTCCTTGATATTTGGAAAACAAAATTCACATCTGTACTTGAGATTGACTACCATCTTAGGGAAAAATAAAACAAAGCAATACACCTTATTAGTTCTAGATTATTCCCCCCCATCCCAGATGGTTAAAAGCACATAATTAAGATTTTGAGTATATGGCATACTCAGGACAAAACCATGCATGACTGCTGTCCTTTTGCTGTGCATTGCAAAACCCACCTAAGCAGATCTGATTTAGTTTTAGTTCCACTGAAGGAGAGTATGATTCTCTGGTCTGGAGTTTGGGACTCCCTCCTCCCCGCCTCAGCATAGGATAATCCCACTGTGCTTTTTGTTTTGTTTTCAATACTTCATTCATAATTGGTGCCAATATTTGTAGGGCCACATATTTGACTCACTCTGCAGCTTTAAACTTTCTATCATATATCCACTATTTTAGGATCCCAAATTCCATGAAACCCATCATACAGACAGTTTCAGTATTGTTCAAATATACCCTGAGAGAGAAAGAAAAATAGCATGTGAGCTCTAGAGTGAGCACTAAACTGCTTGGGAGAATAAAGTTTTGCATTGGTGAGATGCTGTTAATCTAGAGCCATAATGGGAGAGAGCTCCACTAGAAAAAGCTAGTGAAAGGTTTGATTTCTTTTTTCTTTCATTGGTCATACATAACAGTCTCTTATCATCAGTATGAAAAGTAAAAAGCCTCCAAAAATGTGAAGAACAAAGTGAGAATTCAGCAGTTCCTGATACCACAGGGTCCATAGTACCAAATCATCTTTATCTCCTACTAAGTTTAGAGGTTTCAGAAAGCACAGTTTCTAATTATCATGCTTCCCCTCCCATATTGCACTCTCCAGTCTTGAACTGAAAAAACTGTGTTGGTTCATTAAAGGGATTTTCAAGTCTGCACTTCCTTGCCAAACTCCTACAAATCTTACTAAACATTCAAAAATAATTTTAATTTTCTAAACTAGTTGGATTAAGCCATTTAGTAAATACAAAGATATTATCAGGGCTTGTAATCCAAACATTTTGCCCACTCTTCCCTGTTATAATTACACACCAACATCACATGGTGATTTTATAAAAATATAAATTCCTGCACCTCACACCCCAAAATACTAGTTAACATTGAATAAACATATAAACTGACAGTATTACCTGTAACTGTAATATCTGTAAATAGATCATTTAGTTATTTCAAAATATATTTTGGAAAAGGATTTTAAGCTGATCTGGTTCAAATGATTCTCTTTTCCTATTAATAACAGCAGAAAGCCAGGTAAAATTTAAATCATTACGAATCTTAAAATGACCATTATTAAAAATAAAGAAATTGGAATGTAATTCTCAAACTATGTTTTTCATTTTTGTTACACTGATACTACTCAATGTTAACTTGCTTTTTCAGCTACAACATTGACTAATATTTTTCGGTTAGTCTCAAAATTTGTATGTGAAATAATGTATTTTATATCAAGTTTTTTAAGTTGGTAAGTTGTTTATTTTATCTATTGAAAATAAACATAACCTCAGATTGAATACTGATGAATAGAATGGCTTTTCTCTTATATAATAGGAAATGAAAATTTTCTGTCATGTATTACACAGAAACTAAGGCTTGACTTCTATTATGAGAATAGACATGACAATTGTCTCAGGCATTCAGATATCAAATCTCCTGTTAATAGAATTATGATTTTATACTTCATTATTGTGGTATTGTAAATTCATTAAGTTTGTCAAATTCTCAAATTATAAATAATTTATTTACATTAAGACATAAATTTATTTGTGATTCATTTGTGATTAAAAGTAAGTATTATAGGTTAGGGATCCAATTTTATTTTCTCTTATGGATGGCTAATTGTCATATAATATGGTTCATATTTTTCCAGTACATAGGAATAGCTGTCATATTTTGCATATATATTTATATATACAACAGACAGTAATTTGTTACAAAAGTTTTGATAACCATTATTTTCATTCAATTACTAATATTTTTCCTTCAAATTAATGGTTTTTACTGAACCACTGGTTACAAAGGAGTATTCAGTCCAATGATATGTCTTATATACATTCTTTGAAATATGTATTTAATTCTGATTTATTTGTTTGGGTAAACTCATTTTATACCTAGGTTAAGTCATTTAAAAAAATATCCTAGGAGTTCCTGTCGTGGTGCAGTGGTTAACGAATCCGACTAGGAACCATGAGGTTGCAGGTTCGATCCCTGCCCTTGCTCAGTGGGTTAGGGATCCGGGGTTGCCGTGAGCTGTGGTGTAGGTTGCAGACGCGGCTCGGATCCCGCGTTTCTGTGGCTCTGGCATAGGCCGGTGGCTACAGCTCCGATTCGACCCCTAGCCTGGGAACCTCCATATGCTGCAGGAGCGGCCCAAGAAATAGCAAAAAGACAAAAAAAAATATATCCTATATGTGGAAGTTCCCATCATGGCTCAGCAGTTAACGAACTCAACTAATATCCATGAGGACACAGGTTCAATCATTTACCTTGCTAAGTGGGTTAAAGATCTGGCATTGCTGTGAGCTGTGGTGTAGGTCACAAATGTGGCTGGGATCCCGCTTCTCTGTGGCTATGGCCTAGTCTGGTGGCTTCAGCTCTGATTATAGCTCTAGCCTGGGAAACTGCATCTGCCATGGGTACAGCCCTAAAAGACAAAAAAAAAATGTATATGTGTTTAAGGAAAACAAGTTATTTTCTAAATAATTATTGGCTGCAAGTTTATATATGTGAATTAAATCAAGTGTTTTGAGAATTTTTTTTTTTTAACTTCACATGGTTTTACTACTGTTTGCTGATGGACCTATCAATAATTAAGATGTATATGTTGAGTATTCTAAGTCTAGATTTGTCAATTTCTTCCTACAATTTGCCTATCAACACACCAACTCAAAGACAAATAGGGGCAACTTATATTTTTAAAAAAGCCACATTTTCTTCAAATATATTTTCAATCCCCTTTTCTTTTTCTTTTCCTTCTGGAACTATTGCTTTTGGAATGTATTAGTAATGAGATCCTGCTGTTTAGCACTGGGAACTATGTCTAGTCACTTATTATGGAGCATGATAATGTGAGAAAAAAGAATGTATACATGTATGTGTAACTGGATCACCAGGCTATGCAGTAGAAAAAAAAAATTGTATTGGGTAAATAACATTAAAAAAAAATTTTTTTAAATAAATTTAAAGAAGAAATAAAGGAAATATACTTTTTAAAAAAGCTACTGGTTCAGCATTTTATTATCAATTTATGTAAACTAATAAGCTAAAGAAGAAAAAATCATATAATTTCATCAATAGATGTAGGAAACAGTTTTTGACAAAATCCAACACTCTTTCATGATTTAAAAAAAAACTCAACAAATTAGGAATATAGGATACAGGGAAACTTTACAATTGATTAAAAAATGCAAAAGTCCTAGACTAGCTGACATCATACTCAATAGTGAGAAAATGAACACTTTCCCCTAACAGGGGAATGATGCAAGGATAGCTCCTTTTACCTCTCCTATTTAATGTTGTACTAGAAGTCTAGCTAATGCATTAGACAAGAAAATGAAATAAGGCAGTAAAAGGCATACAGGTTGAAAAGAAAGGAAAACTGCTTTTGTCTATAGATAATAAGAAAATACCAAAGAATTGACAAATTCTCCTTGAAATTGTAGGTAGTCATCATAAATCTATGAAAATAAATTGCTTTCCTACATACCAAACATTAACAATTGGAATTCAAAATTAAAACACAGTAACATTCATATTAATATCAAGAAATTGAAATACTTAGATATAAATGTAACAAAATATCTGTAGGATCTATATGAAGAAAACTACAAAATTATGATGAAAGAAATATTAAAAAGTCTATATAAATATAGAGACATTCTATGTTCATTGTTAGAAAGACTCGAAATTTCTAAGATGAAAGTTCTTCCCAACTTGATCTATAGATTTAATGCAATCTTAACCATAACTTGTTATGTGAATATCAATACATTAATTCTAAAGTTTACAGCCAAAGGCAAGAAACCTAAAATAGCATATAACACTGAAAAACATATATATACTGAGTAGACAATGTCAATTACAAGGTTTAATATAAAAGTACAGTAACAGAGCATAATATTTATAAAGTATAAACTTATAGGTCTCACAATATATATGTCAAATCATTGATCCTATATACTTTAAACTTATATAGTACTATATGTTAATTATTTCTCAGTAAAACTGGAAAAAATAAAATGTGTATACATGTACGTCAGTGAAATGGAATAGAGAGTCCAGGAATAGACTCATGCAAATATGGTCAACTGACCTTTTACAAAGAAACAAAGACAACTCAATGAGAACAAAAGAGGTTTAATATAAATACTAAAATATTCAGATGTCCAAATCACCCCCAACATATTAACCTAAAACAGACTTTAAAGAGAAAGACAAAAACCATATGATATCACTCATATCTGGTATCTAATACACAAAACAAATGAACCTTTCCATGGAAAAGAAAATCATGGACTTGGAGAAGAGACTTGTGGTTGTCTGGGGGGTGGGGTGGGATGGGTAAGGGAGTGGGATGGATTGGGAGCTTGAGGTTAATGAATGCAAACTATTGCTTTTGGAATGGATTAACAATGAGATACTGCTGTGTAGCATTAAGAATTATGTCTAGATCCTTACAACGGAGCATGACAATGGGAGAAAAATTATGTATACATGTATGTGTAACTGGGTCCCCATGCTGTACAGTGGGAAAAAAAAAACGTGTTGGGGAAATAACAATAAAAAAAATTCCCCAAAATTAATTCAAAATGGATCACAGACTTACATGGAAAGCATAAAGCTACTGACCTAGAAGACAAAATAGGAGTCAATATAAGTGACCTTGGGTTTGATAAATGTTTCAAGATATAACACCAAAGAATAATACATGAGAAAAAATAATTAGATAAATTAAGGCTTTATTAAAATTAAGGATGTGCAGAAGTTCCCTTCATGGCTCAGTGGTTAACAAACCTGACTAGGATCCATGAGGATGCAGGTTTGATCCCTGTTCTCCTTCAGTGGGTTAAGGATCCACACTTGCTGTGAGCTGTGGTGTAGGTCACAGACATGGCTTGGATCCCACATTGCTGTGGCTGTGGTATAGGCCAGGAGCAACATCTCCAATTGGACCCCTAGCTTAGGAACCTCCATATGCCTCAGGTGTGGCTTTAAAACAGCAAAAAAAAAAAAAAAAAAAAAAATTAAAAAAATTAAAAAAATAAGGATGTGCACTCTGCAGAGACACTTTAAAGAAAGTGAAAAGACATGCCACAAACTGGGAGGAAATATCTACAAAACACATACCTAATAAAGAACATATATCCAAAATATATGACAAACACTTAAAACTCAAAAATAAGAAAATAAGCAATCATTAAAATATGGACAAAAGATTCTAACAGATGCCTCACCAAAGAAGACATACAGATGTCTAATGAAAAGATGTTCAATATTATACATCATTAGACAAATGAAAATTAAAACAAGATATCAGATATATACATCAGATGGCAAAACAACAACAAAAAACTAACCTGACAATAACAAATGTTGGTGAAAATGGGGCTCAACAGATTCATTGCTACTAGAATGCAAATGGAACAGCTGCTTTGAAATATAGTTTGGTAATTTCTTACAAATTAAATGTTTTCTTACCATAAAATCCTGCAATCTCTCTCCTATGGTATTTTCCCAAATGAGTTGAAAAATACAAAAGATCATGTGCATAAATGTTTATTGCAGCTTAATCATAATTGTGGAAAATTTGAAGCAAGATATTAAATGGGTGGATAAATTTTGGTACCTTTATACAATGGAATATTATTCTAAGATTTTAAAAATGATATATCAAATTGGAGAAAAATACTCTGTGAAATCTTAAATGTATATTTATAAGTGAAAGAAGACAATCTGAAAAGTATTATTATTTCAACTATAGTGTATTCTGGGAAAGGCAAAACTATAGAAACAGTAAAAAATTGATGGCTGACAAAGTTTAATGGGGAGTGATAGAGGGATCAATGGGCTGAATCCAGTAGATTTTTTAGGGTGATGAAACTATTCTGTATGATATTGTAATGATAGACATGTTACACTATGCACTTGTCAAAACCACTATAACCAAACAAAATGAAGATTCACCTTTAATGTAAACTACGGTCTTTACTCAATAAAGTGTATCATTTTGATTCATTAATTTCATGAATGCACTGCACTATGACAAGAATAACAGGAAAGTGGAGGGGACAAATAGCAACTCTCTATACCATCTTCACAACTTTTCTGTGACTCTAAAACTGTTTAAAAATAAAGTCTATTAATAAAAAGTTTTGAAAAGTTTAGATTAAATGTTCTTTTTAGCATTGGTAAGATCATCAGTTCAATTGTATGAAATAGCTTTGTAATTCAATATTATTTTCTGCAGTGACTCAATACTTAGCATTTAAGCATTGTCGACACTCTATGTTAATAACAACTAGTACAATACCAAACTAATTATTATTTTATTGAAGAGAATAATTGTGTCATTAAAGTATTCCCACTGAGATTTCTCATTAGAATAACCTACAGTACTGTAACATTTACCAATTAGTAACAGATTTATATCCAGATTAAATAGATATTCCCTTGATAATCTATGAACAGTTTACTTACATTTGTTTTACTCCAAATTAGTCACATTTTGTGCATTAATTAATGTAAGTCCCCATCCCTATTTTTACTTTGTACCTGTATTACTCTAATAAAAATATGGCCTTAAGTTTATAAGTTTAAAAATCTACTTGGTTCTTATTGGTCACAATAACCTACAAGTTGTAAATGACATTCATAGATATTTTCTCTAGGAATTTCTCTAGGAATCACAGAGATTGTCATCTTTGTTTTATAGAAGAAGAAATTTAAACTCAAACAAATAAATTTGTAGAATGTAGTAGAGTTGAAATTTATAACAAATTCTCTCTGAAGCAATAAAAAATCTGACATTTCTATTATGATATACTTTTTTCATAAAGTTATAAATTCATACAGTTATAATGTTTCTTATATTAAATGCTAAAATATTAATGAAGAGAGCTGAAAGTTTCTCTAGTAATCAATTTTGACTGCATAAATTCAAATGAGCTCTATGAAAAAAAAAAAGAAAAGGTTATACCTGGAGAAATTGACAATTGTGCATGGAGAACTCTTCAATTATTGTAGATTTTAGATAGTCTTATGTGATAAAACAAAAACTGGGTACCATGGAGATGAAGAAATGATATGAAGACTAAATGTTCTAATAAAGCTTGTGAACATATTGCTATCATAAAAGAGAGAGAAAATAAAGAGGCCATGGTATAAATCCAATAGATGTTAAAAATCTGATTTTTCTTTTTAGTATAAAAAGTACTAACTGGGGAGTTCCCACTGTGGCTCAGTGGTATCAAACGCAACTAGTAATCATGAGGATGTGGGTTCCTTCTCTGGCCTTGCTTAGTGGGTTGAGGATCCAGCATTGCCCTGAGCTGTGTTGTAGGTCACAGATGTGGCTCAGATCATGCCTAGCTATGGTTGTAGTGTGGGCCAGCAGCTATAGCTCTGATTCTACCCCTAGTTTGGGAATTTTCATATGCCACAGGTATGGCCCTAAAAAGCAAAACATAAATAAAAATTAAAAATTTAAAAAAAAATTAAAAGTATTTATTAACTGAAGAGTGATGATGTTGATGATGATGATAATATATAACAGAAACAGTGATTGGTAGAAATGTAAAAATAAACAAGTAGAATTTGTTTAATTTAACTTATCTCTTGGTCTGAATGCATTTTAACTTTTGGTACTGACTACTTTAGATTAAAAAAAGTAGGATTGATAATCTTTAAGAAATCAGAGTGAGAGCTGATGAGAACTGGAGACTATGAAAAATTGTGCCAAATTTTTAAAATGAAAATACATGGATTTTGAAAACTAGAAATATGTAAACCTGATAACCATTCAAGTAAGATCTGCCTGAGAATATTAGGAATTAGAAATAGTGGTTTGTAAGGTGGGTGACACGATGAAAGTTAAAAATAGCATAATATATTTAAATATTTATGTGAAAAAGTCAACACCCCTTACCTCCTGATGCCTGCTTTGGAAGATCTTCCAGTAATTACAAAGGAAAGAAACAAAGAAAGAGAGAGAGAGAGAGAGAGAGAAAGGAAGAAAGGAAGGAAGAAAGAGGAAAAAGAAAGAAAGAAAGAAAGAAAGAAAGAAAGAAAGAAAGAAAGAAAGAAAAGAAAAGAAAGAAAGAAAGGAAAGAAAGAAAGAAGAAAGAAAGAAAGAAAGAAAGAAAGAAAGAAAGAAAGAAAGAAAGAAAGAAAGAAAGAAAGAAAGAAAGAAGAAATAGAAAGAAAGAAAGAAAGAAAGAAAGAAAATGCTGTGCTAGAGAATCATTTCAGATTATGGTGTACACTGTCAGGGTCTACTCAGCATACTGCTTAATCACCTCAATCTGCAGAACAAATACTAAGACACACACAAACTGAGGGCTGCAAACTAAGCTTTCTTTTTTTAATTACTATATATGTGTGTACAATCAAGGGTTATCACATATTTGAGAAATCCTCCCATGTGAAACAAAAGAAAATAAGCAAATGAAAATCTTTATAATGAAAGAAGCAAATATAAATAAGGAAACACACACAAAATATATTTAAGGAAAATTACTAACACCTCACAAAACTACCTTCAAATAATAACCTTGGAGCAAGAGAAGACAATTGATAAAATGGGAAAAAAAGGACCAGAAAATTTTAGAGTGCATGCTAATATATAAAAACATTCCTTAACATAAGTAAAGCCATTTATGATAAACCCACAGCAAATATAATACTCAATGGAGAGAAGCTGAAAGCCTTCCAACTAAAATCTGGAACAAGACAGGGATGCCCACTCTCACCAATGTTATTCAACATAGTTTGGAAGTCCTAGCCACAGCAATGAGACAAACAAAAGAAATTAAAGGCATCCAAATAGGAAGACAAGAGGTAAAACTGTCACTGTATGCAGATGACATGGTACTATACACAGAAAACCCTAAAGACTAAACCCAAAAACTACCTGAAATGATCAACAAATTCAGCAAAGTAGCAGGATATAAGATTAACATTCAGAAATCAGTCACATTTCTGTATACTAACAATGAAATATTAGAAAAGGAATACAAAATACAATACCCTTTAAAATTGCACCCCAAAAAAATCAAATACCTGGGAATACACCAGACCAAGGAGTTTAAAGGACTTATATGCCAAGAACTATAAAATGTTAATCAAGGAAATTAAAGATGTAAAGAAATGGAAAGATATTCCATCCTCCTGGGTTAGAAAAATTAATACTGTAAAAATGACCATACTACCCAAAGCACTCTACAGATTCAATGCAATCCCTATCAAATTGCCCATGACATTTTTCACAGAACTAGAACAAACAATCCAAAAATTTATATGGAACCACAAAAGACCCAGAATTGCCAAAGCAATCCTGAGAAACAAAAACCAAGCAGGAGGCATAACTCTCCCAGACTTCAGCAAATATTACAAAGCCACAGTTATCAAGACAATGTGGTACTGGTACCAAAAAAGACAGACAAATGAAACAGAATAGAGAACCTAGAAATAAACCCAGACACCTACAGTCAATTAATCTTTGACAAGGGAGGCAAGAACATAAAATTGAAAAAAGACAGTCTTTTCAGTAAGTATTGCTGGGAAATCTGGACAGCTGCATGCAAATCAATGAAACTAGAACACACTCACATCATGCATGAAAATAAACTCAAAATGGCTGAGAGACATAAATGTAAGATAGGACACCATCAAACTCCTGGAAGAGAACATAGGCAAAACATTCTCTGACATCAACCTTATGAATATTTTCTCAGGTCAGTCTCCCAAAGCAACAGAAATAAGAGCAAAAATAAATCAATGGGATCTAATCAAACTGACAAGCTTTTGTACAGCAAAGGAAACCAAAAAGAAAACAAAAAGACAACTTACAGAATGGGAAAAAATAGACAATTTTCAGAATGGGAGAAAATAGTTTCAAATGATGCAACAGACAAGGGCTTAATCTCTAGAATATACAAGCAATTTAGACAACTCAACAGCAAAAAAAGCCAACAACCCAATTGAAAAATGGGTGAAAGACCTGAATAGACATTTTACTAAGGAAGATGTACAGATGCCCAACAAGCACCTGAAAAATGCTCAACATCCCTGAGTATTAGAGAAATGCACATCAAAACTACCATGAGATACCACCTCACACCAGTCAGAATGGCCATCATTAATAAGTCCACAAACAACAAATCTTGGAGGGGTTGTGGAGAAAAGGGAACCCTCCTGCATTGCTGGTGAGAATGTAAGCTCATACAACCACTATGGAGAACAGTATGGAGGTACCTTAGAAATCTATACACAGATCTTCCATATGACCCAGCAATCCCACTCCTGGGCATATATTCAGACACAATTTTCCTTAAAAAAGATACATGCACCCGCATGTTCACTGCAGCACTATTCACAATAGCCAAGACATGGAAACAACCCAAATGTCCATCCACAGATGATTGAATTAGGAAGAAGTGGTATGTATACACAATGGAATACTACTCAGCCATAAAAAAGAACAAAATAATGCCATTTGCAGCAACATGGATGGAACTAGAGACTCTCATCCTGAGTGAAGTCAGAAAGAGAAAGACAAATGCCATATGATATCACTCATATCTGGAACCTAATACACAGCACAAATGAACCTTCCCACAGAAAAGAAAATCGTGGACTTGGAGAATAGACTTGTGGTTGCCAAGGGGAAGGGGAGGGAATGGGTTGGATTGGGATCCTGGGGTTAATGGATGTAAACTATTGCCTTTGTAATGGACTAGCAATGAGATCCTTCTGTGTAGTACTGGAAACTATCTCTAGTCACTTATGATGGAGCATGATAATGTGAGAAAAAAGAATGTATACATGTATGTGTAACTGGGTCACCATGCTGTACAGTAGAAAAAAAATTATATTGGGGATATAATTTAAAAAATATGATAATAGATTCATCAATTTCTTCTTTAGCTCTAAAAAATGCAGAAAGATTAAGAGTAGTTAAGAAAATCTACTAAATCAGTTTAGAGGATTGAACATCTGATTAACAGAAATTACAAAGGGGTAAATTAAAAAGCTGAAAGGTAGAATTTTTTAAACAATTTAAGAAATTTTCATAGAAATGGAGCATTTGCATTTCTGGGTTGAAAGGACCCATTGAGTTATTTTTTTTGACAAAATGAGAATGATGATAATTAGAAAAATACACTATAACCTTCAAGCAGGTTTATGGAGAAAGGGAAGGCCATTTAGTAGATTTATCAGGGTGATATTTTATAAACAAAGGAAAATATATAAATATGAAAATAGCTTCATTAGAATAGAAATTTGGTGCCTATTGTAAAACACAAATCAGAGTGACAATGGGGTTTTTTTGGCAATAATTAATACTAAAAGCAATTGAAAAACTGCTCAAACTAAAAGGAATATGTAAATGTATAACTGAATCACTTTGTTGTATAGCAGAAATAATCACAATATTGTAAATCAACTATAATTCTATAAAACATTTTAAAAAGGAAAAAAATATAAAGTTTTTATATAAAATGTTTTATCCCTCCTGAGACCACCTGTGCTAGATAGTAAGGGCAATTTAGGTTTTACATTGACCAGTTTGTTTTATTCTGCTGTTCCAGACAGTTTAATTTCTTTTCTTTAAATAAACATTATATGTGCAGATGGTAAAATGGGCCTAAAGCACACAGATTTTTAATCAGACTCCTGGATTCACTAGCACATTACATTGTCAATAAGCACAAAGACCATCTTTGTCTTGTTGTTTTAAATTTTTTGTTATTTTTTATTTCTTTTCCATTTCTCACACTAAGAGAAAAAATTGCCTCTAACTTCTTTGACCTGACCCATACTCACATCTAGGATTTGCTCTTTTCCTGTTTAATCTAAACAAATTTGTGTTTCAGTCATGAACACTCCATGAGTGTGTTAGGTCAGAATAAAGAATAAGACCGGAGTCATTTCTGAGTATGAACAAAAACACTAACACCAATCAAACCATAAAAATGAACAAATATTTTCCTATTTGGGCTAAAATAAGTGTCTGTGGACTCTTTGTTAGACTTGTAGAGCTTTAGTTTTAATTGATTGTTTCAGCCTGATATATCCAATTTATTATGATAACCAATCATAAATTTTCACCTACCTTCTAATAGCATCCAACAAAGTCTGATTTCTTTGAGTCCTCTCCCAAAGCACCTAACAAGTGCCCAAAAGCTATGATAAATTCCTTCAACTCTTACTACTAGTAATTCTCTCACTACAGTGACCCGTAGTTCCCTATGATTTGTATTGCCCCTTATTGCAAAAAGCAATGAGCCTAATTTATTCAATTACAGGTGTGTTCCTGGTAGTCTTTGTCTAGAAGACATTCACAGTATTATTGCCTTCTCATTTGCACCAACCTATAGCCACCATGTGTATGCATATAATACAAATTAGTTATTCAGGTATCAATAGGTAGATTGTTTCCAACACTTTCTACTACCATCACTACTGAAATGAGAACTCTGACACCCTTGCCTTAGGACCTATAATAATAAAGATCCAAGCAGTTTCATATTCATGAGTGCAATGATAAGACTGAAAGATACTCCCTTGTTATATTGTATACATAAAACTAATATAATCTTATATGTCAATTGTATCTCACTTTAAGAAATGGAAATTATAAACTGGTTCTCCTCTACTAAAGAAATACCCAAATGTGTAGGAGCTTACTGAAAGAAGGAAATTACCACTTGTTACAAAGGAGTTTGAAATTCGCCTTTTCTTTTGACTTTGTGATAACAGAGAAATTTATAATTGGCTTATAATCATATTTATCAAAATTTCCACTATGGTTTCTGGATTTATATCTTGATATAAAAGGGCTTTGTTGCCCTGATATAATAAATAAAATTATCCATGTTTCTAAAAAGAAAAGAAAGATACTCAATTTTGTTAAGGAATGACAGATTACTCTTCATAATGCTGGCACCAGTCCACACTTCTGTCAGCGGTGCATGTAGATTCCTTCTGGCATTTCATTGTATGTGATGTTTTATTGTTAAAAACCCGATGATGTTTACAAGGAGTAATTCCTTAGAGCTTCTAATTTTTACTCTATAACTATTGATAAAACTAATAATTTCTACCAAAAATTCTTAACTATTCAGGTTTACCCAATTTATACCCTTTCTAATTTTGAATTGTATTTACTGCTTCTGTTATTGAACTTTATGAATGTTTTCTATAACCAAGTTACTAAGCTCTGATCAGCTTACACCATGGAAACCATGCATGTTCTGCTTTTTAAAAAATATACAACTTTGTCCACAGAAGGCACTAAAATCAATGATTAATTTCTTCTCCTCTTTATAATTTGGGATTCTTGGTGACCTATTTTAAAAATGCTTGTCCCGGTGCTACACAACAGGATCTCACTGCTTATCCATTCCAAAAGGCAATAGTTGCAGCTCTTAACCTCAGATTCCCTGTCTATCCTACTCCCTCTCCCTCCCCATTGGCAACCACAAATTGGTTCTGCAGATCCATGAGCATGATGGAGTATAACGAGAGAAAAAGAATGTATAGATGGTATGTGTGACTGGGTCATTTTGCTATACAATGGAGTACTGACAGAACACTGTATACCAGCTATAATGGAAAAAATAAAAATCGTTAAAAAAATAAAAAATGCTTGTGCAAATAAAACTCTGAAGAAAATTTTTCCAAATTATCTTAATTATTTGAACATTATGTTAAACTTTCCTGTTTTATTTTTTTTTTATTTTATTTTTATTTTTTTTTGTCTTTTGTCTTTTTTGTTGTTGTTGTTTTTGTTATTTCTTTGGGCCGCTCCCGCGGCATATGGAGGTTCCCAGGCTAGGGGTCGAATCGGAGCTGTAGCCACCGGCCTACGCCAGAGCCACAGCAACGCGGGATCCGAGCCGCGTCTGCAACCTACACCACAGCTCATGGCAACGCCGGATCCCTAACCCACTGAGCAAGGGCAGGGACCAAACCCACAACCTCATGGTTCCTAGTCGGATTCGTTAACCACTGCGCCACGACGGGAACTCCACTTTCCTGTTTTTATTTGTTCATGCTATGAGGCAAAGTTTTCATAACATCTATAGTAAGCAATACCTTTTGTTACTCATCCATATGTTGCTTTTCTCATATTTTGATTCCTACATATATTATTTAAATTGGACTATTTGTATGTGCTGAAAAAATGACACAGTAGTGTTTGTATGAATCTACCTATATCCTTATTATGTTTTTTGCTCTATTTTCAAAGTTATTTTTAATATTTCTGAACTTATATTTTTCTTTTAATATATTAGCATGTTTGTCAAGTTTCCTACAAAATAGTGCTCAAATATCAGGTAGAACTGCACTTAATCAATAGATAATCCCTGGCATCATTGAAATTTTAGTCCATCATCATAAATTTCTTGGTTTATGAACTTATAATCCCACATATTTTTGTTACGATGATATATAGGTACATACTTTTAGTTATGTTATAAACAAAGAGTAAACTCCCATTACATTTTCTTCTTGGATATTAAGGATGGTGTAAGAATGCTATGACTTTTGAATACTGATCATGAAATATTTGTTGAATTCTATTTAAAAGGTTTTTGTCTCTCTTACATTTTGCTATACATGATCACATCATCTAGAAATAGTGAATTTTTTTTCTCTTACATTCAGTAGTGGATACTGTGTTGTGCCACCCAGATCCTACACTTTCAGGACAATGACACTCACTCCTCCAATATTGGAATTGGTGGCTGATAGCTCTCAACTAAGCACATCTCTGAGAAGTGACACTGGCTAAAGAAAACTGCTTTCTCCAAGGTCTTGTCCCCTTCTGAGAAGCAGTCCACATCTCATAACTGGTATAGCCACAGATACAAAGACCTAACCTCTTTGCTTCAATTCAAGGCAGACCTGAAGGATTGCCCCAGCTTCAGAGTTATCCATGGAATTGTCATGAGCTATCAGAACTATTCAGCATACAAACTTAAGGGTCAACAAAACATTCAGACTATACCAATGCATTATTCTTTTTATACATTGTTGGATTTGATCACTTATATCTTGAGAATTCTTCTGTCTTGGTTAATAAGAATTACCTTTGTTTTTCTCAATTACAAAGAAGATAGCAATCCTAAACATATAACAGTGTTTAAGAATATCTTTAAAAAGACTAATGGACTCAATGGAAAAACAGACACATCTACAATTGTAGTTAAATTACCAATACTCACCTCTCTGGTAATCATAAAGAATATAGAAGACTTGAATAGCATTTTTAATCAATAATCTAATTGATATTTATAGAGCACTAATAGTCAAATACATATTTTTAAATAACACATCCTTAAACTTATACAATGTTTTATGTCAATTATGTCAATAAAATTGAGGGTGGAGAGAACAAAACATCAAATTTTCACCAAAATACATTATCATGGAGTGAGTGGGACATAAACCGTGTCAGAATTAAAATGTTTGAAATCATGGAGAGAATTTGCGTTGATCAATAAAACATTAAATAAGAGATAAATAACAAAAGGTATCTGGAAATCTCCCTTTTAAAACTAAACAACACAAATTTAAGTCATCTATGGGTAAAAACCATTAACAAGAAAATTTTTAAATATTTTGGATTGAAATAAAAACATGTTGAAATTAAGAGAGGAATTTAAAGTACTATTGAAATGGAAATGTTCATGTTTAAATACCTATACTGGTAAAATAAAATTATATTTAAAATCAACGATCTAAGTTTCTACTTTATGAAGCAAGGAATGACTTGATATAAACACAGGTATCCTACTTTAGCTTTAAAAAGGAATAAATAAATCATTACAGAAAACTCTTTATGTTATATATCTTAACAGCTTTGCTATAATTTTGAGTACTTGTACATATGACTCAATTTTAATGCCTGTTGTGCATTTCCCTAGAATGTTGATTACTCCAGATTTGTATATTATTTAGGTATAACCATAAATCTTTGAAATTATATTAGGAATTCCTTAGGTTAGAGAAATCATGCCCAAATGCCACAGTCTTCCCTAAGGAAAAAGCCTGAATACTCTTGTTGAATTTCAAAAAGAACTATCCTGTGTAATATATTCTGTTCCATTTTTAGACATATTTTGAAGCTATAAATCACAATGAGAAGATCATTAGAGATTCAAAGAAAAATCTTCAAGAGAAGTGAGCTTGGGCTTAATAGTATCTACTTTCACATGACTAGTTGTGAAGAGCCTGCAAGATTTCCTTGGAAGGCTTCTTGTGTTTGTCTAGAATGTTTTTCCTCAGAGAATGTAGATCTGATTTCTGAAAATGGCTCTCAGTATTCACTGTGGAATAGAAATAAATGAACAGCTAAGACCAAACTCAAAGCTTATCAGAAGAGAAAACTTCACTGAATTTAATGCTGAAGTGAAAGTGTTTGCCAAATCACTAAGGATTTATTTTGGTTTGCTACAGCCAAAAGGTGCCAATTCTAAAAATCCATTTACATGTTAGTGCTGACTATCAAAAGTCCTTTTGTAACTTGTATGGATTCATTTCCCATTACTTATTTATAAAAGAAAGTGCATGAAAGTGGTATTAGACAAATAGGTTTTGTTGCATTGAAATTGTCACAGATTTTATTTTCAGGCAAAATAACCTCTCTTTTTAAACATTATTTATCTGTTATAACCAGCTGAGACTTCAGCAGTTCACATAAAGACATTTTTATAAAAATCAGAGCTACTATTTTTCATTTTTAATAAAATTCATGGATTTTTATATTTAGATTTTTATGGTAGTTTTAATACTTCATGATAATTTCATTAGAAAAAAAGGGACATTAGTTTTAGATGGAAAATATAAAGTGCAAATATCTTTGACATTCTATTAATTAGTCATCACTAAAATGATTTATCTTAAGTGCTTATATATTACAAGAACTGATTTTCATAAGAATGAGATTTGGAGATTTTACAAAATCAAGACAATTAGAGCATTCCTTTAAAAATACTTCATTTAAATGCACATCAGGCCTAAAGATAATCATAGCAATTATTTCCTCATGAAGAATAACTCAGATTTCAGACTATAATTAATCACCTTGCCAGTCATTGAAATATATCATGTATTATTTTTATTATTAGGATACTGGTTTTAGTAGTTATAAAAATGTGATTACGAATAGAAGCCCAGACATAGATAACTGTGAAATTAGTATATGTTAACTTTCAAGGCTACTCACTTTCATGGGCCCTTTCCTGAACCTTGGAAGAAACCATAGCAACATATTCATATGATCCAATGTTAAGAACAAACAACAACAACAAAAAACCCTCCAAGAATAATATTTTAACTGCAATCAAGTAAAAGCTTTTTACTTTATAAAGAGTCATATGTTGCTGGAGTAGTTATGTGAATTTGGGGGAACAAGAAAAAGAGAAGTTGAATTTGTGTTACATTTATTTAGGTTGAAAAGGAATGTAAATTACAGTGATTCTGACATCTAGTTAGCTTATTGGTAGCCATTTACCATGGAGCTGAGTACTACTCTGTCAATTTACCAAGCATCACAACACAAAGATGCAGGGGCTGAGAGCTTATGCTGATACATTGTGCCCAATGGTCCACTGTACTGGATACATGTACACAGTGGAAGATAATTAAGGTTTGAAACTAACAGAGTAAGAAGTTAGTCATGAAAATCCTTCCAAGCATACAAAATTAAAGTGGAGGATTTAATATAATCAATTCCTGATCAAATTCACTTATTAGGAATATACTTGATAAAATGTATGTAATTATGCATACATGTGTAATTTTTTAATCTTATCTGATGGGAATCATGCAAATGAAATTATGAGAATTTTTAGTTTGTCTAACACACATCTGTAGCGGTGCTACAAACAAGTCCATGTGCGGAGTTAAATATCAATAACCAACAGTAACAAACAAATTTTATCAACAACAATAGAGGAAACACTGAATTATTCTATTTTCTTCATGGAAAATTTTATCACACAATTGCAGTCCTATAAAGAGGGAATCTGAAGATATAAGCCAAAAATATGGGAACCATTAAAATTGTGTCAGGAGATTAATATTTTCCTGGATTTTATTTTATTTATTTATTTTATTTTATTTTTTTGTCTTTTTTTTGCCATTTCTTAGGCCGCTCACATGGCATAATGGAGATTCCCAGGTTAGGGGTCGAATCAGACCTGTAGCCGCCGGCCTAGGCCAGAGCCATAGCAACACTGGATCTGAACCGCGTCTGCAACCCACACCACAGCTCACAGCAACGCCGGATCCTTAATCCACTGAGCAAGGCCAGGGATCGAACCTACAACCTCATGGTTCCTAGTCAGATTTGCTAACCACTGAGCCATAACGGGAACTCTTTTATTTTTTAATTGTATGTTTTTTTTGGGGTTTTTTTTGTTTTGTTTTGTTTTGTTTTTGCTTTTTAGGGCCACACCTATAGCATATGGAGGTTCCTAGGCTAAGGATCAAATCAGCTGTAGCTGCTGACCTACACCACAGCAATGCAAGATCCTAGCTGCATCTATGGCCTACACCAAAGCTCATGGCAATGGCAGATCCATAACCCACTGAGCAAGGCCAGGGATCAAACCTGTGACCTCATGGATGCTAGTCAGATTCGTTAACTGCTGAGCCATGATGGGAACTCCTTTCCTGGATTTTATGATGTTTGTAGTATTAATAAATATTTTACAATTTATCATTTTTATCATTTTATTTCTCTATGTGATAACAATAAGGATATAAATTACCTACCTTATTTCTATAATTTTTATCCTGTTTTTAAAAGACATATCAAAATTATAAAAATTTAAGCTTCCAAAAGCAATAGTTTGCATCTATTAACCCCAAACTCCCAATCCATCCCATTCCTTCCCCCTCCCCCTTGGCAACCACAAGTCTAATTCTCCAAGTCCGTAATTTTATTTTCTGTGAATAGGTTCAGTTGTGCCCTATACTAGATTCCAGATATAAGTGATATCATATGGTATTTGTCTTTTTCTTTCTGACTTACTTCACTCAGTATGAGAATCTCTAGTTCCATCCATCTTGCTGCAAATGGCATTATTTTGTTCTTTTTTTATGCCTGAATAGTATTCCATTGTGTATATATACCACATCTTCCTAATCCAATCATCTGTCAGTAGACATTTGGGTTGTTTCCATGTCTTGGCTATTGTAAATAGTATACATGTATGTGTAACTGGGTCACTATGCTATACAGTAGGAAAAAAATATTGGGGAAATAACAATAAAAATTTTTAAAAGTCCTAATACTAAAAAAAGATAATTTCTGTTATAGAAAATATGACCATTCAAGTTAAGGCATAAAAAAAAGAAAGAAAAAAAATTAAGCTTCCAAAACATCAGGATATGCTCTTATTAAGCAATTCTCAGATTTGAACAGTTAGATCAGTATCTTTTTAGAAATTATAAATTCTTCCAAAGCAGGTCTATTGCCATTCTCCTAAATATAAATATCCGGGAAACTGAATTACTACACTTCTCATTTGTCCTGAGGATGGTCCACTAAGAAAACAGGAAATCTCACACATATTTTGTAGAAAGCAGAACTTCCCATGATCCTAGGTGGGTCACAGGACCCAAGTACCCTAAATTTCTATGCAATTTTGAGAATGGAAAAAAAGTTGGGGATAATATTTATCAAGGGTAATTTAACAAAGGTATCTCATTCAATGTTTTAAAACAGTGGTTTCTCTTGTTATTATTTTGAGAACTCCATAATGAATACTAGCCCTATTATATAAGAAATTGTAAACTTGTACAGTTTATATAATCCAAAAAATAAACACTCTTAAAAAGATTCTAAATCACTCTACAAAAATGTTCAATTTTTAAAATGTTCTCAAATAGGTTGACTCTAGCTAGATAGAAGCAGTGCTTAAAAATATTACTATTCTGTAGTTTTCCTCTCTTTTATTCAATGTTCTTATGTTTCCTTGAAACTCTTTTTCTTTTGTCTACCATACAGCTCATATGAGAAAATGCTGTTCATTCCCTATATTCATATTTTGCCTTTATCTCCAGAGACATGAGACAATGAGAAATCTCACTTTCAATGGGAAATAGGATTACTCCATATTTTCTGTCATCATATTAATGATGATGAAATTCAGACACACTAAATTTCACAGGCAAGCATGTAAAAATAGATATATAGGAAGCTTCTGTTGTGGCTCAGTGGTAACGAGCCCAAATAATATCCCTGAGGATGCAGGTTTGATCTCTGGTCTGACTCAGTAGGTTAAGGATCCAGCATTGCCATGAGTTGCAGTGCAGTTCACAGATATAGCTTGGATCTGGCGTTTCTGTGTCTGGCATAGGCTGGCAGCTGCAGGTCCAATTCAACCCTTAGCATGGGAACTTCATATGCCTCGGGGTGACCCTAAAAAGATAAATATAAATTAATTAAAAATCCATTCAAATAGTCAGAGATTTAAAATTTAATATTTGAACCACCATACTGTTTCATAAAGATTGTCATTTTTCTCTCTTAATTATATGACCAGGAATCTTAGGATCAAAGCTTCACTCACCATTTATTTTAATTAAATGTTCCTTTCGTCACCACTCTAATATCTATGCAAATAACTATTTCTTGTATCTTTATATTTTTTGCAATAGGGAAACATTTTTCAAATAATTGACAAAATTTAATAATACATATTACATATTCTTTGCAAATAAGTGACTCCTATGCATGTTTAGGGCCCATCAAGCCTTGCTTAGCAAAGGGGTCAACATTGTAAGGTAAGAAGATTTTGGATGGGGAATGCACCATGAAAAGTAAAATAGCATTTCATATTAGAAGAATTTATTCAGGAGTTCCCATCGTGGCACAGTGGAAACGAATCTGACTAGGAACCATGAGGTTGCAGGTTCGATCTCTGGCCTTGCTCAGTGGGTTAAGGATCCCGCGTTGCCCCGAGCTGTGGTATAGGTTGCAGATGTGGCTCAGATTCTGCATTGCTGTGGCTCTAGTGTAGGCTGGCAGCTACAGCTTCAATTGGACCCCTACCCTAGCCTGGGAACTTCCATGTGCCATGGGTGCAGCCGTAAAAAGACAAAAAAAAAAAAAAGAAGAATTTATTCATATGGGGAGCTGGATGGGTAATCAGAATAGCTTTATTTGCATTGTCTTTAAAATTAAATTTTGATATGCGGAATAACTATCATTTCTTTTTCCCTAGCTTTATTGAGATATAATTGGCATGTTATATTGCATAAGTTTAAGGTGTACAAAAAAAGATTCAATATATGTATATACTGTGAAATGATTACTGGAGTAAATTTGGTTAATATCAATCATCTCATATAGTTACAAACTTTGTCTCTAACTTCTGATGAAAACTTTTAAGATCTCTTTTCTTAGCAAATTTCAAATAGTTTACATCCCCAAAACTGATATATCTTATAATTGGAAGTTTGTGCTTTTTGACCACCTTCATCCATTTCTTTGCAACAAATTCAGAAGGAAGAAATATATTTTTTCATATTTGGAAGAAGTATACTATGGCCTATGGAAAGCATTCATCATATTCCCATTTTAAAATTTTTCTTTCCACTAATTTTTCCTCAAAAATCTCCTTGCTTTTTCTACTCTGTGACTGGGCATATTTCTTTAAAGAACTATGTTTCTTCTAATCTTTTAAATTGTTTTCTTCTTTAGGCCTCTATTCTAAGGCTTCTCTATTCTTTTGATAAATTTTCACTGATGCTTGAATTCACACACAAATCTCAGTGAAGATCAATTTTCTATCTCGAGGTCACCCTTTCTTGAGTGCCAGAAATATGTATCCAATTGTTTCTTGGATGTCTTTATCACAATATCAAACTCAACATGATAACATTGAGTTATTCAGATTTCTCCAACCACCCAATTATGAATGCTACTGTCAAAAACTTAACAGGTTAAAGACAATATTCATTCATTCTGTTATATAATTAGATATAAAATTCTGTCAATCTATATCTTCAAATGCATTTAACCTTCCCACTACCACTTTACCACAATTATGACCATCATCTTCTACACTGCAGCTAGAGTGATTTTCTAGTACTTCCTTGCTTAAATTATTTAAATCATTCCACACTTGGCATAGAATATATATATACCAAATGATAAAGCATCGTGTTAGTCTGTTTGGACTTCTGTAACAAAATACAACCAACTAGGTGGCGTAAACAACAAAAAATGTATTTTCTCACAGTTTAGGAGGCTAGAAATCCATGATCAAAGTACTAGAAATTTTGGTTTTTTAGAGTTCTTTTCCTGCTATGTAGATGGCTACCTTCTCACTATATCCTCACATGGTCTTTTCTCAGTAGATGTCCATCAAAGGAAGATAGACCAGCTCTCTGGTATCTCCTCTAATGTACACAATGATCTTATTGGATCAGGGCCCTACACTTATGACCTCATTTAACCTTAATTACTTCCTTAGAGACCTCATTTCCAAACAGAGTCACACTGAGGATTAGGGCCTCAAGATCAGAATTCTAAGGAGACACATTCACTCCATAACACATGATAACAAAGCAAGTTTCTGTTAAACAGTCTAACTTTCCCTCTATGCCAAACTTTTTTCATTCCATGTTCAACTTGACTACACATCTTCATGTTACTTTTATTCATTTTTTTTTTCAGCTACAATATCCTAGACAATATTATCATTAATTGGAGCAACAGCTGTAGGAAAGAAAATACCATTTCTACTTTCATACAGCTTTCATTCTGGTAGGGAAAAGATAATAAATAACTGAAAGCAGTGTGTCTAAAAATATTTCCAAAACTGGAATATTTTTCGCCTCACTACCTCTTTACTTCCCTCAAGCCATTCATTCTCTTGCCCTTCCTCTCCCTCCGTGTCTCTCTCTCTGCCTCTGTCTTGAAAACACACACACACAGACACACCTACCTACTAATACTTCAAATCTTTAGCTTTTTTCCTAAAACCCTTTTTAGATCGAATCAGTTTGCATCTGGCATATGATGTCAAATCACACTATGGCAAAAAATATGCTCATGTTTTATTTCAGTAGCTTACTGATTTGACTGTCTCCAGAAAAATAGAAATGATATCTACTTGTCCTCATCACTAAATGCTTAGGGTAGGAGAGCATAATTTGCCACCCTAAAATGTTTGACATGTGGATTATTTTCAGCTGCAAATAATCAAGGCCCAAAAGACATGAAGAACCTTTTAACTTTCCACTAACTGTCTAAAAGAGTATAAATAGAAGACCTGCTCCAGGAAGGGAACTATCAATATAGCATGAAGTAGGCATGTAGACAAGGAGTAACCCAGAAAAGTCTGTTAAAATTGCCCTCTGTGGGAGCTCCCAATGTAGTGCCGTGGTATCAGTGGCATCTTAAGAACCCCGGGACGTGGGTTAGATCCCTAGCCTGGCACAGTGGGTTAAGGATCTGGTGTTGCCACAGATGTGGTTTAGAAAATAACTATGGCTCAGATCTGGTCCCTGGCCTGGGAACTCCATATGCCACAGGGCAGCCAAAAGTGATTGAAAAAAAAATCCTCTCTGTATCCCATTGTTTCTTCATGGCCCAGCAAATATTTGCTTTTCCATCTCCATCTCAACTGCCTCCTTCCCTTTGAAGTCCTATACCACTACCCCCAACATCCTTTGCCTTTAGCTAAGAATGGTATTTAAGGTAAAAGTTTCAGTCATTTCAGCTAGTTACTCAGTATTCCTGGTGTCTTTCATGAATGCATCATATTAAACTCCTATTTTATTTTCTCCTATTAATCTGTCTTACATCAATTTAATTTTTAGATGAGCCAAAAAAACTTAAAAGGTAGACGAAAATTTCTTCCTCCTCAGCACTGGCATCTGGTAGTGACTGATATATAATGGTCATTTAATAAACACTCATTGGGTATTGTTGAATATTATAACACATTTCTTCTGAAAGTGTCCTATTAGGAACACTAATTATTTGTACTGACGATGCGTATTATCTTGAAAAAATGTTTGGTATCCAATTACTTAATTTAACAGCATTCAATGGTTTATTTACTACAGAAGTACTCAAAGCACTTAATATGAAAATGTGAACCATGGTCCATGAAAACAAACTGTATCTTGCTTTCTCCAAATGATTTTACTGCATAAACTTTCTTTCTCATAGCAAATCTCATATTGACTAATCTGTAGAACTAATTTTTAGTCAATATACTTCTACAGTCTTTTTATTTTTCCACAATCGGGCCAGGGGTAAGCCATCCTGCAAGAGCTAATGGTGCCCTTTACTCGCAACATTTGTAGGTTAATGAGTGACAAACTTGTAACACTTCCTTAGTTCAAAGAATCATATGGAAGTTTTTTTCATAGAACCGTTTTATACTAGCTCATTAATACTCACCATCAAAGGCACGTGTAGAATATAAACGCCTATTGTCAAAAGAACTAAATAAATAACCTCATTAAAATTTAACTGAGAGTGCATGTATTAAGGAACAATTAGAGTTTTCACGATAAACACTTTAAGTGCTAATTGGTTCCAATGGGAGTTCTTAAGATTATAGTTTCTTTGAAACTTGGAGGCTGCTGCAAAAATGCCCATATCCATACAATAATAAAATAGTATCAACAACAAAAACATTAATAAAAAACACTTTATCAATTGACCATAATGATTATGACCAGTATCATTAAACTGAACTTTGCAAGATCTACAGTCAATCACAAGGCAAATAATCACAAGCGGTAACAAAGAATGATTCTGAAAATGTAGATGTAAGTCAACAAAATTAGAGTGCTTAGGAAACTTCTGGTTTCTCAATAAATATAGGCTCTGGTAAAATAAATTTGAGGTAGGAAAAGCCTTGCTAATATTACTAAAATTCCATAAATGAGACATTCTCAAGCTTTCTCCATTTTCATCACCCTTAGTGTTTTGTTTTGTTTTATTCCACAGCACCTTTAGGCCAGAAGAAGTACATAACCATTTGTTTATTGAGTGGTTAGGTATAAACTACTTAATGAGTAATGAAGTCCTAAAAATTTAACCACTTGCAAAAAATAATGCATACGAATAGAGATAGAAGTAACTTTTTCATATAATTGTTAATGTCTATTACTTGGATGTATGCAAGCAATTCTTGGACACTGTAGGACTTCACAAACTTTGGAATCAGTTTGGACACTATCACTTTTATGTCAGTTTCTGCACTGACTTTTGTGTAGCACTTATTTCTTATCACAGCAATGATCAAAAATCAAACTATTGACTCGACATTGTTTTCCTCACCTTAACATGAATGACTCTTTTTCAGAATCTGCTCTGTTCAGATTCATTAAAATGCCTTTGCAGTAGCAGAAAGGTATTGGTAGGAAATAAGATGATACCACATGTATCAAAGCAACAGGTACAATTAGAGCAGTTCCGCTCAGTTTTTGTTTGGATATGACCATTAAGTGATATGATTTTTAAATTATTTGCAAAACAGCTCTAAAGGATCTACATTTCTTTTCATTTGTACAATGGTAAATAATTTTTATTATTAATAAAAATTGTCAAATTTTCTTATATTTTTTGTCTATATCACATTTAATATTTTAAAACATTCCAGTGTGTAAGTCTGTTCTTTAGGTAGAACAAATAAGTAGGTTATTTATGTAGTGTAATATTTAGATATACAGGGTGTCAAGAGTCTCTAAGACAATTAAATTTGAAGATTTCCTAGAAGATTAAATTTGAAGATTTCCTAGAAGAACTTACAGAAATCAAAAAGCTGTTACACTCAAAATTATGGTTTATTATTGCACCAAAAAATCCATATTATAATCAGAAAAGGGAAAAAACATATGAGCAAAGTCAGGGGTAATCAAAAGCAAACCTATGGCATCAAAGAGATGGTGTTTATTTCTCTGAGCCACAATGTATGACAAGAGAAAAGTATTGTGAAGCAGGGAGAAATACTGAACCATTTTTAGATGATCAAAATGATTGACTCCTTGACTGAGAGTGCCAAGGTCAAGCTGATACAGCTGGGCACAAAGCCCCATGAACAAAAAAATAGCCATTCACTGGTAACTGAATAAATTAGTATAGACTCTCAGGCTTGGCTCAAGCCTCAGATGTACAAAAACACTCTTAGTAGGTTGAAAGGAAAATTAGAAATAAATATTGGTTGGAGTTCCCATCGTGGCGCAGTGTTTAACGAATCTGACTAGGAACCATGAGGTTGCGGGTTCGGTCCCTGCCCTTGCTCAGTGGGTTAACAATTGGGCGTTGCCGTGAGCTGTGGTGTAGGTTGCAGATGCGGTCGGATCCCCCGTTGCTGTGGCTCTGGCGTAGGCCGGTGGCTGCAGCTCCGATTCAACCCCTAGCCTGGGAACCTCCATACACCGTGGGAGCGGCCCAAGAAATAGCAAAAAAAAAAAAAAAAAAAAAAAAAGACAAATAAAGAAATAAATATTGTTTATGGAATTACTATAACTATAAAATATATCACAGTCGAACTGAGTCTTCCTAAATAATCCAAGAAAGTGCTAACAATAGAATATCTATTAAAGTAATTCAATAATAAAAATATTGCCGCTTAAAAATATCATCCACAGGAATTCCTGTCGTGGCGCAGTGGTTAACGAATCCGACTGGGAACCATGAGGTTGTGGGTTCGATCCCTGGCCTTGCTCAGTGGGTTGAGGATCTGGCGTTGCCATGAACTGTGGTGTGGGTGGCAGACGCTCCTTGGATCCCACATTGCCGTGGCTCTGGTGTAGGCTGATGGCTACAGCTCCGACTAGGCCCCTAGCCTGGGAACGTCCATATGCCGCGGGAGCAGCTCAAGAAAAGGCAAAAAAGACAAAAAAAAAATCATCTACACACATGCAGCAAAAGTGTTTGGTAAAATCCATATGTGTTTATAATTTAAAAAGAAATCTCATCATTATCATCAATAAAAAATACTAAAAAGATTTTAACCTAATAATGATACTGACCCAAACCTACTATTTAGATAAGAACTGAAAAATTTTCATGTTTTGTAAATCGCATATTTATTACATATTCAAGATAAGTGACTTTTTTTTTTTTGTCTTTTGTCTTTGTTGCTCTTTCTTGGGCCGCTCCCGCGGCATATGGAGGTTCCCAGGCTAGGGGTTGAATCGGAGCTGTAGCCACCGGCCTACACCAGAGCCATAGCAACGCGGGATCCGAGCAGTGTCTGCAACCTACACCACAGCTCACAGCAACGCTGGATCATTAACCCACTGAGCAAGGGCAGGGACCGAACCCGCAACCTCATGGTTCCTAGTCGGATTCGTTAACCACTGCGCCACGACGGGAACTCCGTGATTGTTTTTTATAAAAAGCTATTTTATATTTTTTGTTTTCTGTAGCAATCTTCAATTTTTAATCCTAATGTAATTCTCATTTTCTCTTTGTATACTATCTTAGCTGTAACCAAAATAATTTTAGCTGATTTTCTAATACTTACTAATTTCATTTTCAGATTTTGTTGAAGTAACTAGCACTTCCAAGAAAATATATTTTAAAATAATGCTTGGAGTAGACATCTCTTTCTTAATTATGACTAAGATAAATTCATTACTTTAGTATTTGATATGAGTGTTGTATTTTACTTTTTTCCCTTTCTTTTTTTTTTTTTTTTTTTTTTTTTTTTGCTTTTTAGGGCTGCACCTGAGGCATATGTAAATTCTTGGGCTGGGGGTGCAATCAGAGCTGCTGCTGCCAGTCACAGTCACAGCCACAGCAACACAGTGAGCCGAGACTGTGACCTACACCATAGCTTATGGTAATGCTGGATCTTTAACCTACATCCTCGTGAATACTAGTCAGGTTCGTTACCGCTGAGCCACAACATGAAGTCTGTATTTTATTTTAATATGACACCCTTAACATATTTAGTAAATTTCTTTGGACATCCTTTCTCTTTGGACTTAATTAGAAAATGCTGTTGGATTGTATAAAATATTCTTTTGCATAAATATGAGCAAGTATATTTTCCTTTTAGTTTGACTTATTCAATAGTATACAGGGTATTCTAATTTTGAACATTTGGATTATATTAATTAACATGTCTGGTCATTTTACTTTCCATAAATGTGTTTTAATATGTATCAGCCTACTCACTGTTATATATAAAATCAGTAGTCTATTGTCCAGGTGAAAGGAATTTACAGAACAGTGGCAAACAAGCAGCAAACTAACAAAGGAAGAAACCACCTAAAAACATGTATTAAGACAGAAACTGTCAAATTCTTTTAAATTTCATCCAGATATCTTTGGATGAAAGTGTGGAAGACCTGCCTCAACATTTGTTGTGCCTTGAACAAGAACACAAATGGAAATATATATACAGGTCAAATATTTAAATATTTAATGTCTAGATGCTGAAAAATAGTTAATATATATGGTATTGGTGAAATAATAGACAAATAGACCAATGGAAGAAAATAAGGAGTCCAGACATATACCTGCATAAATATAGTCAATTTATCTTTGACAATGGAAAAATCGAGAAAAGATAGTCTTTTCAACAAATAGTAATGGAACAACAGGATATCCACATGCCAAAAAAAAATGAGTCTAAGCACTGACATTTCCCTCTTCACAAAACTAACTCAAAATGAATCACAGGCCTAAATGTAAAACGCAAAACTGTAAAACTCCTAGAAGATAACACAGGAGAAAATCTATATGACTTTGGGTTTGGGAATGACTTTTTAGAAACAACAACAAAGGCATGATCTATGAAAGAAAGCCTTTCTAAGCTGGACTTCAATGAAAAACCTATTACTCTTAAAAAACACTGTCAAGAGAATGAAGCCACAGACTGAGATAAAATATTTGCCAAAGACATATTGAATAAAGGACAGTTATCCAAAATATACAAAGAATGCTTAAAACTCAAAAATAAGAAAACAGCCTAATTTAAAATGAGCCAAAAACCTTAACAGATAGCACACCAGAAAAGATATATAGACAGCAAATAAACATATAAAGAATTGCTCAACATCACATGTCATCAAGAAAATGCAAATTAAAACAATGAGTTACATGCACTCATCTATAAGAATGGCCAAAAACCCAGAACGCCAACACCACTAAATGGCAATAGGAACACTCATTAATTACTTGTGAGAATTCAAAATGACACAGTAACTTTAGAAGACTGGAAGTTTCTTACAAAAGTAAATATACTTTTTGTGTGTGTATGTTTCTAGAGTCCCACCCACAGTAAATGGAGGTTCCCAGGTTAGGGGTCGAATCATAGCTGTAACTGATGGCCTATACCACAGCCATAGCAACACCAGATCTGAGCCACACCTGCAACTTACACTACAGCTCCTGGCAATGCCAGATCCTTAACTCACTGAGCGAGGCCAGGGACCAAACCTGTGTCCACATGGATGCCAGTCAGATTAGTTTCCACTGAGCCATGACAGAAACTCCAAAAGTAAATATACTTTTAATATACAATCCAGCAATTATTTTTCTTGGTGTCCACATAAAGATGTGAAAAACGTATATTCGCATAAGAACCTGCACACTGATGTGTATAAAAGCTTTACTAATTTTGAAAACTGGGAAGCAACAAAGATGCCCTTCAGTAGGTAAATGGATAAATAAACTGTGATACATCTAGACAGTGTAATATTATTCAGCACTAAAAAGAAAAGAGCTATCAAGCCATGGAAAGAGACACAGGAAACATTTATATAGCTAAGTGAAAGAATCTAAACAGAAAAGGCTATATACTGCCTGATTCCAACTATATGACATTCTGGAAAGACAAAAGTATGGAGACAGTGAAACAACGAGCAATTTCCAACTAGAATTTTTAGAACATTGAAACCATTCTGTATAATTCTATAATGATGAATACAGATTATTATACATTTGCCAAAACCTATAGAATATGCAATGCAAGAGTGAATCTTAATTTAAACTATAGACTCTAGGTGATAACGATGTATCATTTAAAATTTATCAACTGTAACAATTGTACCACTGTGGTGGAGGATGTTTATAGAGGGGAAGCTATACATATATGGAAGCTATACATACAGAAAATCACTGTATCTCAAAAAAAAGTTAATATATATTCCCGCCTCCTAATTTTGACAAAGATAAATAGCCATATTAAATTTTGACTTTTGTACCTATGTACTGGCCAGTCTCCTCTTTTTACTTTTGCATCTAGTTCCATTCTGAGTATTGAGAAGCCTCATCCTTGCTGAGTCCCCTTCTACAGGTCTATGATTTTTACAAAGTCTCATAACTCCCTAGGATGTACTCACAAGCCATGTAGTCCATATATGGGAGGACAGACCCAGATCTATAGGTCCCTGTTCCAACGCAGGCCCCTGAAATGGGTTCAAGGCCATTTGGGCAGGAAATACTGATGTGTAGTATTGAAGCAGGATGGATAAACTCCCTTGGCCTATAGAAACTATAACTTAAATGGGGTTCAGCCAGTAAAGGGCCAGAGTGAAGTTATCTAGAGTAGACAGCCTAGTTGAAGGACCACTTTTCTTGAGATCTAAGACAGTCTTGCAAACGGTTCTATCTCTGAAGCATAAAGATTGGAATTATTATTTCATACATCAGTAGCTCTGGCTCACCCCATACACTCCCAGTTCCATTGGTATTAATGTGATTATGCTATCCAAGGATCAAAACCACAAAGAGCAGGAACTCATCTCTCAAAAGTATCCATAGGTTTTCAAATGCCAAACTCCTTCAGATAGAAAATTACATGTCTTCATCCCAGTCATAGCGACAGACATTCTTTCCCTTTCTACTGGTCTAACTGGAAAATGAAGTCCTATTTATCCTATTACGGAGATTTATGTAGGATGGATATCTTCAGTCATACATTTCACTTTACCTCAATTTGCTTTCATTTCTGTGAGTGAACACAAACTATGGACTATCAAATCAGACCTACACAGAATCATTTTTTATAATAAATTCAAGGATATAAGAAATCAAGAGGCACAGATGAGCAGAGCTCTAAGACATCTCACATGGTCCTTAAGTTCATTCTCTATACCCAGAGTCAGAAATTATATCTTAAATTAGATTTGAGGTCATTTCACAAAGTAAGGGGTATTTAGAATTTGAAACATGTCCATTTTACATCTCCATGGTCACCTAGTGCATGTGACATTTGTCAAGGAGCCATGCCCCTTAATCCATATATCTTAGGTTTGGTTAACATAAGCAATCCTAAACTAAGTACACCCTGCTCAAAGCATTCTACAGATGAGGACTCTCATCCTAGTCATTTATTTTAACTTCTTTTTTTTCTTTTTCCTTTTTTTTTTTTTTTGACTTTTTAGGGCCACAACCACAGCATATGGAAGTTCCCAGGCTAGGAGTCGAATCAGAGATGTAGCTGCCAGCCTATGCCACAGCCACAGCCACAGCCAAAGCCACACCAGATCTTAGCTGTAGTGTCTGAGACCTACACCACAGCTCACGGCAACACTGGATCCTTAATCCAGTGAGCAAGGCCAGGGATTCAACCCGCATCCTCATGGATAGTAGTTGGTTCATTACACTGAGCCACAACGGGAACTCCCTACTTTCTACAAAAGAGAAAAAAGTAAACAAAAGGACATCCTTCTTTATTAAAAGATAATGTGGGTTAAAAGATGCAAGCTGTTGCATTTGGAGTGGATGGGCAATGAGATTCTGATGTATAGCACAGGGAACTATATCTAGTCACTTTTCATGGAACACGATGGAAGGTAATGTGAGAAAAAGAATGTATGTATGTATGTATGACTGGGTCACTTTGCTGTACAGCAGAAATTGACAGATCACTGTAAATAAACTATAATAGAAAAAATAAAAATCATACAATAGAAAAATGAAAAAAATGTTTTTAGAGATTTTGTTGTTTAATTTTTTTTAAGAATATACTTTATAATACTATAGGAGTTCATTTTCCCACAGATTAATTAAAACCTTTAAAGCTGTAAAGTAATTTATAGGTACTCTTTGTTTATTTTGCTTTGTAGATGAGGAAACTGAAGAGTGAAGTAAACTGTCACTCATGTCTATAGTATCTGCTTTCTCAACATTTTTATGTATTACTTAGTGGTTAAAATAATTCCTGAATTTGTTACCATGTTCTCCACATTGCACTCTACTGCTTATGTAGTTGCTCCTAAACTCATTTAAACATTTCAATTTTAATTAGTGTTTATTTCATTTAAAAACTTCTGTGCATTCAATGTTTGTCAATTGAATATTAGAACATTTTATGCATTATATTAACCAGTAGAGTGACAATTCTTGATTTTAAGCAAGTCAAATTGAATATTCACTTAACATGTTTTAAAATATTGCTTAAAATAGGAGTTCCCGTCGTGGCGCAGTGGTTAACGAATCCGACTAGGAACCATGAGGTTGTGGGTTCGGTCCCTGCCCTTGCTCAGTGGGTTAACGATCCGGCGTTGCCGTGAGCTGTGGTGTAGGTTGCAGATGCAGCTCAGATCCCGCATTGCTGTGGCTCTGGCGTAGGCCGGTGGCTACGGCTCCGATTCGACCCCTAGCCTGTGAACCTCCATATGCCGCGGGAGCGGCCCAAGAAATAGCAAAAAGACAAAAAAAAATTTGCTTAAAATAACCTAAAATTCTTACCTCCTGTTTGATTTAGAAATGTAATAAACTGAGAATTTCTACAAAATGAAAAGATGATGCCTGCTTCAACTGAAATTTAAATCAGTCAGAGAAAAAGCAGTGGAATTCAGGAAAACTCTCATTAACTTAAAGTACTTATTAACTTTCTATCTCCTTTGTCTAAATACACCAACTACAATGATGATTCATGCATTATATGCCTCATCTTTCTGGTTAATTATATTCTAAAGTAATCTCTAATGACAGTGTAATAATGATACTGTATAATTATAATGTCTATTTTCAGACAACACTTCCACCTTAGAATCAAATTCCTATCCTCAAAATACCAATTTGTTGCTTTTGTTAAGCACATAAAGTAAATGGATTCATATTTCTAAAGTTAGTTAGAATGTCTGGTTAAGTGAACACGAGCTTATGTTTTTAGTAAAAGTTATCTTAAAAAGATATTAAAAGCTAAGATAAAGCTCTTTGAAAAATTTTCCTCCAAAACTGGAAAAAACAAAGTACAGATATATAATCTAGTAGGATCTGGCTTTGTTTTTTGGGAGTTTATGTTTATTCAATACCTAACAAATACTTATTAAATAACTATCAAGTGATGAGCTTGATCCTCATGGGCTGAAGATCACAGAAAATCAAAGTTGTATTGTTAGTGAGCCACTGTCCCAGTGGAAGGCACAGGCCAAACCTTCCAGTCCATAATATAGTAGAGTAAGTCTAAATATTGTGTACATGCAGTATCCTATAAGAACAACCAAAATCGTCTGGAAGGCTGGTATCAAAGTAAATGAGATTAATTCTGCAAAAGGGAACCTTTTAAAATAAATTATATTAATTTTAATAGTATAAAGTTATACATTTGGGATTCATTGTTAAATAATAGAGTTCCTTAAGCACCTGTGACTTCAGAATTTCACATTAAAATTTCTATGTGAGTATCTTAATTTGTAAGTACATAACACAAACAACTAGTCATGGGATATCTACATGGGCTTTATTCTATCTATATTTTAAATTTTATTTATCTAAATGCAATTATCAAACAGTAGGTCAATATTTAAATAATTACTATAATAAATGGTTTTTGGCCTTTGACTTTCATCATTTTAATGATCTTGATGTTAGCATATGCCTATGTTGTAAAACACATATGTTTTCAGCTATGGAAAAATTCCCATATCTAAACACTGAAACTCTACAATTATTCAAATGTTAAAAAAATAATAATCTGCTGATATTGACTCTGAGGTCAATTTGAGTTTAATATCAAACTTTGAAAAATTAGTTGCTCTTCTGTGAGCTCAATAATTTCTACTTTTCCAGTGAAACTTTAAATTTGGATGGCTTTACAGTCATGCTGATGGGAAATGCTGAATTGACTACCAAGGTCACACATAACAGAAGTAATTGCCTGAATTTAAAGTATATTGCTATTTCCTAGTGATTCATTAACCACCTCCAACTCTACAGAGACCAGTAGTGCCATGGAAGTGTACAGTTATGTTATGACTGCCAAGTGAAAACTTAGAAGTTTAACATATCTCTCTATTATTTTTCTATATCGTTGATTTTATAATGCAATCTTGTTCTTAGCTATTTTTCTTTCAAATAAATGTGCTCAATAGAACTTTATATATTTGTGGAAATAAATCACATAAAATTAAAATTGCAAATACTTATAATAATATGAATTTAGATTCATGACTGAAATATGCATCCTATGAATGATAGTGATAATCAATCATTAATTTATATTTGATTTTCTAGTTTCTTTCTGTAATTTAAAAGAAATTAGGAGTTCCCATTGTGTCTCAGTGGTAACAAACCCAACTAGTATCCATGAGGGGGGTTTGATCCCTGGCCTCGCTCAGGGAGTTAAGTATCCAGCATTGCCATGAGCTGTGGTGTAATCTCAATCACAGCTCAGATCTGAGTTGCTGCGGCTATGGCACAGGCCAGCAGCCATAGCTCCATTTTGTCCCCTAGCTTGAGAATGGCCATATGCCATAGATGCGGACCTAAAAAGCAAAAAAAAAAAAAGAATTGCATTTTTGATTATTGATAGATGAATGAATTAAGATGTGGAACATATACAAAATTGAATACCACTCAGCCATAAAAACAAACAAAATAATGCCATTTGCAGCAACATGGATGGAAATTCTCATACTAAGTGAAATAAGTCAGAAAGAGAAAGACAAATACCATATGATATCACTTATATGTGTAATCTAGAATATGGCACCAATGGACCTATTTACAGAACAGAAGCAGACTCAATTTGTTGTTGCCAATGGGGAGGAGGGAGTGAGATAGACTGCAAGTTTGGGGTTAGTAGATGAAAACTATTATATTTAGAATGGATAAGCAATGAGCTCTTGCTGTATAGCACAGGAAACTGTATCCAATCACTTGTGTTAGAACATGACAGAGGATAATATGAGAAAAAAATGTATATATGTATGACTGGGTCACTTTTCCGTACAGCAGAAATTGACAGAACAGTAAATCAACTATACTTAAATTTTAAAAAAATTTAAAAAGCAATTACATTTTTGGAGTTCTACTGTGGCATAGTGGTCTACAAATTCTACTGCAGTGGCCTGGATTTCCATGGAGGTGCAGGTTCAATCCCTGGACCAGTTCAGTGGGATAAAGGATCCGGCATTGTTGCAGCTGTGGCTTGGGTTCAATCCCTAGCCTGGGAACTTCTATATGCTATGGAGGATAAGGCCATTAAAAAAAAAAAGAAAAGAAAGATTTTTTTTAAAGTAATTACATTGTTGTTTAGATCTTAATAAGCTAAATATATTACAAGTAATGATAATTTCAACTTATATATTTTTAATCATGATTTGAAGTAGGATAAATGCAGTAATAAGAGACTAGGCTTTGGAGATTTAGCACCCTAGTCTGGAGTCAAATTTACATCAATTATCAGCAATGTTGACATTGATAGGGGTGTAAAACATATTTAGGCTATATCAACCATAAAATCTACCATGTAAGATTGCTCTTTAATTTTTTTCTTTTCTTTTTTTTTTTTTTGGCTTTTTAGGGCCATACCTATGGCATATAGAGGTTCCCAGGCTAAGGGTAGAATCGGAGGTATAGCTGCCGGCCTATGCCACAGCCACAGAAACGCAGGATCCGAACCAGTCTGTGACCTACAACACAGCTCACAGCAACGCTAGATCCTTAACCCACTGAGCAAGGCCAGGGATCAAACTTGCAACTTCATGGTCCCTAGTTGGATTTGTTTCCACTGCACCATGATGTAAACGCCACTTTTTAATTATTTTTGAACACAAAGTAAATACTCAGTACATGTTAGCTTTAAAATAGTTTACTGCTTCAATCATGTCCTCTTCCTTCAAATTTAATATCAATTATATTTGAGTATCACAAATTTTCAGGATGAATTGAAAGTCAGCCTCAAGCAACAGTGAAATATCCTCCCCAATCAATAGAAAATACAAAGTCACTTCAGTTAAATTAAATTCAAAAACTAGCATCATCTCTTTCTGCTTTGGAAGTATTAAGTCTCAAGAAAAAGTCACTATCAAAGAACAACCTAACAAGAACCACCTAGATAGTCCATAAAATCAGTTATTTTTAGTCCATTGGAGAGCTTAGAATGGAAGGAAATTTGGTGAAGTAAAATCCAAAGAGTGGCATGCCCTCTGTGGAGACATGGGTGATACAGATTATTTAATCTTGGCAGAGCATGAAAGGAAGAGGTAGCCATGATAGAGGCAAATAAGAAATAAACTGAATTTTTGCAAAATTCTTAATTGCCAGGTGGAAGCTAGTATGGAAGTTTAAAGTCCCTTGGAGACCCAGAAACAAGGTAACTTGTGTACATTTGTGCTTGCCAACTCTTGTAGACTTCCACTGTCTGCTTGGAGGAGAAGGGAGGAAGAAAACCCCCTAAGGAAAAGGGAATATGATATGGATCTTACCTGTCTAGGCAGTGTCATCTGGCAGCAAGGTAAAGCGTCACCGGATCAGAGAGCTCTAAAGGACAACAGTGGTTTGCAGACAATTTAAAGCTTCAGAATTTGTCTAATCTATGGCTAGCAGATGTTGGGTTTAATTTTATAGCGTATGAAAATCAGGCAGGTTCTAAGTTGAAATTTAAAAAACATTCTAATTGGGCAATATTTAAAGCAGTTGGGTGAGGAGAACTTGCATTTGATACTGGTGGGTTTTAAGCTAACAGTCCTAGCCTCTTAGCAAGATGTGAATAACATAGGTATCAATATGTATAGACCAATTAGTCCATTTACATAACAAAACATAGAGAAAGCCGGCTGCACTCTAAGACCTAATGGGTACCAGTTGTTTTTCTGTTAATAGGGAATAGGAATCCAGCTGTGCCCTCGATCCTGGTTTGATTTGTGTCAGGAGCAATATGTGGATTTGATAGGTATCGTTTCCATACAAAAGTTTTTAGGGGCCAGTGCATGATTCTTTTTGCACTTTTCAGTTGCCAGGATAAGTCAGTGTTGATGAGGAAGACTCAGCCAACTTCCATGAATGAGCTCAGCAGAGAACAGAACACTAAGCCAAGATGAAATACAGTATGAACAAGAAGCCCATCCTTACTGTTTTAATTTTAAAAGATTTTGGGTTTTTTTTTTTTTTTTACTTGCCACAGAACTAGAACAATGCAAATGAATTTTGCTCCTAATACTGACTTAGTCATTTTTTCATGAAAATTGCATTTGCCACTTTACTGAGAGGATGTGATTTCTAGTCAATTGCCTATAACTGAAATTTTTTATAAATCCACTTTTGAAATAATATTTAAATTGGTATATTTTAAGATAAGTGCTAGTCTTTTTAACTGAATCAATTTCATTTCACCATTAATCATAGTTTAAGGATATTATATAAGCCTTGAATTTGCTTTCTCAACTTTCTGTATCACAAGTGGCACATTTAGCTCTCAGACCAGACATGATTTTGTCTTAAGCTTACTGTAAATTTTTATTTAAATTCACAAGTTGTTTTGTCATGAATTTATCACTGAATAATATTTTTCTTTGAAATTTTAGTATAATTAAAAATAAATATTGACATATTTTAGAAATCCATATGTGATATATATGGACATATATGTAAATATGTATATGTATGTTTATGTCCAGAATATATTATAATTGTTCTTGACTTCGATACCACCACCAGATAGCATGTATTTCTTAATGAAAATTTTGCTGTGTAATATGAGGGAAACATGACAAAAGAGGAAAGTTTCTAAAACTATCCTTTGACCATCTTTCAAGTATATTACCTTGTCAATATAAGTTTATTGATCTTAAAATCCTACAAATAAAAAAAATCTATTATGTTAATCTCTTTTCCTTTCATGCTCATCTCTACCTCCTTATTCCAGCCCCTTATTATTTATATCTGGAACACAGCAAGAGTCCACTGTTTCCTTAGTGTTCCTGCTGAAACATTCCTATCTTCATAAACATCTTTTTAAATAACTCCATTCTCAAAAACTTCAGATATTTACTTTAAGATAAAACCTACTTGGAATCTCTTCCCCCATCCCTTCTACCATGAGAAAATCATAGTCTCTCAGTTTCCACAATGAATCTTCCTTTCTAGATAATTTCACTTTCCTTCTCCCAACATCCACTTAAAATCCTCTCGGTCTTACAAATTTGTAAACTCCTTGATTTTTGGAAGTCTAGATTTACCAGAACAGTGTTTCACAGGTCACTGATGTTCAATACATATGTAATTAGCTCTCTATACAGAATACCTAGACGTTTTCAATCTTTTTTCATCAGATTTTTAGAGTATAAATTGCCTTTATGGATATAATGCAGAAATGGCATAATCATTATGCAGCTGGTAAAATGGTTAAATCACTCCTGGATGTTACTTAATTTAGAAATTTGATTAAACAGTTTTTCTATGTGATCTATTCTGTCCTTTTCTTAGAACTTTCCATTTGTTTAGTTGCTTCAGAGTCAAATTTAAAGCTATCATTCATAATATATATATGATATATACATATATGTATCCTACGTTTGATATTATACACACAGTTTTTTAGAAGAGTTTAAGATTCACGGCAAAATTGAAAAGAAGGTACAGAGATCTTTTACAGTGTCTTTTTTACAGAATATCTTTTATCCCTAATAATCTAGAAAAAGGAAAGCATCTGCTCTATCTTAAAGCCAGTCATGTTTACAGTTTTCATATAACATGAGTCTCATAGAAAAGTTCTCACTTTACCAATCAGTGAAATGGATCAGCATGTTAAAATACAGTTGTATCTAAACTATAAACCCATCACTTCTCTCACTAAGAAGGCTTGTTGAAAGAAACTGATCATTATAGAAGAGATGAAGAAAATATAAAATCCCACTTTAAGGTATAAGATGCGATATATAGGGCTAATCAGAATATCAGAGAAAAGAAAAAAGAAAAATTCAAAAATAAAATGTGCCAAATAAGTGCCAAGAATTGAGCCAAAAAATTAATAAAATATTTTATATTATTGTTATGAATTTTAAAAGCTAGTTTTTTTTCTTGTTTTACAATTTAATATCTCTGAAAAATGTTAGTTCCTTTATTCTTGGTGATACATAAAATAATGGCTGGTGTTATTATAGATTGCATCATACATTCCATGAAATATACTAAATACAGTAAATATTTAAGGTTTGTAGTAAAACTCTATTTTACAACTGATATCATGATTCCACTCAGAAATCATTTATTTCCAAAACATTCAATATTACATTATGAAATGTGTACAACTTATATGTTCAAAGGGAATTGTTAATATATTTAAAGTGCTATACACACACACTAAACATTTGCGGAAAAATACTAGATTATTTTTGAAGAATTAAAAAATATATATATATAATAGTATGAAATGCAGCATTTAAATATTTTACACTTTGATATTAAGAAATATTTATGCTCACACTCCCACAAATGGAAAGAATAAGGTTAGCAAAAGCTGAGAAAGACAAGTGCCTCACTTACAAGATTGTCTTCAGAAACAGAATGTGAGAATTAATCCCCCCACCAAAATAAATTAATGCATGAATTCACTCTATACTTTGAGATTTAAATATTGAAACTTGACTGAAAATATTTATGTTGTCTGTTTTTAGTTTAGAGGGTTAACTTTCTATTCCTATAATATACCTTAAGTTTTAAAACTCATGTTTTTACATACATGGGTGATAACCATTTTATTTTTCATTTCATCCACTATTTTTGATGCTAAATAGCTGAGTTAGTCTCAAGTCATTGTGAATTTTTTTATTACTATGTTAATCTTTGACACAAAAGATTTATTTTTCTGAAATATATTGGCATAAAACTTCATATACAAAAAGTCCATGACTTTCAAGTTATTTTTATCAAGAACTGCCAATGTTCAATCACACATTATATTCCAATATTTTATATTGTGATTTTCATAAATATAGCTTTATATAAAGGAACATGAATAGCTCATAGACCAAAAATAATAAAACAATCATGTACCCACTAAAAAACAAGTGAATAGAATTACATCTAAACTCTTTGAATGTACCTAAAAAAAAGCATTGCTCTCCCGATGCCCAGAAATGCCTGTTATACTGAAATTTTGTTAATAATTCCCATGTTCGGATATATGCCCAAGAGTGGGATTGCTGGGTCATAAGGTAGTTCTATGTATAGTTTTCTAAGGAGGGATGGATGGGGTGCTTGGGGTTAAGAGATGCAGACTATTGCCTCTGGAATGGATTAGCAATGAGATCCTGCTGTCTTAGCACTGGGAACTTTGTCTAGTCAATTATGATGGAACATGTAATGTGAGAAAAAAGAAGGTATACATGTATGTGTAACTGGGTCACCATGCTGTGCAGTAGAAAAAGTATATAAATAAAGAAAGAAAAAAAAAACAAACAAATGAAGAAAAAAGAATGTATACATGTATATGTAACTGGGTCACCATGCAGTACAGTAGAAATTTGACAGAACACTGGAAACCAGCTATAACAGAAAAAATAAAAATCATTATATAAAAATAATAATAATTCTCAATTCCTTTTCAATTCCCAAGTGGCATATTCTTAAATTTGTCTATTTTGACTTGAATGATTTTTTTCATTAAAAAATATTTAAACTTACATTTCTATATATCACCAGTAAATCTACTATTCCTTCAAAAGTTTTATCATTTCTCACCCATCTCTAATTGTTCATGTCCTTATCACCAAAGTGACAAATAAATCTCTTGCCAAATTCCAAGAGAAATGATACCCAATCTATACAGCATGAGTTGCTATTCATTGCTGTTGCTTTTGTTTAGCTCGATAGAGTTGCTGGTGAAAACTGGTCGAGTGCAGCCTAATGTACTCTTGCTCACTGCTATAATAATGACTTAGAACTACCTTGATGTACAGACTTAATAACATTACTTTAATGCAGATCATGGAAGATACATATGAGTTTGCTTGGATAAGGCAAGTTATCATAACCCAAGGAATTTCAAATTAGACATTGGCTTCAGCTTCCTGAGAGTGAGGCCCTTCACAAGAAGCAGTTGCACAGAAAATACGGGTGTGTTTACAAGATGGACATGTGTTTCTTTGTTGTTTGTGTTTTCCAATTCTGTACTTTTGCTGTTGCAAAATGAAAACCATAGTGCAGTAGAGTAATTTTGTGATTTGTCATTGTAAAGGCATGGACAACGTTGCTCTCTTGCATTCCACTTGCCTACCACCCTTATTGAATTCATCTCTTTTCATTTCCTCTTCTGCCTCTTGATAATAATTGTATTTTCCCCATAAAATTATGTTATTAAATTTTAATCATTATGATATACTAATATATTAAATAGAATCACCTAAAAATTTATTCTGAATTGTGCAGTATGCCTTTCTTAGAGATGTTTTTCCTCTGAATCATCTAGATTATGAGTCAGGAAGTGTTTTCTAGGAAGACACAGACATTAAAAATATTAGGCTTCGCAAGCCAGTCTCTGTGCCAACTACTCAACTCTGCTTGGGTAATGCAAAGCCACCACAGACAAACATGCAAATGAATGAGAATGGCTATGTTCTCATAAACTTTACTTACAAACACTGTAATTTCAATTACATATAATTTTTATGGTGTCCTAAAATATTAGTTTTCTCCTTCAACTCTAAAATTGTGAAACAATTCTTAGCATGTTAGCTGTGCAAAAAAGAGGCAGTGGGCCAGATTTTGCTATCAGTTATTTGCCAACATCTGTACTATATCCATATTTCTCAATCCTAGCTATATACTGGAACTAAGGCCTAAACATATCTGTTAAATCACAATCCCTATTAATATGGTCTCCTGAATTTTGTTACATTTTTAAAGTTTCCTAGGTGATTTTAACTGTTGAGATTCTATTCTAGTAACAGAATATTAAAAAAAAAACACCTTTTTTTTCCTTTTCTATTCATTCTCAAATAAAATGTACCTAAGCTCAATTAGTAATTATGGTAAAAGTGTGAAGAAATTGCAGGTTGCTCTGATCACTTGCCACTCTGTGAGTAGGTGAATATTCTTCATAAATCTGGAGTTGGAGGTCCAGCTGAGGACCTATCTTAGTCCTATTTCCTTTTTCTATTAGCAAGACACAAAAGTATCTTCTTCTGACCTCTTATCTGCTTATCTCATGGTGGTCTGGTTCTCTGAGACAATGTAATGCATGAAAAATTGCTTTCAGATATAAACTGTTATGCTTGTTCTCTTTGACACTCTCAACCACATTTTACTCTCAAAATCTAAACCATAGACTGTTATCCATCCACCCTTCCTACAATCCTTGCTTTTTGTTTATTTAGAGTATACAATTTACAGTCTCCATCTAGGTACAGTAAGATTTAAGCACATCTGAAGGTCAAAGTAGAAGCTATCAGATGCCAAATGTCTCCAAAACACGACTAGAAGAAACTGCTGATCAAGCAAAGTTGTTTATTAGGCTTACTGCATAATGGAGGATGCTATTTTTGACTGAATCTGAATATTGTCTTAGAAGGGTGAAGTCACAGGAGTGTACTTAATGGTCTTAGGGCCGAGGCTGAATGATTTTAAGGTGGAACTTGCAAGGTGGAAAACTCATGATTAAAAAGTTAACATCATAATAGTATTTGCTTAAGACTCACAGTGAGGTATCTTGAAGTAAACCTTGACAATCAGCAAATAGTTTTGAAAAGTAAGCTATTTTATTTCTTTTCCAATCTTATCTTCTGGAAACAATAATTTCTTAGGGCAAATTGCTAAATTGTTTTTGCCTAGTCACAGTGGAGTTTAGCTTAGGGACAGGAAATTATGTTACTATTAGTTCTTAAGGCAAACAATGGAGAAAACAGCATTCTGCTTACTTCATAAAGCAGCTCTTCAGAAAAGTGAGTGGGCAACACAGTTTCAAGTTTGTTTAGGCATTAAAAGTCTGAATCACAGAGACCATGGTGGAAAGGTACAAAGCACATTTTGTACCTTTGGTTTCATATTCGAAAGTATAAATTCCAGGAATTAAATTAGGTTTTTTTTCAGTTTATATTAATTTATCTCATGGTTAGTTATAAATCATTCCTCATCCTATAATTAGGTGGCTTAATCAAAGTGTGTTTTTTCAACACCACCAAGAAACTTTCCAACTCTTAGCAGACACACTGACTGGTTCTCCTACAAACCTAACTGGATTCTGACACCATGTAGTCAAAGGTAGTGTCAGATCCCACGGATTAAGGGCTTAATTAATCCTACAAGACTACTTCCGCTCTCAATTACAGATTGTTAACTGGCTTCTGACCAACCGGCCCCAAAACAGAGGTTCCCATGTGCCCATCTTTGGGTTCAATGAATCTTATGCTGTAGCTTATAGAGCTCAGGAAATCAGTTTACTTTCTGAATTATGCCTTTATTACAAAGGATATTTATTACAAAGGATCATCAACAACCAGATGAAGAGATACATAGGTGAGGTATCAACACGTCCAAAACATAGGAGCTCTGTCCTTTTGGAGTTTGGGGTACACCACCAACCTAGCACACAGATGTGTTCTGATTTACCAACCTAGAAACTAATCTCTCCAAACTCTGCCTTTTTTTTTTTAATAAAGGATTCATGTCTTAGTATGATTGATTAAATCATTGGTTACTGATGGGACTGAATTCAATCTTCTGTAGTCCCTCTCCCCTCTTGGAGTTGGTCAGTGGGTGGGACTGAATGTTCCAATCCTCTAATCATCTGGTTGTTTCCCCTATCAACTAGTCCCCATCCTTAGGCTTCCTAGGAACTTTCCCAAAGTCACCTTGTCAACATAACAAAAATCACCTTTATTGCTCTTATCACTTAAGAAATTCCAAAAGATTTAAGAGCTCCTTGTCAGGAATGGAGACAGACAAAAGTATATTTCTTATTATAAATCACAGTATTGCAGGTTGTCTGTTACTGTTTTTATTGGTGTAGAGTTTTTATATGTCTACTTATGAATAGTTCATAAAAAGTAAGAGAAGTCTTCTTAAGTGTATAACATTCTGAAGGATCACTAACAGTCCAGAGAAAGTAGGCACAAAATCACCAGCATGCTAAGTAGCTGTTATGTGAGAATAGCTAAGTTGGGAAGAATATCAGTGTCATGGATAAACAACACTTACTGACCTGGCAATGTTGGAGCAATGGGAAATCAATAACCCAACATCACTCTCCCTCCTACTTTCAACATCCTGATTTCATTAGCTGAAATAGATCAGAAATCAGATTTGGGTGACAAAGTCCATTCTTATTAGCCTCCCATACCATAAAATGGCTAGAGAAGGGTGGAGAAAGGATCTGAAAGGGCAAGTGAAAGATATGCAGGCCAACCCTTCCCACATGTTTCTGTGTGGGCATGATGTCTGCACATACAAACATCTTCAAACATATATCATACAAGAAGGAAACCAGCATCACGCAAACATTAGACCAGAAGGAAAGATGTCACAACAACCCTGATAGTGGCACAGTAAGCAGAAAAAGTAACTCCGGGATGTTGGTGACAATGATGAGCTGCAGAACCAAACCTGGTACCACCTACCTACAAACCATCTGGATGAAAATAATCAATGTCTCCTATAAGAGAACATGAAAGAAAACCTAGATGACCTTGGATATGTCAATGACTTTTCAGATTGAATTTATCAGCACACAGTCTAACCAAATGAGCTAACTAGCCACTCTCAGATTGAATTTAAAAAGGCCTGATCAATGAAAGAAAGAAAGAATAAGCTGGATTTCATTAAAACTAAAATTTCTGCTCTGTGAAAGGCAATGCCAAAAGAATAAGACAGGAAACAGACTGAGATAAAGTATTTGCAAAAGACACATCTGATAAAAGACCCCTTAGCCAAAATGTGCAAAAAAAATCTTAAAACTTGATAATAAGAAAACAACCCAGGAATTCCCAATGTGGCTCACCAGTAACAAACTCGATTAATATCTGTAGCTGAAAGTATCTTAACTGATACACTGCCTTGTGATGCAGTGACTGTTGTTGTTTCTAGTATCCAGAATTTTTTAAAATGTAGTCATAGAAAGAATAGACAACTTGACTAAGTTCATAGAGCTAGTAAGTGTCAAAGCCAAACTACATCTGATTCCAATGCGGACCTGTTAACTACAATGCTATACAACCTTGCATACTACTATACACGTAATTAAACATGTATATCAAAATAATGATTCACAGTTGAAAGAAGTTCTGTTACACTGAATTTGTAATGTAGAGACACCTGTTGTTTTTCCTAATTTGTGAAGGTGACCTCAATGAACTTCATTTTTTTCACATAAAAGTGAAGCAGAAAATGAAGAAACATTCTACATCAACTACACTTTAATAAAGAAAAAAAAGTGAAACAATTATACAGTCCATGCAGGCACAGTTGTTATGTTACTTAACACATGAAAAATATTTTGAAGAATCCTATACCAACACCCAAACAAATATTTATTATGGTATATTTAAAATTTTTTTATCTACCTATAGCTATATATTTCTCTACCAATCAATCGATATATCTCTCAGACAATAACCTCTCTCTGTTTCTACAAACATATTACCTGTAGCATTTTCTGGTTGCTTTTCTACTGTTCCTTGTCTCTTCTAATTTAATGTAAGCTCTTGAAGCTGTGGATCATGATTTTACGATTTATATCCCCATAGACTTGTGAAAGTGGTACACATAGAAGTTCAATAAATTTTGTTGAATGAGCATGATAGTATTTTAATTTTTTCTCATCCAGAATATACTTTTCCTATTCTGTAAAGTATAAGATGATGCTTATCTCCAAAATTAACTAAAAATGCAGTATCAACAGAAAGCAATATGACATTCTGTAGCTCAGGTTAGAAAAAGCACTCTCATTTGTTATTCTTACTGAATAAAGCAAACCCACCAGAAATATCATTTCTGAATTCGCTTCAGTTGGCTCAGATTTTTGGAGCAGCTGAAAAGTTTGTAATAGGAAGAAAGCTCCTGGGGATCAATAAAGTTTCATTTCCGCTTTCAGCTGTTTTCTATATACATATTTTTCTTCCTATCTAACCAACCACCCATGGTCCACAGGACACTGAGGACGTCCTGTAACGTTTCTGAAAAAGTCAGAAAATGCATTTGGAAGCACAGTTTTCTTTGTTATTCTTACAATTGTCATTGCTAGAGGAGTGTGGTGTAAATATACCTTTTGCTTTACAGGGCGGCACCTGAAGCATATGGAAGTTCCCAGGCCCCAGTCTAGGGGGTCAAATCAGAGCTGTACCTTCTGGCCTACACCACAGCAACAGAATTGCCAGATCCAACTTATATCACAGCTCACTGCAATCCCACTGAGTTAGGGCACTGAGCGAGGCCAGGAATTGAATCCGCATCCTCATGGATACTAGATGGGTTTGTTTCTGCTGAGCCACAACAGGAACTCCTGAGAAATGTATCTTTTACTAAAGAATTCTTAGTGTTTTAATGAATTATTCCCACTAAGCACAGCAAATAATTGAACTACAATAACCCCCAGATGGATAAAATGTAATATTAATGCTAGATGCTTGATATGTCTCACCTTTTAAATATGTGGCCATCACTTAGCAGAAAGAAAATCAAATGAAGTACATAAATAGTTTTAACTGTTTTTAACTTCTGACATAATTTCTGAAAAGGAATTTTTTTTATCATTGGGATGGGAGGGTTATGAATGACTAGCCTGTTGGATGGTAGTTGGGGAGGGTGGCACATGAGATAGCAAAGATGGGTGGGGACTTTTTTGTCGGGGTGGTTTATGACTGTGACTCTTGTCTACTTAGGTCCTGCCTTGATGGAAAAAAAAAGTTTTATTGCCTAAACTATTTTGTGTATAACTTATTTATCACGTCTTACTCCTCATTGGCAAAACTAAGATCAGATATTACAATATTTTATACATAAACCTATGAATCAGGAATAAATTATATCAAATGTTAATTTAATCTCATATAACCTAAAAACAGTGACTACTTAAGGTGTGTGAATATAATATTTAAAATATAAGTGTTTATTAATCACTTACTGCAAATCATGGAATAGATTAAAATTTTAATGTTATCATTTTACTTATTTCAGTATCAATTCTCTAATATAAATGAGATTATAACATTTTTATGGCTTAGAAAACTAGGATTCTTGGACAAAGTTACATAACTCCATTTCTAAGGCTTTTGCAGGCTTCCTGATTTAATAGTCAAATAATAAGGAGGGTTGCATCTATGATCATTGTTTCTATGACCAATCACATGCAGCCTTAAGCAAGTCACAACTACTCTATGCTACTGTATTTGTTCTAAAAAAATGATTTCATTCATCCATTCTCTTTCCTATACTATTCATGCACTGATTGGTTCAATCAGCCAATATTAATTGAGCATAAAATACTTAACTAGCCTAGCCTTTGGTCTCAAGATCTAGAAATACAAGATGCAAGCCCTGCCCTAAGAGACTTCCAGTGTACTTGAAGAGACAATTTAAAAGCCTAATTACAATGCAAGAAGACAAATGCTATAATAGTGGCATGTACTTGGTTCTCATTATAACACAGGGAAGATGCTTTTAATTCAATCCCAGTCTTATATCTGGAAAAGTTTCCCAGAGGAAGTAGCATTTGAGCTGAGTATTTGTAGTACAATGTCCTTAAACTAGTACCCAGTCCCTAAAGTAAACTCAATGTTTTTAGTACTCAGTAAAATTTTCCTGTCACTTTCATTTGCTGGGTCAATGAAAATAAGCACTTGGATCTTAGAAAGGCCTGTTTTGCATATTGAAAGGTAGACAAAGCCTTCCTGCCCCTTCATTACCCTCTTAGTTTTAGACACAGAAGACACAATAGAGAAGAAACCAGGCATATGTGTCCTTCTGATGAAGAACTAGTGAATGAAATAAAGGAAAAAGTAAGCTATCAATGAGCAGGGGTTTCTTAGATGCTCTAAAGTTTAAATTCTACATGATTCTATCATCCATCCCCCTAAGCACTTTCCTCACTCACCAGTTTCTCAAAATTAGAGAGAGAAAACAATTTAAGATTGCTCAATTTCTCAAGCTTATGAGATTGAAGACAATTCCAAAGAGGCTTTCTCTAGACTTCTATCTTTTCCAAGGCTGATAAATAGAGTTAACAGGTCCTCAGTTTTCTTTAATCCTTGGTACTGTAAGTGGCTTAACATTTTTAAAACTTCAGATTTGTATCATGTATTCCAGCAAAGACAAAGGAAGATAAAAGGATAAAACAAAAAAAAGGTATTATTTATTTTTGAGTTAGCGCCCTTAAATAAATAGCCTTTCTGGAATTACCACACAGTACTTGTATTTATGTATTAGATGGACACTACTAGCTACAAGGGAAGTAACATTAACAGTAGTAGTAGTAGTAGTAGTAGTAGCAGCAGCAGCAGCAGCAGCAGCAGCAGCAGTAGTAGTAGTAATCATCTTGGCAATGTAGTGTGGAATCAGACTGTGTTTTAGGCACAGAGTCATCAAGATGTACTAGTGATATGCTCATGAGAATTGCAGGAATCAAGATAACTTTTAGGTTTTGGATCTGAGAAAATGAGTGACTATAAACGACATTAACTGAGAAGGAGAGAACCAGTTTGGAGTCAGAGAGAGAAAAACTCACAATTTCTCTTTTGATATTACTAAGTTTATGGTGCTTAAAACATATAGAAGGACTTTTTAAAGTTGTTATAAATTTGAGAGAGGTTAAGATTAGGGTTATAAATTCAGAAACTTTCATATAATAATATTGAAAATCATGGAATTTGGATGAGGTCACCAGGGAAACAAAAAGTTGGGAAACAACTCTCCAAGAAATTTCTGTAGTTTTTTGATTGTGATTTTTCAAGGAAGATTGTAAAGTAAATGGCCCTAGAAAACAGAGATAGTGTATCCAGCTGGAGCAGAGGTTAAACTTGTTTCTAGACCACGATACCAAAAAGAATGACTCAACCCTAGATAAATGTTGGACATACCTGCTAGTGGCCCTTAAAAGATCACGTCAGGGCTGTCTGAACATGTGGTGGATCTGTAACATAGTATCCTCCTGGGTCACTTCTTTATCATCTCTGTGGGCTTTGGAGGAAAAAGGGAAAATAATGGTAACTTGAAGCTCTGCTACCTGTTATGCCATGAGCAATAAAGTCCTTTGTATTTGACCCAGGAGTTTCGTGTCTTCCATCAGCATTGATAGGATTTTGGCAAGCCAATTTGTTAGTCTGCTGTTTAGGTAAAACTTCAAGATCTTCACAGATCTTAAAAATATAAAGAAAAGAAAAATAGGTACATCTTGAACGAGACCACATACAAATCAAGAGAGATTGAGAATCCAAGAAAAGAAAATAAGAAGGAATAGCCAGTTGTACAGAAGCAAATAAGAATTTATTTAACTTTTTTTCATGGAATCCTATATTTAAGATATGTTTAAAAAAAAGTGAGCGTTTTTTCTTCTGATGTCCGGGGTCTGGATAGATAATTGACCGCTGGATTTTTAACTAGATCTAAGCCAGTGGTTAGGATCTATATTGAGAGATTAATACTCTATTTCCACTGTGTATAACTATATTTTATATATATATATATATATATACACATATATACATATATGTATATATATATACACACATATACACACATATATATACATATATGTATATATATACACACACATATATATGTATTTATATGCAACCTCTTTAATAAACAAACACTGCTAACATCATAAACAATACAGATATTTATGAGGATCCAGATCAGTTATTTTTTAGATGCTTTAATTTTGAAATAATTATAGATGCACATATAGTTATAAGAAATGATACACAGAGATCCTGTTACCCTTCACTCAATTTTCTACAGTAGTAACATCTTGCATAATGGTAGCACAATACACAACCAGTAAATTGGCATTGACAAAACTCATTAACTTTATTCAGATGTTACCAGCTTTCCATTCACTTATGGGTGTGAGTATATTTAGTCCTATCCAATTTTATCATATATATAGATTCACATGTTCACCACCACATTTAAGATACAGAACAGTTCTGTCACAAGGGTCCCTTGTGCTACCCTTTTATAGCTTTAGCCACTGCTCTCCTTTATCAAATGAAAATTAGCCAAATGAAACAGAGAGAGAAGATGGGCAAAAAAAGATGTACAGAATTTATGGGACATGAAAATGAGTGTCTAGCACAAAGACCAGCAAATTTTACTCTATATCATTAATTCATTTCCCTTTGCTTTATTATGAGTATATTTATTTACTCTGGGTTCTTTTTTTTGGGGGGGGTGGAGAAAAATCTGTATGGTGGATAGCTAGATGGTTAGAAAATAGATGGATGGATGATCAATGGCTCCAGCAATAAAATAAGTACTTTTTCATTTTCAGCCTCTTATTTGATCACTTGTAATTAATCCTTATCAATTTTCTATAAAAATTTTATTAAATCCCTTCCATTTATTTTAAGAAATCTAAATTCTGATAAATTAAGAATCAATGCAAATACCATCTTTTATCCTCTCCTAGATCCCTGGTTGTAAATCATGATATGACAGAATCCAATGGTGTGATTTAAATGACAGTGCTTTGTAAACAGTCTATAACTATATAAATATTTTTATAAGTTAGAAAGAGATACCTTCCGTAATTGAGATAAAAATACATGTCACCTCAAAGTGCAAATGGGAATTTTTTTTTTCTGTAAGATAGTAGAATATAGTGCAGCAACCATAACTCATCTCCAAATTTCCTTTGCCCCTGCCCAAGGAAGTTCCCTTTGATATGCAGCAATGGAAAGAAGCTTTGACAGCCTTTCTTCGGTTCACCTACTTCAACAACTTTCTTAACACTGATAGTCTTTTGCCAGTGATACCATATTATTTATAAATAACATTCCTATATATAAGGTCACCAAATGGAACTCTCATGATTAATGACTTCCTTACTGGAGTCTGTGAGAAGATGAAGTGTGAAGGACCTCCCACTCTAGAGTTCTCTGAGCCCTCAATCTCCTCTGAGACAATTAAACCACGTTGCACAGGTAAGGGGGACAATCCCAAAGGGAATGCACAATGTAGGAGTAAGAAATTAGTCTCTCACTACTGTACACTATACCCTATGTCTCAAAGGAAAGAGATCTTTAAGAGTTCCAATTTATCTACTTAGACTCACCTCCCTTGGCTTTACTCTCTTTCCCCAGATAATCCTTCTTCAAATCTCTTCATCCAATCCCCAACTATACTCCTGGAAATGTACCTCCTCCTACTGACAAGAGGAATCTTGCTCTCTCCCTCTATCAGATTTGAGGTGGTTTGCCTGAAGGAATCTCTGTGGTTCACCAATGGTGACTGGTTGCTCCTCAAGTTTTCAGCTGAGTCAGGGACTCAATAAACCCTTCTTATTTTTTTTTTTTTTAGCTATTTCTTGGGTCGCTCCTGCGGCATGTGGAGATTCCCAGGCTAGGGATCCAATTGGAGCTGTAGCCACCTGCCTACACCAGAGCCACAGCAATGCGGGATCCGAGCCGCGTCTGCAACCTACACCACAGCTCACAGCAACGCTGGATCCCTAACCCACTGAGCAAGGGCAGGGACCGAACCCTCAACCTCATGGTTCCTAGTCGGATTCGTTAACCACTGTGCCACGATGGGAACTCCTCAATGAACCCTTCTATAAAGTCAATATGGAGCATTTGGTCAGAATCCCTTTTTTTATTTTCCTCATGTGATGTGAAGATATACTAGCTGCCTTAAAGTTTCTGTTCAGTTAAGCACATGCACATCTGCAAGTATAAATGTTAATTTTCATGGATAACACAGTTTATATCCTTATAAGTATTTTGTTTTATTAATTAACAAATCAACCAGCCCTTTTTCTAAAGCCATGAAGTCCGTTGCAGATAGTTTTTTTCTGGTAAGAGATGGCAGTGGAGAAGGGTTGGTTCTTCCATTTACAACTGCCATATGAGCTTATAATAAAGATGAGATATAGAAAAAGGAGCAAGAATAGCACTGTTCAAATGTGAAAAACACTGAGCACACGTGTAAAAAGGGGAGCTGTGGGCAGTGCAGGGAAGCAGTGAGTAATTCCACTTTGCCAAATGATAGTGGCATGGAAAAGTGAACTCAAAGCCTAGGTAGGAAACAGGTAGAATTACAGAAAACTTTTATAGAAAGGACAAGATTATAATTAGAATTTAGGAACCCAAAGGAAATAGCATGCATGGAAAGGCTTAAAAAAGGTGAAGTGAAAAATGGACACAGTGGGACTAGTAAAGCAGTGTAGGTGAGAGGTCCCTGGAGTATCTTTCATTCATATTACTCCCCAAGACAGTAAATTCCTTTCTATTTCTATATTATGAAAATATCTGAATTTTATAGCCTTCTGAACAAGTAAACAAACAAAACAAAATAAATCAGTGTGAGATATAGGGATTTTGCAAACTTCTAACCTTCCTAGAACATTAAGATATAATCTTTTAATATATTAAAGGAAAAAGATTTTTATCTGAAATAGTTATCTTTATTTTCAGATAGCATTCTAGTCTTAAGAAAATATTGTGAGGCATGTTAATCAGTTCCGATAAACTTGGTAAAATACATTTTGATTCCTTTGATTTATCTGATATTAACACTGTATGAAACTGTAATTCCTAATATTATTCAAGTATACTATAGTAGTTACTGAGCAATAACTTGTATATTCTGTACTGCTATAAATATGCTAGCATTTTATAAAATTCTAATTCTTTCTATGAAAATTATAATCAAAATTCTAAAATATATTATGCATCATCATTTAACTTTAAAGCAAAAAGTTTGTTTTATTCCATTTTATAGATTAAAAAAATGAGTTTGCAGAAGCTGTAAATTGTCCAAAATCATAAGTTGCAAAACTGTGGCTTCAAAATGATTCTGGCTCCAAACACAATTCTAAAGTTTACAGTTATACATCAGAATTGTCAAATGAAAAAACATACCACAGGATGGGAGAAAAACCTTTGCAAACTAAGTGATTGACAAAGGTTAATCTACAAAATAAACAAAGAGCTCCTACATCTTGATATCAAAAAAATAAACAACCCAATTAAAAAATGTGCAGAAGAACTAAATAGACATTTCTCCAAAGAAAACATAGTTGGCCTAAAAACACATGAAAAGATGCTCAACATAACTAATTATTAGAGAAACGCAAATCAAAACTGCAATGAGGTATAACCTCACACCAGGTGGAATGATCATCATCACAAAGTTCACAAACAATAAATGCTAGAGAAGGTGTAGGGAAAAGGGAACCCTCCTAAACTGTTGGTGGGATGTCCATTTGTACAACCACTATGGAGAACAGTAAGGTGTTTCCTTAAATAACTAAGTCTAGAATTACCTTACAATCTAGCAGTTCCACTCCTGAGCATTTATCTAGAGAAAATCATGATTCAAAAATATACAGGGAGTTCCGTTTGTGTCTGACTAGTATCAGTGAGGATGTGGGTTTGACCCCTGGCCTTGCTCAGTGGCTTAAGGATCTGGTGTTGCCATGAACTGTGGTATAGGTCACAGATGTGGCTATGGCTTTGCTGGTAGCTGTGGCCAACAGGTGAAGTTCCAATTTGACCCATAGCCTGGGAACTTCCATATGCCATAAGTGTAGCCCTAAAGAGAAAAAAACAAAAAACAAAAAAAAATAAGCACCTGAATGTTCATTACAACACTGTTTAAAATAGCAAAGACATGGAAACAACCCAAATGTCCATTGACAAAGAATAGATAAAGAAGTTTTGGTACATATATGCAATGGAATATTACTCAGCCATTAACAATAAAAATAATGAAACTTGCAATAGCATAGATGGACCTAGAGATTATCATACTAAGTGAACCACACTCACAACAATGGACAGATCCTCTAGACAGAAAATCACTAAGGCAACAGAGATCCTAAAGGACACAATAGAAAAGTTAGACTTGATTGACATTTTCAGGATATTACATCCAAAAAAAACCGAATACACATTCTTCTCAAGTGCAAATGGAACATTCTCAAGAATTGATCACATATTGGGGCACAAAGCTAACCTCAACAAATTTAAGAGTATAGAAATTATTTCAAGTATCTTCTTTGACCACAATGGCATGAAACTAGAACTCAACCAGAGGAAAAGAAATGAGAAAAAAACTATTACATGGAGATTAAAAAAACATGCTACTAAAAAACCAATGAGTAAATGAGAAAATCAAGGAAGAAATTAAAAAATACCTAAAGACAAATGTTAATGAAGACACAACCTCTCAAAATCTATGGGATGCCGCAAAAGCAGTGCTCAGAGGGAAATTCATAGCAATACAGGTCTTACTCAAAAAAGAAGAAAGATCTCTAATTGACAACTTAACTCACCACCTAAATGAGTAAGAAAAATAACAAAAAAGACATAAAGTCAGCAGAAGGGAGGAAATGATAAAGATCAAAGAGGAAATCAATAAAATAGAGATTCAAAAAACAACTGAAGAAATCAATAAAACCAAGAGCTGGTTCTTTGAGAAAGTAAACAAAATTGACAAACCTCTGGCTAGACTCACTAAGAAGAAGAGAGAAAGAACCCAAATAAACAAAATAAGAAATGAAAAAGGAGAAATCACAACAGATACTGCAGAAATACAAAAAAACAAAACAAAAAAAAACAATGAGAGAATACTACGAACAATTATATGTCAACAAATTTGACAATCTGGAAGAAATGGACAACTTCGTAGAGTCTTACAGCCTGCCAAAACTGAATCAAAAAGAAATAGACCACCTGAACAGACCAATCACTAGAAATGAAATTGAATATGGAATAAAAACACTCCCTACAAATAAAAGCCCAGGACCAGATGGCTTCACAGGGGAATTCTATCAAACATACAAAGAGGAACTTATACCCATCCTCCTTAAACTTTTTCAAAAGGTTGAAGAAGAAGGAACACTCCCAAAGCCATTCTATGATGCCACCATCACCCTACTTCCCAAACCATACAAAGATACCACCAAAAAATAAAACTATAGTACAATATCTTTGATGAATACAGATGCAAAAATTCTCAACAAATTTTAGTAAACCGAATCCAACAACATATCAAAAAGATCATGCACCATGACCAAGTGGGATTCATCCAAGGTTCGCAAGGATGATTCAACATATACAAATCAGTTATACCACATTAACAAAAGAATAGTCAAAAACCACATGATGCAGAAAAAGAATTTGACAAAGTCCAACATCCATTCATGATCAAAACTCTCACCAAAGTGGGTATAGAGGTAACATTCCTTAACATAAGTAAAGCCATCTATGATAAACCCACAGCAAATATAATACTCAATGGAGAGAAGCTGAAAGCCTTCCAACTAAAATCTGGAACAAGACAGGGATGCCCACTCTCACCAATGCTATTCAACATAGTTTTGGAAGTCCTAGCCACAGCAATGAGACAAACAAAAGAAATTAAAGGCATCCAAATAGGAAGACAAGAGGTAAAACTGTCACTGTATGCAGATGACATGGTACTATACATAGAAAACCCTAAAGACTAAACCCTAAAACTACCTGAACTGATCAACAAATTCAGCAAAGTAGCAGGATATAAGATTAACATTCAGAAATCAGTCACATTTCTGTATACTAACAATGAAATATTAGAAAAGGAATACAAAATACAATACCCTTTAAAATTGCACCCCAAAAAATCAAATACCTGGGAATACACCTGACCAAGGAGTTTAAAGGACTTATATGCCAAGAACTATAAAACATTAATCAAGGAAATTAAAGAAGATGTAAAGAAATGGAAAGATATTCCATGCTCCTGGGTGGGAAAAATTAATATTGCGAAAATGGCCATACTCCTCAAAGCAATCTACAGATTCAATGCCATCCCTATCAAATTACCCATGATCTTTTTCACAGAACTACAACAAACAATCCAAAAATTTATACGGAACCACAAAAGACCCAGAATTGCCAAAGCAATCCTGAGAAACAAAAACCAAGCAGGAGGCATCACTCTTCCAGACTTCAAGCAATATTACAAAGCCACAGTCATCAAGACAGTGCAGTACTGGTACCAAAACAGACATACAGACCAATGGAACAGAAAAGAGGACCCAGAAATAAACCCTGACACCAATGGTCAATTAATCTTTGACAAAGGAGGCAAGAACATAAAATATAGAAAAGATACTTCATTCAGTAAGTCTTGCTGGGAAGCCTGGACAGCAGCATGCAAATCAATGAAACTAGAACAAACCCTCATACCATGCACGAAAATAAACTCAAAATAGCTTAAAGACTTAATTATAAGACAAGACACCATCAAACTCCTGGAAGAGAACATAGGCAAAACATTCTCTGACAACAACCTTATGAATATTTTCTCAGGTCAGTCTCCCAAAGCAACAGAAATAAAAGCAAAAATAAATCAATGGGACCTAATCAAACTGACAAGCTTTTGCACAGCAAAGGAAACCAAAAAGAAAACAAATAGACAACTTACAGAGTAGGAGAAGATAGTTTCACATGATGCAACTGACAAGGGCTTAATCTCTAGAATATACAAACAACCTATACAACTCAACAGCAACAAAGCCAACAACCCAATGGAAAAATGGGCAGAGGACCTGAATAGACATTCCTCCAAAGCTAACTTTTCTGAAACAAAGAAAAAAGATTACCTGCTGAGAAAATTTGGAGAATAAAGATGGCTTTCAAAGCTACTTCAGTGTTAGAAATGGTATATTTTAGAGTCTAAGTGAGCATACAGAGTGTGGAACCATGACAAAAATGAAGGCATATGGCTAAATTGTCCTATTTTATAAATGAAAAACATTGACAAGAAACACCTTATAAATGGTTACTGGTGTAGTTAAGAATTTCTTCCAAGTTTTCCAAAAGTTCATTTGTTTAAGACCTGATTTAGGATTTGAAAAAATAATTTGTCATTGATATACCACCTGCATGCATGGTAGCAATTTCAGATGACTTTTCTCAGCTAAATTAAGAAAATTTAGGGATATTGTTCAGTACTAAATATTTAGCAATGACTCCAGTTGATAACTGAAATTCAGATTAAAGCTCCAGTCTTCATCTGTTTGATTAATATCATTCTGAAGTGTGTGATACTGACCCCGGAAATGATCATTGTTTCTTACATAAGTACTTCCAAGCTACTGCCATTAGCAAATAGTAGATCCTAAATAATATTTACAATATTGCCCTCCCATCTGCAATAGTATAGTCTATTATTATAATCTTTTTCCTGTGGGAAATTGCAAAATTTCAAGTAGCATTTAAATACTAATAGTCTTTTTAACGGAGGATGTTGTCAAGGTATTTATTTTATGCTACTGTAATAAAGTAATAAAATATATAACCTTTAAAATCGCAGCAGTAATTATCCTCAATTTCTTTTAAAATTTATATTTATGAGCTAGAATAAACTTCCTGTAACTCTGAATCAAGTATTAATAGATGAGGAATTTAAGTGGGGAATTTTATGTTATATACTAGTATGAAAATACAATCTATCAAATCTTACCTTTTACTACTCGCTAATATGCAACTTCTGCTCATTTATACCTCCTCTTCTTATAGTCTCATTCCAAAAAGGCATATAAAATAGTCATTACAAATGTAGATTCTGAAGACTAGGTATAAATCTGAATTATGTCTTATTAGCAATTGACCATGCTAAAAGCATTTAATATTTCTGTGTGCAGCTTCCTTTAACACAATGGGTAATACTACCTATCTCATAGGGGTTTGGAAGAATTAAAATAACGAATTCCTGAGTTCCTGCTGTGGTGTAGTGGATTAAGGAACTAACATGCACAGGTTCCAGCTTTGGCTTGGATTTGATCCCTGGACAGGAATTTTCATATTCTGAGGGTGCAACCAAAAAAGGAAAATATGTATGTGTGTATATATATATATGTGTGTGTGTGTGTATATATATATATGTGTGTGTGTGTGTGTATGTATTAAATTCATTTATTCATTAAATATTTGTGAACTACCTACTGTGTGAACCCCAGTGTAGATTCTGGACATAAAGCAATGAAGGAAATACAGACAAAATCTCTGATTTTATAGAGATTAAATTCTAATGAGAAGAGATAAATAATAAATATGTAGCATTAGAGACACTAATAAATGTTCTATAGGAGAATAAGGCAAGGTAAAGGCATTGAGAGTACACAGAACTGCTATATTATATGCAATTATCATTGAAAACCTCTCTCAGGAGTTTGTATGTGAATAGAGACACAATAAAGTGAAACCAGCCAAGTGGTTAACATATGGAGAATAGTATTTTTTTTGTCTTTTTATTTTTTTTTTTAGGGCTGCACCCATGGCATATGGAGGTTCCCAGGATAGGGGTCCAATCGGAGCTATAGCTGCCAGTCTACACCACAGCCACTACAACACGGGATCTAAGTCATGTCTGTGACCTACAATACAGCTCATGGCAATGCCAGATCCTCAACCCACTGAGCAAGGCCAGGGATCGAACCTGCAACCTCATGTTTCCTAGTTGGATTTGTTTCTGCTGTGCCATGATGGGAACTCTGAGAAGAGTATTTTTTAAAAGGGAAATCAGTAAGTGATTGCAAAAGTCCTAAAGTAAGCATGCACTTGATATGTTTAAATAGCAAGGAGACAAACGTCCCTGGATCAAAGATGACAAAAGGAGAGTGGTCAGCAATTAGATGAGAGAGGTAGCTGAGTGTGGGTCAGTGCCCTGTGAAGCCATAGTGAGGATTTTAGATTTTAGTCTGAATCAGGAAGAGAAGTCATTAAAGAGTTTTGTGTAGAGCAGTAACATGATGTCCCTTGGGATTTTTAAGGAATTGTTCCTTTAGCATCTTGTGGAAGAAGAGACATAGGAGAACAAGGGAGGGTATGATAAGACTGAGAAACTGTAGCGGTTGCCTATAAAGGACATGTTTGTGGGTTAGAGGATACTACTGGTGGTAGAGGTGATAGAAAGTGCTGGATTCAGGATGCACATTGTAAGTAGAGCCCACAATATTTATAGATAGAGATCCCTCCCAAATTTTTACCCAAATATCTACAAGAATATATTTGACGTTTTTTTGAGCTGAGAACATTTACAACAAAGGGCATATATAGGACTTCAGCTGAGGAGGGAACAAATGTGGATATAACCCAGAATTTAACCTGTCTCATACACTGTACATATTAGCTCTTTTTTTCCACCACACATGTTATTCTCTACCTGGATACTTTTACTTTGCTCTTACACCTTGTCACCCCAAATTCTTCCTTTCCTTCAGAATCTAGTTTGAAATTCATCTCTAATCTCAACCCAGTAATCTTTTCCTTCTTTCAAATCTTAAATGTGTGTAACCTTCATAGATTTTTTCATGAAGTTCTGTGTTGCTTTATATTTTTCTATCATTCAAGGAATTATAACATTGCGAATGTGTGTGGGTAAGTGGGCAGAGGCATTACATCTCATATTGTTAAAACTTTCAGATGATTTGATGTCAGGCAAACCAACTTTTTATGTCCTCAGCAGAACAAGGAAGGAGGTATTGTGAAATATTAATTATAGAATTTTCTTTCTCTTTGAGAACACATATAGACATTTAGCTATTGAGTGTGCCTATAACTCCAGGTTCACATGTCTACCAAAGTTCTAAGTTCTCTTAGAAAAGAGTGGTTTTCTTTGTGGGAACATATTTGTTAAATATATCTGATATAGGTTCTTATGCCTGGTTGTTTATTGTCTTTTCCACTCTAGATGTCTCTTGTTAGAATTCACATGTGATTAAAATCTTCACATTTACCTACTCTCATCCATCCATCTACAATGTCTTTGACTTCCATCTTCTAGTCTTTCTTCTTTCAGTTCCCTGGCTAAGGGACTAGTCCATTTACTACCATTAGGGTCACTCTTGTGACCAAATGCCTGAGAACCAGAAAATAGCCCTTGTGTGTAAGAACCTTGCTGGTTACAATTAGGAAGAGGAACTGGAAAGAATGGCACAGTGAAGGAGAGAAGATATATCATTGAGCTGGTTACCACTGAGAATGATTGAGCCTCAACCCTATTCAAGACCCTCTAAGGATTAGCATTACATCTCTCTGCCTGAGACGTGAAGGAGGGACTATTTGTACTGGCTCCATTCATTCCCCACATCTGTCAGGGATTTCCCTGTGTAATATAAAAAGCTTATATCTCCAGCTTCACCTTATACATGGGCTGGAATGTTTCATTGGGCTACTGCTTCCTTGTATGTTGATGGCAGAGATATCCCATGGCAGAAAATAAGAGATATAGTCATATAGCTTAGACTAAGTGAGGTTAGGCTGCATTTATGTACAACTAGGTACCAAAGCAATGGGTGAAGCAAAAAATGTGAGACTAAAAGATGTGAGAAAAATCATAAAAAATGTTCTATACCCAGAAAGTATATTTTCAATGATAAACAGATAGTTCTTCTTTTAAGATAGTTTGTTGACCAGTGTTCATGGATCATAAAATAGATTTCATATGTTGTCTTGAGTATGCCTTATTTTTCAGTTAATTTCTACCAAGCTTTTCTTAGTTTGTAAAATTAAAACTGTTTCTGTTAGCAGTGTTTCAATGAGACAGGTGTCTCTTAGAGCTTGTTTCCCAGTATTTTACTGATCATCAAGATGGCTTGTGAAGAAATGGATTAAGCTTTTTTTAAAAAGCTATTTAAAAAAAAACTTTTTAAAAAGTATAATTGTCATAGTTGACTTAGCGTTCTATGTGTTACCGAAGTGTCTTCCTGCAGGAATGGTTTATGTCAGCACTTTGAACTCATCAAGGCTTCGTTTACTTTTAAGGGGTATAATTGGCTGCATAGTTTGGTGATTTTTAGGGGGAAGGATAAGACAGCCTTACTTTAACTCTCTATGCTATTTCCCTCTTCCAGAAGAGCTTTCCCCATCTTCATTTTCTAGGATAAAATTATTTTATTATATTTTATTTTTAATTTTTATTGCAGTACAGTTGACTTACAATGTCGTGTTAAATTCAGGTATACAGCAAAGTAAATCAGTTGTACATGAATCCATTCTTTTTCAGATTTTTCCCTATATATGATATCACAGAATATTGAGTAAAGTTCCCTATGCTATACAGTAGGCCCATGTTGGCTATCTATTTTATATATAGTAGTGTGCATATGTTAGTCCCAAACTCCAGATTTACCCCTACGCCTGCCCCATGTTTTCCCTTTGGTAAACATATGGTTGATTTCAAAATGTGAGTCTGTTTCTATTTTGTAAAGAGTTATATCATTTTATTAGATTACACATATAAGTGATATACAATATTTATCTTTCCCTGTCAGGCTTACTTCACTTGGTATGATTTTTTTAAATTTATTTTTTATTGTTATTTACCCCAACACATATTTTTTTTCCCACTGTACAGCATGAGGACCCAGTTACACATACACATATACATCATTTTTTCTCCCTTGTCATGCTGTGTGGTAAGTATCTAGACATAGTTCTCAGTGCTACACAGTAGGATCTCATTGGAAAATCATTACAGGAGCAATAGTTTGCATCCCTTGATCCCAAGCTCCCAATCCCTCCCACTCCCTCCCCTTCCCCCCAGGCAAATACAAGTCTATTCTCCAAGTCCATGATTTTCTTTTCTGTGGAAAGTTTCATTTGTGCTGTATATTAGATACCAGACATGAGTGATATCATATGATATCTGTCTTTCTTTTTCTGACTTACTTCACCCAGGATGAGAGTCTCTAGTTGAATCCATGTTGCTGCAAATGGCATTATTTTGTTCTTTTTTTATGGCTCAGTAGTATTCCATTGTGTATATGTACCACACACCTTCCTAATCCAATTGTCTGTCAATGGACATTTGGGTTGGTTCCATGTCCTGGCTATTGTGAATAGTGCTGCAATGAACATACAGGTGCATGTGTCATTTTTAAGGAAAGTTTTGTACAGATATATGACCAAGAGTGGGATTGCTGAGTCATATGGTAGTTCTATGTATAGATTTCTAAGGTACCTCCATACTGTTCTCCATAGTGGTTGTACAAGCTGACATTCCCACGTCCAGGGTTTGTTATTTGTGGACTTATTAATGATGGCCATTCTGACTGGCGTGAGGTGGTATCTCATGGTAGTTCTGATTTGCATTTCTCTAATAGTCAGTGATGTTGAACATTTTTTCATGTGCTTGTTGGCCATCTATACATCTTTCTTGGAGAAATGTCTATTCAGGTCCTCTGCCCATTTTTCCATTGGGTTGTTGGCTTTGTTGCTGTTGAGTTGTATAGGTTGTTTGTATATTCTAGAGATTAAGCCCTTGTCAGTTGCATCATGTGAAACTATCTTCTCCTACTCTGTAAGTTGTCTATTTGTTTTCTTTTTGGTTTCCTTTGCTGTGCAAAAGCTTGTCAGTTTGATTAGGTCCCATTGATTTATTTTTGCTTTTATTTCTGTTGCTTTGGGAGACTGACCTGAGAAAATATTCATAAGGTTGTTGTCAGAGAATGTTTTGCCTATGTTCTCTTCCAGGAGTTTGATGGTGTCTTGTCTTATAATTAAGTCTTTAAGCTATTTTGAGTTTATTTTCGTGCATGGTATGAGGGTTTGTTCTAGTTTCATTGATTTGCATGCTGCTGTCCAGGCTTCCCAGCAAGACTTACTGAATGAAGTATCTTTTCTATATTTTATGTTCTTGCCTCCTTTGTCAAAGATTAATTGACCATTGGTGTCAGGGTTTATTTCTGGGTCCTCTTTTCTGTTCCATTGGTCTGTATGTCTGTTTTGGTACCAGTACTGCACTGTCTTGATGACTGTGGCTTTGTAATATTGCTTGAAGTCTGGAAGAGTGATGCCTCCTGCTTGGTTTTTGTTTCTCAGGATTGCTTTGGCAATTCTGGGTCTTTTGTGGTTCCGTATAAATTTTTGGATTGTTTGTTGTAGTTCTGTGAAAAAGATCATGGGTAATTTGATAGGGATGGCATTGAATCTGTAGATTGCTTTGAGGAGTATGGCCATTTTCGCAATATTAATTTTTCCCACCCAGGAGCATGGAATATCTTTCCATTTCTTTACATCTTCTTTAATTTCCTTGATTAATGTTTTATAGTTCTTGGCATATAAGTCCTTTAAACTCCTTGGTCAGGTGTATTCCCAGGTATTTGATTTTTTGGGGTGCAATTTTAAAGGGTATTGTATTTTGTATTCCTTTTCTAATATTTCATTGTTAGTATACAGAAATGTGACTGATTTCTGAATGTTAATCTTATATCCTGCTACTTTGCTGAATTTGTTGATCAGTTCAGGTAGTTTTTGGGTTTAGTCTTTAGGGTTTTCTATGTATAGTACCATGTCATCTGCATACAGTGACAGTTTTACCTCTTGTCTTCCTATTTGGATGCCTTTAATTTCTTTTGTTTGTCTCATTGCTGTGGCTAGGACTTCTCACAGCATGAAAAAATGCTCAACATCACTGATTATTAGAGAAATGCAAATCAAAATTACCATGAGATACCACCTCACACCAGTCAGAATGGCCATCATTAATAAGTCCACAAATAACAAATGCTGGAGGGGTGTCAAAAAAGGGAATCCCCTGCACTGTTGATGGGAATGCAAGCTGGTACAACCACTGTGGAAAACATTGTAGAGGTACCTCAGAAAAATATACATAGAACTACCATATGACCCAGCAATCCCACTCTTGGGCATATATCCAGACACTACTTTCCTTAAAAAGGACACAAGCACCTGCATGTTCATTGCAGCACTATTCACAATAGCCAAGACATGGAAACAACCCAAATGTCCATGAACAGAGGAGTGAATTAGGAAGAAGTGGTATATATACACTATGGAATACTATTGAGCCATAAAAAAGAACAAAATAATGCTATTTGCAGCAACATGGATGGAACTAGAGACACTCATACTGAGTGAAGTAAGTCAAAAAGAAAAGGAAAAATACCATATGATATCACTTATACCTGGAATCTAATATATGGCACAAAGGAATCTTTCCACAGAAAAGAAAATTATGGACTTGGAGAGTAGACTTATGGTTGCCAGTGTGGATGGGGAGGGAGTGGGATGGATTTGGAGCTTGGGGTTAATACCTGCAGACTTTTCCTTTCGAATGGATTAGCAATGAGATCCTTCTGTGTAGTACTGGGAACTATCTCTAGTCACTTATGATAGAGCATGATAATGTGAGAAAAAAGAAGGTATACATGTATGTGTAACTGGGTCACCATGCTGTACAGTAAAATAATAATAATAATGTATTGGCGAAATTAAAAAAAAGAAAAAGAAAGTTAGCTTTTTCTCCATATATATGATAAGCTTCACTGGGACTTAAATTCTGTTTGGTCCTTCCTTGTGACTCTAACAGCACCAATTCAGTACTTTATGACTTTTTTTAAGAAATAGAGATACGAATATTACATTCTTTTAAGTTCTACTATACCATGAGAAAAGTAGCCGAATAAGATTTAATTTAAATTAAAATGGATGCATAATGTTTCCTATTTAGAATGTGATAAAATCATACACATACTTATGTAACAAATCTCAGAGTGATGCCATACTGATGGTTTGAAAACAATATACAGAAGAATCAGTGATCTTGAAGATAAGTCAATAAAAGTTTCCCAAACTGAAATGCAAACAGAAAAACTGAGAAAAACAGGATAGCCATCCAAGAACTGGGAAAATATAAAAGGTGTAACATACATATAGTTGGAATACCAGAAGGAGAAGGAACACATAGCACACTCAAAGAAAGAACTGAAGTACAAACGGCCAACATTTTTCTGAAACTAATGGTGCATCATAGGTTCAGAAATCCCAGAAAGTACCAAGCAGGAAAACTATCAAAAAAATCTACAGCTAGGCGTATCATATTCCAATTGCAGAAAATTAACAACAAATAGCATAATTCTATTGTATTAAACCTCATTCTTGTCTAAAATGAGATTTCTAAACATTATTTTCAAGAACAGACTGCTTTCTTGAGATTGAATCTTACATGGACGCTCAACTGTAAAACATTAAAAATGTTTAAGAACAGAGCTACACTTGTTTAAGGGAACTTTGATATGGGAAGGATCACAGCACCGCTGACCCTCTGTCTCTAAACACCCCATATTTTAGAACAACCCTGTCCAGTAAAACGATAATGTGAGCTACATGGGTTATTCTAAATCTCCTAGGAGCCACTTTCTGAAAAAGCAAAAAGTCAGAGTTGAAATTGATTTTATAGCTACATTTTATTTTACCTAATACAGTAAAAAATTCATTTCAAAATGTAATTAACATAAAAGTTGATGTATTTTACATTCTTTTTTCTAATAAGTCTTCAAATTTAGTGTGCATTTTTTACTCTACATCTTAATGCATGTGCTTAAGATGTGTGATTGGTATAAAGATTTCAGAAAAATTAGAGTTGGAAAAAAGTGTATCTACATACCCATGTTGTTCTAAACATAAGTTTTTCAACAAAATTGAATCTCCTTTTTTTTTTTTTAAGGGCTACATTCATGGCATATGGAGGTTCCCAGGCCTGGGTCAAATTGGATCTACAGCTGCCAGCCTATACCACAGCTCATGGCAACACCAGATCTTTAACCCACTAAGCGAGGCCAGGGATCAAACCCACAACCTCGTGGTTCCTAGTCAGATTCTTTTCAGCTGCACCACGATGGGAACTCTGACTCTCCATTTTTAACTTTTAAATTAAGCAGTATTAAAATTCTATCAAAATTAAAATTTTATGGTATTCGTCTTTCTCTTTCTGACTGACTTCACTCAGTATGAGAGTCTCTAGTTCCATCCATGTTGCCATATGATATCACTTATATCTAGAATCTAATATATGGCACAAAGGACCCTTTCCACAGAAAAGAAAATCATGGACTTGGAGAATAGATTTGTGGTTGCCAGGGGAAAGGGGAGGGAGTGGGATGGATTGGGAGTTTGGGGTTAATAGATGCAGACTATTGCCTTTGGAATGGATTAGCAATGAGATCCTGTTGCGTAGCACTGGGAACCATGTCTAGTCACTTATGATGGAGCATGATAATGTGAGGAAAAAAAGGATGTATATATATATGTGTAACTGGGTCACTGTCGGGAGACATGTTTCTACAATTTTTCTTAGCTTCTTTGCTTCTATTTTCTACGCTAAAGACTCCATCTTGTCCTGCTTTACTTTTAACTCTATATTCCTGCTTAAAAAACAGTCGCAGTGCTAGCAAATGACTTAAGCTTAAGAACAAAGACATAAAGGCATAAGTTATTCATGTGGTCAGCTGAATGAGGACATAATGTGTTGGTCTAGGCATGCTGGACCTGTGCAGATAGGCACGTTTGCACAGCATGATATGTCCTCTTAAGAATAAGAGGAAGATGAGCCTCATTGCCCCAAGAGGTTTATGAGCAGTCATTAGCAGAATATACATCAGCAAGGAGAACTAGGTCAAACCTAGGCACGCTGGGTTGCTGCATATAGGCACTTGCCAGTCTGCAGAAGCACAATAGTGATTTTCTGGATGCTATGCATAGATAGCTGAGGACAGTCTTCCTCAATGCTAATGATTGTTAAATGCCTAAAGGTCAGAATAAAAGCTTAACTAGCTACAGCCTATATGACTTTTAAAATAATAAAAAAACTATCCTGTACCTATAGCCCCCTCCTCACTTGATGTAATCCTAAAGAGCACAATAAAAGCAGTGTGGTTTCTTGAGGCATTGCTCTTGGTCCCTGAGACTTCTAATCCCCCAGTTCCCTCCTTTAATTAAGATAAATGTCTCTGTCTTATTTTATGTTAACTTTTTTCTTAAGTTTCATAGCACCCTCACCTGCTGAGCTGGTCTCAGCAGGTTACCATGCTGTACAGTAGAAAAAAAAATAACGTATTGGGGAAATGAAAAAAAAATATATATATATATTCCTGTTGTGGCTCAACAGTAATGAACTCAACTCATATCCACGAGGATATGGTTTAAACTCTGGCCTCACTCAGTGGGTTAAGGATCCAGTGTTGCCATGAGCTCTAGTGTAGACTGGCAGCCTCAGCTCCGATTAGACCCCTCACCTGTGAATCTCCATATGCCGCAAGTACAGCCCTAAAAAAGCAAAATAAATAAATAAATATTTTATATAAAATTAAAACTATATATTGTGTTCCATTATTGCACCGAACAATTTATAATTGTTTAATATATTTATGTATGGCTAGAAATTGACCTATTGGACAGTCAAGATCTGGAGTTTCACAGAATACAGCTTGAAAACCACCAGCCTAATCTAAATTGTTTTCAAGGCTATCATTCAAAAGGCTAATACTTTGCTATGAAGAAGCACTCTTCTGAGCATTTGGCCTCTGGATGCACAGGTAAAATCCTGTTCCTAATCTATAAGGTTCAATTTCAGACCACAGACTTAGTTAACTTCACTAACACAGTAATATGCTGTGAAGGATCTGGAATCCAGCTAGCTAGCCAAAATCTCCCTGGCCGTGCTCTCTTTCAGCTTGTTTATTGCTTTCAAAATGTCAACACAGCATCACTCTGAGATTTGTTCATCTCACATATGGCAGAGTCAGCACCTTAAATTAATCAACCTAACCTGGAAGACATAATAAGTATGAAATAGATTAGGCAGGAGTTATTCCCCAAAGGCTTGTCAATCCAGCAGCTTAAAGCAAAGTTGATCACTGCTCTAATAGTTGCACATAGTTGCTGAAGATAGGCAAATAACTCCCAGATGGACTGTTAAAAGGCAGGAGTAAGAACTGTTCTCTGCAAAAGTATAATCACAAAGTGAATTATACTTTCAAGCAATGTCGCTTACTTGTGGGAAGTAGAGGGTATAGTAATATAAAGTGAAGCAATCAAATGAAATTAATGCTGTCTTAACTTAGGTTACTGTAGTTCGTGAACTGTGAAAAGTAATTACTCAAGAAGTGCTAAATCTTAGAAATGGTGGGAATATTTGCAAAGGATGAGTTTCACTTGAAATTTTAGCTGGTAAAATCTCAGATATTGGGCATAGACCTATCAGTAAAAGAACATAATGGAGGAATTCACTACAGAATACACCTCTTGCTCTTCTCTATTCTGTTTTGGTCCTTCTTTTACCTAAGGAGTTCAAATGAAATTAGACATGGCAATTTACCTTGAATTTGTTGCACCTGAGCCCACCTTCCCATAAAGGAAACTTTATATCCCTGTGTTTTATATAAATGTATAAGCATAGTGAAAAGAACTTCTATTTAATGGAATTTGAAATACAGTTTAGATATAAAAAGAAGAGGACTAGATTTCAAAGAATCAGATTAGATAGTATCCATTTATTTCACTTGCTCTATTGTAATTATAATTTTCCCCTAACCAATTTGGACACACATCAAACATCAAATCCATGCACTACCTTACCATTAGTGTTACTTAAAAAAAAAAAAAATCCATCATTTGACTGTGTCACCTACTTCTCATTAAAAAAATACTTCCCTCCAAATCCTAAGCAATATAGGAAGAGATTTTCACAGTAAATTTTCAATATTTCTTTCCAGGCATATCTTCCATTCTAATCTATTTTCCCAGGGGTTATACTCAAAATATTTAATAATTGCCTTGGTAAATTTACTGACTCATAAAAGTTGATCCTAGACAGTTTTGGCCTGAACCTCTGATATGCCAGACAAGTTTTTCTTTCACTATTCGATCCTAAGAGGACTGCCGAGTCCTGAGAATTGTCCCAGGCTGGACAGACTGGCTCTTTAAAGGGCTAGGGCTATAACTATCAAGTGAAATTACAGCATTTCATTATTTTAACACCCTGAATGGTTGTATCAGTGTGGACCAGCTGATGTCAGTCTGAAATGCACCTTGAACTACAAAATTCCAACTTCTAACCATTCCTCATGCATCAGATCAAGAAAGTAAATATTTCTTGAGCTGAGTAAAATTATTTCATGAATTTTCATATTTCTCAATGTTTGCTCATAAGATTTCTCATAGATTGCTTTTATATTTCCCACTATCTACCTTCAACTCATCGTTTGTGAATCAGCTGCAACACCACCTCTGCTCCTAGTCCTTCCCAGAATCCACTGGTTAGAATTAATGACTGCCTTCTCCTCAGGATAACAATAATTAAAGTATACCTATAATGAGAGCTACCATAGGAAGACTTTAATTATGGTTACTTCTAAACATGTTGAGTATAGAGCTTCTGATTTATTCACTTTGTAAACATCTAATGGGAGCCTAGTTGAGTGTCTTTCCATAATAATAGTGCCAAATAAAGAAATTTAACAAATGCAGGATGAGTAACCATATTGAAAATGCACACCCATTCAGTAGTATACCAACAATTCTCTCATGTATATTAAACCCAATGAATTTTTTCTCTTGAGAAAAGATAAGCAATTGCCAGCACAAAGAAGAGAAATGCAGAACTAAGGGTTAGTCTTTAATGTGAGAGTTATATGCTAGTACTAAGCTCCATTTTTATACTTTTATGTTTCAACTTCACATTACTTTAATAATTCAGAATGGCTTAGTTTACTTTTAATAGTGGAGTAAATAAACTAAAATGACCTTTTTACTGGAAAGGAAAAGAAATGTAATTTGTTCCCATTGTAATTCTATGTTCTTTCCTGACTTCCTGCTGAATAGGTCATCCAAGGGCAAAATAAAGTAACTTGAAACCAAGCTTGTTAGTGCAGTGATGTCAACTTTCAAGAAGTGTCTCATTATGCTTTCTTTTCAAGATGACCTTCCTGTAACTCCCATTTTGCTTTTATATTTCCCATATATTTTATGTGTAAAATTCACCAAAAACTATAAAAATTATTTCAACTTTAGTGCAAAATTGCTCTTTAGCTGAATAAAGAGAAAGAACATGGCAAACTCACATCCATTATAGGCTTACCTTCTAACTCTATATACACAATGGAATACTACTCAGCCATAAAAAGAACGAAATGCCATTTGCAGCAACATGGATGGAACTAGAGACTCTCATACTGAGTGAAATAAGTCAGAAAGAGAAAGACAAATACCATAAGATATCACTTATATCTGGAACCTAATACACAGTGCAAATGAACCTTTCCACAGAAAAGAAAATGATGAACTTGGAGAATAGACTGGTGGTTGTCTAGGGGGAGGGGAAGGGAGTGGCATGGATTGGGAGTTTGGGATTAATGAAAGCAAACTATAGCTTTTGGAGTGGATTAGCAGTGAGATCCTGCTGTGTAGCACTGAGAACTATGTCTGATCACTTAAGAGATCATGATAATGGGAGAAAGAAGAATATATCCATGTATGTGTAACTGGGTCACTATGCTGTACATAGAAAAGAATTTGTATTAGGGAAATAACAATTAAAAAAACAACAAAAAATATATTCACTGCATTAAAGATTAGAAATCACTTTTTTTTGCAGAAACTTTATTTTACTACATTCTCACGATTTAAAAGAAAATAGCAGAGTGCAAAGCCTCTTGAACATCCTTTAAATTGTTTTACTCTGTCTTTTCTTTTTTTAAGCATTTTTATTACTCAAATTTATCACATCTGTAGTTGTATAATGATCATAACAATCTGATTTCACAGATTTCCACCCCACAGCCCAAGCACATCCACCCCCCCCACCCCACAACTGTCTCTTCCGGAGACCATAAGTTTTTCAATGTGTGTGAGTCACCATCTGTTCTGCAAAGACATTCAGTCTGTCCTTTCTTCAGACTGCACATATCAGTGAAAGCATTTGATGTTGGTGTCTCAATGTATGGCTGACTTCAATTAGCATGATAGTTTCTAGGTCCATCCGTGTTGCAAAAAATGCTGCTATTTCGGTTTTTTTTATGGCTGAGTAATAATCCATTGTGTATATGTACCACTTCTTCTTGATCCACTCCTCTGTCAATGGACATTTAGGTTGTTCCCATGTCTTGGCTATTGCAAAGAGTGCTGCAATGAACATTGGAGTACATGTGTCTTTGTGAGTCATGGTTTTCTCTGGATTGATGCCCAGAAGTGGAATTGCTAGATCCAATGGTAGTTCTATGTTTAGTTTTCTGAGGAATCACCCTACTGTTTTACACAGTGGTTGCACCAATTTACAATCCCACCAACAGTGTACTAGTGTTCCCTTTTCTCCACACCCTGTCCAGCACTTATTGTTTGTCGACATTTTGGAAGATGGCAATTCTGGCTGGTGTAAAGTGGTACCTCAAGCGGTTTTGATTTGCATCTCTCTAATAATGAGTGATGTTGAACATCCTTTCATATGTTTCTTGGCCATCTGCATGTCTTCTTTGGAGAACTGTCTGTATAGATCTTCTGCCCATTTTTTGATAGGCTTGTTTGTTTTTTTGGTATGGAGCTGCAGAAGGTGTTTATAAATTTTGGAGATTAATCCCTTGTCAGTTGATTCACTTGCAAAGATTATCTCCCATTCTGTGGGTTGTCTTTTTGTACTGTTTAGGGTTTCCTTTGCTGTGCAGAAACTTTGAAGTTTGATTAGGTCCCATTTGTTTATTTTTCTTTTTGTTGTCAATACTCTGAGAGGTGGATCTGAGAGACATTGCTGTGGTTTACGTCAGAGTGTGTTTGGCCTATGTTTTCCTCTAGGAGTTTGATAGTGTCTGGTCTTATATCTAGGTCTTTAATCCATTTGGAGTTTATTTTTGCATATGGTGTTAGGGAGTGATCTAATACCATTCTTTCCCATGTGGCTGTCCAGTTTTCCCAGCACCACTTATTGAACAAGCTGTCCTTTCTCCATTGTATATTCTTGCCTCCTTTGTCATAGATTAGTTGGATGTAGGTGCGTGGGTTTAAATCTGGGTTTTCTATCTTGTTCCACTGATCTATATGTCTGTCTTTGTGCCAGTACCATGCGGTTTTGATGATTGCTGCTTTGCAGTATAGTCTGAAGACTGGGAGCCTGATTCCTCCAGCTCCATTTTTCTTTGTCAGGATGTCTTTGGCTATTCTGGGTCTTTTGTGCTTCCAAACAAACTTTAAAATATTTTGTTCGAGTTCTGTGAAAAATGTCCTTGGTAATTTGATAGGGATTGCATTGAATCTGTAGATTGCCTTAGGTAGTATAGTCTTCTTGATAATATTAAGTCTTCCAATCCACGAGCATGGTATATCTTTCCATCTATTTGTGTCATCTTTGATTTCTTTCATCAGTGGCTTATAGTTTTCAGAGTCCAGGTCTTTTGTCTCTTTATGTAGGTTTACTCCTAGGTATTTTATTCTTTTGGATGTGATCGTAAACAGGATTGCTTCCCTAATTTCCTTTTCTGCTTTTTCATTGTTAGTATATAGAAATGCTATCAATTTCTGTGTATTGATTTTGTATCCTGCGACTTTGCCAAATTCATGGATAAGCTCTAACAGTTTTCTGGTAGAGTCTTTAGGATTCTCTAGGTATAGTATCATGTCATGGGCAAATAGGGATAGTTTTACTTCTTCCTTTCCAATTTGGATTCCTTTTATTTCTTTTACTTCTCTGATTGCTGTGGCTAGGACTTCCAGAACTATGTTGAAGAGTAGTTGTGAGAGTTGACATCCTTGTCTTATTTCCTGATCTCAGCAGGAATTCTTTCAGCTTTTCACCATTGAGAATGATGTTCGCTGTGGGTTTGTCATATATGGCCTTTATCATGTTGAGGTAGGTTCCTGCTATGCCCACTTTCTGAAGGGTTTTTATCAGAAATGGGTGTTGGATTTTGTCAAAGGCTTTTTCTGCATCTATTCAGAAGATCATATGGTTTTGATTCTTCAGTTTGTTAATGTGGTGTATCACACTGATGGATTTGTGGATATTGAAGAACCTCTCCATCCCTGGGATAAATCCCACTTGATCATGATGTACAATCCTTTTAATGTATTGTTGGATGCAGTTTGCTAGTATTATGTTGAAGATTTTTGCATCGATGTCCATCAGTGAAATTGGCTTGTAGTGTTCTTTTTTTATGGAATCTTTGTCTGGTTTTGGTACCAGGGTGATGGTGGCCTCATAGGATGAGTTTGGGAGTATCCCTTACTCTGCAATTTTTTGAAATAGTTTCAGAAGGAAAGGTGTTAACTCATCTCTAAAGGTTTGATAGAATTTGCCTGTGACGCCATCTGGTCCTGGACTTTTGTTTGTTGGAAGTTTTTTAATCACAGTTTCAGTTTCAGTTCTTGTGATGGGTCCATTCATCTTTTCTATTTCATCTTGGTTTAGTCTTAGAAGATTGTACTTTTCTAAGATTCTGTCCATTTCTTCTAGGTTTTCCATTTTATTGGCATATAGTTGCGTATAGTAGTTTCTTATGTTCCTTTGTATTTCTGTGATGTCTGTTCTTACTTCTCCTTTTTCATTTCTAATTTTATTGATTTGATTCCTCTCTCTTTTTTGCTTGATAAGTCTGGCTAGGGGTTTATCAATTTTGTTGATCTTTTCAAAGAACCAGCTTTTCGTTTCATTGATCTTTTCTGTTTTCTTTGTTTCTATATCATTGATTTCTGCTCTAATCTTTATGATTTATTTCCTTCTATTCACTTTAGGCCTTGTCTGTTCTCTCTCAAGCTGCTTTAGATGTAAAGTTAGCATGTTTATTTGAGATTTTTCTTGTTTCCTGAGGTGGGCTTGCATTGCTATAAACATTCCTTTTAGAACAGCTTTTGCTCATCCCATAGGTTTTGGAGTGTTATATCTTCGTTGTCATTTGCTGCCAGGGATTTTTTAATTTCCTCTTTGATTTCTTCAATGATCCATTGGTTGTTTATTTGCATGTTGTTGAGTATCCACATGTTTGTTTTTTGCAGGTTTTTTCTGGTTGTTGATTTCCAGTCATATAGCATTGTGGTTGGAAAAGATGATTGATATGATTTCAATTTTCCTAAAGTTACTGAGGTTGGATTTGTAGCCCAGGATGTGATCAATCTTAGAGAATGTTCCATGTGCACTTGAGAAGAATGTGTATTCTGTTGCTTTTGGATGGAATGTCCTATAAATATCTATTAAGTCCATCTGGTCTAATGCTTCATTCATGGTCTGTGTTTCCTTATTGATTTTCTGTCTGGTTGATCTGTCCATTGCCTTAAGTGGGGTGTTAACGTTCCCCACTATGATTGTGTTATTGTCGATTTCTCCTTTTAAGGTTGTCAGCAGTTGCCTTATATATTGTGGTGAACCTGTGTTGAGTGCATAGATACTTAAAATTGTTATATCATCTTCTTGGATTGGTCCTTTGATCATTATGTAATGTCCTTCTTTGTCCCTTTAAACAGTCTTCATTTTAAAGTCTATTTTGTCTGATATGAGTATTGCTACTCCAGCTTTCTTTTGATCCCCGTTTGCATGAAATATTATCTTCCATCCTCTCACTTTCAATTTGTGTGTGTCCCTAGAAGTGAAGTGGGTCTCTTGAAGACAGCATATATATATATATGGGTCTTGTTTTTGTATCCATTCAGCCAGTCTCTGTCTTTTGGTTGGGGCGTTTAGTCCATTCACATTTAAGGTAATTATTGATACGTATGTTCTTACTGCCATTTTATTCATTACTTTGGATTTGTTTTTGTTGCTCTTTTTCCTTTCCTTCTTCTCTTGTTCTTTTCTGCCTAGAGAAGTTCCTTTAGTATTTGTTGTAAGGCTGGTTTAGTGTTGCTGAATTCTCTCAGCTTTTGCTTGTCTGTGAAGGTTTTGATTTCTGCTTCAAATCTGAATGAGAGCCTTGGTGGGTAGAGTAATCTTGGTTGGAGGTTTTTTCCTTTCATCACGTTAAGTATATCATGCCACTCCCTTCTGGCCTGCAGAGTTTCTGCTGAAAAATCTGCCAATAGCCTTATCGGGGTTCCCTTGTGTGTTATTTGTTTCTTTTCCCTAGCTGCTTTCAAGATTTTCTCTTTGTCTTTAATTTTGGTCAGTTTGATTAGTATGTGTCTCGGGGTGTTCCTCCTTGGGTTTATTTTATAGGGTACTCTTTGTGCTTCCTGGATTTGAGTGATTCCTTCCCCATGTGAGGGAAATTTCCAGCTATTATCTCTTGGAATATTTTTTTCTGTCCCCTTCTCTCTCTCTTCTCCTTCTGGCACCCCTATAATAAGGATGTTGTTGCATTTAACGTTGTCCCAGAGTTCTCTGAGACTCTCTTCATTTCTTTTCAATCTTTTTTCTCTTTTCTGTTCTGCATCCTTAATTTCCACCAATCTGTCCTCCACCTCGCTTATTCATTCTTCTGCCTCCTGTATTCTGCTGTTAGCTGCTTCTAGTGAATTTTTTAATTTGAGTTATTGTATTTTGCATCTCTTCTTGCTTAAGTTTTCTATCTTGTATCTCTTTGCTCAGTGTTTCCTGTAAGTTATCCATCTTTGCCTCCAGTTTCTTTCCAATGTCTTGCATCATCTTCAGCATCAACAATCTAAAGTCTTTTTCCTGGAGGCTGAGAATCTCTTCATGGCTTAGCTGATTTTCTGGGGTTTTTCCTTTCTCCCTCATCTGAGTTATAGTTCTCTGTCTTTTCATTTTTATCGGTTTTTGGTGTGGTGACCTTTTTATAATAATAGAGCTCTAGCCTCTCATACTTCTGGTGTCTGCCCCCCTTGTGGCTGAAGTTGGTATGGGGGCTTGCTGTAGACTTCCTGATGGGAGGGGCTGATGCCTGCCCCCTGGTAGGTGGAGCCAATTCTAATCCCTCTGGTGGGTGGGGCTTAGTCTCTGGATGGGATTAGGGGCAGCTGTGTGCATGAGGCTCTTTAGGTACCCTGTTTACTGAGGGGTGGGACTATGATCCCACCTGGATTGTTGTTTGCCCTGGGACTTCTCCACACTGATGGGTAGGGCCAGATTTTCCCAAAATGGCCACCTCCAGAGAAAGGCACTGCTGCTGAATATTCCCGAGAGCTTTGCCTTCAATGTCCTTCCTTCACAGCAAGCCACATTCACCCCTGTTTTCCCAGGATGTCCTCCAAGAACTGCAGTCAGGTTTGACCTAGGTTCCTGTGGAGACCTCACTCTGCCCTGGGACCTAGTGCCCGTAAAAATCTGTGTGAGCCTTTTAAGAATGGGTTCTCCGTTTCTCCCAGTCCTGTGGAGCCCCTGTGCACAGGCCCCGCTGGCCTTCAATGCCAGATGCTCCAGGGGCTCTTTCTCCCAATGCCAGATCCCAGCATGTAAGGGTTTGATGTGTGGCTCAGAACTCTCACTCCTGTAGGTGAGTCTCTGTGAACCAGTTAGTTTTCAGTCTGTGGAGCTTCCCACCTGGGAGGTATGGGGTTTTTTATATCATGAAATCTCCCCTCCTACCTCTTGATGTGGCCTCTTCTTTTTCTTCTGGAGTAGGGTATGGGTTTCCAGTCCATTTGGGTGGAGACTGCTCAGTCTTTAGTTGTGAATTTTGTTGTTTTTAGGAGAGAAGTTGAGCTCTAGTCCTTCTATTCCACCATCTTAATCCCGTCCCTCTGTATGCACCTTTTAAGAATGTGGTCTCCATTTCCCCCAGTCCTGTTGAACTCCTGCGCACAAGCTCCACTGGCCTTCAATGCCAGATACTCTCAGGGTTCTTTCTCCCAGTGCCAGATCCCAGCCCATGAGGGTTTGATGTGGGGCTCAGAACTCTCACTCCTGTAGGTGAGTCTCTGTGAACTAGTTAATTTCCAGTCTGTGGGGCTTCCCCCCCAGGAGGTATGGGATTGTTTATATAGTGAAATCGCCCCTCCTACCTCTTGATGTGTCCTCCTCATTTTCTTCTGGAGAAGGATATCTTTTTTAAGGTTTCAAGTCCATTTGGGTGAAGAGTGCTCAGTCTTTAGTTGTGAATTTTGTTATTTTCAGGAGAGAAGTTGAGCTACAGTCCTTCTATTCTGCCATCTTAATCCTGTCTCCAGAAATCACTTTTAAAGTCCAAAAATGCAATACACAGTTCCTCTTCTATCCAATATATCCCTCAGTTCTTATTCATTTGCCTCTAAGACAGAAGAGGGTAATTTGTTAAAAAGTGCTCCATCTTTTCTTTCTTATTGATTTTTCATTTATTTCCAATCTCAAGTTTCTCAATTCTCTGCTACAAATGTCTGAGGGAAATTGTGAATAATGCATCTTCTATTGCTACTTTCCATTTTCTAACTTCTAACTTTTCATTTCAATGTAATCTCTTCTATTAAGGAATACTATGTAGCTGTATACAGTTTCCACCAGCCTGGGTAGTACAAAGGACTTACAATGTTGGTCTATTCCACCCCACTTCTCTTAGGTTTGTGGTAAATACATGACAGAAATTTCTTTACCATACCTCTGTCTTCTTCCCCTTTCACCTCTGATGCATACACAGACCAAATAAGGGAACAAATAATCCTCCCCTCAAAAGACTTTCAACATCTCATTTTATTTTGCAAATCTTTTCCTTTCGGTATGATATGCTGTTACTAAGAAAGTTTTGGGAGAAAATATATAAGCTATTGAGGCTTTTCTAAAGTTGGTACACACATATTCCTTGGTTTTTAGTTCCTATTTCACTAAAGTTCAATGATATCACAACTTATTTGGTATATTTTTGTAACTTATTTAATGTACACAAGTTTCACATTTTCAACAGTTTAAATAATTTTTATTTTGTATTGCTCTAGGGTATTCAGAAGACAAAATGAGAATGTTGGTAGGAGGGAATACCTTATAATGGGTTTACATTTGGGTAGCAAAGAAAAAAAAAATAAAGGCATTGTAACTTATATTCCTTTTTTTTGCTAAAAGCTAAGCCTTTATCCTCTCATTTGTTAGGATGAAAATAATTTACTTTATTCTCTAAAGGCATATTCCAGTGTAGATCATGTTAAAAGTTTTCCTAGAACTGATTATTTTTTCTTCTGTATTCCATCTACTATACTTTCCATATACTTTATCCTGAAAAGTGAAAGACGAATAAAATAAAAGAGACTCTAAAAATTATTTGTAACCAGTGAGAGCACTAAAACAAATGAACTCTCGCTAAATCTTGGTTTTGAAATTTTATGGAAAAGCATAAAAATTATTTATACAAATATTGCTATAATTATAGATTAAAAAACTCAAGTTTCCTAGCCCCAACTCTTCCTTAAAACCAAAAGTGATGCATTATAGTCTTTCTTCTAGCAAAGAACTAAAAATTTCAAAAACTACCCTAGCTTAATCTTTCCAGTGGTTTGTAATTCAAGTAAGAAAAAAATAACTGTTATTGCTTACACAAATTCTTTCTGCTGCAATTTAAACTTTTAGCTTCTTGTTTGTTACTGAGATAGAAATAATCAGTATCCTGTTCTAGTATTTTATTAGATACTTAGATACAATAAAACAATTATTTGTACCTTTTTTTGTTTATTTTAGTAAGCCCAATAGTCTTATATTGACAGCAATTCCCTGGATACTTTGTCATTCATCTTCTGATTTCAATGTTTTTGACTACATATTGACTTATGAATGAAGGCAAATTTCTCTTTTAGAAGAATTATGGGTGTTTGGTTTTATTTTATTTTGTTTTTGTGTTTGAGGTTCAGCCAACTCAAGACATCTCATCTCACAGGAATGGGTTTATCCACAAACATATTTTGAGTGCTTCCCCCTCCCCTTTGTTCTTAGCATATCCTAACTCATATACCCTATCCTGTTATATAGAAAACAATGAAAAGAACATTTTAAGAAATACTTTTTCCATTTTTCATGTAAGCAAAGAAAATGGATTACCAACAGTTTATAACATTTCCTAAAAAAATGCTTCCAAGTCTAATCAAGACCTTTAGCTTCCAGGTAATGCCTAGGTATCCAGATTCTTAACATGCAGGAAAAAAGTGTATTTGATAAGGACCCAAAGGACAATGCTGGCTTACATACAACCTGGAGGCAGCTGGACTAGGCTGAAGATAAACTTTAATATTCCAGTTCAGTCTACAATCGACTGAAGGGGTCTTAAATCTCTGTGCTATTTCCAAAATTACTGAAATTTCTCAAATTTCTGAGAGAAATAAAATTTCCTTAATTTGTTTTACAATGAAACCAAATTTTTTATTCTATTGATCTGGTGTCCAATTTTGTAAAATGTACCTGAATAAGACAAGTTTACCAGAGAAGGATGTAACAAGTGGAATCAGTAAACTTACATTATATCAGAACTAATGGCTGTTTCAATTTATAGTGCTAGAACACAAAAATCCAGAATAGGCCTTTCATTATAGGCATATAAACCAATATATAATGACACCAAACACATTAATTTTTTTAAGTTGTCAAAGGAAATTTCCATTTCTACCTGCATCCTAAAATAGAAGTCATAAAAAATAAATTTCCCACCATTTAATAACATTGTTTAAAATACATATTTGGGCTTGTCTTTTATCAAATTGAGAAGAACAATATATAGTTCACATTGGATTCTGTCTTTTGTCTTGGTGACTTTGCATCTTTTAAGTGTTTCTCACTGCTTCTTGCTCCCCAGCAATTTCCTCACTTGGTAACACCAAGGGAAAGCACAAATATTTTCCTGTTTGATAGACAAGGTACCTTTCTTTTATCCTGTAACCTTAGGCAATGTGTTGACTAAGTGAATGAATGCAGCTTAATGTAATTTTTCTCCCAAACTATTAGAAGAGATAAAGTATGTAGAGCTCATTCATTGCACAAATATGTATTCAGTCTATTATCTACTAAGCTATATGTGTTCCCATAAATACAATCCACAAAGAACATTAGGTTAGAAATAATGCCATCGAATGAAATATTTTGGAACAGGAAAATATATTAGTACCTTTCAATTATAATAAATGTTAATGATTCACCCATGCACAATTTATGTCAAATATTACTAATGGGTATAGTTTTAATTAAAAGGAAATTATTTCCATATTATCTTCCAAATAAATATCACAGAATATTAGGCCTGAAAGAGGCCTAGATATTACCAAGTTTTACACATGATAATCCCACATCTCTTGATTCCCAAACCAATTCTCTTGTCAAAATAATTAAAATAATGCTTCTTAATACACTGTTTTATGATACTACATGCTATTTCTTGACAACAACTTTAAAGCATTAATACTAAGAATTTTTCTTCATGACTCTCAAAGGTGCACAATTAAATTCATCAGCTTTAGCCTAGTGTGGAAAAATCAGAACAAAATTTGGGCTAAAATAGAAGTGTATAGTTCAATGAATATCTTTTATAATTTAAAAGCCTTTTTTATTTTTTGCTTTTTAGGGCTGTACCCATGGCATATGGAAGTTCCCAGGCTAGGGATTGAATCAGAGTTGTAGCTGCTGGCCACAGCCATGCCAGATCTGAGCCGTGTCTGCAGCCTACACTGTAGCTTAAGGCAATGCTGTATCCTTAACCCACTGAGCAATTCCAGGAATCAAACCCACATCCTCATGGATACTAGTCTGATTCATTTCTGCTGTGCCACAAGGGGAACTCCCAAAGACATACCGTATTTATCAATTTAAATAAGGTCACATATCACTTTGGTGTCAGCAGACTTTTTGTGTGTGTGTATGATGCTACTATTAACATAAGAGGTTTCAATCTGATTGACAAGAATAGGAGATCATCAAATTCCTGTGAAATCACTTTTCTCCCAACCATGCCAAAAAAGTTTTTAGGAATCTTTCTTTTTAAGTCAAGAGAGAATTGGTCATATTCCCTATTTAGTAGAAAATGTACATCATTGATTTTTCCACTGCCACATTTTCACCTTATGACCCAGCCAAGAATTTGTTTCACAATTTACCATGTGAACAAGGGGCAGCAAGGAATTACCAAGCTCTGCCATTGGAGAAAACACATGTCTCTCCACTTGAGAACACTTCCTTATGCTGAGTTATCTTCCTGTCATTGGGATTAATGAATTGTTTTATCCAAATAAACTACCAAAGTCTATAATAAACATAAACTTCCCATAATCTTCTCTCAAAATTAAGCCATATATATATATATATAACAAAATTAATTTCCCCTAGAATTATAAAAAATACTGTTAATGGCATCACATAACAGACATCTTTACCATTTAATCCCATGTAAACCAGCAAAGCATCGTGGAATTTGGTTCCTTATCTTATGAATAATTAAGCTACCCATTTTACCCAATTAATTTGTCTCGACACTGAAGTCTCTAGATCTAGCTACAAAAATCTAAAATTATCAAGATAATTAAGATACAACAGAAAATAGCTAATAATAATATTTCTGTACATTTAGGTGAAGTAAAAGGTGAGTAAAATTTAGGTTAATGAAAATCCAATTTGAAGTGAAATCAAAAGAGCTTTGAATCATAATAGTGTAATTGAAGGAATTCCAAGAAATGAAATATATATATTTTCTCATAGGCCATTACAATAATAAAATACTAATCAACTGAAAATCACATCTTTACTATTATGCAATGCTTGGAGTTATATTTGCTCAATTAATCTCATTATGTTTTATGCCATCCATTCTTAAGTACTTCCAATAGATTAAAAGATATATTTAACAAAATATCATCAAAAAGTTCATAATGCTATCATGTGAAACTTATTATAGGCTTAATTTAAAAATATATATTTTAAAAGAAAATATTTTATTGATGCTATATATTTTATTTTTATTTTACTTTTTAATATAATGATTTTTATTTTTTTAAATTATAGCTGGTTTACAGTGTTCTGCCAATTTTCTACTATACAGCATGGTGACCCAGTTACACATACATGTATACATTCTTTTTTCTCACATTATCATGCTCCATCATAAATGACCAGATATAGCTCCCAGTTCTACACAGGAGGATCTCATCAGTTATCCATTCCAAAGGCAATAGTCTGCATCTATTAATCCCAAGCCCCCAATCCATCCTGCTCCCTCCCCCTCCCTTGGCAACCACAAGTCTATACTCCAAGTCCATGATTTCCTTTTCTGTGGAAAGGTTCATCTGTGCCAGATCTTAGATTCCAGATATATGATATCATATGGTATTTGTCTTTCTCTTTCTGACTTACTTCACTCAGTATGAGAGTCTCCAGGTCCATCCATCTTGCTGCAGATGGCATTATTTTGTTCTTTTTTATGGTTGAGTAGTATTCCACTGTGTATATATATACCCTATCTTCCTAATACAATCATTGGTTGATGGACATTTAGGTTGTTTCCATGTCTTGGCTACCATGAATAGTGCTGCAGTGAACACGCGGGTGCATGTATCTTTTTCAAGGAAAGTTTTGTCTGGATATATGTCCAAGAGTGGGATTTCTGGGTCATATGGTAGTTATATGTATATTTTTCTGAGGTACCTCTACAATGTTTTCCACAGTGGTTGTACCAGCTTTCATTCCCACCAATAGTGCAGGAGGGTTCCCTTTTCTCCACACCCCCTCCAGCATTTATTTTTAGACTTATTAATGATGGCAAGGGCTTAATCTCTAAAATATACAATTTATACAACTAAACAGCTAAAAAGCCAACAACCCAATTGAAAAATGGGCAAAAGACCTGAACAGGCATTTGTTAAAAGAAGATATACAGATGGCCAACAAGTACATGAAAAAATGCTCAACATCACTGATTATTAGAGAAATGAAAATCAAAACTACCATGAAATACCACCTCACACCAGTCAGAAGGGCCATCATTAATAAATCCACAGATGCTATATATTTTAGATGTAATATAAATAAATATATAACATTGCTAAGAAAATAATTTTGTTATATTGAAGAAGGAAATATTTTAGCTGTTAAAAAGTACTAGTTAGTACATATCAATAAGTAAATTGAGGGAAATATGTATAGATCAGCAGAACATTTTAAAGAGAAAAAAAAACACTTAAATAAGGAGCACAGTTCTACTGCAGACCTGGGAAAAAAAGGACCACTGTCCTGGACACTGTCTTTAAGAATTTCCAGTTCTGGCTTTACTCTGACCACGCCTTTCCCACTGGATAAGGAGTCAATGGGGCCAATGGGATGTGCCTACACTGAGCCTTTGACCTATTCTATGTCATGCTGTGGATCTAAGACAATGGAATATCTGCTTAAATTTCCTATGTTCACTTATTGGGCCTATTCAAGGTTTTTCCTGATTTGATCTTCTTGAGGAACAATGAAGCTATCTGTATGACTAGCCATAGGTTATACTTGATCTTTTTTTGTAGTACACAATTACTGTCAAATGCAATGGTGCATTGGCAGGTTAAAGGAGAAAGGTGGAAAGATTAAAGACATTTATGATGTAAGCTCTTATCTTTTCTATCAGGTAACAAAACAAAAATCCCTCTCTTTGCCTCTTTGGCATCCACTATCATAATCTGATGAATAGTTTGTCATAAATTGCCTTAAGTTATGACTTGCTACCCTTTGCTGAAATCATAGTTTAACAAGAATTACCAAGGTTTAACTTGGAATTCTGTATATTATGAGAGAGAATCTATGAGATCAGAGATTTTTTTAGTAGCCCTTCCTATCATGCAAAATAATGTTATGCCTTTGTAGATAGCCAGAACACTCTAAGAAAAGTATTTATTTGGCTGCATTGCCTTGACAAAATCTAATAAACTGTATTGTCTCTTTCTGCATGCTAAATGCCTTGGAGCGCTTATGCTTCTTAGTATAACGGTCCTCATGAATTGCTGGAATTTTATATCAGGCTTTATTTTGTGTACAAAATGAAATCCACATATGGTAGATGTCATCCTCAAAAGCCTTCATGTTTTTTGGGTTGATCAAAGAATCATTTTAATATATAATCTCCACTGTCTGATAATTAACCAGTGTGAGAGTTGCTTGTAACAGCTGTCAATTCAAAAACAATTAATGGGTAGTAATGCTTATAGAGAAAGCAACATGGGCAAGAAAGTGTACTTAGATCAATACCACTTTTAAAAATCTAAATTTTTAGATCAGAGAGAAAAAGAATCCTGATGAATAGAGAATATTCAACCATTCATAAACATTCCCATCACAAAAATATGAACATGCCAGGAAGTTGGCAAAGGAAGAAGATATGGTTTAATTGAAGAAAGGTTATATTTCTAATTATGTATGACCTTTTAGTTGGTATTTACTTTAGAAGACAGTGTTTGAATAGTGGGCAAGCTGCATAACCAAAGGTAGTTTCTCTAGTCAATACTCTCCTCCTTGGCCCTACTCTGGAAATTTCCAAGTTAAGCAAGAAATAAATGGTATAACTTCCCTTTTGTCCCATTAAATGAGTTTATACCAAAGATTACTCTGAAATAAAAATGGCAAAATGGAAACTGAAGGTTTAATTTATAGATTGGACTCAATGAATTTAATAATGACATTTAAAAATTCATACATTTAAGTTTGCTCTAAAAATGATTACATTTTTATTTTTTATATTAATTTGCATATAATTATTTAGGCACATGAATTGGTAAGATCTAAGGCATAAATATTTCAAAATAAAAGCTTATCCCAGCATAGGAATATTTCTGTGCACATTAAGATTTCATTTGATGATAACTTTAAGTAAATTATTAGTAATTTTAAATGAAACCCAATATAATAAAATAATTTCTCTTGTTTATTTTTATATTTACTGGAAGATTGAAATAAAATAATCTTAAATTCAGAAAAATGTTGTTTTATAATATTAAATGTTTTTATATTACATAATCTAAAACACAAGTGGGGCTTAAATACTACTTGAAAGATATGGACAAATGTAACAATATAATAAAAGTCCAAATGATGGAAAAATCTTTTAATATTCTCATAGATAATTGAGACAGTTCATACTTCTATAAAGTTAATTTTATTAACCAGAATATGATGCAAATCTCAATTTATTTAAGATTTAAAATTTTTGTTTTCTTTTTAAATCTTCAACCACAGCATATAGAAGTTCCCAGGCTAGGGGTTGAACCAGAGCTGTAGCTGCCAGCCTATGCCATAGCCATAGCAACACAGGATCCAAGCTGCATCTGGACAGCTCACAGCAACCTGGATCCCTGACCCTCTGAGGGAGGCCAGGGATCCAACCTGCATCCTCATGTATACGAGTCAGATTTGTTTCCACTGCACTACAATGAGGACTCCTAAGATTTATCTTATATATCTAATAATCTATTCTACTTTTTACGTAAGGTTCCTGCATATATGTATGTATTTACAGGTAAAAAATGCTCTTGTGTTTCTCCACTATTACTTTCATACTGCAACCACATAATACTTCTGACACCAGATATGTAGGTTTTCTTCTCCACACTAACCCATTCTCCAATATTAACTCAGTGTTCTTCAATTCATTTCAATTCTGACACCTAGAGTTAGTACAGATCCCATGGATTGAGGACTCAGTCCTACAAGACTGCCCCCGATTTCAGACACCAATTAAAGCAGCAGTTCTCCAGATTATCCACAACTTTTGTCCCATTTCACTACAAATTAGAACTTCTGACTTTCTCCTTAGATTCAATCCTTTGCTAGAACATCTCACAGAACTCTGGGAAAACTTTGCTTACATTTGCCAGTTTATTGTATTATAAAAGATATGTAAAAGATACAGGTGATTAGCCAGATGAAGAGATAAGATAGCACAAGTTCTGAAGGGTCCTGAGCATAGGAGCCTCTATACCCATGGAGTTATAGTGTGCCACTGTCCTGGCAGATGGATGTGTTTACCAACCTGGAAGCTCTGAGAACCCTAAACTTTTGGAAATTTTTTGGAGGCTCCCTCATGTAGCCTCCATTATCAATCATTCGCTCATTTTCCAGCCCCTCTGTTTTTCCCAGAAGACAGAGGTGAGACTGAAAGTTACAAGCTTCCAATCACAACTTGATCTTTCTGATGATCAGCACCCTAAATTATAAAGTTATCCATAAACCTGAGTTGCCTCATGAGAACAAAAGATGCTCATAGTACTCTTATCATTTAGAAAATTCCAAGAGTTTTAGGATCTTTATGCCAGGAACTAGGAGCATATATCTATATATCTATATATCTATCTATAATCTAATAGTTAACAATTTGTGAGTGTGTGTAATGTATATGAATAAGCAAACTGAATTTATGTGATTATTTGTATATTAAATATGTATGTTAATTATTATAATTGATAAGCATAATGGCTCTATTATTCATTTTAATTTCAATTAGCATTCTCTGATATGACCACTCATTTGCCTATTCTCTCAAAACTGGGGAATTATTCAAAATACTCTTGGCACCATAAGCCCTCTCAAGGGAGAAAAAGAAATGTAAATAATCTGATTGCACATATCATTAAGCATAAAGACTATAACGATTAAATTTTTTAAAATAAAACCATGTATTAAATAGAGGAAAATACAGGGAGTTCCTCATAATGGTTGAACACATGTAATATGGAGTTAGACCCACCTGGGTTGAAATCCTGGCTCTGAAAATTTTGGGCTAATATGATTTAGAGAAAATAATTTATTATTTTCATTGCTAAGTTTCCTCATCTGTAAAATGATCAATAGTGGCTTCTTATAGGGCTTTTGTGAGGATTAAAAGGGTGAATATGTTGTAAAGAGCTATACCGGACACATCATATAAGTAGAGGTGGTGAAAAATATTCCAAGTATTAAAATAGGTAAAGAAATAAAAGAAGAATGATTGAGGTTTTGGAAATAAGTCAAACACTTCTTAAAAAGAGAACTGAAAGGACTAACACATTGAAAACATAATTACAACATAAATTGAATAGATAATACCTTTGATATACATTTGCAAACAAAGTAACTAGTGAACCTTCCAAAGGGAAAATGGGCAAAAGCATGTACTTCATTAAATAACAAAAGAAATGACAAGCAATTTACAAAAACATGCTTAACCTAGCCACATAGGAAATGAGAAATCTTATAAATAGCTTTTGGATAGATAGAAACTTAAAATAGCAGGAATAGTAGATGTTTTAAAATCCAAGTATTTCCACTTGGACAGGACATAATCAAATAGAAACACTTTTAAACTACTAGTAAGAATTTTACTCCAGTCTTTAAGGATAGCAGCTTGATACTTTGAATCAAGATCTTTAAGTATATCTAAGTTCTTTAAGCTGGAAACTACACATCTAATATTCTCCACAGGATAAAATTAGAGTTGTATATAAAAAATGTATGCAAAAGTTTTGTTCATCAAGGTCTTTTAGTATAATTATATAATAGAAAAAATTAAAGTAACATGAATGTAAAAATTGGGAAATAATTAAATTAGGCTGTGACATTCAAATTAAAATTATTTTATAGAAGATTTTGTGATTTGAGAAAATGTTTCCAATATAGTAGATAAAAGTATTTTATAATCTTTTTTTTTTTTTTTCCTTTGGTCTGCACCCACAGCATGCAGAATTTCACGGGACAGGGATCAAACCTGCACCACAGCAGTGTTCTGAGCCACTGCAGTGACAACACCAGACCCTTAACCTGCTGAGCCACAAGACAACTCCTAAGGGTATTTAAACAAAATGATTTAAGTAGAACTGTCATAATTTTGGATAAAATAGAAAAAAGTGAGAAAAAATTCAAATCTTGATAATGAAACTCTTCAGTGTCATTAATTTTTAATGTTTTAAATTATCTCATATATCTTCCTAATTTTTCTATAGAATGTGTTTAATAATCATACAAATTATAGTACAAATTTATATTTTTAATAAAATCTCATTTTATATTTAGGCACAAAACATTAGAAACCCTAAGTGATCATTCTGAACTTTAATCATTTTTTCTAACAATTATTTTAAATGTTAAACCATTTTTGTTTGTTCTTTTCTTTTTACAATTACTTGAGAAATGATGTAATTTTAGCATTGATACTGTGACTAATTTCTTCCCCAAATTGACTATTGAAATTGGACCAAGTATTAACCTCCAATAAATTCTTTGTTAACAAACCACAATTATAATAGTTTGAGTGGTTAGAGAACACTACATTGTTAAGCATTAAACAAAGACTTCAATAAAACATTCCTCCTCAATACAGAGCTTCAATTCCAAGCTACATATTAGGAATTATGTAGATTGGCCAAACAATCTTTTAAGTATTCATAAATTTTGTAAATATCAACTTCTTTGGCATGATTGTGTTCCCTAATTTCAGTTAAAATACTCTTAACAAAGAAGCCTAAAACTTTGTCCCTCCAGTTATCCCTTATTTTGTTCTATGAGTGAAAATTTATGTCTCATTCTCCTTCTGAGAGTCTGTATAATGTTGACAAAGATTATAAATGCTTAATATTTGCACATTCCTGTACTGGGCTCAAGATTTGCTCAGCTCCACCTACTCCTCAGGTGTGCGACTTAATTAGTAGATGAGGCTACACAAGCAGCTGGCCAGTATCCCCTGTGGTAAGGCCAGGCATCCTGGTTTCTGTGGGCCTCCATGGCAGGATTCACAACAGCTCTGTTGCCCCCTCCCAAACTTTCCGCATGACTGGAGGAAGTGGTTCTTCCTACTGTGCTGTAAGGTGTGAGATATGGCTTTCCTAATGCCAGCTTAGAAAGTGCAGGAAAGCAGGGAATATAAAAACAATATATATATAATATTATATGTAAACAATGTATATAAAATTAGTACATAGTATATTATATGTACTAATTTTAGCCCCAACCAAAAAAAGAGAAGTTATACAAATTATCATTTATTTCAATAACTTCTGAAAGTATTTTTTTCAGTCAATGGCTGTATCACCCTGAATGTGTCTGATCTCATTTGAAAGTATTTTTCTTATGCTTTTTTTTTTTCCCCACTGTACAGCAAGGGGGTCAGGTTATCCTTACATGTATACATTACAATTACATTCCCCCCCACCCTTTCTTCTGTTGCAACATGAGTATCTAGACAAAGTTCTCAATGCTATTCAGCAGGATCTCCTTGTAAATCTATTCTAAGTTGTGTCTGATAAGCCCAAGCTCCCGATCCTTCCCACTCCCTCCCCTTCCCATCAGGCAGCCACAAGTCTCTTCTCCAAGTCCATGATTTTCTTTTCTATTCATATGCTTTTTAAAATAGTCACAAGATATATATCAAAACTCTTTTGAATGGAATACATGATTTCCACAGGAACTACATTGCTGCAGTTGTAAATAAATACTAAGGAAAATACAATCAACAAATAGACTTAGCCCCTCACGGTTTTAGCCTATCATTCAGGGAGGGGAAAAAGCAATTATAAAAACAGTAACAATGCATTCAGCACAATGATTCTAATTACAAGGAAGGCACATCATGATGAGACATAGTCACATAGGATTAGGTAAAACTTGATGGAAAAAGTCTTAACTATACTGAATGCCAAAGGAAACTTAAGACATAGGAAGAGTGAACAAGTGCTCCATTTATTAATTTATTTATTCAACAGGTATTTTTATAAATACCTACTATTTACTGTGTACTTTTCTAATCAGTGGAGAGAGACCACTGAACAAAATATAATCCCTTGTCTTATAAAATTTACATTCTATTAGGTAGACATATAAATTAAAAATGAATAAGCGAATACATATTAAGTTAGTGATATATTTTGGAATAAAAATAAACCACGGAAAGTATTTAGTCTGTGCCAGGGTAAAAGTGATGGACACTTTTTAAAAGATTGGTTAGGAAACTTTTCAAATGAGGAAATTATATCTAAATAAATATTAAAAAATGGTGAGGGAAAGAGTTATAATGATATCTGGAGGAAAGATACTCCAGGCAGAAGGAACAGCAAATGCAGATTTGCAAAGGAAGAGGTATTCCTTACAGATCTCAAACACCAATTAGTAAACTAGTGAAAATAAAAAGGAGGTCAAGAAGTACATTGAAAATGAGGTAAGAGAAGAAACAAGAAGCCAAATCACTTGGGGCAAATGGAGATGTGAATTTAACTATGAGAGTAAGAACACCAAGAACTCATGAATACATATATAGAAGAAGAGAAAACTAAGTACTAAATCTGGAACATTCATTCCTATGTTAATAGGCTCAGAGATGAGAAACATCTTATGAAGGAGACTGACGAACAGACTGATGAGATGAGAGACAAACAAAGGAAATACATTTTTCTAAAAGCCAATAAAGGATATTTTCAAAGAGGAGAAATGACAAAATTTTGATAAAATCTACTGAAAGGTCAATATAATTTGATATGAGAATTGGCCATTGAAGGTAGCAACATGAAGATCACTGGTAACTTTGAAAAGGCTGAGTTCAGGGAAGAGTTGGAAACAAAATAAAATGTGAAAGGAAGAACCTGAGGTAGTTTGTGGAGAGAGATTTTATGTAAAGGGAAACTGATAACTGGGAAGTAGCTACAGCAGTAAATGTGGCCAAATTTGATGGCATATCAGAAATACTCAGCAATGGAAAAATCTGATTAGCTAGACAGTGGGGAGATTTACTGAAGGAATGTTCTTGAATAAAGGAGAAGAGATGGGATCTAGAAAACAAGTAGAAGTTTTGGCTGAGTAGAGGGGAAATGAGGAATGACTGGAGGTCTGAACTTCTTGAGGTGACTAACATAAATATGAGTCAACTGGACAGTTATATCAGTGGTGATGGTTGCATGCAGACAATGAAAACAATGAAGTAAATGTTGAAAAGTATGTGTGGGAGTCTGCACCCTCCTCCACTTTGTCAAGGAAAGATGCAGAAATGGAAGCCAGGAGTTGGGCTGTCTTTGAACTTGGGTAGATTCCTTTTAAGAACTGCTGACGAGAGTTTATCTCATTTTATTTTCTGGCAGAAGTTTAGAGGGATAGGAAGAGAAAATCTTATTTCCAGCATGTAGACAATGTAGACCTCTGCTAGTTGAGGTATAAATTCCAGGGAGAGATTTCAAACAGCATAGGGATGTTTGTTGGCAAGAGAAATATAAAACATAAAAGGAACAATACAGAAATAAATATGGTTGGTCCTATACTCCATGAGGAAAGTGACATTAAATTGAGGTAAAGTTAAAGTGACAATAAATGAATAGAACTTGATGGAATTTAGAACATATTTTAAACACTTTGGGCTTTTTCCTAGTGAAATTAAGAGAATAGCTATTACAGAGATTTAAGCACAAGGCTGCCATGGATAGAATGCAGTGTTTGCAAACATATCCTACTTACAATATGGATGATGGATTGAGGACAGAGATAGGATTTATATATTTTCATTTAATAACTAATCTAAAGGTTCGAATATGAAAACTGTGTTTTAAAATCATTCCAATAAAGATGTACCAGAAAACCAAACATGACTAGTTCTTACTAAGAATTAAATTAAGGATTTATATATTGAATCCTCTCCTTTTGAAACCTGTTTTATGCCCTTCTCCTGTTTTCTTTGACAGCGCTTTTAAAGACTCAGCTCAGGCAGCATTTCCCTCTTGGACTTCCTCCCAGATTGTGAAAGCTCTTTCCTCCTTTGCCACAGCAGTTATTACTTGTTACTCAATAGGTGATTCAAACATTTTCCTCCTCTCCAAAACCTAAACTCCTCAAAATCAGAGACTGTATTTTATGTATTTTTGAATATTAATGTTCAGAACAATGTTTTATACATAGAACTTAGTAAGATATTTTAAACTTAATTTTTATTAAATTTGCAGAATGAGTTTTATGGGTTACCTAGTTTTATATGCAAATCTCTGGCTTCCCATTACTGAGAACTAGGAAGAAATATCCATATGGTCACTTTAAAGATGTTAAAAATCAGTCCTGCTTTATATTTAATATGTGTATGTCCCTAAATGTACTTTTGCTGATGAAAGACAAAAGTAGTATGGAAGCATATTGCTGATTTCTTTTAAACAAACACATAGCTCAACTGACATTAGAACTTTACCAGCTAAAAGTTTTGATCTAAAATGTGTTTCCAATAATATTTGTATTTTTATGTGCATACATTTATAAAAATGTCTTTGAGAACTTTAATATATCAGAATATTATATCCTACAGAGTTGTTTAGAAACTTTCTCTTAAGGTGAAATTTGAATAAATAAACAATGAAAAAAATATTCCTAACTTTTAACTTTTAGCTCTCTGAAATCCAAGATTGGGGTAAGTTTTATTGACAACAACTTCAAAACCTCAAAATATACTCTTTGTTGGCATACACCAATTTTAACTGTTTGGATATAAATTTTAACTTATTATTTTTAACATCAAATAATTTACTGTCAGCCCACAAGTCACTGGGTTATTCCACACCTCAAAATATTTCTCAACTAAAAAGTCAACTTTTTGAAGGTTCATACAAAAATATTATTTACTTCTAAAAAAGTAAAGGATCACTTCTGCTTCAAGGAAATATGTTGGAATGGGAATATGGTTTACTTTCCTATCTGAAACAACAAAAAAAATAAATGAACTACATATAACATTGATTTTTCAAGACAATGGACATCATGCAGCAAAATACAAGAGACCTTGGAGAAACAGGAGAAAAACTGGTGGCCCAGTGACTGCCACAGCTCACTGCTCTAAGAGAGTTCCCAGGTCATGAAAAAGACAAGAAGAACCCATGTTAAAGTAATGGACTTGTAAATCTAAGATGAGGACAGAGAATCACAAAGCAAAGAACTAAACAGAAAGAATTCCAAAGAACACGCATAGTTCTCCCATGGGCATTTATCAAACCACCAAAGATCAAGAAAAGAACCAACTAAAAGGAGCTGAGGAAAAAGAAGGGGGTATTCCCACAGGGCCAACCAAACTGGAAAAAGAAATACCAAAACTTACAGGGCATTAGATAAAGCATTTGGACTCACCACAACACAATCAGCTTTATTCTAAATGCTACCCTAGTTCTGTCTAACACATTTTAAAATCAAAACCTAAAAGTATCAAACAATTTTCAAGGAATGTAACTGCATTATAACAAAGCTCAAATATATATAGGAACACAAAAAAATATCCAGCACCAAAAGATAAATTTCAAAACATATGGCAGTGAAGCCAAATATTCAACCAGTAAAGAAGCAGGGAAATATTAACTGCAATGAGGAGAAATAATTAACTAATCAAAACAACCCAGAACTGATAATAGTCATTAGAATTAGCAACAAAGGAGATTAAAACAGTTATTAAAATATATTCTATATGTTTAAAAAATAGTAGAAATATTGAATAAGTATAGTCACAGGAGTTAGAAAAGGGACTCAGAACCTTGAGATATAAAAACTACAATGCCAGAGGTGAAAAATACATTGGATGAAATTAACTGTCAAATAGAAATCATAGAAGAAAATGCAATAAACATGAAGAAATAATAACTACGTCCAAAATAAAAGGCATAAATTTTATTTATTTATTTATTTATTTATTTATTTATTTATGTCTTTTTTTTTTGCTTTTTCTAGGGCCACTCCCAGAGCATATGGAGGTTCCCAGGCTAGGGGTCTAACCAGCCTACGCCAGAGCCACAGCAACACAGGATCTGAGCCGCGTCTGCAACCTACACCACAGCTTACGGCAACGCGGGATCATCAACCCACTGAGCAAGGGCAGGGACCGAACCCGCAACCTCATGGTTCCTAGTCAGATTCGTTAACCACTGAGCCATGGCAGGAACTCCTTTTTTCTTTCTTTATTTCTTTATTCTTGTCTTTTTTCAATTTTAAAAGATATCAGAGAATCATTGAGCTATTGGATGACTTTCAAGATATATAAAATATATACAGAAAAAGAAAAAAGAGCAAGAAAAAGAGGAAACACTGGTTGACATTGGATAATACTAGCATTATATCATTATTCTTTTAGAAAACTGTGTTGGCTATTCTAGGTCCTTTGATTTTATTATGGATTTTATAATTAGCTTTTTAATTTCTATAAGAAACCCCCATGGGATTTTGGTTAGCAATGAATTGAATCTATATATCAGAATTGGAAAGACTGACATCTTCCGTCTACTTGATTTTTAATCAGTGAATAAAGCATAAATTTTCTTTATTTAGGTCTTCTTCGATATTTTTTGGTTTTGGTTTTCAGTGTCTCGTCATACACATACTTTGTCGTATTTCTAAGTATTTTAGATTTTTATAAAGCTACTGTAAAATGGTAGTGATTTTTTAACTTTTATTTCCAATTGTTTGCTGCTAGTATATTTAAATGTAATTGCTTTTTGTATATAGATCTTATGTTTTCAACCTCACTAAACATGCTTGTTAGTTCTTGTAGTATTTTCATAGATTCCACTGAATTTTCAACCTGAATGATTATGTTATAATAAAGACAGTTTTACTTCTCTTTCAATTTAGATGTCTGTTATAGACAAAAAAAGCAGACATGCACAGAGGGAAGATGATGTGAAGACACAGGGAGAACACCATCTTTAAGCCAAGGAATGCCTGAAGCTAAAAAAAGCTTAAGAGAGAAGAATGGAACAGTTTCTCCCTCATAGCTCTCAGATGGATCCAACCCTGCTGACACCTTGATTTCATACTTCTAGCTCCTAGAACAGTGAGACAATAAATTTCTGTTGTTTAAGACTCTCAGCATGTGGTAGTTGTTCTGGCAGCCTCAGGAAACTAACACACTTTACCAGCTTGAGGAAGTCATATTATATAATAGCAATTTGCTGAAAAATTTATCAAGAATAGATATGGGATTTGGGCAAATGTCTGTTCTTTGCCTATTAAATTGAACACATAGTTTTATTTATATTTTGTTAACCTGATTAATTGTTAACTAATTTTCAACTGTTAACAAAACAAACATTGTTTTCCTAGGATAAATGTTACTTGGTCATAATGTGTTTTCTTTTTATTTATTATTGAATTAAATCTGCTGAAATTGTGTTTACTAGGTGTGTCCTATTTTCTACAATGCTTAATTTTCTCAAGAGTTTTGTGGGAACTGTAGGAAAAAATTTCTAAATCAAAAATACTATTGTATAGCTGAAAAGTTTATAATCTATGCATGTGTCAGAAGTTGTACATTTATAGGAAGGATTATAAAATGCGTAAATATGCTAAGAAGCGTAGTACAAGGAACATGTACTTAGTCATTAACAGTCATTTTACAGTTAAATAGTTACTGCTATGTACCATGTTGACTAAGTGGAATGATAAATGATAAATATAGCTCAAACAGAGTGCAATTTCATCTTGTTCTTTTTGTCTGTGTGTATAACATTGCAATGTAAAGAAGAATATACATGGAGATGTTAGTGTAGTTATTTGGGGGGGGTCAAATTTGGAATGTTTTCTGTTTTTCTTCTTTGTTGTATAATTATATTTTTCTCTAAACATTTAACAAGTAATACATGCTTTTTATTTAACTAAAATATATTTTATTCTCAATTATTTTCCCAAACTGCTTCAGTGAAAGGACAGACTGACTGAATTGATCATGTAATGAAGACTCAGAGATAAGATTCATTGACTGTGTTTTTCATGAACTATCTGTATGTTGTAGGGAGTTTAAATTACTTTCAGTATTGCTCAATCTGTCTTCCAACAACTCCCATGAAAGCTAGTTCCACTTTGAAGGAAAGATACTTGAGTTACCTTGCAAAAAATTCAAATAGCTATTAATTTTTAACAGACTTTTTCCCCTCTTTGCCGACTATTCAAGGAGTTTCATTGTACCATATTTCTATATTTTGTCAGACAGGGAACAAAAGGTTTTATTCTTATAAAAGTTCTTTGCCTTTAGTAGGTATTCTTTTAAAAGCAGCCTACCAAACTGCTTGATTTTTCTCCAATCAAGTTCCACAGTAGGAAAAAAAAAAAAAAGGAACAAAAGATTAAGGAAAAAATAGAAAAGCTATTATCTTGGAAAACGGGTTCTTGGTTGAATTGTTATTGTTTTAATGTCATTCACATAAAAAGAATTTTGTTGAAGAGTCAAAGTCAACTTTTCTCCTGAGTTTTAGAAATTCTCAAATATTCTCCAGTAGAAGAAAATGACAAAGCCTCATTTTGCAAATATCTAATCAACAATGCACTCTATCAGTTGAGTTCAAATACCAGTCTGTCACTCGCAGGCTGTGACAGTTAGGCAAATTAAGCAACCCCTCTGTGCCCCAGACTCCATATGTAAATTCTATATGGATCAAAAAAGTACCCTCTATAGAGAGTATGGTGAAGATTACGTCAGATAATTCAAGTAAAGTGTCACAATAATGCCTAACACATTATACAAACCTAATAGATATTGCCTATGATAGTGTTATTGTATTATCAATATCATCTAATACAAAACATTATTCTCAATGTTATCATTGCTTTATAGCAGTGTTTTAATCTACAGTAAGTGTTTTCAACTAATTTACTAAAAAATTGTGGTATAAAATTAAGATAGGTTTAGTTGTTAAATTATCAGAAGACAATATTTGTTAAAAACTACTTATTGATGTAAGTAAATCAATTTTTTTTCTTTTAAATGACCCCAGACTATAGCCCTTTTATTTTATTTTTGATTATAGCCAATTCCTGATAATGTTTATCAGGGGAGGTAGACTAGAAACTAGGGATTCATAAGGACAAATGAATTATCATTATCTGAAAATGCACTTCCAAATACTTAGTGTGTATTTACAATAATAATGTACACTTAAATATCAGTATTAGAAGGGATTCAAGGCACTATATTTGACCATTAGTAGTTTACAAATAAGGATTCAACTATCTATCTATATTGTATATTGAGACAAGACTAACACAACAAAGTGTCATCACTGTGAGATACTTTGTTACCTAAGAACACATATGTGTATAATACACACATATACATATATGAAATACATACATATATCTACATACATACATATATGCACAAGATTTCATTTTTCAATTAAGATTATTTCCTTATAATAAACACTAAAATTAAAATTGAGTCATATAGGAAAAAATTATGAGTTTATACATGTTTTTATATTTTCCATCTACTTTTCACAGGGCCATATATTAACCTATCATCCTATAATAGTGTAGAAATAAAACATCTTCATGAAAAATTCAGCATTTTCATTAAGGGGAAAATATGCTGTTTAATAAATTTAAGAAATATGCCATGGTAGTCTCAATATACAATGTTAATTCTAAATAATGCTAATGATTTTTCTATCAGTAATCAAGTGCATTTTTGTTATTTATCTTGTTTTCACATCCCAGTGTTAGGAATTCTCCTAGGATCCTGGGATTCCTGGACTCTGACTACCCTTCCTTAATTTTTGTTTGGAAGGTCAACAGCAGATTTATGTATTATGAATTTTCTTTTTGAGAATGTTCTTTGATACCCTAAAGCTGCTTATTTTTCCACTTAAAATGCAAATTTATTGTCAATTTAAAATAAAGTCCAATTCAAGTTAGTTCAATAATCTTATGATCTAAATTATAAATGATTGATATTTTGATAATCAGACACTAAATTCTATCATTTTGTATTGTTTTACTTTTAAATACATAATGACTTCACACGTGTGAAATATGCACATTTATTACAAAGTATTCTAGTCAAATGAAAAGATATAAAGTAACATTCATGTATCCACCAGCCAGGAGATGTATTTAGGGAATTGATGTTCCCTAAATACATCTCCTGAAATCTCTCTCTCTCCTTTTTCAGAAGTGTATTATATCCTGATTTTAGAGTTTATTATTTACAAGCATGCTTTATATGTTTCTGTAAATACTTTATAATGTTATTTGTAACCTTTCTATAAACTGTATTATCATGGGTATATTCTTCTGAAACTTGTTTTCACTTAGTGTATGAAAGATTTATCCATATTGATATAGCTTTCTTAGATCGATTATTTTTGCTCCTGTTTAGATTTCCTTTGACTGAATATGAAATTATTTATCACTTTATTTTGATTAATGTTTAGAGTCTTGATTCCTTCTTTTTTTCTGCTGTTATAGATAATGTTCCTGTGAATATTGCTATTGATAACTACTTGCATGAGTAGACATTCCTATATATATATTTGATACGTATATTCTATTATTCTGCATATATTCAGTATGTATATTCTATATATGAATGAGTGTTTCATTTATCATGTTTTCTTTGACTTCTCAAGAAACTCCAAATTACTCTCCCAAAGTTTTTTATTAATTTTGTTTCCACTCATTGTGTATGATAGTTTGTTTCTTTAGATCTTCTTAAGCATGTGGCATTTTCAGATTTTAAAATATTTTTATATGACTGTGAGTGAAATGGTATCTTCAGTCAAGCTCACTTAATTCTTTTATCACTAGTGTAGTTCAGCATCTTTTATAAACCTATTGACCATTTACATTTCCTTTTTATTAGTCACTCATGAGTGTATTTAATAACCTTTTGCAATTTTGACTGAAGCACTAAGACACATAGAAATGAGATACTACAAGTGAAATGCCAGTATAAGACGTCTTTAACATTCCCCTCAGCTTAACTAGACTGCAGACAGGTTTCTTCCTTATTATAGACCCTTGACTTACCTTTTCTTAAAGCATTTACTTTAGAAAACTTGCCATTGCAAACATTTTCTCTTTCCTTTGGATATGTAAATCTCCAAGCCTCTTGCCAGTTTTACAACCCAGGACCAGCTTTCTCAAGGCCCAGGGAGCCATTCCTTTGAAAAGTAACTGTCAAGAAAGATAGTGCTGCCCCAGTGTCTGTGCAATGGTAAGAGCCAGACTTCTTCAATTAGCAAGCACAGTTGGCCTAATCACACTGACCAACCTCTGCCCTAATGCCCTCCAGTACTTTTCCACTAGTTTATAGCAATGCTTAGACATTCTCTCACCTTTTGTTTCTGCAGAGCTCAGTTTCTCACTCCTATTGCATTAGTCTTGCCTTCTATTACAGTAACACATTGCCTTCTCAAATAACCTAGCTTCTTTTTTAAACCCATCTGGTGCAACTTTTTGTTAACATCAATTATGACTCACATTTTCCAAAGGAAATCTGAGAACCCATACTATAGCTCAAAGCCTCTCATTCACAAGAATAAACAGATGGTATGGATTTTAAGATAATGTAAGGAAAAAACTTTTGAAGATAATTGCATTATGACTCTCATTAAGCTTCAACTATAGTGTCTGAAACCAAATCAGACCAGAGAAGGTGGCAGCAGGCATTGTGGTTAGGCAGTAGGGAGAGATTACAACGGTACATAAGAAGACCTCAGAGGGAGATGTTCATTATCTTGATTATGGTGGTGATTTCCACAAATGTAAACATATATCTACTCATTTAATTGTATACTTTAAATAAAAGCAGTTTACTCTATATTGAGAACATGAAAGAAAAATTAAAAAAGAAAGAAAATAACAGTAAAATTGTGAAGAGACAATCACTCTATCAGCTAATGCAACACTAAATAAAGCGTTAAATAACTGAATAGATTGTTCTGTGGTTTTGTTCTTGCTGTCGTTGGTTTTAGAGCTTATGTCTAGAAGAAATGAGCATATCAGAGAGGGAGACAGAATGGGTTGCCATAAATCAAACAAAGATGGTGATATTCTGGACTTGCACACAGGGCATTTAGAGGGGAATGTATATTGAAAAGGCATGCTGATGAAAATCGGTTAGGTTTGGAAATAAAATGATTCTGAGTGGTGATGAAGAGATCTGGGCTCTTTCAAAGGATAAATATGAAGCAGAATAAGAAAATAGTCATTTTTTAAACTTTTTGATTGTTAACAGCATGATTGTTAATTTTTAAAATATGTTTCTGAGGACAAATACAGCAATGTGTCTGGAACTATAATTAATACAGAAAATGAAATCGATGCAGACTTATGTGGTATGGTGCCAAGAGTAATACAGAGTACCCCAAACATAGCCTGCTGCTGATTAGCACTGAGACTTCATTTTAGGGTCCTTATTGAATCCTATACCAGGAAGGTCTAAATGTTCAGAAAGCCATCCTTGGACTCAAACAGACCTGAAAGCACATTCTTGTTCATTTACTAGCCCTGTAATTTTAATCCAGTTTCCCTTCCAATTTTTAGTTACCTACATTGCTGGTACAGATAAAATTATATTACATTAATATATATGAACTGTGTAACAATGCTTTGTACAAAATGAGTGCTCAAAAAGTAGGATTAGTTTTATTATAATCTCTATTCTCTTCCACCTCTTAAAAATCAGAGTATTTCCACTGTTGTTTTTATCTAAGACTTGGTATTTGGTGGTTTTATATTCATAAAATTGCATTAAAATGATAAAACAAATTGATATAACAGACTTCCTATCATGGCTCAGTGGTTAATGAATCCGACTAGGAACCATGAGGTTACAGGTTTGATCCCTGGCCTTGCTTGGTGGGTTAAGGATCCGGCATTGCCGTGAACTGTGGTGTAGGTTGCAGATGCGGCTCGGATCCCATGTTGCTGTGGCTCTGATGTAGGCCGGTGGCTATAGCTCCAATTAGACCCCTAACCTGGGAACCTCCATATGTCGCGGGTGGGGCCCTAGAAAAGGCAAAAAGACAAAACAAACAAAAAAACAAAAAACAAATTGATACAATAATAAAACTGACTGAATACATGAGAAGAATGAATAACTGAATCATGAGAAACAGCTGAAGTTTAAGGCTCATACAAAGCCCCTTTGTGTATTTTAGGAGAAAATATTCTGGATGATTAAAATATGTTTCAATCTTTCATTTTCCATAACTATGCAGGAAAAGCATATTTTCAAGTGGGAGCATATTATAAAGCAATTTTATTTTTCTCAGAAACTTTTAATGTTTTCATTAAAGTCTTCTGAACCAAAAATAGTTTTGAAGTGTTAAACTGCTTATGTGTGTGTGTGTGTGTGTGTGTGTGCCCACATGTATTTGGCACCTGAGATAATTGCTTCAGTGCTGTCAACAAAGTCACCTAGTACTTTGAAGGCAAAGCTATGTCTTTCTGTGACATTTTTCCTTTTCTACCAATGGACCACAGTTTTGCTTTTACATAAGCCACTTTCATCTTGACTTTTATAGAGAAAAACTCTTAACTATGCACAAGTTTTATATTCAGTAGTATTATTTTATACTATTTTATTTCCTAAACAATTTGGAATCATAGCTTAAAAATAGTCACATTCATTAAGTCAGAAATTAATATATATTTTATTTTGTAAAAATTTATGAGCTCAATGGAAGAGATTCACACCTCAAATAATATTATGCTATAAAGTGTAATTATCTCCTTTTTAACCACAAAAAGGGGTAGATGTCTAGTTGTAACTCAACAACTCATACAAAATTAGCTGAATAATCTGATCAAACTATTATAAATCTTGAGTGAGTATAAAATATATTCAAATGACCCAACAGTGTCTTCAACATTAAATTTAATAAATGTTTAAAAAAGAGTTAAAATTTCACTGGTCATTAATACTATGAGCCAATAGTTGTTAACCATAAATATACCTTACTGGAGCTTATTTTTTAATGGAAAAAAAAAAGATTTTTTATGAACATTTTCTTGTGGTTGGAAATATCTATTATATAATACCATTTAGGATTTCAGCTAATTTTTTTCTTCTTTCTTTTTTCTTTTTTTTTTGTTTTGTCTTTTTGAGGGCTGCAACTGCAACATATGGAGGTTCACAGGCTAGGGGTCTAATCACAACTGTAGCTGCCAGCCAAGGCCAGAGCCACAGCAACGCCAGATCTGAACAGTGTCTGCAACCTACACCACAAATCATGGCAACATCGGATCCTTAACCCGCTGAGCTAGGCCAGGGATCCAACTTGCAACCTCATGGTTGGTAGTCGGATTCGTTTCTGCTGTGCCATTATGGGAACCCTGATTTCACTTATTTTTTTTAACCTTATTATTAGACTCTCTTTAAGCTTCAAGTAAATGAAAAACAGAACTGAATTTTTGATACAAATGCATTTGTGTAAGATCATTATTTTCTAGCCTTTGAGATATGTTTCCATATATTTGATATTTGTTATACTTCCTTGTCCTTGTTCCTCTAGGCTATTAATTTTCTCTGTTCCTCTAGGCTATTAATTTTCTCTAACTAGTAGCTGGCCTCTTAATTGCCTTTTTATTTTGCAAAGTTATCTTGCTTCAAGAGAAACTTATTCTTCCTATGTTTTTTCAAGGTATAAGATCCAAGCCTTTGGGATAGGTTTCCAGTAGAAATCTGAATTCTACTGAGAATAATGAGAGCCTTGTTATCTACCTCATTCCATTTTAATTATGTACTCTCATTTTCAGAAAGTCATCATTCATAAATCTTATTTTCTTCAGTGGTTGGTTAAAATAATATTAAATCTAAAGAGTATACAATAAAAAATGTAACTCACTTCATTTGCTGCTCCTGGTGCAGCTGTGTGCTCGTTCAGTGCAGATCTGGTACTTCTTTTGAGAAGTGGCAACTCAGAAGACTCGGGTGCCCGCCATGGCCTACGAAAAGGCCAAGGAAGGAGTCAAGACTGAGAACAACAATCATATTAACTTGAAGGTGGCAGGGTAGGATGGTTCTGTGGTGCAGTTTAAGTGGCATACACCATTTAGTAAATTAATGAAAGGCTATTGTGAATGATAGGGTTTGTTAATGAGGCAGATCAGATTCTGATTTGACAGGCAGCCAGTCAGTGAAACAGACGCACCTGCACAATTGGAAATGGAGAATGTTGATACAATTGATGTGTTCTAGCAGCAGACAGAAGGTGTTTACTAAAAAAGGGACCTGCTACATTACTCCAGAATTCTGTTCCTCTGACCAAGAAGAAAACCACAATTTGGTTCTACCACATCCTAACTACTACAGTATAGTTTTCTCTATTCTTTCATTTTCCCCTTCCCCATTCCTTTATTGTACATAAAGTAATTTGTGTATGTACATAACAATATTGTATTTTTTTTAACTAAATGGCCAGTGGTATGTTTTTGATTGACATCAGAGGGAGATGGGATGGGGAAAAACACTGGTTTTGTGAAAATACCCCCTTTCTCCATTAGTGGCATACACGTTCATTTATCTTTACAGTCCATTAAGTTATTTTGCTCTGTTTAACAACAACAACAAAAAAGAACAACATAAAATTCCTGGCATATCTTGTTCAATTGGAGAATTTTAATGTTTTTGATTTATCGTTGTAAAACCAAGGATAATTTTATAACTTTTTTGTATGTAGCTATTACATGTAGGGCAATATGTCTTTAAGTAGGGATAAATTACTCTAAAATAAATTAATCCTAGATAGTTTTCCCTTCAAGTCAAGTGTCTTGTTTAAATAAACTTCTAATTTCAAATTAAAAAAAATAACATTTACTGTCAGGTTGGATCATCCATAATTATTTCTAGAATATTCAGGAAAAGTTTCATGCTATTTATGCCAAATTTACTTAAACCCTATTATTTAATCTGTGAAAATGGCATATGATCTCACAAGGATTGGAAAAAAAATCTATAAGCCTGGTTTTCCAATTGTGTCAGTTTCACAGGAGATAATAATCATCTCAGAACTAGGGGAAACAGAAAGTCTCTTTCTTGATTTGAACTTCTAGATGTATGCATATACACTACTACAAAATTCTAAACATATCTAAATATATTTATGTATTATATATATATTGTAAATTCTAGATAAGTAGAAATCTTTTTTCTTTGTGCTTAGGAAAAGTTATAGATGAACACTACATTTTAAATTCAAGGACTTCTTCTATACTCTACCTACCTTTCCCTTTTGGCTTTGGCACTGATACTACGCGTCCTTTCCATACACCAGTGTTTTCCCCATCCATTAGGCCCTTCTTCCTTCTCCATAAGCCTGGATCCTCTGAACTACTCTCTCCATAGTCTTTATTCACTCTGACTCCTTTTTTTTTTTCTGTCACACTCAACTAACACCTATTCTCTGGATTAATTCTAAAAAGTAGCTTCTTTACTTTTATGAGTGGACCACAAAGAAATGCTAGAGAGAAAAAAATAGGAGATTTGAGTAGATAGCACTTCAAATCTTTTTTCAAGTTCTTTAAATCAATTAGGCCTTCAGTGCTGCCCCTTAATTTTGTTACAAATTAGTTCTTATTGGACTATTTTTTAATTCCCTTTCCTAGTTATGCTGACGATGAAGTGCTGGTTTAAAATGCAGATGTCACATTCTGCCCTACATCTACCAGATCAGAACATCTGGAGAGGGACCTGGCATCTACATTTTAAAGAGGTTCTCAATTGATTCTTATAGATACTCAAGTTTGAGAAGGCCAATTGTATTGATAATATTAAATAAAATGTTAAAAATTAGTGAAAATGTATAAAAATTTTAAAACCAAAAGCTAAAATATGTACAAACAATAAACCAAAACATAGATTGGTTAGTTAGGGTACACTTTTTTTTTTTTTGTCTTTTTGACTTTTCTAGGGCTGCTTCCTGTAGCTTATGGAGGTTCCCAGGCTAGGGGTCCAGTCAGAGCTGTAGACACCAGCCTACGCCAGAGCTATAGCAACGCAGGATCCGAGCTGCATCTGCAACCTACATCACAGCTCACAGCAATACCGGATCCTTAATCTACTGAGTAAGGCCAGGGATTGTACCCGCAGCCTCATGGCTCCTAATTGGATTCGTTAACCACTGTACCACAACAGGAACTCCCCTTGCTAGGGTACACTTAGTGAGTTAAATTCTCCTTCTTATAAAAGAAAATTCCACTTACCTATCCTCTGACATATGTGCAATTTTTGTTATCAGTGTTTTCCCTATGTATTAATATTTTGAATGTTTTCCCTATGTATTAATATTTTGGAATAAAGTCTCTCCTTAAGTCCAGATTTTTTTGACAAAAAAACTCTCACAAATTTTTACTCTGCTATCCTTCCCTTAATAACAAGCAATATACTTTTTTTAGAGTATAACTGATTTACAGTATTGAGTTAGTTTCTGCTGTACAGCAAATAAAAACATAAAAAGAATATATATGTATATATATATGATCGGGTCATACATACTTGCTCTACAGCAGAAATTGACATATTTTGAAAGTTTCTACTGGAGGATTTTTTGAAAACTAATAAAATCTAAATAAAATTAGTATTTTTTCACTTGAAGAACAAATTTCTAGATTCATGTGAGGGTGAGCCAGTCTGTTTCTTGGGGATAAGTTTTTTTAAAAATTCATATTTTAAACAAATATAATTTAATTTGATAAATAACAAAATTTTTGAGACAGAAAAAAATTCTTATACCAATTTAATTTGGAAGTAAGGACTCAGCTATAAAATTATAATTATTTCCATTAAAAATTGCTAAAATGGAATCGGCAGTCTTTATGTAGCACCAGAACAAAGATTCAATCCCTGGCCCAGCATTGTGGATTAAAGGATCCAGCCTTACCAGAGCTGCACACACTGCAGCTGGGATCTGATTCCCAGCCTGGGGAACTCCTTATGCCATGAATGGCCAAAAAAGAAAACAAAGTACATTTAAAGCCCTCATAAGAATAAATAAAATATGTTTCCAACATATTAAAAAAAGAGCATGTCTTATTGATGTATAAAATTATGATTTTCATCCATGTAGTTTTCAGATAGTGTAGGGGAGAAAGGGTTCTTCATTAACAGGATCATGTTTGAGGAAAACAGTATTGTGGCCAGAAAGTGACCACTTAAGTCATTTGAATGGTTATTTTACCTCCTATGTATTTAAATTGGTTATAATCAAAAATATAATCAAACAGCCCAACTTGATCAATTACACAGAATATTATAATAGAATAATGTCATTAATCTTCTATTTTGCTCCTCAAAATACTTATATTCTTAAATGAATGGCTTTGTTTTCTTATTTCCCTGGTAAGCTGAGCTGTAAAATCAATTTTATGCAATTAACTATTTTATTTATATTCAGGCTTACGTACTATGAAACTCACATCTTTGACTTCTTTTCATTCAAGTAAATGAATATTATCTATAAAATTAGCATTCATTCTATAAGTTATTCTTAGTAATAAGATAATAGTTGTAAAGCTTCTTTGTAAAACATAAAGCACTTCAAAAGGATCATAATAGAAATTTCTGCAAGGTAATTAATGACAAAGTAGTATTACTAGCAATCTTTGAATTATTAGAAATAGCTTCATTATGCCTGTAATAAATACTCATTTTAAAGAAGTGGATTATATAATACGTGATTTGACTATAAAATAAATATTAGTGTTTACTTGGTTAATTAATTTTTTTGTATTTTATTTACTTTATAGGAGCTTTTCTTAAGTAATTTGGATTTATAGTGCAGCCCTAAAAGACAAAAAAGACCAAAAAAAAATTTGGACTTATATATAAATTAAATGTAAAGCATCATTAATAATAAAAATATTCTGTTGTATTTATTCTATTTTTGCTTTTATAGCTACTATTTATCATTTCCATCCTGCTCTGATGTCTGTAGACCAAGTCGTATAGGATTCATGAAAGCATTTCCCCCACATTGTTTTCCTTTTCTTTCTTTTTCTTTTTTTTTTTTAATCTTTCAAGAGCTGCACCTGCAGCATATGAAGGTTCCCAGGCTAGGGGTCACATCAGAGCTGTAGCTGCCAGCCTACACCACAGCCACAGCGATGCAAGGATCCAAGCCGATCTGCGACCTACACCACAATTCATGGCAATGCCAGATCCTTAACCAACTGAGTGAGGCCAAGGATTGAACCCATGTTCTCATGGATACTAGTCAGGCTGGTTAACTGCTGAGCCGCAATGGGAACTCCCCCACATTGTTCTTTTATTGTATGTACGGATCAGAGCATAGAAGAATCCTATTTAGGAAGAGAATCAGGTTAGGTAGATAGTCTAGGGGTAATAAGCACTCCCTATTTTTGCTACCTCCTGAGTAACACACTATCTTATTGGTTTTCTTAACTTTTTCCCAAACCTTAGGAGAGGAGTGAACTTTTAAAATTAGCCTCAATTAACTAGTTTAAGAGTATATTTTGCTCATTCTAGGACTTTGATGGATGGAAAGATTATCTGCATTATTAGAGGGATAGAAAGATAAGTCAAGATGGCGGAGTGGCAGGATGCAGCTCAACTCCCTCGAAGATTGCATCAAAAATACATCTACATATGAAACAATTCTCACTGAAAACTGCCTGGAAACTAAGAGACTCCAGTACAACCAAGTCTATAAGAAATACCCACAGATAACTGGGTAGTAAGAGAAGGGCTCAAGATCCCCTTAGAGAAAAAGGGAGATTACAGAGCAGAGATCTGCCCTGGGGAGCAAGTGGTTCAACCCATGTATTGGGTGCTCCAATCTTGAGAGGTGACAGGAAAAATGAGCACCCTTGGCTGGTTGGAGGATGCTGAGACTAATAGGAAGGCTGTGGAAAGTTCAGACTCCACTGATGAGGAGCACGTGTACACTGATAAGGCAGAAAAGGTAAATTGAAAACTCCTTTATTTCCTGTGATCACCCCTGTGCATGCCCCAGCCTGAGCTGAGTTAGTCCTCCAGCCTCACTTACTTCGTATCACAGACCCATGCTGGACTGAGGACCACAAAACTTGAAGAAAGAGTGTGGCCGTGAGACAACAAGGTGACTTGGACCTGAAGCAATGTCTGAGTGGGGTGGGTCATCCATTACTGGCACTTGCACAGGAAATATCAGAAGTAACCTTGAGCTTATGGCAACCTGACCACCACAGCCTGTGCCCTACCACACACAAAGAGCCAATGCAGGCCTGCCATGTTGGAGGGGTGTCACACCAGGGTGGAGACCACAGAGGTTGAGGGAAGAGCTCAGACATGAGGACAAAGAAGACTCAGACCTGAAATGGCATCTGAGCAAGGCAGTGGCAGCTACTACTAGTGCTTTCTCAGGCAGCACATCAGAAGAAACCTGGACCTCTGATTGTGGGTGGACTGGTACAATCTGTGCCCCATCAAAAACTGAGAGTATACACAGATCCCTATTTCTATAGCATTTCTCCCTTTTGGGGCAAGGGTGCAGGTGCTGGCAGAGGGGAGAGCACACTCCTAAAAGAAATAGAGCCAGTCCAGACTGTTCCTTCAGGGATTCAGCTCCAGCCACTTAGGATTACTGACACTGCCTTCAGTAGGGTGATAATGGCTACTGAGTAGAAGAGAAGCACTAGCTCACACTTGGCCCAGCCATAGGCCCTCCATCTCCAGCCTCATCTCCTACTAAAGTAATAGCTGCTGGCATACTGTCAGGAAAGATGTGACTTGTGTTCATGTCAAACCACCTCTCTCACCAAAGTCATTAAGAACACGAAGACTATACAGGGATATTCCCACATAAAGACAATGCTCTAGGACTGTGGTAGGTGTTTCACCTAAATTTATACAGAGAAAGTAAAGCAAAATGTGAAGAGGACTGGCCTCAATTGAGAGGGCAAGAGAAAACATCTGAAAAAATAATGAAACAGAAATAAACAATTTACCAGATAAAGAATTCAAAGCATTAGGAATAAGAATGCTAACTGAATTAGGGGAAGGAATAGATGAATTAAGGTAGAATTTTAACAAGGAAGTGGAAAATATGAAAAAGAACCAGGCTGCAGGAGCAAGATGGGGGAGGAGTAAGAGGTCACTCTCACCTTCTCCCAAATACATCAAAAAAAACACATCTACATGTAAAACGACTCACACAGAACATCAACTGGGCCAAAAAGGGCAAAAAACCCTTGACATAACTGGGTAGAACAAAAGAAAAAAGAGAGAGAGATAGAAAGGAATCAGGACAGGACTAACATACCTGAGAGGGAGCTGTGAAGGATAAAAGGAACCCACATCCTCAGAAGCCACCTAACTGACGGGAAGATCAGCTGAGTCGGAGGGACCTCAAAGTTGCCAAGAAAAGCACAGAAGCTGGACTGAGGACAGCAAAGAAAAGTGGGAGCTGCACAGATCATCTGAACTACCTGCCTGGATACCACAACCTGAGATGCTGGGTGCTGAGACTCAGGATCATGAGGTCAGTCCCAGGGAAAGGACTGGGGCTGGTGGTGTGGAGACAGTCTAAGAGGCTAAGGAGCAGTGTGCCACAGGCAGGGGAACAGTACACCTTAGGCTGGGGAGTGGAATGCCACAACAGAGGGAACCAGGGAGAAGGTCCAGACCCACAGGACAGGCAAGGCCCCATTGTTGGAAGAGGGGCAGACAGCCATAGGAAATCCCCTGTACCAGAGTGTGAGCATGCCTGCAGACTCTCAGAGGGCTGGGCAGCTATGGCACAAGCTATGGGCAGCGAAAAGCCTCTTGCTCATTTAGGGGAGACTGGGCACCTCTTGGGCAGGCCACTGGTGGCCAGGTACTTCTTGTGTGGTCTAAGGGCATCAGGGGGCTAAGTGCAACACAGTGCCTCTTGCACCATCTACAGGCAGCAGGGACAAACCACGGCAGTCATCTCAGAAGCCAGAGGGAGGCATGGCTTGCCACCACTGGGGGCCTGTGAGTGGTCTCCACCTGAGACCCCAGTCACATCAGAGACTGGCAAAAAAGAAAAAAAGAGGGTACTGCAACCAAGCACCATATGTTGTTGCTCTCACTCCCCTGGGAACACACACATCCTGCAACTCCCACTGCCAAACACTCTGGACAGCATCTAAACACTTGGTTACTGTCCCTTCCCAAGATTCTACAACCAGGAGAGCTGGTGCAGCACCTCCTGCAGGAGCTAAGTGGGACAAGGTGGTCTGAAGGTGGTGTGGGCAAACAGCTGCAGTTATCTATGACTCCAGATGTGGGCATGGCCCACCGCCACTGGGGATACCTGAAGAAAAATCACTTGCAGCCCAAGCACCTCAGAGGGGAGCACAGAAAGTGACATTGTGACAGAACACCACCTGTTGTTGCTCTTGCTCCCCAGGGAGCTCACTCGCCCTTCCGCTGCCTCTGCCAAACACTCTGAGGAGTGCCCAAATGCTTGATCACTTTCCAGAAACCTGCAACTAGGAGCAGCTTCTGCAGCACCTCCTGTGGGGGCTAGGCAGGATGAGGTGCTTCTTGCATGATCTACAGGAGGCAAGGGCAAACCACTGCAGTTATCTCTGGCTCCAGAGGTGGGAGTGACTGGCCACAACTAGGGGTCCATGAACAGACACCACTTGCAGCCCCATTCATCTCAAGGGCACCACAGAGGAGGGCAATGGGACCGAACACCACCTATTGGTGCTCTCCCACCCTGGGAACACACCCATCCTGCTGCTTCCACTGCCACATGCTCTGGGCAATACCCACACGCCTGATCTCTGTCACTTCCCAGAATCCTGCAACTAGGAGCAGCCTGTGCAGCACCTCCTATGTGGGCTAAGTGAGACGAGTTTTTTCATGTAAGGTCTACAGGTGGCAGGGGAAAACCACTACAGTTATCACTGACTCTAGATAAGGTCATGGCCCGCTACCACTAGAGGTCCCTGAACAGGCACCACCTGTGGTTCCAATCACCTCAGAGGAGGGCATTGCAATTGAACAGAAGCTGTTGTTGCTCTCACTCCCCTGGGAACTCCCTGCTGCTGCTACTACCAAATGCCCTGGTCACATTGTAGATCTGCCTAGAGCTTATTACCACTTTCTGGGGCCCTGCAACTGGGAGTCACCTGTGTCACCTTCCTGCAGGTCCTTGCCACTGTTGAGAGCCCAATGACCAGGCACTGACTGCTGGCCCTGCTCATAGCCTCTTTCTCCTTGGAAACACACTGAGTATCCTGGGTATAAAAGCCTGCTCACATGGAAGAAATAGACTGCAAACATTTAAACTCCCACACCAAAAATAAATAGTAACCCCCCCCAAAATACAAAGGTACAGGGGAACTCTTCCATAGAAGTAGCCTTACAAGACTACAGTTTGGTTTCCCCAAACTCACAGAAAAAGAAAAACACAAGTAAGATGAAGAGGCTCAGAAACCATTCCCAGTTAAAGCAGCAAGAGAATTCACCTAAAGCAGTCCACAATGAAACAGACCTCTGCAGTCTGACAGACATTGAGTTCAAAAGGGAGATAGTGAAAGTACTGAAGGAATTAAGATAGGATAAGAACAGTAATGCAGATTCCTTTGGAAAAGAACTAGAAAACATAAAGAGGAGCCAAGAAAAACTAGAAAATTCATTTGCAGAGATGCAAACTGAGCTAAAGGCAAAAGAGAGCAAAATGAATAATGCAGAAGAACAAGTTAGTGACTTGGAAGATAGAATTATGGAAATAACACAATCAGGACAGCAGACAGAAAACCAAATGAAAAAACATGAAAAGCAATATAAGAGACCTATGGGAAAATATAAAGTGGGCCAATTCTGGCATAATAGAACTTCCAGAAGGAGAAGAAAAAGAAAGGGCGATTGAAAATATATTTGAAGAAATTATGGCTGAAAACTTCCCAAATCAAAAAGATACTGATATCAAGATACAGAAAGAACAGAGGGCCCCTAACAAGCTGAACCCAAACAGGCCCACACCAAGACATATAATAAAAGTGGCAAAAGCAAAAGATAAAGATAGGATTCTAAAGGCAGTAAGAGAAAAGCAAAGCATTAATTATAAGGGAATCCACATAAGGCTATCAGCTGATTTCTCTACAGAAACACGACAGGCCAGAAGAGAGTGGCAAGATATATTTAAAGTGCTGAAAGGAAAAAAAAATTGCAATGTAGAATACTCTATCCAGCAAGAATATCTTTTAAAATAGAAGGTGAAATAAAGAATTTCTCCAACAAACAAAATCTAAAAGAGTACAGCAATACTAAACCCATTCTGAAAGAAATGCTAAAAGGTCCTCTTTAAATTAAAAAAAAAAAGTAAGAAGAATTAAGATGGAGGAAACCACAATTGGAAAGTAGTCACTTAAATAAGCCAGCATACAGATCTAAACATGAAGATGTCAAAAAAAAAAAAATCAAAATCATACTATGTGGGCAAGGAAAGTAAGAAAATACATAATTCTTTTTTTATTTTAATGATGTGTTTAAGACTAAATGACTATCAAGCTAAAGCAAGCAGATATAGGAAGGGGTTAACATACATAAAAAACAGGGCAACCACTAATCAAAACCGAATATTACATTCACAAAAACTGAAAAGAAAAGCACTCGAGCATAAAATAAATGGAAACCATCCCACCAAAACAAGACAAGAAGAAAAGGGAAACAAAGAATCAACTGGAAAACAAGGTTTAAAATGGCAATAAGTACATATCTATCAATAATCACCTTAAATGTCAATGGACTGAATGCTCCAATCAAAAGACACGGAATGGAAGATTGGATAAAAAAAGCAAAAACTTTCAATCTGCTGTCTACAAGAAACTCAACTTAGGACAAAGGACATATATAGATTAACAGTGAGGGGATGGGAAAAAATATTTCATGCCAATGGACAAGACAGGAAAGCAATAGTTGCAATACTCATATCAGACAAAATAGACTTTCAAATGAAGGGCATAGAGAAAGACAAAGAAGGACACTATTTAATGGTAAAGGATCTATTCAAGAAGAGGATATTAACAATCATAAATATATATGCCCCTTATATAGGAACACCCAGATACCTCCAACAAATACTAACAGACATAAAAGGAGAAACTGATGGGAATACAATCATAGTAGGAGACTTTAACACTCCATTCACATCAATGGACAAATCCTCTAGACAGAAAATCAATAACGAAACAGAGATCCTAAAGGACACAATAGAAAAGTTAGACATAATCGTCATTCTCAGGACAGTACATCCAAAAAAATCAGAATACACATTCTTCTAAAGTGTACATGAAACATTCTAAAGAACTGATCATATACTGGGGCACAAAGCTAACCTCAACAAATTTAAAAGTATAGAAATTATTTCAAGTATCTTCTCTGATAACAATGGCATGAAACTAGAAATCAACCAGAGGAAAAGAACTGAGAAAAAACCGACTACATGGAATATAAACAACATGCTACTAAAAAAGCAGTGGGTCAATGAGAAATTCAACAAGGAAATTAAAAAATATCTTGATACAAATGATAATGAAGACGCAACCACTCAAAATCTATGGGATGCCACAAAAGCAGTGCTCAGAGGGAAATTCATAGCCATACAGGCCTTCCTCAAAAAAGAAGAAAGGGGGTATGGAGAAAAGGGAACCCACCTGCACTGTTGGTGAGAATGTAAGCTTGTATAACCCCTATGGATAACAGTATGGAGGTACCTTAGAACAGTATAGAGATACCTTGGAAAACTACACATAGTTTTGTATATGACCCAGCAATCCCACTCTTGGGCCTATATCCAGACAAAACTTTCCTTGAAAAAGACACATGCACCGACATGTTCATTGCAGCACTATTCACAATATCCAAGACATGGAAACAAAACAAATGTCCATTAACAAATGATTGGATTAGGAAGAAGTGGCATATATACACAATGGAATACTACTCAGCCATAAAAAATAATAAAATAATGCCATTTGTAGAAACATGGATGGAACCAGAGACTCTCATACTGAATGAAATAAGTCAAAAAGAGAAAGACAAATACAAACTGATACTACTTATATCTGGAACCTAATATATGGTGCAAATGAATATTTCCAGAAAAGGAAATCATGGACTTGGAGAATAGACTTGTGGTTGCCAAGGCGGGGGGGTGGGGAGTGGGATGGATTGAGAGCAGGGGGTTAATAGATGCAGACTGTTTCCTTTGGAATGGATTAGCATCGAGATCCTGCTGTGTAGCACTGGGAACTCTGTCTAGGCACTTTTGATAGAGCATGATAATGTGAGAAAAAAGAATGTATACAGATATATATAACTGGGTCACCGTGCTATACAGTGTAAAATTAACAGAACATTGTAAACCAGCTATAATGGAAAAAATAAAAATCATTGAATATATAAAAAAAAGAACCAGTCAGAACCAAAAAATGTAATAACAAATGAAATACACATTAGAACTTATTAGCAGTAGACTAAGTAATACAAAGCACATAAGTAAGCTGGAAGATAGAATGACAGAAACTATCCAATCAGAACAGCAAATAGAAACACAAATATTTTTAAAAATGAGAATAGTTTGAGAACTATAAAATATTAATAAAGGAAATTTAAGATAATTCAAAGAATTGGAAGGATATCCCATGCTCTTCAATTGTAAGAATTAATATTTTAAAATGGCCATACTACACAAAGCACTCTATAGATTTGATGAAATCCATATCAAGTTACCCAAGACATTTTTCACAGAATTAGAATAATCCTAAAATGTTTACAAAACCATAAAATACCCAAAATTGCAAAAGCAATCCTGAGGAAAAAGAACAAAACAGGAGATATAACCCTCCCAGACATTAGACAATACTAGAAAGGTATAGTAATCAAAACAGTGGGTTACTAGCACAAAAATAGACATATAGATCAATATAATAGAATAGAGAGCCTATAAATAGACCCAAACACCTATGTTCAATTAATCTTTGACAGAGCAGGCAAAAATATTCAATGGGGAAATGTCTCTTCAGCAAATGGTATGGGTAAAATCGGACAGCCACATGTAAATCAATAAAATTAGAACACATGCTCACACCATGCACAAAAATAATCTCAAAATGGCTTAAACACTTAAATATAAGACATGATACCATGATACTCATAGAAGAGAGCATAGGCAAAACATTCTATGACATAAATTGTTCTAATATTTTCTTAGGTCAGTCTGTCAAGGTGATAGAAATAAAAATAAAAACAAACAAAAGGGATCTAATCAAATACAGAAGCCTTTGCACAGGAAAGGACACCATAAACAAACAAAAAGACAACCAATGGAATGGGAGGAAATATTTGTAAATGATATGACCAACAAATGTTTAATCTTTAAAATATACAAACAGCCCCTACAACTCAACAACAAAAAAGCAAACAATCCCAAGAATGGGCAGAACTAAATAGTCATTTCTCTAAAGAATACATACAGATTGTCAATAGGCACATGAAAAGATGATCAATATAGCTAATAACTGGAGAAATTCAAACTAAAACTACAATGAGGTACCTCCTGAAACTGGTTAGAATGGCCGTCATTAAAAAGTCTACAAATAACAAATGGCAGGGTGTGGAAAAAAGGGAACCCTCCTATACTGTGGGTGGAAAGGTAAATTGGTCCATCCACTATGGAAAACAGTATGGAGATTCCTCAGAAAACTAAAAATAGAGTTGCCATATGATCTAGTAATCCAACACCTGAGCATTCATCTGGAAAGTTAAAAATTGTAATTTGAAAAGATACATGCACCCCACTGTTCATAGCAGCAATATTCACAAATAGCCAAGACATGGAAACTAAATATCCATCAACAGATGAATGGATAAAGAAGATGTTGTACATGTATACAACGGAATATTACCCATCCGTTTAAAAGAATGAAATAACTCCACTTGCAGCAACATGAAAGGACATAGAGATCATCGTACTAAATGAAGTCAGAAAGAGAAAGGCAAGTATTACATGATATCAATTATATGGAATCTAAAAAAGTACAAATGACTTTATTTACAAAGCAGAAACAGTTACACAAATATATAAAACAAATTTATGATTACCAAAGGGAAAAAGGGGAGGGGGAAGGATATTTTAGGAATATTATTAGCAGATACACACTATTATATATAGATTAAAGACATGAGAGTTTACTACATAGCACAGGGAACTTATTCAATATCTTACAATTACCTATAATAATAAAGAACCTGAAAAATAATCTGAAATCTGATATATACATGTATATGTATATAAAACTGAATCACTTTGCTGTACAACTGAAATTAACACAATACTGTAAGTCAACTGTATTTCAATTTAAAAAGTACTCCTATTTCATTAACACTCCTTGAGTGATGTTCCAATTACTGATTTAAATAAAAATAATTAAACTTGTTTAAAAAAGTTCTGATTAAAATAATTAGATATGTTTACTGAGAAAAAATATTCAGATTAAGGCAAGTTTTGCTTAGTTAAAATTCAAATACATGAATATTAGAAAAAAGTACTCATTAGTAAAATAATTCTACTTAATGTTGTATGTTAGAAATTATCTAGAATTGCATATCATCTCATATCCCACAAATTTCTACATATAATTTTTTTTACATAAACAAGACATTTTTAGTTTTCTGAAGTAGTTAGAAAAAACATTTTTCATATTCAAAATCACAATGAAAGTGTTTGATAGATTGTGCTATTGTTGACAGTATTTACTCCTCCAACCTCTCCTGAAAGAGAAGCATACTTTTTCTTCTGACATGTATTTAGCTTGGCCATATGACTTCCTTTAGGCAATGGAACTTAAAGACCTGTGACCTGAGATAAGGCATTAGAGCTAGTCACTTGCAAACATAGAATTGTTCTTTACTGGCATTCTCTGTATTATGAGGGAATTGTTTATTTCATTGCTCAATCTCAAAATTACAGCAGGATCTTATTGCCTTCACAGACCAACTTACTTCACAGAGAAGGGAAAAAAAGAAGATTTTAATCACTACTTACTTCTTTCAAAAATTATCCTGAAAAGAAGTGTACTTAGTGGCCACCATTTGGTCAAACTGATTTTTCCCTCTATGTCCTTCAGTATGATTAAGACTAGAATAACTATTTGTGTGTGTGTGTGGCTGCTAGCTGTTCTTTGTGTGGATTGGCATTGAGACACAATTTTTTTTATTCAAATAGCAATGTCCTTCTTTACTGTACACACACTTAGAGCTCATCATAATCAGTCTCATACCCACCCACCACTCATAATATTGTATTAACTAAATTTAGGATCTCTTCTTCCGTAAAAGAGCAAAAAATTCCTTAGCGTGCCAAAAACTATTAAGCATGCCTTCCTTCTGTATGTGGCACACATATGGCAAGATTCATTCTCTTTTCAGTAAATTTATCCACTGAAAAGGCAAATTTCTTCAAGCAGGCACACATGATAGTCATGGTTCTTCCATTGTCCACCACTGATATTGTGAGCATCTCTACTTGCAATGTGATAAAAAAGGTGTTTATATGTGCATGTGTTTGTGTGCTAGATCTGTTTGTCTTGTCTATTTATGGCTTAAAGAAATGTTATTGTCTTTCTTTTTTTTTATTTTCCCACTGTACAGCAAGGAGGTCAGGTTATCCTTACATGTGTACATTACAATTACATTTTTCCCCCACCCTTTCTTCTGTTGCAACATGAGTATCTAGACAAAGTTCTCAATGCTATTCAGCAGGATCTCCTTGTACATCTATTCTAAGTTGTGTCTGATAAGCCCAAGCTCCCGATCCCTCCCACTCCCTCCCCCTCCCATCAGGCAGCCACAAGTCTCTTCTCCAAGTCCATGATATTCTTTTCTGAGGAGATGTTCATTTGTGCTGGATATTAGATTCCAGTTATAAGTGATATCATATGGTATTTGTCTTTGTCTTTCTGGATCATTTCACTCAGTATGAGATTCTCTAGTTCCATCCATGTTGCTGCAAATGGCATTATGTCATTCTTCTTTATGGCTGAGTAGTATTCCATTGTGTATATATATAACCTCTTCCGAATCCAATCATCTGTGGATGGACATTTGGGTTGTTTCCATGTCCTGGCTATTGTGAATAGTGCTGCAATGAACATGCGGGTGCACGTGTCTCTTTTAAGTAGAGTTTTGTCCGGATAGATGCCCAAGAGTGGGATTGCGGGGTCATATGGAAGTTCTATGTATAGATTTCGAAGGTATCTCCAAACTGTTCTCCATAGTGGCTGTACCAGTTTACATTCCCACCAACAGTGCAGGAGGGTTCCCTTTTCTCCACAGCCTCTCCAGCACTTGTTATTTGTGAACTTCTTAATGATGGCCATTCTGACTGGTGTGAGGTGATATCTCATGGTAGTTTTGATTTGCCTTTCTGTTATAATCAGCGATGTTGAGCACTTTTTCATGTGTTTGTTGGCCATCTGTATATCTTCTTTGGAGAAATGTCTATTCAGGTCTTTTGCCCATTTTTCCATTGCTTGATTGGCTTTTTTGCTGCTGGGTTGTATAAGTTGTTTATATATTCTAGAGATTAAGCCCTTGTCCGTTGCATGGTTTGAAACTATTTTCTCCCATTCTGTAAGTTGTCTTTTTGTTTTCTTTTGGGTTTCCTTTGCTGTGCAAAAGCTTTTCAGTTTGATGAGGTCCCATGGGTTTATTTTTGCTCTAATTTCTATTGCTTTGGGAGACGGACCTGAGAAAATATTCATGAGGTTGATGTCAGAGAGTGTTTTGCCTATGTTTTCTTCTAGGAGTTTGATGGTGTCCTGTCGTATATTTAAGTCTTTCAGCCATTTGGAGTTTATTTTGGTGCATGGTGTGAGGGTGTGTTCTAGTGTCATTGCTTTTCATGCAGCTTTCCAGATTTCCCAGCAATGCTTGCTGAATAGACTTTCTTGTTCCCATTTGATGTTCTTGCCTTCCTTGTCAAAGATTAATTGACCATAGGTGTCCGGGTTTATTTCTGGATTCTCTATTCTGTTCCATTGGCCTGTCTGTCTGTTTTTATACCAGTACCACACTGTTTTGATGACTGTGGCTTTGTAGGATTTCTTGAAGTCTGGGAGAGTGATGCCTCCTGCTTGGTTTTTGTTTCTCAGGATTGCTTTGGCGATTCTGGGTCTTTTGTGGTTCCATATAAATGTTTGGATTGTTTGTTCTACTTCTGTGAAAAATGTCATGGGTAATTTGATAGGGATTGCACTGACTCTTTTTTATTTTTTTCTTTTTAATTTTATTTTGTTTGAAGCATGTTCATGATTAAATCTGTATGCTGGCTTATTTGAGTGACTGCTCTCTGATTGCGGTTTCCTCAGTCCTAGTTCTTCCTCTTCTTCTTTTTTTTTTCTTTTCTTTTTTTTTTTCTTTTCTTTTCTTTTTTCTTCCCTTTCCTTCCTTTCTTTTTGGTTTAGAGAAGCCCTTTCAATATTTCCTTTAACCTGGGTTTTGTGTTGCTGTATTCTTTAAGTTTTTGTTTGTTGGAAAAAATCTTTATTTCCCCTTCTATTTTAAATGATATTCTTGCTGGATAGAGTATTCTAGGTTGCATATTTTTTCCTTTTAGCACTTTAAATATCTCTTGTCATTCCCTCCTGGCCTGTAGAGAAGTCAGCTGATATTCTTATGGGGGTTCCCTTGTAGGTAACATTCTGTTTTTCTCTTGCTGCCTTTAGGATCCTCTCTTTATCACTCACTTTGGCCATTTTTATTATGATGTGTCTTGGCGTGGGTCTGTTTGGGTTCAGTTTGTTGGGGGCCTTCTGTGCTTCTTGTATCTTGAACTCAGTATCCTTTAGATTTGGGAAGTTTCCAGCGATAATTTCTTCAAATATATTTTCCATCCCCTTATCTTTTTCTACTCCTTCTGGAATTCCTATTCTGCGTAGATTGGCCCGCTTTATATTATCCCATAGGTCTCTTAGCTTGCTTTCCAGTTTTTTGATTCGGTTTTCTGTCTGTTGACCGGATTGAGTGATTTCCATTATTCTATCTTCCATATCACTGATTCGTTATTCTGCATTATTCATTCTGGTTTTTCCTGCCCTTAGTTCCGTTTGCATCTCTGCAAATGAATGTTCTAGTTTTTCTTGGCTCCTCCTTATATTTTCTAGTTCCTTTCTGAGGGTATCTGCATTACTGTTCATATCTTCTCTTAATTCCTTCAGTATTTTCACTAGTTCTCTTTTGAACTCCAGGTCTGTCAGACTGCAGAGATCTGTTTCATTGTTGACTGTTTTAGGTGAGTTCTCCTGTTGGTTTGAACTGGGGTGGTTTCTCAGCTTCTTCATCTTGCTTGTTGTTTTCTTTCTCCTGAGGGAGTTGTACTCTCCGTGATCGGGCAGTGTTTGCCTTGTCACTGCCGTGGAATATTTCCTGAGGGCTGGCGTTGTTGGTCAATCTTTTTTGAGGCAGTGTGGCTTTTCTGGAGTGTTGATGGGGCTAACAGTGTTTCTTTGAAGCAAAGGAGGACTTCCTGAGGGCAGACAGGACTGGGAGGTCCACACCACGATGGTAGCAGATTTCACTTGGTCATGCAGAGCTTGCTCTGGTGTTTTTGGGCTGTGGGGTTCTTGCAGGGGGTTGGCGGTGTTGGGCAGCTGTTCCTCAGGAGTGCAGCACCCCCTTGGGGCTGGAGCAGCTATCTGGGTCACTGAGAACCTAAGAGGCTCTTCCCTAGGGCAGCCCAACTCAGAAGGATGGAATGCGAATGTAGGTGGATCTTTTCACAGTCTGGCCAAGCTTGCTGCAGCTTTTCTGGGCTGCAGGGGCTCTTCCAGGGGGCTGGTGGTGCTGAGCAGCAATTCCGTGGGAGTGGGGCACCCCCTGGGGGCTTGGGCGGGTAGCAGGGCCATTGGAAACCCAAGAGGCTCCTCCCCGGGGCAGCCTGACTCAGAAAAACTGTCGGAGAATTAGACAGATCTATTCACGGTCTGGCTAGGCTTGTTCTAGCTTTTCTGGGCTGCAGGCCTTTTCTCGGGGGCTGGTGGTGTTTGGCGCTGCTCTGCAGAAGTGTAGCCCCTCCAAAGGGCAAGCAGGCCTGTGCAGGGACAGCCCCTGTGGTGGTAGGCTTCAGGCAATTATTGATGGCAGCCCTCCTGGATGGCAGGCAGCCCCAGGTTCGGCGAGAGCGAGGGGGTGGTAGGGGTGGGGGGAGGGGATGCACTGGGAAGCACAGCTTTCAGCTAGCTAGTGGGCCTGTAAGCTTGCTGTGGCATAGGGGGTATTCTATGTGGGCCCACCCCTTCTTCTCTCCCCTCCCCAGCACGGGCGCAGACCAGGCTCTTCTCCCAGGTTCCCTCTGATGCGGCTTTCCACTTCCCCGCCCCTAGAGTATTGCTCCCTTCCTCTGCAACTACTTTGTTTTCTAGTCTCCCAGGCAGTCTCTGCCCCGTCAAATGGTTTCTAGACCTCCCCAGCAATTTCCGCTCCGCCCCGCCCCACCCAGCCCAGGGACTAACCTCTGGAGCCGAGGTCTCAGTGCCCAGCCCCCACCCAGGCATCTCAATTTTTGGTGACTGTGCCCGTAGTTCAGATGGTCCATTCAGTTCTTGATCGGCTTTTCAGTACTCCAACTTACTGCTACACTCTTCTCTGCATCTGGAGATTCCTCTGGTTCGTTTGATCTTTCCCCCATGTAGGTGACTTTCCAGGGTGCGGGATCCCTTTCTCCTCCGCAGTTCCCTTTCGGGAGTGCCCGTCCCACTCGGATTCACCTTCTCTCACTCTCCTCTTTTCTCCCTTCTGCCCAGTAATGTCATGAACTTCTTTCCATTATTGGAGTTTAGGTTTCTCTGCCAGCGATTGGTTGCTGTTCTGTGTGAGTCATTTATTCTGTAGATGTGCTTTTTTTGTTGTGTTTGTGGGAGAGGGCGAGCATGTCCCCCTACTCCTCCTCCATCTTGTCCTCTCACTGTCTTTCTTATTTCCTTTCTCTTCTGTATGATCGCCTCAAAGTATGTTTTCAGTAATATACATATCATAAATGTCACTTATAATATGTTTCAAATATATTTATGTTTTAATTTTGTATTCTTGTTAGTTCCCTGATCCCCTATATTTTCCATATTAGTTATATCATCTTTTACAAGACAGTTTCTTTAAAACTTTGATAATTTCTTTAAATTCCTGTCGATTTAAAAGTTTCTATTATTTTATAGTATTAGTTTTGTAGTGGCTCTTTTCAGATTATCATTCATTTTTTAATTGGGGCTAGATATTTGTTGAGGAATAGTTTTAGAAGGGGCAGGAAACTAACCTGAAGCTGTTTTGTGTCTTATTAAATCTATAATCAGTTACTGTCTAATAAAATAATCATTTTCTTATAACTTAGGACATATATCCTAATTAATATCCTCTTGTCTAGAGAACCAATTTAGATGGTATGTCAGCATTGTTTCCCTTTCAGCATCATCTTTCCTACTATTCTATGCTATTGACATAGGTCTCCAAAGAGACTCTGTCCTTTAATCTTTTAACCCAGTCACAAATTTTGAATTATAGTTCTAATCAAGGTATATTAAGAATCCTGAGCCTGGAGTTCCCATCGTGGCGCAGTGGTTAACGAATCCGACTAGGAACCATGAGGTTGCGGGTTCGGTCCCTGCCCTTGCTCAGTGGGCTGGGGATCTGGCGTTGCCGTGAGCTGTGGTGTAGCTTGCAGATGCGGCTCGGATCCTGCGTTGCTGTGGCTCTGGCATAGGTCGGTGGCTGCAGCTCCTATTGGACCCCTAGCCTGGGAACCTCCATATGCCACAGGAGCGGCCCAAGAAATAGCAAAAAGACAAAAAAAAAAAAAAGAACCCTGAGCCTACCTTTTGGGTAAATGTGTTTTCTGCTTTAGGTACTAGAAGCTATGTGTAATTAAGAAGCCAAAATTTTAGTAGCTTTAAGTGCATATATTTTTCTGGATTAGTTTTTATTTTTCATTGAATACAGAAGGTTTATACCTTCATTGAGGTTTTTGCAGATTTTTGGAGCAAAGTAAGTTAAAATATCTTCACTTCACCTTTAAATTGCATACTTTCACATACTTTGGGATGTGAAGAGATGGGTAAATTAATTATGCCCTCTAAATGCTTCACATAGTTCAGTATTTTAAGTGAAATCTCTATTGTTTACTCATCTATTTATATAAGTTTTTATGAATTATGTTATGTCAGGCTCAAAATTAGACAGTAGTAATATACACAAGCAATACAAATGCTCACAGACTAGTGAGGTATTCAGAATGCAGAATGATAATTGTAATTTAATAGACATTACATGAAGATACTGTGGGATCTTGGTGGAGGGTGATTATAATGATCTGAATTGATAAGGAAAGGTTGATTAATAAGGTGACATTTGAGCTGAATTCTTGAAGGATGAAAAAATTCTCACAGATTGAGAGTGGGGAAGGAGAATTAAAGAGTATGCAGCCATGATGCTGTGAAAGACACACTAATTCTGTAGAAATTCCAATATTCAGGGTGACTGGAGCACAGAGTGCTTGTTAATGAGTGAATCTCTTCCTCTCTCTTCCATTCAAGGACTTTGCTCAAGTAATTGACATCTCTTAATGCTGCTTCAATTTTTGTTCTCCACTAGTTCATGTCCAATAATTTATAAACAAAGCAAAGTAACTAGTCCAAGCATGTTATTCAAAATAAAAAGCTTAATAGAAACAAACATATAAACTCTGTTCTTGGCTACACAATTCCCACCATCTTCCATCTATGTCTCTCCTGTTTTTACAACAAAACTATTTGAAAGGGCTAGATGTACTTATTTCCATTAATCACTGCTAATTCTTGTCCTTGAAAATTGTGTTTAATATAAATTGCTTAAAATCCAAAGAATAATTTATTTATTAATATACATATACAAATAAATTATGTATATAATTTTCACATAAAATATAAAAGAACACCTACATGTGTTCCACTTCAAGATGGCAACACAGGAAAATCCTGAACTCACATTCCCTCACTGACATACCAAATCTTCAGCTGTATATGCAAGAGTTTCCTCGGGGAAAAAAAAGTCAAAAACTAGCTGAGTTATAATTATACATCAAACAAATGAGGAAAAACCCACGTCAAAGTAGGTAGAAGAGGCTAAAACACAATCTTTCCATAAAACACACCCCTAGTACTGCAACCCACAAGTGGGAGGGAATTCAAAACTCCAAGCTTCACCCTGAGGAGCAAAAGGTTTTAACCCTATCAGGTGCCCCAACTTCTAACACCTGCACCTGAGAGATAAGCCACAAAAACATTTATTCTTGAAAGCCAATACAGCTCATGTCTACAAAGCCCCATAAAGCTATAGCAAACTGAGAAACAATTCTTAAAGGGCTTGTACATGCAGACTTGTCCACCACAGGGACCAGAGTAGAGACAGGCAACTGCAAAAAAATTCAGACTTTCTGAAAAGAGGACTTGTTTATCTTAAATCACTGACCTGAAGAAGAGGCATCTAATTTATCACACATCTAGGGACCTACTGAAATGGTCTCAGGGGACAGAGATCAGAGGGTGCCATCTATGGGTTCTCACTCTGCCTCAGCTCACTGGTATCTCCCAGAAAGGAGCTAATGCCTTGTTTGGCACTCTGATTTTTGCAGCTGCCACCCAGGGAACACATCTTAGCTGCCTGGATCTGGCAGTTCCACAGGACTGTAACTAAAGGATGAAGACTTCTTAACCAGATACTAACCACAGGACACAGAAGAAAGGCAACTAATTGAAGCACCTAATTTTTCTATGAAAGAGGCCTATTTACCATCTTTATAGCTGTGTTCTGAGGGGAAATCTTTTAATTAAACATATCTAAGGTCCTGAGGGGATGGAAAAAGATATTTCATGTGAATGGAAAAGACAGGAAAGTGGGAGTTGCAATACTCATATCAGACAAAATAGACTTTAAAATGTAGGCCATAAAGAAAGACAAAGAAGGACACTATTTAATGATAAAAGGATCCATTTAAGAAGAGGATGTTACAATCATCAATATATATGCCCCTAATATAGGAGCACCCATACATATAAAACAAATGCTAACAGGCATAAAAGAAGAAATTGATGGGAATAAAATAATAGTAGGATAATTTAACACCACTCACATGTCAATTGACAGACCTCTAGATAGAAAAACAATAAGGCAACATACATCCTAAGACAGAATCGAAAAGTTAAATAAAAAATTTTAAATATAAAAGTTAAGAGGATTCAAAGAAATGGAAAAATAACCCATGCTTCTGGATTGGAAAAATTAATATTGTTAAAATGGTCATACTCCGCAAAGCAATCTACAGATTCAGTGCAATCCCTATTAAATTACCTATGACATTTTTCACAGAACTACAACAAACAATCCAAATATTTACATGGAACCATAAAAAATCCAAAATTGTCAAAGCAATCATGAGGAACAAAAACCAAGCAGGAGGCATAACTCACCCAGACTTCAGGCAATATTACAAAGCTACAGTTATCAAGACATTATGGTACTGGTACCAAAATAGACTTACAGACCAATGGAACAGAATAGATAACTCAGAAATAAACCCAGTGACCTGTGGTCAATTAACCTTTGACAAAGGAGGCAAGAATATAAAATGGGGAAAAGACAGTCTTTTCACTAAGTGGTGCTGGCAAAACTGGACAGCTGCCTATAAATCAATGAAACTAGAACACATCCTTACACCATGAACAAAAATAAACTCAAAATGGCTTAAAGACTTAAACCACCATAAGACAAGACACCATAAAACTCCTAGAGGAGAACATAGGCAAAACATCCTCTGACATAAACTATACCAACGTTTCCATACATCAGTCTCCAAAGGCCACAGAAATAAAAGCAAAAATAAGCCAATGGGACCCAATCAAATTGACAAACTTTTGCACAGTGAAGGAACTCATAAAAGAAAAAAAAACTATGGAATGGGAGAAAATAATTTCAAACTATGCAACTTACAAGGGCTTAATCTTTAAAATATACAAACAACTTATGCAACTCGAGGAAAACAAACAAAAAACAAAAACAAAAACAAAAACAATAACCCAATTGAAAATTGGGCAAAAGGCCTAAATAAACATTTCTCCAAAGAAGATACACAGATGGCCAACAGGCACATGAAAAAATGTTCAACAGCACTAATTATTAAAGAAATGCAAATCAAAACTATAATAAGGTACCACCTCAAACTGGTCAGAATGGCTATCATGAATAACTCAACAAATAACAAATGCCACAGAGGGTTGGTAGGAAGGTAAATTGGTACAACCACTATGGAAAACAGTATGGAGGTGCCTCAGAAAACTAAATATAGAACTACCATATGAATCAGAAATCTCACTCCTGGGCATATATCTAGACAAAACTTTCATTGAAAAATATACATGCACCCATATGTTCACTGCAGAACTATTCATGATAGCCAAGACATGGAAACAACACAAATGTCCATCAACAGATAAATGGATTAAGAAAAGTGGTACATATACACAATGGAATACTACTCAGCCATAAAAATGAACAAAATAATGCCATTTGCAGCAACATGGATGGAACTAGAGACTCTCATACACGTTAAATAAGTCAGAAAGAGAAAGACAAATACCATATGATATCACTTATATCTGGAATCTAATATATGGCACAAATGAACTTATCTATGGAAAGGAAATAAACTCATAGACATGGAGAACAAGTTTGTGGTTGCCCAGGGGGAGGGTGAGGGAGTGGGATGGACTGAGAGTTAGGGGTTAGTAGATGAAAACTATTGTATTTGGAGTGAATAAGCAATGAGATCCTGCTGTATAGCACAGGGAACTTTACAGTCACTTGTGATGGAACATGATGGAGGATAATGTGAAAAAAATAATATATATCATGTATAATTGGGTCCTTTGCTGTACACAGAAACTGACAGAACATTGTACATCAACCATAATAAAACATTTAAAAATTAATTAAAAATGTAATTTGTCTTAAGTTGAGATCAACTAAAATAGACTGGTCCATAAAAGTAAGGTGTTTCATGTAAGCCTCATGGTAAACACAAAGCAAAATCTACATTAGATACACAAAAATAAAGAGAAAGAATCTAAGCATGCCACTGCAGAAAATCATCAGATTGCAAAACAAGTTATCAAGAGAAGAGGAAAGAGCAAAGAATTCACCCAACTTCTAAATAAATCCTTTACTGTCTTTTCATTAATCTTCACAGCTTATTCACCCAGGAATAGATCCCATCTCAAGAAACTACTTTCTTTGCTCATTCATAAGACTTCTCATTAATTCAAGTTTCAGCAAGAGATCGCCACAATTAAATCATATCTTCAGGCTCCACTTCTAATTCGACTTCTTTTGCCATTTCCATCACATCTGCAGTGTCTTCCTCCACTGAATCAGCTGTTTCCAAACTCCTGTTAATACTGATATTTTAGCCTCTTCCCATGAATCGTGAATGTTCTTAATGACTCCTAGAATGGTGAATCCTTTTCAAAAGATTTTTAATTTACTTTGTCCAGATCCATCAGTGGAATCCTTATCTATGGCAGTTACAGCCTTACCAAAATTATTCCTTAAATAATAAGACTTGAAAATCAAGATTACTCCTAATCCACAGGCTTCAGAAGAGATGCTGTGACAGCATATATGAAAACAACATTAATCTCACTGTACATCTTTATCAGAACTCTTGGTTTACTAGGTATATTGTCAATGAGAAGTAGTATTTTTAAAGGAATCTTTTTTTTTTTTGAGCGGTAGTTCTTAGCAATGAGTTTAAAACATTCAGTAAACCATGTTGTAAACAGATGTGCAGTCATCTAGGCTTTGTTGTTACATTTACAGAGCACAACCAGAGTAGATTTAGCCCTAGGATTTGTCAGAATGGTAAGGAATCACTGACTGCAACTTTAAGTATCCAGCTGCTTTAGCCCCTAACAGTAAAGTCAGCCTGTCCTTTGAAGCTTTAAAGCCAGGCATTGACTTCTCTCCAGCTATTAAAGTCCTACGCAGAATCTTCTACTATAAAGATGTTTTATCTACACTGAAAATCTGTGGTTTAGTTTACCACCTTCATTAATGGTCTTAGCCAGATCTTCTAGATAACTTGTTGCAGCTTCTAAATCAGCACTTGCTGTTTCACCTTAGACATTTTTGTTATAGGATGACTTCTTTCCTTCAACATAATGAACCAACTTCTGCTATAAATTCAAACTTTTCTTCTGTAGCTTAATCACCTCTCTCAGACTTCACAGACTTGAAGAGTTAGGCCTTGCTTTGGATAGGAATTTGGCTTCATGGAATATTGTAACAAATCTGATCTATCAAGACCAATAAAATTTTCTCCATATCAACAATATGTTGAATCACTTATCATTTGTGTGTTTACTAGAGCAGGATATTTTTTTTTTGTATTCATGGCTTGACTAACTGTTTGGCAAAAGAGGCCTACTTTTGAGCCACTCTTGGCTCTTGACAGCCTCTCTTGGCTTTCCTCACTAAGCCTAATTATATTCAGCTTTTCACTTGAACACTTATATTCCACTGTAGAATTGTTACCTGGTCTAATTTTAATAGTATTTTGTCTCAGGGAGCAGAGATCCCTGAGGAGAGTGCAAGAGATGGGGAAACAGCCAGTCAGTAGAGCTGTCAAAACACACAATACTTATCAAATATATTTGCTGTCTTATATGGGCACGATTCATGACAACCCTAAAATAATTACAATTGGAGCATCAAAGGCCATTCACTGATCACAGATCACTATAACAATTATAATAATAAAGGAAAAGTTTTAAACATTTTAAGGATTACTAAAATGTTACACAGAAATGAAGTGAACAAATGCTATTGAAAACATGGCACCAAAGACTTGCTCTAAACAGGGTTGCCACAAAACCTTCAATTTGTAAAAAAAAAAAAAAAAATGTAGTATCTTTGAAGTCCAATAAAGCTAAGCACAATAAAATGAATCAAGCATATACTTATATGAGCCAAAGTAGATGTTAAAACAAAGACTGCAATTACAAAGGTCTGCAATTACATAATGAAGTTGTCATTATGTAATGATAAAAGGGTCAATCCAATATAATATTTGTAGGTATTTATGTACCCATTATGGGAGCATCTAAATAAATAAAAGCAAATACTAACAAAACCAAAGAAGTAAATAACAATGATTGTTGTGGATTTTGATATCCCACTTTTATTAATGTTCAGATCACTCAGACAGCAAATCAGTCAGGAAACATTAAGCTTAGATATGTTAAACAGGATAGACCTAGCATACATATATAGAATAGTCCATCCATAACCAACAGAATACACAATTTTCTCAAGATCACATGGGACAGTCTTCAGAATAGATCAGATGTTAGGCCACAAAACAAGTCTTCATGAGTTTAACAAGTTTAGAGTCAGATCAAGATTTTTTTTTCTGATCCAAATGGTATGGAACTAGAAATAAAATACAATTAGAAAACTTGACATTCACAAATATGTGGAGATTAAGCAACCTGTTGCTGAACAATCAATGTGTTAAGAAATCAAAAAAAGAAATTAAATGCCTTGAGAAAAAAGAAAATACACCATACCAAAATATCTTGTATGCAACAAAAATATTTATAAGAAGGAAATTCATAGCAATAAGTTTTACATCAAGAAGTAAAAAAAAAAAAAAAGGATCTCAACCTAACATTACACTCTAAGGAACTAGAAAAAGAAAAAAAAAACAACATAGGGTCCAAAGTTAATAAATGGAAGATAATAACAAAGATCATAGTGGAAATAAATCAAATAGAATAAAAACAATAAAAAGATGAATTAAACTATGAGTATTTTTTGAAAAGATAAACAAAATTTACAGACTTCTAGCTTTACTTATCAATAAAAAACATGGTACTCAAATAAAATAATAAATTAAAGAATTAGATATTAAATCTGATATCATAGAACTATAAAGGATCATAAAAAACTACTATAAACCTAGGAGAAATGGATGCATTCCTAGAAGCATATAACCTTCCAAGACTAATCATAAATAAATAGATAATCTGAATAGAAGAATTACTAGTAAAGAGATTGAATGAGTCATCAAAAACCAGTCAGTCTCCCAAGGCAACAGAAATAAAAGGAAAAATAAACAAATTGGACCTAATCAAACTGACAAACTTTTGCACAGAAAAAGAAAATATGTATTAAAAAAAGACAATTTACAGATTGGCATAAAATAGTTTTAAACTATGCAGCTGATAACAGCTCAGTTTCTAAAATATACAGACAACATACAACTCAACAGTGAAAAAGCTAATCACCCAATGGAAAAATGGGCAAAAGACCTGAATGGGCATTTCTCCAAAGAAGATATATGGATGGCCAACAAGCACATGAAGAAATGCTCAGCATCACTATTAGAGAAATGCAAATCAAAAGTACCATGAGGTACCACCTCACACCAGTCAGAATGGCCATCATTAATAAGTCCACAAATAACAAATGCTGGAGATGGTGTGGAGAAAAGGGAACCCTCCTACACTGTTGCTAGGAATATAAAATGGAACAACCACTATGGAAAATGATATGGAGCTACCTTATAAAACTATACATAGAACTACCATATGACCCATCAATCCCACCTTGGGCATACATCTGGACAAAACTTTCCTTGAAAAAGACACATGCACCTGTGTATTCATTGCAGCACTTTTCACAATACCCAAGACTTGGAAACAACCCAAATGTCCATTGAGAGATGAATGGATTAAGAGGATGTGGTATATATACACAATGGAATACTACTCAGCCATAAAAAGAACACACAATGTCATTTGAAGCAACATGGAGGGAACTAGAGATTCTCCTACTAAGTGAAGTAAGTCAGAAAGAGAAAGACAAATACAATATGATATCACTTATATCTGGAATCTAATATAAGGCATAAATAAACCTTTCCATAGAAAAGAAACTCATGGACTTGGAGAACAGACTTGTGATTGCCAAGGGGGAGGGGGAGGGAGTGGGACAGACTGGGAATTTGGGGTTAATAGATGCAAACTATTGCTTTTGGAATGGATAAGCAATGAGATCCTGTTGTATAGCACTGGGAACTCTATATTGTCACTTATGATGGAGCCTGATGGAGGATAATGTGAGAAAAATAATGTGTATATGTATTATGTGTGACTGAGACTCTTTGATGTACAGTAGAAAATTTCCAGAACACTATAAACCACCTATAATGGAAAAAGTAAAAATCATTAAAAAAAAACTTCCCAACAAAGTCCAAAATTACATGACTTTTCTGATGAATCCTACCAAACACTGAAAGAACTAGTACCATTCCTCAAACTCTTTCATAAATGCAAGAAGAAGAAGGATTTCCAAGTTCATTTCATGAGGCTAGCATTACCCCAATAACAAAGCCAGACAAGGAAACCATGAGAAAAGAAAATCACAGGCCCATTTCCCTTATGATAATAGTTGCAAAATGCTCAACAAATTGCAAAATTTAGCAAACCAAATTTAACCATAACACACCGTGATCTATTGGGATTTATTTCAGGAATTAAAGGATGATTTGACATCTGTGAACCAATCAATATGCCATACCATGTTAGCAAAATGAAGGATAGAAACCATAAAATCATATCCAGAGATGTAGAAAAGCATTTGACAAAATTCACCATACATATATGATTAAGAAAAAAAAACTCAATAAAAAGGGTAGAGAGAGAAAGTTCTTCACATTAATAAAGGGCATATATGACAGGCCCACAGCTACCACTGTGCTTAATCGTGAAAAGCTGAAAGTTTTTCTTCTAAGATAATAAACAAGACACAAACAACCACTTTTACTGCTTTATTCAACATGGTTACTGCAAGTCTTAGGCAAAGTAATAAGACAAGAAAAAGAAATAAAAATCCTTCAAAGAAAAAAGGAAGAAGTAAACCTATCACTACTTTCAGATGGCATGATATTACATGCAGGAATACCTAAAAATACACCAAAGAACCTGTTTGAATAAATACAGTAAAGCTGTGGAACACAAAATCGATATAAAAATCTATTGCATTTCTATACACCAATAATCAACTATCAGAAAGATAAATTGAGAAAATAAGGCCATTTACATCAAAAATAAAATACCAGGAATAAATTTAACTAAGAAGTTAATAAAGATCCTGATGCTGAAAACTATGAGACATTGATGACAGAAATTGAAAAAAGCACAGGAGATGGAAATATAATCCATTTATGGAATGGATGGGAAGAATTAATATATTAAAACATTCATACTACCCAAAGTAATCTATGGATTTAATGCAAATTCTATCAAAATTCCAGTGGCACTGTTCACAGAAATAGAATAATCCTAATATTTGTATGGAACAACAAAAAACCCTGAATATAGTCAAGCAATCTTGTGACAGAAGGACAAAGCTGGAGACAGCACAGTTTTTGATTTCAAAGCTGTAGTAATCAAAACATCATGGTGCTGGCATAGAATCAGACACATAGATCAATGGAACAGAATAGAGCCTATGATAAGCCATCACATATGAGGTTAATTTGCAATAAAGGATCTAAGAATACACAATTTACCAGAGGAAGAGTGTTTGTGGTAAGATAAATAGGTAAAAGTGATCAAAAGGTACATATTTCAAATTACAATATAAGAGAGTCATTGGATGTAATGTATAACATGGTTACTATAGTTTAAAAATTTTTATAACTAATGTTGGTGATGGATATTTACTAGATTTATTCTGGTGATCATTTCCCAATGTATGCAAATATCAAATTATTATATTGATACCTGAAACTAATGTTATACCTTTTTATATCTTAATTTTTTTTTTACAAAAAATACTTGTGTTGGAGTTACCACCGAGGCACAATGGGATCAGTGGCATCTCTGCAGTGCCAGAATGCAGATTCCATCCTTGGCCTGGCACAGTGGGTTAAGGAATCCAGCCTTGTGGCAGCTGTGGTGTAAGTCGCAAATGTGGCTCAGATTTTATCCCTGATTCCATATGCTGTGGAGTGGCCGAAACAAAAAAACCTGCATACAGCCATGACAGATAAAAATACGAAATATAAAAATATAAATATCCTTAAAAGTTTATATGTTCTCTCCTTATCCCATCTCCTCTCTAGAGATAAATTCTTTCTAGAATTTTGAGTTTATCATTCTCTTGCTTTTATTTATAGCTTTTCCATAAATTTTAGGTGTCATCAATATATTGCTTAATTTTGCATAGATTGAAATCTTATGTAAAGTGGATTATATCAAATCATGTTTATTATGACTTTTTTTAGCTTTTTATCCTAAGTGATTCCTGCAGCTGCATAACTCATATATTTCAACTTCTGAATAGTGTTACACTGTATGAATAACTTGCAATTACCTAACTGCTTACCTCTCACTAGAAATTTGAATTATTTCTATATTTCTATCCCATGCAATGCCACTAGGATTGTTCTTAAACATATCTTCTTGAGCTTATGTATTAATTTCTCTAGCAGGCATTTGTATTTTTCCATCTCTATCAAAAATGTTAAATTAGGAGTTCACATTGGGCTCAGTTGGTTAAGAATCAACAGTGTCTGTGATGATGCAGATACATTCCTTGGCCTTGCTCAGTGGGTTAAGGATCTGACATTGCTGCAAGCTGCAGCGTAGGTTCCAGATGTGGCTCAGATCTGGCTTTGTTACTGCTGTGGCAGAGGCCAGCACCTGCAGCTCCGAGTCAACCCCAGGCCCTGGGAACTTCCATATGCCACAGGTGTGGCTGTAAAAAGAAAAAGAAAATAATGTTATTTTCCAAGTACCAAACTGTACTCTCCTAGTAGTGCGTAAATTGCCCTCTTGTATTACATTATTCCTAGGACTTAGAATTATCAGAATTTTTATAAGCCTGTAGTAGGTTTAAAAAACTCATTGGAAATTTAATTTATATTTTTATGTTTATTATTGAGTTTGAGCATATTTTCATATATTTATTGGCCTTATAATTTTCTTCTTCTGTAATGTGTCAGTTCAAGTGTATTTATTTGCTAACTTATCTGTATTTGTGTTACTTTCATCTGGATTTCCAAATTGCCCCATTGTGAAACACATTTTTGTTGGTCTCTGCCGGTCTTAGTGTGGCTGAAGCACTTTAAAATAATACACACTCCATTCCTTCTCCCCCCACCCCACAATTTCTTTTTTTTTTCAGAAATGAGTTTCTATTTCATTATCTTTTTGTATTACTTTCTTAAAGCACCTATCACATAACTTTACATAATACATCTATTTGTTCTTTATACACTTTTGATAAAACCCCCACCAAGGCAAGAATTTTGCTTTAAATTTAGTACTGTGTGATCATTGACTAGAAAGAAAGCTGAAATATGGCATGTGTAAAAGTATCATTCACTGTTGAAAAAATAAATGTATTGGAGTAATCATTTTCCTCTATAGTACCCCTTCCCCCTCTTTAAAGAAATAAACAGCAAATAACTTTAAAAAACATGATATTACTCAAAATAGTTTAATGGTAAAAGCAACATGTTTGTGATTTATAGTCATAAAATCTTAAAATCCTTCCCAATCATATCAAACTTCCACTTTGAAACTCCTGTATAAAAATTGAGCTAATGATTATTCTTAAAATTGTACTGTGAATCTCACATAGGAATGTTTACAGCTGAAGATCTACAAAAAGACAAATTCTTTCCTAGTGTTGGGTTTAATCAAACACAACTTTTATCAAAAATGTTCTGTTAGAAGATGTTTGTTGGAATTACATTAAAAGAAAAATTATAAAAAATGTCTTTAATCTGTTTAAAATATTAAGTAGAATCCAAGATAGAGGTGAATAAAAATAGCCCTTTTTCTGAATTTGCCTTGCAAAATTACTGGTCTTAACATTAGAAAAGGGAGAAATTTTAATCATAGTTAGAAGTCTAAGGCCACATAAAAGTCAAATCAAATAAATGGAACTGTGTTTAATGCTGCATCAATTTAGATAGCTTTATTATATCATTTCAAGGTTTTGTTTTATAAATCAGAATTATTTGTCAAATCATATCAAAGATATTGGCTATGAATTCCCTAAAGAAGTATTTACCAGGCTTTTAATGAATGCAAATAGAGTTACCTCTATATCGGAAACGTTTTCTGTTAGAGCAATTGTTTCTCTTAGAAAGCCTGCGCTGTTATTAGATTTGCTATAAGAAAACGGTTCAAAGAAAAAAAGTCAAGTAAATTATGGATTCTTGATAGGCTTATAAAGATTATAAAGTAATGTTCCTTTTAAGTGCAACCAATTTATGTAAATCTGTGGAATTTTCCAGCTATGGCAATTTTATATCTACAAAAAGATAATTCTTTACAATTATCTTTACAATTGCAATTCTTTACAATTTTATATCAATTGCCATAATAAAATTGCTTATTTTGAAAATTACCAAAAACATTTTCTTAAAAGTCACTTCCAAAAAGCTGACCTAATTAAATCAAACAATTACCTTAGATTCAAGTTTTTATTAAAAAATAAAAAAATATAATATACTGTTTTCTTAGTAGCACTTTGGTTATTTATACAGCTGTTTGCTTTTCAGCACTTCTTTCATCTTTACATGGTTGGAATTTTTTAGAGGATTTAGAGGTGTTTCATAAGCTTTATAAATCATATGCCTTTATGTTTTTGTTTTTTCCTAATCACTATTCAGCAAGTAGTTTTAAAACTCCAGAAATCTGTTTTCTAGATTATACATCAGAGTGCTAAGCAATCCATTTCTGGTTTATGATCATTAACTCATATGTTCAGTGCCATTCCCCATCTCATCTCATGTTTGTTGAAGTCACCTATCATCATAAATCAAATTAACAAACAAACTGAAATTATGAAGGATTGCACAAAGCAGTTCTGCATTGCCAGTATCCTACACTTGCTTTATTTTTAACCAGTCCATCAAACTGAAAATAGTCCAAAACATGTTTATCATTTGTCTCCTCTGCTACAATAAATTTCTTTTCCGACTTCCCTATTTCAGGTGATGGCACCACCGTTCGTCTAGTCATACACGCTAAAAAAATTGTGCATATAATTTAACCCTCCCTTCTCTTTAGCTAGTGTATGTCACTTAACACCATCTTTTGTGTACTGAAATTCAGTGAAGTCACTCAGTTTTATTTTATTACCTCTATAAACTTACTTAAATCCCTTCTTACTTCTCATTTTCTCTTTTACTAGAAAACCCTAAAACAGAGTCACAGCTTCCATTGTCTGGCCTCCATCCATCTTTCCTTTCAGATAATATCCCCAATATCCCTAAGGCTCACCCTGACTATGTAATCACCCTGATCACAGACTCCAACAGCTTCTCTTTACCTCCTAAAAAGTCTACATCATCAACATTTGCTTCCAGTAAGAAGAGAGAATAGAGTTCTTATGGATACCACTATAGTAAATTCTAAGATCTAAGAGGAACTAAAGGTGGAAAAGGGTCATTTGTCAGCTATCCAAGAGCAATGCAAAGAAAACTAGGAAATACACACTAGCAACTTTTCTGTGGATATTTTTCTTTTTTTGGATTCCTTTTATGAAAACCCCTTCCTATTTTAGAGGCAATTCTTTACAACGTGAGTCTCTGGAAGAGGCTGGGCATTTACTCACCATGACAGTCCAAGAAAGATATTTTCTTGCCCTAAATCTTCCAAGCCAAGGTAAAGGCAAGGAACCCAGATTCAGCCAATTAGTTATAACCACTTAGAAATGTGATTCTTAAAGTTATGTCATAAGGAAGAATGGAAGAGGAGTTTAAATCTGTAGCAGTAATAGCAATATATAGCAATCTCTACACATGGTCACTGTAAGAGTGGCCTCTGTCCACGGTGATGCTATAGCCAGATTGGTGGAGCTTTTTGTTTGCTTTTGCTTTGCCTAACTTCCACTGGTTCTTGACCATTTTCAAAATACACTTCTCAAAGTTTCTTGCCAACTTTAGGGGCTATGCAAAAATGTTTCCAATAAAGTATTCTCTGCATGAGAGAAGGGGGTCAGTATCCAGAGACTGAACCAAGCACCAAAACTGGACAGAAAGGAGAATTTCCTCAGGAAAATGTGTGGATTATGATTTGGTAAATCTGACCTGTGTGTGTGTCAGAAGGCAGAAGATCCTACTGGTATTCAATGACTGAAATCTAGCATCAGAGGGGAAACAGCTGATTAAATAATTACCTATAGTCACTTCAAAATGAATTAAACAAAAGGTTTTGGGATTCTGCAATAAAAAGTATAAACATTAAGGGGGCTATGTGCATTTCATGAACATGGAATGGAATGACTTCTAACAGTGAGTCAAATTCTGACTATGGTAATAGAATTCATTCCTACTCCAGCCCCAGTAGCAAAAATCAGAATTTGATTCTTCAAGTTATGAAATTAAAACATCTGTTGAATCATGACCTCTCCATATCTCTTATGAGAAGTTTATGGTGTTCATTAGGACACAGACCACAAACACTGCAATGGAGATAAACATGAAAATTCAAAGAGTATGAGAGCAACCCTAACACCCAAATCCCAGTGAATTCTGCTGGTCAGACTAGTAAAATTCTTATATCTATGTGGCATAGTAACACCATTTCTAGAGGTATTTGTTTCTTTGTTTTTGGTTGTGAGCATAGCATGCAGAACTTCCTAGGCCAGGGATCGAAACTGTACCACAGCAATGACAATACCAGATCCTTAACCAGGTAGGCCACCGAAGAACCCCAACTTTAAATATTATTTTAGAAAGTTAGTCTTCCCCACTATTTTAGTGTCAGACTTATATATCTGGAACCACATTCCAACTTACCCATATGGTGGCCAATTGCAAAGTCAAAACTTGCAGACAAGGCCACATAAAAAACTGCAGGACTTTACTAATTTTCAGCAAGAAAAACCTGCGTATATTATCTTAGAATGGATTCTTTAAAATGGATTTAATTTTTGAGGGGTGTATTCTTCATTTGATATATTTTCATTTATAGATATAGGATATTTAAAATTTTTTGGTGCATTATGGAAACCTGGACTCAGGAGCATGGTATACTAAATGTAGTTAATAGTATATGGCATAATATGAGGTAAAGAATTCAAAAATTTCCAGAACACTTTAATTTTATAAATGTATGTATGTAAAAATATATGTTGAGCTTAGGTAGTAAAAAGGTAGACCTAGTGGACACACATCCTGCATTTAAAACTTTTGTTTTTTGGAGGAATGCTTCATTTTCTAAATATTGACACATAGGATCTAACTTCTCACTACTGTATTGAAGATGAGAAAATAACCTATGATTAACCATTTTTGATTTTGTATAACTTTGAGTCTGAAGTGAATAATGCAAAGAAAAATGGACAGGGGAATAAGACTCAAGGCAGTGTTGAACAGTAGCCATATTCACTGTATCCAGCATAGAGGTTTGTGTAAGTTTCTGGGGACAGCAGGAAGTAGCAGAGTTCTGGTGTGTTCTATCTCCACTAGTCCCTTCCTTCTCTCAAACCTGACTCTTGATACTATTTTGTTGTTCTTAGTCTGTGATATTTCTCAAATCTTTCCAAAAAATTATACTTTCTAAGTTAGCCCCTCTCACTTGTGTAACATGTCATCATAAACTATCATTAGTTCAAAGTTCAAGAAGAGATTTTGCATATCCATTGTAGTCTACTTTAGGTGTTAGAAGTTCCATGGGGAACTCATTCTTGGGAATGAAGCTGAGAAATCATTCTTTTATGTGCAGAACAGTGATGGAAGATGTGTTAGCATCAGGGTCATTCCATATATTTTATCTGAAAAAAAAAAAAAAAAAAAAAAAGCAGAGAAAGCCAGAAAGAGGGCTGAGGCCTCAAAATGGGCTGACACTAACAAGGAAGTTGTCTTAGATTTTTTTTTTTCTATTTCCTCACAGTGTACTTATTATTTTCCTAGATAGGGATAAAGCAACCCTGTCTTTGAAAGTGTCAAGCCAAGCAAGTCATATAGGTGACCTGGCTATTCCAGAATAGTCAGAAGTTTGAGGAAAGCAAGAGATATGTGATATGAAGGTGGATTTCAGAGTGAGACTCAGATTCGATATTGCTAAAAGTTAGTGATCTCAGGAAGGAGGATCTTGCAGTGTCACTCCTTGTTTCTAGCTGAGAGATTACAAAGAGAGCAAATGGCTGTGTATTCAATCTGAAATTTGGGCTTGATATGATGTAGGCCATACTCTGACATTCATTCTCCTATGTTAGTAGTTCAGTTTTCTACACATGCCTTACTCTCCAGTCAAACAAGAATTTTTATGACTCCTTGAATATTATGTATACATTCCAGATGCTGGCATTCATTCATTTTTATTAACACTTCCTTCCTTCATTTATTTATTTGTTGGTCTTTTTAGGACTGCACCCATGACATATGGAAGTTCCCGGGCTAACAATCAAATCAGAGCTGTAGCTGTCGGCCTATGCCAAAGGTACAGCAAAGCCAGATCTGAGCCGCACCTGTGACACTCACCACAGTTTAGGGTAATGCCAGACCATTAACCCACTGAGTGGGGCCAGGGATCAAACCCGCATCCTCATGGATACCAGTTGGGTTCGTTACTGTTGAGCCATGACAGAAACACCAATACTTCCTTTATTCAGGAAGCATTCCCTTTGTGGCTTTGTCTACTAAAATCCTATCAATCAAAGCCAAGTTCAATGGTAAATTCTTCCACAAAGCATTAGCTCATCTGCTTAGCTAGAATTTCTTCCACTACTAAATACTCTCAGCATTTGCAGTAGGAGGAACACTGTGGCCCTGGTTTAAGTGGCGGGCTGAAATTTATTTATGAGTAGCAGAAATCAATCAAGGCAGGGGAGAGTCCTGGATTGTGGATTAACATAAGTACATGCCTCACCCTGACAGTGACAATTCAGATAGAAACCTCAGCTCTGGGCCTTTTAGCTGGATCCTTGCACACAGGCTGAGGAAAGAAGGCTAAAGCCAGGTGTGGATGAAGCATACAGAGGCATCCAAGCTAGGAGCACCATTTATTTCTTTCATCTCACTAGTAAAGGGAAACTGTTGCCATTCTCCTAAGCCTACTTCTCCAGAAGAAAAATAGGACAGGATATACACACACATTATTAGTGCTTGCACATGGGAGGGGTGGGGTAGGCAGAGATTGAGAATATAGCTCACTTGGTATATTTTTTATCACTACTACCACGTAAGTTATAACGGCAAATAAAATGTCTCTTTCCTTTGGGTCTTCCCACAAAGCACAATACTATGCATGTAGGAGAAACTTAGCAAAACCTCTTTAAGTAAATAAATGAACAATTACCACTATAAAATATCTGTATATACAGATTATCAATCTGTTCAATTCCCCCATATTTCCTCTTTTAACATCTAATGCTGCAATCCACAGAAATTATTTCTCATATCAATTTAGATTAACTCTCAGAAAAATATCAGTCCAGTTCTTCTTACCCATATTATTTCTATCCATCAGTATTTTGATGCACTTCTGTAGCAGAGCTAACTTTTCTTAAGTATACATTCTATCACATCAACAACAAAATCAATGGTATTATGAGTGACTTCCACCATATTTCTGTAAATTCCTGGGAATTGGTAATTATAACACATTTCACACTTTAATGTAATAGAATCCCAGACACTAGACTCAGTCACTATGGAAACTGTCTTCACACACACACAAAAAAAATCTAAATGTATTAAATAAAAATTGCACCTTAATTTTTGTATGCTTGGATTTGAGGGAAATAAGTGAACCAATGAATGCTTATTTCTAAAGTGCATACCTTTGAAAGTGTAACACACATAATCATCTTGATTGATTTTGCTACAGGCAATTAATGTTGAAATGGTCATCATGATATAAAAAGTGATTATTAAAAAATCAAGTCTGTATCAGAGATAACAAAATATTGAGAAGATTGCAAAGAACCATATTATAAACCCATGAAAATTAAACATTAGAGAGTAAGAATTTTATTAGACCTTATGGATATATACAGCCCAAGTATTAATTTAAATTTAAATGTATTTTTACAGAAAATATTTTGAAATAATAAGTTTTCAGAAGATGATTGATAATATATCTAGTTGTTGATATATACCAGAATTGTCCCATTTCTACTTCAGTAGTTAGTTATTATATGTAAATTTGAACTTTACTGCAGATTCTATTTCAACCTACCTCAAAATACTGTTGATTTTTAAATTATATCTAAATCCAATTTTCTTATTTATATACTCATTTAAATGTACTTGGGTATATTTAATTGTATTTAAAAGGACTTAAAATGAAATTCCCTGTGTGCTAGGTAGTGTGTAAGGTAATTGAAAAGATCAGTGCTCTTTCATCTAATCCTTGCAATAAGCCTGTATGAAAAACTTCAATTTCAAAGCAGTTGAATTACTTGCCCAAAGTCAAACAGCTTGTGACATAATTTAAAATTATATCCTATAAAAATCACATAATTTTTGAATATATTTCTGTAGATATTTTATATTTTACACATACATTGTATATACACATATATAGAAAGAGAGAAAAAATTCACTTATCCAGCATCAAGGAAATTTCTTATAAAAGAATTTTCTGGAAATAAAGTTTAAACCTGTAAGTATGAAGATGTTAGTTTCACAACTTTCGTGAAAGAGTTTTAAGAGATCCATTGGTTGCTCTTTTACAGCCCTATTAAATAGTGCATAATAAAATGTGTGCATCTTTTTTTGATGGCTTGGGTCACCGACTTGATCATGAGATTTTGTAAGGAGAAGTAACATCATCTTGCATTCAATGCCATTGAAGTTTTGTCCTCACTCTAATGGGACCTGGACTATTACACTTGCTTTTTATATTTTTTTGACACTTTATTGATGGTTCAACAGCTGTTTCTATTAGTTTTGAGTGTGCCTGTTTTGCTCAGATGCTTTATTTCTGCATGTCCAGCAAGTTCCTTGGAATTTGCAGTATTCAAAAACATGATTATGCTTGCTTTTAATTTTTTTTTATTTTATGATTTTTATTTTTCCATTACAGTTGATTTACCATGTTCTGTCAATTTCTACTGTATAGCGAAGTGACCCAATCATTCATACATATATATGTGTGTGTGTGTGTATACACACTTTTTCTCACTCACACTAGCTTTTTAAATTACATATGAAGTGTAAATTAGGTAGCCACGTGTGAGGGCATAAATGCCTCTTAAATAAAATTTCTTCAGTCCAAGGTATGCTCTTCAGTGCAAGACCACTTTCATAGTCAATTTACCTACATCTTCAATCATTCACTCACAAATATCTAATGAGCAATTACAGTTATGATGTCCCAGAAACAGTCCCAGGTGCTAGAAGATCAGCTGTGAATAAAAACAGGAAAATGTCAAGAGCCTTAAAAACTCTTATTCTTTGGTGAGAAACTGGTAAAGAAATTATTGAAAAATGTTTCATGAGGATAAATACTATTGGAGAAAAATTGCCTAAGGAAGAAGGATAGGGAACATTTTGGGAGGAAGGGATGCAATTTTAGATTGAATGTTCAGAGAAGGCCAGAGAGAAGGGGGATATCTGAGGAAAGAGCTAAATAAAGGTACAAAAAAAGGAGTTTGTCCTCAGATCCACCGCTCAGTCTTTCCCTGGTCTCCTCTGTATTTCAGGTATTTTGATTTGGGCCAGTGGTGACTAAATGATTTGGCTAATGGGCAGAATTCAAGAGTAGGTGCAAAGAGGAAGACAGGGTTCCCCACTTCAAAACTCTCTGTTTTGGGCAGTGCCTCCGGCAATTGTCTTACTTCTGTGGCTCTAACTCCCAGTGGATAGGCTAACTATAGTTCAGGATTCTTCTGGTTGATTCCAGGATGTAAGTTCTGATAATAATGTCTCTTTCCTTGGTCTCTCTTGCCCAGGGAAAGACGATTTCCTCCTGTTGCTAACCCATATGTTCCTACCACTTCCATCACTTGTAAAACCAATTCCATGTATTAATTCTCCTTCCTCAAAATATTTAAAATGCTTTTAAAAATACTTTTGCAAGTTTATAAATAATATTTAGACTCTGATACTAAAAAGAAAGCAGGATTTGTAGCCATCTAGGTAAAGATCATCCTGGACCTGAGAATACCAAGTTGAACAATCTAGGAGAGAGCTGCCAGAAGTGCTCATGACACAGCAAAGGGGACAGTGTGGCTGCCATTTAAGGAGAAGAAGAGTCCAGAGGTGGTAAAAACTGGGCCAGAGAAGACAAGGGATTGAGAATGCAGCACATTTTTCAGAATATAGTTCGTCATCTTTCGGGATTATGACTTTAGAATATATGGAAATTTATCAAAGTTTTTTAATTGGGGGGTGAAATGACCTAATTTTTGTCCAAATGTAATAATTTTTTTTCCTGAAAAGGATAATAGCAGACATAGAAAGACAGATTCAGAAGGTATTGAAACATTTTGGCAAGAAACAGTTAAGGCAGGAAAATTGCAGTGGTGGTGTGAGAAGTGGTCAGATCATGAGCAGATTATTATGGTTGCACAAGAAAAGGAGAGGTTGAGTTTCAAAATTTAAGATATTTAAGTGTAGATATTAGGTATGTGAGAATGAACTATGTAAATACAAATTTAAGTGGAAAGATCTGAGCAATAGACCATTTTGGAAATCACCACATATAAGTAATAATTTCAAAGCCATGAGACTGAATGACATCACTAATGGTATCCCTTACTTATTAGTAGCATTTGGGGATAGCTGAACTTATCAATAAATAAAGATTACATAACCTATAAATTAATAATACATAAAATATAGAGATTCTTTATAAATAAAACCATAGTGACTTTCATTTTTAAATATTCTTGCTAAAATAGTCACAATGAGGAGTAACACTTTTATTCAAAGTATTTTTGAACTTGCTGTTTTTTTATTTTTCCTTTTTTGTTTTGTTTTGTTTTGTTTTTTGGCTGCACCCATAGCATATGGAAGTTCCAAACACATGGATCAATTCTGAGCCATAGATTAACCTACACCACAGCTGCAGCAATGCTGGATCCTGAACCCACTGAGCCACAGCAGGAACTCCTGAACTTACCTTTTAAACAGTTGTATTATTTAAGTTACAAATTTAGCTTTTACTAAGGAGGGATTTATCTTTTTTTTTTCTTTTTTTTTTTCTCCTTAGGGCCACACCTGTGGCATATGGAGGTTCCCAGGCTAGGAGTTGAATTGTAGCTACAGCTGTGGGCCTACACCACAGCCATAGCTGCTGGCCTACACCACAACCACAGCAATGTGGGATCAAGCTGTGTCTGCAACCTACACCACAGCTCATTGCAATCCCGATCCTTAACCCACTGAGTGAGGCCAAGGATTGAACTTGCATCCTCATGGATACTAGTCAGATTCATTTCTGCTGAGCCACGACAGGAATTCCAGCAGGGACTTTATAAGATACTATATCTAATAGAACCCTTGGACAGTACCATTGGGACTTGAGCACTGAAAACTCACCTGTATTTCTTGTCTCAGAGTCTTTAAACATGTCTACTACTTTTCCCTTTTACAGCAGGCAAGTTTTCTTCACATGGCAGAAAGTATATTCACCAAAAATTCTAAATCTCTACACATAGTGGCATCTATGAGTCTCAGAAAAACAAAGCAGAGGGAAGGTGCCAGAAAAGCTTATGTTCAGTATAATTTTCAAAATCAATTTAACAGTCTTCTAAAGAAAATGCATTTTTCATATTTGCATTCATTTGATACATATGAAATTATTAGCATTCCTCCATCAAAAACATGAAAGGATAAAATAGAAGCATTAGAAACCATTTTTGTTCTACACAATTTAAAAAAAAAATGCACTTTTTCCCCAGATCTCACAAAAAGAGTAAAAATTGATGTAACAATTTATCTGCACTATGTTTAATTCAGTGTACAATAATAAAAGTTAGTATCAGTGACATTTAAAAGATACTATGTTCACTAGAGAATTATATAAGAAAAGATTATTTAGTTTTAAGCCCAAAATTCCATGCCACATTGTAGGATTATTTAGGTAACCAAAATTTAAATTTAAAAAAAAAAGGACTTAGAAGCTATGAAGCATGATAAACTTACCAGGGTATCATGTGATAATTGATTATTCAACACTGCATGTGAAAATAGATCCACAAAATAGCAAACAGATACATTCCTGACATTTATATATTCAATAGGCATTTATTCAATTTTCTTTTCAAAAGATAGCAGTATTCTGGTTTTAGAGGAAAAAAAAATAGGTAAACTAAAAAGACAGTAGATTCTTATATTGACAATTATAAAGAAAATGCACTTTATATTCATTATTTAGGAGTCCAATTAATCTATCAGTCAATGTATTCAGAATTACTTAGTACTACATAGTTAAATCACATAGTGTAACTTCCACCATCCTTCCCAACAACCAGTGCAGGAAGCAAAAAAAGTCTTGATCCTGTTCCTGCTGTACTGACTCCACAAACAAGTCAGAGCCACCCTTATAAAACAGAAATTATGTGTATCTGTTTGTGTCAACTCTCTGATTGCCTTTCTACATCCACAAAATATAATACTGAGTTCCTCTCTTGGCACACATCATCTGGTTCCTAACTCATTCTAAGAATCACCCTCAATTCTCCCACCATTCTTCCTCTTACTTGGTATGATCCATTGTTTGGTCATTTTGCTATTCCTTGACTATACCAAGCATTTGCCTACCTAAAGCATACAGACTTGCTCTCCTCTCCTCTCTTGCCTGGAAATCTCTTTATCTACTCTTGTCATTCCGCATAGCACTCAGGTGTCTGTTTAGATGTCACCTCCTCAGCATTCGGTAGTATTAGTGTTATGAATTTTGGATATTCTAATAAGCTTGTTTTTTGGAGAAAAATCTGCTACATTGGAAGTTGAAGATAAAAATAACCTCTTTTGAAGATTGTTTCAATAGTTAAAAACTATTGAAATGCACACACAAGCTTGATGTCATCATCTAGAACAAAGGTCCGAGGATTATTTTAACAAAGCAAGGACATAGTAGGAACATAAATATTACCCAATAATAAACCCTCCTTTGTTTTTAACAAAGTTCTAATTGGTTATTTTACACAATTAAGAACATTTCCTTTACCTTCTCAAATATCTTCTTTAAATAGTTATTGGTCACTGTAGCAAAATATCGTAAACTTATATCACAGGATGCTAAAAATCTTGAAATGAATTCCGCATATCTGATACATTCCATAAAATGATGTTTTAAATAAAATAGAAAAAGAAACACTTTATGTGTAAAAAAACATGCATTTTTCCAAATAAAAAATTAATAATTTTAAATTAAACAGGAAATACATAGGGATGTTTACTATTATTATTGTTATTTAATAACTCTCAGAATATCTAGAAAATTCAAAGGACCAGATCATGAAAATCTGGCAGAAGAAAATGAAAAAGAAAAGCTAAAATTGCCTTGTTTTGCTGCTTATAAGACTGCATACACAGAGGCTCAAAGAAAGCCTAGTGACTTTTTAAATTACTAAGGGAATTGTTAAGGTGACCAGTTATAATTTCCATATATTCAATTAAAAAATATTGTGTTCAAAATAATGACAATATAATTATCGTAAATATACATATATTTAGGTATAATTTATATATAACTATTTCATGTATAATTCTGCTAGTTATGACAAATCTATATAATCAACATGTATGAGAAAACATGGAGAAACTTTAAATGCATATTTCTAAGTGAAAAGGGACATTCTGAAAAAGCTACATACTATATGATTCCAAGTAGTGACACTCTGGAAAAGGCAAAAATACTAAAAAGGTTAAAAAAAAAAAAAGCAGTTGTTTCCAATGGGTGGGTGGAGGAAGAGGAATTAATAGAAGAATAGCAGATTTTTAGAACAATGAAATTATTCTGTATGATATCATATCATACATTTGTCAAGATCTATAGAATGCAAAACACCAATTGTGAACCTCAATATAATCTATCAATATTGAATGATAATGTTGTGTCAAATTCAGCAATTGTAATAAATTTACCACTCTGGTGGGACATGGTGAAAATAGAAGAGGCTCCCCGGGTGTAGGAAATATATGGCAATGTATCTCGGCACTTTCTGCTCAATTTGCTATAAACCTAAAATGCTCTAAAAATAGATTATATTTTTAAGGAAAATGGAAATTACAACACTAAGATACTAAAATAAAAAGCAAAATAAAAAGCAAACAAAAAAGTCTCTCGAAGTAAATAAAATCTCTGAAGTTAAAAATAAAATGCAATAGATGACCTGAAAAACAATGGTCATTCATGAAAGTTATATACAGTTGTCCCTTAAGTCTTTGCAGAGGGACCAGGGGCATCCAGGACCCCTGCAAATGCCATAACCTGAAGATGCTCAAGTCCCCCATTTGAAATGGCATGGAACAGTTCAGCTTCCATATCCATGAATCCTTTGTCCTGTCATTCTGTCAACAGTGAATGGAGTTGTCAAATCCACAGATGCACAACCCGTTGATGCAGAATGCACAGTTACGGAACCTTTGAACAACACAGGTTTGAATCACCTTCACTTCCATGTGGATTTTCTTTTAATTATAATTACTACAGTACTACACTATCCATGGTTAAATCCACTGTATAGAACCAAAGATATGAAGGAACTGTGGATATGGAGGGCTGACTATAAGTTATACTTGAATTTTCAACTGAGCAGAAGGTCAGTGCCCTCACTACCATGTTGTTTAAGGGTCACCTGTATTTGTTTTGGAAGAACAAGTAGAAGAAGCATGTTATAATGCAGAAGTTTAAAAAAAATCATATATGAAAGATATTCCTAAAAAATGATTAAGGTACAAATACATCTTTGAAATAGCAAGAATAAAAAAATATATTTTAAAAAATATGCAATAGGATAGAATGTGCAGAGATCTTATGAAAAATCTATTAATACTACCATATAAAGCATATTGTTTTATGTGTAATGAAATGAATAGAAGATGAATGTCAAATTGAGAAAATATTTACAATGCACATAAAAACCCACTAAATTCTAACACATACAAAGTTTCTAAAAATTGAAAAGGAATTTTAAAGACAACAGAAATGTGAAAATTATATTAATAAGCATCTCACTATAACTCAGAAAAATGTAAATAAAATGGGAATGAAATAACATCCATTTATACCTCTAAGACTAGGAAATACGGAATGAGTTAGTAACATCTGGCAGAAGCAAGGGTTGAGAAAATGAATACTTCCCTAAGTTGCTGGTGGAAATGTAAGTAGCTGCACCTCTAGAGAAAATCATCTAAAAGGAGCTATCAAAATTGTAAGTGCACATAACCTTTTTTTTTTTTTTGGTCTTTTTGCCATTTCTTGGGCCGCTCCCGCGGCATATGGAGGTTCCCGGGCTAGGGGTCGAATCGGAGCTGTAGCCACCGGCCTACGCCAGAGCCACAGCAATACGGGATCCGAGCTGCGTCTGCAAGCTACACCACAGCTCAGGGCAACGCCGGATCCTTAACCAGATCCTTAACCACTGAGCAAGGGCAGGGATTGAACCCGCAACCTCATGGTTTCTAGTCAGATTCGTTAACCACTGCGCCACGATGGGAACTCCCTAAGTGCACATAACTTTTAACCAGCAATACCAGCCATCTATTTTCTATGTTCTTCTCTACTTTGTATTTGTTTCCTGTGTCGAACTCCAAATTTTATTTAGTTTTTCTGGACCCATTTTTCCAACACTGTAGACAACAGGGGTGCAAGTTGACTAAGGAAACATATTCAATACTGAATTGTATTTAGGGCCCAAAGGAGATAGAACATGAGTGATGTCACCGGCACGACCAGTTGACTGATTTTCTATAGCATAGTTTGATTGCTTAGGTCTAGCCATACAAAAGAAACAGAGTTTGCTTAAACAATGTATTTTGTTTGCTTTGCTTTTCCCAAGCAAAAATGATAAAAGAGAAATAGGCAAATGATAATAGTAATGACAAAAGCATAATTAAAAGACAAGTCATAGCAGTTCCCATTGTAGCTCAACAAGTGAAGAACCCAACTAGTATCCACGAGGCTATGGGTTCCATCCCTGGCTCAGTGGGTTGAGGACTGGGCATTGCCACAAGCTGCAGTGTAGGTCTCAGATGCCACTCAGATCTGGCGTTGCTGTGGCTGTGGTGAGGCTGGCACCTGCATCTCCGGTTCCACCCATAACCTAGGAACTTCCTTATGCCATGGGTGCAGTCCTAGCATGAAAAATATAAAATAAAATAAAGTAAAAGACAAGTCATAAGCATGTTAGGTAGTAACAGAGGGAACTAGAGAAAAAAATGATCATGCTTGGGTCCATGGGCTAAAAGTCTTTTAAGGTCAAAGGACAGTCATAGTGGGAATAGTTAGACCAGAAAAATGTAATAACGAAATCATCAGAGAAATAAATTTCTGAATTATTCTATAATTTCAAGTTTTTGATGATGAAAATGTGTGAGATATCAGAGACAAGTTCTAACTTGGTGATGTGCCATTTTGGTCTTTCTGTCTCACCAGAATAGGGTTAGAAACACAAAATATTTTCTTTTCCATGTATAGTTTTAGAATGCAATTTATATGAAGAAGGGAAAAAAAAAATAAAACAGTCCTGAAGCCTGCCTGTGGGAGTAGGTGGTTGAGGTATGCTAGGCAAAACTGTTGTTATAAAATAGGTTAAGTAACCAAAATGTCAGATTTTTGTAAGAATTATTAATAAAGACATCAATCTCCCTCAGATTGACTGTAGAAATTAGAGTGAGTTAGAAGATTGTGAAGCCAAGACCAAAATCATGAAAAAATGCAGAGAAGTTCCTTCATGGCTCAGAGACTTAAGGATCCAGCTCCATTACAGCTATGGTGCAGGTTTGATCACTGGCCCAGGGAACTTACACGTGCCTTGGGTGCAGCCAAAAAAATAATGCAGAAATACAGGAGATTTTCCAAAGGTCATTATGCATCAGCAATCCCTCGTAGATGTAAACCCAAACATCATAAGCCCTAAAATAAATAGTGCATTTTATAATGAGGTGGAGGGATCTACTATATATTTTATAATACCTCAGGGTTTCAGAGAAAATGTTATAGGGTTTTAAGTAGTCTTAGAAAAGAAAATGAATGAGCACGGAGGTTAAAATATAATTAGTATTCAGAATTAAATGGTGAACTGGTCAATGTTTGATTCTCGACTGATTTTCACTCTGGCCAGATAGTCTTATTGAAGTGAGAAATTGCTGTCAATAGAATTAAAAACAATGGGAAAACGGAAAGTTTTTTGTCTCTCTTTAAAGAAAGTATAGTATTTCTTAGAGGACTGGTTCAATTATAATCTCCAGATTTTAATTTGGGTATGACCAATGGAGAGCTTCCAGAGAAGCTATGTTGTGGTTGCAGAAGGCAAAAGTCATCACATTAAGGCTTCTTTGGACAAAATGATTATGTTCTTTCATTATAAATACCACAGTGGTAACAGATAAAGAAAACATAGCTACCTAATAATGTTACCTCATCATATAACTAAACTCATTACTCTTTAATAAAGCAAAACTTTAAAAAGAAGTTTAGATTCCACGTAAACTCTTACGATAGAGATATTTTTCTTTGAACATACCTATAATTTTCATGAGACAAGCAACAACCCTTTTTTTGTTCACCACTATATTCCAGGGCCTATCAAAGTGCATGGCACATTGTAGGCCCTTAAGACTTGTTAAATGAACAGATTTCTAGTGATGTTGCCATTTGCCACTACTTTGAATGTGTAGTTAGACATACTCCTCTTACTTTAACGCCCGCCACTTTTCTGGGCACAGCTGAGTACATTCCTTGATCCTTGTGGAGAATCCTTAGGTAGGTAGTTATTGCTTTCTAACCTGGACTGCTCAGTCCTATAAATGGAGAAAGGTAGGTAACTTTGCAAATGGGAAGCTCACTTCGTGAACCAGCAACTTCCATTATCATTTTTATGAAAAGTAAATATACGTCTTCCTCAAATTAAAATATTGTTAATATTTTATGTTGTAATATATAAAATTTAACATTTTAATCACTTATTTAAGGATAATTATAATGTCAATTCCTAAACTTTTTATCTCAGTTTTTAATATTTGAGGTGTTAATATACTGTACTTTATTTCCTTTGTTGTACCTAAAATAAGAAAGTTATGTACATTCTGTGAACATGTATTTTATATTTGTTCCCATTTATGTTTTAACATTTCATGTTGAAAGTCAAAGGTAGGATGTTCCCGAATTCACAGTCTCTTAGGGATCTTTTGTTCTTGATTGTTTTCTGATAAAATACCACTATGCTATTCAATCTAATTTTTTTCTCCAAAAGTTTTTATAAGTGGCTATAATATTAAAGTTTTTTTCAATAGATGTTGTCCTAAATAAATCACTGAAAACTGCATGGGTTTTTACTACCACCTGACCTCCTCTTGAGAAAAAGAAAGTACCAAGACTTGATTATCCACTTCTATTGTAACAGGCTGAGAAAGTTTCATGTTTAAAATTGAAAGACTGTGATTGAATTAGAAATACATATATGTTTAAAAATCACAGTGGCTGGTGCATTGGTTCACTTTTATTTGTGCCTTTTTTTGTATATTTTTAAACCATATACTCCTTGGAAAATAAGTCATTAAGAATTAATCTCCAAAAAATATTTTTTGTCAAGGGTTTTTACTGCATTTACTGAAATATTGGAAACTCCAACCGACATCAATAAATGACTATTAAAATTGGACCAGCTAATTTTTTTTGCATGTATCTACAACTTTAATAACATTGTGGAAAGATAGGATGGAGAATTCAGTTAGAACTTGGTAATTTAAATGCAAGATTAATGGCCATCAATGGTAATAAATAAAGGACTGTAAATCAAATTAAGTGAATGAATAAATGAACATGAGACCCTTAGGACCATTACTCTTCTTGGCCAGTGATTTCTTTATATTCTTCACATTTTTAAATAATACAATTCACCATTCAATGAAATACTGTAGAAATAAAATATGAACAGAAACCTATTTGCATTTGTTTAATTCTATGTTTGTGCTAATGAAAGCAAAACATATGTTCTTCCATTTTAATATCAATATCTGCTTTAACCTATCAACCTAAACATTCTTCCTCTATTTTCTGTATTCAGAGCTGGAGGAAACATGCTCAAAATGCCAATGAGATGTAGGGAAAGGCAGGATTGCCCTTCTAAAAAGGCAAAAATAAAAATGCAGCAAACCAGAAGTTTAACTCTCCACTTTCATCTCCTCTATGAGTAATATTGAGCTAATAGAATACAGGAATAAAAGAACTCTCTTGGTGTCTTAATTAATTGAGTATTGTCTAGCAGTTCTTTTCATGAGGCTTGTGAAAAATGTTCCCTCTGGTAACTTTAAATCCATTTTTATAATTGGCATTTAGCTGTATCCTTGAAATGAAACCAGCTTCTTTTTGTCTGCCAACACCAATTTTCAGCTCAGCGGCTAAAAATTATATCCTGTGCATTAAAACTAGTAGGTCTGATGTCAAGTTGTAATAAATTTGGAAATTCTGTCATCATTTTACCCATGGAAAATTATTTTAATTTCTTCTAAATTTGATATTTATTTATCCTTTCAAACTCTATTTGTATTCACTTTTGAAAAAATATAGATTTTAAGGTTTTACACTGAAAATTATTAATTGGAAACAATTATTTGAAATACATAGGCAATCCTTTCTAAATATTTTTTTCTAGTTTGCTGAATACCTATGTATAAATTTCTTTCAAAATAGTATATAGATTAATTGAAATTTATGCTCTGTTCCTTGATAAAATCTTCATTGTAAAAGGATGTATCTCAAATGCATTTATTTCATCTTTTTTTCTGTTGTAGTTCTATAATAACTCTGATAATAACACTAACATTAAAAAACCTTCATTTAATTATTCATCCTTTATAAATTGAATCAAATTCAGAAAACCTGCTAAATTAAGAAAATATATCTTTAAAATTTTCGAGATTTATCAAGTCACCCAATCTTAAAATTTTATATTTACAAACTAAGAATTTTCCAGATAAATTTTCCAGGCTTTAGAGCATTCAAAATGCCTAGGCAATCAAATTACAACTGGTATGTTTCTGTACTCACCCCTCTGCTAAGTGATAGTGCTGTTTGAAACTGGTATGACATTAAAACAGCCCTCACAGTTTACAATTTATTTAAAGATATGAGAAAAATCATATCTAATCAAATGTGAATCAGAGTCTATATTAAATATAGCCAAAATGGTATATCAAAATGGATATCAAATAGTAACATAATTACAATGTATCATTGATTGCTGAGCTAGTGTTCATCTTAGTCTGCTTGGGTTACCATAACCAAATATCATAGGCTAAATGACTTAACTTTCAAATTTATTTTCTTGCAGTTCTAGAGACTGGGAAGTGCAAGATCAAAGGTGCTGGCAAAGGTCTAAAATTTCTAGCAGAAATGCATTAAATGTCAACCAATGGAGCTGTTGTAGCTAAATTATGGCAAATTCATACAATGTAATATTGATTAGTTAATACAATTGAAAATACATTCCTTTATGTACTGCTATAAAGTATATTACTGAGTGAAAAAAACCACAAAACAGTGTGTATACATATTCAAATGCATATCATATTCATTTATATTAAAAATGAGTATATATACTTGAAATGTATAAAATATCTAAGTAATACGTATAAAATTCACAATCATTACTAGAAAACAAGACCTAAGAAAAATAGTTTTCATTGTATGTTCTTTTCTAGCTTGCCATTTTTTTAGCAATTGCATGCATTACCTAGTCAAAAATTTATCTATTGATCTTTTTAAAATATAAAAGCTTTTGTACAGTGGCAAGAAAAAAAAATGTTAAGGCAAGCTGACTTACAGACAAAAGGAGCGATAAAAATAAAAAATACATGGAGTAACTAGTAACCATGATATACTGAGATCACCCAATCTTTAAGACACAGCCCAAATATGACTGCTTCCAAGAACCCTGACTTGGGAGCCCTGATTTAGAACTATTTATTCTTACATAAACGATAGAACTTTCTTTATACTTTGTTTTATAGTTTGATTTAAAGTAATTTACATACTTTAATCTCTCATATATCAGTTTCTTTCCCATGTCATTTATATTTTGTTAATCTTTCTTGAGCATATCATTTAAGAAGTCTTAGCTCAGCGCATTATTTCCTTTAGAAAGCCCTGTTAGCCTAAGTTTTCACTTTTTAGTTTTCAAAGATCTCCTTGATTCTTCTATGAATCCTTTTATCCTACCACATTATACCTAAAATTACTTTTTGCAAGGTCTTGTTGCCTTTTAGGCCATTAGTTTTCAAGGAATATATTACAAGCTTCAGGTCACTCAGCCTTGATTACAACTCTCTGAGATAGGACTTTTACCTATATTTTGCCAATAAGAAACCTGAAGCACCAGGTTATAAGGTAATGTATACAAGTTAAAAATAATAAAGACTGAAAAAAAAGGAATTAAGACTGAGTTAAAGCCATATGATTGTTTGGTTACACACTAAATTTCCATTTTATTGCTCAGAACTTAATATTAACTTTTAGATTTGTGGAGCTAAGAAATCACACATTCTGCTATAAAGTAGAAAATCTTTGGACTTATCTATCGAAGGAATATAAATGTTACTCCTTATCTCTCAGCTCAGATCAGCTTACCTTTGAGGAGGATAAATAATATTTTTAATCTTAGTCTACATTGTGAGCACATAGAAAGTTGCTGTGAACTAGTATTTTTAGCCTCAAATTATAAAATAGATTATCCAGAAAAAAAGTGATACTATGAAACACTATTTCCTAGATGCTCTGCTGTAATTTCGTAAAAGGATAAGACTATGATAAAATAAAGTGTAATGACTGTGTCTCTTTGTTTATGACAATTACAATAGATAGTCTCAGTTACAGGATTAAGAAAGTAACCAGAGCTCATCTCCTCCCACAAATAAACCAAAACTACAGCTACATATAGAACAACGCTCTCTGAGAATGATGGCAAGATTAGCAAAACAGCTTTTCTACAATCAAGAACATAAAGGAGACATTTTGGTGTGTGGTGGTATGTGCTGGGGGTGTGGGATGGAAATACTATAAAACTGGATTGTGACGATCATTGTACAACTATAAATGTAACAAATTCACTGAGTAATAAAAAAAATCTATCATACTATGAAACGGAGTTCAACCAGGAAGTGAATCAAAATAATGAAAAAGCAGAAAAGCTCTTGTAAAAGAATTGACATTACTCTTTGAATCCTTTTAAAGTTTAAAACTTGAAACCACTGTGAGAATTCTGAACTGTAGAACTAAATCTAAATATTATAAGCACTTAGCATATCAAAGTAATACAACAAAAAAAGATGCAAAGGAAGTTGAAGTGGGAAGAAATACAAAATTAATACTTTATCTCTTGCAGGGCATAAATAGATATTGCCTCAAGTTAAAGAAAATTATTCTTATTTGTTAAAAGTTTCATATTTTTAACATTGGAAGAATCTTTCTAAAACTTAGTTATTTCAATTTAATTTCATTTTACTTTCTTTTTCTCAATACAAGGAAAATTAAAAGCAAAAGTAGAATATATAGAATGGATCTACTTTAATAAAAGTATCTGTTCATTAAAAAAAATAATATAAAGGAGAAAATAAAGGATTTTGGTAGAAGAGTAAGAGAAGTATAGTCCCATACCACTGTCAGGTGAATAAGAAGTGACAAGTACCACAAACTAGGGGATCCTTTCTAAAGAGCAATGGGTTTTGGCCACATCTTAGGTGCCTAAATCCTGGGGTCTGGCACTGGGAGGATGACATTCTTGGTTACTTTTGAAAACAAATGGGGCTTACTAGAGAGCTATGGAAATGTATGACATCACTCTTAAAAAGCATATGCAAAGACTTGCTCACTCCCAATCCCATCACAGAAGTAGCAGAAAAGTAGTAACATTAGTACCTCAAAAACTTAAAAAAAAATAGTCACAAATAACCTAAATTTATAACTCAAGGAATTAGAAAAAGAAAAAGAAACAAAGCCCTAAGTCAACACAAGAAAGGAAATAATAAAAATAAAGGCAGAAATAAATAAAATAGAGACCAAAGAAATAATAGAGATTAAGCCCTTGTCAGGGACGTCATTTGCAAAGATTTTCTCCTATTCTGTGAGTTGTCTTTTTGTTTATGGTTTCCTTTCCTATATGAAAGCTTCTGAATTTAATTAGGTCCTATTGGTTTATTTTTGGTTTTATTGCCATTATTCTGGGAAGTGTATCAAACAACATATTGTTGCAATTTATGTCAAAGAATGTTCTGCCCATGTTTTCCTCTAGGCATTTATGGTACCTGGGCTTATGTTTAAGTCTTTAATCCATTTTTAGTTAACTTTTGTGTATGGTGTTAGTGAATGTTCTAAGTTCATTCTATTACATGTAGCTGTCCAGTGTGCCCAGTACCACTTAGTGAAGAGACTATATTTCTTCCAGTATGTTCTTGCCTCCTCTGTCATAGATTAGCTGATCATATGTGCATAGGTTTATTTCTGGGCTTTCTATCCTTTTCCATTGATCTGTATTTCTCTTTTTGTGCCAGTACAGAACTGGATTGATGACTGTAGCTTTGTAGTATAATCTGAAGTCAGGGAGTCTGATTCCTGCAGTTCCTTTTTTTTTTTTCCTGATATTTCCTGGACTACTCAGTGTCTTTTGTTTTTCCAAACAAATTTTAAAATATTTTATTCCAGCTCTGTGATGAATGCCACTGGTAGTTTGAAGGGTTGCATTGAATATATAGGTTGCCTTGGGTAGTAGTCATTTTGACAATATTGATTCTATCAATCCAAGAGCATGGTACATTTTCCATATGTTCGTGTTGTCTTTGATTTCTGTTTTCACCTTTGTCTTATAGTTTTCAGAATACAGGACTTTTGTCACTTTAGGTAGGTTTATTCCTAGGTATTTTATTGTTTTTGATGTGATGTTAAATGGGATTGTTTCCCTAATTTCTGTTTCTGATCTTTCATTTTTAGTATATAGAAATGCTATAGATTTCTGTGTATTAATTTTGTGTCCTGCAAAGTTACCAAATTCACTGATGAGATCTAAAAGTTTTCTGGCAGTGTCTTTAGGGTTTTCTAGGTATAGTATCATGTTATACACAAACAGTGATACTTCTCCAATTTGGGTTCCTTTTATTTCTTTTTCTTCTCTGATTGCCATGGCTAGTATTTCCAAAACTATGTTGAGTAACAGTGGTCAAAGTGGATATCCTTGCCTTGTTCCAGATCTTAGTGGGAATTCTTTCTGCTTTTCACCATTTAGAATAATATCAGCTGTGAGTTTGTCATGTATAGCCTTTATTATGTTGAGATAGTTTCCCTCTATGCTCACTTTCTGGAGAGTTTCTTTTTTTTTCTTAAATCAGAAATGGGTGTTGAATTTTGTCAAAAGCTTTTTCTGCATCTATTGAGGTGATCATATAGTTTTTATTCTACACTTTGTTGATGTGGTGTACCACACTGAATGATTTGTGGATATTGAAGAAATCTTGCATCCCTGGGATAAATTCTTTGGTTTAATCTCCAAAATATACAAACAACTCATATAACTAAACAAAAACAACAAAACCAAATGACCCAATAGAAAAATTGGCAAAATACCTAAACAGACACATTTCCAAAGAAGATATACAGATCGCCAGGAGGCACAAGAAAAGATGATCAATATCACTAATTATTAGAGAAATGCAAATCAAAACTACAATGAGGTACAACCCTACACTGGTCAGAATGGCCATCATTTTTAAGTGTACAAATAAAAATTGCTGGAGAGAAGGAAGCCCTCCTATACTGTAGATGGGAATGTAAATTGGTACAACCACCATGGAAAACATTGTGGAGTTTCCTCAGAAAACTAAATATAGTACTACCATATGAACTAGAAATCCCACTCTTTGGGCATATATCTGGACAAAACTATAATTCAAAAACATATATGTACCCCTATGTTCCCTGCAGCACTATTCACAATAGCCAAGACATAGAAAAATATAAATTTCCATCGACAAATGAATGGATTAAAAGGAAGTGGTAGATATACAATGGAATACCACTCAGCCATCAAAAAAAATGAAATAATGCCATATTCAGCAATATGGTTACAACTAGAGATTCTCATAGTAAGTCAAGTCAGTAAGAAAGAAAAACACAAATATCATATGATATCACTTATGAGTGCCATCTAAAATATGGCACACATGAACCTAGGTGAAAAACAGAAAGAAATTCACAAACATAGAGAAGAGACTGCTGGTTGTCAAAGGGAAGGGGGAGGAAGTGGGATGGATGAGGAGTTTTGGGTTTGTAGGTACAAACTATTACATTTAGAATAGATAGTGCAATGTACAGTTGAAATTGGCACAACATTGTAAATCCATACTAGTTTAAAAAAGAAATAATAGAATTGATTAGTGAAACTAAAATCTCTTTATATATATATATATATATATATATATATATATATATATATATTTAAAGTTGTTATAAATCTTTAGCCAGACTCAATCAAGAAAAAATAGAGGGAGTTCCTGTCATGGCACAGTGGTTGGCGAATCCGACTAAGAACCATGAGGTTGTGGCTTCAGTCCCTGGCCTTGCTCCGTGGATTGGGGATCCGGCATTGCTGTGAGCTATGGTGTGGGTTGCTGATGCGGCTTGGGTCCCACATTGCTGTGGTTCTGGCCTAGGCCGGTGGCTACAGCTCTGATTTGACACCTGGCCCAGGAACCTCCATATGCTGTGGGAATGGCCCAGGAAATGGCAAAAAGACAAAAAAATTATAAAAGAAAAGAAAAAATAGAGAGATGGCCCAAAGTTAGAAACGAAAAAAATAAATCACAACCAAATTCACAGACATATAAATAATCATAAGTGAATACTATTGATACTTATATGCCAACAAATTGAACAACCTAGAATAAAAAGTCAATTCTGAGAAACCTACAATTTTCAAAGACTGAATCAGGAAGAAATATAAAATCTCAAAGACTTCCAACTGGTAAAAAAATTGAAACCATAATCAAAAACATCTCAATAGGAGTTCCCATCATGGCACAGTGGTTAAGGAATATGACTAGGAACCATGAGGTTGCAGGTTGGATCCCTGGCCTTGCTCACTGGGTTAAGGATCCGGCATTGCCCTGAACTGTGGTGTAGGTTGCAGACGCAGCTTGGATCCCGTGTTGCTGTTGCTCTGGCATAGGCAGGTGGCTGCAGCTCTGATTAGACCCCTGGCCTGGGAATCTCCATATGCCACAGGAGTGGCCCTAGAAAAGGCAAAAAGACAAAAAAACAAAAAACAAAAAAAAAAACCTACAAAAACATCTCAACAAATCAAAGTATAGGACCAGACATCTTCACAGAATTCTACCAAATATTTAAAAGAATTAATACTTATACTTTTCAAACTATTTCAAAAAATTGAAGAGGAGGGAATACTTACAGCTCATTTCACAAGCCATAATTACCCTGATAAAACCAGACACAACAAAAGGAGGAAATTACAGGACAATACCCTGATAACAAAACCAGACACTACAAAAGGAGGAAATTACAGAACAGTATTTAACATAGATGCAAAAATCATCAACAAAATATTGGTATACCAAATTCAACATGTTAAAAGGATGATCAAATGGGATTTACTGTAGAGATGGTTCAACAACTGCAAATAAAATCAATGTGATAAACCGCACTATCAAAAGTAGAATAAAAACCACATAATTATCTCCATAGAGCAGCAAACATTTGACAAAATTTAACATCCTTTCATGATAAAAATTCTCAACAAAACAGAGTGAGCACACCTTAACATAATAAAATACATTTATGACAAGCCCAAGGCTCTTATCATACTCAGTGTTGTAAAGCTGAAAGTTTTTCATCTAAGATCAGAAACAAGACAAGTTTACCTACTCTCACCACTTCTATTTAATATAATATTTGAAGTTCTAGTTACAGCAACCCAACAAGAAAAGGAAATAAAAGGTGGTTTAATTGGAAGGGAAAAAAAACTCTCACTATGTGCAGATGACATGGTACTATACACAGGAAGATTCTACCAAAAAAAAAAAAAAAACTATTAGAACTAATAAATTCAGTAAAATTTCAGGACACACAATTACTATACAGAAATGTTTCATTTCTATATACTAACAATAAAATATCATAAAATGAATTTTTAAAATTTCATTTGCAATTGCATCAAAAAGAATAAAATGCCTGTGGATAAATCTAACCATGGAACTGAAAGACCTGTACTTAGAAAACTATAAGATACAGATGATGGAAATTAAAGATGATACAAATAAGTGGAAAAATACCCTGTGTTCATGGTTTAGAATATTAATATTGTTTAAATGTCCATACTACAGAAATTAATCTACATATATAATTCAATCTCTATCAAAACACCTATGACATCTGTCACAGAACTAGGAAAAATAATCATTAAATTTCTTTGGAACCACAAACTACTCTGAATAGCCAAAGCAACAGTAGAAAAGAGCAAAGGTAGATATATTATTTGCTATAACTTCAAACTATAATACAAAGCTATGAAAATCAGAACAGTATGATGTTGGCATAAAATCAGACACAGATAATGAAACAGAATAAAGAGTCCAGAAATAAATCCATGCACATTGGTCAATTAATCTATGACAAAGGAGTTAAGAATACAAAGTAGTAAAAAGATCCTCTTCAAAATGTGGTCCTGGTAAAAGAGAACAGCTACATGTAAAAGAATAAAGCTAGAACATTTTCTCACATTACATGAAAAAATAAACTCAAAATGATTAAAGACTTAAATCTTAAGATCTACAAACATAAAACCCCCAGAAGAAAACATAGTCAGTACACTCTGACAACAGTATTAGTGATATATTTTTAGATCTATCTCTCAGGCAAGGTGAATAAAAGAAAAAAATTAATAAGATAAAATAAAAAGCTTTTGCACAGCATAGATGTCTACAATCAAAAGAAAAAGGCAATCTATTGAATAGGAAGAGCAATTTGTAAATGATATGTCTGATAAAGTTTAATATCAAAAATTTATAAAGACCTCATACAACTTCATATCAAAAAACAAAAAATCCAATTAAAAAATGGGTAAGGAGACTTAATAGCCATTTTTCCTAAGAATACATACAGATGGCCACAGGTATACAGAAAGATAATCAATATCACTAATCATCAGGGAAGTGTACATCAAAAGAACAATGAGATATTGCCTCACACATTTTACATATATGCATTCAAAAACTGAATGAATATATATTGTATCAGTAGCCAACTAAGTGAGAGAACTTGTGTTAGCCAAGACATAAATGTTTGAGGGATTTTTTTTTTAAGTCTTATGAGCTTGTATTATTTTCATACATGTATTATTTTTACATTTAAAAGTGAATTAATTCAGATTTGAATGCAGGAAAGGAGGATATCTCACTGGCAGGGACAATGCCAAAAGAGTGAAGCAGATACCTAAAAGATTCAGATTAACAAATAGGCAAGATAAAGTTTAGAAAAATTTCCCAGGAAGTATACACTGTGTTACTATTTATCCATTTGGAATTTGGAAATGAAAATTGCTAGTCCTAAGTAGGATATATTAAGTTTGGTACTGAGATAGATTTCTATATTTTTATTAAATTAAATGTTTTTAATCTAAGTGTATGATTTAAAGAAATCTTGAGATAAGTTTGGGTTTTCTTAATGTAAATATATCAGTCATTTTGAATAGTTACATCTATGACTTAAGGCTAAAATTTCTTAAATTATGTTCTAAGTTTAATGTGTTCCTTAAATATAATTAATGCTGATGCTATTTTTCCTACAAACATTTATTCTAGAAAAACATACATAAAATCAATTAAATGAATATTATTTTAATTATGTAATAATGGGTTAGATATATGTCATGCTGTAAAGGAAAAAAATAATAACATCGACTACAATTGGGATAAGTAACTTCTAAAGGAAGAATTTGTATTCCTCTCATGTATCAATCAGATTACAACATTTAGTGTAAGAAAAGTCCCAGAAGATTTTATTTTTGGCTTTTATCTCATAAAGTATGAAATAGAAAGTTTCTGCATAAATACATGAACATTTTTGCCTACCTTATTTTAATTAAATCAGGAGTGAAAAGCTAGAACCTACATACATTCAATTTAGGAATTAGCTATTAGGAACCACATTTTACATGGTTAGTGTAGAATGTGAATAAGTAAAGAACACAACTGTTGTAATCGAGTTTGATATTTTAGGCAAAAGTACATTCTGCCTTCTTAATACTTCTAATAGCTTAATCATTACTATCATCACAGATTAGTACTCATCCATATGTAAAACAAAATGCTACATATGGTTATGCTCTGTGTATTGATGAAAATAAAAGTTCTTACCAATGATATCTTGGAAAGTGTCATTTCACAGTAAAGTATCTCATACCTTCTGTGATAATCTTGCCTCAGAGTTTTTTTTTTAAATATCTAGTTATAATTTACATAATAGTATAATGAAAACAACACTGTTGACTCTTTTTAAAGATGCATTTAAATTTGATTGCACCGTGACTGAAATATTACAACTGAATGCCGAAGATCAGATGGAAAGATCATGATATTTGATGGGGAAATCACTCATGACATTATTCCCACAATATATCTAAAGCTACTCCCTTCACCTCTTTATCAATAGGTTGGTTGTATTTTATTTTGTTAACATTTATGCTCTTTTAAGATGTTCTCTTATAGCTACTGAATGATTATCTTTCATAGTCAGTAAATTACACTTGGCTTGTCTTATTACACACAGAGAACAGAGCTCAAGTTTATATCTTTTTAGATCAATATTTTTGTTTTATATTTGCTATGTTATTGACACATTTCTATAAAAGTTTCAGCAAAAGTCCTTAGGACTCCAGGTACCTGCTTTACTTAGGAAGCATGGAAGATTTGCTTCCTGTTGTTTATCTCTTCTAACCCATAAAGGAAAACAGTAAAGTTAAACAAAACCAAGTGTGATAATAAGATTAGATTGTAAAGTTGTGTATTATTTTTACATTTATATAAGATATATAATATTTTATGGATTATGTGATTAATAAAATATACATGTATTATTTCCATTGGAAACATCAGCTAGATCTAAAATTCTCATTTTTGTTTATAAAAAAATCCTAATGTCTAAAAGCAGATTTTCACTGGTATTCATATTTCTAAAAACTGAAATGTGAACATACATCAGTGATGCTCCATCAGGCTCTATTATTCATTAAATTTAAAAATTATTTTAATAAAAAGTATATGCTGCATGAAAAAGCTAGAGAAGATTTTAGTCTTAGTCTTACAACTCTCACTGATAGACTACAATATCACTGATAATAAGTATACACCTATTATAAAAGTCAGTAAAATATGCAACCTAAATAAACCAACTCTATGAATTTAGGCCACATAAGGAATAAAGGAATAAGCTTTTTATCAGTCTTGAAAACTGCTAAAAGGCTTAAAAATTAATTATATGTACTAATTCTAAATTTCATTGCTACAAATTAAATGAAACATACATGAACACTCATTAACATGTTATATTTACAAAGCACTTTAGATTTTTATTGAATACACTGCAGTCACCTTCATATGTTAATCCTGAAAAAGTTTTTATTTTTTCCTTTCTTAAAATCATCCTTGCACAAGTGCCACACCTCACATTCACACAGGCCATTATAGTCATACTGTATCCAGTTTTACTATCACCATTTTATGAATAAATTCCATCTACGAAACTAGGACAATGTATTTTATATGTGAATATACATACATACATATAAACAAACCAGAGAATGAAATGTCTTCTGACCACTATAGATTATTTAAATCCTAGGGCCCATAAAGGATTTTGTTTATACCTTATTTTAATGGATTAGCTCTCAACTTTCCCTTGCCACACACTCTAAACACCCCATTCGTGTTAATTATTAACCACTTGTTAAAATGCCTTAAAATGAGTCTCTAGGCCATGTTTAAATGGAGAGGTAACTAAAATTTACTTCTATGTTTATAAGCTAAGAAAATTGCTTTTTAAAATATTTTGCTTAAGTATAATTATTGTCTCAGTTCAAATCATATGTATTTTACAAAATTGCTCTTCCAATAAACCCCATTGAGTACATTTAGAAAATCAGCCAAAAGTCAAATATATATATTACTTGAATAATTTTCATGCAAGAACTGCTAACACATGCTCCCATATATAAAATTTTTTAAATTGTTAAAGCGTACAAAAAACTGGTTATGTAAAAATTAAATCATTGATTAAAATGGCGGAATAGAAGGACTGTAGCTCAACCTCTCTCCTAAAAACAACAAAATTCACAACTAAAGACTGAGCACACTTCACCAAAATGGACCAGAAACCTTAAAAAAGATACCCTACTCCAGAAGAAAAAGAGGAGGACACATCAAGAGGTAGGAGGGGTGATTTCACTATATAAACAACCCCATACCTCCTGCGTGGGAAGCCCCACAGACTGAAAACTAACTGGTTCACAGAGACTCACATACAGGAGTGAGAGTTCTGAGCCACACATCAAACTCTCACATGTGGGGATCTGGCACAGGGAGAAAGAGCCCCGGAGCATCCGGCATTGAAGGCCAGTGGGGCTTGTGTGCAGGAGCGCAATAGGACTGGGGGAAACGGAGACCCCATTCTTAAAAGGCTTACACAGACTTTCATGTGCACTGAGTCCCAGGGCAAAGCAAAGTCTCCAAGGGAATCTGGGTCAAACCTGACCGCAGTTCTTAGAGGACATCCTGGGAAAAAAGGGGTGAATGTGGCTTGTTGTGAGGAAAGGACATTGGAAGCAAAGCTCTCAGAAATATTCAGCAGCACTGCCTTTCTCTGGAGGTGGCCATTTTGGGAAAATCTGGCCCCACCTGTCAGCCAGCCCGCTGAGAAGCCCCAGGGCAAACAACAACCCAGGTGGGATCACAGCCCCACCCCTCAGTAAACAGGCTACCTAAAGACCCCTCAGGCACACAGCTGCCTCCAATCCCATCCAAAGGCTAAGCACCACCCACCAGAGGGATTAGAATTGGCTCCACCTACCAGGGGGCAGGCATCAGCCCCTCCCATCAGGAAGTCTATAGAAAGCCCCCATACAGATTTCATCCACAAGAGGGGCAGACATCAAAAGTAAGAGAGGCTACAACTCTATTATCTGTAAGAAGGTCACCACACCAAAAACCTATAAAAATGAAAAGACAGAGAACTATAACTCAGATGAGGGAGAAAGAAAAAAACCCAGAAAAACAGCTAAGCCATGAAGACATTCTCAGCCTCCAGGAAAAAGACTTTAGACTGTTGATGCTGAAGATGATACAAGGCATTGGAAAGAAACTGGAGGCAAAGATGGATAACTTACAGGAAACACTGAGCAAAGAGGTACAAGATAGAAAACTTAAGCAAGAAGAGATGCAAAATACAATAACTCAAATTAAAAAATTCACTAGAAGCAGCTAACAGCAGAATACAGGAGGCAGAAGAATGAATAAGCGAGGTGGAGGACAGATTGGTGGAAATTAAGGATGCAGAACAGAAAAGAGAAAAAAGATTGAAAAGAAATGAAGAGAGTCTCAGAGAACTCTGGGACAACGTTAAATGCAACAACATCCTTATTATAGGGGTGCCAGAAGGAGAAGAGAGAGAGAAGGGGACAGAAAAAAATATTCCAAGAGATAATAGCTGGAAATTTCCCTAACATGGGGAAGGAATCACTCAAATCCAGGAAGCACAAAGAGTACCCTATAAAATAAACCCAAGGAGGAACACCCCGAGACACATACTAATCAAACTGACCAAAATTAAAGACAAAGAGAAAATCTTGAAAGCAGCTAGGGAAAAGAAACAAATAACACACAAGGGAACCCCGATAAGGCTATTGGCAGATTTTTCAGCAGAAACTCTGCAGGCCAGAAGGGAGTGGCATGATATACTTAACGTGATGAAAGGAAAAAACCTCCAACCAAGATTACTCTACCCACCAAGGCTCTCATTCAGATTTGAAGCAGAAATCAAAACCTTCACAGACAAGCAAAAGCTGAGAGAATTCAGCAACACTAAACCAGCCTTACAACAAATACTAAAGGAACTTCTCTAGGCAGAAAAGAACAAGAGAAGAAGGAAAGGAAAAAGAGCAACAAAAACAAATCCAAAGTAATGAATAAAATGGCAGTAAGAACATACGTATCAATAATTACCTTAAATGTGAATGGACTAAACGCCCCAACCAAAAGACAGAGACTGGCTGAATGGATACAAAAACAAGACCCATATATATATGTGCTGTCTTCAAGAGACCCACTTCACTTCTAGGGACACATACAAATTGAAAGTGAGAGGATGGAAGATAATATTTCATGCAAACGGGGATCAAAAGAAAGCTGGAGTAGCAATACTCATATCAGACAAAATAGACTCTAAAATGAAGACTGTTTAAAGGGACAAAGAAGGACATTACATAATGATCAAAGGACCAATCCAAGAAGATGATATAACAATTTTAAATATCTATGCACTCAACACAGGTTCACCACCATATATAAGGCAATGGCTAACAACCTTAAAAGGAAAATCGACAATAACACAATCATAGTGGGGGACTTTAACACCCCACTTAAGGCAATGGACAGATCAACCAGACAGAAAATCAATACCGAAACACAGACCATGAATGAAGCATTAAACCAGATGGACTTAATAGATATTTATAGGACATTTCATCCAAAAGTAACAGAATACACATTCTTCTCAAGTGCACATGGAACATTCCCTAAGATTGATCACATCCTGGGGTACAAATCCAAGCTTGGTAACTTTAAGAAAACTGAAGTCATATCAAGCATCTTTTCCAACCACAATGCTATACGACTGGAAATCAACAACAAGAAAAAACCTGCAAAAAACAAACACGTGGATACTCAACAACATGCTACTAAACAACCAATGGATCACTGAAGAAATCAAAGAGGAAATTAAAAAATACCTGGCATCAAATGACAATGAAGATACAACACTCCAAAACCTATGGGATGAGCAGAAGCTGTTCTAATAGGAAAGTTTATAGCAATACAAGCCCACCTCAGGAAACAAGAAAAAGCTCAAACAAGCTAAATTTATATTTAAAGCCGCTTGAGAAAGAAGAACAGACAAGACCTAAAGTGAGTAGAAGGAAATAAATCATAAAGATCAGAGCAGAAATCAATGCAATAGAAACAAAGAAAACCATAGAAAAGATCAATGAAACGAAAAGCTGGTTCTTTGAAAAGATCACCAAAATTGATAAACCCCTAGCCAGCCTTATCAAGCAAAAAAGAGAGGACTCAAATCAATAAAATTAGAAATGAAAATGGGGAAGTAACAATGGACACCACAGAAATACAAAGGATCATAAGAGACTACTATATGCAACTATATGCCAATAAAATGGAAAACCTAGAAGAAATGGACAAATCCTTAGAAAAATACAACCTCCCAAGACTAAACCAAGATGAAATAGAAAAGATGAATGGACCCATCAGAAGAACTGAAATTGAAACGGTGATTAAAACACTTCCAACAAACAAAAGTCCAGGACCAGATAGCTTCACAGGCAAATTCTATCAAACATTTAGAAAAGAGTTAACACCTCTCCTTCTGAAACTATTTCAAAAAATTGCAGAGGAAGGGATACTCCCAAACTCATCCTATGAGGCCACCATCACCCTGGTACCAAAACCAGACAAAGTTACCACATAAAAAAAGAAAACTACAGGCCAATTTCACTGATGAACATAGATGCAAAAAATCTCAATACTAGCAAACCGCATCCAACAATACATTAAAAGGATTGTACATCATGATCAAGTGTGATTTATCCCAGGGATGGAGAGGTTCTTCAATATCCACAAATCCATCAGTGTGATATACCACATTAATAAACCAAAGAATCAAAACCATATGATCCTCTCAACAGAGGCAGAAAAAGCCTTTGACAAAATCCAACACCCATTTCTGATTAAAAACCCTTCAGAAAGTGGGCATAACAGGAACCTATCTGAACATGATAAAGGCCATATATGACAGTCTGACAGCAAACATCATTCTCAATGGTGAAAAGCTGAAAGAATTCCCACTGAGATCAGGAACAAGACAAGGATGTCCACTCTCACAACTACTCTTCAACATAGTTCTGGAAGTCCTAGCCACAGCAATCAGAGAAGTAAAAGATATAAAAGGAATACACATTGGAAAGGAAGAAGTAAAACTATCCCTATTTGCACATGACATGATACTATACCTAGAGAATCCTAAAGACTCTACCAGAAAACTGTTAGAGCTTATCCACGAATTTGGCAAAGTTGCAGGATACAAAATAAATACACAGAAATCGATAGCATTTCTATATACTAACAATGAAAAAGCAGAAAAGGAAATCAGGGAAGCAATCCCGTTTATGATCACATCCAAAACAACAAAATACCTAGGAGTAAACCTACCTAAAGAAACAAAAGACCTGTGCTCTGAAAACTACAAGCCACTGATGAAAGAAATCAAAGATGACACAAATAGATGGAAAGATATACCATGCTCTTGGATTGGAAGACTTGATATTATCAAGATGACTATACTACCCAAGGCAATCTACAGATTCATTGCAAATTACCAAGGACATTTTTCACAGAACTCAAAAAAAATATTTTAAAGTTTGTTTGGAAGTACAAAAGACCCAGAATAGCCAAAGACATCCTGAAAAAGAAAAATGGACCTGGAGGAATCAGGCTCCTGGTCTTAAGACTATACTGCAAAGCAACAATCATCAAAACTGTGTGGTACTGGCACAAAGATAGACATAGAGATCAGTAGAACAGGATAGAAAACCCAGATTTAAACCCCCACACCTACATCCAACTAATCTATGACAAATGAGGCAAGAATATACAATGGAGAAAGGACAGCTTGTTCAATAAGCGGTGCTGGGAAAACTGACAGCCACATGGAAAAGAATGAAATTAGAATACTCCCTAACACCATATACAAAAATAAACTCCAAATGGATTAAAGACCTAGATATAAGACCAGACACTATCAAACTCCTAGAGGAAAACATAGGCCAAACACACTCTGACGTAAACCACAGCAATGTCTCTCAGATCCACCTCTCAGAGTATTGACAACAAAAAGAAAAATAAACAAATGGGACCTAATCAAACTTCAAAGTTTCTGCACAGCAAAGGAAACCCTAAACAACACAAAAAGACAACCCACAGAATGGGAGAAAAATTTTTGCAAGTGAATCAATGGACAAGGGATTAATCTCCAAAATTTAAACACCTTCTGCAGCTCCATACCGAAAAAACAAACAGCCCCATCCAAAAATGGGCAGACGATCTACACAGACAATTCTCCAAAGAAGACATACAGATGGCCAAGAAACACACGAAAAGATGTTCACCATCACTCATTATTAGAGAGATGCAAATCAAAACTACTCTGAGGTACTACCTTACACCAGCCAGAATGGCCATCATCCAAAAGTCTACAAACAGTAAGTGCTGGGGAGGGTGTGGAGAAAATGGAACCCTAGTACACTGTTGGTGGGATTGTAAATTGGTGCAACCACTGTGGAAAGCAGTAGGGAGATTCCTCAGAAAACTAAACATAGAACTCCCATTTGATCCAGCAATCCCACTCCTGGGCATCTATCCAGAGAAAACCATGACTCGCAAAGACACACGTAGTCCAATGTTCATTGCAGCACTATTTACAATAGCCAAGACATGGAAACAACCTAAATGTCCATCAACAGAGGAGTGGATCAAGAAGAAGTGGTACATATACACAATGGAATATTACTCAGCCATCAAAAAAACGAAATACCAGCATTTTTTGCAACATGGATGGACCTAGAAATAATCATGCTAAGTGAAGTCTGTCAGATAATGAGACACCAACATCAAATGCTATCACTGACATGTGGAATCTGAAAAAAGGACAGACTGAACTTCTCTGCAGAACAGATGCTGACTCACAGACATTGAAAAACTTATGGTCTCCGGAGGAGACAGTTTGGGGGGTGGGGAGATATGCTTGGGCTGTGGGATGGAAATCCTGTGAAATCAGATTGTTATGATCATTATACAACTACAGATGTGATAAATTCATTTGAGTAATAAAAAATAAAAAAAATTAAAATTAAAATTAAATCATTAAACAAAATGTATCATCAAAAATCTATCTAAAGAGTTGGTGGTTACAGTGGAGAACAATTAGGTGTTTGTTTTTAATTATTCAAGAGAAGTAAGTATTACACGATCTAGAAAAATATATTATACAACAAAAATAAACAATATAATACAAAGTAATAGAAAGTACATTTATTTATAACTCTTAAAAAAACTCTAATTTATGCATAGAGATAGTTAGAAAGTAGGCTTACACTTTCCAGAGAGATGATAAAATGACAGGATTTTTAATATATCTTATGAATGTTAATTTTCCCCACAGGGAGAACTAACGTTTCTGATTAGCTAAAGTAAATAGCAAGTGATATGCAATTATAAGTGGTTCTCAGTGACAGCACTTTCCATTTTCATACATAATAAAGATTTAAAACATAAACATTATTGCTCTACCCACTCAGGAAAAAGAATAAAACAGAATTCCAGAATTCGGTTTGTTTCAACTTGGCCAGTAATTAGCCTTGTGCTATACAATTTAACTCTGATTCCATATTAGTTAAGTGTATTATCATGTCTACCTTGGGGAGTTTAAAGGGTATCTTAGAATTTTCAACATTCTGAGACAAACATTTTGTACTACACTCCCTTTAATTTAAAGACAAATTTATCTTGGAAATTTGTCATATACATTAGAAACTATATTTTTCAGTATTATAATGATCCTCACAGTTAAACAATGTGAAGAAAGAGATTACATAGAAGGGTCCAGTGCAGAAAAGAAGAAATCAGCCAGTTTGCATTACCTGTCTATATTGTCCAAAGTTATGATCATATTACACATATATATACACACACACATTAATTGTATAAAATGTCTAAGTCTACTATCTAATGTTACGGACATAATATTTCTGTAAGCAATACAGGCATAATAATATTACTTTCATCTCATAGATCAAGACTCTAGATTTCATTTCTTGCACAAATGCCAAACACATAATTATGTCAACCTGTGCACCAGAAAGGGAACCTCCTGATTCCCAGCTTGTTGCTAATTTTCCCGCCCTCCTAGGACTAGCACGAGCTAGAGTAGAAAAGCTGTCAGACATTTACTGTAGCAAGCAAAATCTGCATGAGAGCATCAACCTTGCTTTAGAGACAGAGTTGGTTGTCTTATTTTAAATTCCCTTCCCCATTCTTTGCCTTATCAAGTTCCATTTATTTCATGTAATGCATGCCATTAACACTCATAAATGGAGAGGACTGCCCCTACTGAACTTCTGCACAATCAGGTGAGCATGGTACTCAGTCTGTACTTATTATATGGAGCCTTGTATTGCTTTTCAACTTTCTCATGTGTATGTCTTATTTCACCAATTAAATTTCAATAATAGGAGGGTAAATGTTTATATAAAATCTGACATTCTGCCAATCATGATTCTCTTCTTTGCTGAACAGCTCTTATGGTTTTTCCCATAAAAGTTATTTCTGCATATGTCTGCTTCCTATAGACCGAGTATCTGGAAGACTGTAATGACTTTCAACCAAACATCCCAACACTTAGACAGTGAGAAGTACTACTTAGCCCTCAACAAATAATTGACAAAGGCATAAATGTTCAACAAATGCTTGTTCTATATTTTACAATTGGATTAGCCAAGCATTTACTTAATTTTTTTAAAAATTAAAACTTTCTTTAACCAATACATTAAAAGAAGATTAAAATTAGGGACATAGGCAAAAATTATTTTCTAAATTTTGGAAGATTCTGTTGAATTTTTTTGTGTGTGAGAGAAAAATGAATCAATAAGTATAATTTATCTAGAAAAAGATTTTAAGTTTAAATATCCAGTGAAATAAAAATGTTGCACTGATGATGTCTGTAGATAACTAATACATTCAAAGAATTTGTACAAAATGTGTTTTGGAGTTGGAGGTAATTCTGTGATCAATTATGACCACTCATCTAAGATCATACAACTTTTTCTCATCTCACATGTGAATAGTAAATATCAAATACAAGGATAAACAACTATGTGGTCTTCATCACCTCCCCAACAAATGGCCCTGTACCATAGGAAGTACTCGAAAAAGTCAGAAAGGGTGTGACAAATGGGGCTTAAGAGTGGAAAGTGGGAATTGGGAGCCAGAAGAAAGCCTATGAAAGATCTTATTGGTTGGAAACAAGCCAAATGATTAGTTTTGGTTTCCTTGTCCTTCATTTTCAGATACAGAGATAGAACAAGGCCATTTTCTAGTGGAAAAAAACTATCCCATTATTTGGATTTAGCAGTATATCTCTGTTGTTAAGATTTAACAGTCCTGTTGTGAAATAAAGTTGTTTTAAATAATCTTAAAAAAAGGAAATTTCTATGACTATGTACCTAAAACTTTCATTTTAAAGCCATAATAACTAATAACATAACTTAGTTATTAGAGTCTTTAAACTCATTTTGTCTCTTTAGCAGCCTACACACTTCACAGAGATGAAAATGTTGATAATAGTATGTTTTCTATAGCTAACATATTGAAATCTAGGTAATTTTCCTAAGGTGGTCCAAAGAAGTGAGACTTTTTCACATCTGAAAAAATCCTAAAGGGTTTTGCTTCACGCTTAACACAGATATGTTTATTACTTATTATTTATCTAAAAATAGACTACTAAAAAGTAGCAACCCTGTTTCTGAAAAGCCCCTACACGAAAGATAATACTAGACAAATATGAAATATTCATTTATTAGGGGCATATTTTTACTCAATGAATTTTACTACATTTATAGTTGTACAATGAGCATCACAACCCAATTTTAGAGCATTTCCATCCCAAACCCCAGCCCATTCCCCAACCTGATTCCTTTGGAAAATGTAAAGTCTCTGAGTCAGTATCTGTTCTGCAAAGAGGTTTATTGTGTCCATTTTTTTAATATTCCACATGTAAGTGATAGCATATGATGTTGGTGTCTCACTGCCTAACTTCACTTAGCATGATAATTTCTAGATCCATCCATGTTGCTACAAATACAATTATTTATTTCCTTTTTAATGACTGAGTAATATTCCATTGTGTTTATGTACTACATAATTATCCACTCCTCTGTCAATAGACATCTAGGTTGTCTCCATGTCTTGGCTATTCTATATATTGCTACAGTGAACATTGGAGTGCATGTATCTGTTCAAGTCATTGACTTTCTCTGGATAGATGCCCAGGAGTGGGATTGCTAGATCAAATGGTAGTTCTATGTTTAGTTTTCTGAGGAATATCCCTACTATTTTCCACAGTGGTTGCACCAATTTACATTCCTACCAACAGTGTAATAGGGTTCCCTTTTCTCCACATGCTCGCCAGCATTTATTGTTTGTAGATTTTTTGATGATGGCCATTCTGGCAGGTGTAAGGTGGTACCTCATAGTAGTTTTGATGTGCATTTCTCTAATAATTAGTGATGTTGAACATCTTTTCATGTGTTTCTTGGTGATCTGTATGTCTTCTTTGGAGAATTGTCTGTTTAGATCTTCTGCCCATTTTTTGATGGAGTCGTTTGTTTTTTTGGTATTGAGCTGCAGAAGGTGATTATAAATTTTGGAGATTAATTCCTTGTCAGTCGCTTCACTGTCAACTATTTTCTCCCATTCTATGGGTTATCTTTTTGTTTTGTTTAGGGTTTACTCTAGGAGATAGATCTGAGAAGATATTACTGTGGTTTATGTCAGAGAGTGTTCAGTCTATGTTTTCCTCTAAGAGTTTTATAGTATTCTGTCTTAAATATTTAGGTCTTTAACCCATTTTGAGTTTATATTTGTGTATGGTGTTAGGAAGTGTTCTAATTTTGTTATTTTACATGTAGCTGTCCAGTTTTCCCAGCACCACTTAATGAAGGGAATGTTTTTTCCACTGTATATTCTTGCCTCCTTTGTCATAAATTAGTTGACTGTAGGTGTGTGGGTTTAATTCTGGGCTTTCTATCCTATTCCACTGGTCTGTATTTCTGTTTTTCTGCCAATAACATGTGGTTTTGATGACAATGAACAAAAATCCAGGACCAGATGGCTTCACAAGCAAATTCTATAAAACATTAGAGAAGAGCTAACACCTATCATTCTGAAACTATTCCAAAAAAATTTCAAAGGGGGGGAATACTTCGAAACTCATTCTATGAGGCCACCATCACCCTGATACCAAAACCAGACAAAGATAACACAATAAAAGAAAACTACAGGCCAACTTCACTGATGAACATAGATGCAAAAATTCTCAAAAAAAAAATACTAGCAAACTGAATGCAAAAACACATTAAATGGATTGTACATCATGGGATTTATCCTAGGGATGCAAGGATTCTTCAATATCCCCAAATCAATTAGTGTGATACCCCACATTAACAAACTGAAGAATAAAAACCATGTGATCCTCTCAATAGATGCAGAAAAAGCCTTTGACAAAATCCAACACCATGTCTGATTAAAAGCCCTCCAGAAAGAGAGCATAGAGGGAACCTATCTCAACATAATAAAGGCCACATTTGACAAACCCAGAGTTAACTCATTCTCAATGGTGAAAAGATGAAAGAATTCCCGCTTAGATCAGGAAAAGACAAAGACGTCCACTACTATTCAACATAGTTTTGGAAGTCCTAGCCATGGTGATCAGAGAAGAAAAAGAAATAGAAGGACTCCGTATTGGAAAGGAAGAAGTAAAACTATCACTGTTTGCAGATGACATGAAAATACCTAAAAAATCCTAAAGACGCTACCACAAAACTGTTAGAGCTCATCGATGAATCTGGCAGTTGCAGGATACAAAATTAATGCATAGACATCGATTGTATTTCTATATACTAATAGCAAAAGATCAGAAAGAAATATTAGGGAAACAATCCCATTTACCCTCACATCAAAAATAATAAAATTCTTAGGAACAAACCTACCTAAAGAGATAAAAGACCTATACTCTGAAAACCATAAGACACTGATGAAAAAAGTCAGAGATGACACAGATGGAGAGACATATCATGCTCTTGGACTGGAAGAATCAATATTATCAAAATGACTATACTACCTAAGGCAATCTACAGATCCAATGCAATCTCTATTAAATCACCAAAGACATTTTTCACAGAACTAGAAAGAAATTATTTTAAAGTTTGTTTGGAAGCACCAAAGACCCAGAATAGCCAAAGTCACCCTGAGAAAGAAAAATGAAGCTGGAGGAATCAGGCTCCCTGACTTCAGGCTCTACTATTAGAGGTATTTTTAAATTCAACTTTTGTCCTTAGAATGGTAAAAATGAAGTGATTCATCAATTTTTTCAGATTCTAATGGAAAAAAAATTTACATGGGTATGCCTATCTCCATAAAAATTTAAAACTGAAGAAAACTTCCACTTGATTTATATCAGGAAAGCTATATGGCAAATAATAATAATAATAATAATAATAATAATAATAGCTCACATTTACTAAGTTAAGGATATTAAAGTTCTTGATTTAATGTCTTTAAAAAAATATGATGTTTTGGTGCTGTCATATTAAAATGTTGACTGTATGCTCCTTTTAGCTCATTTTTGGCAATGATCTTTTCCCTTTTCTTTTCCAAATTCTCTGATCCATCTCCATTTATTGCTTACTATCATGTCCCTCGCCCATTCTATGCTATTTTATAGGATGACCTGGACATTTTAAAGTCTTCAAAACATGCATTTCCATTTTCTTCAACATTACTCTCTTCGTTTCTATTTTTCATCTGTCTTAGATGAGTAGCTCTTAGTTTATAATAATAGAGGGCAGGAGAGATGGGAAAATAGGAGGCAACTAAATTGAACTTAAATCAAAAGAGCTGCCAAACCGATACTTCCATTATTACAAAAATTACACAGGTTAACCTTCCGGTTGGGGTCAAATTCTTCAGAGTGGAGTGAAACGTCCACTCCAGGCACTACAGTTATGTGAAGCCAGCATAGCAAGAGTAACCAAAATGATCAGGGATTTGTGTTGATTTATTCATACCCACCTATAAAACAAATATTAAACCACTCTATGGTTTTATCTATTTTTCCTCACAATTTTTTCCTCTTTCTGTTTTTTTGTTTGTTTGTTTTTTGATATATCATGTTTGGAGTTCCCACTGTGGCTCAGGGGTAGTAAATCTGACTAGTTGTTTAAGAGTCTGGCATTTTCATGAGCTGAGGTATAGGTTGCAGACATGCCTGGGATCCTGTGTTGCTGTGGCTGTGGCATAAGCCTCAGCTGCAGCTCTGATTTGACTTCTACCCTGGGAACTTCAATATGCCAAAGGTATGACCCTAAAAAAAGCAAAAAAAAAAATTATATCTTCAAGTCCGTTTTAATGCTGTATTAAATCACCTCTCTCAAGATAATTACAGACAGCAATTATAGGTCTACTTTCCATGTGATTCATAGATTATTTGTCCCCAAAGTTTATCAGTTCACTTTTAAAATTTTTATTAAAATATAACTTTATATACAGAGGGGATTAGCACTATCCTTCCTTCAGGGTTTCTATGACAAGGCATTTGCGGAATAAAACGTGACAAAGCTCTTTGTACAATTTTTTAAATTTTAAATAAATTAAAATATAGTTGATTTACAATGTTGTGCTAATTTCTATTGTACAGAAAAGTGACCCAGCCACACATATATACATATCTTTGTACATTAGTAAGAACACTATTTGTATTCAAGAGAATCTGATGATTTTTTAATATGTGGATTTTTGTAAAGTTTTAATTGTTTTTTGCTTTGTTTTGTTTTTTGCTTTTTATGGCTACTTTATATGTTTGAATCAGCACTGCAGCTGTCAGCCTCGCAACCACAGCAATGTGGGATCTGAGCTACATCTGCAACCTATACCACAGCTCAAGCCATCGCTGGATACTTAACCCATTGAGCAAGGCCAGGGATTAAACCTAAATTCTCATGGATACTAGTTGAATTCGTTACCACTGAGCCACAATGGGAACTCCTAATTTTTAAGATTTGATATTTTAAGGTTATATTAACTTTTTCTACATGGGTTTGTCTTTTCCTATGGATTTTATACTATTTTTCTTATAGAATACAATATATAAATCGCATTTATCTCTCTTATTATAGAACTAGCTACCTGTATTATCCAGTTAAGACAGTAAAAGGAATAAATACTATATAACAGCTATTATTTAGAAGTAATAATTTATTTATTTAAAATGGCATTATTTATTATACTGATAGATAAGGAGTTAATAAGAAACAGCCTGAATGTTAAACAGCCTAACATTCACTGTCGAGTTCTCAAAGCTACTGTGTTCTAATAACAAGAAACAAGCCAGGGCTGATAAACATATCAACATTTGCTTTGAGGTCAGACACAGCACACTTATAGGAACAACTATTTTATATACACACATCCACATATCATTATTTGGGCTGCAGCCTAGAAAATTTACCACACAGAAAGGCAGCTAATACAGAAGCACAGCATTTAGATATCCAATATCTAAAAGAGACCATTTACCTTATTAAGATGTAGGTTTAGAGCACAGATGTCCTTTTGCAGAAATTAAAACAGCCCAGCTTTTCTCTCCAGGAAATGGTGTTGGCCTTGCAGCCAGAGAGGATAAGATGTATACATGCTATTTCAGTTGCTCATAGAATGAAGACAGATATACCAAATGGAAATCATTTTTCTATTTTTCCTCATCATTCTAGTTTGCTTCTTTCTCTCTCCATCTCTTTCCATTTCCTTCTTTCTCTCTCCTCCCCAACATCCTTACTCCAAAATTTCCTCATATATTCCCACAAAACTTTATAGTGTTTATTTTTCTAGAAACGTTTGTTACCACAGAATACAGTACTTAGGCAAGAAACTCTCCACAGTAAGAATAGTGTAGACCCTTACAAAATACCGTGATTTTTCTCTTCCTGTTGGACATGTGATATGAAAGAACAAAACTTAAAAAAAAAAACAACACTCAGAGGTCTGGGTAAATTCCTCAAGGATGTGGTAAAATGACAAAAAAAGCTGAAAAATAACTTCTATGAACAGAAGTTACATACAGTAATATACTGCTTTTCAGGATATTGTGGTCTTGATTCAGCAAAAAATAATATGCAACCTGCAGGGCAAAACAATCATACTAAACATAACAGCATGCTGAGAAAAAGTAAACCAATGCTAAGAAACCCAAAGTTTGCAAAATTATCTGGAAAAATTTGCAATATGCCTGTCCTTAACTACACTGAACTCTAGCATTAAATGTCATGATTCCTACTTCTCTCTTTTGAGTTTTTATATGTGCTAGTCTATTTCCCCAAAGTCATTATCAATTTTGAAATGAATTTTTTTGTCAAAATAATAAATGCTCATTGACAAAAAGGAAAATGATAGATTAAAAAAAAGTTCCAAAAATAACTAAAACAAAATATGCTGTTAATACTTTGCCATATTTTACATATTCTATTTAATTTTACCAGTTTTTAAAGAAGTTCAAATATTACTGCATTTAAAGCTAGAGTCTTATATTTCATCAATGCATAACTTATTGTTATATTCACCTCTTTGGGGAAATTTAAATAGTTTCACGTCACTTTATTACCACACTGTTCAAAACATTAAATAAGCACCACCTTTAAACATTTGTTGGTTTGATAAATAGTCAGTACCTTTTCATGACAATTAGAAGAGCATACTAAAATCCTGAACATCACCAGAATATATTGGGTTATTGGCAAGTGGTAAATGCTAGGGTGTTCTGCTTATCTGCCCAGTACTACAGATTAAAGTTGTTCATTCCCTCAGCGTCACCTGCTGCCAGTTCACAGCTAAATCCCTTCCCTAGAATTGCCATCAGCCCAAGTGAGCTGCTTCACCCCAGCTTGAAACCCCTCCCCCGTTTCTGATGTATATGCATGGATATAAAACCCCAGCTCTCTGGTTTCAATTCACCCAGTTGCAGAAATCACCATGCATCGCAGTTCCTGTACCAGATCCTGCTTCATTTATTTCCTTCCTCACAGGCTGTTTGGTCTGGCTGCTATAACAAAATACAATCAACTATGTAGCGAATGAACAATAGAAATGTATTTCTCACAGTTCTGGAGGCTTGAAATTCTAAGATCAAGGTGCTGGCAGATATGGTGTCAGGTAAGGGTCCTCTTCTTGCTGTAACCTCACATGACAGAAGGGGAGAGGGAGTTCTCTGGGGTCTCTCTTATAAGGCCACTAATCCCAATCATTACAGCTCCATCCTCATGTCACAATAATCTCCAAAAGATAAATAATCTTCCTTCCTAATACCATCATCTTAGGGTTTAGGATTTCTATATATGAATTTGAGGGCACAAACTTTCAATCTATAGCACCAGTCTTAAAGCTGAGAGGATCCCCGATACACTGCCTGCAAGCAAAAACTCCATTTCAAATTCTATACATTGAGAACTGCAGTAAAGACAGTTTATCACAATTTTGGCAAAGACCAAACAATCTGTATGTAATAGAATCTCTGTTGTTTTTAGTTGGGATTTAAAAATAATTTATGACCTGTGATTTAATTAATGATTATTTATCTCATATGCAGATTTCCTTGGATTGAAATTCCTTATTAGTTTGTAACATTGGACAATATGTATTCCTCCGTGATGGAGCTGTATAACATGAATCTTGGTGTTGCCATTTGAATGTTCTTTGTTATTTGACATCTGGCATACATTGCTGTTTCCTGCATGTGTTACAGTGTCATTCCTTAATCACAGTAAAAGGCACTATAAAGCTGTTATTTTTTTAGTTTTCTTAACTGCATGTTAGACTATATTTAAGTGATTCAGAGAGGACAAAAGACAAATCCTCTTTTAAAATGAGTTTATAGGAAGATAAAAAATTCCTTAAAGATATGATGACAAAGACTTCTGTTTGAGAGAATATGTCTAAAGAAATTAGCAGAATGAGCAGGATGTGCATAGTAACATCAGTAACCTAATCACACAGATAATCAAAACCTGATATGAACAGGGGGTTGACACCAGAAATACAATACCATGTATCCTCATTACGATTTTGACACAGGAGGTAAAATGAAAGGCATTTAAAAGAAAATTAGTTTTCTGAGAAGTTTTTGTTCTGACCATGAAAGAAACATAATCCACAGAAGAAATTTATATTGAATTAATGTCATCCAATAAGTCAAACCTGCTATCTTATACACATGGACAAAGGATAAAATATGGTCACTAGAAAAGCATTAAAACAGTATTTTATATTTCTGATGCTTCTAATCCTAAAAAGTGATGATTATAGAAAATGTACTTAGAAATAAACACTTGTAATTTTAGTTGTAATTAGGATTTCTTACAGTTTAAATCCCATTATCCCAATGATCAGATTTTCAAATTTTCATGTGATTTTTTTGTTTAGAAATAGGTCAAATTCAGACAGAAAGAAACATAATTTGAATAACTCTCTCTATATATACAATAAACAAATGGAATAAACAATTAATAAAATTCTAAAACAGAAAGAGCTAGATCCAGATGAATTGACTGATGAATTATACCTAATATTTAAGAAAAAAATTATGCCTATTGTCTAAAATCTCTTCTGGAAGACAGAAGAAAATGAATACTTCCTAACTCATTCTATGAGGGCAGTATTACTCTAATAACAAAACAAGACAAAGATAAGAAAACTACAGATCATTATCTCTCATGAATACATATATGAAAATTTCTCAACAAAATTTTAGCAAATCAAATCCAACAACACATAAAAATAATTATACACCATGTCTAAATGAGATTTAAATAAATCTAGAAACAGGTCTTATGTTCATCACAAAAATTAATTCAAAATTAACTATAGACCTAAATGTAATACACAAAACCATAAAACTGTTAGACGATAACATAGGAGAAAACCTATATTAGCTTGGATATGATATGCCTTTTTAGATTCAACACCAACAGTGTGATCCATAAAGGAAATAATTGCTAAGCTGGACTTCATTAAAAACTTCTGTTTTACAAAAATCATATCAGGAGAATGAAAAATCAAGCCACAGATTAGGAGAAAATAATTGCAAAATACACATCAAATAAAGGACTATTATCCAAAATATACTAAGAATGCTTAGAAGTCAAAAATAAGAAGACAAATGACTTAATCATATTTATTGAAGCATTGTTCAAAATAGCCAAGTTATGAACAATCTGTTAATGGATGAGATGAATGAATAAGAAATTGTGATTCCATACACACACATAGAAATTTCTTAGCCCTTAAAAAATATCTTGTTATTTGCAACAACATAAATAAACCTGGAAGATATTATGGTATGTTAAGCCAGACTTATTAAGAAAAATATTACATGAGCTCACCTATATGTGGAATCTAACAAAGTTGAATTCATAGAAACATAGAATAGAACAGAGTTTGTTAAGGATAGGGATATGGAGGATATCAGGAGATGTTGGCTAAAGGAAATGAAGTTGCCATTATACAAAATAAAGAAGTTCTAGAGATCTGGCGTACAGCATGATGACTATAGTTAATATTGTACTGTATGTTGGAAATTTGTTAAAAGAGTAGATTTCAGGTACTCTCACCACACATACACACACACAAATGTTAACTGTGTAAAGAGATGGATATGTTAATTAGCTTGAATGTAGTAATCATTTCACTATGTACATGTACCATATTAAAACATACTGTGTACCTTAAATATATATAATTTTAAAATAAAAAACCATTAAAAGGAGTTCCTGTGGCGGCGCAGTGGTTAACGAATCTGACTAGGAACGATGATGTTGTGGGTTCGATCCCTGGCCTTGCTCAGTGGGCCGTGAGTTGTGGTGTAGGTTGCAGATGTGGCTCAGATCCCGCATTGCTGTGGCTCTGGCATAGGCCAGTGGCTGCAGGTCTGATTAGACCCCTAGCCTGGGAACCTCCATATGCTGCGGGAGCGGCCCAAGAAATGGCAAAAAGACAAAAATAAATAAATAAATAAAAATTGGCCAAAGAACTTAACAGATACTTTAATGAAGAAGATATATAAATGGTATATATGTACATAAAAAGGTATTGAACATCATGTCATCTAGGTAATGCAAACTGATACGATAAGATATCACTATACACCTATTAGAATGGCCAATGTCCAGAAAACCAACAACGCCAAACGCTGGCAAGGATATGGGACAATGGGAACTCTCACACACTGATGGTGGGAATTTAAAATGATACAACAAATTTGGAAGACTATTTATTAGAAAACTAAACATAATCTTACCGTAGTATTCTGCAATCATATTCCTGATGTTTACCCCAAAGAATCAAAACATGTCCACACAAAAACCTGCACATAGATGTTTAAAGCACCCTTATTCATAATTGAGAAAATCTACAAGCAACCAAAATGTCCTTCAGTATGGATAAACTTTGGTAGGTCTAGATAATGAAATATTATTCATCATTAAAAAAGAATTAGATATCGAGCTCATTTTATGGCTCATGGAAAGACATGAAGTTTAAATGTACATTACTTAATGAAATTAACCTATCAGAAAAAGCTGTATGGTTCCAACAATATGACATTCTGGAAAAGTCAAAACTATAGAGACTAAGAGGGAGGTAGAGATAAATTGGCCAAGTACAGAGTATTGTTAGGGCAGTAAAACTACTCTGTATGATTCTATAGTTGTGAATACACATTATACATCTGTCCAAACCCATGAAATGTACAACATTAAGAGTGAAGCATAATTGGGGGCAGGGGGTTAAGAAGAAATCCCTGTAGTTTCCATTCAATTTTGCTCTGAGCCTAAAATGTCTCAAAAAAAAAAAAAAACCCAAAAAACAGTCTATTAGAAAAAATGAACTTTAGAAGTTCCCATTGTGGTGCAGTAGAAATGAATCAGAATAGTATCCTTGAGGATGCGAGTTCTATCCCTGGCCTTACTCAGTGGGTTGGGGATATGGAGTTACTGTGAGCTGCATGCAGTGTAGGTCACAGAGGCAGCTCAGATTCTGAGTTGTTGTAGCTGTGGTTGGTGTAGGCTGGCAGCTCTATCTCCAATTCGCCCCCTAGCCTGAGAACTTCCATATGCTGCAGGTGTGGCTCTAACAAAAATAATGAACTTTAATATATTTATCCATCCTAACATTAGATAACTTTTGGGATAGTGTTCCTAATGTTGTTTTTTACTTTTTAGATGGAAGAAAAAAATACATGAAGCTTTATGTCTAGCAACACCACATGGCTTTTAGTTAGAAAGTGATGGTGGGGGAGGAAGACATGATGGCAGTGGTAGGGCAACAGGTTCAGAAAGAGAGCAAAGAAATAAGAAAGCAAATCTGTCTTCTGTCAGTCAATAAAAAACAAAATCCTTTTCTAGGTTTTTGGTTTCTTTCTTTTTGGTTTTTGGACTTGTTGATATGACCTCATCAATAAGGAAAATCATTCTCGACTATTAGAAAGGAGGAAAATAAACCCTTTGAGATTTTGATTAGAGTTGTTCTGCCTCTTTTATCTTGACCATTGCTGAGACTGAGGAGCTATAAAGGTATTTACCTTTTATTGAGTAAGTGTGAAATATTTCCTATCTCTGAAAGATATTAATAAGATTATAGAATCTTAAAAAACATTTCTGTTTCTGTTAAAGAATCTTTAACACTGATTTACATAAACATCATATCCTCCCCAATTGACAGGAATATTTTTTTAATGGAGCTATTAATACTGTAAACATAGTAGACTTTTTAGAAAATCCCTCTTCTATTAAATTCTGCTTAAATAGCAGTTCCTATAAGAATTCAAATTCAGTCAATTGAGATGAATCCTTAGACCAACCAGGTGGTTTGAAAATATGATTAAAAAACAGCTAAATACTTTTCTCTGATTTTATTATCTTTTTTTCCATAGAAAACTAGGTATTCCAAACTTCCTAAACTACTTATGCTAATTATCAGATGAGCTGATGTTACTCTTACACCATGCCCAGGATAGAGAAAAAGGGGGGAAAAGTATAGATACAGTTTCTACTAAATTAAACAATATTTCTGAAAACATTTTAATAATTTTGCTCAGTAATATGTCAGCTTAAACATCATTTAAGATTCTTAATTTTATAGCCTTAGATAATATTCAAATGAATTCATCAATAGGTAATAATCTTTGCATATCTGATATTGCCTAAGTAAGATAAACTTCTGAAAGATTGGTCAAAAGTATAGTTTAGAAGAGAGAAAGTTGTGCTTCTTAGTTTTTTATATTACAGAGCGCTTATATCTTTGGTGAAAAAAATGAGTAGGTGGTTATAGGTAGTCATTAGGTATGTTTATGAGCTTTGATGCTTTGCTAAAATTCTTGTGCCTAACAGAAAATTTTTCAATTACCTAGTTCCCAGTGTTCTCTGTCAAACAGTAGTTAATTTTGCTAAAAGTAATAATTAAGATGGGTGATATGGTTAGTTTAGTTAATTTGGGTAAGAGTATAATTAACACAGGTGATTGAGTATATACTAGAAATAAGAATGGCAAAGAAATACTACTGCAAATACAAAGTAATATTAATTTTGTTCTAATGAAAAGTGATTTTGGTAACAACTACTTTTATTCCGCCTCCTTATTTTTCATAATATTATTACCTATATGAGTACAAGATTTAATTTTGCTCTATACTAGCATATCATTAATCATATTGAGTATGCAATAATCAAGATCATACCTGGAATGTCATGCTTGATAATAAGTCAATTTAATAACCAGGCTATTATTGATTTTTACAAAAGCATGGTAAATTTGTATGTGGAAAAAACACCTTCCAAACTAAGGAAACAGATTTGGCACCCAGATCCCAGGACTCTAGCCCCCCAAGTAATGAGGTAATGACTATCTGACAGTCCAGGAACTTTAGAAAACCTGTTGGACCCCAAGAAAAGAAGTCACCCAAAGCCACAGATAATGCTTGTATAGAGCATTTCTTTCACTTGGTTTTTTAGCATTGTTACAAAACAGCAGATTGTTGAGGTATGTATGTATGTATGTATTTGTCTTTTTGGGGCAACATCCGTGGCATATGGAGGTTCCCAGGCCAGGGGGTCAAGTCCAAAATGTAGCCACTGGCCTTCGCCATAGCCACAACACAGGATCTGAACTTCATCTGCCACCTCCACCATAGCTCACGGCAATGCTGGATCCTTAACCCACTGGGAGAAACTAGGGATCAAACCTGCATCCTCATGGATACTAGTCAGATCCATTGCTGCTGAGCCACGACAGGAACTCCTGTTGAGGCTTTTAAAAATAATTTTAAATTAAAAATAATAAAAGCACATGAAAATTTCTTGAAAAGAACTTAATTATCTAGCCTCTTTAGTTGTCCATCACTGTATGCATAAAGAAGCTTGTATGCTCAACTCTTGCTAAACCTGTATAAAATAAGCAGACCTTACCTACGCATAAAAAGAACAACCTTTTTGTCACCAAGATTATTGTTTAGACATGATCAAAATAAGGTACTGTTTTTTCAGTTAAAGTTATTTTATTTAAATATCATTTGATTATCTAAGGCAAGGATAGGCAAAATTTTCTTAAAGTATTTTAGGTTTTGCAGGCCATGGGCCTACATCATAACCACTTAAATTAGCCATAATCAGTGCATAAATTAATGGATATGGCTAAAAACTTTACAAAAACAGGAAAGTGGTCAGTAGGCTTAGTTTGCTGGACCTTGATCTAGGCAAATGTGCTTATGTTTATCTTAGTTATTTCCTATTAAGTAAGGGCATTGATTCTGTGAATTTACGTGTTAATTTATACATTTCTTCTTAGTATAAAAGAAAAAATCAAAGGTTATGGTTATATCACCTTGTAGGATATTAAACATATGTGTACTTAACCAGCATTCTCATTTTTTGATGACTTTTTAAAAAAACTATGTAATCCTATTCCTCTAATTTTCATTTGGAGCAGATTTACTGTTAATTGGCTCTTTCAATTAACAGTAAATTGAGGGGAGTTCCCGTCGTGGCGCAGTGGTTAACAAATCCGACTAGGAACCATGAGGTTGCGGGTTCGGTCCCTGCCCTTGCTCAGTGGGTTAACAATCCGGCGATGCCGTGAGCTGTGGTGTAGGTTGCAGACGCAGCTCGGATCCCGCGTTGCTGTGGCTCTGGTGTAGGCCGGTGGCTACAGCTCCGATTCGACCCCTAGCCTGGGAACCTCCATGTGCCGCGGGAGCGGCCCAAAGAAATAGCAAAAAGACAAAAAAAAAAACCAAACAAACAAACAAAAAAAACCAGTAAATTGAAAGTAATTTGGGTACAACTTACTTTATCTCAGAAAATCAAGTTTTAAGTTTTTTAAAATTATGCATAGACAATAAAAATATTAATATATGGGTGGCTTTTAAATCCTCATTCTATTAACTATTTTAGATCCTAAAATGTCAACTTTTCTCCAAGATTTTGGTCATTTTTAGTGGTGGTATATGAGGATTTCCAAATATAACAGCCTCTCATCTCTGGAGAAGATTTGATTGTTTAAATACATAAAGATGAAAATGTTTGAGACACAAAGACTAAGGGACCAATTACTATTTCAGAGTGTATTTATCCCCTATTAAATATAATGCTAAACCTGTATGTTTTACCTGATTTTATATTCCAATAAAAATATTTTCAGACAACACTTGAATTTTATATAGTTTTAACATGTCACGTGATGTTCTTTTTCTGAAATTTTTGCAATCACTTAAAATTACTTTACCTTCTTTTAGTCTTCTGCCTTAAGATGGGATTTTTTAAAACTACATAAATAACTAAATCCTACATAGAGTATTTTTCAGGCTGTCCATGGCAGTAAACAGAGATCGTGGCTGTGCTTAGAGGAGGGCCTTTGCAGGCCTAGAAGACAATGGTTACAAAAAGCGATAACCTAATTATTTTCATACATGAAAGAGAATTTGAGCCTGTGATGCATCCACTAAAATCACTTAAGTCATTAAGCATTCAGTGAGGCAAGTTTCACTCAGAGTTAAATTGCATATAACTCCAAGCACAAACATGGATTTCTGAGTGACAAGCATGACTCTTGGTCTTTTCTAGGCAAACTTCTTTATGGTTCAAAACTAATGGTTAACTGATCAATTTTAAAGCACCTCAACATATACAACATATATTGAGAATCCAAAACTTTGTGGACTAATATCCAAAACCAGAGAATTGGTTCAGTCATAATTCTGTAATCTGTACCATTATTTATCCTTCCCTTTTACAAAAGGCTTTTGTGTTCGGCCACTTCCCCAGCCTTGGGTATGATGGCTTCCATCTCTATTACTCTTCTGCAACAACAATGGAAATAATAGAGTCCTTTCTTCAAGGTTGTTCCCCTGTGGATTGTGCTCTTCATTGGGAATAGTTTCTACACTTGTCAATCAGAAGTTGCAAAACTCGGCTACATGGGGGAGGGCAGTGATTTCTCAAAGGTTTTTTGTTTGTTTGTTTGTTTTCATTTTGTTTCTTACCTCCTTAGGCACTTTTTCTACCATGAACTCTAGCTAGGGGCAGGGTATTAAGATTTACAGTCCAGTCAAATTGAGGATTATCAGGTGCTCAGCCACCTCCTGTCACTGGCTGCAGGTACAAAGAACATCTCTTCCCTATGTTGTATTTATTCCTTCTCTTTTCAAATAGGCTGTTTAGAAGAAGCTCATCTCTCAGAGGAATTTATTGAAAGCCACAAAAAACAGTCAACACTTTCCAAAATACTGCCATTTCCCTACAGAATTTCCAAAAGCCCTAGCCTCAGAGAACTGAAAATCTGAGAACTAAGTGAATTTGCATTACATGGCAGTAAGTATAAGCAACTTTTTCCACTGTATAACTGGTATGAACATCTTCTCAAGAAAGGTTAGGGGGAATCCTCATCCTGTATTCTCTAGCAAATAAACTTAATCCACAGTTTAAGTTTTTCAATTCTAATACTACTCTTCCATCGAGTAATTTCAGAACTGAAACTCTTTTTAGTTCCAACTAACTAAAAGTGGTATAAGCAAAAATGTTATTCTTTAACTGAAAATTTCAAATAAATCATTTTGCTAGAATTTTGTCTCCATCTATCACCTTAGAAGTTCTGTTTTTTTTGGCTATATTCTTAGCAGTTTTCCCTCATGATATAAAGTTGCCAGCAAAAATTACAAACTCATGTTCCTCTAGTTTGCAGTGCCAGGGGAAGCAATTTCCTTTTCCCAGATTGTTCCAGTCTTCTTATTGTCTATTGATGTCATCAGCTTGCCCAAGAGATAGAATTCTCTGAATAATAAAACCCAGACAATACTATTCCAACACCATGAACCAAGAATCGAGGGGGAATGTTTTCATGAAACAAAACCAGAGTTATTTTATAAGAAAAGAAATGAAAACAAACAACATAGAATGAACATTGTTGGTGCATCTATGGTGACTTTGATAAGCATTTTCTCATAAATATTTATAAACCATTGATTTAATAATCTCTCAGTTTCATTAGGTTTAACACATATCACTCATAGAATATTATTTCTGAAATAAAGTTTAGATAAAGTATGATTTCTCTTCTGTACTTTTTAAAAAATGTGTTGCTTAAGCCTATATTTTTCATAAACATTTTTAGACTGGAGGTTAAGTTTCTGTGTAGTGGCATTATTTCATTTATTAATATTAAATCTTCAAAGTGACAGTATTCTGTCTTCTTACTCTTAACATAGTTAAAAGACATACATGATCCTTTTCCAAAATCATTTTCATAGGCTTTTAGCACACGCTATCATTTAGTATCCTGACATTATAAATGTCACTTTTACGTCTATATTCTAAGACATGTGTTGCAATATTCACACAATCCTTTCAGATGTGTGCTCATATATATATTCCCGTATTTTTCAAGTTGATCAAGAGATACTTCATTTTGATAGTTTGTAATAAATCAGAAGTGTTTCCAGTTTTTAAAAATCCTCATTTTCAAAAGAGAAGTAAACTGTTTTCAGAAGTCTGAAAATATGCCATGTTAAATGATGTTTCCTTTGTCCCAAATTGTGGAGCTTATGTCTGCCTATACCTGTCATCCCCCTTTTTAAGTATTAAAAACTTGAGGATTATGTGAACCCATGTTCTGATGGGGCTTGCCAGCCCTCAGCCGTATTCCAGGGAGGCATTATAATGTAACGTAAGGCTACAGATTAAAGGCCCTTTTTGCTCTTCTTACTGAAATGGTTAATAACTTGAGTATTAACTTCTTTAATGTTCTTCTTATTATATAAATATTGAAAGTATTGGGAAGATTAAATGTAATAACCTGAATAGAGTACTTAGTATAATACCTATATACAACGGTGCTTAATATGTGGTTATCTTATTATTGTTACTGTTATAATATGTTAGGTTTTTTCTTTAATACCTCCAAAATTATCAGGGATAGTTTTGACAGTTAAGGATGATTTTTCTAATACCAGCCCATTCCTGAGTTTAGTTTCACACTCTGGATATCTTCCCAAGCACATAGAACAATCAACACATATATTCCTTCTTTCTATGTTCCTTGCACCTGCCCATGACTTCAAATACTCTTGTTATTTTGTAGGATAAAGGACCCCATAATTCTTAAAACAGATAGAAGACCCTTCTATCATCTGTCTCCCTTTTTGAAAACCAATATAGCTGATATAAAAATCATACGAGTACACATATTTTACTCCCCCCCTTCTCTTTTTCCATTCACTAATTTATGGATTCTATTTTACACTTTTCTCTGTTTTGTTTCCACCCTAAATGTGGAGTAATTTTCTACACAGTAAAGGAACATTTTATCCTTACAACATTTCAGAAATAGAAGGACATTCTTTGAAGATTCTGAATTGTCATTAATGCTAGGGATTAGTGCCTATCATTTTGAGTTTAGTTATTTCTCATTACTAGCCTGGATCACCACAACTGTGCCTTCCTATCTCCCTGTATCTTGACTTTTTCTTCTTCTTCACCTATCCAGAAGTATTATTTCTAAATGACCAGTATGATTATGAAACTTCAAAGTTTTGAAAAATTGGAGGCTTTTATTTGCTACAGATCAAAGATCAATGTCAGCTGCATGACAATGAAGACCTCCATAATACTAGTTTTTGTACAGTTAAGTACCAAATGCATGTATTACTGCCACACTGAGCCAGTTGATATCCCTTATTATTACTCAATAGATTGAGTTAGTCAATGTCTGTTTATAGACACTGACAATAGAATGGGTCATACTTCAGTTATAACCTGAAGAGTGAATAGACTAGAGATACTGAGTGTATTTCAAGTATGAAAAGATGAGTTAGGACAATCAGATAGTTTGTACACTGAGGAACAAACATTGTAATCCATGGAGAAGTCTGCTAGGAAGCGATACAGGTTCTGGAGCTAGAAAGCCATCAATAACATGTCCACAGAGAAAATAACGGGAGGAAGTCAGTCACAGGAGAGAAACAAGGAGACACAGGCTTAGAACAAGTTCAGTCTTTGAGTACAGTCAGAAGCAGGCGGACAGAGAAATGTAAACAGAGTAACTGATTCATAACACTTTGTGAAAGCTAATCTTCCTAGAGACTTGTGTGCCTTTTAAAAATAAGCCTTCCCCTATTTGAGTAGGTTTTTGTTCTTTTCCACCAAAATGTCTTGACATGAACAGAAAAGATAAGCTATTCTTGGTCATACTGTATTTTCCCCCCCTGGCAACTTTTTTTCTCCCTTTGTAAAATTCCTACTTCTGTGTCAAAGCTCAACTCAAACATTGCCAACTCTATGAATTAATTTTCTATCTTTTTAGGCAAACTGATTTATTTCCCCAGAATGATCAAAGAATCCTATTTATTTACTTATACCATATATACTATGTAACATTTTACCTCAATTACTTACCTCTTCAACTCACCTATACATGCTTCGGTTTTCACAACTGTAAAAAGTGAACCTTAATGGTATTTCCTCTTAGAGAGTTGGGATTAAATTATTTGACATATGAACACTTATAGATTAGCTATTACAGTAGAAGTGATTTTCTTATTTAGACAATACTAATCTGGTAAAACCCAATCTCCAGTATTTTTTTTTCCTTGATTAATTAGTAATCAGTTAACTATTTTAATTTTTTAAAATAATAGTTGCAAATCTATTTCCTTTCTAGTAGTATAGGTGAATAGATAAGTATAAAATGATCAGTATCTATGATCAACTATAAAGTTTCAACAAAAATTTCATTGAAATATAATGGTCTTCTGTAAGATTCGCCATCAGTTAATTTTTATCCTAAAATGATAAACGAGAACTTTGTTACTTAAAACCTTGCTTTACAAATCGCTTAGTTCATTTTCCATATAGCAGAGCCAAGGACAATGGTGGGTGAGACATCTATCTTTTGATATGTAAATATAGAAGCACTCAGAGATATTTGATATAGAATAGTGCTTCAGTCATTTATTTGGAAATTCAGTTTTTATAAAGGACTGAGACAGTCTGTCATAAACCCAAGTGTACTCATGCCCCAAATGATATTGCATAATAGAAAAAAAAACAGAGTGCCATTCCTTGACAACTGAGTGTTTTCCCACTATGTTTTAACCCTTTACTTGTATTATTAGTGAACTCTGCTATTTTTTTTGGAAATAAATGTCATATTTTCATATAAAATATGTTTAAAGGAAATAGATCAGACTGATTAACTTGCTTCTTTAACATCAATCAGTTGGACTAGTGTTCTATTTGAAATGTCCCTGGAATAGCAAAATGAACCAAGCTCCCCAAATCTTCTATAACTTGTAGCAACTGGCTGGAAATCATTTTATTTAAAGTTCAAATGTAATTCATGTCAACAAACTGTAGATATCAGAGCCAGAGAAGAAGTATATTTTTCATGCCACAAACCTTAAACTGTGTGATGCCTTAATTGCTATGTTCATTAGGAATAGCTGGACTCTTAGTGGAGGCTAGAAACAGATTGAAAGAAACAGCTCACTGCCAGTGGCTTTTTATTAAAAAGGCTTTTACTTAAATATTCCTCAGAAAAATTGAAATCTGCTGGTAGGCATAAAAAGAATAATAAAATGGCCCAGGAAAAAAAAAAAAAAAGACCTGTGTTAAAAATAAGTTTTGCTTTTTGGAGATCTAGGGTAGATAAAGTGATACTTGTTCTCTAATGAAAATGCACATTTCTTTAAAACTTGGAACAATTTTGTTGTGTGAATTAAGTGGCCCTAACACACACATACACACAGAGGCAGTCCCTAACAAAGTATTACAAATCAAATGGCTTAATCAACAGAAATGTATTTTCTCAAGTTGAAGGCTAGAGGTCTAAAATCAAAATGTCAACTGGGTTTGTTCCTTCTGAAGCCTGTGAGATAGATATTTTCCTGGTCTCTTTCTTGGCTTGTAGATGTCTGTCTTTTTCCTGCCTATCTATATCATCTGCTCCATATGCATGTCTATCTATTTGTCCAAATCTCCTCTTTTTATAAGGACAGTGGTCATAATAGGATGAGACATCTATTTTATCTGATATAAACTATCCTGATATATTTACATCTGCAAGGACCCTATTTCCAAATAAGGTCATTTTATGAGAAACTGAGTTTTAAGACCCCAATGCCTGAATTTTAGTGGGACACAACTCAAGCTATAGCATCTTACCTGATTTTGCTAGAAACTTTTCACTTCATTGGCAAACACCTTCTCAGCATGACTATGTGGACCCTTCACACATAAGAGATTTGAACATTTTCTTTAAGTTTCCATTTTTAAGAACATGAATAGTTTAGAGCAAAGGTAAAGAAAATTGCCACCCATTTGGCTACCTATTATAGTTGGCTATAATAATGTAACTAAATATGTAAGGCGCTTGCCTTTATATTTTGGCATTATGTTTCTTCAGTGGTTTTCCAGTGCAGATTGCAAAACGGAAACCTCCAAATTACAACTAACTGGTCTTTTAAGAAATATGTTTTTTGATCATGTTCTCACCAAGGAAAGTCACAAAGATCTGTATTTTACTTCCACCCATACAGACTAAACTTGGTTAAGCCCTTATTTTCAATTATATACATAGTTTGTCTCTTTCCAAATACTTTTAAATCCTAACCTTTCAGGGACCACAAAATACCAACTTGTCAACCTATCCTATCCCTTGCTGTTCTTTTCTATTTTATCTCTATGTTCTTTCGGAAAATTTTTCATGAGGTCATTTTTTTTTCTAATTCTGTAATCCCTAAGGTTCCCCATAAGTATCACAATTTTTAATATTTTAAATAAGATGATTTTGCATAAGCAGAGAGCCACTGAAGGAAAATAAGTGCCTTGATACAGCTTCCACTAGTATACTGGTAATTTAAAGTAGGGCTCTAGAAAGCACAGAAAAAGATGCTGCATTTGTAACTTAGCAAAATCAGCTGTTTCATTATCTCTTGAAGAGTGAACAATGAATCTTATTTTTTCTTCTATGATAGATGTTTCATGGTATGACGCACACTTAGCTCTTGATTAATGATCTTTAATTAGAAATTACTTTCTAGTTATTTTACAACTGGGTGGCCCAAAGACAAAGGACAATAATACTCCACTGGCCTTCCAATCCTAATCAAATCTTTATACTATTAGTGAGTTACTCTTTGCAAAGTTCTAATCTAGAAAACCTACATTAATTCATTCATTCAACAAGCACTCTATGCCAGGCACTATTCTAAGTGAAGGAAATACAGCAATAAAATACAATCAATGTATAAATATATGATGTCATGTATACAAAAGAAAATTCCAATCAAAGCTGTATCAAAAAGCCTTTTTAAAAACAAACCTATCAGATTAGAAAATTCTGTTAAAAATTGAATTTTAAAAGGTTGAAAATGCCTACAGGAAGCTCAGTTGTTAAGAGTTGTGTGGCAAGGGTGGCCTCATGGATTACCGATGTGAGAATAACGTGATACATGCCCCCTTATCATACTTGCAGTTAAATTACCAGAAATTTAACTTCAACTACATATCCATAGCTATATCACTTATAATTCAACATTTATACAAGGTGTTTCTTTCCTTATCTTTAAAAACACAGTAAACCATAAAAATTACCTATGAGGAAATTAAGACACATGCACATCTCCAATAATTTTTAAAAATTAGTGTATAAATAGTGAAAAGAACCTCTATACTTCCATGGAAATGTAAGAAGATATAGGTAATAGGAACAATGGTAATAAGTAAATAATAAATCACTTTGGTGCAGACAATTAGACCTAGTTTGATATAGGAAAAAGTGGGAGAGAGAATTTTCTTTTTACTTCATAATGTACTTTTATTTTTTAACTATGTGAATATAAGAACTATTCAAAAATATTTTTCTTGGAAGGAAACAGCATTCATTATTTAATTTGATGGATGACCTTTCACAAAATAATGTAACGCATGGGAAAAATATTTCCTTCTCAAAAATAGTTATTTCCCTATAACTCAATCTCTTACTCTTATGAAATTCTCAAAATCCTATATTAAATGCTAGAAGAATATGGAATGCCCATAAATATGCATACCCTATCACAGTAAAGTAAAATTTGAAAAGTACTGAATAAATGGTAATAAGAAGATGTACTGAATAAATTAACTGATAATCACCCTAATTTTTACATGTTAGCTTCAACAACTGGTCAATTTATTTTACTGCACAAGACAATAATACAATGGAAATGTTAATCAGTCCAAGTCATGTAGCATGATTGAAATTAGCCCTGGTGCAAAGGATTTCTATGTTACTTTTCTCTCTCCAATTTTTCTTTTCTTTTTTCCAAATGTGATTAAACTATCCTAAAATCCAATTCCACTGCTGAGGGGTATCCTTCATCATTTTCCCTAAGTAGACATTGGCATACTAGGAAACACCAGAATAAAAAATAGCTGATATTTCCTTCTCAAGCCTAATTTGGAAATAATTGGATATATTCCTAAAAATAACTTCTTTCTAAAAATATTAGGCAAATGTCATAGAACTATGATATGTAAAGATGAATATATGAAAAGAATAAAAGAAAAAATGAAAATACAATAAACTTTTTCTCTTAAGTTTCCTAAATTATGTTTGATGTTCAAAACAAAAAAAAATTGTCCAATGAGGATTTTATGTATGTACATGGAGTATGTATTTAGAGGAAATATTTAAGACAATTATATTACTAATAGAAGAGATTAATGAGACTTAAAGTGAAGTTGCTACAGTTTACTTAGTTGAAAATAGGACACCAGTTGATTTTTATGGTGATAGAATTGTTCTATATCTCAATGGCAGTGGTGATAAAAGGAATTTATACAAGTGATAGAATGGCATAGAATCACACACACACACTATACCAACATCAGTTTCCTAAGTTTTGATATTGTACTATAGTTACATAAGATATAACCATTGGGGAAACTAGATGAAAAGTACATAGCACCTTTCAACTTTGTAACTTCCTATAAATCTGGAATTATTTGAAAATAAATTACCATACAAGATTACTTAAGAAGCTGACCCTATTTTCATTCTAAGACAAAATTTGTGCAATGTCTGATATATTTCTCTTCAAATTGTATATTTAGTATACTGTTAACAAATAGAAATCTATCTCCTGATTTTTATACTATGTAAAATTGAAACAGGAAGTCTTAGATTGCAAGTGATAGATCACTATGTGATTAATGTTAAAAATTTGGCTTTCAACCCTTATTAATAATTGATTTTCACTTTTCAAATTAAAAGACTCTCATACTAAGCGAAATGAAAGACAAATACCATATGATATCACTTATATTTGGAATCTAATATATGGCACAAATGAACCTTTCCACAGAAAAGAAACTCATGGACTGGAAGGAAAGAATTGTGATTGTCAAGGAGAAGGCGAGGGAGTGGGATGGACTGGGAGTTTGGTGTTAATAGATGCAAAGTATTGCATTTGGAGTGGGTAAGCAATGAGATCCTGCTGTATAGCACAAGGAACTGTTATCTAGTCAGTTGTGATGGAACATGATGGAAGATAATGTGAGAAAAATATAATATGTATATACATGTATGACTAGGTCACTTTGCTGTACAGTAGAAATTAACAGGGCACTATAACAGAAAAAATAAAAATCATAAAAATAAAATATTTAAATGCATAATATTTAACACTTTATTCAAAATAATATTATATATTATACCTGATTTCTCATCTACTTATAAAAAGGGCTTCCAAAGGAACTTCTGTTTTACTAAATACATAGAAAATAGCTTGTGTTAGAAATTTAGCATCTTCTTGCCTTCAGAGATTTCTATGCCAACATTCCTATTTACAATTCAACCAATAGAATTATTCATAGAGAAATATAAAGTCAATATACTTATTAACTAATTTTCTAATGATACTGGCTGCAAAATTGAAATGGCTTAAAAAATTTTTTTTAGGGATGCACCCATGAATATGGAAGTTCCTAGGCCAGGGGTCAAATCCTACATCACAGCCACAGCAACGCTAGATCTGAGCCATGTTGATTACCTATCACCACATCTCACAGCAACAGCCAGATACTGGACCCACTGAGTGAAGACAGGGATCAAACCCACATCCTCAGGTATACTAGTCAGGTTCGTTTCCATTGTGCCACAATGGCAACTCCAACATTTTTAAATTTTCAAAGATGAAATATGTACACAGTAGTTAAAACATTTTAAGGATTTTGTGAAGTCCATCTCTGTGTATTCAAGCTGTTAGGTAGTTTCTGACCAAGAAACAACAATCTCTTGTCATCTTAATTGCAATTATTTAAGAAAATAAGTGAATTAATATAAGACTGCCAATAATGTTTTATACACATTATGCAAGAATTAAAATTTTAATTACTTTAATGATATGCAATTAATAATATATTTAGTTTTAGATCTTAATGCTAGGCATGGAACAAACAGAGCAGTTTCAGTCTCCCTGTCACAGATCCATATGCAGTAGAGGGCAAGGCTTTATCAAAAGGAAATTGCCTGTTATACTAGAAAATTCCTCATTCAATTTCATTCTTCTATTATCCCGGCAAGTTTATTAATATTTCAGGTACAGAATCAAATTCAAGGAAAAAGTGAAATCTGTCAATTAGGTATAAGATATCTACTTTTAGGTGATACTAAGAACCCTCCCATCAGCTAACATTTTAACTATCTTTAGTTAATCTTATAAGAAAATTTGATCAGATTAATCCCTTGAAAAATAATGTTACCATCTAAGAATATTTACCTGTTAAGAGAGGGATTTACTGTGGTGCTGGAATTCAGATTTCCTAAAATAATTTCAATTAACAGATATAGATAATATATCAGTGAGAAAGACTAAAATTAAGAGTAGATATCTGACAATGTGTTTGCATTATGACAAAGGAATGTAAATGCTAAAATACAATTTTGCTATGATTAACTAAAATGAGATGGTCTGTAATTTGACAAGGAAATCATACCTACTCACATAATAGTAATCAGTAGGTTGCTAAATCCCTATAGCACAAAGTTTATGTTTGTGCAATAAAAATACTGAATATTTTAAGTTACTTTCATCAAAAATAGAATTTAGAATGATCAGAGGAGTTCAGGATCTTTGCATTAGATCCACTTTCTAACATGTGCCATTGGGAGAGGAACATCTATTTTGAAAAATAATCCCACAAAGCCTGTGTCATGAGGGAAAAGAAAACCATTAGATTTTTGGAGTTTAAGTTTTATAGCTGAAGTTTCAGTAACACTACCAGAGTTGAAGAGGTCCCACGTGTCATATTGAAGAGTCATCATAAATGAGTAATTTCTTGTGGTTAGAAAGCCTATGGGCATCTTATGCCAAACTATCTAAGGAGAGAGGAAGCTGTCAACTACAGAGGATTGTATACAGCTGGAAAAGGAGAACACTTAAAAGGTTTTCCGAAACAATTTGGAAGAAATAATATTGTGGGAGAAATTCAGCAATATAAGCCATTAATATCAGTCTCAACTGGGCAGATTCTATGAATGAAACAAGGTTTGTAACTAAAAAGCTCCTTGGGTATAATGAGCAATAGAGATAATGTTATATTGGTTAAATTAAATTTAAAATCACTGACATGCCCCTAGAACTCCCACTGGGACTCAAGTCTGCTCAAGACAGCCTACCATTATCTTGGAAATAAGTAACACTTAAAGAAACCTTGTGGTGGGATGAAGAAATACAGATTTTTATTCTTGGTGACTATAGGTAATCCCTGGTTGACTTATGCTGCTTCCATTGTTATAGTCATAACCTGAGAGATATAGCAACTTCTATATTTAGAAATAGAACAAAACTTTAACCACCACCAACAATAACAATATAGAAACAACATTTCTTTGGAAGTCTCTTTCTACAGCTTTCATTAAAGAAGGGTATTGAGGAGACTGACCACACAGAACAAACCTGAATTTGTACCTTGATGGAAGACAAATGTTTGATACTTGTTCTGAGGCAGGTAAAAAGGCTTCCAATGAATGTCAAGTTTATTATCTTCCATATTATTTCTTTGGCAGAAAAACTTAGTGGCAAGTTAAGAACTATTTGATTAAGTGCTGAGTTAAACCAAAGGGAGCACACTCAGGAGTCTTTCTCTGGCAGGCTCTTCTAACCTGCCTTTCTCCTAATAGGCTTGCACACATTGGCTAATGTCAATTAATCACATAAGTTGGAGACAATGTGTTTTGGATAATTTTCCCCTGTTCTCATAAAGAGAATAAATTGTTCTAGACAGAAGGAGACAAGATGCACAAGCAATTCAGCTGTATTCTAACTCAGGGTGGACTTATTGCTGTCAAGGGGGAAGTTTGGGTTGATGGTTCTTCTGAGCTGCCCAGCTGAATGGTTTTTCTGTTCACGATGTCAGCTTTTTCTTGCAGGCTTAGTTTTGTAATAGACTCCAACTATAGAAGGAATATGGGATCTATTTCATAGACTTTCTGTTAGGAAAAACTTTTCAGTCTCCCTAACTTTCAACATTAACCTTCTTCATAAGTCTTCCCTATGCTACAATTTCTCGTTTGCCACTTGTAAAACTGAAATTAAAAGAGGATGTACAATATTAGCAAGTCAGTCAGTTAAAACATTCAAAGAAAAGAGTTATGGACCTATTTTTTTAAAATCTTCTAGCTACTTATAGAAGAATATAATGATCAACTACCACAGAAAAGCAATCATGGCCTTAGAGTTCAGCTGCTTGTGAATGACCACTAGGAAGTATCTGTGGTTAAATAAATATGGATATAAAGCCACAGACAGACAACTATGGGCTTCTAGGAAACATAATCCTTCTTTCAGTAAATGGTAATACAGTCTAATCAGATTCATCTATAACAACTTCAACACACACGAAGTTCAGAGCCTTAGTAAGCAGCCTCAATAAGAAACTCTCAGTACCCACTGAATGTCAGGAAGTTATTGAAAACAAACTCTTTAAATGTAAGAATGAAACTACTTCTAAAATTACTGCCAACTTTGTTTTCATTGGACATTTTTACCAAAAGAGCAATTAAGTTATGTTTTTATTTCAAATAGATTTTTAAAATTGAAGTACAGTTGATTTACAATATTATATTAGTTTCAGTCGTGCAACCTAATGATTCAGTATTTTTGTAAATTATACTCCATTTAAAGTTATTATAAGATATGGAGTTCCCTTCGTGGCTCAGTGGTTAACAAATCTGACTAGGAACCAGGAGGTTGTGGGTTCGATCCCTGGCCTTGCTCAATGGGTTAAGGATCTGGCGTTGCTGTGAGCTGTGGTGTAGGTTGCAGATGTGGTTCGGATCCCTCCTTGTTGTGGCCCGGTGTAGGCCAGCAGCTACAGCTCTGATTCGACCCCTAGCCTGGGAACCTCCATATGCCGTGGGAGCAGCCCAAGAAATGACTAAAAGACAAAAATAAATAAATAAATAAAGTTATTATAAGATAATGACTATATTCCCTTTGCTATACAATATATCCTTGTGACTTACTTTACAGGAAGTAGTAATTTGTATCTCTTAATCCCCGAGCCCTATATCTTGCCTCTCCCCACGTCCCTTTCGCCATTGATAACCACAAGTTTGTTCTCTATATCTGTAAGGCTGTTTATGTTTTGTTAAATTCATTTTTTTTTTTAATTTCACATGAGTGATAACATACAGCTTTTGTCTTTCTGTATCTGATATTTAACTAAGAATAATACCCTCTATGTTGTTGCAAGTGACAAATTTTAAATATTTTTATGACTAAGTAATATTTCATTATATACATCCCATATTTTTATCCATTCATGTGTTGATGGACACTTAGGTTGCTTCCCCACTTTTGTTATTATAAATAATGCTGCTATGAAATTGGGGTGCGTGTGTCTTTTGAATTAGTGTTTTCATTTTCTTTGGATATACACCCAGGAGTGGAATTATTGTCAGATAGATATTTAACAAAATTAAAAATTAAATTCTTCAAAATGATGCTATTTTTCCATAATTAAACTGAGAATTTAATTACAATATTTATCACAACTAAAATTAAAGCTTCAATTTTTGAAATGGCACCAGTGACTATTGTTCCTAGAAGGTAATACGTGTCATACAACAGAACAAAGAACAGATGTTTTCTTCAAAATCTACTTTTAAAGGTATTTTCTATAGAAATGAAGTTTATAGTTCCCATATTAATAAGAAAAAAAAACACTTAAATACAGAATATACAATCCCCTCTAATCATGCTGCTAATGATAGTGATTTATACATATTTACATTTTGAAAATAAGAAAAAAATCTAAAGAATAGCATAATTATCCACAAATTTCTTTCCCATCAGAAATTAGATGAGTATCCTTTGACTAAAATTTTACCCATTATTTCACTTTATACTTTAAGACTTTTTTATGTCTACAGAATGACTACTTATGTAATAAGATATAGCTCAAATAAATATAGTAGTGATGATGATGTGCTGAATTTTCTACATGAAATTTTCAGATTGTGATTGGATCCAGATACTTTTTAACATGCTAATTTAGAATATTAAGGAATATTCTAAAGTGTTAAATAAATTCTTAAAACAGAAAAGTGTACACAAAATTTTCTAGAGTTTCCTCATGATTTAGAATTAGGACAATTAGTTTTTCTAGTGGTTGATCTTATACAGAAAAAATTGAGAGTAATTTCTCTCCTTAGACATAGAAAAAACTATCAGGAAAGAAGAAAATATAGAATGCAAAAGCCAAGTGAAGAACACAGGCTAGGAAAGAAGACGGACAGACACATACCCATACACACAAACACAATTTGCCACAAGCGTTTTGCACTAGAACAAATTTCATAGGAATATAAATTTAGTAAATAAGTACTCAAATATGAGATGATAAAGTAACTGAATGAGATAAACAGGAAAACAAAATAAATACATTAAAGAGTAAAATAACGTTATCACATAATATACTAAATACAGCAAGGAATGAAATAGACATCACTATATTTGAAAAGCAATTATTAACAAGGATTGAATTGATCATAGTGAATACAAACAGAAAGTAGTAAAAGATTAACATCAGAAAAAAATAGTGGACAAATAAAGGAAAATATGCTTAAAATGAAATAAATGAAACTACAAATGGACAGGCCATACTGAGTTTCAGGTAACTTAAGTAGAAAATGTTCCATAGCTAGTCTTATTCTGATGTAAATATAGAACTACAGAAGAAAGAATTTCTGTATTCAAGTGGACAAAGCATAGTGTTTATAATATCTCAGCATCTCTATTACTCGTAAGCTCTTCTGGGAAAACAACATTTAACAAAAAAAATTTATTAAGGAATATATCAAAATAAACATACAGAATGAGACAGCCATGGAAAAATGTGGTGGTGAACGCCAAATCCACTTAAATACAATGCCTCTAAACAGTTGTGTGAAAATTATGGTTATACAGCCGATTGTAAATACAGAAGCCTAATAAAAACTTAACCTAACAAATAAATCAAGAATTGCAGCAATGGGAGATCAAAGATAATGTCAGTGTAAATTTCCCTTACTTCTTTCAAGTAGTGAGTAAATCAATGATGTCTAAAATTAAATAAGTTGGTAAAACACATATGTTTGCAATCTCAATTTATTACATAATCTTGACATTAGAGAGCTTTTTGTTTTATGTATTGTTTTTAAAATTTTTGGCCAATTAATTTTTTAATTTCAATCAGAACTAGTATCAAGAGATAAAAATCTATGTTTACAGTGTTGGCCCAGGGCCATGTCACCTTTCCCATTCTCTGTCAAAAATGTTTAAAGAAATTTGGAGGGTCCAAACACTCAGCACAACAACAAATTGTTATTTTGCTAATCAGGGTAGATGAATAAGAAATGGCTAGCCTGCTGGAAGCCTCTGTAAGACACATAAGCCTCAGAGAGTGGGAGATAAACCCTAAAGATAATCATGCATTTTATCACTTTGGGACAAATGTATAATGACATGTCCACCTATTCAACTCTGACACCAAAAGCTATACTCTGGCAACCACTAATCTTTTTATTGTCTCCACACTTTTGCCTTTTCCAGAATGTTATATAACTGGAAGCATAGAGTATATAGCTTTTTCAGATTATTCTTTCATTTACTGATGTGCATTCAGGTTCCTCTCTCTTTTCCTGACTTGGCAGCTCATTTCTTTCTAGTGCTGAATAGTATCCAAGTGTCTGGATGTACCACAGTTTATCCATTCACCTACTGGAGGGCATCTTGGTTGATTCTAAATTTTGCAAGTATGAATAGAAATAATGTAAACATGTATGTGCAGTTTTTGTGTAGACATATCTTTTCAACTCCTCTAAATAAGTACCAAAGAGTGCAATTGCTGGATTGTTTGATTATATTATATCTAGTTTTGTTAAGTGTAATTTTGGCAAATTTTTTTTCTTTCAAGGGGTGAAACATTTTTATCTAGGCTATAAAATGTGTGGGCATAGAGTTGTTCATAAAATTTCTTTATTATCCTATTAACATCCCCTCTTCTCTTTCTGATATTAATATTTATCTTTTTTTTTTTTTTTGCTTAGCCTTGCTAGAGGCTTATTGATCTTATTCATCTTTTCAGAGAATTATCTTTTGGTTTCATTGGTTTTCTCTATTGATTTCTTGCTTTCAATTTCATTGATTTCTACTCTAATTCTTATTCAACTCTTCATATTTCCAACACCGAAATATGTTCAACCTCAAAATACTTCCAACATCTGTACCTTTTAAGTTTTTAAAATTAGAGCAAAACTCTTCCAAATCTATGGTACCTATAAGGAACTCATATTAAATGTAAATATACAGATAAATTAAATGGATGAAGAGTAAAACACCAGGCTGACACTAATCAAAAGAAAGCAGGAATAGCTATATTAGTTTCCAACAGAGCAGACTTCAAAGGAAGTTATCATTGGTAAAGAAGGGCATTACATAATGACAAAGAGGTGAATTCTCCAAGAATACATAGCAATTCTTAACATATATGCACCTAACAATAGTATCAAACCATGTGAGGCAAAAACTGATAGAACTCCAAGGAGAAAATAGATGAATCTGCTATTCTAGTTGGAGACTTTACACCCCTCTCACAGAAATGAATAGATTCAGCAGGCAGAAAATCAGTAAGAACATAGCTGAACTTAACACTTTCAATCAACTAGATATAATTGATTTGTAGATGACTTCAGCATAAAATATGTTTCTCAAACTCACATGAAACATTTACCCAAACAGAGCACATCTGGACCATAAAGCATACTTTAACAAATTTTAAAGAATAGATATCATACAATGCCTGCTCTCAGATTACAATGGATCTAAACTAGAAGTCGATAACAAAATGAAAGTTGGAAATTCCTCAAACGTGGCAATTAAACAACATACTTCCAAATAGCACATGAATTAAAGAAGTCGCAAGATAAATTCAAAGATATTTTGAACTAAATGAAAATGGATACAGAACCTCTTAATTTGCAGGATGCTGAGAAACCAATGCTTACAGAGAAATTTATAGCATTAATATATTAGAAAAGAAGAACATTATAAAAATCATCATCTAAATTTCTACTTTAGGAACCTAAACAAAGACCACTTAAACCTAAAGTAAGCAGAGAAGTTTTTTAGTATTTCATTTTGTGAATATCTGTAAGGAGATGAGAAATTACTAATATTTTACTTCCGTACATTTTTTACCTAAAGAAAAATTAGGGAACTTTATTTGAATAATACACACAAAATTACATTTTAAATAAAAATATGTCTCTAAATATTATCTTCATAACCAATTAGTTTCATATATAAAATTATCTTAAATGTTTAATATTAATGATTACTTCTGTACACTAAAATCTAAAGTGGTTTTAAGTTTATATAGTTTTTTTAAAAAACCTTGAATAAACAGATATTACCTTGAAAATAGCAAACATAAGAATTTTTTTAAGTATTTTGTTTCTGGCAACATGGATAAAGAACCCAAATTAGCTTGACTCATATGAGTAACCTGATTTCAAAAGTATCATAAAAGTATGTGTATATGGAAAATTCTCTAAATTGAGGATTTCCATGTCTTTTTTTCTTTATTCAGCTTTGTGGTTATTTAAATACCATTTTGAAGACACAAGAGTGTTGAAAATAAATATCAATTCTAAAATGTTTCAATCTGGAAAACTGTGAAGTAAACAAAGTGTTTCGACTGGCATGACATAAAGGATGAAATACAGTCTAGAAATTAAACTCTGTTTGCTCTTCTATGAGTCTTTCTCAAAAATTAACAAGTACCTTTAAAAAGCCCACGATGATATCTCATACTTTACATTTGTTAGAGCTTATAGGAGCTTCCAAGGAGAATATTCACCACTGTCACCCCTGTCTTTACTAACTCTAATAGGCTAAAATCTATAATTTTAATACAATTAAAAATCATTCAGAATAGTGCATGTTCCACTCTTACTTGATCTAAAGAAAATGAAACCACTCACTAACTTATGGCTACTTTATGTCTCAGAATCCAATTAATATCTAAATGAATAAATCATCATGTAATAATATTTTAAATTTCACTATTTCATCCTTTAAATTAAGCTTCATTACTTAATTTATATAATTAGTTATTACTGAATATGCTACATGTTATATATGCCAACCTAAAGAGTTAGAACCATAATATTCTGAGTCCAGGGCCAAGTCTCTGACGTGTTGCATAATCTTTTGCCCTGTAGCATATATTGCAGAAAGCATATAGGCTCTTTAGTCTGAAGAGATGCTTAAATTTCAGCTATGCTCCTTATTAATACTATAAGTTTGGGCTGATTAATATCGCTGAATTTTAGTTTCCTCCTTTGTAAATAGGAGTGACGGTAATTCCTTGCATGTTTGGTTCAAGGGTTAAGTGAGACAAAGATGTATTTCACCTAAATACCATCAGTTGCCCTCATTCCACTATACCACAGAACATGAAGCTAATTAAGCTATGACATGCTTTCTGAACACTTCTTTTCTTTTCTAAGGGCTGCACCTGAGGCATGTGGAAGTTCCTGGGCTAGGCGTCAAATCAGAGCTACAGCCTACACCACAGCCACAGCAATGCAGGATTCCAGGCGCGTCTGCAAACTACACCACAGCTCCCGGCAATGCCGGATCTTTAATCTATTGAGCGAGGCCAGGGATTGAACCTGCATCCTCATGGATACCAGTTGAATCTGTTTCCACTGTGCCACAGTGGGAACCCCCTGAACACTTATCTCATACTTAAAGAGTTTTTTATTTTAAGTAAGTTAGTCATAAATACTTAATGTCTATCATTATACACACACACACACACACAACATAAAGAGCTAAGCAAGTTGGTTGTTTTGAGGTTATCTTCATATTCAGGGTCCAATTCTTCCAAGTTTTTTTTTTTTTTTTTACTTGTCATGGTCGATGTGCATTTGCCCACACATTTTCTGTCATAAAACAGCTAGGCAGCATTTTGCAGACTGTTCCTCTATTGTCTCCAAGATTTCCTTCCAAGATGATGACCCTTATTTGCATAATTTCTTTATTTTAAAGCAATTTTAGAGTTATAAATGAATTTCAAAGTAGCACTGAGTATTTCCAAGTAACTTCACCCAGCTCTTCTCAAAATTATGTCACATAATTATAGTAAAATTCTGAAAATTTAGAAATTAATACTATAAAGTACTGTCAACCAAACTTCAGCCTTTTTGAATTTCACCAGTTTTTCCATGAACGTCTCTTCTGTTTCAGATCAAATCTAGAAACTCACATTGCATGGAGTTGCCATTATCACTGTAATCTTTTCCAGTTACAGAGTCTCTGTCCTATGTTGTATTCCATGCTCTTGACACCTTTGAAGAGTAAAGATTGGGTATTTTGTGTTTGTCTGATCTTTTCTCATTATAGAGGTTATGAATTATTGGGTAGGATACTGTATTCATTTTCTGTTTCTGCTATAAAATATTACCAAAAACCTATTGACCTAAAACAAAAGTTTATCATCTCAACTCTTATATAGGTCAGAAATTCAAGCTGACTCATCTGATCTTCTCTACTCCAAGTTTCACAAGCTGAAATTAAGATGTTGGCAGAGCTGCTTTCCTTACTGGAAGCTTTAAGAAAGTCTACTTTTAACTTCATTTATGTTGTTTTCTGAATTTAGGTTCCCATTTCCTTTCTGGCTGTCAGCCAGAGTTGATTTTATGTTGTAGAGGCAGTTTTTATTCCTTCAGTTACCCTTTCCCCATCTTTAAATAAGCAATGGGAGACTGATTCCTTATCATTCTCTCTGAAGAGATAGTTAATAGCCAAACTAACTTTTAAAAACAATGTTTTAACTGTAAATCTAAAGACAAAATGTAATATATAGCAATAGTGTACTCTAGTTGGTATATTTGTTTCTCACAGTGTATGGGTTAACAATTCTGAAACTATTTTATATTACCCTGGGATTGAACAAACAAATAAATAAATACATTGCAGATAATGAGAGCCAGCTACCTCACTGTTGGATAAAGGTAACAGCACACCATTAGCAATAGGCAATACCTAGGACCAGATCTTAGTTTCTAAATATAATTTCCAAGTCAACACATTTTAGCGATTTTTAATCTTACTATAATTTATCATGGAAGGTTTTCATGCAATTGTACTCATTTCTTTCTCAAATTATCTTTAAACTATTTGACATTTAAATGTCAAGTTCAACATTTACAGTAGCACAATGTATATACTCAATTGATGTGAAAACAAACATTTATGACCAATTCCCTGCAGGCACAGTACTGCAAACTACACGTAACTGCTTTCTGGTCAATAATTGTAAAATACTGTCAATTATATGAGGTATCCTCATTTTAGAAGTGAAAAATGTGTACTAAAAATGAAACCTAGAATGAATCAAATACTGCAAATGTAAAATGCCATCCAGTCTGGACAGATCACAAACTTATCCTTGGTTCCCTCTCATTACTCAAGGACTGAAAAATCTTACCTAATTTTACATTTATATTACATCCCCACTGAAAATCCTTTACCTCACTACACGTCACTGACCAAAAAAATGGTGTAAAATAATTGTCAACCAGCATAAACATGTATCCAAAGAAATCCTTCTTTTCCTGAAAATCGAAACATTGGTAAACACATGAAGAAATATATTTTAAGGTAATCTAAATTTAAGAATTGGTAATTCACCAGGCCGAGGTTACATATGTACATATATTCACATGTGCACATCTACATAAGTAATTCGTATACATGACAGTTAAATCAGCTTTGCATATTGGAAGATATCATAAGAGATACTCAAAATTTAAGCCTTTTAAGCCAATTTAACCTACTCATTTAAAATGTCTTTTAAAAATCATTATCTCTACAAAACTTTTAAAATCTAAATAAAGATATTTTTTATTTCTATTCATGTTATAAATCTTTCAGCACGGACTCTTTTGGGGTCCAGTTTATTGATCTTAGAACATAATGTTCTCACATTGGTTGAAGAGTTAATTAATAGTTTGTGCCACATTTCCTTCACAAATAAATGTTAAGAATAATTTATTTGATTGAATGGCAATTCATAACCTTATACAAAAGCACATAATAATTTCAACTAGAATTAAGCCTCACCACATATAGTTCTTTTCCATTATTAACAAATGACTACAGATGAACAAATGATTACATGGCAGTCATTCCGACTCCAGGAAAAAAGAACCTTTTGAAAATATTTTAAGAGCTATAGAATTAATGCAAAAAATGATGGCTTGTGCTTATGTACACACTTTTTATTTTTCACAATTTAATTATTTATCTACTTATATACTACTGTTTCTCTTTCATAGCTAAGTTACTTGGCTTGAAACCATTTGGAATTATATTATTGCTCTAGGAGAAGGTACTTCTAAAAATACAATAGTCTATTTTTGAGTAGCAAATAAGCTTCAGAAGTGTTTGTACATTATAAAATATTGCTATAAACTTTATATTTTTCTACTTTGGCATCAAAATCCCCAGTTATATTTCCATATATGACCTTCTAGCCATACTGTATTCAACATCTTATTTGACTTCTTTAGTTTCCTTAACTATGAAATAGGAGAAATAGTAATACACTATAGCATATTTGTGATCATTTATAATGTTCACATACATAAAGTTCCTGGCATAATAATGCTCAATAAGTAGTACTTCATGGATTCAAATGATTCATAGTCCATACATATCAAAGGTTTTTTTTCATAATCATTAATTAAGCATTTCAATGAATGATTAAAATGGATGTTTGTATATTACTTATACACATACATTTTCCATTTAATTCTATTCTAATATTTAACCTTTTATGCATAATCTGTTGTCCTGATGAATATAAGTGCTCCTTAATGGCAAGGACATACTTTAATGTTCTTGTCCATCCTGGCACCAGTCTTTCAGATAAAAGTCCTGAAGAGCTTAAGAAACAGAGACCAGAACCAAGATGACAAAAAAGCACTTGAAGTATTACAACCAGCAGAGATTTTCAAGACTAGTACACAAAATTTGCCATAATACTACTTTTTACTTTAATTTTTATAATTAGGTGGTTGTTTTTCCCTTAGACAAAAAGAAGAACTTTTCTTCCCAAGTCAGATTGTGATGGCTCTGTTGCAATGCCAACATCATGTTCTATCACTGGAAACCCAGCAGATACAGTCACAACAGATACATGGATGTGAAGCTCTTGGATCTCAGAAACAGATCTGAGATTTAGGTTTTAACAAACTATAGACAAACCTAAACCATAGACAATTTAAAAAAAATTTTTTTTCTGTTTAAGCCACTCAGCCACTGTTTAATAGGTTTTCTTTATTGCTATTTCCCCAATACAATTTTTTCCTACTGTACAGCATAGTGACCCAGTTACACATACATGTATACATTCTTTTTTCTCCCATTATCGTTCTCCATCATAAGTGACTAGACATAGTTCCCAGTGCTATACAGCAGGATCTCATTGCTAATCCATTCCAAAATTTATGACTAAAGAGCCAGTAATTCTCTGGGATGAAAAATAAGAGTCTCGGCACATGGAAGCAATTATTTTGCTGTCAGATGCAGGAGACATCCAATAGATCAGCGAACAAAGTAGGACTTTGACAGTAGGTGAAAAGAGAAAATACACTAAAATAAGTCCCTTAACTACCCTGGCAAAGATTTTCATCAATATTTACTAAGACGAAAAATTAAAATAACATTTGCAGTTTCTTTTCTCTATAAACAATAACTGTGCATTACTTTCACTCCTTTCTAAGTCATTCTCAAGTTCATCTATGGCTTTATTTATAAAGTTTTGGGTTAAATATCATTGAATGAAATCTTTAAAACCATTTCCTAAGTCCTACGCAAAATGGATCCCAAATGATAGAGTCAGGAGCTAGGTCTTTTGGGATAACAGGTAAGGTAAGCAGCATTCCCCGTAGAATTTTCCTCCTCTTGTTTGGCTACATGCTATACTACACAAATATGTGACATTGTTATAGAAGGTGATTGATTACATTTTATCAAATTTAATAGGTATTCATATTGACCCAAGTAGTCGTATAAAAATCATTCCTTTTTTTTTTCATTTTACAGCATCCCATTCTGTTTATATTCTCTAAGCATGTGCAGATTACTTTTTTTTTTTCTGAAAGGTTGAGAGTCATCTGATCAATGGGATTATAAAACTTTATTTCCAAACACTTTCTCTAAACCTATTAAGTAGTATTTTGAACATAAAACACTGGCACTTAAAAATGACATTGAGAAGTGAAAGCAAACACTTCAAAGGAATTTATATCAGTATATAAAATACATGTACTAGTTACCATGTATACAGGAAACCAAGGCAATGTGTTTCAAAAAAAGATGCCAGATTTAAGCCTACATGTTCACAATGTTTTGAATTGTTGAAAAGACAAATTTCCTTCAAGAAATAGGTCAAGCAAAAATCAGTTTCTGTCAGCGGAAAGTCATTTTAGTGAACTGTCAGTAAATCCCTAACAGCACAGACGGAGAAAGCTACTTTAGTGATATATGTGAAAGAGCCCAAGCAGCTAAACTTCAGAGCTAGAAGCAAAGGCACCAAGGCTTATATTTGAAAACAAAACTAAACAAAACAAAAATCCACGTATTTTGCTATGCTGCAAAAAAAGATACCAAAACCTTTTTGCTTTAGAAACACTCCTGAAAACTGAGGAGATATACAGCCAACAAAGCCTCATATTTTAGTCTGAGATTCCATATGACACTTTAAATCACTAAATGTTAGAGCTTGAACAACCTTAGAGAGAATGTCATCCAACCTCCCTGTTTTATAATAAAAAGTGCATTGGATTTGGAGTCCAAACACCTGAGTTAATTTCCTAAACAATATCCTTTTAAACTCTGAGACTCATTTACATATCTACCAAATAGGTGAAGGATACTAAATTACAGGTTTATAATGACAACTTTTTTTCCTTTCCTATTGCTGCTGTAACAAATTACTGCAAACTTGGTGTCTCAAACCAAATTTATTATTTTACAATTCTATGGGCCAGAAGTCTGAAAAGAGTCACTCACACTAGGCTAAAACCAAGTTCAAGGCCTGAGTTCATTTTGGACGCAATAGAAGAGCAGCTGTTACGTTACCTTTCCCAGGTTTTAGAATCTGCTTGAATTTCTTGGATGCTGGCACATTTCTCCCACCCAATACTGACTTTCCTACTCCTCCCTCTCTCTCTCCCCTTTTTAAAGACTCTCGTCTACATTGGCCCCACCTGGATAAACTAGGATACTCTTCCCCATCTCAGTGTCAGTTGATGAGCAACATCTTAATTCTATTAGCGACCCTAATTCCTGTTTTCCACTTAAAAACATATTCACCGGTTCTGTGAATTAGGACAGAGCCATCTTTGAGTGTGTGTAGGTGTGGTGTGATGAGGGAAAGAGGCATCATTTAGTCTACCATCAAAACTACTCAAATGATACATCACAAAACAATTTACTTATGTAAAAGCCTCCTATTAGGAGAAGTAAGAAAACAATGGTCAGTTCTGCTGTTCATTAGCAGCAGAACTCACCTTGGCCCCAGGTCTCCTAAGTACCTGACCAGAGTATTTACTCCACAACATGAGGGATCTGGCAGGGAGCACAAATAGGCAAGGCTGTAAACTTGGCTTAGATGCAGTAATAGACACTCTGAATATGGGGCTGTTGGTTTATACATGAGCTTTTGATAACAAATTGCCTAAATTGTAGTTCCACAATTATTTAATTCTAAGAACTTTAGCAAGGTTATTACCTTTGAGAACTTCATTTTCATTTTATATAAAATAGAGATGATAGTACTTACTTTAGAGTTTAATTAAAAAAGTTAAATGAGAAAATCCATGTAATATGCTTAGCAAACTGACAACAGCAAGTTCTCAATACATGATAATTGTCTTTAATGTCTTAGATTAAAGACATACACTTGCCAATTACAAAATCTACACTAGGCATCAAGGCACTCAGGAATATAAACATATAATTTAGAAATATACCATGACCTTATGAGCTTTATAGTCCAATAGTGAAACAAGTTGAGTATATTTGTTTAACTAATTAAAAGATTTTCATATGTAAACTGGCCTGCTTCACATTGTCTAACTGGAAGAATCTACAAAGTAATAACTATCAAGCTACAAGAAAAACCTCTGAAAGATCATCACTGAGCATGACCAACTCTAAAAGCTTCAGTCAGAAGCTTTTAGAAATCTTAACTGCTAAAGTTAAGATTTATGTAAATTATGTAAGACTATATTTTAAAATATATATTCCTGTATATATATATATATATATATATATATATATATATATGGATATGTGTATATGTTATATACACATTTATAATACATACACTCACACACACAAACCCAAGATTAATTTATATAGATCAAAAAGTTGTAATATCTCTAAAAATTGATTTGTAAATGTGCCTTGTGCTCAATAAGGCCTTATTCAAGACAAATTTGTTGACTTTCCCAGGGTATAAACTAGATAATGAGTTTATGGTGAAACTCTCCAAGAAAAATCTTGTAGAAGATCTTGAAAGGCAAGGGCACAAAATTAACTTAAAGTGAGTCAATGACCCGGTGGTCATACAGGTGAGCTAATAATGTGACATTTTATACAGATATAGGGATTTGACTCCCAAAAATAAGAGTAATACCAAGCATTTATCCATTGAGTGAGTCAGGCTATATCTATCAATAGAGGACTTTTCAGTTCTCTTCATGGTAAGGGCATGTGAATAAATCAAGATGGAGACCATGTTTTGGTAATTAGAATTCCATAAATTCAATTTAATTTCAAACAAAATTACAACAAATTTTAAGGACCTTAAAAAGAAAATTCTCAAGAAGAAAACTTGTCTGGAAATATAAAATCTTTCTTTTTCTTTTTCTCTTTTTTTAGGGCCATAGGTGTGGCATTTAGAATTTCCCTGGCTAGGGGTCAAATTAGGGCTACAGCTGCCTTTCTATACCACAGCCACTGCAAGGCAGGATCCAAGCTGTATCTGCAATCTACACAAGAGTTCACGGTAAAGACAGGTCCTTAGCCCACTGATTAGGGCCATAGGGCCAGAGATTTAAATCCACATCCTCATTTTTGATACTAGTTAAGTTCATTTCCACTGACTTGTAGGGAACTCCCTAAAACAATTTTCTAATTAAAAAATGTGGAAATTTTGGCTTCTAATTCCATATATTAAGGAACTTTTACGTTGCCACTCTGTCCTAACAAGTAAAAAGCTGAACGGACTTGAAAAATCAACAACTCATCTTGGATCCATAAGAAAAGGGAGGGCACATGGCACACATCTTTCCTCAATATTGGTAAGTCAGAGAGATGAATTAAGAGAATCAAGACTTCCTGGAGAAGAGACTCATGAACAGAAACAGCTGTGGGAACAAGCACTGGAGTAGAAAAACCTAAACAATAACTGACAAATTGATGAGTACAGACAACTCAGAATTAAAAATTCCAAAGGACTCAATAATGGGTGTGGGTATGCAAAATACTGTGAGGTCATCTAGATTCCCACAATAAATGTCAGAGGAAAATTCCTTCTTGCTTCCTGAAGGAGGAGAAAGAAAGCTTTTCGGAATATGCTCAAGAACTCTGTTATTAACAAGGCCTTCCATCAGTAGAAACTAATTAACCAGAGCCTAATCTACTGAAGTATTATCAGAGTCTTCCTGACCTCAGAAAAGGAAACATCAAACTCCAACTGGCTCTGACATCACACCCAGGAGAAGGGAAATATTCAAATCCAACCCATACTAGCCATCCTGTTCCACCTAAATGGGGAAAAGAAACTGAGAAATACTTTTGATGTTCACAGACCAGAGGCACAGGCTTACCAAAAGACTGAGATCTAAACTCACAACTATAGGATAAGTCCCCTATACTCACACCTCACCACCATATAATTAAGACCTATTTATAGCAGTGCCATTTATTTAGGATATAATATCCAGCTATTAAGAAAAAATTATGAAGTATACCAAAACACAATTTGAAGAGACAGAACAAGCATCAGAACCATACATAGCAAAGATGTTAGAATTATCAAACCAGGAATTTAAAACATCTGTGATTAATATATTAAGGGATCTAATGGATAAAGGAAAGAAAAATAAAAGAACAGATGGATAATGTAAGCAAAGAGATGGAATCCTAAGAAAAAACAAAAACAAATGCTAGATAATAACACTGTAATAGAAAAGAATACATTCGATGGGCCTATTGACAGACTAGACAGGTTGGGAATATACAAATAGAATCCTCAAAAATCAAAAAGCAAAGACAACAAAAATAAAAGACACGGAACAGAATATCCAAGAACTAGGAGACAACTATGACAGGTATAACATACACCTAATGGGAATACCAGAATGAGGAGAAAGAAAGAAAGTAATGGAAAAAATATTTGAAACAATAATAATGGAGACTTTTCTCAAGTAAATGCCAGGCACTAAGCCATAGATCAAGGAATCTGGGAGAATAGCAAGCAGGATAAATTCCAATAAGGCTACATATAGGCATTTCACTTCACACTACAGAAAACCAAAGACAAAGAAAAAAGTCCTGAATAAAGTTAGAGGAAAAAAACCTACAGGGGAAGAAAAATAATAATTAACCTGACTTATCTTAGAATTGAATACTCTGCAAAACTATTCTTCAAAAGTGAGGAAATTAACACTTTCTCAGACAAACAAAAATTATTTCCAGTCAATTTGCCTTGAAATAAAGGATTTTAAAAAGCTCTTAAAGACAGGAAAATTGTGTAGGTCAGAAACTACAGATCTACATAGACAAAGGAAAAACATCAAAGATAGAATAAGGAAAAGTGAAATAAACTTAGAACTACAGGCTAAGTCCCCTATACTCACAACTCTCCATCACATAATTAAGACCTATTTATGCCATTTTATTTTTATTTTTCTTATTCTTAATTGATCTAAGAGATAATAGTATGTTCAAAAGAATAGCAACAATATATTTGAATTTATATTATAAATTTTATATCATATATACAAGTAAAATGAATGACAGCAATGCTATAAGGAGTGAAAGAGGAGTTGAAAGAATTTCATTACTATAATGCACACATACTACCTATAAAATTGTACAGTATAATTTAAAAGTGGACTTGGATTAATTGTAAATGAATATTGAAAGCTCTAGGGAAACCACTATAAAGTAAAGGGGGAAAAGAGAACTGATGTTCTAGGTGTTATAAAACTGTCAAATTCACACTTGTTAATTGGTGTAGAGAGAACCAGATGGTGAAACATAGTTTAATAAGCAGAAAGACAAAATTAAATGGAGAAATATATTACTTATGGTCATGGAGAAAGGATCTGGCATATCTTGAGGGACCAAATAGAATGGTTAGGACAGGACTTCCCATGTGGCTCACAACATAACTACTTGACGTTGCTTCTACAGTGGCTGTGGCTCTACCCCTAGCTTGGGAACTTCTACATGGTGCAGGTGAGGTCACTTGTTAAAAGACATAGACTGGCTGAATGGACACCAAAAACATGATCCATTGATATGCTGTCTTCAAGAGACCCACTTCACACAAATGGGAAACACACAAATTGAAAGTGAGAGGATGAAAGAAAATATTCCATGCAAATGGGGATCAAAAGAAAGCTGGAGTAGCAATACTCATATCAGACAAAATAGACTTTAAAATGAAGAATATTTTAAGGAACAAGGAAGGACACTACATAATGATCAAAGGATCAATCCAAGATGATGATATAACAATTTTAAATATCTACACACCCAACACAGATTCACCACAATATATAAGGCAACTGCTAACAACCTTAAAAAGAGAAATCAACAATAACACAATCATAGTGGGGGACTTTAATGCCCACTTAAGGCAATGGAAAGATCAACCAGACAGAAAAGCAATAAGGAAACACAGGCCCTGAATGAAGCATTAGACCAGATGGACTTCACAGATATGTATAGGACATTCCATCCAAAAGCAACAGAATACACATTCTTCTCAAGTGCACGTGGAACATTCTCTAAGATTGATCACATCCTGGGCTACAAATCCAACCTTGGTAACTTTAAGAAAATTGAAATCATATCAAGCATCTTTTCCAAACACAATGCTATGTGACTGGAAATCAACAACAAGAAAATAACTGCAAAACCACAAACACGTGGAGACTAAACAACAGGCTTCTCAACAACCAATGGATCACTGAAGAAATCAAAGAGGAAATTAAAAAATACCTAGAGGCAAATGACACCAAAGATACGACACTCCAAAACTTATGGGATGCAGCAAAAGCTGTTCTAAAAGGAAAGTTTATAGCAATACAAGTCCACCTCAGGAAACAAGTAAAAGCTCAATTGAACAAGCTAACTTTATATCTAAAGCAGCTTTAGAGAGAACAGACAAGACCTAAAGTTAGTACAAGGAAAGAAATCATAAAGATTAGAGCAGAAATAGAAATGAAGAAAACCATAGAAAAGATCAATGAAATGAAAAGCTGATTCTTTGAAAAGATCAACAAAATTGATAACCCATTAGCCAGCCTTATAAAGATAAAAAGAGAGAGGACTCAAATCAATAAAATTAGAAATGGAAAAGGAAAAGTAACAACGGACATCGCAGAAATACAAAGGATCATAAGGGACTGCTATATGCAACTATATGCCAATAAAATGGACAACCTAGAGGAAATGGACAAATTCTTAGAAAAGTACGATCTTCCAAGACTAAACCAAGATGAAATAGAAAAGATGAACGGACCAATCACAAGTACTGAAATTGAAACTGTGATTTAAAAACTTCCAACAAACAAATGTCCAGGACCAGGTGGCTTCACAGGCAAATTCTATCAAATTCTTAGAGAAGAGCTAACACCTCCCCTTCTGAAACTATTCCAAAACATTTCAGAGGAAGGGATACCCCCAAACTCATCCTATGAGGCCACCATCACCCTGATAAACCAGACAAAGATACTACAAAAAAAAGAAAATTACAGGCTAATTTCACTGATGAACATAGATGCAAAAATCTTCAACAAAATACTAGCAAACTGCATCCAACAACACATTAAAAGGATTGTACATCATGATCAAGTGGGATTTATCCCAGGGATGCAAGGGTTCTTCAATATCCACAAATCCATCAGTGTGATACACCACATTAACAAACTGAAGAATAAAAATCATATCGTCCTCTCAATAGATGCAGAAAAAGCCTTTAACAAAATCCAACACCCATTTCTGATAAAAACCCTTCAGAAAGTGGGCACAGTAGGAACCTACCTCAACATAATAAAGGCCATATATGACAGTCTGACAGCAAACATCATTCTCAATAATGAAAAGCTGAAAGAATTCCTGCTGAGATCAGGAACAAGACAAGGATATCCGCTCTCACAACTACTTTCAAAATAATTTTGGAAGTCCTAGCCACAGCAATCAGAGAAGTAAAAGATATAAAAGGAATACACATTGGAAAGGAAGAAGTAAAACTATCCCTATTTGCAGATGACATGATACTATACCTAACGAATCCTAAAGACTCCTCCAGAAAAATGTTAGAGCTCATCAATGAATTTGGCAAAGTCGCAGGATACAAAATAAATACTCAGAAATCAATAGCATTTATATACACCAGCAATGAAAGAGCAGAAAGAGAAATTAGGGACACAATCCCATTTACCATCACATCCAAAAGAATAAAATATCTAGGAGTAAACCTACCTAAAGAGACTAAAGAGCTGTACTCTGAAAACTGTAAGACACTGATGAAAGAAATCAAAGATGACACAAATAGATGGAAAGATATACCATGCTCTTGGATTGGAAGACTTGATATTATCAAGATGACTATAGTACCCAAGGCAATCTACAAATTCAATGCAATCCCTATCAAATTTCCAAGGACATTTTTCACAGAACTCGAACAAAATATTTTAAAGTTTGTTTGGAAGCACAAAAGACCCAGAATAGCCAAAGACATCCTGACAAAGAAAAATGGACCTCGAGGAATCAGGCTCCCTGACTTAAGATGATACTACAAAGCAACAATCATCAAAACTCTATGGTACTGGCACAAAGACAGAAATATAGATCAGTGGTACAGGATAGAAAACCCAGATTTAAACCCACACACCTACAGCCAACTAATCTATGACAAAAAAGGCAAGAATATACAATGGAGAACACACAGCCTGTTCAATAAGTGCTGCTGGGAAAACTGGACAGCCACATGGAAAAGAATGAAACTAAAACACTTCCTAATACCATGCTCAAAAATAAACTACAAATGGATTAAAGACCTAGATATAAGACCAGATACTATAAAACTCTTAGAGGAAAACATAGACCAAACACTCTCTGACCTAAACAACAGCAACCTCTTCTCAGATCCACCTCTTAGAATAATGACAGTAAAAACAAAGCAAAATAAAACAAAACAAAAAATAAATGGGACCTAAGTAAACTTAAAAGTTTCTACAGAGCAAATGAAACCCTACACAAAATGAAAAGACAGAATGGGAGAAAATCTTTGCAAATGATTCAACTGACAAGGGATTAATCTCCAAAATTTACAAGCACCTTCTGCAGCTCCATTCCAAAAAAAAAAACTAAACAACCCCATAAAAAAATAGCAGAAGATCTAAACAGAAAGTTCTCCAAAGAAGACATACAGATGGACAAGAAACAAATGAAAAGATGATGAACATCACTCATCATTAGAGAAATGCAAATCAAAACCACTCTGAGGTACTACCTTACACCAGCCAGAATGGCCATCATCCAAAAGTCTACAAACAGTAAGTTCTGGAGAGGGTGTGGAGAAAAAGGAACCCTATTTCACATTTGGTAGGATTGTAAATTGGTGCAACCACTGTGCAAAACAGTATGGAGATTCCTCAGAAAACTCAAAATAGAACTCCCATTTGATCCAGCAATCCCACTCCTGGGCATCAATCAAGAGAAAACCACGACTCACAGACTCATGTACTCCAATGTTCATTGCAGCACTCTTTGCAATAGCCAAGACATGGAAACAACCTAAATGTCCATCAACAGAGGAGTGGATCAAGAAGAAGTGGTACATATACACAATGAAGTATTACCCAGCCATTAAAAGGAATGAAATACCAGCAATTTTAGCAACATGGATGGACCTAGAAATTATCATGCTATGTGAAGTCCGTCAGACAATGAGACACCAACATCAAATGCTTTCACTGACATGTGGAATCTAAAAAAAGGACAGACTGAACTTTTCAGAACAGACACTGACTCACAGGCTTTGAAAAACTTATGGTCTCCAAGGGAGACATTTTGTGGGGTAGGGGGATGCACTGAGGTTGTAGGGTGGAAATCCTATAAAATTGGATTGTAATGATCATTGTACAACTATAAATGTAATAAATTCATTGAGAAAAAAGTTTTAAAAAATGCTATGTGAAAAATCTAGTTAACAATACAGGTACAGAAGAATAAAAAATATCTTTCAACACACAAAAAAAAGAATCCTCAGGACAGCATGCATATATAGGGAGAGACAGAGCTGAGGCATATGACTCTATTCAGGTATGTGAGTAGAGTACCTTGGGTTCCCACACTTAGACAATTCAAACAAAAAAGAGTGATATTTTGGTAAGGTCCATGGAAGTCTTATCTAAGAGGTGCATAAGAAGATGGTATTGTGAGGCAGAGGAAACTTGGCCACAAAGGCTGTTGGGGAAATCACATCAGGAATTTACATTTACTTTTAACTCAGCAGCTGCTAGATAGAGTTTGTACTTGCATGAGTGGCTAGTGTCAGTTTAGAGTCATTGCAGGCTGCTTGGCCAAACAAAATGGATGCTGAGGAAGCAATATCATGGAGAAGTTTAGCTAACCTCTCAACACTAAGAATAGAAAATGGAATGATATAAAATGTTCAACTGCAGTCACAGAAGGCAGAAAGAGAGTAGAAGACAACATGAGGAACAAAGAACAAGGGCAAAAAATATAAACACAGCAATAAACACAGTAATGAATACAGTAGATATTAACCCAACTATATCAATAAGAAGTTTGGATGTCAATAGTCTAAATGTACCAATTAAATTATAGAGATTGTCAGAGTTGACTCAACTATACACTATCTAAGAAAACATTTAAATTATAAAGACATAGATTATAAATATATAGGAAAAGGTTAACATACACGATGACACTAATCAAAAGAAGTTGGGAACAGATATTTTAACTTCAGACACAGAAGACTTTAAAGTATGGAAAGTTATTAGAAATAATTAAGAGCATTATGTAATAATAAAGTAGTCAGTTATCCAAAAAGATATAACTATACTTGATGTATGTTTCTAAGAGAGTACCAGACAATGTAAAGCAAAAATAGATGGACCTGAAAAGAGAAACAGATGAATCTGCTATCATAGTTGGAGACTTCAACAACCCTCTCTCAGAAATGAACAGATTCAGCAGGCAGAAAATCAGTAAGGATCTAGTTAACTCAACAATGCCATCGACAACACCAATAAGCTGGATATAATTGACTACTTCATCCAGCAACCACAGAATATGCATTTTTGGCAAGTTTTCAAGGTACATTCACCAAGATAGATTACATTCTGGGTCACAAAACATACCTTCATAAATTGAAATGCTTGCTCTTAGACTACAGTAGAATGAACTAGAAATCAATAACAGAAAGATAACTATACAAATACAAAATAAAGTGATTAAATATGATATTTCTAAATACATATGGATCAAAGAAAAAAATCTCAAGAGAAATTTAAAAGTATTTTAAACTAAATGAAAATGAAAAAAAAATTTGTGAGATTCGGAGAAAGCAGTGCTTCAAGAGAATGTACATATTAGAAAAGAAAAAAGGACTAAGGAGTTCCTGTTGTGGCTCAGTTGTTAACGAATCTGACTAGGAACCATGAGGTTGCGGGTTCGGTCCCTGGCCTCGCTCAGTGGGTTAAGGATCTGGCATTGCCCTGAGATGTGGTGTAGGTTGCAGACGTGGCTCAGATCCTGTGTTGCTGTGGCTCTGGCATAGGCTGGTGGCTACAGCTCCTATTAGACCCCTAGCCTGGGAATCTCCATATGCCATGGGAGTGGCCCTAGAAAAGGCAAAAAGACAAAAATAAAAGAAAAAAGAGAAAAGAACTAAAACCAATAATCTAAGTTTCTGTCTTAGGAAACTAGAAAAAAATGAGCAAATTATATTCAAAGTAAGTAGAACAAAAGAAATAATAAGAATAAGTTGGTTCTTTGAAAAGATCAATAAAATCTGTAAGCCTCTAGCCAAGCTAGCTAAGAAAAAAAGAGATAAAATCAATAATATTTAGGTGAGACTTTGGACTTGAGATTTTAGAATTGATGCTGGAATGAATTTAGAGTTTAGGGGGTATTAGGATGGATGACGGCATTTTATGGGAGAAGGACATGAATTTTAGATATCCTGAGGTGGAATGTTGTGGACTGCATGGTTATCCCCTAGTCACATGTTGAAACCCTAATTCCCAGTATGACAGTATTTGGAGTTGGGTCTTTGAGAGGTAATTAAGTCATGAGGGTGAAGCTCTCATGATAGAATTAGTGCCCTTACAATAAGATAGAACAGAGTTTTATCTCTCTCTCCTGACCCTTCATCTATTCCTTCCTCCTCTGCACTGCCCCTGCTCTGTCATTGTGAGGATACAGTAAGAAATTGCTGTTTGTAAGCCAGGAGCCAAGCCTCACCAGACAACAGATCTTCCAGTGCCTTGATCCTGGAATTCCCACCCGCTAGAACTGTGAGGAATAAATGTGTGTTGTTTAAGCTTTCTTGTCTGTGGTATTTTTATTATATAGGCCTAAGACTAAGAAAGTAATACCACTTCCTTTCCAATTCTGAGTCGTTCTATATAGTCGAAGATTTGAATTATTGTAGCTAATATATATTGGGTCACTCAACATAGATTTAAATTCCTTTCTCTTATTCTTACCTACTCCAGTGGCTGGAAAACTAAAATGCATTTGCCTATTTTGCTAGGTGGGGAAGGTATCAGCATCTTTCTTTCAGTAAGCCATAAGTAGAAGTACATAAGTGCCATATTTTCTTTCTTTGTGTCTTATGGCCTGAAATGTGTTTTGTTATATCTGCAGCATAGCAGTTGATACTAAGGATGATGGAGCAAAAAGAAAGAAAGTTCTTGGTTCTTTCATGGAAGTTTTAGATCACTCTACTGTTTCTGGAATACCCAGTTCCAGACTACTCTCATTCAAGAAAAATAAACCTCTTATTTGCCTAAAACTCTATAGAAGGGATTACTGCAGCCCATAGAGAAATTCTATCGAAATTGTTGTAAATAACTGGAAAAAATTCTACTTCTACCCAGAGGCCTTTATGGATTCCTTTTTCCAAAGGCATTTCTATATTCTACATATGGTTTAAGGATGGCTATCTTTCTTCCTTCATATTTTGTAACTCTAGAATAATTCTAGTATCAGCTGGTTTCATGTTTTACTCACCTGAATAGATTCTCACAAAGTTACGTGTCTTTGAAGAGTAAAGAATGAGTGCCTCTGTAATATTTACATTCCCTATGGTGTTTAGGGAAATACTTTTCTAAAGTAAATGCACAAATATATATTCTCTGAAATTGAAGAATGCAGTAGAAAACCATAGTGAAAGAATGGATATGAAAAATAATAATTTATGAAAGTAGGTTTATTTTTCCTTGATGAAAAAGTACTTTGTTTTTGGCAATTAAAATATGACAAGGAATAAAAAATATTTGGACTATATTATTTTGTTTTCATTTTATCTCAGAAATGCAATACTGATTTAACAACCTGTGTGTTTACTGGGAGCACAGTAGCTGTTGGCTTAGCCTAAGGCATCAACACTTTCCAACATCTATTCATTTTCAGGAAATGTCTTATGTCTCAATAACTATTGTCTAACTAAAAATAGCATAGTCAACTTTTTCTTTAGAACAAAGGTAAGAGAAATACCAAGAGTCTTTTGAGCTTGAAATATTTTTTTCTATATTTTAATACAGAAAATGCTGAATTAGGACAAAAAGAGGGAGTAGGTAAGTCTAATTTTGTAACTGATAGTTGAATTTAGTGCAGGAAATATTAAGGAGGCAAGCACATTGAATGTAACTTTTTAAATTAATCCTCTCCTCTTGTTTAGTTTTCAGTCTAAAATGTGGGTCATGGAGAAATTTGCAACCATTTGGGACAGAATCAAGCAACTCTCAGTAACATTCATTATTTTTTTTATATCATTACCATTGCATATTAAAGAACTGTTACCAAAAGGTAACTGAATCCTTGATCTCTAATTTCTACCTGCTTTGGTTGGTTATCAGCATAAAGAAAATTTACAGGTGATTCATAGGAGTTTATAAGTGTGAAACGTACTGTCACCTTCCCTTTCCCTCACCAAGATTTTTACTAATTTAATTACTTTTGCCTCTAGAGAAAAAAGGACCCAAAACATTTTCAGACCTATCTCCTATGATGTCTGCTTCACAGATGCAAATAGTTTAAATCTACTATTCTCGGTTGAAAATTATATCCATCTATCTATAGATACAGATATCCTATTAGGCATGGAAATAACTCTCAAAGAATAGTAGAGAACTATAGTGTCTTCTATAATTCATCCCTTCAACTAATGATGTTGATTTCAAATTAGTTGACCATTTACCTTGACAAACAAGAGTATTATTCTGTATATATCCACAATGGAATACTATTCAGTCATAAAAAAAAGAATGAAATGGTGTCATTTGCAGCAACATGGCTACAACTAAAGATCATCATACTAAGTGAAATAAGTCAGAAAGAGAAATACCATATGATATCACTTATATGGGGAAGCTAAAATATGACACAAATGAACCTATCTACAGAACAGAAATGAATTCGCAGACAAGTAGAATAGACTTGTGGTTGCTGTGGGGAGGGTTAGGGTGGGATGTACTGGGAGTCTGGGTTTAGTAGATGAAAACTATTTAGAATATATAAGAAATGATGTCCTATGATACAGCACAGGGAACTATATCCAATCACTTGGGATAGAACATGATGGAAGACAATATGAGAAAAGAATATATATATATATATATATATATATATATATATATATATATATATATGTATATGTATATATACAAACACACACATATACATGACTAGGTCAATTTGCTATACAGCAGAAATTGGCACAACATTGTAAATCAACTATATTTTTTAAGTTAAAAATGAATTTTAAAAAAAGCATGATTCAGGCACAGAATCCTCAGAGGCAATACAGTTTGAATTTTTTTTAAAGATGAAATTATATGAAGAAATTATTTTTGAAGGAATGATTTTAATTATCTGAAACTATTAAAGTTATACAGTCAACTAGAGATGACATAGTTTGTAGAATTACATTGACATTAATTTAGTGAATTTCCATAGCAATATTTTAAAATCTGTAATTCTGATTCCCATGTTAAATAGATTTTGAGACTTTCAAAGACGATCTGAAGAGAACTATTGAGTACCTTCAGTTTACAAAAATTCTATCCATTGTTCTTAAAAAAAATACTATGAACTCCTGGTTCCAGGTTGTCAACATTACAGCTATTGGATACAAATGGATATAACTTGGTCCTATGAAAGCCAATTTGGAACACAGATTCAAACAGTCTTGGCACAATGTCCCAGCTCTCTGCTTAGGGTTGGATCTTGGTCCTCTGGCCTTTTATGACCTACAGTACCCATTCTTGAACAGCACTCCTAAAGTCTTGACTGCTGGTGGGGAGGAGGGGCACATAGTTCCTCATCATAACAAACTTGTCATTTTAATGTACAGATTAAAGTTCTAATTAAATTTTTCTTATATCTGAAAATTGATAGAATATCATCACAACATACTACAGTTGTTATTCTTTACAAAAAGATATTTACACATGGGCTATTCAGCACAATACAGAAATTTTATGAGAAAAATGTGAAAATATCACATTGAATAAATGAAACAACTTCGCACTCAAGGAAATTTAAAGCAATACCAGATATGAAACACTTTATAAATTTTGGAGGTGAGACTCAAAAACAACATACCTATCCAGTGACCATTCTGGTTCATGGACAATTATGAAAAAGCAAGATATTGTAAAATGAGGAAGAAAGAGGAAAATAATATACAGTAAAGAAAAAGGGAGAAATATGGACTGACCAATACAAAGGGGTTAGGGAGGGAAAGCAGGACTCATGCCTGCCTGCTGTTAAAATTATCCTGAAGTCATTACTGTGTTACATTGAATTTTTTGTTAGAGTTTGGGGAGAATTTGGATACTTTTCTAGTTATGACACTCATCTATTCTCTGAAAGAAACCTTCAAAAAATAAAAGATGAACGTTTATCTGAACCTTAATGAATATTTCTACTAGGATGAACAGATGCTTTGTCCCATTACCTAAAACCAAACTCGCTGTAAGGCCATATTACTCAGTGTTCTCAACAGTAGCAGAACCAACAGGAGTGAGTGAGATATTTATTTACTATAAGGAATCGGCCTACAATTATTTGAGGGATTTGATTACGGAGGCTAAGTCCCATGATCTGCAGCAAGCTGAAGATCCAAGAGAGCTGATCACCTAATTCCAGTTACTTTCTAAAGACCTGAAAACCAGAAAAACTAATGATGTAAATCCCAGCCTAAGAGCCATGAGGTTTAAGAGACAAGAAGAAATAATGTTTCAGGTTGAGACCAAAAGCAGGAAAACACCAATGTTTCAGCCAGTTAGGCAGTAAGAATTTCCTGTATTTAGTCGTTTGGTTCTATTCAAGACTTCAGTCGATTACACGAGGTCCACCTATACTAGGGAGGACAATCTGCTTTGCTCAGTCTACCAAGTCAAATGTTAACCTCATTCAGAAATATCCTCACAGATGTACATAACCAGAATAAAATGTAACCAAGTGTCTGGGCATCCCATGGCCTAGTCAAGTAAACACAAACAATTAATCATCACAGGTGTCTACTGCCTGACCCTTAGAAAGAAGAGAAAATCTGAAGACTGGGCTAAGAAACCATAGCAACTGTGAATTTATCAACTGCACTTTTTAAAAATGTGATTAGTTGTTAGGATGACTGATATAGATACACTTGTAACATATTCAAATTCTATAATGTCAAAGAAATTTTACTGAACACGTTAAAAAGGGAAACGTTTTTCAAGAATATTGCAATGGGAGTCAAGACTATTATAATAGGAATTACTGGGATGAGAAAAAAGACTGAACTGAACTTCATCGAAAAAAAGACAGAGTATTTAAGCACTGATGTAAGCTAGTGGAAAAATTCTGGAGGACATTAGAGGGGATGATGGTCAATATGAGTAGACCATCTCTGCTAATTTGCACTTATATAAAATAGGCACCTATCTTCCCCTAGAGACAGGGAGACAGGGGCCCTGTCCTTTGTAATTATATTTCAAAGAGCTAGGTCCCAAATTCATGAGAAAGACATTCCTAGAATGGAAGATTTTCAAAAGGCTAGGAAAAATTTTACACAAAAATGCAGAAAAGAATTTACAATTACAAGTTTTTCTCAAGTACATGCTCTACGAAAAGGGACTATCATTGGGAAGAAACAGAAAGTTTAGTTAAACTGAGTGGAATATTAAGGATATCTTGGTCAATACCAAAACTTAAATCTTTCTAGTTTAACATTAAAAGGAAAGAGTAGGAGTAAGAGGATGTGTTATATTATTTCTAAATGCATACATTGCAATGTTATTTGTAAAAACTAGTAAATTTTGTGATGACTCATTTTTTTGTTGCCAAGTATTTAAAACGTGCCTGTTATATGTCAGTCAAAGGCAGCATATACACTGCAGTGTGCTTTGAATATATATGCAATATTACTGATTATCTGAAGCAAGTGATACCAGATTACTAGATAATAACACTGAGATTACTAGCATCCAGGGGACATTTAGAGCCATAAGCAGATGGAAGAGATTTTAATGCACGTTGAATAAAATAGACAGATAAAATGTTTACCTATTCCCTCTTGTTCTGGCTTATTATTATTGCACTTTCTTTCTCAAAAATTTTCTCTAGAAAATTCTAAATAATCAATGTTAATATTTCCCTTTATATCCTTAAAATTAGGAATACAGATGAATTAAAAGCATTTTGCTGTAAACAGAGGACAATATAGTGTTTTCATTTTAAACTTTAATATAAGTGATTCTGAGAAAAAAATCTAGGGTCTAAATATTTTTTATTTAATAGTATATTCTATATTTTACAATACATGTACAATAGTATAATTATATATAATAATATAGTGCATTTCTTCTTTTTTTTTTTTTTTGACTTTTTAGGGCTGCACCCGTGGCATATGGAAGTTCCCAGGCTAGGCGTCAAATCAGAGCTACAGCTGACAGCCTACAGCACAGCAGTTCAAGATCCTAGCCAAGTCTACAACCACCACCACAGCTCATGGCAATACCAGATCCCTGATCACTGAGTGAGGCCAGGGGTCAAACCAGCATCCTCATGGATAATTGTCAGATTTGTTTCAGCTGCACCACAGTGGGAACTCCCAAGTTTCTTAAAGAGTTAAATAATCATGTGAATCATGTGCTATTTTTCACTGCTTTTGTATTATCCAGAAATACCTCAATTTATTTATCCAGTTAGTAATACTTTAGCTCATATCCATTAACCAATTTGAATTGTACTTCTATTCCATTTCTTTCACTGAATAATTTATTCATTTATTCAACAAATATTTATTGAACACCAAGTATATATAAGGCTTTGTGATAATTGCTGAAAATACATACCAAAATTAAGTAGTATCTATACTCAAAGACTACTCATTATAGTTTTCATATAATTATCACACCATATAACAATTGCTCTGAGATTTTTTTCTTAATGCAATATAATTGTAGAAAGCAAAGTAGCTAGGCCTGAGGGAGATGAAGAAATGTTCACAGAGAAAGTGCTATTTAATTTAATTATTTAAGAAGTAATAGAAATTTTTTGTTGTCTTCTGGCATCCAATGGAGGAAAAATGCATTATAAATGCACACTGATAAAGAAAAAGGCTTTTCCAGATTGTGAGACATACTCATCCAGGAAGATATATAAGTGAGGGCTAGGGAAGATAAACTGTACTCAGGCTCTGCTGAATATAGCCACAATATGTAGGTTTATACTATTAAACATCTCACTGTAGAAAAATTATTTTTGCTGATGATACAATAAATGAATATTCAAAAGATGTACAAGATTTTTGGTAACATAAATAAATGTTCAACCTGCATATAATTACTAAAAAAGATTTACTTAAGATCTTTTATGTATTCAAAACTCACAGCATGTTTTAATAACACTCAAGGGTAACAAATCCAAATTAGTTTTAAAATATTTGGTTAAGTTTCCAGAAATATGCCATCACCGCTTATTATCATGGTTATTTTCATGTGATTATAAGATATATAAATACTGAGGGAGAAAATACCTAGCTACCCTTATGTGTATAAATTATGCATTTTGAACATATATAAAACACATATAATTTCAGCATTAACTTAAAGTGAAAAACATTAAGAAATTTTTAAATGTTTCAATTTGCATATACTCTAAAAATCCATACAAAATGTCAATGAATCATTAAAGAAAATAATACATTCTCGGTTCTAAACTTTTTAATCATAAATGTGAATAAAAGAAACTTAATAAATTGAAAAGAAATGAGAAATGAGAAAGAAATAAAGCAATTGGAAATATCAGATTGAATAATCATCAAGCATTAATCAAAGTGGAAAAGCACGCTACGAAATATGCATTGCAACTATCATCTCTACAAAGCAAAATACTGAAAATAAACACTTTGAATACATACAATACTAAATCATTCATGTATGTTAAAATCTGTTAAAATATTTAATACACTAGTTACATCTAGTTACTCTAATATGTAATAGAAGAATTGTGAAGATGTAGAATTTTTGTTCTCATTTAAATATCACTTTTGAAAAGCTGTATGAGCTCATAGAGTTGTTAATACCAGTGAAATGGAATATGTCTCTGAAATTTAGAGAAAAAAATCTAGTAAACAGATAGTCATAACTTCAAACATCTGGGTTTTACTGGATAAAAGAATAATTCCATTCAACCGTTACAGTATAATTGAAAAATATAGGAGTTCCCATTATGGCTCAGTGGAAACAAATCTGACTAGTATCCATGAGGATACATGATTGATCCCTGGCCTCACTCAGTGGGTTAAGGATCCGTGAGCTGTGGTGTAGGTTTCAGATGTGGCTTGGATCCTGCGTTGCTGTGGCTGTGGCGTAGGCCAGCGGCTATAGCTCATATTCAGCCCCTAGCCTGAGGACTTCTGTATGCTGCAGGTGCAGTCCTAAAGCCCTAAAAAGACCAAAAAAAAAAAAAAGGAAAAAATGCAAGATTATGTGTACATTTATAATTTCAGTAAACTAATATGTTCACATAGAAATGGAATAAGCTATTAGCTGAGAACTCCCTCAGCTAAAGAGCACCTACTTCAAAAATTATCAAATTTGGGGATTCCCAGTGTGGCTTAGTGGGTTAAGAACCTGACATAGTGTCAGTCCATGAGGATGCGAATTCTATCGCCGACCTTGTTCAGTGAGTTAAGGATCTGGCATGCTATAAGCTGATTCAGTGTTGCTGTGGCTATGACATAGGCCTACATCTGCAGTTCTGATTTGGCCCCTAGCCTGGAAACTTCTATTTTCCACAGGTGCAGCTGAAAAGAGAAAAAAAATTATCATATTTAAAATTTTATTTTACATGATAATTAAAGACTATATACTAGGAGGTCCTGTTGTGGCACAGTGGAAGCAAATCCAACTAGGAACCATTAGGTTAAGGGTTCAATCCCCGGCCTCGCTCACTGGGTTAAGGATCTGGCATTGCTGTGAGCTGTGGTGTAGTTCATAGACACGGCTTGGATCTGGCGTTGCTGTGGCTGTGGTGTAGGCTGGCAGCTGTAGCTCCAATTCGACCCCTAGCCTGGAAACCTCCATATGCCATGGGTGCGGCCCTAAAAACAAATGAACAAACAAAAATATTATATACTACATAGGGTAGAATTAAGAAAATAAAGCATAAATTGCATATTAATAGCCATCATTTAGTTTATAAAAGCAGTTGACAGTTGCCAAAATATAGTTAAAAATTAAAAATTATTGATCACCTTATCTTACCAGGACTTTATCAATTTATTTTTCCACATAAAACTATTGGCTACTAATTTAAAGAGCATTGAGATAATCATTGTTTAAATTTTCATTAAATAATGCACTAGAGATTTATTGCAGTGTGTATCCAGCCAATAGCATACACAATAAAATACTAGTTGTGGTAGTGGTAAATATATACACAACTATATAATTATACATGTAATATTTAATGGTATAACAACATACATTAATATTCTATAATATTAGTGGTATACACATATATGTTACCATTACTAATTACAAAAATAATGATGATCACATAAATATCTTAATACCTCATTACAGTATTACATTATTTTATATTAATAAAATAATTGTTTTACCACTACTAACAACAGTAATGAATGACAATGTATCAAGGATGAAGAGAAAGGCTGCTGTTAATAACAGAAAATCTGTAATCACTACATGTGAGCTAAAGCTCAAGTCTGGACCTTGGTGAAGAGGAGATTTCTTAATTGTCTCTGATTATCCAACAAGAAAGCACTAATAAAGGTAAAGTATCTTCTATACTGTAAATCATAAAATATTTTATGATTTCCTTTTTTTTAAGTCAAAAAAATTCAGGATAATTATATCGAGAGTTCAAAGAGTGAGCATATTCATTTTAAATGCTCTCAGAATTATCAATACCTTTACACTCATGAATATGACCTAAGAAAAGTTTTGATTTCTAATATTAAATTGTTCCTGCTAAGTATGAAAATGAGCTAACCCAATAAGAGTCTCATTCTCTTTTTTTTTTAATAATTTTTTTTATTTTCCCACTGTACAGCAAGGGGGTCAGGTTATTCTTACATGCATACATTACAATTACATTTTCTCCCCCACCCTTTCTTCTGTTGCAACATGAGTATCTAGACAAAGTTCTCAATGCTATTCAGCAGGATCTCCTTGTAAATCTATTCTAAGTTGTGTCTGATAAGCCCAAGCTCCCCATCCCTCCCACTCCCTCCCCCTCCCATCAGGCAGTCACAAGTCTCTTCTCCAAGTCCATGATTTTCTTTTCTGAGGAGATGTTCATTTGTGCTGGATATTAGATTCCAGTTACAAGAGATATCATATGGTATTTGTCTTTGTCTTTCTGGCTCATTTCACTCAGTATGAGATTCTCTAGTTCCATCCATGTTGCTGCAAATGGCATTATGTCATTCTATCTTATGGCTGAGTAGTATTCCATTGTGTATATATACCACTTCTTCCAAATCCAATCATCTGTGGATGGACATTTGGGTGGTTTCCATGTCCTGGCTATTGTGAATAGTGCTGCAATGAACATGTGGGTGCACGTGTCTCCTTTTTTTTTTTTTAAAGGGAAAGCCATTTTATTTATTTATTTATTTTTTGTCTTATTGTTGTTGTTGCTATTTCTTGGGCTGCTCCCGCAGCATATGGAGGTTCCCAGGCTAGGGGTTGAATCGGAGCTGTAGCGACCGGCCTATGCCAGAGCCACAGCAACGCGCGATCCGAGCCGCGTCTGCAACCTACACCACAGCTCACGGCAACGCCGGATCGTTAACCCACTGAGCAAGGGCAGGGACAGAACCCGCAACCCCATGGTTCCTAGTCGGATTTGTCAACCACTGCGCCATGACGGGAACTCCAATGTGTCTCTTTTAAGTAGAGTTTTGTCCGGATAGATGCCCAAGAGTGGGATTGCGGGGTCATATGGAAGTTCTATGGATAGATTTCTAAGGTATCTCCAAATTGTTCTCCATAGTGGCTGTACCAGTTTACATTCCCACCAACAGTGCAGGAGGGTTCCCTTTTCTCCACAGCCCCTCCAGCACTTGTTATTTGTGGATTTATTAATGATGGCCATTCTGACTGGTGTGAGGTGATATCTCATGGTAGTTTTGATTTGCATTTCTCTTATAACCAGCGATGTTGAGCATTTTCTCATGTATTTGTTGGCCATCTGTATATCTTCTTTGGAGAAATGTCTATTCAGGTCTTTTGCCCATTTTTCCATTGATTGATTGGCTTTTTTGCTGCTGGGTTGTATAAGTTGTTTATATATTCTAGAGATTAAGCCCTTGTCAGTTGCATCCTTTGAAACTATTTTCTCCCATTCTGTAAGTTGTCTTTTTGTTTTCTTTTGGGTTTCCTTTGCTGTGCAAAAGCTTTTCAGTTTGATGAGGTCCCATGGGTTTATTTTTGCTCTCATTTCTATTGCTTTGGGAGACTGACCTGAGAAAATATTTATGAGGTTGCTGTCAGAGAGTGTTTTGCCTATGTTCTCTTCTAGGAGTTTGATGGTGTCCTGTCGTATATTTAAGTCTTTCAGCCATTTGGAGTTTATTTGTGTGCATGGTGTGAGGGTGTGTTCTCGTTTCATTGCTTTGCATGCAGCTGTCCAGGTTTCCCAGCAATGCTTGCTGAATAGACTTTCTTTTTCCCATTTGAAGTTCTTGCCTCCCTTGTCAAAGATGAATTGACCATAGGTGTCAGGGTTTATTTCTGGATTCTCTATTCTGTTCCATTGGTCTGTCTGTCTGTTTTGATACCAGTACCACACTGTTTTGATGACTGTGGCTTTGTAGGATTTCTTGAAGTCTGGGAGAGTTATGCCTCCTGCTTGGTTTTTGTTTCTCAGGATTGCTTTGGCGATTCTGGGTCCTTTGTGGTTCCATATAAATGTTTGGATTGTTTGTTCTAGTTCTGTGAAAAATGTCATGGGTAATTTGATAGGGATTGCATTGAATCTGTAGATTGCTTTGGGTAGTATGGCCATTTTACAGTATTGATTTTTCCAATCCAGGAACATGGAATATCTTTCCATTTCTTTACATCTTCTTTGATTTCTTTGATTAAGTTTTATAATTCTCGTCCTTTACCTCCTTGGTCAGGTGTATTCCGAGGTATTTGATTTTGTGAGGTGCAATTTTAAAAGGTATTATATTTTTGTATTCCTTTTCTAATATTTCACTGCTGGTATACAGAAATGCAACTGACTTCTGAATGTTAATCTTATATCCTGCTACTTTGCTGAATTTATGAATCAGTTCAAGGAGTTTTGGGGTTGAGTCCTTGGGGTTTTCTGTGTATAGTTTCATGTCATCTGCATACAGTGACAGTTTGATCTCTTCTCTTCCTATATGAATGCCTTTTATTTCTTTTGTTTGTCCAATTGCTGTGGCTGGGACTTCCAAAACTAAGTTGAAGAGCAGTGGTGAGAGTGGGCATCCCTGTCTTGTTCCCGATTTGAGTGAGAAGGCTTTCAGTTTTTCCCCATTGAGGATTATATTTGCTGTGGGTTTATCATAAATGGCTTTGATTATGTTCAGGAATGTTCGTTCCCTTTATACCCACTTTGGCAAGGGTCTTGATCATGAATGGATGTTGGACTTTGTCAAATGCTTTTCCTGCATCTATTGAGATGATCATATGATTTTCGACTTTTCTTTTGTTAATGTGGTGTATGATGTTGATTGATTTGTGTATGTTGAATCATCCTTGTGAACCTGGGATGAACCCAACCTGGTCATGGTGTATAATTTTTTTGATATGTTGTTGGATTCGTTTGGCTGAGATTTTGTTGAGAATTTTTGCATCTATATTCATCAGTGATATTGGCTGATAGTTTTCTTTTTTGGTGGTATCTCTGTCTGGTTTTGGAATGAGGGTGATGGTAGCATCATAGAATGTCTTTGGGAGTATTCCTTCTTCTTCAACCTTTTGGAAGAGTTTAAGGAGGATGGGCACCAATTCCTCTTTATATGTTTGATAAAATTCACCTGTGAAGCCATCTGGTCCTGGACTTTTATTTGTAGGGAGTGATTTTATGACTTCTTCAATTTCATTTCTAGTGATCGGTCTGTTCAGTTGGTCTGTTTCTACTTGATTCAGTTTTGGCAGGCTGTAAGATTCTAGAAAATTGTCCATTTCTTCCAGATTGTCAAACTTGTTGCCGTATAGTTGTTCATAGTATTCTCTTATGGTTTTTTGTATTTCTGCTGTATCTGTTGTGATTTCTCCTTTTTCATTGATAATTTTGGTTATTTGGGTTCTTTCTCTCCTCTTTTTAGTGAGTCTGGCCAGGGGTTTGTCAATTTTGTTGACCTTTTCAAAGAACCAGCTCTTGGTTTTATTAATTTTCTCTATTGTTTATTGAGCCTCTATTTTATTGATTTCTTCTTTGATCTTTATAATTTCCTTCCTTCTGCTGACTTTAGGACTTTTTTGTTCTTCTTTTTCTAATTCATGTAGGTGGAGGGTTAAGTTGTCCATTTGGGATCTTTCTTCTTTTTTGAGAAAGGCCTGTATTGCTATAAATTTCCCTCTGAGCACTGCTTTTGCAGCATCCCATAGATTTTGAGCGGTTGTGTCTTCATTATCATTTGTTTCAAGGTAGTTTTTACTTTCCTTCTTGATTTCCTCATTGACCCATTGGTTTTTGAGTAGCATGTTGTTTAGTCTCCATGTAGCAGGTTTTTTCTCTTTCCTTTTCCCATGGTTGGTTTCTAATTTCATGGCATTGTGGTCAGAGAAGATACTTGAGGTAATTTCTATGCTCCTAAATTTATTGAGGTTAGCTTTGTGTCCCAAGATGTGGTCGATTCTTGAGAATGTTCCATGAGCATTTGAGAAGAATGTGTATTCTGCTTTTTTTGGATGTAGGGTCCTGAAGAGATCAATGAAGTCTAACTTTTCTATTGTTTCCTTTAGGATCTCTGTTGCTTTATTGGTTTTCTGCCTAGAGGATCTGTCCATTGATGTGAGGGGGGTATTAAGGTCTCCCACTATGATTGTATTCTCATCAATATCTCCCTTTATGTCTGTTACTATTTGTTGTATGTATCTGGGTGCTCCTGTATTTGGTGCATATATGTTGACAATAGTAACATCCTCTCCTTGGATGGATCCCTTAATCATTAAGTAGTGTCCTTCTTTGTCTTTCTTTATGTCTTTTGTTTTAAAGTCTATTTTGTCTGATATGAGCGTTGCAACTCCTGCTTTTCTGTCATGTCTATTGGCGTGAAATATTTTTCCCCACCCTTTCACTTTCAATCTATATGTATCTTTTGTCCTAAGGTGAGTTTCTTGTAGGCAGCATATTGAAGGTTTTTGCCTTTGTATCCACTCAGCCACTCTGTCTTTTGATTGGGGCGTTCAGTGCATTGACATTTAAGGTGATAATTGATAGATGATTATTTATTGCCATTTGAACCTCGTGTTCCAGTTGATTCTATGGTTCTCCATTCTTCCTTTCTTTTTTTTTTTTTTGGTTGGATGGTCTCCTGTCATTATCTGCTTAAGTGTATTTTTTGTTTCATTTTTTGCAAATGCACTATTTGGTTTTGGCTTGTGGTTGCCCTGTTTGTTAAGTATGCTAACCCCTTCCCATAATTGTGTGTTTTAGCCTGATGGTCCTGTAAGTTCAAACACTTCATTACTATATTAAAATTAAGAAGAGAAACATACAAACAAACAGACAAAAAGGGTCTCTATTTCCTAACATCCCTTGCCCACATTTTATGGTTTTGATGACTCTTTTTTATTTTTTTCTTTTTAATTTTATTTTGTTTGAGGCCTGTTCATGATTAAATCTGTATGCTGGCTTATTTGAGTGACTGCTCTCTGATTCTGGTTTCCTCAGTCCTAGTTCTTCCTCTTCTTCTTTTTTTTTTTTCTTTTCTTTTTTCTTCCCTTTCCTTCCTTTCTTTTTGGTTTAGAGCAGCCCTTTCAATATTTCCTTTAACCTGGGTTTTGTGTTGCTGTATTCTTTAAGTTTTTGTTTGTTGGAAAAAATTTTTATTTCCCCTTCTATTTTAAATGATATTCTTGCTGGATAGAGTATTCTAGGTTGCATATTTTTTCCTTTTAGCACTTTAAATATCTCTTGCCATTCCCTCCTGGCCTGTAGTGTTTCTGTAGAGAAGTCAGCTGATATTCTTATACAAGGTTCCCTTGTAGGTAACATTCTGCTTTTCTCTTGCTGCCTTTAGGATCCTCTCTTTATCACTCACTTTTGCCATTTTTATTATGATGTGTCTTGGTGTGGGTCTGTCTGGGTTCAGTTTGTTTGGGGCCCTCTGTGCTTCTTGTATCTTTAACCCAGTATCCTTTAGATTTGGGAAGTTTCCAGCGATAATTTCTTCAAATATATTTTCCATCCCCTTATCTTTTTCTACTCCTTCTGGAATTCCTATTATGCGTAGATTGGCCCACTTTATATTATCCCATAGGTCTCTTATATTGCTTTCCAGTTTTTTGATTTGGTTTTCTGTCTGTTGACCGGATTGAGTGATTTCCATTATTCTATCTTCCATATCACTGATTCGTTATTCTGCATTATTCATTCTGGTTTTTACTGCCCTTAGTTCCATTTGCATCTCTGCAAATGAATGTTCTAGTTTTTCTTGGCTCCTCCTTATATGTTCTAGTTCCTTTCTGAGGGTATCTGCATTACTGTTCATATCTTCTCTTAATTCCTTCAGTATTTTCACTAGTTCTCTTTTGAACTCCAGGTCTGTCAGACTGCAGAGATCTGTTTCATTGTTGACTGTTTTAGGTGAGTTCTCCTGTTGGTTTGACCGGGAGTGGTTTCTCAGCTTCTTCATCTTGCTTGTTGTTTTCTTTCTCCTGAGGGAGTTGTACTCTCCGTTATCAGGCAGTGTTTGCCTTGTCACTGCCGTGGAATATTTCCTGAGGACTGGCGTTGTTGGTCAATCTTTTTTGAGGCAGTGTGGCTTTTCTGGAGTGTTGATGGGGCTAACAGTGTTTCTTTGAAGCAAAGGAGGACTTCCTGAGGGCAGACAGGACTGGGAGGTCCACACCACGATGGTAGCAGATTTCACTTGGTCATGCAGAGCTTGCTCTGGTGTTTTTAGGCTGTGGGGTTCTTGCAGGGGGTTGGCAGTGTTGGGCAGCTGTTCCTCAGGAGTGCAGCACCCCCTGGGGGCTGAAGCAGCTATCTGGGTCACTGAGAACCTAAGAGGCTCTTCCCTAGGGCAGCCCAACTCAGAAGGACAGCCTGCGAATGTAGGCGGATCTTTTCACAGTCTGGCCGAGCTTGCTGCAGCTTTTCTGGGCTGCAGGGGCTCTTCCAGGGGGCTGGTGGTGCTGAGCAGAAATTCCGTGGGAGTGGGGCACCCCCTGGGGGCTTGGGCGGGTAGCAGGGCTGCTGGAAACCCAAGAGGCTCCTCCCCGGGGCAGCCCGACTCAGAAAGACCGTCTGAGATCTTTTCCCAGCTTGGCCAACCTTTTTGCAGCTTTTCTGGGCTGCAGGGTGTCCTGCCTGGAGCTGGCAGTCCTATGCAGCTGATCCACTAGGGCACCCCCTGGGGGCTTGGGCGGGTAGCAGGGCCGTTGGAAACCCAAGAGTCTCCTCCCTGAGGCAGCCTGACTCAGAAAAACCATCTGAGAATTAGGCAGATCTATTCACGGCCTGGCTAGGCTTGCTCTAGCTTTTCTGGGCTGCAGGCCTTTTCTCGGGGGATGGTGGTGTTTGGTGCTACTCTGCAGAAGAGTAGCCCCTCCAAAGGGCAAGCAGGGACAGCCCCTGCAGTGGTAGGCTTCAGGCAATTGTTGAGGCCAGCCCTCCTGGATGGCAGGCAGCCCCAGGTTCGGTGAGAGCGTAGGGGGTGGTGGGGGTGGGGAGAGGGGATGCACTGGGAAGCACTGCTTTCAGCTAGCTAGCGGGCCTGAAAGCTTGCTGTGGTGTGGGGGGTATTCTATGGGGACTCACCCCTTCTCTCCCCTCCCAAGCACTGGCGCAGACCAGGCTCTTTTCCCTCTGATGCGGCTTTCCACTTCCCCACCCCTAGAGTATTATTGCTCCCTTCCTCTGCGACAGCTTTGTTTTCTAGTCTCCCAGGCAGTCTCTGCACGGTCAAATGGTTTCTAGACCTCCCAAGCAGTTTCCACTCTGCCCCGCCCCCCCCAGCCCGATCTCGGGGACTAACCTCTGGAGCCGAGGTCTCAGTGCCCAGCCCCCACCCAGGCGTCTCAATTTTTGGTGACTCTCCCGTAGTTCAGATGGTCTGTTCGGTTCTTGATCGGCTTTTCCGTACTCCAACTTACTGCTACACTCTTCTCTGTATCTGGAGATTCCTCTGGTTCGTTTGATCTTTCCCCCATGTAGGTGACTTTCCAGGGTGCGGGATCCCTTTCTCCTCCGCAGTTCCCTTTCGGGAATGCCCGTCCCGCTTGGATTCACCTTCTCTCACTCTCCTCTTTTCTCCCATTCTGCCCAGTAATGTCACGAACTTCTTGCCGTTATTGGAGTTTAGGTTCCTCTGCCAGCGATTGGTTGCTGTTCTGTGTGAGTCATTTATTCTGTAGATGTGCTTTTTTTGTTGTGTTTGTGGGAGAGGGCAAGCGTGTCCCCCTACTCCTCTGCCATCTTGTCCGAGAGCCAAGAGTCTCATTCTCTTGAATGAGGCATGAATAGAGAATAAACCAAGAAGAAACAATCCACCATCACTTCTAGGACAGCTATAAAAGAGTGGCCACTTACAAAAAGCCAGCATCTTGTGGATGGGAACAGAGAACAGAGTAACAGCGATGAGGTACAGTCAGCGATGGGACTTCTGGAGGACATGCTGTCCTTCTTCAGATGATGCTTTGAAACCCTCAAGGATACCTCTAGGAGCTAGTTGAATGGCCTAAAATAGAATCTCTAGAGCAGCCAGCTGATGGCCACGACAACCTACCAACAACTTTCTGAGGAAGATGCAGATTGTAAGTAATATTTTCCCAGGACCAAGGATTAGAAGCAAAAGAAAATGAGCAATCAGCACCATTTTTCTCTTTTTCATTTTTATCCATAATGCCCAAATTAGTAGGCCTCTTTTTCTCTGTAGAGTTCAGTATATAAAAGATTATGGAATTTATTGAAAATATCTTAGGAGATTGGCTAAATGCATAACAGTTTCCCTGAATTTAAATGATTTTGAATCTATTATACAATAGCTTATACAAGCTAATTAACATTTCCAATCTCAGTTTTTTCCATGTGGAGAAATGGGCATATAAATTGTATTTACTTTATGGGGTCATTATGAGGATTTGATATTATAAAGTTGAAATAAGCAAACTCTCCCTCCCCCTTTCCCCTCCTACTGGTAACAACTAATTTGTTCTCTATATTTGTAAGTCAGCTTCTTTTTTGTTATAGTCATTAGTTTGTTGTATCTTTTAGATTACACATATAAGTGATATTATACAGTGTTTGTCTTTGTCTGTCTATATTATTTCACTTAGCCTAATGCTCTCTGAGTCCATTCATGTTGCTGCAAATGGCAAAATTTCAAGAAAAAGAAATTTAAAAAGTCCAAATTGGAAAATAAGATGTAAAACTGTCACTGTTGGCAAATAACTTGATAGTCTACATAGAAAATGCTAAAGACATCATCACCAAAAAACTATTCAACTTCACTAATGAATCTGGTAAAGTTTCAGGATTCAGAATTAATATACAGAATTCTATATGCTAACAACAGTCTATCAGAAAGAAAATTTAGAACCCATATTCTTATACTTCTGCCACTATGGTCTGCTGCCTGCCTTGAAATATGGATTAGCACTCAGAAATGCTGAACTTGAGAATCTCAGTATCTCATGTAATCCTTTGTAACTTTCTATGAAGGTTAAACTACAGATATCATTGAACATTATCTGGAAACTCTTGAGTAGGCAGAAAAAGTAGAGCCAGTTAACAGAGTGGCTCAGAAGGGCTGACTGAGTTCTTATATGTCTATTTCCTTATGTTTATGTCCTCTGATTATGTGAACCACTAGAAAATTTATTTTAAAAAAGAATTTCCTTTTTCTAATTACTTGTGAAATATGTAATTAAAACAGTCTCAATTTAAAAATATATAAACATGTATTAAAATTTAAAATACCACCTCAAAACATGGATAAGGAAAACAATTAGAACAAAGAAAAAAGAGAACAAAGAAAAAGAAGCAAGATTATAAAGAGACAAGAGAACAAACACCCAAGTATATATTTTCCCTGAGGGGATCTTCTAAATCTGGTTTAGAGACTGGGATTTAATTGAGGTCAAGAGCATGAAAAGTAGGAAATAATGCTTGAGGCTACTACAATCATAAAAGTATATAAAATATAGTTTATAACTTCAAAACTAGGAAGGGTAAAAAATGGATTTAAGCAAAACAATTAAAAAGAAATCAAGAAAGTATTAAATTGAAAAGGAAAGAAAAGTGTGATAGAAAAGGAAAAATAAACCCAAATTAAGACAATGGTACATAAACTTTTCAGGTGCTGATGGAAAATTTATGAAAAATAGCTGCAATCAGGGTTTTAAAAATACAACCAAAAAATTTAGAAGTTAATAAAAACGTTACTAAAATATGAAATGCATTTAGAAATATGTATATTTTGTAAAACTGAACAATTATAAGTAATTTATGGGTTAAAATATTATAGTGAAAATTATAAAATCTATAGAAAAAAATGATGATGAAAATACTACCTAATAAAATCTGAAATGCAGCTGAAGTAAAGTTTTAGAAATAAATATATATAAATTTTAAAAACAGGCAAAAGTAAATGGATAGTAGTTTCATTTGAGGTTTGGGATTGGAAATCCTGAGATGCTAGTGGTGCTCTACCTCTTGGTCTGGATACGGCTTACAGTGGTATTTTTACTTTGCATACAGTTGTGCATTTAGGATTCCTGCACATTTCTGTATGTTGGCAGAAAAAATCCTAAAAAAGAAGAACAAGCTTAAAAATACATTATCCCTGAAGATATATCAGGCAAAAGATTTCTTCTATAAGATATTAAGATAATATGAATATACAAATAATAACAATGATATTAGCACATTAGCCTAGAGGCAAATAGATGCAACCAAATAGAGAGAACAATTCCATACATACAGAAACCTGAAATTTGTTAAAATTTTTTTTTGTCTTTTTGCCTTTTCTAGGGCCGCACTCCTGGCATATGGAGGTTCCCAGGCTAGGGGTCCAGCTGGAGCTGTAGCTGCCAGCCTATGCCAGAGCCACAGCAATGACACATCTGAGCCATGTCTGCAACCTACACCACAGCTCAGGGTAACACCAGATCCTTAACCCACTAAGAAAGGCCAGGGATCAAACCCACAACCTCATGGTTTCTAGTCAGATTCGTTAACCACTGAGCCATGACGGGAACTCTGAAATCTGATAAATTGACTTGTATTACACATTACACAAAAGTGTTAGTTATGAATGAAGTAAAGTCATATATAGAAGTCAACACTAAAAGCTTTAAAGAAAATGTAGAATATCTTCAGTGATCTTAGAGTACAAAGAGACTCTTAAGTAGAATTCAAAAGTCATAAGCCACTAAAAAAAATTAGCAAAGGCAATTGCATTAAATTAAAAAAAATCTGTTTATTAAAAGATGCTATTCTATGAGTAAAAAAAAAAAGCCACAAGCTAGAAAAATATATTATAACGCATATAAATAATAAAAGACTAGTTTTTGGAATATATAAAGAACTTCTATGGATCAATAAATCATAAATAACTCAAAATACTAGAACGAACATTTGATAGAAAGGGAAAAATAATAGATTAATAAATACAGGAAAATATCTACCACCTTATCATAGTTCATAAAAATGCATATTTAATCTACATTGAGATTCAATCTCACACCCTTCCAGTTGTCAAAAATTAAATATATACAATAAATTTAATATATTTATTTTAATATTATTTTAATGTATTTATATAAATAATACATATATATATCCTAAATAAGTAGTGGTAAATATGTGGATCAAGAGGAACACTCATATAGTGTTAGGTGAAGTATAAATTTGTCTAACAATTTGAGGAAACAATTTGAGATTACCTACTCAAGTTTGAAAATGCAGTCTTCTATGATCGAGAAATTCTACTAGGCCTAGAAATATACATTTATGTGTATATTAGAGTATTGAGATATATAGATGTATATATATATATACACAATCAGACAGAGACCAGAATTTAGACAGTAAGAATTGTATGTGCGTGTGTATGTGTATCCAGAGACAGGGGTGGGGTGAGAGTATCAAAGTCAAAGCATGGAGTTAAACAGAAGTGAAGATACAGAGGGAGAAAATGCCTACCTGCCTTTCCATCTTATCACCCCTAAAACCCTGGCAGTAAGGAAGTCAGCCTTATACTTTGCCAATAACAGTAGAGAGCATCTTACTTGGGAAAAATAAACGAGAACTACAAATACTGGCAGATTTAATCTATGTTTATATAAATGCAATTATAATTTATTATTTAAAATTAATAAAGTTTGACTACAGATTGTTAGAGACACAAAGAACATTAATTTACACTATCCCAAACCTGCATTTTTAGAGCTCTTCTCTATCTGTATCTCTGATGATCTTTCATAGTTCCTCTACCAATCCTCATGCAATCACAGTCTCCACAGGACCAGACCACATACCTTAGCTACTAGTTTACAACCTCTCCAAACACAATTTTTTAGCTGCACCTGTGGCATGGCAAAATTCCTGGGTAGGGGATTGAACTCACACCAGAACAGTGACAAAACTGGATCTTTAACCCATTGAGCCATGAGGGAACTCCTCAACCTATCCAAACTTGATATATCCATTCAAAATCATGTCAAGAGAACTCGATTCTACAGACTCTAATCACAATTGTTCTTCCTTCAAGGGTCCCTATCATTCTCCCTTTCCTCAGGCCCCCAACCCTGTAATCCTCTTTGATTCCTGTCTTTCACACAACCTGTCAGCAAATTCTTTGTACATCAAAACACATTTCAGACTATCTCTTCCTGGAGCTCCTGACCTAGTCTAAGCCACCCTGATTTGACTGATAGCTTGAGAACTTCCACATGCCCTGCATGTGGCCCTAACAAGCAAAAAGGAAAAAAAAAATTCACTGCTCTGCCAAAATTCCTTTAATGGTTTTTCATTTCACCCAGAGTAAAACCCAAAGGTTTTACAAAAGTTTTCCAAGGGCTCCTACACCTGGGCTCTGGTAACCTCTCCTGTGACTCTTGCCATTTTTGTTTTTGCTCCCTTTGCCTCCTTAATGTTTTTCAAACATACACCAAGGCTTTGGCTTATAGGGAGGTTTTGCTATCCTTGGTGCTTAAGCACACTTATCTACAATATACCCATACAGTCTCTTCACTTTAGTGTACTCTGCTCATGTGTTACCTCTTCTGAGAAGCCTTTCCTACCTGTAGTTTGTTGTTAGCATCCATTTTCCCTCACTACCCCTTTTACTCCTTCATTAATTCCTTCTTTATCTAAAAAACTCCAATAAAAGTTGAATACCTATGGTAAATCAATCCCAGTTTTAGGCATCAAGAATTAGATATTAATTTGGAAGGATATGTGAGAGATATCTCTTGAATTCAATCTCAACAACAATAAAATCCCTTTGATATGTTTAATCTAATGGAAAAGCAAAATAGAAAAACATACACACAAAAAGCAAAAGGGTATGAAAACATGCAAAGATGCTTCTACTGTAGCCTGGGCCTCATTACGCCTGCAATACTTCACTAGTCAGTGATTTAGGGAAGTCTGTCCTTACTCCCGTATCTCCTAAAACATCTTTCATTAGGTGACTATTTTATGGTTTTTCACTCTAAACTTGGCAAGTAAGATTCTATTTTACTTTTCACAATTGCAAAATTGCTCTCCCCAGATATATTCTGCACTATTAAATTAAGCAGCCTTCCACTAGCAAAACTGATTCTCAAGCATAATTACTCAAGAGGGAAGAGAATAGGAAATAAGACTTAACATCACTTTCATTTCCTGAGGCAGGTGATCAGAAATCAATAAAACAGAGCATTTTTTCTACAAACACTCACCAAAGTAAAAATAAGACAACTTAAGTGTAAGAGGAAATGTTTCTCCCTTTTTATCTCTTAGAAGCAGATCCTGCATCTGCAAAAGAAAATACCTCACAATTAATACAATTTAACTGATACATGTTTATTTTGCAGAGAATAAATATACATGATCTACTAACAAGAAATCTCTAAACCAGTCCAAAAGGTAAAAAATTAAAGAATAGAAGTTTTTCATTAATAATAAAAAATGTTATCTATTATTGAAAAGAAATGTAAAAGGATTTATAATCATTCCTATAATATCTTATATTTATAATTATTTACATATCTAGTCTTTATTGAGCCTACATAATGCAATTAGTCACATGTAAATAAACTTTTTAAACAGTTTTAAAATTTATTCTTATAAATTTAAATTTTATTCCTCAAGTTATCCATTCATTTTCAGAATTTCATAACAAATGAATAAAACTACTTATTTTGTATATTTACTAACAGAGTCAGGGAAACTATAACACATAAAAGAAAATTATGTGAGGAAAAGATATGTGAGGAATTTAAGTCAAACAAACAAACAAACTAAAAATCCTGACATCTAGATAACTGGAGCAAAAGTGATTACTTTTTAATTTTATGTAGCTTATTTAGATTTGATTAATTTTCTTAACTCTCATATTTTTTCTTTAGTAAAATATTTTCCATACACAAAAATTGAGAGTTATGCAATTGTTTTGTTCATTTGGTAAGTGGAGACAGTGTAAAAAGAGTACATTCATGTATCTCTGAGGCAATTCCTCTTTATTGTCCAAACCAGACAATGCCAAATACCTATTTCATGCAGTTTTAGAATATGTTCTTGATAACAATAATTCCTTCTTTCTGTCCTGTACAAGGAGCCTGCTACACAAGAACACTATCATGGAGAGATATCAAGAGTTGGATCCACTGAGCTTTTCTACATGGACAAAATACTAAACACTCCTAGGAACTGTTGACAATCTTCCAAGGAAGAGTAGGCAAGAAGGAAAAACTCTAGGCTATAAGCCATAAAACATCATCCAAGTATCCTATAGTTTGAAATGACATGTGAAAAGATCTAGCACAGTTTACTGCCTTCTTGGACTCAGCTTCTCCTACCAGTCCATTGAGAGATAAAGACATGGTGTCATAATGATGAAGTATGGAGTAGAGCAAAAATCAAAGATGTTATTTGCCTAACTAGATTTTGATTATTCTTTCTGTTCCAACAAGAACACTTCATTTCATTACACTTCAGGCTAAGTGCAATGATTTGAAAGCTTTTGCTTTTCATTAAGTGACAGATATTAGAAAAGCGAGTATGCATTTAATAGTATCATTATATTCTCCCTGTTGTATATCTAAGATGTAATCATGGAAAATTTGAAACTAATAATGTACTCAAAGTCTTAAAACAACTTGTAATGACAGATAATACTTCCTACTCCTGAATGAGTATAAATGAGGAATACATGAATACATGATGTGCTTTATAATCTCATGCTGTTTCCCTAATCTATTGTAACTCCAATAGCCTTAAGTAACAGTAAGTCGCATTGCTTTTTATGTTCACATAAAAAGCTTCTCACCCAAATGAACCATTCTTCCTTCAGATTTAACTATAAGACTAGGGTGCTATAACTCCTAAATGATGAAAACTGTTAGTGTTTACAACAGTTAAGTACCAAAATCAATAGATGCATATTACATTACAACAAATGGCTAGGGTAAATTACAATTGTCACCATATGCTGTGGAACTTGTCTTATGGTTAAGAGTAAGCAGTTAATTGAATCAATAAGAAAAGCCAAGGAACTACATTTAAAGTCAGTAATTACTTATCACAACACTTTAATATTATACAGCTAAATAAATAAACTGTATTATTTAAAATTCTTTGCAAGCAAGTAATATACTTTGGAGAAACATCTCCTTTTTAAATTTTTGTTAAGCATGTTTAATTGTCCATGGCAGAATCAGGAACTAGCATGCTTTCTATTTCTGACCAGGTGATCAAGTTCTAGTCTACACATGAGAGCTTAATCTGAAAGCAGGAAGAAAGGCCTAAGTGTACAATTCTACAATCTCCTAACAAGGCAATTTATAAATTAATTAGCAGTGAAACAGACAGTGTTCTGAAATTAATGACTTTATTTCTTTCATTAAAATTAGACCTTATACTACATAAAGCCACATGGACAGATATAGTATTTAATTTCTTAGTCTATAACCTTCTATGCCTATAAATATTACTCTTTTGATATATTATGGTTATGTAAACCAAAGAATTGAAGGGAAAGAAGGAAAAAATCTCTAGTTTTTGACCTGTTCTCCTATTTCTGTTACCAGGCTGTTGCCCCAGAATCATACCCTCAACCCTTCCTTGAATGGAAAATAACTGCTCCCATCTGGAGGATGCAGCTGCTAAGAAAAACAAGAACGTGTAGAACCAACTAGGCCCAAGACAGCCAAAGACTTGACTTCAAGTGGACCTTGGGCCTCATACACTTGTAATAAATAAGGATTCTAAGTAACACATCCATCAGTACCAGTTGATAATTGTCATGACCACAATGACTGAGAAGAAATGTTGCCTCAATTCCAGGTCCAAGCCACACACGCCCCTGTTCTCCAATAAGTCATGAATATTCTTCCTTCTCTTTACTCACTTTTACATTGATCTTGCAATGTATACGGTGTCTCAGCCCTAATTAGGTTGAGAAATTGATTTCTGAACTAAATTCTTGCTTCTCTGTTCTTTGGCCATTAAATAAACTTGTGCTGTTCCAGTCTCAGCATTGGTTTTGTTATTGACTGTGATAATGGGCATGGAAAAAGAAACTCCCAGGACAAGACAAAGGAGCTAGGATCCTAGTGCGCAGGTCCAGGAGAACAATTTGGCCACACTTCTAGAGCCAGAGGTATTTTCTAGTTTTTATCATTTACTACAATGATATTTATTAACATAGAAATAATTATAAGTGATTTTCAAAATATATTGACCATATATGTGCCAGGATTATGCTAAATACTGAGTAAGTATTTTTGTTTGTCACATTGATCTTTTAAGATATATTAATATTATTCTAACTTTCCAAATGAGGAAGGTGAAAATTAGAGCAATAAAGTATAGACATACCTTGGGGATATTACGGGTTTGATTCCAGACTACTGAAATAAAATGCATATCACAATAAAGTGAGTCACATAGCTTTTTTGGTTTCCCAGTGCATATAAAAGTTATATTTATACTATAATGTAGTCTATTAAGTGTACAATGGTACTATGTCTAAAAAATAGGACATTTTAATTAAAAAATAGTTTATTTCTAAAACCATTATCTGAGCAAGTCATAATGCTTTTACAATAGAAACATCAAAATTACTGTATCAGATCATCATAGCAAATTTAATAATGAAGTATTTTGAGAATTACCAAAAATGTGATACAGAGAGCCTTTCCAAATTGCTACTGTAAAAATCATGCCTATATACTTGCTCAATGTAGGGTTGCACCAAACTTTCATTTGTAAAAACAAAGTAACAACAACAAAAAAAAAACGCTATCTCTATGAAGCACAATTAAGTACAATAAAATAAATTATGCCTGCTAACTTGCCCAAGGAAAAACAGCTAACAAATAGTATCGAAAGGGCTAAACCATCTTATTCAGTCACGTCCTTCACTACTAAGTAATTAGCAGATTCCCAATGTCCCACTTTGTACACTTGAAATTGAGTATTTCCAAAATTATTAATGTATCTCATGTAATTCCCATATTCATTCACATGTGTTTTTTGTTTATGTCTTTCTTCCTCTACCATAATAAAAACTTTCAGGGCAGGAAGTACATGTTACCTGTATCTTTGCTAACCTCCTTCTACTCTCTCTTGTGCTTAGTTTGGAAAGGAAGAAATTTTCTTTTCTCCTACCCTTCTAAGTTCTTCTGACTGGTCTAAGAATTAAATTGACATGAGACAGTTTAACAGGAGAAAATCCGGTGAATGTTTAATACCTCGTATCCATTGAAGAGACCCAAGAAAACTGAGTAACTCACCTAAATGGCAAAACCTTCACCTTAATCATCATCTTCAGCTAAAGACAAAAGAGGATACTAGATGGAGGTAGTGGTTAGGGAATTCAGAGAGTTGAAGAAAATTCACAGGGAGATAGAAAAGCATGGGAGTTCCCATCGTGGCTTAGTGGTTAATGAATATGACTAGGAACCATGAGGTTGCAGGTTCGATCCCTGGCCTTGCTCAGTGAGCTAAGGATCCAGTGTTGCCCTGAGCTGTAGTGTAGGTCGCAGACGCAGGTCGGATCCCACGTTGCTGTGGCTCTGGTGGAGGCCGACAGCCACAGCTCCAATTAGACCACTAGCCTGGGAACCTCCATATGTCACAGAAGTGGCCCTAGAAATGGCAAAAAAGAAGACAAAAAAAAAGCAAATGTTTGGTAAATTAATATTTACTATACTTCACCTATACCACCAGCTAATCTCTGGTGGGAGCTCTACCCTGAATCAGGCCCTTTATCTAAGTTCTTCTGGGCAGTTAAGGGGAAGGAAATAATAAAACTTTCTTGAGTATTCTGTTCCTGAAAATAATCAGCTTAAATTAACCTCATGTCAAATAGATATATTCGAGAGTGGCAAATTTTGCTCTCTTACACTCTAATGGTGGATAACAAGTTACTGTGCTGCCCAAATCCATAAAATGCATAACGCCAAGAGTATATCCTAATGTAGACTACAGACTTTTGGTTATTATAATCTGTCAATGTAGGTTCACTGACTGTATCAAATGTACCACTCTGGTGTGGGCTGTTGATAGTGTGGGAGACTGTGTATACATAGTGGAGGGAGTACATAGGAAATTTCTACACCTTCTGCTCAACTTTGCTCTGTCCCAGAAACTGATTTTAAAAACAAGTCAATTTTATTTTTGTCTTGTTTTTCTTCTTCCCTTTTCTTAGAGTAGTCTTTTTGGTTTTTTGTTTGTTTGTTTCTTTTCCATTTATGCCACTTCCCCAAGAACTCTTACTCACTAATCTTATCATGTCACATCTCCGGCCCCAAGACTGATGATGCTTTTTAGATTAAAAACTTTCTTCTGATTAATGTTACTTTGAAATCTATGGTTACTTGGCAAACCTGAACAATTGGACACCATAACATTTAAAAATATAAAAGTAAAGACTTTTGTAAAATTGCACTTCAAGCTTAAAACCTTAGCTTGTATACAAAACAGTATAGATGAAAGCAGTACAAATTTCTTAACAGGGAGGTCATTAGTAAGGAGAACCATGCACTCTCTACCCACATTTCCTTATCACGTCATAGACTACAGCCATTAACCCTCTCAAAAATATGTGAGAGGAAGCTCTTTCCCTTTATCCTGTGCCTACTGCCAGAGGGAGTGGGTAGGTTTTCCTGGCTGGTGAGAGAGAGACAGGTTTCTGTCTATTGATCTGTTGTCTAAAGTATTGAGAGTGGCAGCTTACTTGGGTTCCCTTGTGTTCTGTGCTCCTCCCGCCTCAGTGGGTGTGAGGGAAAGCCAGGGGCCCCTCCATGCCTCTCACCAAGTGTGGGTCCCAAGGTTCATGGTAGGGGGGGAAAGATAATTCTGATTCAAGGTACACTTTAGAAATTAATTTTAGCAGTCAGAAAGCCTATATTTTTGCTCCTCTTTACTTTGTCTAGTTCTCAGTTGGTCCATAGCTTAGAGAAGAATATGCCTAGTTAGCAGTGCTAATGTTCCTCACAACACCAAGGACATGTTTTTGCTTTTTTTTAAAAAAGTCAGTACAGAGTTTTAGAGTATAGAAACACATTTTTATATGTGTCACTCATAACAAAAGTTTGTAATTCATCTCTAAAGGAAAAGAGAAGGAAAAAATGTGTCATTTACAAATTTATATTTTACATATAGGTTTTTGCATATATTTTATTTTAACTCTCATTGCTTTGTTCAAACTTCCTGCCCTGTTTCTTTGGTGGGATCTTACTTCCAAAGCTATTACTCACTTCCTAAAATGTTATCATATATTTAATAGGAAAGAAGAGCAAGTGGACCTGATGCAAGCTTGGGTGGAAGTGGACAAGCTTTGCTGAAGAGAATGTTGGAGAAGAAGCACAAAAATAAGTAAACAAAATAATAAAAAGAAGAGGATTTTGAAAAAGCTGCTTGCTCCATGTGCAATAAATTTTCTTCTTCTGAACCTCTTCTAAAAAATGAACACTATAAAATATAAAAATGCTATAAAGGCAACAACCTTAATGTCATCTTCAAACATATGAGAGAAACATTTAGTGTAAAGAGTAAAATAGCAGTTGAACCTGTATCAAATTGGAAAGTAAATATATATATATATATATGACAAAACTTCCATAGCTCCTTACATGAGCATAAGGTTTATGAATGAATACACAAGAACACTCTGAAATAAGGTATGCTAGTGACAAGTGGTAATTTAACTTGAGGAATAAAGTGCCGTTAGTGTCTGGTCTTCCTGGATACTTAATTGAACTAAAATAATTTGTGGAGGGTGGCTTATCATTAAAGTAAATGAGATGGAGGGAAGCAAGTGAAGCAGAGTTCAAGACAGCAGGATATAAAAGGCATAAAGAACTATTGAGCCAGAAAGGGGAATTGAAACAGACCTGATGTAGCACTAATCATTAGTGAGTGAAGTAATGAACTAGGAAAGAGATGGGGTTTTAGTTATGGCCCACCAAATGGAAATGAGAAATTTCCAGATGTTCCATATGGCCTGTAATTCAAATGCTTTGTGCCTTCAGGTCAGAGTTTTCAAAGAGATAACAGATGTAGAAAAGACTCAAAATTTCACGCATACTCCATGATAGTTAGCTTTCAAATTTTCAGGGCTTGAGTGCAAACTCCTCATATAAGAAGTAGGGTTCAAAATAAACCCTGTCAGGCCTCAGGCAGAATTCCAGGTGAGAAAAAGAGTTCCAGGTTAATAACCGCTTTCTTTTTACATACCAATTCAAATGGTACAAAACAGCAATGGAGATTTTAGCAAGATGGCACTAATTCAAGAGCTATGGGGTTCAAAAGAACATTTCTTGCCAAATGGCCTTTTTTGCTAAAGAAAATAATTTAAATTGAAGACCTTGATATGGAGAGATTAATTCCATGTACATCTAAACATAAAAGTTCAACACATCAAAATATCAATGTTATCTTAAGGTAAAGGAAACAAAGTTTCTCTGCAATGACAAATCCTCACCATTTTTAAAATGCCAAAACAGAAGGAATATTTACATTTTCAAAAGCAAAATTTGCATCACCACATAAACATTTGTGAGATCCTACTTGGTATACCAACATGATCTAAACATGAACACCTCCCCACTGAACTTAGAATCAAGTAAAGGAGAGAGAACACAGGCAAACCAAATAAATGATCAAAAATCTTAGACTAGCTAGAGAACCACTGATGTACTAATTAGATGTGCAGATAACTGAGAGTAGAATATTTACCTGATAGGAGGGATAAAGGAAGCATCCCAGGAAGGTGATATTCTAACTGGGCCATAAAAAAAATATGTGACAAGGAGTTCCCTGATGGCTCAGCAGGTTAAGGATCTGGTGTTGTCATTACAGTGGCTTGGGTCACTGCTGTGGTGCAGGTTCAATCCTGTCCCAGGAACTTCTGCATGCCAGGGGCATGGCCAAAAAAAAAAAGAGTATATGACAAAATGAAATGCAGTATTTCAGAGCACAAGTTTGAGTCCCAGCTCTGCTCTATACCCACTAGGTGACATGGACTGTTACTCACCCTCTCTAAGCCTCAAGTCCTGAATTTGTAAGATAGGAATATAAATGCCCCCATCATAGGTTTCAAACAGGTAAAAAAAAAAAAAAAAAAAAGGAAAATACATTCAAAATGCTTTCCTGGCACATAGTACATAGCACAGGGGAAATTCTTTCACTTTCCACATAGTACTGCTTTGAATAAAATATAAAATATTTAGTGCTATTTCTGCACCCTCAGAGAAGGATTAGGAGAAAGTCTTTTACGTTATGCTGTTCTCCATTACTAAAAACTCTTCTCTATGAGATTAAAATTGAGAGATAATCTTGAAAGAAGATAAATGATCTTTTGTGACCCAAATTTCTCCACTCTCCACCTTTCCCTCACTCATGATTTAGCTTGATGGTTAGCATGTAAAGCAGATTCTCCACCTCATACCTGCTTCTGGTAGGCACAGGTCATTACTGGCCCAGTCTATATTACTTTGTGGGGTATAAGGCAGAATGTGGTTGCTCCGATTGGCTGCCTGGTGAAGTGTCAGCTTTATAGACATAAGTCCCTATACTGGGGGTCGGAGGAGCACTAGGAAGGCTCTTTTTGACTTTGGGCTGCAATGTTATTCTCTAAGCCAGTTTTATCCTGTATATTTCACATGGTTTTTGTCTAGTTTTTTTCTATTGGAAGCTAATGAAGAGGAGGGTTATGATTAATCGGACACTCAATAAACTGCATTATGAAGTTTTACCTTGGGAAAAGTGTGATTAATCCCATAGCCTTGAGCTCACAAAATACAGAATCTAAAATGGAAAGAGCAAGACATGCCCATCTGTGTCAAAGAACAGCTCTTCAGAGTGGACCATGACAGAATTCCTAGGCTTAGGAGCCTGGCTCTTTCTCCCTTGGAAGGGCAAGATATGATGCTTTCTCTCCCATTTTAGTTTGTTTAAAACATTTAAGATTAAAACATGCAAGTTCCTTTTTTTGTAAAATTAGCTACGTTTTTGAGATATATATTTGTTTACACATATGTTATTAGAAGGTTTGTCTTTGTATAGATGACTTTGAAGAATGCAAAAATAACCAAGGAAAAGATATCTCAATCTTTGCAACGAAGAGAGATTTTCCTACACATTGCTCAGTGCTCATTTAAATTAACTATGCCATTAAAAAAAAATTAGTGTGTGGAGTTGGATCAAGATGGTGGAGGAGTAAGACACAGCACTCACATTTTCCAAAAAAGATATAAAATAAAAAAAATCTACATATAGAAAGATTCTCAAAGAACTTATATCATATGCTGGCAGAAGACCTGAGACCCCCCAAAAGGGCAAGAAACTTTGCACATTACTGGGTAGAACAAAAGGAAAAAAGAAAGAGAGAGAGAGAGAAAGGGAAAAAAAAGAAGTTCCTGCTTCTCCATTCTCTGACCATTGAATAAAGCTTGTGTTGTTTCAGTCTTGGCAAAAAAAAAAAAAAAAAAAAAGGAATCAGGACAGGACCAGCACTCTTGAGAGGGAGGTGTGAAAGAGGAAGGGAATCTGCACCCTGGGAGGCCACCTAAATAATAAGGAGACCAGCCTGGACTGAGGGGGAACTTCAAAGCCTCAGAGAAAAGCATAACATTCAGATTGAGGAGGGCAAAGCAGTAGAGAGATGTACAGACCATCGGTACTGCTACCTGGGACACCACAGCCTGAGACACTCTGTCAGTGTCTAGGTGCTGAGACTCAGGCTTTGGAGGTCAGTTCCCAGGAAAAGACTATGTTTGGCTGTATGGAGACAGCCTGAGGGGGCTAGGGAGAAGTGTGCCATAGGCTGGGGAGTAGAGGACCACAATTAAGAGAGTGCAAAGAGAAGGCCTGGGTCCACAGAAGAAGCAAGTTGCCATTTTGGGGGAGGGCAAGAGGAGAAGAGTCAGGAATACCATAGGAACAACTTTCTCTGATCACTTCAGGCCCTCATGTGGCAGGGCTCCTTTTGCATAGTCTACAGGCAACTGGTGCAAATTGCTGCACCCATCTCAGACTCCAGAGCTGGGCACAGCCTGCCACTGCTAGAAGTCCTGTGAACAGGGACCACCTGTGGCCCCAGTCATCTCAGGGGTTGCTGCTGAACTGAGGATGGAATTGCAACCAAGCACTACCTATTGTTCTCACATCCCCGGGAAGCACATGTCCCGCCGTTGCTGCTATCAAAGGTTCTGGGTGCTGCCTTCACATCCCTGAGGATCACTGCCACTGCACAAAGCCCTGAAACCAGGAGGAGCCTGCACTCTCACCTCTACATGGGTCCTTGCCACTATCAAGAGCCTGATGACCAGGAACTGGCTATTGGCTCTGCCCATTGCCTCCATCTTCCTGGAAGCACATGCAGGCTGTACATCAGCACACCCCCTATCAAGAGGATAACAGCCAGCACACACTGAAGAAAGAGACAGCAAGTATCCAAACAAAAAGCAGAGCTCACACCAAAAATAATTAAAAAGGTAAGCCCTCACAAGCTAATCAGGAGTGCTCCTGTATAGCCCTCCAAGACTACATTAGATAATTTTTTCCCCTAAACTCACAGAATAAGAAAAATATAAGCAAAATGAAGAAGCTCAGGAACATTCCCAGTTAAAAGAACAGGAGAATTTCCCTGAAGGAGCAAACAATGAAACAGAACTATTCAGTCTAAGAGACACTGAGTTCAAAAAGGAAATAATGAAAATACTGAAGGAATTAAAAGTGCATGTGAACTGAAATGCAAATTACTTTAGAAAAGAACTAGAAACTATAAGGAGTAACCAATAAAAATTAGAAAATTCATTTGCAGAGGTGCAAGTTGAGTTAAAGGTACTGAAGAACAGAATGAATAATGCAGAAAAATGAATAAGATAGAATAATGGAAATCACCCAGTCAGGCTGAAGATGGAAAACCAAATGAAAGTACATGAAAGCAATGCAAGAGATCTATGGTATAACATAAAGCAGGCCAATCTATGCTTAATAGGGATTCCAGTAGGAGAAGAAAAAGTCAAAGAGATTGAAATTTATTTGAAGAAATTATGGCTGAAAACTCTCCAAATCTAAAGGAAACAGATAATAAGATACAGGAGGCACAGGGTGCCCCAAACATTTTGAAACAAAAACAGACACACATTAAGACACATTATAATAAAAATGGCAAAATTTAAAGATAAGAAGAGAATTCTAAAGGCAGGAAGAGAAAAACGAAGTATTAATTATAGGGAAACCCCCATAAGGCTATCAGCTAATTTCCCAACAGAAATACTACAGGATAAAAGAGAGTGGCAAGATATATTCAAAGTTATAAATGGGAAAAAATTGCAGCCTGGAATACTCTACCCAGCAAGAATATCATTTAAAATAGAAGCAAAAATAATGAATTTCTCCAACAAATAAAAATAAAAAGAATATTGCAATACTAAACCCATTCTAAAGGAAATACTGAATGTGTCCTCTAAATAGGAAAGAAGTAAGAACATATAGGATGAAGGAAATCACAATTGGAAAGAAACCATTTAAATAAGCCAGTATACAGATTTAAAAGAATTTAAAAAAATAAGCCTATTTGTGAAAGCAATGATAAACACAAGAAGTAGCAAAAGGATAAATATGAAGGTGTATAAAAGGATATCAAAATCATAAAATGTGGGGAAGGAGAGTAAGAAAATCTTACTCTTTTCCATTTTTCTTTCTTTTTTATTTTTATTTTTTTAAGAATGTATTTGAGCCTATATGATTATCAGGCTAAAGGAAGCAGATACAGGAAAAGGTTAACATACTTCAAAAACAGGGAAACCACAAATTAAAACCAAAAGATAAATTTATAACTAAAAAGAAGAGGAAACAAGCATAAAATAAAAGGAAACCATCTGATCAAAAAAAGAAAGGAAAAAAGGAGAACAAGAATCAACTGAAAAACAAGGTTTAAAATGGTAATATATATTTATCAATAATTAACTCATAGAATTCCCGCTTTGGCACAGTGGAAAGCAGAATGCAGGTTCAATCCCTGGCCTCATTCAGTGGGTGGGAGATATGACTATGCCGTGAGTCTTGGTGTAGTTCACAGATGCAGCTAAGATCCAGTATTGCTGTTCCTGTGGTGTAGGCCAGCAGCTGTAGCTCCAATTCAACCCTCAGCCCAGGAACTTCTATATGCCACAAGTAAAGCCCTAAAAAAGAATAATAATAATAAAATAAAAAATGAAATAATTACCTTAAATGTCAGTGGACTAAATGCTCCAGTCAAAAGAAATAGAATGGCAGACTGGATTTAAAAAAACAAACAAAAAAAAAAAAAACAAAAAAAGAGGCTATAATATGCTGCCTATAAGAGACTCACCTCAGGGCAAAGGACACATATTAATTGAATGTGAGGAGATGGAAAAAAACATTTCATGCAAATGGCAAGGACAGGAAAGCAGGAGTCGCAATACTCATATCACACAAATAGATTTTATTTTTTTTACTTTATTTATTTATTTTTGGGTTTTTTGCTTTTTTTATTACTCAATGAATATATCACATCTGTAGTTGTATAATGATCATAACAATCTGATTTCACAGGACTTCCATCCCACAGCCCAAGCACATTCCCCCACCCCCCAAACTGTCTCCTCCGGAGACCATAAGTTTTTCATTGTCTGTGAGTCAGCATCTGTTCTGCAGAGAAGTTCAGTCTGTCCTTTTTTCAGATTACACAAGTCAGTGAAAGCACTTGAGGTTGGTGTCTCATTGTATGGCTGACTTCACTTAGCATGATAATTTCTAGGTCTATCCATGTTGCTAAAATTGCTGGTATTTCATTCCTTTTAATGGCTGAGTAATATTCCATTTTGTATATGTACCACTTCTTCCTGATCCACTCCTCTGTTGATGGACATTTAGGTTGTTTCCATGTCTTGGGCATTGAAAATAGTGCTGCAATGAACATCAGAGTACATATGTCTTTTTGAGCCATGGTTTTCTCTGGATAGATGCCCAGGAGTGGGATTGCTGGATCAAATGGTAGTTCTATGTTTAGTTTTCTGAGGAATCTCCATACTGTTTTACACAGTGGTTGCACCAATTTACAATCCCACCAATAGTGTACTAGGGTTCCTTTTTCTCCACACCCTCTCAGAACTTACTGTTTGTAGACTTTTTGAAGATGGCCATTCTGGCTGGTGTAAGGTAGTACCTCATCATGGTTTCGATTTGCATTTCTCTAATGATGAGTGATGTTGAACATCTTTTCATGTGTTTTTTGGCCATCTGTATGTCTTCTTTGGAGAATTGCCTGTTTAGATCTTCTGCCCATTTTTTGATAGGCTTGTTTATTTTTTTGGTATTGAGCTGCAGAAGTTGTTTATAAATTTTGGAGATTAATCCCTTGTCAGTTGATGCATTTGCAAAGATTTTCTCCCATTCTGTGAGTTGTCTTTTCGTTTTGTGTAGGGTTTCGTTTGCTGCGAAGAAACTTTGAAGTTTTATTAGGTCCCATTTGCTTATTTTTGTTTTTATTATCAATACTCTAAGAGGTGGATCTGAGAAGATTTTGCTATCATTTACGTCAGAGTGTGTTTGGCCTATGTTTTCCTCTAAGAGTTTTATAGTGTCTGGTCTTATATGTAGGTCTTTAATCCATTTTGAGTTTATTTTTGTGTATGGTGTTAGGGAGTGTTCTCATTTCATTTTTTACATGTGGCTGTCCAGGTCATACAAATAGATTTTAAAACAAAGGCCATAAAGAAAGATAAAGGACACTATTTAATGATAAAAGGATCAATTTAAGAAGAGGCTATTACACTCATCAATATATATGTGCTATTGTAGGGGCACCCAAATATATACAACAAATACTAACAGACATAAGAGGAGATATTGATGGCAATATGATAATATTAGCAGACTTTAACATCCCACTCACATTAATAGATAGATCCTCTAGACAGAAAGTCAAAAGGCAGCAGATATCCTAAATGGCACAATAGAACAGTTAGACTTAATTGACATTTTCAGTACATTACCTCCAAAAACATCCCCCAAATATTTATTATTTTCAATTGCACATGGAACATTCTCTAGGATTGGCCACATACTGGGGCACAAAGCTTACCTCAATCAATTTAAGATTACAGAAATCATTTCAAGCATTTTTTTCTGACCACAATGGCATGAAACTAAAAACCAACTACAGGAAAAAAAAACTGAAAAAGCTGACTACATGAAGACTAAATAACATGCAATTAAAAAAGGGGGGGTCAATGATGAAATCAAAAAGGAAATTAAGTAGTATCCACTGTGGCTCAGTGGATTAAGAATGTGACTATTATCCATGAGGATGTGGATTTGATCTCTGGCCTCACTCAGTGGATTAAGGATCCAGTGTCACCGCAAGCTGTGGTGTAGGTTGCAGGTGCAGTTGGATCTGGCATTGACATGGCTGTAGCATAGGTCAGAATCTCCAGCTTTGATTCCACCAGTAGCTAGGAACTTCAAGATGCCACAGGTTTGGCCATAAGGGGAAAAAAAAGGCAGGGTAAAAACTACCTCAAGACAAACAACAATGAAATCACAAGCATTCAATTTCTATGGGATGCCACAAAAGTAGTTCTTAGATAGAAATTCATAGCAATACAGGCCTTCCTAGAAAGAGAAGAAAAATCTCAAACCAACAACCTAACCCACCATTTAAAAGAATCAGAAAAAGAAGCATAAACAAAACCTAAAATCATCAGAAGAAAAGAAATCATAAAGATCAGAGAGGGAATCAATAAAATAGAGATTTAAAAAATAGAAAAAAATCAATAAAACCAAGAGTTGGTTCTTTGAAAGGGTAAACAAAGTTGACAAACATCTGGCCAGACTCACCAAGAATAAGAGAGACACAACTCAAAAAAATAATAAATGAAAAAAGAAGAAATCTCAACAAACACTGCAGAAATACCAAAAAACCATAACAGAATACTATGAACAATTATATGCCAACAAATTTGAAAACTGAAAAGAAATGGACAACTTTCTAGAGACATAACATCCCACCAAAACTGAATTGAGAGGAAATAGATAATTTGAACAGAACATTTCTAGAAATGAAATTGAATATGTAGCAAAAAACACTCCATACAAACAAAAATCCTGGACCAGATGGCTTCCTAGGCAAATTCTACCAAACATACAGAGAAAATCTTATACCCATCCTTCTTAAAATTTTCCAAAAGATTTAAGAAGAAACACTCCCAAAACCATTATATGAAGCCACCATCACCTTAATACTAAAACCAAAGATACTACCAAAAAAAAAAGAAAAAAGAAAATTGTAGGCCAATATCTATGATGAGTATAAATGCAAAAATTTTCAACAAAATTTTAGCCAACCAAATTTAACAATACATAAAATGCATACCTCATGATCAATTAGAATTCATCCCAATTTCACAAGGATGGTTCAACATGCAAAAATCAATTAGTTTCAAACATCACATAAACAAAAGAAAAGTAAAAAAAACACATGATCATCTTAATACATGCAGAAAAAGCATTTGACAAAATGCAAAAAAAATTCATGATAAAAATTCTTACCAAAGTGTGTATAGAGGGAATATTTCTCAACACAATAAATGCCATTTATACAAACCAACAGTCAATATAATACTCAATGGAGAGTATTATAATACTCAATGGAGAGTATTATAATACTCAATGCAAACCTACCTGCTAAAATCTAGAATAAGACAAGAATGCCCACACTCACAAATTTATTCAGCACAGAATTGGAAATCTTAGCCACAGCAATACTACAAACAAAAGAAATAAAAGATATACAAATTGGAAGAGAAGAGGTAAAATTGTCACTATATACAGATGACATGACATATAGAAAACCCTAAAGACACCACTCAAAAACTATTCAAACTGATTAAATTCAGCAAAGTAGCAGGATACAAGATTTACATGAAGAAATTATTTACATATCTGCCTACTAACAATGAATATTAGAAAAGGAATAGAAAAAACAGTAACTTTAAAAATCAAACCCCAATAAATTAAATACATAGGAATAAACCTGAGAAAGGAGGTTAAAGAATTATATGCTGAGAACTATAAAAGATTAATCAAGGAAATTAAAGAGGGTTCAAAATTTTGAAACTTCCAAGTTTAGAGAATTGTTAGAAGAACTCAGCATCTTTTCTGATTTTTACAATTTGTTTGGAAGAGTAATTCACTACAAAATTAAATAAACTATGACAAAAGTGGCAAGAACATACAGTGGAGGAAAGACAGTCTCTTTACTAAGTGGTACTGGGAAAACTGGGCAGCTACATGTTAAAGTATGAAATTAGAACATCTCTAACACCATACACAAAAATAAAATCTAAATGGATTAAAGACTTAAATGTAAGGCCAGATACTATAAAACTCCTAGGGAAAAAAAAAAATAAGAACACTCTTTGACATAAATCACAGCAACATCTTGTTTGATCCACCTCCTAGAATAATGAAAATAGAAACAAAAATAAACCAATTGGGCATAATTACACTCAAAAGATTTGGCACAACAATGGAAACCATAAAAAAATGAAAAGACAGCCCATAGAATAGGAGAAAATCTTTGCAAATGATGCAACACACAAGGGCCTGATCTCCAAAATATATAAACAACTCATATAACTCAACGACAAAACAAACAAACAAAAAAACAACCCAAGTGAAAAATAGGCAGAAGACCTAAATAGACATTTATCCAAAGAAGACATACAGATAGCCAACAGACACATGAAAAAATGCTCAACATCGCTATTAGAGAAATGCAAATCAAACTACAATGAGGTACCATCTCACACCAGTCCAGTCAGAATAGACATTATTTAACAAGTCTACAAATAACAAATGCTGGAGTGCATGTTGAGAAAAGGGAACCCCCTCCACTGTTGGTGGGAATGTAAATTTATATAACCACCTTGAAAAACAGTATGGAGGTTCCTCAGACACTAAATGTAGAACTACAAATATGATAGTTCTCTCCAGAGCATCTTTCCAGACAAAACTATTATTCAAAAAGATATATGCAGCCCATGTTCATTGCAGCACTATTCACAATAGCCAAGACATGGAAACAACCTAAATGTCCATCAATAGATTAATGGATTAAGAAGATGTGGTACATATATACAATGGAATATTACTCAGCCATGAAAAAGAACAAAATAATGGCACTTGCAGCAACATGGATGCAACTAGAAATTCCCATACTAAGTGAAGTTAGTCAGAAAGAGAAAGACAGCAGTTCCCGTCATGGCTCAGGAGTTAATGACCCCAATTAATATCCATGAGGCTGCAAGTTCAATCCTTGCCTCACTCAGTGGGTTAAGGTTTCTGGTGTTGCCATGAGTTGTGGTGTAGGTCACAGATGCAGGTCAGATCCTGCGTTGCTGTGGCTATGGCCTAGGCCACCAGCTATAGCTCCAGTTCTACAACTAGCCTGGGAAACTCCACATGCCACAGATGTGGCCCTAAAATGGCAAAAAAAAGAAAGAAAGAGAAAGACATTTACCATATATCACTTATACATGGAATGCAAAATATGACATAAATGAACCTATCTACAGAGCAGACACAGACTCAAAGACATGGGGAACAAACTTGTGTCTGTCCCCTTGCCAAGCAGGAAGGGAAAAGAGTGGGATGGACTGAGATGGACTGGGAGTTTGGGGTTAGTAGATGCAAACTATTACATTTAGAATGGATAAGCAATTAGGTCCTACTGTGCAGCACAGGGAACTATTACCAATTACTTGTGATAGAACATGATAGAATATAATATGAGATACAGAATATATACATATGTATGACTGGGTCACTATGCTGAACAGCAGAAATTGGCACAACGTTGTAAATCAACTACATTTTAATACAAAAATTTAAAAACAATTTAAAAATTATGTAAATGTGTATTTGCAATATCTGCATTCCTAGTCTGTCTTTCTTATAATTTAGTATTTAATCTACAGTGATTTGATTTCCTTTTCAAATTTTTGGTAGGGAGTATAATTTTCTAATGTGATCAGCCAACTATATTCATAATGTTTGTTAGCTAGTTATTATTATAATTTTTTAATTTGAATATCAATTTTCTACATTTTAATCCTTCCTATCATTTTAGTTTTACTTTTTTGCTAGTCTTTACTTTGAATCTATGATCAACCTAACCTCAAAGCCTATTTCTTAATAAATTCACTTAATCTATTTATATTTATTGTCATAAGTGACATAATTTCACTTACTTTTAGAGCAATTTACATTATTTACTTTTTATTTTTATTTCTATTTCTTTGAGTCTTTGATTTATGAACTTTTTCTAAAATAACATTTAGAAATTGTTTATTAGTTTAAAAAAATAATATGCAGACCTAAAAAAGAATGTGCATGAACTTATTTTCAGAAGAGAAACAGACTCATAGACTTTGAGAAAAAAACTTACAGTTACCAAAGGGGACAGGTTGGGGTAGGGCTGGACTGGGGGTTTGGGATTAGCATATGCATACTCTGGTATATGGAATGACTAGAACTGCTGTATAGCACAGGGAACTCTACCCAATATTCTGTGATATTCTATGTGGGAAAAGAATCTGAAAAAGAATGGATGTGTACATATGAATAACTGAATCACTTTGTTGTACAGCAGAAATTAGCACAACATTGTAAATCAAGTATACATCAATAAAACTGTAAATATTTTTTAATTGTGCTTAAGCCTATGTTTTTCTTGTTATCAATATTAAAAATTACATTTTCTACTGTCTCTTGTTAGGGTGATGGTGTTGTTACATTTTTAATTTCCTCCTATTTTTCCACTTTTAATACCTCCTTCATGGTATAAAAATGAGGATTATAAAACTAATCCCATGTAATTTATATTGTGTTGCCAATCTTCTGCATTAATATTGATATTTTTACATTGTCTTTTACAAGCTGACTTCCACTCCAAGTACCTGATGTAATTATTCTCCAAGTTCTTGTGCCAGTGGAGATAGCCCTTCCTCACAGCAGCTGCTCTGAGCTCTCCAATATGCAAACTGCAGGGAGAAGTAAATATCTGTCATTCTGGGTCTGTTTATACTTCTACTATCTTCTCTAGTCACTGTGTCGTTGGAGGAAATGACCCCTGCTTGCTTTCTTTATTTTTTTCTTCTTTTAGGGCTGTTCCTGCAACACATACAAGTTCCCAGGCTAGGGGTAGAATCTGTGCCACAACTGCCGGCCTATACCACAGCCACAGCAACACCAGATCCTAGCCACATCTGAGACCTAGGCCGCAGCTGCAGCAATTCTGGATTCTTAACCAACCAAGTTGGGCCAGAGATCAAACCCACATCTTCACAGATAAAAGTCAGGTTCTTAACAAGGTGAGCCTCAATGAGTACTCCAACCTGCTTTCTTTATAATAGTTAAGACATATGAATACTGAACCCTAAGAATTTAAATTCAAGTGAAGGGAACTGAATATTGTCATCCAGGGGTGAGTATGGAAGGGAGCCGTGGGAAAACAATCCTGAGCTTCTTTGAACACATCTGACTTCTTGGCCTAAACCAATAATGTCTTGAGGTCATCTAGAATCAGCTGGAGCAGTACAAGAACAATCAGAGATGTAGAAGCTTTTTCACATAATGCAGGGAACATTGCTGTTTGCTTACTGCTGAGTTCTCTCTTGCTAATGTTGTCGCCAGAGCCTGTGCTGCCTGCACCATGTTCACATTTATCCATGGGAGCTGGGGGTGACTCACAAAAATAAAAATTTTTCTTAATTTGATCAAGTATAATTTCAGAAGCCTCATTTTTCACTAGTGGAATGAAGACTTAGACATGCTCTTCACATGTTGATGTCTATATAACATTATGTATTATTAAAGTAGCAACTGACTATTTCACAAAACTGAGTTACAAATAGAAATAACATTCCTGAATTACAACATATATGAGGAAACATTTGAATAAAATAAAACAATCATAAATTTAGAAAATATAGCCCAAGTTAGAAGTTGGGTTAGCAAAGACCCAGCTAAGCACTGCCAGGACCACCACCTGTTCCTTTGAAGATCAACCTCAAGTCAGATATCCTACCTAAGCAGGTAATTTTTCAAGATGTTCTGTGAGGTGGATGTCGTTCCACATTACTACTCATATGCATATCCAAAAGAGAACCCATGATTAGCTTAAGATGTCATCAGAGAGGCACAATGGTCCAGAACCAATGAATTGAAGCCCAACATAAGCTACAAAATGCTTAGCTGTTCTCAATTACAAACTTTCTCCTCAGTTTCAAGACTCACAAGCATTCCACACTCAGAATAGCAAACTGGTGTTACAGTCTGCAATGGGAACTTGCCTTGGCTCTAGAGAAAAATAAATCTGTATGTCTTTGGAGATTTTATTGAGGTGTTTACTATTTCCCAATCTTATCCATCAAGTAGATTAAACTCTAAACTCCACCAAGATGTATTATCAAAGTGGTCAGAAGTTCCACTCAAATAAGATGTTCAATGTAAGAACCAGTTGCTTAAATAATAAAATGTATAAATTTGGACAAGTTTCCTATGTTAAAATCCTACTTTGGCAGTAGGTGTGGGGAGTAATTAGCAATCAAAACTACTTTCCACTCTTCCCTAAGGTAATTTGCTGTCTTGTAAAAAATCATTGTGGTTACTTTTATAAGGATGGATTAAAACTGGAAAAATAAAAATTAAAAAACAGGTGATTTAATGTCAAAATGAGAGGATAATACTTTTTTAACAAAGAGTGAAGTAATAATATCACTTTGATTTGAATTTATCTTTTTTTCAAATTTGTTGTGAAGGAAGATAGTTTATTAAAATAGATGCTACAGTTTTACACACACACCCATCTCTATGTATATGGAGGGGTGGAGATAATATTCTGAGTATAATAATAAAAATAAATATGAATTTTCCAATTGTTCATATGATTTTTCTATTTGATTTGTCTAAAGTAGATTTGTATGCTAGATATTACATTAATATTAACTTCAGGGATCTAAAAGTAAAAATGTGTATATTTCCTAGGACGATATCATAGCCTTTGGGCATTTGAAATTTTTCAATGGGAAAGACAAAAACTTTGCGTAGATTTTACAAGAAATCTTCTGAGAATGTGAGTGTGCTTCACAACTGTGCAGATGATGTTACCTGGTTATAAAATGTTAAGGAAATCTTGGCATGGCTGCCAGCAGATTGGGGCTGTGTATACATCCTCATTAAATCACAGACTTAAAAGAAAGGAGGACTGAAACTTGTTTCACTCTTTTCCATCTCTAGAAATGCTTTGCTCTCTTTTTCTTCCCTTCCCCTTCAGTGATTAGATGTAGCACCTGAAGTCCAGTAGGAATTTTACTCCATTATTTTTATTTCTCCCACTTCAATACTTAAAATTGAGGTTATCTTTGGTAATACATACTCTAAAGTTCTGGATATGTGTGTGTGTGTGTGTGTGTGTGTGTGTGTGTGTGTGTGTGTGTGTGTGTGTGTGTCTTTTTAGGGCTGCACCCATGGCATGTGGAGGTTCCCAGGCTAGAGGTCAAATCAGAACTACAGCTGCCGGCCACAGCCACAGCCACAGCAAAACAAGTTCAAAGCTGCATCTGCAACTTACACCAGAGCTCAAGGCAATGCCAGATCCTTAACCCACCGAGTGACACCAGGGATCGAACCTGCTATCAGTCAGATTAATTTCCACTGAGCCACGATGGGAACTCCTGGGTTTTATTTTTAATTGAATATTTTTTAAAAAATTTTAACTTACTGGACTTAGGTCATGTCTATAGCAGAGGTTTATATAATGTAACTTAATTTATCCAATACTGCGTACTATATTAAAAATTGTATTAAGAACAAATATTCAAAGAATAGCTATGGAATAAGACAAGCAAAAAATAAGACTAAAAGATAAAGCAGTATCTGCAAAGCACCTTCAGAAAGTGCAAATATCATAGGAATTCAATGGAAGAAATTATCATTTCTGCTGGAGGTGTTAAAGAGTCTATGGTGAAAGGTGTAGGAGAGACAGGTCTAGAAGCTGACAGGAGGACAGAAGGAAGATTCCTTTTAGATAGTTATCGGCATGAGCAAAAGTTCATATTGGAAAGTTTATGGATGTTACAGTGGAAAGTTAGATTTAGATATAACAGCTATAACATTTTGCAGAATATTGGAAAATCTGGCATGAGTTTTGAAATGTAATTTAGGATCATTTTATCCTGTATCTTACATACCAGGATAGGAAGTGTCCACTACTGTGGGCAGCATTAGTAAGCAGTGAGTATTCACTAAAAGTATATTACAAGCTGAGTGATACCATATGAGCAGCCACATAGGAAAATGACCCAGGCAACTGTTTATCAAGCAGGACTGAAGGGAGGAAGGAAGGGGAAAAGTTCAGTAAAGAGGCTCTTTCAATGCTTTAACCTCTGAAATTCAGATTGCCCATCTGTGGAAAATAATAACCACATAGCATTATTATAAGAGCTAAAAAATTATGAGCAAAGTAAAAGTGGTCACAGAATAAATAGTAGCTCTTGTTTAATTATCACATTTATTCAGGGAAGTTTTATAAAACTGGAAAAGATAATTTCTCTAATAAGTCTGTAATAACACTATTACCTGAGGGTTTTTAAAGGGTACAATGAAAAAGTTTGTTAAATAGCTTTGGAAGCAATGAGGTTCTACAACAACATAACATAGTGTTATATTTATTTAATTTATAATATTCAATAATGGGGGAGAGGAAGAAAAGTGTTGCTTTAGGAAAAATGTTTGTGCTGGATGGGAGAAGCAGGGAAAGGGGGAGAATTTGGAGTAGAAAAACTGAGTTGGAGATTGCATTATTTTATTACTGTTGAAGTATTTAGCAGACTGATATAAAAAGTTTCTGGGGGCAGAAAGATCAGGACTATTGGGGAATGACATCAGTGCATCTTTTGAAGCTTTGGCAATGGCCAGGTGTGACTGAGGATGGAGTACCGACAGGAAAAAACTAAAAGCTTAAACTTTAAAGATTTTCTGTATTTGGGGATGAAATTATGAAGAGGAGACAGAATTTCTTAGATGGAAGTATTGCTAAAATTCAGTAATCCTTTCCCAATCTCTTCAGTTAATATTAGGTACATATAAGCACCATCTCCATCTATTTGTTGCCTACTGTATCACAAGGACACAGTAAACACTGAGCTCACCATCAAGTGGAAGACGGAAACATGCAAACAATTACCCACTTCTGATTGATGGGCTATCATGGAGGTGGTCTAAGGAAAGGCAAGTACCTAATCTTTCAAGAAAGTCCTGGGAAGACTCCAAAGGATACAAGCAACAAAATGCTCACCTCTGTACTATTTACCAGCAGACCAATGGGAAAGATGCTTCAGCCTAGAGGAGGCCTACAGTTGGAGATTAAGGTTAGTTGAGGCAAGAGAAATAGAGGGCATGCAGCATCTGGAGTAGCTCTAGTTTGGGAAAGTCTGTGTGACATGGAAAAGATTTTCGAAAAGGAATTAAGTGATGATAGTGTCAGTTGAGAAAGTCCGCCAGACTTGGTGTCCAACAACAATAATAAAAACAACTCTTTGAAAAATGATTACTGGAGTTCCCATCGTGGTAAAGTGGTTAATGAATCTGACTAGGAACCAGGAGGTTGCGGGTTCAATCTCTGGCCTTGCTCAGTGGGTTAATGATCCAGCACTGCCATGAACTGTGGTGTAGATTGCATACGCGACTCGGATCATACGTTGCTGTGGCTCTGGCGTAGGCCGGCTGCTATGGCTCCAACTCAACCCCTAGCCTGGGAACCTCCATATGCCAAGAGAGCGGCCCAAGAAATGGCAACAAGACAACAACAACAAAAAAGGTTATTCTGTGTCAGGTATATTATTGCCACAGAATTATTGCATTCTTTTTTTGCTATTCTGTAATATCAATAGTATCCTCTCTTAAAAATAACACTGTGAGTTCCCACTGCAACTTAGTGGAAACAAATCTGACTAGAAATCATGAAGTTGCGTGTTCGATCCCTGGGCTTACTCAGTGGGTTAAAGATCCGGCATTGCTGTGAGCTGCGGTGTGGGTCACAGACACGGCTCAGATCTAGCTTTGCTGTGGCTGTGGTGTAGATCAGCAGCTGCAGCTCTGATTCAACCCCTAGCCTAGGACCTCCATATGCCATGGGTGTCCCCCTCAAAAAAAAAAAAGGAACACAAATAAAAACACTGAATCACCAAGAATTTAAATAAGCAGCACAGCCTTAAATACTGCCCACAATTAAGCATTGCAATTCAGATTCGAAACCAGTTCTATCTACCTCTGGTGTGCATGAACATTCCCAACTTTATCTCAGGAAATAACATTGCCAAAACATGAGTAAACAAAGAGAATACAGTTAAATAGTGAATGGGTAATGAGAAAGGGACCAAAAAATATATTTTAAATTGAACTATTTCTAGCTTTTCATCTGAGTGAAATAAAGACAAACATTGCAAAAGTGAGTTGTTATAGAAAAACAGAAGTAAGATTAAAGATAAATAAATAAGGATATGCATAACTTAATATGTAAAACACACAGAAGGGTCAATAATCTCCCAACACCATGGCCAAGAGTTCTATAAAAGAATTTTGAGAATCTTTGGAAAGTTGGAAAGTTCTGGGCTTCCCCTGGACTCAACAGCATTTTTTTATGGTTAATATTACATTTTTTATAGTTTTATTAAAGTATTATTGATTTAAAATGTTGTGATAATGTATTCTGTATAAAAAATTGTTTCAGTTATATATGTACACACATCCATTCTCTTTCAGATTATTTTCTCACATAGATTATCACAGAATATTGTGTAGAATTCTCTGGGCTGTATATCAGGTCCCCATTGGCCAATCATTCCGTATACCTCAGTGTGCATATGCCAATCCCAAACCCTTACACCATCCCTCTCCCACAGCCTGTCCTTTTAGTAGCCATAAGTTTGCTTCAAAGTTTGTCTGTTTCTGTTCCGCAAATAAGTTAATCTATATCCTTTTTTGTAGATTCCACATATTAGAGATGTCTTATGGTGTTTCTCTTTCTCTGTCTGACTTATTCATTTTATAAAATAATCTCTAGGCTCACCCATGTTGCTATAAATGGCATTCTCTCATTCTTTTTTTATGGCTGAGTAATATTCCATAGTATATATGTACCATACCTTCTTTATCCATCTCTTTGTCAATGGGCATTTAGATTGTTTCCATGTCTTGACTATTGTAAATAGTGCTGCAATGAACACTAGGGTGCATGTATCTTTTCAAATTATGGCTTTATTTGGCTAGATGCCCAGGAGTGGGATTGCTGGAGCATATGGAAGTTCTATTTTTAGATTTTTGAAGAATCTCCATACTGATTTCCATAGTGGTTTTATCAACTTACATTCCACCAATAGCGTAGGAGGGTTCCTTTTTCTCCACATTCTCTCCAGCATTTATTATTTGTAGACATTTTGATGATGGCCATTCTGACAGTGTGAGGTGAATTTCTCTAATAATGTGATGTTGAGCATCTTTTCATGTATTATTATCATTTTTTTTTTCTGAAGACACCACTATCCAGGGAACTGGAAAGGATACACTGTAATGTTGTGTTTCTTAGACTGCTATGACCCTAGCAATAGCTGGTCTTCTGTGCTTTGAGGGGTGTGTGGCTCCTTTTTGTTTTATATCGCTATTTAAATCAGATCCCAATGTCCTATAATTTCTATGACATATGCAACATACTGATAAGCAGTGTAGTATAATTCTCAACTTCATTCTAAAAATTTTACAGGATATATTTCTTGAAATTACTGTCCCACACAAAGCAGCTTTATAAATGTAAATAAATGTCTAAGAAACAGTACATATGTCTTTTTCAAGAGAGCTAATATTTCTTATGGTCATACATTTTTCCATCAATACAAAGCTAAATAATGAAAACTAGAGTGATCACAAGCATGTCACCCGCCCTGCTTTCTGTGTAATTAAAAAGATGCTGTCAACAACAGCACTAACTCTTTAGGAAGTGTTAAAAGAAGCCAACAAAAGCATGTCAACACTGAAAACAACAGAATGTAACAAATGAATTGCTTGGAGGTATGTGGCTGGAGATGTCATCTCCCCCCGCTCTCAAAAAAAAAGGTGTAGAAATATTTTAGAGCTACCAATTAACCTGCCATTGAAGTTGGCATTGGACTGAATCCCTTAAAAATACTCCTTTCCCTCAGACCTTATCTAAAGGAACCTCTCTGTGAAGAATGCTCATTTTCTGCTGGGTAAAACACTGTGCAAGTGGAGAATTTCACAGTTCAACAGAAGGATTATATCACTTTCCTTCTTTGGAAGAAGTCCAGGCTTCATCAAGAAGGTGCATCACATCATTACACTGTGGAAAGCAACATATGGCACAATGTCTCTAAACAGCTAAAAACGGACTTACTGCTAAAAAATTTAGTTGTGAAATAAACAGTACATGTTCAAGATATGCAAAGTTTATCAGTTCAGAGTATAAGAAATCTACAGATTGTGAACAAATATGTAACTGCACATTTTTTACAAACATGTAGAGTAGAAATGCAATATGTAATTCATCATGTGATAGAAGAGATCATATTCTTTCATTGACAAAGGTCATTAGGTTTAGGATAGTTTGTAAGTGATCAATAAGATCACCAAAATTCAGCAGATAAGTAATCAGATACTAGTTTTTAAGAGGTTTATTAAAAACCATAAACCAAGCTCCATTTGAAAAAGATTAAGTAAAACCAAACCCACAACACTTTAACCGAGGCAACAAGTATATCATTAACTGAAAGAGTTATTCATATAATATTATTTATTTTCATGGACTCTGTTAACTACTCTGAATAGGCAAATATTATTAAAATCTGATAATTATTTATAGAAAGTAACCCATACACTCATAAAATTGATGAATTCAATATAAAAGATATGTTTCTGGACAAAACTGTAATTCAAAAAGGTACATGCACTCTTATGTTCATAGTAGCACTGTTCAAAATAGCCAAGACATGGAAACAACCTAAATGTCCATACCGAATGAATGTATTAAGAAGCTGTGGTACATATATGCAATGGAATACTATTCAGTCATAAAAAAGAATGAAATAATGCCATTGCAGCAACATGGATACAACTAGAGATTATCATACTAAATGAAATTAAGTCAGAAAGAGAAAGACAAATGCCATATATCACATATGTGGAATCTAAAATATGGCACAAATAGAAACTGACTCATAGATACAGAGAACAGACTTATGGTTGCCAGGTATAGGGATGGGGGAGAGAGATGGATTGCAAGTTTGGGGGTAGTAAGTTTTAGAATTGATAAACAACAAGGTCCTATATATAGTACAGGTATATAGTACTATATATAGTACTGCTATATAGTACAGGTAACTATATCCAACAGCCTAGGACAGACCATGATGGAAAAGAATATAGAAAAGAATGTATATATGCATATAACTGAGTCACTTTGTTGTACAGAAGAAATTAGAAAAATGTTGTACATTAAATATTATTTAATTAAAAATTAAATAAAAAATAAAGGATACTTTCTGTTTTTGTCTTTTCTTCAGGTCTCTACTGCTAAAAGTGCTATCTATTGTTCCACAGTTGTCTAGAGCCACAATGCTATCTGGTGGCCAAATGGCCTATGTTGTTGTTCTATATCAGATGCAAAAGGAATATGCTCTACAGTAGCATAAGTAGATAACAGTAGTTTTCCACATAATCATGGAATTTCTACCTTTCTCTTTAAAGATATCAGGATGATGAATTCTGCATTGAGTGGCATTTCCAAATATAAGGAAAGAAATGCATGCATATGCCCCTCTTTTTCACGCTGGAAAGTATTTAGCAATATATTTTGTAAAGTCAGGTGATGCTTCCTCCTAGATGCTATGGTAAAATATACTAATTTCATACTGGAGAGTCTGATGTAAATCAATGAAGTTAGATCACTCCCTTAAACCATGTACGAAATAAACTCAAGATGGTTTAGAGACCTAAATGTAGGACATAGCACTATAAAAGACCAGAGAACATAGGCAAGACATTCTCTGATATAAATCACAGCAATGTTTTCTTAGGTCAATCTCCCAAGGTAAAAGAAATAAAAGCAAAAATAAACAAATGGGATCTAATCAAAGTTAAAAGTTTTACACAGCAAGGGAGACCATAAACAAAACAAAATAAAAAACCTTATGAACTGGGAGAAAATATTTATAAATGATGTGACTGACAAGTATAAAAATAGTTCATACAACTAAATATCAAAAAAAAGGAAATAAGACCTAAATAGACATTTCTCCAAAGACAGATGATCAACAAGCACATGAAAATATATTTAACATTGCATCTAATTATTAGGAAAATGTAAATCAAAACTACAATGAGTTAGCACCTCATACTAGTCAGAACGGCCATCATTAAAAAGTCTATAAAAATAAATGATGGAGAGGGTATGGGAAAAAGGGAACCCTTCTACGACATTGGGGAAAATACAAATTGTTGCAAGCACCATGGAAAACAGTATGGAGTTTCCTTAAAAACTAAAAATAGAGTTACTATAATCTAGAAATCTTACTCCTCAGTGTATATCTGGAAAAGATGAAAATTCTAACTTTAAAAGATACATTCAACCCAACATTCATTGCAGCATTATTTACTACAGGCAAGACATGGAAACAACCTAAATGTCCACTGACAGATAAATGGATAAAGAAAATGTAGTACAAATATACAAGAGAAAATTAGTCATGAAAAAGAACAACACATTGCCATTTGCAGCAAAATGTTTGGACCTAGAGATTATCATACTGAGTGAAGTAAGTCAAACAGAGAAAGACAGATATTATATGATGTCACTTACATGTGGAATCCAAAAAATAATATAAATTAACTTCTTTTCAAAATGGAAATATACTCACAGACATAGAAAATAAACTTATGGTTACCAAAGGGGAGGGGTGTGAGAGATAAAGGAGGAATATGGCATTAACAGATACACACCACCATATATAAAACAGATAAACAAGGATTTACTGGATAGCGCAGGAAGTACATTTAGTATCTTGTGATACATATATACACATATGTATAACTGAATCATGTTACAGTATACCTGAAACTAACACAATATTGTGAATCAACTATACTTCAATAAAACATACAAATAAATAAATAAATGTTCTCCCAAATAATGAAAAAAGAAAGACACTAATTTCCCAAGAAAGGAAACCAAGCTAGTAATGTGCTATATTGGTAGCTTCACTTCATTTAATCCTATCTTCTGTAGTATAACATAATGATTGGTTTGAGTATGAATACTGTCACTTCCTTGTTACTCCCTGTTCATTATATTTAATTTAATTTACATTTAATTTAATTTATGCTACATTAATCATTCATTTTCTGTAGATATAACTGATGGCACAATCTCTAAAAATAAATGGAAATACTTAGTGGGATAATCTGAATATATTTGGATTTCCTTGGACTTTGTATCTCATAGCCAATCATATCATATACATTGCTAAACTTAATGCCAAAACAGATAGCTAAATAAACCACTGAAAATAAGTGATGACGGGATGTGAATGTAAGGTGTACATTCTTTTGTGGGAAATTCCATAATATCTGAATTATTGTCATTAATAATTTTAGTAGCATTTTACTTTTAGACCCCCTCAGAAAGTTCTTCACTTTCCATACCCAGGGGGACTTGTGAGACATCACTTGTAAATCTGAAATCCTCTCTCAGATGGCTTTCTAGAAGTTCCCCATGTCACTGTAAGAAAAGATATCTATAAAATAATTAGAATAGCATTCCCTGATGTTTCCTCACAGTATCTACAAAATTCCTCACAAATAGACACACACACACACACACACACACACACACACACACACACACACACATATCCTATGTATGTACACAGAGTACTTACCCAGGTACTCTATGCATCCAATCTTGAGTTCTAACAGCTTTGTTCTCCTCTACAATACAGAAAAAAAAAATACCTTCCAGACAGTACAATATAATAATATAGATATTCAGATTTTACTAGAAATCTACATTTCCTCTATAATGACATTTTAATGAACCAGAGAAATTAAACCAAACAAATTTGCTTTTGTCCATAGTTAGGCTAGTGACTTTTCTGTATGTTGTTTTCAAATCATTCAAGGATGTGGTACCCTGTGATAATATTTCCAAAATAGGGTAGCATAATCCTCCCACACACACCCAGTTTATTAGCCTAATGGGGGACTTCAGTTTATTTTATAATTATGCAATTGGTCGAAGATTTAGTACTTCTAGTGGCTTTTCTTCACCTTTTGTTACAGTGCTGTTTGATTGTATTTATGAATGTGACCTTATAACCTATACTTGGTGTAGAAAGTAAGATAAATTAGACTCTAAAACACACACACAATAGCAGATAGTACTGTTTAAAGATTAATAAGTGATCTCACCATAGCACTTAAACTGCCTACAGCCTAAAAATATCTTTCCTGTGGTACTTTCCAGGCATTCCCTGAGGGACCAATAAACCAAGAGCACTAGACAGATCTGAACTTATCTATCACAGCTCTGATTGTGCTTTATGCACTATGTGTTTCTTCTTAAAAGCATCTAATTCATTGCCTGTTCACAGCATTCATTACTTGAAGCAGAGGACACTAGGAGAAGTAAACACTTTTCAAAGATGTATTGTAAAGTGAATTCACTCCATTCTCCCTTTTTATCTATCAAAACTTCAAACCATGTTCTGCTCCAGCTATTCAGTTTTCACACCTCTTAATTTTTGCCAGATATAAAAACTGCGCAATTCTGACTGTGTTTCTCTTCCTAGTGTCCTGTCTGTCTGCACTGCTCTGGGATGCTCAGAGACCTCATCTCAAGGCTTCCAAGCCAGCAAGTAGCACATGGACTTCAGTTTTGTTACTGAGGGCACACATCCTCTTTGCAGTGGGAATCTCAGAAAGGAAGATGTCAGTGTAAAGAATCCTGCCGGTAGCCTAAGGGCTTCCCCTCCATACTAGAAACTGCATAATTAAAAATACTCCCATGGTGTTTGACCCTCCACTCCAACTTCTGATCTCCAGATTCCTTCTTGAATAACATTGGAGGAGGCTCTTGTGACAGAAAATGGCTGCAGAATCTGCGCTGTTAATTACTTAACATTAGCATGAATAATTCATATCATGCAGCTTAGTATTTTACAATTGTTTGACTAGCTAAAATTTATAATCATACTGACTTGAGTATGCTTCCATTCGCAAAACTGAGTATCAGATACATAATGATAAACACTACCAACATGAGAAAATGTCTCTGGGTACCCATTTCTTTGCGCAGAGATGTTGAAAAACACAGTCAGAGCTCATTTTCTTCAGCCTGAAGAAAAGGCATTAGAAAAGACCAGATGAAAAGAGACAACTAAAAATTAGAGTTGTAGCAGATAATTCAAACTGAACAATTTTCTGTGGAGGCTAAATGTTCTAATTTATTTCTGTTGAGGCATTAACCATGCAGTTCTCATCACTCCTTTCGTGTGAGTGCTGGCCATCTATTTAAGTACAGAGAAGAAAATGGCAATGTTCTCTTGTAAAGCTCAACTACACTGAATTTATAATTAACATGGTTATTTCTAATTAATTATTTACATTTTCTTTGCAATAGAGAAAATGAAATGATTCATTACTTAATATTCTTTAAAATAATTTGTTCTATTTTATGCAGAGCTATTTTGAGATTTCTAACTTTGTTTATGTCAAACAGGATTTTCTATCAAATAATTATCATCTTGCTGTTTCATGGTAAGAGAACATCAGAGATATAACTGAAGTGGTTTCCTAATAAATAACTATTGTTATAAAATTATAATTTACCTTTAGAAATGCCTATTTGCAGCAATTACTAGTGACACATAGTCAAGATATTGTTAAATGATTGTATTACCTATCCATCAAAATCAGCCATGTTAGGAAAAACACACTCTGTGAATAGACTGATGCAGATATCACGAGTTTTGCCAAAGAAATATTTTTAAAAATTATTTTCCTCACTTTGGAACTATTGAAGAGAAAAAGTCACCCAATTTTCAGTTTGAGCCTTTGACCCTGTTGTAGGGATAAAAATAAAAAGAGAAAAATTAAATTTTAATGTGATAGAATGAGAATGAACATTTGGATTTAGCACTTTCATCCCTATGAAAACATTGAGGCTTCTAAAGTACACTCTACACTTGGTACTGCACTAATGAAGACATATAAGCTGTGGTAAGCAGCAGGAATCCTATTATTACTATTCCTATGAGAAGGAATGACATCTTAGTAGGTGATAATTCCCTGCTGAGTCTTTCAAAGATGACCAAGTCTCTTTCTTGACAGGGCTTATCCTGGGGAATAGCAACATCCTTGTAACTTATGTTGTGAGACATAACAGACAGCCTACCAAGAGTCATTAAATGAATGACAGGTCTACTACCTGTCATTCATTTAATGACTAATGAATGTTCTAATTCATATGGAATTTAGACACACATTTCACTTTTCCCCCAATATATTCGGGGGAAACTAGAGGTTGTGAAAGTTCTAGACACAAATGCCATTGGTATAATGATAACACTGCTGCTGAAGGAATGTTATTGAGTGCATTGTTCATTAAAACACCAAGAGTTACATGTGTGTAAAAAATATATATAAATTAAATTATTTACAAAACAGAATAGACTCATAGACATAGAAAACAAACTATGGTTTAAAAAGGGGATAGCCAGGGGCAGGGGAGGGTGGATAAAATAGGAATTTGGGATTAACATATATATATTACTTTATATAAAATAAATAAATAACAAGGACCTACTGTACAGCAAAGGGAATTATATTCAAAATATTGTAATAATCTATAATGGAAGAGAATATGAAAAAGAATATTTATATAGATGTATAACTGAATCACTTTCCTGTACACCTGAAACTAACACAACATCACAAATTAATTTATACTTCAATTTTTTTTAAATGGTTAAAAAAAACCCCGCTGAGAGTTACCAAGGAAGTATCACAAAACATATCCTTTCAGAATTTTATGTCAGTAAAAAACCTTTGATTACATTGAGGAACTTAATGTAAGTGACTTTATCATCTGCTTTCACTTTGATTACTGTAAAGTACAGAACTCAAATAGAAGAACAACCATAGAAACCATCATAGCATAAAAATTTTCTTTTTAGGTCCTTCCTAGTTATATACTACTTTTATAATTCTGTATTTTTCCTGGTTGCGAGTCTCTCTTTTTATTTAATTTTTTTATCAGTATGTAATCAAATACATTATTTTCACAAGCTGATTTTTTTGTATTTAATTTGGAGAACAGAAAATATAAGGAGATACAATAGCAGACTGAAATATCTGAAAGATCATCAAGTAAAAGAGAACACTAATAAATACTGTGTTTTACAACAGGAATCAAGAGACTGAATTTAAAAGGAGCATCTGTTAGATAAACAAGAGTAAGAATATTCTAATCATTCTCCCAGTCCCAAATGTAATGGGTTTCCCTGAAAAGCTGTAGAATCTTCAACACTGTGCATGTTTAAACAGTAGTTAAATAACCATCCATCTGGCATGTTGACAAAAGTTCCTATATCAGAAGAAAGGTTAAATCAGAAGCCCTCAAAAAATTGCTTCCACTCCATGATTCCATAATTAAATATGTTATACTTAATGAGCCATTTGTTATCTCCACAGGGTGAATAACTTATGATATGTGTCTTAATGCTATCTCCTTGCCAGGTCTAGAAACTAAATTAAATTTAACCTATCACCACCTGAAATTAAAAATAGGGGGAAGATATGTCATAATGACTTAAAGAGTCTGGAGCCTTTGAACAGTCACCAAAGAACTTCAGTTTTATTAATGGTAAAATTTCACAGTCTATATCAGATCATTATCTCAAACATGAAGACTAAAAACAGGAGATATCTTGATATTTCACAAGTCAAAATCTGAAAGAAGTTAAAATACATTTTAATATTCTGAATATTTAAAAGTAGATTATATAATTGGTCAAATAACAGATATATTTTTGAAGTAATCCTATAACATAAAACATTTTAAAAATTGCTATTACTGTAAGGGAACAAATATTTGTTTTGGGGGCACAAAAGTCCACTACAAGTCAGGAAATTAAATTGAAGTGGCATATTCAATACTTCCTCATATCTATCATTATATTTATGCAATATATGAAAAGTAAACAAATTCTGAAGTCACTAAATTATTCACTGGGGTGAATCATATTAAGTAAATGAACTGCCACATTACATATAAATATTTTAAGTGGACAAACAACTTTATAATTAGAATTTTTTTTTGCTTCCTCTCACATTCAATAGTCCCAGAAAGGTACTATTGTTTTGATTTTTTAGGAATAATTTGAAAAAGTAAGTTTTATACAGGTATAAAACAACAAATTAATGATATCAGGGGATGTTTGCATATGTGTGCTTGCTTTGTAGTCAATTCATTACAAATTCTGAAATTACACAGGTATGAAAGCTTTAAATTCTAATACAAACTTGATTTTAATCAAACCTGAAGCACAAATGATTCAAGAATGATTGGGAAAAAGTGACCAAAAAGAAATCAGTACTAAAGATAAAATTGAAACATGTAACTATGCCTATTATACAACAGGAGCAGCGGCTACATCTTTTTAAATTTTACAAATAATGGTATCTGTTTCATGAGGAAGCAGTTATGCCCAAACCCTAGAGGGGTCTAAAGGACCCTGATTGCTATCAAGGTCTTAACTGGTATGAATTCCAGGATCCCTGATCTTTTAAGATCAAGAGAGTCCTGCTTTGATCACATGATCAAGAAAAAATTTAGCACATAATGGTAATAAGAAAATATAAATATCACAGCCCTGGCTCCACTTCAATAAATGCCCATGTTACCTAAACTCACAGTAAGCACTGTCCAGTCAATACAGATTATAGCACCCTCCTAAAATTTGTTGTCTAGAAATAAAAGAAAGAAAGCCTGAATATAAATTGGGGATCTCAGACCATGGCTGAAATGCCATACAATTCAGAGAAGCAATTCAAAGCCAAATAGTAAGTCATTTGGAAATAGCAAAGCAAATGCTTCAAAGAGCAAGGCAAAGCATTTGACAAAGTCCAACATCCATTCACGATCAAGACCCTCGCCAAAGTGGGTATAGAGGGAACATACCTTAACATAATCAAAGCCATTTATGAGAAACCCACAGCAAATATAATTCTCAATGGAGAAAAGCTGAAAGCCTTCCCTCTAATATCTGGAACAAAACAAGGATGCCCACACTCACCACTGTTACTCAACATAGTACTGAAAGTCCTAGCCACAGCAATCAGACAAACAAAAGAAATTAAAGGCACCCAAAAAGGAAGAGAAGAGGTAAAATTGTCACTGAATGCAGATGACATGATACTATATATAGAAAACCCTAAGGACTCAACCCAAAAACTCCTTGAACAGATCAACAAATTCAGCAAAGTAGCAGGATATACAATTAACATTCAGAAATCAGTCATATTTCTGTATTCTAACAATGAAATATTAGAAAAGGAATACAAAAATGCAATACCTTTTAAATTGCACCCCAAAAAATCAAATACCTGGGAATACAACTGACCAAGGAGGTGAAAAACTTATATGCCAAGAAATATAAAACATTAATCGAGGAAATTAAAGAAGATGTGAAGAAATGGAAAGATATTCCAATATTCCATGTTCCTGGGTTGGAAAAATTAATATTGTAAAAATGGCCATACTACCCAAAGCTATCTACAGATTCAATGCAATCCCTACCAAATTCCATGACATTTTTCACAGAACTACAACAAACAATCCAAAAATTTATATGGAACCACAGAAGACCCAGAATTGCCAAAGCAATCCTGAGGAACAAAAACCAAGCAGGAAGCATCTTAACTCTCCCAGGCTTCAGTCAATACTACAAAGCCACAATCATCAAGACAGTGTGGCATTGGTATCAAAACAGACATACAGACCAATGGAACAGAAAAGAGAATCCAAAAATAAACTCTGACACCTATGGTCAATTAATCTTTGACAAAGGAGGCAAGAACATAAACTGGGAAAAAGTCTTTTCAGCATTCATTGCTGGGAAACCTGGACATCTGCATGTAAATCAATGAAACTAGAACAAACCTTCACACCATGCAAGAAAATAAACTCAAAATGGCTGAAAGAGGAGTTCCCGTCATGGCGCAGTGGTTAACGAATCCGACTAGGAACCATGAGGTTGCGGGTTTGGTCCCTCACCTTGATCAGTGGGTTAACGATCCGGCATTGCCATGATCTGTGGTGTAGGTTGCACACGCAGCTTGGATCCTGCATTGCTGTGCTCTGGCGTAGGCCAGTGGCTGCAGCTCCGATTCAACCCCTAGCCTGGGAACCTCCATATGCTGTGGGAGCGGCCCAAGAAATAGCAAAAAAAAAAAAAAAGGCTGAAAGACTTAAATATAAGACAGGACACCATCAAACTCCTAGAAGAGAACATAGGCAAAACATTTTCTAACATCAACCTTACGACTCTCTTCTCAGGTCAGTCTCCCAAAGCAACAGAAATAAGAGCAAAAATAAACCAATGGGACCTAATCAAATGGTCAAGCTTTTACACAGCAAAGGAAACCAAAAAGAAAACAAAAACACAGCTTACAGAAAGAGAGAAGATAGTTTCAAATGATGCAACAGACAAGGGCTTAATCTCTAAAATATACAAGCAACATATGCAACTCAACAGCAAGAAAGCCAACAACCCAGTGGAAAAATGGGCAAAAGACCTGAATAGACATTTTTCCAAGGAAGATATACAAATGGTCAACAAGCACATGAAAAAATGCTCAAGAATCCTGAGTATCAGAGAAATGCAAATCAAAACTACCACAAGATACCACCTCACACCAGTCAGAATGGCCATTATTAATGAGTCCACAAATAATAAATGCTGGAGGGGATGTGAAGAAAAGGGAACCCTCCTGCACTGTTGGTGTGGATTTATGCTGGTACAACCACTATGGAGAACAGTATGGAGGTACTTTAGAAATCTATACGTAGAACTACCATATGACCCTGCAGTCTCACTCTTGGGCATATATCCAGACAAAACTTTCCTTAAAAAAGACACATGCACCCACATGTTCATTGCAGCACTATTCACAATAGCCAAGACATGGAAACTACCCAAATATCCATCAAAGGACAATTAGATTAGGAAGAAGTGGTATATATACACAATGGAATACTACTCAGCCATAAAAAGAACAAAATAATGCCATTTGCAGCAACATGGATGGAACTAGAGACTCTCATACTGAGTGAAGTAAGTCAGAAAGAGAAAGACAAATACCATATATCACTTACATGTGGAATCTAATATAAGGCACAAATGAACCTTTCCACAGAAAAGAAACTCTTGGACATGGAGAACAGACTTGTGGTTGCCAAGGGGGAGGAGGAGGGAGCATGATGGATTGAGAGCTTGGGGTTCATAGATGCGAACTATTGCTATTGAAATGGATTAGCAAAGAGATCCTGCTGTGTAGCACTGAATACTATGTCTAGTCACTTATCATGGAGCATGATAATAGGAGAAAAAAAGAATGTGTACATGTATGTGTAACTGGGTCACCATTCTGTACCACAGAACAAAAAATATATTGGGGAAATAACAATTGATTACAATTAAAAAATAAAAAAAAGGCAAAAGAAATATCAAGGCAATAGAGGTGTACAAGTAAATAACGTAAAACAATTTTCATTAGAGATTTTCCTTTTAATTACAAAATATTTCTGAGAAAAAGGTAAAGAAAATAAAATGTAGCAGAGGCTCATACCTATCAACTATATTTAGTGAAAGTTAACATCTTGCCATGTTTGCTTCAGATTTTCAAGTTTTTAAAGAGTAAAATTTAAAAGATAAATACAAAAGCCACCACCTGCCTCATTTTTGCTCCCATTTTACCAAAAGTCAACATCTCTCTAAAGTTGTTTTTTTTCATTCAACTCTATATAGATATACATGTACACATTAACAATATAGTATATTTATTTTAATTGTAACTTTATTATGTTATACACTTATCATTCTATAACTTGCTTTCTCATTAAGCATTAATATTTTGAAGTTCTTTGAAATTTAAACATCTAATTTACTTATTTACAATATTCAATTACATGACTAACCACAACTTATTTCCCCATTTCCCTATTGCTGTTCGTAATTTTTTTACTATGATAAAAGTGCTCATAAAACGTGATTTTCAGGACAAAAAGTTAGCATTGCTCAGTGTCTCTCTCATAGATTTTTGAATAGGTAGCAATCAGAAAGAAAATATGTCACTGATTTGGGTCAATTGTGTATTCATCTTAAAAATCTATAGCAGATGAATTTAAATTAAGACACCAAAACTACACTCCTTTCCAAGGGAATATTTGCATAAAGTTTAATTTATCTGAGGTTTTGAGAAAGGTTTAAATTATTTCTTTCCTTTTATCATAATTGATCTTTCTGTACACCCAACAAAAATCAGAAAGAGGAGTTTGGCATTCTTTATCATTGCAGACATCTCATTGTGGTTTTGACTCTCATCTTCCTGAAGCATGTAATAACCCTATTGGTAATTCATTTTGGTTTTGTTTATCTAACTCTCTCTGCATGGTCATCTTATTCCATCCCATGTAAACCCCTTCCAGCAGAGTATAAGGTTACAGTGCAAATATATACATGAAAGACAAATATAGAGTGTAGCAGTTAGATTTTAAAGAACATTGGGAGTTGAAAAAATATATCTTAAACTTAAGTATAATGTTAGGTACTGTTTTGTGTGACTAGACCCTACTTGGAAACAAAGTTAAGTTTAGGATTGGTTCAATAAATATTTACTGAGCACACACCTTGTGCCAGTCATTGTTACAGGTACAACAGTGGACAAAACTGAGAAATTGTGGAGTCTACATTCTAGCGAGATATGACAGATTAAAAAACAAATAAATGAATGAATGAATGAGTAGTATCTCAGGAAGTAAAAAGTACTCTAATAAAACTTCAGCAGAATAGGAAATAAGAGTAGTAGTAAATGAGGTGTTGTTTTAGGTAAAGGAATAAGGAAAATTCCTTCTGATAATGAGATATTTGAGTAAAGATCTGAAAGAAGTCAGGAGGTGATCCATATGAATTTTTCCCTTATTTTCAGAGAAAGAAGGGATGGAGAGCATGACAGCATAAGGAATGTAGGACAATAAAAGTGGAAGTTTAGTGTTGCAGTAATTTAGAGATGATGGTGATATGGACAAGGGCACAAGAATTTGAGGTGGCATAACATGGTTAGAATTTTGATCTACTTTAAAGTCTAAAACCACAGTTTATGCTGACACATGAGAGAAAAAGAATAGTTTTATGGCTTATTCTGGAGTTTTGGCCTCAGCAATTGGAAGAATAGACTTACAATTTTGGGATTGAGAATGGCAGAGAGTTTCATAGTGAAAATCAAGAACTGTTTTAAATACATTAATTTTGAGAAGCCTATAAAACTTCAAGTGGAATTTATGTTTAAGGTTCAGAGAAGAATAATGACTGAGCACATACATTTGGGAGTCACCAGCATACAGACGAGATGTATATGCTTATTGATGAATGAAATCAATTAGAAAATTCCTATTAATAACGAAAAGATCTTTGAGGATTGAGCCTTGTGTCACTCTAAGGTTTAGAGGTCAGGTCAGAGAGGAGAAAACAGAAGGGGTATTTTATTATTTAAGAGCACACTTAGTAATATAGGAGGAAAAACAAGAGGTTTTCTTGAGGTAGGTGAAGGAAAGATTTCAAGGAGGAGTTATGATAATTATTTGTGTCAACTACTACTGATAGGTCCAGTTGGATATGGTTTAAGAATTTATCATTATATTTAACAACCAGGACGCTAACAATGACCTTGAAACCAACAGATTTTGTGCATGGATAGACAGATAACCTAGATAAAGGAAAGTGGTGAGAGGGACTATAGACATTTTGAGGAAATTTGCCATAAAGATGAGCCAAAAAAAAAAAGATGGGCATGTTGCTGAAGGGGTATGTTAAATGTATCTAATGGAGATTTTAACAGACCTGTACAACACTGATAATTTTCCACAAAGAGAATAATTTATGATGGAGAAGAAAGAGAGAACAATAGTAGGGACAAAGGAGCAGGGCTTGAGTTGTTATTTGAACTCAATTATACTGTATACCTATATGTTGGTTATGCTTTTATTTAAAAAAAAAAGTTTTTGGTTTATACTCTTCTGACTCCTAAAAGAAAAAAAATAATAGCAAGGGACCTTAAACAGAATTTATTAAGCTCTTAAAAATATATTGTCTTTAGTCTATTTATGGAAATCTTCCCAGCATCAGCAGACTCTTTCAACATATTGTATGCTCTTGTCCTCTGGTTTGTCTAATCTAAACATGTTCCTGTTAAAGGCTATCATAACCCCAACAGAGAATCAAATGACATTCATTCAAGCCTCAGTGCCAGATTAACATGCCAGAAATTATGCTGATACCTTACAAAATATTGCATTATTTTTTTTCCCTGAGCTTTGCAGTAAGATAATTTTGCTTTAGGCAATCAAAGAATAAACTCTTCGAGGTTGAGTTTTTCCAAAATCAACTGTTTGTAGTCTAAAGCTGCATGTGTGTGTCTGTGTGTGTGTGTGTATATGTGAGAAAGAGAGGGAAAGAGTTACTAGCACAGTGTTAACGATTTTGTTTTTTTTTTTTCTGTATAGCTTCTGTAAAACTATATAAAACCTTGATATTTTATTTCTAAACACACTTCTATGTTAATTTATCCTCTGGTGTGGGAGTATATGAAGCATAAATTCAATATGCCAGCAAGATCTTCTTGAGGTTTAATATTAAATTCTCAATAGTATATCACATTCCCCTTTATTCTATTCCACGTGTATTTAATGATGTATTATCTAGGGAAACTTCTTTTTTGACCCAGCCAGAAATTAGCTACAGAATTTAAACAATGATTGATGAAGTTAGGCACCTAAAAGAGCTAGAATTAACTCTAGAGACTAATTATTTTCTTGTACCACATCACTCATGCCACTGCTGTGAGCAAACATCATTAATCCCAATAGTCAATTATTCATCCTTTTGATCTCTACCCTCAAAATGTTCCATTTAAAACATCCCAAGTCAAGTTCTTATTAATTTGAGAATTTGAGATTAAAAAGAAAATACAGATATAAATATGAATAGAATTTCATTTAAAGTTTGGATATTTATTTCACATGGAAGTTACTTTCATATATGGTGTGAGTATGGGATCATTCTCGTTTCTTGATCTGGAGACCTAAAACCAAATAAGTGCTCCTTATGCACATAGTAAATAATGGAGGAAGAGAGAGAGTATAACTACAATAAAGACTCAACTTGGATTATGGAAGATTGGGAAATATGCCCTATCGCCACTTGCTAAAAAATCCTGAAATCCTAGGCAGACATGGACTTCCCCTTAGAATGGTAAATATTTCTTAATTAGTTCACAATTCTACACCTTAGTAGGAGCTTCCCTTCTATTGTTCTACTTGGTCTGTGATTCTGTCTTCTGGAGATTCATTATTCTACTTAGACATATATATATATATTGGGCACTAGAGGGGAAAAGGCATCTTTGTAGACTGAACAGCCTTCTCATCTTATTTACTACCTGGAGAATGCTGGGGTTATTTTAGGTTTTGGAGAAAGATAACTTTAAAATTTCTACTCTACCTGGTGGTTTCTTTGCCGGTAAAATCCTTTTAAAACCTTCAGTGGCTTCTTATTTAGTTGAATCAAATCAATCTCATGCACTAATTTCTGTAAATTAATGCAAGAATGCAATCTTTTCTAGATTTCTCAGATTTCTCTAATATTTCTTTGTTTTCTCTACACTTGACTCTTTCTCAATTTTACTGCTTTTCTCTGCCACATATAAGACTTCACTGGAAGAACCACACATTTAGTCTCTTTTCATTGAGCTACTTTTTTTTCTAATTAAAAAGATTTATTGAGGAAGCTTCCATTGTGTCTCAATGGGTTAAGAACCTGATTAATGTCCAAGAGGATGTGGGTTTAATCTCTGACCTCACTCAGCGGTTTTAGGATTCCATGTTGCCGCAAACCATAGTGTAGGTTGCAAATGTAGGTCGGATCTGGTGCTGCTATAGCTATGGTGCAGGCCAGCAGCTGCAGCTCTGATTTGACACCTGGCCTGGGAACTTCCATATGCTACAGGTGCAGCCCTAAAAAAGGAAAAAAAAAAGAATTTATTGAAAGTATCCTCTTAGTTGTGACTTTACACTGAGACATTTTAGTTGGTAGAGAGGTTTTAACAAAATGGATGTGTCAGCCATTTTCTTGATTGAGGTATTGGCTTGTGCCTGAGATTTGGTCAGAAATTGTCTCCATTTCATATTTTTCTACTTGAGGTTAAGAAGCAGTTAGTTATCTTTCCACCCTTAGGAATCCCAAAATTTCTGATCTTTCTCTACTCTGTGACCAATCTTTGAGACAATGATAGCAAAATCTAGGCTCATTTCTTCTCTGTAATTTCTTGTCAAATGCAGTGAGCAACCAGTATGCACTAACATACCCTACTACTTTATTCGAGCTTATTTTCTTAGAGCTAAATTTGCCTTAAGCACATTATTTTCCTTTCAAGTTATTTCAAAGCTACAGTTTCCCAACTAGTTCTCCATTGAAAATAATAGAATGCCATCTTCCTAGCCATCAGTAACAAAAAAACAAAACCACTATAAGTGAGTACGAACATACCACAAAACTATGGTATCAGTCATTTATAACGCTTTTAGATATTTTTATGGAATTATATACAGAACAAAGAAATAGTAATAAACAACACTGAAATCTCCATGACTTAAACAAAGATTTATAAGTTTACATGTTCAGTGTGACTCATTAGAAGTATTTTCTCCATCAAGGACCTTAGATGAAGGAAATTCTGTATTCTCACATGCTTCAAGGAGTTCCAAAGAATGCAAAGGGATCTAGTGAATAACACATTGCTCTAAAAGGCTTCAGCTGGGAAGTAATCCATGTAATTTTATCTCACATTTCATTGGTCAAAGCTAGTCACAAAAATATGCCCAAATTAAAGGGAGTGAAATCCAATGCCCAGAAAACAGCAATAATGAATTCCACATCCACATATTGGCTTTCTGCAAATCCCAATTACAAGTTATTCAACTATATTTCATAATAAAATATTATTTCATGCTCAATGTCATTATAATATTTTGTGTTAGTGAAAATCTAATGGTAACTTTATAATATATATTCAGAACAATTTGAGATATAGTTTTAGAACAAAAATATTAATCATTATTATCTTTAGTAAAAAGTATATTCTATAAGGGGAAAAGCTTTTTCTGCTGCCTCCATTCTTTGGAAGGTAGAGGGTTGCACTGAATGCTCAAAGGAAAATTTTTGGTCCCTTTCTATCTGTTCACTATCTTCACAGGAGGTAATATGGCTCCCACTTAAGGATCCTGAATCCTAGGTCTACTTAACTAGGTTGATATTTTGAAGGCCATTACTCAGCTGCTAAGCTGTTCATTCTTTCACTCTCTGAAGTACCTACTTGCTAGTGGTGCATGCTCCCTTTGACACTTCCTGAAAATTAATTTTTTCATTTGTATTAACTTATTTTCCAAATGGTAGGGGAAGCCAACTATTCTACAAGTGACAGAATCAGTACAGAACTCCAAATTATTTTTTAAGAATTTTTTTTATTTTTTTTCTCATTATACCTGGTTTACAGTGTTCTGCCAATTTGCTACTGTACAGCATGGTGACCCAGTTACACATACATGTATAGATTCTTTTTTCTCACATTTCCATGCTCCATCATAAGTGCCTAGATATAGTTCTCAGTGCTACACAGCAGGATCTCATTGTTTATCCATAGAATTCTGAATTATGCTAAAAAGTTTATGAAGCTGAATTTTGGCCACAAGTTCAAGCTATATTATTCAATCTAGACATACTTTCATTCCTACCTGTCTCCTATTCATATGTTCTATTGCCTCAGCACTCAGAGGAAATATGATTATTTAACGGAATCAGAATAACCAAAATATGGGAAAAGAAAATTTACAAATATGGATAAAGCAGGAAATTAAAGGACCAAATAACTATATAAAAGAAAAAAAAAACATCTTTTGTAACATAATGATAGGTTTCTGCAGGCCTGAGCTGAATCTGGTTTTAATAGATGTACACTTTGGAAAGAGGACTACTAGCTGCTGGAAAATCAAGCATGGATATGTCTATACTCCTGACACAATCCAGCATTTTCTCACATTGAAGATGAGGCTGAGATAGGTAGTCATTTAATTTCAATTAAGGCTTGCATGGAAATTGGAAAAGCTATGTATACAGGTTTTTAAAGTATTACTGAATGAAATTACTGTATTCTGTTTTCAACAAGGGCTATAGTCCCAAAGCTTAAGTTTACAATGGGCATATTGCATATTCCTTGGCAGCAAACCACAGAGCTCTATCACACAATCCTCTGTATTAAATACCAACCATCACCATGTAACAAACTACCTAAAAGTCAATTGTTTAAACAGTAACTATTAGGTTTAATAGGAATCCACAGACTTGTGAGAGGGGAGCTGAGAGTCCACCCTGGTCTTATTCATATATCTGTATCAGGTATAGATAGGGAAAACTTTCTGTTAATTTTGATTGGGTTCTCACAGGCTTGGGGATAGCCTGACTGTTGGCTGGTCTGTAATGGCCTCATCTCTCTTAGATGCGTCTTTTACCTCTCAAGTAGGTGGGGTACTAGTAGGTGTTCTAACTCTAACATGAGTTAGAAGCAGGGTTTCAAGCAAATAAGATGTTTCCCTTTCTCCCTTTCTTCTTTCCTTTCTTTTCCTTTCCTTTCCTCCTTCCCTCCCCTACTTCCTCCCTTCCTTCCTTTCTTTGCTGCACCCACAGCACATGGAAGTTCCCAGGCTTAGGGGCAAATCAGAGCTGCAGTTGCCAGTTTACACCACAGTCACAGGAATTCAGGAACTGAGCCACATCTACAAACTACACGGTAGCTTACAGCCATGCCAGATCCTTAACCCACTAAGTGAGGCCAGGGATCAAACCTGCATCCTCATTCATGGACACTATGTTAGGTTCTTATCCCGCTGAGCCAAAACAGGAACTCTAAGAAGTTGCTTTCTTAAGGCCACGACTCAGAACTGTACTCCATTATTTCTAAAGGATTCTATTAGCCAGAATAATTTCTAAAGTAAGCCCAAGTTCAAAGAGAGGGCAAATAAAATCTACCACTCTAGTGAGAAAAACTGCAAAATCAAATAGTATGTGGATATACTGAGGGGTAAAGAAATTTGGTGATTTGCAATCTATCACCATTTTTAAACTTTAATGCATTGAAACATGGCCTCAATTGTTCCTTTGTAGATGTAGTGAATTTCACATAAGAACAAATAAGAAACTGAAGATTCTAATTCTTAGATTCATGTGGTTTGTTACCAATTTCTAAACAATAATTTCAATTTGGTTCATCCTGGTTAATTAATTAAAACCTGACAAAATCTTTTGATTTTAGAGAATTGTGCACTACAGCCATCATAATGGAGTTTTCTTTGTGTCAGCCAACTGAAAAGCACAGACTCTTTTATTTTTTGGCCTTTTATAATTTTACATATATTTTTTTCTACTGTACAGCATGGTGACCCAGTTACACATACATGTATACATTCTTTTTTCTCACATTAAGTGTTCCATCATAAGTGACTAGACAGAGTTCCCAGTGCTACACAGCAGGATCCCATTGCTAATCCATCTTGAAAGCTACATTCTTCATTTACCCCAAGCTCCCAGTCCCTCCCACTCCCTCCCCTTCCCCGTTTTTTGAATGAGATATTCTTCTTAGGTTGAGATAGAAAAAATAATATAAAATCATTATTAATGTTTATACATTTTAATTCTCTGACTATAGAATACAGATTTGCTCAGAATATCAATAAAAAACATAATAATTTCAAAATCAAATTGAACCTTACTTTCAGAACAAGAACAGTGGGATAGTAAAAGTCAATAAAAGGAAATAAAGTCAGACCTGCGTATATTATGTTATTAATAGATAATGGAGGGTGTGAGGCCCCAAAGTGACTTAGGGAAGAAAGGGAAACAAGATTATAGAAAAAAATAAATAAAATTATGCTCATAGGGACCATCCAGATCCAAAAAACTATTGAAAAACACTCAAAACTACAGATAGAGAGTCTATAATAAGTGCAATTGGGAATACTCCTCTTGAAAACAGAGACAGTAAAGTGGTTGAAGAAAATTGAGAAAGATTTCAGAATGGAAGACTAAGATCAAGCAATATTTGATAGTTTCAGGGTAATATTATTGTTATTTTTGTTTGTGATAGTTTTATTTTGCTTTTATCTGAGAAAGCATATCTATATATTTCTTGGGGGAATATGGTCAGAAATCTTAAAAAGTTAGATCTCTAAGACACATTGAAGATAAACCATCTTTAAAAGGCCCATAGTAGACAGAAATAGATAATATCCTGGTCTAAGTTATATTCTGTGTGGAATGATCCAATATGATGATCACAGCGTTGATAAGATTTATGTCTTAATGTCTTCACATCTCATCATGGAATATACTTCAGGGGAGAGTGTAGAGAAATATAGTAGGAGAGCAAATGATGAGGGGGTCCAAGACCAAAAAGATAAAAAAGGAAAGCAGACATTATATCCTAGATTTATACATGTCAGAGAAAGAAAACAATAAACAATCTAAGAAACACATGAAAGACTTAAAACCCAAACTGACATGTTATAAATGATTAAGAGAACACATAAGAAATAGAATACTCAGGGCATGTTCCATTGCTACACAGAAAGAGGTGGTAAGCAATTGATGGTAGTGATTCAACCACTACATGAAATAATATCAGTTACATACACATTACTTGGAAATTCAAAATTATGAAGAAAAGTAAGATATTTATTTATGATGCTTTAAATGTTCTATTAATTGGGATTCCAAAGACAGTGATTTAGATAAAAAGATAGGACTATAATTTCTGACAGAGACAAACAACAGAGAAAAGGAGAAATTTTATCCAGGAAGTAAATTTAATCACTCTAAAAATTCCTAGCTCTGATGCAATATCACAGTCATTGTTGATGACTAAAAATGATTTTGGAACTGTTAAAAAAAAATCTCTCAAACACTGGGGATGGACCTCCAGTAAATTGGTCATTCTAGTAATCCCATTACTATTGAAAATTTTAACTTCACTTCTAGAAGGAAGGTATTGACCTACTTAAGGTCTGGCAAAATCTTCAACCCAGCTTGTTCTTAGTTCTTTATCTCCCAATTGTCCATCAAATATCACCTATGTTTCCTCTTTGCCTGTAATTTTTGCAAAGAAATGGTGACATTCATGATATGGGGCAGACTGTGTCTTCAATATTTGTGAAGTTAAAAACTCTGAGGCAAAAGAGGGATTTTAAGTACAGCATGGTTATCTCCAGGATGGAAAACTTCAGACTCTGCCAAAAGTATACATTGTTAGAGTTCAAGACAAAGAAAATGCAAGGCTATGAACCCAGGTTTGTAAACTTGGTGGGCTCTTAAAAATATGGGCACTTCATTCACAAAAGGGTGAGGAAGCCCATGCTCTGGGTGTCAGGACTCCAAAGTTCCAAGAAAATAATAAAAATCAAAAAGAATATTAAGTATAAGGGCAAAATGAGAATACAAAGCAATTCCAGGTGCTGCAGGTGCCATTGATGCATATTGCAAAATTTGGAAAGAAAACAGGAGTATTCAAATCCCACACTTTAAAAAAGGAGGCCATAAGACTATCTTAGAGTCCTCCCAAATTATGATATGTAACTATAGAATCATAAGAATCTTTTGAATAGGAGATTTCATCCAATTATTATTAAATTATGATTCCATAAATAGAGTCAAGAAAAATGACACAGATTGAAAGACTTTTTGACAAGAATAAAATCACAATCTCTCTTTTTCCTTCCTTCCTTTCTTTTTACCCTATGTCCTCCCTCTCTCCCTACTTCTTTCCTCTGGATAGCTAAAGCTCTGTTATAATTTTTGACTGGCCCAAGTAATATGGCTCTAAAAAGTACTTTCATATATTTCAGTGGTATTATGACTTGATAAGCCATCCTTTTGATTTTCAAATTATCATACAGGTATATAATTAGTGTTTTGACACTTTGTTTTGTCTTTTTGACTCAGTCTTTGGAAATTTGAGTCCCAGGAGAAACTTGAGTGTGGGTTGATTTAACTTTATAAATACAAACTAACTGCATCCATTCAAATGGAAGGAATGTAGCCTCAGCTGCTGCTGCTGATAGACAGTCATCTCCACTCAGGCACTTGAATGAAATACATCTGACAGCAAATAAGTATAATATGAAATTGGAAAAGACAGGACATTATACTTTAATTTTGCTGTATTTAGTAAGAGCTTTTGAAATATATATTTGTATTATCCAAATATATAACTGTTACATTACTAGCAGTATATAATGACATGACATTAACATATTGACATTAGTATTTGTTACTTAGTGTTAGTTTAGTTTTATTGAACAATTTGGCTAGGCATAACTTAACGGTAGGAAATAAGCAGCAAATTTTTCATTAATAATAAAATATGTTTTAGAATTAATTTGTTCATTTCTCATTCAGGCCCCGTTTCAGAGACTTCTGGGTGGGGGGGAAAGCTGAGATGCTCACCCTGGATCCTAGGAAAACATATAAGGGAGCAGTTGTTGTTACAGAAAAAGCATCTTGATAAAAACAGGCTCAAACATGCATGAGATGTGCTGGGGGCACTTCACTGAGGGATAAACCAAATACTGGGTGCCCATAACAAGAGAGTAAGGAACTTCTACTCCACTCCAATAGAAGGAGTTATATTGAATTATCATATACAGTTCTCCTCTTACTCCTCTTCATCAATAGAGGAGGGCATAATGTAGGTGAGTGCTCATTACCTGCCTGTGGGGCCAGTGTATGCAAGGTCTCTGCACAGGCCTGACCCAGCCTTTGTCTCTCTCTCCTTTTTTAAGGCTGCCTGCTCATAAAGTGTGTGTTCTCTGCATCTGTCCCTCTTTCATGTATCAAAAAGTTTCAGGCAGAGATTACCCACTCTATGGAGAACTCCTACAACTACTTGGTTTATCCAATTATGACTGAGCAGGTAGATTGTATTACTTTTTCAAGTAGAACTGCCCATTCATTTCAGAAGCAAATAAATATTTGTGACCAAAAGAGATTGGAGTAAACTACATCACTATGAAAATATTCACTACTCTTACCAACTGTAAGATATATAGTGGGTAATGACTTCTGAGCACTTCTGAGCAGAAGCTTTAAGAGCCATCATGGAGTGATCCATCTTTTGTTTTTCTAAAATAAGCCTGAGAATTCTCCTACTCCTCAGCCTGGATTGTGGAGTAAAAGATAGAAACCAGAGTCACAGAAACCCATAGCCAACCCAAAGTTGTCTTGTAATGTCAGCTTTGATTGTGCTAAGCCATTAAAAATTTGGGGTGTGTTTGTTATTACAGCATAGCCTAGAGAAAGGTGACTAATACAGCAACTAGTAAATATAATCAGAGCACTGCAGTAAAAATTCTAAAATGTGTGGCATCGATTCTGGGACTAGACAGTGGACAGTCAAGCAACTATTGTTAGATCAAAAAAAAAATGAAAACTCATGCTCTGCAGTGACAAACATCTGGCAACACTTTTTTATTAAAAACTACACATGGAGTTCCCATCATGGTGCAGCGGAAACCGACTAGGGACCATGAGGTTGTGGGTTTTATCCCTGGCCTTGCTCTGTGGGTTAAGGATCCAGCATTGTCATGAGCTGTGGTGTAGTTCACAGACGTGGCTTGGATCCAGCATTGCTGTGCCTCTGGCATAGGCTGGCAGCTACAGCTCCAATTTGATCCCTAGCCTGGGAACCTCCATATGCCACTGGTGCAGCCCTAAAAAGACAAAAAGACAAAAAAAGAAAGAAAAGAAAGAAAGAAAACTATATGCAATGAGCTTGTAGCTTTAGGCAAACTAGGAAAACAGAATTTGGTGGTATAATTAGTTTCTATGACTAATTTGCGTCATCTTTTAAAACTATATAAAAAAGAAATGAGTTCAGAAAGAATTGGCTAGTTTATAAACAGATTAAAAGAGAATTTAGAAAATCTAGAAATTCTATGACTTCGCAGTTGGAAAATGCAACTGATTTTCACTTCCAACCATAAAACAGCTAAAGCTCAAAAATACAAAAGTCTACAGACTCAACTTAGTGGTGAGACCAAATCAAAAAAAAGTTATAAAAAATGCATTTTACATGCTCTGAATTGACTCATGTAGTACCCATTAAATCATTTTAGTTGAAAAGAATGGCTTGGAAGGAAAAGACTAAAGCTTTGGCTTTCCCACAGGAATTAAAGTAGCCCTTAATTAAATCTGAAGAAAGATGCATTTGTTATAAAAAGCAATGTGTAGCTATGGGCAAAAGCTAAATAGTATCATATATACACAAAGTTGATCCTCCAAAATAGCTACAAGTTAGGTTAAAAAAGAAGGAGACTTCTAGGGAGCAGGGGCCTAATCAAGTGTATTCCACACGTCCTAGGCATGGGGGTCCTTATAACATCTACACAGAAGAACTTCAAATTACTGTGCAGCAGTAACTACTGAGCATTTCATACTCTTCCCTTTTCTGAATTATAGTGTTTATTGTGGTTACCCTACCCCATTCCATTGTACAAATAGATTGTATGGGAAGAAGATGAAGTTTCTTTAGAGTTCACACTTCTTCAGATCAGCAAAGCCATAGCTAAAGCTGATGCAAAGATAATCACTCATAGGCCCCAAACATGAATGATTCCATGATTGATGCTGTACTTGTGAAGAGGGTATTTACTTTCCTATGGAAGGCAAGGTAATAAATACTTACACCCAAAGTTTGGACTCCGATAGACTGTATTATCATAAAAATGTTGATGGCTTCTTCCTATGAGATAGAATATGCATCTCTGCTGCACTGATAGCAGGCTTGTCACATGACTTGTTTTGGTCAGGAAATATCTGACAATGACGTGTTCTACTTCCAAGCAATAACATTGCCTGGTTCAGCCACTTCTTTATTTATCTGTGCTACTGGCCTAATAATGACCTAAACTGTAACTGTATCTTAATTTTAGCTCCTGAAATAAAGAAAACCTGGACAGATGCAGAGAATACACATTTCACGAGCAGGCAGCCTTAAAAAAAGGAGGGAGAGACAAAGGCTGGGTCAGGCCTGTGCAGAGACCTTGCATACACTGGCCCCACAGGCAGGTAATGAACCTTAGGAACAGAACCTAAGATGATCTACAACGAACATATAATGGAAATAGGAAATAAATCTTTGCTTTTGGAGGCCACAGATATTTGGAATAGTTTGTGACCAAAATATCACCTAACAAAACTAATATAATGTGTTGGTATAAAATACAAATGGTGGCCTCTTGTCTAAGTTGAGCTCTCCAATTTAAATGCCAGTATTAAGGAATATAATAAATCTATTTCTAAGCTAACACAAAAGTATCTCAGTTGAAAACTTGGGAAAAGTTCCAATGCCAACATTATTATATTGCTTTATTTGTCTCAGTCTGTTAAGTGTTCACTCACATATATTATTTTTCATTCAAATTTGCCAAGTACTACTGGTTCTTTGTTCAACAGAATGAATAGAGGTTATGTAACTTTTCAAAGGTTGCCTGGATTATAAGTGCTCTGATTCCTGGTCCCACGTAGCCGACCACTATTCTCAAATACTCAGGATAAACCTTCCTCTTGAAAAGTTTCTCTCTAACTCTTAAATTATGTGGATAAACAATATCCGCCATGTGACATTAACATGTTATTTGAAATATGCTTACAGTGATCCTCTTTCTATAACAAATATCAGACTATGGTCTGATCATAAATTCAGTGATAAAAGAGCATGTTAAAAATTACACCGTCCACTAAACTGAGCAACATGAAGCAACAAGCAATATTTAAAGTAATTCACCTTTAGGTTTGCATCCTATTATGAAGGAAATACCAATTCAACCTTTCTAAGAGAAAACAAATCCTTCTAAGCACATTCAGCTGGTTTTCTCCCCTTAGGCTAAGCATCAACCTAAGGAGAGCACCTCCAACAGCTATAGTAGCAATGAAGACAGCAGATGTTTTCTCTTTGGCTAGACTAAAACTGAATACTAAAAATCACTGCGCTCTGTTCCCTGCCTTTCCTGAATTACTCTTTCTGTAACCCTGCATCATCCAACAAGCCAAAACAAAGTGTGTTTCTGATATAAAGTACACTGCGGTTATTTTTACAACTGACTTTACAATGCAACTGGAATAGTAGGAAGAGTACCAGGCTTAGTTAGAATTAACTCCCATTTATTATTCTTACAGGCTCAAAATCCTTGAGAAAATGGTCCTTTTAACTTCTGGAGTGTGCGTCTTCATCTGTAAAAGGGGAAAAATATCTCATGGATTTGTTGCACTTTTTAAATTAAAGCAATTAAACATTAGATAACATATTGAGCAGAATAGGCTAGGTTATGCTCTGTTAACAAACCACCTCCAATTCTCATCAGTTTAAGACAATGCAAGTTTATTTCTCTTCACATGTGCAGTCTGTGGTTGGTAAGTGGAAAGGGTGGGGATTAATCCACAGTCACTCAGGGGCTGCAAGACACCACCACCTTGTAGCCATACTATTCTTCATCTGTGACCTTCTTTTCACTCTGGCCAAGGAAGAGAGCACTGAAGGGTCTCATACTAAAATTTAAATGCCCTGGAATTCCTGTCGTGGCTCAGTGGTTAACGAATCCGACTAGGAACCATGAGGTTGAGGGTTCGATCCCTGGCCTTGCTCAGTGGGTTAAGGATCTGGCGTTGCTGTGAGCTGTGGTGTAGGTTGCAGATGTGGCTCAGATTCCGCGTTGCTGTGGCTCTGGCATAGGCCAGTGGCTACAGCTCTGATTAGACCCCTAGCCTGGGAACCTCCATATGCCGTGGGAACGACCCTAAAAAAGGCAAAAAATAAATAAATAAATAAATAAATAAAGTTTAAATGTCCTAATCAGAAAATGACAATGTTACTTCCAATTATAGATTATGGCTGTAACTAATTGTTGTGGCTGCCTGATTGGAAGGGGAGGGAGTGGGAGGGATCGGGAGCTTGGGCTCATCAGACACAACTTAGAATAGATTTACAAGGAGATCCTGCTGAATAGCATTGAGAACTTTGTCTAGATACTCATGTTGCAACAGAACAAAGGGTGGGGGAAAGAATGTAATTGTAATGTATACATGTAAGGATAACCTGACCCCCTTGCTGTACAGTGGGAAAATAAAAAAATTTTTAAAAAAAGAAATAAATAAAGGTGACCAACAAACAAACAAACAAACAAAAAAGAATTCAAGTATACAAAACACTCCTATGTTCCAGAAGGAGATGAGAACAAGAGATGAGTAATTTCAAGAAAACTCTTCCATAGCCAATGTTGTGACACATTCATGCCATAATGTTTCTGGCAGAAATTATCATTATAAAATCATATTATTTCAACAATATTTTTTATCTTTACACTTGGTTATACTTTCCTACAATCGTAAATGGAAATAAATTCCTGTGCTGACGTTTTTTCGCAAGTAGAGTATTAACTAAGCACATATCAGAATTTATGGAATTTTCTGAATTAACATTACAAGTTATTAGAAATAAGTATAGGCTCATGAAAGTAGATAAAGTTGAACTTTGAATAAATGAAAACAGCAAGGGAGTTTAGACATACAATGGCATAGAGTAACCTCCAATACAGGATCAAATTAAGAAGATAATTAGATTTGCTAATATTTAAGATTCTTTGGTTTGAACTCTTTCATCTTATGTCTTTGTCTCATAACTAATTAGAATTTGCAGAGTTGATTTGGTTCTTATTTGCATTTGCAATTTTGAAACCTTGAATGTTATATACCAGATAATTACAATGTTGTGTAACTATATTTATATTCATTTTAATTATAACTGCTCTCATGGATAAATATCCTGTTTTCCAACTGATTCACCCAGAGAGATTGTTAATAAGACTCTAAGTTGGACCTTAAAATCTGTTATTTATGTTTCAAAATCGATTTGCTTAATTTGAGGGTCTTTCCTCTTATGGGTTTATACTAAACCAAAGGACCCAGTAGAGTCAGAAGACTGTTTTAAGTCTTAAAAATTTCTCTTAATGATGAAGAATTCTTATTTAATTATAAGGACATTTCAAAAATTGTTCTTATTACTACCATGTGGGAAAAGCATATGTTTGTAGAAAAAATCATAGGTCTACATGTTCAACACATTTTGAGAATGTCCATTAAAATGCAAATGTTTTTAAATGTTCAGATAAAAATCACTTCCCCTAAATTAGGGAATTATGGTAACAAGAATAGATTTATCATAAGCAGGATAACAACTTTTAGGAAGGAAATTTATTAGAGTAAAAGCTAGATGATAGTCATACAGAAAGAGAAGGGCTCTTCCTGCAATCATATAGCATGTATATCCTAGGTCTTCCTTGTTAAGAAGAAATATAAAAACAGAATCAGAAATATACTATGCTGTTCATTTATCAAGAATGGTGCTCCACAGTGAAAAGAATATTTTTCTATATGCTTTAGCTGGAAATCAGAATCGGTTTTTTGTTTGTTTGTTTTTTCCCGCTGTACAGCATGGGGATCAAGTTACTCTTACATGTATACATTTTTTTTCCCACCCTTTGTTCTGTTGCAATATGAGTATCTAGACAAAGTTCTCAATGCTACTCAGCAGGATCTCCTTGTATATCTATTCTAAGCTGTGTCTGATAACCCCAAGTTCCCAATCCCTTCCACTTCTTCCCTCTCCCCCCAGGCAGCCACAAGTCTATTCTCCAAGTCCATGATTTTCTTTTCTGTGGAGATGTTCATTTGTGCTGGATATTAGATTCCAGTTATAAGCGATACCATATGGTATTTGTCTTTGTTTTTCTGGCTCATTTCACTCAGTATGAGATTCTCTAGTTCCATCCGCGTTGCTGCAAATGGCATCATGTCATTCTTTTTTATGCCTGAGTAGTATTCCATTGTGTACATATATACCACTTCTTCCTAATCCAGTCATCTGTCGATGGACATTTGGGTTGTTTCCATGTCCTGGCTATTGTGAATAGTGCTGCAATGAACATGCGGGTGCATGTGTCTCTTTTAAGTAGAGTTTTGTCCGGATAGATGCCCAAGAGTGGGATTGTGGGGTCATATGGAAGTTCTATGGATAGATTTCTAAGGTATCTCCAAACTGTTCTCCATAGTGGCTGTACCAGTTTACATTCCCACCAGGAGGGTTCTCTTTTCTCCACAGCCCCTCTAGCACTTGTTATTTGTGGATTTATTAATGATGGCCATTCTGACTGGTGTGAGGTGGTATCTCGTGGTAGTTTTTATTTGCATTTCTCTTATAATCAGCGATGTTGAGCATTTTCTCATGTGTTTGCTGGCCATCTGTATATCTTCTTTGGAGAACAGTCTATTCAGGTCTTTTGCCCATTTTCCATTGATTGATTGGCTTTTTTGCTGTTGAATTGTATAAATTGCTTATATATTCTGGGAGAATCTTAAATTAAGCAATAAAATCTAAAAGATTTGGAGAGTGAAAACAGAAGGAGAAAAGGCTTCAGAACATGAGTTTACTTAATCTCTGGTATGGAACAGAGGCACTAGACAAGGAATTTTCAGTGAAGACAAGCAAACCTAGACACACAGATGTTGCTAAGAGCTAGAACAACATGAATCCGTGTAGTAACGATGACATACAAGCCTAACTAAGCTCAGGTGCAGAGTTGGAATGGTTGACTGTTTCCTTACAGTTATAATCTGAGTTTTAGAACAAATGTGACTTTAAATCTAATCACCTACCTGTATGAAGAGTTTAGTAAAGTCAGAATAAACTATCCTACTATATTTAAAACAAGTATTTTAAAATTATTTTAAAATAGCTCCTCATTGTTTATAGTCTCTACACAGGTTGACTAACCATACTGTTCTAATAGTTTATTTTTACAAAGAGTAGGTCTTGATTTGTCCTACATGCTTCATAAAAAAAAAACCTCTCTGAAATGTAATATATCCACATCATTTTACTTGCTAACAAATACTTAAAATGCAAGCACATCCTAAAAAAAATATCCAGTGTAACTGGGTTACCATGCTGTACAGCAGAACATTGACAGAACACTGTAAACCAGCTATAATGGAAAAAAATAAAAATCAATATATAAAAAGAAATATCCAGTTAGGATGATACGTTCAGTCCTAATTCAGGAAATCAATTAAAAGAGTGCTATTGCTTAATTTTATATTATGTTACTTTTACCTGTTTCTCTATTCAGTGAAAGTACTACTGTTCTTCACTCATCTATCTTTATTAATCAATTTTGAGATTATTAATTTAGATTTAATATATGTAGATGGGGAGGAGACATGATAGTTGTTTCATACAATAATGCTCTCTCTGCTATTTTTTCTTTACTCCTAGAGTAAATTATCTAATACCTTTCTAGTCATTTATAAACTATATGATAATAACTATTACACTAGTAATCCAAAGATCATCCCCAGCTCTTTCCTCTCTATTACATGGGAATAGAGCCATTTGATCATCCCTGAGCTCTCCCAATTGGCAGCTTCATCTTCACTTCAAGTGTACTCCCCATGGACACCACTGGTTTTGTTCCTCATCAATGCTCAGTTTCTCATCAAACTCTTTCTGTAAAATGTTGCACTGGCCCCAACTGCAACATTTAAAGCAGGAGAAAGAACAACTTCCAAAACAAGAAGCACTGCTTCCTTCCAAAGCCCCTGATAAACTCAAAACCAGCAATCAACAGCTATCTAAAGCATAAAGGGCCCTTGGAGTAATTTTCATCATAAGTAATTATGATCAAATAATAATGGGTCCAATAAAGCTTTTATTATTTCTTCATATATATATTAGACAACTGGAATCAGTTACTCTTAGGCTAAAACCCTAAAGTCTGTTTTCTAATATGGAAAAATATTCAGGTATCTGTTACAATTTCACATTTTCAATGCCTTTTTCTGGAGTTTCTTACCTGTAATATGTATTTTAATTATTTTTCCAGATAATTATGATCTGACAATTGATAACTACTGTACTGAAAAACTGAAAGATTTCTCTGGCAAAGATTCTAAGATTCAGTTTGAGGCTAGAGAATCAGATTAAAGCCTAAAGTAAGTGTTTCTCCACAAACTCACGTAAGAAAATAACTGGGATGAAGAAAGGAGGGAAGAAGGAAAGAGAGAGAGGAATAAAGGAAAGAATGAATAGGAAAAAAGGAATTTCTGATACCATGTTTCATGATTTGCTGACAAATCATGACGTTAAATGCCTAATTTATTTGAGAAAGGATATCTGAATAGGGAAATACCCAAAATGGGACCTTGGTTGATGAACAAGTCAGTATACTTATTATTTACTAGCACTAACATTCCAAAATTTAAAAACTGCTATCCTCAGACATGTTACCACCTTCAGTATAATATACATATTCAAAAAATAAGAGAAATTGTAAGAGAAGAGCTATCAAGAAAATGGAAGTATATAATGTAAGAAACAGCACTGAGGCACAACACTGTAAATCAACTATACCTTTAAAAATTTTTAAACAATAAGAGAAAAAAAGTCCAAAAAATAAATAGCATTGAGAAATATAGCCATTAAAGTCAAGTTCAACATAATTATTAATACATAACATAAAATATACAAAACTCCAGAAGAAAAATTTGAAATGATGTTAAAGGGAAAGATGTGCAATGCAAGAAGATTTTTGTATTATTTAGCAACAGGACATAAATATGAAATAAATATGGTAGAAATAAAGTTAAAGTATATCCTTTAAAATTTTAAGTGTAACCTATGTAAACACCATAACAGAAACTGTAACTGAATATAGTTAGAGGAGAAAAAAAAGAAATAAAACATCTCAAACAGTCCAATAGCAGGAAGAAAATACTAACAAAAGAAAAAGAAAAAAAAAATATATCAATTGAAAAAGATAAAATAAAATTGCTGAAATAAATCCAAAAGCATAGTAATCATCAACAGTGAGAATAAGTTAAACCTATTTTAAGATTCTCTAAGATTTGGAGATACCTCACCTCGACATACATTCATTTACACACACATTTAAGGTACTTGCATAAAACTCATTTAGAAGAAAATAGTCCTCCTGCCCCCCCCCCCAAAAAAAAGTGGAGAAAATGGGAAATGAGTCTAGAAGAAATATGGTTAAATATGTTGAACTAAAAATAAACTCCCTCCTAAGACTCCCCTGAAATGAGAATAAAGGGATAAAAAGCTTCCACGGCAAAGAAAAAAGGAGACAAAAGTTGATGAGGCATAATAATTTTGGAAGCTAGAAAGCAAATGGATGAGTGGGAACTTTACAAAGCATATAAAACTTATACTTTCATTTACAAGAGTCATACGGGAGAGGGATGTGGATTCGAGCTACAGATTCTGAGAAAGGCTATAAGTATGAAGGGAAACAAGCATCTCCAAAGGATTTTCAACCTAGTATCAATGCTGACTAAGAAATGCTGGCAGAAACTTGAGATTCATTATTTGAAGATTTAAAGGCTGACTGGCTAAAATTGGAGTCAAAGAAATCAGGAGTAACTGGATGTGGTAGTGTGTTGTGCCTTAAAGAGTGATTAAGAGAAAGTAAACACAACACTACAGAGATCTTCCCTCTCCACTTACCTGCTCCTCACTCTCCTTCCCTAGTTTGGCTGAATAGCTACATTTCTCCAGGCAGAAGATTGGAAGATTTTTCTCTGGGGAAATGACTTAGAAATAACAGGTATCACGTCACCCAGTGAAAAGAGACCATTGGTTGAAAAGTCTCAGATTTCTTTTTAAACAGCCAGAATTGCTTAATTGTTAAATATGAATGGAAAATCAAATAGTTTCACATATTAGAGAATGACATTATCATGAAAATTAGGAATCAAAACAAAGGGAAAATAGAAAAACAAAGACAATATAGGGAATCAATGAAAACTTTACATGTGTGTTTTTTATATAGATATATATATAGTATGTAACTATAAATCTTATGTGTGTTAAATATATATAATCTATATATTTATGTGAAAATTACATATATATGTATAAAATCATAGAAAAATAGAGTAAGTATTCATGAAATAATAAGTTACTCAGAAAGGAAGGAGCATTCAGAAAACAAAAGATTGGTACCTTCTGGTCTTCTTCCTGGAGGACATAGTTGTTGAACCAAATTAAGGAAGGAACTTGAGGAAAAGGTAAGGTGAGAAGGAAGGAAGGTGTCTAATTTCCTGTGTTGACTTTTACTTTATCATTGTTTATAGCACAAGACTATCTATCACACCTAGTAATTCCCCATTTTCCCCAGGTCCAATTGGACTCTACATTTGAGTGCCTATCGCAATCCTATAAAAAATAATCATTATGCATAAAAAAACTTGGGCCTTTCTTACTAGAAAGTCAAATAAATGACCACATTTTCTAATTTTTAAAAAAATTCTAGGCCATCTCTGAATGTCAGTCTGGCCTATCTCCAGGTCTGCCTTTTTCTCTTGATAATAATTTGTTGTTTCTCATCTTCTTTTATTGAGTGTCAGACGTAGGTCATAAAAATAACAGAGTCTAATGTAAAATGTATGTATGGAAACACTGCATTGGTAAGATAAATCTTAGGAGACAGTTGGGGAGCATGGTGAGTCAATTTAGTCAGGTATTGCATGGAATTTGTGTTTCATTGTTGCAAGAATTAATTTAGGTGGATCAGGGACTTCATTCCTCCATCAGTGGATTGCTACTACCTTCTGTTTAGTGTGAGACCTGTAGTTCCAAGGACTTTCTCGGCGTACCTGCTCCACTGTAAGATGGAAGTAGGCCTGGCCTGCCTGTGCTGCACTCCTCCCCCTCCTCAGCCAGTAGATTCCTCTTGCTCATCCTTTGGTACAAGGCTTTTGCCTTGGGTCAGAGAAGAATCTGGTCTGGACCACTAGCAACCCCACCCCCTAAATTCAGATTACATTTGCCTCACTTCAGAGAAGCATCTAGGGTACAAGTGGGTTTTGTGCATGTCCCACAAAGGCGGTCAGTCACCACTTTGTGTTCATGAAGGTTCCAGAGGCGGATAGATGGATGGGCTTCTCCGAGTACCTCTGCTCAAACCTTGAACATTGGCAGGTCTTACTCACTTGTGTCTCAAGGCCTTTCCTGTCTCCTTGTTTTGTTCTCAGTCTCTTTTGAGTGTCTGGCAGAGATCAGTGGAAATAAACCAACAATTGAATAGATTCAGTCTCTCTTGTGTCTGCAGTTTTCAGGATTCTGAAATGTTCCAGTAGCCTACACTCAGCTTTTATAAAAGATGTTTTTTTGACTCAATCTCATGCAGAGAATCTAGTCTTCCTTCTCATATTCTTAACAATTTCAAAAAAGGAAACTTTATAGAAAAAGGAAATCAGGACAGAGATGAAGCAGTGTTCTAGCATTAACATAAAATAAAGCACTTTTTTTATTATGAGAATAAGTTTCTATCCTGATGATTTCTTCAAAATATTAATATCTTCAAAAGATTGTAAAGCATGTTTAAATCTCCTGCTGTTTAACTTCAGTTAAAATAATCAAATTATTAAATTTAAACTCCCTATAATTTATTACCAATAATCTTTCTTATATCACAAAACACCAAAAATATCTTGATTTTATTTGCTAGTCATATTTACCATGGAAATATTTTGCCAGATATATTAATAAAATATCCATAAACCTCCTAATACATTTATAGTTATTTTAGTAACTTACACTAAGCTGTGCAAAGATTTATAACTGTAGTAGTAGATGGAAACTAGCTTAGCTTTAACAAAGTTTACAGAGTATTTTGCACCTTGGGGGCTCATTTGAACTTAGCAAATAGATTATGGTAAATCAAATGAATAACACCTATATTGAACTGTGCAAAATTGATCAGTTTGTAATTATCTTCAGCTGTAACAGAACTCCTCTATCTCACAAAGAAAAAGGAAAAAAAAACTAGTTTAAACTAGTGGTTATGAAACTTTATCTCATTTGGGGAGTAATGAAAATTCCCTATACCCAGGCTGCATCCTAACATAAATGACATCGGTATCTCTTGGAATAGAATCCAGGCATCTCAAGTATTTAAAACTCACCAGGTATTTCCAATGTGCAGCCACGTTAAGAGCCAGTGGCTTAAAAAAGATGAAAGTTATTCTCCCTCCCATATAAAAGCAGTTTAGAACTTATATACGGCTTTACAGGGTCATCAGGGACTCAGGCTCTTATTTTTCCACAGTTCTATCCTTAGCCTAACTTCTACCTTCAAAGTCACCTCATTGTAAAAGATATCTATTAAATCTCTAGTGATTACACGCTTATTTCCTGCAGGCAATAGGAGGAAGTAAGAGTTAAAAATGGGTTGAGCCTTCCATTTATGTAAACTTCCCTTCACCTAACATTAACCCATTCATCATGTAGGTGAGCAGAAGTCAGATACACATACATACCAACCAGAAAAGAAAGAAAGAAAACATTTCCTTCCAGCTGGTCGTATTACCCAGTTTTCTTTTACAAAAACACAATGCTGGGGTAAGGAGCAGGCTTTTTCATACCATGCTTAAAACACTCCCAGAATGTTCCAATCTGCTTCCCACACTGAAGTATATGAATGTATTTTAAAATCAGAAAAGTTATCAAATGCAGGTGGTTGAAATGCCATTCTCTTTTATCATTTTTTCTGGCTCAAGTTAATGGTGCATTCTGTTTTTCTCCTCAGTGTCTTTGTTCCACTGAAAAAATACCTAGACCTTTTTTATTTCTATCTCCATCCAAATGATTATAAGAAATGAAAATTAATTTTCCAATGTGCTTACAGATGGGATAGTCAGCAATATGTCTGAAGAAATTCATAAGTGTAGTCATAACCTGAATATTTTACTATTTTTGATGGAGTTGACCAATCTAATAACATAAGTTGATGCTTAGAAATGAATTTGCAGGTTTTAGAGGGCTGTTCATTCATGTATGTTTCTAAGACATAGGTAATACATTGTCATTCATCATGAATTGTATTTCCAAATATCGCTTTTACACTTTTGAGGGGATACATTTTGAATTACAGTTATGACATTGGGATCCTCACATCACTTATTCATGCAAGAAAAAAAAAATACATTCCTATAAAATTCATATGTAAACCCTCTTTCTTATTCCTTCTACAAACTCATAAAATTTCTAATAATTCACTAAAGAAGATGCAGTTCAGTAACAACCAAGAAAATAAAACCAGAAAGGTTAAATATTATTCCTTCCTCTCACAAAGATAAGGGAAAATCAGAATTGAATTCCTTTTATACCAAAAGATTCTTTAACATTTCTCCATGCAGCATTTGGAGTACCTGAAAGTAAGGTAACTAAAATAAATCTCCCCACAAATTAAGATGAAAAAAATATATAATTTTATTTTAAAATTCTGAAGTATCGTTAAAATGATTGGAAAATCTTTGTACCAATGGAGCCCACATATTTTTGATATATTAATAGCTTTTCTAAACAAAACATGCTTTAATAAAATTGCATGTTTTGATTGATTATATTGGTATGTTTTTAAACAACATAGATAAGACATTGAGATGACTTTTTTCAATGAAAAATAATACAAAGCAATGAGCTAAAAAGAATACTGATAATTCTACCAACTAATATGAACCAGATAAATTTCTTAGGCATCATAAGATGACATAATTTATGATGGAAAAATAAGGGTATTTTACTAAGTTTAAAACTAACTTTTGAAACAGTAAAATGAAAATTCTATTAACACATACCTGGCACAGATCAACAAGGAAGAAATTTCCAGAATAAAATTTCTGGATATTTAGAATGCAATATATAAAAGGAAAGCTGGTTTTAAAGTTCAGAATATTGAATTTTATAGTTACAAAATCTAACTAAAGATACCATAACATGTTTTACTGATGGTCAGTCAGATTAGATTAAAATTTAGGAACCAAGAATTTAAGGACTTAGGCCTCTAAATCTGACTACTTGGTGGATCTTCTCATTGATTGAGACTAACAAGAAAAAACAAGAAAGAAAGCTTTGGGTTAATATTGTAACATATATGCCTCCAAAATATGCAGATGTGAATTGCAATGTCATAATAGCATAACAATGAACAAGAGCGGAAAAAATAAGTTTATAATGTATATTACTCAAAGAGAACAACCAACTGGAAAATATTTTTAAATAGTAATTATTGTAATTATATATATGTACACATATATGTGCTTTAAATTTGTCAAAAAATTTAAGATTTTAAATATGAAAATAGTCTTGCTATGTGCAACTTAAATAAGACAATGCGAAAATATATTTGAAGAACATTTATGTTAATAAGCATACCAGCACTTAAACAAAAGAAACAAAATGTATTGTTTAAAATTCTCAATTCTAAAGAATTCTTTAAAAAAAATGGCAAGGAATGGTACTATAGTTGAAATTAATATATAGCTCCTCAATGTTATGTGTCAAATGGAATCTAATGTCAATGACTATGATGGGTCTGATTTTTACATTCAAGTTATTTGCCACAGTTTTATCCATGATGGGGGAACATTCTGGAATAAGAGATGAATATTTATTATCATAGAAATAACATTAGCCTGAACATCAACATTCTTATGCCATTTCCCTGAGTGCTGGCTCCCACAGTGTGATGAAGTCAAGTGACACCTGCATACACTATGGATTGCATTATAAGAAAGGATTCCTGAGCTTTAGGAATCCAAGTATTTTATAATGGTCAGTAGGTATGCTTGCCCTTTCCCTGAGAGGGGACACTATCTCTGTTCCACAAAGCCGTAAAAAACTTTTACTGTGCTTCAGAAGGTAGCATTTCCTTTATCTTTCAAAGCTCTTTACTGTACAAATATCCTTGAAAACATAGACTGGAATAAATTATACAAAGTTTTCTTCTTGCCAAACATGAAGAAATCTAAGAGACCTATGGGCAAGTATCTCCCAACACTACTCCTTTGAAAGGATGATCCCCAGTGATAGATGTATGCTATAGTTTGTCCCCTCCCTCCTCTCACATAACTACTATTTACTCATGTTGAAATATGAAGATGCCATCTTCAGTCATGCAAATATTTTGTGCTTATAACCACCCTTGATTCTCCCATCTAAATCTTAAAGTTTTATGCCCTGAGTATATTTTAAATTTCTCATTTTCTCCCATTTTTACCATCAGTCATTAATGCTACTTATTTAAGTGTTCTGTTGTACTCAGCATTAACCACCCAAACAAGGAGCACAGTCTTTTTTCAAAATGTGAGTCTAGCCACCTCATATCCTTCTAGCCCATGAGCCTTAGGAAAAATTAATATTATTAATGCAGCTAATAAGTCCCTGCAGTTATTGCCCTTTGATCTCCCTCCAACCTAGTCACATAAAACCCCTTTTTGACATCACCATTTCTTCCACATTAGCCTTCCTCAGTCCTCACATCTCCCATTCACTCACTTCCCCCAGAACCTGGGTAATTACTGTTCCTTACTCACCTAATTAACTCTTCCATATTTAGTTCACGCTTGACAACTTTTCTCTAACCTCTCTAGATAGTTAAATGTCCTAATTATAAGGTCCTAAAGCCCTGGGTATTATTCCTTAATAAACACCTTAAATATTCACCAATTAACATTTGTTTCTACCATGTTTTGATTAAAGCCTACTTCCCCTACCATAGTATAGTGATTTGAAGGAGAGATCTATTTTGGCTATCATTATCTGTGATATCTCTTTTAGTGCCCTAGAAGTAGTAGGCACTCAACACATAATATAACTACATTGCTGAATTTACAACTGTATGGATTTTGATAAAAGGAAAAGGAAAAAAATAACTTGATTGTTAGATTTTTAGATAAATAATATTATAATCAAACTTTGAAATTGTAGCAATTATAGTATATATAGATACATATACTATACCAAGAATTTTATAGTATATTATTAAGCTAAGTAGGCAAAAACTGCAAATAATATAGTCAAACTTAACTATGTAAATGTAAAAGTGTATAAAAGTAAATATATCAAATTACTAAATGATTGGGTTTCAAATTACTACTTTTCAGCTAATATTTCTTACTTCTTTCCTATCTCTTATACAATTAAAAAATTACACATGAAATGTCAAGTTATTAAAATTTAGTTTATTACCATATAGCCAAGCCTGTATACAACCCACACATAATAGTCATTTCAGAAAATACCATGCACTATTTTCAGTGCAATTGAATGATTTTAAAGAAATAAAATACATTATAAAACTATCCTATAGAGACTAGAAACATACATTAAGCTTGTAATACAATCATAATGTCATGAAAGAACATATAAAATTGAATCATGTTGGAGATTTGAAAAGATAATTCTTATACTTCCCAACTTTTATTATACAAGTAAATCAATGGAATTTTCCCTTCCTTACATAAGGATCCACATTTATAATCAATACCCTCATACAGACCTGAATTTTCTCTTATATTTACAAATCTGCAATTGACAGTACAGAACAACAGCAATATTTATACATTATTTTCTGCTATTGTACATTCTAAATGGATCCCAGATGGCCTACAGGAGTTCTCTGAGCACAAACCTAAATTTTAAAAACTGACTTTACTGCTGAATAAAAGGCATTTGAGATAGCGAATTTGATTTATTTCTCTGAATTCGCTAAGGCAGTACACAGAAAAATTTGAAAAGTAACAAATCAGAGTTGAGTTGGACCTTTTATGGATGTAGAGAAAAGGGCACATGGAAAGAGAATAATGTTTGCCATAGGAAAATTGTGAAACAAGCGCTAACAATTGTAAAATGAAAAAATTATCTTCTGTTCTTACTGCAAATAGAAACATCAATAGAATGATACTGAATTTCACATCAGGGAACCAATTTCAGGCAACATATTAGTAGTGACTGTAATCAATATGTAAAGAGTGACTTAGGAATGTTAGAAACAAAGGATAAATAATAGGATAAATTTATGAATGTTTTCCTCGTTTCTGTAATTCAGTATTTAAAATGTTTTGAAATTTTAAATATTTATAAATAATGTTAAGTTGTCCAAAAAAATTGATTTTTTTAAAAAAGCATATTGACAGGAATTTGGGTAAATGCAACAGTTTAAATACATGTGTCTAATAAGTCTTTTCCTTGAAATTAACCCTGAGTAAACAGAGAGGAGAATGAACATGTGGAAAAAGAATATGGAAGCCCAAAGCTGAACCTAGGTAATGTTATTACCCAATGTCACAAATATTGAGAGATTCTTTCCAGGTATAACATACATGCTTATAAATCAAAGGCAATCCAAGGACTCAATGGGAATCTAGGCAGAGGTAATTCTGGCCATCACTATTATATCCCCTTATTTAGGGAAGTGAAATCTAGAAATTACACAAGCCAAGGAAATAATGAGAGTCATTCCACTTTGGAACATTTTTCATGTTCCTGATAAAGGAGTGGGAACTTGAATCCACTTTGAGTGGTTTGCTCTAATACCACTTCTCAAAAGAAAAATGGGAATCTATAGATAAACACAGTAGGGAACTTCTCTATTGTGGACTTCAAAGTAGAGCTGAATTCTGGAATTTTAATACCCCTGAGAAAGATGGGCCCAGTCTACTTATAGCTATTTTTCTTACTAAGAACTAAAAAAGGCAGAGAAGGCTCTGCCCAACAAAAATTCATAGAAGGCAGAACTATTTGCTTGATTTCGCTCAGAAGTAAGAGAGAACTTTCAAGAGGTGTGACAGAGCATACACTCTCAGAACTAGAGAGGACAATGCAGTAAGCTATAAACAAAGATTGAAAAGAAGCACACTGTGTACCTGGAGTAGAGCTATAAATGAGGAGAATTATAGCTAAAGAACACTGGATACCAGGGAATCAGTGAATACAGAGAAAATTGAGCAGGGATAAAATTCTAAATCTGGAACTACCCAGAATCTCAGTTTCTTCCCTTGGGCCTCTTGATAGAAATTGGTATAATATAAATATTTACTATCCAGATGTCCCTCTTAACTACTAAGGAAATAATTTGTATAGATGGAATAGGGCCTAAGATAAAATTACACATGCTATTTTTTAATAGCTGTATTTAAGTATAATCAATATATAAGGCATTGCACAAATATACATACATATGCATGTATACAAAAAATGTACATACAGGAGCTCCCGTTGTGGCTCAGTAGTTAATGAACCCAACTAGAATCCATGAGGACGTGGGTTCAATCCCTGCCTTCGCTCAGTGGGTTAAGGATCTGGTTTGCCATGAGCTGTGCTGTAGGTCACAGACACAGCTTGGATCCCTCATTGCTGCAGCTATGGTAGAGTTGGCTAGAGCTCCAATTCAACCTCTAGCCTGGGAACCTCCATATGCCTCCATATGTTTTTTAGTGTGGACCTCAAAAACAAAAGACCAAAAAAAATAATAATGTACATACAAATATACAGCTTGATGAGTTATATCCATGTCAATCAAGGTATAAACATATCTATCACACCCCAAAATTTCCTCCAGTCCATTTGTAGATTTTTGTTTTATTATGGTAAGAATACCTAACATGAGATACACCCTCCTAATACATATTTAAGTACACAATATAGTTTTGTTATACTATAGACACAATGTTGTACAGAAGATATCCAGAACTTATTCATCTTGTATACCTGAAACTGTGCTCCAGTTGAACAGCAACTCTCCTCAGCTGTTGGCAACTATAATTCTACTCTTTGTTTCTATGAGTGTGACTAGTTTAAATATCTAATATAAGTGGAATCATATAGTATTTGTTCTTCTGTGACTGACATTACTCTTAGGATAATATGTTACAGATTCATCCATATTGTCACACACAGCATGATTTCCTTCTATTTTAAAGCAGTCTGATATTCCATTACATGTGTTTATCATGTTTCCTTTTCTTTATTTTAATTAGCTGCAACTGCAGCATATGGGATTTCCTGGGCCAGGTGTCAAATCAGAGTTGTAGCTGTGGCCTATGCCACAGCCACAATAACACCAGGTCCAAGCTTATGACCTATGCCACAACTTGTGGCAATGCCAGATCCTCAACCCACTGAGCAAGGCCAGAGATCAAAATCACATTCTCACAGAGACAGTGCTGGGTCCTTGACCTACTAAGCCACAATGGGACCTCCACATTTTCTTTATCTATCAATTTGTCAATAGATATTTAGGGTTTTTTTCCCACCTCTTCATTATTGTGAATAATGCTTCAAGGAACACGAAAGTATAGATATCACTTTAAAATCTGATTTCAATTATTTTAAATATACACACAAGTGGATCATGATAGTTTTAGTTCTAATTTTTGGAGGACTCTCCATACTATATTCCATTAGTGGCTGTACCATTTTATATTCCCACCAATAGTATACAACATATCCAGTTTCTCCATATCTTCACCAATCCTTGTTATCTTTCATTATTTTGTTTTTTGATAAAGGCCATCCTAATGGATATGAGGTGACATTTCACTGTGGTTTTCATTTGCATTTCCCTGATGATTAGTGGTATGAGCATTGTTTTGTATATCTGGTGACCATTAATATGTATTTTTGAAGAAATATTTACTCAATTATTTTGCCCATTAAGTAAACGTCAGCATTGACTAAAGGGTGAGAGACAAAAAGCAGGATGGTAAAGTGGTAATAATGAAAACACCCCAAAGCAAAAGTTAAGGAATAGTGACACTTTTGTGAAATGAGACTAAAAACGTAAATTTGAATACCAGAAAGAAGGGTTGAATATATGATTAGAGAGGAGAAAAGATAAGGAGAGAAAGAAATTGAGAAAGGAAAGGGAGGAAGATAGGATAGAGGATAAGAATTGAAAGAGAAAAAGTAAGAAACAAAATAAAATGGAAGGTGGCACTTAGGAGAGAGAGACAAAGACAGAAACAGACAGAGAAATACAGAGAGAGAAAGATAGACACAATGTCTCCAGCTTATGAAAGAGGAGAAAGACTCCCTGAGAGTCAAAATGGAAGAAGTCACTTAACTGTGTCCCTCAATTTATTTCCTTAACTTTGATTAAGAAAAAAAAAAAAAAAAAAAACTTCCCTTGTTTGAAAAAGGTGTTGGTAAGTGGAAAAAAGCTTTTAATATACATTCAAAAATACTTTGTAAATTGTCAGCAACAATGGAAGTATATGTGTTCAGATTACTCACCTTCTAAAACAACTCAAACTGCCCAATAAAATAGTTTATAAAAACAATATATAATTCATCTAAGAAACTATGGAATACTTAGGCCATGAGCCAAGCAATGATGGGGATACAGGGAAATAAAAGACTATTCTCATGTCAGGGGCATGATTGAGATGGCAGAGTAGTAGAATATAAAACTCATCTCCTTCCACAAATACATCAAATATACATCTATATGTGGAATGATTCTCACAGAATATCTATGGAATGCTGGCAGAAGACCACAGACTTCTAAAAGGGTAATAAAATCTTCACATAACTGGGGAGTACAAAACAAAAAAGAAACATTGAAAGGAATTGAGATGGGAGCTGCATCCCTGGGAGGGACATATGAAAGAGGAAAAGTTCCCACAAACTAGGAAGTACCCTCCCTCCCCACTCCCCCATGGGCAAGGAGATCAGCTAGGACAGAGGGATAGATTCAGAGCCTCAAAGAAGACCTCAGTATCAGTTTGCAGCATCCATAAATGCAGAGAGAATTGCACAGATGGTCAACACTCCTGCCATTCATAACCTGAGATGTGTATCTGCTTGTGCAGGCATGGGCTGGATGCCAAACTTTGGGTTTTAGAGATCAGATCTGGGAAGATAACTGAGGTTAGTTAAGCAGAAAAAGCCTGAAGAGGCTGGAGTCTAGGGTTACTGCAACTGAGGGTGTATGTGGAAAAACCCAGGCTGCCTTAGAAGCCATGAAAAATTGGGGTACATTTGAAGGGAGGGGCATAACCACCATTGTATCCATTTTCCCTGCATGAGCTCTCAGGTGAGAAAAGCCTACACAAGCTCTGGGAGCAGGAGTGGGCCACTGCCATTGTAAGCTCAAGACAAGATACAAATTGCCACTAATGCCAACCTCATGGACTCCAGCAGCAGTTGTGAGCTTCCTCAACTTCCATTATGGGCTTCTGGTGCACATACAATCCACTCCCACTGCAGAGAGCCCCAGAAGCAGGCACCAGCTGCCACATCTTCACATCTGTACATCCCCTATAAAGGAGATAAATGGCCAGAAGTGGCAGGCATCCATACTAAAAACAGCCCTTATGCCAAAAATATTAAACCTACACAAGCTACATAGGGATGCTACCACATATAAATAGCACCCCCAAGACCACCATAGACAATATTTCTCCTAAATTCAGAGTAAGAGAAATGTAAGTATAATTAAGAAGCAGAGGAACCAGTTAAAAGACCAAGATAATTGCCCTGAAAGTACATACAGTGAAACAGAACTCTTCAATCTAATAGACATGGATTTCAAAAAGGGGATAATAAAAATACTCAAGGAATTAAGAAGGGGTAACAATGGAAATATAGTACTGTAAAAAGGAACTAGAAAATATAAGAAGGAGCCAAGAAAAATTAGAAAACTCACTTGCTAAGCTGAAAGCTCAGCTAAAGGCAATGAATAACAAAATGAGTAATGCAGAAGAATGAATGAGTGATATGGAAGATAGAATAGTGGAAATCACCCAATCAGCACAGCAGACAGAAAGATAAATTAAAAAAAGCAATTATACAGACCTATGGGATAATATAAAGCATGCCAATCCATGCATATTAGAGATTCCAGAAGAGGAAGAAAAGGGGGAGTGAAAAAATATTTGAAGAAATTATGGCTGAAAAAATTTCCAAAACTAAAGAAAGAAACAGAAATACAAGTATAAGAAGCACAGAGGGTTGCAAATAAAATGAGCTCAGTCCTACACCAAGACATATAATAAAAGTGGTAAAAGTTAAAGAGAGGATTCCAAGGCAATGAGATAAAAAAAAAAAAATGTTGGGAGTTCCCGTCGTGGCGCAGTGGTTAACGAATCCGACTAGGAACCATGAGGTTGCAGGTTCCATCCCTGCCCTTGCTCAGTGGGTTAACGATCCGGTGTTGCCATGAGCTGTGGTGTAGGTTGCAGACGTGGCTTGGATCCCGCGTTGCTATGGCTCTGGCATAGGCCAGTGGCTACAGCTCTGATTTGACCCCTGGCCTGGGAACCTCCGTATGCCACAGGAGTGGCCCAAAGAAATAGCAAAAAGACAAAAAAAATGTTAATTACAAGGGAACTCCTGGAAGCCTATCTGTGATTTCTCTACAGAAATGTTTCAGGCCAGAAGAAAGTGGCAAGATATATTCAAAATATGAAAAGGGAAAAATATACAACCTAGAGTATTCTACCCAGCAAGATTATAATTTAGATTGAGAGGAGAGATCTGGCATTGTTGCAGCTGTGGCTTAGGCCAGCAGCTGCAGCTCTGATTTGACTCCTAGCCCAGGAACTTACATATGCTACATGTGTGGCCCTAAAAAACAAACAAACAGAAAAAAAAATAGAACTGGAGGAGAGATAAAGAATTTCTCAGACAAGCAAAAACTAAAAGAATACAGCAATATTAAACTTATCTTAAAAGAAATATTGCAAGTTCTTCTCTAAACAGAAAGAAATAAGAATCTATAGGAAAGAGAAAATCATAATTGGAAAGTCAATTACTTAAATAAGCCAAAATGTGGAATTTAAAATAAAACATTTATGAGAAAATGATGATAACCACAATGAACAGCAAAAGGATAAACATGAAAAATTTAAAGAGAACATCAAAATCATAAAAGGTGTGGGAAGAGTAAGAAATTGTAGATTTTTTTTTTCTAGAAGGTGTTTGAGTTGAGCCTATAGGACTACCAGTCTAAGGCAAGTAAATATATGAAGGGATTAACATACTTGAAAGACAGAGTAACCACAAATCAAAAAAAAATGTACAATAGATTCACTAAAACCAAAAAGAAGAAAACACAAGCAAATCATCAAAACATAAAATGAAAGACAAAAAGAAAAAGCAAGCAACAAAGGAGAAACACAGAGTCACTGAAAAACAAGGTTTAAAATGGCAATACATACATATCTATCAATAATTGCCTTAAAAGTCATTGGACTAAATGCTCCAAACAAAAGACATAGAGTGGCATACTGGAAAAAAACAAACAAACAAACAAAACAAAACAAAAGCCCACAATATGCTGCCTACAAAAGACCCCACTTTAGGGCAAAGAACACACATAAGCTGAAAGTGAGGGGATAGAAAAAAGATATTTCATGCAGTGGAAATGACAAGAAAGTGGGGTTTGCAATACTCATATCAGACAAACTTTAAAACAAAGGCCGTAAAGAAAAAGAAGGACAGTATATTATGAGAACAGGAACAAGAAGAGTATTTTACACTTGTCAACATATATACACACCTACTATAGGAGCAACCAAATATATAAAATGAATACTAACAAGGGGAGAAATTGAAAGGAATGCAATAATAGTAGGAGACTTAAATGACCATTCACATCAATGGACAAATCTAGACAGAAAATCAAGAAGGCAAAAGAAATCCCAAATGATACAGTAGAACAGTTAGACTTAACGATATTTTCGGGACATTACATTCAAAAAAATCAGAATACACATTCTTTCAAGTACACATGGAACATTCCCCAGGATTGACCGCACCCTGGAGCACAAAATAAGCCTCAACAAATTTAAGAGTATTCAAGTCTCTTTTCTGACCACAACAACATGGGACTGGAAATCAACTATGAAGACTAAACAATATGCTACCAAAAAAATATATATATATAAGTCAATGATGAAATCAAAGAGGAAATGTAAAAATAGCCTTGAGACAAATGGTAATGGAAATATAACCATAAAAAATCTATGGGATGCAGCAAGAGCAAGTCTCAGAGAGAAATTACGGTGACACAGATCTTCAGAAAACAAGACAAATCACAAAAACCTAAACTACCATCTAAAATAATTAGGAAAAGAAGAATAAACAAGAGCTAAATTCTGTAAACAGAAGTAAATAATAAAGTTTAGAGAACAAATAAATAAAATAATGATTAAAATAGAAAAAACCAAATCAAGAGCTGCTTCCTTGAAAGCATAAACAAAATCAACAAATCTCTGGCCAGGCTCACCAAGAAAAGAAAGAGAATCCAAAGAAACAAAATAAGAAATGAAAAAGGACACATAACAACCAGTATCACAGAAATATGAAAAAAGGGGGAATACTGCAAACGATTGCATGCAAATAAATTTGACGACCTAGAAATGACCAAGTGCCTAGACACAAACTGAATCAAGAAACATATATGAACAGAATAATCACTAGAAGTGAAAAAAAAATCTATAGCTAAAAAACTCACTACAAATAAAAGTTTAGGATCAGATAGTTTCACAAGCAAATTCTACCAAACATACAAAGAAGAATTTATACTGATCCCTCACAAATTCTTCCAAAAGAATGAAAAGGAGGGAACACTCCCAAACACACACTATGAAGCCACCATTACCCTGATACCAAAATCAGCTAAAGATGCCACCAAAAAAGAACTTCAATGAATATATGCAAAAATTCTCAACAAAATTTTAGCAAACCAAATTCAACAACACATAAAAAAGATCACACACCACAACCAAGTAGGATTCATCCCAACTTCACCAAGATGGTTTGATATATACAAACAGTCAATGTGATACACCACATAAAAAAAGACAAAAACCACATGATTATCTCAATAGATGCAGAAAAACAAAATTCAACGTATATTCATGATAAAAACTCATCCAAAGTGGGTATAGAGGGAATATATCTCAATATAGTGGAAGCAGTCTATGACAAACCCACAGTCAATACTTAATGGTGAAAAGCTGAAAGCCTTCCCTCTAAAATCTGGAACAAAACAAGAATGCTCACTTGCACCTCATCTATTCAACATGGTATTGGAAGTCCTTTCCATAGCAATCAGACAAGAAAAATAAATTAAAATTATCCAAATTTGAAGGAAAGGGGAAAAATTATTGTTACATCCAGATGACATGATAATGAATATAAAAACACTAAAGACTCTACATAAAAACTACTAGAACTGATAAATGAATTCAGCAAAGCAGCAGGATGCAATATTAACACAGAGAACTTGGTTACATTTCTTTACACTAACAATGGAATATCAGAAAAGGAATCTAAAAAAAATACCTTTTAAAAAACCATACATCCAAAAATAAATTTCTTAAAAATAAACCTGACCATGGAGGTGAAAGACTTATACACTGAACTATAAATCATTAATAATGGAAATTAAAGAGGATTCCAAGAAATTAGAAGATATCCCATGTTCTTAAGTATTAATACTGTCCAAAGCAATCTATAGATTTAATGCAACCCATATCAAATTACCCAGGACATTTTTTTCACAGAACTAGAACACATAATCCTAAAACTTATATGGAACTATAAAAGTCCCAGAATTTCCAAAGCAATTCTGAGAAAAAAAGAACAAATAAGGAAGCATAACCCCCCCCCTAGACTTCAGAAAATATTACAAAGCTACAGTAATCAGAACAGCCTGGTCCTGGCACAAAAACAGACAAACACATCAGTGGAACAGAATAGACAGCCCAGAAATAAACCCAGACACCTATATCCAATTAATCTTTGACAAAGGAGGCAAGAATATACAATATAGCAAAGACAGTTTCTTCATCAAGTCTCGTTGAGATAGTTGGGCAGCCACATGTAAATCTATGAAGTTAGAATACCCTCTCACACATACACAAAAATAAACCTAAAATCTCTTAAAGACTTAAACATAAGACATGACACTATAAAACTCCTAGAATAGATCACAGGCAAAAAATTCTCTGACATAAATTGTACCAACGTTTCTTAAGTCCATCTCCCAAGGCAATAGAAATAAAAAACAAAAATAAACAAATGGGACCTAATCAACCACAAGCTTTTGCACAGCAAATGAAAACATAAACAAAACAAAAAACAACACACAGAAAGTGTGAAAATATTTGCAAATGATGTGACAATGGGTTAATATCTAAAAATATAAAACAGCTCATATAACTTAATATCAAAAAACACCAAATAATCCAAAAATAATGGGCAGACTACTAAACAGAATAATGCCCTCAAGGTCCATCCATATTGTCCCAAATTGCAGAATTTCCTTCTTTTTATGGCTGAATAATATTCTATTATATATGTATACCAAATTTTCTTAATTCATTCTTAATCAGTGGACATTCTGGTTGATTTGAAGTCTTAGCTATTGCAAATAATGGTGCAATGAATATGGGAATCCAGATATCACTTAAGGATAGTGATTTTAATGCCTTAACATATATACTCAAAAGTAGAGTTGCTGAAGCATATATTAGTTCTTCTAGACATCTTATAGTAGGGACTTGGAGATACACACACACACACACACACACACACACACAGTCTTTTTAGGGCCACACCTGCAGCATATGGAGGTTTCCAGGCTAAGGGTCGAATCAGAGCAGTAGCTGCTGGCCTTCTCCACAGCCACATCAATACCAGATCCAAGCCGAGTCTGTGATCCACACCACAGTTTGGATCATTGACCTACTGAGCAAGGCCAGGGATCAAACCCATGTCCTCATGGATACCAGTCAGATTCATTTCCTCTGAGCCACGATGGGAACTCCAGTTTCATATATTTTTTTTAATTTTGTTTTTTATACCAATCTGACTGTTCCTGTCTTTAAACTGGAAATTGTATCATTTATTTATAATGAATTTATTGATATAATTAACATAAATGAGTTTAAACATTTCATCTTTCTATTTGTTTTCAATTTTCTATTAGTTTTTTTTCTTTCTTACATCTTTTCATATGCTATTTTGAATTGATTTTTAAAGTATTTTATCTCCACTATTGACATAGCATATATATCTTACTTTTTATTACTCTTTAATAGTTTTCCTATGGTTTACAATATGCATATTTATCACAATCTACCTTGAAAGGATATTATATTTACCTCTAATGTAAGACCCTTATAACAGTATATTTTCACCTATGTGATTTACTAGATTCCCTTTTTGCTGCCTGCAATGAATAGAACTTCATGTTAAGGAGAATCCACCAGACTGGTTTCACAGAGTCTACTAAGAGCAGATTACCTATGCTGACTTTGCTGAATACATAGCATGATGTTGTGTTAAGCTACTGTGATTTGGGGGTTGTTTGTTACTGCTGCATAACACAGCATTCCCTTGCCTTTATAGAGATATGTCTTTTAACACCTGAATTTCTTAAACTAATTTAGTTTTTCTCTGTTAAGACTCCAACAGCTCTTTAGACAGTCTTTAGGCCATGATTCTAAATAGTGCTAGAATTCATTTCTTGTATTTTTTATTTATTTTTTTTTATTTGCTATTTCTTTGGGCCGCTTCTGCGGCATATGGATGTTCCCAGGCTAGGGGTCGAATCGGAGCTGTAGCCGCCGGCCTACGCCAGAGTCACAGCAACGCATGATCCGAGCCGTGTCTACAACCTACACCACAGCTCATGGCAATGCCAGATCATTAACCCACTGAGCAAGGGCAGGGACCGAACCCGCAACCTCATGGTTCCTAGTCGGATTCGTTAACCACTGCGCCACGATGGGAACTCCCATTTCTTGTATATTTTTAACATTAGATCCAAGGAAAGTTCTCATGCATTCTTTATCTTGATGTAAGTAGACACGTATTTTGATCCCAGTGCATAGATTGCCCAGCAACTACTTCATCCCTGGGTACTTTTAGCGTATGCTTTAAATACTATCTATGATGTCCCCAAATGCTATCAAAATTCTGAGTGGTTTTCTTAAAGCCACTAACTAGGGCTTCAAATTTAACCCTGTTTTTAGTACCTTGCTTGGTTCACCACTATCAACTTGTTACCTCCTCCTTAGCAAGGTATGCATAAGTGAGCAAGCAATTCACTTGAAATTTTTTTAGTCTTTTAGCATTGTGAGCATTTGACCTTATTTTACCATCTCATTTTTCAATGATAAATAAATCTAAAAAATAAAATTTAAAAGGCAATGTCAGTTGCAAAAAAAAAAGAAAAAGAAAAAGAAAAACATTTCAGAGGATCAGTAGAGAGGAGAAATCTAAGAGCAGTGTTGAAGGTAAAGACCACTGAATTGGCCTGCTGAACCCTAGGACAAAACAGAGAAAGATAGGGAATTTGACTCTGACAGAATAATACTCAAAATTTTCAAGATGGGAGTCCTCATCATGGTGCAGCAGAAATGAATCTGACTAGAAACCATGAGGTTGCAGGTTCAATCCCTGGCCTCATTCAATGGGTTAAGGATCTGGCATTGCCATGAGCTATGGTGTAGGTTGCAGATGTGGCGCAGATCTGGCTCTGCTGTGGCTGTGGTGCAGGCCAGCAGCTGTAGCTCCAATTAGACTCCTAGCCTGGGAACCTCCATATGCCGCAGGTACAGCCCTAAAAAGACAAAAAAAAAAAAATTCAAGATGAAATGTATTACCCAGAGATAGGCTCACAATGCAAAGTGTGGGGCTAATTTGGGGCTCTTTTACATCCACTCCAAAAGGAGGCTGAAAAAAATTATAGCTGATTACCACCGAGGGCCTCAACTTATAAAAGTGATTCTCAACTCTGGCAGCACATCAGAAGCACTGGGGAAATATCTTTTAAAATACTGATACTTGGCCCACTAAGGTCAATTAAATCAAGATTTCTGATGAATAAAGGGATATTCTTGGAAAAATAGAGGAAGATGTGTCTACCCATCAAGAGTGTCTTGGCTTTAGAGCTCCAGGTATAGCAGAGATCCTGTCCATGTCTTCAGATGACTCCAGGAAGATGGGTGGCTTTTAGAGATAAAAGACCACATGGTATGCCAATTGATGGCAAACTTCAGAAAGATTTCTGGGCCCATGTGTCACACCAGAGGCACTGAACCACATGAGGTGACCACTCAGTGGTGACTAGTGGCATCTCCCTCAATATTATGCTTTGAGTGAGGTTCCCTAAGACCATTATACAATCCTAGTAGTGAGAAGACCCAATAGTGACAGACTGAATTTTCTGTCATTTTGGAAGGATAGGATATTGAAATCAGATTTAATTTTATTAAAATATGAAATACATTAAAAACTTAAACCAAGTCCAATGAATGTTGCTGAGATGCCAAGAGTTAATAGAAATTCACAATTTATACTTCTTCTTAATTAATTCTAGTTTCAAAATCACACTATCACTTTCCAAGTTATGAATACTATCACTTTGTTGACATATAATTCTTCAGAATAGTCTCATATGATTATCTATATCTCTCTACTATCAGTTATAATGCTCCTCTTTCATTTATAATTTTATTTATTTGAGACTTCTTTCTTTTTACCTTGGTTAATCTAACTAAATATTTGCCTATTTTATTTTATCTTTTTAAAGAACCAACTCTTAATTTTGTCACTTTTCTACTATTTTCCCATTCTCTATTTCATTCATTTCTGCTATAATCTTTATTTTTATTTATTTCTACTAATTTTGAGCTTAGTTTATTCCTCTTTTTCTAGTTTCCTGAGGTGTAATATTAGGTCATTTGAGCCTTTTTTTTCTTGATGTATATATTTATAGCTATAAGCTTTCCTCTTGGAGTTACTTTAGCTTCATTCTATAAGTTTCATTACATTGCCTTTTCATTATTTGTTTCAAGATATATTTTGATTTCCCTTTTTTAATTTTATTTGTTATCCTTTTAGGACAACACCCATGGCAGCTCCCAGGCTAGGGGTTTAATTGTTGCTGCAGCTGCTGGCCTATGCCACAGCAATGCCAGAAACAAGCCGTGTCTGTGACCTATACCACAGTTCACAGAAATGAGCAGGGCCAGGGATAGAACCCACATCCTCATGGATACTAGTCAGGTTCATTACCACTGATCTCCAATGGGAACTCCCTGATTTTCCTTTTGATTTCTTTTTTGATCCATTAGTTTTTCAGGATTTTGTTGTGAAATTTCCACCTATTTGTGAATTTTCCAGCTTTATTCCTATTATTTATTCCTAGTTTCATATCATTGTAGTCATACAAACTACTTGATATGATTTCTATCTTCTTGAACTTATTGAGAATTGTTTTGTGGCCTAATATGTGATCTAGCCTAAAAAATGTTCCATGTGCAATTGAGGAGAATGTGTTGAATGGAAGTTTATGTCTGTTTTTAGGCCCATCTGTTCTATACCATCACTCAAATCTGCTGTTTCCTTCTTGATTCTCTGTTTAGATGATCTATTGAGATTGCAGTATTAAAGTCTCTAACTATTACTGTATTACTGCTTATTTCCCCTTTACTTCAGTTAATTTTTGCTTTATATAATTAGGTGTTCCAATGCTGGGTGCCTAAATAATCCTGTGAAATTGGATTGTTATGATCATTATACAACTACAGATGTGATACATTCATTTGAGTAATAAATAAAAAATTACATAAAAAAGATTGCTTTGTCTTACTGATGAATTGACTCCTTTATCATTATATAGTGACTTTTTTTTTGCTTCTTGTGTTTATCTTAAATTCTATTTTGTCTGATATAAATATAGCTACTTTTGCTTTCTTTTTGCTACAATTTGCTTTGAATGTCTTTTCCGCCACCTCACTATTGGTCATGTGTCCTTAAGGGAAAAATGAGTCTTTTAGGGTAGGATTTCATTGGATCATAGTTTTAGGTTTATTTCTTTAATGCTTTCAGCCATTTTATGTTTTTTGATATGAGAGTATAATTCATTTATGTTTAAAGTATTTATTGGTAGGTAAGGACTTACTATTGCTATTTTGTTCATTGTTTTCTGACTTTTTTCAATCCTTTGTTAATTTATTCCTCTCCTGCTGTCCATCTTTCTGATTTTATAACTTTTTGTGGCATTAGGCTTTGACTCCATCATAATCTTTTGTGACTCTACTTTCCTTTGTGGTTATCATGCAGTTTTTATAAAGTTCTTCATTAATCTTGTCTCTCCTGGGCTTAAAACTCTCTAATATTTCTCACAGTCCTCATGATAAAATTCACATTTCTTACTCATCACTTGCAAGATCATTCATGATCTGACCCTTACCTAATTCTACAGCTTCATCTCATACCTGTCACACACTGTAAATTCTTTGTTTCACAACCTATCAAATATTCTCTCTTCTCAAAGTACTTTTCTCATGATGTTTCCTCTAATTGTAAAATTCTCTATACATGACCATTTGTCAGGCCAACTCCTATGCTCATGTATAAATTTGAGAATTATTTCCTCCCAGAAACTTTCCTCAATAAACTATATTTAAGTAGAAACTCCACCAGGTATTGTCCAGTATATAACCCTTACTGTCCCACTTATAACACTATATTACAATTATCTGTTTACTTATCCATATTTTCCAACTACACTGAAAGTTTAGGAATACTTGGTTCCATCTCTGTCTTTGTCATAGCCATATCAAAGACGTAATAGCAATGTAAACAATGAATGTTATCAATGAAGTTATAAATGAATGTTGATTTATATCACATTTCATGATATCTTTCATATCACATGTTAATATTGCATTAGGATATATAAAACTTTGAAATAAATGGATGGCTAGATATCCAACTGTCATAGTAGTAATTGTAATTTCTATAATTAAGTTAATTTTTCAAAGTATTTTTATGCTGGATTATGCATAAAATGGAGCAAATTTCAAGAGTAAATGAACTGGCCTCAAATAAGGTAATTTCATTTAAGAGATAAGAAATTTTCGCTATATAATTACTCAACTGGAGTGCAGGAAGTACTAGTGACAAAATTGTAAAGAATATATTGTTTATACACTCAAGAACTTAGAACTGAAGCCACTGGTATTTGTAACCATGTGTAATGAGTTACAAATATTGAGCCTCAGTTTTCTAAAATTCTATTATAGGAACTATGTCTTTCTTACACTGTAAGTTCTAATGCATTACAAAAATGCTTGGCATAATAGATGACATATATACGTTAAAAGTAATGAATAAATATATAAAAATACCTCCTTTCTGAGATATAATAAAGATTAAGTAAGAAAATACATAAATAACTCAGTATAGGCATGTATATTAAGGCAAATTGAGTTTTATAATGCCCACTAAAGAAACATTACAAAAATAAAAAGGGGGACCAAGAATGGAATGGAATGGTGAGCTCTCTGCTAGGGAGGTAGTTAAATGTACAAAAAAGACTTGAGAGAAAAGGTTGATCAAACTAAGTGTTGAAAATGTTTTACAGAAGGAGGGTACTAGAGGGTTTTCCATGCCTAAAGACCAGTGTTATTAGCACATATGAAAAAAAGAGAAAAATCAGAAGAAAAGGCAGAATTTTTGTGTGCTGATATTACGATGGAGTTTAGTCTGTGTCTAATATGATCTGATTTTAATTTCCCCCAAAAAAAAATCAATCTGGCAGCATAGAATGTGCAAGAGGAACATAAAACTCAAAGAAGAGAGACCAATTTTGAAACTATTCTAGTAATTCAGGCACAATATGATAGATGCTTTAATTATCAGTAGCTCTAGGGGTAGAAAGAAAAAGCTAGATATGATAGATGATACAAGAGTTGAATCTATAAAACTTGATGATTGAATGTGGATAAATAAAGAAGGATATTAATGTGTCTATTATGAATATAAGAAATAGAAGGTTATTGATTGTTTTTAACTAAAGAGCGAAAGGACTAGATTTATATTTTTAAAAAATCATCCTGAAGAATGTATTTGGGAAAGAGGGGAGACTGGAGGTAAGGAAACAGTTTAAGAGACAAATGCAATGTTTCAGATAAAACTTGTTGGGAACCCAAATAATATAAATGAATAAAAGCAACATATTTTAAATCTTTTGCTAAGACTCACCAGTCCTCCTAAATTGTTCAGCACTTCAGGTAATTCACATAGAAATGAATGTCAGAGTCAGACATAGCCTAAGAATATATTTCTAGTAACTTTGACTACGTGGAAAAGAATCTGAAATTTTCAGGCTTGTGTGCTTTGTATATCAGTTTTCCCACTCAAAACTATTTAGTTTGACAGGAAAGATACTTTAGAAAAGCAAAATTCTTATTTTGGACCATAAGTTGTTTATTTTAGAAAAATGTCAGTTAAAGATTATCTTTTAATGTCTAGGAAAAATATGTTTGATAAGAACACTTAATTTATCTAGTGAATGTGTATTGATCTCCTCTTCTACATACACAGAGACTTGACATATTAATATATGGATATGGATCCATGTGTATGTAATATATAAAAATTTTATTATACAATATGTATACTATACTTCTATTACTCTTATGTATATACATAATACTCTGGACTTGTGCCAAAAATTACATAAAATTCATTGTCATAATTATACAATAGGATTTCAGTAGAAACATAAGGAAGGACATGTAAAAATATGTGTTTGCCAATCACATAAGGTTCAATAAATGTGTAATTGGAGACCTAGTTGATGAAAGGAGGCTGATGCATAAATAGTTTACTGATAGACACATGTTGGGATAAAAAATGTTAGAAGCAAGGGGTTCTGTGGTGCGATGGGTTAAAGATCATGTGTTGTCAATGCAGCAACCAGGTTGCTGCTATGGTTCAGGTTAGATCCCTGGCCTGGGAACTTTCACTTGCTGCAGGTGCAGCCAAACAAATAGTAAAGGCAAGACTACAAATTTTACCAGTTCATAATGCAAAAATAAATAACATAAGTGGATGGAAGAATAAAGGAGCATAAGCTGTGACTAATAGGATTTTTTAATTTTATCTTGTGAGAATGGGAAGATTCTGAGTTTTTTACAAGGGTTATTATCCCATTTCTGGTTCAGAAAGAGGATCAGGAGTAATGTGAGTGTAAATTGGAGCATTAGGATTAATGCAGAGTAAAAAGAACATTATCTCTGCTCTCACACTCCTAGAGAAGGAGCAGATCTGGAAGTAAAAATGTGTCCATATAGGGTTAGGTTCCAAATGTTAATATGGAGTGTCCAAATGAAAAATCACCCTTAGATGCAGGTGAAAGTGCTAATCTCTGGGACCTCCTCTTTAGAGGGTTTCACACATCAGGAATACACAAAAATAAATGTGTTAAAGTGCACAAACACCTCTATCTCTTGGGATCTGGTGCTCAGCACAACCTGTAGCCCTAAATTTTTGTCCTCATTACTAACATGGCTTGTCCTCCGGGGAAATGGCTTTCTGCATCTCTTGGTTTACACCAATTATGCAAAAAGTGATTGTGTCCAAATATCATAAAAGTTTTTGGATTATTGCTCAGCCACCTCCAAATAACATCTTAAAGGTCCTCACGTGTTTTCACCAGCTCTTATTTTTTTTTCTTTCTGCCACAAAAACATTTCCCAAAGGGCTTCTCCTTCAGAATGGGTCTCAGAAAAATAAGACGCTGAGAGAAGAGCCAGAGCAGCAAACCACCAGTAGCTGACATATAACATGAGCAAGAACTGAATATTTGTTGCTATAATCTACTGAGATTTGGGGGTTATTTGTTACTGCAGCAAAGCTGACTAATGAAATTAGAAAGGAATGTGTGTGTGTGTGTGTGTGTGTGTGTGTGTGTGTGTGTAGTATGACTTGATCATTTTGCTGTATAGCAGAAAGTGGTACAACATTGTAAGTCAACTATACTAAATAAATAAATATTTTAAAAACAAAGGAATGAAGGCAAAGAAGGAATGACAGAGAAAGAAATAAAGACAGTGAGTACTCTTTAAAGAATCCTCAATGTGAAAAGAAACTGTCAACTATATAAGGAAAGTTGGGACAGAAGAAAATAATTATTTTGAGATAGTAGGGAACTAAGCATGTTAGAATACTTACCTAATGTGAAAGTGCTGTTAAGGTTAGAATATATAGAAGAAGGAATAATGCAGAGAATGAGGTCCCTGAGATAGTGAGATCAGGTGGAGTTCAGAGCAGAGATGGACGAGTTCACTTTCTGTGGAAAGAAACAATTTTACCTTTCTAAGATAGGAGGAAATACTGGCTGAAGATGCAGGTAAATTATTAAGTAGATAAGAAAGAAAACTCATTTTTTAACTCTCACATCACCACCACACCCACAAACTATCATACTCACAGCTCCAAATATACAGGTTTTCCACACCAAGAAATTCTGACATTAACTATCTAGAGTTAGTGCACATCACACAGATTAAAAGCTAAATCCCACAATTCAACCCCTGACTCTAAACATCAGTCACAAATAGCAGGTCCCCAGGTTACCCAAAACTCCTGCCCGACCTGACTACAAATCACAAGTTTCTAAGACCTTCTCCTTAGATTCAGTCATTTGCTAGAACACCTCACAGAATCCAGGAAAACACTTGTTTACATTTTCTAGTTGATTACATAGTATGGGATATGATAAAGGTTACAGTGAACAGCCAGATGAAGAGATACAGAGGGTGAGGTATGGAAAGGTCCTAAGGACAGAAGCTTCTGTCCCTTTGAAGTTAGGATGTGCCATCCTCCCAGTACATACATGTCTTCAACAATGTGGAAACTACAAACCCTGTACTTTGGGGATTTTTATTGAGGCTTTATCACAAAGGCATGATCAATTATGATTACAATCTGCAGCCCCTCCTCCCTTCCCAGAGGATGGAAAGTGGGACTGAGTGTTCCAAGCTTCTACTCATGACTTGTTCTTTCTTGTGACTAGCCTCATCCTAAAACTATTGAGAAGCCCATCAAGAGTCACCTCATTAGAAAAAAATATACTTCTATAACCCAATAAATTTCAAGGGCTTCAGGAGCTTTTTGTCAGGAACCAGGGTCAAAGATCTAATATTAGATAAAAGATGCTCCTAGTGTTCATATCACTTAGGAAATTACAAGGCTTAGGAGATGTATGCCAGGAACTTGGAAGCAGATATTAATATATATTTTTATGTATTTTTTATTATTTCACAAGGGAGAAACAGTTGTTGAAGAATTTTTTTTTCAGTGAGGAGATGAGGACAGCTGAGGCTGTGAAAAGGCAAGATGGGAAGTGATCCCAATTTGAGGAAAACTGAGAAGTATTAAGAGAGTGAAAAATAAATGAATAATATGTATCTGCTTAGGAAATATATAGAAGAATTTCTGAACATATTGGGGGATGAAATGAATTTGGAGACAATGATTTAAAGATATGCTACACTTCTGAAGAGTTGTTAGATGTCTAAGAACGATTTAAATTTTTTTTTTATTCCAAGATCCATCTAGGGTTGGTGTCTTCCCGACTAATACAATGAAATCACAATGACAGAAGGTCTCAGAGGGTATCAATGAATAAAGTATTAAATGGATGAGAATGGTATTCAAAACTGATGGAAAAGTGATGAATAAAGATGTTAATAATAGATAAAAAGAAAATATAGCAAAGAATGGGCATCCCCTAGGAGTCCAGTGAACAAGGTAGTTGAAGTAATTGAATAAAAGTGGGTTATAAGAAATGGTGGCTATAGGACATTTAAATGAAAAAAAAAAAAAGCTTAATTTAAAAAATGAGTTCCTAGTGAGATTTCCAACTTTTATATCAGGTAGTATATAAGATCCATTCAGAAGTTCCCTCTCTATGTCACTCTAGGCAGCTCCTTACTCAGCTATTGTGTAAAGTCAACTAAACTCATGTCAATTTTAAAAACTTACCAAAAAAGAATTCCAAATCAACTGGAGTACTTTTTCAAGAAAATGTCTATTACTATCAATTTCCACTTTCCCCAAACACAGTATAAGTTTTCCTGATGAGAAATAGATTAGCTTGGTTCAATTCTAACTTTGATAAAAAAAAAAAACCTGAATAACAGACCAGAAACAAAATAGAAAGCAACTTATTATGTTTGCTGTAATTGATTTTATCACTCATATTTTTCTTGACATATTGCCAAGATTAAAAGCAAACACGCTGACATCCTCAAACTACCTTTTGATCACAGGCATGGGATTTCTATAGAAGATAATCACAGGGAACCCACTTTTCCATTCTTCTTTCCCTCAAAAATCCAGAAGAAGTCATTGAAACTTAGGACTGTGCTAAATTGAGCTCATATTGAGAAAATCATTTTATAGCTCATTTGCCAGGGAGAGAAACTTTGAGGTTCAAGGTAACCTTCTATCATCTTCCATTCTTTTGAAATAATGTGTTTTCCACCTCCATGCACATAATGTTTCCCCAATTTCAGTCTGAAAGTGTTCAATCTATAGTGAAGCCCTTTTGAAAGGGCAAGGGGAAGAGGTTAAGAAAAGATCGAAGGAACCACAGAAATCTATTTAAACCTAGACCTAATATCCATCTTAATCTTGGGGGTCTGTGTATGACACTTTTCTATTACCATGAATTTTAAAAATATACGAGGATAAAAAACTGGAGTCCGTATTTCAAAATCTAGGAAATATCTTGATATACTTAAAGATTTCTTTTTATTAATTGGGATGCAAAGTTACATTACTAAAAATAATTCAGCTAAAGAGTTCATTTTAGCTATTAGCTCTAACCTTGTATAATATTAGCTCTTTGGTTAAAACCACTTGGAAGAATAACCCATCTTTCTTATTTTGTTTTCTCTTCTTAAGGCAGTGATAAGTAGGAAAAGCAAGTTTTCATGGTCTATAAAATGATTCTTTCTTTTTTTTTTTTTTGTCTTTTTTCTATTTCTTTGGGCCACTCCCACGGCATATGGAGGTTCCCAGGCTAGGGGTCGAATCGGAGCTGTAGCTGCCAGCCTATGCCAGAGCCACAGCAACAAAATGACTCTTTCTATAAAAGAAGATTATTAATCTTTCATTTAATAGTTTCAGAATATCATCAGCCTGAAGGTTTACAGGATATCTTAATCTCTGGAGTTACAAGTTCAATTAGAGATAGATGATGATAGATAGATAGATAGATAGATAGATAGATAGATAGATAGATGCATACATGCTTACATACATACATACATACATACATACAATACATACATATGTCATTTTGGAATTTTTAAAGCCCTCTTGAACTCTCAAACGCTTCTCACTTTATTTTAGATTTATATGTCCCCTGTTTCCCTGTTTCTTTGTTTTTCCCAGATCTACTCTTAGTCTTGGGTCCTTTGCTGACATCCTTTTTCTACAGCTCTTTTTCACACAGTAAACACTATTCACTATTTGTTTATTTGTTTATTTCCACAAAACTGCAGTAATCAAAGAATATTTTCCATACCAGACTTTCACTATCATAAAAGTTATCATAGAACTACTATATGACCCCACAATCCCACTCTTGGGCATATATCCAGACAAAAGTTTCCTTAAAAAAGACACACGTACCCGCATGTTCATTGCAGCACTATTCGACAGATGATTGGATTAGGAAGATGTGGTATGTATACACAATGGAATATGACTCGGCCATAAAAAAGAATGCCATAATGCCATTTGCAGCGACATGGATGGAACTAGAGGCTCTCATACTAAGCAAAATAAGTCAGAAGACAAATACCATATGATATCACTTATAACTGGAATCTAATATAGAGCACAAATGAACATTTAAACAGAAAAGAAAATCATGGACTTGGAGAATAGACTTGTGGCTACCCGGGGGGAGAGGGAGGGGGTGGGAGGGAGTGGGAGAGATTGGGAGCATCAGGTTATGGGATGCAAACTATTGCTCTTGGAATGGATTTACAATGAGATCCTTCTGTGTACCATTGAGAACTATGTCTAGATACTTATATCACAATGGAACAAAGGGAGGGAAAAAAAATGTATACATATAAGTGTAACTTGGTCCCCATGCTGTATAGCAGAAAAAATATATAAAATAATAATAAAAAATAAAAAATAAAAATAAATAAAAAGCCAATCTCAAAAAAATAAAAGTTATCACCTATCATGTCCTACCAGCCTAACTTTACCTCTCCTGCTAGATCTTATATTTTCCTTTTTCCTCCGTCTCTACATTTCTCATCATCATCATCATCCGGGGAGAAACTCAAATACTTCTTTCTTGATTATGCAAAACAGTAGTGGTCTGGGAGTTCCTTGGTTAGCCTAGTGGGTTAAAGATCTGGCTTGTCCCTGATGTGCCTTGGGTTGCTGTTGTGGCATAGGTTCTACCCCTGGCCTAGGAACTTTCCCATGCTATGGACATTTCCAAAAACAAAAATAACAACAGTAAAAAAAAAAAAAAAAAAAAAAACTGTGTTCGGGAGTTCCCATGGTGGCGCAGTGGTTAACGAATCCGACTAGGAACACATGAGGTTGCGGGTTCGGTCCCTGCCCTTGCTCAGTGGGTTAACGATCCGGCGTTGCCATGAGCTGTGGTGTAGCTTGCAGACGTGGCTCGGATCCTGCATTGCTGTGGCTCTGGCGTAGGCCGGTGGCTACAGCTCCAATTCAACCCCTAGCCTGGGAACCTCCATATGCCGCGGAAGCGGCCCAAAGAAATAGCAAAAAGACAAAAAAAAACTGTGTTCAACTTTTGACTTATCCTCTTTTATCCAGACAAGGAGTTCTGGTTGAGGTGGAAAAGAATCTATCAAAGTGTTATCTCTTTTTAAAACTTTTTAAAATTGAAAAATAGTTAATTTACAATATTATGTTAGTTTCAGGTATACAGTAAAGTGATTCAATATGTGTAGAGACACACTATATCCACTACATCTCCTTTCTACATTTATTAGTCAATGGACATTTAGGTTGTTTCCATATGTTTGCTATTGTAAATAATGCTGCAATGAACATTGGGATGCACATATTTTTTTAATTTTTTTTTCTCTCTGAACATATCCCCAGGAAAGGGATTGCTGGATCATATGGTAACTCTATTTCAAGTTTGAGGAATCTCCATACTATTCTCCATAGTTGCTGCACCAATTTACCTTACCACCATCAGTGTAGGAGGGCTCCTCTCTTAATACATTCTCCAGCATTTATTATTTGTAGAATTTTGATGGTGACGATTCCAACTGGTGTGAGGTGATACCTCACTGTAGTTTTTATTTGCATGTCTCTATTAGTTAGCAATACCAAGCATCTTTTTATGTGCCTGTTTGGCCATCTGTATGTCTTCTTTGGAGAAATATCTATTTAGATCTTCTGCCCAATTTTGATTGGGTTCTTTGGGGTTTTTTATATTAAACTGTATGAATTATTTGTATATTTTTGAAATTAATCCCTTGTCAGTAGCATTTTTTACATATATTTTCTACAACTCTGTAAATGCAAGTTGTCTTTTTGTTTTGTTTATGGTTTCCTTTGCTGCACAAAATCTTTTAAACTTAATTAAGTCACATTTGTTTATTTTTGTGTTTTTATTTCTGCTACTCTAGGATATGGATCAAAAAAATATTGCTGCAATTTTTGTCAAAGAGAATTCTTCCCTTGTTTATCTCTAAGAGTTTAATGTATCTGGCCTTACATTTAGGTTTTTAATCCATTTTAAATGTATTTTTGTATATGGTGTGAGAGAATGTTCTAACTTCATTTTTTTACATATAGCTGTCCAGTTTCCAGCACCACTTACTGAGGCCCTTTGTTTTTTCCATTGAATATTCTTGTCTCCTTTGTCATAGAATAATTGACCATAGATGCGTGGGTTTATTGCTGGGCTTTCTATGCCCATCTATTCCACTGATCTCTAAGTCTGTTTTGTGCCAGCACTACACTGTTTGGTGACTATAGCTTTTTAGTATAGTCATTCTGAAGTCAGGAAGTGTGATTCCTCCAGCTCTGCTCTTTTTCAAGATTGCTTTGGCTATTCAGTCTTTTGTGTTTCCATACAAATTTAATTTTTTTTGTTGTAGTTCTGCGTAATGCCATTGGAAATTTAATGGAGATTGCATTGAATCTGTAGATTGCCTTGGGTAGTATGGTCATTTTAATAATCTTGATTCTTCCAATTTAAGAACACAGATATCTTTCAATCTGTGTCATCTTTGATTTTTTTATCAGCATCTTATAGTTTTTAAAGTACAAGCCTTTTGCTTCCTTAGGTAGGTTTATTCCTAGGTATTCTTTTCGATGCAACAGTAAATGGGATAATTTCCTTAATTTCTCTGATATTTTGTTGTTAGTGTATAGAAATGCAAGAGATTTATATGTATTAATTTTGTATCCAGGAATTTTATCAAATTCATTGATGAACACTAGTAGTTTTGTGGCAGCATCTTTAGGATTTTCTATGTATAGCATCATATCATTTGTAAACAGTAACAGTTTTAATTATTCTTTTCCAGTTTAGGTTCCTTTTATTTCTTCTTCTCTGATCGCTATGGCTAGGGTTTTCCAAACTATATTGAATAAAAGTGGTAAGGGTAGGAACCCTTGTTTTGCTTCTGATTTTAGAAGAAATGCTTTCAGCTTTTCACTGTTGAGTATGATGTTAGCTGTGGGTTTGTCATATATGGCCTTTATTACATTGAAGTACATTCCCTCCATGCCCATTTTCTGAATTTTTTTTTACCATAAATGTATGTTGAATTTTATAAAATCCTCTGAGTCTGTTGAAATAATCACCTAGTTTTTATTCTTCAACTTGTTAATACAGTTTATTACACTGATTGATTTGCAAATATTGAAAAATCCTTGTTCCCTGGAGTAAATCGTACTTGACCCTGATGTATGATTTTTTTTTTGTCTTTTTGTCTTTTTTATTGTTGTAGTTGTTGTTGTTGTTGCTGTTGCTATTTCTTGGGTCGCTCCCGTGGCATATGGAGGTTCCCAGGCTAGGGGTCTAATCGGAGCTATAGCCGCCGGCCTACGCCAGAGCCACAGCAACGCGGGATCCGAGCCGTGTCTGCAACCTACACCACAGCTCACGGCAACGCTGGATCATTAACCCACTGATCAAGGTGAGGGACCGAACCCGCAACCTCATGGTTCCTAGTCGGATTCGTTAACCACTGCGCCACGACGGGAACTCCTGATCATTTTAATGTATTTTTGGAGTAAATTTGCTAGTATTTTGTTGAGAATTTTTGTGTATATGTTCATCAGTGATATTGGCCTGCAATTTTCTTTTTTTTTGTTGATACATATGCATGGTTTTGGGATCAGGGTGTTGATGGCTGCTTTTTAAACAAAAAGCCATCCAACCACAATGATTAAACATTCATCTAGAAGGCATTCATATTTTTTTCCAGTGGCCATTTATTTATACTATTATACTATCACCTAAGCATTGAAAGTTGGCAGTCTGAAGAAAAAAGAAAGAAAGTTGGCAGTCTGATAAGGAGGCCAACTGCATGTAAATTTTTGGCAAAATAAACAGTTGCTGCTACATTGGGACAAAACTGCTGAAAGTTAATTTGGAATACTAAGTATATGTAATGATTTGTGATAAGAGGTTCACTGAGTAAAACCAAAATCTTTATAAATGAATTCTAGGTCAACAGGTGTCCAAAACATCTGGATTAAAAGCAAATGGATTTATATCATATAGCAAGCAAGTGAATTTTTTCCAACTGCCTCTTAGTGGTTTCTCTGGTTTAACTTAAATAATTTTCTTCCAATCTGGTCCACTTTGTTCTAGTCCTCCCACATAGTTGAAAGCAAATCAGCACTTCTGAACAGCAGGCACTTGAAAAAGAAAATATGCCTATTTTGAGAGTACATGGACAAAAGAGAAAGTTAGAAGTAATATTAAGTATCCAGCTTCCCAGTATTTCATGCCTGGGCCCTGAATGGAAGATTTACACAGGTCTCCCACTCAGAATCAATGCACTTAACATGTGCTCCATGGCTCCTCTGGACAGAATACAGCTTCATGCATCCCTGTTTTGCTTTCTCAATTAAAGTTAAAGTAAAGGGCTGGGTATCAACAGAATACCTCAACAAGATGAAAGTAATTCAATCTCTAGGAGCACTAGTTGGTGACCAGGGCTTGGACTTTTACAGTGCCTCTTCTCTCTTCCATGTGGTTCTTCCTTTGAAGGTGGAAGAATATTTCTTATCCATTTTCACTCTAAAAATTCAGTCATAAGAAGGATTTGGACATTACTCAGTCCACTTCTTTGCATGTCATTCTGACAGCCTGACCTAGGACATGAAACAACTTGAGCTTCCTTTTTTTCCTCAAAGTAGAAGGACATGTAAAAGAAGAGTCAAATGCAGGACCCCAAGTTTAAATACTTATAAACAAAATTTCAGTATATATTTGCTACATCAATAACCATGTTTTCCTGACTTCAGGTTTCCTTGTACTCAGAACCACTATATTACTTAAAACACCAATGTTAAATGTCATATAAGCAGAAATCTTCAAGCAATGAATTATTGATAATATTGAAACCATGTTATAACAGCAATAGTATATTCTTTTTTTTTTTTCTTCACTAAGTCAGCACTTTGTTTCTAGGCACTAAAAATAGTGCAATATACTTGCTTTTTTAGTATACTTGCTATTTTCCTTACAATATTAAGTGTACCTCAGTCCAAAAGTCAAGAACTCTTATCTAGAGGATAGGAGTTGGAAGTAAGTAAGTGACACCAATACTGATTAGTCAAAGAACCACTAAATCTTAAAAATGCATTTTGATTAGATATTACCCAATTGTACATGTACTGCCACTATACTTTTGAGTCTGCTTAGCAAAGAACTAGTGTCAGCAACAGTGCTAAGTTATCAGCATCATTCACAAACATATGCTCTAATAACCCATAGCCAGATTGGAACCAGCCCTATATAGTCTACATTATGACAAGAACATTAATTTAAGTTGAGGCAGCTTAGCATAATAGAAATCACACAGTAAAACACTTAAGCTTTTGACTCCTTGGCTACCATAAGCCTCTAGATTCTCATTTGTAAAACAATGATAATGGAGTATAAATTTCAGGAGTTTTCTGAGGATTATATGAGCTAAGTAAAACACTGAAAACAATAAAAGGGAAAATACAAAAAATACATAAATGGTAGCTATGGATATGATTTTTTTGCCTTTTTATTAAATTTGCACTGAGTTGAGAACAGTAGATGATAACACAGAAGAAGCAAGAGGAATTTATATATTTGCGAGGACATTTAATATTTTTTCATTAATAGTATCCTAAGATCAATGACCTACAGAAACCAGTGACATTTTCAGTATACTACATTTTCCTTTTTGATATCTCTTCATGTGAAATATTACGGTGCTACAAAACAAGCAAACAAACAAACAAAAAACTACCCACCCACGTTTGGGTAAACTGGGTCTGTTCTGATATGGGAGTATTCTTCCTGGTATTTCATAAGGCCACTAATTCACTGCACTAACCATTCAAGTGAATTAATGTTAAAAAAATAATAAAATTTCGATAAAAGCTGTGTGGACATGGGAGGTTCTATGAATCTATAATAAACCCAGCACTAAAAAAAGATATATGCTTTTCCTGAAAATATCAACATATTTATGATTAGTTTTCATAGGCATACTTTAAAAATAAAAACAGAAGAAAAAGTAAAAGCATTTCACATCCACCCAGTCCCAAACTTACAGATAATATCAATATGTTGGAAGAATAAGATAAATACCAAAATAATGTGACTGCATGATAAATAACTCTTCTGTAAAGGAGAAAACATAAATATCGATACATTTCAAAAAAATCAAAATTAGAATCACAGAAGAAATGAAATGAATGGCTAATAAAGACATGAAAAAGTGTTTAAGCTCAATTTCTAAACATTATTTTTTCCATTATAGCTGGTTTACAGTCTTTTGACAATTTTCTACTGTATAGCAAAGTGACCCAGTCACACATACATATATACATTCTCTTTCTCACATTATGCTCCATCCTGCTCCATCATAAGTGATTAGACATAGTTCCCAGTGCTATATAGAGTGGGATCTCATTAATGATCCATTCCAAATGCAATAGTTTGCATCTATTAACCCCAGATTAAGCTCATTTTTTACAAAGAGAATCAAATTAAAACATGTGATATAATTTCATAACCATAATATAAGCAACTATTAAAATGCTAGGTAGCATAAAATATTGGTGAGATTGTGGGAATATGGAAATGTTCATACAGTACAGAAGGTAGTTTAGAATGTGCAGCTATTCTGGAGAGCAGTCTGACAGTACTCAACCAGGTTACATATATAAATACTCTAAGAACTAGCATTACTGCCCCTGAGCATATATCCTAGAGAAATTATCCCCAACTCCAAAGAGAAGACTCTTGTAGCATTGCTTACCATAGCAAGAAATTGGAGACAATTTGGAGTGCCATTACTGGAGAATGGACATAAAAACAGGGTGGATGCCAGCCATAGAACACTAGAAGGCTATGAGAAGAAATGGGCTAAATGAAATGTATATTAAATAGCTCATAGAAAATATAAAACTATAAAATACAAAACTATAAAAATAGTTCATTTTGCTATGTAAAAATTATAAGATTAAAATGAGACATAGAACATAACAGCTTATAAACTAAAAATGCTTACATATAAAATAACATGTATTCTTCAAGAGTACATATATAATAAAAGGACACAAAATAAACATACTAGAATGATGACCTTTTTAGACTAGTGGTGGAGTAGACAACATGATAAGAAATAGAGATATGAGGCTTCATAAATATGTACAAAAGGGGGGGACTATTTTACATTTTTATTGATAAATAAACTGCTATTTAAACTTAGCAGTTTAAAATAAAGTGAAATCATTATCTCACAATTTCTGTATGTCAGAAATCCAAACAGGGCTCAAGTGAATTCTTTGCTTCAGGTCTCATAAGACTTAAGTTCAAATGACAGCTAAAGCCTGAGACTGAGTCCTCTTCCAAGTTAAAGTGGTTATTGGCAGAATTCATTTCCCTACAACTGTAGAGTCATAAACTCTGCCTTAAATACCATCAGAAGAGTATCTCTCCGATGATTCACCTTCTTTTAAGGGTTAGATCAGGCCCACACAGAACATTCAAAGTTAACTAATTAGTAACTTAATCACAGGAGTATTTGGCTCATTAAATTTACTAGTCCTATCCATGTTCATGAGAATTTGATAAATAGGGCATGTACATTGTGAGTTTAATAGTATAAAATTTTATAAATTTTCAAATAAATATTTATCAGCTATATCATGCAGATAAAATAACAAAATAGAATACCTGAACACTATCATTAATAAGTTCAACTTAATGAACATACATAGAACTTTGCACCCAAAAACTGGATCATGAAAATGGCTTTTTAAAGATGTGCATTGCAAATTATAAATGAAAGGAAAACACTGAAATTTGCATAGTTATATTGACATCAGAATAAATAGATGATATTAGATAACTACTAATACCACTCTAGTTAAATCTAACTTAAATGTTATTTAGTGCAATAAGAAAGTAAAAGAAATAAATTATATTGTTTTTAAAAGTACTTTTAAAACTTCATTACTATGTTTATGTCAACAAAACTATTGAAAGAAATGATTAGAATCAATAAGACTGAATTTACTTTAATGTAAGTCATTTAAAAGAAGTTAGTTTTTTGGGGAGTTCCCATCATGGCACAGCAGAAACAAATCTGACTAGGAACCACGAGGTTGCAGGTTCGATCCCTGGGCTTGCTCAGTGGGTTGAGGATCCGGCATTGCCATGAGCTATGGTGTACATCACAGATGCAGCTCGGATCTGGTGTTGCTGTGGCAACAGCCAATGGCAACAGCTCCAATTAGACCCCTAGCCTGGGTACCCCCATACGCCGTAGGTGTGGCCCTAAAAGGACAAAAGACAAAAAAAAAGGTTAGTTTGATATAAAGTAAAAGTTGTTTGTATTTTTACATAGTAACAACAAGATGAAAAGAACAAACAAAAAAAAGTTGAGGGAGAGGTTTTACAAGCAGTTATGATTGGATTATGCACCAGCATCTTATATTGTTTACTATGGCCTTATGTTTATTAATATCTACTTGGCCCCAGTTTTGTACACATTATGTCCATTTCACAATATAATGCTATTGTGCACCTCCAATTGCATATGCCATTAAATCACATAATAACCAGTTCAGGCAGTCAAGCTTGGAGAACCACAGTCAGCTGTTGAGTTGTCTTCTATGGACCATGGAGAATAGTTGTCAGTGAAGAAGGGCCTGGACTTTCTCTAAAAACCTCAGAGATCATATTGTGCTTTCTCTAAAGCACTTGGCAGAGACATTCTCTATCTGACATAAATCCTTCTAATACAAGTTCCTAGACCCAAATAGCAGGGGAACATGCTGCAGGTGATCTTGTTCTAGTCTCACTCTAGGCTAGGAGCTGTATGGTAGATCTAGACACTGGTTCAAAGCAGCTCACCACAAGTGTTTTATGTTTTCCCTCAAATCTTATGAGACCCACCTACTATTGTATCTCTGTCTTTATAGTAGACAATGTAAAGTGAAACTTTTTTTTCTCATTTTAGAAGGGATAACTTAATTTGTTCCAAATAAATTAACACTAGAAATTTCACCCACATGACAGGCCCCTGAGCTTTTAAAAAATATGAAATCTACCCTCAAGCATTCATGTTTCTTATTAAGGCAAATAGGATCCTTAATGCTTTAAACTCACCAGGTCTATGGTGGGATAGAGACAACTACAAGTGCTTTAACATTCCTCCCATTGAAGTATAAAACTGAATTCTCTTCCCCTTGAATGGGATTGCCCTTAGTGATGGACCTGCAATAGGGTTGCAGGACTTGCAAGACTAAGTCAAAAGATTTGGAGCTTCTGCCTTGGACTTTTGGAATGTTCATTCTTTGTCACTGCCTCTTGAACTCAAAGTCCAATAGCCATGTTGTCCAGGTCACATGAAATACCCATGTGAGGTGCTTGGTCTATAAGGACCAGCTAGGAACTTCAAGTCAAGTTCCTAGCTGTCAGCCAATATCAATGTCAGCCGTGTGAATAAGCCATCCTGGATGTCCAGCCTAGACACACTTTCAAGTTACTAAATCCCCAACCAAAATATAATTGTAATCAAAATATAGTCTTAGCCCTTCCCAAATTCTTTATTTCCAAAATTATGAACAAAATTTAAATGGTTGCTTTAAGCTGTTAAGTAATGGGTAATTTATAATTCAGTAACAGGATAACCAAAGAAAGGTCTAATTAACATGGGATCATCTTGATACCATTATCAAGTTATCTCCAGACTATCTTATGATAGAAAGCAACAGAGTTGATGGGGCCCTGTGTCAAGAAATAAATACATACTTTTGTCATAGCCATGTCAGAGTAAAATCGTCTTAATTTTCTTCAACTCTGCAGATGGATGAATAAGTATTTCCTAGAGAAACAGTTTCATATAAGGTGTTAGTAGCTGTGCTTGTTTGTGTCAATGAAGATACAAGAGCTGAAATGTAGCTGTAATTAGTAAAACCATCCAATTATAACTGTCATAATCTATTCTCAAATTGCAGCCCCTAGATTAGATGACTTTGAAAGTGGAAAAACTTATTAAGTAATATATTATTTAAAATATATTTAAATACATATCAGAAAAGTTTAAATGTAAAATCTTTCATAACTAAAAATATATAAAAGTCATACAAGAGCAGATTTTCTATCTTGAATATAAAAAACTCTTTCAAATTAATAAGAAAAAGAAAACAATCAAAAACATCTATCCACCTCCCAAAAATGGTCACAAAGCCTGAACAAGAATTTCACAGACTAAGACACATGAAGGGCCAATAAACATTTGAAAATATGCTCAAATCATTGACAATTAGGAAAATTAGCATTAAAACCAAAAATACTATTTAATTTTGCAGCCTCTAGAATAGCAAAAATTAAAGCATGACAAAACTAAATATTGACAAGAAAACAGGGTAGCAAGAAAGTTTATAACCTGCCAGTAAATGGGAAAGTACTCTTTGTGTTGAAGCTCGCCAGATTTTTTTTCATGATCTATTTTAAGGTTTCATACTTTCTGATTAAGGCCTTGCTCTATATGAAAGTACTTATTTGGCACTTTGGCCTGATTTTGAAATCAGACTGTTCCAACTGAAACTGGCTAGCCTTCACCCCATTGCTTCAGGAACAGGAGCTGTTTCATTGAAACTGTACTGGTTCAACTCTTGGCCCAATTTCCCTTGCAACAGGAACTATTCCTTTGGAACTGTGCTCAGCAGCTTTCAACTTGACTCCTCCATGACCAGAGTGGTCCCAGCTGAATGGTATTAGGCCTGCAGACTCTTCTGGCTGTTTGAACTATTGGAGCTATTAGAGCTGTTCAGGCTGTTTGAAAATTAGTCTCTTACTCAAAAAAGAAAAAAAGAAAGAGAGAAAAAGAAAGAAAGAAAGAAAAAGAAGAAGAAGAAACGAAACACACAAAAAAAACCTCCCCCCAAACAGAAAAACAAACAAAAAAAAATTAAATATTTTAAGGGCGGCCCTCCTATAGGACCTCAGCCAATTTTATTTTGAAAACCATGAATTTTCCTAGTACACCTTCCTAACTAAATGGACAAACCTGACCTAAGGCAACTGAGAATTTCAAAGATCATTGTGACTTTTGAACTCCCCAACTTACTTTCTTTAAACTGGACAGCCATAGCTATGGAACTTCCCAAACTGAATGAAGCATATATTCCAATCAGTATTTTGAGGCTTTCGAATAAGTATCAGGGGCCCAAGACTGTCTCTCTGAAAATAAGATTTTAAGAAGAAATGGGACAAGTAAACAATTATAGAAAGATAAAATGGCTTCTGAATCCTTATGCTCTTCTTCTCAGTTCCTTTGCCTCAGCTCTGCCTCCAGGGCCATCTTCCTCCTTCCTTTCAATGCCACCAACATCTCAATTATATTCTCAGTTCCCCCATACTGATTCTCTGATCCAACTTCTGTTTTCCTCTCAAACTCTTCTCACTCACTTTTCCTTGGAACTTATCAGAAAATGCCCCTTTAATATTAAGCCTTCTGAGGATCGAGAGACTAAATCCTTAATTTCTCATATTCCTGGACTAAAGCTGAACTGTGAGCCATAGCCAAAGTAAGCAAATATCGTCACAGATTTTTCCAAGGAATTTAATGTAGTCATTCAAACTTATCAACTTGGTTTCTCTGGCTTATTGCAGCTACTTCATATGCTTGTGAAAGCCATGATCAGTATCAGATGGCAACCACTAATGCGGAAAATTCTAAAAGGTCTCTAGAATTACAACTGAGAGACCAGCCTGCTAATTTATATGATCAGGCTCAGGCAATCACCAGATGACTTCACTGGGCAATTCTGAGTGCTTTTTCAAAGTCTACTGATTAGAGAAAACTTCAGACTTGCACACAACAATCTGATGTATCTATTCATAACTCTTATAATTGACCTTAATTGTTTTTTTGTTTTTTAATTCTGGTTTTCCTTCAGCTGTTGGTTCCACTTGGTCAGATTTTAACTCTATGTTTATTAATGGCCTGAACTAGGACATTTCCTATCTAGTAAAAAGGACCAAGATAGGGAATTCTCTTGTGATGCACCAGGTTAAGGATCTGGTATTTGTCACTGCAGTGGTCTGGGTTGCTGCTGTGGTGCAGGTTTGATCCCTGGCCCAGGAAATTCCACATACTATGGGTGTGGGGGAAAAAATGACCAAGATAGAATGGGAAATTAAGTCCACTTCAGATTTAGTTAATTCAGGAAACCAACTTTCTTGCACTCTAAATGGCTCATCTAAAAGGAAGACAAGTAAAGCTCTTAATCTTCAATTCTAATATTTGATTTCCCTAAACAAAACCCAAACTCTTCTAGCTCTTGTTAATACTGCAAAAATCTAAAATATTTGAAAGGGGACTGTTACAAGTTTAAGCACTTTTGGCACCAGCAGCCCTCTAATAGCTTTTGCCAATGGCCTCTAATACTCTCCATAGCAGGATTCTGGGGAATTACAGGGAATCTTCCCAATCTTCCCCTTAATAGATTTGGTGAAATATGTCTCCAGATTGGGGATAAATATATCCCAGTCCTAAATGATACCAGAATCACACTCTCAGTGCTCAACCATAACACTGTAAAGCAGCCCCTGCTTCAGCATACTAAAACAGTTCAGATAGTGGATCTCTCTACTGAACCTAGTATCTCTGAAACTAATTCCTTTTGTTTAGGTCCTTTGAGAGACACACACCTTAGCTCCTCTGCCTCTATCCATTTATTAGGCTGAGACTTCATGGAGAATTATCTTTCCAGAATATTGTTTTTCCAAGAAGTTCTAATTCTAGAACTCAAATTCAGTCATCAAAGCAGTCAACTAGGTAAGTTAAATGACCCTTTGACATCTTTCATTTGCTTCATTTCTGAAGATACTAGAGCTGATTCTGGAAACAATGACCACTTGTCCCTGAATCAGTGACTACCTTCCTTACGGGCAAAATCTCCAAATGACATTGGCAAAATTCACAGGGAACCTCCCATCAAGATTCAAATAGATCCCTTAAAATCTCTTCCCAGAATTAATCAATACCTTCTAAGTAAAGAATTCCTTCAAAGTATAAAGCCCATAATAGAGGATTACAAGATTCAAGGCTTCATTATCCCCTGTCCTCAGCCCTGTAACATTTCCATTTTACTGGTGGAAATAAATCTAAGGGCTGACATAGTCCAAAGAGACATTTTCCCAAATTATAACTTAGAAAAGCTAGTTAGAGAAGCCCAAAAATTGGCCTCAGATAAAGAAAACAATATTGGAAATTCAACAATTGTGGGTTTGATAAAAAGAAAGGGCTTGTTTTTACCAAATAACAACCTACTGGAGACTCTAAAATCCCAATCCTAAACACTGTAAATGCATTAAACCATTGGTCTGCCAACAAAATGATGGCATTTATGAACTCATATTGGTGAGAAAACATTAATAAGGCCACAAAAAGTGCCTACCTCACTTGCCCATTTGTCAGAAGTACAATCAAGGGAAGCTTGTTTGCACTGCTTCTAGACATTTTAAACTGTCTAATGGACCATTCAAGTTTCAGCAAATGGATTGTATACAACTTCCTCATGGATACAAATATGTTTTAGTCATGGTCTGTATGTTTTTACACTGGACCAAAGGCTTCCCTTGCAGACAGGCCACTGCCTCTTCTGTGCCTGAATATTGTTTGGAAAATATTATTCCTATCTGTGAGATCCTCTCAAACTTTGTGATCAATGAACCCATTTAACTGGTCAGGTACTTTGACAATACTGCACTGTTGGGCCAGGTTTACAACACTTTCACTGTGATTACCACCCTCAATCTTCTGGTTTAGACAAATGACCTAATGGCATTATTGAGATTTAATTGACAAAATGTGTAGAGACCCTCCACCTACTTTGGTCAAAAACATTACTGTTGATTCTTCTAAATCTCAGATTCATCTCAGTTTTGGGACTCAAATTCTTAGTCTTTGAGAGATGACACACAATGCACTTAGCTTATGGCTCTTTTGACCCACAACTGATAGAAAAATGTTACTCAAATATTGCAAAGGCCTAACTGCTTCTATGGTAAAAAAAAAAAATAAGCATGGTTTCATAGAGCAGTCTTTTCACAGTGCACTCTCAAGATAAAAAGACCTTGACCAAAACATTACATTTTGCAACATTACATCTTGTCTACTAGAAATAAGACCTCCAAAAGGAGGACTCTCTTTAACTTCTCTGAAAACACCTGTCAGATTCTGGTCACTAACCTTGTGCTACCAAATCGCAGAACAGACTGTTGTATTCACATGACATATCTGAAGAAAATACTCGGAATGGATATGTACATCATCCAGTAACCTAAAAGTAAAGTATTCTCAGAATTGAAGATGTCTGATGAGACAGTTTTCCCAAGATATCTGGACCAAGAGTTTTGGAAGTTCATTGCAAAAGTTTTGATGGTGACACACTGTTCCAGATGATCTCCAGTGTCAATGATCTTGACATCATATGGAAATTAGATAAAAAGTGCCTGAGAATTCTCCTTCCTATCCCTCAATATTACTCAAATGTGACCTCAGTATGTTTTCAATCTGTGTACTTTGCTTTTGACTTGAGACTCTATTCCCAGGAAAGTCCCTTCCTGGCATTGAAGGGCAAAAATCTGCTGAAACCAGAAAAACTGACTCTTGACCAGTGATGTTTTCAGAGAAGGATCTTGATCAGAATGGGGAAATGTAAAATAAATAAATAAATAAACAAATACCTGAATTAAATACAGTTGGGAAACCAGAATGAGGTGATCTCATGCCTTATGATGGTAACAGTGCCCAGCAGGAAGACAAAAGACTTCTTTCATGACAAAAATTCAGCCAATACGACTGTCACAACTCAGCTAAGGAAAAGCTGTGGTTGCTTTGTTTACCACAGTCCTCTTATCTTCCCTTTCCCCTCTATAAAATAATTCTTCTCTCCATTTCTGTGTGGGAATTGCATGTGGCTCACTATGGTTGCTGACTCCAAATTACAATTATTTGATTATCCTGAATAAACCCATTTTTGTCAAAGAAATAATAACTTTTATTCTGTTCATTTTAGGCAAAAAAAAAAAGAACAGTTCTTAAAACTTGTTTATATGCAACATTGATTTTAATGGAGAGAGAAACAATGAATAAATTAATGCCACATAGCAAATAATCTGTGGAAAACAGAAACAAAGCAGGTAAAGCAGATTTGGTGAGCTTGGAAGATGTACATTGGATATTTTATACAGGAGTCACAGAAGTTCATTCTGATTAGGCATGACTTGAGAAGAAATCTAATGGAAAGGAAGAAGAGGTCCAACAGCCCTCTGGAGGAAATGGCATTACTGGCAGAGGGAAAGAAGGAGCGAATGCTCTGAAAGAGGAGTGCACCTGAATCATCCCAAGAACAGCAAGGAGGTCTACGTAGCTGGACAGAATATATTGGCAGTAGAGTTGAGAGAGTAATAAAAGTGACATCAGAAGTCAGTGGCCTATATGTACAGCCCTATAGGCCATTGTAAGGACTTTTTGTATTTAACTCGGACTTAAATGGAAAGTTGCTGGAAAGTTTTGAGCAGAAAAACAATGTGATCAGTTTTACATTTTACAAGGATCATATTGCAATGTGCAATATGGTGAAGAGAGTGCAAGAGGAAACAGAGGAAGATAAAAAAAAAAACAATTAGAAAGAAAGTGCATTAATCCAGGCCAGAGAAAATGGTGTCATGGAACTAGGATGGTATCCCTGGAGGCAGTGAGAAATGATTTGGTATCTAATTTTTAGAGGTGAAATCAAACAGTTTTCAGAGTTCCTGCTGTGGCTCAGTGGATTAAGAACTCAACATTGCCTCTGTGAGGATGTGGCTTTGATCCCTGGCCTCACTCAGTGGGTAAGGATCTAGCATTGCTGCAAGCTGTAGCATCGGACACAGTGTTGCTATGGCTAAGGCATAGGCTGATAGCTGCAGTTCTGATTGGTCCCCTAGCCTGGGAACTTCCATAGGCCACAGATGCAGCCAAGAAAAAAGGGAAAAAAAAAGTCAAACAGTTTTCTGATGTCTTGAATGTGGGTTATGAGAAAAAGAAGAGGATCAGAGACTCGAAAATGTTTGGTTTAGTCATCTGGAAGAGTTGGGAAAATGTAAGGTAGAAGTTGGGCAATGAGCAGATGCTAGAAAATGACATTTAGGTTTTGGATATATTAAATTCAAGGTGGTTATTAATCATCTAAATGGAGAAGTTGAGTAGCGAATCAGATATAGGAGACTAGTGTTCAATGGAATCTAATACATGACACAAATGAAACTTTCCACAGAAAAGAAAATCATGGACTTGGAGAATAGACCTGTGGTTGCCAGGGAGGAGGTGGAGGGAGTGGGGTGGTTTGGGAGCTTGGGGTTAACAGATGCAAACTGCTGCCTCTGGAATGTATTAGCAATGTGATCCTGCTGTGTAGCACTAGGAACTATGTCTGGTCACTTTTGATGTAGCCTGATAATGTGAGAAAAAAGAATGTATACATGTATGTGTAACTGGGTCACAAGCTGTACAGTGGGAAATTGACAGAATACTGTAAACAAGGTATAATGGAAAAAAATAAAAATCATTATATATGAAAAAAAAGGAAAGTCCTTGGCTGGCAACAAAAACATGGCGGTCTTCAAGGTAATAATAATTTTTTAAAGCTGAATCTGGGATAGATCACTTGGAAAGTGACTGTAGATAGAGCAGAAAGGAATACTGAGGACTAAGACCTGAAGCATTTCAATGCTTAATGATTTAGAAGAGAAGGAGCAGCAGCCAGTAAAGATTTAGAAAGGCAGCCCTGAGGTAAGAAGAAATCAAGCAGAAGTACAGGCCCTGATGCCAAGTTTCAAGAAAAAGAAATTTCCTCTGGTGGAGAACAATGAGATCACAGGACAAGTGGGAGTAGCTTTAATGATATTGGTGACATCTGGTTTTATAATCTGAGTAGTTTACAGTAGTAGTCTCTTTATCATTTGTTTTTGTATATAGTAGTATTTTCTTATGTAATAAGTATCTTACAACAAAAAAATGAAAATAGATTAAAAATTCATAGCCAAGAAAAATATCATGGCATAGGGGAAAAGGGAAATAATTCTTTTGACAGGTTTCTATAGATAATAATCTACCATAGAAGGCAATTATACTGTGAAATGAAGGAAAGAGAGACATACACTATCAGTTTGATTCGTCCTCAGCCCTAGAAGTTATGTAACAGATATGCTACCCCAAACATTTTACTTGTACTTAACCCAAGACAAAATGGCCATTTGTGAACAGTGTGCATTTGGCAAAAAGTTAATTATTCTATCGGTTAGAAAAGTGTACTATGTTAAGTTGTATATAAATAGCCAAATTTTCCAAAAAAATTTTGTGAAACATACTAAAAATGTTTACAACAAAAGCTTCAATGTTAATAGAACAATAATCAAATGAAGCCCTTTGTGTTGCTCATTTATCTTACAAATACACAAGATGAAAAAAAATATAACTTCCTCTTAAAAATATAAAACATACTTTGAAAACACTTAATAAATAATAATTCATTAGGAATACAACATTTCCAAAGTTGTTTCACTTTGTTTTAACATTAAAAATTCCATTTAAAAAAAATCTTGTGCATTGAAAAATACTTCCCCAATGAGAGAATAAAGTAGACTTTCAGATGGAATTTCTATGCCTGGGTCCATATTACAAAATGATAAGAAGCAGTTCCTTTTCCTACCCGTAAATGGAGAAGGATCATGGCAAGGAGTATGGGAGGAAACACCAAAAGTAGACACCACACAGCAAGCAACTCAACAGTAAGTTTTACTCATATATTAATAAAGAAAAACAGCAAAATACTAGCCAGCAGAGAAACTCTCTCTCTCTCTGCCTTTCTCTTTGTCTCTGTCTCTTGGTCTCTCCTTGGTCCCCCCGCCCCCGTCTCTCTCACACACACACACACACACACACTGTACAGCATGGTGACCCAGTTACACATACATGTACACATTCTATTTTCTCTCACCATCATGCTCCATCACAAGTGACTAGACATAGTTCCCAGTGCTACACAGCAGGATCACATTGCTAATACATTCCAAAGGCAATATTTTGCATTTATTGACCCCAAGCTCCCAATCCACCCCACTCCCTCCCCCTCCCCCTTGGCAACCACAGGTCTATTCTCCAAGTCCATGATTTTCTTTTCTGTGGAAAGGTTCATTTGTGCCATATATTACATTCCAGATAAGTGATATTATATGGTATTTGTCTTTCTCTTTCTGACTTACTTCACTCAGTATGAGTCTCTAGTTCCATCCATGTTGCTGCAAATGGCATTATTTTATTCTTTTTTATGGCTGAATAGTATTCCATTGTGTATATATACCACCTCTTCCCAATCCAGTCATCTGTTGTACCAGCTTACATTCCCACCAACAGTGCAGGAAGGTTCCCTTTTTTCCACAACCTCTCCAGCATTTGTTACTTGTGGACTTTTCAATGATGGCCATTCTGACTGGTGTAAAGTGGTATCTCACTGTAGTTTTGATTTGCATTTCTCTAATAATCAGGGATGCTGAGCATTTTTTCATGTGCTTGTTCGCCATCTGTATATCTTCAATTGAAAAATGTCTATTCAGGTCTTTCGCCCATTTTTCAGTTGGGTGGTTGCCTGATGCCCCCTGTTGGTTTTTGTTCCTCAGGATTGCTTTGGCAATTCTGGGTCTTGTGGTTCCATATAAATTTTTGGATTGTTTGTTCTAGTTCTGTGAAAAATGTCATGGGTAAGTTGAGATAGATTATATTGAATCTGTAGATTGCTTTGGGTAGTATGGCCATTTTTACAATATTAATTTTTCCAACCCAGGAGCATGGAATAGCTTTCCATTTCTTTATATCTTCTTTAATTTCCTTGATTAATGTTTTATTGTTCTTGGCATACAAGTCCTTTACCTCCTTGGTCAGGTTTATTCCCAGGTATTTGATTTTTTGGGGTGCAATTTTAAAAGGTATTATATTTTTGTATTCCTTTTCTAATATTTTACTATTAGTATACAGAAATGTGACTGACTTCTGAATGTTAATTGTATATCCTGCTACTTTGCTGAATTTGTTGATCAGTTCAAGTAGTTTTGGGGTTGAGTCCTTAGGGTTTTCTATATATAGTATCATGTCATCTGCATACAGTGACAGTTTTACCTCTTCTCTTCCTTTTTGGATGCCTTTTATTTCTTTTGTTTGTCTGATTGCTGTGGCTAGGACTTCCAATACTATGTTGCATAACAGTGTTGAGAGTGGGCATCCTTGTTTTGTTCCAGATTTTAGTGGGAAGGCTTTCAGCTTTTCTCCATTGAGTATTATATTTTCTGTGGGTTTCTTATAAATGTTCTCTATACCCACTTTGGTAAGAGTTTTGATCATGAATGGATATTGGACTTTGTCAAATGATTTCTCTGCATCTATTGAGATGATCATGTGGTTTTTGACTTGTCTTTTGTTAAATCATTTAAAACATCATTCCAGAAAAAAAAAGGAAAAGTATTAGAGTTTGGTTTTTGCTTTTTTTTTGGTAACTTTTTTGAGTTACATACACATAGACTATGAGTGGTGATGACATGATGTAATTTTTTGTTAATGAAGTACATGACTTTTCCCATTGACATATATGTTTACAATAGGAAAACATCATTATCTAAGTTTCTCCTATCTTCTATTTAAATGGCTCATTTCCCACAGAGATTTAAAAATACATAATAGAGGAGTTCCTTGGTGATTCAGTGCGTTAGGGATCTGACATTGTCACAGCAGTGGCTCAGGTTGCTATGGTGTGAGTCCATCCCTGGCCTGGGAACTTATGCATGTGGCTGATGTGTACAAAAATAAAATAAAATAAAAATATACACAAGGGGTAAAAGATTTTTTCTGGTAAAACTGAATATTTTTTATTAATGCTTCCTTTATGGTGAGATTATTCATTCCTCTTTTAATAATTTATTCAGTATCATGTAGTCATCAATTTTCCAACTAAAATGTCATCTTCTAAATTGATTCCTTAGCACTCACAGTTGTTTAATAAATAACATTACTGTTATCACCTTCAACTAAAGTCTATGTTACATTATTAATTACTATATACAGCAGTGGAGTAGCATGTACACCTATCCAGATTATAGCCTCAAAAATTTAGTGCACTTGCAGCTAAATATAAGCAAGGCTTATACTCAACTAAACAAAAATAAATGTGTAACTTGTTTTAGCATTTTAAGACAAAGGACTACCCCAGAAGAAAATACTGATAAATGCACTAAGTCCTTATTTATAATTTTATAATGAACATTTATCATGTAATTGGCTTCTGAAGTATTTATATCTGTTAGTGAATTTCAATGAACTGGAATTTCTATAAATAGACTAGGACAGATGTAATGAAATATGTAATAATCATTTGTTTAATGCCTGCTAAACAGTAAGAGAAATACTTGCCTTTATTACTCCTAATCACTCAATGAGCAGTGTTGAATGGCCTAATAGATAATTGGTTGATTTAACCATTATATATTACAATGTCTGGCTTAAGTAAAAATATTTACCTACTGATAAAATAGCATTCTATATGAAAAGCTTATTCTTTAGAATAGGATATACAACTTTAAGTCACATAATTTTTCTATTTCTGCTTTAAATGATTCAGAATATGCTTATATAATTTTAAGATGATCAAAAAAAATGTAGAGATCATTTGTTGGGGAGGCTTGAAAATCCCCAAGAATAAACTCTAAAAATCAGCCAACTCTAGCATGAAAAATACAAGACATAGTTTAAGCAATATTCCTTACAGTACAAGCCAATCGGGAAGATAAATGAAAGAAATCACTACCCCTAAATCACAGAGTAGTATCCAACTATTCACCCATTTGTAATATCAACCCTGTTCTACAAACCACACATACATGCTAGTGTACATGAGTGGTAAATATCTACGCATAATAAATACATGTATATATTTAAAGGAAATGGCTTTGGGTAGTCAATCTATTCCTATTTCCTTCAACTCTTTACATAGATGTGAAAAAGTCACTCCTTTCTTTATCCTATGAAGACCATTCTCATACTAACTCAGTAGACACACCCCCTAATAATGGTATCATCGGCACAGTCTAGCAAAGGGTACATTAGGAAAAATACCGCGTGGAAATGGAACAGGAAAGAACATCTATTGAGCTCCTTCTATATACAATATATTGTAATAGTTACTTTTATTTAAGTAACTCTGAAAGAAAAGCACTAATTTTCATTTTAGCTCACTATGTAAGTAAGCTACTGGCAGCTTTATTTATTCAAGTTCTTTCTTTATACTTTGCTCTTGTCCAAAAATAGTTTCATAGGTAGCAGAACAAAGCAGGTAACCACAGTGGTGATAAACACAAGCCCCGGAGAGGCAATATCAGGATCCACACAATTGGTCACCAATGAAGCAAGAATCAGGATGTGACCATGGAATATTGATGACAATCCCAAGGTGATTCCTGAGAGCTAATTTAGCTAATGTATAACAAAGAAAGGTGAAAATGCTAGCCAAGTTAGAGCTGATTCTAAAGATAGATGAAAAAGACAAAATATTAAACTATATGTCATAACAAAAAAAGTTTTATAATGACATATCACATTCCAAATAAAGACATTCCATGTTTTCTTTTTTAACAATGACTTCAGCTGTGTTAAATTAGACTGAACGTAAGTAATTGCAATAGGGAAGGACAAATCTGACTCCATCTTAGATCTGTTTCTTTTATTTTAACCAATGTTGCCTATAGCCTAAAATATACTAAGGATAACCCATTCCCAAAGCTCTGAACTTTAAGGTATAATACTTTTCCATTCATATAAAGATAAAAAGTTACAGGAAGGAGAATAATATTTGTCTTGTGGGATGTCCAGGAACATCATGACCTGATCCACCTGGACAGCTGCAAGCATAAAGGATTCTAACACCAAGAAGTTGGTAATAACCAACCATGCCCTCCCTAACCTTGCCTTGGTTGAGACCCTTTGAGGAGTTCTGGCATTTTGTGGGGGAGCACAAGCCACTTGTTCTTGCATAGCCGTGCAATAAACCTTTCCTTGTTTCAAACTCTGACATTTTGTTGTTGTTGTTTTTTACCTCACTGTATATCAGACACATGGACATCCATCCTTTGGTAACATACTAAAAAAAAAAATTAAAATTTTAACATGGTATCTTAATAAAATTGTACTAATAAAAATAAGTTTTGAGGCACTTTGTTATAATTTAATAGATAATTATACAAAAACTATATCCAAAAGATACGGCAATACTAAAAGAATATTTTTAAATGAGGTGAAAAAATAAAGAAATAATACAATCAATTTTTAATGAACTCAAGAACTTCAGTTTTTCAGTTGAGAAGACCTTGCCTAGTACCAAGCATAACTGATGAAAAGGAAGCACACTAGATAAATCTTTTTTTGTAATTTCAAAAACAAAGGAAAATCCTAAATTTGAATTTCAAAGGGAAAATATTTCAATTCAAAAGTCAACCCATCCAAGCTATTATTTTCATGTGAAAGTAAATGAATGGAACCCTCAGATCCCCAAATACTCATAGAAGTATAGAAAACACACTTCACATATTTCTGAAAAAAGAAACAAAGATGTTTCTAACTAAACCAAAAAACTAATCAAAATATTTTATGAATAGGAAAAATACATGATAAAATAGTGTTATAACATTGAGTAATAACCTTTATATTTAGAGATGTCTTTTAAAATTTGACATCACTCCTAGGTATCTAGTCAAATAAGCCATATGCACAAAACAATAGATGGTCAATTCTTTAGCATATGAATGCTTTGGTTCCTAGGTATTAACTTCTGTTACTAAACAGACTAGATTGGGCTTTCTGAATATTTTCCATCAGAGAGGACATTTAACCTCCTGGTCCGTGAAAGAGGTATCACATTTTTCTCCTCTCCTTCCCAATAAGCTGGGGTGTCAAAAATCTAAGAATGAAATATCTCTAGTTTTATACTCAACTGAATGAAAATTCAATGGGAAATACAAATATCCATTAGCTCAATGAAAGGTGAAATATGTGTTTCCTCATTTTAGAGTAAATTGAAAAGCATTACAAAGCACTGGAAAAAAAAAAAAACACTCACCAAGAAGTGAAGCTACACAAGAAGGTTTATCTACCTACACAAAGTTAGGATTTTCCATTGGTGGTTTATTTTCAAAAGGATATTAGAGTTTTCAGGTAAGGAAAAACAGACTACAAAAGTACCATCTAAAATACAAGGTATTATATTTTATAGCTAGGTTTAATTCAGAACTACTAAAAAAGATAATTTTACAATAATAAACTATGACTTGGTAAGTAGTTTACCTTCTAATATAATACTCATTTGGTTTCCAGAAGGAAAAAAATGAAGTTCAATGTATTTATACAATAATTAAAGCTAGTGTTTCACAAGATGTTTCTCATAGCATGTCAATAAATATTCATGAGAAACATGTATTTCTTTGGGATTTTACATAACTATCAGTAAGCTCAAAGAAGGGTGTGGTTGTCAAGCCCTTTGTATTTGTAATTCCTTAGTGGAAATCTCTTCATAAAAAGAAGGATATATAGCATTTCCAAAATCCATTCTACAAAGAACACTTTTTTGGGAAAACATTAAAATTTCTCAAACAGTATTCCATCTAACCCATGCTTAGAAATGCTGCCATAAAGATACTAAGTATTATAACAACACAAGTGATCATTTTTACCATCTTGCCAACATAGCAATAACATACAGTCCTAAACAAAAAGTATTGAAACTTGGATCTGCTAGTTCAGTGATGTGACCAAGTGTCTGAGAAATGGCCCAGTTCAATTTTAATGGTTGAAATATTAACCAGAGAGAATACATACATAAGATGGTCTAATCTAACCATCTTAGTACTTAAATGAGGATTCATCTTCAATTTAATACTAAATTCACAGAGAATGTAGGCTCTTGAAAATACAGCATGTATGTTGGGGCTAAGGGCAGTCCACCTCAAGGTATGCCTCAATGGCTTATTTTTTAATTGAAATATAGTTGATTTACAATGTTGTGTTAGGTTTTGGTATTCAGAAAAGTGATTCAGTTATGTATATACATATACATACATATTCTTTTTCATATTTGTTTTTGGGTTATGATTTATTACAGGATATTGAATACAGTTCCCTGTACATCCTCATTTATCTATTTTATACATAGTAGTTCGTACCCACTAATCCCAAACTCCTAATTTATCCCTCCTCCATCACCTTTCCCCTTTGGTAACCACAAGTTTCTTTTCTGTCAGTATGTTTCTCAAATGTAAGTTCATTTGTGTCATATTTTAGATTCCACATATAAGTGATATCATAAGATATTTGTCTTTTTCTGACTTACTTTGCCTAGTGTAATAATCTCTGGGTCTATCCGTGTTGCTGCAAATGGCATTATCTCATTACTTTTATGGCTAAGTAGTTTTCCATTGTGTATATATGCCACATCTTCTTTATCCATTCATTCGTTGATGAACATTTAGGTTGTCTTCCATGTCTTGGCTATTGTAAACAGTGCTGCTATGAGTATAGGGGTGAATGTATCTTTTTGAATTATAGTTTTGTCCAGATTTATGCCCAAGAGTGGATTGCAGGATCATATGTCAGCTCTATTTTTTAGTTTTTTTAGGAACCTACATATTGTTTTCCATGGTGGCTGTATCAATATATATGTTCCCACCAATTGTGTAGAAGTTTTCTCCACACCCACTACAGCATTTGTTATTTGTAGACTTTTTTTTTGCCTTTTGTCTTTTTAGGGCTGTACTCACAGCATATGGAGGCTCCAAGGCGAGAGGTTCAGTCAGAGCTGTAGCTGCCAGCCTATGCCACAGCCACAGCAATGCCAAATTAGAGCCACATCTGCAACCTACACCCCAGTTCATAGCAACACCTTAACACACTGAGTGAGACCATGGATCCTTACCCCACTGAGTGAGGCCAGGGATCAAACCTGCAACCTCATGGTTCCTAGTTGGATTCCTTTCTGCTGCACCAAGACAGGAACTCCATTATTTGTAGACTTTTTAATGATAGCAATTCTGACCAACATAAGGTGATACCCATCATAGTTTTGATTTGTATTTCTCTAAAATTAGCAATGTTGAACATCTTTTCCTGTGCCTACTGGCCATCTGTATGTCTTCTTTGGAGAAATGCCTATTTAGTCTTTTGCCCATTTTTGGATTGCAGGGTTTTTTTCTTATTATTGAGTTATATGAACTGTTTGCATATTTTGGAAATTAAGTCCTCGTCAGTTTCATTGTTTGCAAAAATTTTCTCCCAGTTTGTAGGATGTCTTTTTGTTTTGTTTATAGTGTCCCTTTGTTGTGCAAAAGCTTATTATGTCCCATTTCTTTATTTTTGCTTTTATTTCTATTGCCTTGGGAGACTGACCTAAGAAAATACTGGTACAGTTTATGTCAGAGAATGTCTTGCCTATGTTATCTTCTAGGAGTTTTATATTATCACATCTTTTATTTAAGTCTTTAAGCCATTCTGAATTTGTTTTTATATATGGTTTTGAGTGTGTTCTAGTTTCATCTATTTACTTGGGCTATCCAGCTTTCCCAGTTCCACTTGGAAAAGAGACTATTCTTTCTCTCTCAAGAGCATTTTGAATTCTGAATTAAAGTTGCTTGAGAAACAGCTAATGCAAAAGAGACAATTTGACCTTTGTCTCTGTCTCCTTGAAAGCAGGAAGTAAACCCTTCATGTGAAAGGTGCACTCTCTACATTTGGAGGTGGAAGGACAACCTTATTGCCAGAGATAGGGTGTTTGGACTGAGAATCCTATATAAAGAAATCTTGTTACTTCTTTAATTACTACCCCAAGCCCATATACTGTTTAGATTCTATACTAACTAAGCACCTAAGTTTTCTTGTCCTGCCAATTCCTCACAAATTTCTTAGTCTAAAATTATAAAAGCTGCACTTTGCCTGTTACTACTACATGCACAAATTAAAATTTATTTTTTGCAATTCCTACTTTGGTGCAGTGGGTTAAGAATCTGACTTCAGCAGCTCCAGTCGTTGCAGAGGTATGGGTTTGATGCCCAGCTATGTGTAGTGAGTTAAAGGATCTAGCACTGCTGTAGCTGCAGTGTAGGTCACAGCTGCAGCTCAGATGAAATCCCTGATCCAGGAACTTCCATATACCATTGTGTGGCCATAACATCTTAAAAATTCAATAAAATTCTTTTTCTCCTATCAGTCTACCTGTCAATTTTATTAGTAGTACAGCCATAAGAACTCAAGGTGGATAGAGGTAGAAATTTCGCCCCCCCAATACTAACAACATACAATTTCTAAAAAATGTTATCATATAAGGACACTTTGGCTTCAAGGTCTCTGCATTTGCATTTCCTCCAGACAGCTGCCTGGCCCACTCTGACATTTTTTTTTTTTTTTACATCTTAAAAGTCACTTTTTCAGAGACCTCCTTCACTGACACACCTTTATACCTTGCAACAACCCTCCACACTCCCTCCCCACTCCCAGTCCTTCTTATACCTTTTACTCTGTTTTATTTTCTTACCACTATCTGACACATTCCTTGTTTCCTGTCACTTCTTCATGAGGACATAAATTTCAGAAGGTAAAGACAGTATTTTGTTCAGCTCTCTGATACTAGGGTCCAGAGTATTACCAGGCACAGAGAAGACATTGAATAAATATTCATCAAATGACATGTGAATAAATGACTATTTTAAACATCTGATGAATATGCAATTTAGGTACAGTTACTTTTTTCCTTAAGCCCCATATCAATTATGTGTTAAGAAGTGAAAGGAGGAGAATATTTTAGAGTATAACTTCATGGATTTTACCATTAATATTCAAAAGGATATACAATCAGAAAAACAGGCAAAGAACAAGAAAGACAATTCGGTGTAGAATAAATAAAAAATAACCCATAAATATGCAGACTATTGAATTAAAAAATAATCAAATAATTATGTATTCAAAAGGCAAAAAAAGTGTTTAATCTTTATTTCAGAAAACAATTTTTTGTTAAAATGCAGTTTGGGGGCTGTGCCTGTGGTGAAAGGGGCTCTTATATACAACTAATGGCCATATAAACTTCAATAAAATATAATGGACAAAAAAAAATTAGACAAAAATTTCTCTTAGCTTTTGACCCCAAGTGTATAGATTTTGGCTTGGTATTGCCACATTTTGAATTTTACTAGAAAAAAGAGAGATGTACATAAAGACATATGATAAGAATTTTAAATTGCTGTAAAATATAAAATTCCTAACAGATATATTGTAAAATATAATAGTAAATATATTAGTAAAATAAAATATAATAGTAAACTGTAAAATATAATAACAAAATAGTAAAACATACAAAACAAACTAAATGTTCACTATCTTGCTTGGGCTGCCATAACAAACTACCACAGACCAGATGACTTATACAACAGAAAGCTATTTTGTATAGTTCTGGAAGGTGGAAGTCCAAGGTCAAGGTGCTACCAGGGTTGGTTGTGGTGAGACTTCTGTCCTTACCTTGCATGGTGCCTTCTTTTTGTGTCCTCACCTGGTCTTTCTGCTGGAGAGAGAGAGAAAGAGAGAGAGGGAGATGATCTCTGATGTATCTTCTAGTCTTAAAAGAATGCTAGTCCTGCTGAAATTAAGACTCTACTCTTAGAACCTCACTTAACCTTAAATTCCTCCCTTAAAGACTATCTCAAAACAAAGTCACATTGGGGGTTAGGGCTTTACTGTATGAATTTTGGGGGGATACAATTCAGTCTATGAGAGAATGACTAAATAAATCACTATATAATCATAACATGAACTATTATGCAGCTCTAATCAAGGGCTTATTTTCTAAGATTTACTAACCTAGTAAATTTTAGCAATTATGGTAAGTGAAAAAAATAGTTCAAAAAATAATCTCGTTAGTTTAAAGTAGCTCATAATATTTTTAAAAACCTAATGTAACACATATTTGAAATAGCTCTATTAAATTATGTCTTAATTGGTTAGAAAGGATTTTGCTTTGTGGTATGTTGTCCTTAATGTGTGTGCAAATATCTGCCAAAGTACTGTTTAAGTTCTTTTGCCACATAAAACACATGAACAAAAATATTTTAAACATTTAATTTAAACAGTGGAAAAGATTTAAGTTGGTATGCTATCAAACAGTACAGCAGAAAGAAATTTACACAATGAAGACTTTCAACACCTTCCTGCATTGGTCTGATACAAAACCAAGAGCTATGAGCTTATATAAATATATTCAAATAATATTTATATCAGAGAATTGATACTATAATAAATCATACTCTTCCTCATGGCTTTTTATCAAAGCATTTACTTCATGTGCAACATCTAGGTCAGAAAAGGGAAATGTACCTTCATCCTCTTCATTTAGAAAATATGTGAAATTAGTAAACATCTCCCAAAGATGAATAGACAGCAATTCAGATAATATGAGGAAGGCCATTCATCTATCCCTAAGTGTTTCCAATTCCTTTTGTGTATTTTATTATCTTTGCAGCTTTAGGGTCCCTGTTTTAGATAATGAGAATCTGAATGAATTGTAAACTTGGAATCCTTCATTTGTTAAGTCAGAGCCCTGTCAAAAGTACCAGATGAGGTATTTTTACCCTTAGAGTCAGCAGCCAGAGGCACAATACCAGAGCCAGGTAGCTCTGTGTTCCCAACCATTAGTGAGAAAGAGGTATAGAGAATACAGAAAAGTCTAGTATAAGATTGATATTCATAAAGCAATCAGCCTACAAAATGCAACAAAGAAGAAGAAAAAATTTTCCTCTAGTGTGTTGGGTGAAATAAAGAGATATTCACCTGGAAAGCCAAAGCTGAAATTTTTAAGTAGAAACACAACCCTATCTAAATAATAACATGAAACATATGACACATATTTGCCTTAAAGTTAACAAAGTTAAATTTATAACAGATTCTTTTTGAAGCCCAATTACTTAAATGTTAAAGTCACAAAGTAGCATACAGTTAACATTTATAATACTTTTATTACTATTACTATCATTAGTCCAAGTCATGTAGTTAGTAGTAATGTTTAAATAAAACCAAACATGCTTTTATTTTTTTTATTTTTTATTTTTTTGTCTTTTGTTTTTTGTCTTTTTTAGGCCCACACTTGCAGCATATGGAAGTTCCCAGGCTAGGAGTTGAATCAGAGCCGCAGCTGCAGGCCTACACCACAACTACAGCAACACAGGATCCAAGCCGTGTCTGCAACTTACACCACAGTTCATAGCAATGCCATATCCTTAACCCACTGAGCAAGGCCAGGGATCGAACCCGTGTCTTCATGGGTACTAGTCGAGTTCATTAACCACTGAGCCATGATGGGAACTCCAATGTTTGTTTTTTTTATGTTGTGCACAAGTTGCCATAAATGTATTTTCACACACATAGGAAAAAGCAATTTATCTTTTCCTGCTTAACCAAGTGAGATTTTTCTGAATTTAAGGAAATAATGCTTTAATGATGGAAGATATTTTTGCCTTAGGAAGACTGGTGCTTCACATTTTTATTGTAGTGAATAATATAAAGAAAGATTATTTATTTATTTATTTTCACAATATATTACATATAAATACATTATTGAGCACCTACATTAGCTTAGGCAGTGGGGATGAAGTCATGAATTAAACACACATGATCGCTACCCTTAGAGAGTTAATAGTCTTAAATTGACCAGATTGAGGATGAAAACTGACTACTTCACAATACCTCGAGAAATTCAAAGTATTCTCAAATAAGATCTCAATAGAATACTTGTGGAACACTAAAATCTAATTATATAGCACATATGGAACAAAATTAGTGAATACTGTCAAAAAAATATTGCCTAATCAGCTATTAAAATAAAACAGTATAGGAGTTCCCATTGTGGCTCAGTAAAAATGAAACTGACTAGTATCCATGAGGATGCAGGTTCAATCCCTGGCCTTGCTCAGGGGGTTAAGAATCTGCTGTGGCTGTGAGCTGTGGTGTAGGTTGCAGATGTGTCTTGGATCTGGCATTGCTGTGGCTGTGGCATAGGCCAGTAGCTACAGCTCCGATTCGACCACTAGCCTGGGAACCTCTATATGCCATGGGTGCAGCCCTAAAAAGCTAAATAAATAAATAAATAAATAAATAAAACAGTATGAACTGGCCTGGGATCTGATAAAGAAATAAGGGGAGCAGAGTATAGATTTCGTTAAAAATCATACATATAGAACTTTAGTCTAAATAAAAGTGGCATTAACAACAGTGGGGAGAGTATAGATCAGTTAATAAATTATATTGGACAATCTGCTGTCCATATCCTTTGGCCCATTCTACATATCCCTATACACACATGCCCATAAAGGGCTAAACATTAATCATTAAAGCATTAAAATCCAAATATTTTAATTACATTGAGGTAGAAATGAACTTTCTAAGCAAAGATTTAGATGATCTGTATGAAAAGATGCACAGATTTTACACTTCAACAATTTTAAACTTATGTACTTCAAAAGATACGCAAAGTTAAAAGACTACGGAAGTTTCCTCTAATCATGGCACTTTGGATCATCACCTGAAACCTCATCACAATGACAGAAAAAAGATTATTTTTAAGTACAGAGACAGAAAAAAAAAAAAAACTACAAGAATACATAAAACCAAAACCACAAAAAAGGAAATAGTTGACATGAAACAAATGTTAGAAGTTTAAACCCACGTGGAACAGTGATGAATCACTTAGCTGACTAGAGAACAGAGTCTCTTAAGCAATCAAATTGAAGAAATCTAAGAAGAAAGCTAATTTAAGTTTAGAATATGAGAGAGGAACAAGAATTGGAAATGGAAATGGTGGACATAACTTGTCCTTTTCCAAAACTCCAAAGTATTCAATGTTTTATTGAATTTCAAGTTGACCCTTGAAAAATGTGTGTTTGAACTGGGAGCCTCTACTTATATGCATATATTTTTCACTAAATACTACAGCATAACATAGTCTAGTTGAATCCATGGATGCAGAGGAACTGTTGGTGGGAGGGCAGACTGTACAGAATAGGCAGATCAACCCCCTGTTGTTCAAGGCTCAACCATAATCAACACTGCTACCAGCAAGTTTGGGGATATATTAGTTGTGGAATTCCCCTTGTTTTTCTAGCTTGCTGAGAGATTTTTATCATGCAAATATGTTAAAATTATTAAATGTTTTCTTATTATTTATTATTATCATTAACATGGAAAATTCATCAAATTTCAAATATGAACCTGTCTTCCTAAAATAAACTCCATTTGGTCATGATATATTTCTTTAATATATCACTGAAATTGCCAATATCTTGATTGATCCAGGAATTTTCACATTAAAGTAATAGGTTCTTGTCAGAAAAAAACATCAAAGGAAGGAATAAGAAATAATCACACCAAAATTCATCATTGTGAAATTTAAGAACATTGAGAACAAGTAAATAACCCGACAACTCAAAAGCAAATGAAAAAAACAGCTTCTGAACTTTCACTAATCACATGGCAAGATAAAGGACAATGGGGCTATGACTTCAAAATACTGAAAGAAAATTATTGCCAACCTAAGATATTTTATCCTGTCAAACTTTTAATCAAATATGATAGTGAAGAAATGGAATGATGGTATTAAGGGAAAGCCCAAGGCAACAACTGTCTCTCCTCTGTTTCATTATTTTTGTTAGTTCGTATGTTGAAGAAACTGAGCCACTTGACAGGGAGATTTCCCAGTTTGTATTTTGCTAATTATATAGTCATGGCTCAGTTCACATATTCTCTGCAAATTGGCATCTGGATTAAGGTGCTTGACCATACTCAGATTCAATCTCTTTGACAAGAAAAAAGTGTTTTTCTGGGTTCCGAAATCAGGAAGCATGTTATATCAGGTTGCTTCCTTTTTGATGAATGCTAACAGAAGTTGATGCTCAGGACTGGATCCATCAATTCAGTGGGACTATAAAAAGGGATATTCTAATTCTATCATTTTTCTTGTATTATCTGCAATAATTTTATAATAAGACACTTCCTTGTGGTTACATAGTGTAATGGTCCTTACATAAAAAGCAAAATAAACACTCAGTTCTTACTTTTATTTAAATTGTCTTCAAGATAATGAATTGGTTCTCTCTAGCGTTCAAAAGGTAAAAACAAAATAGTGTTTTTAAGAAAAATCATTATAAGCTCATGGATGAAAACGCTTTGAGTTTCAATCCAACAAAATTTTTATCTTTTTAACTTCAAATTGCTAAATCTTCACCTAATGGAAGACTCTTTAAATTACTTTCTAAGTCTTTTTGGTATTACCATAGTATTTTTGATAGCTTTCTTGATACCTAATATGTCAAAATGTTCCAGGCTCATCTGTTGCATTACTTACCCTAAAATCAACCATCTATCCAAGAAGCCCTGGTTCCTTTTAATGATAAATAATATTTCAAGTTGGCAATCTATGTATAAGGCATTCCTAATGGTTTGGTCATCATTTCCTTTTCAGTGGACAGAATGGAAAGAGAATAGACAAAGATAGATATTAATAGGTAAAATACCTCATGAGCTAATAATATTTCCAAAAAAAAAGAAGCAGTACTACAGGGTTCTTGCTTAAATTTATCTACTTCACTCTCCTTTCTTCCATATTCTCATGGAATTAGGATATCTCATAAATACTTTTTTGTTTTATCCCATATTAAACTATGTCACAAATAATTATGTTAATAGTACAACCAATGATTATAAATAATTTGTAGTTACTTTTTTTGCATATCATCCCCATTCTTTGCCCATTTTATGATTATATTATGTTTATATTGTTAAATCACATATCCATTATATATTAACTATTATAATACCCTTCTCTCTTTTTTAAAACGGAAGAAATGCTATTCTCTTTTTTAAAACAGAACAAACGCTGATGAATATTTAGAACAAACGCTGTGTTCTAATATTTCATAATTCAAATTCAGTTCTCAAATCCATATTACAAGTGATTTTTATGCAATCCCAATATCCCCTGGAGTTCCTCAGATTGAAATTAAATCACAATAATGTTAAAACCCAAGGGTCCTGTCAAGGTTAAAAATTCAGATGCCAACAGACCCCTCAGGCAGGTAATATAAATAAATGAGGAATTGTGGAGAATGGGAAGGTCACATAAAATCTAAAGAATGTAGCCGCTATTCAGCTCCAGCCAGTTTTTCCACCAAAGACTGAAGATATATAGCTGCCAAAGCAACTCACTTAATTCAGATTTTATGTATAATCTCTCAATTTTTAAAACATGATAGACATCTAGATGATTCTGACAGCTTTCAAACATACTTAAAAAAATCATCCACAGTTCCACTCTGAATATGTGTGTGTGTGCATGTATCAGTAGTCCCACTTTATTGCCAAGTGGTATTTCACTGTAATGGATATATCACAGTTTATTTATTCATTCACTTATTGAAGGACTTTGAATTATTTCCATTCAGAGAATATTATGTATAGAACTGCTAAAATATTTGTGTCCAGGCTCTTGGGTGAACTTCAGATTTCAATTCCCTAGGATAAATAACATAGGAGCAAGAGTACAGAGTCATATGATAACCATCTGTTTTACTTTATATGCAACTGACAAAACTCTCTTCCAGAGTAGCTCTGTCTGATTCTTCATTCCCACCAACAATAATACCCTTCTCTTTATACCATCATTTAATTTTAATTTTACTAAGAATCATACATGGTTATCCCCAGCCTGATATCAATGTATCTATCTATTCATTTTAATGCTCTGAAATTAATTTTATAGACGATTCCTTAGAAATATCTTATGAAAATAATATTCCATGATTTCTTGAACACTGATAACAATGTATGTGTTTCCTTTTGATACGAAGGGTAGTTTTTCTTCTTATCAAAAAATATGGCTAGAAGTCCTTGGCTCATATATCCTTTCCCTAAATATCCTAAATTTATTACTATATCTTCTTTGGCATAAAATTTTCTGTCAGAAAGACTGATGATGATTCCATATTATTTTTCTTCTAACTCATATGTACCTTTTCTGGGTAGATGCCCAAATGATTTATTTTCCTTTTCTTAAAAGCCCAGGAAATTTATGAGAATATATTTGTGTGTTAGTCATTTTAGGTCAATGCTATCAGATATAAGCTATGGTCTTTTAATTCCTTTAATATGTACAATCCTCTTTTAATTTCAATGAGGTTTTCTTGAATTACAGTTTTTGGTAACTGATATATTCTCCTTGCTTTGGTTTTCTTTTTTAGAGACTATTTTCTACATGTGGCATTAGCTGTCTGTTATTTTAATTTCACATGGCTACTGTAACAAATTACCACAAACTTAGTACCTTAAAACAGCAGAAATTTATTCTCCTATAATTGTAAAGACCAGAAGTCCAACATCTGTATCACTGGACAAAAATCAAGGTGGTAGCAGGGCCACCCACGATCCTTCTAGAGTCTCTGGGGTAGAACTTTTTCCTTGACTTTTTCAACTTTTAGTGGTTGCCAGCTTTCTTTGGCTTGTGTTCACATCACTCTAATCTCTACTTTCATCTTCACCACATCGCCTTCTCTTCTTTGTGTGGTTAAATCTTTCCCTGTCTCCCTCTTAGGCTGCATGTGACTGAATTTAGGATTTGCCCTCTTAATCCTGGATAATCTCCCCATTTCAAGACCCTTAACTTAATCACATTTGCAAAGACTTTTTCCATATAAAGTAATATTTATAGATTCCAGAGATTAGAACCTGATACCCTTTTTTGTGGGGGAGGAGGGGACGGAAGCAAGGGCACTATTCACCTACCAAACCTATCTTCAATATTTGTACATAAGTCCCTCTTACACACTCATTTTAAAATAATATATTAAGTTTTGATCTACTTCTTGAACAAACCTTCCTGACAGAATTTAATCTCTATAGGAATATTCTTTTCCCCTTAAGCTCATTTTCCCTATGGCAAATGTATCTGAGATTTGACAATTTTCTGTATCTCATTTCTGTGTAAATTTTACTTCTCTACATTTTTAGGAGACCTGGCTCCGATATTTTCCAATGCCAGAAAACTCTCTCTTCTCATGCTTTTGTGTAGTGTTAAAAATATAGCACCTTGTGTTCTGAGATTCTCTGATGGTTTTGCCCTCTGTAACTTCTAACAACATTTCCTATTTTACTTTTGACAATTTGCATTACAATGTCAGTACTTTCCCCACAGGGTAGAGCCCTATCTTGAAAGAGAGTCCTGGAGTATCATTTTCAAAATTTCCGGGGCTATGTTACTCCCATATAACAGATGTGAACACACACCCATTAAAATCACGAATTTAGAGAGGGTATCACCCACACCCAATTGCAGCTGCTGTCCTAAAGTTTTCCAATTTCACATTCAAGTTAACTATGTTGGAGTTTTCCTGTTCAGGGGCTCTCAAACTCCCCAAACAACTGCACACCATGCAGATGCATGCTGGGGAAAGCCAGACTCAGACCAGACCCAGGGCATTTCTGTTTCCATTCTTCCCTTCTGCTACCCACAGCCTTGATGGATTCCCTGTCACCAGGGCTTTGTTGTATTACAGCTCCTGATTTAATTTAGTATTGTTGCCCTGTGCTCCATCAATCTCAACCCAAGGGGTGGGTCTCAGCCACCATCAGCCTTGAAACCATGCCACAAACCAAGCAGGTGTCAAATTGCCCTCAACTTCACTATAGCCTTCAGCTCTCTGCTCTCTAATTTTACATAAATGTGAAAGCCCAATCTAGGAAAAGAAGTGAGACACACACAAAAAAAGACAAAACAAATCCCTTCCACCACCAAAAAATGTGCCTCCCTCTACTTTTCTTTGCACAGATATTGATAACAGGAGTGTCTGGTAGCTGCTAATACCTTTTTCCAACTCACTTGCATTTTGGGAATTGAGGAGATATATAGTTTGGTTGAAAACATTAGCCATGGGTTTTTGCTTTAGCTATCTGGTTGCACTGTGTTTATGTAAGGATTTTGGGAAAATCCAAAACATATGCTGCCACTGCTACTACATTTTCTCCAAATCTTCTTCAGCATAATATTTTTAATTTTTTTTGTTGTTTTTTTAAAAAAAACATGAACCTGCACTTGTAACCCCATTGTGCAGTATCCCATTAAGTAAAAAATGAAAGAAAAATGTACCATGATATCTAGGAAAATCTGGGGGCACCAGAAGTGGTGAGTTACATCCCCAGAAAACAGAGTGTACATCCAGCTGGGGAGTTGCTTCACCTTACTGATCAAGACCATCTTTTAGTTTGTGGGGAAGGAACCATGTTGGAGTTTGGAGTATAGGAGTCCTAGGGTTAAAAGGCATGAGAAAGACCAATGATATTATAATTAAAAGTTTATAGCATCAGATTTACCTGATTTAATTTTTTGAGCCTTTCAATAAATGGCACAGTAGTAAAAACATTGTGAACACTCTTAATAGTCTGCATTATGTGCTTTGAAATTACAATTAATATTTTAATTAATAACCTCAATTAGATATAACTATTCCTATGCATTTAGGAAGTATAAAATTTTGGGAAACTTGAGTCATTTAAAGATATTTAAATGAATGTTGATGTTTTTACTGAAGATAATTACACTAAGGAAAGAACAAAGACATTCTATTTAAGACATTAACATGGATATGAACCCTAGAAAGTTTAAAGAAAAAAATGTGATAGAGAGCAGGAGAACTGGCATAGCTTTATGGAAAACCAATAAAGATAATCTGTGGTCTCTTAACATACTTCTGATTATATTTACTGATAATGTTGGGGGAAAAGAATTGCCAATAACTGCATATTAGGTGCAGGGAATATTTTTATTTCCTCCAATAAAGACTACAAATCAGGAACTACAGTTGTAATTGGTATCCCTAACTGTAATAATCCACAATAGTTCTCTAAGACTTACCTAGTTTTCCACCAATAAATACATGAAACTTCTTTATCTTTCAAGTCTTTGTTGGTGCATCTAAGCTTGTAATTCCCCCAAGGATGCAGTACTAATTCACTTTCTAGGCATTTGAGGGATGGGAGAAAAACAGAAGGCAAATCCTAGGGCTTATTTGAAATTTCCAAACCTAATGGCCTTTACCCCATGAATCATAAAACTAATTTTGGAGTTCTTCTAATTACTTAGTATATCAAATCTTATTCTACATTCTGAGGATGGTTCTGTGGTAGTATTAAGCCCAGCGTGGGAAGCATTTGTTCTAAAACTTCGCTTATCATTAGACGTACAAATCTCCATTCTGAGTGATGAACCACGTGGAATTTCTCTTCAATAAAAGTAGTGTTAGTTCAGATCTAATTCAATCTAATCTAATAACCCCTGAAATGTATGTTTTTTTTTTTTTCCTTTTTTCCCATGTGGTTAAAGGCCACAGGCCCATGTGGGATAAGCCTGGGGGAATATCCTTGTATGTATAACTTAGGACCATATTACATAGTCCTTTATCGTGGACGTGGAACCACTCTCAATCAGAGGCTCCTACAATTCTAACTGGATTAGTAAGACATCGATAAGCAACTATGAAACTTCATTAAATCATCTCAAGTGATGTTAATGAAGACTAAGACTACAGACTAAGACATTTCCTATCTTAGCGAAGCAGCTCCTTAGTAGGCTGTGTGTGTTTGTGCATGTGTGTGTATATGAGAGAGAAATGAGAGATGATTGTAAGGGCAGAATGAGAGTAAAGAGAGGGATATGGTGATTAATTTGCCACCCAAAATTTTCTTTCTTCCTTTTCTTCTTTCTTCTTCTCTCTCGATCTTTCGTTAGGGAGCGAGAGAGAGAGAGAGTGAGGGACGGGAGAGGTAGTGAGTGTCTGAGGGCAGTCTGGAGGGATTGCTGTGCGTGCGCTTTTCTGTCTTATGGGAGGAGTTAGTTCTTTCTTTCTTTGCTTTCTGCTCTCTCCTCCCTCCCTCCCCTCCCCCCTCCCCTCTCTCTCTCTCTCTCTCTCTCTCTTACTCTCTCTCTCTTTCTTTTTCAGGGCTACCCCTGCGACATGTGGAAGTTCTCAGGCTAGGAGACAAATTGGAGCTGCTGCCAGACTATGCCACAGCCACAGCAATAGCAACGTGGGATCTGAACCGTGTCTGTGACCTACACCACAGCTCATGACAATTCCAGTTAACGAACTAAGCAGACCAGGGATCAAATCCACATCCTCATGGATACTAGTCAGGTTCATCACAGGTAAGCCACAAGGGGAACTTCTGTAGGTTTCCCTTTTAATATGTTTTCCAGAGATGAATTACATGAAATCCTTCTTAGGTAAGAGGAAAAAGGAAACATAATAGATTTTAATATATATTTAATGTACTAGCTAAGAGTTATAAGAATATTTATCAGGACAGTAGAATATAATCATTAACAGCAAGGCTTATAGAGCCAGACTCGGGTTAGATGCCTTGCTTTATAATTTCCTAAGAGGTAGAACCCAGGAGAAGTTAATTAATTTCTTTTCGCCTCAGTTTCCTAGTCTGTAAAATGATAATAATCATAATACCCACTGATAAGATTGTTGTTAGAATTAAATAACTTATCTCAAAAATACTCCAGCGGAAATAAAACATTCGAAGATTACAAAGTAGGAAAGGACTTAGTGTGTACAAAAGAATTAGAAGGCTGTGATTGCAAGGTAGGGCAACATGAGGAGAGTTTAAAAATTTGAATGAGTTATCCAAAGCACTTAGGGCCTTAAGATGGATCAGGGACAAAAATCCTCTACCCAAATTCATCTATAAGGGAGGACTCACTGCCCAGTCATAAGGAATGTGATTAATCACAGCTTCCTATTGTCAGCACCCCCTGATCCACTTTACCGTTTAAGCTATTAGTATGCTTTCCTTGGGGTGGTCTCATCCTGTGACTGAGCAAAATTCTAGCACAAGGCCTACGCATAGCCATGTCCACCCACTACAGAACTCCTTTAGATAGCAACTAGCTCCACAGCAAGCTAGTTTTGGGGGTACAGAGACATTTTTAGATCTGCATCGCCCTTTCATTGCTATTGCTGCCAAATCCTGCTCTTTCAAAGATGTTTCTTAACTCTATGCAAGGACCCAACTGATACAAAGACAAAGCACTTGGTTTATATTTTAATCTAAATACAATGGGGAGCCATTGATGATGAAATGATCTCTTGTGTAGAGAATGGGTTTTAAGAGGGAAAGAGTGAAAGCAGGAAAACCACTTAGGGGCTATTAAAGTAGCCCCCCAAATAATAGTATAGGCTTAGATTGTAGACAAAGAGATAGAAATATATATATATATATATATATATATATATATAGAAATATATATATATATCAAATATATATTGATATATTAAAGTAGCCCCCCAAATAATAGTATAGGCTTAGATTGTAGACAAAGAGATAGAAATATATATATATCAAATAAAATGAACAGGAATTGCTATTGGTTTGAATGTGAAGATCAAGGAAAGGGTGGTAACAAGGCCGACTTATAGATTTTTGTCTGAAACATTAGGTGAATAATGAGACAAAAAGAAAAGATAGAAACAACTTTGAAAGGCAGAGGAGGGAATTCCCATCGTGGCGCAGTGGTTAACGAATCCGACTAGGAACCATGAGGTTGTGGGTTCGGTCCCTGCCCTTCCTCAGTGGGTTAACGATCCGGCGTTGCCATGAGCTGTGGTGTAGCTTGCAGACGTGGCTCGGAGCCCGCGTTGCTGTGGCTCTGGCGTAGGCCAGTGGCTACAGCTCCGATTCAACCCCTAGCCTGGGAACCTCCATATGCTGAGGGAGCGGCCCAAGAAATAGCAACAACAACAATAACAACAACAAAAAAGACAAAAGACGAAAAAAAAAAAAGAAAAGAAAGGCAGAGGAAATCAGGAGTTCTATTTAGACATGTAAATTTGGAATGCCACTTAGACATTGAAGTGGAGGTCTCAGGTAGGCACTTAGATAAATACATATCTAGAAATATCAATATAAAAGAGGACTTTTTAAAAGTTTGTTTGCTGTTTTTTTTTCTTCTTTTGGTATGAAACCAGCATTTGAGCATTTTTTACTAGCATTTGATGTTATATATGAAAATGATTGCTTCAATTACGTTCATCTCTTCATTGACATGTCTTTTACAAGGCAAGGGTAATTTTGACAATTTCTTTTACAATAAGTTATAAGATGGATAAATCAATATAAAATTGAGTGATCTCCCCTCAGGAAACACATGGTTTATAGCTTTTTCATCAGTGGTAATTAATGCTAATTTCTAGTTTTAAATTACTAAAAGGACCTTTCATCTAATTCCAGATAATTCAACTTGATAAGATATAAGCATATGCTATATTATTGCATAGTCACATTCACACATGAAATGCATAAAAGACTAGAGAAAAAAATAACCTTTTAAAAATTTATTCTGAAAGACCTATTGCATTCTAGCACAAAATCAATAATGTCAGATATTTTAAGAACTCTAAAAACTAATTTTTTTAGTTTAATTATGAGAAAGTTTTCATTGTTAATTATACCTGAAACCGTGTACCAGACCTTAAGTCCTTGTGTTTTGAAGGAAAAGGGTTTTCCTTTAGTCCTCCCAGGCCTCCCGTATGTCTCAAAAAGCCAACTCAAGAGTTCATTATTAGGAAATTTTGTTATAGCTAAAAAATAAAACTAGTTAAAACAATCTCCATTATGTTATGCTCTGCCTTGGCCCACTAACTTATTACTAATATTTACTTTCTAGTTATATTGTACTTCGTGTTTTCTTTTGTAATTGGAACACCCCCTAACGTGACTTCCCTCTAAGCAATCTTACAGAAAGAGAAGGTCAAAGAACCATAACCCCAGAGACAACCAGAAACCAGTACCAAACCAACTGATGCCAGACTTGATGACTGAAATGAGCTATGGTGGCAGAATAATGTAGACATCTTAATCAATACCCTGTCTTTCAAGCTAAACCTGTAAGACCCCTTGCTACCCCCTCTCAGGGCAGGACACAGTTTTGAGGCATCAGCTTGCTATGGCATCCTTTGCCTAGCAAATCAGTAAAGCTGTTCTTTCTGTTTCACTCAAAACTCTGTCTCTAAGACTTAATTGGTGCTGGTGTCCAGAGGCCACATTTCAGCTGCATACCTCATGACTATTACTGAATTTAAGAACAAGACAAACTTAGTATTTAATTCATTTCAAAATATTTGAATGCCTGTCATATTCCAGGTCCTAGAAGTGGACATAAAACACACTTCTTGCCTGTTGTAATACATCTCAGCCTAGTGGGGAGATGTACATTGATATATTTATGTAATTATTTTTCATTATAATTAAAATCTCTCCAGAGCGGAAAAACTCAGAATGTTAGATTTGGGGGGTGTGTGATGATTTCTCTTCCCCTTTTCTTTGCTTTAGCTTGGATTTTAAGTATGAATAACAGGTAAAAGTAATACTGAATAGGTTCACAGTAACTATTCGTAGCCTCATGGGATATATGTATGTGTGTCTGTTATTATCTTTGAAAAAAGAATCAAAAAAAGGAGAAATATATTTTACCTTAATTCTTCTCCCCCTAAAAAAAGATGGAATAATTGAGAGAATATTGGATAACAGAATGGGAGAGAAAGCTGAAGATCTTTTTCTCATCGAGTATTGGAACTACGTTAGTTTTCTAAAGCTAAAACAAAAGTATCACAAACTGAATGGCTTAAACAACAGAAACATATTGTCGCACAGCTCTTGGTACTAGAAGTTTTAGAAGTTTTCAGTAGGCCTAGTTCCTTCTGAGGGCTATGAGGAGGATCTCTTCCATGTCTTTCTTCTAGCTTCTGGCGCTTTGCTGGCAATCACTGCTGTTCTTTGGCTTCTGCTGCATCATCCCACGGCCTTCCTCTTCATATAACATCTCTTTGTAGGTCTGTCCAAATTTTCCCTTTTTATAAGACACTGGTGATATTGGAGCAGGTGTCTGCCTTACTCCTTATGACCTCATCTTAACTGATTGCATCTGCAATGATCCTTTTTCCAAATTAGGTTAGGTTCCTAACTATGTTCTCTGTTTTTTCTTCTGTTTGTTTACTGTCACACGCCCTGGTGTCTGCCACCATGAGATTTGCCATTATTATTAAAATTTGAGCCCAGTTTAATTGTGGCCAATTTTTTAATTGTACAGGACCCGACAGGGCCTTCTGGGCACAGAGCCCCTTCCCCCACATCCTCTGCTTTAACTATTCTTTGAAGTACCTAGTTAATAGTATCTGATGCACATTCCTTAAGTAGTTTTACAGATGCTAAAACCCCCACCCAAATGAAGAAATTAACTACTTGATAAGCACATAGCCCCGAGGCCTACTGGCATCTACAGATTGATAATGTGAACCCCTGTGACACAGTCCTGTTACCTTACCATCAACCAATCAGAGGACTGTGTACAAGCTGGTCATACACCCTGGGACTACCCTCCATCACCTTGCCTTTAAAAATGATTTACTGGAACCCAGGGGCTTTTTCAGCATCAGATGCTCCTGACTCCTTATCTAGAGCCTTATAATAAACACAGCACTTTCCTTCACCACACCTGGTATCAGTAGATTGGCTTTACTGCGTGAAGGACAGTGGATCCAAGTTTTGTTCAGTAACACCTTCACAAATTTCAGGAATAGAAAGTCACTGAAAGTATTTTTTAATAGATTTTCATTCATCAATCCATTGCTGAAGTCCCCTGGGGTGGATAGGTGGGATATAGGGCAAATTTAATCCAGAGTCTATTATTCAAAGTCTTTTTTATTCTTTCCTTATCAAAAGGAATCACAAAATCAAATTTAAACAAGTTCAGCAACTGGAATAGTGTTGCTACAGAAAGTGATGAACCTACAAAAAGATGAAGCACACCTGCTCCATCACAAACAGACAGCAGCAAATCTGTTGCCACAAAGGAATAGGAGCTCAGTGTTGCCAGATCTTTTAAAAGGAGGGTAGAAATAAAAGTTTTATGTAGATTTCTTGGCTTATATATCAACTGTTTTAAAAACATTGTGTGGGCCAAAACTATGAGGGTCAAACAAAGCATGTCAACAGGCCAGATCCAGGCTGCAGGCTCCCAGATTGCAACCTCTGTTCTGAATGATGCACAGGGATTCCTGGCCAATTCACATCTTTTAGCATTGGCCAGCTTTGAATTCAGGCTTTTAATATTCAACCCAGAAACCATCAGAATCACAGCTCTAGCTCTGGCCAATCTATTAAATTCATAATTTCAAAAAAGGTGTACTCATATCAATAAAAAATAGATACAATTTTGCTATACCTGCCTTAGTTATCATACCCTCTAAGCCAACTTTTCTCATTTTTTTCTTAATTCATCAAATTTGTCTCTGTAACTTACCAGTCCCTTCTCTGACTGAATTTCAATATCCTGGCAAATGTGGGGTTTGAATTTGAGGTACCCATAAGCAACATCACTGTCATGAAGGGAACTGTTAGCTTCCTCCAGTTAGCAGAGGAGAATTTTCTCTAGTGAACACCATGCCAATAGGGAGTTCCAGATTACTTCCACTTTCTGATGGAGATGAAAGAATCCTAATGAATTCTAGATTTTAGTTCTGAAAGTATAACTCAGCAGATCAAAATATAAACACCTTTATTTTTCCCATAATAGAATTTAACTCATTCATAAGCTTCTATTTCTCCTGATTCTTTTTTTTTTTTCTTTTCTTTCGCAGATGGTGAATAAATTTTGAAGCTATGAAGTGAATTCCCTTTTAGAATCAGCTTTTGAGTCAAGTACTCAGTCAAATTCACAGTTCTTGCCCTGTGCCTTTCCCTTTTTTCATGCTTGGGGAAGTCATGTGATAGGAGGGTGTTTAGTAATTATACAGCCCTCAGATCTTCAATGTCCTTTAATATTTGTATAGCTTGTCCTGCCTGACTTTTATTGCTTGGGGTTCCATGCATTCGCTGATATACATAGTTCCTGCCATGCATAACTTGTACAATATTGTACGTACCACCAACCAAACTCAAACTCCAGGTTCCTCTAGCCCAAAATCTGGGAAAAGCAGAAAACAGGTCCCTTACTAATTCTTTTTTTTAGGTCCACACCCACAGAATATGGAAGTTCCCAGGCCAGGGGTCCAATCAGAGCTGCAGCTGCCAGCCTATACCACAGCCACAGTAATGCCAGATCCAAGCTGTGTCTGTGACCTATACCACAGCTCAGAGCAATGCTGGATCCTTAACCCACTGAGTGGAGCCAGAGGTCCAACCCACATCCTCATGGATACCAGTCGAGTTTGTTATCATTGAGACACAAGGGGAACTCCTCCCTTACTAATTCTAAATGTCTGTCCTATCACCTCAGAATTCCTCTATATGAGATATTCTGGCATCCATATATGTAACCTTAAGGCCTCACATCACTTCAGTCATAATTGGAATAGAAAGTTCCATTTGGGTTTAAGTCCTTTCATGCCTCCAGCATCTCACTACTAAGGCACACTGCCCCATTTTATACTTTCTCCTCCAGGACCTTCTCTAATGCTGTGATAGTCTGAATGTCATATACAGGTCAGAAGTACAGTAAAGTTAACACTCTAAGTAGCAAATCTTAACTAATTTTGTATGGGAGCTAATAAATAAAATACTTCTGCTCCCATCTTTGGAAAGATGGTGCTAGAAGACAGTCTCTGTATTTCTCAGGAGGTTCTAGCAAAATAAAATCTCCACTGCTCACAGCAGAAACTTCAATAATACACTTCCATTGGCTTTATCAGCTTCCCTATCACACTCACCCAAATTCCTTTCTATTCCCAAAGATCATATCTCCCAATAAACAAGTGACAAATAAGTCCTTATCACAGCCTCTGAGCTTGGAAAACTCAACTGAAATGCTCTCATGGAGTTCCCACTGTGGCACAGCAGGCTAAGTATCTGGTGTTGTCTCTGTAGCAGCACAGGTCCAATCCCCAGCCTAGCACAGTAGATTAAGGATCTGGCATTGCTACAGCTGTGGTGTAAATTGCAACTGTGGGTCTGATTCAGTCCCTGGCCTGGGAACTTATATGGTATGGGTGTGGCCAAAAAAAAAAAAAGAAAGAAAGAAAGAAAAGAAATGCAGAAATGCTCCCCACTGAAGTTACTCTCCACTGCAGCAGAGGGACAATCTGTCACCTCCTTCCAGAATGAAATGAAACCATTCCCAGGCCATACTGTGTCTACTCTATAGCTTTGACTAAAATGCAAAACAACAACAACAACAATAATGAAAACGCATTTCCATGTATGCTTTCTGCTCTGTAAAAACATCCTTGGAAATTCAGAAAAAATAAAATTTTTTTTCATTCTCAAGTGCCTCTTACTACTAAAAATCAGGTTTCATGACCCTTGGCACTTGTATAAGATTTTAAGATTGCTGTGGAATATTAAAGCTGAACATTAATTTCTTTACTTTCAGCTATATTCTGCCTTCTCCCTGAAGTAAGAGTTGCTTCCATCTCAATGGACAGTGCACTACAAGTTAATCACAGAAACCCAGGAATTAAATTTATATCTATCTATCTATCTATCTATCTATCCATCTATCTATCTATATATATATATATATATATGTAATCATCCTGCCACATATTCTAGTTAATTTATTTACAAGGAGGAAGTTCAGGCTTGGTGGACCAAAGACTGGAGTAGGATGAGAAGTGACTAGAAAGTTAGCATGAAACAGGAATTCTGGACAACCATTTTGATAAACCTGAGAAGGGAAAGGACAAGGGTTGTAGGCCCATAAATTTTTCATTTATTTTTTATATGTGTGTTTATATTCCAGATATTCATTTAACTGTCCTAGGTGTTGGGCATATAGCACTAAATAAAATAATCAAAAATCACATTATGGAATGTGTCATAAACAGGTAGGCATTCACCAAATATTCATACTCTTTCTTGCTACTGGAGGGGAGCCACCCAATCAGGGGATACATTCCCTACATGCTTTCATCCATATGTGGCTATCTCACTGGGTATCTTCATCAAAATTGAAATGGAAATAAAGTTAGTCACTTTGGGTTATGGCCCTTAAGAAACAGGAGTGGTCTCCAAAATGGCCTTAAATGATGAAATTAGAAAATGGAGGGGCTTTTGTGAGCCTGTGTGACTGAGACTAAGTGGGGCAAGTGCCCTCTCAAATCACTGATCATAAAAATAATTGAGCAATTATATAAACCAAAAATAAACTACTATTTTAACCTTCCGAAGTCTGGGGGTTTATTTGTTACAAAAGCTAGTGTTACTCTAATATACAGGGCTTATATTTTATTGGGAGAGACATACAAAAATAAATAAATAAAGCATATATTCTGAAATGAAAAGATAAAAGCAGTACGGCAAACATATTTAGGGAAAGACCACTGCAGGCAGAAGTAATACCAAGTGGAAAAGTCTCAGTTTCAAGCATGCTGGCAGATTTCCAGAAAAAAAGCTGAAGAGTTAAAGGACTGTTAAGGTTGAAGTAGAAATTCGGGATGATGAAATAGAGGTAATTTGAAATGAGAATAAATAATGTAGGGTCCTGTGGATTACTATGAGAACTTGGGACTTTTAAGCAGAATTGAATGGGAAACTTTTGGAAGATTTTGAGCATGACCTACCTTGGGTTTCACTACATGCACTCTCTATTCTTCTCAGCTTGTGAATAGGTTGAAGGTAGACATAGAGAGATGAATTAAAAGACTAGGTGAGAGATAATTATGATTTTGATCAGGGTAGAATGGCACTGGAGGCATAAGAATTAATGTCCCGGATATATTTTAAAGGTAGAGACTTTAAAGAGCCTAAGAGCCTAAGAAATGAGGGGGGGGGGGAAGATATCAAAGATGATTCCAAGATTTTGTCCTGAGAAACTGGAAAAGTGAATTTGCCATTTTCTACATTAGAGAACACTGCAAGAGGTCAGTTTTGGACACGTTAATTTGACGATATGCATTACATATTTAAGTTGAGGTGAAAAGTAGTCAGGTAGCTATGTGATGCTGGAGATCAGGGAGCAGATCTGTGCTGAAGGTATCCATTTGGGAATTGGCCGCTGTTGTCGGAAGCTCTGAATTTTGATGAGAATTCCAAATAAGTGAGTTTAAAGAGAGAAGAAAAGAAGTCCAAGTAGTAAGCCTTGGGAAACCTCATATTAGAAGTCAAGGAAATGAGAAGAAATCAGAAAAGAGCAATGAGAATGAAAATCCAGAGAATCAGTGGGAAAACCAGCCAGCATCTTGGAAGCCAAATGAAGAAAAGGCTCAAGGAAAAGAATTATCCACTATGGCAAATGTCGCTGAATTTTCAATAAATACCACAACTGAGAAGTGACTACTGGATTTGATAATATATTGGTGACCTTGATGTAAAAAACTTGATAAGAGAAAAGGAGAGAAAGAAATTTAGAAATATGAGTATACAATACTGTTTTAAAAAGTTTTACTCTGAAAGGAGGGCAAAAATAAAGTTGGGGGTAGAAATGGGAAAAGAGAAGGTGGCTTTAACTGGAAAAAAATAATAATATGCTTATATAAGGAGGGAAATGATTATTTTCCTCAGGATGGAGTAAAAATAATTATTACTTTTTCTATGGATATTTAATTAATAAAATTAAAATATATAGTACAATGTATAAAATTATAACATTTATAGAATATTCATATACTATTAAATATGTATATATTAAATATTGTTTAAATGAATTTAAACATTATACTTAAAATTGAAAATATACTCACATGTAACATATTTAATTGTTAATCAGAAGGGTTCAGCTGAGAGGAATATGTTAAAGGAGAGAGGAGTACTTGATAGCTTAGTTTCTGAAAAAGCAAGGAGTATCTAATCTACATCATGGAAAAAAAATATAATTCTCTCATGTTAACAGGAGAGAAGGAAGAAAGGGTAGGTAGCAGTGAATTGGAAGAGGGAGAGTAATAGGAGAATGAAGAGGACATCTGATGGCCTCTATTTCCTCTCTAAGGAAAGATACAAAATCATCAACTGAGAGTGATGTGGGAAGAGATAATTAAGAGACTTAAAGTACAGAATGTGTGGAATCTTTTGAGTAAGGAGGAAGGTAAAATAACTCACAGTTGGTTAAGGGCCTGGTTGAAGTTCTAGAAAGAGTGTTTAGGTTGTTTACTGCAGCTCTGACTGTGTTGTGAAAACACAGAAAATTGGATACACTTAGGGATGGTAAAAGTACCTTTTAAGACTGTTACAAGTAGTAAATAAGGTAAAATGCATGATATGCCTAATATAATATGCAGCACATCATAGATAACCTCTAAATACTATCACTTTTACCCATACCTTGTCTTTTCCTCAAAAACAAAAATTCTTCAACTCCTAACTCACTAGAAGACTGTTAGGACATTAGTCCATTGAAAATGATTAAAAAAGACTTTTAGGACTCTGTCTTTCTATCAGTCTTTCTCCTTCTCCCAGCTTGCTTCCTCTCCTATACTCTCCCTTAATTGGACAAACACATATTGACCTAGCACAGGACTACATGTGTTAAATTTATTGATTGGAATTTTTAGTTTATTATTTAACTTTTGATAGTAATTGAATATAATTTTAGGCAACTGGTGACTTTAATTGCTTTTACCTCACAGCTGAATACTTTGTTTTTTAGGCTATAATCCTCACAGATAGAAATAATCATTAAACATGGAGGAGTACACAATTAGTTATGTACCGCTTATCATGCTCCTGGCATGAGCAAAAGATAGGTAACTACATCCCTAATATTTATTTTGGGTCCAACTTTAGACCACAATCACGAATATGTTTTTAACCTTGAACCTATTGTTAATAACTTTTTAACTATTGTAATTTTAAATCCTAAGAGGTTTTACAATAAATGGAAGTAGAAGTAATTCATTTATTTTATGAGTTTCTGTATCAGTGACAATAGCAAAATTGCTTTGAGAACTGGATGAAATAAGGTCCATAAGCCAGAAGTTTCCTTTATGAAACCAACAACAGTCTAGGAAAAACAAAGGGAGAGAGAGAGAGAAGGACAGAAAGAGAAGGAAATAGGCAGAGACAGAGAAAGAGAAAGTATTTCTTATTTTCACTTTTTAAGAATTTTACTCAGGAAGCCAACACCTTTCACAGGGAAATAACAAGGAAAATAAAACAATTTTAACACTACAGATAATATGTTGTTCTATCAAAATACCAATGAACACGAGCTTGGAGTCCAAAGAAAAGCAAATTTGAAAATATACTGTCAAAGAATCAAATTTTTTTATTTTTACCTAATTTTATGCAAAATAAAAATGATGAGAATATTGTTCATGAAGACCCTTGTATGTGGAGAAGTTAATAGTGAAACAGCTGTTAGAAGGAAGATTAGCAGCAGGTTAAAAAATATTTGAGAAATAATCCTTCTGGACGTAAAGATAAAGACAAAAATAAAATGCTCTCGCCTCAAGCTATTTCTCTATTTTGGAAAGATACAATAATAAGAGCCTAGAAAGAAAACTCTAAATAAAATTTATTCATTCTTTCATTTAACCAATGATTACTATGTAACACTAATTATATGCCAAATGCTCTTCTAGACATTGAGGAACTAAAGATGAACAAGAAAGACAAAAATCCCAAATCTTATAAAATTTAATTTTAATTGGAGTAAGAGAGAATAACCAAATAAATATAGATAATTTCAAATAATGATAAGGTCTTTCATGAAAATAAATATAAGATGGTGTGACATAGACTATCTAGGGGGGTAACACATTACCACAAAACTTAGCTGTTCAAAACAGTTTCTGTGGGTCAAGAATCTGGACGCAGATTAGCTGGGTCCTCCAGCTCAGGTTCTCTCACTAGGTTGCAATCCAAGTGTGCACCTAGGCAGCAATTATCTCAAGGTTCAACTGAAGCAGAATCTGCTTCTGGGCTTACTTGGTTGTTAGCAGGAGTTAGTACTCTGTGGGTTGGTAGACTGAGAATCTCAGTTCTTTGCTACTCAGGTCTCTCCACAGAGTAGCTCACAACATGGCAGCTGGCTTCATGAAAGTCAATGGAAGAGGGAGGAGTGAGCAAGAAATATGGAAAGACAGAAGTCAATCTTTTATAGTCTTAGCTCAGAAATAATTATCTCACTTTTGTCATAGTCTATTCATTAGAAGTAAGTCACTAGGGGCAGCCCATACACAAGTGGAAGGAATTACATGAGTGTGAATACCAGAAGTCAGGATTCCATCATTGGGAAGCATTTTAGAACTGGCCTACTCCATGAGGAATCAGAAAGGCAAAAAAAGATATAAAGTTTTGATACTATTAGAAAGAGAAATGCAGACCTGAATAATATATGTGTGAATTCAGACTTAGCCTTTTCCTAAGAAAGAAATGTTGCATAATTTACAAAGATGGTCCAAAGAGGAAGGTGAAAAGGAAAATTGGTACAACTATGGAGAACAATATGGAGCTTCCTTAGAAAGCAATATAGAACTACCATATGATCCAGCAATCCCACTCCTGGATATATATCCAGAGAAAACCATAATTGAAAAAATTCATGCACCCTTATGTTCACTGCAGCACTGTTTACAATAGCCAAGACACAGAAGCAACTTAAATGTCAATTGACAGAGGTTGGATAATGAAGATGTGGTACATAAATACAGTGGAATACTACTCAGCCATAAAGAGAACAAAATAATCCCATTTGCAACAACATGAATGGACCTAGAGTGAAGTAAGTCAGAGAGAGACAAATATCATATGACAGCATTTATATGTGGAATCTAATTTTTAAAACTGATGCAAATGAACTTATTTGCAGAACAGAAACAGACTCACAGGTCTTGAAGTCAAACTTACAGTTTCCAAGCGAGAAATGTGGGGGAAACAGATAAATTGGGAGTTTAGGATTGACATATACACACTACTATGTACAGAATAGATAACAGAGACCTACTGTATAGCACAGGAAACTCTGCTTAATATTCTGTAAAAACAAAAAGAACATAGACTGCTCAGCTTTCACAAATTTACACAGGTGTGTTTTAGCATTTATGCTTCCATTTTTGCTCAATGTTTATTAAGCATCAGTTACCCATATACCATTTCAGAAGTAACAGTTCTTCTCTTCTTCCCTTTCAATAGCAATTCCCATTGTCTTATTCAAACCTAAACGCATTCCTCCAAAATCAAAACTTTGGATTTAAAATTTTTTGATTTGGAGTTCCCATCGTTGCTCAGTGGAAACAAATCGGATTAGTATCCATGAAGATGTAGCTTCAATTCTTGGCCTTGCTCAGGGGGTTAAGGACCTGGCACTGCTGTGAGCTGTGGTGTAGGTCACAGACACAGCTTGGATCTGGCATTGCTGTGGCTGTTGCATAGGCCAGTGGCTACAGCTTCCTTTTGACTCATAGCCTGGGAACCTCCATACACTGCAGGTGCTGCCCTAAAAAAATAAAAATAAATAAACTTTTTTGATTATCTCTAGTTTATCCAAAGTAGGTTAATGCCAATGCTAGAGCTGGTCTACCCATATTTTAGTTAGAGGTCTACTGCCTGAAAACACTAGGGTCTGCTAAATTCTAGAGGGTCAGCTTTGGGCAAATTATTTAACATCATTGAGCCTCAGTTTTATGGTATATAAAACAGAAAGATAAAAACCATAACAATATTAATCCCTCTTTAAAAGGGAAGATAAAAATTAGTGATGTATATGTTAGGATTTTGTAAACCATAAAATATTGTGCATTTTTAGAAAGCTTTATTTAAAAGTATTTAATACAAAGAAATTAGAAAGTGATAAATTGCAGAAATTATACAAGATTTTCAATATTAACACTCATTTCTCTTCTACACAGAAAAATGAGAACATACTGACCCAGCTTTCTTCAATATGCAATATTCTTAAATATTATGTAAACTCTTTATCTACAACTCATTATTTATGCCGTGAAGTGCCCACAAACACACAGCAATTAGAAACTCTGAAAGTTCTAGTAAAATCAGGAGTCATAAAAGAGTTAACATAGGAATGAAAGCAAAGGAGAATATGATAATGTATTGGGAGATAGAACTATATTAAAATGAGCTCATTTTTATCAGAAGAAAATGCTTCTTATTTCTAAATAGATATGTGTCCTTTTACAATTACAGAAGCTGAAATATAACTGTAATCTACAACCATAAGGTAAGATTTCCATCTTTATGTGACATGAAAAATATGCCAAGTCAAGACTTACCCATAAACAAAATTGCTTTCTTCAACTTATACTTTAATGCAAGATATCAATCATGTGGTGGATTTTATTACTCAGAATTTAGCTTTGTTTTTTGACGGATTGCTTGCAGTCAGCTTGAAGTACAATTGTATATCATCCCTGTTATATACACATCTGATTGTTGGCCCCTTTTTTTATTTTAAAAGGAGTATTATAAATGGGAAGAAATACCTGGAGAGGCAGAACTAGTTTGACATCGACCCTTTTAACTCAATGGCATGGTTTTGATAACATGCCATTATACATCCACAGTAGGTCTGAGGCTGCAGGCTTTACATGAGATATCAGGGGACAGCAATGTCTCTGCTATATGAAGGACCCCTGTTTTGACATTTTTTTTTCCTCTTTCACTTGCCTCCATTTATCAAACCATTCTCGTTTTGAATAAAGAGGGAGTATTTATATCAATATAATGCAGTAACTAGACAATATATTTACAGGATGCATTTTCATATACGGCAGCAAATCCACCAACGGCATATTTTTTACAAAAATAAATCTATTATGGCCATATGAAAAACTGAAAGTAGTGAAAACTACACTGATGTAATTTGTGGTCAGGCGTTCTTACATTCTGTAAGTAGCCCCAGTTTAAAGGGAGCTACAATGACCCATATCATTCACAGCTGCCATGAATTTAGAATTTCTTGGGTGCACAAATAAATCACAGCAATACATATTAAAATGAAGATGTAGAGCCTTGAAATAAAGAGTTCACAACTAAAGTTGCCATAAAATTTGCAGTCTAGGTAGGAAAAGTATAAAGTGTTTTGAGTGTTGTCCTTTAAGGGCCAAATTGGGAATGATTATTTCCTGAAGTTCTGGCAGATATGCAATACTACAGGATTCCAGCTGCCTATGAATAAGTAGAATACTTTAAAAACCTTTTAACCTATCCGTGATGAAAAATGCATGCTGGTTTAAACTCCCTTAGACTTTAAATTAGCCACTGCAGCACATTCAGCTGCACAGCCCAGTAGTCTAAAACCACCAAAAACTAAGAAAAAAAAATAAGCTTAAAAAACCTTAACCAAGCCACTTATGAGACTTTCCTTCTCCTCAGCAAAATGCTTAATTTCCAGGGCTGCCTTAGCTGTCATACTGCTGTGTGTGATCTTTGTTATTGAAAACAAAGGACAAAAGCCTGATCCCAATACAATCAAATTTAACTTGGTATAAGTGACAAAGAACCACATTCAAATGCTTAGAAGTAGAGATACTTTTAGATAACTCATCTCTATGTAATCCCTACTTAAACATACTTACACAGATGACTCTCATTTCCATGATTTTACTTTAATATTCTTTTAACAACTCCAAAATGAAATATAAGAGCTGCTAAACGCACTTCATTATTGTTTTGAGAAATCTGGTTTAAACACTTGGGTGGTGAGGGCGTTGCGGGCTTGGTGTCTGCATGATCAAGTGTCTAGTTTTTCTTAAGCCTGAACCCTTTTAAGTGTAACTTTCAGTTACATAGAAATTTGGCTTCAAAGGGTATATTCAGATTCCCTAAAGCTGTTTTTTTTTCCCCCTCCTCTAAGTAAAAGTCAGGAAGTTAACGTCTTATCTAATTGGATAAGAAATATATTCATTCTGGTTATTTCACACTCCTTTAAAATCCTGACCTTTGTGGGAAATTAGTGCTAGTATCATATTATATAACCCAGGTTTATGATAGTGGGCACAGGATGAGGTTTCCACCACAATCTCCTCTAAGTTCCTTCTTCAGAAAAGCAGTTGCATTATTAACTCTAACATGACATTATATTCAATTTACAAAGAACACTATTTGAAATATTAGTTTGGAACTATCGCATGGTCTCATAAGGTTGCCTGGAATAAGATATAATTTAGAGATTACCAAAGTTAGAATCAGTATCTGTCACATACGAAGTGCTCAACAAATAAAAGGACTGCTATACCTTTGCTAAATACAATGAGTAGTTTAACATAAATCTCAATATTAAATCCAACTTCTGTTTAGTTTTTGTGAAAACTGTAAATAATACTATTAGTAGAATATTGATTAATATATCAAACACTGTATTAAGACTTTTCATGTATTATTTCAGCAGATGTATAAAGGATCTAACAAATGCCTGGCATTCAGAAGGAACTCAATATTGTTACTTAAGATTTGCCTACCTCATGCATTTCACAGTGTAAACTGACCTACCTAGAACTGGTTAGTTCAACTGTGAATCAGTTACACTCTGCAATGCATTAAAGATATCAGTGAGGTCCTACATGATGTAAGCTGAGTATATTTACCAATGCACATGCAATTTGATTTATCCTTTAATGCTCTGTGTTTGGCTTAAGTCTCTATAAAGACACACTTTTATAGAATTATTCTGGTAGAGGTTGGGTAGAATTATAATAATAGAAGGTATTAGCACTGTTATTCTCATCTTCTAGACGAGGAAACTCAGGCTAGGAAGGTTAGAGCTTCTTACCCAATGTCAAGGAGGTAATAAGTAGTATCAGAGCTTCAGAGTAACACTTCCTAGAACCCCTGACCCTGGGACTTAACTACCATATTATTCTGCTTCCTGTTTTTTGAATAACTAGTATAATTTAAAGGACAAAGGCAATTTTCCAGCCCCTGGAATAAGTCAAAAAAATGCCATTATTTTTAGAAATTAACTTCAGGGAGCATTAACATCTTCGTAGTCTTTGAGGATTTCCTATCTGAAGGCACATCCTAATGAAAAATACTGTTAGAACAGTATCATGATAGGCAAATACCACTTCTCCCTACCCCCATCAAGCCCGTAATAAATGTCAGAATAAATTCCAACACACTTCCACTGAGCCTAAATGCTGCCTTAGAATCCATGTCAATACCATGCTCCAGGCAGCTCCTCAGTGAGAACTAGTACATGGATGAAACTTTTTTACCATCCTGGACTTAGTCCCTCATATTTGTGTTACTAGACTAGGAGGCATTATTGACATTTATCCAACTAACTTTTGCTGTAGGTCTATTATTTCCCAAACACTGTGCTAAATGCTAAGACTACAATGCAAGCAAATGTAATACTTGCCCTCAAGGAATTCACAAGCTATGAGGAAAACAGATTGAAAAAGTAAAAATCAACCATTGTTATGCTGCTGAAATCACATACAAAAACTGTAGATGTATATATGGAGCAATGAGGGAAATGAGCCAGATATTAGTGTATAGATGGCTACAGGAAAAAATTCTAAGGGAAGGTGACATTTGAATAGGTGAGAATTGGTCAAGCAGAGACCATGAGGGCCAGTTCATCATAGGCAGAGTAAAAGTATATAGCAAGTTGCTTAAGATTATATGACAGCATGTAAGGCTGGAAAGGAAAAAAATGCCAGATTATGAAGGGTTCGACTTGCTAGAATCTGTGTTTTATACTGAAAGAGTGGGGGAGGGCATTTAAACATTTCAAACTGATACATGACAATTATCACATTTATGTTATAAAGTTCCTTGACTGTGCTGTGATAAATCCATTGGAAGGGAGCAACACTTGAATGGAGGACTTTTCTGAGGCTTGAGCTACAACAGTCTAAGTTAAAAATGGTGAACCAAAGTAATCACAGTGAAAATGGAGAGGAGAGGCTGATTAGAGAAATACTGGAGAAGTAGAATTTATAGGATTTTGAGATTAATTGAAGATGGTAGAGCATGAGAATAGGAGGAATCTATGAGGAAGCCTAGATCTCTAGCTTAGGCAAAATGATGTATGATGAGTCTATTTAATGAAAGGAGGAGGCATGTGTATAAGCAGGGTTATGAGTAGAAAATGACCAACTCATTTCAGGACAGACTGACATAGAATTAATGCTTCTATATTGAGTTGTATATACTGTGAAGTTCGAAATAAAGATGTGAAACAGAAGATAATAGATCTGGTATCTAAGTATTGGTTAAACACAAAAGTACAGAGGAACTCATCTAAAGAAAATAAGTTAGGAGCCAATGAGGTTTCCTATTTTAGATTGTAGGACAGTGTAACACAGTAGTTAAGATTGTAGGACACAGTGTAACACAGTAGTTATAATTGTGAACACTGAAGCCAGGCTGCCCACCTTCAAATAATGGTCCCAACACTTACGTTGTGTGTAATCTTGAGAAAATTGCTTGACCTCACCATGCCTTAGTTTCCTGGTATGTGAAATGCAGTTAATAGTTCTTATTCCGGGAGGTTATTTTAAAATGGTAAGACACATAAAGGCTTAAAACATGGCCTGTCGCACAGTAAGCAGGTAATAAATGATAGCTATTGCGATGATGGAGATGATTATTGAGAATGATACAGATAAAAGTACAGCTTTTCCCCACTCCTAAGAATTTCCAATATAGAATAGAAACAGAAACACAGCTATAAAATAAATAATAATACTTAATGATGGGAGAGATAGTATCAAAATAATGTTATTCTCTCAACTGCTCAGTGAATGCTGGGATGGCTAGAGATGTTGATGAGTAACTGGCAATAATGCTGTAATGTAAGTGGAACATGGCAAATTAGGGGACCATGAAGATGTACCAGTACCAGTGTAAATGCTCTAGAAAAGTGTTAGTAAAACCAAATTTATTTCCTGACAATTTTGTTTAAGGCCAGCCCCACCCATAAGCTTCATGTCTTATTTGGTACAAAAGTCTCTACCAAAGATGAAGAAAATCTCAAAAAAAAAAAAAAAGAAAGGCATGATTCCTTAAATATAGACAGACTTTCTTATAGAAGATAGTTGATATTTTTATTATGGTTTGGATGGATCAAACCACGAACACTAGGTAGATGTCATAAGGAGACAGACACACTAGAGAAAGTGTCTCAAATCTAACCTCTTCATACACATGCCTAGAGAAGGTAAGTTTGAGAAGGCAATAAATAAATGCTCTTTCAGGAGCTCCCACTGTGGTATAGTGGAAACAAATCTGACTAGTATCCATGAAGATGCAGGTTTGATCCCTGACCTTGCCCAGTGGGTCAAGAATCCAGGATTGCTATGAGCTGTGGTGTAGGTTGTGGGCACAGCTCAGATCCTGCATTACTGAGACTGTGGCATAGGCCTGCAGCTGTAGCTCCAATTCAACTCCTAGGCTAAGAGCTTCCATATGCTGTGGATATGACACTAAAAAGCAAAATAAATAAATAAATAAATGCCCTTTCACAGTCAGTATTGTAGTAAAGTTCAGGCTGGGCTTATAGGGAATTTTATTATTCAAACACCAACATATTGATGATCCCTTAAGGACCTTTCCCACCTTAAGATTCTATAATAAGGAGCAAGATGGAAGAGGAGTAAGAGGTCACTCTCACCTTCTCCCACAAACACATCAAAAAAACATATCTACATGTAAAATGACTCACACAGAACATTAACTGAATGCTGGCAGAAGGACTTAAACCTCCAAAAAGGGCAAGAAACTCTTGATGTAACTGGGTAGGACAAAAGAAAAAGAGAGAGAAGAAAGGAATCAGGATGGAACGAGCATTCCTGAGAGAGAGCTGTGAAGGAGAAAAGGAACCCACATCCTGGGAAGCCACCTAACTGATGGGAAGATCAGCTGAGTCAGAGGGAACTCAAAGTCGCCAAGAAAAGTGAAGCAGCTGGACTGAGGAGGGCAAAGCAGAGTGAAAGCCACACAGATCATCTGCACCACCAGCCTGGACATCATAGCCTGATACTCTCAGGTAGGGCCTGGGCACTGAGACTTAGGCTCTGGAGGTCAGTCCTGGGGAGAGGACTGGGCTTGGTGGTGTGGACACAGCCTAAGGGGCTAAGAAGCAGTGATCCATGGGCAGGGGAGCAGTACACCACAGGTTGGGGAGGGGAATGCCATGGCAGAGGGGGCCTGGGAGAAGATCTGAGCTGGCAGCAGAGGCAAGGTGCCATTGTTGGGAAGGGTTAGAGGAAGAGGGGTGGACAGCCACAATAAACTCCCTGCAGCAGAGTGTGGATGCCTGCAGGCTCTCAGAGGGTAGGGCAGCTCTAGTGTAGGCTACAGGATGGTAAGAAGCCTCTTGCTCATTTAGGGGAGAGTGGGTGCTTCTTGTGCAGGCTACCCGTGGCCAGGCACCTCTTGTGTGGACTAAGGGCATTGAGAGCTAAGTGCGATGAGGTTCCTCTTGCATAATCTACACATAGCAGAGACAGACCACGGCAGTCATCTCAGAGGCCAGAGGGTCATCTCAGAGGCTTGCCACCTGTGAGTGGGCTATACCTGTGACCCCAGTCACCTCAGGGGTTGGCAAAAAAATAAGAAAAGAGGGCAATGAAATCAAGCACCATACACTGTTGCTCTCACTCCCCTGGGAATACACCCTCCCTGCAGCTGCCACTGCCAAATGCTCTGGGTGGCACCCAGACACTTGGTCACTGTCCCTTCCTAAGACCCTACAACTAGGAGCAGCTGGTGCAGCACCTCCTGTGGTGGATAAGTAGAACAGGGTGCTTTTTGCATGGTCTGCAGGTGGCAGGGGCAAAACCACCTCAGTTATCTCTGACTCAAGAGGTGGACATGACCCACTGCCATTGGGGATACCTGAACAAAAATCATTTGCAGACCCAAACACCTTGGAGGGTACCACAGAGTAAGACATAATGACAGAACACCACCTATTGTTGCTCTCACTCCCCTGGGAGCACACCTGCTCTGCTGCTGCCACTGCTAAATGCTCTAGGCAGTGCCCTGACACTTGATCATTGTCCCTTTCCAGGAACCTGCAACTAGGAGCAACTTGTACAGCACCTCCTGTGCAGACTAAGAAGGATGAGATGCTTCTTACGTGGTATACAGGAGGTGGGGCAAACCACTGCAGTTATCTCTGGCTCCAAAGGTGGGAGTGGCTTGCCACCATTGGGGTCCATGAACAGATACCACTTGCAGCCTCATTCACCTCAAGGGCACCACAGAGGAGGGCATTATGACAGAACACCACTTGGTGCTCTCACACCCTGGGAACACACCCACTCTGCTGCTGCCACTGCCAAACACTCTGGGCAGTACCCACCTGCCTGATCTCTGTCACTTCCCAGTATCTTGCAACTAGGAGAAACCTGTATAGCACCTCCTATGTGGGCTAAGTGAGACAGGTTGCTTCATGCATGGTCTATAGGTGGTGGCAGCAAAACACTGCAGTTATCACTGACTTCAGAGACAGTTGTGGCCTGCTACCACTAGGGGTTCCTAAACAGGTACCGCTTGTGATTCCAATCACCTCAGAGGAGGGCATAACAATTGAACACAAGCTGTTGTTGTTCTCACACCCCTGGGAACTCACACACACTACTGATTCTACTGCCGAATTCTCTGGTCACCTTGTAGATCTGCCTAGAGCACATTACCACTTCCTGGGGCCCTGCAACTAGGAGTAGCCTGTGTCCCCTTCCTGCAGGTCCTTGCTGCTATTAAGAGCCCAACAACCAGGCACTAACTACTGGCCCTACCCATTGCCTCTTTCTCCCTGAAAACATGCTGAGAATCCTGGGGATAATAGCCTGTTCACACTGAAGAAAGAGATAGCAAACATTCAAACTGCCATGCCAAAAATAAATAGTAACCCCCCAAAAAATACAAAGGGGTACTCTTGCACAGAAGTAGCCTTACAAGTCTATAGTTTGGCTTTCTTTTTCTTACAGAAAAAGAAAAACACAAGCAAGATGAAGAAACTCAGAAACCAATCCCAGTTAAAGCAACAGGAGAATGCACCTAAAGCAGTCAATAATGAAACAGACCTCTTCAGTCTGACAGACATTGAGTTCAAAAGGGAGATAGTGAAAGTACTGAAGGAATTAAGAGAGGATAAGAACAGTAATGCAGATTCTTTTAGAAAGGAACTAGAAAATATAAAGAGGAGCCAGGAAAAACTAGAAAATTAATTTGCAGACATGAAAACTGAGCTAAAGGTAATAAAGAGCAGAATGAATAATGCAGAGGAACAAATTAGTGACTTGGAAGATAGAATTATGGAAATCACCAATCAGGACAGCAGACAGAAAACCAAATGAAAAAACATAAAAGCAATTAAAAGACTGATGGGATGATATAAAGCAGGCCAATCTACGCATAATAGAAATTCCAGAAGGAGAAGAAAAAGAAAAGAGGATTGAAAATATATTTGAAGAAATTATGGCTGAAAACTTGCCATATCTAAAGGGATACTGATATCTAGATACAGGAAGCACAGAGGTCCCCAAACAAGCTGAACCAAAAAGGACCACACCAAGACACATAATAAAAATGGCAAAAGTTAAAAGACAAAGAGCAGATTCTAAAGGCAGCAAGATAAAAATCAAAGCATTAATTATAAGGGAACCCCATAAGACTATCAGCTGATTTCTCTACAGAAACACTACAGGCCAGAGGGAGTGGCAAGATATATTTAAAGTGATGAAAGGAAAAAAATTTGCAACCTATGATACTCTATCCAGCAAGAATATCATCTAAAATAGAAGGGGAAATAAAGAATTTCTCCAAAAAACGAAAGCTAAAATAATACAAAATACTAAACCCATTCTAAAAGAAATACTGAAAGGTCTTCTCTAAATGAAAAAAGAATTAAGAAATAGGATAGAGAAAGCCACAACTTGAAAGCAATCACTTAAATAAGCCAGCATGCATATCTAAACATGAGGATATTAAAAAAAAATCAAAATCATACAATGTGGGGAAGGAAAGTAAGAAAATATAGATTCTTTTTTATTTTAATGATGTGTTTGAGCCTATATGACTATCAGGCTAAAGCAAGCAGATATAGGAAGGGGTTAACATATTTAAAAGACAGGGCAACCACAAATGAAAATTGAATATGACATTCACAAAAACTGAAAAGAAAAGCACTCAAGCATAAAATAAATGGAAACAATCCAAACAAAAAAAGAAAATAAGAAAAGGGAAACAAAGAATCAACTGGAAAACAAGATTTAAAATGGCAATAAATACACATCTATCAATAATCACCTTAAATGTCAATGGAGTACAAGCTCCAATCAAAAGACACAGAATGGCAAATTGGATTAAAAAAGCAAAAACCTTCAATCTGCTGTCTGCTGTCTACAAGAAACTCACCTTAGGACAAAGGACACATATAGATTGAAAGTGAGGGGATGGGAAAAGATATTTCATGCCAATGGACAAGACAGGAAAGCAAGAGTTGCAATACTCATATCAGACAAAACAGACTTTAAAATGAAGGCCATAAAGAAAGACAAAGAAGGACACTAATGGTTAAAGGATCCATTCAAGAAGAGGATATTACAATTGTCAATATATATGTCCCTAATATAGGAGCACCCAGATACCTCCAACAAATACTAACAGACATAAAAGGAGAAATTGACAGGAATACAATCATACTAGGAGACTTAATAACCCACTCACATCAATGGACAGATCCTCTAGACAGAAAATCAATAAGGAAACAGAGATCCTAAAGGACACAATTAGAAAAGTTAGACTTAATTGACATTTTCAGGACATTACATCCAAAAAATAAGAATATACATTCTTCTCAAGTGCACATGGAACATTCTCAAGAATTGATCACATACTGGGGCACAAAGCTAACCTTAAATTTAGGAGTATAGAAATTATTTCAAGTGTCTTCTCTGACCACAATGCCATGAAACTAGAAATCAACCACAGCAAAAGAAATGAGAAAAAAACACACTACAGGGAGACTAAACAACATGCTACTTAAAAAACCAATGGGTCAATGAGGAATTCAATAAGGAAATTAAAAAATACCTCAAGAAAAATGATAATGAAGACACAACCACTCAAAATCTATGGGATGCCACAAAAGCAGTGCTCAGAGGGAACTTCATAGCAATACAGGCCTTCCTCAAAAAAGAAGAAAAATCTCAAAATGACAACTTAACCCACCACCTAAATGAATTAGAAAAAGAAGAACAAACAAAACCTAAAGTCAGCAGAAGGAAGGAAATCATAAAAATCAAAGAGGAAATTGATTAAATGGAGATTAAAAAACAACTAAAGAAATCAATAAAACCAAGAGGTGGTTCTATGAAAAGGTAAACAAAATTGATAAGCCTCTAGCTAGACTCACCAAGAAGAGAAGAGGAAAAAAAAACCCAATTCAACCCCTAGCCTGGGAACTTCCATTTGCTGCAGGTATGGCCCCAAAAAGAAAAAAAAAGTGTATACATGACAAATGATGGAGATGGTATGGATAAAAGGGAACACTTCTACACTATTAGTAGGAATGTAAACTGGTGCAACTACCATGGAAAACATTATGGAGTTTCATCAAAAAACTAAAAATAGAACTACCATATGATCCAACAATCCCACTCCTGGGTATATAGACAAAAAATTCTATAATTCTAAAAGATACATGCACCAGCATGTTCACAGCAGCACTGTTCACAAGATCCAAGATGTGGAAATAACGTAAGTGTCCATTGACAGAGTAATGGATAAAGAAGATATGATACATACAAAATACATACATACATACATACATATATATTACGTATATAACACACACACACACTGGAACATTACTCAGCCATAAAAAAGAAGAAAATAATGACATTTGCAGCAACAGGGATGGACCTAGAGATTATCATACTAAGTGAAGTAAGTCAGAGAAAGACAAATACCATATGATATCACATATATGTGGAATCTAAAATGTGACATAAATTAACATCCACAGAACAGAAACAGAATCATAGACAAAGACAACAAACTTGTGGTTGCCAATGACAGGGAAGATGGGGGAAGGAAGGATTGGGAGTTTGGGATTAGCAGAGACAAACTAATATATACATAATGGATAAACAACAAGGACCTACTGTATAGCAAAGGGAACTATATTCAATGTACTGTGATAAACCATAACAGAAAAGAATGTGAAAAAGAATAATTACATATGTATAACTGAATCACTTTTCTGTACAGTAGAAATAAAATTTTGTAAATCAACTACACTTCAATAGAATATATTTTAAAAATAATAATAAGTAGCATTTATTGAGTAGCTCATCTGCTCCATTTATGATGTGATTATATTTTTAGCTTATTCAGAATTGTAGGTTGTAGGGCAAAGAATCAAACATAAAATTGATATGCCCGTACAACATATCTCTGCAATACCTTTTCTAAATACCTACTTTTATCTGCAATAAAAATTTATAATAAAAATTAAAAATTACTACAAAATAAGCTTAATATGTGATAAAGACAACTTAAGTTATTAAAACATTTTCATGTTGCCTTATAAACTTATTTTACTCAGTAGCACATCAGAAAAAATTTTAGCATTACCAAGCATATTTACAGTGAAGTTTTTTTCACATTAAACCTCTACTGACTTTTCTCTAGTTAATTAAAAATCTCATCAGGAGATAACCTTTACTTTGACACAATGTCTTTCAAAATATATTCTTGAAACTCTGTTTGATATATATTCTAATATCAAATAGGAAAAACTTAAAATAGAAATAAAAGGGTTGAATTAATTAGTCAACAGTGATTAATTACACTTTTATCCCAAGCGAGATTTCAATTATCTTCATTTCCTTGGCTTGATGCCATATTTTGTTTGTTTACTAAGAACTCTACCTTCTGTGAAGTTTATAAAGAATTGAAATTCTGACATGTATATAAATACATTTATTCTGATAGTAATTGGCAATGAAGTAACCATCTAGATTCTATATAATATGGCTAAGGACCTTTTTTTTAATACTACTTAACCTTTTTCTGAAATATATTTTAAAAGGATTATGACCTAAATTCTGACAACTAGTTGTTCTTTTAAATAGATATTTGATAAGTTTAAATAGATAAATTTGGAATATTTTTCCATGAGTCAGCCTAACTTAAGGCATAAAACATGTCCCCAAAATCTGATGGAATTCTTTTTGACTTGATTTTAAGTAACTATTACATAGGGGATGAAATTGCTTACTAGTTATATAAACAATAATTGGCTGAAAACTAGAAAGAATTTGTGCACAAAGATTGTTCTGCTGCTGGCTATTTAATCTTACAGCAATTAATATAATATTTAGTATTAATATGTATTGCTTAAACATTTAAAGTTTTCCCAAGTGACTTTCCTTCCCCTAAATATTTATGTTTCAGGAAGTATTTTACCTAAACATTTTAGATGGTTGTATTCTAAATTAATCTTTATTTTAATCAGTTCCTGCTTATAAATTGTGACATCACAATATTCATTTAGATTAGTCCTCTATCTTTAATGGTGATGGAATATAACATGAGGTTAAGAGCTGTTGCAAATTAAATTAATTTTATTTAAGTTTGTAAATATAGATATAAGATAAAAGTTGGGATGACATACAGTTAATCTTCTACTTAGCTACTGTCAAATCAATATGCTGTAACTACATTCATATTTTAGTTTTTCAATTTTCTGACAATTTAGTCTATTCATAAGTGTATGTATTAGTTAATCAGAGCTGCTGTAACTACTCACCACAAACTCATGACTTAAAATAAATAAATATATATATATATATATATAAATACACACACACACACACACACACACACACACACACTCTCTCTCTCTCTCTCTCTCACAGTTCTAGAGGCCAGCAGTCTAAATTCTGTGCTGCCTATTAAGGTCTGGGGGAGAATCTGTTCATGATTTTCCCTTAGCCTCTGGCTGCTGCTGGAATCCTTGGCATTTCTTGGCTTGTAGACATATCACTCCAACCTCTGCCTCCATCTTCACAGGGCTTTATCCCCTGTGACTCATAAAAATACATTTCATTGGATTTAGAGTCGGCCTGGGTTATTTAGGATGTTCTCATCTTGGGACCCATTATTATATCTGTGAAGATTCTTTCTCCAAATAAGTTTACATTCACAGATACTAGGCATTAGGGTTAAAACATATCCTTTTGGGGGGAGGGAGAGGGGCACAATTAAAATCACTACAGTATGTTTTATTACAAATTATTTTAAGTTGATTTTCAAATAAAATGAAATATCTAAGAACAAACATATTACTATGTGGTATAAAACTATTTTTACCAGGTACTTTCCCCTATGAATGCTATATATGAATCACTAACCAAATCAACTTGTCCTAATTGCTATTTCCATAGTCACACTCACTATTTTGTTTCAGATGTTTTTGAGTAAGAGTTTGCTAGTTAATCACTACATAATCATCAGTCATTTTCTAATTACTTTAAGATGTTAATGTGATCAAGATAACTTCCTCAAAAGTAACATCCTCTTTAGAAATGGAAAATATGACATTTCCATTGTTTTTATAAACCAATAAAACATTAATCTAGTACTTTTATTATTTTCAGTGATCATTTATCCCTATGTAGAGTTGAATTATCATGTAATTCTATTCAACCAGTAATATACATTTTTGACATTGATTCTTGTTATCAGCTATTTCCTGATTTCTGAAAATAGAATGTGAAATTATTATACTTCGATTGGTCAGCCACAAGAATACTCAATATATCCCTATTATAGACCAACCAAAGAGCTGAAGACAAAGTTAATAATAAAAAAAAGAATCAGTGTGGCATCCAAATAACAAATTAACCTGGCATGAAAGTTAAACTCTTGGAAAAAAAAAAAAAAACTGAGTTATGTTTTGATGCTCTACAGACAGACACCAAATTCCTTGAGCTTCAAATGTGATGCTTAGTATTCCCAAGGGTGTAGTGATATTAATGTCAAAGTAGAGGACTTTGGAGAAGCAGTACTAACCCACAGATCTAAGAAACCATATAATTTAACAGCAGCCTGAGGAAAATAAACTGACGGCGCAATATGCAAAACACATTTATTTCACAATTTTATAGGCAAATGAGCATGAATGTGAATTCATTTTTTTATGTGCCTTTTTTTTTTTGTCTTTTTAGAGCTACACCCATGGCATATGCAGGTTCCCAGGCTAGGGGTCAAATTGGAGCTGCAACTGCTGGCCTATACCACAGACATAGCAATGCTGGATCCAAGACACATCAGCAACCTACAACACAGCTCACAGCAATGCCGGATACTTAACCCTCTGAACAAGGCCAGGGATTGAACCCACATCCTCATGGATACTAATCAGGTTTGTTAATCACTGAACCATGACCAGAACTCCAGTGTGGCTTTTTTTTTCTACTACTGTTCATACTGCCTTTGGTCATTAGACCAAAAAAATTTTTTTTCAACAAAGAATTCAACAAGCCAATTAATTTATCCACACAAAACTAGGGAAATTTGACTGTTTTCAATATCACTAACAAAAGTATTGGCTGTTTTACCTTCAAAGAGTCAGACCCATTAACTGCCTAATTTAATCTTCAAGGTAAAATCACAGATTGACTTTAGTTATCAATAAAACTTTCACTAATCCATGTAAAAAATCTGAAAAAAATAAGGAATAAACTAAGCTTTTTCTAAAGAAATTTTTTTTCCAGTAAGAGTGCTCTTTATTCTGAGTTTGGGCTCACTGTTTTGATGATAAACTATCTTTTTTTCAAGGAAAAGGTGATGACAGCACTAAGTAGTTGTCTTGATGATGGTGTGAAGTTTCTTATCACCTTACTTTGTAAACAATACTCTGTGACTCTTTCGTATTTTAAAAAATTTTAAATTATATTCAAATCTAAAATATAAGAACCATTGATTTAGGTTGCAACAATTATAAAGCTAAAGGAAGCATTAAGGATTTATTACACTTACCTCCTAGAACTGGTATAAGGATTAGTGAGTTCATACCTATAATGTGCTTAGAACAATGATTGGAACATTAATAAGCACTATAAGTATTTACATTTATTATTATTATTATGAAGACTAGAAAATGTTGAAGACCACTAGTGAACCCTTGGATTTCCTGAGTGAAATGCACATTATCAAGTGTGTTTTTTCATATTTTTCTTTCTTCTTTTATTTTTCTTTATTTTTTTATTTTTTTTTGTCTTGTTGTTGTTGTTGTTGTTGTTGTTGTTGTTGCTATTTCTTGGGCCGCTCCCGCGGCATATGGAGGTTCCCAGGCTAGGGGTTGAATCGGAGCTGTAGCCACCGGCCTACGCCAGAGCCACAGCAACTCGGGATCCGAGCTGCGTCTGCGACCTACACCACAGCTCACAGCAACGCCGGATCGTTAACCCACTGAGCAAGGGCAGGGACCAAACCCGCAACCTCATGGTTCCTAGTCGGATTCGTTAACCACTGCGCCACGACGGGAACTCCCTTTTTCTTTCTTCTTTTAAAGCCCCCAGAAAAGTTTTTATGGCATGGCTATTATAATTTTTGTCTGAACATAACTAAATAATAGTCTAGGAAAAAACTTCAGAGAGATTTTTATAAGGTAATGTTGTCTACTATTTAACAAAAAAAAATTTAATGTATTAGTTAGCAAAATAACTACTTTAAAAACAATAAATATGAATGTATTAGTGTGAGTTTATGGCTCTCAAGGCAGATCCAATTTCTTGAAATAAAATATAGACTTAAAAACAGAATTGGTTCAGATATACATTAAAATGAAACAGCATAGTGCCTCTGGCTCTCTGAACTCTAATCATCTTGGCTTCTATGAGAAGATAATTGAATTTCTTATCTAAATATTGGATATTCCTTACCAACTAGCTGAAAGTCAAAATTCTTTTCTGGATAAAACTTTAAATCACCAGGTATGATCCCAGGTTAATGACTCAAAGGACCACTATAAATTATATATTAAAATAACTTTCAGATGATCTCAGTTACTTTTAAAAGTGTGGATGTGAAAATCTATATCTCAAAAATCAAGAAATGGTTAGAAAGATGATGTTTAAATTAGAATTGACTGCTTCTCAATTTCTAGCTAAGAGTCACCAAATTTTTATGACCATGAGATTATTTAACTTGGAGTAATTTATACCCTGCAATTGTTATTTTAAAATCTTAGATGATATAGTTTGGATTTTATAACTCTCAATATTCCATATATTTACATTTCCAGATGCATAAAGACAACCTGTATGAGAACAAGTGAAAGCTCTTTGTTCAGAACTAGAGTCCACCACCATCACTTACATTTGGTAGAGGTTCAAAGGCATCAAGGAATTGTGAAGCTTTCAAGTGGAAAAAAGGGAAGTGTCCAGGTATACCATGATTGGAACCTGTCAGCATGAGGAACCTGGACTCAGCTAACAGAAGTAGGGCACTCGATGCAATTGGCTAGGGCAGCAGGTTTGGTTTCCCTTGGTTAGTCAAAAGTTATAAGTGGGGCAAACATTAGAGAAGCTGGAAGTTATTGATCAAGTTTTGCTTTTGGGGACTGAGGTTATAGTTTGGCTTCCCTGCCCCACTGCTATCAAGGATGTGGATTAGAGTTCTACGTTTTTCTTATTGCTTGGCCCTCTTCTATTTGTATATTCAGTCTCTTACATATATTTATAATATACAGATACACATATATATGTTAGACCTTATAGCAGCAATAATTTTATAATAAATACATGTATATTATTTCTACTATAAGGTCTAATATTAATCTGTAGATAATCTGCTCTTTAACTATTAAAACCCTGTGATATTTATTTATATCTTACCTGCCAATTAAAATGTAATGCAACATATGAATTTTCTTAAAGTAGATCAAACTCTGCAAATATAACTCAGACATTTGCCTACAATATGTCATAAGATAAAAAGCCAAGGTTGTTAATCAGTCAGTAAATAGAGGCATACCTCAGAGACATTAAAATTCAGTTCCAGATCACCACAATAAAGCAAATGTTGCAATAAAGCAATTCACATTATTTTTTTGGCTTCCCAGTGCATATAAAAGTTATGTTTACACTATGCTGTAGCCTACTAAGTGTGAAATAGTTATTATGTCTAAAAAGCAGTGCACATATCTTAATTTAAAAATGTCTTATTGAGGAGTTCCCGTCGTGGCTCAGTGGTTAACGAATCTGACTAGGAACCATGAGGTTGCGGGTTTCATCCCTGGCCTTGCTCATTGGATTAAGGATCCAGCATTGCTGTGAGCTGTGGTGAAGGTTGCAGACGTGGCTCAGATCCCATTTGCTGTGGCTGTGGCGTAGGCCAGCAGCTACAGCTCCGATTGGACCCCTAGCTTGGGAACCTCCACATGCCACAGGAGGGGCCCTAGAAAAGACAAAAAGACAAAAAAAAAAAAAGTCTTATTGATAAAAAAAAAAAAAAATCCAAAGAATTATCTTACAGTGCAAGGTGGCCACAAACTCAATTTGTAAAAACTGCAGTATCTACAAAGCACAACAAAGCAAAGTGCAATTAAAAACTTTGTGCCTATACTTAAATATTTAAAACATGGTTCATACAGTTATCATCCAAAATAGAATGACAGTAGCTTTATTGCCCAAAATTAGTCATTCTTTGAATCTCAGTCCCCTCTGATTACGAATTCATGGGCTTAGGATAGTCTGTGATCCCAATGAGATCGCTGACCTACTGAATTCCTGGCCCTTTTTAATTTCTGCTGTTACTACCTCCAATAATCTGGCTTCAGCAGAAAAGACCTGTGTATCTTAATGAAGCTCTAAAATGTCTACTGGCTTTATCTTCTCATATTTATTTCTTAAAGATAGTCTAGGATATTTACATGTTCATCTTCTCAGCAATGAGTAAGACATTTTTTGGATTCTATTTGTGTAGTATCAAAGCTATTTTTGTTAAAAAAATAACTAAAATTTCAAAGCATTATAAATCAATAAATGCAGCAAAGGCAGAGTGGTGAAAAGTCTATATTAAAATCAGTCACATTTCAAAAGCATATCCTGAAAGCAGGAGAAAAACTTGATGAAAGTAACTTCTAAGCTAAATGTTCAACCAAAAGGCATTAAACAAACTTCCTTAGTATTAAAGTTAAACTGAGGAATAAAAGAAAAACTGAGAATTCATGTGCCTTTTTTTTCATTCTTAAAATTTTATCCTACTTACATCAAATAAATAAATAAGTAAAGCCAACTTACATCAACTTAATACACATATTTAACAATTATGCTTGGATTGTTCATAAAGATTTCATAAGATATTCAGCAAAACTAGACACCATTTCAAGTTATTTCACTGTTCACTGTTTTTACAGAATATGTATGCTAGATAAATTTTAAAGAAATCACAAAAGCAGGAGATGGGATTAAGATGGTAGAATAGAAGGACTGGAACTCAACTTCTCTCCTAAAAACAACAAAATTCACAACTAAAGACTGAGCACTCTTCCCCCAAATGGACTGGAAACCTTAAGAAAGATATCCTACTCCATAAGAAAAAGAAAAGGACACATCAAGAGGTAGGAGGGGTGATTTCATGATATAAACAACCCCATACCTCCTGGGTGGGAACCTCCACAGACTGGAAACTTAACTGGTTCACAGAGACTCACCTACAGGAGTGAGAGTTCTGAGCCACACATCAAACTCTCACATGTGGGGATCTGGCACTGGGAGAAAGAGCACCAGAGCAGTGGGCATTGAAGGCCAGTGGGGCTTGTGTGCAGGAGTTCCACAGGACTGGGGGAAATGGAGACCCCATTCTTAAAAGGCACACACAGACTTTCACATGCACTGGGTCCCAGGGCAAAGCAAAGTCTCCATGTGAATCCAGGTCAAACCTGACTGAAGTACTTGGAGGACATTCTGGGATAACAGGGGTGAACATGGCTTATTGTGAGGGAAGGACATTGAAAGCAAAGCTCTCAGGAATATTCAGCAGCGGCCTTTCTCTGGAGGTGGCCATTTTGGGAAAATCTGGCCCCACCCGTCAGCCAGCTACTGAGAAGCTCCAGGGCAAACAACAAGCCAAGTGGGATCATAGCCCCACCCCTCAGTAAACAGGCTACCTAAAGACCCCTCAGGCACACAGATGCCTCTAATCCCATCCAGAGACTAAGCCCCACCCACCAGAGGGATTAGAATCGGCCCCACCTACCAGGGGGCAGGCATCAGCCCCTCCCATCAGGAAGCCTACAGCAAGCCCCCATACTGACTTCAGCCACAAGGCGGCAGACACAAGAAGTAAGAGAGGCTACAACACTATTATCTGTAAAAAGGACACCATGCCAAAAACCTATAAAAATGAAAACACAGAGAACTCTAACTCAGATGAGGGAGAAAGGAAAAACCCCCAAAAAACAGCTAAGTGAGGAGGAGACTCTTAGCCTCCAGGAAAAAGACTTTAGACGGATGATGCTGAAGATGATGCAAGACATTGGAAAGAAACTGGAGGCAAAGATGGATAACTTACAGGAAACACTGAGCAAAGAGATACAAGATAGAAAACTTAAGCAAGAAGAGATGCAAAATACAATAACTGAAATAAAAAATTCACTAGAAGAAGCTAACAGCAGAATACAGGAGGCAGAAGAACGAAAAAGCAAGGTGGAGGACAGATTGGTGGAAATTAAGGATGCAGAACAGAAAAGAGAAAAAAGATTGAAAACAAATGAAGAGAGTCTCAGAGAACTCTGGGACAATGTTAAATGCACCAACATCCATATTATAGGGGTTCCAGAAGGAGAAGAAAGAGAGAAGGGGACAGAAAAAATATTCCAAGAGATAATAGCCGAAAACTTCCCTAACAAGGGAAAGGAACCACTCACCACTCACTCAAATCCAGGAAGCACAACGAAAACCATATAAAATAAACCCAAGGAGGAATACCCCAAGACACATACTAATCAAACTTATCAAAATTAAAGACAAAGAGAAAATCTTGAAAGCAGCTAGGGAAAAGAAACAAGTAACATACAAGGGAACCCGGAAAAGGTTATTAGCGGATTTTTCAAAAGAAAATCTGCAGGCCAGAAATCAAAACCTTCATAGATAAGCAAAAGTTGAGAGAATTCCGCAACACTAAACCAGTCTTACAACAAATGCTAAAGGAACTTCTCTAGGCAGAAAAGAACAAGAGAAGAAGGGAAAAAAAAAAAGAGCATCAAAAACAAATCCAAAGCAGTTAATAAAATGGTAATAAGAACATACATATCAATAATTATCTTTAATGTTAATGGACTAAACACCCCAACCAAAAGACATGGACTGGCTGAATGGATACAAAAACAAGACCCATATATATGCTGTCTTCAAGAGACCCACTTCACTTCTAGGGACACATACAAATTGAAAGTGAGAGGATGGAAGATAATATTTCATGCAAACGGGGATCAAAAGAAAGCTGGAGTAGCAATACTCATATCAGACAAAATAGACTTTAAAATGAAGAATATTTTAAGGAACAAAGAAGGACATTACATAATGATCAAAGGATCAATCCAAGAAGAAGCTATAACAATTTTAAATATCTACACACCCAACACAGGTTCACCACAATATATAAGGCAACTGCTAACAACCTTAAAAGGAGAAATCAACAATAACACAATCATAGTGGGGGACTTTAACACCCCACTTACAGCAATGGACAGATCAACCAGACAGAAAATCAATAAGGAAACACAGGCCCTGAATGAAGCGTTAGACCAGATGGACTTAATAGATATTTACGGGACATTCCATCCAAAAGTAACAGAATACACATTCTTCTCAAGTGCATGTGGAATATTCTCTAACATTGATCACATCCTGGGCTACAAATCAAACTTCAGAAACTTTAAGAAAATTGAAATCATATCAAGCATCTTTTCCAACCACAACACTATATGACTGGAAATCAACAACAAGAAAAATACTGCAAAAAAGCACAAACACATGGAGACTCATCAACATGCTACTAAACAACCAATGGATCACTGAAGAAATCAAAGAGGAAATTTAAAAATAACTAGAGGCAAATGACACCAAAGATATGACACTCCAAAACCTATGGGATGCAACAAAAGCTATTCTAAGAAGAAAGGTTATAGCAATACAAGCCCACCTCAGGAAACAAGAAAAAGCTCAATTAAACAAGCTAACTTTACATCTAAAGCAGCTCAAGAGAGAAGAACAGACAAGACCTAAAGTTAGTAGAAGGAAAGAAATCATAAAGATCAGAACAGAAATCAATGAAATAGAAACAAAGAAAACCATAGAAAAGATCAATGAAACGAAAAGCTGGTTCTTTGAAAAGATCAACAAAATTGATAAACCCCTAGCCAGCCTTATCAAGCAAAAAAGAGAGAGGACTCAAATCAATAACATTAGAAATGAAAAGGGAGAAGTAACAACGAACATCACAGAAATACAAAGGAACATAAGGGACTACTATACACAACTATATGCCAATAAAATGGAAAACCTCGAAGAAATGGACAAATTCTTAGAAAAATACAATCTTCCAAGACTAAACCAAGATGAAGTAGAAAAGATGAATGGACCCATCACAAGAACTGAAATGGAAACTATGATTAAAAAACTTCCATCAAACAAAAGTCCAGGACCAGATGGCTTCACTGACTAATTCTATCAAACATTTAGAAATGAGATAACAACTCTCCTTCTAAAACTATTCCAAAAAATTGCAGAGGAAAGGATACTCCCAAACTCATTCTATGAGGCCACTGTCACCCTGGTACCAAAACCAGACAAACACTCTACAAAAAAAGAAAACTACAGGCCAATTTCACTGATGGACATCGATGCAAAAATCTTCAACATAATACTAGCAAACTGCATCCAACAATACATTAAAAGGATTGAACATCATGATCAAGTGGGATTTATCCCAGGGATGCAGAGGTTCTTCAATATCCACAAATCCATCAGTGTGATACACCACATTAACAAACTGAAGAATAATAACCACATGATCCTCCCAATAGATGCAGAAAAAGCCTTTGACAAAATCCAACACCCATTTCTGATAAAAACCCTTCAGAAAGTGAGCATTATGGGAACCTACCTGAACATGATAAAGGCCATATATGACAAACCCAAAGCGAACATCATTCTCAATGGTGAAAAGCTGAAAGAATTCCCACTGAGATCAGGAACAAGACAAGGATGTCCACTCTCACAACTACTCCTCAACATAGTTCTGGAAGTCCTAGCCACAGCAATCAGAGAAGTAAAAGAAATAAAAGGAATCCACATTGGAAAGGAAGAAGTAAAACTATCCCTATTTGCACATGACATGATACTATACCTAGAGAATCCTAAAGACTACCAGAAGACTGTTAGAGCTTATCCAAAAATTTGGCAAAGTTTCAGGATACAAAATCAATACACAGAAATTGATGGCATTTCTACAAACTAACAATCAAAGAGCAGAAAAGGAATTTAGGGAGGCAATCCCATTTACCATCATATCCAAAAGAATAAAATATCTAAGAGTAAACCTACCTAAAGAGACGAAAGACCTGTACTCTGAAAACTACAAGCCACTGATGAAAGAAATCAAAGATGACACAAATAGATGGAAAGATATACCATGCTTGTGGATTGGAAGAGTTAATATTATCAAAATGACTATACTACCTAAGGCAATCTACAGATTCAATGCAATCCCCATCAAATTACAAAGGACATTTTTCACAGAACTCCAACAAAATATTTTAAAGTTTGTTCGGAAGCTCAAAAGACCCAGACTAGCCAAAGACATCCTGACAAAGAAAAATAGACCTGGAGGAATCAGGCTCCCGGACTTCAGACTATACTACAAAGCAACAATCATCAAAACTGTGTGGTACTGCCACAAAGATAGACATAGAGATCAGTAGAACAGTATAGAAAACCCAGATTTAAACCCCCACACCTACAGCCAACTAATCTATGACAAAGGAGGCAAGAATATACAATGGAGAAAGGACAGCTTGTTCAATAAGTGGTTCTGGGAAAACTGGACAGCCACATGGAAAAGAATGAAATTAGAATACTCCCTAACACCATAGACAAATATAAACTCCAAATGGATTAAAGACCTAGATATAAGACCAGACACTATCAAACTCTTAGAGGAAAACACAGGCCAAACACTCTCTGACATAAACAACAGCAACTTCTTCTCAGATCCACCTATCAGAGTATTGACAACAAAAAGAAAAATAAACAAATGGGACCTAATCAAACTTCAAAGTTTCTGCACAGCAAAGGAAACCTTAAACAAAATGAAAAGACAACCCAAAGAATGGGAGAAAATCTTTGCAAGTGAATCGACTGACAAGGGATTAATCTCCAAAATTCATAAACACCTTCTGCAGCTTCATACCAAAAAAACAAACGACTCCATCATAAATGGGCAGAAGATCTAAATAGACAATTCTCCAAAGAAGACATACAGATGGCCAAGAAACACATGAAAAGATGTTCAACATCAGTCATTATCAGAGAAATACAAATCAAAACCACTCTGAGGTACCACCTTACACCAGCCAGAATGGCCATCATCCAAAAGTCTACAAACAGTAAGTGCTGGGGAGGGTGTGGAGAAAATGCAACCCTAGTACAATGTTGGTGGGATTGTAAATTTGTGCAACCACTGTGGAAAGCAGTAGGGAGATTCCTCAGAAAACTAAACATAGAACTACCATTTGATCCAGCAATCCCACACCTGGGCATCTATTCAGAGAAAACCATGACTCACAAAGACACATGTAGTCCAATGTTCATTGCAGCACTAGTTACCATAGCCAAGTCATGGAAACAACCTAATGTCCATCAACAGAGGAGTGGATCAAGAAGAAGTGGTACATATACACAATGGAATATTACTCAGCCATTAAAAAGAATGAAATACCAGCATTTTTTGCAACATGGATGGACCTAGAAACTATCATGCTAAATGAAGTCAGCCATACAATGAGACACCAACATCAAATGCTTTCACTGACATGTGGAATCTGAAAAAATGATAGACAGAACTTCTTTGCAGAACAGATGCTGACTCATAGACACTGAAAAACTTATGTCTCTGGAGGATACAGTTTGGGGGTGGGGGGATCTGCTTGGACTGTGGGATGGAAATCCTGTGAAATCAGATTGTTATGATCATTATACAACTACAGATGTGATAAATTCATTTCAGTAATTAAAACAAAAGAAATCACAGAAGCAAAAAACTTTTTTGGGGGGGGCTTTTGTTTTACTTTTCTGTTTGATATACATGAAGTACTAGATATCATTTACCAATTAATTATCTATGGATTTTAATACATCTTGTACCTTTGTGCTTAGGTTGCTTAAAATACTTAAATACTTATCAAAAGAATGTTGCAAAGATAATGGCAGCAAACAACAGATAACTTTAAAAAAATGGAATATAAAGAATTTCTGCCCATCTCTTGATGAAACTGGAGCACAGCTTCATCTAAAGGAACATTTCTGCAGGCTATAGTCAAAGGTATGCACACTGAGATGGTACACTGTGCAAGTACATATGGTTCAAAATGTAATATTGAAAGCTTGGGTTAAATCTATTTCACTTGCATTCATTTATTAAGGTCATTTTAAGACATGCATGGCCTATAAGCAGCACATAGCCAAAACAATAAGGTGTTTGGTCCAGTTGTCTTCCAGGAACTTAGAGTCACTGATGTCCAGTACAGGCTGAACAGAGAGTCAGCTATGTCTAGTTTTAGCTAAGCTGGTTAAGACTAGATAGGACCACCAATGTTACAACCAGACATGCACAGGTGTTCGCTCAGTTAATTTTTTAATTTACAGAGACCTATGATTCTATAACAATTCTACAGTTATAGTGCAATAATGATTATAGCACTTTCTTTCCAATCACATTTGTCCACCTTCCCCATCCCTCAGACCACAACCTACTTCTTTATTTATTCCTTATACCACACATACCAGAAGTGTCTTGTTTCAAGGAGGCAAATTTGAAACTTATTCTCCCATCTCATCACTTGGCTGCCTTGCAAATTAACCCTCTCTTGCTGCAAACCATGGGGTCTGAGCATTTCGGCATGCTGTCCCTCAAGCAAAATAAACTTGCTTTAACAATATCCATGGGTATCTATTTTTACAACTGTCATGTAAGTTCTCCAAACCTTAAAGTACTCACAATAACTTACCTTTGATAGGAAAAAAATTTCTCTCATATCTCACACCAGAACAACAAATATGTAGGCTGTTTGCTTTGATATAGAAGCAGTTTTAATGCAAGTCCTTGTGAAGACACATATAGAAAAAGCACTATGCATAAAAATTCCACATCCCCTTATAGGCTGCCTCAAGATGAATATAACTCTCAACAAAGTGCTTATAGAGGGAACATACCCAGTTACACACACATGCATACATTCTTTTTTCTCACATTCTCATGCTCCATCATAAGAGATGAGACAGTTCCCAGTGCTACACAGCAGGATCTCATTGCTAATCCATTTCAAAGGCAACAGTCTGCATCTATTAACCCCAAGTTTCCAATCCATCCCACTCCCTCCCCCTCCGCCTTGGTAACCACAAATCTGTTCTCCAAGTCCATGAATTTCTTTTCTGTGGAAAGGTTCATTTGTGCCATATATTACATTCCAGATATAAGTGAAATCTTATGGTATTTGTCTTTCTCTTTCTGATTTACTCTAGTTCCATCCATGTTGTAGCAAATACCATTATTTGTTCTTTTTTATGGCTGAGTATTCCATTACATATATATTACATATATGTGTAATATATATATTAATATATAATATATTAATATATAATACAATATATAAAGTATACATATAATATTGATATATATTACATATATTACATATATATAATATATATGTATAATATACATATATGTTACATTACATACACACACACACACACACACACACACAAACACCAAATCTTCTTCCTTTCTCTGTCAATTGGCATTTGGGTTGGTTCCATGTCTTGGCTATTGTGAATAGTGCTGCAATGAACATGTGGGTGCATGCGTCTTTTTCAAGGAAAGTTTTGTCCAGATAAATGTCCAAGAGTGGGATTGCTGGGTCATATGGTAGTTCTATATATAGTTTTCTAAGGTAGCTCCATACTTTTTTCCATGGAGGTTATACCAATTTACATTCCAACCCACAGTGCAGGAGAGTTCCCTTTTCTCTACACTCTCTACAGCATTTGTTATTTGTGGACTTATTAATGATGGCCATTCTGACTGGTGTGAAGTGATGCCTCATAGTAGTTTTGATTTGCAATACTCTAATAATTAGTGATGTTGAGCATTTTTTAATGTGCCTGTTAGCCATCTTTGGAGAAATGTCCATTCAGGTCTTTTGGCCATTTTTCAATTGGGTTGTTGGCATTTTTGCTGTTGAGGTGTATATGTTGTTTGTATATTTTAGAGATTAAGTCCTTGTCAGTTGCATCATTTGAAACTATTTTCTTCCATTCTGTAAATTGTCTTTTTGCTTTTTTTATGGTTTCCTTTGCTGTGCAAAAGCTTGTCAATTTGATTAGGTCCCATTGGTTTGTTTTTGCTTTTATTTCTGTTATCTTGGGAGACTGACCTGAGAAAACATTTATAAGGTTGATATCAGAGAATGTTTTGCCTATGCTCTCTTCTAAGAGTTTAAAGGTGTCTTGCTTTACATTTAAATCTTTAAGCCATTTTGAATTTATTTTTGTGTATGGCATGAAGGTGTTTGCCAGTTTCATTGATTTACATGTGGCTGTCCAGTTTTCCCACCACCACTTACTGAAAAGACTGTCTTTTTCACATTTTATATTCTTGCCTCCTTTGTCAAAGGTTAATTAACCACAGGTGTCTGGGTTGATTTCTGGGTCCTCTATTCTGTTCCATTGATCTGTATGTCTGCTTTGGTACCAGTACCACACTGTCTTGATTACTGTGGTTTTGTAATATTGCTTGAAGTCTGGAAGAGTGATGCCTCCTGCTTGGTTTTTGTTCCTCAGGATTGCTTTGGAAATTCTGGGTCTTTTATAGTTCCATATAAATTTTCAGATTATTTGTTCTAGTTCTATGAAAAATGTCATGGTCAATTTGATACAGATTGCATTGAATCTGTAGATTGCTTTGGGTAGTATGGCCATTTTTACAATATTAATTTTTCCAACCATGGAGCATGGAATATCTTTCCATTTCTTTGAATTCCCTTTAATTTCCTTGATTAATGTTTTATAGTTCTCAGTATATAAGTCTTTTACTTCCTTGGTCAGGTGTATTCCCAGGTATTTGATTTTTTGGGGTGCAATTTTAAAAGGTATTGTATTTTTGTATTCCTTTTCTAATATTTCATTTTTAGTGTACAGAAATGCAACTGATTTCAGATTGTTAGTCTTATATCCTGCTACTTTGCTTAATTTGTTGATCAGTTCAAGTATTTTTTTCGTTAGATGAAGAACAAGACAAGGATGCCCACACTCTCACCACACTTATTCAATACAGTATTGGAAGTCCTAGGCACAGCAATCAAAAAAGAAAAATAAATAAAGGGCATCCAAATTGGAAAGGAAGAAGTAAAACTGTCTTTCTTTGCATATGACATGATATTTTAAATAGAAAACACTGTAGAACTATGAACTTTGTAAAGTTGCAGGATATAAAATTAATAAACAAGATAATTTGCATTTCTCTACACTAATAACAAACTGTCAGAAAGATAAATTAAGAAAACAATTCCTTTTACAATTGCATCAAAAGGAATAAAACATCTGGAAATAAATTTAACCAAGAAGGAAAAAGACATTTACTCAAAAAATTGAAAGACATTGATTAAAGAAATTAAGGAAGACACAAACAAAAGTAAAACTATTTCAATATTCATGGACTAGAAGAATTAATACTGTTAAAAACCCCATAGTACCTGAAGCAATTTACAGATTCAGTACAAACTCTATCAAAATTCCAATGGCATTTTCAAAAAAAAAATAGAACAATTTGAAAAATTTTATGGAACCACAAAATACCTTGAATAGCCAGAGCAATCTTGAAAAAGAACAAAACTGAAGACATCATGTTCTATGATTTCAAACTACATGACAAAATTATATTACTCAAAACTATATGTTATTGTCATAAAAACAGGCACAAAGATCAATGAAACAAAATAGAAAGCCCAGAAGTAAGCACAAATATATATATTCAATTAATGTATAGGAAAGGGAGCCAAAAATATACAATGGAGAAAGGACAGTATCTTAAATAAACAATGTTTGGCAAACTGGACAATCATATAAAAAGACTGAAACTGGACCACTATCTTTGGCCATATACAAGAATTGACTTAAAATGGATTAAAGACTTTAAGATCTGGAACCATAAAACTCCTAGAAGAAAATAGGCCATAAGCTCCTTGACATCAATCTTGGTGATTTTTTAATTTGATACCAAATTCAAAGGCAACAAAAGCAAAAATAAACAATTGGTACTACCTCAAACTAAAAGGTTTCTGCACAGCTAAGGAGACCATTAACAAAATGAAAAGGAAACTAATGGAATGGAAAAAAAATGCAAATCATATATCTGATAAAGGATTAATATCCAAAATATATTAAAAATATATGATTTAATAGCAAAAAAAGACAAAAAACTTGATCAAGAAATGAGCAGAGGATCTGAATAGACATTTTTCCAAAGCAGACATAGATATGACCGAGAGGTACATGAAAATGTGCTCAATATCACTAACCATCAGGTAAATTAAAATTAAAATGAGGTATTACTTCACATTTTTTTCTCAAAATCTTAATAACATGATCATGAGGATATAGAGAAAAGAGAACACTTATGGTCTGTTGCTGGGAATATAAACTGGTACAGCTACTATGGAAAAGAGTATGGAGGTTCCTCCCAAAATTAGAAATAGAACTGCCATATGACCCATCAATTCTACTTCTGGATATTCATCCAAAGGAAACAAAACACTGACATGGAAAGTTAAATGCACCCCCATGTTCACTGCACCATTATTTACTATAGCGAAGGCATGGAAGCAAACTAGATGTCCATCAATGGGTGAGTGGACAAAGAAAATACAGAATGTATATAAAGGAATATTATTCAGCAGTAAGAAAGAAGGAAATCTTGACATTTGCAACAATACAGAGAGAACTTAAGGGCATTATGTTAAGTGAAATAAGTCAGACAGTGAAAGATGGATACCATAGGATCTCACACACATGTAAAATCTAAAAAACAAAGAAAAAACAATTTAAAAAATCAATGTATAGATACAGAGAAGAGACTGATGTTTGTCAGTCCCGGGGAGGGTGTGGGTGGAATGGATGAACTAGATGAAGGGCATCCAAAGTAAAACTTCCAATTATAAATTAAGTCATGGGATGTCATGTACACTGTGGCAACTATAGTTAATTATATGTTATATGCATAAATTGTATTATTATACATGAATTTATGGCACGTCACAGCTATTACTTTTTTTTTTTTACAAAAATGCAGGTTGTTACAACCCTGAATTGACAGATGATGGTTAGCATTTTTAGCAATAAAGTATGTCTTAATTAAGGTATATACATAGGGTTTTTTAAGACATAATACAATTGCACACTTAATAGACTACAGTATAATTTTTATATGCACTGGGAAATCAAAAAAATTATGAGACTCACTTTATTGCAAATGTTTACTGTATCAGAGTGGTCTAGAATTTAACCCAAAATATTTCCAAGGTATGCCTGTATTGGATACTTCAAAGTTAATAAAGAGTAGATTTTAAAAATTCTAATTATAAGAAATTAAATATATATGGTAATGGATGCCAACTAGACTTGCTGCAATAATTGTTTTACAATACATAACATATCAAATCATTCTTTGTACACCAGAAACTATTATATGTAAATTAAATCAAAATTTAAAAAATCTAATTGACATTAGCCAAATGATAAAGTAGCTGGGAAAAAGTGATAAAATTTCAAAACCTATAAGAAGTAACAACAAAAAACTTACTAAAGCAAGATAAAATGTCTTGTTAAAACAAGAGCTGAATAAATGGAAAAACAAATCAGGCCTGAATGTAACATTAAAAAAAAGGAAAAGAAAGAATGAAAAGGAAAAAATCAGAGAAATTTCCAAATATAAACTAAATAGTCTATTCCCTTAACATTAAACACAAAAACCTTATGGGAAAAAAATAGAAATTCAAATAAAAGTAACATATAAAAAAATTTGTGGGGCAATATGAATAACAAATGTATAAATTTCAGAATGAGACAGACAAAAGTTGGGAGGCTGGTTAATTTCCGCCTCCTTCTCCAACTTCAGCCTTGACTGTTTAGGTATCCAATATTCATAAAGTCAAGCTGCCTCTCAGTCATTGCATTGTTAGAATGCTGTCTTTGTGTGATTCTTTACTTAATGAAACAAGTTCAGCAATGGCCTCATCAAAAGCTTCCTTAACAGACTAAGTGTCTATTAACAAATGAATATATAAAGAAAATGTGGTGTACATATACAATGGACACTGACAGTATTTATTCAGTCATTAAAAAGAAGGAAAGCCTACCATTTGCAACAATATGGATGAACCTTGAGGACATTATGCTGAATGAAATAAGTCAGGCAGAGAATGAAAAATGCCTTAATGATCTCACTTACAAGAGAAATCTAAAACAAACTCATAGAAACAGGGTCATACTTGTGATTGCTGGGGGTGGGGGTGGAGGGGAGAATAATTGGGTGAAGGTGGTCAAATGGTACAAATTTCCAGTTATAATATAATGAACTTCTGGGGTATAATGTACATGATGACTGTAGGTAACAATATTGTATTGTATATTTGAAAGTTTCTCAGAGAGTAAATCTTAAAAGTTCTCACCATCACCACAATGAAAAAAAATGTGTTAATTATGTGAGGTGATGGATTAGTTCAACTTATTGTGGTAATCATTTTATAACATATATTTTTTTCTAACTTTCTGGTGTACATCTTAACAATTATATAGTGTTATATGTCAATTATATTTCATTAAAATTGGAGAGAAAAATGCTCTCTTTGCAAGAGATCAGGCTTTCTCCAGGAGGTTTAGAATTGCACAATATAACATAGAGAACTTATAGTCCAGATCCAATAAATAGGATGTTTTTGGTTGTGTTTTCCCTTTCTAACTCATAAAGCTTCTTGGTAGGCTTGCTGTGACTGGTCTATAATCCTTTCTTGTCATAACCAGCAGCAACCTGAACCAAGTAACAGTAGTAGTCTCCTTTTATTTTTGTTTTCTTTTTTCTTTTTTTGGCCACGCATGTGGTATATGGAAGTTCCTGGGCCAGGAATTGAACCCTAGCCACAGCACTGACTTGAGCCACTGCAGTGACAACACCAGATCCTTCACTTGCTGTGCCACAAGAGAACTTCTCATTTTTAAGTAAAAGGACTTACTCTGCATTTATGAAGCAAAGCACTGGGAATCAAGCATTTTTTTTCCCAAAAAGATAGTACATCATTTTCAGATATCTCTGAGATCACTTTCAATATCCTCTGTATCCTCAAGCCATTGGCACCTTCCATCATCTTCTCAATACTTGTGATGACCCTCGAAGATGACCCCTCCTAAAATATTTTCATAAGCAACTAGGAGATGATTAATTCAGCTTCTTGCTGAATTACAGATCTCATGCAGGCTGCCACATCAACATATCACTTAGATTTCATGTCCAGTTTGGCTTCTGCACCAGCATGTTTTTATTTATGACTGAAGTTTCTGCTGCAAGTGGGTGGTGGTGGATGGAGAGGGGTTCTGGTGTCTCTCAGCAATGGCAGTAGTGAGGCTGAAACTCTCCCTGGATCTCACAACTCACAGGCTCTATCTTCAATTTGTGGCAAAATGAATATGAAAAATAAATTAGTCGTAACATGTCCTCATCCTTAAATTCATTGTAACAGCTTATTTTTCCTTGCAGAAGAGAGTTCCAAACTGATCTAATGAACTCCTGTAGAAATTTCAGCTACAAAACAATAAAGGTTTATCTCATCACCAACCTCTTAAGTAAAATTTTCTCCAGTCTTTCACGGAGTTTGGAAGAGTCTTTACTTATTCAGGTGGCTGCCTGTATTCGTATTCGACTGCCTTGGGTCTCTCTACTTCCTTCTAAATCACTGTTTCCACAAGTACTGTATTTGAATAGAAATCAGCCTCTTCACCACCTACATTTTTCTTTTAAAACATCATTGAAAGCTCCATAGTTCCAAAAAAGTTGTAAATAATAAAATAAAGGTTTCATATAGTCAGTGTTGCTATAATTAACTACATGGCCTAATTTTTAAATTGTTTTATGTGGACAAAGAATGTTGCCTGTCCTATCAGTAAACAATGGATATTGTAGCCATCAAACCTTTGGCCACTGCAGCAGCCCCCATACCCTGAGGGGATTCAGGTTGGAGAAATCAGTATTGTGACCCTAGATAGTTAAGGTGCATATTCAAAAGAATAATTTCAATGAGCTTGGACTCTTACATCTTCTCACACACAGAAAAGGCTAAATTCAAGAACTTGAGACATCTCATTTTTCTTTAACTGTTTGATGTTTTGGCTATCTGGTTTTTTTTTGTTGCTGTTTTGTTTTATTTTTCAAATGTCTTATATATCCTGGTTCCTCCCTTACCTCTCTGGAACAGTCACTCAGGGCTACCCAAGAGCCTCTCCCCTACGCTTAAGTCCTCAGTAAGTCCAACAAATAAAACAGAGTTCTCAACTTTTAGGTTATGCTTTTTCTTTTCAGTCAGTGTAATTAATGTAAACATTTCAGAAAATGAATGCTTTTCTCAAAAGTAACATGCAGTATGGCGTACTACCCTATGTTAGAAGAACTGACAAAAGCTTCTCTTTTCAGAATATGTATTTTGAAGATGATAATTTAGCAAAATGTGGCATAAAATGAGATTAACATATAATCTACAATTTTATACATTAAAAAGTCCAAAAATAAAAATTTTACAACTTTTTTAATCTCTTCATAATAAAGCCAACTGCATTGAACAATTCAAGTCAGACATTAAAAGGACAAAAAATCAGAGTCAATTTAGATGTCAAAAGAATCATATTATAAAACATAATGAGCCTCAAGTAGAGCCATTTCATTGAATTATATTGTAGTATTCCAGGTCCTTAAAATAAGTAAAATCATATGTATTTTCATATAAAAAGATATCACATACCCATCCACTAAGTTATAGTTTTCCATCATGATGATGGATTGATGTTAATCCCTTTATCCTCTTTTGAGAGTTAAATCTACAATTGTCAAAAAGATAAAAGGTTAACTATGCTGGACTTCTAAGTAATACCAGTAATCTGTTCTCCAAGATGGCCTGAGGACTTAAAGTTCCTTCAGTTTGACTAAATTGTAAACAGGTTTTTATCAGACTTCAAGCTCCAGATCTCCCTTTTTCTAGAGCAAATGTTTTAGAAAGCCTTCAATTGTAAATTATTTCTCTGTCCCTGTGAGATATAAATCTTCTCCTAGACTTGTGCCCATGTTACAACACAGAAATGTCTTTCTCAGGACCTGGGAGCCATCTCTTTAAAAGGTAATTATCAAAGTTGGGGACGCTATCTCCCAGTCTTTATGCAAAGGTAGAAGCACACACAGACAGCCTAACACACTGACCAACCACCCCTGAAGTCCTACAGTACTTTTACATTAGCCCAACCCCGGGCTTAAAAATCCTCTGGCCTTTTTGTTCCCCAGATTCAAGTTTAATCTTTTTACCCTAGTGCCTTGAATAACATCTTTCTTTCCTGTTTAACTCTGTCCAGTACAATTTTTCCTTGACACTATGTATAGAATTTTTCACCTTATCCAACAAACATACTCATTAATTGCCAACTATTTGCAAGTTCCTAACTTAAGTGCTATCAAAACATGCTTCCTCTTGGAGATTTAATTTGAGTGTAAATATAGAGTGTCCTAATCAAAACTTCAATTTAGGGCAAGTTTGTCTCCAGTGTTCTTAGGTTCTTTTTTTTATTACCTATTCTAACTAAAAGGAGTGTATTTTTCCTACTTCCATTTACTTCAGAAAAACACAGGGAGTTGCAGAATGATGAAAAAAAAAGTCCATCTCCTCTACTAAACTCATTTGTTTTCTTGGAAGTTTTATGATTTTAGGTTTTATATTTAGGTCTATAATCCACTTTGTATTAACAGTTTATATAATACCAGCTATAGATCAGAGTTCATGTTTTTTGCTTTGCTTTGCTTTTGGCATATAGATATCCAATTATTCCAGTCTATGTCTTGAAAACAGTGATCCTTTCTCCAGTTAACTGCCTTTGCATTTTTGTCAAATATCAGTTTTTCACATACATGTGTATATTTCTGAACTCCTTTTCTATTCCATTGATTTATTTGTTTAACTTGATGCCAATACCACTCTGTCCTGATTATTATAGATTTATAATAAACCTTGATATCAGGTAGTATTAGGCATTCAATTTTTCTCTTTGTTAAGCATCTTTAAATTGGAAGACTGCATGTGGTTCTGTAAGCAAATACGACAAAGGACATCCAGAGAAAGAGAACCAAGCATGGCTTACTTGAAATAAGAGAAAACATTTTTGGCTTAAGCTATTTTGTGAGCTAAGCCTAGCCACAACAATGCTTGTCCTTGAATAGGTCTCAGCAACAATGACCTTAAGGGAATAAAAGAGTGAAGAAGTATTGCCTGTTATCAAACTAGAGAAGTAACAATAGCTAAGGTAATAAAGTTGTAAAGACTCCCCGCTCTCAGAGTCCCCTTGTGGCTTGGTGGGTTAAGTATACAGTGTTGTCACTGCAGTGGCTTGTGCCATCACTATGGCATGGGTTTGATCCCTGGCCTTGGAACTTCTGCATGCCATGGATGTGGCCAAAAATGTGATAAAAAAGACCCCTTGTTCTGTTTCAAAAATAAAGATTAACTTGAAGTGCTAAACCACCAGGTAAACTGGAACATAGGGGATGATGATGTTGACCTACTCTGACCCTCATGACCTCAATCAACTAAAGCTGGACTCTGAATATGAGCCCCTTCACAAATATGCATATACCCCTAGCTTAAAACTTCCCCAAATTTGATGTTCAGGGAGACACTGCTTTGGGAGAGATTCCCAGTGTTTTCTTTATTTGCTGCACATAATACCTCCATCTTTTGATCTTTAACTGGTTGTGTCTTTTCGCTTTACTCTCACCAAGAGATTATTTTAAAAATGCAATTATTCTCATGTATTGATCTTCCTGCAAACATGATATATGTATTTACTAGCTTAAATATGAAGCTGAATAGAAGTAGTGACAGACATCCTTGATTTCTGTCATAGAGGGAATCATTCTGTCTTCCATCATGATTATGTAGCAGTAGGATTTTTGTAGCTGTCTTTATCAAGTTTAAGTAAGTTCCCTTCTATTCCCAGTTTGCTGATAGTTTATCAGCAATGGAGGTTGAATTTTGTCAACTTGATCTTTGTGTGTCTATTGGGATGATCCTGTGTTTCTTTGTGAGAACTGGTTATCAAATCTGCAAACAACTTTTCTTTCTTATATAAATTCCACTTGGTTATGATATAGTCCACTTATGTATTAGTGGATTTGGTTTGCTGACATTCTTAAGAAGGATTTTTTTCATCTATGCTCTTAAGTGATGTTATTTTTTTTATTGGATTTTTGCTTTTTTTGTTTTTAGTTTAATTGTGGTGTCATAGTAATGCTGACCTCAACAAATGAGTTGAGTGGTATTCAGTCCTCTTCAGTTTTCCGAAGGAGATTATATAGAATTGATACTGTTCCTTCCATAAATTTTTGGTAGAATTTCCTGTTCTTTGTTTTAAAACTTTTCAATGCAAATTAAATTTATTTAATAGATATAAAGCTTTTGAGATTACCTAGTTGTTCTTGATTATGGCTTTGATAGTCTATGTTATTCAAGGAATCTATTTCCTCTGAGTAGTCACAGATAGTGAAATAGAGTTATTTATAATATTCCCTAAATACATCTGCAGAATCTGTGGTGATATCACTCTTATTCCTAATTTGTGTTTTCTCTCTTATATTCCTTGTTAATCTATTAAATGTTTATAAATATCATTAGTCTTCTCAAAGAACCAGCTTTTGGTTACATCATTTTTCCTGTCTCATATTCGTTTCAGGCATTCTATATGGTCCCTATTAATCCATCCTAACCAGATGCAGAGGTCCTAGTATATGTATTTTATAATTGATTAGAATCCTTTCCTGATAAAGTCAGGAAGTAAATTCATACCCACTCAACACATTCACACACACACACACACACACACGAACAAAATCTAAAAAACTATTCTCACCATGCAATGTCTTTTTTTGTCATTCAGCTTCAGGCCCTAATGCTAACTCCTGAGTCTCTGTATTTAACTTGTCCTGTCCATTTCAACCTAATACCATATTCTGTCACCTCACTTTCATCTGCCTTCAGAACAAATAGGTATTCTTCACTCTACTACTGTTTAAGCCATCAAAATATGTCACACTCCTTATGCCGGTCATTTCCCAGTGCCACTGTTTTCTCAACCTGCCCTGTCTCATTTGCCCCATAGCCTGACACAAATAAGCCTATCTTTACTGCAAGGATTTTGATAATATAAATAAAATATAGTGATTTTAGGAAATTACCTAAACCTGATAGAGAGCCCGTATATAATTTAGGGGAGCAGGAAGAGAGAATATGAGAAGACAACCTAATGGGCAAAAATGCAGAAATAGTATTTTTCAACTAATGACAATATAATTTAACATAACTTTTTATCTTCTATAAGTACAAGTACTAACAATTTTAAGTATCAAATTTCTTGTAGAAAAATTATGTGATGCTCTTAAAAGAAATATATGTAATGCGCTTGATTACTATGCTCTGAAGAAGTACTGACTTTGAAAAATATGAGATTTTACAAAATTGCTGCCATATTGCTTAATTCTTAATGGGAACATATCCATGTTTTAGCTGAAAGATGTTTTAAAAAACTATGTTTTAAATAGAAAATTCCCCAATTAGATCGCATAAAATCTATATTCACCTAATCATGCACGTACATATATGCCTAATCACAATTTAAGAAAATATATCCACAATTTTAGCCAACCAAATCCAACAACATATAAAAAAGATCATACACCATGACCAGGTGGGATTCATCCCAGGTTCACAAGGATGGTTCAACATATGCAAATCAATCAATGTCATATACCACATTAGCAAAATAAAAGTCAAAAACCACATGATCATATCATATCAGAGAAAGCATTTGACAAAAATCCAACATCCATTCATTATCAAAACTCTTACCAAGTGGGTATAGAGAGGACATACCTTAACATAATCAAAGCCATTTATGACAAACCCACAGCCAATATAATACTAAATGGAGACAAGCTGAAAGCATTCCCACTAAATCAGGAATAAGAAAAGGATGCCCATTCTCACCACTTTTATTCAACATAAAATTGGAAGTCCTAGCCCCAGCAATCAGACAAACAAAAGAAATAAAATGTATCCAAATTGGAGGAGAAGAGGTAAAATTGTCATTGTATGCAGATAACATGATACTATATATAGAAAATCCTTAGGACTCCATATAAAAACTACTCAAACTGATCAATGAATTCAGCAAAGTAGCAGATACAAGATTAACATTCAGAAATTGGTTGCATTTCTGTGTACTAACAATGAAATATTAGAAATTAGAATGTAAAAATGTAATACCTTTTAAAATTATATCCCCAAAAATTAAATGCCTAGGAATAAACATGATCGATTAGGTGAAAGACTTATATGATGAGAACTATAAAACATTAATCAAGGAAATTAAAGAGGATTCAAAGAAATAGGAAAGACAGTCCATGCTCCTGGGTTGGAAAAATTAATATTGTAAAAATGGCCACACAACCCAAAGCAATCTACAGTCTCAGTACAATGCATATCAAATTACCCATGACAATGTTCACAGAACTAGAGCAAACAATCCAAAAAATTATATGGAACCACAAAAGACCCAGAATTGCCAAAGCATGTTATATCACATATCTGGAAGCTAATATATGGCACAAATGGACCTATCTATAGAAAAGAAACAAACACACGGACATGGAGAACAGACTTGTGGTTACTAAAGTGGAAGAGGACAGAATGGGATGGACTGGGAGCTTTGGGTTAGTAGATGTAAACTATTGCATTTGGAGTGGTAAAATAATGAAATTCTACTGTAAAGCACAGGGAATTATATCCAATCACTTTTGATGGAACATGGTGGAAGATAATGAGAAAAATTATATATATAATATATATATATATATATATATATATGTTTAACCAGGTCTGTTTGCTGCACAGCAGAAATTGACAGAACATTGTAAATCAACTATAATTTAAAATTTTAAATATATATATATATATATATATATATATATAGTGAAAACACTTATACTACTCAGTTTTAGATAAAGTCAGTGATACCTTTCCAAACACTTTTTAAAAATATATAACAATTTTAAACAAAGGCACATCCTTCATTAAGAATATAATATGATATCTTTCCCAAGCAGAATTTGTAGCACCTTTATCTCTGTGCTCACTGGCACTTTGAACTGTCAGGGAAGAAGAAATTTTCCTCTACTCTTCTAGGTACTTGTGGCTGGTTTAAGAATTAAATAGACATACGACAGATTAACAGAGGGAAATCAAGTTTATTAACACATGCACATGAGAGAGATTCAGGAAAACTGAGTAACCAAGAAGGTCAAAGCCCTCACCTTATATACGCTCCTCAGCTAGAGACAGAGAAGATGTTGAGGATGAGAAGAGTCAGCTCTTGGAGGTTACCAGGAAAAGCACAGTAAACATGGGTGATTGTGACACAGATTTAAGCCTTGCTTTCTCCCTGGATAAGATTTTTTGAGGGATTTAGTCATCTTCCTCTTTCAGGTACAAAGAGAAAGACACCCTAACGAATGGGGTTTTCTCTTACAAATATAAATGTTTCCTACAAAAAGGCAATTCCTACTTGCATTTCAAAGTCTTTCCTAAGTCTGCTGTTTCTCAGAAAATAACCAGTTTAAAACAATTAATATGCCAAAGAGATATACTTTAGAGTGGAAAAATTTCCTCTCCTTCAGGATATATGTCTTTCTGCTTCAAAATTGTTTGCATGGTTCTATAGTTTATGTTTTGTTTTGTTTTTAAGTAATGGGAAATAACTCTCCTTGGCTAAATTACAACCTCTTTAAAAGGTAGGGAACATGTTTATTTTTATCCTTATGCTCTGGCTGGGTGTCTGGCCTATTTTTAGGGACTCAATAACTATCTACTGAATTCGTAAATGAATTACAGGATGAATAAACAAAACAATAGACAGATTTAATACAAATGAATATATCCTGTGGCTTTACAGAAATCCAATATTCACATCTCTTTTATATAAGCACATTGTTTTTTAGGACTTATCTTCTTTTTAGATTATATATATAAAATGTGTTGTGAACTGAAGTTCAGCATTTGCCACCAGCCTCTACTGCAGCTGCAGACCCACAGCACTCCCTGAGCTCTGCTCAGGGTGGAGACCAGAAGTGAGGCACTCTATGTATGCTCTGGGAAAACTGAAAGAACAAGTTTTCAGATAGTTATTGTTAAGAGTTTTTATGAGCCCAATTCTTGCATTTCCTCATTAACTAGAAAAACACTAAAATCCGTCAATGATACTGATGTCTGTGACTAGTGGCAACCTTGACAAGACCAGCAGCAAACTTCTGTAACATGTGTGCATGACTGCATGGACGTTACACTTCACCTTTATGACATATTTTGATATTTCCCCTTTCCTCTTTGGGGCAGTATTTATCTGAAATACTGCTTCCTGGGCTGCAGTTAGTGGACAAAACAAAAGATCTGTGAGAACAGCCACTCCCCAGAGGGGCCAGTGAGCCCTGAGGGAACTCAGGAAAGAAACAAAGCCTAGCCCACTGCTGAGGTGCATATCAAAGGAGTGGTTCCCATAAGCCCTGACCTTTATGTCTTCTCATAGAAACTGGTTTTGTGTAAATTTTCTTCTATAAATCTGGTTATCTCTAAATCTTTTGTTCTTACTACCTTCCCTTTGTTGAAAAAAACTCATATATGCTAGCTTCCTCCCTTGCCTCCTCAGAGTGGTTTCTCAGGGCTACCTGAGATGCTGTCTCCCCAGGTTAAGCCCTAATTTCACCCCAAATAAAACTTAACTGTCAAATTTCAGGTTGTATTTTTTTAGTCAACAGTGTATGTAATAATAACTATCTCAAAGATACAGTTAATCAGAACTCATTCATTTCTTAATCAAATCCATGAGTCAGCTCCTAAATTATACACAATGAAAAGGTACTGGATCTGAAACAAAGGTGTCTTGATACTCTATAACCAAATTTTAGCTCTGAGATTCTTCTTAAAAATGATGGTTGGGCATCAAAAAATCAAACCATGTTATTTATTTCATCTTTCAAATTAAATGGATCTCTACATTAATAGAAACTAGAAGATGTCATGAATTATTTTTTAATATGTAGCAGAGACAATGCTACATATTCACCCAATTGTTTCATATTCTTAACATAGTTAAACTCAACTTCCCAGCCCACGCCCCCACCCCACCCCACCCCGCATCTAGAGACCATCATATGAACAACTCTCATCTATAGAATGTGAGCAGATGGGACACATCTACTTCCTTGTAGCTTAAGGAAGAAAAGATTAGGTATGCCTTCTCTGTGCTCTAAGTTTTCCTTCTATGCTGTTGGAATAGACTCCAGGATGACAAAGTTGCAAGATGGAAGGGCCTCTTAGCCCCTACCTAGAAAGGAGCTGTGCAAAACAGCAGCCCAAACTACAACTTGCTGTAGGCTTAACAGAAAGCAAACCTTTGTTATTTAAAGTCCCTGAAATAAGAGTTTATTTTTTTCTCCTCAGCATAGGTAAAGCTACTCTGGCTAATAAATTTAAACCTCACAAAAATTAAGTAACATTACTTCTGCTGTTGGAATAACCATAATTTGAGGAATAAACTTTATTTTTCAATCACACTTGAGATTCAATAATAGACTCAGTGCCAACTGCTTAAAATTGGTTCAAACTGTTTATTTTTTTTAAAGCCCTATCATTAATTGGAAATAAAATGCAAAGAGCAAAATTGCAATGGAATAATGATTAGTAAAATATTCTACAGGGAAAACATTTTCTAAGGGGAAAAAAAAATCATTTGGGGTGATGCTATACTCACCACTCTTTATTCAGTGTTGCCTCAGTGTTATAAATATTAATGACATTGACAAAGCTTCTTCCAATTTTTCTATTCCTTTATGGAGGTTTTCTCTCTCCACAGTATTTTCCTTTCAATAAATGTCCAGGGAAATATATTGTCCAGTCGTGATAATACTTGAAATGAGCGTATATGTCAAGAATGTCTTCTCATTTTGAATACAAAAATAATGCCTCTAATCATTTCAGATGATGAGAAGATATCCACCTTCTAAAAATCTGGTTTGGGTACACCTTTCAGCCAACTTTGACGAAACTCCACAATCTAGCTGTGATATATCACAGCATAATATTAATATAAATATGCATATTAATAATATGCATATTATTTTTTAGGGCCACACCTGTGGTGTATGGAATTTCCCAGGCTAGGGGTCAAATCATAGCTGCAGCTGCCAGCCTATGCCACAGCCACAGCCACTCGGGATCTGAGCTGCATCTGAAACTCTCACTATTCTAGCTGTGTAATATTTTAACACTTCAAAATATAAAGTCAAATCAAAACTCAAAAGCTGAGTAAGAAACACCTAACATAAATAGTAATACAGTTTTACTTCTAATGTTTTTCTTACATGAACTGACCTACTTTAATTTAAGGCAAGTAAAATGGTAATCATTTGATTTTAGCTGAAAAGTCGTCTTCTTCAGAGGAACTTAAATGAATTTCTATATGCAATTTTATTAATGCTCTAGTTAGATAATCTTGTTTTTATTTTACCAAAGGAAAACTTTAAATTACAAAAGTATATGACATAACAAATATAGAAATACAAGTTACAAATTCTGAAATACAAATTACAGAAGATTTCCAAAGACTGAAGCTATGACTAGTAATAATGCTTTTGGAGCTCTATGACCTTGCTAAAATGAGGAAATTTACTCAATGGGAAAATAAATAAGCTAGATCTGTTTCAGATTCTGATCCCAAAGTTGGATGATTTTATATCAGTCTGCTTGATCAATCTAAATGAGCATTTCTTTCTCTATAAAATGAGAGGGTAAATTAAGGCAAACTCTCCTAGCAACAAAGTCTAAATCTAGCAATAACTAAATGATAGTCTCTCTGGGTCCAAATTGGAAGCAACAGAGTAGAAAGCAAGCTTAACCATCTCTTGTTACCTAACCACATCTTGCAACTACAAAGCAATGGTCATGATAACAAGAATACACACCTCCACACCTGCTCACGCAGGCTACACTACATCTTCTCAATGCCTGTGGATATCAAAGTTAGCTTCTATAATTCCTCTAATTTTTATTCATTTGAATTTTTATGTCTTTTAATTTATGTACAATAAATTTTCTCTTTTTTGTGTGTAGAAATCTATGAGTTTTGAAGAATGTATAAAGTCTTATAACAACCATTACAATTCCATCGGTAAAAGAAAAATTCCCGATGTTGCACTTTTGTGGTCAATACCCCACACACTCCCAACCCCTATAACCTACTACCTACTGATTTCTTTTCTGTGATTAATGTTTTGCCTTTTGTAGAATGTTATAAAGTCAATGGAAAATTAACAGTCTAAGAAAGAGAGAGTTTTATTCAAGCCACCTGAAGATTATAACCCAGGAGACCAGGACACAGTCTTTGAGAAAGCTCTGAGGCAATCTCTGCAAATCACAGTTATACATGTTTTTGAGACAAAGGGTTATACATCAAAATAATAGATCAATGGTCTACATAGTCCAGATCTGAACATAGAAGGTGAATATTGGGTCATAGTGACCATTTATAGGATTTATTTATTTATTTATTTATTTTTAATTATTTATTTATTTTTTTTTCCCACTGTACAGCAAGGGGGTCAGGTTATCCTTACATGTATACATTACAATTACATTTTTTCCCCCACCCTTTCTTCTGCTGCAACATGAGTATCTAGACAAAGTTCTCAATGCTATTCAGCAGGATCTCCTTGTAAATCTATTCTAAGTTGTGTCTGATAAACCCAAGCTCCCGATCCCTCCCTCTCCCTCCCTCTCCCATCAGGCAGCCACAAGTCTGTTTTCCAAGTCCATGATTTTCTTTTCTATGGAGATGTTCATTTGTGCTGGATATTAGATTCCAGTTATGAGTGATATCATATGGTATTTGTCTTTGTCTTTCTGGCTCATTTCACTCAGTATGAGACTCTCTAGTTCCATCCATGTTGCTGCAAATGGCATGGCATTATGTCATTCTTTTTTATGGCTGAGTAGTATTCCATTGTGTATATATACCACCTCTTCCGAATCCAATCCTCTGTCGATGGACATTTGGGTTGTTTCCATGTCCTGGCTATTGTGAATAGTGCTGCAATGAACATGCGGGTGCATGTGTCTCTTTTAAGTAGAGTTTTGTCCGGATAGATGCCCAAGAGTGGGATTGCGGGGTCATATGGAAGTTCTATGTATAGATTTCGAAGGTATCTCCAAACTGTTCTCCATAGTGGCTGTACCAGTTTACATTCCCACCAGCAGTGCAGGAGGGTTCCCTTTTCTCCACAGCCCCTCCAGCACTTGTTATTTGGCCATTCTGACTGGTGTGAGGTGATATCTCATGGTAGTTTTGATTCACATTTCTCTTATAACCAGCGATGTTGAGCATTTTTTCATGTGTTTGTTGGCCATCTGTATATCTTCTTTGGAGAAATGTCTACTCAGGTCTTTTGCCCATTTTTCCATTGGGTTGTTGGCTTTTTTGCTGTTGGGTTGTATAAGTTGTTTATATATTCTAGAGATGAAGCCCTTGTCGGTTGCATCATTTGAAACTATTTTCTCCCATTCTGTAAGTTGTCTTTTTGTTTTCTTTTGGGTTTCCTTTGCTGTGCAAAAGCTTTTCAGTTTGATGAGGTCCCATGGGTTTATTTTTGCTCTAATTTCTATTGCTTTGGGAGACTGACCTGAGAAAATATTCACGAGGTTGCTGTCAGAGAGTGTTTTGCCTATGTTTTCTTCTAGGAGTTTGATGGTGTCCTGTCATATATTTAAGTCTTTCAGCCATTTGGAGTTTATTTTTGTGCATGGTGTGAGGGTGTGTTCTCCTTTCATTGCTTTGCATGCAGCTGTCCAGGTTTCCCAGCAATGCTTGCTGAATAGACTTTCTTTTTCCCATTTGATGTTCTTGCCTCCCTTGTCAAAGATTAATTGACCATAGGTGTCAGGGTTTATTTCCGGATTCTCTATTCTGTTCCATTGGCCTGTCTGTCTGTTTTGATACCAGTACCACACTGTTTTGATGACTGTGGCTTTGTAGGATTTCTTGAAGTCTGGGAGAGCTATGCCTCCTGCTTGGTTTTCGTTCCTCAGGATTGCTTTGGCGATTCTGGGTCTTTTGTGGTTCCATATAAATGTTTGGATTGTTTGTTCTAGTTCTGTGAAAAATGTCATGAGTCATTTGGTAGGGATTGCATTGAATCTGTAGATTGCTTTGGGTAGTATGGCCATTTTTACAATATTGATTTTCCCAATCCAGGAACATGGAATATCTTTCCATTTCTTTACATCTTCTTTGATTTCTTTGATTAAAATTTTATAGTTCTTGGCACATAACTCCTTTACCTCCTTGGTCAGGTATATTCCGAGGTATTTGATTTTGTGAGGTGCAATTTTAAAAGGTATTATATTTTTGTATTCCTTTTCTAATGTTTCATTGCTGGTATACAGAAATGCAACTGACTTCTGAATGTTAATCTTATATCCTGCTACTTTGCTGAATTTATGAATCAGTTCAAGGAGTTTTGGGGTTGAGTCCTTAGGGTTTTCTATGTATAGTATCATGTCATCTGCATACAGTGACAGTTTGATCTCTTCTCTTCCTATATGGATGCCTTTGATTTCTTTGGTTTGTCTAATTGCTGTGGCTAGGACTTCCAAAACGATGTTGAAGAGCAGTGGTGAGAGTGGGCATCCCTGTCTTGCTCCCGATTTGAGTGAGAAGGCTTTCAGTTTTTCCCCATTGAGGATTATATTTGCTGTGGGTTTGTCATAAATGGCTTTGATTATGTTCAGGAATGTTCCCTCTATACCCACTTTGGCAAGGGTCTTGATCATGAATGGATGTTGGACTCTGTCAAATGCTTTTTCTGCGTCTATTGAGATGATCATATGATTTTTGACTTTTTTTTTGCTAATGTGGTGTATGATGCTGATTGATTTGCGTATGTTGAACCATCCTTTGTGAACCTGGGATGAACCAAACCTGGTCATGGTGTATAATTTCTTTGATATGTTGTTGGATTTGGTTGGCTAAGATTTTGTTGAGAATTTTTGCATCTATATTCATCAATGATATTGGGCGATGGTTTTCTTTTTTGGTGGTATCTCTGTCTGGTTTTGGAATGAGGGTGATGGTGGCATCATAGAATGTCTTTGGGAGTATTCCTTCTTCTTCACCCTTTTGAAAGAGTTTAAGGAGGATGGGCACCAATTCCTCTTTATATGTTTGATAAAATTCACCTGTGAAGCCATCTGGTCCTGGACTTTTATTTGTAGGGAGTGATTTTATGACCTCTTCAATTTCATTTCTAGTGATCGGTCTGTTCAGTTGGTCTGTTTCTTTTTGATTCAGTTTTGGCAGGCTGTAAGATTCTAGAAAATTGTCCATTTCTTCCAGATTGTCAAACTTGTTGCTGTATAGTTGTTCATAGTATTCTCTTATGTTTTTTTGTATTTCTGCTGTATCCGTTGTGATTTCTCCTTTTTCATTTATAATTTTGGTTATTTGGATTCTTTCCTCTTTTTAGTGAGTCTGGCCAGGGGTTTGTCAATTTTGTTGACCTTTTCAAAGAACCAGCTCTTGGCTTTATTAATTTTCTCTATTGTTTTTTGAGTCTCTATTTTATTGATTTCTTCTTTGATCTTTATAATTTCCTTCCTTCTGCTGACTTTAGGACTTTTTTGTTCTTCTTTTTCTAATTCGTTTAGGTGGAGGGTTAAGTTGTCCATTTGGGATTTTTCTTCTTTTTTGAGAAAGGCCTGTATTGCTATAAATTTCCCTCTGAGCACTGCTTTTGCAGCATCCCATAGATTTTGAGAGGTTGTGCCTTCATTATCATTTGTCTCAAGGTATTTTTAAATTTCCTTCTTGATTTCCTCATTGACCCATTGGTTTTTTAGTAGCATGTTGTTTAATTCTCCATGCAGTAGGTTTTTTCTCTTTCCTTTTCCCATGGTTGATTTCTAATTTCATGGCATTGTGGTCAGAGAAGATACTTGAGGTAATTTCTATGCTCCTAAATTTATTGAGATTCGCTTTGTGTCCCAATATGTGGTCGATTTTTGAGAATGTTCCATGAGCATTTGAGAAGAATGTGTATTGTGATTTTTTTGGATGTAGTGTCCTGAAGATATCAATGAAGTCTAACTTTTCTATTGTTTCCTTTAGGATCTCTGTTGCTTTATTGGTTTTCTGTCTAGAGGATCTGTCCATGGATGTGAGGGGGGTATTAAGGTCTCCTACTATGATTGTATTCTCATCAATACCTCCCTTTATGTCTGTTAATATTTGTTGTATGTATCTGGGTGCTCCTGTATTTGGGGCATATGTGTTGACGAGAGTAACATCCTCTCCTTGGATGGATCCCTTAATCATTAAGTAGTGTCCTTCTTTGTCTTTCTTTATGTCTTTTGTTTTAAAGTCTATTTTGTCTGATATGAGTGTTGCGACTCCTGCTTTTCTGTCATGTCTATTGGCGTGAAATATTTTTCCCCACCCCTTCACTTTCAATCTATATGTATCTTTTGTCCTAAGGTGAGTTTCTTGTAGGCAGCATATTGAAGGTTTTTGCCTTTTTATCGACTCAGCCACTCTGTGTCTTTTGATTGGGGCATTCAGTCCATTGACATTTAACGTGATAATTGATAGATGATTATTTATTGCCATTTGAACCTCGTGTTCCAGTTGATTCTATGGTTCTCCATTCTTCCTTTCTTTTTTTTTTTTTTTTGGTTGGATGGTCTCCTGTTATTATCTGCTTGAGTGTATTTTTTTTTTTCATTTTTTGTGAATGCAATATTTGGTTTTGGCTTGTGGTTGCCCTGTTTTTTAAGTATGCTAACCCCTTCCCATAATTGTGTGTTTTAGCCTGATGGTCCTGTAAGTTCAAACACTTCATTACTATATTAAAATTAAGAAGAGAAACATACAAACAAACAAAAAGGGTTATTTACTTCCTAACATCCCTTGCCCACATTTTATGGTTTTGATGACTCTTTTTTATTTTTTCTTTTTAATTTTATTTTGTTTGAGGCCTGTTCATGATTAAATCTTTATGCTGGCTTATTTGAGTGACTGCTCTCTGATTGTGGTTTCCTCAGTCCTAGTTCTTCCTCTTCTTCTTTTTTTTTTCTTTTCTTATTTCTTCCCTTTCCTTCCTTTCTTTTTGGTTTAGAGAAGCCCTTTAAGTATTTCCTTTAACCTGGGTTTGTGTTGCTGTATTCTTTAAGTTTTTGTTTGTTGGAAAAAATCTTTATTTCCCCTTCTATTTTAAATGATATTCTTGCTGGATAGAGTATTCTAGGTTGCATATTTTTTCCTTTTAGCACTTTAAATATCTCTTGCCATTCCCTCCTGGCCTGTAGTGTTTCTGTAGAGAAGTCAGCTGATATTCTTATACAAGGTTCCCTTGTAGGTAACATTCTGCTTTTCTCTTGCTGCCTTTAGGATCCTGTCTTTATCACTCACTTTTGCCATTTTTATTATGATGTGTCTTGCTGTGGGTCTGTCTGGGTTCAGTTTGTTTGGGGCCCTCTGTGCTTCTTGTATCTTGAACCCAGTATCCTTTAGATTTGGGAAGTTTCCAGCGATAATTTCTTCAAATATATTTTCCATCCCCTTATCTTTTTCTACTCCTTCTGGAATTCCTATTCTGCGTAGATTGGCCCGCTTTATATTATCCCATAGGTCTCTTATATTGCTTTCCAGTTTTTTGATTCGGTTTTCTGTCTGTTGACCGGATTGAGTGATTTCCATTATTCTATCTTCCATATCACTGATTCGTTCTTCTGCATTATTCATTCTGGCTTTTACTGCCCTTAGTTCAGTTTGTATCTCTGCAAATGAATGTTCTAGTTTTTCTTGGCTCCTCCTTATATGTTCTAGTTCCTTTCTGAGGGTATCTGCATTACTGTTCATATCTTCTCTTAATTCCTTCAGTATTTTCACTAGTTCTCTTTTGAACTCCAGGTCTGTCAGACTGCAGAGATCTGTTTCATTGTTGACTGTTTTAGGTGAGTTCTCCTGTTGGTGTGAACTGGGGGTGGTTTCTCAGCTTCTTCATCTTGCTTGTTATTTTCTTTCTCCTGAGGGAGTTATACTCTCCGTTATCGGGCAGTGTTTGCCTTGTCACTGCCGTGGAATATTTCCTGAGGGCTAGCGTTGTTGGTCAATCTTTTTTGAGGCAGTGTGGCTTTTCTGGAGTGTTGATGGGGCTAACAGTGTTTCTTTGAAGCAAAGGAGGACTTCCAGAGGGCAGACAGGACTGGGAGGTCCACACCACGATGGTAGCAGATTTCACTTGGTCGCGCAGATCTTGCTCTGGTGTTTCCAGGCTGTGGGGTTCTTGCAGGGGGTTGGTGGTGTTGGGCCCGTCTGAGATCTTTTCCCGGCTTGGCCAGGCTTGTTGCAGCTTTTCTGGGCTGTAGGGGGTCCTGCCTGGAGCTGGCAGTCCTATGCAGCTGATCCACTAGGGCACCCCCTGGGGGCTAGGGCGGGGAGCAGGGCTGCTGGAAACCGAAGAGGCTCCTCCCCGGGGCAGCCTGACTCAGAAAAACCATCCAGGAATTAGGCAGATCTATTCACTGCCTGGCTAGGCTTGGTCTAGCTTTTCTGGGCTGCAGGCCTTTTCTCGGGGGCTGGTGGTGTTTGGTGCTACTCTGCGAAAGTGTAGCCCCTCCAAAGGGCAGGCAGGCCTGTGCAGGGACAGCCCCTGCGGTGGTAGGCTTCAGGCAATTGTTGAGGCCAGCCCTCCTGGATGGCAGGCAGCCCCAGGTTCTGCGAGAGTGTAGCGGGTGGTGGGGGTGGGGGGAGGGGATGCACTGGGAAGCACAGCTTTCAGCTAGCTAGCGGGCCTGTAAGCTTGCTGTGGCATGGGGGGTATTCTATGGGGACCCACCCCTTCTTCTCTCCCCTCCCCAGCACGGGCGCAGACCAGTCTCTTCTCCCAGGTTCCCTCTGATGCGGCTTTCCACTTCCCCGCCCCTAGAGTATTGCTCCCTTACTCTGCGACAGCTTTGTTTTCTAGTCTCCCAGGCAGTCTCTGCCCCGTCAAATGGTTTCTAGACCTCCCAAGCAGTTTCCGCTCTGCACCGCCCCCCCAGCCCCGGGACTATCCTCTGGAGCCTAGGTCTCGGTGCCCAGCCCCCACCCAGGCATCCCCCAGCCCTTTCCCGGGGACTAACCTCTGGAGCCGAGGACTCGGTGCCCAGCCGCCACCCAGGCGTCTCAATTTTTGGTGACTGTGCCCGTAGTTCAGATGGTCCGTTCGGTTCTTGATTGGCTTTTCCGTACTCCAACTTACTGCTACACTCTTCTCTGCATCTGGAGATTCCTCCAGTTCGTTTGATCTTTCCCCCGTGTAGGTGACTTTCCAGGGTGCGGGATCCCTTTCTCCTCCACAGTTCCCTTTTGGGAGCGCCCGTCCCACTCGGATTCACCTTCTCTCACTCTCCTCTTTTCTCCCGTTCTGCCCCGTAATGTCACGAACTTCTTGCCGTTATTGGAGTTTAGGTTCTTCTGTCAGCGATTGGTTGCTGTTCTGTGCGAGTTATTTATTCTGTAGATGTGCTTTTTTTTTTGTTGTGTTTGTGGGAGAGGGCGAGCGTGTCCCTCTACTCCTCCGCCATCTTGTCCTCTCTGTCTTATAGGATTTAGAAAGGAATGTTATCTCTTAAGGAGTTACCTTGCTAGCCCCAGGAGAAAACTGCTCTTTTCTGTTGAGCAGGCATCCCTGCATCTTCTAAGGAGGTCTAGTTAATGTAAAATGGAGATGCACAATGCATACTAAAAAGGGTTGGTGCCCAAATAGGCAGAGAGAATTTTGTATTTAAAAATTTTCTTATCGTGCCTTAAAAATACAGAGAGAGAAAGAAAAATAAATTATGCAATAGCATTCTGTGTCTGCCTTCTTTCACTTAGCATAATTCATTTGAGATTACCCAAATTATTGGTTTGTATCAATAGTTTATTCTACTTTATTGATGAACATTATTGTATGGATATACCATAGTTAGTTTATCCATTCGTATGGTGAAGAACATTGATTGTCCCCATTTGGGGCAATTGTAAATAGAGCTGCTATAACCATTCATAACAGGTTTTGATATACACATAAATTTATAGTATTGAGATAGTAGTGAGATTGCTGAATCATATGGCACAAATACATTTAACTTAAATGTCCAATTGTTTTCCAAAGTAATTGTACCATTTTGCATTCTCATGAGCAATGAACAATCATCCCAATTGTTCCACATTCTTATCAGGAACCGCTAATGTCACATTTTGTGGTTTTATGTCTTGTTTTAAATATCTAACAAATGTGTAACGGTATTCCACAGTGACTTAACTTTTTTCCCTAATGAAAATTACATTGAGTATCTTTTCACGTGCTTATTTTTCATCCTCATATTTTCTTGGATGAAGAGCCTATTCAAATATTTTATCAACTTTTGAATTTGGTGGTTTGTTTTCTTATTTTTGAATTTTGAGTGATTTTTATACCTCTTTTGACTGCTTCTGAATTGTGATTACAACAGGCAATGAAATCTCCATCCAGGATCTTATCAACAAACTCTTACACATGTTTTAGGTGGCTTGCTCAAAATATTATAGTAATCTGCTGTGGCAGAAGGTCAAGCCCATGTTTTATCTAATTACAGCTTTTTTCTACCTCCATTTCTTTGATGAGAATGTAAATTAGTGTACACTTTTGTAATTTTACTAATGTCTACCAAAACTTGAAAACATACATACCCTTTGATTTAGTAATGCCATTTCTTAAATAATTAGTCTGAGTTACTTAGTGTACCAAAGGTGGACTTAACTGATTTAGCATGATGTTCCTAATTGGTGTTCTGAAATTGTTATTTGATAATAAGCATTAGCAAAATTATATGCATAGTTAGATTCATTTTTAAAATAAAATTTATATGCAAATCTACTCATTCAGTAAATATTTACTAAGTGTCTTCTTTTTGCCAGGATCTGTGCTATGCATACAGAATACAGAGATAAGCAACTCTGTTCCTATAAAAAAGAATTATATAAAAATGCATTAGACCTTATGGATAGACAATAAAGTAGCAATTTGCACATTAGAAAGAAAATCATTATCATACAAAATATGGCTCTAAATGTCCCAAATAAATCAGTTTGCATTCTTTCTCAAAGGCACCTGGATAGCAAGGTAAACAGAGAACAAATTATACTATAATGATTGATGTGTGAATGGAGGAGGGAGCAGCTGATTCTGGAGTCACTCAGAAAGACAATGGTTCAAATGCTAGTTATATCAGTCTCTACCTGTGTTTAACCTCATCTATAAAATATTGGTATTACAATTATTACGTGAATGAATGAAATATTTCAACTAAGGCAGCATAATGACTGTCACACAGTAAGTACAAAATAAATGTTAGCAGTTATCATTATTATTATCACTCTATGGGTCTTTTCAGGACAGACCCCACCACTTCATGACCTCTGACTGCCTCTTGTTTGTAGAAAAGCTTTAGTCTCCCATGCCTCCCCTGAGTCACAAAAGCTGGCTCAAGAACTAATGATTGAAGAAATGTGAACAGGTAGTAATAAAAATAGCAGGTGGGTTGGGAGAACTGTTAAGTATTTAATGATAAATCAGCCATATACCATTAACAGAATCTTTAGTTCCTCCCCTGAAGGATATTGATAACAGTGTCTGTTGCACCTTCCCAAGCTGGTTTGCAGATACAAAACCCCCACCAGATGGAAGAAATTAACTGCATGATGACCACAAGCACATAGTCCCCAAACCAGCTGGAGCCTCAGGATTGATGATGTTAACCTTTGTGACACCACCCTGTTAACCTCACAGAGCATTGTGCCCCAGCTGATCACACACCCTGAAGCTCTCTCTCTTACCTCACTGTCAAAAATCCTTCCCTGAAATCCGCCAAGGTGTTTGTTGAGTCTTTTGAGCATAAAACACCTAAACTCCTTGCTTGGCTCTTGCAATAAATGGTTTGTTTAAACTCACTGTGGATTGGGCACACAAAGTTGGTTTTAATAACCTTACCGTTATTGAAATGAATAAAAAATGGCAATTTTCAGTCAGACATATCAGTGATTTTGTCTGTATCAAAAGTAGAATTTGACTTCTAGGCATTAAATTTTTAAAATTATGTTTCTTTACATTATTTATAATCAAACATGAATATTTTGTGGGGATCATGGGATTGGGGACATCATTTGAGATATACCTCATTAATATTATCTTCCTTTATATGAGTAGAATGATGCAAAATTCACCTATTAAATAAATATGCTTGAACATTGGAACAGTAATATTTGCATCCCTGAAATAAAAGACTTGGTTTGCAGATAATAGGAAGGTTGCAAAGTGCTTTGAAATTGTATGTCGGACTTACCGTCGTGGCACAGTGGTTAACGAATCTGACTAGGAACCATGAGGTTGCGGGTTCGGTCCCTGCCCTTGCTCAGTGGGTTAACGATCCGGCGTTGCCATGAGCTGTGGTGTAGCTTGCAGACGTGGCTCGGATCCTGCGTTGCTGTGCCTCTGGCGTAGGCCAGTGGCTACAGCTCCGATTCAGCCCCTAGCCTGGGAACCTCCATATGCCGTGGGAGCGGCCCAAGAAATAGCAAAAAAAAAAAAAAAAAGAAATTGTATGTCATTTAATAGCTCCAATTAAAGGGTCAGTAATGACCACAACTGCATACAGATAACACAAGGAAATGAGTCACTGAGCCTAATCCTTAATGATATTGGAAAGGAGAGATTACATACTGGCAAAGTTGTTAGCATTTTCCTCACATTTCAAATCTGTTCCTGGAAGATAAGTGCAGCTGCTGCAGAGAGAATGAAAAGATAAAAGCAATCTTGGGTTCCATAAAACTTAAGATAAAGATGTTATCCTGGAGGTCTCCCCTCAGTGCCTGAGAATGCCTGTGCACTATACTCTGCAATTAGCATTGGCAATTGATTTTATAGAAAAGAGCTACTGAAAGGACATGTTGAGTAAGGAACTCCTTTAAACAGAATAAGACAGAATTTTTTTTTTAAAAGCAAGGAGGAATAATAATCGGGTTTTATGAAGTATGTTTTCATTGCAAACTAGTCACCTAAGAGTGTTTTTGAACTGTTCATTATGTTGTCAAGTTGCTAAACTCTTTTGACTTGGAAAAGATAAATATCCACAAGACAAAGAAATTCTTCAAATATCTTACTGAAATTATTGAATTCTGTAATATAGAGCAACCATAAAAAATGTTTTTATTATTTCCCATTTTTATACCCCTTTAGCTTTATTTTCACTTCAGAAGGAAAAGGGAAGTGGTTGTTAATGCCACATCAGAGACAAGGTTTCAAAGATCTGTCCCCTGTGGTCTTCCAATCCCACTTGCTGTCACTGTAATTCAGGAAGAAACAAGGCTACCTGTTTCATTTCAACAACTTGACAGCTCTCCTAGTTGAGCTTAATAGATTGTAAAATCACTCTTAAGTACATTAGACAAAAATACAGTTATATATCTTGCTTCTGAGATTCTTAATAATTAAACTTGACTGACTTCTTTTAAATCTATTTGAATTTACTATCTTCAAACGAAGTTATATTTTCAAAAATGTTTGTATTCTTAACTGCAAGCTTCTCAAAGATTGAAACCTTTTATCTTTTTATATCATCTGCAGCTAACACAGTCCCACCCACATAGTCAGTGCTCAATATATAGAAGGAAAGGGAGGAGAAGGAAGAGGAAAGGAAAAAGGGGATTTTCTACAGTGAAATAACTGGATAGCACATTTCCCCAAAACTTTACACCTGTTTTGCTCAAGAAATTTTAAAGATTATATTGAACTTTTTGTTTATTTAACCATCAATATAAATTTATTTAAAATTATTTTAAACATCATAATGCAGCCAATATGTAGCTTCAGAGTATATTTAATGTTATACTGTAGTCTCTGTACTTTACATCATTATCCCTAAAAATATCATTTATCAAAATCAGCATTACCTTTCTTTTTAACAAAAAAGATTTAGGGACTGTTTATAAAAATCTAAAAATCACACATGCTTAGCTTAACATTTGGAAAGTGTTTTTTTTTTTTTTAAAAAAAAAGCAAAACCTTATTTTAAAATATTTATTGCAAGAAAGTATAAAAAAAGTAAAAGCTTACCCTTGAAGGGGAAAAGAATTTGTTGCCACCCCAAAATATACCTCATTGGCATAAGGGTTATCTTTAGCTGGTTATTTTTATGAAGTAGCAGACATAGGAGAAGCTCTGAAAATGTAGTAGGAATTACACTTTTATAAGAGAAACTTACTTTTAGGAGGGAAATTGCCATTTGTAAGAACGTCTACCTCTCTGTACCAAGAAGAGGAGGATGAATATTCTCTAGAAACTCTTCTCAATGGAGAAGGCACTTAAATCTGCACAATAACCATACCCTTTTTCATTTTGCTTCTCCCAGTAATTTCCCATAATTGGCTTCTCCCCACCCTCAACTTATTTCTTTTACTTTTGCCTGAAAATGGTATTTAAGGGGGTGACTTGGGCCATTTCAAGGAATTATATGGTTTTCCTAGGTCTCTCCTTCACATACAGGAGGTAGATATCTTATTAAACTTGTTTGTTTTTCTCACATTAAACTGTTATTTTATTACAGGTGGTCTCAGCCAAGAACCTAGTGGGATAGAGGGAAGATTATTTTTCCTCAACTATACTCTGTAAACAGAAGAATGTTGCCCATCATTCAGTGCTACAAGGATCAAGTCGTTAGCCACTGCAATTGCTGATGTACTGAATTCAGGATGAAGCATTCTGTGTTTTGGATATTTAAGTGCCTACATATTTAAAATGCATATCTGAGAGAAGAATTTCAGTGGCCCCAGATTCTTGTATCTCCCATACATAGGATAAGCACTAAAATCCTTAACTAAGATATCTGACCCTCCAGACCAGCAGTAGCCTTTTACTAAGACGTATTTGATTATTTCCCAGACCCACCCCCCCAAAAGAAAATCATACATATACTGGCTCCTCTTCTGCCTATTTGAAGCAGTTCCTCAAAATCTCTCTGAAAGGCTGTCTCCTGGACTAGTCATAAGTCATCAAATAAAAGTGAAACCACAGTGTGTGGTTTTTTCCAGTTGATAACCCATCATCCCACTGCCCAAGAGCAATAACTATATTTTGATGTAGGTGCTACTTGATTTTTTTTCCTATTTTTCATAACTGAATCTTCCTATATAATTTTATATCTTGATATTTATATGATATAACAACTAATTATCTTCTGGCCCTTTGTAAAATATGATAGAAATTTACTGCCCCACTGCAAATAAATGAAAGAAATCTTATCACACACTGAAATTCATAGAATACACTAACATTTTAAATTTTTGCTAAATTGATCAAAATGAAAATATATTTTATAAATTTCTATTTAGACACTTTTTAGAAAATACTTATCAGTCTACTTTAGCTTCAAAAGACGTGGTAGTTTTCTAAACCACTCTCGAAAGGCAAAATAACTCTCAAAGGTTCAAATATTTTTTTTAATTTAAATAATCATTTGTTTCATTTCTTTCCAGCAGAAGACTTCTTGATTACTTATCCTGTAGTATAAGTAGAAATTGGAATGGAAATGATTCTGAGTCAAACTGCTAATGATACATATGTATAGCATTTCCATTATCCCATCACCTAAAGAAAGTTTCTGAACCTTCTAGCCGAATATGTAGGGATGCTTCTTACTGATACATGTTTCAATAACATGTGGAACTCAATAAAAGAAGATGACAATTAAAAGCTCAGAGTTAAGATGGGAGCTGAACCTTCCTTTTGACTCTGTGCTGAAAAACTCAACTGTTTTCCATGTCCCAGAATAATTCTTAACTTGGGCAAGGTAGGTGTTAATTTGTGGGATCTGGTGGTATCGTATGCCATCTTGGGAATTTGGGAATTGTCTTTGATATCATGGACTAAGCTAAAGGAAAGAAATCTTTCTTCTGGTTTCCAACTGTGTGTGTGTGTGTGTGAGAGAGAGAGAGAGAGAGAGAGAAGAGAAAGCGTGAGTGTGTGTGTATTCCAATGTTTGAATATTTGGTGAGGGGGTAGATTAATTAAAACTGAAAATTATTGATTTTGTATTTCTCATAAGAGCTAGTAACAACAAAAAAAGGAGGTACAAAATGACAGCATATAAGAGCCACTTTGGAAATTTCTTCCACTTAGCAAGATATATAGGTTGAGTCACATGAAATTGCCTATATGTAGCTGCTTTTAACCTACAGAAACAACAATTTCTGATTATTCAAACTAAAATACTAGTAAATATTACTCTTAAATAAAGAACTCGATTTCAGATGCCAACTAAAGGGGCAGGAAACAATTCATTATATAATAGTAACAGTATATGTTGCATCATTATCACTAGGAATTTTTAATAATTACTGTATATTTAGAACTTTAAAATTAAAGAGTATATTCAAATAAGAGAGAAACAGAAGTGTTTCTAGTTATTCAAGTTTAAATGTCACCCAAAAATTGATCATTGAAACTGTCCTTTTTCTGATTCCCTAAGGCTTGACCTTGGCCCACACACCCTACCTATGCTCTAACAGGTGCTATAATTTCTTCTGTTTTTTGACTATGTATTGCTCTTATCACTTTGTATTATAAATACACATATAACTGTAAGCTCGCTGAGGGAAGGCCCTGGGTTGTCATGCCTAGCACTTTCTCAAGCAGAAAGGTGCTCAATTAATTTTTGAGGATTGATAAACTGATGGAAATTAGAAAAATAATTTGTTGTCCTAGATTATTTTTATTTTATTATTATGGATTAAATTCAGTCAGCTCACAATAACACAGATTTAAGTTGAGAGAATGCAATCTAGATTTCAGCTAACACCCTTAAATTGTAATGTACATCATTATGGCATCTTAGATTCAGTGAAATATGGTACATATATATATATAATATAAAGGGATAAAACTCTAATATGATAAAAGGAAACCCTCACATCCTTTCACAGGCTCGGTTGATGTCATTTCAGGATTCTTCTTAGCTCTTTGTGAGCACTGACTCGGGCTCTGTTATAGCTCGTGGGCAAAGGCAATGGAGTTTTGTTCTGCCAGCAGATCCCTGAGAACTCATACATTCCAGAAAACAAAGCCAATTATTTTTTTACCGTCTTGTTTCTATAGCATAATCTTGTTTCCTGGCAGGTCATAACACCAGGATTGTCATGCCTATTAAATTTCTTAAAACAATCTGGTAAAAAGAGTGAGCCAAAGAATTCAAATGGTAATTTCCTTTAAGACGGTTAACTCTGGAATTGTACACCTTCTGGTTTACACAAATGGTCTGGGTTGCTTTTCCTTTACTTGAGTGTGTGACAGAATGCCTCCTTTCTCCAAATATTAAAAGGGATATTTAAATGAAAAATTCAAAAGAGTAAAAGCATTTCCTCCAGAAATATCATCATTGTAATATTATTTCTAGTTTTTATTGAGTTCATGGAGGGTTCTGCTGTGTTTGGGAAGAAAGGAATCAATCCATTGTTGTCCTCAGTAGAATGAGGACACTGGATCATTTGCTTTCTAAATTGTTAGTTCAGAATTTTCTTTTTTCTTTTTTTATTTTTAGGGCCACACCTACAGCATATGGAGGTTCCCAGGATAGGGGTTGAATCAGAACTGTAGCTGCTAGACAACACCACAACCGTAGCAATGCCAGATCGTTAACCCAGTGAGTGGAGCCAGATATTGAACCTACATCCTTATGGATACTAGTTGGATTCATTAACTGCTGAGCCACAAGGGGAACTCCAGTTCAGAATTTTCGTGATTCTGGTTTTCTACATCTACCATGTGGTGAATATCACAGAGATAAAAATGTCTGAATTCTTAACTGTATGTTTTAGATTTCAAATGTTTATTATCATTTAATTAGATCAAATGTATGAGAAAATAAAAGTGAAGTAAACAGAGTAAACATATTTTGAGTAAAGGATATGAGGTTGTTTCCTAGGACAACTGACATTTTACTAAAGAGAAAGCCTCATCATTTAGGATTCAAGAATCCTGAGCTAGAGTCCCAGTTCTCATACTCACTAGCTGTGTAAACTCAAGCAAGAGAAAGTGATTACTACAGCCTTACAAGTGAAAAAACTAAGATTCATTGAGATTAAGGAATTTACAACTCTTCATTTAAATTCAAATCAAATAATTGTTACTTATAATATTATCTGTAATATTTATTTTCATTTTCTGTTAACTTTGTTACTGTTTGTTGTTGTTACATTATTAATGTAAATAATGTTACCTGTAAATGTTAGTTTAAATATAAGGTATTATCATTTAATTATTATCTCTACGACTCTAGAGTCAGAGCAACTGATCTTTGATTAGAGAATCAAAGATAAGTAAAATTCTTAGTCCTGACTTTTAATAAAATCATCATGATTATTACATTGCTGTAGCTTTGTGCCCATGTGTGATGATGCACACAAAACCATGTGCAAGGTTCCAGGAGATGGTATTAAGGAGACCTTTAATACCACTTCATTAAATAAAAGCTTAAAGGGCAGACATTGACTCCAAACAAATGCCACAGACTTTCTAGGAAACTATTCCTATTCAAGTCAGATTTGAGAATAATAATGTCTCTTAATAAAATTACATTTTAGCAAAATATCTATCAAGAAAGTTCTTTAAGATGTGAAGGTAATATTTCACTAGAAAAAAATTTTAAACATATTCTTTCAATGCAAATATTTTCTTCTCCCTGGATTCCTGCACCTTATTATTTTCTCCTAGGATATGAGCTACATGCAGACATTCTCAGCAAAATCTAGTTTAAAAGTTTCACTTCCTAGAAATAATAAAAAAGAGGAAATCAGCAGCTGTTCAAATTTCCTGGGTTAATGTCCCAAAACTATTTCTTTGGTATGACACTTAAATCTTGTTATGATATTCCTTCTAACATTATATTGCCTGCAGTGAATAATATGCATAGAAAATTCCAATGCACATAGAGAGAGAAAAAGACAGAAAAGAATTTTTTTGATATGAAAGATGTATATTTTGGTAGTAGCATCATACAGTGTTTCTCAACAGCAATGAATATCTGTTTTCTTTTATTATGATTGTCTTACAATTTCAAATGGCCATATGACAGCATTGCCATATATTGGAAATAACAGGTGTTCAAGAAATATTCTCTAATGTTCCCTACAAATATACAATCAGAAACAATTTTAAGAAAAGACTGTCTTTTCCCGTTTTATATTCTTGCCTCCTTTGTCAAAGATTAATTGACCATAGGTGTCTGGGTTGATTTCTGGGTTCTCTATTCTGTTCCATTGGTCTGTATGTTTGTTTTGGTACTAGTACCACAATGTCTTGATGACTGTGGCTTTATAACACTGCCTGAAGTCTGGGAGAGTGCTACTTCCTGCTTGGTTTTTGTTCCTCAGGATTGCTTTGGAAATTCTGGGTCTTTTGTAGTTCCATATAAATTTTTGGATTGTTTGTTCTAGTTCTATGAAAAATGTCATGGCTAATTTGATAGAGATTGTGTTGAATCTGTAGATTGCTTTGGGCAGTTTGGACATTTTCACAATATTAATTTTTCCAACCCAAGGGCATGGCTTATCTTTCCATTTCTTTATATCTTCTTTAATTTCCTTGATTAATGTTTTATAGTTCTCAGTATATAAGTCTTTACCTCCTTGGTCAGGTTTATTCCCAGGAATTTAATAATTGGGGTGCAACTTTAAAAGGTATTATATTTTTTAATTCCTTTTTTTAATATTTCATTTTTAGTATACAGAAATGCCACCAATTTCTGAATGTTAATCTTGTATCCTGCTACTTTGCTGAATTCATTGATCAGTTCAAGTAGTTTTTGGTTTGAGTCCTTAGAGTTTTTTTTATATGTAATATCATATCATCTGCATACAGTGACAATTTTACCTCTTCTTTTCCAATTTGGATACTTTTTATTTCTTTTGTTTGTCTGATTGCTGTGGCTAGGCCTTCCAATACTATATTGAATAAAAGTGGTGAGAGTGGGCATCCTTGTCTTGTTCAAGATTTAGTGGGAAGACTTTCAGCTTTTCTCTACCAAGTATTGTTTGCTGTGGATTTGTCATAAGTGGCTTTTATTATGTATAGGTATGTTCCCTCTATACTCCCTTTGGTAACAGTTTTGATCATGAATAGATGTTGGACTTTGTCAAATGCTTTTTCTGCATCTATTGAGATGATCATGTAGTTTTTGACTTTTGTTAATGTGGTGCATGATGTTGATTGATTTGCATATGTTGAACCATACTTGTGAACCTGGAATGAATCCCACTTCTTTGTGGTGTATGTTTTTTTTATGTATTGTTGGATGAGGTTGGCTAAGATTTTATTGAGAATTTTTGCCCCTATATTCATCAAAGATATTGCCCTATAAATATACGGCCACTTGTAAGTCAACGAAACTGGAACACACCCTCACACCATGCACAAAAATAAACTCAAAATGGCTGAAAGACTTAAACATTTAGAAAAGACACCATCAAACTCTTAGAAGAGAACATAGGCAAAACATTCCCTGACATCATCCTTACAAATGTTTTCTTAGGTCAGTCTCCCAAGATAACAGAAATAAAAGCAGAAATAAACCAAAGGGACCTAATCAAACTGACAAGCTTTTGCACAGCAAGGGAAACCATTAAAAAAAAAAAGGAAAAAACGACCTATGGAATGGGAGAAAATAGTTTTAAACGATGCAACTGACAAGGGCTTAATCTCTAAAATATACAAACAACTTAGAAAACTCAACAGCAAATAAGCCAATAACCCAATGGAAAAATGGGCAAAAGACCTGAAAAGACACTTCTCCAAAGAAGTTATAAGATGGACAACAAGCACATAAAAAAATGCTCAACATCTCTGATTATTAGAGAAATGAAAATCAAAAGTACTATGAAGTGCCACCTCACACCAGTCAGAATGGCCATCATTAGTAAGTCGACAAATAACAAATGCTGGAGAGGGTGTGGAGAAAAGGCAACCCTCTTACACTGTTAGTGGGAATGTAAATTGGTACAACCACTATGGAAAACAGTATGGGGGTACCTTAGAAAACTAAATATAGAACTACAATATGACCCAGCAATCCCACTCTTGGGCATATATCCAGACAAAACTTTCCTTGAAAAAGACACATGCACCCATATGTTCACTGCAACACTATTTGCAATAGTCAAGACATGGAAACAACCTAGATGCCAATTAACAGATGAATGGATTAAGAAAGGTGGTACATATACACAATGGAATACCACTCAGCCATAAAAAAGAACAAAATAATGCCATTTGCAGCAACATGGATGGAACTAGAGACTCTCATACTGAGTGAAGTAAGTCAGAAAGAGAAAGCCAAATACCATATGATATCACTAATACCTGGAATATACTATAGGGCATAAATAAACCTTTCCACCAAAAAGAAATTCATGGACTTAGAGAACAGACTTGTGGTTGCCAAGGGCAAGGGAGAGGGAGTGGGATGGACTGGGAATTTGGGGTTAATATGTGCAAAATATTGCCTTTGGAATGATACACAATGCAATCCTGCTATACAGCACTGGAAACTATATCTAGTCACTTGTGATGGAGCATGATGGAGGATAATGTGAGAAAAAGAATGTATATATGTATGTGTGACTGAGTCAGTTTGCTGCACAATAGAAAATTGCCAGGACACTGCAAACCAACTGTAATGGAAAAAATAAAAATCATTTAAAATGAAAGAAATAATTTTCAGATGACATATGAAAAACAAAGAATAAATATTAGGAAACAAGATTTAAATGTCTACTGAATCCATGATTTTTTTTTCTTTTTAGGGCCATATCTGTGGCTTGTTGAAGTTCCCAGGCTAGGGGCTGAATTGAAGCTGCAGCTGCTGGCCTATACCACAGCCACAGCAATGCCAGATCCAAGCTACATCTTCAGCCTATGCCACAGATTGCGGGCAATGCTGGATCCTCAACCCACTGAGGGATGCCAGGACTTGAACCTGCATGCGTCCTTGCAAACACTATGTTAGGTTCTTAACCTGCTGAGCCATAACAGGAACTCTCTGAAATTCTTTTCTATCCATCAACACCATCTCAAGAATTCCTTTGCATGAGGAATTTCTAGATTTTTTCTTTCCAAATATGATTACTGTCTCCTTGGAACCCTCATATCACTTTGAACTTTTCTAAGGTACTTATATTTTCATGCTTCTGTTATATTAAGGTTAATTGCACATTTTTCTTAGCTTCATTCCCCATTACATTCTTTACAGATACACTCTTATATTCAACATAGCACTGAATGGGTATCCTCTCTGTATAGACTGTGTGCCATAATCTGACTTGATAAAGATGAATATGACATTACCCTGGCCTCATAAAGTTTACTTTGAAGGCATGACCAACTCATTTTCTTTACCTTCCAAGTTTTTCAAAATATTATCATATTTTAGTCATTCAACAAATATTACAACTTGATTGTTGATAACATATTAAAAACATGAAATTTTGTATAATTTTGTATGCTACTCAAAAACCAGTAATACCTGATGTGGGGTCATAGCTTCTTCCTAAAATCAATATTGTATAAGTAATCACTAACCTTCACTTTGGGGATACTACCTAATATGGAGAAAAATGGAATGTCACAGAGTCTAATTTAAAAAAAATTTTTTTACAAGATTGTTCTATCCTACAGGCAAGATCAAACTTAATTAGCATCATTAACAATTCCTTAAACACATTAAATTTTATAAAGCACCCTCTGAGTCACATTATGTACTGTTATATAAAATAGAGGGAGGATAAACTCAACTCAAGTCCGATCACAGAAGACCCAGAAATTAAAACCATTTTCAAATAATTCACAGATTCATGTAATGTAAAATGTTATTTTTTTATATTCATAAGAACAGAGCATTCAAAGTTGTAATAAAGACAAAATATCTGGCAGATTTAAACTGGAGATAATTTCCATTGTTCACAAGTATTCCTTCCCTCTATAATTTGCATATGATCATAAACAAGGAATTTATTCCAAAAAATCAATTTTACTTAATTTTGAATTATCTAGCTTTTGTAGGACAAAGAAATTATGAATAACAATAAGCGCTTTCAAAAAATTATTTCACAAATGTGATGAGAAATAATTTTGCATTTTACATGTATATATGCTAAAAATTTCCAGACTAAACAGAAAGATAAAAATAGCACAAAATCACATACTTTTTGAGGAAAGTATTTTTCACTTCATTAATCAAAAATAGATTAATGTGTAAAAAATTACACACATATTCACACATATCCCATAATCAAACTATTCTGGTAAATTTTAAAACAAATTTCTTTACATACCCTAAACAGGGTTTAGAAAGAGGTCTTTCCACTATATAAATGTATATATATACATATATTAATTTATTGGAGTGTAGTGGATTTACAATGTTGTATTAGTTTCAGGTGTACAGCAAAGTGAATCAGTTATATATATATATATATATATATATATATATATATATATATATATATAAAATATCCATTCTTTTTTGCATTCTTTTCCCATATAGATTATGACAGAGTATTGAATACTTTTCCCTGTGCTATACAGTAGGGCCTTGTTATCTATTTTATATGTGGTAGGATCACATGTAAATCCCAACCTCCTAATTTATGGCTCCCCCACCCCACATTTCCCCTTTGGTCATCCTAAGTTTGATTTCAAAATCTGTGAGTCTGTTTTTGTTTTTGTAAATAAGTAGTTTTGTATTTGTTTTATTAGATTCCACATATAAGCGACATTATTTGATATCTGTCTTTTTCTGGTTCACCCTCTAATTTGAATGTACCTCCAATCAAATCTTTGGATCTTTTTCTCAAACTGTCACTATGTTTACTCCACATCATAACATATAGTAGCATAAAGTATTTTCCTAAGTACAACTACCACTTTGTTATTAGAACACACTATTTTCAACTAAAGTATGAAATCAAAGAGGAAGATTGTAAAATGACTGTTTATTTACTGAAAAGTTTTTTTTCTGGAATAATAATGATTTCTTTCTAAAACTTTAAATGAAAACTCAAATAGCATTTTTTAATCCAAGTAAGTTTTACTATCCATTAAACAGAAGCAAGGAGTATTTAGCAGAGTTGTATTTTCCTTATTTTCTGTGATGGTGATTGTGCCGAAAGCATATCCAGGAGTTTCTGGTAAACAATAGATTACTATATATATATATATATATATATATATATATATATATTCACACCAGAGATATGGCAATTGGCAACCTAAAGATCTTCTCCTCTTACTGAATAGTTCCCATGCTGCATGATTTTGCCCTAAAATGGTTCTTCTGATATTGTTATAAATCTTGGTATAAGTTTTTGAGTTAGCATCAGTACAATTTTCTATAAAGACATAAAAAGAGTACATATTTGGAGTTCCCATCATGGCACAGCAGAAACGAATCCGACTAGGAACCATGAGATTGTGGGTTCGATCCCTGGCCTCACTCCATGGGTTAAGGATCTGGCATTGCCATGAGCTGTGGTATAGGTCACAGGCATGGCTTAGATCTGATAGTGCTCTAATTGGACCCCTAGCATGGGAACTTCCATATGCCGTGAGTCTGGCCCTAAAGAGAAAAAAAAAAAAAAAAAAGTACATATTAGGATTTGAAGGCCACTTAGGATCTCTGTTATATACTGTTTTCTTGAAAACTCTTTAAAAAGGTGAAAACCATTCTTAGCTTTTTGGCTATTCAATAACACGATACAGGCTGAATTTAAGCAAATCTTAACCAAATACAAAACCTCTGTTTTTATGATTTTGAAATGGAATAAAAGCAGCAGACCTGGTGTTGACTTAGGAGGAGCTTCCCAATTCTGCTTCTTCTGAGCTGCTCCACAGGGTTCTGCAGCCAGTAGAAGTTTAACTAATGAAGATTTCAAAAGCTCACTAGCTCAACTATATTTACTCCCCACCCCTTCTTTGTGTTTCTGTCTCTTTATGTCTCTGTCTCTCTCTCTCACAGACACACACACACCTTTCTTAGCATCAACTAGATACAGAGCAGCTGGGTGTGACTGTCATCTACACCTGAGCAAAAAGAGCTTTCTCGGTTTGGTGGTATTTTTTTAAGCTGCGTCTTTCCAAAGATATCACCCCAGCCTTAAGGCAATTCATCCCATTAGCTTTCTTCTGTTCGGATTTCTTGGATAGAGAGGGAACTTTCTATTTCACTGAACAAGTATTTATCAAGTGCCTAATATGATCACACCAAGATTCCTAATTTTAATGTGGATATGAATCACTCTGGGATGTTGTTAAAATGTAGATTCTGCTTTAGTAGGTCTGAGGTGGGTCTTAAGATTCTGCATTTCTAAGGAGTTCCCAGGTGATGCTGATGCTTTGTGAGCCATAATTTGAGAAGAATGTGAGGAACACAGGTGTGTATACAGGTGATTATAATACTACATTAGTGTGTGCTATTTGAAGAAAATGTGCTGGGAAAGCATATAAACTTGGACATAACACATATTTCAAAATTCAAGAAAAACTTCTTGGAGTATATAATAACTGATTTTAGAAAGAGTGATATAAAGGGAGAAATGCAGATAAGAAGGCAAGGAAAGGAAAAAGGGCTGGAATTCCTGGCAGAAGAAGAGAACCCTACAAAGCCTGTGTTTAGTAGCTATCAGAAAAATCTGTGAAAAACCAGGGCCATGGGTAATCTAGAAAGCAAAGCCAGGAGTATTTAGACAATGAACAGCACTGGTTCACATTAGAAAAAGTTGAAAAGTTATCCATTGGATTTAACAATAAAGATGTATTTGGTAATCTTGGCAAAAATAATTTCAGTAACTGAGAGGACTATAAAAGCTAGTTTATAGCAGATTAAAGAGTATATGGGGGTAAGGAAAGCAGCATTACCTAGGTTGTGTTTCTGTGATATAAGAGACTTGAGTCTGTTTAAATACTTTTGGGAAGAAGGAAGTAAGGAGAAATTGAAGACATAGGGAAGAGGAAATGATCAGTATATTTAGGTCCCTGAGGAAGAAAGAGATGGGATCTAGAGCAAAACTGGGAAGATTATTTTAGGAGATTCCTAGGTATATTTCTTTTTTTTTAATTTGTATAAGGAATTTTATTTTTTTCCATTATAGCTGGTTTGCAGTGTTCTGTCAATTTTCTACTGTACAGCATGGTGACCCAGTTACACATACATGTATACATTCTTTTTTCTCGCATTCTCATGCTCCATCGTAAGTGACATAGTTTCCAGTGCTACACAACATGATTTCATTGCTAATCCATGCCAAAGGCAATAGTCTGCATCTATTAACCACAAGCTCCCAAATGATCCCATCCTCTCCACTCCCCCTTGGGAACCACAATTCTGTTCTCCAAGTCCATGATTTTCTTTTCTGTGGAAGGTTTCGTTTTTGCCATATATTAGATTCCAGATATAAGTAATATCGTATGAAATTTGAGTTTCTCCTTCTGACTTACTTTACTCAGTATGAGAATCTCTAGTTCTACCTATGTTGCTACACATAGCATTATTTTGTTCTTTTTATGGCTGAGTAGTATTTCATTGTGTATATATATCATATCTTCTTAGAAGGAATTTTTAAAATTGAGTGCGGACTGAGCCAGTCTGTATTTATTGGTAGAAAGCTGAAGGAGGTGCCACCTGTGGTTTCTATGCTCATTAGAACTTAGGAATTACATTTATATTCTGAGGGGAAAGGCAGTAAGACCAGGAATTTCAAAAGCACGGAAAATAAATATGTGGGAAATGGAAATGATACTTAGTTATCTAAAGATAAAAAATATCCATGAATATTTGATCCCTCAATTGTTTTACATTTTTATGCTGGAAGAGACTGTGGATGTGAGAGTGGTCTTAGTCTTGGCCCCTGGCGACCCTAGCAGGAATCCTGTCTTCTTTTGCCAAGGTAGAACTCTACCAGGTCCTGGTGTTCTGGATGGATTTTACCCTACCTTCCATAATCTGAATACTGGGGCCCTACATTCACATCCTATTTTGGGGACCTGGACTCCCAGTTTATTATCACAGACCACAAGTTAACTCAGAGTTTATTACATTCCATGGAACTTGCTTTTCATGTCTTCTCATTACTTCAGACTCACTCAACTCTATATCCCTATACACACGTGTGTGCACACGCACACTTATGTGGGCTCAAAACTCCCCATTTAAATGTCTACTGAATATCTATTACTATTCTTACAGACAGGGCTGTGCTAAATGTCTCCTGGAGGAGTCCCTGACAATTGCACTTTGAAGGATGCTAAATATCCCCAATGTCCTTGACATTTTGATGAGGTCATACTTATGTGCAGATTTTATATCCTTATATTTCCTTTTTTCATTGATGGTTGACCCGTGCAGTACCCCCAAACTAACTCTGGAGAAGAATTGCTGAATAATGTGTTTTTTTCTAATGCCTGCTTTTGATTCAAGACCATATCTGACAAGAATCTAATAAAATCAGTCAAAGACAGTGTGAGAGAATTTTCTGAGAAGAAAAATCTGAAACTTGAGTCCTGTTCACAAGTGCTGTTATGAGGCTTTACAGAGAATGGAAATTTTTCTAGAACAGAATTATCTGCAGTAAATTAATTCATGAATTGATCAGAATGGATTAGTAGGGAAAAGGTATGGTGAGGCAAAAGGGAGGCTGATGCAGTTTAATATCTCAACTGTTTTCGGAAAGCAATCTGGCATATTGGTTATGAATGCAGTCCCTATGCACCACCTGACTAATTCTACTATTTAGAAAAATTAACCTTTTAGATTAACTGACATTTAGAATTTCCCAAGTGTTTGATGATAATAAATAGGAGACTGACTTTCACTTAATTTTATAATTCTTTTTAAACTCTCTACAGATAAGGCAAGCCCCTGTTGTTTGCCCCCTGGAGCAGAGCACTCCCATGCCCTATTCTCAAAGGCCTTTATCTACAGCAGTAATTGTTGCTGATTTTGTTAATGAGCTCATTTCCCTCACCCCAAAAGTTTAAATTCATCAGTCATTAACTAGATATAATGTTGCTGGCCACTAGATGGTTGCTGGAAATGTGGATTAAGTCCTAAAATTGTACCCTAGAAGAATTAAAAGAATAAATAATATTAATGACATCACATTTTAAAATATACATTTCTGGAGTTCCCGTCGTGGCTCAGTGGTTAACGAATCCGACCAGGAACCATGAGGTTGCTGGTTCGATCCATGGCCTTGCTCAGTGGATTAAGGATCAGGCGATGCAGTGAGCTGTGGTGTAGGTCACAGACGCGGCTTGGATCCCGCGTTGCTGTGGCTCTGGCGTAGGCCGGCGGCTACAACTCAGATTCAACCCCTAGCCTGGGAACCTCCATATGCCACGGGAGCGGCCCAAGAAATGGCAGGGAGACGAGGAAAAAAAAAAAAGAATATATATATATATTTATGAAAAAATAACTATATTTTACACTGTTAATTTGCTTTACTTAACACTGAGTTAAGTTCAGCTAGAAAAATATGCAACTGTGAAGTGGAATTGAGTGTGTTTATATTCTGAAGTACAAATATACCTTAATTCCTTAAAGATTCAGCTAACTCATTGATTTGGATCAAATTCAATGTTATCTAGAAAGCCCCTTATATTTTACAAAAGATATAAAAGTCAGGCCATAAAATTCTGGACATCTCTTCATCTCCATGTTTTGCATCCAAACTTTTCCCAAGTTCTAGGGCACATAGATATCCAAAGCAAGTAGATACTTGAAAAAAATAGTTGAGCCCATGCACAAGTTTCTCACTTCTACTCTTTCAGCAAAGAAAACTGGTGCAACCAGTTCTACAAAATCATTACTCAAAATATGTGTCCTAAACTTTGCTCCCTCAGAGGGGTTCTGCTTTCAGAGAAACAAGTTTAAACCAAACCTCCTGGAAAGTGTGGAACTCAAGCCACAACATATCAGCTCAAACATAAAACCTGAGTCTGATGTACAAAACCTGTAGCTGACGCTCAGGCCTGGCTCTCTTTTGATAAGGAAGTAGCCTGAACCAGGGAGCTCTCTTTCTCTCCATAAAGAGATGGCTTACCCAAGCAGGCTCTTATTAGGAATGAGGAAAGTTTCAGGCCTCCAGCAAAGCCCTATCACTCTTTCCCTTACCCTCTGGCTATAAAAAGCATCCAACTTCCATCAGGGGTCTGCTTTTCCTGGCCATCAGGAAGTTGTCTTACGGTGCTAGCAGCATTTCCTATCTCTTCACCTTGATAGGAATCTGGAAATTCTTTTTCTGACCTGCATTTGGACCATGACAGGAACCCCGTCAATCTCTTTCTCCTCTCCTTCTCTACTTCTCTGCCTGTCTCTCTCTTTCTCTCTCCTCTACTTTCCAATATCACTTCACACATACACACGGGCACACACAGAGAGATGTTTTTAGATGCAGTTTTCTTTCTTCTGCTAAAAATATTTTTTAAGCAAGCATTGAAGTTTAACACCTAAAACTCGAGAATATTTCTCTGAAGTAACTTGTGGATAGCTATGCTTTGCTTTTCATTTTTCTAACATGTGTTTTCCTGACATAGCTATTGTTTTAGAAATCTATAATTAGTAAAGCATACACCCACTATTTTTCATGTTACATCTGCCAGATGCTAAGTTTTCTCTAGAGTCTCCCAAAGAACAGAAGCCAATGTGGCTCTTTTCACAAACATCCTTGTTTACCAGAGTAGGTGATGATGACAGCTGAAATCAATAGCCACATCTTAGGGAAATGGTTATGTTTCTTAATTGTTACTAGGCTTAATCAGAAAAAGCCTAGAGAAAAAACATAAAACAGTTTGAAAAAATGGTTTCTCGCTGTTCATTTAATTTTTTTCAGAATCTACCATGGTGAATTTTAATAGTGTTAAACACTATTTAACAGTGAAATGTTATCTTTAGTTACTGAAGCAACTTCAGCTGAACCTATGCTAGTCTCAGGCTACAAATGTGATGACTCTGAAGTTGGACATGTCCTTCCAACAATTAGCATTCTCATTAATAAAAGAAGATATTTGAGGAGTTCCAATTGTGGTTCAGCGGTGGCGAGCCCAACTGGTATCCATCAGAATGCGGGCTTGATCCCTGGCCTTGCTCAGTGGGTTAGTGGTCTGGCATTTCTGTGTCTGTGGTGTAGGCCATCAGCTGCAGCTCTGACTTGACCCCTAGCCTGGGAACTTCCATATGCCGTGAGTATGCCCTCCCCCCCAAAAAAAGCCAAAAAAAAAATGAGAGAGAGAGAAGATATTTGAAATGGTAACTTGGAAAAATGTGTTCCTTATAAGAATTAGTGATGTGAAAGGGGTATAACTTTTAGGTACACATAGAGGTGATGGGAGTTTAAGAAAAAGAATGAAAAGATCTAATTTTCTAATTTTGTTACCCATGCCTATACTAGAGAGAGCCAGGTAGTTAATTCCTTTACCTAACTCAGCTATATTCTTGCACTGATACCTAAGATATTGTGAAGTGAGATAAATTAATTTAAAAAGCATTTACCGTAAGTTAAAGATAGCAATATTAGAATACTAATCCAATATACTCTCTGCTTAACTCCACTTTCTTACCATCCTAACCTCTTCAGGTGGGCTGCTGGATGGCAACAAGGGGTAAGAAAAACTATCAAGACAGTTGTCATAATAACAAGCCATTTCACAAAAGCCAATACCTTCCAGTCTTAATTTCTCAATGAAGCCTCCAGTTTTGCAATACCCCCAAAATTCATGAATTTGCACTTTTTTTTTGGCCACAGCTATGGCATATTAAAGTCCCCAGGCCAGGGATCAAATCCAAACTGCAGCTGCCACCTACACCTCAGGTGAATTATCTCCTCCATTTGGTTAAATTCCTATAGTTCTTCACTCTTATAGAGGCAGAAATATAAATACCGTATGTTCTATCCATTCACAAATGTTTCCTGAGTACCTACTATGTGCCAGACACTATTTTAGCTACCTTTATCTCATTATAGTCAGAAAACACATTAGTCGAAAAAGTAAAAAATATGCATCCTTTGAGAAACTTACATTCTTTGGAGGGGAGAGAGAGAGATAATAAATATCAAAAATAATAAATGAGAAAATTATATGACAGAAGTAATAAATGACATGAAACGAGGGAGAAGAAATGGACAGAATCGGACTGAAAACACTTGCTATTTTACCTAAGGTGCTTGGGTTAGGCTTGGATTGCTTCACTGAGAATATAACGTTGGTATAAAATATCTCCTATGTTTGCCCTTAATCTCTACTGTTACAATAATACACCCCAATTCACTAAATATGTATATTCTCTATTAACAAAATGAATACATTTCCCTCTTTCAAATCAAAAGAGCTTACTCTGATCTACCCTTTCACCAAAGCAGAGAGTTTTAGTACTTAGGGTCTACCTGTAAAACAGGAACCAATTAAAAACACCATTATCTCTAAAAATCTATGCTTAAAATACACATTCATTAGAATATCATGTGTGAAGCAGAATGAGAACACCATCTTCCATGCTTCCAGCAAAAAATCAACCTCAAGGGCTTTAAGAAAGATTTATGTCCTATAAGTGTGTGTCTTTAGCCTACATCAGCCTACATCGCAATCATATGGAAGACTTATTAAAACACAGACAGCTGGGCATCTACCCCAGAGTTTTTGATTTAGTAGATCTAGGGTGAAGTCTAAGAATTGGCATTTCTAACAGTTTTTGAGGTGATGCTGATGCAAACATACTGAAAAAAACTGCTTTGCATCAATCTTAGTACAGTTATAATGATTTTCCAACTCAAATGTAGAATGTCAAATGAAGCTTGCATTCTCAGTTCAAATTCTTTGTAACTGAAGGAAAGGATATTATTTTAAATGTATATTTTATTGTTTTTTAATCATCTCTTTATGCAAGGCAAGAGAGAACACCCTTTATTTTTCCCAACTCTACTGTCAGATATAATACCACCTACCAAATCAAATGAAACAAATCCCTTCTTTCCAGAAACCAAGCAATAGTCTATTCCCCTGAAGATTACACAATTCTTAAACTTACAGTGTGTATTTCTAAGATGCTCCTAGTCATTCAAGCAGGATAGCTCTAAGCTCAGCAAAAATTCATACTCCCCCTCACTTTTCTCATCAACTGTGGAAAATCTATTCTTTGTATATAAGAAGCTAAAACATTCTAAATGAATATAAATTGAGAGTTTATGGATAGGAAAAGCACACACAAAGAATTCCTTTCTGAGCACCAAAGACCAGGATTTCGAGTGCTTTTATCTTGATCCCTAAGCGATCTGGTGTTCCATTAAAAAAAAAAAAAAAGTATCCTGAATTGATGGATGAATTGAGGAGATGACTTGAAGCAACAAGTGGTTCAGGGCTGCTTTCAGAAATCCAGTGAAATGATGCAAGGATAGTGAGTTACGTTTTGAACAAGCTGTAAGATTGTCTCAGTTCATTTTTGTGGAACTGAAGCCTTGCCTGTAAAAGTTTCTTAGGCAGGAGAGAAGCACCACTCCTATCACTATAGAAATAAGCTTTATGTGCTGTACTTGTCAAGGTCCACTGGATATGTCAGGAAGACAGCAGCAATAACAGAGAAAATGCTTTTGCCTCTTTACAAATGAACATGGGCAGTTGTTGACCAGGAGTAACTCAACATTCTTTTCCCTTAGTCAAGTGATCACACATAGTTTATAAAATCATATACTCCAAGATGATAATGAGATATTTATTAAAATGTGATAATTAATTTTATTTTTAAATCATACAACAAAAATATATTGGGGAAAAAAAAAAAGGCCAAAGACCTGAGTCAAAAGATACAGTAGATCCACTTGCTGGTTAAAAAAAAAAAAAAAGAGAATTACTCTCTACTTTCTAATGCTGTATAACCTGGGTTACCTAAGCCACACTTGGGTGTTTAAAAGGGGGTCATATTAAGAATAATGACTGGATTTCTCTAACTTTGCTATACCCATAAGATCTCCAATCCCCTGTAAAAAATCCTGAATAATTTTGGAGATACTGGAATGGTCTTGCCTGTATTCCTGAGCTGGTCCTGTCTGTTACCACTTGACACTGCGATTTTCCTCCTCTCCCACATGTCCACTTCAATGACAGCTCACTTCTCAGCACTTCTGCCAAGGCCTCTGCTGCTAAGCTGCATGAAAGCACTTCAATTCTGTCTGTAACGTCCATATCAGTAAAGTTTAGGCTTAAATTGAATCCCCTACTATGTATGTAAAATGCCTTTGTACATGTAAAGTTTACATATAGCTGACACCAAAAATGATGACTTGTCTGATGCATTTTACCATTTCATTTAAAAGGCATAAAATGAAACTTGTTATAAGCTGGGGAGTGGAAAAAAAGAAGCTAAATACATTCAATGTGACACGGGGATTTTGGAAAGTTAGTGCTCTAAATCTTTTCTCCCTTCCCCTCTCACTGGAAGCTAATTGCCAATTAATTTTCCTCAGTTTTGTGTTCTGCAGCTATTAGAATTAGTACACTGAAAGAGACTGGAGGGTATGAATAAGGACTTAGGCTTTAGGTTCTCTTAAGAGAGGGAAAGGATGAGAGAGAGAAAAGGGTCAATAGCTCTCTTTCTTGTGCACTGTGTTTGACCAGAGCTTAAGGACCAAAAGTAGAGGGTCTTAGGGGAAACAGCAAAATTCTGCACTAATGGGGAAAGCTTGTCTGGGGAAATGTATCCCTGAAAAAGGACTGGTTCTTTCCCCTACTTCATACTTCAAAGTTTAGAAGAACTCCAGACTTTGCAGCTAAGGAGAACTGGGAACTGAGTGGTTTCAAATAGGTCTGACAACCTGCCATGTCTTATCACTATTTTCCAAAGGGGCTGAGATTACTACTCAAAAATAAAATATTAAGCCAGGACATCATTCACATAGGAAAGAGTATTAAAGATACTTGCCTATTAGCAAAAATCCTCAACAAAATATTAATAAACTGAATCCAACTGTGTATAAAAAGACATGCACCATGACCAAAAATGATTTATTCCAGGTATGTAAGGCTGGTTCAAAATTTGAAAATGAACTTATGTAATCCACCACAATAAGATTCTAAAGAAGAAAAAAAAAATTCATAAAATCCAACATCCATTCATGATAAAAAAAACTCTCAGAAAATTGAGAGGGGTCCTTCCTCAATTTGATAAGAACACCCACAGAAAATCTACAACTAGCATTATCCTTATTGGAGAGAAAGTGAATGCTTCCCCATAAAATAGGAAACAAGAGATATCAGCTGAAAGTTTTATCTAGTGAAATAAGAAAAGGTATATATATTGAAAAGGAAGAAATACAATGGTTTTAGCTCATGGATGACATGACTATCTACACCAAAAATTCCAAAGAATAGACAAAAAATCCTGGAACAAATGATTGACTATAACAAGGTTTTAGGATACAAGGTTAAAACAAAAGTCAATTGAATCCTATATACCAGCTATAAACAACTGAAATTTGAAATTAAAAATATAATGCTATTTACATCAGCACCTGGAAAACAATGTAAAACTCTAACAAAATATTACAAGAACTACATGGGTAAAACTACAAAACTCTGATAAAAGAAATCAAAGAAGATTAAATAAATGAAGCAATTTCATGTTTTTGTATAGGAAGACTCAACAGTGTTCAGATGTCATCGATTTCCAACTTGATCTATAGTGTTAACACAATCTTCCCGGCCAAATAGCAACTTATTTTGTAGATATCAGCAATCCGATTCAAAGGTTTACATGGAAAGGTGAAGTAGCTATCACAATACTAAAGAAGAATAAAACTAGAGGATATATACTACCTACCTTCAAAATAGTGTGGCACTGGTGAAAGAATACACAAATAGATCAGTGAAACAAAAGAGAAAGCCCAGAAAGAAACCCATGCAAGTATAATCAATGGGTCGGTCTTTAACAAAGGACCAGAGACAATACAATGTAGAAAGGATAGTCTTTTCAACAAATGGTGATGGAACAATTGGCTAACCATAAGCAATAAATACCTAGACATACATCTTATACATTTCACAAAAATTAACTTCAAACCGATGAGATCAAATATAAAATTCAATACTACAAAACATCTAGAAGGAAACAGAAGAAATTCTAGATAAGCTTGAGTTTAGTGATATCATTATACATACAACTTCAAAAGCAACATCCATGAAATTTTTAAAAAATTGGTGTTTGACTCTATTAAAATTAAAAACTTCTGCTTTCCAAAAACATTGTTAAGAGTATCAAAAGAGGAGCCACATGTTTAGAGAAAGTGTTTTCAAAATACATAACTCATAAAGCACTTTTTGAATCCACAATTTAGGAAAAGCACTTAAAACTCAAGCATAAAGAAAAAAAAAACACCTAATTTTTAAAATTAGCAAAAGATCTGAACATGTATCTCACCAAAGAAGATATACATATGGAAAATAAGTACTTAAAAAGATGCTAACATCATTGAGCATAACTGCAAATAAAACAATGATACCTACCACTACACACCCACATCCATGGGATAAGCCCATGCTGCTTTTACTTATGTATTTATTTATTTTTCTTTTTACAGTTGCCCCTGCAGCATATGGAAGTTACCAGACTAGGGGTCAGACTGGAGCTGCAGCTGCTGGCGTACACCACAGCCACAGCAATGCTGGATCTGAGCAGCATCTACAACTTACACCAGAGCTTGCAGCAATGCTGGATCCTTAATCCACTGAGCGAGACCAGATTAGTTTCTTAACCTGCTGAGCCACAAAGGGAACTCCCCAGTGTAAAAGCTTTAAAGGCAGTGAATAGTTTAACTGAGTCACCCAAGGGGTTGCAGACATCTCCTCTGATAGCAGTAGTAAGTCTCCTGGCTGGGTTGTAATGGCCAATGATGCAAAGTGTGAAGGAGCTGTGTTGTGGACCAAAAGAGCCCCTCCCAAATGGAAATGCCTGTGAGTGAAAGACTAACCAAGACAATATTAGTTGATTTTGAACTCCTAGTTTCTCCTTATTGCAAAGGAAGACTTTTTGAGCCCCATGGGTAAAGGAGGATGGTATGGAATGAGAGAACAGTTGGAAACATGAAGGGCTCCCCTCTAAGTGTCCAGTATACTGGTGAATTTCCATACCCTAGGGATGACACAGACAGGTCAGACCTAAATATTTCTATTGTCGTCATTGAGGCAGCTGACCACATTTAATTTAAAATCTGTCATTTGCATGATACTATACATAGAAAACAATAAGGACTCAACCCCAAAACTACTTGAACTGATTCATAAATTCAGCAAAATAGCAGGATATAAGATTAACATTCAGAAGTCAGTTGCAGTTCTGTATACCAGCAATGAAATATTAGAAAAGGAATACAAAGATATAATACCTTTTAAAATTGCACCTCACAAAATCAAGTACCTCGGAATACACCTGACCAAGAAGGTAAAGGAACTATATGCCGAGAACTATAAAACTTTAATCAAAGAAATCAAAGAAGATGTAAAGAAATGGAAAGATAGTCCATGTTCCTGGATTGGAAAATCAATATTGTAAACATGGCCATACTACCCAAAGCAATCTACAGATTCAATGCAATCCCTACCAAATGACTCATGACATTTTTCACAGAACTAGAACAAACAATCAAAACATTTATATGGAACAACCAAAGATCCAGAATCGCCAAAGCAATCCTGAGAAATAAAAGCCAAGCAGGAGGCATAACTCTCCCAGACTTCAAGAAATCCTACAAAGCCACAGTCATCAAAACAGTGTGGTAGTGGTATCAAAACAGACAGACAGACCAATGGAACAGAATAGAGAACCCAGAAATAAACCCTGACACCTATGGTCAATTAATCTTTGACAAGGGAGGCAAGAACATCAAATGGGAAAAAGAAAGTCTATTCAGCAAGCATTGCTGGGAAACCTGGACAGCTGCATGCAAAGCAATGAAAAGAGAACACACCCTCACACCATGCACAAAAATAAACTCCAAATGGCTGAAAGACTTAAATATATGACAGGACACCATCAAACTCCTAGAAGAAAACATAGGCAAAACACTCTCTGACAGCAACCTCGTGAATATTTTCTCAGGTCAGTCTCCCAAAGCAATAGAAATTAGAGCAAAAATAAACCCATGGGACCTCATCAAACTGAAAAGCTTTTGCACAGCAAAGGAAACCCAAAAGAAAACAAAAAGACAACTTACAGAATGGGAAAAAATAGTTTCAAATGATGCAACCGACAAGGGCTTCATCTCTAGAATATATAAACAACTTATACAACCCAACAGCAAAAAAAACCAATCAATCAATGGAAAAATGGGCAAAAGACCTGAGTAGACATTTCTCCAAAGAAGATATACAGATGGCCAACAAACACATGAAAAAATGCTCAACATCGCTGGTTATAAGAGAAATGCAAATCAAAACTACCATGAGATATCACCTCACACCAGTCAGAATGGCCATCATTAATAAATCCACAAATAACAAGTGCTGGAGGGGCTGTGGAGAAAAGGGAACCCTCCTGCACTGCTGGTGGGAATGTAAACTGGTACAGCCACTATGGAGAACAGTTTGGAGATACCTTCAAAATCTATACATAGAACTTCCATATGACCCCGCAATCCCACTCTTGGGCATCTATCCGGACAAAACTCTACTTAAAAGAGACACATGCACCCGCATGTTCATTGCAGCACTATTCACAATAGCCAGGACATGGAAACAACCCAAATGTCCATCGACAGAGGATTGGATTCGGAACAGGTGGTATATATACACAATGGAATACTACTCAGCCATAAGAAAGAACGACATAATGCCATTTGCAGCAACATGGATGGAACTAGAGAATCTCATCCTGAGTGAAATGAGTCAGAAAGACAAAGTCAAATACCATATGATATCACTCATAACTGGAATCTAATATCCAGCACAAATGAACATCTCTTCAGAAAAGAAAATCATGGACTTGGAAAACAGACTTGTGGCTGCCTGATGGGAGGGGGAAAGGGAGGGAGTGGGAGGGATCGGGAGCTTGGGTTTATCAGACACAACTTAGAATAGATTTATAAGGAGATCCTGCTGAATAGCATTGAGAACTTTGTCTAGATACTCATGTTGCAGCAGAAGAAAGGGTGGGGGAAAAATGTAATTGTAATGTATACATGTAAGGATAACCTGACCCCCTTGCTGTACAGTGGGAAAATAAAATAAAAAAATAAAAAAAGCAGCAAATTAAATACAGCAAAGTAAATGAACATAACCTTAAACATGCAATAAATACTAAATTACAACAGAAATGATCATTAATAGTTATAATACTAATTATAATTTTAAATCCTAATTAAAATGCAAAAACTGACTAGATACTATGTAAAATACACTAAATATGAAATATACAATAAAAAAAATTAGAATACAAAAATCTGTCATTTGAAGTATATTACATGATGGTCTGAGATACAGCAGTACTGAAACAAGAACTAAACTCCCTCTGAGATTTCTATCATTAGCGTCTGCATAAGAATATTGGAGACTTGGACTGTTTGCGTGACGAAGAAGCAGTATTGGCATTATTGAAAGAAAGTTGGCAAGCATCAGCAGCAATGCCCAAGACGCCATTTAACATAGGGAATTCTATGTTTTGACTAATCATGCTAGGCCAGGAATTCTTCTCCCATTGTCAAACTGGAGTTTTGCTGGAATTGGGTATATATTCCACTCTCAGGAAGATTTCTTTGAGAACATAAATATAAAAAGGAATATTACCACTGTAACTGTAGTCTCTTGAGAAAACATACTGTTTTCACATGATTTTATGAGAACATGGGTATCAGGGGAGAACTAACAATCTTTTTGTCTAGCAGACCACCAAACATGTGCAGCTATCATTTCTACTACAATCCACTTGATCCTTGTTTGAAAGCTCCACTTGGAATAGAAACATCATAAAAGATTGCAATGTCGAACAAGAAATTTGGAGGTATACTCAAAAGCCGGTGATAACCCACAAATTCATACTGTTTGCCAATTTGTCAATCTCTTCAATACAAACATTTCGAGGGCTAGCTGGTCTTGTTCTCTTTGATAATTTATATTTAGCACACTACTGTATTTTTCTCAGCCTTGACTAAGCTACAAGGCATCTATAAATCAAGAAAGGAAAAGGTGAATAATTCAAATGATACTGATTTGAGGTTGAATAGTACAATACTCTTTTGTTTGCCAGTTTTCATTTGACCCTAGCAGTTGACTAAACAGGTTGGATTGATTAGATAAAGGACATCTAGATGGGCACAAACTTGGATGCTGACTTGGCCTCAGATGGTACTATGCTCATCCTCTTCTATCCCCAGAGATCAATATGATGACAAAACAGAAATTCCTAAGTGAATTCCCTGATTTCCTGTCCTTAAAAAGGATAGACAGTCTGGCTCACTCCCAAGGATAATGGCAGACCTTGATTTGTTGTGTGGGAATCCATCCAAGCTCATAAAATGTGTTGATGGTTGAGGAAGAATGAGAAACTCTGTCTCCTATGTATTTCAGATATAAACAAACCACTGTAGCCTTCTTAGACTCTCTCAAGCAGAGCTTGCAGTACAACTTATTTTCATGTTAGATGTATAACCCCTCCTGGATTTTTCACAACAATTTCACCACTCCATCTCAAGAAAAATGCAAATTTTGTTGTTGATTTGTCCACATTTCTGGATTGTTTATCCCATCCACTTTATATTAATGCCTTTCAACTTTTGAAAAAGCTATTCATGTCTGTTTTAGGAAGTGCTGTAACTGTGCTGAATAGCATTTGGATAAGGAAAACACCCCTGCTGCTGTAGGTTCTGGCACTGCATGACAGGCTTCAATCAACTATTTTGGGAAGAGACAAACAATAAACAAATAAATCTGTAATATGTCAGGTTGTGATGAGTGATTCGAACAAATTCAAGGTAAAGACAGACTTGGGGAGAGGTGAAAAGAACTTGACTATTTCAAGAGAAGGTAGTGAGGAAAGACCCCAATGATTAGATGGCATTTGAGCAGAGATCTGAAGGAAGTGATGGCCCAGGCAATGTGAATGGAGAAAGAGATAGAAGCAGACAGGTCAGAGACATTGCTGGTGTGAGACAAGATCAGCAGTTCCTTTATAGGCGAGTAAGAACACTGTATTTTATTTTGAGAAAATAGAGAAGTCGTTAGAAATTTTGAGCTGTAACATGATTGGATTACCATGGCTGTAAGAGCCTTTAGAGGAGCCAAGATGGAAATGAAGAAGCCAGTTAGGAAATCCTAGAAACAAAAATCATTCAAATGGAATATACCTAGTATTTAAATGGCAATCCATAAGAAAGTATTAATTTACAAATTTGGCTGTGCACAAGTATTCCGTACAGTGTTATTGATTCACAGAAAAAGTCCATGTAACCAAATAGACCCATTAGATTGATCTAAATTTAAAAGAAAAAAATTGGAGTTCCCGTCATGGTGCAGTGGAAACAAATCTGACTAGGAATCATGAGGCTGTGGGTTTGATCCCTGGCCTCACTCAGTGGGTTAAGGATCCGGCGTTGCCATGAGCTGTGGTGTAGGTCACAGACATGGCTCGGATCCTGCGTTGCTGTGCCTCTGGTGTCAGCCTGCGGCTACAGCTCCAATTAGGCCCCTACCCTGGGAACATCCATATGCTGTGAGTGTGGCCCTAAAAAAAAAAAAAAAGACAAGAAAAACATTATTTCCAATTTTTCTTAAAATGCAATAATGTCAAGAGGGCAGATAAGTAACAACTGCTACAAATCAAATCAAATCCTTGTTAGGAAGGCCATGCTTACGCACCTTCTCATCTCTCAATGAACAGAGGCCTACTCCAGTAGAATTAACACCCTATCATTTCCCAGACTTAAAAAAGAGTCATTCACATGGCTACTGTGTGATTTATGTTATTTCCTTTTCCTGGAATGTCTTTCTAACTCTGTTTCTCTAATTAATGCCCACAAATCCTTCTTTTCATCAGTACACTTTCTGTGATTAATGTCACCACATGCTGAGCATACCCCCTACTTTGCCAGTACAAATACTAAGGAAACCACAATTTGTATTATACATTAGGTGAATTGGCAATGGAATCAGTGGAAACAAGTGCAGGCTGAACAGTCAGAAATCAGAATCTTAATCTACCTCAGTTGTGTGATCTTGTGCAAGATGATCCAAGCTTTCTAACTTAGCTTTCATTGTTTATACAACGAGAATAACAATGTCTACTCCATGTGTTTGTTGTGAAATCAATTAGATGATAATAATCACTATCATGTATTAGGCATTTAGAATCTGGTTCCAGAGGCCACACTCTTAATCATTACCCGATGTTGCTTTTGTGATAACATCTATAAAACATCCCATCCAATGTCTGATACATAGCAGATCTTAACACAAATAATAGTTGTCTTTTCATTTTTGCTTATCTCCCTTGATTGTTGTGCTATTTATCATTTCCTTCCAAAGAAATGGATCATTTGTGGCAGGCAGCAACTGCAACTTTTTGAGGCTTCCCTGCTGGGACTGATAAAGTACTGTGTACATCTTAGGCAATGGTAAGTGCCTAATGAGTAATAAACAAAAGAAAAACATGTTTTTCATCAACTAATTAGTGATATACTTAGTAAACTGACAAAGTGTGCCATGAGGTAAACATTGACAGTAACGATGCTACAAAATATTCAAATTCATTTGTGAAAACTTTGGTTAAGTGCCAATACTTCCTTAAATTCTCATCCCAAAACTGATCGGCAGACATTCACAGTCTAAATTTACCTGCTGAAGAAATAGTCAAATGAATCTATTACATACATGGCTCTAGGTTCAACTAAAAAGTCAAAGTTTAGCAGAAAACCTACATTTTCTTTTCCTTGTTCCTCTTAATCTTTCCCATATATTTTTTCAAACTTTCACCACCCATGACATCTCCTTTTATTTTCAGCGGAACACACCACTTCCAAACAACAAGGAAATCCAAGTGGTTCAAGTAAGAACAACCCTATACCTGCCCCTTTTATAAGTTATTCTTCCCTCATTGGAAAAGGAATTCCTCCCTCTCCATGACCACTGGGGGAAAATTCCCCTTCCTCTACACCATCACTCCAGCTCTTGCTACCACTTCAAGGACCTTGCCTCATCTGTACTCCCTTTCTTCCTTGGGTCCTAACCTCTTCCTTTTGGTTTGCCCTTTCTGAGCCTACAAACTTTCCAAAATAAAAGCTAATAATCTTTACCTTGATCCTCTCCCTTTCTCTCTCTCCCTGCCAAATTTCCAAAAGCAGTGGTGTTTCCATTTTTTTTCCGTCTAAAAATTATTGAAGCTGCTCCTGACAAGGGCACTGATAGTTGTTGTAAAGCGGTTTTTGTCCTCCTATATCCTTGACATTTATGCAGCATTTGACATTAACTGCTTCTTCTTTTTTAACATTATCCAGCTTATATTACTTCTCGGTTTTCTCTGTATTCATTTGTTTTGCAAGCTTTCTTCCTCTTCCTGCCTCTACATTTATGACTTAGACTCTCTTTTCCCACCCAACATACTCTCTTAGAGTAACTTCATTTCTTCCCTGCATTAATGTCCATCTCTGCTAAGGATGGGCAAATCCAAATCACTAACTCTGACCTCTGCTGTGCTCCAAACCACAAACCCATCTGCCAATAGAATGTAGCAGAGAACCAGGCATCTCCAAATCAATGTAAGCAAAAGTGACCTCATTTTTGTTCATTTCCAAACCTGTTCCACTTCCTCTATAACCAGTTCCAATATGTTGCCATACCCACCTCATCATTCATACCAGAAACCTACAAGTCATCCTTGATTCACCTCATCACAATCTTAAAGTTCAAAGGAAGTCTAAGGATTTCAGACAGTCTATCCTTTATCCAAAGAGTTGGCAACAGAGACTCCTGAGGGAATCATGGGCTGGCCAAGTCAGAAGGAACTCTGCAGAAAACTCAGCAAACTCTCTTCAAAGAGGAGATTTTCTTCTCATGAATTATCCTCTTCTCTCCCCTCAAATCCCATACCCTTGAGAATGATTGCCTGCACTTCTTATTTGTAGCATTTCTCTCATGGCACTTGTCACAATTGTTATTATTCTTTCTGCAGTGATTTATTTAATACTTGTCTCCTCTATTTCACCAGTGGTCTAAACAGTAACATTTATGACTTGTTTACCCTTTGTAAATTCTCAATAGCTTTTTAAAATGAATGTATAATCCTCTATCAATAGTGTAACTATTGAGTCCATCTAGTGAGTTTTCATAATTTCAAAATTGTGTCATTCATTTCTATAAAATCCATTTAGTTCTTTTTTATAAGTGTATATCTTGGCTGAGATTTTCTAATTTTTAATTTGTCTCAAGAGAACTTTTAATTGATTGTCAGGGCATTTTCATGACAGCTGCTTTAAAACCCTTGCCAGATAATTCCAATATCTGATTCACCTTGGTGTTGACATCAGTGGATTGATTATCTTTTCTCATTCAAGATGTGATTTTATTCTGTATCTTGGATATATTGTCTGCTCTGTTAAAGAGATTCTCAGTCTTATTTAAATATTTTATTTAGCAAGTAGGCACCCTGTTTAGGTTTAGCATGTGGATATTGGCTTACATCTGCTGGCTCTGTCTCCAATGGCAGACTAACTTTCAGAAGCTTAGAAGTGTTTCTTTGATTAGTTTGATCTGTCTAGTACCCCTAGGGCTCCCACTGGTCCCAGCTGATTTCACCTGAGGAAATTGAATGAGTTTCCTCAGAAAGGCCATGGGTGTCTCTCAGTGGAAAACTGTGGTAGGATAACCCAATTGGTGGCTCCTGGTTGTCTTGTGTCCCTGGTAGGGGTGCGTGAGCAGGGAAAAAGAGTCTCCCAGGGAGACAAAGAGGCTTCCTAGGACAGGCTGCTATAGGTGAATCTTCCCTGCACGATCCCCTGCTCCCTCAGTATCTCTCTGCAGAGAGAAGAATCAGTCCTATAGGGAAGAGTATCTCCCTGAGATGTTTATTTCTGGGGTTCACAATGGATCCTCTTGTGGATGTTTTCAGAGGTACTCCCATTCCATCTGAAGACAGAGGGAAGAGGCAGTATACCTAGGCTGTCTTCTGCTACTGGTTCCATCTGAAAATGTTGGACCTGAACACCATTCTGTACTGGGCAGGGTGACTCAAGACACCCACCACTGCTCTGTATCTCCTCACATTCTGGTGTCACAAAGCAGCTCACCTCTTCTTAACACCTTTCAGAGTTATCCTTGCATTGTACCTTGCACCACGTCAAGGTTTATAGTTATGCTTAGCAGGGGAGAGCCATCTTGTCTGCTGGAAGACTTATCATGACTTTAATTAACTGTTAAATATATTCTTGCTTTGAGAATACATATCAAATATCATTAAGCATTCTGATCCTCTCAATTACATAATGTGAAAGTCTATTCAGTAGCTATGGTATTCTATATCTCGAGTGCCTGTAACTGACCATATATGTCCATCATAAACAAATAAATACATAAATAAATAAATAAGAAAGAAATTCAATATTAGACCACAGGCAATTATCTAACTTAACCTTGACCTGAACAACCAAAAATTTGCTATGATCGTTATTTTATTAGTAACAGCTCTTTCCAAAAATATATATATATATGCATGTGACTAATACAGTTACAATCACCCAATTTGTGTGCAACACAATAAAAATTGAATACTGTGCCCTGACAGGTCAAATCACATATGAAAACACAGCACTATTTTACTGAATATCCTAAAATCCCTGGATTCCCAAAGTATAGATATTCTATTTAATTATGATTTCTGATGCATAACTAGTATGTCTTATAGCTATGATTATTAACCTTTTGACTGTCCCAGAGCCCTTGAAGAATGGGATTTTGAACAATAGAATTTTCACAATAGGGAAAAATGCACAAATGCACATAAACATAGCATTAGGATTGCATAATTCTGGTGGGCTCACACACATTGTGAAATCCATTCACACACCCTTAGGAGTCACTGTTTCCAGGTTAAAAACTCTTGTATTAGAGATAGGGCAAGTTAATTGCATGTCCAATAATTATTGTGAAAAGTATGTTCTGATTATAACTTAGTATCTAAGGCAATGGACTAAACATCTATTAAAGCACCTAAAAATAATAAACCTCTGAAAATTTCTTCTGCCAAATTTGCCTTCTAAAGAGGATTAGATATGGCCATCTTCTAAGAAATTAATATTATATATTGTAACACCAGGGTAAGAGATAAAAAGTTTTTTAAAATATACGAAAGTATAGGCATTTCTGTAATAGACAAAGACACACACACACAAATACCCACACATGAACACATACACACACATCCCTGTTTCTATAATAGACACAGGTACACTCAGGCATACACACATACCTTTATCCAGAATCACATACATAAATTTTTCAATAGAATCATCTACTATTGGTAGGCTTCAGAAAGTTTAAATCACAAATAAAATGATAAAGTGGGAATAAAAGAATTTTTAGCCTGGGGTATTTCCAACATATCAATTTTTTTGGCCTAAAAAATGTAAAACTGCATTCCTAAAGTAGAACTTAATATAAATCATATTACTTATTTCAAACACAATTCCTCAATTCAGATTTAGAAAGCTTAAATCTCAGCTGAGAAGCTAATGAAAAAAAAGATCTAAACTCAAAGAAAATAGAATCTATATTTCACACAATATATGCTATAGAATATGTATTTACATATTCTTTGCTTTCTTCGCCATCTATGTTATATTTAACACACATGCACACACACATACATAGGTAACATGTACAAAGGGAAATACAGGCTTCAAAATCACAAAACAATCAGATTCTGAGATCTAATAAGAAAATTTCACCCTATGGACTTGAGACAAAACATCAGTACATAATGGACTAGAATGGTCATGTGAAAGAGTGATACATTTGGCAATGCATAAGGCAAAAACTCTTCTATAAATAGTTGCTAAGTAAAGAATCAAAAATGTAAATAATAGATACTTAAAGAAGCTTTTGTTAGCACATTATCTATATTATTGAAATTTGAAGAAGAATCTAAATGTCCACCAATAGAATGTAGTAAATTATGATATCTCCACATGGTAAAATAATATCTATCAATTAAAACACAAATAAAGAAGAATATTTATTACCATGGACTGTATACTATCCATTATTATTATTATTATGGATAGTATATATTCATAGTATATATTTATAGTATATATTATATATCATATAGATAGTATATGTTATATTTATATATATTATATTTATTATATATATTATATTTAATGAAAAATCCCATATATAAAATGCTATTCCAACAGATTACCATTTTTGTGAGAAAAATAAAATGTAACAAAATATTTCACTTGTTATTATGGTTCAATTTTTTTTAAAATTTCACTTTATTGTTTTCCTGTGTTCCTGCATCAAATTTAGGTTTTCATATTAATGGGAAAAATATATATATATATTTTTTAAACGGAATTGCATACTAAGAAATCATTTTCTCTAATAAGTGTAAGACATATTTCTTAAAGACATATTTCTTAAAGAATAAGACGTATTTCTTAAATGACATCAAAACATCTAAAATTTAACTACTGTTAAGGTAACCTATAATATCACAATATCCAATTTATCCAGAAAATGTTTTCATGACAGAAATGTGGTAGTTTGTGTAAAGCTTGAGAAAAAAACAGAGAACCAGAAATGACCATTTTGCCAGGGATGCTGCGGAGCTGTGCAAAAGACAGACAGTCTAAGAGACCAGCATGATTCAGGCAATAGGTGGGTCCACAACACTGCAGGAAATTCATCAGTCTCTGTATCAGCCCGTCCAGATTAAACATCCTGCAAGATGACACAAAGTCTCTTTGCTTCCCAAGCACACTTCCGATTAATCATCTGATTGCCCCAGTACCTTGATAGAAGAAACCATGGGCCCAGGAGATAAAAGGAGGAGGGAGGACGGTTTCTGGAAGAGTATTACCCTCCCATAGCACCCCTACACACCCCAGTTATAAATTAAAGGCTGGTGTGCATGTATAACTCATTTTCTTAGAATTTTTTTGTTTGTTTGGTTTTGGTTTTGGTGCCACAGAACCATTCTTTGTACTCTAATTTTCCCTGAGTGATCAGGGGGAATAAAAATGATTTTCTGAACCAGAGAAATTAACCACCTGGGTATCATTGCCAAGCTGTTACATACACCATTAATTTTAACCTGGAAAGCCAGCCTCCTGGCCTCTCTCTTTACCAATGCCCTTAAACATTTCAACAGAAACAAAGGTGGTAGCTCAATTTATAAATCCCTGGTATCTTAGCATTTTTCCCAAAGCTTAAATTATCCTGCTTGCCTCATGGTCTGATTGATGACAAGAGCTATAAATGTAAATACTATATAGATCCAGCTAAAATAATTTTTTTAAGTTTTATTTTAGACAAAAATAGAGAAAAGATATTTCTTAAGGCTTCATGTGTGTCTCTTGGGTTCAATGCAGTATGGGAGAGTAGGTGTCAACTTGTGTACAGAGGGCCTCACCTGTGACATGTCCTGTTGAAGAGACAACCAAGGCTTCTGATGAGATAGTATACACATTTTAGCTTAAATTTATAAAATATTAAAGAGATCTTAGAGAACTGTTCTGAGTTCTAGGACTGCCATACCTTTTCTTGATAATTAAGGAAGGTCAATCCCATTTCCTCTTCTAAAGTTGGTAAAGGAAAACTGCTAAGCATCCAGCCTTGCTCTGATGGACAGCAGCTGGAGGGAGTGAGGTGGTACTTTACTAAGTGTTGTTACACATGCTGCAAGTAAGCTTTTCACAAATTCCATCTTGATCAGATGATATTCTCATTCAGTATTTATATCTTCCCCTTAAATTCAAGCCACTCAACTGATAATCAACACAACATGAACAATTGCATTGACCCTTTATTACTTTTCTATTTCTATGCTTCCATCCCTCTAGCCTATTCTCCACACAATCAATATCATATTTTTTAATCATACACATGAAATATGTTCCTAGAATTTTTAATAGTCTTCCCACCAACTACAGAATATAATCTAAATTCCAAGGCATAGCATAGAAAACTTTTCATGATCTGGCCCCTGTTATACACATACAGAAACCTCCTGATTAATTACTCCAATACCACACACAAACACACACACATACACACACACACACACACACACACACACACATCTCTAGCTCATAGACCATCTCCACAGTTCCCAGAACAATAGTGCTTTCCCGGTTCCCATGCCATTGTCAATTGTTTCCTCTCCATCCCTTCCTATTTATTGATCTAGGACACTCATACTCATTCTTCAACTCAGATTCTCTCCCCATTCTCTCCTCTGACTTCAGGAATATTTAGGTGCAGTTTTTCTTATTCATTCCTTAATTTGATACATAATCAATGAAGAGCTTTCATAATATCCTATGATTGTTTTCATGTCTGTTAACCTACTAAATCCTGCTTTAAGTGTGGTTCTTGGACCAGCAGCATCAGCTCACCTAGAAACTTGTTAGAAGGGCAAATTTTCGGGATCCACCTCCAAATCTACAGAATCAGAAACTCTGGGACTGGGCTCAACAATCTGTATTTCAACAAGACCTCCAGGCAACCATTAAAGTTGGAGAACCACTGCACTAGGCAATACATCAGGAACTGAAGTTAAGATACACTTAATGGAAATTCGAACTAATTGTGACTTAACCCAGTGGAGGTTTATTTTTGTCACACAAGATCAAGTATGGAGATGGGCAGCCTGAGGTGGCACAAGGAGGTCATTAAGGGCCTAAATTCTATGTAGCTTCCTGGTCCACATTTCTTAATAGGTTTGATTTATCTTTAGGCTCACAAAATGGCTGCTCACCGGGTCATTTTTTTCCTTTTATCAATGAAACTATAGATTTTCTGAGAAGCCCACTTATTAGACACCACTTATATCACAATACTATGCTTCATAGCTATAACCAAAGGAAAATACTCTTCAAAAACTGCATTTTCTCTTTTTTTCCAAAGCAAGATATTTTCTCAACTTTTGTGAAAACAGGGTTCTGAGAGTAGGAAAATTTGGGTAAGCAACTACTATGTTTTCATCAATCTGAATAATTCTTTCTATGATAGGACAACAAGAAAAGAGCTCATTTAAGAAAGGTCTCCCAATTTTTGCTTGCCTTAGGAGAACTTTAATTACTTTTTAGTCATTAACCTTATAACTTAGGTTAAACTCAATGAAATTGCTGATGTTTGAACTTTATTAATTTAAAAATACAATTTTTATAAAGTTCTACTAAATGTAAACACCATGATATGGAGACATATTTGATTATTAGTGCATTTATACACTACAAAAAACAAAGACTTTTTTTTTCTTTTTTTTTAGGGCCACACCTGTGGCATATAGAAGTTCCCAGTCTAGGGGTCAAATCAGAGCTGCAGATGCCAGCTTACACCACAGCCACAACAACATGGGATCCAAGCCACAACTGCAACCCATACCAAGGCTCATAGCAATGCCTGAACCTTAACCCACGAAGCGAGGCCAGGGATCAAACTCATATTTTTGTGGAATCTAGTCAGGTTCTTCACCTGCTTAGCCACAATGGGAACTCCAAAGACATTTTTATTTTTTAAAAATTTCCTTTTGCTTTTTAGGGCTGCACCCATTGCATATGGAAGTTCCCAGACAAGGGGTGGAATCAGAGCTGTAGCTGCCAGCCTACGCCACAGCCGCAATGCAGGATCCAAGCCATGACTGTGACCTACACCACAGCTCATGGCAATACCGGATCCCCAACCCACTGAGCAAGACCAAGGAGTGAACCCACATCCTCACGGATACTAGTCGGATTCATTTCTACTGTGCCACAATGGGAACTTCTCCAAAGACATTATTAACTGTTTGTTTAATCAAGGGAGAGAAAATGAATCCTAAACTGCACAGAAAGGTTGAAGTATATGACCTGAACTCCTCTGGCAACAAGAACCACAATGTCCTTTGCTACATGTTGTATCCTTCTGAGGAACAAGCCTAGGAAAGCTGAGGAATCTATGCAAACCATACTGCCCAGATGACAATTTGAAGCACATGCTGACCCTTGGTCAGTCAGTAGTTACATTATTTTTTTGGCCTTACCCATGGCATGTGGAAATTCCAGGTCCAGGGATCAATCCTTCACCTCAGCTAAGACCCTCACTACAGCAGTGACAACGCCAAATCTTTAACCTGCTATACCACCAAGGAACTCCATGTAGTACATTTATGTTAAATACAAAACTTTATTCTTAATAGCTGGGGCACCAAAATCAATATTTGGCTTGTATCAATCAGCATGATTTTGAAGATAAGCATTTCCTAAAGTTTCTTTAATGTCATCATATTTCTATGAGATTGACAATTCCAATTTGTTTGAAAGTTATGCAAGGAATGATTCATGCAATTATTCTAGCACCAGATCTGTATGTAAAGCCTGTTTCACAAAGTAACACTTCAGATTTTTAGCAAAGTCAGATTTTGATATGCATTATGCAGTGATAATTGATAGTCAATTGTTATTTCTTTATTATCTCTGATTCTATATGTGGTCTTTAGTATTAATTATTTGTAAGGTATATTTCCTTATAGCTCCTCACATCAAGATGGAGGAAATAACACTTACAGAAGCATTTGATTGAATTTTTAAAAAGTGGAGAGAAAATAATCACACATCTCCTAAGTGGAATGATTGCTAACATTTATTTTAAGAACTGTGTACTTTTCTTTCCTGTACATCTGTGCTCAGGATTTGGACTAAGAGTACATTCAGGGTTAGAATTTGGCTCAACTCAGGAAATCACTAGTTGAATAAATGGGTCACTGTAAGTGAAATCACTTGGAAAATGCCTTAGATTTCAGGAATCTCTGAATAACTTCTAGAGTTTCTCAGTAGTGGATCACTGTTGTCTCTGAATATAAGAAATGTATCATAGATGTTTTTAACTTTGAAAAAAGGAGGATTCTAAAATAAATTCTAAGTGGACCCAATGTAAAAAAAAAAACATAAAACACTAAAGAAAATGTGAGTGAATATTTATCTGAATGTGAGTGATGACTTTATAAATATGAAATGGAGTTAATTACACAAATTAATTAATATGAAATGCAATTCCTGGAGTTCCCGTCGTGGCGCAGTGGTTAACGAATCCGACTAGGAACCATGAGGTTGCAGGTTCGGTCCCTGCCCTTGCTCAGTGGGTTAACGATCCGGCGTTGCCCTGAGCTGTGGTGTAGGTTGCAGACGCGGCTTGGATCCGTGTTGCTGTGGCTCTGGCGTAGGCCAGTGGCTACAGCTCTGATTTGACCCCTAGCCTGGGAACCTCCATATGCCGCAGGAGCGACCCAAGAAATAGCTAAAAAAAGACAAAAAAAAAAGAAATGCAATTCCTCACTGGCTGTTGGCTATAGGCCTCCCTTGGTTTCCTGTCACATGATATTCATGTGGTGCCCCAGAGTGGGCAAGCAAGAATAAGAAAGACAGAGTCTTTGTAAGACCTAAGTCACAATCTTTTGTAATCTAAGAAGTGGCATCCCATCATTTTAATGGATTCTATTGATTAGAAATCACTAGATCCAGAATATTCAAGAAGAGAATTTTTCACAAGAGCTTGAATTCCAAACAGTATCATTATGAGCCATCTTATAATGATGAGACTTCCTATTACAGATCCCAAATTGATATCTGTTTATTAGTTCTTAAAATCACTCTTTTAACAATCTCAAAAATATTACTTTTAAAGTAATATTCTTCCCCTTTTAAAAAAAAATGTAGCTACAATTCTCCATCTCCAACAATTAATCCAATGAGTAATCCCAGTTACAAAATATTCTATTGAATGTGGATCATTAAAATATCCGTGTCATACTAAACTTTCAATTTTGCAATGTAATACATGAGGTTGCATTCACTGCATTTAACATGATACTTAAGTTACTTGGATTTTACCAGTCCCCTAATACTATAAAATATTTGGATATTTTCTTATACTTCTGCTAGAGTTTCTTGCTTTCATTCATCCTATGACCATAGAGTTTAATAATTCTCTGTTTGTAGAAACTTTCTACACATAGTGAAGCTTTTCTAGATATGTATTAAAAAATGTAGGTTATGTTAAGTGAATTTCAGAATGGCTTCCAGGCAAGCATTTGAAAATAACCCACTGGCACTTCACCCTGAATTTTAACAGTTCACTTCCTTGACCTTCAAAGGCAGTTCCCCTATCTTTCAGCAGCAGCTTTTCTAATACTCACTCCCCAATCTCTTCCAAAAGTCCTATAATCCATAAACCCAAACCAGAACATACAGAGTGGTTTCTGTTTTCTTGACTTAACTCTCACTGAAGCAACATGTGCTGTATTTCTCTCTGCTCCCCAGAGGACTAACTGGAAGCAAACTTATAGCACAATACTCTTGTCAACACGTTTACTCTTTTCTTTGCAGCAGAAGTTTTCTGCCCCTAACAGTGTGCTATCACTATATATAATTTTGAATTTCAAATTTCCTATTTGCTCCCTATGAATTATTATTTCCATTTTACAAATAAAACAGTTGAGGTCTCAAGAGATTACATGAGTGATCCAAATTTCATCATTAATAAGTAAAAGGACATGAACTTGAATTTAGGTTTGCTCAGACAAAATCCAGGGTCCTTCTCCCATACTATAGAAAATACTGTAAAGGCATATACATAAAAGGCATGCTCAATAATGCTTTCAAATGATGAAGTTATGGACCTATCCACCAAAGATGAAGAACAAATTCCTTACCATTGACATATGAAGCCCTCCAAAATCTGGTTCCTCCTTGTCTCTCCAGCCTCTTGTGATTCTCTCCTTTCACTCCATCCTCTTAAATTCTAACTTCACAGGACTGCTTTTAATTCACATTTCCATGACTTTGCTTCCCCCGCTATCTCTGCCCCTAGCCCCTTACCCCTTACTTTCTACTTCTACTCTCGCAGCACCATCATCCCTTCAAGAGCATCTACTCATTGTTCACGATGCAATGTAGAGGTTACTGTTGCCATGATGACCTTCTGTCTTCCTCTTTCCCATTTCCACATCCTTACTATCCACACAGTATCATATATTTACATACCTTTATATACATATTTATAGCATCTATAACATTTGCATTGCATTTAATTGATGACTTTGACTATGTATTTACTATAATTTACAATTAACAGATCACTTTCAGATGTTATTATAATTAATCTTCAGTGGATGATGACATCACTTTTATAAGCAAAGACAATTTTAATTAATCTTTCTAGGTTCAGTTCAGTATTATGATCAAATAAAGTACATCTTTAATGAATGTCCACTGACCAAATAAAGGATAAAGCTATATAGACATAAACTAGCAACATGGTGCACTTAGGGAACATTAAAAAAAAAGTCATGTAAAAAAGCAACATAATCACCAACATTAATAACCTGGAAACTTTATTCCCCATGCTGAGTAAAGCAATTGCTCCACTTTCTTCACCCGCGCAACACCTCGTATGTCTAAGAGGGAAGAAATAAATAGATTTAGATGTTAGGAGTAAGGGCTATTTATTTAATTAAAAGAACGATGTTAAAATAGGTCTAATTTTTCAGCTAGAATTGACAAAAACTTGACTATTTATGAGCACCATTTTGTAATGTAAAGCACATTAAACCCTGATCCTTGAAACTTGAATTCTCCCTGCTTTGCCACTACTAATTAGCTAAGTGAAATTGAAGAACTCATTTAACCCCCCTGGCTTAAATTTTCTCTCATATAAAATGAAGAGGTAAGACCAGATTATTTCTGAAATTATTTTCAGTGCTCAAAGACCTCATATATTTCTACATCTTCATCTTTTGATTAACATGATTAAAAATCACTCTCACCTACCACTTAATGAGATTCACCAGCAAGGCATAGGATCTATAGTGGTCCTGGGGCCTAGTAGCTTACAGAATCTTATTTTTCTATTCAACTTTCCAGGAACAGGTCACATTTGAATATAAATCCAAGTGTGTAACTTAAAGCTATTTCCTTAGCTTTGGTTCTCAAAAAATAATCTTTGGAAAATTGCAGTTGGTAAGAGTGGCATCTATTTTTATACTTTGTGTTTTGTTTTATGAGAAACTTTCGGAGGCAAGCTAGTAACACACTGTCACAGTGACTATTTACAAGTATCATAAACTTGCTGAGTGCCTAAAATGTACAAAGCCCTAATCCTCAGTTTTCAGGGAGTACGACAACTTCTGCTGTCATGGAACATGTAATCCCTTTTACTGTGCCTTTCGATTCTAATTTGCACATTAAAATTAGACAAACCATAATCCATGTAAATCGTTAAGAACATTGAAATGATTGGGGTCAGTAACATCTTTTTTTTAACAGCGATTTTTATTGTTTCCATTATAGCTGATTTACAGTGTTCTATCAGTTTTCTAATGCACAGCAAGGTGACCCAGTCACACATACACATACACATTATTTTTTCTCACTTTATCATGCTCCATCACAAGTGACCAGAGATAGTTCCCAGCGCTATACAGCAGCACTCCATTGCTTATCCATTCCAAAGGCAATTGTTTGCATCTATTAACCCCAAATATCTTCCCCTCCCTCTAGGCAACCACAAATCTGTTCTCCATGTACATGATTTTCTTTTCTGTGGAAAGGTTCATTTGCACCATATGCTAGATTCCAGATATAAGTGAAATCATATGATATTTGTCTTTCTCTTTCTGACTTACTTCATTTAATATGAGAGTCTCTAGTTCCATCCATATTGCTGCAAATGGCAGGGGTCAGTAATATCTTGAGAATAACACAATATGCATATAACTATCATCTGGTATTATAAGAGTCTGATCTGTGTATTTCATGTTGTATTTCTCCCTCAGTAGAATATATACTGTATACATTAAACAGATGGAATGTGAAGCCATGGGAAGAGCTATGACTGTGTAGGAGTGTGTGTATGTAGAGAAGAGAGGGAAAAAGAAAGAGAAAACAAGAGAAGCCATTTTGGAATCCTGAGATGCAGGGAGTAACCTTCATTAGAGGAGACTGTGAAGGTGCCTGAGAAGGAATATTCAAAGAGGAAGAAAGAAAAGCAAGAGAGACTGGTAGCATGAAAACCATGAGGGAAAAATTTTTAATAACTGTGGCTAGCTATTATTATAGGGGAAAGAAATAAAAATAGTTAAAATGGACTATATGATAAAAAGTCATCAATGCCCCTGAGAAGAACTGTCTCAGGTATGAAGGAGAATCAAACCTCAAGTTACAGTGGTTTGAGGTTCAAATTAATGGTGAGGAAATGGAAGCAAAAAATTTTAGAGAGTTGGTCAAGAAGTTTAATGATAAAGGTAAACAGAGATTAGCTTCAAGTTGAATGAAAGTGCTTTGGGGAAAATAAGATTAACATTTTAGGAGGGAGAAACTTTAGCTCTATTTTTGAAATGAGGTAAGGAAACTAATAAAAAGAGAAAAACTAAAGCTATAAGAAAGAAGAAATATTGAAAGTTCTCATTGTGGCTCAGCAGTAATGAGCCCAACTAGCATCGATGAGGATGTAGGTTCAATCCTGGCCTCACCTGGTGCACTAAGTATCTGGTGTTGCTGTGGCTGTGGCACAGGCCAGCAGCTACAGAACCAATTTGACCCCTAGCCTGGGAAGTTCCATATGCCGTGAGTGCTGCCATTAAAAAAAAAAAAAAAAAAAGCAAAAAGAAAAGAAAGAGGAAATACTTAGTGGAATAAAGCTGGGGAAAGAGAGAGAACTCACTTCTAGGAGAGTAACAGGGATATCTGGATCTATAAGTGCATTTAGAGGTGGCGAGAAAGCAAAATGGAGGGCTGGTAATTGCTATCTGCTCAGCTGAGAAAGGTGGCTAGTGCTCAGAGTAAGGAACCCAGGATGAGATTCAGCAATTTCAAAAGTGGTAAAGGTTTAGAGCAGCTTCTGTGGGTAGCGGAAAAGGAAAAGGAATGAAGATGAAAAGAAAAGGAAGAAACATAGCACCATTATGAAAGATAATAGCCTTATATTTTATAACACATTGTAAGTTCAAAAGCATGTGTATGTACAGTTTTGGAAAATAGTAACTTAACATCACTTAAAAATATTCTCCAATAGATAACTAAGTGAGAGCTGTGGGTACATTGAAAAAGATGCAGATTAGTTTACCAGAAGTTACCCTAATTACATAGTTAGTTATACTGCATAACACAGACAAGTTCTGGTATCTTCGGAAGGTCTTACTTCCCAGTCAGAGCAGCCAATCCAGAGACAGATGAGAGACTTGCCCTCTGTGCTACCCCAAGGAGAAGAGCTGGGGCTGAGAACGAAAAGAGCACTGGCTGAGATTAAGGGTTTTGACATTTAGGAAGGCATGCTTCAGCTTTTCTTCAGATACTGCAACCACCAGAGATAAGAGAGAGTCCAAGAATGACACCAGAAAATACCTTTTAATGGATTGATTTGTTCAGCAAGAAATTCCATAATATTTTCCAGGTGGTTAGTTGCAGAAGGTCATTTCAGTAGGCTCAACAATTATAAACAAATTATGGAGTGATGCTTTAAATCGTGTTTTGACAAAAACCAAAAAAAAAAAAAATGTGCTTTTCAAGGAGTACCCATGTTTGACATTAGGCAAATGATTTGCTTGAGGACAATGCAATAAATGCCACTGTTGGGTTTGCTTCTTGAAATGCACACCACCAAAAAAAAACAAAAACAAAAACAAAAACGTTGTAACTGTCTCAATTATTTCAACTGATTGTTAGAAGTTACATTTAATGTATACAAAATTGAGCAGCTCCCTCTGCATCTTATGGCATAGACTCCAGCACTGTGTGAAAAGGCATCAGTTACTACAATAAAAGCCTCAGCTAGTACAATAAAAGCTCTGATGGAAACAGAGCTGGTCCTCATGTCACAGGGAACTGTCACGGAAGAGCTACAGTTCAAGGGCCCGACCACTGCTCAAGAGGAAAGCAAATAACCAGTGTCTCTGGCCCTCAGACTCCCACGATCATTGCTCTCTTCCTGCTTGCTGCACAGACATCAATCAGGAAGTACAAATGTGAGGGTTTTTTTTCTTTTCTTAAGAAAAATGAAGATTGACAAAACATTTGAAAATATCAGTCTTAAAGAAAAACTACTTATAAAAATGCAGAGTGTGTTTCCCCTATAACAACAGCAAGAATTCAAAAATAGGATTAAGACTAGTATGAGTGAGAATGCAGTGAAATGAAGTCTTTTTCAAAGTTGGTGTGAGTGTAAATTAATGCTTTTGTTGAGAAAAAAAAAGTACGTATCAAGAGCCTAAAATCACTGCAGATATGAACTCATGAATTTCACTTTTAGAAATTTATACTGAGACAAATAATTCTCTACAAGAATGTGTAGAGAAGGCAGTTCCTCAGAGAGAAATTTGTCAAAGAAATAATACATAAACAATTTGAGTATTCAACAATGTGGTACTGCTGTACACATTTTGGTATATTTATATAATTGGTACATTATAAAATCATTTAATATTACAGTTTCCCCTAAATATCTCAATATCATAAAATTTTGAAGTAAGAGTTTTCCTGCAACTAGGCAGAAAATCCAAAAAAGGTTTGTATTAAGGTTTTTTTTGGGGGGGGGCCAGTGGGAGGAGACAATGTATATAAAAATTGAGACCTAAGCAAATAAATGCTTTTACTCATGCTCAGCACCATGATGATATGAGGTATGTGTGTCTGACTACAAAAGGAAAATCTGGTTAACTTTGAAAAGACCTCACAGGACTTTTTATTCCTTACTTTGGTGAATTTGTTTTGGCTTCTTTTCTCAGAAGATTAGAAATCAGACTGGGTTGGCACACTAAACTTCTTCACAAGCAGAAGTTTACATGAATTGAACTCATAAGACTATGATATAAACCTCAATTCAAATTTAATAAATTCTTAAGAAGAAATAAATGTCACAGAAACCTGGATACTTGTAACGCCATGTGACAAGGCACATTTACATGTGAAGCCAGATGATAGGCAGAAGGCTGTTGGGTGAGCCTGGAATCTGAAAAAGGAATTAGATCAATAAAATGTTTAATGGTATTAAGAGAAAAAAAACCTGTTGCAAGACTCTAACCAAAGAGATGGCCTATTCCAGTAGGATCAGGATACCCATTTGCAGCTCCCTTCCTTTATCTCCAAGCCAAAAATGACCTGGCTGTGTCACAGTGTGACAGAAAGGAAGCTAGAGGGGATTCCCATCTCCTGGGGGGAGAGAAGGGCTTCATGTAAAGCACAGGTTTACAGAATGTGGATGAAACAAAGAGTGTTTCATGCAGCTTCTCAAGACTCAGTAGGAAAGAAAAGGATGACTAGCTGAGGAGGAGAGATAAGGGTTTCAGTTAGTCATCACCACAAAAAGGATCCTGTAGGAACCAGAGCTGAGTCTGGAAGGCAGATTTCTCCAGGCGGTGCACCAGTCCTTGTGGAAGCTGAGTTCTTTTGTGTCTGGCAAGAGCAGTAGTAGCACTTGCATTAGCCACTCGCAGCCTGCTGCCAAGAGGCCTTAAGGCAGGATGTGTTCTGTTTGTTGCCTTCAGCATGGCCATCCTGGAGAGACAGTCTTTGCACTTGGCTGGCTGGCTGGAGTCCTCTCTGTCTGGGTGGCCAGCCAAGTAGAGGCAGGCAGCCAAATTGCAGTGAGCACAACCTGGCGCTTAAGTGTGGCTGCCTGGGCTTTCCACTGAATCATGTGATATTGCCAATACTGGACCATTTTGACCTACAAAAATGGTCATTTCACATGATTGAAACTATCTATCAAAACTGGCCATAAAATCAAAGACTTTGCAGTCCTCCACCAAAAATAAGACAGTGATTTCTTTAAAGAATAAATTAGTCCAACTCAAACCCAAATAAGCCTAGAAAAGGAAATTAAATCCCAACTGCTCTAAGCAGGTTAATCAGCCAAGCTCCCACTATAAGCTTGAACTACTTTAGAGGACTATCTGGTAACTAACCAAAAAAAAAAAAAAACTGGGGAGGGAGAAAAAAAAGGATTTTGTTTTCTTCAGGCATAAGATCAAGGTGGACTATTCCAGGTACCCCTACCCAAAACAGAAGGGAATACTGGATGGAGAAATCAGGCTGACTCCCTCTCTCCTGGGAGGGTTGCGTAGGCATTACCAACATTTACTTTATAGCTCTCCTTTCTCCACACATCATGGCCAACAAGGCCTACATCTGATTGACATAGTAACATTTTAGCTATATTAATCCATGCAAAAAAAGTTACAATACAGCCCTTTTGTCTTGGAACGCTATCATTTATTTTTGAAAAAATTTGTGTATCTCCACTCTGATGTATTGATTTTGCAGTTAAACAGTGACAACAATCTTATTTCCAGGTTCTCAGAAGATTCATTAATATAGCATAATTGTCAAGTAATACTAAAAGTAACATATTACTTATTGAGCTCTTACTATGTGTAGAGCATAATTCTAAGTCTTTTTCCTGTGTTAATTCATTCAATCTCCTTTTTAATATCTCAGCTGGGAGAGGCAGGACCCAAGCCCAGGAAGTTTGCCTTTAGATTTTCTTAATTACCAGTGGTAAACTTTCCTTGCCACCATTATACTAATATATATAAGAAGAAAACAACAGAAAGTCTAGGAATTTAGTTTTTTCTGTAATAAATATATTTAATTTATATAAACAGGAAAGTTCATTTTTAAAGATTAACCATTTTGTTTCTTGTTATGTCTCTCTTTACTCAAATGAAAGCTCTTTGTGAGCAGGGCCTTTGGCTGTTTTGGTCACTGCTGTTTCTCTGATGTCTGGAACAGACATAGGAAGCACTAATTTAATTCAATTCCTATCCTTGTGTCAATATTTTCCATTTTATTTATTTTCAGAAAAAAAAAGAGGTCAGGATCATTTTTTATACAATTAATTATATGGTCAATCTACTCATAAGTAATTGTTGAATGAATAAATTATCTTGAAAAAACTTTGATATTTTCAATTTTCATGTACTCACATGGTTTGTACCATCTCCTTAAATACCTTCAATTCCAAGGGCACTATAGACATAGATACCAATGCCTAAACAGAAGGGAAAAAGCAGTTGAAGAACAGGACCTGGTGACTTAACTCCAAGAGCTCACAAAGAGCAAGCCAGCAATCTCTGCCTTATCCCCATGCTTGGATGGAGTTGTTTGATGCTGCCCAAAGAATATCTATTCTGTGGAAGTCAGTATCTCATCGGATCTCAAAGGAAGAGAAGTATGGCAGACACATACCCTAAGGGCAGCTGTGTTTGGTCAGATCTCATAAAGTGAGGAAAGCAATTAATTATATATCACACAATGAAGTGTAATATTCATATGGTATTATAGGCAAAGAAGAGAGAGTATGTAAAATGCTCTGGTCAGTAAAATAAGGAGCAAGAGTTTGAATGGCTGTCAACATAATTGAGATGAGGAAGAAGACCCTGTTACATCCATTTGCAGATAAGGCAATAGTTGAATTCAGTGGGGTGAAATTCTCCACAAAGATTAAAATGGACACGAACTTTCCAGGTTACAAGTCGAGTAAGAGAGCTCCGTCACACATGTTATTATTATTAGATAATCTCCATGCAAATGAAAGAAAAAGTAATCAGGAATACAACTGCATGGATTTTTGCCAACTCAAACTTCAGGAAATGTCTGAAAAGAAATTTGGAAGTATTTAAGAGACAGTGTGATATTAGAATGAGTTGGGGGGATTGTATGTAATTTAATGAGCATTCATGCAGGGGATTCTTAAATGATGCAGATTCAAATCTGCTATTTCACTCACTGAATTCACCAGTCAAAGTAAATAAACTAAATGTACTATATGGTCAAGACCAAGCATTGATCCTCTCTCTGAATGCTATCATCAAGGAAAGTGTAGCCAGCCAAAAAGGTTTAGACACTGGGCTTGGCAAACTATAACCTCTTGGCCAGATCAGCCCTACTCCTTGCTTTTATAAATAAAAGTTTTATTGAAACACAATCATTTGGGAGTTCCCATTGCTGCTCAGCAGGTTAGGGATCCAACGTGGCATCTGTGAGGATGCAGGTTCGATCCCTAGCCTCACTGAGTGGGTTAAGGGTCTGGTGTTGCCACAATCTGTGGCATAGGCTTCGGCTGCAGCTCCAATTCAACCTTTAGCCCAGGAACTTCCATATACCACAGGTGTGACCGTAACAACAAACAAAAAAAATTGCTTTGATGAAATAAAATGTCTTTTAAAAAGGGCCATCCTTAATAGGCTACTGAACAAAATAAAAAACACAGTCGTTCCATTTGTTTACACGTTATCTATGCAGCTTTCACACTATAAACACAGAATTACAGTTGAGGCAGAAAAAGAGTATAATACAGCCCACAAAAATTAAAATATTAACTACCTGGACTTTTATAGAAAAAGTTTCCTGACTTCCTGAAGAAAAAGACATAGGATGTATTATTAGTTTTTTTAAAAGAAAAGGATGTATTATTAGTTTTTAAAGATGACTAATGTGTATGTCATCACATACTTAAGGTATCCATTTTCCAAAGGTTGAGTAATTTTTTGGTAATACAACAAATATTTTGAGCGATATTTAAAATTTTTCAGACTCTAGAACCAGGCACCATTCTTACCCATGTATGGAAAGCAGTAGGCTAATAATCTGAACGAGTCATTCCACCTAATACTCATTAGAGAAAAGCTAACTCATCTCAGAATACATTTCCATAAAGTATAGTGATTACTCTGTTTAGTATTCCATCAAAGTGGTGAATTTTACGGGACTCTCATAAAATGTTAATGTTCTTCCAATGCTGTAATCAGATGAACAAAGCCACAGATTAACATAAAACCCTTCTGATTATATGACATATTAGGATGTTAAAAACATATGTTCCATCTACAATCTGAAAGTAATAAGATAGTGTATATTTGATGAATATAGTTGTCTGTCATAAACTACATTATTCTTTTTAAATATGAATAAAATTTCACTGACAAAAATGGTTTATGCTTGGCCATTAATGTGAACAGGCAGTGCAAGTCAACTATAATGTATTAAACAAGTTACAATTGTGAGCTGTTTATTAAGTAATTTATTTCATGCTATGTTTATCTCTGTTACTCATCAAGACATTTTTAACTCATGAAACAGTATTTCATTTTCCTCAATTTGAATGAAAATATATACAGTGTCACTATTTTTCATTTCCACCATGGAAAAAGAAAAGCTTTTTAATCTTCCTAGATTGTTCAATATAAATAAAACATCTAGAAATATGAAAAGATTTGCATTTTTCACACTAAGGAAAATATCATTTTTAAATAGGTTACTCAAAGAATAATGGAAAAACACAGAAATTTATTTTCCCTCATTTAAACATTCTAGTGGATTCAACTGAGTGACAAAAACAGGACCTTGGGCACACCATAGAGCACATTCAGATTTTTAATAAAATAGTTTATTAAGGCAACATTCTGAAAGGGATAGATCTTACAGAGTTTCAGTTTTCTTTGGCTCACCAGTATCAACTTATAGAGATGAGAAGAATGTATTCAATATCTATTTTTAACAAAACCTGGAGGGGTTCTTTAGTTGCCAAGGTTAAAAGAATTACAAAGGATTCACTGACAATGATTGAACATTATGGAGTAAGATCTTAAATAGTTTTCTCTAAAGCTAATAAGCACAGATTCTTTAAATATTAACACAGTGGGAGGAGGGGAAGATTTAACATAAAACTGATAAAAATGTTTAATCCTCTATAACTGAAAGAATAGTTTTAACTCTGGTTCGGTCCAGATTCTGTGGACCTCCCATTGAACTTCCTTTTCTATGTATCCTACATGGGTTTCCTACCTCTATATTTTCTATAGAAAGTCTGTGGCCTCATTTTCCAAGGCCCAGGTTGTTCAGGGCCACAGCTTTATCACCTGCTCTTACAACTGGCTACTTTGTGCCAGTTGTGACTGGTTTTGTGGGGTTTTTTGTCACTATCAGAACAAACATCTTCCCAATTGTCTTCTTGGTCTTCTTTGATTTCCTCTGCTGGAGAGTTAAGTTGAATACTGTGTAATTCAATTACACATTTTTGAGCTGCAAAGATTGTAGAGTGGGGACACTTGAACTGAGGAATGTGACCCCTACTTTCAAACCCCAACAGTTCATATAGAATAGATGGAAGAATAAACCTAAACCAGTTTTTAGAGTTTTTCTTTTATTTTCTTTTTAAAGTTAAACTCTGTAATAGATGGAATGGACTTCAAATAAATCAAATAATCTTCAAATATTCAAATAACATTATACCTCTGTTTTTTATTGTAGCATGAGTCTTGTCATGCTATTGCTTTGTTTTGAATATCTATATCTTCTTTGATTAAATAATATTTTAATTTTCCAACTTTTCTTATTTTGATATATTAAAACCATTACTGCTATTGGTCATTACTTCTATTACTTCTCTCCTCTTTCATTAAGTGAGAAGAGTTTAATGAAAAAAACATAGTGGGTTGAATAGTGACCCCCAAAACATTTCTACCTGGAATTTCAGAATATGGTCTTATTTGAAACCAGGGTTTTTGCTGATGTAATCAAGATAAAGATCTCAGCATCAGGTCATCTTATGTCAGGGTTGGTTCTAAACTCAGTGCCAGGTGTCCTTATAAGAGACAGAAAAGGAAAAGACACAGAGAAGACAATGTGAAGTCCAAGGCAGACATTGGAGTGATGCATCCACAAGCCAAAGAACACCAAGGATTTCTGACAGCCACCAGAAGCTAAGAGAGAGATAAAGAATATATGCTTCCTCTTATCCTCTAGGAGAAACTGATTCTGCTGACATTTTCATTTTGGATCTCTAGGCTTCAAACCTGTGAAAGAATTTCTGTTGTTTAACCTACCAAGTTTGTATTAATTTGTTATAGCAGCTCCATAAAATCAGTGAAGAGACAATTTACAAGGGTTTTGCAAGAGTTAAGAAAAACTATCAAGGCATGAAGATGTTTGAAGAGAGAAGAGTAAGAGACCATTGCCACTCCCAGGCCTGAAAAGTCAAGGGAAGGAGAAGTTACTATAATCCAGAGAAAAATAGCCACTACAATCAATGACCCAGAAAGGGGAGAAGGAAAGAAATAACCCTGCCCTCTCTCCCTTCTATACTCTGATTCCAGCCAATACCTCCCACTGGTCAATTTAAGGACAATGAGATGTCAGAGTCACAGAGCAGAGTGCAGAAGAGAGAAGAGTAGGTTTGAAGAAGCAAATGAAGAATATCCAACACTGTAATATGAATAATACCATTGAATTATCTTTGCAGCAAATATTTTCAACCAGTACTTTTTTTCTGAATATGAGCAGGAAAATGAAAGATATAAAACATAATAGTTTTTAAAAAATTGTCAAATGTCTTAATTAATGAGAAATAAAGTGACTCCATACATTTTTGTAAAGGCCTATAGACTGATAAAGAGTACTTAACTACAAATTTAAGGGTTATAAATCAAAGGAAACAGTATTTTTTATATACAAACACTAAAAATAGATTTTTTACAGAGCATTGATCTTACAGAGCAAATATAAAACTAACATTATGTGCAAATCATATGAAGAAATTGACTTTCATTTAAGTACTTACTATGTTGAAGAAGCATTCAGTGTTGCTTAGAAGTCTGTATAGTTACAGATTTTCAAGTTATTTTGACACTTTGATCTTTCCTACTATACTGAAAATCTTATTTACTGACAATTTTATTTAATTTGTGAAAATGATAGGTGATATGTTCTCCTTTATAATCTGCTATGTTGAATAAATTTTAAGTTATCAATTTATTACCCACCTGTTCAGCTGACATGTTGTTTACAGTCATTAAAACATCCTAGCAGAAGAATGATAATCCTGTGTCATTAAATCAATCCAAATTTCACAGTCTACACTTTGTTGTCAAGTCGATATCTTGGATTATAGCTAAACTTTAAAATATGTTTACCAGAATGACATTAATTACTCTACTTCGAAACTTCCTTTTAGCACTTTCAGTTCAATGCAACCAGTGCTTCTACAATCAGCAGAGATGATGCTTTGAAACAATAAAAAGTATGAGCTATGAGTTCCTGTCATGGCTCAGTGGTTAACGAATCCGACTAGGAACCGTGAGGTTGCAGGTTTGATACCTGGCCTCGCTCAGTGGGTTACGGATCAGGCATTGCCATGAGCTGTGGTGCAGGTCGCAGATGCAGATCAGATCTGGTGTCGCTGTGGCTCTGGCATAGGCTGGCAGCTACAGCTCCGATTCGACCTCCAGCCTGGGAACCTCCATATGCCGCTGGTGCAGTCCTGGAAAAGACAAAAAATAAAACATAAATAAAAAATAAAAATAAAAAGTATGAGCTAGGCAACATGTTATATACCAATTTTCTTCTAGTCCACATTTCTAAGTTTAAAAACTTTCCCAGCAGCACAGAGAGGTCAGAGAGTCAAACAAATCATATGAGAACTAAAAAAATATTTTCCGGAGATAGCTTCTCAGCTGCGGATCTCTGATAATGCAGAGCTCAGGTGGAGAAAAGGAAAATTTTACATAAGGAGTTTTGTCAGCCACAATCAGGAATTATTGTCCCTAGACCACTATCAAGAAGGAAGAACTGAAAAGAGAAAAAGAATGAAGATCAATGCTTCCAGCAGAGAACACATTGCAGAGACTGACTTCCTGCCAGACTAAATCTTGAACGGTCTATTCCAAAAAGAAAGAAAGAGCTTTCATCAAGCCAGCAAGAAGAGAAGGCACGTCAGTGAGTGCCATTCTTTTAGCTCATTTATCTTGTCTGAAAGATATTTCAAATAAGAAAGGAAAATCTATTTGAAGGTCTTAAAGTAGGAGGGAAAAAATGAACTTGATTTTGGAAATAAGCAATTAAACAACATAAAAATTAGGTTTTCCTAAAATGTAGGCAGGAATAAATATCCAGCAACTATTTCTGAGAGTGACACAGAACAAATCATAATGAAAGCAAAGGGGAGAACTGGACTCTTGATCACAGATGCTCTAGCTGAATACCCCTCTAGGGCCTCCAAGAATCAGGGGCTTGTTACCACTCTTGCCCCATGACCTGTACAGCAGTAATAGCAATGACACCTCAGGCCAAGAACTACGGACAGAGAACAGTCCATAGTTCTCAATTTTAACTTAAAACAGAAGTTGAACAGCAGGAGTACTCTCAATGAGGAAACATGTCCTACTCTCTATTTTCTTTTCCTCAGAGGAAAATCAACAATGTATCAGGGGCCCATGAGTCAATATTCTGTGCAATAAGGCAAAATGTAGGAAAAATAATATCATGAAAAAGTAATCCAGAAGACCATATTGAACACAAAGAATGTAGGATTCAACAGGAGCACCCTTAATTGACACTTGGCAAAACCAGTCAACTGGTTCTGCAATATGCTGCATTTCCAAATCAGAGTGTCCTCAGGCAGAAAACAATTACAAGTCTGAAGGTTCCGGGAGAGAGCCAAGAGCTACTCTGGTCTACAGGATTAGGAAAGAAATTTAAGGCTCTTCTCCATGTCCAGGGGAAATCAGATGCCCCTTTTCTATTTTCCTTAATTCTAAGAAGCAATTGAAATCATCTCCAATTTGTTAGTTACCAAGTAGTCTCTCTGACTCATTCTATTCCATTTTTGTTTATCATTTTGTTGCAGTAAAATTTGAGTTCAAATATTAAAAGTTTAACTAATATATGAATCATAGAATTAATTTTATAAGAATATGTAAGACACAATTTAAAGTTGGATTGATTTGGAAATACTCCTATAAAATCAATAGCTAATCTATGATACAAACTATGATTAATCATAAACTTTGATTAGGATTACTGCATTTTTTCACTACAGCACGAAAAAAAAAAGTCTCTTGCTTGAATTAGAGTTAGATCAGACATCTTAGAGTTGTAAATTTGATTCTACATTCACATTGTGTGAAAAGAGTATGAAATCAGTAGACTATGATATTATGTATGCATAGTGTAATACCTAGAGCAAACACTGAAAGATCTATAAAAAGAGACACTCAAAAATATTATAGATAAATCAAAATGGAATTTTTTAAAAGTGTTTAACCCACAGGAAGGCAGGAAGAAGAAAACAGAGAACTAGAAACAAAGAGAATAGAAAACAAAAAAATAAATAAAATGGTAGACATAAGCCATAACATATCAATAATTAAATCAGACAAAAATTATCTAACTCTACCAATTAAAAGACAGAGATTGGCAGAGTGGATAAAGGGAAAAAAAAACTTGACTCAATGATGTGCTGATATAAGAAATTAATTTCAAATGGATGATATATTCAGTAAGTGATTGTTTTAAATGTCAAGACAATAGTCAATTGCATTATCAAGTGAAAAGTTGAGAATGAGATGGGGCACATGGTGGTAAGAGGGAATTCTTGGGTGATAGTTCTATCCTTTCTTCTACCAAAGTTTTATTTCTTACCTTTGATGGTGGTTATAAGTCTGTTCACTTGATAATAGTTTATTTAGCTTTTTTGTGTGTGGCTTTCTGTATCTGTGTTTTATTTTAAAATAAAACAATCAGTTTTTTTTTAAAGGAACATAGAAGGAAAAAAAAATTGCTGACATAATCAAAATAAAATTCAAAAGATCAGTCTTCAAAGAATGTAAGAACCATAGCAATGCTAGGAATCGTAATAGAAAAACTAATGAAACTTCCTTCACCATGCACCCCATGATTAATGATCCAACTATCTTCTGTCCTAAGGTCTTATGACTCAAGATTTGAATTTTGGGAGTGAAATTCTAATTGGCTTATTTGAAGTAGAATGACCATTATTTTACTAGGAGAGTGGAGGGCATTTTGGCAGTTCCACTAAGGCTGCATATATTGAGGAATGGGTAAATCCTTAGAGAAACGAAGTTACTCTAACCAGAATAGGAGAAAATAAAAATGAACTCCAAAGAATCTTATAAATTGCTGAAGTTAAATATGAGTAAAAATATATTACCCAATCCTATAGGCATTTGTAAGATAACATTTAAAAATGTCTTGCTAGAAAAATTCCATGTGCCTTCTTAGTAATACTAAGGGCTACTAGAATTTGTAGGAAAAAAAATTTAACACATATCTTCTAAACTTTTGCATTTTAACCAGGGAAATGTCTATTCTTGAAACTGTAGCAGTATCTCTGAGAAAAAAAAAAAAACAGTAGATAAATATGCTGCATTTTTCTGGAGTATCATTCATACTTGAAGATTTGCAGGTATAATTTGGTTTACTTTGCTAATTTTTGTATTCTTAGATTTTTTAAATATGAACACACAAGCAAAATCAAACTTTATCAACAGATTTAATTTTTATTCATGAAAAGTTTATGTGGAAGTGTGAGAAAATAAAATGCACACTCAAAGTCTAAATGAACACAGTAAAGATGAACAAGTGATGTTCCTATCACTGCCTCTAAGAGTTATCATTAATCTTCCAGGGAAAAACAGCTAGACTGAAGACAGTTTTAATATCTTATTTTATTATAAAACTAATCTGTATTTACTATTTTAAGGATAAGATTATACAGAAAGTTTGAAAAGGAAAAACTAAAAATTACCCATAATCTCATTACAAAGAATGCATAGCCTGAATTCTCCCAGTTATAAGCTCACTGTCATGAGAGTTAGGAAAAATAATTTATCATAAAATTTTGAGATACAGTTCTAGATCACCTGGAAATGAAGTGCTCCACTTGACTTTAAAATATCTTAAAGCATGAATATGTGTAATTCTCTCCCATCAGGAGAATGAAAATATGAATGGGTTTCATTTGAAAATTCATTTTATTCTTAGTCTTATAAAATTGGGAGGGCTAGGGAAAAGAGAAAAATCTTTGAGCATAAAATATATCAAAAACAGTACATTAATGTAATTCCTCAAATAAAATGTTCAACAAAATCATATCAACTAGTAGGAAAATTACTAGTTCTAATACTTCTATAGAAATATAAACATGAATATGTTTTCACTATATAATTAGTATATTGCTCAACTCTTATTTTTAAATAGGAAGGGAAATGAAACTGCATCTCAGGAATTTAAATACAAAAAAGTATTCATTATAAAACTCATTGGCAAAAATTATCCAAATTTTTTTCAAAAACGATTTAGCAAATAAAACTCTTATCTGCTCTTCTCATAAAAGAGACTAAATTTCTGTTTTCCTCTGCCCTTTGAAAATAGTTTATTGAATGAGAGATTCATAATGGAATTCTTTTGCTCTCTGTCTAAATATTTGGCTTTAGACCAAAATGGAACAATAAAATGCCCTTCGAAACAGTTGAAAATAGATGACTTTTGCAATATTAAGTGCCTCAAGTAACTTTGAAAAATAAGTTACTTGAGGTACTCAATATTATTCTATTCTCAAATAAGTCCTTTTCCAAATATTAAAGAAACTTTAGGATCATGTAATAGCCCTAAATTCATGTTTCATGAAGAGAAAAAGCACAAGCCATTGTTTCCATGATTAAACCTCCTGACATGTCAGGACATCAAAGAGTCTCCTAACAACCCAAAGGAAATAATGCTTAAACTGAAAAGACAAAGTCTAACTATAATATCAAGATATGCAAGAGGAAAAGATAAGACAATCTGAAGAAAGAGAGGCTATAACTTATCAGTCACTCAGTGGAAACTACTAACTGTTTAGCTGGCAAAAATAGAATCGGACTCTGAGATAACATGATTTTATTAGCTCACCTGTGTGAAGAGAAGATGAAGCATATATAAAAATAAAAAATCTACCTAATATAATCAGGAATAAAACTTACTGGCCAGTGTTATAAAGAGTAATGGCATAGTTATAGTTCATTGACTAGTCAACAATAATAATATAAACTATTATAATCCATCTGTGTATAGATTGAGCCTTAAATGACAGGAATGGAAATATCTGTTCATCTGTCCATGTGTTCCATGTTTGAACACAAGGAAAAAACATCTCAAATTGACTCCAAAAATGAACTTGAAAGAGATACAAATTTATAAGAATCCTTGGAAAATCTGAAGAGTCTAGGCATCTGATTGGCACAATTTAGCCTATTGATTGATTTATTTGGGGCCATGTGTCTACCTAGAGTCCATTCAGCTGTGGCCAGTGATTGGAAGAGTTCTGTGGTATAATTAGGAGTATAAAGACAGGAAGAAAAAGGAAATTTGGAGGGAATGAAGGATGAATTTATTAGAAAGGACTGAAAGAGAATACTATGATCTGCTCATCTAATAAATTTAACTCCCATGCTTGACTTTCAAACATACTGTTTTCCAAATTTTCCGTAATTCCCTTCCCTTCCCTAAAAGGTCTAGTAACTACATTAAAAACTGTAAAGACATTCTTCTCTCAATAGGCTAGGATCAGATAGGATAGGATGAAAAATATCAGTGAATGGAACATTGCAAGTGTTAGTATTACTTCTGGAAAATTTTTATTTCTATTTATACACACACCCCACACATATGTATGTGCTAAAAAATGGTGCAAATTATACTTTTTAAACATAAGAAGTGTAAGTCCACACCCAGGGCATATGGAAGCTCCCAGGCTAGGAGTCTAATGAGAGCTACAGCTGCCGGCATAAGCCACAGCCACAGCAACCTGGAATATAAACTGCATCTGCAACCTACCACAGATCACAGCAAAATCCACTGAGCAAGGCCAGGGATCAAACCCACCTCCTCATGGCTACATGTCAGATTTATTTCCGCTGTGCTACAATGGGAACTCCAATTTCTGTAGTTTATTTTCAGCAGCATCAATGTACCAACTGCAAGCAGAAATAATTTCCTGCAATATGGTTATATAGTGTGTTTCCTTTTGTACCCTGAGTTAGCTATTTTGGAAACTGAGTTTGTCCTTTCCATGGTGTAAGTAACCCAACACTCCAAAAATCACCATTCAACCTCGCCATACTTGAATTTTATATCCCTTTAAATTAGTCTGTGATAGTAATTTCCCAAACACCCAAAATAAATGATAGGTAACAGATATTATTAGTGTCCCATATTCAAATATGAAGGAATGTTTCATTGCCCTTTATTCCAGTTAAATCCAGTAAGAAATAAAAGTAGTTTATATTTTCTATGCTCTTAACTCCACAGGATCATTCTTTGCCTTAGTCTCAGCTATGCAAAAGATACACATTTCTCAGGAGTTTAGAGCAAACAGAATGACCAATCCTCATTAAGAAAAGGGTCTGAAAGGCTATGGAGAAATAGAATCCCGGTTTTACATTTAATCTCTTAAGATACAGATTTAATATTTAAGATTCACTATTTTAAAAATTCTGAGTTTTCTGTAGTGGTTAAAAAAGAGAAGTTTCTGAAATTAGCATTAGCTGCATTTCAAGATCATCAAATGAAAAATAAAAATCAGTGAACATTTCCCTCAGGATATTCTAACCATAAATTTCACCCATGTCTTTACAAGCAAGGACAAATAGATACCCTCTGAAACACCAAGGATATAGGATATGTGATTTATTGCACGCCTTTATCATAGCACTTAACAATATAAAGAAATTCTCTGTACACAACTGAGTAACCCTCATTACATTACAAGCTAATTAGGCAAGAATTCATAACTTACTCAGCTTCTAACATGACATCAATCACAGAGTAGAGTAGGAATATGGTATTCCATATGCTATATAGTGTGCTCATTCTTAGGTCATTTATTTGCTATATTTATAAGTCTCTGAACTTAATGGCTGTTTCAGATATCATTATAACCACATGCCTAGACAAGACAGACTTTAATTGATAATTAAGATTCTGGTGTCCCTAAAAGACAGAACATTCCTGTAGAAGACCCATAATACCCAACACAGTGACTCACACAAGTATAATAGCACAATTGATTATGTTTTATATTCCAAAATTTATGAGTCCTTGATCTCCAAAGACCCATATCACAGTTGATAAGAGGGAAAAGCTACATTCAGTTTCCAGTTCCATCACTTATCAGTTTCATGACTTCAGGCAAATAACTTGCCCTGTTTAAGGTTCCTATTTATGAAATGACTGCTAATTAATGCTTATCTCATATAACAAAATAAAATAATGTTTTTAACTATATAGCACATTATCTGACAGTAGTTGATAATTATTGATAGTTTCAATTATAATTATTATAATCATTATTACTATAAGATAAGGAAGAGACAAATTCCCATGTTATATTTTGAAGTGAGGCAAGCGGTTTCTTTAAAGAATAGATGATGTTTAAAACCTCTACAGAAGTCTTCAATTGACATTCCATTAGAATGTTATAGGTATCAACATGCATTGATGAGAAAAATTCTTGCTACAAGAAAAATTATCAGTAGGTACTTTTTTACATTCAGCAGTAGCTCAGCTGCTGATTACAGAGTTGTTGGGTTTTTTTAAAGAACATATAATTATATATTTTCTAATTAAGATAATTCTTTTCAAAAGTCTAAAAATATATTTCTAAAAGTAAAATTGTGTAATATTTGTATCCAAATTATCACTGCAGTCAAAGAGATAGTCCAATAATTCTGGCAACTGCACAAGGGAATTATAAACTTTCCAAAAGGCCACAAAATCATACTTCCATCGATGGAAGTTCCACAGAAATAATAAGATTCTTCTTTCTACTCATAATCTTGAAAATATTAAATCCAAATTTCTTTTTAAATTCAGAGATAAATATATTTCAAGTCAGGCAATAAAATGGTGACTAAAATAGTTCCATAAAAAAATTAAGTATGGACAATGATTTAAACAGATACTTCATGAAAGATATGCAAACTGACAATAAGCACATGGAAAAAACCCTAACATCTTTAATAATTAGATAAATGCAAGTCAAAACTACGATAAAATACTACCATGTGAAAAAAAAAGACTGACAATACCAAATGCAGGAGAGGATGTGGAGTACCCAGAATTTTCATACGTTTTTGGTGGGAATGTAAAATGATTCAAGCAATTTGGAAATAGGCCTGGTGATTTCTTACAAAAGTGCACTTACACCTACATCATGAGCCAGCAATTTCATTCCCAGATATTTACTCAATAAAAAAATGGTTTTTTTTAAAAATGGATAAAAGAAAACTTATAAAAAAGCTAATAATGAGAACCCAAATAAAATAAGAAATCAGAGAGGAAAAACTGCAACCAATACTGCAGAAAAAGCAAAAAAAAACATAACAGAATATTATGAATAAATATGCCAACAAAACTGACAACGTAGAAGAAATGGGCAAGTTTCTAGAAACATACAGCCCACCAAAACTGAATCAAGAAGAAAAAGACACAAAGTGAGCAGGATACAAGATTAACATTCAGAAACTGATTGCATTTCTGTACGCAATGAAATATTAGAAAAAAAAATTTAATGCCTTTTAAAATCTCACCAAACAAAACAAAACAAAACAAAAAAACCTAGGAATAAACCTGATCGAGGAAGTGAAAGATTTATAAGCTGAGAATGAAAAAACATTGATAAAAAACTGAAGAGGAATCAAAGAAATGTAAAGATATCCCATGCTCTTGGAGTGCAAGAACTAATATTGTTTAAACACCTGCATTATTGAAAGCAATCTACAGATTTAATGTGATCCTTATCAAATGACCCATGACAATTTTTATAGAACTAGAACAAATAACTCTCAAATTTATATGAAACCATAAAAGCTCAAAGTGGCTTAAGGACTTAAACATAAAACCTGATACCATAAAACTCCTAGAAGATAACATACGCAAAACATTTTCAGACACCAACCCTACAAATGTTTTCTTAGGTCATTCTCTCAAGGCAATACAAATAAAAACAAATAGAAATAAATGAGACCTAAGCAAACTTACAAGTTTTTGCACAGCAAAGAAAACCATCAAAAATAAAATGAAAAATCAACCTACAGAGTGGAAGAAAATAGTTGCAAATAGTGCAACCAACAAACAACCCAGTTGAAAAATGGGCAGAAGACTGAAATAGACATTTCACCAAGAAGACATATGAACAGCCAATAGGCACATGAAAAGATGCTCAACATCACTAAGTATTAGAGAAATACAAACCAAAATTACAATGAGGATAGAGTTCCCATGGTGGCACAGTGGTAATAAACCCGACTAATATTCCATGAAGACCTGCATTCAACCCCAGGCCTCCCTCAGTGGGTTGGAGATCTAGTGATTCCATGAGCTGTGGTGTAGGTCACAGATACAGCTTGGATCTGGTGTTGCTATGACTGTGGTGTAGGCTAGCAGCTTCAGCTCTGATTTGACTCCTAGTGTGGGAACTTCCATATGCTGTGGATGTTTCCCTAAAAATAAATAAATTAATAAAAGACAAAAAAAAAGCCTACAATGAGGTACCCCTTCACACTGCTCAGAATAGTCATCATTAAAAAGAGTACAAGTAGCAAAGACTGGAACGGGTGTGGAGAAAAGGGAAGCCTCCTTCACCGTTGGTAGGAAAGTAAATTGGTACAACCACTATGGAAAACAGTATGGCGGTACCTCAGAAAATTAGATATAGAACTACTATATGATCCAGCCATCCTATCCCTTAGAATATACACAGACAAAACTATAATTCAAAAAGACACATGCACCCCTACATTCATAGAAACACTATTCATAATAGCCAAGACATGGAAATAACCTAAATGTCCACTGAAAGGTGAATGGATTAAGAAGATGTTTTATATATATATATATATAGATAGATAGATAGATAGATAGATATAGATATAGATATATCATGATGAATGATGATGAATGGAATACAACTCAGCCATTAAAAAAAACTAAATAATGCCAGTTGCAGCAACATGAATGAAACTACTAATTCTCATACTAAGTGAAGTAACTCAGAAAGAAAAAGCAAAAATATATAATATCACTTATCTATGAAATCTAAAATATGGAATAAATGAACCTATCTACAAAAAAGAAACAGACTGACAGACATAGAGAAGAGACTTGTAGTCTCCAAAGGGGAGAGGGGAGGGAATGGGATGGACTGGAAATTTGGGGTTAGTAGATGCAAATTATTACATTTAGTATGGATAAGTAATAAGTTCCTACTGTACAGCACAGGGAACTACATACAATCTCTTGGGACAGACCATGGTGGAAGATAATATAAGAAAATATATATATATATGTATATATATATATATATGTTTGACTGGGTTACTTGGCTGTAGAGCAGAAATTGGCACAACATTAGTAAATTAACTATAATTTTAAAATACTAGAAAAGATAGACAATTTGAACAGACCAATCACTAGAAGTGAAACAGAATCTGTAGTTTTAAAATACTTCCTGCAAACAAAGGTCCAGATGGTTTCACTGGGGAATTCTAATAAACATACAAAGGAGAATTTCTACAAATCCCTCTCAAATTTTTCCAAAATAAGAGGGGGAAATACTCCCAAAGTCATTATATGAGGCCACCACCACCCTGACACCAAAACCAGACAAAGATGCTACCAAAAAGAAAATTAGAGTCCAATATATGTGATGAATGAAAAAAATTCTCAACAAAATATCAGCAAACTGAATCCAACAACACATAAAAAAATACACCAAGACTAAGATGGATTCATCCCAGGGTCACAAGGGTTGTTCAACATGCACAAATCAATGAATGTGGGAGTTCGTCATAGCTCAGAGGTTACTGAACCTGACTAGTATCCATGAGGATGTAGGTTCAATCTCTGGCCTTGCTCAGTTGGTTAGGGATCCGGCATTGTTGTGAGTTGTGGTGTTGAGTGGTAGACAAAGCTCAGATGTCACATTGCTGTGGCTGTGGCATAGGCCAGCAGCTACAGCTCTGATTCAGCCCCTAGCCTGGGAACCTCCATATGCTATGGATGCAGCCCTAAAAAGATAAAAGACAAAAGGCAAAAAAAAATCAATGAATGTGCTAGAGCACATCAACAAAAGACAAAAACCTCATGATGATCTCAATAGTTTCAGAAAAAAAACATTCAATAAGATTCAATATCCACTTAGATTAAAAATTTCTGACTGAAGTGGTTATACAAGGAACACATCTCAACATAATAAAAATTTTTATGACAAACTCACAGTCAACATATGCTCAACAGTGAAAAGGTGAAAATCTTCAAGCTAAAATCTGGAACAAGACAAGGATGCTCATTCTCACCACTTTTACTCAACGAAGTATTGGGAGTCCTAATCACAGCAATCAGTCAAGAAAAATATATAAAACATATCCAAATTGGAAGGGAAAAAGTAAAATTGTCATTATATGCAGAAAACATGACACTACACATAGGAAACACTAATGATGCAATACAAAAACTAAACTGATAAATTAACTCAGCAAATTAGCAGGATACAATATTAACATATAGAAATCAGTTGCATTTCTTTACACTAACAATGATATATTGGAAAGAGAAAGTAAAAGCATTTGAAAAATCACACCAAAAAATAATGAAATACTTAGGAATAAATCTGACCAAGGAGGTGAAAGAGTTATACACTGAGAACTATAAAACATGGATAAAGGACACTAAAGATAATTCAAAGAAATGGAGGGGTACTCCATGCTCTTGGATTGGAATAATTACTATTGTTAAAATGACCACACTATCCAAAGCAATCTGTAGATGTAATGAGATCCCCATAAAATTACCCATGATATTTTTCACATAAATAGAACAAATAATTGTAGAACTTATCTAGAACCACCAAAGACCTAGAATTGCCAAAGCAATACTAGGGGGAAAGAATAAAGTGGGAGGCATAACCCTCTAAGACTTCAGACGATACTACAAAGCTACAGTAATCAAAACAGTGTCATATTGACATGAAGACAGACATATTGATCAATGGAACAGAATAGAGACCCCAGAAATAAATCCACACACTTAAGGTCAATTGATCTTCAACAGAAGCAAGAATATACAATGGGGACTTGACCTTAAAAATGATCTATAATGTATTTCTCTTCTACACTCTTTGGGCCAAAAAGCAGAATCACAGCTCACAGAAAAATATTATGTGATGATGAAAAAGAATCTTTTAAAGAAGACTTTTTTCTTTTAAACTGACTATTTATAAGGTCATTTATTAAACTTATTAAAACTTTGATTTTAAAATGAAAATCAAATAATTTTAATGATTTTAAACTTTTTAATGGCTCCTCTGCTTCAAGATGGCATCCTCAGTGAACAGATTTATTGTTCTTCCTAATCTCCCTAAATTTTATAATAACAAAGCACAAAGGAGAAGAAATATTCAAGTGTATTGAAAGGTGGATGGAGCAACCTATTCTAAAGATTGCAAACATAATAGGGGACAATTTGGACGGAGTCTCTGCTCTCAAAGAGCTTTTACTCAGGTGTAAGAAACACAAAAACAGCTGGTCCTCCACAGCCTTGGGTTCTGCACCTCTAAATTCCATCAAGAGCAGATCAAAAAAATTATTTTAAAAAACTTCCAGAGTTCCAAAAACCAAAACTTGAATTTGTCACAACATGCCAACTATTTACATAGCCATTACATTGTAGTTACAACTATTTATAAACAGCATTTACATTGTACTATGTATTATAAGCAATCTAGAGACCATTTAAAGTACATGAGAGGATGTGCATAGGTTATATGCAAATACGATTCCATTTTCTATAAGGGAGTTGAGCATCCTCAAATTTTGGTATCTGTGGGAATCCTGGAATAAACACCAAGGGATACCGAGGGATAACCATACATTTTTTAATGAACAGGAAAAATATCAGAATCACAGTAGGTGCCACATAGTGAATTACCATGTGAGTGCAAGATACCTGGAAGCCATCTTAGGTGAGGTATTTAGGAATGAGTTCTCTGAAAAGAGAGGCACCAAAAGCTTTGGAAACAAAGCTGAGGCCTGCATAACCGCAGGCAAATAAGAGGAACACACTCTAGGAAGAGGTAAGAGTAGGAATTAGATGAATATGCTTGAGTAACAGGAAGAGGGCTATTGTATCTGTAATATACTGGATAATGGGAAAGAGGTATGAGTGTGATCAAAGGGGAAGCAAGAGGCAGATAATGTGGGGCTCTTTATCAGAGAGTAGAATTTAGCTTTATTTTAAATACAATAAGAAACTACCAGATGATTATGAAGCAATGAGTGACTTTGACATAATTGCTATTGAAAGCTATGGGAATACATGCTATCACCTGGGGAACAGGTGGATAAATAACAAGGGATAGCTGACCCCTGCTAACATACCATGTAGTTAGTTGTAAAGCAATGGAGGACAAAGGGGCCAAGAAAGAAGCCAAAAAGGAGCTGGAAAGAAAAAGAACCAGTGATGTTAACCCAATCACAATCTTGCATTCACAAATATGACAGAACAGCCAAAAATAATGAATTAGTACAAGAAAACTGGATGAAAATGAACAATAAGAACAACTGACTTTATAGGAAACAGATAATTCAGGGAATTAGAGGAAATCTGAAAAACAGAGTAGCACTCTAATCAGGGGAGTTTTGATTATATCCATTACATCTGGAAAACAAGAATAATCTGCAATGAAAAATTGCATTGAGAAAATAACTAAGTGTTCATGGTTAAAATAAAAGGATTAGTAAAATAATATTTTTTCAAAAACCTAATAAAAAGCTAGAAGAAAAAGACAAGCAAGTAGCCCAGAACATAGAACAGAATCATTTTATAGACAAAGCATGGATCATTTAAGGGATGATTATAGAATAAAACAAAATACCATAAACTAAGGGCCACACATAAACCTAAATGCTAACAAGAACAGGAGGATAAAGTAAATGCATCAATGCATCAAAACTACTACAAAGAAATGAACATAAGTGTTATCTATTAGCCTGTTCCAACCAATGACAACCATGCAGAAATACGGCCCAACAGTACCAGCTCTTCTTCCATTTTTCTAGAGAAGAAAAACAAAGAGGAATATTCATATGAAATCCCTGTATTTTCACATATTAACTATTATCAATTTCCTTTAAAAATAAAGAGTCACGGAGTTCCCATCGTGGCTCAGTGGTTAACGAATCTGACTAGGAACCATGAGGTTGCAGGTTCGATCCCTGGTCTTGCTCAGTGGGTTAAGGATCCGGTGTTGCCATGAGCTGTGGTGTAGGTTGCAGACGCAGCTTGGATTCCACATTGCTGTGGCTGTGTTGTAGGCCAGCGGCTACAGCTCGGATTCGACCCCTAGCCTGGGAACCTCCATATGCAGTGGGAGCGGGCAAAGAGACGAACATAATAATGATAAAAATACAGAGTCACAATTTGGATTAAATATTATATTTCTGAACACCTAGATTTGGACCTCCAGACATTAGAATTTTTTTTTTTTTTAGTATTATACACCATCATCTTTTCTTTTTTTGTTTTCCCACTGTACAGCAAGGGGGTCAGGTTATCCTTACATGTATACATTACAATTACATTTTTCCCCCACCCTTTCTTCTGTTGCAACATGAGTATCTAGACAAAGTTCTCAATGCTATTCAGCAGGATCTCCTTGTAAATCTATTCTAAGTTGTGTCTGATAAGCCCAAGCTCCCGATCCCTCCCACTCCCTCCCCCTCCCATCAGGCAGCCACAAGTCTCTTCTCCAAGTCCATGATTTTCTTTTCTATGGAGATGTTCATTTGTGCTGGATATTAGATTCCAGTTATGAGTGATATCATATGGTATTTGTCTTTGTCTTTCTGGCTCATTTCACTCAGGATGAGATTCTCTAGTTCCATCCATGTTGCTGCAAATGGCATTATGTCATTCTTTCTTACGGCTGAGTAGTATTCCATTGTGTATATATACCACCTCTTCCGAATCCAATCCTCTGGCGATGGACATTTGGGTTGTTTCCATGTCCTGGCTATTGTGAATAGTGCTGCAATGAACATGCGGGTGCATGTGTCTCTTTTAAGTAGAGTTTTGTCCGGATAGATGCCCAAGAGTGGGATTGCGGGGTCATATGGAAGTTCTATGTATAGATTTCGAAGGTATCTCCAAACTGTTCTCCATAGTGGCTGTACCAGTTTACATTCCCACCAGCAGTGCAGGAGGGTTCCCTTTTCTCCACAGCCCCTCCAGCACTTGTTATTTGTGGATTTATTAATGATGGCCATTCTGACTGGTGTGAGGTGGTATTTCATGGTAGTTTTGATTTGCATTTCTCTTATAACCAGCAATGTTGAGCATTTTTTCATGTGTTTGTTGGCCATCTGTATATCTTCTTTGGAGAAATGTCTACTCAGGTCTTTTGCCCATTTTTCCATTGATTGATTGGTTTTTTTTGCTGTTGGGTTGTATAAGTTGTTTATATATTCTAGAGATGAAGCCCTTGTCGGTTGCATCATTTGAAACTATTTTCTCCCATTCTGAAAGTTGTCTTTTTGTTTTCTTTTGGGTTTCCTTTGCTGTGCAAAAGCTTTTCAGTTTGATGAGGTCCCATGGGTTTATTTTTGCTCTAATTTCTATTGCTTTGGGAGAGGGACCTGAGAAAATATTCACGAGGTTGCTGTCAGAGAGTGTTTTGCCTATGTTTTCTTCTAGGAGTTTGATGGTGTCCTGTCATATATTTAAGTCTTTCAGCCATTTGGAGTTTATTTTTGTGCATGGTGTGAGGGTGTGTTCTCCTTTCATTGCTTTGCATGCAGCTGTCCAGGTTTCCCAGCAATGCTTGCTGAATAGACTTTCTTTTTCCCATTTGATGTTCTTGCCTCCCTTGTCAAAGATGAATTGACCATAGGTGTCAGGGTTTATGTCTGGGTTCTCTATTCTGTTCCATTGGTCTGTCTGTCTGTTTTGATACCAGTACCACACTGTTTTGATGACTGTGGCTTTGTAGGATTTCTTGAAGTCTGGGAGAGTTATGCCTCCTGCTTGGTTTTTGTTCCTCAGGATTGCTTTGGCGATTCTGGGTCTTTGGTTGTTCCATATAAATGTTTGGATTGTTTGTTCTAGTTCTGTGAAAAATGTCCTGGGTAATTTGATAGGGATTGTATTGAATCTATAGATTGCTTTGGGTAGTATGGCCATTTTTACAATATTGATTTTTCCAATCCAGGAACATGGAATATCTTTCCATTTCTTTATGTCTTCTTTAATTTCCTTGATTGAAGTTTTATAGTTCTTAGCGTATAAGTCCTTTACCTCCTTGGTCAGGTATATTCCGAGGTATTTGATTTTGTGAGGTGCAATTTTAAAAAGTATTGTATTTTTGTATTCCTTTTCTAATATTTCATTGTTAGTATACAGAAAAGCAACTGATTTCTGAAGGTTAATCTTATATCCTGCTACTTTGCTGAATTTATGAATCAGTTCAAGGAGTTTTGGGGTTGTGTCCTTAGGGTTTTCTATGTATAGTATCATGTCATCTGCATACAGTGACAATTTTATCTCTTCTCTTCCTAGATGGATGCCTTTTATTTCTTTTGTTTGTCTAATTGCTGTGGCTAGGACTTCCAAAACTAAGTTGAAGAGCAGTGGTGAGAGTGAGCATCCCTGTCTTGCTCCCGATTTGAGTGAGAAGGCTTTCAGTTTTTCCCCATTGAGGATTATATTTGCTGTGGGTTTGTCATAAATGGCTTTGATTATGTTCAGGAATGTTCCCTCTATACCCACTTTGGCGAGGGTCTTGATCATGAATGGATGTTGGACTTTGTCAAATGCTTTTTCTGCGTCTATTGAGATGATCATATGATTTTTGACTTTTTTTTTGCTAATGTGGTGTATGATGCTGATTGATTTGCGTATGTTGAACCATCCTTTGTGAACCTGGGATGAACCAAACCTGGTCATGGTGTATAATTTTTTTGATATGTTGTTGGATTTGGTTGGCTAAGATTTTGTTGAGAATTTTTGCATGTATATTCATCAATGATATTGGGCGATAGTTTTCTTTTTTGGTGGTATCTCTGTCTGGTTTTGGAATGAGGGTGATGGCGGCATCATAGAATGTCTTTGGGAGTATTCCTTCTTCTTCAACCTTTTGAAAGAGTTTAAGGAGGATGGGCACCAATTCCTCCTTATATGTTTGATAAAATTCGCCTGTGAAGCCATCTGGTCCTGGACTTTTATTTGTAGGGAGTGATTTTATGACCTCTTCAATTTCATTTCTAGTGATCGGTCTGTTCAGTTGGTCTGTTTCTTTTTGATTCAGTTTTGGAAGGCTGTAAGATTCTAGAAAACTGTCCATTTCTTCCAGATTGTCAAACTTGTTGCTGTATAGTTGTTCATAGTATTCTCTTATGGTTTTTGTATTTCTGCAGTACCCATTGTGATTTCTCCTTTTTCACTTACCCATGATATTTTTCACAGAACTAGAACAAATAATTGTAAAACTTATATGAAAACCACAAAAGACCCAGAATTGCCAAAGCAATTCTGGGGAAAGGGGAACAAAGCAGGAGGAATAACCCTCTCAGACTTCAGACAAATCTACAAAGCTATAGTAATCAAAGCAGTGTGATATTGACATAAAAATACATATGGATCAATGGAACAGAAAAAAGAGGCCAGAAATAAACCCACACAACTACAGTCAATTAATCTTCAACAAAGGAGGAAAGAATAGACAACGGGGAAAAGACAATCTCTTTAGCAAGTGGTATTGTGAAAGTTGTATAGCTGCATTAAAATTAATAAAGTTAGAAACACACCTTCACATCATACACAAAATAAATTCAAAATGGCTTAAGGACTTAAACATTAGACATGACACCATAAACTTCCTAGAAGTGAACATAGGTAAAATATTCTCTGACATAAATTGCAACCATGTTTTCCTAGATTAGTCTCCCAAGGCAAAAGAAATAAAAGCAAAAAGAAACAAATGGGACATAATTAAACTTACAAGCTTTTACACAGCAAAGGAAATCATAAATAAAACAAAAGACAACCGTCAGAATAAGAGAAAATATTTGCAAATGATGTGACTGACAAGGGGTTAATTTTCAAAATATACAAACATCACATAAACCTCAATAGCAAAAAAACATACAACCCAGTCAAAAGGTATACAGAAGACCTAAAAAGACATTTCTCCATAGAAGAGATACAGATGGCCAATAGGCACATGAAAAGATAGTCAATATCAGTAATTATTAGAGAAATGCAAATCAAAACTATGATGAGGTACGTACCCCTAGTCACAATGGCTATCATTAAGTAGTCTACTAATAAATTCTGGAGAGAGCATAGAAAAAAGGGAAACCTCCTACACTGTTGGTGGGAATTAAACTGGTGCAGCCACTATGGAAACCATTATGGAGGTTCTGCAAAAAGCAAAAATACAGAGTTGCTATATAATCTAGTAATCCCAGTCCTTGACATATGTCTGGACAAAATTATAATTCAAATAGATACATGCACGCCTATGTTCACATAGTACCACTTACAATAACCAAGACATGGAAATAGCCTAAATGTCTATCAACAGATGAATAGATTAAGACAATGGTGGCAAAAAAAAAGAGTTCTAGTCATGGCTCAGTGGAAACAAATCTGACTAGCATCCATGAGGATGTAGGTTCAATCCCTGGCCTCACTCAGTGCATTAAGAATCCAGTGTTGCCATGAGCTATGGTGTAGGTCACAGACAGGGCTCAGATCCTGTCTTGCTGTGGCTGTGTTGCAGGCCAGCGGCTACAGCTGTGATTTAACCTCCATATGCTGTGACAGGGCCATAAAAAGAAAAAAAAAAAAACAGGATGTTATGTACATATACAATGGAATGTCAGTCATAAAAAGAATGAAATAATACTGTTTGCAGCAACATGGACAGACCTAGAGATTGTCATGCTGAGTGAAGTAAGCTAGAAAGAGAAAGACAAATACCATATAATATCACTTACATGAGGCATATCTAAAGTATGACACAAATGCCCGATCTATGAAACAGAAACAGATTCACAGACATAGCAAACAGACTTGGGGTTGATAAGGGGAAGGAGGATGGAGGAGGGAAAGATGGGGAGTTTGAGATTAGCAGATGCAAACTATTATACATAGGATGAATAAACAACAAGCTCCAAATGTATAGCACAGGGAACTGTATTTGATATCATATGATAAAACATAATAGAAAAGAATATGAAAACTGAATGTTTAGCTGAATTACTTAACTGTACAGCAGAAATTACCACGCCATTGTAAATCAACTATATGTCAATAAAATTTAAATAATTAAATAATTTCCTCATCAGAAATTTAAATTCTCCAAGCCCAGGAGGTTTTCCTCCTCGTTTTGGCTGACAGGAAATTTGGAGCCCAAATCAATACCCCAATTCTAACAACAATCTCATCTTAAGTGTCTGTTCACCTCATTCCCTTTGCTATATTTAGATAATATATTTTCCTTCTATTCCTAATTGCCTTATTTTGCATTATGCCCAGTCTCATGAGCCACTTCAAATCTTTTCAGATACAGACAGGATATAAATTCTAAGTAAAGATGATATAACAAAAAGTTATCAAACTTGAGAAACTTTTAAGAACTTCTCTGGTGACCTAAATGTAGCTTTTTTAGTTAAAAATTTGTAAAATAGAGAAATATTATATAAAAACCACAAAATGTTAAACAGTTCTAAAAAATAAGCCTATTACAAAACCTCACAAAATGAAAAATTAGTAATAGTGCCTATGTGTAATCATATATTCATTAGTAGAAAATTATAAGTAAAAAGCAAAAGCAATGTAACGATTTCAAATACTTTTTCAGTGTCACAATATAGTTTACATACACACTCTTTTAAAAAATATAAATTATGTTAAAATGTATTCATTCTACTATTATGTATAATATACTATATATATATACAAAACACATATTTACACACATTCTCTTCGTTTTTGAGGACAATTTTTTGTTAATTGAGCCAACTATAGCTGGGTTTTATTTCTTTGGCATGCACACTCTTAATATATGCCATAATTAAATAAGTTCATTTATTAATTTTCCCTAAGGTAAGAAAAATGCTGTAATTATTTTGTGAATCATTTTATCTTTTAATTACTTTGCTCTGTTTCCTATATAAAAAATCTGAAGAAGGCTATATTCAGATTTCTGTCCTTAGGTTTTGCAATCATAGCTTTTCAACTCACAATTTTCAATTAATTAACTGAAATATTAGCTAATGATCCATATGATTGAAAAAAATTCTATCTAAATACAGCTGCTACTCTTTAAATGTATATAGTCACATTGCTTTTGCCATCTTTCTCAGAAGACATGACTCAATTCTTATTCACTATGTTATATCTAAAAATAGATTAGCGAAGCTTAAGAAAAGCTCATCATTATTCAACACTCCTCTTTGGCTAGAACAATTCCAGTCCTATTCAGGCAAGCTCAAAAAGTTCTTCCTCTGTAGGAATTTGAAGCTTTGGTTTGGGCTTAAACTCAAAAACTAAATTGCCCCGTATTTCTTCTGATTAGTCTCCCAAACAGTTGTATAAAAATCAAGTAGACTATGCAATGATATGATTTCCTCACTTATCAAGATAATAAAATAATCAGAACTAAATCAACCAAACCTAAGTTTTTTTTTTTTTTTAAGGTAATGCAGATTGGTACTGTTCTAAGGAATAGTTGCAGAAAATAATGCAATCAGTGACATTCACACATCTATATGTTATTCACATTATTATCACATGTTAAATTTGGTCCTTAGAAATTCAGATTACTGGAAATGAAAAAAAATGTATAAAATAAAGAATAAAGTACATTTATACTTTTACATCCTACTATTTAGCCTATCAGAATTATATGGACATCTATAAAAAACCTATGAAAAATTATATTCTACTTACTTAAAATGATTGATGGTAGTTTTGAGCCTTTCTCTGATCTTTAACAAATCAGTCATCAACTGCTGTAGAAGTTGTGAGGTAGAAAACTCAATATTTGAAAGATGTTATTTTCTCTGTGATAGTCTCTCTGGTTTCTCCCTCTAGCTTAGAGCTACCAATCCCTCACCTTCTATTTCCCCTCGAACCCAACATCTGAACTAATTCAGATTGTAGGTAGAATAAGGTCTACCCTAACATTCTAAAATTTAAGATTATTTGTATGATTAATCTTTCAACTCAGAAGTTTTTAGGCTTTAGTTCCTACCCTTGAATTTTAGTCCTTATTGTCCTGCAAGTTTTCTGTGTTATTATACATTTGTCCCTTTAATTTGATTAGGATGCTATATATTTGATTTGGATTCCACACATGGATACTGAATCTACACCATCCACCCAACCCAGCCTCTGTGCCCAGCTTTCTCTAAGATGGAAAGATTAGATAATAAGGGAAGCTGACCAATTAGAGATTTTGCTCCATTCTTGATATACTCCCAAAGATAGCCTTTCCAGGGCCTTTGCCCAGCCTTCCCCAAGCAAGAAGGATTGGATAATGGAATAAGACTCAGCAGGAATTTTTTACCACTCTTGTTAGACTCCCCCAAATTTATGATTTTTCAAAGTAGAAAGTCACTTGGCACACTATCATCAATAACATTGGATTCACTATGTAATAATATCTACATAAAAGGAAGGAAGCATACAGAATGAATGTGAGGAAACAGAAAAAAACTTTGAAAAGACCTCCAGCCCATTTTGATATCAGCTCCTCTATAAGTTAATGACCACTGAAATATTTAATAAAAATTAAAGCATATTCACATGTTTCTTTATCCATAGTGAATGGTAATTAGTGAGTTTGAAACTTATCAGTGATATTTATTTATAATGATAATTTTTAAACCAAACTTTGAGACTTTGTCTAGCTTCACATATCATAAAATGTAATTTATGAAATTGTGAGGTTAATAATCCCAGCTCCACTATTTGCCAGCTGTGTGATCTTGGACAAGTTATTTAATCTCTATGTGCCTCAGTTCCCTCATCTGCAAAAAATGAGAATAATAATGGTACCTGCCTCTTAAAGTGGCAAGGAAGATTAAGTGAGTTAATGAAGCACTATAACATTTCTGGAAGCAAAGGGAACCATACAAATGTCGGCACAGCACTATTATTTTTCACCTCATTCATTGTATTAGGAACACTTGATTGGTTACAGAATGGCTGAAACAAATCCTGATATCAAATGGATTACACTAGACAAATAGCCTAAATTCTTCTTGGAGATTAGATAAATGGGAAGTATTTGTTAAGTAGGATTCTTAGTGATTGCTCTTATCACTGATTTAATCAGTTTTATCAAAGACAAGACAGTTTAATTACAACTCATTGTGTAATATTTAAGGGCAATACCTTCCCCTAAAAATGTCAAATGGAGCTGACCTAATGAAGGAATGCACCACCTTAACCAAACGTACACCATGATCACAATTCACTTGATGAGGAGTTTCAGCTAGACTTTCAGTTTCTTTTAAAAAGGAGTAAAGCTGTTCACTGAAATGTACTTTGCCTGGTCAAACATTTGATGCAGTAAAGAGCAGTCATAAAAGCTACAGGCAATTAAGACTCAGATCCCATGCCTGTCATTCTAAAATGCAAGCACCAAAAGACAGTTTCCTAGAATTTTGCCATTTGTTTTTAGGAGAACATGATAGGAATGCTGTATATGTAGTTCATGCTTCATGATTCAGTGCTTCTTGATGCTAGCTACTGAAGCTGAGAAGCTCAATATTCACCAAAAGAAAACACTACTAACAATGACAGACTTGCTAGTTTTTTATCAAATATCTATTCTCCCCTCCTGTCTTAGTAACTGAATCTCAGTTTTAAAAAAAACATCAAATACATGTATTTTCAACATTTATTTTAATTTAAACTGTGTAAGGGTAGACGTAATCTCCTGTCTTTTGAGTTAGTGACAAAGTCCTTTCTTCGAATGTCTCCATTGATTCAATCCTCCATTATCTTTCTGGCATAAATCACACTCATAATCTATCTTCTAAAATCTTGTTTCAGTTTCTTTAAAACAAGAAAGGCATTTGGGAGGCAATGAATGTACATTCTTCCACAATTTGACAATATTCTCATGTTTCCACATTTGTTTCCCCACTTCTAATTTGACAACAATTTTTAAAATAAAATTTGCCTTCATGATGTATTTCCAAAGGGTAAACTTTGCTTTCATAAAATCAACAAGTTTATCTTTTCCCCATATAAATAGTATGAATTTAGGTAATACTCAGTTAAGTTACATAATCATACTGACATTTTCAGAAATACACAGGTTTGGGAAAAAAATATTACTGAATCTTGTCAAGCAAAAAATAAATAAATAAATAAAACTCTCATCTAGAGAGAATTAAAGTGAACAGCTATATTTGAGATGAACCTATAACCACAGTGATTCGACACACCCATTCATCATCAAAATGTTCGAGAGAGATAACAGAGACTTATTTTTACCTAGCAAGTGATTATGTGAAAGATGTAAATGAGAGATTTTACCATAGGAGATACCTTATAGATGCTTTAAATTTTTACCCCGCCTTCATATCATATAAAATATTTTAATATCCATTTCTCAAGCAGCCTATCTTATCTTTTTGATCGTGGTGTTTAAAGAAAAAAAAATCCCTGAAACAAAAGTCTCATGCTTTATCTCTAGGAGGACATTCAGCTATTAGTCACTGTGATGGGTTGAACAACACCCCCTAAAAAAAAAATCTTATGTTGAAGTTCTAACCACAGTACCTCAGCACATGATCTTATTTGGAAGTGGAGTCATTGCAGATGTAATTAGCTTAGATGAGGTAATATGTAGTAGAGTGGGCTCCTAATCCAATATCATCGGTGTCCTTATTAAAAAGGGGAAATTTGGAGATAGATGCACACATGAAGAAAATATCATCTGAACATCACGGCAGAAATGGAGGTATGTATCTATAAGGCAAGGCATACTAAAGATTGCCAGCAAACCAGCAGAGCCTAGGAGAGAGGCAGCATGGAACAAATTCACCCATGTGGTCCTCAGAAGGAACCAACACTGTTGACAACTTGACCATAGGCTTCTAGCCCTCAGAACTGTGAGACAACAAAGTTCTGTTGTTTAAGCCATCCAGTTTGTGGTACTTTGTTATGGCAGCCCAAGGAAACAAAATTACTCATTGGACCAATATTTCCTTAAGCTACAGTCATGCTAGGCTTAAACATAATTTCATCTAATTTCCATGCATTTGTCTTTTTCCATCCTTAATATTTGTCCAATTACTTTAACAGGCAAAGTATCCTCTTCGCTGAACAATATTTCTTCATATGACATTCTTTCAACTTCATTCACTACCTTGGTTTCTCTTCTACAAATATATTCCTAAGTATATTCTAGTGCCTAAAACTGAAATGGCATATCATCTAGCTAATGCAAAGTAGAGGGAAGAATGAATCACCCTTGTTCTAGACATGATCCCTTCAAAGGACACAGATCAAAGTGGCGATTTGGGGTTTTTTTTAATTATTTTTATTTTTTCTATTATAGTTGGTTTAAAGTATTCTGTCAATTTTCTACTGTACAGCGAAATGACCCAGTCACTCATATATTTACATTCTTTTTCTCATGTTATCCTCCATCATGTTCCATCACAAGTGACTAGATACAGTTCCCTGTGCTATACAGCAGGATCTCATTGCTTATAAAGTGGTGATTTTGGCAGCCACATTAAACTATTCACCCATGTTAAATGAAAATCTTTGTTTCCACATATGCTTCTTATAAGTTTATGTTCTATATTTTGCCCTTGTCTCAGGCTGATTCTTTTTGATCCAAAGGTATATTTTCTTTAGTCCTGTGAAACTTCATTTTGTTGCATTGCCACATTATTCTAGCATATCAAGTTTAACTTAGAACCTAATTCATTTATTTAAGTCACTAGTAAAATTGTTGGAATGTACAGGGCAAGAACAGATCATAAGTTACATTACCAGAAACTTTCTCCAAGCCCATGTTTACCTGGTAAGTAGAAAACTGATATATACCTTATCAATGAGTTACCAAGAAACCTAGCTATACCAACACCAAGCTTATGTTTCTTCACAACCTTAAAAAAACTTTCAATTACTTTAATAAAATCCAGATAAGCTTTATATCTACCCTTCTTCTGATCTACCAGCCTAGCAATTCTGTCAAAAAAGGAAATGGAGCCAGTTTGTCATTACTTGTTCTTGAAGAAACCAGGCTGGCTTTCAGTGATCCCAGCTAAGTAATGTCACACTTTTTCATTCCTTGAGAAATTGACTTCCAAATTTAGCTGAAATCATATCTGAATTCATTATGAGGCTTTCTCTTCATAAACCTAAAGGATCTGCAAAGTTTAACATATTTAATATAATCACGATAAAATTCAATCTTAGACATTTTAGAAAGTCAACCTCAAATTGCCTCAAGGGTAGACAAAAGAATGTGTTTAATGAAAAATATGTTTCTAGCTTACAATACTGCAGTTGTTTCAATCATGTAGAAAGAAGCTACCAAACACTGTGTTGAAAAAAATGTGATTTATCTTAGAATTGAATTAATGACTTAGAACTTCTGTGCTGCCTTCTTAATAGATATCTCGAGTGCTTTATTCTATCTTACTTCTAATCCTCATTTACACCTTCACCTTATATTGTCCCTGAGCTCATTCTAGGATTTAGTTTAAAAACTATTCTTGCCCCCCCCCAAAACACCCTCCATTAGTTTCTATTCCCTTCCTTTTTTCCTCTATAACATTTATCACTTTGCATTATTTTTTATATTTGCTTATTTATTTATATATTTCCTGTCTCTTTTGCTAGAATATAAATTACACAAGTGTAGGAAATTTATCTCTTATTTTCATAGCCATATGCACAAGGTTTATAACAGTGCCTGTCCCATAGCAAGTTCTCAACAAGTACTTGGTGAATGATGAGTGATAGAATGCACGGACATCCCAGTGCTATTGCTAAGGAAGAACTTCATAATCTGTATAGTAAAAGAAGGTGGGAAAGAGGAGATCATCAAAAACACCAAGCCAAAAGTGAAATAGAGACTCTTCAAAACATGTTACAAAATTAATTAAATATAAAATTGTTTGGTTCTACTTATGTTCAATATTTTAGATGCATACTTACTTACTCCTTAAGGAACATAATCTGTAAGTATAAAATTATGTTATTAGGCAACAATGCTAAATATCAGATAAATTGCTTACAAAATGCAGTCAAAATGTCACTATGTTTGTAATTAATCTGTTTATTTTCCCATTTGCTATATAATTCCTTCTTTAATCCAAACACTAGAGTAAGACCTGATTTGGGAAGAAACTCAGTCTCAGCTGCCTGCTCTTTTCATCTTCCCTTTGACCTCCGTCTCCCATCTTCACCAAGTTGGATTTGACTTCCATCTATATACCTTTATTGCCTAGGCTATGAATCATTGTCTTTTACATTCAGAAGGAAAAAAGGTTATTTAAATGATAATTTAATTAAGTAAGTGCCTTGTTTGGGTTTAATTTTAGTTTCTAACTTTTTCCTTGGCTTATCTTATTAGCAGTATGTTTAGTATTTATTAGAATTACTTATACCCTTGAACAATAGATAATAACTACCACTCTCCTACTGACAAAGTCTGAAAGTTCCACAGCTCATTTAAATGAGAAGAAAATGTGGTACTATTAAAGATTGCATGAAACTATTTTAACAAAGAAATAAACTCTTCTCCATGAAATGTGGGATAACACAATTTTTGTTAAAGTTAGTTTAACATGGTGTTGAAATTGAACCAACCAGCCAAACTCACGACTAAATAAGCAGTTGATGGATATACATGATACTGTTAATCAAATTATTCTAGTGTCAAGTTAACAAATATTACCTGACAAAGTGAATGCATTTTATAGTTTACAAAATACTCACACATAGTTTCAACTCCAATATGAGTTACTACATCAGCTAGGTACAATTTTTAGAATCCAAATTTCTCCAGAATGCCCCCAGCCTTTGACTTCATAGCAAAATAGTTCTTACAATGTTGATCCTTTAAAACTAGTTCTCCAAGACAGCAGAGTACTTTCATTCCCTATCATGTGCATTTCACAAAAAAAAGGAGGTAGGGTGGGGAGATGACAGAAGGGTGTATAGCATGGAAGAAGAGCTATGAAATCCAGGGAATGTGAAGGCAATCAACTGGTTGCAATGAGATCAAAATCTATGACTGTCCCACTCCTCTGTCCATCTTGACTTAAAACTTCAAAAATATATTGGCCGATCCTTGCATTTTAAACCATTCCATGGGAGGTTTAAATGACTCTAGTTATTATGGACTCCACTTCAAAACAGAAAGACTCACAGACTTTGGAAAACTTATGGTTGCCAAAGGGGACAGGTGAGGGGAGAGAAGGGTGGACTGGGGATTTGGGATGAAAATGTTCTAAAATTGGGTTGTAATGATGGTTGTACAACTGTAAATACAATACAATTCATTAAATTATTTTTTAAAGGCAGTGTGATAGAATAATGCTGAATGGTGATTAACGCATTAGAAATAGAGAATATGTGAGGATGTGAATATTAAAAAATGCTTCACCCTCATATTCCTTTATAAACCATGTCATAATTCTCTAAAACATAGTAAGAAATGAAGTCCACATATTCTATGCTGCAGTAAGGAGTAAACATGTGAGAGAGTTTATAGCTATTTATTTCCTTCTGAGCATCACCTTGATTGATGTTAGTATATTAACCCAGGTAAGCAAGTTTTAAAGCAAGAAAAAAAACTTATGGTTTTGCTATTGGCTATTTTACTCAACAACAGCAGAAAAGAGAAGTAAAAATTATTAGTATTGAAGAGTGCTGAGAAGAAAACATATTTACCTATCTATAAAGCCTGTTGCAAGGTTTTCTTATTTTAAAAGAGCATTATTGATCAGGCTGTGCTAACTTTGCCTTGTGGCAATCTATTTAAAGGAAAACGTGCTGTGATATAAAGTAATGTTTAGCACTATAGTTTACATTTAACATATTGTAGTTATTTCAAATGTTTTTCTATTTTGTCATGTTGAGATACTGGGTTTTGTTTTTCCTTTACATTTTGAACTGGTCAATTCTAAAAGTCCCTCACTTAAACTTCCCAGAATGAACCAATACTTTTTGAGAAACTATTAAATAAATAAGATAAAATAATGGGCTTAAAGTTAGATGAGGAAATAAATATTAAGGTTAGACTGATACCACTCATAAAATAAAACTATAAATTTCAATTTCTCAGTCTACTAAAAAAATGATAGGACTCCTATTTTACTGGTCTTTAATATTCTAAAAGACTGTAGAGGAAATCCAATTCAAATCTATTTTTGTACCAAAAGTAAAAAATAATAAAAAGGATAAGTAAAAGATTTGCCAAGGATGATAATACAATATCTTGTTTATATTTATGGAAGGAGAAAAGGTTTATGGTTCCTTTTACTTTTACTTTGCTTGCTATCAGCATTATCTCATTTGTTTGGAAATTACATGGATTCTATGGATAGGTTTTCTGAATGAGACTTTCCTTGATAGAAAGTGATGTCATCATGTTAGAAAGGTCCCCATGAAGAAATCACGGTTATCTCTTTGCTTCCAGGTAGCATTTATTTTCTAGATTTCCTTAAAAGGTAGTCTCAAATGTTTCCAAAAATAGACATTTCACCTTAGCAACGAACTCCCTCACAATCAGTACCGCACAGGGAAAGAAGGCAGACTTTATAGTCAGAGATCTGAATGACTGGAAAAAAAATATTCAGAGGAGAGAAAACTTAAAGGAGTCATAGGCGGTAAGGATTTAAAGCTGAGAAGTGAAAGAAGAGAAAGAGAGTAAGCACATGGAAAAAGATGTATGCTGTTATGAAAACTAATGGAATTTAATTTTAATATTTTTTATACCCTACTTTTTGCCTGAACACTTTAATAGGACAGAAACATTTAGTATTATCAAATGCTTATTTTTCTAAGAAAAAAAACCCTATTGTAATCATTAATGATATTTTTAAACGATTAAACTTATACTTCATTCATGTCTAAAATTTCTTTTCAAAATCATTGTGAGGTACACCTTTATCAAATACCTACATTGCTTTGAAACCCAACTGCACATGTTAAAGAAAGAAGCAGCTTACCACATGATGTTCTTGCAGAAGGGCAAGTCAAACTTTAATGCCTCTCAGCAAGACTAGGTTCTATAAGGCAACTCACTTTTTAGACATTATTCAAAAATCCAGTAATATAGGAATTATCCAGAAAAAATTTATCATATTCTGAAAATAATCTATATAAATATGAAAAGAAATATGAAAAGAAAACTGCATCCTGCAAGGAAAACAAATTCTATAGCATCTTTTACCCACACTGGGTAAATTTTTGCTTTTCGAGTAGAAAGAAAATGAAAAATCCTTTTTCTTAAAATATTACCTGCCATCATCCAACCTTGCCAAACCCTCTCCTGGGTGAGATATGTTCATTCAGCTTTTCAGTGTACTGCATTGAGTTAGGATTATGCATTCTACAGGAACTTCAATGGCACAAAAAAAAGCACGTTTATGTATAGTAATCTCACAGTAACATGTAGTAGGGTTATTTGTATGACCTGGAATCTAATTTAGAAAATTGGTGAAGCACTCATTTTGTGTCCAGTGTGCCCAGTGCATATTAACAGGTTATCCTCACCTTTCAATAAGTCTGATCTCATTCCATTTCAGTTGTAAATAAATCTGCCCCCGGATAGATATGGCCCAGACTGTATGAGAGCATGCATGTGCACAAAGGCCATCTACAATACACGTCTTTATAAAAAGATGACTAGACACCTAGTAGAAAATCATTTTAACTTGTTTCCTGAAGACATAGTAGGGCAGCAGACAATACATATAAATCTTCCTGTCTCTCACTCTGTGGCAGCATAGTAAATAAATTTAAGGATCTGGCAAGTGCTTTTCAGTGTCAATCAACAACCAAGAAAGAAGCATTGCTATTGACAACTGGAAACTTAGGGGTCCTGAGTTGCTGAAGCTGTCTTTGAAAGGGTTCCAGCTGTCATATTCCTCACATCAGTGAAGCATATTAATCTGTTCCATATTGTTTGACAAAGCTGTGGATAATTACATTCTCATCTTCGCAAGGTTTTCATAAGAATCATTTGTGAAGTGGCAATGTTTATGGGAAACAATAGCTAAACTTTCTATGGGGACAAAAAGGTTATATCTGGCATATTAAAAGCTCACACTCTTTAAGTCAGTGGTTTCCAGAATTTAGGTAATCACTAAACATATCATTCACATGTAATTTTACTGCTTTATGCAGTAAACCATCTGAACAACCATATTTGCCAACCATAGAGACTCACTTAGGTTATTATTATCACTATTTAACAACAGGAGGCATTTATCACAGAGTCATAAAGGAAAGAACATATGAAAACGCCAAAATAGGAAGTACATAGTTTCAGAACATAACACAGACTCTAAACTGAAATAACTTTAGCTTCATGAAAATCGCCCTACATTATCTTTACATCACATTCTCCTTACATCACAGGCTAATGAAAGAAATGAATATCACCTTCCCTAGATGGGAGTCCGAAAAAAGACTGCTCTAAGTATTAATTTAGAAAAGCAAAAGGTCTTTTAACATTTGATGAAAATTAAGGTTTACAATTTCTATAGTAGTCAGTTTTGTCCCTGAAAATGTGACTTACCTGCCGCTGCCAAAATCAGTGACAGATTTTGACACAAACTGTGAAAGAGGCATCTGTGTGACTAACGGTCTGGCACATTACATTCACTCAGTGGCTGAGAGCCAATATTTTATCCAGATGGTTAGCTTCAGACTCAGATGTTTCTACTTAAACAATTCCTGAATGGAACTCTGAAAGCAACAGAACTCCTATGAATTCCATCTTCCTATCATCTCCAGAATCCTTCTCCTCACCTACCCCATTGCCAAATAGTTCCAATTCTCCAGAAAGTCTCTTTCCTCGTGGAGGACCAGAAGAAAGGAAAAACAAGTCACTAGAGGGAGGATGTATGAGTGTCAGACAGACAGTGATATGTCAGCGAGACTTAATAACATGACCTGGATTTCTATGAAATGTTTTTTATATGTGAATATATCTGTAGACCAAAGCATTACACTCTATAAGTGAAGGGAGTTCTTCTTCATACGGGAACTACTGTTCTTCTAGACTCTACCAATCAGTTCTTCTTTGAAGTTTTTCCTTGCTCTTCCCCATCTTACCCAGAACAAAAAGGTTACAGTAAATGAAGTAAAATAAATTAAGGCCAGACATGAAATATGCATTGGGAGCGCCTTTTTGCTTCCCAGAAAGGACTTACAGCTTTAGCTTTAAGCTTGCTGTCAATAACTCAGAGGCAGAAGCACAATCAGTTATGATTCAGTGTTTTAGTGCTTATATACAAACCAGTCACAAAGGAAAATACATCCAAGTCTGGTGCTAACAGAAGAGAGAATTTTTTTTTTTTTTTGTGGACCCTCAGAAAGAGAAAACTATTTAACTTAGTGAAGAATCATTAACATTGCCTCATGGTAAAATGGTGGGTTTCAATGTCCTGTTCTTTCTCTCTTCACTCAGCACAAGTTTATGACAAAATGCCACTCTACAATTCAGTAAAAAGCATTCCCATGAGGACTAGAATAGTTTTCCAGAATTTCTGCTTGCCTGGCTTAGATGGAGTAGATTTAAGAGTAGCTGGGTGAATGGACAGAATGCATGTCCCTCAGACAATCCTTTATAAACATTGTTTCTCCCAGCTGAGCTTCTGATAAGTGTTGAATGGCAGTGAGTTGAAGATTATATTCCCTGACAAGTACCTGGAGTGCAGCTATTCTGTTTTTTCCGGTTAAGTGCAAAGCCATATGTTTTAACAGCTCCTCAACCCTGAGGCTGGACTGACATTTTCTTACGAAAGTTGATGTGTTTGACAAGAACAAATGCTCAAAGAGAAAGCCACTCCATCTGCACATGTAGATAAACAAGGGAGTACCTAAGGGTAGGGCCAAGATTCTTTTCAAAAAGCCTAAAATTGTTATGCTCTTATCACATGCCACTGGTCTTTGGTACTTTGATCATCTTTTTATTTCTTCACAGAAAAGTCAGTTTAAAATAAATTTGATTCCTTTTTCTAATTTTAATTTCACGGATCAGGAGTTCCCATCATGGCACAGCAGAAATGAATCTGACTAGGAACCATGAGGTTGTGGATTCGATCCCTGGCCTCGCTCAGTGGGTTAAGGATCTGGCATTGCTGTGAGCTGCGGTGTAGGTCACAGACGCAGCTCGGATCTGGCATTGCTATGGCTCTGGCCTAGGGTGGCAGCAACAGCTCTGATTAGACCCCAGACTGGGAACCTCCATATGCCACGGCGCGGCCCTCAAAAAAGGCAAAAGACGAAAAAAAAAAAATCACACTAATCAACCCAGATTTTAGTAGGCTTTTGTGCATTCTATTTGTTATTGTTTTATTTTGATATATAATCTTTATCAATTTAGAAATTAGTAAGCCAAATTCCAAATATCCTAAGACAGAGGATGGTAAGAATTAATTTATCCTTAGTGACAATATGTCATTGCAAAAGCAAATAAAGCCCTTCTCAATACTCAAGGCAGTTTTGCAAAGTCTGCCCTGGCCTCCAGCTCTCCAGGGCTTCGGGACCACTATCTTAAGTGTTCAGTAGAGATTTTCTTAACCCTCATTGGGGCCACAGAGTATATTCAGTTTCGTGGAACATGGTAGTTGGAAGATGCAGGAGAAAGCTGCTCATGGAAAGGCAACACTACAGGTCATGGGCTAGGCTGGAGAAACAGTGACATTAGCCCACAGTTAAAAACACATCTAAAAGCCCACTTCGCGGGACAGAGAAAGTAAGGGACTTATACATAAATTATACCATCAGAGTTGAAGATTTTTCACAAAATGAATCCACACACAAAGCATTACAATATGGAACAATCTTCTTCTACATTCTAATTACTGCCTCCCCCCAGTTTAAATAGCTACATAAATGTGTATATACACATATTTATATATATTCATTTGTGTATATGTATTTACCTATATATATGTATTACATAAACATATATTAGCAACCTATTTTGTCTGCTTTTGATTTGTTCATCATAATTATACTAAATGTTCATTCTATCCCTCTTTTTCAAGTGCTAGAAGTCATTCAGCTTTCCTTCATCTATTTGATTTTCTAAGCTACTATAAAACCTGATCCATGCAAAAAAAATTAAATACATTAACAGCTCACAAGCACTTTATCGATGATAGTTTCAGTTAGCTACTTCATGCTCAAGTTAGGCTTTTTCATGGTAAGTTAGGCTGTGCATCATACATAATGCCTGAATCTCTGGCTATTGCTCCATTCATTTATTTGTCATTCAGGAAACAATTTGGAATACAAGAAAGAGTGACTCTACAGATATAACACTACATCTGCCAATTGAAAGACTTCAGAACTTAAGTCCAGATTAGAACTCTATAGAGTTTCCCTCCCTGGAAAGAATACTGTGCACCATTCCTTTCCTGGTGTTAGCCTGCTATTGACACAAGTAAAAAAATTTTGGAAACTAACACTGTATAAAAGGAATTTTAAGCATTTACCATGTACCTTTACCTTTTTACTTGAAAAAATTGACTAACCATAAGTAAAAACACATAGAAATAAGTTCTACTACACAGCACATTGCCTACATTACAATGAAAGGAGAGACATGACTATGTTCCAAATGAGGCTTATAAAACAATGGCTTGTCATAGGAGCATCTCCATTTAATTGAAAGAAAATGAGAAAATCCCAGGTCAGTGCATGCCCATTGCTCTGTGGAAAGCTCATCATTCAATGGCCCACCAGCACCACAGAAGGAGGAATCTTGCTTACTGTGGGAAACTTGTCCATTATTCATTTAGTTGTTCAATATAACTACTACAAAACTTCCATAAAAATTAAAATTGGTTCACTTTAAAAAGCATGTCATTGGGAACTTCTTCCCCAAAATTCAATAAGTAACAGAATTAAATTTGGTTCAATATTATTCATATATTACAAATACAAATGACCAAAATAGCTTTAATAAGAATATTTAATGTTTTATTAAAGATGTATGTCATGTATACAAATGTGGTATGAAAAAGTTTTTCTCTCACCAGAACTAAAAATACTCTTAAATTTTATGTTAATTGAATATCAGTGCATAATCATTTAGAAGTCAGATTTCTATAAATCCACAAAGAAGCATAGTGTTGAAAGAATTTATCTCAGTTCATCAACTTTGCTTCTCCTAATGCTCTCAGAGAATAAGTTTACCTTCTTCAAAAAGCATCTTAGAAAAAGATCTAAACACAAAGTAGTTACAGAGAGTAATCAACATAGACCGGTTATAGGGATTAACCCTGGTGATGGAGTAGTATGATTAGAGGTGAAGAGGTGAAGTAGAAAAGTAGCCTCCAAAAGAGACTTCTGCTTGATCACTACCTCTTGGAACTTTTTAAAAAAATTATATGTATTCATGTATTATTCGTATAATTGAAAATAAATAAAATGTGAGGATATTAAATGAACATATACAGATAAACGTAGGAAGAAAAGAAAGAAAGATTAAAACTGTGAACATATACTTCAGCCAGAAAATCTAGGATGGAAGAATCAGGCTGAAATCTTAACTAGAACCAAATGTTCCTATTACATTAAATTTTGATAAAAGCTATAACACTGCTACACATTTGTCCAAATAGATAGATAGAATATGAAAGACAATCTTCTCTAACTATGATCGTTTTTTTCAAATAACCTCTCTGGACAGATGTTCAGCTTCCTACATTTTCTATTTCAAATTTCTAAATAACTCCCTTTGTTTTAATATCTCTCCTAAACCAAGGGATCCTTTTTGAACCTCAGTATTCATTATTCCTAATGACTCTACAGCCATCTGGATCACCCACTACTATTTATTTCATAATCACCTATGTATCTCTCCAACATTGATAAATGAAAAAGAAATCACCCTAGGACAATGTGCCTCGTACGACTGGTGGGCCACGTGGGAGGATGAGGAACTAGTTTCCAAAAATCAGTTTGGTTAGATAAGGTTTCGTGTTTCAAAGTTCTTTTTAATGTGGATACTTCTCTCCCAGAAGGCTTATAAAAAGCTTTTAGGGGAGGAGAACAAGACGACATAATAAGAAGACATCAAGATTACCTTCCGCCATGAACACATCAAAAATATGTCCACATGTATAACAATTTTCACTGAAAACTAACTATAAATTGGCAGAAGGACTCCTGTACAACCAAGAGTGTAAGAAAAAAACACACATAATTGGGTAGGAGGGAAGAAAAGCAATTAGGTCAGACCTGTGCCACAAGGAGGGAACTCAGAGAACAAGGGAGACTGCAGGGGTAGAAGCTTATCCTGGGGAGTAACTGGTCAAGACATACACTGGGCATTCTAGTCCAGGGGTCCTATATAGAAAAGAAAAAGTCCGCTTGGCTAGTTGGAGTATCACTGGGACAAAGAGAAAGAATGGAGAACCTACTGTACAGCACAGAGAATACCACTCAATATTCTATAATAACTTATGTAGGAAAAGTACATGAACAAGAATGGATATATGTCTATTATAACTGAGTCACTTTGCTGTACACCTGAAATTAACACAACATTGTAAATCAACAAAATTCCAATATGAAATAAAAATTATATTAAATTTTTAAAAAAGAAAAATTCTGGAGAAGCATGGGCTTTGCATTTTGCACAGTGTGTGTGTGTATGTGCACAATGGCTTGTTCCCAAGACAGAGTAGAGGGAAAGGTCTTCCGTAGCAGCTGCCAGCATGTCTCTTCCTTGCCTCATCATGTACCACAGATTGAGCTGAGTGAATTCTCTAGCCATTTCATGCCACATCATAGCGCAGCACTGGATATAGGGAGCCAGGACAGGGGAAAAGACTGTGGGCAGTGTCTAAGCAGAATGATAATTGCCTCCACAGGCAGTGCATCAGACCTCTATATGTGCATTGGTACCACCTGCTACAGCACTCATTTCTTCTGAGGAAAAGGTACTGGAGTGGGGAGAAGGTAATATAAACACTTAAAGGGAAAAGAGCCAGCTGAAGCCTGACCCTCAGGCAACCTAGGATCAGACCCCTCCCCTGACAGGGTGTGACAGAAAATGAACAAAAAGGAAGTATTGCCCTGCCAGTTCTAGTCCCTCCATCTGTAACCAGCCCCCCTTAAGGTGATAACTGCCAGTACACCTTGAGGAAAGACTGTGACTGATGTCCACATCAAATCCAAACCTCCCACCAAAAGGCATTCAGCGCACACAGTCTACACAGTAATGTTCCTAACAAGAACACCCCTTTAAGACCACAATAGGTAACTGATTCATCTAAATTCATAGAGGCAGAGAAAGTTAAAAAAAAAATAAAAAGGCAGAGGAAATATTCTCAATTGAAAGAAAAAGAGAAAATCCCTGAAAAACTAAATAATTAAACAAACAACTTAGCAGATAAAAAAATCAAAACATGGTAACAAAAATGTTAATGGAGGAAAAAGTATTTATTTAAGCACTAAGTATTTTAACAAGTAACTAGAAAATATAAAAGGTCGAATGAAGAATAAATAATTCAATATCTGAAATTAAAAAAGAAAAACACTAGAAAGATTGAATAGCAAGTTAAGTGATACAGAACACGTAAGTAATCTGGGGATAGAATAATGGAAATTAATCAGCACAGCAGAAAAGTGATCTTTTGAATGACATTAAGTATTTTAATCTCCCCATTGTAGGTGTTCCCAAAGGAAAAGAGAGAAGGGACTCAAAAATGCATCTGAAGAATTTATGGCTAAAATCTCCCTAAATTTGAAGAAGGAAACAGATACCCAAGTATAGGAAGTACAGAGGTCCCAAATAAGATGATTCTAAACAGACATATCATAATTAATGGTAAAAGTTAAAATTGAAGAGAGGCTGCTAAAGGCAGTAAACAAACAAACAAAACCAAAGAGATATATACAAGGGAATTGCCTGAAGGCTATCAGCTGATTACTCTGCAGAAACTTTGCAGGTCAGAAGGGAGTGGCACAATATATTCAATGTATTGAGAGAGAAAAACTTGCATCATTAAGTTACTCTACCCAGTTAAGGTTTATCATTTAGAACAGGAATATAAGGAAACTCTCACACAAGCAAAACCTAAAAGAATGCGTCAATACTAACCCTACCCTAAAAGAAATTTTGAAAGATCTTTTCTAAATGGAAAAGAAGTGAGAATCTACAGGAAAGGGAAAATCCCAATAGGAAAAGCAAGTATATAGTAAGGATTAGAAATCACTTAAGCCAGTACATAGATTAAATGACAAAAAAGTGAAAAAGAAATTATAACTACAGTAAGGAATTAAGAAATAATCATGAAAATGTAAAATATGACATCAAAGCACAAATGTGGAAGAGGAGACAAAAATGTAGATCTTTTAGTATATATTTCAATTAAAATGACTACCAGTTTAAAACAAATAGATATAATATTTGGTCAGTGTATATGACATCATGGTAGCCACAAATCAAAAGTCTACAACATATACACAAATACTAAAAGAAAAAAACACAAGCCTACTACTGAAGAAAATCATTACAGCACAAGAGTATGGGGAAAAAAGGAACAAATGAACAGAAAAGAACTATAAAAAAATGGGTGGAAAACAGGGAATAAAATGGCAATAAGTATGTATCTGTTATACTTGCATTAAATGTCAATGGACTATATCCTCCAATCAAAAAACGTAGGGTGGCTGATTGGATTAAAAAACTAATCCCTTCAATATGCTACCTAAAAGAGACTCACTTGAGAGCTAAAGACATAAAAGAATTAAAGTGAGGGAATGGAAAAAGGTATTTCATGAAAATGGAAAGGACAAGAAAGTAGCAGTAGGAATACTCATATCAGACACAATATACTTTAGAAAGCTATACAGATTTTTAGAAAATTATATAATTTTATTACATAAATTCAATATAAGAAGAGGATCTTTCTCATTAATAGATATACACCCAATATAGGAGTACCCAACTACATTAAGTATTAACAGATATAAATGGAGAAATTGACAATAATACAATAATACTAAGTGGACTTTAACACCTCACATCAATGGTCAGATTATTTAGGCAGAAAAATCAGTGAAATAACAGTGGTCTTAAATGACACAATAGACCTTTGGGTTTAATAGATATCTACAGGACAGTACATTCAAAACCAGTAGAATACACATTTTTCTCAAATGCACAATAATCATTCTCCAGAATAAATAACATGCTAGGCCACAAGACAGGTTTCAACAAATTTAAGAGAACAGAAATTATATCAAGCAGTTGTTCTCAACAACAGTATGGAACTAGTAATCGAGTACAGAAGGAAAAGTGGGAAAACAAACATATGGAAACTAAACAACATTCTACCAAAAAGCCAATGGGTAAATGAAAAACCAAAAAGGAAATCAGAAAATACTTCAAGAAAAATGAAAATGGTAACACAACACTGCAAAATCTACAGGATGCATCAAAAGGAGTTTTAAGAGGGAAATTTATGATGATAAAGGTCTTTTTTTAAGGAAAGAAGAAAAATCTCAAAGAAACAATCTAACCTATCCACTAAAAGAATTAGAAAAAGATAAACAAAGCCCAACATCAGCAGAACAAAGAAAAGAATAAAGATCAGAGAAGAAATAAAAAAAAATAATGACCAAAAAAGAAACAATGGAAAAGATCAAAGAAACCAAGATTGGTTTATTTGAAAAGATAAACAGGCATTCCCATTATGGCTCATGGGTTAAGAACCTGACATAGTGTCCATGAGGCTGCAGGTTTGATCTTTGGACTCACTCAGTGGGTTAAGGAATGATCTGGCATTTCCACAAGTTGCAGCATAGGTCACAGATGAGCCTCAGATCCCATATTGCTATAGCTGTGGCGTAGGCTGGCAACTGCAGCTCTAATTCAACCCCTAGCCTGGGAACTTCCATATGCTGCAGGTGCAGTCATAAGAAGAAGCAAAGAAAAGATAAACAAAATCAATAAACCTTTAGCACGGTTCACCAAGAGGAAAAGAGGAACCCCCCCCCAACAAGAAAGAGGATAAATAACAGCTTATAGCACAAATATACAAAAAAAAGCATTAGAAAATATTATGAATAATGATATGCCAACAAACTGCACCATCCAGAAAAAAATAAACAAATTTCTAGAAATATACAAACTGCCAAGACTAAATCAAGAAGAAACAGACAATCGGAACAAAATGATCACTAGTAGTGAAATTAAATTTGTAATTTTAAAAAAACTACCAGCAAACAAAAGTCCAAGATCAGATGGCTTCACTGAGGAATTCTGCCAAATATATACACAAAGGATTGTACCTATTCCTCTTAAACTGTTCCAAGAAATTTAAGAAGAGGTAACAATCCCAAGTTCATTTGAGATCTCAATTAACCTGATAACAAATCCAGACAAAGATACACACAAAAAAAGAAAATTATAGACCAATATCTTTGATGAATATAGATGCAAAAATACTCAAAAAATTTAGTAAATTGAATCAAACAATATATAAAAAGGATCATACACCATGATTAAGTTGGATTTATTCCAGGGCCATAAGGATGGTTCAACATTCAAAAATAAAAAAATGCAATACAGCACATTAACAAAGTATAAAAAATAATGATTTCAATAGACACAGTAAAACATTTGACAAAATTCAACATTCATTCATGACAAGAATTAATATCATGATAAGAACATGTATCAATGTTGATATAGAGGGAACACTTCTCAACATAATAAAAGCCATTTTGGCCAAACCCACAGTCAACATCATACTCAATGGTGAAAAACTGAAAACCTTTCCTCTAAATTCAGGAACAAATCAAGGATACATACTCTCATCACTTCAATTTAACAGAATATTGGAAGTCCTAGCCACAGCAATCAGACAAGAGAAAGAAATAAAAGGCATCCAAATTGGAAAGGAAGTGGTAAAACTGTTAACTATTTGCAGATTACATAATATTTTATATGGAACACCTTAAACTCTCCACCAAAAAAAAAAAGAACTAATAAATGAATTCATCAAAGTAGCAGGATACAAGATTAATATACATAAATCTGTTTCATTTCTACATGATAGAATTAACTATCAGAAAAAGTGAAGATAAAAATCTCATTTTAAACTGCATCAAAAAGAATAAAATACCTGGAATAAACTTAACCAAGGAGGTGAAAGACCTATACTCTAAAAACTATAAAACATTGATGAAGGAAAATGACAATGATACAAAGAAATAGAAAGCTATACCATGCTCTTGGGTTGGAAGAGTTAACATCGTTAAAAAGGACATACTACTCAAATCAATCCATAGACTTAATGTAACCCCTACAAAAAGAGCCACGATTTTTTTTTCACAGAACTGGAAAAAAAACCCTAAAATTCATACAGAACCACAGAAGACCCCCAATTGTCAACTCAAAACTTGAGAAAGAGTAAGCTGAAGGTATTACCCTCCAAGACTTCAGAATATACTGCAAAGCTATAGTAATCAAAACAGCATGGTATTGGTACAAAAACAGACGTGTGGTTCAATAAAACAGAATTGAAAGCACAAAAATAAACCACTTATGGTCAATTAATTTAAACCAAACAGGCAATAATATACAATGGAGAAAAGAAAGTCTCTTCAACAAATAGTGCTGGGAAAACTGGACAGTTACATGTTAAAGAATGAAATCAGAACATTTCCTCATACCATATACAAAAATAAACTCAAAATGTAATAAAGACCTAAATGTAAATCATAAAACTCCTAGAACACTGTTCGAACTAAATCATAGCAATATTTTTTCAATCTATCTCCTAAGGCAAAAGAAATGAAAGCAAAAATAATCAAAGGGACCTAATTAAACTTAAAAGCTTTTGTCCATAAAGGAAATCATTAGCAAAATGAAAAAAAAAAAAAAACCTACAGAATGGGAGAAAATATTTGCAAATGATATGACTGACAAGGGGTTGATATCCAAGATAAATCAAAAGCTCATACAACTCCTTATCAAAAAAAAAAAAACAACCTAATTAAAAAAAGGGTTAAGAGACCTGAGCAGACATTTTCCAAAGACATACAGATGGCCAACAAGTACATTAAAAGATGATCAACATCTCTAATTATTAGAGAAGTGTGAATCAAAATGACAATGAGATACTATCTCATACCTGTTAGAATGGCTATCATCAAAAGTCTACAAATAACAAATGTTGAAGAGGATGTGGAGAAAAGGGTATCCTTATATACTGGTGGGAATGTAAATTCATACAGTCACTATGGAAAACAGTGTGGATGTTCCTTAAAAAACTAAAAATAGAATTACCATATCATCTAGGAATTCAACTTCTAGTGTGTGTATTTCTATGTTTTAGTGTAAACATAGAAACATTAATTTGAAAAAGATACACTCATCCCAATGACCATTTACAATGGTCAAGATATGGAAGCAACAATGTATCCCTCTGGATAAAGAAGTTATATTTATATGTTATATATGTAACTATTATAATTAATATATTATAGTAGAAGTTATATATAATATGTAATATATAAGTATATATATAACTTACAATTAATATAGTTATATATAGTTACATATATTTATATATATAACTTTATCCATTTGTCTGATGAGGGACACACACATAAACATATACAATGGAATATTACTTGGTCATTAAAAAGAATGAAATTCTGCCATTTGCAGCAATATGGATAGATCTAGAGCATACTATGCTTATTGAAATAAGTCAGATAAAGACGGACTATATGATATCACTTATATGTGGAATGTAAGAAATAATACAAAGGAGTGAGTATATATGGAAAACAGAAGCAGACTCACAGATGTAGAAAACTAGTGGTTACCAAAGGGAAAGGGAAGGAGGAAGGATAAATTAGACACATGGGATTAAGAGATGAAAACTACTGTGTGTAAAATACACAAGCAAAAAGGATGTAAGTGTATAACACAAAGGATTAGACATTATGTTGTAATGTCTTTTAATGAAGCATAATCTGTAAAAATACTGAATCACTATGCTTTACAACTGAAATTAATATAATATCATAAAATAACTATACAGAAAAGAAAAAAAAAGAAAGAAAGAAAGAAAGAAAGAAAGAAAAAGAAAGAAAAGAAAGAAAAGAAAGAAAGAAAGAAAGAAAGAAAGAAAGAAAGAAAGAAAGAAAGAAAGAAAGAAGGAACGAACAAGAAAGAAAGAACGAATAGGAAAGAAAGAGCGGAAGAAAGAAGGGAAGAGAGGAAGAGGGAGGAAATGGAGGAAGGTAAGAAGGGAGGGAAGAAGGCAGGAGGTAGGAGGAAGGAAGAGAAGAAAGGGGAAGGGGGGGAGGAAGGGAGGAAAAAAGGCATTTAGGCCTCTAAATAAGTACTAAACCTAATCAATCTAATCATAAGTTTAATTTAAAAATCTAATAAAAAGCTAATTTAAAATCTAATAAAAATGATACAAAAGAACTTATTTATTATTCATTTTTAATTATTTTTTGTTATTATTATTTTTAATAGTTATTTCCCCAATACAGTTTTTTTTTCTGCTGTACATCATGGGGACCCAGTTACACAAACATGCACACATTCTATTTTCACACATTATCATGCTCCATCATAAGTGACTAGACATAGTTCCTAGTGCTACACAGCAGGATTTCATTGCTAATCCATTCCAAAAGCAATAGTTTATATCTATTAACCCCAAGCTCCCCAACCACCCCACTCCCTCCCCCTCCCCTTTGACAACCACAAGTCTGTTCTGCAAGTCCATGATTTTCTTTTTGGTGGAAAGGTTCATTTGTGCCTTATATTAGATTCCAGTTATAAGTGATATCATATGGTATTTGTCTTTCTCTTTCTGACTTACTTCGCTCAGGATGAAAGTCTCTAGTTCCATCCATGTTGCTGCAAATGGCATTATTTCATTAGTTTTGATGGCCAAGCAGTATTCCATTGTGTATATATACCACGTCTTTCTAATCCAATCATCTGTTGATGGACATTTGGGTTGTTTCCATGTCTTGACTAATGTGAATAGTGCTGCAATGAACATGCAGGTGCATGTGTCTTTCTGAAGGAAAGTGTTATCCAGATATATGCCCAAGAGTGGTATTGCTGGGTCATATGGTAGTTCTATGTATAGATTTCTAAAGTATCTCCATACTGATCTCCATAGTGGTTGTACCAGTTTACATTCCCACCAACAGTGCAGAGTGTTCCCTTTTCTCCACACCCCCTCCAACATTTGTTCTTTGTGGACTTATTAATGATGGCCATTCTGACTGGTGTGAGGTGGTATCTCATGGTAGTTTTGATTTGCATTTCTCTAATCAGTGATGTTGAGCATTTTTCATGAGCTTGTTGGCCATCTATACATTTTCCTTGGAAAAATATCTATTCATGTCTTTTGACTATTTTTCAATTGGGTTGTTGGCTTTTTTGCTGTTGAGTATAAGTTGCTGGTATATTCTAGAGATTAAGCCCTTGTCAGTCTCATCATTTGAAAGAATTTATTTATAAAACATAAACTCACAGATTTCAAAACCATTCTTATGGTTTCCATAGATGAAATCACTGGAGGAGGGAAGAACTGGGAATAACATGTACACACTACTATATAAAATAAATGATTAATGAGAACCTACCATATAGCATAAGAAAATCTACTCAATAGATTGTAATAACCTATATGGGAAAAATGACTGGATATATTTATATGTATGCCTGATTCACTTTGTTGTACACCTAAAACTAAATACAACATTTTGAGTCAACTATACTCCAGTAAAATTATTTTTTAAAAATGAACTAAATTCCATAAGACTTTTGTACAAGTACCCTCTGGTTTAAAAACCCAATCATCATCTCCTGTTTACATATTTTCTGCTTCTAAATCTTACATCTAAACTCTTAATTAGTCAGAATCAGAAGTATTAACTTTAAAGGACAATTTCCTGCCTATTTAGAAAACGTTTTGAAGGTTGTCTTAACGGACCAAAAACTGTAACCATAATAAAGACTTTTTTTTCTTATTTTTTCCCTCAGGGATACATTAAATTGTTCTATAAATTTATTAGTAACACACTGAATTCAGAATATTCATGAGTATAACTTCTTCTGCTAAAATCATATAGCTCTATACAATATGAACAAAACATTCTAGTAATAAAACATTTAATATTTATGAAGTACTTAATATATGCCAGGCACTGAGCCATGGGGCAGTGAGGCTGGGATTATACAAAGCCAATTACATAAAAACTTTTTCCAAATGGATTTTAGGTAAAGTCAGCAGCGGGAATGAGCTTTCTAAAACTCACTGGATTAGAAGAAATACATATTTTAGGCTTTGCCTTGCCATTAGTTCCTGGCAGCCATTCTAGTGGACATAAATATTTCATTATTTAGTCCCTTTCTACCTCCTTTATAATCATTTCTCTTTATCATAGATTATACTGAGCTTCTAAAAGGCTCCAAAAAATCAGGATCTACTTCGAGATGTTTTTCACATATTAGCTTTAATAAATTTTATACCACTTTAAAGCTTCCATTAAATTCTTTTAGAATCAAAGAATGATATAAAGGAATTAAATATTGTTGATTTGCACACTTTCAATACACAGTCACTGAGTCTTGTACTTCTTTCTTTGTAGCTGTTAGATTTAAAAGTTTGGGTACTCATTTCTCTGCAGAATTAGATAAAATAGAATTAGTAGTATAAGAATAAAAAATCAAATTAATTCGGAAGAGGTGGTATATATACACAATGGAATACTACTCAGCCATAAAAAAAGAATGCCATAATGCCATTTGCAGAACATGGATGGAACTAGAGAATCTCATACTGAGTGAAATGAGCCAGAAAGACAAAGACAAATACCATATGATATCACTTATAACTGGAATCTAATATCCAGCACAAATGAACATCTCCTCAGAAAAGAAAATCATGGACTTGGAAAATAGACTTGTGGCTGCCTGATGGGAGGGGGAGGGAGTGGGAGGGATGGGGAGCTTGGGCTTATCAGACACAACTTAGATTTACAAGGAGATCCTGCTGAATAGCATTGAGAACTTTGTCTAGATACTCATGTTGCAACAGAAGAAAGGGTGGGGGAAAAAATGTAATTGTAATGTATACATGTAAGGATAACCTGACCCCCTTGCTGTACAGTGGGAAAATAAAAAAAAAAAATCAAATTAAGCAGAGTCTACTAATGAATCAAGATATAGCCTTTTATCCAAATTTTAAAGAGGTCAAATTGTCATTGTATGCAGACAACATGATAACTCCACATTAAAAAGACTAAAGACTCCACACATAAACTATTAAAACTGATAAATTCAGCAAGGTAGCAGGATACCAGATTAATATACAAAATTCTGTTGTTGTTTTTTTACACTGAAAGTGAAATATCAGGAAGGGAAAATAAAATTAATACCATTTAAAATTATGTAAAAAAATAAAATAAAATACTTAGGAATAAACCTAATCAAGGAGGCGAAAGACTTACATGCTAAGAATGATAAAACACTGATAAAGGAAACTGCATATGATTTAAAGAAATGGAAAGATATCCCATGCTCTCGGATTGGAAGAATTAACATTGTTAAACTAGTCATACTATTGAAGCAATGTACAGATTTAACACAATCCCTATAAAATTACCCATGATATTTTTTACAGAACTGGAACAACTTATCCTCAAACTTATATGCAACCACAAAAGACCCAGAATTTCCAAAGCAATTCTGAGGAAAAATAACAAAGTAAGAAGCATAACCCTCCCAGACTGCAGGCAATACTGCAAAGCTACAATAATCAAAACAGCATAGATCTGGCACAAAAACACACAGATAGATCAATGGAACAGAATAAAGAGCCCAGAAATAAACTCATACACCTACAGTACACAGTTGGAAAAGATAGTCTCTTCCATAAATGGTGTTGGAAAGCTGGACAGCTGCATATAAATCCATGAAGTTAGAACACTCATTCACACCATACACAAAAACAAACTCAAAAATGGCTTAAAGATTTAAGTATAAGACTTGACACCATAAAACCCCTAGTAGAAAATAGGCAAAATATTTTCTGACATAAATTATAGCAATATTTTCTTATATCAGCCTTCAAAGGCAAAATAAAAGCAAAAATAAACAAATGGGATCTAATTAAATTTAGAACTTTTTTTTTTCCATGCCCAAGGCATGCAGAAGTTCCAAGGCTAAGGATCATACACAAGTCATAGCAGTAACCCAAGCCACAGCAGTGACAATGCCAAGTTCTTAACTGCAAGGCCACCAGGGGAACTCCTAAACTTATGAACTTTTGCATAGCAAAGAAAATGATCAGCAAAATGAAGACGACCCACAGAATGGGAAAAAAATATTTGCAAATTAACCCTAATCAGGGCTTAATTTCTAAAATATACGAAGAGCTCATACATTTTAATATTAAAAAACAATAACAACAACAACCCCAATCAAAAAATGGGCAGAAGACCTAAACAGACATTTTGCAAAGAAGACATACAGATGGCCAGTAGGCACATGGGAAGAACATCACTAATTATTATAAAAATGCAAATCAGAACCACAGTAAGATACCACCATTAGAAAGTCTGCAAATAATAAATGTTATACAGAGAAAAGGGAAGCTTTGTACGCTGTTGGTGGGAATGTAAATTAGTACAGCCATGATGGAGAACAATATGGAGACTCCTTAAAAAACTACAAATAGTGTTACCATAAAATCCAGCAATCCCACTCCTGGGCATATATCTGGAAAATACAAAACTCCGATTCAAAAAGATACATGCATCACAATGTTCATAGCAGCACTATTTATAATACCCAAGACATGGAAGCAACCTAAATGTCCATCAACAGATGTATATATATATATATACCCAGCCATAAAAAAGAATAAGATATTGCCATTTGCAGCAACATGGATAGACATAGAGATATCATACTAAGAGGACTCAGCCAAAGTGATGTAATGATATCACTTATATGTATAATCTTTAAAAATGATATAAATGAACTTATTTACAAAACAGAAATAGACTCTCATAGATAGCAAATTTATGGTTACTAAAGGGGAAAGGTTGATAGGAGGAATTAATTCGAAGTTTGGGATTAACAGATACTACTACATGTAAAGTAAATAGGAGTTCCCATTGTGACTCAGTGGTAAGGAACCTAACTAGTATCCATGAAGGTTCAATCACTGGCTTCTCTCAGTGGGTTAAGGATCCTGCATTGCTGTGGCTGTGGTGTAGGTTGGCAGCTGCAGCTATTATTTGCCCCCTAGCCTGGGAACTTCCATATGCTGCATGTGCAGCCCTAAAAAGCAAAAAATAAAATAAAAAATAAAGTAGTTAAACAAAAAGGACTTACTGTATAGCACAGGGAACTATATTCAGTATCTTATAATAACCTATAATGGAAAAGAATCTGAAAAAATGTGTATATATATAACTGAATCACTTTGCTATACATCTTCAACTAACACAATATTATAAATCAAACATACTTCAATTAAAAAAGATAGTCTGTTTATTGCATATTTGTATTATTGTATGTAATATTTAAAAATATCCATTACTATAATGTATACTTGAAAGAAATATAACACTGTAAGTCAACTATACTTCAGTTAATATATGTATGAATATATATATGTGTATATACATACACACATAAATTAGTGTTTGGTTGTAACTGTAGTTTGGCAGCTTAAAATTTTTCTCTTCCTAGATATTGAGCATATACATAGGAAACCTCTCTCAGAAAACATTTCAGTGAAATTGAATGGACCTTAAATTTCAAATACAATAGCATGAATCTCTACTTTTGTATTGACATAGTTTTCTTACAAATGGAAGATTCCATGGTGGAAAAATAAAACTATTTTTCAACTCAATTACAGACAAAACCAACATCAGTTATGGCCCAGAAAATCCAATTTAGGATTTGTCTGAGAAGAACATACTTTCTCCTCCTCCTTGGAAAAGGGGGTACCCCCTGGTGCAATTCATGATGCATAACAATGTCTGAAGCAGGAAAGCATGTGAATAATGCATATATGTGCATACTGCCACACATCTCTAGGAAAATCTCAATAAAAAGGGGCTACAAGGTTATCTAGATTGCTAGGCAGATCTATTTTTAGATGAGCAACTCTTCATCTGCCCACACTAGGAAATTACAGCTTTGATGTTAATTATAGGTATGAAAGTGTTACCTGAATAATTAATTTTTATGCTGCTCATTTAGGTAGAAAAACCAGAGAGAAAGTGCCACCAGAGTCCAATGAGACCATCTGTGTCTTTTCCCAAGATTTTTCCTTTGGTTACATTTGAGCTGCAATATCCACTAGTGGCAAATGTTCTTATTTCAAAAAAGAACACCAGGGAAGAACAAAATAAAGTATTTTTCCTTGTGACTGTCCTTATTAGTATGTATGCGCAAATGCATCAAACTAATGAGGCAGTGTCATTATATGGAACAGCTGTATTGAGTATTCTGGAAGTTTCAGTACATTGGAAGGATAAAACAAAAAAAAGCTATTAGTTAAACACAAGCAGTCATAAAGTAATAATGAAGACAGTCAAGCAATATGTTGACTTCACTAATAACTACTGCATGTGGTGTAGAGTGGAATTTTAACATATTCATTTGTTTCCCCAAGCATAAATTACTAAAAGCTACATTTTAAACACAGTGCATGGCATAAAAACTTTTAACATTACAAAGTGTGGCCCCAGGATATTTAAATTCTCTATGTTATTTAGAAATGGGACAAAAAGCACATTAACTTCTAATATCATAAAACGATGCTCAATTCATTTGTTTAATCTTAAAATAAATGATACCACTATTTTGCACATTTAAGTGAAAATCTGGAGAAAATACAGACAAAATCCTAAATCTTTTATCCTCAGAATAGGATCGTAAAATTAAAGTCATAGTTAAACCATGAGCATTCTAAAATTAAACAGAAATGGCAATCATATAATTAGAAATGGGACACAAGAAATATTTAATCCTTCTTGGCACTGTTGCTTAATGTATTCTACTATTAGCTGTATTTTTTCAATTACAGTAATCTTACAATCCCCTTGGGGTCCCTGTAAACATAGCCTATCCATTTATAACATTAGATATAGCTCAATAAAATCCCAACAACAAAATTCTCCAAACCTACCAAGAAGGGAGAAAATAAGAAGGATTTCTTTGTATTTTACAGACAGGAAATTTTACACAATTTTGCTCACAATCAAAGAGCGTGCTGGAAGACTTTTTCAATTGACATTTCTCTGATATTAACAGAGAAAATTGGATGATATTTCTCCAGAAACTATATCTATAGCTACTACATGAGTATTTAAGAAACAAAATAAACCCACCTTTTTTTTCTATGCAATAGAAAGCACTGACTCAGATTCTCTGAGCAATATGCTAATCTTCAGCTTTAACACTGTGTCTCTTTTGTTTTCTCTTAACAGTTAAGCATGGATAGGGTCTAGACAAAACACGAAGTTTGTGTTTATATTTCCTTCTCCCAAATTCCCTTTTCATGTCTTTCTCCTTCCACTACTATCTCAGCCTCCTCCAAACCTCCTGTGCCCTCATATTCTTACCTGAATGTAAAAATCTCTTCCTCCCAACTCTTATATACCAGTTTGCTAATTCATTCAATATTTACTGAACACTATCTACGTACCAAGCACTAGTCACTAGAGGAAGTCTGCTTTTCTTTCATGCATGAAAATAGCCACCTGTTCTGTGTTCCATTCTCTCAGGGTCCTGTTCCTGTTATTTTAATAAAGTCATCCAGGCTAAGATATTGATGCATGGATACTATATAATTTGCTACCTTTCAAACTACATACACTACTTAAAATTGATATGTTGAATTTAAAGCAGCCAAGTAATTAAGTTGAAATCTTTTCCAGAATTTTTGGGGTCGGGGCTTTAAGAGTGTTTCTTATGACATAGGTGCAAACAGAAGACTTACCTACAGGAGAATATGTCCATGTAAGAGACACTAAGACTGGAAATTAAGCCAACCTAAAGAAGTTAGGTAAATATTCTGAGGATTAACAGTTGCAGGGAAAAGTAGAAAGGATAAAGTTCATTCCAGAAGGTGTCAGGGGAGTAGAGTACTCCCCTGCAGCTGTCACTTCTTGACTGTGTTTCTGCAGACAGCCTCTTTACTGGAGCGACTGCTTCCAGTCTTACTCCTTTTTAATCTGTCCTTGATGTCACCTGGAGTGACTTTTTTCTGAAATACTGTATTTGGTAATGACTCCAAAACCAAGTGATTTAAATTTTATTGTCTCCTGGTTTCTGTAGGTCATGAATCTGGGCATGGTTTAGCTGGGGCTTCTGGCTCAGAGCCTCTCACAAGGCTACAATCAAGGTATCAGCCAAGGCGCAGAAAATGCAAGGCTCAATTACAGGATCCACTCACAAGCAGGCTTATTCACAGGGTTGTTAATGGGACTCCATACCTCAGGCTATTTGACTAAGGGCCTCAGGAGTCTTTGTGCCATCCTACTTGCAATCACTCAGTTCCCCAAATGCATCATGATAGCTCTCTGATCCAGATCTTGGCATACTTTGTTTCCATGCCCTGGAATCCCATTTGCAGCAAAGTGTATTGATGCATATGCTACTTAATGTCATGTGTCTGGAAGAGATTACTAAGGGAATAAGCATAGAAAGTGCTCCGTTCTTTTTATGTTGACTCCACCTCTGTCATTAGCTACTACCCCACTGTTTCGCATCCCATTGCAGCAAAACTCTTCAAAAAGTTACCTGTACTCTTTTGTTTCCAATCCCCACCACCAACTCTGTTGAAACTACTTCAATCAGGTTATTATCTCTGTCATGTTGTTCAATCCAATGTCAATTCTCTATCCTGATAATATTTGGCTGTTAGGAACACTGGATACAACTGACCACCCCCCTTCTCCTTGCTGTGCTTTCTTCATTTGGCTGGGACACCACACTCGGTTTTCATTTAAACTTACTTATTACTCCTTCTTGTATTCCTTCACAGGTTCCTCTTTTTTTCCAGAACAAGCTCAGTACTTGTTATTTTCTATTCTCTACCTGTATTTAATCCCTTAATAATCTCTTCCAGATTCATGACTTTAAATATCATTTACATGCTAATAACTCCGAATTTATATCTCTAAGCCAGAACTCTCTCCTGAACTCGAGACCTGCAGAAGGCAATCTCTTATTCTTCAGCTCAACTTGGGTATTGTATCTTACAGGATCCAAATAAGAAACAGAAACAGGTGCATTAAAATTAGGAAACTGGAGGAGGGTTTATTGACAAGGAGACCACTTACAAAAGTGCAGGCAGAGTGTAGGCAGCAGAGCTATTAAGATCAGAGTTATTAAGATCAGAGCAGCAGAGCTATTAAGCAGAGCTATTAAGTAAAAAGTAATGAGGAAAAGGGGTCATCACTAGGAACTGGAAGGTGAGAATTGTGTAGATGAGACCACCAGTAGAATAGAAGTAACAACTGATCAGGTGACACAGAGAACTTGAGTAAAATCTCACTATGAGGAAACCAGGAAAAGACATCCACCATCTCATTCTCCTTTCTTTCCCCAGGCTATGAGCTACCCATTAGCTGAACATAATCAAAAGCCAAAGAGCAAAAGGATCCTGCTGATAAAATGAACATATATCAGTCTCCAGGGGCAGAGCGCAAAGTAAAAAGGAGAAAAAGGATCTTAGAGAACATAGGGAAGATATTCTACGTTAAAGTGTAGCAGGCACCTCAAAATTATTAGACTCACTATTCCCCCCCAAGACTGCTCTACCTTCAAACTTCCCATCTCACAGGATGGTGACTGCATCCTTCAGTTGCTTACACCAAAACTCTTGGGGTCATTCTTTTTTCTATTTCTCTCAAAGCTATAGCCAATTTATCAGGAAATGCTATGAAACACAGGCAGCCTCTGTATCCACAGGTGGGTCCATCCCCAGAGAGGACCAACACAGATCAAAAATATTTTCTAAAATTCCAGAATATTCCAAAAAACCAAATTTGAATTTGCCTCTCACCAGCAACTATTTACATAGCACCTTCATTATATTGACATGTATTTGAGTGCATTTAATTAGCATTATGTTGTGCTAGATATTTTAAACAACCTAGAGATGATTTAAAATATATGGGAGGATGTGCCTAGCTTATATGGAAATACTAGGTCATTTCACATAAGGGATTTGAGCAACCACACATTTGGGGATCTATGGGGGTCCTGGAACCAACGCCCTGCAGATACAGAGGGATGACTGTATATCCTGAAGCCTACCATTTGCCAGCATCACTGTAAAACCATTACCTCTTGACTAAATTTCTATAACAATGACAACAACAAAAAGCAATGTTGTATAAATATGGTCAACTTTTATGAAACACCTCTGAAAATGCATCCATATATGCATATGAATGTGGTTCCTAGATACTTAGAATAAAAATTACACTTAATTCTGCTTTTTAAATGATATTCCTGTTCCTGTTGATTACCTATCTTTTTTTCTAAACAGAGTTAATACATTTGCGAGATTGGGAATTGCCTTCAATTATATACTTACAGTTTCATATAAAAATTTTAAAAGGCCCAGGAAAACTATATGTCTGCCCCAGCAAATTTGTAATGGTAAATGAGGAGTTAGAAGCAGATTACTAAAAATAAATTTAAATAATCCTCTTTGGTAAAATATGCTAAGCTTTGCCTAAGTCAGTTTTGGAAAAGAAATTCTGACTATGACAGTAAAAATATGTGGATATATTTTGAAACTACTCCAGGCACAGAAAAAGCCAAGATAACTAGCAAGTTTACAAGCTGGACTATGCTCTCTTTTCTAAAGCAACATCACAAACCTAATGAAAGTCTTTCCCATCTTACTGATTATCCACTTTTGGAAAACAAGTTGCTCTAGTTCTTTCAAACAGAAATTTAAGTGAAATAATCAATTAACTTCCTCACCAAAAACAATTATCGCTCCAATGGCACACTGAACTGGAAGTTCATAAAATAAAAGAAAAAATAGTATTATTCAGGAAAATGATCAATGGCCTAGATACATTTGGTGTGTCTGAGTAAATATACACTTAGCAGCTTTCTGTGTGTTTATTAAGCTTTTAAACTTCTACTGAAGCTGAAACTGATGTCAAGAAAGGTGGTGGCCTTTAAAAGTCATCTACAAGGTTAAGTCCCATTAGGTTTTAAAACAGAAAATAGAAATACTGTATTTTAGAAGGTGTATGGCTTTGTGAGCTAATAATCTTCACCATGATAGATCGAACTCTTTACATGGTCATACACTCATTAAGAGTGATCTGATGGCTCCTTTATCCTTGTCAATTACCTGGTTTTTTTTCCACCATGTATCTGATTTAATTTATGTAGAAACAATGTATAAAATATAATAAAATGCATGTTAAATCTCCTTTTTTTGGGGGGGGAGGGGTCTATGTCTTTTCTACCGCCACACCCGCAGCATATGGAGGTTCCCAGGCTAGGGGTCTAATTGGAGCCACTGGCCTACACCACAGCCACAGCAATGCCAGATCCAAGCTGCATCTGCAACCTATACCACAGCTCATGGCAACGCCAGATCCTTAACCCACTGAGCGAGGCCAGGGATCAAACCCGCAACCTCATGGTTCCTAGTCTGATTCATTAACCACTGAATCATGCCAGGAACTCTTAAATCTCCATTTTTATGACTATAACCTTTGGGCTGAATTGTAATAAGATTATTGCTCCCTCCCTAGGCTGTCTAGAAACTTAGTCAAATAATTAGCAATTTAGGTTATTTATGTTGCATATGCAGTTATTATTATAAAAACAGTAATAAAATAGTTAAATTTTGACTGATTATTATCTCTCAGCCATAGTAAAACAACCCAGTAGGGTAGGTATTAATGCCCTGACTTATCACAAAAAGCCTTTCAATTAGGGTGATCTACCAATAGGCAATTGGAGAAAAATGTTTGTGTTCATGAGGGCATGGTGAGACTGATGGTTTATTAACTATGAACCTTTCTAGTTCACCTCCTTCTACAGAGACACCACTTGCCCAAGGGGTAGACACTATTTCTAAGTGAGTGACAGAATGGTGAAATGTCCAGATTTGAACAAGTGAGCTACTGCTGACAGATGCTCTGAAAGAGAACAAGTTCAGAAGAGTGCAGTGTTCTCAGTTTCCTCAGGGAGCGACACCTCTACTCAGAATTCAAATTTCAGTTTCCGTTACTCAGGAATAGAAGAAAACCTGACAGCACAGGCCATGGAGGAGCATGAAGGAGAAACAGGGCTGTGAATTCTTAATTAACGGGATGATCAGTGATGCCAGTGCAAGCTTTCGAAAGCTGTCCTGGAAGGCTGCATTTAGAATAGATTCAGAAGCCATGCACTGCTATCGCTAACTTCGGGAGGTAAAAAGGCAGTTTCCAAAGTTCTAGGCGCTGGTAAGAAGGGAAATTATTTCCTCTGGAAACCCTGACTCTATCTCTCTGAAAGCATTTTCGTACTGCTAAATGACTTGGTTAATGATAAGGCTAAGAGGTTCCAAAACTGTTTCTGAAACTAATTCAAAATGTGCACTCAAGAAATGAAAAAAAAAAAAATTGTAAGCAAAAAATAGTAAAGACATACTGATTTCAACTAGTGTTAAATTCCCAAAGGAATTGGAAACTTCCTAAATATTGGGAGAAAGGTGAAAATAACATAGATGCTCATTTTCTCTAAGGAAAACTATTGAATTTAATAATTTAGTGGAAATACTTAATTACACATCATTAGGTATATACTGAAAGTTTACGCAATCTAGGCACTGTGCTAGGCACAGGAGCTACTAAGAAGGTACATCCTTGAAGTTAAAGAAACCATAGTTTGTCTGAAGTGAATACCAAAACCTCCCATGATAAGCCACAGGCACCAGCAAGCTTTAAAACAGTGACATAAGGAGGTAACCAGCACTTTCATTCAACACTGTTATGACTCCCTCAAGATGTGCACAAACAAACTAGAAAAAGCATAAAATACAAATGTTTACATGGTCAGGAAAATTGAACTTTTTAAAATATATACCAAGCTGTATTTTCACAAATAATACCATTTATAGATGCATATGTATATATATATATATATATATTACTTGAGATTTATTTACAATCTCAGTTGTCCTCAAAGTTTTGGTGGCTTATCAGCTGTTAGCAGGATTAGCTTTGGTCAGTATAACGCTAATATATTAACATATACTATGCATCTACATCCAATCAGAAGCATACTAGGGGCTAGAGAACAAAGCAAAAGACACATCCCTTGACCCCAAGGAACTCAGAGTTCAATGGGAGAGAGGCAAAAAAGCACTCAGAGTACACTGTATTGTAATTACCAGGATAAATGTACATACAACGTGCTGTAGGAGTCAAAGGAAGCCACTGTACCACCATGAGGATGAGTGATTAGGAGACTGTCCATAGCTCTAGGTTGATATATCTTGAAGATAATCAAAACTGTCCAACAGAGGAATAGGTCATCTTGCTATAGAATGATGCTTCAAATCTCAAGAAATGGTAAAGAGACCAATGATCAACATGTAGAAAATTTCTAAGAGGTGACACCAGGTAGTAATCCAGATTTCCAACTGAATCTAGATATATCTTTCTATGCTAGTTTTATGAAAAAAGGGTTCTGTTGCCCCTTCTTTTAAGGTTCTCTAGCACAGACTTGCCACAATGGTTTTGAAAGTCTCCATCTTGGAACAAACTCTCCCAGGACAACTGGGCCCCACAGCAGCAAACACCCAGGGAGCTCCAGAGTGGTAATCAAGGGGACCTTCCTTTGGGTACATGACTGTCCTAAAGATCAGAATTTTTGGCATCCTCACAAACTGTACATACTTTCCTAGTCACAGATAGTTTTGGAGGCACCTTACATTTGGTCCTCCTTGCTCTCCAACACTGGCCTCTGCCTCCTCCCACAGTTGTGAAATCTCCTCTTTCTTCCTATTCCTTCTGCTATACTTTTTCTAAATTGCAACCCAAACTCCTTATTATTCAGAAGGTCATCCCAAGTCCTCATATTTATTCATGGATTTCCAGAGCAAATATGGACAATGGAGAAGTGAAATTCTGAAAATATGGATAGAAAAAAAAAATTTTTTTCTCAAAAGTAAAAGTAGGAGTTCCCATTGTGTACTCAGCAGGTTAAAAACCCACATGAGGATGTGGGTTCAAGCCCTGGCCTCCCTCAGTAGGTTAAGGAATTAGCATTGCACAAGCTACAGCACAGGTTGCAGATGTGGTTCAGATCCCATGTTGCTGTGGATGTGGCATAGGCCAAAAGCTGCAGCTCCAATTTGACACCTTATTTGACTTCCATATGCCATGGGTGCAGCCAGAAAAAGAAAGAAAAAAAATTAAAAGTAGAAGAGAGAAATCATTTTTCTAAGCCTGCTCACCTCTAATAATAGTAAAACAACATTTATTGAGTATTCCCTCTATGTCTAATAACTTTCTATATACTTTATAAAAAATTTAATCCTCACAGCTGAGTCAGAGTCACTTACTATTAACACCACCGTTTGACATAGGAAACAATGAGGCAAATAATTGGCCCCCTCTGTTCATTTTGTGATCAAGAGAACAGGACTTTGGACCTAAGCAATATGGGTTCAAAGATTATGTACTTCACTCTACTCTTCCTCTTCAGTATATGACAGTTCTTGCTATTAAGATCCAAGTAGGAACATAAACAAGGTGACTGATGTGTTAACTAGTTCTGCTTATAGAAATTAAGGCAGAGAATATGGAGGATAAGGACAGCTAGTTGCTAGATGAATAATTATAACCCCATAGATTATGTGCTAATAAAACTCCAGGCATGGACCTACTTGAAACGATGAGAAGTGCATGAAGTAGATCCACTCTGTTGCTATAAATTTAAGAAAACGAAGCAAAAGAACTATAATCCTAGGGAAACTGGTGCAAAATAATAACTAAATGTATAAGCTATGTGGACCCTTTCTGATGTGGAGATACGGCAAGGGAGACAGAGCAAAGGCCAGCACATGTGAAGAATTACTGCCTTTCAAAATTACACAAAATGTTCCTGAGCAGTTTATTTTGAGTGCACTATTATTAGAATATACTCATACATTATAACACTGATGCTATTTTATTTTATATTAGCCAGCCACCTTTCTTCCCAAATTTTATAACTTGTAAAAATTCTCATGTAAGAATTTTGAGGAGGGAATCCATGTTTTGTCCAGTTTTTTATCTCTCAAAACTCCTGGAACAGTATATTGACAATAAAAAGCACTTATAATCTTGATATTAAATCTATTATAAATTTCTTGAGGGAAATAATTTCCTTAATGCTCTGAGAGGAATTAGATTGAAGAGGAAATGAAAAAGTTTATTTTAATCAAGCTCAACAAAATAGTATACAGCAAAGAAGTAAAAATATTAATACTTTTGAAAAGATCAAGATGAAGAGAGTTTTACTGTTTAGAAAGGAAAGTGTCACTGCCAAAGAGAAAATGAATCAGAAACTGCAAAATTCATTTCAAATGGGTACAAAATAAATGGAGCTTTAAAAATGCAAATTTGCACTGGAAACAAGATGACTTTTTGTAAAGTTTTAAGCTAACCCCTTGCACAAGCTCAAACTGGAGGCTGGCTTTTGAAAGGGGATTTCTCTTGGCATCTATGCCATTTTATTTTCACATCCTTGAGAGCCACCTGTTGGATCATGCACCTGTCTGCTCTAAGGTGATTTATCACAATCAGTAGTTTGCATATGTTTTCTAGCTGCCTGAGTTCAGCATCCTCTTTACAAAATAGATATGGTAGCAAACAGGAGTACCCGTGATCCAATAAAGTTACTTTTTATTCACAAAAGTAGATGACAAGACATGTATAGACCTTAGTTTTCCAACCTCTCATTTAGAGGCAAAAAGACATCTGACAGAAATGGGACATCAATGTCCCTTTATATAGCAAGAGAAAATGTTCCCTGGCCCAAGTGAAAATAATAAAGGGATAAAAGTGGTAGATAAAAGTTGAGCTGCAAATATTTAAGTGCTCTTTAGTACATTTCTTATATTTTACTTGATATTATGCAGATAGGCAATAATGAAATGATTTATTTCAGATCAAAATAAGTTACATTTTTGAAGAACCATCGCCACAACCAATAGTCTGTGGGCTCAATATTGGTAAATAATATCATCTACCTGAAAATCTGGGGAGGGAAGGAGAACCTGGGAGTAGTCTATCAAAGTTTACCGCAACAATGCTAGTTAATAATTCTGAAAATAATTTCTTCTCAGTTATAATAGCCAATTCTGTAATATAAAGTAAAATACTTAATACAGTATTACTAGAACACTGAGTAGCATTTAAAAAAACCACACACACACACACACACACACATACACACATGCCCCTCTTTTTTATATGTCCCCAATTATGATGCTGTAGCTGCTGCTGCTGCTAATAATAACAATGATGATAGTTGTCAGTAACACTACTTGTCTATTGTTTGTTGAGAGGCTACAGCAGAGATTAGTCTGACACCCAAATATACAATATTTTCACACATGATAGGGCAGAATTTTCTAGTTCTCCAACTTAGATGATAAATTTCAGTTACATAACATTGTTTATAGAATTCTTGAGTGACAGCCCACAGGACCAAAATGTGATATGCACCCACTAAGACTAAAATTCCATGGCAGAGTAGCAATTTGGGCATGATGGGGAGTGAATCATGTAAGCACAACCAGGAAATATTTTATTCACCTACTGTCTAAGGCAAAAGAGTAAGTCAACTTAACTTCAAGCTAAGCCTGAGAAAAGAATATTCTCTTACTGAAAAATTTGGAATTTTTGTAAACAAGACAGCAGAATTGGAGGCCACCACTCCCACTCATATCTGCCCTCAGCAACAATAATTTAGCAGCCACCCACAGTCAAAAGTGCATTTGTGGGAGTTATGAGATCCAGGTATAAAATTGTGAAGTCTTGGTGGAGTCAAGACTGAGAAAGGCCATTTTGAGTAGGCAAGCCAGAACCCAGATGGCAGACTCACTGACATGGCACTTGGTGGCCCTCTGGGTGGGCAGGATTGGACCCACTGCAACTGAGAAGGTATGGAACTGCGTCACAGGCCTGCTTGAGGATCAATGACTGGGTCTGAGATCTACAGATCTGCCTTCAGAGGCAAAGACAGGCATGCCTCTTGTCAAGCTCTTGGATGAACAAGACTGTGCTGCTCCTGGCTGAACAGGACTGGACCCTGGCCCCAGGGCTGCTTCATGACCTTCAGCTGGCCTAAAATCAGTAGGTCAGCCTCTGGGGTTGAAGAGTGCCCCATTGAGTCCCTGAACAGGCAAGACTGCTCCTGGACTATGGATCATCAGGGCTGGAGTTGAAGTCATATGATTGCTTCAGGATCTGTGGTCAGAAAGAGCTCAGCAAGGCCAGCTTTTGTGGCCCAGATGGGTTCGTCTCCCTCCAGATGCCTGATAAACAGGACTGCTCTCTGATGCAGCTGCAAGAGTCTAGAGCCAGGTTATGCGGCTTCTCTAAGATCTGCAATTGGACCAAGGTTGCTCACCACCTCTGGGAGCAAAAAAATTTATGTCTCCTGGCAGGTCTCTGAGTGGGAAGGGAATGTTTCCAGCCTGTAGTTGAGAGGGGCAGGAGCCTATGTACAAGGCTTTTTCAGAATCTGCAGTTGGACCAAGATCAGAGGACCTGCCTGAGGGTATGGACAAGTGTGTCTTTCACCCAGTCTCTGGGCAAGGAGGACTGGCAGCGAAGAAGGTCCAGAGCCAGGTCCCAGGCTACTTCTGGTTTCACAGCTGGAAGTGGGATTGGTGGGCCTTTATTTGGAATGTAGGCAGGTGTGACTCACACTGTATCCCTTGGCAAATGGTGTGGGTAACAGAACCAAGACCAAATACGTCTGTAGCTGAGTCCTCAGTGGGAGGTGGGGCTCCTTCTGAGTCTGTAGCTGGGATTATGATCAGAGATTTGAAAAATGCTTTCCAGGAACCCAGTGGGAGCCACTCACATCTATACACCTGGTAACAGGTCTGCCATCTGCGGATCCTGAAGCAGACATATATATATATAGAGAGAGAGAAAGCATCACTAGAGGTTTAACATATACATTTCATTTTAAAGCCTGAGTTTCATGACTGTTTAATCCAGAGAAATTGCACATATCTAGCATATAAAAAGCATAGTAATCAAAAAGATTCCCTTTGGGTTGCATTAAACTATAAGTTATTAATGAGGCCTTTTAGAAAAATCTGAAGTTTAATGAAGATGGTGGGAGAAGGAAATGAAGTAAGGTGAGACTAGGGAAAACAAAGCCTGAGCTGGCCTAAATTTGAGGTCTTCATTAAGGCAAAGTGAAGAATAGAAATGACTCAAAATGTAAAAGAAAAAAAAATTAAAAACTAAAGAAAGGATATCTCTGTCTTGATTTTGGACTTGGTCTAAATGATTTAGACTATCCAATTCTACTGTCTTATGACTCTCATTTCATTTCAGGAAGTATTCATATACAAAAATAGTAAGTCCTCTTTGCAAGTATACCATGAATCTGAACTTCAATATCCCACCGATCTCTTCCCTGCTGGTGACAATGGTCATATCACAAAATCCTGTTTCATCCACAATAGGAGGGCTTAAGTTGCATCCTATTTCCTTCAGAAACTGCAGAGCATTTTTTGGATCAACTAACATAAAAAATTAAGTAGAAATTCAAGGTTAGAAAGAACAGGTGAGTGCTCTAGAAGAAAAACCTGATCTACTAATAACTGAGAACAAAGCACTGCAGGTAAAACAGAAATCTTTGTTAAGCACACCAAGTCAAATATCAAAAAGCCACATTTGTGTTTGCCTCTATTTAATCTATTTTTGTATACAGATCTTACTTATTTTGCACTATGGATGTTTCAGGAATTCATTTATTCCACACGATTATGGAGCCATTTAGTAAACCCACAGGTTTTATAGAAACCTTATAGAAATGATATCAAACTGTGGCTTCTGTGGTTTAGTAGCTTCTGCCACTGAGAAACCAGAAATAAGCATAGGCCTCTCTGCTTAGCTTGAGCAGAGTCTAAGCTCTGACATCCCCAAAGTGACTTGGGAGAACTGAAATCAATCTTTCCAGTTTAAAATCTTCAGTAGCTATCAAGGGATCCTGTTACATTTTAGGCTGGAGACAAAAAGAAGCACAAAGCCCATTGCTCAGGGGTAGGAATCAAAGAATAATTTAGGTACCCCCTTAGATCCTAACAAGGAAATACTGGTGGGACATTAAGGATGAAAGCAAAATCCTGCTGAGATGCAAAAAAGGCACTAAATTATCAGGGATCAATTACTATTGGCTCAGTTGGTTTAATCTTAAGAAAATGATGTTTAATGAAATTAGAAATCAAAAATTTAAGTTTTAGAGTTCCCTCGTGGCTCAGTGGATTAAAGATCTGGGGTTGTCATTCCAATGGTTTGGTTCACTTCGGCATGCCATAGACACGGCCAAACAAATTTAAAATTTTGCAACATAATCTAATAAAGTGACATAATATAAACAAAACTACCTATGGTTACATTTTTCAAAGTGGGATAATCACAAATCTAGAATATTGTTGTCCAGTACTTTCTTATTTAATTGTGCATTATCAAGTTTCCATTTTCTCTTATTACAGTGTAGATTAATTTGTAAATATAAGATCTCACTTGTAAATATAAGAAGATCTCTGCGACCTACAGCTCACGGCAAAGCCGGATCAGTAACCCACTCAGCAAGGGCAGGGATTGGACCTACAACCTCATGGTTCCTAGTTGGATTCGTTAACCACTGCGCCATGATACGAACTCCCAACTCTGAAGTATTTGTAACTCTACCTTAAACTTCTTATAGTGTGTGCTATGTCATGACTCAATTTTATTTCTTGCAGATATATTGATGACATGGTTCAAACCTCCAATTTAACATCCTTTTACACATAAAAGCATTTTTATAAGACACATAAAAGCTTTGGGGATTTGCAGTAGTGAGAACACTCCAATGTTAATCAACAAAAGCAGGGGAGATGAGGGGCAAAGCAGAAAGATGAACACTGGTTCCAGGTAAATAGTCACTTCATGGTCATCAGGAGATCCCTGAAGTCCTAGCAGCCCCATCTGTGCAGGAGAACTCATGGAATGTTTAAGGAAACTGCTTCAGAGACAAGCGTGGGGAATTTGGGGATATTAGATAGCTGGGCCTCTATTTAGAATGTCAACATCTCTCTAATTCTTTGTCCACTATCCCCTATAAAAGGGCCTCTTTTCTTCTTTTGCAAAAATTATTTGTATTGAGTATTGAATTTAGTTGGCCATTGAGGGCTGATGAAGGAAGAGTGGCTCAGCGGTCACCAAAAACAACTTTTTTTTAGCCTCATTAAACTTAATATTTAAGGAGAATCACTTTCCCACCTGAAGTACTCAGATAATTATTTTAGTTCTGTTTCCCTCTATTAGTATGGAACCACCCAGAACCAACTACCAAGAAAGAAAGCCACAATAGAAATACATCCAATCTTAATAAGATTTGGATAATTAGCTTACATGATAGAGCCTATATACTGCCCCAAATTATCTAATTTTTGCATTCAACCACAACTCATAAAGCTTCTTTATAATTAGCATTTTCTTGTGTTTAAAACTCTAACAACATACTCAAAGCTGCACAGTTTATAAACCAAGAGACTAAACTAATGTTTTATGATCATTCTTTGGTAGAAAAGACTATCCTGGGGGTCCAGAAGGATATGAAATCTTTCTTCCAAAATACTAAGTTTATAATATTATACTAGATAGGTAAAATATCACACTCATACATTTCATATTGTACCAAAATTCCACATATGCTTAAAAAGTTTTTCACATTCATCTAGAAAAGTTATGAAAACCCATAGAAGTCTTTTGCATAAAAATTCAGTCCTGAATAATTTTTCTTTGGCTAATTTCATTTTAAAAGAATTGGAGGAAAATATATTTATTCCATCTAATGCAAGAGAAGATTATCGGGCTCATCGAAGAATGCTCTAGTAATTTATTAGCAGTCTTATGGAGAAACTGGGTAGCCATAACTTCACCTGGCCTTACCCTGCACTTTTAAAATGTAATTAATTTCAGTGACTCTCAAGATTTAAATGAAAAAACAACCTAGTTTCAGGCAGATTTTAAGCATTGCTTTTCCTTGAAAAGAATTAATTAATATTATGTGATACTCATAAATCAATAAGCAATCAAACTTGTCCCCAGTGTTAATCACCTGGAAATCTCCTCTGAACTATTTACAGGAGGAAAATTTCATTGAGATAGCAGTAACCAATTCCATTTTTTGTCGACAATTGTCAAAAGTAACATCAATGTATAAAATTTTTGTAAAAGGTTTTTTTTTTTCTCAACCTTTTTCATAATGGCAAAGTAATGAAAGCAGAGCTCAAGTTTCAGGAAGAAAAAATTTGTAGGGAAAGGGTTAGTCAGGGTGATGAGAGATATTCATGCAACATAGAAAAACAAAAGCACAGGAAAAAGAATAAATTTTTATTGATGTTCTTATGAGGCATACTGCTGAAAGAAGTTAAGCATTCAGCATTTCAGAGATTTTTTTTTTTCAAAGCAGTAAGAAGAATATAGAAACAGTAATATATTCACCTTAACCTGTTGTTAACCTTCTGAGAGCAGGCCTTAGAATTCCTCTCCAATGCTATCTGGCTTCATTTTTCTGGCCTCAACACTTGCATTGACATTCCAAAAAAGGATATATATCTAAAATCAGAAAAATTTATTACTTTAAAGTGAATATATATTTACAGTAATACATCTCAAATTGTAAAGTGTATAAAACTCACAGAATAATTCTATTTATATCAAAAAAAAATTTATAAAATTCTAGAAAAGGCAAACCAATCTACGGTGACAACCGGCAGAGCAGTGGTTGCCCTGGGCCAGGGCAGAGGAAAGAATTAACTGTGAAGAAACACAAGGACCCTGTACAGAGGATGGAATTGTTCTGTATCTTGACAATTGGTATGGATTTACAAAAATATGTTATCTCTCAAAACTAGCCAAGTATGTGTAATTTATTGCACCTAAATTATACCTTAGTAAAAATGGTTTTTAAAAGTAAATCAATAAAAATAAAATCAGGATAAAAAATAAAATGCATAAAACTCATCATGTAAACTTGTTAAAAAATACAGAATCTAACACTAGATCATCACCACAATCATCAGCAAAGAATCTTAAGAAATGCATATTTTTTCAAGTCTTGAGCCACACTGGAAAAACACTGATCTAAAAATTTTGATGCTCACATTTGCCTTCTCAAGAAGAAGCTGTTGTTATAAACAGTATAATCAACTTTAACCTGTGACATATTGAAGGAACTGATATAAGAATAAAAGTAAATGAGATGTTGATGACATAGATAGATAGATAGACAGACAGACAGATAAACAGACAGACATCCAATGGGAAGAAATGCAAGAGTAGATGGGAAATGAGAAAGGAGATGGAAGAAGAAGGGGAGGTGGAAAAAATTCTTAATAAATTAGCTAAGGTTAAGTCTACATAATGAAAAACAGATTTAGTTTTTATCCTAAATCAGTTGTTTAGTAATAGACACTGACTTTGGCTAATTTAAAACAGGACTTAGTCCTTTGAGATCTAACTACATCTTACTGTTTATCTCTCTCCCCTATAATGAGTCCACCTCTCTTTCCTCAGCTTTCTTTTCCTTTTCTGATTTCTTTCACTCAGTATTTTCCTCCTGGTCACATTATTTTATTAAAAGCTCCTATTTTATTATATATATCTTGTTCCTATGTTCACCTTGAGCACAGGTAGACACTTTTATAGTGTAATTAAAAGGGCTTCTGTCAATGCAATGGCTTCCTTACTCCCTCTGGCTGAAATTTTAGAGTTTCTTTCTTTTAGATTAAGTATTTTCTTATTCATCAACTTCTCTTTTAAAAATATAAATGCTGGAGTTCCCGTCGTGGCGCAGTGGTTAACGAATCTGACTAGGAACCATGAGGTTGCGGGTTCGGTCCCTGCCCTTGCTCAGTGGGTTAATGATCCGGCATTGCCATGAGCTGTGGTGTAGGTTGCAGATGCGGCTCGGATCCTGCGTTGCTGTGGCTCTGGCGTAGGCCAGCGGCTACAGCTCCGATTAGACCCCTAGCCTGGGACCCTCCATATGCCATGGGAGCGGCCCAAAAAAATGGCAAAAAGACAAAAATATATATATATATAAATGCTTCTGGAAGGGATATATATACCAGATGATCAAGCCACTATTAGCTGGACACCCTCTTTCCCTGACAGTCAGGAACCAGCAGGCTTGGATGGCTTTAGGCTTCTAACAGACATAAAGGGAAGGTACTTTGACCCACTTTAAAATTTGAAGACATCTTACAATATGTAGACAATAAATATTGAGTAATTGATTTTCCATCTTCAATTCATTGTTTTGGACACACTTTTGACTGTTAGGAACAGCAAACTTTAACACGACAATATTTTCCTAATTGTTTTTTTTTTTCCTAGACTCCTGGACTCAGAAAAAGTTAAGAGATAAATTAAAGATAACAGCAATCCATGCCTTAATGGGATTAGCAATGAATCAAAAAATCTCTTAGAAAATAGTTTTAAAATATATAAACATACACACATGCACATGTGCATGTTCAGGCTCAGACTCAGGCCCCTAAGAGTTATACACACCTATATCCCTACCTCCTTTTTTGCTTAAAAAAAAAAGTTCCAAAACCTACTTTACTAAAAACCCAGTCTAGGAGTTCCTGTTGTGGCTCAGTGGGTTAAGAACCCAGCTAGTATCCATGAGGATGCGGGTTGGATCCCTGGCTTTGCTCAGTGTGTTAAGGATACAGCATTGCCACAAGCCATGGTGTTGGTTACAGACATGGCTCAGATCCCACATTGCTGTGGCTGTGGCCTAAGCCAGCAGCTGTGGCTCCAATTTGGCCCCTAGCTTGGGAACTTCCAGATGCCACAGGTGTGGCCCTAAAAAGGAAAAAAAAAAAAAAAAAAAAAGCCCAGTCTAGGGTTGCATTAGGCAATGATCATCATTGGGAAATCTTTCCAAGTATCAACTAAAAATTTCTGCTGTGGCTTATTTCCTCCCCCCTTTTTTGGAAATGAATAGCTAATCATGATCCATTATTTAACACTTTTCCATAATCAATACGTAGGTACAGAGGCTATCCCTGTGTTTGTTTTCTCTTTTATGATTTATACAACCCTTCAGCAGATGTCCTCTTAAGAATTTTTATTGCTTCTTCCTTACAACCACTCATAACCAAAATCGTTATTAAAGCTCATTTTCATACACTGCTTGTATTTTCAGGGAAACTTCTTCAGCATTTTAAAAATATTTTTAATACTTGGCACTTAAGAAGTAGCATTTTTCAACATAACTAGAAACAGAAAATGATTAAAGTTGAAATTCATTAGGCATTCAATAAATGTTTATTGAATTTAGCTGAAATGCCATGAATTTTTCTATTTTTAATCTTAATTATAATTTATTTTCTTCACTTATTATGAGAAAACATTTCCATATTCCAATGAAGTAGTTAGATTTAATTTTTTCCTCCCTTGGATAATTCTTCATTCTCTGTTATTATGTGTAATATTTCAAACTAAAGTGTTCTTACTGCAAGTCTCTCATCATCATGTGTCTTTTTCTTGCAACACATAAATGTATTAAATTTCTTCTCCTTTTTAATAGTAATTCTTACTACCTACCTGACCTACAGGAACATTGTGAAGATTGATGAGGCCATGAACAAAACACTTGAAATTTCTTATATTTCTTTAAAAAAAAAGACTATATAATGCAAGATAGTAGAGTTATATTTGTTTTTCTGTTTTTCTAGACATCCTATAATAATGCCTTGAAGGATCATTTTCTCTCTTTTGTCCTTGTAATAAAATTATGAGTGAACATGAACTTGATAGAGTACAGATGCTTTTTAATAAGGTCTGATTCATTTCTATTCAGTATAGAAGATAGGTTCACCACTGTCCATTCAAATAACAACTAAATGGGGCATGACCAGACCAACTGATTTCAAATTCAGACAGAGCAATTTAATAGTATATCTCAGCAGTTGGCTTTTTCATAACTAGCCCATCAACCAATGGAGGAAATGCTATCTCTTTGAAATCAAGACTATAAAGCTCTCTTGCTGGGAAATTAGAGATTTTCAGGTAAGTTATTTTTACTCCTTTCTATGTTGATTCTCCACATATACCCATTTCAATGGATATTTTTCTGTCCTTTTGTATGTGTGGTATAATAAGACTCACTTTCCTGACATCAGGAAACCAGGATCCAAATCCTTCCTCACCATTTACCAACTGAGTAACTTTGAACAAGTGATTCTAAATCTAAATTGCCTTGTCTTGGATAAGAGAATAACATTTTGCCTTGCTAATCATAGCGTTTTTGAGAGTATGGAATTAGAAAATGTATGTAAAGACACTGTATCCTTTTTTTTTCTGTCTTTTTAGGGCCACACCCATGACATATGGAGGTTCCCAGGCTAGGGGTCTAATCGGAGCTGTAGCCACCGGCCTACGCCACAACCACAGCAATGCGGGATCCGAGCTGTGTCTGCAACCTACACCACAGCTCAGAGCAATGCTGGATCCTTAACCCAATGAGCAAGGCCAGGGCTCAAACCCACAACCTCATGATTCCTAGTCAGATTTGTTAACTACTGTGCCCACGACGGGAACTCCCTACACTGTATCCTTTTTAAATTGCCTTATATATTCAAGATATCATGATGCAAGTCTATCTAGCTTTATCGACATTTTATTCCACAAGTCTATCCTTCAATCACCTAATAATTCTCATGTAACTAATAAGTACTGTTGGTGTGAATGTAAATTGGTGCAGCCATTATGAAAAACAGTATTGAGTTTTCTCTAAAAAACTGAAAATAGAGTTCCATTTGATCCATCATCCAATGCTTAGGAATATATCCATACAAATTATAATTCAAAAAGATGCATGCACCCCAATATTCGTCACAGCACTTTTTATAATAGCCAAGACATGGAAACAACATAAATGCCCACCAACAGATGAATGGATAAAGTAGTGGTATATATACATATATATATATATACAATGGAATACTACTCAGCTATAAAAAGAATAAAATAATGACATTTGTAGTAACATGGATGGACCTAGAGATTATCATACTAAGCAAAGTAAATCAGAGAAGGATAAATATCACACAATACAACTTATATATGGAATCCAAAGTATGACACAAACAAACTTATCTGCAAAACAGAAACAGACTCACAGAACAGACTTGGGGTTGCCAATAGGAGGGCAGGGGTGAAGAAGAGATGGATTGGAGTTTGAGATTAACAGATGCAAACTACTGTATATAGAATGAATAAACAACAAGGTTCCTACTATATAGCATGAGGAACTATATTCAACATTCTATGACAAACCATAACAGGAATGAATATGAAAAGGAATGTGTGTGTATGTGTGTATTTATAAAACTGAATCACTTTGCTGTACAGTAGAAATTAACACAGCATTGTAAATCAACTATATTTCCATAAAATAAAATAAAAAAAGAAAAAGAAAGAAGTACAGGGAAAAAAGTCTTTGGCAAATTGAGCAGTGTCTTCCCATTAACCCAGCCTTGATCTATAAATAAATTTAAAGACACTGTGATTTTACATGAGGTTTAAAAGATCTCTCAATATTTTACATATTCCTTCTAATGCATTAATCAGCTATCCTATTTCTGCTAACTCCTCCTCTGGTCCTTCAACCTAGAATGTCTTTCCACTATCCAGACCTATTGAAATTCTACTAATCCTTCAAAGACAAGCTTAAAATTCACTTCTTCCATTAAATGCTCCTCAAATTAAAAGTAATTTTTTTTATTTCTTTTTGTTCTTGTAGTACCTCTCTTTATATTACATTTACTCCAGTCTCCTCTTGAAGACTATGACCAATTTGAGTTGAAGAAAGGAATTACAATTTATTCATTGCTGTATCCTAGTGCCAAACAGAAGAAATCGAACATGAAATTTACTGTACAACTCTGTTACTTTTATCATCTGTCTCACACAAATTTGTCTTTCATTTGTATTCACTGCAGCTGCTACACAAAAAGATGAAAGGATATAATTTTCCATTGCCTATGAATCCAATTTAAATGCTTCAGTCCTTTACTCAAGATCCTGCATTGTTATCCATTTCTCCCTCCTGTCTTTCTTAATTTCCTAAGGTGTAAACTATACCAGTATTCCTCCTTCTTATCATCACAGAGGATATTGTAAATTCCAATCTTTACCTTCCCATATGTTTTGCATCCCATGGACTATTTTTCTTTAACAATTATTTTAGGATCCAGCCTAAAAATTTGCTTCTCCCAGAGCCTTATCTGATTAACCCTTCTCTATAGTCCTTTTAAAAACCGTAAGCTCTCAGACACCAGGGCAGTATCCTTATGAAATGAAGGAGAATGTATGAGCCCACATAAGAAATGCATTAGGATATACTGCCTAAAAGCAAAACTGCCTTAAGGTGATTTATCAGTACCCTTCAGGCTTTGTCTCTAGAGCATAAAACTAACAACAGCAGAGTTATTTTATAATAGTATATACACACAAATATTTTTCATCCTTAACATTTGTGTGTGAATTGTATTTCGTAAGAGCAGAGAGTTGTATACGATATCAAAGTTTATGTTATAAGAAAATGTACAAGCAACTCTTGCTTATTTATCATAATATCTTTGTGGGCATCATCTTATGAATTAGATTGTCATGACATGACTAGAAATTGTTCACTGAAAGCCTCTCACATCACTGGTGAACTGTGACAAGGAATCCAGAATCAAACAAGTCATAGATATAACTAATGGTATTTTAAAGAGTATTAAGAAATATAAAGTTCTTAAATAATTCAAAAAACATTAATTTTGACAAAGTATAATTTATGTTCTACAAAATTATTTATTTTTTTTTAATTTTCTTTGTCTTTTTGCTATTTCTTTGGGCCGCTCCCGCGGCATATGGAGATTCCCAGGCTAGGGGTCGAATCAGAGCTGCAGCCACCGGCCTACACCAGAGCCACAGCAACGCGGGATCCGAGCCGCGTCTGCAACCTATACCACAGCTCACGGCAACGCCGGATCGTTAACCCACTGAGCAAGGGCAGGGACCGAACCCGCAACCTCATGGTTCCTAGTCGGATTCGTTAACCACTGCGCCACGACGGGAACTCCCCTACAAAATTATTTAAAAGATGTAGGTCATGTACTAATAATCAAGGATTCTGAATGTACATGGAAATATATTAAAAATTTAATCTACTATGCTGGTTATAACAAACACTTACTTGCCCAGAAATTTTGGGGCACCCCCATCCTAAGATGATGGCTAAGCCTTGTCTCTGTCAACACCCTACTCTCATGTCAAGTGGAAAAAGGCCCTTGACCTGTGCTCTGATCTAAGATCTACCATTTGTCAATGTTGAAACTGAAAAGCAAAGGTCCAAAGCCAAATACAAGTAAACAGGAAAGAACACAGGCTTTGCCATAAGTCTACAGGGGTGCACGTTCCACCTTGGAACTTTGTATATGTAGATAAGCTATTTAAAATTTAAACTTTAGTTTCTATAGCTGTAAATTAATGACAGTTATACTTAATAACAACTAAGTAGTTGTTGAAGATCGAATATAATAAACTACATGATGCGCTTCACAGGCACCAAGTATATAGTAATATAGTAAAGATCATAGAGTTACCAGTGTTATATAATTATCATCATCATTGTACAGAGCACACTCTCCACTTGCATGTAGTAAATGACCCAATACATACTCTCCATCCCTACCTAATATCAAAGAGAACAATTAAGTGCTTTTTCAAGCTAGGGCTATGATATATAGACCCAAACAGGCCTCATCAGTTGAAGGGCCTTGTGACCCAACTTATAGCAGAAAGAATGCTGGCTATCATAAATTTTGAAAAACACCTGTCATATGAATTGATATAAAATCTCCTTTAGTTACTAAGGAGTAAGTCAACCTACTTAAGCCAGCTACTCTATACTGAAAGTTAAATATCTGATTGAAATTTGTGTATGGTCAAATGAACAATTAATTATTCCTGCACTGGAAAATTTCTGAACCGCAATGGCCTCACAGATGCTCTAAGAATTGGAACTTGGAGTATTTGCTCTTTCATTTCTTCAAATGTTAGAGTCAAGGCAAAACTGAGTCCAGTTTTAGACATTTTTTGGCATTGCCTGTGGCTAGGCCTATAGAGTTACCTCTTCAATATAGGGTTCTAATTAAACTTTTTTTTTGCTCACCTTCTAAGGGTTTTATTGAAGTATAGCTGATTTCCAATGTTGTGAAAATTTCTGAATCACAACCAAGTGATTCAGTTATATATGTACACACGTCCACATCTGCTCTTTTTCAGATTATTTTCCCATATAGATTATCATGGAACACTGGGTAATTAAGTTTCTTAATTTTAGTAAAATTATGAGAAATCTATCCTTCATTTAATAGATATTTGAAATTATTTAAGATTTAAGAATCTTTCCTCCATCATATGGAATAACTCCACTCAAGGATTTTGCCAGAAGTTATCAGCCCTATCTCTCTACCACAGAAGCCCTTGTGGAAGGACCATTGCCCATAGGAGGTGCAAATCTTCTATTCCATTGCTCCTTTGTTGTTTTCCAAGGACCTACCCAGACTATACTATCTGGGCCTTTCATAGCATCTCTTTTATTAAATTATGCTTTAGTTTGATGATTGATCCTATGATGAAAACACTATCAGGAAATGCTAAAAGAAAATCTTATTATTCACTATTTCTCTCTCTGTTTTATTTATAACATAATGGGAAAAATTTTCCTAGATTTCAAAGCCAGGGCCTACCCTCATGCAGTTATGCCTTAGCATATGAGCAGTACAATTTCATCCAATTTATCCTAATTTCCACTTTGTTTTAACCCATTAGGAAACAAGATTTTTAAAAAATTTTTATTAGAGTGTTGTCGATTTACAATGTTGTGCCAATTTCTGGTTCACAGCAAAGTGACCCAGTCATATATAAGACTTTACCTTTCTTATATTATCTTCAATCACAGTCTATCCTAGGAGATTGGATATAGTTCCCTGTGCTTAACTATAGGACCTAATTTTTTATCCATTCTAAATGTAATATTTGCATCTACTAACCCCAGACTCCTAGTCCATCCCACTCTCTCTTGGCAACCACAAGTCTGTTCTCTGTGTCTGTGAGTTTATTTCTGTTTTGTAGATAGGTTCATTTGTGCCATATTTTAGATTCCACATATAAGTGATATCACATGGTATTTGTCTTTCTCTTTCTGACTGACTTCATTTAGTATGAGAGTCTCTGGTCGTATCCATGTTGTGCAAATGGCATTATCTCATTCTCTTTATGACTGAATAGTATTCGATTATATATATGAACCACATCTTCTTCATCCATCCATGTGTCAATGGACATTTAGGTTGCTCCCAAGTCTTTTCTGTTGTGAATAGTGCTGCAATTAACATAGGCGTGAGTATATCTTTTTGGTTTGTTTGAGTTTTTTAAATTTTTTATTATAGTTGATTTACAATATTCTGTCAATTTCTACTGTACCTCAAAGTTACCCAGTTATACATGTATATACATTCTTTTTAGGAACCTTAAGATTTATTTGCTGTCCCACCTTTAGACAATGTGAGAATGTTATAGCACATATAGGAATCTGTTTACTTTTCCTGAGCCCTATTTTATTATTCTTCCTTATTTTCTTTTACCTTGCCATTTATTTATTTATTTATCTTTTTTATTTATCTTTTTAAGGCCACACCTGTGGCATATGGAAATTCCTGAGCTAGGGGTAAAATCAGAGCTGAAGCTGCAGGTCTATACCACAGCCATGGCAACACTGGATCCAAGTTGCATCTGCAACCTATGCCATACCTTGGGGCAACGCCAGATCCTTAACCCACAGAGTGAGGCCAGGGATCGAACTCACATTCTCACAGACACTAGGCCAGGTTCTTAACTCACTGAGACATAACAGGAACTCTGTCTTTTATATATTTTATATGTTTTTATTCATCATAGTATAGTATAATTTCCTTATCTACTTTGAACTTAGAAGAGGTATTTGAGGAAATTCCATAGATTTTTTTAGAGCTATGTCATTAATTTACTGGTAGCAAAGGCAGAGATTCTGTCATCATGTAATTCATTTCTGCTTCCCAGATTCTCACATATATCAGTCAATAAGCCTTTTCTGGCAGTCCAGATCACCAAATGTAATTTCTAAATAATTTGTACTAAGATAAATACATCAATATTTACCTAGGATTATATCAGGGATGAGTCCTAGAGTAACACATAGTACCTAGAACCTCTAAACTTTTTTTTTTAACCATCATAATCACACCAAACCCTTGCCATTTTTATCAGAATTTGACAGGTGTTCCATCTTGAATGGACAAATGACCTACATCAGCAATGTCGTCATCCACCTGATTTCGAGTATTACCACTTCCTGAACACTTTTTGTTGCTAGGCCAGTGTCAGCCTGATGCCAATCAGTTACCAGGCTGGTATTATGGATGCTCCAGTCCACACCTGGTTTGCCCTACAGGTTAGGCACTGTGCATCTGACTTCCTACTCCCTTATGAGAAAACACCTTGTAGAGGATGATTAATTTCCTCAGCACCTACAGTACCTGGTCCATGCTCTATCCTTCTACACTGGAATGAAATCCATAAGGGTCTGGCAGCCAAGCATCATTGCTACCACACAAATTCAAAAATATGATACTGACCAACATTGAGCTCTACTCAGAGATGGTAAGTGATACTAAGAAATAGACTGTAGGTGCCCCACGGCCCATTTCAACACTAGCTAGAGACTTCTAAACTTGATAGAAATATATACATTTATTAGAAAACTGAAAATAAAAGGTGAAAAGTGATAAAGTAGAAATGGATTACTTTTGCATATATATATATACCTACAATAAACACACATATACCTAATGGTATTAGTTACATACAGCTATAATTTTAAAAGTATACCTTAATGTCAACAGAAGGGGGAAATAATAGTAAATTCATGATATTTCCCTTAGTGTTTCCCAGGTTAAATTTTGATCAAGGTTTAATGTCATGATTTGGGCCAGAACTGTCTACTGTATAAAACCTTAAATATTTTAAAACAAAGAGTCAAGGTCAGCAACATATTTATGTAAATAAAATGTCTCATAAAAACATAGAAGGGCTTTAAAAAGATCTTACTAATATAACTATGAAAATTACCCAACATTTCATTTTCAGCCATAAAATAAACTTACACAATGTTGACTGCGGAATTTAATCCATCAGGTCCCAGTTTTTTAGAGTAGGGCACATCAAAAAGGACCAGAAACTAAAACTGGTTTCATTCCCTAAGTTCTTAAACTATGGCCCACAAAATGTCCACTTCAGAGTTACCTGGGAAGTCTGTTTAGTGTACAAATTCATAGTGTACAAAGTCTGTTTAGTGTACAAATTCTTCTAGATATAGAATTTCTGGGGTTGGGGCCCTAGAATCTAATTTCTTTCTAAACTCTCTTGATTCTAAGTTCACCAGGGTCATGGCACCAGGAGAAGACAGATGAAAAACTGACAACCTGAGCTATAAGTCAGGAGGTTCCTCATAATAGGCAATGTATAGTATCCAAGGAAGCAGGCAGTGGACAAGATATGGTAGGATATCCTTCACTAGCATATCAATGTGATTGGGTTTGAAGCTTCACTGAGTGCTAGCTATGTCAATTGCCAAGTTTTTTAAATCTATTTCTCAGTTTCTGCATTTGTAAAATAAGAATGACAGTATTCTAACTCACAGAGTGGTTATGGGAATTTAACAATTTAACACATGTAAAGCACTTACAGCAATGTCTAAAACATAGTGTTTAACATATATTAAGTCTTAATGGTCATAAAGCTGTTCTCCTTGGAGTGAAAATCATTGCTTCAACTTTGAAAATAAGTATTTCCCAATTCTGTAAAACTAAATATCCTCGTTATTAAAATACAGTAGTTTACATATAAAAGTATCATGAGTATGTTATACATTCTAATGATTCAATGATTAAAAGCAATTCATATCCTTTTCTTTTAACAAGCCAGCTCTCTGTGAAAATTAATATTCCCCCAAGTTTGACTCAGTTGATAAAATCCCTCAAAAAAACATCTCCATGAAATAGAATTTTCATTGTAAAATTATACTACCAAGTGGACACTTCATCAAGCTCTGTGTTCAGTGCATAGAACTTTCTGAAGTCAATCTTTTTTTTTTCCCAAGTCTTCATCAGAGTTGTACCTTTGTATCTTTTTTTAAAAAATTCCTATCTCAAAATCAGAAGGCCTCTGAATAAGATGTTGGCACAGGAATTTCCCTATTTTCTGTCACTTATTTCTTCTGTGGAAAACAATGAAGTGCCCTAGGATAACATCACATAGAAAACGTCTAGATCCTTGCCTGTGAATACTGCACTGTTAGTGGTAAATAACCACGGTTACTCATATCCTGGGCGGTTTCTAGGCAAAACTGTGAGATCATTCCTCCTTAATATCATCCACCCCTTTTTTGATATCTTTCATTCTTGGGACCTTCTCCATCTGCCTTTCCTAACCTAGCAACTATTTTGTTCTCACCTGTCCATAGCTGAGACAGCTTTATCCCACTGAAAACTGTCTGTTCTATACTACATCATCTCATGACTCAGTGTTTCCAATTATGGATCTAAAGTGACATGCTACAGTATTAGAGGAACTGTTGCCAACTACACATATCTGAGATCCTAGCAGAATAATCCTTGTCCCCATTGTTTTCTAATACACTGTAAAGAATCATGGTAAAAAGTATAGGAAGGTGAAAAAGATATTTAAGAGTAGGCAAATCTCCTAGCAACGATCATGGCTCAATTGTTCAACACCTGCAAAACAAAACCTTGGAAAGAGCAATATACCAGAACCACAGCTAATTTTAGTAGACTAATTTCACAACGTATATTTTATCTTTCATTAGTTCATACTTCCATTCAATTCAGAGGTTAGCTATAATGTTGCCATTCTTCTTGAATTCCGCTCCTCCACTCTAAGTACATGATATTAAAACTTCATCAAGTAAAATTTCGCTCATATTTCTGCTTTCCTATATGAAGTTTCCTCTGCTACTTCTACCTGTTTCTGCTTTTCTGAGTATCAGGTTAAAATACATTCTTCCTTCTTTCAAAGGCTAATACCTCTAATAACTCTCCTTGGACTCTGAGTCCTCTATAGTTCCATCTAACTTGGAGATTTATTTTTATCAATTATTCCATCTCTCTTTTTATTGTTTTCAATGGCTCCTTCTTTTTATTCTATGTTCAGTCTTAAAAATTTATCCCTTAATTCTGTATCCATCCCTACCTACTTTCCCATAGCTTTCTTTGTTTTCTATGCAATTATCTGACTCCCAACTATGATGCAATGTGTTTCTATTCCCCATCTTGACTGTTAAACTTTCTTGACAATGGCCAAATTGTCAAATTCAAAGGACTGAAATTTCTAGCATTTGACACTATTGATTAGGCTTTCCTTCTTAAAACATTGTCCTTCCTTTGCTTCTATATCATCCTAAATAAAAGAGATTCATTTTCAATCTCTTTTACTGGATCTTTTCACTCTGTTCATTCAAAAAATTCTCTATACTGAACCCACCTGTGTTTTCACCTTATATTTCTTCCTTGCAATCTAATCTATTACCATAAAGTTACATGTGTAACTTTCAGTCTCAAATCAGAACCTCTCACCTCAGATACTTCTGAACTCTATGATCAAATATCTAAAACTTGCTACTATGTCTATTCTGATATCTTTTTTCCCATGAATCATATTTTGAAAGAGGAAACATCTGTCTATGCTATCAACTATGCCAGAAATCTGGGAATCATTTTTGAGGATTCATATATCCTCATTTTCCATAACTCATAAGAACACTAAGTTTTGTCAGTATATATCCCAAAGCTATCTCTAATTTACCAACTTCCCTCCAACCCTGTGTTCTATCATTTCCTTCAATGATATACAGATTACATCACCTCATCCCTTAGGACAAGCTCCTTAAAGAAAAAAAATTAAAGATTGAAATGATGAATTTTATATAAATGTAAAATTACCATTTATCAAGGATTTTATCTAACTAATTAATTAATGAGGGAATAATAAGATGTTGGAATGAGAATTATAAGTATTATACTTACATAGACTAATCAGGAATGCTGAACTAAATTTATAAATAGTTGCAAAACTTGCTTTTTCCACAGTAGTTAGGGAAATTGATTTTCTTTCTACCAGACAGAATTCATTTGCACATCTATGGACAAGAGCTATTTGCACTGCCATGATCTACAATTTATAGTTTTAAATAACTCAGACAATGAAAGATGCAAACTCCATAAAATCAAATAACCCAGAAGGGTGTGCTCTAGACAACACACAGATTTTGATAGAAGATATCTAATAATGGTTTGGGTCTACTTCAAAGTCTTTCCTAATTTTTTTTCCAACAGATTTTAGCATCTTTACTAAAACTAAAGTCTATTACTATCTCTCCCTTGTTCAAAGATCCTCGTGGCTCCCTACTTACCATAAAGTAAAATCCAGTCCCATCCCAACTGGCTGGGATAGTCATTGTCATGTCCTGATCTCCAGCTTAACTCACATCAGCATGTACTTTGATAGTGGGAGAAATACCAAAATGCCTATGTTTTCCCAAATACACCTAGTGTTTCATACTCATGAACTTGCACAGGCCATAATCACTTACCAGAATGTGCTTTTGTCCAACTTAGTTTATTACTTTATTAAACCTTAGTAATTTCAAAGCCAAGTTCAGAGGCCTTATTTTTAGGAAGATTCTGACCTCTACAAACAGAGTTAATCATTTCCTCTCCATCACTACAAATTATTTGTTTTCACTTATGATTTCCGTAATAGATTGAGAGTTGCCTAGGGAAAAATACTGAAAACATTTATTGTATGGTTATTAACATCAGAGACTTTACATTGAGATATGAGTTCAAATTCTAAATCCATCACCTACTAGCTAAATGACACTGGCAAGTTACTTAACCTCTTTATTCTTTAGTTTATCCACCTGTAAGCATTGTAGTTTTTTAGTTTATCCACCTGTAAGCATTGTAGTTTTGAGGGCTGGCTTTGAATTAGATTACCTATTTGAATACTTGTTTTATAACTTAACTGTTATCCACAGAAAAACACTTGTCCTCTTCCCCTTAATTTCTTCATCTGTAAAACAGCATTCAAACCTCATATGGTTGTTGAGTAATATAAAGCTGTAATTACACGTAAAGAAGTATAATAAATAATCTTATGCGTCAAATTGGCTTGGCCAGAATGCCCAGATATTTGGTCAAATACCAGTCTATATATCACTGTGAAGGTTATTTTTTAGATGAGATTAATATTTGAATCAGTAGATTTTGAGTAAAGCAGATTAATCTCCACAATGTGAGTGGGCCTCAGCCAATATGTTGAAAGCCTTGAGAAAAAGATTGATATACCCAAAGTAAGAGGAAATTCTGTTTTAAGACTGCCTTTGGACTTAAGCTGCAACATCAGCTCGTCCCTGTTTCACCAGTCTGTTAGACCCATGCAGTTTTCAAACTTACCAGCCAGTTCCTCAGTGTAATTCTTTTAATTAGAGCTTTGTGGAGCAAATGAGTTAATGTATATAAGACACTTAGCACAATATCTAGCATATAACAATAGATTTTTATAGTATTATTAATCATTTCTATATTTCCAGGGCCAGGCATAGTAGCTGACAAAATAAATATATGTTAGTTATGTGGATGGATGGATGAAAAATAGTATAGTATCAGGTAAATTATAGCAATGACTTTAAGCTCACATACATTATATATTTTCATGTTAATTATATGGTTTTAACATTAACAATACAAAATTATATGGTGTATTCAGGTATTATACTGAATACACCACCTGTGCAGTATAAGAAACTCAGAGAAAGGAGAAGTTCTTGAGAATATACTGATATATCATGTCAGAGAAAAGTGAACTAGTCTGAGGGTCAGGAACAAGAGATACAAGTACAGTCCATTCTCTGAATCAACAGTTTCTGCATCTTACTATCTACGAATCAAATGTGGGTCAAATTCGATCTGCAGTTGGTCAAACCTTCATCCACAGGTGCATAATCTGAGGGTTAAGAATCCACTGTGGATGCTGAGGGATGAATGCATATTTTTTTAATGACAGTAAACTCAGGTGTGAGAGGAAGGGGTGATACAAATACTATCAGTGAATTTCTATCCATCAGCCAATAGTTAGAATCCAGATACAAAGCCAGGGTTAGGGTTAGATGGTAGTTGGAAGATTTAGCTTTAGAGCTGCAGCTCTATCATCCAGACAAGAACATGTCCATGTCTTTCTTTATAAACAAATCTGTGACACTAAGTCCTTTTCAAGTTATGCCCTCTTACTTCCCTTCACTGCTATGGTTCTTGAAAGAAAATTCTGGAGTTCCCGTCATGGCTCAGTGGTTAAAAAATCCGACTAGGAACCATGAGGTTGCAGGTTCGATCCCTGGCCTTGCTCAGTGGCTTAAGGATCTGATGTTACCATCAGCTGTAGTATGGGTCACAGACATGGCTCAGATCCCATGTTGCTGTGGCTCTGGCGTAGGTCGATGGCTAGAGCTCCAATTAGACCCCTAGCCTGGGAACCTCCATAGGCTACAGGAGCCACTCAAGAAATGGCAAAAAGACAAAAATAAATAAATAAATATGATATAGTTACAAACTGATTTTTGTAAAAGACATCAGCTCAAGAGGATTACAGCTTTGTTCTTTCTGAAGATATCTCTATTCTTCCCATATTAATGGGGCAAACATACCTACAGGCCCAAATCAAATACTCTACCTTATTTGAAGAGAAATCTTAAGATATTTAAGTTTCCTAAGGGTACATACACACATACACATACACACAGATACACACACACACACACACACACACACACACACACACCCCTGGGAACACTGAAAATATGTATTTCTCAAACTCTTCTTTCAGAGACTCTTAATATGTATGGGTTAAGACCTAAGAATCTTTATGTGTGACCCCTCTGCAGGTTATTTTAATTAGAAGCCACCTTGAGGAACTGCTAACCTGGAGAGCCATCTTCAGTGCTTGTTAAAAACACAGATTATCAAGCCTACGCTAGAGCTATAGATCAGAATTTCCAGGAATGAGACCTGAGAAGTGTTTTTACCAAGTGTCCTCAGATGACTCTTACCATTAGGCATCTTTGGGAAACATTGATTAAGACGGCATCTTAAAAAATCAGGATCTGTGATCACGGCTTATAGAGAACCTCTTGTGAGTATGATATAACTAAATGAAAAAAGCATGTTAAAAAACCTAAATTCACCCCATCAGGCCTCAGAAGAGCAATGACCATTACACTTTTGGTTACAAAAAAAGTTGATATCTGATAGGACACCAGAGGAGGAAGTACTTGACTTTTCCTCTGTGAAGGTATTGTCCCTAGAACTGTTGAAAATGTACTTTGAACATTAGTAAATTTCCTTTTCCAAGATTATTGTGGAGAGAATTTTTTTTCTTCTTATGGCCACACCTGCAGTATATGGAAGTTCCCAGGACAGGGGCTGAATTGGAGCTGCAGCCTATACCACAGCTATGGCAACATCAGATCTGAGCCACATCTGTGACCAAAGCTGCAGCTTGCAGCAACAATGGATCCTTAACCTACTGATCAAGGCCAGGGATTGAACCTGCATCTTCACAGAGACTACATCAGATCCTCAACCTTCTGAGCCTCAATAGGATCGCCAAGAAGAATTTTCTCAGCCACTGCTTTGGATTCTTTTTCCAGATTTGTAAACACTAATATAACAGTAAATAGAGCCAATGAAGAAAGGCAGAACATGACCCATACTTTATTCTCTGGCAAGATTGAATCCCTCTAAATTAGAATTCCTAAGTGACCTCATTACACATGGGCACAAGAACTCAGCTTTGAAGTGTACTCTTGCTACTTCTTTTTTTTTTGTCTTTTTGCCTTTTTTAGGGCCGCTCCCATGGCATATGGAGGTTCCCAGGCTAGGAGTCTAATTGGAGCTGTAGCCACCGGCCTACACCAGAGCCACAGCAACGCGGGATCTGAGCTGTGTCTGCAACATACGCCACAGCGCACAGCTCTTGCTACTCCTGAATCAAGGTCTTCAGACACAGGTTAACACTGATGAGTAAATAGATAGGTTTCTTGTGTCAGGCTTCCCACCATTTGATTAAGATCCCATAAGTGAGTCATATTTCTTTTTTGCTTTTTAGGGCCACACTTGTGGCATATGAAGGTTCCCAGGCTAGGGGTCTAATCAGAACTACAGCTGCCAGCCTATGCCACAGCCACAGCAATGCAGGATCTGACCTACCCCGCAGCTCATGGCAATGCCAGATCCCCAACCCACTGAGCGAGGCCAGGGATCAAACCCACAACCTCATGGTTCCTAGTCAGATTCGTTTCCACTGTGCCATGACGAGAACTCCTGAGTCATATTTCTTAAGTAATATCCAGGCTGTGTTGGGCAGCCACAAAAATAAACTAATCATCCCAAAGCTAACTATTCCATAAGGCTATAAGAAAAGAATGCATAAGGGGATAGTACTTACCAAAAACAACTTCTGTTGGTCTCCAGTATATGGTCAAATGTAGACTTACACAATCTCATTTCAGGGTCTGAACTATCATCTAATTCAACCACCAAAGGCTCAGATATTCACAACATTAACTCAGTGGTCCCAAATCTGGCTATATAACATATTAGCCAAGGAAGCTTTAAAAAATACACATTCTTGGGCCTCCCCACGGCCCTGCTACAGTAAAATGTCTAGTTGGTGGTAAAATCTCTAGATTAAGATTGTACTTTCTTAATCTCTAGATTAAGATTGTACTTTCTCTGGGCAGCTTTTTAAAGACCTTATTAAGTCATTAAATCATCATAAAATGATTGCAACCATTGGTTCTAGATCTGAGGCCTGTTCTAGAGGTCTTCTTTTTTTCTCAGGTAACAATTCCAATCTTTCCATTGTTCAAACATGTGACAAAATATCGAGCCAAATCCCTAACATCTGTCAGACTCCCATAAATGTTATAGTTTCACAGTCCAGAAGAAATATAGCTTTATAATAGAGGACAGTCACCTCCATCACATTCTAGATACCCCATTTCTATTAGTACAACTGAGCTATTCCCATTTACACATCCCATTGACCTTACCTTTGCTAGATTTAAATCCCTCCTTGCAATCATCTTACATGTTCCTGGTCATGTTTCTCTTCCATCCTCCTACACATACTAGTCAAAATATTTATTTGACATTCTATTTATGTCCAATATCTGATCCCCTTACTCTTAGATGAAAACCAAACTTATGGAGTTCCCGTCATGGCACAGTGGTTAACAAATCTGACTAGGAACCATGAGGTTGCTGGTTAGATCCCTGGCCTTGCTCAGTGGGTTAAGGATCCCACGTCGCCATGAGCTGTGGTGTAGGCCACAGACATAGCTCAGATCCCACGTTGCTGTGGCTCTGGCATAGGCCTGTGGCTACAGCTTCGATTAGACCCCTAGCCTGGGAACCTCCATATGCCACAGGAGCGGCTCAAGAAAAGGCAAAAAGACAAAGAAAGAAAAAAAAAGCAATCTTATAATTCATGGACAAAATAGAGGTCTACCATGTCTCTAGCTCACAAAAATAACATTCAATACAATACAAAGAACCAAAACCACCAAATCAAATCTACACAACTCAAGCACGCTGCAAGGTATCAATTTTTAGTAATAATGTCAAGCACATAATCAATCAAGAAGCACAGACAATGAGGGAGATGTCTGGGTAACCTGTGTGACTCCCCAGGCCCTTCCTCTCCACATTGAGCCATTTGACCCAGAAGAATAGACTCTGTCTCTAGGGATGCTTTTGGCTCACCATAAATAATCAGGAGGATTCTATTATGAAAGATCTCCATTTTATACTCCAGAGAATTGCAGAACTTATGTGACATTTTTCATAAGCTATGCCTCACAAATCCATAAATCTCAGATGTATTCCCATAAGCAATTCTAAGCCAGGGACAGCCTATAAACATATTCCATAGATAAGGACTCTCCTCCTAACAAATATAATTAGCCTATTTATCCAAAAGACCAGTTACCATGTTTACAAAGAGATGAGACCAAGTCACTTGCTTTCTTTGCTTTCCCTCAAAAGCATCACACTGGTAATCAGGGAAGAAGTGAATTATAGGCTTGCTGCTTTAACTCCTTGCTCCCCACTATCTATACTTATTCTTCATTTATTCATGTCTTAGAGGAAGAAGTCCTCTAAGACATTTATTTACATTAATCAGGTACTCTGAATATCATGCCCTCAGCTTTTCTTTTTCATTATGCCCTCTGATACAGTTTTTCTCATTCTTTATTATGTCCTTTTCTATTGTCTTTTACTATAGTTTAAACATATTTCTACCTACCAACATCTTCATACCATATAAATATACCCATTCACTCCCATTTTAAAACTATTCCTCAATAATTCATTATCCCTGAGATACCTAATATCCCTTCTTTCTTTACCACAACTAAAATTTTTGACATTCTCTTAGACCTAAATGTGACTGCTAAAGTACAGAGCATTTGAGTGTTACCTGTACTAGAGAATACACTTTTTGTTGTCTACTAAATATCTCCATCTGTATGTCCCATATGTGCCAAAAACTCAGAATATCCAAACCTAAAATTGTCATCTCTAATTTCTCTTCCCCAACATGTGCTTATCCATCCATTTTCACATTTTAGTGAATAGAATACATATATACCTAGATGTCCAAACTCAAAATCATGTGAAATGTCTTTCTCCACAGACATTGACATCTAGCAAGTAAGTGCCATTATTTGTCTCCACAATAAATGTCAAATCCATTTCCCTTTCACCTCCAATAATAGTGCATTAGTTCAAGACTTTAACATGTAAGGTCAAGAACACAATGTCTAAATCAGGTCATATCCAGCCAAGAAATCTCCGTATTTACCAGTCATCAAAAGAAATCTCATCAAATCATGATGTCAGAATACACTAAGTCTAAATCAGTTCCTCATCTGCTAGTCCAGAAACCTCCACAGTAAAGGAAGAATATACTTTCAAATGATGCAACTGACAAGGGCTTAATCTCTTGAATATGCAAGCAACGTATACAACTCAACAGCAAAAAAGCCAACAACAAAATGGAAAAATGGGCAAAAGAACTGAATAGACATTTTTCCAAGGAAGATATACAGATGGCCAACAAGCACATGAAAAAATGCTCAACATCCCTGATTATAAGAGAAATGCAAATCCAAACAACCATGAGATACCACCTCACACCAGTCAGAATGGCCATCATTAATAAGTCCACAAATAATAAATGCTGGAGGGGGTGTGGAGAAAAGGGAACCCTCCTGCACTGTTGGTGGGAATGCAAGCTGGTACAACCACTATGGAGATCAGTATGGAGGTACCTTAGAAATCTATACATAGAACTACCATATGACCCAGCAATCCCACTCTTGGCATATATCCAGACAAATCTTTCCTTAAAAAAGACACATGCACCTGCATGTTCATTGCAGCACTATTCACAATAGCCAAGACATGGAAATAACCCAAATGCCCACTGACAGATGACTAGATTAGGAAGATGTGATATATATGCAGAATGGAATACTACTCAGCCATAAAAAGGAACAAAATAATGCCATTTGCAGCAACATGGATTGAACTAGAGACTCTCATCCTGAGTGAAGTAAGTCAGAAAAAGAAAGACAAATACCAGATGATATCACCTATATCTGGAATCTAATATAAAGTACAAATGAATCTTTCCATAGAAAAGAAAATCATGGACTTGGAGAATAGACTTGGGGTTGCCACAGGGGAGGGGGAGGGAGTGGGGTGATTGGGGAGCTTGGGGTTAATAGATGCAGATTATTGCCTTTAGAATGGATTAGCAACAAACTCCTGCTGTGTAGCACTGGGAAGTGTGTCTAGTCACTTATGATGGAGCATGATAATATGTGAAAATAGAATGTGTACATATATGTGTAACTGGATCACCATGCTGTACAGTAGAAAAAATGTATTGGGAAAATAACTATTAATAAATAAATAAATAAATAAATAAATAAATCTCCCTCTTTATTTTTTTCTTTTTTTTTCTTTTTTGCCTACACTCATGGCATTCAGAAGTTTTCAGGCCAGAGATCAAACCCATGTCACAGAGTGGCCCAAGCTGCTGCAATGTCAATGCAGGATCCTTAACCTGATGTGCCATAAGAGAACACCATCATAGAATTTTCAGACCTTCAATTCCCATAATGACATTTTTAAATAGGCTTTAGGGGAAAAATATCAAGAATGATTAAAATTCCAAGTACATAATTTGGGCTGGTTCAACTCTGTAAGCACAAATCTGCTTAGTAGAGGTAAAAGTTAATTTGTCATTGCAGAAATTCTGTTGCCCCTTTATCTTTGGAGTTTGATTTTCAGGATTTCTTAGCAATTTATAAATGGTTGGAGAGCTATCAAACGCAGTTTATGTTCTTTTACTTAAACAGTAATACATGTTCATTAAGGACAATGTAGTAAATAACAAAGTAAAAAAAAAAAAAAAAAGACGCCCATAATCCAAAACTCAAAGATAACCAATGTACCAGTCAGGATTCTCCAGAGAAAAAGAACCAATAGGAGAAATACACATACATGCATATAAAGATTTAGAATATCTTTGACTTAATTTAAGGAATTGGTTCCCATGACTGTGGAGGCTGCTAGCAAGTGACAGGCTGACAGGCATTGATGTTCCAGTCTAAAGTCCAAATTTGCAGAGGAGGCTGGGAGACTGAAAACCCAAGAAGACATCAATGCTTCAGTCTTGAGGCAGAATTTTCTCACCATGAAACTTCTACTTTTTCTCTTAAGCTCTCCAACTGATTGAGTAAGACACATGATCAAGGGTAATCTAATTTACTTCAATTCAATTTATTACACCTGTTATCTACATCTACACAATACCATTACAACAACACTTGGATACATATTTGATTAAATAATGGGGCACAACAGCCTAGCCTAATCAATAGTAATAGCAGTTATTACAACAATATGACAATTCCTTCAGCATTGTTTCTAGACATAAGTGGGATTATTTATGTGAATCCTATGATAAAAACCTAATAGAAATAAAAGTATTTCAAAAGTAATTTCTTTTGTCAAAGTGGCATTTTAATAACCAAGGGTTTATCATTAAACTTAATTTTTTTACTTATATGCTATTGTGAAAGGAGTCAAAATACCTTTACTTTCTCAGAGATGTGTTTAATTTTGTAGTTCAATTATGTGTAGTTTGGTTTCACAAAAAAACTCTTGGGATCTGCTCTGAAGGGCCAAATGAAGATGGCAGAATAGAAGGATGTGGAGCTCACCTCTGTCCACAGAGGCATCAAAAATACATCTACATGTGGAACAATTTTCACAGAATACTGGCAGAAGATATCATAAACCAAAATCTGAAAAATAATCACCACACAGCTAAGTAAGATAACAGAAAAAAAAAAAAGGAGTTGGAAGGGAACCTTGCACCATGGGGAGGAAGTTGTGAAAGTAGAAAGATTCCCTACCCTAGGAATCCCTCTCACAGGTGGGGAGACCAGCTGGTTCAAAAGAGAACTTCAGAGGCTCGAGGAGAGTGCAGCAGCCTGCTTGACAAATAGAACAAAGGGTCCATGCCACCTCCCTGGACTCACCAGCCCAAAACATGTGTAGTCATGGGGCCTATATTCTGAAACTCTGGCTTCAGAGGACAAACTTGGGAGAGGAGTGGGGTTGGTTGTATGGTGGCAGTGTGGTCCTAGCCACAACTAGGGGTGTGCACAGGAGGGAACCCAGGTACACTATTGAAGCCCCATTGATAAAATGAGAACTTGAAGGGAGAAGTGGGATCTGCCATAGCAGTCTTATTCTCAGGCAGCTCACAGTGGGTGTTGCTCCACCTTTACAAGCTCTAGGAGCACACACGCAACAACAGGTAGTCCACATGCAGAAGTGGTGCTGAAATCCAAACCAGTCCCCAGAATACCATGAAATTAGGAAGCAGAACTGAAGTGTTAGCTCTCTGTCTCTCCATGGCTGTGCAATCTGCAGATTTATACCAGAAACAGTCGCCTGCTTCCTGGCCCTCTGTGAACCTGACACCTTGGGTGTAATGATTGTGGGTTGCTCACACATAGAGGTGGAGCTGAAACCATAGTTAAGCCCCAGGGACTCTGCCACTAAGGAGGAAGAGCTGAAACATCTTCTCCAAGCTACTTAAGGCATGGATTTACAACTCCATTGCTGACCTTTATAGAGTCAGTGCTGGTGGAACATCCAAAACAATGAGTGCTCCTGCACCTGAAAGGGTTTTGGCTTTAGTAGCTGTGGATTTTGTGGGGCTTGGGCCAGGACAGAGTCTGAGTTGACTCCTTAATTTACAAAGCAGGCCCAGGAGCATGAGAACTTTAGCACTGGGTCCTGAGTTTAGTAGATCAGCACTGGTGGCCAGTGAAAATAACACCTGCGAGACACCAGAGCAAATAACCAGCATACCCATGGTTAATATGAGGCCAAGAAGAATACCAATAACAGTGTACTTTGACAGCCCCCACAAGGACTGAAAAGTGACACAATAGAGCATACACAAAGGTGAACAGATCCAATGGAGGAATACACAGTGGCTCTTCTCCAAGTGGAAGTGCTGCAATCCCTCCTTCCTTGTACCACAGATCAGGAGAACAACTTAGCAACAGATCTAGAGGCTTGTACTCCAACAACTAGGAGGTAGACCCTGCCCTTTATAGGGCTGTGACAACCACAGAGAAAATAGGGATCCCCACTCAATACCCAATGCAGGCTCTGGTCACAACAACAATAGTCATACCACCAATCAAAGAGATAATGTCCAGTATATGCTGAGGAAAGAGGTGGCAATGATCCAAACTAAAAAGAGTACTTGCATCAAAAAAATATATATATATTAAACCTGGACTCACTGCCTAAAGTCATACTGAGCCAATATCCACCTCTAAACACACTCCTTGACAAGGCTCTGACCAGCAGAGGGACAAGACCCAGTTTGACACACAAGTAGGAATACAGAAGCCCTTCAAAACAGGAAGCCTGCACAAACCCCTGAATAAATGTTATTCAGTAGAGGGAAGGCAGCAGAAGCCTGCAGAAAGGAGATTACAAATAGAAAGACAGACAAAATGAGATGACAGAGAAATATGTTTCAGATAAAGAAATAATATAAAATCCCATAAAAACATTAAATGAAGAGATAGGCAATCTACCTGAAAAAGATATCAGAGTAATGAAAGTAAAAATGATCCAATATCTCAGAAAAAGAATTAATGTACAAATCATGAAATTATGAGAAATATTTAACAAAGAGCTAGAGATTTAAAGAGCAAGCAAATAATGCAATATTTGAAATGAAATATATACTAGAATGAATCAATAGCAGAATAAAAGGTAGAAGAATGAATTAGTAAGATCAAGCCAGAGTAGTGAAAATCACTGACACATAAGAAAATAAAGAAAAAGAAAAAAAGACATCTAAGAGACTTTTGAGACAACCTCAAACAAACCAACATTCACATCATAGAGGTCCCAGAAGGAGAAGAGAGAGAGAAAAGGCCTGAGAAAATATGTTGAAAGATTAGAGCTGCAAACTTATCTAATATGGGAAAGGAACACTCAAGCAGAAGAAGTACAAAGAGTACCATACAGGATAGACCCAAGGAAAAACATGTCAGGAAACATATTAATCAAACTGACGAAGGTTAAATACAAAGAAAAAAATGCTAAAAGCCTTAAGGAAAAAGCAACAAATAAACAAGGGAAGCCTCATAAGATTTTCAGCTGAGTTTTCGGCAGAAACTCTACAGGCCAGAAAAGAATGGCAAAACATATTTAAAGTGATGGTAGAATACTCTACCCAGCAAGACTATTATTCAGATTAAGTCAAGTACTCAAAAGCTTTAGAGACTAACAAATGCTAAAAGAATTCAGTCACATCAAACCAGCACTTCAACAAATGCTAGAGAAATTTCTCTGGACTGGAAAAACAAAAAGGCCACAACTAGAAACAAGGAAATTATGAATAGGTAGCTCATCAATAAAGGCAAACATAAAATAAAAATAGGAAGTCATCTATAGACAAATATTACATCAAAACTAGTGGTCAAGAGAAAAGGAGAAGACAAATCCAGGATATTAAAAACGCATTTGAAATTAAGAGATCAGCAATTTAAAGTAATTTTTATTATACATAGAATGCTATAACAACGCCTTGTGGGAAAAACAAACCCAAAATCTACAATAGACACATTCATAAAAAAAAAAAAGCAATTCAAACAACACAAAAGATAGTCATCAAATCATAAGAGAAAAAGTAAAATAGGAAGGGACGAAATAGCCCAAAAGTAACAAATCCAAAGAAATTAACAAAATGACAATAATAACATACATATCAATAATTACCTTCAATGTAAATGGATTCGATATTCCAAACAAAAGACATGGACTGGCTCAATAGATACACACACATGCACACAAAAGGGCTATATATATTCTGTCTACAAAAGACGCACCTCAAATCTAGGGACACAATGGACTGAAAGTGAGGGGATGGAAGAAGATATTACATGAAAATGGAAGTCAAAAGAAAGCTCATCTCAGACAAAATAGACATAAAGCATGGCACAAGAGACAAAGAAGGAAACTATCTAATGATCAAGGAATCAAACCAAAAAGAATATATAACAATTGTAAATATATTTGCACCCAACATAAGAGCACCTCAATATATAGGCAACTGCTAACAGCCATAAAAAGAGAAATCAACAACAACACAATAATAGTAGGGGTCTTTAACATCCCACTTTCAGCAATGGACAGATCACCCAGACAGAAAAATCGATAAAGAAACAGAGGCCTTAAATGACAAAATAGACTAGACAGATTTAACTGACATTTACAGAACATTTCATCTAATAGCATCAGAATACACTTTCTTCTCAAATGCACATGGAACATTCTCCAGGATAGATTGCATCTTGGGCCACAAATGAAGTCTCAGTAAACTAAAGAAAACTGAAATCATATCAAACATTTTTTCTGACCACAATGCTATGAGCAACAAGCATTTACTAAAACAACTAGTAAAAGAAGAAGATACAAAACCCAAAGTTGTTATAAAGAAATCATTAAGTTCATCAGAAATAAGAGATAGAGATAAAGAAAATGACAGAAAAGATCAATGAAACTAAAATCTCGTTCTTTGAAAAGATAATTGAGAAGTTACAACTGACACCACAGAAATACAAAGGATCATAAGAAACTACTATGAACAACTATATGTCAATATAATGGATAACCTAAAAGAAATGGACAAATTTATACAAAGATACAACATTCCAAGACTGAACCCAGAAGAAATAGAAAATATGAACAGAGAAATCACTGACATAGAAAACTTTGATTTAAAAACTTCCAAAAAACAAGTCCAGGGACCTGATGGCTTCAAAGGTGAATTCTGTCAAACATTTAGAGAAGAGTTAACACCTATCTTTCTGAAAATCTTCCAAAAAATTACAGCGAAAGGAATACTCCCAAGTTCATTTTAGGAGACCACCATCACATTGACACCAAAACCAGAACACTCTCTAATACCATACCACCAAAAAAAAAGAAAATTATAGACCATATAATTGATGAATCAGACACAAAAATCCTCAACAAAATATGAGCAAACCAAATCCAACCATACATTAAAAAGGTCACACACCATGGTCACATGGCATTTATCCTACAGATGCAAGGATTCTTCAATTGTTGGAGACTGGAACAGCTGAACTCTGCAGAAGGCAAATATCTATGAATGCAGAGTTCTAAAGTACAGAGTCTCCTTCAAAGACAAGATAAAGGACTTGTGCATTAACCATGTTATTCTATAAACAGCTGCACTATGTCCTAAGGATTCCCCCTTTGACATCACAAAGAAGATAACCTCATTATTGCCTATGCCTGTTCCTGCCCACTAATCTTGTCATCTTTCTTAATCCCATCACCTTTCTTAATCCCACTAATAATAATCTCATCACCTTCCTTAATAAAACTCATGTGAGCTAAAGCCTAGGTGCCTTTGTTCTGCAGAACAGAGTGCCTCCTGGTCCCCCACTTTCTAAATTCAAGAGTCTTGTGTGTTTTTTCATACTATGCCATCCCTCTTCCAGGATTTTGCATTGCCCTGCAGTGCTGGATGTGGCATTCAATATCCACCAATCAATGTGATATACCACATTAACAAACAGAATAATAAAAACCATATGATCACCTCAATAGATGCAGAAAAAGCTTTTGACAAAATTCAACACAAAATTTTGATAAAAATTCCAGAGAGTGGGAAGAGAGGGAAACTACATCAACATAATAAAGGACATATATGACAAACCTACAGCTAATATTATTCTTAAAGGTAAAAAACTGAAAGCATCTCTGCTAAGATAAGGAACAAGACAAGGATGTCCAAGTTCACCACTATTATTCATTATATTTTTGGAAGTCCTAGACACAGCAATCAGAGAAGAAAAAGAAATAAAATCATCCAAATTGGAAAAGAAGAAGTAAAACTTTTGTTTACAGTATTCAGAGAAAATCTTAAAGATACTGCCAGAAAACAACTGGAGCCCATCAATGAATTTGGTGACACTTCAGGATACAAAATTGATAAACAGAAATTTCTTGCATTCCTATACACTAACAATGAAAGATCAGAAATAGAAATCAAGGAAACAATCCCATACCACTGCATCAAAGATAATAAAATACCTAGGAATAAACCTATTTAAAGAAACAAAAGACGTTTACTCTGAAAACTGTAAGACACTAATGAAGGAAATCGAAGATGACACAAACAGATGGAAAAATATACCATGTTGTTGGACTGGAAGAATCAACATCGTCAAAATGACTATACTGACTAAGGCAATCTAGAGATCCAGCACAATCCCTATCAAATTACCATCAGAACTAGAAAAATTTTTTTTCACAAAACTAGGAAAAAATATTTTAAATTTAAAGAAACACAAAGACCCTGAAGAGTCAAAGCAATGTTGAAAAAGAAAAACAGAACTGAAGGCATCAGGCTCCAAAACTTCAGACTTTACTGCAAAGCAATAGTCATCAAAACAATGTGGCAGTGGCACACAAACAGAAATATAGATCAGAAGAACAGCATAAAGCTCAGAAATAAACCCACTGACCTATGGTCAATTAATCTATGACAAAGGAGTCAAGAATTTACAGTGGAGGAAAGGTAGTCTCTTCAATAAATGGCGCTGAGAAAACTGGACAGCTATATGTAAATGAATGAAATTAGAACACTCTCTAATACCATACATGAAAATAAACTTAAAATGTATTAAACACCTAAATATAAGACCAGATACCATAAAACTCTTATAGGAAAACATAGGCAGAACACTCTTCAAGATAAATTATAATAATATCTTTTTTGACACACATGCTAGAGTAATGAAAAGAAAAAGAAAATGAAGCAAATGGAACCTAACTAAAGTGCAAAGCTTTTGCACAGCAAAGGAGACCATAAACAAAATAAGAAGACAACCAACAGAATGGGAGAAACTTCACAAAAAATCATTATTGACAAGGGATTAATCTTAAAAATACACAAACATAACATATAACTTTCTACAAAAAAAAAATTTTAAAAATGGTCGGAAGATCTAAAGAGACATTTCTCTAAAGAAGACTGACAGATGGCCAAAGAAACACATGAAAAGATGCAACATCACTAATAATTAGAGAAATACAAATCAAAGCTAAAAATTACCATCTCACACCCTTCAGAATGGCCACCATCAAAAAGTCTAAAAACATAAATTCTGGAGAGGATGTGGAAAAAGGTTACTCTCATAGATGTTGGTAGGAATGTAGGCTGGTGTAACTACTATGGAAAAGAGTATGAAGATTCTTAAAAACTAAAAATAGAACTACCATATTATCCAGCAATCCCACTCTTGGGCATATATCCAAAGAAAACCACAATTTGAAAAGATACACACACCCCAATGTTCACTGCAGCACTGTGTGTTAAAGTACAAGGTTAAAACTTACTGAACACATGTAAATTAGTGTTTAGAGAGAAATGTACATCACTAAAATACCATATTAGAAAAGAAGTAAAGACTAAATTAATGATATCAAATTCTATCTGAAAACTAGAAAAAGTACATAAGTAGAAGTAAGCACAAAGATAGAAATAATAAAGATGAGTGCAGAAGTCAGTGAAATAGCAAAGAATAGCAAGAATCTTCTTGATTGAGAAGTTCAATAAAACTGATAAAGCTCAACCAAATTTGACTTGGGGGAAAAAAAGAGACCGACATAGAGAGATAAGATACCAGTTACCATTATTTATTGGTATAAAGTACAAATAATTACACCATAATTAGAGAAAGAACACCACTACTGATCTTATGAACACAAAAAAAGATAAAGAGATGATATAACAGATAACACAAATAGCCCTATATCTATGAGATGAACAGAATTTTAGGTTAAAAACTTTACCAAAGGGATTTTCCTCAGCAAAAGTCCCAAATGGGGTCAAGACCAAAATGGTTATATAGGAAGTTCCTGAATTTCCCTCCTCCAGCAGATGCAAGAAATATACAACTACATATAGAGAAACTCCCTCTGAGAGAAATTCAGAAAGTAGCTAAGCGACTCCTGCACATCAAGTTAATAGGAAAATACTTAAAACAGGAAAGTCTGAGATACATCCTTGCCATAAATCCTATGCCCAGGAACAGCACCATAAAACTAGGAGAGAATCTGGAGTTCTCATCGTGGCTCAGTGGTTAATGAATCCAACTAGGAAACATGAGGTTGCAGGTTCTATCCCTGGCCATGCTCAGTGGGTTAAGGATCTGGCATTGCTGTGAGCTGTGGTGTAGGTCAAAACATGGCTCGGATCCCACGTTTCTGTGGCTCTGGCCTAGGCTGGCGGGTACAGCTCCAAAGAGATGCCTAGCCTAGGAAATTCCATATGCTACAGGTGTGGCCCTAGAAAGAAAAAAAAAAGAAAACTAGGAGAGAATCTGAAACTCCCAGCAACTCCCAGCTTCCTTCTGACTTTGGACAATAAATCAAGTGCTCCAACTTTCAAGGCTGCCACCAGAGGGCTGGGCTTTCAAATTGCCTAATTCTGAAAGCCAACAAGGTTCACGTTCACGAGTCCCAAAGAAAAGCTGTTACTGATATGATCATCTCAAAAGATGTAGAAAAGGTGTTTGACAAAATCAACATCCTTTCATGATAAAAACTCTCAGCAAATTCCATATAGAAGGAACACAGTTCATCATAATAAAAGCCATATATGGCAAGCCCAAAGCTAACATCATATTTAAAGGTAAAAAGCAGAAAGCTTTTCATATAAGATCAAGGACAAGACAGACATGTTCATTCTTGCCACTTTTAATCAATATTCTTGAAGTCCTAGCTGGAATAATCAGACAAAGGAAATAAATAAAAGGCATCACCCAATGAAATTAAAGAAGTAAAATTGTCTGTGTTTGCAAATGACTATGATATTTTATGTAGAAAAGCCTACATACTCCAGCATAAAACTAAGAATACGCAGACTTCATAAAGCTCCAATATACAAAATGAATATACAAAAGTCAGCAGAGTTGCTACAAACAACAAAAAATTGGAAAGAAAAATTAAGAAAACAATCTCATTTACAATATCAACAAAAACAATAAAATATTTAGGAGTAAATTTACCATGAAGATATAAGATATGTACACTGAGGACTATATGACATTTACGAAAGAAATTAAAGAAGACAAATAAATGCAAAGATTGAATGCAATCCTTATTAAAATTGCAATGGTTATTTCACAGAAATAGAAAAAATATCCTAAAATTCAGACATAAATAGTGAAAGCAATATTCAGAAAGGAGGACAAAGATGGAGGCATCACATTTTCTAATTTCAAACTATACTACAAAGCTATAGTAATCAAAACAGCATGCTGTTGGCATTAAATCAAATACACAGATCAATGGAATAAAGATCCCAGAAATAAACAAACTCACATATGGATAATTAATTTTCAACAAAGGTACCAAGAATACAAAATGCGGAAATGATAGTATATTCAATATATACTGTTGGGAAAAATTCTATATTCACCCATAAAATAATGAGCCTAGACCCTATCTTACACTATACACAAAAATCAACTTAAAATAGATTAAAGACTTGAACATTAGACCAGAAACCATAAAACTCCTAGAAGAAAAGAGAAGTTAAGCTCCTTGACAATGATCTTGGCAATGATTTTTTGGATTTGACACCAAGAGCAAATACAACACAAACAGAAATAAACAAGTAGGACTATAACAAATTAAAATCTTCTGCACAAAGAAAAAACCATTAATGAAATGAAAAGACAACCTATGGAAAGGGAGAAAATATTTTCAAAACACATACCTTATGACAAGTTAATATCCAAAATATACAAGGAACTCAAATTACTCAATAGCAAAAAAACCTAACAAGTCAATTAACAAAGAATTTAAATAGATATTTCTTATAGAAGACATACAAATCGCAAACGTGTACATGAAAAAGTGCTCAACGTCACATATCATGGAATGCACATCATGCACATCAAAACCATAATGAGATACCACCTTAAACATGTTAGGATGTCTATTACCAAAAAGGCAAGAAATCACAAATGCTGGAAAGGATGTGCAGAAAGGAAATCCTTTTACACAGTTGGGAGCATAGACTGGTACTGTTATTGTGAAAATAATGTGTAAGGTCCTCAAGAAAATAAAAAAGAACTACCATATGATCCAGCAGTCCTGCTTCTAGATACATGCCCAAAGGAATTAAAATTATCTCAAAGGAATATCTACACTCCCATGTTCACTTCAGCATTACTCACAATAGTCAAGGTATGGAAACAACCTAAGTGTCTACCAGTGAATGAATGGATAAAGAAGTTGGTGCATGTATATAATACCCAATGGAGTAATATTTAGCCATCCAAGAGAAGGAAATTCTGCTATTTGCAACAACATGAGTGGACCTGAGGACACTATACTAAGTGGAATAAGTCAGACAAAAAAGACAGATTTTATATGATATCTTATATATAGGATCTACAAATCCCAAAGGAACAGAGAATAGAAAGGTGATTGTTAGAAGTAGGGAAGTGGAGCGAGTAGGAGATACTGATTAAAGGGCACATCTTTTAGTTATAAGATGAATAATTTCAGGGGATCTAATGTTTAAGATGGTAAGTGTAGTTAATAATATGATATTATATACTTGAACTTGCTAAGAGAGTAGATCTTAAATAATCTCACCACCAAAAAAAAAAAAAAAACATATTGTGTTAACTATTTCACAGTTCACCTGAATCAAATCAGGAGGAAATTGTACACATCAAACTTGCAAAATGTTATACATCAGATATAACTCAATAAATCTGGAGAAACAAAGCAAATACAAAATTTTTTAAAGAAAAGAAGCCACAATAGGACAGGATTAAGAGGGCAGAATAGAGAGACTAGAGCTCAACTTCTCTCATAAAAACAACAAAATTATGGAGTTCCCGTTGTGGCACAGTGGTTAATGAATCCAACTACAAACCATGAGGTTGCAGGTTCAATCCCTGGCCTTGCTCAGTGGGTTAAGGATCCAGCATTGCCATGAGCTGTGGTGCAGATTGCAGATGTGGCTCAGATCCCGTGTTGCTGTGGCTCTGGTATAGGCCGGTGGCAACAGCTCTGGTTAGACCCCTAGCCTGGGAACCTCCATATGCCTTGGGAGTGGCCCTAGAAAAGGCAAAAAGACCAAAAAAAAATTACAACCAAATGCTGAGAAACCTTCAACCAAATGGACTGGAAACTTTCAAAAAGATATCCTACTCCAGGAGACAAAGAGGAGGCCACATCAAGAGGTAGGAGGGCTGACTATGCAATATAAGCAACCCTATACCTCCCAGGCGGAAGCCCATAGACTGGAAAGTAACTATATAAAAGAGGCTTACCTACAGGAGTGAGATTTCTGAGCCACACATCAAATCCCCATGCCTGGGGATCTGGCATTGGGAGAAAGAGCCCCCAGAGCATCAGGCATTGAAGCCCAGTGGGGCTTGTGCACAGGAGCTCCATGGGACTGGGGGAAACAGAGACTCCATTCTTGAAAGGCACACACAGACTTTCACGTGTACTGGGTCCCAGGGCAAAGCAAAGTCTCCATAGGAATCTGGGTTGGACCTAGCTGCAGTTCTTGGAGAAACCTTTGGGAAAACAGGGGGTGAATATGGCTCATTGCAGGGGAAGGACACTGGAGGCAAAGCTCTTGGGAATATCCATCAGTGTCCATTTCTCTGGAGGTGGCCATTTTCTGGCCCCACTAATCAGCACTGAGAAGCCCCAGGCCAAACCAGAATCCAGGTGAGATCACACCCCCACCCATCAATAAACAGTCTGCCTAAACACCCCCCAGGCACACAGTCACCTCTAATCTCAAACAGAGACAGACCCCCACCCACCAGAGGTTTAAGAATCAGCCAAACCTACCAGTTCATCCCATCGGGAAGCCTACAGCAAGGCCACATACCAACTTCAGCCACAAGGGGGGCAGACACCAGAAGTAAGAGAGGCTACAATTATATTGTCTGCAAAAAGGACACCACACCAAAAATCTAAAAAAATGAAAAAAACAGAACTATAACTCAGATGAGAGAGAAAGAAAAAAAAACAGCAAAGTGATCAGGAGAGTATCAGCCCCCAGGAAAAAGACTTTAAAATGTTGATGCTGAAAATGATGCAAGACATTGGAAATAGACTGGAGGCAAAGATGGATAATTTACAGAAAACACTGAGCAGAGAAATATAAAATATAAAACTTAAACAAAAAGAGATGCAAAGTACAATAACTGAAATTAAAAAATTCATTAGAAGGAACCAACAGCAGAATACAGGAGGTGGAAGAACTAATAAGTGAGGTGGAGGACAGAATAGTGGAAATCACTGAGAAAAAAGATTGAAAAGAAATGAAGAGAGTCCCTGGGACAACTTTAAACACACCAATATCCATATTATAGGGATGCCAGAAGGAGAAGAGAGAGAGAAGGGGACAGAAAAAATATTCCAAGAGATAATAGCCAAAAACTTCCCTAACATGGGAAAGGAACCACTCTATCAAAACCAGGAAGTACAACAAGTACCATATGAAATAAACCCAAGGAGGAATACCTCAAGACACATATTAATCAAACTGACCAAAATTGAAGAAAAAGAGAAAATATTGAAAGCAGCTAGGGAAAAGAAACAAATAACATAAAAGGGAACCCAAATAAGGTTATTGGCAGATTTTTCAGCAGGAACTATGCATGCCAGAAGGGAGTGACATGATTTACTTAACATGATGAAAGGAAAAAATCTCCAACCAAGATTACTTTACCCAGCAAGGCTCTCATTCAGATTTGAAGGAGAAATAAAAACCTTCACAGATTAGCAAAAGCTAAGTGAATTCAGCAACACTAAACCAGCCTTACAGCAAATACTAAAGAACTTCTCTAGGCAGAAAAGAAAAGGCCACAGCCAGAAATAAAAATACAGTAAATGACAAGGCTCACCAGTAAAGACATATATAGAGTAAAGATATGAAATCATCCACGTGCAATTATGCTACCAAAATCAGAAATCATAAGAAGAGGAGGGTACAAATGCAGGACACTGGAGATGCACCTGCAATTAAGAGACCAACAACATAAAACAATCCTTTATATTTATAGACTCCTACATCAACACTTCAAGGCAACTGCAAACTAAAAATCTACAATTGATACACACACAAATAAGAAAAATCTACTCAAATACAATGCTAAAGATAGTCATCAAACCAGAAGAGGAGAGAACCAGAGAAGAAGGGAAGAAAAAGGAGTAACAAAAACAAATCCAAATCCAAAACAGTTAATAAAAAAGGCAATAAGAACATACATATCAATAATTACCTTATATTTTAATGGACTAAATGCCCCAAACCAAAAGACATAGACCAGCTGAATGGATACAAAAACAAGACCCATATATAGGCTTTCTTCAAGATAACCACTTCACTTCTAGGGACACATACAAATTGAAAGTGAGAAGACGGAAGAAAACAAACCATGCAAACAGGAATCAAAAGAAAGCTGGAGTAGCAATACCCATGTCAGACAAAATAGACTTTAAAATGAAGAATATTTTAAGAGATAAGGAAAGACACTACATAATGACTGAAGGATCAATCCAAGATAACTTTAAATATCTATGCACCTAACATAGGATCACCACAATATATAAGGCAACTGCTAAAAAACTTAAAAGGAGAAATCAATAATAACACAATAGTGGGGGACTTTAACACCCCACTTACAGCAATGAACAGATCATCCAGAAAGAAAATCCATAAGGAAACACAGGCCCTGAATGAAGCATTAGACCAGATGGACTTAATAGACATTATATTTATAGGACATTCCATCCAAAAGTAGCAGAATAAGCATTCTTCTCAAGTGCACATGGAACATTCTCTAAGATTGATCATATCCTGGGCTACAAATCAAGCCTCAGTAACTTTAAGAAAATTGAAATTTATTAAGCATCTTGTCCAACCACAATGCTATATGACTGGAAATCAACAAGAAAAAACCTGCAAAAAAACACAAACACGTGGAGACTAAACAACATGCTACTAAACAACCTATGGATCAATTAAGAAATCAAAGAGGAAATTAAAAAATACCTAGAAGCAAATGACAACTAAGATACAATACTCTAAAACCTATGGGATGCAGCAAAAGCAATTCTAAGAGCGAAGTTTATAGCAATACAAGCCCACCTCAGGAAACAAGAAAAAGCGCAAATAAATGAGCTGACTTTACATCTAAAGCAGCTCAAGAGAGAAGAAATTATGAAAAACTCACTTAAAATATCATATGCTCTTGGATGTAGAGGAAATAAAAAATATGAAAAAAATCTAACAATTACAGGACATAAAAATGTAACAAACTTGTGAATCATCAATCTAGAGATTTTACTTAACAGAGAGAGACAGTAATCAAATTAAAGTTTTTTCAAAGAATCATCTCAGTATTTCATCTCATTGCAACTGAGTTATAGCTAGACAAAATATTTTCTGAAAAGTTCCCATAACCACAGAAACTAAGATGCCCTTTAATAACACATATTTAGAATAATCTATAATTACTCTTTAAAATTTTCAAAATCACAATAGAATAAAAAAATAAAAAATAAAAATGTCAATACCTTGTACTATAGTCATTCAACTTTGTTTCCCTTCACCATAAGTTTATAGTACAAAAAAATAGGCCAGTCTTCCAAAGGACTCACCACATTCTAAGTTGAAATAAAAATAAATAGATTTATCCCAGGGTTACAATATGGCTCAATATTCACAAAACAATCCATGTAATACACCACATAAACAGACTGAAGGAAAAAATGATATGATCAACTTAAGAAATGCAATAAGAACTTTGGATAAAATTTATCATCCATTCATGTTAAAAATTCAACAAAGCAGGTAAAGAAGGAACATACCTTCACATAATAAAAGCTATACATTCAAACCCACAGATAACACTGTAGCAAAAAGCTGTAAGAATTTCCTTTAAGATCAGGAACAAGACAAGGATGCCCACATTCCCTACTTTTGTTCAACAGAGTATCAAAAATCCTAGCCATAACAATCATACAAGAAAAAGAAATAAAAGTAATCCAAGTTGGAAAGGAAGAAGTAACACTGTCACTGTGTGCAGGTGACATGATAATATACATATAAAATCCTAAAGATGCCACTAAAAAACTCTCAAAACTCATCAATGAATTTGGTAAAGTGGCAGGAAACAAAATTAATATATAGAAATCTGCTGCATTTACATATGCTAACTATAAACTATCAGAAAGAGAAATTAAGGAAACAATCTCATTTACAATTGCATCAAAAAGAATAAAATACCTAGGAATAAACCTTCCTAAGGAGGCAAAAGACCTGACTTGGAAAACTATAAGACACCGATAAAAGAAATTGACGATAACACAAACAGATGGAAAGATAGACTGTGCTCATAAATTAAAAGAATTCATGTTGTTTAAATGATCCTACTATCCCAAGGTAATCTACAGATTCAATGCAATTCAATGCCAAGAGCATTTTTCACAGAACTAGTATAAAGAATTCTAAAATTTGTATGGATACACAAAAGACCCCAAATGGCCAAAACTATCTTGAGGAAAAAGAACAGCAATGGAGGAAATATGCTCCATGATGCCAGAGTATACTAAATTATCAAAATAGTATGGTATGGCACAAAAAAAAAAAAGATACCTAAATCAATGGGACAGACTAGGAAGTCCAGAAATAAACCCACACAATTATGGTCAATTACTCTCTGACAAAAGAGGCAAGATATACAAGGGAGAAAAGATTCTCTTAGGGAAGTGGTATTGGGAAAGCTGAAAAGCTACATGTGAAAGAATGAATTTAGAACATTCTCTAAAACTATGTACAAAAATAAAATGAATTCAAAAAGGATTAAAAACTTAAATGTAAGATGGGAAAACAATAAAACTAGACTAAAATAAAGGCAGAACACCTTTTGATGTAAGTCATAGCAATATTTTTTGATCTGTCTCCTAAAGCAAAGGAAATAAAATCAGAAATAAACAAATGGGACCTAATTAAACTTAAAAGCTTTTGCTCAACAAAGAAAACAATTGACAAAATGAAAACAGATTGAATGGGAGAAAATATTTGTAAACAATATGACCAAAAAAGGGTTAATACCCAACATATATAAACATCTCATACAACTTAACATCAAAAAACAACTCAATTTAAAAAATGGGCAGAAGAACCCGAAAGATATATTTTGAAAGAAGACATCAGATGACCAAGAGGCACATGAAAAGATACTCAACATCAGGTGTTCTCTTGTGTCACAGCAGGGTAAGTATCCAGCGTTGCCACAGCTGTGGCACAGGTCACAACTGTGACATGGGCTCAAGCCCTGACCCAGGAACTTTCACATGCTGTAGATGCAGCAAAACAAAAAGATGCTCAACATCACTAATCATTAGGGAAATGCAAATCAAAATCACAATGAGATCACATCACACCTGTCAGAATGGCTATCATGAAAAAGAACATAAATAACAAATGTTGAAAAGAATACAGAGAAAAGGGAACCCTCTTACACTGCTGGTGGGGATGTAAATTGGTGCAGCCACTGTGGAAAACAGTATGGAAGTTTCTCAAAAACTACAAATAGAACTATGATCCAGCAATTCTAATCCTGGGTATATATCTGAAAAAACAAAAACCCTAATTTGAAAAGGTATATGCACCCCAATATTCATAGCAGGATTATTTACAATTGCCAAGATATGGAAGCAACCTAAGTGTCCACCAAAGCTGAATGTAAAAAGAAGATATGGTATATAATCAAGGGAATACTACTCTTCCATAAAAAAATGAAAATTTGCCATTTGCAGCAACATGGATGGACCTGGAGGATATTATGCTAAATGAAATAAGTCAGAGAAAGACAAAGGTGTATGACATTACATGTATGTAGAATGTAAAAAATAAAAATAATGAATATAGCAAAAAAGACTCAGAGATATAGAAAATATACTACTGGTTACCAGTGGGGATAGGGAAAAGGGGAGGGGTAAGATAAGGCTAGGAGATTAAGTACAAACTACTACGTATAAAATAAATAAGAGTCCTTCCTATAATGGCTAAGTGGGTTAAGAACCCAACAGAGTGTCAATCCCTGGTCTCACTCAGTGGGTTAAGGATCCAGTGTTGCCGCAAGCGGCAGCATAGGCTGCAGGTGTGGCTCTGATCCAGTGTTGCCATGGCTATGGCATAGGCCTGCAGCTGTGGGTCCAATTCAACATCTAGCCCAGGAACTTCCATATGCTACAGGTGCATCCATAAGAAGGAAATAAGGATAAAAAAGAAAAAAATAAGATACAAGAATATATTGTAAAACACAGGGAAATTATTTTATACTAATTATAAATTGAACATAACCTTTTAAAATTATGACTCAATCTATTGTACACCTGAAACATTTAATATTGTGTATCAACTCTATCTCAATTAAAAATAATAGAAACCAAAAGAAAAGAACAAATGAACAAACATAAAACAGAAAGAGTCATAGAGTCATAGATACAGAGAACAAAGAGAAGGGAAGGTATGGGGGGGATGGACAAGAGAAAAAGGTGAGGGAGATTAAGAAGCACAAAATTCCCAGTTACAAAATAAATGAGTCGTGAACATGAAATGTACAGTGTGGGAAATATAGTCAGTAATTATATAGTATCTTTGTATAATGACAGATACTAACTAGACTTATTGTAATGGTTATTTTGTAATGTATAGAATTATCTAATTACTATATTTTAATGCAAGAAGTAACATTGTCTTATAAGTCAATTATATTTCAAAACCACCCAAACAAACAAACTGTTAGAAAGAGAGATCATATTTCAGGTTACCAGAGGCAGAAGGTAGGGGAAGGGGGTATTGGGGAAGATGATCAAAAGGTACAAATTTCCAGTTATAAAATAAATAAGTACTAGGGATGGAAAGTACAACACATATTTAACACTGCTGTATATTATTTATGAAAGTGAAGAAAGTAAATCCTAAGAGTTCTTATCACAAGGAAAATGTTTCTTTTTTAAAATTTTATAACTATATGAGGTGATTGATGTTCACTAAAATGATTGTGGTAATCATTTTATGATGTGTGTGTCAGATCATCATGCTGTCCACTTTAGACTTATACAGTTCTGTATGTCTATTATCTCTCAATAAATTTAGAAGAAAAGGAAACTAAATAGGAATATTCCCTCAAGACCATCTCAGTATATTTTTCTTTATTATTACACAATTTTTAAAATATTTCATCCCACAGTTAAAGTTTTTACCAAGTAAATAAGTGTCCCTCTACAGGCAGTGAAGTGTAAAATATACTAGAAGATAGGAATGAAAACAGGAAAGAAATGCTTGTCTCAGAAGGAATCAAATGGAAAGAGAATAAAAGATACAATAAATTATAATAAGGAGAAAGAAAACACTCCGTAATTTTAGATGTGTGACTAAAACTCAAGGAATTTAAAGTAGATGAGAGAACTGCAAAAAAGAATGTCTTTTCCATGACATGTTACATGTAGAGAAAGTGCAGGTGGAGAGAATATTTACCTTCAACAGGGTTTAGTGTTAAAAAAATTATTTCAATTATAAATGTACTTCATTTCAAAAAATATATATCTTATATTTGAATGAAAATAGCACAGTTATTTTAAATTACTACTTTTTATTGCTAATTTTCCAAACTCCAGTCCATGTCTTAGGATTTCCTTTCATTTCCCTGTTCACAAATATACCTTCAAATACCTACCCTTCTCTAAAGTATGTACTTCAGAAATCCCTGGCTTCCAATTGCTAGATTAGGTAATACCTGAATACAGCTAAGAAGAAGGCCCTTATTCCAGTTCTATATGGATGACACCCTCTATTTTAAAAGAAATATCTTCATTCTTGGTATCAGATGAATCTTCAGGAACAGCATTTGGTTCTAAATGCTCTTCAGATTTGGGCTCATCTTCCAAAGCCAGTGATTCTAATGTTACCACTGGTACATCTGCTGCCTTGGGAGACTGATATTCAGTTGGCACATTCTCTACCAGAGCCTCATCTGCAGGGATTTGTTCAGATAGTGGAAGCTGACCTTTAGGATAGGTGTCTTCTACAGAGATTTGCGTAATAAAGGACTCCTCATCTAGTAAAGACTGTCCATCAACAGGGATCATTTCTGAGGTAATTTCTTCCTCTGGAGGAGGCTGAAGTTCAGCTAGACCTGCCTTGTCAGAGATCTCCTCAGGGGGTAGAGAATGAACTTCATATGGGGCCTCTTCTTCAGGGGCCTCCTCAGCTGGTAGAGGCTGAACTTCAGAGGAGGCCTCTTCTGCAAGAGCCTCCTCAGCTTGTCGAGGATGAACTTCAGCAGGGGCCTCCTCAGTTGGTGGAGGCTGGACTTCTTCTGGGGCCTCTTCAGCTGGTTCAGGCTGGACTTCTATGGAGGACTCTTCTGCAGGGGCCTCCTCAGCTGGTGAGGGCTGAACTTCTGTGGAGAACTCTTCTTTAAGGGCCTCCCCAGCTGTTAGAGGCTGAACTTTGATGGAGGCCTTTTCTGCAGGGGCCTCCTCTGCAGGGGCCTCCTCCTCAATTAGTAGAGCCTGAACTTCAGAGGATGCCTCTTCTGCAAGGGCCTCCTCAGCTGGTTGAGGATGAACTTCAGCAGAGTCTTCCTCAGTTGGTGGAGGCTGGGCTTCTTCTGGGGCTTCTTCAGCTGGTGCAGGCTGAATTTCTATGGAGAACTCCTCTTCAATGGCCTCCCCAGCTGGTGGAGGCTTAACTTTGACAGAGGATTCTTCTTCAAGGGCCTCCCCAGCTGGTGGAGGCTGAACTTTGACAGAGGATTCTTCTTCAGGGGCCTCCCCAGCTGGTGGAGGCTGCACTTCAGTGGAGACCTCTTCTGCAAGGGCCTCCTCAGCTGGTGGAAGCTGAACTTCTTCTTGGGACTCTTCTACAGGGGCCTCCTCATCTGGTAGAGGCTGAACTTCTGTGGAAGTCTCTTCTGCAAGAGTAGGCTTTACGTTATCAGGGGCATCATCTCCATGTGCCTCTTCATCTGGAGAAGGTTGTATTTCAATAGGAGCCTCCTCAGTTAGTGGAGGCTGAACTTCAGAAAGGACTTCTGCAGGAGTCTTCTCAGCTAGTGGAAGTTGCATCTCAGCAGAGATCTCTTCTGATGCAGGAGGCTTTACTTCAACTGGAACATCTTGCTCATCTTCTACATGCAGTGGAGCATCTTTTTTGGTCTGTTGAGTATCAGTTCTGCTGCCACTTTTCTGTCTAATTTTTTCATTACTATTCACTGCAGGTTGAGATTCAGGATGTTCACTAACAAATATCTTCCCTGAGGATTTGTGTTTCTGCGCACCTTCCTTTGACTCTGGCCAGCCAATAACCACTTTTGCTGATTCAGTAATATATGTCTGCTGTTCCTTGTCTGCTTTCTCTTTTTTAAAAATGTCCATCATTGTCCAGTCTCCAGTACAATTGGTCTGCTGAGATCTGTCTGTTTTGAGATGAAGTGAGTGTCTCCTTGGTGGAATTTCTACCTCCTGAACACTCTCCAGAAATTCAGGGGCTGCTTCATCAACAGCAGCTAGCTTTTCTTCAGGTGCCACTGTTCGACAAGATGATTTGATTTCATTTTTCTTTTCTGCAATAGCGTCTGTCTGCAGAGATTTATCAGTCATATTCTGCACATGCTTTCTCTGTGTCCAAGTTTGCTGAAGTTGAGCAGATAAACTACCAGATTCATAGTTGATTTTTCTTCCAGGAATACTACCAATACTAAGGGTAGCTTTGGGGGCAGATGACTGTGATATAGGCAAGTGTGTCTTTTTCTCTGTCACTTCAGTCTGTTGGGACTTATCTATCATTGGTTGGCTGGGCTGTCTTCTCTTTCGAATTTCTTGCCTCCCTGCTGAGACAGGCTGGTTAGATTCATCACTTTCCTTCATTTCTAAGACTAATAGACTTCAAATTTTTTAATCTTCAAGTAATTAATCATCAAGAATGACAAACGTACCAGGTGGTTAAGCCTTTACCTTCCTCATTAAGTGTTGTTCTGTTGAGCTACCTCAGAAAAAGGTAATTCATAAATCATTACATTCTGTACTATACTCTTGTTGGATCCCACCTTACTTAGTAAGAATCTTTCCTTCTCTAGTATGACTAAATCTAACTTCTAGAAGTTTCCCTAAAAGTCTATGACATCATAGCCAATTCTCCCTACAAAATTCCATCAGTGGAAAATACCCAGAACTTTTTAATATGGTAAACACTCATGGAGACTGGCTGCAAGTGAGATCTACTGTTTGAAATATAAAGTTTACAAAAGTGTTTGTCTAGCAGAGGAATAAAATGTAAACTCCAGTAATGCTGCTTTCTTACAGTTGGAGAACTTTTAATTCTGTTCATTTCATCCTACTATCAAAGAAAGTTATAATGCAAAATTCTGAATGCTACAGCCTATTTTCAATTGTTAGAGAAAACAACTGGTAACATGTGTGGTGATGCTCTATCAATATATGTTTATATAATATGAGGGAAAGTTGCTATTTTGAAAAACTTGAGTTCTGAGGTCCACACCCATTGGAGGTCCACACTTTCTTATGTCCTTATGCTCAGTAACTACAAGAGTCTACTAAAGCATGTATGCCTTTTCAAATAACTTAAGCTATTTTAATTTTCAACTATTTCAGAAAATAGTTCCACCCAAAGTTTGCCAAATAAAAGGATATTGAGTCTAAAAATGTGTCAAGTAAAATAAAGGCATTTTTGATACAGTCACTATATACTCTGTTGAACAACCACATAGGAATGAATTCCCAAAAGAAGATTAAAAACTTTAAATTAAAGCTTTGAAGGAGAGGAATCTGAGATAAGCAGGCTGAAAATGGCATTAAAACAGATTTAAAATATAAATAAAACTTTTATATACATCACACAAAAATTGTACTAGAAAGATGGAGATTGGTCAAAAGATGAGCAAAAACCACATTTTTTTAGTCTAAGGAAAGTTAAAAAAGAGAAAATAGACTTTAAAAATGTAGTCATAAGAGACAATGTAATAAACATATCTAAACAATCATTATGACTTTATTAACCTAGGACTATTTTAAAATTTTGTTGTGTCTCATTGTCCCCAGGAAATATAAAAGTGTTATTAAATAATTATCCTTGTTTGACATGCATTAGTCATAATCGTAGTTAGGTCATCTTAGCCAAAAAGTAAGCACTTTCCACATTCCTTGACCTAGCCGTTAAAGTATTATCTATATCTCTATGCAAGTCTTGGTGAATATTTGTTGGGTGTAATTGGAGGATTGTGTTTAGAAACCATGCTTCTTGTCCTACATCTCAACTAGCTCTGCTTTCATTTTTGTCCATTCTGCTCCACTATGATTTATCTTTCTAAGGTTTAATAAACTGAAGTAAAAGACTTGTCACTTTAAAAATTATTTATATAGGTTTTAATCATACCTGCTGTAGTTTAAAATTAGGTTGTTTACCAACTTCTTTGTAGTCTGGTGTTCCTCTCAATCGAATCTGTCAAACATTGTATGTATTTCATAATCAAGTTTCTGATATTTTATGTAGAATATTCAGTCTATTTGGGTCAATTCATAACAAGAAATAAATTTCAAAACTAAAATTGCCTTAATTGACTTAATACAATATTGTATATATTGAATTACTTTTGCTATTTCAACTTAAGATTCTACCAGATTTTCCACAGACATAAATTCAATTCCCAGTTCTATGTTATTTTTGTTTCCTTCTCCATGGAGTAATGAAGAACTCGATCTTTCTTAATTACACACCAAGCTATCATAGTAAATAACCTGTTCCAACTAGCTGATTCATAGTAGGAAATCGATATTCCTAAATGATCAATCAATTAAAAATTTACTTGATATTCCATATAGAATTATATGGGACTTCATGAAGCAGTTTCTCATCATATGTTTTAAGATCTCCAAATGCTCCTTTTGTCCTGCTGATATATTCCACCAAAAATTACATTATTCAGTCTACTGATCAATTTTGGGTTTGGTGTTTTAACCTTTCTTTAAGAAATTTCACACTATTTTAGCTCTCTCCCCTTCATTTGATTCACATCTGTTATGGGTTGAATTGTATATCCCAAAAAGATATGTTGATGTTCTAACCCATGAATGTGACCTTATTTGGATATAGGGTCTTTGCGAATATAATCAAGACGTTAAGATGGTGCCCTAAAAAGAGAAAAATTTGGACACAAAAAGTTATAGGAAAGATGCCCTTATGAAGATGGAGATAGAGATTAGAGTTATCCTGCCACAAAGCAACAAACATCTAGAACTACCAGAAATGAAGAGGCAATGAAGGGTCCTACTCTAGTGGCTTCAGAAGGACCATAACCCTGTCAACACCTGGATGTGGGGGCTTTAAGCCTCTAGAACTAGAATAAGTTTCTGATGCTTTAACCCAGTTTGTGATATTTTCTTATGTCAGCCCTAGGAAAAAAATGCAATGTTTTAGAGCCCCATGCTATATATCTGACTCCCTCAGTCTCTAGTATTTGTTCTTTATTTCTGAGTCAGGTTTGGTATTTAGTTTCATACAATCTTTGATATATTATTCCAAAAATAATAAAATCAGAGTGATTTGTTGAAAGGCCTCTATCTGACTATTTGCATTCAATCTCACCAAAAAAATTTGCTGACTGGAACTTAACTTTATTTTTAATTATAATGACTTTGAAAGCCATGATTTAGCGATAACAGAGATATTTCCAATCAATATAGACCAAATATCTGAACTGTGACCTATACTGCTTCATTCTAAACTGAGTAGATCAAATAAGATGAAGTCTGAAAACTATCCATTGGATATGACAACCACAAAGTCATTGGTAATTTGAGTAAGAGTAATTTCAACGGAAAGTGGGGAATAGAAGGGATAAAAATCTAACATTTTTGTGAATTAAAAATAAATAAAATAAAATTGTAGCAAAAAAATAAGTATAAAATATTACATAAAGAACTATACTTAATATACTAAAAGATCTTAGAAAATCAATATAAAAACACAATAGAAAAAAATTTTAAGAACATGAATAAAAAATGTATAAAGGAAAAATAACTAACCAATATATAAAAAGATCATCTTCACTTCTAAAATTAAAATTAAGAGTTCCTATCATGGCTCAGTGGAAACAAACCCAAACAGTATCCATGAATATATGGATTCAATCCCTGGCTCTGCTCAATGGATTAAAGATTCAGTGTTGCCATAAGCTTTGATATAGGTCACCGATACAGCTCAGATCTGGCATTGCTATGGCTGTGGTGTAGGTTGGCAACTGCAGCTCCAGTTTTACCCCTAGCCTGGGAATTTCCATATGCCACAGGTGCAGCCATAAATAAATAAAATTAAAATAATATCAATGTAAAATTAGCACATATTTATTTTAAAGATAATATCACTCCATAGACACACATACAAACACACATGCCCCAAAAAGTGAGAGTATTATTAAAAGGATGGTGTCCTACATCACTGACAGGACTTTAAAATTGATATAATCTTTATTCTAGAGAATTTGAATGTAAACATCAAAAGTTTCTAAAATATGCATGCCATTTGCCAACAACTCTACTTTCAAGAAAATTAATTTTAGAAATAGTCATTCCCTCAATAAATATTTACTGAATACCTTTCTATTCCAGGGACAGTTGCTACACATTGGGAAAACAACATAATACAAAAAGACATCCTTCCCTGTCCTTATGAATCTCACAGTCTAGTAGGAGAAACTAAATAATAAGTATAAAAATTGTAAAAATAGTGTTAATTAATGAAGAGGGAATATAATTTACCTATAGTAATAGGACCAGAAGGGTTTTATAGGAGAGACAATCTAATTGAGAAATCATCAAAAGGAGTAACATTAGAAAGAAAATGCCATGTTCTAGGAACCGTAACAAATCTTCTGTAGCAGAAGGAAAGGCCAAGCAAGCAAAGGAAAGCATTCATGAGATATAGTTGAAGAAGTAGATAGCAGCCTTATGATACACTGACAGAGACTCTATGAAGTGTTATTACTTTGGGTATAGCAATTGTAAACATTTATGCACCTAATATCAGAGCATCCAAATATACAAAACAAATATTAAGAGAGCTGAAAGGATAAGTATACAACAATACAGCCATAGTAGGGGACTTGCTTATATCACTTTCATTAATGGGTGGATAATCCAGATAGAAAATTATTAAAAAAATTTGATTTGAACTACGCTTTAATCAATGACCTAACAGACATATAAAAACATTCCTTCCAACAGTAGCAAAATAAATGTTCTCCTCAAACATACTTGGAATATACTCCAGGATAGATCACATATTGTCTAATAAAACAAGTCTAAACATGTGTAAGAGGGGCAGGATCAAGATGGCAGAGGAGTAGGACATGGAGCTCACTTCCTCCTACAAAAACATCAAAAAATACATCTACCAAGTGCAACAGTTCACACAGAACATCTATAGAATGGTAACAGAAGACCTCAGATTTCAGAAAAGACAAGAAAATCTCCACAAAACCAGGTAGGAAAAAAAGACAAATAACAAAAAAGATATATATAGAGAGAAAGGTTTCAGGACTGGGCTTACACCCCAGGGAGTGAGCTGTGAGGGAGAAAAGGTTCCCACAGACCGGGAATTCCCATGGCTGGGACATGAGCCTGTATGGTGGGGAAGTCTCCAAGTCTAGAATGAGAGTGTAGCAACCAGTTTGATGGAGGCCAAATGGAGAGCAACCAGCACAGAAGTTCAGCACTGCTGTCCTGTGCTCCCCACCTAAGACACTCATCCATCAGTGTGGGTGGGGTCCGGGAGCTGAAGATCAGGCTTCAGAAGTCAGACCCAGGCTTCAGAAGTCAGACTAGGGTTGGCTACAGGCAGATAGAATGAATAGGTTGGACTGTGATAATAGAGGGTGTACTTGAAATAAACCTGGTTCTTCCAGAGAGGAAAGGTGCTATTGTTGGGGGCATGAGAGGAGAAGGGCAGGACTTCTATAAGAGCTTCTTCCACTGTGAGAATTCTCAGGCAATAGGACACCACCTACAAGAGGTATGGGGCATATGCTAGCCTCCACCACCACTGTAGGCTCCAGAGGTGGAAGGCTGCTAGGATATATGCTTACAGATGCTGAGCCCTGCCACCACTGTCCTGAGAGTATGCCAGTCACAGTCACCCCTGAAAAACCTGTAAGCAAGCACCAGGCCCTGAACCCTGCTTGGGAATGTGCCAACATCAGTGGTCCCTATGGGATCTGCAAGCAGGTGCCAAGCCCTGCCCCCTATGTCCAGAGAGAACAGTGAGCCCGAGACACCCCTGTGAAATCTGCAGGTGGGCATTTGGTCCTGCCCTTGCTGTCCCAGGAGTGTACTGAGGCCCTTAAACACCTGAAAAACATACAGGCAGGTGGTGGGAACTTCTCCTGCTGTCTTGGGAATGTGTGAGCCCCAGCTAGCCCTGCAAAACCTGTGGTGCTGAGCTCTGCCCTCAGTGTCCCTGAGTTGCAGAAGTAGGTAGCTGACTCTGCAGATATGCAAGTGGGTTCCATGCCCTGCCCAACTCTCTGGGGAGTGGGTGGGCCCCAGCTATACCTTTGAGTCCTGTGAATAGGTTATCAAGCCCTATCCCCACTGTCCCAGGATGCCAGGAGGGTACAAGGGCTGCCACAACTGCATATCCCATTTCAAGGAGATAACAGAAAGCACACACTGAGGAAAGAGGCAGTAAGCATCCAAACAAAAAGCAACTCCTCAGTTCAGGACAAGACAGTGGAGTAGAAAGACATGAGCTCATCTCCTCTCACAAAAACACCAAAATCACAACTAACTGCTGAACAACCATAATCAACAACAACAAAAAACTGGAATCCATCAGGAAAGACATTTTTCATTCAAGGACAAAGAAGAGTCCGCAATGAGATGGGGGGGCGGCTTTTGCAACATAACCAATCCCACGGCTGCCAGATGGACATCCCACAAACTGGAAAATAATTATATTGCAGAGGTTCTGCCACAGGAGTAAGAGTTCTGAGCTGATGTTAGGCTCCTCATCCTGAGGGTCTGGCAGTGGGAAAAGAAACTCCCAGAACATTTCGCTTTGAAGACCAGTGAGGCCTGAGTACAGAAGCTATACAGAACTAGGAGAAACAAAGACTCTAATCTTGGAGGATGCACACAGGGTTTCATGGGCATTAGGACCCAGCACAAACAAGTACCTCCATGGGAGCTTAGGGTATTGAAGAGTCTTTTGTGGGGCAGTAGAAGTCAAGTGAGGCTCACTAGAGGAGCAAGAACGATGGTGACAGAGGCCCCAGGGAATAATGTTTGGGATGAGCTCTACCAGAGGTCTCCATTTTGGCACCAAGACCTGGCCCTATGCAACAGCCTACAGGCTCCAGTCCTAGAACACCTCAGGCCAAACAACCAGAAGGATAGAAACACAGCCCCAACCATCAGTAGAGAAGCTGTCTAAAGCTGTACTGAGCTTGCAGCCACCTCTAAACTTTTGACACAGTCCTGCTCACCAAAACGAGCTCTATCCACCAGTGAGCAGGAAGCAGTCCCTCCCACCAGGAAGCCTGAACAAGCCCCTCAGTCAATCTCACCCACAGAGGGCAGACACCAGAAGCAAATGTAAGCAAGAAACTGCAGCCTGTGAAGGAGATCACAAATACAGAAAGTTAGACAAAATGAGATGGCAAAGAAATATCTTTCTGATGAAGGAACAAGATAAAAACCCACAAGAACAATTATGTGGAGATAGGCAATCTACCTGAAAAAGAATTCAGAGTAATAATAGTAAAGATGATCCAAGATCTCAGAAAAAGAGTGGAGGCACAGACCAAAAAATTACAAGAAATGTTTAACAAAAAGCTAGAAGGCTTAAAAACAACAAACAGAGATGAACAATAAAATAAATGAAATTAAAAATACACCAGAAGGAATCAAAAGCAGAACAAATGAGGCAGAAGAACAAATAAGTGACCTGGAAGACAGTGTGATGGAAATCACTGCCATGGAATAGAATAAAAACAAAAATGAGAAAGATAAAAGACAATCTCAGAGATCTATGAGAAAATATTAAATAGACCACATTGGAGTTCCCATTGTGGCACAGTGGAAACAAATCTGACTAGTATCCATGGAGATGCAGATTCAATCTCTGGCCTCGCTCAGTGGGTTAAGGATCTGGCGTTGCCATGAGCTATGGTGTAGGTCACAGATACGGCTCAGATCTGGCATTACTGTGGCTGTGGTGTAGGCTGGTGGCCGCAGCTCTGATTCGACCCCTAACCTGAGAACTTCCATATGCCTTGGGTGCAGCCCTAAAAAAAAAAAAAAGCAAGCAAATAAATAAATAAATAAACAAACACACCACATTTGCATTATAGGGGTCCCAGAAGAAAAAGAGAGAGGGCCTGAGAAAATGTTTCAAGAGATTATTGCTGAAAACCACCCTGACATAGGGAATGAAATACTCACTCAAGCCCAAGAAGCAACCCAAGGAGAAACACAGAGATACATATTAATCAAACTGACAAAAATTAAAGACAAAGAAAAAATATTAAAAGCAACAAGGGAAAGGTAGCATATAACATATAAGAGACTTGCCATAAACTTACCAACTGATTTTTTAGAAGAAACTTTGCCGGCCAGAATGGAGTGAAAAATATATTTAAAGTGATGAAAGAGAAAAATATACAATCCAGAATATTTTATGAAACAAGGCTCTCATTCAGATTCAACAGAGAAATCAAAAACTTTACAGATAAGCAAAAGCTAAAAAAATTCAGCAGCACCAAACCAGCTTTATATATAACAAATGCTAAAGGAATTTCTCTAGGTGAAAAAGAAAAGGCCACAACTAGAAACAAGAAAATTATGGATAGGAAAACTCAACAGTAAAGGCAACCATAAGATAAAGACAGGAAATTATCAACACACAAATATGATATAAAAACCAGTAATCCTGAGAAGAGGAAAGTATAAATGCAGGGTATTGGAAATGCATTTGAAATTAAGAAAACAGCAATTTAGAACAATCTTGTATATATACAAGATTATAGTCTGTTATTTCAAAACTTCATAGGAACCACAAACATAAAACAATAGATACACACACACAAAAAGAAAAACAATCCAATCACAATACTAGAGGCAGTAACCAAATCACAAAAAGTGAGAAAAGAGGAAGGTAAGACGAAAGACCTACAAAATTAAGTCCAAAACAATTAACAAAATGGCAATAAGAACATTCATATCAGTAATTGCCTTAAATATAAATGGATTAAATGTGCTAAGCAAAAGACACAGACAGGCTGAATGGTTAAAAAACAAGAGCAATATATATGCTGTCTACAAGAGACCTACTTCAGATCTAGGGACACACACAGACTGAAAGGGAGGGGATGGAAGAAGATATTCCAGGCAAATGTAAATAAAAACAAAGTTGGAGTATCAATACACATATCAGACAAAATAGATTTTCAAGTAAAGAGTGCTATGACAAAGAAGGACACCACATAATGCTCAAGGAATCAATCCAAGAAGATATAACAAATATAAACATATATTCACTTAATATAGAAGCATCTCAATATATAAGGCAAATGTTAACAGCCATAAACGGATAAATTGACAGTAACACCAGTTGACAGTAGACTTTAACATACCACTTTCATCAGTGGACAAATCATTCAGACAGAAGATAAATAAGGAAACACAGAACTTAAATGAAACATTATAACAGATAGACTTGATATTTATAGAATATTCCATCTGAAAACACCAGAATATGCATTCTTCTCAAGTGCACATGAAACATTCTTCAGGATGGATCACATATTGGACATGAATCAAGATTCAGTAAGTTTAAGAAAATTGAAGTTGTATCAACCAAGCATCTTATCTGACCACACACACCTATGAGATTAGCAGTCAACTACTAGGGGAAAAAAAAAGAAAAAAAAACTGTAAAAAGCACAAACACATAGAGGATTAAAAGAAAAAAAAACTGCTAATCAACCAATGGATCACTAAAGAAATCAAAAGGCAAATCAAAAAAATGCTTAGAGACAGGAGTTCCCATTGTGGCTCAGCACGTTATGAACCCTGCTAGTATCCATGAGGATGTAGGTTTGATCCCTGGCCTTGCTCAGTGGGTTAAGCTGTGGTGTAGGTCACAGACATGGCTCAGATCCTGTGTTACTGTGAGTGTGGTGTAGGCTGGCAGGTGCAGCTCTAATTTGACCCATAACTTAGGAATTTCCATATGCAGCAGGTGTGGCCCTGAAAAGAAAGGGAAAAGGAAAAGGAAAGGGAGGGAAGGAAAGGGAAGGGAAGGGAAGGGAAGGGAAGGGAAGGGAAGGGAAGGGAAGGGAGGGGAAGGGAAAGGAAAGGAAAGGAAAGGAAAGGAAAGGAAAGGAAAGGAAAGGAAAGGAAAGGAAAGGAAAGGAAAGGAAAGGAAAGGAAAGGAAAGGAAAGGAAATTACCCAGTCCTTTGTTTCAATGGATTTAGGTTCAGATAATATTTTGGTCTCTCACCTCTATTCCAACAGCCTCGAATAGTCTTCCTTACCTGTTTAACATTGTTTAGTACAATATTTTGCCTTGACAGAGTAAAAGAATAGATTTTACATGGAAAGTTCATATGGATAGTACCCAAACACATCAATCTGTAAAGCACTGTGAGATATTTTGTCCACAATATTCTCAACATATTTTAGATTTAAAAGTTCATTACAATGTCCATTATAAATGAAGACTGCAACACATTATTCTGGTAACCTTTGTTTAATCATTGACTATTGAACTATATTTGCCCTAATCATCTTTCTATTAAGTGTTTATGGTAAAAAAGACATATGGTATACAAGGCAGGGTTTGATTTTTTAAGATATCATTTTTGTCATTATTACTTTACTAGAGGATATACCTAGCAACCGTAAATGCAAATAATTAGCTCCGGGTAGAAGGATAACAGTTTTTCTGTGGACGTTTTTGCAGTCCTTCACTTTACTTTTATAACAGGATGCCAATCAAGACATATTTTTATATAGATACATAGAAAAAAATATTAATCCAATAAAGCAATTTCCAGAATATATCAAGTTAGTACTTAGAATAATTCCTAAAATTCTATAAATGAGAAACAATGTTCATGCTAACTATTCTAACGTTCAGAAATATTTATGCCTTCTGAATCTTCAAATTTTAAATTACAGAGAATTCTGATGTCTTCTGTTTGTCACTCTAGATCTTCTCCTCACTCTTTTCCACCTTGGACTGTATCCCAGGAGCCTGTCCCAAATGCACTGCAACAATGAGTGGTAACCTTGTTCTTTTAATTTGGTTGGATTACATAAATGGAGTACACTTGGGCAGAAGTTCTGAGGAAGATGGGAGGTTCTCCCAGTTCCTTCACTGAAGAGTTGCTTTGAGCTGACTGATTCTCTCTGCCAAAGATCACAGGTCCTATGAGACCCTTCGCTTCATAAACCTCTCCACTATCCTCTCTTGCTTGCTCGCTCGCTCTCTCTCTCTCTCTCTCTCTCCCTCCTCTCATTGTCTGTCTCTCTCAGCCTCTCTTTCTTTCTCTTCACTAAACTTTCCTCCTGCCCCTTTCAGCTTAGGTATAGTAATGTTACTAGTTCAGGGGACTGTACTATCCTTTATGATTTACCTTACACTCTGCCCAAACTTTTATAATTAGTCCCCTTATTAAGCTCCCCTGAAATTCCTGGGAGTAATGGTATATATGTCACATAAATTTGGGGATTTGCAGATGTTATTACATCATTAACTTTGAAATTATTATATCATATATGGTTTAAATTATAAATCCCAGATGGTAAGAATATTCAGTTACCAAAACACTCCTTTCTATAAATACTTCAGGTAAATTGCAGTTTTTTTATTATTATACCCAAGTTTAGTTAGAGAAATAAAGGAGTTGAGAAAGCAGCTTACTTCAATTCTTTTTAATCCATCCACATAGGAAAATCAAATTGTGTCAATTTTATTAACAATCAAGCTCTTAGCCAGACAGAGAAAGACAAATATAAGATACTGTTTATATGTGGAATCAAAAAAAAAGATTAAAAATTAATTTATATACAAAACAGAAATAGGCCCCACAGACACAGACAACAAACTTATAGTTACCAAAGGGGAAAGGAGGGGAGGGATAAATCGTGAGTTTGGTATTAATAGATACTCACTAATATATATATAGCACAGAAAACCAACAGGGACCTACAGCGTGCCACAGGGAACCATACTCAATATTTTGTAATTACCTATAAGGGAAAACAATCTGAAAAAAAAATAGATACATATGGAAATATAACTGAATCACTTCCCTGCATATTTGAAACGAATACATCATTGTAAATCAACTCTATTTCAATTTTTAGAAGAAAAAGAAAGACTAAAAAATAAAGCAATAGGAGGTACCACTGTGGTGCAGTGGGTTAAAAATCCAACAGCAGCATCTTTGGTCACTGCAGAGGTGCAGGTGCAAGTCTGATCTCCAGCCCAGTGCTGTGGATTAAAGGAACCAGCTTTGTCGCAGCTGCAGTTTGAATTCAATCCCTAGTCCAGGAACTTCCATATGCCACAAGTGGAGCCATATTAATTAATTAACTAATACAATTACCTTCTTAAAGTTAATTAATTAATTAAAATAATTTTTAAAACAATCAAGCTCTTAATAAATAAGTACATTACAGTGGTCAGAGGGAAGGATTTTAGTGACAACAGTCATCTCCCTTATTCCCTTCCCTAGTCCTACCATAACAATCCAGGAATTATCTTTTGGGATGGATACAATTTAGCAATGGATTGGAGAGTAGTAATTCCTTTTGGGCTATCTACATAGTTGCTACTGGGCTCCAGGTTAATCTCTTTTACAAAAGATATGCATTGTGTAGAAAATGTAGGATGCACACCCACTATTCCCACTTTGCAACCAAGCAGGTCTCAACTTCCTATACAGTAATTTCCTCACCTGAAGCAGGTTCTGCTCCTTGATCCATCCCCAAAAGTTACTACATCAGAATAGGAATTTAACAGGAATCAAATTAATTCTTTAATTTCAAACTTTAAAAATACATCTTTTTGTTTAAAGATTTTTTTCTAACACAAAGGACTTCCTTGTAGGCATCAATTAGTGGTCAATATAAGGTCTTAATACTCCTTTTTTTTTTATCTAAAGATCTACAATTTGTATCCATATTTAATATATGTTGTCTTTTGGTATTCTCCTGAGATAGTTAACAACAAAGAAAACTTAACATAATTCCATAGGTAGATTTAAAACCCAATATATAAGAATTTCTAGTTGCATCCACGATGCTGTACATGACATTATTTTGTTCTTTTTATGGCTGAGTAGTATTCCATTGTATATATGTACCAAATCTTCTTAATCCATTCATCTGCTGATGGACATTTAGGTTTTTTCCATGTCTTAGCTACTATGAATAGTGCTGCAAATGAACATGGAGTACATGTATCTTTTTGAATTAAGAATTTTATCTGGATATATTCCCAGGAGTGGGATTGCTGGAGCATATGGCAGTTTTGGGGGGTGTGTTTGTTTGTTTGTTTGTCTTTTTAGGGATGCACCCATGGCATATCAAGGTTCCCAGCCTAGGGGTCTAATCAGAGCTGTTGCTAATAGCCTATGCTACAGCCACAGCAATGCAGGATCCAAGCTGTGTCTGCAACCTATACCACAGCTCATGGCAACACTGGATCCTTAACCCATTGAGCAAGGCCAGGGATCAAACCTGTATCCTCATGGATTCTGGTCAGATTTGTTTCTACTGAGCGGTGATGGGAACTCTGGTCATTTTATATTTAATCTTCTGAGGAAATTCCATACTGTTTTACATAGTACAATATTTTAAATAAACTATAATTTTTAATGATAAAAATTAAAAATAAAAGGCATCCCCATGCCCCCCAAAACACCAACATATATAAAACCATATGACAAAATGAAATATAATAAAGCATTGCTATCTCTCCAGATTTCTCTAAATCTTCAAATATCACCTCTCCAAATAAAGAGCATGTAAGAGTTAATCAAATCCTATTAGTGAAAATTTTCATACCCATGTGGGTAACTTATTAGGCTCCTCTAACTGCACTCACTCCTTAAAAAATTGGTATATGAGCCTGTTTAAAGGATTGTTTCATGTATAACAACTTTAACAAACCTTCTGAATAAAAATTTCTATTTAGTCAATCACTACTCTTTAAAACTTTTTATTTAACGTTATAACATTAAAATAGAGCATCATTTTGAAAGAAATATGAAAAAGTACACATAAATTCTACTTTGACATATTCTAATTATATGGAGGCAGAAATGCTCAAGCAGAAACCATTAAAAATGTAAATTAAGCAATTTGAAAGGCTATTAAAAATTCTTTAATAGAAAAGGAAGACCAAAGATTTTTAACATGCCAAGGGAAAAAAAATTCTTAGAAATATCCTCCAGGTACAAATTATGAACTTGCTGAGAAAGAATTTTAAAAGGATATAAGTATCCCTTCTATCCATTCTGACTTTGGATCATGGATGATGTAGATCATTTCCATAAACATACCCACCAGAAGGTTCTAGTAAAAAAACTATGAATTGAATTCTGCTTGTGAAATTTTGGCTGGCTTGTCCAGAATAAACCCACCTGCTTGTCTCTGTGCCCTACAAAGCCTTCACTTGAAGAGAAGGTGAAAGCGGTCCAGCTTAGACCACAGGTTTTGCTAGAGGGTAGAGGGATCTAGCTGTCTTTTGCCCAAACTATACCTGATCCTCAAGACTCAAGTACTCCTTGATTATTTTGCCCACAGGAAAAGCTGCTCCCAGATAACTTTCAGAATTGTTGCTTCAAATAATCCGATGATGTCAAGTAGGTTTAAAAAAAAAATCCCCATATTGGCTGTCCCTGAAAGTATATGTCCTAATGAACAACAGAAGCATCACTAGAGCAGGTGAGAAAAAAATGTATCCTCATGGAATGAAGACATTTGAAACAACCCTGTTTAAAGGGTTTAGTTTATAAAGAACTAAAATTCTAATCCAACTGAACAACATTATTCCTTGTATTGGACATGATCAGCTCTTGCTGAAAGGTCAAAACTCTCTGTGGACAGCCCAGGCTACTCTGCACACAAATGGTGCATATCACATTGACTCCGGAGAGTCATTCTAAAAATATGACTTGTAAGCTCTAGCATTACAAGGTGTTAAAACCCATGCACTGTTTTCTGATGCTAACATTGTTCCTAAGTTCTTGGCACCGGGAGTCACACTGGAAACCACCTGGCAGTAAAAGGCAGGCTGAGGAAATGGGATCCATACTCCCTGGATTTTGACATGAGATGTCACTGTATCACATTCAGTACATGGCTAGATCACTGCAACTAGGCAGGAAGCCCACAGAGCTCACAGAAAATTCTGATGATACATTTAGTAAAACTGGAAAGCACCCTCATCCCAACTCTAAATATGTCTTCCACCTCAGTCGTGCAAATGGCTACACCACTACCTTCCTGTGTTGTGTTCTATTGTTTTCAAAGAGCTGTGTAAATCAGTTCTTTCCAATGGCAGCTTTAGAATGATTGCCAAGTCAATTAAGAGATATCAAACCAAAACAAGCTCTATCTGTAGCAGAGATTTCAAGTAGGTATTAACTGAAATCAAGTATTTTGATGCACCCTGAATACTGATGTTGCATCAAATAAGATAAAATAGAAACTTTTAAATTTCTAAAAATGGGATTGTATTCTGATTAAGTCAGAAAATATACACATGCATCTATGGTGGTTTGTTTCTACAATTTATATTCAGGTGCCTGTAACCACACAGGCGCTTCCCTAACTTTGCTGATGAATGTTTCTTTAAAAAGAGGCAAGGCCATTTCATAATAAGAAATGCAATCTAACATGCAAATATCCTTCAGAAAAGAAAAACATTGCTTTAATTTTACAATAAATTTATAAATGGGATTTTTAGCAGTTTTCCTTTTTCTTTTTTTTAAGAACAGACTTGGTTAGTGGATAGAAGAAAATATGTAAGCCTTAAATATCTTTAAAAGGAGGGAAATAGATGACCCAAGATAAAAAGGAATAGAGGATACTGAAAATAAACTACCTATTTCACAAATTTTTAAAGGTTTAATCTCATCATAGAAAATTATTCAAACATAACGCTCACACTGAAGCCTCTAATAATCTGTTTATATATGTCAATAAAAATACTGAACCAAAAATGTGAGTTTCTATCATAGAACAATAAAAAGAATGGACACTGGTGTAAAAAAAAATAATTGTGAGATCAATTACATTTTTGTCAGAGAGCAATTTCCTAGTTTAAGCAAATATGCTCAACAATATTAAGTTGCATGATTAATAAGACTGCCAATTTTTCTGAGTGGTCTGGAAATAAATGTTTAAACTTCATATTAAGCCAGGTAAATATTAGTGACATCAGGAACACCTGAACTATAAGAATGCCAACATACCTTATAAGTGACAAAAGAGAAACTTCAAAGATATAGGGCGATCTCATGTGAGATAAAGATTGGAGATGGAGAGAGAACAAGATGAACCTCAGTGAAAAATTCTGTAGGTAACTAACAGTTTCCTCCTCCAACATAAAAGTGGTCTATATATACAGTAGTCATCATTTGCTTAAATTACCCAGATTGCTTGCTTGCTTGTTTGTTTTAATTTAATGAAGTATTTGAAGAACTTTAGATGGTACTGAAAAATAATCTCTCTATTCATGGCCTACTATGTGCCAGGCTCTGTGCTAAGCACTTCAAAAGCCATATTTATTTAATAAATATTTATTGAGTGTGGTAAGCAGAATAATGGCCTCCCAACAATGTTCACATCCTAATATCCGGAACCTGTGGATGAAATAGCTTATCTGGTAAAAGAGAGTTAAGGTTGCAAATGGAATCAAGGTTTTTAACCAGCTGACCTTGAGACAGGAAGATTATCCTAGATTATTGATGAGCCAAATATAATTACAAGGGTCCTTATAAGTGAAAAAGGGAAGTGGAAAGGTAAGAGATTTGAAGATGTTACACTGTTGGCTTTCAAGTGGAAAAAGGAGCTACAAGCCAAGGAATGTAGGTGGCCTCCGGAAACTAGAAAATGCACAGAAATCAATTCTCCCCTACAGCCTCTAGAAACAATACAGCCTTGCTGACACCTTAATTTTAGCCTAGTAAGACCCATTTCAGACTTCTGAATTCCAGGACTATAAGAGAATGCATTTGTATTGTTTAAGCCACTAAGTTTGTGGTTATTTGTCAGAGCATCAGTAAAAAAGTAATATACGGGAGTTCCCATCATGGCTCAGTGGTTAACGAAACCTACTAGCATCCATGAGGATGTGGGTTTGATCCCTGGCCTTGCTCAGTGGGTTAAGGATCCAGTGTTGCCATGAGCTGTGCTATAGGTCGAAGACACAGCTCAGATCCCATGTTGCTATGGCTGTGGCCAGCAGCTACAGCTCCTATTCAACACCTAACCTGGGAAACTCCATATGCCATGAGTGTGACCCTAAAAGGGCAAAAGACAAAAATAAATAAATAAATAAATAAATAAAATAGAGTGCTCCTTTATTTCATGTATCCTCATAAAATTTTATGAATTAATTATTATTGATGCTTTTTCATGGATGAAAAAACTGAGTCTTAGTTTATGCAATTTGCCCAAAATTACACAACTAGTAGGTACCTGAACCAGGATTCAAAACTATTCTGGTTCTAAAGACTACCCATTTAATTACTACATTATAATTCTTCTTTCGTGGGTTTATATTACTGTAAACTCAACAATCCAAATCCCCACCATGTACTTCTTTCAAAAGAAAATTCTATCACTAGCATCTTAATCTGTATCAACATATGAAGCAGGTGGTGCAGACCATTGCCCTTCCAACTCAGAATGAATGAGAGAAGATGCTATAAAACAGGACAGTGACTAAAAGCAGGAGCAAGACCAGGAGTTTTGCACATGTAGTTGTGAGCAATGAAGCAAGGAGTCATTCTGACAGCTGCAGATGACAAGCAGATTGGCTGCTGCAGCATGTCAAACTCCATGAATGACAACAGAGCTTTCAGTAATGGTTCCTTACTGGTACAGCCCACTGACACCATCTTTCAATGTTGAAAGACTTAAACATTCTCATTTCCAGTGACTTGTGGGACAGAGACAATTCAACATTTGGACTGACCTGAGAGATCTCTCAACTAACAAACATTGAAGTGTACCATAATTTTACTATTAGTTATTGAAAGTATGATCTTTTTTTCTCCTAATTTTTATTAGTTTTCATGGAAATATCCATTGACTAATACTTGATATTCTATGTAAATCCACTCAGATGTCCCTACTCCAAGTTTCTAGGTTTCACTTCTTCCCAGTCAATTCCCTTTCATATAAGAAATACAATTTGTATTGTATTTCTGCAACTGGCACAATGAAATTTTGTGCCTGATTTTCAATAAGCCGTAAGTAATACAAGATTCTTTAAAGATCTCTGGTTTTCTGATAATGACGTTGGCTAAGAGTTTAGAGAGCTGAGCTTAAATTTCTTCCATGAGTATTCCTGTGCATTCAAAGGAAGATTTGCCACAATGCTTTTAGTTATCATTATTGCCATCCTTGTCAGAAGCTTACCAATGCACTTGACTCTCAGGCACTCAACACTATAAATAGCAGCAGAAAACTGAATTAACCTTATAGCACTGCATACATGGATTACCAACATTCCATTACATAATGGCATAGAACTCAGCACTGCATTTAGGCTCAAGTACAGCCAGTAGGCTCAGGAAATAGAACTTCTGAAGTTCTATTTCCTGAGCCTACTCCTAGTATCAATTTTGTATTAATCAGGAAGCAGTTCTGAAACAGAAACAATACCAGTTATTGGAATAGAGAGAATCTAATATAAAACATATTAGCCATGTACTGGAAAATTAAAAATACAAAAATGGAATACCAAGGAGTCATGGAAACAGTTACCAAAAGGACCACCCTAACAGCTATGGGGATAAAGGGAGGAGGTTATAGTGAGTAAAACTTTGGTGCCTGGAAGAAGGACCCACGGACCTGAAACTCAGATCTGTGAAGACGGGTCACCGCTCAACTGGTGCTGGGCATCTCTGAATGGTCATGATGGGGCTGGTTCTGCAAGCATTAGAAAGACTGCAATCTGGGAGTTCTCTTCGTGGCTCAGAGGTTAACGAATCTGACTAGGACTCATGAGGTTGCAGATTCAATTTCTGGACTTGCTCAGTGGGTTAAAGAATCCCACGTCGCATGAGCTGTGGTGTAGGTCTCAGACACAGCTCGGATTCCACGTTGCTGTGGTGTAGGCTGGCAGCTACAGCTCTGATTAGATCCCTAGACTAGAAATCTCCTTATGTCATGCATGTGGCCACAGAAAAGACAGACAGACAGACAGACTGTAATCTGGAATCAACTGCAGCTACAGGAAGGAACCGCTACTGCTGACATAAAGAAGTTTTGCTGGAAAGATACTGAAAGGAGCAGGCAACAGACACGGAGGAGTGAGTCTCTCCTCACTCCCCATCATTGCAAGCTCCCTCTAGTGCCCCCTATTGGCAGATTCTAACACAGAGCCAGCTAGGCTGAAAAGCAGGAAAGTGGCTAACAGTGCCCAGCTCCACTTGAGAAGCAGTTGCTAAATAAACAGCACAGGCTATAATGTTCATTCATTTATTCACTAAACAGTTCTGAAATACTGACTCTATTCTGGGCACCTGGAAGCACTGAACAGAAGAATAAAGTCCGTGTTTCATGGAGCTGATAGGGGAGATAGATAATAAGCAACTGGGTAAATATTTATTATTTTAGGTGGCAAAACCACTTCAGGTAAATTAGGGTAAAGGAATGGAGAGAAATGGGGCCAGACAGAGGCAGTACAGTTAGAGGGAATATAGAAAAAGCATGGAGAGTGATGCCAAAATGCCATGATTTGAATCTTAGCTCTGCTTTTTACCAACTCTAGACTCAGGAAAGTTACTTAAACTCTTTGTACTTCAGTTGCTTTGTGTGTCAAGTGGTGATACTGATGACAATAAAAATACTGACCTCGCGGGACTGCTGTAAAGATTGAATAAGTGGGTATCAATAAAGTGCTTCAAACACACTAAATGTCATAGTAAGTGTGGTATGATTTAATGGCAAAGGCTACAAAAGATGGGGGTGGGGTGAGAGATTAAGGTAAAAAGAAGAGAAAAGATATGGAAGCGGCTATGAGAAACAAAGACAACTGCCTCATCTGAGGCCAATGGTATGAGGAATATAAAAGAGAAAACAACCACCACTTGAGACATGGGAGGCCATCTTTAAGCGTGAGCCACATTTAATTAGATTAAAAACATAACAGCCACATTCAGAAAAGAGGCTGAGGATGCTGTGCTGCAGATGATAATGGAAGCAACTTAGAGAAAGAGGACACAGAGGTGTGAAAGAGGTCTTTACCACTTACTACCTCACTTTTACCAAAAGTAACAATATCCTGATTATAATAATAATAGTTTCCTGGTGGTAAGAACACCAAAACACTTATGAACAACTATATATTTCTATAACACTTTCCAGTTTACAAAATGTTTTCATAGCCACTCTTATTTGTTGCTCATAAGAAAGCTGTGATACTGATAACATACATTCCCGATCAGAGTGAAGAGATGGGCAAACCTAGCATTAATCCAATAATTTCCAAATATTTGATGATTGCTAGGAGAGTGAATATGTCTATAGGATGCTAGACTAAGGCCTTATAGAAAATATATTGTAGATACTTAGATGTTTCATACATCTCTGAAAAGTTTGATGGGCTCCGAGCTGATGGTATACTAAATTTAAAAGGGTCTTTGGTGAAACAATATTTCTAATTAAGCCACAAATTACTTTGGCAGTGTCAACTGAGAAAAATGCACAACTTTAAATTTGAGATAACTCTGAGGGACTACTCCAAAGAGATAAAGGAGCAACCAGGATATATAGGAGTTTTGGAAAAAACAAACAAAAAAAAAGAAAACCCAGGTAGTCAGATCAAAAGACTACAATTAAAGAAAAACAGACATCTGAAGTTAATAAATTTAGTGCTTTTCCATGTATGGGAAGATGTAAGAGTCTGGGCTCACTGAAGGGCTCACATTCCTTTGATATGTACCTTAACTACCTAGGGTTAGTATCCAGCTTTTCTCCATCCTGAATCCCCTCAGGGTGCACAGCTGGAAGTGGCTGCAGTGGCTCATGGCTTGATGGCCACAACATCCTTTGTTTACTGAAATGGCAGGCGACATTCTTCTAAAATTTGGCCGTTCTGCACACCTGTCAATACACTGAAGTCACAAGGTGACTTAGGCCTGGAAGGCCTGTCCACTGACTTTCTCCTTGCCAACTGACACTTCTGGTATAATGTTAGGGAACTTCTGGATAAGAGTTCACAGAAACTGTTTAGACTTTATGGCATCCTGAAAACAGCTTTTTAGAATAACAGAATGAGCATTTACTTCCTAGAGTGACACAGGATCTTAAAGAGCCCTCAACTGGTCTCTGACTTTTATTTACAGATTTGAAAAATGAAGTTGAAGTAAAATGATATATTCAAAGGCAGAGTCACAGTTAATTAGTGGCAGAGTTAATTACTTAAAAGTATTTAATTTCTGGTTTCCTGAATACTGTTGCCAAAACTCTCCACTGGTGCAGAATAGAAATACAGAAACAGAGTTTGGGGCAAAGGAGGAAAAAAAAAAAAGCTTTATTGCTTTGCCAGGCAAAGGAGGCCACAGCTGGTTGATGCCCTAAAGACTGTGCCCTCCTTTGGGAGAGAACAGGAAGGGGTTTTATAGTTTGAGACTGGAAAATGGGGCCACAGACAAGGATCAGGGTAGATACAAGTGTGTATTCTTCTTCAAAGCTGTTTAGTGGCCACAGGACTGGTTGTGGTTGTGAAGAAGGCTTCATCAAGTAGTTAACATCTTGCATTTGCTGGGGGTTTTAGTTCTGTAGAAGAACTCCAGGCTATTGTTATGCATATTCCTTGAGGAGAAACCAGGACCCTGTCCCAAGACTGCATTATTATTTTCTGACTTCTCTTCCCTTGTCTCTGTATGCCCTCCCTTCTCCGATTAGCAACTATTGGAACCTGCTCTTTGGAACTCAGGGAAAGTCATAGATGCTGAAGTTTTCTTCCTACAGGCAAGAAACGGGGAACACAGAAAGGCTTTTGTGCCCAGGAGCCCCACAAAGCCCTGTAAGATTTCAATACTGATTTTAGCTTTTAGCTGTTTATGCTACCTTCTCTTAGAATTTTAGGGAGGATTGTACAGGAAAGGCAAACAACTGGGAATCAAAACTGACATAATGGAGCTCTCACTGTGGGTCAGTGGGTTAAAAACTCAACTAATATCCATGAGAATGTAGGTTTGATCCTTGGCCTCCCTCAGTGGGTTAAGGATCTGGTGTTGCTGTGGCACAGGCCGCAGATGCTGCTCAGATTCAGTGTTATTTTGGCTATGGTACATACCAGCAGCCACAGCTCCAATTTGACCCCTAGCCTTGGAACTTCCATAAAAAAGGTGTGGCCATAAAAAAGGAAAACAAACATAGGAAATGAAATAGTGGTGGGAAGGACATCTTTTACTGGAGGTATGTGACAAGCTAATAAAAGGGACAGAAGTAGCCTATTCGTATGTTTAATCACTGTGTAAAAAACACACATATTCTGCATATTTCTCAAAAGCCTCGACTTAAAAGTGTTTAACTTCCATAGCTTCTAATCAAACCTATAGTCTCTGCATTTAAACTAACTTGAAAACACCTTGAAGACAATGACTCTATCTTCCAAGTCTTTGTATTCCCTTGACCCAGCACAAAGCTGGGCACACAGGAGTTACTCAATTACTGCTTCCTATGTGGCTGATTATAATGCTTGCCAAAACATTCACCCATTGACCATGCCAATTTTTCAAACATTTTTTTCATGGTTTAGTAAAGTAACATTTAAAGCTTTTCTAAAGCACATCACCAATGTCTTGATTTTCCTACTCAATTTCAACTCTAAAGTGTGTGCGCTATTTAGAAAATATTTCTGTTTTATTGTCATTTTTTCCAGCAAAATTCACAATTCAGAATTATGATTTGGACTAATATAAACATGTTTGAAGTTATGAAGCTTTGTTTCATGAAAGATTTAAGCAAACAGGTTACTCTACATAAAATGCCACATAAAGCAATTTAGCTGACTTGAAAGCAAGAAAGGGTAGGGAATATGTACAAAGAACTACATACAAATGGAGCACTTCTGGTTTCTATGGTAACCAACATAAATGAATACCTTTTGGAAAATGGACCAGCAAATTCAGTGAGATGTAAATGTATGAGCACAAAAACCAAAAAAAAATAATTTCAATCCTACAATATGTAAAGAAGTCCACAGTTTTCCCTTAAATGGAATTGCAAATTATTTTAAAAAAAAAAGCTTTTAAACTCTACTGCTAACACTCTGTTTAGAGGATTTCTTTCTTAATTTATTGTTGTACCATTTGGATTTTTGTCTACCACAGAAATACTTATCAATAATTAGAAATGACTTTTTGATTGTTCACTGGATTAGTGATTGTAATTGTAGAAAGTAAAGAAAATTTTCTTGACTTACATGTTCATCTAAAATTTTAGTGTTTCAAAAAGACATTATTTGCTTTGCTGTGCTACGGAAAAATACATGTTTCTGGGAAGCATGAGAAGCCTTATCCACATTGAGAAGCTAAAGAGTCCACCTGCATTAAATCCTTTTTCCTCTATAGAACACTGACTTTCAGGCCAAAAAAAGACTAACTCCATCTCTCCAACCTGTGTTCCAGGCAACTAACAGACTCAAATTGTCTCCCAGTCACCTATAGTAAAGACACTGTGCCTAAAGCTGAGTATCATGAAATGTTTAAACTGATTTTATAATATTCACTGGGCAAAATATTCAATGTATGCAAAATGGAGATATTTGCTATTTTTTCCTTCTTAAACATGGAGAACACAGAGCTGAAAAGTAATGAATATCTCAATGTTGTAAACTTTCTCAATTCAATGACTTCATTACTTTTTTCTTTCAGTTTTACTGAGATATAATATAACCAAATAGGACCCTATGGGGTCTTTCCAGGACAGACATCCCTATGTCCTCTGCCTGACTCTTGTTTGTAGAAAAGCTTTAGTCTTCCAGGCTTACCCTGAGTCACAAAAGGCTGGCTCAAGAATTAAATATCATAAGAATGTGAGCATACAATAACAATAACAAAAAAATAGCGTCTGGGCCCAGAGAATAATTTAAATGATAAATCAGCCATATGGCGATCACAGATCTTTAGTTTCTCCCTAAAGGATATAGATAATGGTATCTAATGCACATTCCTCAATTGTTTTGCAAATACTAAAACAATGGACGATGGAAGAAGTTAACTGCATGATGACTATGAGCGCTTAGCCCTCAGACAAGTTGGAGTCTGAGGATGGATGATGTTAACCTTTGTGACATCACTCTATCAACAAATCAGACATCTGTGCAGGAGCTAACCATGCATACTGAGACTCTTTTCCCCACCTTGTCTTTAAAACCCTTTCCTTGAAACCCATCAAGAAGTTCAGGTCTTTGGGGCAGTAGCCACCTGGACTTCTTGCTTGCCTCCTATTAAAGGCTGCACTTTATTTTAACACAGCCTGGTGTTAGTAGATTGGTTTTACTGCACACATGCAGGTTTAATAACAATAATTGACACATAGCACTATATATGTTTAAGATGTACAGCATAATAATTTGACTTCCATACATCATGAATTGATTACCACAAGTCTAATGAACAACTATCATCACACACAGATACATAATAAAAGAAAAAGTAAAAACATTTTTTCCTTGTGATGAGTATTCCCAGGTTCTGAGACAGAAGAGAAGAGCCAGGATACAACAATTAAAATAATGACACAACTATTCAACTATTAAAAAGAACGGGATATAACAGAAATTGGTTAGAAGCAATTAGGTTCAAGATGGCAGATGATTCAACTTCCAATAGAACTTGAGCCTCATTACACACTGACTATAATGTATTAGCATGCTAAATGACCTGTTTACCCTCTCTATGGCAAATCCAAAGGCAACCATAAAATGCCAAAAGTGGGCAGTGACCCAATTCCTGTGAATCTCCAACTCTTTCACAAAAAGGTTGGAATAATCCTCCCACTCATTAACTTATGAAATTACTCGACCCATAAAAACTAACCATTCCATGTTTCAGGGTCTTCTCACTTTCAGAGACAGACTGCATTCTGCCTATGGAATGTGTATTCTCTAAAGAAAGTGCTTTCACTTTACAATGGCTTGCTCTTGAATTCTTTCCCATGTGAAGACAAGGACCCTCACTTGGTGGCCTGTCTATGGGACTTACCAGGGCCTGAGACACGACCATCCCCTCAGGCACCATTTTTCCTGCAACTGATCCATTTCTTAACAACTTTCATATACAACACACAGTACTGTTAATTATATTTATCACATTGCACATTACATTTATGTGGTACTTATTTAACTTATGATTGGAAGTTTGCATATTTTGACTACCTTTATCCAATTCCCCCTTCAAAACTTCAATACTCTGTCTGGTCCTTCCAGATAGGCATAGATACTATTAAAAAACTTTGTAGACACTGTTTGATTTGGAAATTGTGGCCACTTCATCATTATACAATCTGTCAGTTTTCCTAAAGGATTCTTTTTGTTTGTTTGTTGTTCTTTCTTCAACAGTTCACTGTGCCCTGGGCTTAAGTAGACATGGGAGATAGATAACTTTCAATTCTACTATACTTAGCCACATATTTACAATATCTGGTGCTGTTCATTTTCCTCTTTAGAACAATATTTCCATTGGATATCACTGTCCTTCTGCCTGAGGACTTCCTTTAACATTGATCATAATGCTCTTTGCTAGTAATGAGTTCTTTTAGCCTTTGCTGCAATCTAGAACTCTCTCAAGAAAGTATTCAGAGGCAACTGTAAGAGCTCACCTTGTTTCCCTCTCAGTTACCTCTGTCAGGTGGTGATGATTATTCAATGTCTGAAAATATTTGTTTATTTCATCTTTTATTATTGTCATTTACATTGGGAGGGCAAATCTGATTTCCATTACTCTGTCATGGCAAAAGCAGAAGTTGTACTTCTTTACAAATGAAAAATTTTTATCAACTTTTAATGAAACCTATGCACGGAGTATGTTAACTTTTTTCATCTTTGCATTTAGTGCTTTCTATGCTTTATCAAAGATGTTTACCTTTTAGAGGAAGATGAGAACAATTTAAAATAAAATTTTTCTTTGTCTGATTGGGCCTCCTACCTCCCTTTTAGTGTGTGTTATGCCCCTGCATTAACCAGACTTCAGAGATAACTTTCCTTCTTAATCTTATCAAAGACCACAACGCCTTAGGAGATAATCCTTTATGTATATATGATTTTTATTTTTTCCATTATAGTTGATTTACAATATTCTGTCAACTTCTACTGTACAGCAAAGTGACTGAGTCATATATATATATATATATATGTGTGTGTGTGTGTATAAATATATAGATAGATATTCTTTTTCTCACATAATTCTCCATCATGTTCCATCACAAGTGACTAGATATAGTTCCCTGGGCTATACAACAGGATCTCATTGCTTATCCACTCCAAATGCATCTATTAACCCCAAACTCCCAGTGCATCCCACTCCCTCCCCCTCCCCCTTGACAACCGCAAGTCTATTCTTCAAGTCCATGAATTTATTTTTTGTGGAAAAATTCATTTGTGCCATATATTAGATTCCAGATGTAAGTGATATCATACGGTATTTGGCTTTCTCTTTCTGACTTATTTCACTTAGTATGAGAGTCTCTAGTTCCATCCATGTTGCTGCAAATGGCATTATTTTTTTCTTTTTGATGGCTGAGTAGTGTTCCGTTGTATGTATATACTACATCTTCTTAATTCAGTCATCTGTCAATGGACATTTAGGTTGTTTTCATGTCTTGGCTATTGAGAACAGTGCTGCAATGAACATGAAGGTGCATGTGTCTTTTTCAAGGAAAGTTTTGTCTGGATATATGCCTAAGAGTGGGATGGCTGGGTCATATGGTAGTTCTATATTTAGTTTTCTAAGGTACCTCCATACTGTTTTCCACAGTGATAGTACCAATTTACATTCCTACCAACAGTGTAGGAAGGTTCCCTTTTCTCCACACCTTCTCCAACATTTGTTATTTGTGGACTTATTAATGATGGCCATTCTGACTGGTGTGAGGTGGTGCCTCATAGTAGTTTTGATTTGCATTTCTCTAATAATTATTGATGTTGAGCATTTTTTCAAGTGCTTGTTGGCCATCTGTATATCTTCCTTGTAGAAGCGTCTATTAAGGATTTTTGCCCATTTTTCAATTGGGTTGTTTTTTTTTTTTTTTTTTTTGCTGTTGAGTTGTCTAAGATGTTTGCATATTCTAGAGATTAAGCCCTTGTTAGTTGCATCATTTGAAACTATTTTCTCCCATTCTTTAAGTTGTATTTTGGGTTTTTTTTTATGGTTTCCTTTGCTATGCAAAAGCCTGTCAGTTTGATTAGGTCCCATTCATTTATTTTTGCTTTTATTTTTGTTGCCTTGGGAGGCTGACCTAAGAAATATCTGTAAGGTTGATGTCAGAGAATGTTTTGCCTTTGTTCTCTTCTAGGACTTTGATGGTGTCTTATCTTATGTTTAAGTCTTTAAACCACGTTGAGTTTATTTTTGGGCATGGTATGAGAGTATGTTCCAGTTTCATTGATTTACATGAGGCTGTCCAGTTTTCCCAGCATCACTTGTTAAAAAGATTTTCTTTTTCCCATTTTATACTCTTGCCTCCTTTGTCAAAGATTACTTGACCATAGATGTCTGGGTTGATTTCTGGGTTCTCTATTCTGTTCCATTGGTCTTTATGTCTGTTTTGGTACCAGTACCACACTGTCTTGATGACTGTGGCTTTGCAATAGTGCCTGAAGTCTGGGAGAGTGATGCCTCCTGCTTGGTTTTTGTTCCTCAGGATTGCTTTGGCAATTCCGGGTTTTTTATGGTTCCATATAAATTTTTGGATTGTTTGTTCTAGTTCTGTGAAAAATGTCTTGGGTAAATTCATAGGGCTTGCATTGAATCTATAGATTGCTTTTGGTAGTATGGACCATTTTTACGATAGTAATACTTCTTAGGAGATAATCTTCCTTCTTTTTTTTTCTGTTTTGTCTTTTGTCTTTATAGCAGCTGCATCCATGGCATATGGAGGTTCCCAGTCTAGGGGTCTAATCGGAGCTGTAGCCACCAGCCTACACCACAGCCACTATAATGCCAGATCCGAGCCACATCTGCGACCTACACCACAGTTCATGGCAAAGCCAGATCCTTAACCCACTGAGTGAGGCCAGGGATCAAACCCGCAACCTCATGGTTCCTAGTCGGATTCATTTATGCTGCACCATGACAGGAACTCCTAATCTTCCTTCTTAATCTTGAAAGCAGCCAGAATGACCCATGACCCAAGTGAACTGGAGACTGGAACTTGCCATCTGCTTCTACATGGATTGAATGATGAGCCACGGCACCTGCTGACCTTCAACACCCCCTAAAGGAGCTCAGAGTGGAGATCAGGAATGAGGTAGAATGGGTCTTCAAATAGATATTTTCAGGAGAATATTTTATGCACCAAACTGTTGCATCTCCTCATATCTAGAAAAGCACTAAAATTTTTCAGGGTGACTTCTGCTCCTCGTGACTAGCACTAACATTCAATAGACTAGCAACTTCTGAAAAATATGTGCATGATTGCATGTACCTCCCCCTTTAGCAAAACTACATATATACTGATATTGCCCCCTACCTCTTTGGAGCAGTATTTCAGAGCTATATGAAATGCTGCCCCCTGGGCTATAGTCCTCATTTTGCCCCAAATAAAACTTAAGTCTCAACTTTTATATTGTGCATATTTTTAAGACAACACCCACTACTTGCATTCTATAATTAAATCAGGATCATGTAAACTGTCAATAATATGTCCTTTAATGTTCAGCCCTCTGGCTTAAAAACTTAACTGTTCTTTGACCTCTAACAGGCAGAATAGTTCTTGAAGCTTTTTAAGAGGCTGTTACCAGGTTTCATTTGAGCAAAATTGTGGTTTTAATCCTCACTTTGGCTCAAATACAATTTTCCTTTTTTTTCCCTTAGATCAACTGATTAATTTTTCATTAACATTATGAAAATATTTTAACTGAATGTTAAAAAAGAATTTTTTGTAGTTCCCATCCTGGCTTGGTGGAAACAAATCTGACTCATATCTCTGAGGAGTCAGGTTTGATCCATGGCCTTGCTCAGTGGGTTAAGAATCAGCATTGCTGTAAGCTGTGGTGTAGTTTTCAGATCCTGCTCAGATCTTGCATTGCTGTAGCTGTGACACAGGCCAGTGGCTACAGCTCCAATTCAACCCCTAGCCTGGGAACCTCCACATGTCATGAGTTTGGCCCTAAAAAAAAAGACAAAAAAAAAGAATTCTTTGCTGAGTTAATAAGAGATAATAGATAGCATACACAAAGGAGACAAGAGAACATATGCAAAAATTAGCAAAAAAATTCATAGCCCTCAGACCCCTCACTAACAATTGAAGGTATAAGATACTTTGGAGTTGAAGAAGAGGAATTAAAGCATTTCTTTAACGAGACCTGAAGCTGTGTTGTAAATTCTACTCTCTGCAAGAATGAAATGAACTTTCATCTCAGGGAAAGGGATTTTAATGAGGTAACTTAGAAGATTTAATATGTGTCCTCTGCAATGGGAAGGTCTAGTGATCTAGTGTTCTGTCTATTCATATCAGTGCACTCTAAAGTGTGGTTTCCTCCAAATAGCTGTCCCAATGACAGAGCAAGAAAGTGAATCTGGAGTTGCATATGATTTGCAATCCCAGAGAATGGATAAGTATTTCCTTTCAAGAACACTGGGGAAAGAGCTGATCTTAGGCTCTGTCCAAAACACCACCTGGAGAGTAAAACATATCACAGCAGAAAGAAATTAAAATTACTTAGGGCTGAAAAAATGACTAGGTGGAAATTACATATATCACTCTTTTATTTTTTTTAGGGCCACACCTGCAGCATATGGAAGTTCCCCAGCTAGGGGTCAAACCAGAGTTGTAGCTGCCAGCCTACACCACAGGTACAGCCACAGCAATGCCAGATCCAAGCCCTTTTGTGAATACACCACAGCTTGTAGCAATGCTGGATCTTTAACACACTGAGTGAGGCTAGGGATCAAACCCTCATTCTTACACACACTATGTCAGGTTCTTAAACCACTGAGTCATAAAGGGAACTCCAATTGTCCTTTATAAGGAAATTTGTCCTAGGTAAGATATCCCTAGCACCCCAGTAAATTTTAAAATATCCATTGAGCCCAAAAGAGAATAAGACCAGGCTGACAATACCAATCAAAAGAGAATCCACCTACTCTTCTTCTACTTCCACCCACCCTGGAAGGCTACAAATAGTATTTGTAAAATGAGAAAGAAGTAGAAATTCTAAATAAGAGAAGCCTCAACTTTAAAGTAATTTGAATATTTGATTATAGTGAATAGAAAATTTTGATTGCTGAATTGTGACTTTTAGTGACTATTGAAACTTTTAAATTACCTACAAAGGACCAGATAAGTCTTTAACTCTGTCCAAGATTTCATAAGGAGCAGGAGAAAAATTAACCCCATAGTGAGATTAAAAGAGTGGTCTAGACAAGAGTCAAAAATAGAATAGACTGGTGATTTCATCCCACAGATAATTCTAGCTCAACATAAGGAGTATACAGGACCTATAAAAGATTAGCAAAACCACAAGTGAAGATCTGAACTTAGATAAATGAAATTAAGTTATAATTCTGCTATATAGAAACATACCAAAATGACTAAGGAAAGAATAATGTTTATTTACAGGCTTAAACATGTAGAATAACTATATTTCTACCCAAGAGGATAATTAAAATAAAAATGGAAGAAATGCCTTTATAAGGTTTTTTAAAGCTCTTCATTGTGCACTTTTAATTTGTTTCTCAAATGTAGCAACACTTTTCCTTTCAGTGTAAACACTGTGATGTCAGCAATATTTCATAATCTATACAACATAAAATTATAATATTTCATAATCTAGTCAACATATAAAATTACAATACTTTTCTAAATTTGATTTTCAAAAAATTTTTGTGATCATTATAGACAAGAAAATACACTGCAGAGAGATCAGGAATCATCACATTATGTATTACTGCCATTTATGTGTGGAAATGGAGCATGAAATAAATTATTTAGTTCATTAGCTCAAGTAGGAGAGCATTGTTCAAGCATGTTGTCCATTAATCATTGATAACCAGTGTTTAGCATGCAGATATGCATGGCAGCAAGCATGGCTGAGTAATGCAGAATCCTCTTCATTTTTATTTTGGTGTATGCAACTTTTATGTGTGATTTATCACAGTGCCCTTGGCAGAGCCCATGGGAAAAGCTTGGCATGGAGATTAATTAAATGATAAATGTTTATATGTTTTTATAAAACAGATTTTTGAATGTTCAAATAGCCTCCTCTTACTCTCCTTTTTTAATGTTATCCCAAATGAAATTTTCCAAGACATCTATGTAACCAATTAAAGCTCTTGATTCCCTTCTTAAACCAATGTCTACTCTCTGTTCTTGATAAGACCTTATAACAAATTATTGATTTCCTGTCAAGAAGCATCTCCTGATGAACACTCCAAAATACTCTCAGTAACAGTAAATGTGAGAAATCCAAAGGAAATTTTGTACAAGATATATTCAAATTATCATTTTTCTCAGTATTTAAATACTAAAGATAGGTTGATTATACATTAAAAGATGAGCGGCAGATAATGTTTGGTTTGGGGTTTTCTTATTTGTTTGTTTTAGCCATGCCTGCAGCATGGGGAAGTTCCTGGGCCAGTGATCAATCCCACACCACAGCAGCAACCCAAGCCCCCACAATGACAACACAAGATCCTTAAACCACTGTGGTGCAAGAGAACTCCTAATGTTTTGTTCCCTGAGGTTACTAATAAGACAACCTATAAGAGTAAATCTGTCACTTCCCAAATTTGATAGCAAAACCTTCAAATTGTTTTAAAAAATAAGCAGTATTATTCAAAACAGGGATAATATGGAAATGATAACTGTTCCTATGACACCCAACAGAATAAAATCACACAATCACACAAAGGAGTACATACATCAATAAGAATAAACACTCAACATTTCAACAATATAGATGAATCTCACAAACATGTTAAAGCAAAACTATACACCCAAAATAATATATACTTATACAATGTACAAATGTATATAGAGTTCCTATTGTGGCTCAGCTGTAATGACATTGACAAGTATCTATGAGGATGTGGGTTTGATCCCTGGCCTTGCTCAGTGTATTGAGGATCTGGCATTTCCATGAGCTGGGGAGTAGCAGCTTGGATACCTTGCTGTGGCTGTGGTGTAGGCCAGCAGCTACAGCTCCAATTCAACTCCTAGCCTGGGAACTTCCATATGCCACAGTGTGGCCCTAAAAAGACAAAAAAAAAAAACCATGCAAATGTATAAATTTATATGAAATACAAAAACACAGCAAAACTAAAATGTGTTATCAGAGATCAGCATGTGGTTATTTTTGGTACAAACATTGGTGATGGGGACTGCCATAAGAGAAGTTTCTGTGGCTTGACAATAATATGTTTCTTGAGCTGGGTGCTGGTTGACTGGATTATGCTGAGTTTGTGAAAATCCAGTGAGCTGTACACTTATATTTTACATATGTATATTATAGATATATAATATTAACTTACATATATTATATATAAATTATATATTATATATTAATTATACTTATTATGTATCAATTATATAATATACATTATACTTCAATAAAATGTTAAAAATAACCTTACTGGGACACATAATATAATATATATATGCCTTCTCTTATTGCCTGAGAAGCTAGGTGAAGATGGACTAGGACACTGCACAGGACAACAGTGAGTACAGAAAGAGGGCACACAAACTGAGTACAACAGTAGTCATAACTATGCCACCTAAAGGCAGCACTCAAAGCAGAGATAAAGGTAAGAAAACATCAAAACAGGTAGGAAGGGGAGGAGACAGTTGTTATTAATTAATTGATATAATGCTCACTGTTTGTTACTAAAATTTGCCTTCTGATAGTTAGGGAATGCTTGCCATTGAGGAAGTGCTGGCATTTTTGAAAGATATGCTTCCCAGATTTCTTATGACAAGAGCTAGAGTCACAAGAAATGTATTATCAGAACAAGGTAAATTAGAAAGTGATGTCATTAAAATGGCAAAAGAAGAGATTCTATCATTTTCCCCACAAAGAACACTGACTTCGACAATTACTCATAGACAACAGTGCCTTTGTATAGGTCCAATAGACAAGCAGAGAAATACCAGCACATCATTAGAGCAAAAACAGTCTGGAATTGGATACATTGAAGAGGCCTGTAAAGACTAGAGGAGGTGACTGTTTCTTCAGGTGCAAAGACAGCAATATAAGCCTTCAAAGGAACATGAAAAAAATCAAAGAAATATGACACCACCAAACAACCTAATTTTCCAGGAACCAACCCCAAATAAATGGAGAGCTATGATTTGCCAGATAAAGAATTCAAAATCCTTGTTTTAAAGAAGGTCTGTGAGCTACAAGAAAATACAGAAAACAATTCAACTAAATCAGAAAAACAATATATGAACAAAATAAGAAATATAACTGAGAGATAAAAATCATTTTAAAAAGAAGCAAACAGGAGTTCCCACTGTGGCTGAGTGGTAATGAACCCAACCAGTATCCATGAGGACATGGGTTCAATTCCTGGCCTTTCTCAGTAGGTTAAGGATCCAGCATTACCATGAGCTGTGGTTTAGGTGTCAGACATGGCTTGAATTCCACATTGCTGTGGCTGTGGCATAGGTTGGCAGCTTCAGCTGCAATTCAGCCCCTAGCCTGGGAACTTCCATATACCATGGGTGTAGCCCTGAAAAGAGAAGAAGAAAGAGAAGAAAAGAAGAAGAAGAAGAAAACGGAAACACAGGATGTGAAGAATATAATAGATGGAATTGAAAATACAATAGAGAACAACAAACGGAGTTTAAGCATAAGAAAGAATCTGTGAAGCAGAAGACAGCTCATTTGAAATTATCTAGTCAGAGGGAAACACATTAAAAAGAATTTTAATAAGAGTGAATAAAATCTATGTGAACTATGGGATATCATTAATAGAAATAATGTATGAATTATTGGAGTCCCAGAAAAAAGAAGAGTGGGAAAATGGGGGTGGTGGTGAACTTATTTTTTAAAAAAATGGCCAAGAACTTCCCAAATATAGAGAGAAATTTGGACAAGTTCATGAAAGTCATAGGTTACCAAACAAACTCAATTTGAAGAGAACCTCTCTATGATACATTATAATAAAACTGTTTAAAATCAAAGACAAATAGAAAAAATTTTAAAGCAGCAAGAGGAAGAAAATTCCTGATATACAAGGGAACTCCCAAAAGGCTATAAGCAAATTTCTCAGAAAAGCCTTGCAGGCCAGGAGAGAGTGATGAGATATATTGATGGTACTGAAAGAAAGGAAAAAGAAAAAAAAAAAACTGCCAACTAATAATAACTTATATGACAAAATTCTCCTTTAGCAATGAAAGAGAGATAAAAGACTTTCCCAGACAAACAAAAACCTGTCTTACAAGAAATTCTGAAGAGCTCCTCAAGCAGAAATCAAAGGATGATAATTAGTACCACGAAAAGATATGAAAATATAAAACACACTGATAAAGTACATAGTCAAATCCATAACACTCAAATAGTGTAATGTAGTGATGAGTTAATCTCTTATCACTAATATAAAGTTATTAAAAGTAATTTTTAAAATCCCTATTAATTACAATATTTGTTAATAACTTTTTTTTTTTGCTTTTTAGGGAAGCACCTACAGCATATGGAATTTACCAGGCTAGGGGTCAAATCGAAGCTACAGCTGCTGGCCTATGCCACAACCACAGCAACGCAGGATCTAAGCTGCATCTGCAACCTACACCACAGCTCACAGCAACACTGGATCCTTAACCTACTGAGCAAGGCCAGGGATAGAACCCGAAACCTCATGGTTACTAGTCGGATTCATTTTCCCTGCACCACAATGGGAACTCCAGTTAATAATATAACTATTAAAAAGACATAAATTGTGATGTCAAAATAAAATGGATGGGGAAGTGAGCTTTTTTATGTGATCTAGGTTAAGTTGTTATCAGCTCAAAGTGGGCTGTTACATGTATAAAATGTTTTATGTAAGCCTCATGGTAACACCAAAGTAAAAACATACAGGATATACACAAAAGGTAAAGAGAAGAGAATCAAAGCATACCACTATAGAAAATCACCAGTTCACAAAGGAAAACAGCAAGAGAGGATAAAAATAACAAGGGAACTACAAAAAAAGCAGAAAATGATAAGATGGTAATATTAAGTCCTACCTGTAAATAATTATTTTAAATATAAATGGATTAAAGTCTCAAATTAAAATGGAGTTCCTATTGAATTAAAAAAAAAGATCCAGCTATATGCCACTTAAAAGAGATTCACTTAGTCTGATGAACACCCATTATCTAAAAGTGAAACACGCAAATGATATTCCACACTAATGAAACCAAGAGAAACTGGGAGTAGCTATACTTAATGTCAGACAAAATAAGATTTTAAGTTAAAAAATATAAAAAGAGATAAGAGAAAATCATTATATAGCAATAAAGAAGTCAGTTCATCAAGAGTATATAACAATTTTAAATATATATGAACCCAGTATCAGAGTACCTACATATATTAAGCAAATGCTAAAAAATATGAATAGAGAAATAGAAAACAATACAATAATATTAGGGGACTTTAATACCCAACTTTCAACAATGGCTAGATCATCCATACAGAAAATCAATAGGGAAACATTGGACTTGAACTAACATGAGACCAGATGGACCTAACAGACATATATAGGACATTCAGCAGCAGTAGAACGCACATTCTCCTCAACAGGGAACATTCTCCAGGACAGATCTTATATTAGGTCACAAAACAAGTCTCAGCAAATTTAAGAAGACTGAAATCATATCACCCTTTCAGACAATAACGGTATGAAATAGAAACAATAAAAGAAAGAAAACTAAAAAAACATAGATTTAAAGAACATGTTCCTGAATAACCAATGGATCAAGGAAGAAATCAAAAGGAAATTTTAAAAATCTTGAAACAAAAATGGAAAATACAACATATCAAAACTTACATGATATAGTGAAAGCAGTCTAAGAGTGAAGTTTATAGCAACAAACACCTACATTAAGAAAAAAGAAAGATCATAAATAAACAATCTAATACTATACCTCAATGAAGTAGAAAAAGAAGGGCTAATAAGCCCAAAGTTTGCAGAAGGATGAAAATAAAATTCAAAGCAGAAGAGTTCCCTAGTGGCTCAGCAGGTTAAGGATCTGGCATTGTCACTGCTATGGCTTGGGTCACTGCTGTAGCATGGGTGTACTCCCTGGCTTTCAAACTTCTGCATGTCATGGGTGCAGCCAAAAAGAAAAATTCGAGCAGAAATAAATTAAACAGAGGCCAAGAAAACAATAGAAAAAAAATTCAACAAAACTAAGGGCTGCTTTTTTGAAAAGATAAACAAAATTGGCAAACATTTAGCTAAGTTAACTAATAAAAAAAGATAAAATACCCAAATAAAGTCAGAAATGAAACAGGACACATTACAACCGATATACAGAAATACTAAGGATTATAAAAAAATACCATGAACAATTATAGACCAATGAATTGAATAATCCATAAGAAAGAGATAAATTCCTAGAAACATACAAACTACCAAGACTGAAAAGAAATAGAAAACCGGAATAGACCTAAACCAAGTAAGAACTTTGCATCAGTAGTCAGAAACCTCCCAACAAGAGAAGTCCAGAACCAGATGATTTCACTGGTGAATTCTACCAAATATTTAAAGAAAAATTAATATGAATCCTTCCTAAATTCTTTGAAAATGAAGAGGAGGGAACACTCCCAAACTCATTTTACAAGGTCAGCATTACCCTGATACTAGAGAAGGATACTACAAGAAAAAAAAAACTTACAAGTAAATATATTTGATGAATATAGATGCAGAAATTCTCAACAAGGGAGTTCCCATTGTGGCTCAGCAGTAATGAACCAACTAGTATCTGTGAGGATGCAGGTTCAATCCCTGGCCTCACTCAGTGGGTTAAGGATCTGGCATCGCCATGAGCTGTGGTTTAGTCACAGAAGCAGCTGGGATCCTGCATTGCTGTGGTTTTGGTGCAGGCTGGCAGCTGAAGCTCCAATTTGATCCCTAGCCTGAGAACTTCCATATGTCATGGGTGTACTCCTTAAAGCAAAAAGAAAAAAAAATACATCAACAAAATGCTCGCAAACTAAATTAACAATACACTGAAAGAATAATACATAGTGATCAAATGGAATCTATCTCTGGGATTCAAGGTTGGTTCAATATACACAAATGAATAAATGTGATACACATCGATAATTAAAATAATATGATCATTTCAACAGATGCAGAAAAAATCACAAAATTCAACATCCTTTCAGAAAAAAAAAAACTTCTCAAAACATTGGGTATAGAAAGAATATATCTCAAAATAATAAAGGCCTTATGTGTTAAGTCCACAGCTAACATCACATTCACCCAGGTCAGGTTGAAAGTTTTTCTTCTAAGATCAGGAACACGACATGTGTGTCCACTCTTCCCACTTCTTCTCAACATAGTACTGGAAGTTTTAGCCAGAGTCATAATAAAGAAAAAGAAATGGCATTTAAACTCAAACAGAAGTAAAATTGTTAGCAGATGATATGATATATCACATATATATATAATTTATATATATATATAAAACCCTAAGAACTCCACCAAAACTTGTTAGAACTAATAAAAAAATTCAGTAATGTTGCAAGATACAAGATCATAATATAAAAATCAGTTGCATTTCTATGAACTAAAAATTAATAATCAGAGAAATAAAACAATCCCTTTTACAATATCATCTAAAACAACAATTAGGAATAAATTTAACAAGAGGTAAATGATCAGGACACTTAAAACTGTAATGCACTGATGAAAGAAATTAAAGAAAACATAGGTAAATGGAAAGATAATCTGTGTTCATGGACTGGAGGAACTAATGTTTTAAAATGTCCAGAAGTTCCCCAGCAGCTAGCAGTCAAATGTCCAGGAGTTCCCCAGCAGCTAGCAGCTTGAGTCACTGCTGTGGCTCAAGTTTGATTCCTGAACAGAAATTTCTGCATGCCATGGTTGTGGCAAAAAAAATAATTAATTAATTTTATTAAATGTTCATACTATCCAAATTCATCTATAGAGTCAATTCAATCTCCATCAAAATTCAAATGACATTTTTCACAGAAATAGAAAAAATATATGCAAAATATACTTTTTTGTGTAGAAACACAAAAGACCCTGAACTGACAAATCTTAAAAGAAGGTGCAGGAGGCAGATCAAGATGGCAGAGGAGTAAGAAGTTTCACTCACCTTCTCCCACAAACACATCAAAAAAAAAAAAAAAACACATCTACATGTAAAATGACTCACACAGAACATCTACTGAATGCTGGTAGAAGAACTTAAACATACAAAAAGGGCTAGAAACTCTTGACATAAATGTCAAGAACAAAAGAAAAAGAGAGAGAAAGAGAATGGGACTAGCATTCCTGAGAGGGAGCTAGGAAAGAGAAAAGGAACCCACATCCTGGAAAGCCACCCAACTGCCAGGAAGATCAACTGAGATTGAGGGACCTCAAAGTCACTGAGAAAAGTGCAGCAGCTGGACTGAGGAGGGAAAAGTAGAGTGAAGCCACACAGATCATCTGCACCACTGGCCCAGACACCACAGGCTGAGATGCTTGGGAGGGGGCTGGGCACTGAGACTTAGGCTCTGGATGTCAGTGCTGGGGAAAGGACTGGGGTTGGCTGTGTGTGGACGGTCTGAGACACTAGGGAATGATATGCCATGGATGGGAGAGTGGTGTGCTATGGGCTGGGGAGTAGAACACCACAGGAGAGAGAACCCAGGAAAAGGTCTGGACCCACAGGAGAAACAAGGCACCATTGTTGGGAAGGGAGAGGGGAAGAGGGGCAGACCACCATAGGAATCCCTCTAAGCACACATGTATGGGCTCTCAGAGGGTGGGGAGGTTCTGGCACAGGCTACCGGTGGTGAGAAGCTGCTTGCTCAGGCTGTGGGAGACTAAGCACTTCTTGTGTGGGCTGAGGGTGGCCAGGCACCTCTTGTGTGGGCTGGGGGCAGAGGGAGTCTAAGTGTGACATGGTGCCTCTTGCGTGAACTAAAGGCAGCATGGACAGACTGCAGGAGTCATCTCAGAGGCCAGAGGGAGCCGTGGCCTGCCACCACTGGGGGCCTGGGAGTGGGCTCTGCCAGAGGCCCCAGTCACCTCAGGGGTTGGCAAAAAAAAAGAGGGCGCTGCAACCAAGCACCACATGTTATTGCTCTCACTCCCCTGGGAACACACCTACCCTGCAGCTGCCACTGCCAAAGGCTCTGGGTGGCACCCAGATGCTTGATCACTGTCCCTTCCCAAGACTGTATAACTAGGAGCACCTCCTGCATGGGCTAAGTGGGATGAGGTGCTCCCTGCATGGTCTGCAGGGGCAAATAACTGCTATTATCACTGACTCCAGAGGCCCACTGCCACTGGGGATCCCTGAACAAGAACCACTTTCATACCCAACCATGTCAGAGGGCACCACAGAGGAGGACACTGTGACAGAACGCCACCTGTTGTTGTTTTTGCTCCCCTGGGAGCATGCCCACCCAGCTGCTGCCACTGCCAAATGCTCTGGACAGTGCCAAGATGGTTGATCACTGTCCCTTCCCAGGAACCTACAACTAGGAAAAGCTGGTGTGGCACGTCCTGTGGGGGCTAAGTGAGACAAAGTGCTTGTTACATGGACTACAGGTGGCAGGGGCAAATCACAGAAGTTATCACTGACTCCAGAGGTGGGCGTGACCCGCCACCACTAGGGGTCTGTGAATAGGCACCACTGGCAGCCCTCATTACTTCAAGGGCACCACAGAGGAGGGCATTGTGACCGATCACCATGTATTGTTGCTCTCAAACCCCTGGAAGCACACCTGCCTAGGAGCTGCCACTGCTGAAAGCTCCAGGCAGTGCCAACACACTTGATCTCTGTCACTTCCCAGGATCCAGCAACTAGGTTCAGCCTGTGTAGTACCTCCTGTATGGTCTAAGTGAGATGGGGTGCAGCTGATGTGGTCTTAAGGTGGTGGAGGCAAACCACCACAGTTATCACTGACTCCAGAGGTGGGCATGGTCTGCTACCACGAGGGGTCTGTGAACAGGCACCACTTGTGGCTCCAATTACCTCAGAGGAGGGCATTGCAAATGAACACTACCTGTTGTTGCTCTCACTCTTCTGGGAACTCAAACCCTGCTGCTGCCACTGCCAAATGGTCTGGGTGCCCTGTCAATCTGCTTAAGGCTCATTACCACTTCCCAGGGCCCTGCAACTAGAGTAGCCAGTGAAAACTTCCTGCAGGTCCTTGCTGCTGTTAAGACCTCAGCAACCAGGCATTGACTACTGGCCCTACCCGTTGCTCCCTTCTCCATGAAAATACACTCAGCACCCTGGGGATAACAGCCTGCTCACATCAAAGAAACAGACAGCAAATATTCAAACTCTTACACCAAAAATAAATAATAACCCCCCAAAAATACAAAGGGATGCTCTTGCATAAAAATAGCTGTTCAAGACTACAGTTTGGCTTAACTAAACTCAGAAAAAAAGAAAAACATAAGCAAGATGAAGAAGCTCAGAAATGATTCCCAGTTAAAGGATTAGGAGAATTCACCTGAAGTAGCCAACAGTGAAACAGGCCTCTGCAATCTGATAGACACGGAGTTCAAAAGGGAGATAGTGAAAATACTGAAGGAATTAAGGCTTAATATCAATGAATTAAGAGCAGAGATAAAAAGTAATGAAGATTCCTTTAGAAAGGAACTAGAAAATACAAGGAGGAACATAGAAAAATTAGAAAATTCATTTACAGAGAAGCAAACTAAGCTAAAGGTACTAAAGAGCAGAATGAATAATGCAGAGCAAGGAACTAGTGATGTGAAAAATAGAATAATGGAACTCACCCAATCAGGACAGCAGACAAAAAAACAAATGAAAAAACATGAAAGCAATATAAGAGATCTATGGGATAATACAAAGCAGGCCAGTCTGTGTATAATAGGAATTCCTGAAGGAGAAGAAAAAGAAAAAGGAATTGAAAATATATTTGAAGAAATTATGGCTGAAAACTTTCCAAATCTAAAGGAAACTGATATCAAGATACAGAAAGCACAAAGGGCCCCAAACAAGTCAGACCCAAATAGGCCCACATCAAGACATATTAAAATATAAATAGCAAAAGTTAAAAACAAAGAGAGGATTCTAAAGGCAGCAAGAGAAAAGCAAAGCATTAATTATAAGGAAACTCCCATGAGGCTATCAGCTGATATCTCTACAGAAACACTACAGGCCAGAAGGGAGTGGCAAGATATATTCAAAGTTCTGAGAAGAAAAAAAAATTGCAGCCTAGAATACTCTATCCAGCAAGAATATCATTTAAAACACAAGGGGAAATAAAGAACTTCTCCAACAAACAAAAGCTAGAAGAGTATAGCAATACTAAACCCATTCTAAAAGAAATACTGAAACGGCTTCTCTAAACAAAAAAGAAGTAAGAAGAAGTAGGATGAAGGAAACCACAATTGGAAAGCAATCACTTAAATAAGCCAGCATATAGATCTAAAAGAGGAAAAGAAAAAAAAAAAAAAAAACTACTGTAAAAGCCATGATAAAAACAAGGACTAGCAAAGGATACATCTTAAAAAAGGAATACAAAACATAGAACATGGGGAAGGAAAGTAAGAAAATATAGATTCCTTTTTTAAAATAATGTGTTTGAGCCTCTAAGACTGTCAGGCTAAAGCAAGCAGATACACGAAGGGGTTAACATACTTAAAAAACAGGGCAACCACAAATCAAAACCAAACATTACAATCACAAAAACTAAAAAAAAAAAAAGTACTCAACCATAAAGTAAATGGAAATCATCCAACCAAAAAAAGAAAGGAAGAAAGGAGAAACAGAATCAACTGGAAAACAAGGATTAAATGGTAATAAATACATATCTATCAATAATTACCTTAAATGTCAATGGACTGAATGCTCCAAAAAAAAGACACAGAGTGGTAGATTGGATAAAAAAGCAAAAACAGACAATCTGTTGTCTACAAGAGACTCACCTTAAGGCAAAGGACACATATAGATTGAAAGTGAGGAGATGGGAAATGATATTTCATGCCAATGGACAAGAGAGGAAAGCAAGAGTTGCAATACTCATATCAGACAAAATAGACTTTAAAATGAAGACCATAAAGAAAGACAGAGAAGGACATTATTTAATGGTAAAAGGATCCATTCAAGAAGAGGATATTACAATTGTCAATATATATGCCCCTAATATAGGAGCACCCAGATACCTCCAACAAATACTAATAGACATAAAAGGAGAAATCGATGGGAACACAATAATAGTAGGAGATTTTAACACCCCACTCACATTAATGGACAGATCCTCTAGACAGAAAATCATTAAGGCAACAGAGATCCTAAAGGACACAATAGAAAAGCTAGACTTAATTGACATTTTCAGGACATTACATCCAAAAAAAAAACAGAATATACATTCTTCTCAAGTGTACATGGAACATTCTCAAGGATTGATCACATCCTGGGGCACAAAACTAACCTTAACAAATTTAGAAGTATAGAAATTATTTCAAGTATCTTCTCTGACCACAATGCCATGAAACTAGAAATCAACCACAGCAAAAGAAATGAGAAAAAATTAACTACATAGAGGCTAAACAACGTGCTACTAAAAAAACCAATGGGTCAATGAGAAATTCAACAAGGAAATTAAAAAATTCCTCGAGGCAAATGATAATGAAGACACAACCACTCAAAATCTATGGGATGCAATAAAAGCAGTGCTCAGAGGGAAATTCATAGCAATACAGTCCTTCCTCAAAAAAGAAGAAAAATCTCAAATTGACAACTTAACCCATCACCTAAATGAATTTGAAAAAGAACAAACAAAACCTAAAGTCAGCAGAAGGAAGGAAATCATAAAGATCAGAGAGGAAATCAAGAAAATAGAGATTAAAAAAACAATAGAGGAGTTCCCTGATGGCTCAGCAGGCTAAGGATCTGGCATTGTCACTGTGGCATGGATCCCACTCTGTGGCATGGGTTCAATCCTGGCCCACGAACGTCTTCTTGCCCTGCCATGGCCAAAAAATAAAATAAAATAACAATTAAAAAAAACTACAATAGAAAAAAATCAATCAAACCAAGAGCTGGTTCTTTGAAAAGGTAAACAAAATTGACAAACCCCTGGCCATACTCACCAACAACAGGAGAGGAAAAAACCCAAATGAACAAAATAAGAAATGAAAAAGGCGAAATCACAACAGATACTGCAGAAATACAAAAAACCTTGAGAGAATACTAAGAACAATTATATGCCAATAAATTTGAAAATCTAGAAGAAATGGACGAATTTCTAGAGATTTACAGCCTGCCAAAACTGAATCAAGAAAAAATAGATCAACTGAACAGACCAATCACTAGAAATGAAACTGAATATATAATAAAAACACAACCTACACATAAAAATCCAGGAACAGGTGGCTTCAAGAGTAAATTCTACCAAACATACAAAGAGGAATTTATACCCACCCTCCTTAAACTTTTTCAAAAGGTTGAAGAAGAAGGGATACTCCCAAAGACATTCTATGATGCCACCATAACCCTAATACCAAATCTAGACAAAGATATCACCATGAAAGAAAACCATAGACCAACGTCTTTGATGAATATAGATGCAAAAATTCTCAACAAAATTTTAGCCAACTGAATCCAACAACCTATATATCCTGACCAAGTCGGATTCAACCCAGGTTCACAAGGATGGTTCAACATACACAAATCAATGTCATAAACCACATTAACAAAAGAAAAGTCAAAAACCACATGATCATCTCAATAGATGCAGAAAAAGCATTTAACAAAGTCTAACATCCATTCATGATAAAAAAAACTCTTACCAAAGTGGGTATAGAGGGAATATACCTTAACATAATTAAAGCCATTTATGACACACACACAACAAATATAATACTCAATGGAGAAAAGCTGAAAGCCTTCCCACTAAAATCTACAAGATAAGGATGACCACTCACACCACTATTATTCAACATAGTATTGGAAGTCCTAGCCACAGCAATCAGACAAACAAAAGAAATAAAAGGCATCCAAATAGGAAGAGAAGAAGTAAAACTGTCACTGTATGCAGAGGACATGATACTCTATATAGAAAACCCTAAAGACTCAACCCAAAAACTACTTGAACTGATCGACAAATTCAGCAAAGTAGCAAGATATATGATTAACATTCAGAAATCACTGACATTTCTGTATACTAACAATGAAGTGTTAGAAAAGGAATACAGAAATACATTACCTTTTAAAACTGAACCCCAAAAAACTCAAGCACGTGGGAATACACCTGACCAAGAAGGTAAAAGACTTAAATGTTGAGAACTATAAAACATTAATCAAGGAAATTAGGATTCAAAGAAATGGAAAGATATTCCATGCAACTGGGTAGGAAAAATTAATATTGTAAAAATGGCCATACTACCCAGGGCAATCTACAGGTTCAATGAAATCCCTATCAAATTACCCATGACATTTTTCACAGAACTACAACAAACAATGCAAAAATTTATATGTAACTACAAAAGACCCAGAATTGCCAAAGCAATGCTGAGGAACAAAAGCCAAGTAGAAGGCAAAACTCTCCCAGACTTCAGGCAGTATTACAGAGCCACACTCATCAAAGCAGCATGGTACTGGTATCAAAACACACATACAGACCAGTAGAACAGAATAGAGAACACGGAAATTAACCCAGACACTTACGGTCAATTAATCTTTGACAAAGGAGGCAAGAATATAAAATGGGGAAAAGATAGTCTTTTCAGCGAGGGGTGCTGGGAAAACTGGACAGCCTCATGTAAATCAATGAAACTGGAAAATGCCCTCATTCCATACACAAAAATAAACTCAAAATGGCTTCACAACTTAAATATTTAAGACAAGACACCATCAAACTCTTGGAAGAGAGCATAGGCAAAACATTCTCCGACATCAACCTTACAAATGTTTTCTTGAGTCAGTCTCCCAAAGCAATAGAAATAAAGGTAAAAATAAATGAATGGGACCTAATCAAACTGAAAAGTTTATGCATAGCAAAAGAAATCATAAAAAAATAAAAAGACAACTACAGAATGGGAGAAAATAATTTCAAACAATGCAATTGACAAAAGCTTAATCTCTAAAATATACAATTTATACAACTCAACAGCAAGAAATCCAACAACCCAATTGAAAAATGGGCAAAAGACCTAAATAGACATTTCTCCAAAGAAGATATACAGATGGCCAATAAGCACATGAAAAAATGCTCAGCATCACTAATTATTACAGAAATGCAAATCAAAACTACTATGAAGCATCACCTCACACCAGTCAGAATGGCCATCATTAATAAGTCCACAAATAACAAATGCTGGAGGGGGTGTGGAGAAAAGGGTACCCTCCTACACTGTTTGTAGGTATGTAAATTGGTACAACCACTAGGGAGAACAGTATGGAGGTACCTTAGAAAACTCAATATAGAACTACCATATGACCCAGCAATCCCACTCTTGGGCATATATCTGGACAAACTTTCCTTGAAAAAGGCACATGCACCTTCATGTTCATTACAGCACTACTCACAATAGCCAAAACATAAAAACAACCTAAATGTCCATCGACAGATGAATGGATTAAGAAGATGTGATACACACACACACACACACACTGGAATACTACTCAGCCATCAAAAAGAATAAAATAATGCCATTTGCAGCAACATGGATGGAACTAGAGACTCTCATACTAAGTGAAATGAGTCAGAAAGAGGAAGACAAATACCATATGATTTCACTTATATCTGGAATCTAATATATGGCACAAATGAACCTTTCCACAGAAATGAGAATCATGGACATGGAGAGCAGACTTGTGGTTGCCAAGAGGGAAGGGGAGAGAGCAGGATGAATTGGAAATTTGGAGTTAACAGATGCAAACTATTGCCTTTAAAATGGATAAGCAATGGGATCCTGCTGTATAGTACTGGTGACTACATCTGGTTACTTGTAATAGAGCATGATGATGTAGAGAAAATAATGTATTCATGTATGTGTGACTGGGTCACCTTGTGCAGTAGAAAATTGATAGAACACTGTAAATCAGCTATAATGGAAAAAATAAAAATCACTATTAAAAAAAAAAACGAAAAGAAACCTTAAAAGAAGAACTAAGGGGCAGTATCACAATTCCTGATCAAACAATGTTACAAAGCTATAATAATCAAAATAATATGGTACTGGAGTGAAGACAGACACACAGACCAATGGAACAGAATTGAGAGGCCAGAAATAAATCCATGCTCTATTGTCAACTAATATCTTAAATCTTCATATTTTCCTTCAGCAAATAGGGAATCAAGAACATCCTATGTAAAAAGTTTAGATCTTCAATAAATGGTGTTGGGAAAACTGGATTTTCAATGTAAAAAATGAAATTAGATTTTTATCTTTATCTTATACCACTCCTAAAATTAACTCAAAGCCAACTAAAGACAAATATAAGATCTGTGTCTATAAAACTACTAGAAATGAACATAGGGAACAATCATCTTGATGCTGGTCTTGTAACAATTTTTTGGATATGGCACCAAAGGACAAGCAACAGAATCAAAAATAAGTAGGTAGAATACCTCAAACTAAAAAGATTCTGCACAGGAAAAGATACAATCAACCAAATAAAAAGGCAACCTACAGAATGGGAGAAAATATTTGAAAACCATATATCTGATAAGGGGCTAGTATCCAAAATATTTAAAGAATTCATACAACTATAATAGCAAAAAAAAGATTTTAAAAAGATAATCCATCATATCCATCATGCCTTTTAGTTTTCAGCACCCATACCAAAGTTTATTCATATTTTCAGCTTCCAGGTAGTTGAGCCATATCTGCCCTTGTATACACTATTTAAATAGATCTAGCCTACACTGCATTTGCTCTATCTGAATGTGTTAAAACCATATCCCAGGTTCTGCCAGCTGTGAAATTTAAGTATTTACCTAAATTTGCCACCCTACTTTCTCTGGTCTAGTAGTCCTCCAGTTTAATGCCATAATCAGTTCCTGTTATTTCACTTTAGCTTCATCTCACAACAGAGATAGCTTTGGATACATTTCTGGCTTGACTTCAGCATTCACATTTAAGGCTTAAATCTTCATATTTTCCTTCAGCAGATAGGGATACAGCTCACACCCCAGTTTTCAAATACATCTCCCAAACACCAAATGGCCATTGAGCTTGTCTTCCCTAATACCATCCTATCAGAGTCAACAAAAAAACTGAAAGTATATTTTTATCCTATTAAATTCATAAGGACACCCGAATAGCATTTGCTCTGGATTTTGATACAAAAAAAATTTAAATACACTTATAAAGTGGTAGGGAGATGTCATCATTATTAATTTTAATAATAATATTTGTTAACATTTAATTATCATTTAATGTGTACAAGAGATTGACCTAATGTTGTAATCTCACAGGTAATAATATTTAAGTCAAGCCTCACAACTAACAAAGATACTCTCCCAAAACATTCTCTCACACCACATAGAAAAATAAACTCAAAACGGATTAAAGACCTAAATGTAAGACCAGATACTATAAAACTCTTAGAGGAAAACATAGACCAAACACCCTCTGACATAAACCACAGCAATATCTTCTCAGATCCACCTCCTAGAGTAATGACAATAAAAACAAAAACAAACAAATGTTTTTACACAGCAAAGAAAACCATAAAACAAAGAGGCAACCCACACAATGGAAGAAAATATTTACAAATCAACCAATTGACAAGGGATTAATCTCCAAAATATACAAAAACCTCCTGCAGCTCAATATCAAAAAAAAAACAACCCAATCAAAAAATGGGCAGATCTAAATAGACATTTCTCCAAAGAAGAAACATGGATGGCCAAAAAACACACAAAAAGATGCTCAACATCACTAATTATTAGAGAAATGTTAATATGGAATACCACCATAAACCAAGCAGAAAGTCTATCATCAAAGTCTACAAATAAGAAATACTGGAGAGGGTATGAAGAACTGTTGGTAGGAATGTGAATTGGTGCAACCACTATGGAAAACGATAGGGAAGTTCCCCAAAAAACTAAAAATAGAACTACCATACAATCCAGCAACCCCACTCCTGGGCATCTATCTAGAGAAAAACATCATTTGAAAAAAATACATTCACCCCAATGTTTACTGCAGCACTACTTACAATAAGACATGGAAGCAACCTAAATATCCATTGACAGATGAATGGATAAAGAAAATGTTGTACATATATACCATAGAATATTACCCAGCCATTAAAAAATAATGAAATAATGCCCTTTGCAGCAACATGGATGGACTTAGAAACTATCATACTAATTGAAGTCAGTCAGACAGTAAAAGACAAACATCATATGATATCACCTATATGTGGAATCTGAAAAAAAAAAAAAAGGATACAAATGAACTTATTTACAGAACAGGAACAGACTCATGACTTTGAAAAAGTTATGGTTACCAAAGGGGACAGGTGGTGGGGTGGGAGGGATAGACTAGGGGTTTGGATTGGCATATACACACTGAAGTATATGGAATGATTGGCCAATAGGGATCTGTTGTATTCTGTGATAATCTATGGGGAAAAAGAATCTGAGAGAAAATGGATGCATATATATGCACGACTGGGTCACTTTGTTGTACAGGAGAAATTATCACAGCTTTGTAAATTAACTATGTTAATAAAACTTTTTAAAAATAAATAAAAATTTAAACATAAAAGTTCAAGTACACATAGTAAGTGCCAAGAATTGAAGGCACCTACTGGGACTTCAGAGGCTGATCTCAGCCACTCTCCTCTACAGAAAAATTCATTCAGCTTGAAGCTATGCTTCAGCCACAGAAAGAGTTTAGTTGGGGTGATGTTGGATTATGCTTTTATCGCTTATGAAAATATAGGTTAGAAACAAAGAAGCACAGCTAATCTTTCTCAGACAACCTCTTTTAAAGGGAATGATGCTACACAAACTTCAAAGGAAATAGAATTTAGAGTCATGAAAACTTAGCAAGTGAGAATAAAATGAAGGAAATGTTTTAACAAAATACTGAGATAGTAAAACCTTCAAGTTCACTGGCTTTTTGTTGACAAAATGTAGACTCTACTTCTGAGAATTTTAATGAAAGGAAATATATTCACTTTTACTCATAGGTCAGTGAGACCCACGTTAGGGACCACTTTTGTTACATATCAGAAATGCTTTTATTAGATATAATACAGTTCTTTCACTCTCTGTGCTAGACAACCTGGCAGGTTAAAACAATTTCATGTTTTTGAAGGTCATGCTTCAGGCAGAAGCAATAGATTTAGGAGTTCAACTACCCACAAGAAGAATTTTATTCCTATTCAAGCAGCCAACCACTATCAGATCTGGAAGCGGCATCACAGGATAAGAATACATGTTCATATAGTGTCAGCTATGAAGAAAATGGGCCATCTAATGGGGAGGTCTGAAGTAGAGAGAAGAAAAGGAGGAGAACAGCAGGGGAAATGAAGAAAACCAATGTTTTGGGCCACTACTGTCCAGGCACACAAGCCAAGTTTAAAATTTTGAAGACTCCCTGGAAACCTGGCTGAGCTCCAGACATTTCCCAAGTCCTAGGGGAGATGCTCTGCACCTGCAGAGTGTCCTGCCTCCACATCCCAGATCGTAGGAGGGCAAATGAATGCCCATATGTGGGTAGACCTGGGGGAAGACCACCATTTCTCCCCCTTCTTCCTTTTTATAATAGGATCTCTATGTTTTAGCTGAGAACATGATCTGTTAACTAGAAGATATACTTACCAGTTTCCCCTGCAGACAGTTGTTATGAAGTTCTTGCCAATTAATGTGAACAGAAGGGACATATGTAAATTCTGAGACCTATCCTTAAACCAGGTAGGCATGTTCTGCTCCTTGCTCTTTTTTCTATACCTCTTCCTCCAAGGTTGGAACACAGGCATGGTGCAGGCAAGCCAGCTTCAACCAAATGGACTAGAACCAAACCTTGTGACAGTGGCTCTCAAAGTATAGTTCCAATTCCAGCAGCATTAGCATTTCTGGGGAGATTGTTCGAAAAATGAATTTTCAGAACCTACCCCAGACCTGAATAAGAAACTCTAGTGATGCAGACCAGCACATCCTCCACAGGATTCTAACATAGAATAAAGTTTATCAGTCTCCAATCTAAGGAATAAAAGCAATGAGACAAAAGGAACTAAGGCCTGTCAATGACTTCAGGAAGCAAAACCTGTACCCAACCTGGACTGGTCACACATTCCTGGACTGTTAGATGAGAGGAACAATATTTTCAGGTCTCTCTCTTCCAACAACATACCCTGTGTGCTAATTAATACAGAGCCTATATCAAGGCTTTTGGCCCAACTCCAGCCAAGAAATCAAAGAGATCCTGTGAGTTTTGGCAATTCAGCTTCTATCTAGTCTCAAATAGAGCTCCCTGTCTATTCTAATTATTACTCCAGCTTCCTAAGATAGATATGGGGGATTCTTCATCATCTTAGTAGGGCATTGTTTCCAATATAACTCCAAATTTATGGCTTCTTAGTTCCAAAATGAGTGAGACTGGCACAAAGGTATGCTTGATAATCAATTCTAGAAGTCTCAGCGTTCATATCCATGATAAATTTTCTCAGATGCAGAAGGTCAAAACATTTCCTGACTCCTTTCTCTATGCCTACAGACCCTTAGGTATAAAATCCTTGGCCTCTACTAAGAGAGCTGTAACCTCAGCCAAGCTATACCACCTATTTTTCACATACCTATGACCCTCAGTCATCCTTCTTTGATGCAGCAGTAATGGTTTAGTTCCAAATCTCTCAGGTAAACTGACCACAACCTGAAAACCAGTCTCTCTCCCACCTGTCAGCCACATGGACCGTACACCAAGATCTGTGTTTTCTTTACTTCTCCATTAAACAAAGACGCATAGATATCTACTATATAACTGGAACTGTGTTAAGTCCTGGGAATTGAATAATGAATGACATACCATCCTTCTTTCAAAAATCTCAGGGCATGGTGAGGAAGACATCAAGCAAAGTATCAGACAAGTGAAACACACACCAAAAAACATACACGGTTACAATATAATACAATAATGGCTGATGCATTTGTCTGCAAATGTGCTTTGGGAATTAGGCATGAGGGCAAAAAGTGGCAAAAAAAAAGAGAGAGAGAGAGAGAGACCAGAAGATTAAGGCAGTATTCCCAGAGACAATGATGCCTGCACTGTATCAGGAAGGAGAAAAAAAAAATCAGTAGTGAAGCACATAGATAAAGTTATTTTAGGGAAAAAGAAAACTTGTATTAAAAAATCACAAAAACAGGACAGTTTCAGGAAACTACCAGTACTTGGAATGGTTGACAAATTATACATATATAAACAAGAAAGGACATAGAACAGATAAGCGGGAGTAGGTATTAAAGGTTATTGTGGACCATGTCATAACAGTTTAAATTTATCCTGAATATTAAGGAGAATATTTAGGATAAGTATAAGATTGGCATAATTATGCTTGAAATAGAAATGAATATAAAATGTCTGCAATAGAATTCAGAATAGAGACTGCTGTGTTAATGTAGATAAAAACAAGGCAGACAGACCTGAACTAAACAGGGCAACGGAAATGGGAAAGAGCTGTCAGATTTTAGAGTAAAAAGGTAGACTCCATAGGATTTATTGAATATAGTTTAAGAGATTAGTGATAGCCAAGATGTTCGGGCGTATGTAGATGGCTGGATTGTGGTGTCTTCACTGATACAGAGACTACAGTAGGGCAGCAGATTAGGAAACTGAGCAGAAATCTTGGCTAGTTACCACACTGTGACTGGTACATCTGACAAAAGAATAGAGTCTCATTTTTTTTCTTTGCAAAGAGAACCAGTACCCTCAACATGCAGAAAGAGGACCTGAAGCACCCCTCCCCTTCAAAGGACCACTGGCTTAGAAGCACAGGGTTATGCATTACAGAGACCAGACAACAGATCAACTGAACAGTCACTTTCCTAATATGGGATTCTGCTTCTGCATCTGAAAACATCTCCCCATGAGAGGGCCCCAAATATATGGTGGCAAAAGGAATAGCACTCAGGCAAGGGGCAAAGCAGAATTCAGACACAAAAGTGAAGCATGAAAATTTCATGCCATGGACCTTCCAGCAAGGAAAAAATGGTAGCAACTGCAGACCAATATAGGAGACGAGAAAACAGCCACTTAGTGGAGTTCCTGTCATGGCTCAGTGGTTAACGAATCCGACTAGGAATCATGAGGTTGCAGATTCGATCCCTGGCCTCATATAGTGGGTTAAGGATCCAGCATTGCTGTGAGCTGTGGTGTACTGTGGCATAGGCCAGCGGCTACAGCTCCAATTCAACCCTTAGCCTGGGAACCTCCATATGTCATGGGTGTGGCCCTAGAAAAGACAAAAGAAAAAAAAAAGCCACTTAGTATTTTCTTCCATTTGTTGTCAAAACAGAATGCTCATCTCCAGACAATTCACTATTGTCAATAAACTTCAGTATTTTCCTTGATTTCCACAAGGACTGTGTTACAAGTGTAATCACTGCCGTTTGAATTTAAAATATGGCCACACCTCCAATAGGAATTACCTGTGCTTGGTGTTGACAACATGGAGATAGAAAAGCTTGAGTCTGATACACAGCTGGGCCTACTGGGCCAGTGCCTGTTCCATAATGTTGTCCTTAATCCAGCAGGGTATCTTTTCTATCTGTTTGGAGCACTTATCAGTCTGAGTTCCACTTGGAAATAGAAAACACCCTTTCTGTGTCTGAAGAAGACCTCAGGAAAAGATGCTAGATAGGGTGCAGCAGCTGACATGACAGATATCTATGGAAAAGTTGTCTGTTCCAACAAAATAGAAACAGTGACCAGCTTGGTGGATGTAGGAAATTTGCATCAGGTTTTGCCACCCCACCCCACCTCAGCCCCAGTGTCTAGGTTCACCAGAACCCTAAAATTATCCCACAAGGAGCATTGAGGTATATTAATTAATAGCACCAAATCTGAAGTCACATGGCCTGGGTTCAAATTCCAGTTCTGCCAGCAGACGGGCCAATTCCCTAAGGTCTTTGGCTCTCACTTTCCTAATCTTTAAAAATGGGTATATAATAGCACATCAACTTCAGGTGCTGTCCAGTTAAAGAAATTAAAATGTGTAAAACAGAACACTACAAGTAACACAGTGAGGGTTGTTTTAACTTTAGTGATAACTATTTATCTTCTAGAAAAGGAGTTGAGCACCTGGAAAGCCCTGTTTAAAAGTCGGCGGCAACACTGACATCTAGAGTCCATCCTGAGGGCTTGCCATGCCATCATGACCATCCTCAGACATGAAACACAGTATTCCACTAAGCCCAATAGTTTCTCTACAAAAATGTTACCTCGTTGGGGCCATTTATTCTGTATATTCTGGCCAACAACAGTCACTCCTACAACTTCCAACTCTACTGGGAGCCTACATCCTCTTTTGGTCTATTTAAAACCCTTAACTCTAGAACCTAAAACTTGACTAAGACTTGGAGGATATAAAGCACTACATGGAAATGTGTGGGGTGTGAAAACAAGGCAGAACTCAGACATGGAAACACAAAGGGCTCCTCTACTGCCTGCTGTATTTGCAGCCATGACAGGTCTCTGTCATAATAAATGGTATGTAGGAGTTGTCTGTCATTCAGGGATACAATTCCATGTTCGTGGTCATTGGCACACTCAAAAACAGCTCTCATTTGGGACCTCTCTGATGATGGTTCTTGTCTGTATGTGTTCACTCCAAGCTACTGCCTCCACAGCTCCATACCCAGATGATGGTGGTAGAGGCTCTAGTTTGTTTTCCACTTTAAAAATATTCTTTTTTTTCTTCCAGTAAAAATATATCTTTCCCAATTCAGACATACCCCCCATGTGATGGAACATTACCCATTGTCCTATATCACACACAATTCCTCCACTAAGTTTACCATTTGATTTAATGAGAGACCTTCATCCAGCCAAACTGTTTCCAATCAAGGGGATTTTCAGTTCTAATCTCCCTCACCTCCCTCAGCAACAATATTTTAAGGAATTTGAAGAAGCTTTTCTGCCAAAGGACAAAGGGCCACAAGGTAAATCCCCAAACAAGGGTCTTTTGAAGAGTTCTCAGTGTATACAACAGGAAATATGATTATTGAACAAATACCTCTGTTCCATTCAGTCCTCCAAAGGAACAACAAACTCCTGGGCTCCAGTACAAAAATCTATAAAATCCAGAGACTTATAAAATGCAAATTCTTTCACATTCCTCTTTCTACCATTTTTTTCCTGCCAAACTTGATAACAGCACTCTATAGTGTGCCCATCTTCTTGATTAACAGATGATTCAGAGAATATGAAGATCAGACTGTTCTACATGCCTGCATCATTAGACATGACTCCAGTACCTCACTGGTAAGAAGGATTTCAGGTCCAAATACTTCAAGTTAGTAAGGGCATTCCCTCAAACCAAGGCCAGCACCAAACATTGAGGAAAACCTGGACTAAGAAGTGTGGAAACATGTCAGAGCCCTGGGACAAGCACCATTCAAGCAAATTGAGATAGCTTCTCTTTATTCTTCTTAATGCCATCACTTCTAGATAAGCTGACCCCACTTGCAACACTCTTACCATAACTACTCCTTTTTTCCCACTTAATTCATCTTCTCCCTTGCATTAATATAAACCATTCTTCATTTTTTAAGAAGTCAGAATGAATAATTCAGGAAATGTTATCTATCATAACATTATCTATCATAACATCTATAATAAAAAGCAAGACTTACCTTCAGAATTCTCCTCCTGGAAGAGTAGTAGCTTGATATAGAGGAAGTATCATGGTATAGAGCATAGATTCTGGATCTGGACCCATGGATTCAAACTCTAGCTCAGGCAATTTCTGCCTGTGGGATCTTGGGAGAATTACTTTAGCTTCCCTGGGGCTACTGCTTCATCTTTCACATCAGATAATTGTTTTGAGGATTATGGGTCTTAGTATATCTAAAGGGCTTAGAACTACAGCTAACACAAAGTTAACAAATGATACAAATATTCACTTTTATTGTTGGTGTTGGCAACATTTGTGTTATGCTGCCTCCTAAGATGGAGAAGATGGGCTCCTGAAATATACTGGGGGATTGGGTCCTGACTCTGTCTCTCCCTACTGGGTGGCCCTAGACATGTCATGAACATCAAATGGAAAAAAGACAATAAATGTACACTCCTCAAAAACTGCTATTACTAGTATCAGGAGCTCTCCCCAGGGAAAGGAGGGCTAAAACAAATAAATAAACAAAAATTAAAATGATGAAATTCTTGCAGTTCTAAGTCTGAAATTGCTTAAAACTAGGGCGTTTAACACCAAGTAAAAATTAATGAAGTGCAATACCATTGTTTCCAAAAATCTCAGGCTTTCCTTCTACTATTTCTAAGTAAATTCAAGCTCTTCTCTTATTCTAAGATTCAAAATTGCCTGTATATCACTGCACACCAAAACTAAAAGCAACTGTGGATGCCAAATGGCAATATTAATACAAAAGGCCCTGGTGTTTTTAAGTGAGTAGTTTTTTAATTATGCATTTAAAAAAATTTCATTTGGATACCATAGTATAAAATAAATTTTAATTATGTAAATCACCTCTTTAATTTTTTAAATAGTATAATTGCAAACAGGAGAAACTGAATAATTTACCCAAGGTCCACACAGCTCCTAAATTGCAAAACTAAAACTAAATTAACCCAGACTTGTGATTCCTAATTAACTGGTCCTTCAACCATGCATGTTGCTTACTTTTCTCTTCTCTTGTCTCTTTTTAATCTTGTACCAGAAAGATGTTTCTCCTCTTTATTGATTCATTTCTTTGGCATGTATGCGTCTCTTTATCTCTGGGAAGGTGAAACTAGCACATACAGAAAGTAGAATTAAATGCAGGAACACAGAAAGTGGCCATGCTTCATTAAGAGCAAATGGAGTAAACCGATGTGTAGCAGAACAACAATTTCGCCAGAGCTATCTGATTTTCCATCTTACAGATCCTGAGTGTTCCTTGCTCGTGTCTCATTAAAAGTTGCTGTTGGTTCACTGGGGTAATTTTAAAAGTTTGGAAGACATGGGCTAAAGTTATTGCCCTACACATGAGAACTTAATTGCACTTGAGGTTTGTTGACCTATTTACTTTCTTCAATACGTTTTGTGCCTATGGTAATGAGAACTTGAAATAGACCCTAGTCACTAGGAAAGACAGCATCATCTGCTTTTCAATTAAATTATCCAGCTCAACAATTTCTTATTTACACCAACACTATCACCAGATGGAAGGGAGGGCCTATCATATCTAGAATTGTCGCTTTATGTTCTTTTCCCAAATTCTAAGCCCTTACTGATTTTCTTCATTCCAATTTTCTGGAGGAAAATGTTCATTTTCTTATTCAAGGAACATAATTTCCTCCTGATAGTGGTAAAATTTAATAACTTACTAAAGCAGACTTCTTTCTAAAATTTAGTTTTGAAACAAATAAACACTTCATTATGACTGCTTTTCGGAATAACCAATATAAGGAGTTCCTGCTGTGGTGTAATGAGATCAGTGGTGCTTCTGCAGCACCAGGACACAGGGCATAGTGGGTTTAAGGATCCAGCTTTCCCACAGCTGTGATGTAGTTTGCATATGTGGGCTCAGACCTGATCACTGGCCTGAGAACTCCATATACCATAAGGTGGCCAAAAAAGAAAAAAAAAGAATAACCAAAATATCTAATATATAAATTGCATTTTATCCATTGTATAAGCAAGGAAAGAAAACTGTGAAAGCAATGTTTTATTTTCAAAATATATAATTTAGAATTATGCAATATTTTTCCTCGCAGAAATAATTCACTTTTCATGTTTAAATGAGTGTGGGCAAAAAGTGAGAACTAAATTCTCACAAATAGTTCTATCTTCACAATGCTAATATTGTGCTAACCAGCAGTGGTGGGTGTCATAGTTTCATGTTGCTCATTTTCGGGAGTCCTTAGATGGCCTTCGTATTGTGACACAAAGGTAAATGGGAATCAACTCTAAATTTCAGGCCAGACAGAATCTGTACCTTCTTATTTGCTAGAAACTTTAAGGAAAAAGAAATTGAGAAAAGGGAAGATTTTGGAGCAAGGGGGACTCAGGAAAATATCTTCAGTGAGATTCACTTGAGAAAGCTCAATCAGGTGATGTCTGATACTTACTCTAGACCCCTCACAGGATTTCAACCCTCACATAGAATGTTTAGGCCCATCGACATAGGAATGAAGAGGCAGAACCATATATAATTATCAGTATAACTTGAAAGAATAAATTTGTAAGGGATCACACATTATCCTATAATTATCTCACAAATATGTCTCTCCCCACACTTTCCAATACAATGTCAAATGTAAGGATTCTATCTAAATAAAATTATAAATACATTCTGCTCAGAAAGGATCCCTGGTGGGTCTGAAGGTCCTTTAGATTTCTTAGGACAATTCCAAGACAAGAAAATCTGCTAAAGATATTCTAAACAACATGTACCTCCAATATAGCATTGTCTTCAGGAAAGACAAGCTGCCCTTGATTAGCAAGAAGTGACATAAAGCCTATAACTTTGGAATTTCAAGATGACCTATTGTCTCATTATTGACTATTTTGTGAATGCCCAAGACTATTTTGCTCATAAGAGGTACTCAAATTCATATGTTCAATTAAAAGGGACAAGTGAGGCATGAACAAACTTCAATTTCACAGAAGCCCCATCTGATCGAAAGACACCCTTCACAATGTTTTCTCAATAGCCCAGCCATAGCAATCACCTAGGAGGCATATTCTGCTTCATCTTCCATAATAATATTTGTAAGGCATCAAACAAAACAATCTTCTAGCCTTCACTGGTGTTAAAATTTTTATGTCTTTCAAGCCCTTCATCTCTCCTAATATAAAGCCAACTATCTGCCTGTCTCATATATATATATGAGACATAAACATATGGGACATATATCATTATGACTTCCACATAGAGAACAAATTATGTAGTTGTATTAGGGATCTATCATTTCTCTCTGTCCACAACAAATCACCTGTAGTCACATAAAAGCAACAGGAGATATTGTGCCTCTCCCCATTCTCAGTCCCTGTAGAAAAGGTGGGTGAATCTCACCTCAGCCCTGAACCTGCAAATGTCTCAGGGCTTGGCTTGCCCACCCAAGCATCACACCTGTCGAACAGAGCGATTTAATTAAGGGACTCCAAGCTAGGGCAAGCTGGGCCAAAGGAACTCCATCCCAAGGATATTTTTATAATTTTAGGAAAGAGAAACATTTGCCCTGAAAAGGGGGGAGGGGTGGAAGAGAGTTGGTTAGTTGGCCTGGCTGTAATAAAGCTAATGCAGAAGAGAGAAAGGAGGAGAAAAAAAAGAGTTAAAGAGAGACAAAGTATCTTAGTATTCAAATAAGCTCTACCTGAAATCTGACCTGTTCCTGGAATTTTCAGTTATTTGAGTCAATAAACACTTTTTTCCCTTTAAGCCAGATTATATTACATGCAACAAAGGGTTCTCACTACATAATTTTATTAAACTTTTTCTAGCTTCATTCTAGTCATATTTTTCAAGTGAATCATAATGAAAACTTCTCAAAGAAAGATAATTTAATTAATGAGTTTCCTGCAATTGGGTACACTGGATATATATCACCATAAGTGCAGATCATTTATCTTTCTTTCCAAGGAAAAAATGGACTAATACTATGAATATTATTTAGAGAATTGGACCTTTTAATATCTTAAATTCAACCCAAAAGGTTGCTTTGATACACATCTGATTTTTCAAAATGCCATTAAAAGTTTGGGATATCAAGCCAAAGAATATCTTTTTGATAATAATGAGGCCAGCCTGAATTTCTACTTAAAACAAAAAAATCAGAGTACCATACATTAGACAATCATAACTTTATTCAAAACATGTAAAAGCTCCTCAATTGCTGTTTTGCTTTACAGTAATGACAAGTCCTATCTTGTTGGCATTCTAAGGGGAGTGGGGGAGTGGGGGTGTGGAGAAATGCTAGCCTCTCTATTCTAAAAAGGAAAATATTTGCATCTACTCTAATAAATTTCTGTCAAGCTAAGAAAAAGGATCATTTTCATTCTTTGTGTTCTCTCCAAAGCCGGCACAGAATGTGTGGCAAACTAGGGGGAAAAAAGTGTTTAGAAGAGCTCGTTTTCATGCACTACAGATTCTAACCTTGTCTCTAAGAGCCAAGGTTGATGGGTCCCATGCCAAATTAAATCCAAGATGTATGCAGGAATGAAAAGGGTAGCATTCCATGAAAAAATCCACTTTTCAGTTAAAGTAGCTAAGGTTTATTAAATATGCAAAAATTACAATGTCAATGTAACTTTGCAAATTAGGATTTTCTTTTAAAATGTTTAAGCACTGTACTGTAAAGAGTGAAACAGCTGAAGACTTCCACAGCTTGTTACCTATATATTTCCTCAAAGAACCTGCACTAATAAATAAGCCATACATTTCCCAAAGATAAGGGATTTTTGTTCATATTCCAGTGAGCAGTTTACTGAATATATGTGAATAAATTGTCTTTGTTCAATGACCCTGACTAATTCTCCTGCTAGTCGGATCGGTGTTGCAAACCCCTGTGCCCTATGATTCACAAGCATCATATTTTTGAGCTGGTATATCCTCTCCATGCAGCTGATCACTGAGCACAAAGATGTTTTGAACCAGAGCAAGATACATTATATATTTTAACATAGAGATTTGCCAAGGCTTAAGGAAGCTGAAGGCGATAATACGAAAGACCTAAAATAAGCACATATTTGAATACAGTACTGATAACTGATTTTTTTTCTTTTTAAATAACTATTTTTCTTTTTTCTTTCTTTTGCATCTGTGATGCAGCTTGTGGCAACTCCAGATATTTAAACCACTGAAGCAAGGGCAGGGATTGAACTCACATCTTCATGGACACTATGTTGGGTTCTTAACCTGCTGAGCCATAACAGGAACTCCTAAGTAACTTTTACTTTTTCTGATGATAAAGGTAATGAGGTTTCAGTGGAAATGTGGAAAATACAGAAAAGTATAAAAAATAGAAATCACCTGTAATCCCTACATCTAAAAATAGTAAAATTCCAGGAGGTCCCACTGTGGCTCAGCAGTAATGAACCTGACTAGCATCCATGAGGATGCAAGTTCTATCCCTGGCCTTGCTCAGTGGGTTAAGGATCTGATGTTTCTGTGAGTTGTGGTGTAAGTCACAGACATGGCTTGGATCCAGCGTTTTTGTGGCTATGGTGTACGTCAGCAGCTGCCGCTCTAATTCAACCCCTAGCCTGGGAACTTCCATATGCCACAAGTGCAGGCCTAAAAAAATGAAATTAAATTAAATTAAAATAAAATAGAATAAAATAAAATAAAATAAATAGTAAAATCCAAAAACTTAGAATTCTCCCCCAAATATTAAAATCTAGGGTGGGCAAGAGTAATTCTTCCATACTTTTCAATATGGAAATAAATAAGCAGGTAATTTTTTTTTTCCAAACTGAAATCATATTCTGAGTGCTGTTTTGTAGTCTTCATTTCCTTACAAAAGAAATTATAACAATTTCCTTACATCATTAATTATGAAATATGATCACTGACAACTGCATAATAATTTATGGACTCTCTCATTTTAAAATATTTTTATTAAGGACCTAAAGCCTGCCAGGCACTATGCTAAGCTTTCAGTACACACCTCTGAAAGGATTTTAATGGAAAAAAACAGACCCTAAACTGTTAATTACATATATGAAGACTTTAATAGCTATCTTTTAAGACAAGCAAGGTACCATGACAGCAGATAACATAGGGTTCAGCCCATCTAGGAACAGGAAAAGGTTCCCTGGGAAAGTACAATTTAAGATGATGCTTGATGGATGAGTAGGAGGCAGCTGGGTAAAGAGAAGAGAGGAAAGTAAGCAAACAAAACAAGATGTGTGAAGTCCTTAAATTGAGAAAAACTCCAGAGTGAGGAAAAGAAAGATAAGAGTGGTGAGACAGTAAGAAGCTGGCAGAACCAAGGAAGTTTAGCAGCAGAATAGACTGGTAGGATAGTCAGGACTAAAGCTCCCATGCCATGGTCTTTTAGGGCATTTTAAGGATCCTGGAGTTTACGCTAAATGCAATGCAAAACCAAATGAATGGATTTACGCCAAAATGACATGGTCAGATCTGCATTTTAAAAAGACCTCTATGGCCCCTGGGCAGATAATGATTTATAGGAGAGAAAAGTGGAAGCTGAGAGACAATAAGAAAGCAATTAAAATAATTCAGGTTAGGGTCATTGGTTCGGACCAAGACAGAGAAATGTAAAAAGAGAGAAACAGACATATTTCTCATATATCAGAAGTAGAATCAACAGGACTTGGTAACAAACTCAATGTGGGAGGTAAATAAAAGGCTGATGTGTAGGATAACCCACAGCAGGAGAATTGAATAATTAAGGCCGCATTCGCTAAACTGGGAGAGGCTGGTGGAGGAACAAATCTGAAGGGGACAATCAAGAGTTTCAGTCAGGAAGACAACAAATTTGGGCCACCCATGAGATACCAAAGTGAAGATGTCAAGTTGCCAGCTGGACACACAGAGAAATGTCATCCTTGGAAATGGACCTGTGTAGAAGGTTAGGTTTTGAAATCATTAACAAATAACATCTCATGTCTTCAGAATTGGTGAGGTATTTGGGGTACAGACAATGTTTTAGGCAAAAGTATTTTTTAAGGAATATTCAGAGAGGTAAGAACAAAATTAGGGTAGTGTAGTGTCAAGGAAACCAAGGAAAGAGAATGTTCTAAAGACAGGAAATTATCCAACATGTTAGCAAAAAATAGTCACTAGGTTTAACTAAGTAGAATCCACAAAGATCTCAGTGAGATGAAGTTAGGTAAGAGGTGGTAGAAACCATACAAAAATGAATAAGGAATGAAGTAGGGAAAACAGAATAGATAGACAGCTTTTTTTGAGACTCTGGGCTACAAGGAACGTTACAGAAAGAGAGATGTGTTCAAGGAAAAATGTGATTTTTTTTTTCCTTTTAAAGAATGAGAGACAAAAGTATGTATGAATGCTGAAAATGATGGCAAAGGTTAAAGAGAGGATAAACATAAAATAACAATTTGAGGAGTTCCCGCTGTGGCATAGCAGAAACAAATCTGACACCATGAGGTTGCAGGTTTGATCCCCGGCCTCTCTCAGTGGGTTAAGGATTGGGCATTGCCAAGAGATGTGATGTAGGTCACAGATGCGGCTTGGATCCTGTGTTGCTGTGGCTGAGGCATAGGCCAGCAGCTGTAGCTCCAATTAGACCCCTAGCCTGGGAACCTCCATGTGCCTTGGGTGCAGCCCTAAAAAAAAAAACAATTTGAGCAAGGTCCTAGAGAAGATGAGAAAGGATGGAATCCAGAGTCACATAGAGAATTTCATTTCAGAGAGGATGGGATCCTTTATACTATTTCAGAAAGGAAAGGGTGGCTGGTGCAAATAGATTTTACTGTTACTGTAAAACAAATTCTACATTTTTTATATAGTATAAAGAGTGAAAAATAAAAATAACAGAGGTTTGAAATGATTGAAGAAGGTAAAGAGGAATGAAATAATCTTTGCTGAGCGCAAGAGAATGGAATTGCCAGTTTTAATGGCCCAGATGAAGTGAAAAGTAACTTAAAAGATGGTGATTTTCTCTAATAATTCTTGCTTGCCGTAATACAGGCATGAAGAAAGCTGGTAGTTGGGTTTTTCCAGGGCTGGAATTTAGCTGGGGAATAGAGCAAAAAGAAAAAAAAGCAAAGTTAATGAAGAATTAGGATAATGATTATAATGAAGAATGGACTTTAAGCTGGAAACAATGAGAACAAGAGAAGGTACAGTTGATATAATTTAATGAACCTATGTCTTTGCATATTTCAATTACTTACAAAGTTTGATTATTATTATATAAGGTTATGAATATCTTTGCAAAAAGCTCATCAAAAATTTTGATCACTTAAGTTCCTAAGTGGAGTCTGTGGGTCAAAGTTTTAATAAGCACTTTAGGGGTCTCGGAGCCAAATTGCTTTCTTTTAACAAAATTGCTTTCTTTTAATCCAAATAATATATATGAAGAGTCCCACTATGCTCATTAGCAGTGGGTATCATCACTTTTTTTTTTTCCTTGCTTTTTAGGGTCGCACCCACAGCATATGGAAGTTCTCAGGCCAGGGGTCAAATCAGAGCTGTAGTTGCCAGCCTACACCCCAGCCACAGCAATGCGGGATCTGAGCCACATCTGCGACCTACACCACAGTTCATGGCAATGCCAGATCCTTAACCACTGAGCAAGGCTAGTGATCAAAACCTGCATCCTCAAGGATTCCACTGAGCCACAACAGGAACTCCCAGGTATCATAACTTTTAATTGTTTCCCATTTTATAGCAAAGATGGACGAATTCTTAGAAAAGAATTTTTAAGATATAAAATCAAAATACACTTTTCAGAGAGCAATTTACAGTCTTTACTTCCTCTTTCTCACATGAATTAAAAAATGTTTTATTACTGTATTTTTTCAATTCACATAGAGCATTTAATATTAAAATGTATCAACACTTCCAAATTGTATTCTATCTTCCAATAACTCCTCCAAAACCATCTTCATTTTTTCATGTTTTAATTTTTTTTCATTTTCTTTTAACGTAAGAATGAATATTTGGTGAACCATATCTGACATCATAGGCTCCCAAAAACTCATGGAGAAATTAATATTACATTGATTACAAATATTGATTTCTGCCATACCAAGATTCTACTAGAAGCCAAGGAAATATATCAAAGAGGAAAAAATAAATGAGGCCTGTCCTCAAGTAGTTTGCAATCTAGCTAGAAAGACATCTACACTAACAAAACTTTCTTAAGAGCAACTGACAAATCAACACGTATATGTTATTATTAAAGTTCAGCCAGAATGATTCCCTCCAAAATATGAGGAAAAATAAGTGTATAAATGGGCAGAGTTCCCATTGTGGCTCAGCAGATTAAGAATCCTACCAGTATCCATGAGGATGCAGGTTCTATCCCTGGCCTCACTTAGTGGGTTAAGGATCCAGCATTGCCATAATTTGAGGCATAAATTGCAGTTGTGGTTTGGATCTGGCACTGCGTGTGTCTGTGGTGTAGGCCAGAGCTGCAGTTCCAATTCGACCTCTAGCCCAGGAACTTCCATATGCCACAGGTGTGCCCCCCTCCAGAAAAAAAGAGGGTGTAAGTGGGTCACCCAACATCATCTTGTTCAAAACTGAACTCCTCTTCCCTACTCCCAAACATTGTCCCTGATATAAACTCTATAATTTACTCACCTGTTGTTTAAACCAGAAACCTGAAGACCCACATTCAACTATTCACCCAGTTCTATCCAAGCCAGTTCTAGAATCTCTTGTATCTATAGCCCTGTCTCTAACCTCATGGGCACTACCTTGATTTGGGCACAGAATTTCACACCAGGGGACTGGATTACCATTCTGGCAAGCACTTTTCTCCAAATCAGCACTATGGAATAAATCATGAATTGAGTGGAATTTTATTTCACTGGACATTGTTAAATAGAAAAAGGTGGAGTTCCCATCGTGGTTTAGTGGTTAATGAATCTGACTAGGAATCATGAGGTTGTGGGTTCAATCCCTGGCCTCGCTCAGTGGGTTAAGGATCTAACATTACCATGAGCTGTGTTGTAGGTTGCAGATGCAGCTCAGATCCCTCGTTGCTGTGGCTGTGGCATAGGCTGGCAGCTACAGCTCCGATTAGACCCCTAGCCTGGGAACCTCCATATGCCATGGGTGAGGCCCTGGAAAAACACAAAAAAAGAAAAAAGAAAAGAAAAGAAAAAGAAAAAGGCCATGAATGTCAACCAATCAAGAATTATCCATTCATAATACCAATTTTTCAGCAGATTAAGAATCAGGAGGATACCCAAATTTTATTAGCAAAGCATCTAAAATAATTGGATATATGAGAGGTGTAGTTTTAGCACTCATTTTTTTTAAATAACAAATATTTTTTGAATATCTATTGAGTATGTAGTATTTTTCCATTAAACATCATTGTTCTGATACATTGTCTTACTTACAAATTCCTCTGTAAGTAATTCTGAGTTTCTTAAAAGAAAAACAAATCATGGATATTGTTTTCAACAAGATCACTTGATCTCAAAGCTCTTGGTATGTTTTCTGGCTTTTTAACCAGAAGCCCGCTCCACTTCATATAGATAGAAAAATGCAGTGAAATAAAAAATATTAGAGAAGGATGAGAAACATATTTTCTCCTCTTGAGGCAACACTTTGCTAAAATAAGTTTTGCCCTTTCCATCTTCCTAGTAAATTATATACAAATAATTCTCTATTCTACCTAATTAGAAAATATGAAGATAAATTTATCAATTAAATTTACATTATGCTCCATGTTTATATTCTGATAGAAAATGTGAACCCAGGAGTTCCCATGGTGGCTCAGTGAGTTAAGAACCTACATAGTCTCTGTAAGGATTCAGATTTGATCCCTGGTCTTGCTCAGTGGGTTAGGGATCCAGCATTGCTGCAAGCTGTGGCATAAGCCCCAGCTGCAACTCCAATTTGATCCCTAGCCCAGGAACTTCCATGTGCCACAGGTGCGGCCATAAAAAGAAAAAAAAATAAAGAAAAATAATGTGACCCCAAAATAGTATTTTTAACTATTTAGGATCTTAATTCACTATCTCAAACCTAATCTGCATTTCATAATTAATTGAAAGTTAAATATTAAAGTCTAATATTTGGCACTGGAGTGTATAAACACTGGCAACACACAGGTCTAGAACCTTCTGTTTTGGCTAATTTGAGCCATAATTCTGACTCACATCAAGCTTAACTTTTCAGTGAGACAGTCTCTTTAGGCTTCTTAGTCCATTTGATAAGGACAGGACAAATAGTTCACTTTCAGACACTTCTTTGCTTCTTTTGGTATAACAAAATGGTCTGCCAAAAGCTTTTCAGAAGTGGGGGGAAGACTTTGATAACGAAAATCTATTACATTTTCACCAGAGGGACAAAATCCAGAATATCCCAGCCTAAATTCTCTCTCCTCTCTCAGATATTGTACCTACATGCTTGCATTAGTATTCAACATGTAATTTGATTAAATACTATATTTACATGCCTAATGGTGCCATAATGATTATTCCCCTTTTGTAAAATGAGAATATCTTTTAAATCCTTTCCATAGAGCCTGAGAAATGCATTCAGTAAAATTTATCATTAACTTGCTAATTATTGAAGTAAAAAGAAAGACATTTGGAAAGGGGGTACAGAGATCACAGAGTATTAAGAAAACAAGAAAGGTAGATGGGAAGGAGAAATAGACAAGAAGCAAATGAAGGAAATAATGCTACTGTTAGATATTTTGGGCACACTCTAACATCTTTCACATAGAAACTAGGAAGCCTGACCATCAAAAGGATTCATAAGGCAGTTTTGGGCTCCTATTTCTTAGGTGGTTGTTTACCTTGCTGCTCAGCTGAAGCCACAGCTAAGTGGCTGTCACTGTCAGCAGTGTAAACCTGGTTCCGGTGTTTCTCCTTAACAATTTCTAAGAAGATTCCCTGATTGCCTGTTTGTTTGCTTTCTTTAGGACTACAAATGATCTACAAAACTGTTTAAGCCTACAAAACTGAAAACTAAAGGTATACATTGAAAAGAACTGCCTTTGGTTAAACAGTAAGTAGTTTTTAAAAAGTGCACACCAAATTATAAACAGTATGTGGGTATGGGTATGGTTGTGGTTTATTTAATATTCATTCCACTGTTATTGAATTCCCACTCTGTGTCAGGCATATAAAGATTACTGTCCAACTTGACGCTGATTCACCTCTCTTATTTTCACTGGTTTTGTCTCCAAGCCATGTTATTCACTTCTGAACTGCACACCAGCAGTGTTCTAATATACTAACTGCAAAGAGAAATCTCTAAAAAAAGTTATCTCCTTTAAATAGAGGTACCATCACATCCTGGAAAGAATACAGATTTTTAGAAAATACAGATGGATTTTAAATCCAGGACTTGACTTTACTAATGATGTATCCTCAGCTTCTTCAGCTGTAAAATGAGAATAAGAATTATACCTTCCTCTTAGAATCCATACAAGGAAAAAGTGTGCTAATACATGTAAAATGCATAGAACGTAGAAGGTACTCAATCAGTGAACAAAATTCATTTTTGAAATATAAAATTCTCCAGGTCTTAGGATTTATTTATAGTTCTGGTCAAACAGCCATTGTTCAAGTCCATGTTCCATGGGTACTATAGGAAGTGTGTATATATATTCTATGCAGTTTCTTTTGTGTGTCAATCAGTGGCTTTAAGTGTGGGAGGGGGATTAATGTTTCTTAAGCTTAGTTCCTGCTCTTTCCCAATACCCGCATACTTATCCACTATGTCAATTTCCTCTCTTATACCTAAGTGTTTTTATTTTTTCCCTTTTTCCCCATCAAATTCACCAAGAAACTTTCCCAAAAAAAACTACCTGCATATAGAACTGAGGTTTTTTTTTTTTTTTGTCTTTTGTTGTTGTTATTGTTGTTGCTATTTCTTGGGCCGCTCCCGCGGCATATGGAGGTTCCCAGGCTAGGGGTTGAATTGGAGCTGTAGCCACCGGCCTACACCAGAGCCAAGGCAACGCGGGATCTGAGCCGCCTCTGCAACCTACACCACAGCTCACGGCAACGCCAGATTGTTAACCCACTGAGCAAGGGCAGGGACCGAACCCGCAACCTCATGGTTCCTAGTCGGATTCGCTAACCACTGCACCACGACGGGAACTCCTAGAACTGAGTTTAGATTCACCTTACCAGCTCACCTGCAAGTTAATCATCTTATATCCACCACACAATAAGCAAAATCATAATCCTTTTTATATAGAGATACACCCTCACAAGATACCATTCAGCATTTGCCATTTTCCCACATGTCTGTTGTCAGACATTGCCTGCTCTCATGAAGCAAGTCTATCAAAAGTTTACATGTTCTTAAAAGAAGCACATCTCTAGCCAACATTATCTTGAGACAAAAATGTAAAAATTGGGAAAAGTTACATAGCCCTTTAAATACAACATTTATGTAAATTTTGAAAATATATACAACATAATGAATCATATTTTGTAAGGATGCATAAATATTCAAGGGTATACAAAAAAAAACACATTAGAATGAGTGCCTCCAGGAAAGAAGGAATTGGAAATATTAATCAGAAATGAAAAGAAAAAGAATAAAATAGTAAAACTGCACAGATGAATTATGTTAAGTACAGCCATTAAATACAGCTATTTCAACTACTAGTATTTAAGAAAGAACTCAAACAAATGTATTGCATTAGTCATGTTAGGCTCAGCTCTGCTGCAATAATAAGAAAACTCTGAAGATGAAAATATTACTTTTATTTATTATTACAAAGCAATACAAATTGCAGAATATGACTTCAATCTGAAAGCTCTGGGGCTCCTTAAGCCTAAACCACAGAACTAGTTTACACATTTTTTTTCTCCCTTACTCCGTTATTCATAGCACTGGGTTTCATCAGACTATCTAACATGGGTAGTCACAACTATAAAACAATACAGAGGACTGGGCTAGAATGTGTGCCTACCTTCTGTGGTCATCTGGCTTCCAAAAAGAAGGAAGAGAAAAAGTACGTTCAGTTTGTCCTTTCAAATTCACCAATCAAATTAAGTCACTCTTTCCCTTTATGGAAGAGCAATGAAAGGGTGCAGAGAAGATGGAGTATTAACCTAGTGGGAAATCCCTTCACCTGGAAGGAAGCATCAGAAGTAAAAAAGTTTCTCTCTCTATGCCCCACTCTGACTTAATCCCAATAAAAGTTTGAATAGTCTTTTGCCATCTCCTTCCTGTCAGCTTAAAAAGTCATACCACCAATTTTCAGTTATGACCCTTAAAACAACTGACTTTATTTGATCGAACTTTAATTTCCTTATTATTATATTATTTAATAAATTTTTTATCTTCTTTACTAAGATTCAAAGACCAGTTTAGGGTACTATTACGAGTTAACTAATAGTTTACAAAGTCACTTAATTCATCCCCTTAAAAAGAGATGAAAAATACTTCAGGCTATTATTAGGTCTGCACTTGGTCACTTGGAATGCTGTTTTAGGAGATAACAGATACAGTGCATTTCATAGAAAATGTTAAACAGGATCCTAAATCTATATATGCTTTTAGAACCATCTTGATTTCTTTTTGGTTATATTTTCAAATAGGAAATAGAATCTATTCTGATAAGGCAGGCTATATAAAGGAAGAATTAAAAGGAATATTTTCTTCAGATGTGTTTTGGGCCAGAAACATAAGATTAGAATTAAAACAATATACTTCAAATAGTATACACGATATACTTTCCCACCACTATTGAGTTTAGATTCCTTAAATTCACAAACCTTTTTTTTAAATCTCCACATATTCTATTACATATCACAAGACATTTCTTATCATTAGCCCTGCCCTCTTTTAGAAGAAACTGTGAAAAATTTGGCATTATTGTCAGGTACTTCTGATGCTAAAGAAGCCAATGAATCTAGTGCATATCTGATGTGTTATGAATGCACAATTTATATTTAAAAGAGAGAATTCTGTTCCTTTACATTTATTTAGTGGCTATCACCATGGTAACTGAGCACTTGCACAGAGCCTAATTTATGACACAAAAAAATATAAAGAAGAAAAAGAGCTTATCTTGCCATGTTTGTAGATTGACAGAAAAAACTTGTGGGTTGACACATATTTGTGGAGGAAAAAATATATATGGGAAGCAATCCCTTTCTTTATATAAAGATTTGGACCTCTCAAATCTGTGCTATAAGAAAAGCCACCTCAGGGAAAAGCCTTCTCACAGAGAACAATTTAATTTCACAACAAAAAAGTATAGCATGAGAGTTAGGCAATTTTCTATCTCTAACAACACTGGCTAGTAAGTTGAGACTGACTTGAATGCCTCCAGGATCAAAGTAGTGTCACTGATCACTTCAGTGAAAGTCAAGGAGAAATTCTGTACCTTTTCTAATTGCTTAAAATATTTACAAGTCTCTTATGATCACCTCTAAAGTATAGGTCACTGTAATTTGGATAGAAATTCAAGTTAATGCCTGACTTCTCCATAAATGTACAGTCCTGACCACACTTGGTGCCCCTGAAAAGGAAATGTTGTTTACAATTCTGGGAGCCCTTAAGAGGCACCTTTGTCAGTCAGAAGGCAGAGATTGACAATGCCTTAAATATGGCCACCTGGCCAGCTGGTAAATCCTAAGGTTTTCAGTTGAATTAGAGAGAGACTGCTGAATCCTAACCACTAGACCACCAGGGACTCCATTCAATTAGAAAAACTCAATCCAGTCCTTGCATTTGGAGAGACTGCCTGAGGGCACTAAGTCCCACCTGTGCTGTTTGTCCACACTAACAAGAATGACTGAGCACCACTATGGGATGGGGGAGATATCTCAAAGTGTTGACAGATATTTCACATGGGAGATGCAGGGTGGGTGCCATCTCCTGATGTTATGATAGTCTTCTCAGTTAACTTAAGGAGTATGATGGTTAAGGAGATTGGTAAAGGATGCCAATCCCAGCAATCAGTTAAATTTAAGACCATTGTAAGAGTTTGGGAAAGCTGCCTCAGGGAATTTTCTTCTGTAATGATGTCTCTTAGAATAGTTCTGAAAATCAAAGGTTATTAATGTGTCCTACTTCTTACTTTTTGATCCCTAAGGTATTACCTTCCCAGGATCAGGGACTATTGTTTTCCTTCCATTGCCGCAAAAATTGACATGTCCCACTCTCCTAGCTATGATTTCTGTTTTTCTCTAATCATCCACTATTCACCCTCAGATCTTCTGATAGGAAGAAGTGATGCAAAAGAGTAAGGGCATTTTTATAAAACTTGACACATTATGTCCCCCACTTTGATCCATATGCACCATAGTAGGTGAACTTGGCAAACAGCATATTCAACAAGGTGGTCATTATCTTTATGATCTAGGGCCATGTTAATAGAACAAAAGAATTCAAGGGACTTAATCAGAATTTGGTTTGAATTCCCCTGTTCCCTTTTTGCCTGGTCTGCCTCCCAGAAGATATATCCAAAAGACTGGTCTGCTGTTGTTATTTAAAGATATAAAGCATTGGAGTTCCCATCGTGGCGCAGTGGTTAACAAATCCGACTAGAAACCATGAGGTTGCGGGTTCGGTCCCTGCCCTTCCTCAGTGGGTTAACGATCCGGCATTGCCATAAGCTATGGTGTAGGTTGCAGACGCGGCTCGGATCCCGCGTTGCTGTGGCTCTGGCGCAGGCTGGGGGTTGCAGCTCCGATTCGACCCCTAGCCTGGGAACCTCCATATGCCATGGGAGCGGCCCAAAGAAATAGCAAAAAAGACAAAAATAAATAAATAAATAAATAAAGATATAAAGATATAAAGCATCATATACAGGAATAGTCATAGGGAATCCTGAATTTTCCAAAGAGATCTATACAACTCCATGTTACCCTTAATTCTGATCATTACCCCGGAAATAACTGAGAGGAGACAATCTCTTTCTGGGGTCAACTACATTCAGTAACCCAACTGTTTTCTTAAGGTGTATGGGCCATAATGAAATGAGGGAGGTAGAGTTCAAAACCTTTTTAAACCAGCTTTTAGAGAGTCTGTTCTGTTGCCCAACAGTCCTATCTATGACAGGAAGTATAGAAGGTCCATCTCACCTTGACTATCAGCCCATTGTTGATTGGTTCTTGTGAGAAAAAAAATACTACCAGAGTGCAAATGGTTCAGAAATCCAAGCATATGAAACAAATTACTTTTGAAGGCCAGAGTGATCTGACTGGACTCAGCTAATCCCACAAGAACAGCAATTACATAATTAAAAAGTGTTAACAGTTGGGAGGCAACACTAATTCCCCCAGGATGTAGTCAGTCTGCTGGAAGTGGGTGAGGGTCCCAATCTCACGTAATGTGGCTTCCCTTATTGCAAAACAAATGGGTTCACATTGGGCAGGAATCAAAAGTTTTCTATGCAAGAGTAGCCTTGCACCACAATGCTACAGGACTGGAAATCAACAACAAGAAAAAACCTGCAAAAAACACAAACACGTGGAGACTAAACAACATGCTACTAAACAACCAATGGATCACTGAAGAAAACAAAGAGGAAATTTAAAAATAACTAGAGGCAAATGACAACAAAGATATGACACTCCAAAACCTATGGGATGCAACAAAAGCCATTCTAAGAAGAAAGGTTATAGCAATACAAGCCCACCTCAGGAAACAAGAAAAAGCTCAATTAAACAAGCTAACTTTACATCTAAAGCAGCTCGAGAGAGAAGAACAGACAAGACCTAAAGTTAGTAGAAGGAAAGAAATCATAAAGATCAGAGCAGAAATCAATGAAATAGAAACAAAGAAAACCATAGAAAAGATCAATGAAATGAAAAGCTGGTTCTTTGAAAAGATCAACAAAATTGATAAACCTCTAGCCACACTTATCAAGCAAAAAAGAGAGAGGACTCAAATCAATAAAATTAGAAATGAAAAAGGAGAAGAACGGACCCCACAGAAATACAAAGGATCATAAGAGACTACCAGATGCAACTATATGCCAATAAAATGGAAAACCTAGAAGAAATGGACAAATTCTTAGAAAAGTACAATCTTCCAAGACTAAACCAAGATGAAATAGAAAAGATGAATGGACCCATCACAAGAACTGAAATTGAAACTGTGATTAAAAAACTTGCAACAAACAAAAGTCCAGGACCAGATGGCTTCACAGGCAAATTCTATCAAACATTTAGAGAAGAGCTAACACCTATCCTTCTGAAACTATTTCCAAAAATTGCAGAGGAAGGGATACTCCCAAACTCATTCTATGAGGCCACCATCACCCTGTACCAAAACCAGACAAAGCCTCCACAAAAAAAGAAAACTACAGGCCAATTTCACTGATGAACGTCCATGCTAAAATCCTCAACAAAACACTAGCAAACTGCATCCAACAATACATTAAAAGGATTGTACATCATGATCAAGTGGGATTTATCCCAGGGAGGCAGGGGTTCTTCAATATCCGCAAATCCATCAGTGTGATATACCACATTAATAAACCGAAGAATCAAAACCATATGATCCTCTCAACAGAGGCAGAAAAAGCCTTTGACAAAATCCAACACCCATTTCTGATAAAAACCCTTCAGAAAGTGGGCATAACAGGAACCTACCTGAACATGATAAAGGCCATATACGACAAACCCAGAGCTAACATCATTCTCAATGGTGAAAAGCTGAAAGAATTCCCGCTGAGATCAGGAACAAGACAAGGATGTCTCCTCTCACCACTACTATTCAACAGGTTTTGTAAGTCTAGCCACAGGAATCAGAGAAGTAAAAGAAATAAAAGGAATCCAAATTGGAAAGGAAGAAGTAAAATTATCACTATTTGCAGATGACATGATACTATACCTAGAAAATCCTAAAGATGCTACCAGAAAACCGTTAGAGCTCATCCATGAATTTGGCAAAGTCACAGGATATGAAATTGATAAGCAGAAATCAACTACATTTCTATACTAATAACAAAAGATCAGAAAGAGAAATTAAGGAAATAATCCCATTAACCATCACATCAAAAAAAAAATATTTAGGAATAAACCTACCTAAAGAGACAAAAGACCTGGACTCTGAAAACTATAACACACTGAGGAAAGAAATCAAAGATGACACAAACAGATGGAAAGACATACAATGCTCATGGATTGGAAGAGTCAATATTATCAAAATGACTATACTACCCAAGGCAATCTACAGATTCAATGCAATCCCTATCAAAGTACCAAGGACATTTTTCACAGAACTAGAACAAAATATCTTAAAGTTTGTTTGAAAGCACAGAAGACCCAGAATACCTAAAGACATCCTGAGAAAGAAAAATGGAGTGGGGAAAATCAGGCTACCTGGCTTCAGACTATACTACAAAGCTACAGTCATCAAAACTGTGGGGTACTGGCACAAAGACAGAAAAATAGATCAATGGAACAGAATAGAAAGCCCTGAATTAAATCCATGCACCTACAGCCAACTAATCTATGAAAAGGATATACAAGACTATACAATGAGAAAAGACAGCTTGTTCAATAAGTGGTGCTGGGAAAACTGGACAGCCACACGGAAAAGAATGAAATGAGAACACTCCCATAGACAAATATAAACTCCAAATGGATTAAAGACCTAGATATAAGACCAGACACTATAAAACTCCTAGAGGAAAACATAGACCAAACACTCTCTGACATAAATGACAGCAACATCTTCTCAGATCCACCTATCAGAGTATTGACAACAAAAAGAAAAATAAACAAATGGGACCTAATCAAACTTCAAAGTTTCTGCATAGCAAAGGAAACCATGAACAACACAAAAAGACAACCCACAGAATGGGAGAAAATATTTGCAAGTGAATCAACTGACAAGGGATTCATCTCCAAAATTTATAAACACCTTCTGCAGCTCCATACCAAAAAAACAAACAAGCGTATCAAAAAATGGACAGAAGATCTAAACAGACAATTCTCCAAAGAAGACATACAGAGGGCCGAGAAAAACATAAAAAAATGTTCAGCATCACTCATTATTAGAGAAATGCAAATCAAAACCACGATGAGGTACCACCTTACACCAGCCAGAATGGCCATCATCCAAAAGTCTACAAACAATAAGTGCTGGAGAGGGTGTGGAGAAAAAGGAACCCTAGTACACTGTTGGTGGGATTGTAAATTGGTGCAACCACTGTGGAAAACAGGATGGAGATGCCTCAGAAAACTAAAATTAGAACTACCATTTCATCTGGCATTCCCACTCCTGGGCATCTATCCAGAGAAAACCACAACTCGCAAAGACACATGTACTCCGATGTTCATTGCAGCACTATCTGCAATAGCCAAGACATGGAAACAACCTAAATGTCCATCAACAGAGGAGTGGATAAAGAAGATATGATACATATACACGATGGAATATTACTCAGCCATTAAAAGGAACTAAATAAAGGCATTCTTAGCAACATGGATGGACCTAGAAATTATCATTTTAAGTGAAGTTAGTCAGACAGTGAGACACCAACAGCATATGCTATCACTTACACATGGTATCTAAAAAAAAAGACACAGTTAACTTCTTTGCAGAATAGATACTGACTCATAGACTGAAAAACTTATGGTTTCCAAAGGAGACATGTTGGGGGGTTGGAGAGATAGGCTAGGGATTTGGGACGGAAATGCTATAAAATTGGGTTGTGATGATTGTTGTACAACTATAAATGTAATAAAAATTCATTGAGCAATTTAAAAAAAAGAAGGTATATGTCAGGGAGTTCCCCGGTGGCCTAGTGGTTAAGGATCTTGTGTTGTCACTACTGTGGCAAGTATTCGATCCCTGGTCCAGGAATTTCTACATGCTGCAGGTGTGACCAAAAAAATAAATAAATAAAGAAGAAGAAAGTATATTCCATAGGTTTTATTACATAGAGAAGTCCCAAGTCCCAATCATAGGGAACCCAGACAACTTACAATGCACAGTAAGCATGACTTTACCCCAGCATGACTTTTCCCTTTGCCCCAGAGCGACACATTACCTTTTCTTACCAAACAATACATAAGCCTGCCTTTTGCTTTAGAGGAAGATATACCTTTATCTTCCGAGGCTGTTGAACCTATATACAAAACAAAAACAGACTCACAGCCATAGAGAACAGACTTATGGTTGCCAAGGGGGTGGGATAGATGGTGAGTTTGGGTTGGTAGATGCAAACTATTACATTTGGAATAGATAAGCAGTGAGGTCCTACTGTACAGCACAGGGAACTATAGCCAGTCTCTTGGGACAGAACATGATGGAAGATGGTATGGGAAAAAGAATATATGAATGTATGACTGGGTTACTTTGCTTCACAGCAGAAATTGGCACAACATTGTAAATCAACTAAACTTTAAAAAATAATTTTTTTAAAAAATCTGTTAAACTATACAACCATCACTGAAAAGATAGCCTGGAACAAAAGTAGCCAGGGCCTCTGCTCATAAGACATGCAGACATGTCTCCCAATCCTGTAATTATTGAAATGATTGTAAAAGTTAAATCTGTCTGAGCTTATTATTGTTATGCCATGTTATGTTATGCCATAAATCTAACACATTGATTGAGGTATAATTGAGATTCAAAAAACTGCATATATTTAAAGTATAAATTTTGCTAAGTTTTGATGTATGTATATGCCCATGAAATCACAAGAACAATCAAGTTAATAAACACAGTCATCACACTCCAAAGTTTCTAGCTGTTCTTTTTATATTTTTTTAAATTTTTTTTAGGGCCACACCTGCAAGTATATGGAAGTTCCCAGGCTATAGGTCGAATCAGAGCTGCAGCTGCCAGCCTACACCACAGCCAGAGCAATGCCAGATCTAAGCCACGTCTGTGACCTACAACACAGCTCATAGCAACACCAAATCCTTAACCCACTGAGCAGGGCCGGGGATTGAACCTGCATCTTCATGAATACTAGTCAGGTTCGTTACCACAGAGGCACAAAAATAACTCCTCTTTTTATTTTTAATTCACTTTTTTATTAAATATCAGGTAATTTTTACTAAAAGCAGATGAAATTAGTTGAATTATCAATATCTCCTTTAAGGTAGAAATTCTATTTCTACCAGGCAAGGAATGATAAGTTATTCTTGGTGGGTGTAAGTCTGTGTTTTAGGGCATAGTCTGAGCTAAGTAGTTCAACTAAAAGAAATTAAGAAACTTTTCCATCATTATTCTCAATGTCATGTGTATAAGACATTTAGAATAGTTACTGTTTCACTTTAGTCAAGGAGAATTTCATTTTGATGTTTTACCCCTCACACTTTGGTCCTTAAACCAGGACTCAATACAAAACACTAAACCAGAAAAATTCTCTTTTTTTTTCTTTTTTTTCTTTTTTTTTTTCTTTTTGCCTTTTTACAGCCACACCTGCAGCATATGGAAGTTCTGTATCCCGGAACTAGAGGGCATACGAAACTGGAGTTAGGGGTCAAATCAGAACCGGAACTGCAGGCCCATGCCACAACCACAGCAACACAGGATCCGAGCCACATCTGTGACCTACTCTGCAGCTTGCAGCAATGCCAGATCCTTAACCCCTGAGCAAGGCCAGGCATAGGACCGACATCCTCACAGACGCCATGTCAGGTTCCTAACCCACTGAGCCACAATGATAACTCCAGAAAAATACTTCTTGAAAGAAATATATTTATAGATACATTTCCTTGGCTGAGTACAAACTGTGAAAGCAAAGAGAAAAAAAAGAGGGATTGTGGCAGGAGCATTAGGTTTGTGGTCATCGAAATTTTACTCAAATACCAGGCTCTATCATTTTTTAATTTCTATAGCAAATTACTTAACTTCTCTGGGCATAGTATTTCTCAACTGTAAAATCTGGATAATAATTTTACCTACCCCACATGGTTCTTGTGAGAATTAAATTAGAAAATCTAAGCTATGAGCCTTGTTCAGAGTAAACTTCAGATAAATATTAGCTATTAACCAAAAGTTAAATTTCATTCATCCTTGATTATTATCTATGTTTGGTTTGTTTTAGGATCTTTTGTTTTATCTTTCTTTAATCTGAGGTCAATTTTTCTCTGGTAGGCAAATTGTATGCAATTAAAAGGATGGTCTTTCTAAAGCTCAAGTCTCTACCACATTCAAAATCCTTTAGTTGCTTTCCAACTCCATCTGGTTTCTGCCTTTCTAATCTCATTTTCCAGCTCCCACACCATGAACATACTGGGCTATACCCAAGCCAAATTGCAAGCTATTTCCTAAATAAGCTTCCCTTTCTCTCCCTACCACACTCTGACACAGTCACATCTTCCCAGACTGCCTCTTCTGTTCTCTCTTTTCCAATGGAACAACCCTTACCCACCCATAAAGACTCAGCTCAACAACCCCACCTTAGGAAAGCCTTCTAGGACCTTTCCCAATACCAGTGTTCCCATAGCACTTAATTCATCCCACCATTACAGGGTCTGTCTAGTTGTTTTATGTCTTCGTGTTGCTTTGTGTCTTCACTTGGTTATGATCCTCTGGTGGGCAAAAGCTATTGATTTCTTTGTTATCCTAGTACCGGACACATATTTGGCATTCAACAAATGAAGAATGAATGGATGGAAAGATTTGATTCTATTGGTATTGGGAAAAAATAAATGTGTGATGACCATATGCATGCACAGAAGATGATGTCTGACAGATTCTTCACTTTTGTACTGACAAGGCTTAAGCCATGTGTGGTCTTCAAGAAAACGTCATTCAAAGGCAAATGCACTATATTAGAGGGAAAATAAAATATTAATCCACTATTACATTTGCTAGATTTGTTTAACCAACCAGCAAATATGTAGAACAGGGTTCTGAGGGTTTGGAAAAGATCTTTTTATGGGAAAGATGTTGCCACTGGAAGAACTCAAAACATCCACTGTTGCTGAGGGAGAGGAAAAAACTTAAATGGACAATAACAGTGGATATTCCATACAGGTGATAGGAGAAATGACAAGAGAAGAAGGCTAAGGAGAAACTGTATAGTCAACAGTTTGCTGTGGACCATACTACACCCACAATAGCACATAGGCTCCTCTAGGAAGATAAACTAGTTTTAATACTAGTGACATTAAATTTTGTTAAGAAAGTGGAGTTCCCATCGTGGCTAAGCAGTAGAGAGCCCAACTGGTATCCATGAGGATATGGGTTTGACAATTAGCCTTGCTAAGTGGGTTAAAGATCTGGTGTTGCCGTGAGATGTGGTGTAGGTTGCAGACACGGCTTGGATCCCACGTTGCTCTGGCTGTGGTGTAGGCCAGTAGCTGCAGCTCCAATTTAACCCTAGCCTGGGAACTTCTACATGCCACAGGTGTGGTCCTAAAAAGCAAAACAAAAGAAAAATTTGTTCAGAAAGCAAACGTACTGAAAACAAAAACCATTTGAAAGCTGTAAATATAAATTATGTTTTGGATTTTCTATGCTATTGCTTCCCACTTGTAGTATGAATAGCTCAAAGCTAGTACAGAATCTATCACATATCAAATTAAAGCGAAGTAACTCTCCAAGTCCTGAGAGAACCACAGCTAAGTAATAACCTTTCAGGTACTCTATATCATCCTTACCAAGAATGTATATTTTAAGGAAAAAAAAAAAGTTACTTCCACCTGTAAAAAGAAATTCCTTAAAGAAAGAAAACACTTCATGACAAAGAAACTATTTTACATTTAAGCAGTGTTCTTTATCTTCATTGCTCATGCTGAGAGCTGGGTCAGGACAAACAGACAAAGACCAACAAGACCTGGTGGCCTTGGAGCAGAGATATATTGGCACTGCTGCCCCAAAGTGTTCGGGGAGGGAGTCTGAGAGGTTAACTCTGACACCAGGGCAAAAGGGGAATCAAGTAATTGAGAGGGGAAGACCTCAATAAGCCATAAGGAATTACCATGCTCCCATAACCATACTTGAGGGAAATTGTTTTACAATAGAGTACAAACATATTTCTCAGATTGTGAGTTTCTTCCCCACTATTGTTTTCATATAACTTTCTGTGAGTAAAATGTCTGACTCTCAGCCTTAAAATATTCCTCACAAGAACATTTATGAAAAATGAAACAGGTTTGATGCTGCGTTAGACTGTAACGATTCACAAAAATGTACTGCCTTTCCTCCAGAGGAATCAAGTATCCTTACCCTGCTGAATATAGGAGTAACATACAACTTGCTTTGGCCAATGATAGGTGGGAAGAGACACATATCCCTTCAAGCAGAGGTTTTCAGAGTAAAGCATGATTTGCCATTCTATCATTTCCTACTTCCACAACAATTGGCAATTTTCAAGTGAAAAGCTTCTCTATTAGCCTGGATCCTGGAGTAAAGATGTCACAGAACAGAGCTGCAGCCAATCTACCACAGATAGGCAGCAGGAATAAATGATAAGATTTTCTTAATTTTCTTAAAGATGCTGAAATTTGGATTTCTCAGACTGAATATGTGACAACCAATGGGAAGACTTCTTGGTTTACAGCTTTGTTACATTCTACTGCCGTATGTGTGGAAGCACTGCCAGGAAATGGAATCATGAAGAATAGAATAGCACACACTGTACTTCTTAAACAGCTAAGTTAAAGCTGATATCCATTTAAATTAAAGATAACCAACTTAAAAATAAGTAGGATTCCAAAAGGTAATTTTTAAGTCATAACACTTTTTACAAAGAAACAATATTGTGAATGGAAATTAGAATCCTACGCTAATACTTTAGTACGTAGTCCTCAAAGATTCATATTTTTTTAGTGATCTTATACACTTAAAACACAGGATGTGTATAATGTGTAACATTGCTTCTCAAGAAGGTGAATTAGAAGTTACAGTTGGAAAGTCAGAACATATAGATGCACACATCCCAAATATCACAGGTTCTGTAACAGGAAAAGAGTTCTTATTTAGTGTTTGTTTTTATGTTTGTTAGTTGTTTTAAGATATTCCTCCTCTGTTGGGGCTTCATCCCTGAAACAAGAGCAGGAACTCCCTCTGTCCAAAGCCTTCAACTGCTCATGGTAGTGTCAACTCCTGTGGTTTCAAGGAATCTAGCATTGTCAGCAAACAATGACAATTTAATTGGAAAAGCAAGGAGGAAACAAAGTTTGCTGTAACATCATATTCGTTGTCTGTTGCTGTGTAACAAAGTATCCCCAAATTCCGCAGCTTAAAATGATAAACATTTTTTATCTCACAGTTCTGTGAGTTAGGAATCCATTTAGCTGAGTGGTTCTGGCTCAGGGTCTTTCATGAGGTATGTTGTCTGGGGTTACAGTCATGTGAAGGCTTGACTGGGCCTGTGGGAGCCACTTCCAAGATGGCTCCCTCACATGATGACAACTTAATCCTGCTTCTCAACAGGAGCCCTGAGCTCCTTGCCACATGGGCCTCCTAGAGGGGTACTTGAGGTCCCTTGCTCAAGCTGGCTTGAAGAACTAACTGGCTTTCCCCTAAAGCAAGTAACGTGAAAGAGATCAAGTCATACTGTTATGACCTTGCCTCCAAGCTCACCTACTACCATTTCCACATTATCTATCAGTTCCACACCTTAGTTCTATTTACTGTGGGAGGACTACACCAACTGTGACTATCAGGATGCAGGGATTGCTGAGGACCATCTTGGAGGGTGACTCTCATATTTATATTTTCTCCACAACCTCTGTAATAACTGGGTCACTGGCTTTTTCTTTTATTAAATTCAATGTTTATAAGGTCATCTCATATAAGATTCTGAACAGTATAATTCCTATTGAGATATTTGTCAAATCAAATGAACTCAGTCTTATTTAAATGGTAAGTTATAGAATAAAAATTTATTTAATATATTTAATTTTCTCATTTTCTTTGTGGTATGACTCATTTGGTACTAAAAATAAATATCAAAAGTATTATAATCATAATCATGTAACTATCCTGTCCCCAATTTTCAATATTATTTTATTATTGACTAATATTATTATTTTAATATTAATATAACTAATATACTTAATATTATGAGGAATATTATTTCTCTCTCATAATACCTGATTATGTATCATACAGTTAAGAGTAATGAAGGGGCAATGTAAAAAATTTCCAACATTTTATAATGCCAATGAAATAGATAAAAGTGCATTAAAAATACAATCCTAGAAATATTTTAAGAATAAGCCCCTGTGTAAAAGACTAAATAAAGCTTCAAAGAGCTAAGGTTGATTTGCAGATTTTCACATTTTTTTAGAGTAATTGTTTCAAGTTTTGACAAACATGATTGTCTGAGAAGTACTTGCTAACACCCTCCACATAATTCTTTCAGTCAAAGAGTATTAACAAGTATAGTAGGTAAGATATAGTCTCTGTGTTCAGGAATGTACAATCTAATATAGGGAGACATATGTAATTAATATCCAATTAATATCTAAAATGCCCACCAAAACATGAACAAGTATTTGACTATCACACTGAAAAATATACAGATCTTGCTAGCTCCAAGTCCCACTTGTTTATACAGAAAACCTAGTCCCTGGAGAATCCTTTCCTCTATCCACACCAGCAACAAAATTTGCCTTTGAAACTCGTGGGTTTGCTTCATGCATAGAATACATGAGGGTTCTTCCTGATGCAGGACTGTACTGCCCTTAACCATTCCACCTGTGCTGGCCTTAAATGCTACAAGTCCTGTGCTAACACTTCCTCTAGCCTCACTCTTCTGCATTCTACCCACTGCCCCATGCTTACTCAGAGCTCTCACTCCTCACAGATGTCAGCCTTCACTACAGCAAAGATCCATCTCAATTCACCTCAGTCCCCACAGTATCCTAACATCTTGGCAATTTCCTGTGAAGTGATGGGGAAGAAACTTCCTGTTATTCTGTGTTATTCTTTTTAAAAAGATTCCACTTCCAAAGATTCTCTAGCCCAAAAAATCAAAGACTTCTTAGGGAATTGCTCTGCCATCTGTCTCTGCCACCTCAGCCCACCTTTTGGAACTTTCTCCACACCCTCTGTAAATGACACTTCCCATTTGTAAATAAGTGTGATAAAATCCCTTCGGTGTTCCCTCCAATGGACTCTCCATGAGAGAGGCATAGTCTACATTTCTTTAAAAAAAAAAATCTATACTCACTATGTTGTAGTCTTTTGTTTTACCTTAAATACTTTCTACTCATTTTATTTTAGTATTTGGAGCCACCATTTCATGAAACAACTGAGGTTTAGATCATCAACAGTCTCTTTATTTTTAAATCCAAAGGAAACTTACACTTTCTTGTCAAGTGGTTCTTCATCCAATGCTTCCTCACCTCCCACAACATATTCCTATTCTGCATCAGGTATCCAAGGACCTATTGTGATATAGTGATACTGTCCATATATCCTGGAAAGCTGTGAGGGCCTCAGTTAGATCCTGGCTACAAGATTGAAATTTTGTTTTCTCCTTAGGCCTCTTGCTTCTTACAAGCCATAGTTCCAAGAGGCAGTTATGGACATTAGTGTTCTTCAGCCTCTTTGTGAAAGCAGGATGCTCTACCCCAGTCTCCAGTTTTAAGCTATAAGCCTGAATTTAGTCTTCCATTTCACATAAAAACATGTAAGGCCACATTCTCCACAGAAGCCAAGTTCTTACTACCATTGCTCTGCTTCTAAGTCTAGAAACCAGCAGCTCTATGATGTTAGCCCTACACTGTGTTTCTGCTCAGTAAAAATATCCTTCTTCTGACCTGATCTTTGCCTTTTTGGTATTGTCCATTTAGAGCTCATGGAGCATTAATATGTAATTTTATGTTAAAGCATGTCAGAGCAAACATCTTGTTACTTTCTACCATTTTTACCCAGCTTTATTGAGATATAACTAACAAAATTATATGTATTTGAAATATACAACGTGATGTTTCAAGGTACATATACATTGTGAAATGATTACCACAATCAAGTTCATTAACACATCCATTCACCATTATCATTATTTGTTGTCATTCTAAACATGTCTAAGACTTACTTTTTGCAAATTTCTGGTATAAAATACAGTATTATTAACTATAGCTGCCATACTGTACATTAGATTCCAAGAAATCATTCACTTTATAACTGAAAGCGTGTACCCTGTGACCAGCATCTCCCTATTTCTCCCATACAAACCATCATCTGACTCTGTTTCTACGAGTTAAACCTTTTTTAAATTTGGATTTCACACATTAGTGAGATAATGCAGTATTTGTCTTTATCTATTTGATTCATTTCACTTAGCATAATGTCATCGTTTCATCTATGTTGTTACAAATGTTAAGATTTCCGCCCAGACACCTATGGTCAATTAATCTTTTACAAAGGAGGCAACAACATAAAATGGGGAAAAAAAGACAGTCTTTTCAGCAAGCATTGCTGGAAAACCTGGACGGCTGCACGCAAAGCAATGAAACTAGAACACACCCTCATGCCATGCATGAAAATAAACTCAAAATGGCTTAAAGACTTAAATATAAGACAAGACACCATCAAACTCCTAGAAGAGAACACAGGCAAAACATTCTCTGACATCAGCTTTATGAATATTTTCTCAGGTCAGTCTCCCAAAGCAACAGAAATAAGAGCAAAAATAAACCAATGGGATCTAATCAAACTGACAAGCTTTTGCACAGCAAAGGAAATCAAAAAGAAACAAAAAGACAACTTGCAGAATGGGAGAAAATAGTTTCAAATGATGCAACTGACAAGGGCTTAATCTCTAGAATATACAAGCAACTTACACAATTCAAAAGCAAAAAAGCCAAAAACCCACCTGAAAAACAGGCAAAAGACCTGAATAGGCATTTTTCCAAGGAAGATGTATAGATGGCCAACAAGCACATGAAAAAAATGCTCAACATCCCTGATTATAAGAGAAATGCAAATCAAAACTGCCACGAGATACCACCTCACACCAGTCAGAAAGGCCGTCATTAATAAGTCCACAAATAACAAATCTGGGAGGGGTATGGAGAAAAGGGAACCCTCCTACACTGTTGGTGGGAATGTAAGGTGGTACAACCACTATGGAGATACCTTAGAAATCTGTACATATAACTACCATATGACCCAGAAATCCCACTCTTGGGCATATATCCAGACAAAACTCTACTTAAAAAAGACACATGCACCCACATGTTCATTGCAGCTCTATTTACAATAGCCAAGACATGGAAACAACCCAAATGTCCATCGACAGACAATTAGATTAGGAAGATGTGGTAAGTATACACAATGGAATACAACTCAGCCATGACAAAGAGCAAAATAATGCCATTTGCAGCAACATGGATGGAACTAGAGCTTCTCATCCTGAGTGAAGTAAGTCAGAAAGAGAAAGACAAATACCATATGATATCACATATCTGGAATGTAATATATGCCGCAAATGAACCTTTCCATAGAAAAGAAACTCACGGAGTTGGAGAATAAATTTGTGGTTGCCAAGAGGGAGGGGGAGGGAGTGAAGTGGTTGGGAAGCTTGGGGTTAATAGATGAAAACTATTGCCTTTGGAACGGATTAGCAATGAGCTCCTGCTGTGTAGCACTGGGAACAATGTCTAGTCACTTGTGATGGATCATGATAATGTGCAAAAATAGAATGTGTACATATACGTGTAACTGGGTCACCATGCTGTACAGTAGGAAAAAAATTGTATTGGGGAAATAACTATTTAATAAATAAGTAAATAGAAAAAAATGAAGAAATAGATCAATTGAACAGACCAATCACTAGAAATTAAATTGAATATGTCTGGAGTTCCCGTCGTGGCACAGTGGTTAACGAATCCGACTAGGAACCATGAGGTTGCGGGTTCGGTCCATGCCCTTGCTCAGTGGGTTAACGATCCGGCATTGCCGTGAGCTGTGGTGTAGGTTACAGACGCGGCTCGGATCCCGCGTTGCTGTGGCTCTGGTGTAGGCCGGTGGCTGCAGCTCCGATTCAACCCCTAGCCTGGGAACCTCCATATGCCGTGGGAGCGGCCCAAGAAATAGCAACAACAGCAACAAAAGACAAAAAGACAAAAAAAAAAGAATATGTCATAAAACACTCCCTACAAATAAAAGCCCAGGACCAGATGGCTTCACAGGTGAATTCTACCAAACATATAAAGAGGAAATTATACCCATCCTCCGTAAACTTTTTCAAAGCTTGAAGAAGAAGGAACACTTCAGTAGATATTCTATGAGCCACCATCACCCTATTTCAAAAACCAGACAAAGATACCACCAAAAAAAAAAACTATAGGCCGATATCTTTGATGAATATAGACGCAAAAATTCTCAACAAAATTTTAGCCAACTGAATCCAACAACATATAAAAAAGATCATACACCATGACCAAGTGGATTCAACTCAGCTGCACAAGGATGGTTCAACTTATGCAAATCAATCAACATCATACACCACATTAACAAAAGTCAAAAACCACATGATCATCTCAATAGATGCAGAAAAAGCATTTAACAAAGCCCAACATCCATTCATGATAAAAACTCTTACAAAATGGGTATAGAGGGAACATAACATAATAAAAGTCATTTATGAGAAACCCACAGCAAATATAATACTCAATGGAGAAAAGCTGAAAGCCTTCCCACTAAAATCTGGAATAAGACAAGGATGTCCACTCTCACCACTGCTCTTCAACATAGTACTGGAATTCCTAGCCACAGCAATCAGACAAACAAAAGAAATAAAAGGCATCCAAATAGGAAGAGAAGAAGTAAAATTGTCACTGTATGCAGAGGACATGATACTCTATATAGAAAACCCTAAGGACTCAACCCAAAAACTCCTTGAACTGATCAACAAATTCAGCAAAGTAGCAGGATATTAGATTAACATTCAGAAATCAGTCACATTTCTGTATACTAACAATGAAATAGTAGAAAAGGAATACAAAAATACAATACCTTTTAAAATCACACCCCCAAAAATCAAATACCTAGGAATACACCTGACCAAGGAGATGAAAGACTAATATGCTGAGAACTATAAAATATTAATCAAGGAAATTAAAGAAGGTTCAAAGAAATGGAAAGACATTCTATGCTCATAGGTTGGAAAAATTAATATTGTGAAAATGGCCATATGACCCAAAGCAATCTACAGGTTCAATGCAAACCCTATCAAATTACCCATGACATTTTTCACAGAACTAGCTAGAACAAACAATCCAAACATTTATATGGAACAACCAAAGACCCAGAATTGCCAAAGCAATTCTGAGAAACAAAGACCAAGCAGGAGACATAACTCTCCCAGACTTCAAGCAATATTACAAAGCCACAGTCATCAAGACAGTGTGGTACTGATACCAAAACAGACATAAAGACCAATGGAACAGAAGAGAGAAGCCAGAATAAACCCAGACACCTATGGCCAATTAATCTTTGACAAAGGAGGCAAGAACATAAAATGGGAAAAAGACAGACATTTCAGCAAGTATTGCTGGGAAACCTAGACAGCTGCATGCAAATCAATGAAACTAGAACACACCCTCACACCATGCATGAAAATATAGTCTTTCAGTACTTTGAATGTATCATCATACTCTCTGCTGTTCTGAAAGGTTTCTGCTGGGAAAACCTCTGATACCTTATTGGGGTTCTCATTATATAATGAATTTCTTTTTCTTGTGGATTTCAAAATGCTCTCTTTGTCTTTTATTTTCGACAGTTTTATTATTATGTGTATAGAAAGGATCTCTTTGGGTTTTATTTGCTTGGAAACAATGTCTCTACCTCCCCCTTACATTTGGGGAATTTTCAGGTATTATTTTTTTTAAATAAGCTTTCTGCCCCTTCTCCCTCTCCTGTCTTTGGGATTCTCATAATTTATAATTGTTTCACTTGATATCCCAAAAAACATACAGGTCTTCACTTTTTTGCATTATTTTTTCTTTTTTTGTCTTCTGACTGGGATAATTCCAAATGATACACCTTTGAGTTCACAAATTCTTTCTTCTGTTTGATCAACTCTGATGTTGATGCCCTCTGTCAAACTTTTCATTTCATTCATTTTATTCTTCTGCTCAAGAATTCCTATTTGGTTCTTTATACAATTTCTGTCTCTCTGCTGAATTTCTCATTTTATTCATGTATTGTTTTCCTGATTTTGTTGAGTTATCTATCTATGGTCTCTTATAGTTTGCTGAGTGTCCTTAAAACAATGATTCTTAATTCTTTGTCATTTAATTTATAAATCTCCATTTTTCAGGGCCAGTTACTTAGAATTCACTGTGTTCCTATAGTGGCACCATACTTCCTGATTTTAATGTTTCTTGAAGTCCCACATTTTTGTCTTTGAATTTAAAGAAACAGTCACCTCCTCTAGCATTTACTGATTGCTTTCGAGAGAGAAATATCATTACCAGTCCGCCTATCTTGGGATTCTGAGGATTTCTCAGTTGTTTTCTATGAATTCACCCACTTTACACTTCTTCCTTTTTGAGGGGGAATTCTTAAGATTTCCTGCCTTCTCTCAATCCTGAAAACCTACCAAGTGCTGAGAGCCTCCTGTTTGCTTTTGATAAAATGATTCCCTGAAATATTCAGTTTGTGTTCTTTCTTCCAATCCAATAGAGTCAGGCTGGCTTTCTTCTCATGCACACTAGCTGTCTGCAAAGGCTCACTCTTGCCACCCACATGGGCACACACAGGGAGACAGTCGCAAGGATGAGGGGGTGAGGTACACAGAGCATTGAGCATACCCATGGACCAGTTGGGTGCATCTGCAGGCAAGATCTCCCCAGAAGTTTATGGGTAGTTGTCCTGATAGAGTCTACAAATTAGTAGCATCCACATCCCTTTGATGAGTTATGAGCCCTAGCTGCTATGCTCCAGCATCTCTCAGCTCCTCTGGTATGCAAATAATCTCTGTATTCTGGGTGGTTTGAGGGGGAAAAAAAGTATACTTATTTGGCAATACCCTGCACAGCTAGGGAAACCAAGCACTCATTCACTGTGCTCTCACTTTCCCCTACAGGAGAAATCTCAGGACAAGAAGATTCCTTTTGGCACTGAGCTATATTACCTGGGGGAAAGAATGACATGAGTAAAGTGAAACTGTTATTCTTACCATCTTCAATGTATCTGTTCTTAAATTTTTGGCTGTAGAGTTGTGCTGGGTCTCCCAGACTCCCATAAAGGTATTTTCATCTGTGGGTGATTGTCAAATTCAATGTTCTGTGGAAGGATAACAGGAAAAAAAAAACACTCCTATTCCACTATTTTTCTGACATTACCTCCTACCAATTCTTAACATCACAGTATTGATGTGAAGATAAAACCATATAAAGAAAGTAAAAATTCTTTGTAAACAATAGAGTCCACATAAATGTTAATTAGTAATAATAAGCATAAATACTCAAGGAAATTATAAGACAGATCATAGATACACATTGGATTGTTTCTTCCCTTTCACATCTAGATCTGAGACACAAGGGCGAGATCTCTTAGGGAGAGGCTGCCAAACTGTGAAGCAGTATAAGGGAAAAGTCGAGTGGGCAACAGTGTCATAGTTAATCTGGTGCCAGGTATTTTCAAAGCTCTTAGCAAGTGCTATCTTCATTTAATCCATTATTACTCTTCTCATTTTTAAATATGAGAAAACTAGGTACAGAGTGGCTAAACAACTTGCTCAAGATGACCCAGTTAGTAATAATCAGGCTGCCAGAATTTGAACTCTGAACTCCCATGCAAGGCTGTTTCTAACATAGGCAGAAATAGACCTAAGGTGTGTGCAAGAGTGAATGGGACTGAACACTGTACTTACTTTTCAAAGAACCCTTTCAATTGACCTCTTAAAATATTATTGAATGCTTGGGATACAAACAGATTCTGCTTCCTTGACAATCTTTTGTATCAGAGGAGAAGGTAGGTTTGATTAAAAAACCTTTTAGTAATAGAGATCAGGAGAGTTTCGTTTGTTTTTTATGATCTACTAATTTACTCTGGTACAGATAATTGAGTCAACCATTCCCATTTTCCTGAGCTTCTTTGAAATATCCTATGGGCCGTTTTCACACAGAAAGGAGAATTCAATATTAAAAAATAAACTGTTCTTTTTCCTAGTTAAATAGCAAAAGCCTAGAGCATAGCTAGGGGAAATGAAAACTGTAGAATCATGCTTACAATTTGAACAGCCATTCCAATTAAAATGCACCCTGGGATTGGTGTGTGTCTGGCCATCACACATGGCAGATATAAAGAGCTCTGCTGGGAGCTCCTGTAGACTCATTTTGGCAAGACCCCTTCCTGGAGCTGACTGATCAATAGGTGTCCCTTACCTGTTTCAAAATATAGCAGGAATTGAAGAAAACAGCAATGTCTCCTCATCCAGGAGGCATTAACCCAAACCATAGTGGTCTCAGTGCCAGCTCCTGGGAAGGCAGCCCTCCTGGGGCCACATCAGCTATGGGCAGTGTAGTGGGGAGGTTTCGAATTGCTTTAGCCACAATGTGGGAGAGCACTTCAGGAGCTGCCAGCACAATCATTTTCTCTACTTCTCAGAGATCCTTTATTTGGCTCAGTGGATCATCAGGTACATTTCATGCCCAGGTATAAACAAAATGAGTCAATGTATGAGGGAGGGACAGACTTCCCACAGAGCCCAGCTTTACACCAAAGCTGAGTATTCAGGTAAAGGGCTAAATTAAAAGCTTTCAAGTAAAACTAATATAGGAAAGATTGATTTAAGAGAAGCTCAAAGTTGAAGGGAAAAAAAAACTAGAAAAAATCAAAAGTTAAATACAGAGAGTACAGATCAGAAATAAGAGGCTATAGCACCACTCATAAAAAGTGATTGTAAGGAGTTCCTATCATGGCTCAGTGGTTAATAAATCCGACCAGGAACTATGAGGTTGCAGGTTCGATCCCTGGCCTTGCTCAGTGGGTTAGGGATCTGGCATTGCCATAAGCTGTGGTATAGGTTGCAGACGTGGCTTGGATCCCACATTGCTGTGGCTCTGGCGTAGGCTGGTGGCTACAGCTCTGATTCGACCCCTAGCCTGGGAACCTCCATATGCCGTGGGAGTGGCCCAAGAAATTACAAAAAGGCCAAAAAAAAAAGTGATTGTAAATATAACACATGACTTAATAGCCCCTTACATTAAGAAGAGATTAAACTTTGCATTCTCTGAAAATGTGGAATGTTAATTCTATGTTCTCTTTCTTTCCCTTTTTCATTCCATGTATCATTTGCAAACTAAAAGATCTATAAGGTACAACCTGCAATCATGTTCTGGCTCCACAGATTGTAGAAGGCAGTAAATTCTGGATTCACTTACTAAGTGTTTGAAGTACCTCCAACACCACCCAACTTGAGAAATGCTAAAACCATGTAAGGCCTGGGAGGGAAAAGAGGGAAGTCTACGTTTCCAATAGTTCTTGGACAGATGAGCTCAGTAATTGTTTACCAAATTCACTGTGATTTGTCTGCTCATCTCATATACATACCCAACAATGCCTTGCTTGGGGGGGACATGATTTTTAAATAATGATCTCTGCAATTAAAATCTTCTCTTTTTTTTGTCTTTTGTCTTTTTGTTGTTGTTGTTGTTGTTGCTCTTTCTTGGGCCGCTCTCGCGGCATATGGAGGTTCCCAGGCTAGGGGCTGAATACCACAGTTCACAGTTCACAGCAATGCCAGATCCATAACCCACTTAGCGAGGCCAGTGAGTCACAGATGTGGCTCAGATCTGGCATTGCTATGGCTGTGGTGTAGGCTGGAGGCTACAGCTCCGATTAGACCCCTAGCCTGGGAACCTCCATATGCAGTAGGTGCGGCCTTAAAAAGACAAAAAAAAAAGTAGATTGTGCTCTTTGCTCAAAATCAATATGGAAAAGGAGGAAAGTAGCCTACAATCTTCCTATTATCTTCCAAGGACTAAGTTTAGAACCCCATCAAGGAAGGTTAAAAATAGGGGGATTATTAAACAGTGACAATGTATTAGCCAGAAAGATGAAAGGGAAAAAAAAAAAAGATTCCTCCTTGATGACAAGGAGAGAGAGAGAGATGAGACAGAGACAAGAGAGAGACAGAGACTATGGGCCTACAGAGCACAGAAGAGCTTTGTTCTACTTTCCAGCAGGACCACTAGGGTAAATAGCACCAAAGCCCCTGAGAGAAAACAACTTCGTGTAGTAGAGAACAAAAGGACCACAGGCATCCTTGCAAAATATTCTGAAGCCTAAGTGAACATCTAGGACAGGACAGTAAATACCTTATCAGCAAGTGATGTGAGAAAAAGCTAAGGATCCCAGAGGCTCAACCCTCCCCACCGTAAGTGACTTGGCTGGCACTATGGCAGACATTTGAGGAAAGCTCTACTCTCCTTCCTCCTGGATAAGATGCTATGTCTATCCCTACAAATCCTCTCCAAGTTCCAGGAATAAGTCTTGAGGAAACAAAAGCCAGGAAGGGCAATGTATGGTACGCAACACTCTGCCAGTTAGCCTGCTATGTCTGTGCCCTCAGACAATAAGCACAACAGAGCACATTATCCATTTGACCCCTTGGATGGAAATACAGAAAATATAGGAAGAAGATATATATTTATATAGATATTCCACAATATTATCTCAGTCATGCTCTTTTCTAAATAAATATTTTATGTCCTTCTAAATAAATTTTTTTTTTCATAAATGCTATTCCTGACAACTACCATACTCCCAGCATCCAGTTCATACATCCTTAGTGGCTGGGATACTGGATATTTTCCCCATACTCCTTAAGGGTTGGGTATATGAGTCTAACATGGAAAATTTCTCTCTGCTCCAGCATGAGTGTGTGTGCACATGCATGTGTGTGTGTATGTGTTGGAGATGGAGGGATACCATGTCATACTCTCCTTTTGGAGATTCTTCTCTCCAGCACTGATCCCATACAATAGAGAGCCCAGCCACAAGTAAAGGAAGCCTTGCCCCTGACTATATAACCCTCTCATGGATCTAGAAAAAAAAAGATTGCTGAGCGGCTGTCTTCAGCAAAAAGCCTGGTCAGGTTAACCAAGGAAGGTGGGATACAACCCAAGTCTCTTCTTCCCGCTCAAAGCCATCATCTTCCCCCAGCTTCCTCTTAGTCTCTATGATGAGGGAGAATGTCAATAAATGAATGAAGAAAGCCCTCCCCTACCTCATCACCACCCTACTACAGAAGACAAAGGTCCTTGTAGGAAATAGTCCCCTTGGATTCTTGCGCCAAGGGAACAAATTCCTGATTTACTAGGATTCTTATACCATATTATACCATATTTCACTCTTTCATTGTTTAAAACATGCACATTTCCTCACAATTTTACAATAATCACTAAACATTTCAGGAAAAAAAATTTCCTCATAAAAAATATTCTTCATTTTTCTATAAGGTCTCTAACAAATCTCATGTAATTAAATGTATGGTTAACATTAAATTAATCTATTAAATTCAAATGGGCTAGATGTCAAAATACTAAATGTGCTAGCTCAAATGTTTGGTTGTTATCAATTTTTATGATTACTAAAGAAAAGCATTTTTAAGTGGTAGCACTCAGATTGCCACATAATTCAAATCAACACTTTCAAGTCAGAAAAAAAAATCTGATTTGGAGTTAAAACTTAAAGGGGAAAAAAAGGAGATGGAAAATCTTCCTTCCACATTCCCAACCTCTTCCCTCCAAGCTTCTACTTTAATTGCAAACACTGCTGTGAGAACTATCAATCACAGGCTTTCTTTATCAACAAAGCACACTTTTAAGCCAAAGTAAATTTAACTCAAGAGAAGGGGAAAAAGGTTAAAAACATTTCCTGTAATATTAAGAGTCCTGGGAGGACATACTTTCAAAAGCAACTCCTGGGAGTTCCCACTGTGGTACAGCAGAAATGAATAGGATATTTTCCATGAGGATGCAAGTTCGATCCCAGGCCTTTCTCAGTAGGTCAGAGACCCAGCCTTGCCATGAACTGTGGTGTAGGTCACAGACCTGGCTCATATCCCACTTTGTGTAGTGGGATCTGAGCCATAGGGATCCTGCGTAGGCTGGAAGTTGTAGCTCCAATTCGACCCATAGGCTGGGAACTTCCATATGGCACAGGTGTGGGCCTAAAAAGAAAAAAAAAAAAAGGCAATTCCTACTCTAAACTCACTTGTAGTAACCAATGGAAAAAATATTTTGATTTTGAAGTGCTACAGGCAGAATGCTTCCTCTCATGTTTTCTTATTTGTACATATTCAAGAATATCCTGCCGTATACCAGGAATGATAGGAAATACTTAGCAAAAATTCATGCAGTACCACAAAATACAATAAAGTCAAACTTTAAAATAGGAATGAATTAGAGAGAAAAAAGAAACACAACATGAACCCATGTGTGAGATTAGCCAGAAAGAAGGAAAAATGAGAAACAGAAAAGCTGGCAAGCATGTCTAAAGCCTATTCATTTGCCTGAGTTGAGCCAGAAACTGGAAATTATATCAGTCATACCAGGAAGGAAGACAAGAGCAATTCCATGCTTCTCCGTGTCCATAAAATAAAACCCACCCATTCCTTAGAAGGCGTAAGTCTTACTGATACAAAGAACAAAGAGAGGTTTTCCACATGATCTGAGAGGTAGCAAACAGTGTGAGGTAGTAAATGTCACCCTCCATAGCAGCCTTACAGTAAATGTGACAGTGTGTCTCATAAGACTATTGATTTTAACACCCCCAAAGTAGTCAGATGATGTAATGTCAAAGTGCAAGTTAGCAAAAGCAATTCTACAGGGAGACCAGAGATGGAATGAGTTTCCTGTTCTCTGCTTACCTGGCATGAACCAGCAATCATATTTTGAAACAAACTGCAAATCCTGTGGGTGAACTTGTATTATATACTCTTTCTTTCAACCCAGCTTTCAGTAAGTATTGAGTGGTAGTGAGCCCCAGATAATGCCTCTTGCAAGTACCTAGATTATTATTATTCTAGGTTGCAGGCCAGATGCAACTCCCTATGCTTTAACATCCAGCCAAGCCAGAGGAAAGGTGTCATCTTCTTATGAAATTGAGCTCCCCAAAGAGGACCTGACTTAAAGGCAATGCTACTTCTACACATAAGTATCCAAAGGAGTGCCTAGGTTCCCTCCCTTGAGGTGTGCTGCTTAAAACTACCTTTATTTCGACCAGCAGCATCAGAGTCTCTGATGGTATCATGACCAAATCGTCCTAGAACAAAATGAAACTATTATATTCATTTGTGAGCTAGGAGTTAAAAAATCCTGTTAGAAACACAGACACATAAATAAAAAGGAACAATGCTGTCTATCTATGAAAACTAAGAAATTGACATAGTTCATACAAAAATTCTTAGTGCACATCAGGATTACAATATTCATGACTTACTACAGTGAATTTGCCAGAGATTCTAATTAAATTTAACATCATCTTAGGCATTAGGCCTCTAGGAAGCCTGATCTGAATCCAAATGACAGGAATATATTTATGAGTTCAAATAGCACCTGTACTTACTCTATCACAACATTTATTGCCCTGTACTTTAATTGCTCATTTACTCCTGATATCACACTCGACTTGAAGTAACAGAGAATCTCACAGTGATTCCAATGATAGAAGTTTATTTTTCTCACATACAGTAGGTCTAGAGAGAAGACTGCAGGCCCTAGTTCAGTTAGTTGGTGTCTCTGGGATTTTCTTGGCCTTTCCCTCATGGTCACCAGGTGTCTGCTCATGCTCCTTGTCCACATTTAAGACAAGAAGAAGAGAGATAAGAGAGAAGAGGAGGGGTGGTGCTATTGCTGTTATTTCATTTACCAAGACAATAGAAGGGTTTTGTCATCATAAACCCTCCCAGAAACTTTATTTCACCTTATGTATTATTAACCAGAATTGCCAGTTCTGTCAGATGACCAGCTCTAGCTTCAGGGAAGACTGGGAAAGTAGAGGATGGCATGACCCTAAATTCAAAGTCCTAGACTCTAGGCCTAGACCTCAGACTGATCAGAAAAAAAACTATCTGGGACTGGCCTTACTACCAGGCAAGGAAGAAATGCAAAAGATAGTAGGTACGAAACTAAAAGATATGTCATGTTTATCTATTTCTTGAGTTAGCTGTAAGCTTCTTGAGGATGGAGCTGATATTTATTTCACTCTTTTATTCTCAAAAGTCTGGCACAGTCCTTGGCTCATAGCAAATGCTCAGTGAGTAATTGTTAAGAGGATGAAGGAAAGAAGGAAGAAATAAAAATGAATTAAATATTAACTTCCCAGCTGCCCATCACCATACTTCATGCTTATATAAGGATATAAGATAAACACACAGTAAACGTACTTTGCACACACTTGCATTCTGAGTGAGAAAATATTCTACCCCATTCTATTCTCTTTTTTTTTTTTTAACTCCTACTTTAGATGCTCAGGAAATGCTGCTGCTGCTGCCCCTGCTGATGGTCAAAGTCTCTACAAGACAATTCCCATGGAAAATCACAGTGCCGATATCAAAATAAAATATGTTAAAAAGAGGTGGGTTATTTTCACAGCATCCATCAAAACACAAAGGTGTTAAACATCACACTAAAGGAAACTTGCCCCTCTGAACCCAAAGATGTATTTCATCAGCAAGGTCCAGGTAACCAGTCCTTGCAAATTTAATATTCTTAAATAAATTTCATGGGGAAAACTTCAAGTAGAAGAATTATCATTTGGCTTTGGAAAAAGAAAACAAAAGTGTGACTATGAGACAGATAATTTGTGGAAGCAATCAACGAAATGCAAGCTTTATACTGGATTTGAACAAGTGCTTACATAGAAGTTAAAGGGGTGTTCTTTATGGATTTAATTAAAATGCTGCATATGAGACCTTCCTAATCTGTGTTGCAACTGTATTAAGAGGCTCACATCAAAATATTTGCATTTAAATATTTTATAATGCCACACTTTAAAATATTAATGATGCCACAAGTAATCTGTGACATTTCTATAGCCTTTCCTGTAGTAAGTTTGTAAGAAAAACAGAAGATTCTAACTGTGTTATCCCTAGTCAGCTATTTGAAATTCAGCTTAGCAAACACACCAGCTTGCCCATTTCTACAATTCTAATGAAAACTCGTCTAAGAACTCAACTTCTTGCTATATAATTTGTTCTTATTCTGTTCTAGATAGTGGCACCAGAGGGAAGAAAAAGAACTGTTCTTCTGTCATTAAGTGCTACTGCTGAGTTTAAATATATTCCTTTTCAGAGAGGTAGATTTATTGAAATATTTCATTTAAAATGTGAAAAAGGCAACTGTAAAACATAACAGGTAAACTAGTCAATGTTATTTCATATATTCTACAATGAAGAGATCTTTACAGAGACCTAACCTAAGTGTTATTTGGAAACAGATACTGCTGCAAAATATTGCTTTTGTCCATAACATAGCCTTTGTAATCATAAGATTCATTCCTTAACATTTGTTTCCTTGAAAGCACTAGAACGCTTCTATTTTGTCAGAGTCATGGTTATATTCTTTTTCCTCCATTGTCTCTTTCTTGCCACCAGCCAAAAAACAAAGGTAACTGAGGAAAACATGATTCAAAATCTCATCTCCATAAACAAGTAAAGCTCAAGTTTGTGGAATAATAAATGTGATACAGACAATAAATGTCAGAAGCATCACTTGGAACATGAAAAGTGATTATATCATTATTTTTTCTTTTTTGGGGGGGTGGTTAGGACCACACCCATGGCATGTGAAAGTTCCCAGGCTAGGGGTCAAATTAGAGCTGTAGCTGACAGGCTACACCACAGCCATAGCAGTGCAGGATCCAAGCCACATCTGTGACCTAAAACACAGCTCACAGCAACGCTGGATCCTTAATCCACTGAGTGAGGCCAGGGATCGAACTGGAATCTTCATGGATACTAGACTTGTTTGTTACCACTGAGCCACTATGGGAACTCTGATTATTTCACTCTTTGTTCCTTAGAGAAAGCTAATTATTAGGGCTAATCATAAAGGAAGTTACTGCTTAGAGGAATTGCAGCCAGGTGACAGGGACTCTATAAAACCTGCCAAATCCAGCATAAATTTGCAAAGGGATTTCAGTTAAGTCTGGCTATCAATCTTCTCTAATGCAAAAAAAAAAAAAAACCACTGCATCACTTGCACAATCTTTTTAGAAGTTTAAAATATATTATTTTGCATTCATGTGTTGCTGTTTATGGAGGGTAAAAACAGTGATAGCCCTGGATTTGGGTTGTGATAGGGAACATACCTATGTGAAGGTATAAATTCCTTTTGGCTCAGGATTTTCTGACTTGCAAATAAAGACCATATAAAATAATGATGAACCACTCAGAGGTATAAAATATAACTGAAATCTCTTCTGGAAAATCCACACTAGTGATAAAGTAGGAGATTATTTTCTTATATTTCTGAGTCAGTTCTCAAATGCTACTTATAATTACCAACTGAATTAGTTTCTTAACCTTTCTGATACTTCTGTCTATAGACTATTGGCTTTCTTTCTCTCTCTGTTCTTGAAGAATGTAAGTTTCTTACAGATAATTCCTCTGTCCCCTTCTGAAATTCAAAACTTTTATCATACAGCTAACCACTCTAATGATATAAGAGTTTGGCATGCCCATGTTCCTTCTTATGGAAGGACATGTCTACTGCTTTGTTTTAAAATATATTTAACCAATGTCGTTAATAGTAGGATTTAAAATTTCTTCCTAAACATTAACATCACTCAAAAAATTGGAAAGATAGACTCGACTTTTTGAATCATATAATCTAAAATTGTAAGGTAAAGGTCAGGCACACCAATATACTAAAAACTCATAAACATGTTATTTTACCCCATTCCAGTTTTATTTATCAAGCCTTAACAACAGAAGACATTCTACAGAACACGCATGACTTTCTTCTCTATGTTTCAGAAATTTGCATTCTAAAGTCCCATGTCCCACACCAATCACCATCCAAGCACAAAGGCAGATTGCCTGAAATAACTGGACAAGTGAGCTGAATCAGTCTAAATGCTTCTAGACAGCTGAATGACATTTCACTTAGCTTTAGATCTGAGCACCAACATTTAATGACTAAAAAGCCTTCAAGACAACAAGCACATTTCATTCTTCTTCCTCTAGCATAAAGTAACTTAATTCAAGAAGTACTTACCAAGAATGTACTGTTAGAAATGCCATAAAGAACCTTAACAAAATAGAAGACAGCTTCCTATCTTCAGGCAGCTTACAATTGACTTGTATGGGTAAAACATAATTAATCATTAAATTGCTAAATAAAAATAATGTAAATATGCTAGGCAGAATTCTAAGAAGGCCCCCATGATGTCCGACTTCTTGTTACTCCTGTGATTATGTTACATTGCATGGCAAAAGGAATTGTGCTGATGTAATTAAGGCTGTTAGTTTATAAACTAGAGAGATTATCCAGGTGATCCTAATGTAATCAAATGAGACTTTTAAAAGCAGAAAAGTGCTTTCTCTGCCAAGTGTCAGAAGAGGAGCTTAGAAAGATTCAAATAATGAAAAGGACTTGATATGCTGACTTAGAGATGGAGAAAGCCAAGTACCACGGAATGCAAGCAGCTTCTAGAAGGTGAGAGAGGCCTCCAGCTAGTAGCCAACAAGGAAACAAGAACCTCAGTCCTACAACCTCAAGGATCTGACTTCTACCAACAATTGGTAGGAGCTTAGAAACAAATTCTTCACCAGAGTTTCCAGATAGAAGCTCAAAGTAGCTGACACCCTGATTTCAGCCTTGTAAAACCCCAAGGAGAGAAACCCAGTTGATCCCATCTGGACATCTGACCCAAAGAACAAATAATAAATGGGTATGGTTTTAAGCTGTTAAGCTTATGGTAATTTGTAATATAGCAATTTAAAGCTAATATAATAATATACAATTAGTGTCAAATGAAGAAGAGAGATGAGGAAATATACGAAAACTTAAAAAAAGGAAAGATTAGTATGGCTGAAATGGACAGCCCCCTCTTTGCTGCAAGTATCATGCTTATTTCTACCCTTAGGATCTTTTCACATGCTATCCTTCTTGCCTCTAGGGGCCTTTACTTTCTCCATTAACCATTTATCAAGACCCATCTCCTCACTGAGGCCTTCTCTGATATCTCTAGTATAGAATCCATCTCATCAATGAACTATATTTGAATTCATAGTTATCTCTGAAAATTTTCCCACTGACTTCATCTCGTTTCCTCCTCTCTCAATCTTATTAGCTTATTATTTTTTGTATCCCCAAATAATCAAATAAATTATTATTAAGTACTTGATTAATTTAAAATATCCCCTGGTTACTCTGTACAGAAAGTCTTGAATAAAATTCATGAAATTTTTAATATTCATCTTACTTAAACCAAATTAAGACTATTTTTTTCCCTATCACACTCACTTCTAAACACTTAAGCTTACCTCCCTCTGAATGAGTTTTAAATATCTCTGCACAAGCAGGTTTATGTGTTCAGTATTGACCACGTATTCAATTTCACTGAAGAACAGGATGGTAAAATGCCCTTGCTATAGAAACCTGCATACTCAGTTGATTCGTATCAAGAATTGAACTATACTAGGCTGCTATTTTTAGCATTACTACAATGACTTTTTGAAAAATTATTCCAATGGTCTCATCTACTTCTCAGAATGCAAAGGCTTTAATGGAGAAATATTATGTTTATATTCTGTTGATCTGCTACTGCTGGTTGGGCGACAATCAGTTTATTTATGGTCAACTGAAACCATTGTCTGAGGCTGAAAATCTTTTCCTTCTCTTTTGGTTACAGCTCTGTCCTCAAGTGATTGAGTATTTTGTTTCCCCCTTTTATTTCTCCACAAGATAAATTCTAAAGAAAAACAATTGTCTTCAAAAAATTGTTGTTGCTATAATTCTCAGAATATTTAAAAAGCAATAATTAATATTCCTCTAAAAACCTTCAGAAATTTATACAACTCCAATACAAACTTTCTTACAAATGTGTCTCTGGCTCTGAATGACTTCTATCATCTCCAAAAAGCCTTTTTAAAACATTTTTCCCTTTTTTTTCCCAACCTCCACCACCCCTTCCAGAAAGTTAATGTTACTCTAGAAAAGTCTGCAGTAGTTGCCATCTTCATAAAGAAAAATCAATAAGGACAATAAAAATAGGTGACTCAATGTCATTGTTACAGAAGGAAGCCACAGGTCACAGTCAGAAGATTTAGATTTTTAATTCAATCCTTCCACTAATAGACAGTGTCATTTTTTTCCTCCTTCCTGATTCCCAAATATCGTATCTACAAAATGGAGGTAAATGTACCTACCCAGGAGACACCAGGGAAGACAGAATCAAACTGTGCCAAATACTTTACTTTAAAAGCAATAAAGTGCTATATGAATTCAATGTACCTAATTGTTTATAAATTGAGATTATAAATTATATACCATATGCATAAATAACAGTCTCAAAATATCTTATTTCCTCAGTCCAAGACAAAACTGATTTCAATTCAATAAATATTTATTAACTAAATGTAAAATCACTAATAGTATAATTAGCCTAATTTTTATGTTTATATTTATATTACTTCTTGATATAAAAACTGTTATAATTAATTATATACTATTATATATCATTTATATATGATATATACTACTATATATCATTTGCTTTCAACTGCTAGAAGTGCCTCATATTCCTTATGTAGTTCAATCCTCACAATAATCTCAACTTTGGGAGATAGAAATAATTTTTATCATTCTACAAGAAGGCATTCAAGTTTCAAAGAATAGGTTCAGAGAATGCCAGAGGCCTATCACAGCTACATTGGTAATAAATAGAGGGACTGGGATTCACAGTGGTCTCAAAAATCCCTACAGTTCACTATATCACATATATTAAAGTACAATAAAGACTAGTGCAGGAGTTCCCATTGTGGCTCAGTGGGTAAAGATCTTGACTAGTATCCATGAGGACTTGGGTTTGATCCCTGGTCTCACTCAGTGGGTTGGAGATCTGGCATTGCCATGAGCTGTGGTGTAGGTTACAGACCTGGCTTGGATCCCACATTGCCATGACTGTGGGGAGGCCAACAGCTGTAGTTCCAATTCATCCCCTAGCCAGGGAACTTCCATATGCCATGGGTGCAGCCCTGAAAAGCAAAAAAAAAAAAACAAAAAAAAAAACTTGGGAATAAATAATGTAAAATTAAAAAAAAAAGACTAGTACATAACAAAATCAAATGATTCAGAACCTTTTATAAGTGCAGTGAACCAGAGAAGGGATCTGGACCAAGAAGGGAGGGCATCATGGAAGCAGTGATGTTACATCAGAATATGAGATGTAACTTTTATATTGGTGACCATTCCACACAACACTGAGTATAGATTATGCACAGAACTGGTACTTAACAAACATCCACTGAATAAATAAAACAAAAATTACTTCTCTAGGCTTGAAAGAGAGTACTTAATTTTAGGAATCCACTTTCCAAATTCATCATTTCTATTTTTTTCCTTGATTGAGACATTTTCTTATTCCCTACATTACCTGTCCTACTTAACATTTAGTTTATATCATCTAAACATACATAAAACCAGGATCTCTGAATTCCTATTGATGTTACCATCATTCTGAGCCAAGTTCATACTGAGAATCCATTTGAAAAGCCATCATGTAAAAGCTCTCTAAATGAAGATTTAGTTCCCGGTTCCTAAAAGACTCAGAACATGCAAAAGCATTTACTCTAAAATAATATTTCCAAAACAAGACTTTTTAAATAATAAAGAGAAATTTCCATCTGGGTAAATGACAAATAATTAGCTCTTTAATGATGACTATTATTCTCTTCCATCTGGTGAGCTATTCATTTTGCCTTTTATATTGAACTGAAAGACCATCGGGAAAAATTTTATCTTCCAATTCTATATTTCTAGGTTTAATTCTGTATATTATTGAGGATATCACACAAAATGACAGTGTTGTATTTTAGTATTTGTTAAATATTGAAATTGGACAATGAAAATTGTTAAGGCCATTTCTTTCTCTGATTCTCCCCAAACTATCATTCTGTATTGACCTAGACTTCTAATTTTACAAGTAATGGAAAACCCAATTCAAACAGGCTTAAAAAATCAAGAGGATTTATTGACTCATGAACTGGAAGGTTCAGGGAAGTGGAAGGTTCAGTGTTGCTTTGATTTAGCACCTCAGTACTGTCAAGGACCTGGTTTCCTTCCCTCTCCCACGTTTTTTTTTTTTTTTTTAATCAACATTATCCAAAGTATTTCTTCTCTGGTGTGATTTTTTTAAAAAATTCCATGTAATTTCCATATTTAAATCACACTTTCCAGATGGAGAGAAATTATTGACCAAATCTCAGCAAACATCCCTTCACATCTCATAGCCCACATTAGTTCCTGGCCTTTCCTAAGCCATTGGAGAAAATACTCACTGATTGGCTTAGACTTTTCTATTTTGAACCCAAAGGCAAAGAGGATATGATTAGCCTGTTAGGGTTAAAAGAATTAGGACCCACTGCTAGTACGTGTACAGTCATTCTCTCCCCATCTCATCCCACCCTTAATTGCATGGCTATTACAAAACAGGAGAGAGCAAGACAAAATAGTAAAGACACAACCACAAAATCCACTATACAATCCTAATCATCTGGTCATACAGTCCTTCCCCACATTTTATCATATTTTTGTAAATCTATATCATTCCTTAATCCATAATATGTTCCAGGACTTTTCTTTCTAGCAACCACCCCCTCCCCCAGATTCCTCCCTTATGTACCATGGAGTAAGGAATCTGGAAAGGGAGCTTTCAAAATGAATGAAATTTAAAGAAAGGGAAGGCATCATCAATTGTAGCCAAGTATTTAACATACTAGTTTATCAAACCACAGATTCCTGAGCCCATCCACTAGCTACAACACAGAATATGTTCATGCTCTAACGAAGGCATTCTGATGTGGGTACTCAGGTACTGAGATAGGTTAAACAAGCCACCCCACCTGTCTGAGCAGCTTTTCAAGACCCTGAGGGCACACTTCCCTCAGTGTCAGTACCTGGATGCAAGGGTACAATTTCACCTTCTTCATAAACTGGTATTAACATTCATCCTGGTGTTGCTGACTTGCCCAGCAATATGCTTTGTGGGGGGACTGTGACTCTAATGTGTTTTTTTTAATTTGTTTGTTTTGTCTTTTTTAGGGCTGCACCCATGGCATATGGAGGTCCCCAGGCTAGGCGTCAAATGGGAGCTGTGACCATGGGCCTACGCCAGAGCCACAGCAATGAGGGATCCAAGCCACATCTGCAACCTGCACCACAGCACATGGCAACGCCAGATTCTTAATCCACTGAGAGAGGCCAGGGATCAAACCCGCATCCTCAAGGATGCTAGTCGGGTTTGTTAACTGCTGAGCCACAACTGGAACTCATCTAATGGTTTTAACAATAGTAGAGAAAAACATTATTAAAGCAAAATGCTCTGGCTCAGTCCCTCAAGGGGATTTTTTTTTTTTTCCAGAAGAGGACAAATTCATATTGCTATATAGTATCTGAAATGCCTTTAGTCACTTAAAAAACTGCATATAAACCCTATACTAAAAACCAAAGACCTCCAAAGTAAGAAAACAAAGTCTATGTCTACATAAGAGCAGACCTTGGTTTAGCTCCAGCAGTCCATTCTGGAAAGAGAAAATCATCAAGATTAGCAGTCATCTGCACACAAACCATGACAGACATTTAACTAAATCTCCTTTTATCTTTGTTTATATGACAACTTTTCTTACCACTTTGAAATGAACTTCTGTATTCCGAACTCTAAATTAGAAATGATATATATGTAGCAAAAACTCATCAGTCAGAAACAGAAAGCTTTTTAAATCTCATTTAAACATGGTTTGTCTAGAAAATAAAATAACTTGTCTAATTTAAATTCAAAGAAAGCTTAATTAATTTAAATGCCACCTTGATTACTTATAACATTGATCCAGTAGAAGAATTTACTAACATGCTAAGACCGTTGAACGCTGATGTGTTTACTTTATACTCATTTAGCATACAATAAAAATCACAGTATAATGTAAGAATCTTGGTTCTGTTTTCTAAACTGCAAAATTTCTCACATAGCCATTAATACTGGGTAGAACTATAGACTCTTGGCCACTTTCATCTATAGCTTTTACTAATAAAAATAAATACATTGTCTTTTAGGAAGAAATTACTTTCACTTTCAAGATATTTTTCCCTATACCTTCCATGATACAAGACAAAGAAGAGTCTTAGACAAAAGAAGCCACAACTTGGAGTTTCGGTCTATTATCTCTGTAAGCAAATCTCTTTCTTCCCTTTTCTTATAAAAGAACCTATATTTTAAGGGGGAAAAATGCTTTCCAAGGATGAATTTTGCTGAACAGTTCAAAGAAACATCACAGATTTAGTTAATGTCTTCTAGTTGTGATAGGTGACTCACAGTATAGAACACTGAAATAATTGTAGCTCCCTCTATTACTATTTCTATTACTATTTGCACCTTGGTAAACATCCTTCTTAAAGGAATGAAGAAATGAAATATTTCATTTGAGAAGTGAAGGTTTTTCTATTACCATAAAAATGGCTACTTCAACTAACCTGATTGTTGATCTGATCTAGAGTCTGGAGGTCTGAGCAAGCCTCAGAGTGAAATATGCTGGCCAGAGGACCAGAGTGTAGACCCAAGATTTATTAAGATACATGTCTAGCCAGTCTAGTTTAGGCATCAGAGCATGAGAACCAGGCATAGAGGTAAGAAATCACATGGGAGCTAGGAATGCTAGACCAGAATAGAAGGTACGGGTGGGACTTCAAGGCCACTTCAAGGAGTTATAACTCAAAGCCTCTGGCCAAGACAAGAATTACCAGACCCTTATCATTGCCCCACCTGTCTCATTGTAATGCCCTCTCCTCCACCTTGAGCAACCTGTCCTATTCCTTCCTGCCTCCTACTAGAAGAGGTATGTGCCCACTGCTCATTCTGCCCCTATAGGGGCATTATCGCCCCAACCAAGCATTATCGCCCCAACCAACCAGCAAGTGTATCCTAAGACCCTCTTTCCCCAAATGATCAGCAGCTCAGCAGGTATATTGTAAGACCCCTCCTCTCTCTCTGGGCTGTAAAAACAGATACCACCCCATGCTCCAGGTCAGCTCTCCCTGATTATCAGGAAGTTGTCCTGCTGTGCTAGCAATATTTCTATTCTCAATAAACTCTTCTTTCTTTTCACCCCACTATGATTCCAGAAATTCTTCTGATCCCATGCATGGACCATAATAGTATGGATGGAGAGAGAACACAACATGTTTGTTGTGTCCTCTAAGCCTCTCTGCATACCCGGATGCTCTTTTAACAGCTCTGTACCTTCTAGCAAGGGGCAGGGAGGGTCTGTTAAAGCTGCCAAGCTGCCTTAGACATACATAAGAAGCTCACAGAAGTCTCTGTTCAGATCAATTTGAGAAATTTTGTAAAAATCTTCTGCATCCATGCCTGAGGCAACTTTGTTATCACATAACTAGTTGAACATCCTTGTCAAAACCATCAATAATTTTCTGTACAAAATGAGGTTTGATTGTCATATATATGAATGCTATTTTTTTCCAAAGTCCAAATGGGAAAAAATAAAAGAAAAAGAAAAAAAAAGAACTTCTCAAAGGCTTCCTTATGAGATCTTGAAAAGCACCTTTCTCTCTTTCTCTCTCAGAGAATGAGAACAGACAATTCAAGTTTTTTGTGAGGCCCACACTGAAAGCACCTATGTCTGAATTTGCAGGTGGAATTAAAGGTCCAGTGACTATTTCTAGGCCACCTTTTACAACTTTCCTTTTTGTCCTAAGATTTGTGGAGTCAGGGCACCGATCACATAGGCCATCATGTAAGCCACATGAGTATATGTTCCTGTCACCTCCTGGGGTTCTAAGAACATCTGCCAGTGAAAGAGGAGTTTATAGTCATACAGGGTTTGAAAAACTCTTCTGTGGGAAACAAAGAACTATGTTGAAAATCTCCATGCTAAGCCTTACTCTTCTGAATTTTCCAAGTAAATGGTTACAAAGTAAATTCACTCATCCACAAATCATAGGCACAGGTAAATAGCAAAGACAATTTCCCCTAACCAAGAGGCAAATCCTGCTATCAGAGTTCAAAAATCCTCCAAGAATTACGATAATCATATTTCCACAATAAAGCTACCCAGACAGCTGTGGTTCATCTGTCACAGTTTTCTCACAAATTCAGGCTAAAATGACTACCTGCCTTTTTAGATGGACTCAAGCCTTTCCCAGTAGGACCAAGTAGGTAACTAACAAAATAATTAGTTAATCATTTACTTAAGGGGAAAAAAGAAAACATAGTATTTATTAAATCAAATAGCTTTTTTTAAGTTTGAAAAACCTTAAAAAAACGTGGTGAGTCTGATGATTACATTCGCTTTGAAATATGAACCAGATTTTGAAATGCAGCAAAAATATGAAAATGCATATTTCATCAGAAAGAAATTTTTATTAAAAGTGCAGATGGACTACATCTTACAGAACATGTGCATTTCTGGGAAAACGTCTAGGAAATATAGACATCTAATACATTTGCTGACTTTATTCCACATATTCAAAGCCATGGGACATTGAAGCTAAAAATGAAGAAATTAGTTTATTCAATTTCCTGCCTTCTGCAAATAAGATACTATCCCACTTTAGAGATGAGGAACTGAAGACTAAAGAAATCAAGTGACTCACCTAAGGTCACAGAATTAATAGTAGACCCCACTTCCACACACCCTAATGAAGTGCCTCCTCCAAGACGTTTTTTAATAATCATTCGTAGCTAAATGAAAATAAAATCTTATGGCTACTACAAATATTTTAAATCACTTGCTTTAGAGAATTATATTTTTAATTAAGTAATATTTATTACGCTTTGGAAAAAGTTATAAGATCTAAGTGACTGCAATAATTAAAGAATAACTAAATGGACTAAAAAGTCATTCTGCTTATATTACATCCCCTTTCTGCTACTCCTCAGCAGGATGGAATATATATCAGTGGATAGAGTAATACCAAAATAAGTTGCATCTTATATTTTAAATTAAAAGTGATTGAGGTTTTAAAAAATCAGAACATAAAAGCGGCACAAAAAATGGGCACCTCCATATATAACAAAATCATCAATATTTTTCATTGTCTATATATATATATATACACATTCATAAACATACATATATATATATACACATTCATTCCTTCGGAGTAAATGTAAATCATAAGATAACTTATAAAACTAGGTACTAGTGGTATCCTGATATGGGTAGGCATAATGTATTACAAGTGCCAAACAACTAACATAAAATGTCACTCTGTAAATGCAGACTTCCAGGAGCCAGTGATTTTCTATGCCTTACATTTGTAGTTGAGTTCCATTCAGTAAAGTACATAATGTAGTTAATTCTCAAGTTTCTAAAACCCTCAGAGGAGTTCTCTTGTGACACAGTGGGTTAAGGATCTGGTATTGTCACAGAAGTGGCCCAGGTCACTGTTGTCATTCAGGTTCCACCCCTGGCCTGGAAATTTCTACATGCCATGGTCACAGCCAAAAAAAAAGAGAAACTTTAAATACATATATATACAATGGAATACTACTCAGCCATAAAAATAATGCCATTTGCAGCAATATGGATGCAACTAGAGAGTCTCATACTAAGTGAAGTCAGAAAGAGAAAGACATACATATGATATCATTTATATGTAGAATCTAAGATACGGCACAAATGAACTTGTCTACAAAACAGAAACAGACTCACAGACAGAGAACAGACTTGTGGTTGCGGGAGGGGGTCAGGGGGAGGAAGTGGGATGGATGGGGAGGTGGGAGGTGGTAGATGCAAATTATTACATTTAGAATGAATAAGCAATGAGGTCCTTATAGCACAGAGAACTATATCCAATCTCTTGGGATAGAAAATGATGGAAGACAGCATGAGAAAAAAAATGTATGTATATATACACATATACATATAATGTATACATATGTATGACTGGATCACTTACACTGTAAATCAACTATGTTCTAATAAAAATAATACAAAATTTTTAAAAAACACTCAGAAAAGTATTCATTCTAAAGAGTTAATTTTATAGCTTTAAAAAGAAAATTATTTTCATTTTTACTATTTGGAATGGAAATCTTTCTAGAGCTATTCCTTGCCTTTTTAGCCAAAATAGAAAGTAATTTGCCCTTTACTGGCCTAGGATTTTTCTGGGGAAAAGATGCCCCTTGGGTCCACCGGGGTCCACCAAGCTCTATGTGAATATTTGCCTCTATTCTAAATGGCCCCAGGATACCATTCTTTACTAGTAATTATACTTGTTTTATGCATTTTTCTGACTTCTCCTTCCCCATCAGAGGTTATACAGAAGATTCATGGTAGTGGAAAGAAGCTGGAGTAAATGGTCTCACAGCCCATTCTAAGTCCCTAATTTTCTTATTTTTGCTGTCAGTCACCTTCCTAAATCAGTAAGAATGTTTTCAGCAGCAAGTAACAAGACCCAGCTAAAAGTGACTTAAACAATAAGGACAGTTATTGTCTCACCAACTGAGAAAACCTGAAGTAATCTCAAGGGCTAAGAAATTCACTGGTTTGGCATCAGAGCGCCAGATTGGTTTCTGTGCAATTCTCATGGCTTTGCAAACCTTACAGTTCCAAGGGGATCCTATCAGATACCTTATCAGAGTCAGACAACATCAGGCAGAGGTATAATTTGCAATTTCCCCATCTTGGATCCATGTTAAAACCAGAACATTTTCCCCAAAAGTCCCTCATAAGAAAAATTCTCTCATTTCATGGTCTGTAATTACAGCTTCTGCCTGGGACTAAGTTGTCAAGGGAAGACCATCATGACCAGACTAGGACAACCAAATTTATCTGCCTGGGAAGATTTAGCTAAATAAGGGTGAATACACTGAGGCCTGGTTAACAAGAAAGCGGGAGAGGAATAACTGTATGCCTAAAAATACTCTTTTTTAATCAATTCAAATGGGCTGCCTTTACTCTGATGTGAACATAAACATCAAAAACATAGGCTCTTGAATTTGTGGATAAATTAAGATTAAACACACACTGAGATATATCCCCATTTTCCCATGAGTAAAACATGGGAGTCTTACTGCATTAATTTCATGATAATTTGAAGTTTGAAAAGTTCTCTGGCCCAATTCCTTGCTTCAAGCCAAACCACAGATAACTCAACATTTATTCTTTTAAAAATGTTAAGGCCCTCTTACATGTACTCCAAGCATTGCACTCCAAGTATTCTACTGGGCACTGGAGACAGAAAAGCATGCAAAAACTGGAATTACTCTCATTAAAACAGAGCATATAGTCTAATGGACCATAGCTGAGCTCTGGATAGGAGGGTTATTGTACTAGCTGGTTCCTCAAACAAGAATAGGAATTAGAAAACTGAAGTGGTATAAGTTTCCTTGAATAAGCATATACTATTATCGTGTGAAATTATGTCATTTTCTTTTCATCCAAAAACAGTATTCCAATCTTGTTTCTTGTTTCCCTTTGAGATACCCACAATTTCACACAAACACTGCTGTTGTGGTGATGGTTTTTGCTTTACTTTCTCAGGTAGAATATACAAAATAGTTGGATCAATGGGTGGAAATTCAAGCTGACTTTGTTATACAAAATATGATTTATATTACTTGTTATTTTAGTATTACTAAGCACTTGAGAAGTAACCCAAAGCAAACTCCAAAACTAATGTTCATTTATATTTCCAATTCTACTCTTCCATTTGCATGCAGAGTCACAGCAATACCAGGTCTTTGAAACAAGCATGTATGAGCTTTCCTTCTATTTATGCACAATCCCAACCAATACTACTGACTTGCTGCTACAACAGAAAACATTTTTTGGCAAATGCGTCCTTCTCCCTCTAGATTCTGAGTCAAAGAAATACAGATACAATGTTTATTCACCCATTTTGCTCCAACACCACACTACCAAAATCTTTTCCATATGACAAGTACTCAACAAATATTCAGTCTGTTATACTCTTTTCCCTTACCTCCTTGTGAAAATTAAGTTACCAAAGGCAATTGCAACTGATGGAATGGTCTGGAAGTGAAGAGAGTCAGCTAGCTTAGGAAAGAGGAGGTACTTTTAACCATTTCCATGAATGGGAGAAACACATATTCAAATTGATGAACCTGCCTTCTATGATCTTACTATATATTTATGAGGCCAAAATATATACAAGATATTACAGAAAAATAACTGGTAAGAAGCAAAATACCTGGCATTGGGGTGCTAGAGATAAGCACTAATAGAGTTTAGGAAACTAAAATAACTCTATGCTAGCATTGTAATAAGACCTCTCAAAAGTCTTGAGGAAGAGCTACAGGCAAATTATAAAGGCAAAAGAGAGTTTTGAAAACCCAAAGAGTAGTGGTGGGAACCTAAGAGAGTGTGAAGAAGAGTATGGAGAAAGGAAGGTATGCCCTTCACAAAAATTAACTCAAAATGGATCATAGACCTAAATGTAAAACATAAAACTATGAAATTCCTAGAAGATAACATAGTAGAAAACCTAAATAACCTTGAATATATTGATGCCTTTTTTTTTCTTTTTATAGCCCTACCTGCAGCGTATGGAAGTTCCCAGGCTAGAGGGCAAATCAGTGCTGCAGCTGAGGTCTGGGTCACAGCCACGGCCACACCAGATCCGAGACACATCTGCAATCTTAACCCACAAAGCCAGGCCAGGGATCGAACCTGCATCCTCATGGAGATTACGTCCAATACTTAACCCATTAAGCCACAATGGGAACTCTTTTTGATGCCTTTTTAGATGCAATACTAAAGACATGATTCCAAAAAAAATGCTGAATAAGCTGAACTTCATTTAAATTAAAAACTTCTGCTCTGTAAAAGACAATATCAAAAGAGTTAATTAGAAGACAAGCTTGAGAGAGTTCCTGTCATGGTCCAATGGAAATGAATCCAACTAGGAACCATGTGGTTGTGGGTTCAATCCCTGGCCTCTCTTAGTGGGTTAAGGATCTGGTGTTGCCATGAGCTGTGGTGTAGGTTGCAGATGTGGCTCAGATCTGGCATTGCTGTGGCTGTAGTGTAGGCTGGCAGCAACAGCTCCTATTAGATCCCTAGCCTGGGAAACTCGGTATGCCACAAATGCAGCCCTAAAAAGAAAATTGACAAAATAAAATAAATAAATAATAAAATAAAGAGACAAGCTTGAGTAGGAGAAAATATCTGCAAAAACACAGCTAATAAAGGACTGTTATCCAAAACATACAAAGAACCCTTAAAACTCAATAAGAAGAAAACAATTTTAAAATGGGCCAATGATCTTAACAGACACCTCACAAAGAAGGTTTACAGATGGCTCTGATACCTGTATATGCCTAATAGAATGCCTAAACTCTGGAATATTAATAACACCAAATGCTGGTGACAATATGGAGCAATAGGAATGCTCATTGCTAGTGGGAATGCAAAATGGTACACCATTTTGTTAATTTTTGCTTTAAATATTCAGGTGCTCCAATATTAAGCACATAAATACTATTTAGTTAATCTGGATTGACCCTTTTATCATTTTACAATAAACTTCTTTGTCTCTTTTTACCATTTTTAGTTTAAAGACTGTATCATCTGATATAAGGATAGCTTAATCCTTGGGCCCTCTACCAGCTGTGTAGCGTCCCCCAGCTCCCTGTAGAAGCAGTACAACATACAAAGTGTTTGCCAGGGGAAAAGATCACCACCTCAAGCCATCAGGATTTCCATGGATGAAATCGAACAAATATAAACTCACAATCAACAATTACAAAGAAAATTAAGCCATCAAGAAGAAATGATAAACACTGGATTTGTACCTGCAAAGGAACACACAGGGATTTTAAAATGTGAAATATAAATAATTGTATGTATTATTTGAACAAATACAAGATGAAACCATGAAAATGAGCAATCAACAAGAGATTGTCAAAAATGATCAGGTAGATTTAGAGACATAGCCAAATAAAAATTTTTAAAATGCTAGAAATAAAATATGTTTAAAAATATAAGATATATGACAGTAGAAATTAAAAATTGAATGGTTAGATTAAAGGGCAGATTAGATCCAGCAGAAAGGAGATTAAGGACAAAAAAATTATAATTAACTCAAGTAGATGCAGAAAAGACATTTAATATAATTAAATATCCATTCATCATTAAAAGGAAAACTTGGAAACATTTTTAACCTGATAAAAAGAAGTTACAAAACTCTAAAAGAACACCCTCTATCACTGCTTCTTTAATGCTTGAGAGAAAATGTCTTAGTCAACCCCACAATAGGAAATATTTTCTTTAAAAGAACAGAACAAGTATGCACCATAACAGACAATTAAACAAAACTACCATTAATTCAACATTTTTGTTTATCCAAAAACATCAAAGAAAGAGAATTGCAAAAGTGCAAAAAGATATCTGCAGAATACATAACTGACAATATATAGGATAAAGAATCTCTACAAATCACTAGGAAAAAGACAAGGAGTTCCCGTCGTGGCGCAGTGGAAACAAATCTGACTAGGAACCATGAGGTTGCAGGTTTGATCCCTGGCCTCTCTCAGTGGGTTAAGGATCCGGCGTTGCCATGAGCTGTGGTGTAGGCCAGCAGCAACAGCTCCAATTCAACCCCTAGCCTGGGAACCTCCATATGCTGCTGGAGCAGCTCTAAAAAGTTAAAAGACAAAAAATCCAGTAGATAAATGGACAAAGGACATGAACTAGCACTGCAAAAGAGGAAATACAAATGGGCATAAGCAAGCAAAAAGATGCTTACCTTTAATCAGAAGAAATGTAAATTAAGATATTGAGATAAAATTTTATACACTAAATTAACAAAAAATAAAAAGTCTAGCAACATGAAGTGTGGGAGAGGTTGCAAATCAACAGAAATTTTTATATGTTTCAAAAGAAAAATTTGACATAATATGATTTTTTTTCCCTAAAGATTTACATTTACTCAAAGCTAAGATTGTTGAAGAAACCAGCATACCAAGATCATCGTAATCCAATCCCAGGGAACGGAATGATTCAAATCTGAGGTATAATCTCTACAGGGACCAGTCTATTCTTTTTTATTTCCAGGGTAAAATCTTTCAAAATCCCAACTGACAGTTTGGGGAAATTATCAGGGACTCCACTTGGCTAGCCCTTCACAGCAATTTTTGCCCTCCAGTGGGGAAAATGGAGTAACTCATGCTCTTTCCGCCTGACCGCCATGTTGTTCCAGTGAGGAATGACACAACAACTGTCACATAATCATAACTATGTGTGTGTATATGCAGTAAAATGTGATGACCACCACTCCTTATGTAACATTTTGGCAAAGAGCCGGCTTCATCTGTATCATTATAAAAGGCAGTCATGACTTTCCTGGGGGCTGCTACAGCTTGTGAAGCCAATAAAGGGATGTCTGACCTACCTACACCACCCCAGCTGTTCTTCAGATCGCCTAAATCCAGATTGAACCTACCTTGTCTCCAGAGACTGCAGAACACCTCCTACCTCTGGTAAACTATCAAAATTGCTGCCTCTCCCCAAATAAGTAGAGGCTCCTAGGGCAAAAGTGGTCTGAAATTTCTTACTTGCCCCTGCAGGTTTCCATCTGTTCCCAGATCTTAGTCCCATAATTTTTCACAACTCTTATTAGCTTTGTAATATCTTTAAATATATATTTATAACTGTTATATCTTTAAATATATATTTATATTTATAACTGTTATATATTTAAATATGTATTTATATTTATAACATATATTTATATATATATATATATATATATATATATATATATATATATATATACAACTGAGGAGTGATGGCAGCTTCTATAAAATTCCTCAATGGGAGGGCAGATCCAAAAAGCAAGGTCCACCATTACTGGAACCAGGAGTCAAAAGAAAAACTTAAAATTCCATTTTTTGGCCTTTGTTTTCTCCTTCCTATAAAAGACAATTATCCTCAAAGTCTCTTTCCCACCCACCCTGTAAACTTCCCTGCAGAACATTTCCAAATTCCTCTAGATAGGCTAATTGTCCCTCCTTTCTTGTCTCTTATTTTTCCCCATCAGCATTTCTCTGCTTTTTTGAATGAGCAAGCCTCTCAATTTCCTTCAGTTCTCCCTCTCAATGATTCTTTGATCTTCATAAAAATTAAGGATTGGAAAAAGATTCTCTGCATAATAGGGAATATGGGTGTTTTTTATTTATTTTGTTTTATCTGTATTTTCTAAATTTTCTACAACAAACATGATTTTTTTAAAGTTATCATGTTTAATACTGTGATGTTTCTTAGATTGCAGACAATATACTGTTATTTGATACCTATGCATAATTTGATGTTTATCTCTGCTACAATCAAATCAGCATTATCTCTTTGCACAGGTGATTTCCCTGTTTCCTTAGGACTTTAAAACTCTGCAGCTGCTTTCATGTAGAAAATGAATTCCCATGCAGGTGTCCCTGCTTAAAGGACAGGTTCAGAGTTCTATTTCCAGGCTTTTCTTTTAGTTTTCACTTTGTGGCACTCATATGTGGAAAATGGAAAGATTTTTTTTTTCTTATTTTCTCTTTTTCAGTAAGGTAATGGAGATTATATTTTATGAAATATTTTCCAATGTACTTTCTTATCCAGTAAATCACACTGTCCTGTAGCTCACTGCCTAAGAAGGGCCAACATCAGCTAGAACAATAAAGTCAGCGCTGCTCAGCACCTGTAAAGTTAGGGGGTTTTTTGGTTGGGTTTTTTTTGGTTTTTCGGGTTTTTTTTTTTTTTTCTTTTACAGGGCCACACTTGTGGCACAGGCTAGGGGTCAAATTGGAGCTGCAGCTGCCAGCTTACACTGCAGCCACAGCAATGGCAAATCAGAGCCACGTCTGTGACCTATGCCACAGCTCCCAGCAACACCAGATTTTTTAACCCACTGAGGGAGGCCAGGAATTGAATTTACATCCTTATGGATACTAGTTGGGTTTGTTGCTGCTGAGCCACAATGGGAACTCCAAAGATTCTTTTAAAAATCCCTAACAAGAGAAAGGTCTTGGTGAGAGATTATCATACTAAATGACATAATTCAGAGAAAGACAAATACCATATGATATCATTTATATGTGGAATGTAAAAAAAAAGATACAAATGAACTAATCTACAAAACAGAAACAGACTCACAGGTTTCAAAAGCCAGTTTGTGGTTACCAAGGAGAAAGGTGTTGGCAGGGGGCTGGATTAGGAGTTTGGGATTAACATATACATACTACTACATATAAAATAGTTCATCAACAAAGACCTACTGTATAGTACAAGGAACTCTACTCAATATGCTGTAATAACTTATATGGGGAAAGAATCTGAAAAAGAATGGCGAGATATATATATATATATATATATATGTATATGTATATCCGAATATTTTGCTGTACACCTGAAACTAACACAACATTGTAAATCAACTATACTCTAATATAAAATTTTAAATTTTTGAAAGAGAGAGAAGGGTCTTAAAAGCTAGCTAGCTTTTGTTGAAACAGAAATGTTTTATAAATTCTTTAAGCACCAGTTACCATATCAAGAGCCAGACCTCTGTCCCTGAGCCATGAATAGAGGCAACTCAGGCTATAATATAAAAACTGTCTCTACCATACAGGCAGCAGGACACCCTGCCCATTGAGGCCTGTGGAATACAAAAAAGAAAAAGACAGAAACAAAGAAAGGCATCAGATACAAACACCTGGTACAAAATTCAAGGTAGGAGGTACATCAGAAGAGTTGAGGGATCTTGTGTGATATACTCCACTTGGAACTCTGGGAGGAGACTAGAACACAGGGTGGCCCTACACCAATGCGAGATGCTAAATCAAAAAGACATTAGTAATATGCGCAAACAGGCAGAGAGTGGAAAGGAGTAAGCAGGTACTTCTTAGCCTCCCTGACTGCTAAGTAATGAAAAAGGAACTCAAAGTTATTGCAACCCCAGGGAATGGCCTGTAGTGCTCACATAGAACCACATCATTGATTGGCAATATGATCCTGACAGAGGATGTGAATCAGCCAGCCATAGGCTCCAGTGAGATAAGGGGAGCTTGGCTCCCATTCAGAGATGACTGGCTCCAAATCTGCATGGGTGACCAGGCTCTGCCTGATGCAAGAAAACAAGATGTCATTTGTCTACCGCACATCAGAGGACCCCAGATATACATGTTATATGTATATCTACATATATGCATTCATTGACATACCCTTTTCTTACCTTTTTTTGATATTTTTTAGGCTATGTAGTTCATCTGCAAGTTTTTTCATGTTGTCACGGTCTCCAAGTTTTTCCAGTATACTTACTGGAAAAAAATCCATGACCATTGTGGCACAGTGGAAACAAATCCAACTAGTAATCATGAGGTTGCAGGTTCAATCCCTGGCTTCACTCAGAGGATTAAGGATGCCATGAGCTGTGGTACAGTTTGCAGACGCAGCTCAGATCCTGTGTTGTGGCTGTGGTGTAGGCTGGCAGCTGTAGCTCCAATTTGCCCCTAGCCTGGGAACCTCCATATGCCATGGGTGCAGCCCTAAAAAGCAAAAAAAAATAAAATAAAATCCGTGTATAAATAGACCCACACAGTTCAAACACATGCTGTTCAAGAATCAACTGAATATACTGCAGTAGGGACAAAAACGGCAGAAAGGCTACCAAGGGACCTACTGACAGAAAGAAATCCTTCCTCCCCAGCACCACCAGTTCATGGTAATGCCCTTACATATCCAGGCATCATTTCAGGGAAAAGCAAGAGGAATGGGAAGAAATCTGAGAAAGTGAGCACTTAATGAAACAAACTAAGTTTCCTAAAAGTTGCTATTCAAAGTGACAGAAACTCATATTCAATTGATTGTAAAGTCATACATTGTTCCTTATTATCCTGACCAGCCAGTATGGTGGAATTTGTGGAGAAAAATTAGATACACTGTAAAAGATAAGCATTTATTATCACAAACAGAAATAGACTGATGCACATACAAACACTTGATTTCTGAGAAAGATGGTGCCACAGAGCAGCAGGGAAAGATGTTCTTTTCAGTTTATGTAGCTGGAAAAATTGGATTACCATGCGGAGAAAAAAGGAAACAATCCCAACATTGTTCCAAACACAAATATGAATTTCAGGTGGCAAAAGAAAATGCCTTGGCAAACCTAATACTTACATGCTGAAATTATGATATTTGGAATATATTGGGTGAAATAAAGTACATGATTAAAGTTTAAGTCACTTGATTCCTTCTACTTTTTTAAAATGTGGAAATTTTTAAGTTATACATGTGGCTCTCCTATTTTTCTTCAGCAGCTCCAGGCTTGAAGAAAATATTGAAGAATATCTTCTTAATTCATGTTAGGAAAAGATTTTCTAAGTTGGACATAAAATTACTGATTGTAAAGGAAAAGAATAATAAAATTGGACTGTACTAAAATTAAAACTTTTGTTCATAAAAATATGCATTAAGAAAATTAAAGGTAAGCCATGAAGTGGGAAAATATTTGGGCAACAGAAAAAAAATCTAACAAAGGACTAGTATACAAATGTGTTAAGATACTTACCATAAACCAAAAGAAAAAGAAAGACAACCTAATTTTTTCAGTGGGCAAGGGTCTTTAATAGGCAATTCACAAAAAGGAAAATTGAATGGCCAGTAAACATATGAAAAGGTGCTCAACCTCATTAAAGCAGTAAAAATAGAAATTAAAACCATAGTGAGATATGAGTACATAGCCATAAGAAATAGCTAAAATGGAAACTGTTGACAATACTAAGTTTCACAAGGATATGAAATCATGAGAAGTCTCCAAGAGATTTCAGATTGATGTTATCAAACTGAAAATCAGTTTGCTATTATCATTCAAAAGTCCTTGCTGGTTATCCATCTTATACATGGTAGTATGTTTATCTTAATCCCAAACTCCCAATTTATCCCCCCTGCCTCCTTTATCCTTTAATTTGTTTTATGTCTGTGGGTCTATTTCTGTTTTGTATATAAGTTTATTTGTACCATTTTTTTAATATTCTACCTATAAATTATATCATATATTTATCTTTGTCTGGCTTACTTCACTTAGTTTTATAATCTTTAGGTCCATCCATGCTGCTGCAAATGGCATTATTTAATTCTTTTTTATGGCTGAGTAATATTCTATTGTAGAAATCAAAATATTACATCTTTATCCATTCATCTGTTGATGGACATTTAGGTTGCTTCTGTGTCTTGACTATTATCAATAGCGCTGCAGCGAACATTGGAGTGCATATATCTTATAGAATTGTAGTTCTGGTATATTTCTATACACTAACAATGAAAGATCAGAAGGAGAAATTAAGGAAACAATCCAATTTACCATCTCATTAAAAAAAATAAAGTAGGGAAGTTCCCATCATGGCACAGTGGTTAATCCAACTAGGAACCATGAGGTTGCGGGTTCAGTCCCTCACCTTGCTCAGTGGGTTAAGGATCCGGCATTGCCATGAGCTGTGGTGTAGGTCACAGACATGGCTCAGATCCCACGTTGCTGTGGCTCTGGCGTAGGCGAGCAGCTACAGCTCCAATTGGACCCCTAGCCTGGGAACCTCCATATGCCGCAGGAGCGGCCCTAGAAAAGGCAAAAAGACAAAAACATAAAAAATAAATAAATAAAGTAGGAATAAAACTGCCCAAGAAGGCAAAATATCTGTTTTTTTGTTTTTTTGTTTTGTTTTTGTTTTTTGTCTTTTTGCCATTTCTAGGGCCACTCCCATGGCATACAGAGGTTTCCAGGCTAGGGGTCAAATTGGAGCTATAGCCACTGGCCTACACCAGAGCCACAGCAACACAGGATCTGAGCCAAGTCTGTGACCTACACCACAGCTCACGGCAATGCTGGATCCTTAACCCACTGAGCAAGGCCAGGGATCGAACCCGCAACCCCATGGTTCCTAGTCGGATTTGTTAACCACTGAGCCACGATGGGAACTCAAGATCTGTGTTCTTAAAAATTATAACAGGCTGACAAACAAAACAGAAAATGCCAAAAACAGATGAAAAAGATATACCATGTCCTTGGATTGGAAGAATTAGTACTGTCAAAACGGCTATACTACCCAAGGCAATCCACAAATTAATGTAGTTTCTATCAAGTAATCAATGGCATTTTTCAAAGAACTAGAACCAAAAAAAAAAAAAATGTTTAAATTATATGGAAATACAAAAGACCGCAAATAATGAAAGCAATATTGAAAAAGAAAAATGGAGCTAGAGAAATCAGGCTCCCTGGCTTCAAACTATATTACAAAGCCTCAGTCATCAAAACAGTATGGTATTGGCACCAAAAAAAAGAAAAAGAAAAAAAAGAAATATAGATCAATGGAACAGGACAGAAAGCCCAGAAATAAACCCATACAGCTATGGTAAATTAATCTATACCCAAGAAGGCAAGAATATACAATGTAGAAAAGAACATCTCCTCAATAGGTGGTGTTGGGAAAACTGGACAGCTAAATACAAAGGAATGAAATTAGAACATTCTCTAACACTAGACAAAAAAAAAAAAACTCAAAATATATTTAAGACCTAAATGTAAGACCAGATAATGTAAAATTCTTAAAGAAAAATATAGCAGAACACTCTTTGACATAAATCACAGAGTATCTTTTTGGATCCATCCCTCAGAGTAATAAAAATAAAAACAAAAATTAAAAAAATACAACCTAATTAAACTTAAAAGCTTTTGCTTTAAGCAAAAAAAAAAAACAAACACATAAGCAAAATGAAAAGACAGAATAAGAGAAAATATTTGCACAGCTCAAACAGCTTAATATTAAAAAATCAAATAATCCAATCAAGAAATGGGCAGAAGATCTATATATACATGTCTCCAAAGATACATATGGCCAAAAGGGACATGAAAAGATGCTCATTATTGCTAGAGAAAAGCAAATTAAATGTAAATTAAAACTATAATGAGGTATCACCTCACACTGGTTCAAATGGCAATCATCAAAAAGTCTACAAATAGTAAATGCTGGAGAGATTGTGGAAAGAAAGGAACCCTCCTACACTGTTGGTGGGAATGTAAATTGATGTAGCCACTGTGGAAAAGAATATGGCAGTTCCCTTAAGTGAAGTCAGCCATACAATGAGACACCAACATCAAATGCTTTCACTGACATGTGGAATCTGAGAAAGGACAGACTGAACTTCTTTGCAGAATAGATGCTGACTCAGAGACATTGAAAAAAATTATGGTCTCCAGAGGAGACAGTTTGGGGGATGGGGGGATGTGCTTGGGCTGTGAGATGGAAATCCTGTGAAATCAGATTGTTATGATCATTATACAACTACAGATGTGATAAACTCATTTGAGTAATTTAAAAAAAAAAGAATATGGCATTTCCTTAAAAAACTAAAAATAGAGCTACCATATGATCCTGCAATCCCACTCCTGAGCATATATCCAGAGAAAGGCATAATTTGAAAATCCCCATTCTATTCTTGACCTAAGTGGTAGTTACATGGAATTTTATGTTTAAATGATTCATTAATCTCTATCTCTATTTTATCTATTTCTCTACATTCATGGTATAGTTTATAATTTAAAGGAGTAGAAAGAAGAGCTACAATTTTCTTAGACAAGATTGCTTTATCTGCCACCCTGATACAAGGAATTTATTCTATAGCCTACTACATCTCTCATATGGTTATTTAAGTGGTGACTTCTTGCCTATCAAGACATAAAAAATTTTCTATCACTAGGCCCATCTAAATGACTCTCAGTAGTTCAGTCCAACAGTATGTTAATATTTAAATATCTGAACATCACCATGATGTTATCAATTCATTTTTAGTCTCTGTATATGCAACTAATATTTATTTGCATTGAGAGTAGGCTTTATTTCTCATTAAAATGCCATTTTGGGAATGCCATGAATAAAAAGTCAGAAAATTAACCATTACATCCCTAACCTTACCTGATTCCCCTTGCGTGGGTAATAGGTGTAAACTTCAGCCTTCTATCCATATCATTTGTATGTAACCCCAAGAAACTCTTTTAAACTACCCAAATCACTTCACAAATTTGTTTTGGAATTTAGCTGATTTTTTTCAATGGGAAAATATATCAAAGAAGAATTACTCTCAACCAAAAACCTTAGTCATGCTCCCACCTGTTATATTAGTTTCCTGAGGCTGCCATAAAACAGCACCACAAACTTAGTGGCCAAAAACAATAGAAATGCATTCTCTCACAGTTTGGGAGACCAGATGTCAAAAGCAAGGTGTCACCAGGGTCAGATCCCCTCCAGAGCCTCTAAAGGAAAATCCTTCCTTGCTTCTTCCAGTCATTCCTTGCCTTCCTAAGCTCATGACCCCATCACTCCAATATCTGCCTATGTCTTCCATAACCTCCTCCTTTGTATGTCTGAGTCTCTCCTCTTCTGTCTCTTGTAAGAACATTTGTAACTAGGATTAGAGCCCACCAGGTAATCTAGGATGATTTCTTCTCAAAATCCTTAATTACATTTGCAAAGACCCTTTTTCCAAATAAGATCATATCCACTGGTTCAGAATGGAGACCACCATTCAACTGACTACACCTATTATTGCTGAAGGAGGTCAATGAGAGGACAGACAGGATTGCTGGTTGACCCACAAGCTGGACCCAGGCAACTGGAGGCTCTTCACCTTCTCCCCTATCCTTGGAATGTATTTTCTTTCCACAATTACCACAGTAGGATCTGGTTTTAAGGACACACCTTGAAAAGCAAGATGTTGGTGAGAATACCTAGATTGTATACATCACTGACCCCAGTAAGGCCTCTATACAAACTTTTAAGATTCTGGCAAGTGGTGGCCACCTAAGACAAGCCTTGTATGTAAGCTCCCTTGCTCATAAAGATGCCATCTACCAATTTGCAATAGTCTGCATCTTTCTTCTGTCCCTCCTTGCCCTCCATGTATGTGGCCTGTTTCACATTTTATCTGGAAAGCTCCCAAGGTTGAGAACAGTTATGCAGGGGGAAAAAATTACTAAAAATTTTCAAAAATATAAGAAAGATAAAAGTAACTGCACTATTTTAGATGGGCTTCTATGCCTAGACTCGGAGTAGGCTTTAACATCAGCTTTAATAAAAGGAAAGAGAATTGCCAGCTTTTCCTATCTGAAGCCTAAAAATCAAGCATTACATTTGTCACTGGCAACAAAACAATTGCTACATGGGGTAAAAAGGACGAAATGAAGTAGATAACAAAATAAGTATAGATATTTTTGTTATGGGAAATTTAAAGGAAAATTAGAGTATTGAAGAGAGAAACTGAGGAAAATTTAGTCAAAGCATTCTGACCTATCCTAGGATAGTTGTACAAAAAGTCCACTTGAATAGTACTAATGACATGAATGGGGGAGAAGAGAATTAAGACCCTCAGGGAACTGACCACAAAATAGAAGAAAAAATTGTCTTGCATAAGAGTAGGATTATGATGACTTACATTGGAGAGGGTAACCAAACCACTGACATACAACTTCTCAACGGAAAAAGAAATCATAATGTCAGAAATATGAACTGACTGTCAAAAGTATGTAAAACCAACTCTAAGTTGTAAAATAGAAGTCATAGGTCTATTCTGAGACATGATAAAAATTACACTTCTTTTAATAAAAATTCAAAATATGATCATTTTCCTATAATTCAAGTGCCAATCACTACCTAGTTTGTATTACCATGCGTACCTGCCCATAGAAATGTGTGTGTGTGCACATGCATGCACATGTGTGTTGATGTGTGAACAAAGTCATTCTACTCTGTTTTTGTTGTTTGATATTCTGATCAGGATCAACTATAGCTTATTTCTTCATTTGTGTAATTATCTGAAAGCTATGTCAATACAGAACTTAACCATTTTTAGAAAAAAATCAAAGGATAAAATCCACATTAAAAAATATTCTATCACTGGAGTTCCCACTGGAGTTCAGTGGGTTAAAGACCCAACGTGTCTGTGAGGAGGCAGGTTCAATTCCTGGCCTTGCTATGGTTTAAGGATCTGGTGTTGCCACAAGCTGCGATACGGTTCACAGATATGGCTTGGATCGGGTGTTGCCATGGCTGTGGTGTAGGCTGCAGCTATAGCTCTAATTCAACCCCTAGGCCCAGAACTTCCATATGCCACAGGTGCAACCATAAAAAGAAAAAAATACATTTTCTCACCATCAAAAAATTTAATCTTCCAGCAAAAATTAAGAACCAAAAAGCACTTCCTACCTCTCAGCCTCAAAAATTTCCAATGAAATAATTGTTTTTAAAAAAATGAACAAAAAAATCCTAAAAGCACCAATAAAAAGAAAGAGAACTTTCACTGAGCAAAGATCTTAGTGATTTTTTTTTCTGGAAAGTGAAAAGAGAAAGCAGCAACCCAGAAAGTTCACAGCAAAGCCTGATATTATTGATCAGAGCCCTGGTCTATTTAAGTGAGCCCAGAAGAGACCCAAGAGCCAAGCCAGGGTGGATAGAGAGGATGACAATGGGAAGAAAAGCAGAAATATGCAAGATCTATTAAATCTGCCTATAGAATTTATCCTCTTCTGATTTCCCTTTTTCTTCCCCAAACATTGTGGCCTTCCATTGAGAGGTGCTGTGTTTACTCCCATTCACAAGCCATGACATCTTCTCTAAAGAAATTTATCTGCTTCTGGCCCATTAAAACATTATCCTTTTGGAAATAGTTCCTACAGGTACCCTGCAGGCTGTCCCTCTCTGCCTAATACAGAGGACACATAGTCAGCACTGCCAGACTTAACCTATACCTTCTCCATGAATATAAATGCACAAGCAAGACTCCCCAATATTTTGGAAAAGATGCAAAAAACTGAGGTAAACAAACAGGAAAACTGACCCAAAGGTAATGATAATTAAGAAAAGTAGGGAACAACTTAATTTTCATCCTAATTAAGATTCTAAGGATGGAAAACACACTATATCCATAATATTAGAATATGTTGTTTTTACGTCTTGGCAGATAGAGAAAGACAGATATTGTATGGCCTTACTCATATGTGGAATACAAACAAAATTTATGATGTAGAAAATGGATTGGTGGTTGCCAGAAGTAGGGGGAAGGGGTATGGAGTTGGGGGCCACATGGGTGAAGGGGTCAAAAGGTGCAAGTTTTCAGTTATATAATAAATAAGTCAGGGGATGTAATGTACAGCATGGTGACTCTATTGTAATAATACAATATCATATTTGAAAGATGCTAAGACAGTAGACCTTAAAACTTCTTACTGCAAGGAAAAAAAATTTAACTATGTGTTGTGATGGGTGTTAACTAGACTTATCGTGGTGATCATTTCACAACATATACAAATATTGAATCATTATGTGGTATACCTGAAGCTAGTATTATGTTGTATGTCTATTATTTCCCAATTTAAAAAAGACGAGAACAGGATTTCATGCCAATGGAGCCAATCAGAGAATTTTAAAAATTGCCTCAGAAAGCTAAAATGCGTTTGCTGAAATTTTGTTTAAAATCCAATGGAAGAGCTAGAAAGTGAAATTGAAATGACAGAAAAAGAAAATATGAGAGAAAAGGTCATAGACCAGAAATTCTCATCTATTAATGCGTGTGTAAATCACCTGGAGATCATGTGAAAATGCACATTGTGATTCTATAGATGTGAGATTCTGCATTTCTAACAAACTGACAAAGTGATACCATGGCTGCTGGTCCACAGGCTGCATTTTGTGTTAGATACCATGGCTGCTGGTCCACAGCCCACATTTACAAAGACACATGCTTATGAAATTTGAAAGCAACCAAAAATAACTTTTAAGTAATAAGGAGAAAGTTCTACAAGCAGTGTCCCATATCAGTCTCCAACCATTACCTGAAAAAGTTAAAAAGGAATTCAGAGAGGTCCCATCCTCTGACCAGGGTTATTTCCTGTCATTGCACCCCTTCCTGCCCTCTTTCCAACTCTCCCAAGGCCACTGCATTCTAAGAGAGGGTTTGTTCTTCCTCAGTTTATTTACTTGCCAAAACAACCCAGGGAATTGGGATTAACTCAGTGCCTTGTCTTACTTTAGAAGACAAAGTTTAATAATAACAGAATTAAAGACTAGGTCATGGTAACCTGTACCAAATTATAATGTATTGTATAATATAACCAGGAATATTCAGTTTCTAAATCTTAACATTTTGAATGTGACTCTCATACTGAAAGACAATCACAACAACATTCTGACACTGATTCTCTTTTCCTTATTCCCAAAGTGATGGAAACAGAGACAAGCCTTTTAACTCTCCTAAACAGGAGCAAATCACCCTGTTCATGAACCTACATAGTTTGAATTTCTAGATTTTGAACTACACTTTGTGCATTATTTGCTATTTCTCAAGAACTTCTGAAGATTATGAAATATCACGTTTTAGCAAATGATACTGGAACATTCAGATAGTTGGTGAATCAGGAGGCTTGCTCACCTCATTCTGCAAATTTGAATTTATCTTTTGTTTAAAATGTCTTTATTACATACTAATTGTTTCAAAATTGAATTTATCTTTTGTTTAAAAGCTCTTTATCACATACTAATTGTTAAATAAAATGTTTCTAGAGTTTCAGGCTGAGCTATTGACCATTTTCTTTGTCTCTTAAAGTAGAAGCAATGTAATACTTTTGCAATTATTGTTGAGAGAAACAATGATTCTTTTAAAAAAACCATTTGAGAAAGAATGGAATATTTTACCATTAAATAGTTCTAAGTTTTTAGAATGTCTTCTCAGAGGAAAACATAAATTCTGATTCTCAAAAAAATTCCTTGCAACTTAGAAAATAGAATGTAAAAATAATATTAATCAGAAGAATACTATAATATTTAGAAATATTTAGGTTATTATATCAGTTTATATGTTATAAAACTAAATTTAAAGGGACACTTGCAGGAGATTGAGAAAATTTGGAATTTTTTAAATGAAAAGAACTACTATTTTTAAGTGAAATAAACTACAAAATAGCCTAAATATGCAAAGTTTTACAGACTTGATATAAACTTTTCCTAGATTTTTTATTTGAGTGGAAATAATGCAAAACTCAAATTTCTCTGTGATCATATCAACTTAATCCATCTTGGCTATTCATTTTTTCAGCATGACATTACAGTAATACTCCTTCTGTTAACCATCTATATTGCACAGTTCTTTGATCAGATCACCATTATAGCAAGTGCTGAATGTTCCTCGTCTATTTTAAAACCAAAGGGAACCACAGTTGCCTGATAGCTCATGAAAGATTCAGTAGTATTGTCAATACTTTTACATTGGCTAAGAATTAGATACGGCTCTATAGATTTAATCTTACCTATTAGAATGTGCTTTTAGGAATATGACATTATATTTCACATTCCAAACTTTAATATACAGGTCTTCAAGCTTTCTGCTGAGGTTATAATTGGACATTGTAACATACATTCTTAGTTCCCTGCCTATGTCTTCTTACCCTTCCTACTTAAGCACATTTAACTTGATTTCCAACTGAAGGTCTCACAATCCTCTCAGAATTTTGAAGTCCACTTTGCTCACCCAAACAACAGGCCAGAAGTGTTGGGGAATTAATGATCCTCTAGCCTCAGAAACTCTCAACCAATGACCAAAGGAAACTGGCATACCTCCTTCAGAGAGATAACCCTGAAACACACATATACCTACACAGCTCCACAGTTTCTCCAATGGGGTTGAGTCCGATTACCCATAGTAGTAATTGGCTTGATTATGTATTCTTTGTTGGCTGCACTCCCTTCCATGTCTCAGTTGCCCCCATCCTTTACCAGAATTCTCTACATCTTCCAATTAATTACTTGCAAAGGAATCTTTGTCTTGACATCTCTTTATGATAGAATCCAACCAAGAAAAGGGGTATCAGAGGTGGTCCCAGGAAGCAAATTCTCAGAAAGAGATTCTGGAATTGGATAATGTACCTGCCATAGGTAACAATAACCTCATTTTTAGGGCTAAGTAAGGTGGTAATAATTTTTGGCATGCTGGAACATCACATTTACTAAGTCTGACCTGTGGTTAATTGGAAGGTATACAGGTAGAAGGGGAGACCGGGTCCTTTTGAGGAAGAACCCTGAACAATCATATAAAATAGTAAAGGATAAATAACAGGGAAAAGTAAAAAGATAATTCTTTTAAGTAAAGGATAAATTACTTCATATTGCCTTCCTATCAGTAAGAAAGCGAGAAGCACAGCATTTATGTATCTCTTTGGATTTTAGAGACTATACCAAACTTAGCAAAACTATTTCTAATCATTTACTGGGTAACTGGGGAGACTGACAGTTTTGAGTTGACCCAAATCAACAAATGGCTCTGTAAAAGGTTCAAATTATGATACAAGCAGCCCTGACGCTATTCAACCCAGCAAATCCAAAGGCCCCACTCAGATAAATATGCAGACTCTTATGGTTCTAGAACAAGACTACACTGCCTACAGCAGAAAACTCAGAAAACTATTCTATTAGAATGGCAGTTCCCAACATATACTGAGCCCTACTAGAGACTGAGTGTCTGACTAGGGTACATGAAGCCACTGTGCAATTGGAAATGCTCATAATGAGTTGAGCATTGTCAGCCACCAAGTGATAAGGTTGACATGACGCAGCAGCAACTTATCACCTGATGGATAACCTACTTCCAGAATCAAACCTGAATAGGGATGAGAAGAACAAGTAAGCTACACAAATAAGTGGCTCTGACCTTCATGTAACCTAGCTCTATCACAGTGATTCCAGCCTCTAAACTCATTCCTGTGGCTTTGTGGGAGTTTCTTATGACCAGCTGATGAAGGAAGAGGGAAAAGCTACACCAGATTCTCAAATAAATTAGATTGATTTATTAATTTTTGCTGGAAATAGTGTTGCCACCATATAGTCCTACTCATGAGTAACCCTGAAATACAGTGGTAAATGGAAATCTCTCCAGTGGAAGGGTCTTAATGCAAATGTTGGGAAACTTCAGGGTCAATGACAGGAAGAACCTGAAAGACTAGAGGTACTAACAATAAAAGTTTATGGACTGAATGTTTGTCTCCCCAAAATACATATGTTGAAATCCTAACCCCAATGTGATGGTGGGCCTTTGAGAAGTGATTAGGGATTAATTAATTTCTCATGGATGGGATTATTGTCCGTACAAAGAGACCCCAGAGAGCTCCCTCAGCACTTCTGCCATATAAGGCAGGACACAGTGAGAAGTTGGCCAGTGATATACCAGGAAGTGGGCCCCTACAACACTGAATCTGCTGGCATCTTGACCACAGAATTCCCAGCCTCCATAATTGTGAGACATAAAATGTTTGTTGTTTAAGCCATCCAAATGGTGGTTTGTTTTTTGTTTGTTTGTATGTTGTTTGTTTGTTTTTAATAGCAGCCTGAACACACTAAGACAATCACTTTACATTTCTCCTAGAGCCAGGCCAAACTATCTCAGCTAATAACCACTGATCCAGAGACACACTAAATAAAATAGGATCTGCATACAGATGTTCCTGAGGAATCACAATAGTCCATCATTTACTTCTCCAGGGTTATCTACACATAGCAATGTATATAAAACAGGGTTTTGGCATTCCTGTCGTGACTCAGTAGTAACGATCCCAACTAGCATCCATGAGGACATGGGTTCAATCCCTGACCTCACTCAGTGAGTTAAGGATCTGGCACTGCCACAAGCTGTGGTATAGATCACAGACATGGCTCAGATATGGTGTTGCTATGACTGTGGCGTAGGCTGGCAGCTACAGGTCCAATATGATCCCCAGCCTGGGTGGAAACTTCCATATGCCATGGGTGTGGCCCGAAAAAAGACAAAAAATAAATAAATAAATAAATTTAAAAAAATAAAACTAGGTTTTAAAAAAAAACCCACTCCGTAAAGAACTCCCACATGAAAATCTCCATTATCCTCCATTAACCAGCATTATTTATCATTCTGGAAATGCTTGTTTTCTGGACTCCATCTTAAAGATTGAAACCTCCTGAACTGTAAAGCATAGGTGGGTGTAAACACATTTACGCACATACATCGACACACAGAAAATCTGTTTTGTCTTCTGACATCATCTCTGGCTTTTTTCTGAGACTGTTGGAGTTCATGATATAAAATTCCTGACATTGTCATTGTTGTTAGCATCACCTTTGCTTCTGATCTCTCCCTCTCTTTTCTGCCCTCTTCTTTTTTCTTCTATCACCTGTCACTTCTCCTATGACTCTCAGATTTCACATTGGAAAGTCTGCCTTTTCCTAACATCATTATCCTATGGAGCAGCTCACCTTCTGTTTAGATAGAGAATGGACGAATCAGTACTCTGTCAAGGTTTCAGTTGTCCTTGCTCATTGCACGGATGGATCTGGAATATTTTTCTAAATAAAGACACTTTGATTTTTCATTTTCCTTACTTCTAGGCTCAGTGACCCTCCAATGCTTGAGGGTGTCAGATAACCAAAGTTTATTGTAAATGAATGTAATGATTCTAAGTTTGTTTATCACAGTTCCAACAGGGATGAATTTGCAAGTCTATGTTTTTATCAAGAGGAGATGCAAGAAATGGTCTTTCCACTTGTGCAGAAGCTTTTTTCTAAGAACTATTTTTATTTGTGTTGCTAATAAGACACTTTGATTTACTCATTTAATGAGCATTTGCCAAATTTCAGTTATCTTTGAAGCACCTTGCTAGGCACTGACAATATAAAGACAAGATATAGCTCCTCTTCTCAAGTAACCCAGAATCTGTGGAAGAAACAAGCAAGTATACAACTAATTTTTACATGATTTGATAAATACCACAGCAGGAAAAAAAAAAGTACCATAGGAACTCAGAGAAGGGAAGATTTAATTCTGACTGGTAGAGTCTGGAAAGTCCTCATATGAAATGTGACATTGGAGCTATATCTTAAAAGATAAGTAGAAGTTTGCCAGACCAAAGACCTGTGAATGGGATAGCAAAGAAACCACACATGCTAAGACATGGAAGTACAACCTAACTATACATCTAGAGAACTAGGTGTCTGTAATTGAGTGAAGCAAATAAAGTTCAGAAGAAATGCAAGAGTTCAATCTAGAATGGCCTTATATAAAAACTGGCCTTTAACCTGAGATGCTAAATGGAAAGCCATTGAAGGATTTTACACATAAGAGTAGCATGATCAGGTATGCCCCTTATGAACCATAATAAAGGAAAAATTGGATAAAGAAACCAGAAGACTAAGAGAAATGATAAGAGCCTAACTCTAGCAGTGGCCAGAGGATAGAAGGAGAGGAGACAGACAAGAGAGAATTTATAAGAGAAAATAAATAGAATCACATGAGTAATCTGTATGTGGAGGAGAAAGAGAAAGGAGGGAAGGGAAAATAACAGAGACGAGTCAAGCGTGATACTCAGGTTTCCAGAATGGTAAATGAATGATGGCAGTGGCTTCACTGGGTTAAAAGATTGAGGGGCAGAAAGAGGCTTGAAGATAGGGATGAAGGATTTGTTTATAGAACTGTCAAATTTCAACAGCCTGTGGGATATCCTACTGCAGATAAATAGGAGATTGCTATGTATAGGTTAGGATCTCAGGAGAAAGGTCAAACCTTGACATAAGACATATAGTATAGGTAACGATTTAAGTGAAACCTCCCCCAAATCACCATTTCAAATGGAAACCATATACAAAATCATCACACTTGGAAATTAGATGTGAATTGAAACTCTGCCCAAATGGAGACTAACAATAAAAACCATTCAAAGTCACTAAGGCAGTAGGTTCTGTCTTCTGATAAGATGAATCAATATAATCCTGCTAAGTGAAACCATGTTATCTTTCTTATCCTTATAGTTTATTAAACTCAGACTCTCTCTTTTTTTTTTTTGGTTCTATGCATTTATGCATTAAACTTATGTATCTGCTTTTTAATAGCCCAAATACCAATAGTATTATCTATTTTGCCTTGATCTTACCCTTGAGATCCTGGGCAAGAGAGACCTTGCCCACATCTGGAGTACCACTTCTCAGTTGAATATGCATTGTTCTGCTCTAGATTTTTTAACTGTTTACTAAAAAATAAAAATTTATGTTATGTGTTGAAAAAAATGATATTCAAATATTAGAGTCATTCAAAATTTGAAAATATCTTAAATATTTCCTTTGAGCAATAAATGCTGATCTTCAAAACAATCAGTACAATCGCCTCCTGATATGATGAGTGTCCCACTTGATAAGGTATTCACCATCATTTCATTCAAATCCTATGGGTCAGAGAATGGATTTCTTTAAGAAGTAAAAGCAAAAAAAAGTCAAACTTTCTTCCAGACTCTCACTCCAACACAGTTAGATTTTGTAAGACAATAAGGTTCTAATCAAATCCTGATTGGTACAGATTTATGCAAAGAGTTTATGCAAGAATTAATGGACATTAAGAAAGTCATTCCATGCATACTGATATGTGATTATGCCTGAAGATATGTAAAGTCACCCACAGCTGGAAACATGCTGAAATAATAAGCTACAGTTGGAAATGCTTTTTTAATTATGAATTTCTTTTCTATTTTTAGACAGTACTGATCTTCACTTACTTGTATTAGAGATACATTATTTTAATCTAAAATTTTATTCTTTAAAACTCCTAACTATAGAATATTAAGAAAATACATCACTGACATGTGTAAGAGTTTCTACGTTCAGAAAATTCCTGAGAGGTTTATATATTCATCTCAAAGAAAAAAAAAGAACAGTCATAATTAAATTCATGTACCTAATTAAATGAGATAAGTAGGGTTTAAGATGTGTCCACTTGATGCAAAAATTGTTATCATGAACATAGAAAAGATGAAAGACATACTTAGAGGTCACCTAAAAGAATTGCATTGTCCTACTTTTCGTCTCTTAGCTTCCAGATCATCTTTAAATTATCAGGGAAGGAAACTAACTGTTATTACGCAGCCACCTAACTAGTCAAATGATAATACACGTCCTAATATAATCCTTTCAATGTTCTTTTATTATTAGCCTCAATTCATACAAGAAAAAAAAGAAGAAGCTTGCATAAAGGACTTGAGGTGATTTTAAAATATGTTCACAAATTCTTTACAAAAGTAGAATCTAAATCTCTTCCTCTTCATCTTGGGCTGGACTTAGAACATGGCAGAAGTGTTGCTCAGTGATTTCTGAGACTAGATCATAAAGGACATTGAGACTTCCTCTTGGATGGCTCATTCTGGGACACACTAGCTGCCATGATGCAAGATTATTCAAGCAGCCTGCCCTAGTCAGTGCAGGCCACCATAAAAAAAAACAAATACAGAGATCAGGTGGCTTAAGAGAAATTTATTCCTCACAGTTCCAGAGAATGGGAAGTACAAGATCAAGGTGCCAAACTACTCAGTTCCCCTGAGGGCTCTCTTTCTGGTTTGTGGATGGCTGCCTTCATACTGTGTCTTCTTGTGGTAGAGAGACAGATCTCTGGTGTCTCCTTCTTAAAAGGGCACCAGCCCTATCATATTTGGGCCCCAACCTTATGGCTTCACTTAACCTTTATCACCTCCTCACAGGCCTGTCTCCACATACAGTCACACTGGAGGTTGAAGCTTTAATGAAGTAATTTTGGTGAGATACAAACATTCAGTCCATTACATAACCCTATGGAAAAATCCACATGGCGAGGAACTAAGGTCAGGCTGTGAATGAGTCAGCTTGGAAGCAGTTCTTATAGCTACAGTCAAGCTTTCAGATGATTGCAACCCAGGTTAATATCTTAAATGAGCCTCATGACAGGCTCTGAGCCAGAGTCACCTAGCTAAGCCTATCCTATATTCCTTACTGTCAAAACTGTATGAGAACATAAATATTTGGTAACTTGCAACTGTTGTAGATAGCTAATACATGTAGGTCTCAGTAACTTTGGTAAAACTGGGATTAGAAATTGATTGAAGTATGTGCTCTTTTTACAACTTGTACTGCCCATACTGCTTCTCCAATACTTATTTAAAATTTCATTCAAATATTATGAGACTTTACATATATTACCTCAGTTAACCCTAATAACAACTTTGAAAGATTGGTTTCATAATAACAATATACAAAAGTATATTTTTGTAATTAAAAATAATTTTTAATAATAATGATGATGACTTGGATATTATAAAGCTCTGCTTCTAAAGAACACCCCCATCTGCCTACTTCTCTCCATTTCCACTATGACTACCCTAATCTTTGCTGCCATTATCTCTGGCCCGGACAACCTCAGTGGCCTAACTGGTTCCCTGCTTCCCTGGAGTTTTCTTTCCCAATCTGTTTTTCATGTAGCAGGAAGAATAAAATTTTTAAAAGGTAAATCACACCATGGTATTTTCGTATTTAAAATCCCTCCATACCTTTGTGTGACTCCTTTTGCTAGTTACACCTAGCATTTCTAAAGCAGAGTGAACAGTACTAATCACATGATCTCTCAATTGGTGACAACACACTGCAACTACAATATAATACATACTACGTGATCATCTTCATTTCTTTTCACTTTCCCACACTGGTCTTTTTCTGTTCCATGAACCCACAAACCATCCTCAGTCTGATCTCAAGAGTCTTTGTAATTTACAAGCCAAAAAAGATTATGATCTCAAGGGAATAAAAAATAATCTTATAGGTTAAAAAAGTTATGGAATACCTGAAGAATAAAAGCACTAAGAAATAAAGATGGGACACTGAAGATTTCAGAATATAGGCAAGAATGTAATTAAATCTTATGAACACTTTAAAACATCCATTATCCATAAACAATCTAAACAAATCTGAGTTTATTTATACCTCTAATTTCTCAAGCCAGATTATACTACCATTGATATCTAGGCAAACTCATCTCTCCAGTATGCATTTACTGTTACACAATTTCTCAAATTATCTATCCTATTGAGTTAGGATGGACTGTAACTGCAGACAATTATATCAAAAAGGACCACATGGAGTTCCCATCGTGGCACAGTGGTTAACAAATCCAACTAGGAACCATGAGGTTGCGGGTTCGGTCCCTGCCCTTGCTCAGTGGGTTAACGATCCGGCGTTGCCCTGAGCTGTGGTGTAGGTCGCAGACGCGGCTCGGATCCTGCGTTGCTCTGGCTCTGGCATAGGCTGGCAGCTACAGCTCGGATTAGACCCCTAGCTTGGGAACCTCCACATGCTGCGGGAGCAGCCCAAGAAATGGCAAAAAGACAAAAAAAAAAAAAAAAAGGAAAGGACCACACACTCCCATTACACCAAGCTGAGTGCTCAGACACCACAATTGTATTAACCATGCAATTGTATTAACTCAGTGCTCTTCTTTGTCAATGGCTTCCTTTTTTAGGGGTGGAGGCCTTCTTTTTCTATTTTTTTGAAGTTTATCTCTCAATCCTATGCATTATGTACTCCTGATACTCCATTTGACCCTAGCACTCTCTACTCTCTATACAACTTCTCCTTCCCTTCTTTTGATCAACATGGAAAAATAATATATGTCTCTCAGAAATCCTATGTTTTCCTGATAGTGGCACCAAAAATACAACTACCCAAAAAAATCCTATGAATACAGGATTCTTGAGACAAGTGATATAATTTGTCTTTAAGTATCCTTAGCTATAGCTATGTAGTAAAAAAGAAAATAAATAGATTTGCCTCTTCTTACTTAGATTTTAGACTTTTATACCTCATAAGACAAAAAGTCAAAATTATGACTGAAAGGATCTTAGGAGCCCATGTTGGAGTCTAATGTACCATCTCTCAATAAATAAATCAAAGTTTTCCTTTGGGGGTGTATTCCATTACTCTTTCTAGTTTAACAACAGATGAGTTAGCTTGTGTTTGGAGTCTTAATGTATTAATAAATAATTATTATTAAGGAATATATGATAAGTATATATAATGAAATATTACTCAGCCATAAAAAAGAATGAAATAATACCATCTGTAGCAATATGGATCAACCTACAGATTATCATACTAAACAGAGTAAGTCAGAAAGAGAAAGGCAAATACTATATAATATCACATATGTGGGATCTAAAATACAACACAAATGAATTTATCTGTGAAACAGACTCACCAACAGAGAGATCAGACTGTGGTTGCCAAGGAGGAGGGGAATAAGGGAGTGAAGGATTAGGAGTTTGAGGTTAGCACATGCAAACTATTATACATAGGATGGATAAACAACAAGGTCCTACTGTATAGCACAGAGAACTACATTCAACATTCTGTGATAAACCGTAATGGAAAACAATATGAAAAAGAAAACACATATATATGTATGTATAAATGAATCACTTTGCTGTATAGCAGAAATTAACACCATATTGTAAACCCACTATACTTCAATAAATTGTTAATAATAATAAAATAATTATCATCAAACATTAGAATCACAGTCGCTCAGTAAGATCTCATGCTATGAGAGGTATAAAAGAACTGAGAATACTGAGGAAGAACAGCAAACTAAACACCCTAAGTAGAATGGAGGAATCACCCCTATTATTTAAATTTCTCTCTCCCCTACCTCTCTCTCTCTCTGTTCCCTCTTGCTAAGTTTCCCTTAAATCAATAGTGATGTGACTACAGAATATACATGTAAGGCCATTACCTGTCCCAGCCAAATGATATCTGCCGTGAAATGGGAGGAAACATCCTTCCTCACTTTTAGCCATAACTAGCCTCTACATGTAACTTACTCCAGGTTATAAAGTACGAGCGCCAAGTCTGGAACCACAAATACAGAATAAACAGCTTATTGATATCACATTACAAAATGCATCAAAATAATATTATCTGCATTTCCAAAGACTATGGCCACTAAATAGACTGAACAATTGTAGTCTCTACTCTTTGAGAGTCCATGAACTAAGACAGATTAATAACTTTTGCAGATAAAAGCATTAAAGTGGTAACACAATGTAGCCAAAATAACTTTCATAGCAAACACATAACTACAATTTAAAGGTAAAACATATGCATCAAGTTTTCCTTTGGGTCATAAGAAAAGAGATACTCATATGTTATAAATTTTGCCTTAGTTACTATCCTTAAAAAAATTGCTTAATTACTCTTGCCCTGCCACTCAACGAAATGAGAAATAGATATTTATACCCTTTATCCATTACTTAGTAGATTTTCAGATACAAATCTTTCTTTACAACTCCAAACCTATGTCTAAAAAATAAAAGTTAGATAAACTTCCTACCTGGTAGTTTTAGCAACCTTCACCTTCTCCTTGGAAGAAAAGCAATTAGGTGTTAATTGCATGGTTAGAAGGAAAACCTGCTGATTTCCAGGCAAACTGGATGTGTCGGGTTAGAAAGAGAATGATTGTTCTCATCGATTTAGCTTGGACACCTGGTAAGTCCTTTAGATGACCCCGTACCAGTCTCAGAAAAGCACAACATGGACTCAGAATGACCAACCAAATATACAGAATCGTGATCATTTCATTTTCTGCCAATAGTTTTATAAAAACTACAGGCATAGAAAATTAAAGGTTTTATTGCTGACAGATGGGCATGCATGCTGAGAAGCCATATAGTTGGTTGACTCAAAACAGATGAACAATTCCTGATTTTCATAACACTGCACTTGAAGACACAGCATATTTCCTGCTTGGGCAATAAGGACAAAGGAATGAGAAAGACTCCTTTCTAATATTTTTCCACATAGTTAAATGTAAGTGTCTAGAGAATTTCCACTTACAGTTTGCTTGATCGTGCTTGTCCACACTTCCTACCAAGATTCATTATTGCACAAAATTTCAGGTGTCTGAGGGAGGTGGGGAGAAAGTTTGCATCTACATGGTCTTGATCTCAGCAATCTGTTAATTCTGTCTAACTATGACAGCAGCTGCGTTACATTCTTGCTCCTCTGGGGCTATTATATTAACACAAATTCAAGCAATGGTTCCCAAATTCTGGTCTAGGAAACATTAAAAATGCACATGTGATAGTTATGATTTAGCAAGTTGGGTGGAAGTGGTGTAGGGAATGCCAGAAAAACTATATTTTAACTGGTATTCCCAGTTAAAAAAACAAAAACAAAAACACTCCCATTTATGACACAGTACTTAGAAGACCAAAAAGCCTCAGAACCCAAAGCAATAAATCTCTAATAGTACAATTTAGAACATGAGCAATGGAAATAAAAATTTTGGAAGAAAAAATCACACATTAATTGTTAACTCTCTACCTATGCATGAAATCTAACCAGGTTGAGCTGTTTTAAATTTCCATCTAGCCAACATTTGAATATAGAATGTTTGGATTAAACGACTTTTGCAACACAGCCTCAAGGATTATATGCAGTGGTGAGCTGGTTAAATGTTTAATAACTAGATCTCTCAGAAAAGATATGTGTGTGTATGTATCTATACATGCTTATTATAAACTTTTCTAGTATAAGAGATATGTAATTACAATTTACAAATAATAATGAAATAGACAATATTCTTTAAGTTATATGTAACTAAAACTTCAGTGTAATGTCATTTTTTTTAAATAATTCTATTGCTAACATGAGACTATGGATATATGCTTGATTATTATCCAATTCAGCTAAGAAGTCCCTCACATCATTTACAAATGTGTCTTGGTGGCCCAAAAGATGATTTACAATTTTGTTCATGTTAGGGAGTAAAAATAAAGTGAAAAAAGGAAGGCCCATACAGGAACTTTACTTGCTCATTAATGATGAGAGTGACTTCTTGGCTACATTGGATCATAGTTTGTGAATCCTGGGAGAAAATTCCTCATTTTTTAATGCTATTCACAATTTAATACCTACAGGCATGACGCACTGTATTTAATCAGCATTAACGTTTTTTCCATCACTTTAAAACTTAATCAGCAAGACACTCAATCAAGTCCTAATTTGTCCCATTTGTTGATTTCTGTCATGTGAAGACTCACACCTGACCAATTTTAAGCTACCAACATGACATCACCGAGGGCGACATTTGGCAGAGATGTACAGTCATCTCCCCCATCAGACAACTGATGTATATAACTACACAAGCAGAGATAATAATAAAGGTAGTAAAAGAATTAGAAAGTAATGAGTTTTGAGAATTGAATACTTTTGTTTTACTATGAATTAAGTTTATATAATTTATATAGCTAGAAATAAGTTTATATAATTTAATTTTTGATAATGTTGTGTTTTACAACTGGTTCATAAACTTCCTGAAAACTTAATAATTGACTATTACAAGCCAGTTAGAACTACTGTTTCATGGGTGTTTACACTATACAGGTGAGAAGAGGCAACACAAAATAGGTTAGCTAACCCATTCTATGGGAATAGGGGAAGAGAGGAGAGAGATGTGGCAGGAAAAAATGTGGAAAAACCTCCTTATCTATCTGCAACCTACATTCTCACCTATCCCTATTTCTCAATTATATTGGCAAGAATTGACCAAAAGAACAGGAAGAAGTCAATCAATTGATGGTGGGTCATTGTCACTGGCCATGGCACCTTCTCTAAAAGAATTGGGCCAGAGGTTTTCAACCTTGCTGCTTACTGGAATCAGTCATGGCAAAATATATATATATATATATCAGGGCCACCTAAGCCATAATTTCGTAAGGTGATTCTACATCTCAAAATTACCACGATTTTTTTTTTTTTCTGTCCAAGGGTATACGCAGCTCTGGGCCAGGGATCAGATCACATTTGCCACCTAAGCTGCAGCTGTGGCAACGTCAGATCCTTGACCCACTGTGCCAGGCCAGGGAGCGAACCTGTGTCCCAGTGCTGCCAAAATGCCACCGATCCCACTGCACCACCAGAGGAACTCCAAACTTACTCTGAAATTTTAACCTGGAACATTCAACACAATTGTGGCTATTGATTCACACTGTAGAGTTCATCTCTGAAATTTCATCTTGAAACTAGGTAATCACTGTATTAATTTCAACAAGTATATGAAACGACCAACTTGTGTGTTTAAATAGGAAATTGTATGCAGCAAATTCTTTTTAGAATCAGATTTAATAAAAAAGAGGCATCACTTTTACAAAATCCCTCACAATTTTTTTCTGATACCTAGTTATAAATTCCTCATGAGTGAAAAGTTTACAGTCACAATATTCGGTTGCCCTTCTATATTTTCAAAACTGAAAGATGAAAAAGAAACAAACTTTGATCTGACTGACAATATGATGACAGGGACAGAAAGAGTATTTTTTTGGACATACTTTTAAAATTGTGCACATGGAATGGTATTTCCAATTTGGAAAATCCCATTATTTTAAATGGCATTTACATGGTTACATTCCAAACTCCTTTGAAATTATAACCTTAGAATATTCAACTGATGGTGTCTATTTGGCTTAAGCTCACATTGAATAACTTACTTTTTTTACAAGTCACTAGTTCAATGCTCAAGTACTTTGAAGTTAAGAATAATCATTTGACACATTTTTAAGCTTTTCATCAACTTTAACATAATCATCAAGCTAAGTAAAAATTATTTGAGTAAAAAGCAAAATTATTTCTGAAAAATTTTTATGTAATCAAAACAATGTAAAAAAAGAGATTTAAAAGGTTTACAATCTGAACTTGAACTCAGAGATATTATAATCACGTTTTCATGCTTAGCATTACAATAAAAACACCACCTTAGAACATTTATATTCATGACTTAAGTTGCTAACCTTGAAAGTTTTCATATTTTAACCATTTTTTTCAAGTTGATAGTCTCTCATTAGGAGGTCAGTATTCTGACAATTTATTAGCAGTTTTGCTGGAGCCCCTCCTTGAGTCGCTATTTTCTCCCTTTACATATGGCTTTTCCTCCGACCCCCACATTTAACAGTGATGGTGTCAGTATTGATGACAATGTTTCCAAAAGCATGAATCATTTCAGATAATAATTGCTTAAAGTTAGCACAACTACAAGGCAGTTTAGGGTTCAATTATCCATTTGCCCCTGAATTAACACCCAGTTTTACAGACACAGTGATTAATTCCATCACCACAGCATATGCAGAAAACCGTGGGCACAAACCATAAAATGTCACTATATAACCACAGTACTAACTTCCCAATTATCATTTCATTTTTGTGCACTTTTTTCCATTTGTATATTGCTTACCCGAACCATTCTAGTAAATACATTAGTCAGATACCACCTAACATTCTTTGGCACTTTTTACAATGCCAATTAAACTAAAGTTCTAAATTATTAAACTAAACTATTTTGTTTTTCAAATGCTGAATTTTTATCTTTGCCACTGTAAAATGGTAAAACCTTCTTTATCCATTCATTGCATCAAAAACTTGATTTCTCTAGATGCTAAATCATTAATCTTATTTGGATGTATTTCAATATCAAAGCTCCCATTTTAATAAATTTACATGACAACCAACAATAAATCCTAAGAATGCCCACCTTTCTGGATCATGACCTGACTAAATCTTTCATCCGAAGCTGATGTTACAGTACTTCTGGATTTGGAAACAGAACATATTTAGGGAATTATATTTAGACAGAAACAGCAAGAAATCTTCCTTTTACATACTTTTCCTTTTTCTGAGTACATGCAATATATTTATAACTCTGCAGGTTAACAGAAAACATGGATGTTATTATATATGCTGCTTTGTCCCCTCCGGCTTTCTTCAAATTATAAGACAAGAGCTGCTCAGAATTTTCTGTAACAGAACTTTGCTGCCACCAACTGAACGCATTCACCCAAAGCAAGTGAATTTTTTTACAAAGAAATGCTGAAAAGGAAGATGAAGGAAAGATCACACATTCTCTTGGCCCAGATCCCAAACCCTAATCAAAACTCCATTTCTAATCTATTTCTAGTCCGTTTCTAATCAGGAATGCCACCAGAGCAGTGGCAGGCCTCCCTTCACAACCCTAAACCAATTTATATTAATATAAAACCCCTCCTGAATTTGTAAGCAAAGGCACTTGTTTTATTCATACAAACAAGCATAAATCAAAGGCTTTGTGCCAGGAATATCACACCACAAAAGATCAATGTTGAACCCATCAGTGAGCTAGGCTAAGGGGGTTACCAGGTCAGAAAAGGCAAATTCTTCTAATCTCCCTCTCACTAGCAAATTCTTACCAAAATGAAGCAAAGTCTCCACAGATGACTCTTAATTTCTTCTCTCTGGGCCAAAGAGAGCCCTGTCTCAAGGATAAGTTATCAGTCAGTCACATGGTCCCAGACCTTAGCAACACATCAGAATCACCTGGTAAAAAAAAAAAAAAGAATGGGTATGTGTTTATGTATAACTGATTCACTTTGCTGTACACCCAAAATTAACACAACACTCTAAGTCAATTATACTCCAATAAAATTTAAAAAAAAAAAAAGAGACACCTGGTAAGATACAAACTGCAAGTCCCTAGAACTACCAATCAGAACCTTCCCAAAAGAGGCTTTGGGCAACAGAAGATCTCAATTCACAGCCAGAGTTGAGGATCACCAGCTTAGTAAATCCTGCTTACTCCCTCGTTTTTTTTGGACGAGGGAGCAGGCTCAGAAGAGTAAAAGCAATCCACCAAACTGCATGCACAGGCCCTCAAGGAAATCCTTGGGTTTGGACAATCTGGTGCCATGCTCCCTGGAGAGGCTTAATCTGTGTGGACAACAGCAGCACACTGACCCTGGCCGTACTGCTTTGTCTTCTTGAACAATTCAGCATGAGCAAGATGAAAATGCTGGTTTTGGTCAAGAAAACAGTCTTTTGAAAATAAACAGTAAGTAAAATAACTCCAATATATTTTTATCTCATACCTGTCCCATTTAGCCTGAAATTTTTGCCTTGAACCTAATGAGTGCTGAAAATATCTTTCCTGTGTGTCAAATACGACCTACTTTGTTAATTCCCATGACACTAATAGTTTTTCCTGATGGAGACAGCCATGTCTGTGTTTTAAATGTTTTACATAAAATGTTTTAAGTGAAATTAATATATATTTTGAAGTTCTTCCTGCATTTGGCTTGGGTTTTGTAGTACATAAAAGGAAACAATTTAAAACACAGTAAGATGATATTTGTTCCTACAATTTTGTAAATTTTTTAACCTCCCTCTTGAAAGGCTTCATTTTGGTCTTCTTTTGGTGTCTTATGAAAAACATTCCTCTGTCACCACTAATGGAAGAGAGTTAATGTTTTATTTTTCTTGCTTTTTAGATGCCCCTCCAACTCTACCAGTCCTGTCCTCATCAAACCCTGGCCCTTGCTTCAAGTCTAATCTTTGTTCATCTGCCCTCCTGCCTAGTGGTGACCTTAACCTGCTCCTCTAACAAGCATCAAAGAATCCTTGATATTAAATGGGCACTACTATTTCCACCTGATTAGATAATGTTTTTATTCTTAACAATAAGACACTGATTTCCCACAATAGAGATTCCTATTTTGGGGATTACAGTTTGCACTAATTTATGGAGGCAGGTTGCAGAAGAAGCAAACAAGAAGGAGGTTAGTGGTAGAAGTGGTTTGACTCCATTGTGAGTGAGACCTATAAAACTACACAAGGCAAGACTCCTCATCAAAAATCTGATAGAAGGAAGGAGTGAGGCACCTCCTGTTGCAAGACATGTTTCCTTGAAAACTCCATCTTGTCCTTCTTTACTTTATCCCATCTTCTTGTCTTATTTTATCCCATCTTCCTTCTTGGAGAAACAGTCACAGTGCTGGTAAATGACTTAAGCTTAAGAGCAAAGACCTAAAGGCATAAGTGACTTAAGCTTAAGAACTGTTATGTGCCTAGAGGTCAGAGTAAGAGCTTAACCCTTTACCACCTAAGTGGCTTTCTAAATAGTAAAAGAACTTATATTATAGTAAACAAACCCTGTATCATCCACCCATAGCCACTCCTCACTTGATCTCACAATAAAGGCAGTGTGGTTTTTTGAGGCAGGGCGCTCTTGATCCCGGAGACCTTGAGTCCCCCATGCTCTTGGTCCCTGAGACCTTGAGTCCCCCGGCCCCCACCTTTACCTAAGATGTCTCTGTGTCTTGTTTTATGTTAAATATTTTTCCTTAAGTTCCACAGCACCCGTTCTTCAGCCCCATCCTGCTGAGCTGGCCCCGGCAACCTCCTGGGACAACTAACCCAAAGGCATGAAGTGAGCAGACAGAAAAATTGCTTTCAGTTAACAAAGGCTCAGTTGTTGCCTGAAAGTTTATTAGAAGTGCATCCTCTGGACTTCTGTAATATGTCCTTATGACCAATTCTTATGGTCCCAATGACTCAAACTTATGGTAAAGTGGGAAAGCCCACAGGAGAAAAAAATATAAGCACCAAAATTTTCAAAATAATATTTCAGCTTTGTTATATAAAATAGCCTAATTAATCAATTCATTATCCAAGAATCTTGTGGAAACTTCTAACAAGACTTCTCTATAATCTAATATTGACACAAAGAAATGGTGGAAAAGGAAAACTGCAGAGATAAAGCCTGTGAAAGTCCCAATCAAAGGCATATCCATTTCAGTGATTATCAATAATTCACTGTAATATAAAGTCTGCATTAAATTACATGGGATGCACACCAAGTTCTTAACATGACTGCAGATGAGGAAGTGTTTCTGTCATACTCTCATTGATGCAGTCCTATGAGAGGTATATCCTAGAGTTACATAGTAAGGTATATCCTAGAGTTTCAACAATCCCACTTTAGGGAGTTTTCCCTTATGGCTCAGCAGTAACGAACCCAACTAGCATCCATGAGGACACAGGTTTGATCCCTGGCCTCACTCAATGGGCTAAGGATCCAGGGTTGCTGTGAGCTCCTGTGTAGGTTGCAGAAACAGCTTGAATCCCTCACTGCTGTGGCTGTGGCATAGTTCTGCAGCTATAGCTTGGATTTGACTCCTAGCCTGGGAATTTCCACATGCCATGGGTGTGGCCCTAAAAAGACCAAAAAAATAAAAATTAAAAAAACCCTTCATCTATTAACCCCAAGCACCACATCCATCCCACTCCCTCCCCTTCCCTGTTGGCAACCACAAGTCTATTCTCCAAGTCCATGATTTTCTTTTCTGTGGAAAGGATCATTTGTACCATATATTAGATTCCAGATATAAGTGAAATCATATGGTATTTGTCTTTCTCTTTCTGACTTATTTCAGTCAGTATGAGAGTCTCTAGTTCTATCCATGTTGCTGCAAATGGTATTATTTTGTTATTTTTTACGGCTGAGTAGTATTCCATTGTGTACCACATCTTCCTAATCCAATCATCTGTGGAATGTGAGAGAAAAAAGAATGTATACATGCATGTGTAACTGGGTCACCATGCTGTATAGTAGAAAATTGACAGAACACTGTAAACCAGCTATAATAGAAAAAATAAAAATCATTATGTAAAAAGAAAAAAACTTCAATCTCTAAAATTTCACATTTGGGAACTCATCCTAAATTTCATTTCTTTTTCTTTTTTTTTTTGTCTTTTTGTCTTTTCTAGGGTCGCACCCGTGGCATTTGGAGGTTCCCAGGTTAGGGGGTCTAACCACTGAGCCATGACAGTAAATCCCCTAAATTCCATTTCTAAATGGAAAATATTTCCCAAAAGTTTACAGAGTTTATTATCTTACACTAAAAAGATAATCAGAAGTTCCTGATGTGGCACAGTGAAAACGAATCCGACTAGTAACCATGAGGTTGCAGGTTTGATCCCTGGACTCGCTCAATGGGTTAAGAATCCTGTGTTGCCATGAGCTGTGTTGTGGGTCAAAGACGTGGCTCAGATACCACATTGCTGTGGTTGTGGCACAGGCCAGCAGCTACAGCTCCGATTCAGCCCCTAGCCTGGGAACTTCCATATGTCACTGGAGCAGCCCTAAAAAACAAAAATAAATAAATAAAAAACATAAATAAATAAAGGTAGTAATTTATCAGAACTGAATTTTCTGGTTGGGAAATGAGGCACCATCGCCTGAAAAAGGAGAGACAGCTATAAAAGAAAGAACAACCCAAGAAATGACCAGAGGAGCCCTGAAAAGAGCTTGCCTACTTCCCAAGTTGTTTAGTTGCTCAGCCCACAAAGACATCCACACAGAGTAGTATATTCCTGTATCAAGATAGTAGTAGAAAAAGGAAAAATGGCACGGGAGATGAGAAGGGGCCATGGGAAAACTTGGCCAGGCAGATACTATTTCACAACAAGTTTCCACTATGGAGGACAGAAAAATGTAGTAGAAAGGGGGCAAGTAAAATCTCTGAGCTTCACTTTCCTGATGTAAAAAATGTTGGAAATATATCAGCAATAGCTTACCTCAATCCTATAGTGAGTACCAAATAAGAAAATGTAAGTGAATGCACTTTTTTTTTATGGCCACATCTGCAGCATATGGAAGTTCCTGAGCCAGGGATTGAATCCAAACCACAACTGCAATCTACATTGCAGCTGCAACCTATACCACAGCTGCAGCAATGCCCAAATCTTTAACCCATTGTGTCCACCCAGGGATTGAACCCAAGCCTCCACAGCAACCCAAGCCACTATGATTGGATGCTTAACCCACTGCACCACAGAAGGAACTCCTATAAGTAAATGCATTTTAAAATCATAAATATTATACAAACCTAAAATATATTACACATATAAGATTGCTTTTACATTTAACAACAAATAAGGTAATTTTTTCTGAATTTTTTTGGTTATCAAAATGAGGGCCCCTGATGAGTCTTTACGACCTAGAGATTGCCTTGAATAAATCCACAGAGCCTCCTTACTACCTTCATTTCTTTGTTTTTTTTCCCTTTGGGGATGGTATGAAGAATCATGAGGGGAAAAAATGCTGCCTGTTTCTGATTTTTTGGCTTCTCTGGAGCTGCCACTATAGATCTTTCTTTCTTTTTCTTTCTTGCCTCTTCTATCAGCACATGTTTAACTGCATCTTCAGAATCTCTGAATGCCAAAAGTCTATGTGAAGAAAATGAATGCAGAAAGAAAGACTTCATAGAAAAAGAATTGTTGACATGGAAGTTACTAAAAACTGCATTTGTAAAATAACTTTTCGACAATCAGAGCAACTGTTAACTGTTCATTTAACACAGTGACACAGTACATTGAATAGAGTAGTGAAGACAGACGACAGCAGTATCAATGCAAAGATACTGATAAAATTATTCTGGGAAGTGGCTGGTATAATGAAGCAAAATGAGAGGGCATTAAAAAAAATAAGATAGACCAAAAACCTTTTGAATCCACACGACTTTCTCTAACGATATTGGCCATGACTTTTAAGTGACTAAAAGAGCCTCTAAATTTGTTCTGTGGTATGAGTTCTAGAAGTGAACATTGGTCATAGCTTCTGAATTATTTGTATTAATTTTCAAATGTAAATTAACTGGAAGTCAAAAAATAACTATTCTAGAGTCCCCGAAGTGGCTCAGGATTTGAGAAACCTGACTAGCATCCATGAGGATGTGGGTTCAATCCCTGGCCTTGATCAGTGCGTTAAGGATCTGGAGTTGCCCTGAGCTGTGGTGTAGGTGGCAGACGTGGCTCAGATCCCACGTTGCTGTAGCTGTGGCATAGGCCAGCAGCTACAGCTCCGATTTGACCCCTAGCCTGGGAACCTCCATAGGCCATAGGTGCAGCCCTAAAAAGACAAAAAAAAAAGAAATAACTATTCTATTCCATCTAATAATGGACATCCCTCCTGATAATCTTCACTGTTTTAGTCAATAATAACAGTGAAAGTGAAATATAGCTCCAAGCTAATATAAGACAGAATACATTTGAAAGCTATGTAAAATAAGGCACTAAAGAAAAGGAAAGTTTAGCGAAATACTCCAGGAAAAGGAATAATTAATTCAATCAAAATCAATCATATAATATTTTGTATCCAAAAGCTACATTTTGACTTAAGTTTATTGTTTTGGTTATTCTTCTAATACTGTGAGAGAGATGATATTAGCCCTACCTTGGAGATGAAGAAATTGAAACTCAGAGATATTTTTTTCCATGGTAATACAACTGGAAAGTTAGGTAGTAGGCATTCAAAACTGACTCTAAATCCCAAATTCTTTCAATATAATAACTTACTTTTAATGTAACGGGTTTCTTATTCTATCGATTGTAGGAACAATAGGTTCAACAATGATGAAATAGGGTGTCCAAAGCCCCAGAAGTTAGAAAGTACATATTCCAAATGCTAAACGATCTTTCCAGCAACTTTAGGGGAAATGAGGCTATTTTAGGGATAGATGAAGAAAATACTACAATGGGGGTCAATTCATATCTTTATGAGGTGAGGTATGATAATTATTGAGTCATTAATGCCACAAACAAATGGAAAAATGAAACATATTGTAAATAATTACCAGGTAACATAAGAATGAAGTACCCTTGGCCAATATAAAAAAGTGCAAACATATAATTGAATGAAGAGAAATGCATTTTCTCTACAGAAGCCAGTAATTCTTATTTAAAACATTTCTAATTTTCTAGTAGTTCAACCATATTCTTTTCATACTTAAAAATAATTTGGATATTTTACACACACAGCAGGACTCAAAAGAAACTGGAAGGCCATAGCAGAAAATAGTTAGTATTTCCTTTTTTTGTTCTTTTTTTTTTTTTTAACAGTATCTTACTTTGGTATCATTTTCTTTCCACCTTACCTCAGTACATCACTCTGGCAAATGATGAAGTTAGAAAAACAGTTTAAAAATATGTTTTTAAACTCTGAAAATTTTCCATTACAGTTGCTAGCAGAGTTAAATTAATCAAAGAGAACTCAATAAACATGCTCAAATTATGAGACAGGAAAATGTCTTGACATTTCTTAATAGCAAAGTAACTATCATTTTCCTTAGAGATAAATCATGTTATGTCCATACATGGAACATAACTAGAGAAATGAGGTAAACTAAAAAAATAGAACCCACCATCACAAAAAAAGCCCTCTTTTTTAATCAACAGATAACTTGTACTTAAGATATAATTTGTAAAACCTTATATCATCTACACAATTGTCCTAGACAATTACTCCTAGAGTTTAGTTCCCCTAAACTATGATACATGTAGAAATTGAAAAGGGAAATCAGCCCAATTGTCTATTCTGCTTTGAGAACAAAAATGAAGTATTGATCCAACTTGGATGCTGTATAGATACAAGATGGATGAACTTCAAAAATGCTAAGGCAAGAAGCCAGACTCAAAAGACTATATTTTGTGTGACTTAATTTATACAAAACATCCAGGATGAGCAAATCTATAATGACAGAAAGCAAATTTGTGGTTGCCTTGGGCTGGGGGTGGGAACAGAGAGTGACTTCAAATGGACAGAAGGTTCCTTTGGGGGATGATGGAAATGCTCTAAAATTAGATTGTGATGCTGGTTACACAACTCTGTAAATTTACTAAAATTCATTGAATTGTACACTTAAGAGGAACAAATTTATGGTATGTAAATTATACCTCTATAAAGTTATTACAAAAATTGTTTTTAACTATAGTTCTACAAAATCTCAATTTAAATTCTGAAATAGTCCCTTCACCCCTTGTTAATGTAAAATATAAATAATTTTCCAACAAGAAGAATTCTCTTCTATTGTTTCTCATAAGTACGGGGGGTCCAAAAGAGCAGTATTTTTCTCATTTTCCTCTGAAATTCTCCCTCTTCAAATGAAGACAAAAATCTCAGCTGAAACCATGAGCATTTGAAATGACCAGTCCTTATTCTCTTCTATATCATTGAGAAAAGCCTACAAAAGAGATAGATTTAGGGATGGGTCAAATTTGGCACCAGGAGAATGCTTAGTACTATACATGTCTGAGCACACTTGTAATAAATTTATTTAAACATAATTCAACTCCTCTCTCTTAAAATACTTAATATTTTGGAATATAGGTACTCTAAAAAATAAAATTTTTGAGACTGTAACACATAAACCTACTTCCTTAAGATTTCAAAATTAGTGATAATACTTTCTTGAACCTAAAGAGGGCTTTTTATGTCTCACTTTTATATTGTGGGCCACATCAGTTTAGTCATGCTCATTAATGAGAGATCTCCTGATTTAATGGAGCAGTCACAAAAGCAATTTGAAGATAAAAGCGTGATGGTAATAGAAATGACTCTTATCTTTGTGGTTTTAAAAGAGATGTAAAGATATTACTCCTAACAGCCAAACTAGTTAGTTTACCCAAAGACATTTTGCTTTTTACAACAAATAATCCCCAAAATAAATAAATATCTTCATGTCTTGAGGGAAGAATAAATTTCTCTGAATTAATACAATTGTTCTGCAACAAATATATAAGCACACACTACTTAATAAGAGATGTAACAGTGGTAGTTAAATTCACCATTTACTTCATAGGTAGAAGAGCAAGAAATAACACAAAAATGAGAAAAAGCCATAACTAGAGGTGAGGTGAAAACTGCCCAGGGATAATAACCTCTGGGCCTGAGAAGAGGTTTTGAATGTCACTGCTTTCAGGTGTAGCAACTGAACACTGGCTTTTCCCACTATGCTCTTAATTTTTAAAAAACTACTTTTTTGTTTAACACAAACTGCTTTCTAACCTCCAAGTCAAATTGGAGCAATTGCTTTCCAAGCCTACCAGACAATAGATGCCTTAGAATTTCTTCCCATTGATCTCTTGGACTAGGTTCTGTTTCTTAATTTTCAGAATTTTCTCTTTGTAGTCTGCACTTTTTTTTTTTTTAAGCCTACACTATAGCCCCAGCAAAGCCAGATCCATCTGAGCTGCATCTGTGACCTATACCACAGCTCATGGCAACACTGGATCCTTAACCTACTGAGCAAAGCTAGGGATCAAACCCACATGCTCACAGATACTGATTCATTACCACTGAGCCACAATGGGAACTCCCTGTTTTTCTTTAGATAAAATTCATTTCCCATATAATTTTTTAAATAACAAGTACATCAGGTGTAAACTTCCTGAGCCCATCTATCCCTAGAAATAGCTCTAGAAGTCCTCACACGTGACAGTTTGGCATTAAAGCTCCCAGTCATTTCCTCTCAGAACCACAGATGACAGCTTTGTTGGCATCCAACATCTGGAAGCTGAATGAGCAGTCTGATGCCCTCTGACTGCCATTCCTTTCTAGGTAACCTGCTCCTTCTTAGAGTCTTCTTGTTTCATTTGGTGTCATACAATTTTACCAAGATATAGCTCATCAGATCTTAGTGACCCCTACCTTTTCAATCTGAAAGTTTGTGTTGTCTTTCAGAAGCCCCCAGATTTTTATTTTTGTTTAATTTCTTCTGCTCTCTCCCTCTGAAAATCCTATTAGATGGATATAGTGGATTCATTTATGTTGATCCTCCATGTCTTGTCTTCTATTTTACTTGTTTTTGGCTTTTAGCTCACATTTTGGAATGTTCCTTTGATTTTTTTCCTCCAGCCCTTCTGGTGAACAATTGTTTTTATTTTAGCAATTACATGTTTTTAAATTTTTCTTTCTTCTTTGTTTTCTAATTACTCCTTTTTCATAGCAACATCCTCAGTATTTTAAGAACGTGATAGCTACTCAAACCCCTCTGAGAAGCAAATTACAACTTTTTAAATTATTCTCTGTCCCCTGAATTATCCTGTTAGTTATATTTGCTTGATTCCTATTCTTTGTGTCATTATCTTTTTGAACACTTTGGAAAGATTCTTGATTGCCAGTTAATATTTCTGAGTGATGACTAGATCAATTGAAACCAGTTACTGAAAGGAAATTCCTCTGCCGGTATATAGGTCAACTTCCTGCCACAAGTCTTTCCCCTGCATGGAAATGCTGACTGCAAGTTCTGTTGTTGTAGTCCTGGTTATGTCCACTGGCAAGTTCACTTTAGGATGAATAAATTGGGATCCAGCACACTAACAGGGTACGTTCTCCATGCTAACATAGGGGAGAACCTATTCTGCAGCACAAATGCTCAAGCCAGGAAATGTGAGGCCTCCCCAGACAGGTTGGTTAACTATGGTAGTAGAAAGCAGACTCTTGCTATGGTTGTCAGTTTGAGTGTAGGGGTGAGGGGACAGAGGAATTGTATGTTTTAGCAGGAGGTACTCTGGGAGAAAAAGGGAGGAGGATAGAGGAGTGAGCAGTAAAAAAAAAAAAAAAAATCTGGCTCACCTTTCTGCAAAGCGCCCCATAGTATAATTTTCCTCTTAGATTTACTGGCCTGGAGCCTGTCCAAGATTCCTGAGAGGGAAAAGTCTACCACATTGGCCATTGCCTTTTCTTGGGCACTGAAAGATAGTTATGGACAGCTACTTTCCCCTTTGTGTTTTATCCATCCCTCCAAGTTCAAATCCATCAGAAATTCAAGTCTGTAGTCCCCTGGTCCCAGCCCCACTCCATTCTCACACCCATACCTCATTCTCTGAATTTACTTTTCAACTTATCCCCTTCCTATGTGAATAACTTCTTTTCAATGGCATTTGGGTAATCAAGGAAGGTAAATAAATGTATTACATTTGCTACCATATTGAATCAAAAAACCATACAAATATATTGAACTAAGAAATTGGGAGAGGTTTTTTTTTTTTTTGTCTTTTTGCCTTTTCTAGGGCTGCTCTCAGTGGCATATGCAGGTTCCCAGGATAGGGGTCGAATCGGAGCTGTAGCCACCGGCCTACAGCAGAGCCACAGCAACACGAGATCCAAGCTGCATCTGCAACCTACACCACAGCTCACGGCAACGCAGAATCCTTAACCAAATGAGCAAGGCCAGGGGTCAAACCAGCAACCTCGTTGTTCCTAGTCGGATTCATTTCCGCTGCGCCACAAAGGGAACTCCTGTTCTTTTTTTGATAAAGTAAATCGTACCACAGAAAAGATTCTGAAGAGGGAATAATTTTAAATAGCACTTACATCAGAAACTTATTCATTTATATTTTTGGTATTCTGCTATGTTCAAAGATGTTGCAATAAATTTAATACAAGATAAAATAAAATTTAAAAGAGAAGAAAGTTAGAAAATCAGGATGGGGTGGGACTGCTGGTAACCATATAGCATAAAAATAGAAAAGGCAAGACAAAGCCAGAAATCAGTTTAGAACACCAAATGCACTCTATAAGGTAGAACCCAAATTTAACAACAAAAAAATTTCCAGTAACCAACACAAAGAAAACAAAAACTGTCACATATATCATTATTTCACAAGATAGCAATAAAACACTTAAGGAAAGGAATACATGTATGATAAATTTTTATTACAAGCAATATAGGAAATATCTTCAACAGTAAATATAACAATTTTCAGAGAGAAAAGGCTCAGAGGGTTGGAATAACCATGAAAAATATTAGTCAGCTATGTGCTTAGGAAAGTAATAAAGGTTGCCTTAAATGGTAGTTCTAAAAAACCTCTAATATTCTCATCTACCTTCTTATTGTATTCTCATTATAAAGAATTACATAATACTGGAAACTGTGTATCTTAGAGACCCTTTAATCCTACGTAAATATTTGTTACGTATTTGAACAAGTGATTAATCAGCTTTTAATGAACACTTCCAATACTAAGAAATTTATAATTTTCCAAAGCAATTCATTCCACTTTTTGACAATTCTACTTATTAAACACTTATTCCTATATTGAATCAATATATGCTCCTACCCATTGGTTCTAACCTGGTTCCTAGAGCTGCATAAATAAACCTCACCTTGCCCTGTGGTAGATAGCCTGCTGAATCTTTGTAGACAGCTAGCATGGTGCCCTGCCTCTCTGAGCCATATAGTCTCAGATCTCCTGTTTATAAAAAACTGAGGACATTTATTATGTACAGACACTCATCTTCTCTGAGTCAACAAATACAATGAAAGAAAATTGGGATCAAAAAAAGAAAACACGCTATTGGCAAATAAGAGAAAGAACCAATGCATGTTTTATAAAATAGCTCTTAAATATCAGATTCCTGAAAATAAATTATTGGGTCTTCATTTATAAAAGGATATTTTTAGTGAATAAACATAAAATGGGGAGTTCCTGTCGTGGCGCAGTGGTTAACGAATCCAACTGGGAACCATGAGGTTGCAGGTTTGATCCCTGGACTTGCTCAGTGGGTTAAGGACCCAGCGTTGCCATGAGCTGTGGTGTAGGTCACACACCTGGCTCGGATCCCTCGTTGCTGCGGCTCTGGCATAGGCCAGTGGTGGCTACAGTTCTGATTAGACCCCTAGCCTGGGAACCTCCATATGCTGAGGGAGCGGCCCTAGAAGAGGCAAAAAAAAAAAAAACATAAAATGTCCAAAGTATTTGTAAGAGTTAATTTGAATTATTTTAAAAGTGAATTATTGAAGGATCTGTTTTTTTCTATATTTTTTGGAAAGGTTAGTTAGAATAATTTAGTACTAAATGTTTTTAAAAGAAAAGAGTAAAGCATTTGTTTAAAGTCCTTTCTAAATTAGAACCAACTTTTGATTGGATGAGGAATAAGCAAACCAGTATTAAACCTTTTTTTCTATTTAGGACTGCACCCACAGCATATGGAAATTCCCAGGCTAGGGAATCCAATCAGAGTTTCAGCTTCCAGCCTACATCACAGCCATGGCAACACTGGACACAAGCCACATCCACAAGTGCAGACCTATGTTGCAACTTGCACAATGCTGGATCCTTAATCCACTGAGCAAGGCCAAGGATCAAACCGGCATCCTCATGGACACTGTGTTGGGTTCTTAACCCACTAAGCTACAACAGGAACTCCTAAACTCCACTTTTTAACATTTTTTAAAAGAATATGAAGAGTATTCTTTGAATCTAAAGTGAGCTTCTCTCATTTGAAAAGAAAAACATTAATTCAATCACTCTTTTACATTTTACCTACAAAAAAACATAATTTTTATGTGTATATATATATATATATACACCACCACCACAACAAATCCAAGAAATTTATTTTCATTCTTTTCAATCACATTTTCTAACATATACAAGAAAAACAAAAAAGATAAGTAAAGAGAAGGGACTATCAGATTATTTCAAAATGTACAAAAGTGGCCTCATTCACTCTCCAATCTCTGGCTCTTGGTGCTGCACAAAGTCAAATAGCTCCAGGTGTCCACCCTTCAGGCTTTGAGCCCACAATCTGGGGACCACTGGATAAAAGGGAGTCCTCTGGTGCTCACACTCTCCCTCCCTTTAACTTGTCTCTTGGTGAGTCACTGAGCCTTATGCTATCCTTCTTTAGTTCACTTTGGAATATGAAATAAAGAGTATTATAAAAGAATCCAAAAGAGAAATCAATTTGAATGCTACCATGGAGAAAATTGGAAGCTATTTAAAGTGTCAAGGTGCAGAGCCAAATCTAAGTATCCATGATCCTTGACATTTACAAAAGAAATCAGAGATCCATGACTCTCTTTTTTAATATATGACTTTTTTTCATTAATGGTAATAATCAACCAGACACTGATAAACAGAAGCACTTAGTGAAAATAAATTAAATTATCCCATTTTTTGATAATGAACAGATATTAGTATCTGTCCAATTTGGACTCACCCAGTTTCACAATTTCTCAAGGCTAAAAGTAGTATTACTCTTGTACTTTCCACAAAAAGTATGCTTTGTTTCTTCTAATGAAGAGATGTAAAGAGACTAAATCAGCTAAGAGTATTCTAGAATGAAACCTGGTGCGTATCTAACACATTTTGAAAGAAAAAAAAAAGGCAAATAGAATGAGTTTTTCTTCTTACCCATTTTATTTAAGTAGTAATTTTCCTTTTGACAATTCTCAGTAATATCTATCCTGTTGAAATCTGACTTGTCCCCTCACTGATGACTTAGAAAATACAAATACTTATATTGGTCCTTTAATGCTTTAGAAGGCAAAAATTTAAATCAGAAAAGATTTCAACATATTGACTCTTAAAGGTACTGTCAGTTTTTCTTCTCCATTTCTCATCTTCTGCTCTAGCTGTTCACTCACAGTTCCCAAATCAATGAAATTATACTGGAATTGATTTCCATTCGCAATTCTGTGGTTGGCCTGTAAGAAATCCTCCTATTACTAAAGAAAAAAATTTAAGTGTCCTTAAGGGTATAACTGAAGAAAACAGATTATTTCACCAATGGTACTTATACACAAAAAACATAATAGCTCATAAAGTCTAGGAAAAAGATTAATTTTTAATCTCATAGCACTGAACTTTTCAGGAGAACCCCACTCATCTTCCTACTTCCTTCCTTGTTTTATCATGCACCATCTATCTAATTATTCAAATTTACTTTTTCTCCACAAGCCCTGAAGGTATTGGTTGTCACCATGACCTCTTTGCTGTGCCTAATGAACATTGCAGAGAAAAATGCAAGAAAGGAGAAGATAAACTTATACAATCTCATTTGATTCCAGCAAAAGAGCTGTGTGAAGAAAGGAAGGAAAGAGGAACAGCATTATGGTCATGCCCATTTTACATGCAGAGAAAAACTTGGACATCAAGAGACTTGTTGAGAGCTAGGAAGTTGCAGTGATTGCCAGGACTAGAGTCCCTATATTCTGAGCTGTAGTTTCGCTCTTTCCACTTCACTGTGGGTCTTCTCTATCAGTTTCCAAGATGGCTAATGTCCATTATGAAGGGTGTTTTGTTTTGTGTTGGGTTGGTTTATTTGTTTGTTTGTTTTGCTTCTTGGGGGCCACACCTGCAGCATGTGGAAGTTCCCAGTCTAGGGGTCGAATCAGAGCTATAGCTGCCAACCTAGGCCACAACCACAGCAACACAGCATCTGGGCTGCATCTGTGACCTACACACAACACCAGATCCTTAACCCACTGAGTGAGGCCAGGGATTGAACCCACATGCTCATGGATCCTAGTCGAGTTTGTTATCCGCTGAGCCATGAAGGGAACTCCCACAACGTTGTTTTTTTTTTTTTAAAAAAAACTGTTTTATTTTCTTTATTTTTTTGGTCATGCCCATGGCACATGGAAGTTCTTGGGCTAGGGATCAAACCCAGGACAGCAGCAATCCAAGCCACTGCAGTGACAACGCCAGATCCTTAACCTGCTGTACCACAAAGGAACTTCCCATTACTAAGTTTCTTATCCTTCCTCTGATCACAAAGAAAAGGGAAAATCTGATTTGAAACAAAGTATGCAGAATCTGGAATATTTCATATAATTTGAGGGCACATATTTTCCTTAAGTTTCCAAAATCAGCTACATCAGGACAACCTCTATATGCAAGAGAAATAAGTCTGCTTTCATTGTTTTTACTTAAATTTTTGCCAAATTATTTTATCTTCTGCTCAGATACTATTTAAAATACTGGAGTTTATGATATTTGAGCAGTTATATTCTGTTCTTCACCCCAAAATGGTCATTTCTTTTTTTTTTTTTTTTGTCTTTTGTCTTTTTGTTGTTGTTGCTATTTCTTGGGCCGCTACTGCGGCATATGGAGGTTCCCAGGCTAGGGGTTGAATCGGAGCTGTAGCCACCGGCCTACGCCAGAGCCACAGCAACGCGGGATCCGAGCCGCATCTGCAACCTACACCACAGCTCACGGCAACGCCGGATCGTTAACCCACTGAGCAAGGGCAGGGACTGAACCCGCAACCTCATGGTTCCTAGTCGGATTCATTAACCACTGCGCCACGACGGGAACTCCAGCCAAAATGGTCATTTCTAACACACCACCACCCACATATTATTCATGATTTATCTCATGATTGTGAATATGGACTATGAACTAAACCTGGACATAAAGTTATCTACCATGTTCCTCCTAAAGCAACAACCACATTTGTAAAGCATATTTCACCTACGCGACATTCGATAATATCAAAGAGAAACATGGTTTATGTGTACAAATATATCTTCATTTTGGTGCATATCAAGGATGTGAGATACACTTGACATTTCTCGTGCTTTTTTAAAAAAACTGTTGGTCAGCATGAACAAACTATGAAATGCTTGAAAAATTTAATCTGCAGCATCCACGCAGTGCCGGAGCTGGCATTACCAATAAACAGAGTCTCAAACCCACAACATCAAATCTTTCTCCTTTTCATTGTAATTCACAGCTTGGTCAACCAGAGAAATGTGGCTTGCACATTATTATTCAGCACAATCTCATCAACTTTATCCCTTAGTAATGACCTTATGGTAAGAAATTAAACCCTTTGAAATAGCATTTGTAATTAATCCATTTCCATAAGATTAACATGTCAAATATCACAAGAATACGTGTAACAGCCTTCTGAAGCTTCAACCCCCCTGGTCATATTTAACTTAAAACCATATTAAGTATTATCACAATGTAATCAGAAGAATATAAATTACTAGATAACCCCCTGTGTTTTATGTTCATTCATGTAATCATTCATTCAATAAATATTTATTAATATGCCAATGTTCCAAGCATCACACTGCTAGAGTCTAGAGAAACAGAGAGAGAAGGCTAAGTCCTTATTCTGGAAACCTTCACAATCCAGAGAGTACAATAGGCTTGTTAAAGAAAAATAATAAGTTATGCCAATGAGCTGTAAGAGATATGAATAGAGTTAGAGATCTTGGGAGCATAGAGTCAGGAATATCTCTACACACAAAACAGGAAATAATTCAAGTAGAAGAAATAAAGAGCTACACACAGAGGGATGAAAACTACGGTACATTCTGAGAATAACAAGTAGTTAAGGCAAAACATATGACAAACTAACACTTCATACCTCTTCTAAAGTAATGGCAAGGTAAGATTGTACAAGAGAGTGGCAAAAAACAAAGTTTGAAAAATAGATCTGGCATGGATTTTGGATGGCCTTATATACTATGTTAAGAAATTTGGAGGGGATTTGGGCTTTATCCAAGGGATAAGAAGCCACTTGGAAGTTTCTAGAAGAGAAGCTACATGATAAGACATGCTTTAGAAAAAGATGTATTCTTTTTGTTTTTTTTTTTTCCCACTGTACAGCAAGGGGATCAAGTTATCCTTACATGTATACATTACAATTACATTTTTTTCCCCACCCTTTGTTCTGTTGCAACATGAGTGTCTGGACATAGTTCTCAATGCTATTCAGCAGGATCTCCTTGTAAATCTATTCTAAGTTGTGTCTGATAAGCCCAAGCTCCTGATCCCTCCCACTCCCTCCCCCTCCCATCAGGCAGCCACAGTCTTTTCTCCAAGTCCATGAATTTCTTTTCTGAGGAGATGTTCATTTGTGCTGGATATTAGATTCCAGTTATAAGTGATATCATATGGTATTTGTCTTTGTCTTTCTGGCTCATTTCACTCAGTATGAGATTCTCTAGTTCCATCCATGTTGCTGCAAATGGCATTATGTCATTCTTTTTTATGGCTGAGTAGCATTCCATTGTGTATATATACCACTTCTTCCGAATCCAATCATCTGTGGATGGACATTTGGGTTGTTTCCATGTCCTGGCTATTGTGAATAGTGCTGCAATGAACATGCGGGTGCATGTGTCTCTTTTAAGTAGAGTTTTGTCTGGATAGATGCCCAAGAGTGGGATTGCGGGGTCATATGGAAGTTCTATGCATAGATTTCTAAGGTATCTCCAAACTGTTTTCCATAGTGGCTGATACCAGTTTACATTCCCACCAACAGTGCAGGAGGGTTCCCTTTTTTCCACACCCCCTCCAGCACTTGTTATTTGTGGATTTATTAGTGATGGCCATTCTGACTGGTGTGAGGTGATATCTCATGGTAGTTTTGATTTGCATTTCTCTTATAATCAGCGATGTTGAGCATTTTTTTCATGTATTTGTTGGCCATCTGTATATCTTCTTTGGAGAAATGTCTACTCAGGTCTTTTGCCCATTTTTCCATTGATTGATTGGCTTTTTTGCTGTTGGGTTGTATAAGTTGTTTATATATTCTAGAGATGAAGCCCTTGTCGGTTGCATCATTTGAAACTATTTTCTCCCATTCTGAAAGTTGTCTTTTTGTTTTCTTTTGGGTTTCCTTTGCTGTGCAAAAGCTTTTCAGTTTGATGAGGTCCCATGGGTTTATTTTTGCTCTAATTTCTATTGCTTTGGGAGACTGACCTGAGAAAATATTCATGATGTTGATGTCAGAGAGGGTTTTGCCTATGTTCTCTTCTAGGAGTTTGATGGTGTCCTGTCGTATATTTAAGTCTTTCAGCCATTTGGAGTTTATTTTTGTGCATGGTGTGAGGGTGTGTTCTCGTTTCATTGCTTTGCATGCAGCTGTCTGGGTTTCCCAGCAATGCTTGCTGAATAGACTTTCTTTTTCCCATTTGATGTTCTTGCCTCCCTTGTCAAAGATTAATTGACCATAGGTGTCAGGGTTTATGTCTGGGTTCTCTATTCTGTTCCATTGGTCGGTCTGTCTGTTTTGATACCAGTACCACACTGTTTTGATGACTGTGGCTTTGTAGTATTTCTTGAAGTCTGGGAGAGTTATGCCTCCTGCTTGGTTTTTGTTTCTCAGGATTGCTTTGGCGATTCTGGGTCTTTTGTAGTTCCATATAAATGTTTGGATTGTTTGTTCTAGTTCTGTGAAAAATGTCATGGGTAATCTGATAGGGATTGCATTGAATCTGTAGATTGCTTTGGGTAGTATGGCCATTTTTACAATATTGATTTTTCCAATCCAGGAACATGGAATATCTTTCCATTTTTCTACATCTTCTTTGATTTCTTTGATTAAAGTTTTATAGTTCTTGGCATCTAAGTCCTTTATCTCCTTGGTCAGGTGTATTCCGAGGTATTTGATTTTGTGAGGTGCAATTTTAAAAGGTATCGTATTTTTGTATTCTTTTTCTAATATTTCATTGCTGGTATACAGAAATGCAACTGACTTCTGAATGTTAATCTTATATCCTGCTACTTTGCTGAATTTATTAATCAGTTCAAGGAGTTTTGGGGTTGAGTCCTTAGGGTTTTCTATGTATAGTATCATGTCATCTGCATACAGTGACAGTTTGATCTCTTCTCTTCCTATATGGATGCCTTTTATTTCTTTGGTTTGTGTAATTGCTGTGGCTAGGACTTCCAAAACGATGTTGAAGAGCAGTGGTGAGAGTGGGCATCCCTGTCTTGTTCCAGATTGGAGTGAGAAGGCTTTCAGTTTTTCTCCATTGAGTATTATATTTGCTGTGGGTTTATCATAAATGGCTTTGATTATATTCAGGAATGTTCCCTCTATACCCACTTTGGTGAGGGTCTTGATCATGAATGGATGTTGGACTTTGTCAAATGCTTTTTCTGCGTCTATTGAGATGATCATTTGATTTTTGACTTTTCTTTTGTTAATGTGGTGTATGATGTTGATTGATTTGCGTATGTTGAACCATCCTTGTGAACCTGGGATGAACCCAACCTGGTCATGGTGTATAATTTTTTTGATATGTTGTTGGATTTGGTTGGCTAAGATTTTGTTGAGAATTTTTGCATCTATATTCATCAATGATATTGGGTGATAGTTTTCTTTTTTGGTGGTATCTCTGTCTGGTTTTGGAATGAGGGTGATGGTGGCATCATAGAATGTCTTTGGGAGTATTCCTTCTTCTTCAACCTTTTGAAAGAGTTTAAGGAGGATGGGCACAAATTCCTCTTTATATGTTTGATAGAATTCGCCTGTGAAGCCATCTCATCCTGGACTTTTATGCCATCTGGTACTGGAGTGTTTTTATGACATTTTCAATTTCATTTCTAGTGATTGGTCTGTTCAGTTGGTCTGTTTCTTCTTGATTCAGTTTGGCAGGCTGTAAGATTCTAGAAAATTGTCCATTTCTTCCAGATTGTCAAACTTGTTGCCATATAGTTGTTCATAGTATTCTCTTATGGTTTTTTGTATTTGAGCAGTACCTGTTGTGATTTCTCCTTTTTCACTTATAATTTTGGTTATTTGGGTTCTTTCTCTCCTCTTTTTAGTGAGTCTGGTCAGGGGTTTGTCAATTTTGTTTACCTTTTCAAAGAACCAGCTCTTGGTTTTATTCATTTTCTCTATTGTTTTTTGAATCTCTATTTTATTAATTTCTTCTTTGATCTTTATAATTTCCTTCCTTCTGCTGACTTTAGGACTTTTTTGTTCTTTTTCTAATTCGTTTAGGTAGAGGGTTAAGTTGTCCATTTGGGATCTTTCTTCTTTTTTGAGAAAGGCCTGTATTGCTATAAATTTCCCTCTGAGCACTGCTTTCGCAGCATCCCATAGATTTTGAGAGGTTGTGTCTTCATTATCATTTGTTTCAAGGTAGTTTTTTAAATTTCCTTCTTGATTTCCTCATTGACCCATTGGTTTTTGAGTAGCATGTTGTTTAGTCTCCATGCAGTAGGTTTTTCCTCTTTCCTTTTCCCATGGTTGGTTTCTAATTTCATGGCATTGGGGTCAGAGAAGATACTTGAGATAATCTCTATGCTCCTAAATTTATTGAGGTTAGCTTTGTGTCCCAATATGTGGTCGATTCTTGAGAATGTTCCATGAGCATGTGAGAAGAATGTGTCTTCTGCTTTTTTTGGATGTAGTGTCCTGAAGATATCAATTAAGTCTAATTTTTCTATGGTTTCCTTTAGGATCTCTGTTGCTTTATTGATTTTCTGTCTAGAGGATCTGTCCATTGATGTGAGGGGGGTATTAAGGTCTCCTACTATGATTGTTTTTTCATCAATATTTCCCTTTATGTCTGTTAATATTTGTTGTATATATCTGGGTGCTCCTATATTTGGGGCATATATGTTGACGATAGTAACATCCTCTCCTTGGATGGACCCCTTAATCATTAAGTAGTATTCTTCTTTGTCTATATGTCTTTTGTTTTAAAGTCTATTTTGTCTGATATGAGCATTGTAACTCCCACTTTTCTGTCGTGTCTTTTGGCGTGAAATATTTTTCCCCACCCTTTCACTTTCAATCTATATGTATCCTTTGTCCTAAGGTGAGTTTCTTGTAGGCAGCATATTGAAGGTTTTTGCCTTTTTATCCACTCAGCCACTCCGTGTCTTTTGATTGGGGCATTCAGTCCATTGACATTTAAGGTGATAATTGATAGATAATTATTTATTGCCATTTTGAACCTCGTGTTCCAGTTGATTCTATAGTTCTCCATTCTTTCTTTTTTTTTGGTTGGATGGTCTTCTGTTATTATCTGCTTGAGTGTTTTGTTTTGTTTTTTTTCATTTTTTGAAAATGCAATATTTGCTTTTGGCTTGTGGTTGCCCTGTTTGTTAAGTATGCTAACCCCTTCCTATAATTGTGTTTTTCAGCCTGATGGTCCTGTAGGTTCAAACGCTTCATTACTATATTAAAATTAAGAAGAGAAACATACAAACAAACAGACAAAAAGGGTCTATTTATTTCCTAACATCCCTTGCCGACATTTTATGATTTTGATGATTCTTTTTTGTTTTCCAGAAAAAGATGTATTGTGACTGGTATGGATAAAATGTATTGTTTATGAAGAAACTGGAGATAGACCGACTGACTAGAAGATTATTGAATTAGCCCCAGCAAAGGCTTAAATAAAAACAGCAGCTGTATAAAAGCAGTGGGGAAGAGAGGTAGGGACAAATACAAAATATATTTAAAGAGGAGTTCCCACTCTGGCACAGCAGGTTAAACACCTGGCATTTGTCTCTGCAGTGGTGGTGGTGCAGGTTCAATCACAGGCCTGGCACAGTGGGTTAAGGATCCTGTGTTGCTGCATCAGTGGCGTAGGTCACAGCTACAGCTCAGCTTCAATCCCTGTCCTAGGAATTTCCAACTACCTCTGATATGTCTATGCCATAACCAAGATTGGAAAAGAAGTGCATTTTGAGGGACAAAGGAGTACGTTAGCATTAGATGAGGAAACCCAGGATGTTTGTGAGGGAACTGTAAGCTCAGGAGAAAGAAGTGGAGGGTCTGGAGAGTGGAAGGGTATAGATTAGGAATGAAAATTGTAGAGCCTTGGGCAAATAGATGGTATTTACCATCATGCTGGGAAATCAAATTGCCTAGGAAGAGAATGTAAAGTATAAATAAAATATTAAATAATCTTCTTTAGCTCCTCTTAAAATACAATCTCTACAATAGAAAGGTGCAAAAAGGAAAATATTTAATATTTAATATCCTCACTCTTCTAAAGCAATGGAAAAATTAAGTGGAAACATATACAATGCTGCCAACATTAGCCACTTTACTATTGAAGACATTTATTGCTTCAACAGGAACTAAGGAATGGGTGACCAAAAGAGGAAGAAAAATATCAATAATGACCTAAATAAGCAAGCAAAAGTCCCCAGGACAGGGGTAAAAGAAAAAGTAATTAAGAAAAATATAGACAGATATAATCTTAATAATATCCTGAGTGTTGTCAGAAGTTATTAAGTTATCAAATTATGTAATAATCATAATGACTTACATTTATCTAATGTTACCAGAGTAACATTAGGCATGTTGCTAAACTCTTTTTATGAATTACCTTACTTAACACTTATAAAAAAACTATGAGTTATATATAATTTCTATATTAGACCTATGATAACTAAGGCTTACAGAGATTAAGTATCTTGCCCTTGCCCCAAATTTAAAAGAATATAAACGAAAAGAACTGAGATTTGAATATAGGACTCTAACTCCAAGGTACTTTCTCTTAACCACTGCACTATATATCCCAGGGCTGTCCATATTAAATACTTACTTATTATTAGATTCAGTTTTCCTCATTAATCAAAAGAAGCTAAGTCTATTACCTCTACTTCTTTCAATATTGTATTGGAACTTCAAACTACGGCAGTTAGCTAAGTAAAAGAAACAAAAGACCTCCATTTTGGAAAGAAAGAAGTAAAATTCTCTTCACTCAAACACAATATGATCTTATACAGAAAAAATCCTAATGAATCCACTAAAAAAATACTACTATAACAAATAAAGGTGTTCAGCAAGGTCACAGGATGCAAGGGAAACATACAAAAATCAATTGTATGTATAGCTATGCTTTGTCAATGAATAGTCTAAAAATAAAATTAAGAAAACAAGTCCATTCCTAATATGAAAAAAAGAACAAAATGCTTAATAGTAAATTTAACCAAAGAAGTGCAAGACTGGGACAATGAAAACCACAAAATATCATCAAAAGAACTTAAAGTCTAAACAAGCTGAAAGACAGCCTATGATCAAAGCTCAGGAGAACCATGTTGTTAAAACTGCAATAGTCCCAAGTTGATCTACAGATTCAGTATAACCCCTATGAAAATCTTTGCTGGCTGCTATGCACAAGCTGACAAACTGTAACAAAAATTGATGTGGAAATACAAATACCCAATATAAACAATCTTGGGAAAGAACAAACTTAGAGCACTCACTCTTCCTGATTTCAAAAATTACTGCAAAACCAGAGTAGCCAAGAAAGTATAGCACCAGCATAAAGACAGACATATAGGTCAATGAAGTAGAATTAAGAGTTCAGAAATAAACCCATAGTTTTACGGTCAATTGATTTTTAACAAAGATGTCAAGAAAATAAAATGGGAAAAGGATAATCTTTATAATACCTGGTACTGGAACAAAAGGGTTAATGCACATGCAAATGAATGAATGAACAAATAAGTAAACCCAAAATAAAACTCAAAGTGTATTGCAGACTTAAAACTATACAACTATACAACTCTTAGAAGAAAACCCTGGAGTAAAACTTTGTAATCTCGGACTGCTTAAAAATGTGACAGAAAAATAAAAGACAAATTGAACTTCATCAAATTAAAAACTTTTTAACTTCAAAGGATACCATCTAGAAAGTGAAAAGACAACCCACAGAATGGGATAAAATATTTGCAAGTCATATATCTGATAAAAAATCTTATTACAAATATATGAGAACTCTTACAACTCAACAAGAGATAAATACTCCTAAAATGGGCAAAGGATTTGAATAACATTCCTCCAAAAAGGATATGCAAGTAACCAATAAGCACATTGAAAGATGTTCAATGTCAGTAGTCACTGGGGAAAGGCAAATCCAACCCACAATGAGATACCATTTCAATACACACTAGGATGGCTACAATCAAAATGATAGATTATAGCAAGCGTCAGTGAGGAATGTTCAATGATGCAGCCACTTTGGACAACACTTTAATGGTTCCTCTAAATGTTAAATATAGAGTTACCTCACGACCCAGCAATTCAAATTCTTAGTGTTTTCCCAGAAGAAATAAAAACACATGTCCATACAAAGACTTGTACACAGATGTTCACAGCAGTAGTATATGCAACAGCCAAAAAATGGAAACAACCCAAATATCCAGCAACTGATGTATGAATAAACAAAATGTGATACATTCATGTACTAGAATATCATTCAGACAAAAAAAATGAAAGATTGATTCACACTACAACATGAATATTTAACACAAGTCTCAGTGATAGAAGCAAAACACAAAAGTCCACATGTATATGATTTCATTTATTTTAAATGTCCTGAATAGGTTAACCTATACAGACAGAAAGTACATTAGTGGTTTCCAGAGCTTAGGAGAGAGAAAACTAGAGAGTGACTGCTAATAGGTACAGACAGAGATTCTATCTTGTCTTTGTTTTGGTAAAATATACATTAAAAAGATATCACTTTAACCATTTTTAATTGTACTGTTCGATTGCATTACTTTCACATTGTCGTGCAACTGTCACCACCTATCTTTAGAATTCTTTTCATCTTACAAAACTGAAACTCTGGAGTTCCCGTCGTGGCACAGTGGTTAACGAATCTGACTAGGAACCATGAGGTTGCGGGTTCAATCCCTGGCCTTGCTCAGTGGGTTAAGGATCCAGAGTTGCCTTGAACTGTGGTGTAGGTCGCAGTCGCAGCTCCTATCCAGCGTTGCGGTGACTCTGGTGTAGGCCAGTGGCTATAGCTCCGATTAGACCCCTAGCCTGGGAACCTAAATATGCCCCGGGAGCAGCCTAAGAAATGGCAAGAAGACAAAAAAATAAAATAAAAAATAAAATAAAATACAGATCCTCATTAAAAAAAAACAAAAAACAAAAACTGAAACTCTCTACCCATTAAGCACTAACTCACCCTTCCTCCTCCCCTAAGCCTCAGGTAACCACAATTCTACTTTTTATCATTATGAATTTGACTACTCTAGGTACCTCATATGAGAGGAATCATACTATTTTTATCATTTTGTGACTGATATTTCATTTTGCATAATGTCCTTAAGCTTCATCCATGTTGCAGCATGTGTCGGAATTTCCTTCCTTTTTAAAGCTGAATACTATTTCAAAATATGTATATATCTCATTTTTTTATCCACTCATCCACTAAAGGACACTCAGCTTGATTCCACATTTTGGGGCATGTGAATAATGCTATTATCTCTTCAAGATCCTCCCTGATTTCAATTCTTTTGAGTTTATGTATAGAAGTGAAATTGCTAGATCATATTAGGTGAGGTTTTTGTTGTAATGAAAACATTCTTAAATTAGGTAGTGGTAATGGCTGTACATATCTTTGAATATATAAAAAAAACATTGAACTACACTTTTTAAAAAGAGAGACTGTATTTATTTTTTGAAAGAAAGAAATACAGATGCTCATGCATTTGCTGTTTAATTATAATTCAAATAAGGCAGTTTATCCACTGAACTCAACAAACAAAAAATAGTTTTATAAATAATAGACTATAGAGAGGAGGGGGAAATGAAGAAGGAAGAACAGAGAGAGAAAGAGCAAGAAAAAAATTAATAAAAGAAAGAAAAAGAAAAATGGACATGAGTCCACACACAAATTCGGGTTAAAGTGTAAACATCCAGCATTCTCTCAACCCTGCCTGATTCTCATCTCCCCACAATACCACCCCACCATAACTACCTCAGCATTCTTACTCATCTCAGATTTGGCTTTCACATAAGCATGTGAATCTGAAGTAAAGTGCTTATGTTATAATCTCAAATTCACTTAACTTGTGGAGATCAAAGTAAATTATCATCTATTAAGTAGAACAGTTAGCTGGAAAGAAACTTGATTCAGGAGTCAGAAGACTTGGGTTCAATTCAATTCATCTATTTTCCAATCTCATATGCTGTCAAGTTGAAGTACTGAGAATAGTGCCTGTGGTTATAACCCTGAATTTCTCATCATATTAGTAGTAATTGATGTAAAGATATAATAAAAGGCATTGAGAATTCAAAATAACATATACGGTTCGTGTCAAGATGTGCCAACTACAAAATGCCATGAAATCAATACAACCTTGGAAGTGAAACTGCAGTTAGCTAAGAAAACTTTAAGAGATTTTCTTGACAGGTGTGCCTAGATGACAAAGATGACAGAGGTCACAAATTTAGTGACCTGTTAGAAATAAAATAAAAGGTATGAACCATTTCTCCTTAATACACAATGACTTCTAACTCATTTCCTATGAAATACAATGAACGCTTCATCTCTGCTGATTTGACCATTGAATTAACATGGGACCTTTCCAGTTTCATTAAATAATCTTTAAAACTGGAAAGTACTGTTAAGAATGTGTCAACTAAAAAAAAAATCATTTGTTTGTTTTGGAGACTTGGGCCCTGAAGCTGTGTAGAAGTGGGCTTAGGAGTTTCAGAAATACTGGATTGAGGAGTTCCCATTGTGGCTCAGTGGTTAATGAATCTGACTAGGAACCATGAGGTTGCGGGCTTGATCCCTGGCCTTGCTCAGTGGGTTAAGGATCTGGCATTGCCGTGAGCTGTGCTGTAGGTCACAGACGTGGCTTAGATCCCGCATTGCTGTGGCTCTGGCATAGGCTGGTGGCCATAGTTCCAGTTAGATCCCTAGCTGGGATCCTCCATATGCCATGGGAGTGGCCCTAGAAGAGGCAAAAAGACAAAAAAAAAAGAAAAGAAAAGAAAAAAGAAAGAAACACAAGGATTGCTGGCAACACCAAGAGGTAAGAAGAGACAAGGAAGGATTCTTCCCTAGAGCCAGCAGAAAGAGCATAGCTGCGCTGAAATCTTGATTTTGGACACCTCAACTCCAGAACTATGAGAGAATAAATTTCTGTTGTTTTAAACAACCAAGTTTATGGTATTTTTGTTACAACAGTCTTAGAAAGCTAATAAAGGGAGTGAGAAAATTGAAACTATGAGTATAGAATTAATTTAAAGAAATTTGGATACATGTAGAAGAAAAAGATAGGGTGCCACCTAGATAGAGTTAAAAATTGATCATAGTATTTAGACATTGTGTGCTTTTTTCCAGCATTTCTGGGCTGCTGTGGTGCAGGTATAGAAAATGAACAGTAGGGTCCATTTAAGCTTGGAATTTCATCTGATGGTTATGTTGGAAAGACAACAAGATAAAGGAATTTATAGATCCATAAGAGTATTACTAAAATGAAGAACTGCAGACTCTAAGCTGGCTGAGGAGAGAAAGAAAAAAGGGGACTGATTATGTTGGAAAGACAAAGGGATAAAGGAATTTATATATCCATAACTGTCACTGAAATGAAGAAGTGTGGACTCTAAACTGGCTGAGGAGAGAAATAAAGAAAAAAAGGGGAATGATGGACTGGGAGAAAGCAAAGGTGTCAGAGAACCAGAAATTCCCATTAATTCCATGTTATGGACTGAGATGTATCCTCCTAAAATTCATATGCTGGATCTCTAGCCCCCAGTGTGACTCTACTTGGAAACAGGGCCTTTAAGGAGATAATTAAGGTTAAATGAGCTCATAAGGGTAGGGCTCTAATCCAATAGGACTGATGTCCTCGTGAAAAGCAGAAGAGACACCAGAGTTTCCCTCCTGTGGGATTAGCGCTTGTGAAATATTCTGATTTGACATGTTCCCTCAATTTTTATTTTTAATGGCATGTTAAACAGACAAACTGTGTTTGCAGTTCGGTTTTTGTCTCTACAATATTTTCTTAGCCTCTTTGCTGAAAAATCCCATCTTCCTGCTTTACTTTATCCCATCTTCCTGCTTGAAAAACAGTCACGGTGCTGGTAAAAGACTTAAGCTTAAGAACAAAGACCTAAAGGCATAAGCTATTCATAGGATCAGCTGAATGAGGACATAATGGTTAGTCTAGGCACGCTAGACCTGTGCAGATTGGCACGCCATTTGCACAAGCATGATTTGTCCTCTAAGGGATAAGAGAAAGAGGAACCTCATGGCCAAGATGCAAACCTAGGCATTCCTAGCATGCCATTTTCGGAAGCACAGTGAGGATTCTCTGGAATGCTATGCATAGCTAACTCAAATGCTAATGATTGTTATGTGCCTAAAGGTCAGAGTAAAAGCTTAACCTTTTACCAGCTAAGTGGCCTTTAAGATAATAAAAGAACTTATAAAATAGTAAATAAACCCTATATCCTCCACCCATAGCCCCTCCTCACTTGACCACTTGACGTAATCCTAAAGAGCACAATAGTAGCAGTGTGGTTTCTTGAGGCAAGGCTCTTGGTCCCTGAGACCTTGAGTCCCCCGGTTCCCACCTTTACTGAAGGTAAATGTTTCTGTGTCTTGTTTTATGTTAACTTTTCTCCATAAGTTTCACAACACCCATTCTTCAGTCCCATCCTGCTGAGCTGGTCTCGGCAGGTTTTAGCCTATCGACTATCATCTACAATGTCTGCCTCCAATTCTCTCCATGTTCACACTTTCAGCTGCCAAATAAAAACCAATGTTTGACAAGTTTTCTTCTCTTCTAACTCATATATTCATATCTCCTAATCAATATATCTATTTGGAGATATCAATGCACCTTGAACTCAATATATCTATAGGTCTCATGATTTCACTCTTCAGACCTACTCCTCTTCCAATGTTTCTAACCTCAGTGAGTTAGCACTCTCATTCATCTGCTCACGAAAGCCAGAAATCTATGTCTCCCTCAACCACTCCCTGCCCCTCAACCTTCATATCCAAACCCCATAATCTGATCTCCTAAGCATCAGTCTTACCTTATTGGTCTTATCACCTAAGCAACTCAAAAATCTGCCCTTGGAGTTCCCATCATGGCGCAGTGGTTAATGAATCCGACTAGGAACCATGAGGTAGCGAGTTCGATCCCTGGCCTTGCTCAGTGGGTTAAGGATCCGATGTTGCCGTTAGCTGTGGTATAGGTCGCAAACGCGGCTGGGATCCTGTGCTGCTGTGGCTCTGGCATAGGCCGGTGGCTACAGCTCCAATTAGACCTCTAGCCTGGGAACCTCCATATGCCGTGGGAAGTGGCCCTAAATAAGACCAAAAAAAAAAATCTGCCCTCTCCCAACTACCATCATCTCTTCACCATCACATGCAACACTTAGCTGATCTTTCCACATTCATTCAGTTTGAATTCAGTTCAATAATTTCTCAACAACATACAGTGTGATCTCTCCAAAACACAAAAAGATCATGTGCCTGTGTTCCCCTCCCTGACTGGCCACATCAGTAGCTTCCCACGTTCCCTAGATCCATGAGTCCCCATGTGTTCAAGCCCCTGCACATATTTCCACCCACATCACTTCACAGACCCCCCTCCCTCTCATTTTGTATTTGAGTCACACTCACACTGACCTTCTTTTTGCTCTTTGTACCATATTAGCTGCCATCATAAGATCTTAGCACAGAAAAAAAAAAAGAAAAGAAAAAGAAAGGTCTTCGTTTCACCTACAAGCCACTCTCCCTACTTTTTTCCCAAATAAACCCTGCCCATTTTTGGATCATAGCTCAAGTACCACTTACTTAGTAAGCCTTTAAGAGCCAGTCTAAGTCTTTGCTATTACTCTCATAAAAATGTGTCTTCACTTAAGAGCCTTATCTCAGTTTGTAATTAAATATTCTTCAGAGTGATTATGTGATTAATTTCTATCTCCCCTACTAAGTGAAAATTCCATTTATTCATCACTACTAAGCCTAACAGCAGGGACTAGGTATACTTTTTATCACCCTTGATTTCTATGGCTTAGCATAGTTCATGACACATTATAGGCAGTTAAAAAATATTTGTGGAACAACTGAAAGTCCACATTCTTTCTAAATAAAACTGCCTTCCTTGCCCATGGCCACTAAGAAAGAGGCAAGCAGTCATGTTTTTATCGTAATGCCAGTATACTACCTACCATGGCTTGTTAGACCGAAAGAAGTACAGTTCTCCCTCAGTATCCTTGGGGGACCAGTTCCAGGAGCCCAGCATATGTCAAAATTGAGGATGCCCAAGTCCTTTATATTAAGATGACACAGTATTTGCATATAAACCCTATGTACATCCTCCTGTGTACTTTAAATCATCTCTAGATTACTTATAATACCTAATACAATGTAAATTCTATGTAAATAGCTGTAAATACAAGGTAAATGTTATATAAAGAGTACGCACATGTGGAAAATTCAAGTTTTGCTTTTTTAAATTTTCTGTGATTTTTTTTCCCCAAATATTTTCTATTTGTGATGGTTTGAATCTGTAGATGTGGAATCAGTAGTTATGGATGATGAACTGTACCTCTTTATTAGCTACTTTTTTCTAGGTAGAGAACCATGCTAAAACTTGGTGGGTTAAGACAACAGCCATTTATTTAGGTCATGATTAAATAGGGAAGCAATTTGTGCTGGAATAGACTGATTGATCTTGTTCATCTGGGCCAGGCTTGGTTGATCCTGCTTAGGCTCACTTATGAATTTGCAACAAGGTGCCAGGTGGCTAGGGGCTGGCTAGTCTAAGATGGCTTAATTCTTTTCACTTGGTCTCTCAACCTCTAGCAGACTAGCCAAGGCCTATGGCAGATTTCCAAGAGAAGCAGAAGAAAGGCTTAAGGCCTTCAAAATACCAAGTGTACAACCTCACTTCTATTTCCTTCTAAGAGCCAAAGCAGGTCACAAAGTCAGCCCAGATTCAAGGATAGAGAGAAAAACTCCAACCTTTGATAAGAGAAACAACAAAATCACATCACATGTGGTTACAGGCAATTATGCCTCTTTTTGCAATCTACCATCCTACTTGTTGGATAGCCAATGACTTACAGCATGATATGAAATATAAAGGTGAGCTAGGACAATAAGATCCTGACTCTCAGGAATCAAAATGCAGAAACACAAGACTGAGAGGTGTAGAGTGAGAGTTGAAGTTGAAACTGTCTTTTAGCTGGAGCTGAAGGAGTAACTACAATAGGTCCCGTATGGGCCAAAGTTATAAAGGAACTAATGCTCCGAATAAGGGAGGAAGAGAAAGAATGGCTCAGACACCAGAGAGATACAGTGATGCCATGAGACCTTGAGACAGGGACTTAAGAAAGATAGAGAAAGAAGCTGGAAACTGGAGTGGTTTTAATTCTATTCCCAGTTCTAACCCATACCGAACCCAACAATAAGCTCCAGTTTTATTTAGGCTGAGTTCTTTGCAACCAAAAGTCTAACCAGATCAGTTCATGAGAAATTTGCAATCTTTTTTCTTTTTCTTCCTTTCTAAATAGGATTATGCCACCCACTCACCTACCTTTTTTTAAAGAAAGGGAAAAAATGCATCTTTGGATGCATGAAAAAAATTTTGTGATTGGGAGAAGCAAGAATTTGATAACACAAGTTTTAAAACAGTACAGTACACCAAACAGATATAAGTGATAAAATATTGTTAATTTTCATGAATGAAAATTCCACGAATTTTCCTATATTCATAATCAGCTTTCACTCTCTAAAGGGTCAATATTCACATACAGGTGTGCAGGAGATTGCACTTTTTAAGTCCATGTCACTATTCTTCAGTGTTTTCTGTTTGAAAACCACTGATACAAAGAAACATAGGCTTCGTTACAAGATGTAAACATTGCAATCTGCATGAGGGAAATCATATTACAAGCTAAATGTTACCCATTTGGATTTGCAGCCAAGTTCCAGTCCACTAAATCCTTTTTTTTTTCCCAGCCAAAGCTATATTGCATTTCAACTCTCTTGTTAGAAACTGATGCTAGGAATTGACAAGATAATAGGATGGAGAAAGTTTTCAGATCTCATTTACAGCAGATGGGAGAAGGGTCAGTTTCCTGGGTAATGAAGCATTGTCTGGTTGCCCTTAAATCACTCCAAACTCTGCCTAGTCCCCAGAGGCTTAGAAAGCATCTGTATTATCACTATCTTTCAGAGTATTAATCTAACACCTCAAAAAAGAAAAGTTATAATAAAGGATCTGAGAATGGGGAGACACAAATGCCAAACTTCAAATTTTGATTTAAAAATAAAATTATCAACAATCTTCCTTTTAGGAAAGAAAGACTTGCAATGCATATAAACAGCTTTTAATATACATATATATCACTAGATCGTTTTGTCTAATTTGTTCTTTCTCGAATTAATGTGTCTTGAAAGTTCCCATTGACAACTTGTTGCTAACAAAACACAGAGGAAAATTAAGGGGCATTGTTTCTCCCCCTCTTTTGAATTCTACTCTCAGGGCTTCATTCTTCCATCTGTAGATACTTTCCCTACACTCTTAGCTCATAGGAGAGGGCCCGATCTTGTGAGTTCTGTGTTTGGCTTCCCTGGAAACGCAGGGAACATGATGCTAATATTTATCTTTTAATTTCAGCATCAAAAAGCTATCTTTAGCCCTTATGTTCAGTGAAGTCCCCACAGACTCCCACCATTTTAAAAGACAGAAGGTTTTTACAGAACTTCTAGAATTTCTGAAATAACAATTTATATACTATTATGGGTACTGAGAGAAGTGACTTATTGGTCAGGCTCACCAGCATTCACAGATATAAGGAGAAACAGGATCCATCTACAAACACTGTACTCCAGACAGAATGTCATAGTAAAAACCCTGTGAATTAACTGGTCCAGAAACTTCTACTTTGCAAAAATTCACACAGGTCCAGAAACTTCTACTTTGCAAAATTAACTGGTCCAGAAACTTCTACTTTGCAAAAATTCACACAGGGCTAAAACCTTTTTATCCAATTCTTCCAGGTCTTTTTTACAGCAATAAAAATCAGGACTCTGAATAAATACTGTCTGAACTACCATTGTGAGCCATATTTTACATGTTATTAATTTTTTGACTTGCATTAGTTTTATTTGAGTCCTGGTTGATAATCCTAGGCTAATTTATAGTGATTAATTCACCATTCATGTCCTCATTGGTTCTGAAAAGCTACCCCCATCTCCCTGACAGTTTACTCCATGCCAGCTCACATGAACTGTTCTATTTGCACAAACATTCCTTTGGGTTCTTTACAGATTTATGTACATGACCAGAGAAAAGAAAAATGATTTCAAGAGAGACCTAAGTAACATATGTGACTGAGTAGTGGGAAAAGATTCCCATATCTGCAAGCTTGCATGTGAGGTCTCATATACTAAGGTGTTTGGCATGCAAGAGAGAATACCCACTTTCTCCTTCTTTCTGAAAAGAAAGACTTTAGTGATCCTGACTGAAATTTAACTCTTTAGTTCCATTCCTACTGTAAAATATAATAGAAATGGCAGCATTACTATTAATAGTGGAACTACTATCATAAACTTTGTTAACATTTCCATGTTTGCTCTTTCTCACTTTTAACATCCCATTTATTTTCGCAATTTTATCAGCAGGAAAAAAAAAAATTTTAATGGCTGCACCTGTGGCAAATGGAAGTTCCCAGGCTAGGGGTTAAATAGGAGCTGCATCTGCAGTCCTATGCCACAGCCACAGCCACACAGGATCCAAGCCGCATCTGAAACCTATGCCAGATCCTTACCCCACTGATCAAGGCCAGGGATCCAACATTCATCCTCATGGACATTACGCTGGGTTCTTAACCCACTGAGCTACAAGAGGAACTCCTCAAGAGAAAATTTCTTAAAAGAAAAAATCTTGTTGACTGTGTTCTGGCACAATAAGAAAGTAAGGAGTTAGGGACTAAGACTCATCTCCCCTCAGTATTCAGAGTGCTGGGTTGGGTAGTGATTCTCCTGAGAGGGAAAAGAGGAAAGAGATGCTCCTGGAGCTGCTCAGGTCAGAAGAAGCCATGCTGGGCCGAAGAAGAGGCTCTGAGACTAAAAGAGGAAGATCTGTGATGATCTCCAGTAGCTGTGTTCACTCTATACTCACAACACTCTTTTCTTAATTATCTTAGAACATAAGCACTGCCCAGTAGGATCTCCTGAGAAGAAAGCTCTAATGAATATGTTAAGATGAAGAGAAGCAGCTACTTTGTTTCTAGAATACTAGCAGGCTAAGGGTTGTTTACTTTTTTATCTCTTGTTTATATGTTTTGTTTTGGTTTTGAATGGAGATTTGGATTAGGTTTGATTAGCTTTAGATGGTAGGGCGTTTTTTTGTTTGGTTGGTTTTTGTTTTGCTTTTTGTTTTGCTTTTGGGGACTACAGCTGCAGTATATGGAAGTTCCCAGGCTAGGGTTCCAATCAGAGCTACAGCTGCCGACCTACACCACAACTACAGCAACACAGGATTCAAGCCGTGTCTGAAATCTACACCACAGCTCACAGCAACACCAGATCCTTAACCTACTGAGCAAGGCCAGGGATCAAACCCACGTCCTTATGGATACCAGTTGGGTTCACTACCACTGAGCCATGATGGGAACTCCTTGGGTGGCAGTTTTAATTCTGTTCCTCCCCTTCTAACAATGTGTAAACCTCTCCATTGGTTTATTTCCAACTTTCCTGCTGTCTTCTCTATTTTTTTCTTTTCTCTTACTTACCCATCTTCTATGTCAGTTCTCAAAATCCATTATGATTATAAATATACATTCCATTTATGTGGCATTTCCTATACAAAGTGCCCACACATGTCATATAGCTTTATGTGGTGTATATTATTGTCACTATTTTACAAATGAAGACAATAGAGTTAAAATCAAATGCTCTCTTTTCAGATCTGTAACATTTAACATTATTGGACACTTGAAATCAACAAGGGTTTGGGCTAAGCTCTGTATCTACGTTCTTTTTTTTAAATTTTTTTATTAAAGTATACTTGCTTTACAATGTGTCTTCAATTTCTGTTGTATGGCAAAATGACCCAATCACACAATAGTTCCCTTTGCTGTACAGTAGGAGCCTATTGTGTATCTGCATTCTTAATTCTCTTAATTCTCACATCAGCTCAGTGAGGTAGACATTCTTAATTCTCCTTAAGTTACAGAAGAAAAAAAAGTTTTCTGCCCTCATCAGAAAACTAGTAATTAGTACAGTCAAGGCTTTCCTAAGGTTATATAACCACTAAACACCAGAGCCAGGCTAAAGCCTGTTTTCTTATTTTTGAATCAGAAATCTATTACGAATATATTATAGTTCTTTGGTTTCTCCTTCAAGCCTTGTATCATGGCCAAACACATATGGTTGTTTCTTTAAAACACTCTAAATAAAAAGTATTGAAAAACATCATAGTAAAAGGAAGTATTTTCTCTAGGGGCTATGCTTCACACACCAGAAAGCATAATGGAAAGAGTTAAAAGACCCCACAGAAGCTGACTCATCCCATAATTTATCTGGTGCTATAAAAATGAAAGACTTCTTCACTTTCTCTGCCGCTTTGCTGTCTTAAAGGTGAAACGCCCTCAGGGCCCATAAATAGGTTTTGTTCTTTTGGAGTGTTCAATGTTCCAAAGTGTTTTTTATCTTTAAAATATTAAGTAAACACTGCAAAGTACTTAAATGGGCTCTGAGGGTATCTCTGGTTTGATTCTGGCCCTTCGGCAAAGCTACTGAAGTATAGATCTGGAGAACTTAATCAAAAGAAAACTAAATTCACAGCTTTCTTTAAATATTTTATAGCATTAACATGTGAGTGTTTCACCTGCTGGCTGCCTCTGCTGGTTTCTAAGCAGCTATCTTAAGTGCATGGCTTGTGCTGCCCACATGGTCACCTCATCCACAAAAACCAAGACCCCAGCAGCTGGGGACCAGCCAAAGAGAGGAAGGCCTTGGCACCTGCCTGCTGCAGCCTCCTTTTCTTTTTTCACTTCCCCTCAGTAGGAAGGCACATTAGGAGCTGCTTGAGATAAACAATAATTTGCCAGGGTTTTGTCATCTCTCTGGCAGCAGTGTCCACAAGGAGCACTTAACATTGTACAGAGAAAATGGTTCCCAGCCATCAACTTCCTGCCTAGAAGCAGCCAACCATTTCACAAATGGGAAGCTGGAGAGTAGACGGCATGTCTCAGCTCAGACACATCCCCGCTGCTGGGAAGAACAGAAATTGCCACAAAACACTTAGTTTGCCAAGAGTACGTGTCAGTACCATCATCATCTGTACACAAGGGCTTTTTAATAGCAATTCTAAATGAAACTCCAACACATTCCTCACCCATCTGAACTCATGAAGTTCCAAGAGCAAAATCATTTGGAGGATGTATTTTCAATCCATATCCTGTACTCAGTAAAGGAAAAGCAAATAAAATACTTTTTTCCACACTAGCAGGCATGCTAGCAGGCACACACATGTGTGCACATGCATACGCACACACAAAATACTATGATTTCTTTGCTAGATCTCAGCAATGTTGATCATCAATTTAAGCCCCTCAAAAGGTTTTTATGGTAGTTCAGAGAGTCTGAACTCCATTTCTCTTTCTGCTTCTCCAAAGATCTAAGCTACTATGGCATAGTAAGGGAGAGAAAACCCAAAGACCTCATACCCACATCATCTTTCCCCTTCTCCAAAACCCATATGTTGCTGTGTAGTGTTCCTTCCCGGTTGCCTGGAAACAGATGAGACTTGGGTCCCCCTGGCATGTGTGGTTGGGTCACACACAGTTCCTGGCATCTCTTTACATCCACTGATTGACAGGAGCAATGAAGAACTTCCAAGGAAAACAATTCAAATGTGGTCCAAGATTAGAGTTCAGACATAGATAGCATGTCTGGCCAACAAAAGTGAGGAGAATAAGAAGGTAAACTACTTGGAAACCATACAGAGTCCCTAGAAAAGAAATCAACCCAGTGAAGATGTGGTGTTTGGCAGAATGAATAAGATTCAGCAACAGAGCCTAAAGTTTAAAGGAAATTGTCAATTATGGCTATCTTGAAATAGCCATTTGAACCTGCCCATACCTAAAGAAAAGTGAAACAAAATCGGCCTGGAGTTACTGCAGAGTATCATGGCCATCAAGGGCCATGGTGTGTTACCCTGTGGAGCAGTGACAGCAGTGACCTACTCCTGATCATTGGTGAAACACCACACAGAGACCCACTGAAAAAAAAGTCTGAAGAAATTCAAGGGAGTAGAGTTGTCATTCTGCCATGAGGGAGGTATCCAGACAGAAAAAGTCTGAAACTGCCATATTAATGGGACCATATTTATACTCTTCTAGATATCCCAGTTTACTGAAGCACAGTTAATCAATCCTCAAATACTTATTTCTAAAAGGTTATCGCTGTCCACTTTAGAAGTACAACAACTACTTGAAGTCTCAGCATAAATTTCATGTGGGAGCCTCCCTATGTTTTTAGCTGTTCTGAGTTTTTATTGAATGCCCAGTCATCCTTTCAGGCAGGTAATGTCTGAAGTATCAATATATACAGTAGTATCTAGAGCCTAAGTTAGTAATTGCCCAGATACCTATTAACGCAAATATTTCCATACAGACTAAATTGGGGATTTCTAGAATACAAGGTGACTGACACCTCTGGACCCTGTGTTTGCAAATCTTGTCCTTTTATCTTCAGTGCTACCCCAAATTTTTAAAAATCAATGTAAATTATAAAGAAATCATGGTTTTGCTTCAAATGGAAAGTATATTTGAGCTCACTTCATTTCTCACCCAAGTCTTTTAAGATCTGACATCAAAGAAGTAATTTACCCTGAAGCCCAAACATTTTGTTGCTATGCCTTCTAACAGAATTATATCAAAAGTAATTCGAAAAGGTTTCAAACTTATGTGAAAAAGTAGTAATTACCCCCTTTTTCTGGCCCCATTTACAACAAAACTCCTTTGAAAGAACTGCCTCCACTTTTTTTTTTTCCTCTCAATCTTTCCTGAATTCACTCCAATCTGTTCTGCCTTACAAAATCTGTGTTGAAATACCCAATGTCAATTCTTAGCCCTTATTTTACTCCATCTATGAGCAGTAATTGGCACCTTTGTGCACTCTTTTTTTTTTCATTTTTTAAAGTTTTATTGAAGTATAGTTGACTTACAGTGCTGTGATCATTTCTGATCTACAACAAAGTTATACACACATCCATTCTCTTTCAGATTTTCCAAATAGATTATTACAGAATATTGGGTAGAATTCTCTGTGCTTTATAGCAGGTCCCTGTTGGACAATCATTCCATATACCTCACTTCACTCTTTTTCTTGACTACCAAATTTATTTCTCTGAGGCCTCTACCCTGAAGTCCAGATTTAGATATTCAACTGTCTATCTCACTTCTCTTGATAGATAAGGCATTTCAAACTGAATACATACAAAACCAAAGTCTTCATTTATTCTTCCTTCAACTTTTTCCTCCTCCTTCAGTTTTCCCCAGTCTCAATAAATGTTAAATGTATTCCTTTGTGGGCCAAAAACCTTGAAGTCATCTTTGACTCCCCTTTTTTTTTCTTATACCTCCTTATCAAATCCATCAGCAAATTCTTTAAGACCAACCTTCAAAATACACCTAGAATCTGACCACTTCTCACTACCTCCATCATGACTATACTGGTCTAAGCTTCCATCATCTCTTACCTAGATAGTGGTAATAGTGTTTTGACTGGTTTTCCTATTTCTGCTCCCTTGATCCCCAACAGTTGGTCTTTCTTCATACAGAAGTCACAATGTTTCTCAACAGGGGTTAGGATTGACATATACGCACTACTATATATAAAATAGGTATACAGCACAGGGCAATCCACTCAATAATTTGTAATAACCTATATGGGTAAACAATCTGAAAAAGGAATGGATATACATATATGTATAACTTTTTTTTAAGTTTTATTGAAGTATAGTTAATTTACAAGGTTGTGATAATTTCTGCTGTAAAACAAAGAACTTATATCCATCCATCTTAAACTTTTCCAAAAGGCTGAAGAAGAAAGAACAAAGGAACATATTCATAGAACATCCATTCTCTCTCAGAATCTTTTCCCACATAGATTATCACAGAATACTTGGTTAAGTTCTCTGTGCTATACAGCAGGTCCCCATTTGCCAATAATTCCATATACCTAAGTGTGCATATGCCAATCCCAAACCCTCAGTCCATCCCTCCCACTCACCACCACCTGTTCCCTTTAGTAACCATAAGTTTCTCAAAGACTGTGAGTCCATTTCTGCTCTACAGAAAAACTTTGTGTCCTTTATTTTAAGATTCCACATATAAGTGATATCATATGATATTTATCTTTTACTGTCTAACTTCACTTAGTATGATAGTTTCTAGGTCTATCCATGTTGCTGCATATAGAATTATTTCATTCTTTTTTATGGCTAATATCCCATTATATATGTGGGATATATATATATATATATATATATATATATATATATTCTTTTTTATGGCTAATATCCCATTATATATGTGGGAGATATATATATATATATATATATATATATATATATATATACACACATCACATCTTTCTCCATTCCTCTGTCAATGGACATTTAGGCTGCTTTCAGGTCTTGGCTATTGTGAGTAGTGCTGCAATTTACATTGCTGCACACCTGAAACTAATACAACTTTCTAAGTCAACTGTTTAAATTGCAGCCCTACAGAAGTTAAAAAATAAAAACAAAAAAAATGGTTAAAATTTTTATATATTTTACCACAATAAATAAGAATTCTTAAAAGAAAGTCATAATGGTTAAAACATAATCAGATCGTGTCACTTCTCCACTCAAAATCCTTACACTACTTGCTATCTACCAAAGTCCAAAGTCCTTACTATCATATCTATAAGGTCTGTACTAATTGGAAGCTCCCCATGGCTTTAATGTCATCTCCCATTGTTCTCTCCCTCCTTTATTCCACTGCAGACATACTGGCCCACTTGCTGCTCCTCCAACACCCCAAACATGTACCTGTCTCAGAATCTTTGAACTCACTGTCCCCCTCTCCCTGAAGTTATCTTTGCCCACTTCATGGCTCACTCTTTCCCTTTCTTCTGGTCTCTTCTCAAATGTCCCCTGAGCAGAGATGCCTTCCCTGACTCTCTGCTACTCTATGTGAGAAGAACACCCCCACTTCCACTTTCCTTCCCTTGTATAGCTCTGCTTCCCCTTCAGATCACTAATGATCAGCTGACAAATAATTATCTGCTTCCCCCTGATTAGAATGTAAGCACCATTAGAGTAGGGATATTATCTGCGTTAATCACTGATAGACTCCCATCGCCCAGAACATTATTTCATTCACATGTCATATCTCACACATTATATTTTCTCACATTTTAACATCCCTAAGTTGGTTACGCATCTCCATCTAAGTTGGAGATGTAATATGCAACAATTTTTTCTTTCTTAGTAGTCCATATAATAGTGGTTTATATCATAATTGACAAATTAGATTCAGTGAAATCTGGTATCTGCATTCAAAACATATTTCAAATGAACAAATTACATGTATTATATTTTCAGAAGACATATGAGGCTCAGGCTCTTGGGCAAAAGGCCACTGAATTCTAACAATATATAACTTAATCTACTGATTTTGAATGCTTATCTGATTTATACAGAAATAGGTGTTACAGGAAAAAAAAATAGATTAAAAGTATCAAGGAAAGGGAATTGTCAAATTGAAACAGCCTAGAGTCAGAAGAGACAATACAGGCAAGAGAAACAACAGAACTTATTTTAAAATCTAAGGTAATTAATCAAACAGACCAACATAACTCACTAACCCCTGAGGGAAACACTATATTAACATATAAAACAAAAATTATTCATAATGGTGACCTGAGACCTAGTCATCTCAACATGAATAAAACATTTAGTATGCTTAGCTCGAGAAGCAGAAAAACAGAAAGGACATTTGTGTTAGGTTTCCTTCAAAAAATGGTTAAAATAAAAATAATTAATTTGGTTTTTAAAAAAATAAAATAATCTGTAACATTCATTTCAGTGGCACACTTATGGCTCTCTTAATGATATCATCATCTTTGGGGTAATTTTCAGAGAACTTCAAATGCATGGTATTCACAGTGCATTTGAACTAAATTTCATCAAGACCTAGTACAATCCCATACTTGAAGAAAATCTGAGAAACAGCACAGTTATAAAACCTTTTTACATGAATCTACTCTTACTTCTTATTTTGATAGATGCTATGAGTTGAAATGTCTGGGAATACTACTGATTATTTTCTTGTGCTTACACATTACATGTTTCTTCAAAAGAATAGAACTTACCATTACTCACCCTGTATGCTTCCTGCAAGATGATGCGGGAAACATTTTTCATAATTTTGTAATTGTAATTATCTTTATCTGCTATGTAGTTTAACATGGTTAAATTCTACATATCATGAAAAATTTAGAAAAATCTTTATCAACATGAGAAAATAAAGTAAAAGTAAAGTCAATAGGTAAATCATAGTGGGGAGAGGTGGGTGGGTCACAGTTTGGGCCAGAGCTAAGAGTATCTTGCTGATTCCAGCTCCATATAAATGAAGTCTAAAAAAATAAAAAATAAAAAAAAAATAAATGCAGTCTATTAAATCAATATTCACATGAAGTCAGTATTATCAATAAAATTAATTTCCCACACCTCAGTTATTAAGTATTCATTCCTTGGTATCAGCTCTCAAAATACATAATAAAAGAATTCATTTGTCAAAATGCTGAGTGGTTACATAGGGATAGCAATTCCTCTAAGGACTAAACAATGCCATTATGCTAGTAAAGAAATCTGAATGATGTCTTTTATATAGTATGATTTGATCATTATTATTACCATTATTAGGTTTATTGTTGTTATTAATGAATTAGAAATTTTGGGTTAAAATATCAATCTAGGAATAAAGACAAAAGATTTAACAGCATCTCCCCTTGGGCTGATTCCATGAAGACCCTAAGTATGAACAGGGAGTGAAGGCTGACCCTTCATTAAATAATGGAGGGAATGAGAAAAAAAGACTATGGAGAACTGACTCTTTACCCCATTCTTATACATCTGCCTTTGCCCTATAACTTTGTAGTGTTCATCCACCCTGGGCAAGGTACTCTGTCTCACCTTTGGTTTCTGGGCTTGACCAAGGAACTTGCTTTAGCCATTGGGACATTAGCAGGCAAAAGCTGATAAAACACATTTACATATTTCTACTTGTTTTTTAATCCTCTGCCTTTGCCAGGAAAACATGCCCAGGCTAACTTTCTGAAGGATGAAACATGGAACAGAGGAAGTCTCAATTGTCTGAGCTAAAGCCTTTCTGGACTAGATAACAAGCTGTCCAACCCCTGAATATGTAAGAGAAACAGTGATCAGTCAATACATACATTATCTCAGCTAAGACCAAAAATACCACCCAGTTCGCCTGAAAACTGAGTTAAATAAATGCATTGTTTTAGTCACTGAGTTTTGGGTGGTTGTCACTACACACCTGATATGGAAATTGATATTGCTGAGTGGAAACATTGAAAAGATTGGTGTCCCAGGTCTTTGTTGGTGAAAAAGACTATACAAAGTATATGAAATCAAATTGTTAAAAATATCCATGGCCCAGATGCTTGCTTTCCAATGCAGTATGGGACAAAGGACTGCATCCCACTCCAAGATCAGTCTTGGAAAATCAAAGGAGTGAGCTGAGTACTGACGGCTTGAAAACAGATGGAAAACCAGGCAGAAGGCCTGGGTATGCAGTAAGCCAGAAAAGGAGAATGGAGCAAGATAGCCTGGCCAAGAAAATGACTTTTGGATTCAACAAAAGAAAGCAAGTCATTTCTCCAGTATTTATTATCATAGATTTTCCTTGGATTACTCAAATTTTTCAGTCAAGAAAAACCATTAGTTTCTTCACTTTTTTTTTTTTTTTTTTTGCTATTTAGGGCTGCACCTGTGGCATATGAAGTTCCCATGCTATGGGTTGAATTGGAGCTACAACTGTCAGTCACAGCCATAGCCACAGCAACACTGGATCTGAGCCTCATCTGTGACCTACGTGACTGCTCACGGCAACACTAGATCCTTAACCCAGGGATCGAACCCGCATCCTTATGGATGCTAGTTGGGTTTATTTCCACTGAACCACAATGGGAATTCCTAATTGCTTTTTTTTTTAAGCTCTTTCTCTCATATTAGTCTCCTATTCATTTTCATCATCAAAAACTTAAAGACTTCTTTCCCTCTGACCTTATTATAAAATAACCTCTTTTCTGGCTTCATATCGTCCATTCTCCCATTATGAAATCTTCCATTAATACCACCAGATAATTTTATATGATTTTTATTTTTTACACTATAGTTAATTTGCAGTGTTCTGTCAATTTCTGCTATACAACAAAGTGACCCAGTATGTGTATCTATATGCATATTCATATATATATATATATATATATATATATATATTCTTTTTCTCACATTATCCTCCGTCATGTTCCATCACAAGGGACTAAGGAGCTAGATATAGTACCCTGTGCTATAGAAGAGGATCTCATTCCTTATCCACTCCAAATGCAATGGTTTGCATCTATTAACCCCAAATTCCCAGTCCATCCTACTGCCTCCCTTGTACCCTCGGCAGCCACTAGTCTGTTCTCCAAGTCCACGAGTTTCTTTTCTGTGGAAAGTTTCATTTGTGCCATATATTAGATTCCAGATATAAGTTATATCATATGGTATTTGTCTTTCACTTTCTGATTTACTTCACTCAGTATGAGAGTCTCTAGTTTCATCCATGTTGCCGCAAATGGCATTATTTCGTTCTTTTTGATGGCTGAGTAGTATTCCACTTTGTATGTACATCACATCTTCTTAATCCAGTCATCTGTCAATGGACATTTAGGTTGTTTCCATGTCTTGGCTATTGTGAATAGTGCTTCAGTGAATATACGAGTGCGTGTACCTCTTTCAAGGAAAGTTTGGTCTGGATATATGCCCAAGAGTAGAATTGCTGGGTCATATGGTAGTTCTATATTGAGTTTCCTGAAGAAACTCCATACTTGTTCCATAGTGGTTGTACCAATTTACATTCCCACCAACAATGTAGGAGGGTACCCTTTTCTCCACACCCACTCCAGCATTTGTTATTTGTGGACTTGTAAATGATGGGCATTCTCACAGGTGTGAGGTGGTACTCATAGTAGTTTAGATTTGCATTTCATCAATAATTAGTGATGTTAAGCATTTTTTCAAGTGCTTGTTGGCCATTTGTATATCTTCTTTGGAGAAATGTCTATTCAAGTTTTTTGCCCATTTTTCAACTGGGTAGTTGGGTCATTGCTATTGAGTTGTCTAGGTTGTTTGTATATTTTAGAGATTAAGCCCTTGTCTGTTGCATCATTTGAAACTATTTTCTCTCATTCTGTAAGTTGTCTTTTAGGGTTGTTTTATGGTTTCCTTTGTTGTGCAATAGTGTGTCATTTGATTACATTCCATTGGTTTATTTTTGCATTTATTTCTGTTGCCTTGGGAGACTGACCTAAGAAAGCACTTGTATAGTTGATGTCAGAGAATGTTTTGCCTGTGTTCTCTTCTAGGAGTTTTTCGGTGTCTTGTCTTATGTTTAAGTCTTCTTCTTTTTTTTTTAATCTTTTTTTATTTTATTTTCCCGCTGTACAGCAAAGGGATCAAGTTATCCTTACATGTATACATTACATTTTTTTCCCCACCCTTTGTTCTGTTGCAATATGAGTATCTAGACATAGTTCTCAATGCTACTCAGCAGGATCTCCTTGTAAATCTATTCCAAGTTGTGTCTGATAACCCCAAGCTCCCGATCCCTCCCACTCCCTCCCCCTGCATCAGGCAGCCACAAGTCTATTTTCCAAGTCCATGATTTTCTTTTCTGTGGAGATATTCATTTGTGCTGGATATTAGATTCCAGTTATAAGTGATATCATATGATATTTGTCTTTGTCTTTCTGGCTCATTTCACTCAGTATGAGATTCTCTAGTTCCATCCATGTTGCTGCAAATGGCATTATGTCATTCTTTTTTATGGCTGAGTAGTATTCCATTGTGTATATATATACAGCAAAGGAAACCAAAAAGAAAACAAAACGACAACTTACAGAATGAGAGAAAATAGTTTCAAATGATGCAACCGACAAGGGCTTAATCTCTAGAATATATAAGCAACTTATACACCCCAACAGCAAAAAAGCCAATCAATCAATGGAAAAATGGGCAAAAGACCTGAGTAGACATTTCTCCAAGGAAGATATACAGATGGCCAGCAAACACATGAAAAAATGCTCAACATCACTGATCATAAGAGAAATGCAAATCCAAAATATCATGAGATACCACCTCACACCAGTCAGAATGGCCATCTTTAATAAGTCCACAAATAACAAATGTTGGAGGGGTTGTGGAGAAAAGGGAACCCTCCTGCACTGTTGGTGGGAATGTGAACTAGTACAGCCACTATGGAGAACAGTTTGGAGATACCTTAGAAATCTATACATAGAACTTCCATATGACCCCACAATCCCACTCTTGGGCATCTATCCGGACAAAACTCTACTTAAAAGAGACACATGCACCCGCATGTTCAATGCAGCATTATTCACAATAGCCAGGACATGGAAACAACCCAAATGTCCATCAACAGATGATTGGATTATGTTTAAGTCTTTAAGCCATTTTGAGTTTATTTTTGTGCATGATGTGAGAGTGTGTTCCAGTTTCATTGATTTACATGTGGCTGTCCAGTTTTCCCAACGCCCTTGCTGAAAAGACTGTCTTTTTCCTGTTTTATATTCTTGCCTCCTTTGTCAAAGATTAATTGACTATAGGTGTCAGGGTTTATTTCTGGGTTCTCAATTCTGTTCCATTGGTCTGTATGTTTTGGTACCAGTACAATCCTGTCTTGATGACTGTGGCTTTGTAATATTGCCTGAAGTCTGGGAGAGTTATGCCTCCTGCTTGGTTTTTGTTCCTCAGGATTGCTTTGGCAATTTCGGGTCTTCTGTAGTTCCATATAAATTTTTGGATTGTTTATTGTAGTTCTGTAAAAAATGTCATGGGTAATTTGATAGGGATTGCTTTGAACCTGTAGATTGCTTTGGGTCATATAGCCATTTTTAGGATATTAATTTTTCCAACCCAGGAATATGAAATATCTTTCCATTTCTTTGAACCTCTTTAATTTCCTTGATTAATATTTTATAGGTTCTCGGCATATAAGTCTTTCACCTCCTTGGTCAGGTTTATTCCTAGGTATTTAATTTTGGGATGTGTGATTTTAAAAGGTATTGTTTTGGGGGGGTTGTCTTTTTTGTCTTTTCAGTGCTGCACCTGCAGCTTATGGAGGTTCCCAGGCTAGGGGTCAAATTGGAGCTGTAGCAGCTGGCCTATGCCAGAGCAACAGCAGTGGAGGATCTGAGCCATGTCTGCAACCTACACCACAGCTCATAGCAACTTTGGATCCTTAACCCACTGAGCAAGGCCAGGGATCAAACCTGAGTCCTCATGGATGTTAGTTGGGTTCATTAACTGCTGAGCCATGATGGGAACTTCTATAAGGTATTGTATTTTTATATTCATTTTCTAATATTTCATTTTTAGTATACAGAAATGCAACTGATTTCTGAATGTTAATCTTATATCTTGCTACTTTGCTGAATTCACTGATCAGTTTGAGTACTTTTTGTGTGGAATCCTAAGGTTTTTCTATATAACGTTATCTGCATACAGTGACAATTTTACCTCTTCTCTTTCAATTTGGAAAATTTTCCTTTCGTTTGTCTGATTGCTATGGTTCAGACTGCAATACTATATTGAATAAAAGTGGTGAGTGTGGGCATCCTTGTCTTGTTCCAGATTTTAGCAGAAAGGCTTTCAGCTTTTCTCCATGGAGTATTATATTTGTTGTGGGTTTGTCATAAATGGCTTTTTTATGTTAAAGGTATGTTCATTCTATATCCACTTTGGTAAGAGTTTTTATCGTAAATGGATAGTGGACCTGTCAAATGCTTTTTCTGCATCTATTGAGATGATCATGTGGTTTTTGACTTTTGTTTTGTTAATGTGGTGTATGATGTTGATTGATTTGCATATGTTGAACCATCCTTGTGAACCTGGGATGAATCCCAGTTGATCGGGGTGTATTATCTTTTTTACATCTTGTTGGATTCAGTTGACTAAAATTTTGTTGAGAATTTTTGTCTATATTCATCAAAGATATTGACCTATAATTTTGGTAGTATCTTTGTCTGGTTTTGGCATCATAGAACATCTTTGGGAGTGTTCCTTCTTCTTCAACATTTTGGAAAAGTTTAAGAAGGATGGGTATAAGTTCTTTGTATGTTTGGTAGAATTCACTTGTGAAGCCACCTGGCACTGGAGTTTTGTTTGTAGGGAGTATTTTTATTATATATTCAATTTCATTTCTAGTGATAGGTCTGTTCAGTTGATCTATTTCTTCTTGATTCAGTTTTGGTGGGCTATAAGTCTCTAGAAAGTTGTCCATTTCTTCTAGGTTGTAAAATTTGTTGGCATACAATTGTTCATAGTATTCTCTCATGGCTTTTTGTATTCCTTCAGTATCCATTGTGATTTCTCTTTTTTAATTTCTTAGTTTATTTGGGTTTGTTTTCTCCTCTTCTTGGTGAGTCGGGCCAGAGGTTTGTCAATTTTGTTTACCCTTTCATAGGACCAGCTCTTTGTTTTATTGATTTTTTTCTATTGTTTTTTGAATCTCTATTTTCTTGATTTCCTCTCTGATCTTTATGATTTCCTTCCTTCTGATGACTTTAGGTTTTAGGTTTTATTTGTTCTTCTTTTTCGAATTCTTTGAGGTGGTGTGTTAAGTTGTCAATTTGTGTTTTTTCTCCTCTTTTGAGGAGGGCCTGTATTGCTATGAACTTTCCTCTAAGCACTGCTTTTATGGCATCCCATAGATTTTGAATGGTTGTGTTTTCATTATCATTTGTCTTGAGGTCTTATTCAATTTCTCTTTTGATTTCCTCATTGAACCCCTGGTGTTTTAGTAGCATGTTGTTTAGTCTCCATGTAGTCAGGTTTCTCATTTCTTGTCCTGTGGTTGATTTCTAGTTTCATGCCATTGTGGTCAGAGAAGATGTTTGAAATAATTCCTATACCCTTAAATTTGGTGAGGTTAGTTTTGTGCCCCAGTATGTGATTGCTCCTTGAGAATGTTCCATGTGCACTTAAAAAGAATGTATATTCTGATTTTTTTGAAAGTAATACCTGAAAATGTCAATTAGGTCTAACTTTTCTATTGTGTCATTTAGGATCTATTTTGCCTTACTGATTTTCCATCTAGAGGATCTGTCCATTGATATGAATAATACTACTATTATTGTATTCCCATCAGTTTCTCATTTTATGTCTGTTAGTATTTGTTGTAGGTATCTGGGTGTTCCTCTACTAAGGGCATATATATTCATGACTGTAATATCCTATTCTTGAATGGATCTTTTTACCATTAAATAGGATCCTTCTTTGTCTTCCTTTATGGTTTTTCTGTTTTTTGTTTTTGTTTTTTGTTTTTTGCTTTTTAGGGCCACACCTGAGGCATATGGAAGTTCCCAGGCTAGGGGTCGAATTGGAGCTACAGCTACTGGCCTACACCACAGACATAGTATCACAACATCTGAGCCTCATGTGAGACCTACACCACAGCTCACAGCAACACTGGATCCTTAACCCACTGAGCAAGGCCAGGAATGGAACACATGTATTCCTGGATACTAGTCAGGTTACTTAAATGCTGAGCTATGATTGCAACTCCTTTTATGGCCTTTGTTTTAAAGTCTATTTTTTCTGATATGTGTATTGCAACTCCTGCTCTCCTGTCTTTTATATGGGCATGAAATATCTTTTCCTATCCCCTCACTTTCGATTTATATGTGTCTTTTGCCCTGAGGTGAGTCTCTTGTTGACAGCATACATGGCTCTTGCTTTTTTATCTAATATGCTGCTCTAAGTCTTTTGATTAGAGCATTCAGTCCATTGACATTTAAGGTAATTCTTGATAAATATGTATTCATTGCCATTTTAAACCTTGTTTTCCAGTTGATTCAATGTTTCTCCTTTGTTCCTTGCTTTTTTCGATTGGGTGATTTCCTTTCATTTTATGCTTGTATCCTTTTCTTTTTAGTTTTTGTGAATGTAATGTTTGGTTTTGATTTGTGGTTGCCCCATTTTTCAAGTATGTTAATCACTTCCTATATCTGCTTGCTATCGCCAGGTAGTCATAAAGGCTCAAACACACTCTAAATAGAGTGTAGATTTTCTTATTTCCTTCCCCACATTTTATGATTCCAATGTCCTTTTTAAACATCTTCATGTTTATCCTTTTGCTGTTTCTTGTAGGGGTTTTTTTTCCCAAGTTTTTTTTTCTTGTTTTTTTTCTCTTTCTTTTTTTTCTGTTCCTTGTGTTTATTGTCACTCTTTTCCTTTTAAATCTGTATAGAGACTTATTTAAGTGATTGCTTTACAACTGTGATTTCCCCCATCCTAATTCTTCTTGCCTCTTTTTAATTTAGAGAAGCCCTTTCAGTATTTCTTTTAGAATGAGTTTAGTATTGCTGTATTCTTTGAGGGGTTTTTTTTGTTATTATTTCCCCAATACAATTTTTTTCTCCTATACAGCATGGTTGACCCAGTTACACATACATGTACACATTCTACTTTCTCACATTATCATGCTCCATCACAAGTGACTAGACATAGTTCCCAGTATTTGTTGGAGAAATTCTTTATTTCCCCTTCTATTTTAAGTGATATTCTTGCTGGGTAGAGTATTCCAGGCTGCAAATTTCTCCCTTTTAGAACTTTGAATATATCTTGCCATTCTCTTCTGGCCTGTAGGTTTTCTGTAGAGAAATCAGCTGATAGCCTTATGGGGGTTCCCTTATAATTAATGCTTTGTTTTTTGCTTGCTGCCTTAAAATTCTCTAACATTTGCCATTTTTATTATAATATGTCTTGGTGTTTGCCTGTTTGGATTCAACTTTTTTTGGGGACCTCTGTGCTCCCTGTATCTTGATCTGTTTCCTTCAGATTTGTAAAGTTTTCAGACAATTTCTTCAAATATATTTTCAATCCCCTTTTCTTTTTCTTCTCCTTCTGGAATTCCTATTATGCATAGATTGGCCCACTTTATATTATCCCATAGATCTCTTATATTGCTTTTATGTTTTCTTCATTTGGTTTTATGTCTGCTGTCCTGATTGGGTGATTTCCATTATTCCATCTTTCAAGTCACTAATTCATTCCTCTGCATTATTCGTTCTGCTCTTTAGTGCCGTTACCTCAGTTTTCATCTCTGCAAATGAATTACTTCTCTGCCAAGTAATTTTTCTTGGCTCCTCCTTATATTTTCTAGTTCCTTTCTAAAGGAATATGCATTACTGTTTATACCCACTCTTAATTCCTTCATATTCACCCTTAATTCCTTCAGTATTTTCACTATCGCCCTTTTGAAGTCAGCGTCTATCAGACTGCAGAGGTCTGTTTCATTGTTTGTTGCTTCAGGTGAATTCTCTTGTTTTTTTAACTGGGAATGGTTCCTGAACTTCTCCATCTTGCTTATATTTTTCTTTTTCTGTGAGTTTAGGGAAACCAACTACTGTAGTCTTGGAGGGCTATTTCTATGTAAGAATGCCCCTTTGTATTTTGTGGGTGATTACTATTTATTTTTGGCATGGGAGTTTGGATATTTGCTGTCTCTTTCTTCAGTGTGAACAGGCTGTTTTCCCCTTGGTAGGGTGCTGAGTATGTTTCCAGGGAGAAGGAGTAAATGGGCAGAACTAGTAGTCAGGACCTGCAGGAAGGTGACACAGGCTACTCCTAGTTGCAGGGCCCTGGGAAGTAGTAATTAGCCTCAGGCAGATTTAGGCAGTGCCTGGAACATTTGGCAGTGGCAGCAGCAGGGTGTGTGAGCTCCCAGGGGAGTAAGAGCAACAACAGTTGGTGCTCAGTTGCAGTGCCTTCTTTTTTGCTGACCTCTGAAGTGACTAGGGCCACAAGTTTAGCTTTTCATAGACCCCTAGTGGTGGAAGGCCATGCCCTACTTTGGTTTCTGAGATGGCTGCTGTGATTTGTCCCTGCCTCCTGTAGATCATGCAAGAAGTGCCATGTTGTGCTTAGCCCCTGTCTGCCCTTAGCCCACACAAGAGGTGCCCAGTCTCCCATAGCCTGAGCAAGTGGCCTCTCACTACCCTTAGCCTGCAACAGAAGCACCTCTCCCTCTGAAAGTCTGCACGTGGGCAGGGAAAGAGATTCCTATGACAATCTTCCCCTCCTCCTCTCACCCTCCTCAACCATGGCACCTTGCTTCTCCTGTGGGCCCAGAACTCTTCCTGGGTTCCCTTAGCTATGGTGCTTGGCTATGCACTACTCCCTAGCCCCTCAGGCTATCTCCATATAGCCAACCCTAGTCCTCTCCCTGGAACTGACCTCCAGAGCCTGAGTCTCAGTGCCCAGCCCCCACCTGTGCATCTCAGGTTATGGTGTCCAGCAAAGTGGTACAAATGATATGTGTGGCTCTCATTTTGCTTTGCCCTCCTCAGTCCAGCTGCTACACTTTTCTGGGCATCTTTGAGGTCCCTCCACCTCAACTCATCTCCCCATCAATAAGGTGTGTTTCCACGGTGTGGGTTCCTTTTCTCTTTAAGAGCTTCCTCTCAGGAGTGCTAATTCCATCCTGATTCCTTTTCTCTCTCCCTCCCTTTTTTTTCTTTTTGTTATACCTAGTTATATGGAGGTTTTCTTGCCATTTTTGAGATTTAAGTTCTTCTGCCAGCATTCTGTAAAGGTTCTGTGTGAATCATTCCACATATAGATGTGTTTTTTGATTTGTTTGTGGGAGAAGTTGAGCATGACATCTTACTCCTCCACCATCTTGATCCTTCCCCCCACTACCAGATAATTTTTAAAGCAAGTTCAATTAGTATTTTTTTGCTATCAGAAAACTTTAATGTCTAATTGCCTATTAAATTACTAATAGTTTGGTCATCCTTTTATTTAAGGTTGTCCAAGGAATAGCCACAAATGTTCATTTCAGGATGGATGAATAGATAAGTAGATAGATACATAGGTATATGATAGATAAATAGATGATAGATAGATACATAGAAAGAAAGAAAGAAAGAAAGAAAGAAAGAAAGAAAGAAGATAAAGAAAGAAAGAAAGAAAGAAAGAAAGAAAGAAAGAAAGAAAGAAAGAAAGAAAGAAAGAAAGAAAGAAAGAAAGAAAGAAAGAAAGAGACAAACTCAGACTAAAAACTATTAGCCACAAGGACAAGTTGATTTTATCTCAGGGGGTTAGAAATGTGACTTCATAGGGGCAGATTTATGCATGTATTTCTGAGTTCCATATTTGCAGTTCTGAGTAGCATTGAGATTGTAATTCAGTAATCTTGACCTCGATTTCACATTGAAATAACCTGGAGAGCTTTGATAAATACTGACACTTGGATTCTGGATTAATTGTTATGGATAATCAAGATATTTTAAAACTCCCCTGGTGATCCTAACATAAGAACCACTGCTATAAGTGAACTATGCTGTAGTGTTATTTTTCTTCCTAGTCTCAACAAAGGTACCTTGCCTTTGCATTTTATTGTATAATGCAATGAAAAGTACAGTGTCTTTTTTTTATTGAAGTATAGTTGATTTACAATGCTGTGTTTAGTTTCTGGTGTAAAGCAAAGTGATTCATATATGAATCATTCTTTCCATATTATATTCCATCAAGATTTATTACATGATATTGAGTATAGGCCCCTGTGCAACACAGTAGGTCCTTGTTGGGTGCCCATTATATATATGGTAATACGTATATGTTAATCTGAAACTCCTAATTTATCCTTCCTCCACCTCTTTTCCTCTTTGATAACCATAAACTTGTTTTCTTTGTCTGTAAATCTGTTTCTCTCTGGTAAATAAGTTCATTTATGTCACATTTTAGATTCCACTTATAAGTGATACTACATGTTATTTAACTGACTTAAGAAGTACAGAATCAACATATAAGCACATTTGTTGGTATCTATAGAACATAAATATGCATTATGCACTCTTATCTTCTCTCTACTCTTTCTCCAGTTTCTTTTGTAATAATGGAAAGAGAAAGAATGAGAATTTGTTGGATGCAAACTGATGAGACCATGTGGCATGAAATGAGAGGAGACCAAAAAGAGGCTAACTGATTGGATGGTGAGTGCCAGCCCCAGCCTGGGGCAAAGTGGCTTACTTGGCACATCCAAAATCTGCTTGCTCTGAAGAGACTCTGTTTTGGCTGCCCCTCTTATTGCTTCATACCAACATTGCAAATTTGGACATCAACATGGCAGTCTAATTCCATTTGCTGACACATCTTAAAACAGGGTATCTTAGTGATTTGAATAAGAATCTATAATTTCTAATTTTTTAAAAAAGAGCAGTTTTCCACAGGGCAATTCTAACTATTCTTTTTCCAAAATATGTCAGCCCCCAGTGGGGCAAACTCAAAAGACTGGATGACTACTGGATTAGAGTATGTGGTTCCAATTTTTTGGTTGTTTCCTTGTGTGTGTTTGTTTGTTTGTTTTTAACTCATCTATTTGTCCTTTCCTTCATATAGAAATTAACACAAAACACTGTGGGACAGAATTGGATCACATCACCATATATAACCAGTAAGAAGGACATGTGTGGCTAGTTAGTCCCCTTTCCTCATCCCCTTCATGCAATCCTACGAAGCTCAGGTCACTGCTGTCTTGGCCAAACTTCTTTTGAAGCTTCTACAGCACCTGCCTTTTGGGGAGTTTACTGTATCTTCTGCCTCAAAATGAATAGCAAAAAAGATGACGTTCTTTCAACTAGTCATTGACAATCTTTGATCTACATGATTACTGCTACTTTGATCCTAAAATATATCCCTACTCTTTAAGTTTCATAAAACTCTGAGTGTTGATACATACACCAAGTTCCCCAGGAGCCCGGACCAAGGGTTGACTCAGGAAGTGCTTTCCTGAGTCACACTCCCCATGTTCCTCTATTTGAAAAGTGGCTCATTTCTTTCAACCCTCTTTTAACTCAGAGCAATTTCTTTGTCCCTCAAGAACCCTCCCAGTATTTACAGCAGACTCTTTTGTCTCCTCCATCATTAAACAATTATAAATCTAGTGTCCAGAAGCCAAATTCTCAGGTCTGAGAGCCCCACAGCTACCTCATTAGATTCCTAGAAGCCCTCAAGGAATTATGGCCACTGATGCCTGATCCAGTGTCCCAGAGTTCATGAGGCAGATAGGCAAATTCACCTATACCTGAATCTCATCCTATACACTTTGGTGCCAAAATTATAGAAACAATTAGCTAGTCAATTATAGTTGAATATTATCTTACTTATGTTCACATTCAAAACCATTTTCATACTATGATATATTGTCTTCTTTGTTCTAAATATTTTATTCGAATCTTCTTTCATCTTAATTTTTCTGATGCTAAAACACATACGCGGGTGGATTTGTTCTTTTTTAGGGTATAATATACAATCTCCTATAGAACATTCCATTCACGGTGCTATGTAGGGTAACTCTAATCCTATAGAAAAGGGAAAAAAGCTTACGACAAGACAGTCCTTTATTACTGTAATACAATTCTGAGTTCAACCTACTCTAAAAAAAATTGCTGAAGTTTTCAACTAGAAAGCACCAATGAAACATAAAATGTGAACTGTAACTCTTAGTGCCCTTAGGCATACATGATAGTCTTTCTTCCCTATCACAATGGTGCTTGAGCCAATTTCTTCCTAACAGACTTCTGAATCATTCCTGACAAATGAGGATGTCTCCCTGAAGAAGTCACTCAATGTACTCACTAGACAGCTCCACTTACCACCTGTGTTGTTATGCCTTGGAAAAAGTATGGTCAGCTCAACTACCTTTACTAAATGGGAAATAGTTCTACTAATTATTGCTGATTTGCAACACAGCATTAACTTCCATTGAGTATGTATAACTATTTAAAAGTATCACTGTTAATACCATCCTATGGCACTTTTACTGAATATGTTATAGCCCCTGGATTCGCAGTTGGAACTAACCCAGCTCAGTTTGCCAGATACAAAAACAATTTGGGGGACATTTTCCTCAAAGCAGCAATTCTAAAAAGGACCTTTTAGAAGATGCTATACTATCTTTGTCAGAAAATAATTACCAACAACCTAGAAATCCAGCTCTATGTATTTAATGCTCTACCATTTCTGAGTAAAGAAAAGAGAACTAGGATGCGACCTCTGACCTAAGCTGGAACAATGATATTCTCTCTCCAAAAATTTAAAATAGGAATCCAGAGAGTAAGTCAGTCAATTATGGTCATTAAAGCAGAGCAACCCTGTGTGAAAGCAATGAATCAGCAGAGAAGCCATACTGGGGTGGGGTGGGGGAGGAAACTGTCTTAGTAATCTATAGCTGCATAGCAAATTATTCCAAAACTCAGTGCCTTAAAACAACAAACATTTATCACCTCGCAGTTTCTGAGAACTAGGAATCTGGGTGGTTCTGGTTCGGAATCTCTCCTAACATGATAGTGAAGCTGTCAGCTGGGACTGCAGGGACCTCAAGACCAGACTGGGGAAAAGGGTCTGCTCCTAAGCTCACTCATATGGTTGTTAGTAGACTCCAGTTCCTCCTAGGGTGAACCCTTAAAGACGCTGGGTTCTTGCAACACCACAAGGACCTCTTCATAGGTCTGCTCACGGCACGGCAGCATGCTTCCCCTGGTACCAATGTTCCAAGAAAGGCAGAGAGAACACACATCCAAGATGGAAGCCAAAATCTTTCTGAAATCTAATCTCAGAAGTAATAGCCCAAATCTTTGGCTGTATTATATTCATTTCAAATGAGTCATTAGGTCCAGATCATACTGGAGGGAGATAAGAGTATCAGTACAAAGAGGGAACACCATTGGGCGCATTCTTAGTAGGTACCTACCACAGTCATACCTATGGCCCCAGTGATTCATATCTCTCTTACATGAAAAATTCTATCATCTCCTCCCAAAGCTTCAAAAATTTCACTCTATTATACTATGAGTTCAGAGTCTAATCCTGTCATCTAAATTAGGTCCAAGTGTTTAGGAGACTTCTTGTGTGCAGTTTCTTAAGTAGCCCTCCTCAAATTTAATACCTCTTGATCAACAGACTTGTAAAATTAAAGAGACAACTTATCTGCCACCAATCCCCTATACATAACACAACATACAATGAGGAGAGGTACTGTTAAAAAGGGAAGAAATGGAATACACAAAGAAGTCATGGTCCATGGTAGTTCTGAAATCCAGCTGGGCAAAGGTTGGGTCTAATTGGAGCTGTAGCCACCAGCCTATGCCAGAGCCACAGAAACACAGGATCCAAGCCTTATCTGCAACCTACACCACAGCTAATGGCAACGCCAGATCCATAACCCACTGAGCAAGGCCAGGGATCGAACCTGAAACCTCATGGTTCCTAGTCGGATTCGTTAACCACTGTATCACGATGAGAACTCCTTCCTTCTCAGTTCTTTACTTTGCCCTCTGAGTTTTCCTTTTGTTGTGAAATGTAGTATGTATTTACAGATAGGCATATATCACAGATTTTTCTTGCAAGTATAATCCTGGAGTCCAAAAGCCTCTCCTCTTTCCATACTATCTCTATCCCCCTGAGTCCAAGCTGGCAATGTTTCTGCATATATAACCCTCTTAAGAATTTTGTGGGTCTCCTGTGAATCATCTTGGGATTCACTCCATTACACAAAAGCCACATTCACAAATCTTGAAATAAGCTCTTCTCTCCCTTGAGCTTTGGCTGAGGCAGCTGAAACACAGTGACCTTAGTTTCCTAGAAGTGCTACTATTTCACTGAGAGCATCTGAGAGACACATCATTAATCTCCCAAAAGGGCCCTTTGTATGACTGAATAGTATCCTGGGGCATGACCTTTGATCTTTCTGAGATATTAACAGAAATTTTTGACACTCATATCCTTTGTTTCCTCTTTTGACTGCTGTTCTCCTGGCAATGCCCTAGATCTGATCTTTAATCAAAAGCCATTTCTTAATATTGGTACCAGCTGCCATCTGGAAAAACAGAATTTTCAAAAACGATCAAGTCTTGGCACTATTATACGTAATAGCCCTACCTCGATTTAATTCATTTCTTTCCTATTTTATTATAAGCAGTAAGAAACCAGACAGCACCTTCAACACTTTGCTTGGAAATACCCTAAGCAAGATCATTAGTACATTTTCTACTTTTCACGTTACTATAAGCAATGGTGTTCCTAAGTTTTGTGCCACTGCATAACAAGGATTTTCCTTTTCTTCAGTTTTTGCCACCATTTACCCTCAGTCTTATAAAAGACCAAGAAGCCTCTATTAACAGCTTCTCACATACTTTAGAATTTCACTAACACTTTGCTCAAATCCCAGTCCTAAAGCTACTCCTACACTTTTGATTTTCATCATGGCAGCACCTTAATTCTGGGCGCCAAAATATATATACATAACATTGCTACATAACAAATCACACCCAAAATTAACAGCTTAAAACAACAAACATTTATTATCTCTCTGTTTCTGGAGAGCAGGAATCTGAAGCAGTTTGGCTATATAATTTTGACTCAGAGTATCTCAGGAGGTTACAGTCAAAATGTGTCAGCTAGGGCTGTCACTATCTCAAGATTCAACTCAAACTGTTATATTTGGAATGGATAAGCTATAGGGTCCTACTTGATAGCACAGAGAACTATGTCCAATCTCTTGGGTTGGAACATGATGGAAGATAGCATGGGAAAAAAAAGAATGTACATATATGTATGACTGGATCACTTTGCTGCACAACAGAAATTGAAGGAACATTGGAATCAACTATACGTTAAGAAAAAAATTTTTTGAAACATCCAATTCATACGGAGATAAGATATCCACTTCCAAGTTTATATGGTTATTGGTAGGCTTAGGTACTCATGGGCTTTCAGACTGAGGGCCTCAGTTTATCAAAGATATTGGACTGAGGACTTCAGTTCATCACACCGTCTGGCCCTCTCTATCTGGCTACTCAAAACCATGGCACTTTGCTTCCCCCAGCACTGGCGTTTTGAGAGAGAGCAAGAGTGCACACACCCAAGACTGAAGTCACTGTCTTTTTAATCTAACCTCAAAAAGAACACACCACCACTTCTACCTTTAGAAGTGGGTCAATAAGTTCAACTCATACTCAAGGAGAGATTACATAAGGGCATGAATACCAGAAGGAGATGGTCATAACGGATCAATTTAGAAGTTGGCTTTCACACAGACACTAGAATAAGAAATGGGGACCCTGTGGCAAAAGAAGGAAAGATCACCTGATGAATTTCCAGTCTCATGAGAAATGGCTATATTTCTTTCTTTATTTTTTTTGTTTTTTGTTTGTTTGTTTTGTTTTTTAGGGCTGCACCTGCAGCATACAGGAGTTCCCGAGCTAGGGTTGGAATCAGAGCTAGCTGCCAGCCTATATCACTGCCACAGCAATACGGTATCCTAGCTGCATCTGTGACCTACAGCACAGCTCACAGCAATGCTGGATCCTTAACCCACTGAGTAAGGCCAGGAATCACACCCACATCCTCATGGACACTAATCAGATTTGTAACCCACTAAGCCACAACAGGAACTCTGAAATGGCTATTTCTAGTAGCTACATTCTGTGAGAGTTTTCTAAACTTACATCTGGAATCTAATATATAGCACAAATGAAACTTTTCACAGAAAAGAAAATCATGGACATGGAGAACAGACTTGTGGTTACCAAGGCGGGGGGGTGGGATGGACTGGGAATTTGAGGTTAATAGATGCCAACTATTGCCTTTGGAATGGATAAGCAATGAGATCCTGCTGTATAGCACTGGGAACTATATCTAGTCACTTGTGATGGAGCACAGTAATGTGAGAAATGTATATGTGTATGTGTGACTGTGTCACCTTGCTGTACAGGAGAAAACTGACAGAACACTGTAAACCAGCTATAATGGAGAAAAACAAAAATAATTATATATAAAAAATAAATAAAATAAAATAAATGCACCCACTTTCTAGCAAGCTTGACTGAATTTTTGCTCTTTGCAACAAAATTATTCCTAAAACCATATCCCATTTTCTTGCAGAATCTGTACTACACCTATGTGAGACTGAAAGCAAATATAATGCATCCCGCTACAATCTAAACAAGACTCAGAATGTCTGAACTGACCTGCACATATTGTGGGTCAGGCATGCTCTGTATTCTGCTGACCCTGTCAGCAAAAAAGCTCTCTGACAGCATATTAAGGACAGCACACTTATATTAGAAGCTGCACTTTTAATTTCTGTGACATGTAATGAGGCAGTCTCCCTAGTCAGAATATTTTATTAGGTCATAATGTGTTAAATGTGGTTTAATCAAGAGCTGCCATTAGATAGCTTCCCAATGAACTTCAGATGTAAGATGATCATATAACAAATCATCTGTGGAATCCCTATGAAACTGTGTTAAGAAAGATAGGTCAGCAAAGCAATATAAGCAATAATACTCTCATAACTAGTAATAATAATGATGAAAATAGCTAACATTTATTGAGCACACACATAAGATTCTCTTATAACTCAAGATGGCTATAATAGAAATGCCCATCATTTTCTACTTACACACACACACACACACACAAACACACACACCTTTTAAAAAATTTACTAAACTAGACTGAGAAAGAGAGTTTGCATGTAGTGGCTACTAAGTACTAATATATTAAATATTACACTTAATCTTCACAACCTTGAAACTCAGCTACCATTATATTACCATTTCAAAGCCAAGGAAAATAAAGTTTAGCGACATTGAGCAACTGGTTCAAGGTCACATAGCTTGCTTCCTGATACCCCTAGGTAGTTCCCTCTCATATTATATCAAGGGGTCAATCATTATGGCAACAGTAATACTGTGTGACTTCTGAAGCTAGATCATAAAAACAATCCAACTTCCACCTGGCTGTCTTGGATCACTTACTCTGGGGGAAGCCAGATGCCATACAGAGAGAATAAATAAGAAATCACAAAAAGAGGGCCATGTGGCAAAAAACTGAGGCCTCCTAACCGACATCAACTTGACAGCATTGTCAGTCATCCACTTTGAAAGTGAATCCTCCAGCTCCAGTCAATCACTGAGGTGACAGTAGCCTCAACTAGCGTCTTGACTGTAACCTCATGAGAAACCCCAGGCCAGAACCACTTCCTGATGGTTCTTCCTTGCCAGGTGAGCCACTCCCAAATTCCCACAGAAACTGTAAGAAAATAAATTTGTTGTTTTTTTCAAGCCGCTAAGTTCTGAGGTTGCTTATTAGACAACCATAGATAACTGATAAAGCAGTGAAGCTGGGTGTTCCTGCCTCAAGCTGTCGCATAGACTGTAGCCAGGATGCTTGCCAAGGCTTAGGTTTCATCTGAATGGGTGACTGGGAAAAGATCTGCCTCTAGGCTCATTCTTACAGATGTTGGCAGGATTGGCAGGATTCAATTCTTTGCTGGTTTCTTGCCACATGGGCCTCTCCATAAAGCAGCTTACAACATGGCAGCTAGCTATGTTCCCTTAGAGCAAGCAATAGATAATAAAAGGGGAGTATAAGATGAAAGTCACAGTCTTTTTGTAACCTACTCTCAGAAGTGACATCCAACCTGCCATATTCTATTTCCTAAAAATCAGTAATCAGATTCAGGCACACTTTAGGAGAGGAGATTATACAAGGATGCGAATACCAGGATATGGGGATCCCTGGGGGCCTCCCAATACTGGGCATACCACACTGGCTAATGATGTCAATGGGCTGAGCTGATGCTCTTCAGCATTGTACCTTATGCCTCCCTTGATCTAATTGTGGATTCCATTCATAGAAAATAGAATCCAGGAGTTCCCATTGTGGCTCAGCAGTTAACAAACCCGACTAGGATCCACAAGGACTCTGGGGTTGATCCCTGGCCTCGCTCAGTGGGTTAAGGATCTGGTGTTGCCCTGAGCTGTGGTGTATGTCCCAGACATGGCTCTGATCCCACATTGCTGTGGCTGTGGCATAGGCAGGCAGGTTTGGCTCTGACTCGACCCCTAGACTGGGAACCTCCATATGCTGCAGGTGAGGCCCTAAAAAGCTTAAAAAGAGAGAGAGGGAAAAAAAAAGAAAAAAGAAAATAGGATCCAAGCATCAGATGTGAACAAAGTATATCTCTCCAGGATTTTAATGAAAGGGTGATTAGGCTGAAGACTGTTCCTTAGTCACTGCCATGTTACAACTGTGTGTACTTCCCAGTCACAGTTCTAACTCAGGTCACTCTTTCAACAGCTGAACTCAGACTCTATTCCTTCACCACCAACTCTATTAATAGACTTTATTAATAGACAGCTTTACTGATAGATCCAGGGTAAATGAAATTATATACGCCCTCTCAGCAGATATCTTTAAAACTGAACATTAGCCAATCCTATCTTTAAAATTATTCCAGGAGTTCCCATCATGGTGCAGCAGAAATGAATCTGACTAGGAACCATGAGGTTGCAGGTTTGATCCCTGGCCTCACTCAGTGGATTAAGGATCCTCCATTTCTGTGAGCTGTGGTGTAGGTTGCAGATGAGGCTGGGATATCACATTGCTGTGGCTCTGGCATAGGCTGGCAGCTGTAGCTTCAATAATACCCTTAGCCTGGGAACCTCCATATGCTGCAAGTGTGGCCCTAAAAAGCAAAAAATAAAAATGAAAAATAAAATAAAATAAAATAAAATTATTCCAGCCCTCTAAGCATTGGCAACTTCTCACAGGTCACCTTTCTCAGAGGTAACACTGGCTACTTTATTCCCCCTTCTCCTGAGCCACCTCATAGCATTGTGCAGGTCGTTCACTACACAAGGGTTCTTACTTAGCTAATGGGGTGAGTAAGGGACTAAAATTTAGCTCATATTCTTCTCCACAGTCTGAAACATGTCTTGCAATAGGACCACATCTGCCCCAAGGTACACAAGGTGCACTATGGGCTAGGTGAAGTTCTGTGCACTTTAATATTGTTTTACAGGGCCCCTTCTCTTACATCCAATAAGCTATTCCTGGAAATTCCTACACCAAGAGAAAAAATGATGACAAGCCTACTACTATTCACAATTTACAAATTATATGGAGAATGAATCCTAGAAGTTAAAGATTTTTGTTTTATGTTGAACACATCATTTAAAAAAATTTATTGGAGTATAGTTGACTTACAATGTGGTATTAGTTTCAGGTGTACAGCACAGTGAATCAGTCATACATATAAATATATTCATTCTTTTTTCCCATATAGATTACACAAACTATTGAGTAGATTTCCCTGTGATATACAGTAGGTTCTAATCATCTATTTTATACAGTGGTGTGTATATGTTATTCCCACCCTCTCAATTCTTCCCTCCCTCCAACAGTTTCACCTATGGTAACCTTAACACTGGTTTTGAAATCTGTGAGGTTGTTTCTGTTTTATAAATAAGTTCTTTTCTATCATTTTTATTAGATTCCACATATACAAAGGAGGAAAGAACATACAGTGGGAGAAAGAGTCTCTTCAATAAATGGTATTGGGAAAACTGGAAAGCTACATGTAAAAGAGTGAGAGTAGAACACTATCTAACAGCAACACAAAAATTAACTCAAAATGGATTAAAGACCTAAACATAAGGCCAGATGATATAAAATTCCCAAAGGGAAACATAGGCAGAATGCTCTTCAACATAAATCACAGAAACATCTTATTTGATCCACCTCCTAGAAAAATGACAATAAAGAAACCAATAAACCAATGGGACCTAATTGAACTCAAAAGCTCTTTCACAGCAAAGGAAACCATTAAAAAAATGAAAATACAACTGACAGAATGGGACAAAATCTTTTCCAATGATGCAACAAACAAGGACCCAGTCTTCAAAATATACAAACAACTCATGCAACTCAAAAACAAAAAAAGAGACAAGCTAATTGAAAAATGGGCAGAAGACATAAATAGACATTTCTCCAAAGAAAAACAGATGGTCAACAGGTATATGAAAAAATGCTCAACATCACTAGTTATTAGAGAAATGCAAATCAAAACTACCAGGAGGTACGACTTCTCACCTGTCAGAATGGCCATCATTAGCAAGTCAACAAATAACAAATGCTGGGGAGGGTGTGGAGAAAAGGGAACCCTCCTGCACTGTTGGTGGAAATATAAATTGGTACAACTACCATGGAAAACAGTATGGAGGTACCACAGGAAACTAAATGTACAATTATCATAAAATCCAGCAATGCCACTGTTGGGCATATATCAAGACAAAGCTTTCATTGAAGAAGATACACACAACCCTATGTTCACTGCACCACTATTCACAATAGTGAAGGCATGGAAAAAACCTAAATGTCCATTGACAGATGAATGGATTCAGAATATGTGGTATATATATAAATACAATTCAATATTACTCAGCCATAAAAAAGACAAACTAATGCCATTTGCAACAAAATAGATGGAACTAGATATTCTCCGACTACTGAAATAAGCCAGAAAGAAAAAGACAAATACCATATAAAATCGCTTACTTGTGAAATCTAAAATATGGAACATATGATCATATCTTAAAAAAAGAAACAGATCATGGTCAAGAAGAGCAGGCTTGGGGTTTGGGGTGGGGGTGGAGAGGGGAGGAAGAGAGATGGATGGGCATTTTAGGGTTTTGTGGATGTAAACTGTTATATTTGGAGTGGATGGTAACAGGGCCCTAGAATACAGGAACACTTTGCTGTAAAACAGAACTTGAAGAAACACTGAAAATCAGCTATAATTTAATAATTAAAAAAAAACTGAGATGGGATTAAGATAGCAGAATAGAAGGACTGGAGCTCAATTTCTCTCCTAAAAACAATGAAAGTTACAAGCAAATGCTGAGCAACTTTCAACCAAATGGACCAAATTTTCAAAAAGACATCCTACTCCAGAAAACAAAGAGGAGGCCACATCAAGAGGTAGGAGGGGTGATTACACAACATAAGCAACCTCATGCCTCCCAGGTGGGAAGCCCCACAGACTGGAAACTAACTGGTTCACAGAGACTCACCTACCGGAGTGAGAGTTCTGAGCCCCACATCAAACCCCCACGCATGGGGATCTGGCACTGGGAGAAAAAGCCCCTGTAGCATCTGGCATTGAAGGCCAATGGGGCTTGTGCAAAGGAGCCCCATGGGACTGGGGGAAAGGGAGACCCCATTCTTAAAAGGCGCACACAGACTTTCACGTGCACTGGGTCCCAGGGCAAAGCTAAGTCTCCATAGGAATCTGGGTCAATCCTGACTGCAGTTTTGGAGGACCTCCTGGGAAAACAGGGGTGAATGTGGATTGTTGTGAGGGAAGGACATTGAAAGCAAAGCCCTCGGGAATATTCAGCAGCGGCCTTTCTCTGGAGGTGGCCATTTTGGGAAAATCTGGCCCCACCCGTCAGTCAATGCTTAGCCCCAGGGCAAACAACAATCCAGGCAGGATCACAGCCCCGCCCCTCAGTAAACAGGCTGCCTAAAGGCCCCTCAGGCACACAGTCACATCTAATCCCATCCACAGACAAAGCCCCACCCACCAGAGGGATAGAAATCAACTCCACCTACCAGTGGGCAGGCATCAGCCCCTCCCATCAGGAAGCCTACAGCAAGCCCTGCACTAACTTCAGCCACAAGAGGGGCAGACACCAGAATCAAGTGACACTACAACTCTATGGTCTGTAAAAAGGTCACCACACCAAAAACCGATAAAAATGAAAAGACAGAGAACTGTAACTCAGATGAGGGAAAAAGAAATAACCCCAGAAAATCAGATAAGTGATCAGGAGATTATCAACCTCCAGGAAAAAGACTTTAGATTGTTGATGCTGAAGGTGATGCAAGACATCGGAAATAAACTGGAGGCAAAGATGGATAATTTACAGGAAACACTGACCAAAGAGATACAAGATATAAAACTTAAACAAGAAGAGATGCAAAGTACAATAACTGAAATTAAAAATTCACTTGAAGTAGCTAATAGCAGAATACAGGAGGCAGAAGAACGAATAAGTGATACGGAGGACAGATTAGAAGAAATTACGAATGTGGAACCAAAAAGAGAAAAAAGATTGAAAACAAATGAAGAGAGTCTCAGAGAACTGTGGGACAACTTTCAATGCACCAACATCCATACTGTAGGGGTGCCCGAAGGAGAAGAGAGAGAAAAAGGGACAGAAAAAACATTCCAAGAGATAATAGCCAAAAACTTCCCCAACATGAGAAAGGAACAACTCACTCAAATCCAAAAAGTGCAACGAGTACCATATAAAATAAACACAAGGAGGAATACCCCAAGATGCATATTAATCAAAGTGACCAAAATTAAAGACAAAGAGAACATCTTAAAAGCAGCTAGGGAAAAGAAACAAATAACATACAAGGGACCCCGATAAGGTTATTGGCAGATTTTTCAACATAAACTCTGCAGGCCAGAAGGGAGTGGCATGATATCCTTAATGTGATAAAAAGAAAAAACCACCAACCCAGACTACTTTACCCAGCAAGGCTCTCATTCAGATTTGAAGGAGAAATCAAAAGCTTCACAGATAAACAAAAGCTAAGAGAACTCAGCAACACTAAACCAGCTTTGCAACAAATACTAAAGGAACTTCTATAGGCAGAAAGGAAAAGGCCGCAACCAGAAACAAAAATTCCACAAATGACAAGGCTCACCAGGAAAGCCAGATATACAGTAAAGGTAGGAAATCATCCATGCACGATTATGCCACCAAAATCAGAAATCATGAGAAGAGGAGGGTACAAATGCAGGACACTGGAAGTGCATTTACAATTAAAAACCAACAACTTAAAACAATCTCATTAAATATACAGACTCATATCAAAACTTCAGAATAACTGCAAACTAGAAATCTACAGTTGATACACACACAAATAAGAAAAATCAACTCATATACAACACTAAAGATAGTCATCAAGCCACAAGAGGAGAGAACAAGAGAAGAAGGGAAGAAAAAATAGCAACAAAAACAAATCCAAAACAGTTAATAAATGGCAGTAAGAACATACATATCAATGATTACCTTAAATGGCAATGGATTAAACACCCCAACCAAAAGACACAGACTCGGTGAAAGGATACAAAAACAAGACCCATATACGTGCTGTCTTCAAGAGACCCATTTCACTTCTAGAAATACATACAAATTGAAAGTGAGAGAATGGAATAGTCCATGCAAACAGGAATCAAAAAAAAATGGTGGAGTAGCAATACTCCTATCAGACAAAATAGACTTTAAAATGAAGAATATTTTAAGGGACAAGAAAGGTCACTACCTTACGATCAAAGGATCAATCCAAGAAGATATAACAATTTTAAATATCTGTGCACTTAACACAGGTTCACCACAATATATAAGGCAACGGCTAACAACCTTAAAAGGACAAATCAACAATAGCACATTAATAGTAGGGGACTTTAACACCCCATTTACAGCAAAGGACAGATCATCCAGACAGAAAAGCAATAAGGAAACACAGGCCCTGAATGAAGCATTAGACCAGGGGGACTTAATAGGTATTTATAGGACATTCCATCCATAAGAAACAGAATAAACATTCTTCTCAAGTGCACATGGAACATTCTCTAAGATTTATCACATCCTGAGCTACAAATCCAACCTTGGTAACTTTAAGAAAATTGAAATCATATCAAGCATCTTCTCCAACCACAATGCCATATGACTGGAAATTAACAACATGAGAAAAACTTCAAAAAACACAAACATGTGGAGACTAAACAACATGCTACTGAACAACAAATGGATCACTGAAGAAATCAAGGAGGAAACTAAAAAATACCTAGAGGCAAATGACAACAAAGATACAATACTCTAAAACCTATGGGATGCAGCAAAAGCCATTCTAAGAGGAAAGTTTATAGTAATACAAGCCCAGCTCAGGAAACAAGAAAAAGCTCAAACACAACCTAATTTCACATCTAAAGCAGCTAGAGAGAGAATAACAGACAAGACCTAAAGTTAGTAGAAGGAAAGAAATCATAAAGGTCTGAGCAGAAATCAATGAAATAGAAACAAAGAAAACCATAGAAAAGATCAATGAAACGAAAAGCTGGTTCTTTGAAAAGATCAACAAAATTGATAAACCCTCAGCCATATTTATAAAGAAAAGAAGAGAGAGGACTCAAATCAATAAAATTAGAAATGAAAAAGGAGAAATAACAATGGACATCACAGAAATACAAAGGATCATAAGAGACTGCTACATGAAACTATATGCCAATAAAATGGAAAACCTAGAAGAAATGGACAAATTCTTAGAAAAGTACAATCTTCCAAGACTAAACCAAGATGAAATAGAAAAGATGAACAGACCAATCACAAGTACTGAAATTGAAACTGTGATTAAAAAACTTCCAACAAACAAAAGTCCAGGACCTGATGGCTTCACAGGCAAATTCTATCAAACATTTAGAGAAGAGCTAACACCTATCCTTCTGAAACTCTTCCCAAAAAAAAGCAGAGGAAGGGACACTCCCAAAATCATTCAATGAAGCCACCATCACCCTGATACCAAAAGCAGACAAAGATATCACACAAAAAGAAAATTATAGGAAATGTCACTGATGAATATAGATGCAAAAATCCTCAACAAAATACTAGCAAACCAAATCCAACAACACATTAAAAGGATTGTAGATCATGATCGAGTGGGATTTATCACAGGGATGCAAGGGTTCTTCAATATCCACAAATCAATCAGTGTGATACACCACATTAACAAACTGAAGAATAAAAACCATATGATCCTCTCAAGAGACATGGAAAAAGCCTTTGACAAAAATCCAACACCTCTTTCTGATAAAAACCCTTCAGAAAATTGGGCACAGAGGGAACCTACCTCAACATAACAAAGGCCATCTATGACAAACCCACAGCTAACATCATTCTCAATGGTGAAATGCTGAAAGAATTCCCGCTGAGATCAGGAACAAGACAAGGAGGTCTGCTCTTGCCACTACTACCTGACAGGTTTTGGAAGTCCTAGCCATGGCAATCAAAGAAGTAAAAGAAATAAAATGAATCCAAATTGGAAAGGAAGAAGTAAAACTATCACTGTTTGCAGATGACATGATACTATACCTAGATAATCCTAAAGACTCTACCAGAAAACTATTAGAGCTCATCAATGAATTTGGCAAAGTTGCAGGATACAAAGTTAATACACAGAAATCAACTGCATTTCTATACACTAACAATCAAAGAGCAGAAAAAGAAATTAGGGAAACAATCCCATTAACCATCACATCCAAAAGAATAAAATACCTAGGAGTAAACCTACCTAAAGAGACAAAAGACCTGGACTCTGAAAACTATAACACACTGAGGAAAGAAATCAAAGGGGACACAAACAGATGGAAAGACATACAATGCTTGTGGATTGGAAGAATCAGTATTATCAAAATGACTATACTACCCTAGGCAATCTACAGATTCAATGCAATCCCTATCAAAGTACCAAGGACATTTTTCACAGAACTCAAACAAAATATCTTAAAGTTTGTTTGGAAGCACAAAAGACCCAGAATAGCCAAAGACATCCTGAAAAAGAAAAATGGACCTGGAGGAATCAGGCTCCCAGACTTAAGACTATACTACAAAGCAACAATCATCAAAACTGTATGGTACTGGCACAAAGATATACATAGAGATCAGTGGAACAGGATAGAAAGCCCAGAATTAAACCCATGCACCTACAGCCAACTAATCTATGACAAAGGATATACAAGAATATACAGTGAGAAAAGACAGCTTGTTCAGTAAGTGGTGCTGGGAAAACTGGACAGCCACATGGAAAAGAATGAAATTAGAATACTCCCTAACACCATAGACAAATATAAACTCAAAATGGATTAAAGACCTAGATATAAGACCAGATACTATAAAACTCTTAGAGGAAAACATAGGCCAAACACTCTCCAATATATACCACAGTAACTTCTTCTCAGATCCACCTATCAGAGTAATGACAATAAAAACAAAAATAAACAAATGGGACCTAATTAAACTTAAAAGTTTCTGCATAGCAACAGAAACCCTAAACAAAATGAAAAGACAACCCACAGAATGGGAGAAAATATTTGCAAATGGATCAACTGACAAGGGATTCATCTCCAAAATTTATAAATAGCTTCTGTAGCTCCATACCAAAAAAACAAACAAGCCTATCAAAAACTGGGCAGAAGATCTAAACAGACAATTCTCCAAAGAAGACATACAGATGGCCAAAAAACACATGAAAAGAGGTTTAACATCACTCATCATTAGAGAAATGCAAATCTAAACCACTATGAGGCACCACCTTATACCAGCTAGAATGGCCATCATCCAAAAGTCTACAAACAATAAGGGCTGGAGAGGGTGTGGAGAAAAAGGAACCCTAGTACACTGTTGGTGGGATTGTAAATTGGTGCAACCACTGTGGAAAACAGTATGGAGATTCCTTAGAAAACTAAAAATAGAACTACCATTTGTTCCAACAATCCCACTCCTAGGCATCTATCCAGAGAAAACCATGACTCGCAAAGACACACGTACTCCGATGTTCATTGCAGCACTATCTGCAATAGCCAAGACATGGAAACAACCTAAATGTCCATCGACAGAGGAGTGGATCAAGAAGATGTGGTACATATATACAATGGATATTACTCAGCCACTAAAAGGAACTAAATAAAGGCATTCTCAGCAACATGGATGGACCTAGAAATTATCATGTTAAATGAAGTCAGTCAGACAATGAGACGCCAATATCAAATGCTTTCACTGACATGTAGAATCTGAACAAAGGACACAATTAACTTCTTTGCAGTACAAAAACTGACTCACAGACTTTGAAAAACTTATGGTTTCCAAATCAGACAGGTTTGGGGGTGGGGGGATGTGCTGGTGTTTGGGATGGAAATGCCTTAAAATTTGCTTGTGATGATTGTTGTACACCTGTAAATGCAATAAATTCATTGAGTAATATAAATAAATAAATAAATAAATAAATAAATAAATAAAAACTGCTATAACTTGAAAGAAACTAAGGAGACATGACTAATAAATCTAATGTAGTATCCTAGATGGGATTCTAGAACAGATAAAGGAATTAGTTAAAAACTAAAATAATCTGAATAAAAAAAAACAAAACAAAAAAAGATTTGTGCTAAACCAGTCCTATAAAAAGGGGCTGTTGTCAATGGCTATTTAAATAGCAGTTTTTTCTCTCCTTCAAAGAAAGTTAAAACTTTCCAATAATTACTAATGTTCATCAAGGCAAGTTACTTTAGTTGAGTCTCATATCATCAAATAACCCAAGGAAGTTAGTATTCTCCCATTTTACAGATGAGGAATTATAGCCCAGGAAAGTTAAGTGATTTCCACAAGGTAATAAAGTAAGAAGTAGAAAAGATAGAAATCAGATCTAGGTCTCTGATATTAGAACTCTGCTTTTCTTTCCCTGTAGTATATTATCTCCATACAAATAATTTGGTCTTGGAGGAGGCATTCACAATGAGTTATCAATACATATAGAAAATGCTTTGATTCCTCAAACCAACATATAATGGGGCTTGCTTTTGATCAGTGCCCCTATTTTATGAGCTTCAAGACACTTAAAGCTTAGTGGCATATTGTCCTCAGGAAGAAGATTCATAAGCCTCTAAGTTTTGTATGGCCTCAAAGAAACTCATAATTACAAATTTTTAACATATGTAAACCTGTGCCCATGGCATGCTTTGCATCCAGTATGATAATTTTCATGAAACAGAATGTCTAATTTGGCAGTTTAAGCTACATCAGAGTTAGCAAAGTGAATTTTGAGAAAAAAAAATGCCAATTTTTAAGACATCATCCAAAAACCAGATCAAAGTCTGGTTTGTACACACAGGGAGATACAAAATACTTGAAAAAGTAGGACTGGGGAGAGGGCTTTGCAAAAAAAGATGAAGATGCTGTGTTAGGAGCTCTAACCCATCAGATCACTAAGAAGAAATGATGGAGAGGTTTCTGCTCCCTCCTCTCAAGCCTAGCGGGAAGTCTGCTTCAATGAGACCACCGAGAGTGATGGAGATATGTCTTCTAGCAGCTTAGGATACAAAGGTTGTCTATCTCCCTAGGAAGACTTGGAGAGCTGCTTTCGTAGCAAAGCAAATGTGGGTTGTATATGAAAGGCAACTGCATCTGCAGTCAAGTCACAGTGAGTATTGAATGCAGAACAGACGTGGGCCACATAGGAGTCAGCTGATAGTCTGCCTAAGCCAACTGCCTGGAAGGGTCAATGAATGGGACTGCAACAACAAGAGACTATTTGTAAAGGACAAATGTACTCAGGATAACTTCATTAAGTACGACCTGTGCACTTAGATAGGACCGTGTGCTCAGAAGGAGTCCATGCTTGATTTAATGTCTGGGTATTCAAATTTTTAATAACTGCATCTTTGAACTAGTGTTTTACATGTCCAGTGGGCCAATGTGTCGTTTCCAGCTGCCTCATTCACATAGAGCGTTTATTATGTTCTATAAGCAAAGAATTCTAGTGGACCCATGATACATGGGGGTTCAGTGAGATTCAAAGTGAATCTGTTATGTATATAACCAAATAAGCTGAGGTTGCTGATATAGCCCAGAGGCCATGACTTACATGTGAATCAGAACTTGCTTCAAACACAAAAAGCAGGCAATGGTATTCTAATGAAATACAAATGACCAAAGATTCCTAATCAAATTCTTCCTTACTTATTTTCTCTCAATTAACGAACCACTTACACTAAAACTGACAACAAAGAAGGAAAAGGAAAGGGTGCAAATCAATTTCTTTTAGTCCTCCCTTGCTGATTAGCGAGCCCGAAGTAGATGTTAATAGAATGCACATGGATCAAGAAGTGGAATAAGAACAGTTGAATTAATTTTGTGCAGCATTTCCACAGTACTGTACATATATGTTCCGCCTGCAAAATACATAACTTCAAGGATTTTACATATGAGTTAAATGCTATTTACTTTGAAAACTAGCATTGCAAAATATAAAGGTAGACAATAAAATCATGCTTTTTTTCTTAAAATGACATTAAATAGCAAATAAAAACACTATGACAAGTCAAGAGAGATTATGGAAGAAAGGAAAAAACGTTATATCTTAGAGCTTCTAAAGGCACTTTTTTTCCTGCCTTTTGAACAAAGAACCCTATGTTTCATTTTGCCCTAGACCCTGAAAATTGCAGCTGGTACTGACTGTACCAACCACTTAAAACAATACTCTTTCCCCTTAACTCCCTCTTCTGGGCCTAACCCTGGAGGGTCAAAACACAGTTATCAAGCTGGGAAAGGAGGAGAATATTAATGAGGTAAGGCAGAAAAGGCCTTCCCCATTCCACTACAATGGGTTTTTCTGGGGAAGAGAAATTGTATCATTAATGTTTTGATTTTTGTTGGAAAGTGGACTTTCTACTGTTTGAATTGAGACTGTTTTTTGACATAAAGAGACTTTAGCACAATCTATTATCTAGATATGAACAAAAAAGTAACAGAACCAGTCCTCCATCCAGGGAAAAGGAGAGATTATTCCACTAAATAAATTTTAAAGGAGCATTAGGGGGCAAAAGTGGAGTTGCATTTTTATCATGTCTCATGAGTCATGCTTGTTCAATACCCCAGTTACGAATGAAACAAAGTTTGATGAGGTCTGATTAGAGTTTTGTCTCAAAAAAAAAAAAGAAGAAGAAAGAAAGCTTTTCTTGGTTTAGAACACTTCAGCCACAAAAATTACATTGAAAATGATTAGACTCCATAGCTGACTTTACCTCACAAATTACCCATATGTTCCAGCTCATGTTACAATTTCTTTGGGGAGCTTAAAATGATTTTTCAATTTTCTCACTCAATTTCTTCTATCTCTGCTGAAAATGAGAGATGACATCGTATGATAAGAGCAAGTCACTTTAAATTAAACCGACTTGACTTTTGTCTTGCAGTCAATCAAATGCAATCAAATGTGTTTTTTTCCCTAAAGAAAAAAACAAACTGTGGAAAATTAATAAAGAAGCACTTCTTACATTTTTCAAAATATAAATTTTTTTTAAATTCTTCTATTTTATCTCCAGTCACACTAAGCTGTGAATTTTAATTTATCACTTTACCACATCTTCAAAAAAACAAAGCCAAGAAATTTATTTCTGAAGGATAAACACACTAAGATTTCTGTTGCAACACTTTTTTAAAAAATGTAGAACTGTAATTATTTCAAATAGTCAATGAAAATTAGGCACCACTGTTCAGTATATTTTGTTTCTTTTAAATTTTTTTCAGTAGAATAGAACTTTTATGCAGACCTTCCAAACCCATGTATCAGAGCACAAAATTCTTTAAAAATATTTTGAGAGAACTAATCAATACAAGAAATTTTATATTAAGCAGAAATTCCAAAAATAAAAGTATATGTTACAAAGTCAAATGTTAGAGCAAATAATGAATACAATTTATCATGAATTCAAAGTGCGTTAAAGGATTTGCTGATGAAGTAAATGCTTATGAATAAACAAATCTGAACTTTATATGTTTGTCACATGCTCTGTCTCTGAAATTAGGCAGGAGTGGTGAGCCAGAAATTCTGAGCCCCTCAAGAGTCTTTTATGGTTTCTCAATTGGTTTGTTTTGGTTTTTTTTTTTTTTATTCTCCATCACCCCGCAGCACAGAATCTTTTGGATGACATTTCATTGACTGCTTAATGAGTGCCTCTTAGTGCCACATCATGCAAGGTGACAAGAAACACAAAAGCTAGGGTTTCAAGATAGAAGGAAGGACTCCCAGTTAAACTTGAATTTCAGAAAAATGAATAATTTATTAGTAAAATATTAGTAAAATATGTCCAAATATTTCATGGGATACATTTTTTATTTTCAAAACTGGCAACCGTAGATCAGCGTAACCAAGTGTTTTGTTCAGGCACTGTAGAATCTGTACTTGGATACCGGAACATGACAGCTGAATTTGACCCTGCCCACACCTCCACCGTGCCCTTCCTTCATCCTTCTTCCATGCTGGCCTTTTTTACCTGAAGCTGATCTTTTGTTCTTTTTGGAATTTCATCTTTCATTGATGAAATAATGAAATAATTTCCATAAATAATGATTTGTGGGAGATAAAACATTCTGAACTCTTATATCTTTGACAGCATCCTTAATCTGCCATCATATTTGACTGATCCTTAATCTGAGTACAGAGGTCTAGTTAGAAGTTACTTTCCCTTAGAACTTTGAGAGATATTGCCCAATTGTCTTCTAGCATCCAAAACTGCTAATGAGAAGTCCAAAATCAGTCTGTTCTCATTCCTTTTGCAGAGGACATGTTTTGGTTTGGGTTTTGGGTTTATAAAAGCATTTATGATTTCTCCATTCTTGGTTGTATTCATTTGCTAGGGTTGCTTTAAAAAAATGCCACAGAGTGGGTGATTTAAACAGAAATTACCTTTCTTCTTGAAGCTAGAAGTCAAAGATCAAGGGGTCAACAGATTTGGTTACTTCCAAGGTCTTACTCCTGGGCTTACAGATGGCCACCTTCTCACTGTGTCGTCATACAGTCATCCTTATGCCTCTGTTATGTGTTCTATTCTCCACTTCTTGGGACGCCATTCATACTGGATTAGGGTCCACCCTAATGAACTCATTTTAAGCTATTTACCTCATTAAAGGCCCTTTCTTCAAACAGTAACATTCTGAGGCACTGGAATTTAGGACTTCAGCATATATGGATTGTGGGTGGTGGGGAGTGACAGAGAGGTGGGAGAGGTACACAATTCATCTCATAATGCTGGTGTTCTAAAATTTCACAGTAGTATTTCTGAGCACTAGCCATAATTTTATTTATGTTATTGATCTCTTACTGAACTCTTTCAATTTAAAGCCATGTCTTTCAATGCTGGGGGAAATCTCTCCTATAAATTCTTTGATAATTTCCTCCCTTCTCTTTGTCTGTCCTCTTCTCACAGAACTCTTACTAGTCAGTAGTTGTATTAGACTAGGTTAAATGCTGTGACAAAAGACTCCAACATCTTTTCAATGTAACACAACAAGGATTTATTTTTCACTGATATAACAAGGTACTATGGCTTAGTGGGGGAAACAATTAATGGGATGGGATAGGGAAGGTCTGCTCCAATCAGTCACTCAGGAACCCAGGCTCCTCCATCTAGAGACTACATGTCTCCTAAGAGCCTCAGGGTTCTTTTGCTACATTCTCTGTACCCACCTAGTAGTACCCATCTAGAGAACATGGAGGATCTCACAGATGTTAGGCTTCAGTTATAGAAGGAAGATATATCACTTACCCCAGAACTCAGAACTTAAGTGGAGGCTGGGAAATACAGTAGAAGAGTAAGTCAACAGAGGAAAGAATCTCACAGATATGAAAGAGCAGCATCAGAATCTGTCACAGAGCCCCCAGATTGAGCTTTTCTACCTCTTTTCTCTCATAGCTTCTGTACCTTTTATATTTTGCTTCATTTTCTAGATTTCTTTCTACTCCAAATTCTAATTGTTCTTAATGTATATTTTCTATTTATATTTGTGTGTGTCATTTTTTACTTCCAAAAGTATTTTCTTATTCTCTTAATTTTAACCACCATTCTGTTTCTGTTTGAAGGAAGCATTCTTTTTCCAAAATAGTCTTCACAGATACTAATTACAAGTGTAATATAAATTTTTAAAGATCTTTTGTGCCTTGCTCTGTTTTCTCCAAAACCTGGAGCTATTTATCTAACTTGACTATTTTCTTTCAGTTTTCCTGTTTTCCCAAATTTCTAGTGATTGGAGCCTTGCTAACTACTTTCATTCTTTCCAGTATGTTCCATTCCTATACATAAGAAAAGGAAAAAAGATCTCTTTGTTTTTTGCTGTATTCTGGACTGAAAAGGGGTATCTACTTTTCTGTCTGTAAAATTTTAGTCAATTCCTTTGCTTTAGGCTCCACATCCTAATCCCATCCTTTATCAAATGTGGCAGGTCTCTCTGGTTCTCTGAAGAAATGTGTTCCCTCCTAATAGCAGCCATTTTTACCTGGGGGTGGGGGTGGGGGGGTGGTTTCTTTGTCTATGTTCACCAGGCAGCACAGTCAATCTGCTTTCAGTAAATTCTTTCACCACTACTTACTCTTATTCTTCCATTCCCTTCATTGCACTGGCTTATACTTTTTCTTATTCCTTCCATATACATTCATGAAGTCCCAAGAAGAAGGTAGGTTGTATGCTTAATGTGAGAAAAAGAATGTGTGTGTGTGTGTGTGTGTGTGAGAGAGAGAGAGAGAGAGAGAGAGAGACTGAGTCACTTTGCTGTACAGCAGAAATTGACAGAACATTGTAAATCAACTATAACAGAAAAAATAAAAATATTTATTTATTTATTTTGTCTTTTTAGGGCTGTACCTGCAGCATATGAAGGTTCCCAGGCTAGGGGTCCAATCAGAACTGAAGCCACTGCCTCTGCCACAGCAGCAGCAACACAGGATCCAAGTCGCATCTGCAACCTACCCCACAGCTCTCGGGAACACTGCATCCTTAACCCACTGAGCCAGGCCAAGGATCAAACCCGTGTCCTCATTGATGTTAGTTGGGTTTGCTAACCACTGAGCCATGACAGAAACTCTGAAAAAATAAAATCTTTAAAAAAATATAAGTAAATAAATAAATAAATAAATATCTTAAACCTTAAGTCACCTCATACCACTGGTCATAAATTAGACTTCAATTATTTGGTATCTTTATAGATTCCCATCTGAGCTATGAAAATTGGAATGGAGTCAAGAAATGTGGCCTCTATCCACTGAAAAGTTATCAAACTTACCTAATGATACCTAGTTAAGGGAAGGGAAATCAGGGCAGAAAATAGGCAAAGGAGAAATGAGCAACAGTGGGATCAAAGCTGAGGAGGGAAGGAAGGAGAGTGAGATGGACAATTAAGGCTTAAATATAGCCAAATCATAGATGCAGTATTTCTATAATCGATAGGCTCAAAAATATGCAGATCTATAAATATCTTAAATTGATTACAAATTCTTACCATCCTCATCTTTAGAAATTAAACATCAATATACTGTTTTACCCTCTCATCTCATGAGTTTGGCCAGTGGCTCTCAAAGTATGGTCTTGGGTTGTATCATCACCATTACCTATGAACTTATTAAAAATGCAAATTATTAGAGGATTTAAATATACAAAGCAAATATTAATAAAACTAAAAGGACATATTGAGAGCAATACTATAACAAAAAAGGACTTCCACACTCCATTTCAACAATGGATAGATCATCTACGCAAAAAAAATCAATAAGGAAACATTGGATTTAAACTACACACTGGACCACATGAACCTAACGGACACATAAAGAACATTCTATCCTCAGATGTTCACAGAACATTCTCTAGGATAGATCACATGTTAAGTCACAAACAAGTCTTAACAAATTTAAGAATATGAAAATAAAACCATGCACCTTTCTGATAATAATCATATGAAATGAGAAAGGAAGAAAAATGGAACATATATGGAAATTAAACAACACACTCCTGAACAATCATGGGTCAAAAAATAAAAGAGAAATCAAAAAATATCTTGATGCAAATGTAAATGGAAATCTCACACTCCAAAACATATGGGATGCAACCGAAATAGTTCTATGAGAGAAGTTTATAATAATAAATGCCTACTTTAAGAAAAATGAAAATTCACAAATAAATAGCATAATTTTATACTACAAAGAATTAAAAAATAACCCAAAAATTAAGCCCAAAGTTATTGGAAAGAACAGCAAAGATCTAAGCAGAAATAAATGAAATGGAGACTAGAAAAGCAATAGAAAAGACAAATAAAACATCTGGCATCAGGAAAATATCTTGACTATGCACCTATAGGTTTCAGCAACACAGCAGGAGAGTGCCTTGCCTGTGTGCACACAACAGCTTGAGGCTGGGAGCAAGAGAACTAGACTACTCACAACTAGACTACTGCTCATGCCTGCCTGCTCCAGCCAGAGAGTTGGGGAGTTCTGCAAGGTAGTAGGAGAGCACTTGACTGCTCACGCCTGCCTTACTGGGCGGGGGGGGGAGGGGCAGTGCCACATCCAAGCTCATCCACCTATGCTGGCAGTGAAAGTGAAGAGTGCAATATGGCATCCACCAGCACCTCTGTCTCCAAGGAGAGTTTAAACTGTCCCCTGACCCTCCATAGATGATTTTAGATAAGCAAATGAGTCCCTTTTACATAGAGTAGGCACTTTTCAAACTGGTCTTTCTTTGCTGGGTCTCACAGCAAGTAAAACTGCATGTAAGCCCTTTAAAAGGGGGATCTCAGTTTCCTATAGTACTTTGGGTCCCTCAGACTTCAGCCTCATTGGTTTTCTAACAGATGTTTTGGGGGTTTGCCTCTCCAGTACAGATCCCAGGATGTCTGCTGTGAAGCACCAACCCCTCCCTCCTCTAGGAAAAGCACAGGACTAGTGAAATCCCCCCCTATTAAATGTTGTCATGCTAAGGGTGGGATTTTTTTTTTCCTGAGACTGTTTTTGTGCCTTTCCTACCCATCTTGATGTGGTCCTTTTATCCTTTACTATAGAGAAGCAACTCCTCTAGTTTTCAGATCTTCTTGAGAGAGAAATGATACATAACATAACTAGAGATCTGGTATGTCTGTGGGAAGAGGTGAGGTCAGGATCTTCCTCCCTTGCCATCTTGGATACCCTTCTGGTGATTCTGATATAACCTAAGAGGTAAGAACCAGTGGGTTAACCTAAGAGAACAGAGGTGTTTGTGTGCATATGTGCAGCACTTCATAGCCCTATAGTTCTTGGGGGAGAGGAAAGGCAGGAAGAAATAGATGTCCCAGGATGACAGGATGAGCTAAGTTATCCTATAAGAAAAAATTTAACCTAAGAACTGTAATTTAGACAGATAAAATAACTCTCTGAAAAACAAAAGCATTTTAAAAATAAGAAAGAAAAGAGTATTCAATTTATTTTATGCTTATCACATGATATCTTTTAGGTATATGTCACAGACTTCGTTTTCCATTCTCTTTTCTCCTTTGGTTTAGGGCGAGGACTATGGTTAAGCTTACAGGTTCTGGAGCCAGATACTTCTGACTTCAAACCCCAGCTTCCTCACTTTATTAGCTATGCAACTTGGCCATGTAAACCTCTTTCTGTTTCCTCATCTGCAAAAGTGAAAACATAATAATTAAATCTCTTTCAGGGTTGCTGTAAGGGTTAAATAAATTCATACATGTAAAAACACTTAGTCACCAATACAGAGTAAGTCCAATATGTGTTAGCTATTTAATATGCATTCATTTTTTCACTTCTATCATGTTTTAAGTCATTTGCATCTTAACTCCTTATGTTATAATAAAAGAAGAATTTTGTTTAAAATCTATATATTTAGTACATGTAACTGGTTTAATGATTTCAGCTTAGGATAAAAGAACGATGTGGCAATGTCTTGTTGAAGTACCAGAAAATTCTTAATAATCTTTAATTTATTTTAGTTATTGTTAAATTATGTATTTGAAGGTAATTTATAGTGGTGAGAATTGGAGGGATTATATAAAGATGTTGTACCATAAGAGCTAACTAAACTCTTATCAAAGGGAAAGATTAGCTGAAAAGAAACTAGCTTAATTTAAAAAAAAAAAGACTGATGTGGCTGCTGACTTATGTCTTACATGTAGGAATATGAGTTGCAGCAATGAAAGTATGGGAAAAAATTGTGTTGATTGTTCTGAATGCTTCCACAGGGCACATGGAGCCTATGAACATTTTTCTTTATTTTCATTTGACTCTCCCCTTGGATGCTTTCCTAGGATTTCTGACAGTAGATTCATTCCACTTCAGCAAAATGTAGCAACTTCTTAAAATTAGTTTTCTCAACCAGAGGTGGCATCAGATCACAAAGAGAGATAATTCAAAATACATTACCCACTCCCAAGAGCTTATCAAACCTTCTCAGAAGGAGTCCCAGGCACATGTACTTAGAAAAGTTTCCTCAAAGGGTCAGGGTATTCTATACCCCATCTCACATTAACCCCCCCCCCAAACCACACACACACTCATAACTGCAAACCACTGTTCTAGATGCCAGCTGGTTCTCCAATGGAAACATTCAAACAATGTATTCCACATGAACCAGCCCAGAATGGTCATTAAAAACTCAGGCTCTAGGACCCAGTTGGGCTTGAACTCAGGCTTTTACATGTGTGACCTTGACCGACTCACTCTAATGTTACTGTGAATAGTATCAGCCATAATTACGTTGAGTGTTTTCTTTGTTCCAGGCAATTCAACAAACACTAAAGATGAATTAACTCACTTATTTGCACAACAAACCTATGAAGTAGGTGCTATCATTATCCCAGTTTTACAGATGAGGAAACTGAGACTTAGAGGGTAATTGTTAGCTTGTTTAAAATTATACACCCAAATAGTAATGGAATTGAGATCACCCCTAGGCTATCTAACTCTAGCAATCCTGTTCTTGACCAGTTCATTGTAGTGACTCTCAGAATTACAAAGAGGGTAAAAGATAAAAACCCACAAAGAAAAACAGGAGTTCCTGAATTCAAAAGAGAAGAAGCCAAAATGAAAATCTATGAAATGGATTAGCCTGGCACTGTGCTAAAAAATATAAACCATCAGGAGTTCCTGCCATGGCTCAGTAGTTAGCAAACCCAACTAGCATCCATGAGGATGTGGGTTCAATCCTTGGCCTTGTTCAGTGGGTTAAGGATCTGGCATTGCCACAAGCTGTGGCATAGGTCACAGACACAGCTAGGATCTGACATTTCTGTGGCTGTGGTGTAGGCCAGCAGCTACAGCTCTGATGACCCCAGCCTTGGCACTTCCATATGCCATGGGTACAACCCTAAAAAGACAAAAAGTGTGTGTAACTGGGTCACCATGCTGTACAGTAGAAAATTGACAGAACACTGTAAACCAGCTATAATGGAAAAGAAATAAAAATCATTAAAAAAAAATTTTAATTATAAATAAATAAATTATACACACACACATATACAAACGATCAGAAAAATAGGAATGGTGGATAATATTAAAGCAAAGTAATAGGGTTTCTGCCCATAAGAGCATTTTTCAGTAAGCACAAAAGGGACTCCCATACCAGCTTCTTCCCCACAACTAACCTGTTAAATGGAGAAGAATGAAGATGTCATTTTCATACTTGGGCTTATTAATAGAATTTTCCTGAAAGCACTGAATGGAAGTTTCAGAATGACAGCTGTTCAGCAGTTCTAGAAATCAAGTCCAAAGCTGGGACAGAAAGATACAGGACTCTGGGAGGGAATTCTCCAGTAGGAATGAAAGAAAGGGAGACTAAACACAGCAGATGCTATTTTGGAAAAGTTGGGGATAAAACTGGGGCAAAAAAAATGTAGGCTAACTTTTCAAACATATTTAAAAAAAAAAGAACTTGATTTTGTATTGAACAATATTTACCCAATTATATAACCCAGTGATTATGTAAATACCATTTATGGCTCTCAATTTTTGAATCAACCTATGGACTAATCACAGAAGACCTAATTTGGGTTACAAAACAGAGTGTAACTATTATAGTGTTGGTTCAGCTGTGAGAACAACTGTTCATGTGAACAGTCTGTAAATAAGCTGTCTAGAGATAGTATGGTGCCACCCATCAGGGGAAATCTAGGCTCCTTCCACCAACATGGGGCTTCCACATCACGACCTACAATGGCTACTCAAGCACCAGACACAACTTCCACATTCCAGACAGCAGGAAGGAGAAAGACATGGAGAAAAATATGGCCCCTCCCTGTAGGGTCACTTCTTGGAAGTCACGACAGCCACTTCTACTTACCACCTATTGGCCAATCACATGACCACACCTTGTCACAGGAAGACTGGGATAGGTAGTTTCTACTCTGGGCAGCCATCTGTCAAGCTGATATAGAAATTCTATTATTAATGTAGTGGGAAGGAATGGATATTGGGTGGTTAACAATTGTCAACTTTTTCCAGTTATCATCATTGATAATGTAAAAGAACAGATAATAGAAATTAGAAGAGGAAAGTAGGAAAAGGAGCTGAAGAGAAGGGTATAAACAGTTATAAAATAAGGAGTTAAGAAATACTATTTATGTTTATAGACAAATTTAAAGTATAAGTAAGAAATTTAAAATAATGTAGTGACAGAGCTGTTGGGAAGAGAAAAAGAATGAAAGTGGGGTGTTCCCGTTGTGACTCAGCCATAATGAACCCTACTAGTTTCCATGAGGACATGGGTTCAATCCCTGGTCCCACTCAGTGGGTTAAGGATCCAGAACTGCTATAAGCTGCAGTGTAGTTTGCAGATGTGGCTCCGATCCGGCATTGCTGTGGCTGTGATGTAGGCCAGTAGTTGCAGCTCTGATTCAACCCCTAGCCTGGACACTTCCATATGCCATGGGTGCAGCCTTAAAAAGAAAAAGAAAACGAAAATGAAGGTGGGTAATCAGTATAAGAAAGTTAAACCATAAATCTCTGATGTTCTTTCTAGGAAATGGATGTATGGAAGAAGAGATGGGATGGAAAAATGGGCTAGAAGATACATAGAGGCAGTGAGAGTTAATCTACTGAGGATAGGGAGCCCATGAATTTAATATATAGCAAACCAAAAATTAAATACAGAAATTTCGCTTTACAAGTACAGCAAATGTTGGCCTCTCAATTAAAGGTTTGTGGATTTATTCCTTTTATGAACTCCCTTTCTTCCATCAACAACAAAAAATTTTTAATCTAGTCATTATTTATGTGTATGGAAAAAGTGATAATGATATATATTCATCAAGGAAATTGGAAAATCGAAGTTAAATTATACATACGAAAGATATTTAGCTCCCAAATTAAAAAAAAAAAACACAATAATTTAGCTCCAAATTCCTTAAGAATGCTGAAAGTCTCTCAAAATCTCCTCAAAAAATTCTGTCCACCCCATCATCTATCAGTCAAACCTGCTTTTCCACAGGCACTGCAATTTGTAAAAAGTTTAAATGACCTTATTTTCATTTACACATCTCCTTCATTATTAATGTGAAAATGTCAGGAAAAGTATTCTCTAAATTTGTTAATATATTCTGTTCTTACATACATTTTAAGAGACTGAAGAAAGTCACAATGTTTTCTTGTATTTTAGTTCATATTTTTAAGAATTTCAGTTATGTCATGGGCTTGAAAATGTAGCTATCACTCACAATATAGTTTTTCAATAGGAAAATATGTTCTAAGTGCCAAACAACCTGGAAACATAAACCTACCCTGGAAGGACTCCTCTGCTCTGATACCTCAATTCATCTGACCCATAGAATTCTAGGGTTATAAGAATACCTGAAAAGTTGATGTCATGGTGATGAAGATATGAACTGATAAATAAGATGAACATTAACACCAGTTGTGACCTTTTTTTGTATTATTTTGTGCTAAGAAAAATAGCACACATTTCTGGAGCAATGCCATTTTTGAAATCCTGCAGTTTTGTGTAACATTGGCAAAATAGAGCCTAATGACTGCACTGTTTTCCTGGGCTGGTCATATGTCATGAAGGGAGGACGTCAGATTGCCAAGAGAATATTACATGCCAAACAATAAAAAATAAAATACTGAATCCCATCATTCGATTATATGGAACAAGATATGGTTGTACATACCTCCAATCATGGGAGGTGGTGATAAATAGATGTTATCCATTTTATTGGCCATTCAACAAAGTTTACCTTTTAATTATGAATAATAAGCCTCCTGTGAAAATGATTTATAAGTAGCTTTTGTCCCTCCAACGGAATGCCAAACTTTAAACATGAATATTGAAATGTGTGAAAATGAGTAAACACTCTATAACATTGCATTTCACCAAAAATTCTTAGAATATTTTTTCCCTATTAAAATTAGCCTTGTATTGCAGGTGGCTAAAACAAATTTTTGAAAACCAGGTTACAGCCACAGAGCCTTGAGTTGACTAAAAGGATTACACTTCTTGGTTTACGTAAAGGGTCAAACTTCTCAGGTAAGTACAGTCATTCAACTTTGTTGGCTTAGGAAAAATACTTTTACCAAACAACGGAAAAGAATAAGGAAAATTTTCACATACAGCTAGTCTCAGAAAGAAAGACTTTGTTATCCTTGGTTTCTTTTTATTATATGCTACTTTGTTCTGCTGTAATTGACAGGAAGAAAGGCTTCTCCAGAACTGCTGACTTCAGAATATTTCATGCCATCCAGTGATTAGAATAAAATAGTTAAGAAAGCGAATTTTTTTCTGTAGCATTCTCTCAACTTTGGCTGTTTCTCTTTGGCATATTTATCTACAATTTAGCTGAAATTGTTCTGACTATATAGATTAACATTGCCCGCAGAACAAATATGATCCTTGAAGACACTATACATATTTATTATATCCTATTCATGACTTATTTTCTTATGTTTTAATTCTATTAGGCAATTTATAAATCATATATAAGTTTTTTTTCTGAGTAAGCTCATCATTATGCTTATATAGTCACTTCTACCAGGGAGACAAGATTGTCTTATGTTTTCAAAGGGAATTTCATTCCTTCCCTTCAAGACAATATGTTTTAGATACTTGGAATAGAGTTGATGAATAATGTCTCTAGTTTAAAGGAATCCACTTTCAAAAAGCCGCTTCATCAGCATGCCCTCTTAAATTTCAGAGCTTTTTGTTTCTCCTTCCTCCATGTCCCAAATTTACTTTAAGCAGTCTTCTGAGTTGAACTGAAGTACATTTTCAGTGAGCTGTGATATGCAGATAACTTTCCTGTCTATGCCTCCAGCCACATTTCTCCTGAGCCCACTACAATAAAGCTGTCTGCCTCCCTGGATGTCCCAAAGACTCACAACTATACTTATCTTCTTTCACTCACATTTCATAACCTTCTCCTGTGAAGCTTATCTTAATAAAAGACACCTCCATTACCTGAATTGGAAACAAGAAGTATCCTAATTTTTTTCCCTTTCTCTAATTCCCCAAACTTCCACTCAATCCAATAAATCCAGTGGATCTGTTATATACAGCAGAATGGTCCCATCGGAAATATGGCACAAGTTGCTAAAGACTTCCTCAATTCCATGCCCACGTTCTCACCTCCTGTCTACATGGGAATCTACTTTCTTAAGTTTCAGGAGGTTGGGGAGCTGAAGGAAAGAGAAAGGAGATCAGCCTGCAGGACTAAAGTGAGATAGTGAAATAGTATGGAAAGGGAGAGCAGTGTGATGTCTATTTCCCAACCAATTTGCTGTCCTACTCTCCCCATCAGCCCCAAGCTCTGTATCCATCAAACTACTACCTGAACCTATCTACTGTTTCATGCCACCATGATTTCATATATACTGCCCCCTCTTCTTGGATTGCCCTCCTTCTTCCTCACACAACCAGTATGCTAATATTCACTTACTCTTTAAAGTTACTCAAACAGTTGCCCTCCAAGGAAAGCCTTTCTTGGCTCCTAGAATGACATTTTCCCACTGTCTGTACCCCCAAAGGACTCTGCATTTACGCCTGTCACACTCATCCACTGTTGTAAGGTCTTTGAGGAAGTATTAGTCATCTTTCTTTTATCTCTGACCACCTGGCACATAATAGATACACAATAAATTTTTCTGTATAAACAATATAACATTGTTTTCATAGAAACATATTCTCTTAGTTCCAAACAAATTGGTATACAAATATATTTTGTGAATTCAATCTGTTCAGAAGTTTCATAGGCTCTATGCTGGGAAATTGAAAGTCACTTCATATACCGCACATGAATAATCAGTTGCCAAACGGAATACAATCAAATACACTAACTCCGAAACCGCATCAAACATAATTTAACTTTCATTAATTCAGCACCTTCTACACATCTTGGAATGCCTTGTAGGCATAATCCTAAGTATCAATTTCCTTTGTATTGTAGATAAAAGAAGTTTACAAGATGATAAAGATTTTCAGCCTTGATAGCAGGACACTTGGTGTATTAACATGTATTATTTTTGCCAGAATTGATTCTAAGTTATATGGCATGCATCTACAAGGGACAATCTCAGCTATAATTGCTACTTCCAACAACCTTTCCAAGAATTTTAAAACAGAAGTCACAGAGAGATCCCAACTCTAACCCAAACTCAATTGGAACTGCAATGAAAGTCACCATTTTTTGTCGAATTATAATTTAGATAAATATATCAAAAGTCAGAAATCTCTATGCTGTGGAACACACAAATTTCATAAAATGTCGTACAGAGCTAAATTCTCTAAAGGTGCACAGCGTATTAACTTGTTGAAGGTCATTTCTTCAATTTGCTAGTGGGCAATTGTTTAAACAAAATTAATATCCAGGTCCAAAAGACAAAAATAGCCCTTTCTCTATCTTGCTAAGTATCTTCTATTTTCAGAAATACTAGATAAGTATTTTTCCAAATAAATATAAAAGGGCTTTTCCTGAATATTTAGCTAGAAACACAATACCCAGTAATAAATATTATAATTATTTTTTAAACTTTATTTTAATAAATCATGTATGCCCCATGCACAATTAGCTGACTCTGTATTACAACTTGAAAAATCTTTCACATTAAGGCTTGTGTTATTATTTTGTGCATAAAAATAAAGAAACTGAACTGCCACCAGTGTGACATTGAGCTGTTTTTTTTCAAACAGTAATAATAGATTTTCTCTTAGCCACCCACTTTTGATCAGTGGTAAATACATGAGAGATGGCTACCTGGAATTCTAGCATTGTCTATAGCCCCATAATAGAGATTTATTCTGCATAATATAACAGGCATTTGAGAGGAGAGAACTCATAACCTTGACTTCAGCCTCATGAGTTGTAGATTCCAACCAAGAAAGATAGCTTTAAATGTACACTAACCATAACTCAATAAAGCAAATTATGCATTCAGAAATAAAACTGGATGTGTACTTCCAGATAGGTCAATATCATGAGCGTAGTTGTTCTCAACTAAAAATTAGATTCCATAGCTCTAGTCATTGCTGAATACTGACAGCTTCCAAAAGAGCCAAACTAAAGAAATTCATTAAATTAGCACATACTTCAGTGTGAACACTAGTCCTTTGATACATATGAAATCTTGGATGACGGTGTTTGTCTCTTTTTCACACTCTGCAATTTTTTTATTAGCACTTTTCCGTGAAGTGGAACTTTTTATTTTTAACTTTGCCTAGATTAAATTCCCTTTGATGTATATTTCAAGCCTCCCCTTTGACTAGCTCAGCATTACAGACCTCACTACATCCTATTCAAATGGCAGGCACGACACTGTTCCCTTCTCTAATCTCAGCAGCATCCATCCCCTAAGAAAAGCTATTCCAAGGCTCTTGGGAAAAAAAAAATCATGTTTAATCTATGAGAACAAATTTAAAGTGGCAGCATTTTATTTCTCTAATGTATATACAAGTGTATAAGATATAAGAAACACAAGAAAGTGCTACTTTAAGCATTTTGTTACAAAGCAATATGTAGGATCTATGTATTGAATTACAATTATTCTGGCTTAATTTGACTTCTGTGGGATATGGAATATAATGTCTAAGGAATACCTACAAAATGAAGTTCAAATGAAAGACTCAAATCTCTGGCAAAGGCAAACTGAGAAGTAATAAAACAGCTAAATTAACAAGATAACTCCAGCCTTTGTTTTCCCTATTAGTAGAGGAATATTTATTTACTTTTTTTGGTCATGCCCACAGGATGTGGAAGTTCCCAGGCCAGGGATCAAACCCATGCCACAGCAGTGACCCATGCCACTTCAGTGACAACAGATCCTTAACCTGCTGTACCACATAGGAAATCCTTTAAGTACTATTTTGAGAGAAAATATTATAACTTAAAATTAAAAAGCTCTAAACCTCTGCAGAAGGGATTGTTATCCAGACAAAAGCAATAGAAGCTCCTAAGTGCCCAAAGTTTGGATAAGTAATTTTTCAAATGTTTTTATGTGTAGTTGATAATAAAAGCTCATTGTTTTATGAATACACCTATATACCCCAAAAAGTTTTTTTTAATCCTCTTCACATTGTATCTTATTTCCAAACGAAAAATTTGTATTCCATTAGAAGTTCAGCTTTTACTCAAGCACACCTATAATGCATCAAAATTTACTTTAAATTTTTAATTAAGCATCATAAACTGAGTACCCAAATGAGTATGTATAAGATAGTAGTCACTGACTTCTGTTTATTGCCTAGGAATAAGATAATAATCACTTAATTAGTCTATAGCTTAACAGGTAAACAGGACATATACATCAATATTAAGTCAAGACAGATCAATAGAAGCTAAAATGGAGGTCTAAAGTGCTGCAAGTCAAAGCTGGGAGAAACCTCAACTGATCTAGGAAGTGATATGACTCTCCAGAAGGAAAGAGTAATGGAGGAGCATCTTAAATGTGACTATAAGTTGTAGAGGCAGATAAGGAATCTAACACATTAGGGAGATGAATCAAAGGAAAAGCACGGAAGTGGCATAAGATATAGAGAGGACAATAAGCAGCAGTCTTGTTAGGTTGAACATTCAAGAAAAAAAGAATGGGAAACCAAGTTGTTAGGAGGTAGAGCAAGGTAATTTCCTTTGAGGCAAAAAAAAATTGTACTTTATTCTAGAGGTATAGAATTTTATAGCTGAAAGAAACTAAAGAGCCATCTGGAACAGCTTGGTGATTTTTCCATTGAAGACACCAAAGACCCAGACAAATAACATGAATTTTTCAGGATTACAATGCTAGTTGGTTGCAAGGCTAGGATATGAATCAAAGTCTCCAGATCCCCAATCCTTCCACTACTCTGCTCTGAGCAGGGAGACAGATTCAGAAATATGTTATGCTAAGATCACCCTGGCTGCATCTGAAGAACAGATTGAAATGAGAATAAAAGGAAAGCAGAGATTCTATTTAGAATACTAAATAGACTAGTCTAGGTGGGAGATAATGAGGTCCTGAGCTAAAGTGACAATAATGAGAATGGAAGGAGCAGTCAGATTTGAGTAGCATTTCCCAAGTAGCTAGTTCTGTGAGGTGTTAATAAATGATGTGTGTGTGTGGGGTGGGGGGGAAGAGGAGGAACGGTTCTGGTTCATTTAATTTTGGAAATGTTAGGTTAAACCAAAATAAACATCTTCACTATAGGATTTTAAGAGCCTTTACCAACCTCCCAAAAGGACAAAGAGAAAACAGCATTGCTCAAAGTGTTTTATTTTTTTTTACTTTTTTTTGTCTTTTGTCTTTTTAGGGCCACACCCATGGCATATGGAGGTTCCCAGGCTAGGGGTCAAATTGGAGCTGGAGCCACAGGCCTACACCACAGCCACAGCTACACAGGATCTGAGCCACATCTGCAATCTACACCACACCTCACGTCAATGCCAGATCCTTAACCCACTGAGCAAGTCCAGGGATCAAATCCATGTCCTCATGGATGCTAGTCAGGTTCATTAACTGCTGAGCCACAATGGGAACTTCCATTGCTCCAAGTGTTTTAAACAGAAAATTTTCTTAATGGAATAAATGTTAAAGTAAGAAAACAGAGAGGGAGGAGTTCCCGTCATGGTGCAGTGGTTAACGAATCCGACTAGGAACCATGAGGTTTCAGGTTTGATCCCTGGCCTTGCTCAGTGGGTTAAGGATCCGGTGTTGCTGTGAGCTGTAGTGTAGGTCACAGACGCGGCTTGGATCCCACGTTGCTGTGGCTCTGGTGTAGGCTGGTGGCCACAGCTTCAATTAGACCCCTAGCCTGGGAACCTCCATATGCCATGGGAGAGGCCCTAGAAAAAAAAAAAGAAAAGAAAAAAAAGAAAACAGAGAGGGAATTCTTGCTGTGGCACAGTGGAAATAAATGTGACTAGTATCCATGAGGATGTGGATTTGATCCCTGGCCTCGCTCAGTGGGTTAAGGATCTGGTGTTGCCATGAGCTGTGGTGTAGGTCGCAGATGCGGCTTGGATCCCATGTTGTTGTGGCTGAGGTGTAGGCCAGCAGGTGTAGCTCCAATTGGACCCCTAGCCTGGGAACTCCCATAGGCTGTGGGTGTAGCCCTAAAAAACAAAAACAAAAAAAAAAGAAAAAAGAAAACAGAGAAAAACCTCTCTGTGTCTGAGTGTCACATTTATAAAATTGAGATAATAACAGCATATACATCATAAAGTTATTATGAAAATTAAATGTTTTAGTAAATGTAAAATACTTAGATCAATGCTTGGCACAGTAAAAGAGAACATAATAAATGTCAGCTCTTATTATCTTCAAGAATTTTTCATGGATTTACATATTGAAATCAATATTGATATTTATAGCTTTATTAGTAAAGTTCAAATTTGTTATTTATTCACATATTTCTTTATAATTTTTTAAAAATCTATATACAAAGCTGCAAAATGGTGGACTAAGTGACCAACACTGCACTAAAAACAAAATATTAGATAAAATATTTTAAAATCTTATTAAATACATCTATAAGATGGCAAGAAAGTAAGGTATGTTCAAGCAAAAAACTTAGTGAAGTGAAACCCAGAGGAGGAAATAAACACTGAGGCTGGCTTTAGCCTTGAGTCCATTTGCCAAACAAATGAACCTGTGTTATTTGTTTCCCTCAAACTTGAGGGCCTAACAAATAAGACCTAAGATGAGTCACCTAAGAGGAGATGCTATGCCAATAAAGCTGGGACCCCAAAGAATACCCCCAATCTGAGGATAAATTACTAATGATTTCTAATCTCTACTGAGACCTGCAAGGAAAACTATATGTCTCAAATTTATTTGTAAACACAAACTGGCCTTCCTGCAGGTTTATGGCCTAAATCTATACTATCTGAATGGAGCAGAAAGCCTCATGCCTATATTCTTAAATTTTCAATAACTCTATGTACCTATGTGCACGTTATATTTAGCAGTTTTGGGATTAGAAATAATGAGACATTTTAAGGACTTGGTAATATGAAAATTTTGCAACTGAAGTTGACTGAAAGTATCTTTAAATGACTTTCAAATTACATTTTTTGGTGTATCTTCTGTTTAATGACATCATTTTTTCCTAAACATGAGCCCAGTTGTCTTACTACCTATTGCCTTATTATGTCAAGTTTTCACTCACAGCAAACATGTATATACTGTCTGTTCAAGCACCATGATGGAACCATCCAAAAAGGAAGTTGAATGAGATAGTTCTTCTTTTTAAATGTAAATATAACATCATACACAACAATAAACTCAAGGTGGATTAAAGACCTAAATGTAAGACTGGATACTATAAAACTCCTAGAGGAAAACATAGGTAGAACACTCTTTGACATAAACCACAGCAATATCTTTTTGGATCCATTTCCTAGAGTAATGGAAATAAAAACAAAAGCAAATAAATGGGACCAAACTCAACCTAAAAGCTTTTTCACAGCAAAGGAAATCATTAAAAAATGAAAAGACAACCTACAGAAAGAGAAAATATTTGCAAACAATGTGACCAACAATGGACTAATCCAAAGTACACAAACAGCTCATATAGTCAATATCAAACAACACAATCAATGAAAGGGCAGAAGATCTAACTAGACATTTCTCCAAAGAAGACATACAGATGGCCAAAAGACACAAGAAAAGATGCTCGACATCACTAATTATTAGAGAAATGCAAATCAAAACTACAATGAGGTACCAGTCAAAATAGCCATCATTTACAAATCTACAAATAATAAATGCTGGAGAGGATATAGAGAAAAAGGATCCTTCCTACACTGTTGGTGGGAATATAAATTGTTGTAGCCCCTATGGAAAACTGTATGGAGTTCTTTAAAAAAAAACTAAAAATAGAGCTCCCATGTGATCCTGCAATCCTACTGCTGTTCATATATCCAGAGAAAATCATAGTTCAAAAAGATACATGTACTCCAATGTTCATCATCACAGCACTATTTACAATAGCCAAGACATAGAAGAAACCTAAGTGCCCATTAAAAGATGAATGAATAAAAATCTAGTGTGTACACAACAGAATATTACTCAGCCATAAAAAATAATGAAATAATGCCATTTGCAGCAACATAGATAGACCTAGAGATTATCATACTAAGTGAAGTAAGCTAGACAGATAAAGACAAATATCATACAAAGTCACTTATATGTGGAATCTTAAAAAAAATACAAATGAACTTATTTACAAAACACAAATGTACTCGAAATAAAGAAAACAAACCTGTGGTTACTGAACAAAAAGGGGGGGGGTAATTAAGAGTTTGGTATTAAAATATACACATTACTATGTCTAAAATAGGTAACCAACAAAGACCTACTTACAGCACAGGGAACTATACTCAATACCCTGTCATAACCTATAATGGAAGAGAATGTAAAAAAAAGAATATGTATGTATAAATGAATAACTTTGCTATATACTTGAAAAAAACATTATAAATCAACTACTTTTCAATAAAAAAATTTAAAATAACAATAAAAGATAAACTAAATACCATTTCTATTTCTCTTCCCCCTATTTAGGAAAATGTCAGAAATAATAATTTGAGGTGAACATTTGAGGAAATTGACAGAATAGTCTCAAGGATACAGACTTCTCAGACTATACCATGTGGAAGACTCATCTGAAAAATTCCTCATCTGAGATTCACTTGGCCAACTCAAGGAGCATGAGAATCAGGACCATGTAATCTTCATTCTGGAATCATGGTCATGAGAATGAAAGCCTCTTCTTGCCAAAAAGAGCCTGAAATGTACAGCATGATTTTGTTCCTGCTTAACTTATTTCTCAAGACCTAAGTGTATCTTAACATCTGCATCCTCTATAGAAAAATATGGAGAGTGCATCCTAAGGAGAAAGAAGACTCAAAGTGATAGCTTCATTATGAGTGGGCTATTCCTAGCCAAAACTTCTTGCTCTGCCATAATTCAGTGGACTCCAATGTCTCTAAGGGATTACATGGTTGGCATTTTCCTTCCCAGGCTCATGGTTCCACGAAAAAGCATGGTAGGGACAGAATAGGGACCCTGCACCAATGGATACACCTACCCCTCCCAGAAGGATTCTGCCTTTTAGGAAAAGCTCCATGCAGATATCAAAAGGAAAGGTGAGAAAATTTCAGTATGAAGAAGAACTAGAAAATAGAATCAATAAAGCAAATCTTCTAGGGTGTACCCACCTAGTGTCAAACAACCTTCCAAGACGTTGGCCACTTGTGATGGCTAATTTTATATATCAACTTGACTAGGCTATCATACCCAGTCATTTGATCAAATACCATGTGCTATGAATTTTTTAGATGTAACATTTAAATCAGTAGAGTTTAGTATAACGAATTTTCATAAGATGAGTGGGCCTCATCCTATCAGTTGAAGGTCTTAAGAGCAAAAATTGAGATTTCCTGAATAAGAAGAAATTTTCCTCAGGACTACAATATAGAAATCCTGCCTGAGTTTTCAATTGATGGTCCTGTAGAATTCAGACTCAAGATCACAACATCAACTTTTACCTGAATCTCCAGCCTGCTGACCTACCCTAAAGATTTTAGACTTGCTAGCTCCAAAAATCACTTCAGCTATATCCTTAAAAGATCTCTCTTCTCTCCCTCTCTCTCACTCAAGTAAAATAAAAAGTTTATTTTATTCTTAGATAAAAATTATTCTGGGTAAATTTATCCTTTAACAAAGCATATGTGTTTGTTTTTTTCTTCTTTAGATAAAGCTGTAAACAATATATATATAGAAAACATTGTCATTTTTACAGTTTGGATATTTAGAGTCAATTTTTGAGGGGTTGCATCCATAGCATGCAGAAGTTCCTAGGCCAGGAATCGAAACTGCACCACAACACTGACCCAACACAGCAGTAACAATGCCACATTCTTAACCACTAGGCCATCAGGGAACTTCCAGAGTCAATTTTTTTAAATTTCTGTGAGATTTCAAAGGTTAATATTATTTTGATAACACTACAAACAAACTTAAAAGATGTGTTTATCACAATTCTGTTATAAAGAGAGAAAATAGTCATTTTGCTGCACAACAGAAATTGGCAAAACATTGTAGATCAACTATAATAAAATTTTTTTAATTTAAAACAAAGGAAACTATTGCATAAAACTGAGAGTAACTTATTTTCATCAGTTTTGCCAATCTGTGAGGGGAAAAAAAACCTAAGCCAAAAGGTTAGTGTAAAGTAGTCTTCGACTGTTAATACAAAGAGATATGCAAGCCAAAGAATTCCCAGTATTCCAGGAAAAAATGAGTGATTTACATTCATATATCACTTGCCACTAAAGAAAACCAGGCACCAAGACTGAGAATCACCAGGCTTTCAATTATCTCAGATATTGGAACTAACAGACAAAGAATATAAAATAGTAATTATTAGTACATTATATTTAAAGAACTTACACATAAGCTTTAAAATATGAACAAGGAGAAGGTTCGTGTCAATGGTTCAGTGTGTTACGAAGCCAACTTGTATCCATGAGGACCTGTGTTTGATCCCTGGCCCCACTCAGTGGGTTTAGGATCCAGTGTTGTTATGAGCTATGGTATAGGTCACAGATGTGGCTCAAACCCCACATTGCTGTGGCTGTGGTGTAGGCTGGCTGCTGTAGCTCCGATTCAACCCCTAGGCTGAGAACGTCCATATGCCGCAGGTGTGGGCCTAAAAAAAGCAATTTTATGTATATATGAGCAAGAAACAAAACACTATACATAATAAGCAAGCCTGTTTTACAGAACCAAATAAAATGTCTAGATGTGAAAACAATAATAATTGAAATAAAAACTCAGCACATAGGTTTAACAACAGATTAGTCACAAGCCAAAAAGATAACTAGAAAACTTTAAAATATATCTGATTCTACCCAATATTCTATGACAATTTATGTGAGAAAAAAATCTGAAAGAGAATGGATATGTGTACATGTATAACTGAATCACTTTGCTGTACAGCAGAAAATATCACAACATTGTAAATTAACTATACTTCAATAAAACTTTAAAAAATGAAAAAAAAATCTGAAAAAAGTTATTAGAATACAGCCAGGAGAGACACAGATGAATACATAAAAGAGATTTAGAAACCTGAAAAATAGAGTAAAAAGGTTTAACAAAAGTCTAATAAGTCCTAAAAGGAGAGAGAGTAGAAGAGAACCCATTTTTGAAGAGATAATGGCTAAGAAATGATAAAAAGACATGAATCCACAAATTCAAGAAATCCAATGAACCTCAATAGAACAAATAAAAGACCTACACTTACATGAATTATGGCGAAACTCTAGAACATCAAAACATTTCCATCTCATCGTCCAGTGTTGGGCACTCAATATGAACTTGATAAATGAATAACAGAAGATTATAATCAGTGGGAAGGTCATGTGTTTGAAATCATGGTGGTGGCATAGCTCTAAATAACAATTGGTCTACTAGGGCTCTAAACTCATGGATGTATGAAATGCAGTGGAATTTAACATTCAAGTTGAGAACTATTATAGTTATATTACTCTCTATTGTTTAATGCCTCAAAATACTTAAAGAAAAAAAAATCAAATATGCCATAAAAATTCTTTCTTAAAACTAGTCATTGACCTGGATAGCTGAAAATATCTTATTCTAAACTCATTTCATGAATGCCTAGAGAAAATCTTAAAAGAAACTGTGGTAGTCATGGGGGCTGTTCACAAATATTCTGACTTTCTCCCATTTTAGGAATGTATTTTGATTGTACTTTCTTGCCTACTTGAAGTTAAACGTTGCCATATGACTTGCTTTGCCAATAAAACATGAGAAATGGCATGGATTACTTGTATGTGGGAGTTTTAAGACCTAGCACATGCTTTGCACTACCTTTCTTTACCTTCTGCTATGGCAATGTTCCCAAGAGTCGCTGCTACTTAGCCTGGGTTCCAGACTAAGCAGTGCAAAGCCCCCAAAGCTGCCCTATGATGAACATGTATTATGAGTGAGAAATAAACCTCTCCTTTGTGGTTTTAAGCCACAGAAACTTGGGGATTACTTGCTGAATGAGCATAAACTAGCCTTTCTTAATTAATAGAAAGGCTCTAAAGAATTCCATAGAACATTTGATATAACCTATCATAGTTAAATTCCAGATTGGAAGATCCAAATTATGTGTTCAGAAACATTTTCTCAATGACACAAAAATCTCAGAATGTGGTGCCAAGCAAAGCTATAGAACTGTCTTTTCAGGTAGCATTTGAGAATAGAGTCTAATCTGGTTTAGGTTTCAAGCTGCCTAATGATAAGGCAGTATATTATATAACCACTCAAATTTCCTCCAGCTTTATGATTTTACATTCTTTAGAATAATGCCATGGCTGGAAAGAAAGAGGTTACAGAAAAGAAACAATATGGTTCATATTCTAGGTTAGTCAGCAAATTCTGTAAAATATGTTAGCTATTTTAAGAGTCACAGTGACTTTGTAAAGCTTTTAAAGTAAAACTAGTAAATTGTAACAGCCCTTTGTATGAACTAATTGAAAAAAATAAGACCCCAGCAGTGCCTATAATGTATGCAGCACAAACCACTTTTTTTCTTTCATTCAAAATATATATTTATCACTAATTAAGTTCCATGTAGTAGTTTAGACCCCAGAGAGACAAAGATAAATAGGAAATTGTCCCTGTTCTCCAAGGGCTTATAAAGGCCCAGTAGTCACTTAAAAAAAAAACTGATCACGGGACAATGTGTTAAGTGCAATAATTGAGGGATAAATAAAGCTTTAAGTGATCACAGAGGGGTAAGAAAATAAGGAACAAGATATGTCAAAGGGAGTTCTCATTGTGACTCAGTGGGTTACAAACCCAACTAGTATCCACAAGGATGGAGGTTTGATCTCTGGTCTAGCTTACTACATTAAGGATCCAGCATTGCCAAGAGCTGTGGTGTAGATCACAGACGCTGCTCAGAAACAGCGTTGCTGTGGCTGTGGTACAGGCCGGCAGCTGTAGGTCCAATTTGACTCCTAGTCTGGGAAATTCTATATGCCACTGGTGTGGCCCTAAAAAGCAAAACACACACAGACACACACACACACACACACACGTATGTCAAAGAAAGCTTCCTGAGAGAAAAATAAATCCATGTCATTAATGTTGATGAAATTTCATGTATATGTACATATATACACATATATAGTGAGAAAAAGAACATATATACATATACATATACATATAATTTATGCCTTTATTTATCTAAAATGCATGTGAAAATGAATATTTTAGAACAGAAATAGTAAGGTATAGCAAATTTAGATTTATCAATTTTCAATAGCCACCTTAAACATGATGAACTCTGTCTTCGATAATTCAAAGAGAATTGCAGTATCGTAAAAGGCCTGGAGCTCTTGCCTATGGTAAGTAAAGTTTAACTTCTGAACATTAATTTCTGACCTGTAAATTAGAAGGACTACCTTGAAGGACTTTTATGAGGATTAGGAATAACAAAGCACTTGGCTTGTACCTTGTAAATAACTTGCCTTCACTAAATAGTAGTTGTTTTGATTATACTAATAATAGTCTGATTATAATAATGATAGTAGTCATTTTGATCAGTGCATGTGTTATCATTAGAATTAAGACGATAAACTCAGCCTGTACTGACCTTGAAACGCACTACGGAAGTTGTGCTTTTAATTGAGCCCTGTTAGGACTTTGCTATGTATTGTCTTTCTATTTTCTTTTTCTTATAAAATATACTATAAATGTTACCCCACCCCCCAACACACATACACACTTCAACATCTGGGCTCTTTGATTATTTGAATTCAGAATCAACAGGAGTTTATACGTTCTAAGGAAATGAAAGGAAGGAAAGCAGAAACATGATAAAGTGAAAAATATATAAGGAAATGAAGAATTCAAAGACATCTGGCAACCTCAGTCATCAAATCGAAATATTCATGGAGCAATGGTTACTGCTGGAGGCTTCTTCCAGGCATAAAACAGCACAATTATCCTTAACATTCCTTCTCTACTCTATAAGCAAGGCAAACTACTCCATAGCTAATAAATGCCTGAGGTAGTTATTTTACCTCTTGGTTGTATGAATTACTCAAAAATAGTGTCTATGTTTTCTAAGTATTTTTACTTCTAAGGCAACACTTTAAACAGTAGGTACATAATAAAATAATAAACGAGAAGATGTAATCTCCTCTGACAAGCTATTTATATGCACTTTTTTTGTAAAATAAGAATACAGTCAAGAGATAAGAATAATTTCTTCTTAATCTGTCACTGAAGCTGATGGAATGGAGATTTAGCAATTAGATAGCTAATGTTATACATAAAATAACATCTGTCCTTAGAAACCCAAATCTGTATTGTTAAGACATGTTGAGAGAAAATTCTCCAGGGGTGTCTCATATTTCTGCACATTTTGCATGCAGAAGCACTGACAGCTTTTTTTCCAAACCACCTTTCCAAGGAACCTTAAAAAATTGATATAGCATCTCTGAGAACAAAGGCCAGACTTATCTACAGTCCAAATAATAGAAAATGTCTCTCTTCAAGGTAAAGACTGGGCACTTTTGCCCATTATAAAACATTGGAGTTCTCACCATAATAAAACAAAAACATAATATTATAAATCATCTATACTTCAATTAAAAAAAAAAGATTGGAGTTCTGTAAGCTCAGAGTCCCTCAGTTATGATGCATACCCACTATCTGATCATCATCCATCTGGACAACTTCACATCTTCACATCATAGGCATATGATTTAGGGAGCAAAAGGAAGCTACATGAAGATGAAGATTACCCTACTTATTGCATCATAAGCATTAGTTCTTTTTTCTGACCCAGGAGTCTCATGTCTTTGGTCAGCCTCCATAAAACTGTGGCTGAGTTGACTTGTCACAAGGTTGACTTGTACACTTGCAAGTAAGGTTAAGTCTCAGACCCTTCCCAGTTCTTGAGAAGGTATAGCTTAAAAGTTAAATACTCGGAGTTCCCGTTGTAGCTCATGAATCTGACTAGGATCCATGAGGACATAGTTTCAATCCCTGACCTACCTCAGTGGGTTAAAGATCCAGCATTGCTGTGAGCTGTAGTGTAGGTCACAGATGCTGCTTGGATCTGGGTTGCTGTGGCTGTGGCATAGACCAGCAGCTACAGCTCCAATTCAACCCCTAGCCTGGGAACCTCCAAATGACTCAAGTGCAGTCCTAAAAAATTTTAAAAATAAAAAGTTAAATACTTTGTGAACCATAAGCATACTTCAGAAGAATGCTGCCTTCCAACTAAATAAATATTCAGTGAGTACCTAACATGTACAAAACACAGTAACTGAATTTTCAAGTTCCAAATTCTATTCATATTAACAGAAGTTGAGTTAGAATACATTAGCAGAACTCAAAGTTTTAAAGACTTCAAGAGACTTCAGTAACAATAAAGTCCCACTGAAATCTGGTTGCAGTGCAATGGGTTCAAAGTGGCACAACTCTAATGTGTGTCCTGCCAAACTTATAAATTCCAACATGCATAAATCTTCAAATGTCAAGTCCATGAATGCCTAAAGTCTAAACTGACAGTGATAGACAAATAGACAATGATAGGATTCTGACTTTCAGTACTGAAGGGAAAAAAGCGGCATTACCAACAGCTCAAATTTCGTATTCCTTCTCAGGTATTAAACCTACACATATTGGGAGTTCCCGTCATGACGCAGTGGTTAACAAATCCGACTAGGAACCATGAGGTTGCGGGTTCGGTCCCTGCCCTTGCTCAGTGGGTTAATGATCAGGCGTTGCTGTGACCTGTGGTGTAAGTTGCAGATGAGGCTCGGATCCCGCATTGCTGTGGCTCTGGCGTAGCCTGGGAACCTCCATATGCCACAGAAGCGGACCAAAGAAGTAGCAAAAAGACAAAAAAAAAAACCTACACATATTATATCCAATCCACACTAAGCTCATCTAAACATATGTACTCTTCTAAAAAGAGAAATGCCTTTAACTTCAAATTCACTATAAGGAACTATATAATTTATCATTCAAACAGGGACAATTTTGGGAAGTGAAAGAAGGCACTATTAATAGTTATAAATAATTATACTGAGATAACAGATATTTTCACCTATTTTACCAGCAAAATGGGTTTATTTGCGAACAGTAAAGAAATGCAACTCAGGACTTGTAAGCTATTGTGTGAACCACAGGCAAGTTTGAAGAACAAAGGAAAGGACTGTTCATTTTTATGGAGGAGAAAAAGGAGTTGGGAGGCACTGTTATTTTAAAAAAAGAGTCCACTGGAGGAAACAGAGTTTGAATATGGTGGCTTTCTATTGGCAGAGCTGTCACAGTTTCTCATTGGCTGGGCTATTGCTGAGCAAAGAAAAATTCTTCCTTTCTCCTGCTGGATGGTAAATTACTAGCATACCTCAGATCTATTGTGGGTTCAGATCCAGACCCACAATAAAATAAGTATCACAATAAAGCAAGTCACACAAATTTTTTGGCTTCCCAATGCATTTAAAAGCTATCTTTACACTATACTCTATTAAGTGTGCAATAGCATTATTATTAAAATTTAAACAATGCTGTTGGGGAAATGGTGCCAATAGACTCATTCAAGGCAGGGCTACCAGAAATATTCGACCCGTTTTAAAAAACGAATATCTGCAAAGTGTAAGAAAGCTAGGCACAATAAAACGAGGTATGCCTGTAGTTAACATCCCTCCTGTTGGAGATCTGAAAGTCCTCTCTTCCAGTTGGATCTGCAACTGATGCGGAGTGGTATGGCGAGAGAGCTCCCTCTTCTGGCCTTCTGAGACTGTTTTAAATGAGGTTTCTGTTTATTAATTATCATAGAAATATATCAAGACTGAGATGTATAACCAGGCTGAATATACTACCTACATTCCAAGGCATTCAAAGAACCAGTCCTTTAACAAAACCATTCAAAGTTTGAGTGGGAAAAAAAATGTTTTTGTATTCAGCTCTAGTTGCTCATCTTCTCTCACTTTCAGGTTGGTTATAAACTTGTAATTAGAGAAAAGCTAACCAAAATCTAACACATACAAACAAGGGAGTTTTGCAAGCAATTTTTTAAAGTATTTTCTGGGACTAGCTCAGCACACATTTCTTCTCACAGAGAGTTGTTTTATTTTGAAATGACTTGCAAGATTTCATTCAGTGTCATCCTTGTAGGGGACACAAACTGCAACCAGCATCAAGAGGAATTGTAATGTTAATTCCCTAAATATCACACTGTTAATTAATCTCAGTGAAAAATAGGATTTCTAATGCAAATTGTTCTGATGCCATCCATTGCCTAGAGGTGTTTCTAATGATCTAAGTGAAATGTCAGAAGCTATGCTTTAGTCACCAAGTGATAAGAGGGTCTGGACAAACAAGCAAGGAAATCTGGTTGATATGAAGTCAGTGGTAGCGAATCAACAGAAACCTGTTAGAGAACCTGACATTTATTTTCCCAGGAGTGTTTTCTCTTCCCAAGGAACATCTGCAAGGAAATCAGGACAGACCTGAAATTTCATTAGGAAGTAAATATAATGGACAATGAGTACTGCAAAACAACTCTGGTCATTTCTCTTCAAGGCACATTTCCAAAGAAGTTTGATTCCTTGTTTTTTAAGCATCATGAATAGCTGCTGAAGAATTAGTGTTGGCATTGATGTCGCCATTTGAGCATTCTGAAGAAAAGAATTTGTACTGCAAAGAATTGAAATTTAACAATCCAAACATTGCTACTGTTGCTTCTCATTTTTCTCTTTTTTTTTCCATATTGTACATCACTGAATTATATATGAACAATAGATTGAAACACGCAACAGTGGATAAAATGTTTATATCCTTCTCATCTAGTTGATTGCTACCAGGAAAGAATTCTAGGGTTTCTGGCATTCTTCTTGACTTAATCCATTTTAAACTTTGATTTACCCCAAGCAAGTATAGACTAGTGATTTATTTATCTGCAGAAAACCTTTATCAGAGTTCCTGTCATGGCTCAGCAATAATGAACCCAACTAGTGTCCAAGAGGATGCAGGTTAAATCCCTGGCTTCACTCAGCGGGTTAAGGATCCGGTGTCGCCATGAGCTGTGCTGTGGGTTGCAGATGTGGCTTGGATCCTGCATTTCTGTGGCTCTGGTGTAGGCCACCAGCTGCAGCTCCAATTTGACCCCAGCCTGGGAACTTCCATGTTCAGCAGGTGTAGTCCTAAAAACACACACACACAAAAAAACGAACAAACAAACAAACAAAAGAAAACCTTTATGTCTTTGCGGTTGCACATTTGTGAGAAAGATTGTTTACTCCCTTTCACTATCCATAATCTCATTCTTTCTTTTAGTATTAGGTGAGCATAATACTTCCAAGCTAGAGACTGTGTTCCCTAGCTCCCTTGTAGGTCAGTGTGCGTTTTATATTCTCTAGCATCCTTTGCAGCCAATGGGAGTGACATGAGAGACATTTTAGCCATTTCTTTTTCAGAAGGTTGGAACTCAGATGTATTGGTGATGAGCCAATTTAAAACATGCAGCCAAGTGAAAATGAGTAAGACGCTGCAGGTGACAGGAACCTCTATGTACCCTGCTTCTTGTTTGTAGAAAAAAAACAAAAGAAACTTTAGTCTCCTAAGCCTTCCCTGAGTTCCAAAGAGCAGCTGCAAACAGTTAATCCTTAGAGAAGTAAGAAAATGCAAAAACAAAAGAAAAGCAGTCAAGCAAGAAAAGTGGTAGTAGCTTGAACAATAGTTCAGCAATAAAAGAGTCACAGGACTCCTAGTTCCTCCTCAAGGGATAAAGATAATAATCTGATGTATATTCTTTACAGAAAATAGGACCCCACCATACAGAAACTACTGAACACAAGCACATGGGACCCAGACTGGTTGGAGCCAGAAAAGTGCTGATTAAGATTCCCAAAACATCACCCTATTTGTTACCTTATCACCAACTAATCAGAATGTCCCTGAGCTGATAATGCATCTTGTGATCCTCACCTTAATTTTGCCTTAAAAAACCCTTGCCCATTGGGGAGTTCAAGTTTTTTGAGCAGTAGCTGCCTATTCTCTTTGCCTGGGTCCCTGCAAACAATCATTGCACTTCCCTTCACTACAACCCAGTGTCAATAGGTTGACTTTGCTGAATAGCAAGCCAACATGAGTTCAACATGGTAACACAAGGTTAACACCATATATCATAGAGCAGTGAGTTAGAAGGTGTCTTTGTTCCTGAGAAGCCAAACTTGACACCCTGAACCCAGCTCAGACTTGTCTTTTTTTTGCTTTTTAGGGCCGCACTTATGACATACAGAAATTCCTAGGCTGGGGTCAAATCAAAATGGAGCTGCAGCTACCAGCCTACACCACAGCCACAGCAACACCAGATCCAAGCCATGTCTGTGACCTATACCACACTTCTCAGCAACTCCAGATCCTTAACCTACTAAGCAAGGCCAGGGATCAAACCTGCATCCTCATGGATACTAGTCAGGTTCATTACCACTGAGACACAACAGTAAATCCCCCAACTCAGACTTTTCTATAGAGATAAAATGTTCTATCTTACTTAAGTTATTTTTATTTTGATCTCTCTTAAAGTAATCAAATAGTATTCAAATCAATAAAATATTACAAAAAAATTTTAGGACTTTCCTGCTTATTACTTATTAAACAGTACTTTAAAAGTGTCATGTAGCTGATAAATATAGCTGTTAAAGCACAAAATCTATTCCAGGGATTCATTAGAAAAAAATTTTTTAACACATCTGTTAATTATATATTTCATTGCTCATCAGTTGACCTGTTTATATTTTAATTTTGAGAAACAGTATAGTAAGTTGACTTTAGCATTCAAATGTAGTTACTTAAAAACCAGATGGGACCCTTTTTCTCCAGGCGAAACCTTAAATTAAACTGGGGTCTCCCAATTTCACTTTTATCTCTTTTTAATGTCACATAATAAAAAATGAAATTCTGTTACTAACCCAATAGTATAGCAAACATACAAGATAACTGCCAACCATAAACACTGGTAAAATAGCAGTATATCTATCCGCTGAGAATTTTACTTCAGTCACATCAAGAACTTACAGTATGTTCCATCCCCGCTTTAATCTTCATCACTGAAAGAATGTTCACCACACCATTGTCAGTGAGGTATGAGCAAAGCTTGTAACTCTAGACTGGTAACATTTACTTTATAATTATTGACTGTTTTCTGTTATTTGTTTTTCTCTTGATCATTGGGAATGAGATGAGTAAGAAATTTCATGGGAAGCTCTACAAAAAAAATTCTCTAAATTTGAATTATTATGTAACATTGTGATATTTCCTAAGGCTTTTCTTTTGTTCATTTATCAACATATCCATTTACTGTTTCATTCAACAAATCTTTGTTGAGCAATGTACTGGGTCCAGGAGACATAACAATAAATGAGACACAATTTTTCCCTCAACAATGTTAACAGACTCTTGGAGAAACAAAGGAAATGATTATGTATGAAGATGAAGAAAATTTCAATCACCAGCATTTCTTTGTGGAAGGCATTTTATTATTGGAAGTAATACATAGCTATGCCACATTAGGTGATGGGTATGATCCCCAATTTCCATGCCCCAATTTTTTAAAAAAAAAATGTTGATTATAAAGAATTTATGTCCTGCTCACTAATTAAATTAGTAATATAAATATATGTATAAAATTGAGGCAGAGCTGGATTTATGGAAAACAGAACTAGCAAAAAGGAAGTTGCTTTTGACTTACCACATCTCCTTAATGGGCTTTTCTGGATATGATAAGAGGTTTAAAAAACTGGAGGGTAGAATTCAAAGACAGTGAGGTAGAAGGAATGGAAAGAGATCAAGAAGCTCTTGGTGGAGTTCCCTTCATGGCTCGGTGGTTATCGAACCCGAGTAGGATCCATGAGGATGCAGGTTTCATCCCTGGCCTCACTCAGTGTGTTAAAGACCCAGCATTGCCATGAGGTGTGGTATAGTTTGCAGATGTGGCTCAGATTCCGCATTGCTGTGGCGTGGGCCAGCAGCTGTAGCTCTGATTCGACCTCTAGCCTGGGAACTTCCATGTGCCACTAGTGCAGCCCTAGAAAGCAAAAAAAAAAAGAGAAAAAGAAGCTCTTGGTAGGTTAGAACCAAACTGTAAATGGTCCTATACCCTGTATTCAACAATTTGGACCTTATCCTACAATGAGAGAATTGAAAGATTTTAAAAAGAAAAGTGCAAATTAGATATGCTAATTTATAATGGTCATTCTAGCATCACTGTAATGGAGATTACTGCCATAGCGAGGTAATAAATAATGATGGCCTACCCTAAGGCAGTGCCTTCCTGATAAGAAAAAAAGATGGACTGAAACAGTATTTCTAGACCTGATCAAGTGGATGTGGGGGACGATAAAGAATTGGGGTTTTAGGAAAACTCTCAGGATGCTTGCATGATAAACATGATGGTGAGTTGAAGGGTGCAGGATCAAGAAAGGGGAGTTTTGTTTACTTTTCCTTCTTGTATTTTCCTTTTTAATAATGGGAAAGATCTCAACACTATTTTATAAGCTAAAAGGAAAGAGCCAGTGGAGGTAAAGAGGTTAAAAATTAAGTAATTAGTGAATAGACATCTCAGAAGAGATATTTGTGATACTTAGTACCTGGAACATAGTCAGGACCGAATAAAGTTTTGTTCATGGAATAAAATTTACTTTCCTCTTAATTATTCTAATTTCCAAATTAGGTTTTACTCTATTTTGTTTTACATATTATATTACATTTAACAAGATAATTTTCAGTCCCATTTTGGTGGCCTGATTTTGAGATGCACAGCCATAATAAAAATAATAACTACCACTTAACAAGTACTTAGTATGTGCTTTACAGAGAATCTCACCCCTTACAAAATTCCATTAAAATCCATAATATTACAAATAAGAAAACTGAGACTCATAAACATAAAGAAATTTACCTGTGTCACTTAGTTAGTAAGTTGTGGAGCCAGGTTTCAACATTAGGTTAGAGGTCTGTAAAAATCTATGCTCTAAATCACTATGGTCTATTGCCTCTCATATAATTTATAAATAAGGCCTTTTTTCGAAACTCTTCTGAGAAAGTTTTAGAGTGAAATAATTTAGATGTTGGTACAAAGAAAAAGACAATCAGTAATTACAATTAAAACCAAATTGATTTGTTTGTTCTTCAAAGTCAAGGTGAATTTCAATCTTGTTATCCATAGAATACAGTTTACTTTCTCATCTAAGAAAGCCATTTTCATCTGTCACAAGCCTAAAATACAAACAATGCTGAGCATATAACTGGGTAATTTGTTCTTACCAATATTAATACTTTGTTTAAAACTTCCATAGGCTACTTCTATCATAATTTCAAATTAATTTTTTGGTTTAAATATGTAAGTAGAACATTTTATGAGCTTTATAAATTTTACGTGATGTTGGAAGTCATTTCTGTATTAAATTTGGTAGGTTCAGAAATGAGGATACAATTGCAATCAAAATGTATAAAATGGGAATTTTCATAAATGAAAAAAATATTTTTGAGCTAAGTGTCTCTAAGGTAGAGTATGGATTTTTCTTAATTGCAGAACCATATGAATGATTCATGATAACCTTGTAAAACACAGGGGAAAATAATGGTTTTTACAAATCATCCCATTGTCAGATCCTCATTTATCGCTGGGTGTCAAAATCCTAAAATTTCAACCCCACAGAAAGAGATCATACAGGTTGGAGTTACCAGTTTAGCTGTATGTACATCCAGCCCCTGTGACAACAGGATTCACAAGCAATTTCCATGGCATTTCCCCCTTCATAAGGAAAAACAAAACAAAACAAAAAAACAAACCAAAAAAACTGATTCAAACCATGCTAATTAAAATCCCTACAGAAAAACTTCATTTCTAGAGGACCCTGCTTCAAACAGGGTAATTTAAAGTCCTCTATCCTTATTGGTTTTCTCCCTGTTAATTTCTTGTCCTTGCTTTTTTCCTAACTGATGGGTTTCTCTGTCTGCAGGGGCAGAGGTAGCAACAGAAGCACTGCCAATAATGTCCACTAATAGCCTGAAGTCTCTAGTACACTGTGCCCCCACTGGAGAGACCCAGAGAGCAAGTCAGTCCATTTCCCTGACATGTACCTCTTCTAGAGCTGCAGCACATTGGCTTTTAGCCTATCTCCTGGTAGAGGTCAACTCTAAGGAATCAGAGCAAAGAAAGTTGAAAATAAAGAAAGGCCTTCAAAGTGAGTGAGGACTTACATTTTACTGAGTCTCTTTTTGTTTGCTAATCAGAGCATTTCTGCCTCACTGAGGTGAAACCCAAATGCTGTTAAAACCAACAGTCCCACCTTTCTTTTCCCATACTCCATGTCCCTCCCAGCATATACCTTCTTTGTGTTTCTCCAAGAGCTATATTTTACAGTTGGAGCAGAAAAAAGTATATGCTTTTTTACCAGGGGTGTCGGGTGAGGAGAAGGAATAAAAGGAAAGAGCAGTAGGGGAAGAAGAAAGAATAAAGACCATGGGAAACAGACGGAGCTTTTTTTTTTTTTTTCCATGAGATTTGTTAAGATCATAGCCAAGGGGCTCACATTGAGAATGGTACATGAGAGAGCTTCTAGGACTTGATAACAAAGTGTAACTTTGAGCAGAAAGAAATGAGACTTCCCACCTCAACAGAGAATCCACAGATTCTCCAGCTTGCCATTGCCAGGAAGCTCTTAGAGACACCATCCTGGACATGGATGTTGACATTCCACTAACAGGTACCACTGGTGGGAAGTCCTCTCCGAGTGGCAAATAGGACTGTAGGTCTCTGAGGATCTCATAATGGACATAAGGCCTAATTTGGGTCAGCTCATCAGTAAGAGTGCTATCATAATTTTATCATTAAAAGAGATCATACTAAGTGAAGAAAAAGTCAGAAAGAGAAAAAAAAATCATATAAGATCATTAAGACCTAGAAAGTAATAAAAAATAATACAAAAGAATTTATTCCCAAAACAGACTCAAAGATTTCAAAACCAAATTTATGGTTACCAAAGTGGAAACATTAGGGGGAGAGATAAATCAGGAGGTTGGGATTAACATATAAACATTACTATATATAAAATAGATAAGTAACAAAGACCTACTCATACAGGGAAATCTACTCAATATTCTGTAATTACCTAAAGGAGAAAAGAATCTGAAAAAGAATGGATATATAAGGAGTTCCCATATGGTGCAGTGGGTAAAGGATGAGGCATTGTCACTGTAGTGGCTGGGGTCACTGCTGTGGCATGGGTTTGATCCCTCGCCTGGGAACTTCCACAAGTCTAGTGCATAGCCAAAAAAAAAAAGAATCGAGATGGATGGATGGATAGATAGATAGATAGATAGATAGATAGATAGATAGATAGATAGATAGATAGATAGGCTTAACTCCAAAATGACTTTTATAGCCTTTTAAAGTGATCTAATAATGATAGAGCCAAAATTAGGTAAACCAAATGCATGAATTATTCATTTTTGCGGATTTGTAGAGTTTAGAAATAAACTTTAAAAGAAAATTATCTGGGATCTATTGTAAAAGAAAAATTGCACCAGACAAATTAAACAGTAAGAAATACTTTTATTCAAGACTGTTGCAATAGGGGAGAGAGACTATTGCAATAGGGAAGAAGAATGAACTCAACTCACTGAATAAAATGCAGGAGGATTTTTAAGTGTGGGAATGAGCTATAGGAAAAGTCCAGGAGGACACCAGGGTGGAGACTGTTCAATGTGATTGAGGCATCTGAATTTGCTAAATGACGCTTAGTGAAGTTAGGATTCTACTCTCTCAGGCAGAATGGGATGCAGTGGCCCTACCTTTATGGCTGATCATATTTCAAAAGGATGGCATCCAGGTTCTTGAGAAAACATTGGGAGTTACAGAAGATTTACATCTGAAATGGGCACAGAAAGAATTTAACAGCAAGTTTCTGAAGAAAATGCTCTAAGAAAAGAGAGGGCAGGGGTCCATTGTCAAGAAGAAGCTTTCTCAAGTGTAGTCAAGCTGAGAGGAATGTTAAGGTGACTTGGTCACTATTTTCAGCTTCAGAAAGAACTTGCCAAAAACTATTTGCATCTGACTCAATAGATTCCCATTTTCTCTGGTTTAGCCCCATGATTCTCTTTTGCAGGTTAATTGCCTCAATGAATTATTATTCTTAAGGCAAGAGCAATCACACTAAAATCCTCTTTGCAAATGCTATCTTCCACTTTACCTAAATCCTCCTTGGGGACTTGCTACTGCCCAAAAACACATTTGGTATTTAGACTGAGAGTACTCCCACCTAGGTTAATCTTTCAAGAAGTGATGATCCCAAGTTTAATTATTCACAATTGTCTATGGGAAAATCTTTCTGCAGAGGATACTCCATACAGGAAGCTTTCGATTCAGCTAGCATCTCAACCTAAACTCTTAATAAATGCTTCAATTCCTTCATGTGTGTACCAGTCACCTATCACTCAAGGGGACTAGAGAGCAGGAATTAAAGATTTCTGACAACTGTTCTAACAAAAACATAATGAAATTCTTCTGATGAATCCCATTTTAACAGGTCATGGCATCAGATTCCTATTTTAACAGGTCATGGCATCAGATTGACAGGTCCAGAAATTCATTTGATTACTGGAGCTTTACAGGGGAAAATGAAGTCTGAGAAAACCAGCTGATAAAAAAGTACAGCAAAGGTCGAACAAATCAGAGAAATGATCAGCCTAATGAGCCGAAAAATTATTTATTTGCTTGTAAAAAAGAAATTAGCCATAGTTCATCATACATAACCAATACCTGTCTTAGTTGATGGAACGCAGACAAAAAGAACAAGGGGTGGGGGTATTCAGGTGTACAGACTTTGAAGGGATTTATTGGATTTTTAACAATTTGAAAACCCTAGAGACATACTCAGAGCCAAAATAATTAGGAAACCATTGTTGACTGAATTCAATATCTTGTCTGATGGGGGTTCCAGTTTGCTAAGGTGGTTACTATACAAACAGGGAAAGGAAGGGCTGAACTATAGTTCATTTTGTTATTTGGCTTCTATTTGTTCATACCAATCAGGATGTTTCTAAGCTGACTTTGCTATTTTATCCTTCTGTATCAGAATAATTCACTTTTTTTCCCTAAAATAAACCACTTTGACAATGGTAATTAGGGACCTGCTTGCTTCTCTTGGCTAACTTTAATTTTTTACAGTACAGAAATTTGCACATTTTTTGCCCCAATTGTGGGTTGGAGATGAGGCTCTTATTCTACTTTTTATGCACAGACCATCAATGTTCTATACATAGGAAAGTAACATTCCATTCCCATGTTCTACCCTTAGAACCAGAGAGTACATGTACCCTACTCCTTTGTCCACTGATCAAGTATGGTAGAGATTCAAGATCTAGTTTTACAGAGCCCGGTGAAGAGAGTTGCTTCATTGTGATGATTAGCCTGTATTTCACTTCAACACTCTCTTAACATCTCAAATTGGCTTTGGAAGCCAGTGTCTTTTTCTCATATAATTACTGAATTTAATCCTCCAAAATGGAACAAGATGCATTATAAATTAACAGCATAGTAAGCATTTACACTACAGAGGTAAAGAGACCTTTGATGTACATGATTAATACAAAAAGTGGACTGGTTTAAGGTTTTATTATTACTTTCTGTGGGTGTGTGTATGGTTTTTTTGGGGGGTGGTTTTTTGTTTGTTTTTAGGGCTTGGCACCTGGAAGTTCCCAGGCTAGAGGTCCAATCGGAGCTACAGCTGATGGCCTATCCCACAGCCACAGCACCGCCAGATCCAAGCAGCATCTGCAAGCTACACGGCTCATGACAACACAAGATTCTTAATAATGAGTGAGGCCATTGATACTAGCCAGGTTCGTTACCACTAAGGCACAGTGGGAACTCCCTGTTATTACTTTTTATTTTGAAATAATTATAAGTTCTCAGGAAGTTATAAAGTTGGTACAGAGAGTCCCTGTACTTAAGTTTCCCCCAATAGTGATATCTCATATGACTGTAGTATAGTATCAAAACCAGGAAACTGACATTAGTAAAATATTTTTACTAGACTAGTGACTAGACGACAGAATTTATTCCATTTTTACAATTTTTTACATGCACATGTTTATATCTGTTTGTATCTTTCTATGAAATTTTATCCCATAGAGAAATTTGTGAAACCACCACCACATTCAAAATACAGATCTATTCCACCACCGCTGAAGAACTCCTCTATGCTACCCATCTATGTACACACCACATGCACCCCATCCCTAATTAGCCAACCACTAATTTGTTTTCCAATTCTACAATTTTGTTTCTTGAAGGGTATATAAATGCAACCACACAGTATATAACCATTTGAGATCGTTTTCACTAAAAATTACACTCATGAAATCCATCCAGACTGTTGCATGTATCAATGGTTTGTTCCTTTTACTGCTGAGCAATATACAATGGAATAGATGTTCCTGGGTCTGTTTAGCTATTCAAACATTGAGGAGCATTTGGGTGGTTTCTAGGTTCTGCTATTACAAAGAAAGCTGCTATGAACATTAATCCATATGTTTTTGTGTGAACATAGGTTTTCACTTCCCTGGGGAAATACCCAAAAGAGCAATTTCTAGATCATAAGATATATGCACATCTACTTTATAAGAAAATTGTCATATTGCTTTGCAGAGTAGCTGTACCATTTTCTATTTCTACCAGTAATACTTGAGATATCCAGTTTTCTTTCCCATGCTACCACCAGCATTTGGTATTATCACTATTTTTTTTTTTTTTTAGCTGTTCTAATGGTGTATAGAGATATCTCACTGTGGTCAGACTGTACTTTTATACATTATGTTCCCATTAATACACTACAGCTTTCACGGGAGTTCCCGTCGTGGCGCAGTGGTTAACGAATCCGACTAGGAACCATGAGGTTGCAGGTTCGGTCCCTGCCCTTGCTCAGTGGGTTAATGATCCGCCGTTGCCGTGAGCTGGGGTGTAGGTTGCAGACGCGGCTCGGATCCCGAGTTGCTGTGGCTCTGGCGTAGGCCGGTGGCTACAGCTCCGATTCGACCCCTAGCCTGGGAACCTCCGTATGCCGCAGAAGTGGCCCAAAGAAATAGCAAAAAGACAAAAAAAAAAAAAAAAAAAAAAAACTACAGCTTTCTGCATAGTCCTAGCATTCACCAGTATAGATGCACTTCATATTTATAAGCCTTTACTTCTCTGTCTTCTCCTACCCAAGCTTTTTTCCCTCAGAGACATATAATTTTACCCAAATAGTATCTGTAAAACTGCCCCTAATTTTGTTCTTACCTTTAATAAGATCTCCAAATTTTGTAAGACTAGCTGGAGGCATGGAATTGGCTTGAATTTAGGAATAAGGAAGCAAACTTGAGTGCCTGAAGACTCCATAAAGCATTCAATATTACCGGTATGATTTTATAAATGAAATATTTACAGCTTTTAAGGTAGAAAAGAGAATGCCCTCAGGGACAGTTTCCCTTAGTCAGGCTTGCAGCTGTGGATGCTATGGCCTATCCAAAAAGTGAGGGTCATTATGTTCTGGGAGAAGTTTAGGACTGAGGAATGGAACTGCTTTTATTTGTCGGGATAAAGAGATAATGAGGATATGAGATCCAGCTGTGGTAAAATCAAAGCAGAGACAAAGATTGGATTCTCATGGCTCCTGAGTAGCCCAGGAAATCAATCACCTGCAGTGCTGTCAGAGGGGCCTTTCTGGCTACGGCAACTTCACAGTGGGTTCTTGAGCCCATACCATATGTCTTAAGTGGAAAGGCTTCAGTACAATCTATTTATTTGTTTACACTGTCTTCATAATGTATCACCATGGAATCACTGAGGTTGTGGGACAAGGTTTAATGGTAAAAATAATTTAAAATATGGAAGAGCTACAACCATCTTCCATATCACATATACTTTTATAATGTTAAACACATTGCTCAAAACTCCAGACACATCCACACAGTAACAAATATTGTTTATAAATCTGTGCTAAAATTCCTGAAAGTCTGATTGGGGAAGTGAGCGGTAGGGAGAGTGAGTTCATCAATAGTGGTTTTAAATCAGAGAAATAATCAATTATTATGGTGAATTCCACTACAGGAGAATTAAAGAGACAAAAAGACTATGTCATAAAGATAAGGTGATAGTGGTAGATAGCATTTCAAATTGGACACACTAAAAAGATTTAAAGATTTGAAAAAACGTAACCAAATCAAAATGTCTACCCCCAGAAGAAAAATCTTTAGTCTATGAACTACTATCTGCTTTTCCAAGAATGGAGCTTAAAACTTGGCAACATGGATTCCAATATAGTTTGCTATATAACACACAACATCATCTCGTTTGAAATTTGATACTCAAAATCAGTTAAAACAGATTGCAAACAACCGTATTTTTATAATTATGAGTGTGTGTTGTGTGTTTGTGCGTATGTGTGTATACAGTCATTATTGATCTCACAATCAATCTCAAATCTCAATTTAAACATCACATCTGGCAATTAGGAATTTGATGAAGTCTTATCACCCTTTATCACCCCATCATAAGCAAGCAAGGGAAAATTTCAGAGCTTCAGGAGCATAATGGTAAGAGAAAGAGAAATGCAAGGCGGAGTGTGAGGGTAGGAGGTAGTTTCAAAGAGGCAAGGGAAAATGTGTATTCAAGAAAGGTATGTTCTTTTCTCCAAAGTTATCAAATATACCAATCCCAAGATGATAGACTTCAAAGGCATCATATGATGCCATCATAACAGCAACTGATGTCAGCCATCTTGCTGTTGTTGCAACACCACCAGGCCCAAGACAGTCTCTTTTGAATAGCATATAAAAGGCTTAAAGAGACAGAATTAAAAATTAAACCTCCCATGTGCCTTATCATCATTTTTTTTTTGGTCTTTTTGTCTTTTTGCCATTTCTTGGGCCGCTCCCGCAGCATATGGAGGTTCCCAGGCTAGGGGTCGAATCCGAGCTGTAGCCACCAGCCTACACCAGAGCCACAGCAACACCAGATCCAAGCCACATCTGCAACCTACACCACAGCTCACAGCAATGCCGGCTCCCCAATTCACTGAACAAGGCCAGGGATCGAACCCACAATCTCATGGTTCCTAGTCAGATTCGTTAACCACTGAGCCACGACGGGACTCCCTTGCCTTGTCATCATTTTAATACAAATTCTAAATAGGCACTTTTGGTACATATTCTAAGACATTTGGTTGCAATTACAAAAGGCAATTTGAGAACCAAGATTTTTCCCTAAAAGGAAAACTAAAGTGCAAGTTTTCATTCTGGATTCTGGAGCAAAAAGAAAATCTCCTTCAGTGGCTTGGTTGAATTCTACTATTCATGTGTCTATGGCATCAAAACACTCTTTCCATCATTTTTCTTCAAGTAGTTGAGTTGACTAGAGGTTTGAGGATAAGGAAGAGATCTGTATAGATATTCAAGACCCAAAATTTCACATTGCTCACGATCAGTGAATTTGAGAAATATACAGTATCACCAGGAACATGTCTTACACACATTGCATCATATCTCCTGATAATTCTGAGAACAGAATATCAGGATATCAATTTCAGTTTGTTTAGGGTTTTGTGGAGTGTGCAGAGGGATTCAATGTGATCATGCGCTCAGACATATTGAAGCGAGAATTCATGCTTCCCATTTTGTTATTTTTTCATCATCTGAAGTGAGGAGTTTCTGTATTGACTTAAAAGTTGTTTCACATAATTATCCTAAACCATAAGTGACACTTTAACCTTTAAAATCAAAATGTTGAGAGACAGATACTAGAAACTTGTATTTAAAGATAGGGGTCGATGTGGCACGAAAAGAAATTTTGCAATTAACATAATTTTTCACTCCACTCAGATAAGATCTTAAAAGAACCATAAAACTTTCATGATGATGACTTTATTAGAAAAGAAAAATGGCATTATGGTGATATTTAAAGCATTATCATAGAAGACTACTTTATTACAAATATACATACCCCTTTAGGCATTGTTCTTTTAGTTGTCCTAGGCTATTGCTCAACCGAACTAATAAGTCTGAACTGTTTTCTAATTCCTGTGTAAAGATGAAGGTATTGGAAACTTATCATGCATACTAAAGAAGAAATACATGCACTGGGGAAAATGCACCTGTGCATTGCTATTCTCTGTCTGACTCTCTAACTGCCACCATTAATATTTTTTGTGTTTCTCACAGCTGTCAGAACGTGCTGGCTTCTGCTTTATTCTCAGAGCCTAAACACATCTTTTCAGGTTACATGGTTTGCATGCTAATGTTCGACCAAGGCATAATATTCTCTCTAATTTTGATCTTATCAAAAGCAAGACAAGGATTTTAAATGCTACAACCATTCATACTAATTAGAAAAACTATTTAACAGCCAGCCTTAGCTTTCTCAAAGACTAAGGCATAAATAAAAAATAGGCCTCACAATCAAAATGATAGCAATAGCATAGAAACTTTTTAGAGGTTCACATTTATTCATTTTGGGTTTTAAATCCAATTGGGTACTATTTTCAATTATAATCAGAAATCAGAGTATACACTGTTACATAAGGTATGATTATAGGGGTTTCAAGCCAATGCAACCTTAGAGATCATTTAGCACAACTGCCTAATTTCATGAATGAGGAAGCTTAGACGATAAAGTCTATCCAGAGTCACACTGTGAATTAATGGCAGAGTCAGGACTTAAAACCATGCTTTTCTGTCTCCCCGCACACAATATGTTAAAATCTAACTGCAGAAAAATGTAAATTATTTCAAAAATTAGAACTCTTAAAAGTTATTTTTAATTGCATGATTCCCTACAGAATCTCTGTGGAAGTCACAATGATCAAATTCTCTTCCTTATAAGATTTTTATTCATGCTTTTTTATCAGAAGTTTGATAGCACATCACCTCTGCCAGATCTCACAGTAAGAGAATCCATTACCCTATCAGAAGACCTGTAACCCAGCAACATGCCACTTACCAAAATGTCACACTACCCAGGACATACGACATTGTAAGAATACAACATTGTGAGAATACAGCATTGTCACTGCTATGGCTTGTGGGTACAGCTTTTGGTGCGGGTTCAATCCCTGGCCTGGGAACTTCTACATGTTGCGGGCACAGCTAAAAAAAATGTTTTAAATGTCACTTTATCTGATATGGCCTTTTGCTACATTCTTTAGAATAATGATACTATCCATACTTACAGAGGAATGGCTTTCTACACCAAATGCTCCTCAGGAGATATAACCTTATTCAAACAAATACACATAATGTTAATTAGTACACCATTATTTAAATTTTGCGGCCCACTTGGAGGCTTACAGCCTGCCCATAGGCTATCTAGTTAAAGTACACCATTGGATTTCCAAGCATATAGACTTCCATGATCTTGAAACACAAATTATGTAAGAATCAAAACTGAAGGATATGCTGAATTTGCTTGCTGCTTTAATCATGTAAAAGGGTCTACATGTAAAATAGAAGGAAACATATGAGGCAAAAAATTCTAAAGAATGTTTAAATTAGTGATTTTATAAGTAGAATATGCTAAGTCAATTCTTTATAAGACTGATAACGGCTTGTGAATTTTCTTCAGTATATAAGAAAAATGTATAACTATTGTTAACTAGAAATTTTTTGCAGCTATGAAGACAAATAGGGTGAGCCTTTTATATTCAAGAGGTTATTAATTTCTCATATCTTTTGTTAATTGGAAATTCAAAAGGGTCAGTAGAACATTGCCAAACTGGCAGTAGTAAAAAATGTGCCCTATGTTAGTTAATTCGCACATAACACGATTTCTGAGGATATGTCAAGAATTCATTACACTGAACTACTTAGAGTTACATACAAAAAAAAATACAATGGAGTAGAGGAAAAGAAAACTGAGAAAAAAGAAAAGAGGAAGGAGTTAAGAAGAAGTAAAATACCCACTGGGCCATGATACACTTAAAAGATGTGAAAAATCAATAAATTTTGTGTTTGCCTTTTGGACTGATCCCTGTGGGGCATGAAAAGAAGTACAATTTTTCACTTAAATTTTAAAAGAAACTTGGGGAAACAGAAGCAGTATAATTTTCCTGTTCTAAAACTAAATTGTATTCTCAGATATCAAGCTTCTGAGAAGCAGAATAAAAATACTTATTAAGCTTTTTGCATGACACATTTACTCATATAATCCCTGTTTTTTATAGTCAATACACAAGGAAAATCAACAGTCTCCTCTCTGTTTCACCCTGGAAATAGGGCAATGAGTAGATATTTTTAATTGCAAGGGAGCCATGGCCTATAAATTCAAAGTGCTCTTGTACATTAATCTCTTCCTTCTCAATCATCAAATTAATCTTGTAAAGAATCTCAGAGATACAGAAAATGTTAAATGACTTAATTACTATACTATGTAAGTGTCTAGTATTACACCCTGAACACAACAACAGATGGGAAAAGGCTTCTGGCCCCAGATCTATCATATACTTGGGGAACAATCGTCAGATAAACATAAGCCTGTTTGCAAGGCAGAGTAGTAGAGAATAACATACCCTTTGAATGAAATAGTCATTGAAGCATATGGTATTTCCTTTAAGTGATCTAGAAATCAATTAGTTTCAATCCATTTCATTGTAGTGGCTACTAAAATGAGTACAAAATACTCAACGAGACTGCTTTAGCTTATAGGAATGTGTCCTCCCTCAAAAAAATTTGACTCGGAGAAACTGAAGATTCTATAAGTAAAGATTTACAAGAATGTTTTCCCACATAATGAAGACAGTTGTATTTTGCAGTGCTATTCATGTATTCCTAGGCACATACTGATGGTTCTGCTCTATAGCACCCACATCCTCGTGGCGAGCAATGAAGTGTGTTTCTGTTATGACTGTCACTGTTGTTTTGACTGTCTTTAACCTGCTTGGCAACTTGAGAATCCTTTTGTCAGGATCGGCACCCATAAAGTGGTCACAGGATGGCCTTTGTTGATAAACTGTTCTCACTTCACTGACAGATATTTTCTGATGTCTTGAATATAGTTACAGTGATCCCACAGTGACAACTAACACTGGAAAAATTCTACAGTCCAAGTTTAACTACAAGATATAGAAAACCCAGAAGACCTAGGTGAATCGAACTGACCAGTCATAGGGCACAAATGCAAACTTCTTTTCAAGAACATTTGAGAGTACCTAATTGTGTTCACTGCTGCCAACATTAAGTATTATGCTATTTTAAGATCTTGTAAATTGGATTAATTAAAAATAGTATCTTGTGACAATTTAGCTTTTTTCTTTAATATTTTCATATCTTAATTTGTCATGTTTATTTTTCACTTATTCACCTTCCTCTTCTGTTTTTCTATTGAGGATATTGTCTTTTTTTATGGAATTGGAAGAGCACTTTATGTACAGAATATGAATTCTAAAGTTGAGAATATATTCAGGGATAAATGATCAATATTTCTTTGATCCAAAATACCTGCAGCAGGATGGAGAAAATGTTATTCACTGAAATTCCAGAGGAGTTAGTAGGAGAGCAGTATACCTCTCTGCAATCTGTACTTGAAGAAATGGTTGCTTTGGAACTTGGATTTTTGGAAGTTTGAGGCATAGACTAGGCATGAGAAAAATCATGGAAAACTGTGAGTGTGTGATGTGATTGGAAGCAATCTAAATGTCCAGCAATATAAGATTGGTTAACTGAACTGTAATATAATCCACAGAATGAGATGCTATACAATTGTGGTAGGCAGCTTCTAAAATAGTCCCTAAGGATACCTCGCCCCTTGTATCATACTTTATATCATCCTCACCCCTTGAGTGTTTGCTGGACCTAGTGACTTGCTTCTAACCAAGAGAAAATAGCAAAAATAATGGGATGTTAGCTCTGAGACTAGGATACAAAAATACTCTGGCCTCCATCTTGGTTATTCTCTCATTCCTCTGAGAGAAGTCAGCTGCCATGAGCTGCTCTATGGAGAAGCGCACATGGCCAGTAACTAAGGGTGGCCTCCAGCCACCAAGTGAGAAACTGAGGTCTCAGATCAATGACCCGCAATGAATGCAATCCCACCAACAAGAATGTGTGTGAGCTTGCAAGCATATCCTGCCCCAGTTGAGCCTTGTGATTTCTGTAGGCCCAACCCACATAAATACTTGTTGCTTGAAATGAAGTTTGGGGGATATTTGGCTATGCAGCAATAATTAATGTAGCAGCCATTAAAAATGATGATGTGTGGTGTCAGGAGGATGTGTGGATATGGGTGTGTGTATTCGTAGTCTGTCCTGCTGCAACACATGCAAAGCTAAGATCCTAAAGACCTCACGAAAGTTCACTTTCACTATCCTCTCTAGTACTTTTAATTTTCCATATCTTATGCATTACCACTTTTCAGACATTGCATAATCTCCTAGACCGTGGGAAGCTCCAATGAATACACACTTATTTGCTGTAGTCACTGAACTATGATATTCTTTTTTAATTCTGCCCTATACATCCTTGCAACTCTCCTTACTACTTTTTCTGCCTTTTCTGTTGGTCCCTCCTAACACTCATTAAAGTTAAGGGGCATTGGAAACACTAGAACTCTATCCACCAGTCCCCTAACACACCTACAGCACAAAGATAATTCACATCCTTAAAGAAAGCTTTGAAATCCCTTCTGAATTATCCTCCCCAAAATCAATTATGGTAAAAAGGACTTTAATATTGAGTAATGTTATTCTGGTATTTAAAACATTAATAACAAGAGTTCCCATTGTGGCACAGCAGAAATGAACACAACTAGTATCCACAAGGACTCGGGTTCAATCCCCGGCCTCACTCTGTGGGCTAAGGATCTGGCGTTGCCCTGAGCTGTGGTGTAGGTTGCAGATGAGGCTCGGATCCTGTGTTACTGTGGCTGTGGTGTAGGCTGGCAATTCAACCCCTAGCCTGGGAACTTCCAGAGTTTGGCCCTAAAAAGAAAAAAAAATTAATAACAGTAGCGTAAGTGATAACTCTCAGCTCTTTATATTTATAAAACCCCATTCTGCTAGCAAGCCATCTAGGACAATGGTTTTCATTGTGTTGATTTGAAAGCATATATGAAACAACAGAGCTAAACCACTATTTTTCACAAAATCTATAGTGCATCAGATGCCAAAGATGTTTCACATAAGATCAAAAAAAAAATTAACTCCTCAAAAGCATTCCTGGGCAAGAAAAAAATTCTCTTCCAGGGAAATTAGATCACTTTAGCATCTGCTTCTCATATTCTATTTCTCATTATCTTGGCTATTTCCCCACTTGCTAGGCTCATCCTGCAACCACAGCTCTAGCTTCACTATTCAGTTCTCACGTCTTCTAATGACTCCTATTTTCAACCTGACTGTCCCCATGACCCTATCCATTGGCTCCCAGCTTCAACCTGATGCCCCCTGTTGCTTTCTGGTTCTAAACATGTGTCAACAACCATTTCTGGGTAATAAGGGTATCACACTGGACATGTAGAAAGCTGTCTAACTAATAGACATCTAGGAATAATAGGCATAATCATATTAAGGTGCTGTTAAGGAAAAAAACGATTCTGACACTTGTTAATTGGTAAGGAAGAGTTTAATCAGAGCTATGGTGATAGGTGGCAAGGCTGTCACAATAGAGATGAGAGATCCAGCTCCACCCGAGTACAACAAAGACAGCTGAGGATTTGCAACCAAGGAACAGATTAGGGGGGCAAGAGATGGTGGATAGAAAACTACAAAGAGGAGACTTCAGTGGTAGGAGGATTTTTACTAAGCCAATTTAACAGAATTCTTGCTGATGGAAGATCAGAATAATGAAATATTGAGGAATTTGATTAGAAATTAAGGATGAGCAGTTATCAAGGCTAGGAGACTCTCTCTTAAGTGATTTAGCAGGATACTTGCTAAAACTGAACCTGGCAGGCCAAAGACAGGACCCAAGGCCAAGGCCTAATCAAAAAGGAGGAGCAGGAGTTCCCATCGTGGCGCAGTGGTTAACGAATCCGACTAGGAACCATGAGGTTGCGGGTTCAGTCCCTGCCCTTGCTCAGTGGGTTAAGGATCCGGCGTTGCCATGAGCTGTGGTGTAGGTTGCAGACGCAGCTCGGATCCTGTGTTGCTGTGGCTCTGGCGTAGGCCTGTGGCTACAGCTCCGATTCGACCCCTAGCCTGGGAACCTCCATATGCCAAGGGAGCGGCCCAAGAAATAGCAAAAAGACAAAAAAAAGAAAAAAAAGGAGGAGCAGGTGTACAGTTTGGTCAGAGACTTTGTCAGCCCAAATTAGCATTTGTAAACAAAAGAAGGAAAGGTGAGGTTAACAGGCATTTAATGGCTATCTGATTGTGACTGTGGCATCATCATTATGTGGTATTTTTATATTATCTTACTTAATCTTAAGGAAGGCATCACTACCTTCACATTACAGATGAAGAAAGTGAGGCTTAGAAAAATTAAATCATAGATCCTGGGATAAGAAGACCTGGATTAGATGATTAGCTTTTTCCTGTAAGCTTTCATCATTTCCATCCACCTCAAACCTCTCAGGTTAAGTCACTTAACCTCTCTCAGTCTCACCTGATGTGCAAAATGAAGACAATATACTTTCCTCTCTGGTCTTTTATCATTATTATCTATGTGGAAAGGACTACAGAATCTGTCTCTCTTAAATTTTATCTGTAGATTCATATCTCCAAATACCTATTAGATGGATATTCCTGAAAATAAATGTCCCAAATTGAATTCTTACTTCAAAATAAAATTGAATTCTTACTTCAAAATACCTGCTCCGTTTCCTAATTTCTTGATCTCATTTTATGACAGCTATATCATTTTCTAATCTAGAAACAGATTTATACTCAACTCCAGGCACTCAGAGTTACCCAAATACACACACTTCCATAAGCAGATAACTAATCCTAAGAGAAATGATTCCCAAAGCCACCTTCTCAAGTATGTCTTTATGGTCACTTTGTTAATGCTCTCATCATGTCCCCTTGGCTGCAAATGACAGTCTCTGGTGACCTCCTTAGCAGTAATCGCTATCTGTCCCAGTCAGTCCTCTTAATAATCATTACTGTCATACCTATTAAAACTGAATCTGATCATGTCATTGTGCTGCTTAAAAACTCTGCTAACCCTTCACTACCTACCAGTGTAACCCAAAGCCCTAGCTAAGGGTGATCAGCTAGCTAAGCATTCTAGGCCCTTCTCAATCAGCCTCAACTTCTTGGCAAGCACCACCTCTAACTGCCCCTCCCCATGAGCATCCATTCAGGAAAATCTTTTTCAGTGTTACCGCTCTGAATTATCCATCCTCTAATTTAGCACCTGGTAAAATGCCTTCAGGATCCAGGCCAAATGTTATCTTCCTCCTTGAATTCCTCTGGCATCATCTTCTCATCCTCAAAACATCCACAGCACTTTTGTCCTTACCTCTAGCAAAGCTCTTTATCACAAAGCAAGTTAATTTCCCATACATCTATTTCTCCCATCACTAGTAGCTTCCTTAATGCAAATGCTATGATTGAATCACACTTATGTCTCCTGAGCCTTACTTAATCTAGAATATCACTACTCCTTCAATATATGTCTTAAGCCACAAAATTATGGAAAATAAAATAGCTCTCTTGCCCATCATTTAAAATCAGGAAAAACAGACAAATACAGTTCAATGTGCAATGTTAAGTCAAACTCAGCAAGGTTCCCATTCATTTAAAATTAAGGAAAAACAGGATCCAAAAAAAGCCTTGTCCCCTAGGATTAAAACACATTATTATATAATTATAGACCACATTTTAAAAATTAAAGTGTGCTGCTTCTTTGGGATTTGATTTCTTTCATTCCATTTACTATTTTTATAGCATGTATGATAAGCCTCTTAAAGTCATTTCCTAAGTAGTTACTAGAATAAAAGAAATTTAAATTACATACTTCAAAGTTTTTCCTTAGGAATATTAAATCATCACTTCCAGTGACTGCCCAATATACATTCTGGGCTGCTATGATTCTTAGTTAAAAATTAAATTCTGTCAGAGAAAAACTTTAAAATTCCTCTGTAATAAAGTAATTGCAACTTATAGATACATAAGCTCATTATTTGCAGTATTCCTCTTTGTTTTTGTTATCAAAAAGTTACAAAAATTATAAGTTGTTTAAATTTCCACAACAGAATTGCTTTAATTACTACACAATCTGCCTTGTAAATAGTAAATTTTAATTATTAAACAATGTACCTTAAATTATTATAAAATTTAAATAATTGTTACACAATCTGTCACTAAATTGTATGATCTTTATGATTCACACTGACCCATCCAGAATTACTCTGAACTAGAATGTAAACCTGTGCTGATATTTAGAATGTTTTCTGAGCACTGTCTTTCAATAAGACAGAACCATTGGATGTTATATTCATTGTTCTTTGCTGTAGAACTTAATGTATCTACATATCTTCTTGTCTCTAAACTACACTTACCAACTATATTATATTATAAAGAGTATTTAATTTACACACTTTCCAAAAAAAAAATGAAATGCAATTTTCTCTAGGTAATTTTCCCAGCACTGTTCCTCTGGATGATGTGGCCTGGTCAATTTCATTTCTGTTAAAAGGACAAATAGAGGAGTTCCCATTGTGGCTCAGTGGTTAAAAACCTGACTAGTGTCCTTGAAGATGTGGGTTCAATCCCTGGCCTCGTTCAGTGGGATAAGGATTCAGCATTGCCACAAGCTTCACTGTAGGTTGCAGATGCAGTTCAGACTGGGCATTGCTGTGGATGTAGTTCAGGCCTGCAACTGAAGAACCCATTCAACCCCAGGAACTCCCATATGCCACAGGTGTGGCCGTAAAAAGAAAAAAAAAAGAGGGGGGGAGTAAAAATTTTATCTACCTTTCAAATACAATTTATTTTGTCAGACTGCTGGTTGCCTCCTCAATATTCATTCTCTCTCTCTCTTCTCCATTAATAGGATTCCAGATTGGGATGGTCATGAGTCATAAAATACCATGCCAATGCCATGGAAATGGTATTTGTTGTTGAGCTTTCTGGAGAAGTTCCAGAAAAAGGAAATCTAACTCAGCTAACACAATCACTTCTGTTCCTTCTTCCTTCATTAGACCTTGAGAAAAAAGCCAAAAAGAATTACAGACATCTTAGCTCTGACACTCAGAGCCACCAAGCCAATGCCAGCAACCAGGTTTCTCATAGAAAAAGAAAAAACAAGACTGTTTTGTTTAAGCCACTATTATTTGAGTTTCCTGTTTCATGGAGCTGAACTGAATCCCCACTAAAGCAGTACTAATACAGTTGTTCCAGTTACCAGAATCGCAGTGTATACCTATCTGCACAGAAAATGGTACTGCTTTTCACACATGGACTTTGTTAAATTTTAAATTTCAGCACCTACTAAAAATCATTAGACAAATCCAATTTTGTCTAAATGAAAACCTTTTGAGAAAGTAGGTCCTAAGAGAGGAGCACAGTATACAGTAAAGAAGCAAGACAATGAAAGAAAGAAAGGTCAGCATCCTCACAGACAGATTGCTTCACAATAGAGCACTGGAAAAGAATTAGGCAGAGTTCAACAGAGCTGCTTCTGAAAATAATGGCTATGTTTAAAAAAAAAATTTTTTTTAAAAAGGAAGGAAAAGACTATGAACACCAAAGCCTTTCAAATGTACAGAATGTTACAAAAATAATGATTTAGTGATTTACTCTATATATCTTTTCTTTACATTGTGGCTTCATTATTTTGTTTGAAGTCCCTGGAACATCAGACATACTCATAAATACCAAGTCATATATAAAAGACTTCGAATTCATTTTCTTTCATTGAATATTTTAAATTATGACTCTATACCAGACACCAACTATTCTAGGCCCAAAGATGTGGCTGTAAAGAAGACAAAGCTTTTGTTGCTAAGGAATTTACAGTTTGAAGTGGGGGAGGGGAGACAGATGTAAACAAGTTAGACAGTGGTAAGTGCTAAAGAGAAAAAGAAAAAGGGAAGAGGCATGAGATGTCAGGAGTAGGTATGATTTTAGATGGGATAGTGAGGAAGCCTCACTGAGATGACATTTAGCAAAGATCTAAAAGTAAGGAGACAACTTATCTTGATACCTAGGGAAAGAATATTCCAGACCATGGGGGATGGGGGAATAAGCAAATGGAAATGTTGGGAGGCCGGGGTGCTTATTTCAAGTGCTTGGAGTATAGTTGGAAGCTGGTGGGGCTAGAGAGGAGTAAGCACTAATTTCAGAACAATGTGACAGTGTCATATCTCAGGCACTGCCTCCGTTTGCTCAACATTCATTCATAACATAAAAAACCTACATTTGAGCCTTATAGTTTGCAGTGATATTGGGGGGAGGGGTTCTTATATGGAACATTTTAGAAAACAATAACAACAACAGAATGCTTGATATATCACAAGAAAATTTGCTTTTAAATAACTGGTCAGAGGGAGCAATATTTTCATATTGTCACCAATTTTTAAAAGGGGATAGCACTCAAATATTTCTTGTGCTTTTTAAATCTCAGGTTTTCAAAAACGTGCTGCACATATTAAGTACTGGTTTCAACCTTTATAAGATTTTTATCCTGTAATACAAGTAATTTTCTGAAAGAGTATTGCTTGTGTGAAGAAAATTAAGCGCCTGTCTCAATTTAGGAGTATGTCTGAAAGAGTATCTCTTAAAAGGGTTATATTCTTAGGGGTCACAAATAGTAGATTGAGGTTTGTAATGTGTATCAAAATGGAAATTTTATTTTGATAGATTTTTATATCATTCCAATTGCCCCACTGAAATGTAGATATAAGAATACTAAAATCTGCTGCATTAAAATTTTAAACTCGTTGCTCTAAAATGAATGTATCTTGACTGCCTATGTGCTTGGGGTGAGTCATTTATCCTCTTATTCTCCCACAGAGAATTTGATTGCAATTCAAACTATCCAGCTGGAGAAATCGGCTACCTTTGGAAAAGTTGATGTCAAAGAAGGATTTGTAAAGACCCCTCTACCCTCCTTGGGAGTTTGAATATGGCCTGAGGTGGCCATCTTCACTGCTAAGGAAGCCAGAACAGGTACCCCGCCTCATTTCCTCCAGGTACTTCTTCCTTGTGTGAATTCACCATTCTAGGAGATGAAAGAAAGAGTTTAGCATGTTCATGCTTGTTTTCAAAGACTTATGCTTTATTTTGTCTCATCTTTCTCTCAACATTCATATCAATTAACACACATCCACTTAGATTTTAGAACTAAAAGAGTTTAGATGTTTAGATTTTAGAACTAACTAGAGTTAGTATTAAAACCACTCAATTCAATCTATATTACAAGTCCACTAGCTGTAGAATTCTAAATAAATCAATAATGACAATTGTCTCTTCTGCAGATGTTTTGTCCTAAAAAATAATCACAGTATCCTCTTGTATAGTACTTGTAATAGCAGGTAGCGTTTTGAATACTCTACAACATTACTTCATTTGAGCCTTTAACCAACTCTAAGAAATAAGCACCTTATCACCTACAGACAAGGAAACTAAGCAGCATGGAACTAGGTATCTTGTCCCACACCACACAACTGTTAAGTAGTAGAAGCAGGATTCAGACCTGGTGGTGTGGGATCCAAACACTGAGCTTTAACCACGATGTTATGCTGTTTAGCCTAAGTTCTTGGTGCTATATATTCTCCAAGTGAATTAGGTCTACAAAATGTGAATCTGTTATTCTACAGATATGAGATTGTGCAAAGTAAGGCACTGCCAGAGGAGAGTTAGCCAAGGTAGTTACCCAAAGATAGGAAATGAAAGCATACATCCATGGAAACATGCCTAATGTTACAAACATATAAGCAATAAATAAGTCAAGTGTGTAGAAAGAAATACCAAATGAGTTTAGAAGAAAAACTCCTACATCTAGATTATTAGCAAATGGTTCGAAATGAGAGCAGGATTTGAGGTGTCATTGAAAAAAAAAAAAAAAAAAAAGAGGAATAGGATTTGAGAAAGAGAAGGCATAGAAGGGAATGCCAGCTGGAGCCCAAAGCATAGAGGAGAAAAACAAAGGACTCTTAACAGAACAGTAAATATACCAAATGTAGGATAACTGGATTTACCAAGACCAACTGATGGTCTACAGATTCATTCATTTATTTATGTCATGCTCTTTGAACATCTTGGAAAAAAATAAAATTCATTTAAATAAATACAGTTTTCTGATCTGAGAGTAAAATAAGAATAATTTAAAAAATTTTTTAAATAAGCATGTCAGTTAAGCCCATTGCTATTATTTTTGCTAATGGATTTTCCTTTTAATCAACTCTATCTTTCAAAAATCAGAGAAACTGCTAGCTCTCCTACAATCTTGGAACCCTTGGCTTCCAGATCATTCAATTACAGAATCACAAAATTGGAGTCAGACCTGTGATCTAATCCATTCCTAACACTTACTTGCTCAGAGGAGTTACTTAAACTCTCCAAGTTCCAGTTTTCTTCTCTGTACTATGGAAGAATAAATAGTACCTCTCTCATTTGGTATGCTGGGAAAATTAAAATGAGATAATATCCATAGTTTGTTGAGTATTAGTACTAGGGCTTGGCCGCTGTAAGCTCTCAATAAGCATATTTCTCTCACTCCCCAGTTTCCCTTCCCTCCACATACACACATGCACTAGAATTTTAAGGGAAGTCTTAAGATCATCTAGTACAACCTTTTTGATTTTTTTTTTTTGTTTTTACGGTCACACTTGGAGCATATGGAAGTTCCCAGACTAGGGACTGAATTGGAGCTGTAGCTGAGGCCTATGTCACAACCACAGTAACATCAGATCCTTAACCTACTGAGCAAGTCCAAGGGTTGAACCCACATCCTCAGAGACACTATGTTGGGTTCTTAACCTGTTAAGCCACAATGGGAACTCCCCCTTCTTGATTTAGAAGTGAAAAAAACAAATGCTAATAATGTGAAATCATATATCACAAAACCCAAAGATAAATTAATTCCTTCTCTTTAACTTTTCACTTGGTGAGAGGGGAGATCTGTCTTTCCATTGACTGTGAGCACATTTGAAGCCACCGCTAGGGAAGGCACCTCTGCTCTATGGTTGAGCTCACCGAGAAGCACTCTGCCTGTTCCACCTATACTAGAGCTTACCACTCACTTCCCACTCCCTGACCTCAGTTTGTTTCAGGCACTCTCCTCCACCTGGAACCTTCACAATCACTCCCTAAATGATCCAGTGCTGCTCCAGCTAGCCCTCTAACTTGGCATGAGTTTGTTCCAGGGCATTCCTTAAATTTAATGTACAAAGTAATAATGAAATAAAGAATATAGGCAATATTCCAGGTAATATTGACAAAGAAATCTATCCCAAATTAAAAAAAAAAAAAAAAAGAGTTCCCATAGTGGCTCAGTGGTTAACAAATCCAACTAGGAACCATGAGGTTGTGGGTTCAATCCCTGGCCTTGTTTAGCGGGTTAAGGATCCAGTGTTGCCATGAGCTGTGGTGTAGGTCACACATATGGCTCGGATCCCACGTTGCTGTGGCTCTGGTGTAGGCTGGTGGCTAAAGCTCCAATTAGACCCCTAGCCTGGAAACCTCCATATGCCATGGGAGCTGCCCTAGAAAAGGCAAAAAAAAAAGACAAAAAAAAAGGCTCAAATACACTGAATGTTATCTCAGCTACTAAACTCATTCTGACAATGTGGACATAACATTATAGCTTCATGGACCCTTCAAAAATATGCATACCTATAGGTAGCCCAAGAGGAAACTATGCCTTCTGCACCATTCTTCTTATTTCTTAACCCTCTCAGACACCAAATGGTCTTTAACTCTCTGTGATGAATATCCATACTTGGAAAAATGCTCTATTAGTTCTTTGCACCTTAATACAAAATTAAATACCTATGCTACCTTATCTGTGAATATTTACATTTGAGGTCTAGCTGCCAGTTGTGGAAAAAAAACCTTTATCATATGTTAGGACTTGAAGCATCATCAGCTGAGTGAATGGGAGATAAGAAAATAATTGGTTAGTCCCCTAAAACCACAGAGCCTCTCCACTTATTCTGTTCTGCTAAAGAACAGCTTTAGGGAAGGGAAAGTATAAAATGCCTTGAAGATTACATCTTAAACATATGCTTTCCTATGTTACTTTCTATCTATAAAGTTAAAAATATGTCTAAAAAAGGATGTATCTAATGTTAAAGTAAAAATATTGCTGGAGGCCAATTCCATTCCATTTATGTTGTTGACTAAGCAAAATAGAACTAATTGAGCTCATTAATCAGGTAAGTGTAATTCAAGTTTTCTTACTTGTTTATCCCTTGACTCCCGTTCCAGTCTTTTCCCTTACCCATACTTTACCAAGCCCTTCTCCGCCATGCTCATTCCCTGTTCTCCACCCCAGTCTAGCCTTGCTTCTTTCCCATCCAAGTAAATCTCAGTTCTTCTTGACTCACCTGATCACTGGGGTAACAAATCCTATCTATTCAGATTGGGTACACAGTTATTGTCATATGCAGATCAGTCTGCAATGTGATTAACATTCTGTGTCCCTAGGTTGGGCCCAGACAAAAGTGACGCAAAGCACATGCTGGAGGAACTCAGTGCCTCCAACATTATTTTCTCCACTTTCACATTGTCTACAAAAAAAGGTCCTATAAGACCTTCACATTCGTATTTTTCTCAATTCCCACCATTTCTCAAAGCTTCCTCTCCCTTTTATACCCCACTCAACTCATACATCTGGAACCCAAGTGCTTGGCACATGACCATCTATCAGATAGTATTGTCACTGAACATGGATAAAACTATACATTTACACTTAAAATGTAAATGTAAATGAACTTCCTGTTCATGGGTTATAACATCCATGCAGAAATGAGAAGAGGGAATTTACCACAAAATATCACTAAATCACCAGTCTGGAGCATTTTTTCCTTTTAATGATTTTTACTTTTTTCCATTATAACTGGTTTAAAGTGTTCTGTCAATTTTCTACTGTACTTCAAGGTGACCCAGTCATACATACATACATACATACATACATACATACATACATACATTCTTTTTTCTCATACTATCATGCTCCATCACAAGTGACTAGACATAGTTCCTAGTGCTACACAGCAGGATCTCTTTGCTTATCCGTTCCAAAGGCAATAGTTTGCATCTATTAACCCCAAATTCCCAGTCCATCCCACTCCCTTTCCCTTCCACTCCCCCTCAGCAACCACAAGTCTGTTCTCCATGTCCATTATTTTCCTTTCTGTTGAAAGGTTCATTTGTGCCATATATGAGATTCCAGATATGTGATATCACATGATATTTGTCTTTCTCTTTCTGACTTACTTCACTCAGTATGAGAGTCTCTAGTTCCATCCACATTGTTGCAAATGGCATTATTTTGTTCTTTTTTATGGCTGAGTAGTATTCCATTGTGTATGTATACCACATCTTCTTAATCCAGTCATCTGTCAATGGACATTTAGGTTGTTTTCATGTCTTGGCTATTGAGAACAGTGCTGCGATGAACATATGGTGCATCTTTTTCAAGGAAAGTTTTGTCTGGATATATGCCCAAGAATGGGATTGCTGAGTCATATAGCAGTTCTATACATCGTTTTCTAAGTTACCTCCATACTGTTTTCCACAGTGGTTGTACCAATTTACATTCCCACTAACAGTGTAGGAGGGTTCCCTTTTCTCCACACTCTCTCCAGCATTTGCTATTTGTGGACTTGTTAATGATGCCCATTCTGACTGCTGGGAGGTGGTACCTCATGGCAGTTTTGATTTGCATTTCTCTAATAATCAGGGATGCTGAGCATTTTTTCATGTGCTTGTGGGCCACCTGTATATCTTCTTTGGAGAAATGTCTATTCTGGTCTTTTGCCCATTTTTCCATTGGGTTGTTGGCTTTTTTGCTGTTGAGTTGTCTAAGTTGTTTGCATATTTTAAAGACTAAGCGTTTGTCAGTTGTATCATTTGAAACTATTTTCTCCCATTCTGTAAGTTGTCTTTTTTTTTTTTGATGGTTTCCTTTGCTGTGCAAAAGCTCATCAGTTTGATTAGTTTATTAGTCAGTTTATTTTTGCTTTTATTTCTATTGCCTTGGGAGACTGACCTGAGAAAACATTTGTAAGGTTGATGTCAGAGAATGTTTTGCCTGTGTTCTCTTCCAGGAGTTTGAGGATGTCTTGTCTTATGTTTAGGTCTTTAAGCCATGTTGAGTTATTTTTGTGAGAGTGTGTTCTGGTTTCATTGATTGACATGCAGCTGTCCCTGCCCAGTTTTCCCAGCACCATTTGCTGAAAAGACTGTCTTTTTCCCATTTCATATTCTTGCCTCCTTTGTCAAAGATTAATTGAGTATAGGTGTCTGGGTTGATTTCTGGGTTCTCAATTCTGTTCCATTGGTCCGTATGTCTGTTTTGGTACCAGTGCCACCCTGCCTTGATGACTGTGGCTTTGTAATATTGCCTGAAGTCTGGGGGAGTTATGCCACCTGCTTGGTTTTTGTTCCTCTGGATTGCTTTGGCAATTCTGGGTCTTTTGTGCTTCCATGTAAATGTTTGGATTGTTTGTTGTAGTTCTGTGAAAAATGTCATGGGTAATTTGATAGGGATTGCATTGAATCTGAGATTGCTTTGGGTTGTATGGCCATTTTTAGGATATTAATTCTTCCAACCAAGGAGCATGGAATATCTTTCCATTTCTTTGAATCCTCTTTAATTTCCTTGATTAATATTTTATAGGTTCTCAGCAAATAAGTCTTTTACCTCCTTGGTCAGGTTTATTCCCATATATTTGATTTTTGGGGGTGCAATTTTAAAATGTATTGTATTTTTGTATTCCTTTTTTAATATTTCACTGTTAGAATACAGAAATGCAACTGATTTCTGAATGTTAATCTTATATCCCAGTCTGAAGCATTTGAATGCATAATTTGTTCGTAGGCAAAAACTTGTTAGCAATCTAAGTTCATTTAGTTTTGTTAGTTGTTCCTTTAAATTAAAAAGTTAGGGATAATTATATTTTGATAACCCCTAAGCCATTTCTGATAGACTAAGCCTAGTACACATCTGAAAATGACACTTGTATAATAACTGCTTAAGAGACAAAACTGGAGATTAAAACTATAAGCTTGCATTTTAATGTTCAAATACGTAAAAGTAAGCAAAATATTAATGCATATATCCTTTGCTACACAGAAATCTCTGCTGTAGATTTTTGGAGATTACAGAATTAAAACCCAAGGAAAGGCCTTGATAGCCAAAAAAGTCAAGTGAATGTAAAATAGATTTGAGTGTTGCTCTATTTTGCTCAGTTGTCATCTGTTAAGGGAAACCTATTCCTCATTTGGTTATATGCCTTTTAAAAATAAAGCTGGTTGGAAAATGAAATTTAATACTTGAAATATTAATGGCTACATGAGTAAAGATGACACAAGTCAGTGAGTATGTCAACCATCATGTTTTAAATTCCAACTATGTGAAAAATGTCCTATAAAAATAATGGTTCTTTTCTTTCTAAACAAGTGTGGTGTCATGGCTCACTGTCAATGAGAAGCTGTCTTCAGTCACACTCCCAGTAACAGTAGCACCTACTCACTCTCTCTTGGAATGTTGGTATGTCAGTGAGATCAGAAGCCACAATGAGAGATGAGTCTAACTGAGGATTCTGGGTATGAAGCTGACCTGATCAAACAATGGCTTTGTCACTATCCTTCTATGGCCAACTAAGCCTGCTGAGTTCAGCTAAAGACAGACAATAGCTCTTTATACTCATCCAATTTTATTCTGGCACAACATTCTGCAAGACATCTGATCAAAGATTCCTAAATATCTTTTAAAATAAAAGCTTACCATCTTGCTTTTGCATACATAAAACACAAACCAAATCATTCCCACTGTCTCATCCTATTACCTAACTACCTCTTCTACATCTTCCACCTCAGAGAAGGCTGCCCAAAGCTTCTCACACAACCAGCCCACATCACTGGCCCAACCCAGGCTGAGCTTAGAAAACACACTCATCCTTATTTCTTCCAAAGCCAATCAGAAGATCTCTTTTTATCATCAACACAGCTCTTAAGAATCTACCATTCAACTTACTATTGAACTTAGAAAATGAATGGCATGCCTTTGTCTTCTCTCTAAACCATGATCACACAAAAATGATAGGAATTTTTAAAAGATATAACAAACACAAGGACAAAGACAGGTAGAGGTGAGGCAGAAGATTGAAAATAGGGAAAGCGATTAGAAGTCTGTATAAAAAAGGGTTTGATCCACCCTAAACACTACAAGAAGACATGTTTCTAAACCTGCTCACCCACTTCTCACCCACATTCCACTCACCAGTAGAGACAAGAGGTTAATCATCTGTAGGATAAACTTGAGAAGCCTCAGACTCTGGGATACCAGAGGCAGAGAAGGGGAGTGAGGCAAAGTGCTGTAAAAAAAAGTCTGTATCATGAACACTAGGACCACCTAATGTTACTTTCAGAATGCTGGCATCCAGGCTTGCAGCCCCTGATTAGAAACTGAAGTTTTCCCTAATAAAAATTGAACAGCCCCAGAGAAGAGGACTAAAGATGCTGACACTTGAGAGCTAGCCTCCTCCCCAACCCCAGCAAAACATCCAGCTCTCTTTCCAATTGCCCTAAAATGACACCAACTGGTAGGTAAGCCCTGGCTTCACATACAGAAATTTGTGAAGACATGCAAGGATCTACAGAGAGTTGAGGAAATTCTCTTACATGAAAGACAGAGGAGAGAACAAACAGGCAGGAAATAGTACCCTAAAAGAAAGAGACTATGAAGAATATAAAACAAAACTCTGTAAGTAATATCTTAAAAGAGATAACATAGCTTTTTTTAAAGTAAAAACAACATGGCAATTTTTTAGAATAGGTAAAATTAGAGAAAAGACCCTTTAGGAATGAAAAAAAAATGATAACAGAAATTTGAGGATTTCCTATCATGGTTCAATGGAAACAAATATGACTAGCATCCATGAGGACGTAGGTTTGATCCCTGGCCTCTCTCAGTGGGTTAAGGATCCGGCACTGCCATGAGCTGTGGAGTAGGTCACAGACACAACTCGGATCCCACATTGCTCCAATTCGACCCCTAGCCTGGGAACCTCCATATGCTGGAGGTGTGGCCCTAAAAAGACAAAAAAAAAGAAAGAAAGAAATTTGAAATGTTTTAATGGTTTGAAGTATAAGATGGAAGAACTCTTCTAGAAAGTAGAACAAAAAGATAAAGCAATGGCAAATTAAAAAAAAAAAAGATAAAAGACTAACAGGATTCTTTCAGGATATTCATTACATGATGAATACTAGCTCCAGAAAGAAGGAAAGAAAGAACAGAAGAACGGAGTTAATAAAATAAATAATTCAAGAAAAATTCCCAGACCTGAAGGATATACCCCACATTAAAAAGGCAGACTAGAAGAGAGGATTAAGATGGTGGAATAGAAGGACTGGAGCTCAACTTCTCTCCTAAAAACAACAAAATTCAAAACTAAAGCTGAGCAATCTCCACCCAAATGGAACGGAAACCTTAAAAAAAATACCCTACTCCAGAAGAAAAACAGAAGGCCACATCAAAAGGTAGGAGGGGTGATTCCATGATATAAACAACCCCATACCTCCTGGGTGGGAAGCTCCACAGACTGAAAACTAACTGGTTTACAGAGACTCGCCTATAGGAGTGAGAGTTCTGAGCCCCACATCAAACCCTCACAGGCTGGGAACTGGCACTGGGAGAAAGATCCCCTGGAGCATCTGGCATTAAAGGCCAGTGGGGCTTGTGTGCAGGAGCGCCACAGATCTGGGGGAAACAGAGACCCCATTCTTAAAAGCTGCACACAGACTTTCACATGCACTGGATCCCAGGGCAGAGCGAGGTCTCCATAGGAATCTGGGTCAAACCTGACTGCAGTTCTTGGAGGACCTCCTGGGAAAAAAGGGGTGAATGTGGCTTGTTGTGAGGGAGGGACATTGAAGGCAAACTCTCAGGATTATTCAGCAGCGGCCTTTCTCTGGAGGTGGCCATTTTGGGAAAATCTGGCCCCACCATGTGTCAGCTGCTGAGAAGCCCCAGGGCAAACAAAAACCCAGGTGGGATCACAGCTTCATCCCTCAGTAAACAGGCTACCTAAAGACACCTCAGGGACACAGATGCCTCTAATCTCATCCAGAGACAAAGCCCCACCCACCAGAGGGATTAGAATCAGCTCCACCTACCAGTGGGTAGGCATCAGCCCCTCCCATCAGGAAGCCTACAGCAAGCCCCTGCACTAACTTCAGCCCCAAGGGGAGCAGACACCAGAAGTAAGAGAGGCTACAACTCTATTGTCAGTAAAAAGGTCACCACACCAAAAACCGATAAAAATGAAAAGACAGAGAACTATAACTCAGATGAGGGAGAAAGAAAAAAAACCCAGAAAATCAAAGTGATCAGGAGGTTCTCAACCTCCAGGAAAAAGACTTTAGATTGTTGATGCTGAAGGTGATGCAAGGCATTGGAAATAAACTGGAGGCAAAGATGGATAATTTACAGGAAACACTGACCAAAGAGATACAAGATATAAAACTTAAACAAGAAGAGATGCAAAGTACAATAACTGAAATTAAAAATTCACTTGAAGTAGCTAATAGCAGAATACAGGAGGCAGAAGAACAAATAAGCGAGGTGGAGGACAGATTAGAAATTACAAATGCAGAACAGAAAAGAGAACAAAGATTGAAAACAAATGAAGAGAGTCTCAGAGAGCTCTGGAACAAGGTTAAACGCACCAACATCTGTATTACAGGGGTGCCCAAAGGAGAAGAGAGAGAGAAAGGGACAGAAAAAATATTCCAAGAGATAATAGCCAAAAACTTCCCTAACATGGGAAAGGAACCACACTCTCAAATCCAGGAAGCACAACAAATACCATATAAAATAAACCCAAGGAGGAATACACCAAGACACATATTAATCAAACTGACCAAAATTAAAGACAAAGAGAACATCTTGAAAGCAGCTAGGGAAAAGAAACAAGTCACATACAAGGGAACCCCAATAAGGTTATTGGCAGATTTTTCGGCAGAAACTCTGCAGGCCAGAAGGGAGTGGCATGATATACTTAACGTGATGAAAGGAAAAAACCTCCAACCAAGATTACTTTACCCAGCAAGGCTCTCACTCAGATTTGAAGCAGAAATCAAAAGCTTCACAGATAAGCAAAAGCTAAGAGAATTCGGCAACACTAAACCAGCTTTATAACAAATACTAAAGGAACTTCTCTAGGCAGAAAAGAAAAGGCCACAACAGGAAACAAAAATTCCACAAATGACAAGGCTCACCAGTAGAGGTATTTATACAGTAAAGATACAAAATCATCCATGCACAATTATACCACCAAAATCAGAAATCATGAGGAGGGTACAAATGCAGGACACTGGAAGTGCATTTGCAATTAAAAGAACAACAACTTAAAACAATCTCATATACATATAGACTTTATATTAAAACTTCAGAATAACTGCAAACCAAAAATCTACAATTGACACACAAACAAGGAATCTCTGGAGAAGAAATATATCTCATAGTAAATAAGTGCATAATCCACCATGAAGGGGGGTCATTTGACATCATTCTTGGAATGCTGAAGTCTTCTCACATCTGATTCTGATGTCCTCTCCATCAAAGAATTTATGATAACTATGATTAAATAATGCAACTGTACAATTAAATAATACAGTTCTACAATTGTATTATTAATAACCATTTCTCCCCATGGTACAATGTAAGGTCTATAATGTCTTGTTTACCACATCACCTAGAATGGTGTAATGCCTATATTGAAGAATCAATAAGCTGTAACAAATTGTGAGGACATATTTGTATAGCTATACTGTTTTTTAACCTATTTCTACATTTTATATTTTACTTATTTTCAGAAGTGTATTATTTTTGTTATTCTTACCAGTTAAGTTATTCTTTTTATTATGCTATATAAAATATTTAATGGTATATAAGGCTTTCTTCTTTATAAATTTTAGTTGCATAATATACACAGTTTTAATATAATGCTAATTTTTAAAGAAAAATTGAAATGTAATAGATAATACTAAATAGTAAAGATGAAAGCCATACAAAATGGGATAAAGCATAGAATAAATTTCCTATTTGTCTCAGCATATTTTCCATTCCACTTCTCCAGAGGGAGACACTTAATCTGTTTCTTAAGATCCATGATATAATAATCTGTCTGGATGTAATTGTGTTTAAATATATGTATTTTATTCTGTAAAAAAAAAATATTCTGTGATAATCTCTGTGGGAAAAGACTGTGAAAGAGAATGGATGTGTGTACATGTGTAACTGAATGTCTTTGTTGTACAGCAGAAATTATCACAACTTGGTAAATCAACTATACTTCAATAATTTTTTTTTGTCTTTTGTCTTTGTGTTGTTGTTGTTGTTGTTGTTGTTGTTGTTGTTGCTATTTCTTGGGCCGCTCCCTTGGCATATGGAGGTTCCCAGGCTAGGGGTTGAATCGGAGCTGTAGCCACCAGCCTACGCCAGAGCCACAGCAACGCGGGATCCAAGCCGCGTCTGCAACCTACACCACAGCTCACAGCAACGCCGGATCGTTAACCCACTGAGCAAGGGCAGGGACCGAACCCGCAACCTCATGGTTCCTAGTCAGATTCATTAACCACTGCGCCACGACGGGAACTCCAATAATTTTTTTTTTAAATGAAAAATAAATAAATAAAAATAAATAAAAAGGAAGACTAAATGCTCAATGTTATGAACAAAACAAACACACACACTAAGACTCATCGTTGTGAAATTCAGAATACTGAGAAAGATCATAAAATGATCCAGAGAGAAATATATACATATTAAAATAATCATAACATATAGATACAGATGTAACACAAGACATAGGAAACAAAATTGCAAGCCTCAGCGATAATACTGGAGTGTAGAAGAAAACAATGTTTCAATATTCTGAGGGAAACATTTTTAATCCACAATGCTATATCAAATAAACTATTAATCATATGATGAGATAAAAGATATCTTCAGACATGCAAAAAAGCACAAAAAGTGCTTTCTCAAACATCTTAAGCAGATTTTGAAGAATTTCTTTACGTAAAACAGAAATAAAAAACAATAAAGATATGGACCCAGAAACATAGTCCATCATCAGGACGGCAGCAAAATAAGTAATTTCCAATCCACAATTCAGATATCTTAATTTGAAAAGAGAAAAATACAAAGTATAAAATGACTCATTCCAGAAAAATAAAAAGCAGTGATTCTGACACAGTTGGAGAAATAAAATCAATTTACCTACTTCCGACACTACATTTTCTCCACTAAAATCATCTATTTTTTGTTTTCAACCTTTAACCCTTACTGAAGGCAACATTACTCTGAATTATAGAGTATGAAAATCTCTTCCAATATGAAAAAATCTTGGTATTTCTGAATGAGGAAATATTGATAGCTTATTATTTTTCTAATTACTTGAATCTTTTAAATTTATCTTCCATGTTTTTTTTTTCTGGCCTCCAAAATTGATATGTAAGAGCAGGGGTTATAATTCACTCTTCATTGTAATTCCAAAAGTTCCCAACATAAGGTAAATGCTCAATAAACAACTGTGTAACCTACATGATATTGAGTTTACAGTAATTAAAGCATAGTTGATTCATGTGAGTTGCTACTTCAGGTGTTAAGACTCTTAATGGTGCTATAGAAGAAGCTGTCAAGGCTGCATAACAAAGACCCAACAGGAGTAATCAAGTGGGGCTTCAGTTATTTTGAAGAACATATTAGAAGAAAGCAGACCTTCCCTAAATATGAAGTAACAGAGACTCATCACTTAAAATTATACTTTGAGGAAATTCTAGGCAGACTATGAAATTTCTGTGAGTCTGATTAGGGTCCTAAAACAAAAAGTTGACAGTCCAGAATGGACGGCATGAGAAATGTAGTATACCCCCAGGATGAACAAAAGAAGGAAGAAAGGTAAGAAAGAAAAGAGGGAGGGAGGGTGTTTGGGAGAAAGAAAAGGAAGGAGCATTGAAGGGAAAAAAGAAGGAAAGGAAAGAAAGGGAAGGGAAATCCAAAAGAAAGAGAATATTCAGAATTACTCTCTTCCTAGCACCAAGTAAAGGTTATCATTAATACCCTCACAGAAGTTATTGTCAGAATTCACTATTTCTTTCATTTATTTAACAAACATATGTTGTGACACTGGTGGCAGATACTGCGTTAGGAATTAGGATTCAGTAATGAATTCTATACCATAATAAGTCTCCTCATGAAGCTTAAGCTTTGTATTTAGACGTGTGTATACCTAACACAAATGTGTTTTTTCCTCATGTTATTCCCACTAGGGAACTCCTTTCAGGTTATTGTTTTCAATGAAGCCAAAATAAAGCAATCAGGAGTTCCTGTGGTGGCTCAGCGGTAACGAACCCAATTAGTATCCATGAGGACGCAGTTTCGATCCCAGGCCTTGCCCGGTGGATTGAGCATCTGGTGTTGCTGTGAGCCATGGTATAAGTCACAGATACAGCTCAGAACTGGACTTGCTGTGGCTGTGGTGTAGGCTGGTAGCTATAGCTTCGATTTAACCCCTAGCCTGGGAACTTTCATATGCCATGGGTGTGGCCCTGAAAAGACAATAATAATAATAATAATAATAATAAAGTAATCCTTCCATGCCTTAACTGGGTTGGTCTTACTCAACCATACTCAGGACTTCACGGGTAAGAGGATGCCAAGGGTATAAGGCCAAATAAGCCATGCCCTACAGAATCATGTTTTACTGAGATTTATTTATTTTTCTTCCTACACTCCATATTACAGCTGCTAGTTTGTTTTTATTGCTACTATTGATGCTACAAGGGACATCTGGAAACTAGGGATTAAAAGTTTTCAGCTCATATGTGCTCAGGGTTATAGCCCCAGACCTTAGGCAAGTAACTCTAATCAATTTTGCCAAGGTTCTCACTAATAGAATCTGTGAAAGTGAGAATGGTGTGTCAGGGGTCTCTTGTACCATGAAATATCTTGAAAGCTGCAGTCTTTTGGAATTCTGCTTTCCTCTGCCGCACACTAAGCCATGGGGATATACTGAAGCAGGGTTTCAATAAAGACTAAGCTCACATTTTACATGTAGAACTGGAACCAGCAGAGAAAACCCAAAAGTCAGACATAAGCAAGTGTTCAAGCAAGCTATTTTATTTATCTCTCCTACACACAGACTAGAAACTATAGCTCTAAAATTGATCCCACTGGGACCTGAGGCAAAACATTTGCCAGGATGAATGCACTGCGCTAATTGCTCTCTTTCCATTTGCTCCCCATCTTTTCCCAGTTTTCCCCTTTTCTCTTTACCTTTGCCCCATGGTGATCTCTCATGAGACGGAATCTGTTGCCTTCCTTCCATCACAGATTCCAAAGAAATACTCGTGAGAAAGGGGTTGTCTGAAATAAGAACTAAGAGGACAAATGATAAAGGGCAAGTTCAAGAAAAGAATCCCTTTAACACTGCTCCACATTTGGCTATGTGTTCACTCACCAGCTTGTGCAACTGAGTCCTTATGAGACCAGGAAAGGAAGCATCCCAGTTCCTTTACAGAAGACCAGTAAGTTCATTCATCCCTTCGCCTCTTCCTGTCTGTTGTTTAAACCACCCTAATAAAGAGGTGAATTCCTTTCTCTTCTTTCTATTTTCATTGTATTTGTGTCAAAGCCTTCCGTGAACATTTTGTTATTCTGGAGTTCTTGTGGACAGATATTTGAGATGTGAGGGGCATGTTAAAAAACCATTTATAGCTTATACTACAGAGTTTTAAAAAGCCCAGGGTCAGCACAGCAGTGTCTGTTTCACCTAAAGCAAAGTTTTTTAAGCCAAGGGAAAAAGGGAAATGGTGTTTGGAGTTTTATTTACCACATACTGTTAATTCAAAGAAAAACAAAAATAGCAGAGAATAAATGCACTATTATGGACTTAGACATAGTAAAAAAAAAAGGGGGGGGCGGATATTTGAATATGCAAAATGAAAATTTTTAAATTACAATGCTTCAATATTGTTATGTGACAATGGTTCTGTGTCCTGGCTTCAATTTAGAATAATCTCTGGAGACAGAATTTCCCTTTTCTATAAGAGCATAAGCATCTTTACCCTGAAAAACATGGTTTCTAAATATCTTGATGAAGATCACAAGAATTTGCTTTCAAAGAGATTTATTTTGAGATGGGATTAAGATGGCAGAATGAAGGACTGGAGCTCAACTCAGGAGCAACCCCATACCTCCTGAGTGGGAAGCCCCACAGGCTGGAAACTAAATGGTTCACAGAGAGAGACTCGCCTATAGGAGTGAGAGTTCTGAGCCCCACATCAAACCCTCACAGGCTGGGAACTGGCACTGGGAGAAAGATCCCCTGGAGCATCTGGCATTAAAGGCCAGTGGGGCTTGTGTGCAGGAGCGCCACAGATCTGGGGGAAACAGAGACCCCATTCTTAAAAGCTGCACACAGACTTTCACATGCACTGGATCCCAGGGCAGAGCGAGGTCTCCATAGGAATCTGGGTCAAACCTGACTGCAGTTCTTGGAGGACCTCCTGGGAAAAAAGGGGTGAATGTGGCTTGTTGTGAGGGAGGGACATTGAAGGCAAACTCTCAGGATTATTCAGCAGCGGCCTTTCTCTGGAGGTGGCCATTTTGGGAAAATCTGGCCCCACCATGTGTCAGCTGCTGAGAAGCCCCAGGGCAAACAAAAACCCAGGTGGGATCACAGCTTCATCCCTCAGTAAACAGGCTACCTAAAGACACCTCAGGGACACAGATGCCTCTAATCTCATCCAGAGACAAAGCCCCACCCACCAGAGGGATTAGAATCAGCTCCACCTACCAGTGGGTAGGCATCAGCCCCTCCCATCAGGAAGCCTACAGCAAGCCCCTGCACTAACTTCAGCCCCAAGGGGAGCAGACACCAGAAGTAAGAGAGGCTACAACTCTATTGTCAGTAAAAAGGTCACCACACCAAAAACCGATAAAAATGAAAAGACAGAGAACTATAACTCAGATGAGGGAGAAAGAAAAAAAAACCCAGAAAATCAAAGTGATCAGGAGGTTCTCAACCTCCAGGAAAAAGACTTTAGATTGTTGATGCTGAAGGTGATGCAAGGCATTGGAAATAAACTGGAGGCAAAGATGGATAATTTACAGGAAACACTGACCAAAGAGATACAAGATATAAAACTTAAACAAGAAGAGATGCAAAGTACAATAACTGAAATTAAAAATTCACTTGAAGTAGCTAATAGCAGAATACAGGAGGCAGAAGAACAAATAAGCGAGGTGGAGGACAGATTAGAAATTACAAATGCAGAACAGAAAAGAGAACAAAGATTGAAAACAAATGAAGAGAGTCTCAGAGAGCTCTGGAACAAGGTTAAACGCACCAACATCTGTATTACAGGGGTGCCCAAAGGAGAAGAGAGAGAGAAAGGGACAGAAAAAATATTCCAAGAGATAATAGCCAAAAACTTCCCTAACATGGGAAAGGAACCACACTCTCAAATCCAGGAAGCACAACAAATACCATATAAAATAAACCCAAGGAGGAATACACCAAGACACATATTAATCAAACTGACCAAAATTAAAGACAAAGAGAACATCTTGAAAGCAGCTAGGGAAAAGAAACAAGTCACATACAAGGGAACCCCAATAAGGTTATTGGCAGATTTTTCGGCAGAAACTCTGCAGGCCAGAAGGGAGTGGCATGATATACTTAACGTGATGAAAGGAAAAAACCTCCAACCAAGATTACTTTACCCAGCAAGGCTCTCACTCAGATTTGAAGCAGAAATCAAAAGCTTCACAGATAAGCAAAAGCTAAGAGAATTCGGCAACACTAAACCAGCTTTGCAACAAATACTAAAGGAACTTCTCTAGGCAGAAAAGAAAAGGCCACAACAGGAAACAAAAATTCCACAAATGACAAGGCTCACCAGTAGAGGTATTTATACAGTAAAGATACAAAATCATCCATGCACAATTATACCACCAAAATCAGAAATCATGAGAAGAGGAGGGTACAAATGCAGGACACTGGAAGTGCATTTGCAATTAAAAAACAACAACTTAAAACAATCTCATAAATATATAGACTCATATCAAAGACTTTTATTTTACCAAAAGACATCAGAATGAGAAAGTAGTATTTGGTTGCCATTAACTGGAATTCTAATACTGTAATTTGCTTACACGTTTTTGTTATTCTTAGCTTTTAAGTATTGAAAGAGCAGTTTGAGAGTTTAAAGTTATTCTCTTACCTTGTATTGATCTTTGCCTTAAAGGACTTTGGCTGACTCTTACTGACTGCCTTTGGGCAAACTAGAAAAATCAAAAGGTACCCAACTAAAAAATTTTCCATGAAGTCTCTCAGAGTCACATTCAGAAATAGGTGGCTAAATGAGTGTGTCTGTGCATGGGATTTGGGTTGGAAAGAGTGCCTGAATGGGTTAATTCCTTTGAAAAAGGAAGTGAACTTGCACTGACAGGTAATAGAGATGGCTCTGTCAGTCAGGCACCTCTTACCAGTTTATCTAACACACTCTGATCATCCTTTCTTCTTTTCCTACTTACCAAACAGCTCTCCTCCCCTGCTCAGATTCTTTCTTCTTCCCTCTGCTAGCTCCCCATGAAAGGAAATTGAGGTGAGGAAAAGATAGAATACATATGACATGTCAAAGATTACCACCTCTTTTTTTTGTTCCTAACTTTCTTGGCATATAGTTTGTTGACTTACAAAGTTGTGTTTAGTTTAAGGTGTACAATAAGGTGAATCAGTTATACAAAAACATGTACCCATTTCTTTTCAGATTCTTACAGGTTGTTGCACAGTATTGAGTGTATTTTTCCCGTACTGTGGGCTGTCTTTTCATTTTGTTTATGGTTTCTTTTACTGTGCAAAAGCTTTTAAGTTTAATTAGATCCCATTTGTTTATTTTTGTTAAAGAATACCACTTCTTTGTTTTGTTTTATTTTGTGCTATTTTAGGGCTGCACTGGCAGCATAGGGAAGTTCCCAGGCTAGGTGTCAAATCGGAGCTGTAGCTGCCGGCCTACGCCACAGCCACAGCAATTCAGGATCTGAGCCGTGTCTGTGACCTACACCACAGCTCACAGCCACAGCAGATTCTTAACCCCCTGAGCAAGGCCAGGGATCGAACCTGCATCCACATGGATACTAGTCAGGTTCATTAACCACTGAGCCACGAAGGGAGCTCCCCAAGATTACCACTTCTTAAGTTTATTTCTTTAACAACCCCTCTTCCATCTTAGAGGAAATTCCTACTTAATGCTCCCCAAGAACAAAATAGTTATTTTGTTGAATTAACTAAAAAGGAACTTCTTGGGAGGGCCTGTGATTACAGTAGCCATTAGGTTTGGTGATGCAGGTGCCCTGTGTGGTGAACCTTCATCAAGTCCAGTGAATAATACAACTCTAGGCTTCTTCCTGTCAAACAGGGAGCCCACAGCACTGGAGAGCAATGGGGTGGCCTACAGACTCAAGTTGTCCTGCTAGGCTTGCACCCCAGCTCTGCTAACTACAAGCAAGCTATCTTGAGCAAGAAAACAGGGTTGCTAATAATAATTATAGTACCAATATTCATAGTGTTGTTATGAGGTTTAAGTAAATACTTATGAAGTGCCAAAGAATTACCTGGCTTATAGGTTACATTAAATACCTGTCAAAATAAATTTCAAGCTTGTTAAATTAATTTTGAAATTTAGATTATAATCTATGTACCAATCCCATTTGTGATTAAAATGTAATCAGTCACCTTTGTTATCTCACTTTTTAAATTTTTACATGCTTGGCATTAGAACCCCTCAGCCTCCATTCTTCTACTTAACAACATAAAATAAAACTCAAAATTATATGTTTTAGATAAGTATCTTGTTTCTTTTTTTTTTTCCCTAAACACTACAGTACCTAGCAAAAGAGTTTAAACTTGAGTGGATTATTGCAAAAAATTGACTCTTTCTTAATAACATACTTTCTCATGCTAAATGACATAGGGAAACCTATATAGTCCAGGTTATTTCCCTATGGTTTTTTTCATTTGCAGGCTATGCTTTCAAACATGAACACAGTTAAGTAGAAAAAAAAGAAAGAAAAAAAAAAAAGCCTTCAGTTACTGAACCCTATAAACCAGTACAAAAAGATGCAGCTAAAGGTGTCATTTTCCATCAAAATAGCTATCCTGAATGTGGTACCTCCAATTTTGGATACTATTTTAATGGAAGTAAATGGCAGCTAAGGCCAGTTTGAGCAGTACTGTCTTATAGGCTATAGCCATGACCCAGTGTAATGTGATTTAACCAGATTCAAAACTAGCTACACAATGTATTAGATCATGAACTTCAGATTTTTTCTGCAGTAAAACTGTTTGGAATCCTGTTTTCCAGCCAATATGGGCATCACCTGTTGTAATTCCTAATTAGAATGTGTAGACTAAAACATGCCAGTGACCAAAATCTCATACATATTCAGAAGAAAGATGGTCAGGTGACCTTGCTCAATAAGGAAGCAAAAAGCAAGCACTCAAGGAAAAAAAGTATAGATTACTAGATAGATGATAGATAGATAGATAGATAGATAGATAGATAGATAGATAGATAGATAGATAGATATTTAGATTGATTCCTGGAAACAAGGGATTTTGTGTTTTCAATTCAATATGAGTTTAGAGCCAGAGTTCCAAACCTCAGGACAGTAACTAATCAATTTAGCCACAGTTTTCACCAGTAGCCTTTGTAAGGCTGGTGACCAGAAGGTTAAGGTCAGCAACAGCAAGATTACTATTTATTAAGTCATGGTCTGTCCATCCTCTGTTCACATTCAAATTGTCATCAATAAAGGGATGTCTGTCTAAAGCCCTGACATTTGGTATGGATGCTTCATAAAATTCAGCACATTAAAGACACATAGAATTCCAATTTAAAAGACTAATTTGATGGTAAAAGTCTTCACTTACGAAACTGGAAAGCTACTTTAAAGGCAGTTGAATATGTTTGGGAAGAAATTGCTAAGTAAAACCCCAAAAGAAAATGTGAGATCATGCTGGAATTGTTTAATTGAGCAGTCACTGTCTAACTAGAATTATGTGATTTCAAAACAGTTCAACCTTCACAAAATAAACCAAAATCCTTGTACCACACAACCTCACATTGAAGAAGAAACAACGAATCTAAAGGATCAATCAAGATGGTGAAGAAGCAGAATTAAAAGCAGCAACAGATTCTACAGTATCCCATACACCACTTTATTTTCTTTTTTTCTTTTTTTTTCTTTTTGTCTTTTTGCTATCTCTTGGGCCGCTCCCGCGGCATATGGAGGTTCCCAGGCTAAGGGTCCAATCGGAGCTGTAGCCACCGGCCTACACCAGAGCCACAGCAACGCGGGATCCGAGCCATGTCTGCAACCTACACCACAGCTCACGGCAACGCCGGATCGTTAACCCACTGAGCAAGCGCAGGGACCGAACCTGCAACCTCATGGTTCCCAGTCGGATTCGTTAACCACTGCGCCACGACGGGAACTCCTCCACTTTATTTTCATATTAACAAAAAGACAGATGACTGAAAATAAATGGGACAAGGTTTTTTCAACCACAAAGCACAATACCTACTTTGCCTGTTGGCCTGCACAAAGCTCAATGGTCTTTCTAGAAATACTAAAATGGAACTTTTCCAAGAAACACTTAAAACCTCAATGATAATCCTCACGTTAAGTGAAGCAGTACCCAAGATTGTTTTTCATTTTTAATCATCTGACCTTTCTTTTGGACATAGATAAAATTCAGTAACTGTTTTGAGCTATCTCACACCTCCCACACACATGCATATCATGAGTTATTAAAAACACTGAAGATACTAGAAAACATATGGCAATAATCAGCTTTTCTAAATAATAAATCTGTTTTGAATACAGTTTTTTAAATCATCTAAAGTTTCAAATAATATAAATAGCTTGTGAGATTTTTTCTAATTTATAAGTAACACACAGTACTTACGTATAATTTAAAAAGGAAAAAATAAACAAAAGTACAAAGAAAGAAAACAAAAGTCACCTAAAAAAGTAACTACCAACATTTTGGTGAGTACTTCAGTCTTCTTCCCATGTCTGTGTGTGTGTGTGTGTGTGTGTGTGTGTGTGTATAAATAATGTTTTTAGTTTGTATAAAATTAGGATCCCACAGAACATAATTTTGCAAACTATATAATGTACTACAAAATATAGTATATATTATATAATTATTTTTCACATCATTAAGTTTTCTTCTACTAATTATTTTAGTAAAACTGGCATTTAACCAATCTGTATCTGAGATTACAGGTTGTTTAATTTTTTATTGCTATAAATGATGCTTTGATAAATATCCCAGTAGAGTAATCAAAAACTATTTTCTTGGGAAATATTCCTAGAAAGGAACTGTTACATTAAATTTTATATATATATATGTTATATATTTTTATATATATTTATATGTAAATATATATATATGTTTTAATGTTTCAAAATATATTGCCCAATATCTAGAAGGCTCTTTAAGTGTTCCATATTTTGCTTAATTGACTGCATTGCTAGCTAGATTAGTGAAAATGATAGTAACCTAGAATCTTTCCATGATTCGTTCAAAGGCTTTCACAGTGCTGGCCTCCAGTATACCAAAGAGATCATTTAGCATTCACATGTCACTGCGTCCACCGCCCCCATCACTGCCTATGGCTCAGAGATGCCACCAAAAACAAACATTAGCACAGACCTTCCTCAAGGGACCATTTAATAAACATTATCCCTTTTCAATTGGGTAACATTTAAAAAGGGGGGAGGGAATTTCCTTCATTTTCTAAAAATACTCAGAAATGAAGATTTCACATTCTGGGGAATTCTATACTAAGTCACTATGCACAATTTATACTTAACAGTAATTCCTAAATGAGTTTCTTTCAAAATAACTATTCAACAAATATTCTTCTCCTTTGTGATTAATTTAAATGAGTCCACATGGTATAGTAGTTAAGGGCAAAGTTAAGTTCAGCAATGGGTTTCCCAGTGCTTGAATTCTTTCCTTCCTACTTCCTGGTTCTGTGGCAGTGAGCAAACTACTCAACCTCTTTGTGCCTTGATTTCTTCACATGTAAAATTTGAGTATAATAAGAGTGAAATTTCTCCTGTAGTTGTTACATTAAGAGCATTAAATAAGAGAGTCTGTATAAAATGCTTAACACCATGCCTAGCCCATAATAAGCATTCAAAATATGTGTTTAGTAGTTGTTATTATTAAACAAAAATTGCCTTTTGCTCTTTGAATCTTGTTGCTCTTCATGTGCCTGATAAAAGAAAGTACATTCTGTGCAGCCTGTGCAGATATAAGGTCTTTTTCCTCTCTGAGATGCTAAAAGAACTTTCCTGACCCTTATAAGCCAACAAAGGTGCAGTGTTGATTAGCAGTTAGATAAAATCCTCTCCAGTTCCTCAGGCAACATAATCTGTTTATAATGGGATAACACTGACACCTAATGGTAAGAAAAATGAATTACATGCTTTGGAAAACCAGCAAATACAGGTCTGGCCCAAGGAATTTTCCCACTATTTTAGGGAAATGAGTTACATAAATCCTAGGTAGATTTGTATATTGGTTATATATCATCCTTTAGTTACATATAAAGTATTTTGAACAGGTGAAGTCCACATTATCCATTACATTAACCTTCACACTTTGTTTTAATCAATTTGTTTACCTTAAAATTCTGAGAAAGAGAGGAATACATTTAAGAGAAATATTAATATATGTTAATTTTACTTTCAAAGCACATGTAAAAGTATAGCAAATTAATGCAAATTAATCCAAAAACAATATGGCAGGCATAAAGTACATTAATGGGCCTTAAATATTACATATTAATTGATGAATCCATTTTACACAATTTTAGAGTAGAGATTAAAGAATGGAAACAGTCTGTGTTAAATAAAACATAAGTAATTATGGATTTTTTCTGTTTCATTTACATTTTTCTATAACGAAGAGTTGGAAAATTAACATCTCAGGAAAGGGTTTACACACCAATCATAAAAGAAGCTTTAAGAGAACCTCTTACAAGGAAGTTAGAAGATTAGTCACAAGAAATCCATCATTATTATCGGTCTGTATTTACTGATTGTAGCTGGTGTTATAGTCACTTGATTAAACTACTGCAAGGAAGTCTAAAGATTTAATTTAGCAGCAAGACCTCAGAAATGCAAATTAGAAATGCCAATAGGTACTACTAGACCATGAGAAAAAAAAGCTAAGAGTGATCCCTAAGTCACTGAGCCCTCCGTCCATCATCATCACTGTTAATAGCATCTAACACTTGTAAAGCATTTATTAGATCTAACATTTTGCCAGCCTCTTCTAATTCATAGCTGTTCATTTCATCCACAAATAGACTGTCTACAGTGCTGCCAGACCATATTAAGACAATGGTGGATCACAACAGATGCAATCCCTGTCCTCACTGAGCTTATAAGCCACTAGAAAAAGTAACAATAATCACCAAAACTAAAACAAACTTATAACTGTATTATGAGATTAATTATGTCCCCCTAAAATGCATATGTAGAGGCCCTACCCTAGCACCTCAGAATGTGATTGTGTTTGGAGATAGGGCCTTTAAAGAGGTAATTAAAGAGACTGCTAGCATGGGCCCTGATCCACTCTGACTAGTGTCCTTACAGGAAGAAGAAATGTGGACATACAGACAACACAAGTGTACACACATACAAAGATCATGTGAGGATTCAATAGGAAGACAGCCATCTGCATGCCAAGGAGAGAGGCCTCAGGAGAAATCGAACCTGCTGATACCTTGATCTTTGACTTCTAGCTTCTAGAATTGTGAGAAATTAAGTTTCTGTTGCTTAAGCCACCCAAACTATGGTATTTTGTTATGGCAGCCTTAGCAAAGGAATATACTGTGATAAAATGCCATTAGAGAAGTTTCACAGAACTGTGAGCATACGTAATAGAGCACTGGACTTAGTCAAAAAACAGAGAATAATGAATTCTGAAGAATGAGTAGTTGTTAGTAAGTTGGAAAGGGAGAAGCTGCACACTCCAGAATGAAGGGAGAGCTTGCACAGGGCCCAGGGGTGGGAAGAAGTAGGTCATATTTTCAGAAATAAGGGAAAATCAATATGGTCAGAATACAGGCAGCAAGTGGGTGCAGAATATGAACTGAAGCTGGAGAGGGAAGCAGATCATGCAGATAATTGCAGGTCTAGAGTTAAAGGTTTTGGTCTTTATCCTGAGGAAACTTGAAATCATTAATATGCTCAGGCAGGAGATAAGAAAATTTTGAATTTCAAGATCATTCCAGCTGGAGAAAAGGGAACAGATTTGAGGGCAGCAAGAAAGGAATGAAGAGAGCAATTAGGAAGTTGTCTAAGTGTCTAGAAGAAGTTACATACTGAAGGAAGGTAAGAGCAGTGAAGATGAAAATATATATATATATATATATATATATATATATGCAAGAGACATTTAAGAGATAAGGTCGTCACAGGGATACGGCAAAGACTTAGTTATGGGGGTAATGGAGAAAGGTTTTTTCAGATTTCTGGCTTGTAGAATGGATGGATAAAAATGGTACCATCCAAAAAAAAAAAGACAAAAAAATGGTACCATTCTTTAAGAAAGGGAGATGGATGAAAACAAGATTTGGAAAGAAAAAAAAATTAACTCTATTTTTAGGTCTATTTAGTTGAGTCTGAATTCATCAACTTTGAAAAATCCAAGTAGAAATGTCCAGAAGTTAGAATTTCAAGTTTAGAACCGAGAGAAGAGAACTGGGTGACAGATATGAATTTGGAAGTCTTTCACCTGTAAGTAGCAAGTAAAGCCATAGGTGTAAGCAAGCAAACCAAGGGAAACAAAATAAAGTAAGAAGAGAAGGGCCTGGGCTGAGTTAAGTAACGTCAAAGACAAAGGAAGCGTTCCCATCACAACTCAGCAGAAACAAATCTGACTAGCATCCCTGAGGATGCAGGTCTGATCCCTGGCCTTGCTCAGTGGATTAAGAATCTGGTGTTGCCATGATCTGCGGTGTAGGTTGCAGATGCGGCTCGGATCTGGCATTGCTATGGCTGTGGTGTAGGCCAGCAGCTACAGCTCCAATTCAACCCCTGGCCTGGGAACCACCACATGCCTCGGGTATGGCCCTAAATTTAAAAAAAGACCAAAAAAAAAAAAAAAGAAGAAGAAGACAAAGGAATGAAGAGACAAGCAGGAGGAAACCCAGGGAAGTACAATGTTATGGAATCTAAGATAGTGATCACCAATGTAAGATGCTGTTAAGATGTTAGGACTAATTTAAGAATATGTGGGAGTTTTTCAGAACTTAGCTGAGTGATGAATGGAAGATGAAATATGAAAGTGGTGAAAAAGGACAAGTATTTTGAGATATATTCCTAGTAGAGAAAAGAAGTAGCTGTGAAGGTGACAAAACATGTTTGGGTCATAGTTTCCTGGGTTTTAAGAGTACTATAGACTGAATGTGCCCCTCAAAATTTATATACTGAGACTCTAATATCCACTGTGATGGTATTAGGAGGAGGGGCCCTTTGGCAGTGCTATAGAAAGTTGATGTCTCCTCAAAATTACATGTTGAAACCATAATTCCCAATGTGATAGTATTAGGAGATGGGGTCTTTGAGAGGTGATTGGGTCATAAAGGCAAAGCCCTCATGAGTGGGATTAGGGCCCATATAATAGAGGCCCTGGAGAGCTCCCTTGACCTTCCACCAGGCAAGGACACAGAGAGAAGCTGACAGTCTGAAAACCCATACAAGGACCACTCTAGAACTCAGCCTTGCTGGCACTGATTTCAGACTTCCATCTTCCAGAACTCTGAGAAATAAATATCTGTTGTTTATAAGCAATGCAGACTATGGTACTTTGTTATAGCAGCCTGAACTGACTAAAATAAGAGGTAATTAGGTATAGAAGAGGTCGTGATGGTACATTCTTCTTAACAGGATTAGCATCCTTATAAGAAGAGACATCAGAGCTTCCTCCCGCTTCCATGTAAGGATACATGAGAAGGCAGCTATCTGCAAGCCAGGAAAAGCCAAACCTGCCTGCATCTTGAACTTGGATTTTCCAGCCTCCAGAACTGTGAGAATGTAAGAACTGCTATTTAAACCACCCAATCATTGGTATTTTGTTATACAATTCCAAGCTGACCAGGATGGAGTTGGGGGTGGGGGAAAGGGAGAGGTATTTTGTTGGGTTTGGTATGGTTTAGTGGGAGGTACATAAGTATGCTGTAAAATTGATGAAAATTGTAGTGTCTGTTGCAGCTTGGTAGTTACAAACCTAACTAGCATCCATGAGGATGCAGGTTAGATCCCTAGCCCCACTCAGTGGGTTAAGGATCCATCATTCCCACATTGATGTGGCTGTAGTGTAGGCCAGCAGCTGTAGCTCTGATTTGGCCCCTAGCCTGGGCACTTCCATATGCCATGGGTGCGGCCCTAAAAAGCAAAAAAAAAAAATGGGGAAGGATCAAGATGGCAGAGGAGTAAGACGCAGCACTCACCTTCTCCCACAAACACATCTACATGTAAAACGATTCACACAAAACATCTACTGAACGCTGGCAGAAGAACTTAAACCTCCAAAAAGGGCCAGAGACTCTTGACATAACTGGGTAGAACAAAAGAAAAAAGAGAGAGAAAAAAAAAGAATCAGGACAGGACTAGAATTCCTGAGAGGGAGCTGTCAACGAGAAAAGGAACCCAAATCCTGGGAGGCCACCTAACTGATGGGGAAATCAGCTGAGACAGAAGGACCTCAAAGTCACCAAGAAAAGTGTAGCAACTGGACTGAGGAGGACAAAATAGAGTGAGAACTACACAGATTATCTGCACCACTGCCCCAATACCACAGCCTGAGGTGCACAGACAGGGGCTGGGAGCTGAGACTCAGGCTATGGAGGTCAGTTCTGGGGAGAGGACTAGGGCTGGCTGTGTGGGGACAGCCTGAGGGGCTAAGGAGCTGTGTGCCACGGGCAGGAGAGCAATGTGCTATGCACTGGGGAGTGAAATGCCACAGCGGAGGAAACCCAGGAGGAGGTTGGGCCCCACAGGAGAAGCAAGCCACCATTGTTGGGGAGGGTGAAAGGAGAATGGGCAGACTTCCATAGGAATTTCTCTGCCCATACACAGGCTCTCAGAGGGCAGGGCACCTCTGGCACAGGCTACGGGTGACAAGAAGCCACTAGCTCAGGCTACAGGAGACCGGGCACTTCTTGCACAGGCTACAGGTGGATGGGTACCTCCTGTGTGGGCTAAGGGTAGTGGGGGGCTAAGTGCGATGTGGTGCCTCTTGCAAGATCTACATATGGCAGGGATAGATCACGGCGGTCATCTCAGAGGCCAGAGGGAGCCATGGCCTGCCACCACTGGGTGCCTGTGCCTGGGCTCCACCTGTGGACCCAGTCACCTAGGGGTTGGCCAAAAAAAAAAGAAAGAGGGCACTGCAACTGAGTACCACCAGTTGTTGTTCTCACTCACCTGGGAATACACCCACCCTGCTGCTACTACTGCTAAATGCTCTGGGTGGTGCTCAGACACTTGATCACTGTCCCTTCCCAAAAACCTGCAACTAGGAACAGCTTGTGCAGCACCTCTTGTGTGGGCTAAGTGGAACAAGGTGCTTCTTACATGGTCTGCAGGTGGTGGGGGCAAACCACAGCAGTTACTGCTGACTCCAGAGGTGGGCATGGCCCACCACCACAACGGATCCCTGAACAGACACCACTTGCAGCCCCAATCACCTTGGAGGGCACCACAGAGGAGGGCACTGTGACCCAACGCCACCTGGGGAGTGACAATCACTCTCGTACCCCTGGGAACACACATTCCCTGCTGCTGCCACTACTAAATGCTCCAGGCAGTGCCCACATGCTTGATCACTGTCACTTCCTAGGACTCTGCAACCAGGAGCAGCTGGTGCAGCACCTCCTGTGTGGGCTAAGTGAGATGGGGTGCTTCTTATGTGGTCTGTAGGTGGTGGGGGCAAACCACAGCAGTTATCTCTGACTCCAGAAGTGGGAGTGGCCTATGCCACTGGGGGTCCCTAAATAGGAACCACTTGCAGCCCCAGTCACCTCAGAAGGCACCACAGAGAAGGACATTGTGAGGCAACACCACCTTTTGTTGCTCTTGCTCTCCTGGGAGCACACCCATCCTGTTGCTGCCACTGCCAAATGCTCTGGGCAGTGCACAGAGGCTTGATCACTGTCCCTTCCCAGGAACTTACAACTAAGAGCAGCTGGTGTAGCACCTCCTGCATGGGCTAAGTGGGACAGGGTGCTTCTTACATGGTCTACAGGAGGTGGTGGGAAACCACAGCAGTTATCTCTGACTCCAGAGGTGGCCACTAGGGTCATGCTCAACTTCTCCCACAAACTGAGCTAAAGGCACTAAAAAGCAGAATGAATAATGCAGAGGAATGAATTAGTGACTTGGAAGATGAAATAATGGAAATCACCCAATCAGGACAGCAGACAAAAAAACCCAATGAAAAAAACACAAAAGCAATATATGAGATCTATGGATGATATAAAGTGGGCCAATCTATTCATAACAGCAATTCCAGAAGGAGAAGAAAAAGAAAAGGGGATTGAAAATATATTTGAAGAAATTATGTCTGAAAACTTTCCAAATCTAAAGGAAACTGATATCAAGATACAGGAAGCACAAAGGGCCCCAAGCAAGTCAGACCCAAATAGGCCCACATCAAGACATATTAAAATATAAATGGCAAAAGTTAAAGAGAGGATTCTAAAAGCAGCAAAAGAAAAGCAAAGCATTAATTATGAGGGAGCCCCCATAAGGCTATCAGCTGATTTCTCTACAGAAACACTACAGGCCAGAAGAGGGTGGCAAGATATATTCAAAGTTCTGAAAGGAAAAAACTTGCAGCATAGAATACTCTATCCAGCAAGAATATCATTTAAAATAGAAGGGGAAATAAAGAATTTCTCCAACAAACAAGAGCTAAAAAAAATACAAAAATACTAAACCCATTCTAAAAGAAATACTGAAAGGTCTTCTCTAAATAAAAAATAAGTAAGGAGAAATAGGATGGAGGAAACCACAATTGGAAAGCAATCACTTAAATAAGCCAGCATGCCCATCTAAAGCTGGGAAAAGAAAAAAAAAAAAACCGGAACAGCAATGATAAACATGGAACAGCAAAAGGACCAACATGAAGATGTTGAAAAAGGACTTCAAAATCACAGAATGTGGGCAAGGGAAGTAAGAAATTATAGATTTTTTTTAATAATATGCTTGAGCCTCTGTGACTATCAGGCTAAAGCAAGCAGATACATAAAGGAGTTAACATACTTAAAAAACAGGACAACCACAAATCAAAACCAAACATTACATTCACAAAAACTACAAAGAAAAGTACTCAACTATAAAATAAATAGAAATCATCCAACCAAAAAAAGAAAGGAAGAAAGGAGAAACAAAATCAACTGGAAAACAAGGTTTAAATGGCAATAAATACACATCTATCAATAATTACCTTATACGTCAATGGACTGAATGTTCCAATCAAAAGACACAGAGTAGCAGATTGGATGAAAAGCAAAAACCTACAATCTGCTGACTACAAGAGACCCACCTTAGGGCAAATGACACATATAGATTGAAAGTGAAGGGACAGGAAAAGATATTTCATGCCAATGGACAAAAATGAGAAAGCAGGAGTTGCAATATTCTTATCAGACAAAATATACTTTAAAATGAAGACCATAAAGAAAGATAAAGAAGGACACTACTTAATAGTGAAAGAAATAGAGCAACTGAAATGACCAATTGCTAGAAATGAAATTGAATATGTAATTAAAAAAAACAGTCCCTACAAACAAAATCCAAAACCAGATGGCTTCACAGGAGAATTTTACCAAATATACAAAGAGGAATCTATACCCATTCTTCTTAAACTTTTCCAAAAAGTTGAAGAAGAAGGAATACTACCAAAAACATTCTATGATGCCACCATCGCCCTAATACCAAAACCAGACAAAGATACTACCAAAAAAGAAAACTGTAGGTCAATATTTTTCATTAATATAGACACAAAAATTCTCAACAAAATTTTAGCCAACTGAATCAAACAATATATAAAAATGATAATACACCATGACTAAGTGGAACTCGTCCCAGGTTCACAAGGATGGTTCAACATAACACAAATCAATCAACATCATACAACACATTAACAAAAGAAAAGTCAAAAACCACGTGATTATCTCAGTAGATGCAGAAGAAGCATTTGACAAAGTCCACTATCCATTTATAATAAAAGTTCTTACCAAAGTGGGTATAGAGGGAATATACCTTAACATAAAAAAGCCATTTATGACAAACCCACGTGAAAGATAATACTCCATGGGAAAAAGCTGAAAGCCTTCATGCTAAAATCTGGAACACAAGGATGCCCACTCTCACCATTTTTATTCAACATAGTATTGGAAGTCCTAGCCACAGCAATTGGACAAACAAAAGAAATAAAAGGCATCCAAATTGAAAGAGAAGAGGTAAAATTGTCACTGTATGCAGAAGACATGACACTATATATAGAAAACCCTAAGGACTCAACCCAAAAACTACTTGAACTGATCAACAAATTCAGCAAAGTAGCAGGATATAAGACTAACATTCAGAAATTAGTTGCATTTCTGTATTCTAACAGTGAAATATTAAAAAAGGAATACAAAAATATAATACATTTTAAAATTGCACCCCCAAAAATCAAATATATGGGAATAAACCTGACCAAGGAGGTAAAAGACTTATTTGCTGAGAACCTGTAAAATATTAATCAAGGAAATTAAAGAGGATTCAAAGAAATGGAAAGATATTCCATGCTCCTTGGTTGGAAGAATTAATATCCTAAAAATGGCCATACAACCCAAAGCAATCTCAGATTCAATGCAATCCCTATCAAATTACCCATGACATTTTTCACAGAACTACAACAAACAATCCAAACATTTACATGGAAGCACAAAAGACCCAGAATTGCCAAAGCAATCCAGAGGAACAAAAACCAAGCAGGTGGCATAACTCCCCCAGACTTCAGGCAATATTACAAAGCCACAGTCATCAAGGCAGGGTGGCACTGGTACCAAAACAGACATACGGACCAATGGAACAGAATTGAGAACCCAGAAATCAACCCAGACACCTATACTCAATTAATCTTTGACAAAGGAGGCAAGAATATGAAATGGGAAAAAGACAGTCTTTTCAGCAAATGGTGCTGGGAAAACTGGGCAGGGACAGCTGCATGTCAATCAATGAAACCAGAACACACTCTCACAAAAATAACTCAACATGGCTTAAAGACCTAAACATAAGACAAGACATCCTCAAACTCCTGGAAGAGAACACAGGCAAAACATTCTCTGACATCAACCTTACAAATGTTTTCTCAGGTCAGTCTCCCAAGGCAATAGAAATAAAAGCAAAAATAAACTGACTAATAAACTAATCAAACTGATGATCTTTTGCACAGCAAAGGAAACCATCAAAAAAAAAAAAAAGACAACTTACAGAATGGGAGAAAATAGTTTCAAATGATACAACTGACAAACGCTTAGTCTTTAAAATATGCAAACAACTTAGACAACTCAACAGCAAAAAAGCCAACAACCCAATGGAAAAATGGGCAAAAGACCAGAATAGACATTTCTCCAAAGAAGATATACAGGTGGCCCACAAGCACATGAAAAAATGCTCAGCATCCCTGATTATTAGAGAAATGCAAATCAAAACTGCCATGAGGTACCACCTCCCAGCAGTCAGAATGGGCATCATTAACAAGTCCACAAATAGCAAATGCTGGAGAGAGTGTGGAGAAAAGGGAACCCTCCTACACTGTTAGTGGGAATGTAAATTGGTACAACCACTGTGGAAAACAGTATGGAGGTAACTTAGAAAATGATGTATAGAACTGCTATATGACTCAGCAATCCCATTCTTGGGCATATATATGGACAAAACTTTCCTTGAAAAAGATGCACCATATGTTCATCGCAGCACTGTTCTCAATAGCCAAGACATGAAAACAACCTAAATGTCCATTGACAGATGACTGGATTAAGAAGATGTGGTATACATACACAATGGAATACTACTCAGCCATAAAAAAGAACAAAATAATGCCATTTGCAGCAACATGGATGGAACTAGAGACTCTCATACTGAGTGAAGTAAGTCAGAAAGAGAATGACAAATACCATATGGCATCACTTATATCTGGAATCTAATATATGGCACAAATGAACTTTTCAACAGAAAGGAAAATAATGGATTTGGAGAATAAACTTGTGGTTGCCAAGGGGGAGGGAGTGGAGTGGATTGGGAGCTTGGGATTAATAGATACAAACTATTGCCTTTGGAAAAGATTAGCAAAGCGATCCTGCTGTGTAGCACTAGGAACTATGTCTAGTCACTTGTGATGGAGCATGATAATGTGAGAAGAAAGTATGTACACATGTATGTGTGACTGGGTCACCATGCTATATGGTAGGAAAAAAAAATTGTACTGGGGAAATAACAATTAAAAAAAATAAAATATGTGCTTATTGGCCATCTGTACATCTTCCTTAGAAAAATGTCTCCAAGTATTTTGCCCATTTTTCAATTGGGTTGTTGGCTTTTTTGCTGTTGAGTTGAGATGGCCAACAAGCACATGAAAAAATGCTCAACATCCCTGATTATTAGAGAAATGCAAATCAAAACTACCATGAGATACCACCTCACACCAGTCAGAATGGCCATCATTAATAAGTCCACAAATAACAAATGCTGGAGAGGTTGTGGAGAAAAGGGAACCCTCCTGCACTGTTGGTGGGAAGGTAAACTGGTACAGCCACTATGGAGATCAGTATGGAGATACCTTAGAAATCTATACATAGAACTACCATATGATTTAGCAATACCACTCTTGGGCATATATATGGACAAAACTTTCCTTAAAAAAGACACATGCACCTGTATGTTCATTGCAGCTCTATTTACAATAGCCAAGACATGGAAACAACCCAAATGTCCATCGACAGACAATTAGATTCGGAAGATGTGGAATACATACACAATGGAATACTACTCGGCCATAAAAAAGAACAAAATAATGCCATTTGCAGCAACATGGATGGAACTAGGTATTCTCATGCTGAGTGAAGTAAGTCAGAAAGAGAAAGACAAATACCATAAGATTTCACTTAATATCCGGAATGTAATATATGGCACAAATGAACCTTTCTGCAGTAAAGAAACTCATGGACTTGGAGAACAGACTTGTGGTTACCAAGGGGAAGGGGAAGGGAGTGGGGTGGTTGGGGAGCTTGAGGTTAATAGATACAAACAATCAATTTTTGCCTTTGGAATGGATTAGCAATGAGCTCTTGCTGTGTAGCATTGGGAACTATGTCTAGTCATTTATGATGGAGTATGTAATGTGAGAAAATAGAATGTGTACATGTATGTGTAACTGGGTCACCATGCTGTACAGTAGAAAAAAAACTGTATTGGAGAAATAAGTATTAATAAATAATAACAAAAAAATTAAAAATTAAAAATTAAAAAATAAAAATAAAGTTTAAAAAATCATTAAAGAAAAATTTTAAGCAAAAAGAGTTTAAAATTTTTTTTAATTTTTAAAAGTAAATAAAACTGCACCATCTCTGAAAGGAAGACATTTGGTTCACATATTATAGATCAGGGACCCAAGGATCATAAAGATTAAGTAATTAGTGGTCGGACCAGGTCCTCAAGCCTGGTCTGTCTGATTTCACTTTGCCATACTGTCTCCCAACAAATATCTATTTTGCACCAACCAGATAACATAATTCAAATCTAATTAGGATCATGAACAGATTCAGTACATAACATGATGATGATGACACTCCATAAAAACAGAATCTGTTCTCAAGTTTAGTACGTACCAGAAAGATTCTTTCTTACCTTTAGAATTGCCAACTCTACAGAAACAACGTGAAAATTTAGAGCTGCCTAGAAATTTTGAGCTGCCTCGACCAACCAGGAACTGGGGAAAGGGATGAAGAAATGATACATTAGAGAGTAGGAAAGAGGGAAAAAAGATATGGCCTGAACCTTAGTGATGGTTGTGTCATTCTTAGAGATCCATGGAGAAATTAGAATCACTAATTTATGTAATATTCTTAATACTGCTATAGTTCCGATGGTATCATCTCACTTTATTCCTAACCCACATGTCTCTCCCTTATGGAGATTTTTAATAAGCATATTTAAAACGTATTTTCAGTGGATTAGCAATGAGATCCTGCTGTGTAACACTGGGAACTATGTCTGATCACTTATGATGGAGTATGATAATGTGAGAAAAAAGAATGTATACACGTATGTGTAACTGGGTCACCATGCTGGAGAGTAGAAAACTGACAGAACACTGTAAACCATCTATAATGGAAAAAAATAAAAACCAGAATATTATATATATATATATACACACACACACACATATATATATAATATATATATGGTATTTTCAATGCAAGACACTATCTTTTTGGGGGTTGTGATCCCTAACTACTGCTTGAGTCCCAGTAAGAAAGAGCACCTCAGAGTTCTCCTTATGGAACAGTGGTTAACGAATCCGGCTAGGAACCATGAGGTTGCAGGTTTGATCCCTGGCCTCGTTCAGTGGCGTTGCCGTGAGCTGTGGTGTAGGTCGCAGATGCGGCTCAGATCCCACATTGCTACGGCCCTGGCATAGGCTGGCGGCTACAGCTTACCCCTAGCCCGGGAACCTCTATATGCCACAGGTGCAGCCCTAGAAAAGACAAAAAGACAAAAGAAAGAGCCCCTCAAGAATATCAAGTATAAGCCTTGCTTAAGACCTAACACCAGTGGATATTTGCTGGGTGTTTTTTGTGCTTCTCCAGGGAGTATTTTAAAAAGGAAAAGAACTGAGAGATTCTCCTGTGGTGACTTTCAACCTTGGCTACATGGGAGTCACCTGAAAAGGTTTAAACATACTGCTGTTAAAAACACTAATGCCTGGGTCCTAAACCCAGAAAACCTGAGTTTTCTCAGGTCTCAGGAATGGCTTGTGTATTATAATTTAACTTTTTCACCCCATTATTCAAATGTAGAGCCTCAGGCTCCTGAAACCCATATGAGGGCTCTCTGGGACAGATCATTCTTGCAACAAAGAATTCACTCCAAGGCAGATACTGTACTGGGTGGCAGAACACAAATAAGTAAGACAAATCACTGTCCTCAAGGTGCTTACTTCCTCATGGAAGGGTCACACATAAAACAGACCATCACAATTCCTTCAACAAGTGTTGTGACAGAGATATATCCCAGATGTCAATGACACCACCACTCTTTCCAACTTAAAGGGTGCCATTTGTTAATTGTCAGGGTATTTAGAATACTTGGTTCTGTTTTCTTCACAGCAGGTGAATTTTTCTCCAGGACCTCAGAGTTGTGGTTCTATAGACTCTACTAAACTAAGAGCCAAGAGGGACTCTCCATCATAGAGCACTCTGTAGGTAAATGCTCCCTTCCCCTTGAGAACCAGGAGGAGATGAGAAATAGTAAAACACCTTCCAGCAGACACCATTCTTTGGCTATTATACACATCCTCATCACCCACCACTACCATTTCTTCCCTTTGTGCAATCAGAACAATCAATTTTTGCAATCAGTTTTGTGTTCAGGTAAATATCAAGACAGTCAGGCTTCCTCCTGCTGGTCCAGGAGTTGAATTATGATCAATTTGAAGCAGTCAAAGTAATGCCTTTCCTTGCCAAATAAGACCTTTCCCACTCACCTCTGTAACTAGGGGTAACCATGTAATATGGTTCTGGCCATTTGGATAGAAGTCTGAGAGTGAACATCTAGACAGCTGTCTCCATGATAGGAAAGGAGAAAGCCCTTTTCTCCTTTTACCTGTCTGAAAACCAAACATAATATCTGGAGCCAAGGCAGACATCTTGACACCATGAAGCAAAAAGCACAAGCACAAGCACAAAAGACTAACATGCTGAGAACCGTGGCCTGAAAGAGTGGAAGAACCTGAGTTCTGTAACCTTACTGAGCCTCTGCTATAGCCCAGGGCAAATGCCATCCAGATCTCCTACTCTACACAAAAAATAAATCCATTTGTTTAAACTACTATCAAAACCATGGTTAACTAATATACACCACTTCTTTCCTTGTCACTTTTGCCTTTTAGCCTCCAGAAGATTAACCAGTCAGAGAGCAACGTAATTATGAAGGTCTTTACTGAAGGGGAGTTCAGAAAAGAAATACCACCAGTATGGATAACATTACATGCACCATTTAAGTGTGGCATCTCAAGATGGTGACTTCCATCCCTCACAAGGAAGGTGACCACCTTGTCGCTCCCTCTGCTTCTGATTGGGCCCTCTGCCTTCAGTTCATAGACCTGGTGTGGGTTTGTAAGTGTTAAACTAAGGAACTACATGTCCCAGGATACCCTTCCCCGTATGGTCCTAAGGTAGGTAGTCCAAAAGAAGAACTTACATAGACTTGAAAGGCAGGAATAAAGCAGTGATCATGACCCTCTGAAGATCATTGTTGGTACAAACAGAGATGGACATATGTAGAAGGAACCAGCAGTTTCCATTTCATCGTCATTTTCCTCTGCTCTGTGTTCAACCTTCTTTCCAAATGCTGATGCTATTGGCCCCAGACCCACCAGAGACAGTAGCCATGAAGAGGCAAGAGCTCACCACAGATCTCCCTTCTCACAGTTTCACTCTGGTTGCTAGACATGCTTAGCTTCTCAGATAGACCAGTGGGTCATTTCTTTTTTTTTTTTTTTTTAATTTTCCCACTGTGCAGCAAGGGGATCAAGTTATCCTTACATGTATACATTACAATTACATTTTTTCCCCACCCTTTGTTCTGAGTATCTAGACAAAGTTCTCAATGCTTTCTGATCTAGCAACTTCACTTCCAGATCTTCACTTGTCCAGCTCCTCAACTGTATGGGTCCAATTCCTATAATAATTCCCTATCTCATAACCTTCTGCTCCCCTGACTGATATGCCTGCCCACCCACTCCCTAGTTCACATGTAAAAAAAAAAAATCCTGTTCTCAATTTCTTCCTCAGATCAGATGGTGAGCATGATATTACCCCTATTCTACTGCAGTTCTTTAACCAAAGTGAACATGTGTCCCCCAATTCCAGTTTCAGTTTTCCTTCTGTGATAGTGGCAGGCCTGCTGATTCCCTTACTGGGGGACCAATTAAAAAAGCACTTTTCTTAGTGACAAGCATTAGCTTTCCCTGGAGACAAATAAGTCTCCATGTAGTAGAGTAACCATTTCTCCAGTAGTAGGGCTCTGACTTGCCAACAAGAAACAACAGGCAACCAGCTTTCACTCAGAACACTGGGGTTCCATTCAACAGGGCTGAGATCAAGCAAAGAGAGTAACACAGCTGCATCCTGTCTCCCAGGTAATGGCCGCAGCTCAGGTGTATCCTTCTGAGTCAGTCTCTCTCTCTGATGTAAAGGTGGGGAAGGGGGTTACTTGGCAATCTTCCCACCACAGTGTGTGAAATGAGAAATGAAAAAACCCCAAAGACAGGGTGATAAATACAGCTAGAGAGATGTGGAGAAGCTCTCACATAAGAGGTTACACTTTAGCTGGACCCCAAGGCAAAGAAAACTTTTTCCAATAGAGTATCCTTCACTCTATGACTAACCATTCCTGAGTTCACATGTTAAGAATAAGAAGGGGATTCAGCATTATCTGAGCCTACTCCAATTCCTGTTTCAGATAAATTGAAATGCTTCTGCATCTCCTTTCAAGGAAAGAAGAGGGAGAAAAGTTATCACAGCAGTTCAGTCAAATATGAACCTTGTTTTCTTACATAAAATTTCTAGCCACATACTTTTAAATACCAGAATCTAATGAATCATAATCCATAATCATTTTATAAAATAATAAATATTAGCACATAAAGCTCTTCACAACCATTTTTCTGAGGGAGAGACAAGAACTGTCATTTTGACCTTTCTTTCTCAAATTTCAAAGCTGTCAAAATACCTTGACCTCCAGAATTTAAAAAAAAAAAAAGACATCAAAAGCAAACTATTTCCCCATCATCTTTTCAAAGGAAACAGTAATTGTTTAAAAATTAAGACAAATATAGGTGTCCTTAAAGAAAGGTGGCACTTTAACATGTAAAATAGATCATAAAGTTCAGCCGTTAAATTAACTTTTACCACAGTGAACTTTTCTTAAGCTGCTGAAATATTGCCATAAAAGGTCAAATCCTTAGTAAACTCCAGAGAGCAAGATTGTTCAAATAACATTCAGACTGGAATAGGAAAAAAAAAAAATGTGCTTTCCATTTGAGTAGGATGAGACTGGAATGGGCAGAAGGGGATAAAATGCAGCTCGGGAAAGTCATTCAAGTATAGCCAATATGGATCTCAATCCATAAACTCCATGTGAAAGAAAAACCACTTCTATTTTCTATAGGTCAACGTACTTTTTGGCCAGCATAAAACTTGAGGCACTTTTAGGGATTCCCACACACAGTCCCAGGGCTGAGTCAAGGCTCCATGGTCTTACCTAACACCACTGAAGAAGGATGATCATTCTGGCCTTGGGTCATCTGCCCAAGCAGGTCAGGCCTATGAGCTGATCTTCATGGTTTCCACCAAACCCAACAGCCCTCTCCAGCTCTCTTGCCACAAATGGGAGAAGAGAATCTACTGAGGCTGGAAACCCAGTACCTGGTGCTGCCTTCCTGCTCACACAACCTCCCCTCTCTGGTCTGGCTACACCTTTAAAGTACAGCCAAGAGCAGTGCTCCCTACAAACCATACCCCACAGATATCCTTTCCTTTAAGTCTGATGTCCCAGTTCTCCCTCCAGCTTCTCCGGGACACCCTGCCTCTTCTCACAAACTCTACCATTCCTCCTTTTTAACAAAACACTTTGGTGGCTACTATGGTTTGACTGTTTGAATCCCCCCGCAACCCCTGCCAGCAAAACTCATATGTTGAGCTTAATACCCAATGTGGGGGCCTTTGAGATATGATTAAGTCATGAGGGTAGAGCCCTCATGAATGGACTGAAATCCCAGAGAGCTCCCTGGCCACTTCTACCATGTAAGGCTGCAATGAAAAGACAGCCATCTAGGAAGCGGGCTCTTGCCAGATATCAAAACTGCTGGTGCCATGATCTTGGACTTCCTGGCCACCAGAACTGTGAAAAACCATATTTATTTTTTATAAGCCATTCAGTTTATGGTATTTTTGTTATAGCAGCCTGAACAGACTAAGACAGTGACTGATTAAACCCAGAGCCTAAGTCATTACCTAAAATCATTTCCTCCCCACGGGAGCCCTAATCCCTCAACCTTTACTCTCTTACTTGCTTTATTTTCTTCATAGCACTTTTTTGAAACACATATATTTGTATTTCTAATTGTATTGCTCTTCCTATATATTTCTCCCTATATATCTTTCTATTCATTTCCATATAATGTAAACAAGTACCTAGAATAATGCCTGATATGTGATAGACACTCAATAAAGAATTGTTAAATAAGTGTTGAACACATTATTTGGCCACCAAAAAACTTGTCTTCATGAGCAGGGAGGGTTTAATCACCAAACACTCCCAGGAAGCAAGGGAAAATTTTTGTTTCACATCTCTCAAGCACATTGAGTTGAAGGGGGAAAACAATTATGTTTCCATGTTTAAAATAGTGTGAATGTTCTTATCTTTACATATACATTTTCAGGTTAAATGATTGTTATGCTTTCTCAGGTCTCCATGAAGCTCCCACCTTGTCCTGAAGCTAATTTGGACCTGAGGACCTAGTTTTCTCCCCCACGCAACCGAGTGTGAGGAACTTGAAACTGAGGGGAAGGAAGGGAAGAGGAGGAGAAGGGCAGAGGGGACTCCTGATCCTTCTGTTTATACTCCACTTCTGCTATATATTTCAATCACTAAAATATATCGTGGGGTTCTGGGAAGTTCTATGAAGACTTTTTATTTGGAGCAGTTAAAACTAGTCAATTAAAGGAAGAAAATTCATAGGATTTAAATAAAAATTGTAATGGAAAAATGGGAAAGAAATCATTGAGGGGAAGATGTCTGTTTAAAATATATATTTTCATTAGTTTATCTTTATTTAGAGAAGAGAAAAGTAGGACTCTCACCAAAAAAAGTCAGATATCGTGTCTCTTTATCACTCTGTCATTTCACTTATAATGCATTCATCAGGCTTGTTGACTTAAGTTATTACATTCTAATACAGATTAGCTAAATTGTTGGAACACAGATGCACACTCCCAAAGAACATGAATTTCAAAATCCAATTTTATACTAAATTTCTTGAGAAGTTTTTACTGTGGTTTGAAATCCATCCTAGAAGAGCATAGTAGAATATTATGCCCATTTGTATTTTATGTGACAAAACCAACAGGTTCACCATTTTTTCCTAACTAAAATTGAATTGTCTGAGAATTGCAGTAACTGTCAGCCTCTAAAGAGCTTATCTCATGTCTCACAGCTTAATTGTATTGTTTTCTGAGACAGTCTTTCCTTTTCAATTTCATGAAGACTTTCATAATGCTCATATTATTGTTCCTTTGTTCTCTTTCCTCAGAACTTTGTTCGTTTTAATTTTTAGTCCTAGTGGCCTAAAACGACCCTGCTTTCCCTTCGAACCCAAAATCCAAGTAAACTGCAACCATGGAACCATTTAACATCTTTCCATATATGATTGTATGGATAAGATAAGAAAGACCTTAATAAGGAAGGCAATTAGTGAACCACTTATATTTTCAGATAATCAAAATCACAAAGTGGTAAAGGCAAATTTCACTCTACAGGTAAATAATTCTTAAGCTATGAACCTGGAGCTACACCAGTTATCAAAAAATCAAACCACAGGAATTCCCATCATGGCACAGTGGAAACAAATCCAACTAGGAACCATGAGGTTGTGGGTTTGATCCCTGGCCTCGCTCAGTGGGTTAAGGATCCAGCGTTACCATGAGCTGTGGCGTAGGCCACAGATGCGGCTTGGATCTGACATTGTGGTGGCTGTGGTGTAAGCTGGCAGCTGCGCTCTGATTCAACCCGTAGCCCGGGAACCTCCATATGCCACGGTGCAACCCTAAAAAAAATCAAACCACAAAATGACAGAAGGTATTATTTAGTCATGCAAACTCCCAACTATAAGTGCTCCGACCAGAGATAGCCATTGGGTAGCAAATGAGCTACTCAATAGAATTTAAGTTTACACAGCAATGAATACTTTGGAGGCATTAAACACTAACATAAGAGTATACTGGAAAAAATATTATCCATAAGTATATCACAATTTATTAAAGTCCTAATCATTCTTAGTACTATGTTAGGCATATGGTAATACAGAAATGCTTAAGTTTGGTTTAAAATATATTTATAGCACAAATATAAAAAATCAGAAAAGAAAAAAGTTTTAACATATTACTATCAAAAAGCATGTCATAAAGAGGGGAATCTAAGCAGCACATTTAGATACACATAGATCTACAATTATGATTCCAGTTATACACACACACACGCGTGCACGCGGACGTTATAATGGCAAGTACCCCTGGGTGGTGTAATGAGTAATTTTTATAGTATTCTTTATATCTTTTCAGATCCACAGAATTTCTACAATAACTGCATATTACCTTGCCAGTCACATACATAAAAGTATACTTAAGTCACTTTGATTCTGTAAATATCTACCTAATCTAGCATTTTTATATCCCAACTACCAAAAAGATGCTTCATATACTATATAGTAAACAAATACTAAACCTATGGTATTAAGAATGTAACCCTGTCACAGCCTACTAGAAAATCTAATTCATCCCCTGTTTAATATTTTCATGAGAATGTGAAGCTTGCCTCCCTCCCACCCTCTGAACACACACACTAGAATGCAGGCAAACAAATTCTCCACTTCTTTACACTTGGAAGGCAATGTCTGAATTGGAAAATCTTTATAAGATATTTTTAGGTAAGACCCACTTGAGATACTTCCAAATTTCACTATAGACTACAAGCTGCCAGTGAAAGGTCAAGTTAGGCTCTTTAGAAGCCTAAATAAACACTGAGGAGATTATATACTTTACATGTAATTCTTCAAAATGACACCAAAATCACATATACATTAAAATTAAAATTGCCTCTGTCTAAATGCTCTACTTATAAAACTCAGGTTCAGAATTCTCTTTTCTAGTAGTAAAGGCAAATAGTTCTCTTCTGATGCTCTAAGCATGTCCATTCTCTAACAATTGCCTAATCCATCCACCTAAACAGTGGTCAGCTCTGCTGCGCTACTCATTCTGCAGTAAAAAGCTACAGATGAGGGAACTGAAAAACCAGCACATTCTCTATTTATATAAATATCCCACTTCACAAAGTTGAGATTTTCAGATTAACAACAAAAACAGTTTGTAAATTCTTTTTCTTTCTGTCTGAAGTGCACAAATCCCTTTCTACAAGGTCAGATACCACCTCACTCCTCTCATTCTATACCTTACAAAAGCATTCCTTTATTCGCAAAGTAAACTAAATGAAAGACTGGATTGAATGGAGTTGCAATAATTTATCCCAATATAGCCATAGATACACATAAGAAATCATAACTAAAATACGTAATTATGTATATGTGTTGGTATACATTTTAGTCGTCTTAAGACTTGACTTTGAATTAAGAAAGATCCTACCAACAGAGCTCATGTGTTCCCAGAAGCAAAGCCTTGGTCAACACTCAGAATGAAAACCAAGACTGAATCCAGCTGTCTGAAATGATCAAATGTCAGCAGCTTGAGATGAGTTTATTTTGTGCTCCGTGTTTGAGTGCTAGAGATTATAAATTTGCAAGTGTAGCTGACACCTAAAGAAAAGGAGAGAGCTTTCAAGGATACTATTTAAGTTTACTTGAGAGTAAAGAAAAAAAGGGAAATGAAGCTTTGTTTGTAATCTGAGAGGCCAAACACACAAAAGAGAATATGTTTCTACCATTATACTCTCCTAGAAGCAGTAACTAAAGAAAGAATTCAGAACCAAAGGGTTCAGGAATGCAAGAGTCTATTTGGTAGGGGGAAGTATTATATCTACGGGTGTTGGCCTCCTTTTTATTTGAGGTGGATGTTTGTTACATGTTCTATTTAATACGGAAGGAATAAGACCAGTCATGGGCCTGGGCCAACTAGATCGGGTCTGCAGCTGTCACCTTTATTTTTTGCTGCCTTAGCTCTGAGGCAGAACTGCCTGACAGTTTCTTCTGTGTGGCACTAAGAGATCTTCAAGTCATACCTTCAAAAGGAACTGACAGGTAATTGCAGCTAACCCAATTCTCTTCCCTCACCAAATGGATGTTGAAACATAATCCATGTTTTTCTTTTTCTTTTAATCCAACAAAACTGCTTGCAGAAACTCATTAGAACAACATAAATGCTGTTTCGTATTTGTACTAGTTCAGCCTTCGTGCATGTATTTATATTGCTATTATCAGACTGAATCCATAAAGAGGGCTGACTTTATACTCAGGTAAAATCCAGGGTTGCCACCTGGTACAATGTGAGGTGTGTGCTATATGGCTCTGTTTTTCAAAATTATCCTACTTGCCATGAAGGCTAGAAAGCTCTACCATTTAAAAATTGCTGAATTCAGGATCCTCCTTGGAATATCCTTAGAGAGTATTATAATTCCCAAGAATTACTCATTAAACAATAATATCAGGCCAGTCATTAATAAAAATAATTCCTCATGTACAACAAAATTGTTTAAAATTTTCCACTTGACTAGAGAATGATATCATAATAGACTATATCTTATTGGGTTACCTTATCAATAAACAGTTTAAAAACCAGAAAGGCAAAAAATTAACCAATCACTTATATTGAAGTACCAACACCAGAGCTGCCAAATTAAATGGGCTTTTCTCTGTTCTTATCTTATTCAATCTTGCAGTACTATTTCCCAACATCAATCCCACTCTTATAGAATTCCTGTTGTGGCTCAGCAGTAACGAACCCAACTAATATCCACGAGGACGCGTGTTTGATACCTGGCCTCGCTCAGTGGCTTAAGGATCTGGCATTACCATGAGCTGTGGTGTAGTTCACAGACTCAGCTTGGAACTGGCATTGCTGTGGCAATGGTATAGCCCAGCAGCTACAGCTCCGATTCAACCCCTAGCCTGTGAACTTCCATATGCTGCACATGTGGCCCCTAAAAAGACACACACACACACACACACACACACACACACACATCCCACTCTTCTCTTAGTTTCTGTGACTCTAATCCCTCCAGGTCTTCTCACTAATCATTTCTCTTCCATCTATTTCCTGGCTCTTCCTCTACATTTTGAATGGCCAAGGGTTATTCCTAGCCACCTTTCTCTGTCTTCATTCTCTAAGTGACTTCTTAAATTTTCCCACATTTGTAGACTATTTGCATGTTAGCAATTCCCAAATTTACATCTCTAGCTCAGAACTTCTTCTCTGAGCTCCAGACACAGGCAAAAACAGGCCATTTTAAACCATTACTTGAAGGTCTTTTAAAGACATCTCAAACTTAACATATTTGAAATGGGAGTCTTCACCATTTTATCTATCAGTTGAATAAAATGGCACCAGCAGCCCATCTAGTTACTAAAGCCAGAAACCTGAGTCAACCTTGAATCTCCCCTCCTTTCTCTCAGGCCCTTCACCCTATCACCAAGAATATATCTTGTCTCTACCCACTTTTGTTCCTCTGCACCAGTGGCATACTAAGTGACAATTATCTCTTGGCTAGATTACTGCAATTGCCTCCTCATTGCTCTTGCTTCCACCATTGCCCTACTCCAATTCAACGAACATATAGAAGAAAAAGCAATCCTAACATATATTTTGAATGATCCATTTCCTTTCTTAAAACCCTTCCATGGCTTCTCGTTTCACATGGAATAAACCTTCCCACAGTGTCTTATAAAACTAAATCCCCCAGAGTTTCCAATGTGACTCTGCAGGTTAAGAACCCAGCATTGTCTCTGTGAGAATACAGGTTCCATCTCTGGCCTTGCTCAGTGGGTTAAGGATCCAGTGTTGTTGTAGAGTTGAGGTTTAAGTCACATATGCGGCTCAGATCTGGTGTTGCCGTGGGTGGCATAGGCCACAACTGCAGCTCCAATTTGACCCCTGGTCCAGGAACCTCCATATGTCGCATGTGTGGTCATAAAAAGAAATAAAATAAAACCACCACCTGTGTGTTTACTACTCTCCACCTTGCTCTGCAACACCCAGCTACTCCCACTGTAGCTCATCAAGTTCTTTTGCATATGCTAGAGACAGGGAGAGATTTCAGATATATTTTTGGAGATGGGTTTGAGAAGATGAGAAAAGGGGAGGTTCAAGGATAACTTTTGACTGGTCTTCCATCCACTCTTCACATAACTCTCCATGTGGTTAGCTCCTTCTTACCCTTTACATCTCAACAAGACCTCAATCATACTGAAACTGAAACTGTCCCCTGTCACTCCACATCCCTTCTATCAGGATTATTGGAACTTCCAGCAAAGGAACAAGTATAGCCTAAGGAAAGGCTCTGCAAGTGAATGTGAGACAGTGAACCCCAGGTCACTATTGTAGCGTGTATGAACTGAAGAGTCATCAACAAGATAGTAACCTCAAAAATGAGACTATCCTGGAGTTCCCATTGTGGCGCAGTGGTTAACGAATCCGACTAGGAACCATGAGGTTGCGGGTTCGATCCCTGCCTTTGCTCAGTGGGTTAACGATCCGGCGTTGCCGTGAGCTGTGGTGTAGGTTGCAGACACGGCTCGGATCCCGCGTTGCTGTGGCTCTGGTGTAGGCCGGTGGCTACAGCTCTGATTCAACCCCTGGCCTGGGAACCTTCATATGCCGCGGGTGCGGCCCAAGAAATAGCAACAACAACGACAAAAAATAAAAATAAAATTTAAAAAAATTTAAAAAAAATGAGACTATCCTTATTATACAATTGTATATACTTTTTGGCTCTGAATTTCCAGTCTTCCCCAAGTAATCATTTAATCTATTCCATTCTGATAAATACAGTTAGATAGTAGAACTTTTTAAGTCACTTTCAGTTTTTTGGCCTTCCTCTTTCAGTGAAATTCAAGTACTATCTCAGTCACTATTCAGAGCTCAAAGATTTCTCTTTGAGCCTACTTTCCCCACTAAACTCCCAGATGAACCAGCCCATGGTGCTTCCTGGAAGTAAGTCACTAAAGAGAGAGATGGTTTACTTATAAGAGACAGATTGCAATAGCTGGTTCACAGTCCCTTTTCTCCTGGTCCTGGCTGCCAGCATCCCCACTGATCTGGCTTCTGGTGCTGGTGGCATCCAGCTGCTGGCTCTATTTTATGGAAGGTTTGCAGGCTGTTGAGCATCCTACTGGGCAGTCTCTCCATAACCATAAGGAGAAAGGCTGTGGCTTGCCACCTCAGCTCCAAGGGAGTTGTCTACATACATAGCCTCCGTATCAGGTCTCTTCATCCTGCTGGAAAGCCTTGTAGGTAGCAAGCCAGTTTACAGCCTCAGATGTTTTCTTTAGTCTGCCCCAGACCTCAAAGAAGCCTATTAATATCAACTCCAACAAGCTCAGCTCAGCAGGAACCTAGGTGCTATCTTTGCCTCCTCTGCCAGGCTGCATCCTGCCAATTTTCTGCTATCCTTCTCCCAGTGCAAGAGGTTATGCCTATATATTCTGTCTCTCAGAGAACTCCAGATAAGAAGCTAGCATCTTGGAGTTCCTACTGTGGCACAATGGGGTCAGCAGCATCTCTGGAGCACTGGGTCACAGGTTCACTCTCCAGCACAGCACAGTGGGTTAAGGATCTGGCATCACAGTAGGTCACAATGCCACTCAGATCTGATCCTTGTCCTGGGAACTCCACATGCCACAGATCGTCCGAAAAAAAAGAAGAAGAAGAAGAATCTAGCACTAGTGCTTACATTAAATAGCTCAAATTTTAAAGGAGAATTTGGGGGGACCTTGACTTTAGGACAGGGTGGGACAGGTAGAACATTATCCTTTCCAGGCATGAGATGATGGAAAGACACTAACATCTAACAGTAATGTTTCATAAACACTTCCCCCCACCTAGCTTAGATAACCCTTTTTGACGTGATCAATCATATTTTCTCACACCTGGCATATTTATATCTTGTCTAGATATTGCCTTTGTCCTCAGAGGTCCTAAATGAGAATGATCCTGTAGAAAGGGAAAACAAGCTCTGCATTTTAATGTCTGGAGTTATTGTCATGAGTAAATACTTCATATATAAATTACTTATCCTATCATTTTTCTCTGATCCTATGAGCAGTATTTATCTCATATCCCTTGTTAAAGATTGAGGCCACTAAAATCTGAAGCCAAAACTGCAATGATAAATGTGATGCTTAGTTAAGTAATGAAGAGCTATGTTGGTCAGGGAGAACAAACTTCTGATCTGATAGACCACTGGGGGGAAGTATTTAGTGAGAGTGAGACTAAATTTAAAGTCTTAGAAGCATGTTTTGTGTTGATTATAGAGTAAAGAATTTGATGTCTGCCTTAGACGTATGTTCACTGGAATGAAGCCATTACTCACTGTCACTGATCACTGTCACTAATTAATTAGGTTTAAAAGTACTTCTAACTCTAACCCTAACCATGACTATAGAACTGTCAGTCTTTTTCTAGGAGCATGGAGACTTTTTTTTAAGTCTCAATCCCCTTTTTGTCCTCTCTCAGCCAAAGCCACAGGAAAGATCATCAAAATTGTCCGTATCTTCATCATTACTGTTGATTACCTTGGCAGTTGATGTTTAATTTGAGAAGGCTTGATTTTCAGTTTGAGTGTTTCTCAGGATAATTTTACCTCTATTTATTTTTGTATCATCTGTTCTGAGATTTGTATGTAGAAGCATTCAAGACTCTGGATAATGGACAACTGTGAGCAGTATTTATCTCACAACTGTGAAGAAAACAAGAATAAAGTACAATAAGCAAGCACTCTGCAACCATCACCGAAAATTTTCCAGACTGGACCAAGAAAACAAGTCTCAACAACTCCTTAAAGTTTACCTTACATGGTCAGATGCTTTTAAATGTTGGTTAGATATGAATTGTTTCACCACTCCTGTGGCTGGCTAATCTAGATACAAAATAAAGTGTTAGTAATTCCCCACTGGTTGACCAAAAGAAAATGCAAGGCTATAATTTCATCTGTAATAATTTGGACTAAGCAACTTAAATGTTTATTCTGCTATATTATTTACAAAGTTGGGAACAAATTTTGAGACTATTTGAATTATTCAATTCCTATGAGTGGAATTAGTACCCCCAAAAATATTCTTAGGGGAGTTATTATCCATAATAAAAGTTTTATCCCTTTAGACATTTTTAAGAAGATCTACTCCATTGAAGCATAGGGGACTCATTCAATAGGAATGATCTAACTAATAGATCCATAAAACAATTATCCAAGTACTCAATTGGTATTAAAAAGTCTGACTGCTACACAGGTAAACAAATCCAATAGTTGATAAGAGATGCATTCAACTATACTATAACTAAAGGCATATTTCCATTGAGCTTGTCATTATAGTCACCTTTGTATCCTAAAGAATATCTATAGCCTCCTCTTCTAATACATGGACAGTTTTCTTTATTTATATGTTGTCTAGAAAGGATGGTCATCATGGGTAGTGTTAATGTAACACATCTTTACATCATTCTTTAAATTGGCTGCACTAGCAATAGCTTGGGAGAGGTGAGTTTAGAGTTATGGCAATAATCATCCCTAGACTCATGCAAGTTACTACTGTGTTAAGAGAACTATGATAAACTAAACCAGAAACATATAACCTTAAACCAGTAAAAAAAAAAAAAAAAGACAGAATTTGTTATTAGATGAATGTAGCAAGAAAGATATAAATGATCTTTAATACCAGATCCAACCTCTGACAATTTGTGCCACACCCCACAACAAAGGGAAGTAATTTGGAATGTTGGAGTTGGTGAGTCCCCAAGGATAAGGCAGTATGACTAACAACTTGAGACTAGAATCCCTCTGAGCTGTAGCCTTAGGAGACATGAAGTACATAAACCCAAAATTGTCACTCTCGCCTCAGAGGTGAGTGGAGGAAAACATACTGAAAATACCCAGCCCTGTTGCTTGAGAGGCTAGAGATTTCTTCCAAGGTAGCTGGTTTGGGTTCCAGAAATAGCAAGTTAGCATGAATGAATGGAATGGGCCATTACGTATTTTGAAGACATCCTGAAGAATGCACTGTGGAAGTATTTGGCCCCACCTCAAAAACATCGCCCATTCATATACTCATATCCATGATTCCTGTCCCTCCCCTCCTCTTCCCTACCCACAACAGCATTTAACCAGTAATAAAAAAAAAAATCTCTGCATGTATGCTTTCAAACCTTTCCTCTTAAGCCATCAACTTTATTAGCCTGGTAGTAGAGTATTTACAGCCTGTGTTTCTGAGTGAGCCCAAAATACTCTACCTGAATGAACCACAGGAAGACAAAGATCTTTAGGTTATAAGTGAAAGAATTTGATGGGATGACCCCTAGGTGCATAGATTAATACTTTGAAATGCTTCTCTATTACACACAAGGTGTCACTAAGAATGAAGCCACTGGCTTCACTTTCCATTTCCTGATACCATACTCCATGACCTTCATTTTAGGGAAAGTGACAAAGTGTCAGAAGAGTGAGGTCTCACCTAAGCAGCTTATGGGATAACTAAACATAAATGTGAGGGGGAAATGGCACCTAGGAACAGGGCCTGGATCCATAGACAAGAGACAGAGTCCTTCCACCGGATTAGAGAAAATGGTGAGGTTACTGAATGGGGACTTGCAATTTGGCAATGCATTAGTTAGAATCCCTTTTTCAGTTTCCAAAGCACAGCCAAAGACGTGGGCAGGACTGTCAGGGTGATGTGTTGCTTCTAACCTTTGTGGAGCTGATGTAAAGGGCTCTATTTCACAAGACTGAGTTTTTAGATTACTTAGCAAACGATTCTGAAACTAAGCTGAAGCAGAAACACAACTGTAACATCCCAGGCCTGCTCAGAGTTCCAAACTGGGGTGCAGAGTCCATGTTCCCCATAATACCTAGTATGAGATTAGTAAGTCAAGTTCTTAAGGATGGTTGAGACACACACACTCACACAAAGGGATGAAAAGTAAGAAGGAAGGGTGTTAATAGAACAGGAGATCCTTTGAAATGGGAGATCATGCCTACATGGGAATTCCACAGCCTTTATATGTGAAGAGATAGTGGGTGCCCGCCAGCAGACCTTAATCCAGGGCAACAGCAGCATTCGCACACTGGGCCTGGGTTAAAGCTGGATCACTGAACCCCAGATGACACTGCCAAGATGAAGACTGCCTTTTAAAAATGAGGGAAGGGGGGATTTCCCATCATGGTGCAGAAGAAAAGAATGCTACTAGGAACTGTGAGGTTTTGGGTTCAATCCCTGGCCCTGCTCAGTGGGTTTAGGATCCACGTTGCCATGAGCTGTGATGTAGGTCGCAGATGCAGCTCGGATCTGGCATTGCTGTGGCTCTGGCATAGGCCAGCAGCAACAGCTCCAATTAGACGCCTAGCCTTGGAATCTCCATATGCCCAGGGGGTAGCCCTAAAACAACAAAAGACAAAAAAAAAAAAAAAAACGGGGGAAAGGACCTAGGAGGATAACTGCCAAATTTCAGGGTTAGTCCCAGACCCTTGAACAAGTGGCACTAAATAGAGAAGCTATTCTCTGCTACCATGCTCTGATCCGTGTCTCATATGGAATATATTGCTTTAGCCTGAACTAAAGGACTTCACATGGATATCAAGCATGTCTGACTAGCTGACAGCAAATCTGCCTTTTGCATAGCACACAACTTCTCTTTTCACGGACATAGGGGTGGTGCATGGCCTTTATAGATAAGGAGTTGATACCCATAGAACTAAAAACAAGGGCATGATTTTACCCTCTATAGTCTCAAATCTTAACAAGGCTTCTTTATTCTTGGGTATACTACAAGGTACATTTTTTTAAATTCCATAAACAAACAAAGTGAGAGAAAGCAAGCGGTTGATTTGCCTACAGATTTTAATTATTTTCTTAAAGCCAACAGTAAGCACCTACTTTTTGCCAAGCATTTTAGGAAGCCTTTTTTTAAAATAGCATCAATCTGAAAATGAGGTAATACTTCCAACTAAAGCCTCCCAGGATTTTGTTGGTTTAGAATTGAAAGTACTAGAGCATATTAGGAACAGATGGTCTCAAAAAGATATCAGAAATGGGTGCTCCCAAGAATAAGAATGTGTTTGCTCTTACCACCTCTTGCCTAAAACATCACCATAATTTCCAAATTGGTGTCCCTACCTCCGATTCATTATCTCCTCTCAGATCCATTTTTTCCCATGCTGTCAGAGCCATATTTCTAAAAAATCAATCTGAACATTTCAATTTCTTCCTTTTTTTCCCCTCAATACCCTACATAAAGTCCAAACTTGTTATCATGAATTTCCCAAGCTTTTTATCATCAGTTCTGACACCTCTTTCCAAACCCATCACCTCCCCTGCAAAGGCTAAAACATCTCCCCAAGCTACAAATGAAGAAGTTAGAAAATGCTATTAATTTTGCTATAACTTCATATTGTCTGCAGCAGCTGGGACAATAATTTGGTAGCTCTTTCCCAGAAGCAGCCTTGTCAAAACCCCAGAGGAACCAATGGTTAGACTCTGATGCAAAATATAGCTCTTAAGAGTTCCCGTCATGGCTCAGTGATTACGAAATCTGACTAGGAACCATGAGTTTGTGGGTTCAATCCCTGGCCTTGCTCAGTGGGTTAAGGATCCAGCATTGCCATGAGCTGTGGTGTAGGTCGCAGACGTGGCTCGGATCCCACGTTGCTGTGGCTCTGGTGTAGGCCAGTGGCTACAGCTCCGATTAGACCCCTAGCCTGGGAACCTCCATATGCCATGGGAGCAGCCCTAGAAAAGACAAAAAAAGACAAAAAAAATATATACATAGCCCTTAAATTAAGAAGTGTCCTCATAGCTATGAGCAGTGGGACTTTTTAGAATATTATTTGTGCCACAGTGAAGGAGATTCAGGCCAGAATTTTAATGAACATCATAAAATCTGCTGAAAATAAGCAGTAATCACAAACCATAACCTAATACTCCTCTGGGTTGTGATAATGTAATGTTTCAAAAATAGACCCTGGGGTCTTATGCTGCCATTGTTCTCTCTGAATGGTCCCCTTATTTGCTGATATAGTCATAAATAGATTTGCAAAGTAGAAAATCTGGCTTGGGCTCAGAAAATGAAGATGAGAGGATGATACTTGCCTTTCTGGCATGCCCACCACCTGGTCTGGACCGCTCTTGCCTGACCTGCTACACTGTGTACTAAGCATCATAGCTCACCTTCTCTCTTTGTCTCCCTCCCTCCCCACCCAGTGTCATTCACATTCTCCCAATTCTACTCCCAAGTAAAGGTTGATTGCATTATTATCCCAAGTGTTCCCCTATAATAGGATTATCCATCTACACCCTTTGTCATTTCACTTTTACTGCTCTTCCACTGGGTGTAATATATACTCTTTCCCTTTTCCTACCTTTTTGCCCTATCCTGCTTTGCTCTCACCAATGAATGTTAGTGGACATGATATGAGCAGAGACCTTAATTATACTTGCATAGTTTGTTTTGTGCTTTTGTGCTCCCGATTCACCATGAGAAAAATCACATCCTCAGCAGCTAGTCCAAGGAGAATGAGAAAGTTCGAGTAGATGTAAATGCAACTGATCCAGCCAAACCCAGCAGAGCCATAGACAACACACAGCCCCATGAGCAAAAAATATATAAATGTCTGTCTTTGCAAAACACTGAGTTTTTGATATATTTTTTTTTACTCAGAATTAGTGTGGCAAGAACTTAATAATACCCTAATAAACAAATTTTCATCAAGGCAATAATGATCAATATTTCCTTCTACAGCTAGCCTTGTATCTGTGAAATGGAAATAAGAAAAAGAACCCAACTCAAATGGTTATAGCACGAAATAAAGGAAATAACAATTATAAAACCCCTAGGTAAAGGGCCAATGGAAAAACAAAATAGTAATTTTGAGGTTATTTGATTAATCTGTTACTTTCCCATGATTATTTATATTTTCAAAATGTTTTCCCTAAACAGGATAGTTGAATTTTTAAGTTGCTTATAGTTGAGCCTTCTTAGGTAATCTTTGCCCACTAATAAGCCACAATGCCTTTTTGGGAAGGCCCAGAATGGAAAAAATTCAGGAATATCTGAAAGAGGAGAGAGGAAACACAAAAGCATTCACTTGGAAAATTAGGGAGGCTGAATACACTTTGGAGAATATTCAGGCCAAAGAGTCTCCAATGATATACATAGGTCTGACCAAAATCCTATACTTAGGCTCCTTTTTAACCCTCACCTAACTTACATAGCCAAGATGACTTACTAAGCTCCTTGTAGCATTAAACATTTGCCTCCAACAAAGCCTCTGATCTGACTCCACTCTTCAAAGTTGACCTTTGAATGATGCATTACTATATCTAAGGAACATGGAGGAACTTGGTCAGAATTATCACTGATTCCTCTAGTTCTCTTTCTAGAGGAATCAATTTCTTTCACTAAATTCTGAGTAAATATGACTGTCAAAACCAAAATGCTTCCCATAAAAACCTTATCCTTTTCTCTTTCTAAATATTTAAGTGATTTTAACAAAAGCATTTTATGCTCAGTTTCACAGTACTCTTACCTATAGCATTTGAAAATAGGACAGTACTTTAAACCAGAGGAATGAAAGGTAAACTTGCAGTACTATAGCAAGTGAATAATGAAAAGAGATTTGAGGGGGAGAGGAAAATTTATAAGGCCCTGCAAATCACAGCAAATATTCATCTACTTACCTCATCTACTGACCCAGCCAATTATGGTGGCTGAATCAGGATAAAAGCACAGAAGGAGGGAGTTCCTGTCATGGCTCAGTGGTTAACAAGCCCCACTAGTACCCATGAGGATGCAGATTCAATCCCTGGCCTCACTCAGTTAAGGATCTGGCATTGCCATGAGCTGTGGTGTAGGTTGCAGATGTGGCTCAGATCTTGCATTGTTGTGGCTGTGGTGTAGGCCGGCAGCTACAGCTCCATTTGGACCCCTAGCCTGGGAACTTCCATATGCTGCAGGTGTGGCCCTAAATAGATAGGAAAAAAAAGGTACAGAAGGATTTCAATTGGTTTCTCAAGAATCTGAAAAGCATGCTCTGCTGTTTTCTCTTGGAAAAAGTAATAGGTCAAATGGAAATAGTTTTCATTACCCTTTGGGCATCAAAGTTCTGAGTCCTACCAACATGTATGTCTATTCTGAAGGAATCTAATGTTTTTCTGTAATAAAATGAAAGGAGGAGTTCTCGTCATGGCTCAGCAGTTAACGAACCCAACTAGCATCTATGAGGATGCAAGTTCAATCCCTGATCTTGCTCAGTGGGTTAAGGATCCAGTGTTGCAGTGAGCTGTGGTGTAGGTTGGAGACACAGCTTGGATTCTGTGTTGCTATGGCTGTGGTATAAGCAGCGGCTACAGCTCCAGTTGGATCCCTAGCCTTGGAACCTCCATGTGCAGTGAGTTCGGCCCTAAAAAGACAAAAATACAAAAAAAAGAAAGAATGAAAGGACATGTATTGGACACCTACTATGTACTCTGCTAGGGGACTTACAAGGTTATAAAGTAGAAGGAAGCTTTGTGGGCATGTGACAAGTGCAATCACATAGAGCCTAGCTCTTAAAGCTCTGTTGTTGCCGTCTTGAAACTCTTAGTGATTTTTAATTTTGAGCATGTGTTTTACAAGCTCAGTGGGACAATGGAGGGTTCACATGAGCAAAGTAAATACATGTATGTATCAGCTGTAACTTGCCACTCCATTCATATAGCCTTCATGGCTTCCATAACATGTTTGTTTCACCTTTCTCACTAAAATTCGATGTATAATGGATCCACCAGAATGCTGTGCCCATGTTCCATACAAGTCTTCTATGTCTGTCTGTGAGAGCAGGGTCACTGACAGATTGGAGAGTACATACTTACTCTTTTGAATTGGGACCTGCTTAGAATAAACAGAGGTAGTTCTTAAGAAATGCGAACAACCGAGGAGGCCAATCGTATCTTTTTTAAATCATATCACTTCCGTGTACCACTAACACTAAATATGATCACAGAGTGAAAAAGAGAAATGTGAGGCAACCCACAACTGAGTTCACTTCAGACCTTCCTTTCTCATCAGTAAGCTAGACATAGATAGTATTTGTATAAGATGTACATATAAAGAGATAAAATTAAAAGTTGTTTTTGTGCAGTTTTTCCCCCACTCTTCTGGTAAAAATGAAATACATGTGCATGTACAAGCTAAGAAATACCAATGTTCCACAAACAAATTAAATGCCCTTAGACTTGCATTTACAGTTATATATTATAAATATATATCAATATTATACAATATGGAGATGAATGGTAAAATTTACCCTAATTTAAGATTCAATTTTTCTTAACTTACAATGATACCATTATGTTTTACATTATTACATTATAAAATAGCTATAAAAGAAAAAAAGGTTTATATATCAGTACTTTGTAGCACTCTTTTTTTTTTGCGGGGGGGGGGGGGGGTTGGTTTTTGGGCTGTGCCCTTGGCATATGGAAGCCCCAGGCTAGAGGTCTAATCAGAGCTACACCTGCTGGCCTATACCACAGCCACAGCAATACCAGATCCGAGCCACATCTGCAACCTACACCACAGCTCACAGCAATGCCAGATCCTTAACCCACTGAGCAAGGCCAGGGATCAAACCCGCATCCTCATGGATACTAGTCGGGTTCATTACTGCTGAGCCACAGTGGGAATTCCCCTTTATCGCACTCTTTTTCCTGCTTTTTTGAATAAGCAACATCACATTTTCCTTTTGCTTTAGCTGGCCCTGAGTTGGTACTATTATCTTTCATTTATATGAGAAAACTGAAATCCCATGAGTTTAAGTAGCTTTCCCAAGATCACAGAACTAGCAACTATCAGACACCAGATTCAAACAAAAGTCTGACTCCAGAGATATTGCTCCTTTACCATTTCACACTGCATCCAAACCGCACACTTGGGGCTGAATCTATTGCTTTGACTCCTGCCCAGGTTAAGCTGTTTGCAGCAAAGACTTTGGTTAAGACCCACCCCACATACCACAAAGTAGCTGTAAAGTTAAGAAAGCTATTTTAACAAACTTCTAGCATTCTTTTCATTAATCTGTGCTCTGGTCCCTCAGGTTAGTAGGTTTACAGACTTGAGATCATCAATTTAAATAGAAGTTTATCATGTTCACTTTTCAAATAAGAACCTTCAATTTTCTTTCAAATTCTCCTTTTTTCTAAATCTCACACATTTCTGAATTTCACATACTGAGTCACATGAAAATATTTTATTTAATATTTTATACTATGGTCATAATTACCAACTAAATGGTCCAAGGGATCATGTTACTATGACTGCAATACAAGTTTTTCTAATGCCTTTTGCCTTATTTAACTTTTTGCCCGGTATCTCACAAGCATCATGTTGTCCACAAGACCTTGGGCCTCTAACAATTTACCTCCGAGCTTCAGTAGGCATTTTCGCAGATTCCCAACAATAGCATCTAAGGTGCTTCTTTCACCTTTTCCATTAGTATTTACAAAAACAAAGTCAGAAAGCATATATACTAATCACAGTTAAGTGATCATAATTCTTTGCTCCCTGTAAATGGTCACTGAGAGCATTATCTTTTTACCACATTTGCAGGGGGAAATTTGTTTCTAAAGTTAGAAAATACAAATTAAGATATCTTTTTTTTATCTTCTTAAAATGGAAGTCACCATCCAGACAGAAAAATGGATAAAGATGTGATGTATATATACATATATATATATGTATATACACACAATGGAATACTATCTAGCCATTAAAAAAGAATAAAACAATGCCATTTGCAGCAACATGGATGGAACCAGAGATTATCATACTAAGTAAAATAAGTCAGGCAGAGAAAGACAAATACCATATGTTGCTATCACTTACATGTGGAATATAAAACATGGCAGAAATGAACTTTTCTAAAAACAGACTCACAGACATAGAGAACAGATTTGTGGTGGCCAGGCTAGAGGGGAGGTTCAAGGGGGGTGGGTAAGGAAGGGATGGACTGCGAGTTTGTGTTTGCAGATATAAACTATTATACAGAGAATGGATAATTGAGTGCAGGGACCTATATTCACTATCTTATAATAAACTATAATGGAAAAGAACATGAAAAAGAATATATATATATAGAGAGAGAGAGCAAAAATTAACACAACATTGTAAATCAACTATACTTTAATAAGTTTTCAAAAAGAAGTCACTATCCATACATTTGAGTTATTTTGTGTGTGTGTATATATATACACACACATTCACTTCTTCCCTCTAGAATTGTACAATTGCTGCCATAGCTAGAAATGTGAAATATGTGTTAAAATTTTTATCATAGGAACTCTTCCTTTGAGATGTTTCAAAGATGTGAATACAATTTATAGATATTTCCAGACATAGAACACAAATACTGCTGTCAAGAAAATTTCCTCTAAGAATGATGTAGCAAAAATGTTACTGTCAGAAAAACATTGAATTCTTCAATGATAATTTCTATAATACATTTCTGAAAGTGTAGAAATAACACTACATAAATATTCTTATTTGAACAACTTGAGAAGACATGCATAAACATAAACTGTATTTATAGGTTTAAAAATTGCACTACATGAAGTCCTGAAAAATATTCCTTATGATTTTTTAAACCCATGGAGTCTCACTGCTAGCCAAGGAATAAAATGAAAAGTGGAGGATGCAAATACATATAACTAGGGACTTTTCTAAACAAACCTAAATGTAATATATCATCATAAAATGGTTTTAAATAAGAGAGAAATTATAATTTTCCTTATGCCAAAAACTGCCTATCTGATCTACACAGCTCAAGAGCCAGAAAAAAATTCCCAAGGAGGGAAAAAAAGATGAGCCCTACCATATAAGAAGAAACTAAAAGCAAATGAAATTCTCATTTAGAAAAGAGCCTGAGAATTTTTTCTGAACCTGTGGCATATGGAATTTCCCAGGCCATGGGTCAAATCAGAGCTGCAGCTGAGGCCTAAGCCACAGTCACACCACCAGATCTGAGCTGCATCTGCCATGTATGCTGCAGCTTACATCAATGCCAGATCCTTAACCCACTGAGCAGAGCCAGGGATCGTACCCTCATCCTCAGGTAAAGAGTATTGGGTCCTTAACCCACTGAGCCAAAAAAGGAAGTCTGAGACTGAGAATTTATATGATCTAATTAAATAAGCATCAACTACATAAATATAGTGTAATAAATACAGTAACTGTGATATTATGATATCAACATTGTGGCAGCCAGCCTTCCAAAATTGCCCCAATAATCACTGTCTCCTGGTTCTCCTCATACCTGTGCCCTCAGCTAGACTTCTCCCACATTGAACTGCAAAATGTGAAACAAAATGGAAACATTTATGTCAAGAGGCTTTAAAATGGAGCTGGAAAGCCATCAAAGGAGCTGGAAAGGAGGTGAACCTTACATACATCCTCACATGGTGGAACCATGAACTTTTTTTTAAATTTTTTATTATAGTTGATTTATAATATTCTGTCAAATTCTTCTATACAGCAAAGTGACCCAGTTATACCTATATATACATTCCTTTTAAGATTTTTATTTTTTTCTATTATAGTAAAGTGACCCAGTCATACATATATAGACATTCTTTTTCTCACATTATCCTCCATCATGTTCCATCACAAGTAACTAGATGTAGCTCCCTGTTATATACAGCAGGATCTCATTCCTTATCCACTCCAAATGCAATAGTTTGCACTTACTAACCCTAAACTCCCAGTCCATTCCATTCCCTCCCCTTCCTCCTTGGCAACCACAAGTCTGTTCTCCAAGTCCATGAGTTTGTTTCTTTCTTGTGGAAAGGTTAATTTGTGCCATATATTAGATTCCAGATATAAGTGACATCATATGGTATTTGTCTTTCTTTTCGACTTACTTCACTTAGTGTGAGAGTCTCTAGTTCCATTCATTTTGCTCCAAATGGCATCATTTTGTTCTTTTTCATGGCTGAGTAATATTCTATTGTGTATATGTACCACATCTTAATCCATTCATCTGTCAATGGACATTTAGGTTTTTTCCATGTCTTGGCTATTGTGAATAGTGATACAGTGAACATATGGGTGCACGTATCTTTTTCAAGGAAAGTTTTGTCTGGATATATGCCTAAGAATGGGATTTTTCGGTCATATGGTAGTTTTACATTTAGTCTTCTGAGATACCTCCATACCACTTTTCCATAGGGGTTGCATCAATTTACATTCCCACCAACAGTGTAGGAGGGTACCCTTTTCTCCACACCCTCTCCAGAATTTATTTGTAGACTTATTAGATGGCCATGGTAACTAGTGTGAAGTGGTACCTCATTTTAGTTTCGATTTGCATTTCTCTAATAATTAGTGATGAGCATCTTTTCATGTGCCTATTGGCCATTCATATGTCTTCTTTGGAGAAGGAACCATGAACTTTTGAACTGAGCTAAACCATAGGTATTCCAAGGACTCTGCAAAAGCACCTTCAACTTGTCACAAGTAACCAAATTTTACATCCTTCAGGAGACAGTCTTAGTATTCAATCATGTTTAGCCAAGATGAGCTTCTGCCTCCAACTCTAATTAAAATTCTTTGTAATGCAAACTTCCCTTCTTTACCTTTAGAAGCCCGTGACTTTTTCTCCCCAGCAGGACACTGGGTTACTATCCAAATATATCTGCCCTGAACTGTAATTATTTTATCCCAAATAAACACTTTTTACTTGTTTATTACCACCTAGGTTTATTTAGGTTGACAGAATCATGGCTAGCCTATGTAACAAATACTACAGAAATAAAGACATTGCCACTTCTTCCCTGTTCTATCTTGGATTACTAGAAAGGCAGGGTGCCAGTAACCATGTCATGAAGACAGTGAAGCAGTTCGTTAAGAGGCCCAAGTCAGGAAGAACTAAGGCCAACCACTGTTAGCCAGGACCAACCTGCTAGCCACGTGAGCAAACCACTTTGGAAGAAAATCACCCAGGCCCCAGCAAGGCTTTAAAACTTCTCATTGCAACTTCATGAGAGGTCCCAAGCAAGAATCATCCAACTAAACTGCTTCTCAATTTCTGACCCACAGAAACTATAATAAATGTTTATTGTTTAAAGAGCCATAGTTTTGGAGTAATTTGTTATGCAGCAATAAGTAACTGATACATTGGCTTTTGTAACCTAATAGGTAGTTGTCTTATTGTTACCAGGCTGTTGCCCCAGAATCATTCCCTTGCCCCTCCCACAAATGGAAATGAATTGGTCTCATCCGAAGGATGAAGGTGCAAAAAGAAAAACAAGAACTGGTTAGAACAAGCTAGGTCCAAGATGGCTGAAGACTTGACCTCTAGTGGACCTTGAGACTTATTATATGCTCACTGTAATACATTAGCATGCCAAATGACACACCCATCAGTGCCATAACATTTGACAGTTGCCATGACATCAACCAGAAGAGCCCAAACAAGAACTGAAAATAAGTGAGTGTTGTTTCAGTTCTAGGTCCAAACCACACCCCGTTCTCAGATAAGTCATGAGCATTCTTCCCAATTCTCTCCCTTTTACCTCAACATATATATATATATACATAGCCCAAGTCAGGTTGAGAAGTTGATTTGCAAACTAAGTTCACACTAAACCATTCTTTGGCCATTGAGTAAAGCTTCTGTTGTTTCACTCTCAGCATTAATTTCATTATTGGCTATGCAAATCTGAGCAGTAAAAGAACCTCTCCAGTCAAGATAAAGGGTCTTGGCTGAGCTAGGACCCCAGTGCAATTCAGGTGACCAATTCAGTGAAAAATTCTACCTACCAACACAAGACATCTAGATCTTAGTAATACTGAAAGAAATTGATCCTTTGCTTTACAAATTAATACAATGAACTTTATCAGTTTACTCAAAAATTATGAGTTTCTAGATTCACATCCACTCAGTATCAAACACACAACAGCATAATTCTTAACCCCAAACATCAATTTAATAATTTATAATGAGAAATCAACCAGCTACTGCTCATAATATCAGGTACAATCAACAGGCCAATCAAGAAGTACAATCAAGATGGTTGTTTTATGAGCCTAGAAATAGAAAAAGAATCATTGGATATTCTTACAGAATAGGTCCACAAACTATGGGAGGTGAATTTTAAAATCCTTTCTCCTTTCTAGAACATTTCTTTCAAAATAACTAGTCACTATAAACTGAGTACCCTGAAAAACATAATAGGTTCCAAAGGTCTTCAAAGTAATCAGTAATATGACTACAATAGTTATTAAGGAACTCTATAAACACTAGAGTACATCCGTAAGTGTTTAGTGAGAGTATTTATACTCCTATAAAATATCTTTTCATTTTACAATAGAAACATCCTGCTGATTGTTGTCAACCACACCAGTACACTTCTATATTGAAGGTACCACTGAAGCCCTTCTTCAAAGAAAGCCCCAAAGTGTCCTATCCCTCAGAAAGTTCCTCCCCCCTTCAAATGTAAAATTAGACTCAGGTAGACCCAAACAGGAAAGTTTCTTTGCCTTGGTTTTCATTTACTTCCTCCTCCCCCTTCCCCAGTCAAATTCTTAGCTCCTTTTTCCTCCAGAGAGCTAATTCATTTAATGTCTGATAATCTACTTAATGTATTATCCTTCCCAGTGGGTTTGCATTTTTACTGGGAAAAGTGCCTGCCTAGACATATTTCAGGCTTCAGGGCCTCTGATAAGGTCATTATTTTTTTCATAAGAATCATGAAGAGCTTATTTAAAATGCTATTCCCTAGTCTCACTCCTACAGATTTTTAATCCATTAATTCATGGTAGGGCCCAGAAACCTGCACATAAAACAAATAACCTCCCGCACCCTCTATGAAGCTTATGTAAACAATCTGAAGAACACTCTTTTTTTTTTTTGTCTTTTTGGGGCCACACTGGCAGCATATGGAGGTTCCCAGGTTAGGGGTCAACCCATCTACACCCATCTGTACCAACCCATCTACACCACAGCCATGGCCTCGCAAGATCCAAGCCATGTCTGTGATCTACACCACAGCTCATGGCAACATCAGATCCTTAACCCACTGAGCAAGGCCAGGAATTGATCCTGAGTTCTCATGGATGCTAGCCTGGTTCGTTAACCACTGAGCCAGGACAGGAACTCCTAAAGAACGCTCTTTGAGAATGACATAATGCCATTTGCAGCAACATGGATGGAACTAGAGAATCTCATACTGAGTAAAATGAGCCAGAAAGACAAAGACAAATACCATATGATATCACTTATTACTGGAATCTAATATCCAGCACAAATGAACATCTCCTTAGAAAAGAAAATCATGGACTTGGAGAAGAGACTTGTGGCTGCCTGATGGGAGGGGGAGGGAGTGGGAGGGATGGGGAGCTTGGGCTTATCAGACACAACTTAGAATAGATTTACAAGGAGATCCTGCTGATAGCATTGAGAACTTTGTCTAGATACTCATGTTGCAACAGAAGAAAGGCTGGGGGAAAAATGTAATTGTAATGTATACATGTAAGGATAACCTGACCCCCTTGCTGTACAGTGGGAAAATAAAAAATAAAAAATAAATAAAAAAAAGAATGCTCTTTGAGGAAGTATTACAAAGGAAGGTATTTTGGAACTAAAGAAATCTAGTTTATCAGAAACCACTGGCAACTATAGCTCCCTTCCTCTTTCTCCAACTAGTATCAGCAGCTCCTTGCAATTATAGTTATTTCATTTCCTAACCAGTTACAATTATTTTGCTGCACATGCTTAAAATTCTGATCTACATTGTTGAATTTCTCAACAGGCATACAAATTGCACCTTGATCCAGATGGACTTCAGGTTAAAATCAAACTCTTGTTCTCATACTCTTAAAGTTATTCCAGTAACAAAATTGATCTATGTGCCATGATTCCTGGCTTAAGGCTCTTTCCTATTCTGTCCTTTCAGCACTTATCTGCCCTTCAAGATTTCCAAGCCCAACAAACTGTCAATCTCTGATGACCACAGACCCCATTCTGCTGATCCAGAGTCTTAATGCTGACCCTCCTGAGACCCTGTTTTTAATGAAACACTCATGTCTTTTAAAATCTGTGTACCTGAGGATGGAATCCAGAAATATGCATTTTAATAAGTTACCCAGGTGTACTCTGTGTAAGTATCATTGATATTAAGCAATTTCTCAAAATTGCCTAATGACAAAAAGCATCAGGACACTGAAAAATAGTTTGCTAGACCTCACCATCTGGTGATTCTGACTGGGAAGGAAGGGCATTTTATTCCTAACAAGTGTTGCAGGCTAATTATAATAATTGGGCAATTTGAAAAACCCTGGCCTAAGGTAACAATATAAGATTTTAGTGTATATTAAGCTGAACATTAAAGCTAGGAGCATGAAGCCAGATGGTTTTAGAAAGGTAATTCTCAAAAGATATAGCTTAACAAAAAGACATGTACTTAGGAGTTCCCATCATGGTGCAGTGGAAACAAATCTGACTAGGAACCATAAGGTTGTGGGTTTGATCCCCGGCCTCACTCAGTGGGTTAAGGATCCAGTGCTGCTGTGAGCTGTGGTGTAGGTCACAGACATGGCTCAGATCCTGTGTTGCTGTGGCTGTGGTGTAGGCCAGCAGCTGTAGCTCTGATTGGACTCCTGACCTGGGAACTTCTATATGCCACCGGTATAGCCCTTAAAAAAAAAAGAAGAAGAAGAAGACATGTACTTATATTTCATCTCTCACACGCAAATATGTTAAGTAATAATGAAGTGATTTTTATTTTTATGTTATGCTTGAGTCCTTAAAAACTCAGGTTGCAAGAGCAAGATTTTTCAGTTCTCTTTTAAAATATGAATTACTTTGTGGGATTTACCCCCATGAACACATTAAATATATCTTCATGTGGAGTAATCCTCACTGAAAACAAACTGGAGACAGCAGAAGAACTCTTATTTGACCAAGGTCATAAGATCCACACAGAATAGAAGCAAGAGATTTGAGCCCTGCACCCCTGGGAGGGGACAGAGAAGAGAAAGGTATTACACGGGCTTCAAGATCTTCCCTGGCGAGTGAGTGGTGTGAACCATATATTATGCACCCCAGTCCTGGGGTCCAAGAGGATGAGTCCCCTTAACTGGTTTGAAAACCAGTGGGATTGACAGCAAAGCTTTAAGAAACCTAGACTCTGCTCATGAAGAGCATGCACACACTTAATTACCCCCAAAACAAGGCAAAAGAAGCAGACTGAAACTGTCCAGGACTCCAGCCCAGTTTCCTGTGATGTCTCAACCTAAGCTGACTGCCTGCCCTGGTCCCTCTTGCTCCATGGTGCATCTCCACACAAGACCAAAGGCTGCTGCAGCTGAAGAGAGTGTGCAGTTGTGGGGGGTGGAGCCAGTTCAGACCTGTAATGGCATCTGAACAGTGCAAGGGCAGGCATTACTAGCACTTGCAGAAGTGGCAGACAGGAGTGATCTGCAACTCTGGCCAGGATCATCCAAGCATATACCTCAGCCCACATAAAGTGTCTGCTCCAAAACTGCTTGCTCAGCAGTGCTCCTCTCTGGGGTGAAGGTGTCAAAGCTGGGAAGAGGGATAGCACACACTTAGAACAAAACCAGCTAAGACCCAAACCTCAGGGCTTCTGCTCCAGCAAATTGGGCCCCAACCCTGCCCCTGATAGGATGGTGTTGACCACCAACAAGATCAGCCCCAGCTCACACCTGCCTCTTGCTCTAATCAATCCATTTTCAGCTCCACCACCCACCAAGAGATAGGTGCAAGCTCCTGCTGGAAGATGTGACTCATGCTCACTTCAGATCTAACTCTACCACAAAAGCCACTGGGCACAAGTAGACTGTATAGGAATGCTGTCACAGAAGGACACCCCTTCAAGAATAGAAAATTGTTTCACATAATTTCATAAAGATAGAAAAAAGTTAATCAAAATGAAAGTACAGAGAAATTTGTTTCAAACAAAGGAACAAGAAAAAAAAGCTGAAGAAAAAAAAAACTAATGAAACAGAAATAAATAATTTACTAGATAAAGAGTACAAAACATCAGTAATAAGGATGCTAACCAATCCCAGGAAAAGAATAGATGAACACAATGAGAATTTCAATATGGAACTAGAAAAATATAAAAAAGAAACAGACAGGAGTTCCCATCATGTGTCAGAGGGTTAAGAACCTAACATAGTGTTTTTGAGAATGCAGGTTCAATCCCTGGCCTTTCTCAGTGGGTTATGGACACAGCTATGCAGCAAGCTGTGGCATAGGTCACAGATGCAGCTCAGATCCAGTGACACTGTGGCTGTGGTGTAGGCTTGCAGCTGAAGTTCCAATTTAACCCCTAGCCCAGGATTTTCCATATGCTGCAGGTGCAGCTGTAAAAAAAAAAAAAAAAAAAAAAAAAAAAAAAAGAAGAGAGAGAGAACTGAAGAATGTCATAATTGAAATTAAAAACACACTAAAAGGAATTAACAGAAGACTAGGTGATACAGAAGAATGCATAAGTCATCTTGAAGATAGAATAATGGAAATCACCAATCAGAACAGCCAAAAATTTTTTTAAAAAATAAAAACAGTTTGGGAGACCCTGTTGTAGTGCAGCAGAAATGAATTGACTAGTATCCATGAGGATGTGAGTTCCATCCCTGGCCTCACTCAGGGGGTTGGGGATCTGGTGTTGCCTTAAGCTATAGTGTAGGTCACAGAGGTGGCTCAGATCCTGCTTTGCTGTGGCTGTGGCATAAGCTGGCATCAACAGCTCCCATTTGACTCCTAGCCTGGAAACTTCCATATGCCTTGGGTGTGGCCCTAAAAAAAGCAAAGTAAATAAATAAGAACAGTTTAATGGACCTCTGGGACCACACCAAGGAAGGAAGGAAAGAAGGAAGGAAGGGAGTTAAACATGTATTTGACAAAATTATGGATGAAATTTCCCCAAACATAAGAAGGAAACAGATACACAAGTACAGGAAGCATAGACAATCCTAAATAAGATGAGCCCAAACAGAATATACCAGTCATATCATAATTAAGTGGCAAATTTAAGGATAAAGAGAGAATTCTAAAGTCAGCAAGAGAACAACAGAGTCATATACCAGAGAACCTCCATCAGCTATCAGCTGAATTTTCTGAAGATATTTTGCAGGCTAGAAGGGAGTGGCATGACATATTTAAATTATTGAAAGGGGAAAAAAAATCTACAACCCATAATACTCTACCCAGAAAGATTATTATTCAGAATTAAAAGGGAAATAAAGTTCTCAAACAGAAACTAAAGGAATGCATCAATATGAAACTGAACCTAAAAGAAATGTTAAAGAATCTTCTCTAAGTGGAAAAGAAAAAGCTATAAGAAGTGAGAATCTATAGAAAAAGAAAAATCCCATTAATAAAGGCAACTATATAGTAAAGGTTATAGATCAACTGTTTAAGTAAGCAAATACAAAGATTAAGAGAAAAAACTGTAATTTCAACTAGAACCACATTAAGGAGTTAAGTGGTAAAAAAGGAAGATATATAATATGACATCAAAAACACAAAATGTGGGGAAGGGGAGTGAAAAATGAAGATCTTTTAGAATGTATTTGAACTTAAATGACTACCAGTTTAAAACAATTGGAATCAAAAATAAATAACAAATAAATATATATTAGAAAAAATTAAAACAAATGAATATGTTTATAGGTTAACATATATAAACCCATGGTGACCAAAAATCAAAAACCTACAATAGATATGCAAAAACTAGAGAGGAAGGAAACAAGCATGCCAATAAAGAAAACCATCAAATCACAAGAGAAAAAACTAAAAGAAGAAAAAAACAACAGAGAAGAACCACAAAAACAGCCAGAAAACAATTTAAAAGATGGCAATAAGTACGTACTTATCAGAAATGACTTTAAATGTCAATGGATGTAATGCTCCAATCAAAAAACATAGAGCATGAAAAATTTCTTTGTGGCTCAGTGGGTTAAGGATTCAGCATTGTTGCTGCTATAGCTCTGGTTACAGCTGTGGCATGAATTCAATCCCTGGCCCAGGAAATTCCCTATACTGCAAGTGCAGTGAATGAATAAATAAATAAATAAATAAATAAATAAATAAATAAATAAATAAAAAACAATAAAATAAAACAGGGTGGTTGATTGGATTAAAAAAAAAAAGAAACAAGGGGAGTTCCCATCGTGGCTCAGGGGTTGGCGAATCCGACTGGGAACCATGGGGTTGTGGGTTTGATCCCTGGCCTTGATCAGTGGGTTGGGGATCCGGCATTGCCTTGAGCTGTGGTGTAGGTTGCAGACGCAGCTGGGATCCCACGTTGCTGTGGCTCTGGTGTAGGCTGGCGGCTACAGCTCTGATTCGACCCCTAGCCTGGGAACCTCCATATGCCGCGGAAGTGGCCCAGGAAATGGCAAAAAGACAAAAAAAAAAAAAAAGAACCATCTATATGCTGCTTACAGGAGGCTCACTTTGAACTAAAGACACATAAGGACTGAAAGTAGAGGGGAAAAGATATTTCATTCAATTGGAAGTGACAAGAAACTGTGATAGCAATACTTATATCAGACAAAATAGACTTTAAAACAAAAGCTATTACAAAAGACAAAGAAGGGCATTATACAATGATAAAGGAATCAATACAAGTAGAGAATATGACATTCATTAACATATGTGCATCTAATACAGGAGCACCTAAATATATAAAGAAAATATTAACAAACATAAAGAGAGAAATTAATAATAAATAGTATGGAAATTTATCTCCCCACTTACATCAATGGACAAATCATCCAGACAGAAAATCAACAAGGAAACAGTTTTAAATAACACATTAAAGGCCTCAGCCTCCCCCCAGCCAGGGCACCAGCAGCACAGACAGTGATTTACCACAGGCTGCTCCTTGTGGAGGCCCCTGCCCCTGGATGGCTCCTAGCCATGACTAGACCACTGAACAAAGCATAGGTTTCCAGAAAAGAAATAAGAACCCACTTTTATACTGAAAACATCATTGAAAGTTACTTATCTGACCAGCTACCTTAATAAACAGATGTCTGAGTCCCTTTGGAAGAAGCATGTCACACTTGTGTTTTATTCTCCTGCAAACAGTCACCACTGCGGTTCTCTGATGTGGCCCCAAATGCACCATGTCTGGTGCTATGCCCCTCAGTCTCAGGGAACAGGACTGACTTCTCCAGGATAAGCAGGGTACCTCTAGTTACTTGAGGGGGGTAATATTTGCCTCCATCTGATTAAAAATGAAGCTCTCTATCCTGGTAAATGAGTAAAGAGTCTGGAATTCAAGCTTTACTTTGGGTTATCCAGAGCAGACTGTGAATGTTATGCTGTTGAGCCCTGTTAGCTTACCTGTGATGGCTATGGTGTAAACTTCAGATATGACCTGTTGAAGGATTCTCTAACTGGAAATGCTTAACTCACTGTGGAAACTTACCTCTAAGAAAATTTTTTTTCTTACTGAACATAATCAACATTGCTACATAGATTTAAATTTTATTCAGGCAATAAAAATGTTTAGAAAACAGAAATAGGAGTTCCTGTGGTGGCGCAGTGGTTAACGAATCTGACTAGGAACCGTGAGGTTGCAGGTTTGATCCCTGGCCTTGCTCAGTGGGTTAAAAATCCGGCATTGCCGTGAGCTGTGCTGTAGGTTGCAGACGCGGTTCGGATCCCATGTTGCTGTGGCTCTGGTGTAGGCCGGTGGCTACAGCTCCGATTAAACCCTTGGCCTGGGAACCTCCGTATGCCACAGGAGCAGCCCTAGAAAAGGCAAAAAAAAAAGGCAAAAAAAACAGAAATAAATAGAAAAATAAATAACACATTAGACCAGTTGGATGTAATAGATATCTACATGATATAACATCCAAAAAAAGGCAGAATATGCATCTTTTCAAATGCACATGAACATTCTCAAGGATAGATCATATACTAGGCTACAAAACAAGTGTAAATAAATTAAAGAGGATAAAATTATATCAAGCATTTTTTTCCAACCATAATGGTATAAAACTAGAAACGAATTACAGGAAGAAAAATGGGAAAAAAAACACAAACATATGGAGACTAAACAATAAACTATTTAAAAATCAATTAGTCAATGACAAAATCAAAAGTAAATAAAAATACCTCAAGATAAATTAAAATAAAAACACAGCTTTCCAAAATCTGTGGGAAGTATCTAAAGCAATTTTAAGAGAGAAGTTTATAGTGATGCAGGTATACAAGAAAAAAGAAAAATCTCAAAGAACCTAATCTACCATCTAAAGGAATTAGAAAAAAAAAAGAATAAACAAAGCCCAGAGTCAACAGAAGAAAGGAAATAATAATATACAGACAAAAAAAAATCAATGAAACCAAGATCTGGTTTTTTGAAAAGATAAAGAAACTGATAAACTTTTATCCAAGCTCACCAACAAGAAAAGAGAGAGATAGCATCACAGGAGAATTCTACCAAACACACAAAAAAGAGCTAATACATATCCTCCTCGAAACTGAAGAAAGAGAACACTCCCAAATTCATTTTACAAGGTCTATATTACCCTGATACCAAAACCAGATGACACACCAACAAAAAAGAAAGTTACATGGAAGTTCCTATTGTAGCTCAGCAGTAATGAGCCTGACTAGAATCCATGAGGATGCAGGTTCAATTCCTGGACTAGCCCAGTGGGTTAAGGATTCCACGTTGCCATGAGCTGAGATGTAGGTCACAGATGCAACTTGGCTCTGACATTGCTGTGGTTGTGCTGTAGGCTGGCAGGTGTAGCTACAATTCAACCCTTAGCCTGGGAATGTCCATATGCCACAAATGCAGCCCTAAAACAGCAAAAAAAAAAAAAAAAAAAGAGAGAGAGAGAGAGAGAGAGAGAGAGAGAGAGAAGAAAGAAAGAAAGAAAGAAAGAAAGAGGGAGGTAGGGAGGAAGGAAGGAAACTACAGTCCATATCTTTAATGAACCTAGATGAAAAAATTCTCAACAAAATATTAGCAAACCATACCCAACGATATATAAAAAGGATTATACAATGTGGTTAAATAGGATTTATTCTAGGAATACAAGGATGGTTCAGTATTTGCAAATCAGTCAATTTGATATACCACATTTAAAAAAGGAAAGATAAAAATCACATGACCATCCCAATAGATGCAATAAAAAGCATTTGACAAAATTTAACATCCATTTATGATAAATCAGAGTGGTATAGAGGGAATATATCTCAAAATAATAAAAGCCATTTAGGGCAAACCCACAGCTAACATCATATTCAGTGATGAAAAGCTGAAATCTTTCCATCTAAAATTAAGAACAAGATAAGGTTGCCCACTTTCACCACTTCCATTTAATGTAATATTGGAAGTCCTAGCCACAGCAATCAGACAAGAAAAATGGAATAAAAGGCATTCAAATTGTAAGAGAAGAAGTAAAATTTTGCAGATTACATAATACTTTATGTAGAAAATTTTAAATGATCCACCAGAAACCTATTAGAATATGTAAATGAATTCAGGAATGTTGCAGGATACAAAGTTAACATACAGAAATCTGTTGCTTTTCTATACACTAAGAATAAATTGTCAGAAAGAAAAAGTAAAATACAATCTTGTTGAAATTACAGCAAAAAGAAAAAATACAAAGGAATAAACTTAACCATGGAGGTGAAAGACCTGCAAACTGTACAAACACTGATTAAGGAAATTGAAGATGATACTAAGAAATGGAAATCTATCCAATGTGCTTGAATTGGAAGAATTAATACTGTTAAAAAGTCCATACTACCCAAACAAATCTGTAAATTTAATTCCATCCTTATCAAAATACCCAAGGCATTTTTCACAGAACTAGAATAAAAAATAATCCTCAAATGTATATAGAACCATAAAAAATCGTGAAGTGCCACAGAAATATTGAGAAAAAAAAACAAAGGTAGAGATATCACCCTTCCTGACTTCAGACTCTACTATAAAGCTACAGCAATCAAAACAACATGGTACTGGCACAAAAAGACACATAGAAGAATGGAACAGAACAAAGTCTAGAAATAAACTCACACATGCACAGTCAATTAATCTACAACAAAGGAGGCAATAATATTCAATGGAGAAAAGATAGTCTCTTCAATAAGTGGTGCTGGGAAAACTGGACAGCTACATGTATAAGAATGAAATTTGAACATTCTCTAAGACCATATACAAAAATAATCTCAAAATGGAATAAAGACCTAAATGTAACATCAGAACTATCAAACTTCCAGAAGAAAACATAGGCAGAACACTCTTTGACACAAATTTTAGCAGTATTTTTTGAATCTGTCTTCTAAAGCAAAGGAAATAAAAGCAAAAATAAATGAAAGAGACCAAGTTAAACTTTAAAGATTTTGCACAGCAAAAGAAACTATTAACAAAACAAAAAGACAACATACTGGATGGGAGAAAGTATTTTCAGATGCTATGATCAATAAGGGGTTAATATCCAAAATATAAAAAAATTCATATAACTTCAAAAACCAAACTACCCAATTAAAAAATAGGCATAAAACCTGAACAAACATTTTTTCATAGAGGATATACAGATGGGCAACAGACACATGAAAAGATACTCAACATTGTTAATCAACAGAGAAATATAAATTAAAACCAAAATGAGAGATCACCTCATACACGTCAGAATGGGCATCATCAAAAACCACATAACAAATTTGGGCAAGGAATGCAGAGAAAAGGGAACCCTCCTACACTGTTGGTGGGAATGTAAATTGGTTCAGCCACTGGAAAACAGTATGGAGGTTTCTCAAAAAATAAAAGTAGAACTACCATATGATCCAGCAATTCTATCCCTGGGTATATATCCAAAGAAAATGAAAACACTAATTTGAAAAATACATGCACCCCAATATTCACAACAGTATTATTTATAATTGCCAAAATATGGAAGCAACCTAAATTCCCATCAACAAATGAATAAAGAAAATGTGATATATATGTATGTGTGTATGTGTGTGTGTGTGTGTGTGTGTGTAAACAATGGAATATTACTCAGCCATAAAAAATGAAATTTTGCTGTTTGCTACCACATGGATCAGCTTGGAAGGTATCATGCTTAGTGAAATAAGTCAGACAGAGAAAGACAAATACCGTATGCCATCATTTATATGTGGAATTTAAAAAAATAAGCTAATGAATAAAACAAAATAGAAACAGACTAAATCATATAGAAAACAAACTAATGATTCCAGTGGGAAGAGGGAAGAAGGGAAAGGCAAGACAGGGGTGGAGGATTAAGAGATACAAATTACTATGTTTAAGAGATACAAATTACTATGTTTAAAATAAATAAGCTATAAGGATATACTGAACAGCACAGAGAATATAGTCAATATTGTATAATAACTATGAACTACAATCTATAAAAACACTGAATCATTATGTTTTACACCTGAAATTAATATACTATTATAAATCAACTATACTTCCATAAAAATTGTTTTTAAATAAATAAATGATGAATTACCCAATTCTTTAAATCATATTCTAAATTTATCATTGCAAATTGTCGAGAGACATGTTTCCACTGAAGGATAATAGCCTGGGCCTTGTTGACATTCCACAGCGCAAGTGTAATATAATCAACTCTTAAGCCTCCAGCCGCTGCCACGCTTCCTTAGAGAACAAAGTTAGCTGATGAGGAGAACTGCAGTTGCTACATGGTTACTTATCTAACCACCTCTTTGGTGCATAACCTGCCTAACCTGCCTGCTTGAAATCAGGAAATACTGCCCTTACCCTAAATCATTACTATTTAACCTAAACACTATTACTAGTTAAGGTTTAAAGTAACTTAACCGCCGCTTCACTTCTGTACCCATGCTTATGCATGCGTACCCCCTCCCAACCTGGATATAAGTTTGCCTTTATAAACTCTGTCCATTTCTTTGTTCCGGGCTTCACACTCAAGCTGCTTTTAGTCAGTGTGTGGCCCTGGCCAGTAATAAAGACTCCTAATTTGGCTAATTTCTCTGTTGGAGTGGTCTCTGTTCTTTCACAGCACAACACCACAATATTTTCTTAGCCTCTTTGCTTCTATTTTCTTTTCTTTTCTTTTTTTTTTTTTTTTTGGCTTTTTGCCATTTCTTGGGCCGCTCTCACAGCATATGGAGGTTCCCAGGCTAGGGGTCGAATCGGAGCTGTAGCCGCTGGCCCACGCCAAAGCCACAGCAACGCGGGATCCAAGCCACGTCTGCAACCTACACCACAGCTCACGGCAACACCAGATCCTTAACCTGACGATTGAGGCCAGGGATCCAACCGGCAACCTCATGGTTCCTAGTCGGATTCATCAATCACTGCACCACGACAGGAACTCCTGCTTCTATTTTCTATGCTGAAAACTCCATCTTGTCCTGCTTTACCTTTACCCCATATTCCTGCTTGGAAAACAGTCACAGTGCCGGTAAATGATTTAGGCTTAAGAACAAAGACCTAAAGGCATAAGTTATTCATATGGTCAGCTGAATGAGGACATAATGCGTTGGTCTAGGCATGCTGGACCTGTGCAGATAGGCATGCCATTTGCACAGCATGATATGTCCTCTTAAGAATAAGAGGAAGATGAGCCTCATGGCCCCAAGGGGTTTATGAGGGGTAGTTAGGAGAATATGCATCAGCAAAGAGAACCAAGGTGCAAACCTAGGCACACAGGGTTGCTGCAGATAGGCATGCCCTTTGCCCAAGCACAATGATGATTCTCTAGATGCTATGCATAGATAGTTAAAGCCAAGCTTCCTCAGTGCTAATGGTTATTAAATTACTAAAGGTCAGAATAAAAGCTTAACCATCTACCAGCTATGTGACTTTTAAAATAATAAAAGAACTTTTTAAATAATAAAAACAACTATATCCTGTACCTGCAACCTCCTCCTCACTTGACCTAATCCTAAAGAGCACAATAAAAGCAGTGTGGTATCTTGAGGTGGGGCTCTTGGTCCCTGAGACCTTGAGACCCTGGTTCCCACCTTTAATTAAGATAAATGTCTCTGTTTCTTGTTTTATGTTAATTTTTTTCTTAAGGGTCATAGCACCTGTTCTTCAGCCCTCACCTGCTGAGCTGGTCTCGTCAGCAAATAAAGCATTTAAATTACAAAATCTTTCACAAATATATCATATATACCATGTATTATAATTATATAAATATTTCGTATTTATATATTTTACTAATATATAAATAATATGTGATTATTTAAACTATCTTTGAGATGCTAATCTAGATACATGATTACTACTGGAGTTTATGTTTAAATATTCTGAGTTGAATATTGGTGTCCCATATCTCTGTCATCATTCCAATAAATCTCTCCTAAATCTCAGAATATTTTGGAACTTATTTTTAGTCGTATAAATCATTTTTTTCCTAAAATAAACAGTGAGAATTAGAGTAGGGATTCAAGTTTTTCATTAATAAGACTGACCATCTGTTAGTAGATGCAAACTACTACATTTAGAATGGATATACATTGAGGTCCTACAGCACAGGGAAGTGTCCATTCTCTTGGGATAAAACATAATGGGGGAAGATATGAGAAAAAGAATATATATATTTGTATGACTGGGTCACTTTGCTGTATGGCAGAAATTGGCACATTGTAAATCAACTGTAATTTTTAAAACTGGAAAAAAAAAAAAAAGACTATCTGATGTACTTCTATTACCAGGGCAGCTGCCCAGCAGCCCTGCACCACAGCGTATCAGCTCTGGCAACAGCCCTGTGGCTGTAGTGTACCAGCTCTAGCAACAGCCCTTTGGCTTTAGTGTAGCAGTTCCAGCAGCCCTGTGGCTGCAGCATATGAGCTCTTTTGCCTGGCGAGAAACCAAGGAGCACTCGGAGAGTTGGAGAACTCAGGTTTATTACACTGGCAGGCTCAGAGGAGATCGCTCTCCGGAGTCTGAACCCTGAAGAAAGGTTTCACAAGGCTTTTATGGGCTACCACTTCCGGGTCCATGCTTGGCTAGTTGGACCAGAGTGACGTCAGGCAAGGTGGTAGATGCAGAAACAAGTTTACAGAAGCAGATGTGTGGGGCAGGGGTGGTTGGGGCAGTTGGCTAGAATTTGCTTAGTCATCATGGCTGGGGTCTCTCCTTTCTACATTTTTATCTGGACATTTTCTCCTACACCTCTTCTTATGAATTGTTTTAAACAATAAAATTAGGGGAGTTCCTGTCATGACTCAGCAGAAATGAATCCGACTAGTATCCATGAGGATGCTGTTTGATCCCTGGCCTCGCTCAGTGAGTCGGGGATACAGCGTTGCCCTGAGCTGTGGTGTAGACTGCAGATGTGGCTCAGATCCCATATTGTTGTGGCTGTATCATAGGCCAGGAGCTATAGCTCTGATTCAACCCCTAGCCTGGGAACTTCCATATGCCACGGGCACGTCCCTAAAAAGAAAATCATCATCATCATCATCATCATCATCATCATCATCACCACCATCATCATAGTAATAATAAAATTAGGAAGTTCCTTGGTGGCTCATCAAGTTAAGGATCTGGCATTGTTGCTGCTATGTGTGGGTTTGATCCTTGGCCCCAGAATGTCCACACGCCATGGGCACAGACAAAAATAATCACAATTTTAAAACTTTAAAAAAATTGAATTTCCAAAGTTCTAATTTCATAGATTATAGTCATTCTATCACAAAATACTTAAAATACTGAGAAAGACATAGCTACAAGTTGGAGGTGGAAAATGCTACATGTTCTCCAGTTTGTGCATGTAGCTATATAGCATTCCTCTCTTTGGCTCTACAAACACATTTTTTTCCAATTCTGCCTTTTTTAATAGTATAAACAATTTTCATGAAAAAAACTTTTTTCTGTACAAAAATATTTTTATCCACATTCTTTACCCTTTATGTTCTATTGCACCAAGCAAAGCTTTCTCACCAGTGTTTCTGGTAAGTTCAGAGCTCTCTGGGCCCACTTGGCCTTTTGACACACTCAGTACTAATGCAAACTATTGATAAAGGGACTGGGAGGGACTGGAATGCACAGAACCTTCCCACTGAACAAGGCACAGATTTACTTTCCATCCCTAGACTGCCATCAGACTTGGGTCCAGAATGCTGCTGTTCTATCCTCTTCTCACTTCCTATACTAGGTCCCTATTGCTATGAGTGGCTTAATACAACAGAAATTTATTCTGCTATAGTTCTGGAGGTTACATATCCAAAATGGGTCTGAGTGTAGGAAGTAATAAAAGGTATCAGCAAGGCCGTGTTACTTCTTGGGCTCTAGGGAACAATCTGTTTCCTTCCCTCTTCCAGGATTTCCTGGTTCATGACCCATTCCTCATCTTCAAAACTAGCATCATAGCAACACATAATGTCTTTTTGGAGGGGCATTATTTTGCCCACCACATTTACTTTATCTACATTAATTCTGAGGCTATCTTCTCAAGTCCATCTGCAAAGTATGGACTGTCTGCCTAGATTCCCACTATATGGCTCCCCATAAAAAATACAGTTTAAAGTTTTTTATTGCTGATCACCATTAGGGAGTTAACAGAAGCAATAAAAGCATTAAATGAGGGACACTAAAATATCCAGGAAATCTTACAAAATCAGAGATACGCAATGGATAAGAGCCCAGACTTCAAAATCCACAGGATCTGAGTAAGAGACCAAGTTACAAACATTGACTTAGCAATGTCTCAATTTATTCATGTAGATTATTACTAAAAAGGCAGATCATGGACCTGTTTCAGTTCAAATCAGCCTTCTCTGGAAGGAGAAAACTGGACAGTTTTATCTCCAGGATTGAAAATACACAGCAAGAATGAGTGGCAAGCAACTATAATGTCTTGGTTGGAGCATGGCCTCTAGAACTAGAGACCTGGCCAATTACTTAAACTCTTGGTGCATATAAAGCACTTAGAACAGTTCCTGGCACACAGGACAACTATTAAGGTGTTGACCTCATTGTGATGATGGGGATTTCCACACAGCCATACAAGAAATGGTCCAAGAGTGAACGAGACCTGATTCTACTAATATATAAATATAGAGTAGGAAGTAACAATCAAAAGGTGAATAATAATGAAAGTATTAGCTAAATGTGAGTGCTTACTAAGTGCCAGGCACCTTGCTGGGCAATTTATATGATCTCATTGAAACCTCATCGCACCCCATAAAATAGGTCTATTATAGCTATCATTTAACTATGAGGCTTTTATAATCTTCTTCTTCCCCGCTCCCAATCTCCAGACAATGTTGTTCTTTACTCCCCTGGCTGTGCTCACACTCTCCTTCTTCTATCCCTATCCCACACACTTCCTTTGCCTTGCCACCTGCCTACCTCTCCCCATGTGCCCATCCACGCAGGGTTAGGAAAGTTTTCTCTGTTTTCCCATAAAACCCCATTCATATCACTATCATCATACATAAAAAATACTAACATTCTCTTTCATGAATCTCTCTCCCCATTACACTGTAAGCTTCTGAGAGCCGGGGTCACCTCTTCTTAACAGTTATAATCTAGATTCTTACATAGTAAATGGCTCATAGTAAGTGTTTAAGAAAGGAAGGAAATAGTAAAAGATTAGACAAAGGATATCATTGGAGAAGCGTTCAAAACATATAAAGATTTATTACACAGGGCTATCCATATCACAAGTTGGAACTAATTTACTGTCCAGTTAAATGCACTCTGTTTCTACCACAATTTCTCTTCTCTGTTCCAAGAAATTTAAAACCACAGAAGAGTACTACATTAAACAAACAGGACACAAAATTATATAAATAATGTTATTTCAATTGTGTTTGAAAAATAACTGTATGAATATAAATACAATTAAAAATCCTAAATACTAAAATATCACCAGTAGTTGTATGTAGATGGGTAAATTGTGGGTAATTTTTATTTTCTTCTAAAACTTTCTTATTTTTCAAATTTTCTGTTAAAAAATCTTTTATAAATATTTAATACAATACACACTCATTTTATAAATATTATGAAATTAAGATAAAAATAAAAAACCATTATGTAATGCCAAGATAGATATATAGATACATGGATAATGTTTTATTTAATGATATATCTGGTAGGGTACATCAGCATTTATCTTTTTTTTTTAATGCCACCTCCTTCAAACTGGCTCTGTCAGCCTTCTCTTCACCTCCCCTTCACATCTTGAGTGGGGAACACTTTCAGCTTTAAAAACAGTTTATCCTCTCTCCCATTTCAGAACTGATTTAAGGATTAAAGACCTCCAGGGCTGGAGAACCAGAGGAAGGAGACTGCTTTGCTCTTTTATCTTCTTGGTTTACCTCCTTCATCTGGCTCTGACTAGGCAATTGGAGCTGACTAGCAGGAGAGAGGAAAAGAAAAGGCCTTGTTTACTTAGGGGATAGTAACCTATGTAAATAATCCTATGTCAATTACCCACTGTCATGGCAGACAATCAAATTCCAATTCTCTTTCATGGGGTGAAAAAATTATTTTCATCCTTTAGAGACACCTGCTCACTTCCACAAGTACTTCCAACTGTACCATTCCCTTGCACCAATAGTGCTTCATAGGCTACAAATGCTCCCTCAGTACCTATCCTCAGATGGTTCTTTCTACTACACTCCTTCCCCAGAGCAAGCACCCTTTTGGGTGAAAATTTCAAGACCATTAACAGCCTCCTCAATGTCTACTTGGCTCACAGAACTCATTAATTTTTGTCCCCACCCATCCTTGCTGCTGTCCTCTCTCAGAAAATCTCCCAAAGGCAGGACTGTCCAAATCAGAGGCAGTGACCACTTTTGATCTTCCTTACATTTATCCCCAAAGTCCTGAGCACATGTATCTAGTTTTCTCAAAAAAATCTCTCATGTTTCAAATCTATCCCTTTGGGATATTGAAGCAGATATCCAGCAGTGGATCAAAATGCCAGGCTCCCAACATTACTGAGGGGACCTCTTATACTTTTGCCATTTTGCTTATAGAGAAGACTCAAAGACTCATCTACTATAAGATCCCTTCAAAGAATCTTCCTAATTAATGTCCAGGCTTTACTTAAATAGGCTGATGATAATGACTGAAATGGGGCTGGGCTGGTCCAGATCTCACAGCAAGTCCTCTGGAACATTACGTAGCACCTCTTTTGAAAATATGAGAATACTCATTATCCATTGTCCTCAGCTTTGAGGACTGATACAGAACTCTGCAACAAAAAAGTACCATGTAATATAAGCTGTAAATTTATACTTTTACAAAAATGGGGTTAGATGTGTACCTTAATAAGCATTATGTCTCAAAATGTATTGCTGACTATGACTGGTATTAAGAGAAAAAAAGATGAATATGATAAAATCCCTGTCCTTTAAAAAGCCTGAAACCCAGCAGGGGAGATACATTAACAACAGCTGTAATTTTTTTTTCTCTTTTTTTTTTTTTGTCTTTTTTGCTATTTCTTGGGCTGCTCCCTCGGCATATGGAGGTTCCCAGGCTAGGGGTTGAATCGGAGCTATAGCCACCGGCCTACGCCAGAGCCACAGCAACGCGGGATCCGAGCCGTGTCTGCAACCTACACCACAGCTCAGGGCAACGCCGGATCGTTAACCCACTGAGCAAGGGCAGGGACCGAACCCGCAACCTCATGGTTCCTAGTCGGATTCGTTAACCACTGCGCCATGACGGGAACTCCAACAGCTGTAATTTTTTAAAAAATCATTATAAATGCCATAAAAATGATAAAAAACTAAAGCATTATAGGTGATACAGAAACAGAAGATTCTTTCTGATATGGCATATAGGGGAACATTTCCTAGGTGAGGTTAAATTCCAACCAGATTCTTAATAATTCATAAGATATCAATTCTGTGAAATAGAGGCAGGGGAATGCATATTCCAGAGACAGGAAAACAGTGTGACTAAAAAGGCAGAGACTGAAAAGCATAACATTTTTTTCAGGGAACACTGAGTAGTCCAATTTTCTGGGAACTACAATATCATAGATGAAAACTGTGAAAACATCTTGGAGCTACATTCTACTGGGTGGCTAGAGAATTTGGATTGTTCACCAGGCAGTGAGGAGGCACTGAAGAACTGTAAATTACAAAGAGACACTAAGCAGTGCAATGGCTAAAGGCAAGAAGTAAAGTAGCAAGGAAGCATATGCAATAGTCCTTGCCTGAACGAGAATGATGGCAGGGAGAATGAAAAGGAACAAACACTGATTCAGGTGACACCTCACAACCTCTCAAAGATTCAGCCCATCAGGCACCCTGATAACAGCAGTAAAGCCTTGCTAGAGAGGCTTCAGGTTGATGAGCAAGCCAGCAATTTCTCCTCTTTGAGAAGGAAAGCCTTGGAGGAAAAGTTGGTAAGGAGAGAGATGTTAACTTTTCTCTAAATGTTTGGTATAATTTATCTGTGAAGCCATCTGGTCTTGGACTTTTGTTTTTTTAGGTGTGTTTTTATTATTGATTCAGTTTCACTACCTGTAACTGGTCTCTCAGTATTTTCTATTTCTTCCTGTTTCAGTCTTGGGAACATGTCCATTTCTAGCAATTTTTCCATTTTTTTCTAGGTAGTCCATTTTATTGACATAGAGTTTTCATAATAATCTTTTAGTATTTTTTGTATTTCTATAAAACTCTTTTTTCATTTCTAATTTTATTGATTCAGGCCCTCTCTGTTCTTCTTGATGAATCTGGCTAAGATATATCCTTTTTTCAGTCTTCAAAAAACAAGCTCTTAGTTTCATTGATCTTTCCCACTGTTTCTTAGTCTATCTAACTTATTTCTGCTCTGATCTTTATGATTTCTTTCCTTCTACTAACTTTGGGTTGTGTTTCTTCTTATTTCTCCAATTCTTTTAGGTGTAAGTTTAGGTTGTTCATTTCAGATTCTTTTTTTTTGTTTGTTTCCTGCGTATATCCCTACAACCTTACCACTTAGAACTGCTTTTTCTATGCCCCATGGATTTTGGGTTGTTTTTGTTTTGATTTGTCTCCAAGTATTTTTTAATTTCTTCTTTGATTTCTTCAGCTATCCATTGGTTGTTAAGGAGTATGTTGTTTAGCCTCCACCTGTTTGTGTTCTTTGCAGTTTTTTGCTTGTAGTTGATCTCTAGTCTTATAAAGTTGTGATTAGAAAGAGGCTTGATATGATTTCAATTTTCTTAAATGTACCAAAGCTTGTTGTGTGACCTAGCATGTGATCTATCTTGAAGACTGCTCCATGTGCTTATATATACTTCCACCCAAAAGCATCATAACACATTCATGTGTGGTGTGTGTGTGTGTGTGTGTGTGTGTACATACATATGAAGTCCATTTGGCCTAATGTCTCATTTAAGGTCAATGTTTGATATGTCAACTGATGTAAGTGGGGTGTTGAAGTCCCTTAGTATTAGTGAATTACTGTCAACTTCTCACTTTATATCTGCTAATATTTGCTTAATGATTTTAGGGGCTTTTATGTTGGGTGGATATATATTTATAATTGTTACATCTACTTCTTGGATTAATTGCCTGATTATTATATAACATTCTTCTTCATCTCTCTTTACAGTCTTTGTTATAAAGTCTATTTTACCTGATTCAAGTATTGCCACCCCAGCTTTCTTTTTATTTACATTTCCATGGAATAACTTTTTCTATCTCCTCACTTTCAGTCAGTGTGTGTTTTCAGATCTCAAGTGATTCTCTTGTAGACAGCATACATGTGTCTTTTGATTGGAGCATTTAGTCCATTTATGTTTAAAACAATTATTAATAGATATGTACTTATTTCCACCTTGTTGTTTTGAAGGTTTTTTTTTGTAGAAGTTTTTTTATTGTTGTTTTTGTAGGGTTTTGTTGTTGTTGTTGTTCTTATAGGATTTTTTGTTCTTCTTCTTCTTTTGTTCTCTTCCCATGTCTTTCATGTTATGTTTGTATTCCTTTCTCTTTTTCATGTTTGATCCATTACAGATTTTTGGTTTGTGGTAATCATGAGGTATATATTTAGCTAGTTAGCTATCTATCTATCTACATATCTACCTACCTACCTATCTTTCTATATAAATGTGATTATTTTGTTATTAATCTCTTAATTTCAAATGTGTTTTAACAACCACACATTTTCACTCCCCTGCCCTCATGATTACTGTTTTTGACATATTTTACATCATTTTATTTTGTGTATAACTTGTTTATTGCAGATATGGATGAGTTTATTGCTTTTGTCTTTTAACCTTCCTACTAGATTAGTACATGATTGATTTACTACCTTTAACATTTCCATATATTTGCCTTTACCAATGAGATTTTTCTCTTTGCAATTTTCACATTTCCAGTTGTGGCTTTTTCTTATTTGCTTAGAGAAGTTCCTTTAACATTTCTTGCAAAGCTTGTTTGGTGGTGCTGAAAGAACTCTATTTTAGCTTTTGTTTGTCTGTAAAGCTTTTATCTCTCCATCAAATCTGAATAAAGGAGTTCCCATCATGGCAGAGTGGAAACAAAACCAATTAGGAACCACGAGGTTGTGGGTTCGATCCCTGGCTTCGGTCAGTGGGTTAAGGATCCGGTGTTGCAGTGAGCTGTGGTGTAGGTCACAGACATGGCTCAGATCCTAAATTGTTGTGGCTGTGGCATAGGCTGGCAGCTGTAACTCTGATTGGACCCCTAACCTGTGAGACTCTCAAAGATCAAGAGGTGTATCTGACCCAGGGTCCTTTCAAATTAGTGCTACTGCCATGGGTCCCAGAGCATGTGAGATTTTGTGTGCATCCTTTAAGAGTGGAATCTTTGTGAGAATTATGGATGTGGAACAGAAAAGAGAAAAAAAGATTGAAAATGAAGAAAGTTTCAGAGAACTCTGGGACAATGTTCAATGCACCAACATCTGTATTACAGGGGTCCCAAAGGAGAAGAGAGAGAGAAAGGGACAGAAAAAATATTCCAAGAGATAATAGCCAAAAACTTCCCTAACATGGGAAGGGAACCACTCTCTCAAATCCAGGAAGCACAATGAATACCATATAAAATAAACCCAAGGAGGAATACCCTGAGACACATATTAATCAAACTGACCAAAATTAAAGACAAAGAGAACATCTTGAAAGCAGCTAGGGAAAAGAAACAAGTCACATACAAGGGAACCCCAATAAGGTTATTGGCAGATTTTTCGGCAGAAACTCTGCAGGCCAGAAGGGAGTGGCATGATATACTTAACGTGATGAAAGGAAAAAACCTCCAACCAAGATTACTTTACCCAGCAAGGCTCTCACTCAGATTTGAAGCAGAAATCAAAACCTTCACAGATAAGCAAAAGCTAAGAGAATTCAGCAACACTAAACCAGCTTTGCAACAAATACTAAAGGAACTTCTCTAGGCAGAAAAGAAAAGGCCACAACCAGAAACAAAAATTCCACAAATGACAAGGCTCACCAGTAAAGGTATATATACAGTAAAGACACAAAATCAGGAGTTCCCGTCGTGGCGCAGTGGTTAACGAATCCGACTAGGAACCATGAGGTTGCGGGTTCGGTCCCTGCCCTTGCTCAGTGGGTTAACGATCCGGCTTTGCCGTGAGCTGTGGTGTAGGTTGCAGACACGGCTCGGATCCCGCGTTGCTGTGGCTCTGGCGTAGGCCGGTGGCTACAGCTCTGATTCAACCCCTAGCCTGGGAACCTCCATATGCCACAGGAGCGGCCCAAGAAATAGCAACAACAACAACAAAAAAAAAGACAAAAGACAAAAAAAATTTTGAAAAAAATAAAAAAATAAATATCTTGTTAAAAAAAAAAAAGACACAAAATCATCCACACACAATTATGCCACCAAAATCAGAAATCGTAAGGAGGGTACAAATGCAGGACACTGGAGATGCACTTAAAATTAAGAGACCAACAACTTAAAACAATCTCATATGTGTGTTTGTATATATATATATAGAGAGAGAGAGAGAGAAAGAGAGAGAGACTCATATCAAATCATCAGAATAATAGGAAATCAAAAATCTATAATTGATACACACACAAATAAGAAAAATCAACTCAAATACAACACTAAAGATAGTCATCAAACCACAAGAGGAGAGAACAAGAGAAGAAGGGAAGAAAAAGGAGCAACAAAAAAAATCCAAAACAGTTAATAAATGGCAATAAGAACATACATATCAATGATTACCTTAAATGTTAACAGACTAAATGCCCCAACCAAAAGACATAGACTGGCTAAATGGACACAAAAACATGACCCATATATATGCAGTCTTCATGAGACCCACTTCATTTCTAGGGACAAATACAAATTGAAAGTGATAGGATGGAAAAAAAATTTTCCGTGCAAATGGGAATTAAAAGAAAGCTGGAGTAGCAATACTCCTATCAGAAAAAATAGACTTTAAAGTGAAGAATATTTTAAGGGACAAGGAAGGTCACTACCTTATGATCAAAGGATCAATCCAAGAATAAGTTATAACAATTTTAAATATCCATGCGCCCAACATAGGATCACCACAATATATAAGGTAACTGCTAACCACCTTAAAAGAAGAAACCAACATAACGCAATAATGGGGGGGGACTTTATCACTCCACTTACAGCAATGGACAGATCATCCAGACAGAAAAGCAATAAGGAAACACAGGCCCTGAATGAAGAATTAGACCAGGGGGACTTAATAGATATTTATAGGACATTCCATCCAAAAGCAACAGAATACACATTCTTCTCAAGTGCACATAGAACACTGTCACATCCTGGGCTAAAAATCAAACCTTTGTAACTTTAAGAAAATTGAAATCATATCAAATGATTAGATTAGGAAGATGTGGTATATATACACAATGGGGTACTACTCAGCCACAAAAAGAACAAAATAATACCCATTTACAGCTACATGAATGGAACTAGAGACTCTCATACTAAGTGAAGTAAGTCAGAAAGAGAAAGACAAATACCATATGATGTCACTTATATCTGGAATCTAATATACGGCACAAATGAACCTTTCCACCGAAAAGAAATGTATGGACTTGGACCACAGACTTGTGGTTGCCAAGGGGGAGGGGGAGGGAGTGGGATGGACTCAGATCTTGGGATTAATAGATGAAAACCATTCCATTTGACATGGATAAGTAATGAGATCCTGCTGTATATCACAGAGAATTATATCTAGTCAGTTGTGATAGAACATGATGGAGGATAATGTGAGAAAAAGAATGTATATATGTGGTGGGTCACTTTGCTGTACAGTAGAAAATTGACAGAACACAGTAAACCAACTCTAATGAAAAAAATAGAAATCATTAATAAAAAAATAATAAATTTTTTAAAGATTGATGCATATAACTAATAAGGGGTTAATATTCAAGATATATATAAACAGCTCATACAAGTTCATATCAAAAAAACAACTAACCTGAGGAGTTCCCATAGTGGCGCAGAGGAAACAAATCTGACTAGGATCCAGGAGGACACAGGTTCTATCCCTGCCCTTGCTCAGTGAGTTAAGGATCTGGCATTGCCATGAGCTCTGGTGTAGGTCGCAGACCCAGTTTGGATTTGGCATTGCTGTGGATGTGGTGTAGTCCAGCAGCTATAGCTCCAATTTGACCCCTAGTCTTAGAACTTCCATGTGCCGTGAGTGTGGCCCTAAAAAGCAAAAAAATAAAAACCACAATTTAAAAATGAGCAGAAGATCTGAATACAGGACATTCAGATGGCCAATAGGCACATGAAAATGTGCTCAACATCACTAATCATCAGGCAAATGCAAATCAAAACCACATATGACCCAGCAATTCCACTCTTGAGTATTTACCAGGAAAAAATAATAACATTAATTCAAAAAGATGTGTGTACCCCAGTGTTCATAGCAGCATTGTTTACAATTGCCAAGATATGAAAGCAACCTAAGTGTCCAAAAACAGATGACTGGAAAAAGAAGTGGTATATACATAAAATGAAATACTACATACTACTCAGCCATTAAAAAGAATGAAATTTTGCCATTTGCAACAACATGTATGGACTTGAAGAGTATTATGGTAAGTGAAATAAGTCAGACAGAAAAAGACAGTTACTATACAATAATGCTTATGTGTGAAATCTAAAAAATACAAAAACAAACTAGTGAATATAATAAAAAAGAAATAGACTCACAGATATAGAGAATAAATCTCAGTTACCAGTGAGGAGAAGGAAAAGGAGAGGGACAATATTGGGGTAGGGAATTAAGAGGTAGAAACCATTATGTATAAAATAAGCTGGATTTGCCTATGGTTTGCCATAGCTTGAATTTCCCAGCCAGTTTCTGGTATTTACAAATAAATTCGCTTTTGCTGGTAAAAATAAAATAAGCCACAGGATATATTTACAACACAAGGGCTATAGGCAATATTTTATAATAGCCATAAATGGAATATAATCTTTAAAAATTGTGAATTACTATATCATATACCTGTAACTTACATAATATTGTGTATAAACTATACTTCACTAAAAATTAAATTTAAAAAAAGATTAAAACAACCAAAAATAAATTTTAAAAACTCAAAAAAAAAAAGAGCACATCCCTTGTATGGAAGACAATGTGGAGGTCTCTTTCCCACAATATTATAGGTGTCTCATCAGGAGTTGCCCCTTCCTCCTCTCCTGGACTCCACTGACAAATAGGTTTAAATCCTAGCATAGCCCAACTAGAGGAAATTCTGAGCTTGGTAAGAAAATATATAGATTGTATATTCCCTGAAGGAACTACAATAATTGGCTAATATAACAAGCAAGAGTTAAGGGAATATCCATGGGATTGGATATGGACAGTGCGTGATCAGAATATAAGACTGGCTTACATGTATGCATAACTGGGTCACCATGCTGTACAGTATAAAAAAAATTGTATTGGGGAAATAACAATAAAAATATCTTTTAATAAATAATAAAATTAACTGAAGAAGTAAAAAAAAAAAAGTTTACTGACTAGGAGCATGGTGTAAGCACACATGATTTAACACCTGGCAAGGACTGCCATAGCTGGGCAAACTTTCTACTACAGTAGCTCTTAGAAGATTTAGGAAAGCAATGGTGCAAGCAAAGGTAAGCTGAAATGCCTGAGTTGCTATGCCTGACTGTGTGGAAAAAATTAAATGGCTTAGAAAAGCAGTCATGCTTTAGAAGGATATTTTATGTGAAGACAGAACACTCACTAGAGCAGGTCCAGTGGCCACATCATTCAACAAGGCAAAAAATATGCTGGTAAGAGAGGTACCAGCATCACTAAGAAATTTGGGAGTGGTTCTCTTCTGCAGGTCAAGGTTGATAGTAAGAAAGGTATTCAAAGAGCATGACTCACTAATTGCAATGGAGATTATGGGGAACGGAAACACTAGCAGCCAAAGAGGGCTCTGTCTTCTCAGAGAGTTGTGGAGCTGTTTAATGGAACATGGCATTCACAGAATGAGCAGCCAATAAATTCAAGTGCTATTTAATACATACATTTAAAAGAAGGTTACGGAGTTCCTGTTGTGGCTCAGCAATAACTAACTTGACTAGCATCCATGAGGATGCAGGCTCCATCCCTGGCCTTACTTAGTGGGTTAAGGATCCAGCATTTCTGTGTTGTGGTGTAGGTCGCAGGTGCAGCTCAGATCTGGTGTTCCTGTGGCTAAGGCGTAGACTGGCAGCTGCAGCTCAGATTCGACCCCTAGCCAGCCAACTTCCATATGTCACAGGTGTAGCCCTAAAAAGAAAAAAATAATTAAATAAATAAATAAATAAAAGAAGGTTAGACTTCTGTGCATCAAAGGACACAAAGGCAACCCATGGAATGGTAGAAAAAATTTACACATCATGTATCTGATCAGGGATTAATATCCAGAATATATAAAGAAATCCTACATCAACAAAAAAGCAAATGATTTAAAAATGGGCAAAGCACTTGAATAGACATTTCCACAATGAAGATATACAGATAGTCAATAAGCACATGAAAAGATACTCAACACTAATTTTTAGGGAAATGCAAATCAATACCACAATGAGATACCACCACATACGTACTAGGATAGCTATTATCAAAAAATATAAAATAGCAAATGTTGGTGAGGATGTGGAAAAACGAAAGCCTTGTGCCATGTTATTGTAATGTAAAATGGTGCAGCTGCTATGGAAAACAATATGGTGGTTACTCAAAATATTTAAAATAGTCCTACTGTGTGATCTAGCAATTATACTCTAGGTCTATACCAAAATAAGTGAAAGCAGAGACTAAAAAGATAGCTGAATACTCATGTTTATAGCAGCATTATTCACAACAGCCATACAGTGGAAGCAATCCAAGTGTCCATCAACAGATGAATGAGAGGGAAGGCTATACAGGGAGGGAAAGTTGACAAGCCAACAATTCCACCCCACAAAGAGGAAAAGCTGACTGTCCACTAGTAACAAAGAAAAAATTTGTACTGAGAATGTGAATTCCCACTCTTATCTCCCCTCCAGGCCAGGGTAATGCATTTTCAAAGAGGCTGCCTAATGTTAAAAATCCAGGCTGAAGTCATAGAAGAAAGCAAAGTTTATTGGCTCATAAGGGAAACAAACTCATCAACAGAGACAAAGCTATGCGCCAGGAGTTTTCAATGGCAAGACAGAGGAAAGGAACGGCAAATTGACTACCAAGATATTTTCCTGAACCTGACTCGGTAATAAAAATTTCTATTAATGGCAAAACATTGGAAAGCCCAGGATGATGATCTGTTCTAACTGAAAAATAACCATAAATACTACCTATGGATTGTAAATATTTAGACTTTTAATGCTAACCTAAGTGCTATACAGCACTTGATACCTATACTAGGCAAATAATGAGTCAATCTATCACCAAGAATTCTTAATATTCTAAGCCATCTTTATTGTTACTATCATTAAAAGACCAAGTTTAGGAGTTCCCGTCGTGGCGCAGTGGTTAACGAATCCGACTAGGAACCATGAGGTTGAGGGTTCGGTCCCTGCCCTTGCTCGGTGGGTTAACGATCCGGCATTGCTGTGAGCTGTGGTGTAGGTCGCAGATGCGGCTAGGATCCTGCGTTGCTGTGGCTCTGTTGTAGGCTGGCAGCTACAGCTCTGATTCGACCCCTAGCCTGGGAACCTCCATATGACGCGGGAGCGGTCCAAGAAATGGCAAAAAGAAAAAAAAAAAAAGACGAAGTTTAATGGATATTAAGACTTTGCAGCACCCTAAAACCTAATCTAGCACCCTTGGTGTTTTACAAATTTCACTTTGATGCCAAATATAATTAGCGATCAAATACTTCAAGATTGGGTCGAACAGGGAAACAATGAAAGGAGAGAAGCAGCTATCATTGGCAAATGAAGGTCATCTTTTTAGAAGGAGGAACACTGTGCATGTCTAGCAGAAAAATCTGAGTTTCTTTGATGGTACTATGCTGCCATCTAGAGACATACCAACATGCTACGACTTGTAGCATGATTAAAAAAAATTTTTTTTAAATGAAAAATCTAAAACAAAGGCAAGTACAATTAAGATAAAACAGAAAACATGTAAAATTCTAGAGAAGTAACATTTTTTCTTTTTTGGCCACCCTTAGCCATACAGAGTTCCTGGGCCATGGATCAGATCTAAGCCACAGATGCACCCTACGCCACTGTGCAAGGCCGGGGATCAAACCTGCGACCCAGTGCTCCAGAGATGCCACCAATCCCATTGTGCCACAGCAAGAACTCCTAGAGTAGTAATCTTTTCAAAGAACTCCTTCCTCAATAGGAAATGGGCTCTGAACCAAAACTAAAGGTAAGAGTTGTTTCAAAATAAAGGATATGCATTTTCCCAGAAATCTGAAATGTAAAGGTAAATGAATTAACCATGAAATTTGCAGCCATGCAAAAATCAATATTTCAGTGGGTAAAAATAAATTAGGAGAGGGTACAATAAAAGGAAATTTTGCTGAGAAGGCAAGGGCCATTAATGACTCAAAAAACAAAAGATAGTCCAGAATTTTGCAGAGGCAACAAAGGTTATCAGTTTTCAGTAACAATCAGCTGGCTGATCAAACTATGACTCATTATCGTTTTAAAACAGTATTTATAAAAAACCATCTTTAACATTATTTCACTTAATATAAAAATATGTTATAAACTATAATCCAGGACTCTTGATCAGCCCAAAGATAAAATGTATTCAAATACTGATATTTGTTGCCAAAAGTTGAAAACCCCTGATCCTCCTTCTGACCAAAGTTCTGAGCTTTGGCTTCCACTCAACTGCAATAGCTCCTGTATCAGAATTAGGAGGTTTAGGACCACAAAAGGTAGGTGTCACCTGGATGTTATTTGAGGTCTCCCTGATTTCTGAAATGTGTAAGAACAATTTCACACTTCCTATTCCAGGTCTAAAGGGAAGGCTACTGCCTCCCCAGGATTTCTGAGAATTCCTAGGGGCTCACAATCTCAAATTTTCTTGCACTCAGTTTCCTGTTGAACTCTCTAACGCATTCAAATACCACCTCCCCAGTCATTCCCTGATTTGGAACCAGCTCTTTCCTTAGTTTCTTCAAAACATCACTACCACCAGCGAGAGTCATATTTAATTAAAGGTTTGGAGGAGAAGACCACAGAGCTAATAACGGACCATTGACAGTAGACAATCCTGTTCTTTAAAAGTCTAATCGGGAGGGAAATTACGATACTCCCTTGGCACAAATGCAGGTGCTTTCAGTTAGTTGTAGTTTTAAATAACTTTTTTCTTTCAGTTATAAGAGTCAATCAACTCAACTTCCTTCTTGGCCCAAGTTCATATTAGCAACCACCTTCTCCCATGTATTCCAAATTCTTCATATAGTACTTTGGGAAAGAATTACCTTATACTTGTGTAGTGCCATATATTTTTTTAAGTGCTATAATAGCCCAACAAAGTGACCAAAAAAAGTTAATCAGAAACTCTCATACTGTTAAGAAGCATAGGAAGGTGAAGTGATTGTTGATCATGTAACACTAAATGTATCCTGGAATCAATTTTTTCTGCACATTTTATACCTTCATACACTCTACTCAACCTTGATGTTACTCTCTTCCTGCTTATTTAACCTCTGAGGCACCATCACACTGCAGAGCAGGGAGCACAATGAATGTAACAAAAAAAATCCACCATAATAGATGTCATGGTATGCATAAATTAGTTATTCTAAGATTGATTATTTTAATGCAACTGATATATTAGTGAATTTTTAAAATTAATGACAGTGGAGTATGATTCAACCTTAAAAAAGAAGAAAACCATATGTGACAACACGGATGAACCTGGGGAGCCATGTGCACAGGCACAGAAAAACAAACACCTTTGTATGGAATCTAAACAAGTCTCATAGAAACAGAGAGGAGAATGGTGGTTACAGCAACTGAGGCATGGTGGGTGGGATGGTGAGGGAAATGGGGAGCAGGTGGTCAAAGGATACAAACTTTCAGTTATAAAATGAGTAATTTCTGAGACAGCATGTACAGCACATAGAGCACAGAGTGGTGATTATAGTTAATAATAAATATTGTGTGCTTGAAATTTGCTAAGAGTAGATCTTTTTTTTTTTTCCCCCACTGTACAGCAAGGGGATCAAGTTATCCTTACATGTATACATTACAATTACATTTTTTTCCCCAGCCTTTGTTCTGTTGCAACATGAGTATCTAGACAAAGTTCTCAATGCTATTCAGCAGGATCTCCTTGTAAATCTATTCTAAATTGTGTCTGATAAGCCCAAGCTCCCAATCCCTCCCACTCCCTCCCCCTCCTATCAGGCAGCCACAAGTCTCTTCTCCAAGTCCATGATTTTCTTTTCTGAGATGTTCATTTGTGCTGGATATTAGATTCCAGTTATAAGTGATATCATATGGTATTTGTCTTTGTCTTTCTGGCTCATTTCACTCAGTATGAGATTCTCTAGTTCCATCCATGTGGCTGCAAATGGCATTATGTCATTCTTTTTTATGGCTGAGTAGTATTCCATTGTGTATATATACCACCTCTTCCGAATCCAATCATCTGTGGATGGACATTTGGGTTGTTTCCATGTCCCGGCTATTGTGAATAGTGCTGCAATGAACATGCGGGTGCATGTGTCTCTTTTAAGTAGAGTTTTGTCTGGATAGATGCCTAAGAGTGGGATTGTGGGGTCATATGGAAGTTCTATGTATAGATTTCTAAGGTATCTCCAAACTGTTCTAAGAGTAGATCTGAAGTGTTTTACACACACGCACACAAAGAGTAACTATGTGAGGCAATAGATATGTTAATTATCTTGATTGTGGTAATCATTTCATAGTATGTGTATATATACATATATATAGATAGATAGATATCAAAACACCACCTTGTACACCTTAAATACATACAATTTTTGTCAATCATTACTCAATAAAGCTAGGCAAAAAATACAATCTGTGAGGCTAGATCAACCGCCTTCACTGGGCAAAAATTAAAGCAGCCTACCCAAAACTTTTCTGGTCATTTAAAATAATACCAACAGTTCTCCCCTATAGCAGATATCTTTGAAGCCTGAGTCATTCCCTCAGCCTATCCTTGATTTTAGCAGCAACTTTGGGATTTTAGTAATCAGACTAAAAGAGTGATAGGACATCCTATTAAAGATCAGCTGAGGCACCAATTCAGAGTTGATACTCTGCAAGATAGGGATGCTGTCCTCTAGGAGGTAGTATGTGTAATTCGACCAGGGACTGATAGAGACCTCTGTGACCCTATAGCTTAATACATGGGTACAGAGGCAAGGAATGGACATGGTACTGCCTCACCCTTCCCCCATTCCCAGTGACTCCTCTTGCAGAATGTATTCTTCCCTCTTCACCACCTTGGGCTTCTGATTAGAGGGTCTTTGTTTCTTGGGGGATTTTATTTCCACCAGAGAGTAAGGCAAGGACTCCACTGAATCTGAAACTACAGTTAGCAACCTGATCACTTTGGGACCTTACGTTAGTGGGCCAGCAGACAATGAAAGAAGTTACTATGCAGCAGGGGCCAGGAACTCTAATTATCATGAGAACCAGGATTGCTGCACATAATGGGCCCATGGAGAGGAATATTGGTACCTGGGATATCCACTTGCGTCTTCTGGTGCTCTCGTGTCCAGTGATAACAGCAAACAGGCAAGTGCAGCAGCCAATACCTAATGAGAGCAAGACAACCAAAGGCTCAGACCCTTCAGGGACAGAATCTGTGTAGATCGCCCTGCCAAAGGAGCTCTCTTATGGCACAGAGGGTTAAGGACCTGGCATTGTCACTCCAGCAGCTTAGGCCATAGCTGCAGTGCAGTTCAATCCCTGGCCTGGGAGCTTCCACATGCTCAGGGAGCACCCAAAAAAACAAAACAAAACAAACAAAACCAAAGAAACCCTGCTGAGCAAGCAACACCCACCAAAGTGCTGAGTAAGAGAAATCAAGAATGGATGGTAGAAGAGAAAAAATATCAGTCATGGCCTTTGACCCACTGCAACAGCAGAGACTAAAGCTTATTCTTCTAGCCCACTATATTGTCTTATCGAGATACTGAGGCCTGCCATCTCCTTGAAGGTCAAGAAAACAGTGGACTTAATGTGGGATGTGACTATGAGCTGTGTGAAGACACAGTGCTGTACTGACAACAGTAAATGCCTCCAGTGTCCACATCTCATCCTCAAGGCCCATCTGGTTTCAGTTATAACAGTGATGGACATGACCTCAGACTCACCTCCAGCCCTAATGTTTGCCATTTCAAGCAAACATCACACTTCTTTCTCCTGCTTCCTAGAATCACTTCCCAAATAAATTACCTGCATCCAAGTCCTATTCCCTGGCTCTGCTTTCTGGGAAAAGCAGATTTTACTAAGATTTATCTTCCAGCATCTCCATCTGTGTATCATCATGCTGCTGCTGCTGCTCTTTTCATTTCTTCTACCCCAACCCTGCTGCCAAAAACATCTTCCACGATTTCTCCCACTTCCCATCTCGTTCCTCCAAAAGCAAGCCCCAGAAGACTAGCAGTTCTTCTGTCCCTCAAAGGTTACCAGACCACCATAAATTAATCGCTTGAACTTCTTTTTATTTATTTTATCTTTTTGGAGTACACTTGAATTACAACATTGTATTAGGTTCAGGTGTACAGCAACATGAATCAGTTACACATTTACATTTATCTATTCTTTTTCAGATTTTTTCCATACAGTATTTTATATAGTATTGAGTAGATTTACCTGTACTATACAGTAGGTCCCTGTTACTCATCTACTTTCTATATACTAGTGTGTATATATTAATCCCAACCTCCTAATTTATCCCTTCCCCCCTCCACTGTTTCCCCTTTGCTAACCATAATTTTGGCTTCACAATCTTTGAATCTGTTTCTGTTTTGAGAATAAGTCTTTTGTATCATTTTTATTAGATTCCACATATTAGTGATCTCATAAGACATTTTTCTTTCTCTGACTTATTTCACTTAGTGTGGTAATTTCTAGATCCATCCATATTGCTGCAAATGACATTATTTTGTTCTTTTTTATATCTAAGTAATACTGCATTGTGCATATGTAACACATCTCCTTTATAAATAGAGACTTTATACAAAGGCTCTCTATTTGATCCTTGGCCCAGAACTTCTACATGCCATATGTGTGGCCAAAAACTAAACTAAAACAAAAAATCTCTAATCTGCATGTGTTTTCAAGTATAGAAAGTGTAACACAGTAACTGTCAGGTTCTCAAAAACTGTTAGCTCTTTTTTTCCATCAATGCCAAGGAAGTCATTAATCAAGGACTAATAGGATGATATAGAGAATTACAATCAAACCTATTTTGCCGAGCTGGGTGCTCTATCATCAGTGGACAGATAAAGAGGTTTATAGTGCCAGGATTTCCATCCTTCTTTTCTCAGTACCCTCTATTCCTCAGGTGATTCTGTCTACTCCCGGGATAAAGGTGCAGAAAGACAGGAAAAACAGAACATTATAGTCTGGACAAGACCTACCAAGTAAAAGAGGAAGTTGTAATGCTTTCCTATTTCTCTGATCTATTCTAAATAGAATGTTTAATGGGGGAGGTGTTCCTTTTTTTTTTGTTTTGTTTTGTTTTTATTTGTTTGTTTTTAGGGCTGCACCTGCAGCATATGGGAGTTACCATGCTAGGGGTCAAATCAGAGCTATAGCTGCTGGCCTATAGCACAGCCACAGCAACACGGAATCCAAGCCTCATCTGCAACTACACTGCAGCTACAGTGGAATCCTTAACCCACTGAGCAAGGCCAGGGATTGGAACCTGCATCCTCATGTACACGTCAGATTTGTTTCTGCTGAGCCACAGTGGGAACTCCTAGAATGTTTAATTTTAAGTATATGCTGATTACTCTGGAATTAAGCCAAGAATATTAGGAAATGTGGCTTAGGAAAATTGACATATTTGTGGCAAATTAAGCCTGGTACTTCTTGGACTTGGAAAATCATGGATGTACAAGAACACTTTATACTATTTTTAAAACTTTTCTATAAGTCTGAAGTTACTTCAAAATAAAAAGTTTTAGGAAAAATTCATAGTGTTGAAGATGCCAAAGTTTTTCTATGGAAGGAGAATGCCCAGTGTTTAATTGGAACTCTTGCATTGCTAACATAAACCCTTCCTCACCCTTCCCAACTCTTGAATGAAGTCAACTACACACCAAAATGCCTTTGAGAGTACAGAGTGTCACATCTGGGTCATGGCATGGAGCAAGACACACACATGAGATAGCAAGATAACCAATAAGCTGAACTAGGCAAACAGTTTTGAGGAATATTAAGAACCACAAGAATTTGTACAATCACGGAAAGAGCTCTGGGCTTCCATAGCAGGTAAAAATAATGATGTGAGACAATATTATCAATATCCAAGAATCAAGACCAACTCCTTGGTTGGCATTTGGATCACATACTAGAAGCTATTAGTTCAGTGTGATATATATATATACATATATACACATAGATATACTGTTAGCTATTAATATTATAGTCTAAAATTGAAGCACAAGCAGGAAGGTACATTTGTGGCAACATTAAGAGAAGGAGCCAAGACCTGGAGAGTGATCTGCCAGGTGGGTTCTCGGGGAAAATAACCAGACTAAAAGGAGAAACTTTGTAAAAGTCAAGAGAGTATCCAAGACACACCAGAAGCCTCAGGCATAAATCTAGAATTACTTATTACCAAGACAAGATTGAGGTGGAAATGGTAGGATCTCAAAAATAGGCAGAATTCACCAACTTAAAATCCATGCTTATTAAAATTCAGATAGGCAGCTAGTAAGTAGTCTGTCTCCAAGATTCTTGTCCCAGGTTTTCAAAGGTATGAGGGTGAGATTACCATCCTATTTTAAAGGGATTCAGTAACACCTGAATCCTACTACTCACCTTACTGCCATTTATAGTTCTCATCTGAGGAACCATTACACACAGGACCCACAGACAAATAAGTTAAAATACCAAATTATTAACAGAGAGGTAAAAAAAAATTGACACCTCCATTGCTGGGCTTCTGTTAAACTGAAAAAAATCTCTTCTATAAATGGTGTTGGGACAAATAGATATTCACACACAAAAGAATGAAGTTGGACCCCTACCTTATATCATATACAAAAACTAACCCAAATGGATTGAAGACCTAAATGTAAGAGCTAAAAGGTAATAGAGTCTGACTTTATTTCTGATGTTTCACTGCTGACAACTCAGCTCTCTCTCTTCCCTTGTGCCCCAGATCTAATAAGAAAGCCCATGGGCTCCCTCCTTTGGTGTCATTTGGAGATTCAAACATAAGCCCCTGCTTCAAAACAGGAAGCCTCACTTTAGCCCCACCCCTGATCTTAATAAAAATCCCTAGTCAGTCTCCTTTCCTTGTTCTCTCAAGACATTTTCAGACAAGCTTGAGAAGCCTCCCCTATAACAAACCAACCAAAAAACCTCATTATGTAAAGTAATATTAGTCTTGCTGTTTTCATACTCTTGCCATACTGATATGTGTGTGGCATGATATGTCTTGACATCCAAACCAAATGTGAGATGGGTATACAGCTCTATATGTGGAGTGGTCACAGAAAGTAGCACTGAAAGCAGGATTGTTTGGGCTCTCACCACCACCCCTGGGGGTCTTCTTTTGCTCTTGGTCTACTAACTAGGTACAGACAAGGCACAGAATGTAGAATGTCTCAACTGCTGGCTGGCTAGCTTACATTTTGAATTATACTGTGCTGTGCTGCATGTGGAAAGACTTATTAAGCCTCTGATATTGATTTTGCCAACCTAAGTCAGAAGTTTGGATATTTGGCATTTAGGGAAAGCAGTACAGTATTAGAGCCCTCCATAAAGTGGCCCTGGTTCAGGTGTCTCAGCCAAGATCTAACCATGTGTCTTAGAATGAAGTTGTGACTGAGGCTAAACTCTGGGGATAGACACTTACCCTGTGACCAATTGGTGGTGTCTCAACCAGGCACTGTGCCCAATATATAGAGTGCTCAGGGGAGGGGTAATCACTATAGTGCAGAGGGTCAAGAATCCAACTGCAGCAGCTCAGGTCACTGCAAAGGTGCGGGTTCAATCCCTGAGCCAGGAACTTCCATATACCACGGGTAGGAAAAAAAAAATCCTCAGCGGAAAGACTACACCCCCATGTAAGATATGGTAGTTGCCAATGAAAAAGCAGTCATTATGCAGTCGGAGAGGGAGAATGGGAGGGCAGAAGGATGGAAAGAAGGGAAGGAGAGAAAGAGAACAACAACAACAAAAAGCCATTATGTGATGTGCCGAGGTCCTCACTCCTAAGAGAAAATGGCTCACCAGGATGTTAAACACCTCTGTTGTTGTGTTACATGTACCTGTGTCAAACTGAGATGCTAATCCTCAGGGTTATATGAAAAAAAAATACATGAGACCCTTGAGGCACAGCAAAAGAGCTAACTCAAATCTGACTTAAGATGGGAATCCTGGAGTTCCCATTGTGTCACAGAGGAAACGAAACCAACTAGGAACCATGAGGTTTCAGGTTCAATCCCTGGCCTTCCTCAATGGGTTAAGGATTCGGCGTTGCCATGAGCTGTGCTGCAGGTCACAGATGCAGCTTGGATCTGGCGTTGCTATGGCTCTGGCCTGGGAACCACCATATGCTGCAGGTGTGGGCCCCCCCCACACACAAATAAAAGACGAGACGGGAATCCTTAAACCCTAAAAAACAACCATCGCCACAGGGGAAGACCCTAACCTTGATGGTCCTGATGTGAGGCTCTCTGGAAAAAGAAATTCATAAATATGAGCAGGTTAGAGCATTCTCTCCTTCCCTTGAAAAGTATCCAGTAATCACACACACACACATACACACACACACCAAAACAAAAACAAAAAGAAGAGAAAGAAGCCTGAATATAGGGGAGGGAAAATAAACAAAAAAACTGAAACAAAAGTCTACAATTTGACCAAAAGAAAAATGTAAAATTTGCCAAAAGAATTTATACAACAAAATATAAAAAGGGCACTTATCGGCTTTTGTGCTTATATAACATAGGTTCTGAATTAACTTCTTATCTGATAAAGTACACCATTTGGCAATTCTTCATGGACTTTATATGAGGGATCACACTTCATTTTAACAAGGTACCCCCTATACTCCTTAGGGAGTTACTGAATATAAAAGAAGGGACAAATAGGTATGCCTTACCTTAACCATCAAAGCTATTGCCTTGCCTAGATTCCCCACAGATTTAACATTGCCCTAAAATATAACATAATGGGCACGAATGCTCTGACCCAATGAGAAATAAGTTAAAATTAAGTCATTGGCATTTGATAAAGTGCCAGGGCTCTCCTCCCCCTCTGTTAAAATAATTTGCATGGCTTATTGTAAATTAAAATACTCAGTGATCAAAATCCATTGTACAAGACCTATTAGAGAAGGAGGTGATTATCCTCACTGCTTCTCCATTTAACAGCCCAATTTTGCCTGTATTTGAACTTGGCAAGAATGAAAGGTGCTTCATGGTGGATTACCACAAGCTTAAATGCTGTGGTCCCACTCGTCAAGGCTCCTATAGTGAAATTACTGACCCTATCCAATCAACAACTGGTAAATGTTTTGCCGTTATAAATTTAGCTAATATGTTCTGTTCAGTGACAATTTCAACAGCCCCTCTGAAGCAATTTGCCTTCCCCTCCAAAGGGAACAATACAACTTTACCCAGCTGCTAACAGGACACCTCAACAACCTGAATATCACACCCCATTTTTCCAGGCAACATCATAACTGCATCCAATTTTCTCAAGGACCACAGGTATGACACTACATTGATGTCATCCTCCTCCAAGGAGATTCTTTGGAAGTACTCATTTGGGACATAAAATACTCACAAAGGAGCTCAGAAAAGAGGTAAGTCATTGTCTCATATGTAATGCAAAGCCCCACTGCTTCAGTCAAATCCCTGAAAAGCATTTGGTAAATCAAGGGCCACTCCCATCCCTGACACTGTTGGACTGTCTCAGCACCCACAATATCTTTTAGCTCTTCTTAGGTTCTAGAGACAACATATTCCTCATTTACAAATTTTACTTAAGCCCATTTATACTACTACTTGAAAATCGGCCTACCTTGCACAGTAGGTCTCCAACAAAGGGTTTAGGATCTACACAAACTGCAGTATGACAGGCACTCTCTTTTGCGCCCCAGATACTCCTTCACTATAGAAACTTTATCAACCTACTCTCAAGTCTTCAGGAGTCTCTGGACCCACCTATTATGTCCATAAGTTGTCTATCAGTTTCTTATGCAAGACACTGCTCTTCTCAGTCCTGTGAGAAGAGCAGTCTATCCCCCATTAGAACAGCAATTGTGGGCCACATATCCGGCTCTCTTGGAAATAGAAGCTCTCACAGGCTCCAAGTCCATGACCCTGCATATTCAATTGCCCATTGTGCCTTGCCCATACTTGCCCATTAGGAAAGAAGCACCCCCACAAGCTCAAGAGAGCAGAGACCTATGTGCTACAGAGTGGAGCCAAACCTAGACCCTCTGGCATAGTCTACCTTCAGGAGTGGCTAGCCTCTGTCATCTCAGTTCTTTGTCAGATTTTATGATGCTGGAGGAGGTCAAACCTCTCCCATACACCTTGGCTATCTACAGAGTTCTTAAGGACACACTGAGTGAACAATATTTCTCAGGCATAAGGAAAATGACCTGAGATAGAAGGACAGATTTTAAAGGAATAAAAAGTAATGGGAATGGTACATATGTGGGTGAATTTATTTTTTTATTTATTTCTTATTTTTTTGCTTTTTTTATGGCTGAAACTACAGCATATGAAAGTTCCCAGGCTAGGGGTCAAATAAAAGCTGCAGCAGCTGGCTTATGCCACAGCCACAGCAACATGAGATCTGAGCCTCATCTGTGACCAACACCACAGCTGTGGCAACACCAGATCCTTTAACCCACTGATCAGGACCAAAGATTGAACTCGCATCCTCATGGATACTAGTTGGGTTCCTAAAACACTGATCCACAACAGAAACTCCATGTAGGTAAATTTGACCACAGAGATCAATAATAATAATTTGTATGGGGCTTCAAAAATATAGAATGTATATTTTTAATATGCTTAGCAACAGCATATTAAGTCATGGGGGAGTTAAAAATGATCCAAGATTTTAAAATCATTTAGGGAAAAAGTAAACATATGGAATAATAAACACAAAGAGTCCAAAACATAAAAGCAGCGGAAAAAGGTTGTAGAATAGGTTGGACAAATAGAAAAACATAGTAAAATGGTAAACAGAAATATATCAATAATTGTACTAAGTGTAAATATCCTATTAAAAGACAAAATTAGATTGGATTAAAGAAACAAAACCCAACTATGTGCTGTTTACAAGAAACACATCTAAAATACAAGATACAGAAAGGTCAAAGTACAACAGAACACAAAAAGATACAACATGCAAAATAACCAACAGAAAGCTGGCATGTTAATGATATTAATACAAAAAAATAGATTTTAGGAGATGGGATTAAGATGGTGGAATAGAAGGACTGGAGTTCAGCTTCTCTCATAAAAACAACAAAATTACAACCAAATGCTGAGCAACCTTCAACCAAATGGACTGAAAATTCTCAAAAAGATATCCTACTCCAAAAGACAAAGAAGAGGTCACATCAACAGGTAGGAGGGGCAATTACATGATATAAGCAACCCCATACCTCCCAGGTGGGAAGCCCACAGACTGGAAAGTAACTGTATCACAGAGACTCACCTACAGAAGTAACAGTTCTGGGCCCCACATCAAATCCCCACACCTGGGTATCTGGCACTGGTAGAAAGAGCCCCCAGAGCATCTGCCATTGAAGGTCAATGGGATATCTGCACAGGAGCTCCACAGGACTGGGGGAAATGGAGACACCATTCCTAAAAGGCACACACAAACATTCACATGCACTGGGTCCCAGGGTAAAGAAAAGGCTCCATAGGAATCTGGTCTGGACCTGACTGCAGTTCCTGGTGGATCTCATGGGAAAACAGGGGGTGAATGTAGCTTGTTGTGGGGAAGGGTGTTGGAGGCAAAGTTTTGGGAATATCCATCAGGTGCGTGTTTCTCTGGAAGTGGCCATTGTGGGAAAATCTGGCCCCACCCATGAGCACTGAGAAGCCCCAGACCAAACAACAATCCAGGTGGGGTCACAGTCTGACCCATCAGTAAACAGGCTGCCTAAAGATCCCCCAGACACACGGCCAACTCTAATCTCACACAGAGACACAGCCCCACCCACCAGAGGGGTAGGAATCAGCCCCAAATAACAGTGGACAGGCACCAGTCCATCCCATCAGGAAGCCTACAACAAGCCCCTGTACTAATTTCCATCACAAGGAGGGCAGACACCAGAAGAGAGATTACAACTCTATTGTGTGTAAAAAGGTCACCACACCAAAAACCAATAAAAATGAAAAGGCAGAGAATGACAACTCAGATAAGGGAGAAAGAAAAAAAAAACAAAACAGATACGTGATCAGGAGATTCTCAGCTTCCCAGGAAAAAGACTTCAGACTATTGATGATAAAGATGATGCAAGACATTGGAAAAAAAAAAAAACTGGAGACAAAGATGGATAATTTACAGGAAACACTGAGCAGAGAAATACAAGATATAAAACTTAAGCAAGAAGAGAAGCAAAATACAATAACTCAAATTAAAAATTCATTAGAAGCAACCAACAGTAGAATACAGAAGGCAGAAGAATGAATAAGCAAGGTGGAGGACAGATTAGTGGAAATCACTGATGCAGAAAAGAGAAAAAAGATTGAAAACAAATGAAGAGAGTCTCAGAGAACTCTGGGACAATGTTCAATGCACCAACATCTGTATTACAGGGTGCCCAATGGAGAAGAGAGAGAGAAGGGGACAGAAAAAATATTCCAAGAGATAATAGCCAAAAACTTCCCTAACATGGGAAGGGAACCACTCTCTCAAATCCAGGAAGCACAACAAATACCATATAAAATAAACCCAAGGAGGAATACCCTGAGACACATATTAATCAAACTGACCAAAATTAAAGACAAAGAGAACATCTTGAAAGCAGCTAGGGAAAAGAAACAAGTCACATACAAGGGAACCCCAATAAGGTTATTGGCAGATTTTTCAGCAGAAACTCTGCAGGCCAGAAGGGAGTGGCATGATATACTTAACGTGATGAAAGGAAAAAACCTCCAACCAAGATTACTTTACCCAGCAAGGCTCTCACTCAGATTTGAAGCAGAAATCAAAAGCTTCACAGATAAGCAAAAGCTAAGAGAATTCGGCAACACTAACCGCTTTGCAACAAATACTAAAGGAACTTCTCTAGGCAGAAAAGAAAAGGCCACAACCAGAAATAAAAATTCCACAAACGACAAGGCTCACCAGAAAGGTATATATACAGTAAAGACACAAAATCATCCACACACAATTATGCCACCAAAATCAGAAATCGTAAGAGGAGGGTACAAATGTAGGACACTGGAGATGCACTTAAAATTAAGACACCAACAACTTAAAACAATCGCATATATATATATATATATATATATATATATAGACTCTTACATCAAATCATCAGAATAATTGGAAACCAAAAATCTACAATTGATACACACACAAATAAGAAAAATCAACTCAAATACAACACTAAAGATAGTCATCAAACCACAAGAGGAGAGAACAAGAGAAGAAGGGAAGAAAAAAGAGCAACAAAAAATCCAAAACAGTTAATAAATGGCAATAAGAACATACATATCAATAACTACCTTAAATGTGAATGGACTAAATGCCCCAACCAAAACACATAGACTGGCTGAATGGATACAAAAACACGACCCATATCATTCAGAGAGAAAAGGAATAAGGAAACACAGACCCTGAATGAAGAATTAGACCAGGGGGATTTAAAAGGTATTTATAGGATATTCCATCCATAAGCAACAGAATACACGTTCTTCTCAAGTGCACATGGAACATTCTCTAAGATTGATCACATCCTGGGCTACAAATCCAACCTCAGTAACTTTAAGAAAATTGAAATCATATCAAGCATCTTTTCTGACCACAACGCTGTACGACTGGAAATCAACAACAAGAAAAAAATCTGCCAAAAACACAAACATGTGGAGACTAAACAACATGCTACTAACCAACCAATGGATCACTGAAGAAATCAAAGAGGAAATTAAAAAATACCTAGAAGCAAATGACAACAAAGATACAATACTCCAAAACCTATGGGATGCAGCAAAAGCCGTTCTAAGAGGAAAGTTTATAGCAATACAAGCCCACCTCGGGGAAACAAGAAAAACTCAAATAAACAAGCTAACATCACATCTAAAGCAGCTCGAGAGAGAAAAACAGACAAGACCTAAAGTTAGTAGAAGGAAAGAAATCATAAAGATCAGAGCAGAAATCAATGAAATAGAAACAAAGAAAACCATAGAAAAGATCAATGAAATGAAAAGCTGGTTCTTTGAAAAGATCAATAAAATTGATAAACCCTTAGCCAGACTTAGCAAGCAAAAAAGAAAGAGGACTCAAATCAATAACATTAGAAATGAAAAAGGAGAAGTAACAATGGACATCACTGAAATACAAAAGATCATAAGAGACTACTACATGCAACTATATGCCAATGAAATGGAAAACCTAGAAGAAATGGACAAATTCTTAGAAAAGTACAATCTTCCAAGACTAAACCAAGATGAAATAGAAAAGATGAACAGACCAATCACAAGTACTGAAATTGAAACTGTGATTAAAAACTTCCAACGGGAGTTCCCGTCGTGGCGCAGTGGTTAACGAATCCGACTAGGAGCCATGAGGTTGCGGGTTCGGTCCCTGCCCTTGCTCAGTGGGTTAACGGTCCGGCATTGCCGTGAGCTGTGGTGTAGGTTGCAGACGTGGCTCGGATCCCGCGTTGCTGTGGCTCTGGCGTAGGCCGGTGGCTATAGCTCCGATTCAACCCCTAGCCTGGGAACCTCCATATGTGTGGGAGCAGCCCAAGAAATAGCAACAACAACAACAACAACAACAAAAAGACAAAAAATAATAATAATAAAAAAAAAACTTCCAACGAACAAAAGTCCAGGACCAGATGGCTTCACAGGCAAATTCTATCAAACATTTAGAGAAGAGCTAACACCTATCCTTCTGAAACTATTCCAAAAGATTGCAGAGGAAGGGATACTCCCAAACTCATTCTATGAGGCCACCATCACCCTGGTACCAAAACCAGACAAGATTCCACAAAAAAAGAAAACTACAGGCCAATTTCACTGGTGAACATTGATGCAAAAACCCTCAACAAAATACTAGCAAACCAAATCCAACAATACATTACCAGGATTGTACATCATGATCAAATGGGATTTATCCCAGGGATGCAAGCGTTCTTCAACATCCGCAAATCAATCAGTGTGATACACCACATTAACGAACTGAAGAATAAAAACCATATGATCCTCTCAACAGATGCAGAAAAAGCCTTTGGCAAAATCCAACACCCATTTCTGATAAAAACCCTTCAGAAAGTGGGCATAGAGGGAACCTACCTCAACATGATAAATGCCATATATGACAAACCCACAGCAAACATCATTCTCAATGGTGAAAAGCTGAAAGAATCCCCACTGAGATCAGGAACAAGACAAGGATGTCTGCTCTGGCCACTACTCTGCAACATAGTTCTGGAAGTCCTAGCCACAGCAATCAGAGAAGTAAAAGAAATAAAAGGAATCCAAATTGGAAAGGAAGAAGTAAAACTATCCCTATTTGCAGATGACATGATACTCTACCTAGAGAATCCTAAAGACTCTACCAGAAAACTGTTAGAGCTCATCCACAAATTTGGCAAAGTTGCAGGATACAAAATCAATACACAGAAATCGATGGCATTTCTATACATTAGCAATGAAAGAGCAGAAAAGGAAATTAGGAAAACCATCCCGTTTATCATTGCATCCAAAAGAATAAAATACCTAGGAGTAAACCTACCTAAAGAGACAAAAGACCTGGACTCTGAAAACTATAACACACTGAGGAAAGAAATCAAAGATGACACAAACAGATGGAAAGATATACCATGCTCGTGGATTGGAAGAGTCAATATTATCAAAATGACTATACTACCCAAGGCAATCTACAGATTCAATGCAATCCCTATCAAAGTACCAAGGACATTTTTCACAGAACTCAAACAAAATATTTTAAAGTTTGTTTGGAAGCACAAAAGACCCAGAATAGCCAAAGACATCCTGAAAAAGAAAAATGGACCTGGAGGAATCAGTCTCCTGGACTTCAGACTATACCACACAGCAACAGTCATCAAAACCAGCATGGTTCTGGCACAAAGACAGAAAGATAGATCAGTGGAACAGGTTAGAAAGCCCAGAATTAAACCCATGCACCTACAGCCAACAAATCCATGACAAAGGAGGCAAGGATATACAATGGAGAAAGGACAGCTTGTTCAATAGTGGTTCTGGGAAAACTGGACAGCCACATGGAAAAGAATGAAATGAGAACACTCCCTAACACCATACACAAAAATAAACTCGAAATGGATTAAAGACCTAGATATAAGACCAGACACTATAAAACTCCTAGAGGAAAACATAGGCCAAACACTCTCCGACATAAACGACAGCAACATCTTCTCAGATCCACCTCTTAGAGCAATGACGGTAAAAACACAAATAAACAAATGGGACCTAATCAAATTAAAAGTTTCTGCACAGCAAAGGAAACCCTAAACAACACAAAAAGACAACCCACAGAGTGGGAGAAAATCTTTGCAAGTGAATCGACTGACAAGGGATTCATCTCCAAAATTTATAAACACCTTCTGCAGCTCCATACCAAAAAAACAAACAACCCCATCAAAAAATGGGCAGAAGGTCTAAACAGACAATTCTCCAAAGAAGACATAAGGATGGCCAAAAAACACATGAAAAGATGTTCAACATCACTCATTCTTGGAGAAATGCAAATCAAAACCACTATGAGGTACCACCTTACACCAGCCAGAATGGCCATCACCAAAAAGTCTACAGACAATAAGTGCTGGAGAGGATGAGGAGAAAAAGGAATCCTAGTACACTATTGGTGGGATTGTAAATTGGGGCAACCGCTGTGGAAAGCAGTATGGAGATTCCTCAGAAACCCTAAACATAGAAATACCATTTGTTCCAGCAATCCCACTCCTGGGCATCTACCCAGAGAAAACCACAACTTGCAAAGACACATGTACTCCAATGTTCATTGCAGCACTATTTACAATAGCCAAGACATGGAAACAACCGAAATGTCCATCAACGGCGGAGCGGATCAAGAAGATGGGGTACATATACACAATGGAATATTACTCAGCCATTAAAAGAACGAAATACCAGCATTTTTGCAACATAGATGGACCTAGAAGCTATCATGCTAAGTGAAGTTAGTCAGACAATGAGACACCATCAAATGCTATCACTGACATGTGGAATCTAAAAAAATGACACAATGAACTCTTTGCGGAATAGCAGAACAGATACTGATTCACAAACTTTGAACAACTCGTTTTCCAAAGGAGACAGGTTGGGAGAGTGGGGGGACGCACTGAGGGTTTGGGATGGAAATGCTATAAAATTTGGTTGCGATAATTGTTGTACACCTATAAATGTAATAATATTCATTAATTTAAAAAAAAATTGATGCTACATCTTATTTTAGCATTTTGATTGCATTACTTCTGAACTTTCATGCTCATTTTTCATTTTATATGAACAGATTGTAAGTACTTGGCCCTGTGGTTGAATAAATTGAGTGGATATATATATGTATATACAGTAGTTTCATTTTTCAGCTTTTATTGCCTGAAATTCATTCTCTCTCTTCCAAATGATCTTACAGAATGCTTCCTCATTATGAATGAAAATGCTAATATAATGTTAATATAATGCTAATATATGTTCATTCACTATGAATGAAAATGCTAATATAATGTTAACATAATGAAACTGAAAAAAATAATAATAAAAATTGACTTTAAAGAAGCTCCCCGGTGGCTCGGTGGATTAAGGATCCAGCAATGTCACTGCTGTGGCTAGGGGCACTACTGCAGCACAAGTTCCATCCCTGACCTAAAACTTCTGCATATTTTTGGGCAAAGCCAAAAAAAAAATAGGCTTTAAAGCAAAAATTATTATTTGAGATACAGAAGGTAACTTTATCAGCTTAAAAATTTTGATTCAGGCATAAAATTTCAGTTTTATGTAAATAAATTCTGGGGATGTAATGTATCACATGGTGACTATATTTAATAACACTGTATTAAATTTTCTTTTTACAGCTGCACCTGGGCCACATGGAAGTTCCCAGGCCAGGTGTTGAATTGGAGCCCCAGTTGAGGCTTACACCAGAGCCATGGCAACACCAGATCCAAGGTGGGACTTCGACCTTCGCTGCAATTACGAACTATGCTGCAGCTTATTGAACTGCCAGATCCTTAACTCAATGAGTGAGACAAGGGATCAAACCTCAAGGAGACTATAACCATGTCCTTAATCCACTGAGCCACAATGGGAACTCCAAGTACTTTTTAAGTTAAAAAAATTTTAATAAGAAATTTTACTTATGGAAGTATGCATTATTATAAAAATACAACACAAAAGAAAGTTCCTCTATTCCCACCTATTATTTAGCTTCTGAGAATTTCTTATATACACATACCCTCTTTGTTAGTTTATCAAAAATATACACACAGGTTAATACTATTTTGTAACATGCTTTTTTTCACTACTCAATAGTACATCACGAATCCCTTCTGGTTCAGTATATACAGACCTGAGTCATGGTTTTTTGTTTTGTTTTGTTTTATTTTGTTTTTTAGCTGTGCCCAGGGCATATGGAAGTTCCCAGGCCAGAGGTCAAACTTGCACCACAGCAATAACAAGTCTCTGTAGTGATAACGCTAGATCCTTAACCCACTGCACCACAAGGGAACTCTTCTGACTCATATTTAATGCTAGATATTCACTCATGTTCAGTAACATGAATGTATTGTAATTTATTTTACCAATCACTTTGCTGATGGACATTTAAGTTAACTTCATTGTTTTGCCATTACAATAATACTGAAATGAGAATCCTCTCATATAATATAAATATAACTCATATATTCTCCAAATATAATAATGCATAAACTGCAAATTATATATACAATATATTTTTTACCTGCAATTGTTCAAATATCTTTGTAGGCCTGATTCCTGAGTAAAAGGAAATGCCTTACTCTTCTATCTTTTGCTATATGACAAATATCTGACAATTTTACTTTTTTAACCAAGAAATGACTTCAGTTTCAAAATATGCTAAATAAATTCAGCTTTAAGCAGCACACACTTTAGATTAGGACTTGGTGAACCTGAGGACTGAAAGAATTTCTGGGCCTGCTTACCTGGAAAGTGCAGTAGTCCCTTGGAGACCTTTCGTCTTCATTGTTTTCAAAATTTCTTCTGGATTGTTTTCTTTAATGGTAATTAAATAGAACAATCCTCTTGGTGAAAGGAGGACTGAAGCCAGTGGAAAGAATCTGTCCATGACTTCATGATGATTTCTGCCACCAAGGCCAAGATGCTTCTATCCTGCGACCCCCTATCTCTTTAGATTGAGTCAGTACATAGAGGGGATTAAACACCAGAATATCAAATTTTTCCTTCAATCTCAGTAGCAAGGCTTTGACCAAATTTGTAATTATTGGTTGAATGTGGACTTTGTTACAGCATGCGTTCTCCAGGGTATAGGCTGCTGCCTCAGGGTTGACATCAGTACACATGTACAAAGCTTGAGGACCTATCATAGAGGCTCACAATGCAGATACCACTCCAGACCCTGACCCTACTTCTAGGCATATTTCCACTCTTGTGAGTTCGGCAGCCACCCCCTGGAGCACATCCAGCAGCAGAAACCTGTCCTCGGAGAGGTCCTATACTTCATTGAAGGTGCTCTAGCCCATATGCCTGTGCGCTGGCCTGGGAAAGCTCTGCCCCTCCCTCTTTCACTCCTCCCATCCCCTCGCATGTGTCAAAATTGTAGTAACTATTTTAAAGTAGCTAAGAGTAAATCCTAAAAGTTCTCTTCTTCCTCAAGTAAAAAGTTTGTAGTCATGTACGGTGATGAATGTTAACTTATTGTGGTGATCATTCTATAACATATACAAATGTGGAATCATTTTGTTATACACCTGAAGCTAAAATAAAGTCAATTATACCTCAAATTTTAAAATGTTCAGTATAGCAGAAAGTTAAACAATCTAAAATTATATACTCCTAACTCTGACCCTTGCTAAATTCCCATAGAGAAATTAAAATCCAAATGTGAAGAAATTAAAATCTCAAGGAAATTAGAGCTCATAGTTCTCCCTGTTAAATCTCTCGTTAACGTTCAGTATCAGTCACAGAGTAACCCAAGAGGAACTCCCTGTCTTTCCATGGAGCTTTGTTCCTTCAGTGCCACCAAAATTAAATTAATTCTAACCTCAACCCTCAGGTATCTCATTTCTCAACTTCAGTGTGTCAGTAAAACAAACAAATATTAATGCCACTCCCTTACTCTTTTGTTTTTTGTTGTTTTGTTCGTTTATTTGTTTTGGCCATGCCTGTTCAGCATGTGGAAGTCCCCAGGCCAGGGATGGAATCCACACCACAGTAGTTACCCAAGCTGCTGCAGTGACAACACCAGATCCTTAATCCTCTGTGCCACAGATTTCCTCCCCTTCTCTTAAAATTTAGAACCAAATGCGACAACTGCCCCAGAGGCATTTCCCAGGCAAAGCAAATTCCTACATTGCTCTCACCTGCCATGGACCACAGTAGAGATTTGGTGTTATCAGAGAAAAGGAGGATAGATGGGTCCTTTACTCAGGTATCCTTTTCCCAGGACAGGTAGAAAGGGGAAAAATAGGCAATGCTTTGTGGCTTCCATCTTGCCAGGATGCTGGTTAGTCTATGCTAAACATTTGGAGACCACAGTTTATAAAATTAAAGGCAAGTGAATTTAATTAAATCCAAAGCTTACAGAAACTCAAGGTGTTGGCAATCTGCAAGGTTGCTGTTGTCTTCTTTTATTCTTAGGAGTCCAAAGAGAAGCAACAATCTGCTGAGTGCTGGTCCACAAAAGTTGTTTTCCTCTATTTTTCAACTCCCAAGTCTTTGGTTAATCTTCACTACTCCAAGGGCAGCATCAAAAAATAAAAGTCCAAATAAATAATAATCCCTTACTAACATTTCATTTCCCACTGCAAAAGGAGCTGATCTTCCCTGGAGAACAAAACTTACACTTGCTGAAAGACCAGAGGCACTAACTAGATGGGGAAGAGAGCAAGCTAGTGCTGCCTACTGCAAAACATATTCCTAAAAATCTGCAGCACCGAAGCTCTTCCATTTTTAAATTAGTTTTCTCTGGCCCCAGAGAGAGTTTGACCTTTCTCTGTGTACTCTGCTTATAACATATGCAGCTGTCTCTACAAATCTATAAACACCTAAAGAGGTTCTCCTCACCACAAAAAAATACTTGTCTCCCTTGGCAAGACCATATGCCTATTGGCTCAAGCTTTGGTGTCAGTCAGTCCTCTCCTAAGCCCAAAATGAACTCTTTTTCTTGCCAAACCCAGCCATAGCCCCATGCCAGCAATTCCATCTGCTACAGCTGGGCTGCCACAATGTAAGCCAGCTGCTGCATACCACACGGGAGCCCAAGCCTTCCCACAAAGCACTTTGACTCTAAGTTCCAGACTGTTTATTCTCACTCAGCCCCACAGCGAAGAGCAATATTTAGAAATGCAAGGTGAAGTTTAGATGACATTAGGCTGGTATCAAACTCAGATTCTGCCCCGCCACCCACCTCTTCGACCTATAAATTTTCCAACCAAGATAGCTATAGTTAGGGAACTAGTGGGAAAATTGCCACTTTATTAAAAGCCAAGCCAGCACCCAATAAGTCCCAATACTGAGGTCTGACAGAAGCTGGATTGAGGAATACAGCTCAGTCCTGAAAACCTAAATGGGGTTTCCCATCTCCTCCCCTCGAATCTAAAACAGCAAAATTTGAAGAGAAAACAGACTCTGCAACTGATAGGGATAGAGTAGGATGACTAAAATGTCAGTTTAAAAATCCCACTAGGGGATTCAAGACAGGGAATTTTGAGAAATTTTGTGAGACTATTGTAAGCTAATGACCACTCGGGCAAATAATTTAGTAAACTGGCAACAATCTACACTACCTTGAAGGAAGCATCTAAGCTCCAGACACACTCAAGCCACAAACCCCGATAGTTAGAATATAAGACAATAGATATGGGGTCTAAATCTTATTAAATGAAGGAGTTAACAGTCTGTAAACAGTAGCATTTCTGAATGCAGAAATATAGATGAAAGGGGGAAAAACTAGGTGAGGGGGGACATTATACTGAAACCTGAGATGAATTACCATGTTTAATATATGTTACCAAGCTTTTGCTAACATACATATGATTTAAATAGCACCATGACAGTCCCAGTTAAATCATATAGGGTCAAAGGAGAAACTAATGACATATACCTTGACATCTACTCAAAAATGAGGGAAAAGGTAGCCCCACTTTTTCTTTTATTATAAAAACACAGCCCTCTTTGTTCTCAGGGCTGCTACATTCCTTTGCCAGCCCCTTTGTGTCTCTCACAAGCACCCTATACTAATAAACTCACTCTGTGCCTTCCACTTTGTCTCGCACTGAATTCTTTCTGTGGTGACATAAAAAAAACCTGAGCTTCAGTAAGTCGTGACACCTGGGAGCAGTTTCAATTATAAGACAGTGGGTTCTGGTGTCCTCTTAAGTCAGGAATCACGGGCTCAAGTCCCAATCTGAGGTGCCAGTGAATTTGAAGCCCAGCAAGTGGGTTTGAGTCCCAATCTGAGTTTTGGTCGGGTTCAAGTCCTACCCAAGAAGGAGTGCAGCTTCACAACGACTCAGTTGCTGACATGAAAGGGGGTGGTGGTGGGAGAAACAAGCAGACAGATAATCCGGTCTAGTCAGCTCAACACAACAATTCAAGATGCAAAAGAAAAGGAAGATGCCTGTCTTAAAAAGACAGGACCTAGGGTCCCCACTGTGGTACAACGGGATTGGCAGCATTTGGAGAGCTCTGGGACACAGGTCTAATCCTAAGCCAATCAGTTCAATCCAGTGGGTTAAGGATCCAGTATTGCTGCAGCTGCAATATAGGTCGAAATTGCAGCTGGGCCAGCAACTGATCCCTGGCCCAGGAACTCCATATACTATTAGGGCAGCCAAAGTCAGGACCTGATTGGGTGTGCTTACCATGAGAGTGGGAAGAACAGAATGGGACACCACTCATAGATACTGACATTTTATCCTGATTGCTAGTAATGCAGGGCATAAGTAATGCCTTGGGCTCTGGACAACCACATCATCAACTTTTCCTCCCTTTAGGAGGAGACATTAAGAAAAGGATTAACAGAAGTTCCCACTGTGGCTCAACAGGTTAAGAACCCGACTAGTATCCATGAGGATGTGGGTTCAGTTCCTGACCTCACTCAGTGGGTTAAGGATCTGGCATTGCATAAGCTGCAGCATAGGTGGCAGATGCAACTTGGATTCCATGTTGCTGAGGCTGTGACATAGGCTACAGCGCTGATTGGACCCCTAGCCCAGGAAATTCCACATGCTGCAGGTGCAGCTGTAAAAAGAAAAAATAAAAATAAGAAAAATTTTAAAAGAAAAGGATTAACAGAGGATAGGAAGCAAAGATAAAGAGATTTACACAAACACATGTCTGCCATACACAAAGACATACATACAATGGGTATCTACCTAGACTTGAGTATAGAACAAAGCTTAATTTCTATAGGAGAATTAGGACACCATCACAGATAAACAGAAACTAAGATGCAAAACAAGCTCTATTGCCTGAATCAAGGCTGGGACCAGGGTGAGCCATGTATGGTGCCTAGCCTCCTTAAATTTTGTGCCTATGCTTCTCAGTTGCCAAAACCTATTCCTGGTCCTGGACTGAATTCACATATGGGGTGGGAATCAACATGATTTAGGGGTGAATGCAAAGGAAGCACAGAAATCTAACTACAAAGGAGACTAGGGAAAATGCAATGATTCAGCAGTCATCACTGGATAACTGGAACCTAAATCTAGGAGAGGAGGGAGGACAAGATGGCGGAGGAGTAGGGGGACATGCTCGCCCTCTCCCACAAACACAACAAAAAAGGCACATCTACAGAATAAATGACTTGCGCAGAACAGCAACCAATCGCTGGCAGAGGAACCTAAACTCCAATAACCGCAAGAAGTTCGTGACATTACGGGGCAGAACGGGAGAAAAGAGGAGAGTGAGAGAAGGTGAATCCGAGCGGACCGGCGCTCCTGAAAGGGAACTGCGGAGGAGAAAGGGATCCCGCACCCTGGAAAGTCACTTACATGGGGGAAAGATCAAACGAACCAGAGGAATCTCCAGATGCAGAGAAGAGTGTAGCAGTAAGTTGGAGTACGGAAAAGCCGATCAAGAACCGAACGGACCATCTGAACTACGGGCACAGTCACAAAAAATTGAGACGCCTGGGTGGGGGCTGGGCACCGAGACCTCCGCTCCAGAGGTTAGTCTCCGGGAAAGGGACAGGGGACGCCTGGATGGGGGCTGGGCACCGAGACCTCGGCTCCAGAGGTTAGTCCCCGAGAACGGGCTAGGGGGGGCGGGGTGGAGTGGAGACTGCTTGGGAGGTCTAGAAACCGTTTGATGGGGCAGAGACTGCCTGGGAGACTAGAAAACAAAGCTGTCTCAGAGGAAGGGAGCAATACTCTAGCGGTGGGGAAGTGGAAAGCTGCATCAGAGGGAACCTGGGAGAAGAGCCTGGTCTACGCCTGTGCAGGGGAGGGGAGAGAAGAAGGGGTGGGTCCCCATAGAATACCCCCCATGCTACAGCAAGCTTACAGGCCCGCTAGCTAGCTGAAAGCTGTGCTTCCCATTGCATCTCCTCCCCCCCACCACCCCCTATGCTCTCACTGAACCTGGGGCTGCCTGCCATCCAGGAGGGCTGGCCTCAACAATTACCTGAAGCCTACCACCACAGGGGCTGTCCCAGCACAGGCCTGCTTGCCCTTTGGAGGGGCTACACTTCCACAGAGCAGCACCAAACACCACCAGCCCCCTGAGAAAAGGCCTGCAGCCCAGAAAAGCTAGAGCAAGCCTAGCCAGGCCGTGAATAGATCTGCCTAATTCTCAGATGGTTTTTCTGAGTCAGGGCTTCCCCCGGGGAGGAGCCTCTTCGGTTTCCTAGCGGCCCTGCTACCCGCCCAAGACCCCAGGGGGTGCTGAGACCTAGTGGATCAGCTGCATAGGACTGCCAGCTCCAGGCAGGACCCCCTGCAGCCCAGAAAAGCTGCAACAAGCCTAGCCGAGCCGGGAAAAGATCTCAGACGGTCTTTCTGAGTTGGGCTGCCCTGGGGAGGAGCCTCTTGGGTTTCCAGCAGCACTGCTACACGCCCAAGCCCCCAGGGGGTGCCCCACTCCCACAGAATAGCTGCTCAGCACCACCAGCTCCCTGGAGGAGCCCCTGCAGCCTAGAAAAGCTGCAACAAGCTTGGCCAGACTGTGAAAAGATCCGCCTGCATTCTCAGGCCATCCTTCTGAGTTGGGCTGCCCTAGGGAAGAGCCTCTTAGGTTCTCAGTGACCCAGATATCTGCTCCAGCCCCCAGGGGGTGCTGCACTCCTGAGGAATAGCTACCCAACACCGCCAACCCCCTGCAAGAACCCCACAGCCTAGAAACACCAGAGCAAGCTCTGCATGACCAAGTGAAATCTGCTACCATCGTGCTGTGGACCTCCCAGTCCTGTCTGCCCTCAGGAAGCCCTCCTTTGCTTCAAAGAAACACTGTTAGCCCCATCAACACTCCAGAAAAGCCACACTGCCTCAAAAAAGATTGACCAACAATGCCAGCCCTCAGGAAATATTCCATGGCAGTGACAAGGCAAACACTGCCTGATAACGGAGAGTACAACTCCCTCAGGAGAAAGAAAACAACAAGCAAGATGAAGAAGCTGAGAAACCACCCCCAGTCAAACCAACAAACACCTAAAACAGTCAACAATGAAACAGATCTCTGCAGTCTGACAGACCTGGAGTTCAAAAGAGAAATAGTGAAAATACTGAAGGAATTAAGAGAAGATATGAACAGTAATGCAGATACCCTCAGAAAGGAACTAGAAAATATAAGGAGGAGCCAAGAAAAACTAGAACATTCATTTGCAGAGATGCACACTGAACTAAGGGCAGTAAAAACCAGAATGGATAATGCAGAAGAATGAATCAGTGGTATGGAAGATAGAATAATGGAAATCACTCCATCCGGTCAACAGACAGAAAACCGAATCAAAAAACTGGAAAGCAATATAAGAGACCTATGGGATAATATAAAGCGGGCCAATCTATGCAGAATAGGAATTCCAGAAGGAGTAGAAAAAGATAAGGGGATGGAAAATATATTTGAAGAAATTATCAATGGAAACTTCCCAAATCTAAAGGATGCTGGGTTCAAGATACAAGAAGCACAGAGGGCCCCGAACAAACTGAACCCAAACAGACCCACAGCAAGACACATCATAATAAAAATGGCAAAAGTTAGTGATAAAGAGAGGATCCTAAAGGCAGCAAGAGAAAAACAGAATGTTACCTACAAGGAACCCCCATAAGAATATCAGCTGACTTCTCTACAGAAACACTACAGGCCAGGAGGGAATGGCAAGAGATATTTAAAGTGCTAAAAGGAAAAAATATGCAACCTAGAATACTCTATCCAGCAAGAATATCATTTAAAATAGAAGGGGAAATAAAAATTTTTTCCAACAAACAAAAACTTAAAGAATAGTGCAATACAAAACCCAGGTTAAAGGAAATATTGAAAGGGCTTCTCTAAACCAAAAAGAAAGGAAGGCAAGGGGAAAAAAAGAAAAGAAAAAAAAAAGAAGAAGAAGAGGAAGAACTAGGACTGAGGAAACCGCAATCAGAGAGCAGTCACTCAAATAAGCCAGCATAGAGATTTAATCACGAACATGCTTCAAACAAAATAAAATTAAAAATAAAAAATAAAAAAGAGTCATCAAAACCATAAAATGTGGGCAAGGGATGTTAGGAAATAAATAACCCTTTTTGTTTGTTTGTTTGTATGTTTCTCTTCTTAATTTTAATATAGTAATGAAGTGTTTGAACTTACAGGACCATCATGCTAAAACACACAATTATGGGAAGGGGTTAGCATACTTAAAAAACAGGGCAACCACAAGCCAAAAGCAAATATTGCATTTTCAAAAAATGAAAAAAAAATACACTCAAGCAGATAATAACAGGAGACCATCCAACCAAACAAAAAAGAAAGGAAGAATGGAGAACCATAGAATCAACTGGAACACGAGGTTCAAATGGCAATAAATAATCATCTATCAATTATCACCTTAAATGTCAATGGACTGAATGCCCCAATCAAAAGACACAGAGTGGCTGAGTGGATAAAAAGGCAAAAACCTTCAATATGCTGCCTACAAGAAACTCACCTTAGGACAAAAGATACATATAGATTGAAAGTGAAAGGGTGGGGAAAAATATTTCACGCCAATAGACATGACAGAAAAGCAGGAGTCGCAACACTCATATCAGACAAAATAGACTTTAAAACAAAAGACATAAAGAAAGACAAAGAAGGACACTACTTAATGATTAAGGGATCCATCCAAGGAGAGGATGTTACTATCGTCAACATATATGCCCCCAGTACAGGAGCACCCAGATACATACAACAAATAGTAACAGACATAAAAGGAGATATTGATGAGAATACAATTATAGTAGGAGACCTTAATACCCCCCTCACATCAATGGACAGATCCTCTAGACAGAAAACCAATAAAGCAACAGAGATCCTAAAGGAAACAATAGAAAAGTTAGACTTAATTGATCTCTTCAGGACACTACATCCAAAAAAAGCAGAATACACATTCTTCTCAAATGCTCATGGAACATTCTCAAGAATCGACCACATATTGGGACACAAAGCTAATCTCAATAAATTTAGGAGCATAGAAATTATCTCAAGTATCTTCTCTGACCACAATGCCATGAAATTAGAAACCAACCATGGGAAAAGGAAAGAGAAAAAACCTAGTCCATGGAGACTAAACAACATGCTACTCAAAAACCAATGGGTCCATGAGGAAATCAAGAAGGAAATTAAAAACTACCTTGAAACAAATGATAATGAAGACACAACCGCTCAAAGTCTATGGGATGCTGCGAAAGCAGTGCTCAGAGGGAAATTTATAGCAATACAGGCCTTTCTCAAAAAAGCAGAAAGATCCCAAATTGACAACTTAACCCTCCACCTACACAAATTAGAAAAAGAAGAACAAAAAAGACCTAAAGTCAGCAGAAGGAAGGAAATTATAAAGATCAAAGAAGAAATCAATAAAATATAGACTCAAAAAACAATAGAGAAAATTAATAAAACCAAGAGCTGGTTCTTTGAAAAGGTGAACCAAATTGACAAATCCCTGGCCAGACTCACTAAAAAGAGGAGAGAAAGAACCCAAATAACCAAAATTATAAACGAAAAAGGAGAAATCACAACGGATACAGCAGAAATAGAAAAAACCATAGGAGAATACTATGAACAACTATACGGCAACAAGTTTGACAATCTGGAAGAAATGGAACAATTTTCTAGAATCTTACAGCCTGCCAAAACTGAGTCAAGTAGAAACAGACCAACTGAACAGACCGATCACTAGAAATGAAATTGAAGAGGTCATAAAATCACTCCCTACAAATAAAAGTCCAGGACCAGATGGCTTCACAGGTGAATTCTATCAAACATATAAAGAGGAATTGGTGCCCATCCTCCTTAAACTCTTTCCAAAGGGTGAAGAAGAAGGAATACTCCCAAAGACATTCTATGAAGCCACCATCACCCTCATTCCAAAACCAGACAGAGATACCACCAAAAAAGAAAACTATCGCCCAATATCATTGATGAATATAGATGCAAAAATTCTCAACAAAATCTTAGCCAACCGAATCCAACAACATACCAAAAAAATTATACACCATGACCAGGTTGGGTTCATCCCAGGTTCACAAGGATGGTTCAACATACACAAATCAATCAGCATCATACACCACATTAACAAAAAAAAAGTCAAAAATCAAATGATCATCTCAATAGACGCAGAAAAAGCATTTGACAAAGTCCAACATCCATTCATGATCAAGACCCTCACCAAAGTGGGTATAGAGGGAACATTCCTGAATATAATCAAAGCCATTTATGATAAACCCACAGCAAATATAATACTCAATGGGGAAAACCTGAAAGCCTTCTCACTCAAATCTGGAACAAGACAGGGATGCTCACCCTCACCACGGCTCTTCAACATAGTTTTAGAAGTCCTAGCCACAGCAATTACACAAACAAAAGAAATAAAAGGCATCCATCTAGGAAGAGAAGAGATAAAACTGTCACTGTATGCAGATGACATGATACTATACATAGAAAACCCGAAGGACTCAACCCCAAAACTCCTTGAACTGATTCATAAACTCAGCAAAGTAGCAGGATATAAGATTAACATTCAGAAGTCAGTTGCATTTCTGTATACCAGCAATGAAACATTAGAAAAGGAATACAAAAATACGATACCTTTTAAAATTGCACCTCACAAAATCAAATACCTCGGAATACACCTGACCAAGGAGGTAAAGGACCTATATGCCGAGAACTATAAAACTTTAATCAAAGAAATCAAAGAAGATGTAAAGAAATGGAAAGATATTCCATGTTCATGGATTGGGAAAATCAATATTGTAAAAATGGCCATACTACCCAAAGCAATCTACAGATTCAATGCAATCCCTATCAAATGACTCATGACATTTTTCACAGAACTATAACAAACAATCCAAACATTTATATGGAACAACCAAAGACCCAGAATCGCCAAAGCAATCCTGAGAAAACCAAGCAGGGGGCATAACTCTCCCAGACTTCAAGAAATACTACAAAGCCACAGTCATCAAAACAGTGTGGTACTGGTATCAAAACAGACAGACCAATGGAACAGAATAGAGAATCCGGAAATTAACCCTGACACCTATGGTCAATTAATCTTTGACAAGGGAGGCAAGAACATCAAATGGGAAAAAGAAAGTCTATTCAGCAAGCATTGCTGGGAAACCCAGACAGCTGCATGCAAAGCAATGAAATTAGAACACACCCTCACACCATGCACAAAAATACACTCAAAATGGCTGAAAGACTTAAATATACAACAGGACACCATCAAACTCCTAGAAGAGAACATAGGCAAAACACTCTCTGACATCAACATCATGAATATTTTCTCAGGTCACTCTCCCAAAGCAATAGAAATTAGAGCAAAAATAAACCCATGGGACCTCATCAAACTGAAAAGCTTTTGCACAGCAAAGGAAACCCAAAAGAAAACAAAACGACAACTTTCAGAATGGGAGAAAATAGTTTCAAATGATGCAACCGACAAGGGCTTAATCTCTGGAATATATAAACAACTTATACAACCCAGCAGCAAAAAAGCCAATCAATCAATGGAAAAATGGGCAAAAGACCTGAGTAGACATTTCTCCAAGGAAGATATACAGATGGCCAGCAAACACATGAAAAAATGCTCAACATCGCTGATTATAAGAGCAGTGCAAATCAAAACTACCATGAGATACCACCTCACACCAGTCAGAATGGCCATCATTAATAAGTCCACAAATAACAAATGCTGGAGGGGGTGTGGAGAAAAGGGAACCCTCCCGCACTCTTGGTGGGAATGTAAACTGGTACAGCCACGATGGAGAACAGTTTGGAGATACCTTAGGAATCTATACAGAGAACTTCCATATGACCCCGCAATCCCACTCTTGGGCATCTATCCGGACAAAACTCTACTTAAAAGAGACACATGCACCCGCATGTTCAATGCAGCATTATTCACAATAGCCAGGACATGGAAACAACCCAAATGTCCATCGACAGAGGATTGGATTCGGAAGAGGTGGTATATATACACAATGGAATACTACTCAGCCATAAAAAAGAATGACATAATGCCATTTGCAGCAACATGGATGGAACTAGAGACTCTCATACTGAGTGAAATGAGTCAGAAAGACAAAGACAAATACCATATGATATCACTTACAATTGGAATCTAATATCCAGCACAAATGAACATTTCCTCAGAAAAGAAAATCATGGACTTGGAGAAGAGACTTGTGGCTGCCTGATGGGAGGGGGAGGGAGGGGGAGGAATTGGGAGCTTGGGGTTATCAGACACAACTTAGAATAGATTTACAAGGAGATCCTGCTGAATAGCATTGAGAACTTTGTCTAGATACTCATTGTTGCAACAGAAGAAAGGCTGGGGGAAAAATGTAATTGTAATTTATACATGTAAGGATAACCTGACCCCCTTGCTGTACAGTGGGAAAATAAAAAAATTATTTTAAAAAATGCCAAAAATAATGTAAATGTCAAAATATAAAACAATGAAATATAGAAAATATGGGAACCAATAAAATATGAAAACAAAAATAAATAAATAAATAAACCTAGGAGAGCAAGTGCACTCCAATAACCCATGAAGTGGATTGATAGAATATTAAAATTTTGATGTTAACTCTCTCATTGTATTTGTTATCTATTGCTATATAAGAAATTATCCAAAATTGGTGGCTTAAAACAACACTTATTATCTCACCATTTCATTAGGTCAGGAATCTGGGCACAACTTAGTTGAGTTCTCAGGCTCAGGGTCACTCACAAACTGCAGTCAAGATATTGGCTGGGGCAGCAATCATCTCAAGGCTTTGCTAGGGAAGGATGTGCTTCCAACCTCGCTCATGAGGTTTTCGGCAAGATTCATTTTCTTGCTGACCATCGGCCAGACGCTGCCCTCAGTTCCTTGCCACTTGGGCCTCTCCAACAGCTTTCTTCATTGAAGTAAGGAAAGCACAAGGCAAGAAAGTGCCAACAAGATGAAAGTCACAGTCATAACCCAATCTTGGAAGTGACATCATACCACTTTTGCATATTCTCTTCATTAAGCAAATCATTAGGTATAGCCCAGACAGAGAGAAAGGGGATGACACCAGAGTGTAAATAGCAAGAGAAGGGCATCATTGGCAGATATTTTAGAGGGCTGCCTGCCACACTCATGAAAATCAGGGTTAGGAGAAGGTACAGTTTTCAAATGGTAAAGTATATTCTATACTTAACCTGTACAATAACTCAAACAGAAATTTTCTGCTTGAAATTTGGTGACCCCAATAGCTTTGCATCATATGATTAAGTGCGTAATGCTAAAGAACACCCCCTGTACCTAGCAAGATTATCATTTAGAATCGAAGGAGAGATAAAGAACTTCTCAGCAAGCAAAAACTAAAAGAATTCATCAGTACTAAACCAACCCTAAAAGAAACATTAAAAGGTCTTTTCTAAGTGGACAGAAAAAGCTATAGAAGAGGGGAAAAAATCTCACTATGAAAAGCAAATATATAGTAAGGACTGAGGAACAACCACTTTAAGCCAGTATGAAGACAAAGACAAAAAAAATTGTAAAAAAAAAACTGTAACTACAATAAACAATTAAAGGATAAACATGAAGATATAAAATAAATAGGACATGGAAACCAAAAAGTATAGGGGAGGAGAGTAAAAAATGTAGATCTTTCAGAATGTGTGAACTTACATGACTACCAGTTTGAAACAAGTGGATATAGTTTAGGTCAACATACATGAACCCCATGTAAACACAAATCAAAAACCTACAATACAAAAAAAAACCCTAAAAATAAAGGAACACAAGCATAGTACTAAGAAAAAAGAAACATAAGAATTACAAAAACAACCGGAAACAAGTAATAAAATGGCAATAAGTACATACCTATTAATAATTATGTTAAATGTCAATGGACTATAGGTGCCAATCAAAAGACTTAAGGTTGCTGATTGGGTTAAGAAAAAAACAAGAACCATCTATATATGGTACATACAAGAGATTCACTTCAGACGTAAAGACGTTCACTCTGGAAGTGAGAGGATGGAAAAAGATACTTTACACAAATGTCAAGAAAGCAAGGGTTGCAATACTCATATCAAACAAACTTTAAAACAAAAGCTATAACGAAGACAAAGAAATGCATTATAGTAATAACAAAGGTATTAATACAAGAAGTGAATATTATGCTTGTTAACATGTATGTCCCCAACAAGGAGCACCCAAGTAGATGAAGCAAATACTAAAAGACATAAAGGGAGAAATTGACAATAATATTAGGGGATTTAACACCAAATTTTCATGGACAGATCATCCAAAGAGAAAATCAATAAAGCAACATGGAACACTAAAATGAACATGGAACACTCTCTGGGGCAGATCACGTGCAAGGGCACAAAACAACTCTCAACAAATTTAAGAGGACTTAAATTATATCAAGTATATTTTCTGAACACAGTGGTAAGAAACTAGAAATCAATTACAACAGGAAAAAATGGGAAAAATACAAACATGTAGAGACTAAACAACATGCTACTAAAAATCAGTGGGTCAATGAAGAAATCAAAGAGGAAATCAGAAAATACCTTGAGGCAAATAAAAATGGAAACACAACTTTCCAAAATCTATAGGATAGAGCAAAAGCAGTTTTAAGAGAGAAATTTATAGTGACACAGGCCTTCCTCAAGAAACAAGAAAAATCTCAAAACAACTTAACCTACCATCTAAAGGAATTAGAAAAAGAAGAACAAAGCCCAAAAAGTCAGCAGAAGGAAGAAAATAATAAAGAGAGGAGTTTCCACCCTCACTCAGTGGTTAACAAACCTGACTGGTATCCATGAGGATGAAGGTTCAATCCCTGGCCCCACTCAGTGGGTTAAGGATCCAGTGTTACCATGAGCTGTGGTACAAGTTGCAGACATGACTTGGATCAGGCATTGCTGTGGCTGTGGTGTAAGCTGGCAACTGTAGCTCCAATTCAACCCCTAGCCTGGGAACTTCCATATGCCATGGGTGCAGCCCTCAAAGGAAAAAAGAAGAAAAGTAGTAATCATATATCATCACTGGTATAAAATCTTGGTATAAATTCAGAGGTCAGATAATGACAGAGGGACAAAGCAATAATTAGGTAATTTCCAGAACTTGACCATGATCATACTCTTTCAGTCCACCTCTTCTATGATTAAAGACTAATGAGATGTTTCTAGTTCTGCTTACACTCTTGAAAAATTAAGTAGAGGGGCAAAAAAATCCACAGCTGTGTATGGTGATGAATGTTAATCATTTCACAATACATATAAATATTTAATCACTATGTTCCATATCTGAAACTAATATAATAGTGCATGTAAATTATACCTCAACAAAAAAAATCAAGTAGAGGGATGTCATCAGCAGGGTAGGGAGGAAGGTAGGAAGGTATAAGAAATCAATGGGGATAATATCTGACTATTAATATTATCTTTTTTCCAGCTTTACTAGGTAAAATTGACAAAGTTGCTTGAAGTTGTGAGGCAGAGTACCAAAGAGAAGGGAGCTGCCCAGAGAAAATAATCCAGAAACCGGCATAGGATCCCTTGAGACTTCTGTCAAGTGTTAAGTTGTGCATAGACACTCGGAGAATGGACAAAGCTGCACAAAGAACTACTATTGGAAAAAGTAGGTTTTTTTGCTGTGAATTGAACAACACTAGAGTTCACCCAAGTCTGAGAGGCATTTTAGTTTTCCAGAGGGAAAAAAAAAAGTAGAAAGAATTCATCATCAACATATCTTCAAGTTGTGTGTTACTACTCTGAAACTCTATGGCTTGAAATATCAAATATGCAGTCATATTTTATAATACTATGAGTCAGATATTTATGCAGGATTTGGTTAGGTGATCCCTCTTTTCCATGTGACATCAACTGAGTCCACTTGGAAGTGTTCACCTCATATGCATGGCTTCCCTCAGGGATACAGCAAGTTGGCCCAAGGTGGCTAAAGGCCAGGCTTACCAGGAACCATGGACCAATGAGCCTACCTGCAACCTCACCAACATGGGCTCTTGGTATGGTCATACTTCTTACCTAGTGGCCTCAAGAGTGAGAATTTTAGCAAATAAGATAGAATCTACATCGTCTTTTTGACCTATACCCAGAATTCACAAAGCATTACTTATACCATACCCTATTAGATGAATAAATCACAAGCTCATGCCTTTCAAGAGGAAAGAACATAGGCCTGAAGAAGGGAAGAATGCCAAAGAGCTGTGGTGTAGGCTAGCAGCTGCTGCTCCGATTTGACCCCCAGCCAGGGAATTTTAGGGCTGCATGTGCAGCCCTAAAAAGCCACACACACACAAAAAAATTATCAGGACTTCCTGTTGTGGCTCAGCAGGTTACAAAATCTGACTAGTATCCATGAGGATGAGGGTTAAACCCTTGGCTTTGCTCAGTGGTTTAAGTATCTGATGTTGCTGTGAGCTGTGGTGCAGGTTGCAGATGTGGCTCAGATCCTAGGTTGCTGTGGCTGTGGCATAGGCTGGCAGCTACAGCTCTGATTTGACTCCTAGCCTAGGAACTTCCTTGTGCCACATGTGGTGGCCCTAAAAATCAAAGAAAAAAATTATCAAGTTCCCATGCAGCTGAAAAAAATATACAACTACAACATAAAAGACAGGAATAAGTAAAATAGTTCCGATCTTATGGAAGTGCAGGCAGAATCACTCATTACCAGCCAGAATTGTCAATACTGTCAACCAACAAAGCAAGGGAGATAGAAAAGGAACAACTTTCAAATAGTCCAAGACTGGATATATAGACCATACATCACAGTATCAGAAGGTGGAGGAGAACAATATTAGGGTATTGATTCCTCCACTTCTCTTCTTCAGGGCCCATCATTGGCTGGCTCTTCAAACAGGCTCTCTGGCTCCAACATCTTCTCTTGCTGTTTCAGGAGTTCTTAATATCCCAGAGTACTCTCTTCACTATCCCTTCTGATAGACTCTGAACCTCTTTAACATCAACTAATAAACTTAACAGATTCAAAGCAAAAATTCAAATTTTAGATGTTGAAAATAGTTTACTACTACTAATTTGAATCCTAAAGACTATTTACTAAAACTAGTCTATCAAGAAGTTCCTATTGTGTTTCAGTGGGTTAAGAATCTGACTAGTATCCATGAGGATGTGGCTTCAACCCCTGGCCTCACTCAGTGGGTTAAAGATCTGGCATTGCCCCAAGCTATGGCATAGGTTGCAGATGTGGCTTAGATCTGGCAGTGCTGTGGCTGTGGCGTAGACCAGCAGCTGCAGCTCCATCTCCAATTTGACCGCTAGCCTGGCAACTTCCACATGCCACAGGTGGGGCCCCAAAAAGCAAAAGAAAAAAGAATAATCTATGTGGAAAGACACGAATGAACCTCAAAATTCTTAGAGAAAAAAGCATAAAAAAGAACATATTGTATTATTCCATGTACATAATGTACAACAACCAGTCTGTGATCTTAGAAACCAAAGTAGTGGTTAACATTGGGGCAGCAGGTAATGAGAGGAATGCGAGTTTGGGTCACTAGCAATAATGTTCTATTTCTTGATCAGGAAGCTGGTTAGATGTGCATGGTAGTTTAAAAACATCTCCATGGTTCCTTTGACACTCTTCTCATCAGAAAACGAAATCCACTTCCCTTCCCTTGAATATGGCTAGCAAACAGAATGCACTGGATTTGACACCATATGACTTCAATGCAAGGTTAGAAAAGCCACTAGAGTTTCCACCTGGCTCTCATTCTTGGGACATTCACCCTTGATACTCAGCCACTGTGCTTTTGGAAAGTCGAGTCGCATGGAAAGGCCATGTGGAAGTATTCTAGTCACCAACATAGCTAAGGTTCCAGTCAACAGGTAGCATCAAAATCCAAACATAGAAATGAAGGAGACTTCAGATGATTCCAGCCCCCAACAAAAACTCTACCCAAATTGCAAATCTATAAGCAAAATAAATATTGTTTTAGGCCTCTAAATTTAGGAGTGATTTGTTCTGAAAGTATATGTGACTAGAACAGATAACAGGTATGCTTGCTTTGTGAAAATTCATTAAGCTGCATAATTATGATATACAGCTGGCCTTCCTTATCTATGGGCTCTGCATCTGCTGATTCAACCAACTGCAGATGAAAAAAAAATGTTTAAGTTCCAGAAAATTCCAAAAAGCAAAACATGAATTTGCTGCACGTTGGCAACAATTTACATAGCATTTAAATTGTATTAAGTACTATAAGTGACTTAGAGATGATTTGAAGTATAGATGAGGATATGCATAGGTTATATGCAAAGACTACACCATTTTATATAAGGAACTTAAACTTAAATTTTGGTATCCTCAATGGTGAGAGGAGGGGAACCAATCCCCAGTGCATATGAAGGGACAACTGTATACACTTTTCCTCATGAATACTATAATTAGGATTGAAAGAAAAATCATATCATGGAAACAAGCGCAAGTTTCTCATTAAATTTTTAGGTTTTATATAGGAGTTTTATATAAATTCAATGTTTCATATCTCCCTGATACTTTGCCCTTTTCTTACAATTATGTAATATAAAGAAAAGTAATGAATGTTTTCACCACATCCCAGGCACTTCCTAATATGCATCAGTTTACCCTTGGACACTGCCCAATTCTGATCATTTACCATGCACTGATGTAAAAAAAGTTTCAAAAGTACTGCAATAGGAGATACCTACCCAGCACCATTCTCTCTTCTTCTGTAATGAGTCTCATTGTCCTTTTTTTAAAATTATTTTTTATTACTCAAATGAATTTATCACATTTGTAGTTGTATAATGATCATAACAATCTGATTTCACAGGATTTCCACCCCACAGCCCAAGCATATCGCCCCACCCCCCAAACTGTCTCCTCCAGAGACCATAAGTTTTTCAATGTCTGTGAGTCAGCATCTGTTCTGCAAAGAAGTTCAGTCTGTCCTTTTTTCAGATTCCACATGTCAGTGATAGCATTTGATGGTGTCTCATTGTCTGACTAACTTCACTTAGCATGATAGCTTCTAGGTCCATCTATGTTGCAAAAAATGCTGGTATTTCGTTCTTTTTAATGGCTGAGTAATATTCCATTGTGTATATGTACCCCATCTTCTTGATCCGCTCCTCCGTTGATGGACATTTCGGTTGTTTCCATGTCTTGGCTATTGTAAATAGTGCTGCAATGAACATTGGAGTACATGTGTCTTTGCAAGTTGTGGTTTTCTCTGGGTAGATGCCCAGGAGTGGGATTGCTGGAACAAATGGTATTTCTATGTTTAGGTTTCTGAGGAATCTCCATACTGCTTTCCACAGCGGTTGCCCCAATTTACAATCCCACCAATAGTGTACTAGGATTCCTTTTTCTCCTCATCCTCTCCAGCACTTATTGTCTGTAGACTTTTTGATGATGGCCATTCTGGCTGGTGTAAGGTGGTACCTCATAGTGGTTTTGATTTGCATTTCTCCAAGAATGAGTGATGTTGAACATCTTTTCATGTGTTTTTTGGCCATCCTTATGTCTTCTTTGGAGAATTGTCTGTTTAGACCTTCTGCCCATTTTTTGATGGGGTTGTTTGTTTTTTTGGTATGGAGCTGCAGAAGGTGTTTATAAATTTTGGAGATGAATCCCTTGTCAGTCGATTCACTTGCAAAGATTTTCTCCCACTCTGTGGGTTGTCTTTTTGTGTTGTTTAGGGTTTCCTTTGCTGTGCAGAAACTTTTAATTTGATTAGGTCCCATTTGTTTATTTGTGTTTTTACCGTCATTGCTCTAAGAGGTGGATCTGAGAAGATGTTGCTGTCGTTTATGTCGGAGAGTGTTTGGCCTATGTTTTCCTCTAGGAGTTTTATAGTGTCTGGTCTTATATCTAGGTCTTTAATCCATTTCGAGTTTATTTTTGTGTATGGTGTTAGGGAGTGTTCTCATTTCATTCTTTTCCATGTGGCTGTCCAGTTTTCCCAGAACCACTATTGAACAAGCTGTCCTTTCTCCATTGTATATCCTTGCCTCCTTTGTCATGGATTTGTTGGCTGTAGGTGCATGGGTTTAATTCTGGGCTTTCTAACCTGTTCCACTGATCTATCTTTCTGTCTTTGTGCCAGAACCATGTCGGTTTTGATGACTGTTGCTGTGTGGTATAGTCTGAAGTCCAGGAGACTGATTCCTCCAGGTCCATTTTTCTTTTTCAGGATGTCTTTGGCTATTCTGGGTCTTTTGTGCTTCCAAACAAACTTTAAAATATTTTGTTTGAGTTCTGTGAAAAATGTCCTTGGTACTTTGATAGGGATTGCATTGAATCTGTAGATTGCCTTGGGTAGTATAGTCATTTTGATAATATTGACTCTTCCAATCCACGAGCATGGTATATCTTTCCATCTGTTTGTGTCATCTTTGATTTCTTTCCTCAGTGTGTTATAGTTTTCAGAGTCCAGGTCTTTTGTCTCTTTAGGTAGGTTTACTCCTAGGTATTTTATTCTTTTGGATGCAATGATAAACGGGATGGTTTTCCTAATTTCCTTTTCTGCTCTTTCATTGCTAATGTATAGAAATGCCATCGATTTCTGTGTATTGATTTTGTATCCTGCAACTTTGCCAAATTTGTGGATGAGCTCTAACAGTTTTCTGGTAGAGTCTTTAGGATTCTCTAGGTAGAGTATCATGTCATCTGCAAATAGGGATAGTTTTACTTCTTCCTTTCCAATTTGGATTCCTTTTATTTCTTTTACTTCTCTGATTGCTGTGGCTAGGACTTCCAGAACTATGTTGCAGAGTAGTGGCCAGAGCAGACATCCTTGTCTTGTTCCTGATCTCAGTGGGGATTCTTTCAGCTTTTCACCATTGAGAATGATGTTTGCTGTGGGTTTGTCATATATGGCATTTATCATGTTGAGGTAGGTTCCCTCTATGCCCACTTTCTGAAGGGTTTTTATCAGAAATGGGTGTTGGATTTTGCCAAAGGCTTTTTCTGCATCTGTTGAGAGGATCATATGGTTTTTATTCTTCAGTTCGTTAATGTGGTGTATCACACTGATTGATTTGCGGATGTTGAAGAACGCTTGCATCCCTGGGATAAATCCCATTTGATCATGATGTACAATCCTGGTAATGTATTGTTGGATTTGGTTTGCTAGTATTTTGTTGAGGGTTTTTGCATCAATGTTCACCAGTGAAATTGGCCTGTAGTTTTCTTTTTTTGTGGAATCTTGTCTGGTTTTGGTACCAGGGTGATGGTGGCCTCATAGAATGAGTTTGGGAGTATCCCTTCCTCTGCAATCTTTTGGAATAGTTTCAGAAGGATAGGTGTTAGCTCTTCTCTAAATGTTTGATAGAATTTGCCTGTGAAGCCATCTGGTCCTGGACTTTTGTTCGTTGGAAGTTTTTTTTATTATTATTATTATTTTTTGTCTTTTTGTTGTTGTTGTTGTTGTTGCTATTTCTTGGGCTGCTCCCGCGGCATATGGAGGTTCCCAGGCTAGGGGTTGAATCGGAGCTATAGCCACCGGCCTACGCCAGAGCCACAGCAACGCGGGATCCGAGCCACGTCTGCAACCTACACCACAGCTCACGGCAACGCCGGACCGTTAACCCACTGAGCAAGGGCAGGGACCGAACCCGCAACCTCATGGCTCCTAGTCGGATTCGTTAACCACTGCGCCACGACGGGAACTCCCGTTGGAAGTTTTTAATCACAGTTTCAATTTCAGTACTTGTGATTGGTCTGTTCATCTTTTCTATTTCATCTTGGTTTAGTCTTGGAAGATTGTACTTTTCTAAGAATTTGTCCATTTCTTCTAGGTTTTCCATTTCATTGGCATATAGTTGCATGTAGTAGTCTCTTATGATCTTTTGTATTTCAGTGATGTCCATTGTTACTTCTCCTTTTTCATTTCTAATGTTATTGATTTGAGTCCTCTTTCTTTTTTGCTTGCTAAGTCTGGCTAAGGGTTTATCAATTTTATTGATCTTTTCAAAGAACCAGCTTTTCATTTCATTGATCTTTTCTATGGTTTTCTTTGTTTCTATTTCATTGATTTCTGCTCTGATCTTTATGATTTCTTTCCTTCTACTAACTTTAGGTCTTGTCTGTTTTTCTCTCTCGAGCTGCTTTAGATGTGATGTTAGCTTGTTTATTTGAGTTTTTCTTGTTTCCCCGAGGTGGGCTTGTATTGCTATAAACTTTCCTCTTAGAACGGCTTTTGCTGCATCCCATAGGTTTTGGAGTATTGTATCTTTGTTGTCATTTGCTTCTAGGTATTTTTTAATTTCCTCTTTGATTTCTTCAGTGATCCATTGGTTGGTTAGTAGCATGTTGTTTAGTCTCCACATGTTTGTGTTTTTGGCAGATTTTTTTCTTGTTGTTGATTTCCAGTCGTACAGCGTTGTGGTCAGAAAAGATGCTTGATATGATTTCAATTTTCTTAAAGTTACTGAGGTTGGATTTGTAGCCCAGGATGTGATCAATCTTAGAGAATGTTCCATGTGCACTTGAGAAGAACGTGTATTCTGTTGCTTATGGATGGAATATCCTATAAATACCTTTTAAATCCCCCTGGTCTAATTCTTCATTCAGGGTCTGTGTTTCCTTACTGATTTTCTGTCTGGATGATCTGTCCATTGCTGTAAGTGGGGTGTTAAAGTCCCCCACTATGATTGTGTTATTGTCTATTTCTCCTTTTAAGGTTGTTAGCAGTTGCCTTATATATTGTGGTGAAACTGTATCGGGTACGTAACTATTTAAAATTGTTATATCATCTTCTTGGATTGATCCTTTGATCATTATGTAATGTCCTTCTTTGTCCCTTAAAATAGTCTTCATTTTAAAGTCTATTTTGTCTGATATGAGTATTGTTTTACTCCAGCTTTCCTTTGATCCCCATTTGCATGAAATATTTTCTTCCATCCTCTCACTTTCAATTTGTATGTGTCCCTAGAAGTGAAGTGCGTCTCTTGAAGACAGCATATATATGGGTCTTGTTTTTGTATCCATTCAGCCAGCCTATGTCTTTAGGTTGGGGCATTTAGTCCATTCACATTTAAGGTAATTATTGATATGTATGTTCTTATTACCATTTTATTAACTGCTTTGGATTTGTTTTTGCTGCTCTTTTTCCTTTCCTTCTTCTCTTGTTCTTTTCTGCCTAGAGAAGTTCCTTTAGTATTTGTTGCAAAGCTGGTTTAGTGTTGCCGAATTCTCTTAGCTTTTGCTTATCTGTGAAGCTTTTGATTTCTGCTTCAAATCTGAATGAGAGCCTTGCTGGGTAGAGTAATCTTGGTTGGAGGTTTTTTCCTTTCATCACGTTAAGTATATCATGCCACTCCCTTCTGGCCTGCAGAGTTTCTGTTGCAAAATCTGCCGATGACCTTATTGGGGTTCCCTTGTATGTTATTTATTTCTTTTCCCTGGCTGCTTTCAAGATTTTCTCTTTGTCTTTAATTTTGGTCAGTTTGATTAGTATATGTCTCAGGGTGTTCCTCCTTGGGTTTATTTTATATGGTACTCGTTGTGCTTCCTGGATTTGAGTGAGTGGTCCCTTGCCCACGTTAGGGAAGTTTTTCACTATTATCTTTTGGAGTATTTTTTCTGTCTCCTCTCTCTACCTTCTCCTTCTGGCACCTCTATAATATGGATGTTGGTGCATTGAACATTGTCCCAGAGTTCTCTGAGACTCTCTTCATTTGTTTTCAATCTTTGTTCTCTTTTCTGTTCTGCATCCGTAATTTCCACTAATCTGTCCTCCACCTCACTTATTCGTTCTTCTGTTTCCTGTATTCTGCTGTTAGCTGCTTCTAGTGAATTTTTTATTTCAGTTATTGTATTTTGCATCTCTTCTTGTTTAAGTTTTATATCTTGTATCTCTTTGGTCAGTGTTTCCTGTAAGTTATCCATCTTTGCCTCCAGTTTATTTCCAATGTCTTGCATCATGTTCACTATCAACAGTCTAAAATCTTTTTCCTGGAGGCTAAGAATCTCCTCCTCACTTAGCTGTTTTTCTGGGGTTTTTCCTTTCTCCTTCATCTGGTTTATAGTCCTCTGTCTTTTCATTTTTATAGGTTTTTGGTGCGGTGACCTTCTTACAGCTAATAGAGTTGTAGCCTCTCTTACTTCTGATGTCTGCCCCCCTGTGGCTGAAGTCAGTATGGGGGCTTGCTGTAGGCTTCCTGATGGGAGGGGCTGATGCCTGCCCACTGGTAGGTGGAGCCGATTCTAATCCCTCTGGTGGGTGGGGCTTAGTCTCTGGATAGGATCAGAGGCAGCTGTATGCCTAAGGGGTCTTTAGGTAGCCTGTTTGCTGAGGGGCAGGGCTGTGATCCCACCTGGGTTGTTGTTTGTCCTGGGGCTTCTCAGCAGCTGACTCATGGTGGGGCCAGATTTTCCCAAAATGGCCACCTCCAGAGAAAGGCACTGCTGCTGAATATTCCCAAGAGCTTTGCTTTCAGTGTCCTTCCCTCACAACAAGCCACATTCACCCCTGTTTTCCCAGGAGGTCCTCCAAGAACTGCAGTCAGTTTTGACCCAGATTCCCTTGGAGAGTTTGCTTTGCCCTGGGACCCAGTGCACGTGAAAGTCTGTGTGCGCCTTTTAAGAATGAGGTCTCTGTTCCCCCAGTTCCATGGAGCTCCTGCACACTAGCCCCACTGGCCTTCAATGCCAGATGCTCCAGGGACTCTTTCTCCCTGTGCCAGATCCCCACACGTGAGGGTTTGATGTGTGGCTCAGAACTCTCACTCCTGTAGGTGAGTCTCTGTGAACCAGTTAGTTTCCAGTCTGTGGAGGTTCCCACCCAGGAGGCATGGGGTTGTTTATATCATGGAATCACCCCTCCTACCTCTTGATGTGTCCTCCTCTTTTTCTTCTGGAGTAGGATATCTTTTTTAAAGTTTCCGGCCCATTTGGGTGAAGAGTGCTCAGTCTTTAGTTGTGAATTTTGTTGTTTTTAGGAGAGAAGTTGAGCTCCAGTCCTTCTATTCCACCATTTGAGAGAGTCCAGGGGACGATGCATGTCCCAGGGGTGTTGCTGCAAGATTTGGGTGCCCCTTGTTTATTTCATGTGCTGAGTAAGGGGAAGGGGTTGGGGGTTGCTACTTGTCTTACCGAGCTGTACACTGCTGAGACAGTAGGAGTGAAGATTCGATCCTCGAGAGTCTGTTGCACAGGTCCTCTAGCAATTTGTTGGGGCGCCTGGGTCTGGAGGGCCCTGATGTTCGGGTGAGAAGGGGCCACTGCCGCCGCCGCCACCACCACTGCCACCGCCGCTGCTGCTGGAGGGTGAGGAGGTGGTACCGCTGCTGCTGCTGCTGCCACTGCCGCCGCTCCAGTGCCAGGTCCAGTTCCTGCTGCAGCCCGCTGAGCCTGATTTCAGAGCCAGTTTTTTTCACGGCAATATCCTCAGGGGCCGGCAGCGGTTGGGGGGGGGGGTCTTTATCCCCCTCCCTTGGGGATGCGGTGCCCTTCTCGGTAGCTGGGGTCAGGCGATGCTGGCGGATTTTCTTCACTCAATGAGCAGAGCATCCAACATAGCGCTCGAGTCTCATTGTCCTTTGTGGAACTAACTCCCTTTGAGTGAATCAAGGTAGCTGAGACCTGATTATTGTTCAGTTTTTCAAAAACATGTATTAGGAGTTTCTGCTGTAGTACAGCACACTAAGGATCCAGTGTTGTCACTGCTGTGGCCTGGGAATTTCCACATGCTGCAGGCACAGCCAAAAAAAAAAAAACAAAAAAAGAAAAAAAATTATGTTATACTTAACATTCTTCCAATAAAATTTTTATTTTATTTAATTTTGAAATATTTGCTCTCTTTTTTTGCAAAGAATACTTACTTACTGATACTTATTTTCAGTGCTAGCACATGATGATGAATAGTTTAAGATGAACAAATATAAAACAAAATGTTTACAAAATGATATTGAACAAGTGATTTTTGTCAAAAGCATCAAGGCAACACAGTGGAAAAAGGATAGCCTTTTCGGGGAGTTTCTGTTGTGGCCCAGTGGTAACAAACCCAACTAGCATCCATGAGGACATAGGTTCGATCCCTGGCCCCACTCAGTGGGTTAAGGATCTGGCATTGCTGTGGTTTAGGCTGGCAGTTGCAGCTCCAGTTGGACTCCTAGCCTGGGAACTTCCATATGCTGTGAGTGTGCCCCTTAAAAAAAAAAAAAAAAAAGACTTTTCAACAAATATTACTGGAACATAATGGGTATCCATATGTAGTAAACACAAATAAAAATTCAAAATGCATCACAGACTTAACTATAGATCCTAGAATGTAAAATTTCTTGAAGAAAATACAGGAAAATGTCTTTTTCAGTTTAGGGTAGGCAAGGATTTCTTGGAAATAATACTGAAAGCACAATTAACAAAAGAATATTTTGGACTTTATTAAAATGTAAATTTCTGTACTTAAAAATACACTGTTAAGAGAATGAAAAGACAAGCCATATACTGGGAGGAAATCTTTGCAAAGCATCTATCTGATTGAGAACTTGTATCCAAAATATACAAAGAATTCTCAAAATTTAGGACTCAAATCTGGAGCAAGACAGGGATGCCCACTCCCACCACTGCTCTTCAACATAGTTTTAGAAGTCCTAGCCACAGCAATTACACAAACAAAAGAAATAAAAGGCATCCATCTAGGAAGAGAAGAGATAAAACTGTCACTGTATGCAGATGACATGATACTATACATAGAAAACCCGAAGGACTCAACCCCAAAACTCCTTGAACTGATTCATAAACTCAGCAAAGTAGCAGGATACAAGATTAACATTCAGAAGTCAGTTGCATTTCTGTATACCAGCAATGAAACATTAGAAAAGGAATACAAAAATACGATACCTTTTAAAATTGCACCTCACAAAATCAAATACCTCGGAATACACCTGACCAAGGAGGTAAAGGACCTATATGCCGAGAACTATAAAACTTTAATCAAAGAAATCAAAGAAGATGTAAAGAAATGGAAAGATATTCCATGTTCATGGATTGGGAAAATCAATATTGTAAAAATGGCCATACTACCCAAAGCAATCTACAGATTCAATGAAATCCCTATCAAATGACTCATGACATTTTTCACAGAACTATAACAAACAATCCAAACATTTATATGGAACAACCAAAGACCCAGAATCGCCAAAGCAATCCTGAGAAAACCAAGCAGGGGGCATAACTCTCCCAGACTTCAAGAAATACTACAAAGCCTACAGTCATCAAAACAGTGTGGTACTGGTATCAAAACAGACAGACCAATGGAACAGAATAGAGAATCCGGAAATTAACCCTGACACCTATGGTCAATTAATCTTTGACAAGGGAGGCAAGAACATCAAATGGGAAAAAGAAAGTCTACTCAGCAAGCATTGCTGGGAAACCTGGACAGCTGCATGCAAAACAATGAAATTAGAACACACCCTCACACCATGCACAAAAATACACTCAAAATGGCTGAAAGACTTAAATATACAACAGGACACCATCAAACTCCTAGAAGAGAACATAGGCAAAACACTCTCTGACATCAACCTTATGAATATTTTCTCAGGTCACTCTCCCAAAGCAATAGAAATTAGAGCAAAAATAAACCCATGGGACCTCATCAAACTGAAAAGCTTTTGCACAGCAAAGGAAACCCAAAAGAAAACAAAGCGACAACTTTCAGAATGGGAGAAAATAGTTTCAAATGATGCAACCGACAAGGGCTTAATCTCTAGAATATACAAGCAACTTACACAACTCAACAGCAAAAAAGCCAATCAATCAATGGAAAAATGGGCAAAAGACCTGAGTAGACATTTCTCCAAGGAAGATATACAGATGGCCAGCAAACACATGAAAAAATGCTCAACATCGCTGATTATAAGAGCAGTGCAAATCAAAACTACCATGAGATACCACCTCACACCAGTCAGAATGGCCATCATTAATAAGTCCACAAATAACAAATGCTGGAGGGGGTGTGGAGAAAAGGGAACCCTCCCGCACTCTTGGTGGGAATGTAAACTGGTACAGCCACTATGGAGAACAGTTTGGAGATACCTTAGAAATCTATACAGAGAACTTCCATATGACCCCACAATCCCACTCTTGGGCATCTATCCGGACAAAACTCTACTTAAAAGAGACACATGCACCCGCATGTTCATTGCAGCACTATTCTCAATAGCCAAGACATGGAAACGACCCAAATGTCCATCGACAGACAACTGGATTCGGAAGAAGTGGTATATATACACATACATCTACCTATGACCCAACCATTCCACTTCTAGATTTTTATCCAAGATAAAAAGGAAATCTATGTCCATATGAAGACTTGTACACAAATGTTCACAGCAACTTTATTAGTAACAGCCCCAAACTAAACACAACTCAAATTTCCATAAACAACAAATTTCAGTACATCCACATAATGGAATATACTCATCAATAAAAAAGAATGGCATACAAAGCTATTACTGGTATCTTGATGAATGTCAAAGTAACAACTCTGAGGAAAAGAAACCAGCCCAGGAAAAAAAAAAATACATACTGTCTCATTCTATTTATGTAAAACTTGAGAAAAGGCAAATGAATCTATAACGACAGAAAGCAGATCAATGGTTGCTTAGGTGTGGGAGGTAGGGAGGAATGAGAAAAGAAATTATAAAGAGGCATGAAGGAATTTAAGGATGATGGATTTATTCATATGATTATAGTGATAGTTTCAAGGGGATATACATATAAAAATTTATCCAATTGTATTCTTTAAATATGCTTCATATATTATATGTCAATTATACCTCAATAAAGCTGTCTTTAAAAAAAAACAGCAATTCAGGTGTCAGATTTTGAACAGAGCAGAAAGGATGCAGAATGGAAATCTTGGTTAAAGGTCTCAGTGAGACCTTTAACAGAGTGGAATCTTAGCTAAAGGTCTCTTGTGAATTATCCAAGTATGCAAGGATCCATGCCTCACCAGGCTTCATCAGAATTTAATAAGCCATCTCCCTGTTATTCTCCAGAAATGGTGACAATAACCACTACCGACTCTGTTTTCAGGAAGACAATGATCCAATAAGTATAAAATGAATTCCATGTCGTAAGAGAGATTTCAGTTAAACACCTAATCCATACTTATAAACATTTTTAAAGGGCTTTCTCCTTACAAGATGGTTTTAGTATCGAGAGTGAACTGTGTGTATGTGAATTCCAATACAGATACAATACACTCATTATTTTAAGCCTCAAAGCCTCAGTTTCCTCAGCTGTGAAATGCTATAAGAAATAAGAAAAACTAGGAAACTAAAAAGAGCAGATTTTTGCCAGAGTGATTAATTCTTCCTTTTTGGGCAGACTCTTCTCCCTCTGCTCTGAGAGGTTTCCATTTCTTCCCAACTCCACCAGCAGTAATTATCTTGAATGAGTCAAGCTTCTCTCCCAGAAGTTCCATCCCTCTATCACTAGACTTCTCAAGAGAGGTCCAAGAGGTAGGTCCCTGCCATATATCCCTGGCTAACCATTAAATTCGTCAAGAAGGTGTCCAAGACTCTGCCACACTCAGCTGTGAATGCAGACCATACTGATGCGCTGGGCTGGGCTTAAATGCTGTGCATTTTGGGCTGAGTTTATTGTGTATTCTGTGCATCGTGTATTCTAGAAGTTGAGCTTCACTTTCCAGACATTTTTTATTGCACAGCTAAACCGACAGTATTTCAACAGCATCCTCATTTCTAACTGCGGGTGGAGGTAATTTTCCAGGATGGCCTGTGTTCTCTGTAAGCAGAACCATGTTGGCTGTGACCCTTTAAGGGAGGATACAAGAACCAAGACCTACTGAACAGGAATAGTGGTTGGGTTGGGCTCACAGACTAGCATTAAGCAGCTATAGCTTCAATTTCCAGTTGTCTATGTGTGGGACTTTATCATCTCCAAAACTCAATTTTGTTCATCCCTATAATGGGGCTAAAGCCACCTAATTTCTTTAAGTGTTATTAACTTCCATGATAAATTACAGTACTTTGGCCAATTCTTACCTTGAACTATTAAAGATAGCGTTTAACACAGTAATTCAACTTTTTTCCCAAACTTATACCTAAGTCAAAAGCTTCCATAACTATAAATTACTAAGAAAACAAAGCTTTCCCTTTTTGAGTTAAGAATATGAAAAGACCAGACCTAGAAACAAGCCAAAATCAAGTTAAGTCCTAAAATGGTACGAACCTCAAAAAGCCAGGCAAGTTTTGCCTACAAAGCTCCGCCTCGGTGTAAACCCTGCCCACTTCCGGCTACCCCACCCACTTTCTGACAGTGGAATACCGCCCCTCTCTGCGAGGTCCCGCCCCCTACACCTGATCCTGGTGCCCATTGGGCGAATCTGGATGCTGGGTACACACCCAACACACGCACGTTTGGCAGGGGCGTCTTCGCGCCTGCGCAGCAGCGTCGTCAGGCAGCTGTGAACAGGGGAGTGGGGACTGGGGGGAGGGGGGCGGAGGTCAAGCCGAACCTTCCTCCGTAATAAGAAGCTACGCGCCCCGCGGTCCTGGCTCGGTGGGTCCGGTCGGATCGGGCCTGGGCGCTGGAGCTAGCTGTGGCTCCCGCCGCGGCGGGTGCGATGGAGGCCGTACCGGAGCCCAGCGGTCACGCCGGGGGAGGCCGAGACAGCCGGCGGTGCTGGTAGATGAGGCGGCGGCGGTGGCGGCAGCACGGACTCTCCATGAGCAAGCGGAGGCGGCGACGGGTGCGGCGGCACCGGCGGTTTTCGGTCCCCGAGGAGGTACGAAAGTCGGCTTCCGGATGAACGGAGACTGGCTCGTGTGGGAATGCCTTCCACATACAGGCCCTCCCGCCCATTACCCGCAGCCCCAGGCGGGCAGGGGACGCCCATCCCTTTCACCCGCTTCTGGTTTGGAGACCCTCCCGTTGTGCGGGGCCAGCCGTCAGTGCCGGGCCTCCCCCCTGCGCTCTGGGCCGGGGGCGGGGTGGGCGTGGCCGGAGTGCGGCGGACGGAGGAGGGCGCACACCGCCACTCCAGCGGGTCCTGCCCTCAGACTCGCGCTGCTTCGAGCTGGAGCGCGTGGCCGCTTTACAGATTATTTCGGGGCGCTGATTCGGGAACGAACCCTTAGGACCCTCGAGCTCTTAGGGAGCCCGACATTCAGTGCCTTGGGCAAATGGTCTGGTGCTCACGACCCGCGTGGGGTGGTTTGCTACCCTTTGAAATGACCCCAAAAGAAAGGTGTCGTTTTGCCAAGAAAATAGAGGTCTGGTGCGCTTTCTATGTTTATTCAAACTGGAAGGCCTGTTGAGGCAGGAAAATAAAGCCAGCAGGGTGCCTTCTCTATGGCTTCTAAATCAGTGCCTAACGAAACAATGTTTTTGATATATGGCCAAAACTTAAGGCAATTTAAGTAAAGCTCTTTGCAGCTATTTCGCCATCTTTTAAAGTCATTTTTATTGTCATTTGCTTTGAAACAAATCTGCTCATTCATACAGAAGCAAAATTGTGTCCTCTAGTTCTTTTAATCCTCTCTTACCCCCTCCCTTTTTTTCCAGAAAAAGGCTGGAGAAGTTAGTTTCATTTTGTATGTATGTGTGTATAATTGTAGTTAATTCTCCTAGAGTGTAACTATTGCTTTATAGAGCTATAGTTGCTCATTTGTAATGTCTAAAAGATAATTTGGCCAAAAATACTGCAGAAATTTACAATTTCTTTCCAATGCAATATTTAGGAATCTGAACACAGAGGCTTAATATGTAACCTTGCTACAAAGTTCTTTAAAATTCAATAGATATCAATCAAGCCACGAAGAAAGTTATTTTTATTTTTAAAGTATTTAAGTGTTTTATGATTTTTAAATAATCTGCTCTGGAACATGTCAGTTCCTGTTAAGAGGGAACTGAGTTTGTGGTTTCCTAGGCTCTAGATTTGCCACGCCCTCTTATTCCTGAGTGGTTGACTACAGCCAACATGTTCGCCATATATAAACATTTACACTTAAGACTAAATATAGTGTTGAATATTTTAGAGTCCACAGTATCTTGCCAGTTGAAAATACTGTGTGCGTGTGTGTGGAAACTGAATTTTTAGTCTGCCAGTGTTGCAAAATGGGTTTGAACGTAATTCTTTACTCAAATAAAACACATAGGTCTGCAGCTTTGAGTGTTGGATTCATACTGTGCTTGGGAGGATGTGGCACTTGAAAAGATAAAGTAAGACACTGACCTCAGCCACTAATTTCTGTTTCTGTTCTTCAGATGCTTCCCTTTTTCATTAAAAAAATTCATTTCCATAAAAGTAACATATTGGGAAACCCTATGGTATTCTTAGTTTAGACACTTGTTTGTACCAGATAAAGTAAAGCAGTATTTCAGTTTGGTTTCATTAGGACCTTATTCTTTAATTTTTAAAATTTTGCTGTATAAAACATGCATATGACACCAACATGTTTATTAGAATACTGTCAGTGGCTTTAAAAACAAAATGCTTAGCTATCCTCAAGATAGAGGTAAGATGGATGCCATTTCAAATAGGGAGTTCATTCCCAAAACATGCAGAGAGGGGAATCAGGATAATTATCAAGTTCTCAATTAGATCTTCACAGCATGGCCTCCGTAGTTAAAATTATAGACTATCTAGCATGGTCCTCAATTGCAAGTAAAAACCCCAAAGTGTATTGAAATGATTTTTGTGTTAGCTCTGCTACTATTCAATTAAGTTCTTAGGATTACTCTTCATATGTTATCTTTCAAAGCCAACTGGCTGAAATTCCCCTTGTGTCTCAGCAGGTTAAAAACCTGACATAGTCTCCATGAGGATATGGATTAGATCCCTGGCCTCGCCCAGTTGGTTAAGTTGCTCCAAGTTGCAGCATAGGTTGCAGTGTGGCCCAAATCCAGTGTGGCTGTGGCTGTGGCTGTGGCCTAGGCTGGCAGCTGCAGCTCCTATCCAGCCCCTAGCCTGGGAACTTCCATATGCCACAGGTGCTGCCATGAAAAGAAAAAAGAAAAAAGAAAAAAAAAAGCCAATTGGCCATTATTCTATAGCCTAAGAATTCCTTTATATCAATTTCATAAGTGGAATCACACATATTAACAAGAAAATGAAGCACAGCTTGTATTTTGGAGGGAGGAAGAGGTTTACATTAGGAATACATTCAACCAAATTTAGATTGTATCTTTAAATAGTTTCATTTTTATTTAGGATTTTTTTTACTACAGGGGTTTCCTCTATCAGTGATAAAATGCCATATAATTAGTATAAAGTCCTATCAAATGACCATTCTGTATCTCAAAAAAAGGCTGCAAACTTCTTAAATGGTCTTTCCGGAGACTATGCATTTTGCCAAAAAATGACTCATAACTTAAATTGTTTTAAATTTTTCTGTTATGTTGGGAGTCCATCTAGCCAAATTTAATTTGAATCTTTATTCCTTTTTTGGCATCTGTGGCATATGGATGTTCCCTGAACAGGGATTGAACCTGAGCTGCATGTGCAACCTACACCACAGCTGCGGCAATGCTGGATCCTTAACCCCCTGCACTGAGCCAGGGGATCAAACCTTTGTCCCAGCAGCCACCAGAATTGCCACAGAGACAATGCCAGATCCTTAACCCACTGTGCCACAGCAGAAACTCCTAATTTGAATCTTTAGATAGTTTTATTTTCATTTAAACATATCTCATGCATTTAAAATATAAAGTCACAAATTTACAAGTACTATCTTAAACTTTTAAAATGCAGGATGAAGACACTGTTTGAAGAGATCAAAGCATCAATTAAAAATAACTATAATCAAGATCGCTCATTTTGGAGGCCTGTTCTTCCTTGGGGAGGTGTTTTTACTATCAAAGCTGGCCGCAAAGCAGTATCCTGTACACCACTCTATGTTGAAATAAGACTGAAAAATACCTGCACCATAGATGGATTCTTGATGTTATTGTATGTCATTCTCAATGAAAATGAAAATTTCCCTAGGGAACTCTCTCTTCATTTAGGTAGAGAATTTGTAGACTGTTTTCTTTATTTAATGGACACCTACAGTTTTACAACTGTGAAGCTACTTTGGATTTGGGACAAGATGGAAAAACAGCAATATAAATCTGAAGTTCATAAAGCTTCATTAATAATAGATTTGTTTGGGAATGAGCATGATAATTTTACAAAAAATCTCGAAAATCTCATGTCAACCATACAAGAGAGTTACTGTTCCAACTGGCGATGCCCAACTCGAGTGCAGGAAGATCAGCAGCGCACAATTAATATAAAGTAAGTTGCTCTAAAGTCTGTTTTGTCACCTAGGAAAAATAGCATACTTTTGTATAATGAATGATAGATAGATGGATAGATAGAGTCAAAGTACGTTTTAAAGTACAGATCCTGTTTAATAACTTAGGCATAAAGCAACCACACCAATGCAAGACTTTAGGTCCCATGACAAAAATGTTAATCTTCTGTTACATCCAAACATCTCAGAATTTACTTTGCAAAACCAGTTGATAACTATTTCACCTGCAAAGTAATGACCTATTCAGTATGCAAAATGTTTTGCTCAGAATTTACTAATATGACTATGAAGATAATCCCTTATGTCACAAATTTCAACTTTCAAAAAACAATACTGTATTGGAATGTTTCGCTGTTTGAATATAAGTGGGCTAGTTCTATATGAACAGGAAGATCCATGTCATGGCTAGGGCATAATCAGAGACAGAAACTTCAAACCTGAAATAATGAATACCTGAAAAGGGTATGTATGTGAACACTTGGCTAGGAAAGGTGCTGATAGCCTGCTGAGTATTTTAGGCTTTCAGAGAAAAGGCAGACCTCCAAGTTGGTAAATGACAGGGAGGATGGCCAAACTGGCAAGACCCAGTGGAGTATTAGGAAACATTAAAACCCCCAGGGGACATGAGCTGGAAAAAGGATAATTGCCAGTGTGTGTGTGGCGGGGGGGGGGGGGGGGGGGGGGGGGGGCGGGGAAACAGGACAGAAAAACAGACCCAAACACATTGTTGTCAGAAGCATATTTGGCTCTGTGGGTCAGAAGAACAGCCTAATAGATTGTTCCCTTTTTGGGAATGTATGTCACATATCCCAACTTTTTAAATTCACATTTTCTGTATAGCATATTTAGTTTACTATTATAACATCATGCTACTTAGGGAAAGCTGAAGATACATTATTCTTTTTAGAGTCTACCAATTAATGTCCCTTTTGTCCTGATACACACTTTGTCCATTTTGCTGTATCACTGATGATGATTTTGAAATCTCCATCAGAAGAAAAAAAAAGTTGTTACTCTAAATCATAAAGGACTAAAAAAAAAAGTGTTTCAGAAATTTGTCTTGCTTTTAAAAAACTAGTATCTTTTAATCTGTGTGTATTTTGAAGCTATAATGAAACACCTTCAATCCTATATTAATACCAGTATTTTATGCTTCTCTTAATATTTCTTATCATACTCTATATAACTTGTTAAGTCTTTTGCTTGTTTTTATCCTGTATTTAAAATCACATCTTCAGTTCCCTGGTGGTCTAGCAGATTAGGGATCCAGCATTGTTACTGCTGCGGCTCAGGTCACTGCTGTGTTGCAGGTTTGATCACTGGCCCAGGAAATTTCATATACCACAGGTATGGCCAAAAAGAAAGAAAGAAAAAAAAAAACTTCTAAAGTATGTAGGAAAAGATCTTTTAACAAATCAGGAAATTGAGACCAACAGTGGCTCTAACTTGCACTGAGTCAGGTCACTAATCAGCTACTGTTCTAATTCTGGGTCCTGCTTTCTTCCAACACCACCAGAATCCCCTCTATTGAATCCTCTTGGAATTTTAAAAGTAACAACAACTACATATTTTAAAATCAGGTTACAGAAAGATTTGGTGTTTCTTAGAAAGCTTCATGCATTAATGTTTAAGTTCAACTGGTTTCTGTATTCTCCATAAGAAATGTAAAGATGAATAACAGAGGTTATACTCGGCTTGCTTGTGCAATGCATTGACCTGTAAATGAAGACCTGTAAATTTTGCTATCCTAATAATGTATTTACATGCATTAAAACAGTTCTTACATGCATTTTACAATTGTTATAGTCCTCCTCAAGAAATTCCACATGGAAACTTGATACGACTGGCTGTGGATGAGTTATTCTGTTCCAGGATTGAACTGTGTGAAGAGCGTGGGTGAGTACATGATAGACATTTAAGATGAAAATATTTCTATGTTTTTTTATAAAGAAATCTGGACTGATAAGTTCTTTGATGTTAATACTTTATGAAGTGGCCACTCAGAAGTATTTAGGAAGCCTAGTAGTTTGGAATCTTAACACTGTCTAGTTTACTGTGCCATTTTATGTGGTATTAACATTACTATATAGAATATAATACTACAGTTACTTGATGAATACAAAGCAAATGCCTTTTTTTTTCCCCACTACTGAGTAGGTACAATAAAACCTTGGTTAACCAGAACCCTAAATCAGGTCCCTAAAATTAACTGGAATTTTTTTCTGCACTCCTCATTTAGGAGAAAGGTAAAAGACAACCAAAAAGTTTAATTTAGTCTTTCTAGAAAAGTAAATTCAAAGGGGCAGAACATATTCATCTCAATCTCAACAATTTTTATGTCTGCAGTATTGTGCAATGAGATTTAATATTTAGAAGGATAATCTTATGCCTAATTATTCACAAAAGAAGGAGAGAATAAAATACCTTCGGTTAATTGTACTTAAGTCCAGAAAGTGAACTAGTATATTTTTGCAACAAATACAGAAACAAAATGGTTTTCTAGTAACTTATTTAGTCAATGTGTGTCAACCAAAATACTGTGCCCCGAGCATTCTGGATTCAGATTTTATTGTATAATTGTATTTGTTTTATTCTGACCCATATACTTAATACCTGATACGTTCTTAGAAAACAAAATTCTCTTCATCCTAATGGCAAAAGGAAGCATTTAGGGGGAACTGCATTCAGTATCTTGTAAAAGCCTTTAATGGAAAAGAATCTGAAAAAGAATGTATATGTGTATAACCAAATCTCTTAACACCTGAAACTAACATAACATTGTAAAGCAACTATACTTCAATTTTTTTAAAAAAGAAGCAATTCACGAATTTTCTCCAGTCTGAAGAGGACGGTAAGAGTCATGTTATTCCCTATCTGCCATTATTCCTGTTTGAAACCAGCCCAGAGAAAGAAATGTGTATTTACAAATAAAAATTTTTATCTCATTTCAAAAAACTACATGCTTTTATAAGCTTAGATAAAAATAGTTTTTCCTGGACTTTTAAAAGTATCATTTTTTATTTAGAATCTCACAGTTTATAAACACTGGGAGTTAGGTATGTAAGCTGTTTAGTCATAACATTTACCCATACCTAAAATAGTTAATTATGCTTATTATGAAATTAAGTAATAAAGACAACTCAGAGTGGTAAAAGTCATCTTTGTCCCAGTGTATTAAAGTTCATGCCTATTTTCAATTTTAGGTGCGGTGGCTTAAGAGAATTTTCCCAACGAGTGTTTTGCCATGGGGCACCCCCTTTTGTTGTCTTAAATATGCAGCATTGGAAGTCTGAAGATCTGGCATATGTACCTTATTACTTGGATTTATCTGATCACAAGTACGTGGTTTTTATGGTTTGTTTTATAAAACTAGTAAAAAATAAATTTATATTTTTCTGCTATTCTGTCATGATTTTGACAGCCCAAGGAAATGGATATTGTTGAAGTTCAAGTCATAGCTATCTCTAGATTTATGCAACCTGAATGAGGTAATCTACGGCAGGGAGTCAGGTGCTGGCAGTGTGCATAGGGATTAGGTGCTCAGACTATAGAATAGATTGAATTGGGCTCAATTCCCAGCACTACCTTATAAGCTATGTGACCTTGAGCCTATAACTTAACCAGTTTATACATCAGTTTTCTTATCTATAGAATGGAGATGACAGTACCTATCTGCTGTCATTATTGTGAGGATTTATTTAATAAGAGTATATGTAAAGTGTTTAGGATAGTACCTGAGACATAGTAAAAAGTAAATACTGGCTGGCTATTACTTGTATTTCAAGTCAAAGTGGTGTATAGCATGAGGTCACCATTTAAACACAAAATGTTACTTCCATCATTTAAAATATCTGCATACAAATTAGGGCATTCATGGGTCTTTGAACTTTTTGTCATTAAAAGCTTTTTTGTGGAGATTTTTTGTGGCACAATCATAAGTTAAGGATCCGAGGTTTCACTGTTGTGGCTTGGGTCTCAGCTGTGGTGCAGGTTCAGTCCCTGGCCTGGGAACTTCTGCATGCCATGGGTGCAGCCAAAAAATAAAATGAAATAAAAAATAAAATAAAGTAAAATCCTTTTTGTGTGTTTTCTCTTATATAATACAACCATGCAGGTTATAAATTAATCTGTTAAAATATGTTTATTAAAATTCTTAAACTATATGAACTTTTAAAATTCTTAAGCATCTTACTCCAAATTACCAATTATATAGTACATACTTTTTACAGATGGATATCTTTTTCAGGGAAAAGAATGTGAGCAATCTCAGTTTTCTTATTCCTTAGTTAAGAATTCAAGAAATTTTTTTATTTTTTATTTTTTGCTTTTTTTTTTTTTAGGGCCATATGTGAGGCATATGGAAGTTCCTAGGCTAGGGATCAAATCAGAGCTGCAGCTGCTGGCCTATGCCACAGCCATAGCCATGCCAGATCTGAGCCGCGTCTGTGACCTATACCACCGCTCATGGCAGTTCCAGATACTTAACCCACTGAGCAAGGCCAGGAATTGAACCTGCATCCTCCTGGATACTAGTAGGGTTCATTACCGCTGTGCCACAATGGGAACTCTAGGGATTTTTTTTTTAAAGAAGAGTGTTGTCATTTTCTACTGTACTTTGTCATTTAATTTGCAGGTATTTGTTGGAAGGTGCCACATTGTTTAACAAAGAGGAACATCATTATTCTGCAGCTTTCCAAATTGATGGACACTGGATGCACTATGATGGCCTCAGAAATGTGAATTTAATTTTGTTAAATAAACCCCCAGAGTTTCTCCTCTTGTCATCATTGGTTTATATTCGAGCAACAGAGAAATAAATATAGACTGATGCTAAATTAAATTGTTTTCCCTCCTGCCATGCTCCCCCAAATGAAGGGCTTTTATTTTGTATATACTTGGTATCCAAGGAAATAGTTCAACTATGTTAGTTTCAAAGGTGTATTTTCTAGTGTTTACCCCCAGGTAAATGTTTTATATAGAGAATCTATGCAAAAAATGTTTGTATTTCTTTTTTTCTATATCCCAGGTTATTTTTATACAAGCATTTTTTATGTTAAATAAAATGTATCTTGTGGCCTTTGTATTTGTTATTTATATGTACCTCAAGTTTGTTTTTTGTGTTTTTTTTTTTTACAATTCTGTCTTTGAATCCAAGAAAATACTTCATCATTTGAATTCTCAATTTTTCTTTTTGGATAGCCAAATAAAACCTGGGTATAAGTCAGTTTTCAGTTTATATAAATTCAAAATTTATCTGACTGTATTTATTTGCCCTACCTCACTATAATCCAAAGTGCACTATTGGATCTAGTATGGGTTTGAATGTACAACTTATAGATGGCTGTCTATTTTATCTGTTGATTTGCCTAATGGCCCTGCAGCAATTTTTTAAAATACTTTGGTGAGAATGTTCTTCTGAACTTGAATTATTTCTTTATAATGGCAAGTTACTTTAATAACCACTTGCTAAAATATTAAAAATCTACAAGTGTATTTAAGTGTTAACTAAGATCCTAAGCTTAATTAAAGTTATTGTTACAAATATATAGCTAATCTAAATATTTATAATAAATGTAATAGAAATTCTCTAGCAAAAATTTATTTTGCAAAAAGACAATTATTTTAAAAAATATTAGGCAAACTATATGTTTACTAATGTTGGATTAACAATGGAAATGTACTTTAAATATATATTTAAGAGAAAATGGGTGCCTGGGAATACAGTTGATCCTTAAACAACTCGGGGGCTGGGGCACTGACCCTCCACCCCAGTCAAAAATCCCCATGTAACTTTACAGTCGTCCCTCCATATTTGTGGTTCCAAATCAAACAACCTTGGGTCATGTGTGTTGGTGGTATAGTGATGAGCATAGCTGCCTTCCAAACAACCTTGGGTCATGTAGCACTATAGTACGTATTTATTGAAAAAAATCCATGTGTAAGTGGACCCACACAGTTCAAACCCATGCTGTACAAGGTCAACTGTATTTCTCTACCTAGTAAGTCATATTGGCACAGAGGAAAAAATACTTCAATTTTTGTGGTAACATCTGTGTGCTCCCTTGTAAATAGTAAATTGATAGCATGAGCCTTTCTTTGATTTGCAATATAAATCACCAGAATGTTATAGTTATCAGAATATTATGTTTCTTTTCACAGACCCGAAGATCTCTCTTTCTTTTGCAATTTAAAAGAAAAAAATTAAGTACTATTCTCAAGGGAAAATACTTTTTGAAATTTATCACCATTTATTTTAGTGTTTATATTTCAATAAACAGCCTACCTTAGGTTTCAGGTTGAGATTGAGTGCAATATTTTTGGAGATTTCTACATAGCAATGCAGTTCACTGCCGTATACCAAATTGCAAAGGTTTAATTCAATAAATTAAGTCTTACATGCTTTGGTGCCATGCTGAGATAACTTACTGAAGAATGGATAAATGTGAGTGCAATGCTGATGAAAATGCCTTTTTATCTTAAGTAAAAAAAGGAATATTCATAGCATTTGCTCAAAATAGTGATTTATTTTACTAAAAAATTAACCCCGGGGTTTACTTAAATAGTTCCCCACATGTCTTTAAATAGGATTTAATTTATAGTAAACTTTCCTGGGGACATGAATCAAAGTACAAAAAACACGAACATTAACATATATAAATGGTATCATTAAAAAAATTATTCCTAATGCAGATTTATTATTTTATGAATTGCACTTTATTTGAAATAATAATAGTGTATCATGAAACATTGACTTACCTACCTCACAGGGTTGTTGTGAGGATTAAAATGTTTGTTAATATCTTGACTACCTTAAATATGCTAATAAAAAAAACATTTTTTCTACCTCTTTTCTGTACAGGCAAGTCTCCTAGATTTTCTCTTATTAATGAACTTTTCAGATTTTTTTTAAAAAATTGGAGTTCCAGTTGTGGTACAGCAGTTAAGAATCCAGTGTTGTCTCTATGAGGATCCAGGTTCAATCCCTGGCCTTGCTCACCAGGTTAAGGATCTGGCATTGCTGCAAGCTCTGTCATAAGTCGTAGGTGCGGCTCCCATCCTGCGCTGCTGTGGCTGTGGCCAGCAGCTGCAGCTCAAATTCAACCCCTAGCTCGGGAACTTCCATATGCCATAAGTGTGGCTATAAGAAGAAAGTAAAAATTATTTACTTGTGCAGTAGCTCACATCGGTATGGAACTACTGTGTAATGGAATGTAAGTATGCCTTCTGGACCCCAGATGGTTAGGATATAAAGATAATAGATATTTTATTGTTATGATGGTAGTTGAAGAACTTATTCCCCGATGATCAAGTAGTGAGTAGAAAAGGGGTGGGGAAAGTATGAAGTAAACAAGACTATCACAAAATGTGAAAGGGTATGGAAATTTTTTATAACCTTAAACACCCTTAGAGAGGTTGGAATGCTAGGATAGTAGGGCAAAAGATATAAGGGAATAATAAGAATGTATTTTTAATCAGAATACCACAAACTACAACTAGACCTATGGGGAGAGCGGAAATTTTTAAACCCTGACCTCAATCAAAGGGGGGATAAAGAACAAATAAAGCAAATTTAAAGAGAACTTGCTAACCTTTACAGAGAAATCTCCAACTTCTCTTCAGCAAAAGAAATCTTAACCCCCACCAAACTTGACAAATATTGTAGGTTTATCCTTTATAAAGTGGCTTGTCATTATTGTTAAGGTTTACTTGACATCTGAGGCATTGATACTGAGTCTGACCCAATCAAAGAGGAAGAAAACTAAAGATAACCACCACAGACATTCTTACTAGGGTGAATCCTAAGATTCTCATTCTTAGATACTGAGCAAACTAAGCCATATAAGCATATGACCACTATGACACTTAAAAAGCTATATGTTGAGCATATCAGCAGTTCAGTTTTAGAATTAAATAATTTAATGACATAGCATTATTTGACAATAACTGTAATATACTGTAAGTCAGCAGGTAGGGTAAGCAGTTCATGAAAAAATGACTTCAGTTAGTACTACTGAACTGCAGCCTAAGCAAACATTTATGTTTTTCACATCTTCCTTTGATTTTTGTAAAAAACTAAAATCACATAGCTATTGAAGTTCATCTTAATGACTTGATGCCTTCCTAAACGGGGTTCCTACCCATCTAACTGGCCCAGGGTTCAGAATCTAGTTAACTGGACAGTCTTTAACTTCAAATTTAATTGGTTTCCAAGGAAAACTTTTTTATGTTATTTCTAGGAAGTTGAGCAAGTGGGTGGAGAGGCTTCTGCAGCTAAATGATTTCTTTATATGCTGATATCTACTTGAGGATATATACTGGATTATTTACCTTTAGTGAGCAATCAGCTCTATGGTCCATTCATTGTTTTCTCAGTGAGGTCTACAAGGTATCAAGGGGAATATCACCGAAAATGAGCAAGTGAGCTGCTCTAGCAGGGCTCTCAGAAATGACATGGTATGGAGCAAGAGTGTGGGGAGCCAATGAGCTATGTAAACAACGATGTGGTAAAATTAGAAACCTGCTGTTTGTGTGCTTAGCTTTATTTTCATTACTTGCTTTTTTTCCCCTTTGAATTTTGCAAAGTCTAATTTTAATATGATTATAAATATAATATATGAATCAGTAAGAAATCAATAAACTAGAAAAAAAGTTTGAAGAAGAAAATGATCATCCACGATTTCTCCACCCTGTGATAATCTTTGGTTCATACTGGTAAAGACTTTTTGAAAAGTCCAGCATGAGTTTCTCAGTGGCTCAGTGGGTTAAGGATCCAGTGTTGTCACTGCTGTGGGGCAGGTCACTGCTGTGGCCAATCCTGGCTACAGGTGCAGCCAAAAGAAAAAAAAGTTCAGCATGGCTCCATAGTACTAAAAAGAACCAAGAACAAAGAAAAATTAAAATACACTCAGCATAATTAGCTTGCTCTAATGATAGGGAAAAGCTGGCTGAGGGATTTTGTGAAGAGGAGGGAAACCAGCAAAATAAATAGTTCTGTACACCCAACATGTGGGAATACTGGAGCAGAGGAAAGGAGAGGAGAGAAGGCAGCAGTTAACACCAGAAGAGTTGACTTGTGCTCAAGTCAAGAAGGGACAGTGTTAAAGCTTAAAGGAAATGGCTAGCTGGTAGGGAAATCTTCGCCCAAGCAGGCTGAACTTTTTTGAAGGAGAGCTACAAGCTCAAACAATAGCAGGCATACTTTCTCTGCAGCATTCTTTTAATACACACAATCTATGATTTGCTCGTGGAATTAGCAATGATTTCTGCCTGGAGGGGTATACCTGTCTAAAAAGGAGGAAAGGTGAAGCAGTCAGTGATGACTGTACAGAGGGAAATACTATGGCAGGGCGAGCACCTTAGGCTCTGAGTACAGAGAGCTCTACAGACAGCTGCTCTGAGGTCTTTGAAACAGTCCTTTCCCAGTTGCTGCCTAGCATCCCTGGAGGAGGTTTCAGGGGACAGAGACTACAGATTGTTCAACTTGCAATTACAAGGGCAATGTAAGGACCTACTGCCTCTACATTTGACTCTAAAGCCTAACCACTTTTCACTTCCATTAGAAAGCTATCAATCATAAAATTAAAGATAAATTTCAAAACACCATAACATTTTAAAAGAAAGTTATTGTAGCTGAAGTTATCTGCAGGAACTAATAGCATTAAATTTTTCCTAATTTTCATAGGAAAGAAGATAGCTTGAGAGGAAAGCAAGAGGGCCAGTGGGACAAGTCCTATATAAATGCTCCCAGACTTGGGAAGGACACAGGATTGGAGATTTTCAACTTTTGCCATTTTCCCAAATGAACACTAGGTGGCAGAAGCTTCTCAATACAAAATGTAAAGGAACGCGAACCACGCCTGAACTTGCTGGCCTTAGGTAATAACTTTGTCATTTGAGTGAGGCAAGTCCACTTTTCCTTCAGTTCTGTGACACTATACACACTCATAACTTGGGGATAACATACAGTGGTGATGCCTGATGCCATACAAAGTGGAAGAGATGGAAATGCAGACAAAATTTCTGTGAATGCATCTTCTCATGTCAACTGGAATCAGGTATTCTATATAATTTAAAAATAAAATTTAGGAGTTCCCAACGTGGCTCAGTGGTGAATGAATCTGACCAGGAACTATGAGGCTGCGGGTTTGATCCCTGGCCTCGCTCAGTGGGTTAGGGATCTGGCATTGCTGTGAGCTGTGGTGTAGGACGCAGACAAGGCTGGGGATCTCGTGTTGTTGCTGTGGCTGTCTCGTAAACTGGCAGCTACAGCTCCTATCGGACCCCTAGCCTGGGAACCTCCATGTGCTGCGGGTACGGCCCTAGAGAAGAAAAAAAAACAAAAATAAATAGATAGATAGATAGATAAAATTTTAAAGTATATCCCTAAAAATTAAAACCTCAATTAAAATAACTGTACATCAATTATGCTCTAACCAAATAAAAATATTACTTCATTAGACTCTAAAACCAGTGTGTTTACTGTTTACCCTTATGAAACATATTCTAAGGACAAAAAAACATAAAGGAAAAATATCACAAAGGAATCAACTGCATCACTGGTCTTTTTATATTAGCATTGTTTAAAATGTTATTTTGAAACAATTATAAGTATGTTGTAAGATAAATCAAATAGGTAATTAAATTGTTATGTTGATAGAAACCAAGATTTTCTGGCTAAGAAAAAAACATTAAAATCCAAGCATTTAAGTATAATAATAAAATTGAAAAGGAGGTATTTCCTAACTCTGCCTATTGAATAGCCTATAAACAAAGAGAACTCAGTAGTAGAAAGCACCACAAGCAAAACATAGGGCTCTCTAAATACCACTTCTCAGCAAAAAGTGCCAGAGTCCCTTGAAGGAATGGCTGATTCTAGATCTAAGGAAGAAAATGTAAAAACACAACAAAGCTTGAATTTGATAACTGAATTGTGGTTATATAAGAGAATGAATACCCTAAGCCCTAGGATATATGTGCTTAAGAATTAAGGGATGGGAATTCCCGTCACGGCGCAGCAGAAGTGAATCCAATTAGTAACCATGAGGTTGAGGCTTCAATCCCTGGCCTCGCTCAGTGAGTTAAGGATCTGGTGTTGCCGTGACCCATGGTGTAAGTCACAGATGCGGCTCAGATCTGGCGTTGCTGTGGCTGTGGCATAGGCTGGGGGCTACAGCTCAGATTAGACCCCTAGCCTGGGAACCTCCACATGCCACATACAGCCCTAAAAAGACAAAAAGACAAAAAAAAAAGGAATTAAGGGATAAAAAGACATAATGTATGTAACTTACTTTCAAATGGCCTGAAAATAATGAAAGGATAATAAAACAAATGTGGCAAAATGTCAAAAATTGGTGAACCTTGAAAAATGTACAAAAATTTTAGGTATTATTCTTACAACTTCCAAGGTTTGTCGTTATTTAAAATTACGTCAGGAGTTCCCATCGTGGCGCAGTGGCTAAGGAATCCAACTAGGAACCATAAGGTTGCAGGGTCGATCCATGGCCTTGCTCAGTAGGTTAACGATCCGGCGTTGCCGTGAGCTGTGGTATAGGTCGCAGACGCGGCTCAGATCCTGCGTGGCTCTGGCGTAGGCTGGCAGCTACAACTCCGATTAGACCCCTAGCCTGAGAACTTCCATATGCCGCAGGAGCGGCCCAAGAAATGGCAAAAAGACCAAAAAAATAAAATTACGTCAAAATAAGTCTTTAAAAGCAAAGAGGCTTTCAAAAGAACTTAATGGAGGTATCCATTTAAGATTATTGATTGAGGGAGTTGTGGTAACGAATCTGTCTAGTATTCACGAGGATGCTGGTTCAATCCCTGGCCTCGCTCAATGGGTTAAGGATCCGGTATTGCTGTGAGCTGTGGTTGAGGTAGCAGACTCAGCTCAGAACCTATGTTGCTGTGGCTGTGGTGTAGGCCAGCAGCTGCAGCTGCAATTCAGCCCCTAGCCTGGGAACTTTCACATGCTGCACGTGTGGCCCTAAAAAAAAAAAAAAAAGATTGAAATGCATATATCCAAACAAATATTTAAAAAATTACCATTTTACAATGCAATGTAATAAGGGATCCAGCGGTAATCACCCATAGCTGCTAAAACCATCAGGTGAGGGTTTGATGGGGAACTCGATAACAAAGAAATCAGGTTGACAACCACTGAACCCAAACTGTGATTAATATTAGCATCGCTAAAAGTGGGATAACCAGACATAATATACCTCAGATGCAGCAGAACAGGAAGTGTATGCAGCATAAACTATGCTTGCCCCCCTCCCAAAAGACCTAAATTTTATCAAGCCTCTACAGGCAACTATCAGTTGTTTTATAGAAAATTTGCAGAATAGGACAAGTTAAACAATACACAAAAAAAGCAATCAGCCAAACCTAGAATGTGAACAATTTTATTTATTAACAAGGAAATGGCATGAAGAGGGGGAAGAAGGTAGTGACTGGTAAAGATTAAAAGGTACTTGGGGATATAACAGTCAAATGCAATGTATAAACCTTTTTCAGATCCTGATTCAAACAGGAAAAAAATTGGGAGATAATAAGGGAAATTTGAATACAAACCTACTAAATATTACAAAAGTAATACATTTAAATGCAATTATACAAGTGCAGTTTATAGAATGAAATTTTCAACTGCCCTTATCACTTAGAAATGCAGCCTCAATTATTTACCAGTCATGTTATATTACGTTTTTTGCATTATCTTTAAAATATTCCAGCATAAAGAATAGGTGAATAGACAAGGAGAAAGTAGGATTAACAAAATGTGTTTAATTGTTGAAGCTGAGTGGTGGGTACATGAAATCCCATTTCTATTAAAAGGGGGGGGGGCGCTGGAAGACAAATCAAAACCCACTCAAACTGTTCTAATAACACAGAACTCAATTTCATTCCTAGCCTTAAGGCTTTGGACTCCTCACTCTAACAGCTTTTTGTACTCCACTATGAGTCTATTACCACCTCTTACAATCCACTCATCACATGGTCTTTTTTTTCCTTTTTGGTTTCCCTATGGTATATGGAGTTCCCAGGCCAAGGATCAGATTGGACCCACAGTTGTGACCTAAGCCACAGTGCGGCACCATGGGTCCAGGGATGGAACCTGTCCCAGTGCTTGCAAGAGGCTGTCAATCCCGTTGCGCCACAGCAGGAACTCCTGGTCTTTCAAATGAGTCGAAACTTCACTCCCATTACTGCACTGGCCCTAAAGAAGAGAACCATCTAGTAATTTCAGAAAGAACATAGGAGGCACTGCTAGAGCTCTGCCAGAGTAGCATTTTTCTTTTCTCCCTCCCTGAAGAAAAATAACCAAGCTTAACTTTTTATTATTTAGGCAGAATGCAGGAAATGGCTTGTTGCTCCTTTACACCTTCTGCCATGTCTTAAACATACTAAGCTCTTAATCTACTGACAGATTTTACAATGACTTCTGGATAACGTGAAAAGCAGAAATTTAAAAGCATCAAGTCTTAATTCTAATATTTTAACATGTATTCACAAAACACATATGTACATATGTCATCTATAATACTTTACATACTTCAGGATATATTTGGTAAGTTTCCATTTCAACTCTAGAAGTTTCCCTCAAATGCAAGTGAGGGATGGTTAGCTGGCACTCCAACTCCGAAACCCATGCTCAAGGCAGCTACAAATACTTTGTTTATCAATAATATGATAAAAAAAAAATCCAGTGTTTTGCTAATTAGTAATATTAAATGTCAGGGACATTTAATTAGGAAGAGCAGCTCCTAGCTTAATATGAATTACAAAGTTGTTCTTACTGGTGAAGAGTTTAAAGATACGTGGATTGTCTACAAACATGAGGTATTTCCAATCCTTGTACGGACAGTTATCAGCATCCATTCAAGCCTGTAGTTCACAGCTCTTATAGACAGTACCTGGGATGCAAGCCTAAAGAAGGAGGATGGCTGGATACCACTCACTAGCCATAAAAATCACAGAACCCTCTGGAATGTTGCCTTGTCTGCCTCAAGTAAACCCCCCTTAGAAGGCTAGTTCATGAATCTAAAAAGATAGAAAGCTGGGACTGCAATGATCTTACCAACTGAACTCTTTTGTGCCTGCTTTGTTAACTAATGTTTCTTTAATAAGTATATAAATATGTGGCAGAATTTAATCTAAGACATGTTTTCACTGTAACCCGATAATGAGGATGTAAAAGAGTGGCTATCCCACACCTCAACTAGCCACTACCTACCCAAAAGAATCTAAGAGATGGATGAGCATGACAAAGTTAGCTTGGGTCAGTTCAAACACTGAACACATATAAAGTCTTGTTTTTCAAATTTATTTTAAATATTTCACATTAAATCAAATTGAACCATAGTCATAACAGAGCATTACCACAAAAGTACACATAAGGAACTTTTAAAACAAAAGACAAAAGAATGCAACCTTCAACAAGTTAAATGCCACTTTACTATGTAAACAGAAATAAAATAAAACCCTGATGCTAAAAAGGTATATAATCAGAGGTAAAATACACATACAAAAAAAAAAAAAACACTTAAACATTAACATAATCCACAACTAGATCACATTCTTTGCAAGAGAGTACAGCTCTTAGTACTCTACATCTACAAAATTTCAGAATCCTGTTAAAATCTAAACCATTTCTGGTTTATGATACAGCACAATTCATAAGGCAAAAATGTAGGCATTATCATCCAGTTCTTTAATTTCTCTTGTTTTTAAGGCAAACTTGGAACTTTTTGCTTAGTATTTTAAAATAAATGGGACCTACACATGATAACTTGATGAAATTAACAATAAATTATCTCTAGTTAAATATGTATAATATAAAAAGACATAGATAACAGTTTTTTCTCTGCAGAGATGTAAACTGGATTTTTGATTCCATATTCACACCAGTAAGAAAACTTGTAAACCTATATATAATATTTTAAACTTATTGTATTAGTCACTCTTTTCAAATGCCTATCAACACTGAATCGATATACTGTATGTGAAAATCCAATATATACCCAGTCACAGAGTAACTGTCTCTAATTAAATCATGTCTAATTAAAGTGCTGTTTTACAAAGAAAAAAAAGGTTAAGAAGTAGAACTGGATGTTAACTTGACATGTGACATTTTTATAAGTTCTTAACTTTTAGACTATAGAGGTTATAGAGGTTGTCACAAGTTTATTGAACTTTAAGCAGTATATTTATTGTAGAATCTGATTTTCCTGAAAATGAGCACTTAGGTGACAATACCAGAAATCCAACACCAAAACTGAAAACAAACAAGATTATATTTACATGTACATCCTTCGATGTTAGCCAGAGCCTTGATAACATAGTAAATATTTTTTTAAGTTTCTATAATTGTTTTTCTATTAGAAAATATATAATCCAATTCTAGGAAAGTTGGAATTCTGGAAATATTAGAGTTTTTTTAAAAAATAATTCTCTTCTGTCAATAAAACCTAATTAGACACTAAAGGACACAAATGTTTATAATATAAATTGGATCTCCAATCACTTCCTATGATGCTGGAAATAAGGAATTAGATTCACACTTTACCATAACAGTTATTTGGATACAGGTCTCTCTCACTATATTTTACTCTTTGAGTGAGAAGACTATATCTTATTGATATTCCTAGCCCCCATAGCATCTAGCACAGCATCTCATATATACAGGAGACCCTCCGTATTTGTCAAGGTGTCAAAATAATTTTTCAAAACCTAATGCCATTCTATTACTTGATACCACATCCTATAATGTAATATTTATTCATATTTAGAACAGTATTAGCAATAATATATGGACCTTATATAACTATCTTTGGGCTACATTTAAAAATCACTTAAGTTCTCTTACTATATTCAACAAATAGTAAATAGCTAAACATTCCTAACAGATTAAGTCTTCATAACATAATTAAAGAAGGCAATTATCTTCTAACTGATTAATTTCTATTTCCCACTGTTACTTTTTTCCAAAATAGTTCTGGGTAATCTTAAATAGATTTCTCCTTGCCTGAGCCATATAAAATTATTCCTAATATCCTTAACCCTGGGAATTTATAATCAAACATTTTAATCCTTTTTAACATAAGAAATGTGGCTTTAAGTTTACAATTTGTCAGCCAAGTGTTCATGATGAAACTTCTCACAAATCTCTGTGAGAAGGCTCTATTGTAAAGTTATTAGTTGTCAGGTCACAATATCTCTGGTTGTTATGCACAGTAAGTAGATTTAGCAAACCTAAAATAAATATTTCCAAATTTGGATTTTTTTTCTCTTCTCTTTACAGGTTTTCATCATTTGTTCTGTAGTACATGGCTCTTACTATTGCTCAAGATGTTTCATATTTAGTCTTCACCAAGATCAAATTTAGATTTTTCTAGAACAATGATCAACTCATGCCTTTGGTCTAAAATTTACCAAATGAGTATATATTTTATGCTAATTTGATAACTGGGATGATATGTGAATAAAACATTAAAACAGAGTTCCCGTTGTGGCACAACGGGATCGGCGGCATCTCAACAGCTCCAGGATGCAGATTCGATTCCTGGTCTGGCACAATGGGTTAAAGAATCTGGCATTGCCACAGCTATAGCGTAAACTGCAACTGTGGCTTGGATCCGATCCCTGGGCCAGGAACTCCATATGCCGTGGGCAGCCGAAAAAAAAAAAAAAAATTAAAATTAAAATGTATATATAGTAGGTATCTGCTTATGCTTAAAATAAATTTCTACAGTCTTTCAAATTTCCTTATCTTCCAGGGAGAGGGGATTAAAATAGTCTAACAGGATATATTTAACAATTAGATTGATATAAACGAAAGAAAATTGAGTTGAGGATTTAAAATTATTTATGTGTGGAATTTATTTTAAATTGCATTCTTTAAATAAAGTCTATGCCAATCACAATAGTGCACCTTGTTTCTATTCAACAGATTTATTCAAATCAATTAAAAAGTTATTGCTATATATCATTATGTTATTCAAACAAGCAACATAGAAAATATTCAGCCCGTCAATTTTATTAGTAGCTCCTGGTAAGTTCTTAATTAGAAAGAGACTAAAAATCACTTGCAAGGTTTTTATAATCTGTGCAAATATTCATAAGCATGAAACTACTTATACGATTAAAGATGAGTTTATATAGTTTTGTAGTATATATTTAAATCTACAAGTGGCAGTTTATGGAAGAACAAGGAAAACTGCAAATTGCCTGGCTACAAATAGTTTTCAAGAAATAACATATATGTTAACAAATGAACCTATGTTTTGTAATTACAAATGGCTTCTTAATATTCAGAACATTATGGCACTTAAGAATGTATTATGAATTTTTTCTTAGGAAAAAAATATACATTAGTTTTGCAGAGACTATAAAGAATGGGCAGTTTAAAAAAAAAAAGAAAGAAAAAATGAAGGAAAGAAAAACAAAATGACTTCAGTACCAAAAATACAAGTACCGCTATCCTAGAAAATGCAAAGTAATGTATTCAAAACTAACAGACATTTACTAAAACATGCTAAAACAAAATAGGTTAACCAGTTCTTTTAAATAAGCTATCATTTGACTACAGCAAACAATTTTGCTTTAAAAGATCATTTCTTTAGTCAAAGTAAAACTGAATTTAGAACCGTTACTCAAGTAAGCATCGAGTTCCAGTTTTCCTCAATAACTTTAAAATATTCAGTTACCTAAGAAATGTACAAAGTAATGCATAACTGCCTAGTGCTTTATATTTAATGCATATATTTCTTTAAGAAGGGCATATAACATCTAGCACAAGAAGAAAAAAGATTAAAAAAATGTATCTTCCTTTAAATCACTTTTCAGGAACCATGAAATCCATAACATAGGCCATTTGAATGATTTTTGGATGTTAATATTAGTATAATCACTAACATTTTTAATAAGCACAAATTAATCAAGCCAGTAAAAATAAAAAATACTATCAAAACATGTCATGCATATCTTAACATCCAAAGAACATTGTTAGAGCCTTGTTAGAGATCCTACAGGTAGCACCATTTTTATATCTGAACACTTTGAGAGCGCAAACAGAAGTCTTAGAAAACTAAACTATAAGGATACATGAAAAAAATAAACGTGCACTAAGGGTAGTATTAAACATCTGTCAAATATTTACATCAACACTGCAAAGCTTGCTGTACTACTAAAAACCCTGAAACTGATATGTTTAACTCTTTCTATCCCATGCTTAGCATAGCATAGATGGGTTAACTAAATTCATCCAGCATTAACCTGCCCATATGAAAAAGGCATACACAGTAAATATCTGATTTCTTAAAATAGGACCCCAAATAGCATGATAATAAATGCATTTGTCTTGCAAACTTATTACACCCTCAGCCCTAAAGCCATTTAGCAGGGAAAATATCCAGGTGCCTTACTATGGTGTGTAATTTACAACTCTTAAAAGTACCTGCTGGTGGGGGGGGGGAGCAGCCCTTTGTTTAAAATGTAAGCATATGAATTTACATCTAACAGACCTTATCAGCATTCTGTCCAGTCACTCAGTATAACTCCAGCATCTAAGCATTTCTCATCCTGGTAAATCATGGTGTATGACAAGGAAAAGGAAGAGAGTTATTTTTTTTTTTTAAGCAGCAAGGTTTTCTCCACATGTACACACATAAACATAAAACTATTCTATCCCAGTATTAGAAAAAAAAAGTGCACAATTCAATTGGCAAGTTCTTTTTTTTTTTTTTTGACTATTATACTGTGTCATCAAGAGCAACCAAAGCTACTTGTCAGTTCAAAGTAACCAGCAAATCTTTGAGTCTTCATGCCATTTCAAGTTAAAGAGAAAGCAATGTAGCTATTGGGCTTCAGAGAATTGGGTATCCTTTCATGCGACACAAAGTTCATCACTACACTATTTCCACAAGTCCACACTTGTCAAAGTGCAGTTAATCCAAAATTGCAGCGACAGTATATCATGCCAGCTGAATCCAGCCATGTATCTGAGATAGGGTCGTATTTCTGCACGGTATTCAGATAGGAAGACCCTGAGTGACCACCAACTACATAAAGGTAGTTATCAATTACTGCAGCACCAACTCCTAGAAAAGGTGGGTAAAAATAGGGGAAAAAATGTTAACCATGAAGCAGACTTTATACTAAAGGTACATTTGTATTTTAATGTTTCCTTAAAATACATTTCAACAATCTATTATTATTGTCCAAGCAATACAGTAGTATGTGCTTACTGGAAAAAAAAGTTCCTTAGTATAAAAGAGCTAAAGTCTTCATCTTTTTTTCCCAACCCTACTCTCCACCAAAGTTAAATTTTATTAAGAATGTAGTATAGGGAGTTCCCTTCGTGGCGCAGTGGTTAACGAATCCGACTAGGAACCATGAGGTTGCGGGTTCGGTCCCTGCCCTTGCTCAGTGGGTTAACGACCTGGCGTTGCCGTGAGCTGTGGTGTAGGTTGCAGACGCGGCTCGGATCCCACGTTGCTGTGGCTCTGGCGTAGGCCGGTGGCTGCAGCTCCGATTGGACCCCTAGCCTGGGAACCTCCATATGCCACAGGAGCGGCCCAAGAAATAGCAACAACAATAACAACAAAAGACAAAAAAAAAAAAAAGAATGTAGTATATATCTTTCCATATGCTTCTCAATTTATTTACATTTTTCAAGAAATAATTCACGGAAATTCCCTGATGACTTAGTGGGTTAAGGCTGCCACTGCTGTGGTGCAGGGGTTTGATCTCTGGCCTGGGAACTTTTGCATGCTGCAGGTGTGGCCAAAAAAAAAAAAAAAAATCATTTTTATCATGTTCTCAAATACACTGAAATTTTATATGTATACTGAACTATATAATTTATGCTTTAAAAGTTCTACTTTATATATTATTATATATATAGTTCTAACATGAACAAGGCTGGACAAAATTTTTACATTCCCATTGTTTTATGGCCTTCCCTCTCATGGGTACCAGAGAAACTAATTATACTAAACAACTAAAACAGTCCAATCCATTTGTCCTTCTAGTTTCCTTTGTATGTTTATTTTTCATAAGTTTCTTTAATCATAAATGCAAGGAATACTCCTAAAGCATTTCCATCAGTAACTTAAAACCTTCTTCTTAAAATAATGTAATTTAAGTTTGGGTTCAAGGATTTCTTCTTTTTCTCGAAGATGTATTTTTTTTTCTATGAAACTAGAAATCCAACCCTTTCTAGATCAACAACATCTCTTAAGAAGAGCATGTGAAAGTGAACACACAGACTACTGATGTATAATAAACAAAACAGAACCACCTAAGGATCCTGTGTGTGTGCGTGGATGTGTGTGTGTGTAACACATAAAACGATGACTTTTGTTACATGGACAAAAAGTTTCTATGTGATACATTTTATTATGACCATTTCTTTTTATTTCTTTTTTTTTTTCCAGGGCCTCACCTTCAGCATATGCAAGTTCCCAGGCCAGGGGTCAAACAGGAGCTGTAGTGCCATCCCACGCCACAGCCACAGCAACGCTAAATCTGAGCCCCATACCTACACCACAGCTCACAGCAACACTGGATCCTTAACCCACTGAACAGGGCCAGGATCCCACGTCCTCATGGATCCTAGCCAGGTTTGTTACTGCTGAGCCACAACAGGAATTCCTACCAGCATTCTTTTTTTTTCTTTTTTGTCTTTTTGCCTTTTCTAGGGCCGATCCTGTGGCATATGGAAGTTCCCAGGCTAGGGGTCTAATGAGAGCTTTTGCTGCTGGCCTATGCCAGAGCCACAGCAACGCGGGATCTGAGCCATGTCTGCAACTTACACCACAGCTCACGGCAACACTGGATCCTTAACCCACTGAGCAAGGCCAGGAATCGAACCTGCAACCTCATGGTTCCTAGTTGGAGTCGTTAACCACTGCGCCACGACGGGAACTCCCCTATCAGCATTCTTAAAATGTGTTCTCCAAGTTTAGAAAACAATAGTATGCACATTGGCATACTGAAATCACATTAAGAAATCTACATAGATTTGTCTAATCTAGTTGTATGTCACAAAAAGAATTTTCTAGACTGGTAAAACTCTTACATTCCAAGAAACTACTATTTCAAGTACATCACTATACAAAATTTTGTCCTAGGTGTTTAGAGATTATTATATTATTACCTGTTCTGGGTTCTTTCATTGGTCTACACACAGTCCACTGATTTTGATGAGGGTCATATCTTTCAATGCTTGACAAATGTGAAACACCATTATGGCCACCCACCACAAAAATAAAGCCTAGCATGACACCCACACCAAAGTGAATCCTTTTATCTGCCATAGATGCAACCATCTCCCAGGAGTCCTTACTTGGATCATAACGCTCCACACTGCAAATATTCACAAAACAAAGAATTAATTCACATATCCTTTGTACCACTCTTCCTACTAATATAACTAAAACCCACCAGAGTTTTAAAAGCGCAAATGGACAGATATAAAACAAGAGTAATTTGTCCCAAATGTTTAGGTTTTACTGATAGAATTGCAAGGATAAAAGCTTACTTGGTAGACTGGTGCAATAATAGCTATATCCTACTCCATTATGCTGTACAAGCAGCAAAGTGTATTATGGGCATAGGGCATCTAGAGTCAGAAAATCTGAGTTCAGGTATATTAACAATGCATACCTAGAGCTAAATAAACCCTAGCCCTACCACTTTGGATCTGTGTACTCCTGGATAAGTCATTTCCTCTCACCTGCAAACACAGGGATAATGCAATGATTCATTTAAGAATAAAGTCAAATGAATATGCAAGTGAAAGGACTCTGAAAATAACAAACTGAATATAAATGTTTCCTAAAGATACTAAGGATCTTCCACACGGCTAAGGAAAAGGGAAGATGAAGAGAAAGAAAGAAAAGGAATTTTTTTCCTACAGGTGAACTCATGGTGCAAAACAAACACTACAGATTTCATGACACAAACTGGCTAATCATAATAATCTGAGTGATTTAGGAGAATTCAAAGATTTAAGTCCAGTCAGTATTCCAGAGCACCTTTGGCTTTTCCAAGCTGCACTGCAGAAATCCAAATCAAATCAGAATTTCCAAAAAGCCTCCCTGGAAAATCCCAGGCCTTTAAACCTATGCTTTGCCCTGACAAGAGTCCAGTGATAAACTGTAGCAAACTTAAACTTCAAAAGCATTACTTCAAAATTAAAACTTATTTAACCTTTTATCTTATTCATTTCTGCTAACAGCTTTTCAAAAAATAAAAATGCATGTCTTGGCCCCCTAAAATGCTTTTCCTTCAACTAAAGAAGCAATAAAAAGGGGAAATACTTCAGCCTACACAGAAATAAAAATTTATAGACAAAATGCTGTTGTGTCATTACTTTCTCAGTCTGTTAACAAACCCACCTTATACTCTTTCGTTAAAATACAATCAATAAAATACATATCACTATTAGAGATAAAAATCTTTGGAACATCAACTTTCAACAAAGGTTCAGAATTATGATTAATTTTCCATAAAAGCAGTCACTTTATGCTTTTGTTTTTCTCATTTATATTTCTCCTTTATTCAGAGGATATGACAAAATACAGAAATCTCAATTTTAAACTCCAGCATAGCTCAGATAAGTGATACATGTATCATAGAATAAGAATCCAGGATGGAATATTTAAGTAAGGATTAAAGTTTATGATGCATATTGTGTAAGCATATAAATTACATTTTTCACTTTTTACTCTAAGCAATACAATAATAGATCATTCACACACACTCACACACAGACAGACACATAACCACCCAAAATCTAAAGTTGTCTAACTTTATCTTATTTTCAGATTTCTGAATTTTAAAATCTAAAGCATTTATACTGAATGAATGAATGCAAAATTTAATAAGAAGGATTTGATTTTTAGGTTTATATTAAATCCCCATGTAAAACAATTACAATTATACCAGTAGAACAGATAAAGTTTCCCAAATGACTATCAATATTACTTTAAAAAGGGAAGGTTAGTCATATGCACAAATTGTTTAAAATCCAGAAATCAATGTTAATGATACTTTTAAAAATCTGCAACCATATACAGCTTAAGTTAAATACCTGTTCATGTGGGCAGGACCATACCCACCAATGGCATATATCATTCCATCCAACACAGCTGCGGCAAAACAACTTCTTGTTGTAGTCATTGGTGCTACTGGTTGCCATTTTCTTATTTTGGGAATATATTTCTCTACAGATTGTAAATAAGACTGTCCATCATAACCACCTAATGCATAAAGTTCTCCTGCAAGTACTACTACTCCAAGGGTACTTCGGCTCTCACTCATTCTCTCCAGGGAAGTCCAGGTATTTGTATCAGGATTCCAGCATTCTACTGAATTTTCATGTTTTCTGATAGTGATGCCAGGACGCACGTTAGTTTCAATACCACCTATAACATACACTTTTTGGTCTAAAACACATATTCCAAATTCATAGCGAGGAATGTTTAGGGGTGCCAAACCAATCCAAGAGTCATTCTGAGGAAAGTACATCTCCACACTAAAGAATAAGCAGAAAAAATTAAATTTGAAAAATCAATATGGCCCATAAACAGTATCTGGTAAAACTGAAGAGTCACATATGCTGGCTCAGCAATTTCATTCCTGTGTATTCACTCCACTGAATGCCTATTACAGCCAGTTTTGCAAAAGGACACAAATACAGAAATGTTCACAGCAGCATAATACAATTATCTATCAAAAGGAGAATGGATAAGCAAGATATGGACTATTACTCTATAACTAAGGAATTCCATTCCTAGATATGCACCCAAGAGAAAGGTACACATATGTATATGTACAACAATATTCGTAGTAGCATTATTTGTAATAGTCAAAACTGGGAACAATCTAAAACTTTTATCAACCATAAAATAGATAAATAAACTGTGTATATTGTGTAAGAAAATGCTATACAGCAATGAGAGTAAAACAAACTACAGGAAATAGGAATGAATTTACACATAAAACATTGAGGGAAAGAAGCCAATTCAAAGGAATATGTTCTATACAGCCTCATTTGCATCAAGTTCAAAAACATTTCTTACTTTCTAGTAAGAAATAAGGGTAGTGGTTACCTTTGGGGAGGACAGGGAAGGGACCTCAAGGGTGGTTTCTGGTCATGTTCTTTTTTTGAAATGGTTTACAATGTTTACTTTGTAATAATACATTGAGCTGTACACTTGGGATGAAAAAAATTTGCAAGTGGCTATGAGGAGCAAGAAAAGCACTTAACCCAACCTTTAGGACCTGTAATATATAAGGTATGGGAAAAAACAAAACAGTTTTGAGAGGGCTTTAGCAAAACAGTATCCTCAAGCATCAGCTATACTTCATTAGAACAAGAAGTTGAGGATAAAGGGAATTTTTCTTATGATAGAATGTGAGTCTAGAAGACATGGCAAAGAGATGTGAGGAATCCAAAAAAGAAAATGATACACACAGGGAGTTTGCACCCACAGCATATGGAAGTTCCCAGGCTAGGGATCAAATCAGAGCTACAGCTGCTGGCCACAGCCACAGCCATAGCAATTCAGGAACCAAGCTGTGTCTGCGACTTAACACCACAGCGCACAGCAATGCCGGATCCTTAACCCACTAAGTGAGGCCGGGGATGGAACTAGCATTCTCATGGATCCTAACTGGGTTCCTTAACCACTGAGCTACGAAGGGAACTCCAAGGATGGGATCTGTCTTAAACTTCTGCTCCTCTCCTTCCTCCTTCAGCAAATCTAGACACATACTCCAGTCCTGGGGCATGAAGAGTCCTTCCTCCTATTCAAAACCTTCTCCCTTGCTTTTGATATCATCCTTTTTCTATTTCCTCTAAAACCTTGCTCCATCAATGACCAGTCCTCTGTCTACATCTTCACCCTACCTGTCTTTACTGGCATCAGACAATAAATAAATATATTCAAGCCTCTCCAAAAACAAAATAAAAACAAAACAAAAACTTCCCCTGACATTATCAGTTTCTACCCTATCTCTCTCCTTCTTATCTCCACCAAGTTTCTTATGAGAATAGCCTTCATAGGAGTTCCCGTTGTGGCACAGTGGAAACGAATCTGACTAGGAACCATGAAGTTGCGGGTTTGATCCCTGGCCTCGCTCAGTGGGTTAAGGATACAGTGTTGTCATGAGCTGTGGTGTACATTGCAGATGTGGCTTGGATCTAATGTGGCTGTGGCTGTGGCATAGGCTGGCAGCTGTAGCTCTGATTCAACTCCTAGCCTGGGAACTTCCATATCCTGCGGATACAGCCCTAAAAAAAAAAGAAAAAAGAAAAAAGAAAAGTCTTCACAATCTATTTCCTTACCTTTTTACACACTGCTCAACCCACTGTAATCTATCTACATCATTACTATAACTCTGCTGAAATTAGTCATCCAAAAGTCACTGATGATCCCCATTACTGCCAAGCCTAGCAGCCACCTTTCTTTCCATCATTACTATCTGGGCCTTTCCACTGCATTTTACATTGTTAATCACACTACTTCTCTCTTTACATATTTAAATTCCTTGGCTTTCATTACACAATTCTCTCTTGATTCTCCTATCTCTAAGATTGTTCCTACTGCTAATTGTTCCTACTGCTATCATCTTGAATATTAATGTTCCCCAGAGGTTCATTTATAAATCAATCCTTCTTCCTTTCTCATTGGGCAGAAAGGAGGGACAATTAAACCAGTCAAGAGGTCCAGAAGATGATGTAGTTTGAATGTATACTTCTCAATTATACTATATGCTGATAAGTTCCAAATTTCCAACCCGATCTCTTAAGCTTTGCAATCATATCCAGATAGCAGAAGAACATCCTTCACGTGGATATTTTACAAAGACTTTAAATTCAATATGTCTACATAGTTCTCTGGGGGTCTACTGGTGAGTATCTGGCACTTTAACCACTGCGGCCCAGGTTTGATCCCTGGTCTGAAACCTGAAATCTCATATCAAGTTGCTGAATGTCATGGCCCAAAAATAAATAAATAAATAAAATAATTATGTCCAAAACTAAATACATCGTTTTCCCCTTTAAAATGGGCTCCCCTGGGAGTTCCCGTCATGGCGCAGTGGTTAACGAATCCGACTAGGAACCATGAGGTTGCGGGTTCGGTCCCTGCCTTTGCTCAGTGGGTTAACGATCCGGCGTTGCCGTGAGCTGTGGTGTAGGCTGCAGACGCGGCTCGGATCCCGCGTTGCTGTGGCTCTGGTGTAGGCCGGTGGCTACAGCTCCAATTCAACCCCTAGCCTGGGAACCTCCATATGCCGCGGGAGCGGCCCAAGAAATAGCAACAACAACAACAACAACAAAGACAAAAAGAGAAAAAAAATTAAAAAATAAAAAAAATAAAAAAAATAAAATAAAATGGGCTCCCCTTTCCTCTCTTGGTACGTGACCATTCATCAAATATCTAACCAAGAAAGCCCACTCATCTTTAATTCTTCCCTCTCACTTACCCCATATTCATCTAACCAAATCCTGTCAATTTACTCTCTTAAAACATTTCTGAAATTAATGCCCCATTCTCTATCTTTACTACTTCTACTCTAATTTAGGACCTTATAAATCTCTTGCCTATACTTCTACAATAACCTCTTTCTTAATTCCTCTGATACTAACCCTTGCTCCCCTAGCCTTCTCCACAATGCAGCCAAGGATGACCTAATATACAAATCTGATAATTTCACTACTCCCCTTAAAAAATTTTTTTCAACCCACATAATAAAAATCCTCTCTTCATCATGAGATACCTTCTTTGACTTGGCCACAATAATCACTGCATGTCACCTGCTGGTTGGAACTTCATACTTTGGAAAACCAAAGAGTTTTTACCATTACGTCTTTGTGTCCTTTCTGTGACATTCACACCATTTTTCACTTGGCTCTTTGCTCAGCTTTTGACATTGAGCTTGGACCTTAATTTTTTCCACAATATCTTCCTTAAATTCCTCCAAATGGGATAAATGTTTCTCCTTAATACTTCCACAGAATATTTTTATAGAATTAAATTGAATTATTATTCAAGTTGATTCCAATTTTCCCATAGTTTCAAATAATACTGCAATAAACTGCTTTTGCAAATGACATTTACATTTTTTATGATAGATTCTAAGATGAAAAATTACAGGGCTTAAAGATATGAACAGTTTTTATGACTCATCAATAATTTATGTTTGTTAATTTTAATATTTGAGAGGCCAAGAGGCAACTGCTCAAATTTTTTTTTTTTTTTTTTGTCTCTCTATCTTTCTAGGGCCGCTCCCGCAACATATGGAGGTTCCCAGGCTAGGGGTCTAATCAGAGCTGTAGCCGCCAGCCTACACCACAGCCACAGCAATGTGGGATCTAAGCCACATCTGCGACCTACACCACAGTTCACAGCAATGCCGGATCCTTAACCCACTGAGCGAGGCCAGGGATCGAACTCTCAACCTCATGGTTCCTAGTGAGATTCGTTAACCCCTGAGCCACAATGGGAACCCCTCAATAATTTTTAGAGGGTAAATTCATGTTTGGATTTTTTTTGTCATGATACTTGACTAATATGATTTACTTCATGCCAATAATCAATATCTTTAAGAATAAGATTAAACAATCAATTCGTGTAGTCACCATAAGTACCTGTAGCCTAATCTCAACAATAATAGTTTAGACCACAATTAAAATGTACACTGAGACTTTTTAAAATATCAGTTGACACTGACAAAATATCAAAAGTTTCCTCCTATTGGAGGGGGGAAACACAATTTACCAAATGTTTAGAAATGGCCAGAAAGAAATCCACAGTATTAAACAAATATATTAAAAATAATGTTTTTATGAAGCAATTCCATTCAAGGGAAAAGCAAAGGGAACACTCAGCTATATTTTCATAGTAGTAAGAACTACTTATAGAATGCTCTAAATCAACTATGGCTATGTGCTTAATTCAGCCTACCAGCTACTTTTGTAAAAAAGTTTTACTAGAACCTAGCCATGCTCATTCATTTTTTTGTACTGTCTATGACTGTTCTGATAGAGATAAGTAGTTACAACAGAGACCATATGGCCATAAAGTTCAAAATATTTATTATTTGGCTCTTTATAGAAAACGGCTGACAACTACTCTAAGTTATTAGAAAATAAAGCACTTTTTACCACTGTTGTAAAAGAAAATATTTACAGTGAAGAAAAACTGCACGTAAAGTCTATGACTTGTATCAGCATCCCATTTTTTTAATTTCCTTGGTTACTCTGATTAACTGTATTCATTTAAACACACTCTTGTCCCAGTCTGCCCTTATCACAGATCCTTAGTTCTCTTCCTTAGCATCTTCTAATATAGGTAACAATAACAAATCCCCTCTGACCTGGTCTGACTCAAATTAAGATGTGAATGATTTGACAAAGGAAAAAAAAAGGTATAAAATGAAAGAAAAGTTCATGCATAACCAGGATGGATAAAAATTGCACACTGGCAGGGAAAAGGGGTGTTAATTGAGAGTGTTGTAGAGAATGGATAACAATGTGATTAAAACAATGAGGTAAGTGTTTTAGAAGAGAAAAAAACAAATAAACAGGGAAATCAAACTATTTTAAAAATATAAAAAATAGAAAATTTAAAAGGTATAAACTCCATTAGCATCAATCCTCTGAGAGCCTTCTATTTACCTATCCAAACAGGCAAACAGTCCAGATTTTCCTCCCACTGCACAAAGTACTTTGGGAGCACAGCGAGGTCGGGTCATCAAGACTGTCTGATGAGAGAGTCTGTGTTCAGGCATAAAGTGGTACTTCAGGGCTTCATTCAAAAGATGTTTACAAGTACGATCATCACGAATAAGATGATTTGCTTCATATAATCTAGTGAGAAACTTAACACTCAGCAGTGGTAATCGCACACTATTAAGTAGCTGTGCTAAATATTTCTGGCGTTCTTGGACATCATACTTAATCCAAGACTCAAGTGCATAAAAAACAGTCTCTTCAGTAGCTACATTCAAACAGTCATTGGAAACAATTTCATCCAAGTCAGCATACGTAAGTTCAAAAAACTCTTCAGTCTGGCAAACGGCTTCAAAATTCTGGCATATGTATTTAGTGGCTGCCAAATAAAGGTCATGACAACCATATGTCTCTGCAAAACGAGAAATTCCAATACAATTACCAGGATCAAGCTGGCTTTCAAGAAATGCACAACATTCTTTTAGGACAAGTTTTATCTGGAGTAGGTTTGCTGCTGGAAGGAGAGATTCAACTGTGTCCTGTGAAATAAAAACAGTCCCTGTATAGGCATACTCCACAATGGCTTGGAGAGCAGTTTCATCAATGCACTGAAACTCGACCTCACTGTTCTCTTTTTCAGAAAGATTTCCAGTGAACATAGCTTTGAAATATGGGCTGATGCTGGCAAGTACCACTTTGTGAGCATGGATTTTAACATCGCCTACTCGAAGAATGATGTCACAGAGTTCGTGATGTTGACGAAGAAGATTCAAGCCCTGCAGAAGTTGTTCAGAATGTAAGTGGGTTAGGTTAGCAAGCATGTAGGTCGGAGATGTGTGGTCCATCTACAGAAGAATAAAAAGTACAAATAGTTATTTTAAAACAATTTGCAAATGATTCCTTCTTTAAATAGTATAAAATTAATATGATGTTGGTTATCTGTCCATTTGTTGGTTTTTAAATACTTCATACTAAATACGAGACAAAAGCTTTTAGACTTAGAAGGGATGACAACAATCATTCAATTCCTTTCATAAAAGTCTCTTAACAATGGACTTTTAGATCAGAACTCTGCCAACTCTTCTGTTTCCCTTCATTAAATTCAAGTCTGAGCTATGACAGAAACAAAATATAAGTAAGAAAAAGAAAAAAAAAATCACTGAAAGAAAAATCAGTTCTGAAGCAATGTCAGAAGCTATTTGGCTATTTTTTCAATAAATGGTATTAATGCCTGCCAATCTAATCCACAGATACTTCAATTGTAAAGGATACTTTACCCAAAGATGCAATAATTATTTTGATAAAGGGTACTGAAAATAACAGATACTATTTCTCTCAACTAATCTAATGACAACAAAAAAGTAATGTGAACATGAACTGATGTTCTACAGTGAAGGCAGTTAAGGCTCATTTATTGATCTAGACCCTACCTACTACTTAACTCTTAATGAGTTTAGATCATACCCACTCAATCTACCTGACACTCTGCTTTTGTAATATGAAAAAGAATAACAATAGAAGAAAAGAGATGAGAAAGAAAAAAGAAAAAAATGAGAAGCAATAAGGACTGTGATAGACTGAATAACTGTTCCCCCAAAAGACATCTACATCCTAATACCTGGGAACTTTGAATACTTTATATGGAAAAAGAAAAAAAAAAGAAAAGACTGTGCAGATATGACTAAGGATTTCGAAATGGAGAGATTGTCCTGGATTATCTAGGTGGGCTCTAAGCACAATCACAAGTAACTTACAAGAAGGCCAGAGATTTGACACAGACAGAAGAGAAGGTAATCTGACCACAGAGGCAGAGATTGGAATGACACAGCCACAAACAACTTAACACTGGCAGGCATGAGAAAGCTAGGAGGAAGCTAGGAACATATTCTCCCCTAGAACTTTCAGAGGGAGCACAGCCCTGCCACCACCTAATTTCGACCCAGTAACACTTCTGGCCTCCATAACTGTGGGAAAATAAAGTTCTGCTATTTTAAGTAACTGCATTTGTGGTAATTTGTTATGGCAGTCCTAAGAAATTAATACATGGATACTTCAGAATGGCTCACAGCAACTGTTTAGAATAGATGAAAGTTAACAATAAAAAAAAAGATGAAAGGGTAATTTTAAAAAAGCAGATTTGGTTCCTATTTTAAAAGTATTATGGAGTAAATTAAAACATTCTGAACATGATTAAATAATATAAATATTGGTAAGACTGGGAGAGTACAGCACTTCTTTCCTATACATTTCTGTTGTTGTTGTCTGTGCCTGAGGCCTGCGAAAGTTCCTGGGCCAGGTCTCAAACCCACACCACAGCATTGACTCGAGCTGCTGCAGCAACACTAGATCCTTAACCTACTGCAGCACAAGAGAACTCCTATTCCTGTGCATTTTTAAGCAGAAATATCCAAATATTAAAACTTTTATCTTCATCAAGATCACCATTTCACACTTGTTTCATTTGAGTTTTGTCTATTAAAAATTACGTTAACATGACAGTACAGCTGGTGTCACCAACCTCCATTTTTGATCTCTTCAAATAATCCTGCACACATCTATTAGAATAATTCTCAATCAGGACAAGTATGGACAAGTCCCCAGAAACTTGTGGGTCTTCCAGTAGGTACTTTATTCTGGAAGAGAATAATGGTAAGAAAACAGCAACCAGAAGGCATAAGTTTGGATCTGTTCTTTTTACTTACTATAGTGTTGTCCTTTTAAACCTGTTTAACTTCTTTTAGCCTCAGTTTAATGGAAAAAAGTTAGTATCTAGGTTGAAAAGAGAAAAATGAACAACAGGAAAGGCAAGTAGATACAGAAAATAAATGACAGGATTAAGAATGTAGTCCTAGCTATTTTACATTAACTTTGCCTTCTCTCTCATCTTTATTCTCTTTATCTATAAAGTGAAATCCTAATAATACCTGAACTATATAAATCTCACAAGATTTTTGAAGATCAAATTAGATAATGTGCATGAAAACTGGACAAATTACAAGCGTTATTAGCATAGGGTTTTATGGTGAAGCAACAGAAATGAGCAGTATCAGAGAAGAACACAGACTTTGGGAATGTAAGATAATGAGTTTTGGTCCTGAGCTACATACTGTTATACAGAATTGGTACTTTTTTTTTTTTTTTTAAGCTTTTTAGGGCTGCACCTGTGGCACATGTAAGTTCCCAGGCTAGGGGTCGAATCAGAGCGGCAGCTGCTGGCCTATACCACAGCCATGGCAATGCCAGATCTGAGATGTATTTGTGACCTACACCACAGCTCACAGCAACACTGGACACTTAATTCACTCAGCAAGGCCAGGGATTGAACCCACATACTCATCGATAATAGTCAGCTTCATAACCTCTGCGCCACAATGGCAACTCCCAGAATTGGTACATTTCTTAATCTAAGCATCAATTTTTTTCATCCGCAAAGTACTGTTTATACCACCTATCTCAGAAGGTTACATGAAAATGCTTTGTAAAGTTCCACCTAACTTGAAGTGCTAGGAATATAGCCCTTAAGTCTCATTCTCTTCTCAAGATCTCCACTTTCACTAATTTCCATTCTTCCCATGACCTTTCACTCCAATAAAGCTCATGTAATTACTATAGCTCTATATAAATATTTTCTTACCATATGCTGGATTTTGTCTATAACCTTTCTCCTCTCTCATCTTTCTTTCATCCAATTCAAATTCTCAAAAGGCTGGGTCAAAATTAATTTCCTTTAAGAGTCCACAAACATTTAAGTATTCAATTCCTTTGCAATTAACTTAATTATATGTGTGGTTTCATGTGACATAGCCCTCTCGACTCTCATTTGTCTTATTTGATAAGGAGAATGTTATTCAAACTTAAAAGTGAACAAACAAGAAAGGTAAACAATATAGAAAATAAGAGAAGGAACTGAAAACAGGCACCTAGCTAATACAATGATACAAGAAAGAGAAATAAAAGGCATAGTAATTGGAAAGAAAGAAACGACTGTTTTTCTTGGCAGATGACATGATTTTCTGTATAGAAAATCCAAAATAATCACCCCCCCCAAATACTGGGACTAATATGCAATTATCAAAAGTTTGAAAGACACAGGTTTAATACACAAAAGTCACTTTCCCATATACAAGCAATAAACAAGGATTTTGAAACTAAAAACTTATTACCATTAACACCCAAAAAGTGAAATACTTAGACATAAATCTAACAGAAGTTCATATCTCTCCCAAACCAAACAACTATGTTCCAAGACACTTAAAAGTACATGCAAATGAGCTCCCTGAATCATTGCCAGTGCTACAAGACTGGAGACTGTTTTCAAAATAAGACAATAATTTCTATCAACATTCTGGTAAGATTAATGTTGATTTTAGATAACATTCTAAAACAGATCATTAAAGGTTTGATTTGTGAATACTTAGAAGGGGATGTAGTGATCTCTAAGAGTAGGATGTACAAGCTAACAAGAAGACACATCACAGACTAATTTTTTTTTTGATGTATTTAGAAGGGTTGCAGATCATGAAAATTAATGATGTTTAACTAGATGTTTGAAAAACATTTTAACATATACTTTCATGATTTTGAGAACAAAACCAAAAATAAAAGGTAGTTCAGTTAGCTAAATTAGTAACTGGTTGGACAGCCACACCAGAGTATACCACCAATGGAATGAGGTCTACATGGAGGAAGGTATGATATAAGGCCAAGATGAAGATACCAGGGCAGCCCCTTCAGCTTTGCAGATGATATGAAGCTGCAGAGAACAGCAAAAACATAAGCTAACAAAACATGGATCCAAAAAGACCTGACATCTAACAAGAATTTAAGAGGGATAACTGTTAAGAATCTATGGTGGATTCCAAAACACCTATATGGAGTTTTCACTGTGGGCAACAGGATCAGTGGTGTTTCTGGAGGACTAGGATACAGGTCAGATCCTTGTCCTGGCACAGTGGGTTAAGGATCTGGTGTTGGTGAAGCTTCAGTGTAGGCTGCAACTGTGGCTTAGATCAGATCCCTTGCCTGGGAACTCCTTATGACACAGGGCAGCCAAAAAAGAAAAAGGGGAAAAAAACCCCAAAAGACCCCCCAAAAAACAAACTGCTATACAATTACAGAATAAGAGAGAAAAACTCATTTGTAGGCTTAGGGATTTTACTTTTAGCACTACATTAGCACACTAATCTTACAGAGGTTTAAGGTGCATTAATAGAACTGTAACATACAGAACTAGAAAGGAGACATTCCACTTGGCTCTGCAAATGTCACATCACATATGGAATACAGATTTGGATTATTATTCTTTAAAAGGGATCTAACCAAAATATAACACCTAATGAAGAAAAGAAATTCAAATCATATCTTATATGTGCTGAGGAGTCGAGGGGGGCGGCAATAAAGGAAGTCTGAAGGTTATGTGAAAAACCAAAGGGTGAAAGATACTCAAAACAATACAATAATACAGGATTGTTTTCAGGATTAAATTAGTTTACATGAAGTGTTTAGAATAATGCCTATCACTTAGTAAGTGTGATAAATATTATCTTATTTATTAATAAGTTATTACTAGTGATTTTTTAAAAAATGGCTTCACCTGGGCATACGAAGGTTCCCAGGCCAGGGGGCAAATCGGAGCTGCAGCTGGGGCTTATGCCACAGCCACAGCAACACAGGATCTGAGCTACATCTGCAACCTACGCCTACAGCCTGAGGCAACGCCATATCCTTAAACCAGTGAGCGAAGCCAGGGATTGAACCCACATCCTCACAGAGAGATGTCTGGTCCTTAATCTGCTGAACTGCACTGGGAAAGCCTAGCGATTTTTAAAGTTGTCTTGCTTAAGAGGTATCCTGCTTTCTATGTTGTACCATCTCTCACTAATGGGTAAGAAATCCACTGTGCACCACTGACATCTTTGTATGACACAAGTATTAAAGAATTGTTGATTCTCAAGTCAAGTTAATGAGTTATTGATTAGGATCATTTTTAGTATAAATACAAATCATATAGTAATAGATCCTTATATTAAAATAATTCCTGTATATCTAATTCAAGACTGGTAAATTACCATTAACATGATAATGAAAGCATAATATTGATTTGTAAATATACATGTAAACACATATATATGTACACATGCAACACATAAACACACACATGCGTTGTGTATATATATGACATATATCCAGAGATGCAGGATGGTATAATTTGAAAAGACTCAGTCTCCTAGGGTTAAAATATTGTCTATATTATTTAATAGCTATGTGATCATGGGAAAGTGACCTTAAAGTCTCAGTTTTCTCATCTGTAAAACACAGACAAAATGGTACACAAAAGCACCCAGTACATTTTGGGTGCTATTTACTATTATCATTATCATCCTCAAAAAGACTTGGTTGGGAGTTTCCACTGTTGCTCACTGGTAACGAACCCAACAAGTATCCATGAGGATTTGAGTTTGATCCCTGGCCTTGCTCAGTGAGTTTAAGTAGCTGGTATCGCCATGGCTGTGGCATAGGCCAGCAGCTGCAGCTCTGATTCAATCCCTAGCCTGGGAGCCTCCGTATACTGTAGGTGTAGCCCTGAAAAGCAAAAAAAAAAAGGTCTTAGAATTCCCTGGTGGCAGAGCAGGTTAAGGATCAGGGATTATCAATGCTGTGGTTTGGGTTGCTGCTTTGGTGGTGGTTTGATCCCTAGCACCAGAATTTCACACCACGGGGATAGCCCAAAACAAACAAACAAAAACAAACAACCTTGTTTTTGCCAACTGCACCCATGTGATTCCATTCCATACTTACCAAAAAAGAAACAAAGCTGACTTACTGTCAAATGAACAAATATAAACAGGACAAGGCCAAAGCCTAAATTGACCAGCAAAGATACAGTGAAGGTTTCCAGGCCAGAGGTTGAACTGGAGCTACAGCTGCTGGCCTATGCCACAGCAACCGGGGACTAAGCTGGGTCTGCAACCTACACCACAGCTCACCTACATCACGCAGGATCTTTAACCCACTGAGCGAAGCCAGGGATGGAACTCGCATCCTCATGGATACTAGTTGGATTCATTACTGCTGAGCCACAAGGGAACGCCCAGGTTCTTAATCCTCTGTGCCAGGCTGGGGATCAAACTGGTGGCTCCACAGAGGCAAGCCAGATCATTAACCCATTGCAGTGATTTTATTCTTAATGTGTAACCAAAACAATGTGAACTAAGAACTTTAAAAGGGTAAGGTAAAAATAGGAAATTTAAAATAAACTACATTGGAGGTTTGCCATAACACCACTCTGAAAATTTTATTTTATTATTTTTTTTAATAATTTTTTTTATTTTCCCACTGTACAGCAAGGGGGTCAGGTTATCCTTACATGTTGAAAATTTTAAATTTGTCTCCTTTCCTCTCTTAAGAAATCTGACTTTAGAGAAATTCACACAACTTTAATTTTAAAAAGAGAGCTTTAAAACAATAGTTCCCGGAGCTCCCGTCATGGCACAGTGGAAATGAATCTGACTAGAAACTATGAGGTTGATCCTTCTGTAGTTCATAAGCATGATGATCAGATGTTCACGCGCCTGCGTGATGTGTGCCTCCCTCAAACCTTGTTACAACATTGGCACATTACCCATCTGACGTGGAAAAAAAAAAAGAAAGAAACCATGAGGTTGCGGGTTCGATCCCTGGCCTTTGCTCACTGGGTTAAGGATTCCGAGTTGCCATGAGCTATGGTGTAGGATCTGGTTTGCTGTGGCTGTGGCTTTGGCCAGCAGCTGTAGCTCCAATTAGAACCCTAGCCTGGGAACCTCCATATGGCACAGGTGCGGCCCTGAAAAGACAAAAAGACAAAAAACAAAACAAAATAGTTTCCAAAATATCACCCTTACACCAACAGTATCAGCATCACCTAAGACCTGCTAGAAATACAGTTGAGCCCAACCATACATCTAGAGTATTAGAAACTATATAGAGAAAAAGGGGCAGCAATCTGTGTTTTAAGAATACATTAGCATTTATTTCTATTGCTTTGGGAGACTGATCTGAGAAAATATTCACGAGGTTGATGTCAGAGAGTGTTTTGCCTATGTTCTCTTCTAGGAGTTTGATGGTGTCCTGTTGTATATTTAAGTCTTTCAGCCAATTTGAGTTTATTTTTGTGCATGGTGTGAGGGTGTGTTCTTGTTTCATTGCTTTGCATGCAGCTGTCCAGGTTTCCCAGCAATGCTTGCTGAATAGACTTTCTTTTTCCCATTTTTATGTTCTTGCCTCCCTTGTCAAAGATTAATTGACCATAGGTGTCAGGGTTTATGTCTGGGTTCTCTATTCTGTTCCATTGGCCTGTCTGTCTGTTTTGATACCAGTACCACACTGTTTTGATGACTGTGGCTTTGTAATATTTCTTGAAGTCTGGGAGAGTTACGCCTCCTGCTTGGTTTTTGTTTCTCAGGATTGCTTTGGCAATTCTGGGTCTTTTGTTGTTCCAGAGCAAAAATAAACCAATGGGACCTCATCAAACTGAAAAGCTTTTGCACAGCAAAGGAAACCCAAAAGAAAACAAAAAGACAACTTTCAGAATGGGAGAAAATAGTTTCAAAGGATGCAAAGTACAAGGGCTTAATCTCTAGAATATATAAGCAACTTACACAACTCAACAGCAAAAAAGCCAATCAATCAATGGAAAAATGGGCAAAAGACCTGAATAGACTGTTCTCCAAGGAAGATATCCAGATGGTCAGCAAACAAATGAGAAAAATGCTCAGCATCGCTGATCATAAGAGAAATGCAAATTAAAACTACCATGAGATATCACCTCACACCAGTCAGAATGGCCATCATTAAGAAGTCCACAAATAACAAGTGCTGGAGGGGGTTGTGGAGAAAAGGGAAACTTCCTGCACTGTTGCTGGGAATGTAAACTGGTACAGCCACTAGGGAGAACAGTTTGGAGATATCTTAGAAATCTATACATAGAACTTCCATATGACCCCACAATCCCACTCTTGGGCATCTATCCGGACAAAACTCTACTTAAAAGAGACACATGCACCCACATGTTCATTGCAGCACTATTCACAATAGCCAGGACATGGAAACAACCCAAATGTCCATCGACAGAGGATTGGATTCGGAAGATGTGGTATATATACATAATGGAATACTACTCAGCCATAAAAAAGAACGACATAATGCCATTTGCAGCATCATGGATGGAAATAGAGAGTCTCATACTGAGTGAGATGAGCCAGAAGGACAAAGACAAATACCATATGATATCACTTACAACTGGAATCTAATATCCAGCACAAACGAACATCTCCACAGAAAAGAAAATCATGGACTTGGAGAATAGACTTGTGGCTGCCCAACGGGAGAGGGAGGGAGTGGGAGGGATCGGGAGCATTGGGTCATCAGATACAACTTAGAATAGATTTACAAGGAGATTCTGCTGAGTAGCATTGAGAACTATGTCTAGATACTCATGTTGCAACAGAACAAAGGGTGGGGGAAAAACATGTATACATGTAAGAATAACTTGACCCCCATGCTGTACATCGGGAAAAAATAAAATAAAAAAATAATAATAAAGAGCAAAATAAATAAATAAATAAATAAATAAAGCACAGGTATTTAAAAAAAAGAATACATTAGCAGAGTTCCCGTTGTGGCTTGATGGGTTAAGAACCCAACATATTGTCCATATGGAATCAGGTTCAATACCTGGCCTTGCTCATTGGATTAAGGATCTAGCATTGCTATAAGCTGCAAGTATAGGTTGCAGATGCCGCATGAATCCGGTATTGCTGTGGCATAAGCCTCAGCTGCAGCTCAGATTTGCTAGCTGCAGATTTTCTTTGTTCCCCTAGCCTAGGAACTTTCATGTGCTATAGGTGTGGCTGTTAAAATAAAACAAAAACAAAAACACTAGCATTAAAATATTTTCAGCATGTTAACCACTTAAAATTATTCCAAACTATAACTACTTTAAAATTATGAATTACAACTGTGACTGTATTTGGTTCTCAGTTATTCCCTCATAAATCGCTAAAAATAACTCAAAGGAGCAATAAATTCTAATGTTTAAAATGTAAGCTTTGACAGTTTTACAATGACAGTTTCATTTATCTCAATAACAACTTTGTGCAGAATAAAGAGCAAGTATCATAGAAAATAGGAAAGAACAGTGAGTTAAAATGTGAATTGCAGGGCCAGAAAGATGAATGGGTTCAAGTCTACATTTGACTACTTAATAGCTGTAGACTTTGGGCAAATTACTTATTCTAAACTTGATATTTCTCATTTGCAAAATTTGTAGAGTAAATATAATGCTGGTTGGGGAAAACAAATCAAGGGAAAAGACTGGAAAACATAATTTAACACATGTAAACTTAGTTTATGATAAAGACAGCATCTCAAAATCAGTGAAGAAAATAAGGATTTAAAAATAAACATGTTGAGGAGCTCCCAATGTGGCACAATGGGATTGATGTTGTCTTGGGAGTACTGGGACGCAGGCTGAATCCCCAGCCAGGCACAGTGGGTTAAAGATCCAGTGTTGCCACAGCTGCAGCCTGGGTGGCAAGTGTGGCTTGAATCTGATTCCTGGCCCAGGAACTCTATATGCTGTGGAGTAGCCAAAAAAGAAAACAAAAATGAAAACAAAAACACATATTGAGATAAAACAGTCACATGAAAATAGATAAAATTAGATCCCTTCCACTTATCTATACAAGGACAAATTCCTAATGGATCAGGGGTATAAACATAAAAAATGAAACCATACAAGTATTCGAATAAAAAGAGCAAATTCCTCCATGACTTAAGATTAGAGAACAGTTTCCTAACTATGGTACAAAACCCAGAAGCAATAAGTAAAAAAAAGATCAAACTGATTACATAAGAAACTTGACTAGCTAAAGAAATCATAAGCAAAGGAAAAATATAAATAAGGTTGAGAAAACCATTCACAATATAGGTAAAAGATGTATCTACAATATATAAAACATTTCTAGGAATTCCTGCTGTCGTTCAGCAGGTTAAGGATCTGGTGTAGTCTTTGCAGCAGCTTGTGTTGCTACTGAGGCATGGGTTTGATCCCTGGCCTGGGAACTGCCATATGCTGTGGACGTGGCCCAAAAAAACAAAAACAAAAAACAAAAAGAATTTCTAAAATACACTAGCCCTACAGAAAAAAATTGGCTAGAGAAATGAACAGATGGTTAAAAAAATACAAATGACTCTTAAGCACATAAAAAACTGCTCAGCATCACTTCTAATCAAATGAGTTAAAACTATATGGAGTTAACAATTCTCTCTTGACAATATGCTCTTGACGAGGCTGTGAAAAACAGGCACACTTACATATCCCTGTGGGAATGCTCAATGATTTAAGACTAAGTCTGGAAAATTTAGAAGAATTACATTTGCATTCACCCTGTGACCAGTCTCACTTCTAAGAATTTATCCAAAAAACACACTGGCAAAAAAATATATAAAGATATTTATGAGGCTAATAATTGTAGGTCTATTCATAAAAGAACAAGAGCTTATTTTTTTACTTTCATATTTGAGAGGCCAAGAGGCGGCTGACCAAAAATTTTAAAACAACTCTAGTGCCCATTAACAAAAGAACAGTTGAGGAGTTCCCGTCGTGGCACAGGGGTTAATGAATCCGACTAGGAACCAAGAGGTTGCGGGTTCTGTCCCTGCCCTTGCTCAGTGGGTTAACGATCTGGCGTTGCCGTGAGCTGTGGTGTAGGTTGCAGATGCGGCTCGGATCCCAAGTTGCTGTGGCTCTGGTGTAGGCTGGTGGCTACAGCTCCGATTAGACCCCTAGCCTGGGAACCTCCATATGCCGCGGGAGCGGCCCAAAGAAATAGAAGGAAAAAAAAAAAAAGAACAGTTGAAAAAAGCTATGGCACATCTGCACAATGGAGTACTATGCAGCTGTGAACAGGAATGAGGACTCTGTATATACTACTCTGCAGAGATCTCCCTGACCCAAGCAAGAAGAGAAATGTGTGCATAGTATATCACTATATAAGAAAGGGGAGGTTACATATATACATACAATCATTTATATATATTTTTAAAAAGGAAATAACAAATTATGTATTTTTAAAAAGACTACCTACCAGAGGAGGGAGAAAACAGAGTGGAGGGGGTAGAGACAGAAGCTAGACGTCTTTGAATATATCTCATTCTATAGATTTGACTGTGGAATTAGTATTTTACATAATTACAAGACAACATTAAATCTTAAGAACACAATCCATCAGAAATTTGAAAATAAAAGGAAGTGAAGGAACTCAATGTTCATATATGTTCATATAGTTAGTAGTTTAACCATGCCATTCCAAATAACTTTACAACAGTAATCTGATAGTCTATTCATAGTGGCATATGCCCTAAAAAAATCTCATACCACTTTCAGTAATCACATTGTTGGTGAAGGTATTATTTGTATTCTGAAACTGTTAGTCGTGCATTGCCACAATGTATAATTATATGACATTTCTATCATCCCTAGAGTCATTTTTTTTGAAGCAGGAAATCGATTATTAGGATAGGATGTTTGTGAGGGACGTAAGCGGGCAGGCAAGGAGGCTCTGCCCCTAGTCATTTGTGATTGGGGTTCTCAGTATAGGACAAAATGAAGATGTAAGACTGAGACATTAAACATAAATTGTGCAATTTGACTTTTTAATTTAAAATATCAGAATAAATAGAAACATAACATTACATAACTAATACAGATCCACAAGTTCACAGTGATAACAAAATTACGATAATTTTTTAAATTGATCATCACTGGAGGATGCTAATGAACCAACTCATTATTTGAGACCTAGCAAATAAAGGGAAAGAATCAAACATTTATTATGCTTTTCTAATACTAATTATACCACTGGGTTACCAAATAGATGCGCGGAAATTTCTCTTTATAAAAGCACTCCAGTTATTAAAGAAGAGGTGATAGAATATCACTGTTTTGCAATCTTAAGAAATTAATAGAGGTATGCATTGATTATGAAGGTTGCTAATATCACAAAAAAACAGAGACAACCAGACATCAGGACCTTCTGATGGAAGATCGTAATATCATTTATAAATATTTTTGCACACACCTACAACCCCACACACCAAAATCAAACAAGTAGTCAACAGTCTAGCTCCAACTAATAATTTATGAGAAATAAAGAGAACAGAAAAAGGATGTTAAACTATAACAGAAGGATGCAATCAGCAAAAACATCCTGACTGTGACTTTTTTGGAATAAATAATCTAGATGTGACAACAAATAAACTGAAAGAAATAGGAAGAGAATGAACCTATAGATTACTACAAACTTAAAAAAAATATCACCCAAACACAACCTGTGAATCATAACAGGTACGTGGGCACAAATGTATACATACACATACACACACTTGACATTTAGGAGACTACTAGAAATCTGTACATTGACGGTATTATTGATTATATTACCTAAACACCGTTATTCTTTGTTGTTGAACAGTGATACGGTAATTTTGTTTTCTTTTTTCCCTTTTTTTTGTCCTTTTTTTAGGGTCACACCTGTGGCATATGGAGGTTCCCAGACTAGGGGTCTAATTGAAGCTGTAGCTGCCGGCCTACGCCACAGCCATGGCAACGTGGGATCTGAGCAGAGCAGCGTCTGCGAGCTACACCACAGTTCACGGCAATGCCGGATCCTTAACCCACTGAGTGAGGCCAGGGATTGAACCTGCAACCACATGGTTCCTAATCAGATTCGTTTCCCCTGCACCACAATGGGAACTCCAGATTCGGTAGTTTTGTTTCTCAGAGTTTTTATCTTTTACAAATACATACTGAAATATTAGTAGATAAAAAAATATGTCAGGGATTGGCTATAAACTAATACAGAATGTGTGAATGGATGGTGATGGAGATGATGTCACAAGTTGACAGGTACATGAAGGTTCATGATATTATTCTATGTTTGCATGTTTTTGAGTCTTTTACAGGAAAAAAAAGAAAAGAAAAAAAAAACATGGCAGTAAACTTTGTATAAGTCTTACAGATGAAGAATGTGCAGTCCAAAGAGTTTAAATGAATTAAGATCACACAATTAGTAAGACATTACTGGGACTACAATGTTTTCTTAACTTTAGAACAAGGTTCTCTATACACTACACATTAAAAAAAGAAAATCACAATGTTTAAGTGTTGACCTACTTAAATATTTACTAGACCAGCTTATAATTGTTGCTACTTCTGATAAGACAAAATTATTCCATAAAGAGCATTTAGAATATCTTTGATTGGCATACTGTACCAATTACTGCTCTAAGCTTTTTACATATAGTAATTCCATTCATCCTTGGAGTAACATCATGAGCTAGGTACGCTATTATTATTATTACTATATTACAGATGAAGAAATCTGAGGCACAGAGAAATTAAGCGCAAGGCAAGATAAAAAACCTTGGCACTCTGTCTTCAGAGTCCTTAAATACTATGTCATACTGCCTCACTTAAAAACTCATAATTTCTTATTTATATTTCTTTTTACAGCCACACCTTAAACTCAAAAAGGATAGATCACATAATATATATATATATATACACACTATGTAGAACAGATACAAGAGTATAGTAAGGCTTTAAGATAAAATAAAGAGGGAATTATGAAGCACTTCCATCTTTTTTGTTTGTTTATTATGGCCACACCTGCAGCATATGAAAATTCCTAGGCCAGGGACTGAAATAAAGCCACACCTGTAACAACGCAGGATCATTAACCCACTGTACAGGGCCTGGAATCAAACCCCCATCTCCACAGTGACCTAATATACTCCATCAGGATTCTTAACTCACTGTGCCACAGCAGGAACTCATCCATTCCATTATTTATATAATAGTAGGATTGGTTTTTCTTCTCCCACATCCCTGCCATACTTTTTTGTTTTTAATTTTGGTACCATAAAAAAATACTTAGTAGTACTCTAAATCCAGATAACTGAATTAGTCAATAATAAATAAACGGTATCCATTTGAAAAGTTTTTAAAAGGTATAGTATTGTACTTGACTTCTAACTATCCTCTTGATACATAAATATCCACAATATGAAGATAACCTTAGATGCTATTAAAATAAAATCAAACTTTCCACAGTTCCACCTTCACAATTTTAGATTCTGAAACCAAGCTAATAAAGGTCAGGTTGTGAGTTATTATACTTAACTGACACCTAGGCTACAGAACAGTGATGCTGAAATCAGCTGGGAGGCAATTATCTGCTAATGAGAGCAAATAATTGGTGAAGAGAAATAAGAACTGTTCAAATGTCTTTTCCACAGTTCAATTCTCCTCACAGATGAATTCAAAAAATAATGGCACATAATTTTTTCAGTGAGCCTATGGAACAAGTTAGCCTATTTTCCTTTGCTCGGAGACTGATTTTCATTATATCTGGAGAAACAAAAGTAAAATCAGAGGCCTGATATAATAAGAATAATTATTTCATGGATTCAGAAATAACACAGAAGAAAGCAAGTCCCCAAAGCCATTACTACGGCCAGTAAAAACTCTATTAACCTGTCTACTAAAAAACTAGTTATAAAAAAAATATATAGATTAGGGCTTAAAATGAAACAAAAATTAGATTTTTGTTTAAAGGTATAGTTTTGACTCAGAAATGGATTTAGAACATAAAAAACCAAAGTAAAAGAAATATATAACCAATACACATCAAGAAAACCCGTTTAACCCTACATGTATAAAAATAAGCTCATAACTTTTAATCATATTAAACTTTGACTCAAGCAAGAAATTAAAAAGCTTCAGAACAGAAATCCAAAGAAAATTAAAACATATTATCAAATTATATATGTATAATACCAATTACATACATATAATTATACATGTATATTTATATATGTATAATTATTATGTATAATTATGTATAGTTATATATGTATATATATTTCATATATATATATAATGGAAACATCCACAAAATGTGCCATACTACAAATGTAGATGATGTAACCTCAAAAAATTATTGTGAGGATTAAATAAGTTAATATGCATTAACTACCCAGCAGAGTATATGGCACATAGCAAACACTCAAAAAATAATAGTATAATTATAATTACTTGTTAATTTTAATAGCACCTTTCATTTACATAGCATTTCTTCACAATAACTTCTTAAACTATGCAAAATTCTTAACAGTTCACACTGATTATCAATATTCCAGGATGGCTGTAAACTCTAAGTAAGAACAAGGAAACACTATAGCAGTTCAACCAACCAATTAATATCTTATTCTGACTGCAGAAATAAAGGATGTGTCTTTTTTTTTTTTGTCTTTTTGCCATTTCTAGGGCCGCTCCTGCGGCATATGGAGGTTCCCAGGCTAGGGGTCTAATTGGAGCTGTAGCCACAGGCCTACACCAGAGCCACAGCAACTTGGGATCCGAGCCGCGTCTGCAACCTACACCACAGCTCACGGCAACGCCGGATCCCCAGCCCACTGAGTAAGGGCAGGGACCGAACCCGCAACCTCATGGTTCCTAGTCGGATTCGTTAACCATTGGGCCACGATGGGAACGCCCAGGATGTGTCTTAAGTAACTGTATTTACCTTAACTTCAGCTCAAAAATTAAGGTTTATATCACAAACATTCCTGTAAATTTAACTAAGCTTTCTTGAAATTATCTTGAAATGATTATTTTAGCTTGTTTCATTTGAATTTGCTATTTTCAATGTATCCTTAATCACTCCCTTTCAACTTTCAGAGGTGTACTATTAACACACCTAACAGTATAATTTGATTTTTCTTATCTCTATATATGGTTAGATGTAAAAGACTTTTCTAGTCAATACAAAATTCCTAGAATTCCTTAGGTTCGTACAATTGAAGAATAAGATTTTTTGGAGTTCCCGTCGTGGCGCAGTGGTTAACGAATCCGACTAGGAACCATGAGGTTGGGGGTTCGATCCCTGGCCTTGCTCAGTGGGTTAAGGATCTGGTGTTGCCCTGAGTTGTGGTATAGGTCGCAGACATGGCTCAGATCCCAAGTTGGTGTGGCCATGGTTGGCGGAGGCCAGCAGTTACAGCTCCAATTAGACTCCTAGCCTGGGAACCTCCATATGCCTCGGGAGCGGCCCTAGAAAAGGCAAAAAGATAAAAAAAAAAGAATAGGATTTTTTTAAAATCTGCACTGTGCATGGAGGTCCCATCACGCCTCAGCGAAAACGAATCCGATTAGTATCCGTGAGGATGCGGGTTCAATCCCTGGCCTCACTCAGTGGGTTAAGGATCCAGCATTGCCCATTGCTGTGAGCTGTGGTGTAGGTCGCAGATTCGGCTCAGATCCCACGATGCTGTGGCTATGACGTAGGCCAGCAGCTACAGCCCCAATTTGACCCCTAGCCTGGAAACCTCCAAATGTAGCAGGTGAGGCCCTAAAAAGACAAAAAAAAACACAAAAAGTCTGCATAATAATAAAAGTCTGCATCATCTTAATAGAACATACATTAAATGGATGGGATTTATTTTCCACAAAATAACTCTAAAAGACAATTAGTAAGATATGAGATGCTATCAGATCCCACTTCCTAAATATCCACCAAGAAGACTAATGGGTCTTCCAAATCTTCATCAAGGAAATGAAAGGTAACAAATACAAAAATAAATTGCAATCTATAACATAGTGATCTACAGGGCTCCAAGAAAAAGTGTCAAAATTAAGACTCAACTTGTTTTGTTCCAAGGAAAAGTATATAACTAGTTGATTTAAGTATCCAAGCCCCTTGAAAAGTATTATTTACAGAGAGAAGTGATAATTCTTAAGCTTCTACCATAATTTTGATGATGAAACATCATTCAGGGCTTTCCAAGTTCCTTTTCCTTGTTCTTTGATTACCACACAACTTCCCAAGTTCATGGATACAGGAAAGAGTGCACTGGGTTTTCAACCTGAAAATTCTGATCACCGGAAAGAGTTATCTTCTATTCCAACATAAACTGACATTCTAATGTGTACATTCTGATGTGCACATCATTCTTTTACTTTAGTTTGAATTGAGTTCCTGAAGTCTGAGCATACATGAATAAAAATATAAATTTGAACTTCTTACATTGGAAATATGATAACTAGACATTCCTTCTCATTGACAACTGCTAAAATCATCTCTCGGGTTTCATTCCCCAGCCCCTGCCCTGCCCTTTACAAAAAAAAAAAGAAAAAATTTGGTTTTATTTTGTGGTCTAATGAAATATCTAGTCAAACCAAATTTAGGCAATTTATTTAAATATCAAAATGACTAAAATTAAAGTAACAACCAAGAATTTAAACCAAAACATAAGGACGCATGTTTGCATAAGTCTCATTTACATTTACCCACAAAAGAAAAAAAACAAAACATAATAATCAAATTGGCTTTAAAACAACACTCAGAAATTATTTTTGAACTTTCATTATCCAGCAACATAATATATAAAGTAGTTTGGCACGCTAAGAATAAAGTATTTAAGAGACATCCCGTGTGTTACAGAACAGGGTAGGAACACTTGCATTTTAAAAGCATAAATTTAAGACTTTAAATAACAGACTTCTTTCATTGGGTCATTCAAAAGCAACTGTATTATTCCCTAAAACAAAAACCAAAAATTCTACCACACTACAAAGAATTCAGCCTCAAATCAGGCACTCTAACTCAACGGTGTCCGCTTAAGTTTTATTTAAAAGGAAAAAATGCTCACCAAATTCACTGTTTGCCTAAAACAAAGAAATGTCTATTATCAGCTCTAAATCTACAGGGCAGAATTCTCTTAGGACCATGATGCCAAGAACTTCAACCGCAACTGAAACTGTCTTTGCAATCTCCGTTTCCAGGAGACTGAAAGGCTGCAGAGACGCGGGAGGATCCCGCAGGGAGGTTGAAGCGCCGGAGGGAGCGGGAGGGGGAAGGGGTGAGCCCCACAGAGGAACTGCATTAGACTTTGAGAACGTATAAAGGAGACAAGGTTAGCTACAGGAAAAAAATAGATTTATCTTCAGCTCTAAGTAGGTTATGAAATAGAGAACTTATAGTTATGAGCATAAGGAAAAATGACAAAAAAAAAAACCCAAAACATTAACCCTTCACGACCAGAGCGTAAGCGAAGTAGGAATCGGGAGGGGGGCGCGCAGGGAAAGTAAGGGCCCAAAACACCAGGTTTTGAAAAAAAAGTACGTAAGCTCGGAACTTGGCCCGGATTTAGATCTCCTGTCCCGGTAAGTAGACGGCAGGAGGAAAGGATCGCACATACGGCTGTAGACTGCAACACGTCTACAACGGTAACTAGCCCTGCACAGGAAGATGTCGTCTCTCTCCCTGCTTGCTACCGTTCATTTCCTTCTATCTTACTCCATCACCAGCAGCACTCAAGCAAAACTGTGCACCGCAGAAGCACAGCAAAAAGAAAATACCTGAGTCCCAGGAATCACTCCCGCAGCGACAGGAGGAGGAGCCGTGGACGACTGGAGCCCGGGCAAGATCCTCACTTGCCTCTAGTCAAATCTCAATTCCTACGGGTGGGGCGGGGAACTTCCGCCCGGAGCGAGGAGAGCGTCACTTCCGCTTACTGCCGTCTCCTTTCCTTGCCTTCCTTGCTACAGAGACGTTCACTACGTTCACTACGTTCGCTACGTTCGCAACACTCTCACTTCCTTTTCCAGAAGACATCAGCCTAATCCGAATTTCTGACGTAGACTACATAACCCAGCATTCATCACTGCAGGTTAATTTCCGGGTTAAGACGTCCGCTCTGGGTACATCACCATGGAAGCGATCGGTTTGGTCACGTGGTGCCCCTGGTTACGCCCGGTGGCAGCTGTGGGGTCTGGCGCTCCGGCGGGGGCCATTTTGCTGAAGGCAGCCTCAGAGTCGAAGGGGGCCTGGCAGCTGGTCAAGCTGTTCCTTTTCCTCTTCTGCAGCTTGAGGCTTGGAGAGGAACAAGAAGGCTGGGCTCCATCGAGCCCTTCGGAGACGATGGTTTCCTCCAGCCTCCACTTGACGACCCTCCATGGCGGCTGCGCCCTCCGCGCTGCACCCTCTGCCTCCCCTTCCAGCCCTCGGTGCCTCTCGCCTTCAGAGCCGCAGTCGTCCTTCCGCCTCAGAGACTGATGATAGTCTACGTGGGGGCGCCATGAGAGGCGAGAAAAACTACTGCCGAGGAGCTGCCGGAGACCACGGCTCCTGCCCCCCGACACCTTCGCCTCTGGCCTCGGCCCTCTTGATGCCGGCGGAGGCAGTCTCAAGTAGTTGGTCTGGGTCTGGAGGTGGTTTGTCAGGGGGAGACGAAGAGGAGACTCGGCTTCTTCAACTCCTCCGAACCGCGCCGGACCCTTCCGAGGCCTTCCAGGCTTTGCAGGCTGCTTTGCCTCGGCGAGGCTGTCGACTTGGCTTCCCCCGACGGAAGGAAGCATTGTATCGGGCCCTGGGCCGAGTGCTGGTGGAAGGAGGTAGTGATGAGAAGCGACTCTGCTTGCAATTCCTCTTGGACATTCTTCGGGGTCAGGGGGAGGCAGGCCAGCTGGAAGAGGCCTTTAGCTTAGCACTTCTGCCTCAACTGGTTGTTTCCTTACGAGAAGAGAATCCGGCCTTGCGGAAAGATGCGCTCCAGATCCTACACATATGTCTGAAACGTAGTTCCGGACAGGTGCTGAGAACGCTGATACAGCAAGGACTGGAAAGTACCGACTCCCGGCTTAGAGCTTCCACAGCGCTAATATTCCCTATCTTGCTTACACCTGAGGATTTGTTGCTCGGCCTAGATCTTACGGAGGTGATAATATCCTTAGCACGAAAGCTTGGCAGTCAGGAAATAGAAGAAGAATCTGAGACAGCTTTCTCTGCGCTTCAACAAATTGGGGAGCGTCTTGGCCAAGAGAGGTTTCAATCCTATATCTCTCGCCTGCCTTCTGCCCTGAGGAGACACTACAATCGCCGCCTGGAGACACAGTTCGGAAGTCAGGTTCCTTATTATCTGGAACTTGAAGCTTCTGGATTGCCTGAAGATCCCCTTCCCTGTGCAGTGACTATTTCCAACAGTAACCTTAAATTTGGGATTATTCCTCAGGAGCTGCATTCAAGATTGTTAGATCAGGAAGACTATAAGAACCGGACTCAGGCCGTCGAGGAACTAAAACAGGTGATGGGACGCTTTAACCCTAGTTCCACCCCTTATTCTAGTCTTGTCGGTTTCATTAGTTTGCTATATAATTTGTTAGACGATTCTAACTTCAAAGTGGTTCATGGCACACTTCAAGTCCTGCATTTACTGGTTATTCGCCTTGGAGAGCAGGTACAACAGTTCTTGGGACCAGTTATAGCAGCTTCTGTCAAAGTGCTGGCTGACAACAAGTTGGTGATCAAACAGGAGTACATGAAAATCTTCCTCAAGCTGATGAAGGAAGTAGGTCCTCAACAGGTGCTTTGCTTACTCCTGGAACATCTCAAACACAAGCATTCTAGAGTGAGAGAGGAGGTGGTGAACATTTGCATCTGCTCCCTCCTAACTTATCCCAGTGAGGATTTTGACTTATCTAAACTGTCTTTTGATCTTGCCCCAGCTCTTGTAGATAGCAAACGCAGGGTACGCCAAGCAGCCCTTGAAGCCTTTGCTGTGTTGGCATCATCAATGGGCTCAGGTAAAACCAGCATCCTTTTCAAAGCTGTGGATACTGTTGAGCTGCAAGATAATGGAGATGGAGTGATGAATGCTGTACAGGCCAGATTGGCTAGGAAAACTCTCCCAAGATTAACAGAACAGGGGTTTGTGGAATATGCAATACTCATGCCGTCATCTGCCCAGGGTAGATCAAACCATTTGGCACATGGAGCAGATACAGACTGGCTTTTGGCTGGTAACAGAACACAGAGTGCACACTGTCACTGTGGTGACCACACCAGGGATAGCATGCAAATTTATGGATCATACAGTCCAACTATCTGTACCCGAAGGGTACTAAGTGCAGGAAAAGGAAAAAATAAATTACCATGGGAAAATGAGCAGCCTGGAGTCACAGGAGAAAACCAGACCTCCAACTCTAAGGATATAGACCAGGTATGCATTTTTTCTAATTTCCTGGAATTGAAACTATGAAAATGCTTAAAACGAAAGTATATCTGTAATGTAAGAATGAGACTCCCTGAGGGTTATTATGCTTTGTGATTTTCTATTATAATGGGACATAACACATAGGAAGCTTTAGTATGTTTCCTGCTTGATGGGTTTGATCAAATTTGAGGCACAATTTGCTGTAGACAATACTTGGATTTCAGTTTTGGCCTGTCACTTTGGCATTTTAAGCTATCTCATTCATACAACAAACAATAAATACCTAGTAGGTGCCAAGTAAAGAGCTAAAGTTTGAGAATAAAGATGAGACCGGATCCACAGAGTTTAGGGGAAAGATCAGACTGTACATGAGCAATCTCAAATTTGCTAAGAGCCAAGATAGAAATATAAAGTCTTGTGGAAATACTGAAAATAGAAAAAATGGTTCCACTAGAAAAGTAAAAAAAAGATCTTCTAAGAAGATACAACATTTGAACTGAGATTTTTTTTTCCCCGCAAAGTTTTGATGTTCTTTGTTTTTTGTTTTTGTTTTTGCTTTTTAGGGCCGCACCCGCGGCATATGGAGGTCCCCAGGCTAGGGGTCTAATTGGAGCTGTAGCTGCCAGCCTCTACCACAGCCACAGCAACGAGGGATCCGAGCCGCATCTTCAACCAACACTACTGCTCACAGCAACGCCGAATCCTTAACCCACTGAGCGAGACCAGGGATTGAATTTTCGACCTCATGGATGCTAGTCAGATTCGTTAACCACTGAGCCAGGATGGGAACTCCCTCCCCCAAAGTTTTTATTTTGAAAATTCCAAATCTGTAGGTTACTTAAAGAATAGTATGGTGAATATTAATATACTTCATCTGTATCTACCAGTTGTTGCCATGTTCCCATGGGTGCTTCACATTTGCTGAAAAGTTTGAAACTTAGTACATGTATCTTGACATTTCACTCTTAAATACTTTTGCAGTATCTCCTAAGAATGAGATTTTCACTTAAGACCATCATACACCGTTATCACACTACAGAATAATATTCAATAATATCTAATAAATAGCTTGTATTTCTATTTCTCCAGTTGTCCCCAAACTGTGTTTTATTTATTTTACTTTTATCATCCAGGGTCTAATCAAGAGTCATGTGGTTATGTATCTCTTTTTTTTATTATGGCCACACCTGAGGCATATGAATGTTTCCAGGCTGGGGATTGAACCCATGCCTTCACAGTGACAGAGCCGCTACAGTCAGATTCTTCAGCCACTGCACCAGCCACAGTGGGAACTCTAATACATCTCTTTTATCAGGGATAATAAACCCACCTGTTTGTTTATTTTTTCATGATAATGGCTTTTTTTTTTTGAAGAGTCTTAATTTATGTGATTGTTTCCTTATGATTATATTCAGGATAAACAGTTTTAGCAAAATACTACACAGCAGATATTGTGAACTTCACTTTACATCACCTCATAAGATATATGTCAGGTGTCCCCCTATTGGTGATGCTAAATAAATTTTATCACTTGGTTGAGATGGTGATAGCCATATCACTCCATTGTAAAGGTTTGTTTTCCTCTTTGTAATTAGCACATGATCTGTAGGATGATGCTTTGAGGCCCTGTGACTCCCTTAGCAACTTTTCACCCTGTTCTTACAGGATCCACTAATGATCCTTCCCTGTATCATTTGTTAGATTGGAGACCACAAAAAAAGGGTAAATTTTTGAAAATTCTGACATTTCTTCTGTATTTGTTACTTGGCATTCTTTTTTTTTCTATATGTAATAATTAAATATGTCAGTAATCCTTTTGATGCTAAAATTGTCTAAAATTTAATTTGCCCAGTGGCTTGCTCCTAAGTCCTTTCACATGATTCTAGTCTTTGAACACTTCCTTAGCATATATGATGCCCAGCCTTGCCTTGTATTTTTCTTGCTCCAGACCTGGAATCTGCCATTTTTTTCTAAAGCCCAAGAACTGCTTTTTTAGTGAACAGGAAATTGAAAATCAAAATCAGGGTATAGATGTGCTCACTGCTATTGCTTACCACCGTGGATTGGCACTTGGAATGTGTAGAACCAGGGAATACCTTTATTTATTTAACAAATTTATACTTCCAGTTCAAATCCAACACTATGGGATTCTTCCTCATCTTCCTTTAGTCCACATTTGTAACTCCCTTCTCCCACAATATAACCCTGGTTCCTAACATCACTTACTTATAGATATGCTATATCCTGCAATCCATAAAAAAAAAATTACTACAGCAATAACATGACAATTAACTACCTATTAATAAAGTTCAAGATTTCTTTGCCATTCTTTTTCTGCTTAGAATTATCCTATGGTCACATGTTCAAACTCCTTTTTTTTTTTTTGGCCTTTTTAGGGCCATACCTGCGGCTTATGGAAGTTCCCAGGCAAGGGGTTGAATCAGAGCTGTAGCTGCTGGCCCACACCACAGCCACAGCATCTCGGGATCCTAGCCACCTCTTTGACCTATACTGCAGCTTGCGGCAACGCTGGATGCTTAACCCACTGAACAGGGGCTAGGAATTGAACCCACATCCTCATGATACTAGTTGGATTCGTTACCACTGAGCCACAATGAGAACTCCTGTTTCTTTTGTTTTTTTGTTTTTGTTTTTTAAGCAGTATTTAAGGAAGATTTAATTACAAGAGCAGCATTGTGTAAATTGTGTGAGTTTTTCTTTCTCTTTTTTTTAAGAAGCTGGAGACTGGAGACTTAATCAATTAGACTTACATCTGTTAGACTACTTTAGGTATACCTTGTTGAATTTCATGAGAATTAGCACAGTATCAGGATAAAACCGGAGATAGTGATAGATGTAAAAGATATTTCAGAGGATTTAGTGGCTAAGTGTTGAAGGAGAAGGCGATAAAGAGTGGTAACTCAAATTTGAATGAGATGACAAAATGCATGATAATCTGTGAATACAAAGGGAAGGGGAAAAAAGGGAAGTTAATTTGCTGGAAAATGAATTTTAGGTAGAAGACAATAGAACACTCTGCTGAGTTTGTTGAAGACCACTATTCAAGAGACAAAGAAAGAAGCTGAGGTGTAGATCTTGGAAGTCACATATTGAGATGTAATTGTTAAAACTCTGAGAGTGGAGGGGCTCTCCAATGAAAGGCATTTAGAGAAAGAGCAGAGTGCTTAAGACTCAGTCTTAGCATACAGCCCCATTTAGGGAGTAGCAGTAGGAGATAGAGCCAAAGAAGGCAAAGAGAAAGAGTGCCTAAGAGTTGGAAGAAAGCCAAGAACAAACAAAAGTTTTAGAAGTGAAGAGAGTTTTAGGAAGTACATCAGTACTGTTAAATGCAGAAGAGATTGAGGAGAATGAAAACTGAAAAAGCATGATTTGTTCTTACATATTCAACCTGCTACTTGTAAAATAATTTTGATGGTACTTTTCATTTTATCTTTCCTAATTTCTTTTTAATAATCCTGATTGTAAAAAATAGTTACATGTGCTTACTATAGAAAATTTGGAAAAGGCACAAAGAAATTTAAATTTTTTAGCAGTCTCACTACTGAGGCCTTCAGTGAATATTTTGTTGCCTGTTCTTCAAGTATCATTTCAGTTTTTGTATGAAGAATCACGAGTATGATTCTTTTTTCCATAATGAAAGTCTCCCACTAACATAGTGCTGTATCTACAATCAGTATCAGCAGATATCTGTTAAGTGAGAATATAGAAACTAAGAGTTTGATGGTGAAAGAAAAGACCAAGCAAGACAGCAGAATATAGTGGGATGAGTTAGTGCTGAGTTTTATTTTTAAATAGGAAACACTTGATTTGAAAGAGGCAGAGAAAGGAGCCACCAGTGAATTAAATAGGCCTAGTCTGTGTCTGGTACTGTGATAGATCTTAGATTTGCAAGAAATATATGATTCAATTCCTGTAATCATATTTAAGAGTCAAATTTGAGAGGAAAGCAAGGAATTAATGTCTCTAAGTAAAGACTGAATCAAGAACACAGGTATATAGAGAGTTTAGCTTTAGAACAGAGGCAGATATCTTTTTCTCTGGATCTGAAGGAAAAGTACAAGGAAGAAGACTTCGGATTCAGAAAAATTTTGAGAGAGGACTTTTTTTTTTAAGTCAAAATAAAGGAAGATATGAGCTCTGGAATAGTGCTTATCAAATTTTAATATGCATATGAATTACCTCAGGATCTTATTAAAATGGAAATTCTGCTTCAGTTTGTCTGGAAGGAAGTCTGAGACTACATGTCTAATAAACTCCTGGGTATTGCTGATGCTGCTGATTTGTGAACCATATTTTGAAGGCAAGCTCTAATACTAGGCTTCTATATATTTTGGTAAACTAAGAGGCAAGCTGAGAATGGAAAATAGAGAATCAGAAATTTGAAGAATGTGAGAAAGACTTAGAATACTTTATGTGGCACATTTAAAGGTAATAGAAAACCTCAAATTATTAAGCTGCACTAATGTATTTGGTGTGAACTTAATCCTCAAATTGAAATTTTCCTTGAATATTGCATTGCTTCCAATAAGTAGTCTTTAATTTTCTCTTAAAAATATGATTGGAATATCTGAATGTGTAAAACCCTTAGTTTTGAAGCGTGTAAATCTGAAAGTATATCTAAATTAGTATAGATATTGGATTGTTTCCAATAAATGGTCCTTAAATTTCTTTTTAAAATATTATTGAGATGTCTGAAGTATTTGAAAAACTTTTGTTTTTAATGCCTGTCAAAATCATGGGTAACCCAAAACGTTATCTCTTCTCAGTGTAAATGAACTATTATAAATGTAAAAATAAGCTTAAAATATCTTAAAAATAAACCTTAAAAAGCATTTTAGAGAGTTCCCACTGTCGCACAGCAGAAACGAATCCGACCAGCATCCATGAGGACGTGGGTTCAATCCCTGGCCTCGCTCAGTGGGTTAAGGATCTGGTGTTGCCATGAGCTCTGGTATAGGTTGCAGACGTGACTCAGATCTGATGTTTCTGTGGCTGCGGTGGAGGCTGGCAGCTGTAGTAGCTCTGATTTGACCCCTAGCCTGGGAACTGCCATATGCCGTAAGTGCAGCCTTAGAAAGCAAGACAGTATATATTATTGTATTGATTTTACCATCTAAAAAAAGCTACAGCAATTCCCTTGATAAACAAAACATATCCATTTTTATATACATATTTTTATTTCCCTGTTACTTTTTTACCTAGGACAGTGTCAGCTACGTTATATTACATACAACCTCACCCACAGACACCAACTTTTGTTTCCTCAAAAAGAAAAAATTGAAAGTTAAGTAACAAAGAACTATCTTTCATTCTCTCCCATAAGTGCATATATCTTTTTTATGATTTAAGTGATTAAAAATAAACATGCATTTATCATCACCCAAGGGCAGCCCTTAAGCTATTAATTTGATGGTTACTCTATAATGTATAACAGACGAGGGTATATTAAAAATGTATTTCGTGATAGTTATTTGCTTTTTTTTTTTTTTTGGCTGCACCTGTGGCATATGGAAGTTCACGGGCCAGGTATTGAATCCGAGCCACAGCTATGGCAACATGGGATCCTTTACCTACTGCACCAGGCAAGGACTGAATCCACACCCCAGCAGCGACCTGAGCCAAGGTTGAATCCTTAACCTGCTGCACTACAGCGGAACTCTGGTGATTTGCCTTTTTATTTCAATTAGAAATTAGGTTCTGGGAGTCTCCGTCATGATTCAGTGGAAATGAATCCAAGTAGTATCCATGAGGATGCGGGTTTGATCCCTGGCCTCGTTCCGTGGGTTAAGGATCCTTTATTGCTGTGGCTGTGGCATAGGCTGGCAGCTGTAGTCCGATTCAACCCCTAGCTAGGGAACTTCCATATGCTGCAAGTATGGCCCTAAAAAGCAAAATAGAAATTAGGTTCTAAAGATTTTTGATTAACTCAATTTTATATTAGTCTCAAATCTTAAAAGTTAACTAAGAGACTAGAAATTAAAACATTAGCTAATATATTAAGCATTGTAAAATTTGTGGCATCATAAGAGTTGTTCCCTTTTAGGAGTTCCCGTCGTGGCTCAGTAGTTAACAAATCCAACTAAGAACCATGAGGTTGTAGGTTTGATCCCTGGCCTTGCTTAATGGGTTAAGGATCCTGCATTGCTGTGAGCTGTGGTATAGGTCGCAGACGTGGCGCAGATCCTGCGTTGCTGTGGCTATGGCGTAGGTCAGTGGCTACAGCTCTGATTAGACCCCTAGCCTGGGAACCTCCATGTGTCAACGGGTGCGCCCTAGAAAAAGACAAAAAAATTAAAAAAAAAAAAGAATAACAAGAGTACATACATATGGAGGAAAAGACCCTGAAAGAAGAATTGTTCCCTTTTAATAAAGATATCTATTATAAAATTTAATTGAATACATGATTTAACAATTTTCTGTTTGAAAAAGAGTGATGTTAATGTATCCAACCAATGAAACCAGTAAAAGAACTTTAAGAAATTTAAGTCAATTAGGCATTTCCTGGGAAGATAATTCAAGTTTACACAGTTATATCATACTTGTATTAATTTTACATGGTAACAAAATCTGGGAGAAGACAGCTGTTTTCTGATTTGTCCAAAAAGACATCTTAAATAGAATTTTTATGTGAACTTTTCCCATGCAAGTGTGTATCACATATTAAACCTTTTAAGAACAATTATTTTTCCTTGTTCTTTAACCAGTGATCAAGGATATTAATTAAACTTACAGTTAGTCTGTTTTCCCTTGAATGTATAGCTTTTGGCAAGGCTATTTTTTTCCCTCAAGAGAAAGTACATTTAAGTCATAAGAAGTAAAAGAAATATTAGATCCTTATTTTGAGTTTTACTTAGTTTAATGTGATAATTATAGCACCTAACCTGGGTAATAATGATGATTTTTATAAGCCAATTGTAAGTTTGTTCCAGTTGCTTTTATCCTGATTGTCTGTAGAGAGAAAAGATACACCAATGTGTTTGCTCAGAAAGCATTTCATTTTCATAAAATGGAAAATTATTACCCTCTGCATAATCTAGAGGATCTAATCATGAAAGCAGTAGAATTTATGGTAGAAGCAGGTGGCAGTTTATTAAGAATATTGAACAGCTTAAGAAACAAAAACATAACTAAGCACCATTAAGTTCATCAAGGAAGTATCATTGTTGACTATGTTGGTTTTAAAAATATTTCCACAAGTTCTTTGAGATTCTTCTTCTGAAGAGTTGGCACCAAATTCCCCTCTCCTTGAATATGTCTGGACTTATGTCTAACAAATAAAGTAGAACTAATGGTGTATGACTTCAGAAACTAGGTCATAGAAAGGCACTGTAGCTTCCATCATGGTTGCTCTTTTTCTGTAATTACTTGATCTGGAGGAACTCAGCTGCCCTGTGCTGAGCAGCCCACTGGAGACGCCCAAAAAACAAGAGACCTGAGGCCTCCAAAGGTAGCCACCTAAGTGAACCTCAGTGATCATCCAGTCTCAGTCAAGCCTTTAGTTCACAGCAGCCTAGCCAACATCTTGACTGCAGCCTCAGAGAGATCTAAAACCATCCAGTTAAGTTGCTTCCAAATTCTTGATCCACAGAAAGAGAAGAAATGTTTATTGTTTTAAGCTATTATATTTTGGATTAACTCATTACACAACAATAGATAACTGTTAGATTGAGAGTTACCATTCCCAGAAATTCAGCAAGACATTTTTTTTCTGTATCCATATCTTGTACAAAAATTCTTTTTGAAAGCAACTCAGAAGTTCCATTATAGGAGATTGGCATAACTGGTCGGTGGAATAATATGCCTTTAAAAATAGTTTATATCCTTAGATATAAGAATTCCATTTTTAGTATTTCTGTAGGACTATATATTTCTCTATACATATTTTATATTTCTGTAGAACATGTATTACATAAGGATATGTGCCTAACAATGTTTACTACAAGATTGCAACAGTAAGTTGTGACAAGGAAAATGTCCATCAGTTGGGAACTGTGGGCCCAACCATAATGTAGAGTACTGCGTAACCATTAAAAAGAACAAGCAGATATGTATGGATTAACATGGAAGGATGTCTACAATATACAAAGTACTATGTGCCAGAGTATTATATGATCTATTTTTGTTTTTTAAATTACTTATTGAAAAATTATGTCTCTTGAGAAAGACCTGTTAACAGAGTTTATCAATAGGATTCTAGTGAAAGGGGGACCAGAGAATTTTACTTTATATCTTATTTACTTCTATATTGTTTACATTTTTAAAAATAAGCAGATACTACTTTTATAGTGAAAGTTTACAGGACTTATTAGAGGTTTTAACAACATAGGAAGTAAAATAAATTGTTTATATTTCATTATAACATTAAGAGCAAAAGTGGGATATAAAACTATACATGGTATCACAATTATGTTTTTTTAAAGTTAGCATAGAAAATGATTTGAAAAAACATACAAAAAGATGTTTCAGAATGTGACTTTGGAGGTAATTGGAATAAACTTTTTATTTTTATTTTTTGCTTTTTAGGGCCGCACCCACGGTATATGGAGGGCCCCAGGCTAGGGGTCCAATCAGAACTACAGCTGCCGGCATATGCCACAGCCACAACAGCAATCATATCTGATCCTCTTCTTCGACCTACAATGCCAGATCCTTAACTTGCTGAGCAAGGCCAGGGATCGAACCCGCAACCTCATGGTTCCTAGTCGGTTTCGTTTCTGCTGCACCATGATGGGAATTCCGAAATAAACTTTTTAAATGGCCTCCATTAAAGGGCAAGGTTGGAGTCCAGGCAAAATCAGAAAGAACTGGTAGCAGAAGAAAAAGTGGAGGCTAAAGGTCAAGATAAATTTGGTGGAGTTCAATAAAGGCAGAAGTGTAGGTAGTTTCTGAGAGAATTAGCTATTAAAAGTTTTTTCCTGATAATTTGCTACTAACTATACCCAAATAGAATTAAAACCATTTTTGTAATATTCTTAGCACTCCTTGCCTAAAGCTGAACTAAGGTGTGTTAGGTTAAAGAAATGTTTTTATGAAAAAATATATAAGGAATCAGGTGCAAACGTTAAGAGATAATAAACAACAAGATTAAAATAGTAAGATTGTGTGAATTTCAAATCATTGTTAATATTAAATGGGAAACTTACCTTTTTAACAGTTTCATTTACTATAAGGAGTTAAGTAAATTAAATGTTTAGATATTAATTTGAAAGACCAAAACTCAATGCATCTTCCTAAGAGTCATAAAGTGCTCTAAACAGACTGCTTTTTATTTTATAAATTTAGCTTACAACTCTTTCAAAACATATCTATTTTCTTTTATGTGAACTCATTTCCCTTTCCCTCTATTTATTGTTTAGTCCCATCAGTGCTTATCCTGATGAAAATCATTTGACAACTTCTAAGAAAGACCATAAAGGGCCCCTCATGTTCATAATTGGTGTGTCCTATAGTCTGCTTTCAAATATTTGCAGATTTTTCTACACCAAAATGTAACTCCTGACTGACTTCTCCTAGATTCTTGAAAATGCCACACTCACACCCACATTCTTCACTGCTCCCACCTCCCGCATTATCCCCACTCCCACCACCACTACCAGTAGTTGTTAGTATGTACTGGCATATATACTAATTTTTCTGTTCTCTAAGCAAAATATAATTATACAGTAAATAAAAAAATGTATGCCATACTGGAGAATTATTTCTGAGTTACAATTTTAAATGGGTTAGTATGTCTACTTTTAATATCCTTAATCAAATGTTGATTGTAATTGGTTTCATTTTTATTCCATTGTGTCATTTTCAAATGGACTGCTGTGTAGTTAGTCATAGAAATTGTAATGCTAAATTTTGAGCAAGTAAAGTTGGGCCTGTTTTTGCTGAGACATACTTTATTTCTCTTTGGTATTTGGGGGTTTAATTTTTGAAGGAGTTAACAGGTTTTTTCTCAAAATTTGATGAGGAATAACAAGTTATTTGAAATATATTTGGTAGTTCCTAGTTGAAGTCTCGGAATAGTCAAGTAGCTAAGAAGTTTTCAAATAGAAGTGTCTTTGATTTTATTGTATTTCAGTGCTGTTTGATACTTGGAAAAGTTTGTAAAGACGCCTATCTCAGAAGACTTATAGTTCATCACATCTAAGATTTGATTGTGTCTATAAGCTCCAAATAAATTTATAGATTGTATGTATAATTTCTTTTTTCTTTTTTTTTTTTTTTTGTCTTTTTGCTATTTCTTTGGGCTGCTCCCGCAGCATATGGAGGTTCCCAGGCTAGGGGTCGAATCGGAGCTGTAGCCACTGGCCTACGCCAGAGCCACAGCAACGCGGGATCTGAGCCACATCTGCAACCTACACCACAGCTCACGGCAACGCCGGATCATTAACCCACTGAGCAAGGGCAGGGACCGAACCCGCAACCTCATGGTTCCTAGTGGGATTCGTTAACCCCTGTGCCACGACGGGAACTCCATATGTATAATTTCTCATCTGTTCAGTCATTTTTAAAATGTTCTATAGCCATGATCAATGTGAAATGATCCAGAAAAACTGAGGCTGGCATTGGTGAAGAATTCGGAACATTTTAATCATGCTTTCATTTAGTTCTTTAACTATAATTATGTAGAACTTCAAAGTTCTATCCTGGCACTTTTGTATCTTAAAAGATCAAAGGAAGTAGGTGGGAAAGGAATTGAAAACTATAAAGTAAGGGACATTTATAAATGTACTTGGAGAGTTCCTGTTGTGGCTCAGTGATTAACAAACCCGACTAGGCCAGCAACTGTAGCTCTGATTTGACCTCCTAGCCTGGGAACTTCCATATGCTTCGGGTTCAACCCTAAAAAGACAAAAGCCAAAAAAAAAAAAAAAGTATTATGTACTTGGTTTTAACTGAAAGACCTATCATACAAAAATGTCACAAGGGAACCATGACATAGGTTACATTTTCCACTTGAGGTACAGATTATGGATGGTAAATTTGGCTCAGTAAGAATAGTAGAATGGCTGTTTGCTAGTTCAGTGACCTTCAGTTGGTATTTATTGTCCAATACTCAGATAAAGATGGTATAGTGTGACAGGCTGTGCTACTGAGTCAAAAATGTTCTTTTCTCTGTTCAAGTTGTCATTTTATTCTTTTTGTTATTTGCATTCTTTCCTTCTGGGCTGCCAGATGTGTACTCTAGGAAGGTAAGGTATAGAAAAGGTTTGGAGTGAGGTATAAGAAAGAGGAACAAAACAAGAATTTTTTATCATAGCTTGAGAAAATAATGCTAATGTGTTATACTATACATGGATGTTTATTTGTATCATTGTGCACTGGGTAAATTTAATTTTTTTGTTTTAATCTGAATTTCATAATTGGATCTAAATTATTCTGTCATATTTATTACTAGTTGACCTAACACACATTTGCTAATTTACTATTCTGTTCTTACAGTTTTCAGCATGTGATTTCATTCCATCTCCAAAATTAAAGCCCTCTCAAGGAATGCCAGTCAGTGATGATGTATGTTTTAGCAGAAAAAGAGTGTCTAGAAACTTATTTCAGAATAGTCGGGAATTTAACCCAGATTCTCTTCCTATATGTGCTGCTGGTAAGTAATTGCAGATAATGGACATGTAGAATTAAATTTTAAAGATTTCTCTAAACTTCATAGTTCATTCAAGAGCTCATAGAACTTATAATCTAGTAGACAATTCAGATTCAATAAATATTTGGTAAAGATCTGATAAGAATGGACACTTTGACATAATTGTCTTATAAGACTCTTGGTTTCCCACTGAAATCCTTTAAATACTATTGTAAGGCAATATTTGCATAATCAACAACTTATATTTACTGAGTATATCTAAGTACTGGGGATATAGTGGTCAACAAAAGAAGGAAAACTTTCTGCCTAGTAGATCTTACATTCTAATTGGGCCAAAGCAAACATTAATTAAATGCAAAACAGAATAGGTTAGATGGTGATAAATACTATAGAAGAAAAAATAAGGAGGAAGGGCTGTTTTAAATAATGTGTTAAAAAAAGGCCATTTTCAGAAGAGAATATTTGAAGCAAACCACATAGATATCAGTAGATATCTAGAGAGAACGGCAGATAATTCCAAGAAGAGGGAAACAGTGCAGAGTATAGGACATGTTTGAGAAGGGTCAAATAAGCTAATAAGTCTGGAATAGAATGAGTAAGGGGAATAGAAGTAAAAAATGAAGAGAGATAATAAAGGTTCTTATTTTAAGGCCTAATGGGCTGTTTAATGAACATTGGTTTTACTCTGAGTGAGGAACATTTTGAGGAAAGAAGTAACCTCAGTTGCCTTATGTTCTCCTTATGTTATGTTTAAAATAGGGTAAAGGAGGCAAGGGAGGAAACAGGGAGTCTATCATAGCAATCCAGGCTAGAGTTGAAGTAGGCTTTGACCAGTGTAGTAGTGAATGTTGTGAAAAATGATTGAATTCTGAGTATATATTAAAGATACAGTTGATATAATTTGCTGATAGATTATGAAAGAGAAGTCAGGAATGCTCTAAGGTGTTTTGGCACAAGATGTTTAATTGCACAAGTATTGAAGAAAGTAAATATCATGTATTTCAGATACATGACATGGTCAGTGTCACGGGCCGTATCAGATAGAAAAGACAATAAAGAGGAGATAGTACTTGAATGGCATCTTTGGGGATATATGTGATATACATGATCTTGATGTAGGAGGGTGGAGGTATCAGGAGAGCAAAGGCTTTCCAATGAGCTTGAGATGTTCTGGGAGCTGTGTTAAAGGCAAGATTGATTTTATTTATTTTTTTTAGGTTTTAATTTTTTTCTGTTATAGTTTATTTAAATTGTTCTGTCAGTTTCTGCTGTACAACAAAGTGACCTAGCCATACATATGTATACATACATATATATGCACATATATATATGTATGTATATATACACACACATTCTTTTTCTTACATTATCCTCTGTCATGTTCCATCATAAGTGACTAGATACAGTGCCCTGTGCAGGATCTTATTCCTTATCCACTTCAAATGCAATAGTTTGCATTTACTAACCTCAAACTCCCAGTCCATCCCACTCCCGCCCCTCCCCCTCTGCAACCATAAGTGTATTCTCCAAGTACATGAGTTTGTTTCTTTTCTATAGAAAGTTTCAGTTGTAAGACTTAGCACCCAAGATCTTTTTTTTCCCCCAGGGCCACACCCATGTCATATGGAAGTTCCCAGGCTAGGAATCAAATCTGCCAGCCTACACTACAGCCACAGCAATGCCAGATCCTTAAGCCACTGAGTGAGGCCAAGGAGTGAACCCACATCTCATGGCTACTAGTCAGGTTCACATCCTTACGGCAACTAGTCAGGTTCGTAACCCGCTGAAACATAATGGGAACTCCTAGCACCCAAGTAATTAGAACAATGGTAATGTGTTGACAAAATGAAATCAGTTAGGAAGAGAAAATGGAGTATAAGATAAAGATTGAGCTTGTGTTTTATTTAAGATCCAAACGATATCAGTTATTGAAATTTTTTGTCTATGAGTTCAGACACAATATTTGGAAAACATTGTTACCAAGGGGAATTTATAGACCTTTATGCAGTGAAATTCCATAATATTTTCATACAGAAATGAAGTCTTATAATTAGTTTAATGTTTGTTTACTAGAAAAAGAAATACAAGAATATCTTCAGTTATGCCCGTATCATTAGTTTGGATTTTTTAAGGCTGGTGGTTTCTGTACCATCTGAAGTTCTTACTTGATTGTACAGATTTTAAATAGTTAGAGAATAAGACAACATATAACTGAATGCTAGATTGGATGATATGAATTATAAGTACTATACTGATTCAAGAAAGGAAAGATCATAGGTATTGAAATGGTTTACAAAAACCTCTGGAAAGAGGTTGGACTTGAGCTGGATGAAGGGTCGGGGTCGTGTTTGGTAGTGAGGCAACAGATAGGAAGGCAGTATAACCAATGCATGGAGAAAAGAATTAACTTGGAAGATGTCCAGTACAGGAGGGATAAAAGGGCTTGAAATTACAGGGAGAGAATTTTAAAAATAAGAATTTTATAACTGTGCAGAAAGGATTTTATAGATGAATAAGCTAAACACTAGAGCGGTTATTATCACCTTCTTTTCTTCAGACTTATTCCTGTGCCCAGTAGTAATGTTAACCAGCCATAGGAGGGGGAAACGAATCTGGAAGTATGCCTGGATAAACTTGAGAACTATGTGAATGCTATGTTACATGTTTGAAAACAAAGTAGCAGAGTCCTACACTAGACCTCTTTGGATAGAATATATATTTGCTACAAATACTGGGAAGAAGGAAAAGCCAAGTCTGGAGAACTCTTTCATGGTGAAAGAAGGGAATATGTAGGAAGAAACTTCCTTTGTATATATTTTTCTTTTCTCTATGATTTACCAGTCTACTTCTGTCTCTTAACCCCTGCTACTAATCACTCTGCTAATAGCAAAAGCTTTATCCCTTTCTTGCCTGTTTGGCTCATTGTTCATATACTCCTGTATTTATTCCTACACAGATAATACCAACATTTGTGAAATTAGATGTATTCATGAAATAAAGGTAACTTTTGATTTTATGTTTTTTCCTTCTTCTTTCCAAAGGCACTACTGGGACTCATCAGACAGATCTTTCTGGGAAATGTGGACAACTTGGATTTTCACAGATATGTGGGAAAACTGGCAGCATGGATTCTGACCTACAGTACCTAGGAACAACTAATAGTCATCAAGACAAAGGTTTAAATTCCAACTTCATTTAGATAAAAATGATAATCTACCTTATATGTTGTTTTGTATAATCATACTCACTAGAAAAAGAAAAGGATATTTTTAATAATAATTTTAATCATATTTTTATAACTGTTATCCTAAAATGTTAAATTTAGTAATCCTAATATAAATATGACTGATTAAAATTTAGAGAGTTTAGGAACTCATGGTAGAGATGAGCATTTTGATACCAAGTAATTGAAAATAAAATTATTCATTAAAGGATATTGTGTTAGCAGAAGATTGTAATTTTCCATAACAGTTTTAAATTTTAGTTATTTAGAATTTATTATGTCTCCTGTTTTGAACCATAACTTCCTGACTAGCTATTATTTCAGATATCTTACTATTTATAAGATATAGAACAAAAGCAAGGGTTTGAGGTTGGATGTTAGTTATAGGAATTTTGTATTTTAAGCGTTTCTTAAATTTCTGTGCTAATTGATAGCTATCTCAATTACTGTTTAGCGATAGGATCAAATCCAGTATTTCTAGAGAATTTTTTGGCCATGCCTATGGCACCCAGAAGTTTCTGGGCCAGGGATTGAACCCATGCCATAACAGCGACCCAAGCCACAGCAGTGACAACACGACCCTTAACCTGCCAGGCCACCAGGGAACTGCAAGATATTTTGGTGTTTTTCTGTATATTCTTTGCTAAAATTGTTTTGAGTGATAGGAATATACTTCTGTCTTTGTTGATGAAAAGGTAATGTTCATTTGAAATTAGTAAAGAAGATTTAGGTAATATAGTGCTTACACTTTAGTGACTCTTTCTTCCAAAGGGCCACATGACTCTACAAAGGTTTTTTGTTTTTTGTTTTTTAATGATTTTTATTTTTTTTCCATTATAGCAGGTTTACAGTGTTCTGTCAGTTTTCTACTGTACAGCAAGATGACCCAGTCACACACGCATACACATACTCCTTTCTCTCACATTATCATGCTCCATCATAAGTGACTAGATATAGTTCCCAATGCTATACAGTAGGATCTCATTGCTTGTCCACTCCAAAGGCAATAGTTTGCATCTATTAACCCCAATTTCCCAATCCATCCCACTCCTTTATAGTAGTTTTGATTTGCATTTCTCTAATAATTAGTGATGTTTAGCATTTTTTTGTGTGTTTTTTGGCCATCCGTATATCTTTTTTAGAAAATGTCTATTCAGGTCTTGTGCCCATTTATCAATTGGGTTGTTGGTTTTTTTGCTGTTGAGTTGTATCAGTTGTTTGTATATTTTAGAGATTAGGCCCTTGTCAGTTGCATCATTTGAAACTGTTTTCTCCCATTCTGTAAGTTGTCTTTTTGGATTTTGTTTTACGGTTTCCTTTGCTATGCAAAAGCTTTCAGTTCGATTAGGTTCCATTGGTTTATTTTTACTTTTATTTCTGTTGCCCTGGGAAACAGACCTGAAAAAACATTTGTAAGGTTGATGTCAGAGAATGTTTTGCCTGTGTTCTCTTCTAGGAGTTTGATGGTTTCTTGACTTATGTTTAAGTCTTTAAGCCATTTTGAGTTTATTTTTGTGCAGGGTGTGAGAGTGTGTTCCTGTTTCATTGATTTAGTTGCAGCTGTCCAGTTTTCCCAGTACCGCTTGCTGAAAAGACTGATTTTTTCCCATTTTATATTCTTGCCTCCTTTGTTGAAGATTAGTTGACCATAGGTGTCTGGGCTTATTTCTGGGGTCTTTATTCTGTTCCATTGATTGGTTTGTCTGTTTTGGAACCAGTACCAAATTAGTCTTGATTACTGTGGCTTTATAAGATTGCCTAAAGTCTCGTAGAGTTATGCCTCCTGCTTGGTTTTTGTTCCTCAGGATTACTTGGGAAATGTGGTTCCATATAAATTTTTGAATTGTTTATTGTAGTTCTGTGAAAAATGTCATGGGTAATTTGATAGGATTGCATTGAACCTGTAGATTGCTTTGGGTAGTATGGCCATTTTTACAATATTAATTTTTCCATCCAAGGAGCATGGAATATCTTTCCATTTCTTTGAATCCTCTTTAATTTCCTTGATTAATGTTTTATAGTTCTCAGCATGTAAGTTTTTCACCTCCTTGATCAGGTTTATTCCCAGGTATTTGATTTTTTGGGGTGCAATTTTATTTTATTTTATTTTATTTTTTATTTTTTTATTATTTATTTATTTTATTACTCAAGTGAATTTATCACATCTGTAGTTGTATAATTTCACAGGATTTCCATCCCAAAACCCAAGCACATCTCCCCACCCCCCAAACTGTCTCCTCTGGAGACCATAAGTTTTTCAATGTCTGTGAGTCAGCATCTGTTCTGCAAAGAGCTTAAGTCTGTCCTTTTTTCAGATTCCACATGTCAGTGAAAGCATTTGATGTTGGTGTCTCATTGTATGGCTGACTTCACTTAGCATGATAATTTCTAGGTCCATCCATGTTGCTAAAAAAACTGGTATTTCGTTCCTTTTAATGGCTGAGTAATATTCCATTGTGTATATGTACCACATCTTCTTGATCCACTCCTCTGTCGATGGACATTTAGGTTGCTTCCATGTCTTGGCTATTGCAAATAGTGGTGCAATGAACATTGGAGTACCGGGGTCTTTGCGAGTCATGGATTTCTCTGGATAGATGCCCAGGAGTGGGATTGCGGGATCAAATGGTAGTTCTATTTTTAGTTTTCTGAGGAATCTCCATCCTGTTTTCCACAGTGGTTGCCCCAATTTACAATCCCACCAATAGTGTACTAGTGTTCCTTTTTCTCCCCACCCTCTCCAGCACTTATTGTTTGTAGACTTTTTGGTGATGGCCATTCTGACTGGTGTAAGGTGGTAGTACCTCATAGTGGTTTTGATTTGCATTTCTCCAAGAATGAGTGATGTTGAACATCTTTTCATGTGTTTTTTGGCCATCCTTATGTCTTCTTTGGAGAATTGTCTGTTTAGATCTTCTGTCCATTTTTTGATGGGGTTGTTTGTTTTTTTGGTATGGAGCTGCAGAAGGTGTTTATAAATTTTGGAGATGAATCCCTTGTCAGTTGATTCACTTGCAAAGATTTTCTCCCATTCTGTGGGTTGTCTTTTTGTGTTTAGGGTTTCCTTTGCTGTGCAGAAACTTTTAATTTGATTAGGTCCCATTTGTTTATTTTTGTTTTTATTGTCAATACTCTAATAAGAGGTGGATCTGAGAAGATGTTGCTGTCGTTTATGTCGGAGAGTGTTTGGCCTATGTTTTCCTCTAGGAGTTTTATAGTGTCTGGTCTTATATCTAGGTCTTTAATCCATTTTGAGTTTATATTTGTGTATGGTGTTAGGGAGTGTTCTCATTTCATTCTTTTCCATGTGGCTGTCTAGTTTTCCCAGCATGGGGTGCAATTTTAAAAGATATTGTATTTTTCCATTCCTTTTCTAGTATTTCACTGTTAGTATACAAAAATGCAGCTGATTTCTGAATGTTAATCTTGTATCCTGCTACATTGCTGAATTTGTTGATCAGTTCAAGTAGTTTTGGTGTTGAGTCTTTAGGGTTTTCTATGTATAGTATCATATGTCGTCTGCATGCAGTGACAGTTTTACCTCTTCTCCTCCTGTTTGGGTGCCTTTTATTTCTTTCGTTTGTCTGATTGCTGTAGCTAGGACTTCCAGTACTATGTTAAATAACAGTGGTGAGAGTGGGCATCCTTGTCTTGTTCCAGATTTTAACAGGAAGACTTTCAGCTTTTCTCCATTGAGCGTTATAATTGCTGTGGATTTGTCATAAATGGCTTTTTAGATGGTAAGGTATGTTCCCTCTATACCCACTTTGATAAGAGTTTTTATCATGTGTGGATGTTGGACTTTCTCAAATGCTTTTTCTACATCTACATATGGTTTTTGACTTTTCTTTGGTTAATGTGGTGTATGACGTTGATTAATTTGCATTATATTGAACCATTCTTGAGTACCTGAGATGAATCCCATTGGTCATGGTGTATGATCTTTTTTATATGTTGTTGGATTCAGTTGGCTAAAATTTTGTTGAGAATATTTGTATCTATATTCATCAATGATATTGGCCTATAGTTTTCTTTTTTGGTAGTGTCTTTGGTTTTGGTATTAGGATGATGGTGGAGTCACAGAATATCTTTGGGAGTGTTCCTTCTTCAGCCTTTTGGAGAAGTTTAAGGAGGATGAGAATAAGTCCCTCTACAAAGGTTGTGTGTGGGTGTGGGTGTGCGTGTGGTGTTATTCCCAGTAAAAGGTTTTGATCAAAATCTCAACAAGATCTTTTCTGTAACCTAACAGGCTAATCCTGAAATTCATATGAAAGAATGAAGGGCCAAGAAAGGCCCGGATCATTCTAAAGAAGATCAAAATTGGAGTTCCCGTTGTGGTGCAGAGGAAACAAATCTGATTAGTATTCATGAGGCTCCAGGTTCGATCCCTGGCCTTGCTCAATGGATTGGGGATCTGGTATTGCTGTGAGCTGTGGTGTAGGTCACAGATGTGGCTCGGATCCTGTGTGGCTATGGCCCTGGTATAGGCTCAGATTCAGCCCCTAGCCTGGGAACTTCATATGCCCCAGGTGTTGCCCCCCCAAAAAATAAATAAAAATAAAAAATAAAAAGATCAAAATGAAAGGAGACAACATGATGACTATAGTCAACACTGCTGTGTGACATATAGGAAAGCATTAAAAACATAAATCCTGAGTTCTTATCACAAAGAGGAAAATTTTTTTCTTTTTTTCTTTTCTTTTTTATTCTATTTGAGAAGATGGATGTTAGCTAAACTTATTTTGGTAATCATTTCACAATATATGTAAATCAAACCATCATGCATTATTCCTTAAACTAGTATAATATGTCAACTGTATCTCTCTCTTTTTTTTAATGGCTCTAACTGTGGCATATGGATGTTCCAGGGCTAGTGGTCAAATTGGAGCTGTAGCTGCAGGCCTATGCCATAGCCACAGCCACAGCCATAGCAACACTGTATCCGAGCCACATCTACAACCTACATCTACAACCTACGCCATGGCTCCGTAGCAACACCAGATCCTTAACCTGCTGACCAAGGTGAGAGATCAAACCCACATCCTCACAGACCCTATGTCAGATTCTTAACCCACTGAGCTACAGTGGGAACTTCCTCAACTATCTCTCAATAAAACTGGAAAAAAAAAATGGAAGGAGTCCTATCCTCAGCATGGTGATAAATAAAGCATTGTGGTACTAGTGTAGGAACAGACATATAGACTAGTGGAACCAATAAGAAGCACCTAAGAATAGACCCAGATATACATATGGGTGGTTTATAGATGAAAGGGAAAGAATGAATGGTTCAAAAAGTGACATTAGGGAAGTTCCCATCCTGGCACAGTGGAAATGAGTCTGACCAGGAACCATGAGGTTTCAGGTTTGATCCCTGGCCTCAGTTAAGGATCCAGTGTTGCCATGAGCTGTTGTAGGTTGCAGACGCAACTCTGATGTAATATTGCTGTGGCTGTGGCATAGGCCAGCAGCCGTAGCTCCAGTTCAACTCCTAGCCTGGGAATCTACATATGCCATGGGTACGGCCCTAAAAAGCCAAAAAAAAAAAAGTGACGCTAGGAAAACTGTAATATCTATCTATATAGAACAAAGTTAAGTTAGGTGTTTTCCTCACACTGTACAAAAATATCAGTGTGTGAGTTGGCATTAAATACCTAAATGTGAAAAGCAAAACTTAAAACTCTTAGAAGATATGTATAAATAAATAACATCCTCTTTTGTTTTAACAGTTTATGCCAGCCTAAATTTTGTCAGTAAGACACAGCAAACATTTGGTAGTCAAACAGAACGTACTTCATCATACTCTGGTCCAAATCCAAATCCAGGAGCCTTCATTCTTCCATCATATCCTCTCTCATCACCTCGAACTAGTCCAAAGCACACATCTCTTACTGTGTCTCCAAAGAAGTCTCAAGATAATTCCGTTAATTTCTCAAATTCATGGCCTCTTAAAAGTTTTGAAGGACTTTCAAAGCCAAGTCCACAGAAAAAGCTTGTCAGCCAAAAATCATCTGACCCTACAGGTACATATGATGTTAAAAATACTTTGAATACTTTGTTCAAATTTATTTGTGTGTTTGAGTTATTACTTTGAAGTTAGGTTTGTTATAGGTTCACCACCACCACCCCCTGCCCCAGTCTTCTAAGGGCCGCACTTGCAGCATATGGAGGTTCCCAGGCTAGGGGTTGAATCAGAGCTATAGTTGCCGACCACAACCACAGCAACAGCCTCGCCAGATCTGAGCTGCATCTGCGACCTGTACCACAGCTCACAGCAATGCCAGATCCTTAACCCACTGAGCAAGGCCAGGGATCGAACCGAGCCCTCATGGATACTGGTTAGTTTCGTTAACCATTGAGCCACAACACGAACTCCATAAATCTTTAAAAGCTGATAGATTGCATTTTATTTTTCTGAATTAGTAAACATTTAGGGAAATATTTAACAGATCAAATATGTATAAATTTTGAAAGTATTTCTTTATGTTTTCTTTTATTGCCACTCCAAAATCCTTTTTTGGAAGTAAACAAATAATAATGCTTTATAATGGACATGAGCATGAACAGCCTGAGAGCCTACTACAAGTTTTAGCTTTACAAATGTAAAATATCTTTTCTGTTTTTACTGTAATTAATGTCTAGTATTTATTAAATATTTATTGATTGTATACTGTGTATTAAAATTATTTTGATGGGTTTTCTACTATTTGTTATTAGCTAAACTATACTTAATGATAGCCCACTCCAGAATCATCAAATTAACATGTAAGTTTATTCAAGACAGATTCAGCCTCAAAACAAAAAGTCTATTAAAGGCAAAATATGTCCTGAATGCTTTCCTATCCTGTCTCTGAAATCAGATGTTTCACCCCTTAGCATGAACATTCTAGATTATAACCATAAAGTAAATTTATCGCATAGTCAGTCAATTTTATCACTTTCTCTTAACACTGAGCCTTCATTACCTTTTATTAATTTATTTCTATATTTGTCTTTCCTCCACAATCAGATATTGTATTGAAACATGAGAAATTACTCAGTTTGTCCTCCCTAGTACCCAGAATTGCTTCTTTGCACCTAGTAGTCATTCAGATGTTGCTTACATAATTAAATCAAGCCGGAAAAGTTGCCCTTCTGCTTATGAAGGACTTGACTATACAAACATTAGTCATGATGACATGTATGAAGATAGAAATTTCATTCAGTATATACAATTTTTATTTAATATAGAAGGATTTTTGATGGTTCATTTTTGTCATATTTGTTATGGGGCACTGATACTTTTTATCTCATTTTGAGTAATAATCCTTATTTCTAATAAAATATAATGTGCTTTTTAAAAACAACTAATTGAAAATAGTTGTAATTTTAACTATAACTTCTCTGAAGTTGAAAAGAGGTAAAATATGTCTTTTTCATGCAGGAGAAAACTCTCAAGAAAAACCATCTCCAGTTCAACTTACACCTGCCTTGGTGAGATCACCATCTTCTCGACGAGGCTTGAATGGGACCAAGCCTGTCCCTCCCATACCACGGGGAATCAGCCTTTTGCCTGATAAAGCTGATTTAATTACAGTGGGACCTAAAAAGAAAGAGCCTGATGATATTTGGAGGAGTGAAAAAGATAGTCTTACAATTGATCTTTCAGAATTAAATGTCAGAGATAAAGATTTGGATCAAGAAGAGGTTAGAACCAAATATTTTTAATAATTTTTAAATGCTTGTAATTGTCTATAATATCATAGTTTTTATCTAAGTAATAATCAAGTACTTTTTATTCCAGAAAAACTTCACGTTTTCCTGGAATAAAAAGTTGTCTTATTTATAAAAATATTTTATGTTCATTATAGAAAATGTGGAAACTGTAGTGAAGTATTAGTAAGAAAATTCAGGAGTTCCCGTCGTGGTGCAGTGGTTAACGAATCCGACTAGGAACCATGAGGTTGCGGGTTCGGTCCCTGCCCTTCCTCAGTGGGTTGGCGATCCGGCGTTGCTGTGAGCTGTGGTGTAGGTTGCAGACGCGGCTCAGATCCCTCGTTGCTGTGGCTCTGGCGTAGGCCGGTGGCTACAGCTCCAATTCAACCCCTAGCCTGGGAACCTCCATATGCCGCAGGAGCGGCCCAAGAAATAGCAACAACAACAAAAAAGACAAAAAGACAAAAAAAAAAAGAAAATTCATCACACTAAATGCCACTACCCAGAATAATTTATCATTAACACTTGAATGTCATTCCTTCCAGATTTCCTCTGTGCACATATTGTTCCTTTTTTAAAAATTTTTGCATTAGAGTATAGCTGACTTACAGTATTGTATCAATTTCTGCTGTATAGCAAAGTGACCCAGTCATACATATATATACATTCTTCCTTTTTAAATTGAGTGCATATAATATACCTATGTACTAACTCCTCCCAAATAAATACAGTTTGTCATATTTATTTCCTACTTTTTATTTTTTTTGTCTTTTTAGGGCCGCACCCACAGCACATGGAGTTTCCCAGGCTAGGAGTCGAATTGGAGCTATAGCCGCTGGCCTACACCATGGCCACAGCAACACCAGATCTGAGCCTGCAACCTATAACACAACTCAGGGCAATACCGGATCCTTAACCCACTGAGCGAGGTCAGGGATTGAACCCTCATCCTCATGGATACTAGTCAAGTCCTGTTTCCTACTTTTTTAATAAATGAAACATAGCATAGTTCCCTCCCCAATCCATTTCCTTTTTCTCCTTCACCAAAGGTAATTGCTATCACCATTAATTTGTGTCTTATCATTTTTGAGCTTTTTATATTGATATAGTATCATTTTGATGTTTTTATGAATAATATGTTTATTTAATTGATTTTGGCTTATTTCTAGTCTTTTGCTATTGCAAACGATGCTTCAGTAAACATTCTTGAGCATGTCCCTTATATATGTACAAGTTTACCTCTATGAAATTGAGATCATATATCTGAATACCAAATCATTCCATTTACACCTTAAAAATGTTTATTGCCAATATGGTAACTCTACATATTAATTATGCCAGAGAAGGAATGTGGCTGCTATATTTGGATTCAAAGCACTATTTCCACAGATACTACCTTTTTATCAGGTAGTATCTGATAAAAACTGAAAGTTTTGCTGATGTCAGGTTTAAAAAGTTTCAGGAGTTCCTGTCCTAGCTCAGTGGTTAACGAATCTGACTAGCATCCTTGAGGACGCAGGTTCGATCCCTGGCCTTGCTCAGTGGGTTAAGGATTTGGTGTTGCTGTGAGCTGTGGTGTAGGTCCCAGATGCAGCCAGGATGCTGTGTGACTGTGGCTGTGGTGTAGGCTGTCAGCTTTAGCTCCGATTTGACTCCTAGCCTGGGAACCTATATATGCCACAGGTGCGGTCCTAAAAAAAAGCAAAAAAAATAAAAATAAAAATAATAGTAAAAAGTGTTTTACATTAAATATGTAAACTGAAACACCTAATGATATTTTGTAGTCTTATTTTAGCCTATCTTTAAGATATAAGGCATCATGTATTGATAGTAATAAAAAAAATAGTTAATATTAATGCATATTCATTTTAAAAGTATTTCTTTAATATTAAGCATATGTACGACTAACTCATAAAGTACTGAAATTGGTACTTAATTAATTAATCATTCCAGTTTCTAACTGCTTACTAAATCTTTCCTTTTTTGTTTTTCATTTGTTTTTCCAATTGTATTATAATGATACTAAGAAGGAAATTTAGCTACAGGAAAGAAATTTATAAAAGAGGCATTTTCTTACATAACTCATAAATTTGACATGATCCTACATGTTTTTGTATTGTTTTTTATGATCATTTAAAAATAGCTTTTTCTTTTAGTAGGTAATTGAAATATAATTAATATATAATTAAGATTAATTATATAATTGTTGTAAATATAGGAGGATACTACTATTTTGGGATATTCAGCCTTCCATGGATTTACTAGGAAAGTAGCCACAGTATTGAATCAACCATTATAATTGTTGTCATCAAAATGTAAGCAGAACACTGTATTCAAATGAGTGTGGCAGTATTCTGATAAAACTATCTTTATGGACACTTAAATTTGAATTTTACAGAATGGTTATGTATTATGAAGTCTTTTGTTGATTTTTTTTCTTTTTTTCTTAATTTTATTTATTTATTTTTCGTTTTTTTGTCTTGTAGGGCCGCACCGGTGGCATATGGAGGTTCCCAGGCTAGGGATTGAATAGGAGCTGTAGCCACTGGCCTACGCCAGAGCCACAGCAGCTTGGTATCTGAGCCTCATCTGTGACCTACACCACAGCTCATGGCAATGCCAGATCCTTAACCCATTGAGCGAGGCCAGGGATCGGATCCTAATTGTTTTTGTTTTTGTTTTTTAAGATGCAGAGCTCTCTTAGGTCCGTTCGTAACAGTGCAGCTAAGAAAAGAGCAAAACTGAGTGGCAGTACTTCTGATCTCGAAAGCCCTGATTCTGCAATTAAACTCGACCTGACTGTGGACTCCCCATCTCGATCTTCCTCTCCAAACATCAGCTCGTACAGTGAAAGTGGAGTTTACAGCCAGGAATCATTGACTTCATCTCTGTCGACAACTCCCCAGGGGAAGAGAATAATGTATTTTATTTTTTGACATGTTAAATGAATGCTTATCTATAATTTGTAGTCTGAAGCTCTAATGTATTTTTTAAAAAATTTTAAAGCCATTTATTGTCTAGCTTTTAAAATGTTGAAATACATTTAAGAGACAACACACAAGTTTACAGATACTACTTTGCTTGATTTTGGAGTGGGAATGAAGAGAACACAGCCCCAACTGTAACCTCAAGCATCTAAATTAATATAAACCCCAGTCCCAAAGCCCCACCTATCCTTCTGCCTATCTAAGGTTTATCCTAGTATTTCTTGTCTGTTAGCTCTTTTCTGGATCATTGACTCTTTGGCAGTTGAACTACAGCTGATAATACTGACCTGCTGGTAATACTGACCTTCGGTTGATAATACTGCTTTTGTTTAAAACTCAGCACCACTTTCCCTTAATTTATGGACAAAATCCACCTGTTTTATATTTTGTTATTTCATTATCTCATGGGAGCTTAGGACTTCATGCATAACTTTTGCAGCCCTCCCAGTAGTTTCCTTACTGCAGTAGTGCTAGAATTAGAGTCTGGTCACCTCCTACACTGACAGAATTATTTTCCAGCATAGCAATTTTTTTTTTTTTTAGAGCTGCACGCATGACATATGGAGGTTCCTCAGGCTAGGGGTTGAATCAGAGCTGCAGCTGCCAGATTATGCCACAGCAACAGCAATGTCAGATCCAAGCCGAATCTGCAGCCTATGCCACAGCTCACGGCAATGCTGGATTCTTAGCCACAGAGCAAGTCCAGGGATCAAACCCACATCCTCATGATTACTGGTCGGGTTCATTACCGCTGAGCTATGACGGGAACTCCTTCAGCATAGCACTTTCCCATATTGCCTAAATAACCTCTAGATCTTAAAACAGTGATCCTACCTTGATTTCTGAAAAACCTCTGTGACCTTATTCTAGAATTTTGGGAAATACTTTTCCTCTTTATTTTAGATGAAAACATAAGAGTAGAATTGCTCAGTATTGGATAAATGGATATTTAACTTTTTAAATAACTCCTGAACAATAATTCTAAGATATTTGTGCAGTTTTACCATCCCACCAGCAATGTATGAGAGTTCCAGCTGTTTCACATCCTTATTAACATACAGTGCTGCCAGTCTTTTTAATTTCATTTTTCTTCGATTGTATTGTTACCATATATAGCTATTAGAAGTAAATACATACTTTTAAATTATTTTCAGAGTTGTCTTGTGGTGTGGCGGGATAAGGATCCGCCATTGTTGCTTCACCATCTTGGGTCACTGCTGTGGCATAGATTCAGTCCCTGGCCCAGGAGCTTCCATGTGCCACAAATGCAATCAGAAAAAAAAAAATTATTTTCATTTAAGTAAGCTAGAATGTAGGTAGAGATTACATAATCCAAGGAGAGATGATGTTCTATTAACATTAACAGAAAAGGGTATTTTATTTCCACAGTTCTTAGAATTAAACTGAATTTTTGTGTCACATTGTGAGAGGTTTGTCTCATCTCACAAATAGTAGCTTATTTTGCAGTTGCAAATTTTTTCTAACTGGAAATTCCTTCGTTGTAATTACCTAGGTGGAATAATGCAGCATAGTTACAAAATGACTTTGGAATGTCTACCTGGGCCGATGAAGTGATTATGTTTATATTAAGTTACCAGACATTTTTAAATATATTTTTTTTATCTTTTTTTTTTTTAGCTGCATCTAGGGCATGTATAAGTTCCTGGGCCAGGGATGAAACCTGTGCCACAGCAGCAACCCAAGCCACTACAGTGACAGCCAGATCCAGATCCCTAACCCACTGTACCACAAGAGGGCTCCTAAAAATTTATATATTTATCTCTTAGACCTAAAAGTTTTTCTTTATTTTCCATGAATGTACAATTTTATGCTATATACTCTTGTAGTTTCAAGATTCTGTAAGTGCTTTGAAACATAATTGGGAAGAAATCCTTATGACACTTAGAATTCACTATTTCTGGGGGTTCCTGTCATGGCTCAGTGGTTAACTAGCATCCATGAGGACGCAGGTTCCATCCCTGGCCTCGCTCAGCGGGTTAAGGATACGGCATTGCCATGAGCTGTGGTGTAGGTGGCAGATGCAGCTCGGATTCTGGGTTGCTATGGCTGTGGTATAGGCCAGCAGCTACAGCTCCAGTTTGACCCCTAGCCTGAGAACCTTCATATGCCACGGGTGTGGCCCTAAAAAGACAAAAAAAAAATTCTGATACTGACTCATAAAGTTATTCTCTTCTGATACTGACCCATAAAGTTACTCTCTTCGAATATTGAACTCCGTGAGAAGAGAGTTCAGCATACTCTCATATATGGACTGAATTGTCTTTAATGAATTTAATATTTCCACATTTAGTTTTATTAGCTTAGGAGCAATGATTCTCAACCAGCTTGCATTCTGCCTTAAGAATCATGGCCAAAAAAAGTTGCTACCTCTTCATTCAGGGCTTTCATTATTATGTGATTGGGAAGGAAAAATTACTGAGAACCATTTTTCTAGCAGCTGAAGAATTTTCTTTCATCCAAGTCAAATGCACTTAGTATAAGTGTAAATTAATACTCATCTATTTTAGATAAATTACTCTTAAAATATTTAACATTAATTTCTTACTAGGCCAGTTAACAAGTATGCTTACCCAACTACTGAGAATTGTACTCCTTTGTAAAATCTCAATTCTTTATAATATCCATCACTGACTTACTGGCATTCTAGCACTTACGGATTTAAAACATTTCCCTTACATACAGACTTAATGTTCTTCAGTTTGCTTTCTTTGTGAAATAAGACCTATAGGTCTTTATAATAAAGTCAGGAAAGTACAACAAAAAATAGTCCAAAAAGAAAGCAGCATTTGCTAAACTCACTTATTGCTGATGTCTTTAATAATACAGTTAAGTTTCTATTTTTATTTATGAAGATAGGTGGTATACTAGGTAATTAGAATCATTTAGCTTTATTTTGTAGTGGACTATCTCTGGATCAGTGTTATTGTTGTTGGTTTTACCCAAAGAAGGATTATATGGCACAATTTTCATTTCCTTTAGTAATCCTTTCATGAATAATTAAGGATTGACCATATGTTGAAAAGGTTCAAAGTTCAAAAATTGACTAGGAATGTCAATTAGAAATATTCTTAGCCATAAGAATTATTGCTGCCTTATTAAGTTTGTGAGTTAATAAAATTATATGATATGAAAATGTTGAATAACTCTAGATCTTAAATGTTTATCAAAATTACTTTATTTCATTTTAGGTCAGACGTATTTCCAACATTCGGATCAAAACCTTGTCCAACAAGACTTTCTTCTGCAAAGAATAAGAACTCTCAGATAGCTGAACAAAGCCCTGGTGCAGGTAATTTATGACCGTTTTATATATATGTTTTATAGAGAGTATATTTATTTGTTTGTTTGTTTTTCTTTTTTGGCCTCACCCACAGCATATGGAAGTTCCCAGGCCAGGGATCTGATCTGAGCCACTGCTGTGACCTATGCCACAGATGCAGCAATGCTGGATCCTTAGGCCACTGCATCAGGCTGGGAGTCAAACCATTGCCTCCACAGACAAGCCAGATCATTAACCCACTGCACCGCAATGGGAACTCCAAAAGTATGATTTTTAAATGATATAAAAATGGTAAAGAGTTCCCCTCATGGCTCAGTGGGTTAAGTATCTGGCATTGTCACTTCTGTGGCTCTGGTTACAGCTGTGGCACAGGGTCGATCCCTAGCCTGGGAACCTCCACATGCCATGGGCATTACCACAAAAAAGATAGCAAATGCATCTCAGATTTAGAATTTTTGTAATTACCAACTAAGAGGAATCATCTTTTTACTCCTTAAAAGGCTATTTTGACAAGAATAAATATTGTAGTATTCTTGGAAGAAGAAATACTTAACTGAATAATGGATTCCTTCTTTAAGTCCATAGGTTACCCATGCCTGGCTCCCACACCAAGACATTTTGATTTAATAGATAATAGAATGTAACCTGGCCATCAGAGTTTTTGATGAATCTAGGTGATTCTAATGTGTAACATACTTTAGGAACTACCACAAAAGACAATTTCTTTTAATAATAATATTTAACTAGTGTTTCTTGTGTAAGAATTTTGCAAACTCGAAGTTCCTGTTGTGGCTCAGTAGGTTAAAGACCTGACATTGTCTATGTGAGGATGTGGGTTTGACCCCTGGCCTGTCACAATGGGTTAAGGATCCGATGTCGCGTTAAGCTGTGGTGTAAGTTGCAGATGCTGCTTGGATCCGGTGTTGACATGGCTGTGGCACAGGCACCAGCTGCAGCTCCAATTCGACTCCTGGCCCTGGAATTTCTGTATGCTATAGGTGCAGCCGTAAAAAGAAAAGAATAAAAAAAGAATTTTGCAAACTAACCTGCAAGTCATTAATTTATAATATTAGCTCTCAGAAAATAGATTTAGTAATTAATAATAGATTAGAAAAATATTTGGATTCTGATCAATTTAGGAAAGGAATTACATGTGTTCTTTATGATTAGTAAACCTATATTGAATTATGAAGTAATTGTAACAACTTGGATTATGATATTTGTTTTCACATGATCCCCATGTAAAAAGCCCTTACAGAGTTTCCTTGTGCAACAGCAGATTAAAGATCTGGTGTTGTCACTGCAGCAGCTTGGGTCACTACTGTGGCAGGAGTTTGATCCCTGACCCGGGAACATTCACATGCTACAGGCACGGCCATAAGAAAGAATCCTTACAACCTTAAGGCTACTTTACCTTACACCATAATTACCTTCCTGAAAAGCTCTGTGTTTATCTGTTTGCTATTTTTAAATTTCTTTCTCCTAAATGAGTCTTAACTTCATCTCTCTTTCTCTTTTGAATTTCATCTCTTTTTAATTCCCATTGTCACTCTTACTCATTTTTTACCTAGCTATCTAACATTTCTCTCCATCTTCAGTCACATTCACTCACAATGTATTCCCCATAATGCAAGCCTGACTATATTGCCCAGCCTAAATTTACTCAGGACATTCTTCCATGATATGGCCCCTGTCAACCTCTCCAGTCTCATTTTCACTTCCTTCTTTATATCTAGTGATCCAGTGAAATCAGACCACCTTCACTACCAGTTCTTATCTCTCTGCAGTTACACATACTATTTATTCTGTATGAAATCTGGAATCCATACCACACCCCATTCAGCTGTAAAAAAAACTCAGTTGCTTCCTCTGAGAAGCCTTCCCAATTCATAAATAAAGTTGATTATCACCTCTTTTGTAATAGCATTATATTTTGCACTGAAATTTTTATAGTGGTATTGTAATTATTTTACTTTTTTGGGCTCTCAGTTTCTTGATTGAGGCAGAGATTATTTACCCTTGATTACCACCAAATGCCTGACATAATTTTGCCTGATACATTGGCTTCCAAAAGCTTATGCGTTCCACTAAGGGATAGTAGTTCTACTACGCACAGGAAGCTGCTGTATATGTGCTTTGGAGTCTGAAAGACACCAGCTGGAATCCTAGTTTGATATTTATTAACATAAATAATAATATCTCCATGCATGTTACTTAATTGCTTTGAAACTCATTTCCCTCATCTAGTAACATAAACCTTGAAAAGGGTAGTGAAGATCTAAGTATGTGACATACATAAAGCACCTAGTGGGAACTTGGTAAGTATCTGTTTTCCTAAAGGGGAGGATGCAAAGAAATGTAATACGTAAACTGATTCTTTAATTCTTTTTAAGACTGATCATCCTAATTATTTATTACTTTATAAATAAATATATAATTTTGAAGAGACATGTTATTGGCAGGTTGTATCTAGTTAAAAATGGAACCTTCTTTTGGAAGAATATCCTTGGAATTAGAAAAGAATAAATTTGGAAAATTGAGATTTGAGATTCTGACTCTAGACTCTGACTCTAGTTGTATGACCTTATGTTTAAGGTCAAACTTAAGTCGTTTAAGTTTTAGTGGAGTGATAGTTCTTATAATACATGCGTCTGTGTACAATATTCAGTGTTTCCCAAACTTGTCTAATATACAGTGTTTTGCAAGTTTGCCTAATCCTAGGAATCACCAGGGTTGCCTATAACATAGATTCTGGGGCTTCACCTTATGCCTACTGAATGAATCTTTAGAGTTAGAAATCTCTATTTTTCACAAGTAACTTAGGTATTTATAAGATCAAGTTTTAGAAATACTATTATTAAATTTACTGTAAGATATTCTTGGTTAGATTTAATATGCTTCCAAAATGTTAAGTTGCTTGATTGTTTAGGATTTTATAAATTTGGATTTATATTTTTTTCTTGATGTAGGATAGGGTTTGTTTTGTTTTCAGTAAGCAAGCGAGTTCTTCAGTTTATTGTTTAATTGGTAAAACACAAAAATGATAATGCTTAAAATAAAGACTCTGAAGATAAAAGTAAAAATAATTATATAAAAATTATAAATGCACCTTGTCTTTACAATAGCATTTCCATTAAAGATTTCCTCATAGATCTCACCACTACCTGTTATAGCACATTGTGCTAAATTTCCTGGATGATGTTATAGTTAACTTTTTTCCTGTAGCTTTAGATCAGTATTAGCTATTAATAGAAAGCAGTACTTAAAGTACAAGAAGAACTTATGAAGCTTATTTTATGAATTAACTATCAAAACTAAGAAGAATTTAAACAGATATCCATGTTACTCCCAGAAGATCTCTATCATTCAATATCAGATTTTTTTAAGTAGTTCTCAATGAACTCTTAGTGCCATTTACTCTGCAGTACTCTTCTAGCCCAGCTGCCAGCAGCCACCTGCTCTTCTCACTATCCTGTTTTTATTAAAATACCCTCAACAGTATTAAAAACCTATTGTTATTGCTTAATGGTTTACATAGCAGCTATATGTAAAAATGGATGGTGACTCAAATATATATTGGCTAGGGTTTTCTGTTTAGTAGTTTTGTGGTTTTAATAGCTGATAAGTATTATTAATATAGGGTGTTCAATTTTAACTTCCCAGTGTAGATTAAAATGTTTGTATTAATTAAAAGGAAGCCTAATTTAGAGTTTGATTTGTTTTACTTTAAAATAGGAACGCAATTTTTAGATATTCATGGTATGCTCGTCACTTTACATGTTTATGTGGTGTGCTAAGCCCTTTACATTTTCTTCATTTAATTCTCATAATAGTTCTGTAAGAGGTATTACTATTATCTCCATTTTACAAGTAAGGTTAACTATCTTGACCAATTTCTGTCACCAGTTTAAGTAGCTGTCCCATAATTTAAAGCCAGGAAGCATGATTTCACATTCTAAACTCCCTTGCAGTGTAGTTTACTGCCTCACCAGCAAGACCATGAGAATGGGAGAAAAAAAAGAAATGGAAAATATAGGTATTTCTCAGGAAACAGTTGTAAAATTCTAGATTTAAAATATATTTGTTTTGCTATAAAGTGTAAGATTTCATTTAAACATTAAATGCCTCTCATTTTAAAAATTTGTGTTTATCTCTTTCAAATATTAAATTTTGTATTTAATTATAATTGTAAAGCCTGTTTTATAAAATGTTGTAGTATAGCTATGTGTTCTTATCTGCTAGTAAAGTAAAAAAATACTACAAAATTTAAATGAGATAAAACTTTAAAAAAATACTGTTATGTTATAATTTCTAACATTATGTTATTCACACCTTTTAAAAAGGTTAGAAACCAAGATAGATTTAGAGGGGAGATAAGTACCTAACTATGATATTACCTGCATCATTCAAATAAATATTTTTATGTATTTTATTTTATAGGGATTACAATATCCAGTGTAAGCGTAATTGGTCAACGTATGAACTATGGGTTTGGATGTGGTGATTTTGAAGATGATAGGTCACATGACATTTCACCTAGTGTTTTAAAAATACAAAATAAGGAACACCCAAGACATTATAAGCATACAAAAGGTTAGTAAATTTCATAACAAGTTCGCTTTTAAGGTTGAGCGTCTCTGAATTAGACTCTTCCATAAGCATGCCAATAAAGAGAAATTAATTGAGACTTCTCAGCTTTGAGACTTTTCTTCTTACCCTTCTGCTGATGTGTTGTTTAAATAATTTTGCCCAGTAGGAGAACACCAAAGTTCCTGTATTGGTTTATGGGTTTGTCTGAGGAACCAGTGCAGGAAAGCTGTTGCCCAAAAGGTTAAAACTAGGGAATCCCTGCTGACCCCTACCTCCAGGATACACACACACATACATACACACACACTAATTTTTTTAATAAGACATTTTACCATTAAAATGAGGTGAAGTCATGTGAGTAAATGACTTCCAGGTGCATGTTTAGGTTGTAACCAAGGAGTAAAACTGGAAGCAGGGATGTAATTTCTCTGTGGTGGAGCCTGGGCAGTTTCTTTGTTATCACTAACTGTTAACAATTTAAGTTCCTTTTTTTTAACCGAGTTCAAAGCAGCACTTCTGTGACTTTTCTGTTTATTCAGCAATCGTACTACAGCTGCATTTAAAAATGTTTCCCTTAGGGTAAAGAAGTGATCTTGAAGGTAGAAATATTAAAATAGAGTAATTAAAAGTCACATGTATTTAAGCATTATAATCTACCAGTAAATGTAAGGAGCTATCATTTTTTGTGTTTGGCAACCTTGATTGTAATAAGGACAACTTTATTGTTCCTGATCATCTTCAGTCACATATGTGCAGGCAGTCAGGCATTTTAAGATGTATTTTTTTAATGAAAATGCAAATGAATGGGAGAGAATATGATTAGAAACTGTTTCTTATAATTTTTTTGTAAATTTCTTAAAATTTAATTCATGATGTACTTCAGTATCTGTTCTTTTTGGAAGAGGTCAGTTGTCCATTGTTTTTACAAAAGAGAATGACAGGTTTTTTTCATGTTTACTTACGTATTTTATTTTATTTTATTTTGTCTTTTGTCTTTTTAGGGCCACACCCACCACTGCATATGGAGGTTCCCAGGCTAGGGATCCGATTGGAGCTGCAAATGTACACCTGCGCCACAGCCGCAGCAACACTAGATCTTAGCCGCATCTGTGACCTACACCATAGCTCACGGCAATGCTGGATCCTAGACCCACTGAGCAGGGCCAGAGATCGAATCCACAACCTCATGGTTCCTAGTCGGATTCGTTTCTGCTGCGCCTCGACAGGAACTCCATATTTTTCTTAAGTTAAAAAAAAAACCAAATACAGAAATACTTTTCTTCCAAAAGGTAATATAATTTGTTTTAAATTATTTTCAAATAATTGCTGAACGTATTCACTTACTGCTAGTGACATTTTCTTATTTTTTGGACAGTCAAATCATAAAAATCTTTTATCTTGGATCAACAGTTAATTCTACTCAAGAAAATTACTTCACATTCACTCTTCCAACTCTAAACCTAACATCTACTAGAACTGTCTGGTGAATAAGAATAAAAATGTTCAAAACCAAATTTATTTTTCAGAACTGCTTTGTTACCTATTTTTATCAGTAGCATTATCATTTTCCTAGTTTTGGAGACTTAAAACTTTAGAGTCATCTTCTCTACTTCTCCTTACTCTTCAAGTTCAGGCAGTAAACTATCCTTCTTGATTTACTTTGGGTCTTCATTATTTCTTCCCTGGTTAATTATAGTAGCCTTCTGACAAGACATTTTGCCTCTTAATTTTCATTTCTTTTTAATCTAGGCTGCACACTCTTCCAGAATTATCTTCTAAGGTACAGTTATCTTCTCTCCCATACTCAAAACCTTGAATGAATTTCACAGAATACATTTCCTACTCTATAGCATAGTTTTTAAGACTCTAATAATATTGTCTCAGCTTACCTTTCTTGCATTGCCACTTATTATTCCTCTTTTCATACCTTATGCTCTAGCATTTGTAATACTAGAAGTTTTCTTTGTTTGTACAATCTGCCTGGATGCCCTTTCCTAATTTTAATATGTCCAGATCATGTCTACTTTTAAATACTGACTGAAAGCCATTTTTTTTTAGAAATCTTTCCTCATTTTTCTGGTCTGGGGTAGCATAAGATACTTTAAGATACTGTCATCTTGGAGTTACTGCTATGGTGCAATAGGTAAATAATCCAACTGCAGAAACTCAGGTTACTGCAGAGGCATGGGTTCGATTCCCAGCCTAGTGCATTAGGTAAAGGATCTGCCATTGCCACAGCTGTGGCTTGAATTTGATCTCTGGGTCAGCAACTTCCATATGCCACAGCGCAGCCCCAAAGAAAAAAAATAGTAAAAGTAACATTAAAAATGATTATTTATGACAGCCTCTCTGATAAATGAAATGAAATTATATAAAGATAATAGGTTCCTCATGAGATTTATCTAATTATCAATCATCTCTTAATAATTTATGCATAGATTTTATGTTTGTGAACTATTGTGGAACAAATTGCTCTGTTTACTGAGATTTGTTTCTCTTAGTCACTGAACACTTTTTGTGGCTACCCGATGTTTCTGTAATTATATTTTGCTTTTCATTTTTTCTGCCTTATAACATTCAGCTAACTTTATTTTATTTTTTGGCACCTTGTGGCATGTGGAGTTCATGGGCCAGGAATCAACTTCAAGCCACACTTGAGACCTATGCTGCAGCTATAGCAACACTGGATCCTTTAACTTACTGTGCTGGGCCAGGGGTTGAAGCTGTATCCTGGCACTGCAGAGATACTGCTAATCCCATTGTGCCACAACAGGAACTCCTCATCTAAAATTTATGTAGAACACCTACTCCGTGTCAAGCACTGTACTCATAGTGTCTTGAAAAGAATGATAATCAAAACTAAACTTAGGTCCTATCCATATAAAGTTTACAGTCTCATAGGAGAGAGAATAATTAAATAAATAGTCATACACTGAGGTAGAAGTTAACTTAGGAAAGTAAAATCGACTTGATCTGTTTTCATGAGTTAACTTTCTTTCATGGTTACCCTCAATTATCATACTGTGATTATTTTCTTATGTATCTTTGCTAGTCTTAACATATATATATATGTCATATATAAACTTCTTAAAAGAGGAAAGGTTTCTTTCCCTCCAGTGCCTAGTCCAAACTATGTATTCTTTTTAGCTTTTTTAATTGAAGTATAGTAGTGTTACTGTCAGTTGTACAGCAAAGAGATTCAGTTATATAGATACATTTTTCATATTATTTTCCACTATCAGTTATTATAGGATACTGAATATGGTTCCCTGTGCCATATAGTAAATCCTTGTTGTTTATCTTGTTTCCATATAGTAGTTTTTATATGTTAATTCCATACCCCTAATTTATCCCTTGACTTACTTCTATGCCCTTTTGATAACCATAAGTTTGTTTTCTATATCTGTGAGTCTGATTCTGTTTAGTGTATAGATTCATTTGTACTATTTCATAGACCCCAGACATAAATGATATTATATAATATTTGTCTTCCTCTAACTTCACTTAGTATCATATTCTCTAGGTCCCTCCACGTTCCTGCAAATGGCATTATTTCATTCATTTTTATGGCTGAGTAATATTCGTGTGTGTGTGTGTGTGTGTGTGTGTGTGTGTGTGTGTACCACATCTTCTTAAACCAATCAGCTGTTGATAGGCACTTGGGTTGTTTGCATTCTAGGTAATGCTTTTGTGAACATTGAGTTACATGTATCTTTTTGAATTAGTGGTTTTGATTTTTTCTAGATATATACTGAGGAGTGGAATTGCTGAATCATATGGTAATTCTAGTTTTAGTTTCTAAGGAAACTCCGTGCTGTTTTCTATAGTGGCTACACCAATTTTCATTCCCACCAATGGTATATGAGGGTTCCCTTTTCTCCACATCCTCTCCAGTATTCATTATTTGAAGACTCTCTGAAGACAGCCATTCTACTGGTGTGAAGCCATACCTTGTTGTGATTTTGATTTGCATTTCTCTAATAATTAATGATGTTGAGCATCTTTCATGTGCTGAGTGGCCATCTGTATATCTTCTTTGGAGAAATCTCTTAAATCTTCAGCTTGATCTTGATTGGGTTTGGGTTTTTTGATATTGGATTGTATGAAATGTTTGTATATTTTGGATATTAACCTCTTGTTGGTTGCATCATTTACAAATATTTTCTCCCATAGGTTGCCTTTTCATTGTGTTGATGATTTCCTTTGCTATGCAGAAACTTTTTAAGTTTGATTAGATCCCAGTTATTTATTTTTGCTTTTACTTTTTTTGCCTTGGGAGACTGATCCTAGAAAATATTGCTGTGATTTATGTCTGAAAACATTTTGCCTGTATTCTCATCTAGGAGTTTTACAATGTCATGTCTTATATTTAAGTCTTAAAGCTATTTGGAGTTTAGTTTTTTTTGTTTTTGTTTTTTTTTTTGTCTTTTTGCTATCTCTTGGGCTGCTCCTGCGGCATATGGAGGTTCCCAGGCTAGGGGTTGAATCGGAGCTGTAGCCACCGGCCTACGCCAGAGCCACAGCAACGTGGGATCCGAGCCGCGTCTGCAACCTACACCACAGCTCACGGCAACGCCGGATCATTAACCCACTGAGCAAGGGCAGGGACCGAACCTGCAACCTCATGGTTCCTAGTCGGATTCGTTAACCACTGTGCCACGACGGGAACTCCTGGAGTTTAGTTTTTGTATATAGAGAGAGTGTTCTAATTTCATTGATTTACATGTAGCTGTCCAGCTTTCCCAATGTCATTTACTGAAAAGAATGAAAACTTCCCAAACCTAAAGAAGGAAACAGATATCCAGGTTCATGAAGCACAGAGGGTCCCAGACAAGATGAACCCAGTCAGATACACACCAAGAGGTATCATATTTAAAATGGCAGAAGTTTAAGATAAAGAGAAGATTCTAAAGACGGCAAGAGAAAAACAAAAGTGTCAGTTACAAGGAACCCCCATTAGGCCATTGGCTTATTTCTTTGCAGAAACATTGAAGGCCAAAATGGAGTGGCATTATATATTCAAAGCCCTGAAAGGGAAAAACCTGCAACCTAGGATACTCTGCCCAATTTAGATTATTACACAAATAAAAGACATACAGTTGGAGTTCCCATCGTGGCTCAGCAGAAATGAATCTTGCTAGCATTCATGAGGACACAGGTTTGTTCCATGGCCTCACTCATTGGGTTAAGGATCCAGCATTGCCATGAGCTGTGGTGTAGGTCACAGACATGGCTCATATCTGGCATTGCTGTGGCTGTGGCATAGGCTGGCAGCTACATCTCCAATTCGACTCCTATCCTGGGCACCTCCATGTGCCACACTTGTGGCTGTTAAAATTTACAGTTAATTCACAAAAACCAAAAAGAAAGAAACTCAAGCATAATACACAAGAAAGTTATCAAACTACAAAAGAAAAAAGAAATGAACAAAGAACTATAAAATCAACTGGAAAACAAGGCTTAAAATGGCAATAAGTACATGCCTATCAATAATTATTTTAAATATCAGTGGACTAAATGTTCCAACCAAAAGGTACAGAGTGGTAAATTAGATTTTTAAAAAAAAGAAGCCTGCAAGGAGTTCCCATTATGGTGCAGCAGAAACAAATCCAACTAGGAACCATGAGGTTGTGGATTCAATCCCTGGCTTTGCTCAGTGGGTTAAGGATCTGGCGTTGCCATGTGCTGTGGTATAGGACGCAGATGCAGCTTGGATCTGGCATTGCTGTATCCCTGGCCTAGGCTGGCAGCAACTGCTCTGACTAGACCCCTAGCCTGGGAACCTCCATATGCTGTGGGTGCAGCCCTAAAAAAAAAAGAAGCCTGCAAGAGATGCACCTTAGGGTAAAAGACACACACAGATTGAAAATGAGAGGATGGTGAAGTTCCTCTCATGGCTCATTGGAAACAAATCTGACTAGTATCTATGAGAACTCAGGTTTGATCCTAGGCTTGCTCAGTGGGTTAAGGATCTGGCATTGCCATGAGCTGTGGTGTAGTTGTGGTGTAGGTTGCAGATGCAGCTTGGATCCCACCTTGCTGTGACTGTGGTGTAAGCTGGATGTTCCCCTAGGTTGGGAACATCCATATGCTGTGGGTGTGGCCCTAAAAAGACAAGAAAAGGAGGGAATGGAAAAAGATACTTCATGCAAGTGGAAATGACAAGAAAGCAGGGGTGTCAATAAAGACAAAATAAGCTTTAAAACATAGTACATAAGGAGTTCACACTGTGGCACAGTGGGTTAAGGAAAGAGCATTTTCTCTGTGGCAGTGGGTTTGATCCCTAGCCTGTTGCAGTAGGTTAAGGATCTGCGTTGCCACACCTGTTCCATAGGTTGCAGCTGTGGCTCATATTTGATCTTTGGCCTAGAAACTTCCATGTGGTATGTGTGTGGTATGGGTATGGCTAAAAAAAAGTCCAAAAGTAAAACAATGAAGGATATTATATAATTATAAAGGGATCAATTCAAGAAGAGGATGTTACATTTGTTGACTTATATGCACCCACTGTGGGAGCACCTAAATATATAAAACAAATACAACAGACATGAAGGGAGAAATTGACAGGAGTACAATAATAGAGACATTTACACCCCACTGAGATCATTGGACACATCTTACAGACAGAAAGTCAGTAAAGCAACAGAGTTCCTAAATGACACAGTAGACCAGTTGGACTTAATTGATATCTACAGGACATTATATCCACAAAAACCAGAATACACATTCTTGTCAAGTGCACGTGGAACATTCTCTGTGATTGACCATATATTAGGCCACAAAAGAACCCTCAACAAATTTAAAAAGACAGAAATTAATTCAAGCATTTTTTCTGACTACAGTGGTATGATACTAGAAATCAACCACACAAAGAAAAATGGGGAGAAAGGTCACATGAGGACTAAACAACATACTACTAAAAAAAAAGTCAACAATGAAATCAAAGAGGAAGTCAGAAGTTATTTTAAGACAAACAACAGTTAGAAACACAGCCTTACAAAATCTGTGGGATGCAGCAAAAGCAGTTCTAAGAGGGAAGTCTATAGTAATAGAGACTCTCTTTAAGAAACAAGAAAAATCTCAAAATAAGGAACCTAATCTACCACTTAGAAAGAAAAAGAAGAACAAACAAAATCCAAAGTCAGCAGAAGAAAGGGAATAAAGACATACCAGAGAGGAAATATTTTAAATAGAGATCAAAGAAACAATATAAAAGATCAATAAAACTAAGAACTGCTTTTTTAAAAAGATAAACAAAAGTGACATATCTCTAGCCAAGTTTACCAAGGAGAGGACCCAAATAAGCAAAATAAGAAATGAAAGAGGAGGGAGTTCCCGTCGTGGCACAGCAGAAACAAATCCAACTAGGAACCATGAGGTTGCGGGTTTGATCCCTGGCCTTGTTCTGTGAGTTAAGGATCCGGTGTTGCTTTGAGCTGTGGTGTAGGTCACAGAAGTGGCTCAAATCTGGAGTTGCTGTGGCTCTGCCGTAGGCCTGCAGCTACAGCTCCTATTCTATCCCTAGCCTGGGCACCTCCACATGCCTTGTGTGCATCCGTAAAAGGACAAAAAAAAAAAAAAAGAGATATAGCAGTTAATATTGCAGATATCCAAAAAATCATGAGAGAATACTATGAACAGTTATATGCAAACAAATTGGCAACTTAGAATAAATGGTCAAGTTTTTAGAAATACATAGCCTTCCAAAATTGAGTCAAGAAGAAACAGATAATTTGACCAGACTGATCACTAGATGTTAAATAGAAGGGATAATAGAATAAGAATAATTCCTTGCAAACAAAAGCCCAGTACCAGATGGCTTCACTGGGAAATTCTACCAAATATACAAAGAAGAACCTATACCTATCCTTTTCAAACTCTTCAGAAAGGTTGAAGAGAGGGGAATACTCCCAAATTCATACTGTGAAGCCACCATCACCCTGATACCAAAACCAAAAAATGTCATAACAAAATTCAGGCAAATATATTATTAATATAAATGCAAAATTCATCAACAAAATATTAGCAAACTGAATCCAACAATCCATGAATACATGAAACAATCCAACAATACATGAAAAGGATCATACACCATCATCTTGATCATATTGATCAAGTTAGACTCCTTTCAGGGTTTCAAGTATGGTTCAACGTACACAAATCAACCAATGTGATAAACCACATTAACGAAAGAGAAGATGGAAAACCATGTGATCATGTCAATAGATGCAGAAAAAGCATTTGGTAAAATCCAGTATCCATGATAAAAAACACTCACCTACATGAGTGTAGAGGGAACATATCTCAACATTAACAAAAGCTATTTACAAGAAACCCAGAGCCAACATAATACTTAATAGTGAAAAGCTGAAAGCTTTCCCACCAAATTCAGGAACAAGATAAGAATGCCCAGTCTCAGCAGTTCTGTTCAACATAGTATTGGAAATCCTAGCCACAGGACTCAAACAAGAGAAAGAAATAAAAGATAACCCAAATTGAAAGGAAAGAGGTAAAACTGTCACTATTTGTAAATGACATGATACTCTATATAGAGATCTCTAAAGACTCCACACAAAAACTATTAGAACTAGTAAATGAATTCCGCATGTTGATAGGATACAAAATTAATAGACAAGAATCTATTGAATTTACTTACAATAACAATATAATACCAAAAAAAGAAAGTAAAAGAACAGTCTTGTTTAAACTCATGTTGGAAGTTCACTGGTGGCACAGTAAGTTAAGGATCTGGAATTGTCACTGCTGTGACTTGGGCCACTGCTATGGAATGGGGTTGATCCCTGGCCCAGAAACTTCCACATGCCACAGGTGCAGCCAAAAATAAATCAAAAAATAAAATTGAGTAAAAGAAATACCTAGAAATAAACTTTAACCACAGAGGTAAAAGACCTATATGCTAAAGACTATAAAACAGTGATAAAGGAAATTGAAGATAATTTTTTAAAAAATGGAAAAATATCCCATGACCTTGGATTGCAAGAATTAATATTGTTAAAATGGCCATACTACCCAAAGCAAACCATAGATTTAATGTGATCCCAATCAAAATACCTATGACATTTTTCCCAGAACTAAAGCAAATAATACTAAAATTTATATGGAACCACAAAAAACCCAGAATTGCCAAAGCAATCCTGAGGAAAAAGAACAATGCTGGAGGCATAATCCTTCTAGACTTCAGACAATACTATAAAGCTACAGTAATCAAAACAGCATGGTGTTAGCATAAAAACAGATAGCTAGATCAGTGGAAAAGAATAGAGAGCCCAGAAATAAACCCACAAACTATAATCAACTAATCTATGACAAAGGAAGCAAGAGTATACAATTGACAAACCAAGTGTTTTATTTATAAATATTTACTGAGTTAGTAAACATGTCTGAGTAAATTGTGAATTCTTTATATGAATTTTTAGTTTTAAAAGACCATGTTAAAATATTCGAAAATACTATATTAGTATTTTTAAATGTATGTTTTTTTGGTTTCTTTAGGATTTACAGGGTCATCTTCAAATTTCCAGCAAATTTCCAGTTTTGACCTCATATCTACAAATACCTTATCAGAAGATTCAGTTGTAGTTGTTGGAAAAGGTATTTCAAAGTTATTTAGCTTTTTGATTTTATGTTCTTCACACATGAGTGAAGCATATTAATAAAGAATAGAGAAGAGTGTGTTTCAGGTGTTGAATAGAACTTTTAGTTTTCAAAGATTTTTAAATTGAGGAGTTCCCTTGTGGTGCGGTGGGTTAAGGATTTGGCATTTTCACTGCAGTGGCTTACGTTGTTGCTGTGGCTCAGGTTTGATTCCTGGTCTGGCAACTTTGACATGCCATGGACATGGCCGAAAAAAAAAAAAATGTATAATAGAAAGAATTAAAAATGAATACTTAATATCTTATTTCTATCCTCTAACAAAACTAAGGTAAATTTACATCAGTAATTTTCAGAGTGATGTTGTATGACAGCTGCAGTTTAGGTATTTCTAAGACACTTTTAGGATAGTATGGACTGTTTCATCATTGTTTAAATTCCAATAGTGGTCCTTATTCATGGCTTAGTAGTCCATATAAATTGATGTAATTGTATTATCTTCCACACAATGTCTAGACACTTAATTAACATCTCTTGCATACTTTAGGATGGTTGGGAGACCTTTGAACAACTTATTTGCACAAATCCTTTAACACTAGTGTTTTTTTTTCCCCAGCTTTGTTGAGGTAAATTGATGAATAAATCTGTAAGATATTTAAAGTGTACAACATGGTGATTTGATATCCATATATATTGTGAAAGGACTCCCCTATTAAGTTCATTATGCATTCCAGCCAGCTTCTTTTTTAATTAAAAACTGGAATGTGAGGTTAAACATTGAGGGTATACATCTTATTTCTGGTAAATGGAATAAGATGCTTAGAAACCTTTCCTTACTTCTTTGCTTGAGAGTTTCATTAAGTTAATTCAGGCCCTACTCAGAATGGCTCCAACCTACACCTACTTTGTTATTCCTCTATTTGCCTTGTGCCCAACCAGACTAATTTATTCACTCACATATATGCTTTCTAATTGTTCAGCTCTGCTTATGAGCATTCCCATCTCATAGGATGTCCTCCCCTCCTTCCTCATTTATCTATCCTAGTCATTATCTTTCAATTCCAGTTCAAATCCTTGCTCCTTGAAACCATCTTAAACACCTAGATCACACCAACCTTACAAACTCAGCCCTTAAAGAACTTAATGTGGTTCTCACTTTATATTATCATAAAATGGCTTGTGATACCTCTTACCCTGTTAGGGTGTTTATATTGTATGATTATTTAACATGCTTTTCTTATTAACTGTATTGTTTACTTCTTGAGGTCAAGAAGTAAACAATACAGTTGTCTTAAAACTTTGTTGTCTTGAATGACATCACATAAATACTTAATGACTCTTTTGATGGTTGGTTCCTTTCAGGGGTGTTTGGAAGTCCAAATTCAGCACCAGCAGCCTGCAGCCAATCAGTGATATCTTCTGTGGAAAATAGAGATACGTTTTCAATTAAAAGTATTGAACCACCATCAGGGATTTATGGAAGAGCAGTCCAGCAGAGCATTCCATCATATGTTGATGTTGAGAATGAAAAAGATGTAAGGTTATTTGCTAATTATTAGGCTAAATTTAAGCCTATCATACATCATTGTTTGTGTATATCAGATTTGGGGTGTGAAAATGTTTTGATTAAAATTTTTTAAATCTCAGTGTAATTGAAATTTGTGATTTTTTAATCATTTAAATGATAAATTATAAACCTTTTCCTCCAAATATGTTTTTATTCTGGTGTAAAGTATTTAGCATACTTTATTTATTTATTTATTTATCTGTCTTTCGTCCTTTTAGGGCCGTACCCGTGGCATATGGAGGTTCCCAGGCTAGGAATCGAATCAGAGCTGTAGCTGCCAGCCACAGCAACATCAGATCTGAGCCACATCTGCAACCTACATCACAGCTCACAGCAACGCCAGATCCTTAACCCACTGAGTGAAGCCAGGGATCGAACCCTCAACCTCATGGTTACTAGTCAGATTTGTTTCCGCTGCGCCACAACAGGAACTCCTAGCATACTTTATACTCTACATGTACTCCGTGTGTATGTGTGTATGTGTGTGCAACAATTTTCTAGGAAATACTCAAGGATTAACAAACTAGTTAATCTTCAGGTACAAATTTAGTTGGAGATTAGCACTATGTAATTATACTCAGTTTTAGAATTTTTGCAATAAGGACTAAGAAGTGTATAGTTTATTTTGTATGGTTTACAGTTGTCTGAAATGAAGTATTTTTTAAATGTCAGAATCCCTGAAAAGTTTCAGGTATTTCAACTTTTTCATGCAGATTAAAGTTTCTATTTCAAAATCTACTTATGACAAGATGAGACAAAAGAGAAAAGAGGAAAAAGAACTTTTTGACATTAAAGATTGTGAAAAGAAGGAACAGAATCACTGGGAACAAATGAAGCATACAGGAACTGAGAAAATAGTGTCTGAAAGTAAGTGGAATTGAATGTTTAGTGTGTTTTCTTTTTTAACTAGTGATATTTTAAAACTAGTGTACTATGGTTTAAGTGAGGGTGACATGACTAATATGTTGAACTGAAACACGAATTTGCAAGATCCAGTAGCAACTATTTTTTTTGTGTGTGTGTGTGTGTCTTTTTTAGGGCTGCATCTGCCACATATGGAGGTTCCAAGGCTAGGGGTCAAATCGGAGCTACAGCTGCCAGCCTATACCATAGCTCACAGCAATGCCGCATCCTTAACCCACTGAGAAGGTCAGGGATCGAACCTGCATCCTCAAGGTTGCTAGTCACGTTCATTAACTGCTGAGCTGTGATGGGAACCCCTCCACATCTATTATAACAAATATTTTTTCTCATAAAAAGGAAGTTGATTGTTTTTCTCCTTTCTGGACTTAAATATTTGAGGGAATGAGGTGGGAAAATAAAGAGTAATGTTACAAATGCTTATTAAAGCTGAAGAGACCACATGTGGTTCAATGCATCTGTGATAGAAAGAACGTTAACCCAGCAGGAGTCAGTAAACAGACCTAGCTTCTTTAGTATTAGTTCTGCCTTCTAATTAGCTTTGTGACCTGAAAACAGCTTTCTATTTTCTGGCCATATAAATATCTAAATTTTCTCAAAGGCTCAGATAGCTCAAAGATCTCATCCTTGCTTCCTGGAAATATTCCTGTTTCACTGAAGCGTGAAATGTGAAGGTGGTTTATTAGATCAAGATTTAAAAAGTCACTGCATTTATTATCATTTGGGCAGCCTGTCATTGAGTACTTAATAGTTTCTATACCTGGTCAAGAGTAAGCTCCATGGAGTTCCTACTGAGGCACAACCAGATCGGTGGCATCTTGGAAGCTTGGGACGTGGGTTCAGTCCCCAGCCCAACATAGTGGGTTAAGAACCTGGCATTGCCATAGCTGCAACTAGGTTGCTACTGTGGCTTGGATCTGATCCCTGACCCAGGGACTCCATATGCTGCAGGGTGGCCAAAAACAAAAAAGAGAAAAAAAAGAAAGAAAAAAAAAAAGCTCCATGTTTCCTGCACTGTTTTTATTTTTTAGCTTATTTACTTATTTATTTTGAGGAGGGGAACCTCGCAGCTTGTGGAGGTTCCCAGGCTAGGGGTCGAATTGGAGCTGCAGCTGCCAGCCTACACCACAGCCACAGCAATGTGGGATGTGAGCCTCTTCTGAGACCTATACCACAGCTCACAGCAACGCCAGATCCTTAACCCACTGAGCAAGGCCAGGGATCGGACCTGCGTCCTCATGGATATTAGTCAGGTTCATTAACCACTGAGCCACAGCAGGAACTCCTCCTGTGCTGGGTTTTTTTGGTGATTTTTTTTGTTTTTTTCTAGGGCCATACCTTCGGCATATGGAGGTTCCCAGGCTAGGGGTCTAATCAGAGTGTAGCTGAGGCCTGTGCCAGAGCCACAGCAACACTGGATCCAAGCCTCGTCTGTGACCTACACCACAGCTCATGGCAACGCCAGATCCTTAACCCACTGATTGAGACCAGGAATCGAACCCACAACCTCATGGTTCCTAGTCGGATTCGTTAACCATTGAGCCACTATGGGAACTCCTCCTGTGCTGTTTTTAAAAATATTGACTAGGAGGGGGCTTTTTTGTGTTTTTTGTTTGTTTTTTTAATTTTATGGCCATACTAGTGGCATATGACAGTTTGCAGGCCAAGAGTTTAATCTGAACCACAGCTGCAACCTTCTGAGCGCTGTGGCAGTGCTGGATCATTTATAACCCACTGCACTGGGCCACGGATTGAATGCATACCTCTGCAGTGACCTGAGCCACTGCAGTCAGATTCTTAACCCATTGCACCATGGTTAAGAATAGGGAGTTCCCGTCGTGGCGCAGTGGTTAACGAATCCGACTAGGAACCATGAGGTTGTGGGTTCGGACCCTGCCCTTGCTCAGTGGGTTAATGATCCGGCGTTGCCGTGAGCTGTGGTGTAGGTTGCAGACGCGGCTCGGATCCCGCGTTGCTGTGGCTCTGGCGTAGGCCGGTGGCTACAGCTCCGATTCAACCCCTAGCCTGGGAACCTCCATATGCCGCGGGAGCGGCCCAAGAAATAGCAACAACAACAACAAAAAAGACAAAAGACAAAAAAAAAAAAGAATAGTAACTTAGGTTTTAGGTATAGTGGCAACAAGGAAAAAAATCAGAGGTTGAAATGAGAAAATTATGTGAACTATGATAAATATTAAAAATTACTGCTGGAGTTCCCTTGTGATACAATGGGTTAAGGATCTGGCATTGTCACTGCTGTGGGTCAGGTCACTGCTATGCCATGGTTTGATCCCTGACCCAGAAACTTCCATATGCTGCAGGCATGGCCAAAAGAAACCTGCTTACTTTTGTTTACTTATTGTTTCTGAGGATTAAACTGTGTGAAGTATAATAAGCATTCTTAAATTTATGTTCGGTCTGAAGTTTGGGTGTTGACTAAAAACCCATGAAGTATAGAAAAAAAATAAATATGTAAATGTGACCTTGGGTGGCATACTTAACCTCTCCCAAAAATGAATATAAAAGAGAATTGAACTAGATGAATAGTGACAGTTATCCCTAGCTTGTATTTCTTTTATAGTGCAAGAAATATAGGAAACTTTTTAAAAATCCTCAGGAGATCCTGTTGTGGCTCAGCGGGTTACAAACCCCACTCGTATCCATGAGAATGCACGTTCAATCCCTGGCCCTGCTCAGTGGTTAAGGATCCGGTATTGCTGTGAGCTGTGGTGTAGATCACAGACGTGGCTTGGATTCTGCGTTGCTGTGGCTGTGGCGCAGGCCGGCAGCTGCAGCTCTCATTGGACCCCTAGTCTGGGAATTTCCATATGCTGTAGGTGTGGACCTAAAAAAAAAGAAAGAAATGCTGTTTCCTGAAAATTATTAATAATTGTTGAGAGTTTACCTGATAAGAGATGTTGGCCTGTAAAATTACTGGTATATCCCTAAGTATCAGTTAAGTTTTGATATATATGATGTTTAAGCTTGTTTTTAGCATTTTTAAATAATTTTAACAATTATGTTATTAATGTTATAAAATGTTATAAATGTTATAAAATCTAGGAGGAGGAAAACCTACAAAAGTCAGTAATTAACAGTAGGAATAACAATATAAATAGTAGCAAATAATACAAATAGTAACAAGTCATAAATTTTTCTATATTCATTTTTGCTAGACATCAACTAATTTTGTGATTTTTGCCTATAATATAGGCTTTACAAATTTTATTTCTACAAAATATAAGGAGAATGCTTCCTTGAAGTCACCCTTACATTATTGAAACAGAAAAATATGCTTGCAAGATAAATACAAAAAGTGAGAGGAAGCTTTTAGAAACTATTTTAACAATTTGATGTTGTCACAACACTTTTATTGTATTTTAGAAAAGTATCAGTCTACAAAAGTGGAAGTTTAAAAAAGAATGGAGTTCCCTGGTGGCTCAGCATATGAAGGATCTGGCATTGTCACTGCTGTGGCTTGGGTTCGATCCCTGGCTGGGGAGCTTCCACAAGCTCCAGGTGTGGCCAAAATAAAATAAAAATGTTTTTAAAGTGTAAAAACCTTAGAAGTTCCCTTTGTGGCTCAGTGGTTAACGAACCTAACTAGGAACCATTAGGATGCTGGTTTGATCCCTGCTCCCTCAAAATAAGGATCTGGCATTGCCATGAACTGTGGTGTAGGTTGAAGCCGAGGCTTGGATCCTGAGTTGCTGTGGCTATGGTGTAGGCCGGCAGCTGTAGCTCCAATTTGACCCCTAGCCTGGGAACTCCCACATGCCATAGGTGCGGTCCTAAAAAAAAAAAAAATTTTTTTTAATGTAAAAACCTTAGTTCGTGCAGCACTGCTTTAAATTGATATTCTGTACACTTCCTTCTCCAGAGTAATATTTGGGGGGGGGGGTTCTCACACTTTTTAAGGTGAAAACAGTAGAAATATTGGTATAATCCCAAGGTTGATAATTTGAAATTTATCAGTGTCCCTTCCTAGTGAGTTATTCTCCCATGAGAATGAGGGTGGAGTTGATGTAGAGAGGGAATCCTTAAAACTTTAGCATCAGTTTCTTCACCTCTAATGTAGGAAAATAATAACCATCACATAGTATTATTGAATGATGGTTAATAGTGCTATTTTGTATTTGCTGTTGTTTCTGGCTTGTGAAATTTCAAGGCTGAAGGGTTTTTTGTTGTTGTTTTTGTTTGGTTTTTTGCTTTTTAGGGCTGCACCCAAGGCATATGGAGGTTCCCAGGCTAGGGGTCCAGTCCAAGCTACAGCTGCTGGCTATACCACAGCTCACAGCAACACCGGATCCGTAACCCACTGAGCGAGGCCAGGGACCGAGCCCCTCAACCTCATGGTTCCTGTTCAGATTTGTTTCCACTGCACCACGATGGGTACTCTGAAGGATTTTTTTTAATACACATCAGTCTTACATAGGATACCTAGTGAGGATGCATCTGAATTACCAAAAAAAGAAAAATAATGAAGTCTATAATATTCTTTGTCACAGAGATTTTCTTCAAATATGATTTGCTCTAACAAAAACTGGTTCTAATTTATCACTACAGTAATCTAAAATACTATATTTCTCTTTTTACATGTCTCTTCTTATATTATATATGGTAAGTTTCTTTAAAGCAGGAATTCTGACTTAGATTTTTTTATATAAAATTGAGGGTGATAGTGGACCTAGATGTAAATCCAGCCTTTACTGCTTATTAACATTGAGACCTTGAACACATTTCTTAGCCTTTGTAAAATTCAATTATTTACTCATCTGTGAAATAAAGATAGGGAGACTATCTATCTCAGCTTTGTTGAGAGAATTAAATGTGAAGTTTGTAAAGCATTATCACAGCACATGACACAAAATATTTAGTAAATGTTAACTAATATCATTAATACTTTTCTTGCCTTTGGATTTGAATTGCATCCAAATATGTAATCAGTATACAACATCAAGTGAAAAATTTCTTATATTTGTATCTTGTGTTTCTTCTAATGTTTTCTTGCAAATAGCATAGTTGATACATTTATTATAGTTATTTTCTTCTGCTTAATATTACCTTTTAAAATACCTCTTGGGAGTTCCCATTGTGGCTCAGCAGTAATGGAACCCAACTAGTATCCATGAGGTTCAATTCCTGGCCTTGCTCAGTGGGTTAAGGAGCCAGCGTTGCCATGAGCTGTGGTATAGGTCGCAGACGTGGCTTGGATCCTGCATTGCTGTGGCTGTGGTATAGGCCGGCAGCTATAGCTCCAATTCAACCTCTAGCCTGGGAACCTTCATATGCCGTGGGTGCAGTCCTAAAAAGCAAAAAAAAAAAAAAAAAAAAAAAAAAAAGCTAGGCTTTGTTCCATGACACATGGACTGAAAAACCACATATATTTATTTATGTTAAATGTAACTTAATAATTTTGTATATGAAAAAAGTTTTAAATAGCTTTGGTATCCAGGTATTACAATTTTCTTGAAGACTAAACTCATAGATGATGGTTTCTGTGAGAAATATTCATAGAATCTGTGATCCGGATATTATTTGTATCCCTTCATATCAGAGTTATATCATTCTTTATTTAGTATGTTTCTTGGTTTTAGATGAAGCATCTCCTGGTGCCATTCCACAGTATAAAGAAAGGATGCCATCCGTCACACATAGTCCAGAAATAATGGATTCATCAGAACTACGGCCGTTTTCCAAACCAGAAGTAGCACTGATAGAAGCTCTGAGGCTTTTAGCTGATGAGGATTGGTGAGTTCACCATCCTTAACTTAAAACTAAGCTGAGTTCCAAAAGTTTTATGAAAAAAAATTTTTAGAAACCTTGAAACATTTCCTCTGAAAATAGTCTTAGAAATTATTCTTTTAGTTCTGAGGCAATCTGAGTTCTTTTCATCTTATTAATGTAGCTGAACTCTGGTCTTAATATTACCAGTTATATACCACAAGGATATATGTTAGCTTTATTTTGTATTATGCAAATCTATTGGTATTAAATATAAATCTCATTGTTTCCTTAAGAGTTTCTCTGAAACATATCCTAAAACAATCCTGAAAATGTTTACCTATTGGTACCACAGCTGCAGCAGCCACACTGTCAGCGCAGCCAATAACTCAAGGGAAACAAAGACAGTGCCATTCCACTTGCTTCAACTGGAACATCTATTGGCTGCCCTTGTCCCATTTCCTCCCCTATTCCTCAGTCTCTCTCTCCATCCCCATCAGTTTTGCATCTTTACTAGGTTATATTCATCAACATAAAAATGTCCTATAGTATTTCCTATTTTTTAAAAACTTTCCTAAACCGCCAATCTTTACATTTCTTTTCTTTCCCCTTTTTAGCAAAAGACCTCAAAAAGCCTAATTCTTTGTGTCTACTTTTTCACCTCACATCTCTGCTTAGCCTTCTTTAATTGGCTTTCAATCCTCCCCACCATGACTGCCACTTTACTAAAACTGCACTAGTCATTTTTGCAGTTTGGGTATCTTTTAGCAGATTTTGCTAAATCTACACTGGTCAGTTATGTGTCTTCCTTGTACTTAGCCTCCCGACATCATTTGACACAATTGACACTCTGATACCCTTTTTTTTCATTTCACCTTAGACAAATCAGAGACTCTTGGTTCTGTTCCTGCTTCATTACTTAATGGTTCCTTCTTTTCTGTTTGATTTCAAAATTGAGTGTTCCAGACTTTAATCACTGGTATTCTCTATCTGCATTCATTCCATAGATCTGGGCTGGCAGTCTTTCCTGAAAAGAGCCAGATAGTAAAAATTTTAGGCTTTGCAATCCACATGTCTCTGTTGCAGCTACTCAACTGTGCTGTTGTAGTACAAAACAGCCTTAGTATGAAAACAAATGAGCATGGCTATGTTTCAATAAACTTTACTTATAAAAATTTTACTTACAAATGAAAACTCTGGTAGGGCCAGATATGGTCTATGAGCCATGGATTGTAAACTCCTTTCTTAAATGATCATTCAGTTCTGTAGCTTTAAATTTCATCCATATTCTCATAAATGTGTATCTGAATCTCTGGTATCTTCTTGAGCTCTAGACCTATAATCTAACTGTGTACTCGATACTTCCACTTGGATGCCAATAGACATCTTAAATTTAACATGTCTAAAATAGAACTCTTGAACTCCTACTTCTTGCCAAAGTGGGTATCAGGCATTAGATCTGCTATCACATCTGAAAGAACTGAAGAAATCATACAAAATATATGAAACAGTGGTTTTCAGAATATTGTTCATCAGGCAATGAAAGACAGTGATCCCTGAGAAACAAGCAAGGTGAGCCCTACAGCTGCCCCTGCTTTATACCTACAAAGTCTCTGAGTCACAGCTCAGGGAGGGGAAAACCACGTAGATAGCAGCAGAGATGGAGGTAGAGCTGGAAGTCTGGAGGCCAAGATAGCTAGAATTTGCAGAGCAGAATGCCGGAGGAGGATGTGGCTTCTTAACTCTAGGAACCTTGAGAGGATTTATTTTCAAATGTTTAGCTGAGTACAGGTCAGGGCATGCGTGTAAAGCCAGAGCAAGGACCACTCATTGAAGTTACAAAGAATAATCCCTGGAGCACATACAAGGCCAAGAATACCTTCTCTTCCCACCAGGAGAGTGGAAAATCTTATAATTCACCTAGCATTAGGTAGAATACTCAGAAGAGTTTCGCTTCATCTATGGAATGAATAAGCCTTAGGCTAAAGACAGTTTTGGTTCCTCCAAACAAAGCTTAAAAACAAGTCTGACAGGATCAGACTTTCCAAATAATTGTTATCTCATAACAAGTCTCAAAAATATTCATAGGAATACAAAACTAAGTTAAAAATTCACAATGCCTGGCATCCAATAAAAAATTACCAGGTGGTTCCCGCTGTGGTGCAGTGGGCTAAGAATCCAACTGCAGCATCTCAGGACGCAGCGGAGGTGTTGGGTTTGATTCCTGGTCCTGCTCAGTGGGTTAAGGATCCATTGTTTTCCACAGGTGGGGCTCGGATTCAATCCCTGGCCTGGGAACTTCCATATGCCAAGGGTGTAGACATTAAAAAAAAAAAAATCAGGCATACAAAGAAGCAGAAAAATACAACCCATAATTAGTGGACAAAGACATGATAACTATAGTTATCATTTTAATCCATGTGTTAAAGAAGCTAGAGGAAAGACACGAACAGAGAATCATGAGATGTAGAACTTGCAAAGTCATTTTGCAATATAATTTAACATGATTGAGGAAGTGATATCATACCATATTCACCCTCAAGAGGGCATGTATTACCAGGGAGCAGGAATCAAGCTACCATTTTAGAATTCTCTCTGTCACATCAGGAATAAAAAGGGCCATTTTATATTGATGAGAGGGTTAATTAATAAAGAAGACATGGCCTGAACATTTATTTACCATATAGAGGATCTTCAAAATACATTAAGCAAAAACCAGTAGAACTGCAAGGAGGAATAAACAAATCTGCAATTATAATTGGGACTCCAACAACCTTCTCTCCTTAATTGATAGAACTAATAGAAAGAAAATCAGTAAGGATATAGAAAAATTGAATTATTAATGAATGATATTATTGTCCAGCTTGATGTTTACAGAACATTCCACCTAAACAACAGAATGCATACCCTTTTCTAGTTCACAAGGAGCATTTACAAAGAAAGACTGTGTTCTGAAAAGTGAAACAAGTAATTTAAAAAGTTTAAGATTATACATATTTTGTTCTCTGACCAAAGTGGAATTAAATTAGAAATTGGAAACACATACCTAGAACATTTCTAAGTATTTGGAAACTAAATAACATACTTAAAAGTCATCACTGGTTCTAAGAAGAAATCATAAAGGAAATTAGAAAGTATTTAGAATTAAATGAAATTAAGAATGAAACATAAAATTGGTAGGATACAGCTAAATTAGAGGGGAGTTTATAGCACTGTAACACCTAAATATTAGAAAAGAAGAAAAGTTTTGTATCAGCGACCACAGCTTTCACCTTAAACTAAATCAGAAGATCAAATGAAGCCCAAAATTAGCTAAGAAAGGAAATAATAAAGATTGGAATGGAAATCAATGAAATAGAAAACAAACAATAGAGGATATAAATGAAAGCAAAAGCAGGCTCTTGGAGAAGATAAACAAAACTGGTAAACTTCTAGTCAGACTGGTAAAGAAAAAAGAGAAGAAACATCATATCAAAAATGAGAGAAGGAACATCACTACTGATCATACAGCTATTAAATAATAAAGGAATATGATAAACAGCTTTATGCCCATAAATTGGACAACTTAGTGAAGTGGACAGATTCCTTGAATGCACAGTCTACCAAAACTCACTCAAAAAGAATTAGATAATTGTATAACCCGGATATCTATTGAGGAAATTTGAGTCTTTCCCACAAAGAAAGCTTCATGCTTGGATGGTTTTGCTAGTTCATTATACCAAATATTTAAGGAAGAAGTCACTTCTACCTAAACTTCTAGAACATTAAAGAGGTTGCTGTATTTCCCATCTCATTCTTTGAAGCCAAAATTATCCTGATAGCAAAACTGTACAGGTGAATGTTTCACATGAACTTGAAAAGTTCATTCTGTTGTTGATTGTAGTGTTCTGTTGTTGATTGTAGTGTTTTTTGTTTTGTTTTTTAATTTTTTTCTTTTTAGGGCTGCAGGTGCAGCATATGGAAGTTCCCAGGTTAGGGGTCAAATTGGAGCTACAGCTGCTAGCCTATACCACAGCCACAGCAACGCCAGATCCAAGCCTTGTCTACGACCTACACCACAGCTCATGGCAATACCAGTTACTTAACCACCTGATCGAGGCCAGGGATCAAACCCACATCCTCAAGGATACTATTCAGGTTCATTACCACTGAGCCATGACGGGAACTCCTGATGGTAGTTTTCTTTACATGTTAAGATCAGGTTGGTTGGTAGTGGTTGATAGTGTTAAATTTTCTGTATCCTTACTGATATTCTCTACATTTGTTCTATTAATTATTAGGCTTTTGAAATCCCCAACTATAAGATTTTCATATTCCTCAAGTTTATTTTTTGTTGTTGGTTTCCTTTTAATACTTAAATTTTGTTCAATTGGTTTCTCACTTGCATATTTCTGACCTAAAATCTTTTGTAGTTGTTATTTTTGTTTTCCTATATATAATTAGCTCTTTTTTCTGTGGCTGCTTTTAAAAATATTCCTTTTAATACAATTTGATTATGATTTTCCATCCCCACAGTTCTATTTTGTGGGGATTTGTGTATGTATGGTGATTATCCTGTTTAGGATTTGTTCTTGAATCTGAGAGTTTATAGTTTTGATCAAATTTGGAAAAATTACAGCCATTAAGAATTATTTAAGAAATAAATGAAATTAAGCAATAATTTTTTTCTGCTTTCCTCTATTTTGACTCTACTTTCTATTATTTATTTTGTCTGTAGAGTTGGGTTGTTTCTGCCTCTAATGGTAACAGTAACTGTTTTATGCTTATCCAAAAAAATGAAAATTTTGAACCAGACAGATCTTAAATAGGTTTACTCTTGCCACCTTGGAATTTTAGGACTTTTCTCCCTATTTTCCATAACTTGGTCAGGGAATTTAAATGCTTAAAAAAAAAAAAATCACCATCAATATTACCAACTAAGGAAACTCGGCTTACATTTTTCAAACGTACAAGATGGAAACCATCAATCAAGTTTGAAATGTTACATCTGAATACTACTTGAATCCACCCTCTCGTTGTTACTATTCACCTACCCTTCATGTATCTCATTAGATAAGATAATGAAAAGTACAAATTACAGAACCATCTATCAGTAGTTTTCTGCTCTTGGATTATATTTTTACTAACAAGGTAATGGGAAGTTGCTTAATGTCCTTGTGGTTTTTTTTTTTTTTTTTTTTTACTGATTCGCTCACATTTGATTTGCCATTCCTCTCCCTTCTGTTCTCTAGAATATGGAATTCTTACTAGGGGACAAATGTTGCTTTTTATTTACAAAGCATTAACTTATTTTGACTATCAGTAGTAGTTTTGGCTCTTAAAAGATCTTTTAAATTATGAAAGAGAACTATTGGAATGAACAAAACTTTCCATATTTTTTTTGGTCTTTTTGTGTTTTCTTGCAAAACTTTCCATATTTTTTATTTTAGTTTCCTACTTGATAAGGGAAAATAGCCAATCTCCTCACTGGCAGTATTCCATACACCCAAAAGAAGACATCTGAGATTCTGTTCCAGTGGACCCCTGTTTAATAAGTGACTTTGTTGTTTCTTTGTTTTTCCCATAGGGAGAAGAAAATTGAAGGATTGAACTTTATTAGATGCTTAGCTGTTTTTCATTCTGAAATATTGAACACAAAGTTGCATGAAACAAATTTTGCAGTAGTTCAAGAGGTAAGCTTATTTTTTCAGCTGAGTTAAAGATTGTTTGAATAACAAAGTATAAATATGCCACATTTATTTGACCTTTAAAAAAACTGTACTCAGTGAAATCAGGCTTGTATGTAATGTAACTCAAGCTTTACTTTGCAACATTTAAAATATTTATTAAATGTTGATTTTTTAGGACATAATATAAATCATATTAAAACATGCTACTTTGATAGTAAATTTGGTTTCAAAGTCATTATTACTGATTTTCTTTCAGAATTTCAGCAAAATATACATTTTAGAAATTTTTTTTAGGTGAAAAATTTACGCTCTGGAGTTTCTCGTGCTGCTGTGATGTGCTTAAGTGATCTTTTCACTTACCTGAAAAAGGGCATGGATCAAGAACTAGATAATACAGTAAAAGTTTTGTTGCATAAGTCGGGAGAATCAAATACATTTATAAGAGAAGATGTTGACAAAGCATTGAGAGCTATGATCACTAGTGTGACTCCTGCACGTGCAGTTGTTTCTCTTATCAATGGAGGACAAAGGTAAAGTTCGAAATAATCTGGCCTGTCCTTTAACTAACAATGCAGTTGTTTGTAATCCAGGGTGTAAGAAAAAAACAAGCAGATTTCACTGTTATTTCAGTCAGAAAACAAGTATTAAATAATTCCTATGTGATAAATGTATTAGATGCTAAATATATAGGGGATAATAATATTATTATTTTAATAATGTCACTTACATTCATAGATCTGGAGGTAAATTAATGTCAGTGACTGAATTTTGTTTTTAATTTCTTAGGAGCGATAGCTAATGCAAATAATTTGGCATTTTAGCCTGTAAAGGTGATGCTGAGGCTTAGGAGTAATCATTTAACTTTTAAGGTATATCTTTGGAAAATAGTTTATACATCCTCTCTATTTTAATTGGCCGTGTCTCCCTGTAGCCATTTACACATTGCGGTAAGAAGATGTGCAGCTCAGCACTTATCAGATGTAGTGGAATTTATGGAACCGGAGCGTATTTTATCTGGAACAAAAGATATGGCTGAACGTATATTACCAGCTGCTGCTAAATTTGCTCAGGACAGCTCACCAGAAACCAGGTGAATAGCTGCTAATACTATTTGCTGAATCTCTTATTAAAGGGCTTAAATGCAGTAACGAAGGTTAAAAAAGAATGAGCATTTTTCTAAATGGAAAAGTGGGATCCCCAGGGATTGGTGCTGGGGGATGGTCTTATTTAATCAATTTGTAAATGATCTTGAGGGAGTGCACAGTGAATTCTCCAAATTTACAGATGATACTCCATACTTCTGGGTAGTGAGATGCCATGTCACAGGGATGATCTTCATGAAAACGGCACAAGACTGTGTGAGTGGGCAGAAAAGTGGCAGAAGAACTTCATTGTGGGCAAATGTAAGGTAATGCATTTAGGTGGAAATGATAAATTTTCCAAGCAGTCAGGTAAAATCAAGGAAATAATTGCACATGAAAAATACAGGAAGCAAAATGGATGACATGAGATATGTGTACCTAGAAAATTCTGTGGGAATTCCCACTGTGGCTCAGCAGGTTAAGAACCCGACTAATATCCATGAGGATGCGGGTTTAATCCCTGGCCTGTCTCAGTGTGTTAAGGTTCTGGCATTGCTGTGAGCCATGGCGTAGGTTGCAGATGTGGCTCAGATCTGGCGTTACCATGGCTGTGATGTAGGCTGGCAGCTGAAGCTCTAATTCTGCCCCTAGCCTGAGAACTTCCATATACCACAGGTGGGGCCCTGAAAAAAAGAAAAAAGAAAATTCCATGAATTTCTGATTGCTGTCTATGCTTGAAGAACAGTTTTATGAAGGTTAAGAAACAGAAAGATGACAAAATAATTTAAGATGTGGATGGTACTACAGTTGTAGTGCTGACAGTTTTGGATACTCAGAAGCCTAGGTTCATTTCCTAGCTCCAATCACTGTCTGCCCTTAGCAAGTTATTTAGCCTCTGAAAGCCTGTGTTTCCTCATCTATATAATTAGTAAGGTTGGGGAGTTCCTGTCATGGCTCAGTGGTAGTGAACCCAGCTAATATTCATGAGGATGCAAGTTCCTTCCCTGGCCTCACTCAAAGAGTTAAGGATCCAGCATTGCCGTGAGCTATGGTGTAGGTCGCAGATGTGGCTCAGATCTGGCGTTGCTGTGGCTGTGGCATAGGCCGACGGTTATAGCTCCAATTTGACCCCTAGCCTGGGAACCTCCATATGCCACAGGTGCGGCCTTAAAAAAAAATTAGTAAGGTTGTACTAGGACTAGATGATTTATAATATCCCATACAAAAATCTAAAAATCATGGCAGCTATATATGAATAGAGATTAAAGAAGAATATCACATTTTTAACATTTTAAAACAAAGATGTCCACTACTTTAGGTAACTAGAGTATTAATCTTGCGGAAGTCATTCTGTGAAAAGCTAATATAGAATGTAAATGTATTCATTTTCTATTGCTACGTGATACATTACCACAAACATAGTGATTTAAGGCAACACAGATTTTGCTTACCATTTCTTTTTTTTTTTTTAATGAAGTATAGTTGATTTACAATGTTAGTTTCTGGTATACAACAAAGTGATTCAGTTATACATATATATACATATTCTTTTTCATATTCTTTTCCATTATGGATTATTACAGGATAATGAATATTATCCTGTGCTATACAATAGGTCCTTATTATTGTTTATCTATTTTGTATGTAGTAGTTTGTATCTGATAATCCCAAACTCCTGATTTCTCCCTCTCCTATCGCTTTTCCCCTTTGGTAACCATAACTTTGTTTTCTATGTGAGTCTGTTTCTGTTTCATAAAAGTTCATTTGTGTCATATTTTAGATTCCACATGTAAGTGATATGATATTTGTATTTGTTTTTCTCTTTTTGACTTCACTTAGTATGATAAGCTCTAGGTCCCTCCATGTTGCTGCAAATGACATTATTTCATAGCTTACCATTTTAGAGGTTCTGCATACCACAGTAAAGTTCAAAATAGTTTAGGAGGATCAGATCTCAATTGACTAGTTAGGTACAAAATAAGATTTAGATTTATAATAAATGTTTTGTGTACATTTTAACCTTTCCTTAATGGCATGGTAATTCTTCTAATCCACTTTGTCATTTCTTAGATTCTTATTTGATGTTTTAAATTTATGAATTGATTACAACTTTCAAGTTTTATATATTTTTTACATTTTGTGTCCCTTTTGTTTGTTTACTTATTTGTTTTAGCCATTCATTTTATTATGGCCTGTAGTAGACCTACAGTTATTAATATTCTGGGATAAAAGAGTCATCTTTGAAACTATAACTAATTAGGAGCTACTTATCTAGATGTTGACCTTATTCTGTTTGTGAAGCAAGAAAAGTAATTTTTGTTCAATGATATTTACCTCCCTTTCAATAATTTATTACATTTGAAGGAGTCTGGTTGATATAGATGATCCTGAGATCATCCTATATATTTCCCTCACAAAAGCCTTGCCTCCTCTGGTTCTTCTAGCTTCATATATTCCAAGTTGTAAGTAAAAGTATAACTCTAATTATTTAAAGTCCAAGCCTCCTTGAAGAATACCAATATAGCATTATTATGAGGTACTACAAGACCCCCTTAACCAAAAATAACTCCAATATGTACTTCCACCATATCATGTACCACTAGAATGCTATCTTGGCTTAAGGTATTATCCTAAAAGAATTATTTTAAAATTCATATAGCATAAAAGAGAACATTAGACATTCATTGATATGTTGGCCACGATTTACCAAGTAACTTTGGGTATATTTTAGGTAGCAAAGAATACGGTTTTGAAGAATTGAAACTCAGGTAAGTTTTGGCAGGAAAAAAGAAGAAAGAGAGGGTCTTAAATATAGAACTTTGGAAAGTTTAACTCAGGCAGAACATCTGGCCATCAGCTGAGTAACACACGGTTATCAGGCCAGGAACCCAGGACAAAGACACACTTCTCTTAGTTTACAGTTCTACCCAATGCTATCCTTGATACGGACCCTAGGGTACCTGAAAAATAGAGTCAAATCTTTTTGCTCTCCATCTGACACATAGCTAAAAGGTTTGAAGCTCTGTTGCTTTTCAAGGTAGGTGGCAAGAGAATGCTATACTGTCTAGTCCAGTTAGTGTAGCTACCTCATTATTTTACTTAGAATAGAGATTGCAATCTTAATGTAGTTTTTTTCCATTGGAAAAAAAATTGGATCTGAGGACACAATTGAGCTTATTAAGATTTATAGAATTATTTACATATTTCTCAAATATCCATAGGTATTATGGTCGAAAGATGCTTTTCCTCATGATGTGTCATCCTAACTTTGATAAAATGCTTGAAAAATATGTCCCATCTAAAGATTTGCCATATATTAAGGAGTCTATTAAAAGTTTACGGCAAAAGGTATGTAGAAGAGTTTATTTCTTTTTTTTTTTTTTTCTTTTTATGGCTACACCTGCAGCATATGGAAGTTTCCAGGCTAGGAATTGAATCAGAGCTGCAGCTGCTGATCTACACCACAACCATAGCAACGCCAGATCTGAGCCGCATCTGTGACGTACGCTGCAGCTTGTTGCAGCACCAGATCCTTAACCCACTGAGCAAGGCCAGGGATCAAACCTGTATCCTCACAGACACTATGTTGGGTTCTTATCCCACTAAGCCACAATAGGAACTCCAAGAAGTTTGTTTCATAAACAACTTTAAAAGCAACATTCATTTGCCCAGGAAGGTAAAAGTTAGAAATAATTCTTTGGTTACTTGTGTTAACCCTTCAGAATATATCCACAGTATCATTTCAGCAATCCCAATGCTAAATAGAGATTCATAGTATCAGCGAATATTTATTGAACAGAAGTTTGATGTTGGGTAGATTGCAGTGTGGTTTATTGGAATTACAATACTTGGGTTTGAATTACAACTTAGAGAATTAGTAACTATATAATTTTAGGCCTGTCACTTTTTTTTTTTCTTTTTAGGACCACACCTGCAGCATATGGAAGTTCCCAGGCTAGGGGTCCAATCGGAGCTGTAGCTGCCAGCCTACACCATAGCCACAGCAACATGGGATCCTTAACCCACTGAGCGGGGCCAGGGATTGAACCTGGATCCTCATGGATACTAGTCAGGTTCATAACCTGCTGAGCCACAATGGGAGTTCTCCACATGCTTGCTTGCTTGCTTTTTTTTTTTTTCTTTTTAGGGCCACACCCACAGCATATGAAAGTTCCCAGCCTAGAGATCAAATTGGTGCTGCAACTGCTGGCCTACACTACAGCTAATGGCAACACCAGATCCTTAACCCACTGAGTGGAGCCAGAGATTGAACCCTCTTCCTCATGGATAGTCAGGTTCATTACCATTGTGGCATAGCAGGAACTCCTCCTACTTTATTTCTTAAACCAGAATTTTTTTTAGTTTTTATAAATAAATAAAAATATAGTGATGTTTATCACACTTGTTCTCTGCTTTATTTACCATGTATGTTCCCCTGTTACAGCTACTGACACACTGTGATGTATTGATTGATAAGAGATCTTTGAGAACTAGCCTCATATCTTATTTATCTTGGTAGATAATGAGGATTCAAAAAAGTCTGTAGGAGTCCTCAGCAGTTTAAGGATCTAGCATTGTCACTGCTGTGGCACAGAGTCAATCCCTGGCCTTAACTTCCACATGAAGGAGCACAACCAAAAAAAAAAAAAAAAAGAAGAAGCAAAAGGAAAGAAAAATCTTTGTAAAATGAGTATCTGAGAGAATAACAAGCAAAATGAAAAGTGAAAAGTGTCTTGTAAAAAAGTAATCTATTTATATATTATTAACCTCGGGCAAAGGATTCATTTATGATGGGATATTTTAAATATGTATTGCAGTAAACATCTTAGAGCATTTTTTTCTGCCTATTGGTGTTGTCTTAATTCATAGAGAATTAAAATAACCATGCAAAAAATTATCTTTACTATAATGAGGGGGATTATATCAGTGAGTCATTTCAATTACAAGTATCAGGAAGAAATACGTTTAAAATAATTCTTATCAAAGTGTTTATTCTTATACTGGTGTTGCATAGAATTCATTGTTTATGTAATGTGTTCATATTTATATATATATTCATATTTTCTATATAGATTTTAAGATTTAGAAAGAGTAGTTATAAAATATAGATAGTAATTTTTTTTTTTTAGGTCTGCACCTGTGGCATATGGAAGTTTCCAGTCCAGGGGTCAAATCAGAGCTGCAGCTGCCTGCCTATACCACAGTCACAGCAATTTGGGATCTGAGCCACATCTGCGATCTACACCATAGCTCACAGTAATACCAGATCCCCGACCCACTGAGTGAGGCCAGGGATCAAACCCACATCTTCATGGATACTAGTCAGATTTGTTTCTGCTGCGCCACAACAGGAACTCCCAATTTTTAAAATTTTAAACAGTTTTACCAAGCCAATATCATTTCTTATTAGTTAGTCACATATTTTGTCAATTTGCTTTTAGTTACAAGATAGCTTATATATTTGATACTATTTATTTATGTATGTATGTATTTATTTTATGGCTGCACCCACAGCATATGGAAATGCCCGGGCCAGGGACTGAATCTGATCCACAGCTGTGACAGTGCTAGATCCTTTAATCCACTGCACCTGGCCTCGGATCGAATCTCTACCTCCTCAGTGACCCAAGCTGCTGAATTCGGATTCTTATCCCACTGTGCCACAGTGGGAAATCCTGATACCCTTTAAAGCACAAGTATAGCATGTTATTAATATACACTTTCAATCATAAAAGAGATCAACAATGACTGCTATGGAAATTACAATGTATAAGTTATTTCCCTTTATCAGCTCTAAGTCTTTTAATTGCATTGTCTGTCTTTATATTTACCTGTAGGGTTTGGGAGAGATACCACTAGATCCTCCTTCAGCGAAAGGAAGAAGATCTCATACTGGCAGTGTTGGAAATACCAGGTCATCAACTGTTTATAGAGATGCTTTCAGTTCAGCGGAAAGGTAGAATCTTTTTTGAGAGTCCATATTATTAGAGAAATTACTCCCTAGTGATGGGAGTCTCATTTGAATGTTTTCATGAAGCATCATGGGGGTATTTGTTGAAATTTAATGGAGTTTTGGAAGTTGGTAAGGACTTTGAAAATGTGTGGTGATTAGTTTTTTTTTTTTTTTTTTTTTTTTTTAGGGCCATACCCACATCATATGGAGGTTCCCAGGCTAGGGGTCGTAACGGAGCTGTAGCCGTCTGCCTACTCCACAGCCATAGCAACACCAGATCCGAGCTTCATCTGCAACCTAAACCACAGCTCACAGTAACGCCGGATCCTTAACCCCTTGAGCAAGGCCGGGGATCAAACTTGCATCCTTTTGGATACTAGTTGGGTTCATCAGCCTATGAGCTGCAGCAGGAACCCTAGTGATTACATTTAATAAGGCAATTATATATTCACAGCAACTTGCTTTTACATGGTCTAAACATTAATAAAAATTTAGTGTTATTGAACTTGTCAATATTAGGCCTGTGTTGGACAACTCTGATCAATTTTTTTTTATTTTATAGCCTTTACTTTTCCCCCTTGATTATTACTTATACATAATTAGGGTTAGGGAGGGAAAAAAAACTTCGAAATATACACACATTAAAGGAATTTAACCAATTACCTATAATATCACCAACCAGAAAAAAAACTGCTCTTAAAAATTTTATAAATATAATTATATATGTGGAGTTCCTGTCGTGGCGCAGTAGTTAACGAATCCAACTAAGAACCATGAGGTTGCGGGTTTGATCCCTGGCCTTGCTCAGTGGGTTAACGATCCGGTGTTGCCATGAGCTGTGGTGTGGGTTGCAGACGTGGCTTGGATCCCATGTTGTTGTGGCTCTGGTGTAGGCCTGTGGCTACAGCTCCAATTAGATCCCTAGTCTGGGACTCTCCATATGCTGCGGGAGCGGCCCAAGAAATGGCAAAAAGACAAAAAATATATATATATATATATATAATTATATATGCAATTGTGTAACCTGTTTAAACTATTTAGCAAATTTTAATTGATTAGATAATTAAAAAAAATCTTTCAAAAGTATTTGGATCTCTTTGGCATATTTTAAAATATATTTTAGTAGTTCCCATTGTGGCTCAGTGGAAACAAATCCAACTAGTATCCATGAGCATGCGGGTTCCATCCCTGGCCTTGCTCAGTGGGTTGGGGATCTGGCATTGCCATGAGTTTTGGTATAGGTCACAGACATGGGTCAGATCTGGCATTGCTGTGGCTGTGTCGTGGGCTGGCAGCTATAGCTCTGATTCGCCCCCTAGCCTGGGAACCTCCATGTGTCTCAGTTGTGGAGCTAAAAGCAAATACATATGTATTTAAACATTATTTTAGGAGTTCCCATCGTGGCGCAGTGGTTAACGAATCCGACTAGGAACCATGAGGTTGCGGGTTCGGTCCCTGCCCTTGCTCAGTGGGTTAACAATCCGGCGTTGCCGTGAGCTGTGGTGTAGGTTGCAGACACGGCTCGGATCCCGCGTTGCTGTGGCTCTGGTGTAGGCCGGTGGCTACAGCTCCGATTGGACCCCTAGCCTGGGAATCTCCATATGCCGCGGGAGCGGCCCAAGACCAAGAAATAGCAAAAAGACCAAAAAAAAAAAAAATAAAAAAATAAAAATAAACATTATTTTAAAAGTTATATGAGGAGATACACAGTGTCTTTCATATTATCTGTATTTGTGTACCTTTGAATAATAAATTTTATTTAAAAAAATAAAAATCCATGTGAAAATATATGCTTTGGAACCTTGCTGTTTAAAGTACAGTTCACAGAGAGATGTAATGAATGCTGCTGTATATCATATATGAAAGTTGACAGAGATATCTGTCACATTGAGTGACTGCTTTATAGCAATGGAAAGCATTATGCTACCAATACTAAGTCGTTGAAATAGTAAATCCTGCTGGTCTCAAGATTATAATTTTCCCAGGCATGTTTATGTGAATATTTTGCAGAAAAAGGTTAATATCTCAGGACTGAGACCGCTGTCCTTGTAAAGGCCAGCTTGTGAGGTTAGCCTTTGGCTACCAACTGGAGACTAGGATTTCTGGAGGATTCCCACCATTCTTTAACTGATAGGAGTAATTTACTGTGCCTGTATTATTTGGGTTAACAATTTGGTTAGTGCTGAAGACCTGCTTTCCTTCTGCAAGTCTAAGAATTTTGGTATGACCAAGGCAGAAAACCAGTCATGACTAACTCCCCATAAAAATAAGTTTCATTGGTAGACGACATTTCACATGCATTGTCCCAGTTTGTTGCTGGAGGAATTAAGTTTATACTGTGTGACTCCACTAGGAAAGGACCCTTGGAAACTTGAGTCTAGTTTCCTCTAGATGTTGACCCCATGTGTCTTTTCTCTTGGCTGATTTTGCTTTGTATCCTTTTGCTATAATAAAATTTAACCATGACTAAAACTACATGCTGAATCCTACGAGGCCTCCTAGCAAGCCACCAAACCCAGGGAAAATATTAGGTACCTAAAACACAGTTATTGTGGCTCTAGGTTAAGTCATTTTGTAAATTTTTTAAAAATGAACACATGATGGAGTTCCTGTCGTAGCTCAGTGGTAACGAATCCACCTAGTATCCATGAGGACGCAAGTTCAATCCCTGGTCTCACTCAGTGGGTTAAGGATCAGGCATTGCTGTGGCTATGGGTAGGCCAGCAGCTGCAGCTCTATTTCGACCCCTAGCCTGGGAACTTCCGTATGCCATGGGTACAGCCCTAAAAAGATGGAAAAAAAAAATACACTATAAGAATGATTTATTGTGTTTTACCTTTTTTTCACTTTAGAGAGGTAACTGAAATTCGTGAATTTACCAGAAAATCAGTTCCCCGCAATTCCTCAGAAAGTGCTGAGTACATTAAAGTCATAACAGGTTTATTAAATGCAAAAGACTTTCGGGATCGTATTAATGGGATTAAGCAGCTTTTATCAGATACAGAAAACAATCAAGAGCTTGTTGTTGGAAATATTGTGAAGGTAAGGACTGTAAAAATTAATTTTCATTTTTAATTGTTGGTAACAAAGTTCAGTAGTATAAAAATTGCCTTTATCTTAATACTTGAAATATATATTACTTTAATGTCTTAAAATAGATTTAGTGAAAATAACAGATTGCTTAGGTTCCGCTCTGTTAAAAGCATTCTAGAACAATTGAAAGTAATTGAGGAAAAGAGTAAGAAAATAGCATCTTACCTGTTTGACTTCCCCCCACTAGATGACAACTCCTTGAAAGCTCCATATGTTCAGAGCTCTCAGAACCTAGCATTCAATAAGTATATCTTGAGTGAATCTATATATATTTTAAAAATCAGGCACTTAAGAGACCTGATATGACTTAGAATTAGATAATAAAATTTTTCATATGTAGGCTAGAAATTTGCATAAAGCTAATTTATATATTATGCTACTGTATTTATAAATATATTTGTACTTTATAATGTATATAAGAAGATAAAAAGCAGTGAAAAGAGAGATATAATAAATGTTAGTGGATTGTTTATGCTTCATCAGAGTTTAGGTCAGTTAATTCCAAGAGTAATTTATTCATTAAATTCCATTTTAAATTTGTATTGGGTTCATTAAATTTGGCAAACATACTGTAACAGCTCTTAATTCCAGTGGTGGTATCTCTTAATTTTCAGAAGAAAAGTAACATGTTACCATGTCATTCTTGGGAACTAGAAAGTTACATTTTCTGATATCTGTTGAGTAATTTTTATATCCTGATGTATGTATCACGAATTATTAGTTAATAGTCAGTCTCACAGAATAGCTCTTTCCTTACCTGACATACTAAAGAATTGCTTAGCTTTCACTTTATTATATCTTGAATTTAGGAAAGCTCAGAATTAGAAGAGCAAGGAACAATTGTTTAAGTACTTAAGAGGTAATAATACAAACTTAACTCTAAAATTGCTTCGCAGGGAGTTCCCGTCCTGATGCAGCAGAAACAAATTCGACTATGAACCATGTGACTATGGGTTCGATCCCTGGCCTCACTCAGTGGGTTAAGGATCCGGCATTGCCTTGAGCTGTGGTGTAGGTCACTGACACAGCTCGGATCTGGCATTGCTGTGGCATAGGCCAGCAGCTGTAGCTCCTATTAGACCCCTAGCCTGTGAGCCTCTATGCCATGGGTGCGGCCCTAAAAAAAAAAATTGCTTCACAAATCTTGTGAGAAACCTCTAAACTGAAACTAGGTTAAATCTCTACAGTAAAACTTGCATATTTACTTCTGTTACAAATAGAGATAAAAATAGAATTTTTTTTAAGTTCCTAAAGTTAGCTAAACTAACCTGCACATTTTAGAAAAGAACATTTTTATCATATTTACAGTAAGTCTTAGTCATCTGTGTACTGAACAGAATTTCTCAACCTTAATTGAGTCTTTTTAGGTGATTTATGAAGCCTTCTCTTTTTGCTGAAAGAAAATTTAACCTTTAGATTTAGCATCCAAATTGTTATAAGGTTCCTGTTATCTCAAGTTCATGTTAAATAAGATGTGTGTGTGGTTGGTTTTTTGTTTTTGTTTTTTGTCTTTTTGCCTTTTCTAGGGCTGCTCCCACAGCACATGGAGATTCCTAGGCTAGGGTCTAATCGGAGCTATAGCCGCCGGCCTACACCAGAGCCACAGCAACGCAGGATCCGAGCCACATCTGTGACCTACACCATGGCTCACGGCAACGCTGGATCCTTAACCCACTGAGCAAGACCAGGGATCGAACCCGCAACCTCATGGTTCCTAGTCGGATTTGTTAACCACTGAGCCATGACAGGAGCTGTGTGTGTGTGTGTGTGTGTGTGTGTGTGTGTGTTTTAAAATAGTACATTTCTCCTTTAGAAGGATAAATACTGTGAAATGTCATAAGGAGCTTAAATATAATAGATATCAATATTATTTCACTTTAAATAATTTACCAATTTGCTTTCAGATCTTTGATGCTTTTAAATCTCGACTTCATGATTCCAATAGTAAAGTAAATCTGGTGGCTCTAGAAACAATGCATAAAATGATTCCTTTGATTAGAGACAACTTATCTCCTATAATCAACATGCTAATTCCAGCAATAGTAGATAACAATCTGAATTCCAAGAATCCAGGAATCTATGCTGCTGCCACAAATGTTATTCAGGCACTGATTCAGCATGTAGGTAAGAAATCTTACTTTGTCACTCATTATTTTGGCTGTAGTTTCTGGTTCTACACATTTTTTGTAATGCCAAAAACCTAGCTGTTCAATTTTTGTCATTTAATGTTGTGATAAAATTTTTTTATTTTCTCAGTAGTAATTTTAGTTATTTTTAGTTAAATACCATCCCATTAGATTAACTTTCTCTCCTTAATTTTTTTGTCCTTTTTTTTTTTTTCTTCTGTCTTTTTAGGGCATATGGAGGTTCCCAGGCTAGGGGTCTAATCAGAGCTATAGCTTCCAGCGTACACCAGAACCACAGCAATGCCAGATCTGAGCCACGTCTGCAACCTACACCACAGCTTACAGCAATGCCGGATCCTTAACCCACTGAGCGAGGCCAGGTATCGAACCTGTAAAGTCATCATTCCTAATCAGATTCTTTTCCGCTGTGCCATAACAGGAACTCCCTCCTTACTTTTTGACTTTTTAATTCTTGTTTTCTACATCAACTTCACATATGACACAATTATCTCAAAATAGATCATATATTTAAATGTAAAATTTAACTGCATAACTTTTTTGTTGTTGTTGTTGTTGCTGTTTAGGGCCATACCTGTGGCATATGGAGGTTCTCTGGCTAGGGGTCCAATTAGAGCTACAGCTGCCAGCCTACACCACAGCCACAGCAATGCCAAATCTGAGCCGCATCTGCGACATACACCACAACTCACAGCAACACCAGATCCTTAACCCACTGAGTGAAGCTAGGGATTACAAACCAATGTCCTCAGGGGTACTAGTTGGGTTGGCTATTGCTGAGCCACAATGGGAACTGCTAACTAAAACTTTTAGACTATAATAAGAAAATCCTTAGGACCTATACTTGTGAAGAGTTATTAGCATAACGCTAAAACTATGATCCATAAAAAGTCCATAAATTGGATTTCACCAAAATTTAAAACATTTGTTCTTCAAAACTCTTTTTTTTGTTGTTGTTTTGGCCACACCCACTGCATGTGGAAGTTCCTGGGCCAGGAGTCAAACCTGCACCACAGCAGCTACCCACACCACTACAGTGACAATGCTGAATCCTTAAGCTGCTGTGCCATAAGGGAAGTCCAACCCTAATTTTTTTCTAGATAAAAATATTTATTTTTGTCTGAGTTCCGGTCATGGCTCATCAGAAACGAATCTGACTAGGAACCATGTGGTTGCAGGTTTGATCCTTGGGCTTGTTCATTGGCTAAGGATCCAGCGTTGCCGTGAGCTGTGGTGAAGGTTCCAGACAAGGCTCAGATCTGGTGTTGCTGAGGCTGTGGTGTAGGCCGGCAGCTTTGGCTCCGATTAGACCCCTAGCCTGGGAACCTCCATGTGTTGCGGGTGCGGCCCTAGAAAGACAAAAGACAAAAAATATATATATATATATTTTTTTTTGTGTTACAAAAGTAAAAATAAATATAAGTGAGTAATAAAATAAGCATATTTTTAAAGTAGCTTATCCTGGGATCTCTGTCCTGGGTTTTAGTAAACAGTTCAAGTTTAGGTTGCGTCAATAGTTCTGGATGCTGAGGTCTCCATCTTTCATAACCATGTTTCTGTAGTTTAGCTTATAATTAACTAGAGAAGTCATCCTCTATGTTGTCATCCCAATTTATCTACAAAACAAACTACAGACTTGGAGGAAATAGCTGACAAAGAATTCATATCTAGAATATACAAAGGCCTCTTAAAATTCAATGTTTTTTTAAAAAGCAAACAATCTAACTAGAAAATGGGCAAAAACATGAAGAAACATTTATAGGGATGGCAAATAAACACATAAAAAGATGTTTAACATCACCAGTCATTAGGAAAATGCAAATACAATTTAAGACCATTTTCATTACATGAGTGTGTTAGTCTGTCCAGGTTGTTGTAACAAACTACCACAGATTGGATGGCTTAGAAACAGCGAACATTTATTTTTCACCGTTCTGGAGCCTGGGAAGTCCAAGATCAAGACACCAGCAGATTAAGTGTTAGATGAGGACCCTCCTCCTGGTTTATAAATGTCCATCTTCTTACTATGTCCTCAGATGGTAGAAGGGGCAAGAGAGATCTTTGAGACCTCTTTTACAAAAGCACTGATCCCATTCATGAGGGGTCCACCTTCATGTGTTGATTACCCCTCAAAAGCTCCACCTTCAAACATCATCACACTGGGAATTGAGTTTCAGCTTATGAATTTGGGTGGGGGACACAAACATTCAGTCTGTAGCAAGTATTGGAACAGCTAAAATTAAAAATAGGGACAACACAAGTTCCCATTGTAGTTCAGCAATAATGAGCCCAACTAGTATCCATGAGGTTGTGGGTTTGATCCCTGGCCTCCCTCAGTGGCTTAAGGACCACGTTCACCTCAGCTGTGGCTCTGATTAGATCCCTGGCCCAGGAACTTCATATGCTGTGGGTGTGGCCAAAGGAAAAAAAAAATAGTGACAACACCAAATGCTAACAAGTTTGCAGAGAAACAGCAACACCAGATCTTTAACCCACACTGAGTGACGCCAGGGATCAAACCTGCATTCTCGTGGATACTGTTCGGGTTTGTTACTACTGAGCCACAACGGGAACTCCAGATCTTATAATTCTTTAAACATGTATCTCTATGTTATTCTTTTTGTTTAGATAATTACTTACTTCTGCAACCATTTTGCACAAAAGCTCAGTTTTTAAATGGAAAGGCCAAACAAGATATGACTGAAAAGCTTGCTGGTAAATATTTTTTAATTGTTATTTCTAAAGAAGTATTTTATTAGCCAACGATACACTGATGGGTATTTCAATTCAATTTTAGGATAGCTATCAAACTCAATATCATTATCCATGAAGTAGAAATAAATTGTATAATAATCCACAAAAGGACCTTTTAAGACCTGTATCCCAAAAATTTTCTTCAAAAGAATTTTATTTCTTTTTTACCCAGTGAGTGTTTAGTCTTCCTGTTAGTAGAAATAAACAAGATAAATAAAAAAGACATTAAAATCAAATGTTGGTACTCATAGAAAACTGCTATTTCAAATTAAGTGTTTAATGAAAATCTGTATGAGTTTAAAATATGTATGTTTTGACTTAATTGCATTTGGAAAACACTGAGGTGAATTTTTGGTTTCATTTCTGTCTTTATTACTTTTTCCTGAACTAATTGTAATATGTAGAATTCTAATATTCAGAGATCCAAGTCTTTGGGAGCTAAGTTTCTGACCTTACTTTTTTTGAAGATACCTAACATTTTAGGGCAAATAGCATAGGGAAGAAGCTTAGTTTATTTTACATGCTTTTTAATTGTCAGAACTTGATTATTTTAAAAACCTCACTGTTTACCATATTTTTATGTTTCAGATATTGTTACAGAACTTTATCAAAGGAAGCCCCATGCCACAGAACAAAAAGTGTTGGTTGTTTTATGGCATCTCTTAGGGAACATGACAAATAGTGGCTCTCTGCCTGGAGCTGGAGGAAATATACGAGCAGCCACAGCTAAATTATCAAAAGTGCTTTTTACACAGATGGGTCAGAATCTGTTAAATCAGGCTGCATCTCAACCATCACACATAAAAAAGAGTTTAGAGGAATTGCTCGATATGACAATTTGAAATGAATTATGGGTCTTTGATGAAATATGGTTTAACGAACAAAACCATTTACATGATGACAAATGCAAGTTTTTTTAAAATTAGATTTTCAGTGCCTGCACTTCTCATTCAGTAAACTAAGTCAATAGCTATTTTTGTTTGTAGCCTGTAAGTATACTATCAACCCTGTCACTTGCACCCATCACACAAAAATCTAAAATGATATCTAATATTCATGAAATCTGACGCACATGGGGTGAATCCAATTTTAATATTTTTGAGAAAAGTCCTGCTCATTTGCACTATTCTATATAGTAACTGCAATTTTGTTGCCCTATATGTACAATTAGACCTTTTAATTAAAAATATACCTTTTATTATGTAATCATGTTCTGCTATGTCTCATTCCTCAGCCTTATTTTATGAAGTGGAAGAAGAGTCATTGAACTATGTTATCACAAACTAAGTTTTGTGTGCTGTTTGTGAAAAACATGTATTTCTGAAATCAGTCTGCTAATATGATTCTGCAGTATTAGCTTGCTTTTGCTGCTGTGTTAATGTGATATATTTGCTCACCATTTGGGTTTAATCATCTACATAATTGTGAAATTTAACAGGCTATAATAAAGCATGATGACCAAAGTTTTAGAAAACATTTAGACATTTTAAATGCACGTTTAAGGAAACGTGTCTAATGTAATTCCCTATTTTTGTGTGCAAAACACTAAATTTTATTTCTGTATGTCCTGACATTATAAAGGTGTTATTTTGCTGCCCAGTTGTGTAATTCTCAAATATAGTGCCAGGTATTCTATAGCTTTTCTCAGAATTCTTGGGCTATAAGTACTGTATGCATCTTAAAAAAGAAAAGAAATGTTATAAAATAAAAGGATTTATTTCTGTAGATGTGTGAGAGGTGTCCTATTTTTCCAACTTCTATATATGTTAAAATTGGGAAAATATGTATTATAATATTGACCTATCACTTTCACTTTTTACTTGATACAATATTAACCTATCTCTATTGATCTAACAATAGAACCACATTATAATTCTAGCTTTATAGGAAATTAGCTCTGTGATCTTGGGCAAGTCACTTACCAGGTTGAAGCTTCAGTTTTGTCATCTCTAAAATGTGAGGGCTTGGAGTTTCTTAGTAGTTTAGTGGGTTAGGGTTCCGGCACAGTCACTGCTGTGGCTTGGGCCACTGCTGGATGCTGTGGATGGATTCTATTCCTGGACCTGGAATTTCCCCATGCCATGGTCGTGGCATTAATTAATTAAATGTGGGGGGCTGCGCTAGATTTTTAAAGTTCCATTTTGCTCCAAAATTCTGTGATTCTGTGTTGTAGCTTACGATCACTTTATTACAATTATGAACTTCATTCTTTTTCACTTCTTGTGTCACTGACCAGTTTTTTAATATATTTGGCTGCTTTTTATTTTTTTAATTTAATTTTTTTTTTTAGGGCTGCATCCTTGGCTTATGGAGATTCCCAGGCTAGAGATCCAGTTGGAGCTGTAGCTGCTGGCCTATACCAAAGCCACAGGAACACAGGATCTGAGCCGTGTCTGCAAGCCTACACCATAGCTCACAGCAACAGTGGATCCTTAACCCACTGAGCAAGGCCAGGCATCAAACCTGGGTCTTCATGAATGCTAGTCAGATTCGTTTCCTCTGAGCCAGGATGGAAACTCCTGCTTTTTATTTTATTTATTTATTTATTTTTGTCTTTTGTCTTCTTTAGGGCTGCAGCAAAAAAAAAAAAAAGTGACTGTATTAAACCACAATTTCTGAGAAAATAAAGCAAACAAAATTTTGAAGCTTATTTGAAAGGAGAGTAAAGTCATGGTTACTTTGTCTATTTATATATACCTTTATAATTAAATACATTTAAAATTCTTTTTCTTCTAGATGATTTTTATCGTGTTCCTATAATTTAGGTCCAAAGTTGGCAAACATTTTCTGTAAAGGACCATAAAATAAAAATTTTGGCTTTATAGGCCACAGACAAATTTTGGCATTATATTCGTCATTTTTTTTTTTTTTTTACAACTCTTTGAAAATGTAAAAAAAGAAAATCGCTAGCTCATGCCAAACAGAAACAGATCTCTGGCATAGTTTGCCACCACCTAAGATTTTTTTTTTTTTTTTTTTGGTCTAATTAGGGCCACAGCTATGGCATATGGAAGTTCCCAGACTAGGGGTCAAATCATAGCTGCAGCTGCTGGCCTACACCACAACCATAGCAATGCCAGATCTGAGCCGTGTCTTCGACCTATGCTGAAGCTTGCCCAAACTATGCCATGATGCCAGATCCTTAACCCACTGAATGAGACCAGGGATCAAACACACATCCTTGTGGATACTAGTCAGGTTCTTAGTCCACTGAGTCACATCTGGAACTCCTGCTTCACTCTTTATTATATTTATTATTCAAACAATAGTTATAAATTCCAAATTTTATTAATTGACCAAATTTATCATTTGCAAATGTGCCTACTAAATTTGCATTGATTGTTAGATATATTGAAGGTAAATTTTAAATTTCAAAGGCAGAAGAGGAGCATTACTTTATATGTAACCTTAATCATCCCTTATTTTCAATGATTATTTTGCATTCAAAAAGTACAGTAAATTTATCACTACTATTAATATGAAAGCTTTACTTCACATAATCTGTGTTTTATTATAAAGAAAATAGCCATATGTAACAGAGTCCCACATCTTAAAGATTTTTCTCTGTGTTAGTAACTTCTTGATATTGAGAACTCAGAAGTCTAGCTAGCACTCTGTTAACAAGAACTTACCAGCCCAGAAATGAGGAAGGATTGGAGACTGACCACTGATTGAAAAAACTAAAAAAGAGCTGAAGGCCTGAATTAATCAGAATAAAGGAATTTTTTTAACCAGCAGTGATAGTGATAAAAGTCTAACCCCACCAGCACTGCAACTAAAAAAATTTTAAAGAAGGAATTCCCATTGTGGTGCATCGGAAACGAATCAGACTAGGAGCCATGAGGTTGTGGGTTCAATCCCTGGCCTTGCTCAGTGGGTTAAGATCTGGCATTGCTGTGAGCTGTGGTGTACGCTGAAGATGGTGGCTTGAATCTGGCATGGCTGTGGCTGTGGCGTAGGCCGGCAGCTGTAGCTCCAATTAGACCCCTAGCCTGGGAAACTCCATATGCCTCCAGTGTGGCCCTAAAAAGTGGGAAAAAAATTAAAAATAAAAAAAAAAATGAAATGGCATCTTTACCCAATGGAATCCATAGCATACAGTCATTAAAAATGTTTAATCATTTAAATGACAGAACAATGTTTACAATGTGTTAAAGAGAAAAAACCTGACTAAAATGAATATATTGTCTCTATTTATTAAGTACATACACAAAAACAGAGCAGGAATTATATATACCAACATGTTAATCGTGGTAGTCTGTAGGTAAAGAACTTAAAGTTTTCATTGTACTGTTCTGCAGTTTCTATTTTTTCAGAAATGTGCAACATGTATTGACTGTGTAATAAAATTTAAATTATATGGTAATCTGAAGAAAATATGAAAATAAAAATAATGTGAAAAGAAAAAATATGTCAAAGAAGAGATATAGTAGTAAATATCAAAGTGCTAAGGAAGGTAGAGTGATATGACAGAAGGGAGATGAGAAGAAATGGAAGCAAGATATTATAAAGGTAGAGAGCATGAGACCGATTTGAAGAGCATGGATTTGGAACCCAGTTTTACTATTACTAGCTAAACTTTATATATATCCTGCAGTTGGTGTGAAGTACAAAATTAGCATGGTATTATGTATAAGAAAACATTTGTAAACCTCAAATTCAATACAAGGTAACTTGCTCCCAGCAGCGAATGAAGTTGAGGAAAGATGCACAGAAACCCTACAGAAACTTTACTGCTAAAATAAACTAATCCTACTTATTTCATTGCTGGTTAGGAGGTTAAAGGCATCAAATGAAGGCAAAATCAGTTAAGTACTATATTAACATTAATGAATTAGAGTTTTAGAATGCATACTTTAGAGTATGTAAATTCTTTTTTTTTCTTTTTTATTATGATTTTTCCCATTATAGTTGATTTGCAGTTTTCTGTCAATTTCTACCGTAAGCAAAGTGACCCAGTCGAACACATATAATTTTTCATGCATTATCCTCTATCATGTTCCATCACAAGTGACTAGATATAGTTCCATGTGCTATAAAGTAGGATCTCATTGCTTATCTACTCCAAAGGCAATAGTTCACATCTATTAACCCCAAACTCCCAGGCCAGCCCCCTCAGCAACCACAAGTTTGCTCCCCCTCCCCCTCAGGCAACCACAAGTCTGTTCTTCAAGTCAATGAATTTCTTTTCTGTGGAAAAGTTCATTTGTGCTGTGTATTAGAGTCCATGTATAAGTAATATCATGTGGTATTTGTCTTTCTCTTTCTGACTTACTTCACTTAGTATGAGAGTCTCTAGTTCCATCCATGTTGCTGCAAATGGCATTATTTTGTTCTTTTTCGTGGCTGAGTAGTATTCCACTGTGTATATACTACCTGTTCTTAATCCATTCATCTGTTGGTAGACATTTAGTTTGTTCCATGTCTTGGCTATTGTGAATAGTGTGGCAATGAACATAGGGGTGCATGTATCTTTTTCAAGGAAAGTTTTGTCCTAATACATGCTCAGGAGTGGAATTGCTGGGTCATATGATATTTCTATATTTAGTTTTCTGAGGTACCTCCATACTGTTTTCCATAGTGGTTGTACTAATTTACATTCCCACCAACAGTGTAGGAGGGTACCCTTTTTTCCACACCCCCTCCAGTATTTGTTATTTGTGGACTTATTGATGATGGCCATTCTGACCAGCATGAGGTGGTATCTCATAGTAGTTTTGGTTTGCATTTCTCTAATAATTAGTGATGTTAAGCATTTTTTCATGTGCCTGTTGGCCACCTGTATATCTTCTTTGGAGAAATGTCTATTCAGGTCTTTTGCCCAGTTTTCAATTGTGTTGTTGGGTTTTTGTTGTTGTTATTGTTTTCAGTCTTTTGGGGCAGTACTGAAGCATATGGAGGTTCCAAGGCTAGGGGTCCAATCGGAGCTGTAGCCCCTGGCCAGCCTAGGCCAGAACCACAACAATGTAGGATCTGAGCCCCACCTGTGACCTATACCACAGCTCATGGCAATGCCGGATCCCTAACCCACTGAGTGAGCCCAGGGATGGAACCCACATCCTCATGGATACTAGTCAGGTTCACTAACCACTGGACCATGATGGGAACTCCCATCCCATCTTGTTGGTTTTTTTACCATTGAGTTGTGTTAGTTCTTTGTATATTTTAGAAATTAAGCCCTTGCCAGTTGCATCATTTGAAACTACTTTCTCCCATTCCATAGGTTGTCTTTTTGTTGTTGTTTTTTTTGTTGTTTTTTAATGGTTTCCTTTGCTGTGCAAAAGCTTGTCAGCTTGATTAGGTCCCACTGGTTTATTTTTGCTTTTATTTCTGTTGCCTTGGGAGACTGACCTGAGAAAACATTTGTATGCTTAATGTCAGAGAATGTTTTTCCTATGTTCTCTTCTAGGAGTTTTATGGTGTCTTATCTTATGTTTAAGTCTTTATGTAATTTTGAGTTTATTTTTTGCATGGTGTGAGGATGTGTTCCAGTTTCATTGATTTACCTATGGCTGTCCAGTTTTCCTAGCACCACTTACTGAAAAGACTGTCTTTTTCAAGTTTTATATTCTTGCCTCCTTTGTCGAGGATTAATTGACAATAGATGTCTGGGTTTAAGAGTAAGTACATTCTTTTTTTTTTTTTTTTTTTTTTTTTTGCTTTTTAGCAAAAAACCTGTGGCACCTAGAGGTTTCCAGGCTAGGGGTTGAATCCAAGCTGTTGCCACCAGGCTATGCCACAGCCACAGCATTGCCAGATCCAAGCCGCATCTATAACATAAACCACAGCTCATGGCAACACTGGATCCTTAACCCACTGAGCAAGGCGAGGGATTAAACCTGCATCCTCATAGATGCTAGTCAGATTTCGTTTCCACTGAGCCACAACGGGAACTCTGAATATGTAAATTCTTAATTCATACTTAAATTCTTTTCTGGGAAACAATGGGATAAAAATTTCAAGGCACTAAAGTGAACTGTAGGTTTAGCAGTTATCTCTTTTTTTTTTTAAATACTGGAGCATGGAATGTTTGAGACAATGTTAAATAAAAGGAAGACAATGATGTGGTACCAAATTATGATCAGTCTTGAGTGACTTGTTCACCTCTATGCATGTACTGGGTGCCTTGGCCTATACTGGGTGCTGTAAATAAATAATACTTGAATAAAATGTTGAATGATGTGTATATTTGACATTTTTTCTGGAGTAGTGTTTTCAAGGGTGGAGTGTGGTATATTTCACAAATTAACCTGTAAAGGAGGGATAATTGGATAGAGCAGGGAGAAACTGTAAACAAAGAAATCAATTTGGAAATACTGATCCAAAGGCCTCTTCTGACAAATGGATTTCATCAAATGTCACAAGACAATGGATTGATAGTGTGCCTATTTAATGTGTTGAAAAAGAGTAAGAGGTTACAGCAAGTTTCAATAAGAAAGAATGTAGTGATCTACTTACTCTCCAGGGCCCAGAGCCAGATTCTAGACAGTAAAGGCCTAGAGAAGAGTAGAAGCAGTGAGAATTGAAAGAATAGATCTGAGAGGTATTCCAGTGGCAGGATTGACTGAGTTGATGACATACTTAGATTAGGAACATAAAGGAGTCAGGTTTCTCATACTAGAGGCTAGTGGATGCTGGTGCCATTAAGTGAAATGAAGAACACTGGTGGAGAAGCAGGTATTAGAGAAAAGGTGAGTGTAATGCTTTCAGACCCCTGTGAGAGAACTTAACTATGAAGGCACAGTTCTGAATTTAAACTGCAGCTTTGCATGTATTATATCTATGGCCAAGAGGATTAGAAGAAAAGAAGGCAGGAAGGAGAGGAGGAAATGAGGGAAGAGGGGAGAAGAAAAAGGAAAAACACCCAACTGCCATGAGCAAAAAGCAAATTTTTTATTAATGCTTGTAACCAAAGCCAAAAACTCTGGCCTCAAACCAGGCTTGACTCAGGGCTCAAATAATAACACCAAGAACTAGTCTCTCCTTTACCCAGAAACAGCCAATTTCTCTGTGTTTCATTGATCAGAACTGGATCACATGTATATCCCTAAATCAGTCATTGGCAAATAGAAATGGGATTGCCATGATTGGTTTATAAAGATTATGTTTAAGCTCATAGAGGTGGGCACATTATTACCTGATACATGAAAGAAAAAAAACTTTTTAAAGCTAAATATATAACTAACACAGCAATATGAATATACTTAAAAGAGTAGCATGAATGTACATGGAATATATGAATAGTGACTAGACAGCAACACACACATGCACACGCACAATATTTTTGCAAATATTGGCTGTTCATGGTGTCCCAGTTGATTTAGCTATTAAAGCCTGAAAACTCCATGACACTGAAAAAATAAAACTTATCCTCCTCTTACATTTACATTATTCTCTTTTTGCAGTATTATTTGTGAAGTGTGTGGAAATTTCCTAGTCCTTAACATATAACAACACATAGCTTTAATTCAATTTTAGAACATATTATGTCCAATTCTCCACGTCTACTAAAGATACAAGCCATAATGAAAAGTTATCATGTTTTTTTTGGGGGGGGTCACACCTGTGACATATGGAAGTTCTCAGGCTAGGGGTAAAATCAGAGCTACAGCTGCCAGCCTTCACCACAGCTCACAGCAGCACTGGATCCTTAAGCCACTGAGCAAAGTCAGGGTTTTAACCGACATCCTCGCAGATGCTAGTCAGCTTCCTTACCACTGAGCCTTGTTGGGACCTCCCAGTATTATGATTTTTAATGGACAAAATAACAATATCATAAACTAGGCTTGTGGGTTCAGAGAAGCCATCTTTAGGGAAGCAACATTTTAAATAAGTTGTAAATATTGAGTTAAATAGACAATAAGAAAAGAAAGGAAAGGCACGTTCTATGTACCTTCAAAGATCAGGGACTAAGAACATGAAAGAAGGTAGACTGCACTGTGTCACACTGAGCAGGATAGAGTGGTTCCAGATGAAAATAGAGATGTGAACAAGAACAAGATGTAAAAGCCTAAGGATTTCTGTTTTTATCCCCTAGGACCTGCTATAGGAAGTCATGACCAATTGCAGATATAGTTTCATAACCCTCTGTCAAGAGAACACAAAGGCTTGAAACAGGGAAATTGAGGGCAATTAGAAATCAAAATGCAAATCTCCCTCTTTCTTTGACATTTTTATAGCTGGGAAACCATTAAACAAATTAACAATTTAATAAATTATCCAGAAATTGGATCAATCTTAACGACCCAAATAACTTTCAGGAAGACTGAATTAAGGCAATACCATTTCTACAAAATCTCAAAGATCAGGTAATAATAGAGAAGAACCAGATCCATATTGAGTTTGGATTTAAAACTCCTAGAGCCACAATTTTCTTTTACTTGTTTTAACCAGTAAGAAGGAATACTAAATATAGAAGTCTAAATGTTTAGAACTAATACAAGAGCCATCAATTTATTTAGTGATGGATTTATTTACAATGTAAATTAACATTCCTGGAGTTCCCCTTGTGGCGCAGTGGTTAACGAATCCAACTAGGAACCATGAGGTTGTGGGTTCCATCCCTCCCCTTGCTCAGTGGGTTAACGATCCGGCGTTGCAGTGAGCTGTGGTGTAGGTTGCAGACTCGGCTCGGATCTTGCGTTGCTGTGGTTCTGGCGAAGGCCAGCGGCTACAGCTCGGATTCGACCCCTAGCCTGGGAACCTCCATATGCCGCGAGAACAGCCCAAGAAATGGCAAAAAGACAAAAAAAAACAGCAAAAAAAACATTCCATTTCCTGGAGAAAATGTGTACTGTAAATTAAATGAACCACTCGGTACTTATGCATCTTTTCATTGAATATTACATTCTGAAAAGATCAAACAGGAACTTTTACTGAATAGCCCAGAATGAAGTGACTAACACTGGATATCATAAGGAGCTTTTGTTCTCTTACCAGTCACAATCCCAGAAAGAAATACATAGCATACCAGCATCAGGGTAATTTCAGAAGTGGTTAGTAAGAGACTATTTACAATGGGTTAGGGAAACCTGGAACCTAGAAGAAGAAAATTGTACGGAGAGGGCTGCCCAAAATGCCAGCATGGTAGGAGATAGGGGAGTAAATACTCTGACCTCATTTCTCTAGTCTGTTCTTCCAGGACCCTATTGGCCAGACCCAATAAGAAACCAGAGAGCAAGGGTCAGTCTCTGAAGAATGCAAGTAGGTTGGACAGTTGACTTGGAGAAGCAAACAGAAGAAATCCATTACATTAATAAATAAATTTCCCCCATCTGCACCATCCTTTTGTTCTGAGATCATCTGACTTTTATTTTGTCTTTTTGGGGCCATGCCATATGGAAGTTCCCAGGCTAGGGGTCGAATCAGAGCTACTGCCAGCCTACACCACAGCCAAAGCAAGGTGGGATCCAAACCATGTCCGTGACATACAACACAGCTCATAGCAACGCCAGATCCTTTAACCCACTGATCAGGGCCAGGGATTGAAACTGCGTTCTCATGGTTACTAGTAGGGTTCATTAGCACTGAGCCACAAGGGGAAATCCTCATCTGACTTTAAATACTGTATTTTTTATTATTTATTTATTTATTGCTTTTAAGGGCCCCACATGCAGCATGTGGAAGTTACCAGGATAGGGGTTGAACTGGAGCTTCAGCTGCTGGCCTAGCCACAGCCGCAGCAACACCAGATCCAACAGTGTCTGCAACCTACACCACAGCTCAAGGCAATGCTGGATCCTTAACCCACTGAGCAAGATCAGGGTTAGAACCCAAATCTTCATGGATACTAGTTAGGTTTGTTTCTGCTGAGCCACAACAGGAACCCTAATACTGTATTTTAGAGCACCACACTGTAAACTACTATTTGGCATAATTTTTTTTCCCCCAAAGCTTATAATTGTGACATACAAGTTCTTTTAAAGTGAACTAAAGCTAAACCAAGTTTAAAAAAGTTTCCACCTGTGTTTTACTGTAGATAGAGGAAAAAGCACACTGAAGAAGGTTTAGACACATAAAAGGGACAAAGACACTTAAAGGGAACAATGGCTTTTATAAAGTTATGGGAAGGCAGAAACCAGCAAGAAGGCTGGTATGATTATGAAAGGACTGTATTTTCAATGCTAAAATGTTTAAGTTTTTCTTAAAAGTGTTGGGGGAAACAGCAGTGAAAGTTTTTAAGCAGGAGAGTGAGAGCAAAAGACTGGTTTAAAAGGTTAAAATATAGAAAACCAGATAAAGGGAAACAATAAATTGACAATGAGTGAAGTTGAAGAAGCAGGTGCATTTCAGAAAATGATGCTTAGAGGGATGGGATCTCAGAGATAATCTTCTTCACTGATGAAGTTGAGAACACTTCAGGAAAGACTGAAAGGGACCGGGAGAGGAGTGAAGCCTGCGGCACTCAGTCATTGAATGACAGTGCTTGTGGCAAATTCTGCCTGCCTTCCCAATATATCACTCCCTTAACTGCTCCTTCCAGTAATACTCATCTAAATGTCACTGGTTATACCAGTAAAAAGCATGCCTTCACTGTCAGTACTTGAAGAGTGGAAGAGGTAATGGAAAGGGTAGTTTGATTAAAATGAACGCTAGGACTGGTTTTGATCTTTGGAAGCAATGGTGCTGTTGAGGGGATTTATGATTAACTGGGTTGTAGACAGGAATTATCAATTTGCAGAGGAATATTTCTTAAAGCAGACAGATTCCAGAGATGGAAATTGCAGCCCAATTGTCACACTATTGAATCCTGAAGAAGAGATTGCCTGGTAAGTGTTGGGTGAACTCAAGAACCTTGAAACGGAAAAATGAGAGAGGCCAGATTTGGGGGAAAAAAAATTAAAAAAAAAATTTTTAAGTGAGGGTGGGAGTACAATTGGAGAGTGCCAAGATGGTCCAAATAATGCAGCCTTCATACACTCAGAGAAAAATTTTACATATCCCTTTAATAATCAGTTCCTCAAGCCCCTAATTCCGCGATTGTTTCCCTTTCTCAGGAAACCTGAGCGGACACAGAGTCCATACATCATTGAGATTTGGGGTTTAAGGCTGAGTTTCTGTCCATTTTTAGGTAGAGGGGTGAAGCCCAGGCAGTTGTTCGCTCAAAAAAGAATAATAGTATTTTTCTTTAGAGGGGCGGGGCGCTCTCTGTGCTTAAGATCAGAGGCGCGAAAGGCCCTAAACAACCTCTTTCTACTCTGAAGTCCACATGGAGCTGGGAAAACCAGGTCTGAGCAGCAGCCCCGCCCTCCGCGGTGGAGGGGCGGGGTCGGGGCGCGGCCGGCCGCCCGCCCCTTGGATCCACTGAAGGCGAGGCTTGCGCGCTGCGCAGCCACGTGACTCGTTTCCCTTCAGGGACACCGACGCATGCGCGCCGCGCACTAGACGAAGCGGCTGTGGCGCTGGTTGCTGCTGCTGCGGTGTCTGTGGGGACAGAGACGGTGGAAGTGCCATCTTCAGCTCGGTTGGCCCAGACAGCGGCTCATGGCATAGAGTGGCATCCATCGTCAGGTCAGCTGGGGCGGGCGCCTTGGAATTGGCCGGAGGAGGTGATAAGCGGGGCAGGAATGGGCCTGCCATGTTTCAGGCCGCGCTGGGGTTGCGGCCTCCCTCTCCCGCCTTGTTTGAGGCCTGGCTTGGCCTTGGGGCCCAGCTGTCCATTCCCTTTTCCTTCCCACCTGTTGGGTGGAGCAGTGCGGGGTTTCTTAAACCGTAGGTTTCCCTGCCGGGTACCTGACGACGGGCGGGGAAATGTGGGCCTCCACCTTGATTTAGGGAGCGATTTGGGGTAAGTCTAAAGGCCATGCTTTCCCGGGAGCTGGAAACCAGTGTGGTTGGAACGACTGGAAGTGGAGGGGGTCCAGAGGAATAGGAGAATATGAAACAAATTGTCTTAACAAAACTTTTAGGTACCTCTAGGGCGCATTTCGCCTTCGAAAGCCACACTTTGGGACCCTGAGTCACAGCACCCCAAGATCACCTAAAGCTTTTGGCGGAATAGGATAGAAGCAGAAAAACCAAACCTTGAAGAAAAATGTTTACCATTTGCGGTCAGAGACCAACACTGGTGTTTTTCTCGCTCTAAAAATCACATATTTAGGCTAATAAATAATACTTTAAGTTAATAGGTAGTAGAGCTCTTAATGTATCTTTAGTTTAATATTCATGTTGCCTTCTCTTTGAGGGGGTCACGTTGACGACTGATCCTTCATCAGAAATACTTTATTTATTTATTTAGTTTGCATTTGTAAAGGTTGAAGTTTAAGAAAGGAAGTTTCATGCAGGGAAATATGAAACTCATGTTTGAACTTAAGTGTTTTGGGCTCTGGAAGCTTAAGTGAATTGAAAACTAGCAACTACAGCCAGGTCCCACCCCGCTCTCCCTCCCCTTATAACCTCATTCTAAAGCTGAAAAAGTTGGAACTTTACACTCTTCAGCCTATGGTAGAGAGAAAATGAATGAAAGGAGTTGTACTAAAGAAGACAAGTTCTGGAATAATTAAGGGTTACCAAAGATGGCTAATTAGTAGTTGGTGTGAGATGTTGGAAGTGAGAATTGAAAAGCAGGATTTTTTAGTGTCAGAATATTTGGTAATATTTTTACTTGCTTGCATATAGTTGAATAAGAAAAATAATTTTATAAATCAAATGATAAAAAGTATGTGTGGCTTTTTTTTCAGGAGAAAGATTAGAAGATACAACTACTATATATAAAAAAAGTCCTACTTGTAGCACAGGGAACTATATTCAATATCTTGTAATAAGCTTTACAAAAAAAAGAAACAACAGAACTTTCTGTTGTATATTAACAAATAATTCTGCATAAAGCATATGATTAAAATTTTTGGTTTTTTTTTTTTTGTCTTTTTAGGGCCGCACCTGTGGCATTTGGAAGTTCCCAGGCTGGGGATCCAATCAGAGCTTCAGCTGCAGGCCTGCACCACGACTGCAGCAACATGGGATCCCAGCTGTGTCTGCGACATACAGCACAGCTCACAGCAACACCAGATCCTTAACCCACTGAGCCAGGCAAGGGATCAAATCTGCATTTGCATCCTCATGGGTTACTGCTGAGCCACAACAGGAACTCCTGGATTTCAAATTTTGGAAAAGTAGCAAAGGAGGAAGAAAGTAGTAGTTCCAGCTAAATAGTTATCCGCCCCCCAAAGACCTGAAGATGATACAAACATTTATATATATATAAAGTCCAGTTTCTGGGACATAATAGTCAATGCTTATTATGTGGAAATTTTAAAAAGATCAATCTGAACATTCTACTCAGCCTCTGAAAACAGTTTCCAAAACCAGTGGTTGTGATAAATCATAAGAAGTAGATATATACATTACTTCTTAACACTTTAAGTCTTCCATTTGGCTTATCTCTGGATGAGGCACAGAGTAACGTATGGATTGCAAAGCTAGTTGATTTGCAGTACTCCTGACTTTCAGTTCTTAGTGATGACTTCACATTGGTGTGTGTTGCCCTGTTTGTTAAAAGAATAATCAGTGATATGATTTTGAGTACCTCTGTAGGCATAAATGCCTGTAGAGAGGTTAAAAGGAAGGTAATAGGTCAGACTTCTCATTTTTAACTAAGTATGGGTTAAGTCATCCTCCAGAAGACCTTTTAAATTTTAGGATGGCATGCTGAATTGTTAGTCAAATGTGTGTCGTAACTGAACTAAAACTTAAATGTAAGATGTAGAACTGTATTTTGTACTTCATATTCACTTTTAATATATACCATTTTCTTTTATGCTTGTGGACTTTACACCTCTCATGGTTTTATATAACTAAGTGCAAAGTAGTAAAAAAAAAAAAAAGGCATTGATTGGTTTGGTGAGTTGAGAAAAGGAGGAAACTTGTTATTTTGGGAGAACACCCTGAGCCTGAGAATGTGTTGGCCTCTGTAAATGACAGGAATATAGTAGGATTAATGTGTTTGAAAAGTTAAATTGGGACCAGATCTATCATTCAGTTTTTCAACAAATATTTACTGTGCTATTGTATACCAGACACTGTTTTTGGCTTATAGGGACATAGTGAGCAAAACCAAGGCCTCTGTTCTCACTGAACTTAATATCTTAATATTCTAATATTAATTTATCTGTAGCAATAGTGTAGCAATGTCCCCCCCTGCTGTACCTGTGGCAGGTGGAAGTTCCTGGGCCAGGGATCAAATCCATGCTGCAGCTGCAGCAATGCCAGATCCTTAACCCACTGCACAGGATTGGGGATTGAACTCCTGTTGCAGAAATGACACCAATTCCTTAATCCACTGTGCCACAGGGAGAACTCCATTCTTCAAATTTTTGAGTGCAGCCTGTAATAAGATATACATGTGACATTGCAATTCAGTAAACAGTAGTTGAATTCTATGTGTATTTCAGCAATGTGACTTTAATGTGTGCAGTGCACTCTGATATTTTTTCTATTTTGTATTTTTCCTTTAAAAAAAAATAAGCTGGTCGGGAGTTCCCACCGTGGTACAGCAGAAAAGAATCCTGCTAGTATCCATGAGGATACGCGTTTGATTCCTGACCTTGCTCAGTGGGTTAAGGATATAGCGCTGGCTGTGAGCTGTGTTGCTGTGGCTGTGGCATAGGCCAGCAGCTGCAGCTCTGAATCATCCCCTTGCCTGGAAATTTCCATATGCCCTGGGTTCAGCCCTAAAAAGCAAAAAAAAAAAAAAAAAAAAATCTGGTTTCAAGCATTCTGAAGTTTGAACAATGTTATTCAAGAGGGGAGAGAATAATTGTAAGAATAGCAGTGTAAATGTAGAAGATGGTTAATGTTTAGAGCAAGGTATGTGTCATTATTTGCGGACGAGGCTTGTCAAGGTTAAGTTACTTGCTCAGAGTTCACTAATGAGTAACTGGGCCAGATCTTTAATTTGGTTCTGGTAGGCTCTAAAGCCCAAGCTTTTTATTATACAACTTCTCATCTGGTTTTTTTTAAAGTAGTAAACTAGGTTTAGGACTGTAGATAGGCAGTGAGGGACTGTGATGCTTTTTATTTGTTATTCAGTGAGTGTATACTGAGCCTCCTTGTGTACTGTATCTCCATGTATTGGTAGATGATAGATTTGGCCCTTAATTTGAAAGGAAGTTATGATCTAGAGTGGAAGATAGACACGGAATTAGTATCAAAACATGATGTATAGTGTGGGGAAAAAGACAGATTGCTGTGGAAGCATCACTGGGGAAAACCTAACTAATTTGGAGGCTAGGGAATACTTTTCAGGAAAGGATGTTTAGGAGTTCCCGTCGTGGCTCAGTGGTTAACGAATCTGACTAGCATCCATGACAATGTAGGTTTGATCCCTGGCCTTGCTCAGTGGGTTAAGGATCTGGCATTGCCATGAGCTGTGGTATAGGTCGCAGATGCGGCTAAGATCCCGCGTTGCTGTGGCTGTGGCATAGGCCGGCAGCTACAGCTCCAATTTGACCCCTAGCCTGGGAACCTCCACATGCTGAGGGTGCAGCCCTAAGAAGCGCGCGCGCGCGCGCGCACACACACACACACACACACACACACACACACATACGGAGGGGAGGATGTTTAAATTTGCCCAGATTAATGACTAGGCTTCATTTAGGTCGAAAGCTCTGAGTGTGAGTGTGAAGGTGGTGTGAGGAGGGTTAGAGGGATGGAGGAGCATTCCAGGTAGAAGACACTGCATACACTAAGGCCCTGAAGCTGAAACCAGTTGAATTGGAAAACACAGCAAAGCTAGGTGAGTGTGATATGTCAGAAAATGTAAGTAAAGAGAGCCTTTTTGGTAGGAAGTCTTTATTACTGTTGGATGCTTTGAAGAGTGTATCAGAAAGATGAATTGGAACATGTCCAACTGGATTTATAAACAAGGAGATTGTGACTTTGGGGGAATTTCAGAGGAACAATAAAGAAGTATCCAAATTGAAGAATAAATGGAGGGTGTAGAAGTAGAGATAAGCTTAGACTTCATTGTCTTCCCATTGTGCTTGGAAAAAACACTAAAATCTTAACATAGCTTATGATTACCCTTCGGTTGTTTTTAAGTTGAGCTAAATTATGGTATGTACATTATAAATTATTATATTTATATGTACATTATAAATTATTATTATTATATAAAAGATGAGAGAGGAAAAAAAAGGAAGTTCCTTTGTGGTGTAGTGGGTTGAGGATCCAACATTGCTGCATCTGTGGCACAGGTTGCCGCTGGGGTGCAGGTTCAGTCCCTGGCTTGGGAACTTCCACATGCCACAGGCACAGCAAAAACAAAAACAAAAAAAAAAAAAGAGAGATTTATAATGTTTAAAGGCTAATGGAAGTAATCACTGAAAGAAATGGATAAGGAGATAGTGGAGATAATTTAAGAAACAACATTCTTAAGAAGATGGGTAGGGGAAGTGATCTACCTCATGAGTTCAGGGTGTTTGACCCCATGGTAGGAGCAGAGATACTTCATCCATCGTTACCTAGAGAAGGAGGAGAACAAATGATGGTTATGTGTTTTAGCTTGTGTAGAGTGCTGTTATAAAGGCACAGAACAAAATTTTGAGATGAAAAATCAGTATTTTCATTGGAGTGATATGCGCTGGACTGCATAGTGTACCAACATGTGGTTATTTTCTTAGAAAAAAGGCTGCAGTAGAACACATTTGTGTTCATGACTAATTCCATCAAATGGTCTTAAAAAATGATTTCTAACTATATGGGAGTTCCCTGGTGGCCTAGTGGTTAAGGATCCAGCATTGTCACTGCTGTAGCTTGGGCCACCGCTATGGCACAGTTTTGATTCCTGGCCTGGGAATTTCTGCATGCCTTGGGCAAGGCCAGAGAAAAATTTCTAACTATAGAAATGTCACTTATTCTTACATATTTCTTTTTTATCTAATAATTTTGTTAGTCTAATACTCATAATAACTTGCCAGTAGATAAAATTCTAGAACATTTTCTCTCTCTTTTTTTTTAGTTTTGCTTTTTAGGGCTGCACTTGTGGCATATGGAAATTCCCAGGCTTGGGGTTGAATTAGAGCTGCTACTGCAGGACTACACCATAGCCACAGCAACACTGGATCTGAGCTTCATCTGTAACCTACACTGCAGCTTGTGGCAACGCTGGATCCTTAACCCACTGAGCCACAATGGGAACTCCTAGAGCATTTTCTCGTAAACATAGGTCAAAACCATGCTTAATTTTATGGTTTTATGCCACATATTGAAATTTGAGAACATAACCCAAAGGAAATTGCTTTTAAAAATACACATTTACATAAGGAGGTTTATTGTGGTATACTTAGGAAAGCCAAATCTTAGAAAGAACTCAAGTCAAATTGAGGGATATTTAAGCAAATCTAGCTGTTCTACCCTTCTTGCCCATCTATTTTTCTGTAAACATGCCAAAAACATCACTTATCTCAGAACTTACTCTTTCTACTGCTTGGAATTTCCCTCTAGATAGCTGCATGGCTTGATTATTTTACTGCCTCATCCTATCTCAGTTTTGTTCTTAGCATTTGGTACCATGGACATATTGTAAATTTACTTTTAGAAAAATTATCTACCCACTGGGATGTCAGCTCCTTTGAAAGCAGGGATGTTGTTTTATGCACAACCAAATTACCAGAACTTAGAATAGTAGTGTCTTACACACAGAAGTTGCTCACTAAATAGCTATTGAATGCATGTTATTACACAAGGAAGTGGTATTGGTTAGAAATTTTTAAAAATACTAAATACGGAGTTCCTTGGAATCTCAGTGGGTTAAGGATCCAGCATTGTCACTGCTGTGGTGCAGGTTTGATCTATGGCCTGTGAACTTCTGCATGCTGTGGGCAAGTCCAAAAAACAAAAAGAAAACAAAAGGGTTTCAGCTTAGAGTATTTTGTATATCTAAATTCAGTGAAATAAATAAAAACTATAAATCAGATAAAATAAAAAAGAAATAAAGTAGTATAAACCCTAAAGGACAAAGAGCAGAAGAGGCGGTATCAGCAGATGAGAATTAAATGTTTTGGAAAAAAGCAGATAGTCTTAGATTTTTGTTTTTCCGCATTCAGCTCTTTGCAGAGAGAGAAGTTAATGAGAAACAAGATAAAACTTCCCACAGAACTCCAGAGGGGTCAGCAATTTCAGATTCTCAAGGCCTCTGAAGATGAGAGTGCTGAATGCAACTAAAAATTGGAAGATTGGTTGAAAGTCTGGAGTAGTTTATAGACTCTAGATTTTCCTTCTCCATCTAGTATAGCCAGCAAAAAAACCAAACAAACAAACCAAAAAAACCAAAACAAAATGTGGATGTTTGTTCAAAAGAGGGTGAAACCAGAGGAGTTTGGCACAGCTGGTAGGAGGTGGAACAGGGGTGAAAGGTCTTAGTGAAAATGGGGAATTGAATGATGATGTCACCAACCAGCCCTGTTTGTCTTATTTGCTCCCAGAATGCTTATTGTATCTTCTTATATTTTAAGTTGAAACATTTTTCTTTGGGAAAACTTAACCCAAGGGAAAAATGTAAAGCACTGACAGTAAGTCCCTCCCACCCTTTGCCCCTTAACAGAAGGCCATCTTGCACTGAGGCCCACTAGTTGCCAAGCTTTATCTAGCTTCTAATTTCTTTTGTAATGCTGCACACTTACTCTTTAACAGGAGTTTGAAGATCACTATACTTAAGAAACCAAAATAGGTATCCAAAAAAAAAAAAGAGGAGTTCCCGTCGTGGCGCAGTGGTTAACGAATCCGACTAGGAACCATGAGGTTGCGGGTTCGGTCCCTGCCCTTGCTCAGTGGGTTAACGATCCGGCGTTGCCGTGAGCTGTGGTGTAGGTTGCAGACGCGGCTCGGATCCCGTGTTGCTGTGGCTCTGGCCTGGGCCAGTGGCTACAGCTCCGATTCGACCCCTAGCCTGGGAACCTCCATATGTGTGGGAGCGGCCCAAGAAATAACAACAACAAAAAAAAAGACAAAAAAAAAGAGAGAGAGAGAGATAATGCTAAGAACAGAAGAAATCTGAAATAAATTATAAACTGGAGATATTGCACCAGTAAAACAGGAATATTGATTATTCAGAGAATTAAAAATGGAAATTAAGGGAGTTCCCTTTGTGGCTCAGTGGTTAATGAACCCGACTAGGATCCATGAGGATGTGGGTTTGATCCCTGGCCTTGCTCAGTGGGTTAAGGATCTGGCGTTGCTGTGAGCTGTGGTGTAGGCTGGCAGCTGTAGATCTGATTCGAATCCTAGCTTGGGAACCTCCATATGCCTCGGGTGCGGCCCTAAAATAGCAAAAAAAAAAAAAAAAAAAAAGAAAAGAAAAAAGAAATTAAAAATTTAATATATTGGAAATAGAGTAAAAAAGATTTCAGAGTAGAATGAATCAAAGGGATAAGAGAAAAATGTGGGGAAAGATAGGAAAAGTAGAGGATCAATCCAGGAGGGATTGGGAGGCTATGACTTAGACATGACAGCAGTAGAGAGGAGGGTATAATGATGGTTACCTGGCAGTATCCATGGGCAGAAAGCTTTTTTTTTTATAGCAGTCACACCATTTTCTAGCTTTTTTGATAGTAGCCATCCTAATGGGTATGAGGTGATACTGGGATTTTGATTTGCATTTCTCTGATAATTAGTAATATGAGCATCTATTCATGTGCTTGTTGGCCATTTGTGTATCATTTTTGGAGCACTATCTGTTCAAGTAGTTTGCCTATTTTTTAATTGTTTTTGTTGTTCAGTCATTGGAGTTCTTTATATATTCTAGATATTAACCCCTAATCAGATAGAAGATTTGCAAATATTTCCTCCTATTCTTAACTGTGTTTATTGAGTCCTTTGATGGACAGAAGTTTTAAATTAAGATGTAGCTCCTTTTGTCTTTTTTTGCTTTTGGTATCATAGCCAAGAAATCATTGCCAGGGTTTTAATCCATCTTCCATCTTTGGTTAATTTTTGTATATGTTGTAAGATAAGGATTCAGTTTTGTCCTTCCTTCCTTCCTCCCTCCCCTCCCTCTCCCCTGCTTGAAATTCTGGGGCCAGGGATTGAACCCATGCCACAGCAGTGACCTGAGCCTTAGCAGCGACAACACCAGATCCTTAACCTGCTGAGCCACCAGGGAACTTCTCGGCTTCATTCTTTTGCATTGTGAACATCCAGTTTCCTCAGCATCGTTTGTTAAAGAAACTGCCCTTTCCCCATTGAGTGATTTTGAAACCCTTGCCCAATATTTATTTCTGGATTTTCCCTTCTATTTATCTGTTTTTCTTTATTCCATTACCACACTGTTGTCTTCTTTTAATAGTTATTTTTTACCTCTTTGCCATTTTATGTTGCTGTTTTGAAATTATTGGTGGCTGTTAAGAGTAAACTGCAACTTGGAGTTCCCGTTGTGACACAGTGGTTAATGAATCCAACTAGGAACTATGAGGTTGCCGGTTCCATCCCTCCCCTTGCTCAGTGGGTTAACGATCCAGCGTTGCCATGAGCTGTGGTATAAGTTGCAGACTCAGCTGGGATCTTGCGTTGCTATGGCTCTGGCCTGGGCCAGTGGCTACAGCTCCGATTGGACCCCTAGCCTGGGAACCTCCATAGCCTCGGGAGCGGCCCAAGAAATGGCAAAAAGACCAAAAAAAAAGAGTAAACTGCAACTATTGATTGCTACATTATGGACAATATGTTGGAATAACTTTTTAAAAAAAAAGTGTATTCTTTTGTCTCTGTGATTTTGGAAGTAATCAGAAAAATGATCTCCCTAAGGGTAAGGCTGATGTTTTAATTCTTTTTATGACACTATAATCACTGGGTATGGAGTAATTGATAGTCTCTGAAGATGCAGGGGTGTGGTAAATTTGCTGATTCCAGAAGAAGCCCTTATGTCCTACTTAAGTATGGGGCAGGTAATAAATGACTCAGTATATCAACTAACCATCATATAAAAAAAATTTTAAACAATGTGCTTTGAAATAAAAACACTGACTCATTTGTATACAGGAGATTAATCTTCAAATGTGTATTTTCTTTAAAGGACAGGGCAAAAGAGAGCAAAATAAATTGAAAAGCTTCTGTCCTTTTTCTAGGGTCTCAAGTGGTAAACCTGAAAAAGTTTATGACAATAATCATTGATTCAAGTAGAAGGGAACTATTTTTCCTAATACTTTGATTCTCCTTTATCATGTAGCAACTAGATTTGCTGGTTGAATTATTTTTCCTCAAGTCCCTCTTCCTCTGTCCTGCTTAGTCATTTCACCTCCCCAACATAGACCATCTTCACTCTGGTGATGGTGAGTCTTATCTCTTTCTCATCAGGGAGCCAAACCTAATTTCCGTCTTGTCTCCTGTTAAGAAGGATTGTTCTGCCAAGTCAAATGGGCTGTTCCCTATTTTGGAATAATGTATCATTCTTTTTCTATTATTCCATAACCTGTAGTTTTTCAAATTCTATATTTCATGAAGCTTTGCTTAATGCCTCTAATTTTCTATTTCTCTAAACTTTGACTTTATTTCATTTGAAATTTTGTCTAATTGTTTTTTGTGGTTTTTGTTGTTGTTGTTTGTTTGTTTTAGGGCTGCACTTGGGACACATAAGCTCCCAGGACAGGGGTCAAATTGGAGCAGCAACTGCTGATCTACGCCACAACCACAGCAACGCTGGATCTTTAACCCACTGAGCAAGGCCAGGGTTCAAACCCAGGGATCAAGTCCTCATGGATCCTAGTCAGATTCATTACTGCTAAGCCACGACGGGAACTCCTGTTTTCCATGTTTTTGATCTCTCTTCAACTAGTTAATAAGCCTTAGAGTGAGGAACTTATCTTATACCTATGTATTCTCTATAAGGAATATAGTATAGTGCTAGATATGCATCAAGTATTAAAAGCTTTTTTGTCCCCACTTGACTTCCCCACACTTCCCTTCTTTTCCCCACTTCTTGTTCTCCTTTTTTTAAAAAAAGATTTCCTAGACTTACCTGGTTATAGCTAATTCTTCCAGTGGTTCAGCCTCAAAAGGTCACTTGATTTAGCATTTTAAATTTATCCTTTCTTTGGAAAAAAAATTGTTTCATACTGCGTTTTGAAATAATGGACATATTTTAGAATCTGGATTTCAAATCTGTGACAGTTTAAAAGATGCCCTCCACACACACAGAAAAAACTCTTAAACTTATAAGAAGACAAACTAAAAAATGTTTTACAATGTATGTCCTAAACATCTGATTTCCTTGGTTTATAAAGAACTTGTATGAACCATGAAAAAATACAATAGTAAATATGGACACAGGATGTGAAACAGCATTTAACAAAAAAAAAAAAAAGAAATTCAATAGAAATCAATTCATAGTTAAAGGAAATGCAAATCAAAATGAGATACTAGTCTTTATTTTTTTAATCAGATGAGCAAAAATTAAGTTTCTTGGTATCTGGTGCTGACAGGGGGAGATGGAGAAATGGACTTTCTCATGCATTGTTAGTGGGTTAATTAGTTACGAACACATTTGTCTGCAAGTAATAGAAGAATAGTGATAGTAGTTTAATCAAATAGGGACTTATTTTCTCACACAGTATGAAGGTGGCTTTTTTTTTTTTTGTCTTTATGGGGCCACACCTGTGGCATACAGAGATTCCCAGGCTAGGGGGTCCAATCGGAGCTGTAGCCACCGGCCTACGCCAGAGCCACAAAAATGCGGATCTGAGCCGAGTCTTCAACCTACATCACTGCTCAAGGCAACGCTGGATCGTTATCCCACTGAACAAGGGCAGGGATCAAACCCCCGTCCTCATGGATGCTACTCAGTTTCATTAACTGCTAAGCCATGATGGGAACGCCTGAAGGCGGCATTTTGTTATTAGCTTGGTGATATCAGGGCTGGTATTTCTTAATTTTCCTGGCCAGTTCTTACTGACGGCTTTGTGGATATAGGTTGTTTCAGGTATGTTCACATTCAAGATAAGAAGAAAGTGATAGGACCTATACTATTTGCGACTGTCCCTTTTATCAGAAAAGCAAATTTTTTTGCAGAGCTCTGCAGCAGATATTCTTTTCTCTGTCATAAATCTCTGTGTGGGGTTAGGTATATTGCTGCCCTAAACAAAAACTTTTATTAGGAACATGGTGAGCTGATGTTGGATAGTCAACTAAAATAATACCACTTCTCTAAAGATAAATTGTCAGTATATTCCCAAATTTAATACACACAGATTCTTTAATCCAGCAGTTCCATTCTTCAGAGTTTACCCGTGAATCAGTTGCTATTGCTCTGAATTATTCAGAGAACTTAGTAGAAGTATAGCTTATGGGCTTGACCCTGGAACTCAGAATCATTGGTGTTGGGTGCCAGTAAATTTGTATTTTAAAGTAAGTAGGTTATGGAGTTCCCATCGTGGCTCAGTGGAAGCAAATCTGACTAGCATCCATGAGGGGATGGGTTTGATCCTTGGCCTCTCTCAGTAGGTTAAGGATACGACATTGCCTGAGCTGTGGTGTAGGTTGCAGATGTGGCTTGGATCCCGCGTTCTGTGGCTCTGATTGGACCCCCAGCATATTCCGTGGGTGCAACCCTCAAAAGACAAAAATAAAAATAAATAAATAAATAAATAGGTTACTAGGTGACTATTGTGTGGAGCTAGGTTATAGCGATGTTAATGAAACCCAGATTTTTAAGGTAGTATAAAATTGCAAAAAAAATATGTAGCCAGCCAATTAGAGCTGGTTTTTCTTTTCTTTTCTTCTTCTTTTTTTTTTTTTTTTTGGTCTTTTTTTAGGGCTATACCTGTGGCACATGGAGGTACCCATGCTAGGGGTCAAATTGGAGCTGTAGCCGCCAGCCTTACGCCAGAGGCACAGCAACACTGGATCCAAGCCTCGTCTGCGACCTACACCACAGCTCATGGCATTGCCAGATCTTTAACCCACTGAGCGGGGCCAGGGATCCAGCCTGCAACTTCATGGTTCCTAGTCAGATTCGTTTCCGCTGCACCACAACAGGGCTTCCATAGAGCTGGTTTTTCTTAAATAAAAAAAAACACTTTCCCCCTCTTTTTTTTTTTTTCACTTCAGTTAAATAATTGCAGATAAGCCAAAAGAAGAAAGTATTAGCCTAGTTATATAGAGAGAACAGCTGTTAAGGCCAAGCAATATTTTTAGTGCATTTTATTTGGTATATATTCTTACACGTCTATGTGTTGCATGTATATAGTATATTTGTAGTGGTTATCTTTATCAAAACAGGTGCACATATTTACTTTTAAATTATTATTCTCTTGTACAAATATGCCATTTACTAAAGCAGTGTTAATAGTAGCTTGTCTTTTTGCCATAATACAGTGTTCTAGCAAATATTTTTAAGCAAACAAATGTTTTTTGCCTGGTTATTGATATAACATAAAATATGCTCATTCGTTATTTGTTACATTTTGCGTGACTATCCTCCAGAAATATTTTTTAATTATTGTCCATTTGACATCTCTTTGTTTTAATTTACATCATTATTAGTAAAGATATAATCCTTTCATTTGATTTTTGGTCATTTGCATTTCTTTCTTTGAATTACTGTCTTTAAAGTCTTAATCATCTTTTGGGCATTCCCATAGTGCAGTGGAAACAATCCAACTAGGAACCATGAGGTTGCGGGTTTGATCCCTGGCCTCTCTCAGTGGGTTAAGGATTCATTGTTGCTGTGAGCTGTGGTGTAGGTCACAGATGGGCTCGAATCTGGCCTTGCTGTGGCTGTGGTGTAGTCTGGTAGCTGAAGCTCCGATTCGACCCCTAGCCTGGGAACCTCCATATGCCACAGGTGTGGCCCTAAAAAGACCAAAAAAAAGTCTTAGTCATCTTTTAAATTATACTGAAATGTATTAACTAATTGTGTATTCTGAGTATATTTTATTTTTTTATTTTTTAATTAAAATTTTTTTTTTTTTTTGGTCTTATGGCTATACCTGCGGCATATGGAAGTTCCCAGGCTAGGGGTCAAATTGGAGCCATAGCCACAAACCTACACCACAGCCACAGCAACGCCAGATCTGAGTAGCATCTGTGACCTACGCTGCAACTTGCAGCAACACTGGATCCTTAACCCACTGAGTAAGGCGAGGGATTGAATCTGCATCCTCATGGATATTAGGTTCTTAACCTTCTGAGCCACAATGGGAGCTCCCTTGAGTATATTTTAGGAGTAAATCAATTTTATGGTCTGTTTAGTTTTGAGAATAATCCCTAACTTAAAAAAAAAAGACATGCCTGGAGTCCCTGCTGAGGTGCAGTGGGTTAAGAATCGAACTGCATCAGCTCAAGTCACTGCTGAGGTGTGGGTTCAGTCTCTAGTCTGGCAGTTCAATCTCTGGCCTGGTAAAGTGGGTTAAAGTATCTTATGTTGCTGCAGCTGCATCTGGGATTCAGTCCCTGGCCCAGGAACTTCATATGCCACAGGTGGACCATTTAAAAAAAAAAAAAAAAGACATGCCGTATAATTTAATGATTCAATTTCCATTTCAATTTTTAGTGGAAGAGGTGAAGTCAGCTGTGAATTATGTGATACTACTTTAAAGGATAAAAGAGTAATTATTCATTGTCGGAGTTCTCGTCATGGCTCAGTGGTTATCGAATCCAACTAGAAACCATGAGGTTGCGGGTTCGATCCCTGGCCTTGCTTAGTGGGTTAAGGATCCGGCGTTGCTGTGAGCTGTGGTGTAGGTTGCAGACGCAGTTCAGATCCTGCATTGCTGTGGCTCTGGTGCAGGCTGGTGGCTATGGCTCCGATTAAACCCCTAGCCTGGGAATCTCCATATGCCGCAGGAGCGGCCCTAGAAAAGGCAAAAAGACAAAAAAAAAAAAGAGTAATTATTCATTGTTTTATGACCTTAGCCATAAGATGACTAAATTTAAAAGATTTTATTGAGTTGCTATCCAGATGGTAAAACTTTCATAAATGTGTTCTTAATAACATTCACTTTAAAAATAATTCTTTAATTTTTTCAAAACCTTAATTTGTGTCTTCTATAATAAAATCAAACCTAGCTGCTAGGATTTAAAATTTATAGATTATTTCAACAACATAACCTCTTTTCTAAAGCTTTTCCTGAGCTATATGGTGAATTTCCCTCTGAAATATTTATATCCATGACTGCAATTTGTTTTATTTAACTTTTGGCCTTTAGAACCAATATTAAAAATGTTGCTTTTTTCCAGGATTAATAAAGATAGCATTCAGGCATTGAATTTTAGATTCTTAGCTACTAGGTAAGAAGCATTGCATTCTAGATATGATTTCTTCTTTAGGGAGCAGCCACAATACTCATTTGTTTATAGATGAAGGAACTAGTTTTTATTCACCAATAAAATGGGAGTTCCTCTTGTGGCTCAGTGGGTTACAAACCCAGCTAGTATCCATGAGGATGCCAGTTCAATCCCTGGCCTTGCTCAGTGGGTTCAGGATCCGGCCTTGCCATGAGCTGTGGTGTAGGTTGCAGATGCAGCTCAGATCTGGCTTGGTATGGCTGTGGTGTAGGCTGGTAGCTGCATCTCCGAGTTGACCCATTGCCTGGGAACTTCCTTATGCTGTAGGTGTGTCCCTAAAAGTAAAATAAAATGGGGGTTTCCTGGTGACTGTGTGGTTAAGGATTTGGCATTGTCACTGCTGTGGCTTAAGTTTGATCTCTGGCCCAGGAACTTCCACAATCTGCGGGTGCAGCAAAAAAAAAAAAAGGCAGAATTTTGGAAAATTTGTTACGGAATTTCATTTATAATATACAAACTAATAAGTCTTCTGATAATGACTTATAGGAGAGCTCAAGAATCAAATTAATGTTTAATAGCTAGCTTGGGCTTTTAAAAGTGGTTTGATGGTGCCAAATGAACATTAGGAAGGTGTTTCTCTTTATGTTTCCACAGGTCATTAACTGAAGAAAAAATAAATAGCTATGCAAAATTCTCACATGGATGAGTACAGAAATTCTAATAATGGCAGCACAGGCAACAGTTCAGAGGTAGTGATAGAACAGTCTGCTGATTTCAGTACTGAAATTATGAACGTGACGGAAATGGAACAGTCACCTGATGGATCTCCTACAGTGAATACAACTACAGAAGAAAACGAAACGGCAAATACTGTGGACCTTCCTGTGACAGAAACAGAAGCAAATTTCCCTCCAGAATATGAAAAGTTTTGGAAAACTGTAGAAAGTAATCCTCAGGATTTTACAGGCTGGGTATATTTGCTTCAGTATGTAGAACAGGAGGTTAGTAACTATTTAAATGGGATTAGAAGGGATAGATTTATCAAGTTTTTAATATATATTTAGCTTCAAAAAATAACTTTCATAGCATTTGTACATTATGGAAAGTCAGTATTAAAGACAAAGTGTAATATTTGTAATAATTGGTATGCATGTATAAAGTTGCTAAAATTAAAAAAATTTACCTTGATGTTTGACAGAGTTAGTACTTTCTGTTTGAAAGGATAAAATTGCATTTGTAGAAAAAAAGGCTGCTTTGTGTGTGATTTTAAGCCTGCCGTTTATTTATTTGAGATAATACAGGCATACCTCGTTTTATTGCGTTTTCTCTTAATGAGCTTGGCAGATACTGTGTTTTTTAAAACTTGAAGGTTTGTGGCATTCTTGCATCGAGACAGTATTTGCTCGCTTCATGTCTCTGTTGCATTTCTGGTATTTCTTAGAATATTTCAAACTTTTTCATTTGTTGTGGTGATCTGTGATCAGTGGTATTTCATATTACTATTTTAATTGTTTTGGCATTTTTAATTTAATTTTTTTTTTTTTTTTTTGCTTTTTAGGGCCGTACCCTCGACATATGGAAGTTCCCAGGCTAGGGGTCAAATCTGAGCTACAGCCGTCAGCCATAGCCACAGCCACAGCAACGTGGGATCTGAGCCATGTCTTCAACCTACACCACAGCTCATGACAACGCTTGATGCTTAACAGCTTAACCCACTGAGCAAGGCTAGGGATTGAACCCACATCCTTATGAATATTAGTCAGATTTGTTTCCACTGAGCCATGATGGGAACTCCTGTTTTGGCATTTTTTAGCAATAAAGTATTTTTAAATTAAAGTATATACATTGTTTTTTAGACATAATGCTATTGCACACTTAATAAGCTATGGTATAGTGTAAACATAATTTTTGTGTGCACTTTGAAAGCAAAAACTTTGTGTGACCTGCTTCATTGCAATATTCGCTTTATTACAGTGATCTGGAACTGAACCCGCAATATCTCTGAGGTATGCCTGTACATTTGAAAGGAATAATAAATATTTTTGTGACAAAAATTTCCAAGATGTTTAAATACCTTGTTTTATTTTCATCAGAATCACTTGATGGCTGCCAGGAAAGCGTTTGACAAATTTTTCATACACTATCCGTATTGCTATGGTTATTGGAAAAAGTATGCAGACCTTGAAAAGCGGCATGACAACATTAAACAATCAGATGAGGTGCGTACATTACTGAATAAAGTTATCTTCATTAGGTACTGTGAGCCAAATGATAACAAAGCAAAGACTTTTTTTGGCTGGCAGTACCTACGATTTATGGTCGAACAATTTTACAGGGTATTTTATTTGCATTTGTCACTCTTGTGGCATTTGTAGCTAATATTTTCTCTCTTTGTTGGCAGGTGCGTTAAACCTCTACAGTTTGTCAAGCTTTGCAGTGCAAGCCTCTGTATTACACTGCAGCTTAACAAGTAGGGCAGGGCTTTTCTCTCACTTACATTTATTTCTCATTTTCCAAACAATATAGTTGGTTTGCTAGTCACATTTGCTACGTCTTATTGCATTTTTGGTCAGACGCTGTCATTGATGCTCTAATGGGTCTGTGCCCTATGGTCTGTAACCCAAAGCCTGCCCACACAACCCGGTCAGAATGCAGGGACTGCTGCGCTTTGAAGATCAAGACTCTGCACGTGGGGATCAGAACATTGCCATGTTCTATCCAACCTCCACCCAAATGGTAATGGTAGATTATTTAAACAAAATTCCAGTAATTAGTATTTCTAAGGTTCACCGGATAACACAGTGTTACCTCTCTGTTAAGAAATAATTAAATATTTGAAGTACAGTTTGTTGTTTTCTTCTTAGGTGTATCGCCGGGGGCTTCAGGCAATACCTCTTAGTGTTGACCTTTGGATACATTATATAAACTTCTTAAAAGAAACACTGGACCCAGGTGATCCTGAAACAACCAGTACAATAAGAGGGTATGTGAAACATTGATACTCAAATCTGTATAAAGATATAAATAAGTGGTCTGATACTGATAATAGAATTACTCAGCCATGCTAAACTGAAAGTTTATGTTTATTTTTCACTGCTTATTTAAAAAATGATACAGTAAAGTTATGCATGATTATAAAAAGTGTATGTAATAAAGTCCTCCACCATTCCTAGATCCCATTTCCTTATGTCACCAATCCCTCCCCCTCATGGCTAATAGCTTGTTATATGGCTGCATCTTTTTAACATTTCTTTAAGGGTATAAAGGATAGTTGAAAATTTTCTCCACTCCCAGTACTGTTTCCTCTTTTCTGTTTGTTTACTTGTTTTCATTTCTGATATACGTGATCTCTGGAGTTGTGCTCATGTTAAAGTTTAGACATTAATAAACCAAATGGAAGCTCTGTGCTATCTTAGGTGGCCTATGGGACTTCATTGTAAAGTAATCAGGTGGCCACTCAGGTTTTTGTTGGGGGACTCCCAGTATTGGAATCCTTATATCTTATTGTACTAAGCAGTTTCTTCATTGAAGAAGCGTCTCATCTACCTGGGAAGTATGTACCTAGCTTCTGAGATTCCATGGCTGGGCAGGAAAGGGGATTTAAGATCCCTTACCTTCTTCTAAACATTTTGTTCATTACCTATCATCCTTCCTCTTGCAACTCCCTCTGGTTTTTGTTGTATCTGGTACATTAATTTCCTGAATTGGAGTTCCCGTCGCGGCGAAGTGGTTAACGAATCCGACTAGGAACCATGAGGTTGCGGGTTTGATCCCAAGCCTTGTTCAGTGGGCTAAGGATCCGGCATTGCCGTGAGCTGTGGTGTAGGTTGCAGACGCGGCTCGGATCCTGCGTTGCTGTGGCTCTGGCGTAGGCTGGTAGCTACAGTTCTGATTGGACCCCTAGCTTGGGAACCTCCATATGCCGTGGGAGCAGCCCAAGAAATGGCAAAAAGACAAAAAAAAAAAAATTTCCTGAATCATTTTGGGATTCTGCAGGTGAGAAGCATGTATTTTAACTCTTAAAAACCTACACGTGTACATACACATATTCTCTCTCTCAATCCTTTGTATATATTGAACATATTTCCTCCAATTTTGGCACATCTTTGTTTAGGTTGTCTTTATCATAATAGAGGTTCTTTTTTTTTTATTATAGTTGGTTCAGTTTTCATCTTTTATTGATTTCTGACTTTTGTGCCTATCTTGCCAAGAATATATGAATCTTAAGGTTTCTTCTAAATCTTTTTATAAGGTTTTTTTTTTTTCTTTTCTTTTTTTTGCCACTCTATGGCATATGGAGTTCTGGGGCCTGGGATCAGATCGGAACTGCAGTTGCGACTGTTGCCCCAGCTGTGGCAACACTAGATCTTTAACCCACTGTGCTGGGTGGGAGGGATTGAACCTTTGTCCTAGTGCTCCCAAGATACTGTCAATCCTGCTGCGCCACTGCGGGAACTCCTCTAGTTTTTTTTTTTTTTTTTTTTTTTAGTCATTCATCTAGCATTTAGTCTTTCGTTTGTCAGAGATTAACCTTTTATTTTTTCCATTTGTTAAACAGTCTTAATCTTTTCTGCATTGATTTAATATACTTTTGGAGTTCCCACGTGGCTCAGTGGGTTACGGAACTGCTATTGTCATTGCAGTGGCATGGGTTACTGCTGCGGCGTGGGTTTAATTCCTGGCCCAGGAACTTTCACATGCCACGCCCGGCAAAAAAACAAAAAAACTTCTTTATCATATGCTAAATTCTCATGTATACATTGATATGTTTTGTTTTCTTGAGAACTGTTTGTTAATCTGTTTTTCTGATATCAGGCATGTGCTGTACTTTTAAATACTATAGCTTCCTAGCTTTTTTTTGATATTTTTCAGGAAAAATACCTGCTACATTGTCCTTTATACTGTTAAAAATCCCTCTTGATTCTATTATTTATTTTGAAAATATCTATCTAAAAATTTATCCCATTAGAATATTAAATCCAGTGATTAAAACTGCTTACTGAAATCTGTTGAAATGAGCTAAAAATAAATGTTTTTGTAGTAAACCATAATTGGAGGATTTTAGAATCAGGAGAGACTTCTGAGAGTTTTAAAATGCATGTATATTTCTCATCTGGCAAGGCAACTGGACCTCTTGTTAGAGAAAAGTATTTTTTTTTTGGTGGGGGGGGGGTGTCTTTTTTTTTTTTTTAAAGGCTGCACCTGCAGCATATGGAAGTTCCCAGGCTAGGGGTGGAGTTGGAGCTGTAGCTGCCAGCCTATACCACAGTCACAGCAACACGAGATCTGAGCTGTGTCTGCAACCTACAGTGCAGCTCACAGCAAGGACAGATCCTTAATCCACTGAGCAGGGTCAGGGATCGAACCCGTGTCCTCATGGGTGTTAGTTGGGTTCATTATCGCTGAGCCATGACGAGAATGCCAGAAAATTATTTTTTAAAGTGAGATAAAATTTCTTTCTTTTGTCTTTTGCCCTAAAGGAATCTAACATTTCAAGTTTAACAAATATTTTAGTGTCTACTGTGACACTCTTATGTGTTTGTGATGTAATTTGGATTGCAAATTTATATCTTAAGTATAATAATATACAGTTATATAAAAAGTACATTTATTTATTCCCTTTATGTTTTTCTCTTTTTTAAAAAGCAGCTGTCATACACTTTTCCATTGTTCCTTCTTTCTTTTAATCTCTACTTATATAGGTAACAGTTGACTATAATTTTGAATTTAGCATTATATTCTGAAATTTAGAAATTTTTCTATTTTTGTTTTTCAATAGAGACTGATGTATAACCTATTAATTTCAGGTATACAACTTAATGTTTTGGTCTTTGTTTGTATTGTCAAGTGTAGAAATAATATTTTTAAAGCAGCTTTATCTTAGAAATATAACTTAGGGGTAATTTAATTTTTCAGAACTTTTGAGCATGCTGTTCTAGCTGCAGGAACAGATTTCCGATCTGACAGACTATGGGAAATGTATATAAACTGGGAAAATGAACAGGGAAACCTGAGAGAAGTTACAGCTATATATGATCGTATTCTTGGTATTCCAACACAGCTTTATAGTCATCATTTTCAGAGGTAGGTGGCAAAATCGGATTGTTGAAATTTCTTTGTGATTACTTAGGTAATTAATTTCTAATATTGAGGATATTTATTCTCTTGACATGTAAGATTTTTCTACATGCAAACAAATAAATTTTCTAGCTCGATAATCACAATTTATACACTTTTAAATCTTGACATTTTCCATATAGCTTAAAAAGTGTTTAGGAATTATATTGGTTTGGACTCAATTGATAAATGTTTGGTTTTTTTGTTTCTTTTTTTTTTGCTTTTTGTTTTTTTGTCTTTTTGCTATTTCTTTGGGCCGCTCCGGCGGCATATGGAGGTTCCCAGGCTAGGGGTCGAATCGGAGCTGTAGCCACTGGCGTACGCCAGAGCCACAGCAACGCGGGATCCGAGCCGTGTCTGCAAGCTATACCACAGCTCACGGCAACGCCAGATCCTTAACCCACCGAGCAAGGGCAGGGACCGAACCTGCAACCTCATGGTTCCTAGTTGGATTCGTTAACCACTGCACCACGACGGGAACTCCAATTTTTTTGTTTATTTTGTTTTTGGCCAAGCTGTGCAGTGGCTTAATGTGGGAATTCAATTCCTAGATCAAAGATTGAACCCACGCTACAGTAGTGAAAGCACAGAATCTTAACTACTAAACCACCAGGGAAAATTTTTTTTTTTTTTTTGGCTGTACCTGTGGCATATTAAGTTCCTGGGCCAGGATTTGAATCCTAGCCAGCTGTAGTTGAGACCTACATCACAGCTGTGGCAATACCAGATCCTTAACCCACTGTGCCATGCAGGGGTCTAAACCCTGCTCCAGCCGTGACCTAAGCCACCACAGATAACAGGTACCTAACCTCCCGTGCCACAGCAGGAAGGCCAATGTTTGCTTTTTTTTTTTTTTTTTTTGCTTTTTAGGGCTGCACCTGTGGTATATGGAGGTTCCCAGGCTGGGGGTTGAATTAGAGCTGCAGCTGCTGGCCTGTGCCATAGCCACAGCAGCACAGGATCTGAGCCGCGTCTGTGACCTATACCACAGTTCACAGCAATGCCAGATCCCCAAACCACTGAGTGAGGCAAGGGATCGAACTGGCATCCTCATAGATACTAGTCGGATTTGTTTCCACTACACCACAACTGGAACGCCCAGTGTTTGCTTTTTTTAACTGCCACATTTTCTATATTTTTGTCACAATTTTTATAATTTTTATAACTAGTTTTATGTTAGCTCAGGGGGTTAAAGATCTGGCATTCAAGTTGCTGCTGTGGCATGGGTTTAATTCCTGGCCCCGGAACTTCCACAGGCCAAGGGCAGAGCCAAAAAAGAAAACAGATTAGAAATGCTGAGGGTGTTGATTTGTGGATGGGGTGATATGCTTTATTATTTTTTTCTTTTTGCTTTTTAGGGTCACACTTGCAGCATATTGGAAGTTCCCAGGCTAGGGGTTAAATCAGAGTTAGAGCTGCCATCCTATACCACAGCAGTGCGAGGTCCGAGCTGAGTCTGTGATCTACATCACACTTCACTGCAATGCTGTATACTCCCTGAGCAAGGCCAGGGAGCCAATCCACATTCTCATGGATACTAGTCAGTTTTGTTTTCACTGTGCCACAACGGGAAATCCAAGGGGTGACATGCTTAAAGACACGTTGTATATAAGGTTCCAAATTGAGATGGTGTTCATGTTTTAGCTCCTTAACTTAGTGTTTTTGGATTAAAATTTGTGTTACACACTAGTGTCTGTGGATAAATGAAATGACTTTTTATTTTCATACTACTCTTTGCTTAAAATCTGTATTTCTTAATGCAGAGTATCGGCAATTACATATACTAATCTGGAATTTAGGGAAGAGGTTTGGACTTAAGTTAGAGTTTAAGAGTCCTTATAGCATGCTTATTATTTAAAGCCATATTAATAAGATTGTTTAGAAAGTATATAAGAACAGATGAGAAAGAAATGCAGAGTGTAATTTTGGGACATACTGGCATTTAGGGGCAGATTGGAATGGGGGCGCCTCTAAGGAGATCAACAATCAGTCAAAGACTTCAAAGAAAACCAAGAAATGGTAATTCAGAGCCAGGTGTGAAGAAGGTTCTAATAGGAAGATTAGTTAACAGCCTTAAATACTGAGTATTTTCTTAGGATAGAGTACTGTGTACTGTGAAACCTCTGTTTTAATTTTGCATGTAAGAGGTACTTGGTGACTTTAATTAGGGCAATTTCATTGAAATGTTTGGCACAGACACATGAACTCAATAGTAGCTGGGAGGTAAGGAAGGAACTGCAAAATTTGTTGATCATTTATAAATAATTATAATTTAAATATGGCTTGCTATATTTAATTTTACATCAATTTTGCAGTGGTATTATCTCACTTTACAGATGAGAAAAGCAAGATTTAGAGAAGGGAAAGATGTCCCTTAAATAACTAGTAATGGACAGAACTAGATTTGAATGTATTACTGTCCATATGTTCTCCATTCCATTTTTTTTTTTCTTTTAAGGGCCACATCCATGGCATATGAAGTTGCCAGGCTAGGGGTCGAATCAGAGCTGCAACTGCCAGCCTATGCCACAGCCATGACAATGCAGGATCTGATCCGTGTCTGTGACATACATCACAACTCATGGCAGGACTGGATCCTTTAACCCACTGAGTGAGGCCAGGGGTCAAACCTGCATCTTTATGGATACTAGTTGGATTCTTAACCCACTGAGCCACTATGGGAACTCCTCCATTTCATCGTTTGTCAAGTAGTATTCCTCCTTGAGGTATTTTATCAAGTGGTATTCAAGGGGAATACTACTCAGCCACGAAGAAGAATAAAAGTTTGCCATTTGCAACAATATGGAGAGACCTGGAGGGTATATCATGCTTAGTGAAATGTAACGTGGGATCTAAAATGATGCTTCATATATAGAACTTGTGTTTTTATTGTCTTCCTTAGATTTAAAGAACATGTACAAAATAACTTGCCTAGAGATCTTCTAACTGGTGAACAGTTTATTCAGCTGCGAAGGGAATTAGCTTCTGTAAATGGCCATAGTGGTGATGATGGTCCTCCCGGTGATGATCTGCCATCAGGAATTGAAGACATAACTGATCCAGCAAAGGTAACTAGACTTATTAAAAAAAACCAAACTTTTAGTTCATGAAAAACTAAACTTCATGTCCCTTGACTGCATGTGTGGCATGACTTGTAGCACATATAAAATCAATTTTCTGATTAAGGCGGGTAGGAATTCTTTAGTTGGTATATCTTAAATATAGATTAAATGGAGAATCTGTTTCACTGTGAGACCTCTGAAACTGTTAGCTTACAAGGGTGATTTTGCCTATGTTATATAGTAGCACTATTTTTAAAAAATGAGAAAGTGGTTTATTAAGAAATTCTGTTACAGATTTTAGTATTGTTAATTGTACTTAGCACATGATTGACAACAGTTTAAAAACCCTCCACTATTCTAAGACTATAAGATGTGTAAATAATACTTAAATGTAAGCAGTGATCTTTTAAAATTTTAGTATATATAACTTAAAATTTTTTTTCTTCACAAGCTGATTACTGAAATAGAAAACATGAGACATAGAATCATTGAAATTCATCAAGAAATGTTTAATTATAATGAACATGAAGTTAGTAAGAGGTGGACATTTGAAGAAGGTGTAAGTATTTTTTTGCTGGTGTTGTAGGCTTCAAAATACAGATATGAATAATGAATTTTTTTAGTTATGAGTAATGCCTCTACTATTTATTTTTGCTTATTTAAGTAATAAGATGTTTGTCCCACTTATTGCTACCATTATCAATTTTCCATTATTTTATCATTTTCCATTATCAATTTTAAAAACATTGAATTCACATTTGCTTGAATTGCAGGTTATTTAATCCCAACCATTGTATTACAGCTGTTCAGTTTTTACAATCAACATCTTTGATTTTTTTTTTTTTTTGCTTTTTAGAGCCACACCCACGGCATATGGAGATTCCCAGTCTAGGGGTCAGTCGCAGCTATAGCTGCTGGCCTACGCCATAGCACAGCAACGCAGAATCTGAGTTGCATCTGCGACTTATACCACAGCTCATGGCAGTGCCAGATCCTTAACCCACTGAGTGAGGCCAGGGATTGAACCCACAACCTCATGGTTCCTAGTGGAATTTGTTAACCACTGGGCCATGACAGGAACTCCCAAACTTTTATTCTTTTTCGTGGTTGTGTAGTATTCCATTTGTGTGTATATGTGTTTGTGTATGTTTGTATCCTTTACTGATTCATCTGTAAATGGATACTGATCTGCTTTCTGTTATAATATAATTGTTCAATTTAAAAATACTTAGCAAATGATACAATTTCCTGCACACAAAGTTGTGTAGTTCTGTTAAAATGACTGGATAAATGGAAAATACATTCTGTTCATTCAAGTTTTATGCCTAAGTAATGAAGGGATTTTATTTATTTATTTATTTTTGGTCTTTTGTCTTTTTAGGGCCGCACCCGAGGCATATGGAAGTTCCCAGGCTAGAGGTCGAATCGGAGCTGTTGGTACAGGCCTACGCCACAGCCACAGCAACACCAGATCCGAGCCGTGTCTGTGACCTGCACCACAGCTCACAGCAACGCCATATCCTCAACCCTGAAAAGGCCAGGGATTGAACCCACAACCTCATGGTTCCTAGTCGGATTTGTTTCCTCTGTGCCAAGACGGAAACTCCAGAAGGGATTTTAATTTTAAGTTTTTTTATCATGAGATATGCTAGTGAAGGTTTTTTTTGGTTCATTACTATATTTATAATTTAAATGCTTTGGCGTTCCCGTCGTGGCACAGTGGTTAACGAATCCGACTAGGAACCATGAGGTTGCGGGTTCGGTCCCTGCCCTTGCTCAGTGGGTTAACGATCTGGCGTTGCTGTGAGCTGTGGTGTAGGTTGCAGACGCGGCTCGGATCCCACGTTGCTGTGGCTCTGGCGTAGGCTGGTGGCTACAGCTCCGATTCAACCCTTAGCCTGGGAACCTCCATATGCCGCGGGAGCGGCCCAAGAAATAGCAACAACAACAACAACAAAAGACAAATAAATAAATAAATAAATAAATGCTTTGTATTACTGTAGTCATTCATGTTTTGGTGTTGATAGTGGTTTGCTTTCATTGTCACGTCATACTTATATTACAGATTAAAAGACCTTATTTTCATGTGAAACCATTGGAAAAGGCACAACTGAAAAACTGGAAAGAATACTTAGAATTTGAAATCGAAAATGGGACTCATGAACGAGTTGTGGTTCTATTTGAAAGATGTGTCATATCATGTGCCCTCTATGAGGAGTTTTGGATTAAGGTAAGAAAATTATATGCTCTGAAACTTGAGTATATTATAAACATTGATCTAGTGACTAACCTTTTTTGTACTTCTGTTGAATGTTGTTCATATAACTATATCTGTTGCATTAGGAGATGGTCTGCTTGCAACCAGATTTGACTGCTGCATATGCCAACCTCGTTGCCTCTCTTCGTCCTTCCTTACAGAAACTAGTCTAGTGGTTCAATAAAGGTGCTGAATGGGTTTAAAAATAGAATTTTATCGTTCTGTCACATATTTAATGGCTTGTTCAACTGTAAATTATTCAGTATCTCCTCTGTTTCTGTATGTAGTATGCCAAGTACATGGAAAACCATAGCATTGAAGGAGTGAGGCATGTCTTCAGCAGAGCTTGCACAATTCATCTCCCAAAGAAACCTATGGTGCATATGCTTTGGGCAGCTTTTGAGGAACAGCAGGGTAAGAATAAGAAAATTTAGTTGATATTTGGGATTTAGGTTACTTTAGGATAAAGTTACAGGAGTTGGAGTTTCTGTTGTGGTGGAGTGGAAATGAATCCGAATAGGTTTGATCCCTGGCCTCGCTCAGTGAGTTAAGGATCTAGCGTTGCCGTGAGCTGTGGTGTAGGTCGCAGACGTGGCTCGGATCTGGCATTGCTGTGGCTCTGGAGTAGGCAGGCAGCAACAGCTCTGATTGGACCTGTAGCCTGGGAACCTCCATATGTTGCAGGTGCGGCCTTAAAGAGCAAAAAGACAAAAATAAATAAATAAATAAAGTTATCGGAGTTGAGTCCTGAGGGATGATGTAAAGCAGATGTAGATGAACTTTTTCTATAAAGGCCAGATAGTAAATATTTTAGGCTTTGTAGGCCATGTGATCTCTTTCCTAATAACCCTGTCATCAGAGCCCCAAAATAGATATAGACAGTACATAAACAAATGAGCATGGCTGTTTTCCATTTCAAAGAATAAAAATAGGCATAGCGTTGGATATAGCTTAGGGCTATTATTTGCCAGTACTTGGCATAAAGGATATTTCATAAGTTTATACAAAAGCATAAACATTTAATTACTATTTCTAGGCAATATTAATGAAGCCAGGAATATCTTGAGAACATTTGAAGAATGTGTTCTAGGACTGGCAATGGTTCGTTTGAGAAGAGTAAGTTTAGAACGACGGCATGGAAATATGGAAGAAGCTGAACGTCTGCTTCAGGATGCCATTAAGAATGCCAAAGCAAATAATGAATCATCATTTTATGCTATCAAACTTGCCCGACATCTTTTCAAAATACAAAAAAACCTTCCCAAATCAAGAAAGGTGCTTTTGGAAGCAATTGAAAGAGACAAAGTATGTATTTGTGTTTTTTAGAATATTTTCCATAAAGAAACCAGTGATTTTTTTTTGTTTGTTTGTTTTCCTTTTGGCAACTATGATGAAAAATGTGGTCTGTATGTGATATATTTTATTACTAAATGAAGACAACAGTCCCTCTAAACTGATGTTGCCATTCTTTAAAATTTTTTTCAAATTATTACGCATTAACATTGGATTAAAGTTTTGCACATATCGTGACATTTTCTATTTTCTCCGTATTTAGAAATTTTATGCCAAATTTATTAAGTACAGGGCCTGGGAGAACAGTTTATAAACAGAAGCATGGCAGTTGCCTGCACTGTAGGAAATGTAGTAGTAAGATTATTCTCCTTTTCCGAAGTTTTTTCTTTTATATTTCAATTGATAAAGGGCAGTGTCTAGGATATTTTTCATTTTTTAGATTTTCAACTAATGCCAGGTCTCTTTTAGATAAGTTTATAAAAGGTTCATTTCCAGCTATAGTTTAGGATGATTATCTTTGGTTGTAAAGATTTAGATTACTGGAAACTATAGAGATCTTTTTTTTATGTTTTACTTTGGATTTGTCATGGTAAGTCAAGCTACATTAAATCCAAGATAGGATATAGTGTTTTAATTTATCGATACTTAACAATTTGCATAGTTTAGGAGATACTAGGATGTTGTTTTTACCTACCAATGTGCCAAATAGGTTTTTTAACCTATTTTGATAGATGCTGACAACAGTTAACATGAATTACATTTTAATACAACTTTCAATTTTGAATTTTTCAAAATGGGACAAAAAATTAAGGCATTTCTAAATATGTGTAGTTTAATCAGATTTCTTAGAAATATCATTAATTGATACTGCTTTTTACACAGGAGAACACAAAGTTATACCTCAATTTACTTGAAATGGAATACAGTGGTGACCTCAAACAAAATGAAGAAAATATCCTAAATTGTTTTGACAAAGCTATACATGGTTCATTACCTATTAAAATGAGAATTACATTTTCTCAGAGAAAAGTGGAATTTCTTGAAGATTTTGGTTCAGATGTTAATAAGTAAGAACTTAGTTATATATTATCTATTTGACTAGTAAATGAGCATTGATAATTTTGGTTGGGATTTTGTTGAAGAGTATACAACATGATATATTGTTAAATTTAAAATGTTTCCTAGGTTATTTTCTCCTCAGATATGGGTGGGAGTAAATACAGTTTTGCAAATGTGTATGTCCTTAATAGGATATATGGCCTTTGCTTCAAAACTGTTTTCCAAATTTTTGCCTGGTAATTTAAGCAATGAGATAGGAAACAAATTCTATGAAAAAGGAAATGGCTGAAGGATTGAACACATGCATTTAGTATATAGGCCACCAAAAGTCTATGGAGTTATTAGTCTGGAATAGGAATGCCATTTTATCTCATATTGGAAAAGAGGACGGATGTAAGGTCCACAGATCACACCTATGGTCTCATCTTTGTGCATTGTGTAAAAGGATGAAAGTTGAGGATGGCAAGGGATTTGAGAAAATGACAGGTTTAAATTTGTAAAATATGGGAGTTCCCTAGCTTGGGAACTTCCATATGCTGCAGCTGTGGCCCTAAAAAGCAAAAAAAAAAAAAAAGGTAAAATATGGATAATGGATAAGCAGTGAGATCCTGCTGTATAGCACTGGATACTACATCTAGTCACTTAAGATGGAGCATGATAATTTGAGAAAAAAGAATGCATATATGTATGTATGACTGGGTCACCTTGCTATACAGTAGAAAATTGACAGAATGCTATAAACCAGATATAATGGAAAAAAATAAAAGTCATTAAAAAGAAATTGTAAAATAGAAGAGTAGAAATAGTGATTAGAGCATCGCTGCCATTCCTTTCTTACCTGACTCTAGTAAGGAAATATCTCACTTCCTGTTAGGCAAGTCTGTATATACATTTTTGATGGCTGAGTAAGATTTTAATTAATGAGTTACATTTTAGTAATATAATTTACAATTATATATATGTGCTTGGCATAATACTAAATATTTTGTATTAATTACCCAATGTAAAATATTATTGACAATCTAATGGGGGGAAGAGGTACTGTTGTTTTAGTAGAGAGAGGAAAGAGATTAGGCATTTTTTCCAAGGTCACTTAGCTATTACATTGTGCAGCTGAGAGCCTATTTCAGAGCATATGCTCTTAACCACTTCCTGTGCTGTCTTCTGTTTTGCATTGAAGAAAGTACAGAAAAGAAATGGCATATGTAATTCTAACTTTTAGCCTAGTTGAATGGTATGATGATGAGAGGATATTCCTAAGTATATGAGGTAGTATATACACTTTAGCCTAACTGTGGCAGGTGTTTTCAATAAGTACTGTTAAATTCGATCTCAAAAGTAAATTATAGAATGGTCAGGACTCACGGTTGCACTGGATAAAAACATATCAAGGTTTTTGTTGTTTGATACCTCCTTCGTCAGGTTCTCACCACATCTTAGAAATAATGAACAAGGTAGCTCTTGGCCAGCAACCCATCAGCCTTACAACTGTTGTATGAAAACAGGCACTTTCCTACTAGCTCAGTCAAAAATCCTGGGACTTAGTGACATCCTGGTTTGGGTTATATGCTCATCTCTAAATATACAGGAATATAGTATGTATATCATGTATACCTAGTATATAGTAATGTAATTGACCAGGCCTGTATCCCTAAAGCCTCATTTAAACTACACAGACTGAGAAGGAAAGTGCAGGGGGCAGGTTAGCCTGCTGGCTTATTTAAAAAAAAAAAAAAAAAAAAAGATAGTCATGGTAACATGTTTTTGTTTCCCTAAGTGGAAATCACTTTTAAAAGCTTTAAAAATTTAAGCTTGGGTTCTGTGTATTCCAAAGGTTTTTTTTCCCTCCCTTCTCTGTCAGACTTCTGAATGCTTATGATGAACATCAGACACTCCTAAAAGAACAAGATTCTTTAAAAAGGAAAGCAGAAAATGGGTATGTAATTTCTTGCTGAATCAGGAAGGGATGCTTTTTTAAAAGAAGATATTTCATTATGGGAATGACAAATATTACCTTTATGTTGTGGTAATTTAGATACTTGGAAATCATAATTATATGATTTGAAATCATATAAAACAGTGGTTGAGAAAGACAGATGAATGTACACAGTTAACAGTCATCCATTTATTAAAATATTTAACTGGGAGCTTTGAAAGTTTTAATTTTGACCTTTTATTTAGGTCAGAAGAACCAGAGGAAAAGAAAGCACACACAGAAGATACAACTTCATCATCTACACAGATGATTGATGGTGATTTACAGGCAAATCAAGCTGCTTATAATTATAGTGCCTGGTATCAAGTGAGTTCAATAATTGTAATTGAAATTTTTAATAGATATTAGAAATGCAAAAAGTGGGATAGTCTTTTTCTTTAGAACAAAACAATTCCTGTTCCAGATTGTATACATTTTGTGGATAAGACTTGGAATTTCAGTGGTGAATACATGCCTATTTTTTTTAAATATACCTGCTTTAATTATATCTTTATATATGAAACTCAGGCATAGCTCTTGTATGCTAATATGTTTGCTTTTCCCTTTCAGTACAATTATCAGAATCCTTGGAATTATGGACAGTATTATCCTCCTCCTCCAACCTGATGGGAAAATTAATAGCAGATGGAGTATGTGAAAAGTATGAAATTATTTTTTTTTAATGAGGGATGTAAACAGCATAAACTTGTATTTGATAACTTGTCTTCCCTGTTTCTGTGTAACATGATTTGTTTAGTAATAGGGGAAAATGTCACTTAGTAGCTCACCACAGATACTATTTCCTACCATTTATAAAATTTACTTTTTATTGGAGAACTATTTTTTTGATTTTTGCATTAAGTGGTCTAGAATTCTTTTGCAATGTATTTGCAACAGAGTTTTGTAGCCTTAAGGTTAGGAAAAAACTGACTGCAAATCATGTCAGTGTAGTTTAAGATTCTGAAAATACATAAGGGCTGGTTAATAAGGATTTACCTCCTTTAAAAAAATGGATTTTTAACCCTTGCTGACAAGACTGTTTGCGTGTTTCAGTTATCCTTATGAATTTGAATATAACAGCAGAAAAGACACCTATTAAAATACTGTCTTGGAATAGAGATTATAAATGAGGAAATGGAATGTTTGCATCCCCTTAAAAAATGAAAGTCTTATCAAAACTATGTTGTTTCAGGAGACTTTGTATTTGGAATATTCATGTAAAACTTGTGAGCAAGCTTTCATTTTGATCAAACTGATCATCTTCATTTTTGTAATAAAACTGAAGACTCATCTAGTAATTGTTATGAATTTATTTGTGGCGATCACCTAATAATACTAACTTAATATTTACCTTCAATGGTTTGTTGGTTTTGAAGTGTACTTTTCTTGAATTTAGCTATTATCTTGACAAAATTTCTTAGACCTTTTAACCTTTCGCTTTTTTTTACTCTCTGCTTTTGCCTTCCCTATACGGAAATACGTAAAGATTTTAAGATGAGTGTCTCTGGCAACACTGTCCAGACAATTTTACTGTTACTCCCTGGTTGGATGAAGTCTTAACTCCTTGGTTAACCTAATCAGAACATTAATACATTTATACCACACAGATCTAGACATTGAATAAATTTTTATTGAGCCTTTTAGTTTACCATATGGGGTAAAAGGAAAACCGGTTCTCTTTAGGCAATATTTTACACAGCTGTAGTAAAATATTTTAAACTTAAAGGATTTATAACAGATTACATTTCTTAAAGGTTGAGCATCAAGTAAACAAGCTGTAACTTCTTGAATTTTCCAGTTGACTCTTTCCTTATAGTAACCAGCTGTAATTAGATACATAAATTTCCTCAAGGCCAGTTTTATTGTTGCTGTTCTTTACTGTCTCAGTCAATATCCACTAATTCCACTTCAAAAATAAGTTTTGCATTTGGTGGAATTCTGTTGAAGGAGTCAAGGTAGATTTGATAAAAGCTGCCTCTTGCCTCACTCCCAATAAAATTTAATCTAAAATTAGAATTATGTACATTGGATATTGGTAAGTAACTTTACGACGATTCAGAGACTAATGCATACTAACCTAGAGGTTCCAAAAACTATTTTTGTGAATGTAGGTCATAATCTGTCAGTACAGGCTGACTAGGTAAGTTGAATTTGGATCTTCCCTACTTGGATGCCTCTCTAGTACTCCTAAATTCGCCACTACTTGGTGAAGACTGCTACTTAGTACTTCAAAGAACAAAAAAGTGATTTCAATCTAGCTGGGTATATAAGTTATATTAAATCAAAGTTCATGCAACATAGTACCTGATACTTGCTGTGAATTTTCACATGTTGAGTTCAAAGAGTGATTTTTATTTTATTGGTCTTGAGATACTTGAAGTGAGAGAAGGAGCTACAGTTGGCCAATGTGATCTTGACAGGCTGAAAAGGCTATTACACGCACAAGTAATTTTAACTGATACGACTAGAAAGGATGCCCCCCAACCCCCTAACTAGTCCACTGAGAATAGAACCAACAGCAAAAAACTACCTTCCCACTTAGGTTTTGGATTGTTTTGGTTGTATTAGAGTCATGGCTCTTTTGTTTACAGGTTGGGTCTCTTAGAACAGTATTGTCAGTGTGCAATCACAAATACTAACCCTATGATGTTGGGCCTGTGGTCTTCTTCATTTCATTACTAGTAACGAACATGTGTTCCATTTCTAAGCTTTGAGTACCCAACTAATTACCTGAAATTATAATGTAGCATAAAATTACCCTGAATCATATTTGAATCCTACAATTTGCTACATTTGTTTGTATTGAACATCTTAACTCCTTGAAGTAACCTTTCAAACATTAAGAGTAGCCTTTCAAAGATAGAAACTTAAATCTCAGTTTAGGTCTTGAAAATTAATAACTTAAATAGGAAGAAAAAAAGATTAAAAAGAGGTTAACTACCTGGTACTTCAAGTAATCTTAGTGTTTTTCCTTTAATTATAAAGGGAAAAAGGATACTTGGCATCAGGCTGTCCTTTCTTTCCATAAGCCCATTCTGGTTCAATCTCCAGTCGAGCCTTTTCTCCTTTACTCATAGTTAGGAGTGCTTCATCCCACTAAAGGCAAGAACTTAAAATCAAAACTAATGATATTTTACAAAAAATACATGCAAAATAACATACAAAAAAGCATTCTGTTATAAGATTTCACTGTGTTCTAAAGTAATGTCCCTGCTTAAGTCCCTAAATCTTTCTTTTATTTCCTCAATAAAAAAATTAGACATATTAAACAATTTTTAGTGTAAATATGTGAACTCTTCAAAATGATATAATGTAAAAACACTTTTGTAAACATCATTCATTATGGAAACAATTAGAATGATCATAAATCTGTTATACTTTTATATCAAGGGATAAACTTCAGCATTTATTTTTATAGATAACAAGTACTCAGTCTGAAACTCTTAAGATATTGTTGAAACGTAACAACCACGTAAAGCACAAAGGATAGAGACAGATCTGTCACATATGGGAAATTACATATATAGCTGACTAGAATAAATTTACCAGTAAGCCAGTTAGTTATAAAAGTAGCAAAATAGCTCAATTTGATACAGCAACTTGGTATAATCAGGTTGTAGTTATTTTCAACTAAACCTTTTGTTTCAAGATGTTTTATAAAATACTTTGGGCTCTGGATATGACTGAAAAATATTTTAGGACTTAACAGTACAAAGCATAACACAGTAAGGGTTCTCATAACTTCATTTAAATAGGTGTTCTGGTTATAAATGTTTGATGTTTTAAGTAAAACAATAAATGGGCCCTAGCATGACAACCTGATTAAGTGCAGCTGGCCATCAGCTTTTTTTTCATCTCCATTTTGCAACTGCAGTGGTCAGTACTGCCTAAGCTTAACTTCCCCCTTTTTCAAAGTTTTCTTCTTACCTCTCACATGAAGGATGGGTAAAGGCATGCTTTTATCTGAAAGATTTTTGTAGATCCTGCTGAATAGCATTGAGAACTTTGTCTAGATACTCATTGTTGCAACAGAAGAAAGGGTGGGGGAAAAATGTAATTGTAATGTATACATGTAAGGATAACCTGACTCCCTTGCTGTACAGTGGGAAAATTAAAAAAAAAAAAAAAAAAAGATTTTTGTAGTGTTTGAGTCTAAATTGTGAGAGGTGAGAAGGATACTGGAAAGACTACTACTTCTATCAGTACTTCAGTGGAATAGGTATTTTACATTTTATAAGAATCTTACATATTTATAAAGCCAAACATTCTTAATACTAGTTTCTGAAGAAAAAAAAATAAAAGGGGTAGACATGGAAGAAAATAATATTTGAGACTCCTACTATGTTTAATCTCTTAACAACCTTGAGGTAGGCTGTATTGACACCCAGAAAACTTAATTTGTGCCAGATCAATTAGCATTGACAGCACCTGATTTGTCAGACTCCAGATTGTTTTCATCACATCCCCAAACCTAATTCTTTTTTTTTTTTTTGACTACGCCCACAGCATGTGGAAGTTTCCACGCCAGGGACTGAACCTGCACCACAGCAGCAAGCCGGGCAATTTAAGTGACACCACCAGATACTTAACCTGCTGAGCAACAAAGAACTCCCACAAACCTAATTCTTTACGGCACCATACCACAAGTAGCATGGGCCAGGATATCTACTGGTTTACTGCCATTTTTTACTTACTCCTCTGATAACTTTGCCTATTCCAACCTTAAAACTTAAAGGCTTGGCGCTTTTCTTCTTCTTCGAACCTGTAAAATAGATTGCCCTTTTAATTAATGGTGAAAGTAAGTTACAACTGAAAAACACAGTGATTTAAATCTTTTTTTTTTTTGTCTTTTAGGGCCGAGCCAGCAAGAGCATGGAGGTTCCTAGGCTAGGAATCTAATCTGAGCTGTAGCCGTCAGCCTCCACCACAGTCACAGCAATGCAGGATCTGAGCCATATCTGTGACCTACACCACAGCTCACAGCAGCGCCAGATCCTTAACCCACTGAGCGAGGCGAGGGATCAAACCCATGTCCTCATGGATGCTAGTTGGGTTTGTTAATCACTGTGCCATGATGGGAACTCCAGTGATTTAAATCTTTAAATTGATTATGGAACTCACATGCTATGCATCTAAAAAGAAATAAGAATTCAGAAAGCCAGATAATTCATCAAGAAAATTCTATGTGTAAAAATAATTATGGCCTAAAGGAGGGGGAGGGAAAGGACCTGTATTTAAAATAGCACTATTCTGCCATTATACAAGAACCAGAATTTGGAAAACTAACCCAAGTTTAGGTTAAGCTTCTTTATTTTTTGCTTTGCAAAAACCAAAGGGTCTTTACACCCAGCCAATAAGTAGTGAACCAAAAACATCTTACAAGTAAATCACAGATGCCAAAGACTTATGGAAATAAACTGACAGCCAAGAAAAGGATACTGCCAACACAAATATTCTGCAATGCCTTAAAGCCAAAGAGGTAAGATTACATTTACACTTACTTGTTTGAATGTTAGTATCAAAGACAGTCCCGTCTTGTAGTGTTCCTGTATACCAGCAGTGAACAACATCTCCCTTTTTGGGAAAGTTGGTTTTATCTCCTTTTTTAAGAACAGATTTTGTATATTTTGGTGGACCCTAGAAACAAACACCACACAGGGTTGTTAATTCATGTCCTTTTTTTAGAAGGATGACAGAGAATACATATACAGCCAACTGTGACCTAAGTCTAGTCACAGAATTTAATTTTTATAACAAACTATTCTGCTTTGGGTTCTGAGTTTAAAAAAACGTACTAATTCTATTCAAGTCTGTCATGAGAATAACTAGCGTATCTATAATTTCAAATAACTTCAGCTTCTTTGGAAACCAATGTTCTTTTGACCATAAAGTGAATAGTTATTTCCCAAGGTTAGCAATACCATTACAATTTAACTCCTCTAAAATTGTAAGGCATTGGAATTCCTGCTGTAGTGCAGCAGGTTAAGGATCTGGCTTGTGTCTGTAGCAGCATGGATTCAATCCCTAGCCTGGTGCAGTGGGTTAAAGATCCAGTGTTGCTACAGCTGCAGCATAGGTTGAAGGTGCAGCCTGGATTTGATCCCTGGCTTGGGAACTTTGATAAGCCCTGGTGCGGCCCAAAAAAATATTTAAAAAGAAATATAAAAATTGTAAGGCATTAAATCACTGTGATGTCTCCAAAGATTTGAGTTGTTCTACCACCAGTAATTGACATTATTAAATATTTAAATTACATCCAATTAGAATCCAGAAATATTGCATCTGTTTCTGGACATGAATTGAAAATAAATTCAGAAGTTCCTGTTGTGGTACAGTGGATTAAGAATTTGATGGTAGCAGCTTGGTTAAAGGATCCTGCGTTGCCGCAATTGTGGCACAGGTTACAGCTGTGGCTTGGATTCAATCCCTGGCTCAGGAACTTCCATGTGCCTCAGGTGTAGCCATAAAATTGAAAAGTAAACAAAAGAAAGTTCAAATAGGAGTTCCTTTGTGGCAGAGCAGGTTAAGGATTCAGTGTTGTCACCGTTATGGCCTGGGTTGCTGCTGTGACACAGGTAGGATCCCTGGCCTGGGAACTTCAACATGCCACCAGTGTGGCCAAAAAAAAATAAAATAATTTCAAACAATGAATGGAATTGTAGAAATTACCATAAATAGGCATATTTTTTCCTAGAACAAAACAGGATTATCGGGGTCTTTTTTGTTTTGTTTTGTTTTTTAAGCCAAGGGTTAGTCGAATCGATAGTGTGAGGACTGTAACTGTAGAAAGCAGTTTCTTAGATCAACTTAAGAATATGTAGAATTTTACAATATAGAACATTCCGAATGCTTTATACAAACTTTTTAATTATCACTACCTTATGAGGCAGGAACTATTATCCATATTTTATAGACAAGGAAACAAAAGAATAGAGTGGTTCAGTAGCTTGCTTAAGGTCCTAGAGCTTCCTCAAGTAGGACTAGAAACCATGCAGCTTGGATATAATGACTAAACTCTTAACCACTCACTCTCTCTCAAGCACATATGGAATGTCAGGTACTATACTAGTCATTTTCTTATGTCGGTTCATTTAACCTCAGTAACCTGTAAATTCTTTTTTTTTGTTGTTGTTCTTTTTGTTCTTTTTGCCATTTCTTGTGCCGCTCCCACGGCATATGGAGGTTCCCAGGCTAGGGGTCGAAATGGAGCTCTAGCGGCTGACCTATGCCAGAGCCACAGCAACTCGGGATCCGAGCTGCGTCTGCAGCCTACACCACAGCTCACAGCAACGCCAGATCCTTAACCCACTGAGCAAGGCCAGGGATTGAACCTGCAACCTCATGGTTCCTAGTCAGATTTGTTAACCACTGCGCCACAACGGGAACTCCTCTTTCTGTTTCTTTAATGCAGAAAGTAGTAAGGCCTGGACAGGGTATAAAGTCCTATCCAATTCAGAGTCTCAAGATTATCTCTTTTTAACTAAAACTAGTTTGCTTCCCTAAATCAAAAAATCACGTCTATAGTTTAAGTACCAAATGTATTAACAAAAGAAAGCATTAGTTTTCTCCCTGACCCATTCTAAGCTTGTTTAAGTGGGAAGTATTACTATAAATGGTCAGAAGTCTACATTGCTAGCAATGTAAACTAATGCCATCTCTGGAATGCAATTTAAGAATACTCTAAATATACAAATATATGCTCAAGTAATTTGAAATTTAGCCAAAAAAAAATGTAGTTATTCAATACATTATTACACATAATCGCAAAATAACCACACATCTGTGGTAATATAATCCTCAGTTTTTAGTAATGTGGAAAAATCCTTACATTAAGAGAAAAATTAGGAGTTCCTGTTGTGGCTCAGTGGTTAACGAATCCGACTAGGAACCATGAGGTTGTGGGTTTGATCCCTGGCCTCACTCAGTGGGTTAAGAATCCAGTGTTGTCATGAGCTGTGGTGTAGGTCGCAGATGCAGCTCAGATCCTGCATTGCTGTGGCTGTGGTATAGGCTCATGGCTACAGCTCCGATTAGACCCCTAGGCCTGGGAACCTCCATAAGCTACAGGTGCGGCCCTAGAAAAGCCAAAAAAAAAAAAAAATTAACAGAAAGTTCTAACTACAGTAAAATCTCACCTATTTCAATAAATATACCAAATAGAAATACTCTAAACATTCATTTCTAGATATTGGAATTATGTTTCCTACACTTTTCTGTTATTTTCTATATTAAAAATAGCATGTTATTCTTATATCAGAAAAATATGTGGTTTTTAAGGAATATAGTTGACAAAAACTGTTAACATATTTTCCAAATTTGAAAATAATTTTAATTAAAAAATTTAAAGCCACAAAATGAGGATGACTACATATGCATATTATGTGATGGTATCAGAATATCAAAACTTTAGTAAATTACATATAACTACTAAATGGATAAGGTATGATAAGCATACAACAGCCACATTTTAAAACTTAAGGTCATTCCATTTTTTTCTCATTTGTTATCCCAAGATCCTTGGGACATTAGAGGTCCTAGAATAATGCAAAAACAATAAAATGGTGGCTATATCTCAGTGCAGGTACACTCTGCATACTTATGGCCTCAATTTCAGTGTTTCACAAAGTGGCTTTTATGGATTACCCATTCCTTGGCATTGTAGAAAAGGGGCCTGGAGTTCCCCTGTGAAGCAGAAGGTTAAGGATCTGGTGTTGTCACTGCAGTAGTTTGGGTCGCTGCTGCAGTATTGGTTCAATCACTGGCACAGGAACTTCCACCTGCTGCAAGTGAGGCCAAAAAAGAGTTCCCATTGTGGCTTAGTGGGCTAAGAACCCAGTATAGTCTCTGTGAGGATAAGGGTTTGAACCCTGGCCTCGCTCAGTGAGTTAAGGATTCAGTGTTGCTGGATCCTTGTGTGGCAGAGGTCCCAGATGCAGCTTGGATCCTGTATTGCCGTGGCTGTGATGTTATGTCTTAACTGCAGCTCCAGTTTGATCCCTAGCTTGGGAACTTCCGCATGCTGCAGGTATAGCCATGAAAAGGAAAAAAAAAAAGAAAAAAGAGAAGAGGGGTCTACTGTAATTTAAAGTTTGGGAAATACTATGTTAGTTACACATGCTTCTACTCTATAAAACTTCTTAGAGCTGTCCTTAGCTAATATGCACTGCCAGTCTTCAAGTAGGAGACAGAAGGTGTAGCTTTTGATGATGCCAGAAAACCACCTGGAACTTCTGGGACCTATGCACTTTTTTTTTTTTTACAATGGTGCCATGGTTATTTGACCTTATTTTGGGTTTCTCTGAAAGAACCTGATTGGTTCATGGTGAGAGATCAGATCAATCCCAAGGCTATTCTGGAGTTACTTGCTTGAATGGATCTCCCTTTTAGGTAATTTCCTGGCTTTGCAGCAATTGTACAGAATGATGAAAAGAACTATATTCCTGAGACTGGGTCTGATCTAGATATTTCCAGATACAGAGATAAAGGGACTTTTGAGAGTAATCATTATAACTGCAATTAACTAGAAATATCACAGTCTCTAAAAATGAGAGCACAGTTGACCCATGAACACCTTAGGGGTTAGGAGTGCCAACCCTCCCTGCAGTCTAAAATCCATGTGTAACTTATAGTTGGCTCTACCCCTACATGGTTCCTCCCTATATGTGGTTCTGCACCTGCAGATTCAACCAAATGAGGATGAAAGATCATGTAGTATTGTAATATTTACTACTGAAAAACTCTATGTATTATAAGGACCTGTGGAGTTCAAACCCATGTTGTTCAAGGGTCAACTGTATGTTGCATAATTAATATTACTTCCAGAAATATTTGAACATGTTCTATGTGTTAGGAACTGGAGATACATAGGTGAGCTAGCCAACATGGATGACGACAGAGTGGACAGAGAATATGGACATGTATATAATTACATATATTGAGATCTACAGAGGAAGCACAGGATGCTGATATGATGCAGTGATAAGACCCAGTATAGACTTTAGGCTGGAAGAGGCTTCTTGAAGTAATGTGTACACTGTATCCTAAAGAACAAAAGAAGGTTACTCAGGCAAAAGGGGAACGTTACAAGAGGACAGCAAGGAACAGCATGAATCTAGTATAACCTGCAAGGGAGGGAAAAAAAAAAAGAATGGTATGAGAGGAGGCTGGAAAGACATGTAACCCATGTTAAGAATCTGGGGTTTGGGGAGTTCCCTGGTAGTCTAGTATTTAGGACTCTTTAATGGCTGTGGTCTGGTTTCAATCCCTGGGCTCAGAACTGATCCCATATGAAGTTGCTGCTTGCCGTGGCCAAAAAAAAAAAAACAATCTGGGTTTTTATCTTCAGGTCATTGAGCAGCCAATTATCAGTTTTAAACACAGAAGTTACAGAATCAGATTTGTGTTCTAAGAAGATCAGGGTGACCACAGATCAGTGTGAGGAATGAAGAGGGAATCAAAAGGAGAAGTTGGGAAACTTAATAGGAAGAGATTAGTATAGCAGTCTAGGTTTACATTGGATGCTAACATTTAGGACAACAAAAAAATGAAGTAGTAAATATAAAGCTGGGTAGGGGTCAGATATTGGAAGGTTTTGAATGCAGAATGCAGTTGAATAGAAATACAATGAGAGTCACAAATGTAATTTTAAGTTGTCTAGCTGCTACATTAATATTTCAACATGTAATCAATATAAAAATGTTGATATATTTTACACTTACAAAAATCATACTAAACATTTGAAATTGCATATTTTATACTGAAGGCCTTTTTTTTTTTTTTTTTTTTTTAGGGCCTCTCCGAAGGCATATGGAGGTTCTGAGGCTATGGGTCAAATTGGAGCTATAACTGTTGGCCTACACCACAGCCACAGCAAAGCAGGATCCGAGCTACATCTTCAAACTACACCACAGCTCACAGTAACACCGGATCCTTAAACCACTGAGCAAATCCCGGGATCGAACCTGTGTCCTCATGGATACTAGTCAGGTTCGTTAACCACGGAGCCATGATGGGAACTCCTGAAGGCACATTTTAATTAGGAGCAGCCACAACATGATCAGTAGCTACATATGGCTAGTGACTACTGTATTGGACAGTGTAGTTGTAGACAGTACAGAATTATTGAAGATTTTTTGAGCAGGGTGTGGTTTGCAAAATATTTTAGAAAGCTTACTGGAATAGCCATTTTGTGGCTGAATAATGATGAAAGAGTAAAAAGGCGGATTAGTTTAGTGGCTTTTGCAGTACTTCAGGTCTGGAGCCTTGGAATGCTTGAGAATTAAAAAGAAGTGGATGATGATTTGAAAAAGGAGATGTTTGAGAGCCTTAAACCTGAGGTAGACATGAGAACTTTCAAGCTGGGAAGAAGAGAATGTATGTTAGTATTTTGGTAAAATAGAATAGCAGTAAATAATGACAAAGGGGGAGTTCCCGTCGTGGCAGTGGTTAACGAATCCGACTAGGAACCATGAGGTTGCTCAGTGGGTTAACGATCCGGCGTTGCCGTGAGCTGTGGTGTAGGTTGCAGATGTGGCTCGGATCCCGCGTTGCTGTGGCTCTGGCGTAGGCCGGTGGCTGCAGCTCCGATTCAACCCCTAGCCTGGGAACCTCCATATGCCGAGGGAGTGGCCCAAGAAATAGCAACAACAACAACAACAACAAAAAAGAGACAAAAGACAAAAAAATAAAAAAAAAATAATGACAAAGGAATAAGGATGGAAACTTTGTGGGAAAATGTCAAGTAGTTTATGTGGGCAATGTGAGTGAATAATAGTATAAAAGCTGCTGAGTAGTAATGAAACTAGAAACTATGATTGGCTGATATTAAGCATTAATTTATACCAGTCCAGTAAAAATTTTTATGATTATTTTTCTTTACAGCGCTTGCTCTGCAGTCCCGAAGCATAAAGAGAAAAAGCAGATGGCAGGCACCAGCAAAGTACTGTCCAAGAGCTTAGGGAACCCAGGTACTAGGAAGACAATGAGAATACATAAAAAACAGGGGTCAGGTTGACCAGTTCAGTAGAATGAAAAGAAAAGAGGTCTTAAAGAAAACAATATAGTTTAGGACTCTTGCAAGACCTCTCTAAATTATCTCCAGCCCTTACAGCCTTTTATTTGTAACGATCTTAATTTCTTAAGGATCTATTATCTGCCACCTCATACCTCCCTTATTCTAATTTTCTGGAAGATAGACTGAAATTCTGTGGTACAGTGGGTTAAGAATCCCACTGTAGTGGCTTAGGTCGCTGTGGAGGTGGGTTAGATACCCGGCATGGCACAGTGGGTTCTAAAAGGTTCCCACAGGGCCACAGCTGTGGCATAGCTGTGGCTTGGATTTGATCCCTGGCTCAGGAACTTCCATATGCCATTAAAAAATAATAATAATAAAAAAGTGGCAAGATAATAATTTAGCTCTACTGAGGCTTTTCTAAGAGCTATCTTTAGTTCTACTAAGGCTGTCCATTTGCAGAAATAGTGTCATCTGGTTCCTCAAACCTTGGTACCAAAATAAGATGAGACAGAGACACACTCTAACCCAGGTAGAACTAACTACTCTATTGCCAAGGATACCATATATATTAGAAAAAGCTAAAAATAATCAAAAGTTTCTTTCACTCAGTCCAACTTGGCCACAGAATAAGATCTTAAAATAGCTTTGAAAGCACAGAAGTTCTGGCCAGATCCAGGGGCAATATAAAATACAAAGCTAGATAGAGTTCCCATCATGACATAGCAGAAACAAATCTGACTAGGAACCATGAGGTTGCAGGTTCGATCCCTGGCCTCGCTCAGTGGGTTAAGGATCTGGCATTACCATGAGCTGTGGTGTAGGTTGCAGACAAGGCTTGGATCTGGCATTGCTGTGGTGTAGGCCGGCAGCTATAGCCCCCATTAGACCCCTAGCCTGGGAACCTCCATATGTCGCAGGTGCAGCCCTAAAAAAAGGACAAAAGACAAAAAAACAAACAGACCAAAAAAAGCCCCAAAAAGCAAAGTTAGAGGTATTTCACAGGAAAGCCTTACTAACTGTAAAGCACTGGTTCTTGGGAGTTTTTTGTTTTGTTTTGTTTTTTCCTTATCGAGTATTCCAAAGGGAGATGACATACTCCAAACTGGCTCACTGTAAGTGGCCATACTCAACCACCTCTTATTATGAGAAATCAGTGTAATAGAGCAATACTTTTTCTCAAATTAACATGAGAAATAAAATAATATATACAAACCTCATCCAGAGTCTCTTCAGACTTCGTTTCTTTGGGTTTATCTTCATTAAGCTTCACATTTTTCACCTGTTCAGACACTTTAGTTATACTTTCAGTACCCTTGAAACGCTGAAAGGAAAATGGTTTAATGTTTAACATATTCAAGAACAAAGAAAGAATCTTATGTTAATTTTTTTTTTTAAATCAAGCTGATTTTATTTTATTTTATTATTATTTTTGTTTACACCTATGGCACATGGAAGTTCCCAGGCCAGGGATTGAACCCATGACCCAAGCTGCTACAGTGGCAATGCTGGATCCTTAATCTGCTGTACCACAAAGGAACTCCATGTTAAGCATTTTATTTTATTTGCTTTTTAGGGCTGCACCTGCCGCACACAGAAGTTCCTAGCTACAGGTGGAATCAGAGCTACAGCCACTGGCCTATGCCACAGCCACAGCAACATGGGACCTGAGCTGCATCTGGGACCTAAAACACAGTTCATGGTGATGCCAGATCCTTAGCCCACTGAGCGGGGCCAGGGATGACACCTGCATCTTCATGGATTCTAGTTGGGTTTGTTAACTGGTGAGCCATGAAGGGAACTCCATGTTAAGCATTTTAATCAACAAATTATAAATCTCAAATTGTCTCACAAAATAAATTCTGCAATGTGAACCATAATTTTTAGAAAGACCAAGTCAAACTCAAGAGAAATGAAAAGTATTCAATCAAGTCTTTAAAATTTGCTTTTCTAAAGGCTCAGTCTAGGCCTGATGAAGACTAAATTTATTAGTGAAATGCAACTTACTTTGAATTTAAAACTTTTCAGTGTCCTAATTTCAGCAACTAGGGAATAATTTTTAAAAATCTGTTCCCTTCCAAAATATCAAAACATCCTGCCATATTGCAGACTGGTTTGCTACATTTGAGAATCAGTCCTTGTATGATCATAATTAAGAAAAAGTACAGGAGAAACATCAACATATTCTGCAAATAAATGCACTTACAAGCTGCTTTTTGGGAATAAAATATCTAAAATGATATTCTGTAATAAAATGTAACAATATTTCCCGTTGTGGTGCAGTAGAAATGAATCTGACTAGGAACCATAAGGTTTCGGGTTTGATCCCTGGCCTCGCTCAGCGGCCTAAGGATCCAACGTTGCCATGAGCTGTGGTGTAGGTCACAGACGCAGCTCAGATCCTGCATGGCTGTGCCTGTGGCATAGGCCAGCAGCTGTAGCTCTGATTAGACTCCTAGCCTGGAAAGCTCCATAGGCCGAGGGTGCGGCACTAAAAAGCAAAAAAAAAAAAGTAACAATACTCACCTTGCTTTCAAAAAGATGGTTATAAGCTGTCACCAAATGGTCCTTGTTAGCTGTCTTGGCCACATTTTTAATGTTTCCTAATAACTTATGCTCTGCAAGAAACTATAAAGACAAAAAACTGGTTAGTCAAAATAATTCCCTCATGTAAGAAATAGTCTACAATTAGAAAATGAACTTTTAGCAATTTTGTTTTCAATCATACTACTAATGATAAATGAAATGTATTTTATATTTCATTATATATATAATATATAGTGAAATATTTTATAAATTCATTTTCCATAATGAAAATAAGATTTAAGGAAGATTAAATCTAGGAACTCACAGAAAAGCCCATTTATTGGCAAACACACTTTGGTAACTGGGCAAAGCTGCTCCTGGCAAGATGTTACTTGGCCCATGGCCAGGGATCTTCCAGCCATGTTGGGTATAGATATCTTGACATATCTGTAACCCATTCTTGGCACATCTGGAAGCACTGTTACACAGTGTTGGATATATATAGTGTTCAAGCTTTCCTAAAGACTCAGTTTCTCCATCACAGTGGAAGGTTAATAATAGCATTATATGTCAGAGGCTTCCTGTAAGGATATCTATTTCTAGTCACATAGTAAGAACTCAGTACTACCTATTTAATAAAATAATGTATTTAATAACTTAAACTAACAGCCAAATTCCATTTCTCTCAAATATAAGACTATAAGTTGTCAAATATACACCAAAATACTACTACTGAAATATCAAATTATCAAAATCATGTACGTGGGGATTTTTGTAACTTCTTTGAACTCTGCTTCCCTTACTTTATTCTGCTTCCTTCCTTGCTTGATTCCTTTTTTTGTTAACTTTCTCAATGATGTCCTCTGGCATCTTTTAACTTTCCAACAAAGCACTTTTTCCAACACTATCACTATTGAATTTTTCTTTTTCTTTCTCTTAGAAAAATGTTCTAAATGATAAAGGCTCATGGGAAAGGCTATTTTGATTAAACAGAAGTAATCAGTTGCTTTAGCACTGTTGTGATTTCTTTAGCAAGCTTTCTGAAAAATATCCAAAATATAAACATTTATCCCCTTGATATCTTACGAGCAATACAATAATGATTGTCAAATAAGTTTAAGTATGTAAATGAACACTGTAGGGTACGCACTTAAAAGATCAGTATGTCATAAAAATATTTAGATAATCCAAGTCTCTTGAAATTGTCCAAGGTGGGCCAGTTTTACATATTCCCACTTCGGGATGATCTGTTTTATAAGAATTTGATGAATATAGTTCAGTACTGAGACATTACTTGTTAATAAACAATAAATCTCTTGCTTCAATGAAATATAAACTGGCTTAAAATATTTCCACCAAAATGGTATAAAATGTCATTTTCATCCTTGTATCCACAAACACTGAGCCAATAATTCTTGCTATCAGGATAATAAAGGAGCATGATACTGGAAGAGGGAAAATAATTACACCTCCCGTTCAAGAACGTGCAAAATGAAAATAAACTACTAACGTGCAAAATGAAAATAAACTACAAGCTTCTCAAAAGAGCCCAGAAGCAATTTTTCTAAATGCAAGTTTAGAAATTAAGTTAAAAATTGTCGAGAAACCATATATAGACTGCTGCTTCGATTCCCCATACGTGGGCGATAATGCACGCACACAAACTGTTCAGCAATTTGGGAGAGGTATGAATGATCTTAATTTCCGAAGGGGAAAAAATTCAAGTCTGACAAAAATAACTTGTGACTACAGAGGGTGATTAAAATGGAGTCTGCTGAAAAATGCAGGGCGTATAAGTATGAAGAGTGCCAAATAGATTTCTTAGTTGCTTTATAAGAATGGGAGATCACTGTACATGGAATACTCATGTGACTTCCCTAAATATAAAGGTGAAAAGGTTATTTAAAGGGTCGATATTAAAAAAAAAAATCGCATGCATGATTAGTGATCAGTATTTGGTAACTGATGAGAAAAGCAAATCGCACACATCGTTGCTACCGAAATCTTCACATCCCTTCTCATCTCCCTAACAGCCCACACTCCGCTCCAGGGATCTCATCCAAGCCTCCAATCCTCTGTCCCCCGCTTGAGCCCCCAATATTTCCAGGGTTTTTTTTTTTTTTTCTCTCATGACCTCCACCCTCACTCAATTTGAGTGAGATTCTAATTCTGCGATGGCTGCGAGCCCCAAGAAATACGCTGCTCCACCCGCCAAAGAACTGCCTGCCCGAGGGGCGGGAGCGTGGCTCGGGAGCGCACACGGGGCCTCTCCGGCCTTGCAGGCACAGGCCGCGGGAGAGAGAGGGCGGGGGCACGGAGGAATACGGCAAGTATAGGCATCTATGGGGGGGCGAAGTATCCCTCCGGCCGCACCAGCCCGGCCGCCCCGCCGCCTCCGGTACCGAATCTGAACCGTGATCCTGCAGAAACTTGATAATGTCCTTCTTGGGTAGCTGCTCGCTGCGCAGCTGCTCCACGGTCCAAGCCCGCTGTGGAACGGCGGCCGCCATCTTCCCCCGCTGCCTCTGCTTTACTGAGCCAGCCCGCCTGGGTTCGGCATCGCCCCGCCCCCTGGGCGTGGCGCGGACCCTGCAGGAAGCTCTAGGGGGCGGGGTCATTGCGCTATCCCGCAGGATTGGGGCCAGTTTTTGAGTGACGTCAAGACGGTACGTTGCGGGCCTCTTTGTTGAGTCCAGGGTAAAACCAGCTGATGTGGCCCCGGCGGCTGACTACGCAGAAAAACGCAAGCATTCATCTCCTAAATGTATCAAGCATTACCCATATATATATTTTAATTACCGACGAGCTGCTATGCCTTTAAAGTCTATAACCTGTTTAAAAGAAACATCAGCACTCAGATATCTAATCTCATTTTATTTCCCTTCTAGAAATTCACACCCAAATTGGCTCATCAGAACGACCCATATTCCACCACCTCCCTTTTGAAACTCACACAAATGAAACTAGAATACAACCTGTTCCCTCACCCCTCACAAATACAGAAGCATGATAAATAGTTTGTCTAAAAGCGAGTTCAGACATTGGACCAAATAAAGCAATGTAAAGTACCTACACGCAGGACGGCGATTGCTGATGTTGGTGTTTAGGAGGGTGACGTTAACGGTGTGCAAAACAACCTCATTATTGTATGTGCACTTTTCCTCAATATACGAGGAGACAAATCTACAGAGATTACTCAAAGTCACCAGGTTTCGTGTGGAAAAGCTGGGAACTGTAACCAAATCTGAGATAGAAATCTATTTCCAGAGTAGAATAATATCACACCAACGCTTATTGCTCTATGTAATTTATGAAGATGTAGTGGAGCATCAGGACGCCTTGCTTTTTTCCTTTAGGATTTTCCAGCAAATATCAGGGCCAAACCATTCATTCCTTTTAAACAATAAAAATGTCAAAATAATGGGTTCTACTCCTAATACTGCGAAAAAGAGACTGACATTTTGCTTTCTCTGTCTGGATAGAGAAATAAGACAAGTTATTTAATTCTATCTAAACACGTTTGTTTTTCACCTCTTCTTTCAGTTTAGAAATACAACCAACAAGCACGTTAGATGCTCATTAAGTTCAAAATATATGAGTATCTACAGTTTTGAATCTCAAGGTTATTTATTGTATCATTTTATGCTATATCATTTTAGCAACGACGCCCAGACACCTAATCTTGGAAAACGGAACCCAATTTAGAGTGGAGAAGAAATTGATCGGGGGACCAAATTTATAGTAGCTCCTTGATAATGCGCTTGCGTCTCCGAAAGGGCGGCAGGATTTCCGGGAAGCCCGCCAATCATATTCCCCACGCAGACTCAGTGGCGGCATTTTCAACTGGATAAACTGGCCTTAGTCCCGCCTCTGGTTCCACTCCTTTTTACGCGAAGGTAACCGATGGGGGTTGGAACGGAGGCTCTTAGCTGCAAGAGCTGCTGGCCTGTCTTCGGTGGTCGTCGGCCTAATGAGCGGACGGCAAAGAACGCTTTTCCAGACGTGGGGCTCAAGAGTTTCCCGATCCGCCGGGGCTCCGAGTTGCAGTTCTGGAACTGGGAGGACTCAGAGCCCTGGCATCTCCAGCGCGCAGTTTTCTACAGCGGCACAGGAGACAGAGGCAGCAGAGGCTGCCGAGGCTCAGCCAGAGTCCGACGATGATGTATTGCTGGTTGCAGTGTACGAAGCAGAGCAGCAGCTAAGTCTAGAGAATGGCGGGTTCTGCACCTCCGCGGGCGCCCTGTGGATTTACCCTACTAATTGCCCAGTGCGGGACTACCAACTGAACATCGCCAGGACCGCTCTGTTTTGCAACACGCTGGTTTGTCTGCCCACCGGCTTGGGAAAGACCTTTATTGCCGCCGTGGTCATGTACAATTTCTACCGCTGGTTCCCTTCTGGCAAAGTGGTTTTCATGGCCCCCACAAAACCTTTGGTCACACAGCAGATCGAAGCTTGCTACCGGGTGATGGGTATCCCGCAGTCCCACATGGCCGAAATGACAGGTATCTTAGAAACAGTTGGCTAATTTGAAATTAAGAGCTGGGCACCCAGGGGAAAGCACGCATTCTGCTGGCAATAGCACTAAGGGAATTCCTGATTCATGTGAAACAGTCCCCAGATCACAATATACTTATTTTACGTCTTCTCCCTTAAGACATCATCTACTTGTAGCAAGCCCATCTCTAATGGATAGGGTTGCTTTATTCAATCTTCAAAGGATTCCTGTAGCATTTTGAAGTCATTTATGTGGGTATACCCCATTGGTAAGTGAACGTGAGTTTTCCTGAATTTCTTCCCCAAAAGGATTTCCCAGTTGAGGATTTTTTTTTCTTTGAATTACTATTTTGTCATTTTGTAGGAATTCCCTAAAGGCGGCTTAGTTGTGGTAAAAGCCAGATTGACATTTTAACCACAACAAAGTTTTAAAATGTAGCATTCCAATGAGAGTCCAATTATCATTTTAGAAGCAGATTACCAAAGCAGGAATATATTCTGATAATAGGCCAGATTATTTATATTTTACAGATAATAGTCTGGGGTTAAGAATGTAAAGTGTCACTTTTATTTACAGGGTCTACTCAGGCTTTCACCAGGAAGGAAATATGGGACAGTAAGAGAGTCCTTTTTCTTACACCTCAAGTCATGGTAAATGATCTTTCTAGAGGAGCTTGTCCTGCTGCTGAAATAAAGTGTCTAGTTATTGATGAAGCTCATAAAGCTCTTGGAAACTATGCTTACTGCCAGGTAATTTTGTTTAAAAAATATTTTATCCTGTAAACCTATTAAAGAGCATTTTGGAGAATAATTATTAATGATTGAAGGTATTGATGGTATTATTATTATTATGAAAGGCCTTATGTCTATTAGCTCAACTGAGGATGATAGGAAATACTATCCTTCATTCAAATCAATGTCTCTGCTGTTTGTTTTTAAAGCTTAAGGAGACCATTCGTGTCTGATGTAGATGGTGAGAGTCGTCATGTTTGAGACAGTGATCCATTATAGGGTATAGAGATGGAGATTTGGTACTAAGATAATAGTCAAAGGATTAGGTCGATATGCAGTGTTATTCCTTGGCAGCTAGGTAAAATAATACTTAACTGTCAGTGTTGGTTTAAGGATTGAATGATGTAATGTATGCAGGTACCTAATACTGACTCCCAGTTAAGTACCTTAGGAATATAAAGTACAAAGGTGAAGAGGTGGAATATAGCTGAAAAGTTACTTAGAAGTAAGGTCCTGAAAGGATTTGTAGTCTATGCTTAGCAGTTTGAATGCCCTTTGTAGGCTATAGGAGATACAGGTGTAGAGACTCATTGAAAAATATTTAGCCGCGGTGATGCCTCAGATTTAAAAGAGATTAGGGGAGAGAAGGGTAAAAGCAAGGTGTACAGTGAGGGGTAGGAGCAATTTAGGATGTCTCCCAGATTTCTGGCTTGGAAGATTGTGAGGATGGTGATGCTATTAGTAGATAAAGACTTCTGGAGGCAGAGAGCATCTAGAGTTTTGTGGAAAGAGTGAGTAGTTTTAAATTGTTGAGTTTGAGGCATCTATGAGGAATCTAGCTGTAATACTCAGTAGGCAGTGGATGACTGAGAAGTACAGATCTCAGTGGAGGGTTCAGAGCTAGAGATACAGATTTGGAAATCATCAGCATATAGGTGGTACATAATTAAAACCAGAATAGCTGATGATGCTAGGGAGAACGTATGCAGTAAGAATAGAAGGACAATTAATTTCATTTAGTGTAAAGAGATGAATTTCACTGCCAGTTTGTGGTTTTATAAAGTAGTTTCCTGTGTACTTGAAGAATTATTGTATTATACCTATTTTTTTATACCTATTATCTTTTTGAGAATTGTCATCTTTCTTAGAGTTGATCTTTGATCTCACCCAAGAGATGGATATATATTTTCCATTTATTTATATCTTTCCAAGTTAAATTAATACCCATTGTGTTAAAGTTTCTACTTGAGAGAGGTATTTAAAACATTTATAACTCATTTGTACATTTAGCAACTTTACTTTCAAAATATTTTAGGCATTAGGTGATTTTTTTTGTTTTGTTTTGGTGCTACACCCACAGCATATGGAAGTTGCCAGTTCAGGGGTCCAATTGGAGCTACATCTGCCAGCCTACGCCACAGCCATAGCAACTTGGGATCTGAGGCGAGTCTGTAACCTACACCACAGCTCATGGCAATGCCAGATCCTCAACCCACTGAGTGGGGCCAGGGATCAAACTTGCATCCTCATAGATACTAGTTGGATTCGTTTCCACTGAGCCATGATGGGAACTCCTTGATTTTTTTTTTAATTTTTTTTTTTTAACTACAAAGGCTTACACTTTTATTGAGTACAGTGAGGCTTGACTGACTTCTTTAATATCCAAACAACTCTGATAGTTTATACTACATTGAATATTTCAGATATAGTTTCCAGGAGGGAGACAGCTTGTGGAAGAATATGGCTTCCTGGGTTAAAAACACAACACCACTTCTACAAAATGCTTGAGAACCCTCTTGGAAAAAAATGTAATGTATTAGGAACATTGTGTCTTGTATCAGTTTTTAATTAGGATGATTGGGCTTAAGTTTCCACTAAGTATAATACTCTGTCTTTATATGTATTCTGTATCTTTCTTTCTTTTTTGGCTGCCCCACAGCTTATGGAGTTCCCAGGCCAGGGGTCAGATCCCAGCTGCAGATGCAACCGAAGCTGCATCTGTGGCAATGCCAGATCCTTAACTCAATTTGCCAAGCGGAGATCGAACCTCTGTTTCAGTGCTCTAGAGATGCCACAGATCCTGTTGCACCACAGCAGGAACTCCTTTGTACCATATTTTTAAAAACTCCATAAATAATAACTTTTTGAGGTGTTCCGGTCGTGGCACAGTGGTTAACGAATCAGACTTGGAACCATGAGGTTTCAGGTTTGATCCCTGGCCTTGCTCAGTGGGTTAAGGATCCGGTGTTGCTGTGAGCTGTGGTATAGGTCTCAGATGTGGCTTGGATCCCGAGTTGCTGTGGCTCTGGCGTAGGCCAGAGGCTACAGCTCTGATGAGACCCCTAGCCTGGGAACCTCCATATGTTATGGGAAGTGGCCCTAGAAAAGGCAAAAAGAAAAAAAGAAATACTTTCTGAGTATTAATATTGTTTAAATTCATTAAAATTGAATTCTTATTAAATTCATTTTTGACATGGGTTGAAATGAGAGCAGTTTTAAGATAATCTGGTTTTAGTGCTATTTACATTAGCCAAGAAATGGGAAGCAACCCAAATGCCCACCAACAGATTGGTTGGATTAAGAAGTGGCATATACATATGTAGTAGGATATTAGTCATAAAAAAGAATGAGATACTGTCATTTGCAGCAATGTGGATAGACCTAGAGAATATTATACTCAGTGAAATAAGTCAAAGAAAGACAAATACTATATGATATTACTTACATATGGAATCTAAAAAAATAATACAAACAAATGTATATAGAAAACAGAAACAGATTCACAGACATAGAAAACAAACTTATGGTTACCAAAAGGGAGAGGGAACAGGGGAGGGACAAATTAGGAGTAATAGGTAAGCAAAAATGATATACTGTAGAGCACAGGGAATTATACCCATTATTTTATAATAATCTTTACTGGAATATAATCCAGAAATACTGAATCTCTATGCTGTACACCTGAAACTAAGACAGTATTATAAATCAACTATACCTCAATTAAAAAAAATTAATAATCAGGCTTTAGTTTCCTTATCTAATGTAGACGTATGGGATACTGAGAGCTGTTACTTTATCTCAGTTTACTTAGAGGTCCTTTTTCCTTTTATTGGGGCATATGGAAATCTGGCAGATTATCAGGTATTAATTATACCAGAAAAGGGTATTGAATTCAAACTGCAAATCCTAGAATAATACTTTGGTGCCATTGAGAAAATGTTTTAGGATTTAAAACTGAAGTTAGATCTTAAAAATAACCTCAAGGGAGTTGTCATAGTGCAGCAGTTTAGGGATTTGGCATTGTCACTGCAGTAAATCAGGTCTCTGCTGTGGCCTTGGTTGGATTCCTGGCCTGGGGGTACCCACATGCTATAGGTGTGGCCAAAATTTTTTTTTAAATCCTAAATTAGCCTTATGCATTTATGAATAAACTTAATTAAAGATTTTTGAGCTTTCCATATGAAATTGAACTTCTTTAAAATCTTTATTGAGGAGTTCCCATTGTGGCTCAGCAGTAACCAAACTGACTAGTATCCATGAGGATGCAGGTTATATCCCTAGCCTTTCTCAGTGAGTTAAGGATCTGGCATTGCCGTGAGCTGTGGTGTAGGTCACAGATGCAGCTCAGATCTGGCATTGCTGTGGCTGTGGCATAGGCCAGCAGCCATAGCTCTGATGCAACCCCTAGCCTGGGAATTTCCATATGTCGTGGATGCAACCCTAAAAAAAAGCAAGAAAAATAAAATCTTTACTAAAACTCTTTCAAATCTAATTTCATATTAATTTTTTTTCTATTTTTATGTTAGGATTTATCTTAATTTGGCAAGTATGCATATGGATATGGCTATAAGGCTAAACTGTGGCCCAAACAATGGAGAATAGACTTGATTTTTTTCCTACCATTTGCCCTTGAATTAATTCTCTGAGTATTTTGATTTGCCTCTTTATAGGCTTTGATGTTGTAGCTTTATGTATAGAAGAAAGCCTAAAGTGGTTTTTACTGGTGTAGAGTATAATCCTAAACCATTTGCTCTTTGGATAATGTAACTAATGATAGTTCCATCCATTAGACGATCAATACTCTAAATAAGGAGTAGTGATAATGGACCGTATATAATAGCTTGTTTAGCAGAATCGTTTTTATTTTTGTATTGGGCAGATGAAATTAAAGAACTTTTTTTTTTCTTAAAGGTTGTAAGAGAACTAGTCAAATATACAAATCACTTTAGGATCTTGGCTCTTAGTGCCACACCAGGTAGTGATATAAAGGTAAGTAAATTTTATTAATATTAAAGAAAATAAGAACTTTTATATGTGGCCAGAAATATTTAGTTTGACATAAGGACTACAGTATTTCCCATAAGATGCCTATCTTTCCTTCTATGGTTGCAGGAGATTTCCTTCATTACTAGTTTTTAGACTTCAGTGTGCCAGAGAATCATCTAAGGCTGCTTAAAATTGTTACTGTTTTCAGCTTTATTTTGAAATGACTTTAGACTTCCAGAATATTTCCAAATATTTGTCTCTGTATCTCCTTTGCTCAGCTTCCTCTAATGTTAATGTATTATATAACCACAGTAAAATTATCAAATCCAAGAAGTTAACATTGGTACAAACCAGTAACTAATCTGCAGACCTTATGTGAGTATTGCCAGCTTTCCTACCAGTATCCTTTTCTGCTCTGGGGTCATCCAGGATCCCACATTGCATTTAGTTGTCATGTCTCCTCAGTACCTTCTAGTCTGTGACAGTTCCTCATTCTTTTCTTGTCTTCTATGACTTTGATGCTCTTGAAGCGTAAGTGCCAGTTATTTTGTTGAATAGCTCTCAATTTGGGTTTGTCTGATGTTTTCTTATGATTGGAATAAAGTTATGTATGCTTTTTGGCAAGAATATCCCAGAGGTGATTCTGTACCTTTCTTAGCACATTGTATCAAGGAGTACTTGATGATTTGTCTTATTACTGCTGCTGTAAATCTTGTCTTGTTTAAAATGAATACTTCCTCCGAGAACTATAAAACTTTAATCAAAGAAATCAAAGAAGATGTAAAGAAATGGAAAGATATTCCATGTTCCTGGATGGGGAAAATCAATATTGTAAAAATGGCCATACTAGCCAAAGCAATCTACAGATTCAATGCAATCCCTATCAAATGACCCATGACATTTTTCACAGAACTAGAACAAACAATCCAAACATTTATATGGAACCACAAAAGACCCAGAATCGCCAAAGCAATCCTGAGAAACAAAAACCAAGCAGGAGGCATAACTCTCCCAGACTTCAAGAAATACTACAAAGCCAGAGTCATCAAAACAGTGTGGTACTGGTATCAAAACAGACAGACAGACCAATGGAACAGAATAGAGAATCCGGAAATAAACCCTGACACCTATGGTCAATTAATCTTTGACAAGGGAGGCAAGAACATCAAATGGGAAAAAGAAAGTCTATTCAGCAAGCATTGCTGGGAAACCTGGACAGCTGCATGCAAAGCAATGAAACGAGAACACACCCTCACACCATGCACAAAAATAAACTCCAAATGGCTGAAAGACTTAAATATACGACAGGACACCATCAAACTCCTAGAAGAAAACATAGGCAAAACACTCTCTGACATCAACATCATGAATATTTTCTCAGGTCAGTCTCCCAAAGCAATAGAAATTAGAGCAAAAATAAACCCATGGGACCTCATTAAACTGAAATGCTTTTGCACAGCAAAGGAAACCCAAAAGAAAACAAAAAGACAACTTACAGAATGGGAGAAAATAGTTTCAAATGATGCAACCGACAAGGGCTTAATCTCTAGAATATATAAGGAATTTATACAACTCAACAGCAAAAAAGCCAACAACCCAATGGAAAAATGGGCAAAACACCTGAATAGACATTTCTCCAAAGAAGATATACAGATGGCCAACAAACACATGAAAAAATGCTCAACATCGCTGGTTATAAGAGAAGTGCAAATCAAAACTACCATGAGATATCACCTCACACCAGTCAGAATGGCCATCATTAATAAATCCACAAATAACAAGTGCTGGAGGGGCTGTGGAGAAAAGGGAACCCTCCTGCACTGTTGGTGGGAATGTAAACTGGTACAGCCACTATGGAGAACAGTTTGGAGATATCTTAGAAATCTATACATAGAACTTCCATATGACCCCACAATCCCACTCTTGGGCATCTATCCGGACAAAACTCTCCTTAAAAGAGACACGTGCACCCGCATGTTCATTGCAGCACTATTCTCAATAGCCAAGACATGGAAACAACCCAAATGTCCATTGACAGAGGATTGGATTCGGAAGAAGTGGTATATATACACAATGGAATACTACTCAGCCATAAAAAAGAATGACATAATGCCATTTGCAGCAACATGGATGGAGCTAGAGACTCTCATACTGAGTGAGATTAGCCAGAAAGACAAAGACAAATACCATATGATATCACTTATAACTGGAATCTAATATCCAGCACAAATGAACATCTCCTCAGAAAAGAAAATCATGGACTTGGAGAAGAGACTTGTGGCTGCCTGATGGGAGGGGGAGGGAGTGGGAGGGATCGGGAGCTTGGGCTTATCAGACACAATTTAGAATAGATTTACAAGGAGATCCTGCTGAGTAGCATTGAGAACTTTGTCTAGATACTCATGTTGCAACAGAAGAAAGGGTGGGGGGAAAATGTAATTGTAATGTATACATGTAAGGATAACCTGACCCCCTTGCTGTACAGTGGGAAAATAAAAAAAAATAATAATAAAATAAAATAAAATGAATACTTCCTGGTTTCTCCATTGTAAAACTATTGTTTTTGTTTTTGTGATTAAGTCTGTTGTGGGGGAGGTACTTGGAGACTATGTAAATATTCTGTTTTGTCATCCAGTGGTGGCTCTTGCTTGCAACAATTTATTTCTGTGCTCTTTGTCTAATCATTATTTCCTCTTTCCCTCCCCCTTTTTTTTTAACATTTAAAAATTTGAATTCTTCTGTAGTGAAGATCTGTATCTTTTCTTCATTTATTTGTAATTCAATTTTTTTTTACATCAATAGAGACTAATGGACGAGTTCCTGTTGTGGCTCAGCAGCAACAGACCTGATAGTATCCCTGAGGACATGGGTTTGGTCCCTGGCCTTGCTCAGTGGGTTAAGGATCTGGCATTGCTGTGAGCTGTGGTGCGGGATCTGGCGTTGCTGTGGCTGTGACACAGCCCTGCAGCTATAGCTCCGATTTGACCCCTGGCCTGGGAACTTCCATATGCCAAGATGCGGACCTAAAAAGACACACACACACACAAACACACACGGATATGTTTTTGTTTGTGGGCAACAACCCAATACTCTCAATAATTTTGTTTCTCAATGTGTTCTAGATTTGGCCATTGGGGGTATCTTGAAGATGGTTCCTCTGTCCTTTAGATAGCACTTTTTTGTTTGTTTTGAACACTTCCTAACTTTCTGTTATTAAAACATATTTTATGCTCACTTAGTATTTTTCCTGTTCTCACTGTGGAATCACCCATTTCTCCAGGCAGCTTGAGTTTTCTTTATTGGAAGATGATAGAAATGCAGATTTTGAGCCCTATTACATGACAGTCTAACTTAGTAGCTGAGTAGTCTTCTGTTTTGGGTTTTGGATAGTTTTTAAGATAGCTTCTGCCAAGCTATGACTTTTTTCCTCTTTCTATAGTTTTGAGGTTTTTAGAAATTTCTATCCTCTCATCTCTCCCCTAATTTTGTTTAAACATGGTTTGATTATTTTTTTAGTCATCTTTTAAGTCTGTGCTTAAATATCATGATTTCAGAAAAATTCACTCCAAGCTATCAAAAGGCAGCTCCTCCCATCTTGTGATTTTCTTAATATTCATAACAATCTGTTATTTTTTTGCTTATTCAGTTGTTGTCTCTTTGCCCCCCTTAAATACATGGATGTAGGGATTATATGTATTTTGGATATACCTCTATCACCAACTCAATACCTAGCATATAGGAGTTACTCAAATATTTGTTGAATGAGTGAATGATTAATACTAAAGTCTTACTCAATTTTAAAAAATGTTCATACATTTATTCTAGCTTTTGAATGTATGTAGCCTGTCAGCAACTGTAGTGTATTACTGTATTAGATACTGTACTAGGTATTGGGAATATAAAAGTAATTAAGACGTGATTTTTGCCCTAGAGTATTTTTTGTCTGAAACTAAGCCCATGAGGCTTTACTAGTTTTTTATTTTTATTTTTTTATTTTAAAGAGTTCTTAATTTCTAGATACTTTCAGGATTCTTCCTCCTTCCCTTCCTTTCTTTTCATTACATTCAGTACTATGGTCTAATGTTGTAGCAGTTGTTTTGCAACAGGTTTTATGTTTTTTGTCTAGTTCCCTATTTTTACAATCAAATTTATAAGCTTTGAATGAATGAAATTTAGCTCCGGAGGAGTTCCTGTTGTGGCGCAGTGGAAACGAATCCGACTAGAAACCATGAGGTTGAGGGTTTGACCCCTGGCCTTGCTCAGTGGGTTAAGGATCTGGTGTTGTCGTGAACTGTGGTGTAGGTCACAGACACGTCTCCAATCTGGCTTTGCTGTGGCTCTGGTGTAGGCCGGCAGCTGTAGCTTCAATTCGACCCCTAGCCTGGGAACCTCCATATGCTGTGGGTATGGCCCTAAAAAGCAAAAAAAAAAAAAAAAAAAAAAAAAAAAGATAAAAGAAGTTTGGCTACAAAAATATTCACATCATATATATTGATTTAAATGGAAAATATTCCATAATTTATTAATAATTGATTTAGAATAGGACCTGTGCTTTCAGTTTCTTAACAAGTCAATTTGTAAAGTATTCGTAAGATACATTTGTATCCTGTAACAGTAACAAGATTTCTTGTGGAGGGAGTTCCCACTGTGGCTCAGGAGGTTAAGAACCTGACATAGTCTCTGTGAAGATGCAGGTTCAATTCCTGGCCTCATTCAGTGTGTTAATGATCCTGTATAGGTCACAGATGTGGCTCATGTCCACCATTGCTGTGGCCTATACAGGCAGGTGCAGCCTCAATTTGACCCCTAACATGGGAAATTCCATATGCTGCAGTGTGGCTGTAAGAAGAAAAAAAAAATCGGTGGAAAAAAGTGTTTGCCAGGGAATCAGGAAATTTGGGTTTTAGTTCTGCCTCTAAAATTGACTATTGTATAATGTTTTGGGGATTTAGTTTGCTAATCTAAAACCTCTATTTGGTCTGAGTCTTTATAAATATTGATAGAATATATCACTGTCATTGGAAAGTGCTAAATGCATTTGAGGAATTTATTGGACATTTACTAATATTCTTATTTCTTGGATGCTTGGCTTGAAGGGCTGCATACAAGAAAGATGTTTCTAAAGACTTTTTCAACAATTTATTGCTATTTTATTTTTTTTAGTGAAAGACTAAAAGATTTAACATGTAATATAGTTTATAATCATACTTAATTGATTTTGTATAGGCTGTGCAACAGGTTATTACTAATCTACTAATTGAGCAGATAGAACTTCGTTCTGAAGATGCTCCAGATATTTTGCCATACTCTCATGAAAGACGAGTTGAAAAACTTGTTGTTCCTCTCAGTGAAGAACTTGCAGCTATCCAAAAGGCATATATACAGGTAAGCCATTTTTATCATCATTGAGGGTTTCAGTAGATGAACTGATAATGTGATTATTTTAGTTAACAAAATCTGACTGTAGGAGTATATAGTTAGAATCATTTTATGTAATTAATGTGGAAAAATTCTTTTTTTTTTTTTTGTCCTCTTTTCAGGGCTGCATCCATGGCATTTGAAGGTTCCCAGGCTAGGGGTCTAATTGGAGCTGTAGCTGCTGTGCTATGCCATAGCCACAGCAACCTTGGGATCTGACCCGTGTTTGCAACCTACACCACAGCTCACGACAATGCCGGATCCTTAACCCACTGAACGAGGCCAGGGATCAAATCTGCATCCTCATGGATGCTAGTCAGATTTGCGTCCGCTGAGCTATGACAGGAACTCCTGAAAAAATTCTTTGAAATTAAAATTTTTGGTATCTGCATCATATTTTATTACACTGGGAAACTATTAGTTAAAGAGGAAATGCAAAATGATGACCATGTCTAAAGCCAATAATAGCCTTACATAGTTTTGCATTTTTTAAAACTTATTTTTCCTGGGAACCTCCATGTGCCACGGAAGCGGCCCAAGAAACGGCAAAAAGACAAAAAAAAACAAAAAAAGGACTGAGCTAGAAATCTATTTATGGAGTTCCTGTCATGGCTCAGTGGTTAACGAATCCAACTAGGAACCATGAGGTTGAGGGTTCGATCCCTGGCCTTGCTCAGTGGATTAAGGATCCGTAATTTGCCGTGAGCTGTGGTGTAGGTTGCAGATGTGGCTCGGATCCCGCGTTGCTGTGGCTCTGGTGTAGGCTGGTGGCTAGAGCTCAGATTAGACCCCTAGCCTGGGAACCTCCATATGCCGAGAGGAGTGGCCCTAGAAAAAGGCAAAAAAAACAAACAAAAAACCCACAAAAACAAAAAACTTATTTTTATTGAAGTATAGTTGATTTACAATGTTGTATTAATTTCTGCTATACAGCAAAGTGATTTAGTTATCACTTTAAAAAAATAATCTTTTCCATTAGTTTATCACAGAGTATTGAATATAGTTCCCTGTGCTATACAGTAGGCCCTTGTTATCCATTGTATATATAATAGTTTGCATCTGTTAATTCTAAATTCCCATTCTATCCCTTTTCCACTCTTTTCCTTGGCAACAAGTCTGTTCTCTATGTGAGTCTGTTTCTGTTTCATATGTGTGTTATATGTTCATGTGTGTTATATTTTAGATTCCACATGTAAGTGATATCATACAGTATTTGTCTAACTTATTTCACTTAGTATGGTTATCTCTGGGTCCATCCATGTTAATGCATATGGCTGAGTAATAGCCATTGTATTTTTGTACCATATCCTCATTATCCATTCATCTATTGATGGACATTTAGTTTGTTTCCATGTCTTGGCTATTGTGAATAGTACTGCTATGAATGAACATAGGGGTACATGTGTCTTTTTGAATTACTGTTATATCTGGAGTTATGCCCAGGAGTGGGATTACTGGTTCATATGGCAATTCTACTTTTAGTTTTATGAGGAACCTCTGTACTGTTTTCCATAGTGGCTGCACCAACTTATATTCCTACCAACAGTGTAGGTAGGGTTCCCTTTCCTCCACATCCTCTCTAGCATTTGCTATTTGTAGACTTTGTAATGATGGCCATTCTGACTGGCGTGAGGTGATACCTCACTGTAGTTTTGATTTGCATTTCCCTCATAATTAGTGATGTTAAGCATCTTTCCATGTGCCTATTGGCCGTTTGTATGTCTTCTTTGGAGAAATGTCTATTTAGTTCTTTTGCCCATTTTTTGATTGGGTTTTTTTTTAATTGTTGTGTTGTATGAGCTGTATACTTTGTATATTTTGGAGATTAAGCCCTTGTCAGTTGTACTGTTTGCAAGTATTTTCTCCTAGTGAGTATTTTTTTTTCTTTCTGTTTATGGTTTTCCATTGCTGTGCAAAAGCTTGTAAGTTTGATTAGGTTTAAGTAAACCTTGTAACTGCTTTATAACCCCCCCCAAACATATATGAACAGATGACACAAAACACAGTGAATTTTCGTATGGTAAACATGTCCAAGACAGGTATCCAGATTCAGTCGGAAGTTTCTTTGTAAGGAAATATATTTTCAATATTTCCCTCCTTGTACAACAGTGTTTTTCAGGCCACCTTGCCCACTGGTGACATTTGGCAATGTCTTGACTAATTTTTGGTTGTTATAACTGGAAGGAGTAGAGTGTGGATTTTTTACTGGCATCTAGTGTTTAGAGGCCAGGAATGTGAAATAGCATCCTGCCATGGACAGGAGAGCCCCCCAACAATAAAGAATTATCTGGTCCAAGTGTTAGTATGTAGCTGTAAGAAAAACTGCTCAGACTGTTATCATTTTCAGTGGGAGAAAGTAATAATTTGGGGTAACAATCGGTTTTCTAAAGTTCATAATTTGTGTCATGCTAGGAGAATACCTTGTTTTTATAACCTCAATGCTGTGGATTAAACAAGGCTGCAGAGTCTTTGCTAGTCTTCCCATTGAGAGGTGGGATACATTTCTGCTTCCCTAGACTCTAGGCTTGCCCTGTGACTGACTTTGATCGGTAGTACAATGTGATGAACCCAAGTTAGCCGTGATGAGTACATGTTAGCCATGTTGAGGAGAAGGGAGGAACCAGTAGATTTCTACAATGAAGGATGTAGACACATGGCCCCAGTACAGCTATTTTAGCTAGCCCCAAGCCCTCTGAGTCTACACACATCAGGACAGAGACAAGCTGTCACTGCAGTGCCCTGACAGAATTTTTTTATTTTTAATATTTTGTTTTGCAGTAATTTTAGACATTCAGAAAATTTGCAAAAAGAGTATAGAGAGTTCCAGTGGCTAGATACTTTGGGACTATGCAAATATCCTATTTCTCAAAATACTTGGTCCATTAATTTTAGCATGTAATGATGGTTTTTGCCTACAACAGTTATTTATGTAGTATTTATCTAATCATTTTTTCTTCTTTCCCTCATTTATTTTACAGTTGATAATTTGAATTATTGTGAAGAACTGTTTCCTCTCCCCACTTACTTATTCAGTTCTTTATATTAATGCGGAATAACGGATAATTATTTTTTCTAATACTATCATTATTAATTTTGTTACTCAGATTGTTCTAGCTTTGGCCATTGGGAGCTCCTTTAAGATGGCTCCTGAGTCCTTAGCCCCTTTTTTTTGGGTGGGGGGAGGAGGACTACTTCCTAACTTTTTGGCATTATAAGATATTTTATGCTCATTCAGTAGTTTTCCTATCTCAGTCGTGGAATCAACAGTCTCTCCAAGGAATCCTCATTTCTATTATGGAAGAATGGTATTTAGAAACCAAGACATGGAGATTTGACATGCTTATTGTGTTGTCATTGCTTTTAGGCCTTCTCTGTCACCTGCTTGAATTCTTCCCTGCGGAAAAAGAATCACAAGCAAATAAGATGGTTGTTGTTTTAATCTGTGATGTTTTGAAGTAGTTTGTTTTGCAGATTGGTAAACAAAACATTTCTCTGTCATTTAACCTTTAAGAGGTTTTTCTTAAAGTTTTATAGGAATATGGTTTGTTTTTGCTTTTTTTTGCTTTTTGCTTTTTAGGCCCATGGGTGCAATATAAGGAAGTTCTCAGACTAGGGATTGAATTGGAGCTGCAGCTGCCAGCCTGTGGCACAGCCACCACAATGCCAGATCCGAGCCACATCTGTGACCTACACCACAGCTCACGGCAACTCCAGATCCTTAACCCACTGAGCAAGGCCAGGGATCAAACCTGAGCTCTCATGGATACTAGTCATGTTTGTTACCATTAAGCCATGATAGAAACTCCATTTTTTTTTTAATTATTTGTAACAAAATTCTAAGTTTTAATAATTTAAGAATTGGCCAAATCTTTCTGGTAATCATCTCATAAATGCTAATACATTTGGTTATGATTAAAATCACTCTACTTGTAAGAATCTAAAAGTTGTAATTTATTTAATCACACATGATAATTTACTGATATTTTTAGAGTGCTTTTTTTTTCTCTTTATTTTTTTTTTTGCCTTGTGGGAGCCCAAATGCCCACTTCATCCCCAGAGTACCGCTGCTGCCACCAGTGCAGCAGCAGGCCCTGTTGCTTGCACCCCTCACCTCTTGTGAGGCCCCCAGTCTTAGTGGGGAAACATGTTGCCTAGAAGTGGAAGGGTGCTGGCCAGGTCACTATCTAAGGTCCCTCTCCTTTGCATCCCGGGGCCTGATGGCGGGGGTGAGGGGAGTGGGTTGGAGGGGTGCTTGTTGGGCTGGACAGTGCTATTGCTCTCCCCAACCAAGAAAAAAAAGAAACTCTTTGTTCTCCTTATTTAATAATGACCTCTTTCCCCTCAAAGACTCTACAGCATTATTGCATTTTAGGTTCTTGAATGTATTTATCATAATCGAAATTCTCTACTTTGTTCACTTCTTTATTCTTTTCTTCCCTCTTCATTTCTCTCAGCCACAGTATCCCTAGCATCAGGAACAATGCTTGATATATAGTATGTGCTTAATAAATATTTTGGAAAGAATGAATCAGTGAATAAAATTGAATGTACTCAAGGTATTTTGATTTAGTCATCACTCTACAAATATTTGCCTATGTGCAGACTTTGTTCTAGGCACTGAAGAGGCAACAGAGAAGAAATCAAGGCTCTCCTATCATTGTGCTTAGGTTGGGGGAAAGGGAGGAGAGTTAAGAAACAAACAGATATATACATGTATATTTAATAACTTATAAGGAAAATAATCTGAAGAAAACTAAATCATTATGCTGTACACCGGAAACTAACATGACGTAAATCAACTATACTTCAATTTTTTAAAAATCGAAAAAAGGGGAGTTCCTGTTGGCTTAGCACTTAACGAACCTAACATCCATGAGGACGTGGGCTCGATCCCTGGCCTGGATCAGTGGGTTAAAGATCTGGTGTTGCCGTGAGCTGTGGTGTAGTTCGCAGACGTGGCTCAGCTCCTGCATTGCCATGGCTCTGGTATAGGCTGGCGGCTACAGCTCTGATTGGACCCCTAACCTGGGAACCTCTGTATGCTGTCGGAATGGCCCTAGAAAGACAAAAATAAATAAATAAATAAATATTGAAAAAATAAACAGATAAACACATATTCTTAAATTATATGTGGATCTAATAGTTGCTTGTGTTGACTCATGGATATTATCTGGGTATAAAAGTTAAGTACTTTGAAATATGATCATCCTTTCTGTATCTAAAAATTCATTTCAAGACAAACTTTATTTAATATATAATTTAATATATATAACTGTTCTAGTGTGTGAGGAAATACTTGTTTTTGAAAAAGGGTTTTCAAGCAAACTTTAACTAAATTTCCTTAAAATTTGCAGATTTTGGAAGCATTTGCCCATTCTTTGATTCAAAGAAATGTTTTGATGAGAAGGGATATCCCAAATCTAACAAAGTACCAAATAATTCTGGCAAGAGATCAATTTAGGAAAAATCCATCTCCAAATATTGTGGTGGGTATTTAACTTAATTTAATTTAATTTAATTTAATTTAATTTTATTTTTTGCTTTTTAGGGCCACACCTGCAACATATGGAGATTCTCAGGCTAGGGGTCAGATTGGAGCTACAGCTGTTGGCCTACGCCATAGCCACAGCAATGCAGGATCTTAGCCAAGTCTGCAGCCTACACCACAGCTCACGGCAACGCCAGATCCTTAACCCACTGAGTGAGGCCAGAAATCAAACCCTCAACCTCATGGTTCCTAGTCAGATTTGTTTCCATTGCACCATGATGGGAACTCCATGGTGGGTATTTTAAAGTAAATTTTGATAATAGACTAAGTTTTTACTCAGAGCTAGGATGAAGTATAAATAATGATTGTTTTTTGGTATGTATTAGCTCATCAAGAGTTCAGGTATGATTTATATAATTTATAAAAGCATGAAAAAAATCTAGTAGAAATACAGTTTAATGATGTGAATTAAGATAAATTTATCTTATGATTTTAATTAAATTGGTCTTTTTAGTTCACTTCTCTTTTGCAAAGTCACAGGGTCATAAGAGGGTATAACTTTTAGACCCATAGCATTTAATCTTAAATCTCCATTCTGAGGTTGGAAGAGACATCACAGTAAGCTTCTTATTTTTAATCTTCATTAGGAAAAAAATAGGTAGACAGGAACATATCCATCAAGTTAAGTCCAAAGTCAAAAGAGATGCTCACATGTGCAAAAAGGCACTGAGTCATTCTTGGAACTGAGTGGGAATGCATGTGCAAAAGGACAGAGGCAATTGAATGAAGGTATGAGGGGGACAGTGAGCAAGCCAATTTGGCTGAGGTGAAGGGTTGAGGAAGTCAGATAGGATCATTAATCTAGGTTGTGACCACATGGGAGTAGCTTTCAGTGATATACTAGAAAAATGAACTTTATTCTGTAATATCTGAGGAACCACAAGGGAATTTCCTGTGAAGTTGCAGTATATTTTACTAAACTTTGTTTTATTTTTTGTCTTTTGTCTTTGTTAGGGCCGTACCCGCAGCATATGGAGGTTCCCAGGCTAGGGGTCTAATTGGAGCTGTTGCTGCCAGTCTATGCTGGAGCCACAGCAACGCTAGATCCAAGCCGCGTCTGTGACCTACACCACAGCTTAGGGCAATGCTGGATCCTTAACCCACTGAGCGAGGCCAAGGATCAAACCCGAAATCTTATGGTTCCTAGTCGAATTCATTTCCACTGTGCCACAATGGGAACTCCCTATTTTACTAAACTTTAATAAAATGTTTTAAAATTTCTGCTAGGAGATTAGAGTTTCCTGAAATTTAAAATTTTAAACCTAAACCTGCTGAACTTGATTTCACTGATGAGGGTTTGTATTTTATATAGAGGTCATTTACCCTTTTAGGTAATTAGGGTGCCATTTTAGGGCATTTTTCACTATCCTGGCAACATTTAAAATGATTGTAACTGATGTTAAATTCTACTAAAAATGTAAGGTATTAAATAATAGTCTTCATCTGTAATAAAGGAAAAGAAAATATATTCTCAGAGTTCCCATTGTGGCTTAGTGGTAACCAACCCAACTAGTTTCTGTGAGGATGCGGGTTTGATCCCTGGCCCCGCTGAGTGGGTTAAGGATCCAGTGTTGCTGCAGTGTGGGTCACAGACGCAGTTCAGATCCAGAATTGCTGTGGCCTGTGGTCTGATTCTAGCCTGGGAAATTCCATATGCCCTGGTTGTGGCCCTAAAAAGAAAAAGAAAAAAAAAGAGACAGATTTTATATATGGAAAATATGTTGACACCTTTCCATAGCAACATCTTGGGACATTCACTGGAACCACTAAGTTCTACACAGAACATGCATCTTCATTTCTTTCTTTGGGTAAATTTGATGTGTGTTTGTTTTTTCTAGGGAATGCAGCAAGGCATAATTGAGGGAGAGTTTGCTATTTGTATTAGCTTATATCATGGTTATGAATTATTGCAGCAAATGGGAATGAGATCATTATATTTCTTTCTCTGCGGAATTATGGATGGAACTAAAGGTAACATGAAATTATTTAAGGAAGTGCTGACATGTATTATTTTGGTTAAAAATATGTATTGAACAGTTTGAGTTACTTAAGATGCTTCATTTTAAGTAGCAGTGAAATAGTTACATAATAACAAATGACTTCCCCCATCCATCCATCCATCCTTCCTTCCTTCTTTCTTTCTTTTTCTTTTTCTCTCTCTTTCTCTTTCTTTCTTTCACAATAGACATATATTTCCCACAGTTCTGTAGGCTGAGATGTCCAACGTCAAGGTACCAGCCCATGTTTCTTTGATTCTGACAAGTGGATAGAAAAAGGAAGCCATTCATTAATATGTACCTGAATACAGAACTGGAAAAACTTTCTGGTTTTCATTTTTAAATTTGAAATACTTGCATTCATTGCTGAAGGTTAATTTCTTTTAAATAAATAATACATTTAATCAGTTTCCTTACATTTATTTATTGGGAGAATATTTTCTTAATTTCTGAAGGAATGACTCGGGCAAAAAATGAACTTAGCCGAAATGAGGACTTCATGAAACTCTATAATCATCTGGAGTACATGTTTGCACATACACGTAGTACTTCAACAAGTGGCATTTCTGCTATCCAAAAAGGTTTGGTTTTTCTTTTAAAATTTTATGTTGTTTCTTCTTTATCAAGGTTAATTTTAAAACTATGCTCCATTGATCCACATGTCTATTTATACCTAGTTATATTTCTGTTAAATGCTAAAATATTTTATTCTTCAACTTAGGATAAATATATATTAAAGCAGTTTATAAACTTTAAATATATAGTAGAAATTAGTAGTAGTTGTTGCTGGTAGTGAAAATTCTCAGAGCTACCCAAAACTGATTTATAGCTTAGCTAAATGTGAATTTTCCCCTTGTACTTTGCTGCTGATTCCCATTTGGATTCTTTCTCAGAATGAAATTTTTATAAAAATTCAAACTTTATTTAATTTTTTGTCATGTTTTATTTTTATTTATTTATTTGTTTCTAGGAGATAAAGATAAAAAATTCTGCTATAGTCATCCAAAATTAAAGAAATTGGAAGAAGTTGTGGTTGAACACTTCAAGTCATGGAATGGTAGGTCATATTTAAGAGTCTCAAAGCAAGGCAAAGTTAATGAAAAAGCTAAAAATCCGACTTACTAGTTTGTGCTAACATAGATGGAGAAGATGGACTTTTAATTATTCTGGATAGTAAATATAAAAAAGCTCTGAGAAATTTGGAGAGGATAAGGGGCCAGGAGAATGGTGGAAATGTTAAGAATAGGGTACTATATGAAAAAGGAAAGTCAGTCTGGGGCAATATAAGGGAAGTGGATAGTAAAACAATATATAATTGTAGGGAAAGGTAAACTAGGTAAGGGCATAGAGAGTCACGAAGGAGGATGTTTTATATAGGGTTTTTAGAGAAAGCGTCTCTGTAGAACAATGGAAGTGAGGGTGCAAGCCTGTGGATATCTATAGGAGGATCATTCCAGGTAGAGAGAATTGAAGATTCAAAGGCCCTGAGACAGTAGGGTGCTTGGTACGATTAAGGATCAGTAACCAAACCCATTGGGCTGGAGTAATGTAATGAGGATAAGAGTGGTGTAGGTGGAGATTGGGGAGGTAGCAAGGGGCCAGATTATGTAGGGTGTGTAGGCCATGTCAGGACTTTGGATTTTATTCTATGAATGCCTATGCTTTGTGGAACTATTACAGAGGCATTTAGAGCAGCAGAGTGACATGATACATTTAAAAAACTCTGCTAAACATTACCCATAGGAGGCTATTGTAATTGTCTAAGATGATTACAGATGATGATGACATGTACCAAGACAGTAGTACCAAGCAGCAAGGTGGTACTGAGAAGTGGTTATAGATTCTAGATATATCTGAAGTTGGAGCCAAAAGTATTTGTTGATTGATTGGACATTGGGTATGAGAAAATAAAGGAATCATATGGATAGTGTTGTATGTATCTCTTGTGTGTACATGTGTACGAGTGTGTGTTTGATTATATGAACAAAGAGAAAATTAAAAATATAGAGAAGGAAGAACAAACATGATAGGATTCTTTTGAGACATCTAAGTGGAGATGTGTAGGCATTGGATAAGTGAACCTGGGTCTCAGAAGAATGGTCTGTTTTTTTTTTAAATCTATTTATACCTATATTTATATGTGAATTTTGGAGTTATCAGCATAAAGGCAATATTTAAAGTTTCAGGAATGGATGTGATCATATCACCAGGAATACAGTTTAGAGACAAGAGAGGGCCCAGAATTAGTCCTACAGAATACCTGTATAGAATACATTTAGAGTTCAGAGTAGAAGATGCCACAAAAGAGACTGAGAAAGAAACCAGATAAGTATCAGGGACACTATTTCAGCAGGAGGGAGTGGACTATATTAAACTGCTGAAAAGTATAGTCAGATGAACTGAAAAACATCCATTGAGGTTGGCAATATAGAAGTTATTGATGACTTTGGTAGAGGAGCTTTAGTGGAATGAAGCTATGCAGGCTGTGGCCCATTGAAAGAGACAGGCTTTGCACTGTATATAGCTATTGACCAGGAGTAGGGGCAGATGTAGAGGCTTGTTGCTATGGTGATTCAAAGGCATTTTGTTTGGAGTAATTTTCCTTGCCTCAGCAGCTGCTTCTTTTTCCTTATGTATTATACATTAACTTTATTAAGTCATTTAATTCATTGGGTTGTTATGAAGACTAAGTGAGTTAATATATAAAATGCTTAGTGAAGTCCCTGGCACACATGTGATGATTAACATAATTCATATTTAAGAAAGAAAGATTGTCATAGTCCCTTGCAAGGTTAAAAACAAGAAAGTAACAAAAAACCCACACAATTTAGAGTTATTGCTGTACACAAATATACATACTTTACATTTACTATTTCATGTAAGCATCACTTCAGCCCTTTTTTTTTTTTTTAATTTTCATTATTATTGTTGTTATTTTCTTTTTTGGTCACCCCAAAGCACATGGAGTTCCTGGGCCAGGGGTCAGATCTGAACTGCTGTTATGACCCACACTGATGCTATGACAATATCAGATCCCTAAACCACTGTTCTGGGCTGGGGATCATACCTATGTCCCAGCGCTCCAGATAAGGTGCTGATCCCACTGTACCACAGCAGGAACTCCTCAGTCCATTTTAGATACAATGAAACTAAAGCTTAAAGAGATTAAATGACTACCATAGTCAAGCATCACCCAGAGACTACATGGTCCAGCCCCCAAATCATGTTCTTGTTTTGTTTATTCTACTGCCTCTGAAGCACAAGAGACATTGGGTTACAACTTTGTGATTGATTCTAGAGTATATTCTGCAGTTTTCCTTGGAGAATTTGAAAGTATCAGTAATTCAGGGACAGAGTACCATGGTCTAGATTAAGATAGTGCCTTTAGTGAGCAAAAAGGAAAGGGAAGAATTACAAAATCAGTGGGAGTTTTGCAGTCCTGTGCTTCTGATTTAGAAGGAAAAGGGGAATAATAGGCATCATGCATAAATTGAAGGACTGGTCAAGAGGTAATTTTTATTTGTTTGGGTTTTTATTTTATGATAGCCAGTGAGAGATAAGAAGCCAAGTTTATTAAGATTATTAGAAATGGTAGGAGGAAAACCAGCAAAGGTTTAAGGTGCCTTAAACTTTTTTATTAAACAGTTGTCACTCAGTATATAGTTTCAGGCTTGTCTTTTGAACTAGTTCTTATCTAAATGCTTTTTAAAAAGTTGTAATTAAAGTATTTTTTGCTGTATAGCTCAAAACACGTCTGACAAGAAATGTGACAAGACCAGAGTAATGATCTTCTCTTCATTTCGAGATAGTGTTCAAGAAATCGCAGAAATGCTTTTGCGGCATCAGCCAATTATTAGAGTAATGACTTTTGTTGGCCATGCCTCCGGGAAAAGCATGAAGGGCTTTACCCAGAAGGAGCAACTGGAGGTAAGTATTTTGGGAGATGATGAATATAAAATTAAAATTGATTAGCTTTGCACTTAGGCCTTGTTTTAACTTACTGGTTAGTTGGCTATATCTTAAGATAATTTTATAGTAAATATATAAATAAAGCTAGGTATATTTAGAAAGATTGAAAATAGTGTTTTTTGTGGTTTTGAAACTTTTTTTTGAAGTATAACGGTTAAGCAGAAAGGCTCTGGAATCATACTATGTAGGTTGGTATCTTGGCTCTTCCACATGTAAGTTTCTTTACTTCCTGTATCTCAGTTTTCCTTAGCTATAAAGATACTTCATAAAACTCTTGTAAGCATTAAATGAACTCGTACTGTAGAGCCTTCATTAAATGTTTATTATTTATTTAAGTCACCTTAGTTAATTCCACACAAATAATGAGCTTATCACTTTTTTCTGTTACTTAAAAATATGGTCAGAGGAAACCATGGTGGTATTTAAGGTAGCTGTATGCTCTGAATAGAGGTCGTAAATTTTCTGAGTGCTGTGATAAGTTTTTTGGGAATTTTAGGCTATTGATTTTTAGAAACTATATAGAGATGTTTGCAGATTAGCTACAGTTAGGAATGTCTTTAATGTCTAATTCACTGAGAGATCCTTTCTTGATTCTGTCAACATTAATAGATGAGGAATTCTTTTATTTAAATATTTCTTTTACCAGTCCTCACTGCACTAAGAGGAGTCAGTTTAAGCAGATGGGGTCTAGTGGAGAGAGTCTAGGAAGTTTTCCTAAGTCTGAATGTAACATTTTTCCTTATGTCATGTCTAATAAGTCCTTTAAAGGTTTAGGCATCTAGTGGGTGATATTAATAATGTTAATGTTTAAATGTGAATGAAAAATGAAGTATATTTTTGCCCAAGGTGTCAAGTATTTTGAAATACCCATAGTACCTAACCTAACCCCTGACCAATTTCATTAGTACCTAAAGTCATTTCCTGAGTTTGTCAGTTACCATAAGAATCCTTATAGATTTAGTAGACTCTGTGTTTTTGTTTTTGGTTTTTTTTTTTTTTTTTTTTGGCATATGGAAGTTCTCAGGCTAGGGGTTATATTGGAGTTGCCGCCACCTACCTATGCCACAGCCACAGCAATACCAGATCCAAGCTGCATCTGCGACCTTCGCTGCAGCTTGTGGCAATGCTGGATCCTTAACCCACTACACAAGGCCAGGGATCAAACCTGCATCCTCATGGATACTAGTCGGGTTCTTAACCTGCTGAGCCTCAATGGGAACTCCTTGACTTTGTCTTTTACTCGTGTTTATCAATAATATTTTTATGTAGGCTATAGTAACAACCTTTTTTATTACTCCTGTACATGATTGCTTTCATAACAGCAGTTTTATTCTGAAGTAAGCTTTCATACAAATAATTGCAATGGAATTATTCTTTTACTTAGAAATGGTGAAGTGGGAGTGGAAGTTGGGGGTGAGATTCTTTGGGGCCTTATAGGTCACTTCCACTTTAATGACTTTGGCTTTTACTCTGAGTGAGGTGACAGGAAGCCCTTGGAGAATATGGAGCAGAAGGTCATGGCCTGATTGATACTTTAAAAGAATCACACTGGCTGCTATTTTAAGAATAAACTATAGGGGGCAAAGGCGGAAATAGGAAGACCAATAGGAAGACTTACTATAATAATTCAAGTAAAGATGAGCGTGGCTGGGACTACGGTGGTAGCGGAGAAGGTTGTGAGAAATGATTGGACTCTGAATATATTTCGAAGGTCAAACTGGCAGGACTTACTGACAAATTAGAGTGGAATGTGAGATAAAGGAGTGTGAAGGCTAATTCCAGTGTTTTTGACCTGAGCAACTAGAACAAGTTGGCTATTAACTAAGGTGGATAAGATTGCAGGAAAGGCAAGTTTTGTAGAGAATATTAGCTTGGTTTTGGACAAATTAACTTTGGCATGCCTCTGAGATTAATGGCTTTTAAACTGTCAAAACTGATAGAGGACCAGTTTATTTCTTGCTAATACGTCACAGACAGATACCTTTGAATACTACAGTAAAAAATAAATTACTAGAAGAGTAAAATTAATGAAAAAAATTCATTTCTAGATTTTTTTTTAATTATTAGAGTCAACAAATTTACAGTAGCTCTGTCAAGTTTCTAAAGCCTTATTCTTAATTTTTGTAGTCTTGTCAGGCAGTAACAAACAGTTTATGAACTGGTACTGGTATCAGTACCAGTAATAAATAATTCATGGACTACACTTTTTGTAATACTATTTTATTTTATTAATTAATTAATTTATTTTGGCTGCAGCTGTGGCATATGGAAGTTCCTGGGCCAGGGATCAAATTCAAGCTGCAGCTGTGACCTGAGCTGCTGCAGAGAGAGCGCCGGATCCTTAACCCTCTGTGCTGCAGTGGGAACTCCTGAGTAACACTATTTTAAACATCAAGTAGGGAGTTCCCGTTGTGGCGCAGTGGTTAACGAATCCGAGTAGGAACCATGAGGTTGCGGGTTCGGTTCCTGCCCTTGCTCAGTGGGTTAACGATCCGGCGTTGCCGTGAGCTGTGGTGTAGGTTGCAGACGCGGCTTGGATCCCATGTTGCTGTGGCTCTGGTGTAGGCCGGCCGCTACAGCTCCGATTGGACCCCTAGCCTGGGAACCTCCATATGCCACAGGAGCGGCCCAAGAAATGGCAAAAAGACAAAAAAAAATTTAAAAAATAAAAATAAACATCAAGTAGAGATGTTGAATGAACAATTGAATGAATATGTAAGTCTTGGGTTCATAGGTTCAAGGGTTTATAAAAATATATACTTGGTTCCTTTTTTTTTTTTGTCAATGCCGGATCCTTAACCCACTGAGCTAGGCCAGGGATTGAACCCGATCCTCATAGTTCCTAGTTGGATTGCTTAACCACTGAGCCAGGATGGGAACTCCCAAAAATATATACTTGGGAATCATCACCGTGTAGATGAGACTGGATGAAATTGCCAAGTGATTGAATGGGGATAGAGAAGATGTCCAAACACTGAGCCCTGGGATACTTCATTTTTATGGGAGGTAGCAGTGATTATGATTCCCTAAGGAATCAGAATAAGTGGCTAGTGAAATAGGAGAAAGACCCAGAAGAGTGTGGTATATTGGGCCAAATGTGGGGGAAGAAATGACTAAATGTATAAATCTGCTGGTAGGTCATATACATGGGAATCGAGTATTGGTTTAAGAGATGAGGAGGCAGATGACCTTGAAAAGACTATTTTCAGTGGAATAGAGGGACAGTGCACCATTGAGAAGAGTGGAGATGGCAAGTATACAAGTCTTTCAAGGATTATTACTGTAAAGGGGCGCATACATGGAAGTAGTTTTTTTGTTTGTTTTATGCTGAGGTATGTAACAGTATACTTGTATGCTTTAGGAATGATCAGTTGAGAAAGAAAAATTGATGATAGGGCAGAGAGAAGGGTATTTCTGGGGTGATCTTTGAATAAATGAGAGAAAAGGATGGGGTCTAGTACAAAACTATGGGAGGTGACCTCAGTTTAGAATATGGATCATTTGTTCAGAACAATAGGAGGGAAGGTGAATTGTACAAGCACAGGTAGAGGTGGGTAGGTGGATGTGGCAGTGAAACCTTGTCGAAGGTCTTTTTTGATTGCTCAATTTTTGTCTTGTCACTAACTGAGTGTGAGGATGGGGAAGAAATGTTAGAAGTTTGATCAGAGAGGTGTGAGTAGGAAACAGTTATCAGAATGGGGAGAGTGAATGAATAGGGGAAATATAACGTGATTTTCAGATAGCACTAAGGTCACTCAAAGTGAGATAGGAGTTTAAAGTGAAACTAGTCAGCATGGTTGGTGTTTTCCTTTAGCCATTTTCAACTGCATTAATACAGGCTCAGACCACATAGAAAGTAAGATATAGTCAGGGCTGCAGTTTGGTCAGAGAAATATGGAGTGGGAGAGGAGCAAGGGAGTGGAATATAAGCAGAGAAAAATGGTAGGATCAATAGATTATAAATCCTGGTGGAAGATTTTTAATCACTTATTCCTTTCTTTGATTAATTAAACAACTTCTAGTTCATGTTTATATTTTAAGCTCCCAGGAAATGAATATCAATCATAGGCTAATAACAATTTAGTTTATATATGTTAACTAAAAAGGAGGTTCTTTGACATCCTTTATTAATCTACTGACTATTTATATACATATTTTTTTTCCTTTTTGACCACCCATGGTATATGGAGTTCCTAGGCCAGGGATCAGACCAGAGCCGCAGTTGCAACCTACACCCCAGGTGTGGCGACTATTTATATCAGAGAATTATTATTATTATTTTTTTACAATTCTAGCTCTGTGATCCTTAAAAAAAAACAAAAACAAAAAAACAAACTAGGCAGGAGTTCCCTTTGTGACTCAGCAGTAACAAACCTGGCTAGTGCCCACGAGGACATGGGTTTGCTTCCTGACCTCACTCAGCGAGTGAAGGATATGGCATTGCCGTGAGCTGTGGTGTAGGCAGCAGATGAGGCTTGGATCTGGCATTGCTGTGGCTGTGGCATAGGCTGGCAGCTGCAGCTCTGATTCTATCCCTAGCCTGGGAACTTCCATATGCTGAGGGTGTGGCCTTAAAAAAGCAAAAAACCAAAAAACAAACCAAAAAAAAACTAGGAAAAAAGGACGTCTATTTTATTAAGTTATATATAGGCAATGTTAGGTCAGTCTTTCCTTGGCTTTATTCTTTTTTTTTTTTTGGTCTTTCTTTTTTTAGGGCCACACCCATGGCATATGGAAGTTCCCAGGGCCAGGAATTGACCCAGATTACAACAGTGATAACACAGAATCCTTAATCCTTAATCCTTATCCGTAGGCCACTAAAGAATTCCTAAGGTTATTGTTTTTAATAATAGAACTAGCTTAAAGGAGTTCCCTGGTGGCTCAGCAAAATGAATCTGACTAGCATGCATGAGGACACAGTTTTGATCCCTGGCCTTGCTCAGTGGGTTAAGGAATCCAATATTTTTATGAGCTGTGGTGTAGGTTGCAGATGCTGCTCGGATCTGGCATTGCTGTGGCTGTGGTGTAGGCAGCTCCGATTCGACCCCTAGCCTAGGAACCTCCATATGCTTTGGGTAAGGCCCTAAAAAGACAAAACAAAACAAAACAAAGCAAAACAAAACAAAACTAACCTAGGAATTAAGGTAATAGGTTTTTAGAGTCAGAGGGATCTGGGTTTAAATGCTGACAATTGGGAGTTCCTGCTGTGGTTCAGTGAGTTAAGAACCTGACTAGTACCCATAAGGTTTTGGGTTCAATCCCTGGCCTCACTCAGTGGATTAAGGATCCAGTGTTGCTACAAGTTGAGGCATAGGTATCAGGTATCAGATGTGGCTCAGATGCAGTGGTGTAGGCCAGTAGCTATAGCTCTGATTCAGCCCCTGGCCCGAAAACTTCCATGGGCTGTAGGTCTGGCCATAAAAAGAAAGAAAAATGCTGGTGATTATTATTACTTACAGAGTGGTAGAATTAAAAAAAAAAAAAAAAAACCTTTTCCTCTTTGGCCACACTCATGGCATGTGGAAGTTCCTGGACCATGGACCTGCACCACAGCAGTGACCCAAGCCTCTGCAGTAACAACATCAGATCCTTAGCCTGTTAAGCCATAGAAGAACTCCTAGAATAGTAGAATATTTGCGTTTGAAAGGCTTTTTATGGTCTTTTGTTATGGGTCCACAGCTACCTGTATTTTGGTAGAGTCCGTATTTCCTTTTTATGTATACTTCCCTGACATTTTAGCCTGAAATTTACTTTTATATATAAGGTCAGATAACTGTCCTCCATACTAGCTATTTTGTTCAGGTATTTTTATATTTTAATAGGCATTCGTAAAGGCATTAGTCAAAAGTATCCCTGATTCCACTGAAAAACCATTATTCGATTTTGTTTCTATTCTCTATTGATCATTATCTTATTTAATTACTACTACTCCACCATACAGAAACCTGCAGTCTTGGTGTTGATGAATATATGGCGAAACTGAGGCTCAGAGCATTGAAAAATAAGTTTATAAGGCTTAAGGAAACTTTTCAAAATGTTTGTTGACTTTTTCCTTAACTGATTCTCATGCTGATGTAGTTTCATTAACTTGATAAGAGAGAAATCCTGGGGAAGGGGAGAAAAAATTTTCCCTGCACCCTTCTGAGTTCTTAGATGAGACCCTTGAAATGAAAGACTGCTTAAGGAGAGAAAAACAAACTTATTAGCATGTATATCTAATGTATGCATGAGAGATACCTAGGGAAAACAACGAGTAACTCCCTGAGGTGGCTAAGAATTCACATTTAAATAGCATCTTATGGGGAAAGAGGAGGCAGGTGCACAGGGGAGAGTAAATCATTTTTAGGGGAGATGATTCAGGCCTTAAAAGAAAAGATGGAAGGTATGATAGTTTGTGATGAGGTTTGCCTGGGTGTGGTGTGGACTTGTAGTCTCCTTTCTTGTGATAACAGAATTTTTCAATTTTTCCTGGTTGGTTAAACTCCTGGAGAAGGGATTTATGATGATTGAGTTCCTTTTGGAGGATTTGCTTTTAGAAAGATAAGCTTTGTTCAGAGAAAGCCTCTCCCTGTATTTGCTATTTTGAAGTGCCTACAGTTCAAAATCATCAGTATATCAAAGCAGCATAGTCTGGGGCAGCATGTTCTACCTACAGTCATATTTTGGGAGAGCATATTCTGCTACCTGTCCCTGGAATGACAGTATAAGAGGTAAAATGTGAATTATAGAAGAAATAAAACATTCTGACTTTAAGCTAACAATAGTTTAGTTATTAAACTTACTATTATTGTTAAATTTATAAAAATAATTTTAGGTCTTGAATATGATAAATAGCAGTAATTGCTCTGAGTCATTTATCTGCCTTACACCCCTTTTAGTGATGCTAAAAATAACTTCTTTGGTTTCTCATTTATATGTAAATAGCTAGCAAATGCTTTTGGAATCACAACAATTATTAAAGCAAAGGAATTAGGGCCCCTTTGCATTTTACTACAGTCTCTTTTGGCTTATGTTGCCATTTTGCTGCTTCTTTTCCTATTTGATAGTATTTTGATAGTATCTGATTTTTAATTTGATTTCACTATTTTGGGGCAAGTAGAAAAAGTATGCTTTGATCTGCAATTCTCTTATACTTGCATCTAGTTATTTTAAAATCATTTTAATTTTAGGTGGTGAAACAGTTTCGTAGTGGTGGTTACAATACATTGGTTTCTACTTGTGTTGGTGAAGAAGGTTTGGATATAGGAGAAGTTGATCTTATAATATGCTTTGATGCCCAGAAGAGCCCGATTCGTCTTGTACAGCGAATGGGTAGAACTGGCCGCAAACGTCAAGGCAGGATTGTTGTTATCCTTGCCGAAGGACGAGAAGAACGTGTAAGTAGACTTGGGGAAGCGTAATTTGACAATTGAAATTTGAGAAATAGGGCCTAAAGACAAATATCAATCTGTTAACACTCAAAGTCCAAACAATCTCTATGTAATTGTGATTGATTTTTATTTCCCTTTGTATTAGATTCTGCCTGTTCTTTTCTTGTAATTATGAGAATTTTTGACCAGATTTAATTTTATAATTTTTATTCAAATAAAGAAGCATATTTTTGTACTTCAGTATCAATTTAGAGACATCTACATACAAAAATCAGTATGTATTACTTTGTCTTACTATTTCCCTGTTTCTAAGCCCTGTTTTTGTGTTTAGCTTTTTTTTTTAACTACACGGAACTGAGAATGGTTTTTACATTTTAATTGCTTTTTTTTTTTTTTTTTTTAGGGCTACACCTGCATATGGAAGTTCCCAGGCTAGGGGTCAAATTGAGCTACAGCTGCCAGCATACACCACAGCTCACAGCAACGCTAGATCCTTAGCCCACGGAGTGAGGCCAGGGGTCGAACCCACATCCTCATGGATCCTGGTAGGGTTTGTTAACCACTGAGCCGTGAAGAGAAGTCCTGGTTTTTACATTTTAGAGAGTTACCTAAATCAACAAACCAACCAACCAAAGTATATATCAGGGATAAAGTGTAGCTTGCAAAGCCTAAAATATTTACTTTCTGGCCCTAAGCGGAAAAGTTTGCTCATGCCTATTCTAAGTGATAAGGGACTTGAATGATATTCATACTTCGTTATAATCTTGAGTGACAAGCCTTCCTAAATAAGATGTTGTAAATAATATGATTTTGTGTTTGTACACTAAAGTATTAAATTAACTAACTTTTGTAAATCAGTGGGACTGTTTCTGTGGCTAAGTAAATAGTTTCACATTAAAGATTTTTTTCATTAATTATGATACTTTTAAAAATGGATTTCAAGTGTTTTATAAACTCTTTAAAAAAATCATCTTGAAAAATGAATTTCTTTTCCCCCAGCATTTTTATGTGATTATAGCATATTCTTATGTAACATATAGTTTGTCTAGAAAATGATCCCGGTAAATGAAATATCTGGCAGCACTTAAAAGCCTGTGTATTATCACTGAGTGGAATTGGATTTTAATTAATTGTATTACCTTAGGCAAATAACTTAACCTTTCTAGTCAGCTGTTAGTTTTCTTTTCTTTTTTTTTTTGTCTTTTTGCCTTTTCTAGGGCTGCTGCCACATATGGAGATTCCCAGGCTAGAGGTCTAATCGGAGCTGCACCTGCCGGCCACAGCCACAGCCACAGCAATGCCAGATCCAAGCTCATGGCAATGTTGGATCCTTAACCCACTGAGCAAGGTCAGGGATTGAACCTGCAACCTCATGGTTCCTCTTCAGATTTGTTAACCACTGAGCCACGACGGGAACTCCAGGTGTTAGTTATCTTATCTGTTGTCATAATGGTCCACATTTAATGAGTACCTGCTTTGTCTTGGACAGTGTTTCAAATTTTTCAAACACATTATTTTATTTAAACCCTGTCAACAAACCCTGTAAGGGCAATACTAATGCTTTTCTTGTTGTATATAGTTAAAGAAAACTGACATGTAGAGATGAAGTAACAAGATGAAGTAAGAGAATAGTATTTTTTTTTAAATTTATGCTTATGTATATAGATATCAGACTTGTTCAAATATAGCAAGATTCTAAATAAAAGATAGATTTCATTTGTAGGAGTTCTCAGCAGGTTAAGGACCTAACCTAACCTAAGCTAAGGGTAGTCTCCATAGGATGTGGGTTCAATCCCTGGCCTTGCTCAGTGGGTTAAGGATCAGGTGTTGCTGCAAGCTTTAGCATAGGTTGCAGTTGCAGCTCAGATCCAGTGTGCTGTGGCTGTGGTGTAGGCCTCGGGTACAGCTCTGATTCGACTCCTAGCCTAGGAATTTCCATATCCTTCAGGTGCAGCTGTAACAACAACAAAAAAAGATAGATTTCCTTTGTACAGCTAAGCTTCTATCATAAATGGTTTTTTTTTGGGGGGGGTATTTTTTGTTTTTGCTTTTTAGGGCCACAGGTGTGGTATATGGAATTTCCAAGGCTAGGGGTCGAATCGGAGCTGCAGCTGCCAGCCTATACCACAGCCACAACAACACGGCATCCAAGCTGTGTCTGTGACCTATATCACAGCTCACAGCAATGCTGAATCCTTAACTCACTGAGTGAGGCCAGGGATCGAACCTGCATCCTCATGGATACTAGTCGGGTTCATTTCCCCTACGCCACCATGGGAACTCCCTATAATGATAAATTTTGAAATGTTTCATCAAGAGTAAATTGTACAGACTTCAAATTTAAGATGAGAGATTTTTTCTTTCTTTATTTAGTGGCCGCCCTGAGGCATATGGAAGTTTCTGGCTAGGGATTGAAACCGAGCCACAGGGACAACTTACACTGCAGCTGTGACAATGCTGGATCCTCTAACCCACAGTGCTGGGCCTGGATTAAATCTGTGCCTCCACAGCAAACTGAGCTGCTACAGTTGGATTCTTAACCCACTGTACCACAGCAGGAACTCTGGGACAACAGATGATCTATTCTCCAAGTATTTAAGTGGATCAGGGTTTAATTTACTGTTTAGAATAAACTCAGATTAATATAATAGTTGCTTGTTGGGGCTAGGTGATTATTATAGAAATAATGTGATTTGACATTTGTTTGTTTTTGCAGACTTATAATCAAAGTCAGTCCAACAAAAGAAGTATTTATAAAGCTATTTCAGGTAACAAGCAGGTCCTTCATTTTTACCAAGGAAGTCCACGAATGGTTCCTGAAGGAATCAGTCCACAATTACATAAGATGTTCATTGCACCTGGTGTCTATGAACAAGAGAAGACTTCTTGGAACTTGCAACGAAAGTCATCTGTCTTTTCCTCTATGAATGGTAAGTAAGAATTTTTGCATTTGGGAGTTCCCGTTGTGGCGCAGTGGTTAACGAATCTGACTAGGAACCATGAGGTTGGTTGCAGGTTCGATCCCTGGCCTCACTCAGTGAGTTAAGGATCCGGCGTTGCCATGAGCTGTGGTGTAGGTCGCAGACACGGCTCGAATCTGGCGTTGCTGTGGCTGTGGTGTAGGCTGGCAGCTACAGCTCTGATTGGAACCTCCATATGCCGCAGGTGTGGCCCGCAAAAGACAAAAAGACAAAAAAAAATTAGGTTTTTTTTTGCATTTGAGACATACCTTTGTTTTCTTATTGTTCATTAGAAGGTCATATGCTGATATATTTCTTCTTTAAGAAACTCAGTATAGGGAGTTCCCGTTGTGGTGCAGTGGTTAACGAATCCGACTAGGAACCATGAGGTTGCGGGTTCGGTCCCTGCCCTTGCTCAGTGGGTTAACGATCCGGCGTTGCTGTGAGCTGTGGTGTAGGTTGCAGACGCGGCTCGGATCCCGAGTTGCTGTGGCTCTGGCGTAGGCCAGTGGCTACAGCTCCAATTCGACCCCTAGCCTGGGAACCTCCATATGCCGCGGGAGTGGCTCAAAGAAATAGCAAAAAAAAAAAAAAGACAAAAAAAAAAGAAACTCAGTATACATTCTAGGATGTTATGGTTGTTTACTTTGGAAAGGATAAGAGATTAGAAAGGAGACACTGGCAGTACAGAGTGAAGGAAACTCTGTTGGGAAAATTAATAATATCCTATCATACCAACCCAGAGAATCCTCTTTACAAAATATAGAAAAGAAAGAAAATAGTTTTAATATTGAATAAGCATTAAGCCATATTACAATGTGCATTGTAAACAATCCACTAAGATAATACAAAGACAGAAAGAAAATTTTACCCTATTCATTCTCTCAACCAGTTGCAATCCTTTATATACATATTCTTAAGATTAAAAGTAACTTGTCCTCATATAAAAGGACAGCAGCATTTGCTATACATTCTTTCAGTCATTCCAAATTCACCAAGTAATTGAGGTAGCCATTTGTGTTGCCTTTATACAAAGAAATAATAAAACTTCTCTCTCTCAGAGTTCCTGTCATGGCTCAGTGGTAACAAACCTGACTGATATCCCTATGGATGTTCACCACCATTACACCAGATGGTGGTGAAGTTAGACTAAGTTATTGGTTATATTGAGAAGGTGAGAAACAAATCCTTTGGTTTTGTATAGTAATCAGAGTGTTGCTAGCTTAAGAATTTCAGGGATTTTGATGATATCAAGAAAATGTCTTGAAATATTAGCACTTTAAAAATGAGAAACAAAGTTTCTCTTTTGAATTTCACTTAATCTTTTTTTTTCTTTTTGTCTTTTTAGGGCTGCACCTGCAGCATATAGAGGTTTCCAGGCTAGTTATTGAATTGGAGCTGTAGCCTCTGGCCTACTCCAGAGCCATAGCAACTTGGGATCCAAGCCTTGTCTGTGACCTATACCACAGCTCACAGCAACACCAGATCCTTAATCCACTGAGTGAGTCCAGGGATGGAACCCGCATTCTCATGGATCCTAGTTGGGTTTGTTAGCCATGGAGCCACGATGGGAACTCCTTTTACTTAATCTTTAAGGAAGGCTTCTAAAGAGTCATAAAATCATGTAGCTATATACTGAGATTTGGAAGAAATCTTGAGGGTCATCTTATGCACTTACCTGTCAAGGTAGGAATGTTTTCTGCAACATTCTTATTAAATGTGTACTCAGCCTCAAATAGAACATCTCTGTTAATGGAAATTGCATTCTTTTTTTTTTTTAAATGGCCACGCCAGGGGCATATGGAAATTCCTTGGCCAGGTTGAACCCTCAGCCTCTGAAGTGACCAAGCCCTGCAGTTGGGTTCCTAACTCACTGCACCATAGCAAGAACTCTGGAAATTCTCTTCTTTTTTTTTTTTTTTGGTATTTTCTAGGGCCACACTCACAGCATATAGAGGTTCCCAGGCTAGGGGTCTAATCAGAGCTGTAGCTCCGGCCTATGCCAGAGCCACAGAAACGTGGGATCCGAGCCACATCTTCGACCTACACTACAGGTCACAGTAATGCCGGATCCTTAACCCACTGAGTGAGGCCAGGGAATGAACCCAAAACCTCATGGTCTCTAGTCAGATTCGTTAACCACTGAGCCACACTCTTGGAAATTCTGTTCTTTTATAAAGGGTCATTCCATTGTTGAAGAGAACAATGGAAGAATCCTTTTGTTGAAAAAAATCTGTAACTTTTTCTCATCAATTTAGTTTTGGTTTTGTTAACTGAAGAAAACACACACACACACCCACACACACCCACCCCCTGTAAGTTGAGAATTATGTTTTATTCAGGGCATTACTGAAAACTATAGGCCAGGAATTAGCCTCTCAGATAGTTCTGAAGGACTGTTCCAAAGAGGTATGGGAGGTGTTTTGCTGGGAAAAAATAACACAAAAAACAAAACTAGTAGTTGAACATCAAAAGATTCCTGCTAATCACAAAATAGACATTTCAAATTAATCATTTTAGTGTAATTTTTATGCATGGAAAGATGCAAAAGTCTGAGCTCACTGAAATTATTCTTTTGATATTAAGCTCAACTAATTAGGACCAATATCCTATTTTCCTCTATCCTAAAGCCCCCTCCAGGCAGCTGCAATGGCTGATGTCTTAATGGCCCTAATATCCTTTGTTTACTGAAATGGCTGGTGATTTTCTTTGTCCACAGCTTCTAGTTACAAAAAATGGTTTTGATCTCTGGTTTGCCTAGGTGGCAATTCTTTATGTATTTAAGGATAGTATCTCTCAAGTTTGTTCTACTGGTGTTCATACCGTGAAGTTTCCGTCCTAGTCACCTGCTTTGGACTCACTTAAATTTGTTAATGTTCTTTCCCTTAACTCAGGGCCATTAATCAGTACGTTTTGGATATGACTTTTAAACCTGATGTAAATCCACTTAATAGGACTATACCTACCTGTCATAAGTCTTTGCCCAATTTTTGGTTAAAATGAAAAGATAGTATATATTTTAAATTCTCTTGAATTTGTTTAACAGCATCAAAACTTCATTAGGTTGGCATAAATTTTTCTTACTGATCATTTTATTTTTATAAATGTTAATCATACGTTTGATGATTATTTGTAAAAAGTTACTGGGGATGGATGGTAAAATTCTAGAACCTGTCCTTTTTTTTTTTTTTTTTTGGCATTTTAGGTCCCCACCCACAGCATATGGAGGGTCCCAGGCCAGGGGTCTCATTGGAGCTACAGCTGCCGGCCCACCCCACAGCAGTGCAGGATCCGAGCCTCATCTGTGACCTACACCTAGCTGACGGCAATGCCAGATTCTTAACCCACTGAGCAAGGCCAGGGATCGAACCTGTAACCTCATGATTCCTAGTCTGATTCATTTCTGCTGTACCATGACAGAAGCTCCTAGAACCTGTCCTTTTTTTAAAAATTTAAAAAATTTTTTTAAAAATTGAGATAATATTAGCTTATGTTCATTTTTCTGTGCTTTTTTCTTCTATTCCCTATGATATTTCAAGTGTCAATGATTTGTTTTGCCATGATAGTGAATATATATATATATATAATCTTCTTTTAAAAGTTTAAAAAATATTTATTTATATATTTTTGTCTTTTTTTTTTAGGGCCATACCCACGGCATATGGAGGTTCCCAGGCTAGGGGTCCAGTCGGAGCTGTAGCTGGCAGCCTACACCAGAGCCACAGCAATAGGGGATCTGAGCCACATGGATGCTAGCTGGGTTCGTTAACTGCTAAGCTACGAGGGGAACTCCATAAATTTTTTTTTATTTTTATGATTTTTATTTTTTTCATTATAGGTGATTTATAATCTTCTATATATTACTATATAATTCATTTGTGGTTAGAGGTCTGAATTTGTTTAAAGTGGCTAGGAGAAAGGAATACCTTTCTATTTTAAAAGTCTTAGCACCTCAGCTTGCTATATCTGAAAGGGATCTGAGAGATGACCTAGCTCAAACCTCTTATTTTAGAAAAGGTTCCCAAATTAGTCTTTCCTGCCCTCTTTCAACCATTACCCTACCTACCTCATTTGAGACTTAAGCTAAAAACCTTTTTTAGTCTTGGCATCTCTCTCTCCTCCCTTTCCACCCTTCCACTCCCTGCCCCACCACCAGTTTCAGGTGACTTTTATGATACTATTATAATAGGTTATGATACTAGTTTTCATTTGTAAAGTGTTTCCTGACATGTCTTAGACAACAAAATGGAGAGTCTGAGAGCCTAGCTATCTGGTGCTGTTTTGTTAATGAAGTCATTACCAAAGTTAGGTCTATACAGAAGGGTGCACTACTACTTTCAAAGTGGTGAGATGAATTTAGGAGATATGTGGAAGCAGGAAGTGATAACCAGAGTGATTATACTTAGAAAACTAATTTTAAAAAATAAAATCAGTGGCTTAGGAGAAAAAAGTAGACATAAATAGAGAGTTTGAGTTGATGTCATGTATTTTGTGTTTGCCTGGCATATTTTTTTACACCTCTTTTCAATTTTTTTTGAACTTACAGGAATGAGGCAAAATCATTTGAAGAAAGATTGGTTTTTATCAAAGGAAGAATTTCAGTTATGGAGCAGACGATACAGATTAAGAGACAGTGATGAAATTAAGGAAATAGTATTGCCTCAAGTTCAGTTTCTATCTTTACAGAGTGAGGAGAACAGACCAGTAAGTTGAACATGTATGTTCTAGACACTTTTTATAGTGATTATGTAATAGCTTTGGGAGTAAAGAGAATGTATGTCCAGGATCAGAATGTCAACCTAATGTAAAAACTAAGAATGTAATTAAGCAGTCTAAAAAAGAATATTAAATCTAACACGGTAAACTAATAATTTTCTTCTATTCCTTATTGTATATATATTTTTACAGGCTGTAATATATTTACATAAGTTCTGACTTTTCTTTATTACTTTCTGCATATGAACATAATGTGTATAATTGTTATGTTATTCTGCAATATACCATGCTTTGTTTGGCTATTTCCCTGTCTTGTTTTAGAGTTATTTTCAGTATATTACTAATATGCTTTTTCAGTATAAAATCATGAGCATCTTTGTACAAATTTTTTTTTTTTTGGTCTTTTTAGGGCTGCCCCCACAGCATACAGAAGTTGCCAGGCTAAGGACAGAAACAGAGCTGTAGCCTCCGGCTCATGCCACAGCCACTGCAACTTGGGATCTGAGCTGTGTCAGTGGCCTACACCACAGCTCAGGCAACGCCAGACCTTAACCCACTGAGAGGGGCCAGGGAACAAACCTGCGTCCTCATGGATACTAGTCAGGTTCACGACTGCTGAGCCACAACGGGAACTCCTAAAAATATATTTAAAAGGGCATCTTGTTACTTTATGAAATTGTTTTCTTTTTTCTTCTGAAATTTTAAATGAATTAAAATTTAAATGAATTAAATGAATTAAAATTTAATTAAAAATTAAAAAATTAAAATTAATTAAATAATTTAAATGAATTAAAATTTTAAATGAATTAAAATTGTTTACAGTAGGTGGATTATCTGTATATTAAGTATTTTTAATTTTTTTAAATTTTTTAATTTTTTAAATTTTTTCCCACTGTACAGCATGGGGACCAAGTTACTCTTACATGTATACATTTTTTCCCCCACCCTTTGTTCTGTTGCTGTATGAGTAGCTAGACAAAGTTCTCAATGCTACTCAGCAGGATCTCCTTGTAAATCTATTCTAAGTTGTATCTGATAACCCCAAGCTCCCAATCCCTCCCACTCCCTCTCCCATAAGGCAGCCACAAGTCTATTCTCCAAGTCCATGATTTTCTTTTCTGTGGAAATGTTCATTTGTGCTGGATATTAGATTCCAGTTATAAGTGATATCATATGGTATTTTTCTTTGTTTTTCTGACTCATTTCACTCAGTTTGAGAGTCTCTAGTTCTATCCATGTTGCTGCAAATGGCATTATGTCGTTCTTTTTTATGGCTGAGTAGTATTCCATTGTGTATATATACCACCTCTTCCGAATCCAATCATCTGTCGATGGACATTTGGTTTGTTTCCATGTCCTGGCTATTGTGAATAGTGCTGCAACAAACATGCAGGTGCATGTGTCTCTTTTAAGTAGAGTTTTGTTCGGATAGATGCCCAAGAGTGGGATTGCGGGATCATATGGAAGTTCTATGTTGTATAGTAAGTATTTTTTAAATCAGCCTTTGATATCCAAGTATGTGTTTTTTTATTATGTTAAAAATTGTTAATCAAGACTCAAGAACTAGCAGCTGGAGTTCGTCAGCTCTCTCTCTGTGAATGGAGACTGTGGCAGGATCATCCTTTGCCTACATATCAAGTCGACCATTCAGATCGATGCCACCATTTCATAAATATTATGCAAATGATAGAAGGAATGAGACATGAGGAGGTAGGGTTCTACTATACTTTCTCTTGGTGGGGTATGATGGTGAAACTAGAATACTTAATTTTTATTCTTCTTAATTTGAAGTCATTATTATAAGAAATATGAATTATAAATAATCGCAGCTAGACTGTTTTGTTTTTCCATATAGCTCCTTGTGATCTCAGTGAGGAACTAGTTTTCTGCTTAGGAGAAGTAGGCCTAATTAGAAGTTCATCTGTAAATATTGATAGACCAGAGTAAAATTTTAACATAGTGATTGATTTGTATAAGCTGTTTATAAGGCTAATTTAGGATTCTTGTTAGATTGGGATTTATTAAAATATTCTCCATGGTATAGGCCATTTGGCACATTTCTTTTGTCCTGGTGGTAATTTAGAGAATTACCAATTCCCTGAACAGTTTCTCCATTATTCTTCTTTGAAGGAGAATGAATTGTGAAATCCAAAATGCCTGGATTAGTCACAACTTTACTTCTAAGTAATTGTGCATCTGTAACTTAATATCTTTGTGCCTCAGTTTCATCTATAAAATGGGGATAATGATAGTACTTTCTTCATAAGGTTGTTGTGAGTATTAAATGATTTAATATAAGTAAAGCAATTGCAATAGTAACTGGCACATATTATGCAATAGATTGTAGCTGCTGTTTTTATTATTAGCTGTTCTTTGTTAGTACAAGTAACTAAAGTAATTATTTGTGGATTGCAACAAAGCCTGTGCCATCAAATGAACACCAAATAATTTAATGCCTTCTGTATGATGTGGTGTTTTCTAGGCCCTGTGGTAAAGAAGCCAGATAAAATATTCTTTCTTGGGGGAGCATATATACTAGCAGGTAGATGGACGTTCTTATATTAGTATTTATTGTATTTACTGTTCAAAAAGTGGAGCATTAACTGCTTAAGTCCCTAAATAGTAGAGGAATCTTGACTAAAGTGGCATTCATGGGCAAGAGGGAAGGATGTTTCAGTGGTGGTGAGGTCTCTAGTTTTAGATTTAGAGGTAAAATTTGGACATTCACTATAAGAGTTCTTAGGAAATTGGTTAAAAATAGTATATTCTAGCCTACAGCCTAGAAGAAATATAAGTCCTGTTATTTCAGATATTCTAAAAGCTGTTCTTAGTTTACGTTCATCAAGAGAGTAAATTTAACATATGTATGTGTTTTTCATTTATATATATTAATTTCTGAAATATTTTTTAAGGAAGTTAGAATAAATGTTCAATTAAATGTTAGAAGTGAAAAAAGGAGTTCCCGTCGTGGCTCAGTGTTTAACGAATCCAACTAGGAACCATGAGGTTGCGGGTTCGATCCCTGGCCTTGCTCAGTGGGTTAATGATCCGGTGTTGCTGTGAGCTGTGGTGTAGGTCGCAGATGCGGCTCGGATCCCACGTTGCTGTGGCTGTGGCGTAGGCCGGTGGCTACAGCTCCGATTAGACCCCTAGCCTGGGAACCTCCATATGCCGCGGGAGTGGCCCAAGAAATAGCAAAAAGACAAAAAAAAAAAAAAAAAGAAAAAAACCTAATGTTTATAATCTTATTTTATATATTCAATAAATTTGCACTTTTACAAATTGTTATCATGAGTCTCATGTATTAAGTACTGGGAATACAAAAATATTGACTGATTAAAGATAGTTTCACAGTAGTGTCATTTCTAATATTGCTTGACTTAACAGAATAACTTTTTAAAGAATAAAAAAAAAATCACCTGAGAGAGATCCCACTGTGGCGCAATGCAGTTGGAGGCATCTTTGCAGCACCAGGATATAGGTTCAATCCCTAGCCTGGCACAGTAGGTTAAAGGATCTGGTGGTGGTGTTGCTGCAGTGTAGATGCAATTGTGGCTCAGATCTGATCCCTAGCACAGGACCTCCATATGCCAAGGAGCAGCCAAAAAACAAACAAAAGAAAATCATTTGAATAATATATTATTGTTTAGAAAATGTTTTAACAGAGTGAAACTCATCTCTTAGAATTGGCTTTTTTGTTTTGTTTTGTTTTCCTGTGACTTTTTCATTTTCCTTCTTTATAGGGAGAATGCAGCTATGAATTGGAAATTAAATCTTATTTACAAGTGGAAGATATTAGCTCAACCTTTAGTATTTCTAAGAATGGTACCTTTACTAGTAACAAGAAATCTTCATTTCCAAAGAGTGTAAATCAAGACAGATCATTCCTGATGACAGAATCTGATGAAGAATGTGCTGAAATTTTTAAACAAACTCATATCAAACCTACTAAAATTGCATCTGTAAAGAAGAAAGCTTCTAAAGAACTGAAAAAAGGTCAACCTAAAAAAGAAAATAAGAATGTTGTCATGGATCCTTTAGATACTAATGGCAATTCTACTATTGAAGATATTTTTCAGGTAGACCTACTAAATGATAAAAAAGCATCAGATACAGATGAAGTTGCTGCCACAGGGGCTATCAATGAATATGTTGGTAATAAGTCATGTGGTTTATTGACAGATTGTCAGTTTATAAATAAATCTACTAGTTCATTTACTGGAAGTTTTTCAGATTCTGGTTATAACAGTTTCAGCGATGAGAAATCTCTTTCATCTAGCTTATTTTTCCCATTTGAGGATGAACTTTATGTAGCTAGAACAGATGACCCAATTTATAATTGTCATTTATTAACAAAAGAGGTACTAACTAATGTAGAGAGATTTTTATCTCATTCTCCTCCTCCCCTCAGTGGACTCTCAAATTTGGAATATGAAATTTCTAAGGGTTCTGCACTTGAGAACTTGCTTTCTCTACCCAGCACAGAGTGTTTACAGAATGATAAATCCATCTGTTTGATGTCACATTCAGCTGTAAATTCTCAACAGAATTTAGAATTAAGTTCACTTAAATGTATTACTCTTCCTGCTGAAAAAAATTGCCTTTCTGGTACAACGAATGGTACCATTATTGATGAGCCAAACTACTGTGACTATGATATAGTACATAAAGATACTAAAAATGAAAATTTAGTATCTAACAATCATATTCAAATAAACACAGGCCTTCCAAAGTGTTTTGTTGAAGAAAAGGATCCTGATATTGCTAACTATGGCCTCCCAGTATTGCATTCTGATCAGGATGAGAGTTTACCATTATTTGAAGATGTTAATACAGAGTTCAATGATGTGAGCCTTTCTCCCTTGAATAGTAAATGCAAATCTTTATGTGTGTCAGACAAAACTGCTGTAAATGAAATGGCATTGGTTTCTCAGTTCTTAATTTCTGATGAACTTTTGTTAGACAATAATTCTGAACCCCAAGATCAAATTATTGGTGATACTGTTAGTTGGAAACATGAAGATTTGAGAGATGTACATGAGGAAAAATTGAAGAATGATGAATATGGTTTTGACTGCTCTAAGTATTTATTTTCTGTTACATTTGACTTAGGATTTTGTAGTCCAGATTCTGATGATGAAATATTAGAACATGCATCAGATACAAATAAGAATAAAGTTTCAGATGATCTACCTGGAAGGCATTTAGATATTAAGGAGATAAGCGATGCAAATTGTGTTTCACATCAAGCAGCAATACCAAGAGACCAAGTTGATAGTTCTGTGAGCATAAGTGTTACTAACCCATCAAGTGAAGATAAGCGGAATCCAACTTTAACGTGTTTTCCAATGAGTGCTGCAAAAAATAAGAAAGGTACATCTCCTGGTTATTCTCAGTTTTCTTTGCCAGTAGGAGAAAAAATTATGAGCACGCCCCTTTGTAAATCAAACACACGAAACTCATTTTCCAAGAAGAGAATAGATATGGCTAGGAATTCAGATTCTAATAAGGGAAACGTAAATCTACAAAGTTTCAAAGAAACATTGAATTCAACTTTTGACAATTCAGGATTTTCTATAGAAAAGGATAAAAGCAAGGAACAAATCAATCTGCGTCAATCCCGCCATTCTGCTGAAGGTAAGATTCCAACTATATAAAAAACACATTGTTTTAGAATGATTACTTTGGATCAGATTCTGTAATTTTTCAAAATGTAATTTCTCAATATGTGGTGTGTTGAATTAGGTAACTCATGTACTTAACTATATATTTCTTAGGTATATTCTTACTAAGACTTGTTTTATCTAAATATTCATGCATGCTGTGGGAAAAGCATTATGCTAGACACTGAAATATAGAAATATAAGATTTGGCCCTAGCCTTTGACTGTAAAACACAAACAATTATGTGGCATATACATTTGAAAAGGTATCAGTAAAATGTGAAAACAGCTACCAAATGAATAACAAGATAGCAGACATTTAGAATGTTCAAAAGATGAAAAAATTTTGAACTGAATTAGATTGGAAATGTTGACTTTTAATGTAGATTTTAATTTTGGCTCCTCAGGAATATTTATGATTTGAATTTGTTGAAATAATCAAGGGAGAATTTAGATGTTATAAAATGATAAAAACAGAGGGAAAGAAGGAAAGTGTAAGACTTTGAGGGGATAGTATAAAGTAGAGGTTTTTGTTTTGTTTTTAGGCTGCATCTGCAGCATATGGAAGTTCCCAGGCTAGGGATTAAATCAGAGCTATAGCCACCAGCCTACACCACAGCCACAGCAATGTGGGATCTGAGCCACGTCTGCAACCTACACCACAGCTCATGGCAATGCCAGATCCCCAGTCCACCTAGCAAGGCCATGGATCAAACCCACATCCTCATAGCTCCTAGTCAGGCTTGTTAACCACTGAGCCATGAAGGAACTTCTTCAAGTAGAGGATTTATATAGCACAGAATGTGAGGAGAAATTTACTGTTTGTGTATAAAAAATTACTCCCCCAAATTTAGGAGCTTAAAATAACATTTATCTCACAGTTTCTGTAGTTTAGGAATTTGAGAGTTGCTTAACTGGGTGGTTCTGGCTTAGCATATCTCATGAGATTATAGTCAAGATTTCACCTGGGGTTACAGTCATCTGAAGACTTAAGTGGGCATGTAGAACCTGCTTTCAGGATGGCTTATTTGGAAGAGGAGAGGAGGGTGATGGTAGGCACACAGGAATCTCTGGTCCATAGCAATTCTAAAATCTAGTAGAACTGAGATTGAAAGTTTCTTTTTTCTTCTTTTTTTTTTGTCTTTTTGCCTTTTCTAGGGCTGCTCCTGGGGCATATGGAGGTTCCCAGGCTAGGGGTTTAATCGGAGCTATAGCTGCTGGCCTATGCCAGAGCCACAGCAACGCAGGATCTGAGCTGAGTCTGCGACCTACACCACAGCTCATGGCAATGCTGGATCATTAACCCACTGAGCAAGGCCAGGGATTGAACCCTCAACCCCATGGTTCCTAGTCGGATTCGTTACCCACTGCACCACGATGGGAACTCCGAAGGTTTCTTGATTAGTACTCAAAGCCTGGGAATAATTAATAGCCTTGACCTCTTCAATGGCTATTAATCTTCCTACAAACAATTCCTTGAGACTTTTCATGCTTTTACTAGCTCTCCTCAAAAATCCGTTCTGCTGACTTTCTAGTTCTAAAGCTATGTCCACAGTTTAGGTTTGGTATTCAGTTCCCTATTTCCAGGTACCAAATCTTTATTATCTATCTCTTGCTGTGTAACAAATTTCCCCTCAAAATTAATAGCTTAAAACAACAAACAGGTATTATTTCACCATCCCTCTGAACTAGGAATTCCAGAATGGCTTAGCTGAGTGTTCTAGATATTTAAGAAGTTGCAGTCAAGATGTTGGCCAAATCTGCACTTATCTGAAGGCTTGAATAAGCCTGGAGGATCACATTGCTCTTGGTTAAGAGGACTCAGTTTCTTACTATGTGGGTCTCTCCATAAAGTTACTTCCTATATTCTAACCATATAGCATCTAGCTTCTTCCAGATCATGTGATTAGAGAGAGCAAAAAGCAAGAAGGAGGTCTTTTATGACCTAGACTCTGAAGTAACATACCTTCACTTTCATTATATTCTTTTGTTAGACGCAAGTGACCAAGTTTGGCCTACTTTCCAGGATAAAGGAATTAAGATCCACCTCTTGAATAGCAGGCATATCGGAGGATTTATGACTCTATCTTAAAACAACCACAGGTTTTTATACAAGGTTTCTGAAAGACACACACAAAAAAAGTGTCTTCAATCAAAATTTTATGAAAGTGCAAAAATAGAGCTTTCTTTAAGTACCTGGAAATTTGAAGGATTTGATTTTACATGAGTGTTTTGTTTTTAGCATTCTTTCCACCCACATAATTTGTTCCCATTACAACATTTGGTTGGCTACCAATTTTTTAAAAAAATGTAGTTGATTTACAATGTTGTATTAATTTCTGCTGTACAGCAAAGTGATTCAGTTATATATGTATTTTTTTAAATGTTCTTTTCCATTATGGTTTATCACAGAATATTGTATATAGTTCTCTGTGCTGTCCATTAGGACCTTTTTGTTTATCCATTCTATATGTAATGGTTTTTATCTGCTAACCCCAAACTCTCACTCCATCCCTCCATCCTTGGCAACCATAAGTCTGTTCTCTATTTTTGTAAGTCCGTTTCTGTTTCATAAAAGTTCATTTATGTCATCTTTTAGATTCCACATATAAGTGATTTCATATGGTATTTATCTTTCTGACTTACTGACTGACTTACTTCACTTAGTATGATAGGCTCTAGGTCTATTCATGTTGCTACAAACGGCATTAATTCATTCTTTTTATAGCTGAGTAGTATGCCATTGAATATATATTCCACATCTTCTTTTAGTTTTTTGCTTTTTAGTGCCACACCCATGGCATATGGAAGTTCCAGGCTAGGGGTCAAATCGGAGCTACAGCTGCCAGCCTATGCCATAGCCACAGCAATGCCCGATCTGAGCCACATCTGTGACCTACACCACAGCTCGTGGCAATGCCAGATCCTTAATCCACTGAGTGGGGCCAGGAATTGAACCCACGTCTTTATGGATACTAATCGGGTTCCTAACCCGCTGAGCCACAATGGGAACTCCACGATATCTTCTTTATTCGTCTGTCATTGGATATTTAGGTTGTTTCCAAGTCTTGGCTATTGCAGATAGTACTGCTGTGAACTTAGGGGTGCATGCATCTTTTTGAATTATAGTTTTGTCTGGATATATGCCCAGGAGTGGGATTGCTGGATCATGTAGCAACTCTATTTTTAGTTTTTTTTGAGGACCCTGTAACTCTTCTCCATAATGGCTGCACCAGCTTACATTCCCACCAAGTGTACAAGGGTTCCCTTTTCTCCACACACTTTCCAGAATTTGTTATTTGTAGATGTTTTAATGCTGGCCGTTCTGACTGGTGTGAGGTGGTACCTCATTAGTTCTGATTTGCATTTCTCTAATAATTAGCGATGTTGAACATCTTTTCATGTGACTGTTGGCTATCTGTATGTCTTCTTTGGAGAAATGTCTTTTTAGTTCTTCTGCCCATTTTTTGATTGCATTGTTTTTTTATTGTTGAGTTGTATGATGTTTCTATATTTTGGAGATTAAGCCCTTGTCAGTCACACTGTTTGCAAAAAAGTCAGTAAGTTGTCTTTTCATTTTGTTTACAATCTCCTTTGCTGTGCAAAAAGCTTGTCAGTTTGGTTAGGTCCAATATGTTTATTTTTGCTTTTACTTCTGTTGCCTTAGGAGACCGACTAAAAAAAAGCATTTGTACAATTTATGTTAGATAAATTTTTGCCTATGATCTCTTCTAGGAGTTTTATGGTGTCATGCTTAAGTCTTTAAGCCATGTTGGGTTTATTTTTGTATATGTCATGAGGGTGTGTTATAATTTCACTAATTTACATGTGGATGGGGTGACTACCAATTTTTATTTTAATAGTTATGCACACACACATGTATATGTACACATACGTACTTATGTACATAAAAAATATATTTGTATTGTTTTGTAGCCTTCAACTGGAAAGAGAATGAGACATAAAGGGCAGTAAGACTATAGTAGATTTTAGGGACAAATTGTAGAACCATTGACTAATAATTATATTTTGTACCCTTCTGGTATTTTTCAGTTAATTTGTAAAATTGAACCTGAGTTAAATATGTGTTTATTATCAAGATTTATCATTTCTTAATTTCTTCACTGACACTGGTTTTATTTTTCTGTCTTTTCCTATGCTGATTTTTGGGCCAAACTCCTAAAAAACTATCTTGTTTGAGAGTGAATAAATGTTGAGATTGCCAGAAACAATTCTTATTTTACCCATCAATAAAATAGATTGTTGTGTTTGGATAAACTTAAATATGTTGACAAATTATTTTTTAATAAATTTTAGATGAACAATTGACAAGCAGTGAAAGTGAAGATGATGAGATTTTCCAAAGAAAAAGTAAAAAAAATAAAAGAAATGTTTTAGAATCCCCTGAGGTGAGTTATTCATTAATAACAATAACTTGATCATATAAAGGTTTTTGTTCCTCTTGAATCTTTCTTTTTTAAATGTTTTACTTTATTTATCTACTTTATCTAGAATCAGAAAAATAGTGAAGTTGATTCTCCACTTCATGCTGTCAAAAAGCGAAGGGTTCCTCCAAACAGAGTAAGTAAATAACAAATAATGTTATAGTAATTCAAATTATTTTGGAGTAAATATTACAAGAAAAATATGTGTATAGATGAACATAGGTATGTTTGGTCTTACAGATATATGTTTAAATTAACAGAAAAATAGATAGTAAATCCTGTGCGACTGGAATTTCTGTTTTAATTTTAAACTCTCTCAAAAGCTATCCCTATTTTTGTCATTATACTTCAGCAATTCAGCAAATGTTGAATAAATACCTACTCTGTACCTACTGTGTAAGGTGCTGGGGATACTATAAAGATTATTTCCTGGGTTTTTTTTTGTTTTTTGTTTTTTTGGTATTTAGGGTGACACCTGCAGCATATGGAAGTTCCCAAGGCTAGGTAGGAGTTGAATCGGAGCTGCAGCTGCTGGCCTACACCACAGCCATAGCAACACCAGATCTGAGCCAGGTCTCTGACCTATGCCAAAGCTCATGGCAGTACCCGAGGCTCAATTCACTAAGCAAGGCCACTATCCTCACGGATACTAGTTGGGTTCGTAACTCTCTAAGCCACAGCAGGATCTCCTGTGGTACTGTTTTAAGTCTACAATCCAGTTGGAAAGGTAGGTAAGTAAAGAGTTAATATCAATATAATTTTTTAAAGTTAAGTGATAAGAAAAATAAGCCCTTAACTTTGAAGATAATATCTTACTTAAATTTTAAAGTGTATGTGGCAGTTAGGGAAGAGAAAAGGGAGAAGGAATGGTATTCCCAACAGCTTAAAGAATCACACCTGTTTCCTGTGGGGAATCAGCATCTCTTACTGTTGGATTATAGAAACAAAAAGTATCAGGAAGTAAAATTGGAGAAAAATTGAAGTGAGTTTTTAGAAGGCCTTATTCTTTCATTTGCTTACTGAATGGGTTTGAAAGCAGGGAAAAAAAGGAGTCCAGGATGACTCTCTGGTTTTGGCATGGGCTAGTTGGCAAATGTACCACATCTTTAGAGAAAACAAGAAAAAACAGTAAGTTCAGTGTTGAATATATACAAGTGTGAAGTTCATGATAGTAAAGTGACAGTATCTAGCAGGTACTGTTGACTATATGAATGTGAATTTTGGATGGGGGGGCAGGCCTTAAGGGCAATAACATTCATTTATCATCAGTTTATAGCTGATAGCTAAATTCTGAGATTTGGAAATCTTGTGTGTTTTAATTCTCTAATATAAAATACTATAATTTGTACAAAATTAAAAATGCAATCAGTCCATATTAACTTTGTATATTTATATAAAACTTTATTAGAAAAATAGCTTTGGAGTTCCTGTTTTGGCTCAGTGGGTTAAGAATCTGACTAGTATCCATGAGAATTTGGGTTCAATCCCAGGCTTGCTCAGTGGTTAAAGGATCCAGTGCAGCTGTGGCTGTGGCATAGGTCATAGCTGCAGCTCCGATTTGACCCCTAGCCTGGAAATTTCCATATGCTGTGGGAGTGGCAAAAAAAAAAGTTTAGATCAGCTATCTAAAAAGAAAAAAATGAAAATAGAAGCAACAACCCTTGAGAAACACATTAAGATACAACACTCCAATTATATTTTCTTATGCAAGAATTTTATTGAATTATAGTTAGATTTTTCATCTAGTGATGAGAGTGAGAATTTTCACAAACGAGATGCACAATCAGAAGACTTCATGGATGATAATGGGAATGCCAGAAGAGGTATCAAAGTCCGAAAGAGACAGAGTCACTTAAAGGTAAACTTTTTTTGGTTTCTTTCATATAGATATACTATATATTTTTTATTAGTAAGGAACATTAGATTTTACATAGAAGTAGATTTTTCTCTCTATGATTTTCTTATGGGAAAAAGCTCCAAAATATCGTGCCTATGATTTTCTTTTTTTTTTTTCATTTTTTAAAATAATTTATTGAAGTATAGTTGATTTACAAGGTTGTGATAATTTCTGCTATACAACAAAGAGATTCAGTTATACATGTACACACATCCATTCTCTTTCACATTCTTTTCCCACATAGATTATCACATGCTTTTTTTTTTTTTTTTACGGAATAAAATACATATATTTAAACACAATTACATTCAGACAGATTATTATATCATGGATCTTAAGAAACAGATTAAGTGCCTCCCTCTGGAGAAGTGGAATGGACAATATGCTGAGACAAATAGGAAATTTATTCTATGCTTTATCCCATTTTGTATGGCTTTCATCTTTACTATTTAGTATTAGCTATTATATTTCAATTTTTCTTTAAAAATTAGCATTATATTAAAGTTGTGTATATTATGCAACTAAAATTTATAAGGAAGAGAGCCTTATATACCATTAAATATTTTATATAGCATAATAAAAAGAATAACTTAACTGGTAAGAATAACAAAAATAATACACCTCTGAAAATAAGTAAAATATAAAATGCAGAAATTGGTTAAAAAACAGTGTATTGGTTAAAAAACAGTAAATATGTCCTCACAATTTGTTACATCTTATTGATTCTTCAGTATAGGCATTACACCATTCTAGGTGATATGGTAAACAAGACATTATAGACCTTACATTGTACCATGGAGAGAAATGGTTATTAATAATGCAATTGTAGAATTGTATTATTTAATTGTACAGTTGCATTATTTAATCATAGTTATCATAAATTCTTTGATGGAGAGGACATCAGAATCAGATGTGAGAAGACTTCAGCATTCCAAGAATGATGTCAAATAACCCCCTTCATTGTGGATTATGCACTTATTTACCATGAGATATATTTCTTCTCCAGAGATTCCTTGTTTGTGTATCAATTGTAGATTTTTGGTTTGCAGTTATTCTGAAGTTTTGATATAAGAGTCTATATGTATATGAAATTGTTTTAAGTTGTTGTTATCTCAATTGCAAGTTCATCTCCAGTGTCCTGCATTTGTACCCACCTCTTCTCATGATTTCTGATTTTGGTGGTATAATTGTGCATGGATGATTTAATATCTTTACTATATATAAACCTTTACTGGTGAGCCTTGTCATTTATGGAATTTTTGTTTCCTGTTGCTGTCTTGTCTTTTCTGCCTAGAGAAGTTCCTTTAGTATTTGTTGTAGGGCTGGTTTAGTATTGCTGAATTCTCTCAACTTTTGCTTATCTGTGAAGGTTTTGATTTCTCCTTCAGATCTGAATGAGAGCCTTGCTGGGTAGAGTAATCTTGGTTGAAGTTTTTTTCCTTTCATCACGTTAAGTATATCATGCCACTCCCTTCTGGCCTGCAGAGTTTCTGCTGAAAAATCTGCCAATAACCTTGTTGGGGTTCCCTTGTATGTTATTTGTTTCTTTTCCCTAGCTGCTTTCAAGATTTTCTCTTTGTCTTTTTGGTCAGTTTGATTAATATGTGTCTTGGTGTATTCCTCCTTGGGTTTATTTTATATGGTACTCTTTGTGCTTCCTGGATTTGAGTGAGTGGTTCCTTTTCCATGTTAGGGAAGTTTTTGGCTATTATCTCTTGGAGTATTTTTTGTGTCCCCTTCTCTCTCTCTTCTCCTTCTGGCACCCCTGTAATACGGATGTTGTGTGTTTCACGTTGTCCCAGAATTCTCTGAGACTCTCCTCATTTGTTTTCAGTCTTTTTTCTCTTTTCTGTTCTGCATCCATAATTTCCACTAATCTGTCCTCCACCTTGCTTATTCATTCTTCTGCCTCCTGTATTCTGCTGTTAGCTGCTTCTAGTGAATTTTTGATTTCAGTTTTTGTATCTCTTCTTGTTTAAGTTTTATATCTTGTATCTCTTTGGTCAGTGTTTCCTGTAGTTATCCATCTTTGCCTCCAGTTTATTTCCAATGCCTTGCATCATCTTCAGCATCAACAGTCTAAAGTCTTTTTCCTGGAGGCTGAGAATCTCCTCATCGCTTAGCCGATTTTCTTGGGTTTTTCCTTTTTCCCTCATCTGAGTTATAGTTCTCTGTCTTTTCATTTTTGTAGGTTTTTGGTGTGGTGACCTTTTTACAGATACTAGAGTTGTAGCCTCTCTTACTTCTGGTGTCTGCCCCCCTTGTGGCTGAAGTTGGTATGGGGTCTTGCTGTAGGCTTCCTGATGGGAGGGGCTGATGGCTGCCCACTGGTAGGTGGAGCCGATTCTAATCCCTCTGGTGGGTGGGGCTTAGTCTCTGGATGAGATTAGAGGCATCTGTGTGCCTGAGGGGTCTTTAAGTAGCCTGTTTGTTGATGGGGGTGGGGCTGTGATCCCATCTGGATTGTTGTTTGCCTTGGGGCTTCTCAGTGCTGGCTGACTGATGGGTGGGGATAGATGTTCCCAACATGGCCATCTCCAGAGAAAGGCAGCTGCTGAGTAATCCCGAGAGCTTTGCCTGGAATGTCCCTCCCTCACAACAGGCCACATTCACCCCTGTTTTCCTAGGATGTCCTCCAAGAACTGCAGTCAGGTTTGACCCAGATACCTATGGAGACCTCGCTCTGCCCTGGGATCCAGTGCATGTGAAAGTCCGTGTGTGCCTTTCAAGAATGGGGTCTCCCTTTACCCTTGTCCTGTGGAGCTCCTGCACACAAGCCCCACTGGCCTTTAATGCCAGCTGCTTCAGGGGCTCTTTCTCCGAGGGCTGGATCCCCGCATGTGAGGGTTTGATGTGGGGCTCAGAACTCTCACTCTCTCACTCCTGTAGGTGAGTCTCTGTGAACCAGTTAGTTTCCTACCAGGTAGGTATGGGGTTGTTTATATAGCGAAATTGCCCCTCCTACCTCTTGACATGCCCTCCTCTTTTTCTTCTGGAGTAGGGTATCTTTTTTAAGATTTCTGGTCCATTTGGGTGGAGATTGCTCAGCTTTTAGTTGTGAATTTTGTTGTTTTTAGGAGAGAGGTTGAGCTCCAGTCTTTCTATTCTGCCATCTTAATCCTCCCATCTACTTTTTTTTTTTTTTACTGGAATTAAAATCTTAAAGTGTGGTATTTTTATTTTTCTTTGTGTTTTAAAACTCTTGCAGTGTTGTGTTATTTTGAATCACTATATGAAGAAACTTCAGTGTATTGATGATTTTACATTCCGATTGAAGAAAATAGAGAAGAGTTCCCGTCGTGGCTCAGTGGTTAATGAATCCGACCAGGAACCATGAGGTTGCAGGTTCCATTCCTGGCCTCACTCAGTGGGTTAAGGATCCGGCATTGCCGTGAGCTGTGGTGTAGGTCGCAGATGCGGCTCAGATCCCACATTGCTGTCACTGTGGCGTAGGCCGGCAGCTATAGCTCTCATTAGACCCTTAGCCTGGAAACCGCCATGTGCAGCAGGTGCAGCCCTATGGAAAAAAAAGAAAAGAAAAGAAAATATATAGACAGAAATCTGAGTTTTAGAATATTTGTTTGTATGATAATTGTGTTTCTTATTTCTATCCGGTATTCAATTTCTTGGAAAAGAGTTCTTAGCCCCTTTTTTTCTTTTTGATCTTTTTAGGGCTACACCTGCGGCATATGGAGGTTCCCAGGCTAGGGGTCTAATTGGAGCTGTAGCTGATGGCCTACACCACAGCCACAGCAAAGCGGGATCCGAGCCACATCTGCAACCTACCCCACAGCTCATGGCAATGCTGGATCCTTAATCCACTGAGTGAGGCCAGAGATTGAACCTGAAACCTCATGGTTCCTAGTTGGATTTGTTTCCGCTGTGCCACGACGGGAACTCCCATTAGCACCTTTTTTCTGATCCATCCTTTGTGGTGCAGTATTTTTCCTGGCAGAAATTAATTAGCTGGAAGACTCAGGAGACTTTATGCTTATTAAGAAACATATAGAAAGCTGACATTCTGACTTGTACTGTATTTATAACAGAATTATCAGAAGAAATTTAAAATAAGTATGGTACTTTATGATTTTTTTGCAGTTTTCTATTTTTATTATCTTTGGTTTTTAAAGCACAAGCAAGAAATCATTTTCCATAACTGTTTCCAGTTATTTAAGGAAATTATATTATTTTTTTACGGGTACCTTCTTGTTTTCTAATGTGTTTTAGCTTGTAGCAAGGAAGTTTTTAGATGATGAAGCAGAACTTTCCCAAGAAGATGCACAATGTATTTCATCAGATGAAAGTGATGAGTCAGAAAATGAACAAGATTCCTCATTACTTGACTTTTTAAATGATGAGACTCTACTTTCACAGTCTGTAAATGGTAAATGATATAATGATGCTTTTTTTTCTTTTAATTTTCAGTGTTCAATGTGGTGACATTTAAATATTCTAGTCAGTTTCCAAGAACCCTTGACTTTAAGGGGAATTAAATTTGATGTGTGAGATATTTGGTCATTTTCATTCCAATTCTATAATATTTGTTTTATGTGAGAGTTGGTTGTGTATAGCCTTCTGCTAATTTGATTATTTCTCTCCAGAATGACATGGCTGGCTCAGTGTCAGATGTTCATTCAACAAGTGTTTGGTGCCTACTATTTGTCTGGTAGTCTGGAAGGTTCTTGGGAGAGTTGTATCTGTGAACAAAATAGACTAAACCCCCTTATGAAGCTTGCATTTGAGTGGAAAATAATAAATGATATACATAATGAAAATGTTATAGGAAAATAGAAAGAATGAAAAATTTATAGGAAAACAGAAAGAATTGCTTAAGATGAAGATTTAGAGAGGCAAGAGTTAGGGGTGTTAATGGACAAGCTGCAAGTTTTAAATAAGGTAATTAGGGGTAGGCCTCACTGAGGTGACATTTGACCAAAGACTAGGAGACTAGGAATTCAGCAATGTGGTTTGTTAGAACCAGCTGAGACACAAGGCTAAATTTATTAAATTTGCTAAGTAAGGGAGATCTACTTTTAGAAAACAGTCTCCCTAGACAATGCTTGAGCAGATCTTCTATACATCTGTATTAGAGCAGATGATTCAGGCTGGCTATAATAGAAATGGCAAAGATTTGTGTGGCTTTTCTGATTCTGATCTGATCTTTGACAAATCTTGCCATTATTCTGTTCCTACAGTGCCTGATATGACTTAAAACAACAGTTTCCCAGGGTCCCTGGCCTTAGAGAAAAAAAGTTTTAAGTACAGAGTTCTTAGGACTATGTTGCTGATACTGATATGATGTGCAGAATAAGGTTTCTTAGTACTATGCCCTTGTTGTTCATTAACAGAAGTGGCTTTTGCAGGTCTGTAGTGTAATCTGGTGGGAGAATGTTGATGCAAAGATGACAGCCAGTGTAGACCCTGAGCCAGGAGTGTGCCTGGCATATTCATGGGAACAGCATTATGACTGGAGATGAATGAGAGAGAAGGGGGAGTAGTAGGAAGTAAGATGAGAGGTAATGAATGAGCAGTGAGCTCATGGCCTTTTAGAAGTACTGTTCTAGCTTCTGTGTTGAGAATGGTCAATCTGGGAGCAAAGATGTTCTTAAGTATATGCTTTCTTTTTTTTGCTTGGATTTCTTGTGTTTTATCAAATGATTTCTATAACTCAGATGTAGTACTAAGGTGTTTGTATGCATTTATTTTTCATGAAGAAGCAATGTCTTGATCTTCATTTTCAGAGGAGAGAGATAACTAAGGCAGAGAGCTTAAAGAAATTGTCTATGATCACCCAACTAGTTGGTCTATCAAAGGCAAAACTCCTAACTTGGTGTTTTTGAATAATTGCTTTTAGACACATATCAATATATATTAAATGTCTTGTGTGTGAAATAAATCCACAAGTTTTGAATTATGGAATTTGGGATAGGTTGAAGTTAAATACTTTGCTCATTTTCATTTAAATAATTTTGCTATTTGAAATTTATATTATCTCTACACAGATTCTGAAATGAGAGCTATTTACATGAAATCTTTGCGAAGTCCAATGGTGAGCAGTCGGTATAAAATGGTCCATAAGAAACATAACAACATAAACATTTTCTCACAGGTATGAACTATAGAAATACAGTGGAGAATTTCCTGGTGGTGATGTTGAAATATATTCCTGTTAATGAAGCCTTCTTTTGTTTCTAAAACTGGACCTTCAGAACTATTTGCAGTAATTTCTGCCCTGAGTAAGGAAGGTGAACTCAATAAATTGTCAAAATCTCTCTTAGTCCTAATTTGATCAAATTTTCCTTTATCTTGAGCTAATTAGAAAAAACTCTTAGATTGTTTTCCAATTAGAATCTTTCAAAGGAAGTGAATAGAACTTTATTATCTATTAGTTAAAATTTTAATTCTTCTATGCTGTCATAGTTTTCTTAAAGTTAATTTTTCATAAAAATAGTATATCTTAAAAATTATAGCTTATTTTTTATTTATAGATAACAATTTCATATTAGTCTTGTTTTTTAAATTGCCATATTTGGCTTGGAAATAATGGTCATTTGTATCTCTGTATTTTCATTGTGTTTATTATATAGTACTTATCAAATTGGTTTTTTTGTTTGTTTTTCTTAGGGTTGCACTGTGGCATATGGAGGTTCCCAGGCTAGCGATCTAATTGGAGCCACAGCTGCCAGCCTACACCATAGCCACAGCAACACCAGATCTGAGCTGCATCTGTGAACTATACCACAGCTCATGGGAACTCCGGATCCTTAACCCACTGACCGAGGCCAGGGATTGAACCCACAACCTCATGGTTCCTAGTCGGATTCCTTTCTGCTGTGCCACCATGGCAACTCCCTCAAAGTGTTTATAAATTATGTTTATTTTTCTGGCTATTGCAGTAGACTAAATTTCTAGAGGGCGGATAATTCTTTTTTTTATTCCCAAACTCCCCATTTCCTTCCATAAAGAATATACTCAGAGGCATTCCCTAGTGGTACAGTGGGTTAAGGAACTGGCATCGTCACTCTTGTGGCTTGGGTTGCTGCTGTGGTGTGGTTTAAATCCCTGGCCTGGAACTTCTGCATGCTGTGGCCATGGCCAAAATATAAATACACACACACACACACACACACACACAACACACTCAGAAAGAAGATATGGTCTATATAGAGAGTGGAATACTACTCAGCCGTAGAAAAGAATGAAATCTTGCCATTTGTGACAACATGGAAAGACCTAGAGGGTATTTTGCTAAGTGATATAAGTCACACAAAGACAAATACTGTATAATTTCACTTATGTGGAATTTGAAAAGCAAAATAAATGAACAGACATAAAAAATAAATAGTCAAATAGTCATAGACACAGAAAGCAAACAGGTAATTGCCACAGAGCAACTGCAAAATAAATGAGTCACAGGTGTAAAATGTACAGTGTGGGGAATATAGTCACAAATGTGATATCTTTTTATGGTGACAGATTGTAACTAGATTTATTATAGTCATCATTTTGAAATGTATGTTATGTAGCAGGAATTGACGTAGTATTATAGGTTACTTATACTTTAGAAACAAACTCAGAAAAAGAGATAAGATTTATGGTTACCACAGGCTGGAAAGGGGGTTCTGGGAGGGAGTTGAATGAAGGCCATCAAAAGGTACAAACTTCCAGTAATAAGATAAATAAGTACTAGGGATATAATGTAAAACATGATAAGTATAATTAACACTAATGTATGTTATATATGAAAGTTGTCAAGAGTAAATCATAAGAGTTCTCATCACAAGGAAAAAGTATTTTTTCTATTTCTTTAATTTTGTATCTATGTGAGATGATAGGTGTTCATTAAACTTATTTCATGATGTAATTAGTCAAATCTTTATGCTGTACTCCTTGAACTTACAGTGTTGTATGTCAATTATATTTCAATACAACTGAAAAGAAAAAAAAGAATATTCTCTATATTTTAGTTGAGCAAGTGACTGAATTAATAAAGTGAAATATTCAAAAGATATCATGAACTTAGAAGTTGTTAAATACATGCTGATTTTATGAAATTTGTTGTTTTCATTTGTATTTTTATTATAGATTCCTGAGCAAGATGAAACATATTTAGAAGACAGTTTTTGTGTTGATGAAGAGGAGTCTTGCAAAAGCCAGTCAAGTGAAGAAGTCTGTGTTGATTTTAACCTAATAAGTGAAGATTCCTTTGCAAGCGGGAGTAAAAAATATAAAACCCGTCGAGCAGTAAAACTAAAAGAAATGAAGAAGAGACAAAATAGTGTGCCTTCAAAAAAGAAATTATTCAGAATTATTTTACCGGCTGATTCAAGTGAGGAGGAAAACCATGTCAGTGATAAACGAGAATCCAATATTGTGGTTGACCCAAGAACTGTTACCAAGTGTGAACAACAAAATCACTGTTTGCATTCAGTGCCTTCGGGGTCTTCATTGCAGTCCAGGGACCACTCTAATCCAATTGCTAATCAATCGCCAAACCAGAGACAACAGACAGCACTTAATGTAAAGGTCACAGTTTCTGATGCTTCAGACTCCAAACCTCAGAGCCATAATGACATTGAATCTACTTTATCATCATTGACTACTGTTGATTCACAGAAAGACTGTAGAAAACATCCAATTCAGTCGAAGGTATGAATCAAATTAGAGAAAAAAAAAGCCTTCATATGTTTACCAAAAGATTTTTGTTTTTGCTTTTTAGGGCTGCACCCGTGGCATATGGAGGTTCCTAGGCTAGGGGTCTAATCAGAGCTACAGCTGCCAGCCTACACCACGGCCACAGCAATGCAGGATCCGAGCCTCTTCTGAGACCTACACCATAGCTCACAGCAACGCCGGATCCTTAACCCACTCAGCGAGGCCAGGATTGAACCTGCAGACTCGTGGTTCCTAGTTGGATTCTTTTCCACTGGGAACTCCTGTTGTTGTTTTGCTTTCTTTTCTTTTGTGTTAAATAACTAGGTCAAAGAAAAATTAGAAAGTGATAGAAATCTTCAGATAAGAAACCAGCACACTACATCATGTGGCTAATTCAAATTTTTAAAATGTGTTTATAGTTTTCTTAATAACACTCTGCAAGGAAACTTGATAATTTTATAAAAAGGATATAGCAAGGCAAAATTAACAGAAATTGTATGCTGAGAACTAGTTTCCCCCCACGAAGTCTTTAGATATGTTAACTCTCATCTTTATACCAAGGAGAGGAGTTTTAGGGGTACCACCTAATTTCCTTTATTTCCAGAATGGTTCTGTAGTCTAGTTTCCAGCATCTGTCTTACTACTGCTGAAGTAATCCCTAAAAGCATTTTCAGTTTTTAATAGTTCACAGTTGTAGTAGTTTTGTCAAAATAGTGTTACAGTCATAATAATAGGAATCCCTAGACCTAGATTTCTGTTTCTCTTTTATTCCAGGTGTTTCAGTCCATTCCACCTTAGTAACATGCTCCAGTACCCACACAATGGCCCTCAAATTAGCATTTCCAGTTGTAAATTATTCCCAGGCCTTTTTTTTTTTTTTTGCACAAAGGTATTTCTAGAAGGGATAATTTGATAAAGTTGACTGGATTGTTTTATAAATAGATTAGAGAACAACAAACTACTTAGTTTCTCTGAGCCTCAGTATTCTCAACTATAGTATAAAGATAGTTAATCCGAGTCAAGGCAGGTAATACTTGCATAATACTTTGACAACCAGTAAGCCCTCTCAACATTTCTAGTATGGCATGCTCTAACTAAAAAAGAGCTATAGGCTAGTAGTATTTTGAGAACTGTCAAAAAGGATAGATTTTATTTCAGCTTTTCTTCTATTATCTGATACTATAATTACATATAGCATGATTCTTCATATTAGGAGGAGAAAGAATTTGAGGTAAAATTGAGAAGTCATAAAATAGATTAAATATCCTGTCAAAAACTGTTAGATACTAAAAATGTTAGTATTTATTTTGTCATGTGTATTATAGACAGTATTCTTTTTTTCTCATTTGACTTTGTTTTGTTTATAGTCGGTTTTGCCATACCTTTTTTTTTTTTAATCTTTTCAGGGCTGCACCCACTGCATGTGGAGGTTCCCAGACTACCACCACAGCTCACGGCAAGGCTGGATCCTTAACCCACTGATCGAAGCCAGGGATGGAACCTACATCCTCATAGATACTAGTCAGATTTGTTTCCACTGAGCCACATGGAAACTCCTTACCTTTTTTATACAGTTTTAATTTTTTATACTTTCTGACTTCAGTGTCATGTTTAAAAAGCTGCTATACTCTAGGATAACTAAATATTTTCCAATGTTTTCTTTTGATTCTTTAGTGTTCATTTCTTCCTTCATTGCAGTTATTCTTTTTTTTTTTTAAAAAAAAATGGGATATTAAATATATTCCAAAGGTTATTCTGAGCGATTAGAATTTCCTCTTTAGCTGAGAATGTAGAAAGCTGGGTAGAGCATTGTTCCTTAATTGTAAGAACAAAAAAGGCCAGATAATCTACAAAATAATTGTTAATTTGAAACCATTATGGATCTGAGGTTACAGGGCAACCAGTTAGCTTGATATCTAAGAAAGACAAGTGCATCCAAGGGGAGTCTTGCTGATTTGGGACAGTCACTGGTCACTGTACAATCTAATATGAAGAATTCAGGTTTTAAACCAATGAGCTGCAAAAGGCAAATGGACTAGCATGAGCTTTTAGAACCCCAGGGAGTTGTAGCCTTGGGGAAGTGATGAGCAGCTACAGTGGAAAAGGCACCAGGCCCCATCTAGTTCTCTCCCTTATTTCCCCCAGGGAACAAAAAAGCTTTAAGCTACTGGGGGAAGAGGAGCAAACCCCTATAGCCCTCAGGGCCTGGAGGAAGACCCTTTGCAGATAGAGTAAAGAAATAAAAGAGAAAGGGGCAGGAAAACATTTTGGGCCTAGAACATTAGAGATCTCTAATCACTGGAGGTGGTTGAGGGCGGGTAGGATCATCTCTGAGGCCCAGGGTCTCAAGTCCTGCCTAAGACAGGCTGAACCAGGACAATAGAAATCAACCTCCGCCCCTGCTCCCAACCTCATCCTCCTAGTGCTCCCTCCAACCAGGCTAGCAAACACTAAGTAACAGAGAAAAGCAATACCGCTGAGAGAGGACAAGAGTATGGGGAGAGAAACTCTGAGGCACAGGTTCACAGATAAAACTTAAAACTAAGGGAACATTTAGAAAAATCACCTGGCAAAACACCACCCAGACCTTAGCTGAGCTTAAAAGGTCTTTGTGGTGTTTTGTCATGGGTCCATAGCTATTTTGTACTTTGGTAGAGCTTGTGTTACCTCAATTACTACTCTCCTACACAAGATACTTGGTTTTCAATCAAAGTTGTAGAGAAGGAAGAAAAAAATACATCCTCAAGAACCAGACTCAGATATGACCCAGATGTTGGGACTATCAGACAGGGAACATAGAATAACCATGGTTAATATGTTAAAGGCTTTACTGGAAAAATCAAGCATGCATGAACAGATAGGGAATATCATCGAAGAAATGGAAAATATGAAGAACAACAAAGTAGAAATGCTGCAAATGGAAAAATGAGAAAATAAGAAAGATGAATGTCTGCCATAGGCCCATCAGTAAACAACACAGCCATGGAAAGAACCAACAGACTTAAAGCTAGGTCAATAGAAATTACCCATTTTGAAATACAAAGAGTGAAAAAACAGAATGGAGCATCTAAGAGCTGTGGGACTGTATCCAGAAGTCTAAGATACATGTAATTGGAATTGAGAAGAGAGAGCAAGCAGAAGATAAAGCTCAACAGGCACTGGCTGAGGATTTTCTAAAATTAATGAACATTGGCATATAAGTATCTGAGTCTCTGTTTTCAGTTTTTATGGGTATATTACCTAGGAGTGAAAATTCCTTGGCTGAATGGTAATTCTTCAACTTTCTGAGGAGTCACCAAACTTTTCCACAAGGCTCCACCATTTTTCATTCCCACTAGCAATGTCCATATCCGTTCCTTTTTTCTTTTCTTTTTTTTTTTTGCATTTTAATCATATTTTTCCTTTTTTAAAAATTATAGCCATCCTGCTAGGTGTTAAGTGGTGGCTTGGTCCTTCATCTACAGTCACTTTGGTCATGTTAAAGGAAGAAAAAAAAGAGTTTCAGTACAAAAATAATCTTAGGTGTTGGAAGTCTATGGCGCTAACATATATTTAATCATGATTGATGTTTTCTACTTTTTAGGATGCTGGTGCTCTGGAGGATTCTGGCACTTCAGCAGCATTCTGTTCTAACTCTCGATCACATTTGGCTGACACACATGCTTCTCCTAGACTTCCACAGGAAGGCCAAAGAACTTGTATTCTTGTAGATAGTCGTGAAATCACTTCTGGTTCAGAAGTAATTTCTTCCTTAAGAGCAATTCATGGCTTTCAAGTAGAGGTTTGTCCTCTTAATGGTTGTGATTACATTGTGAGTAACCGCATGGTGGTGGAAAGAAAGTCTCAATCTGAGATGTTAACTTGTATCAACAAGAACAAGCTCATTGATCAGATCCAATACCTACAGAGCATGTTTGAAAGAATATGTGTGATTGTGGAAAAGGACAGAGAAAAAACAGGTTTGTTTTTAATGTTTTTGTTTATAAGGCAGTAAAGGAACTTAACTAACATTTAGTTCATTCTTCTACTGTCAGGAGGTAGGACGCTCTTAAAATGTAAATACCTGACTCATGAATGTCATCTCATATTTACATTAATGCCATACATTTTTCACTAGTCATCATGTTTAAATATAGCTTATAAGAATTTAAGGGTGAGAAATTGAAGGCAAGTGAACCAGTCAGAAGTCTTTTTTTGGGGGGAGACCCAAAAAGAGTGAGAGCCCTAAACAGAGCAGCAGTGAAGGGAAGGAGGAATCAGAAAGTTTAGGGGGTAGAATTAGCAGAAGTTGGTAGACGGGGTCAAGAATTACTCTTGAGATGACCAGTTTCTTGATTGCTGGGTTAGGTTAGTGTGCTGTTCATTGAAATTACGAATGTAAGAGAAGAAGCAGATTTGAGGGACAAGAGGTGTTCAATTTTGAGTAAGTTCAGTTCTCAGTGGGTCGCTGAAATAGGTGCCTAGGATATATTAGGACATGCAGGCTTGGAGCCTTAGTTAGGGAATTTTTAATAGGTAATATTTAATTGTATGGGGAGCTAGCCCTTGAGACAAGTGAAAAATCATGGGATATGCAGTCAGAATATGCACTGAGTTTTGGTGTCCCTCTCTATAGCCATGTGACATTGCATTGATAAATCCCTCCCTCTGAGGAGATAATAATATACCTGTCCAACTCATGACATGGTGTTAGGAGGACTAAATGAAACCATGCAGGTGAAAGCCATTATGGAAGAAGTCAAGGATTGTAAGTCATTATGTAAAAGGAAATAATGTAGTTTCCATTAAAACACTGGTTTGGGAATTGAATGATGTATCTTTCATCACCATGGTCACTACTGAACCATTTGACCTTGGATAAGTCACTCTGTCTTTCAGTAACAAAAGTTTTTTGTTCTTTTTCTAATTTGATAAGTGAGGGCTTTAGATTAATTGATTTTGGGGTCTTTCTGGTACCAAATTCTATACTTTACTAACCTATCCATTATAAAGGAAGTAGATTTGGAATAAAAAGGAAAGTAATGTGGCAAAAGTTATGGAAAATATATATATTTTTTGGCTTAAGGAAGACTGCCACAAAAGGATGTGTAAGTAGAACATGGAAAGAAAATGAACGGGAAAGGAAGAGAAGTAAAAGAAGTAAAGAGTTAAAGATAGTGTAATGGGTGTGCAATGTATTGAGTACTTTTGGAATAAATACAAAAGGTAATTTTATATCAGCAGTGTACTTAATCCTTCAGCAATGCTAATATTATGAATTTTGAAGATGAGTAATATGGTGTCAGCCTTCGGGAATGATTTATCTAGGAATATAAACTATCATTATATATAAAATATAATTTTAATACACTCATAAAGACAGTTCTCCCAATTTTCTCAGGTATTTGAGAATCACTTTAAATCTTTAGCAGTAGTAGCATAATGTGGTACTCTTTTGCTTAATGATGTATATCTTGGGATTTCAATAATGTATAGTATTAACAGTTTTATTTAATGTAAGTTACTAAGGTTTGCATTTTCCTAAATGTGAAACATTTAGGAGACACATCCAGGATGTTAAGGAGAACAAAGAGTTATGACAGCCTGCTGACTACCTTAATTGGTGCTGGAATCCGAATTCTTTTCAGTTCCTGCCAAGAAGAAACTGCTGATTTGTTAAAGGAATTGTCTTTGGTGGAACAAAGAAAGAATGTTGGTATCCATGTTCCAACAGTTGTGAACAGTAATAAATGTGAGGCACTTCAATTTTATCTGAGTATTCCCAACATAAGCTATATAACCGCATTGAATATGTGTCACCAGTTTTCATCTGTGAAAAAGATGACAAACAGGTATGTCTGTTTTAATACTTTTAAGTGGTTACTTTAAAATTATTCTTAGAAGCATTTCATAGGAATTTTAATATCTTTTAAAAATAAAGAGATATAGTGCCCATTAGATTATGTCATTCAGTAAAGACTTGCTGACATCCATCAGTCACTGCATTAAGCTGAGGACATTAATGGAGAAAAAAAGATAGGCAGGCACTGTTTTTGAGGAACTTAGAGCCCTCTGAGGAGGTGGACATCACTTATGTTTTTATCTTGCATTCTAACATTTATGGGCTGTTTAGTTCTATAACTAGAAAAATGTTCAAGTTGAAAATTTTATTAGGTTTTGATGATTACATTGTTTGAAAAACAAAGAAAGATTTTAGAAAGTAGGATAAACTGAAGGCCCCAAATAAGATGTTGAAATTATTATTATATGTGATTTTTTTTTCTTTTTTTTTTGGTGGGGGGAAGGCTGCACCCATAGCTCTTGGAAGTTCCTAGGCCAGGGATCGAATCTGAGCCGCACCTGCGATCTACACCGCAGCTATGGCAACACTGGATCCTGAACATACTGTGCCACAGTGAGAACTGCAGTTATTACACATGATTTTAAATATAGGGAATGTGCTTTTATTTAAACCAATGCTAAAGGCATATTAACTGGATTTAGAAAACTTGGGGAAAAAAAGATTTTCTTAAAGGCTTTTTTATATTTGGTATTCTTTAATCAAGAATATTAAATTTCCTACGTCAGAAGTTTTAGTGTATGTTTGTTTATTTTTCAGCTCACCTCAAGAAATCTCTATGTATGCACAAGTAACTCATCAAAAGGCCGAGGAGATCTATAGATATATTCACTATATATGTGACATACAAATGTTACCAAATGATTTTAACCAAGGTAATTTCATATCTGATGCATGATCAGACTGCTTCAGGGTGGGTTATCAGAGAACTCTCACAATACTAAATGCACTTCAATAATCATTGCTGTGGTTTGTGATTATCACTTTAAAATATATAAATAAGAATATTTTCATACCTATTTTATATTGTGTACATTTTTATTTATATAGATTATATAAATATTCAAAAAACCCTGATGTTTAATAGTCATTTTGGTTAATTAGATTACAGATATATATATTTTTAATTACCTTAAACCTTACCAGTTTATCTAATGACCCAACGGAAATAAACAGGACTAACCACGTACCTGGAAGGTGGGATACAACAGAGTTTTGACAGGACACAGGGGATATGGGAAGTAGGGGTACATTGTAGTTTGTGTCAAGTGTATGCTACTTCAGATTTACCTTTTTGTTTCCTATTATAGAATTTAACTACCTTCTAATTTCTAAAAATCTATCCATTAACATCAAGCAACATGGTATTACACCAAGTATTAACAACTTTAAAGTTCTACCACAGAATTCTTTAGAGCCACTCTAAAATAATCCTTTCATTTGCCTCTATTAATCAAAAATCTTTGTGGCAGAAATGATCATGGTAGTTTACAGGAGAATGATCTCAGTTTACTTGCACTAGACTTTTTAAATAGAGTGTTTGTATAGATCGTATAGTTCTTCAACTGCTGATTATTACTGACGAAATTCTTAAGAAACAAGAAAATGTATTTTTTCTAAAAATCCTGGTATTTTTCAAGGAAACAAATGGAACCATTAACAAACAAAATGCATTTTTTCTACGATCAAGTAATTAGAAAAACCAAGACACGAATATTATGAAAGCAAACTAAGTTTATTTGAACAACCTAAATGGAGAAAAAGGATGGGCAAATAGGTACTGTAGCCAGAGGGGAGAAAATTCTATGTCAAATTTTAAAACATAATGGCAGAATAAGCTAAAAGAGGTTTATTGCTAAAGCTGTCTGAAAGCAAAACAATGTTTACTATGACATGATGTATTGAGTCCTTACAATAGTAGATCTATAACTTGAGTTTGATCTTTTAAATACTGAGACCAAATTTAGACTATATCTGGTTAAGAATACAAGATTTGCTCTATTACTCTACCTAATAAGAATACTGAAAAAGCAATAAATTAAATTCATGATGTACCAATCACAAATTCTAAGAAAAACAATCAGGAAAAAACTTGTCAAATGGTTTAAACAATATGTAATTTAAACATTAGATCAACTGTAACTTGTATACCAAGTGGTAACAAATGCTAACCAGTACAATCTATTTGGTATTGCTTCATTCCCCCCACTCCCCACCCACCACCCCACCCTGGCCCACACCCCCACCTCTCCCAAGGATAGCAACATTTTCTTGAATGCCTAAAAAAAAATATGTATAGAACATGATTTGCTTGAAACTGTAAGTCATGAAACCTTTGAAAAATAGTCTGAAATTTCACATGAAGCTACATTATAAAGAAAATATATATATTTCAAATGAAGACACAGATACATTGTCTGCTTCTTGATAAACATTTTGGAAATATTCTCCCATTTTTACTACGCAGAATCACAGTTTGAAAAATAATAATCTTTCTCTTCTTCATCTAAAGATTCCATAGCATTAGTGAAAAGTTTTCCAATATCAGCGTTTTCTGGTAATTCTGTAAAGAGAAGTTTAATTTTAAAAAAAGATTAATATATTTCAAAAAGCAATTTCAATGAAATTAAAAATAACTATAGGAAACCAATTGGTAGGTCTGCCCACTTTTCTGCAATTAATTTTAATATTATGTTAATAAAGAGACTGTATAATAGAACAGAGCTATAAAAGATATTAATATATTACCTTTGTTAAATGGTGTTTTTCTTCTTGATGGTGGAGTTGCAAAATCAGTTTCACCCTACAAGAGAGTTTGTATTAATAACTAAGTGATGCCCCCTGTGAAGCCCACTTCAAACCTAGGTAATATTCAGCATGCTTTATCCCAAGAAAACATTACAAACTAATGCTACAGGGGTTAAAAGACAGCCTCTGACAGTTGCCAAAATCTACTGAATACTTATTGCATTACATTTTTAAGATTTAAGTTCTCTATAGTTTAAATTCTTGGCTCAAATATTAATGTATATGGCAAGTTTTAAGTATATAAATGCATGAGTATGTACATCAGTGCTTTTTAAACTATTGGCCATGGCTGGCCATCTTCAAAAAATGAAAAGGAATAGAAAACAAAAACATAACAGTATATACCTACTATACTAAGGATAAGTATTGTTAAAAGGAACTTTTGAGATACAAACTCATGTTCAGGTATTTATGGAAATGTATTTTTTCCTGTGAAATGGGTCAAAACACTATTACATCATTTAGCCCTCAAAATCATTTAGTGAGACCAAGTAGTATCATCATGATCCCCACTTAATACCGCTTATGAATAAATGAGGTTAGTTCAAGTACCTTCCCTTGTCATTAAGCTAGTATGAAGACCCTGAAATCAGAACTTTTAATACAAAGTCCTTTGCTCTTTCTATCCTCACACTAGCTACAAATGAAACCAAAATTTCATTCTTATAAGGAATACGGGACTGGAAAAAGGGAATCTGAGAAACGCTGAGAAAGACTCTGTCTACATCTTTAAGTATGGAACAGAGGTTTCTTTGGAGAATTTAGTCTCCAGGCTTAAAACAAGGTTCCCAGAGATACCTACTATTTCCTGTGGACAAATAAAGCCTAAGAGATTAGATGTGATTAGGTAATTCCAATGTTGAGAGACTCTGAAAGGAACTTTATCAAGTGTGCCATATAAATATCTCAACATGGAGGATGAGGGAGAGAGACAGAGGTGGCTAATAAACTGGTTAGAAGAAATATACCCTCAGGGAATAAGGCAGTTTTCCATTTTACCCCCATAAATGATCATTCTGTAAGACTAGCTATTTACTTTGAGGAAATCTGAGGTGAATTAGCTTTCCCAGAATACTTTTAGTTTTATCTGGATATAAATTATCTGAAGTAAAATCAGAAATTAAAAATTTAAAAATTACTTCAAGAGGCTATGGGAGTTCCTGCTGTGGCACAGTGGGTTACTTATCTGGCTTGTCTCTGTGGTGTTGCTGGTTTGATCCCTGGCCCTGCAGAATGGGCTGGGGACCCAGCATTGCCACAACTGTGGGTGTGGCCAAAAAAAAAAGAAAAAAAAATCAATAAAGAAGATCAAGGATTCTCCTAATCTTTTCTCAAAGGGATATATAGATCACTTTAAGGCAACTCTGAGTTAAAAATGTTTTCTGTAACTAGATGTTATATGTTGAGACACAAACACATATCAAGAAAAGCTTGTGAAACCATTTGAAGCTGCAGAGTATTCAGTGAAATTTTTTTTTTTTTTTTGGTCTTTTCTAGGGCTGCTTCTGGTGGCATATGGAGGTTTCCAGGCTAGGGATCTAATCAGAGCTGTTGCCACTGGCCTATGCCAGAGCCACAGCAATGCGGAATCTGAGCCTCATCTGCGACCTATACCACAGCTCATAGCAATGCCGGATCCTTAGCCTACTGAGCAAGGCCAGGGATCAAACCCGAAACCTCATGGTTCCTAGTTAGATTTGTTAACCACTGAGCGATGATGGGAACTCCTCGTGAAATTTTTTATTCTATCACAGTCATGACTCAGTCTGGATTATTCCCCAATCACTGAGTAGATATTATACTTCTCTGCCTTGTCTGAAATGTCCTTACCTAACCTTTTTTTCCCCACCCTGCCTGACTCCTCAAATGGAAATTCTCACTTTGTTCAAATGCTTCTGTCTATGAGCTGCCATCTGTAATCCTCTTAGCACTTATGTACTTACCTCACTCATGGCTTCATATTATACCTTACTTGTATTAGGCAGTAAGCAACCTGAAGGCAAGGACTTTATATAACTTATAACTCCAACAATTTGCCATATGTTTTATAGTTGTTCAACAGATATGTATTGAATAAAATGAATGACAAAAATACTTACTGTTTTCTTCTTGATATTGCCCCAGACAATGCCACCTTTACTTTTATGGTTTTTTTGCATATGAAAAACATATTTATCACAATCATCCCTGTTTCAATATAAAACAATTTCATGTCAAAATCAACTACTATACTTTTCTCCACAGGTTGAACAGCAATTGACAAAATCAATTTAAAATGTCTCAATCTATGAAAAGTATATTTTCTTTTCCATTTTTATAAAGGCAGTTGTGTACTGAGATGGACAAAAATGCTTCAATCCTATAATAATATTCTGGGAAATGATTGTGTACTTATTGTCTATTGTCCCATTTGTGCTCTTTCCAATCTCTATCTTGCTGCCTTTTCCAAAACTGAGACTTCTTGTTCCTTGATTCCTTTTTGTTACACCTTTCACTCCTTTCCCTTGTTTATGTCTTCTTTCCCTATCCAGACTGAATCTTAAAGTTGATCATTTTAAGGATATGCCTGGTGATGAAAATGTACAATTAATTTATACCTTCCAACTATGTTGTCTTCAGTTCAGCTTTTTATTTCTACAGTTACATCTTTCATCTCTTAAACCTAGTTTTTTCATTTCTTTTACCTTATCTCTTTCTCCTCTCATTCTTAGCAAATAAGCCTGACTCATAATTTATAGATGAAAACTGAAGCCACACAGAATGTTGTTCGCAATTTCCCCAACAATTAATTCCTAGTCCTATTTATGACAGTAAATATCAGTTGACAACCAAATCTAATTGTCTCTCTTGGCTTCAAGTCCTATATGACTGATAATTCTTTCCTTTATGATTATTTGGGAGCAACCTTAAAGGTATGATGTACAGAAATATGTAACGGTGTGATTACATTAAGATATTATGTGAACCATCAACACTGCTGCACAGCAAGTGAATAAACCTAGCCAGTTGTTTAGGATCAGCACTTCAAAGGTCTACTGTCCTATACAGCTATTTCTTGATTGATAAAAACTGTTTCATTAATTAAAATTGTTATGAAAAGGAAGCTAACTACCAGAGTTGTTAAGAGGCCTAGGTAACTCATTTTTTAAACAATGAGTTTAAAAATGGTCCCTTAACCCTGGTGAGACCATTAGTTAAGGATCTGGCACTGTCATTGTTGTGGCACAGGTTCGAGCCTGGCCCCGGAACTTTCGCATGCTGTGGGCATAGCCAAAATAAGAGTTTTAAGAAACACATTCTTTTTTTCTAGGGCTGCACCTGCAGCATATGGAAGTTCCCAGGCTAGGGGTCAAATTGGAGCTGCAGCTATAGGCCTATACCACAGCCACAGCCATGCAAGATCCAAGGCGAATCTGCATCCTATACCACAGGTCACGGCAACAATGATCTTCAACCCACTGAACAGGGGCCAGGGATCCAACCCACATCCTCATGGATATTAGCTGGGTTCATTACTGTTGAGCCACAATGGGAACTCATATATTTCCTAGATTTTTTTTTTTTTTGTCATTTTGCCATTTATTGGGCCGCTCTCGCGGCATATGGAGTTCCCAGGCTAGGGGTCCAATCGGAGCTGTAGCCACCAGCCTATGCCAGAGCCACACCAACTCAGGATCCGAGCCCCGTCTGCAACCTACACCACAGCTCGTGGCAACGCCGGATCTTTAACCCACTGAGCAAGGCCAGGGATCAAACCCACAACCTCATGGTTCCTAGTCAGATTCGTTAACCACTGAGCCACAACGGGAACTCCAGGAAATATATTCTTGATATGAGTGTATCATGTGCTCTTTAAGAAAAAAGGGCCATTTTCCTTCATTGTAAAAGTGATATATATGTGTAAAATAACACCACAAACCAGGCCAGTATAATTCTACAATCTAGAGATCATGGCTGATAATGTTTCTGGTCAAGAAACTTCCTTTCTCTTATGAATACATGATATGTAAACTCAGATCATACTGTATGTAGTTTTATTTCTTAGCTTTTAAAAAGTATTATCCAGTGAACATTATGCTGTATTATTAAACATTCTTGAAGGTATTATTGTTATATGTTATTCTATTATATAGACAAATTCTAATTTCTTAATTTTCCTTATTATTGGACATTTAGGTCATTTCCAAATTTTAGGTACTGTTTTGTAATGAACTCTGTCCATACAAATGTATGTATATACTTGCCCAAATCTCACACTTTCTTAGAAATAAATATCAAGGGCCAAAGAGAGAATTATTTTAAAGCTTTTAGTAATTTGACTAAAGTGTTTACCAAAAACTTTGTCCAAAATTATATGCTCCTCAAATAAAGCCACACACACCAATGGTGAATTACTTTTTGAGAAACGAGTCAAGAATATAAAAGAATACACACACACACACCACACACACACACACACACACACACACAATGGACTACTTCTCAGCCATAAAAAAGAATAATGTCATTTGCAAAAATGAATGGACCTAGAGATTATCATACTAAGTGAAATAAGTCAAAGAGAAAGACAGATACCATAAGATAACTTATACATAGAATCTAAAATATAACACAAATGATCTTATCTATGAAACAAACAGATTCACAGACATAGAGGACTAATTTGTGGCTGCTGTAGGGGAGAGGGGTGGGGACGGATGGATTGGGAGTTTGAGATTAGCAGATGCAAACACACTATTATATAGAGAATGGATAAACAAGGTCCTGCATAGCACAGGAAACTTACATATCCTATGATAAACCATTATGGAAGAAAAAGAATGTATAGTATGTATAACTGAATCAATCTGCTGTACAGCAAAATTAACACTGTTAATCAAGTATACTTCAATAAAGTAAAACTTAGAATATATACTAAATATACTTTCACCTGTAATAAATACCAAATTAAAAATTAAAAAAAGTAATAAAATTCATTAAGTAATTAAAAAAAATAAAGTCACAAAAAAAAATAATTCATGGGGAGTTCCCATCATGGCTCAGTGGAAACAAATCTGACTAGTATCCACGAGGATGTGGGTTCAATCCCTGGCCTCGCTCAGTGGATTAACAATCCAGTGTTGCCATGAGCTGCGGCGAAGGCTGCAGACTTGGCTTGGATCCCACATTGCTGTGGGATAGGCTGGCAGCTGCAGCTCTAATTTAACGCCTAGCCTGGGAACTTTCACCCTGCGTGTGGGTGCGGCCCTAAAAAAAAAAGTAATAATAATAATTCATGGATTGCTAGGGGAAAATTATGTTTTTGCTGAATAATGCAAATTAAATTTTACTAAGCTTCATGAGATTACAGAAGGATTTTCTTTTTTTCCTTCTAGTCATGATCATCTGGCTTCTGCCTCTCACACCCCCATAGAAATTGCTCTAAGATTAGCCCTGGCCTGTTTAATTGGCAAATAGCCTGTTTTCAAGCCTCATTCTTACCATTTTCCATTTTTTTCTTTGTATTATTTGACTGTTGGCCACCCATGTTTCCTTAATTTTATTTATTCATATTTCAAAACAGTATTTATATTCATAGTCTGATATTCAAAAAGTCGTCTTCTTATTTGTCCCAATCTATCTTAGTTCCTCTCCCTAAGAATCACCAATGTTTTCAGTTTAAGTATCTTTTCAGAGATATTTAATTAAATAAAAGCAATTGTGTGTTTATATATATACACACACACACAAGTATATACATACACATAGCCCCTATTTACACAAGTGCTAATACATAATTAATCTTGGACATTTTACCATAAGAACATAAAGAATTTCTTCATTAATTTCTATGGCTACATAAATAATGCACCAGAATTTATTTGAATGGTTCCTAAATGATGGATATTTGAGAGTTTCCAGTCTTTTGCCATTATAAATAATACTACAATGAATTAATTGTACATTCACAATTCCAGAGTAGGATCCATAGGTCAAGAACATATACATTTATAATTTTGATAGAGTAACTGCCTGAAGAGATTGAACTAATTTACCTCATCCCTAGTAATGAAGAATGGCTTTCTTTTTCTTGTTAATTTGCAAGAGTGTTATATCACGGAAATTAGCCTTTTTCCTATGATGAGTTCCATAAATTCTTCAGATTCTCATTTGTCTTTTCATTGTTTATGGTGGTTGGTACTAGGTAAAACTTCATTTTCTATATGGTTGACTTTATCATTCTTTTTATTAGTGGCTTCTGGCTCTTCTAAGATTATAAAATAATTCTCCAAGGTTTTTTTTAAGGTAAATTATATGGTTTAATTTTTTACATGCAAAACTTAAGACCCATTTGGAATGTATCCTAATGTAAAATGTGTACTGACACTACAGAAACACCCTAAACTTGCTAAAACGGCCAATCCTTGACTTAACTAGGAATTATTCTTTCTTGATTTTTCTTTAAAAATGATGAATCCTCTCATTACTCTCTGCAACTCATACAATGTTAAAAGCTGATGCAAAAATGAAGTTAAAAAAATTAAAAATTTAAAGTTAAAAGCTGATATAAAGTACTATGCACAAATATTTACCTATTTATAGAAGCTAGCATGCCAGGACTGATATGCTGACACTGAGGAGTTTTTGCCAGTGGAAAGATAACTGATGATGGAGTTGTTGGATTTTTGTCCATATCTGGCAGAATATCATCCTCTTCTTGAATGTCCTGGAAACTTGGTAACTAGAAAGCAAACATTTTTTACGAGCAGTCACCCTTAAAAACATAATTCTTCATTTTCACAAATTGTTTTTTTTTTGGGGGGGGGGGGGATAAGTTATTTTCCTTCTTATATTTTCCCAACTGAGATAACCAAAAACATTTATAGGTAGAGAACAGAGACCTGGCCACTAAAAAACTTAGTTTCCATTGTATAAAATGGAGATAATGACACACATTTCTAACGTTGTGCAGAAAAAGGGTCAGTATATGTTTTCTGTAAAAAACAAGAAAATATTTTAGGTTTTACAGTTCATACTGCCTCTGTCCCAACTACTCGACTCTGCGGTTGAAGCAGGAAAACAGACAAAACAAATACATGTTTTCTAATATTGTTTACCAAAAAAAGGTGATATACCGATTTAGCCCATAAACCAAGTATGCTGACTTCTGTGTAAACAGGACAAAACAAAACTATAATTGATTTACTATTATGCTTGGTACTTACCAGACACTCAAAGCAGTATTAAACTTTTTATGTGCATATATTTCTAATAAATAACAATTCATTTCTTAATATTTTACTTACCTTTATGAACTTAAGTCACTGCTACTTCTACTTTATTATCTTTGCTTTTAAAATGTTGCTAATTTGGAATTTAGGCCAAAACATATATAGAATTTGAAATGATGGGGAAAAAATATAAAGATACAATGCCTCAAGGACCATGGTTTTTGTGGATAAAACAGATTTTTGTGCATAAAAAGCCTCAGATGGCTCCCTTAAAATACCTCCCTCTACCACCTATGCAGGCAAAAAGGGGGCCCCAGTATTAATGTTACTAAATTCTTAAAGCCTTTTAAAATTGGAGGTGACTTAACAACACTGTGAAATGGGAAGGTGAAAAAATTGCCCTTAAGTCTAGCTCCCTAAAACAACTCTCAAATTTATACTTAATAGTCAAATTGTCTATATCCATCCATTTTTACATTACTTTAATCTGTTTGTTTGTTTTTGTCTTTTTAGGGCTGCACCTGCGGCATATGGAAATTTCCAGGCTAGGGGTCGAACTGAAATTGTAGCTGCCAACTTACACAGCAGCCACAGCAACGTGGGATCCAAGCCGTGTCTGCAACCTACACCACAGTTCACTGCAAGGCCAGATCCTTAACCCATTGAGGGAGGCCAGGTATCGAACCTGCATCCTCATGGATACTAGTTGGATTTGTTACTGCTGAGCCGCAACAGGAATTCCTCCTTTAATCTTAATATTCTTAACATTTATATTTAGATTCTAGAAAGTCTCAAATTTGCAATTAATAATTGCTCTATATTTTACTATATTTATGAGGTACATCCCAACTGGATATATAGACTGTTTCCAGTTTTTTGCTGCGAAGATAAACCTGCAATAAGTATCTTTGTGAAGATCTTTGGCTTTTTAAAAAATTTCTTTGGGTAAACTCCCATGAGTAGATTTAATCTTTCACAGCTCTCATTTATTGCCATAATGCTATACAAAAGATGCAATTATGTACCCAGTGACATATGAGTAAATAATTATCTCTCTTGCTTTTTGATAGTGGATATTTTAACTTATTTCTAAAAAATATTCTGTAATTTAGAAGGTATACATGTAATGCACTTTGTTTTCCTTTGATCACTAGCTAAAATGATCTAGTGTTCAGCCTTTTGAATTTTTTATTTGCTTTTATTCCTTGAGCTTGATACATGTTATTGTTCCTGTATCATCTGAATTCTTCATATTATAAAAAAATATTGCTGTCTTTATTTGTTGCAAATATTTTATCCCAATCACTGAAGTGTTTAGTTGTGTGATTTTTCATACTACAAAATTCTTCCTTTTTTTTTTTTTTTTGCTTTTCAGGGCCTCATCTGTGGCATATAGAGGTTCCCAGGCTAGGGGTCCAATCGGAGCTATGGCCACCAGCCTACACCACAGCCACAGTTAACTTGGGATTTGAGCCGCATCTGTGACCTACACCACAGCTCATGGCAATGCCAGATCCTTAACCCACTAAGTGAGGCCAGGGGTTGAATCTGCAACCTCGTGGTTCTTAGTCGGATTCGTTAACCACTGAGCCACGATGGGAACTCCAAACTTTTTTTTGTCTTTTTAGGGCCACACCTGTGGCATATGCAGGTTCCAAGGCTTGGGAACGAATCAGAACTATAGTCGCAGATCTACACCACAGCCACAGCAACATGGGATCCGAGCCGCGTCTGCAGGCTCCACCACAGCTCATGGCAACACCAGATCCTTAACCCAATGAGCAAGGCCAGGGATCAAAGCTGCGTCCTGTCCTCATGGTTACTAGTCAGATTCGTTTCTGCTGAGCTACAACTGGGAATTCCAAATCTGTCAATCTTATGCTGCCACTTAATCCCTCTTCCCAATTTACTATACAGTAGGTAATAATCTTATCACCTCTTTTTTAAAAAAGTATATTTGGCCTATATATGGGTTTTCTAATTGATTCTACAACCATTACTTCTGAACACCACTGAAGGGTAGACTCTGACTGGTGTGAGAATGGCACGCATTGGCAGGCTGCTTCCTATACTATACTTTGGCCTATCTATGGAGGCTATCAATCTTTGGCCTAAATATTAGGGATGAATGCTAACAGTGCATAAAAATGAAAGATACAAAAGTCAATATAAAGAAAACAGTGATTTCATACATTTAAGACTCTTACCAGTACTCTCTGATGCTGCAAAGGTGTTGTACTGAAAAAATCATCATGGTCATCTTTTGGCATCTGTTCCAGAAAATCCCTCATCTGCTGTTTCCTTTTGAGAGTTCCCACTTTGGCAGTTATCTTAATAGCTTGCTTCTTATCAGTATCACTGACCTTACCTTAAGAGTCAGCAAAACATTCTAATAAGAATTTGACAGTATCTGCTCTATAAGGTTAATAGCCTTTGCAAAATCTAAAGTGTGTATTCCTATTAAATAAACCCAGCTTCTGTTGCTAATATTTCCAAGCCTCCTATACTATGTAACAAATGATTCTTTCTACACTGGCATCAGTGCAGTATGATCAGATTGCAAAAATATCCAGGAAAAAATTAAGATTGGGCAAGGTGAGGCTGAAAAAGTTCTTTACTTGTAAGAAAGGCTACCTCCCACACTTTTGCTGAATGCCCAATTTATTGATTTTGTTAAAATATAAACCTTACTGAATTAGGAGAGGGACAATGAATATTCTCTAAAGCTTGATACCGGACTTCTCAGCATAAACCCTGGTGAGGAGTATGTACTCCTGTGGACAATAAAGACTAAATTTTTTCTGAGTTTTCTTATGAGTTATTAGGGGGCCCTGCCCAAATGGCTTCAAATTAAGTAAGACCCTTAGAATAATAATCCAAATACTGAAACATTTGGATCCAACTGCAGATTTCCTAGAACAAACTCAAAGCACAAGGCTGCTAAGGCTACTATTGATAGCTAGGTCAGTCTTAAAAGTTAAACAGATGATCTCTGAAGTTCTTTATAGTTTTAATAAAACTGTAAAAACAAAGAAACAAATGAAAACCTACTTATAACAAGACACATGGATAAATATGAAATACATCTAATGAATGATCAGAAATCAATACTGAGAAATAGGAAAAAAGTATTTGCTAAAAAGGTTACCATTTTGGTCTTTGGGTTTGGCTGGGTTTTTCTTGGTGACATGTTTCCTGGATCCTTTTCCTTGGGAATCTTTCAAATATTTCCTCTGGCATTCATCAGCAGATCGAGAACCTACAGCCATAGCTACCTCTGACCAGAAACCAGGTTTGTGCTTTGGAAGAGATGCAAAAGCACTATGGAAGACCAAACCAATTAAAGAACAAGAAATTCAAAGTAATAAAAATAACTGTCTTAATTGCATACTGCTAAATCAAGATTTACTGAGCTGAAGGAATTTTACCAAATCATTCTAGATAACTATTTGGGAAGAAGGTAATATTCCTTCCACTCAGTAACTTGCTCCAGTGCTTAAAGTATGAAGATATAAGTTTACATATCTCACAGATGCTATTTTGTTGTGTTCTATTAAAGCTGAAAAAAATCATGCCTCGTCTTCCAACATTTTTTCCTAAATCCACGTAATCAACGATTAGGTCTTTGGGGGGACTCTAGAATGACTAACTTTTCTACACTGTTGCAGCAGTCTTACTGGTGCTGAGTATATTAGAAGATGAGCTCCTATAGTATATAGTTCCTATATACTCCATGTTATCAACTCAAAGTGTTATGCTTGCTTTCATTCTAATTTATAGAACTCAATATTTTAGACATAATAAGGGAAATGAAACTTGAAATAGGAAAAAATACTAAGTCAATATAAGGTAGTTCCCCATTTAACAAATGAGTCAAATTTGTTGTGAATGATTATTTAGAACCTGGTGAACATATCAATGCCTGCCCTCCACCCCCCAAAAGATTTTACATATTGTGGTTGTTAGTTCTGCCAGAAAAAGGTCTATTTAACTCATCAATTTAACTTATGCAGTTATCCTGGTAAATTTTAACAACCAGTTCTCTAGGGTTAAAAAATCCTGATCTCTATTGGTGTTTGTCAATTTTCATGTTGTTATTGTGGCTGATTTCAAGCTACCAACATGCCATTACTGAATGTGGAATAAGAAATGTGCAACAGCATACAGTTATATAGAACTTCTACCACACAGATATGATAAAGAACCTCAAGGGCACAGATAAAATATAGTGAAATAATTTGTTTCTAATAAACTCAAGTTGATAAATATACAAACACATATATAAATATACAAATATATATGTTATTATTTCCCCACATATATGGCATGTAGACATTCCTGGGCAATGGATGGAACCCGCGCCACAACTGTAACCAGAGCCACAGCAGTGACCACACTGGATCCTTAACCCTCTGAGACACATGAGAACTCCTAAAGTGAGTTTCTTTTGTACAATACATAGTGTTTTAAATTTGTTCTGATGATCTTTTAATAATCTTTTAGATTACTAAGATAATGTAATTGTTTTGTTTCCCTTGTTTTCTATTTCTCCTTTTCTGCCATTTTAAAAATTTTTTATTTTTTTGCCTTTTCTAGGACCGTTCCTGCGGCATGTGGAGGGTCCCAGGCTAGGGGTCTAATTGAAGCTGTAGCTGCTGGCCTACACCCACAGCCACAGCAACGTGGGATCCGAGCCGAGTTTGCAACCTACACCACAGCTCATGGCAACACTGGATCCCTAACCCACTGAGTGAGGCCAGGGATCGAACCCGCAACCTCATCGATCCTAGTCGGATTCGTTAACCATTGAGCCACGACAGGAACTCCCGCCTTTTTATTTTTTGGTACTTTATCTATTAGATATTTGAAGATACTTCTCTGTATAGCTTTTTAGTGGCTGCTCTAAATAGGGGCTTACTATATACATGCTTAACAGTCTACTTAGTATCAATATTTTACTGCTTCAAGTAAAATCTTACCATCATACAAGTCTATGTAGTGGCTTGATGTGGGATCTCAGTTCCCAGACCAGGGATCAGACCCAGGTCACAGCAGTGAAAGTGCAAATTCCTAACCACTGGAGCACCAGGGAACTCCACCCTTTATTCTTCCTTTTTATGTCACAGCTGTCTTCTGTATTACATTTACAAATATTAAAAATTCTAACATACGATGTAATATTTGTTTTAAACCATTAAACATTTTATTTTTTGTCTTTTTGCCTTTTCTAGGGCCGCTCCAGAGACATATGGAGGTTCCCAGGCTAGGGGTCTAATCGGAGCTGTAGCCACCAGCTTACGCCAGAGCCACAGCAATGTGGGATCCGAGCCACATCTGAGACCTACACCACAGGTCACAGCCAAACCAGATCCTTAACCCACTGAGCAAGGCCAAGGATTGAACCCGCAACCTCATGGTTCCTAGTTGGATTCGCTAACCACTGAGCCATGACGGGAACTCCAAATCATTAAACATTTTAAAGAACTCAAGATAACAGTCTACTATATTTACTCAGTATTACCATATCTCTCCCTGTTCCTCTGTTCCTGATACTGACTGCCTCTGTCTTTTCTCACCTCCACTTTACTATTGAGCCTATCCAATGAGTTTTTCATTTTGATTATCTTATTTTTCAATTCTAAAATTTCCATTTGACCCTTCTTTATATCTTCTATTTCTTGCTGACACATTCTAAATTTCTGTTCAAGAAGGTTTGCTTTTAGTTCCTGAAGCATTTTTATGTACCTCCTTCAGAATCTTGTCAGATAATTCAACATATGTGTCACCCCAGCAATGTTGATTATTTTTTCCATGAGAGTTGTTTCCTGGTTCTAAGTAATTGTGGACTTTTCCTAGGCATTTTTAATTATAAAACTATGGGTCTTATTTATATTCTATGGAGAATGTTAATTTTTTTTGTTTTGGCAGGCAGTCAACCTGGCTGTAACTTGAGCTATAAATTCCAGTCTTTTATGGTTACAGTTCCAATGTCAATTCCATTTTTAAAGCTTTGCAGTGCTATTCAGATATACTGCGTGTGGGAAACTGGATAGTAGTCTACCACTTATTTCAGTTATCAAAATCTTGTGTATGTTGTTTAGGATCAGACACAAAAATGTGCAGAAGGCTGAGCCCAAAAGTTCAAAAACAACCGTATAGGGTTGCTTTCTCTAGCTATTCCCTCTCTGCAATTTTTAGTTCCCTAAAGTTCCCATTTTTGGTTTTCTGACAGACACCTGGAGTTTTAGTTGCCTAGCTCTACCGCACACTTTATACAACTGCATCTTTCTTCATTGCCAAGCAGACAGCACAGAAAGAGAAAACTGCAAAACTGTTTGCCCCAGTCTCTTGAGGCCTCTATTCCGACTGGAGGAAGATTTCTCACTTTCAGAGTTTTAGGTATGTGTGGGCCCCAACTGCTGCAGTGATGTTTGCCCCTGCTGGATTGTATGGTTACTGGGTTCTAAGAGAAAGGAGAAAAGAAAAAGAAAACTGGGGGATTTCCTCTACTGTTTCTGAATGCAATCCCCTTTCCTGCTCAAGCCAGGAACTGCAGGGCTTCTCTTTGAACTCTGTCTTGCCAGAATGCCCACCTCCTGGTTTTAGGTGTAGATGATCAAACTGGCCACAACATTCTCTTAAGGCAAAGTCTAACTTAGAGCAAGGCCCTCACTCTCTTTAATTCCAAGAAAGGTGGGAGAAATGAGGGAGCTGCAGAAGAAAAGTCTGAATCGAGTAGAGGTTGGTTCATGAGGTTTAAAGAAAGAAGTCATTTCTATAACATAAAGGTGCAAGGTGAAGCAGCAAATGCTGCCGGAGGAGCTGAGCAAGTTATCCAGAAGCTCTAGCTAAGATTATCAATGAAGGTGCTATACAACAGATTTTCAATATAGACAAAACAGTCTTTTATTGCAAGATGCGACCTAAAACTTTTACAGCTAGAGAAGAAAAGTCAATGGCTGGCTTCGCAGCTTCAAATGACAGGCTGACTCTCTTGACATGGGCTCATGCAGTTACAGAATGGAAGTTGAAGCCAATGCTCACTTACCATTCTAAAAATATGAGGAACCCCTAAGAATTATCCTATATCTACTTTACCTGTGCTCTATAAATGGAACAACATAACCTGGAGGACAGTATATCTGTTCACAACATGCTTTACTGAATTATTTTAAGCTCAGTGTGGACAGCTACTACTCAGAAAAAAAAAGATTTCTTTCAACATATTACTGCTCATTGACAATGCACCTGACAAAGCACCTAAGAGCTTTGATGGAGATGTACAAGATTAATCTTGTTTTCAGCCTGCTAACATAATATCTACTCTGCAGCTTATGGATCAAGGAATAATTCTGATTTTCAAGTCTTATTCTTTAAGAAATATATTTCCTAAGGCTAAAGCTACCATAGATAGTGATTCCTCTTGACAGATCTGGACAAAGAAAATTATAAACCTTTTGGAAGGATTCACTATTCTAGATGCCACTACGAACACTCATGATTCACTGGAACAGGTCAAAATGTCAACATTCACAGGAGTTTGGAAGAACTTTGATTCTAACTCTCATGAATGACTTGGAAGAGGTAAAGACTTCAGTGGAGGAAGTCACTTCAGATATGGTGCAAATAGCAAGAGATTGAGAATTAGAAGTGGAGCTGAAAGATGTAACTGAATTGCTACGACCTCAAAATAAAACTTGAACAGATGAGGAGTTGCTTCTTATGAATGAGCAAAGAAAGTGATTTCATGAGATGGTATCTACTCCTGTAGAAGATGCTGTGAAGATTGTTTAAATGGCAATCAAGGATTCAGAATATTACATAAACTTACTTGTTAAAGCAGTGGCAGTGTCTAAGAGGACTGACTCCAATTCTGAAAGAAGTTCTACTGTGGGTAAAATGTTATCAAACACCATTGCATGCTACAGAGAAATCATTCATGAAAGGAAGACTCAATGCATGCGGTCAACTGCATTGTTTGTCTTACATTAAGAAATTGCCACAGCCATCATAACCTTTAGCAACCACCACTCTGATCAGTCATAAGCCATCAATAACAAGGAAAGATCCTCCACCAGCAAAAAGATTAGAACTTGCTGAAGACTCAGATGATAGTTAGCATTTTTTAAAGTATATACATTTTTCAATATAATGCTAGTGCACACTTAACAGACTATGGTACAGTGTAAACACAGCTTTTATATGCACCAAAAACATGACTTGCTTTGTTAAGATATTCACCTTATTCCAGTAATCTGGAACTGTACCTGCAATATCTCAGAAGTATGGCTGGTAGCACCTTGATTTTTAAAAAAATAAGATTTAAAAAATTAGATTAAAAATCACTAACAATAATAAAAAATTAAATCTAGTTGACTAGAGAATTACATTTTCAGAAACAAGAATGTCAGGCAAAGTGGACAAGCAGGGGAAAATAAATTTGTTTTTTTACATATTAAGTTTGAACTTTAGGTTGAGATTTATGTAGAGATGTCCAGCAGGCAAAGAGAAATATAAACCTAAGTACAAGAATTTAGGACCAGAGACAGATCTGGGAGTCCCTATATAAAAAGGAAAAGAAGAACTTTGGAAGGAAAAGCTCACTGAGGAATACACTACTGCAAGAAAGCAAGCTGCCAAAACCAAGAACTTTGGAGAGAAAGAAGATTACCTTCTCTACCTAAAAATAACACAGAAAAGGAAAATTTAGGAAACTGAAAAAGGAAGAGTACAGTGGCAGAAAGGTGCCTTAGGAAGAGACGGTAGATTTGAAAATGAATCCCAAATGTTATAAAGTTGAGGGGTACACAAGAGAGTGAAATACTGAATGTGGTATGTTTCTATTTTACCCTCTTTTATCAATCACATCTTTCTTTTTACTAGATCACTTCCATCAGCATACTAGACTCTGGCATGAGTCATCTTACCAATAAATAAGCAAGCAACCAAACATACATCTTCCCTTATCTTCAAACTCTCTTTCAAGACTGCATTTTTCTGTTCCCCATCATTGCCAAAGTTACTGTGTTGTCCATCTAGGTTGTGTTTACTTTCCCATTCACTCTTCATGGCTCAACTATGATCTACTGGGCTTTTAATACTAACTACCATACTAATAATATCCTTTTCAAGTCCACGTAGCCAAATCGAATACTCATCACACCTGATTTATCAAGCTGCACTAATTAAGAAACCTTAGAAAAATCATCCAAATTTTAAGACTAATTTCCCTTCTATAAATGAGGGGGAAAAGACCATATTAACTAATCTACAAATATGGATTCAAATTTAAGATTTAGTAATTGTAAAATTAATTATAAAATATTCCAGGAGTTCCCTGGGGGCTCAGCAGGTTAAGTATACAGCATTGTCACTGCTGTGGCTCTGGTTATTGCTGTGGTGAGGGTTTGATCCCTGGCCTAGGAACTTCCACATGCTTCGAATACAGGAAACAAAAAACAAGTATATAGAGTATTCCTTAAAATGAAGCTAAGTGAGAAAGCAGCAATTGTCTGTGTTAAAGTATTTTGCATCTGCCTTACTGCGGTATGATTGACAAATAAAACTGTGTATATCTAAAGTGTACATGTGGGGAGTTCACACTGTGGCACAGCGGAAATGAATCTGACTAGTATCCATGAGGATGTGGGTTTGATCCCTGGCCTCACTCTGTGGGTTAAGGATCCACAGAGTTGTCATGAGCTATGGCAGAGGTCACAGATGTGGCTTAGATCTGGTATTTCTGTGACTGGAGTAGGCCGGCAGTTGCACCTTTGATTCAAGCCGTAGCCTGACAACTTCCATATGCTGTGAGTGTGGCCCTAAAAAAAAGAAAAAAAAAGGTGTACACGTGATCATTTGACATACAAATACATTGTGAAATGATTACCACGATGAAGTGAATTAACACATCTGTTTCCTCACACAGTTGCCTTTTTTTGGGGGGGGGGGTGAGAATATGTCTTGAAATATTAAATAGGAATGAAAAGAAAAGAAGGCCACTTTCATCTTCTTTATCTGTAGGCTGCAGGGATGGCCACAAGGTACCCAATTAGAAGTTACCTGTACTCTCTTTACTCTCTGTATAAATTTTAATTTCTCTCCATGTGTTTTTGGATGACATCTTCTACTTTAATGATTAAAGGTCAGTAAATCATCCCCTTACTGGAGTTTTTATGTTGTAAACTGTTTTTGTGGCCACTCTAAATATTTCAGAGTCAAATCTAACTACTTACCAATGAAGTTTCTGTAATTCTTTCTCATTCCAATCCTCATCCTGAGTTAAGCCAGGTAAACATTCTAAGGATTGACTGTTCATTTTACCATATTTCACTGTCTCAATAATTGGAAGTTCATCGCTAATACCAGATTTCTTAAGATTTCCTTCGGCAGAACATCTGGCTTTCTTTGGTTTCATATGAAATTCATTTTCACTTTCTTCAGTTTCAGATTCAGACCTCACTGGGATTGTCCTTGTGTTTCTTGTGCTTTTTCTCAGGTCAACCACTGTTTCCTTGGTATTTCTTGCTCTGGTTTTCTTAACAACTCCAACTTTCCTTCTAAAATTTTTTCCTTTCTCACTTTCTGCATTAGACAAATCTGATGAAGACTGATGCTTGTAAAGTGACACAGTTACTTGATTTTCAACTTTCTTCAATTTTGATAACTTTGTATTTTTCTTAAAGTCAGAGGTGACCATTTGTTCCTTTTCAGGAGTAGGTATTTTTATTTTCTGGTTGACAGTGAGTAAATCACGTTCAATACAATCTTCCTTGTTTTTACTTTTAGGACCCACACTATACTCAAATGTACTTTCTAAAGTTTTTGTGGGTTTACTGATTAGACCCGTAGTCTCACGTAAGTCTGACTTACTTTCTTTTTGATGCTCTGACACTGCAAAATCTGTTATTGCTTTAATGGTGCCAGAAGACAGGTTATGATACATGCATTTTTGCTCTATAATTTTTTTAGATTTAAGTGGAGTCACTAAAACATAAGGTTTCTTCTGATTAACAGCCATATATTTTCTTTCTTCACCTGAGAAAAACTGTTCCCTTGATGTTAGAATATCAATGGATACTTTGGATTCTTCAGTTCTCTCTTTAATTTTATAAGACAAAACCAAAGATCAAAATTTCAAATTAGCTACAAATAAAATACAGAAAAAATATTTTCACAAATAAAATATACTGTTTTTTCCCCACAAACCCCATTATACATACTACTGTCAAATTAGTCTTCCTGAAGCACTAGTCTCTTCAGATCACAGCACCTTCAATTGTAAGCATACACTAATTTTTACACCAATATGTCTGACATCTCACATCTACTTATGTATACGGCTCCTCTGTCTGGCCTTCAATACAGTTCTGATCTCTCAATGTACTCAAATCTGAATGATAGCCTATGTCTGTTAGTCCACTGTTTCTCAACTTTCATTAATGTCATTCATCCTACTTGGAATGTTTCCTTTGCTCACTTCAATTCTGCTTCAACTCTATTCTCTAACCTGCTTCATTTGTTTTCTAACTCACCTATCCACAAATTTTATCCTGATTCCCTCAAACAAATGAGAGCTCTCCTTCAAATTTCCAGAATACTTTCAAATAATCTCATGTTTGACAATGTGCCATGCACTATAATTACATGCTTATCTTTCAATTGAAAAAACTTGAAGTCTGTAAAACTCTTCATTATAAGATCAAGGTAGAATTACCAGAAATTTATATAATAGAGTCTATTAACTTTTACTCATTATATTATCTAGAAAATGCTGTAAATACTTTTTTTCAGCTCAGGGTTGAGTGAGATGTGAGGCAGGTTATAGCTTAGTAAAGAGCTGACACACAACAGTTATACTAGGTACCTTCATAGCAATGGTCATTTAAAAAACATGCGATTTCCTCCATGAAAGCAAACTGGTTTTGTCTAATAACAGAAATAGGAGGTCCCCAATGTAGCTCAGTGGGTTAAGAACTCCGCATAGTATCCATGAGGATGAGGGTTCCATCCCTGGCCTCGCTGAGGTGCTCAAGGATCCCTGTGGCACAGGTCGAAGCTGCTTTGGCTGTGGCGTAAGGCTGCAGCAGCTGCAGCTTCAATTTGACCCCCTAGCCTGGGAACTTCATATGCCACAGGTGTGGGCATAAAAAGAAAAAAACAACAAAAATCAAAACCCAACACATGCCATTTCCTCCAAGATAGCAAACTGGTTTTGTCTATTAAAAGGAATACTATTTAATACTGTAAAAGAAGTTTGAGGTAATCTGGTAATCTAAGCACCTTATGTCTATGAAAGAATCATCTTTCATTGCTATTTATCAATGTTCTTGGCAGTCTAATTAATTAAGAGATTATTTAATGAAGCAAGCTGAATGCTGACTACAGGTAGTTTACATTGCAGCTTTTCCTGTTAAGTAATGAAAAAACCAGGAATTTTAGGGCAGTATAAGTTAAGAACTAAATATTATACACATTGTAAACAATTAAACGATGTGGAGCTCAAGTAAGAATTTACCGTGATATCAACAAAGAAAAGTACAAACATACCCAAATGATCACAATCAAGGTCATAAGTGGTGCTGGCTCTTTGGAGGACATCTGTTTTTTTTCCCCCTGTATCATTTTTCATTGACTTTTGAATGTCAGGAACAAATCTTCCAGTTTTCTGTTTTTGTCTGGCCTTTGCTTCTTTCTTATTACAAGCCCTAAAAACAAGTATAGTATTTTTCCTCTAATACTAGTTTTCAAAAACAAAAAACAAACCAAAAACCTAAACCCATAAATAAATGAAACTCCCTCAGATAAAGCTTTTTTTCCTTAGCAGATTACTGTTCATCTTACATTATTTAAGCCTTTGTGGCTCCCACCCTTTCCCCAACCCCAACCTGGAAAGAACTTAATGATAATGTCTTTAAGAAAATGATTCAACTACGACCTCTTAAATTCTTCCTATCTATACGCTCTTGTATTTTCTACTTAAGCTGATATTATAAGAAAGTTTATTGAACACAGATACGTTATTCATTTCAGTACTCTCTATGTTGCTTTTCCACTACAAAGGCAGAGTTGAGTAGCTGATTGAGATACCCATCAAAATGCCATCTACCCTGTTATATGTTATTATATTGCAATATGATTAACTTACATAACCTTATGAATTAATCAAATTCTTCTTTGTTTTCCAAGTGCTGATATAGTATCTACTAAGGAAATGACACTTAGTAGCTACTGAGGGAATGAATGAATGAAAAAATGGACCAAGAACTTCAGACTCATATTTAATAGCTACATGCTTCTTAAAACGTAGGTTACTGTGGACAACTCCCTGAAATTTGTCAAAGGTTTTATTTTCTTTTTAGGTTTTTTCCATATGACAGAAGTTCTAGTAAAGTGTTACGGCTTTCTTTTAAAGTCTAAGATCAAAGAGGGCTTCAAAACTGGCATTTCCAAGAAATTAAAACCACTTTGCATTGGTTATATGATTATATACATTTGTAAAAGCTCATCAAATTTTATATCTAAAATGGATAATTTATCAAATGTAAATTACACCTCAACAAAATTGTTTTTAAAAAGTTAAAAGGTACTTTACCTTAACTGTTCTAAAAAATTATCAATGTACTCTTTCCATTTTTCTGGAAATCCAAACATAAATTTCCTTATGAGATAATGTGGGTAACCTATTTAATGATAAACAAAACAAAAAAAATCTGAAAGCCTATATTTTAAAGTGATGTCATTAATTCATTAAATAACTTGAAAATGAATATGTATTGCTTTCTATGTGCCAGTCACTAAGACATCGAGAATTCAGCAGTTAACAAAACAAAAACCCTTGGAAACTGCCTTCTAAGCAGCAAGAAGGGAGTTCTTGTGGTGGCTCAGTAGGTTAAGAACCCAACTAGGGGAGTTCCATTGTGGCTCAGTGTAATGAATCTTAACTAGTATCCATGAGGATGCAGGCTCGCTCCCTGGCCTCACTCAGTGGGTTAAGGATCCAGTGTTGCCATGAACTATGGTATAGGTCACAGACGTGGCTCGGATGTGGCATTGCTGTGGCCGTGGCATAGGCCAGATATCACAGCTCCGATTGGACCCCTAGCCTGGGAACTTTCATATGCTGCGGGTGTGACCCTAAAAATACAAAAAAAATAAAAAAAAAAGAACTCAACTAGTATCCATGAGGATGTAGGTTCGATGCCTGGCCTTGCTCAGTGGATCATGGATGCAGAGTTGCTACATGTGTGGTTTGGATCTGGCATTGCTGTGCCATAGGCCAGCAGCTGCAATTCCGATTTGACCCCTAGCCTGGGAACTTCCATATGCTGCAGGTGTGGCCCTAAAAAGACAAAAGTAAAAACAAACAAACAAACAAAAAAAACCCACAAAAACTCAGAAAGCAAACGAGTAAGTAAAATATCGCATTTGTTAGATAGTCATCTACGCTACAGAGAAAAATTACGTAGTTAATGGAAATAGGGATACCAATGTATTCATTCTAGGAGAAGAGAAAGGGAGCAGACAACATTTCAAGAAAGGAGAGACGTTCTCACTGAAATAGCATCATGTGAGTATAGCCTTAAATTACATAAAGGAGTGACTAATGTGGCAAAATGGGATTAAACCACTGGAAGAGGAAACACAGTGAAAGGTTGAGACAAGAGTGTTTTTGGCCTTTTCGTAGAACAACAAAGAGATCAGTGTAGTTGAAGTTGAAGAGAAGCTAGAACTAGGAAGCTACTCAGTTGGGTAGGTAACAGAGGCAGTTGGAGAAATTATAAAACCTTGGGGTCCTTTTACAGACCAAGTCTTTTACTTTGGCTGAGATGGGAAGGTAAAGAAATATTGTGAGTGGAGGACCTATGGAATATGACTTACTTTAGCAGGACTGAATTAGCTGCTATATTGAGAAAAGTCTGTGGAAGTACACAGCAAGAAATAATGAGACCAACTGGGAGGTTACAGGAATGATATTAGGCAAAAGGTGAGAAAAGTATGGACTACTGTGGTGCAGCAGAGGCCTGGGTTCTGGATGTTATCATGGAGATAATGACAAGATGTACTGACATACTAGATATGAATGTGAGAGAAACTGAGGATTTAAGGATGTCTCCAAGAGTCTGGCTAGCCATTGGAACCATGCAAAGAGGGAGAATACTGTAGACTATGCAGATTTAAGGGAGAAGATTGGGTTTAGACATATTAACTCGGAGATGCCTGTAGATATCTTAGTAGAGATGTCAAATGAGCAGATAGAAAATAAGCTGAGTGGCTAAAGGAGTATTCTTAGTTAGAGATATAAATTTGGCATTTGTCAAAATCTGAATTAGATTTAAGCCTTAAAGAAATCAGCACAGCACTGAATACAGAAATAGCCCAACATAGCCCATTAGAGGCAAAGAAGAAAAAAGTAAGCAAAGTAACTAAGAAGGAACAGGGAGTGAGGCAGCATGAAAATATGGTATTCCAAAAGCCAAGTAAAGTGTTTCAAGAAGGTAGATGTGATTGGATTTACAATGTGGGGCCACTGGGACTTTGAAAAGGACTGTTTCAGTGAAGAACTGGGGATTAAAGCATGATTAAAGAGAATTCAAGAAAAAATGGGAAAGAATTCAAGAGGAATTAGATCTAAGTATAACAAATCATCTGAGCTGTTTTGCTGTAAATGACAACAATAGTAGCTGAAAGAAGTGTGGTTAAAAGAGGCTCTCCCCGACCCAGTTTTATTGAGAAGTAACTGACATACCTCACAGTGTAAGTTTAAGGTGTACAACACGATGGTTTGATTTACAAATATTGTCAATGATTACCACAAGTTAACATTTATCATCTCATATAATAAAAAGCAATTTTAAAATTTAAGAGATGAAGATTTAACATCTGCACCTCTTCTTCCTCATCCTCTCCCATTTTTATCATACTTTTAATTACTACCAAAAATTAATAAGAGTTCCCATTGTGGCTCAGTGAAAATGAATCTGACTAGCATCCATGAGGATGCAAGATCAATCCCTGGCCTCTATCAGTGGGTTGAGTATATGGCATTGGTGTGAGCTGTGGTGTAGGTTGCAGACACAGCTCAGATCTGGAGCTGCTGTGGCTGTGGTGTAGGCTGGTGGCTACAGCTCCTGCTTCGACCCTTAGCCTGGGAACCGCCATATGTTGTGGGTGAGGCGCTAATAAGACAAAAAAATACTAGTGTTCACATCATTACAATAATGTTAATATTGTTCAATGCAGAACCTACTGGACTAATATGATTTCATGTTCTTTCCTTATGCTCTACATTTCATTTCTGTGACTATTTATTTTGTAACTGGAAGTCTCACCTTTTAATCTTCCTCACCTATTTCACTCATTCCCTGACCCCTTGCCCTTCTGGTAAGCATCTGTTCTCTTTAACATGAAACTGTTTGTTTCGCTTTGTTCATTTTTCAAATTCCACATATAAGTGAAATCATATGGTTTTTGTCTTTCTCTGACTTTTCACTAAGAATCTAACACCTTCTAGGTCCATCCATGTCACAATGGCAAAATTTCATTTTTATGGGTGAATAATATTCTTCTGTAAATACATATGCCACATCTTATTCATTCATCCATTGATGGACACTTAGCTGCTAGTATATCTTGGCTATTGTAAATAATGCTGCAGTGAACACAGAGGTGCACTTATCTTTTTGATTAGTGGTTTTGTTGTCTTTGGAAAAATACCCAGAACTGTATTGCTGGATCATACAGTAGTTTTACTTTTAATTTTTTGAGGAATCTCCATACTGTTTTCCATGGAGGCTTTATCAATTTACTCTCTCACCAATACTGCTTAAGGGTTCCCTTCTCTCCACATCCTCATTAATGAATGTTATTTCTTGCCTTTTTTTTTTTTTTTTTTTGTCTTTTTAGGGCTGCACCTGCGGCACATGGAGGTTTCGGAACTAGGGGTCAATTTGAGCTGTAGCTGCTGGCCTATGCCACAGCCACAGCCACTTGGGATCTGAGCTCACAGCAACACTGGATCCTTAACCCACTGAATGAGGCCAGGGATCAGACCTGCGTCCTCATGGATGCTGATCAGGTTTGTTAACCACTGAGCAATGACGGGAACCCCAATGAATGTTATTTCTTGTCTTTTGGATAACAACCATTCTGATAGGTGAGAGGTTATAACTCATTGTAGTTTTGATTAGCATTTTCCTGATGATCAGTGATGTTGAGCATCTTTTCATGTCTGCTGGCCATTTGTATGTCTTTCTGGGGAAAATATCTCTATTCAGCTCTTCTCATCATTTTTTTTTTTTGTCTTTTTGCTATTTCTGGGGCCGCTTCCCTCGGCATATGGAGGTTCCCAGGCTAGGTGTCCAATCGGAGCTGTAGCCACCGGCCTACGCCAGAGCCACAGCAACGCGGGATCCGAGCCACAGCTCACGGCTACACCGGATCGTCAACCCACTGAGCAAGGGCAGGGACCGAACCCGCAACCTCATGGTTCCTAGTCGGATTCGTTAACCACTGCGCCACGATGGGAACTCCTCTCATCATTTTTTTAATAGAGTTGTTTCTTTTTTTTTTGATGTTGGTTGCATAAGTTCTTTGTATACTGTGGACATTAATCCCTTATCGGTAGCACAGCCTGCAAATGTCTCCTGCCATTCAGTAAGTTGCCTTATTGAATGTTTTATTGAGTTTCTTTTGCTGTACAAAAGTTTTCTAGTTTGTAGTCCCATTTATTTTTCTTTTGCTTTATTTATTTATTTTTTCTTTTATTGCCCTTGCTTGAGGAGACAGGTCCAGAAAAAAATATGCTAAGGCACATGTCAAAGAGTTTACTGCCTATGATTTCTTCTAGTTTTATGCTTTCAGGTCTCATATTTAAGTCTGTAATCCATTTTGAGTTTATTTTTGCACATGGTATGAGAAAGTAATCTAGTTTTGCTGCCTTTTTTTTTTTTTTGCATGTAGCTATCCAGTTTCCCAGCATCATTTACTGAAGAGGCTATCATTTCCCCATTATATTCTTACCTCCTTTCTTGTAAATTAATTGACCCAGTAAATGTGGGTTCATTTCTGGGGTCTCTATTCTTAAGTTTAGTTGATCTATATTGTCTGTTTTAGTGCCAGTATTATACTGTTTTAATTAGTGTAGCTAAGTGGTATAGTGTAAAGTCAGGGAGTGTGATACCTCTTGTTTTGTTTTGGGTTTTTTTGTACTTAGGTACTCATATGTTGGGTGCATATGCATTTACAACTGTGGGCTTTTTTTTTGGACTGATCTCTTTACTACTATGTAAATGTCCTTTTTCACACTCCATTACAATCATTTAAAGTCTGTTTTGTCTGATAATAGCATTGCTTACTTGGCTTCCTTCCGTTTGCATTTGTATAGAATACTTTTTTCAATCCCCTCACTTTTGTGTGTATCTTTAGATCTGAAGTGAGTCTCTTGTAGACAGTATATATGTGGGTCTTGTTTTTGTAGCCATTCAGCCACTCTAAGTCTTTCTTTTCTTTTCTTTTTTTACTTCTTAGGGCCACACATGTGGCATGTGGAAGTTTCCAGGCCAGGGTCTGAATCAAAGCTGTAGCTGCCAGCTATTACACAGCCACAGCAATGCAGGATCCAAACCTAGTCTGTGACCACCACAGCTCATGGCAACACTGGATCCTCAACCCACTGAGCAAGGCCAGGGATCGAACTTGCATCCTCAAGGATACTAGTTGGGTTCATTACCACTGAGTCACAATAGGAATTTGATAAGTCTTTTAATTAGGAGTGTTAAGTCCATTTACATTTAAAGTTACAGTTAAAGTAGTTACTGCCATTTTGTTAACTGTTTTCTTGTTGTGTTTGTAGTTTTTTGTTTCTGTCTTTTGCTCTCTTGCCTCTCTTTTGACTTGATGACTATTTTTAGTTTTATGTTTGAATTCCTTTCTTTTTTTTATATGTTTATTATAGATTTTTGATCTGTGGTTACCATGTTTATATACAGCAAAACACACACACACACAAGATTGTTTTAAGTTGTTGACTGCTTACATACAAATGTATTCTAACAACTCTAATTTTTTACTCAAAAGAGGGTTTATTTATTTTTTTGATATAAGGGAAAATTATTGGAGTAATATCTTTGAGTAAAAGAGGATAGGAGCTAAACTACAAATAGGTTGACACAGACAGAAACATGGAAATTTTGCCCATTATAAAAGCAAGTACATATACTAGCAGGTGAGTGATGTGGCAGAGAAGTTCTCTTTGCTCAAGTCCTTCCCTCATTCTCCCACTCTCTTAGCTGAGAGAGGTAAGCAAGAGATGTTTAAGAATATGAAACAGTCATTAAGGATGACAGGCAAGAGACTGGATTAGGGAAATGCAGTAGGACACCAAAGTAGCACTAAGGAACCATAACTCATTGCTGGTAATCATAAATTTAAAGTAGACTTCTCAGGTGTATTTTTTTTTTTTTTTGACACATTTGCTGTGTACAGGCATAGGCAGAATATTAGATTATATCAGGACTGGAGTTGTGCCAGGCAGGTTCAACAAAGAGAAGAAACAGGGAGCTAAATTTTATCCTTTTAACCAATTCCTTACAAATAAGGAACACTTCACTTGAATGTTTTTTAAATCACGAGACTAAACTGCCAATAAGAGTGATTAAATCAGAGGAAAGGATCAACATATATAATACATAAACTATATACAGAAGAGTTTTACATAGTGTTGGCAATTCTGTTTTTAATTTTGTTTTTACGTATAATTTTAGAATACCTAATTAAAAGCAATAAATGTATATTATTGTTAGAAATATGGTTACTTGCTTCCCTTAGTAAATACTTCACCAATTAGTAATGACAGTCATTACCTGCTTCTTTCATGGAATTCCGATCTATCATTCCTTTTAATATATAAATGTTGCCTGATAAAGTCCTAAGTTTGTTGTGCTTAATTCGTTCTATAATTGCATTACTGTGCCAATATATGTTAGTGATGTCTCTAGGGGAAAAAAAATAACTTAGTTAAAGCCAAAATATACACATTTTACCATAGTCACAACGTACAGATATAAGCATGTAAATTTATGATATAAAGTAATAAAATTGCACTCCAGCTATAGCACTATTAATCTAATTACAAAACATTTGAGGGTCAAACATCACAAAAGAACTCAACTTTTTGGCTAATGTGATCCTCAGAGTACCAAGAAAATGTACTGTGGCCAATGATACCCCTATTATAAAATATATTACTAGCAAGAAAGCAGAGCCTCTGGTGCTGACAACGCTTGCAATTTCATCTTAACTGATGCTAAGCTTCCAGAGGACGATTTCAGGGTCTATACTGTATTAGCTTTCATGCAGTTATATGGTTTGGCTTATTCCAGTCTTGTGTTTTTCCCCCTCACTATATAGCCAAATGTCTTTACCTTTCTCTTTGGAAAGTACCAAAAAGGGGTCCCAGCTGGGAAAAAGCAAAATGCAGTTATCAAATCACTGACCCATAAATCTACTCTTTATATTTCCTTAAACTAGGAATAAATACAAAATAGAACAAAATATGAAGGTGTATTAGATAAATGTTGGAATTCTCTGATTCATTACATAACAATAACAAATATTCTAAATATGAGCATAATAAATAAAGTTAAGTTCATTTAGTTTGGTCAAATGTAATTAAATTCATATAACACAATATTCTTCTGTTCTTTTCACCTTTGCTTGTTTTATTTAACAAACTTTTAAACAGTAGTCTCTAAAAGCACTGTTCTCAAGGTTTTTTATAAATATTAACTCACTTAATCTTCAAACTAAACCAAAAGATAGGTAATACTATTATCATCATTGTGCAAATGAACAAACTGGGAAGACACTGAAAGGGGCTAAGTAATTTGTCCAAGTCATACGACCAGTAAGCAACAGTAATGGGATCCCAACAAAGGTAATTAATACTGCCTCTAGATAAGGAAATGGGTACAAGACAGGCAGAAATAAAGTGAGCAAAAAGATTTTATATGCTCAATTTATAAATTTTCAGGGAATTATCTTTTTTTTTTTTTTTTTGCTTTTTAGGGCTGCAGCCGCAGCATATGGAGGTTCCCAGGCTAGGGGTCGAATTGAGCTGCAGCCGCCGGCCTACACCGCAGCCATAGCAATCGGGATCCAAGCCAAATCTGCAAACTACCCCAGAGCTCACGGCAACATGGGATTCTTAACCCACTGAACGAGGCCAGGGATTGACCCCGCAACCTCATGGTTCCTACTTGGATATGTTAACCACTGAGCCATGACGGGAATTCCTCAGGGAAGTATCTTGAACAGTGATATCCCATATTGTTTTATTATAACCTTTTATTACAAATGTTTTTCTTAACCACTAAGAAAATTGTTTTTTTTGTTTGTTTGTTTGTTTTTTGCTTTTTAGGGCTGCACCTGTGGGATATGGAATTTCCTAGGCCAGGGGTCGAATTGGAGCTGTCGCTGCCAGCCTACACCACAGCTCATGGCAACACTGTATCCCTCACCCACTGCGTGAGACCAGGGATCAAACCTGCATCCTCATGGATAGTAGTTGGATTTGTTTCCCCTGTGCCATGACAGGAACTCCTGCAAACTGGTTTTAAAGAAGAGGAAATGGTGCTAATAGAGTAGCACAACCAGGCAAAGCCCACTTACCAGATGATGCTTTCACTTTAGGGAGAACCTGAAAGTGATTACTTAATATGTAGTAATGGCAAAGTATTAAACAATTTTGATTTTTTTGGATCAGTACATTATATCTGGTATCCCAATACAGATGTGAGAATCTGGACTGAAATGCATATAGTAAATATTATGTAATCATATATAATTAAGCATATAATAGCATTCTACTTATTAGAACCTCTCAAAAGAATAAAGCACTGTGTATACAAATTTGAGCTGTCGTTATTTTAAAAATAACTTGAGTTAACAGGCAAAAGCAAGAAAGCTGATTACAATCAAAATGGTCATACTCATTTTACTTCCATGCCAAATGAGCGGTAACCTCACTAGAAAGTTTTCGTTTTGTAGCAAGATGTGATTTGTCATGCATTTATTTTTAAGTTCTTACACGAAGTATCTTACTTTATCACAAATTTTATTAAAAGAATACTGAAAAGTTATACTTACATCAGTTTTCCTTCTACACATATAGCAGTGTTATTGTTGATGATTTTAATCATCCATTCCTGTAGTTGAACTACCTAATCAAACATAAAATGAAGTATATTATTTCCTGTTATTACTTGCACATAAGCATAACAATATCAAATTTACATTAAATTTAAACAAAAACCTTGTCTGAGTAATCCAAATGTTCATCAAAATAAGAATCACATTCTAGGGAGTTCCTGTCGCAGCTCAGTGTTAACAAACCTGACTAGGATCCCTAAGGATGAGGGTTCAATCTCTGGCTTTACTCAATGGGTTAAGGATCCAGCATTGCTGTGAGCTGTGGTGTAGTTCAGAGACAAGGCTCAGATCTGGCGCGATTGTGGCAGAGGCCAGAGGCTACAGCTCTGATTCGACCCAAAGCCTGGTGCGGCCCTAAAAAAGAAAGCAAAAAAAAAAAAAGCCCTAAAAAAGCAAAAAAAAAAGCCCTAAAAAAAAGCAAAAAAAAAAAAAAAGAATCACCTTCTATTTTAAATAGCAGTAAGGTAAAAACTCTTGTACATAATGAAACAAAAGATGAATGAGGTTGTATTGCATAGCCTGTTCTACAATCCAGAATCATTTATACTTTACATATTCTTATATCAAAAATCATAACCATTAGGGAAAAAAAAATCACTAAAATCCCAAGGTATCCATTAAAAATAACAAAATTCACAACAGACCCAATAATGTGGAGAAGAAAACAGCTGTGTGGTATACATTTCACCATAGTTTCTATAAACTATAAAGGTGATTGCTAGTACTCTATTATTTAGTATTCTAGTCCAAAGCAAATATTTGAACGGCTCAAAGAATTTTTTATTTTAGGACAAGTAAAATCCTATTATAAAGGAAAATTTCTGTGAACATGTTAAGAAACTATTGCTTTTATTGTTTAACAAACTAGTAATGAACTACCTGTGATGAGAAATATATCCATAAAAGTCATACTTTGAATAGCCATTTATATAACATTATAAACTTACACATAAAGACAAATTATCCATGGTAGTTTTATGCTGAGTCAAATGGAGGGGTATTCTTAGTTACTGCACTTCTCCCCCATTATGGTCATTTTAAAAATCCTAGGTAGGACTTGAGAAAGAGGCAATAAAAGAATTTGGAACTATAACATGTATCAAGGAGTTAATCAACGGAGATGGTATTAACAATAAAAACTAACACTAGGCAGTCTTCCAAGAACCTTAGATATACTGACTCAAGTTATCCTCCCAACACTAGGAAACAGGTACTATTATCTTCATTTTATAAAGAAAATTTGCAAGGTCTATTTAAATAATCTGCCCATATCACACACAGCTAGTTAGCACAAAGGTTACAAATCTAGGAATTCTGGCTCCATAATCCTGAACCATGAATGAGATATTCATTCATTAAGTATTTGTTGAGCCCTACTATGTGCCAGGCACTTGTTTAGGGATGGGGATTCAGTCAGAAACAGAACCACCTTCTGTTGGCCACCTTCTTTGGAGCAAATGTGTGTGTGGGGGGGGAGGAGGTGGGGTGTGACAGGAGTGGAAGCAAGTGGAGTGGTGGTGGTGCTATCCGAACAAATGGATGAATAAAAAATGTCAGACAGTGATAAAGTTAAAAATAAGCATAAGTGGAGGTGCTTTTTAGATAAGAGAGTCAGGGAAGGTTGTGGAACAGAGACTGAATGATGTAAGGGATGAGGTATACAGATATTTTGGTGTAATTCTTCCAGGCAGAAGGAAAATGTACAAAGGCCTTAAGTAGGTAGCATGGAGGGCACAGTAGCTTGAAAGGAGTAAGCAAGAAGGAAAAGAGATGTGTAAGCTGGGTATCTCTAGGACTGAATTACATAGAGTCCTATAAGCTATGGTAAAGGCTGACTGTTGTCTCTCTCTCTTTTATATTGCTTTTTAGGGCTGCATCTGCAGCATATGGAAGTTCCCAGGCTAAGGGTCAAATTGGAGTTGCAGCTGCTGGCCACAGCCACAGCAACATAGGATCTGAACTGGATCTGCGACCTACACCAAGCTCATGGCAACACTGCTCATGGCAGTGCTGCTCACGGCAACGCTGGAATGTCAAGCCATTAAGCGAGGCCAGGGATTGAACCTGAATTCTCATGGATACTAGTTGGGCTTGTAATTTGCTGAGCCACAACAGGAACTCCCAGGCTGACTGTTTTCTCTTGAAGTTACTGGAGAATTCTGAGCAGAGGAGTACATGATTTAATATTTTATTAAGAGGCTGATGGGCAGGAATTGGCCTATATATAAATATTCTGGCCTTTATTTAGAAAACAGACTAAAAGAGGTGATAGTGGCAACAGAGAAACTATAAGGCTACTGTAGTAATCCAAGAGATTATCAGTGTCTTGGACTAGGAGGTAGTGGCTGAGTAATAAGAAATGGCCACATTCAGGATGGTAGAGCCAAAAGGACTTCTTCATGGTTTAGATATGGAGTATGAGGATTCCCGTCGTGGCGCAGTGGTTAACAAATCTGACTAGGAACCATGAGGTTGCGGGTTCAGTCCCTGCCCTTGCTCAGTGGGTTAACGATCCGGTGTTGCCGTGAGCTGTGGTGTAGGTTGCAGACGCGGCTCGGATCCAGCGTTGCTGTGGCTCTGGTGTAGGCCAAAGGATACAGCTCCGATTGGACCCCTAGCCTGGGAACCTCCATATGCCTCGGGAGCGGCCCAAGAAATAGCAAAAAGACAAAAAATAAATAAATAAATAGATAGGTATGGCGTATGAGAGGAAAACAAAACAAAACAAGAGTCCAAAATGAACCTAAATTTTTTTCACTTAAGTATTTGGTGGAATGGTAATACTATGTACCAATACAGGACACAATGGAGATTGTTTTGGGGGAAGAAATGAAGAGCTTAGTTTTAGAAATGTTAAATTTGAGATGCCTATTACATATCAATAGAGAAACCATATAGATAACTGCATATGTGAGTGGGGTTTAAGAAAATGTTTGCAGCTAGAGATATATATTTGGGAGCTATAAGCAGAGAAATGGAATTCAGCAGGTTCCTAGTGGTCCAACAGTTAAGGACTTGGCATTGTCACTGCAGTGACTTGGGTTACTGATATGGCTCATGTTTGATCCCTGGCCTAGGAATTTTGCATGCCATGGGGGAGGACAAAAAAAAAAAAAAAAAGGAATTTAAAGCTGTAGCACTGAATGGTAATAGTATAGAGAGAGTGTGCGTAGGTCATAGACAATCAGTTTCTAGGACCAATTCTAGGGAATCCAACATTTATAGGTTGTTACAGGAAGAGAAAGCAGCAGAAGAGTTAAGAATAACCACTAAAGTAGTAAAAAATGAGAGATCCTAGAATCTAAACAAAAAACCTACACAACATTTTGAGGATATTCTGATTCACTGTGTTAACCTCTCCCATGAGTACTAAAATAAGGACTGTGAATAAATATCATATTTAGTGATGGAAACCTGAAAAAAAAAAACAATTTTCATGGAGTAGTGAATATGAATGAACATCCAAAGTGGAACTTGTTCAATAGGGTATGAGATAAGAAGAAATGATAACTGAATATATGTACTTCTTTCAAGGTGTTTTGCTTCAATAGGAAAAAAAAAACTGGAGTGGTAGCTAGAGTGGGATAAGGAGTAAAAGGTAGACCTTTTCTTCACATTAAAAAAAATGTTGGTCATGCTTTCAGCATATTTATATGCTAATGAGAATGATCCAACAGAGAGGAAAAAATTGAGGGGAGACTTGGAAGGACAAGGTCTCTGAGATTGTAAGAGGAAATGAACTTGCCTTGAAAAGGAGCACAAACTTTCCATTTTAATGTAAGGGAAACCAAACTTCGTGGATACAGCAGCAAATAGATTGACAGATTCGATGATGGGAATATAAGGTTTTCAATGAACTGAGAATAAGGAGAGAAGAGGTTTGGAGGTTTAAATGAGATTAAAAGACTCTTCTTTTTTTTGCTGCACCCGCAGCACATGGAAGTTCCTGAGCCAGGGATTGAATCTGAGCTGTAGCTGCGACTTACACCACAGTTGTAGCAACACTGGATCCTTAATCCAGGGATTCAACCTGTGCCTCAGAAGCAATCCAAGCTGCCAAAGAGAGAATGTAATCCATGGCACCACAGCGGGAACTCCAAGTGAGATACTTTACTAGGAAGGTCAGAGTATGGCGGTGGATTGAGAAGTGAAATGTAGTAGGGATGAAGGGCAATATGAAGAGCCTATTTAAGGTTTGTTGTTAAATTTTATTTTACTTTTTTTTGTCTTTTGTCTTTTTAGGGCCGCACCCAAGACATATGGAGGTTCCCAGGCTAGGGATCATGTGGGAGCTACAGCTGCCGGCCTATACCACAGCCACATCAATGCCAGATCCGAGCTGCTTCTGTGACCCACACCATGGCTCACGGCAATGCCGGATCCTTAACCCACTGAGTGAGTCCAGGGATCGAACCCACAACCTCATGGTTCCTAGTCGGATTCATTTCCACTGCGTCACAGGGTAACTCTTTGTTGTTTATTTTATTGTCTTGTTGTTAAATTTTAAATGAGATTAGTCAACATGGCTGTGTTTTGTTCCAATAATCTACTTCTCAGGTACAGGTTTATAGCAAGAAAAGAGTGAAATTTAACCAGGGTTACAATTTGGCCATAGGAAGGTAGGGGGAAAAGCAATAAAGAGGATTGAGAGTTTAGTCAAGGGGATGATTATAATCATGGGCCATGGACTCTATGTAAGGTAAGAGAAAAATAAGGACAGGAGAGTTGATGAACTGAAGTTTATCTTAATGGTGGAGTACTGATGGTGGGGGTGGGGGTGGGGGAAAAGAACTGGAGGTAGAATGATCTGGGCACAAAGGATTTGGTGAGAGTGGGATGCCCACAAGAGAGAAGCTGATGCGTGTACTGGCAAAGACAAGGTATGGGTATGACTAGAGTAAGGGTATCAGTAGGTTAAAGGTCTGAAAATCAAGAATTCAAGGAGGTTGGATGGATTATCTATACAGGTGTCAATGTCACCAGAGTTGATGACAGAAGGAGTAGCAGAGGAAAAAGGAACAGGTCTCAAAATGCTTCAATAGGATGCAAGCCCATGACTAGGAGCCCATGATTATAATAAGGGGGGAGAGGGAGTGGTAAAGCCTTATGGCATGTGCTTCAAAGAAGTTAATGAGGGGGAAAGGATGGCTTTAGAGAAGGGGAAGGAAACACGGCCTGAATTAGGAATGAACATTATATCATCTCTAATATAATGTGGGATAAGGGAGGAAAAAAGAGCCTCTATTAAGAGAAGCAATAATTTTAGTTAGAGCAAAGTTAAGAAATTTTCATAGAAGATTGAGAACATAACATTTTGCTAATAATATAACCCGAGTTCAAGAGGCATACTGTAATGTTTGGAGAGTTAGAGATGAGTGAGAGATTAGGTCAGACTAAAGGATGTACTCAACTGTATAGAGATAAAGAGATCTGAGAGGCTTGGATTTGGTGTAGTAACTGAGACCAACAGCACTATCGAGATGATACAATTAATACTGTGGTATCTCTTAGAACTGTTGTCTTTAAATCTCTTGCTCAACCCATCTCACATATTTTTAAGGTAACATCTAAAACTCTTCCTCAACTCTAAACATTTGCAAATAATGCAATTTCCAATAAATACATTGAGCTATAAAACTGTAACTGTTCTATCATTCTTTAAAATTTAGTTGGAATTCAACTAGCATCTCAGCCTGATACCTGCCTTCGTTCTTTTAAATATTAAGGCACAAACCTTTAACAATTGGAAATTTTATATTGTGTCTTTCTCCTTAAAATTGTATTTCCATTATATTTCCCTCAGAGAACTTATCCTATGTAACATAGTTTAATGGTCTAAAGTCTTTCATTAATCCATCTATATTACAAAAGAAAAACTTCTTAAATCTGCAGATGCTATAATTCCCTTCTCTTTCAACTGTTCTGTTAATAATACCCCAAGAATAAGGGAAAAAATTTAAGAACAAGAATACCTCACTGTTCATCCCCAAAGGGAGTTGAAGACTATACAACTAACAATTGAGCAGGTAACACTTAACACTTGGGTCTTAGTTTCAATCTGCTGCTCTTTTAACTAGGCCTCTACACTAAATATTAACAAAACCTCCCACATGAAGCTGAGGTTCTTCAAGCTCTTGAAGAATGGAGGGTAAAAAAAATATATACATTTGCTTTAAAAGTTTTCTTACCTTATTTTCTTTAACTCCATTTGTAATAGTTTGGAATATACTTGGAGAAAGCCTCCAGGCATTTCTTTTTGATCTCTGAGGTACTGCTATAGGAAATCTTGGAGTTGCAAGCACAATTTTACATGTATCATTCATTGAACCTGGAAGACCAGTCTTTCTGAATGTTGTTTTCTCATTTCCTTCCTTAATTTCCTGTTTTGAAGTGCCTTTTGTTGTAATCGTACTATCACCAGAAACCATTAATTGACCATCATCTTTAATAGGAATACAGAGAGTCTCAACAGTGGTATCTGGGAATTTTTCACAGGTAGAATCAATGCCTTCCAAAATAAATGTGTCCTTTTTGGACTGAGTGGTTACAAGTGTATTCTCCTGGGAGTGAAGAATTTGTTTAGCCAACTGAGCTCTAGTTAATGCCTTGTTTGACACTCTGGCAGCTGAAACATTTTCGTGTTCTTGGTTCAGAACTGAAAGCTCTGCAAAAAAATACAAAACCGAAAAAAATTTATAGAAGGATAATATAATATTAAGAGAGAAAGAGAATAATTTAAAACATTTAATATTTTTTTCTTTTAAAAACTGAAGGGAGTTCCCCTTGTGGTGCAGCAGAAACAACCGACTAGTATCCATGAGGATATGGGTTGAATCCCTGGCCCTCACTCAGTGGGTTAAGGATCTGGTGTTGCAGTGAGCTGGGTGTAGGTTGCAGATGCAGCTGGGATCCTGCACTGCTGCAGTGTAAGCATAGGCTGGCAGCTGCAGCTCCAATTTGACCCCTAGCCTGAGGTGCTCCATATGTGTGGCTATAGCCCTAAAAAGCAAAAAAAAAAAAAAAAAGTATAATTGACTTAAATATTAGTTTTAGGTATACACCATAAGGATTCAATATTTTTTCACATTACAAATAATGTCTAAAAATGTGACTGCCACTGGAGTTCCCATCGTGGCTCAGTGGTTAACAAATCCAACTAGGAATCATGAGGTTGTGGGTTCCATCCCTGGCCTTGCTCAGTGGGTTAAGGATCTGGAGTTGCCATGAGCTGTGGCGTAGGTCACAGACACGGCTCGGATCCCGAGTTGCTGTGGCTCTGGCGTAGACCAGCGGCTACAGCTCTGATTCGACCCCTAGCCTGGGAACCTCCATAAGCTGTGGGAGCAGCCCAAGAAAATGGCAAAAAAAAGACAAAAAATAAATAAATTAATTAAATATGACTGCCACAATAACTAGGTACCATCTGTCACCATACAAAGTTATTACATGAAATCCCTGTGATTTTTTATTTTATAACTGGAAGTCTATCTCCCTTATCTATTCCCCCTCCCCAGGCAACTATCAGTTTGTTCTGTGTATCTATAGGCCTGCTTCTGTTTTATTATGTTTGTTCGTTTGTTTTGTAGAACTGTTCATATTGAAAAGTCTTCAGGAGTTCCCGTCGTGGCGCAGTGGTTAACGAATCCGACTAGGAACCATGAGGTTGCGGGTTCGGTCCCTGCCCTTGCTCAGTGGGTTAACGATCCGGCGTTGCCGTGAGCTGTGGTGTAGGTTGCAGACGTGGCTCGGATCCCGCGTTGCTGTGGCTCTGGCGTAGGCAGGTGGCTACAGCTCCGATTGGACCCCTAGCCTGGGAACCTCCATATGCCACGGGAGCAGCCCAAGAAATAGCAAAAAGACAAAAAAAAAAAAAAAAGAAAAGTCTTCAGGTTAGGAATGTTCCACCTTTCTGTCCAGTCTTTCTCTGAGTGCTGCTGCTTTCACAATTCAACCTTTTATCCACAATCAGTGCTTACTGCCTACACGGAGAAAATAATCATCTAAAACATTTAAACATACACTCAAATAAACTAAAAACAAATAAAAAGCACTTTACCATAGGTTAAATTGTGCAGGGGTGCTTCCTGCTGATATTTAATCTTTGGTTTGACTGGCAGGAAAATATTTGATGATTCTAGAAGAACTTCTTGGACTGGAGTTGAATTTTGTTTTGCTTTTTAAAAGAAAGAAGTTGAGCTGTATTAGTCACTAAGAAGAAAAAAATGCTTTAAAAAAATCCTGGAATAAAGACTTAGGTCAGTAATAATCAGACCAATATAGTATACTTTATGTAGCATATGACAGTTATGTAAATGTTTCCTCTTTTTTTATTGTCTCATGCCTTCAACCCATTTTCTATACCTACACTAAGAATTTTTTGAAAACTTCTCCATGTTACTTGCCAGCTCTAAAAAAGTATTCTACTGAACTCAGAAGCCTAGAGATCTGGAATTAAATTCTGGTGCTGCCACAAATAAGATATATACATATATCTGGCATATCTATCTATCTACCTCCCTCCCTCCCTCTCTATCTAGCCATCTATCTTAAGGTCATATATGAAGTGCCATCCAGTCTTGAAAATTCTGATTTTGCTTCTGGTTGCTGGAAATTTCAAAAATGTGAAAGAACAGTTGATGAGTTATAACCTATACTTTAAAATCAAAATGTTGAGATTAAGCAGCATACTAAATCATAATTTATACTTCTTTGACATCTCATTAGCCCTTCAAAGGCACAAATCTGGTAGGCTTGTTGACTAGACAAATAATCTTGTTTACATTTTATTTTGCTTTATATCCTAGACTGTTACAATTTTGCTTCTTGAATATAGAAATGAGTTTCACACAAAACAGGGAAGGCAGTAGACTTAAAGTCAGTATCAGAGAATTGAAAACTGTACTATTTTATATGTTTAATTTCAAATATTATAATTGGAAAATATTGGTAATTATACTTTAATGTTACTGTGGTCTCAGAAAACTTAATATAAAGATTTTATTATAATGACCTACCATAAAAGAAGGATAAATTTCTTTTCTTTCTTTTTTTTTTTTTTCCCCCATTTCTTGGGCTGCTCCCGTGGCATATGGAGGTTCCCAGGCTAGGGGTCTAATTGTAGCCATAGCTGCCGGCCTACGCCAGAGCCACAGCAATTCAGGATTCAAGCCGTGTCTGCAATCTACACCACAGCTCATGGCAATGCCGAATCCTTAACCCACTGAGCAAGGCCAGGGATGAAACCCACAACCTCATGGTTCCTAGTCAGATTTGTTAACCACTGAGCTATGACGGGAACTCCAAGAAGGATAAATTTCTATTTCTTTAACTCATTCTCCTAGAAATAGCAGGGTGATATAGTAAAGACAAGTAGGTAATTCAATCAAATATAAAATGGCCCATTTATTTGAGAGTTCAGGATTCATGCAAACACTCTCCAAAAGATTTCTGAAATTACATACAAAATCTATGTATGTATATATGTACACATTCTGGGGAAAATCATCAGATTCTCAAAGTAGTCAGTTATATCCTCCATTCTCTAATTTTACTTTATGTGTAAAATGTGCTTTAATGTACATTATTTCATTTGCTTCTCCCTTTTCTCCTAGGCTGTATGAGATTTTGTATACCTGACTACCATCCTAAACTCCCTCAGAAAACTCTGCTTTTTGCATCAAAATATATACACAAAATATATTTTTGGCCATGCTCATGGCATATGAATGTTCTCAGGCCGGGGATCAAACCCATGCCACAGCAGTGACAACACTGGGTCTTTAACCCTCTGAGCCACCAGGGAACTCCCTAAAGAAATATTTTTAAAATGTAAGTTAGATCGAGTCATTCCTCTGCTCAAAACCCTCCAACCCTTAATTTGCTTGCAATAAAAGCCCAAACTCTTACGTTCACCTATAAGCCCCTGTGTTATCTGACTCTATCCCCTCCGCCCCAGATCTGTCCACTGACTCCAGGATAATCTCATAGCTATTTTGCATGCTTCTATTTCAGGGCATTTGTACCAGCTGAAGGGTCATCCTTCCGCTTTCATTCCCTAAGATATCTATCTCTATCTACTGGCTACTTCAATTTTTTTTTTGGCTCAAATGACACTTTCTCATTGAAATACTGACCACTCCATTGAAAATTAAAACCTTTTCCAACTCTCCCTACTATGTTTACCCCACTTTTTCTTTCCAGAGCATTGCTCTTGTATTATACTCTAAAAAATACTTATTTAATGATCTCCTACCTCCTGAATGTGAGCTATAGCTTCAAGGCAGAGATTTTGTGCATTTTGTTCACAGGTGGACTCTGGGTGCTTAAAACAGTATCAGACACAATAAACACTTAACACATTATAGCCTTTTAACCAACAAATAATAAAACTAACCTCTTAGTGAACTGTTTTCTGGCTGGAATGACTTGTTTTCCTTTTCTTCACAGAGGTAGGTATGCTGTAATAATCTTTCCTCAGCACCGTTAGAAGTAAAAATTTTATTACTTTCATTTCTTGGTGGTTCCAACAAACTACTGTTTCTTGATGCTTGTTCTTGCTTGTTACGAAGTACTTTTTCTTTCATTCTTTGAAATATTTTTCCTGGTGATTCATAGCTGGCTTTATTTTTTAATCCATCCTTTTTGGGCTTTATGGCACTGATATCAAGAGAACTGTTAGAGGCAGTAGCCTCTGTTAGCATAGTAGACTGGAATATATTTTTATTATTAAAAATTGTCCTTTCTAGGAACGGACTCTCTTTATGGTTATTCAGTTTTAAAGAGGACTTCTGATATTTTGCCAAATCTTTTACAGGAGTAAGTGTGCCTGAAGGAATGCTGTCAAAAAAGATTGCATGCATGGGCATATTTCTCCTTTGAAAAGAAGTCACTGAAGACAAGTGAGTTCCTGGATGTTTCAAAGGTGTTGCAATCATCTTGAAAAACAGCAGCAACAAATTTCCTCTAACACAAAATTTGCCTAAACACAATTTTCAGGATAGACCTTCAGCAGGGGGCCAGAGGAACCTGCAGTTCAATGTGAAATCAACCTTTATCAAGCTTTGGTGCAGAAAAAGTTAAGTTTATTTGGTTTCCATAATAACATTATACTAATTAAAAGGTTTAATTGGTTCATAACAACAGTGGATAATCTGTAACTCACAAACAAGACTAAAAAATACATAATATATATATGCTTTTTTGGGGGGGGGGGGCCACACTCGCAGCATATGGAGGTTCCCAAGCTAGGGGTTGAATCGGAGCTGTAGCCACTGGCCTATACCACAGCCACATCAGCTTGGGATCCGAGCCATGTCGACCTACACCACACCTCATGGCAACGCCAGATCCTTAACCCACTGAATGGGGCCAGGGATCGAACCTGCCTCCTCATGGATACTAGTTGGGTTTGTTAACCACTGAGCCATGACGGGAACGCCTATATTTTTTGTTAAAGTCTCATTATTATTTTTCAATGATAAACAGTTTGGTTTTTAAATTTACTTCTTTGCAAAAAAAGTAGCTTCCACTGTCTTTTACTTCAATAGTTCTAAAAGCTGAACTCTGAATATCCTAGAGCTTCCAATCTCATATTTGCAACAAAAATCATTAAATGACATCTGCATATGGAACTGTACGAAGTTATAAAAGATTAAATTTCACAAAAATGGTTTTTCTTTTAGGCACTTAAATTTTAAGGCAGAAGCTACAATAATATATTGTAATGAAGGCTAAAAATCCATTCAATTTTTAAGTTAAATAATCTCCAATCCTGATTTTGTTATGCTACAGAACAAAAACATAACAAGGTTGTGAGTGAGCCTTTAGTTTTTAAAAAAACCTCAAATCAAAAGTAAATGATATTCAAGCTTTTAAAATTATTTATTGCTATTTCAAATTTTTAGAGGAAATCATGTACTTCAGCATGCATGGTCTTAGATTTGTATTAGCTGTTTCTTACATTCAAATTTTATTTCCCACACCTAGAAATTAATATTTGGAAAAAAAAAAAAAAAAGGAGTTCCCATCGTGGCGCAGTGGTTAATGAATCTGACTAGGAACCATGAGGTTGTGGGTTCGATCCCTGGCCTTGCTCAGTGGGTTATGGATCCGGCATTGCCGTGAGCTGTGGTGTAGGTCTCAGACGCGGCTAGGATCCTGCATTGCTGTGGCTGTGGCCCAGGCCAGAGGCTGTAGATCCGATTAGACCCCTAGCCTGGGATCCTCCATATGTCCCAGGAGTGACCCAAGAAAAGGCAAAAAGACAAAAAAAAAAAGAAAAAAAAAGAAATGAATATTTGGGGTGATGAACCATGCAGTTGCATTCTGTAATACTTGGTAAATTAATAAAATATTTAAACCTAAGAAGCTTGGAACTTATAAATCTAGGTTTACAGCATCTCTTATCACTGAATTTATAACTACTCCAATCAGTTTTTGACATCATGTAAACATAAAAAGGCTAATCCAGAAAATACAAATTCAATCAGACCAAAAATATCAAGTATCTTTATCTACAATAACTTCTGTGAGAAATAAATATACAAGTTAAAAATTCATGTACAAACTACCATTCTATCCAGTAGTTTATAAGAGAAAAAAGGAAATATTCCTCAACTAACAAGAGCTGACAAAGAAAGGTATCATGGGAATGATACAAAAGCCACTGAATTCTTCTGTAGAATGTTAATTCAGCAAATATGTACTAATGCATATGCTTATGTGCTTGGCAATGTGCTAGTGACAGGAACCCTGCACTAGGAGTTATAATACTCACTAGCCATTCACTTTAAGATCTCAAAACCAGAAATGAATAAATTGGGACAGCTGCATGGAAAGATGGCAAAAGTATGTACAGGTTTTCTCAATCTCAGTTCCTTACAACCTAATGAAATGCTCATCAGGAGGTATAAACTGCAAATAAACTAGCAGAACTAAGAACTGGCCCAATGCGTTGTACAATATTTCCCCCTCTTCTCCTGTGAGATACCTTCCAAGTGGATGCTTGAATCTGTGGATAGTGCAAAACCCTATTTATGGTATGTTCTTTCCCTTACATACATACCTATGATAAAATTTAACTTATAAATTAGGTACAGTGAGAGATTAAAAATTAATTATAACAACATACTGTAATAAAAATTATGTGAGTGTCATCTCTCTCACTTTAAATATCTTATTGTACAAATTCATTACCTTGCCAACTTAACTAAGCATTTATCATGCACTGTGGCTGTAACTTTTGCAGTTTGGTGTACAATAGCAAAACAGGCACGAATTTTTTAGTTTTTCACAATTTTCACAAATAAAAGATCTGTTCAGGGTAAGACCTTAGCAACCTTGGCATTAGATTATTTCTCCTCATTAAGTCGAGAGCTTTTACCTTTTCACTTAAACTTTATAGCTTATCTTTGGTATATCCAAATTGCCGGCATCACTACTCTTGTGCCTTGGGGCAATTATTAAGTAAAATTATGGTTAACTTGAACACAAGCACTATGATACCTGATAGTCCCTCCGATAATCAAGGGCACTGCTAAGTGACTGAGCGGGATATACTGGAAAAAGGGATGATCAACGTCCCTTGCAAGACAGTGTGAAATTTCATCATGCTACAAAGAAAAGCATCCAATTTAAAATTTATGAAGCACTTATTTTCAGAATTTTCAATGTAATATATTCACATGGTAGCTGACTGTGGGTAAATGAAAACCACACCCCACCCACAGTGGGCCCATGAAGGTGAAACTACAGATGGGGGTGCAGGGCACTACTGTACATACATAGAAGTTAAATATACTAAGTTAAAAAAGGAAAAGGAACAGGAGGTGTAAATGAATTTCTGAAAAAAATAAATAAATAAACACCTAAATAAAGGAAGAGGGAAATACATAGACACAGGGGGAAAAAAAAAAACTGGAAGTAGACCAAATTGTAAACAGAGTTTATCTTTGAGAAGTAGGATGAAGAGGGTTCCCATTTCCTAAATATTTTTTAATTTAACATTTGCAACTAATATGTAATCAAAAGAAAACATAAGCTGGATGGATCAATTGTTTCTTTAGCTTTGTGAATCCTAGGTTCCAAGGTGAAGAATCAGGAAGTGACGGTGACGCACACAATTTTTCTACTTGGTAATTATCTGAAACTTATTTTTTTCTAGAAGTGATTTTAGAGTAAAGTTTAGAGCGCTCACCATCGAAACGAATCTGAACGGAAGTGGTCTACTTCCGTAATAACTACAGCAGAAACGCAACAAATCACACCTAATGAACGAGCAGTTGTGATGATACCACTGCCAAAGGCAAAAATGTACAAAAAAAACTTGATCCCCTTGCTGTACAGTGGGAAAATTAAAAAAAAAAAAAAAAAAAAGTCTGCGTGGGACCATTACGCTGAAGTGCTGGAAGTCACAATGCCAGAAGGGACGGGAGAGAGGAGACGAAGGAAGCGGGGCGAAGAGGCCGTACCTTGGGTGAAGAGGCTGACACCGTAGAGACGGCGGTGGCCCGGGCTCGACTTCGCTTGGAGGGCGGGCAGGAACACCACGGCTTCTGCCTCTGGCCCAAGTCGGCCGCAGCGGCGGAGCACCAGGTGACGCTCACCACCTCCTTGAGGTTCCCCAACACCAAAACTATCTGGCAATTCAAATTTTAAGAGCCTGCCCTCCAGGCACCAGGGATTGGCGCGCTCAGGAATTGCGTCACCACGCGTCTCTCTGGGACGCAGGAAAACGTGGGGCGGTCCCCGCTCCGCGAGGGCAGTGCTCTTTCCACAAAACGTAGGCAACCCCAAGTTGCCACGGGTACCGGGCACGCACCTCTAGCTGTCCTCGAAATTAATTTCCTCTTAAGAGAAGGGGCCAACCCCGCATTCTGCCGTTCCTCCCGAAATGCTCTGCGGCAGGAAGACTACGTCAGACGTCGTCTGCGCGCTCTGGCGCTTCTGTGGGTTTTTAATTTTGGTCCTTCCCGGCTACCTTCCTCCCCTACTGGCGTGAACGCTGATAGAATTTGGTTGTGCATTCCCTTCCGTCTGAAAGAAAACAGCTTGCCGAATACGTTTAAGAGCCTTTAGTTTTCTCAGGCCGTCAGGTATTTGAGGCCGAGAAGGAGCGTTTTGTTCTTGAAGCAATGGACTAAATGCAAAGTTATACTCGCAATGGGATATTTAGTTTGAGCTATTCCCCCCGGGAAATTTTGTTTTGTTTTGCTTTGTTTTTAAGAAACTTACTGAATCCTAAAGCCTTAATCTCGGCTACCCTGGTTTGCCTTACAGTTGCAGTTAGACCGAGCCGTATCAGACCACACCCAGTGATGCTGTGCCGTAGCCACGGCGGAGCACTGTGTATCCCCCGCTTCAGCGCCCCAGCAAGCCGCAGTTGCCGGCCGGAAGCATTGTGTAGTGCGCCTTGTTTCAGTCTTGGCAGAGAAAAAGGAGCCAGAGGAGTAACTAGTGTTTTCAGTCCTAAATCCCTTCTGGCTCCAATCCTGCACCTTCTTTCCATGAACTCCGTTCCCCTCCTCACCAAGTACGCATTTAGGACAGGAGAGTTTATTTTTTGCTTCATCCAAGAAAAGTTCTCAGCATCCTAGAATCATGTATCGCATCTGTCTGATAAGACTGGACTGAAATGGCTGTAATGAATTAATTTTTTAAAGAGATGGTTGCGAGCCCTTCTTCTAAAGTCTGTATCCGCTAAATCCTGTATTTACCAAATATTCAGAATCCAAAATGTAAATTTAAAGCATAAAATGATTGCAAGTAAAGAAAAAAAAGAAACCAGTTGGGGGGTAGAAAGAGCAAAGCAAATCTGTCAGAGCGGAAAAATCAAAGAAGAGACAGTAGGCTGGAGCTCTGAGACTTCAAGCCAGTTTTATGGACCAACAGATTGGCCAGGAGTCGGGAGAGAGCTCATGTTCTCCGCTGCTTAGGGAGCAGTGTAGGAAAAGGGGTAGTTTCTATTTTCAGCACAGGTTTGTTCTTGGGCTAGGTCAGTATTCAAGGGTTAGGGGGAGGCAGTTTCCTTAGGAATATAAGTAATGGTTTTGGGTGGGGGGTAGAGGGCAGTTATAAAAGAACATCGTCTGATGAATGACTCTTTAACTGGTCTCCAAGGCAGCTCATTGTTCCCCAGGGGATCAGCCTTCTAGATTTTAAGTCTGATTAGAGTTTAGGTGGCGTATAGCAAGTCATGTACGATTCCCCACCTAAGAAAATCCATGTAGATAAATGAAGTTTCTATTTTTGCAGCATAATGGAAAATTGACTGGACATGGATTTGCACCAGATCTGTGGGAAAAGCCAGACTTAAAATATGTGTTTAATGACATCTATGAAATAAACTCTGTGGGATAGAGGGGTTTTAAAGAGACAGGCATTCATATTTCAAAGCATCTGAAATGGAAATATGAAAGTTTTCTATTCCTGATGATGGAGATAGACATGACTCACAACATTCAGTCAAAATAGGAACCTTGAAATATTAAGGGCAGGTACTCAGTTTAATTTTTTTAATTAACTGTTTCTCATGTGAGAAGTAACTAGGATCTAGTGCGCTCCAGAGTGAACTGCAACAGGAATTTACATAAGAATGACAAATAATTTTCTAAGGAAACCTGGATAACAGCTTGTGGGTAAAAAAGTACAGAGAGAAGGCATACAGGCCAAGGGACAATGTTCATCTGTCTGTTGCACATTGACATGCTGCCTCGGATGGACCGTTTAAGTTTATATCTGCTGGGGATGGAGAGCTTCTTATATTCACAGTCAGGCAGCTGGAATAATCTGTCCTAAGTCTGTAACTCTTGGGAATGTATACAGACCCACTTAGGGTCCAAAAGACAGATATTGGAGGAGACAATTCCTCTAATCATTGTGTGGGAGTTGCTACCAAGGGATCTGAGTCTGCTGAGCTTGGAGGAATATTCCCACCACCATGGTAAGTTCCAGTAGGGGTACTACTTGACCATATAGCATTTTGGGGGGAATTAGAAAAAAGATACTCTTTCATCAAGGCCAGTGGTTCTCAACCAGGGATAATTTTGCACCCCTAGGGGACATTTGACAATGTCTGTAAATATGAATGTCAGGACTGAGAAGGATGGCCCTTGTAGCTATTGAGTAGAGGATAGAAATGCTGCTAAACATCCTATAATGTACAGGTCAGCTATTGATAATTCTTAAAGAATTATCAAGATTAAAATGTCAGTAATGCCAAAGTTGCAAGATCCTACACTTGTAACATGTAGCCCTGAATTAGGATTTTTGTCTCCTTTCACTCTGTGTTCCCAGTGTAAGGCATAACTGTGCAAATACTACTGTCCTCTCTGGGCTTAGAGGAAGGTTGAAAATGGAATCAACAGGGAGGTTTCCAGGCTTTTAAGAGGAGGATTCTTCAGTAGAAAAGACTGTCAAGAAGATTGTTGTGTAATAGAGACAGTATACAAGCACATAAACATATAAACATACTATGACAAATTGTAATAAGTGCTATGAAGGTGTATTAGTTTGGCTCCTGCAGGAAGCTGATGGTAAGATGGAATTCGGAATACAAGAGACTTGAGAGATACGGCCTGTGAAAGTTTAAGGGGGAGGAAAAAGAATTGGGCCTGGTAAATCCTTAGGCTTTGATGCAGATCTGCCATTTGTGAAAGAAAAAAGGAGTAGGAAGCAGAATTGGGCAGAGGGAAGGAACCAAAGATTGCAATACAGATTGACAAAGAATTGGCTAATGCAATAGGGAGTATGGGGGTAGCCCATCAGAGGAGGTCTGCAGTGGGCAGAAACCAGAAACGGGCAGGCCCTGAAACCCATCGTGCTGGAGGTGGGAAGAACATGCCTTGCCTCAAAGGCTTAATTTTTTTTTTAGTTGACATATAACAATGTATTAGTTTCAAGTATAGAACATAATGATTTGATATATATATGTATTGTGAAATGATCACCACAATAAGTCTAGTTAACATCTGTTACTGCACGTAGGTACAATTTTGTTTTTCTTGTGATGATAATTTTTAAGATTTACCATCTTAGCAACTTTCTAATATATAATTTAATATTTTTAACTATAGTCATCATGCTGTGCAATACACATCTAGAACTTATTTATAACTGAAATTTTATGCATTTTGACCACCTCTTCCTTTTGTCCACCTTCAACCCACACCTCTGGCAACCACCTATCTGTTCTCTGTATCTATGAGTTCAATTCCTTTTTTTTTTTTTTTGAGATTTCAGTATTGTGAGATCATACAGTGTTTGCCTTTCTCTGACTTATTTCGCTGACCATAATGTGCTCCAGCCCAGCCATGTTGTTGCAAATGTCAAGATTTCCTTCTCTTTGACAGCTGAATAATATTCCATTTTATATATACCTCACACTTTGTTTATTCACTTATCCACAGTGAACACATAGGTTGGCTTTATGTCTTGGCTATTGAAAATGATATTGTGGTCTGTGCTTGGGATGGAAAAATTGTTTTCAGACTTAGAGTGGGGTGAAAGAAGGAAAAGTTTATTGAGAAAAGAAACTGCTCTTGCAGTGGGAAGACTTCCTGATAATCAGGGAGAGCTGACTCTGAGCAGGTGTCATGTCTGTTTTTATAGCCCAAGGTCAAAGGAAAGAGGAGGTCTTACTCTACACTTGTTGGTTGGTTACCTCTAATGCCCTTATGGGGATCAGGTGAGGACTGGGCCAAATACCTTTCCTAGTAGGAGGCAGGAAGGAGTGGGCAGGATTGTTCAGGAGAGGCTGGAGAACTCTGCAACAGTTGTAATGGGATGGAAGGAGCAATAATTGGTAATTTTATCCTGGCAACATTGGTATCCCGAGACTCTCTTTGAGTCTATCTTGTTGGAAAGGCCTTGGAGATAATGCCACAGTGAACATGGAGATACAGATATCTTTTCAAGTTAGCCTTTTTTTCTTTAGTTAGAAACAAGCAGTGGAGTTTCTGGATCATGTGGTAGTTCTGCTTTTAATTTTTTAAGGAGTCTCCATACAGTTTTCTAAAGTGGCTCCACCAATTTACATTCCTACCAGGAATACACAAGAGTTCCTCTTTCTCCACATACTTGTCAATACTTGTTATCTCTTGTTTTTGTTGAACCCCTAGTATCATCATGGGTACTAGCTGGGTTCGTTACCACTGCGTCACAATGGGAACTCCTCTTGTCTTTTCAAATTACAGCCATTTTAGCAGGTGTGAAGTAGTAGCTCATTGTTTTGATTGGCATTTCCCTAAGGATTAGTACTTTTGAGCACCTTTTCCTATACCGCTTGGCCATTTGTATGTCTTCTGTGGAAAAATTTCTCTTCAGTTTCTCTACCCATTTTTACATCAGATTGTTGTTCTGCTGTTGAGTTGTATGAGTTCTTTTTTTTTTGGCTATTTCTTGGGCCGCCCCTGCGGCATGTGGAGGTTTCCTAGGCTAGGGGTCGAATCGGAGCCGTAGCCACCGGCCTACGCCAGAGCCACAGCAACGCGGGATCCGAGCCACGTCTGCAACCTACACCACAGGTCATGGCAACGCCAGATCGTTAACCCACTAAGCAAGGGCAGGGATCGAACCCGCAACCTCATGGTTCCTAGTCGGATTCGTTAACCACTGCGCCACGACGGGAACTCCTAGCTTGGTTCTTAATATATTCCTGCAGTCTTTCTGTTCTCTAAGTCAGTTCTCTCATATTTTCCGTTAATAGTTGTTCCAAAATTTAACCACTCTTTTCATAGTGGAATCATAGTAAAGATTAAGCACTTTAATACTGCCTAGCTCACTTTTAGCTAATGATCTCTCTTTCTACATCAAAGACAAAAATATACACCATGAAAAGGTTTTAAAATTATGACTAATCTCTACCTAAAAAAAAAGGGATTTCCCATTGTGGTGCAGCAGAAATGAATCTGGCTAGCATCCATGAGGGTTCAATCCCCTGCCTCGCTCAGTGGGTCAGGGATCTGGCATTGCTGTGAGTTGTGTAAGTTTCAGACAAGGCTCGGATCCCTCATTGCTGTGGCTGTGGTATAGGCCGACAGCTGTATCTCTGATTCAACCCCTAGCCTGGGAACTTCCATATGCCTTGGGTGTGGCCCTAAAAAGCAAAAAGCAAAACAAACAAACAAAAAACAAAACACCACGCACCTCTATCAACCATTCCTTCCATCTTTCCAGCTAGCCATTCTAGAAGAAATGTCCCTCCCTTTGTATAAGGCTAATAATTCACCAACCTATGCTCTAAGAAAAAAAAAACTCACCTAGGTCAGAGTCAAGTATTTCCAACTCTGGAGTGGGTGGGGTGGGGGGAATTTCATGACCCCCAGATGTTCTAGTTAGGGTTCTTTATCCTCCGCTTTACACAATTCTTAGCAAGGCAGGGAAGGAAGAAATGTCTCTGTGGCTATTTCCATGCACTCTCTTCCCAATAATTCCCTGAGCTACTATAACTGAGCTTCTGTCTTACTAAATCTGTTAACCCAATACCTCACTGCTAAATCTAAAAAGTTCATTTTAGCCATTATTACATGTGTCTTTTGGGCAGCATTTGACATTAGAGAAAACGGTTCAAAATCACAACTTAATATATGCCAGCCTCTGTGTTGTTTTATACATATCACCTTATTTAATCCTCACAATTATTAGATCTTATAAATGAGGAAATTGAGATAAAGTAACTTGCCAATAGATACAGGGAGAGTGAAAGAAAGAACTGGGGTTTGGTATCAAAGACAAAAACCAAAAACAGAATCTTGAAAACTCTGAGATGAGAGATTTGTCACAAATAAGAGGTCCTCAGTAACATTAACATCTGATTTCTCAGGAGAAACTATGGAGACCTGAAAGCAGTGGAATGACATATTCAAAGTGAAAAGGACTATTTAACAAGAATTCTGTATCTGGCAAAACTATCTTTCAAAAATGAAGGAGAAAGTAAGACATTCCCAGGTAAACAAAAGCTGAAGGAGTTTGTAACTAGCAGATCAGCTCCATAAGGGATGCTAAAGGGAGTCCTTCAGGCTGAAAGGAAGGAACATTAGATAGTAACTTGAAGCAATAAGAAGAAATCAAGGACTCAGATAAATGTAAAGCTAAAGGTGAATAGAAAAGTCAATATTATTATTTTTTGGTTTTTATCCTGTTTTTCCTATATGGTTTAAAAGAAAAATATGTAAAACAATAACTGTAAAGCTATGATAATGGACATATAATATGCAATGATATAATTTGTTACACAACATAAAAGAGGGGACAGAGCTTTTAGGAGCAGAGTTTTATATGCTATTGAAAATAATCTGGTAACAATTTAAACTAGATTGTTATATATTTAGGTGGAAACAACCCAACTGTCAATGGAGGAATGGATAAATCAAATGATATATATATACAATGGAATGTTATTCACTCATATAAAGTTATGAAGCACTTAAACATGCTACAATGTGTATGAACCTCAAAAAAAATTATACAGTAGAAAAGTGACAGAACACTGTAAACCAACTATAATGGAAAAAATAAAAATCAGTAAAAAATTATGCTGAGTGAAGGAAGGCAGACACAAGTGGTCACATATTAAATGATTCCATTTACATGAAATATCCAGAATAGGTAAACATGTAGAGACAGAAAAATGATTGGTGGTTGCCAAGGACTGTAGGGTGGGGAAAACAGGGAATAACTGATTGGTGTGGGATTTCCTTTTGGGGAGGTGATGAACATTTTTCCGTAGGTCATAGTTGTACAACATTCTGAAGGTTCTAAATGCCATTGGATTATATACTTTAAAATAGTTAATTTTTAAATGGTTAATTTTAAGTTATGTGAATTTTGTCTTAATTTTTTAAAAAAGAAAAAAAAAAGCCCCAATCATACAGAAACATGAAAATATTCACATTTTCCCACAATTATATAAAAACATTTAAAAATAGGAAATATAAAAGGACAATTTCAGCATGCATTACACACAGTAAGGGTAAGCAATTTTTTTTTTTACAGGTAATGTTTTAAAAACTCTCTTTTTTTAGTTATATATATTTTTGTATTTATTAGGTTAAATTGTAGAACACATGTCTTACTGAAGATTGCAACAAAAAAATTAAAAGCCATTGAAAATAAATTTCTTTTCTTATGCACTTTTCTTTTTTGGTCTTTTTGCCTTTTTCCAGGGCCGTTCCTGCGGCATATGGAGTTTCCCAGGCTAGGGATCTAATCAGAGCGGTAGCTGCTGGCCTACACCACAGCCACAGCAACGCCGGATCTTTTAACCCACTGAGCAGGCCGAGGATCGAACCCAAAACCTCATGGTTCCTAGTGGGATTCGTTAACCACTGCGCCATGACAGGAACTCCTCTCATACACTTTTAATTATCCTCTGGTGACAGTCACGGAAATGTGTGATTCTAATCTCTTTTCATGAAAGAGTGTCACTACTCTATGAAGAGTACAGCTACCTGACAGACTCTAACTGCACTTTTTTTTCAGGATCTGTTAAAACCTTTGACCTAAATAAATATTGTTGAGCAAACTGGACAGCCACATGCAAAAGAATGAAAGTGGACCACTATCTTACACTATACACAATTAATTCAAAATAATTAAAGACTTGAACAAACAAGAAACCATAAAACTTCTAAAAGAAAACATAGGCAATAAGCTCCTTGACACTGGTCTTCACAATGATTTTTTGGATTTGACACCAAAAGTAAAGGCAGCAAATGTAAAAATAAACAAACATCAAACTAAGAAGCTTTTTCAGATCAAAGGAAACCATCAATTAAATGAAAAAAAAAAAACCTACAGAATGGGAGAAAGTACTTATAAATCGTATACCTTATAAAGGGCTAATATCCAAAATGTATTAAGAACTCATACAGGAGTTCCCGTCATGGCGCAGTGGTTAACGAATCCGACTAGGAACCACAAGGTTGCGGGTTCGGTCCCTGCCCTTGCTCAGTGGGTTAACGATCCGGCGTTGCCGTGAGCTGTCGTGTAGGTTGCAGACGTGGCTCGGATCCCGCGTTGCTGTGGCTCTGGCGTAGGCCGGTGGCTACAGCTCCGATTCAACCCCTAGCCTGGGAACCTCCATAGGCCGCGGGAGCGGCCCAAGAAATAGCAACAACAACAACAACAACAATAACAACAACAACAACAACAACAAAAAAGACAAAAAAAAAGAAGCTAAATTTGGAGTCAGGTTTTGTAGTAGCACCAATTTGCAGGATTGGCAGTTTTTGTTTTTAAGAAATTTTGTAAGAAAAAAAAGATTAGGGGTTCCCGTCATGGCACAGCAGAAATGAATACAACTAGGAACCATGAGGTTGTGGGTTTGATTCCTGGCTTTGCTCAGTTGGTTAAGGATCTGGCATTTCTGTGAGTTGTGGTGTAGTTCACAGACATGGCTTGGATCCCGCTGTTGCTTTGGCTGTGGCATAGGCCAGCAGCTGTAGCTCTGATTTGACCCCTAGCCTGGGAACCTCTATATGCCACAGGTGTGGCCCTAAAAAGAAAAAAAAAAGAGAGAGACAAAAGATTAATCAAGGGCTGAAATTATTTTGGAGTGTGTATAATGGAATGGTAAGAACATGAAGGAGTTAAAGTTTTACATATAGAGTTGTTGAAATGATAGGCTGTATTTTTTATTTTGGTTGAATGGGATTAAAAATAATAGCAAAAAGGATGTTGGGAGGATTAGAAAGGTCAAGAGTCAACTTCTTGAGCTTGAAAACAGTGGGAGTTAAGCAAATAAGAAAACTGGAAGACTGAGTAGTAAGCATGTGAGATATTAGAATATCAGTGATGGGGGCATTCCTAGGTGACTCTAAAGTTTAGGAAATAGTTATTTATATGGATAGTTTGACTAGCTGTAGACTGAGAGTGGGGTGACATGAGAGGCCTGATGGTATTAACAGTTAGCAACTATGTCTATAATACCTATTATAACTAGTATCTTTGTTATAGCTAAGAGTGAAAGAAGGTGTCTTTGATTTAATATAACATGACTTTATAAGCTGTATTGTGTTCCTCTAAGTCAGTTCATACTAATAGGTAAAGAAACTACACTAAAGCCAACTTGAAATCAAAGATGAGAATTGGAACCAGTTTTTTAGAGTCTCAAATTCTTAGGAAGGAAATAGAAAGTGGTTTGATTTTTCCCAATCCCTGCTTCCAATCGTAGTGTGTCAAATATTTCTTTCTTTAAATATTGGGCTATCTTGAAAACATCTTGGCATAATTCTGTCACCTGAATATCCCTGTCACTCAAAGGAAATCACAATATTCCAGCCTCTTCATAGTCTTTGGGGAAATGCTCCAAATCACATGGGTTGGAAAAAGAATTTTCTACTTTCAGAGCAAGGTGAAGAAAAGACAAATTTATTGAGGCAAGAGATGTTCTTAACACAGTGGGCTGACTTCCTACTTGTCAGGAAGAGCCGATCCCAGGTGCATGTCATGTCTGTTTTTATATCCCAGGGAGAGGAGGGCTCTTATGATACATGTGCTGGTTGGTTGGGGGCATATTAGACCCCTATAGGGGTGGGTGAGGGATGGGCTACATACCTTTCTTAGTAGGGGATAGGAAGGAGTAGGCCAGGTTGCTCAAGTTGAGGGGGTGTCATTACAGTGAGACTGGTGAGGCAATAATAAGGGTCTGGTAATTCTTATCTTGGCAGAGGCTTTGAATTCTAACTCCTTGAAGGGGTCTTGAAGTCCCACAAGATGTTAAGACTTATTTTGTTTCTTTATTGCTAACTCATCTAGTTCCAAATATCTAATATTTAGGCTGGGGGTGAGGGTAGGGGTTGTACTTGGGTCTCTTTCAACAGTCATCTGGAGGGAGGCCAGGAATCCTCCCTAGTGTCATGTAGACCTGTTAATTGCTTTGTTCTTGTTTCGACTGTTATGTCAGTTGACCTAAATTCTGGATCAGCTTTCACACTCATGGTTCATATTGAAGACCCCATCCAGTGGCCCACAGCCCATAATGTCCAACTTAAACAGATACATGCGTGATTCTAGAGCCCCTTCAGTTGTTTTTTCACCACAGCTCCTAGGCCATACTGGAACCTGTATAATTTGTTTTAGAATGTCCCCAAATGTCTGTTTTCAGCCATATTTGTCAGTGAGTAGCTCTTGTTAACAAAAAAACAAAATCCAGCAAAGCATAAGTGAAAGCTTTGCCCTTTGAAAGAGATTCTGACTAGTGCTCTGCTGTAGCTTAGTTCTGTTGCCATCTTGTGGTTAAATAGGTATGTACACTGGGGGCCTTTTATTTTGTCTTGCCTACTGCCTTAAAGTTAAAGGCAATTTCATCTGCCTCCCCCCCCTCCCCCCGCTGTGGTTTTTTATCTGGATTCTTGAGTTAAGGAGAGAGGCAAACTCAGAGTTCATTGTCCTCCACATTGACCAGGTTCAGTGAGTTGAAGGGAAGCTCTTTCCCTATGTCTAGATTTCACCTAGATTTCCCAAACCTTTATACTTACTTACTTTATTTATTTAATTATTTATACCAGGTCGCACATCCACCTTTTAATTTTTAAGAACATCCAAACAAAATTAATACCTCAAGGTAAAAACACAACTACAAATAAATTCGACATTTTAAAAAATAGTCATTTTTAGCATTTGGGATAAATTATTGAACAAGGAAAACATGCTTATATTTTTAAACAGCAAAATGATCCTCTTGACAAGATTTTCTTTTACTATTCCAAGGATGTTTCACATCAAAATTATTATTATTATTATTATTATTTATGGCACACCTTTGGCATATGGAAGTTCCTATGCTAGGGGTCAAATTAGAGCTGCAACTGCCACAGCAATGTCAATCTGAGCCACATCTGTGACCTCCTCCACAGCTTGAGGCAAGACCAGATCCTTAACCTACTGAGTGAGGCCAGGGACTAAACTAGAAGCCTTAAGGACATCATGTTGGGTTCTTAACTGGCTGAGCCACAATGGGAATTCTGATTTCACACCAAAATTATTTAAATGCAAATACCCATAAGTATTTTAAATTCAACATATTTATAATAGAACTACACTGATCTGTTTCCCCTCACTCATCTGCATCCTCCTTCCTGCCCCCATCTCTCAATTCCCCTCCATAAATCCCTATCTTAAAACTCTCTCCTCTTCTGCTCTTTATCTTGCTGAAAGACTTTACCCACTGATAAATCAGAGCCTAAGAGCCATTCTAGATTCTTCTTCTGGTGTTTGAGCTATGGGCTTCAATATTTTTCACTAGCTATTGCAATGGTTTTTCTCTATCATGTTTTCCATTTTACAGCCTTGCCTATCTCCAAATTTTCCTTCATGTTGCTACCAGCTGGATTGGTCCGAAACTCAAATTTGAAATCCTTTAGTACTTCCACAGATCCTCAGAGTAAAGTCTAAGATCCTTAGTATGGCTTAAAAGGTACCCTGTGAATTGGCATTTGTCTGCTTTAAAGCCTCCTTTCCAATCACTGCTCTCTTCACACAGAACACTAGTGATACTTATAATTCCTGGAACATAGTGAGTTTTTTCATGCCTCTGGACCTTAGTTCATAGTGTTTCCTTTTACTTACAAAGAAACATCTGTAGGTCTTGTCTTGGGGTTGTTCAGGTCCAGTTGAGGCATCCTGCAAAATTTCCGTGGGGTATGTATCTGGGCTTGTAAGAAGCAGATGGATCACTCAATGGGGTAATTGAAGAGAGTAATGAAAGGGCTTCTTGAAGAGAATTTAATGAAGGGAATATTAACAAACAGAAACCATTAAAGGATGGTGAAATACTCCAGGACTAAAAACAGCTGGAAACCTTTATTTCCTCTAGGCCTAAAGGGGGAAGAAGGAGGAACAGCATTTCTGGAACAGGGAGAGATCTGTAACTGTGTGTGAGAGTGCCACCAGCAGTTACAAAAAAGCCTGGAGGTGGGAGGAGTAGAATAAGTAGCCCCACCCCTCTCTCCTTCTATCTTGGGTTCTTCTGCTGGTGTCTCTCATTGGCTGACTCTGAACGGAAGCCAGAGGCTGAGGAAGCTGGAGTGATGCAGTCCACATAGGGCAAGGCGGAGAATAGTAGAGAAAGGATCAGGAGAGCCAAACAGAGCAATCAGCACAGAATATAAACCCGTCTTATGGTGTTCTGTGAGAGAAACAGGGCAAAAGGGCTAGGGAGAAGTCCCCTTTCCTCTCAAAGATGTTCAATTATTCTCCTGTTTTCAGGTGGTAGCCAATATCTTAGCTTTGATAGGTTTCCCCAAGTCTTAGTCTGGGGAGGAAGTCTGGGAAACTGTTTTCATAAAATCCAATTCCTGAGACATTTTGGGATTTGCAATACAGATCAGCCTACTTCTCATTAGCTTTTGTCACTGTGCAGGTTAGTTCTCTGAGATCTCTTTTCACTAAAACATTTCACTAAAAACATTATCTTTTCTATCCTGGTAAGGGAACAGATATGCCCTCTGCTTTAGAGGAAGTAATCGTTTCTATCTTTCACAACTGTTTTCCACATAAACACCCTTCAAAAGGTAGTCTGGAGGAAAAGCCAGAGTACGCCTTTACAACACATGCAGAAACAGAGGAGATTGGAAAGATGTCTGCTAACAGTAAGGAAGAGAGAGTCAATTCATGGATTTTTCTTTTATAGAAAAAGGAAAGATTTTCTAGATTTCTGATTGGTGGAGACCCTGTATCTGATTTTAGAAACAGACAGTGGTAAAGTATGCATTATTTTATAACTCCTTTACAGGCAGTCTGTTTCATGAAGCAGAATTTAGTACTTTTTTTCAGTACTTTTTTCCATCTGTCTCAGTAAGTATGATGTCTCTTAGACTCCAACATTGAGACGCCTCTAAGTCAGCTCTTGGTATTGATGAGTTTTTGTCCTTTTTTTTTTTTTTTTGGTCATTTTATAGGTTTTTTGTCTTTTTTTTTGTCACTTTACAGAAAGTTAGGAAAGGCTTTATAGAAAGAACGTGTAAAAGATTGGCAAAACCCTCTTTGTGGGCAAATTTGACCTTGGGTTAACTTTCTAATTATGTTTCCCTGGAAACTCGATAAAGTAGAATGTCAAATGTCTAACTAGCAATGTTTAAGGTAAAAATGACCCTGGAGTTCCCTGGTGGTATAGCACGTTAAGAATCTGGCATTATCACTGCTGCGGCTCAGGTGACAGCTGTGATGCAGTTTCAATTCCTGGCCCTGGAATTTCTGCATGCTGCAGGTATGGCCAAAAAATCCCTCCAAACAAACAAACGAAAAACCCACCAGAAATGACCCTAATTGAGGTCGTTTCCTTCCTTCTTTCTTAGGAAAGTTGCAAAGAAATAGAAATTGCTGGTGTGAAGCCAAAACTTTGTGTTTTCCTAAATAACTCAGTATGCCTTTTGGGGGATATCGAAGCTATGCTTGTGAATATTAATTCCTATCTGGGACATGGGGCTTCTAACCCAGAGAAACTATTGCACATGTCCATGTAGGTCTCATTTTCTTCCACTTGAGCTGTTGTTTGAGGGAAGACAAGTTCTTGGGCTGGTGGATTACTTTGAGGAGGACTTCTTAACATTTTTATTAAGGACATTGTTGAGAATAATAAAAGAAAAGTAATCAAATGTGCCATTGCTATGACTCTATGTTAGAAAAATATACAATATGATAAAATTAAGATCTGAAATGTCTTCATTTCAGAATACAAATAAGTCAAATAGAATTTAATTGGGATAGATATGGGTCTTACTGGTGTAGAAATAAGGTCTTATATTTGAGTTCCAAAAAACAATAACCAACTGCAGAAATCTAAGATAGAGAATTGGCACAAAAGTTAACATGTGCATCCTGAATATTCCCTAATTCTCTAGCCTTCTGGGGTTATCCTTTCATTTGACAGTCAAATAAAATTAGTCTATACTCTTTATTATTTAACTTCAGGAAATCCCAGGATTTTGGCATGGGAAAGGAGATGGAGGTTGGGGAACTTACATTCACCTGATGATCTTCAATAACCTCATGCTGTGAACTTATGCATTTGATCTGTTTTTTAGTGAATTCTCAGTTTTTTCTATTATTATTATTTTTTTTATTTTCCATTTTTAAGAGATGAGGTGGGAGGGATACAAGTCCTTACTGAGGTGCCATGTCCTTTGGATTCCTTCTTGTCCCTGATCAGGAGGAGGTGGAAGATTTTGCTCTTTAGAATTGGTGATTTTGTGTGTGTGTGTGTGTGTATGTGTGTCTTATGTTTCTTTTTTCTTTTTTTTTTACTCAAATGAATTTATCACATCTATAGTTGTATAATGATCATAACAATCTAATTTCACAGGATTTCCATCCCACAGCCCAGGCACATCCCCCCACCCCCTAAAATGTCTCCTCCGGAGACCGTAAGTTTTTCAATGTCTGTGAGTCAGCATCTGTTCTGCAAAGAAGTTCCATCTGTCCTTTTTTCAGATTCCACATGTCAGTGAAAGCATTTGATGTTGGTGTCTCATTGTATGGCTGACATGGATGGACCTAGAAACTATCATGCTAAGTAGAATTGGTGATTGTTGAGGTAAGATTCATTCTGTCTGGCTTTCAAGGGCTAGATCTGCTAGATCTGCTGCTGGAGTGCATGGCCCAAGCTATTTTGGGGTGTCTTGAAGTATCCTTACACCATGGCTTCTTCTTTTTCTTCTTCTTTTTATCCCAAGTGTTTCAGGCCTCTGCATCCCTTCACTGGGTGTATAAGAGGGTCCTATGAGTAAAAGGTCTGACCATAGGGAAACAGGGTTGCTGCCTCATTCTCATCCATCCTATAGTTGCTGCAGTACTGCCCCCTTGTGCTATCTTGGAAGCAGTCATCATATGCAGAACTTTTGGGCATGTGGATAGAAATGTCTCCCAATTTAATTTTTTGAATCTTATGTATTTTATTTTGGAATTAAAAACATTATTCCGAGGAGTCCACAAGCCTCACCAGACTTTCAGTGTGATATATTTGGAGATAGGGCTTTTAAGGAGGTAATTCAGGTTAAATGAGGTTATAAGAATGGGGCACAAATCTAAAAGAACTGGTACCTTTATAAGAAAAGGAAGAAATACCAGAGCTTCTTTCTCTTCACATGCTGCAGAGGAAAGGCCATGTTGAGATGTGGCAAGAAGGCAGCCATCTGCAAGCCAGGAAGGGAGCTTTCATTAGGAACTGAATTGGCAGCACTTTAAGCTGAGATATCCAGGCTCCATAACTGTGCGAGAACAAATTTTTGTTATTCAAGCCACTCAGTCTGTGTATTTTGTCATGAACTTGAGCAGACTAATGCAGAAGGGTTGGAGAGAAAAGGAAGAGGAGGAAGAAGAGAAACATTACAGAGGGGCATACAAAGACTTATGGGGTGATGGATATGTTTATTCTCTTGGTTCTGTTTAATCTATATAGAGTAGGCCCCTTATCATGTTTTGCATTCTGCAGTTTCATCTACCCATGGTCAATCATGGTCTGAATATATTAAATGGAAGATTCCAGTGATAAACAATTCATAAACACCATTTTGAATAGCATGATGAAATCTCACACCAGCCTGGGACATGAATGATTCCTTTGTCCAGCACATTCTGCCCATTAGTCACTTCTTGGTTTTCAGATACCCTGTCACTTTTCAGATACACTATTTTGGTAGCGCAGTGCTTATTTTACTTAATAGTGGCACAAAGCACAAGAGTAATGCTGCTGGCAACTTAAATATGCCAAAGACAAGCTGTAAAGTGCTTACTTTAAGTGAAAAGGTGAAAGTTCTTGGTTTAATAAGGAAAAAATCTGTTATGCTGAGGTAGCTAAGAACTGCAGTAAGAATGACTCTCCTATTCTTGAAATTGTGAAGAGGGAAAAAGAAATTCACTTGAGCAGACTAATGCTAGTTTTGTTGCTGCACCTCAAACCACAAAAGTTATAGCCACAGTACGTAAGTGCTTATTAAGATGAAAAAGACATTAAAGTTATAAGATGTTTTGATAGAGACCACATGCATATAATTTTTATGACAGCATATTTTTATAATATGTTCTATTTTATTGTTAATCTTACTGTGCCTAATTTATAAATTAAACTTTATCATAGATATGTATGCAAAGGAGAAAACATACTATATATAGGATTCAGAATTATCTATGGTTTCAGGGATCCACTGAGGGTCTTGAAATGTATCCCCTAAGGATAAGGGCATACTACTGTACCGATTTGGGGAGAATTGACATGTTAACAATATTGCTTCTGATTGATGAACATCATACATGCTTACATTTAGTAGATCCTTTTAAACTCTTAAGTTCTTTTTTTTAATAATTTATAATTTTATAATTTTATAACTTAATTTTTTTTTTATTTTCCCACTGTACAGCAAGGGGGTCAGGTTATCCTTACATGCGTACATTACAATTACATTTTTTCCCCCACCCTTTCTTCTGTTGCAACATGAGTATCTAGACAAAGTTCTCAATGCTATTCAGTAGGATCTCCTTGTAAATCTATTCTAAGTTGTGTCTGATAAGCCCAAGCTCCCGATCCCTCCCACTCCCTCCCCCTCCCATCAGGCAGCCACAAGTCTCTTCTCCAAGTCCATGATTTTCTTTTCTGAGGAGATTAAACTCTTAAATTCTTAATTAGGGTATAAGTTATTGTATCTATGCTCTCCACCCCTACCAATATTAACCTGAAGAGAAGGTAGAAGATTTAGTTTTCTTTTCAGAAAGAGGTTTGGGAGTTCCCATTGTGGATTGGTGGGTTAAGAACCCGATGTTGTCTCTATGAGGATGTGGGATCAATACCTGGCCTCCATCAGTGGGTTAAGGATCCAGTGTTGCTGCAAGCTACAGTGTAGGTCACAGATGTGGTTCAGATCCCATGTTGTTGTGGCTGTAGCTGCAGCTGCACCTCTGATTTGACCCCTAGCCTGGGAACTTACATATGCCACAGGTGAGGCCAGAAAAAAGAAAAAAGAAAAAAGATAAAGGAAAGAGGAGATCATTACATCCTGTGTGAAAAAGATGTCAAGGTTTTGATTGGCAATTCATTTAATCAGCAGCAAATGAAACTATAGTAGCTATTTGTGGGTCGCCTCCTTTTGGTACCAATTATCTGATTTTGTTTCTGGAAACTAGTTCTTTCCTAGATGGTTCTAGATGGTGCTTCACTTCTGGCTCTGGGCATGAAATAGGTGTCTCAGTCTTTAATCAATCAGTATATCACACTGCCTGGGCACAGCATTGGGTTCAGAGCGGACAATGATCTAGGTTCCTAGTGAATCTAAGCAGACTTTTTTTCTAGGAAAGTAAAATTTCTTTTTTCTCATGGGCTTGAATCAGAGAGAATGTGAGCAGTTTGTTGCCACTATATGTGAAGAGTTTTGCCTAGAAAAGAATAAACAAAACAAGCAAAGCCAAGATATGGGGAGAGCAAAACTAGGCTGTGGATCAAGCTGCATCCCAACCCAATAATACCCTTGGTCTTCTTAGCTTTGTGAACTCATTATTCCTTTCCTACTTAAGCCAGTTTGAATTGGGTTTTGTCATCTGCTATTGAAAAAAATCTTAACTCATATGTTAATTCCACAAATGCATATAATTTCCTTTGCTGCACAAAAAATTTTTAGTCTGATGTAGTCCTATTTGTTTATTTCTGCTTTTGTTGCCTTTGCCTGAGGAGACATATCCAAAATGATTTTATTAAGACTGATGTCAAAGAGAGTACTTCCTATGTTTTCATCTAGGAGTTTTATGGTTTTAGGGCTTACATTTAAGTCCTTAATCCATTAAAAATTATTTATTTATTTACTTATTTATTTAGTTACTTGCCTACTTATATTGTATATGGTGTGAGAAAATTCAGTTTGATTTTTTTTACATGTGGCTGTCCAGTTTTCCCAGAATCATTTATTGAAAAGGCTGTTTCCCCCCATTGTATATTCTTGCCTTCTTTGTTATAGATTAATTACCAGTATAAGTGTGGTTTCATTTCTGGATTCTCTGTTCTGTTCCATTGATCTATGTGTCTGTTTTTGTGCCAGCACCATATTGTTCTCAATACTGTAGCTTCATAGTATAGTTTCAGATAGTGTAATACCTCAAGCTTATTCTTCTTTCTTAAGATTGCTTTGGCTATTTGGGGTCTTTTATATTTCCATAGACAGTAATCCAAATTGTAGGATTATTTGTTCTAGTAATGTAAAAAATGTCATTGCTATTTTGGTAAGAATTACATTGAATCTGTAAGATTACTTTGGGTATTATGGTCATTTTAATAATATTAATTCTTCCAGTCCATGAACATGATATATATATATATATATATTTACATTTGTTTATGTTGTCTTTGATTTCTTGCCATTTACAACAACATGGATCAACCTAGAGAGTATTATGCTAAGAGAATTAAGTCAGATAGAGAAAGACAGACACCTTTAATTTCTTTTATCTGTGGAATCTAAAAAACAAGACAAATGAATAAATATAACAAAAGAGAAAGAGAGGCATCGATATAGAAAACAAACTGGTAGTTGCTAGAGGGGAAAGGAATGGGAGAGTGAGTGAAATAGGTGAGGGAAATTAAGTGGTACAAACTTTCAGTTACAAAATAAATGAGTCACAGGAGGGAATTCCTTGGTTGCTAATTGTATTAAGGATCAGGCATTGTCACTGCTGTGGCTCAGGTCACTGCTGTGGCAGTGGTTGGATCCCTGGCTTGGGAACTTCTGCATGCCATGGGTATGCCCCCTGCCAAAATAAATAAATAAATAAAGTCACAGGAATGTAATGTACAGCATGGAGACTAAAGTCAATGACAATATTACATGTAATATCTTCTTATACTCATGATCATGATGATCATGGTGATCATTATGTCATGTGTAAGAATATCTAATCACAAATCAGATTTGTTATGATCATTATACAACTACAGATGTGATAAATTCATTTGAGTAATAAATAAAAAAATAAAAATAAATAAAAAAAGAATATCTAATCACAGTGTTGTACACCAGGAACTAACATAATGTTGTAGGTAGTCAGTTATACTTCAAAATTTCTTTTTCTATAAAAAAGAAGTCAAATTTGTGGTTACTAGAGATGGGAGTTGGAGGAGGGGGAATAAAGGTATAAGCTTCCAGACATAAGATAAATAAGTATTGGGGGTGTAATGTATGATGTGATTAATATAATAAACACTACTGTATGTTATATATGAAAGTTATTAAGAGAGTAAATCCTAAAAATTCTCCTTGAGAGAAGAATATCTAATCACTATTTGTACACCAGGAACTAACATAGCGTTGTAGGTAGATCAGTTATATTTCAAAAATTTTTTTTCTAAAATCAGAGTGGAAAAATATTCCTCTCTTAGTTTCCCAGTGTGAAAATCACAGGGGAAGTATTCTGATTAGTCTTGTGTCACAAGCCCCACATTTTTGACCAGAGAGTGTTACCATGAGGGTGGTAATCTGTGATTGGCCAGCCTGTTGTCAGGGGAGTGGACTGTTTGCATGACAAGGGGGTAACATGGACATGGCCACCTAGGTAATAGTTATGAACCCCATGGCCATCCCAGTTGTGTCTGTTGTTCATAAAAATGTTATTTACGGTTATTTCAAGGAGGTGGGATTAGGACAGAGCCTTTTAAATTTATATTTTATATACATCTATATTTTTTGATTTTTTTTTTTGTCTTTTTAGGGTCATACCCGTGGCATATGGAGATTTCCAGGCTAGGGGTCAAATTGGAGCTGTAGCTGCTGGCCTACACCACAGCAATGCAAGATCTGAGCTGTGTCTGTGACCTACACCACAGTTCAGGTTGGATCCTTAACCCACTGAGCAAGGCCAGGGATTGAACCTGCATCCTTGTGGAGGTTAGTCAGATTCATTCTGTTCATGCACTTATAGTAAGAAGACAATTTGACTTCTTCAGGCAGATCACCAAATCTCCTTCACCTAACATGTACATGAAATTAAAAGAAAAAGTTTCTTGTTTTAAACTTGTATTTTACTCTCCCTTTTAGTCTTTGTTACACATCTAACCACTAAAGAAGTAAATTGAATATTACATATTAACTCAATTATCTATAGAGTCATCACCAATATATTTTTCTTCTGGAGTAGGGTATCTTTTTTAAGGTTTCCTTTCCATTTGGGAGGAGATTGCTCAGTCTTTAGTTGTGATTTTTGTTGTTTTTAGGAGAGAAGTTGAGCTCCAGTCCTTATATTCTGCCGTCTTAATCCTCTCCTCGTCACCAATGTATTTTTGAGAGCTATTTCTTTCTGTCCACCTGTCTTTCTAATTAGAGAAACTGGATTTCACAGTCTGAATCCTTGAAGCAAGGAAATAGAACTCCTAATTTTTTTCAGAGCAACCAATACACTCAGCGAAAAAATTATACTCACAGCCTTATTTGCAGCTAGATATGACTAACTAAGTTCAGTGGAAGTGATGTGTGGGACTCCTAGGAAGGTTCTTAGTGAGAATGAGTTTGGTTGTGAGAGGACTCATTTGTCTTTTCTTCTATTTGGAATGCACATGTTATAGCTGGAGCTTGGCAGTCATCCTGGTTTATGAGGTGCCTTTGAGGATGAAAGGCATTCATTGAGGTTAGTTGAGAAGATAGAGTGAGCCAGAGTGCCTGATTCTTTTTGTGGAGCCACTGTATCTGCTCTGTATCCTTGCAGGAAAAAACAAACTCTTGTATGCTTAAACTTTTTTTTTTTTATGTCTGTTTACTGTAGCCCAGCTACAGTTCCTGATACAACCAGTATTTATGTTCAGTCATATTTGTGCTCTCCTTTGAAACCAGTGCTTGTATTGAGAGTAGGATTAATTTGTAGGGTAAAGAAATGAGAGTATGGCACAAAGAGATCCTGTCCCCTCATAATCACTTAATTTGCTTACAAGGAGTAGTTTTAGGCATGAGGGAGAGGGTAATTATCATAACAATAACTAAGATGTATTTTGTATTTATTCAAAACATTGCTGAAAGTACTTGACTCATTAATCTTTACAACCTTATATGAGGCAGTTGTTTACCCATTTTATAGATGAGGAAATTGAGGTACAGAGAAGTTAAATATACTTGCTTAAGGACACACAGCTGGCAGAGCTGGGCATCTATGTCCAGAATTCATGCTCTTAACCACGACATGGCACTTTCTGCCAACAGGGCTCTCATGGGGAGCCTTCTGAAAGCAAATAATAGTATAATGCACTTGTGCTAGGACCTAAGTCCATCAGGTACTTCATACTTGAAAAATTAATGATAGTTTGAATTGTTTGTTTGTCAAAAAAGTGTTCTACAGAATATGCCATTTCAATGATTATGATGTGAAAAGTAAAATAATTCAAATAGGTAATATGCCTTAAATGGCAATAACTTTACATTTTTGTGCCATATTTTGTATATGGGAAGAAAACTCCCATTATTTTATATAATGTATATGCCTTTTTTATTAACGTATAGTTGATTTACAATGTTGTGTTTGTTTCTGGTATACAGCGAAGTGATTTAGTATACATATCATATATATAAATATATATAATTTAATATAATATATATACATATATAACTGTTATCATAGTCTGAGGTTACCACAGTTAAATATATATATGTGCATGTATAAATATATATATAAATATATATTATTATTCATATTCTTTTCCATATAATATATATGTCATAAAGTATGTTTATTGGAGCCATTTTCCTATCAAATAACTCTTCTTATTTTCCTTTGTTTATTCTTTTGTTTCAAATGATGTGAAATGTTCATTTCTTGTCAAAGTGATTTTTAAGAACTGATATTTTTAATTCATGCTATAGTTTTTGTGGCATCCATATACATTTATTTCTGATTAAAATGTTGTCACATGAGTTGGATTTAGTTACCATCTGAAAATATTTAATTGGCCTTTCCCCAAACTGAGTACTACTTTGTCATAAAATATTATGGCTTGCAACAGAGTAGATAGTTAAAACCTAATATTCAAAGCAATGGAGAAATTTGGAGCAAAGTTGCTTGTGCCTTGTCCCTTTGATGCGGAGCAGATTCTGCAATTAGGAAGTGAGTAATGTAATAGAAGGATGTCAGAATGTTGTTAGAGACTTAACTTATTTCTGCTCTGGTGAGAGGCGGCAACTCAGTGTTGAGATGTGCATCACTGAACCTTGGAGGTGACTCCTCCGGAACATCTAAGAGGCTCTTAGAAGAACAGGGCATACATTATTTTGCCCTTGTTACTATTAGCCATTAATAGGTAAGGTGTTTATGTGCTAGGTTGGTTATTCTCTGTTTCCTCTGCTCCCCTTCCCCAGATTTATTTTTCCACTCTTCTCCACGCTACTCGTTGTCCCTGGAGATGGATCCAGATAAACCCTTTTCCTAGACTTTCTTGTTCTCTTGGGGTCAAAGGATGTGAGGAGGGAGAGAGGAGAGATAGGTACATTCCTTTCTTCTCTCCATCCCTATTTTGGAGCTGTGTTCTGGGTGTGGCTGCAGCTCTACAAGTACAGGCTTCCATTCCTACAACACTTCTGTCGTTCCAGCTCCAGCTTGTTCCTTCAGGCCTAGAAGTAATAATAGTCCCTGAATACCCCTATTGAATCTCACAACTCTTTCACACATCTGTAGGTAGTCTCTTTAATAAAATATCTTCAAACCTCAGTTGAGTGTCCCTTCTGTTTCCTGCTAAGACTTATACTCTGGAAATGGAAACAGGCAGATTAATATATGCTTTCCTAGTGACAGAAGAAGTGGACACATTTATTTAAAAAGAAGCTTCCTGACAAATGGCATGAAACATACAGGATTTTCCCTTTGGAAGTCTTTAAAAAATAAAGTGAGAGAAGTCTTTTCTTTGGAATGGTTTGTGTCTTTCCAATAGTTTAGAGTATCAATGACTGTCATATCTATGCATGTCCAAATAGCTGTTTAACACAGTCCCACTCAGCCATTTCACTGCTCTTGTGCACTTCAAAAAATATTAAAATACATCTTGTCTTTTGCTGTTTTACTTTTTAAAGCCTTGCTCTACTCGTTCCCATGTTTTTAAACCTGAGCTATCTTAAAAAAAAAGTGTTATGTTTTGTTTATGATTACTAACCTTGGGAATTAGAATAAAAGTAAAATTTTATTTCAGCTAAGCCTTGGGGATTTTCTTCTGCAGATGTTTTTCTTCCCTTGCAAAATAGAAGCTAGAGCCTACTAACCCAAAGTTAAAAAGTGTGTATGTTTTGGTTCAAAGTGTAATATAAATGTAAAGATAATTTTATTCTTATCAACATAATCCAGAGATGAATGTACTGATGTATTGAGCTGGTAGTTGAAACAATAGTAATTTTCTCTCATATTTATGTCTCTGTCTTAGGAGAAACTATGCATTAAGAGGTAATCCCTCTGCCTCTGATGAAACAATCTGGAAAATCTCCCTCCCCCTTATACCCCAATCATGATTTAGGTAATGAGCAATAAAAAACTCAAAACTCTTGTCACAATCTGAGGTTACCACATCTGGCCTTTTATGTATTCTATTAAGATGATGTCCTCAAAGCTAAACCTACTTTTCTGATTCTCCCGAAGATGGGAAATTTGTAAACAACACGGTAAGCCATGATCTTCCATATACCATACACATAAATCTATTCTAAAGGAAAAAAGTGTCAAGAACAAGAGCATTTGCTACCTTGGGAGCAGGAAATTGCTGGCTTTCTTCTAGTTTTACTTTTGCTAATTCTTACAGAACCAAGTCTGACAGGAGTGTGGAAAAGGGAGGAGATATGGAATGTTACCAGAGGAAGCAGAATCAGAGAGGGTCTGAAGGAATGTGTAGAGGAGAGAGGGAAAGGAGCAACTTTGTCCAGAGTTAGGCATTATGCACTGGTTTGTCTCAACCAACCAGTATCTTATTAGACGTGGTTTTCAACCTTCAACAACTGTGATTCTTGGTCACGTTTTACCTTTTGGATCAACATGCCCCAAATATACAGGGCATGTTAGAATAGGAACCTTGAGAAACTCCACTGGTGTACTTGTCTTATTGTAGTCCTATAGAAGATGCCATTCCCATGACTATAGAAATCTTTGGTGGTTGTCTCTTGGCTTGGTGTTCCATGAAGCATAAAACCAAGAACCTTTAGATTATCTCATCAATAGGTGATTTTATTTTATTTTATTTTCCCACTGTACAGCAAGGGGATCAAGTTATATACATTAGATTTTTTTCCCCCACCCTTTGTTCTGTTGCAACATGAGTATCTAGACATAGTTCTCAATGCTACTCAGCAGGATCTCTTTGTAAATCTATTCTAAGTTGTGTCTGATAACCCCAAGCTCCCAATCCCTTCCACTCCCTCCCTCTCCCATCAAGCAGCCACAAGTCTATTCTCCAAGTCCATGATTTTCTTTTCTAAGGAGATGTTCATTTGTGCTGGATATTAGATTCCAGTTATAAGTGATATCATATGTATTTGTCTTTCTGGCTCATTTCACTCAGTATGAGATTCTCTAGTTCCATCCATGTTGCTGCAAATGGCATTATGTCATTCTTTTTTTATTGCTGAGTAGTATTCCATTGTGTATATATACCACATCTTCTGAATCCAATCATCTGTGGATGGACATTTGGGTTGTTTCCATGTCCTCGCTATTGTGAATAGTGCTGCAACGAACATGCGGGTACATGTGTCTCTTTTAAGTAGAGTTTTGTCCGGATATATGCCCAAGAGTGAGATTGCGGGGTCATATGGAAATTCTATGTATAGATTTCTAAGGTATCTCCAAAAGAGTGAGATTGTGGGGTCATATGGAAATTCTATGTATAGATTTCTAAGGTATCTCCAAACTGTTCTCCATAGTGGCTGTACCAGTTTACATTCCCACCAGCAGTGCAGGAGGGTTCCCTTTTCTCCACACCCCGCCTCCAGCACTTGTTATTTGTGGACTTATTAATGATGGCCATTCTGCCTGGTGTGAGATAGTATCTCATGGTAGTTTTGATTTGCATTTCTCTTATGATCAGCGATGTTGAGCATTTTCTCATGTGTTTGCTGAACGTCTGTATATCTTCCTTGGAGAACAGTCTATTCAGGTCTTTTGCCCATTTTTTCATTGATTGATTGGCTTTTTTGCTGTTGGGTTGTATAAGTTGTTTATATATTCTAGAGGTTAAGCCAATAGGTGATGTTTTTGATGACAATCCATCTTTGTATCTTAGAATTTAGTGTCTTTATTGGTCTCATTTGGAGTTCCTGACATTTAAGTCTAGCTGCTACTGTCCACGACCAACACTGTCTTTTATGATCACTGGTGCCGCCTGCCCATGAATTGAAGACTATGACTAGTCATCCATCATGACTTATAGAATGTTTTTAACTCCATGGTATTATATTTTCTGTCTGCTTTCTTTTATTTGTTCCAATAAAGTATTTTCTAGGTTCCAGATGTTATAGTGGAGCATATACATGTCCTATAAGACCCAGAGACTGAGACTATGGCTTTACCACAGTGTGGTGGATGGGGACATATACCAATTAGATTTTCAGTTGTACTAGTTTCTCATGGCTTCTGTAATGCATTGCTATCAGCTTAGTGGTTTAAAGTCACACTTTTTTTTTTTCAGTGTTCTGGAGGTCATAAGTCCAAAGTCACTTTCAATGGGCTAAGGACAAGGTAGAGGCAGGGTTGGCTCCTTCTGAGGTTTCTGAGGGGAGAATCTCTTTCTTTGCCTTTCGACTTCTAGTGGCTGTATCTATTACTTAGCTTGTGGCCCCTCCCTCCATATTCAAACATATTACTCTAATCTTTGCTTCTATTATCATATCACCTTCCACTCTGATTCTGACTTTGACTCTTCCTGCATCCCTCAGCGAGATGGGCCAGTGTTGCCTCAAGCTGTGGCGTAGGTCACAGATGCAGCTCAGATCCAACTTTGCTGTGGCTGTGTTGTATGCTGGCAGCTGCAGCTCCAATTCAGCCTTTAGCCTGGAAACATCCATATGCCACAGAAGCAGCCCTAAAAAAAAAAAAGCAAGATAGTATCTCTTCTTAAGATAAGATACTTAGGTGGAGTTCCCATCGTGGTTCAGTGGTTAACAAATCCGACTAGGAACCATGAGGTTGCGGGTTCGATCCCTGGCCTTGTTCAGTGGGTTAAGGATCTGGCATTGCCGTGAGCTGTGGTGTAAGTTGCAGACATGGCTTGGATCCTGCATTGCTGTGGCTCTGGCGTAGGCCAGCAGCTACGGCTCCCATTCGACCCCTAGCCTGGGAACCTCCATATGCTACGGGAGTGGCCCAAGAAATGGCAAAAAGACAAAAAAAAAAAAAAAAGATCCTTAGGTTAGTCACATGTGCCAAGTCCCTTTTACCATATAGAGTAACATTCACAGGTTCCATTAAGACATGGATGATCTTGGGGGCCTTTATTCAGCTTACCACACTTGTCAAGACTCTTTTCAGTATTGGCTTTGGCTGAAGAGGATTGCTTCACCTGAAGTCACATCCTCTCTGGATGGCTTATGTTTGGTGACTAACTGAAACAGGTATAAAGACCCAGCCATTTAGATCATCCCAAGACTTTTTTTTTTTTGTCTTTTGTCTTTTTTGTTTGTTTGTTTTTGTTGTTGTTGTTGTTGCTATTTCTTGGGCCGCTCCCGCGGCCTATGGAGGTTCCCAGGCTAGGGGTTAAATCGGAGCTGTAGCCACCGGCCTACGCCAGAGCCACAGCAACGCGGGATCCGAGCCGCGTCTGCAACCTATACCACAGCTCACGGCAACGCCGGATCGTTAACCCACTGAGCAAGGGCAGGGACCGAACCCGCAACCTCATGGTTCCTAGTCGGATTCGTTAACTACTGCGCCATGACGGGAACTCCCCAAGATATTTTAATGGGCAGCACTTGCTCCAGGCCTTTCTGCCAAATTGGCTGAGACTTTGTTGGATTTATGGCATAGTTTAATTTCCTTCTCTCCCCAATCCTATTTTCTCCACTTTCCTTTCATAGGTGTTGATCTTGAGCTTTGGAGCAAGGCCATACCATTTTCATTGGAGAATTATGTACCTTTTGATATATAATCCTGGTGGAGTCAGGATGCCTGGCCATGGAGCATCAAGTGACTATCTAGAAATTCCCAACATGAACTGCGTCCTGTCAGACTCCCCAGATGATAAGATCAGATAGGCCCAGCAACAGTCAGTTGCAAGATGGAGGTGGTACATTTGGGAGCAAGTACAAACACGAGCAGATGGCATAAAAAAGCTTCATGAGCAGGTTTCACATATTCCCATGGCATAACTATATCGGGGCCCTTCCCTCATCTCATGCCTAGGATTCTTTGGGGGACTATCTATGACTACCTGAAGAGTAACTGAAAACTCAAGCTTGGTTTGTGAATAAGTCAGCTCAGTATATAGATGAAAATAAAAATAGCCTCACTCAGGGTCACCCTGAAAGATAGAAGGTCCTGGGAACCATTGTCCTTTGCAAAGATTTCCCCCTTATCTCACTGGCACCTTTCCTCCCTACCCCCATCCTAACCATAGCTTCTGCCTCATTATCTTTTCAAGTTATTAACCTTTTGAATATTTTTTTGGGATTTACTTACTTGCCTCTTTTAAGAATTATCATCCATAACTTTGTCAAGTTTCTTCATTTTTAGAGAGAAGGAACCTTTTTCAACATGTAGATTAATTACCTTTTGACCCAAGAATTGTACATCGTTGTCTCAGCTCATAACCCTTACCAATGTAATTTGTTTCTTGAGATGTGAGTTGGTTTCATAAGACTTGGCTGCTTCAGGGTTTTATCTCTATTGTGATTAAAGAAATAATATTAAACTAACCAAGAAGTACTTATTAAACATGATAATCTGTTAAGAAAAAAAATTTTTACAGCATGTCTTGAAGATAAAGGGAAATGATTTCTTAAAAGACAAAATAGGTTGAAACTTCATCATCAAACTTTCAGCCACAAAATATTAAGTGGAGAAATAAAGAAAGGAGACTACTTACAGAGAAACTAGACCTTAAAATGAGATAGGAATCTGGGAACATGAATCTAATTATATTTTTGGCCCTTCTACAAGGGCACTGTGGAAGAAATGCTGATAATTCCTTAAACAAGTATTTGTCTTTTCTATTGTTGATTATTCTCTGGAATTTTCTTTCAAGCCTAATTTGAAAATACTGTAATATACATATTTTTTTTAAATAAAGCAGATCCTGTTTGATCAGAGGATAATCTGAGACTGCTGCTGCAAATTATCATTATTTTGTTCTACCACAGAGCATTTCTCCCCTATAAATGTATACAAAAAATTATATGAAGGAAGTTTCTCACAAAAGATGTAACATGAACAGTTTACTTGAAAGCAAGAGTTTGCCAGAACTCAAAAGCAGCAGTATAATTTAACAAGTTTCCACTAGATGGCAAGCATTCTCTTTCAATTTCTCAGTGGCAGCAAGCTAAAAACTCGCTGCTCTTTCAAACCTAGACTTTGTATGAGACAGTGGCACTTGTACCAAAAAATGACAAAGACCCTGATTCACAAATTTATTCAAATTTAGTATCAGGTTATTTAAACTGAAATGGACAATATATTGTGATGTTTAAGTGATTATTTGGAGAATATAAATGCATTCATTTATTTGACAAACATTAAGTGCCTCATATGTACTTTTCATACTATGTTTCATTTATTACACCCCCCCCCCCCCCCCCCCCCCCGCCTCCAGAGCAATGAGATTAGGTCTGTTTATTAATCTCATTTTGGAGATTGGAAAATTGAGGCTTAGAGAGATTGAACAGTTATTAGTCCAAGATAAAATGTCTGGTTTTAAGCCTAGACAGTTTGATCCAGAGCCTATTCTCCTATCCACTAAAATTTTTAAAAAGTTGAATCATAGTTGATTATAATGTTTCAGGTATACAGCAAAGTGACAGTTATATATACAAAATTACATGTATATTCTTTTTCAGATTCTTTTCCACTATAGGTTATTACAAGATATTGAATATAGTTCTCTGTGCTATAAGTAGGTCCTTGTTATTTATGTATTTATATATAGTAGTATGTATCCATTAATCCCAAACTCCTAATTTATTCCTCCCTCCCCCCATTTTCCCCTTTGGTAACCATAAATTTGTTTTCTATGTCTGTGAGTCTATTTCTTTTTTGTAAATAAGTTCATTTATATCATTTTTTTTTAGATTCCACATATAAGTTATATCATACTATATTTGTCTTTCTCTGTCTTACTTCACTTAATATGATAATCTCTAGGTCCATCCATGTTGCTGCAGATGGCTTTATTTCATTCTTTTTCATGGCTGAGTAATTAATATTTCATGGTATATATATTCTACTTCTTTATCCATCAATGGACATTTAAGTTTCTTCCATGTCTTGGCTATTGTAAATAGTACTGCTATGAACGTTGGAGTTCATGTATCTTTTTGAATTAGCATTTTCACTTTTCCAGATATATGCCCAGATATATGATTGCTGGATCATACGGTGACTATATTTTTAGTTTTTTAAGAAGTCTCCGTACTGTTCTCCACAGTGGCTGCACCAATTTACATCCCCACCAATAATGAGAGAGGGTTCCTTTTTCTCCACACCCTTTTTGGTGATGACCATTCTGACTGGTGTGAGGTGATACTTCATTGCAATTTTTTTTTTTCTCTTTTTAAGGCCGCACTTGAGGCACATGGAGGTTCCCAGGCTCAGGGTCCAATAGGAGCTGTAGCCGCCGACCTATGCCAGAGCCACAGCAACGAGGAATCCGAGCCGTGTTTGTGACCTACACCACAGCTCATGACAACACTGGATCCTTAACCCACTGAGCAAGGCCCTGGATGGAACCCGCATCCTCATGGATGTTAGTTGGGTTCATTAACTGCTGAGCCATGGTGGGAACTCCCCTCATTGTAATTTTGATTTGCATTTCTCTAGTAATTAGCAATGTTGAGCATCTTTTCATATGCCTGTTTGCTATCTATCTAAGAAATGTCTACTTAGATCTTCTGCCCATTTTTTTTTGTCTCTTTTTTTTTTGTTGTTGTTGTTGCTATTTCTTGGGCCGCTCCGGCGGCATATGGAGGTTCCCAGGCTAGGGGTCCAATCGGAGCTGCAGCCACCGGCCTACACCAGAGCCACAGCAACGCGGGATCCGAGCCGCGTCTGCAACCTATACCACAGCTCACGGCAACGCCGGATCGTTAACCCACTGAGCAAGGGCAGGGACCGAACCCGCAACCTCATGGTTCCTAGTCGGATTCATTAACCACTGCGCCACGACGGGAACTCTTTCTGCCCATTTTTTGATTGGGTTGTTTGTTTTTTTGATATTGAGCTGTATGAACTGTTTGTATATATTGAAAATTGATCCCTTGTTGGTAGCATCATTTGCAAATATTTTCTCCCATTCTTTAAAATTTTTGTTGTTGTTTGTGGTTGCCTTTGCACAGCAAAGGCTTTTAAGTTTAATTAAGACCCATTTGTTTGTTTTTTCTTTTATTTCCATCACTCTAGGAGATAGATCCAAAAAAAATATTGATGCAGTTTGTCAGAGTGTTATGCCTATGTTTTCTTCCAGGAATTTTATAGTATCTATTCTTATATTAAGGTCTTCAGTCCACTCTGAGTTTATTTTTGTGTATGGTATTAGAAAACATTTTCATTTCATTCTTTTACATGTATCTGTCCAGTTTTTCCCACACCAATTATTGAAGAGACTGTCTTTTCTCTATTGTATGGTCTTGCCTACTTTGTCATAAATTAATTGACCATAAGTGTGTGGGTTTATTTATGAGATTCCTATCCTGTTCCATTGATTTATGTGTCTGTTTTTGTCCTAGTACTATCCTATTTGGATTATAGTAGCTTTGTATTATAGTCTGACATCAAAGAGTGGGATTCCTTCAGATTCTTTCTCAAGATTATTTTGGCTATTCAGGTCTTCTGTATTTCAATACAAATTAAAAATTTTTTTTCTGGTTCTGTAAAGAATGCCATTGGTAATTTGATAGGAATTGCATTGAATCGATTGCCTTGAGTATACTGAACATGACATCTTAGTGCCCCCCATAAAAGTATTATAGTAAACACATTTAAAGTATTTAGCATAGTTTTTGGCACATAATAATATTTAAAAGTATTAGTTATTATTTTCTTCTCTATCATAGACATTGGAAGGGTTATGTCATCTGGCATGACCTTTATAAAAGGCTATTTATAAAGAAACAAGAATGACTGCAAAGTACTATATTTGGGCAAATAATGTCTGGATAGTGTTGCCTATTTAAGTACATTTAACATGAAAGAAATGACATAAAACTCTGCAAATGTAAAGATAGAAGTATACATGTGAAAGAAGAGGAAACTGTCTACAATAAATCATAATAACAGAAACTGTTTCCTTGTGAGTACTTCTTGCTATAGAAGAACTTTATATGAGTACATATTCAATAAAACGCAAGTTAAAAGACAAAAACATAAAACAGTTTCTGTTATTATGATTTATTGTAGACAGTTTCTAACTGAAGCCAATATTATTTGTCTACAAATCACACTTTGAGTAGCAGGGCACTATGATACTAAAATACCCAAATATCCTATTCCTGTAGTTATATAATAAATTATACAATTTAAAAATTTTGTTTGATCATATCTTGCAAATGAGCCATGAATCCAACAGATAACTCCAGAAATGTTACTGATAGAGTATGCCGTTTAAATAAAAAAATGGACATTTCCTTCTGAGTATTATGTTTGCTTTATGAGTTACACTAAAGTAAATTTTACTGAATGAGCCTTTTTTTTTTAATCCCACAATGTCTTGAGGTGACATCACCCTCTGGCAGCTAAGGCTTTTTTTGGATCAGTTCCTATTATTTATTAGGCCTATGAATTCACATACTTTCCCAGGTAAAGAAAAACCTTTTACTGAGCTATAGTTGTCTCATTGTACTTACAGATAAACATTCATCATGATGTAAGAATAAAGCCTGATATGTGATTTCATCCCTCTAAAATTCATTTGCAAGGAAAAAACCACTTGAATTGTGCGATAATATTTTAAGTTCAGGTTTAATTTCTATTCAGTGAAGTATAAATATAAAACTTACTAAAGCACATAGAAAGTAGGTAAAATAGGATTAATTACTGGCAAACATTTTGTTACCTAAGTGAGTTGCTATGACTTTGTTTAAAAATAGCTTTAGAAGGAATTCTTGGTGGCTCAGTGGGTTAAGTACCTGTGCTGTCATTGCTGTAGTATGGGTTAGATCCGCATGCCATGGGCGTGGCCAAAAAATAGCTTTAGAGTTGTGTTAGGAACCCATTTTTAATATGCTTCAATTTGTCATAATTTTAGCAGAGTTTTCTCATCTCTAATAAGAGAGTTTGTTTTGTCTGGAAAGGAGACATTCTGGTTTTCTTTCTCCCCATTCATCTCACAGACAAACTGTGAATAATAGAAATGAAATTGTGTGTTAGACTCCTTACCTGGTTCGTGAATGTGGTATTATTCTTTTGCATTTGTTCCTTTTGTCACACTGAAAGAGAAAGTATAGAGTACAGAGTTATTCCTTAATATGTCATGCTGCCCCCCTCTCTGTTGACATGTATTATAATTCAGGCAATGGGAGACACTCTTGATGGTGCCAAGCAGTGTTATTTTGGCCTACAAGGTTTTCTGGTTTCTGAACATCTGCAACTCCCTCAGGATTATGCTTCACATCAAAAATAAAACAAGTATAGCTTGTGATTCACCTCATTTTCACTGAGTCAGGGTTGTAGATTGTAGGGAAGATTCAGTGATATAAAAGTGTTTTGAAAATAGAAATAAAATTGCTGAATCCAAAATGAATTTAGAAGATGATCATAGTAAGCTGTGCATGCCAAAAACCAAGCCTAATATCTGGAAGCTCTGACTTCTTCCAGATTTTACATGAGGAAGTCATTTTAATGTTGTATTGTTATAGCCTTCCTGATTACCTGAAACCCTTAGGGATTTTTTTTTTTTTTTTAATCTGGAGCTGCTCGCCACAGATGTTAGCATGAGAAATAATATGCATTAGAGTTTATGTTTTAAAAAATCATTAGATCATATCTCTCCCAAATCAGTCTTACTCAAGGCAACACTTTTAATAAATTCTCGGCACAATTCAACTACCATTGTGAAAAGAAGGATTAAGAACATAGCCAAGGATGCTGTTAGATAGTTTAGGCTTATGAATAGACAGACAACTATAATAAAAGAACTTTCCTGGAAGAGAACTTTCTCCTGCAACACTGAAATTTCATCAGTAGTAATTAATTTCTATTGGCCTTGCAGGCTTTTGGTCTTTTAAAGGTTTCAAACTAGAACACAAACATGCTTTTAAGGCTTGATACATTGAAAACACAGAGATTGGATTTGTAACTGACGTGAAGACTGTGTTCAAATAGTGCCTAAGGTATATCTCTGGTAGTGAGTCTTTTGAAATTTTGGGTTAAATATTTTATAATTATTTCATTAAAATGACATACTATTTAAACTAGCCAACGATGAAGCTGGGAGACATCTAATATGTCAAAAGAGAGACTTAAAATCTAAGTGATCCTGGTTGGCTGGAATGGGAGATAAAATGTTAAATCTAAAAAAATGAAATTTCCTAACTCTAAATGTAAAGTGCTGCACTTAGGTGAAAAAAAAGAAAAGACAGCAAAACCCTTGGGCATGATGTAGTACTTGTTACAGTTATTTTGACTATAAACTTAAATTGACAGTGTGATGTGGTTGCAGAAAAAAAAAGTAACAATACAGTCATTGGTTCTATCACAAGGGTATAATACCCTCTCTTCCTTGTAAATTCCTCACATCTGGTGGGTTGTGTTTAGTTCTGGGCATCACACTTTGAAAATGACTTTGACCAACAGAGTATATCCAGAGAAGTGTGAGCTAAAACTGCATCATACAAGGTATAGTTGAGAGTGAAAAATGTACACAATGGAGGAGAGAAACTTAGATGGACTCGATTCTGTCTTAAATAGCTGGCAGACTGCGAGGTAGAAGAACTAAATTTATTCTAAGAAGTCTCAGAGGCAGACCTAAAGAAGCAAAGAGAGTGTTGGAGAGAAAGGGATATTTTGCTTAAAGAGTTACTTGAAAAATGGAGGTGCTGCCTTCAAGGAAGCCCACCATCTCTAAAAGTTCAAGTGTTTATGCAAAGACTTGTCAACTGCTTGTTAAGGATCTTTTGGAAGATATTCTATGTTTAATGCTTTGTGCTGTTGTTAATAGACATTTTTTTATTTTTAATTTTTTTATTTTTGCTTTTTTAGAGCTGAAGGTATGGCCTACAGAGGCTCCCAGGGGCCAGGGGTCTAACCAGAGCTGCAGCTGCCGGCCTAAGCCACAGCCATGACAGTGCAGGATCTGAGCCTTGTCTGCGACCAGAGCTCACAGCAACTCGAAACCTCAACCTACTGAGCGAAGCCAGGGATTGAACCTGCAACCTCATGGACACTAGTCGGGTTTGCTACTGCTGAGCCACAAGAGGAACTCCAGTAGACATCTTAATAGAGACTGAGTTGTCATTCAATAGTGGGACACAGAATAAGGGCTTGGAATTTTGGAGAAATAGTGCCAGGAGGAGAAAGCACTAAGAAATAACACCAAATCAAACTTTTGCTTATGCAGTTGTTGCTGAGAGTCAGCCTGTGTGACAGGTGGGATTGAGGTGAAGAGGAGGGTGATGGTACAGAGTGGTGTAGAATGTCTTTCAGTCATTCACTCATTCAGCAAAAAGCCATGGATGAAATCTTATATTAGGTACTGGAGATAGAAATGAATAAGATGTAATTCTTCTTCACAGGAGCGCTTATTCTTATAAGGACATAAATATAGAAAAATAATTCACAGCACAACATGGTAATTGCTTTGGCAGTAGAGGGTAGGCAGTTGACTAGGGTTCTGCATTTGGGATAGACTGATCAGTGAGTTTATAAACATGCAACAAACAATTCAAACAATTCAAATTGGCAACAAGAAAATCATGATGATGCCATATTGATTTTTTTTTGTCAACTCATGCATATACTCAAGAAAGTGTTTTGCGGTCAATCTATGGAAACTTTATAGTAAGGGGAGCTTCCTTTAACAATGGTGAATACAAAACACCTAGGAATTTTATTTGCCTGTAAGCTTAGTGTGAGTTTACACTGTGATAATAGCAGCCAAAAAAACCCTGTGCTTTTTAAAATGAAATGATAGATGTATTTAAAATGAGAATGATGAGAATAATGGAAGTAACATAAGACAGTATCTGACACATAGAAAGTACTGTGATTTAAAGGGGAATATCGATGGTATAAGCAAGATCATTTTTCAAAAAATATGAAATACAATAGACGGTACTGAATGGTGTTTTTTTAAAAGCTGGCAAAAGATATGATTTATGAGGAACCTAATCTAATATTTTAATGGCACTTAATGTCATGTGGAAGAATTAGCTGTAGCTCCAGAGAATTAACTAGAACAAATCTGAGAAGTTAAAGGGAGGGAAGTTTTGGCTCAGCCCCAAATATAACTGTTTGATAATTGCAAAGGACTGCTTTTTGATCTAGTAAACTCCCTTGTGTGATGGCAGTTATGACTTAACTTTTCATTACTCCCTGTATCAGTGTAACTTAACAGTGTATGCTTTGCCATATAACTTAAGCACTGCCTTCCACTGTGGGCAGGTTTATCTTCCCTGCTCCTTAACTGTGGGCTGCACCATGTGACTTGCTTGGTCAATGGGATGTTAGCAGATGTTACACAGCAGTGGATTGAAGTAGGTTTGCACTTTCTTTCTTTTTTCTTTCTTTGGTCTTTTTAGGGCTGCATCTGTGGCATATGGAGGTGCCCAGCCTAGGGGTCTAATTGGAGCTACAGCTGCCAGCCTACACCACAGCCACAGCAATGCCAGATCTGAGCCACATCTGTGACCTACATCACAGCTCACAGCACTGCTGGATCCTTAACCCACTGAGTGAGGCCAGGGATTGAACGTGCAACCTCATGGTTCCTAGTCGAATTAGTTTCCTCTGCACCACAAGGGGATCTCCATGGGTTTGTTTTCTACTGCACCTTTGCCAGCACCTTGAGAACATGCTTGGGCTAGACTATTGGAGAATGAGATGCACAGTTGCAGAGTGAGTCATCCCAGTCATCCCTGTTGAGGCCTTCCTAAATTAGCTGAGGACCAGCTGACATCTAGACATCTGAGTTGAATACAACTAAACCCAGGACCTCCCAGTCAAGCCTAGAGTAAATTGCTGTCCCAGTTGTTTATCATGAGCAAACCAAATATTTATAGTTTTAAGTCACTATATTTTTTAGATTGTTATGCACTATTACTGTTGTGATAGAAGCTGACACATTCTCTGTTGGTTGGTTATGTTCAAGAAGGGGATGACTGGCTATCAGTCAGATCACTATAGAAAAGGGTACTTGGATGAACACTTAGACTATGTTCCAAAGATAGTTCCCTTCTCAGGGATTGCAATGGTAATATAAAAGTAATAATTAATACTTAATGAGCAGTTACTATCTGCCAGGCATTGTTTTAAGAGCTATACATGTTAGTATTTACTTCTAAGAGGTGGTTACTCTCATTGTTTCCATTATACTATTAAGAAACAAGCAGAGATTGCAACTACTAAGTGTGGATCTAGGATTGAATTTAGGTTTCTGATTCGAAAAATCCCACCCTTTATCAGCATATCATGTTCACATTGGCCCACTAGGCTATTTCGGTGTTCCTAAAGCCTACTGGAAAGTGGGCATTTATAGTTCCATATGTTTACTGAGAAAAGGAAAATTAATCACTTCTCTAAATGGATTTTTTTTGGATATAGGAAAACTTTCAAAACATGAATTATATTAGACAAAATTAAAAAGGGCTTCTTAGTGGCAAAAATGTTGACAACTATGCTTTAAGCAAATAAGATTCTATGATTCCTAGACAATATCTATTCTAATGCTAATATGCAAGTTTTCTTTTTTCAAAATAATAATTTAGTGAAAAACATTGCATACAAACTTCCTTAGACCACTTGCTTTATAATAAGTACTTTATAGGGCCATCATGAATAAAAGATAGATTTGTAGGTGATAGTAAGAATATTCTGCCCACTTACCAAAAATATGTTACGACATAAAGAAAATTAAAAAGAAAATGCACATTAGCCAAACTATTGGTGGTAGTATTGTATTACAATAAAACTCCTGCATTACACTAGATGTGGAGTTAGAATTAGCAATAACTTTCACTTAATAAGTTAAACATGTTATGTAGCTTTGGTTTATGTAGATATTTGGGGGAACATGGCTTAACTTTTATGTCTTACTGGATGCTATAATTAACTTTGCTACTTTAATGGTAATGAAATCCATACTTTGATTCCTTTTCTATAACTGAAGATAAATGTTGAATAGGAATCAATTTGAACTGTTGAAAATATCTTTTTCTAAATCTAATGAACTTACATGAGTTTAGCAGATGAGCTCTGTTTTAAAATTCTTTTAAAAATGATATTCTCTTCTGCATTGCTTGCTTTTCTAAAATTTTACCTATTTTTACACCAAAGGAGTTGGAAGCAGGATGGTAGAATGTGGAGCTTATGGCCGATCTCTTTTGAATGTTTATTCCATTTCTTAGAAAAAAAATTCACCGCTGTTCAAAAACTGCTTTAATGCAAGTGATCTCCAGCTTCCCTCACACATTTCAAAAAGGAATATACACATTATTTTTCAATATGTAAAAGTGTTTGACCTAATATACATATGTATTTATTTCAAAATATAAACATATATTGGAGTGATTCATCAGTCAGTTGAACCTTCTTGGCAGGCTTTATTGGCAGGTTGAATTGGGATATCCTGGACCAAAGCTATTTTATAATTTTCTGTGGATTTTCTCACAGTTGTTTGTTTACATCTGTGGATGGATTTTCTTACTCACAAGATGGTAAACTAAGTGAAAAGCAAGAAATTTCATCAATAGAAAATACTACCTATATGATAATGAATACTTAGCTATACTGCAGATGGAAATATGGCTATTACCCTATTCTGGGCCATTAGTAATTAGCACTAATTGATAGCTCTTTTCCCCTGAGTCCAGACTTAGATTTGGAGAATTTTATTGATTGGAGATTATGTAGGCATTCCCGTCGTGGTGCAGTGGTTAACGAGTCCAATTAGGAACCATGAGGTTGTGGGTTCGATCCCTGGCCTTGCTCAGTGGGTTAAGGATCCAGCGTTGCGTGAGCTGTGGTGTAGGTTGCAGACGCACCTCGGATCCTGCGTTGCTGTGGCTCTGGTGAAGGCCAGCGGCTACAGCTCTGATTCGACCCCTAGCCTGGGAACCTCCATATGCCATGAGAACAGCCCAAGAAATGGCAAAAAGACAAAAAAAAAAGACAAAAAAAGAAATTATGTAATTAGTTGTAATATTGAAAATACTCCCTTCTTTTTTTAAGCAAATATAACCTTTCCTTGGTTTGAAACTGCCTTCTTTGTACAGTGTTAATACAGTGTTCTAGGCAGCTGCTACCAATTGATGGCAGCTATATATAGGTTCAAGCCTATTTATTATCCTGGAATTACACTGAGTTTAGAAATGCCCAGATGGGAGTTCCTCCTGTGACACAGTGGGTTAAGAATTGAACTGCAGTGGCTCAGGTTGCTGCAGAGGTGCAGGTTTGATTTCCAGCCCGATGCAGTGGGTTAAAGGATCTGGTGTTGCCATTGCATAGATCACAGCCATGGCTCAGATTCAGCCCCTGACCTGAGAATTTCTGTATATCGTGGGTGTGGCCATTAAAAAAGAAAAGAAAAGAAAAGAAATGCCCAGATGGTTGGTCAGTTTTAATATAATAAAAATAAAACATTTGCTCATCACTCCCTAGGGACCAGGCCCTGGCCTCATTGCAACACTTGCACTAACCCAATAATTCTTATAGCATCCATATGAAATAAATATTATCATTATTCACATTTTATAGATGAGAAAACAGCCTTAAAGGGGTTAAGTAAACTTACCCAAAGTCATTGCTGGTGCCAGTACTGAGATCAGCTTTTCTTTCTGATTTTACAGCCCAGGCTCTTCTCTTTGGTATCACTTTTTTCATTCAAGTTTTTGATGGTATGTCAATAACACTGTATTTTGGGCTACCTCCATACTATGCTGTTTTCACTTTTATGTAGAGCTTGCTTGTTCTCTGAAAGTAGAGTAGAGGACCCTTTGCTTTTTCTGTGAAGGAAACACATGAGCCAGGAAGCACCATATGGTAATAATTTCTTATAGCACAGCATTGAGAATTTGGAATATCTTGATGATTTTGAAGTTTTTTTAAGAAGTTGTCCTAATATATTAAAAATACTCCTCTTGAAAATTAAGCAAATATAATATTTCTTTGGTTTGAAACAATGCTTCACTGGTTATGAAAGGTAGCTTAGTCAGAATTAAATACTACCCTTTCACATGGGTTGAGAAATGTAACCAAAACCTTAAATAGTGCCCTGGAGTGCTTTGTAGAACCAACAGTGTGTGCAGCCCTGTAAAATACTAATTCATAAAGAATAATAGATGTGAATGCTCTGCTTAGTAGTTCAGTGTCACAATTAAAAATTCTACAGGATAGTTAATTGAATATTTTATGCTCTAAAAAGGGCTTTGATTCTCAGAATTGCATACTAATTCTCATATTCCTTTTATATAATGCAGAATTCCTTTAACAAATTAAGTATTCATTTATATTTCAGATGAGGCTACTATATATTTTTACTAACTTTTAATGAAATGAATGTCTAGGGTTGATGTGTTAACTTCAAATTTTGTGTTTAAGTCAGACTTTTGAAGCTTAAGATATCCATGCATATTATCATAATTCTCCCATATAATAGTCACCATTATATGGACAATTATTATTATTTTACTTTTCTAAATCTAATATTACTGAGTTGTCAGACAAGGATGCAAAATATTGCATGCCCCAATTTTCACTTTTTTTTTTTGCTTAATGTCTTTTATTTTTTTATTACTCAACGAATTTGTTATATTTATAGTTGTACAATGATCATCACAATCCAATTTTATAGGATTTCCAACCCACAACCCCAGCACATCCCCCTACCTCCCAAACTGTCTCCTTTGGAAACTGTAAGTTTTTCAAAGTGTGTGAGTCTGTATCTGTTCTGCAAAGAAATTCATTCTGTTCTTTTTTCAGTTTCCACATGTCAGTGAAAGCATTTGATGTTGGTGTCTCATTGTATGGCTGACTTCCTTTAGCATGATAATTTCTAGGTCCATCCATGTTGCTAAAAAAGCTGGTATTTTGCTCCTTTTAATGGCTGAGTAATATTCCATTGTGTATATGTACCACATCTTCTTGATCCATTCCTCTGTCGATGGACATTTAGGTTGTTTCCATGTCTTGGCTATTGCAAATAGCGCTGCAATGAACATTGGAGTACCTGTGTCTTTGCGAGTCATGGTTTTCTCTGGATAGATGCCCAGGAGTGGGAATGCTGGGTCAAATGGTAGTTCTATTTTTAGTTTTCTGAGGAATCTCCATCAATATCCACAAATCAATCAGTGTGATATACCACATTAACAAACTGAAGAATAAAAACCATATGATCCTCTCAATAGATGCAGAAAAAGCCTTTGACAAAATCCAACACCCATTTCTGATAAAAACCCTTCAGAAAGTGGGCATAGAGGGAACCTACCTCAACATAATAAAGTCCATATATGACAAACCCACAGCTAACATCATTCTCAATGGTGAAAAGCTGAAAGAATTCCCGCTGAGATCAGGAGCAAGACAAGGATGTCTGCTCTCGCCATTACTCTTCAACATAGTTTTGGAAGTCCTAGCCACGGCAATCAGAGAAGAAAAAGAAATAAAAGGAATCCAAATTGGAAAGGAAGAAGTAAAACTATCACTATTTGCAGATGACTTGATACTATACCTAGAGAATTCTAAAGACTACCAGAAAACTGTTAGAGCTCATCCATGAATTTGGCAAAGTCGCAGGATACAAAATTAATACACAGATATCGATGGCATTTCTATACACTAACAATGAAAGATCAGAAATTAGGGAAGCAATTTTCACTTATTAATAATTTATTTGGTCCTTTTCCATTTTGTAAGTTTTGAGCTTCCCAGCCTAGTCTATTTTTCTCTTAATGCTAATTATTGAAATTCCAGTATACTTGCAGTAAAACTGTAGGAACTTCTAACTGCTGATGAAAATCTCAGGAAGATAAGAAGGAGAAAATATTCCCTCTTCCTCTGTATCTGCAGAAACATACATGGAATTTTGTTTTTGCCATGAAGCCATCTTTGCAAATTTTATTTCTAACAAAGGAGTCTTGTAAAATGTCTGAATTTCATGCATTGTTGCTCTGATCTAGTAAACCTCTAAAAAGTCTGTAATTATGTTGTTCATCTTACATAATAATGGGTTCTGAAAATAATATTTAAACCAACATTTCTCTTTTCTGAAAGTAAAAATACTTGGCAGTGGAAAAGTTTGAAAAGGTTAAGTCGGAAGGAATTATTGGTACTTCTTTCACCTTTTATATGCTGAGAGAAAAAAATCATAAAACCTATTGGATTCTTTCTTTCAACAAAGTTTGAGAGTCTAATTTATTTGATTATAATTATTTGTTGGTTAAATTTATAATTATGTCTTAATGAAAGAGAGAGATTGAGAAGCTCTTATGAAATTATTTCAGTGTGTGCCACAACTGCAGAGCAGAGAGAAGACATTTGTCATTTACCTGGTGTCTGTGATCTAGGCACAAAATGCCAGATTTTTTTCTCTTTGAAGAAAGTGCTCCATAGTAAACTTACCAGCCCAGCTCAGCATAGGATGGGAAACAAACAGTATTAGTTTAAGATGTCAGTATTAATATGACCTTGATTTTTAAGTAGGAAAACTTTTGAGGAATTCTGAATTTTCCCATCTTCTCATAAAATAATTTCCCTTATTCTGGTTTATAGCTTTTCTCTTTGCTTTCCCTTCAGCCCCTGGGAAAGTAGAATTTAAAGCATAAAAATCAGCCTTTCACTAGACCACTGAGGACTTTCCTCAAGGGAGAGATTGATAATCCTTTCTTTTTTCCTTTTATTATCTCATTCCCACTTTGGAAAGAGTCAAGAAAGAGAGCTTGTTTTTTAGGCTTTCAGTAAAGAAGGTATGGATGGATTAGAATTTTGCTTTACCCAAGCCTGATAATCATAGAAATTTTCATTCACATCATTATGGTATGTGCTGTTCCAGAAATGCTAAGCAATTTTCAATATGCATAAATCTCAGTCTTGGTTCACTTATGGTAACCTAATGTTTTTGGATGTTATTGAGCTCAGAAAGAAAGCGGTATCTCAGACCATTAGGTTGTGCCTTTTCACATCAACTTTGGTTGTCAGTTTTTATTTTCTTGAGAGGAAGACTATCTAAAGAAGCAGACATTATAGTTGTTGAAGTCCTTGTTGCATCTGGAATGCTCTTGGAATGAGGAATAATGAGATAGATGATGACAGTCATGTGGTGTTTTCAGCCATTTTAACATGAAATGTTTATGGACACACACACAGTCAACCCTATTTGCAGTATAGCAGTTTGTTATGAATATGGAATTTTATTTTAATTTTAATCTATTTATTTATTGAATATGGAATTTTAAAATGACCCATGTCAGTTGTAAACATAGTCACCATTGAAACTCAAAATATAAAATTTCAACTTTTTTCATTGCTAAACATATTCACTTTGGAAAAATATTTACCACAGAATAACTTTAAATATTATGTTCCTAATTTATTTAAAATGATTAAAATAGAAGATTTGTTTGGAAGGCACATAAAACTTTTCACACAATAGTAGTATTTCTGTCTGTTAAAGACTAAATAGTATTGCAGAATGAATAATCCCTAATATGACAAAAATATCAATATGGTAAGAAAGAAAAGATAAAGACTGTTAATAGCAAGGACAAGTGTATTTTACACTCTGCTATCTCTTTTATACTTTTCCTTTGGGATCTTGATTATTTTGAATTTTAATTTGGAAAATTGTGTGTGTGTGTGTTGTATGTCATTCTTGGGAATTTGTTTCTATTATTAAACTGTATTGTAGAGTTCCAACTATTAAAAAAAACCTAAACAATAACGATAAAACCAACCAAATAAAAATCAAAGCAGAAAACCCCCAAACAACAAAGACACAAACAATCCCTCCTACCAAATGGGATAACTGAACATAATTTAAAGACCTTTGGAGATGTTACCCATTAATCAGGTTAAGAGGTGATTCAGAGTTATTCTCTCTGTGACGCTATGTGGGTATGAATGGTCCCAAATAGGAACTTTACGTTCTGAGTCAGATTTATAGCCTGTTATTATGAGGGAGAAAGTAAAAAAGTGAGGAAAAAAACAGAGCACAGGGACAAGGTTTTAAAGAATGGTTAGCATCCATTTGCCAGGAGCTTAGACTATAGAATCTCTAAGCTCCACCACTGTCACTAATTTTAAGGTGGTATATCAGGTACAGACTAGCATATACATTAGAGATGTTCAATAGTTTTTTTTAAAGTAAAATTCCATATTCATCAAAGTGATCTTCTTTCAATAGCTTAACATCTTTCCATCATGTTTTTGGACATCGGAGATTGGGAGAGCTTGAGTTGCTGGGGAAGCTGTTTCTTTTCATATGTACACTGATTTTGCCAGTAAATAAACTCATGTAAGTAGAGGGATTGTATTAGGACAACCCTAACTTGGGTTCTTTGTTTACCCTTTATATTTTACAGATAAAATAAATATGTCAAAATTTCCTGATTTTAACCCTGAATTTTGAATATTATATCTGGTTGTTAGGTTCAGATACAGAAATTAGGTTTGCTGTGGGAGAACAGGGGGAGTAGAGTACTGGCTCTGTTCTAGATAATTATCACTACTGCTTTGGATGGCCGTAGAAGATAATTAGTAGTAGCAGAGACCTGTGACCAGAACAGATATTAATGAGGGCTTTGTAATGATATGTATAGACTATTAGGTAAGGTCAATAGAGATTGATAGGATATGCCAGCCTAGACTTTTTCATTTTTATTTTTTAAGGATTTCAATTTGTCCATTTTGAACAGGCTCCAAACTTCTTGAGTCAGTAGAGAAGCAGTGTGGTAGATGGAAGGATCAGAAGGACTGTGTTTGAGCTTTGGCTTTGTTTTTACTTTCCTGAAACTCCATTCCTTATTTGAAAAATGAAGATGAATAATATTGTCTACAGTACCAAAATGTAGTTTGAATCAAATGTTATGACATATATGTAAGTGCTTTTGTAAAATTGCTAAAAGCTGTGAAAGTGGCATTTAGTAGTATTTCCACCCAGCCTCTCCTCCTTCATGCATTTCTTTCTCCTGTTTATGCCAGTTTTAGGTAGGGTAATAACCATATTTGGGGATAAAAACGTGAGGCTAAAATGAAATCAATTTATTATGCTCTGTGGGAAATTCTGTGTGTTTCCTTTAGCATTTCCATTTCCTTTAGATTTAGAGTTTGTATGAATGAAAAATGTGTGGATGAGAAAATGATTTTTTTATGAATGTGCTATTTGAATAAGTTTATACATGTGGACTGGAAATGTGGCACACAATCAACTTTATGAATTTGTCATTTTAGCATATACAGATATAACATATAATGCACATCACCTAAAAAAGGGGAGAAAGACAAAAGGTAAAATAATGAGCAGAAATGGTGACAAAGGCAACTTCTATACCTGTTCCTGGATTAATATTCAGGGCAGTTTTGGCATCATTGGGGTTGATCTCTTTAGGGTGTGTAAGCAAGAAAAAGCAGGTTAGAATTGAATGAGGAAGCCATTCACACATACAGTGGTCAGTGCTCCTTATCAGCTGTTGGCTACGTGGTTGCAGGCCTTGTATCCAGTGCTTACAGACAGCTTATAACTTTCAGCTTGTTTTTTCTTTAGAGCATCCTCCCCCACACCCTATGAGATAATTGCCTATGCTACATATGCTCCACCAGATAAAGTCTCCTTGAGAAGCTTTATTATGGACAGATCAGTATTGTTCATATTAACAAGAAACACACACACATAAACTCTTCAGAACCCATAGGCATATAACTTTATTTACAGATCTGAAAAAGTGACAACTATTTTATTAGTAAATGGTGAGGGAGACTGAACCCAACATATAAATCTGGAGTTCTTTCCATATCTATGAGACGAGGTAATAATGGGCACAGTTCTGATATTATAAAGAGGTCTAGTGAATCAGAAGGTCTCCTCTTCTTATTTGCTGAGTGTTTTGTCACTGTGGCTAGGTTTCAATATGGTGGATTTTCTTTGTTCATCTCATTCCCTGTTATAGATTAGACCATTTTTTTTCAAAGTATTTAGACTTGTGACCCATAGAAAGAAAGCATCTTTATATCATGAGCCAATATATATAAGCCTAAGTACAAATATATAACATAATTTTTAAAAAATACTCAATGAATTTATTTTATTACATTTATAGTTGTACAATGATCATCACAACCAAATTTTATAGCATTTCCATCCCAAACCCCCAGTGCATCCACCTATCCCCCAACCGGTCTCATTTAGAAACCACAAGTTTTTCAAAGTCTGTGAGTCAGTATCTGTTCGGCTAAGAAGTTCATTGTATCCTTTTTTGAGATTTACATGCAAGTGATAGCATTCGATGTTGGCGTCTCACTGTCTGACTGACTTCGCTTAGCATGATAATTTCTAGGTCTATCCATGTTACTGCAGATGCCATTATTTCTTTCCTTTTAATGGCTGAGTACCACTGTGTATATGTACCACATCTTTATTCAGTCCTCTGTCAATGGATATTTAGGTTGTTTCCATGTCTTGGCTATTGTATAGAGTGCTGCAATGAACATTGGGGTACATGTATCTTTTTGAGTCATGGTTTTCTCTGACAGATGCCTAGGAGTCTGATTGCTGGATCAAATGGTAATTCTATTTTTGGTTTTCTGAGGTATCTCCATACTGTTTTCCACAGTGGTTGCACCAATTTACATTCCCACCAACAGTGTAATAGCATTCCCTTTTCTCCACATTCTCTACAGAATTTATTGTTTGTAGACTTTTTGATGATAGTTATTCTGGCCAGTGTAAGGTGGTACCTCATAGTGGTTTTGATTTTCATTTCTCTAATAATGAGTGATGTTGAACATCTTATCATGTGTTTTTTTTGCCATCCATATGCCTTCTTTGGAGAATTGCCTGTTTAGATCTTCTGCCCATTTTTTGATGAGGTTGTTTGTTTTTTTGGTATTAAGCTGCAGAAGGTGATTATAAATCTTGGAGATTAATCCCTTGTCAGTTGATTCATTTGCAAATATTTTCTCCCATTCTGTGGGTTGTCTTTTCGTTTTGTTTAGGGTTTCCTTTGCTGTGCAAAAACTTTTAAGTTTAATTAAGTCCCATTTATTTATTTTTGTTTTTATTGTCATTACTCTAGCAGGTGCATCTGAGAAGATACTGCTGTGGTTTACATTGGAGAGTTTTGGCCTATATTTTCCTGTAAGAGTTTTATAGTATCTGGTCTTATATTTAGATCTTCAATCCATTCTGAGTTTATTTTTGTGTATGGTATTAGGAAGTGTTCTAATTTCATTCTTTTGCATATGGGTATGTCCAGTTTTCCCAGAACCACTTATTGAAGGTGCTGTCTTTTCTCCATTGTATATTCTTTCCTCCTTTGTCATAAACTAGTTGGCTATAGGTGCATGGGTTTAATTCTGGGCTTTCTATCCTGTTCCACTGATCTATATTTCTGTCTTTGTGCCAGTACCATATGGTTTTGATCACTGTAGCTTGGTATTATAAGTCTGAAGTCAGGGAACCTGATTCCTCCAGCTCCACTTTTTTTTCTTTTTCAGGATGTCTTTGGCTATTTGGGGTCTTTTGTGCTTCCAAACAAACTTTAGAATATTTTGATCTGGTTCTGGGGAAAATGCCCTTGGTAATTTGATAGGGATTGCATTGCATCTATATATTGCCTTAGGTAGTATAGTCATTTTGATAATATTAACTCTACCAATCCATGAGCATGGTATATCTTTCCATCTATTTGTGTCATCTTTGATTTCTTTCATCAGTGGCTTGTAGTTTTCAGAGTACAGGTCTTTTGTCTCATTAGGTAGATTTATTCATATGTATTTTATCTTTTTTTGATTTGAAGATAAATGGGATCATTTCCCTAATTTCTCTTTCTGATCTTTTGTTGTTAGTATATAGGATGCCATTGACTTCTGTGTATTAACTTTGTATCCTGCGACTTTGCCAAATTCGTGGATGAGCTCTAACAGTTTTCTGGTAGAGTCTTAGAATTCTCTAGGTATAGTATCAAGTCATCTGCAAATAGTGATAGTTTTACTTCTTCATTTCCAATTTGGATTCCATTTATTTCTTTTACTTCTCTGATTGCCATGGCTAGGACTTCCAAAACTATGTTGAAGAGTAGTGGTGAGAGGGGACATCCTTGTCTTGTTCCTGATTTCAGTGGGAATTCTTTCAGCTTTTCACCATTGAGAATGATGTTAGCTGTGGGTTTGTCATATGTGGACTTTATTATGTTGAGGTAGGTTCCCTCTATGCCCACTTTCTGAAGGGTTTTTATTAGAAATGGGTGTTGGATTTTGTCAAAGGCTTTTTCCACATCTATTGAGAGGATCATATGGTTTTTATTCTTCAGTTTGTTAATGTGGTATATCACACCAATTAATTTGTGAATATTGAAGAATCCTTGCATCCCTGGGATAAATCCCATTTGATCATGATGTACAATCCTTGTAATGTATTGTTGGATGTGGTTTGCTAGTATTTTGTTGAGGATTTTTGCATCGATGTTCATCAGTGAAATTGGCCTGGAGTTTTCTTTTTTTGTGTGTGGTGTCTTTGTCTGGTTTCGGTATCAGGGTGGTGGTGGCCTCGTAGAATGAGTTTGGGAGTATTCCTTCCTCTGCAGTTTTTTGGAAGAGTTTCAGAAGGATAGGTGTTAGCTCTTCTCTAAATGTTTGTTAGAATTCGCCTGTGAAGCCAACTGGTCCTGGACTTTTGTTTGTTGGAAATTTTTAAATCACAGTTTCAATTTCAGTACTTGTGATTGGTCTGTTCATCTTTTCTATTTCATCTTGGTTTAGTCTTGGAAGATTGTACTTTTCTAAGAATTTGTCCATTTCTTCCAGGTTGTCCATTTTATTGGCATATAGTTGCATGTAGTAGTCTCTTATGATCTTTTGTATTTCAGTGATGTCCGTTGTAACTTCTCCTTTTTCATTTCTAATTTTATTGATTTGAGTCCTCTCTCTTTTTTTTTGTCTTTTTTTTTTCGCTATTTCTTGGGCCGCTCCTGTGGCATATGGAGTTTCCCAGGCTAGGGGTACAATCGGAGCTGTAGCCACCGGCCTACACCAGAGCCACAGCAAAGCGGGATCCGAGCCGCGTCTGCAACCTACACCACAGCTCACAGCAACGCCAGATCGTTAACCCACTGAGGAAGGGCAGGGACCGAACCCGCAACCTCATGGTTCCTAGTCGGATTCGTTAACCACTGCGCCACAATGGGAACTCCCTGAGTCCTCTCTCTTTTTTGCTTGATAAGTCTGGCTAAGGGTTTATCCATTTTGTTGATCTTTTCGAAGAACCAGCTTTTCATTTCATTGATCTTTTCCATGGTTTTCTTTGTTTCTATTTCATTGATTTCTGCTCTGATCTTTATGATTTCTTTCCTTCTACTAACTTTAGGTCTTGTCTGTTCTTCTCTCTCAAGCTGCTTTAGGTGTAAAGTTGGCTTGTTTATTTGAGCTTTGTCTTGTTTCCTCAGGTGGGCTTGTATTGCTATAGACTTTCCTCTTAGAACAGCTTTTGCTGCATCCCATAGGTTTTGGAGTGTCATATCTTCATTGTCATTTGCTTCTAGGTATTTTTTAATTTTGTCTTTGATTTCTTCAGTGATCCATTGGTTGTTTAGTAGCATGTTGTTTGGTCTCCACGTGTTTGGTTTTTTGCAGTTATTTTCTTGTTGTTGATTTCCAGTCATTTAGTGTCGTGGCTGGAAAAGATTCTTCATGTGATTTCAATTTTCATAAAGTTACCAAGGCCTGATTTGTGGCCCAGAATGTGATCAATCTTAAAGAATGTTCCATGTGCACTTGAGAAGAATGTATATTTTGCTGCTTTTGGATTGAATGTCCTATAAATACCTATAAAGTCCATCTGGTCTAATGCTTGATTCAGGGCCTGTGTTTCCTTATTGATTTTCTTTTTTTTTTCTTTCTCTTTTTGCTATTTCTTTGGGCTGCTCCCACGGCATATGGAGGTTCCCAGGCTAGGGGTCGAATTGGAGCTGTAGCCACTGGCCTACGCCAGAGTCACAGCAATGCGGGATCCGAGCCGTGTCTGCAGCCTACACCACAGCTCATGGCAACACCGGATCGTCAACCCACTGAGCAAGGGCAGGGACTGAACCCGCAACCTCATGGTTCCTAGTCAGATTCGTTAACCACTGCGCCACGTTGGGAACTCCTCCTTATTGATTTTCTGTCTGGATGTTCTGTCCATTGTTGTAAGTGGTGTGAAAATCCCCCACTATGATTGTGTTATTGTCGATTTGTCCTTTTAAGTTTGTTAGAAGTTGCCTTATATATTGAGGTGATACATAGATATTCACAATTGTCATATCTTCTTCTTGGATTGTTCTTTTGATCATTGTGTAATGTCTTTCTTTGTCTCTAATAGTATTTTTATTTTAAGGTCTAGTTTGTCTGATATGAATATCACTACTCCCTCTTTCTTTTGATTCCTGTTTGCATGAAATACTTTCTTCCATCTTCTCACTTTCAATTTGTATGTGTTCCTAGAAATGATATGGGTCTCTTGAAGACCACATATATATGGGTCTTTTTTTTTGTTTCCATTCAGCCAGTCTGTGTCTTTTGGTTGGGACATTTAGTCCATTTACATTTAAGGTAATTATTGATATGTATGTCCCTATTGCCATTTTATTTACTGTTTTAGATTTGTTTTTGTTGCTCTTTTTTCTTCCGTTCTTCTCTTGTTCTCTCCTTTTGTGGTTTGATGACTATCTTTAAAGTTGTTTTTGAATTGATTTTTCTTCTTTGTGTGTCTATCAATTGCAGTTACCCTGAAGTTTTGATATAGGAGCTGTGATCCCACCTGGATTATTGTTTGGGCTGGATTATTGGGTGCTTCTCAGTGCTGATGGGTCTGGCCAGATTTTCCAAAAATGGCCATCTTTAGAGGATTACATGCTGATGAATATTCCTGAGACCTTTTCCTCCAATGTTCTTCCCCCACAATGAGCTGCAGTCACCCCCTGTTCTCTCAGGAGATCTTCCAAGAACTTCAGTCAAGTTGACCCCAATTCCTTTGGAGCCTCTGCCTCTCCCTGGGACCCAGTGCACATGAAAGCCCATGTCACTTTCCAAGAATGGGGTCTCCATTTCCCCCAGTCCTGTGGAGCTCCTGCTAACAAGCCCCACTGGCCCTCAATGCCAGATGCTCTGGGGGCTCCCCCTCCAAATGCCAGATCCCCAGGCATAGGGACCTGACGTGAGGCTCAGAACTCTCACCTTTAGGTGAGTCTCTGTGATACAGTTACTTCTCAGTCTGTGGGCTTCCCACCTGGGAGGTATGGGGTTGCTCATATCTTGTAATTGCCCCTCCTACCATCTTGATGTGGCCTCCTCTTTGTCATCTGAACAGGATATCTTTTTGAAAGTTTCCAGTCCATTTGGTTGGGGGTCGTTCAGCATTTGGTTGTAATTTCATTTTTTTCATGAGAGAAGGTGAGCTCCAGTCTATAAAATAATTTAAAAAGACTTTGATGATCCACTAAATGGTTGCAATGCAGTTTGAAAGACACTTTAATAAGTCTTGAGACTCATTTTGTTATGATTCATTATGGTTTCCTCTGAAAACATGACTGAGGTGGTAATGGTGTAGACTGATTTCTTTCACTATCTATTCATTTAAGATTTGTTGAGATCCCGCCATGACTCAGTGAAAATTAATCTGACTAGGATCCATCAGGATGCAGGTTTGGTCCCTGACCTTGCTCAGTGGGCTAAAGATCGATCCAGCATTGCTGTGAGTTGTGGTGTAGGTTGCAGTCATGGCTAGGATCTGGTGTTGCTGTGGCTGTGGTGTTGGCAGCTCCGATTTGACCCCTAACCTGGGAACTTCCATGTGCCACGAGTGTGGCCCTAAAAATACAAAAAAAGAAAAATTTGTGAGGCAAGCCTTGTGGAATCAAGGAGTCTCATCATGGCCTATTTCAATGATCAAAGTATAAATAAAACCATTGAGCCTGATGGGTTTAGAAACCTCTTAGTTTCCTTCTCCTCCCTTCTCCATGTTTCATGGAGTATTGAAGTGGGGGGGGCATTGGGAAACCATATAAAGTTGTTATGTATGGCTTAGAAAATATTCATGAAAGCATCTCTCTGTGACAGGCTATATCTTTGATCTCTATGGTATAATGTATACTATGTTCTACGTTGATAAGAAAACCCTAGATTTTGCCAAATTACCTCTGACTTAAATTATGTTTCCCCAGGATCTTTGAGCCATTGCTCCTGGGGAGTGTTGTATGGGGTAGGAGAGATAGGTCCTTGTAGCCTCAATAAATTTCATGATTTGTTTCTTCTACCTCTAAACTCTATGGCACTTACTGTTATTTCAGATAATTTAGTTCTTTGCTATATGCTCTCTGATGATATTCTGTAATTATTTCATGATTGTGAATTGTGTCTCCTCCAGTAAATGACTTGAGAACACTTTTTTTTTGTCTTTTTGTCTTTTTTGTTGTTGTTGTCTTTTTGCCATTTCTTGGGCCACTCCCACGGCATATGGAGGTTCCCAGGCTAGGGGTCTAATCAGAGCTGTAGTTGCCAGCCTACACCAGAGCCACAGCAACGCGGGATCCTAGCCACGTCTGCAATCTACATCACAGCTCAGGGCAACGCCAGATTCTTAGCCCACTGAGCAAGGGCAGGGATCAAACCTGCAACCTCATGGTTCCTAGTCGGATGTGTTAACCACTGCGCCATGACAGGAACTCCGTCTTTTTGTCTTTTTAGGGCCGCATCTGTGGTATATCGAGGTTCCAGGCTAGGGGTCTAATTGGAGCTTCAGCTGCCGGCCTGCACCAGAGCCATCGCAACGCCAGATCTGAGCCGTGTCTGTGACCTACACCACAGCTCATGGCAATGCTGCATCCTTAACCCAGTGAGCGAGGCCAGGGATCGAACCCATAACCTAATGGTTCCTAGTTGGATTCACTTCTGCTGCGCCACAATGGGAACGCCAAAGAACACCTTTTATTATTATTGTTATTTTTGTCTTTGCCTATCTCTAGGTAACTATTAGACCCACTCAAATACTATTTTGCTTAGAGGAAAGGAGAGAAGGAATATTAGGTCCTTATGTTCTACATTTAAACCAGTCAACCTACAATGATATAGTACTTAATTAGGGGCTCACCTCAAGCATTAAACAATCTTCTTCCAGATTGAACCAAAGCAGAAATATCAATTACATTGTTTACTTTCAATTCTACATAATTAAATTCATTCAAGTAATTTATTCTAAAAATGATTAGTCAGATTTTTATATGTCAGCCAGTATTTGAGGGATATAACCATGAGAAAAATATTGTGGATCTTACTGTGTATTCTTTCTATCATTTTAGATTTATTTTTTAATTAAAGTATGGTTGATTTACAATGTTGTGCCAATTTCTGCTGTACAGCAAAGTGACACAGCCATACATATATATACATTCCTTTTCTTGTAGTATCTTCCATCATGGTCTAATCCCAAGAGATTGGATATAGTTCCCTGTGCTATACAGTAGGACCTCATTTCTTATCCATTCTAAATGTAATAGTTTGCATCTACTAACCTCAAACTCCCAGTCCATTCCACTCCCTCCTCCTCCCGCTTGGCAACCACAAATCTATTCTCCATGTCCATGAGGTTGTTTCTTTTCTGTAGACAGGTTCATTTGTATTGTATATTAGATTTCAGATATAAGTGATATCATACAGTATTTGTCCTTCTTTTTCTGACTTGACTTTACTTAGTATGAGAGTCTCAAGTTCCATCCATGGTGCTGCAAATGGCAATATTTTGTTCTTTTTTATGGCTCAATAATATTCCACTGTGTATATATACCACATCTTCTTTATTATTATTATTATTATTTTTTGTCTATTGTATTTGTTGTTGTTGTTGCTATTTCTTGGGCTGCTCCCGCGGCATATGGAGGTTCCCAGGCTAGGGGCTGAATCGGAGCTGTAGCCACCGGCCTACACCAGAGCCACAGCAAAGTGGGATCCGAGCCGTGTCTGCAACCTACACCACAGCTCACGGCAACGCCGGATCGTTAACCCGCTGAGCAAGGGCGGGGACGAACCCGCAACCTCATGGTTCCTAGTCGGATTCGTTAACCACTGCGCCACGACCGGAACTCCTATACCACATCTTCTTAATCAAGTCTTCTGTCAATGGACATTAAGGTTGTTTCCATGTCTTGGCTATTGTGAATAGTGCTTCAGTCAACATAAGCATGCCTATATCTTTTTCCTATATCTTTTTCAATGAAAGTTTTTATCTGTATTTATGCCCAGGAGTAGGATTTCTGGGTCATATGGTAGTTCTATATTTAGTTTTTCTGAGGAACCTCCATACTGTTTTCCATAGTGGTTGTACTAATTTACATTCCCACCAGCAGTTAAAGAGGGTTCCCCTTTCTCCATACCCTCTCCAGCATTTGATATTTGTTGACTTGTTAATGATGGCCATTCTGACTGGTGGGAGGTGGTACCTCAATGTAGTTTTGATTTGCATTTCTCTAATAACTGGTAATGTTAAGCATTTTTTTTCATATGCCTATTGGCCATCTGTATATCCTTAACCCACTGAGTGGGGCCAGAGATTGAATCCACGTCCTAATGGGTAATAGTTGGGTTTGTTAATGCAGAGCCACAATGGGAACTCCTTTTTTTTTAAAGTTTCCTTTGCTGTGCAAAATTTTATAAGTTTGGTTAGATTCCATTTGTTTGTTTTTGTTTTTATTTCTGTTATCTTGGGAGATTGACCTAAGAAAACATTTTTACAGTTGATAGCAGAGAATGTCTTGCCTATGTTCACTTCTAGGAGTGTTATGGGTGTGCTCTAGTTGTTTTATGGCCACACCATGGCATATGGAATTTCCCAGGCTAGGGATTCAATTCAAGCTACAGTGGCCACCTACATGGCGGCTATAGCAACACTGGATCCTTTAATCTACTGCCCTGGGCTAGGGATCGAACCCACCACTACAAAATACCTACATGATAGATTCTAAGAGAAGTGTTTTATAAGCACTATCACACACCTAATCTCATTTCAATTCTCACAATTTTATGAATTTAGTGCGATGGATGTTATTCATTTTATAGATAGAGGAACTGCGGTCCTAATAGGCTAAAAGTTTTGTTCAGTATCATAAAATTACTAAAGAGCAGAATCAGGTTTAAATATTTGTTAATCATTACTGCTATTAATAATAATATTTATCAGTACTATTTATTGAGGGTCTGCTAGTGAGTGTCATGGTTGGGCTTCGAATTGTTTTAAAGACTATGCTCTTCATTATAGCATTTTGCCTCATTAAATCAGGACACATTGGAATCCCATGTAGCAGACTTTCCTTCATAGGACCTCAGAGGAGAGAAATACTCAGGGAGGGCTTATGCAGAAGGTCAGACCTGAATCAAACCTAAAATGATGAGTGGGAATTGGGAGGGAAAGAGAAATGGAGGATAGGGAAAAGGTGAGAGGAGAACAGAGGAGAGAAAGGAGAAGACAGGAGAGTGGAGGAGATGGGGGGAGAAGGAGTTCATCCTAAAGCCTTCACAAACAAAATCGTGGAAGAAGAAATATACTGTAGGAAATTGTGAAGCCTGACTAACTGTGTGATCGATGTGTGTTAGGGAGTGAGGCCACGTTAGGTATTGAGGTTGTTTTTATGGCTCTTAGAATTGGAATGATCTTTTAGAAAGTCTGCTTCCACAAAGAATCTATATCAGTCCGTGGTTGTGGTGGGAAACTGAGAAAGCTACTCTTTCCGTTGACTTTATTTTCTCTTATGAGTTTTAGGCTTACTCTTAAAGATACCCACGTTTGCCCTTTTCCCATTCTTTGTATTTAGAAAATATCACCTTGAGACATATCAGGAGTCTTATAGAGGAGGGTGTAATCCCTCAGTAATTCATTTGATCACATCTGTAGTCCTGTTCCTCAGGAAGAAAAAAATCTCATTTTGATTCCAGCTAGGAGTCAACTTATTCATTAAAGCCTCAAGATTGATACCCTTTGTATAACTTTAATGAGAAAATATATTGTAAGAAACTCATGCCTTGGCAAAGGGACAATTTTTCTGTTACATCCATTAAGTTCTTTCCATAGTGACAGATTGACATAAAATCTTATTACTATGAATATTTTAATGTTTACCTTTTCTAAAAAAAAACTCCTTGGGAGTTCCCTTGTGGCACAGTGGGTTAAGGATCCAGCGATGTCACTGTAGAGGCTCTGGTTGCTGCTGTGGCAAGGGTTTGATGACTGGCCTGGGAACTTCCGCGTGCTACAGGCACAGCCAAAAAAAAAAAAAAAAAAACTCCTTGTGAACAATCAAATAAAAAACTTGATAAATCAAATAGGAAATATTTGCTCAGTGTACTATGTTCTCAAAGTGGGCTTTTGTGTGTAATTATTTTTCAATTGGTGTAAAATTAGTATATAAGTTTATATAAATTTCAGGTGTACATTACCATACAGTTGCCACCCCTTTACTTATTTTTTTTTACTTCTCACCCCTTCCCCTCTGGCAATCATAAGTCTGTCTTCTGTATCTATGAGTTTTTTTTTTTTTTTAATTTCACATATGAGTGAAATCACATGATATTTTTCTTTCTTTGTCTGACTTCACTTAGCATGGTACCCTTAAGGTTCATTCATTTGTTGCAAAAAAGTCAAAATTTCATTTTATTTATTTATTTGTTTATTTAGACAAATTTATTTGTTTATTTAAAAGACAAGAATCTTTTTAGGGCTGCACCTGTGGCATATGGAGGTTCCCAGGCTAGGAGTTGAATTGGAGCTGTAGCCGATGGCCTACTCCACAGCCACAGCAACGCTTGATCTGAGCTGTGTCTGTGACCTATACCACACCATGGGAGATCCTTAACCCACTGAGCGAGGCCATCCTCATGGATACTAGTCAGATTCTTTTCCACTGATCCATGACAGGAACTCCCTCATTTTTTTTTTTAAGATGGCTGATAGTATTCTATTTTACAGACATAATTCAGACATATTGCAGGCCCAGCTCCAGACCACTTTAAAGTGAATAAATATTCACTTTATTGCAGTAAAGCAAGTGACTTGAATTTTTTGGTTATGTTATGTTTATACTATTCTGTAATCTGTTAAATATGCAATAGCATTATGTCTAAAAAAATGACATACTTTAATTAAAAATACTTTAGTGCTAAAAAATACTAACCATCATCTGAACCTTTAGCGAATTGTAGTGGTAACATCAAAGATCACTGATCACCATAACAAATATAGTGAAAAAGTTTGAAGTATTTTAAGAATTACCAAAATTTAATGCAAAGACTCAAAATGAGCAAACAGTGTTGGAAAAATGGTAACAATAGACTTGCTGGATGCACAGTTGCCCCAATCTTTCAGTTTGTAAAAAAACACAGCGTATTTGGGAGCAGTAAAGTGAGGTAGTAATAAAACAATGTATCCCTCTTCCTCTCTCTCTCCTTCTTTCTATATATGTATGTATGTGTGTGTGTGTGTGTATATATATATATCTCATATCTTTTTATCCAATTATCCATCAATGAACATTTATGTTATGTTGTTTGGCTATTGTAAGTAATGTGGCAATGAGTGCCTATATCTTTTCTTTTCTTCTTCTTTTTTTTATTTTTTTTTTGCTTTTTAGGGCCACATCTGCAGCATATGGAAGTTCCCAGCTAAGTGTCGAATCACAGCTACAGCTGCTGGCCCACAGCACAACCACAGCAATGCCAAATCCGAGATCCGTGTCACATCTGCAAACTACGTCACAGTTCGAGGCAGTGTTGGATCCTTAACCCACTGAGAGGGGCCAGGGATTGAACTTGCATCCTCATGGATATTAGTTGGGTTTGTAACCTGCTGAGCACAACGGGAACTCTATATCTTTTCAAATTGTGTGTTTTTGAATTTTTTGTATTCCATTCCAGAAATGGACTAGTTGAATCATATGGTAGTTCTATTCTTAATATTTTGAGGAATCTCAATACTATTTTCCGTAGTGGCTGCACCAGCAGTGTACAAGTGTTCACTTTTCTCCACATCCTTGTCAGCACTTGTTATTTTTTGCCTTTTTGAGAATAGCCATTCTAAGAGGTGTGAAGTGATATCTCATTGCAGTTTTGATATGCGTTTTCCTAGTATTAGTGATGTTAAATATCTTTCAATGTGCTGTTGGTCATTCAGATCCTCTGTCCATTTTTGATTTTTTTATTGTTGTTGAGTTGTGTGGGTTCTTTATGTATTTTGGATATTAATTCCTTTTTGGATATATTGTTTGCAAATATCTCCTCCCATTCAGTAGGTTGTCTTTTTGTTTCATTGATGATGGTTTCCTTTGCTATACAGAAGCTTTTTGGTTTGATTTACTTCCACTTGTTTATTTTTGCTTTTGTTTCCCCTGCCTTTGGAGTCAAAGCCACAAAACATTAAGACTGATGTCAGTGAGCATATGCTTTATTCTAGGAATTTTATGGTTTCACGTTTTACATTCTAGTGTTTTAGCCATTTTGACTTAGCTTTTTGTGTGGTGTAATATAGCGGTCCAGTTTCTTTCTTTTGCTTGTGGATATCCAGTTTTCCCAACAGCATTTATTTTTTATCTTTTGGTCCTTTTTTTTTTTTTTTAGGGTTTGCACTTATGGCATATGGCTGTTCTCAGGCTATGGGTCTAATAAGAGCTGTAACTGTCAGCCTATGCCACAACCACAGCAATGCCCAACACCATTTATTAAAGGGACCATCCTTTCCTTCCTGAATGTTCTTGGCTCTTTTGTTGTAAATTAATTGTCCATAAATATGTGGCTTTAATTCATGGCTTTCTATTCTGTTCCATTTATCTGTGAATCTGTTTTTATACTAATATCATGCTGTTTCAGTTACTATAGTTTTGAAGTAAATTTTGAAATCAGGGAATGTGATTCCTTCAACTTTATTCTTTTTTCTCTAGATTGCTTTGGCTATCTAGGATCTTTTGTGGGTTTATACACATTTTAGAATTATTCGTTCTAATTCTAATTGGAATTAGATTGGAATTTTTAATTTATAGATTGCTTTGGATAGTATTTTTTTTTTTTTTGGTCTTTCTGCCTTTTCTAGGGCCGTTCCTGCAGCACATGGAGGTTCCCAGGCTAGGGGTCTAATTGGAGCTGTAGCCGCTGGCCTATGCCACAGCAATGCAAGATCCAAGCCAAGTCTGCGACCTACACCACAGCTCACGGCAATGCCAGATCCTTAACCCACTGAGCAAGGCCAGGGATCGAACCTGCAACCTCATGGTTCCTAGTTGGATTTGTTAACCACTGAGCCACAACGGGAATTCCTGAATATTTTAACAATATTAATTTTTCAATTCATTATCATGGAATATATTTTCATTTATTTATGTCTCCTTCAATTTCTTTCTTGTATATATTATAGTTTTCATTGTATGTATCTTTAACCTCCTTGTTTAAACTTATCCCTAAGTTTTTTATTCTTTTTTGATACACTTTTAAATGGGATTGTTTTATTAATTTTTCTTATTTATAGTTCATAATTACTGTATAGAAATGCCACAGATTTCTGTAGATTGATTTTATATCCTAAAAATTTACTGAATTTGTTTCTTCTAATAGCTTTTTGGTGGAGTCTTTAGGGTTTTTTTTATATATGCAATATTGTGCCATCTGCAAATAATGACAGTTTTGCTTTTTCCCTTCCAATTCTAATGGCTTTTATTTCTTTTTCTTGCCTACTTTCTCTGGCTGGGACTTCCAATACTATGTGGACTTTTAATACTAGGTCTTCAAATTCTGTTTTTTTGAAAATAATCTTAAATCACCTTAATTATATACATATTAAAAATTACATAGCAGAAAGCCTCCACAAACAGATAACTAAGTGTATCAGATAGGATTCTTTGGGCTACAATTAACATAAGCCCTAACTTTAATATAAACAATAAAGAAGTTTACTATATTAAGTAAAAGAAGATTCAGAGGTAGAGTAGGCTACAAACTTAACTGCTTTTGTGCTATTTAATGCCATCCTGGACCTAGGCTTTTTGTGTTTTTCCACTATGCTATTAGTAGCATCGAACTTCAGACTAGGATTGGTTCCCTTTGTGATTTTAACTGACTGAAATCTGGGCTATATGTTTTCTTATTCATGTCCAGCTATGGAGAGACACTAGTTTCTTGTGACTGTCTTGGAAAGAAAGAATAATACTTCTAGAAACTTCTAGTATTTCTCTTCTTGTGTTTAACTGGTGATAATTATGCTACATATTCATTCCTGAACCAACCATTGGAAAATTGGAGCTTAAATTTAGGAATGGGAGAATAAATATTATTTATTATAAGAATCACTAAAATTATTTTATCAAATTGTTCTAGGGTTATATGCTATACTTTATGGCTTATGGTATAATCTTTCATACTGTACATTATTATACAAAGCACAATATTGTACAAAATGTCTCATATTTTGGGTGGCTACAATAGCCTGGTGGAATAAATTTCAGGTATATTGGAATCCAAAACTTAAAATGCCTCTCCCCTCCTCTCTTGTCCTAAGTCAGGAAGGAATCCTCATGGAAGGAACAGTGTTATTCTTAGCTGTTGGATACAATGCCGAAATTCCATTGGACAGAGATTGAATCAGACAATAGGAGTAAAACACAAGATTGTGGAAAACATGAAGTTGGCATAATCTTCATAATATTCCTTTCTAAAACCTTCCATGGTATCCATTTTAAATTTCTTTTTAGAGTATATAGTCTTTGAGTCTGTGTTTTAGGGAAGTGTAGGCTTAAATGTGCATATGTGTTCATATGTGTGTATGGGGAGAGCGAGAGAATTTGCTCCATTACTATAAGATAACTATGGAAAAGGATAGCCCATTGATTATTAAAAATTCTAGTCCTAAACTTAGTTGCACTGAGTAATAGAAAAACATATTCCAATCATTGCTCTGCAGTAAACTTTGTAAAATATTTTGTTCTGATACTTTGGTGAGAAAAGCAAATAATTGTCTGTTTGCTGAGTGTAATAATTCTCTTATCTATAGCTGCTATCAATAATTTGGGACTTTGGCTGGTCCAAAATTTTGCTGTATCAAATATTGGGTGAAGGAAGGAACAAATTTAGGATTAATATTGTGTTCCTCAATTGGAATAGGTTCATTTGTTTATTCATTGAGTCATTATTGAAATTCTCTTGTGCATCTGAAACTATGCTAGGTGCTGAAGATACATCGGTGAACAAATGCAGACCTGGTTCTGGCTTTGTGATTCTTATAATCTAGTAGGATGTGGTTGGAAGCTGGGAGATCAGTTTTTTGGTGATGTAGATTGCTGAATATGAAGAATAGGAGGAACCCCATGATTATTCCAGTCCACACTCTAATATAATAGAGTAAAAGAAGTGAGTCTAGATATCTAAAGTTTTGTTACATGACTGAGGTCAGATCAAGTCATGGCAGATCTAGAAATAGAACTAGTGTCTCAGCTCATTTAACTCCAGAATCCTTTTGCTGATACTCTATTCCTTTATGTTGGTGAAGTGCTGGACCAGAAATGCAACACAATGCCTCTGAGAGTCACAGTCTGTGCCAATTTTATTCTCAGAGCTCCACTTCATCCCTTAAATCAGATCTCAAGTGTGAAGCAGACATCTCCTGGACATTATCTCATTTTTAAACTCCAGAAAGATACATTTGCATCACATTATCCAACAAAACCAAACATTTAGGATGCAAAGTAGCCATGAGATGATGATTTTTTAAATAAATGGGTTAGCTTAATAGATAAGGCATACACCCAAACAGTACAGATGATACATCTTTATAATCATTCTACATTGCTTCAGCTGGATGTAAAAGAACTGCCAAAGAAACTGAAAGAATTAGGTTTCATGAATTATTCATTAGGTTCAGTTTAACACTCTCATTATTTATAGTGCTTCAGGTTAGTCTGTGGAGCTGCCTATTTGCCTTAATAAGTATGGGAATAATGACTTGGCAGTATATCTGTTTGCATTAGTGAGTGTTATTGTTTACTGAAATAAAGCCCAAGGTATTTTCAGAAATATGCCTCTTTCAGAATAGTCATGGCTGAAAAATATTGCATTTCATAGCTTTGGGCCTAAAAACTTTTATTTGTATGAAATTTTTTATCCTTTAATGAATATGATTAATACAAGGGAGTTGCATCCATATTTAGGGTATCATTGCTTATTGTTCAGCTAATGCATGGTGGAATTATCTAAGTCTTTCTAAGCCTGGCTTATTTTAGAATTAAAAAAAAAAAGTATCTGAGGTAAACAACTAGTTAGATTGAATTTGGTTTGTATACTACTCCTCTGCTTTTTGAATTCTATCAATGGGTATTTATCTTAGGGGTAAAAGTTTACTTTATAGGTTGATTTATAGCAATTATTTCTCAAGTTATTTGTTAGATTAAGTTTATGTATATGTTGTGTTCAGTGGGTAAAACATATCTCATGGGCCAATTCTGAAGAATGAAGTTTATTACATATTAGCATGAAGAGAGATAATTTTAGGCTTAGATTTTAGAAGTTCCTTTAGACCATTAATAATTGCATGTTAAAGGAATAGGAAAGACTAGAAGAGAATGGAAAGATGTTTATATGGAAAAATGAGAAATACTAAATCATTAATAATACTTATAATTCTATTAATAATAATAGAAAATAATTCCAATAATTTCTTATACTATTAGGTTGGGTGACCATTTATTTATTTATTTATTTATTTGCCACACCCATGGCATGCGAAAGTTCCTGGGCCAGAGATGGAACCCATGCCTCACTGTAATCAGAGCCACAGCAGTGATAACGCCAGATCCTTAACCTGCTGAGCCACAGGGAACTCTAGGTTGGTTTAACTTTTTAAAAAGCTGCTTACTTAGTGATAGCTCTGTTCAGCAATGGTTGAGGTATTAATCTGAATTTCTTTAACCACAGTTTCCCATCTCTTGAATGTAAAACAGTATGCTTCTCTTCAGACATACCTGCTATTTTTTAATCATCAAGCTGTGATTAGACCACAGTACAGGCAACTTTATCTTAATTTGAAGTGTGATTCAAAGTTGCTTTTTGAGACTGCCAACAGGTACTCCTGTAGCTTACCTCTACTTTGGAGAAAATTCACATATTGGTTATATAAAAAATTCATGATCTCTGACATCAACAATGCTCTCAATGCTACTGAGAAATCCTTCTCCATTTCCCTAGCCTCCTCTTTCTTATTGGAGACAGCAACTTCATCAACTTTCCTTAGCCTCCTCAAACTTTAAACTTCTCTAACTCCTTCATCACTCTTAACAGATAACTCCACTTTCTTCTTATTAGTGAAACTTGGAACATCAGATGCATGCTTCCTCATTCCCTGACACTGAGCAATAGCTTGGCCTCATATAGCCATCCTTTTTTTTTTTTTTTAAAGCAGTTTTATTAAAAATTTTTTTTTGTCTTTTTGCCTTTTCTAGGACCGCTCCCACGGCATATGGAGGTTCCCAGGCTAGGGGTCTAATCGAGGCTGTAGCCACTGGCCTGCAGCCACTGGCCTGCGCCAGAGCCACAGCAACGCAGGATCCGAGCCACATCTGCGACATACACCACAGCTCATGGCAATGCTGGATCCTTAACCCACTGAGCAAGGTCATGGATGGGACCCACAACCTCATGGTTCCTAGTTGGATTCGTTAACCACTGCGCCACGACGGGAACTCCCATATAGCCATCCTTTTATTTGAAATGAAAGAAGCATCCTTTCTGCTATATGAAACTGATCATTTCTCTTAGGGCACACGTTCTTCTCCCTCTTCAAACATCTTACATATCAATGATATCCTCCTCCTTTAATATTTTAAACCTCTCATATTTCATACTATAACTTTCTGTATTAGTTCTCTGTCACTTAACAATTTACCAGCTTAAAACAATGTATATTTATTATCATACAGTTATTGTGAGTCAAGAATCTGGGAGTGGCTAAACTCAGTGATTTTGGCTCAGATTCCCTCATAAGGTTGCCGTCAAGATGTTGGCCCCAGTTGACAGCCCCTTGTTTGGGGCTGAAAAATCTATTCTGAGATGGCTCACTTACATGGCTATTGGCAGGAGGCCTCAGTTCCTTGCTAGCTGCAAGAAGGATGAGTGTCCTTTGCCCCATGGACCACTCCTTAGGCCTGCTTAACTATCCTCGCAATGTGACAGCTGGCTTCCTCCAGAGCTGGTGACACAAGAGAGCAAAGCAAATCATAATGTCTTTTATCATTTAGTTTCAGGAGTCACACACCATTATTTCTCCTATTATCTGCATACGTTTGTATTATTCAATATGTGTGTAAGACACTACATGAATATCAGGAGGCAGGGATTATTTGGATATTCTTGGTGACTGGCTACCATAGCTTTCCATAAGCATTTAAACAATTTTCTTTTATCTTAAAAAAACAAACAAATAAGCAATAATAAAAAAATTAACCAAACAACTAAATAATCATATCAGTAAAACTTACCTGTAATACACAGTTTCTTCTAATCTTGCCTTATTTTTCTCCCTTTTTTTCCTCTTTACATTTGAAACTCTTAAAACTATTGCCTACATTTCCTGTTCTCTCACTTGCATTCATTTCTTAATCTCTTGCCAGATAGCATACTTTCATTTAATTAAATTATTCTTGTCAAGGTCTTGACTTCCTTGATGCTGAATCCAATGGCCATTTTCAAGTTCTTTATATTTTTACTTGACTATCAGTAACATTTGACAGTGTTGACCCAATGTCACACTCACTCCTTTCTGAAAAATCGCTCTTCTCCTAGTTGGTCTGGTACATCCTTCTCCCATTTTTTTATCCATTTTTTCTGTCTTATTCCTTCTCAGTCTCCTTGGCCAATCTTTTAGGTAATCCTCAAAGTTTTGTTACACATCTTTTTTCATTCTGCACACTCTCTTGGTTACCATTCAGCACTATCATGGGTTTAAGGATTACCTATTTGTTGCTGACTCTCTAATCTGTATTTCTTTTTTCTTTTTTTGTCTTTTTGCCTTTTCTAGGGCCACTTCCGTGGCATATGGAGGTTCCCAGGCTAGGGGACTAATCAGAGCTGTAGCTTCTGGCCTACGCCAGAGCCACAGCAACGTGGGATCTGAGCCGTGTCTGCGACCTACACCACAGCTCACATGGGATCCTTAACCCACTGAGCAAGGCCAGGGATTGAACCTGCAACCTCATGGTTACTAGTCGGGTTCATTAACCACTGAGCCACGACAGGAACTCCTCAAATCTGTATTTCCAGGCTGTAATTCTCTTTTAACCCAAATACAATAGCCATGTTACATGTATTTGTTTCTTTAATAATTATTGCACACTAAAATTATCTCAAAACCCTATTCAAGATCTTCCTTCCAAACTTTCTACCCGTTATGTTTTTAATATCTATGCATGGCACCATTAACCATTAGGTGGTGAATTTAGGAAGCTCCCCCTCACCTCTTTCCTTTCTCTTACCTCTGTCACCTCATCAACTAGCAAGTTATGATGATTCCAATTTTTAAATTACCTCTTGGATATAAAACATGTCTTTATCTTCATTCCTTCTGCCATTTCCATTGTTGAAGCCCCTACTCCTTCTTGAATTACCACAGAAGCTTACAACGTGTTATCTCAGTGTCCATGCTTTCCCTCTTTTAATCCATTTTCCACATTCTCTTTAAAAATGAAAATCTCTTATGTTACTCGCCAGTTTAAAACTATTCTGTCCAGTTTATCTGTTTTGGCATCCCACATTTTAACAATTATAGCTTTATGTTTTAATATTTAAAACCTCATTAATGTTCTTCTTAAAGAATTTTTTAGCTATCCCTAAATCTGTCAAAATGGATACTTATATGGAAATAAAGCAGTGTACCAAACATTCAGTCTATCTTTGCATTGCTACCCATTTGGGGAAGTCTGTCCATAGGGGACAATATCAGAAAAAGGGATATCATTTTTTTTCTAACCTGAGCTTTGACTCAAAACCTACATTTTCCTTTACATGTGTGGGTGTGGCAAAAAAAAAAAAGAAATTAGTAAAACAAAGAATATATGGAAAATGCTCTAGGAAGAGCAATAGGGAGAAAGATTGAATTCAATTCCAAAGAAGCAAAAAGCAAGAGTTTTTTAGCATTGGGAGTGAGCTAGTGGAAAAGTACTGAGAGACATTGGAATGGAAGTTGGTCATGTGATTAGGCCATCTCTGTTTGCTAATTGATATATTTTTTGAAAGTAGTTAGGCTCCTCCCCTCCCTCAGAGTCTAGAAGGTAGGGGAACTATCTTTCTTGATGACTACATTCCAAAGGTTCGATCTTAGGTCCTTGAGAAAGACATTCCTGGGTTATGAAACTGGCAAGAGTCTGGCAGAAGGCAGCTCAAAGGGGCAGAGAAAAAAAAAATTCAAATTTCCTAAAGTAAATACTCTAAGAAAAAGGAAGGTCAGGGGCTTAAGTTCAGGAAGAAACTTAAGTTTTCATCAAGCTAAGGGGAGTGCTGTTCTCATCACAAAAAAAATAAAGTTAGATTTTAACTTGATGATTTTTGGGCTAAAAATTTTTAATTTTTAAAGGGCTAGGATTATTAGATTTCTGTAGCAAATTATTTGTATTGCAAGGAAGAGTATTTCAAACCTTTCTAGATTGTGAGCTTAGGTGGAATAGTCCCTTTTTTATTTTAATGGTAAGTTGAAACTGTCTTCTTTTTTGGAAGTAGTGTTTTTTTTAGACTGTACGGAAAGTTTTTCTCCTTTCAAGTTCATGTTCCATATCACTGCAAAGATAATTTTTCTAAATGAGAAATTCAGTGTTGTAGGTTTTTCTCATGATCTTTCTCTTCAGGATCAGGGTAAAATCCAAACTTTCCAACTTATATTCAAAGGTTTTTTTTTTTAATTAAACATAAATCCTGCTTAGTTTTCCAACCTTTACTTTCATCTTTTACAGTTTCTGCAGCCCTTTAACTTCAAAGATTCATGCAGTTTCCACAGCCTAGCTTGTCCTGCCCTCCTTCTTTGTTAAAATAGCACTTTCTTTTCTTTCACCTGGCATAAATGAAATCTACCCTGACACCTGTCAAGCTGTGTTAAAGTTCTTTCTCCTTGACTAGACTCTGAGCTCCTTGAAGGCAGGAAAGTTATTTCATCTTTTTTTCCATAGTTAAGTAGAGTGCATGACAAGTATCTAATATAAACTTTTGTAAATCAGTAAATATTTACTGATAACTTTGTAAGTTTGTTCTTGCTACTCAATTGAAAAGAGAATACATAATAGCACTTAAACACCCATAAGTATTTAAATTAAAACATTATTTATTGTATTTCTTGTAGCATCTTGTTTAAAATGGGTTAAGGAGGTAAATATATTGGAAAATGAGGGTGTCTAATTTTGGTAAAGTATGAAAAATGAGGTATCATTCATGAATTTATTTTAATAGACAAGCTTCTCTGGGGATAGAAAAAACTTTAGAAAGATTGGAGAGTGTCCAACTCAAATGAAGCAATATTCAGGCTGTTTAATTAAAAAAAAAAAAGATGAATTATCTGGCCTGTTGATGGCTAGAAGCTTTGTGAGAATGACACTTCTTTTTACACAGAAGAAAATGAAGAGGAGACTACTTATTGAGTAAGTTTTGTTTATTAGCCTCCTCAGAGTCTGTTCTCAGCATGGTGCGGATATTTAAAAAAACAAAAATAAGAATTACAGAGAATTAAGGGTAGGTCACATAAAGTATGGTAAAAATCTATGGCATTTCTTAATGACATCAAATCTTATGTGTGCCATTTCAGAACTCAATTCAATATATCTTATGTTTATTTGCATATTTTCTTGTGTTTCTTATATTGACATTATTTCAGAACCACTTGTCCATTTAATTTGTATTCATGGCATTGGAGAGACTTTTTTTTTGAAATTGTTGCTATGTAAGAAAAAGTTATCTATTATTCTCTAAAGCTCTTACAGAATTCATATAGATTTCAGTAAGCATGCTATTTATTAACTTATGAATTAAACAAATATGTACGTTTGTATATATAGTTCTCATACACATTGAACTTCTAGTCAAGAAGAGAAGATATATTTTAGTCAAACGATCTTATAAGTGAATTTAAAATTACTATCTTGATCAATGTCACAAGTGTGTGTGTGTGTGTGTGTGTGTGTGTGTGTGTGTATCGTGTCCTGAGGGCACACATCTGAGGAATGAGTAGAAGTTAATTAGGCAAATGTGAAAATGGTGATGGGAGTGGTGGGAGGTGCTGAAAGAGAGTGTTTAAAGCTGAGAAAACTTTACATGCAATGGACCAGGAGTAAAGGCATATATATGGTTAAAATTACTGGAAGAAGGCCATTGTGGAGGGAGGAGAGAGATGGTTCCATGTCCTGAGGGGATGTGATAGAGATGATGCTCAGACCCAATCCTGCAGAGCTTTGAAGATCATGTTAAAGATCTTCATATATTCATTGGTCTTTACCTTAAGAGGAATGAAAAGTCACAACAGTATTTTAATTAGGAAGGTTAACATGGTAAGATTAGCATTTTGATGAGATCATTCTGGCTGAAGTGGAGAATGAGAAAAGGAGTCATGCTTTGATGCTAGTGAGGAAGTTATTGTGAAGGTACAGGTAGGAGAGAGTATTCAATTGGACTAAGGTAGACAAGGCTAGCCCATACATTTGTGCAGGTAATGCATCAGCTGCCATCTCTACTTTCCCACAAAGCCTTATCCAATCAGAGGGAGTGCCAGTTGAAATGTGGATTAAGAGATAGGGAAATGTCAGGGATGACACCTGAGTTATAGATTAAGCCACTGGATAGATGGTAATGTGTTTCACCATATATGCTTGGATTTATTACTTTAAGAATATTTTTGCTATAAATTGATATATAGGGCTTTTTGTAATCTACACCCAAATAAGCTCTCTAACCCCATCACCTGCCATTCATGTGAATAACAGCACAACCTGGCCATAGTAATTTTTCAGTTCCTGAGGATTGAAAATACTTTCATGTTTCAATGCTTTTGCTAATGCTGTTTTCCCTGGCTAGTTTAGAATATCTGTCTTCTCTTATTCTGACTGGAAAATCACCAATTAAAAATTTTAAGGTCCTAGAGTTCCCACTGTGGCACACTGTGAGTTAAGAATCTGACTGCAGTAGCTCAGGTCACTGTAGAGGCGTGGGTTTGGTCACCGGCCTGGTGTAGTGAGTTAAAGGATCCAGCGTTGCCACAGTTGCAACCAGCCCAGATTCAGTCCTTGGCTCAACATGCATAATAAAAGCCATTTATGACAAACCCACAGCAAATATAATAACCAGTGGAGAAGAGCTGAAAGCCTTCCCACTAAAATCTGGAACAAGACAAGGATGCCCCCTCTCACCACTGTTATTCAGCATAGTTTTGGAAGTTCTAGCCATAGAAATCAGACAAACAAAAGAAATAAAATGCATCCAAATAGGAAGAGAAGAGGTAAAACCGTCACTGTATACAGATGACATGATACTGTATATAGAAAAGCCTAAGGACTCAACCCAGTAACTACTTGATCTGATCTACAAATTCAGTGGAGTAGCAGGATCTAAGATTAACATTCAGAAATCGGTCACATTTCTGTATACTAACAATGAAATATTAGAAAAGGAATGCAAAAATACAATACCTTTTAAAATCACACCCCCAAAAAATCAAACAGCTGGGAATACACCTGACCAAGGAGGTAAATGACTTAGATGCTGAGAACTATAAAATATTAATCAAGGAAATTGAAGATGATGTAAAGAAATGAAAAGATATTCCATGCTCCTGTGTTAGAAAAATTGATATTGTAAAAATGGCCATACTACCCAAAGCTATCTACAGTTTCAATGCAATCCCTATCAAATGACCCATGACATTTTTCACAGAACTAGAACAAACAATCCAAAAACTTATATGGAATGACAAAAGACCCAGAATTGCCAAAGCAATTCTGAGGAACAAAAACCAAGCAGAAGGCATAACTCTCCCAGACTTCAGGCAATATTACAAAGCCACAGTCATCAAAACAGTGTGGTACTGCTACCAAAGCAGTTACACAGACCAATGGAACAGAGTAGGGAATCTAGAAATAAACCCAGGCACCAATGGTCAATTAATCTTTGACAAAGGAGGCAAGAACATAAAATGGGAAAAAGATAGTCTTTTCAGCAGGTATTGCTGGGAAATATGGACAGCTGCATGCAAATCAGTGAAACTAGAACACACCCTCACACCATGCACGAAAGTAAACTCAAAATGGCTTAAATACTTAAATATAAGACAAGACACCATCAAACTCCTAGAGGAGAACATAGCCAAAACATTCTCTGACATCAACCTCACAAATGTTTTCTCAGGTCAGTCTCCCAAAGCAACAGAAGTAAGAGCAAAAATAAACCAGTGGGACCTAATCAAACTGACAAGCTTTTGCATACCAAAGGAAACCAAAAAGAAAACAAAGAGACAACTTACAGAATGGGAGAAAATAGTTTCAAATGATGCAACTGACAAGGGCTTAATCTCTAAAATATACAAGCAACTTATACAACTCAACAGCAAAAAAGCCAACAACCCAATGGAAAAATGGGCAAAACACCTGAATAGACATTTCCCCAACGAAGATATACTGATGGCCAACAAGCACATGAAAAAATGCTCAACATCCCTGATTATTAGAGAAATGCACATCAAAACTACTATGAGATATTACCTCATTCCAGTCAGAATGGCCATCATTAATAAGTCCACAAATAAATGCTGGAGGGATGTGGAGAAAAGGGATGCATCCTGCACTGTTGGTGGGAATGTAAGCTGGTATAACCACTATGGAGAACAGTATGGAGGAACCTTAGAAATCTATACATAGAACTACCATATGATCTAGCAATCCCACTCTTGGGCGTATATTCGGACAAAACTTTCCTTGAAAAGACACATGCACTCGCATGTTAATTGCAGTGCTATTACAATAGCCAAGACATGGAAACGACCTAAATGTCCATCAACAGACAATTGGATTAGGACGATGTGGTATATATACACAATGGAATACTACTCAGCCATAAAAAAGAATGACGTAATGCCATTTGCAGCAACCTGGATGGAACTAGAGACTCTCATCCTGAGTGAAGTAAGTCAGATAAAGAAAGACAAATACCATATGATATCACTTATATCTGGAATCTAATATATGGCACAAATGAACCTTTCCACAGAAAAGAAAATCATGGACTTGGAGAATGGACTTGTGGTAAGTGAGGGGGAGGGGGAGGGATTAGGGTGGATTGGGAACTTGGGGTTAATAGATGCAGACTATTTCCTTTGGAATGGATAGGCAATGAGATCCTGCTGTGTAGCACTGGGAGCTATGTCTAGTCACTTATGATGGAGCATGATAATGTGAGAAAAAAGAATATGTACATGTATGTGTAACTGGGTCACTATGCTTTACAGTAGAAAATTGGCAGAATACTGTAAACCAGTTATAATGGGAAAAAAATAAAAATCATTATACAAAAAAAAAAAATCTTTGGCTCAAGAATGTCCATATGCTGCCAGTGGGGCAATTTTCAAATATGCCTATGACAAAATCCATGGAAAAAAGAGTGAAGAGAAATAATTTTACTGTTGATATATCATATTGCCAAATGAGTGGACGGTGATCACATTCAATCACATTCACAATGGATTTAGATCACAAAAATGTTCATAAGGCCAATCTGTGGTGGTGATGGGCATCTTCAGCTATCAAGAATACTCTAAACCGCTTGTAAACCAAGAACATTTAACATGTTCTTGACTGGACTGACTGATAACTTTAACTAATTAAGATCTGCTAGTGGGAACTTAATTTTGACCAAAAAGAGAAATTTTCTGTTGATGAATAAGGGAGGATACTTATCAAGCAACATTGTAGTCACTTTATACACACTGTATTTTTTTCACTAATTCTCCCAGTAGTTTTATTAAATGGGTATTAGAATATTAGCTTCACTTTTCAAATGGCAAAATTGCAGCTCAGAGAAGTTATAGAACTGGTCTCCATGGTCAAGTCATGAATAAAACATGAGATTACAATCCAGATTTTTCAGTCTCTAAGCCAATTGTCTGTGACTACATGACTGCAAACTTAATGATTAGCAGTGGGAGGAAGACTGGGCATGATAAACAGCCTAGATTTTAGGAAGTCAGACTAAAAGTTGAGAGGAAAAAAATAGGCATAATTACATGGCATGAGTCCCTGAAAGAGAAATGAGCTAAAGGTTTAGAATATTATCAAGGAGGCATTTTCTTGCTACATGATTGCAAATGAGGAAGAGGAAGAAGGACCCAAAGAAATCAACACTGACACTGAGGATTCTCTAAAGAGCTCAGATTTTAAAAGCCATGAACAAAAGGAAGAAAGACTAGCACATGACTGAGGATGAATATGAGTCTGTCTCAGACTTTTAAGAACAGAACAGGAAGGACTGTATCTTCAAGTAAGTTGAGCCATATAAAAAACATGATGAGGCTAAAAAAGCTTTTTAAAAATTTAAGGTGTAAGAAAATCAAAGCAACATGTCCTTTCTAAGGACTGATGGAAAAGCCAATGGATGAAGAAGAGAAAGAACTCACAAACCCAATTTTGTTTCCATCTTCTTTTTTTTTTGGTCTTTTTGTCTTTTTTAGGGCTGCACCCATGGCACATGGAGGTTCCCAGGCTAGTGATCAAATCGGAGCTGTAGCCACTGGCCTTATGCCAGAGGCACATCAACTCAGGATCCGAATCATATCTGCGAGCTACACCACAGCTCACGGCAAAGCCAGATCCTTAACCCACTGAGTGAGGCCAGGGATCGAACCCGCATTCCTCATGGATGCGAGGTGGGTTCGTTAACCACTGAGCCACAACGGGAACTCCTGTTTCCATCTTATCTGTGAGGAAAATGATGTTATGATTGGTAAAGATAGAAAAAAAATTTTTTGAAGGAGGAATTTAAGGGCCTAAGAGAGTGAAGAGGTTGTAAAGATACCTAGTTGTCTTCAAGTCAATTGAGTCTCCACAATGATCTTGAGAGGACTAAGAACTAAATTGCTGCTAGCGTCTTGATGTTTTAATTCACTAGCACTGGTTGCCTTAGAACTAGGAGGACTGATTGAATAAGTTAAAGTGGAGGTAGTACTGCAGTATAAACAATCGAATGGTTTGGATTTTCAGGTAAGGTTGAATAGCTGGTAGATTTAGTTGAGGCATCAAAAAAAAAAAAAAAGACATTGACAGATTATGAATTCTCTTTCTCTCTCCTCCAGCTCCCACACCAGCCCGTTTCTCTCTTTCTCTCTTTTTAGCCATCACATTCTTTGGTTTTCTTTGGTAGCTCAGAAATCAAGGTCATATCAAAAAAAATGAAATACATATAAACCAACCAACCAAAGAAAGTCTACTGATGCTGTGACATCTTAAAATCTCTTGCTGGCAGTTCAAATCCTGAGGCGAAGTTGTGATCCTGGGAGGAATGTCAAATCATAGTGAGAGAAACCAGTGCCCATAGGTTAGACAAAGTGAGGTTTAAAGAGATGAGGTTATACACGAGTGTCTGGAGATTAATGGGTCCAATTTATCTCAGTTCTTACTAAGTTTAAGAGCTTATTATTTATTTCTTTCCTTTTATGAACTATTGCCTTTTACTTTGTCAGCTAATTTAAATACATAGTGTATTACTTCTTGGTTCTCAAATCATGAGTTTAAATTACCATATTCTTTGAGCTTTGAAGTCCCCCTTTCCTTTTCTTTCTTCATTTTTGAATTTTGGCTCCATTATCCTGGAAATGGTTCTAAGCGCATTGTGTAAGCATTATTCAAGTCTAAGCTTTCTGAAATAATAACAACAAAAGATTCCAACTTCTTTCCAGGGGGAGAACCCCCAAAGTATAGTGTGTCCAGTCTTAAGAACTGTGAAGGCTCTAAGGTTTTACTTTGTTTGTAAACTCAGGAGTTAGCCTTCACAGTTTTAGTAATGCTGGCAGAAAGTGCAGGTTTCCTGAGTCATATACAAAGGACTTTGTTACTCACAGCACGGTTGTCAGCATGAGCTGCATGTTTCCCCCAGTTCCCCTTGCTCCCTAAATCCTGTAGGGGTTAATTAAAGGTAGGCTCAGGTGGATGCTGCACATATTGCTTTGCATCAGAGCCAAGGAACCTGAGTTTAGAAACCCAATCTTTTGTAAAGAATTATAAGCAAAACTGCCCAAACTCTGCCGTAGAGAGAGATCTCTTTATTTTACTGGACAGCGTGCTTGCTATACAAGCATCCTTGAAAAGGTAGTTTAGAGAAAAAGCTGTCAGTGCCCCCTCACAAGAAACACAAGAGACTGGGAAGAATTATCTTTTACCACCCAGTTTCACAGAGTCCCTGAACACTGAATAAAAAATAATAATGAGAGGCAAAATAAGGCAAACACTGGCTTTCAAGTTTCATTTAACATCTTTCCCTAGTTTTTGTTTTCTATTTGTACCATATTATTTGAATTTGTTTTCTTTATAAAACATATATAATATGTAATAACATATATGCATATAATCTTAATTAAAAATGTCATATCCTCAGTTTTATATTCTGTGGTAATTGCATAGTCACTCAGTGAATAAAAAGAAAATAATATTTAGGAGTTTCCCATTGTGGCTCAGTAGCTTAAGAATCTAACTAGTGTCTATCTATGAGGATGTGGGTTTGATCCCTGGCCTTGTTCAGTGGCTTAAGGATCTGGCATTGCCACAAGCTGCAGTGTAGGTCACAGATACAGCTTGCATCCTATGTCACTGTGTGGCTGTGGCATAGGTTGGCAGCTACAGCTTTAATTTGACCCTTTTCCTGGGAACTTCCATATGCCAGAGGTATGGCCCTAAAAAGCAAAAAAAAAAAAAAATTTTTTTAAAGGATGATAGAATCAAATATATTAATGCTTTTATTCCATTTTAAGTTTGGAGCAGGGTAAAAATATCTTGGTAGTAAAAAGTTTTGCCTTTTTACTTTTATTACATCTTTTATCCTTAATTTATATTAAATTTTTTTACTACGAAAGAGTTCTACATAGAAAACACTTCTGATGTGTGACTGTGCAGTTGGCCTTCCATATCCCTGCGTCCTGGGTTTCACCAACCTAACCAAAAATCAAAAACATTCAGGAAAGAAAAAGAATTTCAGAAATTTCCCGAAAGCAAAATTTTAACTTGCTGCCCCCCATGCAGGCAGCTATTTACATAGCATTTACATTATATTTACAACTACTTATATAGTATTTATATTGTACTAGGGATTATAAGTAATCTAGAGATGATTCAAAGGATACATGAGGATGTGCATAGGTTATATGCAAGTACTATATCATTTTATTTGAGACTTGGAGCATCCACAGATTTTGGTATCCACAAGGGGTCCTGGACCCAGTCCTCCACTGATACTGAGGGACAGCTGTAATACTTTTTAACAAATTGCTCTTAATTAAGGGCTGTGGAGTAGTGTCTTAGCTTCTGGGAAGAACATTTGCTAACCTTGATCTAGGCATATTATTGTCAAATTATACCCTCTCATCTCTTTCTGTTGTGCGTAATTCAGGTCTCAATCAAAACACTTTATCCCTGATATAGAGATGTTAGTAACTTAACATCATTTGTACCAACAGTTTAGTTTAATTTGCTCAAGACCATTCCAATTCCGTATCCACGAGAAGGTGAACTATCCTGGAAATGATTAAATGTGGAAATCTACACTGTCCCACACACCTAGACTAAAATATATAACCAGTCCATCTGTCAGGCCCCATATATACACACGCATATATATATCCCAAGCAGAAACTTCAAAGAGCTTATTTCTAATTCCAGCAAGAGAAAGATGTATTCCCAATGAAGCAAATTTTGGAAACTCTGGACACATGTAAAACTATTGGTTTTCTGTGTAATCTCAGAGAATCAGGGAGAAAGATTTGGTGCCTCCATTTTAATACAGAGTTACTCATAGATAAAAACATTTACCTGGAAACTTCATTTATGCCTAGCTACCTCTTCAGAAAAGGTTAATAAATCATAACTTTCCTTAGCTTTAATTGCATTTACTCCTTTTGAAACCTTTGGCATGTATTCAGTGTTCTTTGGGCCTCTGTATCTCTGCCCACTTAAAAAGAGTTCTTCCATTGGTCTTAGAGGACAGTTACTTGAAAAAGATCAGAAGGAGTTCCTGTCATGGTGCAGTGGAAACGAATCTGGCTAAGAACCATGAGGTTGCCCGTTCGATCCCTGGCCTCTCTTAGTGGGTTAAGGATCTGGCGTTGCCATGAGCTGTGATGTAGGTCCCAGATGTGGCTTGGATCTAGTGTGGTTGTGGCTGGGGCTGTGGAATAGGCCAGCAGCAACAGCTCCGATTGGACCCCTACCCTGGGAACCTCCATATGCCACAGGTGCGGCCCTCTAAAGACAGAAGACAAAACAAACAAACAAACAAACAAACTAAAACCCCCTAAAAAACAAACTTAAATCCACTTATTTTTTTTAAAAAAGAAAAGATAAGAAACTTTTCCTTGCCTCCTTTAGCCTCCCTCTTCTCCCATTCCTTCCTTATCAAGTGCTGGATCCAGAATCTGGGAATCACTCCTCAAGTAATCTGTCTTAGGTTCCTCTCTAGCCTTCTCATATGAGCCACATCATTTCTCCCAGAATAGCGATTTAACAACATTGGGCCTGTGGCTAGGTGTACTTGGAAATTCCTGGGAACCTCACCTGAGCTATGTCCCATCATCCCAGTTCCCAAAGTGCTAGCAGTCCACCTTCTCCCCTGAGCAGAAAGAGGAAGGGAATCTCTTCTCATTTTGTCTTTGCTGAGCTCCTTGAGGTTTGACATAGTTTCCTCTTCAGCAGTGTTAACTGTTGCCTTTTTGCTCCTGCTGTCAAAATGGTTTGAGCCAAGAGTGCACAGGAATTATATGTTCTAGCTTCATTACATCTCAGATTTTCTATACTTGTTCTAATCTCCAGTCATCCTGGCTCTTAACCATGGCCAAACCTTACAAAAGGACTCCACGTACCCAGCCTTCTGAGCCTTTATTTTTAGGCCAGTACCATGGGCAAACCTTGCTGAAGAAAGCTTGCGCTTTGGGGACCAGACTCTTGAGCCTTTCTTCTTTCCCTGCCTTGGGAAAAACTCTTTTAGTTTCATTATTTTAACATCTACCCCAAAGTTCCCTTGGGGACCTAAGAAGACTCTTTCCCTCCTACCCACCCCACCTTCACCCCTGCTGATTTCTCGAAGAGATCAGATATAAAATGGCCTATATCTAGCATTGCTTTTTGGGAAACTCCATCCCAGAGAACATACCAAGCACTGTTCTAGTTCTGCCATCCTCTTTGGTGCAGGTCAGTGAGCTGTGTTACGTGGTACCATTGAGATATGGAGGATGAACAATCCAAGCATGTGTCTGCCTAGGTTGTTCTGAATCCTTATACAGGAGGAAGTCGGACAGCAGTCATCTTCCTCCAGGCCAGGTACTTGGTGTTTTCAGCTAAGCAGTGATGCTACCAGATAGACTAGGAAAGAATCTGGGCTCTAACTATGTGAATACTCAACTTTGGCTTGTCCGGAGTTAGTAGGAGAAGCAGGATCATCATTAGAATTTATAGAGGCTCTGTGAGAATTAGAAAAATTATCCCTTTTCGCTAAACTGATGCTGGCCTGATGCAGCTCTATGCCTGATACTCAGCCTGGCAAGTGGATATCAGGTCTCACACAAGCACTTGGGTAAGCATGCCTGGGCAAGGCCCAATTTAAGCTATAAGAATGTGGTAACTCCGTTAATTTTGTGTCGCATTATTATAGTAATGACATGATATAATGTATTGGTGAGTTTATTTTAGAAGTGAAATTCGGGGTTCCTGGCATGGTGCAGTGGTTAATGAATCGACTAGGAACCATGAGGTTGTGGGTTTGGTCCCTGGCCCTGCTCAGTGGGTTAAGGATCAGGCGTTGCCATGTGCTGTGGTGTAGGTTGCAGACGTGGCTCGGATCCTGCATTGCTGTGGCTCTGGTGTAGGCCGGTGGTAGGCCGGTGGCTGCAGCTCCGATTAGACCCCTAGTCAGGGAACCTCCATATGCTGCGGGAGCCGGCCCAAGAAATGGCAAAAAGACAAAAAAAAAAAAGAAATTCATTTTAATAGTTTTACAGATGACTCCAGTTTTATATTTATGCAGTCATTAAGAGTGAAGTAATCACCTAAAATTTTCAATTGTATCTCATTGAATTTTATGAAGGAGATGTTATACTTCAGTATATCCACAGATTTGGGATTCATGAAGGTCTCTGGATATATTTTAGTTTAACAATGGATTATGGTATTTTTAAAGCATTTGGATGAACTCTGTTCTTTTTATTTTATTATAAGGCTGTTTTACGTAACATGGGTTGGGTCTATTTTAATATTGTTTTATGTGAAACATTACATATCTTTTTTTTCCACATCAGAAACATTTAGAGAGAACTAATTTGTACAATCTGAGGTTAAACCAGTAGGGGAACAAAATCAGGAAAAATTTAGTATGCAGTTATAAGACATAGTTATTAATATAGTGGACACATTTATGATAAAATGATGTTATGACTTATTTTATACAAATATGGGTACCAACAGACTATTCCTTACATCAGATAATTTTACAATGAGGATAATAAATCATGGTTTATTAAGGTACATGACTTCTGAATATTCTTGAAAAAATCTCCAAAATATATTGGCTATCTAACATAAAACCAAGCTTTTTACCGAAGAAATCTGTTGATATACTTGATCGGTGGTTTCAAGGAATTAAGTATATAATAAGAACAAAAAGAAAGCAATTATCCTCAAAGTTATTTGGCCTCTTTAAACAGTGTACATGGTAATAATTGAATAATTAGGGAATTTAATACAGGTGAGTTGTAAACTAATTTAGCTGTGAGCCTCAACGTCTTGAACCAGGACTACGGGAAATGTTTTTTTAAATTAAGAACTTTTTGATAGTTTTAACTGCCTTTGTGATTCATTATTCTTCACTCTTCATTTTATTTTAATCTTTAAAAGCAGACTTCATGCTGAGATGCCATAAAATTTCACTTTTAATCTGTCTGTAATGCTAAGGGTCACATTTCAATACCTGCAATATAAAAGCAGTGTACCTCAGGAGTTTGGGTTTAATGTTTTACCAGGATAGCATGGGGTAACAGTTAAAGTTTTTATTTTAAATAAAGGATTAGAATTAACTTTTTAAAAACAGTGTTAGACTTCTGGCTATGAATATATATGAATTGATGAGGTGAGAAAGAATGCTTTATTGTGATTAAGAGCTAGAGATGAAGCCAGCCCAAATTAGTTTTTAGAGCAGTTCAGGGATATGCATAGCAGTGATCGATAATGAGCAACGATGTGGTGGGAGGCATTATTCCTGTTCTGACCATTGTGTTGTAGTTGCCATTGTACTCTTTTTTTTTTTTTTCTTGATACTCTTACAGCATATGGAAGTTCCAGGGCTAGGGATTGAATCTGAGCCACAGCTGCAACCTATGTTATAGCTTTGGCAATGCCTAATCCTTAACCCACTGTGCCATGCTGGGGATTGAACCTGGGCTGCCTCAGAGACAATGCCAGATCCTTAACCAGCTGCATCACAGCAGGAACATAGCCTGCCACTGTCCTCTTTACTATGGAAATGTATTATTAGCAGTGGGACACCTGAAATGGGCAATTGGGGTAAGTATTGTAACATCATAACTTCACTTTAAGTATTAAAAGAGGATGTGAAGAAGCATCTAGGGGCAGTGGTACAAAAGGGCAAAGCAACAGAAGAGAAATAATCTGGAAGGCTAGCAACTTTGGACATGCAATGGTATTTACCATTTCATTTTTTATTTTCCTGGAGGTATGCAAGATTGTGATTTACTAGGAGAGGTATTAGTAATAGGAATTTCTTTCAGTGATTTGTAGATGAATAAATCTTTTCTTTTCTCTGAGCTATCATGGTTAGTGCTCTCATTTGTGAGGGGCTGATGAACTACCCTCTTCTCATCCATCTGCTTTACAGAAGAGCTAAGACTTTTAAAAATCATCTCTAACATCAGAGATAAGTAATTCTGGAGGCTTTTTCTTTTTTTGCTTCTAGGATGTAATCAAATATATCTTAAGAATTCATCAAGCCTTAAAAGGTAAATATTTACAAGCAGAAATATTTCTAATAAAGTATCTGTATCACTCAAAGTAAGAAGTGGTTATGGCTCCCTGGAAGGAACCTGGAACCTGTATGTCAGGAGACACAGATAGTTTCAAGTATGGCTCTGACTGGCTGATGACTCTGGGCAAGTCATACACTGCCTCCAAGTTCCTTCTTCTTCTTTTTTTTTTTTTTTTTTTTTATTATAACCTGAGGAGCTTCTGTTGTGTCTCAGCAGAAAGGAACCTGACTAGTATCTATGAGGACACAAATCCCATCCCTGGCCTCAGCTCAGTGGGTTAAGGATCAGTCGTTGCCATCAGCTATGGTGTAGGCTGGCAGCTGCAGCTCCAATTCACCCCCTAGCCTGGGAACCTCCATATGTTGTGGGTGCGGCCCTAAAAAGCAAAGCAAAAAAAATATATATATTATAACCTGGAAAAAAAAATGAATTGGCAATGTCCCTGGATTGAAAGATGTCTTTGGGGCCCCAGGATTCTCAAAGGTGCTTCATTGTCTGATTTGGAGGCTGTCAGGGTTCCAGCTGCCTACCCTCCACTGAGTCTGCTGCTAATCCAGTATTTCAGTTTATATCTGGTGTAAATATTAAGTAATATTATATTTGAAAAAAAGGATAATCCAGCTAAAAAAGTTTGAAAGCTACTGGGTTAAGATTAAAAATAAATGGAAAATTCCAGAAATTGTTTTCGCCTGGTGAGAAAGGACTTTCTTTTCCTTCCTTCCTTCCTTCCTTCCTTCCTTCTTCCTTCCTTCCTTCCTTCCTTCCTTCCTTCCTTCCTTCCTTCCTTCCTTCCTTCCCTGTCTTTTGTCGTTTTCAGGGCCACACCCACAGCATATGGAGGTTCCCAGGCTAGGGGTTTAATCAGAGCTGTAGCCACTGGCCTATGCCAGAGCCACAGCAATGCAGGATCTGAGCCGCATCTGCAACCTACACCACCGCTCATGGCAATGCCGGATCCTTAACCCACTGAGCGGGGCCAGGGATTGAACCCACAACCTCATGGCTCCTAGTCGGATTCGTTAATCACTGAGCCATGATGGGAACTCCAGGACTTTGTTTCTTTGTCTTTTTACTGTGTAGTACATATCTAGTACCTCATACATATTTATTATATGAATCTAATAGTTGTGCAAGTGGGAAGGAAATGCAGAAGCACAAGACACTATCTCTGGGTTGACATGCCCAGGTTTCAATTCTCTATATCTGGTGATAACCATGAGGGAGGAGCAGTATGGACTATGCTTGATGGGCAACAGATAATTTTACTGGACTTGGGCACATAATCAGGAATTCAGTCTAAGAACAAGCTGTATTATATAAAGCCCAGGAAATCTAGACAGAAAAACTGAACAATTTAGAATAGATTAGAAAAGTAACTCTTTCAGTTTAATTAGCAAACATAATCTAAGGAATAAGGTTGGTTTGCATTTCTTTCAAATAGGATTAAATACCTTTTTCCTTTATTCAGTTTATAAACAAAACATTTTCTTTGCATGTGAACATCTAATCTATGCCCCCTTCTAGGAAAGAGAAAGTTTACAATTTACTTCTCCATTAAATAACATTTTTTTTTGGTCTATGTTGCAAAAACAAGAAGTGAAAATAACTCTAGCAGATGCTTAAAGGTTTAAGATTAAAGATACATGTAAATGTGATTCATGGCAAGTGTTCTGTGCACCTGAATAAATATTCCCAAATCACAGCTAGAAAAATTTTGGAGTAAATTGACTTAACTTAGAGTAAATCAATAGTGGTCCCTGAACCAGAGGGTAATAGATGAGTGAGAAAAAAAGCAAAAAACAAAAACAACTAGTTGACAGGACTCCACTAAGGAAAACAGCATTCAGGTAACTAATGAGATATTCTACTGCCTAGAGGAATTACCCAGCCATTAGCAAGGCGAAGTCGGCTTCAAATGGCAGGAGGTTTGTTTTAAAACTGAAATGAGAAAAAGGATCCAGGCTTACAAATGATAGGAAGATATATTATTGACAGGGGAAAAAATCAGAAAATAGCAACCAACTTGTTTTCCCAACATAGCTGAAAGGAGGAAGAAGAACAATTCACTGTACTCTGGTTCACTTTACTTTATACTTATTAACAGAGCTTGTTAAGATGGTTCTGGAAACTGGATGAATGTAAGTAATGAATCATGATAGACATTGGTGAAATGCTTTATTTCCATTTCTCATGGCTCATTGTTTCATGCTTGACTTTCACTGGAAGTTTACAGTTGTTTTCGTTCTTCACAGAGTCAGTTCCTGAATATCCTTGTCATTAGGTTGAACAATTAGGAGGAAGGAGGTGTTATCTGTGCTTGTTCTCTCTCTCTTTCTCTCAATCTCTTGCTCTCTTTTCAGCATACCAAAATATCAATGGCACTGAATCATAAACGAAATCTCCAGTTTTAAGCATGACTCTGAAATTGCCACTCTAACTATGATATGATGGTGTTTATACTATATTTGAATTGGCCAAACAGATTCTCCAGCTTTAATGAATGCACACTGAATAGATAGTCTTACATAATATGCACAGGGTAGAAAAGAATGGTTTGAGTTCCTCCAAATAATTTTATTTAAAATTTTTTTTATTGTAGTTGATTTACAGTATTCTGTCAACTTCTGCTGTACTGAAAAGTGACCCAGTTATACATATATATACATTCTTTTTCTCACATTATTTTCCATCGCTTCATTACAAGTGATTGGATATAGTACCCTATGCTATACAGCAGGATCTCATTGCTTGTCTACTCCACATGGAATATTTTGCATTTACTAAGTTTTAATGTACATAATTTTTAATTTTTTGTTGTGTTTAGTTTAATGGTTATTGGGAGGAAAAGATTGTTTTTCTGACTTGATTTGTTTATTTAATTTAGTTCTAATGAATAGTAATAGAGTACCTCACTATTTTTTGTCCCCTTTGCTTTAGTTCTTATTTTAAAGACTCAGAGGATGGGTTAGAGTTGAGTTTAGCACCAGGCCAAATTCACCTGAAAGTTATTAAGATAAATGTTGAAGGAAAATGCCCAGGGTGGGGAGTGTCAGTGATTATTAGCCAATTCTGTTTAGATTTCAGTGCTTTCCTTTCCCAGTAGATTGATCTATTATAGAAAATATGATTATAGTTTCAGGGTTAGCTTTATTGATACCTATTTAAATTGCAAAGTACTGTATTTTCAATATTATTAATGTTTTGCAAGGTCCCTGAAGCTTTTATCATTCATGAGCCAATAAGATTGCTGAAGAAGCATGTATAGATGTTTGGGGGTCTGGATGAAATTGTGAGGGACTGATAAGAGCAAAAATCCAGTATTTGTAGTAGAAAAGAGATCTGGTTGAGAAGCTACTGGATGTTGACTGCTGGTGGTGTCCACAAAAATATCATGAGGGGGATTTAGTTGGAGTGAGGACAGGGTTGTAGCAGTTATTCATATGATGAATTTTTAGAGAGTTAGTAATAGAACTAAGTAATCTTTCAGAAAGAAAATTTTTTTCCTGATTAATGTAAGTCAAGACATAGAGTGAAGGTAGGGTAACCATAAACCTTGATTTGTCTAGGTCTATCCTCATTTATGCCTGTTGTTCTGGCTTAGTTATTAATAACACCTGTGGTAGCCATCCTCCAAGATGGTACTGAATGATCCCTGCCTCCCAGTATTCACACTTTAGGTAATCCCCTACCACTGCAACAGACTTGGTCTGTCTGATCGGTAGAATTAAGGCAAAAGTGATTGTATGTCACTCTTGAGATTAGGTTCTCTCTCTCTCTTTTTCTTTGTCTCTCTGATCATTCAACCTTGAGGAGTCATGATGCCTCTCCAGGAGCAGCCTCCATGGAAGGGCTCATGTGAGGAACTTAAGCTTCCTACCAAGAGCCATTTGGAGCTTGGAAGCCAATCCTCCAGCCCAGACAAGCCTTTAGATGACTACAGTCTGGGCCTATTTCTTTTTTTTTTTTTTTTTGTCTTTTTGCCATTTCTTGGGCTGCTCCAGCGGCATATGGAGGTTCCCAGGCTAGGGGTCTAATCAGAGCTGTAGCTGCCAGCCTACGCCAGAGCCACAGCAATGCGGGATCTGAGCCGCGTCTGCGACCTACACCACAGCTCACAGCAACGCCGGATCATTAACCCACAGAGCAAGGGCAGGGATCGAACCCGCAACCTCATGCTTTCTAGTCAGATTCTTTAATCACTGCGCCACGACGGGAACTCCTGGGCCTATTTCTTGACTGCAACTTAATGAAAGACCCAGAGACAGATGCACCCACTAAGCCTCTTCTAGATTTATGACCCTGAGAGTGTGTGAGATAATGAGTGTTTGTTTTCAGCCGCTGAATTTTGGGATAATTTATTATGCAGCGACATATAATAAATGTAGCACCTCATCTACTCCCCAAAGTGTCTTGATTTGGATGAAAAATTATAAAGTCAAATTATATAAATTTTATAAGTTAATATAAGCCTAATTAATGAATTTATTAGGGATTTTTTTCATTTTTAAAAGTTTTATTGTGGTATAATTGATTTACAAGTTTGTGATAATTTCTGCTGTACCATGGAGTGATTCGTTTATACATACACACACATCCATTCTCTTTCAGATTCTTTTCCCACGTAGATTATGCCAGAACATTGGATAGAGTTCTCTGTGCTATATAACAGGTCCCTGTTGGCCAATCATTCCATATACCTGAATGTGCATATGCCAGTCCAATCCCCATTGCATCCCTCCCTCCTCCACTTGTCCACTTTGGTAACCATAAGTTTTTCAAAGTCTATGAGTCTGTTTCTGTTCTGCAAATAAGTTCATTTGTATCCTTTTTTAAGATTCTGCATAGAAGTGATATCATGTGATGTTTTTCACTGTCTAACTTCACTTAGTATGATAATTTCTAGGTTCATCCATGTTGTTGCAAATGGCATTATTTCATTCTTTTTCATGGCTGTGTAATATTCAATCGTATGCTCTGTTGATGGACATTTAAGTTGCTTCTATGGCTTGGCTACTGTAAATAATTCTGCAATGAACATTGGGGGACATGTATCTTTTCTTCTTTTTTTCTCCAAGGATTTTATTTGAAAATATTTTGAGTCACTGTCCTCTATTTTATTATTTTTATTTTTTATTTTTTTAGTTAAATGAATTTTATTGTATTTCATGTATCTTTTTGAATTATGGTTTTCTCCAGGTAGATGCCCAGGAATGGGACTGCTGGATCATATGAAAGTTCTACTTTTAGTTTTTGAGGAACGTCCATAATGTACCAACTTACATTTCCACCAATAGTGTAAAAGGGTTCCCTTTTCTCTGCAACATGCAGCATTTATTGGTTATTACCTTTCTGATGGTGGCCATTCTGGCTGGTGTAAGGTGGTACCTCACAGTAAGTTTGATTTGCATTTCTCTAATAATTAGTGATACTGAGCATCTTTTCAGGTGTTTTCTGGCTATCTGTGTATCTTCTTTGGAGAAGTGTCTGCTTAGATCTTCTGCCCATTTTTTGATGGGGTTGTTTGCTTTTTTTGATATTGAGCTGCAGGTGTTTATATGTTTTAGAGATTAATCCTTTGTCAGTTGCTTTATTTGAAAATATTTTCTCCCATTCTGTGTGTTGCTTTTTTTCATTTTGTTTATGGATTCCTTTGCTGTGCAAAAACTTTTAAGTTTAATTAGGTGTCATTTGTTTATTTTTGTTTTTATTTTCATTAATCTGGGAGATGGATCTGAGAAGATATTGCTGTGGTTTATGTCAAAGAGTGTTCCAATTTATTAAGGATTTTTCTCTTCTTTTTTTTCTTTCTTTTTATGGCTTCACCTGCAGCATATGGAAATTCCCAGGCCAGGGGTCAAATTGGAGCTTCAGCTGGGGCCTATGCCACAGCCACAGCAACATTAGATCCTTAACCCACTGAGCAAGGCCAGGAATCACACCTGCATCCTCGTAGAGACAACATCAGGTCCTTAACCCACTGAGCCACAACAGGAATTCCAGGATTTTTCTCTTCTATTGACACAACTTTCATTCTGACATTAATATGCAGGTACTTACTAAAGTTACCAGAATAGAAACATTTGATAATACCAGAAATCTAAATATTCATGAATAGACTCAGAATCATGAAAGACTTAATTTGGAATTAAGTTTGCTAGGATTTGAATTCTGACCCCTCTATTTACTGGCCTTGAAGAACTAACTTTTCTCTGCCTCACTTTTATCATTTGTTTTGTTTTGTTTTTTGTCTTTTTGCCTTTTCTAGGGCCACTCCCACAGCATATGGAGGTTCCCAGGCTAGGGGTCTAATCAGAGTTGTAGCCGCTGGCCTATGCCAGAGCCACAGCAATGCGGGATCTGAGCTGTGTCTGTGATCTACACCACAGCTCATGGCAATGCCGGATCCTTAACCCACTGAGCGAGGCCAGGGGTTGAACCCACATCCTCATGGCTCCTAGTCGGATTTGTTAACCACTGAGCCATGATGGGAACTCCTCACTTTTATCATGTTAAACACAGGGTGGGAGTTCCCCTTGTGGCTCAGAAGGTTAACTTAACATAGTGTCCATGAGGATGTGGGTTCGATCCCTGGCCTTGCTCAATGGGTTAAGTATCTAATGTTGCCATGGACTGCAGCATAGTTGTAGATGCAGCTCAGATCCTGTGTTTCTGTGGCTGTGGCATAAGTGTCAGGTGTAGCTATGATTTGACCCCTAGCCAGGGAACTTCCATATGTCACAGGTGCAGTCCTAAAAAAAGATACACACACACGAACCCCCAAAACATGGGAATGATAATAGTACCTTCCTCCTAGGGGTTTTTTTTTTTTGAGTATTAAACATGTGTAAAGCTCTTACAGTGATGCCTGGGACATGTAAGTACTCAAGAGTTACCTATTAGTATTAAAATATAGAATTAAGTTGACATTTTTCCCTTGTTCCATTTATGCATAAATGGATATTCCTTTTCTAATGGTATTCTCAATGATTCATTCCTTAAATATTTTAATATTCTTACTGTGTGCTAGGGACATTAGGCTAGAAATACATCACCACTTAAGAAACTTAAAAAGTTAGGAAGTTTTCTGTATGCATTTATATGTATTATTTATGTTATATAATGTATATATTAAATATGTATACATATATAAAATGGACCATATATGTGTGCATCATCTGTAAAAATTATGCATATCAAGGACTAGAAAGGTACAGATCGTATACAAGGAAAAATGAGAGTGAGTTAATAAATCACTGAGGTGTGGAATTAGAATGGGATAGCTTTCTAGACATGAGAAAGCACTTTTAAAGAAATGTAGAAACTGGAAAATCTTAGTGAAGGAAGGGATTCCGACTTGAGAAGGTGTCTATCTCAATCTTATTAGTTGTGATTGCTGTATGTCTAGGCTTTCGAGCAATGCCTGGTACGTAGTGAATATTCAGCAAATATTTGTCAAATGAATGTGTTGACAGAGAAGGAGAAAAACTATTAAAACAGTAAAGAGCAATGAGAATTGGCACAGGTGGAAGGGACAACAAAGTACTGTATGGTTGCTAATTTGGTGGGAAGAATTCAAGAGAAAAGGAGATATTTTGAAGGCATGGGGTTGAAGTTTAATTGCAGTCAGTATGGGAGAGACATATTTAGTGGTCTTCAATATTGTGGTGATAGCTGAAGCTATGAGGAGACAATATACTCTCCATGAAAGTGAATTTAGGAAAAAATTCTCCCTCAAAAAGGTGTTAAGATATTGAGTTCTGCATGGGTTGAGGGGAAGGATGAGGTATACAGGCATACTGGTGAAGGGAATGTGAAAATAGAGGAGCTAGCTTAAGAATCATTAGAGAAGGTTAGAAGTTTGTTGGAGATAGTGTTAGAAAAGAGATGGTGGCCAACAAATTAAATGTTGGAGATAGTGTTAGAAAAGAGATGGTAGCCAACAAAAAAAATGGAGAGATTTCTGTTTGAGAATTAAGAATGGATCTTAGGTATCAGTTTCAGACTGTGGAATCTAGATTTTAAGAAACTGAGGGGTACCGAAGAGATGAATATGACACTTATAATTAGCAGTTTGAAGAGTCTGTGAAATGAACAAAATAGATAGAGTTATAGTTAGAAAGAGCGTAAGAGCCAGTCTTAAAAATTGTGATTCTGGGAGTTCCCATCGTGGCTCAGTGGTTAGCGAATCCGAGTAGGAACCATGAGGTTGCGGGTTTGATCCCTGGCCTTGCTCAGTGCGTTAACGATCCGGCGTTGCTGTGAGCTGTGGTGTAGGTCGCAGATGCGGCTCCCATCCCGAGTTGCTGTGGCTCTGGCATAGGCTGGTGGCTATGGCTCCGATTAGACCCCTAGCCTGGGAACCTCCATATGCCACGGGAGCGGCCCAAGAAATGGCAAAAAGAAAAAAAAATTGTGATTCTGAGTGCTGAAAGATGAAAAAGAGTAGTACTAGGAGGGATTTATTGAATATTCTACAATTATTCTGCCAGACTTTATTTTGAAGATTGTCCCTTATATCTTGTATTGCCTATAATTTACTTTAAAACATTTCCGTACAGTGTGAGGTATATGGTGTGTTTTTAGCTAAGGGGCTTTTAGTTAACATCAGAGGTGCTCTAATCAGATTTACATTCCAGTGGTTGGTTATTACTCTCTGAAGTAACAATGAAGAATGTAGACTCCAAAGGTTGTTATAGCAAACAATTCAAATATCACCATATAAATCAGTACCAAAATGTTCATTTGTTAACAAAAGAAATGTTAGAAATAATTATTCCTTAATGAAATAAGTGGTATTGAAGAAACTGTACATTCACTACTTGAAAAAATCAAGGGGTAAGAGTTTGGGAAAAAAAAACAAAACACTTCACTTACGCAAAATGATGTTAATAATGCCCTTGATCTGGAGTTCTAAGAACTCTGTTTCTTGATCTTGGTTTCTAGAGAGTTGACTGGTGTTGTCTTCAGAATATTATTGTGTCCAGTTTATACTGAACGTTTTATGCATTGCACTCATCAGAATGCCTAAGAGTAGTGTTGACTTCACAAAGATTACAAAATAGTCTTATATGCTATTTGGGACATCATGGCTAGTAAGTGTTTTTTTCATATAGAAAAATTAGTTTTGAAGCTTCCTTTCATTTTAACATACCATTTGATAGTTAGGTCATGGGGGAGAAGTTATAGCACTTCCTCCTATCAATAATGTTGGGGACTTTTTATCAAAGAATGTGATAATTATGGATGACCAATTGGCTTACATTAGTTTTAATCGGGGGATACACATATACAGACAAGTAGGCTTGGTGTAGCTCTTAGGAATAAGGCAAAAAATAACTTTGCCTAATTTCCAGTATTTTCTAAATGTTTGCTAGTTTTGCTTTGTAGATTTCATATTAATCCCATTTATTGTCCATAGCTCTTGTCAATTATGTGGTAGATTGCTTTAATGACCCCCATTCCTCACCTTTCCTTGTTAGCCACGCCCCTTGCCATGTGAGTTTACCCCTCCTTCCATTGAGAGACAGCATATATTTCCCTTTCAATTGAATCTGTGTTTGGTGGTTTTGCTTGTTTTGGTCAACTGGACACTAGAAATCATGATATAAACAAGGGATTGAAAAAGCACTTACGTGTTTCAGTTGTCCTCTAGTAATTCTTCTACTACGAGGAGAAGAACATGCCCACCCTTGCCTGCTGCTCCTTGGAGGAGGATGGGAGACAATTGGAGCAAGCTTTTCCAGTTTAGTTGCTTCAGACAAAGCCAACCCAGAGCAGAATCGCTAGACAACCTCCAGTTGCATAAATTATGCCCAGCAGATGCATAAATTATGCCCAAATTGAGCCCAGTTGGGTTGAGCTGACCATGAGCAAACTCACAGACATGTGAACTATAATAATAAATGACTGTGGTTAAAAGTCATTAGTTTTGTTGTGGATTATTACTAGCAATAGCTAAAAAATAGAAGAAAGATAATCTCCATTTATATCTTTTACCAGCTGGTAAATGTATGTAAAGTAACAGCCCCTTATATCTTGTATGGGGATTATATTATTTTATTAACATAAGCTATTTTGCTCTATAGGTTTTTGCACAAAGGGAGAGATTTATTTAGCAAGGGCCTTTTTTCAAAATGATATTCCTTTAAGACAGAGATAATCTAATGAATTAACTTCTCAAGGTCATTTACTCCCAAGGCTCTACTTCTATGCATTTTCTCTCTCAGTACGGGAAGTCAGTCACTGTAGGTTTAGTTATAAAGATTTCAAAGGTATAAATCTGTGCATTTTAATAACAAGGGCAGAAATAAAATGGATTTTTCATCTGTCACAGACCTTGTGCTAAATAAAATGTTGCAAATTTATACTGGGGGGCTGAATTGTTTTAATCTTCCTAGAATGATTAATGAGCACCTATCAAGACCCTAAATATCATGTGTCTATGTATTCATTTCTCTCCCCAGTGAATTAGCTCATTTTTTTGATATCAAAGAAATTCTGCATTACTAAGCTACATTATCAAGTAAACTTTACATAGAAAAGGAATGTAGGGGAAAATATCTAATGTCCGCCCAATATATTCTGTGAAACAATTTTATTTTCTATGAATTAAGGCCCTGTGGTATTTTTAAAGTTGTCTTAGGAGTTCTCATTATGGCGCAGCAGAAACAAATCTGACTAGGAACCATGAGGTTTTGGGTTTGATCCCTGGCCTTGCTCAGTGGGTTAAGGATCCGGTATTGCCATGAGCTGTGGTGTAGATCGCAGACATGGCTTGGATCTGGCATTGCTGTGGCGTAGGCTTGTGGCTACAGCTCCGATTAGACCCCTAGCCTGGGAACCTCCATATGCCGTGGGTGTGGCCCTCAAAAGAAAAAAGACAGAAAAAAATGTTGTCCTAAACATGTACTAACCATGTAAAAGTAAACTCATTATTTCACTCTGGAAGAAGAAAAAATAATTCAAATGATGAATTCTGTATCTAGAATGAAATACACAAACTTTAGGGGAGAGGTAATATCTATGTAAATTATTTGACTTATCAAAACTGTTGTAATTTATAATTTTTTCACTATCTAGAGTTAAGTTTGTTGAGGAAAGGAGGTTGGTGGAATGAGGATCTTATTTCCTTTGAACTGTTTGCCTGTCTTTGTTTTTCAATCTTATTAACTTCTGAAGGCTTCATATGATCATCTCATATACACATCATACCAAATTTGATCTGAGAGGGACACACCCCCTATCTCTCTAAAGTTACTGTATGCTTTTGGAACAAATCCTTAAAGGCTGTAGTGTCAGTGAGGTAATGATTTGGTGCCTAACTAATTTTTGTTACTTGTCATGATATTATGACTTTATCTTAAAGCCTGGGAAAAATAAGTCCAAGAGTTAGAGTTGTGTATTGCTGACATACTTAAGGAGAAGGTGGGAGGATGAAGCATGTCTGCTTTCCTCAGTGCTTGTGGACCTAAAATAAATTGACTTTGGGTGTGGATGAGACTAAAGTGGCAGACTGAGTAGACACTACAGTGTGGTCATTGTTGGCATCTGTTTGAAGACCATACAGGAGTCTGAAGAAACTTTTAGGTTCTTATTCTCTCCATCCCACAAAGAAAGACTGTGACATTTTTTTGTCTTTTTTTTTTTTTTTTTGGTCTTTTGGGCCACATCCCACGGCACATGGAGGTTCCCAGGCTAGGGGTCTAATTGGAGCTGTAGCCGCCGGCCTCTGAGTCACGTCTGAGACCTACACCACAGCTCAGGCATTGCCATATCCTTAACCCACAGAGGGAGGCCAGGGATCGAGCCCACAACCTCATGGTTCCTAGTTGGATTCATTTCCGCTGAGCCACGTCGGGAACTCTGACTGTGACATTTTAATACAGCTTTTCTACCAGTTTCACAAGTTTTGTGGCAAAAGTTTGTGATTGATCCTACTTTTGATTGAAGACAGAAGCCTTTGCCCTATCCACTTTAGCTAATAGCAGTCCACCAAATTTTATGTAATTTGCAATGGATTTTGGAATATGAACTTTATTATCTTTAAGAATATGCAGAACTTGTGAGATTCCAAATGCATTCATATTCATTTCTCCTATTTCATATTTCAGTCACTAGCAGTTAAGAAATACAGAACTTTAAATGATACAACTGAGTTTGACAAAAATGAATCATCAGTGGGTTTTTCAAGGGACATAGTCACTTGGGGTAACAGGAAGACTGGAATGTCATTTGTTGTTAAAAGAAAATTTGTTGTCGGAGTTCCCGTGGTGGTGCAGTGGTTAAGGAATCCGACTAGGAACCATGAGGTTGCGGGTTCAGTCCCTGCCCTTGCTCAGTGTGTTGACGATCCAGTGTTGCCGTGAGCTGTGGTGTAGGTTGCAGACGAGGCTCGGATCCAGCGTTGCTGTGGCTCTGGTGTAGACCAGTGGCTACAGCTCTGATTCGACTCCTAGCCTGGGGACCTCCATATGCTGCATGAGCGGTCCAAGAAATAGCAAAAAGACAAAAAAAAAAAAAAGAAAATTTGTTGTGTGATGAGATATGTATTTGGGGTGAGGAATTGACATTTCTATTTAAATGAATGAGGGCCCTCACCTGGAAATGTCTTTCATATTAACAGAGTGACATAATGCATAATTATCTGTTACAGTTGTTGATGCCGTTTGTGTGTAGGTTATGATGTTCATTCAAAGAACATACCACTTACAAGGTTCATATAATATATATAAGAAACTTGGTGCCCCAGTGTTTTAAAAACCATTAATCATAGTGAATTAAGACAGTTAATCAAGACTTCGACACTGACAAAAGATTGTCCCTGGGGATTTCTGCCTTGAAAACCTTTAGAAAATGATGGGTTTTGCTTTCTCTTTGATGGCCTCAGTAAGCCAATTCATTTTCTTCAGGAACAGCTCAAGGTCAATGATACGACTATGTCAGCTTTAAGTGATGTTCTCCCTCACATATCTAAGCTAGACTTCCATTGTTATAACTGATGCTGATAGTGGTACTGTCAAGAGGAAGCTATGAGATTGTCTAGGAGGAGATTAAATAAAAGAAAAGACCAATAATATTGCACATTTCAAAATGTCTTCAAATGAACATATTTAATTGATATTTGTACCTCAAGATGCAATTAATTTTTTTTACAATAAATGGTAGGTATTGCTCTATCATGAGAATATGCAAAAGAATTAGGCTAGGCCATGGTATATTACTCTAGGAAAAAAACCAAGGAAACTAATTGGATTAATCTCTGTAAATTTTATAATTTCTGTAATTAATTTCAAATGGAATTTATTAATCAGTTTTTCTCCTTTGATTCTCCAGGGCTTTCCATGGTAGCATATTTTTTCAGCATTGAGTCATGGAAACTGCATTCTTGAAGTTCTGGCAGAGGCAAATGTCTCGTTAATGCTCATCCGAGAGACATCTGTGATGAGCCTGTATGTCAGGTCTCTCTGCAGAGCTGATCTGAAGCTGATGAGCATTTCTGAAGTTAGCTAGCCTGGGAATAAAGACTCCACCAAGATGAGGTAATCACATCTCTATTTTCAGACAGTGACCTCTTAATCCCAGATTTATATGTTTAATTTCTTAAAGTTTAAATGTATAAACTCTTTTTTTCTTTTTTTTTAATTGCTCTTTTTTTTTTTTTTTTTTTTTAGGGTTGCACCTGCAGCATATAGAGTTTCCCAGTGTAGGGGTCTAACTGAAGCTACAGCTGCTGGACTATGCCACAGCCACAGCAATGCCAGATCTGAGCCGCATCTGCGACCTACACCACAGCTCATGGCAATGCTGGATCCTTAACGCTCTGAGCAAGGCCAGAGATGGAACCTGAAATCTCATGGTTCCTAACTGGATTCATTTCCACTGCGCCACCATGGGAACTTCTAAACTCTTTCATTATATGTTGACCCCTACAATTTGAAAGTAAGTTGGAAATTTGAGTCCACTTTCAGGAGAATTCAAGTTCCTTAAACCAACTTTGCTTGGACATATTGGAATTTAGATAATCCTGAAATTTATTTTAATCCTTTATTTAGTTTTGTAAAGACTTTCTGATTTCTAATGCAACAATAGAAAATTCTTCTTCTCCAAGCTCTGATTTTTTAAAAGGAAAAAAGAATGTGTAGGATTTGTGGCAAGAAATCATGTTGGAAAAGGAATTTAAAATAGCCATCTTTCTCCAACAATGTATGTCAGGCCTATAGCTTATTACTGGGATACACTCTACAGTGAATGGCAAAGTAATTTGGGGAAAAAACTATAAGAAGTAGGTGACATTAAAATAGTGGTATTTTTCTTTAATGGTCTTTAAAAAAAAGCCTGATGGCTAAAAGAAAATTATGCCACTTTAAAAATAAATTTTAGATATTAAGATGAAAACTAAAAGCAAGACATTGTGGTAATACTATCAAATGATATTTTCTTCTGATAAATTAGAATTAACTATGAAGTACTTTTTCAGCCATTAAGTTGTATAATCTTCATGCATTTCTCTGCTACCCTCACTACACCTTACCATACCCTATGCATAAATCCATAATGCTGATTCCTACTTGTATATCAAAGACAAGGATAACAATATTGAGAACTATTCTAAATAAATTAAAAAATTGGTGAATAGATAATGAAAATGGATGCCCAATAAATCATGAAAGTTAAAGTGGATAATTGGTGGGTATTTTTTAACTTTCAACTTTGAGATATTAAATTAAAGAGTAATACACAGCAGGATCTCATTGCTAATCCTGCTGTGTAGCACTGGGAACTATGTCTGGTCACTTATGATGGAGCATAATAACGTGAGAAAAAATAATGTATACATGTATGTGGAAAAAAAATTGATAAACAAAAGAATATTTAAGGATATGAGGAGAAAGCTTATGATGTGCTAAATGAATAAGCCAGGATTAAAAATATGTATAAAAATTAAAAAGTAATAAATAAAAAAATTAATGTTTAGTGGACAAGATCCAGAAGAAAAGTTATTTAAATCAAGTATTCATACAGTAACATGTAGAACTCTTTCATTTTGAAAACCAAAGCAAGATAATTCATCTTACAAATTAGTAATATATTACAACAGGGCTAATTATGCTTGTGCTGCTATAATTAGTCATGCCATGATTAAGAGTCTGTCTGCCTTCCCAATTATAAATAAATATTTTAAGCCATTATCTTAGGATTCCATACTGTTTTCAGGAAAGAATTCTTCTTCATCAAATAGAAATCAAACCATAAATTATACTAACTAAAATTTACTGTTTTCTGCAGGTTCACAAGTCTTAACTCACTTGTATTAAGTAGACTAGAGAATAAAGTAGTAACATTAAAAAATTTTAAAAAGCCTAGAAAGAAATAGCTTTAGGGACTGAGTTTACTCTCAAATTTTATTCTACCTCATGTTGTTAGCCTTCTCTTATTTTTTGAACTTAGCTGTGAGGCTGAGCTGCAAATATATCCAAACAAGAGCTTGTTAATAAGGGGTCCTGATACCGTATACTGCAAACAGTTTCCCCATAAAGAAAGAAATGAAATATCATAATCAACCACCCAATTTCTTTCTGTAATAGGTGACATCATTTAAATTAATCTGGACATGATTTAATCTATTCCAAATAACATTATGGGGCACATTTGATGCCATCAAATCGTTAAGAATTATTTGTGTGTTCACTGTGTATGTGGTATTTTAATAGGCAGTATTTCTTCTTTTGCTGATCAGTTACTGAGTATACAAAGGACGTAAATGCACACTGCTAGGTTCTGGGGGTAAAATGGATAGTTCCTATTCTTATTACTGTCAATGGTCTAATGCAAGAGTTGGGCAAGCAAACAGACCATCCCTCTGTATGATAAGTGGGAGAGACAGTATAAGGTGTTTTGAGAAAGATGAAAAAGAATACCACCTAAATCACCATGGATGGGGGAAGTCAGAGAAGACTCCTAGAAGAAACAATAGCCTACTGGACTTTTAAAACAAGACAAAATACCAGCTAGGTTGAAAAGTAAAGGAAAGGTATGCTGGGGAGGGGAGTCATCAGGCAGAGGGAGCAGTGTGGGCAAAAGGACAGCGTACTAATAATGACTAACATGTAGTAAGTCCTTGCTAGATGTCGATTGACTTCTCAGCTCCTGGGTTCGTTCGTTCGTTCTTTTCTTTTCTTTTTCTTTTTTTTGCCATACCTATGGCAAATGAAGGTCCCAAGCCAGAACTACAACTTATGTCACAGCTTCAGTAATGCCAGATCCTTCGCCCACTGTACTGGGCCTGTGATTGAACCCGTGCCTCCACAGTGACCTGAGATGCTGCAGCTGGATCCTTAACCCACTATGACACAATGGGAACTCCAACTCCTGGCTTCTTTACATACATTTCCCCATTTAATCCCTACAAGAACTGGATGAGGTAATAGTGTTATCCTTGTTTTATAGAAGAGGAAACTGAAATTTTAAGAGGCTAACTTGCCAAGAGCAAACAGCTTACACATTGTTAAAGTGAGGACCTAATCTTGTCTGTGTGACTACAAAGCCCATGTCTACTCTGCTGCGCAAAATGATTTAGTACAGGGACTGCACATTGTTCTGAATTCATTCGTTCATTTAACAAACATTTACTGACCAAGGCATTATGCTAGGTCCTAGAGATACAAGGCAGATTTATAAATGGTCTCTTTCCAGAGGGAACTTTTGGCTTAATAGAATGGTTATGGCATTTTAAACAGTGGCATAAATAAATAGTGTATTATAAGTGTTTTGGTAAGAGTATATATGAGACTCAGTAGGGGGATAAAGTTTTGATGACTGTGGGGGAGTCGGTGAATGCTTAAGGAAAGATTAATGGAGGAAATGACACTCTGAGCCCTGAAAAATGTGTATAGAAAAGGAAGGAATGGGCATTCCCGATAATAAAACAAACAGAAAAACTATGGAGATGTAAAATAGCCTGGATTTGGAAGCAATATCCAGTAATGCTGTGTGACTAAGATATAGAGAGTGACATGATCAATTTTGAGATAATAGAGAAGAAAAAATGTTTTGGGAGTAGAATGGATAGGATTTGGTTATCAAATATGAAAATAAAGGAAAAGGAGAAATATGCAATATTTCTTAATTTGTCTTTGTTCGTTGAGCATCTGGTGATTGAAAATTCCAAGAGAGTGAATATGAGAGAAAAACAGAGGTGAAATTGGATTGGGGAAAATAATAAGGATAATTAAGTTTTGTTTTACACATGTTGAATCAGGCAGAGATAGATGTAGCTATTAGAATGGGGTTAGGTACAATGCCTTGGTTGAAGATCTAGATTTGTAGTCATTCACAGTTATAAAAATAGATGAAGTCTCTCTGGCAATATGTCAAAGGAGATTAGAAGAGGGACAAGGATATAACTGTGAAATATACCAATATTTTAAGAATGGCTAGAAGAATAAAAGCTTAATAGACTACTAAGATGGAATGGTTAAGTACACAGTCAGAGAACCATGAGAGAATGATATCATTGGAACAAAATTGAAAGTGTTTAAAGAAGATGAGAGAGGTCCTAAGTGTTTATATGCTATGAGAGGTCATGGAAGACAAAGTTTGCAATGAGTTGTTAGGATCTGGCTTGTGTATGATGGCAGCATTCATGAAATAGTCAGTGCTGAAATACTTGTTGGTTGGAGCCAGAGAGGATAAAGGTCCTGTGTCTAGGGACTTAGAGGAGATTAGGGACAGAGTATAGGGCACTCATTCTGCATACTAGTGAGGTGTTCTCTGGAAGCTCTCAGCAGCTCAGGTATAAGATCAGAGAAGGCCAATTTTCAAGTTTATGTGAAAGCTAGAGTTTGCGGAGTGGCTATGGGAAAAATATACTAGGGGACTAGTATATTGAAAATACTAGGAAAAGAGTAGTTAAAGATCATGTAATGGAGTTTAGGCTGGTGAGGGAAGGTAGCAAAGCCACAGAGTGTGGTGATAAATGAGGATAAAATGGAGAGATCAAAATTCTGATGAGCCTTGGTGGAGGCCTACCCTCAATATTATTTCCTGAGAAGCCACTATCTCCCAAGTGTGGGTTGAGTATCCCTTGTATAAACCTCATAGTAAGTACCCTTTATTTCCTCTGTCATAGCTTTTTCTGCTAATTTCTTGGCTAGTTGTTCTCACCAGATTACTGTCTCTGTGAGGACAAGAACTTTTTCTGTTTCATTCATAATTTTTTCTGCAGTGTTCTGCTCAATGACTGGAAAATGTAGGTTGCTGAATGAAGAAACAAGTACAAGAAGACTGTGAAGGAAGAATGTGAGTTTGTAATTTAAGATTTCAGAGTTTATGCAGTTCTGGTTGATGACAAGGTCCAGGCTGGGGTTGAAGTGGGTAGAAGATAGTTGAAATTCAAGAGGTCATGAAGATGTGGGGTCATGGTGTTGTACAGGTTGTCTGCATGAGTGTTAAGGTTGTACGGGATCTCAGGAATAAAGAGAACCTGGGGGCCTAGTTCTGTGAACTAGGTCATAGTTCTCAATCACTGAGAGTGAATCAGCTGAAGTTTGGTAAATGCTAGCCAGGAAAGGAATAATGTGGTGAAACCTCAAAGGAGGAAGGAACTTTTTCTGAGGGTACTAAGGACCATGAAGACTACTTTGGGAAAATACTGTGTGAGCTGAATGAGTTTAGTAAGGTGGAGTGATAAACAGTGTCCACTTGGCAAAAAGTTTAATAAACCAGGCTTAGGAGTTTGGATTTAACTCTATGAGTTCACATTACAAGGAATACAAAAAGTATCATTAGCTTTTAGAATATGGCAGTCTAACTTTGATAGAGTGGGATGATGAAGAAAGAGCTGCAGGATTTAAAATTGTGAAGACAGGGGTTCTGGATCAGCCTGTACCCCCTGCTGAGAGTCTTAACATTTCATGTGTGAAACTAAAGGATTTGATTAGCTGGTCTTTAACCTCCTTACCTTGGCTTACAAAGTTTTATATCCTGGCGTCATCTTACCTATTCAACATTTCCTCTACACCTTAATGTGACTTGTGAGGCTAATCAACAAAATATCCTAAGAATACTTACACTTTGACTTTAAGTCTTCCATTCATCTTTTCTTTTTCTTGGACTGTCCAACACATGCTTATACAATTATTTAAGGCCCAACCTAATTTCGCTATTTCTATGACACCTTCCTGGCCTGCGCCAGTGCTCACTGATGGCAATCCCTTCTGAGCACCAGCTGCCCAAAGGTCTCTTCTACCACAAGTCAGCACCCATTGTCTCATACTGTTTGACATTCAATGGAGCCCTAGGCAGTAAAATAAAATGCCCTGTCCTGAGAGGAGATTTGAGATCTAGCTGTTGTAACTAAATATTGTGATTCAAGATATAGTTCTGTTGTAACTAAATATTGTGCTTTTGTACAAGATGTTTCTTCATCTTTAAAAGAGTTGTCTCCCAAAAGAAGGGAGATGGAAACATTGATCCATCAGCTCCTATTCTCACTTGGCCAGAGTTGCCCTTGGCGGTGCTTCTGCCCTGCACTTCTGAGCTGTACACATAAGCTTTAGAACTGAACTTCCAGGGAGCAGAAAGCCAAGGTGTATAGCCCATGTTTGAGGTAAGGTACTGTCAGTGTATAGTCCAGTGTGGAGATCACTCATGCATAGCTGAAATCAGAGGAGAGATTGAGAAGAAGTGGGTTAGGGTATTAGATATAGACAGTTTTGCAATTCTGTGAAACAATGACCTGTTCTTAGATTCACTTTACATTTTAATACCTTAGACAGACTGGCTTGCTTTTTAAATATTTAACTTTCTTATTCAAAAGTGAGACACATCTTAGTTAAGACACACAAATCTCACAAGTTGTCTCTGAAGAGGGTTCCCTTTTTGCTTTTTATGGCCACACTCATGGCATGTGGAAATTCCCAGGCTAAGGATCTTATCAGAGCTACAGCTCTTGGCCTATACCACAGCCACAGCAATGAGGGATCTGAACATTGTCTGCAACCTACACCACGGATCATGGCAATGCCAGATCCCCAACCCACTGAGCAAGGCCAGGAATTGAACCCGAATCCTCATGGATACTAGTTGGACTTGTTTCTGCTGCACAACAACAGGAACTCCCTGAAGAGGGATGTTTTGATCAATTGTAGTAGTACTTGCCCAAAAGCTATTAAAATAAGTTAAACACAATCTCTATAGGTTATTTAAAGTGATACTAGAAAGAAGTATCCAATGAATGAGATTTTGGAGAGACTTTGAAACAATGTTGAAACAGAGTGACCTGTTCCAAAACTGGCAAAAGCACTGGGAAGAATATTTAGATATTAAATAAGAGATTTGCAACTGGAATATAATAAAGAATTACATAAGAAAAAGGAGTTGCAAATCAGATAATTTTAAGGGAAACTTGCAGAATTAGAGACCATACCAGATGCTGTTCCATGATAATGTAAGTTCACTTTGGATGGCTCTGGAACTGAGAGATGACACAGAGGAAACAATTCCTAAAGCAGCAGCTACCACACAGCAAGCTCAATATTGGTATTTCTCTAAGACCTGAGACAATACTTTTCTGCTTGCTCTTCCTTGAAGACACTGTTATGTTGCACTTCCACAACCCCGCCCAAGGATTTTTAATTTCAGGAGATTTCAATTGCCAAAAGGAATGGGGCCATAAAAATCTTAATTTCCTGGTCAGGACATGCTAGCTTGTTGCCTCTCTTTCAGTCTTGCTCCACTGAGTACAATTTTCTTGGCATAGAGGGTCCAGTCAAGAATTCCTAGGACCTAGGTTCTGTTCTTTCTGGCGAGTTTGGTGCTATTTTCCGTTGGGCACAATCTCTTCACATTTTGTTCCCATCTATATAAGTCCTCTAAAGAAATCTCCATGTTTTTTACCCAACATTTCCCTCCTTATAATACATGTAATCTTCAGGTTTGGTGGGTATGTGTGGCAGAGGAGGTAGAGAGGAGAGGGAACATATCCTGTCTACTTGCCTAAACTTCTTCATTTCTCTTTCTCATCCAAGTCAGATCTGAGCACCATTCTGATGATGTTCTGCCATCCTTGGCTGTCTCAGCTGAAGCTGAACTGCCACTGTGGCCAGTGTCCGCAGGTCCGCTGTGGTTGTGCTCTTGGCAACAGCTCTCCTTGCAGTTGTCACCTAAGAAATCTGAAGGTCATCCTTGAAAACTGCCTTCCTCTACCTTCCTCTCTTCCTCACATCAAATAATCACAAAATCCTTTAAGTCCCACTTTCTGAGTATCTGAAATTTGCCTACTATCCTCCATCCTTATCATGTTTTACCTTTGTTTTTCTCTGCCCTAGGTTCTGGAAATTGCCTCCTAGTATCTGCCTGCCATCTTCCCCCTCCATTTTTCACAGGCAAGCAGAATAATATTTTCAAAAGACTGATCTGATTGGTTTGCTTTCTTGATTAAAATCCCTTCCAAAAGCGTCTCGTTTACCCCTAACTAACATGAAAGATCCCTAGGAGCTGATCATAGTTTATTTCTCCGGCATCCTCACTACCATTCTCCACTTTGCATTCTAGGCTACAGCTCTAGTGTATTGCATTTCCCTGAACATTCTGGACACTCAGTTGGGTGTTCCTCTCATCTGTTATAATAGCACCAGGGGTGCTATTGAAAATATTTATCACCTGCTGTGGTATGGACACCAAGCAATCTAAACAGAAAACAGCCCAGTCAGAATAGATAATGGTTATAAGCAGCCAGCTAAATACCTGTCTTGAGGAACCCCCATGCTTATCTGCATGGCCCTTGCTACAATGAATTTCTCTTACCTCCTAGAGTAGATGCTTCTTGTTTCTGTTATATTTCTATGTTGTAGAAACTCAAATTTTTAAAAATTAATTTTATGAATGAATTTGGCATCTAAGTTCCACTCAGGGATCTATTTGTGAAATCTTGTTGCTTATGTTATTCTCCTGGTGATTTTTAGACATTGGAGGAAATGAAAAAGTAGATCATCCTTTGGTAAAATAGATCATTATCTCTAATTGGTGCACACACAGATTTGTCTCTTCCCTTCTCTCCTCTCCTAGACACTGCCAGAATGAGATGATGGATAACATCACTACCTTCCGAGTATCACATGCTGCAGCTCACTTTTGGGGTGAGTTTTGGCTTTGTGTTTTACCTAAATTGCTGAGTTTTGATTCTTGGAGGGCTGGGGCTTCAGGTAGTCCATTCAGCAGGGCATGATGAGACTGCATAAATTATAATAAAGTCTGTTCATTAGTAAAGTTCTTGTATGAGTTGTTAGGCAGGACTATAATGGTAAACCCTTGTTTCTCTCCAAGGCAACAATATCTCCCATCTCACGTGATTTCCTAGAATGTTGTCACTCCCTTGTCAAAAGATGAAGTTTACGTCCTCTACCTTTGGAGCTGGGTTGGCATTTGTGGCCTTGACCAATAGAGTATGGTGGCTGTGAGGCTGGGTGACTGTGAAATTAGGTTATAAAAATACAGCATACTTCAGTCTTGTTCTATTGGAATGTTTGCTCTTGGAACCAGCAGTAAGAAAGTGCATTTGGGTGCACAGAGAGGCCACAAAGTAGGAAATCTAAGCTAAGTCTGATTCTGAAAGCAGGGGAAGACAGATGTCTGTACTCAAAGACAGTGATGCAGAGAGAGCCAATTCTTCTTTACTCTTCCTTTTTGCTCTATTCAGACCTTCAACGGATTGCGTGAGGCCCACCCACATTAATAGCAATCTGCTTTACTCAGTCTATGGATTCAAATATTAATCTCATTTAGAAACACCCTCACAGACATACTCAGAATAATAAGGTGCACATATCTCAGCACCTTATGGCCCACTCAAGTTGACATATTAAATTAGCCATCACAGACACTAAGCTTGGGTTGATTTGTTAAAAAGAATATATAACCATGGTAGATATCTACTCTTCTATCTTAAAGGTCATGAATTTTATAAATACAGTGGTTGAGGTATAAAAGTGTATGTTAGAAAATGTAAAAACATTATCTCTTCCTTAATCCTTTTGATGTCACAGTCACATTAATCACATCCCTGTACTGATTTGAATTTCATAGGCAATTTCATGTATAGAGATACAAATAAAGAGACAATAATAGATTTCTTCTCCTTTCTCCCCCTCTCCTGAGCAATTCCAACTCTAAAGAAACAAAAAAGCAAAGGATTGTCAAATTGCTGAAAGTGAAGGTAAATTTATTCTTGTTGAATGTCTAAACATTTCAAATATTCAAAACTCCATTTTTGCATGCTTTACTCATTTTTTTTTTCTTTTAAGGCCACACTCGCAGCATATAGAAGTTCCCAGGCTAGTGGTCAAATTGGAGCTGTAGCCTTCGGCCTGCACCACAGTCACAGCAATGTGTGATCCAAGCCACATCTGTGATCTACACCATAGGTCAATGCCAGATCCTTAACCCACTGAGCCGAGCTAGGGATTGAACCCACATCCTCATGTATACTAGTTGGATTCATTTCCACTAACCCATAATGGGAACTCTTTTTTTTTCTTTCTTTCTTTCTTTTTTTTTTTTTGCTTTACTCATTTTTAAGATCTGCACATGTGAATCTAGCCAATGGAGAAGTTGAATGACCCCTCATAAGATGATCTTATGCTCCCCACAGGGCAGGGAGCATGTGATTTGTGGTTAGATGGAGTCAGGTGAGTGTATCTGGACAGTGAGCTATGAAGGGAAGTGATTCGGATCATTCTTCAGTGGTGACCATGGGGACTGTATGTTGGCTTTAAGGAATTACAAAATGGTAGCAGCTCAGATGGCCAAACCATCATGAGGAGCGCAGTTTCCAGGGATGACCTGATTTGCAGTGGACACATGGCTCCAGTATATTGAAACTACAGGGGTGTTTTTAGGCATAGCCTATCCTGACTAATAAAGATACCAGCAGTTGGAACTATCATCATTATGGCCAATTGCCACAAGATTGTGCTCCATGAAGTCCCTAGTGGACAAGACCTACCATGCATGTATGTCTTTTAGTTTCTCACTTTTAAACATAAATGCACAGCAGAAGATCACCAGATATTTAAGTAAACGTTCCTATATTAAAGGGAGGGACCAAAACAAGCAAAAAATTGACCTTAGAGGAAACAAGTAGTAGGCAAGAGAAAATTTAAAAGATATGACATATTTATAATCTTAGGGAAATGTGGGAGCTCTTTTATCCTCTGAAACAAAAACAGGTAACCATTAAAAAAGAGATCATGAAAAAATCTTTGGGAATAAAAATTAAAGTGCAATAGCTGAAATTAAAGTTTAGTAAAAAGATTGGAAATAAAGTTAGGGAAACTTTACAGAAAGAAATGGAAAACAGAAAAAAAGAATAAGTTAGAGAAGGATGAATAAATTAGTGAAGGAATGAGGTATTAAAAGAGTGCTGAATCCTCCCATTGCCAAATAAAGTGTCAATATCTCAACTTGCTAAAACAACAACTATTGATATAAGTATATTCTTTAGAAATAAAAGGTAGCCAGATGAACACTGACTAGTGATTTCCTTTGTTTAGGAAAGGAAACTCAAAAGGGGGAAAAGTAGTGCAGAGGACTGCAGATTTTCATGAGAAGTTTTATTAATGCTATTTAGCTTTTGAAACTATAAACATGTATTAATCGGATAAAAATATTTTTTAAAAATAAAAAACTATTTCTCTCTTCCTCTTATTTTTCTTTACCATGGTTGTCTCAACTATGAGACAAATAACACTTTCAACTGGAGAATTATTTGTTGTGGGGACTATCCTGGGCATCATAGGATGTTTAGCAGCATCCTTGGTCTCTAAGCATCAGATGCCAGTAACATCCCCACCACCTCCCCCAAATCATGACAACCAAAGATGTCTCTGGATATGGTCAAATACCCCAGGAAGATAAATTGACCCTCTATTGTGAGTCACTGCTCTAAACCTACACAAAACTATCATTAAGAAAAGGTAGGGGTGTATTATCTCTCCAAATGTCTATCAACATGTCAGAAACATTTAGAATTCACTTTGAATTATATAGCTTGTTAAAAGTCCATGGGATTTGAGGATGTAAGTTTTCAGCATCCGTGCATTTAGATTTGTGATGTGTTGTGCGTTTAATTCTATTTGCTTAAAATTAAGATCCTAATACCCACTGCGTACCTCAACTTTCATTTTTGCCACAGTGTATTGATTAGCAAATCTAACAAGGGAGGCATCGAGAACTCTTCTGGCTCCCTGCTGGACCATGTGCACCCCTCATGTTCAGAAGTTGCTGAATAATAATCCACTGTTCCAAAGGAGAAACGTAAATATGGAGGGGATGTAATTAAAAATAACAAGCTGTGTGCACTGGTTACTGTAGGAGCAAGTTTGGCTTTGTGTGCTAGTGCTGTTTGGAGGAAGATCCTGCAGTTTTAACAGAACTCCTTTTGTGTCCATATTAATCAATATTCTTATGGTCAATCAGAAGTTTGACTGATGCTTTCATGCTGATAGAGTAACTCTGGCAGCTAAGAATTGAATAATAACACTGAGAAGAGATAATAATAGAGAGTTGCAGTTCTAATGGCCACAGTGTTCAGTCTGGAGAGCTTGTCAACCTTCGTTAAAGAGTCAGACTGATTTTTTTTTTTTTTAATTTGGACACATGACACCTAGGATTTCACTTCTGACTTTGCATGATGTGATGACCTGGTCAAGGAACCACATATCAAGTGGTGTGTTCATATCACATAAAATTGAATAAAGTGTTTTCTCATTGTTTTGGGACATATTTTCTTCATCTACTTGTAGAGACTCTTGGGAAAAGTGATTTCACAGCACAGCAAGGGAGAGATGACCCTTAAAAAGAGGTCTTCTTAATGATTACCCTATTATTTTAAGTTTTAAGCATTCTACTGATTTAGAGTTCCCTTGTGTTCCATTTTATTTCCCTCCTCTCTCTCACACATCATCTTTCTGTGTCTGGGCAACTCACCCATGTTCTTCCCATGGAAATGCTGATGGATTCTGTCTTTTCCCTTAGCAGCTAGACTCTTGGGGTTGATTTGCTCCGGGCATTTAAGTTAAGAAAACAGACAGAGAATTGTTCTTTCCCTTCCTGCCTTTTACTTTCCTTGGGCCTGTGGCATCTCTGGGGTGCTGTGCAGCAGATGGGGAATGATGCCTGCTGCCTCAGCTGATGAGCGGCTTTCCTTAATGATTCCAACTGGAGATCAAAAAACTGCATGGATTTGTAAGACAGACACATCAGGATTCAACTTTTTAGAGTTGCCAATTTCTCATAAATCTACACAAAGGCAACCTACTCGAAGGCAATATATGCATCCTTTTTCATTAAAGAATTAACAATGCTATTTTCAGGGGCATAAAGATTGTCCATTTTCATGAATGTAGATTTGTGCGCAGAGGTCAAATTGGCAGACTCATTCAAGAGCTTAACAAAGTAAGATTTCATGAGGTTAAATGCAAGCAAATAGTCAGGAAATAATATTTGTGAACGTGTTCTTCCAGTTAACATGAAATAACTAAGGAAAAGAAATGACAATTTTGCCTTCATGTTACATAAGCAAGCCACTCTGGACTTTAATTAAAGAGTTTAGAAGCCAAGGTGACAAGAAAATGATTTCGAGGATTTGAGAAATTCACAAATAAATGGTTAATTGGTAACTATTCCTGTTGATAGCTTCTTCCATAAGAAAAACTGTAGGTAGCATTCAGTACCATCTTGGCTAATCAGGATTGACCAGGCATGTGACAGGTATTACTGGTGAATGAACTGAAGGAACCCATCACATATGATCCTTGAAACTGAGATAACTGAGCTATGAGAGTTGTTGACAATGATTGAAACTTTGAAGAGAAGCCCACATTTTTGTAGTGATGTATTAAGTTCTTCAGGCAGTTAATGGATAGAAACAGTATTCCCAACTGATCTTTCACTGAAGAAAATGTACTGTTCCATTCTTATGTTCTTTGTTCTTATATTCCACAAATATTTATAGAGCTTTTTTTTTTTTTTTCCCCCAGGCAGCAGGAGATGGGTGGCCCTAGGAATACAGAGACTCAGATACAGTAATTAGCCTCAAGGAACTCAAATGCTAGTGGGGAGAAGGACAAGTATATAGATGTATGTGAATCTGTGATAAGTGCTAGAATGCAGCCATACCTAAGCCAGGATAAAGGAGGAGTTGTGGGTCAGATAAAAGCTTTGGGAGAAGATGTGTCAGGCAAATCTTAAAGGAGCAGAGAGACATAGACTGCTGAGGAAGATAAAGCAGGTATTCCAGGAATTTGGATTCAGGCTTTTTGCTACTTTGTGGCTGCTCAGAACTTGGATAGGGGCTAAAGAACAATTATGAGGAAGGTTTTCTTGTTTTTTTTGGGAGAAGGTGATCTCATCCTGGAGGGAGCCACTTAAGATAACAGGAATATATTTAGGTGTGACCTATGCTATTAATTTATATTCTTGGGACTCTTTTCCTTGTTTGTATAAAAGACTGATTTTTTTTGTTTAGTTCATAAAAGACAGAACAATTTTCATATGATATCATTTGATGTTATTGTGGCAGTGAGGTAAAGTTGTGTTCAAAGAATGACAAGGGGATTTATTTGATGAAACAATTGGAAATATATATTTTTTTGTCTTTTTGCCTTTTCTAGAGCCACACCCATGGCATATGGAGGTCCCCAGGCTAGGGGTCCAATTGGAGCAGTAGCTGCTTGCCTATGCCAAAGCCACAGCAATGCGGGATCCAAGCCGAGGCTGTGACCTCCATCACAGCTCACAGCAACGCTGAATCCCTAACCCACTGAGTGAGGCCAGGGATCAAACCGCAACCTTATGGTTCCTAGTCAGTTTCATTAACCACTGAGCCATTATGGGAACTCCGAAACAATTGGAAATATTAATGATTATTATGTATCATTTAAGCCTTGTCTAAATGAAACTGGGATTAAATCATAGATAAAAACTGGATTCCCACACAATTTCTACTTGATTTTTCAGTCACAGGCAGTGGGAGGAAATCCAAAACTTGGGTTAAAATGCAAAATACTCTGGATTTTTTTGGATGTAATATCTTTATGGGCCAAAAGATCTCAAACAATTTATGGAAGAAGCATGTTATCAGGCAGTTGCCAGAGAGCTATGCATAAAACTAACTTTTAGAAGATTTATCCCTAACCTTTTACGTCAAAAAAATGCTAAGAATTACTTTTTCGGGTGACAGGATCAGAATTTGTTTTGACTAAAGCTAGTGTAAATTTTAATATCCAAACAAGATCATATACAATATCAAGTCTTTCTCTCCATTATTAGTGGGGATTTATAAAACAGCTTTGTCAAAAGCTTGGACAGATTCTTTCTATCAGACCATAACATAAAATGCCATTAGATGTTAAAAGCATGCCAATTGAGGGTTTATCTTTGCAACAGAACCAGCAGTAAAGTGACAAAAATGTGCCACTTCCATTCCCTATAATCTGTGGAGTTAACAGCAGATTAACGGTAGGAAAGAAATTCCGTATCTTTATATGCAAATTGTTCACTCAAACTTGATTTCCTTCATGGCTTTTGTGTATCTGTGTCTGCATATTTACTAATTATAAGTCTAGGGATATAATGAGTCAGTTGGAGAAGGCTCTTGAATGCAATCTGGACAAAGAACTCCAGACTTCAGAGGGCATATTAGCTTCAGAGGTAAATTGGACTGAAACTTTAAAGTGACAACTAAGAAATAGTAGCTTGGGTCAAAACCTCTAAGAAATATAGACCAGCTGTATGTAGACTTTTGTGTTCTTCTGTAAATTGAATGCGCTTGTCTGCATTACCTCACCTTAAGTCTAGCTTATAGGGCTATGGCTGAGGTAACAAATGAATGTGGTCTCTAAAATGTTGGGAAAACCCAGGGCAAGGAAGGGTATAGTAATTCCTGTGGAAGGGGGAACTGTGCTTTAATACAGGGCTGTGGCTTCCTGGTGTCACCTTTGTGTGACTTTTTAAAAGATATCCCCTCTGGGCAGGGCAGAACTTTGGAGAGCAGAGTGCAAGCTGCATTTCAGCCCCTTTGCATCTCCTCAACCAGGCACCACTTGAGTGGTCTGTGTTTTAACAGAGGCCCATGAAGAGAGGCCTCCATAGTAGCTGTGGAAAGCACTTGCTCTAGACTCTCAAGTTCTTAATATAAGGCACATGTCTGCCTTTTCCTCTATTTTATCTTGTGTCTAGTACAAAGCCCAGCTCAATAAATATTTGATCTATAACTGCAATTGATTAGCTCACAAATAGGTGAGCCTATAGGTTAAAAGAATTGTTACTTGACTGTATCTTCCCAATATATTTAAGTAATGGGGATGCTTCAGTTGTGATAAAGCAATTGAAATCTCTCTTTAAGTCTAGACCTACTATTTTACTGATTGGCCATTATGGTAAAATGTCCCTCATTGACATGTGACTTGCTAGCCAACTGCTTCCTTTTTCAGAAGAGGCTATATTAAGTACTTCAGTCTGTTCTTAATCATCATACAGCTAAATCACTACAGAGGCAAATGAATATTCATCAAAATTTCAAAGAGACAACAAACTGAAGAAACCGGAGGGTAAATGAGAAACAGAGAGGCAAAGAGGAGAAGGAATATCGGCAGAAATAGTGAATTGGAGGTAACTGGCTCAATAATGACTCTTTGCTTCTCACGGTCTTTTCCTTTCTGTCCACAGGAGAATATCTTTTCTGAGCAGGCATAAAGCTTTCTCTTATTTTCAGCAAAGATGTTCTCTGCTAGCTCAGTACCTGGGTCATCAGAACAGACACTTGTTTGATAAAACAGGGCTCTTCTGTTTGGATAGATTACATTAACTATAAACATATGCTACTTTTGAAGAATTTCCTAAATATAGCCTAAAGCATCTTTCTTTTGAACATTTTTTACTTTGCATTCAAACTGGATTCAGATTTCATGCCAAAATATATTTTGTAATTACTTTATTACCAGAAACTAGAGGAAACATTCTTACTTTAGAACCATGTATCCATAGTAGCTGTGGAAAGCACTTGCAATGTTTTGACTCCATGGGTGAGTCAAATGAGCAGGAAATTTCATGCCTAGTTTCCTTCTCTTTCACCACTGAATCAGAAACTATTCATTTTGTCATTGAGACAGAAGTGAAATAGTAGAAAGGTTTTTAGTTTCTTTGGTGATCCACATGTTTTTAAGAAATTTCTAACCACTGACTTCTGAATTTGGTCCTTCTGACAGTTATAAGTCCATATGGCAACCGGACAGGAGTTTGAATTTGGTAAATTTCATCATGTGAAATACTTTTTCATGAGGCTCTGAACTGGAATCTTTACAATTTACATGATGGTGGTGGGGGCAAGGGGATGTGAGACAAAGAAGGCCAAGAAAGCTTTCAAAGCTGCTTTAAACTATGGAAAAACTTCATGAAAAGGGCATATATTCAGCTTAACCTTGGAACAGATAGTATGTACTGCAGAGAAGAGGTATGTAGAGAGCTGGTTAATTTTTCTTAGCCAAATATTTTCTTGTTATTGGATGTGACCTCAATAACAGAAGAGTTACAAATTAATAGTAATGATAGACTTAGTCTATCATTACTTTCATTTCTTGGTGTGGGGCTATAGAGAGGTGATGCTGAGAGCTTGAGTGAAAGAAATTGTGCCCAGAAACACTTGAGGGGGTAAGTGGCACATAGCCTGGGAACCATATTTACTAAACCAGTGAAGGAAGGCTTAATTTCCATTTGGATAATAAGCAATTTCTCTTCACAGTAGAGGGAATTCCAGCAAACTGTATTCAGGCAAAGAAATAAAAAACGCTTGGGGTGAGGCTGTTAAGTCTTTAGCTCTAACATTTGAGATTTAATAAATAACAACTCTTGCCTATTTCCTATAGGAAAGTACCATGCTAACTAGCTTACATCAGCATGGATGCTTGTCCTCATTAGCTTTAGTGTTGTCAAGATTGTGACTTAAAAAATTTCACCCTTCACCCTGATGTGAAAGGCTGTGTACTCATAGTTAGAGAGCAAAGGAAAGCATTTATTTTCAAAAAATTTTAAGTGATTGGAATATTGGACTCAGTATTTTTCTTTTGAACTTTGTCTTTTCTTCTGAATGTGTAACTAGATACAGAAAATAAAGAATAAGAGAGTCTGAATGAACTTTACCTGAGATGAAAGTGGTAAAGTTAAGTATTAGTTTAGAAAAAGAGTTAGAAACTGAAAAAAAAAAAAAATTAAGGGCAAGAACAAAAAGACAACTGGATTTTAAACATGTATTTTATTATTTTTAATTAAATCAATCACAAAAAATCAACTTTGCTCTCAAACCTTAAAAATCCATCTACATTTAGAAAAAATTGGTTTAAAAATATGTGTAACTATTATTTTCCTTTACTGTCTGGACTCTCAGAGGATGCTTAATAATAAATATCAGAAAATAAGTATCACTAAAATATTTCTGAGATTTTGCCTTAGCTTTGTGTGTACAGTATAAAGACATTAGCCCAGAGAACTCTACCCAATATTCTATGATAAAGTATATAGGAAAGAATGTGAAAGAGAATGGATGTGTGAATGTATAACTAAATCACTTTATTGTACAGCAGAAATTATCACAACTTTGTAAATCAACTGTACTTCAGTACAACTTAAAAAAAAAAGAAAAAAATATTAGTGGAGTTCCCATTTGGCTTAGTGGGTTAAAGATCCAGCATCATCACTGCAGTTCCTGGGGTCGCTGCTATAATGCGGGTTTGATGCCTGGCCTGGGAACTTTTGCATGTAATGGGTGTGGCCAAAAAAAGAGATATTATTAGCAAAATTTTTTTTCTGCTTTTGATGCTTTCTCCATTTAGGAAAAATTTGTTAATTATGTCCTCTACAAGATACAAATCAGTAATTATGTTTGGAGAAGTTTTTTCCTGGAAGCAAGAAGCATGACTAAATACCCCTAAGATCATAAACATAAATTCTTGACAATAATATAATAGAATACACAAATCCAGGATGCTAGGAGCAGGATAGAAAGAGGAATATATGTGGGAACATGCCAGGGTGCTAAGCTGTATATAAGACTAATAAAACAATAGCAAATATGATTTGGTAGTGCATGCTCCAATAACTGCAGGGCTGAAAAGCAGTTTGAAACATTGCTTAATGATGAAAATTTCGTTAGAAGGTGAGCTTTGTTGATTACAAATTAAATGTTATACCATTCTGCAAACTTAGTTGGGGACTGGGGCCAAGAGTAATAGCAATTTTTGAACCTTGTATTCATTCTACTAAGCCAGTCTGCTTTCTATGTTGAAACTGTTCCAGAGGGAAGTTAGGTATTATGTATGGTATTACATGGAAAGGATAATGATGGGAAATTTAAAAGCTTAGTTTCTAGTTTCGACTGTGTCACTAATTAGTCTGTCAAACTGGTCATAGAAAACTTCTTTGGGTTTTGGTTTCCTCAAAAGTAAAGTGATGTGTCTTTTCAAAAGTAAACTTCCGTGGCGATTGCCTGTAATTTCTCAAATTCTTGTGGAAAGGGAAGGGGGCACAACTGAGGCCTCAGATGGAAGCTTTGCCTTGGAAACATACTCTTATAAATATGTATCCAACCTGTTACCTTCTTTATCTGTAATATTGTTAGTGTTAGTGAGAAGATTCTGATTTTAAATTCTAGTCGTAAGGACACTGAGAGAGTCATTTCAGTAATTTTAAGAATGTGATGAAATTTAATATAAATTATACAAAGTTAAAAGAAGCCAGAGGAAATTTATGGCGAGAAGGGTTCTTAGACTTGAACACTATGGAAATCAGACTTGGTACTATTTTTAAATTGCCAAACTGTGGTATTTTCTTGCAAACAGTTCTCAGAGTTGAAGGACTGAGACCCAAACATTAGAATTTTATTCAGTGCTACCACGAGGTGGGACTAATGGTGCATTCTCTTAATAAACCTTGATTTCTTTCAATGTGGGTAATTTGTTTCCTGTTGCTGAATTTGATCAGGGGTCACTGTATGGGAATCCTAGTTTTCAGACCTTTTGGCTGTACCATGAATAAATGATTTAATACTGATAAGTCAATGTTATTAGAGAAAAATGACTTTTATTCTGGGTCTTCCTAGACAATGGGATAGCGGTTTATTGAGCTCACCTCTTTAATTATAAGAACAACATGACTCAAAGTCAAGACTGGTGTGTGAACAGGTTGCCTTTATTTGGTGTATGCTTTCAGGTATATGAGTATTGTGAAAGTCCTTTCCTTGCCTGTAATATCTCCACATGAGAAGAAGAGAATCTGTCAGGTTAATCCCTCAGGGGAAGGTTTTCTTGATATACTGCTGAGCTTTAATTTTACTTGAGGTGCAAAGACTTGACTGAAAACTTTTAAAAACATCTGTATTGCATAATATTAGAAACATTTTCCCTCTTTCTCTTATCCTTATTCAAGCAGATAGTCAATTTTTGGCCCATTGCCTAGAGGAGGGATGTTGCTGTACAAAAAATAGTCATGTGCTGTGAATGTCTTTGAACTTTGTGTTTTAAAATCCTTAATCTTTTGGGGAAGAGGACTTTATGGGAATAGAACAAGTATTTCACCAGAAGATGGGAAGAGAGCAAGGCTATAATCTATCCCAGACCAGAAAGAACTTTCTTTAGAGTAGGAGGAGAGGAAAGGGACAGAGGTCTATGGTGCCCAGGAGAAAGGGGACCTGGGGCCTGCTGGCTGCCAGTGCTATTAGGGCAGCAAAAGACTTTAGGAGGAAGTAGTTTCAGGTTGCATACAGGCTGATGGAAACCTTACAACATCACTTAAGCTTACTTAAGCTTTTCTCCTGCTGTAGTGGAATGGAAATAGTGGAGAACCAATAAAAACTGAAGGGCTATGTCATCAGTGATAATAGATGTTCTAACGGTAACCCACTTATATGGACTGGACCACTCCATATTAACCATCACACCCACAGGCCTCAGCACCTGGAGAATTCATGTAACTTTACAAAATGATTAAACTTACTGTCTTTTTTAGTCTGTAGCATTAGGATTTGGAATAATATGTTGTAGAAAGTAAGTATATATTTTTTTACACCTGAACATATGCATTACATTTCATTGTTTCTCTGCTAGGAAGGATTTTCTTTGTGCATGCATCATGAGTATCCTAGAATTCTCCCAATCTTTTTCAGTCTGACTCACCACAACCTACTTTATTTATTTATTTTGCTTTTTCTAGGGCTGCACCCATGGCATATGGAAGTTCCTAGGCTACGGGTTAAATGAGATGGCCTACACCACAGCACACAGCAATGCAGGATCCAAGCCACATCTGTGACCTACATCACAGCTCATGGCAATGCTGGATCCTTAACCCACTGAGCGAGGCCAGGGGTCAAACCCACGTCCTCATGGATACTAGTCGAGTTCTTAACCCGCTGAACCACAAAGGGAACTCCCTACAACCCACTTTGAATGTCTTTGTTCAGTGGGGTTAGAAGTGATTTTTCTCTTTGAAACTTTTGTAGCATATAAATTCCCTTATAGGACACTTTCCTATCTGCCTTCAGTTGTGCCTATTTGAGAACATGGCATCATAACAGCAGTCATGGTATATACACGGATGAATGCCTAGATCTAATATGCTCAGTTGGTACTTGCCAAATAAATCAGGGAGTGAGAATAAAGCATAGCTTTATTAATAGTAGTTTGAAATAAAGCAGCAGATTCACATGGAGTTACACTGGATCAAAATCTCATGCATTTAAAAATTCTTTAGTGGGTTGTTAGGACTGGGGAGATTTTCTTTTTCTGTCTTTGATACTGTAAAAAATATAAAGGCCACTGAAATTTAAAGTTAAAGATATTTACCATGATGTCATGCTCTGCTATCACTGAGAAGTCATAGTTTCATATGAATATGTGTGATATCTGAAAGATGTGTGATTTCCTTATCTTTAAAAAACTTTATCAGTTTGGTAGAATGATGCAGGATTAAAAAGTGATAATACAGAAAAGTAGAAGAAATGTAAAAATCACCTGATATCATAAGGAAGTAACTACTGTTAAAAATTTATGGATCTTCCCAATATTTCTCTATTTATATGTTTATGTATATAACACATTTACACATATAGCCTAAGGTACTACCTTTTCCCCACTCATCAATAATATGGCAATTAATGTGAATTTATCCATAATTTCTAATGGCTGTATAGTATTCCATCATATATAAATTTAACCTGATTAGTTTATTTTTTAATTTTTATTTTAAAATGATTTTTTTTGTTTTCATTAAAAAATTTTGTTATTATTATTATTTTTAATAGTTATTTTCCCAATTAAACTTTTTTTTTCTACTGTACAGCATGGTGACCCAGTCACACATACATGTATACATTCTATTTTCACACATTATTATACTCCATCGTAAGTGACTAGACATAGTTCCCAGTGCTACACAGCAGGAGCTCATTGCCTATCCATTCCAAAGGCAATAGTCTGCATCTATTAACCCAAAGCTCCCCAACCACCCCACTCCCTCCCACTCCCCCTTGGCAACCACAAGTCTATTCTTCATGTACATGATTTTCTTTTCTGTAGAATGGTTCATTTGTGCCTTATATTAGATTTCAGTTATAAGTGATATCATATGGTATTTGTCTTTCTCTTTCTGACTTACTTCACTCAGTATGAGAATCTAGTTCCATCAGGGTGCTGCAAATGACATTATTTCATTCTTTTTTATGGCTGAGTAGTATTCCATTGTGTATATATACCACATCTTCCTAATCCATTCAACTGTCAATGGACATTTGGGTTGTTTCCATGTCTTGGCTATTGTGAATAGTGCTGCAATGAACTTGCGAGTGCATGTGTCTTTCTTAAGGAAAATTTTGTGCAGATATATGCCCAAGAGTGGGATTGCTGGGTCATATGGTAGTTCTATGTATAGATTTCTAAGGTATCTCCATAGTAGTTGTACAAGCCAGCTTACATTCAACCAACAGTGCAGGAGGTTTCCCTTTTCTCCACAGTCCCTCCAGCATTTGTTATTTGTGGACTTATTAATGATGACCATTCTGACTGGTGTGAGGTAGTATCTCATGGTAGTTTTTTTTTTTTTTGGAAATTGAAAGGAAGAATAAAATATTCAATGAAATACAACTCTTCCTTCTAATTTATTTATTATTTTTTTATTACTCAGTGAATTTATTACATTTATAGTTGTACAGTGATCATCACTATCCAATTTTATAGGATTTCCAACCCACAACCCCAGCACATCCCCCACCCACCAAACTGTCTCCTCTGGAGACCATAAGTTTTTTAATGTCTGAGTCAGCATCTGTTCTACAAACAAGTTCATTCTATCCTTTTCTCAGATTCCACATGTCAGTGAAAGCATTTGATGTTGGTGTCTCATTGTATGGCTGACTTCACGTAGCATGATCATTTCTAGGTCCATCCATGCTGCTAAAAATGCCGGTATTTCTTTCTTTTTAATGGCTGAGTAATATCCCATTGTGTATATGTACCACATCTTCTTGATCCACTCCTCTGTCGATGGACATTTAGGTTGTTTCCATGTTTTGACTATTGTAAATAGTGCTGCAGTGGACATTGGGGTACGTGTGTCTTTGCAAGTCATGGTTTTCTCTGGATAGATGCCCAGGAGTGGGACTGCTGGATCAAATGATAGTTCTATTTTGAGTTTTCGGAGGAATCTCCATCCTGTTTTCCACAGTGGTTGCACCAATTTACAACCCCACCAACAGTGTACTAGGGTTCCTTTTTCTCCACATCCTCTCCAGCACTTATCGTTTGTTGACTTTTTTGATGATGGCCATTCTGGCTGGTGTAAGGTGGTACCTCAGAATGGTTTTGATTTGCATTTCTCTAATAATGAGTGATGTTGAACCTCTTTTCATGTGTTTTTTGGCCATCTGTATGTCTTCTTTGGAGAACTGTCTGTTTAGATCTTCTGCCCATTTTTTGATGGGGTTGTTTGTTTTTTTTCAGTATGGAGCTGAAGAAGGTGTTCATAAATTTTGGAGATTTATCCCTTGTCAGTCAATTCACTTGCAAAGATTCTCTCCCATTCTGTGGGTTGTCTTTTTGTTTTGTTTAGGGTTTCCTTTGCTGTGCAGAAACTTTGAAATTTGATTAGGTCCCATTTGTTTATTTTTGTTTTTACTGTCATGACTCTAAGATGTGGATCTGAGAAGATGTTGCTGGGGTATATGTCAGAGAGTGTTTGGCCTATGTTTTCCCGTAAGAGTTTCCCAGCGTCTGGTCTTATATCTAGGTCTTTGATCCGTTTTGAGTTTATTTTTGTGTATGGTGTTAGGGAGTGTTCTGATTTCCTTCTTTTCCATGTGGCTGTCTCGTTTTCCCAGCACCACTTATTGAAGGTGCTGTCTTCTCTCCATGGTATATTCTTGGCTTTTTTTTGTCGTAGATTAGTTGGCTGTAGGTGTGTGGGTTTAATTCAGGGCTTTCTCTCCTGTTCCACTGATCTATATGTCTGTCTTTGTGCGAGGACCGTGTGGTTTTGATGATTGTTGCTTTATAGTATAGTCTGAATTCCGGGAGCCTGATTCCTCCAGCTCTGTTGTTCTTTTTCAGGATGTCTTTGGCTATTCTGGGCCTTTTGTGCTTCCAAGCAAACTTTAAAATATTTTGTTTGAGTTCTGTGAAAAATGTCCTTGGTAATTTGATAGGGATCGCATTGAATCTGTAGATTGCCTTGGGTAGTATGGTCATTTTGATAATATTAACTCTTCCAATCCAAGAGCATGGTATGTCTTTCCATCTGTTTGTGTCCTCTTTGATTTCTTTCATCAGTGTGTTATAATTTTCAGAGCGCAGGTCTTTTGTCTCTTTAGGTAGGTTTACTCCTAGGTATTGTATTCTTTTGGATGCGATGGTAAACGGGATTGCTTCCCTAATTTCTCTTTCTGCTTTTTCATGGTTGTTGTATAGAAATGCCATGGGTTTCTGTGTATTAATTTTGTATCCTGCGACTTTGTCAAAGTCATGGATGAGCTCTAACAGTTTTCTGGTAGAGTGTTTAGGATTCTCTCGGTATAGTATCAAGTCATCTGCAAATAGTGATAGTTTTACTTCTTCCTTTCCAATTTGGATTCCTTTTATTTCTTTTACTTCTCTGATTGCTGCGGCTAGTACTTCCAGAACTATGTTGAAGAGTAGTGGTGAGAGGGGACATCCTTGTCTTGTTCCTGATCTCAGAGGGAATTCTTTTAGATTTTCACCATGGAGAATGATATTAGCTGTGGGCTTGTCATTTTGGTCTTCATTATGTTGAGGTAGGTCCCCTCCATGCCCACTTTCTAAAAGTTTTTTTTTTTTTTTTTTAATCAGAAATGGGTGTTGGATTATGTCAGAGGCTTTTTCCACATCTACTGAGAGGGTCATATGGTTTTTATTTTTCAGTTTGTTAATGTGGTGTATCACACTGATTGATTTGCGGATATTGAAGAACCCTTGCATCCCTGGGATAAATCCCACTTGATCATGATGTACAATCCTTTTTATGTATTGTTGGATGCGGTTTACTAGTATTTTGTTGAGGATTTTTGCATCGACGTTCATCAGTGAAATTGGCCTGTAGTTTTCTTTTTTTGTGGTATCTTTGTCTGGTTTTGGTATCAGGGTGGTGGTGGCCCTATAGAATGAGTTTGGGAGTTTCCCTTCCTCTGCAATCTTTTGAAATAGTTTCAGAAGGATAGGTGTTAGCTGTTCTCTAAATGTTTGATAGAATTTGCCTGTGAAGCCATCTGGTCCTGGACTTTTGTTTGTTGGAAGTTTTAAAATCACAGTTTCAATTTCAGTTCTTGTGATGGGTCCATTCATCTTTTCTATTTCATCTTGGTTTAGTCCTGGAAGATCGTACATTTCTAAGAATTTGTCCATTTCTTCTAGGTTGTCCATTTTATTGGCATATAGTTGCATATAGTAGTCTCTCATGATCCTTTGTATTTCTGTGATGTCCGTTCTTACTTCTCCTTTTTCATTTCTAATTTTATTGATTTGAGTCCTCTCTCTTTTTTGCTTGATAAGTCTGGCTAAGGGTTTATCCATTTTGTTGATCTTTTCAAAGAAGCAGCTTTTCATTTCATTGATCTTTTCCATGGTTTTCTTCGTTTCTATTTCATTGATTTCTGCTCTGATCTTTATGATTTCTTTCCTTCTACCAACTTTAGGTCTTGTCTGTTCTTCTCTCTTGAGCTGCTTTAGATATAAAGTTAGCTTGTTTATTTGAGCTTTTTCTTGTTTCCTGAGGTGGGCTTGTATTGCTATAAACTTTCCTCTTAGAATGGCTTTTGCTGCATCCCATAGGTTTTGGAGTGTCGTATCTTTGCTGTCTTTTGCTTCTAGGTGTTTTTTAATTTCCTCTTTGATTTCTTCAGTGATCCATTGGTCATTTAGTAGCGTGTTGTTGAGTCTCCACATGCTTGTGTTTTTGGCAGATTTTTTTCTTGTTGTTGATTTCCAGTCGTATAGTGTTGTGGCGGAAAAGATGCTTGATATGATTTCAATTTTCTTAAAGTTACCGAGGTTGGACTTGTAGCCCAGGATGTGATCAATCTTAGAGAATGTTCCATGTGCACTTGAGAAGAATGTGTATTCTGTTGCTTTTGGATGGAATGTCCTATAAATACCTATAAAGTCCATCTGGTCTAATGCTTGATTCAGGGCCTGTGTTTCCTTATTGATTTTCTGTCTGGTTGATCTGTCCATTGTTATAAGTGGGGGTGAACGTCCCCCTCTATGATTGTGTTGTTGTTGATTTGTCCTTTTAAGTTGGTTAGCAGTTGCCTTATATATTGTGGTGAACCTATGTTGGGTGTGTAGCTATTTAAAATTGTTCTCTCTTCTTCTTGGATTGACCCTTTGGTCATTGTGTAATGACTTCCCTTGTCCCTTAAAATATTCTTCATTTTATAGTCTATTTTATGTGGTATGAGTATTGCTACTCCAGCTTTCTTTGATTCCCGTTTGCATGAAATATTTTCTTCCATCCTCTCACTTTCAATTTGTATGTGTCCCTAGAAGTGAAGTGGGTCTCTTGAAGATAGCATATATATGGGTCTTGTTTTTGTATCCATTCAGCCAGTCTATGTCTTTTGGCTGGGGCGTTTAGCTCATTAACATTCAAGGTAATTATTGATATGTATGTCCCTACTGCCATTTTATTTACTGTTTTAGATTTGTTTTTGTTGCTCTTTTCTCTTCCCTTCTTCTCTTTTTCTTTTCTGCCTAGAGAAGTTCCTTTAGTATTTGTTGTAGGGCTGGTTTAGTGTTGCTGAATTCTCTCAACTTTTGCTTGTCTGTGAAGGTTTTGATTTCCCCTTCAAATCTGAATGAGAGCCTTGCTGGGTAGAGTAATCCTGGTTGGAGGTTTTTTCCCTTCATCCCGTTAAGTATATCATGCCACTCCCTTCTGGCCTGCAGAGTTTCTGCTGAAAAATGTGCTGATAACTTTATTGGGGTTCCCTTGTATGTTATTTGCTTCTTTTCTCTAGCTGCTTTCAAGATTTTCCCTTTGTCTTTAATTTTGGTCAGTTTGATTAATATTTGTCTCGGGGTGTTCCTCCTTGGGTTTATTTTATATGGTACTCGTTGTGCCTCCTGGATTTGAGTGAGTGGTTCCTTTCCCATGTGAGGGAAGTTTTTGGCTATTCTCTCTTGCAATATTTCTTCTGTCCCCTTCTCTCTCTTCTCCTTCTGTCACCCCTATAATACGGATGTTGGTGCATTTAACGTTGTCCCAGAGTTCTCTGAGACTCTCTTCATTTGTTTTCAATCTTTTTTCTCTTTTCTGTTCTGCATCCATAATTTCCACTAATCTGTCCTCCACCTTGCTTATTCATTCTTCTGCCTCCTATATTCTGCTGTTAGCTGTTTCTAGTGAATTTTTTATTTGAAGTATTGTATTTTGCATCTCTTCTTGTTGAAGTTTTCTATCTTGTATCTCTTTGGTCAGTGTTTCCTGTAAGTTATCCATCTTTGCCTCCAGTTTATTTCCAGTGCCTTGCATCATCTTCAGCATCAACAGTCTAAAGTCTTTTTCCTGGAGTCTAAGAATCTCCTCATGGCTTAGCTGTTTTTCTGGGGTTTTTCCTTTCTCCCTCATCTGAGTTATAGTTCTCTGTCTTTTCATTTTTGTAGGTTTTTGGTGTGGTGACCTTTTTACAGATACTAGAGTTGTAGCCTCTCTTACTTCTGGTGTCTGCCCCCCTTGTGGCTGAAGTTGGTATGGGGTCTTTCTGTAGGCTTCCTGATGGGAGGGGCTGATGCCTGCCCACTGGTAGGTGGAGCTGATTCTAATCCCTTTGGTGGGTGGGGCTTAGTCTCTGGATGGGATTAGAGGCATCTGTGTGCCTGAGGGGTTTTTAGGCAGCCTGTTTGTTGGTGGGGGTGGGGCTGTGATCCCACCTGGATTGTTGTTTGCCCTGGGGCTTCTCAGCACTGACTGATGGGTGGGGACAGATGTTCCCAACATGGCCATCTCCAGAGAAAGGCACAACTGCTGAATATTCCTGAGAGCTTTGCTTTCAATGTCCTTCCCTCACAACAAGCCACATTCACCCCTATTTTCCCCGTATGTCCTCCAAGAACTACAGTTAGATTTGACCCAGATTCCTGTGGAGACATTGCTTTGCCCTGGGACCCAGTGCACGTGAAAGTCCGTGTGCGCCTTTTAAGAATGGGGTCTCCGGAGTTCCCATCGTGGCGCAGTGCTTAACGAATCCGACTAGGAACTATGAGGTTGCGGGTTCAGTCCCTGCCCTTGCTCAATGTGTTAACGATCTGGCGTTGCCGTGAGCTGTGGTGAAGGTTGCAGACTCGGCCTGGGTCCCGAGTTACTGTGGCTCTGGCATAGGCTGGCAGCTACAGCTCCAATTTGACCCCTAGCCTGGGAACCTCCATATGCCGCAGGAGCGGCCCCAGAAATAGCAAAAAGACAAAAACAAACAAACAAACAAACAAACGAGACAACCACACAAAACAAAAAGAATGGGGTCTCCATTTCCCCCAGTTCCATGGAGCTCTTGCGTTTAAGCCCCCCTGGCCTTCAGTGCCAGCTGCTCCAGGGTCTCTTTCTCCCATTGCCAGATCCCCACACATGGGAGTTTGATGTGTGGCTCAGAACTCTCACTCCTATAGGTGAGTTTCTGTGAACCAGTTAGTTTCCAGTCTGTGGGGCTTCCCACCCGGGAGTTATGGGGTTGGTTATATCATGAAAAACCCCTCCTACTTCTTGATGTGGCCTCCTCTTTGTCTTCTGGGGTAGGATATGTTTTTGCTGTGGCTAGGAGTTCCAATACTATGTTGAATAGCAGTGGTGAGAGGGGCATCCTTGTGTTGTTCTAGATCTTAGTGGGAAGGCTTTCAGCTTTTCTCCATGGAGTATTATATTGGCTGTTAATTTGTCATAAATGGTTTTGGTTATGATTTGATTATCATCCCCATGAAGATATGTTGGACTTTGTGATATGCTTTTTCTGCATCTATTGAGGTGATCATATGGTGTTTGACTTTTCTTTTTTTAATGTGGTGTATGACATTGATTTATTTACATATGTTGAACCATCCTTGTGAACTTGGGATGAATCCCACCTGGTCATGTTGTACTATCTTTTTGATATGTTGTTGGTTATCATAGCTGGTCATGTTGTACTATCTTTTTGATATGTTGTTGGTTATCATAGCTGGTTTACAGTGTTCTGTCAATTTTATACTGTACAGCAAGGTGACCCAGTCAGACATACATGTATACATTATTTTTTACATGTTATCATTCTCCATCAGAAGTGACTAGATATAGTTCCCAGTGCTATGCAGCAGGATCTCATTGCCTATCCATTCCAAAGGAAATATTTTGCATGTATTAACCCCAAATTCCCAGTCCATCCCACTCCCTCCCTCTCCCCCTTGGCTACCACAGGTCTGTTCTCCATGTACATGATTTTCTTTTCTGTAGAATGGTTCATTTGTGCCATATATTAGATTCTAGTTATAAGTGATATCTTATGGTATTTGTCTTTCTCTTTCTGACTTACTTCACTTAGTATGAGATCTCTAGTTCCATCCATGTTGCTGCAAATGGCATTATTTTATTCTTTTTTATGGCTGAGTAGTATTTCATTGTGTATATATACCACATCTTCCTAATAAAGTTGTCTGTCAATGGACATTTGGGTTGTTTCCATGTCTTGGCTATTGTGAATAGTGCTGCAGTGAACATGCAGGTGCATGTGTCTTTTTCAAGGAGAGTTTTGTCTGGATATTGCCCAAGAGTGGGATTGCTGGGTTGTATGGTAGTTCTGTATATAGTTTTCTAAATTACCTCCATACTGTTTTCCATAGTAGTTGTACCAGCCAGCTTACATTCCCATCAACAGTGCAGGAGTATTCCCTTTTCTCCACAGTCCCTCCAGCATTTGTTATTTGTGGACTTATTAATGATGGCAATTATGACCAGTGTGAGGTGGTACCTCATAGTAGTTTTGATTTGCTTTTCTCTAAAAATCAGTGATGTTGAGAATTTTTTCATGTGCTTTTTGGCCATTTGTATATCTTCTTTGGAGAAATGTTTTTTCAGGTCTTTTTTCCAAGAAGAAGATATAACAGTTGTAAATATAGTTGCACTCAACATAGGAGCACCACAATATATAAGGCATCTGCTCATGGCCACAAAAGGGGAAATCATCAATAACCCAATAGTAGCGGGGCACTTTAATATGCTACTTACATCAATGGACAGATCATCCAGACAGAAATCAACAAGGATACACAGGTGTTTAATGACAAATTAGGCCAGGTAGAAATCATATCAAGCTTTTTTTTTTTCTGACTAGAATACTATGAGACTAGAAATTAACCACAAGAAGAAACTGCAATAAACACAAACACATGGAGGCTAAACAATATGCTGCTAAACAAAAAATGGATATCTGAAGAAATCAAAGAAGTAATTAAAAAAACCACCTAGAGACAAATGATGATGATCCAGTGATCCAGAATCTATCGGATTCAGTAAAAGCAGTTCTAAGAGGGAAGTTTATAGCAACACAATCTCATCTGCAAAAACAAGTAAAATCCCAAATAAACAACCTAACCTATACTTAAAGCAACTAGTGAAAGAAGAATAAACAAAACTCTAAGTTGGTAGAAGGAAAGAAATTGTAAAGATAACAGCAGAAATAAATGAGATAGAGATGAAGAAAACAATAGAAAAGATCCATGAAACTAAAACATGGTTTTTTGAAAAGATAAACAGCATTGATAAACCCTTAGACTCACCAAGAGAAAAAGGGAGAGGGTGCAAATCAATAAAATTAGAAATGAAAAAGGAGAAATTACAACTGACATCACAGAAATACAAAGGATCATAAGAGACTACTGTAAGCAAATATATGCCAATAAAATGGACAACCTATAAGAAATGGACAAATTCTTAGAAAGGTACAACCTTCTAGGACTGAACCAGGAAGAAGCAAAATATGAATAGGCTAATCACAGGTACTGAAATTGAAATTGTAATTACAAAACTTCCAACAAACAAAAGTCTAGGACTGGATGGCTTCACAGGCAAACTCTGTCAAAGTGTAGAGAAGACTTAATACCTATCCTTCTGAAACTATTCCAAAAAATTTCAGAGGAAGGAACACTTTCAAGCTCATTCTATGAGGCCACCCTCACCCGGATACCAAAATTTGACAAAGAACCCTCCCCTCCAAAAGAAAATTTCAGGCCAATATCATTGATGAACATTGATATAAAATCCTCACCAAGATATTAGCATATCGAATACAACAATACATTAAAGGGATCATATACCATGATCAAATGGGATTTATCCCAGGGATGCTAAGATTTTTCAATATCTGAAAATCAATCAATGTTATACACCACATCAACAAACTGAAGAATAAAAACTATATGATCCTCTCAATAGATGCTGAAAAAGCTTTTGATAAAATCCAACACCTATTTAGGATAAAAACTCTCCAGAAAGTTGGCATAGAGGGAACCAACCTCAACATAATAAAGGCCGTATTAACCCACAGCTAACATCATTCTCAATGGTGAAAAGCTGAAAGCATTTCCACTAAGATAGGAACAAGACAAGGATGTATACTATCATTTTTTTTTTCAGCATAGTTTTGGAAGTCCTAGCCATATCAATCAGAGAAGAAAAAGAAATGAATACAAATTGTAAAAGAAGTAATGGTGTCACTGTTTGCATGTCATCTGATACTGTACATGGAAAATCCTGAAGATGCTACCAGAAAACTGCTAGAGTTCATCAATGAATTTGGTAAAGTTGCAGATACAAAAGTAGTACACAAATCTCTTGTATTCCTATACACAATGAAAGATCAGAAAGAGAAATTAAGGAAACAATCTCATTTACCATCACATCAAAGAGAATAAAATACCTAGAAATAAACCTATCTAAAAAGGCAAAAGACCTGTACTCTGAAAATGATAAGATACTGATGAAGGAAATTGAAGATGACACAAACAAATGGAAACATATACCATGCTTTTGGGTTGGAAGAATCAATATTGTCAAGGCAGTCTATAGATTCAGTGCATTCCCTATTAAATTACCAATGGCAGTTTTCACAGAACTGTTTTATTTTTTTAGAAAAAAAAATTAATTTTTGTGGGAACACAAAAGACACCAAATAGCCAAAGAAATTTTGAGAAAGAAAAAGAGAGCTGCAGGGATCAGGCTCCCTGACTTTATTTATTTATTTATTTATTTATTTATTTATTTATTTAGTCTTTTCTAGGGCTGCATGTGTGGCATATGGAGGTTCCCAGGCTAGGGGTGCAATAGGAGCTGTAGCCACTGGCCTACACCACAGCCACAGCAGTGCAGTATCCAAGCCTTGTCTGACCTACACCACAGCTCACGGCAACACCGGATCCTTAACCCACTGAGTGAGGCCAGGGATCGAACCTGCAACCTCATAGTTCCTAGTCAGATTCGTTAACCACTGAGCCATGACGGAAACTCCCTGACTTTAGACTAAACCACAAAGCTATGCCATCAAAACATTATGATGCTAGAAAAATAGTCAGGAATATATATCAGTACAGGATAGAAAGTCTAGAAATAAACCCACACCCCTATAGTCAACTAATCTATGACAAAGGAGGCAAGACTATAAAATGGAGAAAACAGTCTCTTCAATAAATGGTGCTGGGAAAAGTGACAGCTACATGTACAATTAGAACACATGAAATTAGAACACTCTCTGATACTGTACACAAAAAATAAAATGGATTAAAGACCTAAATATAAGGCCATACACTATAATGCTCTTAGAATAAAACATAGGTAGAACACTCTTTGACATAAATTGTAGCATTATCTTTTTTGATCTACCTTCTTCAGTAATAAAATACAAACAGGAAGAGTTCCTACTGTGGTGCAGTGGAATTGAATCCGACTAGGAACCATGAGGTTGCAGGTTTGATCTCTGGCCTCGCTCAGTGGGTTAAGGATCTGGAATTGCCATGAGCTGTAGTGTAGGTTGCAGACATGGCTCGGATCTGGCATTGCTGTGGCTGTGGTGTAGGCCAGCAGCTGTAGCTCCGATTGGACCCCCAGCTTGGGAACCTACATATGCCACTAGTGCGTCCCTAAAAACAAAACAAAACAAAACAAATAAATAAATAAAAAAATAAACAAATGTTACCTAAACGTAAAAGTTTTTGCACAGCAAAGGAAATCATACCAAAAAATGAAAAGACAACCCACAGAATGGGAGAAAATATATGAAAACAAAGCTACAAGGGATTAATCTCAAAAACATACATCTCATACAGCTTTATATAAAAACAACCCAATTAAAATTCTCTGAATATCTAAACAGACATTTCTTCAAAGACAGACAGATGGCCAAAAAGCACATGAAAAGATGCTCAACAATGCTAACTATTAGAGAAACACAAATTAAAACTACAGTGAATTATCACCTCAGATAATGATCAGAAAGGCCATCATCAAAAAGTCTATACAATAAATGCTACAGAGGGTGTGGAGAAAAGGGAACCCTCCTACACTATTGATGTGAATGTAAGCTGGTGCAACCACAATGGAAAACAGTATGGAGGTTTCTTAAAAAACTAAAAAGTGTAACTACCAGAGGATCCAACTTCTGGGCATCTATTTGGAGAAATCCATTAATTCAAAAAGATAATGCACCCACCGTTCATTGCAGCACTATCTACAACAGCTAGAACATGGAAGCAACCACAATGTGGTACATATGTACCATGGAATATTACTCAGCCATAAAAATGAAATAATGCCACTTGCAGAACACGGATGGACCTCAAAATTCATAGTAAGTGATGTAAATCAGACAGAGAAAGACAAATAATGTATGAGATCACAAATAGGTGGAATCTAATACAAAATAATACAAAAGAACTTAGAAAACAGAAGCAGACTCAGATTTTGAATACAAACTTATGGCTACCAAAGGGAAAACATGGGGAAGAGGGATACATTCGGAGGTATGGATTGACATATACACACTACTATATATAATATATATAGGTAACAAGGACCTACTGGATAGCACAGGGAAATCTTTTTTTTTTCAATCTATGTAAATCTCTTTTTCTATTTTATGATTTTAGTTTTTTTCCATTATAGTTTATTTACAGTGTTCTGTCGATGTCTACTGTACAGCAAAGTCACCCAGTCATACATATATACATACATTCTTTTTCTCATGCTATCCTCCATCATGTTCCATTACAAATTGCTGGATATATAGTTTCCTGTGCTATACAGCAGGAACTCATTGCTTATCCAAAAGCCTTTTTTTTTTTTTTTTTGGTGGGAAATCTATTAATACTGTGTAATAAGCTATATGGGAAAAGAATCTGAAAAGGAATGGATGTATGTATATGTACAACTGATTTACTTTGCTGTACAAATCACACTAACACAAATTTCTAAGTCAACTATACTAAAATAAAATTTTTTTAAAAAGTCACTTGTGTGTAAGTGGTGAAGGCAGGATTTTACTTAGGCAGTACAATTCCAGAGCTTGCTGTTTCAGCTATTAAGATAAGAAAAAACACTTGAGGAGTTCCCATCGTGGCGCAGTGGTTAACGAATCCGACTAGGAACCATGAGGTTGCGGGTTCGGTCCCTGCCCTTGCTCAGTGGGTTAACGATCCGGCATTGCCGTGAGCTGTGGTGTAGGTTGCAGACATGGCTTGGATCCTGCATTGCTGTGGCTGTGGTGTAGGCCAGTGGCTTTAGCTCCGATTGGACTCCTAGCCTGGGAACCTCCATATGCTACAGGAGTGGCCCAAGAAGTGGCAAAAAGAGAAAAAAAAAAAAGAAAAAGAAAAAAACACTTGAAATTCAGGATGGTGAGCCATTAGAGTGATATTTTAAAATATAAATCAGATTGGGTCTCATCTCCCATCTTGTCACTCCTTTTATGACTTTCCACTGGCACAGAGAAGAAAATGAAGACAGTGCCAGTTTCTCCAACCTCCTGTCACCATTCCGCCTCTGGAGAAGCTCCAATACATTGCCTTCCCTTCTCTTCCTGGAACATGCCAAGTTTTTTTCCTGTGGTAGAGCCTTTGCACATTCTGTTCCCTCTGCCTGAAATGCTCTTTCCCCAGCAGTTTACCTGGCTGGCTTATTTCCACCCTTTAGGTCTCAGGTAAAACTCAGATTTTTCATAGAGAATTTTGCAGGCCACTTTTTTTTTTCCCTCAAGGAAACTCTCCCAGGCACATTCTACCTCAGCACCTTATTTATTTTTTCATACACCTTTTATAGTATAAATTATCTTGTTTACTTATTTCTTTGCTTTTATACTGTATGTTTTTCATCACTACAATGTAAGCTCCATGAGAGCAAGTCCACTGTTCTTTTTTCATCACTACCCCTTAGGCTCAAGTTAAGTGCCTAGAATAGAATATGCATTTGACAGAAAATTGAGTGTTGAATGTATATATGAAGTACTTTATAACTGGTGAATAAATAGTCAGAGATATTTATGAAATACCAAAGAAATAGGGGCAAGCAATTAAATCAATTAATTTATTAACTCTGAATAGGACCAAACCTCTTAGTGTGAAGGATTGTCTAAGTCTTCAAGTCTGATATTTTCTGACCTACACAAACTTCTTGAAATTTTTTACTTTGGTTTGTTACACTTCCTGAATTACCACGATAAAAGACTGATTACTTATTAACAATCATTTACTTTCTTCTTTCTTCTTTACTCTTAGAAGGCAAATACCCCTGGGAGAGTAAACAGAGACCAAATTATTAGTCATATTTTAGTGGGAATCTGTTCAAACAGCTTCTTTTCTAATAATATAAACCCACAATAGAATGGAGGAAACAGAAGTTAACTCTGGAGTGCAGTTACTGGACATCCATAGGATGGCCAGTCATCAGGCAACTTGAGTGAGGGAGCTAGAGAGGTGAGTGAGGGCAAAGCTAAGGACACAAGAAGACCCCCTGAGGCAAAAGTCCCTCTTTTCTCAGTTTTGTCTAGGACTGAACTTGTTAGTTAAATGATGCTTCAACTCATTCAGATTGGCTATTATTTAGTTCATGAAATGTCAAAGTCAGTTATTTAAACCATCCCACATGTATTCAGCCATAGAGACACTACTTTCAGAGATTTAACTGATGCAACCTTTGAAGAAGAAGCTTATGAATTATTGAAATGGTGGAACAAGAAGCAAGCAGCTACCTAATTTGCCCTTGATGATAAATGGCAGGGATTTAGAGATTAATCTCCTTCTTTGAGGCATTTTCTGATAAATGAAGATATAGACACTATCATTTGAGTTGGACTAGAGTGGAAAATATCTTCCCAAAGTTTATTAGCTTTCCAGCTGTGAATGTAATAAACAGCTTTTTGCAAATTAATGTTTGTTTTCATTCTTAAGGTTTTAGCAGTTGTTTTCTATTCTAGGGGATAGAAGTGAAAATGTTGACTTGGGAATAAATTACCTCTGTTGTCCACGGTTTATGTAGATAATAAGTGGCAAAAAAAATCATGACTGTTTTGGGGGGCAGCTTTTACTTATAATAACATTACTTATGACATTTTTATGGTTACCTAGGGGAAGAAAACTTTTTACCTCAAAATCAGAGAAATTTGGAGTTCCCTTTGTGGCTCAGTAGGTTAAGAACTTGACTAGTATCCATGAGGAGTTGGCTCAATACCTGGCCTTGCTCAGTGGGTTAAAGGATCTGGCATTTTTGCAAGCTGTGGCATAGGTTGCAGACACGGCTTAGAACTGTTGTTGCTATGGTGGTGGCATAGGCCAGCTGCCACAGCTCTGAGTCAACCACTAGCCTGGGAACCTACATGTGCCATGGTTGTGGCCCCCAAAATACAAAAATACAAAAAAAAAATCAGGAAGCTTTTTTTGCATGTGTGTGTTTTCCAGTTTTCTTCTCTTTGAATTTAACATGCAGTGATATGAGATAAAACATTTTATTTAGTATTGACTGAGGGTGAATATTTTTCATTCTCGGAATTAAAAAAAATTGATTGGCTTAGAATTATTTTGAAATTTCAATAGTTGTTTTAAATTATAGTAATAATCTTACAATTTTATAGTATAGCCCCAAAATTTGTCTTATTACTGGGATCTACATCCAGATCCTCCTTCCTCTCTTCTCTATTCTTGCATTTCCAGAGCAAGAATAGATAATAGATGTTCCGTAAATATGTTATAAATAGATATGATGAATCAATACTGACTAGCAATACTTAAACACAATTGTTTTGGCAATATGCGCTTAAACAATTAACACAGAGAAATCAAAATCAATCTCGTGTCCTTTTGATTATATTTTTCTCCAGTGAGTATGGAAGATGTTAATTATTAGTGTAATGTCCAAAAATTGAACAACACAAAATGTCCATGAAGAAGTAGAAAGCAAGGGTTAATTCTTATCAGTAATAATGAACCATATATTCCTAAAGAAGTAGTTATGATGTAATTATCATCAGTGGTTGGGATTTCCATTTTTATTGAAACAATTGACATACAACACTATGTAGGTTTAAGGTGTATAATATGTTGATTTAATGCACTTGTATATTGCAAAATAATTATCACCATAGCATTAGGTAACACCTCATCACATCACATAATTATTTCTTTTTTGTGGTGAGAACATATAAGATCTGTTTTCTTTTCTTTTCTTTTCTTTTTTTTTTTTTGGTTGTCTTTTTGCCTTTTCTAGGACAGCTCCCTCAGCATATGGAGGTTCCCAGGCTAGGGGTCTAATCGGAGCTGTAGCCACTGGCCAATGCCAGAGCCATAGCAACTTGGGATCTGAGCTAAGTCTGCGACCTACACCACAGCTCACAGCAAGGCCAGATCCTTAAACCACTGAGCAAGGCCAGGGATCAAACCCACAACCTCCTGGTTCCTAGTCGGATTCGTCAACCACTGAGCCATGACGGGAACTCCAAAGATCTGTTTTCTCAACAAGTTTCAAGTATATATTAAATGTAATCACCATGTTGTGCATTAGGCTCCCCAGAACTTATTTATCTTATAACTGATAGTTTTTACTCTTTGACCAACATCTCCCCATTTTCCTCACCCTTAAATCCCTGGTAACCAGCATTCTACTCTGGTTACTTTCTATGAGTTTGTTTTTTTTTTTTTAGATTCCACGGTAAATGATATCATGTAGTATTTGTCTATATTTCTGTCTGATTTAGTTCACTTAGCATAATGCCCTCAAGGTCCATCCGTGTTGTCACAAATGGCAGGATTTCCTTTTTTCTCATGGCTGAGTGGAATTTTCATTACTATGATAATAACTAGTATAAAGGCAGTTACCATTCTATCAGTAGCAGGGTTTGGCATATCAGCAATTAATCATTGCCATGTTTCCTACATTTGTATTCCTACCACACAGCCATACACTTGACAGCATGTTTCTCTAGCTATTTTTTGATTCTTGAACCAGAAAGCATGAAATAGAATGGCTATTTCTAAACATAAAAGAAGTATCATGATTTTAACTTTATTATGAGCAAGTGAGCCAATATGTTGAAAACTGTGGCAGTAAATCAGGATCCATGAGCTTATGAGCTTAGATCCTAGTCTCTCTTACTAGCCAGAGGGGACTTGGAAATATTTTACATTAGGCTTTTACAGTATTGGCAGTGATAGACTCAGTCTATATGCTAAACCAGTTTCTCTCTCTCTTGGGGTTGATACCTACGGATGTTTCTAAAGTCTGAGCCCGAGACACTGCAATATTTTCATTGGAGTTTAGCTGAACAGTAATAAATCATTGAGTCCCTCAAGCCAAATGCACTCCTTTGGCTGTATTCTGTACAAGGGGTATGGCTAATATTTCATACTGCTTTGTAGTCCTTTGTGCCTTCTCTATAGTTTCACTTCTAAAGGCCCAAAACATTTGGAGTCTCAGATCTTCAGAGACATATCATGTACCTTAATATTTCCTTTGATTTGGAAGCAGAGAAATTTTAAAATGGAAGTTATTGAACAGTATGGGACAGATAGGTGTCATCTTAGAAAAGGTAATAACGAACTTTGATCTCCAGAATAATATACTAAGTGGGATAATAAGGCTTTCACTGAGTTCAGCACATTGTCTTGTTAAAAGTAGCTTTATTGCATTTTTGTACTTTTTTTTTTTTTTAAAAAAAGATGGCTTATGTAACTAAAATACATAAGCTTGAAATACACAAGGCTGAACATATTCAGCATGGTTTAATGTGAGTTATGAGAAAGCATTCTACATTTTAGTATGATATAAGCTAGCATATAATTTTTTTCTTCTACATTTTTTCCCTGTGAACACAGAATTCTGTGATTTATAATTCTTTGAATCACAAGTCTGGAGATTCTGTTTATACTTTTAAATTTAATAATATTAAAGTGCCAGTGTGATCTAATGATTAATAAGCAGATAAGAGAGTGGGAAGAAATGAAATGCAGGCCTTGAGTGTATGCTTTTATTTTATTTTTTAAAGTACTCCCCTCCCCAAACTTATATCTTCCGATTATAAAATTGATAAATGCTCAATGAACAGAACTTGAAAACAATAGAAAACCACTAAGAAAAAGATACTCAGGAGTTCCCGTTGTGGCTCAGTGGTTAACGAATCTGACTAGGAACCATGTTGCGGGTTCGATCCTTGGCCCTGCTCCAGTGGATCAGGACTTCAGAAAACTCTGACCACATGCCTTTTAGACTCTCATTTACAGTACAGGAGTTGATTCACGTAATGAAGTTGCATATTTGGGCACAAAAATATTAAGTTCCTGAGGTAAATTTTAAATTATTTAAATGTATTCATGACACTAAATATGATTTTTAAGTGTCATTAAAAATTTACCAAAGAACGAAATTTATCTTTATCCAATAAAACCAAAGTTCTGAGAACAATGCAAATATTTATTTATGAAGAACCTCTACAATATTAATTATTTCCAACCCAGTTTAGTTTTAAGGGTCTTATATGATGAAAATGATTTAAAATACTTTTCAGATGGATTTACAAGTTATTTTTTAATATGCAATTTTTAAAATGAAAATAAATTTCTAACTGTTTTACTAAAAGTAATTATCTCAAGTGTGAGTTTCTTTTTCTTTTTCTTTTTTTTTCTCTTTTTGCCACTTCTTGGGCCACTCCTGTAGCATATGGAGGTTCCCAGGCTAGGAGTCCAATCGGAGCTAAAGCCACTGGCCTACACCACAGCCACAGCAATGCAGGATCCGAGCCATGTCTGCAACCTACACCACAGCTCACGGCAACCCTGGATCCTTAACCCACTAAGCAATTCTTTGTAAAAGATTACATTTCATTAACTTGCTTAACAGTAGTAAAAAAAAAAAAATAGAGTAAATTTGAATACAAATGATAGGTGTGCAAAAACCAAAACCACTCCAAAACAAAACACAAATCTTAACAAACACAAACCTGGGTGTGAGCATCTGAACTTAAGGGGTAGATTATCCTCATTTGACAATGCTTTTTTTGGGACATGTATTATTTTGTATCATTTTAGTGGACATGATTGTAAATCATTGGTACAGTAGCAACTGAAAGGGCATTATTTATTTATTTTTTGCTTGTCTCTTGTACAATTAGTTTGGGTAAAACTCAATTACCACCATTGGGTAATTTCAATTTTTAAAGGAAGAGAGAGACTTAAGATCTTCATGTCACTTAATTTTCAGCATCTCAGAAAAACTCTTGTGTCATAACAGACCCTACTTCCCAAACTGAGAACTTACTCATTCAAATAAACATTAGCCAGGAATGTTCAGTAATTCACTGGGTTCAATGTCCATGACAATAACTTGCCAAAGAGTTAAAATAATAAATTTAAAAAGTTATTTTGTAGAAGACTCTAAAATATTAAAATAAATCTTTTATTTTAAAAGCAACAATATTTATTGTAGACCATTTGAAAATACAGATCACAGGAAAAAAATCCAACAACCTCACCTGCAACAACATCACTTAATATAATCCTTATTTATATTTCCAGATAGTCAATACTATTCATAAGTGGAGCCATAAAGTATATACTATTGTTGAACCCCCAAAGGATTATCAGATAACCTGTTCATACAGCAAAGCTAAATTTATTAGAACACATTGCAGTAAAACTGTCACCACCTTGACAGAAATTTGGGAGTGGCTCAAAATGGGGAAATTCAAAAAGGGCATTTATAGAGTTTTAGACCTGGGATGAGTGATATTCTGTCATTTAGAATTTATAACTATTAGACACTTTTGTATTGAATTTTAATATGTTTATGGACACATATATTTCTATTGCTATTATGTATCCTTTATTTGGCACTTTATGTAGGCAGATTGGAAAGTGACTTGAATTAAATGAAATTTTTATATTTACCTCTATTTAAATTAGATTTTCCTAGTAGTAAGTCTGCAAATTATTTACATGGATTGTTTCAGTAGGTTGTCACTGGGTTGAGAATGAACCTCATCATATTGTAACCTTAGGGGCAATCTCAATATGGAGGCTTGAGTAACAAATAAATGAGTCCTTCGCACTCACACATTAAATAGGAAGGTGGAGAAATTTAATCCTGATGTTGAATATAGTATACTTAAATGAGTAAAAGGAAACCCTAGAAATGTCATTGATAAACATCTACTCCTAAGCCTTTTTTCTTTCTTCTGCTACACCACTGTAATGGTTGTCTCTATTGAATGGCTGGTCACAGTACACTAGGTGATCAGACATATTTTGCAGTTGTGTTAAAAGACTACTTTTTCATATATATGTATATAAAATGACCATATCCTAGCTAAGCTAATTCTATCTCCTTATACATTTATAGTAGCAATAAAGAACCTTAAGCATTTACAGTTTTTTTTTTTTGTCTTTTCTAGGGCCACACCCACAGCATATGGAGGTTCCCAGGCTAGGGGTCTAATCAGAGCTGCAGCTGTGGGCCTACACCAGGGCCACAGCAATGTGGGATCTGAGCTGCATCTGCAACCCACACCACAGCTCACGGCAACACCAGATTCCCATCACACTGGGCAAGGCAGGGACTGAACCCACAACCCCATGGTTCCTAGTTGGATTTGTTAACCACTGCACCATGATGAGAACTCTGCATTTATAGTTCTTAAGTTGAGACCAGTTGATTTCAAAATGACAGTTTTTTTTTTCTTTTGGTACATATTCCTATCCTCATCGCTTATCCATTCCAAAGGAAATAGTCTACATCTATTAATCCCAAGTTCCCCAGTCTATTCCATTCCCTCCCCCTCCTTGTGGGCAACCACAAGTCTATTCTCCAAGTCCATGATTTTCTTTTAGGTGGAAAGCTTCATTTGTGCCATATATTAGATTTCAGATATAAGTGATATATGGTATTTGTCTTTCTCTTTCTGACCTACTTCACACAGTATGAGAGTCTCTAGTTCCATCCATGTTGCTGCAAATGGCATTGTTTTATTATTTTTTTATGGCTGAGTAGTATTCCATTGTGTAATATACTACATATTCTTTTTTTTTGTCTTTTTGTCTTTTTGCCATTTGTTGGGCCACTCCTGTGGCATATGGAGTTTCCCAGGCTAGGGGTCTAATCGGAGCTGTAGCCACTGGCCTACACCAGAGCCACAGCTATGCAGGATCCAGGCCGCGTCTGCAACCTACACCACAGATCATGGCAAAGCCAGATCCTTAACCCACTGAGCAGGGCCAGGGACCAAACCCACAAACTCATGGTTCCTAGTTGGATTCGTTAACCACTGCCCCACGACGGGAACTCCTATACTACATATTCTTAATCCACTCCTCTGTCGGTGGACATTTAGGTTGTTTCCATGTCTTGGCTATTGTGAATAGTGGCTGCAATGAACATGTGGGTGCATGTGTCTTTTTTAAGGAAAGTTTTGTCTGGATATGTGCCCAAGAGTGGGATTGCTGGGTCATATGGTAGTTCTTTGTATGGATTTATAAGGTGTCTCCATACTGTTCTCCATAGTGGTTGTACCAACTTACATCCTACCCTCTCCAGCGTTTGTTATTCGTTTCCACTGTGCCACGACGGGAACTCCTCAATTGTACATTTAAGGATATCAAGCAAACCAAAGGGAAACTAGCTGTTAATCAAATGATAGTTTGTAGGCCCTACCTCAGTGCTTGTGACAAGTCATTTTAAAGTTAGTTTTAAAAAGGTGATCTGGGTGATTTTAAGATGGGCCTTGCAAGGTGGAGAAAAATTTGATTGGGAAGATTTTATGACATAAAAGATTTGGATTTGAGACAGGCTGTGACCTGGGACCCTTTGCTTCTGTGGCTGCCGTGTTTGTACATGGACAAACATCTTCTCTAGCAACAAAATACAAAGAAACTATAAGGGACTAAAAATAACTGACTGCATGTTGCAGTTGGGGCAAATTAGAGACAAGAAGATACAAAAAACTCCCTGAAAAAAACCAAAGGCCATGTCTGAAGAGCTGAGTGCAAAAGCAGGGTGTTGGGAGCAAAAGCAAGGTACTACTCATTCCCCCAGAACATAATACCACTGAAGGGGTGGGCACACCACCTAAGCCACCCCTCTGGCTCAACCCCTGGACCCACCCCCATCCTCATGCCATGTAAAGAACTAGCTTGCCTCTCTCTCACACCCTGGTGAGTGAGCAAGCAAGCAAAGGAAACTGTTGCTTGTTTTTTGCTCCCCCCTGCTGCAGCAGGGGACCCAAAAAAGGATTGCCCTGAGTTTTCCTGTCTGGCCTCTAATTAATTTCTATTGATTAAGGAGGCCAAGAACCCTGGATGGTAACAGATTGATGGATGGAGCACAGTGTAGGTCTTTGAATGAGACCATTATTTGATAAGTGAGCTGTCTGCTCAAGAGCACAGAGTGTTGTTTCAGAAATTGGTTTTCAGGGATCTCCAAGCAGTAAAGGTATTATTGGTTTATTGTCTTAACTATCCTGAGTAAATAACAGTCATGTTGACCCACTTGGTCTTAGTTCTAAGTCCTAGCAGTTATGTCATGGTACTACAGGTGTTGTAGTTTTAACTGTTTTGTAAAACCTTTTTTTTTTTTTTTATTTAACATATATCTTGGAAGTTAACCCAAGAAGGCATGAGTACTAGGCAAACTTAATGATCTCTCCTTGGAGAGGATTCTAAAGTATACTGTTGACATACATTTGAACTGCATGGGTCCATTTATGCTTGAATCTTTTTCAGTAGTAAATGCTACAGTATGACACAATCTGGCATTTGTTGAATCCACAGTTTTAGAACCACAGATAGGGAGGAGCCACAGGTGTGGAAGATTTACTATACATTATATTGGAATTTTTGACTGCGTGGGAATAGGTACCTCTGACCCCTGCATTGTTCAAGGGTCAACTGTACACAAAAACTATTTTTTATATAAGCAGATGCCTGAAAGTTGTGCACATGGTTCATCCTTGAGGTTAAACTAGCTCCTCTGTTTCCAGCCCTAATCCCATTTTAACCCCAGAATTTAGGCAGGTGCTTGACTGAGAAGAGAGAGAGGACACTGGCCAGATACCAGATATCAGGTGGGCTTGGCTCCATTTACAAGTAGATATTTTTTTTCTTTCTTTCTTTTTTGTCTTTTTGTTGTTGTTGTTGTTATTGTTCTTGTTGTTGTTGTTGTTGCTGTTTCTTGGGCCGCTCCCGCGGCATATGGAGGTTCCCAGGCTAGGGGTCGAATCGGAGCTGTAGCCACTGGCCTACGCCAGAGCCACAGCAACACAGGATCCGAGCCGCGTCTGCAACATACACCACAGCTCACGGCAACGCCGGATCGTTAACCCACTGAGCAAGGGCAGGGACCGAACCCGCAACCTCATGGTTCCTAGTCGGATTCGTTAACCACTGCGCCACGACGGGAACTCCTATTTTTTTTCTTGTATGCTATTATAGAATCCTACTTTTTCCCTCTTTATAGGGCGTAATTTCACTTGGTAATTAAATATGTGTTTGGTTAATGGTTGAAAATTTTAAGCGAGAAAGAATGTTTCTGCTTTTGGTTGTTTTGATATTCTTAGCACTTAGTACAGGATCTAGCAAACAACAACAACTAAATTTACTAGGTTCTACTATGTGCCAGTCACTGTTCTAATTGCTTTAGGTATATGAACTCTTTTAATCCTTAAGCAATTTTATGAAGTAGATACCATTACTGATCCTATTTTAGAGATGAGGAACTTGAAGCACAGAGAAGTGCTTAAATCATTGTTATGTAGCTGGTAAGTAGCAGAGCTAAAATTGGAAATCAGACTAGCATCCTCCAAATATTTATTGAATAGATGGAATGAATAAAATAATAAAATAAAGTTCTTTAGGATTCTTTTAGATGGATGCAGTAATGCAGTTGGGGGCCCTTAGTCCAATAGCTAGAGTATTCATAAACAGTAATTATAAACTGCATTATTAAGGGATGCTATAGACATATTTAAGTGAGTAAAAAGAAAGACAGCATCATGAAAGTATTTATAAATCAGACATGTAATGAATGCACTTAGAACAGAAAGCTGTTTGGATTCAGTCTCTAAATCTCTTAAAAATTAATTACCAAAACTATCAAAGGAGGATGAAGTGTTTTGGTTCACAGGTGAGCTAGCTGGAATGTTCTCCTTCTGCTTCCCCTTTCTTTTAGTGGTTTGAGGTGCTTTATGTAACACAAGTACCTTGTGGAACATCTCTAACCTAATCTGTTAAGGTATAATATTTTTGTAAGAACAACTCAGATATCAAAAATTCTAGTTTTCACTTTTGGGCTTCTGACTAACCCAGTTTTAATGCTTTCAATAATATAGTTCTGACAGGGTAATCTACTCGATTCTGTGTAATAACCTATATTAGAAAAGAATCTGAAAAAGAATGGATACGTGTACATATTTAACTGATTTATTTCGCTGTATATCTGAAACTAACACAACTTTCTAAGTCAAATGTACTCCAATAAAATTTATTTTAAAAAGAATACAGTTCTGTAAGAAATGAATTTTAAAAATCAGCATAGGCTGATATTCTACCCTACTGTCATTCACCTTAATATTTCTCGTTTCGTTAGCATGCCAAATTTCAATCTGCAATGCACAATACAAACCTTATCAACTCCCCAAATCCCCACTCTTTGTAAATTTGTGTAAGAGCTTTTGATTTCTTAGAAATGATTAAAAATAAATCTTAGGGCACAGCCATCTTCCCTTGTAACATGTCTTTATGTGTTTCCCATTTCAACCAGCTCAGGATTTTGTTTTAGTGGAAGCTGCCTGGCCTTATTAAGAACTTTAATTAGCATTGAACATTTGTATTGGCAGGATTAATTGCATAGAGAATTGTTTCCATGGGCTTGCTATGGATAATTCACCACTTGATGTTACTTCTCTAATATTTTATTATTTGAAATGGAATCATGTATGATTTTCCAAAGATGATGGTATAATGTTTCAGTGGAGTTGAAAGTCTCATTTGAAATTTGGGCTTTTGAAAGATGGACTGTAGTATAAAAGTAACAGTGAAAGGCATTAAAAATTACTATCTCCTATAAGAAAATTGTGATCATTGTTTCAAATCATCAGAATGGAAGTAAATCATAAACTGGTACTATAATTTCATAATCCTTGTCTTAGATTATTCTGAGTGATTTACTTTTAGCCAGAATACTCATGCTATACTTGGATAAGCTTTGGTGGAAAAATATCCAGTAGAGTCTTGTATTACGTAAAAAGTGGAGGTATGTGACCTTTTTTTTGGTGTAATTGAAGAATGCTAAAATTCAAGGAGTCATGGAATTTAGTAAAGTTCTGGTCCTGGGTGAGATGTTGCCTTGGCTTAAGTTATCAAGAAATTGTTTGATGGTTATGTTGTAGTGATGACAGGTGGAAGGTATCTTGATGAAGGAGAATAATATCAAAGATAAAATAGGGTCTGTTTTATAATTTTTCACAGTTTCACCTGTTAATTTTCCAGTTTGACTTGTCCATTTGCATTCAATAAGAGCCATTTTATGGGCACTGGCTTCCTAGATTCTACTGAGAACCAAAACTAATTTAAGAAGATAGCTTTAAACATGAAAAATGTTTATGAAGGCAGTTAATATCCTGAGTGCCTTTCACACAGTAGATACCAAGCTGGATGAATGAATGAAATGATGTATAGAAAGAAAGAGGCTAGGAGAAGATGAACGTGGAATTATTTTGTTTAGAAGGCAGTGAATGTGATCTTTTTCTCTTCTCTACCATTTCATATACTTGGAAAAATTACTACCTGAAATATTACCTAGGCTTCAGTAAGTAACAATTTATTCAAAGAATAATTTAATTGAAGAATATTTATCAAGTACATGCTATGAATTTAGCAATGAATAGTGCTAAAATATAGCAATAAATAACCCATGTTTATACTCTCGTGAACATTGCATTCTAGTTGGAGTACAGGAGAGAGGTGAGAAGAGAGAACGAATATCAAATAAACAAATACCTTTCAGATAGTGATGAAGTCAGGACATAGACAATGATGAAGCCATTTTACATGAGACAGCCAGTTTAAGTTTCTCAGTAGGTGGACTTGGGCAGAGACCTGAATGAAGTGAAAAAGTTGGCTGAGTAGATATCTGGGGAGAGCATTCCAGGGTGGGGTGAAGATGTAGATGTTGCAAATGATTTGGTCTGCACAGTGCTCCAGCATCTGTTTGCCACAAGCTGCCTTGAGCTTCAGGACCCCTCCCACTATATCCCCAAGTTCTGTTTTCTTTCTTTTTTTTTCTTTTTTTTTTTAACCAGGTGACTGAGGTGAGGGCTCAAATGAACCATTTTTTAAAATTACTCAAATGAATTTATCACATCTGTATTTGTATAATGATCATAACAATCTGATTTCACAGGATTTCCATCCCACAGCCCAAGTACATCCCCCTAACTCACCAAACTGTCTCCTCTGGAGACCATAAGTTTTTTAATGTCTGAGTCAGCATCTGTTCTACAAACAAGTTCATTCTATCCTTTTCTCAGATTCCACATGTCAGTGAAAGCATTTGATGTTGGTGTCTCATTGTATGGCTGACTTCACGTAGCATGATCATTTCTAGGTCCATCCATGCTGCTAAAAATGCCGGTATTTCTTTCTTTTTAATGGCTGAGTAATATCCCATTGTGTATATGTACCACATCTTCTTGATCCACTCCTCTGTCGATGGACATTTAGGTTGTTTCCATGTTTTGACTATTGTAAATAGTGCTGCAGTGGACATTGAGGTACGTGTGTCTTTGCAAGTCATGGTTTTCTCTGGATAGATGCCCAGGAGTGGGACTGCTGGATCAAATGATAGTTCTATTTTGAGTTTTCGGAGGAATCTCCACCCTGTTTTCCACAGTGGTTGCACCAATTTACAACCCCACCAACAGTGTACTAGGGTTCCTTTTTCTCTACACCCTCTCCAGCACTTATCGTTTGTTGACTTTTTTGATGATGGCCATTCTGGCTGGTGTAAGGTGGTACCTCAGAATGGTTTTGATTTGCATTTCTCTAATAATGAGTGATGTTGAACCTCTTTTCATGTGTTTTTTGGCCATCTGTATGTCTTCTTTGGAGAACTGTCTGTTTAGATCTTCTGCCCATTTTTTGATGGGGTTGTTTGTTTTTTTTTAGAATGGAGCTGAAGAAGGTGTTCATAAATTTTGGAGATTTATCCCTTGTCAGTCAATTCACTTGCAAAGATTCTCTCCCATTCTGTGGGTTGTCTTTTTGTTTTGTTTAGGGTTTCCTTTGCTGTGCAGAAACTTTGAAATTTGATTAGGTCCCATTTTTGTTTATTTTTGTTTTTACTGTCATGACTCTAAGATGTGGATCTGAGAAGATGTTGCTGGGGTATATGTCAGAGAGTGTTTGGCCTATGTTTTCCCGTAAGAGTTTCCCAGCGTCTGGTCTTATATCTAGGTCTTTGATCCGTTTTGAGTTTATTTTTGTGTATGGTGTTAGGGAGTGTTCTGATTTCCTTCTTTTCCATGTGGCTGTCTCGTTTTCCCAGCACCACTTATTGAAGGTGCTGTCTTCTCTCCATGGTATATTCTTGGCTTTTTTTTGTCGTAGATTAGTTGGCTGTAGGTGTGTGGGTTTAATTCAGGGCTCTCTCTCCTGTTCCACTGATCTATATGTCTGTCTTTGTGCGAGGACCGTGTGGTTTTGATGATTGTTGCTTTATAGTATAGTCTGAATTCCGGGAGCCTGATTCCTCCAGCTCTGTTGTTCTTTTTCAGGATGTCTTTGGCTATTCTGGGCCTTTTGTGCTTCCAAGCAAACTTTAAAATATTTTGTTTGAGTTCTGTGAAAAATGTCCTTGGTAATTTGATAGGGATCGCATTGAATCTGTAGATTGCCTTGGGTAGTATGGTCATTTTGATAATATTAACTCTTCCAATCCAAGAGCATGGTATGTCTTTCCATCTGTTTGTGTCCTCTTTGATTTCTTTCATCAGTGTGTTATAATTTTCAGAGCGCAGGTCTTTTGTCTCTTTAGGTAGGTTTACTCCTAGGTATTGTATTCTTTTGGATGCGATGGTAAACGGGATTGCTTCCCTAATTTCTCTTTCTGCTTTTTCATGGTTGTTGTATAGAAATGCCATGGGTTTCTGTGTATTAATTTTGTATCCTGCGACTTTGTCAAAGTCATGGATGAGCTCTAACAGTTTTCTGGTAGAGTGTTTAGGATTCTCTCGGTATAGTATCAAGTCATCTGCAAATAGTGATAGTTTTACTTCTTCCTTTCCAATTTGGATTCCTTTTATTTCTTTTACTTCTCTGATTGCTGCGGCTAGTACTTCCAGAACTATGTTGCAGAGTAGTGGTGAGAGGGGACATCCTTGTCTTGTTCCTGATCTCAGAGGGAATTCTTTTAGATTTTCACCATGGAGAATGATATTAGCTGTGGGCTTGTCATTTTGGTCTTCATTATGTTGAGGTAGGTCCCCTCCATGCCCACTTTCTAAAAGTTTTTTTTTTTTTTTTTTTTTTTTATCAGAAATGGGTGTTGGATTATGTCAGAGGCTTTTTCCACATCTACTGAGAGGGTCATATGGTTTTTATTTTTCAGTTTGTTAATGTGGTGTATCACACTGATTGATTTGCGGATATTGAAGAACCCTTGCATCCCTGGGATAAATCCCACTTGATCATGATGTACAATCCTTTTTATGTATTGTTGGATGCGGTTTACTAGTATTTTGTTGAGGATTTTTGCATCGACGTTCATCAGTGAAATTGGCCTGTAGTTTTCTTTTTTTGTGGTATCTTTGTCTGGTTTTGGTATCAGGGTGGTGGTGGCCCTATAGAATGAGTTTGGGAGTTTCCCTTCCTCTGCAATCTTTTGAAATAGTTTCAGAAGGATAGGTGTTAGCTGTTCTCTAAATGTTTGATAGAATTTGCCTGTGAAGCCATCTGGTCCTGGACTTTTGTTTGTTGGAAGTTTTAAAATCACAGTTTCAATTTCAGTTCTTGTGATGGGTCCATTCATCTTTTCTATTTCATCTTGGTTTAGTCTTGGAAGATCGTACATTTCTAAGAATTTGTCCATTTCTTCTAGGTTGTCCATTTTATTGGCATATAGTTGCATATAGTAGTCTCTCATGATCCTTTGTATTTCTGTGATGTCCGTTCTTACTTCTCCTTTTTCATTTCTAATTTTATTGATTTGAGTCCTCTCTCTTTTTTGCTTGATAAGTCTGGCTAAGGGTTTATCCATTTTGTTGATCTTTTCAAAGAAGCAGCTTTTCATTTCATTGATCTTTCCCATGGTTTTCTTCGTTTCTATTTCATTGATTTCTGCTCTGATCTTTATGATTTCTTTCCTTCTACCAACTTTAGGTCTTGTCTGTTCTTCTCTCTTGAGCTGCTTTAGATATAAAGTTAGCTTGTTTATTTGAGCTTTTTCTTGTTTCCTGAGGTGGGCTTGTATTGCTATAAACTTTCCTCTTAGAATGGCTTTTGCTGCATCCCATAGGTTTTGGAGTGTCGTATCTTTGTTGTCTTTTGCTTCTAGGTGTTTTTTAATTTCCTCTTTGATTTCTTCAGTGATCCATTGGTCATTTAGTAGCGTGTTGTTGAGTCTCCACATGTTTGTGTTTTTGGCAGATTTTTTTCTTGTTGTTGATTTCCAGTCGTATAGTGTTGTGGCGGAAAAGATGCTTGATATGATTTCAATTTTCTTAAAGTTACCGAGGTTGGACTTGTAGCCCAGGATGTGATCAATCTTAGAGAATGTTCCATGTGCACTTGAGAAGAATGTGTATTCTGTTGCTTTTGGATGGAATGTCCTATAAATACCTATAAAGTCCATCTGGTCTAATGCTTGATTCAGGGCCTGTGTTTCCTTATTGATTTTCTGTCTGGTTGATCTGTCCATTGTTATAAGTGGGGGTGAACGTCCCCCTCTATGATTGTGTTGTTGTTGATTTGTCCTTTTAAGTTGGTTAGCAGTTGCCTTATATATTGTGGTGAACCTATGTTGGGTGCGTAGCTATTTAAAATTGTTCTCTCTTCTTCTTGGATTGACCCTTTGGTCATTGTGTAATGACTTCCCTTGTCCCTTAAAATATTCTTCATTTTATAGTCTATTTTATGTGGTATGAGTATTGCTACTCCAGCTTTCTTTGATTCCCGTTTGCATGAAATATTTTCTTCCATCCTCTCACTTTCAATTTGTATGTGTCCCTAGAAGTGAAGTGGGTCTCTTGAAGATAGCATATATATGGGTCTTGTTTTTGTATCCATTCAGCCAGTCTATGTCTTTTGGCTGGGGCGTTTAGCTCATTAACATTCAAGGTAATTATTGATATGTATGTCCCTATTGCCATTTTATTTACTGTTTTAGATTTGTTTTTGTTGCTCTTTTCTCTTCCCTTCTTCTCTTTTTCTTTTCTGCCTAGAGAAGTTCCTTTAGTATTTGTTGTAGGGCTGGTTTAGTGTTGCTGAATTCTCTCAACTTTTGCTTGTCTGTGAAGGTTTTGATTTCCCCTTCAAATCTGAATGAGAGCCTTGCTGGGTAGAGTAATCCTGGTTGGAGGTTTTTTCCTTTCATCCCGCTAAGTATATCATGCCACTCCCTTCTGGCCTGCAGAGTTTCTGCTGAAAAATGTGCTGATAACTTTATTGGGGTTCCCTTGTATGTTATTTGCTTCTTTTCTCTAGCTGCTTTCAAGATTTTCCCTTTGTCTTTAATTTTGGTCAGTTTGATTAATATTTGTCTCGGGGTGTTCCTCCTTGGGTTTATTTTATATGGTACTCGTTGTGCCTCCTGGATTTGAGTGAGTGGTTCCTTTCCCATGTGAGGGAAGTTTTTGGCTATTCTCTCTTGCAATATTTCTTCTGTCCCCTTCTCTCTCTTCTCCTTCTGTCACCCCTATAATACGGATGTTGGTGCATTTAACGTTGTCCCAGAGTTCTCTGAGACTCTCTTCATTTGTTTTCAATCTTTTTTCTCTTTTCTGTTCTGCATCCATAATTTCCACTAATCTGTCCTCCACCTTGCTTATTCATTCTTCTGCCTCCTATATTCTGCTGTTAGCTGTTTCTAGTGAATTTTTTATTTGAAGTATTGTATTTTGCATCTCTTCTTGTTGAAGTTTTCTATCTTGTATCTCTTTGGTCAGTGTTTCCTGTAAGTTATCCATCTTTGCCTCCAGTTTATTTCCAGTGCCTTGCATCATCTTCAGCATCAACAGTCTAAAGTCTTTTTCCTGGAGTCTAAGAATCTCCTCATGGCTTAGCTGTTTTTCTGGGGTTTTTCCTTTCTCCCTCATCTGAGTTATAGTTCTCTGTCTTTTCATTTTTGTAGGTTTTTGGTGTGGTGACCTTTTTACAGATACTAGAGTTGTAGCCTCTCTTACTTCTGGTGTCTGCCCCCCTTGTGGCTGAAGTTGGTATGGGGTCTTTCTGTAGGCTTCCTGATGGGAGGGGCTGATGCCTGCCCACTGGTAGGTGGAGCTGATTCTAATCCCTCTGGTGGGTGGGGCTTAGTCTCTGGATGGGATTAGAGGCATCTGTGTGCCTGAGGGGTTTTTAGGCAGCCTGTTTGTTGGTGGGGGTGGGGCTGTGATCCCACCTGGATTGTTGTTTGCCCTGGGGCTTCTCAGCACTGACTGATGGGTGGGGACAGATGTTCCCAACATGGCCATCTCCAGAGAAAGGCACAACTGCTGAATATTCCTGAGAGCTTTGCTTTCAATGTCCTTCCCTCACAACAAGCCACATTCACCCCTATTTTCCCAGTATGTCCTCCAAGAACTACAGTTAGATTTGACCCAGATTCCTGTGGAGACATTGCTTTGCCCTGGGACCCAGTGCACGTGAAAGTCCGTGTGTGCCTTTTAAGAACGGGGTCTCCGTTTCCCCCAGTCCTGTCGAGCTCCTGCACACAAGCCCCCCTGGCCTTCAGTGCCAGCTGCTCCAGGGTCTCTTTCTCCCAGTGCCAGGTCCCCACACATGGGAGTTTGATTTGGGGCTCAGAACTCTCAGTCCTGTAGGTGAGTCTCTCTCTGTGTACAGTTAGTTTTCAGTCTGTGGACCTTCCCACCCAGGAGGTATGGGGTTGTTTAGATCGTGTAATCGCCCCTCCTACCTCTTGATGTGGCCTCCTCTTTTTCTTCTGGAGTAGGATATCTTTTTTAAGGTTTCTGTTCCATTTGGGTGGGGACTGCTCAGCTTTTAGTTGTGAATTTTGTTGTTTTTAGGAGAGGAGTTGAGCTCCAGTCCTTCTATTCCACCATCTTCCAGGGGCTTTGTATCAGAGTCTTTAAGTTCTATAATGCTTTACAATTGAAAAAAATTTCACACACACGACTTCATATAATCCCATAATAATCATCCCCCTTTCCCCCTACTCCTATATTGCCCCTTTTCCCTTTCCTCTCCCTACTGGTAAACATCAGTTTGTTCTCTATATCTGTGAGTCTGCTTCTTTTTTGTTTTATTCATTAGTTGCTTTAATTTTTAGATTCCACATATAGTGATACTGTACAGCATTTGTCTCTCTCTGACTTATTTCACTCAGCACAATGCTCTCTAAGTCCATTCATGTTGTTGTAAATGGAAAAATTTCAAGAATTTAAGTTTTTAAACTTTATCCAAGGCTATATGGACCTCCTTGTGACTGTGTAATGTGAAGTTGAAGAATTTAGAAGTCAATTTCAATCATTTCATTTTCCTTAAAAATAATAATCCTTAAAATAAATATTTTTACTTCTATAAAGGCCATAAATAGACTAGCTCTCTCTCTCTTTCTGGATATACTTTTGAATTACATTGATTGGCAGATAATTCAGAACTGCATACTAGTATATGAATGTTTAAATAATTGTCTTTAATTTAAGAGTCCTTAAGAGAGCTTTAGCTGCTCAAGTGAGCATTTGCTTCATTTAAATTGAATTAAAAATGATCTTTGGGAGAAACAGTTTCTATAGTGCAACTTGAGTTTTATGGAAATGGAGGGAATAAGAGATGTTATGTTGTGAAGAGCTAACATTGTAAGGATGGAATTTTGAGCCATGCTGATACAGAGATGCCTGAATATTAAATTGGTACAAAATCACAATGTCAAATGGTGCTCCAGAGGGGCACATAAGTTTCTGTCTAAGGTTTCTTTCCTGCAGCCACAGAACTCTATAAAAGGTTCATTTCTTGCTTTCAAATATAGGAGCATCTAAGAAATTCCCTGAAGGATAATTTTATGTAGAGTATATTAAAATGTTCCAATCTTTGCTCACCTTCCAGGTGGCTGAGCAGAACTCATAGGGAAGGAGATTACATAAAGGCCTGATAAGTAACATGAAATCTGTGCCAAAGCAACCTCTTTGTTTTAGAAAAGTGTTATTGGAGAATTGCCTGAGTAAACCAGTATATATGATATATTCCCTCATTGGAATTGCCTGGGCATGGTTTGATTTTTAAAATCATCCTGTCTGGTTTGCCACCCTATTTTAATAGGAAAAGCACTGCTAGAAGTTGGAGAAGACAGCAGTGAGAAGGACAGCTCTGGGAAAGAGGTAAGAGGAATAAACATGACTGTCTCAAATGTAGGTAGGGTCTTTTGACTGGCTCTCTGCCATCATTGTACCTTGAACAGTGGTGTCAGGAGCATGCGACTGTCCTGGCTTTGATTACTATGCAGGTGGTCAGGAGGCTGAGGCAAAACTACTGAGAAATTCACAGTAGACTGTAGGAAAATGCTGCAGGCAGTTTGCAAAAATTTGGGAGGGCTTAGTCTTCCAGGGGCCCTAAGATCAAGAAAGAAGTCCAAATTTATCTAGATTTCAGGGGTCTGGGAACCCATATAGAAAAGTTAATGTAATTGGCCTGGGGCTGCTATCTTTAAAAAGTCTGCTTGCAAACAGCCTTTGTCTGGCATCTGGGTACTCAGATTTGGGGAATGTTTTTACCATTTCCTAACAGATAAGGGTGTTTTAGTGTGCAGTAAAATATTGATTCAAACAATATGGCTTATGCTTAACACCTGCTTTCATTCTGAGAGTCTGGAATTTTGGTATGTGTTAGACAGCCCTTAATAAAAACATTGGGAACTAAGTGTCTAATGAGATTCCCTGGTAGACAGCATTTCCCACATGTAACAAAGCTTGGTGCTGGAGGAATCAATTCCATCTGACTATGCAGGGAAAAACTCTTGGAAGCTTGTGTCTGGTTTTCTTCAGGCTCCATCCCATGTACTTTTGTTTTGCTTTGTATCCTTCCACCATAATAGATTGTACCTATAAGTCCTGCGAGTTCTACCAAGTCACCACATGGGAGTGGATTTGGAGACTCTCAACACAGAACCCCAACTGGAATAGGTTTATAGATGAAAAGAGATTGTAATGTGGAGTGTGGTACACCCCAGAACTTAAACCAGGGATAAGTTTGGAATAGCTCTTGTTTAGATTTAATTAATTAATTATTTTCTCATGGGCATACCCACAGCACATGGAAGTTCCCTGCCAGGGAATGAATCCAAGATGCATCTGTCACCTAAAGCGACACCATATGCTTTAATCCACTGTGCTAGGCCAGGGATCAAACATGAACCTCTGCAGCGACTGCAGCCATTGCTTTTCAAATTCTTAACCCACTGAACCATAGTATGGGCTTCCTGGCTTAGAATTTAAACTCTTTACAGCCTTGTCTAGAAACATGTTTGGACTGAGTTCCTTCTAACATAGAAATAATAAAATTAGATTAAGGTAGATAAGGCTCCTGTATTCCTCCCTAACTCCCAACAAGAACTGAATCTGGTGAATTTAATCTAGAAGAATAATAGGCAGTCTCTTAGTGTGACAATCCCTTGGTGGACATTATGGTAAAAACCGTGTTATAGCAGTTTGGCAGAGATGAGAAGACCCTGTTGCTGGCCTGGCAAGAATTTTCTCACCTGACATTGTGTCCATAGTTAGTATAATAAATTTTTCTTAGTTAGATGTAAACCAAGTTCTTTCACATTTCTTCTTTGCTGGTGATTTCATTAATAGCAAAGATGGTGATTTCATCTTTTATGTTAAAGATGGTGATTTCATTAATAGCAAACTCCGTTAAAATCCACAACAAAATGGTGTTACATACAAGGGCAAGAGCTAAGTGTAAATATCTGCAGTTTAATGTTAGCATGTAGTCTGGCTTGTGCAATGTCCAAGAGAAAGACATCCTCTATTTAGAGAAATAAACCCCCTTGATTAAAAAATTATAATAAACAACTTTCGGTTTTTTAAAAGACTGTCTAAAAAAGTGTTCAACTGTTCTTTGACTTGCCCATTTTCTAAAGTAAGTAGAAAAACCTCTCTTTGAAATCAATATGTGCAGTTTAGTTATATGGCTATTTGCAGGGAGCTGAGAAAATGCAGGGACTCAAAAAAAGGACCTTGCCTGATGGCAGAAAAACCTGAAGGCAGGTTGTTAACCAAGAAAGGGAGCTCACCTGAACGGTACAGGCTGAAGGTGGGCTTTTGGTCAGGAAAAAAGCTCACCTGAATGGTGCATGCCAAAGGTGGGCCTCTGGTCAGAATAAAAGCCTGCCTGCACGGTACAAGCTGAGGACAGGCCTCAGGTTACACAGCTCTCACTTTGATGTTGATGGGGAAGAATTGGGGCTTTCCTGGGAAAGCAATCTCCATGTTTGCACTGGAGAACATGGATTGTTTCTAGGGTGACTTAGTCTTTCCTGCTGTTTTATTTGTTATTCAGTTTTTCTCAGTCTTTCCTGATTATTTACTTATTATTCTTATTTCCCATTCTTATTGTCCTGTGGTGATTTGTGACAACAAAATTACAACAATAGTATAATAAAAATTTCATCCTGAAGGACTTTTCCCCTATTTAAATCCAACTTAGTTAAAACATAGTGTTTATCTATTAACTAGTTATATAGTAACTTTAGAGTTAGGATTTTAATGAGGTCCATAGAAGTTAGCCATATCTTATCCAGAAAAACCTAGCTGTGAGTTTTGTCTTTGATTTTAAAAGCTTTTTAGTGATAGCTAGTTTAATTAAGTTGGTTTATATTTACTCACACTGTCTCCCCGCCATAACGCTTTGAAGATAAACACCAGTCTACAAAGTTTGTAAATGCTAAATTCTTGTGTTTTATGGCCTCTTCAAAGTAGTCACTAAGTTTAGTTAAGATAGAGATCTTAAAACAGGATGCATAGCTGCTATACCATGTAATAGTTAACCAATGTACTTTTAACACTGTAATGTAATCTATAGTGATAAACTGTCTATATAATCAACCACTATTGCCAATAAAGTTTGAGCAGTCCAGCGCCCTGAAAGAAGGGACAAAGAGGCCATCTCGTAATTGTACATTCGCTGATGCGCGTCCCTCTCCCATTGGGAAGTGCACGCTCCCTGGCCGCCGGAGCTGGCCTCTGGCAGCTACTTCTGATATTTTGTCATGGAGAGGCTGCTACTCTGAAAAATTTAGAATTCTACAAAGATTAGCACAGAAAATACTGATTCCTTATGTGAAAAAATAAAACTAGTTTTATACTCTGCCTTGTTACTTGTTATGGGACCTGGATTAGCAGAGAGAGTCTTGGAATCATACGGTTCTGGTACTCCCTTGTTCTTATCAGTTGCTTGTTGGTATCTTCATATACTGGTAAAGTAACTGGCATGTTGCTCCAAAAGCAAGTGCATTTGGAATTTCATATAAGTAACTTGGATATTTTATTTTTTAATTTTAAAAAGTTTTATTGAAGTATAGTTGATTTACAGTGTTGTGATAATTCCTGCTGTACAGCAAAGTGATTCAGTTATATATTTACACAATTCATTCTTTTTCAGATTCTTTTCCTATATATATTTCACAGAATATTGGGTAGAGTTTTTTTGTGCTTTGTAAAAGTTCCCTGTTGGCTAACCACTCCATATACCAGAGTGCATATACCAGTTTCAAACCCCAATCCATTCCTCCCCCCACCTGTCCGATTTGGTAACTACAAGTTTGTTTTCAGAGTCTGCAAGTCTGTTTCTGTTCTGCACTTAATTTGTATCTTTTTAAGATTCTACATATAAGTGATGTCATATGATATTTCTCTTTGTCTGACTTACTTCACTTAGTAAAATAATCTCTAGGTTCATCCATGTTGCTGCAGATGGCATTATTTCACTCTTTTTTATGACTGGGTAATATTTCATTGTATGTATGTATCACATCTTCCATTCCTTTGCTGATGGGCATTTAGGTTGCCTCCATGTCTTGGCTCTTGTAAATAGTGGCAATGAGCTTTGGGGTCCATGTATCTTTTTGAATTATAGTTTTCTTCAGATAGAGGCCAGGAATGGGATTGGATTGCTGGATCATATGGTAGTTCAGAGAGTTATTTCTGAGAGCTATTAGGATGTGAATTTCACTTTGTATGTTTAATTGGGGTCTTTGAATTAGGGGAGCTTCATATCAAATAAGATGATCATATGACTTCAACTGGGCACTTTAAGGAGTGAAAGTGGGACAGTTAATAATTACCTTGGGACATGTGTGAACTGGGACTGTTTCTGGAAGAACTGAGACATGTGGTCAGTTGAGATTTGAATACTTGTTTTCTACTCTTTTTCCTTTCATGGGCATCATGGGGATTTGTGAAATTTGTAGTATTTTAGATGATGTTGGAAAAAATATTTGGCAAACCTAGCTTTGTTGATGATGAAACGACCTCAAAGTTCTTTATACTTTTCCCACTCAGAGTTATGGCCTGTGATGTCGCTTCTTGAATAGGCTTGCCCTGCTTTGACTAAAGGAGTATGATGGATGTGACACTGTGATTTCTGAAGTTGGGCCAATAGATGGTGCAGCTTGTTTCCAGTGACAGTACTCTTTGGAACTCTGGGCTGCCATGTAAGAGATCTGACTACCTTGGGGATGCTATATTGTGAGGAAGCAAAGCCATATGGAGAGGGCACAAGCAGGTGTCTTGTCAGCAGTCCTAATCTTCAAGTCATCCCAACCTGAAAATGTGATTAAGTGAGCCTTCAGATGACACTAGTTTGTAGACTTTAAGACTTCCCAGCTGAGGCCAGCGTCAATACAGAGCACAGAGGAACTGTTCCTGCTTTGTCCTTTCTAAATTTTTGACGCACAAAATTCATAAGTTTAATAAAATGGTGGTTCATAGCCACTAAATTTTAGGTAATGGGAATACTGTGCTTTCCATTTTTGGGTTTATCTTTTTCAAGGTATTCCACAGCTTACCCCATTATCCTTGGTTATGAACAGGTAAATCTCATTGTTCTACAAATTGTTGACCCCTATGTCTTGAATCACTCTCTCTCTATATCTTGAGGTACATCTATTTTCTTGAAACTTGCTTTGTGGATCCCAATACTTAATTTTCCTGTTCTCTAAATTACAACATGTACACTATAATATATATTATACACTGTTATATCAACCTTTGAGCTTTAGTAACTGCTGTTTGTGTTGCTTACTGTTGTTTGATGTGTGCACTTTCTCCTCAGGTAGGTAATGTAAGCTTCTTGAAGACAGGCACATGTTGTGTATTTTATCTTGTGTAGCACAGTATAGAGATGAATGAAGGAGAGAAAAATATCTTTTCACCTGGTACTCCCTTGGACTGTGTTTGCATTTTCAGTATTTCTTTTTGATTTTGAAATGTGGTGGAGCCCTAATGTATTTGAAAGCCAATTTCAAGGATGATTCTGAATTGTAAAGAAAAAGCAGAAGAGGCTATTTTAGATGTGCTGTGCAAAGATGAGTTAATGAGATGCTGGGAAACAAAAGTATATAATGAATGGCTCTATTTGTGGGATAAACAAGACTCCCAAATGTGTCAATACAAAATTTTTTATGATTAGGTGAATTTAGATTCTTTTAAGGCTTTTGGTCATGTTTTACAGGCTAATAAAGCATCTTGGTGGGCGGCAGCAGGGGGAACTCAAATCTAAAATCTTTGCTGTTTTTTAGCAACATGGATAGACCTAGAAATTATCATGCTAAGTAAAGTCAGCCATACAATGAGACACCAACATCAAATGCTTTCACTGACATGTGGAATCTGAAAAAAGGACAGAATGAACTTCTTTGCAGAATAGATACTGACTCACAGACTTTGAAAAACTTATGGTTTCCAAAGGAGACAATTTGGGGGGTGGGGGGATATGCTGGGGTTGTGGGATGGAAATCCTGTGAAATTGGATTGTGATGATAATTGTATAACTATAAATGTAATAAATTCATTGAGTAATAAATAAAAAAATAAAGTCTTTGCCGTAAATTAGTTGATGCTTTTATTTTTCCTAAATCAGTATTTGTGTTCCAATAAGAAAAGCATAAGGAATATTTCTTAGCAACGGATAAAAGGAAGTTTGAGAATTAGAAAGATGTTAAGGAGATGCAGAAGAACACTTTAAGGTTAATTGCCTGGGAGGGTTTTCAGGTTCCAGGGCTCCAATATAGAGCAGTCCTGATATAATGTGACACTCCCTCAGTGTTTTGTGGGCTGAGAGTGATATTATTTTATTCCCTTTTCCCGGGCCTTATTCAATACTGAAATCTTCAGTAGAAGATTGGGGTAAAAGTTTCCAAGTTCTCCATTTCATCTCCTGGGAGTGGCATAAACTAGCAAGGGAAAATTTGGTACTAGATTAGATAACTGAATTTGGAGGAAATATGGGGAACTGTAGAGAAATGTCGGAGATAAACTTTTCAAAGAAATAAACAGTAAAGGGAATCATTGCACAAAACTAATTATCTAAGAGCTGTCTCTGTCTTAGTTGTTTTGATAGTACAAGACCCATTTTAGCTATAGAGTTTTGGTCAAAACTGATGACCCTTTAGTTTCTGTCTTGGTGGTTTTTTTTTTTTTTTTTTTTTTTTTTGGTCTTTATGCCTTTTCTAGAGCCGCTCCCTGGAGGTTCCCAGGCTAGGGGTCTATTTGGAGCTGTAGCCGCCAGCCACAGCCACAGCCACAGCCACAGCCACAGCCACAGCAACATGGTATCCAAGCCTTGTCTGCAACCTACACCACAGCTCACGGCAAAGCCGGATCCTTAGCCCACTGAGCAAGGCCAGGGATCGAGCCTGCAACCTGGTAGTTCCTAGTCGGATTCATTAAACATTGAGTCACGAGGGGAACTCCCTATCTTGGGTTTTATTTTGTCTCAGAAATTGTTTTATTTCAGGTCTTTGGATCAATGTCTTTGGTCTGATAATTTTTTTTTTCACATTCAGACCCTTTTGAGGATATGGTACAAGATTAGACAAGTTATAGTAATTAATCACCCATCTTTTTAGGAGTTTTGACTTCAACAGTTCTTCAGCTTCTAATTAATCTTTGTTTTGAGGACTAGGAACAGTGGGTGATCCAGAAAATTTCTTCTCATCAGTCCTATTGCCAAGATTTTTCAGAATCTGTATGTCGCAACCATTGCTAGAATAAGTTTCGGAGTTAGTGATATAAGTTAATGATTTTAGAATCCTGTTGTAATTAGATGATTTATAGGACATTGCAAAGAAATCAGTCAGTGAACAACTTTCAGGACAAAATGATAATGGATAAATAGCTTCTCAAATTTACGGATGTGGAAAGGGACAGGTTGGTACAGCATGCCTTGTGCTCCTCATAGATGTGGCTCCTATGTCTGATGTCTTGGTTGCTCACAGATGAAGTGAACTGGGTCTGTTAACTCTCTCTTTTATTAAACATCTTTATGAAAGAAATAGCAGAGCTACAATAACTTATCTTTGCGGAATATAAACTCAGAAATTTGCAGTTCCAAGTTGTTAGAAGAAGTACAGAATCTAGAGCACAAATATATTCTAAGTACTAGGGTAGGTGGTCATCCTCTTTTTATTATTATTATTATTATTTTTAGAGCTGTACCTGCAGCATATGGAATTTCCTGGGCTCGGGGTTGCATCAAAGCTGCAGCTGCTGGCCTACACCATAGCCACAGCAACACCAGATCTGAGCTGCATCTGCAAACGATGCCACAGTTTATGGCAACACTGGATCCTTAACCCACTGAGTAAGGCCAGGGATTGAACACTCATCCTCACAGATACTAGTTGGGTTCTTAATCTGCTGAGACATAATGGGATCTTAGTCCTCTGCTTTTTTTGTTGGCTGGGTAGCAGTGAGACATAGAAAAGGACAGGTGGCAGCATCTTTCCACTTTCTGAATGAAATTTTAGGTTGCTCATATGTCATGTATTCTATTTAAAATGAGAGATTCACATTGAGAAAAGATAGAGGAATAAGAAAAACTTAAGTCTCAATTTCCTATGGGTCAGGAAACATTTTTATCAAGGAAGAATAATAATAAAATTTACAAATTAATTTTTTATTTAACTTTTATAAAAGCTTACTTTTAATAGAACTGATTAGGCATTTGGTGATTGAAGTATAAGCAAAAGGACAATTCACAAATTTGTTAATTTCTTTCTTTGTTTTGGACCTCAATTTGTTTGATCTTTCATAAAGTAGGGAAGCATGCTCAGAAAAAAATGAACCTTGCTAAAGTGAACTTACCTGTTATTATCCATTCTGAGTCCCAGAAATGCTCCTCACTTCCTATTTGGAAAAGAATGTGTGCTTTTCACAGAAAATCTTTCTGATATAAGGAAAATAAAAATCCTTTATATTGCTACACCAATAAGGAACTATTGTTGGTACTTTATTCCTAATTTTGTATATTATTGAGATAATATTAAATATATAAACTTATCCCACTTTTAATATAAGAATTTTCCAGTTTTGTTGCAAATTCTTCATTGACATTTCTAATATTGCACAATATTCTATTGGCTACTGGTTTAATGCTTACTATCCACTTAATACTCATATTATAGAATGGTTAAGAAATCCTGGTATTGAGTGGAGTCGACCCTTCTGGGTATTAGCAAGCAATTGGTTGAGCAGTATAAACAACAGGCAGCTGCAATTGATCCACTCTTAGACAACTTACCTGGGCTACTGGGAAAATTAACTTTGCCTTTTTCCACTAAAAGTTCCTTTCTAATAATGATGCAGACAGATAAAATACATTTCATGAATGCACGAACTCCATTTGTTTGTTTATATAGATTATTCTCATGTCAACTATAGGAACAGTGGATCTTCCATATCTGAGACATTTTTGAGCACCCAGCTACAGTAAATCTTTGATATATAAACTCAAATTCATTCCCTATGTCATTTAGAACCTTTTACTTCACTAGTTCAGTGGGTCCTTCCTAGAACTCTACCTAAGCCAGAGTTAACTAGAAAATATTGCTCCATTCCTAATTAGTAATTACTTCATTTACATATGGATTTTTCTCAAAATACAAGTAGTATAAGGAAGAAGGCCCACTCTTAGGACAACAGAAAGAGTTGCATACTCAATTTTTGCATACACCTTAGCCCTACTAGTTTACTTACTTCTACAGAGGTCTCGGGGAACTGCACTTCTCTACTTTTTTTCTTTTTTCTTTTGGCTGTACCCACAGCATATGGAAGTTGTTCCCAGGCTAGGGACTGAACCTGTGCCACAGTAGTAACCTGAGTCATTGCAGTGTCAATGCCAGATCCTTAACCCACTGTGCCACAAGGGCACTCCTCACTTTAGTACTTATAATAATGTAAATTTTCCGCAGTATCTTTCTCCCTCTTCCATCTAATTTTCCACAAGTTTATCCTTATTGGTATATTCTCTCCTGAATTTACAGACAACTTATTTTCTTTCTAACAATACTTGATATCATCCCTCCTCCAAAATTGATAGATTTGATCAATACTGACAAACTACCCAATACATTCCAGTGTATGAGGACACCATGATTTCCTAATCATTCTATAATATGAATATTAAGCTTTGAATATTAAGCTTTTTTGGTCTTTGATTAGTTTTTAGAATATATTCCCTGAAATAAAATTACTAGATCAAAGTTTACGAACATTTTAAGGCTTTTGATAGACATTTCCAAAGTACTTTCCAGTATGCCAGCATATGGTGTACATATTAAATAATTACTGACATTGAAGGCAGGATTGTGACTATACTTGTGAGGAAGGATCTATTAGACATTTGCCTTTTTATATATACTTGTGATTATCTATCTATAAGAGTTTTTAATTTTTTATTAAGGTACAGTTGACTTACAATGTTCTATCAATTTCTGCAGTACAGAGAAGTGACCCAGTCATACACACACACACACACACACACACACACGCACACACACACACGCATATATATATCTTCCATCATGGTCTATCCCAAGAGACTAGATATAGGTTCCTGTGCTATACAGTAGGACCTCATTGCTTATCCATTATAAATATAATAGTTTGCATCTACTAGCCCCAATATACCCAGTTCATCTCACTCCCTCTGCCTTCCCCTTGGCAACCAAAAGTATGTTCTCTATGTCTGTGAGTTCTTTTCTGTTTTGTAGATAGGTTCATTTGTGCCGTATTTTAGATTCCACATATAAGTGCTATCATATCGTGTTTTTCCTTCTCTTTCTGAGTGACATAGTATGAGAATCTCTAGTTGCATCCATGTTGCTGCAAATAGAATTATTTTGTTATTTTTTATGGCTGAGTAATATTCTATTGTATATATGTACCCCATCTTAATCTATTCATCTGTTTATTGAATTGCTTCCATGTCTTGACTATTGTGAATAGTGCTGCTATGAACATAAGGGTACATATATCTTTTTGAATTGTAGTTTTGTCTGCATATATGCCCAGGAGTGGGATTGCTGATCATAAGGTAGTTCTATATTCAGATTTCTGAGGAACCTCCATAGTTTTTTCCATAGTGGTTGTATTAATTAACATTCCTACCAACAGCGTAAGAAAGTTCTCTTTTCTCCACACCATATCCAGAATTTGTTATTTGAAGACTTATTAATGATGGCCATGCTTACCAGTGTGAGGTGGTATCTCACTGTAGTTTTTGATTTACATTTCCCTAATAATTAGTGATGTTGAGCATTTTTTTCATGTGCCTACTGGCCATCCATATATCTTCTTTGGAGAAACATCTATTAAGGTCTTCTGCTTATTTTTCAATTAGGTTTTTTGTTTTTTGTTGAATTATATGAGTTGTTTGTATATTTTGGAGATTAAGCCCTTTTTGGTTGCATTGTTTGCAAATATTTTATCCCATTCCATAGATTGTCTCATCCATGAGAAAATTTTAATTTGAGGCTTTATGGTAAAATGAGGAAGGCTGACCCCCACCGCAGTACCTAAATGAGTGGTAGTGTATTAACTCAGTGGTTAATTTTAAGCTTACATTTAATAAAACAACTGTGAAGATCACATTTTTTATAGCATTTTTTATTACTCAGTTACATTTATAGTTGTGCAATGATCATCATAATGCAACTTTATAGGATTTCCATGTCTTGACTATTGAAAAGAGTGCTGCAGTGAACATCAGAGTACATGTGTCTTTTCAAGTCATGGTTTTCTCTGGATAGATGCCCAGGAGTGGGATTCCTGGGTCAAATGGTAGTTCTATTTTGAGTTTTTGGAGGAGTCTCCATCTTGTTTTCCTCAGGGGTTGCACCAATTTACAATCCCACCAACAGTGTACTAGGGTTCCTTTTCCTCCACACCCTCTCCAGCACTTATTGTTTGTAGACTTTTTGATGATGGCCATTCTGGCTGGTACATCAGAATGGTTTTGATGTGCATTTGCTCTACTAATGAGTGATGTTGAACCTCTTTTCATGTGTTTTTTGGCCATCTGTATGTCTTCTTTGGAGAACTGTCTGTTTAGATCTTCTGCCCTTTTTTTGATGGAGTTGTTTGCTTTTTGGGTATTGAGCAGTAGGAGGTGTTTATAAATTTTGGAGATTTATCCCTTGTCAGTCGATTCACTTGCAAAGATTTTCTCCCACTCTGTGGGTTGTCTTTTTGTTTTGTTTAGGGTTTCCTTTGCTGTGCAGAAACTTTGAAATTTGATTAGGTCCCATTTGTTTATTTTTGTTTTTACTGTCATGACTCTAAGATGTGGATCTGAGAAGATGTTGCTGGAGTATATGTCAGAGAGTGTTTGGCCTATGTTTTCCCGTAAGAGTTTCCCAGCGTCTGGTCTTATATCTAGGTCTTTGATCCGTTTTGAGTTTATTTTTGTGTATGGTGTTAGGGAGTGTTCTGATTTCCTTCTTTTCCATGTGGCTGTCTCGTTTTCCCAGCACCATTTATTGAAGGTGCTGTCTTCTCTCCATGGTATATTCTTGGCTTTTTTTGTCATAGATTAGTTGGCTGTAGGTGTGTGGGTTTAATTCAGGGCTTTCTCTCCTGTTCCACTGATCTATATGTCTGTCTTTGTGCGAGGACCGTGTGGTTTTGATGATTGTTGCTTTATAGTATAGTCTGAATTCCGGGAGCCTGATTCCTCCAGCTCTATTTTTCTTTTTCAGGATGTCTTTGGCTAGTCTGGGTCTTTTGTGCTTCCAAGCAAACTTTAAAATATTTTGTTTGAGTTCTGTGAAAAATGTCCTTGGTAATTTGATAGGGATCACATTGAATCTGTAGATTGCCTTGGGTAGTAAAGTCATTTTGATAATAATATGACTCTTCCAATCCAAGAGCATGGTATGTCTTTCCATGTGTTTGTGTCCTCTTTGATTTCTTTCATCAGTGTGTTATAATTTTCAGAGCGCAGGTCTTTTGTCTCTTTAGGTAGGTTTACTCCTAGGTATTGTATTCTTTTGGATGCGATGGTAAACGGGATTGTTTCCCTAATTTCTCTTTCTTATCTTTCGTTGTTAGTATATAAACATGCAGTCAATTTTAGTGTATTAATTTTGTATCCTGTGACTTTGCCAAATTCATTGATGAGCTCTAACAGTTTTCTGGTAGAGTGTTTAGGATTCTCTCGGTATAGTATCAAGTCATCTGCAAATAGTGATAGTTTTACTTCTTCCTTTCCAATTTGGATTCATTTTATTTCTTTTACTTCTCTGATTGCCATGGATAGGACTTCCAAAACTGTGTTGGATAGTAGTGGTGAGAGGGGGACATCCTTGTCTTGTTCCTGATCTCATCGGGAGTTCTTTCAGCTTTTCACCATTGATAATGATGTTAGCTGTGGGCTTGTCATTTTGGTCTTTATTATGTTGAGGTAGGTTCCCTCCCTGCCCGCTTTCTGAAGGATTTTTATCAGAAATGGGTGTCGGATTTTGTCAAAGGCTTTTTCTGCATCTATTGAGATGACCATATAGTTTTTATTCTTCCGTTTGTTAATGAGATGTATCACACTGATGGATTTGCGGATATTGAAGAATCCTTGCATCCCTGGGATAAATCCCATTCGATCATGATGTACAATCCTTAACCCACTGAGCAAGGCCAGGGATCAAACCTGCAACCTCATAGTTCCTAGTCGGATTCTTTAAACACTGAGTCTTGATGGGAACTCCTGTTGGTTGCTTATAATGGATTTTTTATTTCAGTTATTGTATTTTACATCTCTGCTTGCTTAAGTTTTAAATCTTGTATTTCTTTGCTCTGTGTTTGCTGTGAACCATCAATCTTTGCCTCTAGTTTATTTCCAATGTTTCGCATCATATTTAGCATCAACAGTCTAAAGTCTTTTTCCTGGAGGCTGAGAATCTCCTGATCACTTAGCTGTTTTTCTTGCTCCCTTATCTGAGTTGTAGTTCTCTGACTTTTCATTTTTATAGGTTTTTGGTGTGGTCTCCTTTTTGCAGCCAATAGAGTTGTAGTCTCTCTTACTTCTCATGTCTGCCCCCTTGTGGCTGAAGTTGGTAAGGGGCTTGCTGTAGGCTTCCTGATGGGAGGGATTGGTGCCTGCCCACTTGTAGGTGAGACTGATTCCTATCCCTCTGGTTGGTGGGACTTTGTCTCTGGGTGAGATTAGAGGTGGCTGTGTGCCTGGGGGGATGTTTAGGCAGCCTGTTTGTTGATGGATGGGATCAGATTTTCCCAAAATAGCCATCTCCAGGGGCTCACACACTGATGAATATTCCCGAGAGCTTTGCCTCCAATGTCCTCCCACTACAATGAGTCACAGTCACCCCATTTTCCCAGATCCTCCGTGCACTGCTGCCAGGTCCGACCCAGTTTCCTATTGAGTCTTTGCTTTGCCCTGGGACTCTGTGCATGTTAAAGGCCATGTGTGACTTTCAAGAACAGGGTCTCCATTTCCCTCAGTCCCGTGGAGCTCCTGCGCACAAGCCCCACTGGCCTTCACTGCCAGATGCTCCAGGGTCTCTGTCTCCCAACGCCAGATCCCCAGGTGTGGGGACTTGACATGGGGCTCAGAACTCTCACTCCTGTAGTTGAGTCTCTGTGATACAGTTTACTTTCCTGTCTATGGGCTTCCGACCAGCAGGTATGGGGTCTTATATTGTGTAATTGCCCCTCCTACCCCTTGATATGGCCTTCTCTTTTCATCTAGAGTAGGATATCTTTTTGAAAGTTTCCAGTCCATTTGGTTGAAGGTTGTTCAGCATTTGGTTGTAATTTTTTTTTTTTAATGAGAGAAGGTGAGCGCCATTCCTTCTATTCCACCATCTTAATTCCTTCTCCACAAATAACATTCTAACACCCATTTACTATAGATCTCTGAGTGACCATTAAACATCTTTTAAAAAAAATTATTCCAAGAGAACAGTTGCTTTTCCAATTTGAGTTCTCTCTAAGTGACCTTGTCCACATACCAAAATACTCTTTTGTATGTTCCATTCTACTTCCAATTCCCCCTCAATTGGAATTGTTTTCTTGCATATGAGCTTGTTACTACTTGTTTTTTTCATCTCTGAATACTCCAAAAATTCTTAAAAATCCTCGATATTTATTGATATATTGGTAAGAAGTGTAGGTTGTCCTATTATATGTTTGGTTATTTATTCCTTTGGAATTTCTTCTTCCTGCTCTCTTTTATCTTATTCATTCTCCATGTAAACACTAATGCATATGCTGACACACTGAATGGTGCTCTCCGACTATGTTTTTAAATATCATATATATGTTGATAACTGCCAAATTTCCAACTCCTGCTCAGATCTTTCCCAACTCCATAATAGTATATCCAGCCACCTAGTTGACATCTTCACTGAGATGCTAAATATGCATCTCAAAATTGATCTTTTTGCAAAACTGAATGTCTCAAGTTTCTGTCTCCTCTCCCCATCCCCAAATGCTCAAACATCTATCAGTAGTTTTTCTAAGTAAATAGCAATTCTGCCCTTCTAGCAGCTCAGGCCAAAAGCTTAGAATGATCATTGACCTCTCTCTCCTACATTCTACTTTAAAACCATTAGTAAATTCTATTAATTTACCTTTAAGATATCCAAAATCCAACACTTTCCTCTCTACTACCTCTATTGCTAACAAATCAGTTTGGAGCACCATCAGCTCTTATGTGAATTATTGTAGTCACCTCCTAACAGGTTTTCTTGCTTATATCCTTACCTCACTGGACTGGGTTGAATAATGTCACTCAAAAATTCATGTCTACTTTGAATTTCAGAATGTGATTTTATTTGGAAATAGGGTATTTGCAAATGAAATTAATTATGTTAAGAAGGCATCATACTGGATTAGAATGGGCTCTAATCAAATGACTTGTGTCCTTACAAGAAGATAAAACAGACACATAGAGACAAACAAACAGAGGGAGGATCATGAGTGGGTGGAGGAAAAGATTGAAGTGTTGCATCTACAAGCCAAGAAATTGCCAATAACCATCATAAGTTGGAGAGTCAGGTCATATCTTAAGATATGTTAAGGGTTACAAAATAAACATTTTTGTACTTTTTTTTACAGATATAAAAATAACTCTAAGAAATAATAAGCATTTTTTTGTAAGCCAATAAGGTACTGTGTTATGTAGTTTTCCTAAATGTGTTCTTATTTTGGTTCTTACAACAACCCTGCCAGTGTAGTTAAGTCTACAGAAAGAGAAACAGAGTTAAAAAAGTGTCCTCTTTACCTCAGTGTAAACCAATAATCATCTTTGACTCATCTGCTCCTCAGCATTTTTATCTGCATTCTCAGTGAATGGCACTTCATTAACCAGGTTGTATTAGTTAGGACCAGGGTGCTATTTGTGACTGTGTTTGCTTTCCCCCTTTATGGCCTGCCATTATGTCCTGTTGACAGAACTTTCTCACAGTCTCTGAATCTATCCACATATCTCTATTAATGTAGCCACTCTCCTAGTCCAGGCTGCCTTCATTGCTCCCCTGTGTTCTTTTATTTTGCTTTTATTTTTTAGGGCTGCACCTGTGGCATATGCAAGTTCCCAGGCTAAGTGTGTTGAATTGGAGCTACAGCTGCTAGCCACAGCCACAGCCACAGCCACAGCAATGGCAGGATGTGAGCCGTTTCTGCAACTTACACCACAGCTCATGGCCATGCCAAATCCCTGACCCAGTGAGAAAGGCCAGGGATCAAACCTGCACCCTTAAGGATTCTAGTTGGATTCATTCTTGCTGTACCATGAAGGGAAGTCCTGCTCACCTGGGCTTGTCATTGTTTTGTAATGGACCTTCCTGTTTCCAGCCTACCTGCAGTTCAATTCATTTTTCACTATCCTTGCAGCAACAGGAATCTTCTGATACTCAAGTATGATTATGTTGCTATCCCTCTGAAAATATTTCTAGGACTCTCCTATGCTCCCAGGATAAAAATTCAAATGAATTCCTTATATGGATCCTTCTTTTTCTCTTTGTTCATGAATCACTGGTCTGCACTTCACTTGATACCCCAGTCTGATGGGATGTTCTATTTTCTAGAGTTTTCTTGTTCCCACCTCCCCCCTCTCTAGGATTTTGCATGTGTTTTTCTGTCTCCATGAAACATTTTGTCTGATTGCCTTCCTGTTGCCACTTCATATATCTGATACCTTCTCATCCTCTCATCTCATTCTCATCCTATTAGCTCTTGGAGATTCCAACTTCTCTAAATATACTTTCCCAGTCAATGTTAATTTTCCCTTCCAACACCAGCCCCAGAGGATCTGCCTCTTTTGTGCTTCTTTGGCATCTTGTATTTCACCAGTCATAATTTTTACCACCCTAAATTGTTCCTACCTGTTTATTTCTCTGTCTCAAGACTAGGCCAATGACTACCACATCTATATATTTCAAATACTTAATGCTGTGCTTGATATACCTTAGGAGGCATGCAAATAAAGATTTGCCAGATGAATGATCAGGTTTTTCAAAAATTTCCCATCTTAAAAAAGAGAAATTACTCTGAACACTTTGTTTATGTCTTGGGACAAAATTCAAATCTAAATGTCAAACATTTTCACAAAAACAATAAAATTGATATGTTTGTTTCTATTTTTCTTTAAAAAGCAGTTACTTGTAATGCAGTGTTGTTCTAGTGGACTTAATCATTGGGCATATCAGGAACCAATACTCGAGGGTGATATTATCAAAGAACATATAACAAAGACTATTAGCATTAATTATGTAGTGTCTAGGTCATTTCCTTAGGTTGAGGTAGAGGAAAAAATTCTATGGAATTATTACAAACTGCAAGGTAAAAAGAATATCTGAAATATGTATGGAACACACTAACTCCATGACTCATATTTGCTTAAAAACTTTGGAAGAGTAGAATCAGCTACAAAATAGTTATAGAATTGGCAGTCATAAAAGGAACAATGGGATGGTTGAAGGAAAAGGAGAGGGTAGATAACCTTTAGCTGGAGAAAGGGAGAAATTATTTTGGGGAGAGAGATGAAGACATTAGATGTCAGGGAAAATAGATGTGAAAGGGTAAAGGAAACACATACAATCTCAGCCCCTTCTAAAGAAAGGGTTATTTTAGTTAGTCCTAATGACTAAGAGCTAAAACAAATGATAAAGGGTAACATCTCAGAAAATTCAACAGACTGTCCCAGAGTTTTCCCAGGACCATGAAACAATAAAGGATGCCTTCTGAAAGTTGTATCTAGGGAGTCAATATCAAGAGCTTTTTGGGAGTCTCCCTAGATGGTTGGAAAGGTGATACTAATCATTACAGAAAATTTGGACAGATTTGAGGTAGCTAAGCTGGAAATTTCACTGCTGATCATTTTGTACATTATTAGATGAGTTTCAGGATCATCACAGTTATTGTAGGTAGGGAAACACACACTTGGAAGTTGCTTGGGGAAACATGGTCAGAATTATGAGATTTTGACTCTGTGAGAATGTGCATTGATTATAAAGCAAAATAAAAATGAGTCAAATCTTACCAATACAAACAAATAAAACTCTGATTATAAGTTGGACTGATAGGAGGCTTTCCTGTGTGGAATAACCCTTAACCCTGACCAGGTATTTGGAGAAGAGCAGAATTTATTTGAAGAATAGATATCTGTAGCAGACCTTGGACATAATGACTTCTTAACTCTTGCTATGGAGGACATTGTAAGACAGAATCTAAAGTGACAAAAACAAATTTAAAGGTAGGGAAGCAAACAAAACACAACAAAAAAACACCAGTAAAGAGCATCACTGTTATTACTTGTGGTAGAAAGGGAACAGCAGCAACTGAAGGATTATGTTGAAATGATCCATTGAGTTGGTCCTGCTTAAAAGGAATAGGGGAACAATAGCCAGATATGGAAGGCTGGAGATGTGTTCCATTATTACGAGAAATGAAGTGGTAGAAAGAAAAGTTTCTGAGGCTTATCAATTAGTGCAGGCTATAATAGGGAAATTTAAAAAATGAAGTAATGAAGAACTTTGGGGACAAAACATGTCAGATGTCTGATGACTACAAATGTTGGGAGTCACAAGGTTCTAATATAGAACTCTGAATTGATGGTCTAGTGGAATGCATATGGAGACTAAGGATAAAGTTCTGCTTTGGGTGAAGATTAATATGCTCAAAGAATTCTAGACCAGGAAGTAATAACACCTGCCACTTTGAGACAGGAACTTTTCTAGGGATGCAAGACTCTGAGAAGAAAAGTGCTCGGGACTGTAGGGAACACAGACAATGAAATTTGCTTGGAAGAAAGTAGAGGATGCTCTTTTCTTAAGCAAGTGGAGGCTGCTCATGTGCCAGGAAATTTATAACAAGTGTTTAGATTTTATTCCTCCAAAGAGGAGGGATGATAGTAGGAGGATTTCCCTTCTTTGGAATTGGGAAACCAGTGTCACAATTACTCTCTTGAAAGGAGACTTCTAGCAGTTAACTTTATGTTTATATGTCATGGGCACACGACAGTGGCATAAATTCACCAAACTTCTGGCAAAACTGAAACAGTATTTTCTTATTTTGTCCTGTTTTCTCTTTCTACACTATAATAACAACTACTCCCCCGTAACACAAGGTGTCTTGACTGGCAGAGCAGTGTGGATCTTGGGTAGTGTAGTCTTATTTCTGAGAGTATTGTTTTTGCTTGAGATAGGGTTGTCGGCTACAAGGTAATTGATTTTTTTAAGGTGGAGCTTATGCCATGGAAAAAGGCAAGGGAGTATTTGACTAATGAAACTTGTTCCTGGAAGTTTAGGGAAAATTTAAAAAGTAAATTCATAGGAAAGGTAGGTACAATTCTTTGATCTGGGATTCTAAGCAAGTTGTTGCTTATTTTAAATTCCTGAATAAATCCAACAAGAGGGAAAAAGAGAGGACCTGTAAAAGTCATTATAAGAACACCAGATAATTTCTGGTACAAATCTAAAAGATAGATCAATCTAACTATTTACCTATAATAGATAAGATGTGTGTGTGTGTGTGTGTAGTGGAAACATACATGTAGTGAAATACCTTATATATATATATAATGGAAAATATACATATATAATGTGTGTATATATATATATAAAATGGAAGATATACATATGAAATAGATGATATATATATCATAAGGGCTTTTGATAAGGAAAAGTACAAAAGAGGTTTTTCAGGGTAGCTAAAGCTCAGAATAAAATAAAGTTCACACAAATGCTAAAGAAATATTAAACTTCTGGGAGTTCCCGTCGTGGCGCAGTGGTTAACGAATCCGACTAGGAGCCATGAGGTTGTGGGTTCGGTCCCTGCCCTAGCTCAGTGGGTTAACGATACGGTGTTGCTGTGAGCTGTGGTGTAGGTTGCAGATGCGGCTCGGATCCCGCGTTGCTGTGGCTCTGGCGTAGGCAGGTGGCTACAGCTCCGATTAGACCCCCAGCCTGGGAACCTCCATATGCGGTGGGAGCGGCCCAAAGAAATAGCAAAAAGACAAAAAAAAATATTAAACTTCTGACATGGGTTTGAAGAACAAGGTGGGAAGACAGTGTTCTGCTGAAGATCATGTTATGTTCACAGATGGATTAGAGGCAGAGTGATGCAATTCCAACTGAACTTTCATTTTACATCAAGAGGAGAAATCTTAAAATTGGAAAGGGCAGAACATACAGTGTTAAGGAGAAATTGAAATCTCAGGAAGGTGAGCAGATATGGAACATCCATTTTTTTTCAGTAAGTTCAGTTCTCTAGACCCAGATGAAATATATTAGCTGAAAAGATTTGAAGGTAATGTCTCACAGCAGTTACCAATTTTCAATTCATCTTCATTTTGTGGAATATATAATAGAAATGGACAGAAAGAAAATTATGAATAAATATCCTGATTTTCTAAAAGATAAATAGTAAACTCTGGGATCCACAAATTGTTGAGCTTGACATGGATTATTACCATGATAAAACAGGTAATCAAATAATCAGTATGAGCAATTAGAAGGAAATGATGATTAGTTATGAGTTTTCCCAAAGCAGTTTATTTTACAAATTTGTTCATTTGTTTATTCATTCATTTTCAATAAATGGTTATTGACTGTTAGATTATCCTAGGCATTAATCTGGATACTGTTGAAAGAGCAGGGTCCAAAAGAAGTAAGTGGGGGAAAAATAGGTAAAGTAATGAATCAAAATAGTAATCACAGATTATGGTGGGTATTTAAAAAAATAGTAAGATGAGTAGAGGGGACGTTCATGTGGTGAGGGCATAAGATAGCATGGTTAGGTAAGAAAGGGCTTTCTGAAGAGATAAATTTGAATTAAATCAGGGAGAATGAGAAGGAATGAGCTGTGCAAAGACTATGGGAAGAGGAACATCAGTTTCAAAGACTCAAAGAAAAGAATGAATTTTGATATTTAAGGAGCATAAAGTAGATCAATATATGTGAAGTAAACTGAGGAGAGAGAGAGAGAGGGATTATATGATTTTGGAGCAGAAGATAGGAATCAAGACATATAGTGACTTGTGGGCGAGATGGGGAATTTGAATTTTAAGAGCAATGGGAAGCTATGAATATTTTAGTGTGGATCTTATCTGCTTTATGTTTTAAGTAAATATATGATGTGGAAAATAATTTCCAAGATGGGTGAAGGAAGAATGGAGTCAGGGAAACCAGATAGAGAGTTATTGTAGATTTTCAAGCAGGAAGTAGTGGTGATTTAGATGAGATCATGGCAGTGGACAGGAACTGATGGCTGGAAAATATATATTAGAGACAGAACAAAGAAGCTGAGCCAATTTATTGATACAGGAGATAAAGGAAAGAAATCAAGGGCAGTTCTTAGTCTTTTAGCCTGAGCGACTGGGTAAATAATTATGCTATTTCCCATGATAGGAAGGAATATATTTGTTAGGAGTAGGATGTAGGAGGGGACTCAAGGGTTGGATACTGTATATTTTTTATAAAGGGGTTAGACTATGAAAGTTAGAGAGGTCTATTAGACATCTATGTAGAGTGGGAAATTGTCCATAGGAGTCTGAAGCTTAGAGTTCAGAACTAAGAAGATATATTTGGGAGCTGGGAGCATACAGGATGTATTTAAGGGCATGGGACTCAATGAGAGAAGCAATGAGTATAGACAAAGTAGACAGGAGTGCTCAGGATGAAATATAGTTTTGGGACACTGGCTAAGAAGGACACTGAAAAGGCATGGCTGAGAGGAAGAAGGTGAATCAGGAAGGGTGGAGGCCTAGAAACTAGGAGATAGGTGTTTCTCAAGAAGAAGGTCTGGTTCCTTGTCAAGTGCTTACTCAAGTGGTCATGTTGAGTAAGAAGACAGGGAAATAATTCTACTGTCATTTTCACTTAGGCAGTAGCTCTCTTGCTATTCAAAGACTTTTCCTGCAAAGATATCTCTGTTTTGAATTATGAATTTCTGTTTCTTGTCAGAAGCATAAGCCTTAATATCACCCACCTAAAAGGAAAACAACAACAACAACAACAACAACAAACCAAAGAACTTTGGATGCTTGTTCTTCTCAACTCCTTCCTTTTATCAGTGATCCTTTTCATAACACATTTTGTTAGAATATACAACATATCAGAATCACTTTGCTGTACAACAGAAACTGTTAATACAATGCTGTATATCAATTATACTTAAAAAAATAAAAAAAAAAGAATTGCACGATTGGTCTTTCATCCCTACCAGTCTATTGAAATGACTATTATTATGGTGTCAAATAAGACCGTAATAAATCTTGTCATGTTGAATAAAGAATTCTCTATTTTCGTTTCAAGTCCCAGCAGCATTTGACACACTTTCCTAAAACATTTATTTTTGCTTCCTCAATATCACATTCTCTAAATTTTCCTCCTACATCATTGCTTTCCACTCTTTATAGCTTTCACTCACTTCTCTTCTTCCTGATCTCTAAATTTGTACTATTTAATGGCTAAATCTGGGCCCTTGGCTTTAAATATCACTTATAATGCTGCCTAAATATGTGTCTTTAGTCCCAACTTCTTCACTGAGGTTCACACTCAGTTCTCCTTGACACTTAAGCCTAGATGTCCAACCATTGTCTCAAAATTATCATGTCCAGGACAGAACTCCATTCTCTGTTCTTCCAAATCTGCTTTTCTTTGGTCTTTCCCATTTACATTAAAATCTCCACCATCCATGTATTTGATTAAGTAAAAAATTTGTGAGTTATTTCCAATTCACTGGAAACTATTTCCTAACTTTCATCATTTTAAAAATTATTCCTTTTTTTTTTTTACAAATCTGCCAAACCAGGCTCATGTTCTCTCATGTGACTCAATCGTAATAGCTTCCTAGTTTCTCATTTCTGCTCTAATCTCCTGATTGTTCATTTCCCACATATTTTGTCTTCTATAATGGAGGATTGGAGCACATAAATCTCTTACAGTGTTTTTTTTTTTAATTAGCATTTCTTTTAGTACTTGGGATTTCCATCTCTTTGCTTACACTGCTTAGGAAGTTTTGGCCAGGTGTAGAATTTTCAAGGCAAAGTTGCATGCTCAAATCATGCTACATCTCAGGTATGGGTTAGTGTCCCTGCATCAGTATCCCTCACTCATCGGCTGGGAACACTGCTTAGGAAGTGTGGCCTAGGCATACACATGGTGATGATGGTGATGGATTCAGAACCCAAGAGATAGGGACATCAGTTGGTTATCTTCCTTCAGCAGATCAATTGGCACATTTTCATGGCTACCAAAAAAGCTGAGGATTATTGTTAAGGCATACATTTAAAGAGTATTGATGTGCACGGCTGTGTAATTCCCCTCCTGCCTCCACCTGACAGATTTCAGCTGGCTGAATGTAAACATGAGGATATATAGTTGGAGTAATTGATTCAGTGTTGGAATTTTTTCAGAGAGTAAATTGACTAAGGGGTGAAGTGAAGATATTAGTAAGATAATAGAGAATGAAATCTAAACTGGATAGTAAAGAGGATGAAGAGAGTAGGTGGTTGACAGAAAGTGTGTGGAATAATTCCATTATGTCTGGAGTACTGTCTATACTATCTATATTTCTATTCAATATTTTTTAGTATTCAATTCTACCTCCATTATTAGCTTATTAATTACTTTTGTTTTTATTTTATTGTTACTGCAGGGTTTACAATATATACCTATAACTTTTTATAATCTCTGGACAGGAAAGGGTTAGCCCCCCCCCCCTTGTTGCTCAAACCATGCATAGATAGTCCCAAGAATATGAGAATATTCAGGACTGGCTCCTGGGAAAGAAGAGCTAGACTTATCGAATATTTTATCTGAAGAGGATGTTTTTGTATTCCTGAGTCCTGGGACTGCGCTGTACCTGTTTGACTAAACAGTGTATGTTAACAGGCTGCATCTAAAGCACATAAGAGTTAGAGACCCACCAGTTTTAGAAGACGCAAAGCGAAAGGAAGGTAAGACACTACAAATCACCTCCTTTGTGACTCTCTTTGCTCAACAAAAATATTCTGAGTATCTACTATGTGCTAGACAGTCTTGATCTTTCACTTATTTCTTGATTTTGGCTTAGCAGTTAGAATCAAACTTGGTATGCTGTGACTGCACTCCCTATTTATTGCCTCTGTATGTACCCTCACCCCATCCCTTTCAATATCCTTATATGAAATTGCCAGGAAGTGATTACTGTTTTTTTTCCTGATAAGTGAAATTGATAGACACATCATCACTTCAACTATTTTCATTTTTAGCTGCTCTCATGTGTTTTTTTAAATTTAAAAAAATTTAATTTTTTTCTCCTTTCTTTTTTATTTTTAAAATTTTTATTAAAGTATAGTTGATTTATATCATTATGCCAATTTCTACTATACTGCAGTGACCCAGTCATATATATATATTCTTTTTCTCATATTATCTTGCATAATGTTATATCCCAAGAGATTGGATATAGTTCCCTGTGCTCTACAGTAGGATTTCATTGCTTATCCATTCTGAATGTAATAGTTTTCACCTACTAACCCAAAACTTCCTGTTCATCCCACTCCTGTCTCCCTTCCCCTTGGCAACCACAGTTACTTATATTTGGGGTCTTTGAGAAATATTTCTGAATTCATGGTTTTTACAAATGATTTAGTATTTATGAAGTGGGATACTTCTATATCAGATGTTTGTTTAATGCTTTAACTTTTACTTTGGGAAGGTAGGAAGTGTTTTCACTGACAGATGAGGAAACTGAGGAACAAAAAGATGATATGAATCTGCTTCACCTTTTGGATACTGAGAAATGTGGCAGTCACTCTTTTGTATTAAACAGATTCCCCAGTATAAGTTGGTGAATAGTATAAGTTGAATATGTATTTGGCTATTTCTTTTTTTTTTTTTTTTTGGTCTTTTGTCTTTTTGTTGTTGTTGTTGTTGCTATTTCTTGGGCCGCTCCCGTGGCATATGGAGGTTCCCAGGCTAGGGGTTGAATCGGAGCTGTAGCCACCGGCCTATGCCAGAGCCACAGCAACGCGGGATCCGAGCCGCATCTGCAACCTACACCACAGCTCACGGCAACGCCGGATCGTTAACCCACTGAGCAAGGGCAGGGACCGAACCCGCAACCTCATGGTTCCTAGTCGGATTCATTAACCACTGCGCCACGACGGGAACTCCTGTATTTGGCTATTTCTGAAAAAGCATAAAGACTATGTATCTCTGTGGATTCAGATACCATGATTCTATCCAACCCTTTTTAGTCTCATAATCTTCTTACCTTGATTTTATATATCCAAATACCCTCTTCACTTCAAAAAGATATTCGCTCAGTGAACTGCATGGCCATTTGAGGGTTTTATTTGTTTATTTATTAGCCAGGAAAATTTTTCTCCATTTGTCAGGGCTGTGCATATCTTCATCATAAGCTCTTTACACTGTGAAATAGAATGCTCGAGCAAATGATTTTAGAAAGCTGCTTGCTGCAGACTATGTGCCTTTAGATCTCTTTAACAGCCTGACATGAACCGCTGTTACTGGGCATTAAGACCGCTGCAATATTGCCTGTCATTAATAGTCTCTGCTACTCTGCCATCATAATTGCTGACCTTAGATTAGCCCTCTGCTGTGAATTAGAATTTCTTTTAAGAGGGAATATTAATGAAACACAGTTAAATTCCTCAGCAATTTGCAACTGGAATTGAAGACAATCTCCATTTCATTTTTAAAAGAGAATGACTTTGAACCTACAAACATTGTTATTGTGACCTCAAAATAATAGGCAAAATGCATGAAAATAATTTTATTTAGAACTCTTTCTTTATGAGGAGGTTTGAAATAGGTATTTTGTTCACTTTGTAAAATTCCTGGAAGAATTAAAAATTTATTCTGAAGGACTGATATAAATAAATGTAAAGTATATCTATACATATCTCTCACATATCCTGAGAAATTATTTAATGAAAGGTATAAGAGGGAGCAATGCCTTCTTTTCATCACCATGTACTTTACTAATTTTAAATAAAAAACTGGGCTGGGACATTATGATGAAGCATAGATCATATCCTATCCTGTTTTTAAGGGAGATAGTTTAGTGTTTTTCTTAATAGATAACATTTGCATATATTGAGCCTTCATTTATACCTTTATTGTGGAAATGGAAATAAAGGTTGAGTATTGTGCTGAGTGGTTAGCATCAGGTTAATCATGGACATGACTATCAGGCTGATAGAAATATGACTGGCTTTGGGGATTTTATAGTTATAATGTGTTAAAATGCTTTATAACCCTTTTTAGAAGCATACGTAATTTTAGAAATTAAAAACAACTTTTTTTTTTACTTTAAATTTTTTCTAATCATACTGTCATATGGGCTACCTGACACTGAGGAAACGGCAATTATAGAATCTAGAAACTGGAGATTGTCTTCATCAGATATTCTAACCACCTCATTTTTTTTTTTTTTTGTCTTCTTGCTATTTTTTGGGCCGCTCCCACCGCATATGGAGGTTCCCAGGCTGGGGGTCTAATCGGAGCTGTAGCCACCTGCCTACGCCAGAGCCACAGCAACGCGGGATCCGAGCCGCATCTGCAACCTACACTGCAGCTCACGGCAATGCCGGATCGTTAACCCACCGAGGAAGGGCAGGGATCGAACCCGCAACCTCATGGTTCCTAGTCGGATTCGTTAACCACTGCGCCACGACGGGAACTCCCACCTCATTTTTTAAAATGAGAACTTTATTTGGAAATTATAGCTAATTTCTAATAGTTTATTTCAATAAAAATAATTTCTCTAATTTATTGCTTCAAATAAATGTTTTGCCTTTGAGAGGATTTCCTTAGGTTAAATCTCTCTGATCCTGTCTTTCCTAGGTTTAGAGGCCATTACTCGTTCACTTATCTTCCCTAGGATATTTACTAGGGTAGCAAAGGTTAGTAGCAGGATGAATTATGCAATTCATGTGGCATTTTGAGTTTCATTTAATACCTCAACATGATTCTGTTACTCTTGAATATTGCTATGGAACCAAATATTCACAATTCCTTCAGAAATGGCATTAGGGCCCACAGTGACTCACTATATGACTCATCTAGTTCAAATGATAGAAAGATGATAAGAATGAAGAAGATTGAATTTAATTTTTAGGTATACTTAAAGACAATTTTCACCCAGTAGAGATATTGGCCCAATAAATTATAATCTTAAGACATTATAATAAGCCCGAATCTGGCCAGAGGATCCAAAAGCTACCCTTCTGACTGTATTGCCTACTTTATATTTTTTAAACTGGGAAATTTATTTGCAAGTTGAATAAAATTTTACTTCATGACTATGGTATAAAGCAATACCATAGGGCAGATAGTGGACTCTAAATGAAGGAATTTGACTAGAAGATTTGATTTGACTATCATCACTTGCTCTCTTAGAGGTCTACTAGAATAATTTTCAAAAATGACATCTAGGTCAAGACATGATGAGGCTGATATCTGTGTATATACTCGTTTGGAAATAAAACTCGAATTCCAAATCCCAGTTAAAAGGATTGTGATTTCAAACAAACAAACAAAACACAGAATAAAAAAGTAATATTAAGGATAAAAAAATGGAAATTCATGTCAAGCTATGTAATTATCAGGGAAGTTCAAATAATTTGGCAATCATGCTATGAACACAAAACTATTTTTCTTCCCCTCAGTCTGGCAGGTATAAGGAAAGCCAAGAAAAAAAGTAAAGAAAATTTAGCAAGGTTATTTAAAGTCTGGCTGCCCCACCCAGACTCTGGGCTGTTCCCTTAGAAATGGTAGTATCATTTGGTCTTCTTTTTGGAGTAGAGAGTTCAGGTAGCTGTAGTTCAGTTTGAAAGCCAAATAAATAAATAAATAAATATTTAAACTCTTGTTAAGGTGGCAGTAAAGTTAGGCAGTTCCAGTAAAACCTAAAAGGAAAAATAATATTTCATTTTTGTTTCAAAGTATAAGCATTTAAACATTTTTGATACTAACTTTATTCTGGACAAATGCACATTAATTGATAACCAGATTATTTTAAGTTTGAAAAAATTTGGACTATTCAGACAGAAACTAGGCCAAAAGTTTGATTTTTGATTATCTTTGAAAATTGGAATAAATGAATTAATAATATAAATAAAGTTTAGGGAAATCAGTATTAAACACAGTAAAATGACAAGATTCTTTCCAAATATTTTGGCATATAACAATATATACTTAATCTATGAGATTAGAAATGAGTTTCTAATTTTTTCCTTTTTAGAACACAGCCTGATGTGGTAAGATTTGTATTTGTATTAGAGATTAGTAAACTTTCAATCACTTGGCATGAAATAGAAAATAAACCACTGATTTTTCTTGTTCTTACCCTCATTCTGAATTATGAGGTTATGGTATATGTGATTGCTGTAGAGATATTTTGGGTCTTTTAAATGAATGAGCAACTCCTTTTTATACAATGTTTGTAGCAGAGAGATAGGGTATAAAATAAATAAAATTATGATGAAGATGCAAAACACCCCTTCCTGGAAAGTTACTGTGGCTCAGGAGCAAACCAGCATCAGATATAAACAAAGTTGTGCTATTTGATTCTTACTTTGTCAAAGACTTACTACTTGGCTTGAACTTAACCCTTTTGTTGGCTTATAATCTATTAAAGAAACAGAAGAATTTAGACCCAGCTTATATGACTTTGTCTATCAATGAATGTGAATGAATTCTGTTACTTAACAAGACTTTTCCACATAGAGAAATTATTTATGGAAACATTGACTTAAGTTATAACAAGAGAAATAAAGCATTAAGGAAATAATTCACAACTAGAGTAAATTCTAAAACTTGATAATAATAGAGAATACATTATTTGGACTTTTTGTTTTGTTTAGATTATCTATATAATTGCCTTTTCTAGTGCGTGTGAATTTGGAAACCACTGATTCATGCATCCTCTATTATAGAAATGTTTCTTGAACACCTACTCTGGCTAAGAACTGGGAACGCAAGGTGAGGTGAACAATGTCATCCCTCCAAAAACTTACTGTATTGTGAAACTTTTAGCCTTTTGATAACTGGTTTTTATTGCTTTGTGAAATATGAATATAAAACAGATAAATCTAAGCAGACTTAAGTTCTGTCCTTGAGATATTAGCTGCTGAGAAGAAAACCAGGCCAATGAGTGAATATTCTGAAAAACAGTTAAAAAATATGCACATCTATCTCTTGAAGCATGCCAAAGTGAGATTTCAATAATAAAACCCAGCTATATGTTCCATCTCTCACCACTTCTCAGCAAGTGACTATTTCCTAAATCTCTGAATTGTTTCACTGCAAATGCCCTAAAACTCTCTCCAGCTCTTGATTTCTCCCTTTCATCTCTCTATAATTTCTTCTTTAGTAACATTCCCTTTTCAGAGATCCTTGATTCTCCCCTCACTCACTTCCCTGGCTTGTTACAATAAAGACCACCTCATGGATCGAATACACACACACACACACACACACATTTTTTTTTCTGTGACATAAAACTCATGAAAGCCATTTGAGCTAGAATTTTAGGATATTCAATACCTCAGAAAAATGTATTCACAAATCTAAAATGTCAAGTTGTTATTTTAGTCAATATTAATTGAGTTGAATATGATAATTTCATATATATATTTTTTTGCTTTAGATGTTCATAATTTTGGCCCAAAGAAACATAAACAAGCTAAACCATTTTCAGTTGTAGAGCAGCCAAGTAGACAATGATATATGTGTTGTTTTTTTCCATAAAAACATTTAAGTGGATATCATCTTCCTACACTGACACCACAATCTGGTGTCTGTCAATGTTCCTTAGTCTTATAAAACAAAAATGTTTTTAAAAGCTTCAACTATTTATATTTGGAAAAACTGCTGCTTTGTGCAGTAGCTTGAGTATGTCTCATGAAAATTTTATCTTTAGTGCCAGCTAAGTCCGTAAGATGTTATGGTGGCATTGAAATCATAACAGTTCTATTGATATCATAATTGCTCTGAAGGACCATTACAATGTAAATATGCAAGTGCTCCTGACAAGCTACACTGTTAAATGAAGCCACCAAAAACAAGCTAAATGTAACAATGAAGATATAACAAACCTGTTGAAGAACTGGTGTTAGCTAAATGTGTAGGGACTAAGGAAGCACCTTGTTTGTATTTTAGTTTTAAGAATTAAAGTAGAACCTCAGACCTGGAAAAGGTCTAAGTAGCCATTTGGTTCATCTTTTTTACTTTTCAGAAGAGAAAAAGAAAAGGGAGGTTAATGATTTGTTTAAGGTTTCATAGCTAATGGCATAATCAGAACTAGAGTGTAAGACCTGTCTTCTGTTTAGGATTGCTTTCACTACCTGGTTCCCACCCAGTGACAATGTGATTCCAGGTAAATATACCTGTTAAATACACTTTGTTCCTCCATTTTGGGGGAGGGTGTTGTTCTTTGTCCCAATCTGAGATCATGATCGCCAACAGTGGCTCTTCTTAGGATGAGTGGAAATGTTAACTATCACAGATGAGCAGCGTAACACTCTTTGCATATAAATGAGAAGATTTGGGGAGAAGGAAGGAAATGCTTTCTGAAGCAGGATGGAATATCTCCCTCCTTAGAGGGTAATTAGGTGACGGTCTGGTAGCATGTTCTTTCTGTCCAGGACAGGGAACAAGAAGGGCTGAGGCAGAGGATTGGTGGGGGCAGCAGTGGCCTACTTGCCTGGACACTTTTTGTGGGAAGTTGAGGGTGGCCTGCTTGATTGTCTTAGATCAGCTGTGCATAGAAAGTGCTAAAGTTTGAAATGCTAACTTTCATTATATAGGGAATTATACATTTAAGTCAAACATTTCGTCTGGAAACTCTCAGTGATCTTATTTAGGCTTCATTGCACCTCCTCTCCATAAAATAAAGGGTGAGTAGATAATTCAAGGAGAAGGGACAGCATCTTAATTTAGCAATTCTTAGTGATTCTTTGGAGATAGATGCTAAATAAGCATTAATAATTATTTAAAAATTTATAGTCAGGTGTACTTTGTAGAAGAAGACTAGTAAATTTTGAGTGCACAAGACCTGGGATTATTGCTTAGTTGAAGAGCATAAATGGCTTCCTTAACAAAGTGGCCCTTGAGCTAAACTCAGACTGAAGAAGGGGTAGGAAATAAGGCATGGAATAGAGGAAGAAATTTCTAGCAAAGGGCAAAAGGCCCAAGGTGGGATGGAATATGGCATGTTTAAGAAACTAAGAAAACATTATTGTAGCTGGAGAGTAAAGAATAGAGTGAGAGTGGCCCAAAAAGAGGCTCCTGAGGAGGATAATCAGATGATGCTTAATAACCAGATATCCAATAAACTATTGATGTATATATAATTGATACAGTTTGAATTTTTTATTTTTTTAATTTTTATTTAAAAAAATTTTTTTTTGCTATTTCTTGGGCCGCTCCCACCACATATGTAGGTTCCTAGGCTAGGGGTCGAATCGGAGCTGTAGCTGCCAGCCTACACCAGAGCCACAGCAACGCGGGATCCGAGCCGCGTCTGCAACCTACACCACAGCTCACAGCAACGCTGGATCGTTAACGCACTGAGCAAGGGCAGGGATCGAACCTGCAACCTCATGGTTCCTAGTCGGATTCGTTAACCACTGCGCCACGACTGGAACTCCCAGTTTGAATTTTTTAAAGAGTAAAGTTAAGTGGGATGCTGTTTTAAATGAAAAATTTTATACTTCTGAGTATTTTTTACTAGAGAGCGCTATTAAGTGAGGGAATTTTAAAGAAGAGTGTATTAATGTGTGGTTATCGACAGGCTCAGTAAACTAGTTAATGATCTGGCTTTCTTAATGAGTGAGTATATTTCAAATTCAAGAAAGATCAATTATTCTATTTAGAAGTAAATGTAACACACGCCTAACTTATAGTTGAATGTGTTAAATAATGAAATAGATTGATTTTAGTTAACACTATAATTTTTCCAAGAAATTGTTTTCTTTTCCAATTGTATGTTATGATTGAATTAACTTTGTTTTTTTTATGCAGCATGTTCTTTTCCTCTTGGATGACTATATTCTGAAGGAATGCAATTTTTGAATTTGAAAATAATTAGAAAAATATTTAACACTTAAATGGTTGATTCGTTTCTCGAACTTCATGCTCGTTTGCGATTAACAGTGACTGAGGGAAACTGGAGCATTGAGTTTATTTACTTCAACATGACCAAACAACCATAGAATAAAACTTGTCACTGAAACTTTTAACTCAATTTCTAATGCAAGTCAGCCAGTCTGTCTATATTTGTAATTACATACAATCATGAATCCATTTTATTTTCAAATTAATAACAATAAATAAAAATCCCTGCACTACTCAGCCTTAACCAGTGATAGTATGGTTATCTTTAACTGGGTTTAATTAGGAATCTTTATAAAATGAAGATAGTGTTGTGGTAAAATGTCCCATGGACCAGCATGGGAATTAAATGGAATATATTTGCTATTTTTTATTCTTCCTGCGGTAATTTATTATTCAGATATGCTTATGTTACCAGCCTCTTTTAGGATGCCATCGCATCTCTAAGTGGTGCAGAGATGAAGATGGACTTTTATGTATAGAGTATTGATAATAAGCCAGGAACTGTGTTGGGCACTAGACACAGTCCAGGGCTTACCAAGACAGAAGTGATATTTATGTTCATGGAACTTCTAGTCTAGACAGAGAGACAGATGAATTAACTAGTTTCAAACTAGTTATTTAACATATAGCCATCACAAGTTTATGAGAACATATAATAAGGAAGGGCCTTGTTTTGAGTGGTCCTGAGAAGATGAGATTACCCAGGAAAACTTTCTCCTGAGGAAATGACATTTAAGGAGAAAGTTGAAAGTAATTAAGGATGACGATTAAACTGAGTGGGAAGAAGAGCCATCAAGGAAAAGCCTTGAGGTGGAGGAAGTTGGTACCAATTCAAAGACCTAAAAAATTATTAATTATAATTAATAATTATAATTATTAATAATAAATGGTAATCTGCCAGTAATTGAGAATGCCCCCATATTCAAGTATTACCTGCTCTAATACTCTACCTGAAGAGATTATTTCTGCTGCATTAAATTTGTTGATAAGATTTTTAAGGACTTTGCTTACATAAATATTGGAAAAAAACCTAAAAAATCATTGTTTTCACTGCCTTTTTTATTCTCTCTTTCCAAACATTGATCATGAGAATTTGCTTGTTTCCTAAAAATTATGAGGAGCTTTAATTTAAATTTTTTTGCACAAGAATGACATATAAAATTCTTTCCAGGAAAAGATGAGGATAAAACTACATATGGAGGAGTGAGGATTATCCACTTTTTTTTTAGACTGAAACTAATGAAGCCTTATTATAATTAAAATAACTAGGATTTAAAAATTTTGCTGCTTCTAGGTATAGATTCCAGTTAGCCCATAGGCTTAAATGAGCAGTAGACAGAAAAAAATGAGCAGGCTAAATATTTTAATTTAATATTCAATGGCAGCCCTTTGTCAGCTAGCCTTTTACCAGATATATTCTGAATCCTCATGGTGGCAGTCTCATTGGGCTCTGGTCTTAGCACAATATTGGGTGCAATATTACCATCAAGTTAATGAAAGCGTGCTGACACATGCCTTCCTGAGGCCACATATAATATTTTTTACTACAGAGACAAGAAGTTTGTATAATTGTTCCCTTTTGCATATAATTTATTTTCACATGTGCAAAATTGCCTTTTTGTGTTTTTTTTTGTGTATTAGCTATCATTTTTTCTTATAGATTGATACATTTTTAGATACTCATACACATCAAATAATCTATCAATTCCTTTTTCTCTCTCCCTACAGATTTCCACCTCCTAGTCCTTTGTCCTTCTGTTGTCCTTCTGCACTGGTTGTTCCTTGTGCTTTTGGTGTGTGACAAATTCTGGTGCTTCCCTTTGTCATTTTTTGTTGGATCTGCTATTTCTTGCATGCCATATCTTTCTTTTTCTTGGATTACTCCCTTTTTTGTTCATGCTTAACTTTTTTTTTTTTTTTACTAAAAATAGCAAAGGGGTTAAGGTAATGTTTATAGTCTAAATGTGCACAATTTATATTATAAAGTGATTTTATGGGTGAAATTCATGAAGTTTGTGTGTGAAATGGCAGCAATCACTCCTTCCTCTCAGGAGGCTATGATGGCAGCACAAGTCCGGAATTTGTATATTTATTGCTCTAGCCTCAGGGGGGTGAATAAACGTGGGGATTTAGAAATTATGACAGAGAATAGGCTGTGGCAAAAATTCAAGTGAGAGAGTGGCAGCAACTAGGTTTGGAAGGGAGGGTTATGGATAGAGTTTTAAAGAAAGTAGGCCCTAAAGGGATCTGTGATCATTTGACCCAGTAGTCAAGTGAGGGAATGGGCACATGTACATGTTAGCTAATTGAATGTGTACCTGTGTTTGTGCACATGCACAGCCTGGCCCTATCCCTCTCTATGTAAGAGGAATAAATATTAGAATGTACCTCAAGGGGTGATAATGAAGATTAAGTGAGATAATGAATATAACGTGGAGATAATGCACTGAGATGAATAGTAAGCTGGCACGTAGTAAGCACAAAATAAATTTTAGTTATCAAATCAAGTTGCATCTTGAACCCTGAAGTGAGTGGGGGTGGGTTGGGGAGAAAGGTCTCTACGAAAACCCCTTAGACTCCCTGGTGTCTGCTCAGGTGCATGCTTGAATACAGTGTGAATATGGTAGGATGAGCCAGGAAGAAGAAAGGGATCCCTCTTATAGCCTAGGAAGATGACAGAACCTTAACAGTGATCAGATGAAAGGTTGGTTATAGTGCTAATGCTTCCTTGTCTGTGGAAACTGTAGTTAAGGGGCCCCTTAGAACAGTCTAAGTAATAGAAAATTCCAGACCATGCCTTGCTAACTTCACAGTCTTACATTCAGTGGATCAAAGAATGTGTGCTTTTGTTCAGGAATAATATATATATATATATACAGGAGTCTTACATTCCATCCACAGTTTTGGTCTGTCTTTAGGATTGAAGGATATAAGTATTAATCCTACGAGAGGCTATGATTTCTTTGAACTTTGACTTGGGCAAAATAAGGAGATGTGAGATTTGTTGACCATTGCATTCTTCCCTACTCAATTCATCTTTTTCACTTACTTTTCTTAGAATCTGAAAATATTTAAAAACAAAGCAAATCATAATACACTATTTATTATCTTCTCTCTCTTTACTGCTCCTCCTTTTTCTTCCTCTCTCAGCCTTTCCATTTATCCTTGCTCCCTTCCACCCAGACTGTCTTCTTACAGCTCCATGTTTTCTTTCCATCTCAATTTTCATCCTTCTTTCTCTGAATTCCACCCACCATCTTTTCTTTTCTTTTTTTTTTTATATTGAGGAGAGGAAAGGGAAAAGTTGATTTGGGGCAGTAGTAAGGAGCAGAGAAGAAAAGAGAAAAATGAAGCAAAAGGGTACATGTAGTACTAAAATTCACAAGCAGTTGACATATCCAGCTTCAGTTTTTGAGTCTTCAAATCCTTGTTTAGCTGAGAATTTCCCAGACATAAAAATGTTAATCTTCTATTTGTTTGTGATGTATGTATTATTATTCACTATTTCCAAATGGGTTGTATGTTCTGAGTCTCTCTCTCGTTCTCTCTCGGTACGAGAAAGTGGCAGAGGAAGAAAAGAGAAGGGAAGTAAAATTATGCAAAATGCAACTGTCTTTTTTGGCCTTTATTTTATAATTTACCATTTATTTTTATTTTGCTGATTGCTTGCTTTTGTGTTCCCAGAGACCAGCTATGCTGCCTCACAGGGCCAGATACCTTTCATGTTGTCTTGCTTTCCCTGGTAGGCCGGGGTCCTGTGTGGCCATCTGACTGTCCAGGGCCCTGTGCTGCCACACTCTGTCCCAGTTTGGCACTGAGACTTCATTTCTTGTTGTTATGACACAATGCCTGGTGCCCTATTGAGCTGCAAGTTCTCAGCTTTCTTCATGGATCCTTATAGTAAGATTCCTCCTGAGTTCCACTGAAATGGTCAGACAAGTCCATGGACTATGCATATTGGTGTCTTATCAGAGAAGACTAAAACCAAAGGTAATCTGCTTATTCTGTAGCTGAGCAGTGACCTTAAGCTCCCAACATTGTCTCAGGAGAAGAGCAATTCATAATGTTTCCACGACAAAGCCTGTGGTCAGGTGGTTCTTAGAGTACTGGCTTTCTCCTGTTATGCTTTGTTTTGCTTCCTACCATTTCTACCAGGAATGCTTTCTTGTCTTGGTTTAATTGTTAATACCTACTGATATATTTTTCTTGACACTGTACTGGGTAAGTTAGCTGTTATTTCTGTCACATAGAACCATGTACATTCCTCTGTCAAGAGTCTTTGCAAATTTGAATCTTATTTCCTACACATGGAACTGTTTTTACTTATCTGTTCCCACCACACTTTCAGCAACTTCAGGGAAGCCCCACATCCTATATCTTTTTGAATTAATAGCACTTTGCACATTGCTTGGCACATTATAGGTATCAACACAATAGATGTTGCTTAACATGTTGCTTTAAACATGTTATCAATGGTGGAAAGACTAACAGGGGAAATTTTGGACTAAGTGATACGAGTTCGTGAGAAGGCAAAGAGCTCTGTGTGGACCATGCAATAGTATCCCTAGATGGCATCATTTAAAAGCAAGTCCTTCCAGGATTTATTCCTAAGACTAGATAGTTTTTCTTTAAAGGCATTAATTTGTACATGCTCCCAGATAATCTGAATGATTGTATCTTTTTGTTATATATGAGTAATATAAGAAGGAATATGATTGTTTTTCTTGGTAAATAAGCCCTTCATCTTGTATTTCTAATTTTTAAAATTTGGGAGTTCCCATCGTGGCTCAGCAGAAATGAATCTGACTAGCATTCATGAGGATGCAGGTTTGATCCCTGGCCTCACTCAGTGGGTTAAGGATCCGGCATTGCCATGAGCTGTGGTTTAGGTTGCAGATGTGGCTTGAATCCTGTGTTGCTGTGGCTGTGGTGTAGGCTAGTGGTTATAGCTCCAATTCGACCCCTAGCCTGGAAACCTACATGTGCTGTGGGTGTGGCCCTAAAAAGATTAAAAAAAAGATAAAATTTCATCCTTAAAATAACAAATTTGAGTTAGTTTTGGCTTATATTTTTTATGAGCTGATATATTTAATTAAATTTTCAGTCTTGAGTTTCCCTCATTTTCTTTCATTATTTTAACTTGCTTGAAGAGTTGTGAGTGAAGAAGGTCCATGTAGAGAGGTCATCTGCTCTGTCCCCTTGCCCCAGGTGGGACAGCTGTGTCAGCAAGACAGTTGGCCAGAATCTTGTAAAAGTGCACAGTGAAAGCTTGGCAATCTGTCAGTCTGCGTTTTGAAGCAAATGGCTGGTTTAGAAATTCTGATAGTAAAAATCAGTGCAAGTACTAATCCCCATTGCTTTACTTCAATTCTTCACTGTGCAGAAATGATTTTAAACCCTGATGACTCTCAGTTGGTGGAAGTAAGAAGTATGTAGTCACTTCTTATGTGTATTCTAAAATGTGTGGACATGTATAATACTATTCCTCTATGAAATATTATAGTTTCTCCTGTTCCTTCCAAGTAGGAAAAGAATATAGTAATAAACAGATCTATGGGTTCTTTCTGTCTACCATATATTACATAGATTTTTGAGGCATATGGTTGATTTAAAAATGCTACTGGTTAATGCCATAGGTGTAGCCATAAAAAGAGAAAAAAAAATGCTCCTGATCAGATATGTATTATTTTGAGAAGTAAATCAAAAATGAAAATGATTTATACCAATACGGCATTTTAATGAAAATTAAGATCTAAAATATTCATTTACTCAGTTTTTAATAATCTTTTCATCTACAGCTTGAACTTGGATAATATACACCTTTATAATGCTAAACTGTTTGCTTTGTGTGTCTTTTATTTATCAAACACACAAGTTAGTAACATTTCCGTTAATTGCCTCTGAACACACTGAAAAACTGCTGTGTGTGTAGAATTGTTGCATAAGTAGAACTGAAGGCCTGCAGAGCAGATTGTGAATTTTGCAATTGCATTTTTAGAGCCAACTCAATCTAGCCTGTAACTATTTTCTTGGCTTGTATTCATATGATGGATAATGGGTGCTTTCTATGAGGTAAGCAGATTGAAATGAATATTGAAGTTTGTGTTTCTTTGCCTGAGAAAGCTGACTTTTTTTTAGTTAGGCCCAAACTACAGCAGTCTTTATGGACAAAAATAATATAACATTCTCAAAAAGTTCATTTCAAGCCTATCATCACAATAACAATGAAATGAAGGTTGAGAACTGCTTCTTGAAGAAGTGGTTCTTAGAGTTTTGATATGAATTTCTCATATATAGCAAAGTGGCATAATTGGTTTCCCATATTCTTCTCCTTCTGCCCTATTTCTTTACTTTCATTTTTCTTCCTTCTGTGAAATTCAACAACTGTGAAGAAAAATGTAAAAAAAAAATTAAACTCTATTTTTCTTACTTTGCATTAATTTAATATCAAAGTAACTAAATATAGTATATGTATTTCACTGTATGCACCATTTCACATTCCCTAACATCTAATGGTGTAATTTGTATACATACATCTGACATACTGATATATTTTTAATTAATTAATTATAGACTTTATTTTTTAGAGCTGTTTTAGGTTCACAGCAAATTGACCAGAAAGTATAGAGTTCTTATAAACTCCCTTTCCCCACACACTCACATCCTCCTCCTCCATCAACATCCCACACATTTGTTACAGTTGATGAATCAACATTGACCCATGATTATCACCCAAAGTCTGTAGCTTATAATAAAGTGAAAAAAAAACTTTAAGAAAGAGGAAAGTTATTTGCAGTTCAGTCTTGAAGGATGAGTATGATTTTCTAGGCAGAGAAGTGGGAAAAGTATTTTCTAGAATGAGGGAATATTTGGAAATCAAGATCCAATAGTACTGGCTGAATTAAGGGAATAGTAATACAATAATTGAGGCTGCAGTATGTGTTTGGGTGGGTTGGAGGAAATGGTGAAAATTGTGGGAACTATGGAGAGTGAGACTGGATTTTTAGGCTGGTCTATACTGTGAGAAGCCCTGTCTCCAAAGCTGCTTGAGCTTTATCCTTTGGACAACAGAGAATCAGAAGACTTTACCAGAATGTCCCCTGATAATCTAGGAGTTAACAAGAAGTGGTGTGAATAACAAGAGACGATTTTATGGAGCCCAGTGATTCTCAAATTTTGTGTAATTCAGAATTACTTGGAAAGCTAATAAAAAGCTAGGGAGGACCAGGCTTATTGTAGGAGAATGAGGTCCAGAGCTGTGGATTTTTGCCAGGTTCTCCAGCTGATTCTAGTAGACAACAAAGTTTGAGAACCACTGATGTGATGTATATGTAACAGCCATTGCGTGGCTCACTTTCAGTAGTATTCCAAGAAACTTGTTTCACAGGAAAATTATAAGAGGAAAATTTAAATATTTAACAGTTTTAAAAATAACTGTAACTTCTTGGATCCTGCTTTCCCCACCTCTCTTTTTATATACTTATTTGTTATAATTTAAAATCGTCTGTGTAATTTACTTGCACCTTCCTCATAGTTTTGTTATGGTGACCAAAAACATTAATATGTGTTAGTCCTTAGAATTGTGCCTGGCACATAGTAAGGGTCTATACATTTCAGTAATTAATATCATATCTCACCTTTATGGCTACTGTCATGAAAATATCTCAAATTAATTTACTCTAAACATCTCCCATGCTGCAATTCCTTCTCAAATTAATTTTCTTCAAGTCTTGAATTTTTCATGTCCCATCTCTCACTTTTAGGACACATTCTGGTTTTTGTTTTGTTTTGTTTTGTTTTGCTTTGTTTTGCTTTTTTTCCCTGCCAACTTCTATCAGTTCTGCCCAATGTAAATCTTAGAAGCCTTGCTGGCTCTTCCTAAACTTCTAGCTTCAATAGCCTTTAACACTGTGTAAGGCCTAGATAAATTTTCCTAAGCATTAATAAAGACTCTTTCTCTTAAAAAAGATAATCAAAAAAAGTTGTAATTGAATCTTTCTTTTTTGTCTCTTTTACAAACCTAAAGTTATATCAAAAGAGTCTTTAACATTGAATGCTTTACTCAATTTGATTTCTTTCCCTGGCAAATTTTTTGGCCACTCACATTCTCTATAGTGGTCCTGTTACATAGTTATATATATATATATATATATTTTTTTTTTGTCTTTTTGCCTTTTCTAGGGCAGCTCCCGTGGCATATGGAGGTTCCCAGGCTAGGGGTCTAATCGGAGCTGTAGCCACTGGCCTATACTAGAGCCACAGCAACTCGGGATCCGAGCCGCATCTGCAACCTACACCACAGCTCACGGCAATGCCAGATCCTTAACCCACTGAGGAAGGGCAGGGACCGAACCCGCAACCTCATGGTTCCTAGTCGGATTCGTTAACCACCGCGTCACGAAGAGAACTCCACATAATTGCATTTTAATACCTCTTTGGCATGAGCTTGAACTTTTAATATTGCCCATGTTGATACTGATGTTTGGTCATTAGAAATGATGGTGATAATTAAAATAATTATTAATGTGTACCGGGTACTTATTATATGCAAACACTATATTAACCCCTTTATATATACTAACATGCAAAGAATACAGCACTATCCTGAAGCCTCTTTCAAAGATTACTTACTTAGAGTTCCCACTGTCGTGCAGTGGGTTAAGAATCTGACTGAAGCAGTTTGAGTCACTGTGGAGGCATCAGGTTCCAATCCCAGCCCAGCGCAGTGAGATAAGGAATCCAGTGTTGTTGCAGTGGATGCTTGGATTCAGTCCCTGACCTGGGAACTTCCACATGCCATGGATAAGGCTGTTAAAACAAAACAAGGAGTTCCTCTCATGGCTCAGAGGATATGAATCTGACTAGTATCCATGCGGACGCAGGTTTGATCCCTGGCTTCCCTCAGTGGGTTGAGGATCCGGCGTTTCTGTGGCTGTGGCATAGGCTGGCGGCTGCAACTCCAATTTGACCCCTAGCCTGGGAACCTCCATATGCCGTGGGCATGGCCATAAAAAGACAAAAACTAAAACCAAAACCAAAACCAAAAACCAAGAAACAAAACAAAACATAAAACAAGCCAAGATTACTTACTTAATCCATACAACTATTTAACGTGATAGATCCTAATTTGTCCCCGTTTGGTAAAAGAGGTTGGATAAACCTAATGAGTAAGCAAAAAGTTTGGGTCCTTAACCCACTTGGCCACAACAGAAACTCTGTCTTTTTTCTTCTTTTTAAAGTCAATTTTTAAAAATTTTTTTGCTTTTTTAGGGCCACACCTTCAGCATATGGAGGTTCCCAGGCTAGGGGTCACATTGGGCCTATGCCACAGCCACAGCCACAGCCTCGTGGAATCTGAGCCGCATCTGTGACCTACACTACAGCTCATGGCAGTGGGTTAAACTGATAAAAGCCAGGGATTGAATCTTTGTCCTCATGGATCCTAGTCAGATTTGTTTCCGCTGCACCACAAAGGGAACTTCAGAAACGCCATCTTTTGACTTATCTGTATTTTTTTTTTTAAGTTTAGTTGATTTACAATCTTTACAGTACAGCAAAGTGACCCAGTCATATATATAAATACATTCCCTTATATTATCTTCCATCATGGTCTGTCACAAGAGACTGGATGTAGTTCCCTGTGCTATACAGTAGGACATCACTGCTTATCTATTCTTTTTTTTTTTTTTTCCTTTTTAGGGCCACACCCACAGCATATGGAAAGTCCCAGGCTAGGTAGGAACTGAGTTGGAGCTACAGCTGCCGGCCTACACCACAGCCACAGCAATACAGGATCTGAGCCTTGTCTGCAACCTACACTACAGCTCAGGGCCACTCTGGATCCTTAACCCACTGAGAGAGGCCAGGGATCGAACCTGCGACTTCATGGTTCTTAGTTGGATTCGTTTCCACTGTGCCAGGACAGGAACTCCACTTATCTATTCTAAATGTCATAGTTTGCATCTACTAACTTATTTGTATTTTTAATGTTTTAGCAGTGTCTCTTATAAGCGGCATATTAAGTCTGACAATAACTGACTTTTATTTGGAGTTCAAGTATTTTCTCCATTTCCATATAATGTAATTTGTGGTGTACTGGAGCTTAATCTGTCATTTTCTGCTTCTCTTGCCTGTTCAATGTTTCCTCTCCTTTCCTCTTGTCTTCTTTGGGGTTGAGGAATTGTTATTTTTAATTTTTTCTCTCCATTACTTTTACTTTTTTAAGCGACTGAACAGATTGTTGTTTACATCCTTTACTTACCAAAGTCTAATGTTAAATTTTACTTTTATTTTCTTCCCAAAACATATACTTTAGAACGTGTTGATTTTACTTCCTCAACTAAGAGCCATTGCTATATTTTAAACTATATGTATTTTAATCCATTGAGACATAATTTTGGTTTTCCAATGAATATTTATTTATATATAACCATGTAGTTATGTGCTTCATTCTTTTGCATTCTCTCTTGCATCTTTTCACTTTCATATGGGATAATTTTTCTTCTCCCTGAAAAATAAGTAATCTTTAGTATTTTTTTTCAGTATATATTTGCTGGAGATAAAGTCTTTCAGTTTTTGCTTTCCTGAAAATGACTTCTTGTTCCTTCATTACTAAAGGTTATTTTTACTGGGTGGAGTATTTTAAGGTGGCAACTATTTTCTTTTACTACTTCAAAGGCATCTTCCATGTCTTCTGGCTTGCCTCTGTCTTTTTGTTGAGCAGTTAGCATAAAGTTATTTGAAGATTATCTGTTTCTTTATTGTTGCTGCTTTTAGAGATTTTTTTCTTTGTTTTTCTGTTATTTTAGTATGAAATATCTAGATGTGAATGTCTGTCCTTTTTTTTCTGATTGGGCTTATATGGATTCTTACATCTGTAGCTTGATGTATTCAACAATTTTACGACATTCTTAGCCATCATCTTTTCAAATATTGATTCTGCTTTACTTTCTTTGTCCTTTTCTCATGGCCCTACAATTAATTATAATGTATAACTCGTCACAATATCTTCTGTCTTTACTCTTTCTTTCACATTTTCCATGCTTTTTCTCTGTGCTTCATTATGGATATTCGGGCATATCATCCAGTTAATATGTTCTCACTTTACCAGTGCCTAATCTGTTTTTAAACCCATCCACAGAGTTTTTCATTTCAGTTGTTATATTTTTCAATGTTAAAGTTTCATTTAATTTTCTTTAATTATTTGCCTAAAATTTGAATTTAATCTTTATTTTATAAGAATAGTTATTTTAAAATATATATAAGAATAGTTATTTTAAAATATATATAAGGATAGTTATTTTAAAATATATATCTGATCATTTTAATAGCTATGGTTTTAGTGATCCTGTTTTTTTATGGTCTCTTGATTCTGCTTATTCTTGTCCATGCTGTCTTGATCTTCTCATTTGCCAGTTTGTTTTTACTATCATTATTTTACTGTTTGCCATTGTACTGGTAAATTGTTTGTAAAAAGATTAATGTCTGGGAGTTCCTGATGTGGTGCAGCAGAAACAAATCCAACTAGTATCCATGAGGATGTGGGTTTGATCTTTGTCCTCACTCAGTGAGTCAGTGATCTGACGTTGCCACGACCTGTGGTATAGGTCACAGATGCAACTTGGATCCTGCCTTGCTGGGGCTGTGGTGTAGGCCAGCAGCTGCAGCTCCCATTCAACCCCTAGCCTGGGAACTTTCATATGCCTCAAGTGAGGCCCTAAAAAGCAAAAAAAAAAAAAAAAAAAAAAAAAGAGATTAAGGTCTGTGACGATATTTTCCTTCCAAGAAGACTGTTGAATTCTCCCATAGTACCCGGGGGAAGTAGCAATTTGAATAATTAGTAATTGTTTTTTTGGGGGCCATGAATATGACTAGAAGTTAGACTAAAAGTCTATGCAAGAATTATGTTACTTCTGATTCACTCTATTCCCTTTTGAGCTTCTAAGGGAAACTATGGAGGGGGGAGTTCCCATCATGGTGCAGAGGAAAGGAATCTGACTAGGAACCATGAGGTTGCCGGTTCGATCCCTGGCCTCACTCAGTGGGTTAAGGATCTTGTGTTGCCATGAGCTGTGGTTTAGGTTGCAGACGTGGCTCAAATCCTGCATTGCTGTGGTGTAGGCCGGCAGCTGTAGCTTCAATTTGACCCCTAGCCTGGGAACCTCCATATGCCGCAGGTGTGGCCCTAAAAGGAAAAAAAAAGAAAAGGGAAACTATGGGGGCTTTGTTAGGACTCCAGCCCTTCATGGATTCTATCTTTCAGCTTGAGGTTTTCAAAAGTACTGCTTAACCTCTCATCTATGTCTTCTTGAGAAGACAAGTGCTCACAATATGGCAAAAACCACAAAGATGGGCTTACTTTTCTGAATGTCTCTCCTAGATCTTGGCTATGCAATTCTTCACTGTAATGTTATCACTCACATGCATTCAAGTAGATAATTTTATACATTTTATATTTTGGCAAATCTTTCTAATTGACCTAAGAGGGATACTTGATCTGGTTCCCCTACCATTACCAGATGCGAAAGTTCAGTTTTCTTTCCTTTGCTTTCCTTTTCATTTTTCCTCTTTCTAAAACATTTTAAATAGGAAGGCAGTTCTCAAAGCAATGTGGAAGACAGATTAGAGGAGAAAAGAACATATATAGTTCTCACAAAATTGGTTTCAAAGTGGAGGTGCCACTGACACTTGCGTTATTATGACATTGACAGTATTATAAGAGAGTTCCAGTTGTTCCATGAGTATGTTTCTTTAGCAAACAGCCTGGCAAGGAATTCCTAAAAAATCTGTTTGTAAGAAAATTAATTCTATCTTCATTATAGGAGCTTTATCTCCTCTGTGTGTGTGGGAGGGGATGTGGCATGGTGGGTAAATTGGTTTTTTGGGGGGGAGGATGAAGGCTTCCTTTTTGTTTTGGAGAGTGCTTCCTTTCAAAGGGTTTGGGGAACACATTCACCGTCCACTGTCATTATCAGAAGAAAAATATGAGAAGCGCCAATTAGAGTCTTTTGTCACTTTTTACTACCAAATGTCATCTTCTTTACTTTTCATCTAATCTATTTTACTCTGTTTAAATCTAGTATTTATTTTAATTTTATGTAGATTCTACCTACTATATATTTTAAATTAAATATCAATTTGTAATGACTCCTCTCAAGTCAGCAGCTGTGGAATGTGTAAGGTGGAGGCTGCTGACATTAACTCTTGTTTTTTATTTTTCTTCCAGATTTATTGAGATATAATTGACATATAGAACTGTCTAAGTTTAACATGTGCAGCATAATGATTTAACTTGCGTATATCATGAAGTGATTACTGCAATAAGTTTAGTGAGCATACATCATCTCATATAGATGCAACATTCAAAAAATTGAAAAAAACATATTTTTTTCTTGTGATGAGACTTCTTAGGATTTACTCTCCTAACACCTTTCTTATATAATGTATAGCAGTGCTAATTATATTTATCATGTTTGTACATTACATCCCTAGTACTTATTTATCTTATAACTGGAAGTTTGTACTTTTAGACTACCTTCATCCAATTCTCCCTCCTCCCACCTTCTTGCCTCTGGTACTCACAGATGTGATCTCATTTTCTGTGAGTTTGTTTGTTTTTGAAGTAAAATTGACCTACAACACTATGTTAGTGTTTGTGCACTACATAGTGATTTGCTATTTTTGTGCATTTCAAAGTGATCACTGTAACAAATCTATTTGTCATCTGCCACCTTAAAAGATAGTACATAATTATTAACTCTATTCCGAGCAGTGTATTTCATACCTGTGACTCATTTATTTTGTAACAGAATGTTTGTGTCTTTTAATCTCCTTCACATTTTTCTCTCCTCCTAGCACTTCTCTCCCCACTGGCAGCCACTTGTTTGTTCTCTGTATATATGTCTCTGTTTCTGTTTACTTATGTTTGTTCATTTCTTTTGCTTTTTATTTTTAAATTTAATTTTTTATTGAGATGTAGTTGATTTACAATGTTGCATTAATTTCTGCTGTATAGGAAGATGATTCAGTTATATGTATATACATTATTTTTTATATTCTATTTATATCAGGATATTAAATATTGTTTCCTGTGCTATACAGTAGGACTATGCTATTTATCCCTTGCATATGTAATAGTCTGTTTTGTTTTTAGTTTTTATACACAAATGAAATCATACAGTCTTTGTCTTTCTCTGACTTATTTCACTTAGCGTAATATCTTCTAGGTTAATTCATGTTGTCACAAAGGCAAGATTTCATGTTTTTAATGGCTGAATGATATTCCATTGTATATATGTATATACTACTTTTTTACCCATTTATCTGTTGAAAGGCATTTAGGTTGCTTCCATATCTTGGCTATTATAAGTAACGCCACTAAGAACGTAGGGGTGCATGTAACTTTTCAAATTAGTGTTTTCCCTTTCTTTGGATAAATACCCAGGAATAAAATTTCTTGATCATATGGTCTTACTATTTTTAATTTTTTGAGGAATCTTTATACTCTCTACTCAGGAAAGAGAGACAGAAGTAGAAATAAACAAATAGGATTGTATCAAATTAAAAGGCTGTTGCACAGTGAGGGAAACTACCAACAAAACAAAAAGGCCACTTATTGAATGAGAGAAGATATTTGCAAAAAATATATCTGACAAGGGGTTAATATCCAAAATATACAAAGAACCCATACAACTCAACATTAGAAAAGTGACCCAGTTAAAAAATGGGTGGAGTTGCTGAAGAGACATTTTTCTAAAGAAAGACATACGGATGGCCATCAGGTGTATGAAAAGATGTTCAACAACACTAATTATTAGTGTTTTCTCACATCAAAATCATAGCTGTAACCTCATACCTGTTAGAATGGCTTTTGTCGAAAAAACATCAATAACAATTGTTGGCAAGAATGTGGAGAAAAGGGGAGTTCCCGTCGTGGCGCAGTGGTTAACGAATCCGACTAGGAACCATGAGGTTGTGGGTTCGGTCCCTGCCCTTGCTCAGTGGGTTAACGATCCGGCGTTGCCGTGAGCTGTGGTGTAGGTTGCAGACGCGGCTCGGATCCCGCGTTGCTGTGGCTCTGGCGTAGGCCGGTGGCTACAGCTCCGATTCAACCCCTAGCCTGGGAACCTCCATATGCCGAGGGAGCGGCCCAAGAAATAGCAACAACAACAACAACAAAAAAGAGACAAAAGACAAAAAAAAAAAAAAAGAATGTGGAGAAAAGGGAACCCAGGTGCACTGTTGGTAGGAAGGTAAATTAGTGTTGCCACTATAAAAAAGAGTATGGTGATAACTCAAGTGTTTTTATTGTTCAGTCTGATTCTTGATTTGCAAGGATGAAGTTTAATGACTAGGATAGTGCAGTGAGGGCTGTCTTTTATAGGATTCTAATGATTTGTTGTTCTAACACCCCTCATATGGCAAATATTGAATTCTAATATTAGGAATTTCTTTTTTCTTTTTCTTTTCAGGGCCACACCTGCGGCATATGGAAGTTCCCAGGCTAGGAGTCTAATCAGAGGTTCAGCTGCCAGCCTAAGCCACTTCCATAGCAATGAGGGATTTGATCCATGTCTGTGACCTACACCACAGCTCACAGCAACACCAGAACTTAAACCCACTGAGTGAGGCCAGGCATCGAACCTGCAAGCTCATGAATCCCAGTTGGGTTCTTTAACCACTGAGCCATGAAGGGAACTCCCAAATGTTTGGTAATTTCAAGTCTCAACCTTGTTCTAAGTAGCTGGAGTCAAGGCTGGTTTAGAATTCCTTCTTTGGTATTAGGTTTTTCCTTTCTGTTTCCATCTTGAGATTGTCTAGGAGAATTTTTCAGGTGTGTTTCTGAGTCCATTTGCCTTTATGAGAGTATAAGAGGCTTCTATCACAGTAGACTGGGGCACTCTAAGATTAGAAGACTAACCCAGATTTTTTTTTCAATTTTTAATATGACTAACTTAGTTAAATTAAACTAACCTAGTTTTTTATTGAGGCAGAGGTCAAGACCTTGAAGACCTCGAAATTCAGAGATAGCTTGTGGTCCTGGTAGAATGGTAAGGGAGTTTAGTTCAGGTGTTGAGAAGAGCAGCCAGTCATACAAATTGAAGTCTTTGGAAGGAAACTTAGAGATGGTTTGCTTCAACATCCTCTTGTTAGAGGTAATGATATTTCTAAGTTCAGCAAGTTTGAAAGATTTGCTCAAAGTTGAAGGACATATTCAAGGAAACTAAACTGATGACAGAGTTAAAATTAGGCTCCAGGTCTTCTGAGTCTTAGGATGGTTTTTGTACATTTAAAACTTCACTGCTGCCTAAAGTCTCAGTGGCAAGCATGCCAGAACATTTTGGTAACTAGTTTCTTGGCACCACAATATTCAGCCACTAGAAATAGATTCCATTTCTTCTCTACCCATCTGTAGCAGATTTTTCCTATACCTTTCCCTCATGTCCTTTGGAGTTTCTACATATAGTTAAAAACAAATTTTGAAGTTAGCTTGATAGACAAAGAGACAGACATATAGGAGGGAGATGAGCACTCATGACTGCTTAATTCTATCTTATCATTAAAAGTTCTTTTTCAGTATTGTTAATGTGCAAGGTAAATTGTTATAATCCAGTCTTTTTCTAAACTTGGAATTCTGTAAAAAATTCTATATATTTCATGATTCATTTTATTCCACTTATTCTGTAATTTGGGATTTAAAAATTTTCTTTGTTATAAATGGTGACAATCATTTTGCAGAAATTATTCTTTTAAACTTCTTACTAGATTTAAAGGAAAAATAAGAAACTTATTTCACTGTGAATTTTCAGTCTTTTGGTAATGGATTCCTTTACTTGTAAAAAATCCCTCATTTAATGATATTTTTTTTCAGTACGATAGTTTGATAGTTTTATTTTAGAGGAATTTTTTCACTAGTTGGCTAGTGAGTTCTAAAATAATGCTGGAAATATGCATAATTTTTGTTTTTCTTATACCTCTCTTTAGTACTTTCTTGAAAATAATGTTAATTTGAATTTTGTTAAAAATCAACCAATCAAGAGTATTTACTTTTTGATGAAGAAAATAAAATGTAAATTTAGGGAAGAATATAAAAAACCTCACTAAAAAACTATTTCAGAATGAAATTAATTTTTTTATTATTATTATTTTTTATTTTATTTTCCCACTGTACAGCAAGGGGATCAAGTTATCCTTACATGTATACATTACATTTACATTTTTTCCCCCACCTTTTGTTCTGTTGCAACATGAGTATCTAGTCATAGTTCTCAATGCTACTCAGCAGGATCTCATTGTAAATCTATTCTAAGTTGTGTCTGATAATCCCAAACTCCCAATCCTTCCCACTCCCTCCCTCTCCCATCAGGCAGCCGCAAGTCTCTTCTCCAAGTCCATGATTTTCTTTTCTGAGGAGATATTCATTTGTGCTGGATATTAGATTCCCGTTATAAGTGATATCATATGGTATTTGTCTTTTTCTTTCTGGCTCATTTCACTCAGTATGAGATTCTCACTTTCCATCCATGTTGCTGCAAATGGCATTATGTCATTCTTTTTTTATGGCTGAGTAGTATTCCATTGTGTATATATACCACATCTTCCTAATCCAATCATCTGTGGATGGACATTTGGGTTGTTTCCATGTCCTGGATATTGTGAATAGTGCTGCAACGAACATGCGGGTGCACGTGTCTCTTTTAAGGAGAGTTTTGTCCGGATAGATGCCCAAGAGTGAGATTGTGGAGTCATATGGAAGTTCTATGTATAGATTTCTAAGGTATCTGCAAACTGTTCTCCATAGTGGCTGTACCAGTTGACATTCCCACCAGCAGTGCAGGAGGGTTCCCTTTTCTCCACAGCCCCTCCAGCACTTGTTATTTGTGGATTTATTAATGATGGCCATTCTGACTGGTATGAGGTGATATCTCATGGTAGTTTTGATTTGCATTTCTCTTATAACCAGCGATGTTGAGCATTTTTTCATGTGTTTGTTAGCCATCTGTATATCTTCTTTGGAGAAATGTCTATTCAGGTCTTTTGCCCATTTTTCCATTGATTGATTGGTTATTTTGCTGTTGGGTTGTATAAGTTGCTTATATATTCTAGAGATGAAGCCCTTGTCGGTTGCATCCTTTGAAACTATTTTCTCCCATTCTGAAAGTTGTCTTTTTATTTTCTTTTGGGTTTCCTTTGCTGTGCAAAAGCTTTTCAGTTTGATGAGGTCCCATGGGTTTATTTTTGCTCTAATTTCTATTGCTTTGGGAGACTGACCTGAGAAAATATTCATGATGTTGATGTCAGAGAGTGTTTTGCCTATGTTTTCTTCTAGGAGTTTGATGGTGTCCTGTCGTATATTTAAGTCTTTCAGCCATTTGGAGTTTATTTGTGTGCATGGTGTGAGGGTGTGTTCTCGTTTCATTGCTTTGCATGCAGCTGTCCAGGTTTCCCAGCAATGCTTGCTGAGTAGACTTTCTTTTTCCCATTTTTATGTTCTTGCCTCCCTTGTCAAAGATTAATTGACCATAGGTGTCAGGGTTAATTTCCGGATTCTCTATTCTGTTGCATTGGTCTGTCTGTCTGTTTTGATACCAGTACCACACTGTTTTGATGACTGTGGCTTTGTAGTATTTCTTGAAGTCTGGGAGAGTTATGCCTCCTGCTTGGTTTTTGTTTCTCAGGATTGCTTTGGCGATTCTTGGGTCTTTTGTGGTTCCATGTAAATGTTTGGATTGTTTGTTCTAGTTCTGTGAAGAATGTCATGGGTAATCTGATAGGGATTGCATTGAATCTGTAGATTGCTTTGGGTAGTATGGCCATTTTTACAATATTGATTTTCCCAATCCAGGAACATGGAATATCTTTCCATTTCTTTACATCTTCTTTGATTTCTTTGATTAAAGTTTTATAGTTCTCGGCATATAGGTCCTTTACCTCCTTGGTCAGGTGTATTCCGAGGTATTTGATTTTGTGAGGTGCAATTTTAAAAGGTATCGTGTTTTTGTATTCCTTTTCTAATATTTCATTGCTGGTATACAGAAATGCAACTGACTTCTGAATGTTAATCTTATATCCTGCTACTTTGCTGAATTTGTTAATCAGTTCAAGGAGTTTTGGGGTTGAGTCCTTAGGGTTTTCTATGTATAGTATCATGTCATCTGCATACAGTGACAGTTTTATCTCTTCTCTTCCTAGATGGATGCCTTTTATTTCTTTTGTTTGTGTAATTGCTGTGGCTAGGACTTCCAAAACGATGTTGAAGAGCCGTGGTGAGAGTGGGCATCCCTGTCTTGTTCCAGATTTGAGTGCAAAGGCTTTCAGTTTTTCCCCATTGAGTATTATATTTGCTGTGGGTTTATCATAAATGGCTTTGATGATATTCAGGAATGTTCCCTCTATACCCACTTTGGCGAGGGTCTTGATCATGAATGGATGTTGGACTTTGTCAAATGCTTTTTCTGCGTCTATTGAGATGATCATATGATTTTTGACTTTTTTTTTGGTTAATGTGGTGTATGATGCGGATTGATTTGCGTATGTTGAACCATCCTTGTGAACCTGGGATGAACCCAACCTGGTCATGGTGTATAATTTTTTTGGTATGTTGTTGGATTCGGTTGGCTAAGATTTTGTTGAGAATTTTTGCATGTATATTCATCAATGATATTGGGCGATAGTTTTCTTTTTTGGTGGTATCTCTGTCTGGTTTTGGAATGAGGGTGATGGTGGCATCAGAGAATGTTTTTGGGGATATTCCTTCTTCTTCAACCTTTTGAAAGCATTTAAGGAGGATGGGCACCAGTTCCTCTTTATATGTTTGATAGAATTCGCCTGTGAAGCCATCTGGTCCTGAACTTTTATTTGTAGGGAGTGATTTTGTGACCTCTTCAATTTCATTTCTAGTGATCGGTCTGTTCAGTTGGTCTGTTTCTTCTTGATTCAGTTTTGGCAGGCTGTAAGATTCTAGAAAATTGTCCATTTCTTCCAGATTGTCAAACTTCTTGCCGTATATTTGTTCATAGTATTCTCCTATGGTTTTTTGTATTTCTGCAGTATCCGTTGTGATTTCTCCTTTTTCATTTATACTTTTGGTTATTTGGGTTCTTTCTCTCCTCTTTTTAGTGAGTCTGGCCAGGGGTTTGTCAATTTTGTTGACCTTTTCAAAGAACCAGCTCTTGGTTTTATTAATTTTCTCTATTGTTTTTTGAGTCTCTATTTTATGGATTTCTTCTTTGATCTTTATAATTTCCTTCCTTCTGCTGACTTTTGGTCTTTTTTGTTCTTCTTTTTCTGATTCATTTAGGTGGAGGGTTAAGTTGTCCATTTGGGATCTTTCTTCTTTTTTGAGAAAGGCCTGTATTGCTATAAATTTCCCTCTGAGCACTGCTTTCGCAGCATCCCATAGATTTTGAGCGGTTGTGTCTTCATTATCATTTGTTTCAAGGTAGTTTTTAATTTCCTTCTTGATTTCCTCATTGACCCATTGGTTTTTGAGTAGCATGTTGTTTAGTCTCCATGGAGTAGGTTTTTTCTCATTTCTTTTCCCATGGTTGGTTTCTAATTTCATGGCATTGTGGTCAGAGAAGATACTTGAGATAATTTCTATGCTCCTAAATTTATTGAGGTTAGCTTTGTGTCCCAAGATGTGGTCGATTCTTGAGAATGTTCCATGAGCATTTGAGAAGAATGTGTATTCTGCTTTTTTTGGATGTAGTGTCCTGAAGAGATCAATGAAGTCTAACTTTTCTATTGTTTCCTTTAGGATCTCTGTTGCTTTATTGGTTTTCTGTCTAGAGGATCTGTCCATTGATGTGAGGGGGGTATTAAGGTCTCCTACTATGATTGTATTCTCATCAATACCTCCCTTTATGTCTGTTACTATTTGTTGTATGTATCTGGGTGCTCCTGTATTTGGGGCATATATGTTGATGATAGTAACATCCTCTCCTTGGATGGATCCCTTAATCATTAAGTAGTGTCCTTCTTTGTCTGTCTTTATGTCTTTTGTTTTAAAGTCTATTTTGTCTGATATGAGTGTTGCGACTCCTGCTTTTCTGTCATGTCTATTGGCGTGAAATATTTTTCCCCACCCTTTCACTTTCAATCTATATGTATCCTTTGTCCTAAGGTGAGTTTCTTGTAGGCAGCATATTGAAGGTTTTTGCCTTTTTATGCACTCAGCCAGTCTGTGTCTTTTGATTGGGGCGTTCAGTCCATTGACATTTAAGGTGATAATTGATAGATGATTATTTATTGCCATTTTGAACCTCGTGTTCCGGTTGATTCTATGGTTCTCCACAGAATGAAATTCTTAAAGTTATAATGTGTTCATCACACTTTGATAAAAAGTAGCAATCTCCTTTTTTTTTCCTTGACCATGAATTTCTTAAGAGCAAGGACTGTGTCTTTCATTTTTATGTTTCCCTTGCTTAGAAATGTGTCTTGTTCGTAGAGGGACTCAACTCTTTTTTGTTGAATGACAGGACAAGCATCCAGGGATTGTGTTATATAATGAATATTCATTCTACTTATTCAGTGTGTTGTATATTTTCCACTTGCCCCTCCAAATTCATTCTCTGCCCTTACCTTACCTGGGCCTGACTTTTAAGGCTTACATCAGTGGGCTCCCACATCTTCTGGCTCTCAGTTGAGTTTGGTCAATGAAGAGTCTTGGGAAGGGATTGAAGGGAGAGAGTATTCATTTCTTTGCTTCTCTCAACAAGGTTTCTTCTACAGGACTCTCTGGTTTTTGGTGTTATTAATTGCTCTCTTTCCTTATTCTTTGGGAGAATTCTAAGTTGCTCTATGATTTCTTGTGGTTCCTCTATACCCTGCTTATACCTTTGTAATTTGTTTCTTCAAAAATAAATTTTCTTCAATTTGAACACTCCAGTTTGAGTGTTCCATTTGTTTCCTGTTGGGACTCTAACTGATAAATCCAGCAACCATTCTTCTGCCTTTTTCTTAGATAAAAAGTCCTCTTTTCTTTTCAAAAACACCTTTCCTTCAGGTATAGCTCCTGGAGCTGATCTCACCCACTATGCCAGAGATTGACCCATGACTCAGACTTACCAGAGTATCCATCCCTCTAGCTTGAGTTATTGGTTTATTGATGGGCTCAGGACAAGTATAATTTCTCCTTTTGCTACTTTTTCTAGCACTCCTGGGAAGGAAGCACCTTCTCCAAAAATTATGTAAGCCAAGGGTATTTGAGAGCCTTCTCGTTTTCACATGGAGGGAGAGTCTTCATAAAAATAAATACAATATAAAGCAATGCTGACAGCGGGAAAAGATTTAGGCCAGTTTGAGTTGAGTCTCTGTTACTTGCAACTGAAAAAATATCAATTAATTATAGTATCATTAACATCTGCAAACAATGGTTGTGTGTTAGGAACTGGTGAAAGGAAGATAACTACTTTGAGTGATGTGTTGTGCCAATTTATGATAGTAGCGTCTAGAGAACGGAGGACTTTTTTTTCTGTATATCTATGTACCTATTAACTTGTAGCTGTAAAAATTTAAAAATTAATGATTCTGATTCTAGGAGATTATAAGAAATTTATCTGCATAATATTAAGAAGCCCTTCTATTTAATTTTTTTTTCAAAACCTTGAAGACAATCTTTTCTACCCTTTTCTATATTTTTTTGGGGGGTTTTTCAGTAAATGTCTTATTTCCTTACCTGTATTTGTAGGCTTAGTTTTTAAAATTTCTCCGTAGGCCAATGTTTTCCAAATAAAGATTGCTGTGTTTGGTTTTAGTTTGAGGGAATCCATCAAACTGATTTCACTTGTGGTCTAAGTTTTATTTTCACTTAAATCTCCAGAGCAGGAAATATACCAGTTGCACTAACTCATCTCTTAGTAAGAATTTTGAATGGAGCAGAGAGCAAATTGCTAAAGGCAAATAGAATATATTGTTGGAAAATGTGCTGTTTTTGGCTGCATCTTAAAATAATTTAAAAGTGATAATTTCCTCAAATAGGACTCTAAGTAGTTTATCTAAGAGATGTATATCCAAAGACTTCAGCTAGTTAGATGTGTCTTAGAATTCAAAATTCATGGTTGAATTTTCATTCAAATAAGTCTAAACATTCAAAGAATGCTTCTCTTCTCAAAGGAGATGAAAGGAAACATGTTCATTTTTAAGGATTTGGAATGAAGGGATTGCTTCTTGATCTATTTAAATCCAAGAGTTACAAATCTCTGTCATTATTTTTCCAGAATAACAAAATATTTTTCTTTAAAGAACACTGACAACTGAAAGTCTTTTCCCTGCAGCTTGATTATTTGGACCTCAATTTTCAGTTTTTCTAAAAGGAAAATACTTCAGAAACAATATGTCTTAGTCCTGGATAAAGAACCAAATACCTTCTGATTTGGTGGTTAAAATCCAGGAACACCTATTAGTGAGTCCAAATCCTGACTGTTCAACTCTTCCTCTGAGTCTCAGAGATACCCTTGTAACCTCCCTTCAAAACTCCCGCCCTCTACTAAAAAAATAAAACAAACAAATGTATATAATAAAACAGAAACAGACTCACAGATACAGGGAACAAACTTAGTGGGCACCAGTGGGGAGATAGATAGGGGGAGGGGCCAGATAGGGCTGACTGCTGAAAATTCTTTGGCCTCCTTGACTAGTAGCTGCATAACTTCACCTTCTGCCTTAATCTTCCCATGGCTTTCACCTCTGTGTTCTCCATTTCTCTCTCTTATAAGGACATTTCTATTGGGCTCGGGACCACCCTAAATCCAAGATGATTTAATCTTGAGATTCTTACTTTAAATACATCTACAAAGATGCTATTTTCAAATAAAGTCACATTCACAGGTACCAGGGGTTAGAACTTGGACATATCTTTTGGGGATCACTGTTTAACTTATTAGAGTCCTTCAACAACCTGAGAGACAGGTGACAATATTATCATTGAAATCACATAGCCAGAGGAGTGGAAAGCAGGACACCAGCCAAATCCTCATTCTAAGACCAAGGCTGGAGTTCCCACTGTGGTGCCCTGGGTCAATGATCCAGCTTGTCTCTGCTGCAGCTGTGGTGGAGGGTGAAGAAGTGGCTTGGATTTGATCCCTGGCTGGGAACTTCCATATGCCACAAGTGTGGCCAAAAAAGGAAAAAACAAAAAAACAAAAAAACAAAAACCAAGGCTTTCTTCTATGTCAAGATCTCTCTTGATACACTATTTTTGCTTATATAATCATCTCATTTTTAAAAATGATAATACATAAACATTGTTCATAGATTTGACAAAGCTGTGTATTTTATCAGCACCATGTTTAATTCTTTAATATAAAGTGATTCTTATTAACAAGTTATTCCTAACAAGATCCCTCAGCTTTTCAGAGAGAAAGGGAAATTAAGAGAGAAATCATTCTGTAAGTTGTCTTCTGGTTTTCTTCTTGGTTTCCTTTGCTGTGCAAAAGCTTGCCAGTTTGATTAGGTCCCATTGGTTTATTTTTGCTTTTATTTCTGTTGCTTTTGGAGACTGACCTGAGAAAACAAAAAGACAACTTACAGAATGAGAGAAAATAGTTTCAAATGATGCAACTGACAAGGGCTTAATCTCTAAAATATACAGTCAACTTATACAACTCAACAGCAAAAAAGCCAACAACCCAATGGAAAAATGGGCAAAATACATGAATAGATATTTCTCCAAGGAAGATATACAGATAGCCAACAAGCACATGAAAAAATGCTCAACATCCCTGATTATTAGAGAAATGCACACCAAAACTACCATGAGATGCCACCTCACACCAGTCAGAATGGCCATTATTAACAAGTCCACAAATAACAAGTGCTGGAGAGGGTGTGGAGAAAAGGGAACCCTCCTGCACTGTAGGTGGGAATGTAAGCTGGTACAACCACTATAGAGAACAGTATCAAGGTACCTTAGAAATCTATACATAGAACTACCGTATGACCCAGCAATCCCATTCTTGGGCATATATCCAGACAAAACTTTCCTGGAAAAAGACACATGCACCCGCATGTTCACTGCAGCACTATTCTCAATAGCCAAGACGTGGAAACAACCAAAATGTCCATGGACAGATGACTGGACTAAGAACAGGTGGTATATATACACAATGGAATACTAATTAGCCATTAAAAGAACAAAATAATGCCATTTACAGCAATATATATGGAACTAGAAACTCTCATCCTGAGTGAAATGAGTTAGAGAAAGGCAAATACCATATGATATCACTTAATTCTGGAATCTAATATAGGGTGTAAATGAACCTTTCCACGGAAAAGAAAATCATGGACTTGGAGAATAAACCTGTGGTTGCCAAGGGGGAGGGGGAAGGAGTAGGGTGGATTGGGAGCTTGGGGTCAATGGATGCAAACTATTGCCTTTGGAATGGATAAGCAATGAGATCCTGCTGTGTGGTACTGAAAACTAGGTTAGATACTTACAATGCAGCACGATAAGGGGAGAAAAAATTATGTATACATGTATGTGTAACTGGGTCCCCATGCTGTACAATGGGAAAAAAAAGTGTGTTGGTGGAAATAACAATAAAAAATAAATTTAAAATAATAAAATTTAAAAAAAGAAATCATGGGACTGAAGAATGGTAATGTACCATCAAATGAAATTGAAAAATTATAAACAAAGTTCATTCTAATCTGCCAAGGCAGTTAGTAATGAATAAAATTAATTAACTGCAGTCGTTCTTCTAGCATATATGAAATGGTCAAATGGTAGAAGCAAGAAAGGGAAACACATGGGATCTAGAAATTTCAAACCAGAGCACAATCAGTGATTCAGAGTTGTTTACAAGTGGCACTTGTGTTTTCATTATCATTGAATTTCTATAAAGCAGATCTCTGTTTAAAATATCCTGTAGCACTGAACACTTTCTGTCATAGAATAATAAACTGAAAGAGCATGCACTTTGGAGGCAGACAGATCTACATATAAATTCCCACTGTGTGACCTCAGGCAATTCACTCAATATCTCTGAACATCAACATATTTACAAACTGTGCTCTACCTCACAGGAACTGGTGTAAGGATTGCATTAAATGGAGACAAGTGCCTCATGTGGCATCTGGCACCTAACAGGCATTCAATAAATGTTAAGTATTGATATAATTTTGAATAAAATATTTAAATGATCCTTTCCATTCATACCTATTCTTTCATACTCCTCTCTCAATCACACACATAAATAAAAAGATTTGAAGCTCTTTTATCTCTGTAATCTAGATTAATTTGAAAACAAAAACATCCACATAAGCTAATGTGTGCTGTGTCTTCAGTAGATATGATTGAGATAATGGCTTTATTGGTCTTACCTTCTTATTTTCCTTACAGTTTTGCTAATGGGCTCTTAATGGTTATTAGAAAATTTCAAAAGACAGATTTTAAAAGTGAGGCAGTTCCTGTTGAAATAGGCCTATCTATTCAGAATAATTAATTTTTTATAACAGCCTAGTAACAGCAGGAAGTTCTGCCAAGCTCTTGAAAGCCAGCCAGGAAGTTAGCAGGTAAGTGCTCCTTTTAGGTCATCAGTTAATAGAGGTGTTTGGAGTTTCTGGAAGCTTTGTTCTCAGAGGAAAAAACATTTCAGTGAATCTGAGAAAGCATCAGGGCAACTATAATGAGTCTGAGACCAGATGCCAGTCATAATTTTAGGCCAGCTGCTACCTCCTTTCGATTCTGAACAAAGACCTACCCTCTGAGAGTACAGCTCTCCCCCTGCCTCTGGATTGCTCTCATAGAGAACTGTGTGAAGCAGATTCTGGCACGATTTAAACATCATACAGGGCTATAGCATAGCTGCAGTGGAATGAGTAGGTGAGAAGGGAATTTGTCAAAACTGTGTGTGAAGAAGACAGGCCTAAAAAGTAGTTTGTCAATGATAAAGTATTAAGTTTAGAGAAACATAGTGGTTTCAAATAAGACTCTCAGAAGCTCAGTTAAGTTTTATCCCCACTTGACAGAATATTGGAGTAAATAATATCCAAGCTTTGGAGTTCCTATTGTGGCTCAGCAGGTTAAGAACCCAACTAGGATCCATGAGGATGTGGGTTCAATCCCTTGCCTTACTCAGTGGGTTAATGATCCAGCACTGCCACGAGCTGCAGCCTAAGTCGGAGATGTGGCTCGGACCCTGCGTTGCCGTGGCTGTGTTATAGGCTGGAGGCTACTGTTCAATTTGACCCCCAGCCTGGGGACTTCCATATGCCATAGGTGCAGCTCTAAAAAGACAAAAATAAAAAATCCAAGCTTTAAAATCAAATAAATAAGTTTGACGCTACACACTAACTGGGTGATCTTGGGCAATTCATGTGACACCACCCTAAGTTTCATGTTCCTCATTTATTAAATCAATGGAAATAATAGCACCTATCTCATAGGATTAATGTGATGAATAATTGATCTAATAAAGTTCTTAGCACCATGCCTGAAATATATGATATTATTATATCATAGTTATATTGGCACCATGCCTGAAATATATGATATTATTATATCATAGTTATATTGGCATAAACAGAACACCTAAATTAACCATGACAAATAAGAAAAATAATTTATTTTTCCATCACATAAAATAAGTCTGATGATAGGAAGCCCAGGGCTCTTTCTATTTTTTGTTCCATCATCCTAGCAATTACTCTCCATCCCCAAGGGCATTTAATGGTCCAAAATGACTGCTGAAGTTCCAGTCGTCATGATATTTCCAACTTCCTGGAGATAAAAATATAGGGGAGGGGAAAAAACTTCCCCCAGCTATCTGATCACTTTTAAGGCTCCTTTTCATTCTATCAAAAACTTCCTCCCAACTTCTGTATCCATCTCATTGGAAAGAACTGAGTCAAGCCTCATTACATGGAAAGGATAGGAAATATGGTGGTTTAGCAGTACAACAAAAATCAGGGTTCTATACATGAAATGGAAATGTGGATTTGGGTAGAAATCAACAGACTCTGCAACAACTTGCAACCATGGTTCTCATGTACTCCTCTAGGCTCTATTGCCTTTACTAAATCTACCATTTCTTTCTTTTATCTGGAATAATTAATAAAATATGAACATTTTTTCCTCTGGCATTTTCCTACCAAGAGTCTTTGTATTAGTCACCATTTCTATAAACAGCAGCTCAAAAATTTAAACCTCTAGCTTTGCCTCAAGTCAGATGTCAGCTAGGTTTTAAGCCTCTTGCAACTAGATAAGATTTGATCAAAACCTTAATCCATTTTCAAGATACAGAGCCTTCCTCAAGACTTCTGCCAATTACCATGGTTTTCATTCTCCTTACTATGTTTGGTTTCAAGCTCCTGCTACCATCAGTATCCTGGGTTCTATATGCCAACATAGTTATAAAGCACAGTCCTTTTCTAAAATAAAAAAAGTAGGCAGATAGATAAATAGAGTTTCCCACAATACATTTGTGAGTGAAATAGGCTTGGATGGAAATATGAATCAGAAATTGAAACATGGCAACAATTTCAAAGGTAATATTTGACATTCACCTTCTTAAGATATCCTTTAATCATCCCCAAGTGGGAAATCTTCATTGGCCATGTCTCCATACAATCTTTTCCTTATACCCTCTCTTCATATTGTCCTGTCCCCTCACATTCTGCCCCTTTTATCTCAGGAGAAAAGTTAACTTCTCCCATTTTCTCATTCGGACTATTGCAATAGCCTCCTAACTGGTCTATTTTACACTCCTGCTATCCATTTTTGATATAGTAGCCACAGGGATCCTTCAAAAATTGGCCATCTTACACTCTCAAACTCATTCTATGAGGCCACCATCACCCTCATACCAAAACCAGATAAAGATACCACAAAAAAAGAAAATTACAGGCCAATTTCACTGATAAACATTGATGCAAATATCCTTAACAAAATACTAGCAAACTAAATTCAACAGTACATTAAAAGGATTGTACATCATGATCAAGTGGGATTTATCCTAGGGATGCAAGGGTTCTTCAATATCCGCAAATCAATCAGTGTGATACACCACATTAACAAACTGAAAAATAAAAACCATATGATCCTCTCGATAGTTGTAGAAAAACACTCTGACAACATACAACACCCATTTCTGATAAAAAACCCTTCAGAAAGTGGGCATAGAGGGAAACTACCTCAACATAATAAACCCACAGCTAACATCATTCTCAGTGAGGAAAGCTGAAAGAATTTCTGCTGAGATCAGGAACAAGACAAGGATGTCCCCTCTCACCACTACTCTGCAACATAGTTTTGGAAGTGCTAGTCACAGCAATCAGAGAAGCAAAAGAAGTAAAAGGAATCCAAATTGGAAAGGAATAAGTAAAACTATCACTATTTGCAGATGACTTGATACTATACCGAGAGAATCCTAAAGACTCTACCAGAAAACTGTTAGAGCTCATCCATGAATTTGACAAAGTTACAGGATACAAAATTAATACACAGAAACCCATGGCATTTCTATATACTAACAATGAAAGAGCAGAAAGAGAAATGAGGGAAGCAATCCTGTTTACCATCACATCCAAAAGAATAAAATACCTAGGAGTAAACCTACCTAAAGAGATAAAAGACCTGTACTCTGAAAACTATAAGCCACTGATGAAAGAAATCAAAGGATGACACAAATAGAAAGACATACCATGCTCTTGGATTGGAAGAGTCATATTATTATCAAAATGACTTTACTACCCAAGGCAATCTATAGATTCAATGTGATCCCTATCAAATTACCAAGGACATTTTTCACAGAACTCAAACAAAATATTTTAAAGTTTGTTTGGAAGAACAAAAGACCCAGACTAGCCAAAGACATCCTGAAAAAGAAAAATAGAGCTGGAGGAATCAGGCTCCCTGATCTCTGACTATACTACAAAGCTACAGTCATCAAAACCATACGGTACTGGCACAAAGACAGACATATAGATCAGTGGAACAGGAGAGAAAGCCCTGAATTAAACCCACACACCTACAGCCAACTAATCTATGACAAAAAGAGCCAAGAATATACCATGGAGAGAAGACAGCACCTTCAATAAATGGTGCTGGGAAAACTAGACAGCCACATGGAAAAGAAGGAAATCAGAACACTCCCTAACACCATACACAAAAATAAATTCAAAACAGATCAAAGACCTAGATATAAGACCAGACGCTGGGAAACTCTTACGGGAAAACATAGGCCAGACACTCTCTGACATATACCCCAGCAACATCTTCTCAGATCCACATCTTAGAGTCATGACAGTAAAAACAAAAATAAACAAAAATGGGACTTAATTAAACTTAAAAGTTTCTGCACAGCAAAGGAAACCCTAAACAAAACGAAAAGACAACCCATAGAATGGGAGAGAATCTTTGCAAGTGAATTGACTGACAAGGGATTAATCTCCAAAATTTATGAACACCTTCTTCAGCTCCATACTAAAAAAAAACAAACAACTCCATCAAAAAATGGGCAGAAGATCTAAACAGACAGTTCTCCAAAGAAGACATACAGATGGCCAAAAAACACATGAAAAGAGGTTCAACATCACTCATTATTAGAGGAATGCAAATCAAAACCATTCTGAGGTACCACCTTACACCAGCCAGAATGGCCATCATCAAAAAAGTCAACAAACAATAAGTGCTGGAGAGGGTGTGGAGAAAAAGGAACCCTAGTACACTGTTGGTGGGGTTGTAAATTGGTGCAACCACTGTGGAAAACAGGATGGAGACTCCTCTGAAAACTCAAAATAGAACTATCATTTGACCCAGCATTCCCGCTCCTGGGCATCTATCCAGAGAAAACCATGACTTGAAAAGACACAGGTACTCTGCTGTTCATTGCAGCACTATTTTCAATAGCCAAGACATGGAAACAATCTAAATGTCCATCGACAGAGGAGTGGATCAAGAAGATGTGATACATATACACAATGGAATATTATTCAGACATTAAAAGGAATGAAATACTGGCTTTTTTAGCAACATGGATGGACCTAGGAATTACCATGCTAAGGGAAGTCAGCCATACAATGAGGCACCAACATCAAATGCTTTCACTGACATGTGGAATCTGAAAAAAGGACAGAATGAACTTCTTTGCAGAACAGATACTGACTCACAGACTTTGAAAAATCCTATGATTTCCAAAGGAGACAATATGGGGGTGTGTGGGGGGGAGATGTGCTAGGGTTGTGGGATGGAAAACCTATAAAATTGAGTTGTCATGATCACTGTACAACTATAAATGAAATAAATTCATTGAGTAATTAAGAAAAAAAAGAAAATTGTGCCACTCTTCTGCTCCAAATCTTTTCCGTAGCTTTCCATTACACTTTGCAGAATAGCCAAAGTCCTTATAATGTGTCCTAGATGATATGTTTCCCTAGTAACTCTCAGACCTTACTCCTGCCAACTTCTACCGTGTTAACCAGCTGCCATCACAAAAGCCTCCTTGCTTTTCTGGAACATTCCTGCCTCAGAGCCTTTCTTTCTTTCTGTCTAAAACATTCTTCTTCCAGTTATGTATGTGGGCTACTCCAACCACCCCTTCAGCTTATGCTCAACTGTCAGCTCAGTAAATCCTTCCCAGACACGATTTTTATAATAGCAACCTTAACTTCTAAATTGCCCATCAACTTTGCCTATTTTGTTTTTCTCCATGCACTTATCACCTTCTGATGATCTGTATAACTTTCTCATTTATTTACTTGCTATCTTTCTCTACCCACTAGAATGTAAACCTCTTGAGGGCAGGGATTGTTGACTGTTTTGATTGCTGCTCTATCTTCACAATCTGGCATGTCATAAGGATAAACATTTGGTGAGTAAATCACACACACAAAAATTCCCATCAGAGCATCTCAGCTACCATTTGTATTTCCTGGGCTTGTGCAGACATTCTTTTGTACCTCAGTTGGCTTATTATTTTTCCAAGTCAAAATATTTCCTCCCTAAAAATGCTTTGCCAACTGTTGAGAAAACAACCTTCTGACGTCTTTAATCCTAGTTCCATGTGTCTTTGTGGTGGCCATGGAGGAGAATTACTCAGATTCCCATTCCAGTAAGAACCTGCTACAGGGAGTATAGTTGACAACTTCCATCTTCAGGACCTACTACAGCAGTCACACCTACACTGAGGCCTCGTCTCACTGGCTGCTCCCTGTCAACGACCAAATACAGAGGGTGTGCTGGAGCTAGGTCATACCTGCTCAACACAGCACCATGATGGACAATCTCTGCTCTGGAGCTCCCACTGGCCTGGCCAAGTTATGCTCATAACTTCACTTTCATCTGAGCCTCTTTCTACCCAATCCTCCTTCTTCCCTCTTCTCTTTGCACGGGTGTCACACCTGCATCTGCAGTTTCCTTGTGGATTCTTGATCCCACCCTGTTTATCTTTCATATGTATTTCACTAATAAGTCTCTTGTACTTCAAATTCTTTTTTGGTAACTGCTTCTCAGAGGAACCAGCCTAACTGTCTTCCAGCCATTTTCCCTTACATATCCTGTAGTCAGCTCATTCAATGTGTTCAAAACCAAACTCTAGAGGCTTTTGCTCAGATATGAAGACCATCTGGGTTTGGTATAAAATGTTCCAGGTATTGAGGTGGCTATTTTTATAATATAATGGTTTTAAAGAATTTTAACCCTAAAGTATATTAAAATAGTAGTGGAAAATTAAAAGACCAAGTTTGGGATAATTTTGACATGATATATATTAAAATATAATAAAATAATAAAAAAATATTTTTAAAAAAGACCCAGACATTTCTTTCATATTTAGGTTCAAAAGAGGTTATATAAGCAGCAGAATTTTTGCCACTCTTCCCTGTTATTGATATTCTTTAGCCAGAGTTGTTAAGATATTTTTGAGCTGTATACTGACTTAACAACTTCAAATTACTGTTAAATATTGTTGAAGCTTCATGATAGACACTTTTATCTTTATTAAGGTTATATAAATTTCTGATGTTTATTCCATCTCACAATGGTAAATCTAAATGAAGACATTAAAGGTATAAATTTATTTAAGATGTAGCCATTTCACAGGATCAAGGTGTTACCAAGATAGCTACATATCTCCATGATGATTCTGAGTGCTCTTTCCTTCAAATTTTCTTCTGGTTTTTGTTTTTCAGATCCTGAAAGATAATTTAACCTGTATAGGATATGTTAACCCTGCAAGTACATGGAACAATATAAATATAGGCTTCAGAAGCCTTAAATACTATACACACTACTATATATAAAATAGATCACCAATAAGAACCTATTGTATAGCACAGGGAACTCTATTCGATATTCTGTAATGACCCAAATGGGAAAAGAATCTGAAAAAGAATGGTATATGTATATGTATAATTGAATCATTTTGCTGTACACCTGAAACAAATACAACATTGTAAATAAACTGTACTCCAATACAAAATAAAAATTAAATTTTACAAAAGTTAGAACATGAAAACAAACTGTGTAACTGAAAGAAAGAATACTATATAACTATTAAACAAAATAAGAGAATGTTATGTGTACCAAAGTGAGAAATCTCCAAGATATATTTTTAGGGAAAAAAAAACCTACAACAGGATACATAGCAAGCTAGCATTGTATTTTAAAGGGGTTATATCCCTGAAAAATACCACAGATATTAATAAGAATAATTGTCTTTAGGTTAGGGTAAGGCAGACTTGGATATCAATTTTCATTTGCGTGGTTTAAATTTTTGCCATATGTGTTACTTTTTAAAACCTGAAAATAAATAAAACAAAAGAGCTTAAATCCTAAAAGAAATTTAAAAAATAAAAGACCGGCATATATCTAGATTCCCAGGAGTAGGAAATTTTTATTCACAGTCAGTTAAGAAGAAGACTGAGGTAAATGATAGAAAGGTTTAGTCCCTAGATGTGCTTCTCCTCCTGCAAAAAGTTTCCATGGAGAAGCCAAACTAAAGAAACTGAAGCTGAGACTTCTTTGATTCCTAAACACACCTATGGCATTGGTAATTTTAATACTTTAAAATCAACTGCCAAGAATGTTAGTGCAAAAAAAATAGTAAAATAAAATAGTCACTCAAATCCTTCTTCACCTGTAGACAAAATTAACCAATAGCCTCCTCTATCCAAACTGATTTGAATGGGCACTGACAACAAGTGTGAGTTCTTGAAAACATTGAAAAAGGACAGAGTGGAAGAAGAATGTCAAGATGGAAACCAAGTTAGTCCTGGCATTGCATAATAGCAATAACATTCTCCAGAAAGGGATATTAACCAAAACTTTGATGAAGATTATAGTCCCTCAAGATGATGCCATTGCTGCTCTTATTTCCCAACAAATCAGTCTTCAAATTTTCATAAACTGATGTGAATACAGAGAAAGCATATAAAACAGTGCCTGGTACATAGCAAACCCTTGATAATGTTAAGTATTACATAATATAACAGAAAATTTGACTTCTCTCAGCTCTGGGCTTACAATAAATGGAGACTGTATTTTGCATCAGTTATAGCTTAACATTTGGTTATATTCAGTTACTTATAGGTATCAGGGTAAATTACCAGGTTCTAGACCTTACATTGTGGTGACAAGACAGGAGATAAGCATTTAAAATTATAATGTGCATGCCAAATAATAAAAAAAAATGAATTGGAGGGTACAAAGCAATTGCTAATCAAATTTGAGAAGAGGGGGAAGTCAGAGAAGTCTAGAATTAAGGGTTTCTTGGAAAATGTAGACTGACTTCAAAGAAAACATTCTTTTGTGAAGAAAGAATGTGGATTGGAGCAGATATTACATTTGAAAAAAATAACATGCTTAGATTTTTTTTAGAAATTTTCCTATTTTTAAAGGCATATTGTTTACTTTTTAACCTCTTTTGAGCAATGAAGTCAAATTAACATGAGGCAAGGGCTCAGTAATACGGAATGTAAAGTATATTTTAATCAAGAATAGGATTAGAAAACCAAACATTTGTTACATCTTTATTATATATTCTGAATTTCTACAGCTGACTCAATGAAAATTGAACTTTTGAGTTTGTGGGATTGTAGAGTATTACAAATCCTTAAAAACATGAGAAGACTACTCAAGATTTCTTTGGTCACTCAGGCAAATTACTGCCACATGTCATACCTTGAAGCAAACTTATTCACGTTACCTTGTGCTTTCTGTGGTTTTCTCTCAATAGGACCCATCTACAAAACAGATGCTCTTAAAAACCAAAAACCTAACACACATAATAGCTTTACTCCCTTGTCTGTAATGGGACAGGTGCACCCTTGATTATTTACACAGAGTGCCAAAAAAGGAGATTATTTACATAACCAGAATGCTTTCTTCAAGAGTGCTTATCACTGGCTGAACCCCAAGGATCAGGAAATGGAGAGAGAGTGAGCAGGAGACACAGTATAAATGGAAGTTTAGAAGAATGTGTTAAAAAAAAAAGCTGAGGAAAAGCATATTTTGATTCCTCTTTTTATTTATTTTTTAATTATTTCCCCAATACAATTTTTTTCTAATGTACAGCATTGTGACCCAGTTACACATACATGTATAAATTCTTTTTTCTCACATTATCATGCTCCATCAAAAGTGACTAGACACAGTTCCCAGTGCTACACAGTAGGATCTCATTGCTTATCCATTCCAAAGGCAATAGTTTGCATCCATTGACCCCAAGCTCCCAATCCACCCTACTCCTTCCCCCTCCCCCTTGGCAACCACAGGTTTATTCTCCAAGTCCATGATTTTCTTTTCCGTGGAAAGGTTCATTTACACCCTATATTAGATTCCAGAATTAAGTGATATCATATGGTATTTGCCTTTCTCTAACTCATTTCACTCAGGATGAGAGTTTCTAGTTCCATATATATTGCTGTAAATGGCATTATTTTGTTCTTTTAATGGCTAATTAGTATTCCATTGTGTATATATACCACCTGTTCTTAGTCCAGTCATCTGTCCATGGACATTTTGGTTGTTTCCACGTCTTGGCTATTGAGAATAGTGCTGCAGTGAACATGCGGGTGCATGTGTCTTTTTCCAGGAAAGTTTTGTCTGGATATATGCCCAAGAATGGGATTGCTGGGTCATACGGTAGTTCTATGTATAGATTTCTAAGGTACCTTGATACTGTTCTCTATAGTGGTTGTACCAGCTTACATTCCCACCTACAGTGCAGGAGGGTTCCCTTTTCTCCACACCCTCTCCAGCACTTGTTATTTGTGGACTTGTTAATAATGGCCATTCTGACTGGTGTGAGGTGGCATCTCATGGTAGTTTTGGTGTGCATTTCTCTAATAATCAGGGATGTTGAGCATTTTTTCATGTGCTTGTTGGCTATCTGTATATCTTCCTTGGAGAAATATCTATTCATGTATTTTGCCCATTTTTCCATTGGGTTGTTGGCTTTTTTGCTGTTGAGTTGTATAAGTTGACTGTATATTTTAGAGATTAAGCCCTTGTCAGTTGCATCATTTGAAACTATTTTCTCTCATTCTGTAAGTTGTCTTTTTGTTTTCTTTTTAGTTTCCTTTGCTGTGCAAAAGCTTGTCAGTTTGATTAGGTCCTATTGGTTTATTTTTGCTTTTATTTCTGTTGATTTGAAAGACTGAGAGGAAATCAATAAAATAGAGATTCAAAAAACAATAGAAAAAAATCAATAAAACCAAGAGCTGGTTCTTTGAAAAGGTAAACAAAATTGACAATCCTCTGGCTAGACTCACTAAGAAGAGAAAAGAAAGAACCCAAATAAACAAAATAAGAAATGAAAAAGGATAAATCACAACAGATACTGCAGAAGTACAAAAAACCATGCGAGAATACTATGAACAATTATATGCCAACAAATTTGACAATCTGGAAGAAATAGACAACTTCCTAGAGTCTTACAGCCTGCAAAAACTGAATCAAGAAGAAATAGACCAACTGAACAAAGCAATAACTAGAAATGAAATTGAATACGTCATAAAAACACTCCATACAAATAAAAGTCCAGGACCAGATGGCTTCACAGGCAAATTCTACCAAACATACATAGAGGAACTGGTGCCCATCCTCCTTAAACTTTTTCAAAAGGTTGCAGAAGAAGGAACACTCACAAAGACATTCTATGATGCCACCGTCACCCTCATTCCAAAACCAGACAGAGATACCACCAAAAAAGAAAACTATCGCCCAATATCATTGATGAATATAGATGCAAAAATTCTCAACAAAATTTTATCCAATCGAGTCCAACAACATATCAAAAAGATCATATACCATGACCAGGTGGAATCCATCCCAGGTACACAAGGATGGTTCAATATACTCAAATCAATAAATGTCATACACCACATTAACAAGAGAAAAGTCAAAAACCATATGATCATCTCAATAGATGCAGAAAAAGCATTTGACAAAGTTCAGCATCCATTCATGATTAAGACCCTCGCCAAAGTGGGTATAGAGGGGACATTCCTTAACATAATCAAAGCCATTTATGACAAACCCACAGCAAATATAATACTCAATGGAGAAAAGCTGAAAGCCTTCCCACTAAGATCTGGAACAAGACAGGGAGGGATGCCCACTCTCACCATTGCTATTCAACATAGTTTTGGAAGTCCTAGCCACAGCAATCAGACAAAAGAAATTAAAGGCATCCAAATAGGAAGAGAAGAGATAAAACTCTAACTGTATGCAGATGACATGATACTATACATAGAAAACCCTAAGGACTCAACACAAAAACTACTCAAACTGATCAACGAATACAGCAAAGAAGCAGGATACAGTATTAACATTTAGAAATCAGTCACATTTCTGTATACTAACAATGAAATATTAGAAAAGGAATGCAGAAATACAATACCCTTTACAATTGCACCCCCAAAAAATCAAATACCTGGGAATACACCTGACCAAGGAAGTAAAGGACTTAGATGCCAAGAACTATAAAACATTAATCAAGGAAACTAAAGAAGATATAAAGAAATGGAAAGATATTCAATGTTCCTGGACTGGAAAAATTAATATTATAAAAATGGCCATACTACCCAAAGCAATCTACAGATTCAATGCAATCCTTATCAAATTATACATGACATTTTCCACAGAACTAGCACAAACAATCCAAAAATTTATATGGAACCACAAAAAACCCAGAATCACCAAAGCAATCCTGAGAAACAAAAACCAAGCAGGAAGCATAACTCTTCCAGACTTCAAGCAATATTACAAAGCCACAGTCATCAAGACAGTGTGGTACTGGTATCAAAACAGACAGACAGACCAATGGAACAGAATAGAGAATGCAGAAGTAAACCCTGACACCTGTGGTCAATTAATCTTTGAAAAGGGAGGCCACAGCATAAAATGGGAAAAAGACAGTCTTTTCAGCAAGTATTGCAGGGAAACCTGGACAGATACATGTAAATCAATGAAACTAGAATACACCCTCACACCATGCATGAAAATAAACTCAAAATTGCTTAAAGACTGAAATATAGTACAAGACGCCATCAAACTCCTGGAAGAGAACATAGGCAAAACATTCTCTGACATCAATCTTATGAATATTTTCCCATGATTTTTTGAATTGACTTCAGTTTTTAAAAAAACCTCTAAATTACTCTTATTTAGCAAGTGAATATAGTTTTTTTTTTACAAATAAGAAAACTAACTTAATATTTACTTATAATGGTTTATAATTATCCTGATGGTCACATAAAGAAATAAAGAAAATCCTTAAATCAACCAGCTTCATTTGTTACTTTGGAGAGGGCAAATAGCCACAGAATAGTAGTGTGGTTCTGGGAGAACTTAGTGTGGTGGAGTATCAATTATATGGTGTATTGGTTCACTTGATGGATGACCTAGCTATGTATACAGTCAGTGCTTAAAATCATTAGCAGTAGCATTATGGTTTTATCACCATTAGCAGTTAGTAACATCATGTAGTATACCATAAAGTTTCTGCTTAAAAGAAATTTATCATTTGCAAAATTTTACATGAGGATCAAGCAACAGCTTCTACTTTGTTGGCTATAAAATGTATACTCTTTTCAGCTGTGCTCTGTGGAAATTAAATAACAAATGAATATTGTTATTTCATTTTGATTTTGTGTGTCTTTCCAGCCATTGATGTCTGGAGAGAGTAATAATCAAATTCTTGTGTTTTTCTCTCTTTACATTTGAATAAGTAAAGTATTTTTCAGTTGACTTTATGGGTTCTGTATTGGCTATGTTATTATTGATTATTAGAAATTATTAAATAAATTGATTGTTCAGTGTGTCTAGAATATTTGTGTCTTTTGGAAACATATAAGGAAAAGAGAAAAAATTTCTAAATGTTTATAAATTGTTTAACAAGACTAAATAATCCCATTATCACTATATTTGTTGATGATACTATTGTGGGTGACTTTGTAGGAAAGGGAGAGTTTATCTACAGACTCACACTCCTGGGCTTGTCTGTTTTCACCCTGTACAATATATTTCCTAGTGTTGAAGGATAAGTAGGAATTATGTACTTTCATTGCAAAAGGAAATTTCTTATAAGATTTTTATTTTTTCCATTATAGTTGATTTACCATGTTCTGTCAATTTTGATTGTATAGCAATGCGACCTAGTCATATTCTTTTTTCCACATTATCCTCCATCATGTTCCGTCACAAGTGACTAGATATATTTCCCTGTGCTATACAGTAGGATCTCATTGCTTATTCACTCCAAATACAATATTTTGCATCTATTAACCCCCAACTCCCACTCCATCCCACTCCCTCCTCCTCCCCCTTGGCAACCACAAGTCTGTTCTCCATGTCTATGAATTTCTTTTCTGGGTAAAGGTTCATTTATGTCATATATTAGATTCCAGATGTAAGTGATATCATACAGTATTTGTCTTTTCTCTTTCTTACTTCACTTAATATGAGAATCTCTAGTTCCATCCATGTTGCAAATAGCATTATTTTTTTCTTTTTTATGGATAAATAGTATTCCATTGTGTATGTATACCACATCTTCTTAATCCATTCATCTGTTGATGGAGATTTAGGTTGTTTCCATGTCTTGGCTTTTGTGAATAGTGCTGCAATGAATATACTGGTGCATGTGTCTTTTTTTAAGGAAAGTTTTGTCCAGATATGCCCAAGAGTGGAAATTCTGGGTAATATGGTAGTTCTATACTTAGTTTTATGGGGTACCTCCATATGGTTTTCCATAGTGGTTGTACCAATTTACATTCCCTACAGTGTAGGAGGGATCCCTTTTCTCCACACCCCCGCCAGCATTTGTTATTTGTGGACTTGTTAATGATGGCCATTCTGACCATTATGAGGTGGTACCTCATTGTAATTTTGATTTGAATTTCTCTAATAATCAGTAATGTTGAGCATTTTTTCAAGTGCCTGTTGGCCATCTGTATATCTTCTTTGGAGAGATGTGTATTCAGGTCTTCTGCCCATTTATCAGTTGGGTTGTTGGTTTTTTGCTGTTGAGTTGTATGAGTTGTTTATATATTTTAGAGATTAAACATCATTTGAAACTATTTTCTCTTATTCATAAGGTTGTCTTTTTGTTTTGTTTATGAAAAAACTTGTCGGTTTGACTAGGTCCCATTGGTTTATTTTTGCTTTTATTTCTCTTGCCTTGGGAGACTGACCTAAGAAAACATTTGTACTGATTTCAGAGAATGTTTTGCCTGTGTTCTCTTCTAGGAGTTTGATGGTGTCTTGTCTTATGTTTAAGTCTTTAAGCCATTTTGAGTTTAATTTTGTGCATGGTGTGAGGATATGTCCCAGTTTCATTAGTTTACATGTGGCTGTCCAGTTTTCCCAGCACCACTTACTGAAAATACTGTCTTTTCCCCATTTTTATATTCTTGCCTCCTTTGTCGAAGATTAATTGACTATAGGTGTCTAGGTTTACTTCTGCATTCTCTGTTCTGTTCCATTGGTCTGTATGTCTGTTTTGGTACCAGTACCATGCTGTCTTGACTACTGTAGCTTTGTAGTTTGTCTGAAGTCTGGGAGAGGTATGACTCCTGCTTTTCTTTTTTTATTTCAGGGTTGCTTTGGAAATTTTGGGTCTTTTATTCTTCCATATTTTTTTTGGATTGTTTGTTGTAGTTCTGTGAAAAATGTCATGAGTAATTTGATAGATATTGGACTGAATCTGTAGATTGTTTTGGGTAGTATGGCCATTTTTATGAAATTCTTCAAATCTGGAGAGTGAAATATCTTTCCATTTCTTTGAATCCCATTTAATTTCCTTGATTAATGTTTTATAGTTCTCAGCATCTAAGTCTTTCACCTCCTTAGTCAGGTTTATTCCTAGGTATTTGACTTTTTTTGGATGTGATTTAAAAAGGTATTGTATTTTTGTATTCCTTTTCTAATATTTCATTGTTATATAGAAATGCAACCAATTTCTGAATGTTAAACTTGTATCCTGCTACTTTGCTGAATTCGTTGATCAGTTTGAGTAGTTTTTGTGTTGAGTCCTTAGGGTTTTCTATACATTGTATTGTGTCATCTGCATACAATTTTACCTCTACTCTTCCAATTTTGATACCTTTTATTTATTTTATTTGTCTAATTGCTGTGGCTAGGACTTCCAATACTATGTTGAATAAAAGTGGTGAGAGTGGTCATCATTGTCTTACTCCAGATTTTAGCAGGAAGGCTTTCAGCTTTTCTCCATTGAGTATTATGTTTGCTGTGGGTTTGTCACAAATGGCTTTTATTATGTTAAGGTATGTTCCCTCTATACCCCCTTGATAAGTGTTTTTATTGTGAATGGATGTTGGACATTGTCAGATGCTTTTTCTGCATCTATGGAGATGATCATGTGGTTTTTGACTTTTCTTTTGTTGATGTGGTGTTGATGTTGATTGATTTGCATTTGTTGAACCATCCTTGTGCATCTGGGATGAAATCCACTTGGCTGTGCTGTATGATCTTTTTGATATGTTGATGGATTCATTTGGCTAAAATTTTGTTGAGAAAATTTTGCATCAATATTCATCAAAAATATTGGTTTATAATTTTCTTTTTTGGTAGTATCTTTACCTGGTTTTGGTATTAGGGTGATGGTGGCATCATAGAATGTCTTTGGAAAAGTTTAAGGAGGATGGGTATAAGTTCCTCTTTGTATGTTTGGTAGAATTCTCCTGTGAAGCCATCTGGTCTTGGAGTTTCATTTGTAGGGAGTGTTTTTATTACATATTCAATTTCATTTCTAGTGATCAGTCTGTTCAGCTGATGTATTTCTTCTTGATTCAGTTTTGACAGGCTGTATGTCTCTAGAAAGTTGTCCATTTATTCTAGGTTGTCAAATTTGTTACCATACAATTGTTCATAGTATTCTCTTAGGGTTTTTTGTATTTCTGCAGTATCCATTGAGATTTCTCCTTTTTCATTTCTTATTTTGTTTATTTGAGTTCTTTCTCTCCTCTTCTTGGTAAGTCTGGCCAGAGGTTTGTCAATTTTCTCACCCTTTCAAAGAATCAGCTCATAGTTTTATTGATTTTTTTCAATTAAAAAAAATCTGCAGCAAATGGAAGTTCCCAGGGTAGGGGTAGAATCGGAGCTAAAGCTGCCAGCTTACACCATAGCCAAAGCAATGCAAGATCCAAGACACATCTTCAGCCTACATCACAGATCATGGCAATGCTGGATACTTAGCACAATGAATGAGGCCAGGGATTGGACCCACATCCTTGTGGATTCTAGTTGGGTTTGTTAACCGCTGAGCCATGAAGGGAACTCCTTTTCCATATTTTTTTCTGTCTTTTTAGCTATTTCTTGGGCCGCTCCCACGGCATATGGAGGTTCTCAGGCTAGGGGTCAAATCGGAGCTGTAGCCACCAGCCTACGCCAGAGCCACAGCAACGCGGGATCCGAGCCGTGTCTGCAACCTACACCACAGCTCACAGCAATGCCGGATCGTTAACCCACTGAGCAGGGGCAGGGACCGAACCCGCAACCTCATGGTTCCTAGTCGGATTTGTTAACCACTGCGCCACGACGGGAACTCCCCATATTTTTTTAAAATTTCTATTTTATTGTTTTCATCTCTGATCGTTATGATTTCCTTCCTTCTGCTAACTGTGGGTTTTGTTTGTTCTTCTTTTTCTAATTATTTTATGTGGTAGGTTAAGATGTTGTTTTGAAATTTTTCTTTTCTGGGAAGTCCTGTATTGCTGTGAACTTTCCTCTAAGCACTGCTCTTGTGGCATCCCTTAGATTTTGAATGTTTGTTTTTTCATTATTTTTTGTCTGAGGTATTTTTAAAATTCCTCATTGACCAACTCTTTTTTTAGTAGCATGTTTCTTAGTCTCCATGTAGTCAGGGTTTTTTTTCTCATTTCTTTTCCTGCAGTTGATTTCTAGTTTCATGCCATTGTGGTCAGAGAAGATACTTTAAATAATTTCTATACTCTTAAATTTGTTGAGGTTAGTTTTATGCCCCAGTATGTGATCAATCCTTGAAGATGTTCCATGTGTACCTGAAAAAAATGTATATCCTGATTTTTTGGATGTAATGTCCTAAAAATGTCAATTAAGTCAAAGTTTTCTATTGATTCCTTTAGAATATCTGTTGCCTTATTGATTTTCTGTCTAGAGGATCTGTCCATTGATGTGAGTGGGGTGTTAAAGTCTCGTACTATTATTATATTCCCATCAATTTCTCTTTTATGTCTGTAAGTATTTCTTGTATGTATCTGTGTGTTCCTATATGAGGAGCTTATATACTGATGACTATAATACCCTCTTCTTGAATGCAGCCTTTTATCATAAAATACTGTCCTTCTTTGTCTTTCTTTATGGACTTTGTTTTAAAGTCTAGTTTGTCTGATATGAGTATAGCAACTTCTGCTTTCCTATCTTTTCTATTCACATGAAATATCTTTTTCCATTCCCCCACTTTCAATTTATATGTATCATTAGCCCTAAGGTGAGTATCTTGTAGGCAGCGTATTGTAAGCACTTGCTTTTTTATCCAATCTGACACTCTATGTCTTTTGATTGGAACATTCAGTTCATTGACATTTATTTCAATGTAATTATTCAACTTCATGTAATTATTGATAAATATGTATTTATTGCCATTTTAAACCTTGTTTTTCGGTTGAGTCTATGTTTCTCCTTTTTCCTTTCTTTCCTTTTTATTTTTATTTTTTGGTTGGATTATTTCCTTTTAGTTTATGCTTGTGTCATTTTCTTTTTAGTTTTTGTGAATGTAGTGTTTGGTTTTGGTTTGTGATCGCCCTGTTTTTCAAGTATGTTAACCCTTTCCTTTATCTGCTTTCTCTGGTCATATAGGCTCAAACACATTCTTAAGAAAGAAAAAAAGAAAAAGAGTCTAGATTTTCTTATTTTCCTTCCCCACATCTTATGATTTTGAAGTCTTTTTCTAACATTTTCATGTTTGTTCTTTTGCTGTTCCTTGAGTTTATCATCACTTTTATATTAGTTTTTTTTTTCCTTTTAGATCTGTATGCTGGCCCTTTTAAGTGATTACTTTCCAATTTTGTTTCTTCTATCCTATTTCTTACTTCTTTTTTATTTAGAGAAGCCCTTTCAGTATTTCTTTCAGAATGGGTTTACTATTGTTGTACTCTTTTAGTTTTTTTTGTTGTAGAAATTCATTATTTCTCCTACTATTTTAAATGATATTCTTGCTCAGTAGGGAATTCTAGGCTGCAAATTTTTCCCTTTTAGAACTTTGAATATAGCTTGCCACTCTCTTCTGGCCTGTAGTGTTTCTATAGAGAAATCATCTGATAGCTTTGTGGGGGTTCCCTTATAACTAAGACTTTGTTTTTCCCTTGCTAGCTTCAGAATCTTCTCTTTAACTTTTGCCATTTTTATTATAATATGTCTTGGTGTGGGCCTGTTTGTGTTCAACTTGTTTGGGGCCCTCTGTGCTTCCTATATCTTGATATGTCTCCTTTATATTTACAAAATTTTCAGCTATAATTTCTTCAAATATATTTTCAATCCCCTTTTCTTTTTCTTCTCCTTCTGGAATCCCAATTATGCATAGATTGGCCCACTTTATATTATCCCATAGATCTCTTATATTGCTTTCTTATATTGTTTTCTGTCTGCGTCCTGATTGGGTGATTTCCATTTTTCTATCTTCCAAGTCATTAATTTGTTTCTTTGAAATTAAATTAAATTCTTTGAAATTAAATTGTTTCTTAATTTGTTTATTCTGCCCTGTACTGCCTTTAACTCAGCCTGCATTTCTGCAAATGAATTTTATAATTTTTCTTGGCTCCTCATATTTTCTAGCTCCTTTCTAAATAAAGTAATCTGCATTACTGTTTATATCTGCCCTTAATTCCTTGATAGTCACCCTTAATTCCTTCAGTATTTTCACTATGTCCCTTTTGAACTGAGTGTCTTTTAGACTGCAGAGGTCCATTTCATTGTTTGATGGTTCAGGTGACTTCTCATGTTCTTTTAACTGGGAATGGTTCCTGAGCTTCTTCATTTTGCTTGCTTTTTTTCTTTTTCTGCAATCTTAGGGAAACCAACTTCTGTAATCTTGGAGGGCTATTGCTATGCAAGAGTGCACGTGGGTATTTTATGAGGGGTTACTATTTATTTTTGGTGTGGAATTTTGGATTTTTGCTCTCTTTCTTCAGTGTAAGCTGTTATCCCCTTGATAGGGTGCTGAGTTTTTTTCTAGGGAGAAGGAGGCAGTGGGCAGGGCTAGTAGTATATGCCTGGTTGCTGGGCTCTTGACAGTAGCAAGAACTGCAGGAAGGTGGGACAGACTACTAGTTGCAGGGCCCTCAGAAGTGGCAATGAGCCTCAGGCAGTTTAGGTAGTGCCTGGAGCATTCGCCAGTGGTAGCAGCAGGGTGGGTGGTTCCCAGGCGAGTGAGAGCAACAACGGGTGGTACTCAGTTGCAGTGCCTCCTTCTTGACTGACCTCTCAGGTGTTGCGGCTCAGGTAGAGTCTGTTCATAGACCCCTAGTGGTGGTAAGCCATGCCCTTCTCTGGTTTCTGAGATGATTGCTATGGTCTGTCCCCACTGCTTGTAGATCACACAAGAGGTGTCTCATCACTTTAATTCCCTGTTGCCTTTAGCCCACACAGGAGATTCCTGGTCTCCCATAGCCCAAGCAAGTGGCATCTTGCCACCTGTACCTGAGGCAGAGGTGCCTTGCCCTCTGAGAGTCTGTGTATGTGTAGTAAAGAGATTCCTATGGTGGTCTGCCCCTCCTCCTCTTACTCTCTCCAACAATGGCACCTTGCTTCTCCTATGGGCCCAGACATCCTCCTGGGTTCCCTCAGCTGTGGCATTCCACTCCCCAGCCTGTGATGTTCCACTCCCCAGCATGTGCCACTCCCTAGCCCCTCAAGCTGTCTCCACCCAGCCTATCCTAGTCCTCTCCCTGGAACTGACCTCTGGAGCCTGAGTCTCAGCACCCAATCCCCCCCAACCCCCACCCACCTGAGCATCTCAGTCTGTGTTGTCCAGGGTGGTGGTGATACAGATGATCTGTGCAGCTCTCACTCTGCTTTGCCATCCTCAGTCCATCTGCTGTGCTTTTCTCAGCAACTTTGAGGTCCCTGAGTCTTGCCTGATCTCCCTGTCAGTTAGGTGGCTTCCCAGGGTGTGGGTTTCTTTCATTTTTAATAGCTCTGAAAAAGGAAAATTTGTGTGAGGGTATAATTTTGCCTTGTGTTTCCTTGTTGTAGGAAGGATTCTGTACCTGGCCTTCTGTGCAAGTTTAGGGGACATTCGCAGCCCCTGTTCTAGGATTAGATTGTAATAAATTTCAGGGGAAGACTCATAAATATGATTTTCTCCATAATCCCAGCTTTGGGAAGTATGGTCCAATGGTATAAGATAGAATAGTTTGCTTCAGAAACTTTTTTCATCCCTTCTCCCCAGGATTTGGAATTGAAACTCAGTCTCAGTCAATGTCCAATGGCAAGGACAAGGAATTGAGCTGAAGAAACAAAATAGCCTTGAGGCAGGCCTAACACAAAGGACTAAAGATCTGTGAAAGAGGACTGGTTTTCATATAGTGTGGTACTCCAGCATAATGGTTCTCAAACTTTACCATATATCAGAGTCTCCAGGAAGGATTGGGAAACAGCTGTTTTGGGACCCCGCATCTAGAGTTCATGATTTATGAGGTCTAGGGTGATATCAGAGAGTTTTCATTTTCAATCAGTTCCTGGGTGCTGCTGCTGCTGGTTGTTCTGGGACCACATTTTGAAAATCATTGCCCCCAGCATACAGATAATCTCTCTGTTATAAGGTTGCTATAAACTCAGGGTTCTGTGATTGTGACGCTAACATGTGAGAGATTATGGGGCTTTGACAGGAATCCAGCCCAGAGATGGCATCTCTGTAGCAGTGGACAGCTTCTTTTGGACTGTGCCTAATATGTCTTTTGTAGCTGTGCTATGGGGCAGTGAGAAGCAATTGCAGTGCACTTGTAACTTTTAATCTCTTTCTAACTCTCCTGGAGGAGATGGGATAGGGAGCTTTTTCTGCAGACATGATATTAGTGTTTGGGCTTGAAGAATATGTTCTTTGGGAAAGAAAACATTTCTGGCAGAGGTGCAGTTTGAATAAAGGCAGAAATCAGCATGGTAATATGGTGATGTGTGTATGTGTACTCATGTGTGCCAGGGAGTTGTTTTTTCATACATACAGAGCAACTTGGACATCAGTCCAGGCTTATGGTTTTAGACAGTGCTCCAGGAGCCCTTTCAGGTACTGGTGATGGAAGTAAATGGGATGTTAGTAATCTCATCTTCATTTCAGCAGGGTTAATTTACTTATTTTATAAATTTGGATTTTCCTAGTCTTTGTGGTTGTAGAAACAAAGCATTCTACAGTTCTCATATTCACCCTTGGTGGTTATGTCTTTCTTTCCATATCTGGCATAATCTTTACATTTATGATATATCACCTTTAAAACCATATGCCATTATTTTAGCTAATATATCAATTGCTTGGATCAACGTGTCTCTTTATTTTGCTACTTTATTCTCTTCTCTCCTTGTGAAGATCATATGTGGTTGGATAATCAGAATTATGTCTTGCGAAGGCTCTAGTTCTTTTGACCTCTGTTTTCCCTTTTAGGATTACATGCTATAGAATCATGATTTTTATCCAAATTTTAAAATTCTTGTCTTACTACAGTCTAGGCTTATACCAAGCCATCAAGCTCAACCTTTTCCTTATTGGTTATTGTAAGTCTCTAAGTGACAAGGCCCCTGAATCCTACGATTCTTAGTTTTACCTTTCCAGGGCTCTTGGCTTTCTTAACCAAGGAAATTGATAAGAAGCCAGACAGGAAAACTAAGGCAAGGCTTTATTGGGGCCCCTGCTGCTGCAGTGGGAAGCAACAATAAACAACAGGTTCTCTTTCTTGGTTGCTCCCTGAGGGTTGGGAATGAGCTGGTTCCTTATATGGAGCTAGGGTAGGGTTGGGTTCAGGGGTCAGGCCAGAGGAGTGGCTTAGGTGGTCTACCCACCCCTTTGGTGGTGTTGAGTGCTGGGACATGCATAGTATCCTACTTTTGCTTCTGACACTCCGCTTTTGCACTGCTCTTTGGGACATGGAAGTTGGGTTTTTAAATTTTTTGTATCTTCTTGCCTACACTTTTCCCCAACTGCACATGTCCGCAGTTATTTTTAGTCCCTTATAGTTTATTTTCACCTTATTGCTCGAGGAGATGTTTCTTTTGGTGCAAGCTTTGCAGCCACTGCAGCAAAGGTCCCAGGTCCTGGCCTGTCTCATTAGCACTTTTGCTTCACTGACCAATTCTTTTTTGGCCTCAAGTCCTTAGGTGTTTCCTTTACCTTCTCAAAGCCCAAATTATGATGACCTATTACATGCTTTGTTTGTACTAAATAAGAAATGAGAACTATTTGAGGTCCTCATCATGACCATGCCTATTTTGTGATCTGTCTCAGTAGCACATTCTAGAATTGACTCAAGAATGTTACAGTATAATCCTAATACTTTTCATTCCTTTCTTCCCACAAATTTCTACCCAAATGTTTATCTCATTAATCTACTTCTATTGCACTTACCTTCTATCAACATAGTGAGTCTTTTTTTTTTTAAATATGGTAGCTCAGAAAAATGAGAAAAATAGGGTAACTCCTCTTATTGTTATGTTTGAAATATATAAGCTTATACTAGCAGTTATCAATAGTACCAATATAATCATGATTATCATCCTGTATTACACATTTAAGCTGGATGTTCATTTCAAGTCAATCTTGTTGGTTTTCAGGCCTCTGCACATAGTAACATAGCTATGTTAACATCAGTGATTGAGTAGCATTTCTGATCTAAAGAAATTGTTTTTTTCCATAGCAGTTGTTGGACATCTGCACTCCAGTTAGATTTTCAGGCAGACTGATGGGAGAGACTTGTTAGGCAATTTCAGCATTTCTCAGTAACACATAGAAATAATTTTGTTCTGTGTTCAGTAGTAAACATTCATATGTATAACCTCAGTTGAGAGACCTCTTTTAAAAAGAGTGGCAGAATATATGAGGAAGGAAAAGTGGGAAAATGTGCTAATCTTGCATCCATTTGGGAATTTGGCAAGCTTTGCACATAATAGAATTTGACTAATTTTTCCCCTTATAGGTCACAGTTTGAGGACACCATTAGCCTGAGACACACAATTGTACTTACCCATTGTAAAACAAAACAAAGACCATAATGAATATATTTGGAGAGAATTGAAAAATAAAAGGAATTAAATGTGGTATTCTTGGATTATTTCTGGATAAAGATATGTAATTTGCTTTGGCTATCATAGGTAGATATTATTAGAATGATTCCATAGCTATAGATGACCACTAATTTTTATTTAATTTATATGGAGCTTGGAAATGCAGTTAGTTAAGCAAGTGAAATGATGTGAATTATTCACGATAAATCATTAGTCCTATATTTTGATTTATGCTTTAAAAATCATGTTTACATTTAGAAATAGGTTTTATCTCGATAGACTTTTTTTTTTCTTTCTGAATCTACTTTCTACCTTGTGAGGATTCTAGCGTTAGTGCTCACATGGACAGAAGGTTTGCTTTCATTATTTTAGTGTTATTGATTTTGTTTTACAAAGCAATTTTTGGTCCTTTTGCTTATCACTCTTAGACAATATTGGTTCATTCCCAGTGCCCAATGGAATGAAGAGAGTTTATAACCCTACAAAGTCTTGCGCCAAAATATCTATTGGTTAAGTGGTTTCCCTGACCACTACCATCCATGCTGTAATAGTGCTTTTCTTATTCCAATATTTTCCCCTTGTTAACTATGATAACATAATTGAGATATTGAATGAAATACTGACTTCCTTATTTTGGGGGGGGAAGAGAATTTTTAGAGATGGAATTGAAATGTGGTTGCCTGTGTATTTCCACTGGATCACAGATAGGTCAAAGGGTGGTCTGTTATAAAAACTGTTTAGGATTAGAAGTAGTTCTACAGAGAAGTACATGTTAATGGACTTTTTTGGTAAGTGTTATATAGAACTCAGATTTTCAGTATTTGGAGCTTGGAAAAGAGGAGAAAAAATATAGGCAAAAAGAAAGTTAAAAGACTGTCGTGCATACCAGAAATCATATGTAAATTTAGGTGAGAACAAACTTACAGAATAAAAGCTCTTTTAAAAAAACAGTTACAAGGCAAATGGAATTTTCTCATATACTTTGCTTTTGGATATTTCAGTCTAATAAAGCTACATTGAAACTTTCTGATAAGGATTCAGTTTCCATGGCCAAGAACATGAGCACTCTTCAGGTTAGCATAGGGAAGGGGTTCCATCTACTTCCTAGGTTTTGTTTGTTTCTTAAATCATATTTCAGTGACCTTTTTGTACGCTAGAATTTCTCCAGTTCAGCTGTGCTATGGTTTCTTATATTTTAAAAGCACCTGCTTCCTCCACTGAGGAGAATGGATGGAAACCTTAGATGGAGGTGAGCCCTGTAGTATTTTTCATCAAGTAAAACTATGACAAAGCCTTCTGATGGGACTGAAGAGAAATATGTGAATAAAAATGAACTGCTGCTTGAGCTTTTCCTGCAGGTGGCACTGGAGTTACTTAGATGAGGAACATTTTTATGCTCAGTAGCTTTTAGTTCATTGAAAAAGCTTATATATACTGGGAAACTAAGTAGATGTCTTGCAGTAAGTAGTCACTTATCTGTGCATGATTGAACCCCAGCATGGTGCAGCCAGTCCTTTCAATTAATGCATTCACATGGACAATAAAATCTGATGGAATACTCTTTGACCAGGGAAGAGGACTGCTACCAAAATCACATTGCACAACCCCTAGCTCATTCTCTCAGTTGCAAAGTATAAAAACCTAGTATATTTCTGATAATCGTGAAAGTGAATTCAGCAATGACTTACTGAACACTTGTTTGAGGCAGTACATTGTGCTAGATTGTTTTGGAGGGCTCAAGATTAGAAAACCAAAGACAAACATGATCTCCATTTTCGAAAATCTCTCAAGACTTATGCTTAAATATGTGAGATACAAGTGCCTTAGTGCATTCAGACTGTTACGTCAAAATATCATTGACTGGGTAGTTTATAAAGAACAGAAATTTATTTCTCACAGTTCTGGAGATTGGAAGTCTGTGATCAGTGTGCCGATATGGTTAGGTAAGGGCTCTTTTCTAGGTCATAGACATCTCATTGTATGCTCTGCTGTTGGAAAGGGCTCAAAATGCTTGGCCAATGGGTTAAACTTTGCTATGCAATGGGAAATAATTTATGGGCTATCATGGGCATTTCCTGTTTCCTTTGTCAAAGAATGAAAGATCACAAGAATCTGCAAAGGTCAATTAACAGGTATGGTTGAAGGCTGATTTTTTTTTTTCCAAACATTAAATGTCTGCTCACCACTCCTTTTTAAAATTTATTTTATTTTATTGTTTGTCTTTTTTTTTTTTTTTTTTTTTTTTTTTTTTTGTCTTTTGAGAGCTGCACCCAGGGCATATGGAGGTTCCCAGGCTAGGGGTGGAATCGGAGCTATAGCTGCTGGCCTAGGCCACAGCCACAGCAATGCCAGATTCAAGCCGCATCTATGATCTACAGCACAGCTCAGGGCAATACCGGATCCTTAACCCACTGAGTGAGGCCAGGGATCGAACCCGCAACCTCATGGTTCCTAGTTGGATTCATTTCTGCTGTGCCACAATGGGAACTCCATGCCCACCACTCCTTTAAAGATTGGTGTCCTGGTCTAGGGGAATGTTCTTAAGTTATCACACTGGGCTATCCAGGGAGATAGGCAAGAGCTCTGAACATGGAAGAATATTTTCTTTAGTAAGAGAAGGGAGCAAAGAAGACTTCAAAAGGAACATCTTACAAAGGAGAGGAGCAGAGGTCCCATCCTGGCTCAGTGGATAACGAACCTGGCTAGGATCCATAACGACGCAGGTTTGATCCCTAGCCTCACTCAGTGGGTTAAAGATCTGGCATTTCTGTGAGCTGTGGTGTAGGTTGCAGATGTGGCTCGGAACCCGAGTTGCTGTAGCTTAAGCTGGCAGTTATAGCTCTGATTCGACCCCTAGCCTGGGGACCTCCATATGCCCTGGGTGTGGCCCTAAAAAGACCAAGGACAACAAAGAAAAAAAGAAAAAAATGGAGAGGAGCAGGTGATAAAATATTTTTGGATGGGCATGGACATGATGGCCGGCTTCAGAGGAGTGATCAGTAATGTCAAACATAGAAGATAAATAAGATGTCAGTGGAGGAGTGAGAACAGAAACTGTGTAGAAGCTTCTTTTGAGGAGCTTGATGTGCTAGGTTATGAAGAGAAGGAGAGAAGAGAAGCAACCCAGTGGTGATGGGTTTTTAGTTTGTTTCTTTGATTTTATTTTTAAGGATTGAGTGTATTCATAGTCTTTGGGGAAGATATTAATGAAGCCAAAGCCAGAGAAAGAGAGGTAAGCAATGAAAGCCATCAAGGTGAAAATAGAGAATCTGATGAGTAGTTCAAAGGGATTAGTCATTCAGGTCACTAAAAATTGGATCTAAGTTTGTAGATGCAGGTGAGATGTTGAAGGAGCTCATTTTTTTCTTCACAGAGAAAATAGAATGACCAGGGACTACTTCTCACACTCTCAGTTCTCCTATACAACATATAAAACCCTTGACTAATTCTCTACTTTTCATCTTCTGCTCCTCTGCATGCAACCTGGCACCATTTAGAACTCATACTCAAGTGCTATTTTATCCTATGTCTTTGCATGTGTCACTCTTTCGATTAGAAAGTTCGTTCTTTGGATACCTATGCTGTTCGAGTAGAGTTTAATGTCCCTCTTGTGGTTCTCCGTGTTCTGAGCCCTATACAGCCCTCCCAAAGAGACTATTAGGTTGAAAGCACATTAGGAACATGGACTAATTTCCAGTTACCTTTTTATTTCTAGCTCCTAGCACATAGTACTTGCTCAGTAATATTTGTTGAATTTCATTTCTTTTTTTTTCAAAATAATACTTCTGCATGTTTTTGTTTGTTTGTTTGTTTGTTTGTTTGTTTTGTCTTTTTGCCTTTTCTAGGTCTGCACCCGTGGCATACGGAGGTTCCCAGGTGTAATCAGAGCTGTAGATGCCGGTCTATGCCAGAGCCACAGCAACGTGGGATCTGAGCCACATCTACAACCTACACCACAGCTCACGGCAATGCTGGATCCTTAACCCACTGAGCAAGGCCAGGGATTGAACCTGCAACCTCATGGTTCCTAGTTGGATTTGTTAACCACTGAGCCACGATGGAAACTACATTTCTGCATGTTTTTTAAAGTTTTTACAGCAATTGGAGATTATTCCAACTGACATACTTTCAATTTAAAAAGCCAAGTTAGAGGTCAATTTGATTTTAAAATTGGAGGAACTGGTATTTTATTTGCTAACTCACTTTCTTAAATGCTCACTGTCTTTGCTTATTTGACTTAGGGTGTGTGTCTGCCATCTGTGTGTGGATCATGGATCATGAACCAGTATTAAATCTGTCAAGGGAAGAACAGTTGTTTTGATTTCTAAATCACAATATAGTCCAGAACTACACTCAATAGATGCCTAAGAAAAAGTAAATTTTATTAAATAAGTTGACTTGCATACTATTTATGGGTGGCGTTTTTTCTTAGAAAAGTCATTTTACATCCCTCTGTCATAGTTACTGCTCCATGAAGTGACTTCATCTGCTAATTTCTTTTCCACAATTATAGTTCAGAATTAAGGAGGCTATATTGATTAATAATTTTTGCTTACAGATGATAAGAACTGCATAAATAGTTATTCATGAGGAGAAAATTTCTTAGTCATGTGCTGATCTTTTCAGGGGATCACTATACATGGCAATATAATCTGCAACAATCATGTTTGTAGAAGAAGACCAATGACAAATAATATAACATACTTTTGCTCTTATTTAAATGAACATGATGCATTGCCTTGATTCTTTTTTTTTTTTTTTTTGCTATTTCTTGGGCCGCTCCTGTGGCATATGGAGGTTCCCAGGCTAGGGGTCCAATTGGAGCTGTAGCCACCGGCCTACACCAGAGCCACAGCAACGCGGGATCCGAGCCGCGTCTGCAACCTACACCACAGCTCACGGCAACGCTGGATCGTTAACCCACTGAGCAAGGGCAGGGACCGAACCTGCAACCTCATGGTTCCTAGTCGGATTCGTTAACCACTGCGCCACAACAGGAACTCCTGCCTTGATTCTTTAAATGATCAGTGCTCTTATCTGTCTTATTTAGATCATTTTATATTTCTATCTCCTTTCTTCCATGATTTGTTATGTGTCTCACTTCAGTCTAAGATATTACTCTCTGATCTTTTTTTTTTTTTCCTCAGCTCAAAGGGTTTCTCAACACCTGGAATGCAAACACTGTCAGCGTGTATTGATGCTTTTCATATTATGTGTTGACAGTGCTACTACTCAGGAGTGGGAACATGGTCAAAAAGACAGATATGACTATCCATCCTTTCCAGAGAATATTGCTGTGATAAGGAGCATTCACAGAAGGCTTTTCTGTTTTAGCTCCCAAGGTAACTTTGGTGCATATCTTACTTTTTATTTTCCAAACATATAGTTTTGCTAAGTTTCTGAAGGCTTTGCTTGACAGCATGTCCTAGGGTTTTGCTTCTGTGAGTTTTGCTTAGCATGCATGTAGAGAAATAGTGTCGACATTCTCTATCTTATTTAGAGTATTTTATCAAGGGCCCAACGTACTGTGTAATTTAATTTTAAATAATAAATTGAATACAAATGGAAATAGTGTGCTATCTTCCAAAACACACTTTCTAGGGCCCTCTTCTTGAGATTGCTATGACTACCAAAGGACACCACTATAGAAATATAACCTTGTAACCATGTGAAGCATGTTTGAATGTGCTTCAGGAAGGCAATAACTCAGGATGAAAGGCAATCAGATTTTATTTTAAGTCCTTCAGCAATAAAACAGAACTTCAATGTGTCTATAATGTGATTTTCTATAAAGACCTATCCCATGTTATTACACTTAAGTAATTTTAAAATTAATATTTGTATTAATATATACTTACTATTTTATTCAGACTATAGACATCATGAGTAAACACAGTGGGTTAAATTGAATAAAAATGAATCAAGTAGTGGAAAGTAGTATAGAATTAGAGGGGAATAAAGGGGAATCTGTTTATATTCTTTACTTGAAATGGTTATGACACAAAATGTAGAATATTTGGTAGAACCAATTGATAAATGTGATAATATCAAAGTCTAAAACATGTTTAAATCAGTCACTATAAAGTCAAGACAAGCAGTACATTGGAAACTGTTTATTCATTCACTTTCTTATTCATTTTTCCAGCAAAAACTTATTGAGCACACACTATGTGCCAGGTATGATATTTGGCCCTAGGGATCTATCAGTGAACAAAAACAGATTAAAAAACCATCATAATCACAGTGTTTACTATAAGTCAAGGACTCCTTCAAACAAAACAAAATAAAAGCCCACTGAGTGAAGGAGATGAGTAGGTGATTCAAAAGGAAATTACAAATGGCCAATTTACTTTTAAAATCTCTTTTAAAATCTTAGTAATGAATGGAGGATACAAGTTAAAACAATGAGTTAGCAAATTTTCCTCAAAAAATTGAGAGCAATTAAGAAAGACTGACAAACCTAGTGATAGTAATGGTGTAGGGCATTGAGTAGTTTCAGGCATTTTGGTGCTTTGGTTAAGTTGGTACAATCCTCTTGGGAGACAATCTGATAGAACCTTCCACTCTGCCACCACCCACCTTGGTATATATCTTCCATGAACTGTGTGTCTTCCAAATTCATATGTCAAAGTTCTAACTCCCAGTGTGATGCTATTTGGAGATGGGGACTTACGGAACTAATTAGAATTAGATGAAGGCATTAGCGGTGGGTGCTTTTCAGAAGGGATATTAGAGAGCTTACTCTTTCTGTCTCAGCCATGTGAGGACACAGTTAGAAGGCAGCTGTCTGCAAGCCAGGAAGATTGCTCTCGCCAAAACCCGACCATGCTGGGACTCTGATCTTGGACTTCCAGTATCCTGAACTGTGATAAAATAAATTTATTTTAAGCCACCAGTCTATGGTTTTTTTTTATAGTAGTCTGAACTAAACAATATAATATCCTAGAAAAAAAACAATGCACAATCATGTTCATTGAGTTTTTGTGGCAGTTTTCAATGGCCAAAAATGGAGGATGAATGAAAGAGGGATACATAGCTGGATCACAGAGGATTTTTTTTTGTCTTTTTTTTTTCTATTTCTTGGGCCGCTCCCGCGGCATATGGAGGTTCCCAGGCTAGGGGTTGAATCGGAGCTGCAGCCACCGGCCTAGGCAGAGCCACAGCAACGCTGGATCCAAGCCGCATCTGCAACCTACACCACAGGTCATGGCAATGCCGGATTGTTAACCCATTGAGCAAGGGCAGGGACCAAACCCGCAACCTCATGGTTCCTAGTCGGATTCGTTAACCACTGCGCCAGGATGGGAACTCCCACAGAGGATTTTTATATTAGTGAAAATATTCTATATGATACTATAGTTGAGGATACATGTCATTATACCTTTGTCCAACCCACAGAATGTGCAACACCAAGAGTAAACTCTAATGTATGCTACAGACTTTGGGTATTAATAACATGTCAATATAGGTTCATCAGTTACAGCACATGTACCATTACGGTGTGGGATGTTGATAATGGGGGACACTATGTGTGTGTGGGGGCAGTGAGCATATGGGATAACTCTGTACCTTCTGCTCAATATTGCTGTGAACATAAAATTGCTTTAAAAAAATGAAGTCTTTAAAAAATAAAGGAGAACAAAACAAAGCAAAATGGAGGTAATCCAAATATCCATAGTGTGTGGATTGTTAGATAAAACATGACATATCCACACTTGGAATATTATAGCGGATTTCTATTACTATCATGAAAAGATTCTTAGAAAATGAATGAAGAAAAAGTTAAAATGGTATCAGGGTATGATCCTATTTATGTAAAATAAACATAAATAAATAATAAAAATCTATATATGTATTATATATGTATACATATTTTATATGTATGTATGTAAAAACATATGAAAAGGTATATTAATATTGATTGCTTTTCTGGGAAGAGAAGGGGGATTGGAGGAGAAATCCAGGGAACTTTACCATCATCTAAATTATTTGAATTCTATGTAATGATGAATTAATTTAATAATTGCATAATTAAAGTTGTTTTAAATAAAGACAATTGCAGGGAAAAAGTCAATGAGCAGAAAAGAAAATTGGCAGCTGAGAGTATTTAGGGAATCAATTTCTCCAAAGTACATAGTGCCTAGTCAGATTTGTCTGAAGTGCAGGTGTTAAGTTGAGGAAGTAAAAGAAAAACTGAAAAATTGAACTGAAAATGTTCGTATATGATTTTTAAGGTTGGACTACATTCTGTGAATTAGGTTTTAAGCAAACATGAGATTATCAGACCTATATTTTATGAAATTTTATCTGTTGTACAGGATGGAATGGAGAGACTAGAGATAAGACAGTTAAGGCTTTTGTGTGTGTGCGCGCGCTCACGTGTGTGTGTGTGTGTGTGCGAGACAGTTTAAAGAAGAAAACATATTTCATCTCATAAAACTCACTTACAAAAACACTATAGGTGGTCAATGGTAGAAATAACTTTGAGCAGACTTATACGTTAATGTGTCTACATAATTTTCCCGTCTTAGCTACTGTTATCTTTTATATATATTTAAGGAAATTTCAAGATGTCAAAATTATTAGAAGTTAGAAAAAATTTTAATCTGTTTTTCAAGAACATTTCTTCTGTCTTTTTTGTTTTTTTTCTTTCTATTGCATAGGCTTCAGATTCATAAGGAACTATGGGCCTTGTATCAGGCCAAAACGACATGTTACCTACTTCAGCATTTATCTCAGGGTACCTTTCTTACTTCTTTAAATAAAAAAGATGGATATTGAGAAATTCATCAGTCACTACTGCTTTTTCCCTTACCAGTGATAGAGATGGAGTTGATCAACCTGAGCATCTATCCAGGTCAGCAGATTAGAAGACTTTTGACATGAAAACACATTTCATGAGATAGCTCTCTCTCCACAATGCATAATAATTTTAACCCTGGACTCCAGTTATTGTTTTTAAGAAGATAAGTTGATGTTCTTTTACCTTAGGCAAACTATCTACCTTCTCCTATGCTATTTTTCATCACTGAGGTTTTTTTTTTTTTTTTTAAGACTATCTAACTCGTAGTTTTAACACAAAACCACATCTCCCAGTTGTGTTTTCACTTCCTAGAGGGTGACTTTAAAAACTTAAAAGGGAAAAAAGAAATCTATCCTCTGCAGGACACAGCATACATTTGCTGCTATCTACTTGTCAAGTTTTGGAAAGTGAAATTAAAATGGGGATGATAAATGAAGGTAGTGTTTCTATGTTTCATTCTCTTTTCAAGTTCATTTAATTTTCCCCCTTCCCTTCATTCTCAATCTCCCCTCTCTTATAACACTTGACCTGTTGTTCCCACTATATTTAATGGACAGAATTTGTCCTGTGCCTCTTAAAGGCAAGCCCTAGAGAAAGAAAACAATTTTGTCTTAACTGTGAATAGAAAATAATTAAAAAGGAAATGGAATATAATAGCCATGAATTTCATTCAAAAAATATTGAACACGAGGTACTTGAGACTCATCCTTTAGATGGCAAATCTACCTTCCTTCAAGGGGCTCAGGTGAATAGGAAAGGCTGAGGGGTAAATACACCTCTGTAATACAATGTCATAGCTATAACAGAAGTATTTAAAGATTGTGCATAAATTCAGAATAAAAGTAAAAACTCTGAACTCATGTGGATAGAGGTCTTGGAAGAAATCATAAAGGAGATGACACTCAGATGACCGAAGGAGCAATGCAGTGAAAAGAAGGGTGTGAAGGCTATTCTGGGCAGTGTTTGTGTCAAGGTAGAGAGGAGGAAAACATTTATTACTTGGGGAAAGAAAGCTGTTCACTGTGGTTAGAGAACAGGGTGAGTAGAGGGGAGTTTGGGGAAGAATCAGGGGTGGGGAATGGCTGGATGGGATGCTGCACCAGCAGGAATGACCAGTCACTGTTCTCAATGTTTTATATGTTTCTAACATTTATCCCTCACAAAAATTCTGAGTTAAGTATTATTGATTCACCAAAGGAACCTCAGTTTAGATAAAGTAAAAACAAAACCCAAAACATTTCAAATTTACATAGGAAGAAAGTGGCACAGATAGGATTTGGATTCTGATCCAACAAGCTTTAAAAGCCTGTGTTTTGATTCATTTCTATCAGTGGAAGAGAAAGGGAGTCTACTTATAAATAGACTTATTTGCAATGGGAATTTGAATTTTATGTGTATGCAGTAGGAATTCAAAGAAACATTTTAAGCAATAGGAAAGACATAGTTTATCATATAGAAAGAGGAGGAGTTCCTGCCCTGGCATAGTGGGTTAAGAATCTGACTGCAGGAGTTTGGGTTGCTGCAGAGGTGGGCTTCAATCCACATCTGTGGCTTAGGATGCAGCTGTGGCTTGGATTCAGTCCTTGGCCTGGAAACTTCTATGTGCTGCAGGTGTGGTCACAAAATAAAATTAAAAAAAAAGGAAAGCAGTGGTGTTTATAGAATTTATTTTGCAACATTAGCAACATATAGTCATTAGTATTAGTTAAAGATTTGCCTCAAGTCAATAACTGGGCAGAAACAAAATATAATTAAATTGTTCTTTGGGTAACTGGATACAGTCATCTATATAGAATTAAGGTAAGATAGCATTTAATTTAGGAAAGCACCCTGAAAAGGACAAAAAAGTAAAGGTAGCTGACAGCATGATTTTCAATTCATTCTCAGCTCATTGACATTTAAGAACAGAAACCAGCTTTTGCAAATAGCTGCATTTTTTTGTCTTTTTGCCTTTTCTATGCCACTCCCACAGCATGTGGAAGTTCCCAGGCTAGGGGTGTAATTGGAGCTGTAGACACTGGCCTACGCCAGAGCCACAGCAACGCTGGATCTGAGCCGTGTCTGCAACCTACACCACAGCTCATGGCAACACTGGATCCTTAGCCCACTGAGCAAGGCCAGGGATCCAACCCACAACCTCATGGTTCCTAGTCAGATTCGTTAACCACTGAGCCACGACAAGAACTCCGCATATAGCTGCTTTTGCAGAAGCACTGCTTTCATGATTATTTACGGTTCATGTCAACACAGGATTCAAACCCATTATGACACAGTGACTGAGCCAGGATTTTTATGGTAGTAAATTCAAAATCTGTATAAATTTGAAGCAAATGTGTAAAATTTGTTAGCGTCAGGTGGAGGTCAGTATATCACTGTTTAATACAACCTGATTTTTATCTGAAACAAAATGCATACTATAATTTGTTGTTTTACAGGAAATAAAGTATAAATCAAGAATGGTCTCTATATTAGGCCCTGTGATGTCCTTGAACTACGTGTGCAGAAACTCAATTGTTGCTAAAAGCACAGTGGTTTATTATATGGCAAATGCTTGCATTTACTTCCTGTCCTTTTTTTTTTTTTTTAAAGAGTGAAACCATTAATAAGCTGGACAGTTTGATGCATTAATCTGCTCATATTATCTTTTATTGCAAAATATATGTGTGAAGTAAAGGGAATCTCAGTATAGAAATTACCTTGAAAAGAGATTTTTTAAAAACATACAATAGTTGTATTTTCAGTTTTCTGAGGAATCGCCCTACTGTTTTCCACAGCGGTTGCACCAATTTACGTTCCCACCAACTGTGTAACAGGGTTCCTTTTTCTCCACACCCTCTCCAGCACTTATTGTTTGTTGACTTTTTTGATGATGGCCATTCTGGCTGGTGTAAGGTGGTACCTCATAGTGGTTTTGATTTGCATTTCTCTAATAATGAGTTGATGTTGAACCTCTTTTCATGTGTTTTTTGGCTGTCTGTATGTCTTCTTTGGAGAATTGTCTGTTTAGATCTTCTGCCCATTTTTTGATGGGCTTGTTTGTTTTTTGTGGTATTGAGCAGTAGGAGATATTTATAAATTTTGGAGATTAATCCTTTGTCAGTCAATTCATTTGCAAATATTCTCTCCCATTTTGTGGGTTGTCTTTTCGTTTTGTTTAGGGTTTCCTTTGCTGTGCAGAAACTTTGAAGTTTGATTAGGTCCCATTTGTTTATTTTTGTTTTTATTGTCATTACTCTAAGAGGTGGATCTGAGAAGATGAGAAACGTATTTGTTTATCCAAAAATAAAGATGATTATAGGTATGAACCTTGGACTTTATCTGAATATTCGAATGCAGTGTTATGTTCATAGAAAGTTGGAATTCTGATGCTTCTGCCTTCCTTAAAGCAGTTTCAGTTCATCAAAAGATTAAAAAAAAAAAAAAAAGAGCAGGATGTGGTGGCTTGCTCATGAAGAAACCCTGATGTGGAGCATGGCTTATGAATATGCTTTCTTTCCTCCTCAAAGCTAGTTTTAGATTCTTATGAGAAGACAGCCTGGTTCTAATTGCCAATCTGCAGGGTAAAGCTTGATCTCACTGTTTCTCTTATGACAGAGCTGGTTTTGAAACCAAACCAAAAATGCTTCCAAGATGCTCAGGATAACTCTGCCAAGAACTAGGGTGAGGTTTTTTTTTTTTTTCCTTTTAATTTATTTTTTCTTTCCCATGCAGCTGACTTAGGGGTCTGTAATTTACGGGTTCCCGTGGAAATGAATCACATGTGTGAGTTCCCATTGCAAAAGTGCCAGCCTGTGAATGGTGAATATTCAAGGTGGCACCAGGCTCATCTAGACTGAGAATAGTTCAGTTCTAAAGCATCCAAAAATCTTAGCAGTCATAGCCATTAGCAAAGAGGGCACTGTTTAGAGAATTAGAAGTAATTGTCTAATATATTTTTTTACTGCTCAGAATGTATCTGCTTAGACATAGAAAGTGGGTCTCCCTTGTGAATGTGTCATGGTGGATATATACATGTTGACCAGAAATACTTTTCCACAAACCATGAATGACACATTAATAAGAATAATGATGATATTTTAGTGTTAATTTTTACTCAATTGCCTTGGTATCTTTAAAGCAATATTGAAAAATACCTCCTCCTAATGTGCTGCTTTAGAAACTATTATTGTTTCATTTAGTGTTAGTAGAACTGCCAGCATAAAACCTCACACTAAAGGAAAGTTAACACATAAAAAACTATTCTCATTGTTCTGTAGATTGTTTTATATACTTTACAAAGTAGAGCTATTTAATTTCTAGTTTTTAATGTATTTTTCTGATCCTCATTTTGCTTATTCATTTGCCTACCCCTTTCACTTATTAAAATAGATAGCAGATGGTAGATAGATGAAATAGACATGGAAATTGCCAAGTGGTATGCATTTTGAAGATATACAATTTCAGAAGGCCAGAGACTAGAGAAGTCACATTTATGTATTAATCAGTATGTTCATCTTATTTTAGTAAACTTACACTTGGATTCTCCCAAATGACTAGTGAAATAAATTCATTTTAATAACTAAGATATTAGTCACAGAAACACGAGAAGAAATTTTCTGTTGTTTTGACTAGTCCTCATATAAAATTTTAATTTATTGTTGATTTGTATGATTGTAATTCCCACTCCAATTCTGTTATTATGATTTAGGTTCTCAATTCACCATCTCTTCCAGGATATCTAGAAAATTATTCTCTACTCCACCCTGACCACTTTGGATAACTATATTTATATGACTTTTTATAAACAATTTTAATAAGTACAACTTCTTTTAATTCACCACCTGCAACTGTATGTGTGTATGTATGAATATCTGTCAAAATATTATTATCCTTTAAACCTTATACATAAACAAAATTGTTTATTCCTTTTTTCTAGCTGCCTTCATTACAGAGACCTAGAGGTTTCATTTGAAGTTCAAGGAATTTGCCTTATTTGGTATAAGAGACAAGTGTTAAAATGAAAAAGATAGAATCACTAATCTTCAAAGGTAACATTCCAAATCCTCTATATTAATGTGCAAAAAACCTGCATTCCCCAGGACCCCTACCACTTAGTATGTATCCAGAAGGTGCCACAGTGAACAATTCATAGCTTTTTGCCAGATTTAGTTTGCCAGTTGCACATACATGCAGCCTAAGAGTGGGTAGAATTTCAGCAGAGCCAGATAGATAGAAAAACCATAAAATAAAAACTGGAAAGAGAGCTAAAGGTGAGAGAACTCCAGAGAAAATGCTAAAATGAAACCAGAGGGAAATATTGAAAAGGGAGAGAGACACTACAGAGGGATAACAGAAGTAAAAGAAAAATGAACAGAAGATTACAGACAGACTCATTCTATAACTGAACATATCTGAACTGTCAGGCAATACATCTCCAAAAATGTATTTGGGAGTGCAGTCATTTCTTTTTAATAGTAGGCTGTTCTCAAGTGCTGTGAAAGAAGAGGGACTTGGTGTCAGTTCTACTCTATCCAGTCCTACTGTATGGATACAAAAGGAAACCGTGTGGCTAAAAAAGGTAGAAGGCAGTTTTTATAGAAGGGGAAAAAAAGAAACAATGTATTGACATTATCAGAAAAAACATTTTAGCAATACTATTCTTCCAACGCTTATGCATCTGTGCTGTGAATTGTAGGCTGTTTTAATGGCATTGCTGCCAAACATTGATTTGAAATCAAATGCCTTGCATATTTTATGTTTTAATATTCTATTGTGTATTTGAAAAAGCTGTCTAATAAAATGGCCAGAGGAACTGTGAAGTGAGTTTTTCTTCAGAGGAGTTGTAAAATTCATTTATAGTGGCTACAATAAGATTTCACAGCGTTTAAATAACTTAAACATTCCTTTAAGCACAAGGAATCAAAACGTTTGAGAACCTGAGTCATAAAATGTTCAACATTGTAAGTAGGCTTTTGAACTTATCTATTTTTGTTAGAGAAATTTCCTTTAGTTCTGATACTAGTGTCAGATTTCTATTCCTGCACATTTCCATTACATTAGAATGAAAGCAAGAAGAATTTCAGCTCTTTCCAAGAAGGTGTTTTGTAGAAAGACATTTGTATAATGTGCCTATTGAGGGTTTATTCCCTCTCAAACACAAAATCACAGCCCAGTTGAACTTTATTTTATAGTTGGTGGATGGATAGGGATTTAAGACTTTTGAGTGCCTCGCCACCAATTAAATGTGATGTGTTTGGAGATGTGATAATGTTGAATAAGTTGTAGACACAAAAAAAGAAATCAGCAGGAGCCTCTGTTGCCCAGTTTGTTTCTATGATTCTTATCTTTCTTTGGATTGGCACTACAAAGCAATTAAAAATCTTATTGTAATAAGTATGCTGCCCTGTGTTGCCTGAGGTTTTTAGCCAGGAACTAAAATGAGGGCTGAGAGCCATTCAGTTTATCCAATTTTTTAAAAAATATTTTTTTTCACTCCTAGATAGGGAAATATATTAATATGGAATTAGCTATCTCCAAAATATTTATTTCCATTTTTAAGTCTCTAAAGTGGCAATATAAATCATAAATAAAATAGAGAATTTTTTGATTATTTTAGTCTCAAGTGTACAACATAATGATTCAATGTGTTCAAGGATTATACTCTGTTTGAAATTATTATAAAATATTGGTTATATTTCCTGTCCTATACCATATATCCTCATAGCTTATTTATTTTATATATTTTGTAGTTTGTATCTCTTAACTCCCTACCCTTATTTTGCCCCTACCTCCATCCTTCTCTCCACTGGTAACCACTCATTTGTTCTCTATATCTGCCATTTTTTAGATTACACATTTAAATGATGACATACAGTATTTGCCCTTTTCTGTCTTAACTCATTTCTCTAAGCATAATACTCTCTAGGTCTATCCTTGTTGTTGCAAATGGCAACATTTCATTCTTTTTTATGGCTCAGTAACATTCCATTGTATATATACACCACAGTCTCTTTTTCCATTCATCTGTTAATGGACATTTAGATTGCGTCCATATTTTGACTGCTATGACTATTAGGGTACACGTACCTTTTGAAATTAGTGTTTTCATTTTTTTTCAGAGGTATACCCAGGAGTGAAATCACTGGATGATATGGTAGTTCTATTTTTTTTTTTAAGGCATTTCCCCTGGTTTCCACAGTGGCTGTACCAGTTTACATTCTCACTAACAGTGTACAAATATTCCCTTTTTTCCACATCCTTGCCAACATTTTTATTTGTTGTCTTTTTGATGATAGCACTTCAGACAAGTGTGAGGTGATATCTCATTTAGTTTTGATTTGCATTTCTCCAATGATTAATGAAGTTGAGCATCTTTTCATGTATCTCTTGGCCATCTATATGTCTTTGGAAAACTGTCTGTTTAGATCTTCTGACCATTTTTTATTGGATTTTTTAACATATTGAACTGAATGAGCTGTTTTTATGTTTTGGATGTTAGCCTCTTGTTGGTCATATCATTTGCAAATATTTTCTCCCATTCTGTAGGCTTTTTTGTTGTTGATGGTTTTCTTTGTTGTGCAAAAGCTTTTAAGTTTAAGTAGGTCCCATTTGTTTATTTTTGCTTTTGTTTCCATTGCCTTAGGAGACAGAGCCATGAAAATATTGTGAAGATTTATGTCAAAGAGTATTCTGCCTGTGTTTTCTTCTAGGAGTTTTCTGGTTTTTGGTCTTAAGTTTAGTCTCTAACCCCTTCTGAATTTATTTTTGTATAAAGTGTGAGAAAATGTTATGGTTTTATTATTTTAAATGTGGCTTTCCTATTTTCCCAGCACAACTTATCAAAAAGACTGTCTTTTCTCCATTGCATATTGTTGCCTACTTTGTCATGGATTAATTGACCTTAAATGCATGGGTTTATTTATGTGCTCTTTATTTTGTTCCATTGATCTATGTGTCTGTTTTTATGCCAGTATCATGTTGTCCTGAAGCCTGTAGCTTTGTGGTATAGTCTGAAGTCAGGAAATGTGATACCACTAGCTTCAAGCTTCGTACTTTTTCTCAGGATAATAGCTTTGGCTATTCAGAGTCTTTTGTAGTTCCATGTCAATTTCAGGAATATTTGTTCAAGTTCTATGAAAAATGTCATGGGTATTTTGATAGGGATTGCATTAAATCTATAAATTGCTGATGTTTGCCTGATGGTGGGTGTAGCGGGTCCTAGGGCTAGTGCTGTCCCATTTGTAGGCAGAACCAAGTCTTGAGGTGTCTGGCTGTAGGGCCCAAGGTATCCAAAGCTGGTGTTAGCACTCTGGTGGGTATGGTCAAGGCCCAGGAGGTCCTAGGGCTGATGCTGGCTTACTGGTGGGTATAGCTGGCTCCTAGGATCCTTGGCTGCAGTGTTCTGGAGGTTTTAGAGCTGGCACTGACTTGCTTGTGGGCAGATCTGTTTCCTGACACAACTGGCTGAAGGGCCCAAGGTGTGGTGGTTCCAGTGTTGGTCTATTGGCCCACTACTGGGCAAATCTCAGTCCCAGGGTCTCTGGCTGCAGAGCTCTGGGTGTTCCAGGGGTATGCTTGTGCACTGCTATGTGGGGAGAGGTCCTAGGCCCTCTGGTGAAAAGGGCTATATCTTAGAGCAGCTGTGGATTCAGGGAGTATTAAGGTAGCCCATGTGCATGTGGGTCTGGTTGTGTCCCTGCCCAACAAGTTGCTAGGCCTGAGGTGTCCCAGCACTTATGCTGACAGTCTGGTTGGTGGGACTGGGTCTCATTGCTAATAAACTAGAAGAAGAATTCCCAAACAGTGCTTGTCAGCTCCATTGTCCATGTGGTAGAAAGAGGCTCCCCAAAATGTCTGTTGCTATTGTCTGTATCCCCAAGGTCAGTCCAGTTGTCTCCTGCCTCCTGGGAGGTTATTCAGGATCAGCAGGTGGGTATGGCCCAGGTTCCTTTCAAATTAGTACTTCTACCCTGGGTCCCAAAGTGTATGAGATTTTGTGTACATTCTCTAAGAGTGGAGTTTTTATATCAGACAGCCTGACTCTCCTGAAAGTAAGCCCTGCTGGCCTTCAAAGCCAAATGTTATGGGGGCTTGTTTTTTCCATGTAGGACTCCTGGCCTGGGGAACCCAGTGTGGAGCTCAGACCCCTTGCTCCTTGGAGAACATCTGCAAGTGCAGTTATCCTCCCATTTGTAGGTTTTCTACCTGGGGGTAAGAGTCTTCACTCTACTGTGTCTCAGCCCCTTCTACTCATCTCATTGTGGTTCCTTCTTTATATCTTTAGTTGTAGAAAATATTTTTTGGTAGATTCTAGTCTTTCTCATAAATAGTTGCTTGTAAAAATAGCTTTAATTTTGGTGTGCCTATGGGAAGAGCTCAGGGTCTTCCTACTCTGCCATCTTGGCCAACTCTCAAGAATTTTGGTTATTTCCTGTGACAAAAATCATTCTGAAAATGAATGATTAATTTTCTGGTCAATACTTTTAATTTTACTATAGTCTTTCTTTTAAAAAATATGATTCTTCTAAATGTGATGAAATTTACTTGAAGTAGCAACCATCTCTCAAATAATTGTATTGTAGTAAAATTAATAAACTTATCAGTTTATGAACCAAAGTAAAATACATGAAATTTTAATACATTTAACTCATTCATATAAAAATTTAACAAAACTTGTCATAATAGGTTTTGAATATACTTATCCAGAAAAATCAAGTATAAATAAACCTTGAGTTATTTATATAATACTATGTATATTATTATTACTAATACATATATATTACACACACATATGCACATAACATATATTCAGAAAATCAAGGTTTGGTACTAAAATTAAGTGCCTCTCCAAACTTCAAAATAAAGATTCTATTTGATTTCTGTACCTATTTCCCTTATCCAAATATCTCAAATATTGTCTCAAAAGGAATGTATATTTTAAAGTGTGTGTACTGAGTTATCATTGTTCTCTTGCAAAAATCTGTCAAAGAACTAGACATGTTTTTAATAAAAAAAGAGGTTTTAAAATGTCAACATTTGGATCAAAGAATTTTATTTTTTTATCATTTAGAGAATTAAATTGAAATAATAGTGAACTTCTATATAAGGAAGATCTTTTCAGCAATAACTTTTTATCATAATGCTAATTTAAAGAGTAAATAAATCAGTTTGAATATTTCCAAAGTAATACTAGTCAGATTTCTCTGCCTTCCATTCTATACTGTATCCATTGGATTCTCTGTTGAAAGATTGTAGCTTAAGCTTTGTATAAAGTGATCATTGTAGAATGTAGAATGTACTCATAAGAAATGTCTTAAAGTTTATTTTTAAAAATACTGTAAACTACAAATCAATATCTCTTATGAATGTAGATAGAAAATTCTCAATAACATATTAAAAAATCAAATTCAGTAACATACAAAAAGAATTATATCATGACCAAGTTGAGATTTATTCCAGAAGTGCCAAGCTGGTTCAACATTCGAAACTTAATCAATGAAAACCATCATATAAATTGATACAGCAAAAGCAGTTTACAAAATCCAATACCCATTCATGATAAAAAAAACCCTCAGCAAGCTAAGAATTGAGGAGAAATTTCTCAGCTTCACAAAAAAATCATTTATGGAAAATCTACATAAAAATCGTACTTGAAGAGACTGGATGCTTTCTGTTTAAGATCAGGAACAAAGCAAGGATATCTTCATCCACCACTCCTATTCAGCATCTTACTGGAAAGCCTACTTAGTACAAAAGATAAGAAAAAGAAATATACAGATTAGAAAAGACTATAACCATGTTTATTCACAGATGATAGGATTGTCTATGTAGAAAAGCCCAAACTCCTAGAAACAATAGGCAAGTATAGAAATATGGCTATATACAAGGTTACTAGTATTACTTTGAAAAAAAATTATTAGATCAATTAAGGGTAAGAAAAATTAAAAAAGTATTTTTACCTTCCTTTATTCATTCTCTGTTTTTGTTTGTTTGTTTGTTTGTTTGTTTAGGGCCACACCTGCAACATATGGATGTTCCCAGGCTAGGGGTCCAATTGGAGCTGTAGCTGCTGGCCTATGCCACAGCCACCTCAACTCATCCAGATCCGAGCCACGTCTGCTGCTTACACCACAGCTCATGGCAACACTGGCTCCTTAACCCACTGAGCGAGGCCAGGGATCGAACCCGCATCCTCATGGATGCTAGTTGGGTTTGTTAACTGCTGAGCCACAATGGGAACTCCTTTATTCATTCTCTGGAAGGTAAAATATATTTTACTTTAAAAAATATTGATTAAGTTTGAGTTATGCATTTTCCTTCTTTCTGAAGAAATTTCAACATTTCTTTCAGGGTAGATCTGCTTGTTATGAATTCCCTCAATTGTTTTTTGAAAAAGTCTTTGTTTCTACCTCACTTTTGAATTGGGCCAAATTGTTCTTTTTCTTGCCTTTTAGAATGCCTTGTAATTTTTATTGTAACCTGGACATGGTATATTGGGTAATAGGAACTGAAGTAAATAGGACATTAGTGTGAGGTTTTGTCTTAATCTGACTGGCAGTTGGATGGTGTTTAATGCTTGTTGTGGCCTCAGGTGTCAGAGGCTTCAGATTCCCTTAGTATCCTTGTTTTTGTTAATTCTATTGTCTTTGTTTCTTAGAGTGTGAACCTCGCAGTTCTTTCAGCTCTAATCCTTTATTATACTGTTGATGCTGAAACTAGGAGTGGTGGAGGGAAAGCATTCTACTATCTTATGATCAAATCTTAGTGTTTTAGTGGATCTTTGTCCCTGAGGTGACCTTCAGAGGTGTTTTTTACATTCATTTTCTCCCCAAATTAGGTGGGACAGGAAGGCTAGAGGAGGCTGGAGTTGGGTGTTGCCTTTAGGTCTATAAGAGATAAAACTTTAGTAATGACTTTTGCACTAGGGAATAGGCCTTTTATGATATATTTGGAAATGGATACTTTTTCCAACCTCTTGCCAAAGACACAAGGTAATTTTTCTTGGCTCCTCATTTTTATTTTTTAATATTAATTTTTTATTATTACTCAATGAATTTATTACATTTATAGTTGTACAATGACCATCACAACCCAATTTTATAGGATTTCCACCCCACAACCCTAGCACATCCTCCCACCCCCGAACTATCTCCTTTGGAAACCATAAGTTTTTCAAAGTCTGTGAGTCAGTATCTATTCTGCAAAGAAGTTCATTCTGTCCTTTTTTCAGATTCCACATGTCAGTAAAAGCATTTGATGTTGGTGTCTCATTGTATGACTGCCTTCACTTAGCATAATAATTTCTAGGTCCATCCATGCTGCTGAAAATACCATTATTTCATTCCTTTTAATGGCTGAGTAATATTCCATTGTGTGTGTGTGTGTGTGTGTTTGTGTGTGTGTGTCTTTTTGCCTTTTCTAGGGCCGCTTCCCTCGGCATATGGAGGTTCCCAGGCTAGGGGGGCTAATTGGAGCTGTAGCCACTGGCCTACACCATAGCCACAGCAACATGGGATCTGAGCCACGTCTGCAACCTACACCACAGCTCACGGCAACACTGAATCCTTAACCCACTAAGCAAGCCCAGAGATCAAACCCCCAACCTCATGATTCCTAGTCAGATTCGTTAACCACTGTGCCATGACAGGAACTCTATTGTGTATATGTACCACATCTTTTGATCTACTCCTCTGTTGATGGACATTTAGGTTGTTTCCATGTCTTGGCTATTGAAAATAGTGCTGCAATGAACAGTGGAGTACCTGTGTCTTTTCAAGTCATGGTTTTCTCTGGATAGATGCCCAGGAGTGGGAATGCTGGGTCAAATGGTAGTTCTATTTTGAGTTTTCGGAGGAATCTCCATCCTGTTTTCCACAGTGGTTTCACCAATTTACAATCCCACAAACAGTGTACTAGGGTTCCTTTTTCTCCACACCCTCTCCAGCACTTATTGTTTGTTGACTTTTTTGATGATGGCCATTCTGGCTGGTGTAAGGTGGTACCTCATAGTGGTTTTGATTTGCATTTCTCTAATAATGAGTGATGAACATCTTTTCATGTGTTTTTTGGCCATCTGTATGTCTTCTTTGGAGAACTGTCTGTTTAGATCTTCTGCCCATTTTTTGATGAGGTTGTTTGTTTTTTGTGGTATTGAGCAGTAGGAGATATTTATAAATTTTGGAGATTAATCCTTTGTCAGTCAATTCATTTGCAAATATTCTCTCCCATTCTGTGGGTTGTCTTTTCATTTTGTTTAGGGTTTCCTTTGCTGTGCAGAAACTTTGAAGTTTGATTAGGTCCCATTTGTTTATTTTTGTTTTTATTGTCATTACTCTAAGAGGTGGATCTGAGAAGATGTTGCTGGGGTATATGTCAGAGAGTGTCTGGCCTATGTTTTCCTCTAAGAGTTTTAGAGTTAGTTAGTGTCTGGTCTTATATCTAGGTCTTTGATCCACTTTGAGTTTATTTTTGTGTATGGTGTTAGGGAGTGTTCTGATTTCCTTCTTTTCCATGTGGCTGTCTAGTTTTCCCAGCACCACTTATTGAAGGTGCTGTCTTCTCTCCATGGTATATTCTTGGCTTTTTTTTTGTCGTAGATTAGTTGGCTGTAGGTGTGTGGGTTTAATTCAGGGCTTTCTCTCCTGTTCCACTGATCTATATGTCTGTCTTTGTGCCAGTACTGTATGGTTTTGATGACTGTAGCTTTGTAGTATAGTCAGAGATCAGGGAGCCTGATTCCTCCAGCTCCATTTTTCTTTTTAGGATGTCTTTGGCTATTCTGGGTCTTTTGTGCTTCCAAGCAAACTTTAAAATATTTTGTTTGAGTTCTGTGAAAAATGTCCTTGGTAATTTGATAGGGATCGCATTGAATCTGTAGATTGCCTTGGGTAGTAAAGTCATTTTGATAATAATATGACTCTTCCAATCCAAGAGTATGGTATGTCTTTCTATTTGTGTCCTCTTTGATTTCTTTCATCAGTGGCTTATAGTTTTCAGAGTACAGGTCTTTTATCTCTTTAGGTAGGTTTACTCCTAGGTATTGTATTCTTTTGGATGTGATGGTAAATGGGATTGCTTCCCTAATTTCTCTTTCTGCTTTTTCATTGTTAATGTATAGAAATGCCGTCAATTTTAGTGTATTAATTTTGTATCTGAGACTTTGCCAAATTCGTGGATGAGCTTTAACAGCTTTCTCGCAGAACCTTTAGGATTTTCTAGGTATAGTGTCATGTAATCTGCAAAAAGTGATAGTTTTACTTTTTCCTTTCAAATTTGGATTCTTTTTATTTCTTTTAACTTCTCTGATTGCTATGGCTAGGACTTCCAAAACTATGTTGAATAGTAGTGGTGAGAGGGGACATCCTTGTCTTGTTCCTGATCTCATCGTGAATTCTTTCAGCTTTTCACCTTTGAGAATGGTGTTAGCTGTGGGTTTATCATATATGGCCTTTATCATGTTGAAGTAGGTTCCTCTATGCCCACTTTCTGAAGGTTTTTTTTTTTTTTAATCAGATATGGGTGTTGTATTTTGTCAAAGGTTTTTTCTGTGTCTATTGAGAGGATCATATGGTTTTTATTTTTCAGTTTGATAATGTGGTGTATCACACTGATTGATTTGTGGATATTGAAGAACCCTTGCATCCCTGGGATAAAATTCCTAGAGATAGAATGCATAAAAAAATGTATGAGGGCAGGACAAATGTTAATATACACATTTTTTTCACACATAAATTTTAATTTCTTTTTCACATACCAGCAATGAACAATTGTAATTTGAAATATATAAAATACCATTTATAATAGCACCAAAAATAAACTTAGGTCTGTATTTAATAAAAATGTACAGAATGTGTATACAGAAAATGACCAAAATACCAACAGGTATAGGATAATTTACTCAATATTACTAACCCTTAGGGAGATGGAAATAAAAACTGCAATGATATCACCTCACACCTATTAGAATGTCTGTAATAAAAAAGACAAAACAAGCATTGGCAAGGAGGTGGAAAAAAGGAAACCCCTATGTAAATTTATGCAGCTACTATGGAAAAAAGTATAGAGGTTTCCCTCACCCCCGAAATGAAAATAGTACTACCATATGACCCAGGAATCCCACTGCTGGGTATTTAACCTGAAGAAAACAAAATCATATCTATAAGAGATATTTGCATCCCCATGATTACTTATTCTTACTTACAAGAGCCAAGACATGGAAACAACCTATGTGTCTATTAATGGATGAATGAATAAAGAAAATGTGGTGGGTGTATACAGGAATGAAATAATATTTAGCCATTTAAAACAAGGAAATTATGCTATTTGTAGCAAGGGTAGATCTTGAAGACATTATGTTCAGGGAAGTAAGTTAGAAAAATACAAATACTGTATGATTTCACTTGTATGTGGCATCTAAAACAAAAAGCAAACTCAGAAAGAACAGATTGGTGGTTGACAGTGAAGGAAGTTTGGGGCTAGGGAAAATGGGTGAAGGTGGTTAAAAGGTACAAACTTCCAGTTATGACATAAGTGAGGTCTGGGGATATAATGTACAGGGTGGTGACTGTAGTTAATACTGCACCATATATTTAAAAGTTTATAGACAGTAGTTTTTTGTTTTGTTTTGTTTATTTGGGGGGATGCACCTGCAGCATATGGAAGTTCCCAGGTTAGGGACTGAATCGGAACCATGGCTGCAGGCCTACACCACAGCCACAGCAACATGAGATCCAAGCCATGTCAGCAACCTACACCACAGCACATGGCAACACCTGATCCTTAACCCACTGAGCGAGGCCAGAGATTGAACCTACATTCTCATGGATACTAGTCGTGTTTGTTACTGCTGAGCCCCGACAGGAACTCCAAAGAAAGTAGATCTTGTAAGTTCTCATCAAATGAAAACAAAAATGTGTAATTTTGTGAGGTGATGTATGTTACCTGTGAACTGGAGATTGGTATTTGCCATCTGCCTCTACATAGATTAAATAATGAGCCACTGCAGCTGTTTACCCTCAACACTCCCTGAAAGGAGCTCGGGGTGGAGATCAGGAGTGAGGCACTCTGTGCTCTGGGAAAATTGGAAGAGCATGTCTTCAGTTAGTTAGCTATTTTCAGGAGAAGATTTTATAAGCCCCATTCTTGAATCTCCTAATTATCTAGAAAAGCATTAAAATCCTTTTGGTGGCCGCTCTTCCTTGTGACTAGCACTAACCTTCATAAGACTAGCAGCAACCTTCTGCAAAATGTGTGCTTGGTCGCAAGTACCTCCCCCTTCACCAAAATCACTGACATTTGACTTCACCAAATATACTGACATTCCCTCCTACTTCTTTGGAGCAGTTTTTCAAAACTATCTGAAATGCCGCCTCTTGGACAATAGTCCTCATATTGCTCCAAATAAAATTTAACTCAGAACTCTCACTTTGTGAATTTTTTAAGTTTACAAAACTAAACTTGTGATCATTTGGAATATATATATAAAATTTGGATATATGATATAACCATTATATACCTTAAACATACTATTATATGTTATATATCAATAAAATGAAAAAAGAATTATATACTTTTTACTATATATAGCTAGCAAATATTTTTATATATCAGAGAGATTTTTGATATTGACTTCCACATCATTACAGAACTGATAAAATTTTATCTAGTTTCGACCAAGTCAATTATTTCTATTATCCCAGGTTTGCATTTCTCTTCTTGTGGACTGCAATTTCTGATATTCCTTTTCTGAGTGTACATTGAGCTTCTTGGAAAATATTTTTCCTTTTTGATGTAATAATAATAATAGCGAACATTTATACAGCATTCATCATAAGACCAACATTGTTCCAAGTATTTTACAGGCATTAATTTCTTTCATGTTCATAACAACCCTATTGAATGGCTTCTACTATTAATATTTTTGTTCAACAGATTAGGGAAATTAATCTCCTACTGTATAAAGGGCAGAACAGGGACTGAGTTTAACCACTAGCTATTAGGCTTCTCCATAAAGATGTGGCTTTAGGGTATTGCAGTACATATGACTAAATTACAACATTTTAAATTTGTATATGAAAGTGCTCAATTCACAGGTATAAATAACAATTACGTCCAAAAGAAAGCTTCGATTCCTCCAAAATGCTCAAGAGAAAATGACTGCTCTGCTTCAGGTACTATTGTGAGGAATGACTGACTTCTTGGCACTGTCTTTGCTCTCTAACCTCAGGTGTTTGTGTTCCTCAACATTCTACCTTTGAGTGTCCTGTCCGAGTTGTCATAATGGAAGGGAATTCTAACCTGTTTCTTGTGACTGGAAGATCCAAGAGGAAAACAGATTCCCAGGCCACCCCAACCCAGCCAACTGACTTCAGTGCTTCTTAGTTTTGTCCTTGATAGAGTTTTGAACTGAAAACTTTCGACTTACCCAATGCAAATTATTTGAACACAGATTTCTAATATATCAAATGCTAATAAGAGCCATCAAATACCTAATAATGGTTTTCTTTGCTTGATCAAAGATCTCCACAGGAAGGGGATTGGCAATTCAGTAGGTGGTACTTTTTGCACTGAGTCAGAACTAAAGCAAAACCCCAGGAGTTCAACCTACCCAAGGAACAGATATCTTTCCACTGAGAAATGGGACAAAGGAGGTACTTATTTATGGTGTTAAAAGTATATTTTTTGAAGTGCTCAGGTGTGCTGGTTAAAATCCAGTTTGGATAATAACATTCTTTTCACAGAAATTCCACCAACAATTATAACTGCCAACTCCAATTTCACCAACAGTTTGAATTCTAAATAGTCTCTCTTTGACATACATTGTTCTTTAGTTCCACTTTGCAATGGTTGGCCAACTGCCCCCTTAATCCCTGTAGCTGATTGGGATGAAGTAACACAGAAAAATATTTTTGGGTATAATTAATTGATTTGAAATGAATGGCACTACATTAAAGTGATGTAGTACCTATTAAAACCCAATCTGATTATGCAAACTTTTGTAGATTTTGAAATTCCTCGAATGGTGAACACTTTGGCTTTTTCATTTGTGATTCCCTGCAAACTTCAACTTGATGTACTATGTTCTCTTTTATTACATGAGTGTCAGATGTACGGCATTATAGTCAACGTCTGTTTATACTACACGGTGATTAGCACCACAAGTCTGGGTATCATGTATCACCATACAGTTGCCATTCTTTACCAATTTTGCCTACACCCCAACCCCTTTCCCTCTGGCCTGACCACTACTTTGTTCTTTGTATCTTTGTGTATATTTTTGTTTTATTTTGTTGGTTGGTTTTATTTTTCATATTCCACATATGAGTAAGATTTTATGGTATTGATATTCTTCAGACGGATTTATTTCTTTTTTTTTCAACAATATTCTTAATTTTTATTTATTTTTATTTTTTTTATTTTTATAATTTTTTTTAATTTTCCCACTGTACAGCAAGGGGGTCAGGTTATCCTTACATGTATACATTACAATTACATTTTTTCCCCCACCCTTTCTTCTGTTGCAACATGAGTATCTAGACAAAGTTCTCAATGCTATTCAGCAGGATCTCCTTGTAAATCTATTCTAAGTTGTGTCTGATAAGCCCAAGCTCCCGATCCCTCCCACTCCCTCCCCCTCCCCCTCCCATCAGGCAGCCACAAGACTCTTCTCCAAGTCCATGATTTTCTTTTCTGAGGAGATGTTCATTTGTGCTGGATATTAGATTCCAGTTATGAGTGATATCATATGGTATTTGTCTTTGTCTTTCTGGCTCATTTCACTCAGTATGAGATTCTCTAGCTCCATCCATGTTGCTGCAAATGGCACTATGTCATTCTTTTTTATGGCTGAGTAGTATTCCATTGTGTATATATATACCACTTCTTCCGAATCCAATCCTCTGTCAATGGACATTTGGGTTGTTTCCATGTCCTGGCTATTGTGAATAGTGCTGCAATGAACATGCGGGTGCATGTGTCTCTTTTAAGTAGAGTTTTGTCCGGATAGATGCCCAAGAGTGAGATTGCGGGGTCATATGGAAGTTCTATGTATGGATTTCTAAGGTATCTGCAAACTGTTCTCCATAGTGGCTGTACCAGTTTACATTCCCACCAACAGTGTAGGAGGGTTCCCCTTTCTCCACAGCCCCTCCAGCACTTGTTATTTGTGGATTTATTAATGATGGCCATTCTGACTGGTGTGAGGTGATATCTCATGGTAGTTTTGATTTGCATTTCTCTTATAACCAGTGATGTTGAGCATTTTTTCATGTGTTTGTTGGCCATCTGTATATCTTCTTTGGAGAAATGTCTATTCAGGTCTTTTGCCCATTTTTCCATTGATTGATTGGTTATTTTGCTGTTGGGTTGTATAAGTTGCTTATATATTCTAGAGATGAAGCCCTTGTCGGTTGCATCCTTTGAAACTATTTTCTCCCATTCTGAAAGTTGTCTTTTTGTTTTCTTTTGGGTTTCCTTTGCTGTGCAAAAGCTTTTCAGTTTGATGAGGTCCCATGGGTTTATTTTTGCTCTAATTTCTATTGCTTTGGGAGACTGACCTGAGAAAATATTTATGAGGTTGATGTCAGAGAGTGTTTTGCCTATGTTTTCTTCTAGGAGTTTGATGGTGTCCTGTCGTATATTTAAGTCTTTCAGCCATTTGGAGTTTATTTGTGTGCATGGTGTGAGGGTGTGTTCTCGTTTCATTGCTTTGCATGCAGCTGTCCAGGTTTCCCAGCAATGCTTGCTGAATAGACTTTCTTTTTCCCATTTGATGTTCTTGCCTCCCTTGTCAAAGATTAATGGACCATAGGTGTCAGGGTTAATTTCCGGATTCTCTATTCTGTTGCATTGGTCTGTCTGTCTGTTTTGATACCAGTACCACACTGTTTTGATGACTGTGGCTTTGTAGTATTTCTTGAAGTCTGGGAGAGTGATGCCTCCTGCTTGGTTTTTGTTTCTCAGGATTGCTTTGGCGATTCTGGGTCTTTGGTTGTTCCATATAAATGTTTGGATTGTTTGTTCTAGTTCTGTGAAGAATGTCATGGGTAATCTGATAGGGATTGCATTGAATCTGTAGATTGCTTTGGGTAGTATGGCCATTTTTACAATATTGATTTTCCCAATCCAGGAACATGGAATATCTTTCCATTTCTTTACATCTTCTTTGATTTCTTTGATTAAAGTTTTATAGTTCTCGGCATATAGGTCCTTTACCTCCTTGGTCAGGTGTATTCCGAGGTATTTGATTTTGTGAGGTGCAATTTTAAAAGGTATCGTGTTTCTGTATTCCTTTTCTAATATTTCATTGCTGGTATACAGAAATGCAACTGACTTCTGAATGTTAATCTTATATCCTGCTACTTTGCTGAATTTATGAATCAGTTCAAGGAGTTTTGGGGTTGAGTCCTTAGGGTTTTCTATGTATAGTATCATGTCATCTGCATACAGTGACAGTTTTATCTCTTCTCTTCCTAGATGGATGCCTTTTATTTCTTTTGTTTGTGTAATTGCTGTGGCTAGGACTTCCAAAACGATGTTGAAGAGCCGTGGTGAGAGTGGGCATCCCTGTCTTGTTCCAGATTTGAGTGCAAAGGCTTTCAGTTTTTCTCCATTGAGTATTATATTTGCTGTGGGTTTATCATAAATGGCTTTGATGATATTCAGGAATGTTCCCTCTATACCCACTTTGGCGAGGGTCTTGATCATGAATGGATGTTGGACTTTGTCAAATGCTTTTTCTGCGTCTATTGAGATGATCATATGATTTTTTACTTTTTTTTGGTTAATGTGGTGTATGATGCTGATTGATTTGCATATGTTGAACCATCCTTGTGAACCTGGGATGAACCCAACCTGGTCATGGTGTATAATTTTTTTGGTATGTTGTTGGATTCGGTTGGCTAAGATTTTGTTGAGAATTTTTGCATGTATATTCATCAATGATATTGGGCGATAGTTTTCTTTTTTGGTGGTATCTCTGTCTGGTTTTGGAATGAGGGTGATGGCGGCATCATAGAATGTCTTTGGGAGTATTCCTTCTTCTTCACCCTTTTGAAAGAGTTTAAGGAGGATGGGCACCAGTTCCTCTTTATATGTTTGATAGAATTCGCCTGTGAAGCCATCTGGTCCTGAACTTTTATTTGTAGGGAGTGATTTTGTGACCTCTTCAATTTCATTTCTAGTGATCGGTCTGTTCAGTTGGTCTGTTTCTTCTTGATTCAGTTTTGGCAGGCTGTAAGATTCTAGAAAATTGTCCATTTCTTCCAGATTGTCAAACTTCTTGCCGTATATTTGTTCATAGTATTCTCCTATGGTTTTTTGTATTTCTGCAGTATCCGTTGTGATTTCTCCTTTTTCATTTATACTTTTGGTTATTTGGGTTCTTTCTCTCCTCTTTTTAGTGAGTCTGGCCAGGGGTTTGTCAATTTTGTTGACCTTTTCAAAGAACCAGCTCTTGGTTTTATTAATTTTCTCTATTGTTTTTTGAGTCTCTATTTTATGGATTTCTTCTTTGATCTTTATAATTTCCTTCCTTCTGCTGACTTTTGGTCTTTTTTGTTCTTCTTTTTCTGATTCATTTAGGTGGAGGGTTAAGTTGTCCATTTGGGATCTTTCTTCTTTTTTGAGAAAGGCCTGTATTGCTATAAATTTCCCTCTGAGCACTGCTTTCGCAGCATCCCATAGATTTTGAGCGGTTGTGTCTTCATTATCATTTGTTTCAAGGTAGTTTTTAATTTCCTTCTTGATTTCCTCATTGACCCATTGGTTTTTGAGTAGCATGTTGTTTAGTCTCCATGGAGTAGGTTTTTTCTCATTTCTTTTCCCATGGTTGGTTTCTAATTTCATGGCATTGTGGTCAGAGAAGATACTTGAGATAATTTCTATGCTCCTAAATTTATTGAGGTTAGCTTGTGTCCCAAGATGTGGTCGATTCTTGAGAATGTTCCATGAGCATTTGAGAAGAATGTGTATTCTGCTTTTTTTGGATGTAGTGTCCTGAAGAGATCAATGAAGTCTAACTTTTCTATTGTTTCCTTTAGGATCTCTGTTGCTTTATTGGTTTTCTGTCTAGAGGATCTGTCCATTGATGTGAGGGGGGTATTAAGGTCTCCTACTATGATTGTATTCTCATCAATACCTCCCTTTATGTCTGTTACTATTTGTTGTATGTATCTGGGTGCTCCTGTATTTGGGGCATATATGTTGATGATAGTAACATCCTCTCCTTGGATGGATCCCTTAATCATTAAGTAGTGTCCTTCTTTGTCTGTCTTTATGTCTTTTGTTTTAAAGTCTATTTTGTCTGATATGAGTGTTGCGACTCCTGCTTTTCTGTCATGTCTATTGGCGTGAAATATTTTTCCCCACCCTTTCACTTTCAATCTATATGTATCCTTTGTCCTAAGGTGAGTTTCTTGTAGGCAGCATATTGAAGGTTTTTGCCTTTTTATGCACTCAGCCAGTCTGTGTCTTTTGATTGGGGCGTTCAGTCCATTGACATTTAAGGTGATAATTGATAGATGATTATTTATTGCCATTTTGAACCTCGTGTTCCGGTTGATTCTATGGTTCTCCATTCTTCCTTTTTTTTTTTTTTTTTGGTTGGATGGTCTCCTGTTATTATCTGCTTGAGTGTATTTTTTTTTTCATTTTTTGCAAATGCAATATTTGGTTTTGGCTTGTGGTTGCCCTGTTTTTTAAGTATGCTAACCCCTTCCTATAATTGTGTGTTTTATCCTGATGATCCTGTAAGTTCAAACACTTCATTACTATATTAAAATTAAGAAGAGAAACAAGCAAAGAAACAAAAAGGTTTATTTACTTCCTAACATCCCTTGCCCACCTTTTATGGTTTTGATGACTCTTTATTTTTTTCTTTTTAATTTTATTTTGTTTGAAGCATGTTCATGATTAAATCTGTATGCTGGCTTATTTGACTGCTCTCTGATTGCGGTTTCCTCAGTCCTAGTTCTTCCTCTTCTTCTTTTTTTTTCTTTTTTTCTTTTCTTTTTTCTTCCCTTTCCTTCCTTTCTTTTTGGTTTAGAGAAGCCCTTTCAATATTTCCTTTAGCCTGGGTTTTGTGTTGCTGTAGTCTTTAAGTTTTTGTTTGTTGGAAAAAATTTTTATTTCCCCTTCTATTTTAAATGATATTCTTGCTGGATAGAGTATTCTAGGTTGCATATTTTTTCCTTTTAGCACTTTAAATATCTCTTGCCATTCCCTCTTGGCCTGTAGTGTTTCTGTAGAAAAATCAGCTGATAACCTTATGGGGGTTCCCTTGTAGGTAACATTCTGTTTTTCTCTTGCTGCCTTTAGGATCCTCTCTTTATCACTCACTTTTGCCATTTTTATTATGATGTGTCTTGGCGTGGGTCTGTTTGGGTTCAGTTTGTTTGGGGCCCTCTGTGCTTCCTGTATCTTGAACCCAGTATCCTTTAGATTTGGGAAGTTTCCAGCGATAATTTCTTCAAATATATTTTCCATCCCCTTATCTTTTTCTACTCCTTCTGGAATTCCTATTATGCATAGATTGGCCTGCTTTATATTATCCCATAGGTCTCTTATATTGCTTTCCAGTTTTTTGATTCGGTTTTCTGTCTGTTGACCGGATGGAGTGATTTCCATTATTCTATCTTCCATATCACTGATTTGTTCTTCTGCATTATTCATTCTGGTTTTTACTGCCCTTAGTTCAGTTTGCATCTCTGCAAATGAATGTTCTAGTTTTTCTTGGCTCCTCCTTATATTTTCTAGTTCCTTTCTGAGGGTTCATATCTTCTTTTAATTCCTTCAGTATTTTCACTATTTCTCTTTTGAACTCCAGGTCTGTCAGACTGCAGAGATCTGTTTCATTGTTGACTGTTTTAGGTGAATTCTCCTGTTGGTTTGACTGGGGGTGGTTTCTCTGCTTCTTCATCTTGCTTGTTGTTTTCTTTCTCCTGAGGGAGTTGTACTCTCTGTTATCGGGCAGTGTTTGCCTTGTCACTGCCGTGGAATATTTCCTGAGGGCTGGCGTTGTTGGTCAATCTTTTTTGAGGCAGTGTGGCTTTTCTGGAGTGTTGATGGGGCTAACAGTGTTTCTTTGAAGCAAAGGAGGACTTTCTGAGGGCTGACAGGACTGGGAGGTCCACACCACGATGGTAGCAGATTTCACTTGGTCATGCAGAGCTTGCTCTGGTGTTTTTAGACTATGGGGTTCTTGCAGGGGGTTGGCGGTGTTGAGCAGCTGTTCCTCAGGAGTGCAGCACCCCCTGGGGGCTGGAGCAGCTATCTGGGTCACTGAGAACCTAAGAGGCTCTTCCCTAGGGCAGCCTAACTCAGAAGGACAGCCTGAGAATGTAGGCGGATCTTTTCACAGTCTGGCCAAGCTTGTTGCAGCTTTTCTGGGCTGCAGGGGCTCTTCCAGGGGGCTGGTGGTGCTGAGCAGCTATTCTGCAGGAGTGGGGCACCCCCTAGGGGCTTGGGCGGGTAGCAGGACCGTTGGAAACCCAAGAGGCTCCTCCCCAGGGCAGCCTGACTCAGAAAGACCGTCTGAGATCTTTTCCCGACTCGGCTAGGCTTGTTGCAGCTTTTCTGGGCTGCAGGGGGTCCTGCTTGGAGCTGGCAGTCCTATGCAGCTGATCCACTAGGGTACCCCCTGGGGGCTAGGGCACGTAGCAGGGCCATTGGAAACCGAAGAGGCTCCTCCCCAGGGCAGCCTGACTCAGAAAGACCGTCTGAGATCTTTCCCCAGCTTGGCCAACCTTGTTGCAGCTTTTCTGGGCTGTAGGGGGTCCTGCCTGGAGCTGGCAGTCCTATGCAGCTGATCCTCTATAGCTTGGCACCCCCTGCGGGCTTGGGCGGGTAACAGGGCCACTGGAAATCCAAGAGGCTCCTCCCCGGGGCAGCCCGACTCAGAAAAACCATCCGAGAATTAGGCAGATGTTTTCACCGCCTGGCTAGGCTTGTTCTAGCTTTTCTGGGCTGCAGGCCTTTTCTCGGGGGCTGGTGGTGTTTGGTGCTATTCTGTGGAAGTGTAGCCCCTCCAAAGGGCAAGCAGGCCTGTGCAAGGACAGCCCCTGCAGTGGTAGGCTTCAGGCAATTGTTGAGGCCAGCCCTCCTGGATGGCAGGCAGCCCCAGGTTCGGCAAGAGCGTAGGGGGTGGCAGGGGTGGGGGGAGGGGATGCACTGGGAAGCACAGCTTTCAGCTAGCTAGCGGGCCTGTAAGCTTGCTGTGGCGTGGGGGGTATTCTATGGGGACCCACCCCTTCTTCTCTCCCCTCCCCAGCACGGGCGCAGACCAGGCTCTTTTCCCAGGTTCCCTCTGATGCGGCTTTCCACTTCCCCGCCCCTAGAGTATTGCTCCCTTCCTCTGAGACAGCTTTGTTTTCTAGTCTCCCAGGCAGTCTCTGCCCCGTCAAATGGTTTCTAGACCTCCCAAGCAGTTTCCACTCCGCCCCGCCCCCCCAGCCCGGGGACTAACCTCTGGAGGCGAGGTCTCGGTGCCCAGCCCCCATACGGGCGTCCCCCGTTCCTTTCCCGGAGACTAACCTCTGGAGCGGAAGTCTCAGTGCCCAGCCCCCACCCAGGCGTCTCAATTTTTGGTGACTGTGCCCGTAGTTCAGATGGTCCGTTCAGTTCTTGATCGGCTTTTCCGTACTCCAACTTACTGCTACACTCTTCTCTGCATCTGGAGATTCCTCCGGTTTGTTTGATCTTTCCCCCATGTAGGTGACTTTCCAGGGTGCGGGATCCCTTTCTCCTCTGCAGTTCCCTTTCGGGAGCGCCCGTCCCGCTTGGATTCACCTTCTCTCACTCTCCTCTTTTCTCCCGTTCTGCCCCGTAATGTCACGAACTTCTTGCCGTTATTGGAGTTTAGGTTTTTCTGCCAGTGATTGGTTGCTGTTCTGTGCGAGTCATTTATTCTGTAGATGTGCTTTTTTTGTTGTGTTTGTGGGAGAGGGCGAGCGTGTCCCCCTACTCCTCCGCCATCTTGTCCTCTCCTGATTTATTTCGTTTAGCTTAATGCCCTCAAGATTCATCCATGTTGTTGCGAGTAGTAGGATTTTATTATTTTTTATGGCCTAGTAGTATTCCATTGTATGCATGGAATATCCCATGTGTTTTTAAATCCATTCATTCATTGATGGACACTTTAGTTTTTCTATATCTTGACTACTGTAAATAATGCTGCAGTGAATGAGTATTTTCTCATTGGTGTTTTCTTGTCCTTTGGATAAATAACTAGAAGTAGATGATTAACTAGGTTATATGGTAGCTCTAATCTTAATTTTTTGAGGAATCTCCATACTATTTCCATAGTGGTTTTATACTATATCCTTTTGCTTTTTTAAAAAAAACATGTTTTTATGACTTTTCTTTAAAGTATATGAGTGTGTCACCTGCTTGTTGAGAACATATTCGCGCTGTTGGTATTCATTCCATACAGTATGACATAATGTAATTGAAAGTAAAGTAACTACATGGAAAACATAGTGTGCTTCACTAATACACATATTAAACACCTTCCTTGAACTGAGAAATCTATGTAAGTTTTTTTTTTTGTCTTTTTGCCATTTCTTGGGCCGCTCCTGTGGCATATGGAGGTTCCCAGGTTAGGGGTCGAATCGGAGCTGTAGCCACCGGCCTACACCAGAGCCACAGCAACGTGGGATCTGAGCCGCGTCTGCATCCTACACCACAGCTCACAGCAATGCTGGATCATTAACCCACTGAGCAAGGGCAGGGATCAAACCCACAACCTCATGGTTCCTGGTCGGATTCGTTAACCACTGGGCTACAACGGGAACTCCTAAGTTTGTTTTTGTTCTCAAGAGCTTATAACTTTAAAATTGAGGGAACCAAAAATAACAAGGATTTTCCTTAAACCTAATCTTCAGAATAGGTAAATTGTGTCTTAAGGTGAAAGCAGTTTTGAGAACTAATCTCTTTACTATCTCTGGGTTTCCTCTCTTCTTCCATCCTTTCACATCACCATTCTTATGCTCAAATCTCAGAGAAACACATTCTTTTTTTTTTTTGGTCTTTTTTTTTTTTTTTTTTTTTGCTATTTCTTGGGCTGCTCCTGCTGCATATGGAGGTTCCCAGGCTAGGGGTCGAATCGGAGCTGTAGCCGCTGGCCTACACCAGAGCCACAGCAACGCAGGATCCGAGCCGCGTCTGCAACCTACACCACAGCTCACGGCAACGACGGATCGTTAACCCACTGAGCAAGGGCAGGGATCGAACCCGCAACCTCATGGTTCCAAGTCAGATTCGTTAACCACTGCACCACGACGGGAACTCCAGAAACACATTCTTAGTTTCTTATTTTTTATTCCTACCAGTCCCTTTTGCATTAGTATTCCGTGTCTTTTCCTTTTATACCTTGCACTCTCCTCTAATAATTGAGTATGTATAACGAACGTCAACTTTTCATTAATGCCTATATAATGCATAATAATCACTATTCGGATAAACTAAACTAAATCTCTTTGAAACTCTGAGAGCTTTGAAAAGCAAAAAGCATTAATCATTCAATGAATAATTACTGTGCACTAACTGTAAGGCAGACAAAAATGTTGGATACCATAATTGTTACTTTTATTTTAGTAAGCCAAAATTTATGTCAAATCTCAAGGCCTCACAGCATGCTGAGAGTAAAGCCTGGATTATACATCTGCTTTTCTTATTCCTGATCCTGAGTTTCAGTCATGTAATGCCAACTGTTCAGATATATCATTGCAATCAGCAATGGCAACAGTATATGAAACTCCTCTGGTATGTCTCGCTCAAAACATTGGTCAACCCTATTGCCAATCTCCAGTTCCAGCCTGTATTCAAATTGCAGCAACAAAGTAAAATTAAATCTCTGTCATTTTACTTTCTCATATGATTAAAGAGGAGAATAAGCATACACCATCAAAAAACATGTTATTCATCTAGATGATGTAATTCAGAGGATATTATTAGATTTTCCTACCTCAGGGTAAAGACAACAGGCAGAAACACAAACAACATGAAAATTAGATAAATGAAAACCGTGTTTGAAGAATAATCAAGAGGTTCTAACTAAAGTTATCATAGATAAGTAAATGGGATTCTTAGATACCTGTCTGATAAGATTTTTCCTCAAGCATCTGAGAGGACTATTTAATATTTATGAACTGACAAGTATTCCTTTCTTGGCCAAACTTTATTCAGGCTCTGTTGATCCCTCTTTTTGATTGAATCCTGTCCTAGGCCACCTGAGCCCAGTTTTAGCAAAGAATCTGGTTGAACCCATTATCACCAAGGATCCTGCTAAGCCAGTTTAGTGAGAAAACTTCCACTCTTGATATCCACCCCCCTTTAATCTGGATATCTAATCAAGTTCTTCTTAGTAATTTTCTATCCAAAGACTCCTTCACTCTGCCCTGTGGCCGTAAATTTCCAACTGCCCCATTATCTTGAGTTGAGCTCAATGTTTTCCTCCTATTGTAATATTCTTCTTCTTCTTCTTCTTTTTTTTTTTTAATGCATTTTAGGGCTGTACCTGTGGGACATGGAAGTTCCTAGGCTAGGGAATGAATCAGAGCTGAGGCTGCTGGCATTCGCCATAGCCACAGAAACTCAGGATCTGAGCCACATCTCTAGCCTACACTACAGCTTATGGCAATGCTGGATCCTTAATCCACTGAGTGAATCCAGAGATAGAACCTGCATCCTCATGAATACTGGTCAGGTGTGTAAACTGCTGAACCACAACGGGAACTCCCTGCAAAATTCTTGAATAAAGCCTTTCTTGCCTGTTTAATTGCACTCAGTGCATTTTTTCCCTGACAGAATCAGAGTGAGCTTCTTCCAAATATCTCTATTGTAGCTTACCACAATATGAAGCACCCACACTTACAGTTTTTGAGTGGTAGACTTACAAAAATACAAATATATAAAGTAGGAGGGGCATGTATTAACATTCGTTTACCTTTAGTATGATATTTAAGGGATGGGATCCATGACAGGTAAATTTAATCAGGAAGGAGGATTCAAGAAAACAATTACAGGATGAGGAGTTTATGTGATAAAGGTTAGTGCTTATCTAAGACCAAGACCACAATGGGGATCTTGGACAATTTGGCTTTGGGGTGGAGGATAGTTCACACAGGAGGTATAAGGTGCCAAAAGGGAAGAAAAGAGGATGACAATGAAATGAAAATATTTGGGCATTCTGAGTACATGGCGAAAACACAGACTTATGTATTCACATTTTTACACTCTCACTATAAAGTAAGCTCTAGCAAACACAAAGAGTGTCACAAAGAGAGGATTGCCCTAAAAGCTTACTGAGTTTTATAAATAAAGGAGAACATTAGTTCTCTCAATTATGAACCAGAATCTTAGCTGAAAATGTTGCCTGTCTTTCAGGTGGGGAGCAGGGTGGAACCAAACTCTATTGTTAAATATTGAAAATCTTACAAAAAATAGGCTAACAAGTAAATTTTTAAAAAATAATTTATTAAACATTTAAGCATGCTCCATCTTTGGATACTGTTATTATCAGTGGGATATACTATTTTATATTGATTTTCACAGATTAGTGAGTTATTTGCAGTGAGCCACACACTTTCCTTTCTCCTATCACTTTTAAGGCCAGGGGCATGCATTGATAACAGTGAACTGGTTTTCTGGGGTAACTATTGACATAGAAGAAAAGCAAAGCTTGTGAAAGCCTTGAACCCAAGACCTTGCCCAAGTTCTGGTCTGTAACAAAACAGAAGCATTGAGAAAGATAGCTATTTCAGTCACTCTCATCATAGACCATGGTTTTGAATGTATTTTATAGAAGCTACACAACTATCTAAAAATTATATTATCTCTCCAGATTCACACTATGAACACTATAAATACCAGTCCCCAAAGCCTTAGACATAACTGTTTCTTTTCCTATGCAGGGAAAGATTATTCTTGTTCTAATAAAACCCTGATGATTTTGTTCATTTTAACTACAGTAGATGTTTCCTGGAAGGGATATAGCATTATGTTGAATTGTGAATTTTTTTAACATATTTACAAGGACACATCATTATGATACCTGGCTTTGAAAAAATGACTGCCGTGGATCATTTAGTCTGTTCAACTGTGGATAATACTAACCTACTCTGAATAGTAAGGGAAAAAAATGGAGAAAATAATGTTAAATTCTTTTACAGAGATGCAAGTAGATAAAAATAATGAGAAAAATGTGAGCATTATCCTTAAATTCTAGCAGTATACATGCTTTGGCAGAAACAGAACTAATCTTTGTGCTGCATTTTGTATTAGATTCCACAAATATCTGTATCAGAATCAAAAGCTGCTTTCATGGCTCCTCCCATTAAATTCAAGGAGTATTGTCCGAGTGCCTCAAACTGTCAGATGTTGCCAATTCCAACAAAGAATCTGATGAGAATCAGACCATTTGAAAGTAATTAGAACAGTAAATACCAAAGCTCTTCTACTTCTACAGAAGAATGCTACTTTTCTGAATGTAGAGTGAGCATAATGGATAATTGTGCCGAATAGGGAAGTATGAATAGAGTCAGGAAGTCACCACTTAGGCTCCAGTCCACCAAGCACTTCAGAGGTCACCCAATCAGAAATCACTCAGGAAGTCTTTTCAACTCTGCAGGCATGTGGTTAATTATAGAGACTAAGATCAACATTGAAAAAGGCTCAGTGCCTTTGAGTGAACACAATATTATGTGAGCCTTTCCATTTTACAACAAGAATGTTTTAGTATACTAAAATGTCATATGTTCACTAATGCAGTCTGATTCTCTCATGGTCAAATATTCCTTCATTGCTCCCATGAATTTGATAGCCCAGCCTAAACAGAAGTTTTCTCAAAGGATTGCCATGTTTCTCAAGTTTCTGGAGTCATGAAACTGCTTCAACAGATTTTCAAGAAGCCTATTGATCTGCTCAGAATCATCTGCTGGAACATGCATAGTTTCTGTCTTCTCTGCTATCTTTTCTCCAATATGTCTTTGCTTCATTTTCTTTGGGGTTTCCATTTCCAAAAAAGTTCACTACAAAAATGCCCTTCTGTAAATCCATTTCAGCACTTTTCCATCAGTCTACTAAAATCCATTCTTCATAAACCAAAAAGTCAGAGTTTAATTTGCATTAGAGCCAATCACTCTAAAGCATGGCCACCTTATTTTGTTCTCTCATTTACATGCCATCATTGTGGTCTAAAAACACTTCTACCTTTCAACTTATTTTATTTCTTTAAAATTAAAATGTCCTTTGAGATAATATTGCTGAAACTCTGACTCTGTCCACTGGTGCTGAGTAGAAACATGGAGACAGAGTTTTGGGTGAAGGAGATTTTGACTTCTTAAAAAAAAAAAATTACCACGTGAAAGTTGAGAGTTAAGTTTTCTTGGGGGCAAAATTAGCACTTTAAGCCTCAGAGATGGCATCTCGGGTAGCCCTGAGGAAACCACCCTGAGGAGGTGGGGTCAGGGTGAGTGGCTAGGGTATATAGGCAGGTAGCAGGAACCAATGATTACAGAAAACCAGGTATCTCAGGTTAAGGAATTCAGCGCATTTCTATGGGAAGATGCAAAGGTCTGGCTTACGAGAATCAGTCCTTTGATGTGCACCTCAGCTATGGGGCCAGCATTTTTTGTTCTTTCCTGAGTTACCTCAGGGCTCACAGGCTCACCCTTGACTGTGATAATCTTCATGTTCTATTAACTTAACTGCAGCTGGGAGGCAGTATTTCAGAGAGCTCTGAAATACTGCCCCAAAGAGGAAAAGGGAAATATCAGGATATATGTGATAAAGGTGATGGGGGAGGTGCATGCAGCCATGAACATATTTTAGAAAGTTTGCTGCAGGTCTCTTGAAGGTTACTACTAGTCATGAGGAGCAGACATTACCAAGAAGGGTTTTAGTGTTTATCTAGATATGAGGAGATGCAAGAATTACATTAATAAAATCTTCTTCTAAAAATATCTATCTGAAGACCTGCTCTTCTAGTTTTCCCAGAGCACAGAGTGCCTCACTCTTGGTCTCCACCCTGAGCTTTGCTCAGAGAGTGCTGCAGGTTGGCAGCCGCAGTGGCTCATGTTTTAATCCATGTAGTGACTAATAGCAAGTACCAAACTTCAGTTCACAGAGAAAAAAATACCTTTTATTGCTTTGCCATATAAAGGAGGCTGCAGCAGACTAGTGCCTTAAAGACTGTATCCTCCTTTGGGAGAGACTAGGAGATGGTCTTATAGTTTGGGAGTGGAAAATAGGGCTGCAGTTAAGGATCAGGGTAGATGCAAGTTTGCATTCTTAGAAGCTGGTGTTGAGTGGTCCTGGGACTGTTTCTGATGGTTCTCTTTCTGGAATGAAGAATGCTTCACCAAGTAGTTAACATCTTTCATTTGTTGGGGGTTTTGTTCTGCAGAAGAGCTCAAAGATATTGTTACATGCATCCCCTGGGGGGGAACCAAGACCCTGCAGCAAAGCTGCACTATTGTTTCTTGACTGCTCCTCTATTGTCTCAGCATCCACCCACTTTCCTAACTGGCAACTCTTTGATTCTAGCCTTTGGGACTGAGGAAAGATCATGGAGGCTGAAGCTTATTCCCTAAAAACAAGAAATGGGGGACACAAAGGCTTTTGTGCCCAGAAACCCCACAGGGCCCTGCTCTGTTTGAGTAATAATACAAAATAATTTTACTCTAACCACTACCTTCTAGTTTCTTCATATTGTCATCCATCTCCTGAATGAATATACTGCTATCCCCTATTTGACCAAGATCACACCAAATTTAACCCTTAGAAATGTCACCTAAAACATTGTAATAATAATGTTTTTACTTTTAAAATTTAATCCCAGATAAGACTTTTGTCTTCCCAATATTTTTTTTAAATCAAATTTGAAATGTATTTTCTGGTTGTTTTTTTTTTTCTAACTTTTGACATAATGGCCTTGTTTTAAAGTATGAAAATAGTCACAAAATAAGAAATGATTTTTGAATGATGTTTTATAATAGTTTGATAATATTGTAGATGTATATAGTTCATCAGCTTGCAACTATAAAAAAGATACAGATGAAATACCTCAGATACATAGATATAAATACACATGTGCACACACAAAAACATACCCATGTATGCATACATAATCATAGGTACTTTTTATATATGCATCCATAAAAATTAAAAACTAGAAGGCAGTAAATAAACCTGATATGCATATGATAAGCACACATGCATTCTATTTATACTGCTTAATTAGAAAACATTTTCTTGCTCCTCAACTATTTATAGTTCTCAAATGAAAGAATGAAATTTAACCTAAATATCAAACTTCTCTAGAAAAGGGAATTCTTATGCACTGTTGGTGGGAATGTAAATTGGTGCAGCCATTGTAGAAAACAGTATGGAGTTTTCTCAAGAAATCAAAAATAGAGCTACTGTATGATCCAGCAATTCCATTGCTGGGCTTTTGTCCAAAGAAAATGAGATCACTACCTTGATGAGATGTCTACACCCTTGATGTTCATTGCAGCCTTATTTACAATAGCTAAGACATGAAAGGAAGTTCCCTGGTGGTGTAGTGGGTTAAGGATTTGGCTTTGTTACTGCTGTATTTCAGGTCACTGCTGTTGCATAGGTTCTATCCCTGGCCCAGGAACTTCTGCATGCCATGGGCAGCCAAAAAAAAAAAAAAAAAGACATGAAAATGACCTAAGTATCTGTTAACAGATGAATAGATTAAGAAAATATGATATCAGACAAAACTTTCCTTAAAAATGACACATGCATCTGCATGTTCATTATAGCACTATTCACAATAGCCAAGACATAAAACAACCCAGTTGTCCATGTACAGAAGATTGGATTAGGAAGATGTGGTATATATACACAATGGAATATTACTCAGCCATAAAAAAGAACAAAATAATGCCATTTGCAGCAACATGGATAGAACTAGAGACTCTCATCCTGAGTGAAGTAAGTCAGAAAGAGAAAGAAAAATACTGTATGATATCACTTATATCTGGAATCTAATATAGGGCACAAATGAATCTTTCTACAGAAAAGAAAATCATGGACTTGGAGAATAGACTTTGGTTGCCAAGGGAGAGGGAAGGTAGTGGGATGGATTGGGAGCTTGCGGTCAATAGATGCAGACTATTGCCTTTGGAATGGATAAGCAATGAGATCCTGCTGTGTAGCACTGGGAACTATGTTTAGTCACTTATGATGGAGTATGATAATGTGAGAAAAAAGAATGTATACATGTATGTGTAACTGGGTCACCTTTTACAGTAGAAAAAAATGTACTGGGGAAATAAAAAAATAAAAATTAAAAAAAGAAAACGTGATATATGTATATATATATATTATATAATTTTTGTAAAAAAATCTCTTTGATTATTCCGTATTCGGGGTTAACAATTGTTGGGTTGTTGACCATACAAATTTTTCTTAGTCATTTTGTTTTATCCGAGAATCTGAGACACAAACAAAACACATACTGTCGATTGAGAAAAACAGAAGAAAACAAAACCAAACAAAACTTCTCTACAATATGTCTTAAATGCCATTCTTTGTTTAAAACTTCCACGATCATCTATCACCACCGATTCCAGATAACTGAATGTATTTTCTATTATGAACTCTCAAAACACTGTGAATCTCAACCATCTATCTTTCATCCATCCATATATTCATCCATTCATCTGTTTTTTAAATTAATTTAGTCCATAACTATTTTCTAAGCATTGCTGAAGTTATATTAGACATTTAGGAAAACACACAATCCCTGCTCAAATGAGTTCATGGTCTATCATAGGGGATGAATTATAATTTTACTAAAATAAAATATGACATGATTATTTCTTTTGTTTCTCTGTTAATGGTGAGGATGCTCAAGCAAATGCTGTGCTTTTTTCATTTCTATAACCTCTTATAGTGTCTATTACTTACACTGAATTGCTATTCACTTAAAGATTAACAATATATACCTCTTTGTATCCAATTCTAACTTAATTTTAATGACAATTTTTTGCTTTAGTCATCTTTATTCTTCTAGGCCAGTTGCTCTGCTTAAGAATTCTAGTTATTGGGAAATTCCATTGAGTAGAAACTGTCTTGGTCTAATTTCAGAGTAATGTATGAAAGATTTCTGGTGATGACTGTGTAAGTCAGGGAAAAAAAAAAAACCCTTCAATGACAAAGTTTCAAGCAGTTATATTTTCTGTGGTTATTTTAAAAAATATTTTTCTTTCACTGGAGAATACAAATATATACAAATGATTTTTCCAATCATAAATATGCAACTTGACAAAATTTCCACAAAGCAAACATTTGGAATGAGCATCCAGAATAAGAACTTGAACTGTAAATACCTCTACAAATACAAAATCATATGATGATTTTGATCCTGGCTGGCAAAATTCACTTTATATAGTAACTATCTTATTGCTCTGTGCAGATTCTTAATATTTTATAAGGATGCTAAATATTTGAATAAATCTTCCTGGATTTGTGGTAAGAAAGGTGCTATGCTTATTTTCATGCTTGCACTATTAAGTAAAAATGTTCTTCTCATAGCAAATGCTTTTCCACAAATACATACATGCACATCCACCCTGAAATCCTTTGCCCTCTTCTCCTTCCGCTGCTCCTGCTTTGCCAGCTCCCATACCTGAGTGAGCCTCATTCCCTGTTTCTGTTCTCAGAGGTATTGCCAGATCCACTATAATTTCATGTGTGTGTTTACTGGTGCTGAGAAATCCTTTGTTTGCTCTCTTGTTGACTTTTATTTCTGGAAGTGAAAGCTCCAGTTGGTTTGAAATCTGCTTCAGTTCTTAACTCTAACTTTTAGTAGCTGATATGGTTTGTATTTACTGAGAAGTGTGAATGCTGTTAATTTTCTAACTTTATTCTTTATCTTTCTTACTAGTGTTATGTTCTACCTGGCTTTTTTATTCTAGATTACTCAACCATGTCCTTTACTTAATCCTGGTTCTTCTCACCTGTCTGTAGCATTCTACGTTGTTATGCATCAATAATATCTTGGTATTTGGGTACAAAAGGAAATGCCCCTTCTCTCTGTTTTTCCTTGCGTATTTCTTTTTTCTTGCCTTTTATCATATTTTGCTTAACGTGGTTTTTCTGCCATGAACTGTTCTTATATCTTTATAGCTTAGTCTTTTCACTTCTAAACTAAAGTAGATGAAAGAATGTACTTTTACCCCCCGACACACAGCTGATGCTCAACAGGGATTTTTGACTTAATAAATCTACTAAGATTCTTTCATTTTTCTTTTTCTCTCTTGACCTTCTTTCTTACCCCTTCATTAATTTTTTACTCTCTCTTCTCTGTAGTAATTCTCTTTCTCCTGGAGACTTTATCAAGACCCATAAAAAGGCTTATATTCCTTTTGTTAAACACATAGACACAGAATTAAATGTGTGCAATTAAGTTTTTCATTTGCAAGAAATGGATACCAATTCTTGTTAAACAAGGAAATATTTAATTGTGAGTTTCCAGAAGCTCATCAAATGAAAAGGAATACAAAGCTAGGATCTGGTTGAGACCTATTTACATATTTCAAAAAAAGGAGCATTGGAGTTCCCCTTGTGGTGCATGGGAAACAAATCTAACTAGGAACCCTGAGGTTGCAGGTTTGATCCCTGGCCTCGCTCAGTGGGTTAAGGATCTGGCGTTGCCATGGGCCCTGGTGTTGGTCACAGATGCAGCTCAGATCTGGTGTTGCTGTGACTGTGGTGTAGGCCAGCAGCTGTAGCTCCAATTAGACCCCTAGCCTGAGAATCTCCATATGCTGACCTGCGGCCCTTGAAAAAAAAAAAAAAAAAAAAGAGGCACATGAAATATAAGACAAGTAATATAAAGTAACTTTTCTTCATATACCTAAATACTAGTTTATTTCCTGCTTTAATGCTCCATGACTTCATTCACATGCAACTTCAGAGTCTGGCTTGTAATCAGCTTCCTTTTAGTTCTACTGTGATTCTTTCTTGAGATTCTGCAACCCATAGACTGAGCTGTAATATTGCATACCCCAAATAACTCTATATAAAGTAGTCTGGGAAAGAAAAGAAAAGGGAAATTGTACATATAAAGTTATTTCAATTTTACATTTGTTATTTTTAAATTAACATATTAACAATTATTATTTTATATTTATTTATTTTTGTATGTGTGCATATGTATATGCATATACATAAGTATGTGACCAGTTATTGAAAGAAAAAAATACAATACATATTTCAGCCTTCACTAGACATGAAGTTACAGATGCTCTTGTGATTTCTTTCTCTATTACTCCTAATATCCCCTATGATTCCTTCAGAATCTGGCTTACTTCTTGGTAGGGAGAAAAAGCTACAGGGGCTTCCACTTGCTTCTATGGTAATAGCCTGTAGAAGAAGGTAGCAGTATAATAAGAGTATGGATTCAACCAGAATCTCCAGCTGTGAATCTAGGATCTGTTACTCCCTAGTTTTGTGACTGTGGGTGAGTTACTTAACCTATTTGTGTCTTAGATTCTTTATCTGTAAAATAAGGGTAATAATGGCACAAGTTTGCTGTGAGGACCAAATGAGTGAGTGCATTTAAAGAATTTATAACAATACCTGACAGTGCAAGTACTCAAGTGTCAGTCATTATTAATAATAATATCATTAGTGGTGGTGGTAGTAGTTCTCTAGGGGTCAGGTAGCTAATGAGGCATAATAATATGGTAGGTTCAGAGTGTCACTGGCCACTATTTAGGTGGACTTAAATCAAACTTTTTTTAGCCCTCTATTCCTATAAGCTCCCATTCTAACAAGTGGACCATGGTGGCGATAGGAGAGACTGTCCTCAAATTATAGTCTCCCCTACAACTCAGAGGGCTCTAGATATGTGAATTGTCTTAGGTCTGAGACTCAGATGAGGAGTCATGACTCAAAATAGTGTTATGTATCACATAGCATCTTAGTGAGATGCCGATCTATTTGGTTCCTAAGAGTTTGCCAGTAAGTGAAGAGTTCATGTCCATCAAAAGGAAATACAATTTTCTATTTCTAAGTAAATTTAGTCCTCCAGAATTTGATTGCAAAGGAAGGTCACACACATATACTTCATTTCATATCTCCTTGTTTGTTTCTAATGTGACCTCTATTCATTCTTCCCTGCTAATTTAACCCAGCTACCAGGAGGAAATGGGATGAAATATAGAAATATCACTATCACTGTTTCGTTTTCTGATCCCTTACTTTTTTCAGAACCCCAGCAGTTTGTAATTGACTATGACGAGACTGGGTAGGTGTGTTTTAGATCTGAACTGGATCTCAGCTTCCTTGCCTTTGGAGGCTGTAAATCCTGAGTACTAAAAAAGACTCATTGTCTAGAATGTTATTTCTCTACTTAAACTGTACCATGGGCTGTTGGTCTCATTAACCAAGGGTTGTAAACTTTAGAGAATATGTAGTTAATAACACCTACTATGAAAACAGACTGTTTATTCTATGATGAAACATAATACTTGTCTAGATATGCTGCCTTTTAAAACTGTGAAGTACAACAAAATGGTCCCAACTTTCCCCTCCCCTCCACCTCCCACCCATGCCCATAACTAAGACCTAAAAGTCACAGTTTGACAACTTCTGACTTGAATACAGAAGAGTGAAATGCTAAGAACAGGGAGACAAGAGGAACTGGGTAGCAATGGCTATGAAGTATAAGGAGGAAGAGGAAAAAAAGTGGCTTAAGGTGGCAAAAGTTGACTTCACTAGCAGCTGGGAGAATGGCCAGAATAGAATGTGCAGGGCAACTGTGGACTGATCCCATTCCAGCTGGACCTTGCTGAATCTGAGTCTGTATCTTTGGGAACTTTACCAAGACTGTGGTAATCATGAGACTAAAAAAAATTTACTGGCGCATAGACGCTATCACCATAGTGCTAAAAAAGTTTTCCAAGAGCCAGTGGGTTATGTTTGAATTCCACATCTTAGATCAAGGAAGTATCCCTAATGTGTCCAAGATTGTAAAATACTTTCCAGAGCCTTTAATAAGATTAATAGCAGCAAATATTCCATCTGGTGTTTGCCTAGTAGTTAGAATTAATTTGTAAGCTTCTTGATGTAAAGGATTGGATTAGTCAGGATACTTGAGTGCAAGCAAAAAATTCAAAGCAAATTTATTTCAATTAGGGGATTTATTTGAAAAATAATAGGGTAGATTACAGAGTTGAAGAAAAAGCTGTAAGAGCTGGGAAGTTACTGATAGGCTACAACTAGAGATTTGATTGCTACTAGGATTCTCTTTTCACCTATCTTCTCTGCTTTTCTCCAAATAGTGACCTTATTCTCCTTTCAACAGATAAACTTTCTTAATATTTGATAATATGGCTCCAGGCCTAGAATATCCTAGCCTATTAATCCAGAGGATTGGAAAAACTCATCACTTCATACTTAAATTTACAGAAATTCTAGGAAGGAACTCTGATTAATATGTGATGGGTCACCTCCTTACCTTCAACCAGTTATGGTGTCTGGAGGGAAGGATTCCTATGATTGGCCAGGCTGGGCTTCATTTCACTTCTATGGCCCTGAGTATAGGGCATTATAATAGACAATTGCATCAAACTCACACGACACTGGGGAGGAGCAGATCCTAAAAGTTGTGGGCAGTATCAACAGGTGTGTGTGTGTGTGTGTGTGTGCGCAAATACATACATTTATGAGAGAGAGAGACAGAGAAAGGAGAGATATTACTAAAAGAAAATGAAAAAGGGGAACCAAGAAGAAAAAAAAGTACAGATGTACAGTATCCAGTCTTATCATGGAAATATACACACATGGCTTTTCATAGATGTTAATTTAATTTCCTTATGCTTTTTGTCTAAGGGAGATGCTCTTCTTGAAAAGGCCTCATTGAAGCTGTGTCAAATTCTGGTATTGATTCTAGAGGAATACTATAAAGATATAGGTGGTCTTAGGATGACTGGGTGTTTAGTTTAATGGGATTTTAGTCTGTGGGTCTGAAAGCACAGCTTATGTTTGGATGAGATTCATCAATGTCTGACCCTATTGGATACCTGAGGACTAGGGAGTGATCTGGTACATAATATCATTATAATACCCCTAAAGACAATTACTACTTTCTACCTAAATGCTTATAGTAATAAGGGCTCCTTGTTTCAAACAAGCTCATTGTCTTTAATAGCTATATTGGCTACATTATTTTCATATGTTGAACCATATTATTACCTCTTAGATTTATAGAGACTCTATGTAACCAAAAAATCTTATATGATAAAGTTCTACAATATTTGAATACTGTTCTCAAGTTCTTTGAAGTCATCTCTTATGGTTATTTACCTTTTTTCCCCCACCAACCACATCATTTGTGAATGACACTAAAATTGCTCCACATTATTTAGCAGTTCACATCAAAACCGTGAAAATGTCCTGCCTAAATAATCACACTTCTGAGTTTATCTTAGATAAATAATTGTATGAAACTATAAGACAGGACACTTTGCATGGAAAAAGGAGAGTAACTTATAGAATTGGAAGTTATAATGGCTTAAATGTCCAATAATAATGAATTGGCTAAGTAGGTTTTGAAATGCTCGTTATCATGGGATATTGTAATGCCATTAAAATATTGCATATATAAATCTTTCGACAGGGAATAATGTTCATTATACAAGGTTGTTTCAATTTTCTCTTGTTGCATAACAAATCTCCTCAAAACTTAGTGGCTTTAAAACAAAAACACTTTCTCTCCTGTTAGTGAGGGCTATCAATTTGGGTGGTTCTGCTTGTTTTGTCTGAGATTGCTTATACAGTTCTAGGTTATTTGATGGAACTGGTGCTGGAGAGCCCAAAATGGCCTCAGTTACTTGATTGGTAGTTTAGGCTATTGATCATGGTGACACCTTCTCTGAGGCTTTTGAACTTATACAATTTTACTTCTGCTTTTATGGGTCAAAGCAGGTCACAAGACCAGACCAGATCCAAGATATGAGGAAATAGACTCTACCTCTTGATGGATAGAGCTACAAATAATTTATGGCCATGTTAATGACCTACCACAAATATCAAATAAAAGAAGCAGTTTATAAATGATTTGACTCATATTTTCTAACATTATTGATATACATACATACACAAACATACCCACAGATAAAATTCTTTAAAGATATATGTACAGATGTTAAAAGTGATTTTTTTTTGTCTTTTTGCCATTTCTTGGGCCGCTCTTGTGGCATATGGAGGTTCCCAGGCTAGGGGTCCAATCGGAGCTGCAGCCACCGGCCTACGCCAGAGCCACAGCAACGCGGGATCCAAGCCGTGTCTGCAACCTACACCACAGCTCATGGCAACGCTGGATTGTTAACCCACTGAGCAAGGGCAGGGACTGAACCCTCAACCTCATGGTTCCTAGTCGGATTCGTTAACTACTGCGCCACGACGGGAACTCCAAAAGTGATTTTTTTGTGGGTGATAAGATTATGATTATTTTTGTGAGATTTTTAAAATGAGTGATATTATGATTATCTACTTTTTCTAAAATTAATCAATTTTATAATGAAGGTAAGAGAGACAACTCAAAATATTAATTTTTGTGTTTACTGTGTGTATCTCTAGTCTCTCTCATGGGTGTTGTTAGGGTCGTTTTTCTCTTCTCTAGCTTAAGAGAGAACTATCATACACAGATTGTTAGTGCATTTTTCTCCATCTTCTTCAGAAAAACATCACAAAATAATTTTTTTAAATTAAGTGTCCTACAGAAATTAATATATACTTGCTTATGGTCTTCCTTTTATTATACTCCTAGATTTACTTACATAGGATGAGGGTACTTATCTTGTTCCTCATGTTACATGTTGGGTTTAATGATTACTGCTTCTTTTTCTAATGATTCACAAATTGCCTCCCAAGATCTCTTTAAATAATTATTTCTTTAACAATCCTTGCTAGAATTGATGCAGATCATGTTAAGTTCACCAGATAGCACTGAACAAAATTATAATTTAAGTAGGAAGACCATAACTCATCTATATGAAATAATAATTACTAGTATTTGAGGGCTTGTCTTGGTATATAAGCCCCCCTGCCCCTTTCCTGGAGTGTCTTCCTTTTGATTTCACGTCTTTAAATGCCCTCCATGACTTAGGCCAGCCTCAAGTCCAAGTCTTCTTGAAAGCATTCCTGGGTGTTACTAGACCACACTGATTTCTTTTTTTCCTAAGTTTTTATTGCCCTTACTGCCTTCACTCTCCAAGCTAGTATTTCATATATTTTGCAATGCCCTCAAGAGTAGGGACAAATGTCTTCTATAATATCTATATAATAATTTTATTACACAGTACTAGGCACCCACCAGTAGCTTAGCAAACACTGATTCACGTGACTGTTAAGAATTACTGTTTTCAGAGTTCCCATCATGGCTCAGGGGTAACGAACCTGACTAGGATCCATGAGGACATGGGTTCGATCCCTGGCCCCACTCAGTGGATTAAAGATCTGGCATTGCTGTGACTGTGATGGAGGCCAGCAGCTGTAGCTTTGATTCGACCCCTGGGAATCAAAGCTACAGCCTAGGAACTTCCATATGCCATGGGTATGGCACACACGCAAAAAAAATATTTACTGTTTTTGCTTAGAAATTTAGTTTTTCTGAAAATGTTTATCATCTTCTGAGTTCTGGAATTTCCTTCTTTTCTGACTGTTCTGCATTGTCCTCTTAGACCTCCTTGCCCTGTGTTTGCCCTGAATTTATACTTAGAATTCCTAGAATACTGCCTTAGTTTTTCTTTTGTAAATATATCCCCACCATCTCTCTTTTTGGCTGCCATGTGCAGTAGCTTAATGTGGGGTCTTAGTTCCCAGACCAGGGATTGAATCCAGGCTATTGTGCAGAAAGTCCTGAGTCCTAACAACACCAGGGAAATCCCCATATTTCTTTTTTAATACTGATAACTTTATGAGAGTGGAGTAAAACATCAATGGAGATAAGGATAACCAACATGATCCATTTCAAAATTTTAATTTGATACCTCAGAACTTGAAAATTAAGTTAGCTCCTATTTATTAATTTCAGAATCCAGGAACAGTGTAAGGGATAGCAGTGTTTTTTTTTTTTTTTAATAATTTTATGAGAATGAAAGCATATCTGGTAATGAACAGAATAAACTGTTCTATTTGGACTCTATCTCCTACTTTTTTAAAAAAACTTATTGGGATATAGTTGACCTACAAATTTGGGTTAATTTCAGGCATATAGAAAAGTAAACTAGATATCCATTCCTTTTCAGATTCTTTTTCAATATAGGTTACTCAGTAATTACTCAGTACTGAGTAAATTTCTCTGTGGATCCCCATTACTGTCTATTCCATATATATTAGTGTATAGATGTCAGTACCAGTCCTGTAATTTATCCCTCCTGGCTTCATTTTCTCATTTGGTAAACATAAATTTGGTTTTGAAATCTTATGTCTGTTTCTGTTTTGTAAGTTCTATTGTATCTTTTCCATTATATTCCACATATGAGTTACCTCATATGTTATTTGTCTTTGCCTGATTCACTTCACTCAATATGATAATTACTAGATCCATTCATGTTGCTGCAAATGGCATTATTTCATGATTTTTATGACTAATATTCCATTGTATATATTATGCAATCCTCTAATGATGGATATTTTGTTTGCTTCCATGTCTTGGCTATAGTTAATATCTCTGCAGTGAACATAGGGGTGCATGTATCTTCAAATTATTGTTTTCTCCAGATATATGGCCAGGAGTAGGATTGCTGAATCATATAGTAGTTCTATATTTAAATTTTTAAGGAATCTCCATGCTGTTTTCCATAATGGTTTCACCAGCTTACATTCTGTCCAACAGTGTCAGAGGATTCCCTTTTCTCAATACCCTCTCCAGCATTATTGTTTGTAGACTTTTTGATGGTGGTTATTCTGACTGGTGTGGGGGGGTACCTCATTGTAGTTTTGATTTATATTTCTCTAATAATTATAATGATGTGGAACATCTTTTCATGTTCTTTTTGGCCATCTGTCTGTCTTTGAAGAAATGTCTGTTTAGATCATCTGACCATTTTTTAATTGGGTTGCTTTTTTATATAAAGCTGTATGAGTCCATCTCCTACTTTAAACTTGTTCAGAAAACAAGAACTAAATTATATCACTCATAATCTGCAAATATCATATTTCCTTTCTATTTTGAAGTTGCTTGGAGAACATATAAATCTGAGCACAAAAACTTAAACTCACAAAAAATATTATCCACTACAATTTCAGAATTATAGCTAAAGTTTCAAAGACTAATTTAAGGGTATCTATTATAATAGATTATTTACTATTTATTAGAGCAAAATGTTTTATTAAATACTATCAGCTATCTGCAAGGTACATAATCCTTTTAGTGTAATCATTGATGCAAATAAGTTTGCTGTCTTGAACTCTGGCCATATTCCTTAGTGCCAAACAAAACTCTTCAACAAAGGGAGATATAAAGGAATTAGAAAAGTTTATCTTTGGTAAAATCTTGTAAACTACTAAAGTTCTTTCAAAAACTGACATGTCATATTAAAAAATGCATACCAAAGTTCAGAATTATTTTCCTTTCTTTGTTTTTTGTGAAGAAGAGTTGATATAGTAGTAACTGATTTTACAACTTCCAGGATAACTGTTAAACAGTGCTTAGAGAAAATAAGGAAAACCAAATTTCAGTAGTCTTTGCTCAGCTCTCATTGATAATAGATCCACAACATATAATTTTCTCCAATGTGTTTTACAAAAGGCCTAACCTGGGGAACATAGGATTAATTCACCAAAAGGATAACAAATGGAAACTTTTCTATTTCGATAATAACAAAAAATACATTTTCCAACTTTGTTTTAAACAAATTATTTTTGTTTAGCTATAAACAAACACCTTTTCAAATAAATTTAAAATTACTTTCTCTAATGTCATTTTCCTATCTCTGCCTTAAGAAGTATTTAGAAACCAAAAGCATAAATGTCGGGAGCCATAAGGCTGCTCCAGTAAAGAAAGCAAAGCCACAGTCGGCACCTGCATGAGGCTTGTCTGGTTAGCAGAGCTACAGACAAGCTGAAGAAAGAAGAAGGATTGCGGATGCGTGAGGCTTGTCTGGTTAGCAGAGCTACAGACAAGCTGAAGAAAGAAGAAGGATTGCAGAGCAATCCCTTGAAAGACATCGGCTCCAGGAAAATAAAAATGATATCCCCTAAAAAATGTTAATCTATTTTTCTGTGTTTATCCTTCTTTTTCTATCTCCTATTCACAGCTTTCTTACTGCTAAAGATTTGCCCTGGGTACGTAAAACACTTGAACCAAAACAGAGTGAAGTTATTTAAACAATGTAATGGAAAAAGCCTTTGTTTTGGAGTAACAATTTATGGCACCTATTTTGTAAGAGTATACAGGGGAAACTCGTGATTTCAGTCCCTTTACTTAAAAAGAAGTTTGGGGCTGGAAAAAATGTTGTTTGGCCTATAAATTTCTATTTTCTATAATAGATATATTTTTTATCAAATAACAGTGTCACCTGTAACTTTTATCCCTTATGGAGGCATTTGCTAATTTTTGGGTATAATACTCCTTTCTATTGAAATTGGTGGTTTGGAACTTACGTAAATCAGCACAATAGGTTAAATGCTTAGCTTGCTGGCGCCAAATAAATCGTGGTTTTAAGAATGTCATGAGCCCAAGGCTTTCATGCGTTTTGTTAACTACATACACCTTTAGTTAAAGAATGTTAGGTATCATAGTTTATTACTTATTAAAGCTTTGTTCTTAATATAGAATAGAATAGCTACTGTTGTTGACCTTTTAAGAAAAATATGGTGTGAAACTTTAAGTTTGTAATCTTGAAGGAAAGTCTAAAGTTGAAAGGAACATGTTTTAACTAACCTTTTTTTTTGTATCTCAGGTGGAGGGAACAAAAAGGGCTTTAAATCAAATGTTAATGTCAAATCTTACACGAAACCTGATTGTGATAGGGTATAAAAACTGATGCTTTTCATTTAATAAATTGGGTCATCTGCAGCATGCAGCTGAGGAGTTGGCTCCAATTCTTTCCACGCCGTTTGTAGCCCATCCTCTCCTTTGGCACTCCCTGGCTGCTGGGGCTGGACCTCGGCACATAAATACTATTCTGGGAACTTATTCTTGCCTGTTAACTTTCTTTCTTTGATAAGACACATTTTAATGACCTGGTAAAAGATGAGCTTCAAAGTATGCCTTTGGGACTTTGCTATAGACAAGCTTCTGGGCTAGCTTTGTCAAATCCTATCTGGTCTATCCTCAGAGCTGATAGAATTAAACATTCTAAATAATAGATACTAAAAAGAAAACCAGAAAACAATTAGTTTTATTTACTCGGTCAATAAGGAAGGCATTAATATTCCCATCTTTTTTTTGCTACTGTAAGCTCTGTGAGATGACTCTCTCACTTCTGCAGTGTTTCCACTTTTAGGTGAGATTATGTGTCTGATAATGGATGCAGTGTTAATGACTCCCCTTGGTCTATGGCTCTCATTTCTATGCCACTGGGACCATGGTGACAGATTTGGTTCTTGGGAATCTCTTCCTCACAGGGTAAGAAAAATAAGCCAGTCACCATAGTCCTTGTCTGTGACCGCTCATTCTTCTCACTGATCCCTCAGCACTATAGGAGGATATAAATTAGGATATAACAGGATAAGCGGAAGTAATGAATTAAGCCCCAAATATCAGTGGTTTAATAAAATAAAGATTTTTTTCTTGCTTACATTTCATGTCCAATGAAGGGCAGAAGGTGTGGGCTTCTGCTCCATGTAGTTGCTGTGAGATTCACTTTGGCTGAGCCACCATCATTTGTGATACTTTCATTTCAAATTGTGGTTGGTTGCATGGTTGTTTCAGCAGAGAAGGAGCAAGCTGTAGGATTGTGCATTGGCTTTTAAAAGCTTTGACTAAGAAGTAACACTCATCCTTCTGCTCACAGCCCATTGGTCAGAAATAGTCCCATTCACCTGCTTAAGTAACTATAAAGGGACTATGACATGAGAAACACATGGATATTTGGTGAGCAATAAACATCTCAGACATAATATTCCCTTTTTGTCATTAAACATTTTCTTTTCTATTCTTTTCACATATAGACTAATGCATTAAAAAGTCAAAGTTCCAGGAGTTCCCGTTGTATCTTAGTGGGTTACCAACCAAACTAGTATCCATGAGGATGCGGCTTCTTGATCCCTGGCCCCACTCAGTGGGTTAAGGATCTGGCATTGCTGTGAGCTGCAGTGTAGGTCACAGATATGGCTTGGAGCCCATAGTGCTGTTGCTGGGGCGGTGGTGCAGTTGTAGTCGGCAGCTGCAGCTCTGATTTGACCTCTCACCAGGGTACTTCCATATACTGCAAATGTGGTCCTAAAAAGGAAAAAAAAAAAGACAACAACATTCCATCCATTTATTGCATTAAGCTGAAAAATTAGAATGATACACATCAGTCTATACAACAGGTCTGAATGTGCTCCTCTTAGTGTTAAGTCCTGTGAACTGAAAGGCAAGTTATCGTCCTCCCACAAACCCCATCTGAAGTAGAGAAGTAAAGAACATGGACAGGATGACTACAATTAGAACATCCATACAGAAATAGGAAAAATGGAAGACATGGCAGTCATTTAGGCTGTAGCAGTTGTGAAATCCCAATGGCAGACCCTGGGAGAGGGGAGACCTCTATCCCTGCCTTGAGGTGGAGGAATGTTCCCTGATTAGACCTTCCTGGAAGAGCTTCTTTGATAAGCTTAGTTCTCAGATGTGCCTTATCTCTGTTTCTTTTCTCACATACTCCTCTTGAACTGTTTGTTACTTGATGGATGTGTTGAATCCATCTAGAATAATAGGCAGGCAACACCCTTAATCAGATATTTCCCCTGAAACATTTTAATTGATTGACACATTTTATTGGGTAGTAGCTGCTCAGATTTTAATATGATTTATAGTTTAGGTTTTAAAAGAAGCAGGGTTGCTTGAATTTTTCGACATACTTTTTTCATTTTTGGTTATAATCAGTAAATTCTTTGCTGAGATTCTTATCTTTTTCTGGTATTTATATAGACTCAGCCAAAAATTACAAACATACACAATTTCTTTTTTTCCAGCCTCTTTCCTTTGAGCTGCCAGTTTAGTACTGACTGCTTTCCAAGTAACATCATATAACTATTTACCAAATATTTTGCTATTGCCTAACAAGGATGACCATCTTTTTAGCCTCTGATAGCAGTTTCCTTGCCTCCTGCTATGTGACCACTAAATCAGTGACATATGTTAGGTTTTTGTTATGGCAGCACCCTGCTCCTGGAATGAATTCTGCAGTCATTAGATAGGCTAGACTATGCTATGTTAATAAATTTACTCTGACATATCAGTGGCTTAACAGAACACTGGCTTATTTCTTTCATATTAGAGGTCCAACAAAACAGAAGGCCCTGTACAATGTAGTTTCTAACAGACCCAGGCTGAACAAGGCTCCTTCATTTTATAATGTCACTATTTCGGCATGTAGCTTCATAGTTGCTTCAGAAGGGGAAGAAGGATCTATCTTTTGGCTCTTCAATGTAAAGGAAATTGGAAATAAGAAGAAGCAGAGAGGTATTTGCCTAGCAGTAAAAATTCAGAGAGGCTCTTATTTAATATTAGTCTAATATAGAGAGATAAAGAATATTTGGGAATTAAAAATATTGTTGAAAAATACTATATTATCACTGATTTTATGGTGCTAATCATAATATCTCAAAAGATCAAAGCATATTTTATTTCTCCTTTCCTGAGTATATCTTTAAAATATCAGTATTAAAAAAAAGTTCTTCAGGGAGTTCTCTTAGGGTGCAGTGGCTTATGGATCTGGCATTGTCATTTCAACAGCTTAGGTTGCTACTGTGGCACAGGTTTGATACCTGGCCTGGGGAACTTCTGCATGCTGTGGGTGTGGCCAAAAAAAAAAAAGAAAGAAAGAAAAAAAAGAGAAAATTTTCTCCATATGTGGTATGATATTTATTCTTCTTTTTGCCTAATCCCCTGAGATTAAATAATTATAAATAGCATTTTATAAAATATTTTATTTTTAATCTTTAAAAATAGAGGCAATAGAGATAGGACTACATCCTCTTCTAAGCAAGCTCCTTCCTCCTCAGGGTCAGGGGAATCATAAACATTTACTTTTGGAAGCAATTTGAGAGGTAGTCTAATTCAAATGCCTTATTCAAAAGGTGAGAAGAGGAGTTACTCTTGTGGATAAGTGGGTTACAAACCTGACTAGTATCTATGAAGATGCAGGTTGGATATCTGGTGTTGCTTAGTGAGTTAGGGATCTGGAGTTGCTGTGAGCTGTGGTATAGGTTGCAGACTGGTTCAGATCCCACGTTGCTGTGACTGTGGTGTACGCCAGCAGCCTACCTCTGAATCAAACCCTAGCTGGTGAATTTCCATATGCTGCAGGTATGGCCCTAAAAAGCATAACTAAGTAACTAAATAAATAATGTGGGGAGAGACTTAGAGCGACTTATTAAATTCACCCAACTAGTTACTGTCAGGAACTGTGAAGAGTCTAAAATTTTACCCTACTTGCAAGCTAACAAGCTTATGTTCTTCATAAGTGTTGGTAGAAGACACAGTTCTTCTGTATTAGAAACAAAGGACTTCATCACTCACAGCAAAAGCAATGGCCAGAGCTTCATGTTCACTTGAGTTGGTTCCCTATGTCCCCCAAGTCCTAGGCAGGTGGGCCTAGATGGATGCTTGCACATGCAGATGGCTGCATTATAGGAGAGGAACACTAAGCTTGGGACTTGGGGAATTCACTGCTTTTATAGTGAGCAGAAACAAGCATACTCTTCGTCTAGACAGAGCTCTTACCTCATTTTTCAAGGCTGCTTGCTCAAACAAGATCCTGATAAAACTGGGCCAATAAGGGTCTTTCATTTTTGGCATACCTAGCAAGAATGTAGGGAGATACTTAAGGCATCAAAGTAGATTGCTTCTTCCAATAGTTTGTAGCAGAGTTAAGACTAGAACTAGCTCTCTTAATTCCTGGTTTGCTAAGCTGTCCGTAGCACTGTCACCGAAGACAAAACCTTTTTGAAAAATCATCTTCATTTTGTTTGAAGTGTTCTTTATTATATTCTATTTTGGAAAGTGGCCGTATTTTCCAGTTCTATTTGCATAGTGAATATTTTCTTCTGTCAGTGATCTGATTGATAGATTCGTATTAGTATCGCATGTAATGATACATATGATAACACCTAGTTGGAGACCAACAAATTTGTGCCAGCGTATCTTAAGTCACAGGAAATTTATCTTTCGAGAATATCATTATTTTACTTTTAGTTTGTTTTATACTTTGGCCTCCCTAGTCAAGGTTTATGGATCTCTTACTTTGTGCCAAGCTATACTTGGGGTTTAGGTTATACAGTAAATTACAAGTCTTGCCATCATGGGGCTAATAAGACCCATGTAAAAGAAAGTGAAAAACAAAAGTGAAGGAAAATAGCCTGAGAGTGGAATGAGCAGTACAGAGTATAAGTTTATTAGAGCCCAGAAGAATTAGAGATTTCTGGGGGTGTGGTCAGGAAAGATTCATGGATGAAATGGAGAAAGATCTTAGAGAAGAGGGAAAAAGTGAGTTCTATAACTCTTTACATTCTCTCTGATTTTGAAAGTAAACATTAAATTAGAAGACACTTTTTCTTTCCTTTTTTTTTTGCCTTTTAGAGCCTCACCTGCAACATATGGAAGTCCCTAGGTGAGGGGTGGAATCGAAGTTGTAGCTGCAGGCCTATGCCACAGCCACAGCAATGTGCTATCCAAGCTGCATCTGCAAACTACCCCACAGCTCAGCAACGTTGAATCCTTAACCCACTGAGTGAGGCCAGGGATCGAAACCTCATACTCATGGATCCTAGTTGGGTTTGTTTACCGCTGAGCCATGAAGGGAACTCCTAAAAGATACTCTTTAATAGAAACCATATAGGCATTTACCTCATCTGTTTTATTCATTGCTCCATCTTCAGTTCTTCAAAAAATGCCTCGCACATGTTAGAAACCCATAAAAACACTTAGTGAACAAAGGAACGATGGTTTAAAAAGTACATAGTTTGTATTTCTTGTCTTCAACACTCATCTGTTACACAGCCCTCACATTCATACAATATACAGTCCACATGTAGATAGTTTCTCAATCACTGTGTTGGGTCTTCAGTATGGTTCTGATGAAATATAATTTCAAGATACCAGCTGTGATACAGTGTGATCCTGGACCTAGGAAAAGGGACCTGGTTTCGGCATAGTAGTACAAGATTTTTTTTTGAGCTACTTCTAAGTCTTCCTCTGTTATACCCAAATCTTTATTACTCTTCAAGCTGAAGGACCTCTTAGAGCACCAGTGGCTTGGATCCTGCTTACTCACATTGTGACTTTACCAAACCTAACCTACCTTTCCATGTGCTGCTCTCTGCATCCTGCTTCTTACCCCACTCACTCACTCCTAACTGCAGACTCAGGCTGTGGAGGCCATATAGGTCCTGGAGAGAGTGGTGGAGCAAATCTACTGTGCTGCTTTTATAAATTTGTGGAAAATCATACTAGACCCATGGGAAATAGACAAGCCTGGATCAGACTTCCGCAGCTTAATGGGACATCTGGCATTCTTTTACCTGCCACTAATTCCTGACAACCTTACAGGATGGCAAAGTTTTTTTTTTTTTAGGGCTGCATCTGTAGCATATGGAAGTTCCCAGGGTAGAGGGTGAATTGGAGCTGCAGCTGCTGGCCTATTCCACTGCTCACAACAACGCTGGATCCTTAACCCACTGAGTGAGCCCAGGGATCAAACCTGAATGCTCATGGATACTAGTCAGGTTCTGCTGAACCACAATGGCAACTTCATATATTCTTTCATCATGTTGTTTGGACCTGGGAAAAGTAGTACTGCTCTATTATTATAATATAATTATGTAATATATAACAATAATATTTGTATATATTCTTATACTGCTGAAACATTGTAGTGTTTTTTGTTCTTTGGGATTTAAATCACCTTGAAACCATGTAGATTCAATTTTCAAACATTTGACTTTCAAATATACGTACAGAAATATAGGAGACTGCCTATATTTTGTTCTTAGACTATAGAATTTATGTCAACTGCTAATGATAACCACACAATTTTTTAGTGAAAATTTTAAATTGGGTGAAGATAGTCATACCAATAATTAGGAAAAAAACCCAAATAAATTAATTTAGTAACTGCTGGGATGCCTTTGGAATTATTTGCCATAAAAATATTATGGAGTAATCTATTTAGAAATAAGTTAATTAAAAGGAATTGCTATCTAAATGTGTTACAGATTGCAGAAACCTTTTCCCAGGTAATGAGTGCTACATTTTCACCTGGTTCTTTATAAAATTTTAATTTTGCTGATACCTTATGAATCTAGTGAATCTAACGATGATTAATATAACTTTACCTTCCTAGAAGGAAGATATTAAATTAGATAACTTATATATTCATTTCATTATGCTGAGAGACTCATTCTATAGAAACATCCTTCTGTTTAAAAATCTTGCTATTACAGTGGCATAGATTTATGAAGGGAGAATAAAATATGCAGCCCGAGGGGAATGCCAGATGGTCCAGCATTGCACAGGGAGAAATGTGAAGTCAGGTAGAAGGCCAGGTGATGGTTACTAGGATCACAGTGGGGGAGAAGTGAATGAAGAATTGACTTCAGTCTGAATCTTTAATGTCTAGGCTAATTCTAGGGATGCATATACTTTGTAGGCCTGTTCGCAAGCTGGGAAGATGGGAACTTGACTACAATTTAGTTTCCCTATTAGATTTACTATGGCCCCAGGTTACCTAGAAACCAGAGAAACTGTAGGTAGAGATAATGACTTAGTAGAATGTTATAATCTAGTATAAAAGTGATCAGTAAGTATCATCTTTTTCAGTTCCATGTGTTGGCTAAAACCCTGTTACTCTGACAAAACTTAGCTCTTGAGGGAATCCCAAGTGCTGTGGTCTGAATGTTAGTTTTCCTTCAAAATTCATGTATAGAAATCCTAATTTCCAAAAATGATAATGTTAGGGGCTGAAGCCTTTGGGAACTTCTTATTCATGAGGACAGAGCCCTCATACTTGAAATTAGTACCTTATAAAAGAGTTGGCAGAGAGATCCTTTGTCCATCCACCCTGTGAAGACACAGTGGGGAGTTGCCAGCTAAACCAGGAAGAGGTTTCTCACCAAAAAGTGACCATCCTGGCACTTCTATCTTGACTTTTCAGCCTTTAGAACTGTGAGAAATAAATGTTTGTTATTTATAAGTCACCCAGATCATGGCATTTTTTTCCTAGCAGTCTGAATAAACTAAGAAACCAGACAAGTTAGAAATCTGAACCTAAGTATTTGTTGATAGCGCTAAGGGATTAGGAATCATAAAATACCCAGGGAATGTAGTAAACTAGGATGAATCATTCATTCATTCATCCATTCATTATTTAATGGTCCTTAGAAGTAACAGATATTCTGCTGGGCCTTAGAAGAGGCAAACAGATTAAAGATATAATCCTAGTCCTCAAAGATCTTGTAGTTTAGGCGAACAATGATTTTTTTTTGTATTTTTTTTTTTTTTTGGTCTTTTTGCCTTTTCTAGGGCCACCCCTGAGGCATATGGAGGTTCCCTGGCTTGGGGTCTAATCAGAGCTGTAGCCACTGGCCTACACCAGAGCCACAGCAACTCGTCTGCAACCTACACCACAGCTCACGGCAATGCCAGATCCTCAACCCACTGAGCGAGGCCAGGGATCGAACCTGAAACCCCATGGTTCCCAGTCAGATTCATTAACCACTAAGCCACGACAGGAACTCCACAATGATTTTTTTCATTGAGATTTTTATGTGCACACACACAAAAAGGCTGCTTATGTAGTACCAGGGACTTCCTAGTTCTTGGTTTTTCCCATGTAGCTTATATATCTGCTCGAGTACTTTGTTACCCAGTGTACAAAGTTAGTACAATGTGGTAATATACAAATGCATCCACGGTAAAGTTTGATCAATAACAATTCTAAAATTTCTAGTGTGCTTTTATGGGAAGAAAGTACATTTTGACAAGAATTCCCAGTTTCTGACTATTCATCTATACCATTTACTTTAATGTAAAAGTAGGTTTTACAGTTTAGTAGAAGCTCTGGTGGGAATGGTTGGTTGTATACTAGGCATTCTTCCCACTCCCTCTGACCAACGTGAAAATTACTATTAAGTTATAAAGAAAATGTTTGCAAAATAGCTTTCACAGAATTTACCTCTAAAAGGTAGAATTACATTTACATCACTGGTGGACTGCTGACAATGTGCTGTGGATCCCTGAAGATTGAGAAGGGAAAAGGAGTTTTATTTTTCTTAAAGAAAGTGACTAAGAGTTCACAGATCATTTTATGCAATGGGTCTAAATGGAGGAAGTTATATAAAAAAAAAACAGAATGCACACAATGAGCAATTTTTGTTGATTATAAAAACAATAGTAAAGAGTTAGTGAAAACAAAACTGAGAGCTTATTAATAAATACATATTCAGTAACCACTGTGGGAAAGGCACTGTGCTGAGCACTGTAGGAGATGCAAAAATGACCATGACATTTGAGACACTGATCCCTGCTCTCTAGGAAGTGGCAATATCTAGGTATGAGAGTATGGCAAATATATATAACTATAGTACACAACACAATATGTTAAAGGTTTTATGACAAAGGGAGAAATAAAAGGCTAAAATGTTCAGGAGAAGAGAACATTTGGTTGAGTATGTGCTTGGGGCTTAAGGGCACTGTTGAGATTAGTGAAATGGAGTTTCCACTGTATCTGAGAATTGGGTGATGTTCGATTGGCAGAGATGGGCAGAGGTGCAAAGGTAGGAAATTACAGTTGAGGAAATGGCCAATAATTCTGTGTTAGGGAATGCAGGACATAAACTGAGGAGAAAGGACTGATAAAGCTAGAAGGATGAAAAAGTCTACAGATATTTCTTATTTATGTCTTTATTTTCTCTTATTTTTACCTATTTTAAAAAACTGAATCTTTCCTCCTATATTATCCTCTTTTCTTTCTTGTACTTCACAGAGAAAAATCTTTCCTCCAAACAATTATTTTGTTTAATTTAAGGTCATTAAATGTGTTTTATCCAAGTGTCTATTATATGTAATTTTTAAAAGTCACTGCAAGGAAACAGTACTTATAAGTCTCTAGTGTAGCAAGTCTAAAGGATCAAAAAAGAGAAAAAAGGATAAAAGTGAACCTTGAACTATATGGATGTGAAACCAGGTGGTTTTCCATAGCAACATTTCCCCCCACAGGCATACGGTTTTGATGCATCGCCTTTTAAATTCTAGTGGATTAAAGATAAAACCTCAGAGTTGAAACAGATCAGTAATTAGATTTTTTCCTAGTCTCTTTACTTTAAGGAGAGAAGTAGGCTACTCTCTATATCAAGTTACTTTATTTTTGACTCACCTTATAGTTGTTCAGCTTTGAGATATTTCATGTTTAGATTAAGCTTGCCTTTGGGCAAATTTGATTTTTATCAGAGTAATTCCAAACCAAGTTTCTTTCACAAAGTTAGAGGTATAAGAGCTTGTTTCTGATCACCCTTAATAGGATAATACTGGTGCCTTTTGTTAATTTTTAAAAGTAAGCTCTTGGATATCATAATGATTATTGTTCTATTATAGGTTAGTTATGTTCAAGTTCTTGCTAGTTAGAATTATAAGAAACTACAAGTGATTGAAATTGTCAAAGCTTGGTTATTACTTTTGAGGTTAATAGTAAACTTGTATTCAAGTCAAGATTATATTTATTTATGAGTTGAATTTCTTAATTTTAAAATGATTATGAAAATACCAGATTAAATGAATTTTCTTTATGATGGAATCTGTTTTTTGAGCATTTTTTTTTGCATGAAAAGAAATTGTGTCAGCTCCCAAATTCAATCATCCACCTTAATTGTGTTTTATTCATTTATATTAAAGATTGTAAAATAGCATGCCAGAAATTGTTTTATTTGTTCTATACATAATCGGAAAAAAATGCTATTTCATGTCAGTATGCTCTTAAATTTAAAGTGTTCTGAACTCAAGAAAGCAATTATAATTTCATATTATTTTGATATACTTATAGCTTTTATTACTAAAAGCGAGAGTTTTCTTTTATAATATTGATAAATTTATTAAACTTTTACTTAGTCACTTCTTTTAGCCCTTCTTAGGCTACTACTCAAAAGGGACTTCTCTTTTTGTTACTCTATTTACTAGTTGGGTTAGATTTTACAATGTTTGGTTTAAACTTGAAATAAGAACCTTACCTTGTAATACACACTTTCCTTTTTTTTTTTTGGCTCTGTGAGGAAATTCTTTAATTACTGAGATGCCACATCAGAATCATCTTGAAACAAAAATTTTTTCATGAATTGTTCATTGCAATTATTAAACCTGATAATGGCTTTACAGAAAGATGCTTCTGCCCAAATGGCTATTCCTATTGTAAATAATATAAAGTCCACTCAAACAGTCTCCGTGGGAGGACTGAACAAGAGTATATATGCCTTGAATTTATAGGAAAAATAATGTAATGGCTAATGTACCTGTCTATACCAAGAAGTACACTCACCCGTCTACCATATCCATGTTGGGGAAGGTCAGTTGGATGTCTTTTTTACAAAACTATAAAAAACAAAACAAAACCAAAAACAAATCAAACCAAAACAAAAGTCTGTTTGTCCCTGATGATGAAATGATCTCCTCTCTTTGACAAAAATAAATCAAATTTCCTCTGCAAAATGATGAGTCAATCCAGTGTTCTACAATTAGTACTCTTGCCTTAAGAATGAAAGTAATTCATCATGAATGGGCTTCTAGATTTCCTTTCTTTTTTTTTTCCCTTTCCTTTCCTCCCTTTTCTTTCTTTTCCTTTCTTTTCACCAGACTTTTGTTTGTTTCTAAGGATAGAGAAGTGCTCAGGTTTAGTGTAATTGCTAAACGATGTACTCAGAGCTATTGGTAGCCTTTTTTTCCCCTTGGTTCAGTGCTGAAATTGGAGTAGTTAAAATTTAGAAGGATAACTTAACTTTAAAAATTAAGCATGAATAGAGACAGAGATCAAGATACCTTGTTCATAGATATGGAATAACATTTTTTTGTTATTTTTGTATTTTTGTTGTAAGAGTTTTCTTATTCCATTAACAGTCTTGGGCTATTCAATTCGCTTGAGGTTGTCTTAATGATGTTCTTGTGGCATTCCTAGAATTTCGATCATACGGTATATCTGATGTTGATGGAAAATGACCCAGAAGAAGCAGTCTCATTCTATATGGCTAAGCTCTGGTAGACTAATATTTTATGACTGTCAGGGAATATCAGTAATTAGTATTTATGATTACTGATATAGAATATAGCTAAATATAGCTGATTATAGCTGAATATTTTTGACCAAATTCAATGGGAAAAATAAACTTTGAGTGTGTATTATTTTCTTCTGATTAATTTAAATTCAAAGGTATAGCTCTCTTGTCTCTGTCAGCATTCCACTGAATACAAAGATTGTTCAGAGAAAGTGCACAAGAGCAGCATATCTAACATTCCTTGCTCAGTTGAGAAAATCATGATTGCAGGGAGTTGAACAGACCTTTGCCCCTAATTTGCATCCTTTGGCTTTTGCCAAATTCTTATTCCTAATAATTTCCAGGGCCTACAGGATAAAGTCACACTTAATATTTCTTTCTTTTTTTTTTTTTTTGTCTTTTTGCTATTTCTTTGGGCCGCTCCTGCGGCATATGGAGGTTCCCAGGCTAGGGGTCGAATCAGAGCTGTAGCCACTGGCCTACGCCAGAGCCACAGCAACGCGGGATCCGAGCCGCGTCTGCAACCTACACCACAGCTCACGGCAACGCTGAATCGTTAACCCACTGAGCAAGGGCAGGGACTGAACCTGCAACCTCATGGTTCCTAGTCGGATTCGTCAACCACTGCGCCACGACGGGAACTCCACACTTAATATTTCCATGTGATATAGTCACTTTTAACTATGACAATACATTCTAATTATAAGAATACGTTGTACATGTATTATGGTTGTGAAATATTTTTGAGCCCTAAGACAAAGATTCTAAACCTTTTGTTTGCACTTAAAAATATCAAACGGACCCAATGATTTACCAACTGGTTTAGACATTTCATGAAATGAGTTTTTAAGAACACTTCTCAACAATGGTCGTTTGAAGAGTTTATCCAATTTAGCACATAAAATAGCTACTTTTCTCCACTTTTCATTTTGGATATTACTTTTTTATGTGTAAATGGAAATATAATAAAGAAGTGATGAGATTTTTACAACTCATCAGATTATGAATTCTTTAATTTGCTGTATCATTGTTCACTGAAAAGAATTTAAGCTGAATCCTTTATCATTTGCCTTCTGGTTGAGTACACTCAGTCCTCCCATTCTAGCTTTTAAAGATTATGCTAGGCTCATAGTGCCTAGCACAGTGCATTGTATACAGTGTTAATATTGTTGAATTGAATTACTGTGAAAGGTTTGTGTTCAGCTAAAACTTTTGTTACATTTTTGGAGAATGGACACATTTGGAGAAAAACAATAGGATCAACTTGGATCATCATACTTGGCTATTTCAACAAAATTTCCAAGATTGCCATTCAGTGTCTTACTTGAAGTTAACAGTTGAAGGTACTCCATCCTATATTATATGTTGGCTATAATTATGGAGTATTATATGCAAAATGCTGGTACTCTGAACAAGAAGGAAGCAACATGTGATTTGGGCATATAATGTTCTGGACTGCACCAGTGTTTCTGCCACATCATTATAGAGGCAAGTTCTGAGAGGAGTCTGATAACATCTCAGATCACCAGAAGTATTTTTATTGTATTCAATGACTTGGAAATTGCAGCTGAGATGACTTTCATGCAGTTGAATAATTATCTTGTTAGTATCCTGTTAACTAGCCTATGTGTAGCATAGATTTCTTAGTTATTAAAACAATTTTTAATGTGGAATGTAAGAAGACTCAACAGAAGTACTTTAAACAAAGATAAGAGTTGGTGTCTGAGCACTTTAATTTTCAGTGTGGCAAACAATGTCTTTATCTGATTTGATAAGGCTTTTCCACATATCTTCCACATCATTATAAGAAGATTTTCATAATACTTTCCCATCTCTCTCTGCCTTTTTGTTTTTTTTTGTATTAATTTATGATATTTGAGTTAGAAACAATAAATAACAAAATCTTTTAGCTTATTAAAATATGGAGAAAGGGAACTTTTCAGTTTTAATCTCAATGATTGCTAAGTAATAATAAAAAAAACACTGAAATTAGAGGAGAAATTTAAATTAGTAAGCCCGCTTCTTTCCTAAATAGGATGAACCCTCTAATAATTGATTGTGTAAGGTTTCATTAGCTTTGATAAGTAACTTTTTGCTCCTTTATTTTCATGCTATATACTTTTGCTGGGGAGACTGAATAATGTCATGAACTCAAAAATAGATTTGTATAGAAAAATTTACTCCAGATAATAATCAACTAGTTGAATTTTGTCCTATTACTACAGTAGAAGTACAGGATTATATTTGCTTGGGCATGCACATAAAAACATTTTGTCTTCAAGTCAGTAGGATTCAGCTTTTGCATAGAGGTGGCTTAACCACAATGCCCACTGAAAACAGCTTGCTCGGCTGCTGCTAAGCCTTGAGCCAATATAAATACCTTGCAGCCAGATTAAATGCAGCTCATACTTTGAAAAAATATTAAACCACTAAACGACACAAGCTTATAGGAGATATTCAGGTTTCATTCAGGCTCTGGTATCTGAAAGTCTCTTATAACTTTCCTATTTCCTTTTGCTTCAGGACATTGAAATGAGCCTGACTCAGAGACAAGATATGCATATTTATATAGTTTTATAAGAACAACTAACCTTGAAAAAAGTGCAGAATAACGTGGAGAGGGCTGAATTATGCTTACTTTTCAGTTCCCAATAGTCCTTTATTTTCTGAACAGTGATTTAAAGTCCTTGTGAGTGAAGAGCTTTCGAAAGGGGCATTTATTAATGTGCTCAATATATTTATTTATGACCTAATATATTTTAAAAACAGCATGTGTCCTGGATTTAGAAAATGTTGTTAGGCTTTTTTAAGTGTCATTTTACTTGCTTTGGAAGACTTATATTCTCAGTAAGTATTTTAATTTTGACTGGAGAAAAAGGAGGAAAGAGGAAAAAAGGAGACCTACTAAAGCATTTTTAGTATACAGTTGTTTATTCAGAATTCTCTTTACCAGAGTCTCAAACAGCATTTGTGTAAATCACATATGCAGTGATAATTGATTTTTATAGTGATGAGTTTTGGTTATTGCTACCTATTGAAGAGCTCCTGAATCATTAAAGAAACATTATGATTAGATTAGTGTTAGTGTTAAGTGTTTAACATTATGTATCCTTTTGGGGAAGAATGCATCATTCATTCACAGAGATGTCCCTTCTGCCTGGGAAAGCTGGGCAGGGTAGGTTAAATATCCATTATGTTAGCATATGCTAGATTGAAATGGACTTTCCTTCTCTCTAATGACTTCATCTGTGTCACAATATTTTAGAAACATGGGTCTGGATAGTAGCTAAGTCTATCCTGATCATGTCTAGTTTTAGGAAACCAGTTCTTTGGTTCAGTTTAGAGACTATCCTTTGCATTGGTCTCCCCATGCATCTGCCTCCTTGCCTCCTCCCCTCCCCAATACATCCCTCACAAATTTAGACAGATAATATTTCTAAAATATACTTTTATTTGTGTCACACTTCTGCTCATCAAACTGTTATGTGTTCCTCCTCTGCATCCCTCCACCCCTATTTCAGTCTCTTTTTTGGTTGGCATCCAAGTTTAAGGTGGTGATCAATGGAGAATAGAAAAGTGTGTAAAAAGAAGAAAAAAGTTGAAATGAGAAAAGAGGAGATGAAACAATTAAAAGGGTTAAATTTGGGTTCTTGGAAAATCAGGATGTATGAGTTACAATTTAGTTTTTTGTGAAACTTGGAAATACAGTTGGCCCTCTGTATCTGCAGGTTCTACATTCACAGATTCAACCAACCACTGATTGAAAATATTTGAAAAAATTCCAGAAATTTCCAAAATGCAAAACTTGTGCACAATGGCAGATATTTATATAGCATTTGCATTGTATTAAACATTATGGGCAATCTAGAGAGGATTCAAAATATATTGGTGAATATGGGCAGGGTGTATATAAATACTATACCATTTTATGTAAGAGACTTGAGCATCCATTAATATTTGGTATCTGCAGGGGTCCTGTAACTAATCTCTCTTGATATTGAGGGATGATTATGTTGCTTTAAGATTCTCAAGATGGTTTTATCTAGTTTAGAATTTGAGCTGGGCTGACTTCCTTTGTTAGGAATTATGGATAACTTTGCTGCTTTGGAAACCAGTGAGTGAGGACCCAATTAACATATATCTCCAATGTTATTGGCATTTTAAATTTTATTTATGTATAATTACACCTGATATCTAGAAAGTATGATAGTCTGAAAAACTATCTTCTAGAATCAGTCTGAGAAGGATCATTTCACTCTTAGGCCTCCATGTGACTGTGCCCCATGCATAGATAGCACAATAGATTCTGAAAAGAGATATCAGTTGAGCAAGACAAAATTGTGAGATTGGGGAAGTTTTTCATACCACATTTAACTTCCCCATATGGCATTTTACTTTACTTTCACTCTCCCCATAACATCTTATTATTTCAGAGCTTCCTCCCTTTTACTTCTACCAGATTGGAACTTCCTCTCCTAAAAAAGGGAGGTTAGAATTTATTGAATTCTGCTTATGTCAATTCCGTTTACATTTTAAACCATGTTTATTGTAAAATAAAATACGGATACAGAAGATTACCAAAATAAAATGTATGGCTTAATGAATTACTATAAGGTAAGCATAACCCAGATCAAGAAATAGAACCTTCTCAGCTACTGGAGAAGCCCTTTCTGTTTGTCCCATCCTATTTATAACCCTCTCTCTCCTTCCATTTTCCTGACTTTTACAGTAAGGACTTCCTTACATTTTTCTTTTTACAGTTTTAGCACTTAAATATGTGTCCCTAGACAATCTAGTTTAGTTCACATTTTTAAAAAATTGACAAATTTTAAGTCTTTTTAAAATCTCTATGTTCCTTTTCTAACCCTTTCATTTCCTTATGGTGTTTCTGTTAAAAAAAAAAAAAAACCTAGAAAATTTTATATGTAGAATTTCCTATGTTAGAATTTTTGGATTTGAATGATTCTATCCTTTTGATGCAGATCATGGATATTTCTAACAACTGGCTGCTAAATCCAGAGGGTGGATCTGACTGAGGCTTGATTCCTTTGTCGAGACTATCCATAGTGTTTGGAATGATTACAAGAGGTACCTGTGTAGTTTCTTTCCTTTTGTGATTTTTTTTTAAGCAACCATTAAAGTTAAATGACTATATTAGTCATTTATTGTCAGTTATAATGGTGTTTTCTAATTTTGTCATCTTTTTTCATTATTAATTGGACTACTTTTATAAAGAGACACTTCCCTTCATTTCCCATTTGATTACCTAGTGGTGCAGTTCATATAGAAAAAGCTAATAAATATTTGCTGCCATAACTTTATTTACTAGTTTTCAAGATAACAAGTTCCATATCTGACTGGGACCAATATTTAAAATTTTATTATGAACTCATGAATTTGAACATACTGATAGGTTTCAAGTCGTTGCAATTTGTATCATTGTTGAAGCTCACATACTATATGATTAATTTATCTAATCCTTATGTTACTAGATAGTCATTATTTTCTATGTAAGGATGGCTTCTTCAGTAATGGTCTTTTTTGTCTCCCTCTCTCTCTCTTTTTTTCCCCCACTCTTTTAGGGCTACACACACAGCATATGGAAGTTTCCAGGCTAGGGGTTGATTCACAGCTGTAGCTGTTGACCCAAGCCACAGCCATAGCAATGCGGGATCTGAGCCACGTGTGAGACCTACACCAGAGTTCATGGCAGTGCAGGATTTCCCATCCCACTGAGCAAGGCCAGGGATCTAACCCACATCCTCATGGATACTAGTGGGATTTGTTTCCTCTGTGCCACAACGGGAATTCCCAAATCTTTTTTGGATAGAACTTATTCTTCTATCCTCTTCTATTTCTTCCTACAGAATGTAAGTGGTTTTACTCTATTGTTATAATAAAATAAAGATATGTTTTTGTAAAAAAATAAGAAATAAATGAGAGCATGAAAAGAGAAAATAATACTAATTTATAATCTCACCACTCAAAACTAACCCCTATAACATGTTGGTAAATACCTTTCCAGAAAGTTCTGTGCATAGTATTTAGAAATAAAACCTTACTCTTGGTCCTATTTTATGATATCCTTATCATATGTCTGTATATGATAAATGTATTTGTGAACAAATATAGACTGTATCATTACTTTTAATGTAGGAATATAAATTAATGGGTAGTTTCTATTTTTCTGCCAAAATAATGCTATTGAATACTTACTGAAAATAATGCTATCATATATAATTACTTTTGTATTAGAGATGCAGAACATTTCTTGACCCAACCGTATCTCCTTAGAAATTTTGGAATGAGTAGTGGAATACAAGATAATGTATCTGCCCCTCCTTTTCCACAACTGAGAGGTTAATCTAGGATTCCATAACTTGTGACATAACTCAAAGTGATGAGATGAGTAGTATCAATCAGATTTCTTCTTCAACAATTTGTAACTGTGAACTAATAAACTGCTACAGTCATTAACAGCTTAATTTAGAGGCTGTATATTTGACCATGTGCAAACTAAGGATTAAGAAGAAAGAGCAAGCCTATAGAAACAGAACAAAAAGAGAAGTACAGAGCACCTATTAGGTACTACTCACCGTTCTAACTGCTTGGAGCACATCAGTGAGTAGAGCAGAGATCTCTGCTCTCATGAGGCATACATACTAGAGGCAAGGAACAATAAAGAATCAACATTTTAAATGAGCAGTAAAAAGCATATTGGAATGTTATGGAAAGAAGGAAAAGGAGAGAAAAAAGAAAGACGTGGGAGCACAGGTTGTGGGGATGGTTGATGTGGCTCTTGTGAGAGCAATAGAAAAAGCCCCTGCTTTGCCATGGCTCGGGCAACATTTTTTTTCTTTTTTCTTTTTTGCTTTTTAGGGCCACACACACGGCATATGGAAGTTCGGGTCCAATTGGAGCTACAGCTGCTAGCCTATGCCACAGCCACAGCAACGCAGGATCCAAACTAAGTTTGTGATCCATACTGCAGCTCATGGCAACACTGATCCTCAACCCACTGAGTGAGGCCAGGGATTGAACCCGTGTGCTCATGGATACTAGTCAGGGCTGATTCATTTCTGCTGTGCCACAACAGGAACTCCTGGTTCTGGCAATTTTTGAGTAAGTAGTTTCAGACTGAATGAATTCTACTCAGCTCTACTCATTCATAGTGCTTGGCATTTGTGTATCCTTTCATAAATCTCCTTTTTTATTTACACTAGTTTCAGTCTGTTTCTGTTCTTTTCAACTTTGGTGAAAATGTTCTTAAGTAGTAATTTTTGGGCACTTACCCAATTATTTTTGAAGGATCATTTCCTGTAAGTGGGTTACTGGATTATGGAATATACATAGTCACATTTCTCAGATACCTTATAATTGAATTTGTCTTTTAGTTGCCTAACTACTGATAATATTGCAAGAGATGACAAATATTTATTTGGCATATTAACAAACACATAGTATATTGGACAGTATCTAATCAAGAGCCAGAAACCATACCAGTCATTTGAGCAGGGAAAATATTATATAAAGAATTTTTTTGTAATATAAAAGGTGGTTAACTACCAAAAAAAGATAGAAGCAAACACCAAAAAATTACAGAATTAGCATCTGTAGAGAGTGGCTACTCCCCTAAGAGCTGAGGGACAAATCAACAAGGAAAGGATGCGAGGAGGGTCCTGAAAGGCTGAGATTCAGACCTCTGAGGAGAGGGTGTGGTTCCCACTGGATCATGCTGTTCATCCCTGTGGTGATAAAGGAGTTTGAGGGGATTGCTTGTCCTGGAAGCTTGAGAGCTACTATTGCTCTTGTTTTGACCCTTCCTGATAGGCCCCCAATCCTGAACTACTAGGATTACCACTAGCTGCAAGTCCTTTCTTCTTCCTCTAGCTAAGCAGTGTCTTCCAGAATTCTTGATTGGTTGAACCTGACAGTGAGCCAAGGGGCAAAAGAGAAGTATAGTGTGTGCAGGGAAAACAGGTGGGTTTGTAGTTAGGAGTAACACAGTAATACCTGCAAATGTGGTCAGGGTATATTTTAAACCCGTAGATGGAATAATTTTGATATACTAGAAAACAAGGCTCCAAAATGGATCCTTTTGCTTTTCTTTGCACAAAATAGTGTGTTTGAGTACAATCCTATTTGATCTGAAGCTATTTTGACATGAGAACAGTTTCTAATATTTTAAAAATTTCATCTTTGGTCTAAAATTCTGTATCACTATCTGGCAAAGTGATAGAATGGTTTGTTTCATCATTCAGTTTTACCATCCAAGTGAAGACCAGATAGTGCTTGAGCCCAGGGAGAATTTTATTGATTTAAGTTTAATACTGTGTATTAGTCTTGCTGTGAATAGCCTTTCCTACCCATCAGATTCCCTATATACTGCTTACAATTATTTTCCATGTATAACCTGCAAGCCTTTTCAAATGCATTTGTCTCATGGGAATCCAAAATCTCTAGAGACATTTTTTAGTGTGTACTTCAGTAGTTGCAATTTCAAGGTGCAGCAGCACCTGGTGAGACCATACAACTCATTTGCTGTCCCTTAGAGAATGTAATAAATTGTCCAATGAACTAGATTTTTTTTTGGTATTTATTTCTCTTTTTTTTCATATTGCATCTACTCAACAAATTATACTAATGTAAAGAAGCAAAATTATTTGAAAAGGATATTTTGACACATGTTATTTATATAGAATAGTAATCACCACTGAATTCTTTTTATGAGCAAATCCATCCTCTTTGTAATATCTCATGTTATACAGCCAAAGTTCAAGCTCCCATCATGTCTCAAACTATTAGGCAAGCCTACTAAAGTGTCTCTTGAACTCTGTTCTTACCTGTCCCAAATCTATCCTCCATACTTTTTTCTGTGAGGTCTTTTCCAAAAGAGCTGATTGTGTTCCATTTCAGCTTTTCTCCAGGGTTAAAACCCTGGCATTGCTCCCCAGTGACTAAATTCTTCCTTTGTAAGGCAGATACAGTCACATCACCAACTGCCCACTCCATTTTACTCTTAACCTCAGTTTTCTGAACTATTGTCCATTTTGCACAAGTTCATGCTGTTTTGTGCTTAGTGGATTTTTACCCATTCTTTGAGACCCAGATTAAAGGTTGCCATGAAGATATCCCTGACACTTGGGAAGGGTTGTTTAATCTTTGCCACCAGGGTTTTATTGCAGCACTCATTCAGACATTTCAAATATTTGAGTACCTACTTTGTACAGGAGAAAAGAATAGAGAGTGATGGGGTAGAAGATGGGAGATTTTAGGTAGGATAACTAACTTCTCTGAAATAATGTTAAGCAGAGAACTGAATGAACTGATGGACTGAGCCCTCTTCTAGGGTAGAGCATTTCAGGCACAGGACACAGTAAGTGCAAAGGCTCTAAGGCAGAGATATGTTTTGATACAGAAGGAGTAATGTGGAGGATGATTAGAAGGAGAAGAGGGAATAGGGGGAGATTGGAGACAAAGTTGGATACTGGGGTGGGAGTGAGGGCAGCTCACATAAGGCCATGGTTAGGATTTTTGTTTCATTCTCAGTGAGATAGGAAGTGAAACATTGTATAAAACATAGAGGATTAAGTCTCTCTCCCCCATTTGCTTTCATAGTAGAAAACTAACGAATTCTTTAGAATATGGGAACATGACATTTTATAATTAAAATTCTTTTCACTTTTATGGCTAACCCTGATATGAAGCAATGGGTTAATGTACTCTTTTGCTTTTTGTGGGTAGGAAATATATTCAGGTGAAAGGAAATGATGATTCTTGGAAAAATCAATTTCTACTTATCAAATCCTTAAAAATGAAAAAGGCTCACAATTTTTTCAATTCCTTGGAAAATAGCCTTGTAGTCAGAAGTATTTTTTTTTATCATGTATTAACCCTTGTTGCAAGTTAAATTATCGTAATGGCCCATTGGTTTGTTTGTTGTTGTTTTTTTTTTTTTTTCAGATCACTTGGTGTTTGAATACACAGGCTGTATTTGTAACTTAAATGACTTTTTAAAAATTCATAGTAAAATCTTGACAGAGGCAACAAAAATAGAAACAAAGAAGTATACAATTGTTTTCAGCATAGAAAGGACTTTTTTGAAAGAGATAAAATCTTTATCATTTTATAGAATGAGTTAATGTATAATTTGCATAACTCTCTTGCAATTTAATGGGAATTCTAAACCTAATATAAACACATAGGATATAACATATCTGGAATTTTAACTGTCTTTTTAAAATAAAATAGATCTTTGAAAACCATTATTTGTGTAATGTGACCTAACTCATACACTTAGAGTAATAACATTTGTCTTTTTTTTTTTTTGTCTTATTAGGGCTGCACCCACGGCATATAGAAGTTCCTAGGCTAGGGGGTGAATAAGAGATGTGGCCACTGGTCTATGCCACAGCCACCGCAAAGCCAGATCTGAGCCACATCTGTGATCTACACAGCTTACAGCAATGCCAGATCCTCAACCACTGAGCGAGGCCAGGGATCAAACCTGCATCCTCATGGATACTAGTCAGATTTGTTTCTGCTGAGCCACGATGGGAACTCCATAAATTTTGAATAAAGGATAAAGCAATGGATTTGGCCAGAAAGGAGAACTAAGAGAGGGAACAAAGCTTGTCATCAGCACACTCTGATATGGCACAGCTACCTGGTCAAACTATGCAGGTGTCCTAGAATTTTAGATTCTTAGTTTACCAGCTGTGAACCAATCACCAGGCAAATCAGCCTGCCTAAATCCTTTTGTTGTGATGTGCTCTAATCCTGGTATGCCACACTTTGTTCTGGGCTCAGAGTGCCTGAGAGAGTTTTAGGAAGAACTTGGAAATAGAAATCACTTTTTTGGGGGTTGGGGGGAAGGTGGGGTGAGGTTGTTGTGGCTTTTTTCTTTTTTCTTTTTTTATCTTGGGGCATACTTTTCTGATGTCTGTTTAGTACCCAATTCCTATTATTGTAGGCAAGGAAGAAAGGACAGAAGATTCAGAAAAATAAGAAATAATGCACAAACAGGGGTTCTAGCAAAGAGGCAGTAAAACTTAGGAACTGTAGAAACCAGGAATGAAAAATTATTAAAAAGGAAAATTAGCATAGTCTTGTAAGAGAACTAGTAAGAAGATGAAAGGGTAGGTTTCATTAAAGAGAAATAGAAATACTGGAAAAGAAATAGAGAAGGTAAGATGAACAATTTTCACATTTATCTTCATATTAAGTAAAGCCATTTTCCACAATTCATTAATATGTCTTTTCTGACAGAAAAATTTCCCTGTGATGTTAGTTCCTGTTAACCCAGTAAATACTCAGACTTTCTGATTCCACATTTTCTTAACATTGATGGTTCCGCTCACATGGCTTGGCCCTTTAGAGATGTTCTTGTAACCACATTTCTCCTGCTAACCAACCCAGCAGGCCTTGGAGATTATTAACATGGACCTACTTTTGAAGTCCTGAGCTCAAGCCCCAGGGTATCTAGTTGTGTAGAGAAACACAGACAGGGAAAATGGTACTATTTCTGTCTCTTTATGGGGAAGAAATCATCCCTGTTAATTAAATGAAGAGTTTGAAAACTGCTTGGAGAATTGTTTGTAGCTCACAGGTTGGAAAGAGTTTTCTTTGTCACATCTTTGGAAGTCAATTCAAGCTTTTCCTTTGTGAATTAGAATTTGAACTCATTTATTTGAGGAAAATTAAATTTTTGCAATAAAAAACTAACTATAAATAAAAATCATATATCTCAAATGTAGGTTTGGATTATCTATCCCTCTAATTATAGCTTTAGGGAAATGGTTTGGAGATTCAAAGTGGTGAAATACATCATAGTCAGGAACCCAAATTTAACTGGATTTTATTATTATTTTTGTTATTATTTTTATTTTTATTGTTTTTTTTTCCCCACGGTACAGCATAGGGACCCAGTTATACATACATGTATACATAATTTTTTCTCCCATTGTTGTGCTGTGAAGTAAGTATCTAGACATAGTTCTCAGTGCTACACAGCAAGATCTTTTTGTAAATCCACTCCAAGAGCAATAGTTTGCATCCGTTAACCCCAAGCTCCCTATCTCTCCTACTCTCTCCCCCTCCCCCCGGCAACCACAAGTCTGTTCTCCAAGTCTAACTGGATTTTTAACTGCCATTTGTGTGATCTCGCTTTTATTATCTGCCACAAACACTGGGGCTTGAAAATGGCCTTTGTAGGCAGGTAGGGCTCCAGACCCTGGGCCTAAACTTTCCTGTGTGTTGCTGCAGAATTGCTGGGTTGTTTACACCAGATTACCATTTTGCATATTTTGGAGCATGGATAGGCAGCTCTGGAATATCAAAAAGTAGGGCTTACTCTGTTAAATCATGGGAATGAGCTCGAATTTTGGAGCCAAAGCTGGCTTCAAATTTCTGCCCATTTCTAATTATGTGACTCTAGGAAGGTTACATATTTCTTCATCCTCATCATAAAGATGAGACCTTTGTTCACTTGGTTGTGTCATCTGAAACGTTGCCAGGCACCTGGGAGGCAATTGATAAATAATAGCTATTTTATTACTCAGGTATTAATGAGTAAAATATTGTCACTTTGAATCTTTTTTCAGAATTGGAGCATCTAAATTTCATACACATCTCCATTCCTGATTCAAGTACTTAAAAATTCAGGCGTATGAGAGAGATTGTTTCACTTTATCTTCAATTTATTTGCATACAATTTTTTCAGAGAGAAGGTTTTAAGTTGCACTTTGAGCACTTATTGTCTCTAAGGACATTTTCTAATGCTCCCCAACCCCTAACCAATTACTTTTTACCAGAGAGAACTGCATATTATTGCACTTTGATTTTCTCTTCACTGTTGCAACCATTGCATGAAAGGTTGCTCACTTCTTTTTCTTCATCCTTTACCCCAGGACTCAATACATGAATATTCATCTCCTTACTCTACTCACACAATAGACTGACAACTTCTCTCCTTCATGGTCTCTTTCTAAGGAAGCCCTCCTTTGCATTTAGAGTCCCTAAGTTAAACTCACTCTCCCCCGGCCATTGCAACCTGCACTGGTGTAAACAGTCATTGTTTAAGGTCACTTAAGATTACCTTTTTGAAAGCCTCTAATTCTTCCAGCTATTTTTATAACTTGGATCCTTCCTGACTTTTAAAAGATGCCAGGTTTCTCTTTATATGAATATTTAAAATATACTGATGATCTTTAACATTAAAGTCATTTGTTTCTGATGTTGCAGTCCACTAGGTAATAATGTGTAAATAAAGAAGGCGCTTTCTGTTGTGCTATAATAAATAGAATAAAATTAACAAGAAAACTAATTCTGGTTATTGACCAGACTTGGAAGAGGGTGTGTATAAAGGCAGGGATTAGCAAACTATAGTCTGTCTACCAAATCTTGCCTATCTGTCTCTGTGGGGCTTTTGAACTAAGAATAGTTTTTACATTTTTAAATAGTTGAAAAACATAAGAATAATATTTTGTAATATGTGGAAATGCAAGAAAAATCAAAATCCAGTGTCATAAATAAAGTTTTATTGGAACACAGCCACGTATTTATTTACACATTATCTGTAGTTGCTCTCATGCTATATCAGCAGAGTTGAGTAGTTGAGAGATCACAAGGTCTTCAGAGTCTAAAGTATTTACTATCCAAGACCATGATGAAAGACAATATAAGAAAAAGAATGTATGTATGTGTATGACTGGGTCACTTTGCTGTACAGCAGAAATTGACACAACATTGTAAATCAACTATACTTTGATAATACATAAATAAATATTAAAAAAATATTTACTATCTGACCCTTTATGAAGAAGGCTTGCTGACCTTTGGTTATAAAGTGTTCCCTGTAAAGAATGTCATTTATCTACCTTATGATTTATATTATACTTTTCTAAGTGTTAAGCTTCATCCAGATTATTAAATGATTTGTCTAAGATCAATATTAATGGCAAAACTTGAGTTTCACATATTTTCACAACAAGAGCACTTTTTAAAACTTAATTTAATGAAAAAAATTAAAGAATGTTTATGTTGGAAGAATAACCTATATTTTTAAAATATGCATGGAGTTCCCGTCATGGCTCAGTGGTTACCAAATCCGACTAGGAACCACGAGGTTGAGGGTTCCATCCCTGGCCTTGCTCAATGGGTTAAGGATCTGGCCTTGCCATGAGCTGCGGTGTAGGTTGCAGACGCGGCTAGGATCTGGCGTTGCTGTGGCTCCGGTGTAGGCCGGCGGCTACAGGTCCGATTAGACCCCTAGCCTGGGAACCTCCATATGCCGCAGGAGTGGCCCAAGAAATGGCAAAAAGACAAAAAAAAAAAAAAGATAATAGTTTCTCTCTTTTATCTATTCAGTAGGATTTATTCAGACCCAGGGTTTTTTCCAAGAAATTAATACGGAATTTTCCTTGAAATATTTATATAATATGTTAGGGGATAAGTATATTTGTAAAATAACTGGTGAAATATACAGTGAATCCGTGATACTGAGTTGTAGATTTTGTATACAATGCACAATTTAGCACATATAGAGAATGAAGCAGAAAGGATAGTATCATGGAATGCAGTTAACCTGGAAAGAGTAGTACTTTTATTCTTAATTTTTTGGTGTGTGATTTTAAATTTTGTTATATTCAAAATGACATATCAAACATAGAATGGAAAGTGTTGGAAAACTGCAATAAATGTTTTATGTTTTTTGCACTAATTTCTGAATAAATGATGTTCAATAGATGGTAGTTGTCATTGCTTTGTGATATTTTCAGTAGGAAACAGATTAATTCAAAATTCTGTAGGTAGAAAAAATAGAATATTTGAAAAGTAAATGACTGACTAATTTTATAATTAAACGTTGATCTTCTTATGATGAAGCACTGATTATTTTCTTTTGACTTAATCTGATGATGTGCTATAAAAAAACCACTGTGATTTAGCAACAAACATTAAAAGACCTTTTTTTTTTTTTTTGTCTTTTTAGGGCTGCACCCGCAGCATATGGAAGTTCCCAGGCTAGGGGTCGAATCAGAACTCTAGCTGCCAGCTCACGCCACAGCAATGCAGGATCCAAGCCACGCCTCCTACCTATACCACAGCTCAAGGCAATGCTGTATCCTTAACACACTGAGCAAAGCAAGTGATTAAACCTGTATAATCCTGGATCCTAGTTGGGATCCTTACCACTGAGCCATGATAAGAACTCCCTAAAAGCCTTTTTTATTAAGGATAATTTCAAACATATACAAAAGTAGAGAGAATAGTATAATGGAACCTTTATGTACCTATCATCCTGCATCAACAGTTATCATCTTATGGCCAAACTCATTTTATCTTTAAGAAGCTTCCACCCAATATTGGATTATTTTAAATCAAGTGCCTGTGCATATGTATCTCTGTGTGAATAGTATCTATATGTATCTCTAAAAGGTGAATACTTTAAAAAATACTAACATTATCACACCTCAAAAATAATGTTATCAGTATCCAAATAAAGGACATGCATTTTAAATTAGTTGCTATTTCTTTTTAAATCTCTAATTCCCCTATACCTCTTTTTTCCCTATGCAATGTTTGCTGAAGAAATTAGGGTATTTTCCAGTAGAATTTCCTGCACTGTTATATTTTGCCAATTGCACCATATTGGTGTCATTTATCATACTCATCTATCTTCTGTATTTACTATAAAAGGTATTTGGAAATAGAGTATTGATCAAATTCATGTTGAATTTTTGGACAAAATACTTCAGGAGGATTCATCAGGAGGCAGATGAATATTCTGTCTCTCTTTTTTTGTGATTTAGTGGTCTTGATGATTGTTGCCTAGATCCATTATTTCATTAGAATGACCTCATAATTCTAGCGCTCTTTCTTTATTTATTAGTTGGAAAAGTTCTGTAAAGAGAAACTTATCAACTATTTGGTTATCTCAAGTATAGTTTGAATAGGAAAAATATTATGACTGTGATTTCTTCACCTAGCACTCTCTAAAAGTGTCCTGCAATTATATGTGTGTGTATTTATTTATTTAGCAAACTCATTGACTTAAACATAATGTGATATTTTCAATCAATTGTATTACTATTCTTAATATTGCTCAAAATTTTCCATTTTTGGCTAGTGGGAATTTAGCTACAAAAATTTAAATATATTTTTAAAAGTTCCTTTGCTATATGTGTGTATGATTTTACTTGAAGTTTAATTTAGTTTTAATGCTTTATCTTTCTATATGCAGTGCCTTCCTCAGGGCTTATTATTATTCAACTAAGAATTAAGCCTTTTAATTTGAGTTTTGTGTTAAGAGATGGAAATTTCCATCCTTCTTCTGGGGGCAGCCCTTCTTGAGTCCTGTGATCAGTTCACCCTGGATGAGGTCCTCTGTTTGTTTCTCTCTCACCATTTCATCTTATATTCTTATCTCTGCCTCTCTCACCATTTTCTTCTTATTTGATGTAGCTTGAAAGAAACTTTGGCAACCAAAAAGAAACCTGACAAACAGAAATGTTCCTTTCAATAGACAATAGATTGGAAATAAAGTGATTGGTTGTCATTCTGATTCTGGCACTTAATGAGAATTTATCAAATGTAAAGAGTATTTTCTTTATTCCTTTAAAATACATACACAGTTTAAAGCAAAAAAAAAAAAAAGAATTTGTCCGACTGGTCTAGATCAGCATTTCCCCTCAAAAGTGTGGAATCCCCTGTAAAAAGATTTCTTATTCAAATAACCTTGGGACACATTGCCCATATTTTTGTCTTTGAGTGTCGCTAGTCCTGTTAGCATTAAAAGGCTCTGAGAATTTTACAGGAAAGAAATCCCTTTAACTTGGCATAACTGCAATTATCTAAATCTATCTACCCATAAAATCATTAACATTGCTATCTTATACCTTTAGAGTTCCAAGGAGCACTCTTTGGGAAGAGTTGGGTTAATTAATGAACAAGTCTTTTCTAATCAAAGTTGTCTTTTCTTCCATGTGGAACATGCTTTCCCTCATGTGTCTTCCTCTACTCAATCATTAAAGCTGACTTTAATCTCTTCCCAATGAAGAAAAATTGTCCTGGATCCTAGACTTCAGATTAGATGTGAATTTGGTCTCAACCTTTTTTTTTTTTTGGTCTTTTTAGGGCCGCACTTGCGGCACATGGAGGTTCCCAGCCTCAGGGTCTAATTGGAGCTGTTGCTGCCGGCCTATGCCAGAGCCACAACAACACCAGATCCGAGCTGTGTCTGAGACCTACAACACTGCTCACGGCAATGCCGGATCCTTAACCCACCAAGTGAGGCCAGGAATCAAACCCACAATCTCATGGTTCCTAGTCGGATTCCTTTCCACTGCGCCACAATGGGAACTCCACAATCATTTTTTAGAGAGGCCGAGGGGAAAGTAAGGCTGGTTTGTCAAAGTAGACAAAAGAAGCCTTGTAGGAAGATTAGTGTAGCAATCAGGTGTTAGATAATTCACTTAGTTAGGAAAATGAGGGTTTGAAGTCATACAAAATAGAGGTTGAAATCTCAACCAGGGCAGTTTTAGTAGAAATGGAAAATGGAAGACTAAAGTTACTCTTTACCAGTGGGAGGATTTTGACTCCAGCACACACATTTAGCATCACCAGGGCTTTTGGTTTATGGACCGGGGAACTATCTGGCACTAACTCTGCCACTAACTGGGTCACCCTTGGTAAATCATATGGGCAACAGCTTCTTTATGTGCAAAATGAGACTGTTTCACTAGATGACCCCCAAGGGTCCCCTCTGTTCGAAGTGATCACTATGAAATATGTTTAAAAACATTCTATGTTTTGTATTCTATTAGTGTATGGAGAAACAAAATAAGAAGGCCTTTCCTTCTCTTCAAGTATATTGGTATTCTCAAGAATCAATTTACAATATAGGGCTGTAATTTTCCTGAAGATATCAGTAATGCTCTTGGTGGAAATAGCATGGTGATGGGAAAAGAGCTAATGACAAGAAGTTAAGTATTAAAAGAAAGATATAGTAGAGCTCTAAAAATCAGTTTTTTAACTTTCTACTATGCAAATGAAAAAAATAACTTGAGATAATTATTAGCATCAGAGCAAATATTCTGAATCCAAATAATTTTGATTATTTGCAGGGATTGTTAAAAGCAGAAAACATGAGAATAGGCAATAAGTAGCAGGGAAAAATCTTGGGCTCTGGGACAAGTAGAGCATTTGAGATGGCTATCTACCCTGTGAACAAGACCTTATGGGTGGGCTGGGACATCATTTCAGATTTTTTATTTTCAATTCCCAGCATGTTCTTTTACTAACCTTTTTCTTTTTAATTACATTCTCATTTTATCCAAGCCAACAGCTTCAGAATTATTGTGCTTTTCGTTACATGCAGTCAGTTTACAAATAGAGCATGTCTGGGTTCCTCCGTGACAAAGAGAATCAAAAAAAGTTAACTTAATTCTGTGACAAAATGTCTGTAAAACACAGCAAAATTTAGTCATGGTCCCACACAAAGTGTCTTTATTAAGCTATCTGATCATGATTCTGCCCAAACTAAAGCTTTAACACTCCTAAAAAAATTTACTAGCCCTATTAAAGCAATCAAGGGTAATGACCTTAATGTATACTTTTGGTGAAGGACTAGGTACTCCTAGTAAACTTGATACAAAAATAGTCCAAGTATTCAATGGTACTAAGTCAGTCGAGTGACCAATTTTTTTCCCACTTCAGGCCTGCAAAACTATTGCATAAAGCAGTCATGAGCAGGTCCACTTTTAATGTGGTATTTGCAATTCAAACGTTTTTCTTCTTCAATTTTAGTCTGCAATTGCAAACATCACATTCCCCTTTTTGCTTGTCATGTCCTCAGGGCTTTGTTCTGCCAAATTGTTGGCTCACCATTTTCCATGGTAATTTATAGAACCCAGTTCACTTTGTGTCACCACAGGTTATAAATGAAAATGGAAACAATTTGCTGTTAAGAAATCTCTCTGAAACAAAATGCAAATAACATATTGCAACAAACTAAGGCTATTTTAAAAGAGCTATGCAATATAATTACAATGTTTGTATTACGATAAACTTTTTTTTTCTTAAAAGTCTTTCTCTCTGTCAGAGGCTATCCTTCTATTTATTTAAATTAAAATACTTTTAAGTCTCTGGCCTGTGGTGGGAATGGAGTGGGGGGGATCTTGGAGTTATTATCAAGGGTGTGCAAATCCATCTGTACACCAAACATTGTTCTTATACAATAACATATTTATTTATATTCATGGACCATTATTTTTAAATATAGCAGAAGTTGTGATTAAGTTTATTTAAAACTGAAATGAAGTCATAGTAATTTTTTTTCCTACCATGCAGTTTCTTAATAGGTTAGCAAAGTATCTCCTTTGCTAACCTATTAAGCTATCTGATCATGATTCTGCCCAAACTAAAGCTTTAAAACTCCTAAAAAAATGAATATTTTGCATGTAAATATAAAAAGGATTTTCTCATACCCCTAATCTAATCGTGAACCTCTTCTGTACTATGTTGAATAATAGTTAGAATTAAATTGGTCATTAAAATAACCACTATGAGTTTCAAATATAGTGATTGAAAATCACTATATTTGTGAGTTTCTTAATCACGAATTTGTGGACTCTAGGAAATAACTTGCAAAATTTGACATGTACAAACCTATGCTAATTTTTTCAGAAGAGAGAATTCTTAGCAGTGTTTATCCAATTAACAAAAGTGTCTATGACCATAACAAGTTTGGGAACTACTTTATGAAGGTAAGAGATAAACCTGAAAATAGTAAGTATACTCTGAACTTCCTTGGAACGAACTGTATTATTAAAAGATGAAAAGAAAATAAGTCGGAAAGTAAGAAAAGCTTCTTGTAGGTTGCTCTTATAGGAGAGAGGGGCATATTCCAACAATAATTTGAATTATACTCTTTTAATTACCTAGAGACAGGAAAAGTCAGATTTATTATTTATTCTTTCAGAGAGCTATTGCCAATGAAAACAACCAAACAGGGCCCTATGGGGCTGCTGGGGACAAAAATTCTGTGTTCCCCCATTTCTTCTTTTAAGAAAATGGGCCTTATTCAGCCTCCATAGCTTTCCCTGAGTTCTGAGCACATGTTCAGATAGTTGCTGGTTGTGGAAGGGAAAGGATGCAAAGACCAGAGAGGAACAGTTGAGCAACAATTTCCTCTCAAGGTATACGCATAATAATGTAGGCATCTTATACACCTAAGAGAAAAGTTATAGTTTGTATGCCTCTTTTAGAAATGAATATGTTAAAGTTGAACAGCTTGGAGCCCTTTCTTTTGTTTCTCCCTCATTTGATTGCACCCTAAACATAATCACCTGTAAGCTGAACATTAGGCACCTTGAGCACAATTGCCTGTGGGTTAAAGATTATAAACACATGATGTTTTTCAGGAACTGTTCTAGTTCATTGTAATCTTTGATCAATATGCCCTCTTTGCAAGCATTGTTATTCTAGGAAAAGTCAAGATGTGTAACCCGGAAGACCACTACCAGGATCATGCCTAGATCTCCTGACACCAGCTTTAATGACTAAGATTCCCTGAAAGAGAGAAGAGTGTGTGTTTGCCCCGACCCTGATTCTTATCTGAAACCCTTATCTTTTCGTCTTTTAGGCTCTAAATCTCCCTGAAGTTCTTTCCCAAAGGAGGGCACAGTCTTTAAGGCATTAGTCTGCTGTGGTCTCCTTTGCCTAGCAAAACAATAAAAGCTACTTTTTTTCCTCCTCCACCCAAAACTCCATCTCTGCATTTCTATTCCGCACTGGTGGATGCAGTTTTGGCAACACCAACACTAAGCTGTTTTTTTTCTTTTTTTTCTTTTTTTTTCTTTATGGTATAGCTGATTTACAATGTTGTGAAAGCTGTTTTTATAATTAACCCACTTTTATTTTTCCTTTTGTGTTACCCACCCTTCTGAGTCCATCCCCAGCAAGGGTCACTCACACCAATAGCACTAGAATAAGTTTGGTTCAGAAGTAAAGGAGAGCTTTGTTTTAAAAGAATGGAGAGATGCAAGCTCAAACTCCTGAATGTTCTCCTGAATGGAGTCAGCAGGGCTCCTCTGTAGGGTTCTTGTCAATGCGGAAGGGGCAGAGTTCTCACAGGTGCATCTGGGCTGCTCATTCCAGATTGTAGCGGGGCAGCACGTCTCCATGGCTCGCCACCATCGTCTTGAACTGAGTGTTGTGTGCAGCATTTCTGCTCTTGGCCTGCTGAGCTGAGGTGACGGTTCTGTACTGAGAACTCTCATCTGATGGATTAGGAGCTAGGCCTCTGCACTGCCCCTCTATAGGCAAGTATAACTAGACTAAGCTCAGGTCAGCTTATTTTATCACCTAGATTCCATCTTATTATTCTTGAGCACCTCAGAGGCTTTTCTTTTGCTAGTGACATAAGGAATAAGGACCGATCTTTTACTGGAAGAGATACTACAGACCAGAAGTTGAGAGGTTGGTTTAATTTTTTTTTCTTCCATTGCTTGATCATTTAATATTGGGACAGCAGGTTGTGATGCTTATTCTAAAAATGGCCTCTTAATTAAAAATAAATTGTATTAGCTGTTTGGTTTTGAATAATCAAGACAACGGTGACTTCTAGAAATGTTCTTGTTTAGTCACACTGCTATCAATTATGAATTTAATTTCCCTTTGCTTCATTTCTATGTGGGAAACAAATTAAAAAATATATTTTCATTGAATTAATGGAAAGACTTTAGAAAAGGATACTATTTGTAGACACATAAAGTTCAGAAGATTGAAATATACTTTGCACTTCTAGAAAATTCAAATTTCTTCACCGGAATATACAATGCATATAGACCATGCTATGGTCTCCATGCTTTCTGCTAGTCTGAAATTTTGGATTCAAACCTGTACTTATGATCACAGATAATCTGGTGATATAATTTGGGGCAAAAGTAGATTTTCCTTTCATAATGCCCATGTCCATAATAAAATATATAAGGGCACAGAATTTCATTTTCCAGCTTCAGTCAAGATTGTGACATGTCTAGCCACTGAATAATATGCTGCAGGCTTTCAAATATCACAAAATTCCTCAACAATATTTTATCTTTGAAAATACTTACATTCCTAACTGGCATCTTATAATGTCATTTCAACAATGACCTTTGACTAATGAGCTAAAATATTTTATATTTTATAATACTTTAAAGATAAAATTTCCTTACAGTGAAATGGGTATATATAAATGATCTGTTATTTAATGAATTTTCACAAATGTTTACACATATGTAATATCTCAATGCAAATATATAAAATATATAAAAGTCCCTGTATACACCACCCCCACAGGTAACCATTGTTCTGATTTCTGTCATTATAGATTAGTTTGGATATCCATAAACTTGTGTAGATAATATAATATTTACCACTTTGTTTTCATCTTCTTTTTATGTACATATGTTTTTGAAAGCTGTCCTGTTGCTCTTATCAGTAGTTTGTCCCTCTTTTTTGTGTGTGTGTTCTTTATTTTTGTGCCAAAATATTTTTCCTATGGATATTTGGGCTGTTTCCAGTTTTTGACTACTATGAATAAAGCTGTTATAAACATTTTGCACAAGTCTTTGTGTGCATATGTTCTCATTTTCCCTGAGTAAACACTCAGGAGCAGAAGTGCTCAGTAATAGGGTATATATATGTTTGATTTTATTTAGAAACTTCCAAACAGTTTCCAAAGTGTAACATTTTATAATTCTACCAGCAATGTTATGGAAATCCCAGTGGCTCCTCATCAACATTTGAGGTTGTCATTCTTTCTAATTTTAGCTGTTCCAGTGAGTGTGAAACAATATTATAACTGTGGCTTTAATTTGCAATTTCCTGTTGATTAAACATGTACTTTTAAGTATGTTTTTTATTTCCTTCTTGGTATAGTTTTTCCACATTTAAAATTTGGGCTTTCCTTTTAAAATTAATTTTTGGCAGTTTTTAAAATGTATTTGGTTACTTGGTGCTTATGTGTGTGGGTGTGTGGAGGTGTGTGGGGGTGTGTGTTGTCTTTTTTTAACATATGTTTGGAAGCACAGACTTTAAAATTTTTGATATAAGGTCCAATTTATCATATTGTTTCTTTTATGATTAGTGATTTTTGTGTACTAAGAGTCATTGCCTTTCCCATTATATATGTACTTGAAAAGAATGTTGTTTTATTGGATATAATTTTCTACACATATTAATTAGGCCAAATTGGTTGAAAGTGCTTTCCAATGTTCTATACACTTATTAGCCTTTTCCTATCCTATTCTATATCTTTGAAGCTAGCCTTTTTAGATATACCTTTTTTTTTTTTAAATCAGGTGTTATAAGAAAATGAAATGATGAAAATAGATTTATATTCCTGTTGAATTTTAGTTAGGCTTTCATAAAACTTTATGACAATTTTTTTTATAAGACAAGCCTTCTGTCTTCATGGAGAGCAGATAACACCTGGGCTGTAGTATTCTGTAATTAAAGGAACATTGGCTTGAAATCAGAAGTCCCAGGTTAATGTCCCAGCTGTGTTACAAAATCCATTCTAGTGCTATTATTACTTGAATTAGAGTATTTCTATTTTTAGTGAATTTTTTCTTTTAGGAGAGATATGAATCAGAGAATCTTACCAACATCCTTTGTTTTCCCTTTGCCCAAAATTTTGTTTTAGAGCAATATTCATTAGTTCCAATAATATTTTTGACCTTCAGCTATTTGCAAGCACTGCTATTAGTACTTAGATAAATATATCCATGAGGAATGTCAAATTTCTGCATTTCTGGAGCTTTCATTCTCATGAAGAGACATAGTAAGTAAATCTTGTACTATGTTAGAAAGTGATAAATACTATGGGAATTATAGAGGACGGTAACAGAGATCAAAATTCTGGCTTGGAGAGTACCAGTGATAAATTGTCATGTGAGCACAGACTTGAAGGGAATAAGATAGTTAGCTAAAGGATTAGAGCTTCCAGGAAGAGAGGACAGCCATTGCAAAGGTCCTGACGCAAGAAAATGGCATGTATAGAGAACAGTAAAGCCTTACGACATGTATGGAGAACAGTAAGGAAGCAATTTTGGTAGATTAGGGTGAACAAAGAAGAGACCAGTAAGAGACAAGTCTGGGAGGGGCCAGGTCACAGAGGCTTGCTTGAGTCATTTTAAGGACTTCTTCTTTTTTTTTTTTATTCCAAGTGAAATGACTTTTATGGAGAGAAGTGTCACAATTTTATTTTAAAGGGATCATTGTAGATATCTTGATAATTGACTATAGGAGGACAAAGGTTAAACAGAAAGATATGTTGGAAACTATTGTAGTAATGCAGCTGAACACTAAATTTGGTTCAGAATAGAATGGTTGAATGCAAGTGATGGGAAATGCTCAGATTCTGAATATATTTTGAATACACCACCAACAGAATGTGCTTATTGATTGTATATGGAGTATGAATAAAGGAGATGGCTCAAGGGTGATGTAAAGTTTGTTAGTTTTAGCAACTGGAAGGCCAGAATTAGCATTTAAGCAGAGAAAAATATATTTCTTTTGGAGGAAGGTGGAGAAGATCAGATATCCATATTTGGAAATAGTGAGTTTGAAATGATGCCTAGAAATCGAGTAGGCATTTGAATATGTGAATCTGGAGTTTGGTAGAGAGGTCTGCACTGGATATATAAACTTGAATGCTATAAATATATACATCATATTTAGTTGGAGGAAGGCAGAAGACTAAAGATGAATACTTGAGGCATTTCAAATTTAAGAGGTCTAGGAGAAGAGGGTAAACTTAGCAGAGAAAATTGAAAATGATAGTAAAGAGGAAGAAAAATGAAAGAGTGAGATATCCTGGAAACAGGTAAAGAAAGCATATCAAAGACCGACAAGTGGTTTTAGCCACAATGGAGGCTATGTTACTTTTGATGCAGTATGTGGTGGGAGGTGGAGTGGGAAATCTGATGAGAGTATTGCTGCAAGGGGAAATTCAGAAGAGGGACAGTACCTGGTAAGAAAGTGTAGTCAGTAGGATTTTCTTTCTTTTAGGTGGGAGAAGTTAGAAACAATCTTAAATATCTGTACCTATTATTTATATTTATTTATTATTTGGTCATACCTGCTTTATCCCTAAAGTCTTTGAGTTACAAAAAGCAAAACATTTTAAAAAGTAAAAAAATAGGAGTTCCTTGTGCTGCAGCAGGTAAAGGGTTTGGCATTGTTACTGCAACAAAAAACAAAACATTTTAAAAAGTAAAAAATAGGAGTTCCTTGTGCTGCAGCAGGTAAAACTTCCCTGCTGTGGTGTGGGTTTGATCCTTGGCGTGGGAATTTCCACATGCCTTGGGCATGGACAAAAAAAAGTAAAAAGTAAAAAGGGAGGCATTCAGTGACTTTGCCTTTTACAAAGACTTGAAATTTATGGCCACTAGGAAATAGAGTTGTCATTCCTTGTATTTTAGAAGAGGTACAAATATAGTTACTATTTGTCCGGGTAGACAGAATAACTCATGATGTAATGACTTGGATGCTGGCTTGTGTTTTGTGGGTATTTTTGTTTTGTTTTTACCTTGAGAAATATACATCACAGAGACCTATGCCTGGTATGTGAATAATTTTTTTTTCTTGCTGACATTAGACATGCATAACTTTGGTATCTGTTTTGCCTTGCTGCTCCCCAAATCTTATTTAGAGTTATGTTTCTCGTTCCAGTTAAAACAGCACAATGATATGTTGGTTAAATTATTTTTTCATTTATAAATGGAGTTCTGAAATGTAACCTGTCTTTGCAAAAGACACATATTAGCATTTTCCTGCTCTTATCTTTGTAATTTATTTTTTTAAGATGATGCTTTATCAAAATAAAGTTCCTTGTAATCTTCCCCCCAGTTTTATTGAGATATAAGTCATATGGTGCTGGGTAAAGTTTAAAGTGTAAGGTGACAACATTTATTGTGAAATGATTATCACAATACTTTTAGTTAATACCCATCATCTCATATAGATACAAAAGTTTTTTTCCCCTTGTAATGAGAATTCTTAGAATCTACTCTATTAACAACTTTCAAATATACCATAAAGCAGTGTTAAATATAGTCATCATGTTGTACATTGCATTCCAGTATTTATACATCTTATTGGAAGTTTGATCTTTTTGACCACCTTTACCTAGTTCTCCTGTTTCTTATACTCATGTCAAAGGGCTTTTTAAAAAATATGTTTTCTTCCAGGTTTTCTTTACTGTTTCTGCTCTTACTTTTAAGACTTTAGTCCATTTTGAGTTAATTTTTGTGAGTAGTATAAGATAGGGATATATTTTCATTATTTTACATATGAGTATTCAAATTTTCAGCACCATGTATTAAAGAGTCTGTCTTTCCTCCATTGAGTGTTTTTGTTTACATTGTCAAGTATTGGTTTATTGTACAAGTAATGGTTTATTGTACATACATGAGTTTACTTCTGGGTTCTAAATCCTGCTCCATTGGTCTATGTATCTTTTTTTATGTCAGTATTATATTGTTTTTGTTTTCATTTTTGCTTTTTAGGGCTGTACCCATGGAATATGGAAGTTCCCAAGCCATGGGTCGAATCATAGCTATAGCTGCTAGCCTATGCCACAGCCACAGCAATGCCAGATCCGAGCCTTGTCTTTGACCTGCACCACAGCTCAGGGCAATGTCAGATCCCTGACCCACTGAGAGAGGCCCAGGATCGAACCTGCATCCTCACGGATACTAGTCAGATTCATTTCCACTGCACCGCAATGGGAACTCCTAGTACTATACTGTTTTTATTACTATACCTTATAATACAGCTTGAAATCAGGAATTGTGGTGCCTTCCACTTTGCTCTTCCTTCTCAGGATTGCTTTGTCTACTTGGAGTCTTGTGTATAAATTTTAGAGTTTTTTCCTACTTCTGTAAAAAAATGTCATTGGAATATTGATAGGGATTGCATTGAATATAGATAACTTTTATTAGTATGGACATTTTAATGAGATTAATAATTCTGTTCCAAAAAGATGGCATACCTTTCTATTTATTTGTGTCTTCTATTCCTTTCATTAGTGTCTAATACTTTCTAGTTTAGAGATCTTTCATCTCCTGGTTTAAATTTATTCCTAAATACTTTGTTTTTGCTGACATTACAATGGGATTGTTTTCTTTATTCTTTTTTCAGATAATTCATCGTTAATATATGGAAACATTGCTGATTTTTGTAAGTTAATTTTTTATCCTGCAACTTTACTGAACTTGTTGATTACATGTAACTGTTTTTGTTTATTTTTGGAGTATTTAGGATTTTTTATACATAAAATCGTATCTTCCAGTTGTCCTATTTATTTCTTTTCAAATTCTAATACTTTTTACTTCTTTTTCTTGCTTGATTTCTCTGGGTAGGTTTCCCAGTACTGTGTTGCACAGGAGTGGTAAAGTGTGCATTCTTGTTTTGTTTCTAATCTTAGAGGAAAATCTTAGGGGATCTAATCTTATAGGATCAAATCTCATGTCTGATCTTTCACCATTGAGTATAATGTTAGCTTTGAGTTTGTTATATGTGCCCTCTATTATGTTGAGGCTGTTTCTTTCATACCTAACTTGTAAGAGTTTTTAATCATGAATGGATGTTGAATTCTATCAAATGCTTTTTCTGTGTATATTGAGATGATCAAAGATTTTTTTTTCATTCTGTAAATATATTACATTTATTGATTTTTGTAAGTTGAACCATCCTTGCATCTCAGTGATAAATCCCACTTGATTATGGTGAATGATCCTTGTAATGTGCTGTAATTTGGTTTGCTAGTATTTTAAGAGTTTTTACATCTATATTTATCATGTATATTGGCCTGAAGTTTACTTTTCTTATAGAGTTTTTTTGGGCTTTGATATCAAGGAAATGCTGGCCTTCTAAAATGGGTTTGGGAGTATTCCCTCCTTTTCAGTTTTTTGGAAGAGTTTGAGAAGGATTAACATTAATTCTTAGTTAAATAGTTGGTAAAATTCACCAATAAAGATATCCAGGATTTTTTTTAATTGGGATTTTTTTTGATTACTGATTCAATCTCTTTACTAGTAAGTGGTCTTCAGAGTCTATATCTTTCCAATTCAGTCTTGGTAGGTTCTATGCTTTTAAGAATTTTTTTTTTTTCATTTCTTTTAGGTTGTCTGGTCTGTTGGCTTATTGTTTTTCATATTAACTTATATTTCTGTGCTATCAGTTGTAACATCTCTCATTTATAATTTTGATGATTTGGGTCTGTTTTCTTTTTTCCTTGATTAGTCTAGCTAAAGTTTTTCAATTTTGTTTATTTTTTCAAGGAACCCAACTTTTAATTTTGTTAACCTTCTCTATTGCTTTACTGTTCTCTATTTATTTTGCTGTAGTCCTTGATATTTCCTTCCATCTGCAACCTTCAGGTTCACATTGTTCTTTTCTAGTTCCTTGAAGTGGAGAGGATTATTATTATTCTTTTTTTTGAGATTTGTTGTTTCTTCATACAGGTATTTGTTGCTATGAATTTCCCTCCTAGAACTGCCTTTGCTGAATCCCATAAATTTTGATACATTGTATTTCCATTTTCATTTGTCTCAAGATATCCCTTTTATTTTCTCTTTATTTCTTCTTTGATCCATTGCTTGTTTGGGAGAATGTTGTTGATTTTCATGTATTCATTAGTTTCATGTATTATTAGTTTCTTCTTTGATCCATTGCTTGTTTGGGAGAATGTTGTTGATTTTCATGTATTCATTAGTTTTCATGTATTCATTAGCTTCTTCCTATTATTGATTTCTGAAGGGCAGTCTTGCCGGCTATAGAATTCTTCATTGACAATTTAGTTCTTCCAGTAATTTTGAATATATCATCCCATTTTCCATTAGGCTGTAAAGTTTCTATTGAGAAATCTGCCCATAGTCTTATGGGGATTTTGTTGTATATAACTTGTCTCTTTTCTCTTGCTGCTTTCAAAATTCTTTCTTTGTCTTTGACTTTTAACAATTTAATTACAATGTGTTTCAGTGTAGCGTTATTTGGTTTCAATCTATTTGGGGTTTTCAGGACTCATGGATTTGGATGTCCATTTATTGCTTCAGGTTTGGAATGTTTTAAGCCATGATTGCTTTAAATATACTTTCTGTCCCTTTTGCTTTCTTGTCTACTTTTGGAATTCTCATAAGGTTAACATTTCTTTGATTGTGTTCCATAAGTTCCACAGGCTTTCTTCCTTTTCATTTTTTTTTTCCTTTTTGCTCCTCTGACTGGATAATTTGAAATGTCCTGTCTTCTAGGTCACTGATACTTCTGCATAGTCAAGTCAGTTTTTTAAGCTCTCTATTGAATTCTTTAGTTCAGTCATTGTACTTTTCAGTTCTAGAATTTGTGTGTGTGTTTTGATTGTTTCTATTTTTTTTAACTTATTGTTTTTCTAATTTTGTTAGTTTTCTTTGTTTTCTTATAATTCACCAAACTTTAAGAGGTTATTTTGAATTTTTGTCTGACAGTTCATAGAACTCCATTACTTTAGTGTCTGCTATTGGAGTTTATTAATTTCCTTTGGTGGTCTTATGTTTATCAATTTTTCATGTTCTTTGATTACTTATATTGATATCTGTGTTTTTGAGTAAATCATCCCCACTTCTAGATTTTACAGGTTTGCTTTGGAATAGACAATTCTTCATTAGTCACCTCAATTTTGGTTTCCAGACTTGTCCACTGGTAATGTTCTTGGGCAGATGGGGCTTGCCATCATGGTCTATTTTTGGATGAGACTACTGCCTGAACTCTGAGGTTGGAGGGGATGCTACTTACTGAGAACAGCTGGATAGGTTTTATCCCTTCATTCCCTCCCCAAGGTTAGAATGTAGGATGGGCTCTTTTTTGCCTGGATCTCTGGTTTTTCTTAGTCAACTGGAAATGGATACAGTACAGTATCCACTGGGCAGGGCTATGAATTGGTTTCTCTGATCTAGAAGGGAAATAGTATGAGCCCCCAAACCTGTGTGGCTTATTGTTTGGGGGCCCAAATAAGGCAAGATTCTACCCTGAATTCCCTAGACAGACAAGGCCACTGCTTTTGATTTGCAGATGGGGAAAGTTAGAGGCTGTGCTTTCTGTTCAGGTGACACCATAAGCAGAGCTAGTTTATAAACTATGCATCTTCCTATGTGCTCTAGTTAGTTTCCCTAGTTGAGTAGGCTGAAGGCTGTATTCAGCAATAGACAAACTAGAAATTAGTTTCACTGGGCAGAGTGGGAAAATAGGCTTGGCTACTTGTGGGATTTGTTTGTTTTCTTGTTTTTGTTTTTTCATGAAATACAGTTGATTTACAATATTATGTTAGTTTCAGGTATACACCATAGTGATTAAATGTTTTTTCATATTATACTCCATTATAAGTTGTTACAAGATAATTGCCATAATCCCCTGTGCTGTACAATATATCCTTGTTGCTTATCTCTTTTTATATAGTACTTTTTATCTATTAATCCCATACTTCTAATTTGTCCCTAACCTCTTCCTTTTTCCTTTGGTAACTACAAGTTTTTTAATTTGTGTGTCTGTTTCTGTTTTGCATACACATTAATTTGTATTACTTTTTAGATTCTGAATATAAGTGATTTTATCATGCAATATGTGTGTTTATCTGATTTATTTGACTAAGCATAATATTCTCTAGGTCCATCCATGTTGCTGCAAATGGAAGAATATTATTCTTGTTTAATGGCTGAGTAATATTTCAGTGTGTGTGTCTAAAACACACATTTATCCATTCATCCGTTGATGGGCACATGAGTTGCTTCTGTGTCTTGGATACTGTAAATAGTGCTGTCATGAATGTTGGGGTGCATGTATCTTTTCGAATTATTGTTTTCATTTTTCCTGACTATATCCCCAGGGATAGAATTTCTGGATCATGTGGTAGTTCTATTATTGTTCTTTTGAAAAATCTCCATACTGTTTTCCACAGTGGCTGCACCAATTTAAATTCCTACTAAGAGTGTACAAGTGTTCCCTGTTCTCTACATCCTTTCCAACATTTGTTTTTTGTAGACCTTTTGACAATAGCCATTCTGACAGGTGTGAGGTGATATCTCATTGTTGTTTTGAGTTGCATTTCTCTAATGTTAGTGATGTTGAGCATCTTTTCATGTGTATGTTTAGCCATCTGTATGTCTTCTTGGGAGAAATGTCTATCCAGGTCTTCTGCCCATTTTTTTTATTGTGTTCATTATTGTTTTGATATTGAGTTATATGAAATGTTTCTATATTTTGGATATTACCCCATTGTCAGTTGCAACATTTGCAAATATTTTATTCCATTCAGTAGGTTGTCTTTTCATGTTGTCAGTGGTTTTCCTTGCTGTGCAAAATCTTTTAAGTTTAATTATGTCCTATTTGTTTATTTTTGCTTTAACTTTTGCCTCAGAAGACTGATCCAAGAAAATATTAGTACAGTTTATGTCAAAGAGTAGTCTGCCTATGTTTTCTTCAAGCAATTTTATGATTTCAGTTCTTATGCTTAAGTCTTTAGTCCATTTTGACTTTATTTTTGTATATGGTATGGTGGAATGTTCTAATCTCATGGTTTTATATGTGGCTGTCTAGTTTTTCCAGCATCATTTGTTGAAGAAAAGGTCTTTTCTTCATTGCATATTCTTGTTTCTCTTATTGTGTATTAATTAGCCATATGCATGTGGGTTTATTTCTGGAACCTCTATTCTCTTCCACTGATCTATATGTCACTTTTTGTGCTACAACTATGCTATTTAATTACTGTAACTTTCTGGTATACTCTGAAATCTGGGAGCATTATGTCTCCAGGTTGTTCTTTTCTTTTTCTCAAGATTGCTTTGGCAGTTCAGGGTATTTTGTCATTCCATATGAATTTTAGAATTATTTCTCCTAGTTCTGTGAAAAATGTCATGGGTGTTTTGATAGGGATTACATTAAATCTGTAGGTTGCTTTGAGGTAATATGGCCATTTTTTCAGTCCAAGAGCATAGGATATCTTCCTTTTTCTTTGCATCATTTTCTATTTCCTTCATTAGTATTTTATAGTTTTCAGAGTATAGGTATTTCACCTCCATGTTTAAGTTTATTCCTAGGTATTTTATTTTTTGATGCAATTTTAAGTGAGACATTTTTAAACTTTATCTTTCTTGTATTTTATTATTAGTATATAAAACACAACAGATTTTTGCACATTAATCTTGTATCCTGCAACCTTGGTGAATTCATTTATTCTAATAGTTTTTTTGGGGAGATTTTAGGTTTTCCTATATAAAATATTAGATTGTCTGCAAATAGTGACAGTTTTACCTTTTCCCTTCCAATTTATTTATATTTTATTTATTTTTCTTGTCTATTTGCTGTGGTAGGACTTCCAATACTATGCTGAATTCATATGGCTATCTTTGTCTTCCTACCAAATGTAGTGGAAAGGCTTTCAGCTTTTTACCATTGAGTATGATTTGGGTTTGTAATAAATAGCCTTTATCTTTGTTATGTTGAAATATTTCCCCCTATACTCACTTTGATGTGTGTTTTGATCATAAATGGATGTTGAATTTTGTCAGTGCTTTTCTACATATGTTGAGATAATCATGTAATTTTATCCTTTTTTTTGTTTAATGTGGTGTATTACATTGATTGATTTGAGAATGATGAACCATTCTTGTGTCCCTGGAATAAATCCAACTTGATTATGGTATGTGATCCTTTTTATGTATTATTGGATTCAGTTTTCTAATATTTTGTTGAAGATTTTTGTGTTTACATTCATCAAAGATATTGACATGTAATTTTCTTTGTTTCGTAGTGTCTATTCCTGGTTTTGATATTACGGTAATGGTGGCCTTGAAGAATAAATTTGGGAGTGTTCTTGCCTCTTCAGTTTTTTTGAATAGTTTGAGAAGGATAGGTATTACTTCTCTATATGTTTAGTAAAACTCCCTTGTGAAGCCATCTAGTTCTGGACTTTGATGAAAGGTTTTTTTTTTTCTTTTTTAGAAATTACAAATTGAATTAAACTTGTAGACATCAGTCTGCTTAAGTTGTCTTATTTCCTCTTGACTTAGTCTTGGCAGCCCTGTTTCTAGAAAGTTGTCCATTTCTTCTAGGTTGTCCACTTTTTGACACATTCATATTATTCTGTTATTTGTGTGTGTCTGTTATATCAGTTGTTAGTTCTCCTCTTTCACTTATTTTTTAACATTATTATATTTTTAGTAATTATTTTTTTTCATATAGCTGGTTTACAGTGTTTTGTCAATTTTCTGCTGTAGAGCAAGGTGACCCAGTCACACACATATATATATATATACATTCTTTTTTCTCACATTATCATGCTTCATCATAAGTGACTAGATATAGATCCCTGTGCTGTACAACAGGATCTTTTTGCTTATCCATTCCAAAGGCAATAGTTTGCATCTATTAACCCCAAATTCTCATTTCATCCCACTTCCTCTACCTCCCCCTTGGTAACCATGCTTCTTATTTTGTTTATTTGGGTTCTCTCTCTTCTTCTTGGTGAGCTTGGCTAAATTTATCTATTTTATCTTTTCAAAAAACAGCTCTTGGTTTCACTGATCTATTTTTTTATGATCTCTATTGTATTTAGTTATTCGGTTCTATTTATTTTTTCCTTCTTTCTACTGGTTCTGGGCTTTTTTCTTCTAATTCTTTGAGTTGGTGGGTTATGTTTATTTGAGATTTTTCTTGTCTCTTGAGGATGGCCTATCTTGCTATGAAGTTCCATTTTAGCACAGTTTTTGCTATATTCCATAGATTTTTTTTGTCTCCATAGATTTTTGAAAGTTGTATTTCCTTCTTCATTTGTCTCAAAGTATTTTGTGATTCCCTTCATTGAGTTCATTTTTGACCTGATGGATTTGTAGTAGCATGTTGTTTAGATTCCACATATTTTTATTTTTCCCATTTTTCTTTCTGTTATTGCTTTTTCGTTTCATACTGTTGTGGTCAGAAAAAAATGCTTGATATAATTTCTATACTTTTCAATTTGTTGTGGCTTGTTTTGTTATCTAACATGAGATCCATCCTGCAGAAAATACTCCATCTATATTTGAAAAGAATATGTATTTTTGGATGCAATGTACTCTAGACATCAATTAAGTTCAACTTGTTTATTGTGTCATTAAAGACCACTGTAGCCTTATTGATTTCTGTTTGGATGATGCATCCATTAATATCAGTGAAATATTAAAATCTACTATTATTGTATTATTGTCAATTTCTCCCTTTATATTTGTTAGTATTTACTTTATATATTTAGGTGCCCCTGTATTTGGTGTATATATGTTAACAGGTATAATATCTACTTCTTTTATTGATCCCTTTATCATTATATAATGCCCTTCTTTGTATTTTTTTATAACTGTTATTTTAAAATCTATTTTTGTTTGAGATGAGTATTGCTATTCCTGCTTTCTTATCATTTTCATTTGCATGAAATATTTTTTTTTCCATACCATCACTTTCAGTCTGTGTGTATCTTTAGCCCTGAAGCCTATTTTTTTTCTTGGACTCAGACACTTTATTACAATGACTTTCCCTGAACACAAGAAGAAAGTAGAACATACAGAATGTCTTTGAAGGGGGCTCAGCACTTATCTTCAACTAGACTTATTGTAGGAGACTTAGAAGAAGGTCAAACAGAGAAATAAAACATAATTTTTTTTCTGTAAAAATTCACTGAATGTATATAAATGAGATATATTACTAAAATTGTAAAAAGAAACTTCTCCCAACTCATAGTCCAGAAAAGTGCCAATCCAATGGGTTTCCTGAATCCCATATGCCATATATAGTACCCCAGATCTGATAATACCAGCAGCCATTGCTGAGGTATGGTTGGTGTGAGAACATTTCTGGGGAAAGATTCTTTACATGAACCTAAAGACCATTCATCCAGGCCAAAGATGCCGGCCAGCATCAAATCCTTTAGAACTCAGGACAGCTGGGTGAGAACTAAATGTCTTAGGATTAAGAACACAGATTGGTTCCATTCTTCAAAATGTTGCAGTTTTCCTATCTTTTGAAATGATGAGACTGTGGTGAACAGTTTTACTATCTAGTGTGAGGTGTACCTGAAGTGTGCTGATCATTTTGTGCAGACCAAAATATTGTGGGAGGGAAGAGAATGAAAAGTTTCCATCTTTAAATTCATGGGAAAACCCTCCCAGGTCCTTTAAGTTTTCATACATGCTTTAGATCCTTTCAATGTCTGTCAGTAAATTCAAGTTAGTCTACAAACACTTCTTGTTTATTACATCAAACAGATTTTTCAGTATGGATCTGTGGCCTGATATTCTGATATTCATTTTATTTTTAAATTTTTAAATTTTTTTTTCTTGAACACCCATCTCTTCATTTAGTAACGAAAATTGAGTTGCATCATGCTCTATTCCTGAGAAATGCTTAGTGTGTTCAACTTTGAAGTGCAATTAGCTCCTTTGATTCTCCAACTTCCACACCAACTCAAATGATTTTCAGGCTTGTGTTTCTAACACATTTTCAGCATCTTCAAGCTACTTTGTCAGGAGCTCAATGTAGCCTTTAATTCTCCTCCTGTGAGAGGGTACAGTTGGTTCCATGGTCACCAGATGGTAACCATGTTGATCAGAGAGATCCTTCACACAAACAGCTCCATGTCCTCCTCGAAGAACAGGCTTAGAATCTGATTGTGATACTCACATGGGTTTCTCTTTCTGCCATTTCCTCTTGCCCTCATGTTGGGCAGCTACTTCACAAAATCAATTATGTCACATAACTCCTGAAGCTCTTGTCTGGGCAGTACTGGAGGCAGACAGGCAAGGGGAAGGTGTCCTTTGGATCCTGTCAGCACTGGTAGATTCAGGAGTGGTCACTGGGTCTCTCAGAAAAATCCAGGTAGATGGGGCAGCTGGCCTTTGCTGTGCCAGGGAGGCCACCAGCGCTGCTGTTCAGGGAGGGTTTCTGTTCAAGGAGAGTCTTTTTGGAGAAACTTGGGGCTGGGAGAAGTGAGAAGCTTCTGACTGTCCAGCTTCTCTCTGTCCCTTCATGGCTGCCAGTATGTTTTCCAGGATCTTTAGGGAGGCGTGGCCACTCAGGTCTATTTCTACTCCTTCTCATCAATTCTACAGAAGCTGACAAGATGACTTAGAGCCCTAGTCAGGCTCTGCTTCCTTTGTCACTTTAATCCCTTTTAATCAATGGCCTGAAATCAAAGCTTGCTAGGTAGTCCTCTTCTTCAGATAAAGCCATAGTTCCAGGTAGCTATGAACATGAAGAGCATGGGGGACGCAATCAGCAAAATCCAGACATGGGAAACTATGGCACGACTCACCAGGTTCCATTACAAGTAATTAATATGAGTTGGCTGCAAGTTCAAACACACGAAAATAATACTATCATTCTTAGGAAGATAAGAGGACAGCCAATTTGGAAAAGGACCTGGGACTGCCTATGGGCAAAACAGGCATTGCAGGTTAAAGAACAAAGGACCAGAGTGTCTGAGTCCTGCCCATGCTTCTCGTCTTTGTTCTGTGCTGGGAGTGTTGCTCTGTGTCCTCAAGTCCTGGGGGATACTCTTGGATCCCCCTGCAACCCCTTGACTTTGGTCTCCTTCCTTCCTTGAGAAGCAGAAGGTCTTCCTGGGTCCAGTTGGAGCACAGAACACAGCCCATTGTTGTCCATTCACTTCTCAAATACGTTTTCCATACCTTCTTCTGACTCTTCTCCTTCTGGAACCCCTATAATGAAATTTTTGGCATGATTAATATTATCCCTGAGATCTCGTATGTCACTTTCATTTTTTTTTTTTCTGTCTGCTTCAGTATTCTTTCAGATCATTTATATGTTCTTTCATTTAGTTTGGTATTCATTGCTTCTAGAGTTATTTTTATTTCAGATATTGAATTATTTTTTTTAGATTTTATTTTATTTTATTTTTTTAGGGTCACACCCACAGCATATGGAGGTTCCTAGGCTAGGGGTCAAATTGGAGCTGTAGCTGCTGGCCTAAACCACAGCCACATCAATGCAGGATGTGCGCTGTGTCTGTGACCTACACCACAGCTCATGGCAATGCTAGATCCTTAACCCACTGAGCAAGGCCAGGGATTGAACCTGTGTCCTCATTGATGGTAGTCAGATTCATTACTGCTGAGCCACAATGGGAAGTCCTGAATTATCTATTTTTGATTGCATCATCTTTATATGTTCTAGTTCCTTATTTTTTTCCAAAAAATCAAAGTATTTTATTTGTTCTTTTGCACATGACACTGTTAAAACCTTCTTAACTACACCAATATTGCTCTCCAGGAGCTTACAATCTAAAACAGTCAATATTAATTTTAGACCCAGCGATTAAGGCACTATCAAATGCAGACTTCTGTACCTTTAGATGTATATTTTGAAAGAAGCTGGAGAGGCAGGATTACATTAAATGACATGAAGGTATACTCCCTGCCACCTCCCCTTCTAGCTTCTACAATGAACCCCTGTGGCTAGAACCCCAAACCAGTGTGCTAATAGTAAAAAAAACAAGAGGATTCTGTTTGTGAGCAATGTGGAGCTGAGTGTTCCTCCAACATAGGTTGGAGATGGCACTGATTCTGTAACTTTGTGGATTGTACCAGGTAGCACTTTCCCACTTCATGGAAATTACAGTGGGAAAACTAACTGCTCCTCTGAAGTGTGCTTAAGATCTCCATCAAGTTTTACAGCGTCTGGTGGTTATCTCTTTCCAAATCCACTGCATAGCATTGCTCACTGTATCAGGAAGGCTAGGGAGATTTAATCAACTAGATATGTAGGATAAGAAACTGAAAGAGAGCAGAATAAGGCTCCAAAGACATGGGGATACAAGCTTCTAACAGATGTGAACAAGAAGAGAAATCTGGATCCGGAAGGAAGAAGTCAGGCACTAAATTCTGACCAAACAGGGATACAGAAATGAAAGTCAACAAGAATATATTACCACAATCCAAGAGCTTGGAAAAAAGAAAAGGGGGATTTAAGCTATTTTTCCCTTCACTACTTTCTTCCTGTGGCAACCTAGCCCAAGATCACTGGAATTCAGGTTTTTCATGAGACTCTATCTTGATTACCTTAAGACCTATCCCAAACTGCTGTTTCTCAGAGTTTAACTGGCCTTGATTTTTCTTACTGATCCTGAAAGTATTTTGTAGCAGAGCATGCTAAGATTTCTAGAGAGTACAAGGGTCACTACTGAACACTGATTCTTATTTCTCAGAGTTTTATTATTCCTTGGTGAGAAATCATAGGCTATTTGTACCTTAATGTTGATTTCTGTCAGTACCTGCATTCACTATGCTTGTGCTGAGTAACATTACAGCACTACAAGGGATTGGAATGAGAGAAAAGCATAAAACACTAAATGTTGATTCTTTTTTAATCATTTGTTTATATATATATATTTTTTTTTTCTACTCTACAAAATGGTGACCCAGTTGCACTTACATGTATACATTCTTTTTTTCTCATATAACATGTTCCATCATAAGTGACTAGACAGAGTTCCCAGTGCTAAACAGCAGGACCCCATTGCTAATCCATCCCAAACACAACATTCTGCATCTATTTGCCCAAGCTCCCAGACCCTCCCAGTCCCTCCCCTTCCCCCTTGGCAACCACAAGTCTATTCTCCAAGTCCATGATTTTCTTTTCTCTGGAAAGTTTCATTTGTGCCTTATATTAGATTCCAGATGTAAGTGATATCGTATGGTATTTGTCTTTCTTTTTTTGACTTACTTCACTCAGTATGAGAGTCTCTAGTTCCATCCATGTTGCTGCAAATGGCATTATTTTGTTCTTTTTTATGGCTGAGTAGTATCCCATTGTGTATATATACCACCTCTTCCTAATCCAATCATCTGTCAGTGGACATTGGGTTGTTTCCATGTCTTGGCTATTATGAATAGTGCTGCAATGAACATGCGGGTGCATGTGTCTCTTTTTAAGTAGAGTTTTGTCCGGATATATGCCCAAAAGTGGAATTTCTGGGTCATATGGTGGTTCTATGTATAGATTTCTAAGGTACCTCGATAATTGTTTTCCATAGTTGTTGTACCAGCTAACATTCCCACCAACAGTGCAGGAGGGTTCCCTTTTCTCCACATACCCTCCAGCATTTATTTGTGGACTTATTAATGATGATCATTCTGACTGGTGTGAGGTGGTATCTCATGGTAGTTTTGATTTTCATTTCTCTAATAATCAGGGATGTTGAGCATTGTTTCAAGAACTTGTTGGCCAGTTTCATTGATTTGCACATAGCCGTCCAGGTTTCCCAGAAATAATTGCTGAAAAGACTATCTTTTTCGCATTTTATGTCCTTGCCTCTGTCAAAGATTAATTGACCATAGGCGTCTGGGTTTATTTCTTCGTTCTCTATTTTGTTCCATTGTTCTGTGTATCTGTTTTGGTACCAGTACCACACTGTCTTGATTACTGTGGCTTTGTAAGATTGCCTGAAGTCTGGGAGAGAGATGCCTTCTGCTTGGTTTTTGTTCTTCAGAATTGCTTTGGCAATTCTGGGTCTTCTGTGGTTCCATATAAATGTTTGGATTGTTTGTTCTAGTTCTGTGAAAAATGTCATGGGTAGTTTGATAGGGATTTCATTGAATCTGTAGATTGCTTTGGGTAATATGGCCATTTTTACAATATTAATTTTTCTCACCCAGGAGCATGGAATATTTTTCCATTTCTTTACATCTTCTTTAACTTCCTTGATTAGGGAGTTCCTGTCATGGCATAGCAGAAACGAATCCGACTAGGAACCATGAGGTTGCGGGTTCGATCCCTGGCCTCTCTCAGTGAGTTAAGGATCTGGCATTGCTGTGAGCTGTGGTGTAGGTCACAGATGCTGCTAGGATTTGGTGTTGCTGTGGCTCTGGCATAGGCCATCAGATACAACTCTGGTTAGACCTCTAGCCTGGGAACCTCCATATGCCGTGATTGTCGTCTAAAAAGACAAAAAAAAAACAAAGAAAAATTTCCTTGATTAATGTTTTATAGTTCTTGGAATATAAGTTCTTTACCTCCTTGGTTAGGTGTATTCCCAGGTATTTGATTTTTTGGGGTGCAATCTTAAAAGGTATTGTATTTTTGTATTCCTTTTGTAGTATTTCATTGATAGTATAGAGAAACGTGACTGATTTCTGAGTGTTAATCTTAGATCCTGCTACTTTGCTGAATTTGTTGATCAGTTCAAGTAATTTTGGGGTTTAGTCCTTAGGATTTTCTATATATAGTATCATGTCATCTGCATACAGTTAGAGTTTTATCTCTTCTCTTCCTATTTGGATGCCTTTAATTTCTTTTGTTTGTCTGATTGCTGTGGCTAGGACTTCCAATATTATGTTGAATAACAGTGGTGAGAGGGGGCATCCTTGTGTTGTTCCAGATTTGAGTGAGAAGGCTTTCAGCTTTTCTCCATTGAGTATTGTATTTTCTGTGGGTTTGTCATAAATGGCTTTGATTATGTTAAGGAATGTTCCCTCTACACACTCTTTGGTAAGAGTTTTTTTTATCATGAATGGATGTTGGACTTTGTCAAATGCTTTCTCTGCATTTGTTGAGATGATCATGTGGTTTTTGACTCTTCTTTTGTTAATGTGGTGTATAATGTTGATTGATTTGTGTATGTTGAACCATCCTTGTGCACCTGGGATGAATCCCACCTGGTCATGGTGTATGATCTTTTGATATGTTGTTGGATTTGGTTGGCTAAAATTTTGTTGAGAATTTTTGCATCTAAATTCATCAAAGATATTGGCCGATAGTTTTCCTTTTTGGTGGTATCTTTGGTTTTGGAATTAGGGTGATGATGGCATCAGAGAAAGTCTTTGGGAGTGTTCCTTCTTCTTCAACCTTTTGAAAAAGGTTAAGGAGGATGGGAATAAGTTCCTTTGTATGTTTGGTAGAATTCACCTGTGAAGCCATCTTGTCCTGGACTTTTATTTGTAGGCACTGTTTTTATGACAAATTCAGTTTCATTTCTTGTGATCGGTCTGTTCAGTTGATCTATTTGTTCTTGATTTAGTTTTGGCAGGCTCTAGATCTCTAGAAAGATGTCCATTTCTTCTAGGTTTTCGAATTTGTTTGCATACAATTGTTGATAGTATTCTCTTATGGTTTTTTGTATTTCTGCAGTATCCGTTGTGACTTCTTTTTCGTTTCCCCCCCTTTTTTTTTTGTCTTTTTGTCATTTCTTGGGCCGCTCCGCGGCATATGGAGGTTCCCAGGCTAGGGGTCTAATTGGAGCTGTAGCTGCCAGCCACAGCCACAGCCACAGCAGCACAGGATCCGAGCCATGTCTGCGACCTACACCACAGCTCATGGCAATGCCGGATCCTTAACCCACTGAGCAAGGGCCGGGATGGAACCCACAACCTCTTGGTTCCTAGTCGGATTCATTAACCACTGCACCATGATGGGAACTCCCTTTTTCATTTCTTATTTTGTTTATCTGGGTTTTTTTCTCTCCTCTTCTTGGTGAGTCTAGCCAGAGTTTTGTCTATTTTGTTTTCCTTTTCAAAGAACCAACTCTTGGTTTGATTGATTTTGTCTATTGTTTTTTGAATCTCTATTTTATTGATTTTCTCTCTGATCTTTATGATTTTGTTCCTTCTGTTGACTTTAGATTTTGCTTCTTCTTCTTTTCCCAATTCACCTAGGTGGTGGGTTAAGTCACTGATTTGAGATTTTTCTTCTTTTTTGAGGAAGGCGTCTATTGCTATGAACTTCCCTCTGAGTACTGCTTTCACAGCATCCCATAGATTTTGAATGATTGTGTCTTCATTATCATTTGTCTTGAGGTATTTTTTAATTTCCTTCTTGATTTCTTCATTGACCCATTGGTTTTTGAGTAGCATGTTGTTTAGTCTCCACGTAGTCAGTTTTTTCTCATTTCTTTTCCTGTGGTTGGTTTCTAGTTTCATGCCATTGTGGTCAGAGAAGATACTTGAAATAATTTCTATACTCTTGAATTTGTTGAGGTTAGTTTTGTGTCTCAATATGTGATCAGTTCTTGAGAATGTTCCATGTGCATTTGAGAAGAATGTGTATTCTGATTTTTTTGGATGTAATGTCCTGAAAATGTCAATTAAGTCTAACATTTCTATTGTTTCCTTTAGAATATCTGTTGCTTTATTGGTTTTCTGTCTAGAGGATCTGTCTATTGATGTCAGTGGGGTGTTAAAGTCTCCTATTATGATTGTATTCCCATCAATTTCTCCTTTTATGTCTGTTAATATTTGTTGTAGGTATTTGTGTGCTCCTATATTAGGGGAATATATAGTGATGATTGTAATAGCCTCTTCTTGTATAGATCCTTTAACCATTAAATAGTGTCCTTCTTTGTCTTTCTTTATGGCCTTCTTTTTAAAGTCTATTTTGTCTGATATGAGCATTGAAACTCCTGCTTTCCTGTCTTGTCTATTGGCATGGAACATCTTTTCCCATTCCCTCACTTTCAATCTATAAGTGTCCTTTGCCCTAAGATGAGTCTCTTGTAGGCAGCAGATTGAAAGTTTTTGCTTTTTTATCCAAACTGCCACTCTGTGTCTTTTGATTGGAGCATTCAGTCCATTGACATTTAAGGTGATTTTGATAGATATGTATTTCTTGTCATTTGAAACCTTGTTTTCCAGTTGATTCTATGCTTCTATTTTCTTATTTTCTTTTTTTGGTTGGATGATTTCCATTTATTTTATGCTTGAATACTTTTCAGTTTTTGTGAATGTAATGTTCAGTTTTGATTTGTGGTTTCCCTGTTTTTTAAGTGTGTTAACCCCTTCCTATATCTGCTTGCTTTAGCCTGATAATCAAACACATCCTTAAAAAAAAAAAAGAAAAATAATCTAATTTTTCTTACTTCCCTTGCCCACATCATATTATTTTGATGTCTTTTTTTTTTAAACATCTTCATGTTTAGATCTGTATGCTGGTTTATTTAAGTGAATGCTTTCCAATTGTGGTTTCCTCAATCCTAGATTTTCCTCTTTTTTTTTTTTAATTTAGAGAAGCTCTTTCAGTTTTTCTTTTAGAATTGGTTTAGTATTGCTGTACTCTTTTAGCTTTTGTTTGTTGGAGCAATTCTTTATTTCCCCTTCTATTTTAATGATATTCTTGCTTGATTCTTAAATTGATTTATTTTAACTTCCATCTAGTAATCTTGTAACCCTCTCTTGGTTCAAAGCCAGGGAAGAACACATTTCTTACCCTACAATATTTAACTGGCACCAACAGAAAAAGTACAAACTTCAAAACCACAACAGAGGCCTAACAGGATATCTGTGTTTTGTCTCTTCTGCCCTGAGGCACAATTGGAGTCTAGCACAAAAGAGGGCAAGATTTAATAAACTAGCACAAGAAGAGTCACTTTATAGAGGTAGGTTGAATCGGGAATAAGACTGCTGTGTAGCCTAACAACTGAGCAGAATAAAAATCCAATGTGATTCTTCATTGAGGAAAGTAGTTTTGGCCACTTGTGACCTAATTAAGCCCCCAAGACTAACAAAGACAGTCATGCAGAAAATAAGGATCTGCCTGGTATGGGCCTGGATGTCAGGCCCAAGGAAAATCTGGCCATCGGTCACCATACCCTAAGCCTATCCAAAGAGAGGGCTGGGCTTTTGCCCTTCTAACCTATGGCTGTCAGATTTACACTGCAGATCAAAGGTCTTTCTCAACTCTTAAGCTATTCCCATGGAATTGTAGATCTTTAAAAATAAGGACAAAAAGATTTTGTATATGCTAATAAAAGTTTCTTTGGCCCTTTATGTATGCCTGGGCACATATAAACCCAATGGGGATGAATAAATATTTGTGAAATGATTAAGTATTCAGCAGCATTTATTCTATGAGTTAAGCCCAGATACACCATCTACTAATAGCAAGTCAAGTTCCGTGCCCAGTACAAGATAGCTTACCCACCATGTTATACTCCCTTAGTTTATTTAAAGCAGAGATTCTCAAAGAGTTGTCCCCTGACCATCAGTAGAAGCATCACCTGGGAACTTATTAATGCCAATTTGGGGGCTCTGGTTTGAGGCCCAGCAGCCAGGGTTTTAACAAGCTCTCTAGGCGATTCTGAAGCATGCTAAAGTTTGAATACCACTAATTTAGTGGCATACACATGAAAACAGTAATGGGAAAAAATGATTTAAATGCTTGTTTAATCTAGCTGTGACAAAAGAATGTACCAAATCAGTATTGATTTCTATTAAATTGATTGTCATTTTTAAAAAATGACAAGTAGTTCATTCTCTCTAGTCAGAATGTGAGAACACAAGCTGATGAGTCAGCCACCTAAGAATTCACAATCCTGCAAGCTCAGGTTCTGTATGTATGTACACAGTCTCAAACCACCTCTCTGCCTGCTACAAAGATTTCAGTGCAGCACATCACACCTCAGGAAAGTCACAATCTCCCACTCATTGAGTCCTAAGACTGGAACATATTTTTTAATGTTAAATCTGGGTTCAGGGTTTAGCTGGGCAAGAATTTTCCTCACCTGCCATCAATCCTGGCCAAAGTTCATCTGTTTCTATCACTGACCCAGGAAAAACCCAAATTCACAAATTGTCTGTTAAAAATATAAGAATACAGACTAAAAAAGGAAGCAGGTGACTGAGCCATAAATAAAAAGCTACCTGGATTAGATAAGAACCTATAACTTGGATATAAAATGATGGGGGAGGAGAGGACATCTCATGGGTGGCTTCACCTCAAGAGAAATGGGAAACTCAGCTCATTAGGAAACCATTTTAGCTCAGAGCTACACCTCTGTCAAACAGGGGTGTGTGTGTTTGTGTATGTATGTGTGTGGTATAGTGTAGTGTAGTATAAGGAGATAAGGAGGACAATACAAGATTGGTGTAGGAATCCTGTCTTCTAGTCTTGAACTGTTTTCCACAGCAATCAATAAGGCCACACCATGGAGACTGACATTAATGGTAATGCTCTGTGATGTCCACGACCACTGCCTTCTTTCAGCTGAAGAGAAAGTACCCCATGCTGGCTCCTGCTGCTACAGTGATGCACAGGTACCCATTGTAGGTCATGAAGATGAGCATGAGGAAGTAGCTGATGACCACCTGGATGATATGCAGCACTGTTTGCAGAAGGTGTGGAAAACTCAGCATCATCTACCCAACAGTTTTGTATGTCTCCATAAGGATGGTTCCATTTGGTCCAGGGACAGGCATGGAATTGTACCAGATGCTGACTTATGATTTTGCTCAGGAGGCTCTCTTGGGCTATCTCAAGTCCTTTGTAGAACATGGCTAGTAAAAACACTGCCACAAAAGATCCAGCCATTTCTCCAGCTGTATTGATCACCAAATTAGAATAGTTCCAGGTTCTTAAAGCCAAAGTAGTTCAGGAGTTCCCATTATGGCTCAGTGGTTAACGAATCTGACTAAGAACCATGAGGTTGTGGGGTTTGATCCCCAGCCTCTCTCAGTGGGTTAAGGATCTGGCATCACAGTGAGCTGTGGTATAGGTTGCAGACATGGCTCAGATCTCATATTGCTGTGGCTCCGATTAGCCCCCTAGCCTGGGAACCTCCATATGCTGCAGGTGCATCCCTAAAAAGACAAAAAAAGACAAAAAAAAACCCCCAAAACCCAAAAAAGCCCAAAGTAAAAGGTCATAGATATCATGAGCATCATGGAATCATGGGATCCTGAAGAGGTTGGGTGATGCTGAAAAGGTGGCATGGTACTACTGTGGTTCATATCACTCATCCCCATGTGGGTGCTCATCCCCATGTGGGTGGAATGGTCCATTTTTCCAGGAAAAGTTGACTCAGCAGAAGATTCTTCCCAGATTGAGTGCCACTACTGACTATTCCTTCTCAGAGCCTTGATCTGCTGCTCTGTCAGGACTCTTCAGAAGACCTTCAGTTCCTTATTAAATTATCTTTGTTTAGATTAATTCTCTTTCCTAATTCAGTTAGCATTTTATTCTTTAAATTCTTTTCTAAATTCTTTGATAAATTTATTTCTATTCGTTATTTTTAAAAGAATTTTCTTTTGCTCTTTCAAACTGAGAGCAATTCTTCTGCCTTTTTATTTTGCTTTCTCTAGCTCTATGAATCTAGGTGAAACAGCTACCTTTTGTGGTCTCAAGGGTATTCTTTTGTGGGAGGGTCTCTATATAGACTTTGTTTGCCCAATGCATTTGATATGGATGCCAGTCACATCTTTACCTGTGTTGGCCTCTATTACCTTGTTAGGGGTTATGGTTGGTGGTAGAGGAGCTATATAGACCCTGCACAGAGTTTTAGGCAAGTCTTTCTCTCTACTCAGTGGCCATCACCACCCTGTGTGCTACTGAGTTGCTGGAGGAGAAGCCCTGAGGGTTGGCTCTTTTTCCTTTAAGTATTTTTTCCTTCTCTGTGCAGTAGGGCCTAAGCACCAGAGGAAGGGAGTGCTAAAGCAAGTGGGGCTCATATGATTATGGAAATCCAGTGTGCTTCCTGTGCAGGCATCTGCGGCTCTGCCAAGACACAGCCTAATGGTCTCATAGGCTCATCTGGCATTGCCACCCCAAATCTAATATTAGTCTGTGGTATGGAATGGGTGGGGGCTAGAGCATTTACTCACCTTAGGTTATTGGCACAGTGAAGGGATTATAGGAATTCCAGCTGCCATGTTGCCATCTGAAGTCTGGGTTACTTCTGGCATGCTGTGTGAGTAAGCACCAGAAATGGCCATGGGTGCTCCACCTGGGCGGTGCCCTAGGCCCCTAGGTCACTTTTGTGTCCCTAGATAGAGTCTTTTCCTGGATCATGGTCATCTTGGATCCAGTTCCAAGTGTGACATGGAGTGAGGAGTCCAGGGATGAATGCACTTGGGTCAGACTGGGGAGCAAGGAGAGGCAACAGCTTCTAGGGTAATGCCTCTCTTCTCCCTCTCCGGGGCAAGGCAGCACCTGCGCACTCCTCACAAGTGTAGTCTAGGCTTCTCTAGCCTTTCTGTTTGTCCTCCAAGTTCTCCAAGCAGCCAAGGGGGGTTTTTGCCTATATCTTGCACCCCAGGACTGGGATGTCCAGTCTGTGACTCAGCCTACTCACTCCCCAGGGTGAGTATCCACTCGTGCGATTGTCCTTTTCTTCTTAGTCCCCTCCCGGGAGCACAGGTCCTGTCCTGATGCTTTTCTTCCCATCCTACCTGATTACATGTGTATCTTTTTTTGCAGCTTTGGTTGTGTGAGGGTCCTTCTTCCAGTTTCTAGTTAGTTTTCCATGAGAATTGCTACACATGTAGATGTATTTTTGATGTTTTCATGGATGGAGATGAGTCCCACATCCTCTTACTCTGCCATCTTGATCTCCCTCTTGAATGTTTCTTTTATAAATCATTCTCATTGTCTTAATCTTGACTTCCCCCAACCCCTTGAGAACATCCCTTGTGGTATTTATGGTTGTTGCTTCTCATGTTCTTTGAAGTCAGAGGTACTTGTTTTTGTGTTGACTAGAAGCCAAAAAAGTTATGAGTCTATTTTATGTCCACACTACTTTTTGGTTAAATTTCCAAGTTTCTTTCTATATATTTAGATTCAATTTCTTCTGAATTTTCCTTTTTCCCCCCCAGGTTTTATAAACACCCAAATTTCAGCTAGTTTCTGGAAACAAATTTCCACAGTTTACTCATTTATTCATAATCTTCCTCTAAGAAGATGCCTGCATTAAAATACTTAGTTCAATAAATATCACTACAAGAATTCTTCATAGAGATTTGAAAATGCATCTCAGAGATGGAATTGTCAAAAACAGGAATTTTTATATATTGTTGTTGCCAACTCATTTATGGGACCACTTATTTATATATCGGAAATATAAGCACACCCAACAGAGCAAAGAAAGCTTTTACTAGACTTGGAATTCCTTGGTGTATTAATCCTAGGGAGTCCTAGGAAAAAAATGTGCCTGGCTGAAATATAAAGGCATGTTCAGTTCCCAGGGAGGAAAAAAAGGAGTCATCTGGACTATGATTTACCCATCTTCATTTTCTGAGTTCAACCCCTAAAGACGTCTAGTGTAGTGAAAAGAATGAATGAGAGCAAATTAACTTTCATTTTTCTGGCAGGGGGAGATGGGAGATACTTAGGAGTGAATCAATCATTCTTCCACTTGCTGCACTGACAGCATTCATCGATGTGAGCAAACTTCTGTGTGGGCAACGCCAGTGAAATTTATTTCGCAGAATGAGTTTACTGCTTATGTTCAGGGTGTCTCATCTTTCTGGCAATCAGGATAAATTGTGTCTCAGTAATAACATTGTAGCAAGCTATTCTTTACCATGAGGATCCAGTAATGACTCTGTCTTATATTTGCATTAATTCTGACAAGATTTACTGGTGCTTGCTGATCTGTAAATTTAAAAATGGCAAACTGCAGCAAAGGTCAACACAACAATAATATTAATAGTTTTTAAAAAAGGTTGAGAGACTTAGAGATTCCAGATGGTAGCTCGGATGAGAGGGAAATTCAATGAATGTTTTTTGCCATATATTATTTCAGTCTTCATTTTATAAGGTAATTATAACACCATAACAAAGGAAGCATGAGGTCATAAAGATCAATAATATGGAATTCATTTTAGTCACAGGTAACATTTTCTCCAGCATCTGTATTTTACAAAAACACTGGAAAATATGGTGAGAAGGTGGAGATCCTTGGATATTATAGTCTCTAGCTTCAGCACATACTTGGAATGTTTTGAATGTTAATGCAGCTCAGTAATACTTTACCACTCTCCTTTGTAATATATTCCTAAGTGGAAAACTCAGAGTTAGAAAAGCATATTTAAATAGAGAGAGATACTGTCATCTTGATTCTTTCGGTTTCTAATTGAAGAAATATGATACACATCATAATGGAGTCACATCTTGAATGAAATCTTTCCTGATGCCCCTAGAATGATGTTGAATAGCTGAAATGTGTAGATCATCCAGACTGGAATTACCACAAGGCAATTGACCAAATAGTCATGTGTGGTTTCACTAATCAAGGTATCCATCTTGAATTAAACCTGGATAAGTTCTTTAGTTGTTGCACCTTGAAGACCACAGAAGAATTGATATAGAATAACTGAATCCACTGTATGGGAAAAGAACTTTAGTGCAATTTGCTCTGAAGTTAAGTGGTATTATATCCAGCCAAATATAAATGATATTGAGAGCTCTAGTATAAAACCTGCTAACTTTTCTCACTAAGGACATGGTGAAAATTCTAAAGCAGAAGAGAGTAGTTTGTTCTAACGGTGTATTGAATCCCTTATTATTTTGTCGTTTCAAGTCTTCTAGGCCCTGTGGTAATCTGAGACAAGATTTTGCTTGCATTAAAACCACTACTATTCTTTGCAGAAGAATATCAGTCTTTACTCATAGAATCTTTACCAGTTAGAGTCCAAAGAAGTTTGAGCCCACCAGTGACTTGGTACAAATGCACTTAGCAAACTTCTCTTTTTGTGGTCCTGAACCTCTTCATCTTCTTTGAGGTTTTAAAATATGAACCTCTCAATTTTTCATGGTGTGTTCCAAGTTTTCCTTGAGATGGTGATTGGAGAGGTTGTAGTCTGTCCTTTTGATGAGGAAGCTTATTTTCTGAATGGAGTCTTGGCCAAGGCAGAGCTTGCATTGGAATGAAGGAGCCACACCAGCTGCTTTGGAGCACAGTTCAATATCCTAGCTAAAATGGCTCATGGTTTTCCTTTTGAATCTTTTCACATATGATGAGACATGAGGTTTGGAGACATAAACTGAGGGTGAAAGCAGGCAAACATCACCTGTTTACTTAGACATTTGTAACAGGTAACATACCTGATGTCATAAAGAACAAGAAAATTACAACGTGTAGCATCTGTGGGGAAGAGGCTTCTTAGCAGATCCACTATAATAGACTGAATAACTAACCCAAATTCTTCACCTTGCCTTATAACCATGAACTTTGCTATGTAAATGAAAGTCCTGCTGCTGGCCAAGTGTCTTTGCCACTGTCATGTGGAAAGTTTCCCTTAGTTAGCTGCTATCCTTTCAACATGGGCACTAGAATGAACATACATGGTGCAGACCTGAGCCTATCTGCAGAGAAAAGATAAGTACAGTGGAACCTGCAGGATGAAGCAGAGGTACCCAGCCCCTGGCTAGCTGATCTCCCAACACGTGACCAGCAGGCATATGAAAGAAAATAAATGATGGCTGTTTTAAGGTAATATTTCTGTACCTTTTGCGATTTTTTTAATATTTTATTTTATTTTCACACTGTACAGCAAGGGGATCAAGTTATCCTTACATGTACACATTGCATTTTTTCACCCCACCCTTTGTTCTGTTGCAACATGAGTATCTAGTCATAGTTCTCAATGCTACTCAGCAGGATCTCATTGTAAATCTATTCTAAGTTGTGTCTGATAAGACCAAGCTCCCGATCCCTCCCACTCCCTCCCTCTCCCATCAGGCAGCCACAAGTCTTTTCTCCAAGTCCATGATTTTCTTTTCTGAGGAGATGTTCATTTGTGCTGGCTATTAGATTCCAGTTATAAGTGATATCATATGGTATTTGTCTTTGTCTTTCTGGCTCATTTCACTCAGGATGAGATTCTCTAGTTCCATCCATGTTGCTGCAATTGTCATTATGTCATTCTTTTTGATGGCTGAGTAGTATCTCATTGTGTATATATACCACATCTTCCGAATCCAATCATCTGTGGATGGACATTTGGGTTGTTTCCATGTCCTGGCTATTGTGAATAGTGCTGCAATGAACATGCGGGTGCATGTGTCTCTTTTAAGTAGAGTTTTGTCCGGATAGATGCCCAAGAGTGGGATTGTGGGGTCATATGGAAGTTCTATGTATGGATTTCTAAGGTATCTCCAAACTATTCTCCATAGCGGCTGTACCAGTTTACATTCCCACCAACAGTGTAGGAGGGTTCCCTTTTCTCCACAGCCCCTCCAGCACTTGTTATTTGTGGATTTATTAATGATGGCCATTCTGACTGGTGTGAGGTGATATCTCATGGTAGTTTTGATTTGCATTTCTCTTATAACCAGTGATGTTGAGCATTTTTTCATGTGTTTGTTGGCCATCTGTATATCTTCTTTGGAGAAATGTCTATTCAGGTCTTTTGCCCATTTTTCCATTGATTGATTGGTTATTTTGCTGTTGGGTTGTATAAGTTGCTTATATATTCTAGAGATGAAGCCCTTGTCGGTTGCATCATTTGAAACTATTTTCTCCCATTCTGAAAGTTGTCTTTTTGTTGTCTTTTGGGTTTCCTTTGCTGTGCAAAAGCTTTTCAGTTTGATGAGGTCCCATGGGTTTATTTTTGCTCTCATTTCTATTGCTTTGGGAGACTGACCTGAGAAAATATTTATGAGGTTGATGTCAGACAGTGTTTTGCCTATGTTCTCTTCTAGGAGTTTGATGGTGTCCTATTGTATATTTAAATCTTTCAGGCATTTTGAATTTATTTTTGTGCATGGTGTGAGGGTGTGTTCTCGTTTCATTGCTTTGCATGCAGCTGTCCAGGTTTCCCAGCAATGCTTGCTGAATAGACTTTCTTGTTCCCATTTGATGTTCTTGCCTCCCTTGTCAAAGATTAATTGACCATAGGTGTCAGGGTTTATTTCCGGATTCTCTATTCTGTTGCATTGGTCTGTCTGTCTGTTTTGATACCAGTACCACACTGTTTTGATGACTGTGGCTTTGTAGTATTTCTTGAAGTCTGGGAGAGTGATGCCTCCTGCTTGGTTTTTGTTTCTCAGGATTGCTTTGGCGATTCTGGGTCTTTTGTGGTTCCATATAAATGTTTGGATTGTTTGTTCTAGTTCTGTGAAGAATGTCATGGGTAATCTGATAGGGATTGCATTGAATCTGTAGATTGCTTTGGGTAGTATGGCCATTTTTACAATATTGATTTTCCCAATCCAGGAACATGGAATATCTTTCCATTTCTTTACATCTTCTTTGATTTCTTTGATTAAAGTTTTATAGTTCTCGGCATATAGGTCCTTTACCTCCTTGGTCAGGTGTATTCCGAGGTATTTGATTTTGTGAGGTGCAATTTTAAAAGGTATCGTGTTTCTGTATTCCTTTTCTAATATTTCATTGCTGGTATACAGAAATGCAACTGACTTCTGAATGTTAATCTTATATCCTGCTACTTTGCTGAATTTATGAATCAGTTCAAGGAGTTTTGGGGTTGAGTCCTTAGGGTTTTCTATGTATAGTATCATGTCATCTGCATACAGTGACAGTTTGATCTCTTCTCTTCCTATATGGATGCCTTTTATGTCTTTTGTTTGCCTAATTGCTGTGGCTAGGACTTCCAAAACAATGTTGAAGAGCCGTGGTGAGAGTGGGCATCCCTGTCTTGTTCCAGATTGGAGTGCGAAGGCTTTCAGTTTTTCCCCATTGAGTATTATATTTGTTGTGGGTTTGTCATAAATGGTTTTGATTATGTTCAGGAATGTTCCCTCTATACCCACTTTGGCGAGGGTCTTGATCATGTATAGATGTTGGACTTTGTCAAATGCTTTTTCTGCGTCTATTGAGATGATCATATGGTTTTTGACTCTTCCTCTGTTAATACTGTGTATGATGTTGATTGATTTGTGTATGTTGAACCATCCTTGTGCACCTGGGATGAACCCAACCTGGTCATGGTGTATAATTTTTTTGGTATGTTGTTGGATTCGGTTGGCTAAGATTTTGTTGAGAATTTTTGCATCTATATTCATCCATGATATTGGGCGATAGTTTTCTTTTTTGGTGGTATCTCTGTCTGGTTTTGGAATGAGGGTGATGGTGGCATCATAGAATGTCTTTGGGAGTATTCCTTCTTATTCGACCTCTTGAACGAGTTTAAGGAGGATGGGCACCAATTCCTCTTTATATGTTTGATAGAATTCACCTGTGAAGCCATCTGGTCCTGGACTTATATTTGGAGGGAGTGTTTTTATGACCTCTTCAATTTCATTTGTAGTGATCGGTCTGTTCAGTTGGTCTGTTTCTTCTTGATTCAGTTTTGGCAGGCTGTAAGATTCTAGAAAATTGTCCATTTCTTCCAGATTGTCAAACTTGCTGCCGTATAGTTGTTCATAGTATTCTCTTATTTTTTTTTTTTTTTTGCATTTCTGCAGTATCCGTTGTGATTTCTCCTTTTTCATTTATAATTTTGGTTATTTGGGTTCTTTCTCTCCTCTTTTGAGTGAGTCTGTCCAGGGGTTTGTCAATTTTGTTGACCTTTTCAAAGAACCAGCTCTTGGTTTTATTAATTTTCTCTATTGTTTTTTGAGTCTCTATTTTATTGATTTCTTCTTTGATCTTTATAATTTCCTTCCTTCTGCTGACTTTTGGTCTTTTTTGTTCTTCTTTTTCTGATTCATTTAGGTGGAGGGTTAAGTTGTCCATTTGGGATCTTTCTTCTTTTTTGAGAAAGGCCTGTATTGCTATAAATTTCCCTCTGAGCACTGCTTTCGCAGCATCCCATAGATTTTGAGCGGTTGTGTCTTCATTATCATTTGTTTCAAGGTAGTTTTTAATTTCCTTCTTGATTTCCTCATTGACCCATTGGTTTTTGAGTAGCATGTTGTTTATTCTCCATGTACTAGGTATTTTCTCATTTCTTTTCCCATGATTGATTTCTAATTTCATGGCGTTGTGGTCAGAGAAGATACTTGAGATAATTTCTATGCTCCTAAATTTATTGAGATTCGCTTTGTGTCCCAAGATGGGGTCGATTCTTGAGAATGTTCTATGAGCATTTGAGAAGAATGTGTATTCTGCTTTTTTTTGGATGTAGTGTCCTGAAGATATCAATGAAGTCTAACTTTTCTATTGTTTCCTTTAGGATCTCTGTTGCTTTATTGGTTTTCTGTCTAGAGGATCTGTCCATTGATGTGAGGGGGGTATTAAGGTCTCCTACTATGATTGTATTCTCATCAATATATCCCTTTATGTCTGTTAATATTTGTTGTATGTATCTGGGTGCTCCTGTATTTGGGGCATATATCTTGACGATAGTAACATCCTCTCCTTGGATGGATCCCTTAATCATTAAGTAGTGTCCTTCTTTGTCTGTCTTTATGTCTTTTGTTTTAAAGTCTATTTTGTCTGATATGAGCGTTGTGACTCCTGCTTTTCTGTCATGTCTATTGGCGTGAAATATTTTTCCCCACCCTTTCACTTTCAATCTATATGTATCCTTTGTCCTAAGGTGAGTTTCTTTTGTAGGCAGCATATTGAAGGTTTTTGCCTTTTTATGCACTCAGCCAGTCTGTGTCTTTTGATTGGGGCATTCAGTCCATTGACATTTAAGGTGATAATTGATAGATGATTATTTATTGCCATTTGAACCTCGTGTTCCAGTTGATTCTATGGTTCTCCATTCTTCCTTTCTTTTTTTTTTTTTTTTGGTTGGATGGTCTCCTGTTATTATCCGCTTGAGTGTTTTTTTTTTTTTATTTTTCATCTTTTGCCAATGCAATATTTGGTTTTGGCTTGTGGTTGCCCTGTTTTTTAAGTACACTAACCCCTTCCCATAATTGTGTGTTTTAGCCTGATGATCCTGTAAGTTCAAACACTTCATTACCATATTAAAATTAAGAAGAGAAACATACAAACAAATAAAAAGGGTTATTTATTTCCTAACATCTCTTGCCCACATTTTAGGATTTTGATGACTCTTTTTTTTCTTTTTAATTTATTTTGTTTGAGGCCTGTTCATGATTAAATCTGTATGCTGGCTTATTTGAGTGACTGCTCTCTGATTTTGGTTTCCTCAGTCCTAGTTCTTCCTCTTTTTTTTTCTTTTTCTTCCCTTTCTTTCCTTCCTTTCTTTTTGGTTTAGAGAAGCCCTTTCAGTATTTCTTTTAGCCTGGGTTTTGTATTGCTGTATTCTTTTAGCTTTTGTTTGTTGAAAAAATTTTTTTATTTCTCCTTATATTTTAAATGATATTCTTGCTGGATAGAGTATTCTAGGTTGCATATTTTTTCCTTTTAGCACTTTAAATATCCCTTGCATTCCCTCCTGGCCTGTAGTGTTTCTGTAGAGAAATCAACTGGTAATCTTATGGGGGTTCCCTTGTAGGTAACATTCTGCTTTTCTCTTGCTGCCTTTAGGATCCTCTCTTTTACACTAACTTTTGCCATTTTTATTATGATGTGTCTTGGTGTGGGTCTATTTGGGTTCAATTTGTTTGGGGCCCTCTGTGTTTCCTGTATCTTGAACTCAGTATCCTTTAGATTTGGGAAGTTTCCAGTGATAATTTCTTCAAATATATTTTCCATCCCCTTATCTTTTTCTACTCCTTCTGGAATTCCTATTATGTGTAGATTGGCCTGCTTTATATTATCCCATAGGTCTCTTATATTGCTTTCACGTTTTTTTTTCTTTTCTTTTCTTTCTTTTTTTTTTTTTTTTGGTCCTTTTGCCATTTCTTGGGCTGCTCCCGCGGCATATGGAGGTTCCCAGGCTAGGGGTCTAATCAGAGCTGTAGCCACCGGCCTACGCCAGAGCCACAGCAACGCAGGATCCGAGCTGCATCTGCAACCTACACCACAGCTCACGGCAATGCTGGATCGGTAACCCACTGAGCGAGGCCAGGGATCGAACCCGCAACCTCATGGTTCCTAGTCGGATTCATTAACCACTGTGCCACGACAGGAACTCTGCTTTCATGTTTTTTGATTTGGTTTTCTGTCTGCTGACCTGATTGGGTGATTTCCATTATTCTATCTTCCATATCACTGATTTATTCTTCTGCATTATTCATTCTGGTTTTTACTGCCCTTAGTTCAGTGTGCATCTCTGCCAATGAATGTTCTAGTTTTTCTTGGCTCCTCCTTATATTTTCTAGTTCCTTTCTGAGTGTATCTGCATTACTGTTCATATCTTCTCTTAATTCCTTCAGTATTTTCACTATTTCTCTTTTGAACTCCAGGTCTGTCAGACTGCAGAGATCTGTTTCATTGTTGACTGTTTTAGGTGAGTTCTCCTGTTGGTATGACTGGGGATGGTTTCTCAGCTTCTTCATCTTGCTTGTTGTTTTCTTTTTCCTGGGGGAGTTGTACTCTCCGTGACTGGGCAGTGTTTGCCTTGTCACTGCCATGGAATATTTCCTAAGGGCTGGCATTGTTGGTCAGTCTTTTTTTGAGGCAGTGTAGCTTTTCTGTAGTGTTGATGGGGCTAACAGTGTTTCTTTGAAGCAAAGGAGGGCTTCCTGAGGGCAGACAGGACTGGGAGGTCCACACCACGATGGTAGCAGATTTCACTTGGTCATGCAGAGCTTGCTCTGGTGTTTTTAGGCTGTGGCGTTCTTGAAGGGGGTTGGCGGTGTTGAGCAGCTGTTCCTCAGGAGTGCAGCACCCCCTGGGGGCTGGAGCAGCTATCTGGATCACTGGGAACCCATGAGGCTCTTCCCTAGGGCAGCCCAACTCAGAAGGACTGTCTGAGAATGTAGGCAGATGTTTTCATGGCCTGGCCAGGCTCAGTTGCAGCTTTTCTGGGCTGCAGGGGGTCCTGCAGAGAGCTGGCAGTCCTGTGCAGCTGTTCTGCTAGAGTGCAGCACCCCCTGAGAGCTGGACCAGCTAGCTGGGCCACTGCGAACCCAAGAGGCTCTTCCCCAGGGCAGCCCAACTCAGAAGGACTGTCGGAGAATTAGGCAGATCTTTTCATAGCCTGGCCAGTCTTTTTGTAACTTTTCTGGGGTGAGGGGGGTCCTGCAGGGAGCTGGCAGTCCTGTGCAGCTGTTCTCTGAGAGTATGGCACCACCCGAGTGCTGGAGCAGCTAGCTGGGCTGCTGAAAACCCAAGAGGCTCCTCCCCAGTGCAGGCCGACTTGAAAAGACTGTCCGAGAATTAGGCAGATCTTTTCACGGCCTGGTCAAGCTTGTTTTAGCTTTTCTGGGCTTCAGGCCTTTTCTCGGGGGCTGGTGGTGTTTGGTGCTGCTCTGCAGGGGTGTAGCCCCTCCAAAGGGCAAGCAGGCCTGTGCATGGTCAGCCCCTGTGGTGGTAGGCTTCAGGCAATTGTTGAGGCCAGCCCTCCTGGATGGCAGGCAGCCTTAGGTCTGGTGAGTGCAGTGGGGGGGGGCGAGGGGGAGGGGATGCACTGGGAAGCACAGCTTTCTGATAGCTAGCATCCGGTAACTTGTTGTGGCATGGGGAGTATTCTATGGGGACCCACCCCATCTTCTCTCCCCTCCCCAACACGGGCGCAGACCCAGCTCTTCTCTCAGGTTCCCTCTGATATGGCTTTCCACTTCCCCGCCCGTAGAGTATTGCTCCCTCCCCCTGCGACAGCTTTGCTTTCTAGTCTTCCAGTCAGTCTCTGCCCTATCAAATTTGACAGACCGGTTTCTAGACCTCCCAAGCAGTCTCTGCTCCACCCTGCCCCCCCCAGCCCTTTCCCAGGGACTAACTTCCAGAGCCGAGGTCTCGGTGCCCAGCCCCCACCTAGGCATCTCAATTTTTGGTGACTGTGCCCATAGTTCAGAAGATCTGTTTGGTTCTTGCTCTGCTTTTCAGAACTCCAACTTACTGCTGCACTCTTCTCTGCACCTTGAGATTCCTCCAGTTTGTTTGATCTTTCCCTCGAGTAGGTGACTTTCCAGGGTGCAGGATCCCTTTCTTTCTGCATCCCTTTCGGGAGCGCCTATCCAGCTTGGATTCACCTTCTCTCACTCTCCTCTTTTCTCTTGTTTTACCTAGTAATGTCACGAAATTCTTGCCGTTATTGGAGTTTAGGTTCTTCTGCCAGTGATTAGTTGCTGTTCTGTGCGAGTCGTTTATCCTGTAGATGTATTTTTTTTTTGTTGTGTTTGTGGGAGAGGGTGAGCGTATCCCCCTACTCTTCCACCATCTTGTCTCCTCTCTCCTTTTGTGATTTTGCCCTTCCATGGACATTTAGTGTTGTCTGGGAACATTTTTAGTTGTCACAACTTGAGGGGTGCTACTGGCATCTACTGGGTAGAAGCCAGAGATGCTGATAAATATGTTAAAATGCACTGGACAGCCCCCTGTTATGAAGAATTGTGTGGCCCCAAAATGTCAATAGTGCTGCTATAAAGAAATTCTATTTTAAGGTGATAGCTAATTGATATACCCACCTTCTGCTTTCTGCTATAGACACTCCCTTACCCTCACAAAAAAAGAGTTAAAATTGGTCAGAAACCAGAATCATCACTACACAAAAGCTTACTAGTGAGCAGGATGTTATGCCTCTAAGGCAAAACTACTCTCTGCTGCCCTGTGGGGTTTTTTTTTGTTTGTTTGTTTGTTTTGTCACAATACTAAGTACAGCTAGGCAGGACCTATATCCTTGGGAATAAATCCAACTATCTCTTTCTTTTTTTCTTCTTTTCCTTCTCTAGGATCTCTTCTGAATTTCTTGCTTACCCATGTTCTCACTTTTTAGATGATCCTGAACTTGCCTCCATGCCCCATGGTATAGGTTAGTTTCCATTAAGCATGAGAGCTTTCTGCAACTTGCTCAGCTGTAAATTCAGTGATACTCTGATTTCCATTATGCTTTTTTCTTTAGTACCTAGGCTCCCCCAGGAACCCCAAGGGGAAGAAGGTGTTTAACATAATGGAAGAAGGTGTTTAACATAACAGGATGCAGGCATTTTTTGGTCCCAAGTGGTAATATCATCAAGTAGCACTAAAACTTGTCCCTGAGATCCTCATAGGCTCACAACTGTTAGTTTGTTTGGTAAAAATGTTAACATCTATAGAAGTTCCAAGAAGGGAGTGTGAAAATCACTGGGAAAGACTTCATGGAGAAAATAGGAAATATTCAACAACTATTTGTCAAACCAATTTCAAATAGGTACACTTGGCTTTTAAGTCTTCAATGCCTTTCAAAAGGTAACCTCAACATTTTTTCTGCCTAGTCTTATCTACTCTAGTCTCTTTTTGTCCTCCACACAGGAAAGAAACAAGATGATTTACTGATCTTTAATAAGCTCTTATATGAACTCTTCTTTTTGTATCTAATTTAATCCCGTGTACTTACAGTAATCCAGGTATGAAAAAGCTGGCTTAGAATAGGATAAGGAGGAATAGGGAAATGACTTGATAAAGACAATAGAGCAGAGGGAAGAGTCTCTGATTCCAGGTATTAAGTTTGGGGACTAATAGAGTTGTGGGATGTTACTAGAAATAAAGAATTCGAGAAAAGAAACCAAGACTTAGGAAGCACTGGCTAATATGCCAGGAACTGTTTTTCTCACTTTTGTGTATTATTTAAATTAGAAGTAGAGTCAATTCAAAGAGGGAAGGTGATATGTTTGGAAATAGAATCTAGAGTTTGGAAAAGTGGAACAGTCAGTGGTAATGTCCAACGGGCAATTGGAAATATAGTTCTTGATTTTAGGTGAGAGGTCAGGTTTGTTACACAGAAGAATTTTTGAGGAGCAAAAACAGAGGTGACGTTTGCAGCTATGAAAAATCACCATGGGGCTCCTTGAGCTAGTCTAAAAGTCTTACCACCACTTAGAATAGAATATTATGTATCATAAACCACTGTCATTGGCATATATTAGAAAAATCCCAGGATGTATTTTACTATTTTCTTTCTATGTTTGATACATAATAGACCTTATTAATTATATAAAAAGCTTTTGAAGTATAAGCTGTAATGCCTTTTTTTTGGGGGGGTGGTCTTTTTAGGACTGCACCTGGAGTGCTTGGAAGTTCCCAGGCTAGCAGTCGAATTGGAGCTGTAGCCTCTGGCCACAGCTACAGCCATAGTAGCAATGTCAAATCCAAGCCACGTCTGCAACCTACACCACAGCTCACAGCAATGCTGCATCCTTAATCCACTGAGTGGGGCCAGGAATTGAACCTGCATCCTCGTGGATACTAGTTGTGTTCATTACTGCCGAGCCACTATAGAAACTCCTAAGCTGTAATGCTTTTGTTAGAATTTGCTGGACTCATGACCTACTCTGCTAATGAAATAATCATTAGATTTAGATTTGAGTGAGCAAGCGACTTCTGGGTATTGTGGAATGTAATCAAGTTGCTCTTTTAAAACTCAGCACCATGGATGATTTGTTATTAGACTCAAGAAGTGGGCAGCAGATATGGCTTTAGGCTTAAATATGAAGCTCCAGTGCTATTCTCCATTCTTCTTCGTTCTGTATGTGATTAAGTAATTTATGGCACTAAAAGAAGTGAAAGGAAGAATAATAATCTGAACTCTCTGACCCCAGGGTTTTCCCCACTGACATGTTCTTTGGCTCTTGAAATGTAACCTGGTTAGAGGAAAAAACTGTGATTAAGGATCAGTTACCTATTGATATAACTAGTAAGCATAATTTAATGATGGACCTGGTCAGTGATAGTGTTAGTATATTTACTATAAAAAAACTTCTCCTAGAAGAAAAATTGAAAAGTTGTAAAGATACTGATAGAAAAGTAGGAAAGTGGTTAGAAACTGAAAGCACATTATATTTGACTCCTGACCTTTTGCTCTGACTTTTCTGATCCCATTTATTTTTCAGTTGCGTGCTTGTCCTTGCTCTTTAAATTCCTTTTTTTCTTGGCATTTATATTTATAGCTGTTCTTTTGCATAATAGAATACTCTGCTTGTGTGAGTTTGATGTGTTTCCTTTAAATATATGATGAAAGTAGCTTCTCTCTATACTGCATCAAGAATATTTCCCTCACAAGCACAGGGATAATACACTTAAGATGCATTAATGGAACTTGGTTTAAATGAAAGCCGTTCTTCATTTCATATATCCAGCACTCTCTTTTAAAGGACAGTGACTTTATTATTCAAAGCCACATTTAACCAGAAGAATTTTCGCCAGAGTTAGCCACTCAATCACAGAGCAGAAATGAAATTGTATGCTGCTTATAGCCCAAGTGCAACTGCCTTATTGAACATTTTAGCAGATTATACCAATGCTATGATTATAGGGAATCTATTATGAGAAGTTTTCTAAGTTACAGACCAAGAAATTCATTGAATTTCAATCAGATATGGTACATATCAAATTATAATTATTAATGGGGGCTTTCTACTCTTCTTTGAAGCAGGAGCACAACAACTCAATATCCCTTCATTCTTTGTTTTGCATTCTTTCAGACAGTTTTAGTGACTCCAGTTGAATCTCCTGTTAATTTTTGTCCAAACTTATTTGACTATCAAATAAATGATGCCGTTTCGGAATGATTTGTTCAGCTACTGTGATTTTAAAGTTTCCATTTTTGTTCGCTGAACAAATTCTTAATTATCTCAGGGCAATTGAAATGCTCCACAAATCTTTGTGCAGTCAAAGTTATTTCTGTGAATAATGTACAAACTAACCTCTGGGGAGCCCATCTATATTTGAAAGGTTTACTAATGGGCTGCTTCTTCCCCTTGCACATATGCTGGTTTATAATTTACAGCAGCCCTCCAGGAGCTGTGTCTAATCCCATGGCCCTGCTGCACATCACAGCACACAGCTCTCAGCTGCCACAAATCCCTGGCTGGGAACTTTCTGTTCTCTTCTTTCCCTACAGTTTGTGGTATTTCATTTCTGTGGTTTTAGTATTAATGATTATTTAATTGAGCCCAAATGTGGTAAGTTTTATGTCATTAAAAGCCTTGAATAACTTCTTTGAAGATAGAGATTTACATTTTCTAAAATATTTTTACTTTTCAGTCCAAGAAACATGGATTGTCATTATTTCTTTTTATAATCAAGGATTGGTCAAGGAGTCAAGACAATTGGAATGTTCTGAGAGTATTTTTTTGTTTGTTTGTTTGTTTTCTCCCATTGCTATTCATTATCACCCACCTGTATGCCAGATCCACTGCCCTTTCTTCCTTTGCAGACATTTCTTTAAATCAAGGATGAATCTCTTTGGGATTAGCAGTTGTCTTTTGTTTTTGAGTTTCTTCGGCATATGTTCACACTTGAACTTGTGAAATGGAAGAAAGCCAAATTAATTAGTTTTTCAGTTCTTGATATGCATTTTTTAATCAGCTGCCATCATGTTAGCTTAATGCCTCCTATATTAGGGGCTTCTATTAAAGGAACTTAATTGCATTTTGTTATTTTTAGTTTTGAAATTCCCAAGTATTTTACAGGACTAAATTTAGTAGTATGTTTGTAGTGCTTTATTTTATTTTCTAATCAATATTATCTTTGTCTGAAATTCAACCCAATACCTCTTTTTGATTTTTGATCTTTTCTTCTATAGTACTGATTTTTTATAGTTTCTCACTATTTTTCTTATATCCTGCTTCCAGTTAGAGGCAAACTAGATATATTAGCTTTGGGATCTGAAACTGACAAAGCTTTCTGATCTCTTTCTTTCTGGAGGAAATTGCTTTCTTATTAGTGAAAACTATCTTCTGCTTATTGAATTTGGAGCAAACCTAACTCAGGCATCCCATTTCATTTAATAATAAAACATTTTATATTCACATTGCTTCTAATTTAATTTTTTCTTAGTATAATCCTAAAAATTGTATATCTTATAGAAAAAATAATGCATTGCCTATTCTTGGTATTTGGAAAGTTAGATTTTGCATCAGCATTTTGATTTATTAAAAGCTGTTCTTGCAAAAGTATATACCATTAAGAGCAAGTTATTTGTTGTACTAGTCATTCTTATAAATTGCTTTGCTCTTCTTAAGCTTTGTCACATTCTTGAAACTATCTCAAAGCAAGCCTAATGCCTATGGAGAAGAGAGATTCAGGCTATCTTGAACATAGAAATATAGGATAGCCAATGGAAATATAACATTAAGGCCATAATTACTGATTTACATTGGTAATACAACAGTCTCCCTTTCCTATTAAACTTTTTGTCAGGAGAAATGATGAATCATGTGACATTTCCCTTTTCGTTATATTCTCTGTGATGAGAATATAAGACTATGAAATGCCTATTACATTTATGAATGATGGCCGAGTGCAGTAACATTTTGATTGGTGCAAGTGAGTGTCTGTTTGTGTGTGTGTCTGCTCTGCATTTTTGGCCAACTGCCTCATTCAGTTTGACTATGCAGCATTCTTACTACACAGTTCAAAGAATTAGATAACCCAAATGCAGAATACTAAGAACCTAGAACTCAAAGGCAACATTAATCTCACAATGCAATTTTCTCATTAAAATAAGATTGTAGTGATATATGCCAATATCATAATATGAACTGTTCTCATTAGATGATTGGTATTCAAATTTGACAAGGAACAAATTGAAACAAATTCTTCTCAAGATAATTTATTGTATTTGTTTCTCAAAGCATACTATAGTGTTGATAGGCCATTGGGTAATTATATAATTTTTTAATATGAATACAAAAGGCATAAGATGCATAAGGATCATACTTGTGTGTTTTAGAATGTTATGTGTCAATTACTGGCCATGAGGTACTTGTAAATCCTCCTCCAGGTGGCAGTGGCCCTGGGACATAGGAAAGAATCAGAGGGCAGGAAACATGTAATATACTTCCAGTTCTATCAGAGAGTAGACTGGAATCCATGTTTTTTCCTGTTTTTTTTTTTTTTTTTTTTTTTTCCAGTTGACTGCTGTAAGATCTTCCATTCTTATCAATCTCAATCATCACTCTGCTCTTGGGCACCATGACAACATTTATTCCTTCTTCCCTGGGAGAACAAGTCAGTGTTGGGAACTTGGGAAATCTGAGATGAAAATGTTCAACAAAATCCCCTTGCTAATGTCAAAGCTATTGCTATTCACTTTTGTTCAAAGTGAACTGTGGTAGTTCAGCTCAAGTTCCTAAAGTGACTCTGCCATTGCCTGTAGGTTTCTTGGCTTACTATTAGAAAATGACAACATTCTGATTAATACACTCTGACTTTGTACCTCTATTACCATAATGAAACAATAATCGCCTTAAAAACAGCAACTTTGTATGAATTTATTAATATTGCTCACAGTTTTAGGTATGGAGCACCTTACACTTAATAACTATTCAGTACATATTTATAGAATTGAATTAAGAGCCCAGTAAGGGGAAATGAGCTTATACTCCACAACAGTTAGGATTTTAACTACTTTGCTGTTGAGCTTACTACATGGATATTAAGAGCCATTAAGTGGCTATTTCTAAATGCCTCTTATTTGTTCAGCTAACATTTATTGAGTCTAGGTGCCCAGTATTGTGCTGGAAGTTAGGGACGGAGAGGAGTTATTAAGAGCCCAGGCCTTCAAGGGACTCCCAACAACAGGACATCTTTAGGAATATTTAGCTGGATTAGGTGCTAGATTAATTCAAAGTTCAGATCTCAGTGTTGCTGAGGTCAAAATAATTGATTTAATTATTTCAGTCCATTTAATTAGACACAATTCTTTATGGCTTCTCTCAGGCCCATATTGCTGATCACAGGCTTGGCGATAGATTATATGTGTATCTGTGTTCAGTTATTACTGCTACGGAGAAAACACCTCTAAACGAGTAACCCAAGTGGTCAGTAGCATCATCTTTTACAAAGAACATTTTCACCTCTGAGATGATTTTTTTGTTCTTTTAGGCTTACAGTTATGGAAATCAACTTTGAATTTGGTTGGATGCTTGACAGGAAAAATTAACTCTGAATGCTTGACAGGAAAAAAGCTTGGTCTGTAGAAACTTCTTTGTGTAGTTATTGCTAACTTTAATTATATAATAGGTGACAGTGCTATAGCAAATGTCCAATATCTAGTAGCCTGTACAGAATCTTTGGGAGAATTATAAAAAGGAAGCTTTTCTAGGAAGATGAATTAGAAAGAGTTACCCTTTTCCTGGGAGGCTCATGCAGCCCTACATCAGAATGCAGAGTTTAGTTAGCAGAGAGCACAGATTAAATTTCAGCCCCATCCACACTCTCTGCCAGATTCCTTTGCGTTTTAGACAAAATGAACAAATGTAGTCCATAGCCCTGGCACTCGAAGGTGAAATGAAATTTAATCTGTGACTCTAAAATGATATCCACTTAGTTTTTAACCTTAAAGAGAGTGCAGATCCTATTTCCATAAAGATTCTCCATTTAAAAGCTCTTTGTTAATGACATGTCTCAAGCCTTATTTCAATATGCAAGTTCACCTACAAATGCTTAAGACAACTTGTTGTCTTGAGAGAGCAGCTGAGTGCTACTTCCTAAACTCTCTGGGATAGGTGTGAATTGAAAATGTGGGAAAGTGAGGAACATTAAACAATCTGTTTCTCAATGAGTGACAGGTGTATAGTACATGTTATCATCTTTATGATATTTGATAAATGATATTTATACTCTGCGGTTTATATTGCTTTGCTTATTTGTGAGGAGCCTATCAGAATTATTGTATTTTTTTAACTGCATCATTGTATATTGTGAGATTTCTGTGTTAAAAGGCTAGGATTCTTTTTTTAATTTTAATTTTAATTTTTGCCATTTCTTGGATGCTCCCAAGGCATATGGAGGTTCCCAGGCTAGGGGTCGAATCAGAGCTGTAGCCACCAGCCTACGCCAGAGCCACAGCAATGCGGGATCCCAGCCGAGTCTGCAACCTACAGCACAGCACATGGCAATGCCGGATCCTTAACCCACTGAGCAAGGCCAGAGATCAAACCCCCAATCTCATCGTTCCTAGTCAGATTCATTAACCACTGCGCCACAACGGGAAGTCCAAAAGGTTAGGATTCTTTTTAAACCTAGCTGATTAAGTAAGAAAAAGGCCCTTTAACTTTTGTGAATCTAAGCAGGTAGCATTGTAGTCTTAAGTAACACAACAGTGGCCCACCTTCATCTATCTATATAAGCATGTGTTTTATGCTAGGTATTTTATATCACTTAATTTATATAGATTAAAAATGGCTTAAATTTTTCTCCACTTATTTGGCACAGTAGAGAAATGTGAACAATACAATACTGACCCTGATTTTTTTCTGACTCTTCCCCTATTTGCTACTGGGGCAGTGATTTTGTTGTCTGTTTCATTCTAATATGCCCAGATCCTATAATAGTGTCACTATATTAAGCATATTTTCAATATATACATATTTGAATAAAGAGTTAATTTTTTAAAATTGTATCACCATTACAATTTTTTAAAAATATAATATATGCTGATTTTTGACACCTAAACTAGGACTAGTTGGGACATCCACAGAACAATTGGCAGTTAAACTTAGGATATTTTCTGGTGAGTCTAGAATTCATTGCCTACGTGTTTCTTTTGAAGGAGGCCTACAGGGAGTAGGTCTATCTTGTCATTAATTAAGAGAACATCAGGCATGGTTGACTAGAAAGAAGTTTTATGACTCTGCCATTATCCTAGCCCTCTTCTTTTCTTTGTGGGTAGTTCAACCAGAAGAAGGCCAAAGAAGTGAGGGTGGGCAAATTTTAGAAACACGTATACTGAGTGGAAAGGACATTTCATCAAGCTTGGATTTGCAGTAAAATTATATCATTCTAATATATATATTCACCATTTTTTACAATCGACAGGCTAAATTTTCTGGCAAGCTGATTGTGTGGTTTATCTGTGGATCTAATTTTCAAAGATATAATGAATTATGTGTATATAGATTACTGTATAAATTGCATTTGCTAGAAATATCTCTGATTTATTTTAAGAATATATGTTTTGCATTCTAACATGAATTTTCTATTATTGGGAAAGATAGGAGAGATCTTGACCTGGATTATTTAACAATCACATATGAATGCAAACCAGGCAATTGTTAGCCTTTCCATTTGCAAAGCTAATTAACTGGCAGATATTTGTAGTTCCTCAAGCCAACAATCTTATAAATTATTGCATTAGGTATTCAGGAATGCAGAACATATTAGAATGACTCTGTGATAGGATCACAATTTGAAGTGATATATGATTTGTTGTTTCATAACATTTTGGGAATATTCAAAATAGTTCAGTATAGTAATTTGATACATGAGTAGGTCCCATTGGTTTATTTTTTATTTTATTTCTATTGCCTTGGGAGACTGACCTAAGGAAACATTTTTAAGGTTAGTATCAGAGAATGTTTTGCCTTTGTTCTCCTCCAGGAATTTTAGGGTATCTTGTCTTATGTTCAAGTCTTTAAGCCATTTTGAGTTCATTTTTGTGCATGGTGTAAGTGTGTGTTCTACTTGCACTGATTTACATGCAGCTGTCCAATTTTCCCAGCACTACCTGCTGAAGAGACTGTCTTTTTCCCATTTTATATTCCTGCCTCCTTTGTTGAAGATTAATTGACTATAGGTGTCTGGGTTTATTTCTGGGTTCTCAATTCTGTTCCATTGGTCTGTATGTATGTTTTTGTATCAGTACCACACTGTCTTGATTACTGCAGCTATGTAATATTGTGTGAAATCTGGGAGAGTTATGCTTTGTGCTTTGATTTTGTTCCTCAGGATTGCTCTGGCAATTCTGGGTCTTTTATGGTTCCATATAAATATGGGGGTTTTTCGTTCTAGTCCTGTGAAAAATGTCATGGGTAATTTGATAGGGATTGCATTGAATCTGTAGATTGCTTTGGGTAGTATGGCCATTTTTACAATATTAATTTTTCCAACCCATGAGCATGGAATATCTTTCCATTTCTTTGAATTCTCTTTGATTTTCTTGATTAATGTTTTATAGTTCTCAGCATATAAGTCTTTCACTTTCTTGGTCAGGTTTATTCCTAGGTATTTCATGTTTTGGGGTGTGATTTTAAAAGGTATTTTGTTCTTATATTCCTTTTCTAATATTTCATTGTTAAACAGAAGTGCAGCCGATTTCCAAATGTTAATCTTATATCCTGCTACTTTGCTGAATTCATTGATCAGTTCAAGTAGTTTTGGTGTTGAGTCCTTAGGGTTTTCTATATAGAGTATCATGTCATCTGTATCCAGTGACAATTTTACCTCTTCACTTCCAATTTGGATACGTTTTATTTCTTTTATTTGTCTGATTGCTATGGCTAGGACTTCAATACTGTGTTGAATAACAGTGGTGAGAGTGGACATCCTTGTCTTGTTCCAATTTTAGCTGAAAGGATTTTACCTTCTCTTTGTTGATATATAGATAAATATATCTGATAGAGATGATTTAACTACAAGTCATGAAGCTATAACCTGTCTAGTTTTAGAGACTCAGGGAAGAGCTCTTTCCCGCAAATTTCTTTCCCCTACTGAGAAATGATCATACTTCCCCTTTGCTCCAGACCAGTCCTGTATGTATTGCATCTATCTCCCTCGCATAATTATTAATAGACCTATTTTCATTCTCAAAAATATTGTTTTGATAAGAAATTATTTGAACATACTTACTTCTAATAATTCCCTAAACACTAGAATTTTATACTTTAGTATGAATACAATTTAGGAGCTTTCCTACAAGTACTCCTATTAGAAAATCAGATCAGGAGGAGGTACAGCCTCTAAGAAGGTGCAAGGGACACTTAAATGGAAGGTTGGGGAAATAGACACCAACTTAATGTACTTCACAGGTATTCTAGAGAATACCTGTGTGGCCACCATAAACAAGTCTAGAAAAGCTACTTGTGCTTATAATTAATTGGATTTAATTAATTGGATTAATGTTACTAGGAAACTTAAATGCTCCTAGAAGAAGATAATCCTTCACAGAGAATACCTGTGAAGTACATTTCAGGAATCTAAATATATTTACTCACGTTTATGTTTCTTATTCCCCTTTCCTTTCTCTTTGATGTGGAAACTAAAATAAGAAAGTCTAGAAACAGAAAACCTGGAAGAACTATTGATCAGTTTCCCTTAGGTAATATATAACTGCCTACCTTTGGGTAATTTTTATTCATAGCATTTCAGCTTTATTTTAATGCCTGTCTCCCTCTGCTTCTCTCTTTGTCTCTGGGTTTCCCATTGCATTCTCCTGTTTCTAGTTTGCTTTATATTCCTTACATGTGTTATTCTCTGTCTCATTCTTTTTCTGTCTCCCTCTGTCTTTCTCTATCTCATCTTCCTCTACCTCTTCCTAAGTTTGCTGCCATCTTGCCTTTCTGCTTGCTCTTCTAAAACAATAAGTCTAAGAGCTCAACATATGTAGCAGAGTACTCCAAAATATTTATACAGCTTGAACATCAACATATGCTATTATAATTGTTGGTTTGGGATATCTGTAATTTATACATTTTCATGTGACTTTATTTATATTTGCAGAATTTATTTGCCTTTTGATTAGTCAACAGAATTTTTTTTTTATCATGTGCTGTAGACTCAGGACTTTGATAAGAATATTGTAAGTCTAGTAGAATAGAGCAATGTAGTTAGGGAAGATGTGATTTTAGTGAGCATTACAAGCTGGAATGTGGAATGCTCCCAATTTATAAATAGGGTATGTCTCAAAATTATTTTGGAGATAGTCACTTAGAAATCAGAATGCCTTTTCCTCACAGAAAAAAAAATATTGTGTGGCCACCATAAACAAGTCTAGAAAAGCTACTTGTGCTTATAATTAATTGGATTTAATTAATTGGATTAATGTTACTAGGAAACTTAAATGCTCCTAGAAGAAGATAATCCTAAATTTTAACTGGGATAGTAGAAACATATCTTCCTTCTCTAGCACAGGGGATGGGATATGTCTTCAGCAGTCAAGTAATAAAAGAGAACCATAAAAATAAGAAGCATGAGTATTTGGACGTGGATGTGGTCTCCCAAGCCAGGTGTTCACAATTTATGTAATTTGAGGATAATAAGCTCTCAACCTGTGTGGAAGAGAGTGCATACTACAGAGGTCCAAAGAGGAAGAACCTAGTGAAAGCTTGAGCAGTTGTGGGAGTCTAAAAGGAGGGCATAAGGAAATTTTCTGTTGGCTAGCAGTAAGGGCCTTGCATTGTCATTGCTGGGGATAGGGTTGATCCCTTGCCTAGCAACTTCTGCATGACATGGGTTTGGCAAAAAACAAAAACAAAACAAAAACCCAAACTAACAAAATAAACAAAACAAAAAAATAAAAGGAGGGCACACTTCATATCATTTTTCAACATATTTATTCTAGTTGGTTATTTCTTGGGTTAGTCTATCCCTTCATTAAATGTCTTAATTGGTTTGAAATCTGACATTTGGCTATACTCATACTATTGTCATATCTATGAAGCATCTCTCCAGATGACACAGAGTAAAGGTGTCAAGAGAGGATTTTAAAGCCCCGACTTTATACTTCAGCTATATACAGCTACCTTTCAATTATCTGCATGACAACTATCTGTATCTGTGGATTATCTTTAGATACATATGAAGGCTGGCAAAAATTTTCTTTGATGCCTTTCATAAATTTAGGATATATTCCTTCACTGTTCAATTTCATGTTAAGGTTTGTAAACTCAATTTACCAAGTGAAACTGGAAAGCTATGCTTTTTTCAAGAGCTAACAGAATGCTTTTGAAAATGTAATTTCAGAAATTTGGATATCAGACTCATGCGAGAAAAAATGTGGTACAGTAGAAAAAAAATGTTATTAGGTTTGAAGTTATAAGACTCAGGAGTTCATCATGGTAGCTCAACTTACATGGCCTGTGATCTTGGTGAAAGTATTAACTCTTTGTGGCTCCGTTTCTTTATCTGGGAGAAGTAACTAATAGTCTAAGCCTGTTTATCATATGAGAGGTTGCAAGACTCAAATGAGATGAAGAGAACATAGTATTGCTCTGGAAATGACTCTACAAAACTTCAAGCCACTTTATTATTCTCTTGGCCCTGAGTTACAACTCTAGGGCTTGTACACCAGGACTTCTACAGTCAGATGGTACCTCGAGATACAATTTAGTCTTTCCTGCTATCTGTAAGCCAATAATTAAATGCAGAAATTGAGACCCAGAGAAGTTAAGTGACTTGTGCATTGCCATGTAAATTGCACGTAGTTGAAAACTGAGGTAATGTTTTCCCACAATGTTAGACTAGCTTTTACAAAATATAATGCTTCTCATTTGAGCATAGTATTTTAGTGTCTAATTGTTTTGTTTTGTTTTTTTTTCTTAAAAACAAACTTTTTTTTTAAAGGAGAAATATGGAAAATCTATAAAAATGACTGTTTTCAGAGTTTTAGTTCAGGATTTAGGGTAGAACAATATCCAGGTTAATTTAAAATATCATTAAGATGCAGAAGAGTTGTCTTTGTCCCTTTTAAGTTGAGTAACTAAGGTCATTAAACATTGCACAGATTATTTATCATTGCCAAATTTGTGGGAACCACAGAGGTATGACCATCTGGTAAACAAATAGAAGAATATTTACAATGTTTGCTAATTAAACCAATTGATATTATTTAAGTAAAGAGAAGGTAAACCTTTACTGAACATTCTTCCCAAGCGATTAAGGAAGATCGATGGAGCTCAGCCTCAGCTAGCTGAGGGCTGTAAATTAGGAAAAAAATTACTTTTATCCTACATTTAACCTCACTTTATTCTTGTGGATTTAGGAAGCTATTAGTGAGGTGTGCTTGCAGAGAAGCAATAGACAATATTTATTACTCTCCTGATGAGTTGCCACTCTAGCAGTAATCAAAGCAAGTTAAAAAATAATGAATGAAATAAAAATAAGATCAGTAAACAACCAGTAGAAATACTTTTAGTCCTAGTTCTAAGAAAGGGTTTAATCTCTGTTGTTTATTGTTAATTGCTACAAGATGACAAACTCATAATTTTTCAACATTGCCTGGCTTTTTTCTTTTCACTCACAACATTCACTATGATCAAGCACTCTTTGCAATAGGATGTGAACCTTGATTTATGGCTATTTGAATAGGGAAGAAGCTTGGTAAAATTGTCTGCAGTGGTATCATTTAATTGTGTTATTACTATGCTTGATCTGAGACAGTATAGTGCAGTTTTCCATTATAAAGTCTCAAAGAAACAAATACAAGTTTGGCTATTTACTCAAACTTTCCCAGTTAGAAGAAATGAGTTATAAATCTTGAATGCCTGGGTTTTCTCTGGAGTCTTCCAGTACTTCTGCTCAAGCAGAAAATACATGAGAAGAGCATTGTAAGCCTTAAAAATCCACTTGGAATAGTGGCAAGGCAGAATAATAACATAACGATTGCACTGTAGCATAGTGAGACCCTTGACTTTTTTTAGTCTTTTCAGGACTTTCTAAATATCCAGTCAAGTTTCTTACCTATCCTATTCAAACTAAAGACTTAGTCAGTATGTATAATGATCAATTTTATAATTACTACAGTTCTTTTATGTCTGTAAAAAGACTTGGTAAATGTATAAGTTGAAGAAAAGAACATGGCTTATAAATATTTGAATTAAAAAATAAAAAAGAACTGAACTTGTCCATGCATTTAAAAAATAGGCTCTTGTGTTCACAGCACATTTCTAACTGGAATTAAGTCTTTAATCCTTCAAATTTATAAAGGAAATGTCATCAAAATTTATAAATCTTTATATATCTTTCCAGTTGTTTTCCTACATTTAAAAATGGAATTATTCTCTTCATACTGTTTGATAATGAATCATCATGTAAAAACACACTGTGGGAGTTCCCGTCGTGGCGCAGTGGTTAACGAATCTGACTAGGAACCATGAGGTTGCGGGTTCGGTCCCTGGCCTTGCTCATTGGGTTAACGATCTGGCATTGCCGTGAGCTGTGGTGTAGGTTGCAGACGCGGCTCGGACCCTGCGTTGCTGTGGCTCTGTGTAGGCCAGGGGCTACAGCTCCAATTCGACCCCTAGCCTGGGAACCTCCATATGCCCCGGGAGCGGCCCAAAAAATAGCAAAAAGACAAAAACAAACAAACAAACAAACAAAAAAACCTGCTGTGGATAACTTCTAAAATAAATAATCCTTAACAATTTAATTTTTAACATATGTATATTTTTCCACTGGATGAACATACCATGACTTGTTTAAAAAATCCTTCTTGGTGTTCTTTTAGAGTATTGATCATTTTCCATTATTATAGGATAAACATTTTATGTTTCTGTGACTGTATATATATGTATGTATGTGTATATATATATATATATATATATATATATATATATATATATAATGTATGCACTTTTTACATATTACCCAATTGCCATCCTGCAAAGAGGAGTGAATAGCCATGTCGCACCATGTGCTACTAAAAGATAAAAGGAGCAAAAGTTTTGATAGAGCACTGTGCAGTCATCAGAGTGAGAGCTGACATCTATTGTTAGTTTTCAACAAAGGATGCACTGTCCTAAATAATTTGCATGAAGTTAATTCCCCCAGTAATTTGATGAGGCCAACGATATGATTTTATGATATTTCCCCTTGTTGTAGATTATTTCTTTATGATTTAGAGCGGTTATACAATTAGTAAGTGTAGAGCTAAGATTTTAAACTCAGGAAGTCCAACATTAGGTTGTCATGCCTATTTTCTCCCAAATATCTGTGTAATTTGTGTTCGTATATTTTATAAGTGACAAAATTTTACAATCTATTTCCTTGGAAAATGGAGAGAGGTATACCCTTGTGAGAGTTGTGAGGGAGATGACAGATGTCTGGGAAGTGAACTGCAAGAATCAGTGTGGGAGTGTTACTGTCCTCCTGAGGTAGTCTGTGCATCTCAGGACAGGAGACCTTTTATTATCAGCCATGATTGTTATCTCATTAGCTGAGTATTTAGTCCATGATTCCTTCTTCATTTGCTATAGGCTTAAAATCTTTTTAAACCTATCTTAAAATTGAACAAATCCCAAAGTATAAGATACAAAGGAAGAATAAATATCAGAATGTAGTGGCAGCTCTGAAATCTGTCTGAAGTATAGCCAGCAACCTTACATTTTTTTTTTTTTTTTTTTTGCTTTTTAGGGCTGCACCTGTGGCATATGGAAGTTCCCAAGTTAGGGGTCCAGTTGGAACTACAGCTGCTAGCCTACACCAACATAGGATCCAAGCCCTGTCTTCGACCTACACCACAGCTCACTGCAATGCTGGATCCTTGACCCACTGAGCGAGGCCAGGGATCAAACCCGCAATCTCATGGTTCCTAGTTGGATTCATTTCCGCGGTGTCATCTGCTGTCATGATGGGAACTCCCAACCTTACAATGTTAAAGAAGAAACAAACCTGTTCTTTTCCCATTATAGCCCATCACTTGATACATGTTAGTAATTTCCCGGTGAATAAAAGCACAATTTACTAATTCTGAATATTTTAGAATATGGTACTATTTTTAAAGTAGACTTATTGAAATATAATTTACATTCAAAAGAATGTATTCATTTCAAGTTTTGATAAATGTATACAACGTTGCAGTAGCCACCACAGTCAAGATTTAGAACACCTCTATCAGGCCACAAAGCTTTGTCAGGCCCCTTGTGGTCATTCTCCACCCCTGGTTTCAGTCAACCATCAATCTGCTTTCTGTCACTATATTTTTACCTTCTCTAGAACTTCAAATAAACAGCATCATAAAGTACGTAGTAGTTTATGTTTAGCTTTTCTCACTTTTAAAAGATTCATCCAAATTATGTATCAACAGTTTACTCCTTTTTATTGCTAAGCAGCATTTCATTATATCAGTATACCACATTTCATTTATAATTTATGTGTTGATGAACATTTGGATTGTTCCCAGTTTTGTGCTGTTATGATAATACTGTAACAAACACTGGTATACAAGTCTTTTTGTGGACATACATATGTTTTATGTCTCTTGTGATAATACCTGGGAATGCAATTCTGTGTCACATACTAAGTGTACAATTAACTTTTTAGGAAATTGCTGATGTGACTGTACCAATTCATGCCCATAAGCAATATATTAGTGTTTTTTTTTTTTTAGTTGTTGTTATTGTTGTTGTTGTTGTTGCTATTTCTTGGGCTGCTCCCACGGCATATGGAGGTTCCCAGGCTAGGGGTCGAATCGGAGCTGTAGCCACCGGCCTAAGCCAGAGCCACAGCAACGCGGGATCCGAGCCGCGTCTGCAACCTATACCACAGCTCACGGCAACGCCGGATCGTTAACCCACTGAGCAAGGGCAGGGACCGAACCCGCAACCTCACGGTTCCTAGTTGGATTCGTCAACCACTGCGCCACGACGGGAACTCCTATTAGTGTTTTCTTTATTCCATGATATGGGTTGGGTTATGCCCCCTCAAAATTCATGTGTTAAAAGTCTAACCCCCAAAATGTAACCTCATTTGGGTTTTCAGTATATATGTATATTTTCCACATCTCTTAAACAAATTATATTTTTATTACATTATAATTGTAACTTTAATATATTTTCATATTGTTGGTATTGTATAGAAAAAACGAGTTTTTAGAAATATCACTTTTGCATCATGCTATCTTGCTTTATTCTCTTATTCTAATAGCTTGTTTGTAAATTTTATTTATAAAATTTATTTATTTATTTATTTAATTTTTTGTCTTTTTAGGGCCGCACCCACAGCATATGGAGGTTCCCAGGCTAGGGGTCTAATTGGAGCTGTAGCTGCCAGCCTACCCCACAGCCACAGCAATGCTAGATCTGAGCCCTGTCTGTGACCTACACCACAGCTCATGGCAACACTGGATCCTTAACCCACTGAGTGAGACCAGGGCTCGAACCCTCAACCTCGTGGTTCCTAGTTGGATTTGTTTCCACTCCTATAAAATTTATTTTTGACATCAAAAGTAGGAATTTTTTTTTCTGTAAAGGGCCATGGAGTAAATATTTTAGACTTTACAGGCTATATTTGTGATCTCTGTCACAACTACTCATGTCTACTATTATAGCACAAAAGCAGCCACATACAATATATAAATGAATGTTCTACATGTATAATCATGTTTTCTATAAATAGTTGTGTTTGATCCTGTGCAATATATATACCTCTTCCCTCGCTGTCTCACTGTACTGGCACAGATTTCCTATATTATGCTGAATAGAAATGCTGAGACTAGGCATTCTTACATATGTAATTCAATTAAAGGTTTAGGGACTCTTTATTTTTAATCATTCATATCTTTTTTTCTGTATGCTTTGTTTTGAATAATTTCTATTTATAGTCCAATTTACTAGTTCTTTTTTTCTCCCTGCCATCTCTAATCTTCCGTGAAGCTCAGTGAATTAAGAGAAATGATTCATGTATAGCTTGTGTGAATTTGGAGCCTTTGCTGTGTGGTACCATTACCAAACATCAGTCTCAGAAGATTTCCAATTCACCTAATGGACTTGTACCTTTTTAACTCTCCGGATACCCTCCTTTAGTTAGTTCCAGCTGTCATAACACAAAAAATCTTTGTGTCTTGCTCAAAGAAGCTCCAAGCTTCTTTATCTTCTGGTGTAATATAGGTCAGTAGGCTTCCTATTTGTCTTGTAGCATCTTTCAAGGAGTTACTTTCTAGAGAGATGTCATTCATTCATCTGGGGAAAACAGCAGGAATAAGATATGATACATGAGTTTAAGAGGTGGATGTGGAGTGCGTAGAAATGTTAAGAAGGAAAGAATTGAAATAGTTGAAATTTATCTTAGGTATTAAGTTTATATCTATAGGCTCCTCACTTTACCTTAGCACATGTTTTGGTTAGCCGTTTGAAGGCCAGTTAAATTGTCATCCCTAGAAAGAGAATTAAAGGCTCCAGGCATAGCTAATAGCTAATGCCGAAACCTACATTATGACCTTTTTTCCTACTGCACTGTAATTATTTATTTGTGTATTTTTATTCTCACTGGATTTTGTCCTAAGCCGTTTTGTATCTTTAGGGACAAACAGTGCTTAGTTTATAATACACCTTTGTTGAAGGAGTAAAGGAGATTTGGGTTGCAAAATAATTTCATCTGACAGCTCTTCCTTTTCCTCCCTCCCTCCCTCCTTCCTTCCTTCCTTTCTCTAATCCCCTCCTCTCTTTCCCCAGCCCCCTCTAATCTACTTTCTTTTTCCTTCCTTCCTCCATTTGTTCCTCTCTCTCCTTCACTCTTTCTTTCCTTCTTTCTTTCATCTTCCCTGCAAGGCGTTCCAAAAATAATATTCTCATAACAAAGTAAAAGCACTTTTAGCTTAGATTTTGGTTTTCTTGTTTTGAAATCTCATGTCTAGATATAATTTGGGTTTGTTTTTTTACATCACTACATTGCTAGAAATGCTGTGTTCTATGGGAAAAATAGATATACTTAAGACTTCCTGTTTATATTTATGTACATGTCATACCATAATGTTCTTGCAGTGTACAAAAGAATTTTTTTTGGTTTTGCACACTTTAATCTTTGTTGTACTAGGATAATTCCAGGGTGTCCTGAAATGCAGATTCCAATCATTTTTTCATAGATGTATAGTAATCTTTCAATAACCACATTCATCATTAGAGAGCTACTATAATTTTAGAAGTGGTTTTTGGGTTTCCTAAACAATTATTCTGTGGAATCTACACCTGTTAACAATCTTGGTTTTTCAGTGGCATCAGCATCGATCTTCCACAATGAATGAAATAGCTTCCAAATGTTCTTGGCTATATGTGCTCCCAGCAGGAATTCACATCTGTAGTCTATCTGCTGAGTTTCATTATTTCAGCTTCTGAAATGGTAAATAGATTGCTTGTAGCTGAAGGACTGCCTTCAAAGTTTTTAGTTATAGAACATTTTCATATTGGCCAGAATTCAGACTATAAGTCTATTCCTCATACTATTGGAAAATAATACTTTCATTTTTTCAGACTTGTTTCTCAAAGCTGTCATCTAAATAAGAGTGTGTGTATCATGGGGGTGGGGTGGTGGAGAGAAATGATAGTAGAACAAAACAGTCTATTTCTCAACACCTCTTACTGATATATTTTTAACATTAAAACATGATTGATAGGGAGATTTGGGCTCCAGGGATATAAAATTGAATAAGATCTAATATTTTCTGGCTCTATTATCCAATCACCATACAATTTCCCCATTCCCAATGCTAAGTCATTGCAGTATGAGAAAAGCAGAGAAAAGAGTTCCTTGTAAACTTGTGACAAGTCAGAATGAATTAAGTATCAGTACTGAAGGGGAAAGAGAATAGCCAGGCTTTATATAATTATATTTATATAATCATCAAGACAGGGACTTAATCTTTAGAAATCTGGGGTTAATAGTGTCCAGAAAGAAATGAGTGATACTTATGTTGACAGGATGTATATTTGCTCTAAAAGCTGTTAAAGTTATTTATAATTGACCTCTGCCATTTCCCCATACATTTCACTCTTGAGGCCATCTTTTTATTGCACTGGTGAAAATGCAAATCAATAAAAATCTCAGAATATTTAAGATTTGTTTGAGATGTATGCTTTTCTATGTGCATGATTTGCTCTAGATTACCTGAGAGCAATTGGTTATGTTTCTGGGATACTATTGTCAGAGGCAATGTTTTTCATGCTTTCAGCCTGCAGTGGGTCACATCCCTGCCCCAGTGCATTATTTTTCTCTTGCTGTAAAACAAATTCCCACATAGTGAACAATTTTTATCTGTTTCTGTCTATTATCTTGCAGTTCAATAAGTGAGAAGTATGGCTACAATGTGGCTGGGCTTTTTTGCTCAGAGTCTTGAAAGGCTGCAGTCAAGGTGTTGGTCAGATTGTGTCCTCATCTGAGGCCCCAGGCCTCTTCCAAACTCATATGGTTCTTTGCTTCTTGCAGGTGTAAGCCTGAGGTCCTCACTTTCTTGCTAGCATTCAGCCAGGGACTAGTCTCGGTGCCTATGGGATCCTCTCAGGACCTAGCCCTGTGGCTTTCATAGCCTGATGGCCTACCACTTCAAAGCCAGCAGGAGAGTTTCTCATGTTTTAAATCTCTTCCACTGGGAAGGCCTCAGTATCTGGAAGGCCTCAGTATATAAAAAGGACTCACTCAATTAGATCAGGCCTATCTAGAATAATCTCTCTCTTATTTAATCCCAAATGAATTAATTTTTAAATTTATTTTGTTATTAAAGTACAGTTGATTTACGATGTTGTGCCAATTTCTGCTGTACAGTGAAGTGTATATATATATATATATATACACACATTCCCTTTCATATATTATCTTCCATCATGGTCTATCCCAAGATACTCTATATTGTTCCCTGTGCTATGCAATAAGACCTCATTGCTTATCCATTCTAAATGTAATAGTTTGCATCTACTAATTCCAAAATCCCAGTCCATCCTACTCCCTCATCCCTTTCCCATCCCCCATGGCAACCACAAGTCTGTGAGTCTGTTTCTGTTTTGTAGATAGGTTCATTTGTGCCATATTTTATTATTTTTATTATTTTATTTTTTGCTCTTTAAGGTTGCACCCATGGCATATGGAAGTTCCCAGGCTAGGGGTTGAATCAGAACTACAGCTACCAGTCTATGCCACAGCCACAGTAATGCGGGATCTGAGCTGTGTCTATGACCTACATCATAGCTCACAGCAATGCTGGATCCCCAACCCACTGAGCAAGGCCAGGGATCGAACCTGCATCCTCATGGATCCCAGTTGGGTTCATTAACTGCTGAGCCATGAAGGGAACTCCCTATGCTATATTTAGATTCCAGATATAAATAATACTCTATAGTATTGGTCTTTCTCTTTCTGACTTCATTTGGCATGAGAATCTGTAGTTGCATCCATGTTGCTACAAGTGGCATTATTTCATCCTTTTTATGTCTGAGTAGTATTCCATTAGATATACTACCACATATTTTTTAAGTTGGTGAAAATCTGCATTTTATTTTTTAATTTTTTAATAATTTGTGATTTTTAATTACATATGCCAAATCCCTTCATTTTTATCATAAAAGTTCAGTTAATGAAGGTAGTAAATTCCAGTGTATTCACAGTCTATCCCACACTCAAGGGGAGGTGATATTATAGAGAATGTACACCTGGGATGGGGATCATGGAATGAGCATGGGAATAGCATTCTGCCTACTACACTTTTGTATTATTAGAGACAGAAAATTCATGTGTATATTAAACAAAACAAGAAATAACTAGGTACCCAAATATGCTGAGAAAAAAATGCTGTTTTCCTTTGTCCCATTTTCCTCATTTATTGGTTTTATCTTGTTGCATAAAATTTTGTAAACATCCCCAAATCTTGATTTTGAAACCAATGAGGTATAAATAAATACTAAGAAAAAAATGTCTCCTAAATCAACATGAAAATTTGAATGTTGACAATTTGAGATTATCTGGGTCACATTTCCTCTCATTGATTCTACTGGCTAAACTAGCCACTTTTTTGTTGATAAACTTTTTTCAGTAGGCTCACTCAGTGGTGAGTACTATAATAGAAAAAGGGAGCATTTTTGAGATTTTTATCATAATACAGCTTAGTAGTTTGTTTTGAGTAATCATATTAACAAATGAAGAAACTTTTGCTATTTTTTTTCTAATTACATAATTTATGGTGGAAAATTTAGAAAATGCATGTTACTTTTGCATCTCAGGCTTTATCAGTTGGAACACAGATATAGCCCTATCTTCTTTAATATAAAAATTTATGAGGCAGTGTCTATCTTGTCATTTCTGGTTTCTCTTGTAGCATGATGGGTAAGAGTATTGATGTCAGATACTCCTGGATTTGAGGCTGAATTTAGCTACTGGTTTGTAAAATCAGGCAGATTATGAAAACTTCCCTAAACTTTTTCATCCTTTGTACGTTGGTGACTATATATGTATGGCTATTGTGTGGATTAAACAAAATGGTGCATGTAAAATGCTGAACATAATGTATGGCACCTAAGTGCACTCGGGAAATGTTAGGTATTAATACCATCATTGTTATCTGTGAATTTATCTGGCCAATGTACTTTACCTAGTGTTATGTTGTTTGGTTTGTCCTACAATCTAATAATTGCAGGGAGATGAAAGTGTAATTGAAGGAATAAAGCACTTGTATGGTAATAATGGGTAGGTATTAGTCTTGGGGAACAGGAGTAGGGGAATTTGGCAGTAAAGTTTCCTTAAAATATGGAAAGTGGATTAGGTAGAAAATCTGGAAGAGGAATGATTGCATTTCCTAATATGGATCTTGCCATCTCCAATTTGTTCTCTTCTCGGGGGCCAGAATGGTCTTTCTAATAAGAAAATCTGTATTCCTCTCTCTTCCACCAGATCTCAGTGGTGTCTAATGGCTGGACTTGTGGAACCCAAACTCTTTCTTTCATAATGTACATTATTGTTGTACATGATCTTGCCTTGTCTGTCCATTCATTCCTACCATCTTCTACCTCTTTCTCCTTAATTTGTGCTCTACTTTCCCCAACTTATGCTTTCCGAAATTATGAACCATATCAAGTTTTCCAAACACATCATGAATTTCTTGCACTATATTTTGCAGGAATTCTGCCTGGAATTCAGTCCCTTTCCTTTTGATCTGCCAAGTTCTTATTACAAGTCTCACTTCAAATATTCTTCCCTTAACCTCACAGACTCCAAAGGTAGATGCAGACACTTCATTTCACTACACTATGCAATCTCCTCCATCTTGGTAATTATCATGATACATTTCTGTCTTCCCCAGAAGAAGGGACTACTCAACTCAACCACACCCTTTCCCCATTTAAGTCTCACGATTTCACAAAAATCTTAATTATGTAGGTAGAGGATAAGTGTCATCACATTTTACATTTAGAGAACTAGAGACACACGACTATTAAATGGCTTTCCTAAAATCACATAGCTAGAACATGGCAGATCTAGGATTTAGATAAACGGTTTCTGGATCCAAGATGATTTTTCCACTGTTGAAATATTAAATCATAGTAAACCCACAAATATTTTTTGAGTAGCAACTATGTTCAAAACCTAGTGTTATGTTCTATAGATGATAATTTTTTTAAAAAAACCTTTTTAAAGTTGTTTTTGATCTCTTGACTAATACTAGGTCAATATTCTTTTCACTTGCTGGTAATTAACACATAGTAAGCATTAAAATGTATTTATCAGTGGGTGGATGGAGGAAATTTTCACATATTTATGTATGATGAAATCATTCTGGTTTATACGTGATTTGACTTGAAGTTTATGCTAAATAGAACAGTCTGTCTTATGGCTTGTCAAACATGCATTGTATCTTGGCTTTAATCATTAAAGAATGGATTTAAAAATAAAAATGGAGTAACTCTGTTTTAGGCATTCAAAATGGAGCTTGGTGGGTATTAAGGATTTGGTTTTAGACACATTCCTGCATCACTGAGAACTTGAATTTTCTGAACTGTTTCAATCTCAAGGATATACCAGTCATTCTCAAAACAATAGTTGCTAGCAGCTATCAGCTGCAACCTTATGGTCTCAAGGTCTCCGCTTGTAACTATGTAACCATTATGGACACCAACCAATCCTTGCTTAACAAGCACCCTTCTCACTAGCTTTAGTTCTAATTCTTAACAAACAGCTTGGGTAATTTTTCACTTTTTGCATGTATAAGCCTCTTGCATTCTGTAGTCTGGTGGAGCACAGTCCTAGGGCTTCTTGTATCTGTATCTCCTTGGCTATAGTCCTCAGTTTGGCTCAAATAAAACTCTTTTATATTCCTATTATGGATTGTTTATTGATTATTTGTGTGGATAAATGCATGGTGATTATCAAGATGAATCTTTGATACTAACCTGCGGATAAAAACTAATAAGTTAGTTACTCCTTTATTCAACTGTTTCAGGTTTGGACGGATTTTTATGGATTTCAACTTTTCAGACATTTAGGAAGATGAATTTATAGGTTATATTATAAAATAACATGGCATAATTGAGATTAAAAACAAAACAGTGGCAGCATTTAAGTAATTAATGAACGTGAGGTAAGCTAATCAAAGTTACATTTATAAGAACGTCTGATAGCCAAGGTTAAAAGGGGATTCAAATTAAGGTATAGTTTGTTTTTTAAAATTTTTTAAAGACGAAGGCATGTAAGTTTATTTGTTGAGATTAGTTCCCTAGGGCTCTAAGTTTGAGGTGATTAATGAGTTTAGCCAGATATTATCTGTTCAGTTCCAAGTAGTTGTCTTCAGAGGAATATCTCACAAATAAAATAACATCTCTATCCCTATATCCATCTTCCACCATATTTGAATCCATGGGAAACCAATGTACAACTGTCACTTTTAAATGTCCTAGAATTATAGCCAACTGCTCCAGGTTTTGTAAGGACTGAATTTTACTCAATTTTGGAGGCTCCCTCTAAGAAAAATAATTTAAAATTATGAATATAAAATTGAGTACAAATGTATAAATTTATTTACAATAAAAAGGAAACAGTAACAAATTACAGTTTTGTAAAAATTGATATATATCACAAATCTTTATTCCAGTTTGATTTTGGCTTCCACAAGGATATTTTTTTCTTATGTTAAAGAGAAAAACTGAAGATCCTTGAGCCAAAATGGAGAGTTAAGCAGGGAATCTAATCCAAAACAATGACTAACAAGTGTTCAGTTGCCTGTTTTTGAATTTTCTAGGAAGTGATTTGTTGTCATGTACAAAAATACTCATTCCCAGGCTATGGTGCTTTGTTGTGTTTGCTGTATAAGTGAGGTGCCCCTTTCAGGATCTTTGCACCCCCAGTAGTTGTTTTAATAACCATTGGGTCTGAACTACTGTCAGCAGCCTGAGTGGTCAAGTCAGAATTTGTCATCCCTCCTTTTCATTATTCTGCTTATCCACAGAGGGATTGACCATGAGACATTCTATTTCTGGTACGGAATCATCACTTGACTGTCCTTTCTAGATAGCAGCTGCATACTAGCCTGAAAACACCTGCTAATGCCTTAAATCAAAACAAAAATAATTATTTCGGAAAAAATAAAATCCATTATTGGAGCTTGGAAAATTTCAAGTAAACCAGTTTCCTATTTGACATAGTCAGATCTATACAAATAAATCTCGACTTATTTGCCTATTCTCTGAGACCCAATCAGCTTTTTGAAATGGATTTTTTCCCCTATTTGCCTGAGGAATTAACCAAAAGCAGCAGAAAGTATTAGCCAGAGAACCGATATCCTATTGTGAAGCCAGTAGTGTTTTAAAGTTTGGTGAGCTCCATTACCATGGTAGCAAGTGACTGCTAGCTTGGTCCATAGGGCATTTACAGTCTCCTTTGTAATTTCAGCCATGGTAGTGTGTACTCTCTGTTGTTTGCAGGCAACTGCAATGCAGCAATGGCATTTCTCTGTCATTCATTCTACTACTAACAAAGTCTTCCTACTTTTTACTTCTCATATAACAATTCTACATTGTTCAAATCTTAATCCTTCTAGACAAAGGGAAATTACATAACTGTTTAGCTGTAACTTGGGAGATATGTCCAAGACAGCTCCTACAATACTCCTTTAATGAATCCTGATTGAATATTGTTTATAGATGGCTTTTTCTCTAAAACAGGAAAGATACTTCCTATGCAGGACGTGTAATTACCATGGAATATGCAGCCATCAAAAAACTCCACTGCCTAATTCTATTTTCCCAGTTGGCTAACCTGTAACTTTAGACTGAGCCTGCGTTATGGCAAAGGAAAGTGGAAAACATTTAACCTATAGTGGACACAATTCATAGTTTTAGGGTGCTATAGGAGCAATGGGGATTTGAGATATATTTAAGTATACTGATAGGAAAATGATAAAGTGCTTAATGACATATTAAAAGTTATTAAATACCCAAGAAATATCAATTATTAAAGTATATGCATGTATTTCTGAGATCATCACAGAAGCCAAAAGCAATGTTTTTGCTGATTTATCTACTAAGCAAGTAGCTCTTTTTTTCCTATCCATGTGGGTACCACTAATTTGATGTCTATCCTCATCAATCTTTCAGAAGGACAGTCAGCTAAATTTAGGTAGACTACAGTTGCCAAATAGTAATTTTATAACTTCATTATTTTCTCTTTCTCCATTTACTAGTTGTAATACAAATAAACTTTTCCCTTATTAATTTACTTATTCATTTTTATGGAGTATAGATTTAGATATTTCTCTTTATGCCACAAGTATTCTTTTACTATTGTTGCTCTATTTTAATGCTCAATTTGTTTCATATGTAGTCAGGGGAAACCCTTAAACAGGTTCCTATTCATTTTAGCATACCTCTATCATACTTCCATCATTTTTTTGAACACTGTCTTACTTTCTGGAACTACAAGATGTTCTAGACTCACCTTTTACATTTCCTGACACAGCACTAAGAGTCAACTATATTTTCAAGGAGGCCAGTTCTTTTTAATGGGGCATGGTACTTAGAAACTAAGATCAGGATTTAACTGTGCTCATTGCTGATGGATATCTTTTTTTCTAGGCCCTTTCAATAGGCAGAGTGAAGAAATATTAATATATCTACATTTATTTTTTATCTCCATTCACCCTCTATTCATCTCTTAAAAGCCAGGAATTAATACTAATAACTTTCATCCAATTCACTACAAGAGGATTCATTTTAGCCTTCTCTTTTTCCATATTTGTAACTGCCTTCTCCAACAGAGAAATCTTACTTCTTTAATTCTCTACATAGTTAATCACTTCCTCAGTGCTACAATACATAGAAGATAGTTTGAGAATTGCTAACTCCCATGCCATCAAAACATATCCTCTAACTAGAGTTCCATATTTGCAGTGCTCTTGGGCTTTAGACTCAGGATATACAGTCAGTACTGTGTTTCAAAGTTGCTCAGGTTAGTTTTCCCCTTCAGTACAACTATTTATTTATTTAATTCAGGATATAGTTGTGTTATATTATTTCTGTTATTTGAGGTTTTATTCTCCTAGTGTTTTTTAATACATAAAACAGTGTGATTAAAAAAGTCAATTTCATATATACAATGGAATATTACTTGGCCATAAAAGCATGGAACAATGCCATTTGCAGCAAAATGGACAGACCTAGGAATTATCACACTAAGTGAAGTAAGTCAGAAAAAGAAAATATCATATGAGATCACTAATAGGTGGAATCTCATAAGTATGATATAATTGAACTTACAACACAGAAGCAGACTCAAAGTTTTCGAAACCAAACTTATTGTTACCAAAGGGGAAACATGGGTTGTATGTATGGATAAATTGGGGGGTTGGGATTGACATAAACACACTCTATGTATAGAATAGATGGGTAACAAGGACCTACTATATAGCATGGGGAAGTTTACTCAATACTGTGTGATAACCTATATTGAAAAAAATCTGAAAGGGAATGGATGTATATATATATGTGTATATATATATATGTGTGTATATATATATGTGTGTGTGTATATATATATATATATATATATGTATATATAACTGATTTACTTTGCTGTATGCCCCAAATTAATAGAACTTTGTAAATAAAATTTTAAAAAATAAACTTTAAGGCTCTCTTAAATGTATATTCACAAAAGAGTCACTGCCCTCTCCACAATCCCTTCCATTTTTTTCCCTTTCAGCCCCTGTGTGTAACTAATCTCATTAGTTTCAGATTGTATTTCTTTTTTTAAAAAATAACAAAAATATAAAACAGTTTAAGAATTAGTATGTCTCCCTTGCATGAGGGTTATGGTAGGCTTTTCTGTATCATTTCAGTTTTAGTAATATGTGCTGATAAAGCAAGCACTATCAACTTTATTCCTTTTGCCTTGTTATAGCAGTAGATACAATAAAGTGATAATTAGCTTTTTGGAGGTTTGTCATTTTTGTATCCCCAAATTGGCCCAGTGGACTTTATTCTTAATTCTTTTCAATGTCTTACCTTTTTACACCATGCTGATAAACTATGTGCCAGTTATCATTATGGTTTATATTTGAGGATAACTTAAACTGATAGGCGTCCTGTGAATGGTTCTTTCCCTTCTTAGCTTTAGGTGAGTTTGCTATTGTGAATAGGATATTCAATTTGAGATTTTTATTTTTTCTTCATAGTGCTTTTTTTTTCTTTCCTTTATTTTTTGGCCACCCATGGTATATGGAATTTCTGCGCCAGAGATCAGATCCAAGCCACAGTTGCAAACTATGCCACAGCTGCAGCAACACAGGATCCTTTAACTCACTGTTCTGGGCCAGGCATCAAACCTGCATCCTGGTGCTGCAGGGACAATGCTGATCCTGTTGCACCACAGCAGGAACTCTACCTTCGTAGTCCTTTTTATTTTTATTTTTTTCCTGATGATATTCTGCTGCTTTTAATTCCTTTAAATTGGCTTCTTACTATTTACTTGCATTCTCTTTTCTAATTGGCTATTTCTCTTCTTAACAAATAGGGCTTTAAGGAGCTAGCTTTGACCAGCTACTGTGTCTATGCTAGAATATTGCTGAAAGATTTCATTGAGTCTGTTTTGAAACTCTCCTACTGATCCTCAATATTCCAAATTTTTTTTTGTGGAATTCAGTAATATTAATTTGATAAGAAAGATTTCTAAAATACTAAAGATTTCTAATATTTCTAATAGTGTTCCTCTATTTTGTTAAGCTTTCTTTTTTTTTTTTTGTTCTTTTTAGGGCCTCACCCGCAGCACATGGAGGTTCCCAGGCGAGGGGTGAAATCAGAGCTATAGCCACTGGCTTACACCACGGCCACAGCAACTTGGGATCTGAGCCATATCTGTGACCTACACCACACCTCATGGCAACGCTGGATCCTTAACCTGCTGAGTGAGGCCAGGGATCAAACCTTTCATCCTCATGGATACTATTCAGATTCTTTTCTGCTGAGCCACAATAGGAACTCCTTTCTTTTCTCTCTCTCTCTCTTTTTTGTTAAGCTTTCTTTTATTCGTGATAGCATATATCATGTATGTTGATGTCCTAGTTAGAACTTTTTAAACATCTTTGATCTGTTAATGAAGAAACTAGAAACCTAAGTTGATGAAGCTGTGGCAGGCCTGGATCATTGGTACTTATATTGAAAACTCTCAGGGGAAAGGTCTAGAGAAGGCCTTCCAAGCAGAGGATTTCCTAGTTTATTCCTATGAGGTGGCAGAACAAGGTCAGTCTATGTCAAGTTTTAGCATCTACTGGATGTAGACAAAGATCTTAGCCTGCTTAATCTTTTAATTCTCTCTCTGTGTCTATATTGTGTGTTTTAGAGATAAAAGCAGTGTGTATAGTACAGTTTTTTGACTGTAACTTTCATCAATGATTTTTTTAGCTTACATGCACTCAATAAATATTTATGTATAAATTATCTACTTATAATATACTAATATAATTTATAATTCATAAAAAGATTAAAATTAAATATATGATATATAACATGGAATTTATACTAGAAATGTATGTTTATAATATATATAAATAGAAGTTTCAATAATTTTTTTTGATCTTGTATGCTTCTTGGGTGCATAAACCCCACTTTGGAAGCCACTGGTATATTGGAAACTACATAGGATTTAGAAGACTTGAGCTTCAATTTTACATTTACAATTACTGACATAGTAATCCAAGGACATTTACTTATTACCTGTATACTCTACTTGCCTTTGTAATAAAGATTAAATGAAATGATATATCTAAACCCTTTAAGATATTATTTGATGTAAAATATTTTCAACAAATTTAAATAGGTTCTGAATGGCATTTCATATTTTTCTTCTCAAGAGCTTGATCAGGGAAGACATTTACATATAAATGCTAATGAAGAGTGAAGAACTTTTTATATTTTATTATTTGATGAAGGAAGCAAAATTTACCCAATGGGAAAAAGTTACCTAAAAATTTCAGTGTGGTTCCTGCCTGATCACACTTGTGATTTCTCAGCAACAAGTCAAATCCATTTTCTAAATTAATAAATTAAAAAAAATATTTTTTGAATGCTTGCCATGAGCCAGGCTTTGTGAAATGAGATAGAATGGTTGAAAAGATGGGCTTATACTTTATTATTTATTTAAGATTATGTGTGCTTCATTTTTATTTGATTGACTTTCCTCAAATGGGTTTAATATTTAAGTTAGACAAAGCATGAACTTGATGTGGTTTAAAGGAGAAAGTACAGACTTTGAAGTTAAATATACAGGTTCAAGTTCAATTTCTGATTTATAAACCATGTGATCTCAGGCAATATTCCTGGACTTTACCTCTGATATATGTAAAATGAAGATAATTATCTTCATTGTTTGGTTGCTGTGAGGATTAAATTATAATGTTTATGAAACATTTGGGAAGTTCTAGTCAAGTCAATTCATTTTCAGCAAATATTAATCATATTTAGAAGACATTTTGAATGTCATTGCTATTTCTTTTTTTTCCCTCGCTTCTTTCTGAGAGACAAATTCCTGTGAATGTGCCTTATATATGTGATTTCTCTCACAGAACTGTCTCTTGTCCTCAAAACCAAATTGTTTCCATGAAAGCTAATATTGCCAATCCATTCAGCCTTTCCATTGTTGGAAATAAGGGATTTAATTTTTAACTGTAAAGAGGGGCCTTTAATTTTGGATTGTTTTCTTTTGTGGGATCAGCATTGTGTATTCTCCCTCCACTCATTTATGAGCACCTATATGATCTTTAAAGCTTTTAATACTGATTTCATCTATTTTTTTGGCTTGTGATTTTAGTTCTTTCTAATTTTTGTTGAATATAGGTATACATTTCTACTTCTTATTCTTCTTGTTGCTTTTAAGTGACTTCTAAGATGTGAAGATAGAAGTTCTAAGTTTACTTTGCCTTTTGAATTTGTAAGGGTCTCATACCCTCTTATGAATGAACTGGTTCTGTATTCAACCTGGGATGAAGGGAAAAGCTGGATGGTCAAGTTTCTCCCACATGTTTTCTCTGCTTACAATTGGTAAAATCTGAAACAAATAACTTTCTTAAGGCAAGCAAATCAATTAGAATGGGTTGAGCCAATCATGTTTTCTAAGAATTTGTACTTAAGTCTTTGCAGTTAGTCACAGGCACTTGAAATGAAGGGTCATACAGTTATAGCTGAGGTAGCCATAGTGAGCTAAAACTCAGACAAATAAGTTGAAAGGCATAGAGCAAAGTGGAGAAGCAATGAAAAAAGAGAAATAATATAAAAGAAATCCTGTGATTTCTAAGAGATAGAAAAAGTATCCTCTCTCTAACCCCTTTTCTGTTCCCATGAGGTCTGGATGTAGTAGTATGCCCTACTCTTCAGTTCTGTGAAATCTCCGTTTTTTTCAACTATACCACCCTTGATTTGTGTCATAGGTCCAGTACATCTTTGATTTTTTGCAACTAAGAAAAACATACAGGTAAAAAAGAGAGATTCCAAATGTTGGACTGACAGCACTTAAGTTAGACATATAAAATTTTTAAAAAATGGTATACATGTTGGAAAAATGGTTTATGTAATAGAAATTTTTTTACCTCATAAACAAATTCTTAGAAATGTCTGTACATTGAGGAATACTTATAAAGAGTTAAAATTAGTCATATATAGTCCATGTTAATATGAATTCATCTTAGAGAGGGCATGTTGATTTGGTGTGAGACAGTAAGTTAATTAGTGCAGTAAATTAATATAGCACACAAGTGACAATACAGTATCCAAAGCAATTTATTGGTGTTAATTTCTTCATTTGCAGATGCACAAAGTTCGCCAGTTGAAATAGATGTTTTAATATATACTATAAATTGTTTCTGAACTTGCACATTAAAAAAATTAGCTCAAGTTTAGTTAAATTTGTGTGAGAGTTCTGGAGAGAACCTTTCCCTCTTAACCCTGTGTAATTGAATATTTATATTTTACATATAGGGTAGTGGGCACTCCCAAGGCCATATGCAGGATTGTAAAGGATTATTTGACTTCTGGTGTCTTCAGATTCCTCTTTCCTTACATTTTCTTTACTATAGAACTTACATTCCATTTCCCTGCCTAACTGTTCAGGGCCCAAGCTCTTTCTTCTTTCAAAAGCTACACTTAGTATAGGATTTAAAATCTGTTCATACTAAGATTTAAAGAACTATTTAAAATGTTTTATTCTTATACAACTACAGATGTGATAAATTCATTTGAGTAATAAAAAAAAGAAAAAAAAATGTTTTATTCTTTGGAGTTTCCTTGTGGCACAGAGGGTTAAGGATATGGCACTGTCACTACAGTGTCTTGGGTCGATGCTGTGGACAAGTTCAATCCCTGGCCTGGGGAACTTCCACATGCTAGGGGCATAGCCCAAAAATGTTTTATTCTTAATATTATTGATAACATATCTGCTATTTATTTAGCATTTTGTACATTGAAAAAACACTTCTACATACCCTATATCATTTAATCACCACTAAAACTCTGTAAAATAGTCAGCCTCTCAACTTTATGAATAGTAAAACCAATACCCAGATACTAAAACTGGGCTTTGAACTCAGGCCTCTAAACTCTTGCTTTCCATAGTTATCACTGTCTTATGAGAATATGACATGTTTGGAAAGATAAAAAAACTTAAGCAAGTAAAATGAGTTTCTGATTTTAGAATTTCTGGTATCACTTGTTTACAGTGAACTGATGTCCTCTGCATAACCATTTCATTTTCTTCATGATCATAGCTGATGGACAGAAACAGGAACTTACATATTACTGGCCTGAAGGCATGAAAATCCTATGTAAATAGGACAAGAAGATGTCAATTTAGGGAATAATAACCCTTTGTCCTTCAGTAGGCTCTGAAGCCTATTACAAGGAGTTGTGTTATGACTTAGGCAATGTAGTATGGGAGAAAGAAGATAGGCTTTGAAATCCTGCAGATGTGGGATTTGAATCTACTTCCAGATCTGTCATTTACCAGCTGTGTGATTTTTTACAAAGCCATTGAACCTTTTGAGATCCAATTCTTTATAATTAGAGCTATTAATTATTACTTCATGGGACTTTGTGAGAATTCATTGAATAAACATATGAAATTAAAAATAATAGAAACCATTTATTGGGCACTAAGTATTCCCTTAATTTGTACCTAGAACTATGGGATACATACTATTTTATCAGAATTTAATAGATTAAATTCTATTAAATTACCAGTGTATACAATGTCACAGTTAGTCATCTGTGGACCAGAGTGCATACCCAAGTCCACCTCATTCTGATGTCTGTGCTACATAGTACATTGTGCTTAATAGTCGTACCTTTCCTATAATGATCAACATTTATAATAATCGCCAGAATGGACATTTGTTGATTTGATCTATCCAGAAATACTTCCTCCCACTCTATTAACAGCATTTGCTTTCTGTTGGGAAACTAGATCGTAGTCATTTCAACTGATGGAACTGTATCCAACCACAGGAATTAGTGCAAAAGGGCATGCGACTCAAGTAAGGCCAATTAAAACATGTCCTTATTTCATGTACAAGGGAGTGAGAATCCTCTAGTTCCTTTAAGATTGCTATAACAGGATAATTTAATATCCTGGATGCTGAATAATAACTGATAATCTGAACCATGTTAAGGTCCCTCAATAGACTTGGAGAAAGCCATCTGAAGTAAGAGAAATGAGGTCAATACAGAGAGAAACCAAATGAGAAATGAAGAAAAAGTCTTAATAAAAAAAGTTTCTGAAGCAAATTTCATATAGTTCAGTGAGCCAATACAACTCTCCCATTCGTGTGAACTAATCTGAGTTGGATTTCTGTTACTTACAGCTGAAAGTAATAAAGAAAGTATGAAATGTCAATGGTTACTTTTTTTTTAGAAATGCAGGGAAAAAAAATCTTCTCTACTGTAATGAACTTCTACTCTAAGGGTTTAAAATAAAATAATTTTGTACTTAAAGAGAAAAATATTAATTATTGAAAATTTTCATTTTTAATTTCTATAGAGGCTGAAAAATGAAGTATCATTTTAAGATTTTCTTGAAAATATGACTTACTAGGTAGCAATAGTCTTGATTCATTATGTATTAGAATTATCTAAAACATGAGGAAAAACTATTTTTAACTAAGAAATATGACTCCTTTATAAAAATGTGTTGGAATTCTCCTGTGACGCAGAGGATCTCGCATTGTCCCTGCTGTGGCCTGGGTTCGGTCCCTGGCCCAAGAACTTCCATATGCTGTGGGAAGGGCCAAAAAATGTATTATTTTTATTCCTTCTGTTTGAAAAACTTTTCCTCCAAATTCTCAAACAGCTTCCTCTCATGCTTCATTCAAGTATCTGCTCCATTGCACAGTGAGACTCTCCCTGACTCTTCTATCTAAAGTATATCCCACTCACTTTTTACCTTCTTTCTGACTTACTTTTTACTCCATGGAATCTATAGCTACCTAACACTGTACTCTTTATATATTGGTTTATTTATCACTATTTCCCAAACTAGATTATAAGATCCATGAGAACAAGGAATTTGTATCACTTTTAGACAGTAAATGAATCTTCTTAGGTAGATTTACTTTAGAACTTAAGTGTGGTAGAAAAGGAGTAGCAAAGGTAAGCTTCCTTGGTGGGAATGTAAATTGGTGCAACTACTGTGGAAAACAATATGGAAGTATGGAGATTCCTCAGAAAACTAAAAATAGAATTACCATTTGATCCAGCAATCCCACTCCTGGGCATCTATCCAGAGAAAACCATGACTCAAAAAGATACATGTACTCCAACGTTCATTGCAGCACTCTATACAATAGCCAAGACATGGAAACAACTTACATGTCTATCAACAGAGGAGTGGATAAAGAAGATGTGGTACATATACACAATGGAATATTACTCAGCCATTAAAAGGAAAGAAGTAAAGGCATTTGCAGCAACATGGATGGACCTAGAAATTATCATGCAGAGTGAAGTTAGTATGACAGTGAGACACCAACATCAAATGCTATCATTTACATGTGGAATCTAAAAAAAGGATGCAATGAACTTCTTTGCAGAACAGATATTGACTCACAGACTTTGAAAAGCTTATGGTTTCCAAATGACACTGGTTGGGGGTTGGGTGCTGAGGCCAACTCAGCAGGTGAGGGCTAAAGAACAGGTGCTGTGAAACTTAAGGGAAAAGTTTACATAAAACAAGACACAGAGACATTTATCTTCATTAAAGGTGGGAACCGGGGGACTCAAGGTCTCAGGGACCAAGAGCGCCGCCTCAAGAAACCACACTGCTTTTATTGTGCTCTGTCAGATTGCGTTGAGAAGGGGTTGCAGGTGCAGGATATAGGTTTTAAAATTATGTTATTTATTTTTTTATTTTTATTTTTATTTCTTTATATATGTATTTTTTTCTACTGCACAGCATGGTGACCCAGTTACACATACATTACAAATTTTTAAAAATTATTTTAAAAGTCACATAGCTGGAAGCTGATTAAGCTTTTATTCTGACCTTTAGGCATTTAACAATCATTAGCATTGAGGAAGCTTGGTGTCAGCTATCTATGCATGGCATTTTAGAGAATGACCATTGTGCTTCTGCAGAGGGCGTACCTATCGGCAGCAACTGGGAGTGCCTAGGATTTGCACCTTGGTTCTCCTTGCTAATGCATATCCTGCTAACGACCCCTCATAAACCCCTTGGGGCCATGAGGCTCATCTTCCTCTTATTCTTTAGAGGACATATCATGCTATGCAAACAGTGTGCCTATCTGCACAGGTCCAGCATGCCTAGACCAGTGCATTATGTCCTCATTCAGCTGACCACATGAATAACTTATGCCTCTAGGTCTTTGTTCTTAAGCTTAAGTCATTTTCCAGCACTGTGACTGTTTTTCAAGCAGGAATGTGGGGTAAAGTAAGGCAGGACAAGATGGAGTTTTTAGCATAGAAAACAGAAGCAAAGAGTCTAAGAAAATATTGTAGAAACATGTCTCCCAACAGGTGGGGGAATGCGCTGGGGGGTTGGGATGGAAATGTTATAAAATTGGGTTGTGATGATCATTGTACAACTATAAATGTAGTTGAGTAATAAAAAAAAATGCTATAAAAAAAAGATAGGCTTACTGACCAGATTTAATCAAATCTATTTCCTTCTCTTTCTGGGGACATGCTGAGTCCATATTTCTTAGTCTTTACTTTGCAGTTGGGAGTGGACATGTGGTAAGTCAGGATGTGAGCAGGAATGAATACACCACTCCCAGGCCTGGTCCATAAAATTTCCCATGCATAAGGCTACCATCATCTTAGTGTATCTAGGATAGTTATAGGTTACACTTATTGCTGTCAAGACTGTTTAGGGGCCCTTATACCTCCTAAAGTATCCCCAAATATGAAAAATTTTATATAAACTATATCTACACATGGCACAGTAGGCCTTTTCCTCTTCCATGCAACATAGCAGATAATCCATGTGATTCTGGAAGTCGCACATTACAAATTGTACAGACGCAAGGAGGAAGGATCCTGGATCCTTGAGTCACCATTTGGGAGAGAGCTGCCCATCCACCCACTTTGAGCAAAAGAGTTTATTTCATGCTTGAGCTATTTTGCATTTTTTAGATTTGTTTTTTATAGTGATTAGACTACTCTAACTAATGTTGGAATCTAAAAGTCAAAATGGTAGTATTCAGAGTATATAAATTAGGAAGTGTAGATGCTTATTTTTTAACTGATGCAAACATAATTTAACTTTCTAATTATAAATTATTTTAAAAGACTTACTAAATCAAATCAGGTATCCTATTCCAATATTTCATGATTTGTTTTACAATGCTAGTGTTATTAAAAATCAACTCAGAGTCATAATCAATTGAGCTCAGCCTGCCTTTTCCTACAGGGGTGGTTAATTTGGCTATTCTACTGTAGAACATTCCATGTGCATGTAGGAAAATATTATATGATTGGTTGGAATAATTTGATTACTATATGTTCACCAACTGGAAAGTCTAGTCATAATATCCTTTTTGTCTTCATTTTGTCCCTTGATAACCAATTCATGAAGACAATCAAGCTGAATCAAATCTTTCTGGAAGGCAAAAGTCTTGCAGACTGTCTCTGACACCATCTGCTGCACAAAGAAAGAAAATATGGTATATTAATTGGTATGTTATGAGATAGCCGAGGGACTGAATGGTGGTGGTTTTGGAGTCAGTGGATTTCTGTAATATCTCAAATTCTGACAGATAGAAAGTGCACAGTGTCTGGCTCTCTATATGTGGAGAGTGTTACGGCAGCTGCCCAGCAGCCCTGCGCCACAGCGCAGCACTTGGAGAGTTGGAGAATTCAGGTTTATTACACAGGCGGGCTCAGAGGAGATCGCTCTCTGGAGTCTGAGCCCGGAAGAAGAGTTTCACAACGCTTTTATGGGCTACCTCTTCAGGGTCCATGCCTGGCTAGTTGGACTGGAGTGATGTCAAGCAAGGTGGTAGATGCAGAAACAAGTTTACAGAAGCAGATGTGTGGGGCAGGGGTGGTTGGGGCAGTTGGCTAGACTTTGCTTAGTCATCATGGCTGGGGTCTCTCCTTTCTACATTTTTATCGGGACATTTTCTCCTACAAGAGAACTTCTTTTTTGAAGTTTGACCTGCCTCTCTCTGCCATTGTGGTCACCTGGACAAGAGAGCAAAAGCAGATTTCTTTTAGGCAATTATATACACCTTAAATTTGAAATTAAATAAATGTATGTTTACAGAAATAAGACAGAAGAATTGAAAATCGAAAGAATTGAAAAAATTGAAAAAATTGAAAGAAGACAGAATTGCATAGTGAGTGTTAAAGAAACTGTCCTCCATCCCATTTCTCATTCTTTGTAGGAAGTCACTATTAAAAAATATTTGTTTTGGGAGTTCCCTTCATGGCTCAGTGGTTAATGAACCCGATTAGGATCCATGAGGATTCGAGTTTGATCCCTGGCCTCGCTCATTGGGTTAAGGATCATGAGCTGTGATGTAGGTCACAGAGGCAGCTTGGATCCCTTGTTGCTGTGGCTGTGGTGTAGGTCTGCAGCTGTAGCTCTGATTAGACCCCTAGCTTGGGAACCTCCATATGCTGTGGGTGTGGTAGCCCCCCAAAAAAAGAGAAAAAAAATTTGTTTTGGTCGCTGCTTTTTATTTTGGAATATTTTCATAAAGGTATAGTGACCTTAGTTCTTTGTTCATCTGTAAGTCCCTAAAATGTTAGTTAGGAGCTCTACGTGGGGAAGTATGTCCTTTTGACAAGTGAGTCTAAATTTAGGGTGATTGCATCTGGAAATTTCATTTTGGAAACTCTGGTATCAAAATCTGGGAGAATATTTCCCTCCTGAAGTCTTTTGAGCCCCTGCCTAAGGAGTGTAATTCTGTACATCAGCCTTCTTGAAGTTAGATAAGGTGAAGGAGCCTGGGGTCCAAGTATTCATTATGTGGGCTTCTCTTTAATGCCCCTATTTCCAATCTTGAGTCTCAACCCCTCTCCCAAGCTGAATGTTCTTGATGTCCCAAGTTTAGATCCTAAGAGTTCAATTTATCCAGAGTAAGCCTTCCATTTTTGAGGGGGAGCTGGGCATTCTGACTGTAGGGTTGTTGCTGGGCTGTGTGGAGGGAGGCAGAGGTCTAGAATTTTGACCTTTGTCCTGCTGTGCCTCATCCTCACTTTCTGTGGTATCTTGTGGCTCCATGCCACTTCAAGTGGAGTGGGATAGGGCATTTACCACAAAATATCTCTGAATAATTATGTTTTGTGAACTTAGGAAATTGTAAATTGACTTAACATGATGAAACAAACATGGGCAAACATATGAACAAAAAAAATGAAAAGAAAATTTATAAAGTATAAGCTTTTGTCATCAATTAGTGACAGCCTTATTAAAATCAACCTCTGGAAGGGAGCAATACTCTAGGGATGGGAGGTGGAAAGCCGCATCAGAGGGAACCTGGGAAAAGACCCTGGTCTGCGCCCGTGCTGGGGAGGGGAGAGAAGAAGGGGTGGGTCCCCATAGAATACCCCCCACGCCACAGCAAGCTTACAGGCCCGCTAGCTAGCTGAAAGCTGTGCTTCCCAGTGCATCCCCTCCCCCCACCCCTGCCACCCCCTATGCTCTTGCCGAACCTGGGGCTGCCTGCCATCCAGGAGGGCTGGCCTCAACAATTGCCTGAAGCCTACCACCACAGGGGCTGTCCCTGCACAGGCCTGCTTGCCCTTTGGAGGGGCTACACTTCCACAGAATAGCACCAAACACCACCAGCCCCCGAGAAAAGGCCTGCAGCCCACAAAAGCTAGAACAAGCCTAGCCGGGCGGTGAATAGATCTGCCTAATTCCCGGACAGTTTTTCTGAGTTAGGCTGCCCCGGGGAAGAGCCTCTTGGGTTTCCAACAGCTCTGCTACCCGCCCAAGCCCCCAGGGGGTGCCCTAGTGGATCAGCTGCATAGGACTGCCAGCTCCAGACAGGACCCCCTGCAGCCCAGAAAAGCTGCAACAAGCCTAGCCGAGTCGGGAAAAGATCTCAGATGGTCTTTCTGAGTCAGGCTGCCCTGGGGAGGAGCCTCTTGGGTTTCCAGCAGCCCTGCTACCCGCCCAAGCCCCTAAGGGGTGCCCCACTCCTGCAGAATAGCTGCTCAGCACCACCAGCCCCCTGGAAGAGCCCCTGCAGCCCAGAAAAGCTGCAACAAGCTTGGCCAGACTGTGAAAAGATCCGCCTACATTCTCAGGCCGTCCTTCTGAGTTAGGCTGCCCTAGGGAAGAGCCTCTTAGGTTCTCAGTGACCCAGATAGCTGCTCCAGCCCCCAGGGGGTGCTGCACTCCTGAGGAACAGCTGCCCAACACCGCCAACCCCCTGCAAGAACCCCACAGTCTAAAAACACCAGAGCAAGCTCTGCATGACCAAGTGAAATCTGCTACCATCGTGGTGTGGACCTCCCAGTCCTGTCAGCCCTCAGGAAATCCTCCTTTGCTTCAAAGAAACACTGTTAGCCCCATCAACACTCCAGAAAAGCCACACTGCCTCAAAAAAGATTGACCAACAATGCCAGCCCTCAGGAAATATTCCACGGCAGTGACAAGGCAAACACTGCCCGATAACAGAGAGTACAACTCCCTCAGGAGAAAGAAAACAACAAGCAAGATGAAGAAGCTGAGAAACCACCCCCAGTCAAACCAACAGGAGAACTCACCTAAAACAGTCAACAATGAAACAGATCTCGGCACTCTGAAAGACCTGGACTTCAAAAGAGAAATAGTGAAAATACTGAAGGAATTAAGAGAAGATATGAACAGTAATGCAGATACCCTCAGAAAGGAACTAGAACATATAAGGAGGAGCCAAGAAAAACTAGAACATTCATTTGCAGAGATGCACACGGAACTAAGGGCAGTAAAAACCAGAATGAATAATGCAGAAGAATAAATCAGTGATATGGAAGATAGAATAATGGAAATCACCCAATCAGGTCAACAGACAGAAAACTGAATCAAAAAACTGGACAGCAATATAAGAGACCTATGGGATAATATAAAGCAGGCCAATCTATGCATAATAGGAATTCCAGAAGGAGTAGAAAAAGATAAGGGGATGGAAAATATATTTGAAGAAATTATCGCTGGAAACTTCCCAAATCTAAAGGATACTGGGTTCAAGATACAAGAAGCACAGAGGGCCCCCAACAAACTGAACCCAAACAGACCCACGCCAAGACACATCATAATAAAAATGGCAAAAGTTAGTGACAAAGAGAGGATCCTAAAGGCAGCAAGAGAAAAACAGAATGTTACCTACAAGAGAACCCCCATAACTTTATCAGCTGTCTTCTCTACAGAAACACTACAGGCCAGGAGGGAATGCAAGGGATATTTAAAGTGCTAAAAGGAAAAAATACGCAACCTAGAAGACTCTATCCAGCAAGAGTATCATTTAAAATAGAAGGGGAAATAAAAATTTTTTCCAACAAACAAAAACTTAAAGAATACAGCAACACAAAACCCAGGCTAAAGGAAATATTGAAAGGGTTTCTCTAAACCAAAAAGAAAGGAAGGAAAGGGAAAAAAAAAGAAAAGAAAAAAAAAAGAAGAAGAGGAAGAACTAGGACTGAGGAAACTGCAATCAGAGAGCAGTCACTCAAATAAGCCAGCATACAGATTTAATCATGAACAGGCCTCAAACAAAATAAAATTAAAAAGAAAAAAATAAAAAAGAGTCATCAAAACCATAAAATGTGGGCAAGGGATGTTAGGAAGTAAATAACCCTTTTTGTTTGTCTGTATGTTTATCTTCTTAATTTTAATATAGTAATGAAGTGTTTGAACTTACAGGATCATCAGGCTAAAACACACAATTATGGGAAGGGGTTAGCATACTTAAAAAACAGGGCAACCACAAGCCAAAACCAAATATTGCATTCGCAAAGGATGAAAAAAAAATACACTCAAGTAGATAATAGCAGGAGACCATCCAACCAAAAAAAAAAAAAAATAATAAAAGAAAGGAAGAATGGAGAACCATAGAATCAACTGGAACACGAGGTTCAAATGGCAATAAATAATCATCTATCAATTATCACCTTAAATGTCAATGGACTGAATGCCCCAATCAAAAGACACAGACTGGCTGAGTGCATAAAAAGGCAAAAACCTTCAATATGCTGCCTACAAAAGAAACTCACTTTAGCACAAAGGATACATATAGATTGAATGTGAAGGGGTGGGAAAAATATTTCACGCCAATAGACATGACAGAAAAGCAGGAGTCGCAACGCTCATATCAGACAAAATAGACTTTAAAACAAAAGACATAAAGACAGACAAAGAAGGACACTACTTAATGATTAAGGGATCCATCCAAGGAGAGGATGTTACTATCATCAACATATATGCCCCAAATACAGGAGCACCCAGATACATACAACAAATATTAACAGACATAAAGGGAGATATTGATGAGAATACAATCATAGTAGGAGACCTTAATACCCCCCTCACATCAATGGACAGATCCTCTAGACAGAAAACCAATAAAGCAACAGAGATCCTAAAGGAAACAATAGAAAAGTTAGACTTAACTGATCTCTTCAGGACACTACATCCAAAAAAAGCAGAATACACATTCTTCTCAAATGCTCATGGAACATTCTCAAGAATCGACCCCATCTTGGGACACAAAGCTAAACTCAATAAATTGAGGAGCATAGAAATTATCTCAAGTATCTTCTCTGACCACAACGCCATGAAATTAGAAATCAACCATGGGAAAAGGAAACAGAAAAAACCTACTGCATGGAGACGAAACAACATGCTACTAAAAAACCAATGGGTCAATGAGGAAATCAAGAAGGAAATTAAAAACTACCTTGAAACAAATGATAATGAAGACACAACCGCTCAAAATCTATGGGATGCTGCGAAAGCAGTGCTCAGAGGGAAATTTATAGCAATACAGGCCTTTCTCAAAAAAGACGAAAGATCCCAAATGGACAACTTAATCCTCCACCTAAATGAATTAGAAAAAGAAGAACAAAAAAGTCCTAAAGTCAGCAGAAGGAAGGAAATTATAAAGATCAAAGAAGAAATCAATAAAATAGAGACTCAAAAAACAATAGAGAAAATTAATGTAACCAAGAGCTGGTTCTTTGAAAAGGTGAACCAAATTGACAAACCCCTGGCCAGACTCACTCAAAAGAGGAGAGAAAGAACCCAAATAGCCAAAATTATAAATGAAAAAGGAGAAATCACAACGGATACTGCAGAAATACAAAAAACCATAAGAGAATACTATGAACAACTATACGGCAACAAGTTTGACAATCTGGAAGAAATGGACAATTTTCTAGAATCTTACAGCCTGCCAAAAGTGAATCAAGAAGAAACAGACCAACTGAACAGACCGATCGCTAGAAATGAAATTGAAGAGGTCATAAAATCACTCCCTACAAATAAAAGTTCAGGACCAGATGGCTTCACAGGTGAATTCTATCAAACATATAAAGAGGAATTGGTGTCCATCCTCCTGAAACTCTTTCAAAAGGTTGAAGAAGAAGGAATACTCCCAAAGACATTCTATGATGCCACCATCACCCTAATTCCAAAACCAGACAGAGATACCACCAAAAAAGAAAACTATCGCCCAATATCATTGATGAATATAGATGCAAAAATTCTCAACAAAATCTTAGCCAACCGAATCCAACAACATACCAAAAAAATTATACACCATGACCAGGTAGGGTTCATCCCAGGTTCACAAGGATGGTTCAACATACGCAAATCCATCAGCATCATACACCACATTAGCAAAAAAAAAGTCAAAAACCATATGATCATCTCAATAGACGCAGAAAAAGCATTGGACAAAGTCCAACATCCATTCATGATCAAGACCCTCACCAAAGTGGGTATAGAGGGAACATTCCTGAATATCATCAAAGCCATTTATGATAAACCCACAACAAATATAATCCTCAATGGGGAAAAACTGAAAGCCTTCGCACTCCAATCTGGAACAAGACAGGGACGCCCACTCTCACCACGGCTCTTCAACATAGTTTTGGAAGTCCTAGCCACAGCAATTAGACAAACAAAAGAAGTAAAAGGCATCCATATAGGAAGAGAAGAGATCAAACTGTCACTGTCTGCAGATGACATGATACTATACATAGAAAACCCTAAGGACTCAACCCCAAAACTCCTTGAACTGCTTCATAAATTCAGCAAAGTAGCAGGATATAAGATTAACATTCAGAAGTCAGTCACATTTCTGTATACCAGCAATGAAACATTAGAAAAGGAATACAAAAATACGATACCTTTTAAAATTGCACCTCACAAAATCAAATACCTCTAATATTTCATGTCATGTATAGTAACATGTCATTTGTATACAGTGACAGTTTTATCTCTTCTCTTCCTATATGGATGCCTTTTATTTCTTTTGTTTGACTAATTGCTGTGGCTAGGACTTCCAAAACTATGTTGAAGAGCAGTGGTGAGAGTGGGCATCCCTGTCTTGTTCCAGATTGGAGTGCGAAGGCTTTCAGTTTTTCCCCATTGAGGATTATATTTGCTGTGGGTTTATCATAAATGGCTTTGATGATATTCAGGAAGGTTCCCTCTATACCCACTTTGGCGAGGGTCTTGATCATGAATGGATGTTGGACTTTGTCCAATGCTTTTTCTGCGTCTATTGAGATGATCATATGGTTTTTGACTTTTTTTTTTGCTAATGTGGTGTATGATGCTGATGGATTTGCGTATGTTGAACCATCCTTGTGAACCTGGGATGAACCCTACCTGGTCATGGTATATAATTTTTTTGATATGTTGTTGGATTCGGTTGGCTAAGATTTTGTTGAGAATTTTTGCATCTATATTCATCAATGATATTGGGCGATAGTTTTCTTTTTTGGTGGTATCTCTGTCTGGTTTTGGAATTAGGGTGATGGTGGCATCATAGAATGTCTTTGGGAGTATTCCTTCTTCTTCAACCTTTTGAAAGAGTTTCAGGAGGATGGGCACCAATTCCTCTTTATATGTTTGATAGAATTCACCTGTGAAGCCATCTGGTCCTGGACTTTTATTTGTAGGGAGTGATTTTATGACCTCTTCAATTTCATTTCTAGCGATCGGTCTGTTCAGTTGGTCTGTTTCTACTTGATTCAGTTTTGGCAGGCTGTAAGATTCTAGAAAATTGTCCATTTCTTCCAGATTGTCAAACTTGTTGCCATATAGTATTCTCTTATGTTTTTTTTCTTTGCATTTCTGCTGTATCTGTTGTGATTTCTCCTTTTTCATTTATAATTTTGGTTATTTGGGTTCTTTCTCTCCTCTTTTGAGTGAGTCTGGCCAGGGGTTTGTCAATTTGGTTCACCTTTTCAAAGAACCAGCTCTTGGTTACATTAATTTTCACTGAGTGGATGTTTTAAAGAAATACTTTTCTAAATGGTGATAGTGTAATAATGTTGGGATAGGCACATAGACACATAGCCATTTAACACAGGACTTTTAGCTTGAGATTAGCCTGTGACCCCTAGTGCAGGGCCTTTGCAGGCAGAGTGAAATGAGAAGCAGATAGTAGCCTTCTCCCTGGGGGCCCTCCAGGCTCCCAGCTTTCCATGGAGGAGGGCGTGTGTGGCTGAAGGCTGGTCCAGGCCCTACCTTGCTACTGCAGCTTGTCCAGGCCCTACCTCTATGGTCTAATGGTGGTGACTGACTCCCTGGGCAGTAGCCCTGGGGACTGCTTTCTTGGCCTAAGGAGTCTGAGGGCTGGCTGGGTCTCAGGTTCTTTGCCCCCTCAGTGATGACTTCTGGGCAGGGACTGAGGATCTTGCCAAGGAGGCGCCACTAGCTGAGATATGCCTCTTTAGCTGGGCTTGGGCATTGTTGGGAGGCCCCAGACTGGATTCTGGACAAAAGCTCCTGGGTAAGTGACCAGTCCACATTCCATCCCTGCTCTGCTTAGCCAGGGCCTAGACCTTGGAGGGCAAAAGTGGATACTTGGGATCTTGGACAAGTAAGATGAGGGGAATGATGTCATTTTGTTTATGGGATTTGTTAAGTGTTAAAAGCCATAAGGAGGCATGTAGACAGAATTTAATGCCTACCCTTTCCTTTCTTGTATGTTATAACTTTAGATAAAAAGTTACAGAACAGAGAATAACATCTGTTTTGATGGAGGTTTAGAGGAACCTGACTGTGACTTGACATACATGGACAGTTGCAAAAAAAAAAGGATCCGATAACTATAAAGTTTGCAACAACTAACCACACCCCTCCCTCACATTTCCTATAGAAGGACTTTGCTGAAAGTTTTGAGTAGTTCTGGTTTTTAAGGCATGAACCGGGGTTTTTTTTTTGTTTTGTTTTTGGTCACACCCATGGTATGTATAAGTTCCTGGGCCAAGGATCGAACCCACATCAGAGCAGTGGCCCCAGCTACTGCAGGGACAATGCCAGAACCTTAACCCACTGTGCATACTGGAACTCCAAGAAGATAAATTTCTTTATGTACATTAGTAATGTGTATTTTCTACACCAAAAACAGCAGAAGTGTCATGTAGTTTGTAGAAGGAAGATGGATCAGCATACTTTTTTCTTTTTCTTTTTTATTGCTGAATCTGTGACATATGGAAGTTTCAAGGCCAGGGATTGAACCCACATCTCTGCAGTGACCCAAGCTGCTGCTGTCGGATTCTTTTTTTTTTTTATTGTTCAAATAAATTTATCACATCTGTAGTTGTATAATGATCATAACAATCTGATTTCACAGGATTTCCATCCCACAGCCCAAGCACATCCCCCAACCCCCCAAACTGTCTCCTCCAGAGACCAAAAGTTTTTCAGTGTCTGTGAGTCAGCATCTGTTCTGCAAAGAAGTTCAGTCTGTCCTTTTTTCAGATTCCACATGTCAGTGAAAGCATTTGATGTTGGTGTCTCATTGTATGGCTGACTTCACTTTGTGTGATAGTTTCTAGGTCCATCCATGTTGCAAAAAATGCTGGCATTTCATTCTTTTTAATGACTGAGTAATATTCCATTGTGTATATGTACCACATCTTCTTGATCCACTCCTCTGTCGATGGACATTTAGGTTGTTTCCATGTCTTGGCTATTGTAAATAGTGCTGCAATGAACATCAGAGTTCATGTGTCTTTGTGAGTCGTGGTTTTCTCTGGGTAGATGCCCAGGAGTGGGAATGCTGGGTCAAATGGTAGTTCTATTTTGAGTTTTATGAGGAATCTCCATCCAGTTTTCCACAGTGGTTGTACCAATTCACAATCCCACCAACAGTGTACTAGGGTTCCTTTTTCTCCACACCCTCTCCAGCTCTTATTGTTTGTTGACTTTTTTGATGATGGCCATTCTGGCTGGTGTAAGGTGGTACCTTAGAATAGTTTTGATTTGCATTCCTCTAATAATGAGTGATGTTGAACCTCTTTTCATATGTTTTTTGGCCATCTGTATGTCTTCTTTGGAGAACTGTCTGTTTATATCTTCTGCCCATTTTTTGATGGGGTTGTTTGTTTTTTTTGGTATGGAGCTGAAGAAGGTGTTCATAAATTTTGGAGATTGATCCCTTGTCAGTCGATTCACTTGCAAAGATTCTCTCCCATTCTGTGGGTTGTCTTTTTGTTTTGTTTAGGGTTTCCTTTGCTGTGCAGAAACTTTTAACTTTGATTAGGTCCCATTTGTTTATTTTTGTTTTTGTTGTCAATACTCTGAGAGGTGGATCCGGGAAGATGTTGCTGTCGTTTATGTCAGAGAGTGTTTGGCCTATGTTTTCTTCTATGAGTTTTATAGTGTCTGGTCTTATATCTAGGTCTTTGATCCATTTTGAGCTTATTTGTGTGTATGGTGTTAGGGAGTGTTCTAATTTCATTCTTTTCCATGTGGCTGTCCAGTTTTCCCAGCACCACTTATTGAACAAGTTGTCTTTTCTCCATTGTATAGTCTTGCCTCCTTTGTCATAGATTAGTTGGCTCTAGGTATGTGGGTTTAATTCTGGGCTTTCTATCCTGTTCCACTTATCTATATGTCTGTCTTTGTGCCAGGACCATATGGTTTTGATAATTGTTGCTTTGTAGTATAGCCTGAAGTCGGGGAGCCTGATTCCTCCAGCTCTATTTTTCTTTTTCAGGATGTCTTTGGCTATTCTGGGTCTTTTGTGCTTCCAAACAAACTTTAAAATATTTTGTTTGAGTTCTGTGAAAAATGTCCTTGGTAATTTGATAGGGAGTGCACTGAATCTGTATATTGCCTTAGGTAGTATGATCATTTTCATAATAACATGACTCTTCCAATCCAAGAGCATGGTATGTCTTTCCATCTGTTTGTGTCATCTTTGATTTCTTTCATCAGTGTGTTATAATTTTCAGAGTGCAGGTTTTTTTTCTCTTTAGGTAGGTTTACTCCTAGGTATTGTATTCTTTTGGATGTGATGGTAAATGGGATTGCTTCCCTAATTTCTTTTTCTGCTTTTTCATGGTTAGTGTATAGAAATGCCATTGATTGCTGTGTATTGATTTTGCATCCTGCGACTTTGTCAAATTCATGGATGAGCTCTAACAGTTTTCTGGTAGAGTCTTTAGGATTCTCTAGGTATAGCATCAAGTCATCTGCAAATAGTGATAGTTTTACTTCTTCCTTTCCAATTTGGATTCATTTTATTTCTTTTACTTCTCTGATTGCTGTGGCTAGGATTTCCAGTACTATGTTGCAGAGTAGTGGTGAGAGGGGGCATCCTTGTCTTGTTCCTGATCTCAGCAGGAATTCTTTCAGCTTTTCACCATTGAGAATGATGTTTGCTGTGGGTTTGTCATATATGGCATTTATCTTGTTGAGGTAGGTTCATGTTATGCCCACGTTCTGAAGGGTTTTTTTCAGAAATGGGTGTTGGATTTTGTCAAAGGCTTTTTCTGCTTCTATTGAGAGGACCATATAGTTTTTATTCTTCAGTTTGTTAATGTGGTGTATCACACTGATTTGCTGATGTTGAAGAGCCCTTGCATCCCTGGGATAAATCCCATTTGATCATGATGTACAATCCTGGTAATGTATTGTTGGATGCGGTTTGCTAGTATTTTGTTGAGGATTTTTGCATCAATGTTCACCAGTGAAATTGGCCTGTAGTTTTCTTTTTTGTGGAATCTTTGTCTGGTTTTGGTACCAGGGTGATGGTGGCCTCATAGAATGAGTTTGGGAGTATCCCTTCCTCTGCAATTTTTTGAAATAGTTTCAGAAGGATAGGTGTTAGCTCTTCTCTAAATGTTTGATAGAATTCACCTGTGAAGCAATCTGGTCCTGGACTTTTGTGTGTTAGAAGTTTTTTAATCACAGTTTCAAGAACTGAAATAGCTCTTGGTGACTTGTCCATTCATCTTTTCTATTTCATCTTGGTTTAGTCTTGGAAGATTGTACTTTTCTAAGAATTTGTCCATTTCTTCTAGGTTGTCCATTTTATTGGCATATAGTTGCATATAGTAGTCTCTTATGATCCTTTGTATTTCTGTGATGTCCGTTTTTACTTCTCCTTTTTCATTTCTAATTTTATTGATTTGCGGCCTCTCTCTTTTTTTCTTGATAAGTCAGGCTAGGGGTTTATCAATTTTGTTGACCTTTTCAAGGAAGCAGCTTTTCATTTCATTGATCTTTTCTGTGTTTTTTTTTTGTTTCTATTTCATTGATTTCTGCTCTGATCTTTATGATTTCTTTCCTTCTACTAACTTTAGGTCTTGTCTGTTCTTCTCTCTTGAGCTGCTTTAGATGAAAAGTTAGCTTGTTTATTTGAGCTTTTTCTTGTTTCTTGAGGTGGGTTTGTATTGCTATAAACTTTCCTCTTAGAATGGCTTTTGCTGCATCCCATAGGTTTTGGAGTGTTGTATCTTTGTTGTTATTTGCTTCTAGGTATTTTTTAATTTCCTCTTGGATTTCTTCAGTGATCTGTTGGTTGCTTAGTAGCATGTTGTTTATTCTCCACATGTTTGTGTTTTTGGCAGATTTTTTTCTTGTTGTTGATTTCCAGTCATATAGTGTTGTGGTCATAAAAGATGCTTGATATGATTTCAATTTTCTTAAAGTTACCGAGGTTGGACTTGTAACCCAGGATGTGATCAATCTTAGAGAATGTTCCATGTGCACTTGAGAAGAATGTGTATTTTGTTGCTTTTGGATGAAATGTCCTATAAATATCTCTTAAGTCCATCTGGTTTCATGCTTCATTCAGGGCCTTTGTTTCCTTATTGATTTTCTGTCTGGTTGATCTGTCCATTTTTGTAAGTGGGGTGAATGTCCCCCACTATATTGTGTTATTGTTGATTTCTCCTTTTAAGGTTGTTAGCAGTTGCCTTATATATTGTGGTGAATCTATTTTGGGTGCATAGATATTTAAAATTGTTGTATCATCTTCTTGGATTGATCCTTTGATCATTATGTAATGTCCTTCTTTGTCCCTTAAAATATTCATTTTAAAGTCTATTTTGTCTGATATGAGTATTGCTACTCCAGCTTTCTTTTGATTCCCATTTGCATGAAATATTTTCTTCCATCCTCTCACTTTCATTTTGTATGTGTCCCTAGAAATGAAGTGGGTCTCTTGAAGACACCATATATATGGGTCTTGTTTTTGTATCCATTCAACCATTCTATGTCTTTTGGTTGGGGTGCTTAGTCCATTGACATTTAAGGTAATTATTGATATGTATGTTCTTATTGCCATTTTATTAATTACTTTGGATTTGTTTTTGTTGCTCTTTTTTCTTTCCTTCTTCTCTTGTTCTTTTCTGCCTAGAGAAGTTCCTTTAGTATTTGTTGTAAGGCTGGTTTAGTGTTGCTGAATTCTTTCAGCTTTTGCTTCTCTGTGAAGGTTTTGATTTCTGCTTCAAATCTGAACGAGAGCCTTGGTGGGTAGAGTAATCTTGGTTGGAGGTTTTTTCCTTTCATCACATTGAGTATATCATGCCACTCCCTTCTGGCCTGCAGAATTTCTGTTGAAAAATCTGCTGATAACTTTATTGGGGTTCCCTTGTATGTTATTTGTTTCTTTTCCATAGCTGCTTTCAAGATTTTCTCTTTGTCTTTAATTTTGGTCAGTTTGATTAGTATGTGTCTCAGGTGTTCCTCCTTGGGTTTATTTTGTATGGTACTCATTGTGCTTCCTGGATTTGAGTGAGTGATTCCTTCTCCATGTTAGGGACATTTTCGGCTATTATCTCTTGGAATATTTTTTCTGCCTCCTCTCTCTCTTCTCCTTCTGGCACCCCTATAATATGGACGTTGGTGCGTTTAACATTGTCCCAGAGTTCTCTGAGACTCTCTTCATTTGTTTTCAATCTTTTTTCTCTTTTCTGTTCTGCATCCATAATTTCCACTAATCTGTCCTCCACCTTGCTTATTCATTCTTCTGCCTCCTGTATTCTGCTTTTAGCTGTTTCTAGTGAATTTTTTATTTGAAGTATTGTATTTTGCATCGCTTCTTGTTGAAGTTTTCTATCTTGTATCTCTTTGGTCAGTGTTTCCTGTAAGTTATCCATTTTTGCCTCCAGTTTATTTCCAATGTCTTGCATCATCTTCAGTATCAATTGTCTAAAGTCTTTTCCTGGAGGCTAAGAATCTTCTCCTTACTTAGCCGTTTTTCTGGGGTTTTTCCTTTCTCCCTCATCTGAGTTATAGTTCTCTGTCTTTTCATTTTTACAGGCTTTTGGTGTGGTGACCTTTTTACAGATACTAGAGTTGTAGCCTCTCTTACTTCTGATGTCTGCCCCCCTTGTGGCTGAAGTCGGTATGGGGGGCTTGCTGTAGGCTCCCTGATGTGAGGGGCTGCTGCCTGTCCACTGGTAGGTGGAGCCGATTCTAGTCCCTCTGGTGGGTGGGGCTTAGTCTCTGGATGGGATTAGAGGCAGCTGTGTGCCTGAGGGGTCTTTAGGTATCCTGTTTACTGAGGGGCAAGGCTGTGATCCCACATGGAATTTTGTTTGCCCTGGGGCTTCTCAGCAGCTGGCTGACAGGTGGGGTCAGATTTTCCCAAAATGGCCACCTCCAGAGAAAGGCACGGCTGCTGAATATTCTCCAAGAGCCCTGCTTTCAATGTCCTTCCCTCACAACAAGTCACGCTCACCCCTGTTTTCCCAGGATGTCCTCCAAGATCTGCAGTCAGGTTTGATCCAGATTCCCATGGAGACTTTGCTTTGCCCTGGGACTCAGTGCACGTGAAAGTCTGTGTGCGCCTTTTAAGAATGGGGTCTCCGTTTCCCCCAGTCCTGTGGAGCTCCTGTGCACAAGTCCCACTGGCCTTTAATGCCAGCTGCTCCAGGGTCTCTTTCTCCCTGTGCCAGATCCCCACACATGGGAGTTTGATGTGTGGCTCAGAACTCTCACTCCTGTAGGTGAGTCTCTGTAAACCAGTTAGTTTCCAGTCTGTGGAGCTTCCCACCCAGGAGGTATGGGGTTGTTTATATCGTGAAATCACCCCTCCTACCTCTTGATGTGTCCTCCTCTTTTTCTTCTGGAGTAGGATATGTTTTTTAGGTTTCTGGTCCATTTGGGTGAAGAGTGCTCAGTCTTTAGTTGCTTAATTTGTTGTTTTTAGGAGAGAAGTTGAGCTCCAGTCCTTCTATTCCACCATCATAATCCCTTATTCTGCAGTGGGATTCTTAACCCACTGTGCCACAGCAGGAATGGATCAGTATTCCTTTACTATACAAATCTCTGACCAAGTTAAATAATTTTTTTTTCATTCTAAATAAGTCTCCCTCTAAAGCAGGTAAGTTGAGCAATTTGGTAAAGATACCTTATTTTGAGAAAAAGTCTTCAGTTATTATTTGAATGTATTGTTTAATACACCTAGATGTATGAATAAAAAGAATCAGTATCTATATCATTGTGCTTTTTTGGGTTGTTTTATTTAAAAACATTGAAGTCATTTTATTGTTAGCAGCACCAAAAGTATTTAGGGATACAGTCTCTAAAAAGACAGCATTAAGCTCTGTAATAGTTTCCTACTGCTGCTGTAACATTTTTTTTAAATTTAGAGGCTTTGAATAACATAAATTTATTAGAGTTCTCTGAAAGTCTCACACTGGTCTCACTGGGTGAAAATGTAGGTTTCTGCAGGACTATGTTCCTTTCTTGAGGCTCTACATCAGTCCTTTTCCCTGTCTTTGCCAGCTTTTCAAGGCAGCCTGAATTCCTTGGAACCTCTTCCTTCCTCCGTCTTTAAAACCACTAGTATAGTATCTTTTGGATCCTGCTTCCATGCTTTACAGCTCTTTGTGACAGGAAAGATTCTCTCCTTTTAATGATTATGTAATTAGTTTGGGACAACCTGGATAATCCAGACTAATATCCCATTCTCAAGGTCCTTAAATTTAATTATGTCTAAAAGGTCCCCTTCACAGTGTAAATTAACATATTAAAAACCTCTGGGGATTAAGGCAGGCTGCTATGGGGTTTTATCGGGGTACCGTTCACAACATTGAAATTTCAAGCAAGGTGTCCCAGAGAGAATTACATTTAAGCTGTTCTAAGTCCTTGGTAAAAAAAAAAAAAAAGGACTGTGTGAAATGGTAGAAGTTAAAGGTCATTACATTTTTATTTATTTTACTGTTACTCTCTGGAGATAATAGTGTTACAAGAAAAGATGAGATTTCTATTTTCATGTAGCTCAAAAGAAATGGATAATCCAAACCCAAGAAATTTAGTGTCCAAATCTAACGGTCTTATCAGGAGTAAGAACCTTTCTCCATCAAAGGCAGAACAAGTAAAGACAAGAGAAAGAGTGGGAAAGAACCGAGGTGGTTAAAAGGTTGATAGTCAAGAATAAAAGAGAATATTTGGAAGTGCTCACTTAAAAGCCTTATTTTAGATTATAAGAACATCTAAAAGAGTAAAGTGTGTGTAAACTTGAAGAAGTTTACCTTTTAGAAGTGATATTTTTAATCTCAAGGAAAATGTTCAATTGTTGATCATTTTGAGTGTTTTTACTCTTAGTTGACCTTTTAAGGTGGACTTAGTTTCCTTTAAATAAGTTACATTGTGCAGACAGAGTAGAAAGGGCTTGAAGCTAAACAAAATAATTTTTACTAAATTTAGTTTTCTCTTACTTGGGAAAAAAGGACTAATTTATATAACTGGCTCATTAGCCTGGTTCTTATTTTATGGATTATGGTACTAAGCATTTTATAGCCTGATTGCTGTGATCACTTGTCAACTGCAATCATTCTGCAAAGTTTTGCAGAATGATTTCAGTTGTTTCCTAGATTCCCATCCTGCCTTTTCCCCTCCTTAAAAACTGGCACATTTGGATGGTACCACTATCCTATGAGCTCCAAAGCTGTAACTTGTGAATTCTGGACAAATTAGGAGAATGTTACCAAAATTCATATGAAATGAAGAAGAGCATATGGCATCTATCTGGAAAGAGACCCAGCCCCTCTCTTAGTCCCACTATTCCCTGTCCTGTTACACTGCATTTTGCACTTTGTATTTATTTCAATGCTGGACTTTTGACTTATTTGTACTAAAACATCTTCTGGAAAGGTGGATTCGGTCAAAAGAAGAGGAGAGTGCCGTTGCTTCATCTTATCACAAGATTTCCATCACTTTCACATAAACAACCTGAGTCCTTTTGTATGTTTTGTTAATTATCTAAGTTAATCTAAGTTTCATATTGATATATATATATATATATATATATATATATATATATATATATATATGTAGTTTCTCGGTTTCAGACGGGATTGGTTCCAGCACTTCTGCAGATACCAAAATCTGAGGTATCTGCAGTCCCTTATATAAAAGGGCATGCTTTTTGCATATAATGTTTACCCACCTTCCATATACTTTAAATCATTTCTAGATTACTTATAGTACATAATGCAATGTAAATATTATGTAAATAGTTGCTGACAGATGCCAAATTCAAGTTTTGCTTTTGGAAACTTTCTGGAATTAAAATACAGTTTTTTTTTTTTTCAATCTGAAGTTGGTTCTATATGCAGATGTAAAACTCACCAATGTGGAATGCCAAGTGTACCTTTATTTATTTATTTATGTATCTTTTTAGGTCCATACCAGAGGCATATAGAGTTTCCCAGGCTAGGAGTAGACAATTTGAGATTCAGCAATGCGGGATCAGAGCCATGAGCTACGTCTGTGACCTACACCACAGCTCACAGCAATGCTGGATCCTTAACCCACTCAGCAAGTCTAGGGGTCAAACCCATGTCCTCATGGATGGTGGTCAGATTTGTTTCTGTTGAACCACAATTGGAACTCCCAGCCAACTATACCTTTTAGAAAGGTGGGAGGTGAAAAAAGAGACAGATATACTTATCAGGGGTTTTGTAATAAGAACCTGGAATTTTTTTTTTTTTTTAATTTTTAAGGCTGTGCCTGCAGCACATAGAAGTTCCAGGGCTGGGGGTTAAATCAGAGCTGTAGCTGTTGGCCTGTGCTGCAGCCACAGCAGTGCAGGATCTGAGCCCCATCTGTGATCCACACTGCAGTTTGCAGCAAGGGCAAATCCTTAACCCACAGAGTGAGGCCAGGGATCAAATTTGCATCCTCACAGACACTATGAGCCACAGTTGAAACTCCTGAACTTGGAATTCTTAAATTGTATTCTCTTGCAGTTTAAGAGGAGAGGAACTCCAGAATTTTCAAGTGGAATGAAGTGTTCTTGTAATAAAATATGGAGAACATGAATGTTATTATATTATAAAGATTTGCAATTATGCCTTGATCGAAGCTAAGGGATTACATATTTTTAATGAAGTGCACATTGTCAATGTGCAAAGCAATAAAATGAAAAAAGTTAGAGAACTGAAAATTTAATATATATGGTAATACACATAAATCTATTAGAGAAAGAAAAGCAGAATTAATTATAATTCAGTACCCAGAGGGTGAACACAAATGGTAAAGAATTATGAAATAAAAAATTCATCTTGTAATTAGTTTAGCCAAGTAAAATTAGAAAATAACTAAGTTTTTAAAGGTCCTGATAACTTATAAAATATTTTATGAAAGGGAAGCAGGAAAAATATTAATTATAAGTAGTTACCTGAAAGGGAAAAAAATCTATTCTATCTTGAAATAACAATGATTAAATTTCTAATTAATTCATGGTTTCATTTTGAAAACTAATCACAACAATGTTTTGAATATTCTATTCTAGTGAAATGCAAGGATATGCTTAAAGCATTTGTGAAACTCAAGTGGTTTGAGCACCAATAATTCTCTCAAAAGTTTTTTTTTGGAAAAGCATTATAAAGTTAACCTTTTTCTCTTTGGGGTTATTTCACATAATTAGTGTTTGTGAGAGTTCTAATGGGCTATTTGTCTAAGTATTGATTTGATTGTTCTTAATTCATGAACAAGTACATGTTTATTACATAGTATTGCTGTTTTCACAGTAGGATTGTTGTGATAAAAAAAATCTTAAAAAATGAAGTAATGACACATAGTTAGAACCTATTCTTTTGGCTTTTATATATAATGAATACCTATGACAGTCTTAAAGTCACATAGTTGATAACTTAGGCTTGATACACACATGTCGTTTCTGAACCATCACAGAAAGGTGGAGCATGTGATTTTGAGTAAGCTACAACCTTAGTCAGTGCAAGCTTCAAGAGAGACCAAAAGTTATTTTCTGTAAATGAGCATGGTTGATAGATTTGACCAAAAGTAATTCTTATACTGTTTAGTAACTGCTCTATCCCTGAGAGAGTAGTTATATTTCAAAAGGACTCTTAGGAACAATTATTTTAATGTATTGTATTATATTTCAAGGCAATTGATACTGACATTTACTTGACTAACTCAACTCAGACTGTCAACTAAAAATTCTGATTGAACTTGGAAGTTCACCTCATAGAAGGCCAGTGTATCTGGTTAGTATTTTTAGATGCCTCTCAAAGGCTGCCTGGCTTCTCGTTTGCCAGGGAGCCTTGATATTTAGTATATTATTTTTATTTGATTGACATTCTTTGTTTATATAGAATTGGGTATCTGTTATGGACTGAATCGTGTCCCTCTAAAATTTATATGTTGAAGCCCTAACCCCCCAGTATGACTGTATTTGAAGATAGTGCCTTCAGGCAGATAATTAAGGTTAAGTGAGATCATAAGGATTGGACCCTGATCCTGTAGGAACAGTGTTCTTATAAGAAAAAAGAAAGAAACACTAGAAATGATCTTTCAATCTCTCTCTGGCTTTCTCATCTCCATGCAAATGGAAAAGAGACCAGGTGAGGATACAATGGGAAGGCGACCATCTATAAGCTGGAAGAGAGGTCTCTAGTAACCCACCCTGAAGTCATCTTGATCTTGGACTCTGGACTCCAAAACTATTAGAAAATAAATTTATGTTGTTTAAGCTACCCAGTATGTGGTATGATGTTATGGCAGCCTGAGCAGATTAACACACTACCCAGCCAATTTAATCTAATTGACTGGATTAAATTAAATGTTTTGTGATCATATGTTTTTATGTCCTTGTGGGGAACCTGGAGATTAGATAGTAAATGCATTGGAGATCTAGGCTGAGATGCTAAACCTAGACTGGTTCCTTGTATGTAGTTGTTTTATTATGAAGCTTATTTTATTATGGATACCATGTATATACTCAGGGAAAATAATGCAGTGATCAACTGAGAATCCTCTTGTTTTTTAAATTTTAATTTTATATGAATCATTATGTTTTTCACATGTATTGATTCATAAATTTTTATTATTTCAGTGGCATGGTCACCATTTTATATCACATTCTTGTATATTAGTGTCTAATAGTTTCAGAACAGTGTGACCTGATTCTAATCTTAGCACTGGCCTGCCTCTTAGCTCAGATTTTTCTTCCTTTTTTTTACCTTTAAAGAGGGTTCACAATGCACAAAGGTATTTTATAGGTAGGGTATAATTCTATGGGTAGGGTATGGGAAGGATACTAACTCCTCCCTCATATTAAATCTATTTATTTGACTTTTTTTTTTGGTCTTTGTAGATCTGCAGCCACAGCATACGGAGGTTTCCGGGGTAGGGGTCAAAACAGAGCTGTTGTTGCTTACTGATGCCACAGCAATGTGGGATCTGAGCTGCATCTGTGACCTACACCACAGCTCACAGAAACTCCGAATCATTAACCCACTGAGTGAGGTCAGGGATCAAACCTGCGTCCTCATGGACACTGGTCAGATTCGTTTCCACTGAGCCATGACAGGAACTCCTGACCATTTATTTTTATTAAGAGAAAGCAAAACTTCATGTATTGTATTTTTCAGTAACTTTTTGGTTAAGAGCTAAACTTTAGTTGGTAATCATGCTTTCATAAATTAAAAACACTATTCTCATTTTTTCTTATCCAATTCATTGGAATGTTTATTTTTTATTCTTGACATGTAAATCAAATGAGATGGAATAGTTTTTAATTGGCGTGACATGCTCTCAGGAAGAAAAAAGTGTTTTAAGTACACATACCATCTTAAAAAAATACTGCTGTTTTCCAACTTTGCAAGAAATGAAAATATTTATTTATTTTTGTATCCTGTGACTTTGAAAATAAGTATTATATATTTTATATTGTTACACCTTTTATTCATAGCTGTGTGGTACTATGGAAAAATACGGACAGACTAGAGCTTAAATCTTGGCTCTGCCACTTGATCTTATTAAATTCACTTTACTTTTTGGCTTTGATTTCTTTATCTGTAAGATGTGGCTAATAATTCACGACATAAAGGGATTGTTGAAAAGACTGAGTATAATTTGTATGTGCTATATTTAACATAGTGACAGGAACATTGGCAATGAAAGTTATTTCTCTAAATAATGAAATTTTGAAGCGCTTCTGTTAATTCAGTACATGCTAGGTTGCAGGATCAAGGCCTGAAATCAGCGTGTGTCTTTTTCCAGAGTGTCCTATGTTTCTGAGTGGTACTGAGATCAGTATTCAGGATGAGATCAATCTCCTATTGTGCGATTTTCAGGTTTTGTGAAAGGATAAATTGAGGCGATGAATATCTGTGGAGACTTTTCATAGCCTCTGAGATGCAGTAAGTAGTCATTGCATAGTGAATGTTAGCAAGTGGTATAATCTTTATCAGTCATCACTCAGGGATCAGTACTGTTCATTTCCCATTCTGATACCTGAGTGGCAGCTATGGGCAATGACATAGTGATTTGGAAATTGAATTCCTCTATAATTCTGGGGTTTGGTTTGTAGGAGAGTCTACACTGAATCAAGCAGTAGTGAGAGAGGGGAGGGTGTCTCTTTAATATACTTTGTCATTATTTGATATATTTTTTGACATGATTCAAAAGATGAACATAGACAAATTATTTGGAGATAAATGAAAAGTGAAGGTCTCTTACATTAATGTTTTAATTTTTTAAACATGCTTGTTTGCAACCAGGGAAAGAATTCAGTAATATATTAAAGTGACAGGGTATCCTCTACTAGACAGTGATTGATAAACTATATGGTAACATTTGAAAGGTAAGTAGTACCCTGAGACTAGTCCAAGCAATTAGAAATATAATTCATTCATGTAACATTACAAATAGAAATAGTTTAGCTTGTTGAGTTTTTTATGATTCTGTCAGTGTTATTCAGATACTTGAATATATACATGTCTAATGTATTTCTAGGTGTGTGTATACATATTATAAGGGCAATCAATATTTTTCTTAAATGACTATTGCTTTTAGTAAGATTTTTTTTTTCTTTTCTAGGGCCACTCCTGCGGCATATGGAGGTTCCCAGGCTAGGGGTCTAATTGGAGCTGTTGCCCCAGTAATGCGGGATCTGAGCTGCGTCTGCGACCCACACCACAGCTCACGGCAACGCCGGATCCTTAATCCACTGAGCAAGGCCAGGGATCGAACCCACAACCTCATGGCTCCTAGGCAGATTTGTTAACCACTGCGCCACACAGGAACTCCACTTTTAGTAAGATTCTTAATGGATATGGATAATTTACACACATAGGAAGAGCCCCATGTCAGGAAATATCACATGTGGCTGATGAATATAATAAAAGTACTTACTCATCATAATGATCACATTTGGTAATAGAAAGAGACAAAAGTTAGCATAGGACATAGACTAAATACATATTTAGTAAATGAATAACTTCCTGGTAGATCAAATTTTATGTCTCTTAAGTACCCTTAGGTATGACAAGCTTCTATTTCATGGATATATTACTATGTGTATGTATTTTTTTATAGTAATTAGCCTATGATGTGATGTAAATAATAGGAAGGAGATTGAAAAAAAAATCTTTTCTTAAAAATCCAGAAACAATAAGGAACTATTAAATGGACTTCTCTTTGATGCCATATCACCAAACTTTACGGTTTTCTCCTGTGCTGAGATAAGCCTTCATCCAGGCTTCTTGTGTCCACTCATTCCCAGTAGCAAACCTCTCTTCCTCAGCCAGTATCTCTGCTCCCCTCTGGCTCTACCTCTAGCATCTTGGATATCCTTTGTCAGGATCATTCATTAGGCACACTTTGGAAAGGGTGGAAGGGTCTGAGAACTCCTTAGCATGTAATTATTGACATATCAGTATTGACTTACTATATTACTCTTTAGCTTGGTAATGTTCTTGTCATTCATTGAGTGATAATAAGTAGTTGCATTAATTTATGGACAGAGGTTCTCTAGGTGAAGAAAGAGAAACAGGAAAAGGGGAAGGGTGTTTCTGCATCTGAAATAGTATGAAAGGGATGTAGAACAGGCCATGCATGAAATATTTTTCATGGTGTTCTGAATGACAGTGGCTGTATACCAGAGTGGAGGGGGCAGTACATGGAAAGAACTGAGGCTAGAGAGCAGGCCTAGATTATCAAGAGTTGGGCAAGACATTCCATCTCCTGTCCTCCCATTGAGTCATTTCCAGAGTGGGTGATTTGGACCAGGTTGCCTTAAAAAGGCAATTTCAGATCTCAGTTTTCATAATTTGAGAAATGATAAACTTGATATTCTTTTCATTAAATTATAGGTGGTATTATTTGGATTAGGTTTATAATACTTTGGAAAAGAGAGGAATTCCATGTGTCACGCACATGATAAATCAAAGAAGTGTTTCACCAAATTGAGATTAATATTTAAGGTAATAGTCTGATTTAATGTATTAAGAGATATTTATAATTATGCTAATATAAAATGTCCAAAAAAATTCTGAATAGAACAAGTTAGTCACTTAACCAGAATTGTAAATTCAAAGTGGGTAATTAACAGTATTGATTTTTAAAAGCTATGAGAGATAGTTATATTAAAGGGCTAGAAGTAAGTATCCTAAGATATTGATTATTATTCAACTTTTTTTTTTGTCTTTTTGCCACTTCTTGGGCCGCTCCAGTGGCACATGGAGGTTCCCAGGCTAGGGGTCTAGTTGGAGCTGTAGCTACCGGCCTTCGCCACAGCCATAGCAACGAGGGATCCGAGGCACACCACAGCTCATGGCAACGCCAGATCGTTAACCCACTGAGCAAGGCCAGGGATCGAACCCGCGACCTCATGGCTCCTGGTCGAATTCGTTAACCACTGGGCCACGACGGGAACTCCTATTCGACTTTTTATTAGGGAATTGTTCTAATTTTGATCTTTGGTTTCTAAGAATTTCTAAGGCAGGGAAAGAGAGTCAAGAATACATATGGAATATAATAACTCATATTGAGAAAAAAGATTCTATGAGTCAGTATGTTCAGAGGTTTTTTTTAGTAGGATGGAGAAGATTCAGAAATTTTCAAGCATATGAAAGGGAATTATGAAAAGGATTGTATTAAATTATCCTTCATTTCTACAGGGGATTGATAGAGAAGCAGGGAGCTTAATTTACAGCAAGAGGAAGAATTAATTTAGAGGGTTTTTTTTTTGGCCCAAATTGTGATTAAACAATGTAACCGTCAACTGAGAACTGCTAGGAGTCCCTGCTTATTTATTTTTTTTTAAAGTGTGAATGGAGACATCTTAAATCCTTATTCATGTAAATATACATTCTTCCTTCACGATTCTTTGATAATTCTATATGGATTCCTAGCATTTCTACAGAGTTAAAAGCATTAAGGGGAGATACATTTGCTGGAAGATTTTTTTCCCCCAAGCATATTATTTTTTGTTTTAGCCTTTAAGATAAAACCCAGCACACATTGTCTGCTTTGATAGCTAAACAAGCCTATGAACATTCATGTTAAAAAGGTATTAGAGAGGCCAGGCAAAAGCTGTTTAATTCTTTTTTGCCTTTCTCCATTTTTATGGTTACAGTGTAAATGTAAAATTCATTTGAGAATTTGCTGTGAAGTTGTGTGGGCTGCTACTTTCTCTGTTAGCACAGTGCATGGCCTGCCAGTGCCTCTGAAGGGAGATGGGCTGGACCTGTGGCACTTTCCAGGTTTGTTTCTTTTTTTTATTTATTTTTTATTTTTTTATATATATATATTTTTATTTTCCCACTGTACAGCAAGGGGGTCAGGTTATCCTTACATGTACACATTACAATTACATTTTTCCCCCAGCCTTTCTTCTGTTGCAACATGAGTATCTAGACAAAGTTCTCAATGCTATTCAGCAGGATCTCCTTATAAATCTATTCTAAATTGTGTCTGATAAGCCCAAGCTCCCGATCCCTACCCCTCCCTCCCCCTCCCATCAGGCAGCCACAAGTCTCTTCTCCAAGTCCATGATTTTCTTTTCTGAGGAGATGTTCATTTGTGCTGGATATTAGATTCCAGTTATGAGTGATATCATATGGTATTTGTCTTTGTCTTTCTGGCTCATTTCACTCAGGTTTGTTTCTTAAACTCACTTCATGGATAAACAGCTTCAGTGAGTTTTTCAAGTGATTCCCAGGAGGAAGAGAACCTCCCTACTGTTCTCCATTAGAGTAAAATTTATCAGACAGTTAAAAGCATTTCATAGTCTCAGAATGGAAACATAAAATATATTCAAGTATTTGGATTTTTGCCAAGTCCTTCAGAGAAAACTCAAAAAGACACTTTTTTTTTCCAGTGGGCATATCTTGAAATTTCCCTTTAGATTATGGTTAAATAGAGGAGAGATCCATGGATCATATCTTTCCAAGTTCAGACGTAGGAAATTATTGCCCTCCTATAGTATTTGCCTGGCATCAACTGAGCCCAGGGTTAAGGACAGTTGCATGGTATGTGTGTGTGTGTTGTTCTCCCCTTGTGTAGAGAGTCAGAGAGCAGGTAGTATCCCAAAATGAAGGGAAATAAGGTAATAAGTAAATATTTGGAAATTTAAAAAAGGTCATAGAAAAACCTAGGCGCCATCATGATTTTGAAGGCAGGTCCTAGAGATGCAAGATTCTATTCTGGTTCTATATACCTTCCACCTTGCAAGTCCTTGGGCAAATTGCTTAATCTCTCCAGTCTCAGTTATTTCATCCATAAACAAGGAATTCTAAAAATAAGTATTTTATAGCATTGTTATGAGAATTGTCAGACAATGAATGCAAAATGACTGTTACATAACAAGCATTCAATATATTAGGTGTAGTTGCAAACGTTAAGGAGAAAATGTGTCACAGAATATCACGAATGACAAAAACATTTAGCTGAATTACCTGGCTTCACAAGAAGTTTGTAATCTCTTAGCTTTCTGTAGGACAGTGCAGAATAAATGCTACTCTCTGGTAGGCTGGATGTTTGTTGCTATGCACTTTGGTCCCAGAGGGCTCTTGTTCTAGGCTGGCTGCTTTGCAGTGCACCTGATGCTCCTGTTGGCAGTCTCTTGAGGATGCAGGGTTTGGGTCCAGGGCTTTGCCTCAGATTTGCCAGATCAAGTGAGACAGTCTTCCATCCCCATGAATATGCAAAACTCCAGTGTTTCCAGCTGCTTCCTTGTCATTTACCCCTGGCTTCATCCCTGTGAGGTAGATGTGTAATTAACATGGATTTTATAGTCACCTTAAAAGAGAGAAAAGGTTCTAACCAAGCAAATGTGAATGTGGTGGAAAAATTAATTGTCTGCTTCTTCCTTCTTAGCAACTTACTAAGAATATTGTGCAAATATTTTTAAGTTCCTAAAGTTCACTTGTGATGGAATTCAAGTTTTTTTCTCTTTTAAATAATCATTTATCCCAAAGGAAGTTTTTCTTATTTACAACAACAAAAATACACACATGTGTGACTTGCCTATGTTGATATTTATTCTTTTTCACTTATTTAAATAGTTGTAGTTGGGGAAAAAAAAACAAAAACCAAAAACTATCAAGTCCTGGGTTTCTGAGTATCAAGCTGTATAAAGGATTCTCTTTGACCTTTTGAGAAAGTCAACATGAGGTGCCAATATTCAAATAACTATATCATTAAATGATTATTACTCTTTACTCTCTCTGCACCCCCACCTCAATTCCTGCACATTAGCAGAATCTGAAGTTTTGATTCATTTGGACTCTAATAAATTAATAATAATAAACAACATTTGTTGGGTGCCTACTATATGCCAGGCTGTTTCCTAAACCCTTGTACATCTAGGCTTATAGAAGATGTCAAGGATAAACCTGAAAAATATAGGGCTTCCTGCTTTTTGATATTTCTTATTGTGAAAGCTCAGGCACCCACTTTATCTTTTTCAGTGGAGGCATCCAGACTTGAGAATTTAGATCTTGTGAAGTGAGAGCACTCCTGGTCTGGATGTGTGTTGATGTTGCTTTGAAAGCAACTTATAAGTTTATCACATCTGTCAATTATTTTTATGAGTGCCTAGATCCTCAGTGGCTAATTTCAAATCTTGCTCAAGATTCTCCTCTCTTCCACACTGAGCTTTCTATCTCAGGTTCAGATCACATTGGCTAATATGATTATTAGTTTAGTTAATCTACATTTCGAAAATTTATTTCATTAAATAACTAAAATGTATTTCAAAGGGAAATATAAAGTGACTTTTTGTCTGAAGTTTATTTTAATGAGGACAAATGTCTGTAGTCCTAAAATGAGGGGGAAAAGACACTATTTAGCAAACATACATTTAAAACAATTTAAACTTTTATTTTTGGCAGCTAATATTAATAAAACATCATTCTAGTATCCGAAAGACAATAAAGGTAGTTCTCCTCATTACTATTCTTTAAAAATTCAGTTGTTCAGTTCCTTTTAAAGATATCCCTTTAAGAACTTGTGTTTTATTCCTCATAACCTTCATGCCCTCATTGGACTGTTTAAGCTGCTGTTTGAGCTGCTGATCCTATAAACTGAATTCAACTTGAAGATGATTTTATCCAAGACCTAGTTTCATGAAAATACTGCAGTAAAAAATACCTGTATAGGAGACTACATAACCACACTTTAATTTGAGTAGACATAAAAATTATCCTTTCCATGTGCTTTCTGGGGCATCTTCCTATACTAGGAAGTAAACGCTACATTTGTAGGGTTCATATTCCATGCTTCATTTCCCTGTAGTGACGTGAACAGGCAACCAGAAGATTATGCTCAGTGTCTCATCTTCAGCACAACCTCTGGAAAAACATTTTGTGTGACCTTGTTATGTATGCAATAAGTAGATAATTATTTTTCACTGCTTTATATCCCCCAAAATATGATATGGATCTCAACACTCATCTAGGAAAAATAGATTTATATGAAGTATAATGCCTAAGTAAATAAGAATTATAGTATAATTATTCAAACATTAAATTATAAGGGAGAGAGGAACAGAGTGAAAAAGAATAAAATACTCAAGTAAAGATATAAAAATGCATTACTTTTGAGTTTTATACTGTAGGAAAATTAAAAAATCTGATTAGTAAATGGAAACAATTTTAAAATAAGCCTTCATTATTCCATATATAAGGAAAATAGAAAATATTATAATTTACTTCTAATTTTGACTAGGTCTAAATTATTTCAAATTATGGATTTAATTGGTCCAGACCAAGAAATTGAGTTACTTGAGTTTATTTTTATATGAGACATGGAATAAAAGTAAAATAAAAATTCTTGGCACCTTAGATACTGCTATAGACACTGTATCCACTCATGCTTACAATTGCAGGAGTATTTTAAATTATATAAAGCATGACATTTTGAAACTAATCATTTGTTATATTTCCAAATTCCCACAAGATGGCAGAATTTCAGAGCGTTTTAGAACAAGTGCCTGGATAGGTAGCTAGAGTTATTTTACATCTTGTAACTAGGTTAAACACAAATCCTGTTTTCTGATCAGTGATGCAAATAATACTCACACAGAGCAGGGCCCATTTCTTCCCCTTGTTACTTATAGCTTCTACTAAACTGCAGTAATAAAACAATGGATTGCATGGGGTTTACACTGCTCCTCAGGTGGAGAACCACTTTCTTGTCGTATAACTCTAATTTGAGGTCATTCATAATCATCTAGGAAGGTACTGCCTTATTTGTGTGTTTCATTTATTTTATTCATGAGGATCAGAGATGAGCTGGGATGTAACCTTTAACAGATGGAAATCCACATCTAGATATTTCAGAGGTTCTGACCACATGGCTGGGTGGCAAGCAGTGAGGAATAGTCAGTCCTCTCCATCACCAGGCTTGCCCCTATAAATATTTAAATGGTTAGGTTTTATTCGATAAGGGTTTGATATACTCTGGATGATACACATTTGTTGTTGGAATCCTTAGGGAAGCAGACTCCTTTCCTCCCTCCCTCCCTTCCTGCCTCCCTCTTTCATGCTTGCAACTGTTAGTAACTCACCAAAGAAGAACCTCTGAGAAGCCATTAAGCTTCCACAGCCTAAGAAAGGAGATGAGGTTATTGGAACCAAATTGGAATGAGCTACTCTAAATAAAAGCTTAGGAGGTAGAAGTTTGAAGTTAGCACCTATTTCAAATCTTACCTGAGTTTATATTGGTCTTCTTTTTGTCTTCATAGATGGGGTCTTTATATTCTTTAATGTCTCATGTTTCTTTATCTATGGATAGGATCATCTGGGGATAAATGACATTTCTTTTTTAGAGTCACCAAAATTAGTATGTTAGAAGCTGAATTAGACAGCTAGACTGTTTCTTCATTTGATAAGTAGGATATGTTTAATTTTGAAAATTAATATATCTAAATGATAATCTTGGTGCTAAAATTATATTTCAGCCTAAATGCAAATGAAACTTACCCAGTGCTAATGGGACTTTATGTTACTAAATGCCAAAACTCATAAGAGAAAAAAAATTACTGATGGCAAGCATCTCTAAACTGATGATGAAGAATTTGTTATCTCAAACAGTTAAAACTGTTAATTACAGGATTTGGTTAGATGGGAGTAGCTGAACTTGGAAAATGATGATGTTAGATGTTTATATGGAGGCTTGTGTTTATAACTGATATATATATATATATTTGGGGCAAAGTTTATTTACATGAGCTGAATTTGAGCTGTTGCACATACTGCTCCCAAAATGCTTATGGCGACCATTTGGGTAATATTTCTTAAGGTTCTGCAAGCCAAATTGTTTTGGCTCCCCAGCCAATATATGGAGACACAACCACTGAAAAGTGGGTGCCTTCATAGAAATAACAAATAGCTTTGAAATCTGCCTAACTATATACTAATAATGCCAGAGACCACCTTGGGGGTCAAGATTCTTTTGCAGTCTTATTTCCCACCTCTGGTTCACAGGCTGACTGACACCTCTCCTGTTCCTCTCAACATGTACTTGAAAAAAATTCGAGCTGGTTTGTTTTATAAGAGAGAGCTCTAAGTAGGAAATTAATTTCTTCTGGGAGAAAAAAAAAAAAAAACTCCTGAATATTGAAGATTTCTGCCAGTTCTTTTCATTTTGAGTTTTGGAAAAACAGCAACATGGGAAATTAACCACAGTTAAAAATATTTCGGTGATGATCTTTATATCCTACTCTAATGGTTAAATATACAGATGAAAAATTCAGTTGCAGAGAACTAGATCTGCTCTAACTAGTTTAAATATAAAGGGATTTGTTACTGGATGTTGAATAGCTTATATAATCATTGGGAGGAATAAACTCCCAAAGTCCTACCACAGAAATGGACTGCAAAGTTGCTGCTTCTTCTGCTTCCATAGAGTATTTTCCTGGCATCTTTGCTATAGCCCACCCCAGGAAATGAATTTGTTGTGCCTGCCTTACCTCAGCTTACCTCAGTTTGAAAGTCAAGTCTCTCATGAGTGTGTCTAATGGAAAGCACTAGCTGCAAAGGAGTTAGGCATTTTTTTTTTAAATTCTGGTAATAAAGATAATTACTGAGTTTTTAGGATTAATTTTATAATTATCTAGATACATTGTAACCCTTGAGATGCTGAATTATATGCTACATCAAGTATTTACTTAAAAAATGGTTTTTATGAATTTTCTTAGACCTACCTTTTTTTAAGGTTTACCGTTGTATAAAATATGTCAGAATATTGTATGCAGTTCTGGTTCTAATATATAATAAAAGGCAAGTAAACCTTATGAAGAAAAATGTAGTGGAAAGAGGAAATCAAAAAATACTTAGAGACAAATAACAATGAAGATATGACAATCCCAAAACTATGGGACATAGCAAAAGCAGTTCTGAAAAAGGAGTTTATAGTGATACAATTTTATCTCAGGAAACAAGAAAAATCTCAAATAAACAACTCAAACTTACTCACAAAACATCTAGAGAAGGGAAAACAAAGCCCAAAATTAGTACAAGGAAAAAAGTAATAAAGATCAGAGCAGAAATAAATCAAATAGAGACAAAGAAAACTATAGAGAACATCAATGAAACCAGAAGTTGGTTCTTTGAAAAGATCAACAAAATTGATAAACTTTTAGCCAGACTTCTCAAGAAAAAAAGGGAGAGGGTTCAAATCAATAAAATTAGAAATGAAAAAGGAGAAATTACAACTGACACCACAGAAATACAAAGGATTGACATATAGTGGCTACCACAAGCCACTATATGTCAATAAAAATTGACAACCTAGAAGAAATTGTCAGATTCTTACAAAGGTACAAGCTTCCAAGCCTGAACCAGGGAGAAATAGAAAATATGAAGAGACTAATTAATTACAAGTACTTATAACATGACACTTGGACATGTGAATGATAATTTCCTTTGGATAAAAATCTTATAAATGAAATTCTTGAGGAAGAATGCACATATTTTTAAGGGTTATATCATATATTTACTTTTCTCCCTCCTTTGTCCCTCCCTCAAGGCAGGTACAGGGATGAGAACACTTGTTTATGCACACCCTCGCCAACAACTGGATCTTTTAAATGTTTTCCAATCTATTGTGTGAAAGTAGCATCTAATGGATGTGCTGGTTTGCACTTAATTGGTTAATAGTGAATCTGAAAATATTTTCTTATGTTTTTTGGCCATTTTTAGCAGGCAAAATTATACCATAGCATATCACATTCTTCTTCAGGAAGTACCATTATCAACTCCTCTATTGCAAAAGTAGCAAGCCCATGCTAAGTAATTTCCTGTATATGTGTTGTTTTATGTGAATAAGAAGAAAAAAATTAAATTATGTTATTTGGTTGTGGTCTAATATATGACGTATAAAATAAAAGGATTTATATCCCTATGTAAAATTGATCTAATTTTGGATTTTCTGTTTTATTTTGTTTCACTAGGAGGTATACTATGAGTGAAAAAATGTGTGGCATGTTTCTAGTGTGATATTTCTAAATCTGACTATTCTCACTTTGCCACAGCTCTATTTCCCAGTTTCAGTTAAACTTGGCCAACTTTACTTTTCCATGTTTACTGAAGTAGGGCCTCATCTGCTTTAACAGGACCGTCTTTATGAGGGAGTTCTCTATGGATAATGTTAGAGAGTGACAGGGGCCATTGCGCAAATAATGGTAACATTCACTGTAGAATTGTCTTTCAATAAACTTACAGTGTTTCACCAGCCTTAACTCGTAGGCATCTTTATTATCCCTTTTTTATAGAGCTAGGTTCCTAAGGTTTGAAATGAAACAGGCAAGTGTAGGTCAAACATTTTCCATAACAATGCTGAATGAGTGAGGAAAGAATCCAGGACCTTTATCAGTGTTTCTTCTTAAAGCTCAGATTTCTAACTTTCATTTAAAGCCATCTTTTCCTCACTGATGAGTTCTGCATGCATAGTCAGCTAATGTGTGACTAATACACTAAGTGCTTCTTCCCCAGTGGAGAGAACAAGATCACTTGGAAGAGATTCAATTCTAAACCTTCTCTTATCAGGTTTACTTTATTAGCTTTGGTGTCTGGATATACACAGTATGCCTTATTCCTGCTGCAAGTTGAATTGTTTTCTAGGAGAGGAAAACATTCTTTGCCCTTGAGAAACCTTCAAAGTGAGTGAAAATTGCTGTGATGCAAACTCTGGGAAGCAATTTGTAAACCTTTGGGCCACCAGCATTGCTATTTCACATCTTAGTGTCTGTCATCCCTATTTTATCACATTTTTATATGCTTTGTTATGTCAGAAGAATTATTGTGTTTGCTCTAGGAGGCCCAGGGATGTGATCTGACAAGAAAATCAAAATGCCAAGGCAATGTAATCTAGCAAGTGAGGACAATGTTGGAATTTAAGGAAAATTCCATAGGAAAGAAATTTCATTTGTTAAGCTTGTCCCTATCCCTCCCTCTCCCCCTTTCCTTTAGTCATATTTCTTTAGCAACCTACTGGCTGATGTCCTCTTTACTTCTACACTTTAAATAACCATCATCCCACATTCTGCTGTGGATAACTTGCACCCTCTTCAGAAACATGTGCAATTTAAGGGAAACTTATAATTAAGTGTCTGTTAGTGTTGAATAAATGTTTAATGAATTGAACTGAATTAAGAAATCCTTAAAGATTCCTGGGCACAGACTCTTTAGGCTTGGTGTTCTTAGTCAGTTTCGTCAAGCATGCTCTGTCAAAACCTTCACCTGAGGATGGAGTCTTTTTTGAATTTTATTTTATTGAGAAAGAGGGGAGGCAAATAGGCAATGCATTGATTTAAAGAAGGCAAATAGTCTACCTTACAAAGTAGTCTAAGACATAAAGCAAAATAGCAAACTTTGGTAGATAAAATATTAAAAATCAGAAGTCAGAATTTTCTTTACAAATATAAGTGAAAAAGGAATGGAAGTTGCATGAAAACACCCCCAAAACTCAAAATGCCCAATCTTCCCATAAAAGGGAACACTAATATTGTCAAATATCTAACTAGAGGTAAAATTAAATTTTGGAACAACAAGGAGTGAAATCTACTATGGCAATATCTGTCAGATGGAACTTGGGTGAGACAAGTGAGATGTGCCATGTGATGCAGTGTGGGAGTGAATGGCACTGCTAGCTGCAATTAAGTAGGAAAGAAAGGCTGAAAGAAGCAACAACCAAAGAAGTACAGTATGACCACTGAAACCAATGAAATTTAACCCATGAGTGTCATAGACGCAAGCTGCCGCAGTCCTGCCCTCAATCCAGATTGCTAACGTCCTGTGGTAACAAATAAGTCTCTTTGGAAGAATCTTAAGAGATTTTATTGAAAGTCTGTTGCAAGCCATGAATAGGAGGCACCATCCCAGTTGAAACATTTATTCAACACTAACAGACACTTAATTATAAGTTTCCCTTAGAGATTTTCACAAAAAGTTACAATCTTTAGAGTTGTAGTTCTCTGACAGGCTCCATTGCCTTTCTAAAACATCTAGTCACCTTCTTATGCTGGAAAAGGGTGCAGTGAGGTTAAACTTGTTGGGGAAAATTTGAACCTCCATTCTTTCTTCTTGTATATTCCAATAGGTCAAGACCATACTCAGTTTCTGGTTATTATCTCCTTGTCCATTCCCACCCCCTTGATCCCTTTCACTCTTTCTGCCCAGCACTGTTGTTTACCTCTCTGGGTTTCCTTGCTCCCTGTTGTATTTCACCAATGAGAGGCATTGGCGGGATATTTGGATTTGTCTTAAAATATAACAATAATAATAATAATAATAATAATAATAATAATAATAATAATAAAAATCCTTTAAGCAGAAAGGATTTTTAATGAAAAATATGTTGACATTTTTACACAGTGGGATGCAGGGGGATTCTGGAGAAGGCAATAGATGCAAAGAGATATGCTGCCAAACTATTATCAGCTTCTTGAGTGGTCCAAGAATTCAGTCTAGAGAAGTTCAGGAGGAATTAAAAAGCAAGGCTAAAAAAAAAAAAAGAGGAGTTCCCGTCGTGGCACAGCAGAAATGAATCCGACTAGGAAACATGAGGTTTTGGGTTTGATCCCTGGCCTTGCTCAGTGGGTTAAAGATCTGGTGTTACTGTGAGCTGTGGTGAGGGCACAGACACGGCTCAGATCTGACTGCTGTGGTTGTGACGTAGGCCGGCCACTGTAGCTCCAATTAGACCCTAGCCTGGGAACCTCCATAGGCCCAGGGTGCGGCTCTAAAAAGCCAAAAAAAGAAAAAAAGCAATGTTCAGTTGGATTATTTTGAAACTGGAGTACAAGATAGTACTGATGGAGTGCTCTAAAATGCAAATTCCAGGGATTCTGTTCCACATGTTCAGATTTGATAGGTCTGGAGTGGGACACAGAAATATGTATTTTAATGACTCAAGGTAATTCAGATGCAGGTCATTCACAGACCACAGTTTATTTCCAAGGAGAAATAGACAGGCGTTTGATTAATTATGAAGGGCAATCAAGCTGGGAGGAGAGGGGAGTCTGCTGCTGATGGTAATTGGAAGGTTGGGGAAGGGCCTTGATTGTAGGGAGAGTTGATGGATTCTGTTTAGATAATTCTTATTCAGGTTTATGTTTGAACTTTTGGTGTGTAAATTTCAGTTGGTATTTTCTGTGTATAAAAAGTCGTTGGTAAAAAGATGTCTTGGAAAGAAAGCTATTAGGCATTTGTCCTTGATCAACACTACTGGAATTGCATTAGGAACTTATGGCTTTGCCTGGTTTAAGACAGAGTTTGACTTGGAATAGTGATGTTACTATAATAATGAGCCATAATGAAGCTGTTGTGTTTCTCAAAATGTCTGGTTTGACATTCTTTTCCTGTCTAGAAATTATGACTATAAAAAAAAATTCCCTGATGAAGGTGATCTCTGGTTCCATGTTGTTCTACTTTCTGTCTCTATAAATTATCCTTTTATGGGCATTTCATATAAATGGAATCAATATATAGGCTTTATTTCTGACTTTTTTTCACTTAGCATAGTACCCTTGAGATTCATCCTTGTTGCTGCCTGTATTAGTAGTTCATTTCTATTTGTTGCTGAATAAAATTTATCAGGTAAACCATCTGGGCCTGGAGTTAACTTTTGTGGACTATTCTCAAGTTGAAATCAATTTTCCTTTATTTTTGTTCTTTTCTTTTTTTTTGTCTTTTGTCTTTTTATGGCCACACCCGTGGCATATGGGAGTTCCCAGGCTAGGGGTCTAATTGGAGCTACAGCTGTCGGCCTATGCCACAGACACAGCAATGCCAGATCCAAGCCATGTCTGTGACCCCCACCAGAGCTCACGGCAATGCCAGATCCTTAACCCACTGAGTGAGGCCAGGGATAGAACCCGCAACCTCATGGTTGCTGGTTGGGTTCATTAACCACTGAGCCATGATGGGAAATCTGAAATCAATTTTCCTTTTTTTTTTTTTTTTGGTCTTTTTCTAGGGCTGCACTTGTGACATATGGATGTTCTCAGGTTAGGGGTTGGATCATAGCTGCAGATGCCAGCCTACACCACAGCCACTGCAACACAGGATCCGAGCCATGTCTGCAATATACACCATAGCTCAGAGCCTTAACCCACTGAGTGAGGCCAGGGATCAAACCTGCAATCTCATGGTTCCTAGTCGGATTTGATAACCACTGATCCACAACAGGAACTCCCAGAAATCAATTTTCTTAATACATGAAGTCTATTCAGATTTTCTAGTTCTCCTGTTATTTTTGGTAATTCAAGCCTTTCATGAAATTTTCCAATTTCCCTTAGGTTTTTAAAACTATTGCCCAAATTTGGTGATATAAATCAACAATTATTTATTATACTTAGAGTTTCTGTGGGTCAGGTATTTGGACACAGTACATCCAGATTGGCTGATTTCTTCCCAGATGTCTGTGGCCCCATCTGGGAACACTGAAATGATTGGTAACAGGAAAACTTTCAAAGGTTTCTTCTCTCATATATCTGGTGCCAGTACTGGGATAACCTAGTCTTTGGGTTAACTGAGTCTGTTGATTGGACCACTTACATGTTACCTTCCAGCTGTGTGACTTCCTGGTCAGTCTCTACTCCACTCTCAAGCAAATACTGATTAGTTTTCTGTCATAATAGATTAAATTTGTCCTTTCTGGCATTTAATAAAAATGGAGTTATGATGTAGATATACTTTTGTGCCTGGCTTTTTGTTGTTTTTCTGCATGTTATTGAACATTTTCATGTTTGTTTTATTTATTAAGTTGTATGTTAGTGCGTGGATATACTGCATTTTATCCATTCAACTCTCGATAGAAATCTGGATTTTTCCAATTTTTGGTAATTATATATAAAACTGCTAAGAACATTTATATACAAGTCTTTGTGTGGATAAATATTTCTTTTGTCTTTCATTTCTCAAGATCACCTATTTCCTGTGACCTTGCCAAGCACCCTTAAGGGGTCTATAACTTTTTGTTCCTTAAGGCTTTGTACATACACCATTATTTTGCTTTGCAAATAAATTTTACCTCTTGCTTTCCAATCAGTTTGCCTATATCTCTGCCTGACTGAATTGCGCTGATTACTACTTTGAGTACATCATGCATAGTAGTGATGAGAGTAGACATTCTTGCTTTCTTCCTAATTTTTGGGGGAAAGAATTCAGTATTTCATACTAAGTATAATGTTAACTGTAGATTTTTTTTTTGTAGATGCTCTTTATAAGGAAATTTCCATTTATTATTAGTTGGCTATAAATTTATAATCAGTGTTCATTATAATTTGTTGTATGACTTTTCTGTATCTATTAGATGATCATGCAGTTCATTTTTAGTCTGTTCATAAAGTGAATTAATACTTAATTTTCAAAGATTGAGGTAGGCTTGTATTCTAGGGATAAACTCCAATTGGTGATGTATTTTTTTTTTTACATATTGTTAAATTTGATTTCTTTATGTTTTGTTAATGACTTTTTTGTCTATATTTGCATCTTTATTGAGGTGGTATTTCTCTACAGTTTCTTTATTTTAATGCTTCCGTCTGGTTTTGGTTTCAGAGTAACATTGTCTTCATAAAATTAGTTGAGAATTTCACCCTTTTTAAGTTATAATAGAATTGTATTATTCTCTAAATGCTTGATAGAATTCACCAGGTAAGTCCTCTGGATTTGAAGTTTTGGGTAGTATTTTAAAATTGAAATGAATTTTCATAACACATAAGAGCTATCCAGATTTTCTGTTTCTCCTGTGTTAGTTTGGGTAACTTGTGCCTTTCATGAAATTTTCCAATTTCATTTAGGTTTTTAAAAGTATTGCCATGAATTTGCTCATAAATTTCTCTTATTGTTATTTTAATTAATTGGTTTCATCTTTAATGATAGCTATTTATCTAAACTGTTGACTTTATTGGCAAAAAACTATTCATAATATCCCCAGGTTAGCTTTTATCAGTCCATAGGTTGTTTAGTGACTTGTTCATTTTTCTTTTATTGACATTGATATTCTGTATCTTCTTTTGTTTTATTCTAACTGGGGTTTTATATCTCTTGTTTCTATGTTTTTATTTTCTAATTTTGATTTTTTCCCCCTTCTATTTACTTTGAATTTAATTTTATATTTTAAAGTTTATTTTTTTAAGTAGGATGTTGAGGATTTTAGATAAGACAGTCTTTTAAACAAGTATTTCTGGGAAACCTGGACAGCTGCATGCAAATCAATGAAACTAGAACATACCCTCACGCCATGTACAAAAATAAACTCAAAATGGCTTCAATACTTAAATGTAAGAAAAAACACCATCAAACGCCTAGAAGAGAACATAGGCAAAACATTTTCTGACATCAATAGTACAAATGTTTTCTCAGGTCAGTCTCCCAAAGCAACAGAAATAAGAGCAAAAATAAACCAATGGGATCTAATCAAACTGACAAGCTTTTGCACAGCAAAGGAAACTAAAAAGAAAAAAAAAGACAACTTACAGAATGGGAGAAAATAGTTTCAAATGATGCAACTGACAAGGGCTTAATATCTAAAATATACAAACAACTTATACAACTCAACAGCAAAAAAGCCAACAACCCAATTGAGAAATGCTTCAAAGACCTGAATAGACATTTCTCCAAGGAAGCTGTACAGATGGCCAACAAGCACGTGAAAAAATGTTCAACATCCCTGATTATTAGAGAAATGAAAATCAAACCTACCATGAGATACCACCTCACACCAGTCAGAATGGCCATCATTAATAAGTCCACAAGTAACAAAGGCTGGAGGGGATGTGGAGAAAAGGGATCCCTCCTGCACTGTTGGTGGGAAGGTAAGCTGGTACAACCACAATGGAAAACAGTATGGAGGTATCTTAGAAATCTATACATAGAACTACCATATGACACGGCAACCCCACTCTTGGGCATATATCCTGACAAAACTTTCCTTGAAAAAGACATATGCACCTGTATGTTCACTGCAGCACTATTCACAATAGCCAAGACATAGAAACAACCCAAATGTCCATATACAGATGATTTGATTAGGAAGAAGTGGTATATATACACAATGGAATACTACTCAGCCATAAAAAGAGCAAAATAATGCCATTTGCAGCAACATGGATGGAACTAGAGACTTTCATCCTGAGTGAAATAAGTCAGAGAAAGACAAATACCAGATAATATCACTTATATCTGGAATATAATATATGGCACAAAGGAATCTTTCCACAGAAAAGAAAGACTTGGAGAACAGACTTGTGGTTGCCAAGGGAGAGGGGTAGGGAGTGGGATAGCTTGGGAGCTTGGGGTTAATAGATGCAGATTGTTGCCTTTGTAATGGATTAGCAATGATATCCTGCTGTGTAGCACTGGGAACCAAGTCTGGTCACTTATGATGGAGCATAATAATGTGAGAAAAAAGAATGTCTACAGGTATGTGTAACTGGGTCACCATGCTGTACAGTATAAAATTGACCAAACACTATAAACCAGCTATAATGGAAAAAAATGAAAATCATTATATAAAAAAATAAAAAAGGTTTTAGATCCTTATTTTTACTAGGATAAGCAATTATAGCTATAAATTCTTCTCTAAACACAACCTCAGTTTCATCTCATACATTTTAATCATTATATCTTAATTTTCACTCAGTTCAAAATATTATTCAAGTGTAGTTGTAGGAATTTGCATTTTGCTTTTGTTGAGTGGCATACCCTATAAACACCCATTAGGTCAATTTTTATGATAGTATATTAAAGTGGTCTACATTTTTGTTGGTTTTCTATTTCTTCTCTTAATTACTGAGAGAAGAGCATTGAAATTCCAACTGTAATTTTGGATTTGTCTACTTCTTTCATTTTAACTACAAATTGTGCTTTATAATGAAGTTGATTTTCATTCTGGTGCAAACTCCTTGTACTATTACGGCATAGTACCATATATCAGCTATCAGGTAAGCACCAGTACATGGATCACATTTTTATTATCTCCTCTGGAATCATCTGTAAACTATTATTTGTATAAAGAAAGCCTTCAAATAACTATGCATTTGAAACTTCAAAATGAATGGATGAAGTCTTAATATGAAAATGAGACTGTTTAAATAACTAAGTGACTGAAAGTTATTTGAGATGTCACTAAGAGAGCCCAATAACTAATGGGAATGAGGAGATATGACAGACTCTAGTTATTTAAAAAATTTCCATATTAGATTTATAGCCTAATTAGTTAACACTTCCTACTGACACAGTTATACTTGGTATAGGAAATCTTTAGCCTGAAGCAATTTAAACTTAAGCCACTAAGCTGTTATTTAAATACATAATTTACAGAAAACTGAGGCTTAGAGTTCAAGTTTACTTTGAGAGAACATGGTGAAACCAGTATCTTAAAAGCACATGTTCTTAACCACTTCACTATGCCTAACTGTTTCTCTAAAATTATGAGATCCTTGGCAAGGATATTTCTTTCTTACAGTGTATAAGAATGCCTAAAGATACCTTAACTAAGAGACAATTCTTAATATTGAAAGTGTTCCTTTTCCCGATTCCGTGACAACCAAGAAAACTTTTGATAAGTTGGCTCCCTCTTAGTTTTTCTACAGGATGAGAGTCAGCTGGTCATGTCAGTATGAATATTCAGTATAAATGACAGATGTATTTCTTACTGTGATTTAATATACTGCCATTCTGCTTTATATTGATCTCTGGGAACTTGTCCTTGAGGGACAAATCCATTTTTAGTAGACCGATAAAAATCAGTTTATGAATCCACAAGGCTAAAGACCAGACTGAACTGTGTTGGATTCACCAAGACAAATGCTGACCTTATGGTATCCTGTTGGAGCTGGTACCCAGCCTTCCCTAAATCACATTGTTGGTGAAGTGCCATGATATTGGAAACCAGGGTACTTATGAAAGCATAAAAGAGATAGAAAGATAAAATGAGTCAAAAGAACCGGGATGAAAACAAATAGAGTGTAATGATAATACGCATCCAGATATAAGATTAGTATATAAACTATATGGCATAGTAGTATATGATATATTGCTAGTGACAGGCTTTAAGTTTGAGTCTGTGCTTCTTAGAAAGCAAATCAAAGTGGGAAACATGAAAAGCTAAGGACTAATATCAGTTTTTTTCTTTTTCTTTGTCACTTTTTGAAATAACACAAGTAAAACTGATTATAATAGAAAAATTTTTAAATGGATAACTGTTCTTTTTGAATCATATATAATCCCTCCATCCAGAACTAATCACTTTTAACATTTCAGTGTGATTTGATATTGGAAAATGTTCATTTTTCCTGACCTCTGTTTATATAAATCTACATTAAAAATAGAGTAATATTTCCAAAACTCTTTTTACTTACCAATATTTTATGACTTCTTTTCTAAAATATATTAATTTTTATTTTTGCTGACTGCACAGTGCAGTGGTCATGATTGAATAAGTCACAACTTATGATTCTGTTTGACTCAGGTTTATTTTTCTTCTACAGACAATGCTATAATGAACACCCTTTTAAGTCTCTAGATACATGACCAATTATTTTTTTAGGATAAAGTTCAAAAAGTCAAATTGCTGGATCTAGATATGATCTGATAGACAATTTCTTCTTTAAATTGATTTTTAAAGAATAAGAGATTTCAATCAGGTGATGACCCAGAAGTGAATAATAATAATACATTTCCTAAAACCTAAGTTAATAGGATATTAGGGTGTTTGAATTATAACATTAAAAACTCCATGAGGCCTAATCTGTGGGCCTTTTAGCAAATACTAGTTATACATGTAAAACTGGATAACTATGAGTCTACAAGCCTAGGTCATTTTCCCTCGCCCTGGTTAAAAACCAAATGACACAGCATATTCATTTCTTCACTTATGTATCAATTTATTTAATAGGTATTTACCGAGTAATTAATAAGTGCAAGGCACTGTGATAGGCCCTTCACTACACTGCTAAGATGGACATGACCAGAAATATGTTGGGGGAGGCCATGCTTCAAACCTCCACAAATATTTATGTTTGCTCTTCTTTTGTTGCTACAGATTTTCTGAATCAGAATATTTTTATATGGGTTAGGCATATCCAAAAATGAATTAATGTTATCATTTTGAAAGCAAGTGATCTAAAAGACTGCTTTCTCTACAATTTCATTCAATCTCTCTGAAAAATTTTCGCCCTTGGTTTGGGTTTTAATTATAAAGTTGGCACAGAGCTTTCAGACTTAACTTACGATCCAGGGTTTTTATAGAGAACAATAAAAGGTTATTTAGAGTAGCAATTCTTATGTGAGATTCAAACTCAGTGTTTTGTTTTGTTTTTTTAAGCTTTTTATAATCCATTGGCCTGAGTCATGTACATGAATCCACCAATGAGTAACAAGAGGCAGTTGTGGCTGGAGGGAAGAGAGAGGCATAAATAAGGACTGAAAAGTAGGAGGGAGCAGATTACATTATGGTCTCTAGGCCTAGTTAAGGAGTTAAGTTGTGAACTTAGCTGTGTTTATATTTAAATATTCAGTTCAGAATATGTTTTCTTTAATAATTCTAACCCAGAATATTTCAGTTTCTATGGATATCTCCTGTCTTGGAAATCTTATGCTTTTCACCATGGCATAGGATCTAGCCCTTAATTTTTTATTTTACTGCCTCCATTATGTTATTATTTCAACAACGAAATGTCTTTTGAGTGGAAGTTCTGTGTTATTGATAATTTTGTCTAGCATAATTCTAGACCTGTAGTAGCTATTCCATAAATATTGGTTGATTATTTATAATTCCTAAGAGGTTAGGGTAGGAAAAGAACAAAGCAAAGAAAATGCATGGCAGACATGAAAACATATGTCATTAAAGATTGGAGAATCAAACCATTTCAAAATTATTTTCTGGTAATTTGTGTCTCCTCTTCTAAGCCATATTTTAATTATATATCAGTTTTTATTTTTAAATGCTTTTATCATTAATTTGTTATTTCAGTAAGAAAGGTCTATATTAGCTTTCTTCTTATAGAATGATTTAATATTCATTCTTGTCAAATAGTTTGGTCATGGCTCAGATGTTACTGTGAAATTGGGAAGAATACAGCATTGTTCCACTATGCTTTTGAAAAACTGCTCTATCTTTTATGTTAGGTAAATAGACACAGTTCCAAAAAGGGATATACATTTCCATTCTAATTCTTTTCATGCTGATGTTACATAAAGCATGTCCTGAGAGTCAAGAATGAACAAAAACTGCTTCTTAAAGAAGAAAGGATAAAGCAAGATAAAGACATCAAAGCTGTTGTCAATATATTTTATCCTGAAAGAAATAAGAAATTACCAGAAAAGATCAAAACTTAACGAAAAGAGGTTACTGTTACAAATCCTCCTGAGAATTTCAGAAGGGAGTAGGAAATTTTCAGGGGTGGAAATATATTTATCCACCTGACAATGGTCCTGTAAAATTTTCTACTTAATGTGAACAAGACAAGAGCTTTAATATATCTACTGGGTAACTGATGTTTCAAAAGTTGGGGAAACATATCTAAAAATGCATAAAGTTGAAAATGTCTAAGACCAGATTTTGAAAAACTTTTAGAGACATTCAGTGTTCCTCAAAGTACAGGTTAAAGTTCAATGCAAACTCACTGAAAACTTGTTTCACCAAGAACCAGCATCAGCTGATTGTTAGGTCTAAATTTTCCTGGGTGCCCGGTACTAAAGAAGTGTTTTTGTTATTTTGTAATATATTATTTATTCAACAAATACTTTAAAGCTCCCACTTTCTGAAAAGCACTGTGTGCTAGGGAATGTAGAGGATTCAAAGATGTTTGAGGTAATTATTAGGCCCTTAAGGAGAAAATAGTTGTAGCAGGTAACAATTGATGATATCTTTAAGAAAACTTATAAACATTAATTTAAATCAAATTAATGACTTATAATGAGAACTAAAATACCTCATATCTTTACTTTCAAGGAATATTTTCTTCAAGCTATACATCTGACTTCTCTCCTGGGACCTGTGTGAAAATTACCACTTTCACTTTTGGCCCCATTCAACTGTATGGTGTGTGTCCTGAGGTTCCTGGCACCATTAGGAATGTAGGACAGTTTTGAGTCCATGGTATGGAAAGAATTGCGTGCAGTTTTTTATAATAAAAAGGAGAAAACAGGGTTTCAGATAGGAATCAGGATTGGTGCATGCAAGCACTCTTCTTTCTTTGGGGGAATCTTAGTCATCAAAGCTGACGTCAGGAGATCTTGGCATGATCATGATGGTGGTTTTCTGGGTTACTGCCTAGAATAACAGTACTTGTGCAAAGGGCATATTGATCAGAGATTAGAACAAAATAGGAAGATTTCTGGAAAACATCATGTGCTAATAATCTTTAACCCACAGGCAATTGTGCTCAAGGTGCCTAATCTTTAGCTTATGGGTGATTAGGTTTAGGGTGCAATTAGGCCAGAGGGAAGGACAAGGAAGAACTCTAAGTTATTCATTTTTTTATTTTTTTAAAAATTAATAAATTAAGTTACTTTTAGTATTTTTATTGTATGATTGTTATTTTTTCCATTATATTTGATTTAGTGTTCTCTAAATTTCTGCTGTACGGCAAAGTGACCCAGTCATACATACACATATACATTCTTTTTCTCACATTATCTTCCATCAAGTTCCATCACAAGTGACTGGATATAGTTCCCTGTGTTATACAGCAGGATCTCATTGTTTATCTACTTCAAATGAAATAGTTTGTATCCATGAGTGTTTTTTTTTCCTATGGAAGGGTTCATTTGTGCTGTATATTAGATTCCAGATATAAGTGATATCATATGGTATTCATCTTTCTCTTACTGACTTACTTCACTCAGGATGAGAGTCACTAGTTCCATCCATGTTGCTGCAAATGGCATTATTGTGTTCTTTTTTTATGGCTGACAAGTATTCCATTGTGTATATATACCGCATCTTCTGAATCCATTCGTCTGTCGATGGACATTTAAGTTGTTTCCATGTCTTGGCTATTGTGAATAGTGCTGCAGTGAACAAGCGGGTGCATGCGTCTTTTTCAAGGAAAGTTTTGTCCAGGTATGTGCCCAAGAGTGGGATCGTGGGGTCATATGGTAGTTCTATGTATGGTTTGCTAAGGTACCTCCATACTGTTCTCCATAGTGGTTGTACCAGCTTACCTTCCCACCAACAGTGCAGGAGGGATCCCTTTTCTCCACATCCCCTCCAGCCTTTGTTACTTGTGGACTTATTAATGATGGCCATTCTGACTGGTTGTGAGGTGGTATCTCATGGCAGTTTTGATTTGCATTTCTCTAATAATCAGGGATGCTGAGCATTTCTTCATGTGCTTCTTGGCCAACCGTATATCTTCCTTGGAGAAATGTCTATTCAGGTCTTTTGACCATTTTTCCATTGGGTTGTTGGCTTCTTTGCTGTTGAGTTGTATAAGTTGCTTGTATATATTAGAGATTAAGCCCTTGCCAGTTGCATCATTTGAAACTATTTTCTCCCATTCTGTAAGTTGTCTTTTTGTTTTCTTTTTAGTTTCCTTTGCTGTGCAAAAGCTTGTCAGTTTGATTAGGTCCCATTGGTTTATTTTTGCTTTTATTTCTGTTGCCTTGAGTGACTGACCTAAGAAAACGTTTGTACTATTGATGTCAGAGAATGTTTTGCCTATGATCTCTTCCAGGAGTTTGATGGTGTTTTGTCTTATATTTAAGTCTTGAAGCCGTTTTGAGTTTATTTTTGAGCATGGTGTGAGGGTGTGTTTCAGTTTCATTGATTTGCATGCGGCTGTCCAGGTCTCCCAGCATCACTTGCTGAAAAGACTGTCTTTTTCCCATTTTATACTCTTGCCTCCTTTGTCAAAGATTAATTGACCATAGGTGTCTGGGATTATTTCTGGGTTCTCTATTCTGTTCTATTGGTCAGTATGTCTGTTTTTCTACCAGTACCACACTGTCTTGACTACTGTAGCTTCATAGTTTGTCTGAAGCCTGGGACAGGTACGTCTCCTGCTTGGTTTTTGTTCCTCAGGATTGCTTTGGCAATTCTGGGTCTTTTGTCATTCCATATGAGTTTTTGGATTGTTTGTTCTAGTTCTGTGAAAAATGTCATGGGTAATTTGATAGGGATCACATTGATTTTGTAGATTGCTTTGGGTAGTATGGCCATTTCCCACCTGAGAGCATGGACTATCTTTCCAATTCTTTGAATCCTCTTTAATTTCCTTGATTAACATTTTATAATTCTCAGCATATAAGTTTTTCACCTCCTCGGTCAGGTTTATTTTTAGGTATTTAATTTTGGGGGGTGCAATTTTAAAAGGTGTTGTATTTTTGTATTCCTTTTGTAATATTTCATTGTTAGTATATAGAAATATGACTGATTTCTGAATGTTAATCTTATATCCTGAAACTTTGCTGAATTCATTGATCAGTTCACATAGTTTTTGTGGTGATTCCTTAGTGTTTTCTATGTGTAGTGTCATGTCATCTGCATACAGTGACAGCTTTAGCTCTTCTCTTCCAATTTGAATACTTTTTACTTATTTTGTTTGTCTGACTTCTAATACTATGTTGAATAAAAGTGGTGAGAGTGGGCATTCTTTCTCGCTCCAGATTTTGGTGGGAAGGTTTTCAGCTTTTCTCCATTGAGTATTATATATTTGCTGTGTGTTTGTCATAGACGGCTTTTATTATGTCAACATGTGTACCTTCTCTACCCGCTTTGGTAAAAGGTTTTATCATGAGTGTATGGTGGACTTTGTCAAATGCTTTCTCTGAATCTGTTGAGATGATCATGTGGTTTTTGACTCTTTTTTTGTTAATATGGTGTATAACATTTATTGATTTGTATATGTTGAACCATCCTTGTGCACCTAGGATGAATCCCACTTGGTCGTGGTGTTTGATCTTTTTGATATGTTGTTGGATTCAGTTGGCTATAATTTTGTCGAGAATTTTTGTGTCTATGTTCATCAAAGATATCGGCCTGTAGTTTTCTTTTTTGGTGGTAACTTTGTCTGCTTTTGGAATTAGGGTGATGCTGGCATCAGAGAATGTCTTTGGGACATTTGAAAAAATTTAAGGAGGATGGGTATAAGTTCCTCTTTGGATGTTTGGTAGAATTCTCCTGTGAAGCCACCTAGCCCTGGGCTTTTATTTGTAGGGAGTGTTTTTATGACATATTCAATTTCATTTCTACAGAGTGGTCTGTTCAGTTGATCTGTTGCTTCTTGATTCAGTTTTGGCAGGCTGTAAGTCACTAGAAAGTTTTCCATTTCTTCTAGGTTTTCAAATTTGTCAGCATACAACTGTTCATAGTATTCTCTCATGGTTTTTTGTATTTCTATAGTATCCATTGTGACTGCTCCTTTTTCATTCCTTACTTTGTTTATTTGGGTGTTTTCTCTCCTCTTTTTGGTGAGTCTAGCCAAAGGTCTGTCAATTTTGTTTACTTTTTCAAAGAACCAACTCTTGGTTTTATTGATTTTTTTCTATTGTTTTTTGAATCTCTATTTTATTAATTGCCTCTCTGATCTTTATGATTTCCTTCCTTCTGCCGACTTTAGGTTTTGCTTGTTCTTCTTGTTCTAATTCATTTAGATGGCGAGTTAAGTTGTTGACTTGACATTTTTCTTCTTTTTTGAGGAAGGCCTCTATTGCTATGAAATTCCCTCTAATCACTGCTTTTGCAGCATCCCATAGATTTTGAGTGGTTGTGTCTTCCTTATCATTTGTTTTGAGGTATTTTTAAATTTCCTTCTTGATTTCCTCATTGACCCATTGGTTTTTGAGTAGCATGTTGTTTAGTCTCCATGTAGTCAGTTTTTTTCTCATTTCTTCTCCTTGTGGTTGGTTTCTAGTTTCATGCCATTGTGGTCAGAGAAGATACTTGAAATAATTTCTATACTCTTAAATGTGTTGAGGTTAGTTTTGTGCCCCGGTATGTGGTCAATCCTTGAGAATGTTCCAAGCGCACTTGAAAAGAATGTATATTCTGATTTTTTTGGAAGTAATGTCCTGAAAATGTCTATCAAGTCTAACTTTTCTGTTGTGTCATTTAGGATCTCTATTGCCTTATTGATTTTCTGTACAGAGGCCCTGTCCATTGATGTGAGTAGGGTGTTAAATTCTCCTACTGTTATTGTATTCCCATCAATTTCTCCTTTTATGTCTTTTAGTATTTGTTGTAGGTATCTGGGTGCTCCCATATTAGGGGCATATATGCTGAAAATTGTAATGTCCTCTTCTTGAATGGATCCTTTTATCATGAAATAGTGTCCTTCTTTGTCCTTTTTTATGGCCTTCTTTTTAAAGTCTATTTTGTCTGAAATGAGTATTGCAACTTGTGCTTTCCTATCTTATCCATTGGCATGAAATATCTTTTCCCATCCCCTCACTTTCCATCTATATGTGTCCTTTGCCCTAAGTTGAGTCACTTGTAAACAACATATTGTAGGCTCTTGCTTTTTAATTCAATTTGACACTCTCTGTCCATTGATTGGAGCATTCAGTCCACTGGCATTTAAGGTGATTATTGGTAGATATGTATTGATTGCCATTGTAAACCTTGTTTTCCAGTTGATTGTGTGTTTTTCCTTTGTTCCTTTCTTTCTTTGGTTGGATGATTTCCTTTTATTTTATGTGTGTCCTTTTCTTTTCAGTTTTTGTGAATGTAATATTTGTTTTTGATTTGCAGTTTCTCAAGTATGTTAACCCCTTCCTGTGTCTGCTTGCTTTAGCCTCATAGTCATATAGGTTCAAACATATTCTTAAAAAAAAAAAGTCTATATTTTCTTACTTTCCTTCCCCACAGCTTGTGATTTTGATGTCCTTTGTTTATTTGTTTGTTTGTTTTAACATCTTCATGTTTATATCTGTATGCAGGCTTACTTAAGTGCTTGCTTTCCAATTGGGGTTCTTTGTTTCCCCTTTTATCTTAAATTATATTCTTGCTGGATAGAGTATTCTTGATTGATTTTTTTTTTCCTTTCAGCACTTTCAATATATCTTGCCACTCTCTTATGGCCTATAGTGTTTCTGCAGAGAAATCATCTGACAGCCTTGTGAGGATTCCCTTATAATTAACACTTTGCTTTCTTTTGCTGCCTTTAGAATCATCTCTTTATCTTTAACTGTGGGCATTTTCATCCAATATGTCTCGGCAAGGGCCTCTTTGGGTTCAACTAGTTTAGGGCCCTCTGTGCTTCCTGTATCTTGACATCAATTTCCTTTAGATTTGGAACGTTTTCAGCCATAATTTCTACAAATATATTTTCAATTCCCTTTTCTTTTTCTTCTCCTTCTGGAGTTCCTATTTTGTGTAGATTGGTCCACTTTATATTATCCCATAGGTCTCATATTACTTTCATGTTTTTTCACTTGGTTTTCTCTCTGCTGTCCATTATTTTATCTTCCAGGTAACTAATTCATTCCTCTGCATTATTCATTCTGCTCATTATTGCCTTTAGCTCAGTTTGCATCTCTGCAAATGAATTTTCTAGTTTTTCTTGGCTCCTCCTTATATTTTCTAGTTCCTTTCTAAAGGAATCTACATTACTGTTCATATCCTTTCTTAATTCCTTCAGTATTTACACTATCTCCCTTTTGAACTCAATGTCTGTCACACTGCAGAGTTCTGTTTCATTGATGACTGCTTTAGGTGAATTCTCCTGTTCCTTTAAGTGGGAACGGTTTCTGAGCTCCTTCATCTTGCTTGTATTTTGCTTTTTCTGTGAGTTTGGGGAAGCCAATCTGTAGTCTTGTGAAGCTACTTCTATGCAAGAATACCCCTCTGTATTTTGGGGGGACTTACTATTTATTTTTGGTATGGGAGTTTGAATATTTGTTGTTTCTTTCTTCATTGTGAGCAGGCTGTTATCCCCAGAATGCTCTGTGTGTTTTCAGGGAGAAGGAGGCAATGGGAAGAGCCAGCATTCAGTGCCTGGTCATTTGGTCATCAACAGCATCAAAGGCCTGCAGGAGGTTGGCTCAGCCTACTCCTAGCTGCAGGGCCCTGGGAAGTGGTAATGAGCTCTAGACAGATCTACAAGGTGACCAGAGCATTTGTCGGTAGCAGCAGCAAGGTGTGTGAATTCCCAGGGGTGTGAGAGCAACAACAGCTTGTCTTCAATTGCAATGCCCTCCTCTGAGGTGATTAGAACAACAGATGGTGCCTGTTCAGGGACCCCTATTGGTAGCAGTACATGACTGCCTCTGGAATCAGTGATAACTGTGGTGGTTTGCCCTGCCACCTGCAGACCTTGAATGAAGCAACCTGTCTCACTTAGCCCACATGAGAGGTGCTGCACAGGATGCTCCTGGTTGCAGGATCCAGGGAAGTGACAGAGATCAGGAGTGTGGGTATTGCCTGGACCATTTGGCAGTTTCAGCAGCAGGGCATGTGTGTTCCCAGGTGTGCAAGAGCACCAACAGGCGGTGGACAGTCACAATGCCCTCCTCTGTGGTGCCCTTGAGATTAATGGGGCTGCAAATGGTGTCAGTTCACAGACTCATAGTGGTGGCGAGCCACTCCCACCTCTGGAGCCAGAGATAACTGTGGTAATTTGCCTCCACCTCCTGTAGATCATGCAAGAAGCATATTGTCCTGCTTAGCCCCCACAGGAGGTGCTGCACAAGCTGCTCCTAGTTGCAGGGTCCTGGAAAGGGACAGTGATCAAGTGTCTGGGCACTGCCCAGAGAATTTGGCGGTGGCAGCAGCAGGGCGGGTGTGCTCCCAGGGGAATGAGAGCAACAACAGGTGGTGTTCTATTGCACTGTACTTTTCTGTGTTGCCCTCTGAGGTAGCTGGGGCTGCAAGTGACTTTTGTTCAGATATCCCCAGTGGCGGTGGGCCACGCCCACCTCTGGAGTCAGAGGTAACTTCTGTGGTTTGCCCCCACCACCTGCAGACCATTCAAGAAGCACCCTGTCCCACTTAGCCCACACAGGAGGTGCTGCACCAGCTGCTCCTAGTTATAGGGTCTTGGGTAGGGACAGTGACCAAGCGTCCGAGTGCCACCCAAAGCATTTGGTAGTGTCAGCTGTAGGGCAGGTGTCGTGAGACATGTTTCTACAATATTTTCTTAGCCTCTTTGCTGAAAACTCTATCTTGTCCTGCTTTACTTTACCCCATCTTCCTGCTTGAAAAACAGTCACAGTGCTAGTGAATGACTTAAGCTTAAGAACAAAGACCTAAAAGCATAAGTTATTCATAGGGTCAGCTGAATGAGGACTTAATACATTGGTTTAGGCACCCTGGACCTGTGCAGATTGGCACGTTGTTTGCATAGCATGATACATCCTCTTAGGAATAAAAGAGGAGCCCCATGGCCCCAAGGGGTTTATGAGGGGTCGTTAGCAGGATGTGCATTAGCAAGGAGAACCGAGGTGCAAACCTAGGCACACAGGGTTGCTGCAGATAGGCATGCCCTTTGCCCAAGCAGAATGATGATTCTCTAGATGCTATGCATAGATAGCTGATGCCAAGCTTCCTCAAATGCTAGTGATTGTTAAATGCCTAAAGGTCAGAGTAAAAGCTTAATCAGCAACCGGTTATGTGACTTTTAAAATAACTTAAAAAAAAACCTATATCCTGCACCTACAACCCCCTTCTCACTTGATGTAATCCTAAAAAATACAATAAAAGCAGTGTGGTTTCTTAAGGCGGTACTTTTGGTCCCTGAGACCTGAGTCCCCCGGTTCCCACTTTACTTAAGATAAATTTCTCTGCCTTGTTTTATGTTAACTTCTTTCCTTAAGTTTCACAGCACCCTTTCTTCAGCCCCATCCTGCTGAGCTGGTCTTGGCAGGCAGGTGTGTTCCCAGGGGAGTGAGAGCAACAGCATTTGGTGCTTGGTTGCAGTGCCCTCTTTTTTTTCTTTTTTGCCAACCCCTGAGGTGACTGAGGTCGCAGGTGGAGCCCATTCACAGATCCCAGTGGTGGCAAGCCATGCCTCCCTCTGGCCTCTGAGATGACCACCATGGTCTGTCCCTGCCACCTACAGATCATGTGAGAGGCACCATGTTGCACTTAGCCCTCTGATGCCCTTAGCCCACACAAGAGGTGCCTGGCCACTGGTAGCCTGCACAAGAAAGCACCCAGTCTCCCCTAAATGAGCAAGAGGATTTCGCCACCCATAGCCTGCACCTAGAGTCGCCCAGCCCTCTGCAAGCCCACGGGCATGTGCCCACTCTGGTGCAGGGAGTTTCCTATGGTGGTCTGCCCCTCCTCCTCTCACCCTCCTCAACAATGGCATCTTGCCTCTCCTGCAGGTCTGGACCTTCTCCCAGGTTCCCTCTGCTGTGGCATTCTCCTTCCCAGCCCTCCCATGGTGCATTGCTCCTTAGCCCCTTAGGCTGTCTCCACACCACCAACCCCAGTCCTATCCCTGGAACTGACCTCTGGAGCCTAATATCAGCATCCAGCCCCTGCCTGAGCATCCCAGGCTGTGGTGTCCAAGCCGGTGGTTCAGATGATCTGTGCAGCTCTTACTCTGCTTTGCTGTCTCAGTCTAGCTGCTGTGCATTTCTTGGTGACTTTGAGGTCCAGATAACTCAGCTCATCTTTCTGTCAGTTAGGTGGCTTCCCAAGATGTGGGTTCCTTTTCTCTCTCACAGCTCCCTCTCAGGAATGCTAGTCCCATTCTTATTCCTTTTCTCTTTCTGTCTCTCTTTTTCTTTTGTTCTACCCAGTTATGTCAAGAGTTTCTTGACCTTTTTGGAGGTTTAAGTTCTTCTGCCAGCATTCAGTTGATGTTTTGTGTGAGCTGTTTTACATGTAGATGTGTTTTTTTGATGTTTGTGGGAGCAGGTGTGCGTGACCTCTTACTCCTCCACCATCTTGCTCCACCCTCCCCCATTTTAAATCTAGTGACCTGACTAAACATCAAAGATGCTCATCAGTTACCTTGCATCTCTTCTCTGACACTTATATGAGTGTATTCACTTAGATTTTTTCAAGTGTAGACTCCTCTCCCTTTAATTAGTAGGAGTTCCTTAAGAATAACATTTCTACTTTATTTGTTTAGTTATTCAAGTAGCCAATTCTATGTTTTAAAAGCAACAGATACTTGCAAAATACAATTTGGAAACTGGGGGTGGGGGTGGAGGAGGAATCAATATATTTAAATTTACCCATGGTAGATTTAAAGAGTGGGAAATTTGGTAGAGACCACTGAAGAAACTTAGCCCAAGTTAAACCTCTTTTAAAATAGTACCAATAATTATTGTAGGCAGAGATTTTTAAATCTGTTTTGTTCATTCATATATTTACAATGTCTTGCACATTTTAAGTGTACAAGTGTTTGATGAATGGATGAACAGATAATTTTCTTAAATTAATGGGGGCTACCTTAATCATGTGATTTATATTGCAAATATATGTATTACAAAGGCTTGATTAAAAATCTCTTATGACCAAATATCCATGTCTTTTCTTGACCTCATTGAACTTAATATCCATGGCAATAGGAAACAGGAAAAGTTTTGCTATTTTAAATTTACAAAAAACTTCTATACATTTTAAACTTTTCCACATTCTTTCTTAAGTTCAGAATGGCCAACTTACAGTAAAGAGCTCAAAAGTTAGGCTTAAAGTTCCCATTAGTGAAATAGTCTATCCTAAAAAGCAAAGAGTTGTATATATCGTGTATCTTGAGTATAATTGCCTGCTAAACATGAACAGATGAATATTTTTTTAAACCCTTTACTGAAATTCTTCCAAATTTGTTTAGGATAAACTTTTCTTTGTTTTACACTTTGCCAACTACTAGAGGTATCAAAGAAATATGTTCTTGCACCAGGAGAATTCACAAAGATGTGTGTACATAAAGCAGTTAGAAAACAAGACACAACAGCATGGATTCTATGACAATAAAAATACAACTTGGCCTTTGGACTTAAAAAGTAATTAATATTCATATTAGTAGTGTAACCAAGAAGGGCAGTGTGGGGCTCCTGGGCACAAAAGATTTTCTGTGCCCTCCATTTCTTATTTTTAGGAAATAGGCCTCATTCAGCCTCCATGGCCTTCCCTGTGTTCCAAGGGGCAGGTCCAGACCATTCATGATAAGGGAAGGAAGGGTATACAAAGACAAGGGAGGAAGAGTCAAGAAACAGCCTAGGGGCAGGATCCTGGTTTCTTCACAAAGGATACACATAATGATGTAGGAATCTTATATACCTAAGAGAAAAGTTATATTTCTTATGCTTCTTTTAGAAATGAATACTTTAAAACTGAACAGGGAGAAGGATCAAGTTGATGGGGGAATAAAACATCATGTTCACCTTCTCCCACAAACACATCAAAAAAACACATCCACATGTAGAATGATTTGCACAGAACATTTAAGGAGTGTTGGCAGAACTTAAACCTCCAAAAAGGGAAAGAAACTCTTGACATAACTGGGTAGAACAAAAGAAAAAGCGAGAGAGAGAAAAGGAATCAAGACAGGACCAGCAATCTGAGAAGGAGGTGTGAAAGAGAAAAGGAGCCCATATCCTGGGAAACCACCTAACAGACAGGGAGATCAGCTGAGATGGAGGGACCACAAAGTCGTGGAGAGAAGCACAGCAGCTGGACAGAGGAGGGAAAAGCAGAGTGAAAGCCATGCAGATCATCTGCACCACTGCCTAGAACACCACAGCCTGAGCTGCTTTGGCTAGGGTTGTATGCTGAGACTCAGGCTCTGGAGGTCAGTTCCAGGGATAGGACTAGGGTTGGCTGTGTGGAGACAGCCTGAAGGGCTAGGAAGAAGTGTGCCACAGGCTGAGGAGCAGAATGCCACAGCTGAGAGAACCTGGGAGGAGGGCTGGGCCTGCAGGAGAAGCAAGGTGCCATTGTTGGGGAGGGCTAGAGGAGGAGGGTGGACTGACATAGGAATCTCATTCCCTGAACATACAGAGGCACTCAGAGGGTGGGGCACCTCTGGCATAGGCTACGGGTGGTGAGAGGCCACTTGCTCAGGCTGTAGGAAACCAGGTGCCTCTTGAGTGAGCTAAGGACAGCAGGAGGTCCAGTGCAATGTGGTGCTTCTTGTGTGATCTACAGGAGGTGGGAACCTACCACAGCAGTCATCTCAGAAACCAGAGTGGGGCATGGCCTGTCTCCACTAGGGGTCTGTGAACAGGTTCCACCTGTGGCCCCAGTCACCTCAGAGGTTTGCAAAAAAAACAGGGCACTGCAACCAAGCACCACCCAATGATGCTCTCATGCTCCTGTGAATGCACCTGCTATGCTGCTGCCACTGCCAAATGCTCTGGGAAGTGCTCACACATGCTTGATCACTGTCACTTCCCAGGACCCTACAACTAGGAACAACCTGTGCAGCAATTCCTGCATAGTCTAAGTGGTACAGGGAGCTTCTCGTGTGGTCTACCGGTGGTGGAGGCAAACCACCACAGTTTTCTCTGACTCCAGAGGTGGGCGTGGCCTGCCACCACTGGGCTCCATGAACAGGTACCACTTGTGGCCCCAATAACCTCAGAGGGCACCACAGAGGAGGGAATTGTGACTTAACACCGCCCATTGTTGCTTTCACTCCCCTGGGAATTTGCACACCCTGTCACTGCCACTGCCACTGCCAATTGCTCCAGGCCCTGGCTAAATCTACCTGAGGCTCATTACCACTTCCCAGGACCCTGCAACTAGGAGTAGCCCGTACCACCTTCCTGCAGGTCCTTGCTACTGTCAAGAGTCCAGCAGCCAGGCACAGACTACTAGCCCTGCCCATTGCCTCCTTCTCCCTGGAAACACACTCAGCACCCTATCAAGGGATAGACTGCTTACACTAAAGAAAGAGAAAGCAAATATCCAAACTCCCATGCCAAAAATAAATACTAACCCCTCACAAAAGACAAAGGGGTGTTCTTGCATAGAAATAGCCCTCCAAGACCACAGTAGTTGGTTTCTTTAAACTCAAAGAAAAAGAAAAATATAAGCTAAATGAAGAAGCTCAAGAACCATTCCCAGTTAAAAGAACAGGAGAATTCACTTGAACCATAAAACAATGAAACAGACCTCTGCAGTCTAATAGACACCAAGTTCAAAAGGGAGATCATGAAAATCCTCAAGGAATTAAGGGTAAATACAAAGGAATTAAGAGAAGATACAAACAGTAATGCAAATTACATTAGAAAGGAACTAGATAATGTAAGGAAGGGAGTTCCCTTCATGGCTCAGTGGTTAAAGAACCTGACTAGGATCCATGAGGTTGTGGGTTTTATCCCTGGCCTTGCTCAGTATGTAAAGGATCTGCAATTGCCACAAACTGTGATGTAGTTTTCAGATACAGATTGGATACACATTGATGTGGCTGTGGCATAGGCTGGCAGCTATACCTCCAATTCAACTGCTAGCCTGGGACCTTCCATATGCCACAGGTGTGGCCCTGAAAAAAAATAAATAAATAAGGAGGAAGAAAGAAAACTCAATTGCAGAGACACAATCTGAGTTAAAGGCAATAAAGAGCAGAATGAATAATGCTGAGGAACAAATTAGTGACTTGGAAGATAGAAAAATGGAAATCACCCAATCAGGACAGCAGATATAAAACTAAATGAAAAAACATGAAAGCAATATAAGACACCTACGGGATAATATAAAGCAGGCCAATATACACATAATTGAGAATCCAGAAAGAGAAAAAAAAGAAAAGGGGATTGAAAATATATTTGAAGAAATACGGCTGAAAACTTCCAAATCTAAAGGAAACTGATATCAAGATACAGGAAGCACAGAAGGCCCAAAATAAGTTGAACTGAAATAGGCCCACTTCAAACACAATATAACAAAAATGGCAAAAGTTAAAGACAAAGAGAGGATTCTAAAGGGAGCAAGAGAAAAACAAAGCATTAATTATAAGGGAACCCCCATAAGGCTATCAACTGATTTCTCTACGGTAACACTATAGGACAGAAGAGAGTGGCAACATATATTCAAAGTTCTAAAAGGGAAAAACTTGCAGCCTCGAATACTCTATCCAGCAAGAATACCATTTAAAATAGAAGGAGAAATAAATTTTCCAACAAACAAAAACTAAAAGAGTACAGAAATACTAAACTGATTCTAAAAGAAATACTGAAAGTGCCTCTCTAAATAAAAATGAGGTAAGAAGAAGTAGGATGTAGGAAATCATAACTGGAAAGCAATCACTCAAATAAGTCAGTAGACAGGACATCCTGTCATGGCTCAGTGGTTAACAAATCCAACTAGGAACCATGAGGTTGTGGGCTCAATCCATGGCCTTGATCAGTGGGTTAAGGATCTGGCATTGCTATGATCTGTGGTGTAGGTCACAGACGTGGCTCGGATCCCACGTTGATGTGGCTCTGGCATAGGGCAGCAGATACAGCTCTGATTAGAAGCTCCATATGCCATGGGTGCGGCCCTAGAAAAGAAGGGAAAAAAAAAGACAAAAAATAAGTCAGTATACAGATATAAAGGAAAAAAATACTGTAAAAGTGATGATAAACACAAGGAATAGCAAAAGACACACAAAGATGTTTAAAAAGGACTTAAAAATTGTAGAATATGGGGAAGGAAAGTAAGAAAATATAGACTTTTTTTTTTTTTTAAGAATATGTTTGAACCTATATGACTATGAGGCTAAAGCAAGCAGACACAGGAAGGGGTTAACATACTTGAGAAACTGCAAATCAAAAACAAATATTACATTCACAAAAACTGAAAAGAAAAGGACACACATAAAATAAAAGGAAATCATCCAACCAAAGAAAGAAAGGAACAAAGGAAAAACACACAATCAACTGGAAAACAAGGTTTACAATGGCAATCAATACATATCTACCAATAATCACCTTAAATGCCAGTGGACTGAATGCTCCAATCAATGGACAGAGAGTGTCAAATTGAATTAAAAAGCAAGAGCCTACAATATGTTGTTTACAAGTGACTCAACTTAGGGCAAAGGACACATATAGATGGAAAGTGAGGGGATGGGAAAAGATATTTCATGCCAATGGATAAGATAGGAAAGCACAAGTTGCAATACTCATTTCAGACAAAATAGACTTTAAAAAGAAGGCCATAAAAAAGGACAAAGAAGGACACTATTTCATGATAAAAGGATCCATTCAAGAAGAGGACATTACAATTTTCAGCATATATGCCCCTAATATGGGAGCACCCAGATACCTACAACAAATACTAAAAGACATAAAAGGAGAAATTGATGGGAATACAATAACAGTAGGAGAATTTAACACCCTACTCACATCAATGGACAGGGCCTCTGTACAGAAAATCAATAAGGCAATAGAGATCCTAAATGACACAACAGAAAAGTTAGACTTGATAGACATTTTCAGGACATTACTTCCAAAAAAATCAGAATATACATTCTTTTCAAGTGCGCTTGGAACATTCTCAAGGATTGACCACATACCGGGGCACAAAACTAACCTCAACACATTTAAGAGTATAGAAATTATTTCAAGTATCTTCTCTGACCACAATGGCATGAAACTAGAAACCAACCACAAGGAGAAGAAATGAGAAAAAAACTGACTACATGGAGACTAAACAACATGCTACTCAAAAACCAATGGGTCAATGAGGAAATCAAGAAGGAAATTTAAAAATACCTCAAAACAAATGATAAGGAAGACACAACCACTCAAAATCTATGGGATGCTGCAAAAGCAGTGATTAGAGGGAATTTCATAGCAATAGAGGCCTTCCTCAAAAAAGAAGAAAAATGTCAAGTCAACAACTTAACTCGCCATCTAAATGAATTAGAACAAGAAGAACAAGCAAAACCTAAAGTCGGCAGAAGGAAGGAAATCATAAAGATCAGAGAGGCAATTAATAAAATAGAGATTCAAAAAACAATAGAAAAAAATCAATAAAACCAAGAGTTGGTTCTTTGAAAAAGTAAACAAAATTGACAGACCTTTGGCTAGACTCACCAAAAAGAGGAGAGAAAACACCCAAATAAACAAAGTAAGGAATGAAAAAGGAGCAGTCACAATGGATACTATAGAAATACAAAAAACCATGAGAGAATACTATGAACAGTTGTATGCTGACAAATTTGAAAACCTAGAAGAAATGGAAAACTTTCTAGTGACTTACAGCCTGCCAAAACTGAATCAAGAAGCAACAGATCAACTGAACAGACCACTCTGTAGAAATGAAATTGAATATGTCATAAAAACACTCCCTACAAATAAAAGCCCAGGGCTAGGTGGCTTCACAGGAGAATTCTACCAAACATCCAAAGAGGAACTTATACCCATCCTCCTTAAATTTTTTCAAATGTCCCAAAGACATTCTCTGATGCCAGCATCACCCTAATTCCAAAAGCAGACAAAGTTACCACCAAAAAAGAAAACTACAGGCCGATATCTTTGATGAACATAGACACAAAAATTCTCGACAAAATTATAGCCAACTGAATCCAACAACATATCAAAAAGATCAAACACCACGACCAAGTGGGATTCATCCTAGGTGCACAAGGATGGTTCAACATATACAAATCAATAAATGTTATACACCATATTAACAAAAAAAGAGTCAAAAACCACATGATCATCTCAACAGATTCAGAGAAAGCATTTGACAAAGTCCACCATACACTCATGATAAAACCTTTTACCAAAGCGGGTAGAGAAGGTACACATGTTGACATAATAAAAGCCGTCTATGACAAACACACAGCAAATATATAATACTCAATGGAGAAAAGCTGAAAACCTTCCCACCAAAATCTGGAGCGAGAAAGAATGCCCACTCTCACCACTTTTATTCAACATAGTATTAGAAGTCAGACAAACAAAATAAGTAAAAAGTATTCAAATTGGAAGAGAAGAGCTAAAGCTGTCACTGTATGCAGATGACATGACACTACACATAGAAAACACTAAGGAATCACCACAAAAACTATGTGAACTGATCAATGAATTCAGCAAAGTTTCAGGATATAAGATTAACATTCAGAAATCAGTCATATTTCTATATACTAACAATGAAATATTACAAAAGGAATACAAAAATACAACACCTTTTAAAATTGCACCCCCCAAAATTAAATACCTAAAAATAAACCTGACCGAGGAGGTGAAAAACTTATATGCTGAGAATTATAAAATGTTAATCAAGGAAATTAAAGAGGATTCAAAGAATTGGAAAGATAGTCCATGCTCTCAGGTGGGAAATGGCCATACTACCCAAAGCAATCTACAAAATCAATGTGATCCCTATCAAATTACCCATGACATTTTTCACAGAACTAGAACAAACAATCCAAAAACTCATATGGAATGACAAAAGACCCAGAATTGCCAAAGCAATCCTGAGGAACAAAAACCAAGCAGGAGACGTACCTGTCCCAGGCTTCAGACAAACTATGAAGCTACAGTAGTCAAGACAGTGTGGTACTGGTAGAAAAACAGACATACTGACCAATAGAACAGAATAGAGAACCCAGAAATAATCCCAGACACCTATGGTCAATTAATCTTTGACAAAGGAGGCAAGAGTATAAAATGGGAAAAAGACAGTCTTTTCAGCAAGTGATGCTGGGAGACCTGGACAGCCGCATGCAAATCAATGAAACTGAAACACACCCTCACACCATGCTCAAAAATAAACTCAAAACGGCTTCAAGACTTAAATATAAGACAAAACACCATCAAACTCCTGGAAGAGATCATAGGCAAAACATTCTCTGACATCAATAGTACAAACGTTTTCTTAGGTCAGTCACTCAAGGCAACAGAAATAAAAGCAAAAATAAACCAATGGGACCTAATCAAACTGACAAGCTTTTGCACAGCAAAGGAAACTAAAAAGAAAACAAAAAGACAACTTACAGAATGGGAGAAAATAGTTTCAAATGATGCAACTGGCAAGGGCTTAATCTCTAATATATACAAGCAACTTATACAACTCAACAGCAAAGAAGCCAACAACCCAATGGAAAAATGGTCAAAAGACCTGAATAGACATTTCTCCAAGGAAGATATACGGTTGGCCAAGAAGCACATGAAGAAATGCTCAGCATCCCTGATTATTAGAGAAATGCAAATCAAAACTGCCATGAGATACCACCTCACAACCAGTCAGAATGGCCATCATTAATAAGTCCACAAGTAACAAAGGCTGGAGGGGATGTGGAGAAAAGGGATCCCTCCTGCACTGTTGGTGGGAAGGTAAGCTGGTACAACCACTATTGGAGAACAGTATGGAGGTACCTTAGCAAACCATACATAGAACTACCATATGACCCCACGATCCCACTCTTGGGCACATACCTGGACAAAACTTTCCTTGAAAAAGACGCATGCACCCGCTTGTTCACTGCAGCACTATTCACAATAGCCAAGACATGGAAACAACTTAAATGTCCATCGACAGACGAATGGATTCAGAAGATGCGGTATATATACACAATGGAATACTTGTCAGCCATAAAAAAAGAACACAATAATGCCATTTGCAGCAACATGGATGGAACTAGTGACTCTCATCCTGAGTGAAGTAAGTCAGTAAGAGAAAGATGAATACCATATGATATCACTTATATCTGGAATCTAATATACAGCACAAATGAACCCTTCCACAGAAAAGAAAATCATGGACCTGGAGAATAGACTTGGGGTTTCCGAGGTGGATTGGAAGGGAGTGGGACGGATGGGGAGCTTGGGGTTAATAGATGGAGACTCTTTCCTTTGGAATGGATTGTCGATGAAATCATGTAGTGTAACACTGGAAACTATATCTGGGCACTTATGATGGAGCATAATAATTTGAGGAAAAAGAATGTACAAATGTGTGTGTAATGGGGTCACCATGCTGTACAGTATAAAATTGACAGAACACTATAGATCATCTATAATGGAAAAAAATTACAATCATTTTATATAAAAAAAACAAGGGGACTATAATATTGAGTAAATCAAATATTCATTGGTCCTTAACAATGACTGTATGTTTTCATTTGCCTTGCTGTTTTTTAGGGAGGCAAATCTTTTTGGAAGAATTTTTACTTGATCCTAGGGAGAAGAGTCATATTTAAAGTGGTTGAAGCTTCTATAGTGATGGTAGCCTTCTCTGCATAACAAAATCATGAATACACTAGGTTCTAGACATGTACAGATTTAAGATTCATGGTTTTAACTATTTGCCAGTTATTTGGAAAATTTTAATACTTTACTAAAAGAAATTCGTTTCAGTTTCTCTGTAATAATACTAGTAACTGAAAAGAATCACTCAGATAAGTGAGTTTGTCCAGCAAGCACTAAATCTTTTAGTGTTTTTCTTGTTCTAAGTCTTCTAAAATTATACCAACCTTCTTATTTTATGAATATTTGCCATTAACTAAGTGAAAATTACATCAAAATTGGAATATACAAATTATGATATGTGACTTGCCCAGGAAATAAATGTAGTACTGGTTGGAAATTAGATTCAAAAGAAAAAAAGGTGGCTACATAAATATATATAATCAAATTTGGAGATTTCATAAGACATATTTTTATAACATTACCCCAAGTCTATTGTTTGGAACACATTATTTCACCTTGTTAATATTTAATCGTAAATTATTTAGATTTAGGTAAATATTTTTTTTTCTTCTTTTTTGGCCACCCTGTGGCCTATGGAGTTGCTGGGCCTGAGATCAGATCCATGTGGCAGTTGTATCCTATGCCACAGCTGTGGCAATGCCAGATCATTTAACCCACTGTGCTAAGGCAGGGATGGAACTTGCATCTTGGTGCTGCAGAGATGCCACTGATTCCTTTGAACCACAGTGGGAACTCATGTATTTAAATGTTTAAACATATTTATACCATGTTTATCATGAGGATGAGTATTAAAAGTATTAAATTCTTACTAATGATTTGCTTAGTAAGTTCTTTGAAGTACAGTGAAGACATGATGAAATTTTGTTATAAGCATTTTAACTATATTTACACTTCAATCAATAAAACCATTTTAAAACCTTGCCATTTCTGCCGGCGGTCACATTGACAGTGGCAGGTTTCATAGCTGTGGTATGATTTGTAGCAAGTCTCACTGATAAGAAGGAAGGTTCAAATAAGGAAGCATTTATTGAGTTACTGGACTGCATGTTAGTGTCCTGAATATGAGGTATTTTATAATTGCATTCTAGTATCTTACTGTCTTGTTAAAGAGAGGGGATTTGTATATATCAAACAATTAGAATACAGTCAAAGCAAAGTGACCATTTAAATTTAATCAATCACCAATGTGTATGACAAATGCAGTAAAAGTTCAGGAAAGATTTAATGGAAGAATTTAATCCAAGAATATATCTTGAAGGTCTGGCTCCTTCTCTGGCCTTGATAAAGTGGAGTAGACCAAATGGTTGCCAAAATCATAAGCTAAACTATGAGCACTTGACTAGTGTGATTTTTGTAAGACACTGAAGAGGTCAAGGTCAGCTGGGCTGTAGAGAAGGTATAGGAGAGAAGCTTCAACACCTCCTGGGGCCTGATGATGCCTGACCTGCCATGTGTATCCTTGTCTAGGAAGGAGTTTGGACTCTATCCATTATGCAGTGGGAAGTAAATAAGTTTTGTGAGTACAGAACTGTTAAGTCCTAGGAATTTTTTTTTCATAACATTTGTGCAAATAATTTTAAATAAATCCACATGTGTATTTATCCTGATCCAAACAAATATTTAGAGAAGGACAAGAAATTCTGAGTTTGGATACTATTTAATTAGCTTTTCTTCTTAGTCTAACATTTTATAAAATTTCTGAAGTAAAAATATAGTATTTACTCAGGTCTTTAATACTTGTATTTTTAAAATAATATATGCTAAAATTAGATGTTTAAAATTTGGGTAAAAAATGCAGTTTTCTAGAATGATGGAAGACCACGGGATGCTAACCTCAGAGCTATAAAATATAATCTTGAGATAGTCTCTGTAATAAGAATGAGAATTTTTTTTCTTGTCAGTGCGGATGTATATATTTGAGCAATAGCACACACATTGTGGCCAGAACTTTATAAGTAAAAGTGAAGTGGAAGTTTTGGCCAATATTTACATTATTAATACAAGATTTTAAAAAATCTGGTTAACTAATAAAACACTGCTAATTACTTGTACATAATTTATGAAATTCTTGTTTTTTCTGGAATCACAAAGAGGAAACTCTCTGAGGACAGTAATGTTGAATAACAGAATTGTATATAGGTGGTGTGATATTTACCCAGAAAAAATTAAATCTAGGACAAAAGTTGAGAAAAATGGTTATCAGTTGGAAAGTGAAAAAGACTGGGAAAGTATTTTAGAGGGCAAAGTCTTTGTCCCTACTCCCTACAGGGAATCCCTTACTTTCTAAAATCTGTGAGATAAAAAGTCATTTGAATATTGCTTTATAATACTTCCTAAATAGTCCCTAAAGTATTTGTTTATTTTAATATGTCTACAGGATGTTTTCAAGGAATGCTTAAGGACATGAAAAAATGATCACAATGTGAATGGAAAACGGAAACAAAATTATAAATACAATTTCTATTCTGTAATTATATTAAACAAATATATAAAACTGAACTTATAAAATGATAACACAGTGCTTTTGGGGGGGTACTTATTGAATTTTTTTCTCTCTCTCTCTATTTTTCCAAATTATTAATGTTGAACATTTATACTCGCAGAACAGGGAATGATCTGTTTATTATCATGGTTCTTATTTTTTTAATTGAAGCTTCAGTTTTTGTATCATAGGTGTATGAATTTTCTATATATCAAGAAAAATAATCCTGGAATGTTGTATTAATTTCATAAATTAGATTTCCTTGTAGTGTTATGAATAGTTTTAAATCACCCTGAATGACTAATCTTTTTCAATTTCAGGAGTTTGCTGTTCCCATTCTGATTGCAATATACATGGTGACAACTTTTCATTCATGGTTGATCGTAATGAAAATGCAGATCTATTTTATTAATTCAAGTTCATAATTTATATTTCCAAGAACAACATGATGAATACATTAAAATTACAAGGCAACAGATAGCTGCCAACCCAGCAACATGGTATAGGGTTGAAGAGAAGTGTATGTTGCTTCACTTAAGCTGCCAAAGCTGTTATCATTCAGCATATAATCATCAGTTTTTGATGGGAAGATGGAGAATTTGAAATCCAAGGTGCTGCTTATTTTATCAGAAAGTTAAAGACCCAGTAATGGTTCATTTTAATAGGTGAATACTAGGAGCTGGCTGGGTAGATAATTTCATCTTTCTTGGAGTCCTAGGTACTTATTCCTTGAGGATTAGTTGGCTTTGAGTATAATGTTTATGAAACATGTAAGAGGTTGTTCACATTAAAAAAAAGTGCTTACGGAGTTCCCGTCGTGGCGCAGTGGTTAACGAATCTGACTAGGAACCATGAGGTTGCGGGTTCGGTCCCTGCCCTTGCTCAGTGGGTTAACGATCCAGCGTTGCCCTGAGCTGTGGTGTAGGTTGCAGACATGGCTCGGATCCCGCATTGCTGTGGCTCTGGCGTAGGCCAGTGGCTACAGCTCCGATTAGACCCCTAGCCTGGGAACCTCCATATGCCGAGGGAGCGGCCCAAGAAATAGCAAAAAAAAAAAAAAAAAAAAGTGCTTAAAGGTGTGAAGTCTACATTGCGCAACAATTCTCTCTCTCTTTTTTTCTTTAAGGCCCTGGGAGTGAAAATAAGTAGCTCATTGTTTAAAATAGAAAACAAAACAAAACTTACTGTTGAATGCCTGCTAAATTTTACAGTGATCTTAAAATGGCTTCATATGCATTTTAGTGTCTTAGTGATTTATAGTTACTTGAGGATCTAGGGATAGAGAAAAAACATCTAAAAACACAGTAACCTAATTCATATGCTTTAAATATGCTCTTGGGAGTATATATAGTAAAATTATTACCACAGTATGAATAATTAGCATCTCCATCACCTCATATAATACCTTTTTTTTTGTTTGTGAGATGAGAAAACTTAACATATATTCTTTTAGAACCTTTTGAGTATATAGTATTATTACTATAGTCACCATATTATACATTAGAAAATCAGACCTTATTAATCTTATACCTAGAAGTTTATGTCTTTTGATGAACATCTCCTCATTACTCTGACTCCAAACCCCCGGCAACCACCATTCTACTCTGTTTCTATCTGTTCAACTTTTTAGATTCCACATATAAATGTGATCATGCAGTATTTGTCTTTCTCTGTCTGATTTATTTCATTTAGCATAATGCCTTCAAGTTTAACTGTGTTGCCTCAAATGATAATATTTTCTTCTTTCTTGTGGCAGAATAATATCCCATTGTATATATGTTAATACATCTCTATACACATTCATTTGTAGATAAGCACTTAGGTTATTTCCAGCCTAAGTGGGACCATAGTTGGTGATTCAGCTGCTTAGTGCAGGTCTGTCTTCTCACAGTAGCTCTCCTTGTTCTTGGTCTGCACTAAGGTTTCACAGTCACGTATCTGGATCTCATGGCTCCCCCAAAGATGTATTAGTCCATGGTTGGATCCCAAATTATTGGTGTTGGGGGAGTGGAATATGAGCAAGGGATATCTTATTTGTCCATTGTGGTGCTCTCACTCATATATTTTCTGTTTTAAATGTGTGAATTTGATAATTTATACTTTTTATTAGTTTCATTTGTATATGTCCATTTAAAATGTAAAAATTTAAGGGATAAAATTATGAGATGAGAAGTAACAAAATTTTCTGTTTATGAATTATAAAATCAAGCTACTGCATGATTTTATTTTCCTAAATAATTTCTGAGGTACTCATGAAGGGGAATTATCAACACAGAAAAATGATACTGAAGTACAAGGCAGGAATTCAAACTGCAAACTGACTCTAAAAGATAATTTGTTACTTTAAAATGAATAACTAATCATCTTTGTCACAAATTGGTATATTCCTTGTGATGTTTTATTTTTCTTTCCATCAAGGGCTTATTATATGCCAAGTATTCTGCATATATAAGTGCACTTAATCTTTGTATTAATCAGGTATTGTTTTTCATCTTATAAATGGGAAAACTGAAGATTTTTATGTCATTTAATATTATTTAGAATGAACTATGACCTAGGCACTATTTTTGGCTCTGAGGATAAAATAATGAATAAAACAAACACTGTCCTGCTATTATGGAGCTTATATTAAATTGGGAATAGGTAGCAGATGAACAAACAAATATGGTTTTAGGGCCATAAAGACAATATAAAGCAGAGAAAAGAGGTAGAGCAGTGAGACTGAGGATGGAGGTCTTGGAATTCCTTTATGTGATATAAATGGTGTAAATGAAGACGATTACTCTGGTTGTGTGGACTGTCAACCTGAATGAAAAGAATGAGTGAGACAAGATAGTGTTTGAAGAAGGAGTATTCTAAGGAGATGAAATAAAAGATATTCAAAGGTTCTGAAAGTTTTGAAGCAGTAGTTTGCTTGATGTAGAAAGAAGAGTCTTGTTGGAAAGGTATGACTATGGATGAGAGTGATAGGAAACAAGTACAAGGGGAACAGAGTATTAAGGAAGAGGGTTAATTATGTCGGGCCTCTGGAGGCTTTGGTGAAGATTCTTAATAGGATAATCCTGAATGGGATGGAAGCCATGGAGCAGATTTGAAGCAGAGCAATGACAAGCTCTGATTTACATTAAAAAATGTGATTCTTATTGACTGGAGTAGAGCAATGATGAAAATAGCCTGCTAAAAAAGAATCTCAGTAGTATAGGTAAGAGACTAACAGATTTGATAATGTTGGATGGTATTAAAAAGTGGTTGGTGTCTAGGTTTATTTATTTATTGTTTATTTATTTATTATTTATTTATATTTAACATTTTGGCCACACCCATGGTATGTGGAAATTCCCAGGCCAGGGGCTGAGTCTGCCACAGCAGTGACCTGAGCTGCTGTAGTGACTATGCCGAATTCTTAACCCACTGTGCCACAAGGGAATTGCTAGGTTTATTTTAAATATAGAAAGCAAGAGAGGAATTAAAGAGGAGTCCAATGTCTTTGATCTGGATATTTGAAAAAAGTTAAAGAGCTATTTTATTAAGATTAGGGAAAGAACATGTTTTAGGGTAAAATTAGATCAAGACTTTTGTTTGCAGTATGCTAAGTATGGATATAAGTGTTAGATATTTCAATAGCAATGTCAAGTAAGCAGTTGGAAATGGAAGCTAAGTTTCAGGGAATGGATTATACTTAATCCATGCGATCAACTAAAAGCACCTGGCAAGTGTGTGTAGCTACACAAGAGGTCTGAAGAAAATAAGGACATTTCAGCAAGAAACAAAGAATGATGAAAATAGGAAGCCTGCTAAAAAAGAATCTCAGTAGATAAAGTCCTGAGAAAACTGATTTGATTTTCAATGTGGAGGTTATTTTTGACTTTAATGAGATGGTGGAAGGATGGAGAGGTTATCTTTGGTGTTCCTGTTTTCCATAGAATTAAGAGCAAAGAAATTAGATAATAGTTAGGAGGGAAGAGAGGATTATGACAGAGTTAGAGAAAGGTGAAAAATCCTCATCTAAAAGAGTAGGAAAATAATTTTAATTTGGCATTTTCATGGAGTTCCAGGCAACCTTTCCTCTTCCTTTGAGGTCTATGGTCATGTACTTAAACTGAGACCACTATGACTCCAAGATTGTCTTTAGCAACTTTCAGGTGCTCAGGTAAAAGTAGGAAGTAGGTGAAAACTGTAAGTTAACCAGAGTTAGACTCTTACCAAGTTAGTATACTTAAGGGAAAGAAGGAGAAAGAAGTATTGATGTACCATGGAATCTAAACAGGGTAAGAATAAAAAAAAAAATATGAAGGAGATGATGGAGAAAAAAATTCAATAGATTAGAGGTTCCAGTGAGGCAAATAATTGTTGAAGTTGGGATAAAGAGGACCCAACACTAGCTTAATTATGGAGAGTGGGGTATTAGAAACAGCCTGGAAAGATTGTAGTTATTGGTAATAACAAGCGGTTACTGAGTCAGGTTGTTTTGCTGATGACAGACTGTAAGTTTCTCAAGGCAAAGTGAAAGAGTATGTGGAAATGAGAGAGGAGTGGGAAAACATGTTAGATGAAGGATTATATGGAAATATATCATAAAGGGACTTAGATTCATAGTCTTGTGATTTCTGAAGGCAAACATAGGCTGAGGAACTCTTAATAGTGTTTTCAGGAGTGATAATCAGATCTAATTAGAGCCTCCTTCTAAGTCAGTTGTTCGCAGCCTTGACTGCGCATTAGAGTCACCTGGAGGAACGTAAGGCTTTTCCAATGCTCAAGTTTCACCCTAAACCACTTAAATTAAAATCTCTGGGGGTGGGACCCAGAAATCAGAATATTTTAAAGCTCTTCAGATGATTGCAATTTGCAGTCAAGGCTGAGAGCCAGGTCTTCTCCTCTCTGAGGTCAGAAGCAGCAGCAAGAAGTTTTGATTCTGGAGCCTGGGCTCTGCATGCTATGATAGAACACCTCCAGCTCTGTTTGCATGTAAGGTAGGAGTCGGATTTGCCCTCCTTCTGGGTCTGAGCATCTAATGAGCTAAGGTTTATGAGAGAAGCAAACCAAATGACAATCCAGTAGATATCTTTGTGTTTATTAGCCAGTAAAAAGTAAAAAAGTTTCCTTCCCAAATGCTGAATGATCACAGTTTGAGACTGTACCACACGACAGCAGGTCATGGCTGAAATGGCAATTGATTATATACACATTGCTCTGAGGGCTCCTTAAGAACTTTTACTTTTTTGAAAGAACATCAGGTGAAAGGTTCACGGCACAACTTTTCACAGTTAATTAGTAGTAAGAATCGCTTCAAGAAATCGAATAGGGAGGAGCAGATGGATTTGCAACTCACCTTGAGGCAGTAATTTGTATGCCCCAGCCATTAGTCTTGGTTGCTAATAACATCATCTAGAGGTAATGCAGTCTTTAAATTTTGCTTATTTTCTATTTGGTTGCTAAAGAATTTAATTGCAAAATTGAATTTCTGTTAAAAAAGAAAAACTAAATAAAATCTTTAAATCACAGCTATTTAATTTGTAACATGTTACTATTATAATCTGACATGGGTGGAACATCTAACACTCCCCTAATTGTTTTAAATCCTCAGACAACTTTGATATGCTCTAGTAAGTGAACAAGTTCTACTTGCAAATTTCAAAGAACACATATTTTATAGGCATCTCAATATAATAAATTACAGAGTAGTAAAATTTTGCTTTTGGATTTTAGAAAGAAAAATCCTTTTGTTTTAAAACTTACATCTTTAAATGGCTCTGATTTTTTAACAAAATTAGCTGTCATATTTTAGAAAGTTAGTATTGTCCATTTATTGTGGAAACGTTTTTACTGTATTTTTAACATAAATCTTTACTCCATATTTATAGCACTCTGAGGTTTTATTTATTTATTTTTTTACCAGTGCCATAGCTTTTCAAATTGAAATGTAGAAACATGCACCATCATAGACTCTTGCATTTTGTTAAAAGTGTGGGTCTGAGTGACATCGTTGGTCTAGGAGAGAGTGCTGATTCTTCTACCTTCCTCTGGAAATATGTGTTCGTTCTCTGAAAAGAAAGTGTTACTTAAATTTAACTTATTATTTTCCCAGTTGGAGTAGCAGAGAATTCTGGGTGAACTTCATGAAAATTTTCTCCATCTGAAGCAGAGAAAATACCTGTAGAACTAAGGACTATGGTGAAGACAATGGTTGTCAAATATTTTTTTGTGGTACTTCTCAGAATGAAGTCAGTTGTGATGAATAGACTTTAAGAAGTTTCCTAAAACACTTTGTGCCAAACTTCCAAGTCTATCTATTCTTCATCAGGCTTTTGCACTCTAATTAAGCCATGCTGTTGAGTCAGAGTTGGTTCTAGGCAAAATACTGCAGTGAACATTTTAAATTTATACCTTATCTCTTTGTGTCTTTCTCCTCTATCTCTCTACAATGTGCCCATTGCTTTCTTCTATTTACTCTAGCATACATAGCAAGTCCACCTTTCTCCATAAAGACTGTGTGTGCCCAAGTCAGCCCCATTTCAAGTCTTTGTTACTAAAAAAGAAATATTATGTGGCTCCTCCCCCAAACCAATTAAATCAGAAACTCTAAGGATGTAGCTTGGAGAATTTTTAGTTAGCAGATAAGTAAAGAAGATATTTGTATACCAAAAGTCCTTTCAGGCTATTTATAAACCCCAAACTATTGAGAGGACACTGTCTCAGCAGCCTGAATGAAGGATGACAGCAGCTAAGCTAACAATGATATTTTATATTGCTGTCAAATCCCTTAGTGGCCATTTACTTTTTTTTCATCTCAGGCATTGGGTTATCTATAATCATCTATCACACACTGAATGTATTATTATTCTCCTTGTATCTGATAGCATAATGTCCACTAACAAGAGATTAACTTCTAAATTTGTGGGTATAGGGAGAACTGCAGAATTACTTGCTATTACGTCACAGTGCATTTCTGATTCTAAAAAACATCTCCAATCACCACTGTGACAGTAGAATTACCTGTTTTCCTTACAAGCTTTGGTTAACTTAGTAAATCTCTGCTTGCTTGGAGTTGGTTGTCCCTCTGTTCAGAATGATTAGAAAGATGGCCTCAGAATTCTAAGAATGCTAGGACATCATTCATGGCCATGGAGATGTTAGGTTCAAAACAGTAGTTTCCTAAGCTGATTGCTTTTTGAATGTTGGAATAGGTATTAGAAGATAAATAACTGAAGTTTGTAGTCTCTCATATTCTTGAAATAAGAATTTACTTTTACACATATGGTGAACATAGAAGCCTTTGGTGAAAAGTATGTGATAAGGAACAATATGCTAACTTTTAATTTCAGTTTTTAAGTTCCTGTGAACTTGTACCCTGAACCTGATGATAGCAAATAAAACCTAATTTATTGCTGTTTCAACAATTTAATAAAATTGAGAGTGCTGAAATATCTGACTTTGTCCATGCCCATATTTCTTCCACTGCACTATGGCTTAGAAGACATCCTTTAAATATATTTTAGGGGCATTGATCCTGCTTCACGCTCACTGTAACCTTTGAGAGGAGTGCTAGTTAGTTGAAAACTAGGATATTATTGAACAGTTTTGTGGAGTTAAGCTTTTTGTATAATGTGGAAATGATTAAAATCTATTTTAAGACTTCTGGTTTCTGGTTCTGCATCACATATAAGGAGCCTGGAAATTGTCATTCTGTCCTAACAAGTGAAAACGGAACAGATTTCTTGCACCTGTAAGAGAGGGGAGACACAGGACAAACCACCGTCCCCCAGGATTGAAGAGTCAGGCAAGCACAGGAAGTAGAGACTCAGGGAGTGGAAACCACTTCAGGAACTAGTGCTAAGGTAGGAAAATCTAACTGTACTTGACAATTGCTGGTGGCTCAAGGAGGGACAACTCTGAGGATTAAAAACTAGACCCCGTCACGGTGGTGGTGGTGTGTGCAGGAGGCACACAGTATTGTGAGATTTACTTCGAGAAGCTTGTTCAGGTTCCCAAAGTAAATATGAGAGAAAAATCCCCTCAGGCTTTTGGCAGAGGGGGAGGAGAAAAAGAACCATTTTGAAATACCCAGGGCATTGGTTTTTCCTAACAAGGCCTGCCCTCAGGGGAAACTAGATAGCTAGAGACTCACTGACCTGGTGGAAGGAAAATATCCAACTCCAGTACACTTAGCTATCCTGTCCCACCTACAGGCTGGGGAACTATGGCTGAGAAACACTTGTGTAGTTCACAGTGCAGAAGTATAGGCCCACTGAAAGACTAAGACTTAATGATAGGACTAAAAAAATGCTTTCCCTCGCACTGACACCTCACCACTATATTACCAAGAGCCTTTTTTTATAGCAGTTTCTTTTACTTGGTACCTTATATCAAGCTGTCAAGAAAAAAATTGCAATGCATATTAAAACATATGGAGGTTTAGCATATGTGATTCATTTGCAATCTAACGATAATTTTATCCTTCATGTTGATGAAAACTTATTTAGAGGGGCCCTTGACCCTTGATGAAATCTTGGCAAGCCAGACACTTCTTGTTAATCTCTGTTAACAACAATCTTATGTTTTTAGTCCTTCTAAATTACAAATACAGTGTTAATTCATTAAAAATCTCCAGTTCCTAGAGATCTAGAGATTACGCTGTATAATAATGTTTTAATCACCCTGTATAATAATCCTAGAGGTCACCCTATATAGTAATATTTTGATCTTCATTGAAGATTATTGCTCCGTCTCCCTCTATGGGAAGGTCCACCTACTTGTTGATAGTCTCTCATTTTCTTACCAAGACCTGTAGCAGATGGAAACCTTTGATTTAATAAGAGAGTATTCTCAGCTTCTACTACTACTAGTACTACTAATATTATTATTACTACTACTACTTCTGCTGTTGCTTCTTCCTCCTCTTCCTCCTCTTCTTCATCTTCATCTTCTTCTTGCTATGCCTATGGCATATGGAAATTTCCTGGCCAGGGATTGAATCTGAGCTGCAGCTGCAAACTACTCTTAGCCAGATTCTTAACCCACTGCACCACAGCAGGAACCCCTTGGGTTCCTTTTTTTACATCCATCTTCCTCCCTCACCTCCTCCCCCACTCTCTAACTTCAACAAATGGAAATAGGTGAGAGAAGGGAGATGATAACATAGAACAGAGAAACTAAATCTTACTTGGGAGCTATCTGGTGATGCCATGTGTTGACTTCAAGCTTTCTGGGCAGATTTCCTTTTCTTATTGGTGCGTGTGTGTGTGTGTGTGTGTGTGTGTGTGTGTGTGTGTGTGTGTGTATTTCTGGAAGATGCTGTCACTGAAGACTTGTCTAGCTCTACCTCTCATGATATGCCCAGTACAATTCATTACCCAATCTACTGATCTTTCTTTATCCCTAGGTTTTCTGGTGGTCCACTCCACAAAGAAGCTATTTATATTTCCACATCTTCCAGAAGTAAAGGTAGGTACTTGGACTTAAAATGGTTCTAGTCTTTCTTTTTCTTTTTCTGGCATGGCTTACCACCTTGGAAGTGGCACTCTCTGGGTATGAAGGCCAGTCCCAACAGAGCCACATTTATTCTGCTCCCACAAGCCACTTTAAGACTTTGAGGCATTTTCTGTAACTTCATACTTTAGGGAACTCACATTCTAGGATCTAGGAGTAGTACTATGGAAATGCCCATTCTAAGGCTTTAGATGGAAGACAGTACTTTTCACCTATCCCATCCCTCTTCAAGGAGGCTGGGGATTTCTACCAATAGTCTTCTCAGAAATCTACTCTCTCCATATCTTGGCCCATTTAATTATCTATGATTTGCTGGAGGTGTCCAAGAATTGCTGCTCTTGATATTTTCTTTATAAATTTGTATTTGGTCATCTGCCTTGTACTCATTTCTGTATTTGATGTGTGTCATATTTTTTGTCTCAACTGAAATTAAAACATAAAGACTTATGTTTTAACATACTATTACAGGTGCATTTGCTTGGAGTTTCTTCTCTTAATAGCTCTTCAAGAACAAGGGATACTAATAGGCAGGTTCTTTAAGAGAATTCAGATAACAGTATTTGGAATTGTCTCGTTTCATTATGACAAACCATCTTGTTAATTAAACAAAACAAAACAAAACATGGCTTAACTTGCCAAATGCAATTTCTCATAAATTTTGGGTTATTTACTAGAGAAAGGAAAAAGATATTTGAAATAACCACTATAAAAAGACAAAAGTCTAGTGGGAAACATTGAGCCCTCCTTTAGAAATAGATTTCTATGAATTGAGTCACAAGAGTTACATTTACTTTATAAGGTCTCCAGTAGGTCGGATAATTTAGATAAGCTTTAGGAACCAAATAGCAATAGAGTGCACTGGGTCTGTCCTAATTCATGAGGCTGGAAAAATACTTCCTAACTCATCTTTAATTGGCCTTCTGTACCCAAGCACCATAGCTCACATTAAATGGACCATGCGAGTTAAAGTATTGCTGTGCTATCTGGACATTCATATTAGTGTATCAGACTTTACTAGCTTTGTAGGATTTGCAGAGTTAGGGCATTTGAGGCATTAATAACTGTGATTATATTTTATACAGTTAATTATTTTAGGCCTCTCTGGTATGGTGAAATAAAGTATTTTTTCTTTCCTGCAAGGTATGCAAGTTTTTGAGCTGTGGATTGTAGCCCTTTTTTATCCCTTAAAGGTGAATTACTTTCAAAATTTAGACTGTAGTTTTATATATTTATGCCTATATTTACCATGTTTGTGAGCCAAGAAGTTATTCTATAAAGAGGTTTTCTATTTGAGTTTTTCTAGTTTATTTAGATTCAGAGATTTTCTTTTTCAGAAAAATGTCATCTTAGTACTTCGTATGAAATAGAATTAGTCTGAGGGCTTTAGGGACTCATTTAAAGAACTGAGTACATATATTGCTTTTATAAAAAGAGACTCCTAGTAGATGGTTGAACAACTAGTTGGAAGGCTCCTGGACCTAAGTGAGCATGTGAAACAGATTACCACACCCTTCCCCAATCATGCAGTTAACTATGACATGTTTCTTGTGTATGTCTATTAACTATGATACAAGAAAAATAAATATGCTATTAATACATTAAGCTACTGACATTTGGGAGTTGTTGATTTTAATTTTATTTAACTTAATATATCTCTGCTTGTTTAAAATTGTTTGTCCCTGTGTTCAGAATACCTCTATATTCAGAATGATTTAGAAGGATTTTCTCAGAATTGAAAACACACTGTAATTATCATATATAAGCTATATTTTAAATTAAAAGGCCTGAGTTTTTTAACATGTAAGAATATATGGACAGTTTTGCATTATCCGCTGTAATGTAGCTCAACTAGTTGGGTATATTTGAAAATAGTATGAGTGCGTGCTACCAAAGGTCTAGTATAGTGAATTGAAGAGGCTAAAAATTCTTTCTCATCAAAGAGTACAGAATTTTAACAGTGGGGAAGGATTGTAGTTGTAAAGAAAAGTAGAAATATGTATAGAGGGAATTGGGTCATGAATTAACATAGTAATACTAGGAATTGAAAATTAGTGGCACATTAAAGAGATATTTTATAAAACAGTGAATCTAATGCCTATATGCAACAAAAACATTTAAATATTTTTATTAAAATATAGACTCTTGGGCTGCAAACCGGACTTACTATGTTAAAATCTCTAGTTTAACATTATTACATGAGAAAAATTTTATCTTTTGATCCTTAAATGAAATAACTGTAGAAAGTTCTCGTAAAAGTACCTAGTATAAGTAAGCATTCAATAAATGTTAGTCATTGGTATTGGAATTCTTATGCACACTAAAGCTTGAGAAACACTATTATAGAAATGGATCACTGAGTGTGATTTATCATTTTTATGAGTCTGTATTATTATGTCAAAAGGAGAAAGTTGATTAGCTGAATGGAAGATTAAAATACTTTTTTAAAAAATTATAGTTGATTTACAATGTTATGCCAATTTCTGCTGTACAGTATAGTGATCCAATCATTCACACATATATATATATATATATATATATATATATATATATATAAGTATATATATATACTTTGTCTCATACTATCTTCCATCATGTTCTATCTCAAGAGACTGGATATAATTCCCTGTGCTATACAGTAGGACCTCATTGTTTATCCATTCTAAATGTAATAGTTAGCATCTACTAACCTCGAATACTTTTAAAATGATAGTCTTACTTACCCTTGGAAAAGTTGCAATGGGCAAAAGAATGATGTAAAGTTTACCTTTTTATTTCCATGCACAGCTTAAATTGACAACAGATCAATTGACCTGATAATAAGCAGTATAAAGAAGAACAACAACAATACAAGAACATTTTTTGTTAAGTTAAATTTGGTTTCAGTTAACACTTGAATGGTTAATGAGCTGTCTCTCTGGAAATATCTAGAGGTATTAGTCTGGAGCTCATAGGTAGATAGGAAGTCAAATTTGGGTGTCAACCAAGTAGAAATGACTGTATACATAAAATAACTTGAAATAACAGCCAGAGAGAAGTTGTAAAATTATAACGTTGAGCAATAAGGTTTAAGATTAAAAACTGGAAGAGACCTACATAAGGGGGAAAGTATAAGATAAAATGACTGAGAAAAGCCTAATCTGAGAACGAAGAAGGGAACAATTAGACTGTACTGTCCTGGAATCTAAGAAAAAGTTTCAAAAAAGAAATAGGCCAGTAGTAAGAAATTTTACAGATATTGAACATGACAGTACTGATATTTTCACTTTGTAGTGAAAAGTTAGCCCCTTTCCTGAGCATAAGACCATGACTTTATTTGGCATTTCCTGTTTCTAGCACAACATCCTGTATTATATAATGCCTTCAGGATTCATTGAGCCTTTATTGTGGGCCAGGAAGTATAAGTCTTATGGAAGCTGAGATGACTCATAGTATTTCTTTTTATATCATTTCCTCAGGATCTGTAATATTCACGTTAATTGGGAAAGAAACTATGTCTTGTACATTTTAATTAGAGGAAAATTTATTGCTGAATTAGTGGGTACATCTACTGTGTAACAGTTAGTTGATCAGTAGGCATGTCAGTTATTTCTTTCCTCAGAAGTCTTCAGCCTTCATTACTTAAAATAACTCCCCTTTTGAGATCTTAGACTTGACCTTTCTCTCTGCAATTATAGCCTCATTTCCCCACGACAGAAACTTCCCTTTCCATATCCCCACTATTCACTGAGTTCCAAGTTATTTGTATGTTAATCATTCTGGTTTTCTGTTTTCTCTCTGATCTAGATCATTAGTAGGTATCTCCACTTATAAAACATTACTCAAGGCTGTGGTACACACTACTCTGGATCACTCTCAGTCTCCTATTTTATATGCAGACTACTAAAAGTTACTGGAAAAAGCGTGTAATTGTCCTGCTTTTTGATTACTCCTGAGTTATGCTTTCTAATGATGACCTCTTAACTTTTCTATTTAAAAATCATTTTATTCATCTCTTACTAATCATTATAGCAACAGTTTTAAAACTGTTCACCCTCCTTAAGAAGGATCCAGAGAGGACTTTATAATTAACATTTTTGAGAATATTCAGGCCATTATTTGTTAAAATTCTCAATTTCTATTCCTTACATTTCAAATTATTTTCTTTATTCATTCTCTGTTTCTGTATTAAAGAAGCACCTCTCTTCCTCTACAAAATGAATTGCCTTGCTCTGCTTTTAGCCATCCAATCATGTCTTAATACCAAATGTTGTTTCATTAATAATCCTTTTTCATTTGAATTTTGTCCTTCTTATAAACTCATTCCTTCTTCTTAGCCAATTAGTAAGTTCAGAACATTTATAAACAACAAACAGCCTTCTTAAATTATCCTCTTGTCTATTTTCATTTATAGATTTTATACTCTATTTGCTGCCTCTACTCTCTTACCATTTTACTCCCTTAAAAATCTTCCTACTTTCCCCTTTTTATTTACCTATTCAGATGTCATCAATGACTTCCTTCTCCCTTTTAAAACCAATATTAATTCCTATTATTAGTAACTCTCCATTTTTTTCCTGTCTTGTCAGGAGTTTTCTTCTTCTTTTTTTTTCTTTTCTATTTCTTTCTTTCTTTTTGATTTTTAGGGCCACACCCCGTGGCATATGGAAATTCCCAGGCTAGGGGTTGAATTGGAGCTACAGCTGCTAGCCTACACCACAGCCATAGCAACACGGGATCCGAGCTGTGTCTGCAACCTACACCACAGCTCACAGCAATGTCAGATCCTTGACCCACTGAGTGAGGCCAGGGATCAAACCCGCATCCTCATGGATACTAGTTGGATTTGTTTCCACTGCACCATAACAGGAACTCCCAGGAGTTTTCTTTTCCTTGACACACTCTTCTTCCTTAGCTTACTTGATGCTTTGTTTTATCTGATTTGCCTCCTGTTTCCTTGCTTAATTCTTTACTTTCTTCTCACTCTTTAGATGTTTTTATAAGGAGAATTCCACAAGATTCTGTTCTTTCCTCTTATCAGTTTTCTTTCACTCTCTGAGAACTCATTTAGTCATATAATTTAAATAATTGCTTTACTTTAGAGAGACTTCAAATATTCCCTTCTCACTTCTGATCAATGTGCTGATCTCTGTATCTTTCCAATATACTGTTAAGTATATTTTTCCTGTTTTTTTTTTAAAACTTAACTGTCTTCTCAAAAATATCATCCATTCCTTTTGATGTTATTTCTGCCAGTATTTACCATTTCCCCATTTAAATTCGTCCAGCCATTTTTATCTTTCATTCTGTTTTCACTCCGTTCTTCTGATTGGACAATTTGTATTGACCTATATTTAAGTTTGTTGACTCTTTTTTTCTTTTGGCTGTTAAGCCCATCCAATGAATCTTTTATTAAATTATAATTTTCAGGAGTTCCCACTATGGCATGGTAGATTGAGAACCTAGTGTTGTTGCAGCTGTGGCATAAGTTGCAGCTGCAGCTTGGATTCAATGCCTGGATTGGGAACTGCCGTATGCTTCATGTGCAGCTGAAAAAAATTATAATTTTCAGTTACATAATTTTTATTTGGTGTTTTAAAATAATTTACATTTTTCTCAGAGTTCCTATCTGCTCATTCATTTTGGGTATATTTAATTCTTTGAGCAAAATGTTAAAATCTTTTAAAATACTTGAGTGCTAAATCCAACACCAGGACCATGATAAGTTTTGTTTCTGTTCACTGTTTTGTTTTCCTTGACCTTGGGGCACATTTCCTGTTTCTCTATATGTGATTTTCATTTTATACTTGACAGTCTCTATGATATGTTGTATGTATCTCTATATTCTCTGAAAAATCTTATTTTTTTTCTATGAGGAAATTTAATACCCTAACTTGTATGGGATTTATTTTATACTTTGTTAGTACAGATTTATGAAAAATCCAAGTTGTTTCCCAAGTCTCTATATATTGGCAGACTTAACCTCTGCACTCTTTCTCCTGCAGATCTTTCATGGCTTGGTTTTAAGATTTGTTATGGCATGTCAAAAGTAAGCTCTGGTTTTTGGCATGGCTCTTAGTCTTGAAAGCACAGGCTTTCTGATGTTTCGTTGGTTTGTTCAAGGTGTTAATGAAGTGTTAACCTGGTTTCTCCATTATGGTTGGCTTGAACTCCAATGTCCCCTTGCATTGTTTGATTCCAGGCTAGAACTAAGATAAGGGACCATTTAATTGGCACCATTTCCCTCCTTTGATGACTTTACTAAATTTTTTCTATTTTCTGTTTTCCTCTACAAATATTGTGGAGTAGTTTTTCCATTTACAAATATTGTCTATTTTTGTGTATCAGTGGCATATATTTACCTATTTTACTTCTTAGGTAGAGTTCCCTTAAGGAAAGACTTTGTATTTTATTTACCTTCTTATCTGCTATGTTATCTAGGACAGGGGCTACATTCATTCATTCGTTTGTTCATTTACAAATACTTAGCTCTTAACATGTTTCAGGTTATTTAACCACTGTAGAGATACCTGATAAGAATAAAAAAATAATTACATAGTCCCTGCCTTTGTAGAGTATCTCATCTCCATGAAGGCATTTATCTGACAACAATACAAATTAATGCCAACCACAAGTGTAAATGGGCTCCATGCTACAGAGCATTCATGGTGCTATGAGAGCATATAATAAGCAGGGCTTTCCATTGAGGTGAGATATGCAGGAAGAGTTACATTTAAACAAAGGGAAGGAAGAGAAGACATTTCAGGCAGAGGAGATGTATCAATCTTGTGGCAGGAATAGTTAGATGAATGTGAGCAGTGGAAAGAAGGCCAACATAGTTGGAACTGAGAGAAGAAGTTTAAGGTAAACCTGGAATGGTAGGCAAGGCATTTTAGGCAATTTAGGGACTTACAAGACATGTTAAGATTTTAGTCTTTCAAAAAGTCTACAAATAATAACTACTGGAAAGGGTGTGGAGAGAAAGAACCCTTTCACACTGTTCATGGGGATGTAAATTGGTGCAGTCTCTATGGGGAACAAAATGGAGTCCTTAAAAAACTAAAAATAAAGTTACCATATGATCCTACAATCCCACTCCTGGGCATATATCTGGAAAAGATGGCAACTCTAATTTGAAAAGATATATATACTCCAGTGAATTAGAAATGGGATCCATGATGTAAGATGGTCAGAAGATGGGCAGTGTTTGAAATGCAGGGTTTGAAAACAGAAAAAGAAATCTGTAGATAGAAAAGTGAAAATTGTCAAAAAGCTATAATTGTGTTAAACACAGATGACTACTAGTGCTATTGGACTGCAAAGATGAAGGTTATTTACTTGAACCAACCTCAGTACCTGGTTTTCTCCATAGTTAACTTTATGTATTAGGACTGTGAATGACATGTCAGTGACCCCAAGGCTATTCCTTGGTTTGGTGATTCTCTAGGAGGACTCACAGAACTCAGCATATAGTTACACTCACAGATATATTTTATTATAACAAAAGGATTTTGAAAAGATCAGCAGATAGAAAGTTGCATGGGTTAAAGTCCCAAAGCAATTGGATATAAACTTCTAAAGAGTTCTCTTCTAGTAGTGTCACAGAGGATGCTTTTAATTCTCCAGCACTGAGTTGTGATGACATATTTGAAAGCTATCTACCAGGGAAGCTCATTTAAAGACTCAGTCCAAAATTTTTACTGGGACCTGATAATTTTGTCATCCTCTGCTTAGACTGTGCCAAATTTATAGCCTCCTGGAAGGAAAATAAATGTTCAGCATAAACCATATTGTTTTAACAGAAACTAGGTACAGTGAGTGACTCTTATCAGTTCTCAAAATGGTGGGGAAAAAAATCCTCTTTAAATCCAAGTTCCCATAAGCCAGGCAAGGGCTAACTTTGCAAGCAAGACTTTCTAAGGATATATTGTTAACTCTTCTGGATGACGGTCATAATAAAATTTGTAGATAATCCTTTGTTTTCTAGTTCTTTGTGCTAATTTATACTCTATGTAATGTATTCTGAAGCAACCTATTATTTGTACACAGACTCTTTTTGTACTTTTGGGTCATCATATTTCTTCACTCTTTTTTAATGCTCTGTTGCAGGCTATATTTGATCAAGATTTGGTTTGGTGGAATTCAATCCATGCTTCTTTCTTTCTTCTAATCTCTCGTCACCGTTTATTGATCTCATGTCATATCTAGGTTTCTTGAAGGTTAATGGGAAAAATATCCTTTACTTTGAAATGCCTTTTTAATATGAGATTATAATTTATCTTCATAACAATTTGTAAATCTGCTGAAAATCTATAATATTTTTGATAAGAGTTGAGATAGTATTTATAGGAAGTTGTAAAATTTAATGAAAGCTCATGAAGAATTAGTAGTTAGAATAATCCTAGTGTGGAAATGTATTATCCAATAACAGCTTATCTTGTAAAAATTGTATGCAATTTCTTTTCTTTCTTCTTCTTCTTCTTTTTTTTTTTTTGCTTGACCCGTTTTGAATTTGCCAGATACTGGGTTTCCCATACTAATAGAAATTGCTAAGATGATTGTGGTGGCCAGAATTGTAATGCATCAGACTGTGTTTGATGTGGTCTTGGCTTAGTTTTAATGAGGATTAGTATACTGACCTATCTTTTGTATTACTCCACTAATGCCAAGATTTTTTTTTACCTTTTTTTAATTCCCAGAAGTTTTTTCTCATCTCTGATACCATGTTATTCAAAATGTGGTCTATGGACCAGTAATACTGTGGTTACCTAGGAGTTTGTTAGAAACACAGAATCTCAGGCCTGTTCCCAGACCTGCTGAGTAAGAATCTGCTTTGCACCAAGATCTCCAATTGATCCATATATATATTAAAGTTTTGGAACTGCTGCTCTAAATTCTGCCATTATCTTTGTGTTTTAAAATTCCATTATCAACCTGCACTTGTTTCACGATACACATCTGGTCATGCTGGGAATTATAAGCATGTTTGGAGTTAGGGAATTAAAAAGGTCTGTGGACCAATGAATTGATCATACTCAGTATCTGTGGGGAACAGTCATAACTAACCAAAATTCCCTAAATTGCATTAATTTGGGGAGTGCTGCTATAGCATTAACTCTGAATAAATGCATTGTTCTTTTGTGATACTGTTTGCATTCTTAGCTTCTAATTTCCCCAGTTGAGAGCCACTTTCCTGAGAGTACTAGGCAATTGCCTTAAAGATGCCTTTAGCACAGTATCAACTCCAATGCTGATGCCTCTAGCTGAAAATCTTTTGGCTTCTCTTTGGTTATTTTTAGGCAAGCAGTCATTGAGCTAGGCCACTATTTTGACTTTTAAAGAAGTTTTTTTGAAGTATCATTGATTTACAATGTGGTATTAGTTTCATAGTTTCAGGTGTATAGGAAAGTGATATATACATATACCACATATAGCATACTATATATATATAGTATGCTTTTTCATTATATGTTATTACAAGATAGTGAATGTAGTTCCTTCCCTGTGCTACACAGTTGGTCCTTGTTGTTTATCTATTTTATATATGGTAGTGTATATTTGTTCATTTCAAACAAGATTGTTTTCTATATCTGTCAGTCTGTTTCTGTTTTGTAAATAAGTTCATTTGTATCATTTTTTTAGATTCTTCATATAAGTGATATCATATGATATTTGTCTTTCTCTGTTTGACTTGCTTAACTTAGTATGATAATCTCTAGATCCATCCATGTTGCTGCAGGTGGCAAAATTTCATTATTTTTTATGGTTGAGTATGGACCATTTTTTTAAACTGAAGTTAGTCAACTTCTTCTTTTTCTAATATTTCTGCCACTCAGTTCATTATCAATAGTTGCTTGTGCCCAGACTCTAGGACAGATCAAAGGGGGGGCCATAACTCTAGGCAATTTAATGATGCTCTTGGATTTGTCCATAAGGGTATATTTTGGTCAACGAGAAGGACTTTAGGGAGGTGGAGCAAGATGGTGGAGGAATAAGAGGTTATGCTCACCTTCTCCCACAAACACATCAAAAAAACATATCTATATGTAAAACTACTTGCACAGAACATCAATTGACAGAAGAACTGGCAGAAGAATTTAAATCTAGAAAAAGGGCAAGAAACTCTTGACACAACTGGGTAGAACAAAATAAAAAAAAGAGAGAGAGAGAAGGAATCAGGATGGGACTAGCATTCCTGAGAGGGAGCTGTGAAAGAAAAAAGGAACCCACATCCTGGGAAGCCACTTAACTGACAGAAAGATCAGCTAAGTTTGTGGGACCTCAAAGTCACCGAGAAAATGCAGCAGCTGGACTGAGAACAGCAAAGCAAAGTGAGAGCTGCACAGATCATCTGAACCACCACCCAGGACACCACAGCCTGAGATGCTCCAGCAGGGGCTGTGTGCTGAGACTCAGGCTCCAGAGGTCAGTCCTGGGGAGAGGACTGGGGATGGCATGAGGGGCTAAGGAACAGTGTGCCATGGGCGGGGGAGCAGTACACCATGGGCCGAGGAGGGGAACGCTATGGCAGAGGGAACCCAAAAGGTCTGGACCCACAGGAGAGGCAAGGCACAATTGTTGGGGAGGGTGGGAAAAGGGGGTGGACTGCCATAGGAAACGCCCTACATTAGAACATGCACATGCCCATGGGCTTAGAGGGTAGGGTGGCTCTGCACAGGCTATGGGCAGCAAGAAGCCTCTTGCTCATTTAGGGGATATTGGGTGCTTCTTGTGCAGGCTACCAGTGGCCAGGCACCTCTTGTGTGGGCTAAGGGCATCAGGAGGCTAAGTGCAATGTGGTGCCTCTCACAGGATCTACAGGTGTTAGGGACAGACTGCAATGGTCATCTCAGAGGTCAGAGAGGGGCGTGGCTTGCCACCACTGGGGGCCTGTGAGTGGGCTCCACCTGCAACCCCAGTCACCTCAGGGGTTGGCAAAAAAGAGGGCACTGCAACCAAGCACCAAATGCTGTTGCTCACACTCCCCTGGGAACACACCCGCCCTGCAGCTGCCACTGCCAAATGCTCTGGGTGGTGACCAGACACTTGGTCACTGTCCCTACCAAGACCTTATAACTAGGAGCAGCTGGTGCAGCACCTCCCGTGTGGGATAAGTGGGACAGGGTCCTTCTTGTGTGGTCTGCAGGCAGTGGTGGGGGGGAACCACCACAGTTATCACTGACTCTGGAGTCAGTCATGGCCCACTCCCAATAGGGGTCCCTGAACAGGCACCATTTAAAGTTCCAATCACCTCAGAGGAGGGCAATGTAATAGAACACAAGCTCTTGTTGCTCTCACACCCCTGGGAACTCACACACCCTGCTGCTGCTGCTACTGACAAATGCTCTGGTCACCTTGAAGATTGGCCTAGAGCTCATTACTACTTCCCAGGGCCCTGCAGCTAGGAGTAGGCTGAGCCACCTTCCTGCAGGTCCTTGCTGCTGTTGATGACCAAATGACCAGGCACTGAATGCTGGCCCTCCCCATTGCCTCCTTCTCCCTGAAAACACACAGAGCATTCTGGGGATAACAGCCTGCTCACAATGAAGAAAGAGACAGCAAATATTCAAACTCCCACAGCAAAAATAAATAGTAAGCCCCCGCCTCCAAAAAAAATACAAAGGGGTATTCTTGCATAGAAGTAGCTTCACAAGACTACAGATTGGCTACCCCAAACTCACAGAAAAAGCAAAATACAAGCAAGATGAAGGAGCTCAGAAATTGTTCCCACTTAAAGGAACAGGAGAATTCACCTAAAGCAGTCATCAATGAAACAGAACTCTGCAGTGTGACAGACATTGAGTTCAAAAGGGAGACAGTGAAAATACTGAAGGAATTAAGAAAGGATATGAACAGTAATGCAGATTCCTTTAGAAAGGAACTAGAAAATATAAGGAGGAGCCAAGAAAAACTAGAAAATTCATTTGCAGAGATGCAAACTGAGCTAAAGGCAATAATGAGCAGAATGAATAATGCAAAGGAACAAATTAGTGACATGGAAGATAGAATAATGGAAATCACCCAATCAGGACAGCAGAGAGAAAACCAAGTGAAAAAACATGAAAGTAATATATAGACCTATGGGATAATATAAAGTGGACCAATCTACACAAAATAGGAATTCCAGAAGGAGAAGAAAAAGAAAAGGGAATTGAAAATATATTTGAAGAAATTACATCTGAATCCTCCCAAATCTAAAGGAAATTGATATCAAGATACAGGAAGCACAGAGGGCCCCAAACAAGTTGAACCCAAATAGACATATTATATGAAAAATGGCCACAGTTAAAGAAAGGATTCTAAAGGCAGCAAGAGAAAAGCAAAGCATTAATTATAAGGGAACCCCCACAAGGCTATCAGCTGATTTCACTACAGAAACACTATAGGCCAGAAGAGAGTGGTAAGATATATTGAAAGTGTTGAAAGGAAAAAATTTGCAACCTAAATACTGTATCCAGTGAGAATATCATTTTAGATAGAAGGGGAAATAAAAAATTTCTCCAACAAACAAAAGCTAAAACTGTACAGAAATACTAAACCCTTTTTAAAAGAAATTCTGAAAGGGCTTCTCTAAATAAAAAAAGAAAAAAGAAAAAAAGAATTAGGTTAGAGAAAACCACAATTGGAAAGCATTCACTTAAATAAGCCAGCATATAGATCTAAACATGAAGATGTTAAAAACAAAGACATCAAAATCATAAAATGTGGGGAAGGAAAGTAAGAAAATATAGATTATTTTTTTATCTTAATGATGTGTTTGAGTCTACATGACTATCAGGCAAAAGCAAGCAGATATAGGAAGGGGCTGACGTACTTAAAAAAACAGGACCACCACAAATCAAGACCAAACATTACATTCACAAAAACTGAAAAGAAAAGCACTCAAGCATAAAATAAATGGAAACCATCCACCCCCCCCCAAAAAAAAGAAAGAAAAACACAGAATTAACTGGAAAATAAGGTTTAAAATGGCAATAAATACACATCTATCAATAATCACCTTAAATATCAGTGGACTAAATGCTCTAATCAAAAGACACAGTGGCAGATTGGATAAAAATGCAAATATCTTCAGTCTGATGTCTACAAGAAACTCACTTTAGAGTAAAGGACAAATATAGATTGAAAGTGAGGGGATAGGATAAGGTATTTCATGATAGTTGACAAGACAGGAAAGCAGGAGTTGCAATATTCATATCATATAAAATAGACTTCAAAATGAAGGCCATAAAGAAAAGGAAGGACACTATTTAATGGTTAAAGGATCCATTCAAGAAGAGGATAGATATTACAATCATAAACATATATGCCCCTAACATAGGAGCACACAGACACTTCCAACAAATACTAACAGACATAAAAGGAGGACAGAAATACAAAAAAACCATGAGAGAATACTGTAAACAGTTGTATACCAACAAATCTGACAACCTACAAGAAATAGACAACTTTCTAGAGACAGCCTGACAAAACTGAATCAGGAAGAAATAGATCAACTGAACAGTCCAATCACTAGAAATGAAATTGAATGTATCATAAAAACACTCCCTACAAATCAAAGTCCAAGACCAGATGGCTTCACAGGAGAATTCTACCAAACATCCAAAGAAGAACTTTTACCCATCCTCCTTAAACTTTTTCAAAACCTTGAGGAAGAAGGAACACTCCTAAAGACGTTTTCTTTGGCCACCATCACCCTAATTCCAAAACCAGACAAAGATACCACCAAAAAGGAAAACTATTGGCCAATATCTTTGATGAATATAGATGCAAAAATTCTCAAGAAAATTTTGGCCAACTGAATCCAACAACATATAAAAAAGATTATACACCACGACTAGGTGGGATTCATTCCAGGATGGTTCAACATTTGTAAATCAATAAACATTATACACCACATGAACAAAAGAATAGTCAAAAACCACATGATCATCTCAACAGATGCAGAAAAAGCATTTGACAAAGTCCAACATCCATTCATGATAAAAACTCTTACCAAGGTGGGTATAGAGGGAACATACCTTAACATAAAGCCATTTATGGCAAACCCACAGAAAATATAATACTCAATGGAGAAAGGCTAAAAACCTTCCCACTAAAATCTGGAACAAGCCAAGGATGCCCCCTCTCACCACTTTTATTCAACATAGTATTAGATGTCCTAGCCAAAGCAATCAGACAAACGAAAGAAATAAAGGGCTTACAAATCGGAAGAAAAAAGGTAAAAACTGTCACTGTATGCAGTTGACATGATACTATATGTAGAAAACCCTAAGGACTAAACCCCAAAACTACTTGAACTGATCAACAAATTCAGCAAAGTAGCAGGATCTAAGATTAACACTCAGAAATCAGTCACATTTCTCTATACTAACAATGAAATACTACAAAAGGAATACAAAAATACAATACCTTTTAAAATTGCACCTCACAAAATCAAATACCTGGAAATACACCTGACCAAGGACGTGAAAGACTTATATGCTGAGAACTATAAAACATTCATCAAGGAAATTAAAGAGGATTCAAAGAAATGGAAAGATATTCCATGCTCCTGGGTGAGAAAAATTAATATTGTAGAAATGGCCATACTATTCAAAGCAATCTACAGATTCAATGCAATCCCTATCAAATTGCCCATGACATTTTTCACAGAACCAGAACAAACAATCCAAAAATTTATGTGGAACCACAAAAGACCCAGAATTGCCAAAGCAATTCTGAAGAACAAAAACCAAGCAGAAGGCATCACTCCCCCAGACTTCAGGCAATGTTACAAAGCCACAGTCATCAAGACAGTGTGGTACTGCTATCAAAGCAGATACACAGACCAATGGAACAGAATAGAGAACCAAGAAATAAACCCAGACACCTTTGGTCAATTAATCTTTGACAAAGGAGGCAAGAACATCAAATGGGAAAAAGATAGTCTTTTCAGCAAGTATTCCTGGGAAACCTGGACAGCTACATGCAAATCAATGAAACTGGAACACACCCTCATACCATGCTCAAAAATAAACTCAAAATTGCTTCAAGACTTAAATATAAAACAAAACACCATCAAACTCCTGGAAGAGTTCATAGGCAAAACATTCTCTGACATCAACCTCACAAATGTTTTCTCAGGTCAGTCCCCCAAAGCAACAGAAATAAAAGCAAAAATAAACCAATGGGACCTAAACAAATGACAAGATTTGCATAGAAAAGGAAATCAAAAAGAAAACAAAAAGACAATTTACAGAATGGGAGAAAATAGTTTCAAATGATGCAGCTGACAAGAGCTTAATCTCTAAAATATACAAGCAACTTTTAAAACTCAAAGCAAAAAAGCCAACAACCCAATGGAAAAATGGTCAAAAGACCTGAATAGACATTTCTCCAAGGAAGATATACGGTTGGCCAAGAAGCACATGAAGAAATGCTCAGCATCCCTGATTATTAGAGAAATGCAAATCAAAACTGCCGTGAGATACCACCTCACACCAGTCAGAATGGCCATCATTAATAAGTCCACAAGTAACAAAGGCTGGAGGGGATGTGGAGAAAAGGGATCCCTCCTGCACTGTTGGTGGGAATGTAAGCTGGTACAACCACTATGGAGAACAGTATGGAGGTACCTTAGCAAACCATACATAGAACTACCATATAACCCCACGATCCCACTCTTGGGCATATATCTGGACCAGACTTTCCTTGAAAAAGACACATATACCCCATGTTCGTTGCAGCACTATTCACAATAGCCAAGGCATGGAATTAACCCAAATGTCCATTGAGAGATGACTGGACTAAGAACAGGTGGTATACACATACAATGGAATACTACTCAGCCCTAAAAAAGAGCAAAATGATGCCATTTGCAGCAACATGGATGGAACTAGAGACTCTCATACCAAGTGAAGTCAGTCAGAAAGCGAAAGACAAATACCATGTGATATTACTTATATCTGGAATCTAATATAGGGTATAAATGAACCTTTCCACAGGAAAAAATCATGGACTTGGAGAATAGACTTGTGGTTGCCAAGGGGGAGGGGGAGGGAGTGAGTGCTTTCAGTTAATGATGCAGACTATTGCCTTTGGAATGGAGAGGCAATGGGATCCTGCTGTGTAGCACTGGGAACTATGTCTAGTGACTTATGATAGAGCATGATAATGTGAGAAAAAAGATTGTATTCTTGTATGTATAACTAGGTCACCATGCTATAAAGCAGAAAATTGACAGAACACTGTAATCCAGCTATAATGAAAAAAATAAATAAGTATATAAATAAACTATGCACCATAAAAAAATTAAAAAAAGAGAAGGACTTCAATACTTTTCTCTTTCCTAATCCCCACATTTGGGCAACCTGCTTGCATCTTTGGCTCTTTTTGCCTCTTAGTGAACACATCTCTTTCTCTCTCTTCAATCCTTCTACTTATAGCCACTCATCTCCTCCCTTAGTTAATTCAAGTTAAGGCTGTACTTCTCTCTCAAATTTTTAGTTTTAGTGGCTCAAATTTTCAAAGGATTAAAATTATTGATGACATAAAATCATTACTCTTCCAATTAAAATGCAAGTTACTATGAGAAGATAAATGATCAAATAAGTGTTCATATAAATTATAATTTAAACTCTGAGTATCATTAGTCAGGTTTTTCTAGAAAGATGTTAATTAATATTGGAATTTAATCTACATATTGAACAAGTTTACTTATTAAAAAGGAGTTCATATTTATTGTGGTGAGTTATAATGAAGGGAAATATCCAGTCTACTCATTTAAATTCTATTTCTTTTGTTTGTTTTTTATTTTTTAGGGCTGTACCCATGGCATATGGAAGTTCCCAGGCTAGGGATTGAATTGAAGCTGTAGCTGCTGGCATATACCACAACCGTAGTGACACCAGATCTGAGCTGTGTCTGTAACCTGCACTACAGCTCATGGCAATGCCGGATCCTTAACCCAGTGAGCGAGGCCAGGGATCAAACCTCTGTCCTCATTGATCCTAGTCAGATTCTTTTCTGCTGCACCACAATGGCAACTCCAGAATTTATTTCTAAAATAAATAGTTTTACAGTTTTCTAAGACTAGGTGAATATGCAAAGTGATTAAATACAGAAATAGTGGATGGGTCTGATTTTTTTTCCACTATGAATGAATACTATTGCAGGGTACTTTATGTTACCTCTTTCTCTTAAAATACTGTTTTATTAAGTCAGAGTAAACTGGATCTCCTCAATGTAGTGGTGCTGAAGTCATTAATCCTAGCACTTATCTTCTTATTATTTATAATTTATTATGACTATTTGATGAAATTGTACAAAAATGTGTTTACCTATTTCATTTCAGATTTATATTGAGAACTTAGTATGAGAACAACAATTTTTTTTAAAAGTAATTGAATTTATCTGGGACATGTAAAAGTAATTTTAAAAAACTTTGCAACATGCTATACTTTAAATTTCTTAATATGATCATTTAAAACCATTCTTGCTATTTGTGGATTTATTAATGAATGCCATTCTGACTGGTGTGAGGTGATATCTCATGGTAGTTTTGATTTGCATTTCTCTTATAACCAGCGATGTTGAGCATTTTTTCATGTGTTTGTTGGCCATCTGTATATCTTCTTTGGAGAAATGTCTATTCAGGTCTTTTGCCCATGTTTCCATTGATTGATTGGCTTTTTTTGCTGTTGGGTTGTATAAGTTGTTTATATATTCTAGAGATTAAGCCCTTGTCCATTGCATCATTTGAAACTATTTTCTCCCATTCTGAAAGTTGTCGTTTTGTTTTCTTTTGGGTTTCCTTTGCTGTGCAAAAGCTTTTCAGTTTGATGAGGTCCCATGGGTTTATTTTTGCTCTAATTTCTATTGCTTTGGGAGACTGACCTGAGAAAATATTCATGATGTTGATGTCAGAGAGTGTTTTGCCTATGTTTTCTTCTAGGAGTTTGATGGTGTCCTGTCGTATATTTAAGTCTTTCAGCCATTTGGAGTTTATTTTTGTGCATGGTGTGAGGGTGTGTTCTCGTTTCATTGCTTTGCATGCAGCTGTCCAGGTTTCCCAGCAATGCTTGCTGAATAGACTTTCTTTTTCTCATTTGATGTTCTTGCCTCCCTTGTCAAAGATTAATGGACCATAGGTGTCAGGGTTTATTTCCGGGTTCTCTATTCTGTTGCATTGGTCTGTCTGTCTGTTTTGATACCAGTACCACACTGTTTTGATGACTGTGGCTTTGTAGTATTTCTTGAAGTCTGGGAGAGTGATGCCTCCTGCTTGGTTTTTGTTTCTCAGGATTGCTTTGGTGATTCTGGGTCTGGAGGGGCTGTGAAGAAAAGGGAGCCCTCCTGCACTGTTGGTAGGAATGTAAACTGGTACAACCACTATGGAGAACAGTTTGGAGATACCTTAGAAATCTATACATAGAACTTCCATATGACCCCGCAATCCCACTCTTGGGCATCTATCCGGACAAAAGTCTACTTAAAAGAGACACATGCACCTGCATGTTCATTGCAGCACTATTCACAATAGCCAGGACATGGAAACAACCCAAATGTCCATCCACAGATGATTGGATTCGGAAGAAGTGGTATATATACACAATGGAATACTACTCAGCCATAAAAAAGAATGACATAATGACAATTGCAGCAACATGGATGGAGCTAGAGAATCTCATACTGAGTGAAATGAGCCAGAAAGACAAAGACAAATACCACATGATATCACTTATAACTGGAATCTAATATACAGAGCAAATGAACATCTCCTCAGAAAAGAAAATCATGGACTTGGAGAAGAGACTTGCGGCTGCCTGATGGGAGGGGGAGGGAGTGGGAGGGATCGGGAGCTTGGGCTTATCAGGTACAACTTAGATTTACAAGGAGATCCTGCTGAGTAGCATTGAGAACTTTGTCTAGATACTCATGTTGCAACAGAAGAAAGGGTGGGGGAAAAATGTAATTGTAATGTATACATGTGAGGATAACCTGACCCCCTTGCTGTACAGTGGGAAAATAAAAAAAATTATAAAAAAACCCATTCTTGCTATTCTAAATCATTCTAAAATTCATGCTATAGCTTTATATGTACAAGATAATAAAGTCATTATATATGGAAATTTATGTCTAAAACAGACAAAGGAAAGAAAATTTTTCTTAGAATTTTTTTTCTTGGGGCCTAACTTTGATAGCATGCTCCAATAAGCCTGTCTGTAATCTCAAGTCAAATAATAAAATCCCTCCCATGGATGCAAGATGAGTAGAAATTGCAAACCCAGTTTCCTTCAGGTTTGGGCAGTACTCTAGATTGATGAGACTCTGAGCTAGAGCATGCATGTGGCACATGTGACATACCTAATTATGAGAACCCAGACATGCCTAAAGTCACGTTACCGCTTTCCACAGTGTATTTATAGTTCATAAAGTCCAGGTGCAATATATCAGTCATAGATCATTTTCACTACAGGTAAAAGTTGCTTAGTAAAAAAAAAAATCAGTATTCTATCTTTATCAATTAAAGAAAAACTAAGGTAGAAAGTTAACAAAATGTCAGATTCTCATGCAGAGGGAGAATGGGTTTTGTTAATGCTTGCTCACAGAGCTTAATCAAAATAACCATAATGACAATACAACAGTAATTGCAGCAGTTGGGGAAACTGCTTGGTAAGAATTACAAATCTTGTCTTTTAATAATCTGACAGTGAGCAACTGCAGAGGAGATCTGAAAGGTCCTGTTGACTTTACATCAAAAGTTTAGTATGTGGTTCCTTAAAGAGACAGTGCAAGTCAGAGACTGAAGTATGAAATCCAGGACCTTGGACAGAATCTTCACTCTAAACATATTGACTAGATGTGTTTAGTGAAGAGGGATATGCTTTGTGATGAAACAAGGCTGCTTCTGAATTGTATGTAGTAAATTTAATTAATTACCTCTGGGTCCAAGTTAATTGTTAGGTATGTAATATTGTTAATAAGTACATATATAAGTTGAGGCAGCCTCTCATGAATATGAGCTCTGGATTTAGATTGCCTGGCCCTGTCATGCCTTAGCTATGTGACCCTGTGGGAGTGCCCTAATCTTTTGAGTCTTTGTTTTTTTTTTTTTTTCTGTAATATAAAGATAATAAATATAGCTTAGTCACAGGGTTGTGTGAAACTTAATATAAGTAAAACTCTCATAGTGCCCTGAATATAGTAAAAAAAAAACACTAAGCAAATGAAAGTAATCATTCATAAATAGTTAGGCAAATGTAGCTTATCCATATCCTGTTTACATTATTTTAAGTTGTTCACATTAATAATGACTAGAATTAATGAGTTGTGAAATACTAAAAAATATACATATTGGTTTCTGCCCTTCATTTCTTATGTAGAGCTCCTAAAACCTATAAGTAGGGGTACTAGGAGAATCTGTGTTCAAATATTTGATCTTGATATAGAGCTCTTATGACCTTGTGAGTTCCTATGTTATCAGAACATCTGACACAAAGGCACTAAAATCCCTTGAAATTTTCTGAGTAATAGGAACTTTTTGCTGTTGTTTTTCTTTTCTTTTTGTCTTTTGTCTTTTTTGTTGTTGTTGTTGTTGCTATTTCTTGGGCCGCTCCCGCGGCATGTGGAGGTTCCCAGGCTAGGGGTCTAATCGGAGCTGTAGCCACCGGCCTACGCCACAGCCACAGCAAAGCGGGATCCGAGCCGCGTCTGCGACCTACACCACAGCTCACGGCAACGCCGGATCTTTCACCCACTGAGCAAGGGCAGGGACCGAACCCGCAACCTCATGGTTCCTAGTCGGATTTGTTAACCACTGTGCCACGACGGGAACTCCTGCTGTTGTTTTTCTAATAAGGTAACTCTTGGTGGGGTCCTGGTTTGAGGCTGATTACCAGAAGGATTAAACTATAATTATGCTTCATTTTGGAAGTCCAAATTAGGTAAATGTGAATGAAGTGAGTCTTAAGTGACCACAATGATTTCCTAGGCCAGTAATAAGCAATCATGGCTACACATTTGAGTCATGTAGAACATTTTTACAAATATGGAACCTCAGTTCCCACTCTATACTTACCCAGACCATGTGTCTGGGAATTGTTCTCTTAGAGTCTGCTAGATATAAACCCTCAGATCTATTAATTGAGAACTGATACTACAATTTCTCTAATTAGAAGTATACAAAGTTAGGTTTTAACATATAATTATATATGCTTACCATTGAATATTTACTATGATTTATTTTTTAAAGCATTATTTTCATAATTCAGAATAGAAATGTCAAGGTTATAAATGTCCAGATTTCCCAAAGGTGTGGATAACTGAGTCACTTACTATAGATTACATCTCCACATTCACTTAAAACATTTATCCATGAATTAAAATGAGCAGGCAAAATGGTACAAATTTCTAGTGTGTGCTGGTGTGGCATCATATATGTGTATACATGTGCACACCCACATGAATATTAATTGTACCAGATATGTCAAAATTGCTCAGTAACTCTTCCTCATGAACTTCCTCTCTATTCAAAGAAGTCCTACTCTATGATTTGGGCAGTGTTGGCCACTGATGGAGTAGGAATAGGTACTTCATCTTAAGGCAGATTATACTGGACAGTGATAGATGAGGTATTCTGTTATGACAGATTCTAAACATATGACATTGGTTGAGACCTTTCAGAAGTGAAAAAGCCAAAGTGTTTCTTATACAGAATCATTGTAAAGAAAATGTAGTTTAAAAATATTTTTATTTTAGAAATACAATCAAACTTATCAAGAATTTGTATTTCTTAAAATATTTCAAGTGTGGAAAATATTTAGTTAAATAAATCAGCCTATTTTCCCCTGGAATTAAGACTGGGAATTGCAGAGAAGACTGGCTGGTTGGTGGTGAGAAGTGAACAGTTGAGAAGAGAGTAGAGAGAAACATCCAGGACTGTAGTGGATTCAGTTAATGGTAAAGTCAAAGATTAGAACAAACCTTCCTCACTCTGCCTACTGGCCAGTCAGCCCAAAGAAACCCAAGACCTGATAACATCTGAACCAGCAATGATGAAAGAAACCCAGCAATCTCAACGTCAGTAAATACTGAGAGTAAAAGAGAGATAACACTCTAGCAGTATCACTGATCATAGCACCCTGAGAGGTGTGGATGTAGAGGGAAATACCAAGATGGCCGAGTATTGGGGCAGAGCTGCTATTTACCCTTTCAGTAAATCCCTACTCTTTATCCAGTCTTTGTTTTCATTGTTAATTCAAAGGCTTTAAAAAACACACACACTCCCTCCAATGTAAAGCAAGACTTAAAAAACATGAAGTCTTAGGCTAAGATCATACCTTTTCCACTAACATTAAACCATTATCAATCTGCGTCCTGTTTACCTGGAATCAGGGTCAGGGTCAGGGGAGGTGATTGACAGAGGAAACATTTTATGGTGCTAAAATAATTCTGTATATTTTGTGCTAGTGATTGTTACTTACCTCTAGGCAATTTTCTATATCCATCAATTTGTAAACTTAAAACAGGTAAATTTTATCTAATGTGAATTATATCTCAATAAATAAAGCTGTAAATAAGTCCAGCAAAAAAAAAAAATAAATAAGTAAGTAAAATGAAAGGATAGGGAACCCCTTCAGCTGTAGAAAAGTAAAAGTTTAGGTCAGATGTACATATCTCAATGGAAGGGTTAATTATACCTTAACAATTGAAGAGGAGGGGGACCTTTCAAATTATTGGTTGAAAAGAATTGGATACAAGCTAATAACCCAAGTATCATATGGAATTAATACCTCAGGAAATTTATGAAAGAGATTGAAATTTTTTATGGTTTACACTGAGAAATTAATTTGGAAAATGATTAAGCAATCTGCTTGAGGTTACAGAAAGAAAGAGACAATAAAACAAAAATTCTTTGAAAGTTGAATAATTTGGAGAAAATAAAATTTTTTCTTGGTTCTCTGGTAGATTTGATAGAATGAAAGTTGTTTACCTTCTCATTTATTGAAAATAAGTGGAATTTCAATTTCCTAATTTTAATATTTCAAAGCCATCTACCACATTACATTTGTTACTGACTTTCCATTTCACAGGTTAACTTACAGTTTGTGTTTCATGATTCCCTCCTTTCTCACTAGCACTCAGAACTAGTTGTATAGTTACTGTAAATTTCAGTCTAGCTGATAGGCCCGGTAAGTGCATTTAAAAATAGCAAATGGTCAAATCTGACCTTTGGATTCTGACAGCTGAGGGGTAATTGCATAGAAATCATTACCTTCCAGGGAGGAAAAGCTTGCTGAACACTGACCCCCTGCTTAAATAAAATGGGGTTATTTTTTCCTTATCAGGTGAATCTTTTGACACTTTAATGCCAAGTGTCATTACTTCTGTCTGGCTTGTGGATTGCTAAACCCTGTAAGTGTGATTTAATAGCCTGAATCTGTCATGAAATATTTATAACTTTTTTTGTGCTTTGAAGATTTTGAATTTTACTGTAACCATATTATTAATGAAATGGCCTATATAGGAGATGCCCCAATATATCATATTTATCTTGTGCAAGTGCAGTTTTTCTGATACTAGTGTATATTTTTAATATTTTTTTATAGAATTTAGCTTATATCTAGTGAAAAGTGAAATATTTGGTCAACTATGGTGGGTGTCATCTTTCATAAACCTTAAGAGGATGATTTAATAGAAAGCTATTTTTCAGTCAGTTAAATTTATATTTTAATATAATTAAACTAAAATTTAAAAGCAAAACTGACAGATTATGAGAAATATATACAAATAATAAGTTAATATTTATTCAATATTAAGAATTTTCCAGGCAGTGTGCTAAGCACATTTACATTAATGAAATTATAATTTCTAATTCAAAGCAATTTTTCTCCACTATTGTTTGTGTATCTTATTATTTATGCATCATATATATATCACATATATGCATATGCTATGAACTGAATATTTGTACCCTGCCCCCTAAATCCATATGTTGAAGCCCTAATTACCAATATAATGGTATTTGGAGATGGGGCCTTAGAGAGATAGTTATGGTTTGATGAAGCCACAAAGGTAGGGGCCCTCATGATGAAATTAATGTTCTCATAAAAAGAAAAAGATAGGAAATCTCTATCTCTTTCCTCACACAAGCACCAAGGAAAGGATACATGGAAACTAGGAAGAAGAAAGCCCCTTACCAGACCCCTACTCTGTCAACATCTTTCTTCTTTTTTTTTAATTTTATGATTTCATCTGTGGCTCAGATTCAGCCCCTGGCCTGGGAACTTCCATATGTCATAGTCAGATTCTTAACCCACTGCACCACAGCAGGCACTCTGATCTGTCTGCTTCCTTTTTTGTTGTTGCTACTTTTTTTAAATTATTAAAATATAGTTGATTTACAGTGTTGTACCAATTTCTGCTGTACAGCATAGTGATCCAGTCATACACATATATACATTCCTTTTTTCATATTATCTTCCATCATGTTCTATCCCAAGAGATTGGATATAGTTCCTTTTGCTATACAGTAGGACCTCATTGCTTATCCATTCTAAATGTAATAGGTTGCATCTACCAACCCAAATTCCCATTCATCCCACTCCCTCCCTTCTTCCCTCTGGCAACCACAAGTCTGTTCTCCATGTCCATGATCTGTTTTTGTTTTGCAGATAGGTTTATTTGTGCCATATATTAGATTCCACATATAAGTTATATCATATGATATTTGTCTTCCTCTTTCTGACTTACTTCACTTAGCAGGAGAGTCTCTAGTTGCATTCATGTTGCTGCAGATGATATTATGTTCTTTTTTATGGCTGAGTAGTATTCCATTGTACATATGTACATATCTTCCTAATCCATTCACTTGTCAATGGACATTTAGGTTGTTTTCATGTCTTGACTATTGTGAATAGTACTGCAATGAACATAGAGGTGCATGTATATTTTTGAAATGTGGTTTTGTCTGGATATATGCTCAGGAGTGTAATTGCTGGATCATATGATAGTTCTATATGTAGTTTTCTGAGGAACCTCCATACTGCTTTCCATAGTGGTTGCACCTATTTACAATGCCACCCCCAGTGAACGAGGGCTCCCTTTTCTCCACATCCTTTATAGCATTTGTTATTTGTAGACTTGTTAATGATGGCCATGGTTACCAGTGTGAGGGGGCATCTCATCATAGTTTTGATTTTCATTTCTCTAATAATTAGTGATGTTGAGCATCTTTTCATGTGCCTACTGGCTATCTATATGTCTTCTTTGGAGAAATGTCTCTTTAGGTCTTCTGATTTTTTGATTGGGTTGTTTGGTTTTTTTGTTGTTGTTGAGTTGTTTAAGTTGTATGTATATTTTGGAGATTAGGCCCTTGTTGGTGGCATCATTTGCAAAGATATTCTCCTATTCTGTGGATTGTCTGTTTATTGTTTATGTTTTCTTTATGGTTTCCTTTGCTGTGCAAAAGCTTTTGAGTTTAATTAGGTCCCATTGGTTTATTTTTGTTTTTGTTGTCATTATTCTAGGAGGTGGACCAAGGAAGATGTTGCTGTGATTTATGTCAAAGGATGTTCTGCCTATGTTTTTCTCTTGGAGTTTTATAGTGTCTGGCCTTGTTTAGATCTTTAATCCATTTTGAGTTTATTTTTGTATATGGTGTTAGGGAACACTTTAATTTCATTCTTTTGCATATAGCTGTCCAGTTTTCTCAGCACCACTTATTGAGGAGAATGTCTTTCCCCCACCACATGTTCTTGCCTCCTTTGTGATAGGTTAGCTGACCATATGTACTTGGGTTTATTTATATCTGTCAGCTTTTAGATTTTGGACTTTCCAGCCTCTGGAACTGTTATAAATAAACTCATAGTTGTTTGAACCACCCAGTTTGTGATATTTTGTTACAGCAGCCTGAGCTGACTAAAAAAAAAATATATGAATATATTTGATATATATTTTTATTGAGTACTTACTATGTGCTCAGGCACTAATCTAAATCTTTTACAGTTAGTAATATATTTTGTCTTCACTACAAATAAGTGAAATAGGTGCTATGATCATTCAATGTTAATGAGAAGGAAACTGAAAATAATTTGATTGGCTTCTCAAATTCACCAAGCTGATTGAACTCAGACAGGCTACTCCAGAACTTAATATCTCTGATGCAAGTCACTTGTCATATTTGGTAGAAAAAGATTATGCCATTGAAAGGAAAATGACCTAAATTATTTAAATTTCAAAAACAAGTTTTCTATACTAACTCTTTTTAAACTTTGACTACTTTTGTTTTCATTTATTAAGGAACCATTTCTCTTTTTAGGTTATATACCCATAATTTTTTTTCCTTTATGGCTAGGCCCATGGCATTTAGAAGTTCCTGCACTATGGATAGAATCCCAGCCACATCTGTGACCTATGCCACAGTTGCCAGCAATGTTGAATACTTACCCCACTCTGCTGGCCTGGGGATCAAACCAGCAGTGCCATAGATATAATCCCAGTCATTAACCCACTGTGCCACAGTGGGAACTCGTATACACTCATAATTTAGAATAATACATTTTACAGTTTATCTAAATGTACATTCCAATGAAAGTAATGTTCTTTCTTTTTAGTACAATAGCATTTTCCCTGCTCAAAATTCTTTTATTATTGTTACCTAAGAGCACTATAAAAAGACCAGCAATTACTTAACTCAGCATGTATCCAAGGAGCGCCATGTTATTTCCTTATTCAGAAACTAGTAATGTCAGATTATTATTCAATTATAAATATTAATCTTTATTTATTTATATTTGCCCTTTTTGGGGGGCAAGTTCATACCTGTGGCCTATGGAAGTTCCCTGGATAGGGGTTGAATCGGAGCTTCAATTGCTGGCCTATGCAACAGCCACAGTCATGCCAGATACAAGCTGTGTCTGCAACCTACACCACAGCTCACAGCAATGCAGGATCCTTAACCCACTGGGCAAGGCCAGGGCTTAAACCTACGTGTTCATAGATACGAGTCAGGTTTGTTACCACTGAGCCACAACAGGAACTCCAGTAATCACTTAGTTTAAATTAGTCTTAGCATCTTCTTTTTTTAATTTAATAATTTTTATTTTTTTCATTATAGGTGGTTTACAGCATTCTGTTAGTTTTCTACTGTACAGCAAGGCGACCCAGTCACACATACACATATAGGATCTTGGTTGTGATTAGTCAAAATATAACCAGTCTTGTGTATTGTAGAATGTAAAATGTGGCGATTTTAATTACATAATCTTTAATAATTAAAGCAGAATATTCAAGCAAATATTTGTGTTTAAAATTGATATCAGATGTGTAAATATGATTGTTAAAATATATGATAGTTGTATTTTCCTTTGAGAGAATGTTTAGCTGTCAATCATTTATGATACTTATTTTGAGACTATTTTCTATCATAACATTTTCTTTCTTGTAAGAAAAAACCTTTTGATTGAAGGCCAGGTACTGGTAAAAGGCTTGAGTGAAAGAAGAAAAATTATTTGTGAATAAATGAGTCTATTCTTTTAGACTTTAGCTGTCAAGATTAGTTGTTTATCTAAACTTTCATAAAATGGAATTATAATTACTAAGATTGTTTCCTTGGTGTTTAAAATGGAAACTTAAAAAGTCAAGATGTGTTTATAAAATACTAATACAACTTATAAACAAAAGCTATCAAGCCAACACTTAAAGAATAAAAAATTTGTGAAAATTCTAATTACTCTTAAGACATTGCATCTTAACATTGCATAGTTTGAAACTTACTACATATGTTTTAAGTCTGGCCATACTGAAGAGTAAAAAAAATTACTAAGGGGAGCTTTTAGGGGAAAGATTTTTAGTTTTAATTTTTCTACAAAAGAATAAAATGATAGTAGCAAACTATATGAAGTTAGTTGTGCTCCTACTTATTTCTGCAGTATGGAACTAAAACAAAGTAATTACTAATGAAACAAAATGTAATGATATTTTTTGAAATTTTGTTTTACACATGGCTTCAATCTGTTTCCCAATAGCAAATTTAAAATATGCATAAATAATTATTAAGCAAATAATACGACTAGTATAATTACAGTAAGTTACCTAAATAGGGTAATATGACACAATTTTAAGAAATTAGGCACAAAACAGCTAAGAGAAAATGAACTGAATCCTTTCACAGCATTGAAAGGATTCAATGAGAAACAGAAAAATATCCTTTTTCTTTCTTCTCTCTCTTTTCTTTTTTTAAACCAAGACTAGACCCTCTTGAAGTCAGCAAAACATTTGCTATTGTGAAAGTGAAACTCGTAGGCTCTAAGTTCCGTAAATGGCTGGAACCATGTCTTACTTATCTTTGTACTTAATTAATGCTTCAGGTGGTTCCTGACGTTGCATAAATTTGTGTGAAATAATTGAAATAAAATGAATCATAGTACTATACTGACCCTTATTTTTAAAAAGGAATTATGCACTAGTGGAAAATTACTATTGGAAAATTTCTTACCTTTGAAAAGTACACTAAGAGCTTGACTCAACTGACAATAGACAAAGGTTAATCAATATAAGAAGCAGCTAAAAATACATCACGCTATCCCTGAATTCATGTTGTCCTTCCTTATTCATCTCATGAACTTTTGAAATGGTGATTAATTTATATTTATACATATCTGAAGATTTGTATTGACCATTTACTTTTCTATTTTTGTTAGGTATGTAACCCTGACATACTAACTGTATTACCCCCCAAATTCAATACATTTCTTTGTGAGGAAGAGTTTAGTGGAAAGAGAGTGCATCAAGTGCCTGAATTTCTTGTAGTTCATTCAATTTTTCCTCTAAAATACTTTTAAAATAAAATGAATCTGGTACAATAAGAAAGGAACAGATAAAGTTTTCAGGGGTATATGAAGTGGAAGAGTAGTTTGCTTCTAGTCTTCAAGAAAGTAATGATGACTGTGCCTTGAAGGGCTGCTGTGTGTTGGGTAGAAGGATGTTACATTTTCTTCCAGGCCCAATTATTTATGCATTTAATTGTATTTCTATATATTCAGAATTAACAAAACATATATCTAAAACTCTTGGTCGAAGAATTAAACAAGCAAGAGTTAAAACTTGAAAGTTTGTCATCAGAGCAATATTTGCTTAGCTAGATATCAAAATGCTACCATATAATTAAAGAATTTTAATTAAAAACAAAGGCAATAATTTTTCTGTATTAAATTATCAACAATTTAAAAAACATAATTTTCAGGAGAAATGAGTACTATAATTAATTTCTGTGGAAATATAAATTATTATAATCTTTGTATTTATCAATCTGCTTATTTACTTTTGGAAGCTGACCATGTATATGAATAACTTTGCAAATACTCACATTCTTCAAAATAGAAACCCCACTTTAAGAAATGTTTCAATGAAATCAGAGCCTGTTACATTGTTATACCACTATTACAAATAAGGTTTCAGGTATATTTAAAGGCTTAAAGGAAAAATGCTTACAACATGATATTAGGATAAATATATGCAGGATTAAATTCTAATCATAATTTTGCCAAGTTTTATTCAAAACACAAAGCATGGAAGAAAATAATAGTTATTTAAGTGATAACACTGCAGGGACTTTTTAAAAGATCTTCAACTTTTGAAAAATGTTCTACAGACTTGTGGTTGCCAAAGGGGAAGAGGTTGGGTGAGGGATGAAGTGGGGGTGAGGGATGAGCAGATGTAATTATACACAGATGAAGATAAACCACAAAGTCCTACTATATAGTGTAGAGAACTATATTCAATGTTCTATGATAAACCTTGATGTAAAAGGATATAAAAAATGCATGTACATATAACCAAATCATTTTTTTGTACAGAAGGAATTAACTCAACACTGTAAATCAACTATACTTCAATAAAGAATATATAAAGAAAAAAGAAAAATGTTCTATAGTAGGTATAAATTAGTAAAAATAAAGTGCTATTTTTAAAACTGAAAACTGTCTTTTATTTAAATATATTCTATTGGGATAATCATCTGATACCTTTTCACAGTGTTTTAATCTGATACCTTTTCACAATGTTAATGGCAGTGGCAAGTAAAATAATTAAAAATAACTTCATAAATGCAAAGTGGCTCTCCCTGCTATATAACATTAAATTAGATGTTAAAGAATCATCATCAGTGGTATTATCTCAAAATGTAATGGTATTATCTCAAAATACCATGGTATTCTGCTTCTGTCTCTATAGATATAGCTTTTCTAGACACTTTTAAATAAAAGGAATCATATAAAATGTAGTCTTTGCATTTTTTTTTTGTCTTTTGTACTTTTAGGGCCGCACCAGTGGCATATGGAGGTTCCCAGGCTAGGGGTCTAATCAGAGCTGTAGCTGCTGGTCTGCACCACAGCCACAGCAATACCAGATCTGAGTCGCATCTGTGACCTACACCACAGCTCATGGCAATGCTGGATACTTAACCCACTGAGCAAGGCCAAAGATCGAACCCACAACCTCATGGTTCCTAGTTAGATTAGTTTCCGCTGCACCACGAAGGGAACTCCTGCATGTGTATATTTAAATGGGCTTCTTGTTCATCCATTATGTAACATGTATCAGTATTTTGAACCTTTATATCTCTGAACAGTATTTTGTTTATCTGCTCACCAGTTGATGGACATTTAGATTGTTTACAGTTTGGGGTTATTATGAATAATGGTGCTGTGAACATTCATATACTTGTCCTTGTATGGCCATATATTTCTTAGTTTTTGGATAGATTCCTAAGGTGAAATTGACAGTCATACTATAAGTGTTTTCTTAAATTCTATAAGATTTCAAAATACTGATTTTCAAAGTGACTATGCTACTTTGCCTTCCTAACATTTTATAATACTGCCAGCAATGAACAAATGGTCTAATTTCTTTGTATTATCTCCAACACTTGGTATGATCTAGCTTTATGTTTATAAACATTACTATGGATGTGTACTAATGTTTCATTGGGTTTTTATTTTCATTTTGTTTTGTTTTTTATGGCTGCACCTGTGGCATATGGAAGTTCCTGGGCCAGGGGTTGAATCTGAGCTATAGCTGAAATCTACATTGCAGCTGCAGCAACAGCTGGGTCCTTTAACCCACTGCACTAGGCCAGGGATCAAACCTGCACCCCTGCAGTGACCTGAGATGCTGCGGTCAGAGTCTTAACCCACTATACCACAGCAGGAACTCCTTCATTGTAATTTTAATTTGAATTTCTCTAATGATTAATGATGGGCTTCTTTTCTTGTACTTACTATCCATTCATATATCTTCTTTTGGTCTAATGTCTATTTAAATCATTTGCTCATTTAAAAAATTGGGTTATTTTCTTATTCTTGAGTTTTATAGTCTTTACATATTTTTGGTACAATTTTTTGGTTAAATATTTGATTTATGAATATTTTCTTCGTGTTTGACTTTTCATTTTCTAAATAGAGTACATTGAAGTGTAGAAGTTTTTAATTTTTATGAAATACAATTTATATTCTCTTAATGAATTATATTTTTGGTGTCTTACCTAAGAACTTTTTCTCAAAGCTCATAAAGCTTTTCTCTTGTGTTTCTTTTAGAAGATTTTGTTTTAGGTCTTACATTTAGCTAATTATCCATTTTGAATTAACACATATATTGTGTGATGTACAAGGGCCTAATAAAATTCACTTTTTTTTTTTTTTGCATGAGGACATTGAATTGTTTCAGTTCTCTTTGTTGAAAAGATTATCATTTCCTGCAGTGAACTGAATTGACATCTTTGTTGAAAGTCAATTGATCTCTTCCTGGACTTTTACACCTAGGTCCTCATTTCTGTTCTGTTGATCTATATGTCTATTCTTGTGCCGGTACCACACTGTTTTAATTACTGTGGGTTTATAGTTAATTTTCAAATTGGACAATTTAAATCATCTAGCTTTATTATACATTTTCAAAATTGTTTGGTTAGTCTGTCCTTTGCATTTCTACATAAATTGTAGAATCAACTTCCAGTTTCAACAAAAAAGTTTAGTATTTTGTTAGAGATTACATTTCTTTTATGAATCAATTTTGAAATAATTGCTGTTTTGATTATATTGAGTATTCCAATCCATGAACATGAAATGACTCTTCATTTATATATATGTTTAATTTCTTTCAGCAATGTTTTATATTTCAGTGTTCAAACTTATGCTTGTTTTTTAAATTTTTTCTTATATACTTTTTTTTATATTTTTTTATTTTTTGTCTTTTTTCTAGAGCCATACCGGCAGCATATTGGAGGTTGCCAGGATGGGGTCTAATGAGAGCTACAGCTGCCAGCCTACACCACAACCACAGCAACCCTAGATCCAAGCCGTATCTGTGACCTACACCACAGCTCACAGCAACGCTGGATCCTTAACCCACTGAGCAAGGCCAGCAATCAAACCCAATTGGATTCGTTTCCACTGCATCATGATGGGAACTCCTTTAAATACATTTTAAAATATTACTGTGAATGAAATTTCTTAATTTCAATTTCTTTTTTTTATTTTACATTTAATTGAAGTAGAGTTGACATAATATTATATAATTTTTCAATATTCAGCATGGGGAGTCACAAATTTTAAAGGCTATATTCCATTTGTAGTCATTTTGAAATATAGGAGTGGGATGGGATACAGGGTAGGCTTCAGCTAAATATGTAATCTTTAGAAAAAATTAAATATGGCAAAATGTTACCTTTTTAAAATATGGGTGGTGATAGATGAATATCTAATAATCTCTAAACTGTTCTATATAATTAAAATATTAATGCAATGGGACTCATGAAAATACATAAGAATAATCCTAACAGCCAAATTCCTAACAGCCAAAAACTAAAAATAAACCAACTATCAAAAAATAGTCTATTTTGTCTGATATAAGCGTTACCTTGACTCTCTTTTTATTTCCATTTTTATGAAATGCCTTTCTCCATCCCCTCATTTTCAGTTTGTCTGTGTCTTTAGATCTGAAGTGAGTCTGTTGTAGCCAATGTATATATGGATTTTTTTTTAAATTCATTCAGCCACTCTGTTACTGGAGCATTTAGTGCATTCACATTTAAAATAATTATTAATATGTATGTTCTTATTGCCATTTTGTTAATTGTTTTAGGGTTGTTTTTGTAGGTCTTTTTCATTCCTTCTTTTTTCCTCTTGTGATTTGCTATTTTTTATTATATTCGGATTCCTTTTTCTTTTGTGTGTATATATGTTGTAGATTTTTGGTGTGTGGATACCAAGAGGTTTATATATAGAAATCTGTATATATGTGACTGTTTTAAGTTGCCTACCTCTTAATTTAAGATGCATTTTAAGAACCCTGCATTTATTTTCTCCTTCCTTTATGATGGCTGTTTTTGATATCATATTTTACATCTAATTGTTTCGTGTATTCCTTACTTATTTTATATACAGTATTTGTCTTCGTCTAAATTATTTCACTAAACATAATATTCTCTAGGTATAACATCTTGCTGTAAATGGAAGTGTTTTATTTCTTTTTATGGCTGATATTACATTATATATATGTAGTATATTCCATTATATATGCCATTATATGTGCCATGTATATGCACACACACACAAACACACACATGCCCCATTTTTAAAATCCAGTCATCTGTTTATGGGCACTTGGGTTGCTTCTATGTCTTGACTACTATAAACAGCACTTGTATTAACAATGGGGTACATGTCTCTTTTTTGAATTAGTAGTTTTGTTTTTTATGATATATACCCAGGTATGGAATTGCTGAATATTGTGGTAGTCCTATTTTTAGTTTTTGAGGTGCCTCCATACTACTTTACATAGTGGCTGCACCAATTTACATTCCCACCAACAGTGTATGAGGGTTCCCTTTTCTTCACAGTCTCTCCAACATTTTTTAATTTGTGGGCTTCTTGATGATAGCCATTTGTGAGGTGATACTTCACTGTGGTTTTGATTTGCAATTCTCTAATAATTAGTGATGTTGAGCATCTTGTCAAGTTCCTATTAGCCATCCATATATCTTCTTTAGAGAAATATCTGTTCTAATCTTCTGCCTGTTTTTTGATGGGGCTTTGTCTGGGTTTTTCTGATATTGAGTTATTTGAGCTCTTTGTATATTTTGAGTATTGACTCCTTGTCAGTTGCATCATTTGCAAATATTTTCTCCCATTCCATAGGTTGTCTTTTTATTTTGTCAATAATTTCTTTTGCTTTGCAAAACATTTTAATTGGACCTCATTTATTTTTCTTTTATTTCTTTTACCTTGGAAGACTGATCTAAGAAAATATTGCTATGGTTTATATCAAAGATTGTTCAGTCTGTGTTCTCTTCTGAGAATTTTATGTCTTACATTTAGGTCTTTAAACTATTTTGAGTTTTATTTTTGTATATAGTACAAACGAATGTTCTTCTTTCATTTTCTCACATGTGGTTGTCCAGTTTTCTCATTATCGCTTGTCAACAAGACTGTCTTTTCTCCATTTTACATTTTTGCCTCCTCTGTTGTAGATTAATTGACTGTAAGAGTGTAGATGTATTTCTAGTCTCCCAATTCTGTTCCATTGACCTATGTGTCTTTTTTTGTGTTTGCTAATATACTTTTGGAACATTTTGTAATTACTAATTCAATTTTTAAATTTCTTTTAGGTCTATTCACATTTCTAGTCCTCTTGAGTTAGTTTTGGTAACTGTTGTTTTTCTAGGAATCTGTCCATTTCATAAAAATTGTCTAATTTTTTTGGGGGTAAAGTGTTCATAGAAGTTTTTTTTTATTTTTGTAGTGTCAGTAATAATGTCCTTTCAGTCACTCCTAATTTTGGAATTTATGTCTTCTCTTTATTTTAGTTTAGCTAAAGGCTTGTCGATTTTGTTAATCTTTTTAAAGAGACAACTTTTTGTTTTATATGTATTCTCTATTTTTTATGTTTTATTTATCATTGCTTCTAGATCTAATTTTTAACATTTTTTTAATGTTTATTTTGCATTTATCTGTTCACCTTGCTCATCTTTTTTAAGGTGGAAACTCAAGTTATGATTTAAGATATTTTTCTGGAGTTCCCATTGTGGCTCAGTGGCTAATGAATCCGACCAGGAACCATGAGGTTGCAGGTTCAATCCCTGGCGTTGTTCAGTGGGTTACGGATCTGGTGTTGACATGAGCTCTGGTGTAGGTTGCAGACATGGCTCGGATCCTGCATTACTGTGCCTCTGGTATAGGCTGGCGGCTACAGCTCCAATTGGACCCCTATCCTGGGAACCTCCATATGCCATGGGAGCGGCCCTAGAAAAGGCAAAAAGACAAAAAAAATCTTTTTCTGATTAAAACTATTAAATTTCCACTAAGCACTGCTTTACCTGAAGTCAATAAATTTTGGTACATTGTTTTCATTCACTATTATTATTTATTGTGTTTATTTATATATTATGTTATTCATTCAGTTTCCGATATTTCCTTCTTTTCTTGTAATCTTCGTCCTATGAATTATTTGGAAGTATGTTGTTTAATTTTCAAATATTTGATTTTCCAGATTTCTTTCTGTTGTTGTTTTTTAATTTATTGGTGTTATAGTTGAAGAGCATACTTTGTATCATGCCAGTCCTTCTAAATTAACTGAGACTTGTTTTACAACCTAACGTGTTCTTGCCAAAAGAATAATCCACATGCACTTTTTAAAAAAATGCATGTTCTGCAGTGAAGATGAAGTTAGGCGATAGTGTTATTCAAGTTTTCTCACAGGTTATTTTATTAATTATCTAAAGTGGGATATTGACATCTCAAACTAAAATTGTTGAATTGTTGTATTAGTTTTACTGGGTTTAAATTGATATTATTAGATTAATATAAAATTATGGTTGTTATATTTTCCTGATATCTTGACCCTTATGTTATTATTATGATATTCTCTTCTTTGTCTCTAATACTGTCTTTTGCTGTAAATTTTGTTTTTGTCTTATATTACTCTAACCACTCCGTAGTTCTTATTGTTGCTCTACATAGTACATACTTTTCTTCCTTTTGATTTCAAATCATTTGTGTCTTGAATATAAAGTCTTTTCTCTTGTACACAGCATGTAATTTGATAGTGAATTTGTAATATAGTCGGAATATCTCTGCTTTGTCTTTGGAATATCTAGACCACTCACATTAATGTTATTATTGATATCTCTAGATTTACATTTGCCATTTTGCTATTTGTTTTCTTTATGTCTTCTTCCTTTTGTGTTCCTTCTTGACTGCTCTCTTTTGTGTTAAATAAGCATTTTAAAAAATATATATTTTCATTATTTTTTATTTTTAACATTTAAGAGATTATTCTGTGGAATACAATATGCATCTTAATTTATACAATTTACTTTAGGTTGATACTAACTAAATTCCAGTAAAATAGAAACTTTTATTCCAATATAATTCTCCTTCTTCCACAATTTTATGCTATTATTTTCATATATATTACATCAAGATCTGTCAAAACTTGGCATTATTGTATTATAATTATTGCTTCGTACAATTTTATGTTTCTTCTTGAAGAAAAAAACGAAAATATATTTATAGAGTATTTTAAATTAACCCACATATTAACCATTTTGGATGCTGTTCATGTATTTCTTTGGACTGCTGCCATTTCTACCTTTCAGACAGTGAAGTTTGCATCACCTGAAGATAGATTTGTGTATTGCTGTAATGCATTAACCATTCAGGCTGTTTTCAGATCCATCCCGGGTTTTGCCTTATGCTCAGTCATTTCAAGTCTCTGAGTACACATTTACAGCTTCATGATAGACCAGGAGTGTGTGAATAGCTTGGGGCCTCTCTGACACAGACATGAGTGTGCGGAGCTTCATCCAAGAAAAATGTGTGGTCGAGTCAGTATCACAACCTCAGGTAGTAGAAGAGACCCAAACTAACATTGACAGAGCTTGAGGAAGGGTGAATATATGAGAATTTCCCCCAAACAGAATGTCACACATTTTTATTCTTACCTGAGTTTCAGAAGATCTTCAAGCATAAATTTTTCGCAGATCATTGTGTCCCTGTGGTTGGTTTCTAGGAGCAGTGATTTTCTTAGCATTTATTTTTCTTTCTTTTTGGGGGGTCACTTCTGTCCAGGTTTATAAGTGCTTTCTTTTGAAAATGAAATTGCTGTTCTCCTCACTTGGCTGTAGCGAGAAGTCTCACGGAAGGTACTATTTTTTGAGGCATAGAGGATTATTAATTGGAAAATATTATCCAAATTAGGATATAGTTCTTCCCAACATTTACGGCTAAAGCATTTCTGTGAAATGAAGCCAAGCTTTGAATTCTGTCAAATCATTAACATAGGAGATAGAGTCTAACAACCAGAAATATTGATTATCTATAAGGGAGATAAAGAAAATAGCTAAGGTGAAGTTAAGTAAAAAACATCAGATTGAACATCCTATGTATACCTCAAGTCTAGTGTAAAGAATTCAAGAAAGTATGTGCATGACTAATTTTTGGGCTGATTAATTGAAATGAGAGTCAAATTAGTCATTACCAGTTAAATGCTGTTAGAATTTCTAGATTTGTTTAGTGATTTACCTTGTGTAAAAATGTGTAAGTGTTCCTTTTAATAATGAACTGCCTAATTTGCCTTTTTGGTAGATCTAAACCTTGGAAGGAATCTTATTCTAATTTGGTTTTATACACTTTTTAGAGGTATTTTGAAGATTAATTCTCATTTTGCAATTTAGTGCTTTATTAAGCCCTCTTGGAAGAAGGGACAACTCTATTAATAATAATTGAAATAGTTAATGCATTGTAGGAAAATTTCTAAGGGCTTAATCATAACAGGAAAACTAAATTTACATTTACATTATGAGAAGTAAACCAAAATGAAGGGAATATGTAGGAGTTAACTAAAGCAGTTTCAATTTAAAGGTGAGAATATTTTATGTCGACTTTGAAATCTGACTAAATAGTAGAGATAGTCTGTTTACAACAATAGAGCCTTGATGAAATGAAGCTGAAGTGAGATGTTAGAATGACTGCAGAGGAATAAGGACAAAAATGGCATGTAAGCCAGGGGAGTTGAGTATTTTAAGAAGGGAGTTAAATGTCAAAGATTATAAAGGGAATGAAAACTGAGAAAAGTTCTTTGGATCTGGATAGTAGAAAGTATGAGATCAATCTTTGGTTCTATTTTCTGGCTTTACTTTACCAGCATATGAGGGACTGTGCCCCAGTGCCAGTTTCACAAGCCAAATCTTTTTTTTTAAATATATATTATTCAATGAATTTATTACACTTATAGTTGTACAATGGTCATCAAAACCTAATTTTAAACCATTTCCATCCTGCAACCCCAGCGTATCCCCCACCCCCCAAAATGTCTCATTTGGAAACCATATGTTTTTCAAAGTTTGTGAGTCAGTATCCGTTCTGCAAAGAAGTTCATTCTGTCCTTTTTTCAGATTCCACATGTAAGTGATAGCATTTGATGTTTGTGTCTCATTGTCTGACTGACTTCATATAACATCATAATTTCTAGGTAAATCCATGTTGCTAAAATGCTGTTATTTTGTTCCTTTTAATGGCTGAGTAATGTTCCATTGTGTATATGTACCACATCATCTTAATCCACTCCTCTGTTGATGGACATTTAAGTTTTTTCCATGTCTTGGCTATTGAAAATAGTGCTTCAATGTACAGTGGAGTAACTGTGTCTTTTCGAGTCATGGTTTTCTCTGGATGGATGCCCAGGAGTGGGAATGCCAGATCAAATGGTAGTTCTAGTTCTAGTTTTCTGAGGAATCTCCAAACTGTTTTACACAGTGGTTGCACCAAATTACAATCCCACCAACAGTGTTAACATGGTTCCTTTTTCTCCACACCCTCTCCAGCACTTATTGTTTGTCACTTTTTTCATCATGGCCATTCTGGCTGGTGTAAGGCAGTATCTCATAGTGGTTTTGATGTGCATTTCTCTAATTATGAGGGATGTTGAACATCTTTTCATGTGTTTTTGGCCATCTGTATGTCTTCTTTGGAGAATTGTCTGTTTAGATCTTCTGCCCATTTTTTTGATGGGGTTGTTTGTTTTTTGTGGTATTGAGCAGTAGGAGGTATTTATAAATTTTGGAGATTAATCCCTTGTCAGTTGATTCATTTGCAAATATTTTCCTCATTCTGTGGGTTGTCTTTTTGATTTATTTAGGGTTTCCATTGCTGTGCAGAATCTTTTAAGTGTAATTAAGTCCCATTTGTTTATTTTTGTTTTTACTGTCACTGCTCTAAGAGGTGGATCTGAGAAAATGTTGCTGTCGTTTATGTCAGAGAGTGTTTGGCCTATGTTTTCCTCTAAGAGTTTTCTATTATCTGGTCTTATATTTAGATCTTTAATCCATTTTGAGTTTATTTTTGTGTATGGTATTAGGGAGTGTTCTAATTTCATTCTTTTACATGTGGTTGTCCAGTTTTCCCAGCACTGCTAATTGAACAGGCTGTCTTTTTTTTCCGTTGTATATTCTTGGCTCTTCTGTCATAGATTAGTTGGCTGTAGGAGCGTGGTTTAATTCTGGGCTTTCTATCCTGTTCCACTTATCTATCTTTCTGTCTTTGTGCCAGAACCATATGGTTTTGATGATTACTGCTTTGTAGTATAGTGTGAAGTCAGGGAGCCTGATTCCTCTAGCTCCATTTTTCTTTTTCAGGATGTCTTTGCCTATTCTGAGTCTTTTGTGCTTCCAAACAAACTTTAAACTATTTTGTTCAAGTTCTGTGAAAAATGTCCTTGGTACTTTGATAGGGATTGCATTGAATCTGTAGATTGCCTTGGATAGTAAAGTCATTTTGATAATATTGACTCTTCCAATCCAAGAGCATGGTATGTCTTTCCATCTATTTGTGTCCTCCTTGATTTATTTCATCAGTGTAAAATAGTTTTCAGAGTGCAAGTTTTTTGTCTCCTTAGGTAGGTTTACTCCTAGGTATTTTATTCTTTTGGATGTGATGGTAAATGGGGTAGCTTCCCTAATTTCTCTTTCTGATCTTTCATTGTTAGCATATAGAAATGCTGTGAATTTTTGTGTAATAATTTTGTATTCTGCTAATTTGCCAAATTCATAGACAAGCTCTAATAGTTTTCTGGTAGAGTCTTTAGGATTTTCTAGGTATAGTATCATGTCATATGCAAATAGTGATAGTTTTACTTCTTCCTTTCCAATTTGGATTCCTTTTATTTCTTTTACTTCTCTGATTGCTGTGGCTAGGACTTCCAGAACTATGTTGAAGGGTAGTGGCAAGAGCAGACATCCTTTTCTTGTTCCTGATCTCAGTGGGAAGTCTTTCAGCTTTTTACCTTTGAGAGTGATGTTAGCTTTGGGTTTGTCATATATGGCCTTTTTTATGTTGAGGTAGGTTCCCTCTATGCCAACTTTCTGAAGGGTTTTTATCAGAAATGGGTGTTGGATTTTGTCAAAGGCTTTTTCTGCATCTGTTGAGAGGATCATATGGTTTTTATTCTTCAGTTTGTTAATGTGGTGTATCACACCAATGGATTTGTGGATATTGAAGAACCCTTGTGTCCCTGGGATAAATCCCTCTTGATCATGATGTGCTATCCTTGTAATGTATTGTTGGATGAGGTTTGCTAGTATTTTGTTGAGGATTTTTGCATCGATGTTCATCAGTGAAATTGGCCTGGAGTTTTCTTTTTTTGTGTGTGGTATCTTTATCTGGTTTTGGTATCAGGGTGATGGTGACCTCATAGAATTAGTTTGGGAGTGTCCCTTCCTCTGCAATTTTTTTTGGAATAGTTTCAGAAGGATAGGTGTTAGCTCTTCTCTAAATATTTGTTAGAATTCGCCTGTGAAGCCATCTGGTCCTGGACTTTTGTTTGTTGGAAGTTTTTAAATCACAGTTTCAATTTCAGTTCTTGTGATTAGTCCATTCATCTTTTCTATTTCACCTTGGTTTAGTCTTGGAAGATTGTATCTTTCTAAGAATTTGTCCATTTCTTCTAGGATTTTCATTTTATTGGCATATAGTTGCATCTAGTAGTCTGTTATGACCCTTTGTATTTTTGTGATGTCTGTTGTTATTTCTCCTTTTTCATTTCTAATTTTATTGATTTGAGTCCTCTCTCTTTTTTTCCTGGTAAGTCTGCCTAAGGGTTTATCAATTTTGTTGATCTTTTTAAAGAACCATCTTTTTGTTTCATTGATCTTTTCCATGGTTTTCTTCGTGATTTCTGCTCTGATATTTATGATTTCTTCCCTTCTACTAACTTTAGATCTTGTCGGTTCTTCTCTCTCAAGCTGCTTTAGATGTAAAGTTAGCTTGTTTATTTGAGCTTTTTCTTGTTTCCTGAGGTAGGCTTGTATTGCTATAATCTTTCTTCTTAGAACTGCTTTTGCTGCATCCCATAGGTTTCGGAGTCATTTGGTTCTATGTTTTTTTTAACTTCTTTGATTTCTTCAGTGATCCATTGCTGTTTAGTAGAATGTTGTTTAGTCTCAAAGTGTTTGTGTTTTTTGAAGTTTTTTTTCTTGTGGTTGATTTCCACTCATATAGCATTGGGGTCGGAAAAGATGCTTGATAGGATTTCAATTTTCTTTTTTTTTAAATTATTTATTATTATTTTTTTCCCACTGTACAGCAAGGGGGTCAGGTTATCCTTACATGTATACATTACAATTACATTTTTCCCACAGCCTTTCTCCTGTTGCAACATGAGTATCTAGACAAAGTTCTCAATGCTATTCAGCAGGATCTCCTTGTAAAACTATTCTAAGTTGTGCCTGATAAGCCCAAACTCCCGATCCCTCCCACTCCCTCCCCCTCCCATCAGGCAGCCACAAGTCTCTTCTCCAAGTCCATGATTTTCTTTTCTGAGGAGATGTTCATTTGCTCTGTATATTAGATTCCCGTTATAAGTGATATCATATGGTATTTGTCTTTGTCTTTCTGGCTCATTTCACTCAGTATGAGAGTCTCTATTTCCATCCATGTTGCTGCAATTGTCATTATGTCATTCTTTTTTATGGCTGAGTAGTATTCCATTGTGTATATATACCACTTCTTCCGAATCCAATCATCTGTCGATGGACATTTGGGTTGTTTCCATGTCTTGGCTATTGTGAATAGTGCTGCAACGAACATGCCGGTGCATGTGTCTCTTTTAAGTAGAGTTTTGTCCGGATAGATGCCCAAGAGTGGGATTGCGGGGTCATATGGAAGTTCTATGTATAGATTTCTAAGGTATCTCCAAACTGTTCTCCATAGTGGATGTACCAGCTTACATTCCCACCAACAGTGCAGGAGGGTTCCCTTTTCTCCACAGCCCCTCCAGCACTTGTTATTTGTGGATTTATTAATGATGGCCATTCTGACTGGTGTGAGGTGATATCTCATGGTAGTTTTGATTTGCATTTCTCTTATAATCAGCGATGTTGAGCATTTTTTCATGTGTTTGCTGGCCATCTGTGTATCTTCTTTGGAGAAATGTCTGTTCAGGTCTTTTGCCCATTTTTCCATTGATTGATTGGCTTTTTTGCTGTTGGGTTGTATAAGTTGTTTATATATTCTAGAGATTAAGCCCTTGTCCATTGCATCATTTGAAACTATTTTCTCCCATTCTGAAAGTTGTCGTTTTGTTTTCTTTTGGGTTTCCTTTGCTGTGCAAAAGCTTTTCAGTTTGATGAGGTCCCATGGGTTTATTTTTGCTCTGATTTCTATTGCTTTGGGAGACTGACCTGAGAAAATATTCATGATGTTGATGTCAGAGAGTGTTTTGCCTATGTTTTCTTCTAGGAGTTTGATGGTGTCCTGTCGTATATTTAAGTCTTTCAGCCATTTGGAGTGTATTTTTGTGCATGGTGTGAGGGTGTGTTCTCGTTTCATTGCTTTGCATGCAGCTGTCCAGGTTTCCCAGCAATGCTTGCTGAATAGACTTTCTTTTTCCCATTTGATGTTCTTGCCTCCCTTGTCAAAGATTAATGGACCATAGGTGTCAGGGTTTATTTCCGGATTCTCTATTCTGTTGCATTGGTCTGTCTGTCTGTTTTGGTACCAGTACCACACTGTTTTGATGACTGTGGCTTTGTCGTATTTCTTGAAGTCTGGGAGAGTGATGCCTCCTGCTTGGTTTTTGTTTCTCAGGATTGCTTTGGCGATTCTGGGTCTTTTGTGGTTCCATATAAATGTTTGGATTGTTTGTTCTAGTTCTGTGGAAAATGGGGCATTCAGTCCATTGACATTTAAGGTGATAATTGATAGATGATTATTTACTGCCATTTGAACCTCGTGTTCCAGTTGATTCTATGGTTCTCCATTCTTCCTTTCTTTTTTTTTTTTTTGGTTGGATGGTCTCCTGTTATTATCTGCTTGAGTGTATTTTTTTTTTCATTTTTTGCGAATGCAATATTTGGTTTTGGCTTGTGGTTGCCCTGTTTTTTAAGTATGCTAACCCCTTCCCATAATTGTGTGTTTTAGCCTGATGGTCCTGTAAGTTCAAACACTTCATTACTATATTAAAATTAAGAAGAGAAACATACAGACAAACAAAAAGGGTTATTTACTTCCTAACATCCCTTGCCCACATTTTATGGTTTTGATGACTCTTTTTTATTTTTTTCTTTTTAACTTTATTTTGTTTGAGGCCTGTTCATTATTAAATCTGTATGCTGGCTTATTTGAGTGACTGCTCTCTCATTGTGGTTTCCTCAGTCCTAGTTCTTCCTCTTCTTCTTTTTTTTTTTTCTCTTCTTTTTTCTTCCCTTTACTTCCTTTCTTTTTGGTTTAGAGAAGCCCTTTCAATATTTCTTTTAGCCTGGGTTTTGTGTTGCAGTATTGTTTAAGTTTTTGTTTTTTGGAAAAAATTTTTATTTCCCCTTCTATTTTAAATGATATTCTTGCTGTATAGAGTCTTCTAGGTTGCATATTTTTTCCTTTTAGCACTTTATATATCTCTTGCCATTCCCTCCTGGCCTGTAGTATTTCTGTAGAAAAGTCTGCTGATATTTTTATGGGGGTTCCCTTGTAGGTAACATTCTGTTTTTCTCTTGCTGCCTTTAGGATCCTGTCTTTATCACTAACTTTTGCCATTTTTATTATGATGTGTCTTGGCGTGGGTCTGTTTGGGTTCCGTTTGTTTGGGGCCCTCCTTGCTTCTTGTATCTTGAACCCAGTGTCCTTTAGATTTGGGAAGTTTCCAGCGATAATTTCTTCAAATATATTTTCCATCCCCTCATCTTTTTCTACTCCTTCTGGAATTCCTATTATGCATAGATTGGCCCGCTTTATATTATCCCATAGGTCTCTTATATTGCTTTCCAGTTTTTTGATTCGGTTTTCTGTCTGTTGACCGGATGGAGTGATTTCCATTATTCTATCTTCCATATCACTGATTCGTTCTTCTGCCTTATTCATTCTGGTTTTTACTGCCCTTAGTTCCGTTTGCATCTCTGCAAATGAATGTTCTAGTTTTTCTTGGCTCCTCCTTATATTTTCTAGTTCCTTTCTGAGGGTATCTGCATTACTTTTCATATCTTCTCTTAATTCCTTCAGTATTTTCACTATTTCTGTTTTGAACTCCAGGTCTTTCAGACTGCCGAGATCTGTTTCATTGTTGAGTGAGTTCTCCTGTTGGTTTGACTGGGGGTGGTTTCTCAGCTTCTTCATCTTGCTTGTTTTTTTCTTTCTCCTGAGGGAGTTGTACTCTCTGTTATCGGGCAGTGTTTGCCTTGTCTCTGCCATGGAATATTTCCTGAGGGCTGGCGTTGTTGGTCAATCTTTTTTGAGGCAGTGTGGCTTTTCTGGAGTGTTGATGGGGCTAACAGTGTTTCTTTGAAGCAAAGGAGGGCTTCCTGAGGGCAGACAGGACTGGGAGGTCCACACCACGATGGTAGCAGATTTCACTTGGTCATGCAGAGCTTGCTCTGGTGTTTTTGGGCTGTGGGGTTCTTGCAGGGGGTTGGCGGTGTTGGGCAGCTGTTCCTCAGGAGTGCAGCACCCCCTGGGTCTGGAGCAGCTATCTGGGTCACTGAGAACCTAAGAGGCTCTTCCCTAGGGCAGCCCAACTCAGAAGGCTGGCCTGAGAATGTAGGCAGATCTTTTCACAGTCTGGCCAAGCTTGTTGCAGCTTTTCTGGGCTGTAGGGGGTCCTGCCTGGAGCTGGCAGTCCTATACAGCTGATCCACTAAGGCACCCTCTGGGGGTTTGGGTGGGTAGCAGGGCAGTTGGAAAGCTAAGAGGCTCCTCCCCAGGGCAGCCCGACTCAGAAAAACTGTCCGGGAATTAGGCAGATCTATTCACTGCCTGGCTAGGCTTGGTCTAGCTTTTCTGGGCTGCAGGCCTTTTCTCGGGGGCTGGTGGTGTTTGGTGCTACTCTGCGGAAGTGTAGCCCCTCCAAAGGGCAAGCAGGCCTGTGCAGGGACAGCCCCCACGGTGGTAGGCTTCAGGGAATTGTTGAGTCCATCCCTCCTGGATGGCAGGCAGCCCCAGGTTTGGCGAGAGTGCAGGGGGTGGTGGGGGTGGGGGGAGGGAATGTACTGGGAAGCACAGCTTTCAGCTAGCTAGTGGGCCTGTAAGCTTGCTGTGGCGTGGGGGGTATTCTATGGGGACCCACCCCTTTTCTCTCCCTCCCCAGCACAGATGCAGACCAGGCTCTTTTCCCAGGTTCCCTCTGATGCGGCTTTCCACTTCCCCGCCCCTAGAGTATTGCTCCCTTCCTCTGCGACAGCTTTGTTTTCTAGTCTCCCAGGCAGTCTCTGCCCGTCAAATGATTTCTAGACCTCCCAAGCAGTTTCCGCTCTGCCCCGCCCCCCCAGCCAGGGGACTAACCTCTGGAGCCTAGGTCTCGGTGCCCAGCCCCCACCCAGGCGTACCCCGGCCCTTTCTTGGCGACCAACTCTCGGAGGCGAGGTCTCGGTGCCCAGCCCCCACCCAGGCGTCTCAATTTTTGGTGACTGTGCCCGTAGTTCAGATGGTCCGTTCGGTTCTTGATCGGCTTTTCCGTACTCCAACTTACTGCTACACTCTTCTCTGCATCTGGAGATTCCTCTGGTTTGTTTGATCTTTCCCCCATGTAGGTGACTTTCCAGGGTGCGGGATCCCTTTCTCCTCTGCAGTTCCCTTTTGGAGCACCCGTCCCACTCGGATTCACCTTCTCTCACTCTCCTCTTTTCTCCCGTTCTGCCCCGTAATGTCATGAACTTCTTGCCATTATTGGAGTTTAGGTTCTTCTGCCAGCGATTGGTTGCTGTTCTGTGCGAGTCATTTATTCTGTAGATGTGCTTTTTTTTTGTTGTGTTTGTGGGAGAGGGCGAGCGTGTCCCCCTACTCCTCTGCCATCTTGTCCTCTGCTCCTCAATTTTCTTAAAGTTACCAAGGTTTGATTTGTAGCCCAGGATGTGATCAATCTTAGAGAATGTTCCCTGTGCACTTGAGAAGAATGTGCATTCTGTTGCTTTTGGATGGAAGGTCCTATAAATATCTATTAAGTCCATCTTGTGTAGTGCTTCATTCAGAGGCTGTGTTTCTTTACTGATTTTCTGTCTGGATCATCTGTCCATTGCTGTAAATGTGGTGTTAAAGTCCCCCACTATTGTTGTGTTATTGTCAGTTTGTCCTTTTAAGGTTGTTAGCAGTTGCCTTATATATAGTGGTGAATCTATTTTGGGTGTGAAGATATTTAAAATTGTTATGTCTTCTTCTTGGACTGATCCTTTGATCATTATGTAGTGACCTTCCTTGTCTCTTAAAATATTCTTCATTTTGGAGTTCTCGTCGTGGTGCAGTGGTTAACGAATCCGACTAGGAACCATGAGGTTGCGGGTTTGGTCCCTGGCCTTGCTCAGTGGGTTAACGATCCAGCATTGCCGTGAGCTGTGGTGTAGGTTGTAGATGTGGCTCACATCCCACATTGCTGTGGCTCTGGTGTAGGCTGGCGGCTACAGCTCCAATTGGACCCCTAGCCTGGGAACCTCCATATGCTGTGGGAATGGCCCAAGAAATAGCAAAAAGACAAAAAAAATTCTTCATTTTAAAGCCTATTTCGTCTGATATGAGTATTGCTACTCCAGATTCCTTTTGATCCCCATTTTCATGGAGTATTTTCTTCCATCCTCTCACTTTCAATTTGTTTGTGTCCCTAGAAGTGAAGTGGGTCTCTTGAAGACAACATATATATATCTTGTTTTTGTATCCATTCATCCAGTCTATGTCTTTTGGTTGGGCATTTTATCCATTACCATTTAAGGCAATTATTGATATGTACATTCTTATTGCCATATTATTAGTTGCTTCGTATTTGTTTTTGTTGCTCTTTTTTCTTCCCTTCTTGTTTTGTTCCCTCCTCTTGTGGTTTAATGACTATCTTTAGTGTTGTATTTGAGTTGATTTTTCTTATTTATTTGTGTATCAATTGTAGATTTTTGGTTTGCAGTTACTCTGAAGTTTTGATATAGCAGTCTCTATGTATACGATATTGTTTTAAATTGTTGTTCTCTTAAGTGCAAGGGAATCTCCAGTGTCTGCATTTGTACCCTCTTTTTCTCATGATTTCTGATTTTCATGGCATAATTTTGCATGGATGATTTTGTATCTTTATTGTGTATATACCTTTACTGGTGAGCTTTGTCATTTGTGGTATTTTTATTTCTGGTTGCAGCCTTTTCTTTTATGCTTAGAGAAGTTCCTTTAGTATTTGTTGTTAGTGGTTTTGAATTCTCTTAGCTTTTGCTTATCTGTGAAGCTTTGATTTCTCCTTCAAAACTGAATGAGAGGCTTGCTGGGTAGAGTAATCTTGGTTGGAGGTTTTTTCCTTTCATCATGTTAAGTCTATCATGCCACTCCCTTCTGGCCTCCAGAGTTTCTGCTGAAAAATCTGCCAATAACCTTATTGGGGTTCCCTTATGTGTTATTTGTTTCTTTTCCCTAGCTGCTTTCAATATTTTGTCTTTGTCTTTCATTTTGGTCACTTTGATTAATATGTGTCTTGGGGTGTTCCTCTTTGGGTTTATTTTATATGGTACTCGTTGTGCTTCCTGGATTTGAGTGAGTGGTTCCTTTCCCATGTAAGTGAAGTTTTTGGCTATTGTCTCTTGCAATATTTCTTCTGTCCCCTTCTCTCTCTTCTCCTTCTGGCACCCCTATAATACGGATGTTGGTGCATTTAACATTGTCCCAGAGTTCTCTGAGACTCTCTTCATTTGTTTTCAATCTTTTTTCTCTTTTCTGTTCCATAATTTCCACTAATCTGTCCTCCACCTCACTTATTCATTCTTATGCCTCCTGTATTCTGCTGTTGGATGCTTGTAATGAATTTCTTATTTAAGTTGTTGTATTTTGCATCGCTCCTTGTTTAAGTGGTATATCTTGTATCTCTTTGCTCACTGTTTCCTATAATTATCCATCTTTGCCTCCAGTTTATTTCCAATGTCTTGCATCATCTTCAGCATCAACAGTCTAAAGCCTTTTTCCTGGAGGCTGAGAATCTCCTCATCACTTAGCTGTTTCTCTGGGGTTTTTTCTTTCTCCCTCATCTGAGTTACAGTTGACTGTCTCTTCATTTTTACAGGTTTTTGGTGTGGTGAGCTTTTTACAGATAATAGATTTGTAGCCTCTCTTACTTCTGGCGTCTGCCCCCTTGTGACTGAAGTTGGTACAGGGGCTTGCTGTATACTTCCTGATGGGAGGGGCTGATGCCTCCCCACTGGTAGGTGGAGCTGAGTTCTATCCCTTGGTGGCTGGGGCTTTGTCTTCGGATTGGATTAGAGTGTGCCCGGGGAGTCTTTAGGCAGCCTGTTTACTAAGGGGTGAGGCTATGATCCCACCTGGATTGTTGTTTGCCCTGGGACTTCTCCACACTGATGGGTAGGTCCAGATTTTCCCAAAATGGCCACCTCCAGAGAAGCATATGCTGATGAATATTCCCAAGAGCTTTCCTTCCAATGCCCTTCCCCCACAACAAGCCACAATCACCCGCTGTTTCCCAGGAGGTCCTCCAAGAACTACAGTTAGGTTTGGCCCAGATTCCTATGGAGACTTTGCTTTGCCCTGGGCCCCAGTGCACATGAAAGTCTGTGTGAGCCTTTTAAGAATTTGGTCTCCATTTCCCCCAGTCCCATGGAACTCCTGTGCACAAGCTCTGCTGGTCTTTGATGTCAAATGCTCTGGGGGATCTTTCTCCCAATGCCAGATCCCCAGGCATGGGGACTTGACATGGGGCTCAGAACTTTCTCTCCTGTAGGTGATTCTCTGATACAGTTACTTTTCAGTCTGTGGGGCTTCCCACCCAGGAGGTATGTGTTTGCTTATATCACATAATCTCCCCTCCTACCTCTTGATATGGCCTCTCTTTGTCTTATAGAGTATGATATCTTTTTGAAAGTCTCTGGTCCATTTGGTTGAAGATTGTTCAGCATTTTGTTGTAATTTTTTTGTTTTTAGGAGAGAAGTTGAGCTCCATTCCTTCTGTTCCACCATCTTAATCCTGTCTCACAAGCCAAATCTAAATTTGAATACTTTTCCAATTAAAGGCTTGTGCTAAAATATGATATATATGGCCTTTTTGACTTGTTACTAGAAAGTAAATTTCATGGACTCTTATGGCACTATTTAATCAGGTCTAAAAGTTTTTTTAGCCCTTTGCAGTGATTGGGTTCTTGGAAAAATAGCGTTTTTATTTCAGTTTTTACCTTTTATATGTCTTTGTATTAGTTATTTGCTGTAAAACAAATTACCACAAACTTAGTGATTTAAAATGATACACATTGACTTCCTGCTTAGTTCTAACATGTTAAAAGATTGGGAATTGTTTGTTCTAAGTTTACAACAAGAAAAGTCTGGGAAAAATAAAAATTAACGCCTCTTTTTTGGAACTTCTAGAAAACTGAATTTGTACAGTAAACTGCCACTGAGAAATTTTGAGGGACAGGTGAATCTAGAGAGGCACTTTGAGGGACAGGTGAATCTAGAGAGGCACAGCTGTGATCTACTCACCTGGAACAGGAGACAATGTACATATAAACTGTCAAGAACATTTAAGTGTTAAATTTGCTGAATTGCTAGAGGTTGAGCATGGACTAGCACAAGAGTGAGCAACTTCTGGTTTTAGAAGGGTCCTCAAAGTTTCATGAGCTTTATTTCCAGAAAGCTTACCATATTTTCATGATGCAGATCTGTGGAATATCTCTTGAAGCTCTGGCATTAGGAGTGAAAAAAGGAGTAACCTTTGTGAAATACAGCTACAGCCTTCTTCATAATAGAGGCCTAGTCCCTAGACAACCCCCCCCCCTTTTTTTTTTTTTTTACCACAGACATGTCCCAAAACTGTGGATGAAGAACATTTATCTCATTCCAGCCCTCAAAAATCTTCCTTTCCCCCCTAAGGGAAGGTAAGCCACACAAAAAGAAACATTTGTGAAGGTCACTGAATGGAGATACAGGCATATGAAAAAACTGAATTTGGAATAGAAGCTTACTGGCCTTCTCTCCAACACCTTAGCATAACCACACCAGCAGGGCTCCAGTATAATAATAACAGCTTATATCTGAAAGACTCATACTGTTTCTGAGCAGCAGTACTTATGGAATTTCCAAAACAGCAGACAAAAACACTAGGGAAATTGAAACTTCTGGCACCTACATCTATAATGAAAATTAAACAAAGCCCAATTGTTAGCCATATTAACATAAATATTTACATTAGAGGCCCAATTACATCAGTTCCTATTGCCCAATACAACATGTCTGGCTTTTAACAGAAAATCACGAAGCAACCTAAAAGGCAAGAAAAAAACAAAGTTAGAAGATATAAAACATGTATCAGAAATCAGACCCAGATATGACACAGGTATTGGGATTAACACATAGGATATTCTAAAAACTATGATTCCATGAAGAGATCTAATGGAAAAATTGTACAGATAAAATAATCAGATAAATTAAAATTCTCAGAAAGGATTGGAAGGAAAACTGAGGAATATCTATAAAGAGTCCCTATGATGATACAATAGAGTTGAGGAAAGAATCAGTCCGCTTACTGATTGGTTTAAGAAACTTCCCAAACTGAAATGTTAAGAGAAAAAGAAAGAAAAAGAAAATAAAACACACATGCCAGAACTGTGTGAAAATTTCAAAAAGGTGTAACAAATGCATAATTAGTATACCATGTGGAGAAAAGGGAAAAGAGCTGAAGAAATATTTGAGGTAAGTTGTCTGAAAACTTTCCAAAATTAATGATAGACCTAAAACCACTGATCCAGGAAATTCAGAGGACTGAAAAAAAGAATGCATACCAAAAAAACAAAACAAAATTATACCTAGACATGTCATATTGAGACTGCAGAAAACTGAAGTTAAAGAGAAGGAAGACCTTGAAAGAAGTCAAAGGAAAAATAAGACCTTACCTATAGAGGAACATGAATTAATAATGACATTGGCCTGCAATTCATAATCCATGCAAGTGAGAGGAGAGTGAAGAGAAGTATTAAAAATGGTGAAAGAACAAATATTACTGACCTAGAATTCGCTATCTACTGAAATTACCCTTCAAAACTGAAGGAAGATTAAGACCATCTCAGACAAACAAAAATCAAGAGAATTCATTTATAGTGGACTTTCCCTGCAGAGACTTTAACAGAAGTTTCTTAAGGGAAAAGGAAATGATATATTAGAAACTTGGATCTCAAAGAAAGCATTAGCAGAAATAAATTGAGATAAGATAAAACTTGTTTTTTTTTAAATTCTTGATTAATCTAAAAGATAGCTGTTTAAAGTAGTAACAGTAAAAATGGATAGGGTAGTTAGTGCACATGAATAAGGGAAATGAATGATAACTGTTTCAAGGAATGGAGGGAGGAACAGGAACACTCTATTAGGTAATTGTACTACTTGTGGGGAAGAATAGCATTATTTGAAAGTGAACTTTCGTTAGTTAAAAATGTATATGATAAACTCTAGGGTAACCTCTAAAGTAATGTTTAAAGAAATATAATTGATAAACAAAAAAAGGCCATCTTCATTTCCTTAACAAGTGGACTTTTCCATAGGGTAGTTCACTACATGCTACCTTTTTTCATTAATCCCAGCAAGGGAGACAGACAGCTAGAATGATGGAAGTTAGTCTTGGGTAAGGTAATCACTGAGGTGACATCCCATCCATTATAATCACTAGAATCAAGTTACATGTTCTGTCTACTCTCAAAGGGGAGGGATTACTCAAAGATATGGATACCGGTAGGTGATCACTGAGGCCATCTTGGGTCTCTCTGCCATAGTCATTGTTTCTCATTTACATACTTTTTCTATGGAAAAAGTTACACATTATGGTAACTTTACAATGTCAAGTTGAGAAGGAAGTGCCTGGATGTGTATAAATATTTTACGCTATTTTTACTCTCTTCAAATCCCTTTCCTATCTTGACTTCATAGATTCTATGCCTTTTTTTCTCAGAGAAGACAGAGATCACCAGCCTTGAACCATCTGAGCTGTTTCCCTGAATGTTGGATGCACTAGTCTATCTTTGTTTTATCTTTCACTTCTCTGGCTTAGATAGAAAGGAATATATATCTCTTTCCTATCTGAATGGCATGCACTGTCATCTGTCTTCACTAGCCTGCCAATATTATTGTATTGTCATACACAAAAATTTCTCTACCTCCCAGATATTCTCCTATTTCTTGCTTTTATTTATTTTTTTAGGAAGTCTTGAACAGTATTCTAGAGTCACTGATTTTATTTTTACCTTTCCCATCCACTCTCCAACTTAGTAACATATGGCTTCTGTTCCTTATACTCTAAGGAAAACTTTCTTTGGAAAATTATTTTCTATTTGCCTGATCCTGTTTTTTATCAATTTCTAAACTAATTCACTATAATTTTTCCTTTTTTACCTTTTTTTTCTGGACTAATTGGTTTCCCACTTTCTAACTGTCATCATTCCAACCTATCCCATATGCTGAAACACTGTAAATTGTATACAGCTCCAATTGTGTCACATGACTCCCAAAAACATTTTAATTTCAGTGTTAGAAATCTTAAATTTCAGGTTTTAATACCATCACACAAATTGTTAATTGTAATTATTTCAAAAATAATAAAATTACCCCATAATTGTAGTTCTGGTGTTGTTTGTCCTTTGGTGCCCATTGGCCATTGCAGAGGCTCTAAAATACATCAAATTTCTTCACTAGTATATAGTCAGACTTTATATTCTTCTCACTCTGATATTAACTAGCCATATGACTTCAGATAACTCTTTACTTTTCTGCTCTTCACCTAATCCCTTATCTGTGAAATAAAGCATTGCTTTATTTAATCTCAGAGGATCTTTGCTAGCTTTAAAAACCATGTTTTTGATTTGCCTGAAACTACATTTTTGTGAGGGAAACATGTTATTTTATTGCATCTTATCCAGCTCAATTATGAGTCTATAAGGTAAAAACTTAATTGCATAAGTATATAAATTATAACCTGGTTTTATTAGATAGTCAGTGCTGTAATTGACTGAACTGTACTTCCTCCCACCCCCAGTTAAAAGTAATACCAACTTTTCTCAAAGAAATATGCTTAATGTTAGAATGTTCACTCAATTTTAAATACAGGGCATTCTCCTGTACTTTAGACTAATGTTGAGAGTTTAAAGTAACTGTACAGACATGATCTTCTGTCAATTTGAACAGAATCTGACTAATCCACCTGACATTATTTCATTTAAGTCCTCTACTTATGAGCAATAGAGAGGAAAGCTGTCAGAAAGTTCCTGTCATAGCTTAAATATAGCTGCCACAGTTTATTTTTCACACTGTCAGATATAGAAGGAATCTTATTTTTAGTGTGCCAAATATAGTTTCACTATTTTTAATTTCACAAGCATGTATGGTGTTTGCTTTAAGGAAAGTGGAGTAGATTCTTGAGGTCTACAGAAGTGTCAGTGGATAGTATTCTCAGATTTGGGAGCATTTGTAGTTTCAATATTAAGCAATCTTTTATATTTTTCCTTATAGATAATAAAATTTAATTTTTATGTAATAAGTATGAAAATAATGCCCTCAAAAAAGCACATTGTATTCTTAGCCCTATGCAAGCAAAACAGAATTCTTAAGCCCACTTTACCTGTTATCTACCTACTTAATTTTTTTACTGAGTTAATTAAATATTTGTAATGGTTTAGGACTCATATTTTTAAGTATCGAAAAACACACGATGTTGCATCCAGTCTTTTGTATTTCACATTAACGAGCTTGAACTAAGTGCCACAAAGATTTTGTGATTATGTTTCCTGCAATCATCTTGTGTAGTGAATATCTGGGTAACATAGAGTTCTGGGGAGCTGTAGAGAGAAAGAAGACATGAAAAACCTTGGTGTTGGGAATAACCAGTAAGTTATAATAGAGGTTCATTTATTCATTTAATAGCTGTTTGAGTATCCCAAAGCTAACATTGAATGAAATTTAAAGGGACTTCTTTCTCAAAATATTTTATGGCCTTCTGCTAGAACACTTGTAATATACAAACCTCTAATAATTACTATACAAATATTCCACCTGTAATTACGCAGTGTTCAACACTGAAGGTTATCAAGAATAATTATGTCCTTGCCCCATGGAGAGACACAAAAATAAAGATATATAAAGAAATAGTTACATGATCAGATTAAATATTATTTGGGAGGAGAAAAAGCATATGAAAAAGAGAAAAAATAATTAGAACAAGCTATTAGGGAATATCTCTTTGGCCAGGGAATACTAACATTGAGATCTCAAAGATAAGAATAATCTAGCCATGTGAAAATGTAGGAAAGGAGAGTAAACCATCACCTAGGAAACAGGGGAGAGAACAAAATAACTGGAAACAGCTGCATGTCTAATAATGAGTAATAGTTTTATAAATTATGGCCCATTTATATAAAAGAGCACCATGTAGCCTGAATATGTTTCCGAAGGCTATTTTATGGTAAGTAAAATTATTCATAATAAGTAAATAGCAGGACATAAAACCACCATATGTATATGTATGTGTTACACAATTTCCCAGTTTCATCATGTCTGAAAAAAATAGGCTATATAAATATATTTAAAACAGTTACCTGTAGTGGTGAGATTATGAACGGTTTACATTTTATTTTAGTGTTATCCATGTTTTTAAAATTCTTGAGGTATTCTAACCCGTATGTAAAAAATATATATAAAATTTTTTGATGCTACATTCTTTGTCATAGCAAATAAAAGAATAAAACTAATTATCCCTCAATAAGGGAATAGATTAATAAGATTAATATCCTGCATAAATTCAAATGGAAAAAAGAAACTAGAATATTCATTAACATACGTAAATATCAAAAGCATAATTTGGAAGCAAAGTTAGGTGTAAAAATGTAGCTGTAATGTGATAGTTTATATACATTTAAAAAGCAGTTTTCTATAGTTATAATTATATATGTGAATTTTAAAAATTACATGCTATAATGTTACTCCCAAATTTAAGAAAAACAAAAAATGATTATCTAAGGGGAGGAAGAGTAGAGAAATGGATAAGGGAGTAGCTTTAGCTACATTCATATGATAAAATAAACTCTAATCTTATACCCTTATGCTATTCTGTATGTTAAAATGTAAAGAAAAAAGTGCATTTAAAATTCTTATATTGGGAGTTCCCGTTGTGGCGCAGTGGTTAACGAATCCGACTAGGAACCATGAAGTTGCGGGTTCGGTCCCTACCCTTGCTCAGTGGGTTAACGATCCGGCGTTGCCGTGAGCTGTGGTGTAGGTTGCAGATGTGGCTCGGATCCTGTGTTGCTGTGGCTCTGGCGTAGGCCGGTGGCTACAGCTCCGATTTGACCCCTAGGCTAGGAACCTCCATATGCCGCGGGAGCAGCCCAAGAAATGGCAAAAAGACCAAAAAAAAAAATTCTTATATTGGAGTTCCTCTTGTGGCTCAGAGGGTTAAAAAGCTGATTATTATCCATGAGGATGCAGGTTTAATCCATGGCCTTGCTCAGTGGGTTAAGAATCCTGCATTTTCACAAGCTGCAGAGTAGGTCACAGATGTGGCTTGGGTCTGGCATTGCTGTGGCTTGGTGTAGGCCTGCAGCTGTAGCTCCAATTTGACCCCTAGCTTTGGAACTTCATTTTTTTTTTTTTTTTGCTTTTTAGGGCCGCACCCATGGCATATGGATGTTCCCAGGCTATGGGTCTAATCGAAGTTACAGCTGCCAGACTATGACACAGCCACAGCAAAGCCAGCTCTGAGCCATGTCTGCAACCTACACCATAGCTCACAGCAGTACCAGATCCTTAACCCACTGAGCGAGGAGGAGGATCAAACCCTCAACCTCACGGTTCCTAGTCAGATTTCTTTCCACTGTGCCACAATGGGAACTCCTAGCCTGGGAAGTTCTATATGCCATAGATGTGACCATAAAAAGAAAAAAAAATGTTGACTCATAGCTACACATGAATATTATTAAGGACTAATAAGGGAAAACATATATTGGAGTATCTGAGATTAATGAAATTTAGAAATTTTACTGTGAAATAAAATATGCACACCAAAGAGAACATAAAATACGTATGCACAGTTGAACTAGTAATTATTAAAATGCCCACAAAAATCACCACCAGGTCAAAAAATAGAACATTACAGCAGCTGGAACTAAAACAGGCTTAGGTTTTCCTATTTTTGAAATTTTTGTTAATTAAATTATATTTTTGTTTATACGTGTGTGTATGTATTCTTTTGCTGCTGCTTTAGCTCAGTATTTGTGTTTGTATGATTATCTGTGATGTTGCATTTAGATGTCATCTCATTTTTATTACCATATGGTATTTATCCATTCAGCTGTTAATGAACATTTAATTTGTTTCCATTTTTGCTTACATCAGGAATGCTGCTCAGCAAGTTAACACAGTGTATAAATACATGTGTATATCCCAGTGTATACAAGTTTCTCTAAGGCAAATGCTTAGGAATGTGATTAAAAAGTTACAGAGAATCTTATCTTGAACTCCACTATTATACTATTACACTAAACTGTTTTGGAAGCTCCTACCAGAAGGTTATTAAAGTTTCAGTTTCTTTACATCTTCACCAACATTTGTTATAATCATACTTTAAAGTTTTCACCAATTGAATGAGCATACAGTAGTATCTTTGCAAACAAAATTAATTTCCCTAATTAGTGATGAGGTTGAGCCCAGTTTCAAGTAGATTTACACTTTTTAAGTGTTTCTGTGCATGTCTTTTGCTCATTTTTCTTTGGGGATTTTTTTTTTAACTGACAAAATATTTTTATGTTTTCTGATTACAAGGGTCTTTATTAGATATGTATCTTGCCACATTCTTTTCCCATCGTAGTGCCTGTTTTTAACTTTAAATTGTCTTTAATGAGAAGTTAATTTTTATCCAAATTTATCAGTTGTTTTGTTTATGGTTTATAACTTTTGTATCTTATCTAGAAATATTTTCCTACACTGATGTTATAAAAATACTCTTCCGTATCATCTTCAGAATATTTTGTAGTTTTAAACCTACTTATTTGGTTCTACCTTTGATCCATCTGAAATTTATTTCAAATTAATTTTCCTTTCCCTGTTTCTTATTTATCTAAGAGTTCGATGAAAACAATAAACAAAAATAAAAACCCTAGGATTTTTGAGCAATGATCTTTGAGGAAATGTTGAAGGTATTCTTCTTAGGAATGGCAATTTAATATCAGATGGGCTGGAAAGCTAGATTTACAATGAAATATAAATCTAAGTCCATTTCATTTGATATTGTGTGATCTGTGTAGTTTAGGAAGACATTAATTAGTTCATCAAAGACAATTTAGAAATCAATAAGAAAAGGATGTGTCTGAATTTAATGGGGATTTAGGCATGTTTTAATGATTGATGATATTTAACCAAAATTTGGGGCTGCAAATAAAATCATCCCAAGAAAGGGTGATAGACAGATAAGGGTGTGGAGAAGTAGGGAAAGGAAAAAGTATACACACAGAGTTTAATTAATTTTACTCTTTTCCTTTGTGATAAATAGGGACAGAAATATGATCATTTATAAAATGTAGGTGAATTTTAAATATTTATAATTAACTTTGAAAAATGTCTTGTGTGTTGTTAAGTTGGATGTGGAGCTTAGCTGGTCTTCATGTATGGAATTTAAATCAAGTAAAAAATGTAAATATTATAATAATGATCTGATTCAGGAATTTATTCCACATTCCTCTCCTGAATCCTTATTAGTTTCTTCTTCAGTTTACACTCTAACTGAATTGTTTGTAGAATTGATGAAAATTACAGGCTAACCATTCTTACCCCTCTCATATCCCTCTGAAAGTACAAATACTGTGTAAATATTTAAATTTTTAAGGAGTTTTTTTCTAGGATTCTGACATTTAAAATAAGCAGAAAATAATGAGTGAACCACCAGCAATTCAGCTAAAGTATTACAGTTTCTATAGTTAAATTGGAAAGCAGAATTTATCATCAATGTGGTTTAACTTTTATTTATGAGTGAGATGATATCTCTGAGATTTGCTTTATTTTAATATAAAAAGTGGTAAAGATAGGTAAAGAATGGTAGCTAGTCGATACTTTTGACTTGGGTGATTAGGTATGTGGGCATTCATTGTAATTTTTTTCCCTTTTGTATTTAAATTTTATAGTAAAAAGTTTTTTTTTAAAGCTGTATTTGAGGAAAGTATGTGTAATGGGATAAAAATATAAAAGCTAAATTAATATATATATTTCTTCTAGGTAAGAAAACTACTTTGTAAATAATTATGTCTCTGTCCCTCTATCCATCTCTATTAATTTATTTTTGCATTCAAACATCTATTCATCCAACAATGCAATATGTACTGAGCCCTCACAGCTCAAAGATGGTTTACAGATCACTGGAGAATATAGTGTTTAAGGCAAGATCACAAAAACACAGAATTGTTGAAATCAAATAAACCTTGAGGCTCATTTAACTTACTTTTTATAAATGTTTACTCTGAGTCTCAAGAGGTTAGGTAATTTATCTGAGATTACAACATTTTTAATGACAGAGAAATCTATCCACAGTGCTAGAGTTTTCTCATAGTATATGTGATGGGTCATATGGACAGACTTGATATAACAAAAATATTTGTTGGGTTCCATCTACCACCAATTGAGAAAGACTGCCATGTGAGTGATGATAGAATTGTGCTGCTCTGTATTTATAAAAATTCATTTTCTAGCCATGGTGGACTGAATCAGTTGAATTTTTTAGTAACATCCAATTCTGCTACATTCAGCCCTGTCCGTAAGTGCTATGATGAGGAAATAATAAGAAAGCATGCATTACAAACCTAAGTAACGTTGGCAGATTCACCTTGGGGATTTTACTGGAGAAGGCAGTTTCTGTGGGATAAAAAGTATTTTGACATGAAATAATTTTAATAATTCTGTAAGGTTTTCAGTCATTCTTAGGGGAATGTTTTCTATCAAGATAAATTACAGTTTTGCTTTTTTGAGATTTCAAAATGAAGATCTTAAGACAGGAATAGCTGGTGACTGGAAACACAGTAAACTTTCTCTGTCTTTGTTATAACTATGTGAAAATACTCATTGCTGCAAGTAGTACAAATTCATTTTTATAGCTGAATAATATTCCCTGTATATGTAAACTATATCTTTGTCCATTCATATATTGATGTGCACCTACCTGGCTTGTTTACATATCTTAGATATTCTAAATAGTGCTCCTATGAACACTGGGGTCTATGTATCTTTTCTTTTTTCTTTTTTTTCTTTTCTTTTCCCACTGTACAGCAAGGGGATCAAGTTATCCTTACATGTATACATTACAATTACATTTTTCCCACAGCCTTTCTTCTGTTGCAACATGAGTATCTAGACAAAGTTCTCAATGCTACTCAGCAGGATCTCCTTGTAAAACTATTCTAAGTTGTGCCTGATAAGCCCAAGCTCCCGCTCCCTCCCACTCCCTCCCCCTCCCATCAGGCAGCCACAAGTCTCTTCTCCAAGTCCATGATTTTCTTTTCTGAGGAGATGTTCATTTGCTCTGTATATTAGATTCCAGTTATAAGTGATATCATATGGCATTTGTCTTTGTCTTTCTGGCTCATTTCACTCAGGATGAGATTCTCTATTTCCATCCATGTTGCTGCAAATGGCATTATGTCATTCTTCTTTATGGCTGAGTAGTATTCCATTGTGTATATATACCACCTCTTCCGAATCCAATCATCTGTGGATGGACATTTGGGTTGTTTCCATGTCCTGGCTATTGTGAATAGTGCTGCTATGAACATGCGGGTAGCATATGTCACTTCTAAGTAGAGTTTTGTCCGGATATATGCCCAAGAGTGGGATTGTGGGGTCATATGGAAGTTCTATGTATAGATTTCTAAGGTATCTGCAAACTGTTCTCCATAGTGGCTGTACCAGTTTACATTCCCACCAACAGTACAGGAGGGTTCCCTTTTCTCCACAGTTGTGGATTTATTAATGATGGCCATTCTGACTGGTGTGAGGTGATATCTCATGGTAGTTTTGATTTGCATTTCTCCAATAATCAGGGATATTGAGCATTTTCATGTGTTTGCTGGCCATCTGTATATCTTCTTTGGAGAAATGTCTGTTCAGGTCTTTTGCCCATTTTTCCATTGATTGATTGGCTTTTTTGCTGTTGGGTTGTATAAGTTGTTTATATATTCTAGAGATTAAGCCCTTGTCCATTGCATCATTTGAAACCTATTTCTCCCATTCTGAAAGTTGTCGTTTTGTTTTCTTTTGGGTTTCCTTTGCTGTGCAAAAGCTTTTCAGTTTGATGAGGTCCCATGGGTTTATTTTTGCTCTGATTTCTATTGCTTTGGGAGACTGACCTGAGAAAATATTTATGAGGTTGCTGTCAGAGACTGTTTTGCCTATGTTTTCTTCTAGGAGTTTGATGGTGTCCTGTCGTATATTTAAGTCTTTCAGCCATTTTGAGTGTATTTTTGTGCATGGTGTGAGGGTGTGTTCTCGTTTCATTGCTTTGCATGCAGCTGTCCAGGTTTTCCCAGCAATGCTTGCTGAATAGACTTTCTTTTTCCCATTTGATGTTCTTGCCTCCCTTGTCAAAGATTAATGGACCATAGGTGTCAGGGTTTATTTCCGGATTCTCTATTCTGTTGCATTGGTCTGTCTGTCTGTTTTGATACCAGTACCACACTGTGTTGATGACTGTGGCTTTGTAGTATTTCTTGAAGTCTGGGAGAGTGATGCCTCCTGCTTGGTTTTTGTTTCTCAGGATTGCTTTGGAGATTCTGGGTCTTTTGTGGTTCCATATAAATGTTTGGATTGTTTGTTCTAGTTCTGTGAAAAATCCATTGAATCTGTGGATTGCTTTGGGTAGTATGGCCATTTTTACAATATTGATTTTTCCAATCCAGGAACATGGAATATCTTTCCATTTCTTTACATCTTCTTTGATTTCTTTGACTAAAGTTTTATAGTTCTCGGCATATAGGTCCTTTACCTTCTTGGTCAGGTGTATTCCGAGGTATTTGATTTTGTGAGGTACAATTTTAAAAGGTATCATATTTTTGTATTCCTTTTCTAATATTTCATTGCTGGTATACAGAAATGTGACTGACTTCTGAATGTTAATCTTATATCCTGCTACTTTGCTGAATTTATGAATCAGTTCAAGTAGCTTTTGGGTTGAGTCCTTAGGTTTTTCTATGTATAGTATCATGTCATCTGTACCATATATCTTTTCTAATTAGTGTTTTCATTTTTTTTCTGGATATATTCTCAGGAGAGGAATTGCTGAATAATGTGATGGTTCTACTTTTAGTTTTTTAAAGAACCTCCATACTATTTTCCATAGTGGCTGTACCAATTTATATTCCTACCAGCATTGTACAAAGGGTTTCCTTTTCTCCACATCCTCACCAACATTTGTTACTTGCTTTTTCTTTTTGCTTCTCTGAATGAATGAATTCTAATCCCCTGTCTTTGCGTTTGCTGATCTTTTCTTCTTCTTAATCTCATCTGCTCTTGATCTCTCTCTTGAATTTTTCAGTTTACTTATTCTTTTCTTCTGCTTTGTATTTTCATTTGGTACTTTCTTATATTTTCCATCTCTTTGTTGAAATTCTTTCTTTGTTCATGCATTGTTCCCCTGATCTGGATGAGTATTTTTATAACCAGTATTTTGAATGATTATTAGGTAAATAACTTTTTTTTTCCATTTAATTAAGATTTGTTTCTGGAGTTTTATCCTGTTCTTTGGTTTAGAACATATCTTTTTCTGTTTCTCTATTTTTCTAGAATTTCTGTGTTGGCTTCTGTTCATTAGATATAATAGCTATCTCTCTTATGTAGGAGATGAATCTCATCAATTAGTCTAGCCCAAATTCTTGGTTATCTCTCAAACCTGTACAAGTTGCCTTCTTTATTCTTAGCGGCTTCCAGCAGTCAAGGGTGTGGTAAAACTGCCAGTGTCCCAAAGGGGTGAATTTCAGAAAGCACCTCAGTGCAGGCTGATGAAAACTGAACTCTTAGGCAGCAGCAGGGAAAGTATGTATTAGTGTCCTTCCTAGGAGAAATGGGGAGATGGGCTTATCTACTACTCTGTGCTGGCCCCAATAGTATATAGAGTGATGCTCCTGTATCAGTTAATAACTACTTTTTGCTATATGCCTATGGGACTCATGAATGCAAGCATCTTTGTAATTAGAGCCAGATAATCCATGTGCTTGTCCCTTTTGCAATAGTCATGAAAGATTGGTTGCCAGACATCTGTACAAGGTCATTTATGGAAGATATTGGCAATTTGTAGTGAGCTTAAGTAAAAAGGGGAACATAGTGTCTGCTGTCGTTGTTAATCTGCAGTGAGGCTCATAGTTGCCTTTAGAGGCCTGTTAAATTAGAACTGATTTTTGTTTGTTTTTTTTTGATGTAGTCTGTGAGTGTTATGGACTCAAAGCTCCATTGGATTTCAGAGCTAGTGGTTTTGGGGGCCATCCCTCAGGTGGAGTCTTTAAACTAAAGTACTAGATGTAGGGTTCAAAGATTTTACTGCTTAGGGAGAAGCTGGGAGTTGGGAGTTCCCCTCAATGCCATGTTGTGGCAGTGTGCTGGGGGTGGTGTTTCTGGTGAGAATATGTCTCAGTGTTTGGTAGAGAATGTGTCTCAGTGTTTCCTACCAGTTTGTGGGGGATGTGTGTATTTTTTCTTTCACTTGCTCTGAAGGGACCATTCCACTAGTTTCTGGATTTCTTTCAGAGGGAATTGCTTTGTGTATAACTTTAGATTCAGTGTATGTATGATGAGGTAAGTTCAAGAGGCTTTTATGTCACTATCTTGAACAGAAATCTCCTCTAATTTTCAAATATGATAATATTTTGAAGGCAAATATTCACCTATGCAGCATCCATTCTCTCTGTCTTCCCTAGAAAGAGGACCCAAAAAGCCAGAGGGCCAACTAAGTTATTTTAATAGTGAGATATATTCTAAATCAAAGTAATATCAGATCAAATTTGCTAGTAGGCACTTCAAAAATTAGTACTTAAGGCATGTTTATGTTGAAGAGAAGAAAATAACTATTCATGGCTAGAGAAAATCATACTCTTGACAACATACAAATGTTTCCTGGTTTGTATCAGAGGAAATATCCTCATAGCCAGAATTGTACATAAATGTAATAAATGTGCCTAAGAAGTCAGCCAGTCTCACCTATGGCAATTTCATTCAGCAAGATCAAAAAGCCATTTTGCCAGCATGATGAAGCCTTTTCTGTGAATGTGGTCTGCAAAGGTTAGATTATTCAGCAATTCAACCTTCATTACCTCTCTTTCTTTAAAGTAGAGAACTACTTGGCTCATATTTTAATAGTACATCTCTGTAATAGTATAGCTACAGTGAGACCCTGGGTAGTAAAAAACTATGCCAAGGTGATTTGGATCCATTTTGATAGCTTCTAAACCTGAGCTCCATAGCTGCAAGGTCAATTTGCCTTACCATTCAATAGTTTCTACCTAGAGTGGGACACAAAAGCCTATTTTTTATGTACTGACACCCTTCTAAAGAGATGAAAATCCTAGGTTATATCACTCTGCATGGGAAATAAAAAGCTTTTTAATATCTCTTTTAGATGAGAGCTTATACTGCTCTCCTTGATCATTTTCTGGGTTTTTGTTACTATGTCGAGTGGCATCACCCTTCTTAGAGTTGACTGCATTTTTGAGTCTGAAGGACTTCAGGGCCCTTTGGGATGGAAACCACTTTTGTTGCTAAGTGCTAACCATTTTTATTGTTATTATTGTTATTAAGTCAATTCCCAAAGTCATATCTACTAACATGGCATTTTCAAAAATGACATATTGCAGGAGTGTACTGGGAAATGCTGCTCAGCTGGCTTTCTGATGCCAGCCTCATAAGTATTGCTATTGTGGTGGTACTTTGGGGAATGAAATTTCTCTTTGGTGACTAACAGTGCCCATAGGTAGTAAGCTATTAAGGGAATAATGATGGGCAAAAGCAGGTGGAAGATACTTTATGACAGGCTCATCTTCAACATAAGGCATCTGTTGTTTAAGAATGTATGTAGTCACTGTCCATAAAGACTGGCTCTTGAGAATAATGCAGAATGACAGTATTCAAACACTTTCTTTGAGAAGCATTAGAGTAATTGGCTTAAAATGCACTGTGTTAGTAGGCATCAATTCTATGGAATATGTCAAGTTTGTGGAAGCTTGGGTGGGTTTTCTATTTAACTTCCAGAGGGAATTTGCATAATGCCTTTTCATTACATGATGGAGAAAACTGCAGTGCATATTGACCAGAAATTAGACAGCCATTCAGAATGAGAAACTAAGAGACAAAGTAACCATCCAGATTTTCATAGCACAAGGTAAATCATTAAGTACACCTCAAGAATATAACTTTCAAAATATCCTTTTGATGGTACTGATTGCTTGTGTAAAGAAATAAAAAAGTACTTTTGGGAAAGATTTTTGGGTCCTACACCTATGCATTGGCTCCTAGTATGATATAATTTAGAGTTCTAATATGAAATAGAAGAAGCTGTTTTTATATTTTTCTCCATTGCACCTGGTAAGTTCTGCCTATCCTAGATAAGAGACTAAAAGGAAGCAGTGGATGAATTCTAGGCTGAGTGCTTAGGCTCAGTGAAGGCTTTGTTTTATAAGCAGTTAGCACATGCCCCCAAAAGCACTTCTCCAGCCATACCTTACAGATAAGAAATCATAGAGGTGACCAGGGACTCCACTCCCCCATTCAATCGATAACTTTTTTTAGAAGTGACATGCAGACATTGTGTGATGATCTTCATAAAAGTAGATGTTGAACACCTGAAGGGCAGATCCTGTGGTATATTTATCTTAATATAACTCAGCCTGCCCCAGAGAGTGACTAGAACAAGGATTCAAAGTGTATCTCCTGAATCTGATCTTGATTGAGCCCTGTAATATGTAGGGTTACATTTTAGGTGTTTTGCATATACTAAAATTTGATAAAAATTAGCTCTTAAAATGTAGAGCAGTCACATATATTTTTATATTCTTTTTTGGTTCTCTCTTTGAATACAAGTAGACCTAGCCCATGTATTCTCTCTTAAGAGAAGAATTAAAAGGGAGTGTTTGGTCCAAATTCCTTATGGAAAATTTGAGTCTGTTATTAAAAGAATTCTATCTTACAGAGATAGCTGTAAGTCTATTATCTTAAGGAATCATTTCCTGAAATTCTTGAATAACTAATTACTGATGATGTTTTCAAAAAGTTGCCCTCTGCAAAAAAGAGAAATGTAAACTATATATTTGATTTTTAATAAGGAGTAAAGAATACAGCCAAATTTTATGTAACATAAAATAATTGAAAGCATTACATTTATATCCTAAATGTTTATCTCATTTTAAAGATTATCTATTTCAGAATAATTATAAAATGCAGGAGGACATGTCTCAATGTTCATTAAAGACAACCTTTGAGTTTTCCTGTCTTCTTTTCTTCAGGTCCAAGCCACAGAGGCATCATGATAAGATATTGCCTCCAACATCCTCCTTTAGACAATCAATAAATGTGATAGTGTCTTTGCTAAAAGTCACAATTTGTAAATAAATTCACTTAATTCACTACACTTTTGAGAAGCCAAAATCCTCTGAAATAGCTTCCTTACTTCTTCTGTTTTAATTTTTAAAAAGTTTTATTAAAGTACAGTTGATTTACAATGTTGTGACAATTTCTGCTGTACAACAAAATATTCAGTTATACATATACACACATCCAATATTTTTCAGATTCTGTTTGCATGTAGATTATCATAGAATATTGGGTGCAGTTCTTTATTGGCCCATCATTCCATCTACCACAGTGTGCACATGTCAGTCCCAAACCTGGAGTCCATCTCCCCCAACACCTGTGCTCTTTGGTAATCATAAGGTTGTTTGCAAGGTCTGTGAGTCTGCTTATACTCTGCAAATAAATTCATTTGTATCTTTTATAAATTTGGTTTCTACATGCAAGTGACAATGTTTTTCTTTCTCTGACTTACTTCACTTAATGTGGTAATTTATAGGCCCATCCATGTTGCTGCAAATGATATTATTTCATTTTTTTTTGTCTGAGTAATAGTCCACTATATCTATGTACCACATCTTCTTAATCCATTCCTCTGTTGGATGGACATTTAGGTTGCTTACATGTCTTGGCTATTGTAAATAGTGTTGTAGTGAACAACATTGAATGTTGCAATGAACATTGGTGTGCATGTATCTTTTCAAATTTTGGTTTTCTCTGGATAGATGCCAAGGAGTTGGAGTCCTGGATCATAAGGTAGTTATATTTAAAATCTTCTTCCTTGCTTCTCATTGTAGAATAATTGAGAAAAGTTGGGTCTAAATTAAATCACAAAATTAAACTGAAACTGAGAATTATGATTAAAATTGATAAATCCTGACAGAATACAAGATTCTAGATTGGCCAAACTGTCACTTCCATCTTTCCACAAATGGCAAGAGTATATAAATTAATTTGAAATACTGATTATATCAAATTTGGACTTATGCAGGCTATTCAATGAGCAGCAAAAGTTGAAATTCTTATATAGTATAATAGTAACTGTAACTCTTTACGTTAAATATGATTTATTTGTATTTCTATTTATATTTAATAAAAGTGAGTAAAGTACATGTTTTATAGATGATATTAATGAACCATAAATTAAAAAAAATCCTCTTTGATAATGATTTTTATTTTCAATTTTTCAATTTTAATATTCTGTAGACTCTCATGAGAAGTCAGGATGTTTACATATAGCTGTAATTTCTTAGAAATATATTTGTCACTTTATTGCAATGGATTTGTAGAATGTTTATTTTTAAATATTGATATGGTAAAAAGATAGTGTTTTATTCCATTTAATATATTTATTCATCTCTCTCAATTGATTTCCTTCAATTTAATTTCCTTTGATCTATACTTATCTCAAAAGTAAAATGAAAACTACCTCTTTATTTATGGACTATCAATTACTACTCTCAGTTTTTTGTCTTGTATTGCTTTCTCAATACTAATCCAACTTAATTTTCTTTCTTGTTTTGGTTGAATCATTTTGAAAACTCAAAACTTATATTTGGTTTGCACCACTGATATGAAATACATTATTATCTTTCATAAATTGCCCTTGACACTATTTGTGGAAGTATTAAATAGTAGATATTAGATTAAAAGAAGCAGATGAAACTGGTTAGCTAAAATAATACTATTTTTACATTGGATATTTATAGTAATCCATATGTTTCAGATATATGCCAAAAGAGATAAAGAAGAAATACATGGATAGTTGCTATCTTTTTGTAAAGTTGTCTCTATGCCACTTTTAAATGATCCTTCTAAGTGCTTTTTAAATTTATCATTTACAAAAATTATTTCTCTGGGAAATATGTGATTCACAGTATATTTTGAACATTTAAAGACAGGACTAATTAATCATACTGGAATGTGGAAGACACTGTTACCATTGCATGAAGGAGAATCATGAAGTTCCAGTGTACCATAATTAACAATTATGGGCTTGTGGTGATTTATTAAAATTAGTAATTTAAAAGTCATTTGAATATATATTTTAAGGTAAGAAGGAGGATGCATACTGGAATGGAGAGAGTACTGAGGCTTTGAAGTGAGTTCTGTGATAATGAATCTCTTTATCTCTTACTAATTATGCAATTTTAGGTGGGTTACTTAATCTTTCTAAGCCTCAGTTCTATTTTTTAAAAATTTTATAATGATTTCTATTTTTTCCATTATAGCTGGTTTACAATGTTCTGCCAATTTTCTACTGTACAGCATGGTGACCCAGTTACACATACATGAACACATTCCTTTTTATCACATTATCATGCTCCATCATAAGTGGCTAGATACAATTCCGAGTGCTATACAACAGGATTTCATTGCTTATCCATTCCAAAGGAAATAGTTTACATCTATTAACACAAAATTCCCAATCCACCCCACTCCCTCCTCCTCCCCCTTGGAAACCACAAGTCTATTCTCCAAGTCCATGATTTTCTTTTCTGTGGAAAATTTCATTTGTGCCATATATTAGATTCCAGATATAAGTGATATCATATGGTATTTATCTTTCTCTTTCTGACTTACTTCACTCAGTATGAGAGTCTCTAGTTCCATCCATTTTGCTGCAAATGGCATTATTGTGTTCTTTTTTATGGCTGAGTAGTATTCCATTGTGTATATATACCACATCTTCTGAATCCATTTGTCTGTCACTGGACATTTAGGTTATTTCCATGTCTTGGCTATTGTAATACTGCTGCAATGAACATGCAGGTGCATGTGTCTTTTCCAAGGAAAGTTTCATTTGGATATATGCCCAAGAGTGAGATTGCTGAGTCATCTGGTAGTTCTATGAATAGTTGTCTAAAGTACCTCCATACTGTTTTCCATTGTGGTTGTACTAATTTACATTTCCACAAACAGGGCAGGAGGGTTCCTTTTTCTCTATACTCTCTCCAGCATTTGCTATTTGTGGACTTGTTAATGATGGCCATTCTGACTGGTGTGAGGTGGTATCTCATGGTAGTTTTGATTTGCATTTCTCTAATAATCAGGGATGTTGAGCATTTTTCATGTGCTTGTTGGCCATCTGTATATCTTCCTTGGAGAAATGTCTATTCAGGTCTTTTGCCCATTTTTCCATGGTAAGAGTTTTTATCATGAATGGACATTGTACTTTGTCAAATGCTTTTTCTGCATCTGTTGAGATGATCATGTGGTTTTTGACTTTTCTTTTGTTAATGTGGTATATGACATTGATTTGTGTATGTTGAATCATCCTTGTGAACCTAGGATGAATCCCACCTGGTTGTGGTGTATGATCTTTTGTATATGTTGTTGGATTCAGTTGGCTGAAATTTTGTTGATAATTTTTGCATCTTTATTCATCAAAAATATTGGCTGATAGTTTTCTTTTTTGGTGGTATCTTCGTCTGGTTTTGCAGTTGGGTGATGGGGACGTCATAGAATGTCTTTTGGAGTGTTCCTTCTTCAACCTTTTGAAAAAGTTTAAGGAGGATGGGAATAAATTCCAGTTCCTCATTGTATGTTTGGTAGAATTCCCCTGTGAAGCCCTCTGGTCCTGGACTTTGATTTGTAGGGAGTGTTTTTATGACACATTCAATTTCATTTCTAGTGATTGGTCTGTTCAGTTGATCTATTTCTTCTTAATGCAGTTTTGTCAGGCTGTAAGTCTCTAGAAAGTTGTCCATTTCTTCTAGGTTGTCAAATTTGTTAGCATACAATTGTTCATAGTATTCTCTCATGGTTTTCTGTATTTCCCTAATATCCGTTGTGACTTTTTCATTTCTGATTTCGTTTATTTGGGTTTTTTTCTCTTCTCTTCTTGGTGAGTTTGTGCAGAGGTTTGTCAATTTTGTTTACCTTTTCAAAGAACCAGCTCTTGGTTTTATTGATTTTTTCTATTGTTTTTTTAATCTCTGTTTTATTGATTTCCTCTTTGATCTTATGATTTCCTTCCTTCTGCTGACTTTAGGTTTTGTTTGTTCTTCTTTTTCTAATCCATTTAGGTGGTGGGTTAAGTTTTTGATTTGAGATTTTTCTACTTTTTTGAGGTAGGTTTGTATTGCTATGAATTTCCCTCTGAGCACTGCTTTTGTGGCATCCCATAGGTTTTGAGTGGTTGTGTCTTCATTATCATTTCTCTTGAGGTATTTTTTAATTTCCTTCTTGATTTTCTCGATGACCCATTGGTTTTTTAATAGCATGTTTTTTAGTCTTCATGTGGTTAGTTTTTTTCTCATTTCTTTTCCTGTGGTTGATTTCTAGTTTCATGCCATTGTGGTCAGAGAAGATTATAGAAATAATTTCCATACACTTAAATTTGTTCAGGTTAGCTTTGTGCCTCAGTATGTGATTTATCTTTGAGAATGTTCCATGTGCACTTGAGAAGAATGCATTTTCTGATTTTTTTGGATGTATGTCCTGAAAATATCAATTACGTCTAACTTTTCTTTTGTGTCCTTTAGTATATGTTGCCTTATTGATTTTCTGTCTAGAGGATCTTTCCATTGATGTGAGTGGAGTGTTAAAGTCTACTGTTATTGTAATTCCATCAGTTTCTTCTTTTAGATTTGTTAGTATTTGTTGTATGTATCTGGGTGCTCCTGTGTTAGGAGCATGTATAATGATGATTGTAATAACCTCTTCTTGAATGGATCCTTTTACCAGTAAATAGTGTCCTTCTTTGTCTGTCTTTATGTTATTCATTTGAAGTCTGTTTTGTCTGATAGGACTATTGTAACGCCTGCTTTCATGTCTTGTCCATTGGCATGAAATATCTTTTCCCATCCTCTCACTTTCAATCCTTATGTGTCCTTTGCCCTAAGGTGAGTTTCTTGTAGAGAGCAGATTAGAGGTTTTTTCTTTTTTATCCAATGTGCCCCTCTGTGTGGTTTGTTTGGAGCATTCAGTCCTTTGACATTTAATTATTGATAAATACATATTTATTGCCATTTTAAATCTTTTTTTCCAGTTGACTCTATATTTATCCTTTCTTCCTTTCTTTTTTTTGGTTGTATGATTTCCAGTTATTTTATGCTTGAGGGCTTTTCTTTTTAGTTTTCATGAATTTAATATTTGGTTAAGATTTGTGGTTGCTCTGTTTTTTAAGTATTTTAACCCCTTCCTGTATCTGCTTTCTTTAGCCTGATAGTTATATAAGCTTAAACACATTCTTAAAATTAAAAAAATATATATATTTTCTTACTTTCCTTCCCCAAATTCCATGATTTTGAACCCTTTTTTTAATGTCTTCATGTTTGTCCTTTCACTGTTCCTTTTGTTGCTTTTACAGTAGTTTTTTTTTTCTTTTCTTTCCTCATTTAGATTGTATACTGGCTTATTTAAGTGACTGCTTTCCAATTGTGGATTCCTCCATCCTAGTTCTTCTTCTTCTTCTTCTTTTTTTTTTTTTTTAAAGTGCCCTTTCAGTATTTCTTTTAGAATGGGTTTAGTATTGCTCTACTCTTTTAGCTTTTGTTTGTTGGAGAAATTCTTTATTTCCCCTTCTATTTTAAATGATATTCTTGCTGGATAGAGTATTCTAGGTTGCAGATTTTTTCCTTTCATCACTTTAAATATATCTTGCCACTCCTTTCTGGCCTGTAGTGTTTCCGTAGAGAAATCAGCTGATAGCCTTATGGGGTTTCCCTTATAATTAATGCTTTGCTTTTCTCTTGCTGCCTTTAGAATCCTCTTTATCTTTAACTGTGGTCATTTTTATTATAGTATGTCTTAGTGTGGGCCTGTTTGGGTTCAACTAGTTTGGGGCCCTCTGTTCTTCCTGTATCTTGATATCAGTTTCCTTTAGATTTGGGAAGATTCAGACATAATTTCTTGAAATATATTTTCAATCCCCTTTTCTTTTTCTTCTCCTTCTGGAATTCCTATTATGTGTGGATTGGTCTGCTTTATATTATCCCATAGGTCTCTTATATTGCTTTCATGTTTTTTCACTTGGTTTTCTCTCTGCTGTCCTGATTGGGTGATTTCCATTATTCTATCTTCCATGTCACTAATTTGTTCCTTTGCATTATTCATTCTGCTCATTATTTCCTTTAGCTCAGTTTGCATCTCTGCAAATAAATTTTCTAATTTTTGTTATATTTTCTAGTTCCTTTCTAAAGGAATCTGCATTACTATTCATATCCACTCTTAATTCCTTAATACTCAGCCTTAATTCCTTCAGTATTTTCACTACCCCCCCTTTTGAACTCAATATCCGTCAGACTGCAGATGTCTGTTTTATTGTTTGCTGCTTCAGGTGAATTTTCCTGTTCCTTTAACTGGGAATGGTTTCTGAACTCCTTCATCTTGTTTGTGTTTTGCTTTTTCTGTGAGTTTGGGGAAGCCAAACCGTAGTCTTGTAAGTCTATTTCTCTGCAAGAATAACCCTTTGTATTTTGTGGTGGGTTACTATTTTTTTTTGGTATGGGAGTTTCAATATTTTCTATCTCTTTCTTTAGTGTGAGTAGGCTGTTATCCCCAGGGTGCTGACTGTGTTTCCAGGGAGAAGGAGACAATGCGTAGGGCTAGTAGTCAGTGCCTGGTTGCTGGGCTCTTAACAGCATCAAGGACTTGCAGGAATGTGGTACAGGCTTCTAATAATTGCAGGACCTTGGGGAGTGGTAATGGGCCTAGGCAGATTTATTAGGTGCCCAGAGCATTTGGTAGTGGCAGCAGCGGGGTGTGTGAGTTCCCAGGGGAGTGAGAGCAACACAAGGTTGTTTTTGATTGCAACGACCTCCTCTGAGGTGATTGGAGCCACAGGTGATGCCTGTTCAGGGACTGCTAGTGGTAGCAGGCCATGCCCACCTCTGGATTCAGTGATACATGTGATGGTTTGTTCCTTCCACCTGCAAACCATGCAAGAAGCACCCTGTCTCACTTAGCCCACACAGGAGGTGCTGCACAGGCTTCTTCTAGTTGCAGGACCCTGGGAAGTGATAGAAATCAAGAGTGTGGGCTTTGCCTGGAGTGTTCAGTAGTGGCAGCAACAGGGCCAGTGTGCTCCCAGGGGTGTTAGAGCAACAACAGGTGGTATTTGGTCACAAGGCCCTCCTCTGTGGTACCCTTGAGGTGCCTGGGGCTGCAAGTGTTGCCTGTTCATGGACTCCTAGTGGTAGTGGGCCATGCCCACCTCTGGAGTCAGAGATAACTGCTGTGGTTATCCCCCAGCCACCTGTAGACCATGCAAGAAGCACCTTGTCCTGCTTATTCCCCACAGGATGTGCTACACCAGCTGCTCCTATTTGTATATTCCTGGGAAGGGACAGAGATCAAGTGTCTGGGCACTGCCCAGAGCATTTGGCATTGGCAGCAGCAGAGCAGGTGTGCTCCTGGGGAGTGAAAGCAACAACAGGTGGTGTTCTCTCACAATGTCCTCCTTTGTGGTGCCCTCTGAGGTGGTTGGGGCTGCAAGTGGTTCTTATTCAGGGATCCACAGTGGCGATGGGCCATGCCCACCTCTGGAATCAGATAACTGTGGTGGTTTGTCCCTGCCACCTGCAGACCATGCAAGAAGCACCCTGTCCTTCTTAGCCCATGCAGGAGGTGCTACACCAGCTGCTCCTACTTTTAGGGTCTTGGAAAGTGAAGTGATCAAGCATCTGGGCACTGCCCAGAGGATTTTGCAGTGGCAGCTGCAGGGTAGGAGTATTCTCAGGGGCCCGAGAGCAATAACATGTGGTTCTTGGTTGCAGTACACTTTTTTTTTGCCTATCCCTGAGGTGACTGGGGCCACAGGTGGAGCCCACTCTCAGGCTCCCCGTGGTGGCAGGCCATGTCTCCCTCTGGCCTCTGAGACAACCAACATAGTCCATCCCTGCCACCTGTAGATCACGCAAGAGGTGCTATGTTGCAGTTAGCCCCTTGCTGCCTTTAGCCCATACAAGAGGTTCCCAGCCACTTGTAGCCTGCATAAAAAGCCCTCATGTGTGCATGCACTGGGACATTCCTATAGTGGTCTGTCCATCCTCCTCTTGCCCTCCACAACAATGGTGCCTTGCCTCTCCTGCAGCCCAGACCTTCTCCCGGGTTTCCTCTGCCATGGCCTTCCACTCCCCAGCCCATATTACACCACACCCCTACCCGTGTCATACTGATTCTTAGACCCTTAGGCTATCCCCATACAGCCAACCCTAGTCCTCTCACTGGGACTGACCTCCAGACCCTAAGTCTCAGTGCCCAGCCCCCACCTGAGCATCTCAGACTGTGGTGTTTGGGCCAGTGGTGCAGGTGAGTTGTGTGGCTCTCACTCTACTTTGCCCTCCTCAGTCCAGCTGCTGCACTTTTCTCAGTGACTGTGAGGTCCCTCCATCTTGGCTTATTTCCCTGTGACTTCCAAGGGTGTGGGTTCATTTTCATCTTCACAGCTCCCTCTAAGGAATGCTAGTCCTGTCCTGATTCCTTTTTTCTCTCTCTCTCTCTTTTTCTTTTGTTCTACCCAGTTATGTCAAGAGATTCTTGCCCTTTTTGGAGGTTTAAGTTCTTCTGTCAGCATTCAGCACATGTTCTGTGTGAGTTGTTTTACATGTAGTTGTGTTTTTTTAATGTGTGGGGGAAGCTAAGTGAGAACTGTGTGAGTCGTTTTACATGTAGTTGTGTTTTTTTAATGTGTGGGAGAAGCTGAGTGTGACATTTTACTCCTCTGCCATCTTGATTTGTCTCTGAATCTCAGTTCTATTTTATATAAAATTTATATAATACTACATACCTGATATATTTGTTATAATAATATAATAAATGTTATATCATGTGTAGATACAATGTTCTTTTGTATGCTTTACTCTGACAATCTAAAATGTGGCACAAATAAACCTATCTACAGATAGAAACAGACTCACAGACATGGAGAACAGACTTGTGATTGCCAAGAGGGAAGCGGGACAGAGTGGGATAGACTGGGAATTTGGGGTTAGAAGATGAACACTATTATATTTAGAATGGATAAGCAATGAAGTCCTACTGTACAACAAAGTGAACTATATCCACTCTCTTGTGATGGAACATGATGGAAGATAATGTAAGAAAAAGAGTGTATATATGTATGACTGGTCTCTTTGCTGTACAGTAGAAATTGCCACAACATTGTAAATCAACTATATTTTAACTTTAAAAAAATGAAATCAATCTTTCATTTAAAAAAAGAAACAATATTGAGGGAATAAGATCAAATTTCCAGGATGCTAAACCATCAGGCATACACTCAAGAGTGCTTCTCTGGTCTTTGGTGAACCATACAGGTTAGTCTCAACTTCCATTTTTAAGGGCTATTTTAATTAGTTTATTTTGTTCTAAGATAATAAGTATCAGCTTAGATTTAAATGAAATGTTTTGAAAAGGATTTTCACTATATTTAGTGAGCAGTACAAACCTAGTGATGGAAGGTGAACTGGTGGCCCCTAAGTACCACTTGTTTTTTAGAGATTGATTATTATATTTTTTTCTGAAGAGAATCTTCCTTTGCTAAATTCTCTCAAATGTTGAAGTGATGGCAGTCCTTTACACATTTATGTGAATAAATTTAATCGCACTGTCTGTATTTACACCTTGTAATATTAAAGAAATGAGAAATTTTGGAAGTCAGCCTATGGGGATAAAGGAAAGATCATTTAGAGAATTTGCGTGAAATCAGAAGAGGCTGAAATGAGATTTATGGAGACAAACATGTATCCTTGTTTCTTGTGAGAAAGGAAAATGCTTAAATATATGCAGAGAAATGTTAATGACAGTTTTCCAATTATAATTTTCCATGTAACATACTGAATTGAAAACTTCCTTTTTTAAATTTTTTCCTTCAGCATTTAACTGCTTTGGGGCTGCTTATATGGTAGGAACCCCATGTCCTAACCCTCAGTGGAACTGCGGCCATTTTTGATATGCTGGAGCAAATTGGAGAGATCAAATTCTACATTACAATTAAATTCATCTGGTTTTGGTATCTAATAACTGTTATTTTAATGTTTGTCTTTTGGGAAAATATAGGTTTGTATTCAGTTTTATTCACACATGTCTAGAGGCACCATAATGGATGAATTTTACAATGAGAAAATGAAATAAATAAAGAGGCTATAAATAAACACATTTGTCACTGCTGGTAAGTGAATTCTACACACAACTGTTAAAGTAATGGCTTTGAATGAATATATAAAGTATGGTGAAAAATCAAAAACTACAATTCTAACTAAAGTTAAATTTATTGTACTTTCAGGCAAGCCCTTTAAAAAGCTGTGATCTTCCACTTAATTTACATTGTGTAGTGGATAGTGGTGTGTTTTTTTTCCCTCTTAAATGACAATGTGCTGTCTCTTGGCATTTTCAGCCTGCTGCTTTAATATGCATAAATCCCATTATACTCTATGGTTGATGCTTTTAAGATGAGATGGTGGCTTTCCTGACCTATTTGTTGATTTATTTTAGCAACTGAGAAAGTACCAAACTACTGAAGTTGGATCCTATTAATCTTTACTTGCTTTCTGTCTTTTCTCTATGTAATTTTTATTCTCAAAGCTAAAAAAGAAAGAGTGTTACCAAGTATGCATATAATAGAAAAATGTTTTAAATTGGATATGAATCAAAGTTTGGAAATTGATTGTGTTTCATGGCACTGGAATAATGAAGAACTGTTTTAAAACACATTTGTTTGACTTGCTTGAAGGATTCACTGCCATATTAATATGAAAGTTTTTGAGGTCTAAGTTTTTATTTCTCTTAAAATAAGGGTTTATGCACCTGATAAAGAGCATGCACTTTTGCTTTTGGGAGAGGTAAACTGATATATGTTTCAATAAATAGATTTTTAACTTTTTGAGAACATAATCAGTTTTCTGTAAAGACATACCGTATTTTTAAGCTGGAACATACTGACCAGAGGGAAAATGTTATGTCTTTTGCTTATGTACTCTTTGTTCAAATTTTTTAAACTTTTACAACAGGAAATACCAAAATGTGTTGACATTTACACCTAAAATCCTGTACTCATCATTAGAATAAAAATTCTGATGGGGAGCTGAGGGTGACTAAAATACTAATAGCCTATAAAAGGTAAAATTACATTGACAAATATAAAAAAATAATATTAAGACTTGAAAAAACTACTGATTTGAATTAAGGTAGAAGAAGTACTGCCACAACTTAGTTTGTCTGCCCTGTCTGAAAATGCGTAAGTATGAATTAGGGCTTTTAGTGGCCCTGGAATTATTCAAACTTTTTAAATTAATAAGGCATTGAAAAGTATAATTTACTTGAAAATATTTATCATTTGTCCTTTATTTTTTAGTTACCTATCTCTGTATAACAGACTATCCCCAAATGTAACAGTTAAAACCGTTAACATTTATTTTATAGTTTTGGAGAGTTAGGAATCTGAAAGAAGTTTAGTTAGATGGTTCTGGCTTAAGATCTCTTATAAGGTTGCAATCAAGATATCAGCTAGGGCTGCAGTTATCTGAAGGCTCGGCTGGGTTGGAGGATCTGTTTCTAAGCTCATTCAGTGGTATTGGTAGCAGACCTCAGTTTCTCATGTGGGGCTGTTCATGACATGAGGGTTGCCTTTTTCCATATCAGATGATGTAAAAGAAAGGCAGTGCACCCCAAACAAGAGCTACCATACCTTTTATTTTTTTATTTGTTTTAATTTATTTTTTTTACCATACCTTTTAAAATTAATCTTCCAAGTGACCTTAATCTCTTCTCCTGTATTCTATTGGTCGTACAGGCTAAACTTGGTGCAGTGTAGGAAGTTACTATTAGAAGGTGTGGGGCTCATTGGGAACCATATTCAAGGCTTTTATCCTCATCTTTGTGCTTAAAAAAATAGGCATAAATATGAATACCACCAAGACTCCCATTGTTAAAGATTATTTTTTTGTCAGAGTAAATTCAGGGTCAATTTTTTTCTTATTTTTCTGATAATATGTCTAATTATAGCACACAAATACTCATATAAAAATCCATTTCTTTTATGAAGTTTTATATCTAAAGGAATACATTAGCATTATTTGGTATATATATATATATCTTCTCAGAATAATTTAGGACAAAAAATTCCCATTTTTGTTCTTTGCCTCTTCTAAAAGTCTAATCAAGAGAAGTCAAGATTATTTTTTTTTAATTATTTTTAAGCGAGAAGTTTACTGCAGAATGAAAGAAACAATTTTCTTTGGTTACACTTTATTTCTTAGGCATTGAGTACCAATTAACTCAGTAGCTTACTTCAATTCTAGCTTAAGATCATTTATTGCTTGAAAAACTGTTAAATTTGTATAGTTAATGAATTTGCACAAATGAATTTTTGCCAGAATTTCAGACAAAGGTAATACTGATTTGAATTTTAGTTGATTTATATTGGATGAATGCTTATTTTATCTTTATATATCCTTTTTTTTAATCTTTCTTCCATGGAAAAATATAGTGAGAAATGTTCTATACACTGATTCACCAACCATTGTGAATCAGATACTTTATACCATAGTTCCAAGTTGCAGAAACCTGCATGTAATTGCCGATGAAAAATGGGAGCATTTATGATAAGAACATTGAAAAATGTTGTGGAATACAAGGAGGAATTGTGCATTCTTGTTAACAGTAGCAGATTCACCTCTGGTCTATGCCTTTTCTCTAGATAGCTGTTTGATTGTTTTTTTTTTCCTTGAAGATGGACTCTCCACCTCCTTTCCTCAATGGGTAGTTTGGGAAGGGGCCTAAAATGTTCTGCATTTTACCTATCCATTATCCAGCCATAAGGATAGAGGCTAAATTAAATATCATAGCTCCAGTTCCAAATTTACAGGGAAAGATTTGTTAGCCCCATTTGGTTGAATTGTTCATCACTTTCTTCTCCAAATGCATTTGACAGACTGTGAATAGCCCAGTTTTTCTCTGATTCATTCTAGACCAGTCAATCATGTTTGGGGGATGGTATTATATTTGTGAATCTGCCCATCTATTCCTTTCAACCATGTGAATACAGGTCATGAGCTTTCACCTAGAAAATTTGGGTAGCTAATAGGTCTCTCATTTGAGCATTCTTTGATTTCATAAAAATCTAGCTATGTTTTCCTATTAAATGTGGACTATTCTTCTGGTGTATTTTTCTCATTTTCTTCTCTTAACTTACCATTACTCTGACAGATACATGGCAAATGGATCAGAGTAGAACAAGAATAGTGGCAGAGAGACCAATTAAGAGACAAAAGGAGAAATATAATAAAGGGGATAAACAAAGATAGTGGCAGTAAGTGAATGGATAATTCCAAGACGTTAAAGTTATTGCATAAATACATTTGGTGACTAATTAAATATGATAAGTAGGAGAAGAGAGCCCAGCTTTCTCTGCCTTCATCTGATGAATAATTGGTAGTGAAGTTTACTGAGATAGGGGAAGTAAAGTTTGGGAAAAGGAGAAGGAAAATGAATAGTTCCTTTGGGATAACATGACCTAGAATTCCCTAGAACGGGAATATAGACATATAGTGCATAGAGGAGTTCTAGAAACAGAAGAAGAAAAACCTGGAAGATAAGAGTATTTGGAGATATTCTGGGACAAAGCAAAAGATGAACTTTAAAAGGACAATTAGGGACCACAGCCACACACTGTTGAAGTATTAGGTGAGGAGTATTAAGAATTTAGAGAGGAGAAATTTTCAAGAATTAGTTGTGGTTAATAGAGTTAATTTAGAGAGGAGAAATTTTCAAGAATTAGTTGTGGTTAATAGAGTTAATGTATATAACTTGATCCCCTTGCTGTACAGTGGGAAAATAAAATTTAAAAAAATAGTTAATTGCTGTAGAAATATCAAAATAATTGTAATGTTTATTCCCAATAAATTTCATAATGACTCAGTCATTTTTGATCTGAGCCATAGCCATGTCTGTAGAATAGTAGGGCAGAAGCCTAATTGGCATAAATTGAGGAATTAATGAAGGGGAACAAGTAAAGGAAGTGAATGTAATCAATTCTTTCAAGTGGCAGAGAGCAAAAGAATGAGAGTAGTTGTATGGGAAGCATTTTAAAAGTATGGGGAAGTGTTTTACAAATTTTATTTTTTTCTTTGTCTTGATTTTAGGCTATAAGATATGTATTTTAATAGGCAGACAAGAGAAAACTAGCCAAAAATGTAAAGATGTTTCCATGTCTTGACTATTGTGAATAATGCTGCAATGAACATGCAGGTACATATGTCCATTGACAGATGATTGGATTAGGAAGATGTGGTATATATACACAACGGAATACTACTCAACCATAAAAAAGAATGAAATAATGCCATTTGCAGCAACATGGATGGAACTAGAGAATCTCATACTGAGTGAAGTAAGTCAGAAAGAGAAAGACAAATACCATATGATATCACTTATATCTGGAATCTAATATAAGGCACAAATGAAATTTTCCACAGAAAAGAAAATCATGGACTTGGAGAATAGACTGTGGTTTCCAAGGGGGAAGGGAAAGGAGTGGGGTAGATTGGGAGCTTGTGGTAAATAGATGCAAACTACTGCCTTTGCAATGGATTAGCAACGAGATCCTGCTGTATAACACTGGGAACTATGTCTAGTTAGTTATGATGGAGCATGATAATGTGAGAAAATAGAATGCATACATGTATGTGTAATTGGGTCACCATGTTGTACAGTAGAAAAAAAATTATATTGGGGAAATAATAATTTAAAAAATGTAAAGATGCACTAGAAAAGGGTAATTAACAGAGTGAATTTTCTAAGGCAAAGGAAATATGAAATAGAACAAATGTAGACGGATTAGCAGTGAAAGAAATATGTGTACCTCTTTTATCTTCAGTGACATTCTATGGTATATTTGCCTGCATTGAACCAGGAAATGCCCATTTCCTTTAGTTATCCATATACTAACTGGGCTGTGATGTGTTTACATTGGACTTTTCAGCCTTGGCTGAACATCCTGAGGAGTCTAAGTATGTTCTACACCCCCTCAATTTCTTTCCTTTGCCTTCTTTTGCTTTCATTGATGATGCCGATTGATAGATTTTAACATACTTATTTTGATTTTAATGTGTTTATTGAGGAGTATTTGACATACAACAAACTGCCCATGTTTGAAGTGTACATTTTGTAAGTTATGCCTTGAAATATCACCAGACTCAAATAAGGAACATACCCACTTTCCCCAAAAGTTTTTTCTATATAAATATTGGTTGTGTTGAACTCCTGAAAACTAATATAATGATCGTCAGTATAGGTTTAGTGTGTGATTTGTTTTTGCTGAACTTCTTGAATCTGAGTATGTAGTTTTTATCAAATATGGAAAAAAATTGAGATGTTATTTTTCTTCTTTTCAGCTTTATTGAAATATTATTGACATATATGTAAATTTAAGTTATGCAACTTGATAATTTGATATTTGTATATATTATGAAATGATTACCACAATACAGCTAAATAACACTTTTGTTCTCTAATAAAATTGCCATTTATTTTTTTATGTGTGATTATAAAACTTAAGATTTACTTTGAACAACTTTCAAATATTTAACCCAGTGTTGTTAATTATAATCACCATGATGTATATTGGAACCTCAGAACCTATTCATTTTATATCTGAAGTTTGTCCCCTTTGACCAACATCTCCCCAAGGCCCTGTCAGCCACCATTCTACTCTATTTCAGTGATTTCATATAATATTTAATATTTTGTGTATCATATAAAAATATGATAATGTTACATATAATATTTGTCTTTCTGACTTATTTCATATAGTATAATTCCTTCAAGGCCCATCCACAGTGTTGCAAGAGGCAGAGTTTCTTTTTTTTAATGGCTGAATAATAATATTTCCTTATAAATAAATGTCACATTTTCTTCATCCATTTATCTGTCAATGGACATGGATTATTTCCACATCTTGGTAGTGTTAATAATAAAACATTATTTCTTTAAATATTTTATGCATCTCTGACCCATGTCGCCCTTTCAGGGACTTCTTTTACATGCATATACATCTTCTTGAAGTTATCCCACAGCTCACTGCTTCTCTTTTTATATTTTAAATTCTGTTTTCTTTATTTCACTTTGAATAATTTTATTGCTATTTCCACTTTATTAGTATTTTCTTATGAAATGTTTTATCTGCCAGTCAATTCCATCCCCAGTGTATTTGTTATTTTACACATTGTTAATATTCATCTTTAGAATTTTGATTTGAGTCTTTTTTGTTAATATCTTCTATGTCTCTACTTGACTTTGTGAACATATGGCATATGATTTTAATAACTTGTAATGTCCTTATCTATTAACATTTATGTCTTTATTTGAATTTACTTTTTTCCTCTTCATTATGGGTAGCACTTTTCTGCTTCTTTGAAGGCCTGGTAAGTTTTTGGTCTTTGTTCTGGGCTATAGTTAAGATAATTAGAATCTCTTGATCCTTTGGGGTCTTACTATTAAGAATTTTTTTAAAAAATTAAAAGGGAGACTCAAACAGTGCTCAGCTTAGAGCTAATGTTTTCCTACTACTAGAGAAAAACCTCTCTGTACTCTACCCATTATCCTATGAATTATGATATTTTCCAGTCTAGCTTGTGGGAGCAGGTACTATCTGCAGACCTGTGTGAGTACTGGGCACTGTTACCTCTAATTCTTTCAGATGATTCTGGTCTTGGACTTATTTGCATACATTGTACATACACTAGTAGTATACTCATATATGCTATGAGTACTCAGCTGAATACTTGAAGAGACCCTCTGCAGCTCTCCAGTATTCTCTGTACTATATGTTAGTGACCCAAATGCTTTCCCACTTTGCTTTTACCTTTGCTTTCCTCCAGTATTGAATATGGAGAGCTAAAATGACCTTCCAGGCTTTTTTTGTAGCTAAAGGTGATCCAGTTCCAAATAATGAAATGTCATGGGTGGGCATTCTGGGACTGCTTAGGCTGGCATGCTCCACTGGCCTTGTCCTTTTCCCCCTTTTCAACATGAGATAGTAATGTGAGGCCTAGAAGTGCTGTAATCATCAGGTCACCATAAGTAAGAACTAACAGTGACAGTTCAGGAAGATAAATGTCCTTGTGCAGATGTATCACCCAAAAGTATTGACCTCCAAATCTTCAAATTTCTACATGAGCCAAAGTAAACTACTAAAGTGAAAGTCATTGTTCATGAAGTTTTCTGCTGCTTTCAGCCTAATATAATAGTGATTAATAGAATCCATTTTAACGGCCAAACCAGAAGATCATGTAGAATATCCCTGTGGAACTGTCTTTCCACATTTCAGTCCTTGTGACTGTGACTTTGTCATTGACTAATGGAGCAGACTTCTATGATTGACAGGAAAGATCATCACTCCCCACATATGGAGTGTCATAATGAGTGATGCAAAAGTCATTCTCTTTGAAGGAAGATGAGAATAAAGAAAATATTTTATTTTATACATGTTTTATTTTGTGTTTTATTCTGCATGCTATAAATTTTACATTGTCCTAAGCTGTTAAGTACTAACTAGAATTTCTGTAAAAATTTTCATACAAGTGTGTGAGTACAAGTAATAAAAATATTCTATATTATTATATGTAAACTCTCATTTCTATAAAATATCAATACTTTTATTTCATGCTTTGTCATTGCTAGAAATATATTTCATGAAAGTTTCAAAGAGAATTCTTCTCAATATAACCTAGATAAAAGCATTATGAAAAATAAAGTTATCTAGATGATTGCATATTTCTGTCTAAATTATGTCAGTGGATTTCATTTCACATAGAAAAAACCTTTTGTTTTAAAAAAATCTCTTTAGAGTCATTAATTTTTGCACTTGAAAAACAGCATAAATGGAATAAAATGCTATTCCTTTTATTTCTTCTTTGATAAAGTGATAAGGTCATCAATATCTACTATTAAAATATTTATTTTGCCTGAAATTTTAGTTTTTTTTGAATATGATACATTGAAATTCATACTATACAGAATAAATGCTCACTAATTATCATATTTAATCATCCATAGTGACTCACACGTTAGTGACTCATCCCAAAATGCTTCAGACGAGATCAGGAGCATTTGTAAAATTTTCAGACTATCAAGTTATTTTAAAATAAGCCCTCTTCTTATTCTGCAAAGGAAGATGATGAATAGAATTGACATAAAGAACTAAATAAAAGTACATTTTAAAAGTATTATTAGAGGTTTTAAGTAAGTTTAACATGGCAAGAAATCTTGCTTCCAGGAGAACATGAATTTCTAAGGTAATTTACTCAAATTAGCCAGTATTAAAAAGAAGGATGCAAGCTGATCATTTTCAACACTGACCTTGTCCTTTAATGCTATTGGTAGCATCTTTCTTCTGACTAGTGAACTTATTGATTTCAGATAGTTGAAATTATACATGTCTCAAACTGAAAACTTCATTTTGCTCTTAATTCCCCTGTCATGCTTCTTTGATTTGGTCACTTTGGATTATTATTTTCCTTATCACTCAGGTTTAACATTTCTCATTTAATTGACTCCATTTGATTTTTTTTATTCCGCTTCCAACAAGTCTTCAAATACCATGCTGACTGCAATTACTACGTGGAATAGCCCCCCACTGCTTCATCATTTGCAGTTCAGCTGTTCTTCAAGCTCAACCCAGGTTGACTTCCTTCATCAAGGCTAGAATCTAAACATTCTAAGACAATGGAATCTTTCCTTCGCCTCATCTTTTTAAACACACGTGTGTTTCTCATTGCTTTGGTATTTATTTGAAACATTTTGTCACAGTTGTCACATAGTTGTTTGGAAGGCAACTATACTGACACTCACTGTTATGTTTCTACTCTTCTCTGAAGCCAGAGAGGTATGAAAAACCTCACATTTTAAAGAAACCTCCCAATAATTCAGGTCAGACATTCTCAGACCTATGAATAGGCAAAAAGCATAGTCAGTATTAATTTATATTTACCCTATTGTCACCCTTTTTGGTGTTTTTTATTCCTTTTCATATAATGTATTTCTCTCTGTGACCACTTTTGTCAGACTGAAGTGTAGAAGTTCTGTTGCATCAGCTTTTATTTTTCTGAAAACATATTTACCTTCATTTTTTTTTTTTCATTTTAAAGTCACACCTGTGGCATATGAAAGTTCCCAGGCTAGGGGTAGAATTTGAACTGTAACTGCTGGCCTATGCCACAGCTGCAGCAACACCAGATCAGAACCATATCTGTGACCTATACTGCAGCTTGTGGCAACACAAGATCCTTAACCCACTGAGCAAGGCCAGGGATAGAACCTGCATCCTCAGAATAATAGTTGGTTTCTTAACCTGCTGAGCCACAATGGGAATTCCTGCCTTTATTTTTAAAAGATATTCTTGCTGGACATGGAATTATAAGATTGGCAATTATTCTACGTTTTTATTGGAAAGTCAAATGTAAATCTAATTTCTTATTGCTATTTACCTTTAGCATCTCTTTAAAGACTTTCAAAATCTTTCCTTGTTTTTCATATTCATAGATTTCCTGCTCTCATATTCATCTGTGATTTTTTTCTTTCTTTTCCTTATTCGAACATTATATCTTTCAATCTGAGATTTTCACCTTTCTTAAACTCTCTAAAATTTATCCTATACTTCAAATTTCTCTCCCCTTGTTTTTACTCTTCTTTCTTATATCTCTTATTATCCAGATATTGGCATTTCTATTTCTATCACCAATATTTCTTTATTTTCCTTTACATATGCTGCTTGTCTGTAGGAGATGACTCTACTATGGCACCCTAACAACCTTGCACATATCCACATAGGTCATGTAGAAAAGGCTTAAACTGTAGCTAATCTGGATCTTGACAAAATGCTCTGTAATGCTCCTCCCAGCACATGAGATCATGAGAGGCTCCTGACTATTTCCCAGTCATCTCTCTATCTACCAAGGAGGCTGTCATGATGCAGTTTCTCATCCCTTCCCTGGTTCCAATGAAAGTATAAGAATACCAGCTTTACCTATCCTAAAGTGTATAAGAGGCTCTAAAACTGCTGTAAAACTAATTAGCTGTCGCATGTCTTTGGCTTTTTGGCAATGGTGTGTCCCATCATTTACATTACAGTCTTGTACCTTTTCCTTTCAGTGCCAACTGGTGGGAGCAGTGATGCATAGAGCCAGCATCTCTTGCTATTTTTTTTTTGTCGTTTGTCTTTGTTGTTGTTGTTGTTGTTGTTGTTGTTGCTATTTCTTGGGCCGCTCCCGCAGCATATGGAGGTTCCCAGGCTAGGGGTCCAATCGGAGCTGTAGCCGCCAGCCTACGCCAGAGCCACAGCAACGCAGGATCCGAGCCGCGTCTGCAACCTACACCACAGCTCACGGCAACGCCGGATGGTTAACCTACTGAGCAAGGGCAGGGACCGAACCCGCAACCTCATGGTTCCTAGTCGGATTCGTTAACCACTGCGCCACAACGGGAACTCCTATCTCTTGCTATTTTTACTTTCACTGTGTATATAAATTAATAAACTAAATGAATCTTAAAAGGGTGTATTGTTTCTTTACCATCAGAATCTTCCAGGCTGTTTCTTTGGCTGTGTCTATCATACTAGTTTTCCCATCTGTAATGTATCCTTAGTTCAACAATTATATTTTTGTATGTATATATGTATTAATTTATTCCATTTATTTATTTTTAGGGCTGCACCTGCAGCATATGGAAGTTCCCAGGCTAGGGGTCGAATCAGAGCTGCAGCTGATGGCCTATGCCACAGCCACAGCAACACCAGATCTAAGCTGTGTCTGCGAACTACACCACGGCCCGCTGCAACGCCAGATCCTGAACCTCCTGAGCAGGGCCAGGGATCAAACCTGCATCCTCATGGTTACTAGTAGGCTTTGTTACCACTAAGCACAACGGGAACTCCCAACAATTATTTTTATACCTAATACTTTTTGATTTTTAGCAATTCCTTGTTCTCTCATAGGCTAATGTATTTCTTCTTATGTATGGTCATCATTCTTACTTCAATTTTTGGTCTGTCCCTTATAATTCTACTTTAAGCCAAATTTCCTAAATTTCAAGCTTTTCAAAGTTGTCATTTTACTCATCAGTTGTTTAAATTATTTTACCAGTGAGCTCATATTTCTTTGGGTATATCATCTGCTCTTTCTGGTAATCCAAGCTATGAAAGGGCCAAAGACCAAGTCCTGGTTTATATCAGTCATACTGAGTTTAAAGATAGTAAGGTTATGAACCTTGGAATAGATGGTTCCTATCAACAGAACTACTATTAGTGGCTTCCATTTGCTGTCATCCTGCCAAAGAAGTCCTCTGCTCAGGGTTTTTACCTTTAAACCCTGAGAGAGAGAGAGGAAGCATGAAGGGAAAATATCTTCTTACTTTGTTGTCCTATGGCTATGTTTTAGGTAGTAATTATCCAAAAGTATTGTAACCACCATAAAACTGTTCAAGAAGCTTTTCTTCCCCACTTGTGTCTGTCTCTGTCTTTCTCTACTTCTCATTCTAGTTATTTGAATTTATATTTCTTTCTGAAAGCTATAGTTTTTCCAAGTTTGACTTTGAAGAGGGAACCAGCCAGTCATGTTAGCTTTCCATCATACCAAGAATCATATATTACTAAATTTTGTAACTCAATCAAACCTTAAATATTATACATATATATTTTTTTCTTCATAGGATGGTTCAGAAACAGTAAACTTTGAGTAGGTAAATGACTTCTCCATGGTCATATTATCAGTTCATGATTGAGTGGAAAGTATATTCAGCTCTCTAGATTTATTTATTTTTTTCATCTTTTTAAGGGCTGAACCTGAAGCATATGGAGGTTCCCAGGATAGAGTTCGAATCAGAGCTGTAGCTGCTGGCCTATACCACAGCCATAGCAACATGGGATCCAAGCCATGTCTGTGACCTACACCACAGCTCACAGCAATGCCGGATCCTTAACCCACTGAGTGAGGCCAGGGATTGAGCCAGTGTTCTCATGTATGCTAGTCAGATTTGTTTCCACTGAGCCACGACAGGAACTCCAGCTTTCTAAATTTCTATGCCATAGTTCTCCATTAAACATTGCTATTACCGTGAGCCCTCTGGGCCTCACCTATATTAATTGTCTGTTCATATGTGTTGTGCAAAGGCCTTCTTTGCCTAAATGGCTCTTCCTATTATGAGAACCATCAAATCTATAAAGAATTTACTTAAACTACTAGAATTAACATGATTGGAAGAAAGGTCTGATCATTGTAATTTTAGAGAAGTGAGGTAGGCTGGTGCTATCATCTGATTGTATCCCCCTCAAAATTCATATGCTGAAATTCTAATCTCTACTGTTATAGTAATAGAAGGTAGTGCCTTTGGGAAGTGCTTAGGGCATGAAGGAGGACCATAATGAGAAAGATTAATTCTTAAAAAAGAGACCTCACAGAGATCCCTTATGCCATCCACCATGTGAGGACACAATGAGAAGCTAGCAGTCTGCAAACCAGAACTGTTCACCAGAATCCAACCATGCCAAAACCTTGACCTTGGAATTCCCAGCCTCCTGAATTGTGAGAAATAAATTTCTGTTGTTTATAAACTACTGAATCTATGGTATTTTGTTAGAATAGTTCGAATCTCTAAGACAGATGGCATGTTTACAAGGAGGTGAAAGAAATGACCAAATCTGGACAGTGTCAGTATCTTCTACTATTCCTACCATGAACTCTTTTACATATTTCAGTGTAAGTTATGCAATGGATGTCAAAATGCTTTAAAATGAATATTTTAAATACTAGTGTATATCTGCCTTAACAGATATTAGGTTGTACAATCATGTTCTTATAGTACAGCCATAATACACACAAAAAAATCTTCCTATAGCTCCTTATTTTCAGGCTGGAACATCAGTACTTTAGGAACAGAAAGTATATCTGACTCATATTTTATAAAACAACCAGATGTCAGTCCTCTGACATGCCAGCTGGGAGCTCTACACATATGGGTGAATTTAGTAAATCATACGCATGTTAGCACAAAGGGTCAAATTAATATTTAAAACTTAATTCGTATGGTTTCTGTGGATTTTTTTAAAAATAGAAAGTCACATTAATTCAGATGAATGGCGTGAGAGTAAATTTTGTCTGTCACTATATCCTTTGGTACACTAGATAATTCTTTATTGGTCGTGAAGCATTTCTATTTTCATGAATTTGTTTAAGAGGTTTTAGAGTTCCTCTTTCTCTCTAAGTGCTGGACTTCTATGCACAACTCAAGCTTAAAGATGTAAGTATAGGGTGAAAATTAGGATGGGCAACATAAAGCTACATTCCCTCAAACACTTTTTAAGATTGTTGAAACATAATCATGTAATACTACAAGTATGCTCTCATGAACTGGCTAAGTAAGTATGATAAGAGTAAGCCTGAGGGAACAGGTTGGAGAGTCAGATGGATCTCCTCTAAAAACCTGGTTCTCTTACTCACTAGCTGAAGATCTTGTATAAATTATTCTGGATTTCCTGTTCATATCTGTAAAGTGGGAATAAAGCTACCTCAAAATTGTTGTGAGGATTATGTGGGGTGAGTTTTATAATACTTTGTATAACACCTATGCATACTAAATACTCAATAAATGGCTTTAATAATAAGCGAGGTTGCTAGAAATAACTGGCATGTAGTAGATACTCACAGAACATTATTTTTCTAAGTTTTTAAATCAGAACTTTAATTTGTTTTTTTTTCTATTTTTCAATTTTATGGATAGAAGGACCTAAGAACTTGCATTTGATCATTGATATGAAATACATTCATATCATTATATTTTAGAAATGCTAAAATTTGAGTTCCTACTTTAACCTAAGAGTTGTTTAATACAAAAGTTTTCATATTCCCAGATGTGAGCATTTTTTGTTTTTTTGCTTTTGTTATTAATTTATAAATATGTTGCATCTTGAACAGAGAATTTTTGTATTGCCACCTTATTACACTTTTTGAGAATTTTTTTAAAAAATTGCCTAACATATGGTCAAGTTTTATGGTCCTTGAGGCCATAATCTCATAGGCCTTTGAGAAGAAGATATAATCTCTCTTCTTCTAGCCCCCCTCTCTCGTTATCTCTACTGCTCTTGCTCTTCCTCTCTCACTCTGTGTGAGCTTGTTTGATATGTTTGTTTTTCTCTCTAGGCCAAAATTGTAGTGAGAATTGTCAAAGTCAAACTGAATCCCCTGAATTCTTTGTGATGATGGTATCTCTACTGGTGGTGGGACTATATCACCAAAGACAAGATGGTTATAAATATTGCAATGAACAGCGTATCTGAACCAGTAATAAAATATTCTTTTTAAAAAGGTTTTATTAAAGTATAGTTGATTTACAGTGTTCTTTCAGCTGCTGCTGGTACAGCAAAGAGTTTGGACATAGTTCCCTATGCTGTGCAGTAGGATTCCATTGCTTATCCATTCCAAATGTAACAGTTTGTATCTACTAACCCCAAACTCCCCATCCACCCCACTTCCTCTCCCTCCCCCTGGCAAATACAAGTCTGTCCTCCATGTCCATGATCTGTTTCTGTTTTGTAGATAGGTTCATTTGTGCCATATTTTAGATTCTACATATAAGTGAATACGAAACAGTAATCAAATATTCTGAACTGCAGCAGTCTTAACACAGAGTAGTTGATCATGATGTTGCAACTGCTAAAGTAGATGAGTAGTAATATGTAGCTAATTTGGTGTGTGTGTGTGTGTGTGCGCACACATGCATTTGTATACATTCGCATATATACACACATGATTGTTTCTCTGGAAAATCTTGCCTAATGTACTACCTCTACTTTCTAAAATAGTAAAATAAAAGTAGTACCACATTCCTGTAGGTATTTTAGAGATTAGAGTCATTATCCAGGACTTGACATATGCAGAGGTGGTTACTCTTACCACTTCTCACTCAGCTTGCCTCTGTGGCCTGTGCAGAAGGCAGATGGAGCCTGGGAAGAATGGATTATCATAAACTTAATAAGGAGATGACTCCAATTATAGTTACACATCCATATTTTTTTTTCTTTTGCTAAACCAACTCAACATATCTCTTGTTACTCGATATGCAAATTTGATATCGTCTTGTTATCTATTAGTGAAGACTATCGGAGGTTGTTTGCTTTTACTGGAAGAACCAATATTGCATCTTTGGTGTCCTGCCTCAGGACTGTATCAACTCTCCAGCCCTATGTCAAAATGCAATCTGAAGTGAACTTGATTGCTTCTTTTCATAGGAATCCATAGTGGAAGGTTTATTATATTGACAATATTATGCTTATTAAACCCATTAATCAGGAAGTAGCAACTATTCTAAGTACCTTGGTAAAGCACATGAATGGATGACCATGAATAGAAAGTAAATTCCACAAAATTTCAGATACCTGTCACCTCTAGAAAATGTCTAAAAGTTCAGTGGTCTAGAATATGTTGAGATATCCCCTTAAAAGGTAGAGAAAAGTTGCTGCATCTGGTCCATCATACTGACAAGATGGAGAGGCTATGTTTTGTGAGCTTCTTTGGATTTTCTATGTGAAGTATACCTACCTCATTAGGAAGAGCTATTCTTCTTTTACCGAGTAACTGAAAAACCTGATGGTTTGAGTAACATCTAGAAAAAGATAAGAATTTGCAGTAGGTCTAGGTTTCTGTGCCAGATGCTCTGTAATTTGGGACATCTGTCTGAGTAAATGCAATGATGCTTAAAATGTCTCTGGCAGAAATGTTGTATGGGACCTTTAGCGTGTTTCTAAAAGTGATTCACTACACAGACTTGTAGGAGTTTGGAGTGAAGCATGCTATTCTCAGCAGATTTCTATAGCTGCAAGCCTTAGTAAATATTGAATGCTGAATCATTGTCCAAGCATTCAGTCATGAACTTGCCATAAATTTGGGCATGCACAGCAGCACTCCATCATCAAATAGAAGTAGCATATACAATACCATACTTGATTAAGTTGTGAAGGTAACAGTAAGTTTCCTGAGTAAGTGGCCCAGGTCTGCAATCCTCCAGTATGGCTGCATTGTCTCCTACTTGTCAGTCTCTACCAATCACTGTATGGAAAGTTCTCTATGACAATTGACTGAAGAAAAATACATTTGGGCCTGGTCAGCAGGTGGTTCAGCTTGCAGCACTGAAATCCTTCCTTGAGATCTTCCTGGAGGTCAGTTAGTATAGGAAAATCTCCCAGTGGACAAAACTTTGAAAAGTATACCAGGTTGTTTATTTTGACTGGAGGGATAAATAACTAGAGATATACACCTACAAAAAATTAACACAATATCAAGCTAATTATTTGCTTGATGATACCAGCCTAATTTCCAATGTGGTTACAGCATTTTATATCTGCACCGTTAGTGTATGACAACAAGTTTCTATGCACCTCACCAAAATTTAGTACAGTTAATATTTTTAATTTGTCATTCTTATAGGTATGTCATAGTATCTCACAATATTTTAATTTGCATTTCCCTGATAGGTAGTGATGTTTTACATCTGTTCATGTGCTTATTTCCCATTGTGTCTGATGAAGTGTATGTTTAATTCCTTTGCTCATTTTCTAATTGGATTATTTATTTTCCTTCTATGGAGTGTAGAGAGTTCTTTAAGTATTCAATAAATATGAGTCCTTTGTTAGCTATGAGATTTGCAAAAGTTTTCTCCTAGTTTGTGGCTTATCTTCATTTTCTTAATGGCAACTTTTACAGAACAAAAGTTTTTAATTTTGATAAAGTCAAATTCATCATTTTTTTCTTTTATGGATTATAATTTTGGTTCTCATATCTGAGAACACTTCACCTAAATCTAGGTTCTATAGATTTTCTCCTATCCTCTCATAAAAAATTTATAGTTGCTTATATTTAGATATATGATCCATTTGTTATAAGGTATAAGATTTAGTTCAATGTTTATTTTTTGCCTATGGATATAAAAGTGCTCCTGCATTATTTGTTGTAAATAATAACCTTCATCCATTGAGTTACTTTTGAAAATTTGTCAGAGATAAATTGGTCATATTTATATGGATCTATTTCTGGGTTCTCTATTTGTTCTACTGATTTAAGCATCCATCCCTCCTCACTGTCTTAATTATTATTTTGTTTTTCTTCTCTGGGACTCCATCTATAAATTTGTTGAATACACTTCACCTGTCTTCTAAATTTATCACTCTATGTCTGACAATTTTACTTTCTTTATTTTGTATTCTGTTTTTTTTTTTTCGGGGTGGGGGCTGCTTTCATTACTCTTCTCAATGATTCTTATTAAATTTTCAGTCATGTCTTTTTTCCTCTTGGCACCTTCTAATTTATTCTTCATTTTCAAATCTTTGTTTTTTCCTTCAGTTTTCTTCTTGAATTCAAATCTTTTAATTTCACATCTTCTGATTTTATCTATTTCTCAAGTTTTAATTTTTTCATTTTTTTTGTATCTATAAATTCTTGTTTAATGATATTTAATTCAGGATGCCATGTTGTAGTCTTTTACTTCACAGTTGATTTTAAGAAGAGGATTTTTATCCATTAAACTATTGTGATTCTCATTTTCATTTTCTTTTTATAGTGACTTCATATACATATTACCTTTATGATTTTCTCCTCTTTTCATACGTCCTGTTTCCTGGATCAAGGGTAACAAATGACACCATTTCTGCAGGAGTGAGGAGCCAGAGGGTCTTTCCATGTCTTTTTGTTCATGACCATCCTCTTCTGTTAATATGATGTTCAGGTTCTTTAACATATGGTGATTTGGGGGGTGTCTTCTATTTTTGTGATTTTCTTTTGCTTTTGTAGAATCTTGAAGTTCTACTGCCTGATTCTTTCTTTTGTTTCACAAAGGAAGCACTTAAGTCTCTTACCTCTTCTTACAAATCTGTGCTTTCCCAAGACTGCAGTTCTCCTGCACTTTTAAATCCGCTGCCTTAATTTTTTTTTTTCTGTAGCCAGTTCTCAGGATCAAAGTTCTCAGATTATTCTATGTATTTTCTCCTAAAGAGAGCAGTCCATTTTTTTTGGTGATGATGACTATTTTATTTGTCCTCTTTTACTCCTAGCTCCACAGAACCCTCTTTATTTTTGGCATGATGTTTGCCTGACTTTCCTGTCCAGCCTGGATTCTGGAGCTGGCTCTGCTGGTGTGGGATATTTATTTTCCTATATACATGCAAGTGAAGTTTTCTAGTGTGTTCTGTCATCTGGCTATACTATAGGCATGGATTCCAGATGGTTTTATTTAATGTCTTTTTCAAGTGACGTGTTTTTCAGATGGTGTTTGAAAAAAGGCAGATTCAGATGACACTCACTCACCAGAAACCTAGAATTCTTTCCACTACCTACTTTTTTTTTTTTTAAATAAAGAACAGCAAAGCATGTATATTTCTGGTATTAAAGAAATAACCAGTATGACTATTAGTGCCTGTAACCATAAGAAGCAGCTACAGCTTTTCTTGTCAAATTTAAAGAACTTACAACCTTTTTTCCCTCCCCTAACATACAAAAAGGGGTAGGGACTTCAAATAGAGGGATTTGGGGAGTTCCCATTGTAGCACAGTGGAAATGAATCTGACTAGTATTCTGAGGCTGCAGGTTTGATTCCTAGCGTTGCTCAGTGGGTTAAGAATCCAGCATTGCCATGAGCTGTGGTGTAGGTTACAGACACAGCTTGGATCTGGTGTTGCTGTGGCTGTGGTATAGCCAGCAGCTATAGCTCCGATTGGACTCCTAGCCTAGGAACTTCCATATGCTGCAACTGTGGCCCTAAAAAGCAAAAATAAAAAAGATTTGGCATCTCAAGCACACACAGGCTATTTCATTTACACATATACTATTCTCTGAGAAGACCACCAATATAAATCAAGATTCAAAATTACTGAGCACCAAAAACATTAATGAAAGAGCAATCTTGTAAAATAGCTCTGGATTTGAAGCAGTGTATAAAGTAGAGCTGGTTTGTCATGCAGGGAGAAATAATGAGGAAGTAATTTATCTTTAATAACAATGGAGGGATAGTGTATGTGAGCTTGGTGTCCCTGTGGATAATATTTTGTACTGATCTGTTAAGAAGGAGGGACATTTTCTCATAGGGTCAATCAAGTTAGGAAGAATAAGATGTTAAATTCTCTCATTTCTGAGCATCCCAACAGAAACAAAACAAAACAAAACAAAACCCTAAGGATTATGTCTCATTAACATATGTTTTAATTTTGGCGTTAAAATTATCCAAGGAAGTTGAAATGTTTGAGAATTGAAAGGGATAAATGATGTGATGTTTCTTGAAAGAAGAATGGATCTTGTAGTGCGCACATTTCCACTACTAAAAACAGCTGTATTTTTCAGATTTTTAAATCATTTTTAAAATACCATCAAACTTTGGCTTATCATTTTATTTTATTTTATTTATTTATTTTTTTTGTCTTTTCTAGGGCTGCACCTGCGGCATATGGAGGTTCCCAGGCTAGAGGTCTAATCAGAGCTGTAGCCACCAGCCTACGCCAGAGCCACAGCAACTCAGGATCCGAGCCGCGTTTGCAACCTACACCACAGCTCACGGCAATGCCAGATCCTTAGCCCACTGAGATCAAGGCCAGGGATCGAACCCGCAACCTCATGGTTCTTAGTCGGATTCGTTAACCACTGAGCCACGAAGGGAACTCCTATTTTGTTGGTTATAGCAGTTGGAAGTACATTATAGTTTGTATAACTATGATATTTGAGGAATGAGTTGGCTTAAGATATTGAGAATGTTTCTGTTTAACATGTTCCGTATAGCCCATGAAAACCCTACAGCTAATGTTATGCTCACTGGTAATATTGATCACTGTCCCCCTAAACATAGGGAATAAAGTAGGTATGTCCAATCTCATCACTTCTCTAATAATATTCTACTGGAAGTTCTGTCTAGTGAGATAAACGAGTGAAATAATACAAATGTGAGGAATTTATGTATGATAAATTGAAGTTTAGTAAAGTTAAACAACCTACTTGTGGTTACAAAAATAGTAAATAAATTGTAGAGCATTATTCAAACACAGATTTTTATTTTGGGAAGCTGTTAACTGCTTGACTGTTGGGATCATCAGAAAAGAGAAAACTTCTTATTATTTTATAACAGTTGAATGATGTTGAATTGCCAGTAATAATAATCTTTATTTCTAACTAGACAACTAAAATTCTATGATGCTAGATAGAGCTCAGCTTAAATAGCTAGTTTTTTTTAGGGGGGGGGGGTCTTTATTTTTTGCTATAGTTTCTATAATCAATGAACTTATTGAAAATTAAGTGTCAGATTTAGCAAACATTAAATAGAGGCTAAGGAAAAATTAGTTACCTAAAGTACAAATGATGTCTTGAATGCCTCTAAATTAATTACATATGGACAGTTAAAAGAAATGCCCTGGTCTTTAAATAACTAAGCATTAAAAGTGATGACTATGAACTTTATTCTTCTAAGTACATAAAAATCATGTAGAGACAGGCCCTAAATTCACTCCTGTGAAAATTATTATAGTTGAGTGTGAATTGTCTTTATACGCATAAATCTCTGCAGCATTCCATGAGAGAAAAAACTAGGCCAGACTATATACCTTCCAATTCTTAAGAGCAAGAGTGACTACTTTCCATTGTAGCTCAGTGGGTTAAGAACCTAATGTGGTGTCTATGAGGATGTGGGTTTGATCCCTGGCCTTGCTAAGTAGATTAAGGATTTGGCATAAATCGCAGATGTGGCTCAGATCCAGTGTTGCCATGGCTGTGTCATAAGCCTGCAACTGCAGCTCCAATTCGTCCTGTAGCCTGGGAACTTCCATCTTCCTGTAGCCAGATGCTGCAGGTGTGGCCATAAACAAAAAAGAGAGGAAAAAAAAAGCAAGAGTGAAGCTTCCCAGTGATAAATGTTGCAACTTTTATCATCCCTATATGTAGGGACTTAATGTTCAAACAGAAGATAGGGTTTCACAATGGGTGGAAATGCACTTGGTTCTTTCAAATGGGTTTTTTAAATCTGAGAAAGGCTAGATGGTAACATTACGCAAAGCACTGTTCACAAATAATTTTATTATATTTCTAAGTAGAGGTGAGAAAACAGGAATAGGATGTGAATGTTTCACATGTATTTTCTTACTTTTTAAGCTAGACTAAAACTTTACTTCCTTGGATTACTTATTAGAAAAAGATATAAAATTGCTTAGAGACACTCCCTTTTAAAAAGCTTTCTTTTTTTCTAATAAACTTTCTAAAATGATTTTCTTAGAAAAATTCTGATGCTATGTTTATTTTACTTAAATATAAAGAATTATTTCAGGGATACAGGGTATGGGATTAAATTCAGATTTTTGAAAAGATGCAAGAAAAGGCTATTGAGAGAAAAGAAGAATGACAAGAATGTGATTTTTGTGCCATAAATTTTCTATATTTTAAAGGATTGTGAGGTAATTGCACTGTGATTACAAAAATATATCCATCTGGTCAAGATCTTCTATTGAGAAAACAGTAACAATTTTGAAAAGATACATGACCTTTAATGCGACAATGGTAGCCACTTCAAGGTGATTAATTTCTTCAAAGATGGAATAAAAACAAATATGATGTATATTGGCCTTGGCTTTGACATGATTGTTAGTGATATAACAACAACATAGAAATATGCAGTTTTTTAATTTTCTCTAACCTTAATTTGTTTAGTTTTATTGCTGAAGTAGTTGATAATTAATATGACCAGTATTTTATTTTAATTGCTATTAGGTTCATGTGCCTGTGATTTATGCCATGCTTTATTTTTCCCTTGGGTGGAAATATGTGCATAGACTTTTTACAAAAATCTACTTAAGTCTTTGAAACTAAAAATATTGTGTAATTTGTTATTCACATTATAATAAAGGCAAATATTTTATTTCTCCAAAGTGAAAAAGACTCTGTTGGTAGATGAGGGCACTAGTTTCTATGAAGTCTTTAAAGGTTCATTTAATTCAGGAGGAATTTGCTTTAAAAGATGAAACTAGAGCACAGAGAAGTTGAAAACATGAAACACAAGATGTTGAATAGATTCACAAATTCATGACTTTACTTATTAGTTCAGTTTTTGATAGTGATATTAATTTTGGACCTCATTAATGTTGGCCATCAGTATTTGCTCTATATCTTTTTAATAGGCATTTCTATCACGATGCAACATGAGATTTATTTTGGTGTTGGGATGATCTCTTTTGGGGTAATTTAAAATTACACACAAAAACATAAGAATATGGATTCTAAGTCCTCAGCATTATGATACAGTAAACAGATGTCCTATGACTAAGCATGTAATACTAAAAGGGATATTGTATTATCATTTTATGATAAATATAAAAATATCTACACAAGTTATTTCAAAGCAGACCATAAAAACCACTTTTTAAGCCAACTTATTTGGAGGGAGAAAAACTTTTTATCTCTGAATTAAAATAATCAGAACTTTTCTACTTATTATTCTGTTCTTTTAAATAGCCATATAAGTCAAGGAAAGCTGTACTCAGTTAAAAATCAACTAACCACTGGCAGAGAAACAGATATAAGGATCAATGGAACAGGACAGAGAGCCCAGAAAAAACCCACACTCTTAATGTCAATTACTCTATGACAAAAGAGGCAAGGATATACAATGGACAAAAAACAGTCTCTTCAATTAAGTGGTGCTGGGAAAACTGGACAACTACATGTAAAAGAATAGGCTTAAAACATTCTCTAACACTATATTAAAAAAATAAACTCAAAATGGATTAAAGACCTAAATGTTAGACTGGACACTATAAAACTCCTAGAGGAAAACATAGGCTGAACACTCTTTGACATAAATCACAGAAATATTTTTTTTGATTCATTTCCTAAAGTAAAGGAAATAAAAGCAAAAATAAACAAACAGGGCAGGACCTAATTAGACTTAAAAGCTTTTGCATAGCAAAGGAAACCACTGACAAAACAACCTACTGAATGGGAAAAAATATTTGCAAATGATATGATTGATAAGGGATTACTATCCAAAATATATAAACAGTCCATACAATTCAACCTCAAAACAAACAACCTGATTAAAAAACGGTGAAGAACTGAATAGATATTTTTCCAAAGAGAAAATACAAATGGCCAATAAGCACATGAAAAGATGATCTTCACTAATCATTAGGGAAATGCAAATTAAAACAATGTTTATATCAGAATGACTCTCATCAAAAAGACCCCAGGGATTTCTTGCTGTGGCACAGTAGGTTAAGGGTCTGCATTGTCTCTGTGGTGGCACAAGCTGAATCCCCGGCCTGGCACAGTGGTTAGATCTGGCATTGCCACAGCTATGGTTTGGATTAGAAACCTGGCCCGCGAACTTCCATATGCTGTGGATGTGGGCACACATATACAAACAGACCACCAATAACAAGTATTGGTGAGGATATGGAGCAAAGGGAACTCTTGTACCCTGTTGGTGGGAATGTAACTTGGTGAGCCACTGTGGAATACAGTGGAGCTTTCTCTAAAAACTATAAAGAGAACTATCATATGACCCACCAATTCTACTTCTGGGTATATATCTGAAAAAACCCAAAGCACTAACTTGAAAAGATACATGCACCCTGATATTCACAGCAGCATTATTTACAATTGCCAAGATATAGTGGCAACCTAAGTGACCATCAATAGATGAATGGATAAAGAAGATGTGAGATATACACAGACACACACAATGGAATACTACTTGGCCATAAAAAATGGAATGTTGCCATTTGCAGCAACATGAATGGACTTGGAGGGCATTATACTAAGTGAAATAAGTCTGATGGAGAAAGACAAATACATTATTTCATTTATATGTGGAACGTAAAATATACAACAACTAGTGAATAAAACAAAAAAGTAAACACAGATATAGAGAACAAATTAGTGGTTGCCAGTCTGGAGAGGGAAGGGGGGAAGAACAACATTAGACATAGGGTTAAAAAGGTAAATATGGGATTATATGAAATCATGTTTGTGAAAATTTTGAAAATTATAGAGCATTATAGAATTTAAAGAATATTTTATTTAATTAAAAATGAGAGTAAAAAAGCAACAATGATAAAAAGCAAGGAAGATTGAATTTCATTTCAAACCAAGTAAATATGTATGTCTCTATTGATGCACATAGTACTTACTGTTCATATTTATAATGATTACATTTTAAATTATGTAAGGTAATATTCATGAAAAATTATTACATTGTTAACACCACATATTAACTTTTACTAGAAAATTCTTCAAACATAAAAAAAAAAGAAGGAATTCCCATTGTGGCGCAGTGGTTAAGGAATCCAACTAGGAACCATGAGGTTGAGGGTTCGATCCCTGGCCTTGCTCAGTGGGTTAAGGATCTGGCATTGCCGTGAGCTGTGGTGTAGGTTGCAGACTCGGCTGGGATCCCATGTTGCTGTGGCTCTGGTGTAGGCCGGTGGCTACAGCTCGGATTAGACCCCTAGGCTGGGTATCTCCATATGCCATGGGAGCAAAGAAAAAAAAGAAAAATTCTATTTTTGCACAGAATCTTCTGGAGAATAAGGAAGAGAAATACTCTACAATTCATTTTGAGAACTTGACATTAACTCAGATTTCAGAATCTAGGAGTAGTTTCTATACTCAATAGCATGGGTAAATCTCTCAAACATAATGCTGAGTAATTATGCAATTCTCAGAATAATATATAAAATAGATCTAGTTTATTTAAAGCAAAAAAGAAGGCAAGATGAAATTATATGTTTTAGAGACTTATAACAATGGTAAAATCATAATGAGAACCAAGATAGTGCTCATCATAGAAGTCAGGACAGTGGTTAACCCTGGGCAAGAGTAGAGAGTTTTACCTGGGCAAGATGAGGGAGTGTGCTTTGACAGTACAACAAATCTTCTATTTCTTAACCTCTGAGGTCGTTACAAGTATATTGTCTTAATAATGATGTTAAGGTTGTGAATATATGTATTGTATATTCTACTCAATGTATGTAACTCATAGTGGAAAATATTTACAAGTCTTTAGAAAAAGGAATATAAATTAATTATCCAAAGAAGGAAAGCCTTATTTCTAAACTATAATGCAAAGAAACATATGTTTTAAATTAATATCATATATATAGAACCTCATCAGCAAAATCCTGATTGCATGGGTAGTATTTCCTAGTAGCAGACATTTGTTAATTTTCAGTATGTATGTCTAGCTACAATGTGTTTCTACAATAGCAGCATATAAAGTGGTTTATGCTGGGCCCTTTATGTAGTTAATATGAACTTTATCATATCGCAGAAGCAAAACATTAGTGTTGGAAATATTATTCCTGTCATTTCTAACAGCATTGTCTATTTAACCTTTAAATAAACCTAATTTGGAAATGTAAGCTGTAGCTTGCTATTAGAAAAATGAATGCATTATCAAAAACAAATGGAGTTTTGAGATGACTACACATCTTTTATGGGTTGTGTAGGCTGACTTTTTCTTTTTGCTTTAATTTATTTAGGATTCAAGAGAGAACACTTTTCAGATGGTTGATGGGTCTACTTTTAAAGACCTTCAAATAAGGAAATTAAAATCTTTTAAAACTTTCTATGATTATAATCTATTTGTTTTAGCACCTATTTCGTTCTTTTTTTCCTATCTATGTATTTCTAGTTTGAGCAATTACTACTCATAGTTTTAATTTGGAAAATATTCAGGGAAGCAATGATCAGTGGTTTTATTTTCCCTAAGAAAATTTCAATATAGCTTCCACATTTTACAAATTTATTATCTTTTAAAAATCATGGAAGGATTATAATTAAGGGGTATATAATATGCCTGTCAAATCTGGCATCTTTAGAGTCTTCTCATTTATTTTTTGTTGGAAAATAATTTTTTGAAGAAATTATTATTGTTGATTTACAGTGTTGTGTCATTTTCTGCTGTACAGCATAGTGAACTAGCAATACACATATATACATTCTTTTTCTCATACTATCTTCCATCATGTTCTATCCCAAGAGTGGATATAGTCCCCTGTTCTGTACAATAGGACCTCACTGCTTATCCATTCTAAATGTAATCAATAAGATCTTTCCATTATTTTCTAATCAAACTATTTTTCAACTTCAAAATATTTGTCACTGTGGTCAATTGAATGAATTTGAATTCATATTCACAGAAATGATTGTTAATAAATTTTTATTTCTAGTTCATATATCCACATTGTTTGGAGAGGTTTTTATTTTATACATATTTTTTTTCTCTTAAATGAGAGGTGGTAATGATTTGCTGTTTTATGAATCTGTTTTGTGTAGTTGCTCATTTAACACATTTTCACAATTCACAACTAAAATAAATGTTAACTTTTGACATTACATGAGCAGGAGAAAACAGCAATTATTTAATTATTTGTAAAGTTATAAGAAAAAAAATCTTAAGGACTTAATTTGAAGGGGCAAAGAAAAAAGATATAAGAGAAAAAGACAAATAAAATTTCACATGTGCTGACCCTTAGCATTACTGGCCCCCAAAATCATTCTAAAACTTTTATGTCTTGAAGAAGCTGAGTAATGATATGTATATCTAAATTAGTGGCATCTGTACATATAGAACCACTTTCTAATTTATCTTTCTAAAAAATAGTATTCACCATACATGCTTCCTTATATACTCTTTCAGGAGAGACAGCATTGGAATGAAACACTCTACTTGTGTAAAAAACCACATTTGCTGACCCTGGATTATAATCTTGGTTTAAAAAGGCTTACTCTGTGCTAGACATTGTGGTAATATTATAAAATGTAATACCTCATTTAATTTTCATGGCATCTCCATGAATTTAAACATTATCACTCCCATTTTACAGACAACTATTGAAGTCTCAATGGGATTAAATTATTGTTCCTAAGGGATTTCCCATGGTAGCTCAGTGGTAATGAACCCTATTAATATCCATAAGGATGCTGGTTATATCTCTGGCTCTATTCAGTGGGTTAAGGATCTGGCATTGCTGTGAGCTGAGGTGTAGGTCAAAGATGCAGCTCAGATCCTGCGTTGCTGTGCCTGTGGTGTAGGCCAGCAGCTTCTGCTCCAATTCAACCCCTAGCCTGGGAATCTCCATATGCCAAGGGGGCAGCCCTAAAAATAAATTTAAAAATAAATAAATGAATGAATGAATGAATGAAGAGCCGTTCCTAAGATACACAGCTAGTAAAGCAAAGATTTTGGGGTGGACCCTAGTCTACCCAATCCTAAATATTTTCTTCATCTCAGTGACAATTCGAGGTAATGTTACAAACCTATCTTAATTGAATTTTGTGGAGCTATTTTATCTATATCCTTAAATCTGTGAGTAGCTTTTAATTTTCCCTTTGAATCCTTACCCCCTTCAATTCCTTTTCCACTTAGCACTTCATCATCTCAATCACTGTGGGAGCTTTCTAATTGCTTGGACAATCTAGTCTACCTCACACTCTGAAGTACTATGCACAAAGATGCCACTTTTCTAAGATGCATACAAAATAGCTCAATGGTTAAGAGCACAAATTCTGGAATCAGACTAGGAATGAAATCCTAGTTCCCTTTTCATCTGTCATGTTATCTGGAACATATTATTTTCAGGGTAAAGATACTTTTTAATTTGCTACACAGACCCTTCATGATTTAGTTCTTGCCTATAACTCATACCTCTTTTCTTGCCACTTGACCTCATGAAATCACTCTCCTGTTTCAAAGAAGTATTTGCAGTCATCTTGTTTTTAGAGTCAGGCTGAAATAAGAGTTGAGAATTAAACCTAAATATCATATGAGGGATCAAGAAGTTTAGAGATTTGTGTCTAGTTATTTGCTTTTCTTACTGGCGAAATCCTCCCTACCTTCCTTAGTTGGTTACTCTCCATTCCCTTCCCTCCACACATGCATTGGCTGGAAACCTTGTTGAAAGGTATCCTGTCCTTTGAAGATCTTAAATATGAAGGTCTGTGTTTTCCTTTGTGCCCCTATCTATACATCAAAATGCTGTGCTTATTTCTTCCATATCTCTTATACTCCATTGTGCTTGATTTATTTGTGTCTTGCCCATAATATAATGAAAGTGCATTACGAGATATAATGTCTTTTTTAAATTTGTATCATTGGAATCTACTTCAGTGTCTGCCATATAATAACCTTCCACAAGTGTATTTTAAATGTGTGATTGTTAAATTAACTTGAAATATTGAATGTAAATGAAGGTTAACATAAATACAGACTCAGGCATCATATTTGTTTATCACCTGTGATTTTAGTTCAGAAAAGGAAATGATATAATTTCAGAGATATTATCTTTTTTTTTTACCTACCTGTGATACATCCCTAATAGCAGAAGGTAAGGTGTAATATTATAATTTAATTTTTCTTCAAACACATATTTATTAAACAGTCTAATATATTTTAGTTAAGTTAAATTTGTGTAAGCTTTATGGCAAATTTGCTTGATAATGAAGAAAAGAGAATTGGACAAATTGAAAATAATATGAGTATCTGCTGGGTTACAACAGAATGTACTTTCAAGGTACAGGTATGTGTGCTTTTGGACATTTTGGGATATGTTGGAATAAATGCCAAATTTTTCATTGGCCAACTCAACTGAAATTTCATAAATTTATCCCTATATTAGGCCAAACACTTTGAAAGTGATATTTATTCCATGACTATGACTGGATATGTCGATAAATCTTTTTTTTAATGTAAATCTTTTTGATATGTGACATCTGTCCCCCTAAGTACATGTAATAAGTGTATACCTCACATTTTCCCAAAAGTTAAATCACCTATGTATCCAGCATCCAGATAAACAAGAAAGAATATTAGCAGCACAGGAAGCCACCTCCCCTCTGCAAGCACAGTCTCTTCCTACTCTGTACTAGGGAGAGATTTTGTTTTGAATTTTAATACCATCAATTAATTTGACTTGTTTTCAAATTTTTTATCAATGGAGTTATACACTTTTTTTGAGGGGTCATCAAGCTTCTTTCATTCAAGGTGGTGTCTATGAGGTTTACCCTGTTGTTGCATGTAATTCTAGTTCATTCATTCTTATTGCTGTATAGTATTATAGGAATACATCAAATGTTTTGTATTTCCTACTATAGATTAAAATTTGGATTGTTTCTCATTTGGGACTATTACAACTACAGATGGTCTAAAATTTTATATTCATATTCTTTGGTGAACATAGATTCATATTTATATTGGATATATAACTGAAAACAGAATTTTCTCATCCATGGAGTTTGCATATGTTCATCTTTAGTAGTCTCTACCAAAGAATATTATAAAGTGCTTTTAACAATTTATATTTTATCTAAATGCGAGTTAATTGAGCTAGATTTTTCTTCCTTTTAGCAAGGTGTTTCAGAGGGAAATTCGAAGTCTAATACTCCTAATTAATGACTATTTGCAAACTGCTAATTATTTTCGATAGTTTAAGAAACTATAAAATATCTTACTATGTTTTGGAGTTCCTGTTGTGGCTCAGTGGTTAACAAATCCAACTAGGAACCATGAAGTTGCGGGTTTGATCCCTGGCCTTGCTCAGTGGGTTAAGGATCTGGCGTTGCTGTGAGCTGTGGTGTAGGTTGCAGATGTGGCTCGGATCCTGCGTTGTTGTGGCTCTGGTGTAGGACAGAGGCTACAGCTCCGATTGGACTCCTAGCCTGCGAACCTCCATATGCTGCGGGAGCGGCCCAAGAAATGGCAAAAAGACCAAAAAAAAAACTTACTATGTTTTTATTATAGTTTATAGAATATATGATGTAGATTATAAAATATAAGATAAAAATCTGTTATCCTTATTCTGTTTGAATGTGGACATAAAATTATTAAAAATTATAAGATATAACTATAGAGGAATGCCTTTCTTCAAATATGACTCTGATACTCATTATTCTAATGACCTACTTAACTCGTCTTATCCCAGATTTCTCCTGTACACCAACACTATCATTTGTTGCAAATGGATACTACCTAGTACAGTTTTTAAATTTAGTCTGTTTTTAAATCTTGGAAGCTAAAACCTGAGATTCTTTATTCCATATTAAATAGAACAGAGAGTTACTTCACATTAATGCTGGATTACATGTTGCCTGATGATTTTGCTGGGTCACACATAAAACCTTTAAGAAATTTCTGGTTTAACACTGAAAGAAAGGCATTGCTCAGTGGGTTAAGGATCTGGCGTTGCTGTGAGCTGTGGTGTAGGTTGCAGATGTGGCTCGGATCCTGCGTTGAAGTTAAACAGACATTCAAATACATACCAAACAAATGAATTCTATGCAGAAGAATTTAAGTAGGTGAGAAGAATTTGTTTCTTAGAGTTTTACCTCTGAGAAGGATCTTTAAAGCTAGTTATTTTAGTTATTTCTCTGTTGCTTCTGTCTAGTTTTCATCTGAAGAATACATTGATCTTTCTAACCACAGTGCTGTCCATGAACAGCTGATGTAGTTTCCTTTGATTCATGAGCTCAGAGCCAGTAAAACAATCCAGTGAGTCAAGTGTATATAAGGAGACCAAAATTACATTAAAAAAGAATAGAGGATTTTAAAATTTTAGGCTAGACTTTTGCTTACAGCAAGGTCAAATATAGTATTAATTTCTACCATCCTTCATGTATAAAAATGTATTAGTCAATGATTCATGTTAATTATGCATTTGGCCCTTAATTCTTTTTAAATATATTCCTTAAATTTTCTATATAATAGATACCCAAGGAAGAGATGAAACATAGGTATGAATGGCAACACATCATTTATCATCTTTTTAATTTAATTCCAAATCATACCTTCTTGCATATATTGGAAGTAGAATTGTGGGCATATAGATTGAGACAAGTTTTTAACAAAGGAGGAGCCAAATTAATCAAGAAATTGCCCAGCTTCTGATGTAGACATGGCTTTCCTAGCTACCAAGAACACCTGTGTTTTGAAACTTCTCACTGGCGTATTAGATTTTCTGCAGTCTTTCGGTGAAGGCTGAAACTGAAAGTCATAAAAGATATGCCTGATGTCTGAATCCCAGTAAAGCCTGGTGAACTCTTAAGACTCTACTCTAGAGACCAGATTTTCATTTCTATTACTGTGTCTCTCTTGGATCTCAAACATTGGAAAACTCATATTCTCTTAATACATTCATTGAATATTAATATATTTGAAATTGTGGGTTGTGAATATATTAAATTTTTGTCCCAGTTAAACCTGAATCAACATTGTTCAGTTAAATCTGTATCCTTTCCACAGTAAAATTCTGAGAAACATTCAGAGTCCAGATTATATATGTCATAATTGACAATTTAGGAAACATATTTTGTATGTTTAGTAAGAAATGGAGACAATTACCCACACAAAACTTTATCTTTGTTAGTTTTTCTTTACTTTTTAAAAATAAGTTTATCTTATGGTTTTTCAAGATAATCTGGCTAATTTTTTATGTTATAATCATATAGGGATATTTAAGAATATCTTTTTGATCCTTTTTTTTCTCAGGAATTGTAATAATCTTGGCTTTGGATTGGGTGTCAGAGGCTATAATAAATTCAAATGGGAAATATTATTACCATTTTTTTCTAGGATTAGTTACAAAAGTTTTTTTTTTTCCTGTGTTTTGTAGACCTATGGAAAACTAGGATATTAAGTAGTGCAAACCAAATGTTCACTCTTGGCCCCTGGGTTCCCACTGCTTACAAATTACATGCAAATTCTAACCCTGGGAAACCTTAGTAATCTCTTCTGGGCTATCATGTGTCCTTTTTGATAGGGACTTTCTTGTCCCTTCAACACTTTATATACATAAAAACCAAAAGCTATGACTGAGTCTAAAACCACCACCCCAATCCATCCCCCTTAACCAATCAAAATCTAAAACAACCCTACTTTTCCATTTCTTAAAAGATATGTCAGTCTTGGGGCTGTGTTGTGCAGATGTACAGAAATGTACTTTCAACTGAAATTTTAAAATATGTTAGTACCTTTCAGTTTGAATTACCCTCAGTGCAGTTATTCAAGTCTTTTTTGGTGAAATAATCAAACTCTTGTACCTGAGTGCACTGGTGTGGAGGAATGAGTTGACTTCTTCGCCACCAGAGAAAGAGACATCAGGCTGTATACCCTGGTTCTTGTCTGTCTAGGAGGCCTGGCTCAGTCAGCTCCATCTCTGAATTTGCTCAGCTGGGCTGTGCCTGTTGCTTTGCCATTTGGAATGCAATGGCCCATGGTGACTAATGTGGTTCTTGCCTTCAGATGTTAGGTCTCTGCCAGTGGCTGCTTTTTTTGAATGCAGTCTTCTGCCACCATTGGCACCTCTACATGTTATCTATGACATGTGTGAAAACTGCTGTTACTCCCATATCATAACAGATGTGGTACTGAGGTAGTATCTGGAGGGTGTCTTAGGAGCTTGTGGACTCCCCCAGGCCATGTCCAGGGCATCGTGTCCATGGTTCACATGCTCCCCTATTCCTATCTGGATATTCCCAGTTTGGCTCACCCATTTCTACAGCACATATCACTTTTGAACTAATAATAAGACATAGGAACAGAGGCATGCTCCCCTCAACTTTTCTCCATTTTGCTGTTCCTTCTAGAAGCCACAGGGTGGAAAGATGGGGGGATACATTGCTTCCTACTTCTTCTTCATGCCTGTTAGGTCTCCACCTAAGTCACACTTTCTTATTTCCCTGGTTGCTCTGCCCTATTGTCTTGAGCTATGATGGTGGGTGGAGGCAAGAGGGAGAAATCAACTTACTGATAAAGACCATTATGTTAGGAGCTGCTCCAAAACAATTTGCTATATAGGGTTAATTATCTGCTTATGATTACAAACTCATCACTTTTTGTCTTGATGAATTGGTCAGATGAAAGACAAGGGAATATCAAATGAGAATTAGAATTAGGCACTTTTAGACTTTTTTTATGCTAAGGGATGTGTTATTTGGCTATCAATTTACATGAACTTTGAAATTTTGATTTGCTGCACATTTAGAAATGGGATTAGAAAGACTTGGAGATGGCAGGAAAAGCAACATCCTCATGGGCTCTATTATAATAAACTTATCTTTATGCTCTTGGTAAAATTACTATTACCAGTTCAATATATCAGCCCTTTAATATAAACAATAATCTCTAGTATTTTTATACTTTGCAAATGTCTCTCCCTTCAAATTCTGGATAGATTACTTGAATCCTGAATTATCAAGTAAAAACTTGATGTCATCAATCAGAACATAGTTGACAGTACTATGTATCATAGTGATATTTTATATTTATCCTGATAGGTAAGGGATGTTTGCCATGGGCTGTGTACCGTTCTAAGCACTTGCTTGTGTTTTCAATCATTTATTCCTCCTCAAAGCCCATTAGCTACCTACTAGCATCCCCACTTCACAAAGAAAATAAGCATAGTGAAAAAATTATTTGCCCAAGATGCAGATCAAGTGAATGACAGACCTGAGATTAAGGCTCCCAGGAATATGCTTTCAAAGTCTTAACGCGCTCATCACACTGTCTCTATGATTGGAGGAAAAATTTACAAGTTATGGTTGTTTACATCTGCAGTTGCTTCCCCATCTCAAGCTATAAATTCTTTACCAGAATGCTAGCAACTAAGCCTACTTTAAAAGCTTGCCACATAATCACAGATACACACACACATGCACACACACACACACACACGTTAAATTAACTAGGAGGACATTAGACTGAGGCGCCTCTCATGCTGCAATGGGCTATATATACCAACCAAAGTTTAAGCCTTTAAAATGCTTCAAGATTAACAAATTCAAAACTTAAGGACAATCAGTTACAAACAGCTGGCTTTAAGCTATGGCCAATCAATTTCCTTGTTTTTTTTCTGCCTTTTCTCTATAAAATTCACAGAGTTTCTTTGGGTAGAGCACCTCTAAACACTTCCATTTTGGTGCATCCCAAATACAATGGAATTTTATTCAAATAAACTCAAAATTTTCAGTATGCCTCAGTTTACCTTTTAACATATGTTAAAAAAATAGACAACCAGAATCTCTTTTTGCTTTACGCAAACAAAAATAATTTAAATGATCAAATAACTTGAGTATATAAACACAATCTAAAAATGAGTTTTGTATCTTAATATTAGCCCTCTTAATAAGTCAAGGTTTCCAGAGCTCACTCATCCAAACACAGAGCTTTCTACCATCATGGGTGTCATATCATTATGACAACACCATAAGGAGGACTAATACATCATTTGTTAAGTGATGCTTAGCAATGTGCATCCTGTATTTTCTTCCTGTATGCTGATCTTCTGATTTTTACTTTGCTTCTAAGCATAATGTGAATGTTCTCTTTTGCTTAGCATATTCATTATTCATGTTTCCCAGATTGAACCCATTAGGACAATTAATGACTGAGAATGCTTCTTCCTTTTCTGTTCATTTATCTATTCTAATTATATTTAAAGGTGGCATTACATTTTCTTTATTTGAAACTTCAGAGAAGAGGGACTAATGGGGCAATCAGACAAAAGGATACAAGCAGGTAGAAATGAAAGATTGCCTGTCATTAATTTATGATTATGTGAACTACTTGTGTTCATTTTAAAGGGGGATTTGCGCTAAGTATCTTTCATCTTGTACAAAGCAGACATTAAGTGCATGAGAGGAAAATGACAAAAAAAAATGAAGTAATTGAAGTGACCAAGCAATATTATCATCCCAAAGCCAGCTAGTAGGATCCTAATATAAATGGACCTGGCTGAGTGAAGGAAAAAAAAAAAACAACAACAAAAAAAACCTACTGCAACTAGTAATGCGAAATTATGTGAAAAGTTATGTTCAGTTATATAATCTTCTTAAAATTTTAGAGCATTACAGTTGGATATAGGCATAGATATTCCTAGAGTATTCTAGCAGAGGCCATGAGAACATTAAAAAGTCTGTGTATAACTTTCATACTTCCCCTTCCTAGTTGTTTCATTCATCCTACAATGTTTTGCAGAATTTGAGAAATGCGTAGCTCCAGAATTATTTTTGTCTCTCAGGGTTGTGGTTTTATTAGCTTGGGTTCAATGGCTGTAAAAAACAAAACTGGTAACACTAGTGAGTAGTGAGTTCAGTCAAGATAGAACATGATGGAAGATAATGTGAGAAAAAAATGTATGAATGTATGACTAGGTCAGTTTGCTATACAGCAGAAATTGGCACAGAATTGTAAATCGACTGTATTTTATAAATTTTTTTTAAAGTCAGACCCTGTGTAAGACATCACTTAGGAATTGTGTGATTTTGACTGCCCCAAGTGAAGTACCATGTCACTGGTTTTCACTCCTCAGTTTTCTTACTGTTGTAGCTAAGATTATCCATGTCTAAACTCATAGTCTTTAAGTAGAAACTATGGGCAAAAGGAACAATATAGCAAGCCTACTCATATTATCAAAAGTGTGTATACTGACAAATCTCCCATAATGTAATTAGGTGTGTGCGAGGTGCTAATGTTTTTAATTGTAAGCACAAGGATTTTTGTAATAAATTGGTAGTAATGACTACTTTTAGACCTAATTTTGAAAATACATGGAATTTCAAGGCTGTGTAGAATAAGGAATTCTTATGAACTATTATTGGGAATGTAAATTGGTGCAGCCACTATTAAAAAAAAATGGAGTTTCTTCAAAACATTAAAAATAGAACTACCATGTGATTCAGCATTTCCATCTTTTGAGTATTTCTCTAAAGAAAACAAAAACACTACTTAAAAATATATATGCACCCCCCAAGTTCATTGTAGCATTATTTTCAGTAGCCAAACTGTGGAAGCAACCTAAATGTCCATCAACAGATAAATGGGTAAAGAAATCATGGTTGTGGCAGTTCCTTTTGTGTCTCAGTGGTTAGTGAACCAGGCTAGGATCCATGAGGATGCAGGTTCCATCCCTGGCCTCGCTCAGTGGGTTAAGGATCCAGCATTGCCATGAACTGTGGTGTAGGTCACAGATGCAGCTCAGATCCCACATTGCTGTGGCTGTAGTCTAGGCCAGTGACTGTAGCTCCAGTTTGACCCCTAGCCTGGAAATTTCCATGTGCTGCAGGTGCAGCCCTAAAAAAGCAAAATAAAATAAAATAAAATAAAATAAAATAAAATAAAATAAAATAGAATGAAGAAAGATATTGTGATGTGTGTATGTTTAATTTCACTCAATTATAAAAAGAATGAAATTTTGCCATTTATGACAACAAAGATGGACCTACAGGGTATTATACTATGCAAAATAACAAAACAGTGAGGCACAAATATTGCATATTTTCACTTATATGTGGAATCTGAAAAACAACAAAAAGATGAACAAATATACCAAAACAGAAATAGGCTCTCAGAGAACAAACTAGAGGTTACCAGAAGAGAAGGGTGTAGGAAGATGGAAGAAATAGGTGAAGGGAATTAAGAATACAAACTGCCATTTATAAAATAAATAAGTCACAGGGATATAATGTTTAACAGGGAAAATAGTAATATTGTAACTTTGGTACATAATGGACAAAAATATCAAATCACTATGAAGTCTGTACATTTGAAACTAATCAAATATTATAAGTAAAATATACTTAAAAAGACAACAAACAAAAATATGTGATTCAATTGTTGCAATATGTTTAGGTTTGTTTCTCTAATTCATCTCTGCTTTAATGCTCTATCTTAAAATATTCTTCCACTAGCTTTAGCATTCCTAAGTCCTTAAATTTTGCTTTAGCTTCATCATTTTCAGCTGAAATAGGAACAATATTTAGCTGGCAAAGAAAATATTTAATGTATTTAATTAAGGAATATTGGGATCTTGCTGTGGAATTAGTAAAAATTTTTAAGATAAATGTTTTGGTATATCCTGACTCCATAATCAGTTTTTAGAATGCCATGTCAACAACTCCAAATTTTTTGGAAAATGTGTATAAATCTTTAAAAAAAGGCTAATATTTTCTTGTATATGTATGTGAATATGGGTGTCTCTTTATATGTGTTTGTCCTTAGCTTTAGGTACATTATCAGAACCTCATTTCATTTTAAGTGAATTTATGAGTTCACTTCACAATATTAATGGAAGATAGGATTTCACGGTTTGGAAAAGTTAAAGACATGTAGAAGTTTTCTTCTAACTTTAGGCATCTTTTTAGACTCTTTGCTGGGCATCAACTATCATGACATTATCCCACCTTTAAGAACTCAGACTAGCCAATGAAAAGGGTGGATGTCAGAGTTCTCATTGGCAGTTTTCTTTCTCTCTTTGAACTGTTCAGAATGCACTTAGTACTTTGCTTTTACCACACTTCCAAACCTATTAAACTTTACAAGGCTTTGATTAGGAATAGATATTTTACTAAAGATTGAGCAAGGAAGAGAACTCACATTGCACAATACATGCCAGAAACAATAAATTTCTTCAGGTGTGTATGTTCTTCTCTCCACGGCTTCTCAGTTCACTTTGCCACCTTATTTCTCCTCATTTTTTCCTTTTGTTTACAGGCTCTACACATCTCCTTTATTGCTCTAAGTAGTTTTGCCTGGCTACTTCATTCAGTAAAACAAAAGCCCCCAAACTAATGGAATTGTGAATACTTGGTTCTCTTCAAGCAATCCTATCTGAAGGGTCTTACTGCCACCCAAATGACTTATCTAAATAGTTACCCCCTAAATTAATCTCATTATATTAATTAATCATGATTAAATAGGCTCTCAGATGAATAAGAAGGTAGATCTGTTCTGGATAAGAAAGATGCATAAAACTAGTGATTTATGAACTGGATCTTAAAAGTACGTAGGGATTTATGCGTATAAAACTTTGATACTTTAGGTTTTATTTATGTAATAATCTTAATCTTATAATTATGGGCTGTTTTAAATGTGCACTATGGAAATAATAGCATGAAGTGTCTCAATAATTGAGATAATTGTTAATAACTAGCTTTATAAACTTCATTTTAGAGCCAAGAAAACCTAGAAGTTGAGGAACTTATCCAAATTCATGTAGCTAATAACTGGAACAATAGAGTGCTAGAACCAAGATTTGAGTCCAAGGATGCTGACCCCAGCATCTGAGCTACTATCCTCTTCTGTTAAATAAATCACTGTTTTAGTTTATTGAAAATGAATTTTAGCATACTTTTAATCTTGTACATGTTATTAAAGGTTGTGAAAAAATCCAACTTGATTTTGTTGTTACCTATCATGCTAAAAGATGAAAAAGATATATATAGTATTTACTCTCTTGATGGAAAATCAAAATTTTTTCCATTGTGCAAAAAGGCCTTAAGCAAATGTTTTTCATCTTTACAGTTCATCTTCAATGTTGTACATTTTTTTTCATCCTTGAGTGTTAGTTAGAATGGCTTGTACAGCCACGTCAATATCAAATCACATCTGCCTTCCATCACAGAACACAGTTATTTTCAAGAACCGAGAAGCAAAGGTTGAATACATTTAGGAGACTGAACAGGTGCTCGGGGGTACCACTAGTTATTTTGCATAACTAGATTCAGCCTTATTCAAGCCTGTGAACTAAAAGGTCATTCGACTGAAAATGTCTCCCATCTGTTTTTATTTTTCTCCTGTCCAGCATTGCACTATGCTGTTTACACATATGAGTCCATGATTTTAAAAAACAACAGCATCAATGATTCATTGGCAACTTGAGACAAAATGCTTTTGCTATAAAGGATTTGAACATGACATTGATGGTAATTTTAAAATTTAAATATTGTAGGCTCCTTGGGTTCTTTCAAAATGACACAATAATGAAAATAGAAATAAAACTAAAAATCTTCTTCATAGTTTGTCTTATCATATAGTGTTTCCTAACATAATATGGATAGAAAAACTAAAATATTTTAAATCTTTTAATTTCAAGAAAGTTAAATTAATTGTAATATGTTTTATCTAGAGGTCCTTGGTGTAAACTGTTTATTTGTTGATTCATTCACAATTCTCAATTATTCTAATATGGTGATCTAGTAATGTACAAAACATACTTGATTTCTCTCTAAAGAGGAAATCAATATATTAACCTAGCAATTGTGTAACTAACAAGAGGATTGTAATTATGGCATGTTTTGGAGAGGAACAATGGCATCAAATGCTTATATGATTAAATGCTGGTATCAAGATTGGAGACAAGATGACTGACAGAGCAGATGGACATTGAGCTCATTTACTCTCACAAGTATACCAAAATCACCATTGGTAAAAAAGTACTAGAAACTGCCAAAAAAGATATTCTATATCCAAAAACATGAAAAACAAACAAAAACAGTACGATGGCAGGAAGGTAGCATTCTCAATACAATCAAATCCTACACTACCCAGGATGGTGACCCACCAACTAGGGAATAATTATATTGCAGAAGTTCTCCCAAAGGAGTAAGAGCTCTAAGCCCCACATCCCCAGCCTAGGGCTTTGGTATCAGAAAGAGGATCCCCTAGAGCATTGACTTTCTCCTATGATGGAGGCAGGGTAATTATTCTTTCATAAATGTAGAACTTTATATCAGTTCAATAGTTATGCTATAGCAAAAAGCTAAAGTTAAATATTTGAATTTCAAATCCATGCTTTTTTTGTTTAGTTTTGTCATGCTGGTAAGGGTTAAACAGCAAGTAATTAATGTGAAACAATTCAATACCTTGAACCACTAATTCAGGAGATAAACATGATGAAGGTAGAGCCATAGTGAAGGATTTTGAAGCTCACATCATGAATTTTAATTTGAGCCAAGAGCTCTGCATTTCTCTGGAAATAGAAACTCTTCCATTTCTTAGGCATAATGCGTCTAGCTATTAAATAAATATGTGGAAGTAACAGGAGATTGAAAGTCAATATAGAGGCAACTGAACCTCGAGATACAAGGTTTAGAAAGACCCTATTCAAGAAACAGTTTTATCTATTTTGAAAAGATACAGAAGATTTTACAGGATCCTTGGTGATCCACATTATTATCATCATAGTTTTGTAGCTCAAATTTATTTTATTTTTTTCTTTACTCCCTTTATTAATATTATTTTTTATAGTTATTTCCCCAATTCAATTTTGTTTTTACTGTACAACATGGTGACCCAGTTACACATACATGTACACATTCTATTTTCGCACATTATCATGCCCCATAATAAGTGACTAGACATCTTCCTAATCCAATCATCTGTTGATGGACATTTGAGTTGTTTCCATGTCTTGGCTATTGTGAATAGAGCTTCAGTAAACACGCGGGTGCATGTGTCTTTTTTAAGGAAAGTTTTGTCTGGATATAAGGGTTGGATTGCTGGGTCATATGGTAGTTCTATGTATAGATTTCTAAGGTGCCTCCATACCGATCTCCATAGTGCTTGTACCAGCTTACATTCCCACCAACAATGCAAGAGGGTTCCCTTTTCTCCACATCTCCTCCAGCATTTCTTATTTATTTTAGTCTCATATATATTTCTGATAAAAAGAAAATCAACTATTTAATAATCATTTACTCTGTGTCAGTCACTTGCTTAACTCTTTACATTTGTGATTGCAAAAAAATCCTCCCAATAATATTGTGAAGTAGGATAAATATTGTTTCTACTCTACAGATGGGACATGTACTCTTGAGAAGCTGAATATTTGTCAAAGTTACATGAGGATTTAAAAATAGGTTTGTCTGATTCCAAAGACTACTGAAATGGAGCACTTCTTTGTACTGAATGCGTCTTTTATGGTATTGAAAATATCTGTGAAACACATTTTTGATTAGTATTTTTGAGAAGTTAAAAATTTTCCTGTTGTAAAAATGTAGCTCTCTTTGAACTTTATTTACATATGAAATAATAAAATAGTTTACCACATTTATAACCAGATAGTTCCTTGGAGGCCTTGTCATCTCTATCTGGTTATTATCAGCCTTGTAATTTGGACACTATAACTGGCTAGGAAATATATTTGAGTATTCATAAGTCATTTATATACAGTTAATACTGAATACTCCAAAATAGTCATTTGACTGCGTTTCCAGAATTAAAAACAAACAAACAAACCAAAACCTGGAGTTCCTGCTGTGGCTCAGCAGGTTAAGGACACAGCATTTTCTCTGTTAGGATGTGTGTTTGATCTCCAGCCTTGCTCAGTGGGTTAAGGATCCAGCATTGCCACAAGCAAGCCAGATTCTGCATTGCTATGGCTGTAGCATAGGCCAGCAGCTGCAGCTCCGATTTGAACCCTAGCCTTGGAACTTCCATATGTCAACTTAAAAAGTATGTAGTATTTTTCCTAATTTACTTGAAAACTTAAATAAATATATGCCTTAATAACAATACTGAGATGCTCTAGAGTCTCAAAGTAGACTTCAGAGAAGTCTGAAAATGTCAAACACAAATAGCATACCATATGATCTATGCCTTTAAACTGGGTGAATGTGACTATAAAATAAGTATAATAATGATTATAATTGTGTACTGCAGAAAGTTCTTCTCCACAATATATATTATAGATATAACAAGTCATGTATTAACAGAAAGCACATGTATATTCATTTCTGGGACTAGGATTCCATTAAATGTAAACATTTTGCAACTTTTATCAGGGTGTATTTTATTATCTGCATTGGAAGATAAAGCACTGTGAATTTATTACAATTTAATGAAGGCAGGATGTTTCAAAACCATGATTTGAAGTTACATGATGGCGTCAAGTACTTTACCAGTTTTAAAAAACATTGTTTTTTTATCATATGGCACTTTACACATCCTTTTTTAGGAAAATTTTTTGATGTTTCACATGCTGGTCTTAAAATTTATTTCAAAACTAAAAAAAAGATAGATAAAATTCCCTCCAAATTATGTAACGTTATACAGGATGTAACCTGTACCAAAGTCTCTTTATGTATTCCTGTATTACATTCTCAAATAGATTAATAGTGACATCTTTCTTAAGCTGATCCCTCATGTAAATGCATTTTTCTGTCATGAATATAATAATAATATGTTGATGATATTAATAATTCTATTTTGGATTCAGTAGTTTTTCTCTACACACTGTGTACACTAAATATTATATAATGTTTATATGGTCTTAGATATCTGTAGGGTCCATGGCAAAATCCACTGATCTGGCTGGAAATGAAAAAAACATTTTGTTGAATATGTAATTGGGTAAGGAGGTTAGCATAAAACATACTAAATGGACTGGAACATTGGATTAAGCAGAAATATTTATTTCAAAAGTGAAACATGCTCACCTGCAGAAAATCCAACCTTTTAAATGACAGACTCAAACATGAGAAATGCAAGAGTAACAATTCACAACATTTACTCTAGTGTGGTCTCTAGGGTGATTGTTTCCCCTTGCTGTTTATATCTGACTTTTAAACTCAAGATTTCCTGTTGTGGCTCAGTAGAAATGAATCTGACTAGTATCCATGAGGACACAGGTTCAGTCCCTGGCTTTGCTCAGTTGGATTAAGGATCTGGCATTGCTGTGAGCTGTGGTGTAGCTCGCAGATGTGGCTTGGATCTGGCATTGCTGTGGCTGTAGTGAAGGCCAGCGGCTACACCACCAGTTCAATCCCTAGTCTGGGAACTTCCATATGCTGCAGGTGTGACCCTAAAAGGATAAAAAGTATTTAAACTACTTTAGTGCATTTTGTGCATGACCATGGAAAATGCTCTTTGTGGAGTAATAATATGATGCTGATGATCACCTGGCCTTTGTGTAGCATAAAAAGTATAATGGTAAACAAGAGTAAGTAAACTGATGGAAGGAATAAGTCACAATAGGAAATGGCATTGTCTGTGGTTAACTAGAAGTTATCACCTAATGACATAAAAATTTCTGTGTGGGACCTGGAAATATGACCTAATGCGGGCTTTTGTAACTGATCTTTATTCTTTCATTTCAGCAGCCAAGTTGATGTTAAGTCACATTTCAGTAATTCCAATTGTGCCCATGAAGAAACAGGTGTAGTTGGTGCTGAGTGAATGACATGTCTCCAAGGTCAGATAATTGTTAAAGATTATACCACTGATCTTCCTTTACATTACCCTTTCTCCTATCTTTCCCCTATTGAGAAAGACAGTGAAGAGATGAGTGGAAGAATTCCAAGAAAGTGGTGGCAGTTTTGGGGGAACTAAATAGTTTAATTCAGAAAATGCTAGAATTCCTGTCTTTGTTTACTTTGAATAGTAAATATTAGGGAAATTATAAATAATTTAGAAATCATCAAATGCATTTTGGAAAATATTTATTTTATACAAATATTTATCTACATTATGAATGGAGTATTTTATTTTTGTCTTAGAGATTATATACTCTAATTTAAAAATATATCTGAACATTAACCTACCACACAGTTCATAAAGTTCATTCATTCATTGTGTCTTCCTGAGCCAAATGTAAAGAGAGAATTTTGTCATGTTGCCATGTTACTGGCTTTACTTCTACACCATCGATGCAACTAATACCTTTGTATATCCCATAGTCTCCATGTTCACCTGTAAACATTTGAACACAGACACCTAAAAATAACCATGTTATAAAAAGTCTGGATTTCTGAAAAGATTCAGGAACCCATTGATAGGAATATTTTGAATGGGACATACATAAATACTGCTGGGTTAAATCTGTGTTTAAATTGGATGTTAAAAAAACAATATAGATATAATAACGAAGCCTAAATCTAAAAAGAAAAAAAATGAGAAATAAGACAAGATAGGATCAATATTTAGGGACCATACCTTATGTTTACTGGAGCTTAATCTCTTTGAACCTTGGTCCCCTCACTTATAAATAGCAGGATATACCTCTAAACTGTATAAATCAGATATTTGCTATGGTTCTTGCACATAGCAAATATCTGATATATATTTATTGAGCAAATCAGTGAATAAATTATAAATGAATAACATTATAAATTTGGTCATAATCCTATCTTTTCCATTAAGCTGCCAATACTAAATATAAGACATTGCAATCTTACTAAGTAGAAGTATAAATACACTGAACAAGACATGCAGTAACATCCATGATCTAAACTGAGGTGTTATCAGTGCTTGTACCATTTCCTCATTTCCACTTTATTGCTTTCTAGGTTTCTATCTAAAGATGCCTACTTTAGGGACAACTCTATTGTCTGTATATTGTAATTGTTATAATAGGAAAAAAAATCACAAAAAAACTTCCCATGGGCAGAAACTTTACAACAATGATGCAGAGCTCAAGAAAGCTTGGTGGAATGCAGAAGTTGCCAATTATTGATTCTTATGGGCCATTTTTTGTCCTATGGTTGGAGAGTAAAAGAGAGACATTACAAATATTGACAGGGTTTTGGAAATTAAGAAAAAGGAGTGCCTTGGGTTGTATCAGACTTTTGAGAGGAAAGACATTCTGAGGAGCTGTGATATTGATTAGTTGACTCATCTTTTTATCATAAATTGAAGTCTGCTGAACTTCACCCAAATATTCATCCTGTTCTTCCTCTTACTAAAAAAGTCCTTCTTATTTTTTGGAACGATAATTTTGCTTTCGTAGAAAACATTTCCAATCCATTTTGCATATCAGTTGGCCACATAACATTATTAGAATCAATGAGTTGAAGGTTAAAGTTTTTGAGTGGGGCTTTACTTCTTCAAAAAATACCATCAAGAAAATGAAAAAATAACCTGCAGAATGGAAAAAAGATAATTGCAAATTATATACCTAATGAGGGTATATATAGAATATATAAATATATAAAGAATATATAAAGAACTTTTACAACTCAACAACAACCCAATTTTAAAAATGTGCAAAGATTTGAATAGATATTTATTCAAAGAAAATGTCCAAGGAGACTACTGGGGGTCGGGGGGGAGGGATGGACTGGGGGCTTGCGATTGGCATATGCACACTGTGGTTTCTGAAATGACTGGCCAATGGGGGCCTACTATACAGCAGAGAATTCTACCCAATACTCTTTAGTAATCTATGTGAGAAAAGAATCTGAAAGAGAATGGATATGTGTACATGTATAACTGAATCACTTTGTTGTACAGAAGAAATTATCACAACATTATAAATCAGCTATACTTTCAAGAAAATTTAAAAAAATGGAAAAAAAAGAGTAAGCGTCCAAATTACCAAGAGGCACATGGAGAGCGATTCAGCACCATTAGTCATTAGGGAAATGTAAACCTAAATCACGGTGAGATACCATATCACAAATACTTGGGTTGCAGTAATAAAAAAGACAAAAAAGAAACTATAATCCTCTTATTTTGCTAGTGGGAATGTAAAATGATGCAGCTACTTTGGAAAGCATTTGGATGGCCCCCAAATGTCGAACATAGAGTTATTAGAAGAACCAACAATTCTACTCTTAAGTATATACCCAAGGTCATTAAGAAATCCACACAAAAACTTATATGCAAATGTTCATAGCAATATGTTTTGTGAACATCTTGCAGACCTCCACCCCAAATTTGATTTGGACTTGAGACTGATAATGCTACGCAAACACACACACACACAAAAGATGTGAAAAGGTTTATTACTAACACATGAGGTTTTCTGGGGAGAAAAGAGTGGCTTCCAAGCAGACTTAAAATGGCTCGAAAGAAGAGGGAAAGAAGGCTGGCTTGGAGTTTGTGTGGTGGTTAAGGCAAAGTGCTGGGATGAAGGTTTCTGTAAATAGCTTGAACTTCCCATTGGTGTCAAAAGAGGGGCCATCTGGGTTTCCTTTCAGCTCTACCAGATGTGAGACAAAAGGGAAAAAGGGAGGATTGGACCTTAAAAGCGGTCATCAGTCAAACATCAAAACATTGAGTCATAATCTTTATTACACAATGTTGCTCAGAATTGCTAAAAAGTGGAAATAACCCAAATGTTTATCAACTGATAAATGAAACAAAATATGGTATATTCATAGAATGGAATATTATTTGTCAATAAGAGGGAATGAATTACTGATACATGCCACAATATAAAACCATTATGCTAAGTGAAAGGATACAGTCACAAAAAAATGCATTTTTTAAAAATTTTCCCACTGTATAGCAAGGGGATCAAGTTATCCTTACATGTATACATTACAATTACATTTTCCCCCCACCCTTTGTTCTGTTGCAACATGAGTATCTAGACAAAGTTCTCAATGCTACTCAGCAGGATCTTGTAAATTTATTCTAAATTGTGTCTGATAAGCCCAAGCTCCCGATCCCTCCCATTCCCTCCCCCTCCCATCAGGCAGCCACAAGTCTTTTCTCCAAGTCCATGATTTTCTTTTCTGAGGAGATGTTCATTTGCGCTGGATATTAGATTCCAGTTATAAGTGATATCATATGGTATTTGTCTTTGTCTTTCTGGCTCATTTCACTCAGTATGAGAGTCTCTAGTTCCATCCATGTTGCTGCAAATGGCATTATGTCATTCTTTTTTATGGCTGAGTAGTATTCCATTGTGTATATATACCACTTCTTCCGAATCCAATCATCTGTTGATGGATATTTGGGTTGTTTCCATGTCCTGGCTATTGTGAATAGTGCTGCAATGAACATGCCGGTGCATGTGTCTCTTTTAAGTAGAGTTTTGTCCATATATATGCAACCGACAAGGGCTTAATCTCTAGAATATATAAACAACTTATACAACCCAACAGCAAAAAAGTCAATCAATCAATGGAAAAATGGGCAAAAGACCTGAATAGACATTTCTCCAAAGAAGATATACAGATGGCCAGCAAACACATGAAAAAATGCTCAACATCGCTGGTTATAAGAGAAATGCAAATCAAAACTACCATGAGATACCACCTCACACCAGTCAGAATGGCCATCATTAATAAATCCACAAATAACAAGTGCTGGAAGGGCTGTGGAGAAAAGGGAACCCTCCTGCACTGTTGGTGGGAATGTAAACTGGTACAGCCACTATGGAAAACAGTTTGGAGATACCGTAGAAATCTACACATAGAACTTCCATATGACCCCACAATCCCACTCTTGGGCATATATCCGGACAAAAATGCATATTTTATTACTCCATTTGTGAGAAATGGTCTGTTTTAGGCAGTTCCATAGTGATGAAATGTAGTTAAACATTTTCTTACAGGTGGTAGGAGAACGGGAGAGAAATGACAAGTGACTGATAGCAGATATGGGATTTCTTTGGGGGATACTGAAAAAGTTCTAAAAAAAGACTAAATTTTAATTCTACTACGTTTCTCTGTTTAGATAAATTTTACATTCCTCATAATACTTTTTGTAAAATGTGAAATTGCAATGTTTTCATCCTTGTGCTGTAGTTATGAGAATACATAAAAAATTTATTTGAAAAATGAAAAGGAGTTCTATTATTGCATTATTAGATTCTGAAAGTTCATGATTACTTAGAGCTCTCTTTTGGAGAGTCTGTTTCTTCAATACACTAGTCACTTGTTATGCACTTTACCCATCTTATCTCATTAAGTCCTCACACCAGCCTTGCAAAATCCAGTTTTTACAGCTAAGAAGATTGGCATTTTGAGGAGGTTAAGTATTCAAGATAGTGTTAAAACCCTCATCCATCTAAAGTCCACAGTTTTTCATATATCACACTGCTTCTCACACAAAGGTTAATTGAGTATTTTTCAGACTTTCCTTCTTCCACAAACAAGCAAATCTTAAAATGTGGCATATGATTGCTCTGAGTAAAATATGAGATTATAAATAGCTTCATTAAATGGCACATCAGCAAGATGTTTAGATTTTTATGCTGCTGATATAATATTTCATCTGTTTTTAAATCACATCAAATGAAAACATGACTTTGATGGCCTCTGTAAAACATGTCATGTGCAAAAATTAAATGAGAGAGCAACCGAAAATGAATTTACTTCAGGGGGTTTTATGAACCATCAACTCAGCCTTCAGTTCACTTACCATGAGGTTGAGATAGGTAAAAAAGTAAGAACTTAGAGTGGTTCTTTCAGACAAATAATGTATAAGCAAATCAGAGCTAAAGGTATAGCAGATTTCATATTAACTGAAATAGTATAGAAAGTAGTTTTAGATGTTTAGGGCATGCACATCATAGATGTTTAGTGAACATTGAATTAATCATGAAATGACAGTTGCAAACTCATAACTTGTTATTAAAGATAAAGAATATCTGAAAATTATTACCCTAACTCAAAATAATAATAAATCCAAATATCTTTCCATTTCACTCTCAGAAATTTGGTCAGAAACACATTTGGAATGACACAATATGAATGTTCCCATGGCGTTATTAAACTTGTTTTAAAAAATGCCTTTACTTCCTCTGTGAATTAACTATTGAACAAGTGAGTTGAAATCAAGAATAAATAAATTCAAAGCATTTGCAATTTCCTGAAATTTTAGGTAGCAATGTGATATAATCTTAAATGTTTTGGTGTCATAAGACCTGTGGTTGAATCCCAACTCCTCAACTTTCTTATAGTGTAAAGTTGTATGAGCTGCTTAATATCCCTGACCCTCAACACAAGAGTGAAATGAGAAAAACAATACACATCTTGAATGGTTTTAATGCAGACAAAATCAGCATTGTACATAAAGCAGTTTGAGTCATGTCTGGCATAGGGTAGGCACGTGATAAACGGAAGATCTAGTAGTACAGATGTACACAGTGAAAAATGAAGTTGAAATATTGACAGGTTGGTTAACTGGGTCTGTGCAAGTCACCAAATACAATCATTCAGAATGAAAATGCATTTTGGCTTATGCATAAAACATTTTTCTCATGTGCTTTCCTAAATATAACACGTGCTACATATTTCAGATACAAAAAGGTGGGGAATTTATGCTCTTTATAATTATGTAAACTGAAGTCAAGGTCCTTTTGTTTCTGATCTGTTTCATCTGCTGACACAGTTGGACTTTACTGGATAATAGCCATATTTTATCAATTTGTTTAACCAAGGTATGATTTTTTAAATTTCTTTTTATACTTCAAGTCTCTACAATTATTTTAGTGTATTACATTTTAATGTGAGAAATTTGAGAAAATTAAATTATATGAATAAGTGCCTGTATTAGAGCCTATAGTAAACAAAGTGAGTTTATTTAAAGAATATAACTAGAAAACTAGTGAAAAAACAATAGAAATAATCTTCTATCAATTTAGCTAAAATTGCCTTGTTTTACCTCTCTACTTTCAAATTTTCAAGAGAAAAGGTTTTAACACATAATTTGACTCATTTGATTTGAATTGCCACATTATGCAGTTTGAGTACTTAAATATTTTTCAAATGACAGATCAGAAAGTAAGCTTCAGGGTTTAATGTGATTATATCCATCCATAAATTTTTTAAGGTATATGCTGATTGAAATTAACAATAACATCTTGACCTGGGGTACTTCAATGAGAACAGTTATTTTGAATTTCAATAATCAGAACTTAAAAAAAAAATGCAAGGGAATTTCTGCTGTGGCACAGTGGGTTAAGGATCTGCTATTGTCTCTGCAACAGTACGGGTTTGATTCCCCACTTGGCACAGCCAGTTAAGGATCTGATATTGTTATAGCTGTGGATTTGATCCCTAGCCCTGGGACTTCCATATGCAGTGGGTATAGCCAAAAAGAAAAAAGCAATAGGCTTATTAGAGTACATATGTATAACATAAAATATAACGTTTTGATAACTTTAATTTTATAGTTTTCCTGAAAGCTGAGACAAATAAATAGCATAAACTTCTGCTTTTGTGGGTGTAATTTATTCGTTTTAGCTTAAGAATTGAGGGTTGAAGCAAGTTTGAAGTGTAAAATTTTCGCAGAATTTAAGTGGCTTCTACTTAACTTAGCAAAAGCTTTCTACTGCTTGTGTAAAACAAAACAAATTTTAGTTGGTTAATTCCAGTTTAATGATTGAATTCAGGCATTTTACACATTTTTAATTTTAAAAATAAGCACATCTTCCATTAGGAGATTCTAAGGCAGAGAAGGTAGAAAAACTGACTATACGTACAGGCAGTTAGAGCAGTGCCCATTTTAATAATGATTAAAGGTACTCACAAAATGCACGTCTGTGTTCTAATGAATGTATATTTTTCTTTTTATCTGTATATAATTTTTAAACACTAAAGTGCCCATATTTTAAGGTTTCCAATGTTTCATTATTTTTGACAAATCCTGCATATCTGTAACCTACATCTGTATCAAGGAGAACATTTCTATTATCCCAGAAAGTTCTGTCATAACCTCTTCCCGATACATTACTGCCCAACCTACCTACCACTGAAAAAGAACCAAAGATTTAGTTTCTATCATAGGTTATTTTTACATATTCTAGAAGTTCTTACAAACTGAACCAAAATACACTATGTACTTTTCTGTGTCTGGCTTTTTCATTCAGCATTGTATCTTTGACACTCATTCACATTGTTGTATATATCAGTAGTTTATTCCTTTTCAATGTGAGGTAATTTTTTATAAATGAACATATGTAAATGTAATTGTTCTTTCTCTTTTCCATGGACATGTAGGCTGCTTTCATTTATGAGCTATTTTAAGTACAATTGCTATGGACATTCTTGTATAAGACTTTCGGTGGATATTTGTTTCCCTTTATCATGGATAAATAACTAGGAGTGGAATTACGGAGTGATAGGGTAGTTTATGTTTTAACATTTTAAGAAACTGTCAAACTCTTTCCCAAGGACTGTTTTATATCCCCACCATATGAAAGCTCAGTTGCTCTACATCTCCAACATTTGATTTTTTTTGTCAATTATATCTATTTTTAGCCATTCTAGTGAATATATAGATGTATCTTTTTAAAAGTCCAGTTAGAAAAGACTGCATGCTATATCTCATTGTGGATTGAATTTGCATTTCTTTAATGACAAGTGATATTGTGTCCAAAGGGCCCCCAAGTCTCTCAGAGTAGGAAGATATAGAAACAATAAATAGTTCTTGGATCTAGAATAATAAAATGACAAACAACCTGATGGAAAAATAGGTGAAGGACTTAAGCTGTGCCTTCACAGAGAAAGATATACAAAAGTGTCAAACATATGAAAAACAATTTAACATCCATACAGAAAACAGTTAACATAGGAAGCAATACTTCTATCCTTTGAAAGACCTGTCACATGCTTTGTCTTTGGATGGCATCAGAGAACTTGGATGTTAAGAGGGTTCCCACAATTAACTAGCTCATTGTCTATTTGAACAAATAATATATGGATTTACACTTAACACATGTTTTCTCTTGGAAATCTGGGATTTGGGTACTTGACAGTCGGGGGTGCCTATGTGATCAGTCTACAAGTAAAATCCTGGGTATTGAGTATTTAATGTATTTCTGTGATTGTCAACATTTTGTGTGTGTTAACACAACTTATTATTGGGGGAATTAAACACATGCTGTGACTCCACTGGGAGAATTCCCTTGGATGCTTGCTCCTGATTTCAGAAGAATTTTGCATATTCCTTTCCCCTCTGCTGCTTTTGCTTTTTTTTATTGTAATAAGACATAACTGAGTAGAACTATATTTTGAGTACTGTTGAGTACTCCTAGCAAATAATCAAACCTGGGGGTGACTTGTCAATTTGTTTTTCAGTGATTATTTTTGATGTTGTTCAAGTTTTTAATTTTGATGAAGTCTAATATATCAATTCTTTTTCTTTTGCAGTTCATGCTTTTTTTTGTAATTTTTCTAAGAAATCTTTGTCTAACCCAAATTAGTAAAGCTATTCAACTTACGTTTTCTTCTAGGAGCCATCATTCTTCTTTTTCATGAAGTTTCTTAAAGGGTGAACACATTTTCTTCCAGTGACAAAATTTATTTTTTGCATTAGATTAATGACAAATGTAATGAAAATAGTGCAGTTTATTGGACCAATTTACCCTCCCATGTTCTAGTCCTAATATATCCCTGAACTGTAGGAAGGTACTCAGGACTTAAAACTTAGGTATTGTTATTTTATCATGAGTGCTAAATAGTATCCAATGCTTTCCTAAGTCTATTGAGCTAATCATATGAGTGTTCTTCATTTCAGTAATCTGTATTACACTGATTTTTAACTAAATTTATTGAAGTATATTTTATCTAGAATATAATCAACATTGCTTAATTATGTGGTTTGATGAATGTGGAAAAATTTATGCACCCATGTAAACAGTACAGTAGTCAAGATAGACATATATCTATTTTTGCCAAAAGGTTCCCTTTTTATCCTTCTCAGTAAATCCCTGTGTCTCTAGGCCCAGGCAATCACTGATTTACTTACCAAACTATGCTTTTTAACCCCTTTTTTAAAAATTATAGTTGATTTACAATGTTCTGTCAATTTCTGATGTACAGCAAAGTGACCCAGCTCTCTCTCTCTCTCTCTCTCTCTCTCTCTCTCTCTATATATATATATATATATATATATACACACATATATACACTTTTTCTCATCCTCTATCATGTTTTATCACAAGTGATTGGGTATCATTCCCTGTGTTACTCAGCAGGACCTCACTGCATTCTGAATGTAATTGTTTTCATCTACTAACCCGAAACTCCCAGTCCATTTCACTCCCTCCCCCTCCCCCTTGACAACCACAAGTCTCCTCTCCATGTCTGTGAGTCTGTTTCTGTTCTATAGATAGGTTCATCTTTGCCATATTTTAGATTCCACATATAAGTGATATCATATGGTATGTGTCTTTCTCTTTCTGACTTACTTTACTTAGTATGAGAATCTCTAGTTGCATCCATGTTGCTACAAATGGCGTTATTCTTTTTTATGGCCGAGTAGTATTCCATTGTGTATATCTTAATCCATTCGTCTGTTAGTAGGCATTTAAGTTGTTTCCATGTCTTGCCTATTGTGAATAGTGCTGCAATGATAGTAGGGGGTGCATGTAACTTTTTAAATTATAGTTTTGTTTGGATATATGCCCATAAGTAGGATTGCTGGATCATATGGTAGTTCTATGTTTCATTTTCTGAGGAAGATCCATACTGTTTTCCACAGTATTTTTTACCTACTTACATTCCCACCAACAGTGTAGGAAGATTCCCTTTTCTCCATGCCCTTTCAGACATTTGTTATTTTTAGACTTATTAATGATAGCCATTCTGCCCAGTGTGAGGTAGTACCTCATTGTAGTTTTGATTTGAATTTCTCTAATCATCAGTTTTTGTTGAACATTTCCTCATGTGTCTATTGGCCATCCATATATCTTCTTTGGAGAAATGTCTATTCAGGTCTTCTGCCCATTTTTCAGTTGGGTTGTTTATTTTTTATTGTTGAGTTTTATTAGTTGTTCATATAATTGGGAGATTAAGCCTTTGTCATTCACATCATTTGCAACTATTTTCTCCCATTCTGTAGGTTGTCTTTTATCTTTTTTTCTTTTTTATGATTTCCTTTGCTGTTCAAAACCTTGTAATTTGATTAGGTCCTATTGGTTTATTTTTGTTTTTATTTCTGTTGCCTTGGGAGACTGACCTAAGAAAACATTTATATGGTTAATGTCAGGGAATGTGTTGCCTGTGTCCTCTTCTAGGAGTTTGATGGTATCTTGTCTTATGCTTAAGTCTTTAAGCCATTTTGAGTTTATTTTTGGGCATGGTGTGAGGGTATTTCTAGTTTCATTGACTTACATGCAGCTGTCCAGGTTTCCCAGCACCATTTACTGAATAGATTGTCTTTTTCCCATTTTATATTTTTGCCTCTTTTGTTGAAGATTAATTGACCATAGGTGTCTGGGTTTATTTCTGGGTTCTCTATTTTGTTCCATTAGTCCATATTTCTGTTTTTGTACAGTACCACACTGTCTTGAATACTGTAGCTTTGTAATATTGTCTGGAGTCTGGGAAAGTTTTGTCTCCTGCTTTCCCCCCCCCCAGGTTTTCTTTGGCAATTCTGAGTCTTTTATAGGTTTAATATAAATGTTTGGATTGTTTATGGTAGTTCTGTGAAAAATGTCATGGGTGATTTGATGGAGATTGCATTGAATCTGTAGATTGCTTTGGGTAGTATGGCCATTTTAACAATATTAATTCTTCCAGTCCAGGAACATGAGATATCTTTCTATTACTTTGGATCCTCTTTAATTTCCTTGATTAATGTTTTATGGTTCTTAGCATATATGTCTTTCACCTGCTTGGTCAGGTTTATTCATAGGTATTTAATTTTGGGGGGTGTGATTTTAAAATTTTTTTTTATATTCCTTTTCTAATATTTCATTGTTAGTATACAGAAATGCAACCAATTTCTGAATGTTAATCTTGTATCCTGCTACTTTGTGGAGTTCTTATTGTTTTCTATATATAGTATCCTGTCATCTGCATGTTGTGACACTTTTACCTCATCCAATTTGGTTACCTTTTATTTCTTTTGTTTGCCTGATTGCTGTGGCTAGGACTTCCAACACTATGTTGAATAAAAGTGGTGAGAGTGGGTATCCTCATCCTGTTCCAGATTTTAGCAGGAAGGCTTTCAGCTTCTCTCCATTTGCTTTATATTGGCTGTGGGTTTGTCATAAATGGCTTTTATTATGTTATGATATATTCCCTCTATACCCACCTTAGTAAGGGTTTTTATCATGAGTGGATGTTGGATTTTTTCAAATGCTTTTTCTACATCTATTGAGATGATCATGTTGCTTTTGACTTTTGTTAATATGGTATATGATGTTGATTGGTTTGCAATGTTGAACTATCCTTGTGAACTTGGGATGCATCCCACTTGGTCATGGTGTATGATCTTATTTATGTGCTGTTGGACTTGGTTGGCTAAAATTTTGTTGAGAATTTTTGCATATATATTCATCAAAGATATTGCCCTATAATTTTCTTTTTTGGTAATATCTTTGTCTGGTTTTGGTATTAGGGTGATGGTGGCTTCACAGTATGTCTTTGGGAGTGTTTCCTACAATATATTTTAGATTTTATTTTCCAAAGTAATGTAAAAATTTATTGATGTAGTATATATTCTTTATGTGCCTGTAGTATATATTCTTTATTGTTCAGCTTAATTTTTTTGAAAAATGTGTGTGTTCTTATGTTTGCCAGTGTGGTAGTCAGAATGCTCCCTACCCCCCAGGGGAAAAAAAAAAAGATGTTCACACACTAGTCCCTGGAACCTGTTAATGTGTTGTATTACCTTGCAAAGAATCTTTTCTAATGTAATTAAGATTATGAACCTTAAAATAGGGAGGATATCCTGAATTATTTTGATATGCCCAATCTGATTACATGGATATTTAAAAATAGAGGGCTTTCTCTGACAAACCTGAAGATTATTTTAAGCATGAAAAGAACTCTGTGGTGTTGCTGACTTTGAAAATAAAGATATCCATGAGCTAGGGGATGAGAACACTTTTAGGAGCTAAGGGTAGCCTCTAGTTGATAGTATATTAGTTTCCTCGTGCTTCGATAACGAAGTACCAAAAACTATGTTGTGTAAAACAACAGGAATTTATTGTCTTATGGTTCTGGAGCTCAAAGTCTAAAATCAAGGTGTTAACAGGGCCACGCCCTTTCTAATGGCTGAAGGGGAGAATCCTTTGCCTTTTGTCCCATTTTTCCAACAGCATTTTCTCACGTTGTGTTTTTGTGTCACATTTGGTAATTCTCACAGTATTTCAAATATTTTCATTATTACTATATTTGCTGTGGTGATCTGTGATCATTGACTGTTGATATTACTACTACAACTCACTGAAGGCTCAGATTATAGTTAGTATTTTTTACTAATAAAATAGTTTTGGAGTTCCTCTAGCAGGGCAATGGGATCAGCAGTGTCTCTTTAGCACCAGCAGAGCAGGTTAAAGGATCCAGTACTGCCGCAGCTGCATTGTAGGTTGCAACTGTGGCTTGTATCTGATCTCTGGCCCAGGAGCTCCAAATGCCCTGGAGCAGCCCAAAAAGAAAAAAAAAAGTTTTTAATTAAGTTATGTACCTTATTTTTTAAGATGTGATGCTATTTCACATTTAATATACTACAGCATAGTGTAAACATAATTTCATATGCCCTGGGAAACCAAAAAATGCATATGACTCACTTTATTGCAATATTTGCTTTATTGCAGTGGTCAGGAACTGAACCCACAGTACCTCTGAGATATATCTATACAATATTCTTAGCTGAGGTTTTTGTTTCCTCTGCATTTTAAATATGGTTTCTATTGCTTTCTGGTCTCTATCCTTTCCAATAAAAGTTCGGGCATCATTATATATTTTCTTCCATTGTGCATTCTCTTCTAGTTTCTTTCAAGATTTTCTCTTTGGATTTCAACAGCATATCTGTAATGTGTCTACACGTGGTCTCTTTATCTTTATATTGTATTTGTTTATTTGTTTGTTTAATTTTTACAGCTGCACCTGCAACCTATGGAAGCTCCTGGGCTCAGGGTTGAATCAGAACTGCAGCTGGGCCTATGCCACAGCTGCAGCAACACCGGATCCAATGCACATCTGCAAACTACACCATAGCTTGAGGCAATGCTAGATCCTTAACACACTGAGCAAGGAGGCCAGGGATCAAACCTACATTCTCACAGAAACATGGGTCCTTAACCCACTGAACCATAACAGGAACTCCTTGACTTGGTAATTTGCTGAGCTTCTGGGTTCTGCAACTTAAAATTTTCACCGCATTGAAATACTGAATTGAAATTGTGATAACTTGGGCTAGTAAATTTCTTCAAAAATATTTTCTTCCTCCTCTACTCATTTGGGATGCTGATTCCATATAGCATAGACCATTTAATATTGTCCAGTTTTCTGTTCTTCAGGTTTTAAGATTCTGATTGGTGTATCATCAAGTTCACTTAGTCTTTTTTTTTTCCCATCAACTCCAATTTGGTTTTAAGTTCATCCAATAGATATTTTCATGTTACTTATTGTTCTTTTATTTCTAAATTTGTCTTTGGCCCTATGAAAATTTATTTTTAATTTTTAATACATTTCTAATGTATTTAATCATTATGGCCATATTTCCTTTAAAGTCTTTAAATATATTTATAATAGAAAATCACATGGGTTATCTCAAAGTTGCTTTTTATTGACTTGTTTTTTTTGGAGTATGGTCATTTAATTTATTTGCGTGTTTAGCAATTTTTTTTCTTTTAGAGCTAACACTTTGAATAATAAATTTAAAAAATTCTAGAATTTAGTATATTTCTCTGCAAAATACTAAAAATTTCACACCAGTGGTTAGCTTGTCTAGATTTAGATTATAAACATTTCTTACTCTGTATTGGGCAGCAACTAAAATATCTACACAATGCTTTCAGTTTCGAACTGAAATGTTGCTGGGCCTCCTGGATTCCCTCCTTTTTGTGTGTAGTTCAGTCATTAGTCAATGAACTTATTCATGTATAGATTTTAGATCTCATCCATTCTACAGTGTTCTCTCATCCACAATTCTCATGCTAACTTTTCACCCATTCTGTAAGAACCTAATTCAATCTTCAAATACTTTTAGTCAATAATACTACAATGCGGGAGTACCCACTGTGGCACAGAGAGTTAAGGATCTGGCATTGTTTCTGTGGTGTCTTGGGTTCAATCCTCAGCCTGGCTCAGTGGATTAAGCATCCAGTGTTGCTGAAACGTTGGCATAGATCACAGGCGTGGCTGGGATTTGGTCCCTGGACTGGGAACTTCCATATGCTGAGGGAGCAGCCAAAAAAGGAAAAAAATATACTCCAGTTTTTGCCACTTATAGTCATGTTCAGATTGGGGAGCACCTGTAGGCAAAAGGCTGGAAGCTTGGAAATGTCACCTGCCCTAGCTACTTTTTTTTCCAAAAGTTAATACCTTTCTAATTTATGGCTGCTTTTGGCTGCTGTCCAAATTCTTTAAATAGTTGTCTTTGTGTGTTTTTTAAAAAGTTTTTTAAAAAGATTTTATCATTATTTTCTATGGTAGAATTAGCCTATAGAAGCTACTTGGCCATTATCAGAACTCTTCCAGTTCACCTTTGATCACCTATCCAAGATCTACCTGTATTTGATTTTAAATCTATCATCTATTTAGTTGCTTTCTATTTTACTTACCCATTTTATCTTTCTTCTTATCTTTCCTTGAATTATTGTTCATTTTTTAACACTTTACCATTAATGTTTCCCTTCTATTCCTCGTAGTTATAAGCTTTATGACTATAGTTTTTGTAGGGACTGTAGAGATTAAAAAATACATCCTCGAGGGAGTTCCCATTTCTGCTCATCAGTAATGAATCTGACTAGTATCCATGAGGATGAGGGTTTGATCCCTGGCCCTGCTTAGTGGGTTAAGGATCCAGTATTGCCTTGAGCTGTGGTGTAGTCACAGAGGAGGCTTGGAGCCCACGTTGCTGTGGCTGTGGCATAGGCTAGCAGCTGGACTGCCATCGACACCTTGCCTAGGAACACCTGTATGCTGCAAATGTGGAATCATTTAAGTGGAATCATGCAGTATTTACCTTTCTGTTATTGTCTTATTTCAGCCTAATAACCTCACATGTTGTTGTATATTGCAGAATGTCCTTTTTAAAAGCACCATAATGTATATATTTCACATTTCCTTGTTTATCTGCTGATGGACATTTATGTTATTTCCACATGTTGACTATTGTGAATAGTGCTATAACGGGCATGAGAAAGCTAAAATCTATCTGAGAACATGATTTCAATTATTTTGGATAAATAGCCAAAAGTGAGATTGCTCTATTGTATGATATTTCTGTTTGTAATTTCTTTGAGAAAATTTTATACTGTTTTCCATAATGCCTACCCCATTTTGCCATTTTATATTCCTACAAATAGTGTGCAAGTATTCCATTTTCTCTATATCTTTGCCACTATTTGTGTATGTGTGTGTTTGATAACAGCTGTCCTGACAGGTATAAGGTAATTATGATTTTGATATGCATTTCCCTGATAATTAGTAACCTAATAATTACTTTTTTTCAAATGCCTGTTGGTCGTTTGTGTCTTCTTTGGAAAGTTTTCTACTCAAGTCCTCAGTCTATCTTTTAATTGGGTTATTAGTTTTATTTGCTATTGAGTTGTGTAAATTCTTTATGTGATCTCTTAAATCTTCAAGTAAAGTAATGGTATATATTTTAACCTCTTCTTGGATATATGGTTTGCAAACATGTTCTCCTATTCTGTTGGTAGCCTTTTCACTCTGTTGATTATTATTATTTTTTTTGCTGTGCAGAAACTTTTTAGTTTGATAAAATCCCACGTGTCTATTTTTTTCTTATGTTGCCTGTGCTTTTGGTGTCATATACATAAAATCATTACCAATACCAATGTAACTGGGCTTTTCCCCTACATTTTCTTCTAGGAATTTTTCAGCTTCAGATATTACAGTTAAGTATTCCATTTTGAGTTTATTTTTGTGTGTGGTTTAAGATGAGTTGAATTTTATTCTTTTGCATGTGGATATCCAATTTTCTGAGCACCATTTGTTGAAGCGACTGTACGTTTTCCATTGTGTATTCTTGGCAACTTGTGCAAGATCAGTTGACCATAGACCATATATGAATGGATTTATTTCTGAACTCTCTCTTCTGTTCCACTGTTAAAATGTGTGTGCTACCCAAAGCAACTTACAGAGTCAATGCAATCTCTTTTTTTGTGGGGAAGCACTGCAGCTTCAGCATATGCATGTTCCTGCGCTAGGGATGTAATGAGAGCCACAGCTAGCTGCCAGCCGCATCTGCAAACTATACCACAGCTCACAGTATTGCCAGATCCTTTAACCTACTGACTGCAGAGATCAAACCTTCATCTTTATGTCTAGTAGTCGGGTTCTTAATCTGCTGAGCCACAGTGGGAACTCTAAGGTAATCTTTTACAAAATCCTAATGGCATTTTTTTATATTATTCATTTCTAATTTTAAACTTTTATTAGGAGGTTATAGCTTACTACTTTGTAATCAACTGCTCTGTCAATTTATTAAAATAAGAATTATATTCAAATAGTAAAAGCATCTAAGAAACAAAATCAAACAAAAGCAGATATCTAAAGTGAGATATATCAAGAAGAGAAATGACTTCCATGGATGCTTATCAGGAAATAGAAAAAAAATGCCAACAATGTTCTAAAACAAATAATTACAATTATTTTTCTCATTTACTTAAGTTCCTTTTATTATTTTTTTGTCTTGCTGGATCTTGGTTTATCACTATCCTTTTTTTTTTTTTTTTTGTCTTTTCTAAAGCCGCACCCATTGCATATGGAGGTTCCCAGGCTAGGGGTCCAATCAGAGCTGTAGCCCCTAGCCTAGGCCACAGCCATAGAAACATGGGATCTGAGCTGCATCTGTGACCTACACTACAGTTCACAGCAATGATGGATCCTTAACCCACCAAGTGAGGCCAGGAATCCAACCTGGAACCTCATGGTTCTTAGATTCGTTAACCACTGAGCCATGACGGGAACTCCTACCACTATCCTTTTTTATATCACCTACTTCTGGACTAAAAAGAGTTCTGAAAATGCTGATTCATTTTCTGGTTCTACCTCTCTGTGGTCCACACATGGTAATGATGTTAGCTTACCCTGGGTTCTTTTAACTAATTTAACCATTTTTTTTAAACTCCAAATATGCAAGACTCTATTTATCACAGAATAGATAAGAATATTGAGTAACAGGACTTTCTATCAAGGCTCTGAAGTGGTCCTTCTTTGTTGAAAACCTAATTTCTTGCCAACATTTTGTAGCAGAGCCTTGAGATAAGCATGTGAGAGATTAGCGATTAGATTGAATGGCTCAGGTTTATTATCGTACCATCAACATTAGAATCAAGAACAGTCACTATTCTCTATCAGGATTTAACATGTTCTATTTGATAAAAATTTGATCGATGATTCTTATATGAGTAAGAATCCTATGAAGTGGGGGTTACTGAAGAATCTCAAGGGCCTTACAATGAATCCTATAAATTTTACATTTTTATACTAATACTCACATACTGGTACAAAATTTATAAGTTAAACAAAAACTTCAATATATTTATGACAACATGACAAAGGGGTAACTTTCCTGCTATTCAACAGCTCATATAAATCAACATGAAAAAGATGAATTCCCTCAAAGATAGGTGAGCAAAAGACATGCATATATGTTTACAAGTAAATTAATACAATAGCATTGCTAAACTTCATTAATAGTTTAAAATGTAAACTAAAACATGATGAAATGTGAAATTTTGCATAATATTGAAAAATAATAGATTGAGTTCTTAAAAATATTACAGAGAGTTTGTGGTACATAAATATTCTGACTCATAAGTGGGAGTATAAATTGTTTTAATCATTTTAAGGATAAGTTTGCAATATTATTAAAATTTTAAGTGAGCATAACATTTATACCATTTTTTTTTACTCCAGCAATTTCATTTCTAGAAATTTGTCCTACAAATACTCCAGCAATTTCATTTCTAGAAATTTGTCCTACAAATATTTGGATATTTACACATAGATATATCTATAAATACAGATACCTATACAGATATATATTTCACAGATAAATATATGCAGACATTACACACACACACACACGTGCAAGGATTTTGATTACATCAGCAATCAAAATAACCATTGCTATTGACTAGTTAAATAAAAAGTAGTACATTTATATAACAGAGTAGTAAGCAGATATTTAAAACATTAAGAAAATACTTGATTTAAGAAGATAAACTCTTTCATCATTTAAAACAGTATGCAGTTTACAATTTCTTTTAGACTCTTACGAACATATGCTGCCTTTCATAAGAAATGAAAAATGACTCAAAGGGCAGAAACAAGAGCCCAGAAACTGAGAACCACTAGAAAAATTTTCCAGACTTTGAAACTTAATCTGGAAAAATCCAACATTTTCCCAGCTGGAGTTCAGAACTATAATGCCCTGTTTACATTTACCTCTCCCATTTTCAAACTAGGATTTCTATAACTGTTACTCCTTGTCTGTCTCCCAACTATATTTAGGAGTGTCAGCTAATTTGTCTCTTCAGGTTCACGTGTTAACAGACGATAAGGAATTGTTTCTCAGCAGCTGTCCTTAATAGATTAAATGGAGAAGGCTTATCAGTACCAGGACTTGATTTATATTTTGGACTTTGAACTGATGAGATAATGAGATTTTGGATTTTGACCTATTACTATAATGGGATAAGGCTTTTGGGAAACTTGAGAAAGTTGAATGTATTTTGCAAATGGAAAGGACATGAGTTCTTTTGGGCTGGAGGCCTTGCTGTAAAAGATTATTACAAATGTATTTGTTATGACGGTTAGATTTAACAAACTTCCTTTAAGCTCAGAGAAGAGAGCATCTATCACATATCATTTCATTTGAAAATAAACATGACTACATATATTGATTTTAATGACTAAATATATTATTTTTATTTTAGAATACTTAAATTCTTCAATCAATTAAAAATATGTGATTTGCAATTTATTTTTGGACAGATTGGGCTGTTAATGACATATTACTTATTAGAAATGCTTTTCTCACACTCATGTGAAAATTCTCACTGTCAGAGAGAAGAGGAAAAATACGTGGGAGTTGTCAAGTCTTAAAAAAATATTTTTCAGTCTTTCCCGAGGAAGTGTAAAGAATAGGAAGAAAAGCAGAAATTACAAAGTGAAAGATGTTTTTCATACTTGCCTAAATTTTGTGTACATATGAATCCATTCTTACCACAATGAACCTGCTGCCAGTACTATGTGGCTTTTAAAAAATCTTTTATACTTGTTCACACTTCAGAGAACATATTGCAAAAATTAATATGCTTATTTCAGGATGTATCATTTTTAATAAATGTGTCATGATGCCTGTGTTATTCAAAAAAACTCTGTGAAGCCTGGTCTCATGCTGTCTACACTATAAATGGTTTAGTAATTCAAGCTGTAGAGTAGCTGATAAAAACTGGAATCTATACTCACTGAAAATAGTATTTTGGGGTATACTGTTAATGCTAATTTATATATTCTTTTTTCAGTGTTGACAGGTCTACTTAAGCATAGGTGCCCAGTATATGTGCTGACATGCAGCAGATATGAGTAAGGGAGTAAATGGTGACTGATAAAATGGAAGCAACAAAAAGATTTCAAATATTTATACTAATAGGCTAAGCAAACAAAATATTCTGACATGTGGAAATGTTTACTGAAATTTTTAAGGCTTTATTTGGAGGGTACAAAAATAATTCTTCATGTAACACTAGAAATATTCAGTGAAATATTTCTAAGGGCTGAAGGAATCTATGAAAAATTGTTTATAAAAATCTTTATAACTAAAAATAGCTAGGATTGCTTGCCTAGCCTGTCTGGTAGCTCATCTTCATTGTACGATTCCTGTGAATATTTTAGACAATCACTTGTCGGTAAAATCTTTGCATCCAATTGGAATACAGATCACTGATTATTTTCTTTTTTCTAGAAAGCAGAGTTTTGGAAAAATAAAAATACACTAATAAAAATAGTAAACTGAAACAAATCATAGGGTACACCCCTCCTCCTTCGTTTCATCCCCTCAATCACAGAAAATGAAGGCAATTCCACACAAACTTCAATATAATAGGAAATAAGAAGTGCGATCAGTTGCTTTGATTTTAAAATATCAGAACTGGAAGAACGATGACTGGAGAGGAAGCTATTGAAAGAATAACATGTGAGCTCAGATAGCCTATTTTTTTTTTTTTTTCCTTTTTAGGCCAGCACCTATGGCATATGGAAGTTCCCAGACTAGGGGTCAAATCAGAGCTGCAGCTGCTAACGTATGCCACAGCCATAGCAATGCCAGATCTGAGCCACATCTGCAACCTACGCTGCAGCCAGATCCTTAACCCACTGAGTGAGGCCAGGGATTGAACCTGCATCCTCATAGATACTAGTCTGTTTCCTAACCTGATGAGCCACAATGGGAACTCTCCTCAGAAAGCCTATTTTTGATTTGTTATTACAGATTTTAAAAAGTAAAATAATAGATTTGAATTTAGGATTAGATGTTTGAAAGCACATTACCTATAATTGGGATTTAAACTGGTTAAAAAAATTCACCCTGCTTTTAGTAGAATTTTGATCAATATTAAAAAAAAAATCCAGTTTACCTACACATGTATATAGAAGGTAGAAAGTGAATAATGGTTAAAAATAAAAGCCTGTGTCACTCCAAGAATTGTCAAAGTCAGTTGCCTATTGCCTTTCTAAGGACATTAGAATATGGAAATTAAGTTCTGAATTTTATGTCAAGAAATATTGGAAATCATTTAGAGTTACACTTGTTTTTGTCTCTTATACTAACAAATGTCTCATCAAAAATCTCTTGCCCTTTATTCAAGTTGGACCTAGAAAAAAATTAGCTGACTAATTCCAAGAATAAGATATGCTGAGAACTAAAATTTATTAGATGGCTTAGGCTGTTGGTCAATTGTCAATTCATTGATAAGGAGAAAAAGTGAATGAAATTGTCTTCCATAAAATTGATACTTATCTTCAAGTAAGAATAGCATTTTATAGCACTTTATAAATGGAACTTGGAAATAATCCCTCAAACATCTTTTTTTGGTCAAAAGCAACAAATCTCAGTGTTTCCTGAAATGTGCACTCCTTGCTTAATGCAATTCTTATGTCTTGTCCTGGTATTGTTTGAAAAATAAAATGGTGAACAGATTGAAAACAGATTAGTATTGTGAAGAAGGCATAGGAGATAACCCCCAATAAAATAACCAATTCCCATATAATCAAGAATTGATCATATGCAGAGTCTACATCTTGCTCATTTGTAGTAATGATTCTTAAATTTGGCAGTTACTTACTGTATTTTGGCATTTTTTTCCTTTATCTAGTATATTTTCCTTAAAGTACCTTAATTCTTATCCCTACATCTATGAGCTTAACTTTTTATTACTCTTCAAAATTTTTGGTCCTCTTTTCTTTAAGACCTGTTGTTAGGTATTTCTAAAGGGCCCCTGATATTTTATACATCTGAATATGTAAGAGGTAAATAAAAACTGATATCTTAAAAAAGAGCTGATAAGAGGTGACACAGAAAGAACAAAGCTTAGATACAATGGTGCACATGTAGGTAAGTGCTTATCTGAGAGAAGTATTGAAAAAGTAGTAGAAGTATACGATATGGAGGGACATTTTTGGGGAAACACCACCATCACTAAGATATGGTGGAAATATATGTGAAATGAATCTAAGATTCCAAATGCTAGTATAAGGAGAAAGGAATTAAGAGAAGAAGCTAGTTGGTGGAGGCAAAGATGCCAATAGTTATGGGTAAGTTCAGACTGGAGAGAAGTGCTAGTTAACTGGAAATAAACAGAAGGAAGGTGGAAATTTTAGATAAAAACCCAAAGAGAGATTTTACTCTCGGAAATAGATTAGTAGAGGATGAAAACAATGTTTGAGGGGAATATCTACAGTTAGAACATTAGGAGTTTATTAATTTATTCATCCAAATTTTACTACAGACTTAATATATGTAGTCACTACACCAGAGACTAGAAGTACAAATAGTAAATAGAATGACCATTTTATGACTCATGATCTGCTTGAAAAGAAATACACATAAACTCAATTTAATGTGAAATATTTGTTTTCTTGGGCTTCCATAACAAAATGCCACAGACTAGTACGCTTAACAACAGAGATTTATTTTCTCACAGTTCCAGATGCCTGAAGTCCAAGATCAAGGTGGCAATGAATATAGTTTCTCCTGTGTCTTCCCTTGGCTTGCATTGGCTGTCATCTTCCTTTGTCTGCACATGGCCTTTCCTCTGTGCATGTGCCTCTCTGATATCCTTCTTGTAAGGACACCAGTCCTTTTGCATTAGGGCCCTATCTTAAGGACCTCATTTAACCTTAATTATCTCTTTAAAGTCCTATAGGCAGATTCAGTCACATCTAAGACACTGGGGAATTAGGGCTTCAACATATGGATTTTGATGGGATACAATTCAGTCCATAACATGTGGTAAGGCATAGAAAAACTTACAATGGAATTCCCAAGAATAACTAAGCCTGTATGAATAAAATGAAAAAAAAAAAAAGACTCACAGAAGAGGTAAAATTTAAGCTAGTAAATCTTTTTTTGGGGGGGGGGTATTTTTTAGGGCTGCACCTGCAGGATGTGCAAGTTCCCAGGCTGGGAGTCAAACTGGAGCTGCAACTTCTGGACTACACCACAGCTACAGCAACGCAGGATCCAAGCCCCGCCTGTGACCTGTACTACAGCTCATGGCAATGCCAGATTCCTGACCCACTGAGCAAGGCCAGGGATCAAACCCACATCCTCATGGATACTGTTGGATTTGTTTCTGCTGAGCCACAACAGGAACTCCCTAAGCTAGTAAATATTGAGCAAAAATGTATATAGCAGTTTAAGCACAGGGAAAAACATATATGTCAGAGTGCTTCACGTTGAGAAAATGGTAAATGGCCCTGTGTGAATGGGGCATATGTTGCAGAAACGTAGTGGTAGAATATGAAGATAGTAGTAGTTTGGAAACAACTTTGGAATGTCTCTCCCATACATGCTAAGATAACTTAGCTGTGGCCTATTAGCCTTTCTCATTTATCTGTTCATGCCAATTCACTAGATGAATTTTGTTTATTTCTCAGATCTGTCTTTTTTTTTTTTTTTTTGTCCAACACCCTGGTCTAAAATATTCCAGTCTTGCGTAGAACTCTGAAAACCTTCTATGTCAACCTACTTCAACTTTTAATAAACAAAGATCATTTCCTAATTTAGATGTAAAATTGTCACATCTTTTTAAATTAAAATCCCTCAAAGTCTTTCGATGAATCTTAGGATGACAATTTTCAACATGTCCCTGAAGCCCTGCATTGACTAGGCCCTACCTGTCTCTCAGACCTTATTTCTCTCTGTAGTCGCAAATGTGTATCCAAACCTCATCCATTTACCCTGTTATTTCATCTCTGAACACTTCCACGTGTTTGTTTGTTTGTTTGTCTTTTGTCTTTTTAGGGCAACACCCACAGCATGTGGAGGTTCCCAGGCTAGGGGTCTAATCAGAGCTGCAGCTGCTGGCCTATGCCACAGCCACAGCAATGCCAGATCCGAGCTGCGTCTGTGACCTACACCACAGCTCATGGCAACGCCGGATCCTTAAGCCACTGAGCGAGGCCAGGGATCGAACCTGCAACCCTATGGTTCCTAGTCAGATTTGCTTCCGCTGCACCATGGCAGTAACTCCTCTGCATGTTTTATTTCCTCTGTTTGCAGTGCTTTTTCCTCCCCTTTCTTCCTAATTGAGATGGATGTGTCCTTCTGAACTCAACGATCTCCTCATTGGAGAAGTCTTTCTTTACCTTCCTAACTAGATTAAAAGCACCACTCATTATTTGTTCTTAAGGTAACTTTTACAAATTTCTTTATTGTAGAATATATACATTGGTAAATATATATGTATATATTTTGTACTGATTACATTGTTTCAAACCAAATCTCAGATCTGATAAAATCATTTGCTTGCTTAAAATTTATCTGTTACTTAGTTGAAATCCCATAACATCATTTAAAAGTTCTCTCTAACGGGACCTCTAAATCACCAGTCTCATTTTCTGTAATCTTCTCCTGTTCTCCATTTGCTCCTGTACTTCTTCCATTTCATCTTATGTAGAAATTATTTTTTATCTCCACCACTTTTAGTATATGGCTTCTTCATCTAAATATATTCTTCCTTATCTTTTTACCTGGTAAACTCTTCACATTTAAATTATTTTTTTTCTCAAGGAGAATTTCTTAATTCCCCAAGAAAACAGATTAGGATCCCAGGTTTTATGTCCTGATAATTTTCTTTTATAATATTAATCAATATAACTTAATTTGTTTAGTTCTTTTCAGGATTTCTTTTTTTTGTTTTTTTTGTTTTGTCTTTTTTTTTTTTGTGCTTTTATGGCTGCACCCACAGCATATGGAGGTTCCCAGGCTAGGGGTCTAATCGGAACTGTAGCTTCTGGCCTATGCTAGAGCCACAGCAATGCGGGATTCGAGCCCCATCTGCGACCTACACCACAGCTTACAGCAACACTGGATCCTTAACCCACTGAGAGAGGCCAAGGATTAAACCCACAACCTCATGGTTCCTAGTCAGATTCATTAACCACTGAGCTATGATGGAAACTCCCAGGATTTATTTCTTGTGACAGAATTAATTTGAATATACCATGCCCCACTCCATCTATTTAATGACATCTTGGGTAAGAGAAACTTTTAATTCTTTTAAACAACTTAACATTTTCAAGATTTGAAGAAAATCCCTATGCAGAAAATGGCTCAACCCTACAATCTCAACTCTTATCTTCAAGATTCATCTCTTTCTTGAGGATCATTCACTAATTTCACTCCTGGAAACACATATTAAGTTAACCTGCCAAAATATATCATAAAATCAAATCCACAACCTCTAATGTTTTCAGTGGAAAGGTAATCTCTATTTTTTTTTTTTTTATTTTCCCACTGTACAGCAAGGGGGTCAGGTTATCCTTACATATATACATTACAATTACATTTTTTCCCCACCCTTTCTTCTGTTGCAACAATGAGTATCTAGACAAAGTTCTCAATGCTATTCAGCAGGATCTCCTTGTAAATCTATTCTAAGTTGTGTCTGATAAGCCCAAGCTCCCAATCCCTCCCACTCCCTCCCACTCCCTCCCCCTCCCATCAGGCAGCCACAAGTCTCTTCTCCAAGTCCATGATTTTCTTTTCTGAGGAGATGTTCATTTGCGCTGGATATTAGATTCCAGTTATAAGTGATATCATATGGTATTTGTCTTTGTCTTTCGGGCTCATTTCACTCAGGATGAGATTCTCTAGTTCCATCCATGTTGCTGCAAATGGCATTATGTCATTCTTTTTTATGGCTGAGTAGTATTCCATTGGGTATATATACCACATCTTCAGAATCCAATCATCTGTCGATGGACATTTGGGTTGTATCCATGTCTTGGCTATTGTGAATAGTGCTGCAATGAACATGCGGGTGCACGTGTCTCTTTTAAGTAGAGTTTTGTCCGGATAGATGCCCAAGAGTGGGATTGTGGGGTCATATGGAAGTTCTATGTATAGATTTCTAAAGTATCTGCAAACTGTTCTCCATAGTGGCTGTACCAGTTTACATTCCCACCAACAGTGTAGGAGGGTTCCCATTTCTCCACACCCCCTCCAGCACTTGTTATTTGTGGACTTATTAATGATGGCCATTCTGACTGGTGTGAGGTGGTATCTCATGGTAGTTTTGATTTGCATTTCTCTTATAACCAGCGATGTTGAGCATTTTTTCATGTGTTTGTTGGCCATCTGTATATCTTCTTTGGAGAAATGTCTGTTCAGGTCTTTTGCCCATTTTTCCATTGATTGATTGGCTTTTTTGCTGTTGGTTTGTATAAGTTATTTATATATTCTAGAGATTAAGCCCTTGTTGGTTGCATCATTTGAAACTATTTTCTCCCATTCTGTAAGTTGTCTTTTTGTTTTCTTTTTGGCTTCCTTTGCTGTGCAAAAGCTTTTCAGTTTGATTAGGTCCCATGGGTTTATTTTTGCTCTGATTTCTATTGCTCTGGGAGACTGACCTGAGAGAATATTCATGAGGTTGATGTCAGAGAGTGTTTTGCCTATGTTCTCTTCTAGGAGTTTGATGGTGTCCTGTCTTATATTTAAGTCTTTCAGCCATTTTGAGTGTATTTGTGTGCATGGTGTGAGGGTGTGTTCTCGTTTCATTGTTTTGCATGCAGCTGTCCAGGTTTCCCAGCAATGCTTGCTGAATAGACTTTCTTTTTCCCATTTGATGTTCTTGCCTCCCTTGTCAAAGATTAATTGACCATAGGTGTCAGGGTTTTTTTCCGGGTTCTCTATTCTGTTGCATTGGTCTGTCTGTCTGTTTTGATACCAGTACCACACTGTTTTGATGACTGTGGCTTTGTAGTATTTCTTGAAGTCTGGGAGAGTTATGCCTCCTGCTTGGTTTTTGTTTCTCAGGATTGCTTTAGTGATTCTGGGTCTTTGGTGGTTCCATATAAATGTTTGGATTGTTTGTTCTAGTTCTGTGAAAAATGTCATGGGTCATTTGATAGGGATTGCATTGAATCTGTAGATTGCTTTGGGTAGTATGGCCATTTTTACAATATTGATTTTCCCAATCCAGGAACATGGAATATCTTTCCATTTCTTTACATCTTCTTTGATTTCTTTGATTAAAGTTTTATAGTTCTCAGCATATAGGTCCTTTACCTTCTTGGTCAGGTATACTCCGAGGTATTTGATTTTGTGAGGTGCAATTTTAAAAGGTATCGTATTTTTGTATTCCTTTTCTAATGTTTCATTGCTGGTATACAGAAATGTGACTGACTTCTGAATGTTAATCTTATATCCTGCTACTTTGCTGAATTTATGAATCAGTTCAAGGAGTTTTGGGGTTGACTCCTTAGGGTTTTCTATGTATAGTATCATGTCATCTGCATACAGTGACAGTTTGATCTCTTCTCTTCCTATGTGGATGCCTTTTATTTCTTTTGTTTGTCCAATTGCTGTGGCTAGGACTTCCAAAACTATGTTGAAGAGCCGTGGTGAGAGTGGGCATCCCTGTCTTGTTCCAGATTTGAGTGAGAAGGCTTTCAGTTTTTCTCCATTGAGTATTATATTTGCTGTGGGTTTATCATAAATGGCTTTGATTATGTTCAGGAATGTTCCCTCTATACCCACTTTGGCGAGGGTCTTGATCATGAATGGATGTTGGACTTTGTCAAATGCTTTTTCTGCGTCTATTGAGATGATCATATGATTTTTGACTTATTTTTTTGTTAATGTGGTGTATGATGCTGATTGATTTGCATATGTTGAACCATCCTTGTGAACCTGGGATGAACCCAACCTGGTCATGGTCATATCTTTTTGATATGTTGTTGGATTCGGTTGGCTAAGATTTTGTTGAGAATTTTTGCATCTATATTCATCAATGATATTGGGCGATAGTTTTCTTTTTTGGTGGTATCTCTGTCTGGTTTTGGAATGAGGGTGATGGTGGCATCATAGACTGTCTTTGGGAGTATTCCTTCTTCTTCAACCTTTTGAAAGAGTTTAAGGAGGATGGGCACCAATTCCTCTTTATATGTTTGATAGAATTCACCTGTGAATCCATCTGGTCCTGGACTTTTATTTGTAGGGAGTGATTTTATGACCTCTTCAATTTCATTTCTAGTGATCAGTCTGTTCAGTTGGTCTATTTCTTCTTGATTCAGTTTTGGCAGGCTGTAAGATTCTAGACAATTGTCCATTTCTTCCAGATTGTCAAACTTGTTGCCATATAGTTGTTCATAGTATTCTCTTATGGGTTTTTGTATTTCTGCTGTATCCGTTGTGATTTCTCCTTTTTCATTTATACTTTTGGTTATTTGGGTTCTTTCTATCCTCTTTTGAGTGAGTCTGGCCAGGGGTTTGTCTATTTTGTTCACCTTTTCAAAGAACCAGCTCTTGGTTTTATTAATTTTCTCTATTGTTTTTTGAATCTCTATTTGATTGATTTCTTCTTTGATCTTTATAATTTCTTTCCTTCTGCTGACTTTAGGACTTTTTTGTTCTTCTTTTTCTAATTCATTTAGGTGGAGGGTTAAGTTGTGAATTTGGGATCTCTCTTCTTTTTTGAGAAAGGCCTGTATTGCAATAAATTTCCCTCTGAGCACTGCTTTCGCAGCATCCCATAGATTTTGAGCGGTTGTGTCTTCATTATCATTTGTTTCAAGGTAGTTTTTAATTTCCTTCTTGATTTCCTCATGGACCCATTGGTTTTTGAGTAGCATGTTGTTTCGTCTCCATGGAGTAGGTTTTTTCTCTTTCCTTTTCCCATGGTTGGTTTCTAATTTCATGGCATTGTGGTCAGAGAAGACACTTGAGATAATTTCTATGCTCCTAAATTTATTGAGATTAGCTTTGTGTCCCAATATGTGGTCGATTCTTGAGAATGTTCTATGAGCATTTGAGAAGAATGTGTATTCTGCTTTTTTTGGATGTAGTGTCCTGAAGAGATCAATGAAGTCTAACTTTTCTATTGTTTCCTTTAGGATCTCTGTTGCTTTATTGGTTTTCTGTCTAGAGGATCTGTCCATTGATGTGAGGGGGGTATTAAGGTCTCCTACTATGACTGTATTCTCATCAATATCTCCCTTTATGTCTGTTACTATTTGTTGTATGTATCTGGGTGCTCCTGTACTGGGGGCATATATCTTGACGATAGTAACATCCTCTCCTTGGATGGATCCCTTAATCATTAAGTAGTGTCCTTCTTTGTCTGTCTTTATGTCTTTTGTTTTTAAAGTCTATTTTGTCTGATATGAGCGTTGCGACTCCTGCTTTTCTGTCATGTCTATTGGCGTGAAATATTTTTCCCCACCCTTTGACTTTCAATCTATATGTATCCTTTGTCCTAAGGTGAGTTTCTTGTAGGCAGCATATTGTACGTTTTTGCCTTTTTATCCACTCAGCCAGTCTGTGTCTTTTGATTGGGGCATTCAGTCCATTGACATTTAAGGTGATAATTGATAGATGATTATTTATTGCCATTTTGAACCTCGTGTTCCAGTTGATTCTATGGTTCTCCATTCTTCCTTTCTTTCTTTTTTTTTTTTTTTTGGTTGGATGGTCTCCTGTTATTATCTGCTTGAGTGTATTTTTTTTTCATTGTTTGCAAATGCAATATTTGGTTTTGGCTTGTGGTTGCCCTGTTTTTTAAGTATGCTAACCCCTTCCCATAATTGTGTGTTTTAGCCTGATGGTCCTGTAAGTTCAAACACTTCATTACTATATTAAAATTAAGAAGAGAAACATACAGACAAACAAAAAGGGTTATTTACTTCCTAACATCCCTTGCCCACATTTTATGGTTTTGATGACTCTTTTTTATTTTTTTCTTTTTAATTTTATTTTGTTTGAGGCCTGTTCATGATTAAATCTGTATGCTGGCTTATTTGAGTGACTGCTCTCTCATTGCGGTTTCCTCAGTCCTAGTTCTTCCTCTTCTTCTTTTTTTTTTCTTTTTTTTCTTTTCTTTTTTCTTCCCTTTACTTCCTTTCTTTTTGGTTTAGAGAAGCCCTTTCAATATTTCCTTTAACCTGGGTTTTGTGTTGCAGTATTCTTTAAGTTTTTGTTTGTTGGAAAAAATTTTTATTTCCCCTTCTATTTTAAATGATATTCTTGCTGGATAGAGTATTCTAGGTTGCATATTTTTTCCTTTGAGCACTTTAAATATCTCTTGCCATCCCTCCTGGCCTTTAGTGTTTCTGTAGAGAAGTCAGCTGATGTTCTTATGGGGGTTCCCTTGTAGGTAACATTCTGTTTTTCTCTTGCTGCCTTTAGGATCCTGTCTTTATCACTAACTTTTGCCATTTTTATTATGATGTGTCTTGGCGTGGGTCTGTTTGGGTTCCGTTTGTTTGGGGCCCTCTGTGCTTCTTGTATCTTGAACCCAGCATCCTTTAGATTTGGGAAGTTTCCAGCGATAATTTCTTCAAATATATTTTCCATCCCCTTATCTTTTTCTACTCCTTCTGGAATTCCTATTATGCATAGATTGGCCCGCTTTATATTATCCCATAGGTCTCTTATATTGCTGTCCAGTTTTTTGATTCAGTTTTCTGTCTGTTGACCGGATGGAGTGATTTCCATTATTCTATCTTCCATATCACTGATTCGTTCTTCTGCATTATTCATTCTGGTTTTTACTGCCCTTAGTTCCATTTGCATCTCTGCAAATGAATGTTCTAGTTTTTCTTGGCTCCTCCTTATATTTTCTAGTTCCTTTCTGAGGGTATCTGCATTACTGTTCATATCTTCTCTTAATTCCTTCAGTATTTTCACTATTTCTCTTTTGAACTCCAGGTCTGTCAGACTGCAGAGATCTGTTTCATTGTTGACTGTTTTAGTTGAGTTCTCCTGTTGGTTTGACTGGGGGTGGTTTCTTTCTCCTGAGGGAGTTGTACTCTCCGTGATCGGGCAGTGTTTGCCTTGTCACTACCGTGGTATATTTCCTGAGGGCTGACAGGACTGGGAGGTCCACACCACGATGGTAGCAGTTTTCACTTGGTCATGCAGAGCTTGCTCTGGTGTTTTTAGGCTGTGGGGTTCTTGCAGGGGGTTGGCGGTGTTGGGCAGCTGTTCCTCAGGAGTGCAGCACCCCCTGGAGGCTGGAGCAGCTATCTGGGTCACTGAGAACCTAAGAGGCTCTTCCCTAGGGCAGCCCAACTCAGAAGGCTGGCCTGAGAATGTAGGCAGATCTTTTCACAGTCTGGCCAAGCTTGTTGCAGCTTTTCTGGGCTGCAGGGGCTCTTCTAGGGGGCTGGTGGTGCTGAGCAGCTATTCTGCAGGAGTGGGGCACCCCCTAGGGGCTTGGGCGGGTAGCAGGGCCACTGGAAACCCAAGAGGCTCCTCCCCAGGGCAGCCCGACTCAGAAAGACCATCTGAGATCTTTTCCCGGCTTGGCCAACCTTTTTGCAGCTTTTCTGGGCTGCAGGGGGTCCTGCCTGGAGCTGGCAGTCCTATGCAGCTGATCCATTAGGGCACTCCCTGGGGGCTAGGGTGGGTAGCAGGGCCGTTGGAAAGCCAAGAGGCTCCTCCCCGGGGCAGCCCAACTCAGAAAAACCGTCCGGGAATTAGGCAGATGTATTTACCGCCTGGCTAGGCTTGTTCTAGCTTTTCTGGGCTGCAGGCCTTTTCTCGGGGGCTGGTGGTGTTTGGTGCTGCTCTGCGGAAGTGTAGCCCCTCCAAAGGGCAAGCAGGCCTGTGCAGGGACAGCCCCCGCGGTGGTAGGCTTCAGGGAATTGTTGAGGCCATCCCTCCTGGATGGCAGGCAGCCCCAGGTTCGGCGAGAGCGCAGGGGGTGGTGGGGGTGGGGGGAGGGGATGCACTGGGAAGCACAGCTTTCAGCTAGCTAGCGGGCCTGTAAGCTTGCTGTGGCGTGGGGAGTATTCTATGGGGACCCACCCCTTCTTCTCTCCCCTCCCCAGCACGGGCGCAGACCAGGGTCTTTTCCCAGGTTCCCTCTGATGCGGCTTTCCACTTCCCGCCCCTAGAGTATTGCTCCCTTCCTCTGAGACAGCTTTGTTTTCTAGTCTCCCAGGCAGTCTCTGCCCGGTCAAATGGTTTCTAGACCTCCCAAGCAGTTTCCGCTCTGCCCCGCCCCCCCAGCCAGGGGACTAACCTCTGGAGCTTAGGTCTCAGTGCCCAGCCCTTTCTCGGGGACTAACTTTTGGAGACGAGGTCTCCGTGCCCAGCCCCCACCCAGGTGTCTCAATTTTTGGTGACTGTGCCCATAGTTCAGATGGTCCGTTCGGTTCTTGATCGGCTTTTCCGTACTCCAACTTACTGCTACACTCTTCTCTGCATCTGGAGATTCCTCCAGTTCGTTTGATCTTTCCCCCATGTAGGTGACTTTCCAGGGTGTGGGATCCCTTTCTCCTCTGCAGTTCCCTTTCGGGAGCGCCCGTCCCGCTCGGATTCACCTTCTCTCACTCTCCTCTTTTCTCCCGTTCTGCCCCGTAATGTCACGAACTTCTTGCCGTTATTGGAGTTTAGGTTCTTCTGCCAGCGATTGGTTGCTGTTCTGTGCGAGTCATTTATTCTGTAGATGTGCTTTTTTTTGTTGTGTTTGTGGGAGAGGGCGAGCGTGTCCCCCTACTCCTCCGCCATCTTGTCCTCTCTCCCGTAATCTCTAATTTTAAGAAGATTGTGGGAAGAACAACAGTTTGACTTCAGAGTCCATTCATGGGGTGAGAGATGAATTGACATCTGCCCCTTCAGAATCTCACTTTAATTACCCCAGGCTAGGGAGCTGACAGAGCTTCAGTCTTTTCATCCACAGAGAATTGTTTTCCATAGCATGTATTTATAAGAAACCTGCTACATTTGCATAAAATTTAATTCATTGATTTAAAGTGTTAGTGTATGTGTGCAATACAACAACTTCAGCCTGAGAATTTCATATAAAAGTATGATATATAAAATAACCTGAAAGAAAATTAAAAGAGGTATACTGATTGAAGTGTGTGTGTGTGTTTATAAACAGTCAGAGCCTTAATATCTTGATCTCATTTCTTCCTCTATTTCAGTCCCCGAAGCCCTTGTGCTGAGCTTCTGCATTTAGAAACATATCTAGGAGAGATGTGGCTGTCAAATTCTAGCCTAGGGATGATTATTTTCAGGCATGGATGTCACCACTGACCCATCCCATGATTAGGCAGATGTTTCTAATACACCACATTCATACCTTCTGAGCTTTAAGGTCACAGAGCCTCTGATTAATTTTCAACATGTACTTCATGTAGCCACTTTTATTAATTAAGAATTAGCCCATGAAGAAAACCCTATTTGCCATCTCTGATTAGTATGAATCCCCTCATTTTACATTAGGTGAAGCAGTGGCATACAGGTAATTAATGTACTTACACAAAATCATACTGCAAAGTGGAATTAGAGATAGAAATTTCTCTGTTGTCTTCAGTGTCCTACAGTGAATCCTCCACTCTCTCATGCCTTTTAGGGAGATTTTTCTCAAATATTATTGTCTTAGTATGATTTACACTTTGCAAAATATGATTCTACTAATCTTATCTTTTAAGGGATATATATCTTAAACTCTGATGCATTGGCCAGCTCATGGAAAAGATAATTCAAATAATAAGATTGGACCATACTGTTTTCTCCCATTTCTTATAGAAAATATGTATTCATTTTAGTACATACTAGGTAGGGCTTTTTTTTTTTTTTTAAGTAGTACAAGACTTCTACAGTCCAGTGTCATAACTAAATGATGATTAAGAAAATACATTAACAAATTATAGTATAATCCCTTTTGTCCTCATCTGCTAACTTTTCCTAAGTGAGAGGTCTGCTCTATAAATGCGTTGTTCCAGGATCAGTTTGCTGAATTTGATTAGAATAGCAATAGGGAGAAGCATATGACATTAGGGTCAGAAATAGGAAAGATAATGGAATTTCAGGCAGATGGTTTGTTCTTGTGTGTGTCTAAACTTGAAAGCGTTGAAAGCTTTTATCTTACAAAGCGATTCTAAGCTGAAAAAAAATAGATTTTCCATTTAATTTCCTAAATACTTTGGTAGAAATTTAAAAACTTACAGATCTTACTGAACTTTACCTTGATCTTTAAATATAGTGTCCTAATATGAATAATATTGGGAACATAAATATATTGACAGCTTAATCCTCTGACATTCTATTCTCATTGTCTGATTTTATTTTCTTCTTTCCACTGATGCTTGAGCATAATTATAAGCATTGCCTTAGAAAGGCATTATTCAGAACTCACAAAAGGCTATTTTGCACTTGGGAATTAAAAAGCCATTCACTTCAGAAAATAAGGAACCAACTTTGATTCTAAAATAATTTTCCCAAAGCCCCTATCACATTCAAGAAAAGGATTTCTACAGGGAATGTTTGACAAATTCTCACATAAAATATCAAAGAATCATGAGGCTGCTGCAGTTTGCTTGGGCATTCAGTAATATAAGAATTTAGTCTAGATTTTATTTAAGAACTTACACAAGAAGTGGAAGAAGTAGGTTTTGAGTATTCACAAGGGAACAGTATAACATTAACGATTTGATGGATAGTTTGACTATAAGCTCTTGAGATAATTATGTTTTGTAAATGGAGTACATAAAGAACTCATCAGTAATTCTGCGATGTAGCAATACATACAGAAAAGATAATAGAGTGAGCTTTGGCATAAAAACTTATTTTCTGCAGTGTTATTCAAAAATGATACTAGGTGTTCCTATCGTGGTTCAGCAGAAAACGAATCTGACTACCATCTGTGAGGACACAGGTTTCATCCCTGACTTTGTTCAGTGGGTTAAGGATCTGGAGTTGCTGTGAGCTGTGGTGTAGGTCACAGATGAGGCTTGGAACTGGCATTGCTATGGCTGTGGCATAGGCCAGTGGCTACAGCTCTAATCTGACCCGTAGCCTGGGAACCTCCATATGCTGCAGGTGTGGCCTTAATAAAAAAAAGCAAAAATGATACTAGACTATTTGAAAAATTATAAGAAATATATTATACAATAAGTACACCCCCTTTATAAAGATTTTCTTAGCAACCATGCATTTTATATTTCTAGCTCCCTGGTTTTATTTGCAGTCAAATAAAAAATTGTTAAGATATTTATGAATTCCCAATTGCAATAGTCTCTATCTAAAGCAGTTTTATAAAATTACCTCTGTTATAGAAATGCCATGTAATTAAACTATCTTAAGAGGGTAATATTCCAAAATTTCTGGGAAATTGCTTGAGGTAAAGTGCCAATGTGGTTAAGACCTTTACTTTTTTAGATCCATGACTAGGACATTAAGAAACAATTTCCATCTCTCTAATGTGATCAGAACAGTGTCCATCTTGAAGGCAGTACCATGTCAGGAAAGGTGAAGAAATTACTCCATGAACTCCTCTTACTTAAACCTCTCTTCTGGGCAGATTTATTATAATAGTTGAGAACTACATTGCTTTTTCTTCAAAATGGAAGAATTAATAGTTATTGGTAATTAGGAGAGGACACTTAAAACAAGATAATTGCTTTAACTCTTTTAATAAATTTGTTTCATTTGCAACCACAAAAAAGTTACATTTTGTTCTCAGGATTTATTTTTATGAAACATCTTGAAATCATTTGGTGAATGGAGTATAACTAGTTTACTTCAAAGAGAAAACATGCTATTGTAGTAAGATATGTAAAACACAGGTTAATACCATTTGTGTCATAAGAGATGACAAATTGACTTTAGAAGCAAATGTATCTGGGTTTGAATTCTAGTTCCACTGCTTTTTAATTATGAAGCCTTATATAAACTACTTATTCTTTTAAATCTGTATTTTTATCTCTATAATTGGATTAAAACTATATTTAATAGGTTTTTATGTGGATGGTTATTATATTGTCTCCTTAGAGAAGGTATCCAGTAAATGGTAATTCCCGTTGTCATTTCTATTATTATTATTATCATAAAATTACACTGAATTATTAAATCCTTCCATTGTTACAAGCCACCTTTATGATGGAGTTTGACCTACTTTAGTTTTCGTGTTACTACACATAGGTACAATATATACTGTATACATATTACTATGTTTATTGTTCTCCGTGCCCTATGAATATATAAATTAGATTAAAAGGAATATTTATGAGAAGTAAATAGATGGTGAATGGTGAATACAAAAGTGATGATAAACTCATGATAATTATGATAGTAAACCATTTAACACTTCATTGGCCCCTAATTATTTATATCTAAATTCCAAACATCTTTTCAGTGTACACATAGCCTTTATCAAAATGGTCCTGCATTGTCTTTCTATTCTTATGTTTTGTTATTCAGGCATTTATTTATTCAGTTATTCATCTGTTCACTTAATAATTGCACAAATGTTTTTTGATAGTCTATTTTGTATTAAATGCTGAGCTGGGTATTAGGAAAATATCAATGAATGAGAGAAACTGCTGCTGTAACTGATCCTATAGTCTCACAGGGGTTGACATTCAGAGAGATAAATAATACCATAAATTGATAAATGCCATAGCAGAGTCATGAACAAATTAATATAAGACTGAAAGAAAATAATTACTTTTACAAAGAGTATGTGCATATTTTCAAAATTGACAGGTTAGGTGTTCAAAAGTGAGAAGAAGATTTTTAGGTAGGAAAATGGGGAAATATAGTTAGAAAAGAGAGAATAGAATATGCAAATGTAGAATCTAGGAAGATAAAATGATTTTGTAATGTTGATGTAGAATGGAAAAAAATTTGAAACTATCCAGATGTCCAACAGCTGGAGGGCTTTGAAATAAATTTTGGTACATCCATATAATAGAATATTTAACCAATGATGAAGTTATCTCAAAGTTGGAAATTTATAGTAATATAATGTTATATTTAGAAGGTAGGAAGTCAAACTCATGATATAATGTACAGTGAAAATGCTAGTGAAGCATTTGAGAAACTAACACCTACTTTTGCTAAAAATTATTTTTGAAAAGTAACTGATGGTATATACAGCAGAAATTGGCAGAACATTGTAAATCAACTATACTTTAATAAAAAATTTTTTTGAAAAGAAAAGGAACTGATGGCTTTAGACTAAATATTGAAATGTATCTTGAGTTAAAAGCCAACACTGTTCACAATGGTAAAAAAGAATCCCCATTACAATAAGGATCAAAAGGATGACTGTTATTTCTACCATCATTTAAAATTATTCCAAAATTGCTATGTCATGCAATTAATTCATAGAAAAAAATAATGGGAAGAATAAAAATTCTATTTATAAATGATGATTTATTTTCTACTGCAGAAGAGTAAACTGAACAACTTATAAGAAATGATAAAATAATAATATTAAGGAAATGGGTACATAATTATAATTTAAATATCTGGAATCTAATATACAGCACAAATGAACCTTTCCACAGAAAAGAAAATCATGGACTTGGAGAATAGATTTGTGATTGCCAAGGGGGAGGGGGAGGGATTAGGGTGGATTGGGAGCTTGGGGTTAATAGATGCAAATATTGCTTTTGGAATGGATTAGCAATGAGATCCTGCTGTGTAGCACTGGGAACTATGTCTAGTCACTTATGATGGAGCATGATAATGGGAGAAAAAAAATGTATACATGTATGTGTAACTGGGTCACCATGCTGTACAGTAGAAAAAAAAATTGTATTGGGGAAATAACAATTAAAAAAAAGAAAAAAATAGAAAAAAATAATAAATTGGTTAAACCAGAAAAAAATAGAAATTTATTGAATCATAAATACATTATTTTAAACACTTCAAAATAAATATTTCATGGTGAATTAAAATTGAAAACCAAACAATAAAGTTACTTTTTCTTTCTCACAGAGAGCACTAATATTTTCCAGGCACAATTACAATGTTCTATATATATATTGCATTAATATCAAATTGGTATAGAATTGTAGAAACTTGGAGCTTCTGCTGTGGCTCAGCAGCATGGGTGGCATCTTTCAAGCCTTGGGATGCAGGTTCGATCACAGTGGGTTTAAGGATCCAGTGTTGGCACAACTACGGCTCAGTTCATAGCTGTGGCTTGGATCTGATCCTTGGCTCTGGAGCTCCATATGCTGCTGTGTGGCCAAAAGAAAAAAAAAAGGAAAAAAAAAGAAATACAGAAACTCAATTACTAATTGATTTAGGACTAGGATATTCTGTTCTCATAGCAATGTTAGAATGCTTTGGTGGTGACCATACTCCCTGATTTCAAAACTTTTGTGGAACCAGTCACTAGAAGCAAGACCTAAAAAAAAAGCAAGATAGTTTCCAGATTTCCAGCTCATAAATAATGCTAAAATATAACTGAAATAAATAAAAATCATCCCCATTAGTTTTGATAGAAATAATTTTAGGAAAAATAAGCTTTGCTTGGTATCCTATATATCTGAGCATATTATGCAATAAATTAAAACGGATTTTGCTGTAAAATTTTGCTTTGGGGAACGTATTGCTATTGTGCTTTTTTGAATGGTAATTATTGGAACTCTTTTTATTGGCTGCAGCACTTACAACATTATTATCCCTGTGGTATAAATTCCTTGACCATTCAAATCACAAGCATTAAAAAAAAACAAAAAAAAACCTTATCAACATACTATATCTTTTTGCCTGTAGTCTAAATTTTAAACAAAATTTCATGAGACTCAGTAGAAAGAAAAAAATACATTGAAGAAATCAGTGGAGAGATTCAGGTTTTTTTTGGAGATACAAGAAAATTTGGTACTGCATTCATCTGGTAATTTCTTTGCGGAAAATATACACATCAGCTATAAAGAAATCCATGGGGCATTATAAAAGGGTCTTCAGAAGTCAGAAGAGAAACTTGTAATGGTAGAGCTGTTAAAAAGTCTGACTGGGTAAACCACTTGGGAATAGAGACCATATAATGAGTAATAATCTTTCAAAATAATGGGCAGGGTGACCTAATGAGACATTTCCATTTCCCAAGTCTATGAACCCTATAGTTTCATTGCACAGAGCAAGAATTGTGTGGTAGGAGTTACATGGCAAAATCCCATGCATTGCTGTGGATCTCATGGGCTAGAGGCTTAGCCAGCAGGGTAATGATGTGTAAAGGCAATTGAAGACCTAATAAAATTGGGCTTCTGTGTATAATGGAGGCAAAATGTAATTTTATTGTCCACAGTAAATTGTACATTACTTAGTGATGGACCCATATACTATCCATTTAGAGAAAAATTAATTCCTTTCTGGAATAAATAATTATTTCATTGATCAATGTCCATCTTCATAATGGTTGTGAATAAAAATAACAGAAATATTAAATCTTAACTGGTGCTAGCAAAATTTAGCTGATGAAAGTGATTTATCTTGTCTAGAAATTTGTTTTAAAATAAATAATTCATTCATCTAAGCCTAAATAATAGAAACTGTTGTCTATATATTTATTTCTCTATTACATAGATGATAATTTAAATTTTAAATTTATTCCATGGAGCGCTTATTATCTTTTTACAAATCTATTTTCCTGGACATTTTTCATCAAGTGGTGTGTTACTGTACTCTCTCAATGTTCAGAAATTCCTTCAATTACCTATTAAAATGTCTTTTTTTTGGTTCCAGGTATTTTTTAAAATCATATATATCATTTTTTATAGGCACAATTCTGTTGCAAAATAAGAATTTTTCTTTCTATTTTTTTTTACATTATTTGAAACAGTTTGAAATTGCAGGAACAGTACAAAAAATTCTAATCATGCTTTCTCAAATTCAATATTTGTTTATATTTTGCTCCATTTCTATTTATCATTCTCTCTATATATACACACACATATTAACACATCTGACACACAGCTCTTAATATAGTTATATATTTTTCCTAAATCACTTGTAGGTAAGTTGGAGATATAATGACATTTTACCATTAAATATTTCAGTATATGTTTCCTAAGAAGGGTGTTCCCTTGAATAGCCACAGTATATTCAAAGAAAATATTTTATATTGCTATTTATCCATATTACATATTAAACTTATGTCAGGTCAGTTGCCTTAATTCTCTTGTCCAGGATCCAATACAAAATCAAGCATGGAATTTGCTTGCCATGCTTCTTAAATATCCTTTTATGGACGTTTTCCTTAGACTTTGCTATTCTTATATTTTGAAGCATAGTGACTAGAATTTCCCTCAATTTGGGTTTGTCTGAGTTTCTGTATAATTAGATTAAGCTTATGAATTTTTTATGACAATTCCACAAAAGTGATATTCTGCCCTTCTTAGTGACTCTTATTAGGAGGCATGGTACCAGTTTGTTCCAGTATTAGTGATATTAACTTTGATCATATGGTTAAAGTCTTTTTAATTTAGTTCTGTGTGTATTTTGAGATATCCTGTTACTCATGAAACTTATATCCACTATTTATAGTATTCATTAATAATTTTTCTAACTATATAATTTCATATATACTTATCAGTTGGCATTCTAATCTAAGCAAGAAATTTCCCTGCTTTATACATATATACACATATACATATATTCATATTATCATATATGTATTCATATATTATTGAGTCTTTTTTATACATAAACATATATATTCATAATATAAATGAATCTTATTTTATTCTATCAGTGACAATCTATTGCCATAATTATATATTTTGATGTTCATTTTCCCCAGATTTGGGCCATAGGAACCCCTTCAAGCTGCTTCTTGTGTCCTTTTGATAGGCTTCCACCACTTTTAGGCTCATGATGTGTTCCAGGCTCATCTTCTACTTTCCCTATCCTAGCCTTGAAATCAGGTATTTTTCCAAAAGGGACCTTTAGATAATGGCATTTAAAGCAAGGTATGGGCATTAGGAGTGATAACTGCCACTGGTGTTCATTTCTTCTAGGTCCAGGTGAGATAAACCAAATCTCTGAATTATGCTTGTTTGTTGTTGCTAGTTCCATTGCTTTTACAATCACTTGTTGAACAGAGCTCTATGTCTATGTTGGGTATAGGTGTGTGTATGCACAAATATATCTAATTTTTCTTTTCGTTGATTGATTAATATCTTCAATCAGTGCAAATATGCAGTCTTTTGTGGTGCCTGGCCTCTGTCTTCTCAGGTAAATGGGAAAATCCAGTTCTTCAGCAAACTTAGATTTCCTATCTTGGACTTTTTCATCTCATTGATACTTCTTATCAGCTCAGACTCTACTTTCCTGCTCCTTATAAGGAGAATGTCCTTGGAAGAAAGCCAGGATAATTGTGGGGCAACCACAGAGATTATTTTTTGTGTGTTTTTCTTCTCTCAAGTATGACAGTCCTATACTGCTATTGTTCAGTGCTTGAAAACAGTCACTGAATATTTTTTTTCCTAGTTTAGTAATTCTCTTCATAGGAGAGATATTACAGTATTAACTCCTCTGTCGTGGCTGAGAGAAAAAGTCAAATAAGAATTTTTAAACACTTGGTTTATGAAAGAGTATATGTATTATTTGTCAATATCAAAGCAAAGGCTTTTGGATATAGTAATATTTTAATATATGTCTATTGACAACAAAAGGCTAAGTTCCCTCAATTTCAGTATAAGTGAAATAGAGGAAGAAAGAAAATAATTTATTTCTACTCTCACTCATTCAAGCAAAATTTAAAAGTACTAAACTCAAACTTTCCTTGATGTCTTTCTGTTTTTTAGAAGGTACACAGTTATTACATGTGTTTATTTACATGTGTGTCAATTTAGCAAAAACTGGTGATACAGCTTATACTTCCTATTTTATTTAGCCAGCAACATGTTTCAGGAAGAAAGTGTATCATGTCACCTTATCTGCAAAGAATTACTTGGATTATAATATGCAAAGAAATTATCCATATTTTTATTCCTATTATAAACTTGGATTTGCTCACTTGATATTAGTTTTTAAGTACTAGTGGATTCCCTTTGGAAAATACTGCTATTTAAACATTTGAATAGATAGTCCACACATCCATCAAACCATTAGGCAATGTTATTCTCCTTTATTACTTTTGCATGTGGGCTGCTACCATTTTAAGTATGTGTCATTTGAATCACACTGGAATATTTATTTGATGAAATTTTTATTCAGCTCTTTTTTAAAAAACAAGTATTCAGTTAGATTTATTTATAAGTAATAATTATAAACAATTTTTGTATAATTTAATTCTAATTTGTAAGTTATACTTATAATCAGTGATTTTTTAATGCAAATATTTTCTCCTATTTTTTTAACTTTTTTAATTACTCAAATGAATTTATCACATCTGTAGTTGTACAATGATCATAACAATCTGATTTCACAGGATTTCCATCCCACAGCCCAAGCACATCTCCCCACCCCCCAAACTGTCTCCTCCAGAGACCATAAGTTTTTCAATGTCTGTGAGTCAGCGTCTGTTCTGCAAAGAAGTTCAGTCTGTCCTTTTTTCAGATTCCACATGTCAGTGAAAGCATTTGATGTTAGTGTTTCATTGTATGGCTGACTTCACTTAGCGTGATAATTTCTAGGTCCATTCATGTTGCTAAGAATGCTGGTATTTCGTTCTTTTTAATGGCTGAGTAATATTCCATTGTGTATATGCACCACTTCTTCTTGATCCAATCCTCTGTCGATGGACATTTAGGTAGTTTCCATGTTTTGGCTATTGTAAAGTGTGCTGCAATGAACATTGGAGTACCTGTGTCTTTGCGAGTCATGGTTTTCTCTGGGTAGATGCCCAGGAGTGGGGTTGCTGGATCAAATGGTAGTTCTATGTTTAGTTTTCTGAGGAATCTCCATACTGCTTTCCACAGTGGTTGCACCAATTTACAATCCCACCAACAGTGTGATAGGGTTCCTTTTTCTCCACACCCTCTCCAGCACTTATTGTTTGTCGACTTTTTGATGATGGCCATTCTGGCTGGTGTAAGGTGGTACCTCAGAGTGGTTTTGATTTGCATTTCTCTAATAATGAGTGATGTTGAACCTCTTTTCATGTGTTTTTTGGGCATCTGTATGTCTCCTTTGGAGAACTGTCTGTTTATATCTTCTGCCCATTTTTTGATGGGGTTGTTTGTTTTTTTTGGTATGGAGCTGCAGAAGTAGTTTATAAATTTTGGGGATTAATCCCTTGTCAGTTGATTCACTTGCAAAGATTTTCTCCCATTCTGTGGATTGTCTTTATCAGTGATTTTTTTAAAAAGAAAACTAAAAATAGTAGTATAGTAACAGCATAATCATTTATATGGAACTCAAAACGTTTTGATGGCTTTATACTAAACATATGTGGATGGAATTTTGGCAACTAGGAGGGTTAATGAACATCTGAATGAGTGAGATATGAAGATCAGATTTTTTTACTGGTTTAGAAGTTTGTCAAAAAGAACTAACTGAATAAAAAGTATAAGTTATAGCTTTTTGTCTATAGCTGCCTCTTGTTAGACAACTCTTCTACTATGTCATAACCATTTCTCAGGTATAGGTGAAGGACATCAGCATTGGTTATAATTATGATATTAATATTTCTGAATATAAAGGGTGGATTCAAGGTTATCCCTCAATAACGGTTTCAGTCATTTGCATTCATAAATGAATTCTTATATTACAAAGAAGGAAAAAATTATAGTTGGCAGCCTGAAGTTACCCATAATCCTCAATTAGCCACAAAAATATATCCCACATGTGTCATCATGTATCTCAGCAGAAAAATAAATATTTAAGAGATGTTCTATAATAAGATTTTTGTACGCAAAGATGATCTTTTTTATTTGTGACTACTGCTTGGCACATAGTAATTGAATTATTTTTTAAATTTATGAATGTGTATATGACCAAATGGATATAAATTTATTTAGAAATTCTTTGTATTGGGTGAGAATCACTTTACATATTTTATTGATATATATCTTATGAAATAATTTGTGGTCAGGAAATGTTCCAAATAAGCCTCTCTCTTGAAGTTTAATTACCCATATATCTCTGCTTTTGACTAATTTTACAATAAAATAGTCTTTATGAAGTCTTTTCTATCTAAAGCTCAATCCATATATACCCAGAAGAATGTTCTTTAGTAATTACTAGCTATCTACTTGAAGTGACTGATTGGATATATCATTTTATTGATATCCTGATGAAACAAGTGATGGATATATACTATTGTCTATAAAACATACTTTTTAAAAAATGTAAAACCTGAAATAATAATGTCATGGATTATTGATCTGAGCTAGGTTTTTACATGGGAATTCTTATTTTTATAGAGATCTGTTGCAATCTACAAATCCACTGGTGGTCTCTGGTTGTTTAGCAAATGTGCTGTGTATTTTGGTCATTTTTTTTTGGTCATTTTAGAATAAAAGAAGTTGGAAAAAGGATGAATTTTCTTTTTTAAAATTAATTAATTTTTATAAATTTATTGGGCTATAGTTGACTTACAGTTATGTTAGTTTCAGGCATACAACAAAGTATAAGTTATATATATATAACCATTTCTTTTCAGATTCTTTTCCTATATAGGTTATTACACAGTATTGAGTAGATTATCCTGTCTATACACTAGGTCTTTGTTACTTATTTTATATATAGAAGTGTGTATATGTCAATCCCAACCCCCTAATTTATCCCTCCCCTCATTTCCCCATCGCAGCACTATTTACAATAGCCAAGACAAAACCTAAATGTCCATCAACAGAGGATTAGATAAAGAAGATGTGGTACATATATACAATGTTTGTTTTATTTTTTTTTATTTTTTTTGTCGTTTTTGTTTTGTCTTTTGAGAGCCGCACCCACCGCATATGGAGGTATCCAGGCTAGGGGTTTAATCGGAGCTATTGCCACCAGCCTATGCCAGAGCTACAGCAATGCCAGATCTGAGCCGCGTCTGCGAGCGACATCACAGCTCACAGGTATCCAGGATTCTTAACCCACTGAGCGAGGCCAGGGATCGAACCAGCAATTTCATGGTTCCTAGTTGGATTTGTTTCCTCTGTGCCAAGACAGGAACTCCTGTACAATGGTTATTACACATGAAAATGAATGAAATAAGCCCTTTTGCAGCAACACGGATGGACCTAGAAATTATCATAAGTGAAGTATCTAAGCATCAAATCTAGACAAAGACCAATATATGAAATCACAAATATGTGGAATCTAATAATAAATGACACAAAAGAACTTACAAAACAGACTCAAAGATTTTGGAAAAAGAAAGATGATTTCTCTTGAAAGAGTAAACAGTTTGTGTCAAGATTAAAGAAGGAGAATTGGAGAGAATCTCTCTGTAGTTGGAACATGGTTGTGAAAGAGAAAGTGAAAGTATATGATTGGAAATGTAGAGAGGAATTAGATCATATTGATGAAGATTCATAAGCCTTATTAAGGTTCGGGGCCTTTTCTTAAAGGAAATGTGTTAGCCAGTCGTTTAAATGGAGGAGAGGAGAATGACATGAATAGGGTTGTGTTTTTAAAGCAGTATTCTGAAAACCTGATGAGAGAGTCCTTTGAATGGAGCCACTAGCAATTCCTGATGTTGAAAATAGATTAGTGGAAGGTGGGCATGGAAAAACACCTACAGTAATATGTTTAGGACAACTCATTTAAATTATTAGTTTTTAATGTTGGATATTTCATTGGTAATGATATGTGACTATGCAATTCTTTATAGTAATAAAACTGTAAAACTTTGATTCTATGTCAAATTATACCTTAGGTAGAGAGAGTTCCTTCTTTTTGTGTGTATATCTTTAAGGAGTTAGAACAGTGGAGCCCTTGAATTTACTTGCTGAAGGTTAGATGACAGTCATCAGCATGGAATTATTTGGAGTCCTTTAAAAAAGAGAGTGCTGAGAGGAAGAACAGACACTGGAAAACAATCAGCGACCAGGAGAAAGAATAGCCACTAAAGAAAAGCTGGGAGTCCATGGAGAATTTAGAAATCATCAGAAGAGTGAGCTGACACAATTCCATGCAAGTGGGAATTTTAAGAAGAAGCAAGCTCTCTATTGCCGAGTGCTGAGCTGAAGAGAGGGCAAGTAGTGAACAGATCAGAAAATCATCACCATATTTCAGAGAATTGTGGATTTAGGGCATACATAAAATATAAATTTTAAAGTCTATGGAAAAATATTAAAATAGACAGTAGAATTACAATGCAATATGACAATCATTTTGTACAAGGATTTCTTTAAAGTTAATTCCATAAAGACTTTATCTTGAGAATTGTTTTTTTTTAAAAAAAAACTTCATTTTAAACGTTAAAAAATACAAAATTTGACTCAGTTGTAAAATTGAAATTGAAAAGGTCATTAAAAATATTTTCCATCCAATCCTAGTTCAGTTTTTCTTATTCAAACATCAATGTCTAGGCTAGGTAGGCAATTTCACAGTTTGAGCTAAAACTCTGATATGAAGCCAGAGAAAGAGGTATTCCAAGACTAAAAGTGGGCTCCTTTTTCAAGTCATGACATTCAATATACAGCCAAAGTTTGCAATGTACACTTTGCTATAGAAAGAAAAGGCACATCCATTTTGACTAACTTATTTCTATTTAGACAAGTAGAAGTCTTCCTCAAATATAAAAATGGTTCATCATACAAAACTCTTCCTAATTGCTCTATTTATCCATAGATTATTCTATTCCATTTATCTATTAGAATAGAATTAATCTATGCATAGGATCTATTCTGTTAATTAAAATAGAAACATTCTTTTTTTTTTTTTGTCTTTTTGCTATTTATTGGGCCGCTCCTGCAGCATGTGGAGGTTCCCAGGCTAGGGGTTCAATCAGAGCTGTAGCCACTGGCCTATGCCAGAGCCACAGCAACGCGGGATCCGAGCCACGTCTGCAACCTACACCACAGCTCATGGCAACGCCGGATCGTTAACCCACTGAGCAAGGGCAGGGACTGAACCCGCAACCTCATGGTTCCTAGTCGGATTCGTTAACCACTGCGCCACGATGGGAACTCCGAGAAACATTCTTATGTGTCAGTGAAAATAGGATATCTACTAGAAGTATATTCAGAGATAATAGGAAGGTTCAATTCTCCAATAAAACATCCCACAATTTGTAGTTTGTACTAAAAATTTAGTCTTTTCAAAAGCTAAGAGACAATCTGGTAAACTTGAAAAAGCCCTTCCCCAATAATTCAAAAACATAGATTTAACAAGGAACTTTGCTATTAGGTGTCTAATTTCCTTGGGCAAGTCACTCAATGTCTCTAAGTTTCCATTTTCTAAGACATATTAAAGTGGTAAAAACATGTAAGATGAGGATAATGGTGACTGTAAAGATATTTCTCTAAAAAGGGTGATATATCTATTAGAGGTGGCATGAAAATGAGGGCAGGATGAGAGATTCTATGAACACTTTTCAAAAACTTTGCATATTTGGGGGATTTAACAAAATTCAAAGAGGAGGAACAACTTCTACTGTTAGAAGTTCTTGTTTGATGAAGAGAAAGCTCTATAACTGGTAGTAAGATGCACTCTCTTTTTCAGAATGGAGGGTTAGAAAGAAACTGAAAGGAACTATAAGTCTGTGCAGGCTTGTCAAGGATAGTAAATCTAGACAAATGATATTGATGGTTTTGGTTTGAGAATTGGGAGCTGTTATGCACAGCCCCATGCAGACAGCCCCATGCTAAACAGAGGGTGAGAAACATATGTTTGCTTCTTTTTCTATTTATATTGTTTCCAAGATTTATTACTTTGGGATGTTGGGGCATCTTTGTAGAGTTCAGTGGTTGTACATCCCTTTGGGTATTGAAAACTCTTGCTTGGAAGTCCTTCAAATCTCAGTGCCAATCTGCAATTTCACTCTGCATCCAAATCTATCAGCTTCCCTGGGTACCAAAAACACCCTTTCCCTTAATCATCCTCCTTTGATTTATTTTTTTACTATCTAGTCCCTCTTTTACAAATTTATTGGAAAATAGCCTAATATTGACATTTATACAACTTACTGCTTATTTTAAAAGCTTCTCTCAATTTGACATTCAGCCAAATTAAATTTAGTAATCCTGTCAGTTCTCCTTGTTCGCCCTGTAGCATTTGTCACTGCTTATCTTTTTTCCCTTGAAATTCTCTCCTCTTTACTTCCAGCATATTGTGCTTCTAGTCTAAAGCTTCTAGTCTGTCCTTTGTTTATCTAGTCTTGGCTGTCCTCATGTTTCCTATATTTATCGATGGTATTTTTTTTGCTTAACTTTTATTTGCATGTTTGAACTACAACCTCTGTAAAGATGACTTCTTATTCATGTCTCAGGTTTTCTCAGGGTCAGTGATTACTGAATAATTAAAGATTAAAGAAGTGTATTTTGAAAATAATTTGCAACTTGACTAGAGAGTTTTTGAATGCCAAAAAACTTTAACAGCAAGTGTCTTTTACTTTAAAATTTCAGAACATCCCCTTAGTGGTGAACATTTTTTTCCCTTCCACAGCATGTAAATATCTTTATCCAGAGTGATAAATTTATTTACTGATTGTTAAAGTAATAAACATTTAGCATGTAGATATGAAAATAAAAAGACTAAAGACCAATTATAATATTGGATAATATTAAATATATGACTCTATAAATAGGTATTTTACTAAAAACTTTCCTGCATCATGTTTTTTCTCCCAACACTACAAAGAGGGTATTATTTTCATTTTATTGGTGGAAAACCAAGAGAAGATACTTACCTCAGTTCACATGGCTATCTAGTGGTAGAAATAGGATACAAACATGTATCTGTCTGACTTAAGAACCCAGCTTCATCATCGCTATTTTGTCCTATTCAGGGATAACAATGGTATATATTAGGCCCATTTTTCTCCACCCTCACTTCTATAATCTGCATCATTTCTGCCTAATAAAATCACCCTCCTCTGAATATAAGAGGAAAGGGGGGTTGTGTCATATCCATTTCTGGCTTATACCTGAAAGCTCCATCTCAGGGGCTCCTCCATGTTGTTTCTAACTTAACTGAGGCCAGGCTTGCCCCTCGTGCAAGATAACCCAACTACTACTGTCTGACACTCCTGCCACTCCTCTCAGTATGTGTTACTGCCTCTGTGTGGGCCTTGGGTGAGGAAATGGATATGAATCAGGCCACATTTCTTTTTTTGTCCCATTTCATTAGACTCCCATCATCATCAAGTGAAGGTTGGTTGGGTCAGAACTTACTGAAAAAATGGAAAAAGTAAAGTAAACACATAATGATTTTCAAGTTTAAAGCTCTTTGCTATATACTACTGAGTATTCTGAAGGCAAGCATGGAAAGGTTATACCTCACCCATGGGAATTCTCTTGTGGACTCAACCCTCTTCCTAGCCATAATGCTCTTCAGATAGGCCTTCCTACTTCTCAAATAGAACCTCTGTCTCAAAATTCTATATTTCCTCCACACTTTAGGAAACCCTAGTCACACCCATAGAAACTTGGCCATAGGATCTGGCCTCCTTTCCCAGTTCATGCCTACTGTTTAAGTAATCATGGGGATTCAGTACCTCACCAACAGTGCATACACCAAGCATCATTTATTCAGTATAAATAAGAACAGAACATGTCAGACTGGTCTTTGGCACTCGAAGAACAAGAAACCAGCTCAATTCCAGTGTTTGATGTTCTACCTCCAAATTGTATCCCAAATAGCCTCCCTACTTGTATAAGATGCAAACATATCCTTTCATTCTTTGAGGTCCTCAACTTAATAACTATTGAGTTAAACATAGGCATTCACATATACATATCACTAATAGGCTTCAAATCTTAGAGACAGCCCAGTGTATATCCATTCAGCTTTTTTTCTTTACTTGTTGCTAAGAGTATTTATGAAAAGAGGACAGAATAGAATTTTTCTGTACAATAGAAAAAAGGAGACTACAGACTTGGCAAGTGGATGAACTATTCACTCTGAATTTTCCTCTGGGATCTGGTATTGTTAACAATGGATTACTATTTTTTACCACCTAATTAGAGAAATAGGAAGTAAAGGATAATAGTGCCATAATAATTTCTTTGGGAATAAATTATTACTAAGGATTTTTTTCTTCTTATTTCATTTTCCTTTATAATCTTCTCTGGATGACTTCTAGCACTGATTTTTTTAATTTTGAGATATATGTTTTCTATCTATAAAATATATTTTATAATTCCTAGTTTGATATGATTGTTAAAATGAGGAATATATGAATTTTATTTAACTGCTTTGGAACTAAGCTAAATTCCCATGATTACTTATTTATATAGTGGGGAGAAATGATTTGATGTGCAAATATGAGTAAGAAGGAATATGGTACAAAATAGAGGTGTGGAAGAAATATTAATTGTTTCAAGACATAAGCCCTATGACATCATTTTAGAAAATTCTGTGTTCATCATATTCTATGCCTTATGGTTATTTCTATGTATGTTTTACTTCTTTTATTATAATGTAAGAGTTTGAAGTCAGAGAGGGGAATGATGTGCTGGCATCTGATAAATATTTGGTTCTCCAAAAGATTTTTAAAACTCAGCCAGAAATACTGAAGGCACTTAGATCCTTAGAAAAAGACAAAAGATTCAGAAAGCTGGTAAAGGATGAAGAAGACACTCAAGACCTGTACTGTTCAATACAGTGACCTCTAGCCACATGTGGCTATTGAGCACTTGAAATGTGGCTAGTCTAAATTGAGGTATGCCTTAAATGTAAAAGACACACTAGATTTTGAAGACTCAGTATAGACAGAAGAATGTAAATATGTGAGCAATTTTATATTGATGGCTTTTGAAATAATATTTTGGACATGTGAAATATATTATTGAAATTAATTAGTGAATTAATCTCACCTATTTGCTTTTACTTTATTTTAATATGAATACTGAAAAAATTTTAATTTCAGATTTAAAATAAATTGTACACTTTGCATTTGTGGCTCATATTATAGTTCTATCGGACAATGATGTTATTTATGTATTTTTAAATTTATTTTTATTTTATTTTTTTAATTTTATGGCTGCACCCATGGCATATGGAAGTTCCTGGGCCAAGGACTGAATCTGAGCTGCAGCTGCCTACACCACAGCTGTGGCAATGTTGGATCCTTTAATCCATTGTGCTGGGCCAGAAATCAAACCAGCACCTCCATAGGGACCCGAACCATTGCTGTCAGATTCTTAACCCACTGTGCCACAGTGGGAGATCCTTATGAATTTTTTTTTAATTTTACTGGTATAATTGTGAAATCATATGATATTTTTCTTTCCCTGTCTGGCTTACTTCACTTAATATGATTATCTCTAGGTCCTTCTATGTTGCTGCAAATGGCATTATTTCATTCTTTTTTATGGGTAATATTCCACTGTTTATATGTTCTACATCTTAATCCACTCCTCTGTCAGTGGACACTTAGGTTGTTTCCATGTCTTGGCTATGGTAAATAGTGCTGCAATGAACACTGGAGTGCATGTATCTTTTTGAATTATGCTTTTCTCTTAATATATGCCAAGCAGTGGGATTGCTGGGTCATGTGGTAGTTCTATGTTTAGTTTTTAAGGAACCTTCATACTGTTCTCCATAACAGTGTACCAATTTACATTCCCAGTGTAGAAGGTTTCCTTTTTCTCTACACCCTTGTCAGCCAGCATTTGTAGATTTAAAAAAAAAATATTGTTATTTCCCCAATACAATTTTTTTTTTTTACTGTACAGCATGGTGACCCAGTTACACGTACATGTATACATTCTTTTTTCTCCCATTATCATGCTCCATCATAGGTGACTAGACATAGTTCTCAGTGCTACACAGCAGTATCTCATTGCTAATCCATTCCAAAAGCAATATTTGCATGTATTAACCCCAAGGTCCCAATTAATCCCCCTCCTTCCCCCTTGACAACCACACCACATCTGTAGATTTTTTAATGATGGACATTCTGGCTGGTGAAAGGTGATATATCTTTGTGTTCCTATGTATTTTTTTTTATAATTGACCATATATTTTTAAAAAATTATTTTACCTTGAAGTATAGCTTACTTTAATGCACCTCACAATGATAATTTTTTTTCCATCTCAATTTACTGTTAACCTTCTTGTCTATAGGATAAAAAATGTTTATTTTTCAGCTTGTAATTCTAGGACAGATATCAACTAGTCTCAGTATCAGGGAAAATAAGTCTCAGTAATAGGGAAAATAAGAATTATTTAGGCCAGAGAAAAGACTCATAATTTATGTGATTATTAACAATTCACAAAACATAAATATTCTGCAGGAAAAAAAAGTTTTTAGCCCTCAAACCAATATAAAAAGCTTTTGCATCTCAAAAATTGTTTTGTTTCCAATAATTCAAAAAATGTGTTTATTTACATTATTTCCTAAAAAAAAGGCTGTTAATAATAGTTTTATTTTTAAACCCAGGTGATAGTAAAGTCATGCAATAGACATGTAGAGATGGCTTCTGTAAACCTCAACAGTTTTCCTGACTCACTAGGCTTGTGCAAGAAAACCCTTCATGAGTAACTAGTTGAAATGAATTATATAAAAATTCTTGCCAATATTCTTCTTCTCTCCCAGACTATTTAAACCATTTTTACATGTTAAAATGTCCTTCATTTAATTTTTCTCAAGACATGTCTTACATAACCTCAAAAACAATACCAACTTTAAAAATGTGTCTTGCAGCCATAGAAATCTTTTACTAGGTCTTACAGCTTGATTCCCATAGTACTGTGTCTCAACTAGGGAGTTATTGGCATTGGAGGCAGAATATTTATCATTTTGTGGCACTTTCCTGCACATTGCAGGACCTTCAACCTCCCCTTTCTCTGTCCTCTAAGTGACAGTTATAAGCACCCCACCCACGTCCCTGCTGAGTCCACAAGATAACTCTAACACCCCTTACCAAAACACCTGTTTCCAAATACCACCTGGGCAGTACCATTCCCGTAAATAACTACTGATCTTAAATGCTGTTATTATTTTTCACTTAGGGTTTTTACATTAAAGGGAAATCTACAGTTTCCCATATGAATATGAATCATCATAAAATATCTAACATTTTTTCACATGCTGTGCCAGGCACTGTCCTAAATGCTTTACCTATAATAACTTATAACTCTTCCCAACCATACTATAAGTTACATATGACTATTATCATGTTTTATAGATACGAGAACTACAGCCAAGAGCATTCAAGTGATTTGTCCAATGTAATCAACTAAGTCAGTGGCAGGACCCCGGATAAATTAAGTTTGGGTCTAGAGTCTAAGCTTTTAAACAATTTGCCTTATTTATATAATCTTAACCTAAGCTTTATTAAGAAAGGAAAACCTGTGCCTAGTGGCACAGTGGGTTAAAGATCCAGCGTTGTCACTGCTGTGGCTTGGGTTGCTGCTGTGGTGGGCATGGCTGAGGGCATAGTCAAAAAGGAGGCGGAAAAAAAAAAAAAAGAAAGAAAAACCTGAGCATGGTCAAAAAGAGGAGGAAAAAAAAGAAAAGAAAACCTGAGCATCATTATTTTTATTGCTAAGGTTCTATTCTATAAGAATTTCATGTATACATACTCTTTAAAATGAAACTCATATATCGTTAATTTTTATAAACCAAAGTAGAGTGCTAAACACATCATCAATAGAAACAGCTTATTCCTACAAGTCAGAATTCAATTATTGTTTCATTGTCCCTACTCCTCTGCTCTAGGTCTTGTATTGAGTCTAACTTATAGAATTGGGGGACAGGAGGCAGTTATAAGAAAAAAAATATAAATATATACCTTTTCATATATTGTGGGAGAAAAAAAGATGACTTTTAAAAGTTGCCATTTAGGAGTTCTTGTTGTGGCTCAGTGGAAAAGAATCTAACTAGAATCCACGAGGATGCAAGTTCAATCCCTGACCTTGCTCAGTGGGTTAAGGATCTGGTGTTGTCATGAGTTGTGGTATAGGTCACAGATGTGGCTTAGATTTGGAGTTGCTGTGGCTGTGATGTAGGCCAGCAGCTATAGCTCCGATTTGACCCCTAGCCTGGGAACTTCCATATGCTATGGGTGCGGCTCTAAAAAGACAAAAAAAAAAAAAAAGTTGCCATCCAAAGGCAATGTAAAAATTACAAGTCATTTCCTCACATACATTTTTTTATCTTGTTTTCATTATTTTATACTGTACCACAAAAGCATTCCCAAGCACTCAACTGTAACTAAAGTGTTGTATTATTTCAAATGTCTTGGGCCATAACCCAATACAATATGTAGTTGTGTTTGAAAAATATAATTTCTTTTTTTTTTGGTTAGGAAAATGTACTGAGTTTGATTTTTAAATGTAATTAATAGACCTATGCTGGGAAGTGAAGCTCATTTAAAATTTTACTATGTAGAGAACACTAGGGCTTTTAGTGTATATATGAATTTAAAACTACTATGTAATCATAGAACCAAACTTAGGGTATTTACACAAAATTAGGGTGTTTACAGAATGGTTTTAGAACCCAGACAGAAAATAAGAATTTAAGTAAGTGATAAATTTATTTCATATTTACAGGAATACAATGAAATCATTGTTTTGTTTTACCTATATAGCTGCCAAATATTTCATTAGGTTGTATGCATTGTATCATTTCTACATAAGTTTCCATATGACAACTTTCTTTTGTAATTTGTGCTAGAAAAGTTTTCTTTCCTCTGAGATGATGGCATAATTCTTCCTTTTTGATAACAAGAGCTATGTAATTTGTTTTCTTTTTTATGCCCATGCTGCCCAGAAGTACCAGGCAAAAGTACAAATTTATTCAAAGTAACCATGTTCACATTAAGTAATATTCCCTTACCATTATATCCTACCTTTAATTTACTAACTTATTTTATATGCATTTTGTTGAGAGTCACCTCAAAACATTTTTGGAAAAGAACAAATAAATAAATTCAGTAATATCTATTTAAAAGGAGTCAATGGGATTTATTAAGAAAAAAGAAAGGAAGAGAAAGAAGGAGAGAAGGGAGGGAGGGAAAGAAGGTGTGTCAATACTGTTTCAAAAATGTTATCATTGAAACTTGGTTAAGGACCTCTTTGGAACAAAATTTAACTCAATAACTGTGTTAGTTCTACCAATGTGCCTAACCAAAGAATCTATCACTCCTGTGCCCATAAACAGAGAAGAGCTCCTGTAGAAATTCACACATCCTGTCTTAATGAAGAAAAAGAGCAGACTTGCTCTTAGCTGAAGGGAAAGCAATTACCATTTAGGCAGATGAATCAGCTGGTGCTTTTTCCCACCTCCACCTTTATCAGCAGCTAATGAAAATGTAATGCGTGTTGAAATCATCAGAAACAAATTTGTTTTGAATTGCATGTTGTACTGTGCTCACTTTTAATAATATCTTCCTGTGAAATGACAAGCTAAAATATGTGTTCTCTGGATGATTTATAAGAACGGTTAAGCCCCTGTTGTAAAATTTCCCCTAAGTTTCAATCACTGCCACTATTTAAATAAAGTAGAGCAGGCGGTGATCGACTTAAAAAAAAAAGTCAAAGAGTGAGTATAAAAAGAAATTTAAAGTACCCCTATGTTTAAAATATTTGCATTGACTTTTCTTTCTGTTCTATGGAAAGGTGGTTAGAATGTATGCTTTCCAAATGTTATATTCACAGTAAGAACAATGAAGGATCTTTCAAATTGTAGTTTTGTAGCCAATTAAAATACATGATTACGCTAAAGTAAAGTTTCAATTCAAATGTTACATTGCAGTAAAAACGCTTAGCACTCAAACCAGAAAATGCAATTATCCACAACATCTTATTTCTAAAGAATCCCTTTTTTAAGCTTTTAATATTACATAAATTACATTATCTCCTTTGTGGTAACTGGTAACTATGCTGGGCTTCTTCCATTAAAAAAAAATTTTCCAGGGTTTGATTACTCTGATTCATGGTAAGTTCAGGTGTTCTATACAATTATAGTTTTAAATTTTCACACAGGTTTATGAGGTTGTGATGTTCTCTGGCCATATATGCTCTTCCATAAATCCTCAAAGAAGACTAGATAATGCTATTATACACTTCAATCAACCCTGTTTACATTTCTCATACTTGAATTTACTTGTTCTGTGTTAGCCATCATCCTTAGACCTTAAACTTTATAAGGGAAAGAACTATTTCTTCTAATTTACCCACCAAATCTCCAACCCTATTACAATATATGGTACACAGTGGCCCTTAAGGAAGATACAGTGAATTAATGAATAAATATGCTTAACATATAAATTAATAAATGAAACTATTTTAGAAACAGTGAAGTTAAAGCATAATAATTATGTATGTGATACGAATGGATTTCTTCTTGACGAAACTTCTTAAATAACTCAAGAATGCTTTCACTTGCCAGAGAAGACATTAGAAAAAACATCACTTTGAAAATAAGGCATATTCCAAAAATCATGTATAATCTGGTGTTGGAGTTTAAGAAAATGAGATTTATGATAACATGTGTCCTTATTAGCAATATATTTTACTTATTACTAATTTTTCTAGCTATTAAAACCTAAGTCCTTTGAAACTTCTATTTTGGATTTTATAGTATTTTCAGATGTTACAGATCCAGGACTATTGGAGTTGACAATAGTGTTAAAGCATTTCAGGACTTCCTGTTTCCACTCTTACTGGAATAGGCTGTTAATTCCTTTTCATGTAGCTATTTGTTAATCTTTTGAAGCATATTTATTATCACAGATGATTGAGATAAAGATAACCTAACAATTAGAACAAAGATATATAATTTTTGTCTTGTATTCTTACTTGGGCTCTTTATCCCCTGATCGACACTCTGTTGTCCTTTCCTTCAGTATGACTGTGAAACTTTTCTCCTGGCTCAACTTCCCCCTTCTAGTTCATTTCTAAAACAATTGCAATCTAGTTGCTGCCCCCACAACTTCATTAATAATTCATTTTATAAAGTTAAGCTACTAATTCCACATTACTAAACATAATAGAAATTAATCCTTCATTGTACTTAACCTACCAACTCAAAGTGGACTCCTGTTTTAGGAGGAGGGGGCAACATCTTGCTCTATTCTGCCTGATCTCTCTGGCCTCAATTTATCAATGCCCATCACTGCATCCTTTACGCCTTTCTTTCCTGAAATATTGGAAGATTTGGGGATGCTATCTTAGGACTCTCCTCTCATTTCCCAAACACCCTTTCTGGGTTATCTTGCCTATTCCTAGGGCTTCCAGTATTACAGATATGTTATTGACACCCATGTGAATATTTCTAGCCTAGTTCTCTTATTAGAGCTTAAACTCCAGCTTACCCATGGGATAATTCCACATGGAAATCCAGTCATCTTAATTTTACATATGTCCCACCACAGTCATCCTTCTCCTTATATAACGTGCAAGTCCCTTTTAGTTAACCTATCTCAGTGAATCACACACCATATACTCCACCATTTAAACACAAATCTGCATATTCCTTTTGACTCTCTCTACCTCTTATCCACAGTGCAAGTATTCACCTAGTTCTATAGATTCTACCTCCAAAATACAACTTCAACTTTTTCACTTTTCTCTCTCCCAGAACACTAATTTTAATCTTACATAACATCTCTTATTTTACAGTATATAACCTTTTAGTTAGTATAATTTCTGTTAACTTTGTTCCCTTTAATCTAGCTTCTATACTTCAGTAATCTTTCTAAAATATGGATTTTATCATGTCATTTACCTGTTTCAATGATTTTCCATTACTCGGAACAAAGACCAAATTTCTTACAGATTCTACTCTATTCTGACCCTTGCAAATGGCTCAATTTATTGGCTTTCCTTTCCTCTCATTTTAAACTAAAATCTGTATTCTCATATACTTGTTTGATTTTTATTCACATGCTATTATCTCTGCCTACCTGTTACCCACACTTACCTGTCCTTTACCTAGCACATGGTAGGCACTCATTAAATGCATATTGAAAAAAAAACAGGGGGTGATATACTGTCTGTAAAATAAAACTTTGTTCCATTGAGAAAATAAAGTTCAATAAAATAAAGCTTATTATTATTTCAAAGAAAATTTAAATGAAGTCAACATGGTTGAGTTTAAGCAAAACATAGATAAATCCAACTTATTTATTAGACCACATGAAACTCTTTCATTAAGTATATGTGTTGCAAAAATTTTTCATCTAGTGTAAGAATCACTTTGATGAAATTCAAATGTTCTCATGATTGCTTGTATGTGAGATAATTTGTCATTCTTGGGTTACATTTTTAGGGAGCAATGTAGAAAGAAGCTATAAGAAAATGTCCAGGGGAAAACTATGCTTATAGCTACTGATGTATTTTTACATGAGTAAACATGAACTTATGAATTTTAAGAAGCATTTATATGTGTAAAATTGATACGTATGTGAGTGCAATACAGATGAAACAGAATATTTATTTGGATAATCTGTAACTAAGACTTTGAATATTCAAGTGAAACCCCATCATTCTTCAAACATACCCAGATCAATTGGGACTTGAATTCTCCTGATTGATGGAACTGAGTGGTGCCCCTTTTCCATGTTTCTGTTTGTATCTATTGATTTATGAACTTTTTTACTCTGACCCCACATAGTTTATATGTGTACATGTGTATGACAGAATGGAGTAGTCTTCACTTTTTGTCAGATGGTAGGAAGAAAACAAAAGGACCTAGAAAGAAAACTCACTAAGAGAATATGTTCTTATTTATTTATTTATTTATTTTTCCTTTTTACATCCTCACCTGCAGCATAGAGAAGTTCCTGGACTAGGGGTCAAATTGGAGCTGCAGCTGCCAGCCCACACCACAGCCACAGCAATGCCAGATCTGAACCACAGCCTGTGGCAACATCAGATTTATCCTGCTGAGCCACAATAGAAACTCCAAGAATATGGTCTAGACAGACAGAAATGGTCTTAAGAACTGGAAGGAGTTATTTGCTGGGTTACCAGTACAGTGGTGGATATGTTTTACTCAATTGAACTTGACTAGTCTGGATGCAAATGTGTTTCAAAAATTTAACAAATCAGGCACAAGCCTCCTATTATCCTGAGAAAGGATTTGTGGACTGCTTTCATGGAATATCTCACAGATAAAGAGTATGGTAACCTACGTGAATTTTTTTCAGAACTGTGAATAGTGAGAGGTGAACAAATTGCAACACCTGTGAATATTGAGATATGGTGATGATCAGAGCTAATCCTTGCAGCTTCTATTCCCCAGATGTTGGCTTCTATACCACTCATCTGGACATAATTGAGTCCTTGAAGTACATCAATGCCATCACAAATATGCCTGAAAATCTCTAAAATATTGTGAGGTAAATCAAGCAAAAAGACTAGATTACAATTAATCAGAATAAGTATTTGGGTCATCATATAAGGGACATTTATGTATTTGAACTCATCTATGCTGAAAGTTGTTACATCTGTGAGATTCTAGTTATGCGATGTTAACAGAAAGGGGTTTAGCTGAACATGCTACCATATAAGTATTTTCTACCAAGTGAAGAAACTCATAAAAGATAAGCATTATAGTATAGAACACATTATTTGCATTTGGAATCAGCCTGTATTGAAAAGAAATGTCTTCATGAACATTCGTGATATACTAAAGAAAACATGTCACTGTTTAATTTTACAGATTAAATATGTCCATTGTTATCGGTATGACAATAAAAAGCTACCTAGAGTTTATTTTGGTAGAATATCTTACTATTCTTATACAAAAATTTTAGTGCAATATTTATGAACCTATTAAGAACATAAGTAGGACACTTACATTTTTGGTTATATTTTACTGTATTTATATGGAAAAACTTTTTTTTAGATTGATAGACACGGATACAGATTTTAATAACTTTTTCAGTGAAGGAGTCTTCAGAAACAGCTATTTTGAGTATCTAGGGCTGACTGCTCTCTTGTCCACTTTCACTTTTACCAAAAATAAATTTTTTTTATTGTTTTTCTTTGGATAATTTTTTCTCTGTTTTCAAGCTGGGAAAATGAATGGAAAAACTCACCCAAACATTTAGTTTCCTAGGTTCCCACAAGAAACAAATCTCTTGCAGTTTATATTATAAAACTCTGATAATGTTTGCATTTCAGAGAACACATGATTAGGAAGGCAGAAATTATTCTTCAAGAATTATGGGAATGATGATTTCCCAAAATGGTATATTGAGTTATCATTCCCAATTTGTCACTCCCTCTCAGTAAAAGAACTATTCATGCACATCCTTTGCTCTGCCACTTTGAGTTCTATAGAAGTCTCACTAGAATAGGCCAGGCATATTTTCTCTGCACCACTGACTCTGAGGTTCTCCATGCTGCTTGCTCTGGCCCTTGGAATATTAGTGGGTGTAGCAGGATCAGAGGCTTTACTGTTTGCCAGTGCTTTGGCTTGTCCTCTTGCACTTAGCTCATCTGCCTGAGAAGAGGATGATTGTATGTAACTTTTGTCCAAGGAGAACCAGGAAACATATGCAGTAGCCTGAATATAAGCCATGCCTCGAGCTATGCTCAGAATATCTCAGTTGGCCCCAGCAGTTCTTGAGGCTACATACTGTAGTGTTAAGTGTGAAATAAATGCTTACTGTGTTAAGCCACTGGAGCTTAGAGAGTTGGGATTGTTAGCAAAATTTCAGCAAAAACCTCTCTGATGTACCATGTTTATTCCTGTCCATGGTATTTACAGGTACATTTGTAATATAGCTCTTCTATGATATTTAAATACTCTCGGGATATTTATGGGAAAATAATTTCTTTGGTAATTCCCCAGTTTTTGTATAAAGCCATTATAAAATAGCACATATGTTTTTAAAGTTTCACATAAATTATTAAGTAGTCCTTTATTTAAAAATTCATTTGAAATCACTTTTAAAAATGCTTATTTTTGATAAAAAGACTAGATAATCCAAATTCTTATCAGGAAAAAGTTTTCTTGATAAGAAGTTACCTTCAAATTTTTATTACCTATCATAGGCAGTTCTGTCGCCTGTAGGGAATCCGTACTTTTCTGGTCTTAAGTTATAGTTCAGTTGAGTGTTTCTTATATGCAGTTTAATATTTGAAGTTAAATTTTAATTAAACCGAATTGGCCTACTTTACCAGTGTGGGAATAATGATAAAATATGTAATATTAGGGTTATATCAGTCAGTCACATTAAATTCTCTCTTAAAAAATAGACATAGTGTTACAGAACAAAACAAAACCAAAAACCAAGAAGAAACACACAGCAGATGAAAAATGTTTTGGATGAAGAGTAGGTGCTTTGGTATGCTAACCAAACTGTCTGATTGGGGCCATGTTTGTGCCTGCTTCATCTCATAGAAATGCTATACGTACACGTAAATGATTTAGACAGATTGTCATCTTTGGAGTATCTGGAGCCTGGTAATTTAAGGTCATGCTCAAAACATTAGGAAATAGGCTTTTCAGAAGAAACACGCTAGACATTTAACCAGTAAATGATACTGTGAAAGGGCTCTGGGAGTCTGGAGCAGGGCCACCATATAAATCCAAAGTAACATTATTAATAATTTGTATTTGCCATGATGTCTTTCTCTGGGGATCTCTTGAAGCACTTTGAAAAACTTCATAAATATCTTTACTTTCTTAGATAGCAAGAGCCACAGTCTAACCCATTAGTGTGTCACATTTATTTAACATGCTACTAGATTTGCATATCAAGTATCAGGACAAAGTTATAGAGAGATAATTTAACTTCTCAGAAGAAAGCACAATTCATTGTTATCTTCTAATGCCACCTCCAGACTGATTGTGCTTATACTTGCCTTACCTTTTTCATTCTATTTAGGGCAAACATAGACCACTGTTGGGCTTTCATAAATTTGGACTGATTACCAGAACCACTTCTTTGCACCCAGAAATTTCAAGGATTACTTATTCCCACTGACTTCTTTGTCCTTTCTCTGACAGCTCCCAGCCTAACCCTTTGTTATTTGTAAATCACAATTTTCTGAATCACTTAGAAACTACCTTCCATTCTGCCTTAGAAAGAAAGCACTGTGGTTTAGAGAGTGATACAGGTTAGGCATGCATAAATTCTTGTCCCTCCCATTGTTCACTTTGCTGGGAGGTAAGAGCGGGGGGGGGGGGGGGGGGGGGGTGTGTTGGGGGGGGGGGGAGAAAGTGAAGCAGAATAGTGGAGTGGGGTTAAAATGGTGCCAACCCTGCAGGGTTATTGTAGGAATTAAGTAAGTAAAAAGTATTTGGAAGTTGCTTGATACATGGTCATATTGTAAGCATTGATAAATGTCATGATTACTGACATGGTCTGCCTTGCAAGCTCACTTACTTTGTAATTTTATATTGAGGGCTGTACAGTTACTGTCTCAATTGTCTTTAAAGTTATCTTTGGTGAGTCATCAATTGTCTTCAGCAAACTTAACTCCATCTTTTCTTTAATGTTCTAAACTTGTGATATTCTTGCTAGGATTTCATACCAAAATTCTGTTGACAGTGAGTTGAAGAGTGCTCCCATTTTCTCTATTCTAGAAACATTTGTCTTCTAGAAAGATGGATATATTCATTTCCTTAAATATCGAGGTCATCTAGTCATGAATTTCATTTGTGGGAAAAATTCTATTTCTGTATTTGAGGACTGCAGTTATTACAATGTTTAATATTTTCTATTTATTATTATCTCCATTTGGTTCATATTTTTGGCTAGTTATATATTCTATTTCACTTAATTTTTGAAATTTGTAGCCTAAAGTTATTCATAATATTCTCATTATATTTTACTTCCTCTTTTTTATTCTGTAGTTGGTTCCTCATGCGTTTTGTTCTGTGTTCTTAGACATTCTTCGAAGAGCTTATCATTTTTTTAGGCTTTTCAAAGAAACTACTTTATTGCTTTTCTCTATTTTATATTTATTTCTAATTTATTGACTTTTCCTTAATATTTACCACTTTAATTTTTTAAATTTGCTGTTAATTATCTAGCTTTTTGTGATTGATGCTGGCACATTGAATCTGATCCTTTTTTATGTTATGTATATTTAATACTATAAAATTCTCTGTGGATACTTATTTAGCTGCATTTTACTAAGTTTTGATATGTATAATTTTATTGTCATTTATTTCAAAATATTTTCCAATTTCCATGGTAATTACTTCTTTTATCTATGGATTCATGTTTGGTTAGTTTCCAAATGATTAGTGGTCTTCTAGATATCTTTTTTGTTAAGAATTTTTAGCTCAGTTCCACTGTGGTCAGAGTACATGCTCAATGCACTTAAATCCATTGAAATTTGTTGACACTTGCTTTTGATCCCAAATAAGGTAAATATTGTAAGTGTCCCATATAACATTGAAAAAATGATGCATTTTGCAGTTGGAGAAAATATTCTGTATATGTGAATAAAGTCAAATTTGTTAAGGGTATCAATCAAATTTTCTAAATCTTTAGATTTTTATCTGCTTATTCTAATATTTACTGATAAAGATATACTAAATACTTCCACTGTGATTATGAATTTATTTCTCTTTGCAGATATATATATATATATGTATTTTTGTTTTATATAACTTGATTTATTTGTAGGGACATCAAATTTAAAATTATTATAGGAGTACCCATTGTGGTACAGCAGAAATGAACCCAACTTGTACCCATAAGGATGCTGGTTTGATCTCTGGCCTTGCTCTGTGGGTCAAGGATCCAGTGTTGCCATGAGTTGTGGTGAGTTGCAGACATGGCTTGGATCCCACATTGTTTTAGCTTGGCATAGGCTAGCAGCTGCAGCTTAGATTCGATCCCTTGCCTGCAAACTTCCATGGGTGCGGCCCTAAAAAACAAAAAACAAACAAAAAATTATTATACTTTCCTCATAGATTGACCTATTTATAATGATGAAATGCTCTTTTTACTCCTAAAAATGCTTCTTGCATTTCTATCTAGTTTGTGGGCTTTATTACAATTACATCAAATTGACTTTTTTTGGATAGTGATTTTAGAGTCTATCTTTGTTTATTCTTTAACAGCCAACCCTTCCATTTATCTTTGTTCTTAAGTGGATCATATATTCCATTTATATTTAATTCAATTAATGTTTCTTTTTGTTTTAAATGTTTAATTTCACTCTTGTTTTCAATTTTCCAGTTTGTCATATTTTTAATACCTTGTTTCCTTTTGTATTTTTTATTATTCCAATTTTCAAACTATATTAGATTAAAACTTATATACTCTTATCTATTCTTTTTTATGATTATTGTATATAATATTCATTCCCAACTACAGTCTAATATTAATTACTATTGCTAACTTCTTACTAGAAAATATAGGGCTTTAGTACCTTTTACTTCCTTTCATACTTATAAGCCATTGATATTCTAAAATTTAAATTCTATATATATTTTAAATCATAGTGATATAATCACTGCTGTTGTATAAAATCAACATATACTTATCTTTACAAAATATTTACCTTTGTCCTTTGTTTATCTTAAATGTGATTTATTTTATTTTTGACTGAAAAACATCTTTTAATATATCCTTGTGTTCAGTCTGTCATGAAAAGTTATCTCACTTTTCCTTAAATGATCTATATCTTTACTTCACTATAATTCCTTTTTAGATTTTTTAAATTAAAAAAAAAAATTTAATCTTTTTAGAGCCTCACCCAGGGCACATATAAGTTCCTAGGCTAGGGGTCAAATCAGAGCAGTAGCTGCCAGCCTACACCACAGCCTCAGCAACATTGGGATCTGAGCCACATCTGTGACCTACACTGCCACTCACAGCAATGCCAGATCCTTAACCATCTGAGCAAGGCCAGGAGTTGAACCAGCTTCCTAATGGATACTATTTGGGTTTATTTCCTATGAGCCATGATAGGAACTACTATCTCACCATAATTCTTGACTATTTTCTATACATATTGCATTTTACTTTGGCAGTTATGACCTTTAGCACATTGAAAAGTAGACTTCACTCTATTCTGTGTTCTGATTGAATTTTTTTTTTTTTTTGGCTTTTTATGGCCACACCCACAGCATATGGATATTCCCAGGCCAGGGGTCAAATCTGAAGTGTAGCTGCTGGCCTACACCACAGCCACCACAATGCCAGATCCAAGCCTCATCTGCAACCTATACCATAGCTCATGGCAACACTGGATCCTTAACCCACTGAGTGAGGTCAGGGATCGAACGTGCATCCTCATGGACACTAGTTGGATTCATTTCCTCTGAGCCTGACAAGAACTCCTGATTGAATTTTTTTTAATGCTTCCTCTGTAGTTGGTAATCTTCCTTTTTTTATGTGGGTTCTTTCAATGTTTTCTCCTTAGCAGTTTAACCTTGGCCCTATGAGTATTTCAAAATTACTTATACTCTTTTGTGGAACTTGCAGACACTGCTAGAAATTATTGTCCTCAATTTGGTCAAGCTCCTATCTAAAATTTTCTTCCCTCAGATTTTTGTTTTATAATGATTAATTCCTGTGTTCACTCTGTGATACTTTCATATAATGGTTTTTGCATTATGATTATACTTTAAAAAACTCTTCTGAGTGGGAGAATTGTCTAAACTTATCAACATACAAATACCTGAAGTAGAAGCATATGGATAATGTTCAACAAGTAGAAAATTAGAATACATATCATATTCTTCCATTTATAAAGGGTTCAGAAGAGCAACAATTACTTATTTATGATATAAAATTATAAAGTAAACTAATATCATAAATGTTAGAATGATGATTACTAGAGTGAAAAAAGCATTAAGATTTTGAATGGTTTTTGAGGGAATTATTATGCACTGGTAAGTTTTATGTCTTAAACTGAGATGAGATGCATCTGTATTTGTTTTTAAAAATATTGTTTTAAGTTACAATTAGTGGATGATTCTGTGTCTCTGTTATATTTAGGAATATATTTATAGCATTAAATGGTAATCATATATTTTTATATGTATCTGTATTTCATAGTTGTATAATTTAATTATGTTTTAATTTGTGGATATATAATCATATATAATTGTAATGAAAAAGATCACTTTAGTGTATACATGTGATCTTTTTCCTTATTTCAACTTTTATTCCTTAAAAATTTTAGTATTTCATTTATCTATACCTATCTGTCTATCTTTATTACTAAATGAGGCCAGATTATACTGGATAGAGCAGTCATCAGGATATCAGAGGTATAAGTTATATTTTTGAAAACATTTGTGTTCAATAACCTTGATTACTTCCTTAACATCACCAAATTTGAACATCTTCATATATAAAAATAATTCTTATGCACATTTAACAGCGTAACACTGTGGAGATTTATTAATATTCTTACAGATAAATTATTTAACTTCTATTTGTATTCAGAGGAAAATTATCTCTCCATTCGTCATTTCTCCCTCTTTCTCTCTGTATACACACGCGCACACACACACACACACACACAAAACTTCTAATGAGATGCATGTATAAATGAACAACTATTTGATTAATCTGGACCACATACAGATTCTATGTTTTTAAAATACACGGTCCAAGAAAACAGTTTATTTACTAAGTTTTTAGTCTTGTCATTTTTGATTCTAAGCAAGTAAAAGGAAAACAGTAAAGTGTACCTTTACTGGGAAAAAAAACATGGTGCGTTTTTGTTGGGGGTGAGGCACTAACCTAGAACAAACTTTTGGCTCACAGTTAAGATTTTATGACTAGGTATGTTAAACCAGATAGTTTATAGAAGGATAAACCTTTAATATCTTTATAGAACAAGTTGATTACTATTAAAACCTAGTAATAAACAATAAGAATCTTTTTAATATTTCATCATGTTATCTTACTTGTAGCCCTTTTTTTCTATATCTTAAAATCCAGGATCCTGGGCCAATTTTAGATATATTCAAGAGTCCTTTCACAAGCATACTGCATTGCTATAAAATACAGTTATATTGTTGTTTAGATAAGCATTTTTCAAAAGCTTTCATCTTTTAAAACTTTTGTTTAAGCCTATTGAAATGCTTAGGGTACTATTATAAAACAAATGTACAGAAAATATATTTTGGAAGAAACTATAATTAGTAAATATTACAAATTATTTAGAAGAAACAAATAAAATAATACAGTCTGTTAAAAAGAGAAGGTGGCTTTGAAATCTTGGTTGTAAGGACATTAAAATAAATTCTTGAAACCAAATATTTCCTTGGAAAAGGATTTTCTTACCATACTGTTGAACACAAGCAAGAATATATGATCTTAAATTCTGGAATGATCCTGATAAGACCCAAGTCTAAGCAAGCCCAGTTTAGCCAGTGATACACTTAAATGTAGATTTTCAACTGTGGAATTTAATTTAATACAAACATTTGTTTTGCAGAAAATTGCAAATAATTTAGATAATGCTTAAAGATGGTAAGCAGCATAAATAAAAGCATAGATCACCTGAAAATACAGTAGAAGATTATGGTTCACAGGCTGAAGGCCAGATGAATACACTGAACAAAGAAGTCAGTCAAGAAAGATGCCTGCTATGTTTTCGTTTTCTTAAATTTACCAAGGCTTGCTTTGAGGCCCAGCATGTGATCTGTACTGGAGAATGTTCCATGTGCACTTGAAATTAATGTGCCTGGGGAAAAGTAATCTTAATTTGTTTACAGAATTGTGTTGGAAATAACAATAGTTTTTTTTTGTTGTTAGGTTTCTTTAAGATAACTCAAAAGCAGTTAATCTCATACATATGTTAAGTAAATATTTTCTATGAACAATCTGATAAAATGATAAGAATGATAAATGATAATCATTTATCATGATAAAATAAGAAACTGAAAATAAGACTATTTGCAGCCCATTTGTATATGGTGAACTAGAGACTAATAGAGTATTTTAAGACATTATATTAGAAAGCAAGTTTGAACATGGGGACTTGATGCATGATTGTATAACAGCTGCTGCGAATATTAATAATACTGCTTAATGATTTTGTTTTCCCATGGCACGTTCAGAAATTGTTTTAAATTAATTTTTTAAATGACTGTTTCTTATTGCCTTTTAGCAGTTTTAGCACAGCATTAAGTCAGTTTACCCTACTGGGCTAATGCAAATATATAAGCATTTACACAAAGACCTAATTAAAGAGTATCTCTTATTTGGATTGTGTTTTTGCAGTTAAAGTTATTTCAGGGATTTAATAATGGAGAGTTTGTTTATTTTCAAAATTGCAAGAGCAACATCAAGTTTTGGCTCTAAATATTGAATTCTTTACTTTTATAAAAATTTGTACTGTGCTCAGTGCACATTAATTTCAGGATGAATTAAGCATTGGTGGTTTCAACATTTTGTAAACCTAGATCATGCCAAACTAAAAATGAAAAGCTTGGGGAAAGTGACTTCTTTTTTGAACCAATCAGCATTTTTCAAACTGATCTGTTTTGTTTCGATAGGTTTAATTTCCCATGTACACTATTTGTTTTTAATATGCCCTTAGGATTTTGTCAGCTACATAGAATCTGGATCATAATTTAGCTGGCTTTCTCATATTTCTTCATTAACTCTGTAGACAATAAAAAATTCCTTCAGAATATGACTATTTGTCTTAAAAAAGAACGTTATTATTCTTTCTGTAACGTATGTAGAACACAATAATTATTTTGGATTTACAGATATTGTAGGAAATATTTTTTATGACCATTGAAGACATGAGTTAAGGTTCAAAGTTCTTTAATAGTGGCTCCAAATTGATAGAAAGTAAAAGCTAATCACTGTATTTGGTATAAGAAATAAACCTGTCTTTAATTACAGAAAGTAAAATAATATTTGAACATAGTTTAATGTGTGTATTTTAAAATATAGACTTATTTTTAATGATAGTTTTTAGAATTATAACCGAAAGTATAATAGTACCTGTGTTTTGAGCACTTACTAAGTGCTAATATCATGCTAGATACTTTCACACATTTTCCTATTTAACATTTATAACTACACTACATTATGTATGTTTCTCATGTTGGGAAAAGGCAGTCTTATGCATGCAGTCTTTTAGTCCCCAATTGGCCACAGGAGAGTTTGCCTTGGGCCTAGGACAATTCCTTACCAATTAAGAGATAGAGTCCTCATAGTTTGTGCTGGGCTGGTCACCTTGTGTAGGAATGTCTTTCCCTATTTCAGACTCAATGTGTGTTCCTTTGTTTTATTCACATGTATGTATTATGTGGTATCTGGCCAGTGTCACTGCTATAGCTGTCCCCTATAGGGAGAGAGCAGAGTCCTTGTTTCCGTGACAGTACAAAAATGGTGCCTATAGGCCAATTGCCCTGTGTTGGTGACTGGGAGGGACTTGCTGGCCATGAGGCACTGATGCCCACTACAGAAGTCGATGTTGCTTGGTCTCATCTCTATGCGCATAAAAGATTGTTTCATCTAGTGTTTGACTGTACTGCATTTTCCTTGGCAACTCTGATGCTAAAATGAGGTGGACAAATGTGTTCTGACTTCTACTCCTGGTGATTAGCAACTGCGACCGGTGCAACTTGCTCAACAATCCACATTATACAAGTGACGCAACTAAGGCTAAGTGCTAGGAGACTCTTCTCCATGGTTGCTTCTGTACATCTAGCATCAGCTTTTGTTCCAGATTATTCTTGAAAGTTTATTTGTACAGAAAATAGTGCTGGAGGCTAGAGATAGTGTCTTGCACCAAGGTAGAGAGCATATATTTTTTTCACTGACCGATATAATAAAGGTAATTTCTTCATCTATTTAGTAGTTTTGCTCACACACCCTCTTAAAATTTTGGAGTGTACTAAGTTTGAAGGTCCCAGATGTCACACAAACCCACTCTTGGCTCAGAATCCACATGAGTCCCTCAACATCCTCCCGTTAGATTAGGAAGACAGTTGAGGGGACTGAAGCAAACATGAAAACATGCTGAGTTCTATGCCATTAGTAATGAACTTTTTTGTTGCTGACCTAGTATTCTCAGTTCTACCAGAATCCATAAAACTGCGGCATGTGAACTTGTTGGCTTACATGTATGGTAAAATCTTAGATTCTTCACAATTCTTGACAAAAGGAAGTTAATGAATTTGCCAAAAATAATATATGTAGTGAGTAGCAGAGAGCTTGTTGATATTAGAGATGAAATTGGTCTTCTAAATTTAGCTTACATGCTGACTGCCTTTATAAGAGCAGCAGGCCTCAACTTGGTAGATGTGGTGTTGTGCAAATTTGAATTTGTTCATTTTGTAACGGTATTTTTACCAAGCAGAAGTTTTGTTTTTATTATGTATATGGTCAATTTATCATTCTTCTTCATAGCTTTTGGACTTTGTGTCATAGTCAGAAAGCCCTTTGTAACACTTAGGTTATAAAATCATTCACCTATTTTGGCCTACCGCTTCCATGATTTTATGGTTCAAATTTAAATTATAAAACCACATGGAATTTTTCCTAGTGTAATCAGAGTTATCAAAGCTTTTTTTGTTTTTCCTTCTAATTGCTTACCAAGTTTTTCTAAAAAAAATTATATGCATCATTTTCCCATTGATTTTATTTTTTATTTATTTTTTTTATTTTTTTTTAGCTATTTCTTGGGCCGCTCCCGCGGCATATGGAGGTTCCCAGGCTAGGGGTCGAATCGGAGCTGTACCCACCGGCCTACGCCAGAGCCACAACAACGCAGGATCTGAGCCGCATCTGCAACCTACACCACAGCTCACGGCAACGCCGGTGCCTCACCTCAAATAGAGAATATTCAATATTTTACTCGATGCTGTAAGTTTCTCTTATGTGCTCTTTATCAATTCCCCTTTTTACTTAGTTGCTGAGCCTTTTTATCATGAGTGGCTGTTGATTTTGCCAAGTATCTTTTCTCATACTTTTGTTCTTTCAGTGTTTTATGGTATTAATAACAACATTAACAGATTCATTTTGAACATCAGACCAATCTTGCCTTTCTAGGATAAATTCTACTTTTCCTGATGTATTAGCCTATATAGCTAGCTAGCTAGCTAAATGGATAAATGGATGGCTAGATAGGTTTGATTTGCTAGTATTTCATTTATAATTTTGATCCATGTTCATGAGTAAAACGTTAATGTCCCTTCTTTTAATGTTTTGTTGGGAAATATTATATGTTTATTTTCCATTCTATGGAACCATTTATTAGAGTTGGTGTAATTTCTTTCTTAAATCTTTTGAATAATTTACCAGTTAAACCACTTATTATAGAATTTCTTGGTAGGAAGTGTTTCAGTTACTTTAGTAGCTATAGCACCATTCTGATTTTCTAGTTTTCTGTCAGTTTTGTGAAATGGAATTTATCCAATTCAGTTAGGTTTTAAATTTGTTGGCATAAATATTACCTAATATGTTTAATTTTTTACTGCCTAAATGATCTGGCTTTATATCTACAGTTTATTTATATTTTGGTAATTCGTGTTTACTTCTTGGTTTTCCTTGATCAATTTTACTACGGTTTTATGAGTTTAATAAAAAATTTCCTTTCTTTTCACCTTCTTGGATTTAAAATTTTTAAGTTTGTTTTTCTAATTTATTTATATATGTTTATATTTTATTCTTTAGTTTATTCTGTATTTTAGGGGTTAATATGCTGCTTTCTTCTGGCTTCCTGAGATTGAAGATTGGATCACTGAACTTCAGTATCTGTTTTCATCTCATATATTCATTTAAGATTATACATTTCTTTTTCACCCTGATTTCTCTGTATTACATATATTTAGATATATTTTGAATATTGTTTTATTGTACATTTTTATTCAGTTTTAAAATTCTGACTCTCATAAATGATATTTTTAGTCTAAAATATCTTTAAATTATGGTATCATTTTATCTGCATTAATGTAATTACTCATATATAAATATTTCCTTATGTCTACTTCTAATTGCTTTTACTTGACTCACCCTCTTGTAGTTCCTTTAAAATTTTCCCTTTATTACTCTCAGAATTAATTAAATATTGTTTATAATTATTCCATCTTACCCTCTAATAACTTGTCAGTACATGCTTTTAATGGATATCCCAGAAATTACAACATGCAACCCTACCAATTGTTACCAAGTCTAAGCTCTAACAGCTTGACACATGACAGGCCAGTAAGTCCAGAGACAAAGTGTTGGGGCAAGGAATAGCCAGCAAACAGAGAAAATGGAGGATTAATGTCCTAAAGAACCATTTTGTTCTGGTTTGAATGCAAGCTTCTTTTATGCTACAAAGTGGGGAAGACAAAGGGAGGGTATGATGTCAAGAGGAGACAGGTTGTTGCCAACTTCTTGGTGCTGGCCAGACCTTGGAGGGAACATGGTAATCCTCTGTTCTTATAGTTGTTTAGTGTAGGCCTGGTCATGATGCTCCTATAAATCTGATTGTTTGTTTGTTTATTTTTTTATTTATTTGCTTTTTAGGGCTGTACCTGTGCCATATGGAGGTTCCCAGGCTAGGGGTCCAGTTGGAACTATAGCCACCAGCCTTTACCAGAGCCACAGCAACGTGGGATCTGAGCCATATCTGTCAACTACACCATAGCTCATGGCTACGCTGGATCCTTAACCCACTGAGTGAGGCCAGGGATTGAACCTGCATCCTCGTGGGTGCTAGGTGGGTTCGTAACTGCTGAGCCACAATGGGAACTCCAACTCCTAAAATCTTAAAGACAGATGTTTTTCTCTGTTCTGCAACTCCTTATCTCTACATGAATGTGTGATCACCAAGCAAGGGGCAATTATCTTTCTACTACTTAGCATACCTGTGAACTGAACAAACTCATTTTTAGCTTTAAAGTTAAACATGGGAGGCAAAGTTTTGGAAGGGAGTTATTATGTATGTATTTAAGCTATTGACTGCATTCCTTTTATGATTACCATGCCTATATACAAAGTTAGCAAACCTGGGAAGGAGGCAATTAACTATAGAGCACAAAGTCTAGAGCTTAAAGAAAGAGATGCAATATTGGGTCACATTTGTTCTTCCCTCTTATATTATTACATTCTATGTAGTTCTTTTATTACTTCCCTTAAAATGTAAGAAGCAACAGAACAAAGGGTGGGGAAAAAAATGTAATTGTAATGTATACATGTAAGGATAACTTGATCCCCTTGCTGTACAGTGGGAAAATAAAAAAAAATTTTTTTGAAAAAAATAAATAAATAAAAAAATAAAATTAAATTAAAAAAATGTAAGAAGCTTTATTTTTTCCTTTTTTCATTTACAACATTTTTTTAAAAACTGAGGTATAGTTGATTTACAATGTTGTATTAGCTTTAGGTTTACAGTAAAGTGCATCAGTTATATATGTGTATATACACACATATAATTGATATATATATGGAGAGAGAGAGGGAGGGAGAGAGAGAGAGAGAGGGAGGGAGGAATATTCTTTTTTTCCCATATAGATTACTACAGAAAAAAATATAAGAAGTTTAGGAAGGGTAGCAGAATATGGCATCCCAAAATATGACTGTAAAAGTTCAGGATATGCTATCCTAAAAGATACTATTTTGATATATTGATTATTTTGAGCATTAAGCAGTCAAAAAAAAAATAGCATTTGCAGGGAGAGGTTTCTTTGATTTCCCCTTATCTGCCCAAAGACTAATCTTTTGAAAGGAACTCAATTGTCATAAATCCCTTCTACAGTAGTTTCATTAACCTGTGAATATTGACTCTTATTACAGGAGAGGGAACTAGAAGTTGATATAATTTCCAGACAAATTTTGTCATAAATTATCATAATTTTCATCTCTTCTCCTAAAGGTTCATTCATCTTTCCTAAAAACTATTTACTTTCCCCTAAGAGGTCTCCCCTTTCCCTATTAAAATGTTATTTCACCCTGAACCCTGAATTACCTCAGGAAGTTATTCATTTTTCCCTGGCTATTGCCTATGCATATATACATGAGGGATACATGTTAATGAACCTCTATTTGTTTTTCTCTTGTTTTTTTAATACATTTTTATAAAAGTATAGTTGATTTACACTGTTATGCCAATTCTGCTGTACGGCAAAGTGACCCAGTCATACAAGTGTATATATATATATATATATATATATATATATATATATATATACACTTCTTGTTTTTCTCTTGTTAATATGTTTTTTATTACAAGGGTCTCATTTAAGAACTCAGAAGGGTAAAGGGAAATTTATTTTTTCCTCCCCTATATAGGGCAGATTTCATATGAAATTTCAAAATTATGAAGTTTTGGAATCATCTATTTCCTCAGCCAAGGAAGTAATGTTTCCAAAAATTAAAATGTTCTTTAACCTAGCATCAATACTCAAAAAATATGATATTTATTTCATTTTTACACTGTACTTGTAACTTCTGGTAAGTTTCTTTCCTACCCTCTTTCGGTTTCTCTTCTGTCTCATGGCTTTTCAAACATCCATGTGTCATTTTACTACCCAGTCTTACACTCAGAGAAAAATTGCAGCATTTTCAACCTTTTTTAACTGCTTATTTATATAAGAAAACTATACAAATATCTATCAAAAATCAGTGTAACTGATGATAATGAATATTGCCTTGGTGAATACACTAAAAAATATTTAATTTCTAAAGGTCTCTGGCTAGAGAGCTCTTTTGGCAGTTAAAAGTTTTGCTGTTTTTATGAGAATTTTATCATAATTCATATGCAAGAAGACTGCCAAAGTGTAAATTATCTATAGTGTTGTGTTGCAGAATAAGCTGCTAGAGAAGCATGATTAGCTAATTGCATCTAATGACTCTGAAAACATAACACCTCCTCCAAACAGGAAGAATTAGGAAGGGATCTTTTTTTTTTTTTTAACTTTTGCCTTACTTGTAACAAGGGCTGACTCTTTACCAGGAAACTTATTCTTTGCTTGCTGAACAAATTGATACCTGCTGATAAGATGGCTTTACTTTCAAGTGATAAATTATCTTAATTAACTTTAATTGTTTGCAGACAATTTTATGCAAATAGAGACATTTAAGAAATAGAAGCATAAAGATTTAATAGGGATGATGAGAAAGAGCCTGAGGAGAAATAAAATTTCCCACTCTTTTTTTTTAAATTTAAAATCAATGATAATATTGAATATAAAAGTTAAAGATGGAGTAAAAAAACCTGATCATTTACATTACTAGGGATCAGAACTTTGGGTATAGAAGGAAATCAAAGAAAAAAATATGAAACAGTTTTCAATATTTCTCTCAACATCCATTTTTTTGGGGACATTTTATTTCCTGGAATTATGGCTAAACCTTGCTTTTCACTAGAAATTGAAAGCCCATTAGAAGAGATTTCACAATACTCTCCTGCCTGGTGATGTTATTTAGTGGGTTTAGTTAGTGTCATCTCCTAAAGTCGTTGAATTTCTTTTCAACTTGAAATTACCAACATGTTTAGACAAACTGCTTTTAATTGTATTTTGTATGCAAATTGTGGTATCTTTAAGTTTTATCCGCCTTCCTTCTTTAGGGGAGCTACTTTGTCTTTTCTTTGACCTTTTGTTTCAAATAGGAATCACACTCTTAAAAGTTTTTGCTTCCTCATCACAGCGATTGGCTTATGGATGAGCATCTGACCCAAGGAGAGCCAATCAGAATTTCTCATTTTTTTCTTTCCCTATCAGGCTCTAAGGAACAGATGCTTTTAACTTGTTTAAAATTTGTGAGGGTATTACCAAATCAAATTTGAGTCTGCTAGTAAAGCCAATCTATTGACACCAAGGTCATATGAAGGAAAGTCCAGCATTTATTGTAGGTGCCAAGCAAGTAGCACAGGCTATTCAAAAGACCTGAACACTGCAGTGGATTTCAGAGAAGCATTTTTAAAGTCAAAGTAAGAGAGAGAGTCTCAGGGTGTGTGATCAGCTTATGAACAGTCTTCTGATTAGTTGATGATGAGGTAAAAGGGTGGTATCACAGTGGTTAATATCATTAATCCTTTGGTCCAATAGGTCTGTGGCCTAAGTGCTCATGGTCATCAGGAAGTTAACTTCTTCCACCTGGTAGAGGTTTTAGTATCTGCAAAATAATCCAGGAATGTGAATCAGACACTGTTATCTATGTCCTCAAGGAAGAACTAAAGATTGTGTGACTGCTACATGGCTGATTTATCAGTTAAATTATTTCCAGTTTTCCTGGCCCAACTACTATTTTTGTTTACTTCATGTTCACATTCTTTCAATCATCAATTCCTGAACTAGCCTTTCGTGCCTGCTGGGAGGCCTGGAATACTAAAGCTTTTCTATGGACAAGAGGCAGGCAGGGACTTGGAAGGGGAGTGGCTGTCCCTGGAAGGCCCCCTAGGGTCCTGCTCATTTATAAGGGTATCAGTTTAGGAGCCACTAGCCCTTACATGCATGTAAAGAAAGCCAGGCTACCATAAACTATCAGAAAGCAGAAGAAATTAGTTTAGAGATAAAAAAGGAAATATATTGACAATATACACATTACTAGCTTTAACTTCTGAAGGCCAGCATCATACTTCTTCCTTAAATTTAAATATTTGAATCAAACTATTTATTTTTGCCTGATCTAGTTCAATGTGTGTTTCTGTAACTGAGTCTTAAAACAATAGAATTCTTGACTCTTCATTCCTTCCTATTGATTTAGCAGCTTCACTCATCGTAGCTATACACAAATATCCCTTCTCTTACCTCTCATTAGCAAAACTATCCTTACTTCTCTGTCATACTAGCACTCTCTTTCCTTTGTTTAATTAAGTGTCTGTCCTCTTGACTAGGTAATTTCACTACACATTCTTATTACTTGCTCATGTATTACCCTTCTGCATTTTTGCTTTTATTTCTACCTTTCTCTTAAAAAATAGTTCCTAAAGAAAAATTCAACCTATGTTTGAAGAGAACTTATTTAATGCCTTCTATTTACCAGACTGCTTCTAGTACTAAGTAAACAAGACTAGCAGTAAACAAGACAAAGCCACTCCTATAATGGAGCTTATATTCCAGTGGGGGAGATAAGTAATAAATAAGTAGACATATTTGTGAAAGGAAAAAAAAGATGGACAATTTTTGAGGAGAAATGGAATTTTTACTTGTAATGATAAAGCATACTACAATGAAGTAAGAACAACTTGGCTCCCTCCAGATTAAAATGATAAAGTAGTATTTATAGTTTGATTTTTTACAAAACAGTTGACAAATTCTGAGTGGATCCCATTTAGAATTGAGGAAAATAGTTTATTTGATAGGAAAAAAAATCATTCCTTTTTGCTTCTTTATCTCAGGATATAAGACTCCTAGTAGAATCTCCTATCCAGTGTTTATCATTAAACATTAAATACATATAAAGTATAAAATACTTCATAAAATATACAAAAATATTTTATATTTTGTAAATACATGAAAACTTACATATAAAGTTTTATAAATATATAACATATACATTTTATAACTATAATTGTCAATGCATAGTATGTGATGAATTCTATGCCAAATTTAGGATTAAGCTTAGCTGAAGGCAAAATATTCATCTTTTTATATATACTATAAAATCATTATTTTTAGATATTTATGTTATGTAACTGTATGACTCAAAAGTTGGGAAATGAAAACTGCTATGCAGAAAACTCAATCAGTATCAGGGAAGAGAGTGTCAGGTATGGGTCTACATTAGTCTGGTGGTGAATGGACTTTCTGAGGGAGTGACATGGATGAAGTGAAATTAATGCAAAGATTAAGGAAGGTAGAAGAAGCAGCATGTGGAAAAGCCTTGAGTTGGGAATTCTTCTGACAGATTCAAGAAGTAGCCTGAAGTCTATCAGAGGAAATAAGCAAGAGTCAGAGAGATGCCAGGACCAGTCTGTCTGAGTAGTGTGTGTAGAAGCCTTTGGAGGGCTTTGAGAGAAATGTGACATGATTAAATTTGGTGTTGTATAGATCACCAAGTTTCTCTGTGAGGAATTGTGGGTGGTCAGGACATTGATCCCTTCCTAGGGTACCTGCAGTCAGTGACTGATCAACTTTGGAGCACAAAGACCCACCTCACTCACCCCTACTAATCTTCAGAACTTTCAGGGTTAGCTAAGCCTTCCCTTGAGACTGTATCACAACTGCAGCAACTTTTCTCTCTACCCACTTCTACTTCCTTTTCTTTCCTTCCACAGGTTTTGATCCTATGAGGATATCCTAAAGCACTCCTCAATGTAGGCGGTGGAAGCATGGACACCACCTTTGCTTAACTGTCATTCTCCTCCACCTTCAAACCTCCCTTGATACTGGTAATACTTGCCCTCTTGAAATTGTTTCCTCTTTGGCCACTGGCATTCCACTCTTGATATTATTCCTTGTTCCCTAAGTCTCCAGTCTCCTATCAATGCAAAACTTCTTCCACAAAGCACCTAAGTATGGTTATTCATGGTGCATTTCCATTGGCATCTTACTCTTCAGTTTTTCATGCCTATTCTCAGGACTTCACGTATTGCCATTATCCTACTATGTGAGTTTCAAACCAGACTGATCTTGTGTGCTGTAGATTGAATTTCCTGGGAGGAAGTCTTTGAGATAGAGATAAGTGTTCAGGAAGATTTTTAGGGAGTAAGAATAAGAATAAACCATAACTAAGATTAGGCCATAGCAGGAACACAGTAATTTTTATTGTCAGAGGGCATTAATTGGTAAAGCAGAGAAATATGCTATAGATACTACATTTGTATTTCACCGAGTCTTTTTAAAGGTCATTAATGGCTTTCCTATGAAGAAAATGGGGAAGTGAACCAGAGGCCAGCATAATTATGTAAATTTGTGTTTGGATGCCTGTGTCTAAAGATATCAAGCCAACATGCTTGAAGGCTGTTTCTTGTTCACTGAATTTCTTTAATATTTAGATAAAAATATCAAAGGAATTTTCATGACATTTTTAGATGACATGAAACTGGGAGGTTTAAAAAATATGCTACATGACAGAATCAGGTTCCATAAAGGTCTTGACAGGCTGGAATAATGGACCAAATCCAGCAAGATAAAGTTTAATTGTGACATATATTAGGTCCTGTATTTGTATCTTTAAATCAACTACTTAGGTATAAAATAAGGCAGACTGGACTGGATGGTATATGTAACAAGAACTTTAGGCAGAAGATCTTGACTCAGACTACACAGGACAATCACCTGGGTAGAATTTTTTAATATCCCAATGCACAGGATCTACCCTCAGAAATTTGTGTTAGTCCAGGGTAAGGCCCAGGCTTGAGAAGTTTTTAAAAGCTTTCAAGATTCATATGTGTAGCCAAGTTTTATAGCCACTAATTTTAGTATACTAGAGTTAGTTGTGTAATATCACTGCCTCTTCTCTGCAAAAAATAAAAAAAAAACATTTTTTTAAAAATTAAAAAAAGGTGAATCTGAGGCAATCTAAATAAAAAGAGCATAGGACAACATCCATGGGAGCATGGACTTTGAGGTAAGGTAAAAGTGGGTTTAGTCCCAGCTCTCCTCTTTATAGATATCTGGCCTTAATCTCCCCTGCCCTGAATTTTCTGCTTTTTAAGGTGACGATAATATTGCTTACCTCTTAAGGGTATGTGAGCACTGAATAAGGCTTTGCATATTGAATGGTTGGCATGATATTTGGAATGTAGTCAATGCTCAAAAAAATGGTAGCGGAGTTGTTGTCAAACAGTAGTATAGAATTATCAAATTTAGAATATGGAAATGGAATGTATTCTCTGGCCTAGGACAAATTTAACAGCATTAAGCTTCTCAGAAAACATAGCCAGACTAGTTTTAGTTTATGGACGAACAAACTAAACAGGTATAATGAACATTCAAAACTACTGATGGTATTAGTCTAGAGACAAAGACATAATGGTTTTTTAAAGGAAAGTTGAAGTCCTATCATAAGAATCAAATGTTAAATTATTCTGTGTAAATCTAAAAAGTGGAAATAGGAAGAATGGGCAGAAATTAATGGGGAAGGAGTTTCCACCAATCAGAGCCTTTTCCTCAAAATGTGTTGATGGCATCATCACAGATTGGACTGAATGTTGTAGCAGGCATTTGGTGTCCTTTAAATCTAATGATAATCTCTGATTAAACATTTCTTTTTTCTTGCTCTTTCCATCCTCTGTCAAGTTCAACATCCTTCACAATGCTAAAAATTAAACTTCTTTACTAAGCAAAGCATGGATCATGGATCTCTTTGGCTCCATCCTTCTGTGGCTCTTTATCACACACTTAATTAATACAAAATCCTCTGCCTGGTATTTGAGGTCTTGTAGGACTTGCTTCTAAACTATTATTCCAGGGAATTCTGGTCTCACCTATTGCCAATTTCATTTTTCTCTCTTGCTTTCTCTCTGTGTGAAATTTTATGAAATTGTTATAAGAAACTGCCCAACTATCTTCCAAAGTGACTATACCAATTTTAATTTCCTCCAGCCATGAATGAACATCCCTGTTGTTCCACATCCTTGTTCATGTTTGGTGTTTTCAGTGCTGTGGATTTTAACCATAACAAGTGTGTAGTGATATTGCATCCTTGTTTTGAGTTATATTTTCATAATGATATATAATGTTGAACATCTTTTCATTTGCCTATGTGTGCTCTTTATATCTTTCATGAGATATTTCTTCAGATCTTTTGGCCACTTTTTAAATTAGGCTGTTTGCTTTCTTTTTTTGAGTTTTTAAAATTAAAAAAAAATAATAGTTGATTTACAATGTTGTTCCAGTTTCTGCTGTATATCATAGGGACCCAGTCATACATATATAAACATCCTTTTTTCTCATACTATCTTCCATCATGATCTATCCCAAGAGATTGGATATAGTTCCCTGTGCTATACAATAGGACCTCATTTCTTATCCATTCTAAATGTAATAGTTTGTATCTACTACCAAAAGCTCCCAGTCCATCCGACTCCCTCCCTCCTCCCCCTTGGCAACCACATGCCTGTTCTCTATGTCTGTGAGTCTGTTTCTCTTTTGTGGGTCAATTCATTTGTGCCATATTTTATATTTCACGTATAAGTGACATCATGTGATATTTCTCTTTCTGACTTATTTCACTGAGAATGAGAATTTCTAGTTGCGTCCATCTTGCTGCAAATGGCATTATTTTGTTCTTTTTTATGGAAGTGTAGTATTCCATTGTGTATATATATAATATATATGTGTATACATGTATACACATGTATATATATATACATATATAACATATCTTCTTAATACATTCATCTGCCAATGCACATTTAGGTTTTTTCCATATCTTGGCTATTGTAAATAATGCTGCAACGAACATTGAGGTGCATGTGTCTTTTCGAATTATACTTTTCTCTGGATATATGCCTAGCAGTGGGATTGCTGGATCATATGGTAGTTCTATAGTTAGTTTTCTAAAACCCCCATACTGTTTTTCATAGTGGTTGCACCAATTTACATTCCCAATAACAGGGTAGGAAAGTTCCCTTTTTTTGTTGTTAAGAAATACCAGCCTTTTACCAGATAGATGTCTTGCAAATATTTTCTCTATGCCTGGTCTTTTTCATTCTTTTAACAATGTCTTTCAAAGAACAGAATTTTTTAAATTTCATTGAAATCCAACTTATCACATTTTTCTTTCATGGACATCCTTTTGGTGTTGTAGCTAAATGATTGCCAAACACCTAGAATTCACCTGTGTTATCATCTAGATGATTCATAGTTTTGCATTTTACCTTTAGGTCTATAAACCATTTTCAGTTAATTTTTGTGAAAGGTATAAGGCTGTGTGTAGATTTTTTTTGTATGTGGATATTTGTTCTGACACCATTTGTTGAAAAAAAAATTGGCATTTATTTTTCATACCTATCATTTCTTTCTGGGAAAATTCTCTTTTCTCTCACCATTGCACATTTGACAGTTTCCTCTATCCCATACCCAGACTGCAACTGAGAAAATGACTAGCAGTTGATGATTTATTGGTGATATGACAGGTTGATATATGATACCAGCAATTTCAACTAGGTTGTTTATTTGGATAAGTTTTATGGGTTGTATAGAGCTTGATGCCTGACACACTGGCTCTGAATACTTACTCACTGTTTAGTCAGATCCTGTAATACAGTTTATGTGTGCATTTCCTAACAAAAGAACAGCAAGAAGGCAAGTATAGACACTCTTCTGCTCTTACAACATTTATTGGCATTCAAATCAAGCAGTATACCAAGGAATTTAGGTTATAGGTCTCATTTTAAGAATAGGAGGGTCCTGGCCAGTGTTTTTCAATTCATGCTCAATGGAGTAACTGCATTGTAATCAACTAATATTGCTGTTAAATGTGCAGATTCCTGAAACACAGTAGGACCCAGTGAAATCAGAATCTCTGGTCATGAGACTATGAGAGGTGATTATCTTATCTTTTGTTTACACATCTTCTAAATACCTTTTGAACTGAAAACCAGGGAAGTAACCCTTGTCAAAGGTCTACTTTTCCCAGGATATGAAGCATGTGTCTTGGCTTTCAAAGGATAAAATTCCATGCTTGTATGTCTGAGTAGAAGAAGTGTGTTTGGGTATGTGAATATGTTTGTGTGTTGAGGGAAAGGGTATCTTTATGGAAATATCTCATATGCATTTCACATCTAACTTTTCTGAAGATGGGTATGTTATTTTGCACCATTATTTGCCTACTACAGTTTTTGCTTTAGTGATTAACATAAATACTCAGGTGCTCAAACTAAAAACCAGAGAGTAATTCTACAATCTTCTTTTTCAATCCATTTCCAAGTCCTGTGGTTCCTTTTGTCTCCCTTAATTATTGCTTTAAGAATGTCCATTCTCCCTCATTCACATTTCCAATGCTTTAGTTTAGGCTGCCATCATATTATGGCCTATTTTACTGCAATGACCTCTTAATCCTTTCCTTGTCAATGCACCTTTCCTATTGATTGTTATCATAATGCACTTTATAAAATGCACATCTGCTGGTATCATTACCCTGATTGAAATCTTACAGTTTTAACACATCAGCATAACAGAAGTCTCCTCATGATCTCAGCTTTAACTGCTCTCTTTAGCTTTATCTTCAATTACTCTTCCATATTTATACTGTGTTTAAGCCACACAAAAAAAATCACTTGTATTACTTTGAATATTTTCATTGATCTTGTTCTGAAGTATTCACCTTCTCTTTTCTTGGCTGAAGATTTAACTCCCTCTTGAAGCCTTACCTGATAGCTATTTGCCCTCCCTTCATACAGTATCACTCCTCTGTGCTGTCAGATCGCAAATATCACTTGCCATCTTTAAGTGAAATTGTTTATTTAATTGTTTTCCCCCTTCATCAAATGGAACTCCTAGAAGACCATTTGTATGAAAACTGTTCCTTGGTGAAATATTCAAGACTCTTATTTCAGATAATGTGGAATATCATAAATGTGGGGGAAATAAATATATAACTATTGAAGAAATATATAAAATATTGGAAAATGGAACATTTTGAACAAATAGGTGAGCCCATAGGAAGGGAAGAATTGTTTTTCAGTCCAAAATGAGACTAGAACAGCGAAAGAGAGCAGGAGTATTAAGCTGATTTTGTACCCACATTGGAGGGAGAATTAGTTGATGTGGGCATTCTTAGTATGTACAACATTAAGGCCTAGATGTCAGTGCTCTTGGAGAAAAGAACTTAAGGCTTTGACTTGGTGAGGTAGTGAGAATAAGATCTCTGAGTGGATACAAATTTGTAACAAGTTGAACTAAATAAAATTGTTTGCAGGTTCAGAAAAACAAACAGAACACTTGTTTCTTTTTCCTAGATCCCAAGGGAAAATTTAACATCTTACAGGTGGGAGTGAAGTCTACATTATATATGTTGCCTGGAAATCCTCAAGCTGAGAAATTAATACAAAAATTGGTCTTAGGCAGGTAAAATACTTCAAAGTCTTACCTAGCAACCATTAAGCAGCTAGAAAGGACATGCTGTCAACCAGGCAGAACAAACTTCCCATAAAGATCAGTTAAAGGCAAACTTACAATCCAAAATTAAGGATCACAAAAATCAGATGAGGATAGTTACATCAAAACAGAGTTAGACCCTTTAGAGGTATGAAATAAATGTGTTAAATAAGTTTTAGGTTATTAAAGACACCACTTGAAAACAATAATAATATACCATGATAAAAATTATAGGAATATTTGAAACATAATCAAATATTCTTCTGGAAGTATAAAATGAATCTTAAAATAAAATAAAACCACAAACAATGAACTGAACAATAAAATAAATACAATTGAAATAAGAGTTTGGGGTTAATAGGTCAAAGCATTATTACATTTAGAATGGGTAAGCAATGTATTCCTACTGTATAGCACAGGGAACTGTATCCAATCTCTTGAGACAGAACATGATGGAAGATAATATGAGAAAAAGAATGTATGTCTGTGTGTGTGTATATATATATATATGGACCGCTTTGCTGTACAGCAGAAATTGACATAACATTGTAAATAAAATATACTTGATTTAAAAAAAAAAAAAAACCTGTGAATCTTCTTATAAAAAATACCTAACTTTAAATTATGTAGGAGTACAGAGGTAAGTAGTTTTTATTAGAGACATTGATTGAAGTGAGGCTTGGATTGGTCAGAGAATGTCCTAAAAAGACACTTTAGCTACCTCTTTAAGTATAAGTTCACTGGGCAAACAAGGGGAGCTAAACCATTCAGGAAAAAGTGAATGGTATGGGCAGATGCATGGTGCTACAGAGACGTAAGGAGATGGAAAAAATGAAAAAAAAAAAAAAAAGAACATAAGAAACATGGAGGACAACATGTAAAAATCCATCATATGTCTAAAAGGAATACTAAGAGTAGAAAATAGTATGAATATTTGGAGAGATAATAGCATCATATTTAGCAATTAAAGCAACTCCAAAGAGGACACAAGGAAATAAATCCATACATAGATACATCTTAGGGAAATTTTAGAACATTAAAGATAAATAAATATGAAAAATAACTAGGGGAAAATATGACCTACAATGGAACAACAATAAGACTGAAAACAAACTTCTTAGGAGCAAAGTTGGATGACAGAAAAAACAGAATGTCATTATGAAAATATGCATTATAAATACTTGTCAAAACATATCTTTATATTAAGTTAAAATAATGTCCCAGAGAGAAAGAGAGAGAGAGCATAAAATATACCTAGGCAGAGATGGAGGTGGAGAGGATGAGTGTTTACTTTTAACTGACCCTCACTGCATGCCTTTCTTAAAAGGCTGCATATGACTTGACTTGAGGTCAGGGAACTTCATGAATGGCTGTTTTGTGCCAAGCACGGGTCAAGGCATTTGGGCCCTATCAGTGAATGAAGCAAACATCCATGCCATTCTGAAGCTCACCTCCTAGAAGGGGGAGACAGACAATAAAAGTAGCCACAATAATAAATATGGTATAGTATGTTAGAAGTTAATAAATGCTATGGAATAAAAGAGAACAGGATAAAGATGATGAGAACTATAGGGTGGGAGGAGAGTGTATGTTCCAATACTAACATGCTCAAGGTAAGACCCATTTAAACAAAGGCTTGATGTGGCAGGAAGTCAGAAAAACAGTTATTTGGAAGAACAGTGCTATAGTCATAGCAGACAAGAGAAAAGCCCTACAACAGGGTCATAACTGACATCTGCCTAGAACAGCAAGAAGGCAGCATGGCTGGAGCAAAATCAGCATAGGGATTAAAAAGGGGTTATCACAGGGTTTTGAAAAGAGAGGTTATGTAATCTTATTTTGATATTTAAAATATCACTCTGGCTGTCATGTTGATGACAAACTTAAGGTAGATACAGGGAGGAGATTGCAATAGTCAAGTCTAGAGACAAGGATGGCTTGGACCAGCGTGAAATCCTAATGCCAGTCAAAGTGTCTGTGGTCAATAGTTAACATACTGAATAAAGAATAAATTCCTTACAAACAGAAAGTTTTCCAAGTGTAGATATATACATCCCTGATAAATTGTCTATTATTTTCAGAAAACTTTAATTGTAAATACCAAACAGATAATATGTATTTAAATCATTCCATCAACAGGATGGCATCAAGCTCTTTGTATAAGTACTCTTGAATGAAATGTTCACAGTCTTGTTTTAAAGTTAAACTGTAACCACATAAAATGAGTGCTAAGTAAGTCTAAACCTAGAAAAAAAAAGAGATTATCTAATTTATAGATACCTGGAACATATTTCTTGAACATGGTTTACCATGTCTCTTCATTCCTCACAATAATCATGAACCTTCCAGAGAATCAAGCTTATGGATAAGGAGTAAAAGGCACAGTAAAGGCAACCATTCACATTTAATGATTAAGCAAGCAATTACATGACACATGGCCATCAACAAAATATTTTCACATTTATGATCTCATGTGATGCTCATAAAATTCCTTTGAAAAATATTGACTATACCAAATTTTTCACCCAATTTACAGAGGAGATACTAACATTCATAGAGGAAAATAATTTTCTCATAACTCATACTATTAGGTATACATCATGAAGTGGAACTTAAACCAGATTTCTGGACTACAAACCTTGATTTTTTTGCCTCTATTCCACAGCTCTGATTAGACTTAGTCCTTAAGTCCCAACATGCTTGAGGGTTAGAGTTGAGTATCAAAAACAACCAATGTCCACAAAGTCTCTTGTCATAGCTACTGTAATGGTAGCTGACTCCTCACCCCCAATAATACACACACACACACACACACACACACACACAGGTGTGCCTAAAGCCTTATAAAATAAGGGAGGCTGTGACCAAGAGCAGGTCTGTGTTATAAATTCATGAGATGTTATTTTGTATAAATTTGCTCTTTTTTCAGAAGTATTTGTATAAGTGATCATCCATTACTACACTGTTGCAAACAGTAATCATATTTTAGGTTCTGCATCATTAAATATTACTGTCTATGTTGAAAACTTGCTTTAAATTCTCCAACTTCCCCCTCAAGACATACACAATTCTAATGAAAATTAAAGTTTGGTCATTATAAATCCTGGCTTCATGAATGCATTAGTGTTTGTGAAGGCTAATCTGAGTGTAGCATTTGAACTTTAATCACTGAAATTTTACATTATTTGTGAAACTAAAATGTGAAAGTTGTGACCTAGTTTCTCTGTGGAGCTGTTTATATTGCTATCAAGTTGATTGGCTCTCTAGAATTAGAATATAAGTTTATCCAGGTTTGGCTGACTTAAACATCTTATAAACTTGAGTTTGTCTATATTAGTTTTAGGCTGAAAGAATAGGGAAAAGACTTTCTTAAAATCAATTTATTTTTGCATTAAGTCTTCCCTAACATTAGTTTTCACCCTCAAAAGAAAATTAACAGGAGAGTTTAAGTTACCTTATGATGTGAAAAAAACCTATATTTGCTTGCTCCAAAAGACAAAATAATATTCGAGATTACAGATATATGCAATGCTTCTCTGATAGTGACATTCAACTGTGTTTAAGACATTGTTATATAAAATTATTTAAAATTAGAATTCTATTTGAAATTTTGCATTCAGTCACTCTCCATTTCTCCCCAAATACCTGTAATGGGAACAAAACAAAACAGGCCTTTTCCACATCACAAGGAGCTTCAAAAAGGCCTGTGAGGTATTCCCGTTGTGTCTCAACAGGTTAAGAATATTACTAGTATTCATGAGGATGCAGGTTCCAACCCTGGCCTCACTCAGTGGGTTAAGGATCCAGCATTGGTTTCCACAAGCTGTGGTGTGGGTCACAGACATGGCTGGGGTCCATTGTTGGTGTGACTGTGGTGTGGGCCAGCAGCTGCTGCTCCAATTCTACCCCTGGCCTGGGAGCTTCCATATGCCTCACCTGTGCAAGTAAGCACCTAAAACAGTGCTTTGCACTAACAGGGACTTTGTACATTTAGTTCCCTCTGTATTTCTCCTCTACACTGTTCTGCTATGTAATCTCTATTCTTCATTCAAAAATCAGATCAAAAGAAGACTTCCACAGGGATATATTTTCTGCCACCACATCCCATGGCTTGGTGCTTTATGAAACAATCACTCAAACTACATATTTACTATCTAATTTAATATTGGCTAGTGTAATTACTTGGCTAATGACTTACTATAAGTTCAGTAAAATAGTGAATTGTATTTTTTGTAACTATTATATCCCTTGCACCAGCATAAAATAATTTCTCAATAAATTATTGAGAAATGAATCACTGAGTAAATTGTCACATACTAAGAATGCATAGTATGTGACAGACTATATATAGTCTAACAATTAGCATAAAATATTTTTCTCATCTACCTTAATATGTTGTTAGGTCATGGTTTTGAAATTTCAAGTGGACTTGGTATTCATGTGATCCATACATGTATTCACCATATAAAACCACTTCCTAATGGATCTGGTAGAAACTGTAAAAGCCACATCCAGGTGAACCTGGAGTAGCACAAATATTTCATAAATCTAGTTAAAACATTGGGTAATGGACAAAACTACACATCAACAAAGAATTGTCTGAAGAAAATTTCTATAAGACCCAAATCTTATTTTTTTTTTTAAAAGTCCATTTCAATGAAGATGCTTGAGGTCACTGTCTACTTCAAGCTGGAACAAATACAAATCTGGACAACCAAACTTTTACTATGCTATTCCCGCATTTTTATTGGGCCCAAGTACAACTTTCTTTCACTCCATTTCCCCATTCAGTGCCTCCTTTTTATAGCCATTCAGATTCTGTAACATTCAGAATACAACAGAGCCTTGGATGTGAAGGGCTATCAGGATTGGTTTTTTTTTTTTTTTTTAAATGAGAGATTAAATTCTCCCAAGCAAACCCCTGTAGTTAGAACATAAGGAGCTCTAGAAGGAAAGCATTCCTCATATTGTGTGTTTTCATGTGTTCAGTTCAGCATATCAGAGAACAAGGCAGTGGGATAGGATAAGTTATAAGTTCCACAGTAGAGAACCAAATGAATACCAAAAAGCAAGTAGTGGCCTGAAAGCTCGTCAGCACCCAAAAGCATAGCAAAACAGGATGAAGCCTAACTATATTCCCCACTCAGAGTTAAACATGGACTATAAATAGATCTAACTCCCCTGAGAATGAGTTAAGACAAGGAGGGCAAGAAGAAAAGGAGGGGGTGGGGAGTGAGAGGAGGATGAGAGAGAGGAAAAGGGGATATACATATGTGTATATATGTGTGTATGTAGATATGTTTACATGTACATTAAGCTCATAGCTAAAATATAATACTGCTGAACCAGGAAAAGGGAAAATAATGTTTATGAATAAAGAAGACATAGTTCCAAAATTTTCCTGATGAAGAAAATTTAAGGAAATTTGAATACATTATGATCACTCTATGCAGTAAGATATTCCATCTATGAAACAGGAGAAAGTCACGAGAAGAGAAAGTAGAGAAATAAAAATACCATGAGATTAAATTGAGAGATTAGTGACCCAAGGTAGGATTAAAGAAACTGACTAAAATTGTAGCAGCAAAGTGACAACCCACAGTGATGACCCCAGGGAAAGAATTGTCACTCTGAAACAGCAGACTTGCAGAGATCAAACTTGAGAGACACTCAGATGCAGTAGAAAAAGAGAAGAAACTGTGACAAAGAATGTGATCAATATGGAGGGAAAAGCTTCTTGATTTATTTTTCTAAATAGCAGTGTACTTGAGGAGAACAATAAAACTGAACAGAGGAGATGACACTACCTAATACTGAAGAAAATAGTCATAAGCCCAAAAAGATCTGACCATCCAGATTGAAAATTCACCTTGCTCTAAGCAAATATCAATAAAAAGAGACCCACAAATTAGAAATGTCTAATTCAGATTTTAAAGGTAGAGAATAAAATCTATTGTTTTTGCAGTGAAAGAGCATTACTGAGAAAAAGTTATATTGGTCTCAGGCATTCTCTCTTTAAAGCTAACCATCAAAAGGTAATGGGATACTATATAATTCCATCTTAATTATTTTACCCAGCTAATTTGTCTTTCATGTGAAGGCAACATATAGTCTCACAAATGCAAGAACACATAAAATACGCTAGCTCTTTAAAAAGTTATTTGTAGATATACTGAAGCTGAATGAGAGATGAATCTTAATTTAAGACTGAGAACTTTGGTGTGGAGTTTCTTCTAAATCCTTATCACCTAGGGAACTTGAAAGATGAAGTTTTTAATGTTAATATGATATTTTGAAAAAAATAGTTAAATAATATTTTGATAAATTTTAAATGACATCTGCTTTCTAAAACAATATGCCTAAGCAATAAAAATGTAAAAAACATAAAAATGAGCAATGAGGAGATGAAGATGAAGATAGAGTAGGTACGACTATGATCATTGATGGCCTTAGAGGATAGGTAAGAATTTGGCCTACGAATAAAATAGAAAAAAATAAAGAAGAAAAATGAAGAAGCAAAGACCATAAAATAAATGAGAAAAGACTGAGATAAAAGTCATCAAAATATAAATGAATTTTAGGCTCTGTTAAAATGTGAGAAAAAGAATGTGTGTATATGTATATGTGTGTGTGAGAGAGAGAGAGAGACTGGGTCACTTGCTGTACAGTAGAAAATTGACAGAACGCTGTAAACAAACTATAATGGAAAAAATAAAAATCATTAAAAAATAAAAATAAAAATGCAAGCAGGACTCAATTCTTAAGAAAGTGAGAAAATCATATAAAAAAGTTAAACACTATTTGAATTAAAATAATCTTTAATATCATAATACTTTTCAAAGATTCATATAAAATAAATGATACACAAACATTAAAAATATATAGGAGTTCTCTTATGGCACAGCATGTTAAGGATCAGGGTTGTCACTGCAGTGGCCCAGGTTGCTGCTGTGGCACAGGTTTGATCCCTGGCCTGGGAACCTTCAGATGCCACATAAAAATATATTAAATAAATACAAAAGTGCAACCAAATGTAAAAGAATGGAAGAATTCAATGATAAAGTCTCAATATAATTCAAGGCAACAAAATTTAATATGATAAAAGGCTCAATTTATATTAGCACAGGTGACACAAAAAGAATAATTACGATCCTTTTTCCAGAAGTAATCAAGCATTAAAAATATAAAGCAAAATATCCTAGAATATAGAGAAATAATTACAATAGGAAACATTGACATACCTCTCCATAATGTATGTTATTTAAAGTAGACAAAAATAAATAAGGATATAGAATTTGAACAATGTAATAAGGCTGAATAAGTAAATTAATATCAAAATTCATAGGCAGCTATCATAGATAGGGTATTTTATGTTTAACATTAAAAAATTATATTTCAGGATTCTTATGTGACTAGAAGAAAATGAAAAAGAAAGAAATAAAGGAGATGATGTTAGACAGGTAGGCAAGAATCTGGTCATTCATTGCCTTATAGATCAGGGTAAGGGACTTGAATTTTAATTTTAAGAGCAATGGAAGACATAGAAGGGTTTTATTTATTTTTTTTTCTTTTTATGGCATCACCTGTGGTTTCCAGACTGGGGGTGAATCAGAGCTGCAGCTGCAGACCTACGCCACAGTCACAGCAATGCCAGATCCGAACTGCATCTGCAGCCTACACTGCAGCTTGAGGCAATGCCAGATCCTTAACCCACTAAACTAGGCTAGGGGTCCTAACCTGCATCCTCATGGATAATATATTGGGTTCTGAGCTACTACGGGAATTCCCATAGAAGGGTTTTAAATAGTGGTTTGAAACGATCTTACTATTATTCTAGTTACTGCATGATAATGGATTTAAAAAGACAAGATATGGTCCAAGTGAGAAATGGGTATGGCTTAGACTTACGTGTTAGTAGTGGCATTGTTGAGAAGTGACCTGATTCTTAAAATATTTGAAGATAGTGAATTGGATGTAGAGTATAAAAAAAGGCAGAAGCAAGTATATTGCCAAAGACTTTTGACTATAGCCCCTCACAGAATGGTATTGTCATTTAATGAGAGAGTGAATTACCAAAGTTGAACAGGTTTTACCAAGGCAGAAAGGAAGCATGGGAGTAAAGGGATTAAGTTTAGATATAATAAATTTGAAGTGCATCGTAGACTTTCAAGGGCACATGTCAAGTAGGGAATTAAATGTATCAGTGGAGTTCAGAGGAAAGGTTTGTGTTGTGGATTTATTTTGGAAATCATCAGCATATACTTGATACTTAAAACCCAAGAAAGTATGAACTCAATAGGAGTGTCTAGCAAGAGAAGGAAAGCAAATGTAAAGATGGGTCTTGGAATTAGTTCCAGTCATGCCTCAGCGGCAATGAACCTGAGTAGTATCATGAGGATTTGGGTTCGATCCCTGGCCTCACTGAGTTGGTTAAGGATCTGACACTGCCATGGGCTGTAGTGTCCATTGCAGATGCAGCTTGGATCCTGAGTTGGTTGCTGTAGGTCGGCAGCTGTAGCTCTGATTCTACCTCCAGCCTGGGAACTTCCATATGCCACAGGTGCAAACCTAAGAAAGCAGAAAAAAAAAAAAAAAAAGACTGATCCTATAGCATGCTAACATTAAGTTTGAGAAAAGGATGAGCCATCTAGAAAAGAAGATTTAAAGGATGTCATTAGCGAAGCAAAGAGCAAATTAGGAAAAAGGTTTTTTTGTCATTCAAGCTAATTTGAAAACATATATATTTTAAGAAGGAGGGAGGGTCAACTATGTAAATGTTGCTGAGAGTAAAAAAGATGAGCACTAAGAATTGACCATTGGATTTAGCAATGTAGATATTATAAATAGTCTTGAGGAGTTCCTTCGTGGCGCAGTGGTTAACGAATCCGACTAGGAACCATGAGGTTGTGGGTTCGGTCCCCGCCCTTGCTCAGTGGGTTAACGATCTGGAGTTGCTGTGAGGTGTGGTGTAGGTTGCAGACGCGGCTCGGATCCTGCGTTGCTGTGGCTCTGGCGTAGGCCGGTGGTTACAGCTCCGATTGGACCCCTAGCCTGGGAATCTCCACATGCCGCAGGAGCGGCCCAAGAAATAGCAAAAAGACAAAAAACAAGCAAACAAACAAAATAAATAAATAGTCTTGACATAAGCAAATTTGTTCAGATTATGGGAATGTGAGGTTAATTGGGACAGATCTAAGAATAATGGAAATGAGAGAGAATAGTGACATTAAGTATGCCTAACATTTCTAAAAATGTTAAGGAGTGTGATGGAAGTTGAAGTGGCTGGAGAGTCATGGACAGAATGTTCTTTAAGTTAAAAGTTATTATAGTATATTTGTAAGCTTATGGGAATGATCCAGAAAGGGAGAAAAATCTCTGATGAAATAGAGGAAGGAAGAGATAGTTTCAAGGGAGAATTTTCAGGTAGATAAGATGGTATGCAGTGCACAAACAGGAAGATCTTAATGGAATACCATCTATCTATGCATTATAACAGAAGGGAATGCAGAGTAATATGGGAACACATGAAGGTAGGTTTGGCAGTGGGAAAATATGAATGTTTTCTTCTGATACCTTTTTTTCCCCTGTGAAATAAGTAATTAGGGCATTGTTAACTGTAAGAAGTAGAAAGTAAAACAAAGTTGCATATTGATGTAAATGTTCTGACCAGCCATTCATTGGAAATCTACCCTGTATTTCTCCTAGGGCAATGATTCAGTGATCACTAAGTCAGCATTCATGGCAACTTTATACAACAAAACTACCATGAATACTAAGAATTAACTGTATTTTATATCTAGTCAATATATTTTTGAATATTAAGGCTATAGGAAAAAAGTTCTAAACATAACAAGCACTCAAGAAACAAAGTACCCATTAGCCCATCTTTAGGTACCTACTAGATATGTTTTATAAGTTTATTGGGAAAGGATCAGCAAATCACTGGTGGTGAACATTTAGTATATGAAGGAAGATTAAAACAGATAGAATGAAATTGGAATAATCACAAGAAAATGTATTTATGACATAGGGGAATGATGAAACAAAAAAAATGGAGAGAAAAGGAAAGGAAGAGAGAAAAGAAGCTCATGTATCATTATTTAGGTAATAAGTGAGAAATTAAGGATAACATTAAAATTGACACGCTGGAGAGTAAAAAGACGAATAACAAAATCGAGGGCTATGGGCATAAAGATAGAATACAGGAACAAAATATAAAACTTCTTAATTATGAAGGAACTAAAAAGGAAAGACAACAAAAATACATTATACAGAGAAGAAATAGCAATTATAACATAAAATGAATCATAATATAAAAAAATACACACACATGAAAAATAAGGAGTTCCTGTCGTGGCTCAGTGGTTAACAAATCCGACTAGGAACCATGAGGTTGCAGTTTCGATTCCTGGCCTTGATATGCCATGGTAGTTATGATTCACATTGAAGATATAAAAGTTATATCGATATACCAAGTAACACATCAACTTCCTTTATTTTTTAATGTTTTATTTTTTTACTTGAAATATAGTTCATTTACAATGTTGTGTTAGCTTCAGGGGTGCACCAAAGTGATTCAGTTATAAGTACATGTAGATCTGTTTTTTTTTTCCAGATTGTTTTCCCTTTTTGGTTATTACAACATATTGAGTATAGTCCTTTGTGCTATGCAGTAGGTGTTTGTTGGTCAACTTCCTTTAAAAAAGGGAAACTATGGGAATTGCAAAGATAAGTGGGTAGCAACATATTTCCAATAAAAGGATTTCATATACAGTTTTCAGTACAAGACAGATTTTGATATATATGTACAAATCCTAAATTATTCCATAAATTTAAAATCATGCAAGATCTTAGTGGGTCAATTGTGAATTTCTAAAATTACATATTCTACTTGATTTGTCAAATTAAGTTCATCGTTTATAGGTACAATTTATGTGTGTGTGTGTGTGTAACTTTAGACTCTGATTTGTCTAGTCCTTGTAAAGTAGGAAATGTTTATCATCAAAATAAGATAATCAATACACATGTTGACTTTTGACCCAAGTAAATTAATTTACTAATTCTAATTACACCTACTATGTAATTCCAGTTCTCAGGTAGCATAAAAAACCCTCATGGGAAAAGCTGAGGTAGGCACATCAACTGGCTTTAAAAAAAAGGTGACCAGTTCTTTTTTACATTGTACTTCAAAATATCGACACACACATTTTTAATAGCGCCTCAGACTCCTCTGTCTGTACTACCTTGAATCATGCTGTGCACTGATCCAAAATGACATTTCAAAGTCTTTTGCTCCATCAGTACCCTTCTCTCTATCACGTCTGATGCTTATAAGAAAAACTGTCAGCATTCTGAGAACTATCTATCACCAGCCAGTCAGATGAATGCAGAATCAGATAATTTAAATCGTGTACATGCTGAACAAAAGATAATCCATTTTGAGAATGGGAGGGGAGAAAATGATTGCTCCAATTCTGATCTGTAACAGCAAATTCTACATTTTACTATTGGAAAAAATAATGTATTAGATATTTATGAAAAATGTTTAGTCACATAGGAAACATAATAGGTATTCTGCATGACAATTTTAAGGCAACATTACTGTAATAGAGGCTTTAAAAATACAAAAAAAAATGGCCAAGAGACCTTTTTAATTCATTTTTAAGGGATTTCTCATGGGCATTTCCAGAAAAAGACTTCAAGTTATATAAAAATGTTATATAGAAACAAAACCAGATTTTCTTATTAACATATGTATTGTTATTCATTCTACATAATCCCACTCATGACCTTTTTTTCAACAATGAAAGATATCACCAAACCCTTTTTACAGTAGATCGAGTTACATGGATTTGTGTTAATTAGTACCCTTCTCTTCTGTTCTTTAATCTTTCTCCACCTTTGGCACATTCATTTTTTTCCCTCTTTTCCCTTGAAGTTGACTGTGTTTAATATGACCCTATCCCTCTAACTTTTAATTTCTCTCTTATCCCATTTATTGATCTCTGAGCATATGCTATATATTTGTTCTTCTGTGCTTATTTAGTTCCTTTTGCCTGGGTGCTTTTATCCACTATTTTTTTTTTGACCTTGTAAGTTCTGACAATCTCTCAGATCCCATATTCTTCCTAAAGCAAAGGCAGCTGATAATTGTATTCTCTCTTTTTACCCTCCTAATTAACTCATTTCTTATTCCTTTTGTGTATATTTTATTTTGCTCCTTGTTTCATATCTGCACATTTTCTGTCCTCAAATAGAAACATGGGGCAATTTTCTATTTAGTCTCAAAATTTGGATTAATTATGTATTTAGTGGATTTTTTAACATTATGATGCTCCATAATTCTGCAATAATGCCATAAATGAAATATATCTGTGGTGATTAAACATTTGGCATAATTTTAATAGAATACAAGGTATCATTGATCTCTGACTTGAAAAAAAGAAAGGTTTAGAAGTTATATTAAAAGCAAAATGTAATGACAAATAAATGTGTTTCTAATGTGCTTCTGATGTTTGAGAACTATTTTATCTCTAGGGAAAAAAAATTAACCAGGCAATTTCCCCAAAATTAAAATCCTCCCTCCCCTCCTTTTTTTTTTTTCTCCAGCTGTTCTTTGAGTACTAAGCCCTCTCAAAAGCAGTGTCTAATTGGAAGGTTGGGAAGAAAGTGTTTTCTAAGTTGCTCATTAGATGTAAGAGGGCCACTCCAACTTGAGCATATATCCCATTTCATGGGATAATATTTCAATATTTCAATATGTCTTTCAGAGGCACTGAAATTAAGTCTTCAATATTCTAGTCAATCTTTCACTAAGACTAGGTGTTTTTGGTGATGAGAAATGTGTCAGTGAATTCGTTTGGTTATCAGTTAATTTTCTCACTTTTTATTGTCTTGCAAGACAGATTATACTGTTGGGAGAATATAACTGTGAGTAAGTTTAAATAAAGTCCATTAATTGGCATGCTGGCAAGAATGTCAGCACAAAAGAAAATCCATTTTCAGAATAGGTATACTCCAGTGAAGAAACATCACCACCCCTTCCTTGGTTGACTATTCCATGGTGGTTTTAAAAGAAAATCTGTGTTACTGACCCCATTCCTAACTTCCATATTAATGAACTGAGCCTTTTGTTTGTGAGCCCTAGAGAGACGGTAGAGTGACAGTTTAAAGATACTGACTGACATCTACAGAATGGACCATCTTATTCGTTGGATTATTGAGTACCTCATCCTTAGTGATGGTCTTTTTTTGAGCCTGCACATAGTACATAAATATCCTCAGACATTGATCCCTTTCTAAGACTCCCATCCACTAATTTTCTTCCCAAACCAATTTTACCATCTTTTTGTTTTCATGCCTAAACATCTGGCCAAATTACTAGCATATCAAGATCCCAGCAGATCAAACCATTATTGGTACCACTTTGGTTCTGCCAAACTTCTACGGTTATTAAATCATTCGAGTTCTACCCAACACACACACACACACACACACACACACACGCATACAGAAACTTGGGATGCAATTGATCATATTGTAAAGTCATTGCTGATATGTTACAGAATAATATAGGACAGTAAATAATTTTGACTTTATAAATAAAAAGAGAGTATTATTTTCCTAAAAGCCATCCAATTAAGATTCTCTAGTTGGAAAGAGGCGAGAAGAAATAATAATTGTATGAGTAAATTTGAGGGGTTTTTTTTTTGCTTAGTTTTTGTGATTGTTGTTCTTTTTTGGCTTGTATTATGAAACAGATTGGCCAAGCTCTTGCTGCTCTGGTGGCTCCTCTGTGCTCATGGTACACCTGTCACAGTTCATACCTAGAGAAGCAGTAGTAGCATTATTTGATTATTCATCCTGCTGTCTATTGTGCTGCTCTAGGAAAGTGTGCTTTACTTTCTTCCGATGGTAACGAAAAGAGCAGAAGCTACTTATCTGCCCTCAGTCGAGATTGCTTTTTCTTGCTGACGTGTTTGCATATTAGATTCTATGATATCTAGGATGCTACTTTGTGACCAGTCTTAAGTGTCACAACCACATAGAGATAAAAAAATACTACTATGCAAAAACCAATAAACATACATGAACATTTGTTATGGTTCATTTAACTAATGAATATATCTTGAAGCTCTGTTAGAAGTTATCACAAAATTAATAATCTGGTAAGAGTGACAGGCAAACATGTAAATAAATAACAGTGATATGAGGTAAAATAAATGTCCATAAAGAGGTACAGCAATTATGGTGCTTGAACTACAATTGTGGTAGTGAGAACTGAAAGAAACTAGTTGAAGTCTTTGTGCAAAGCGGGTTGGAAAGGAGGTGAGTCCAAATTCTAAGAAAGTAAATCCTAAATGCTCTCAACTCACTATACAAATGCTAATTAAGTGAGGTGATGAAGATGTTAACTAATCTTGTTATAGTAATCATTTCACAGTATACACATGTATCAAATCATCACATCCTACACAAACTTTTACACAATGTTACATGTCAATTACATCTCAATGAAGCTGAAAAAAATTGGTAAGAAAATTAAATAGAATGCTACTAAAAGAAATTTCAGTTTGAACTAAACTTCACCAAAGAAGATATATAGATATCAAATAAGCATATTGCATGATGCTTAGTATCATTAGGCATTGCAGAAATGAAAACTAAAACCATAATAAGTTACCAATACACAGGTATTAAAATGATAAAAAGCAAACAAACCAAAATAACTGAAAAATCTACTGGTGAAGATGCAGGGCAGCTGGAACTTACACACAGTAATGGTTGAAATGTAAAATTACACAGCTACTCTGGAAAAGTTTTCAGTTTGTCAGTTTCTTATATAAGATTAAACCTACATTTCCGGTACAATCCAGTAGTTCCACTACTAAGTCTTTGCCCAAGTAAAGTTTTAACCTAAAATCACACACACATACAAACCCTGGATGTGACTATTTATAAAAGTTTTATTCATAGGGCACCCCAAAACACCCCAACAGTCCCTCAGCTGGGGAAATGAATAAACGAACTCTGGGACATCCAAACAATGAAATACCACTTGGCAATAAAAGGAATGAATGACAGATATGTGCAAGCACATAGTGAATCTCAAATACATTATACTAAATAAAGGAAGCCAGACAAAAATGACTACACAGTGTTATTCTACCCATATGACATTCTGGGAAAAAAGCAAAACTGTATAATGAGAAATAGATCAGTAGTTACCCAAGGTTAAGCCTGGACTTAAAAAAGTTTCACTTCAAAGGATAAGAGGAGGGAGTTTGCAGGGAGTAATGGAATTTCTCTTTATCCTGACTGTGATGTTGGCTACATGCCTATGCATTTGCCCAAACTCATAGAAAAGTACAACTAAAGGAATGAATTTTCTTATATGTAAATAAAAAATGAAAATTAGAAACCTGAGGCTTAGAGTGTTAAGATCTATTCATGGTCATTTGATACTTCATTATTGCAACTCTAAAATCCTGTTTTGTTTTTGTTTTTGTTTTTTTTTTCTGGACTGCGAGAATCCTGCAATATCCCAGTCAAATGCTCTTTAGTCCTTGAGCCCTCCCTATAAAGTAAAAAAGCTATTAATTGTTTGGGCCATCTTTCTTATAACTTCTAAGGAATAGCTTGACAGGAGAAAAAAAAAACAGGCGTAAAATGGTAACAGGTGTGTTTGTGAAAATTCAATAAGATGATCATAATACACTCACAAATTGTAAACTTTTGTTTGTTACATTTTGATAAAAATATTAAAACATTAAAAAATCCAAAATTCAGAGGTTTTGTTCTTGATGGCAGATAAGGAGGCCTGTTTTGGATACTGAGAATGAAGAACTGACCAAACACCTTAGTATATATCCAGTGTATAATATGGAATGTGGGAGTTTTTAGATCAACAATATCATCAATGATGTTAATTTTGGAGTTTCATTTGTACATTGAGAAGAAAGTATAGGAAAAAATGTATATGTATGTATGACTGGGTTACTACGCTCTGCAATAGAAATTAGCACAACACTGTAAATCAACTATACTTTAATTTTTAGATTGCTGAGACAAAGCATGCAGCAGGGATTCTTAAAAGATAGTATAGTTTCCTAACCTAGTGTTCATAGAATGTTTTCAATTTAAAAACTGTTTCAGGTGTTCTTGAACCCCTTTGAAAAATGCAAAATTTTGTGTATATTTTGAGCATATGCATTGCCTTTAATGGGGAAGAGCAAAGGAACATAGAATCAGAAGAACCTACACTTAAGGGATAGGTTAAGGGAAAGGGATCAACAAAGAGAGGGAGAAAAAGAAAGCAGGGAGGTAGTAGGGAAAAATGTACAATAACAAGGCTCAATGAGGATAAAGTCAAAATCCAAGGGAAAAATCAATAACTTTAATCAATAGTTATCTATTCAACAAAGTTGAAAACTATGAGAAATTTTCAAATTTGGCAAATTAGGCCTTCATTCTGGACCACTAAGAAGACAGGTGCAGAAGAGTTATTTTAAAAAAATGCCATACAGTATACAGTTAAGGGCTAACAGGTAAGGAGGAAATAGAGGTAGCATGAGTGTCCACTTAATGAATTTACCAGTTAAAGGCTAACAGGAGTTCCCATCCTGGCGCAGTGGTTAACGAATCCGACTAGGAACCATGAGGTTGCGGGTTCGGTCCCTGCCCTTGCTCAGTGGGTTAACGATCTGGCGTTGCCGTGAGCTGTGGCGTAGGTTGCAGACACGGCTCAGATCCCGCGTTGCTGTGGCTCTGGCGTAGACCAGTGGCTGCAGCTCCAATTCGACCCCTAGCCTGGGAACCTCCATATGCCGCGGGAGCGGCCCAAAGAAATAGCAAAAAAAAAAAAAAAAAAAAAAAAAAAAAAAAAAAAAAAAAAAAAGGCTAACAGGGAAGGAGGAAATAGAGGTGCTCTGAGTGTCCACCTAATGAATCTGCCAGTTAAAGGCAAGTAAGCAATAGCAAGCTATGCATTGAGAAACGTTAGGATTTAAGAAATATTTTTATATCAAGAGAGTATATTATGTAATCCTTTACAGGCAAAAGGGAAGAATGGAAGTGATAAAGATGTTAGAATAACTACTGGAGAAATGAGATGATGTAACTATTGATAAAGGTCAAAGATTGACATTTGCTAAAGACGAGGAACACTTCTCTTTACATACAGCATTGAACAAGAAGATGCAATGAAAACCTGGGGAGATTTGATGAAAGAGTCGGGAAATTTAGTGTTTTATGTTAGATGGCTTTGATTTCTTTAGTAAATAGCAGCCAATGTTCCTCTGTTAAGTGTTAAGAATGAATATGAGTTTGCATGCTGAAAGACAGTGAAGAAGTATCAAAACAATTGCTGTGGGAAGTAAAATAGGGTTTCAAAAATGATGAGGAATAAGAGGTTATATAAATTAAATTATATTTTGTATAGATTGTACATAAAACATATATAATTTGGATCACATATGAAGGGAAGCTGATTTTGTTCAGTACTTGATCATCAGCACTTCTAATAATGCATTAAGAACAGCATTTTCTAGAATGCCTTATATATGTATATATTAATTTACTAATATATTTGATTAAATATAAATATATCATGGAAATTCAACCATACTTATTTGTTTTACATGAAATGAGTTTAATTATAAGACATATTTTAAAAAATTCAAGGCCTCAAATACATTATATGATTCTATAGGAACTATTTCCTCTTGAGTTAGGGCAGCTTGACAGTGACTTATTAAACTGTATTGTAAACCAGAGCATACATAAAATTACTAGCCTGGTGTCATATTTAGAATATCATAGTAAAAATTTCTTCTCTGTCTGAAAAAAGCTTTGTGAAGGAACTTTTGGCAACATTTATAAAACTTTAAGAGCATCATTTTATAAATGTCAACTTAAAAATGTGACATATCTCATAGTTTGTTTAATTTAGAAAATTAATGCAACAATTTGCATTAAAGGAATTAAATATATCTGTGCCCCTTTGTAAATATTTTGGCGATTCTAAAGCAAAATAATCTCCGTTATAAATTTTTTTCTGATTTACAATGAAAAGGAGACAAACTAGAGGAACCAAGCTCATTTTTAAGATAGTTGTAGTAGCTCTTATTTTAATTCCTTATGCTCACAACTTAAATTAAAAAAAACTCAATATTAGTGGAATACTGTCTATTAGTAATAAAAAGGAATGAGGTATTGACACATGATACACATTTTGGATGAACTTCAAAAATATTATGTGAAGAAGCCAGATGCAAAAGATTCCATATTGTATTAGTCCATTGATTTTGTAAGTCCAGATTAGGAAATATGTGAGGAACAGAAAGTAGTCTTGTGCCTGGAGCTAAGCATAAGATAGAGAAATATAGACAGGGGATTTGTTTTCACTGTTGATAATGTGATAATGAAACATTACATTTTGTGCTGTGTTTCGCTCAAATAAAATCTTTTTACTGGAACAGATCTAAAGGTCCAGGGATATTTTTGCTAAATTTGTGTATTTTCAATTTTAAGAAAGCTCAAAATTTTAACAAAGATCAAAAGTCAATATATATATGATGGAATAAAGGAAGCTTCTCATTTTATCTGTACCCCTTAACAACGGGATATTTGATTGTTGCTTTCAGATATAAAATCAGTGGACTCAGATTGAATTTCACATATAAAAGAGTATCAATTTTTCCATTATATCTTATTTAAATGAACATTAAGCAAATTGGTGGGACATTTTCAGATGGGTGTATTTTCTGTAATTGGTTGAAAAGATTTATAGTTCACAGAATTTGCATGAATGTTTATCACAGACAAATTGTTATTAGTTTTCCACTGGTTTTGTTAAAGGGGTTAAAATACTAAGATTTTAAATTTCCTGATTAATCATTTATATCAACCCCTTAATATAGTTCATGTGGTTTTATGAATTGCTGACACTTTCAGTCATTTAATTTTATTGATTAAAAGATTTTATACAACTTGGATTTCCTGTAAACATGTAAACTTTGTTTCTAAAACATACCTGAAAACACATCAAGCTAGATGCTCTCCTGTTAGACCACACATGGGAGAGCCAATTAACTAATTAATTAGTTAATGTACTAATGTTGATCATTCAAAGGAAGATTTCTCAAATTCTTGAATTGCTGCAGTATTTAAAACTCTGTACTTTCTTTTCAAGCAACAAGTTCTTAATATGTTTTATGTTATTACTGTGCAAGACTTGAGTTGGAAGGAGTGGTGCGCATAAGGCAACAGGAGTTATAAGGAAAAATAGGGGTGATGGCATATGTCATAAGCTGATTTTGGATTTTGGCTTTAGACAAATCTGGGTTTGAATTCTGATTCTACTAGTTTCTGGCTCTATTGTGTGACTATGGGCAAAGTATTTAATCTCCATAATCTTTAATTAAAAGGTTAACTAAATTCCCCCTACAGAGCAGTAGTAAACATAATGTATATGAGTGTCTGTTACGTGGTTGAGGTAAGGAAACCTTAAGGATGATGGAAATATTCTAAAACTGGATTGTGATGATGATTGTACAATTCTGTAAATTCACTAAATTTATAGAATTCATTGAATTCATTGAATTGTTCATTTAAAACTAGTGAATTTTATGGTATGTAGGTTATATCTCAATAAATTATTTAAAAAACCCTAGATGGTAGAGAATCTGTATATCATATGTCATGCAGAAGATTGAAATAAGTGAGTGTAATGAAGAAGAAATTTTATAATAGCATAAGGCACTGACAGACTTGGATTGTATTTGTTCAAAGGAATAGTCATGCAGAGCCCCAACATAGAACTTCCTTTCACCTCTTTTTTAGTAGTTAATCCAGCACTCTCCATTGAGGTATAAGCATGCAAAGTATATGTATACATAAGGTGTATACCCTCGCTTAATATAGCTGCCATTCTTGCTCTCATAAGTTTGCATATAGGTTATATTTTTCTTTAGGGAAAGAATTGAATGAATTATTCTTTAATTTGGTAGAAATCCACTATGGGTTCTGCCTTAATAGTCACAGAGATGACTTGGCTGGAAATATTAGCTTTGCACAGAAGTGGAAGTACCCAAGAATGAAGATGAGCCAATAATAAAAGAGTTTGCTAAACTGACCTATAGTTTAAAGATAAACATATTTTTTTCCCAGAGCCATTATCGTTTAAAAAATAAATCAATAGAAAAAAAGATAAATGTGGAATGAAAAATCTAGTTTTAAACAAGAATTTGTGGACTCTTTGGTTACTGCTAGTTAATATAAACTTAAAATTGTATTATCACAGTAGATTAGCGTACATTCCAAGTTTTATGAATAGTGATTTTATTATTTTACCCAAAATATATTTGAAACAGAACAAAAAAAAATGTCTGCTTGGGATTAAATTGTGGTGTTTGATACCATTTGATGCTGAAAATCAAATGTTGTCCCGATTTATTCCATTCACCTTCCCCACCTGCCTGTTCAAGTGTTGTACCTTCACACATGGCATGAAATGCCCTCCATTGAAATCATTCTTTTGAGTTCATCAACACAGTATAATCATTCTTTCCAAAATGTTCTTGGAAAAATGCATATACTATGTTAGCAGTAAAGTCCTCTAGCCTTTATCACTTAGTAAATTTTCATGTACTTGTTTAGAAAAACAGGTACTTGTCATCTTGGAAGGTATAGAGATTATAATCTTTGGAGGTAGATATTTTATTGGGTAAGAAGAAGTTTCTAGGTAACAACATTGGGGAAAAAATGTTGATCAAGACTAGTGGGGTTCCTCAGTGCAACTTTAGCATTAAAGAAAATTCTAGAAAAAGAGGTGGGATTCCAGAATGAGAAGAATTAGTCTTCATTAGTCTTTGAAGGAATTAGAACTGTGCCCACTAAAGAAATCATCTATGCTGATGATTTAATTAAATTATCTCAGACATGGAACATTGACTTAACAAGATAACTGAATGGGTACAAAGAAAACTGTACTTATTTAAATATATTACCTAAGAACCCCATTCAAATGGTCAACTCACAATAACATTTATGATGTTTTTGCATGCAACTAATCCTTGATAAAAAGCAGAAACTACTATACTAAAAATCAGATGTTCTCCAAGTGTCATGCCAAGATTCTTTTATCCTTGAGACTGCTAATTGATTAGTAATGTATGTCATAATTTTTTTCGGTGAAAAATAATATAATATGCTTTTTATTTTATTTAGTAAAAGTCTATGGTTTTAATTGTTTATTCTAATAATCAAGCCAATTTTCTTTTGTAGGAATATATTGATTTTTTTTATATTTATTTCTAAAATTTATTCACCCTCCATATAATGAGACTGTAAATCAGGCTTCCAAATTTTCACAACAGAAGTTTTGTTCCACATAGCAATTCATAGTTTCTTCTTCAGTTGACAATATTGAAACATAGCATGTCAATGACTTGTCAAATAATTCAATCATGAATCAACTACACTCCTACAGTTGTCAAGAGCTGTTTTAAAATGCCTAATATTTAGCAAAAAGTTACTCTTTAGTTCTTTCCAGTTATGCTTTTTATTTTTTTAATTTTCCCCAATAGTTACATCATGCTTATGATACATCAGATATTATTTTAAGCACAAACATTACCCCCATTTTTAAATGGAAAAGGAAAGCACATAGAGGTTAAGAAAGCTTTTTACAAGTTAATACATGATAAAACTGTCTAGTTAAAAAAATGTTTGTGCTTAATCTCAATCTTAAAATGCAATAACTATAATCATCAATAAATTTTACATACTATTTTATATATCTCCATCTGTATCAATATAATTTTAGATCCCCTGAAGATTGTCTTCATTGAAAAGTCATCTCTGTGTTGACTGCCTACTTTTATAGATAGCTGATATGTAGAATGTACATTTGAGTAATGTTTCCATGTATTTTGTAAGAACATTGCTGGAGAAATTATTCAATTTTGTCAACTGACAGTTTGAATTTTGTAAAATTTTTGCAGAAATCTGTTAAATAATTGCTCAGAGATATTAAAGGAAGCTTATGCTGCTAGGTATTGCAGATATAGGACTGAATATACTAGTTTAAGTCCCCACTCTTTTTATTTGAGGGCTCTCTTAAAATACCTCCTGATTAGGCCAATCTTTCCATAATTAGTCCTAAAGAAACACTTGTAAAGAAAAGAAAATTCTGTGAGAAAAAAAATGAGAAATACTGGATTAAATAAAATTTAGAGAGTAGTTTTTTTTTTCTTTTCCTTTTTTTGCTGTTTTTTTAACTAGAGGATCTCTCATAGGCTCATATAAAAATGTGCATTTTCCAAAGAATGACATGTCATGAAGTATATCCCAGACTATCCTTTGACCAAGGAACTCTTTTTATCTGTGCATATGTATATGCATGCCTGTATCTTTGCGTTTTCTAGGAGAGATAATTGATTTTCAATAATCAATAAAACTCATTAGCTATTTATAATAAACTCTAGAGGAAAGTAGATGAAATAGTTTTTTTTTTTTTTTTAAGTTTCTTTTGTGGACACTAGGGTATTCAAAAAATATTGATAGTTTCTTTGTCAGTTTTTTCAGGTGAATTTTGGACAATCTGGAAGGCTAAAATGTGACATATGGAATGGTACTGTAGTAGCTCACAGAGTATGCCAGAGACTCACTTCTTGACCAAACTTTGGTCAGGCTCCTCTGGGCCCTTATCTCTACTGGGTCTCTTTCTTGGCCCTACCCTGTATTTGTCCTGCCTTACCCCAGTTTTAGCAAGATCCTGCTAAGTCAGTTTAGCCAGAATTCTCCCACCCTTTATATATGATCACCCTCGATATCTGATCAATTTCTTCATCCCTCCCACCATTAATACATAAATCCCTGGCTTGTGGTTAGCAAGAATCCTGTTAGACCATTTTAGCAAGAATCCTCCTACACTGATTTCTCCTTTTAGTGATTTTTCTATCCACTGACACCCTCACTCTGCTCCTTGGCTAAAATTCCCACCTGAATTGGCAGTATTCAGAGTTGAGCCCCATCTCTCGCCTGTACTGCATAACCCTATTGGAATAGTCTTGAATAAGGCCTTCCTTACAATTTTTATGTGTCAGGATAGAGTTTTCTTTAAAAAGTATGCAATATGTCTTTTTGTTCTTGATATGGATCACCACAGAATGTGAAAGCTTGTTCTTTCTTTTAGAGATACATGAGAAAATATTTCAATGACACCTCTCCACATCACACTTGTTTGTTAGAGAGGGTGAAGCATTCCACTAAAGAAAGAAGTCAGTGCAGATGAAAAAGGGACAATTTTATAGAATCAACTATTATAAAATATACAGTAGAAAACATCACACTGAAAATGTAGAACATATTTTCTCTGAGTTGATTATATGTTAGAATTAACAGCTGAATGGTCATTAGAAATAACCGAGCTCACTATATTTAATAATAATTATAACCTTTGAGCTTTCAGTATTTTTTAGGGTCTGTATTCAGTACTATGTGTATATATTCTTGTTCAAACTTCACAAAAATATTACATGAAAAGTACCATGATTATCGTCTCCGTTTCGTTACACAGACATGGTGAGCAGTTTTATAATGTCTTTATCCAGTACCAGGAGGAGCATGATTCTAGAGAATTTGAAAGAAAAGTCATTTCAAGTGAAACAATAAGAATTGAATTTGCAGGACCTAAAATTTGAGAGGAAATATGACACAAGTAAAGAATAAGACCGTGACATTATGTATGTATTTGGTGAATTTTCCTCTTAAGAGGCATATGGCAGCTTGCCAATGCCAAATGAAAAGCAGGCTCTTTGAATTGAATATGTGTATTCAAATGATGAGGTACTTTCCCTTCATTATAAAAGCACAAATTCCTTGCTGCTTCATGTGGGGGGAAATTACAAAGTCCAAAACAATAGGGAATGAAACTATAGTTAATTTCTGAGAAGGAAGCAGGGGAATTTGAGGGAGCAGGTGACATTTTCCATCTCTATTTAATACTGTTTGAAAGAGAATATACAAAATACTGGGTGAACAACTATATAGATGTAATTAAAGCAAATGAGTTAATTTTCTAAATGGTGAATAATGAAATAAAAATGAAAAGCTGCTATTATGGAATGAAAATTAATGATTTTGAAAAAAGATTTGGTGGGTTGATCAATATGGCTTTCAATTAAATTTTAAGAAAGAACTATCCACAATAGCCAAGACATAGAAACAACCCAAATGTTCAACAGATGATGAGATTAGGAAGATGTGGTATATACACACAGTGGAATACTACTCAGCTATAAAAAAGCTATAAAAAAGAATGACATAATGCCATTTGCAGCAACATGGATGGAACTAGAGACTCTCATACTGAGTGAGTAAGTCAGAAAGAGAAAGACAAATACCATATGATATCACTTATATCTGGAATCTAATATATGGCACAAATGAACCTTTCCACAGAAAAGAAAATCATGGACTTGGAGAATAGACTTGTGGTTGCCAAGGGGTAAGGGGAGGGAGGGGGATGGGTTGGGAGCTTGGGGCTAATAGATGCAAACTATTGCTTTTGGAATGGATTAGCAATGAGATACTGCTGTGTAGCACTGAGAACTATGTCTAGTCACCTATGATGGAGCATGATAATGGGAGAAAAAATAAATATACATGTATGTGTAACTGGGTCACCATGCTGTACAGTATAAAAAAATTTGTATTGGGGAAATAACAAAAAAAATAAAATAAAATAAAAAAGAGAGTAAAATTCTGGCTAAAACTCTAAAACTGTATATTAGAAATGTATAGTAGAAATATGTTTGGCTCCCTGTTTCCAAACCCTTCAAATAACCCCACATCTGGTTAGCGACTCATGAAGGCTCACTCCCCTGTAGATTCTTTTCCTAGTTAGATGGAATGGAACAGGTTCGGGGCCAGTAGGTCAAAACTTCTAAATTAATCTGACTGGGCTAATGTCATTTCTCTTTTTATCCCAGTTTCAAAATTGACCCTTCCTTTGTTCTTGTCAGATCTTATACCCCATTTTCAGTGCTTGGATTATTTTGTTTCTTGTAAATAACCTAGTCCCTAAACTCCAATTTCTTCTTCTACTGGTCAGCCTTTCTGTGGATACCTTTGCCTAATGTTAAGATGAATACAAAATAAAAATAAGAGGCTTAATTCTTCCAGTTGAAAACAAGGGAAGAGATTTCCTTCCATGCTTTTTACATAGAGCATTTATATTAAACATTTTTTAATTGTAGGTTTTTTTCTGTCTTTGAAATATTTGCAAATCTTTTAAAAACTAAAAGCAAAAGCAAAAAAAAAAAACCAAAAAACAAAAAACAAAACAAAAACTAGTCCAGGAATGACTTTCTGAACATCTGGGGAGCTTTATCTCTGAAATATAAACTTCAAGGGAGATAGCACTCCTGGTTTTAGTGAGAGTGTGGGAGCCTATCTTCCACAGGCACCTGGTTCCAAGTAGCAAAACTTCCTTCTTTCATGAATATAGGGGCATTTTTTTTTTCTTGTTTAAAGACAATTAACTGACACAGATAGTCACACTAGTAGACAGGTGAACTTAGGATGAACTATGAGTAATAAATAATAGCTGTCAAAACCTCTGACTTGAAGTCTAGTTATTATTTATTTTGAGACACAGTGGATTGTACCTGCTTGGCTATATGAAGAGTCAGATTTCTTTCTGTCATTGCAATCCCTTAGTGGATTGCCTGTGATGCACATCTGCTTAATGCTTACTCAAATTTTTTCCCCCTACTTCTATGTAGAAGATTTATGGCTTGGAAGAATTTTTTTTTTTCTTTTAGGGCTGCACCTGTGGCATATGGGAGTTCTCAGGCTAGGGGTCAAATCAGAGCTGCAGCTGCCAGCGTGTGCCACAGCCACAGTAACATGGGATCTGAGCCACATCTATGACCTATGGTGCAGCTTGAAGCAATGCTGCATACTTAAGCCACTGAGCAAGGCCAGGGGTAAAACCCACATCCTCTCAGACACCATGTCGTGTTCTTAACCTGCTGAGCCACAATGGAAACTTCAGGAAAAAAAAATTAGTTATATTTTCCCAACAATATTCCTTCTTCCATATTTTGCTGATGTTGCAAATGTTTACCTAGACTTCCTGATATCACCCACTCTACTCTGAGTTACTGATCTTCTCCTAATTTGATCATGCAGCCCTGGTTTGATTCATGTAAATATACTTCACATAATATAAAACAACTTATAGTTAATATGCATTTTACCAGTTCCTATGTGCCATCTCTTATGTGAAAATAAGAAAACTGATAAGGAATAACATATGGCCTCAGATATCTGAATGCCAATGAACAAAAAATTAGCAGAAAGAAAGCAAATGCAATTTCATGTGTATCATTGCAATGTGGCAGAATTATGTCAATGAGGGTGTAGGTTCTATTTTAAGGAAGCATTTACTAAATCTTCAACATGAGAATGGAATCCCAGTGGATGAGAATGAGTGCTAAAAAGGAGATCAAGAATGATGAGAGTACCAGCATATATTACAGATTGCTTGGTGGGATCCATGATATTGAAACACTTGAGAAGGATGTGTGCCCCTCTGTGTGTCTGTGAGTAATGGAATGATGGCTGGGATTTATTGGGAGTAAGTTCAGGAATATGAAGTGTGTCTATGGAAACAAGGATGACTATACAGGGAATTCTTTGATTATATATATATATATATATATATATATATATATATAATCAAATATATATATATATTTGTCTTTTGTCTTTTTAGGGACACACCCACGGCATGTGGAGATTCCCAGGCTAGGAGTCTAATCAGAGCTGAAGCTGCCAGCCTAACCCAGAGCCACAGCAACGCTAGATCCAAGCCACATCTGCGACCTACACCACAGTTCATGGCAACGCTGGATCCTTAACCCACTGAACAAGGCCAGGGATCAAACCCGAAACCTCATGGTTCCTAATTGGATTCGTTTCCACTGTGCCACAATGGGGACTCCGATAATATTTTTTTTTTAAATCGAAACAAATTTCTAAATAACATTTAGCAAAGATGGATAGATTATAAAATACCTAGTGAAAAGTTCTAAATGGTAGCACAAATCTATTTGGATCATCTCAGGAGAGACAAAACAAAACTAGTTGAGGCTTGAGTTAAAAAATATAACATGGCAGTGAAATGTTTATATTCAATTCTATAGAAAGCAAAAAAGGGTTGTGGGGAGAGCACTTAAAGCCGAATGATAGCAAATATCATGGAAGGCAGTTACCGAAATCATATTTCTTCCATTTTCTCCTATAAGAAGAAGGGTCTTAAAACCATACAGGAAATAATGTACAAAGTATTGAAAAAAATTTCCCTCCAATTAGTTGAGACACTTATCCATCTAAAATTCACATATATTTACTGCCAAATAAGAAAAAAAAAAGCAGGGCCCTGAAGAAATTGAATAATTGACCTTGAAATTTTTGCTAGTATTCTCCGTGACCTCCTGGAGAAGAGGACAAGGCCAGAAAACTGGGACATTGGTAAATGTAACTCTGATTAACTAAAAGGGCAACAGCTTAAATTAATCCCTTAACATATTCTCTGAGTAGTCATCTGGCAGAAGGTTTGTTAGACTTTAGAAAAGAATGTGACAAAGAGTGAAAGAATGTGGAAGAAAGCCAATAACAGCTCTGAAGAAAATGTCATACCAAATTAACCTCATTTTTTTGTGTGCACAGTGAAGCTGTTATGCAACTGAGCAGGGGAATACCATAAACATGGTCATTTCTAAAGTGTTTGACAAAGAGAATTATTTTGAGTACAAGAGTGATATATTGGCTCTGTGCAGTGGGTTAAGCAATGGAATATAGAGTGCTAATCTATATAGGACAAAGTGGAGAAAATCTCCAGAGGAATTCTATATTATTCTTTCCTCGGAAGAGTTAATTTTCAGAATTAAAAAAAAATTACAATTTTTACAGAACATAGAGTTTAGATAGGAAGAGATTGTTAAAACAGAAAGTAGCAGAGTTTGTATTCAAAATGATTGGAATATTTTTTTGAAATCAGCAAGATGAAACTCAACATTGAATCTTGTATTTATCCTTGAAATACATTCTACATCTTTGGAATTTTTAACAAAATGTTAATTCCATGGAAATTGATATCTTAATGAATAGTTGACAGCATGGCATATAATGTAAGAATGATCTGATTTCAAAATCTGGGTTTTCCATTTTCTAAGTGATTTGTGAAGGCTTAGAAGTAGTTATTACTACTACTAGGTTTAGAAGACTAGACAACTTAAAATCATCCTATTCTCCATTATTTTCTTCTGCTCCCCATAGAACACTATGAATACCTCTATCTTAATCATTATCATATTAGAAATTATATATTTGCTGAAGTCTTTTCTATTATATGTAATTTTTTTGAAGGCAGAGACAATGTTGTTGCTTTTTGTGTATCTAGTGCAAGGATCATGCTTTGCTTCTGTTAAGTACTTGATAAATGCTTTTGAAACTAAAATGAATCATTATTATATGGATTTTTCCCAAAAGCTAACTTCTTTGGTTGTATAACTGTAAAAGAACTGTCCTTATCATAGATATTAAGTGCCTTTATGTACTCTCTATTGTTAAACCTTGTTGAATAAGAAAGCCTCAAGAGTAAGACAACCAGTATAATGAAAGGGTTCATGAAAAGCATGGTGGAGGGAGCCATCCTATAAAGTCATGTACCTAATACTAAGTTCATGGAGAAAAAAGAATATAGCCTGTGTCTGTATCCCCTTAAAGACAACTATGAGAAAGACTCAGCTCAATATTAGACATCTGTAAACAAAACATATTATGCTAGATTGATTGCAAAGTTTTTCAATTATTTCCTTCCTTTTATCCATAACCTTTTTAATGTGACTTTTCAACTCATTTCATCAAGATGTGCAGTCTTTTTGTCCTTCATCTTTTAAATCTGAATTGGCCTTGTGTCTAGCAGAATATGACAGTAGTGATAATGTGTCAATTATCGGTTTAGTTTTCAAGGGGCTGTCAATACATTCTCTCTCTCAATCTGTGTCTGCCATGCAACAAGCCCAAGATAGTCTACTGGATGATGAGAGGCCATGTGGAGCAGAGCTGGGTTAACTGATTCAGCCCAGTGGAGGCCCTAGACATTTGAAAACATCCATGCCAGATCAACAAACTAATCCACAGCTGAAGCAGTTGTTGAAAGTTGCATGAGCAAGGTTTTCTGGCCTTCAGATGACTTCCCTTAAGACTTTGAGCAAACTAAATGCTTGTAATCCTCTAAATTTTGGGGTGGTTTGTTATTCAACAATAACTGATAAACCTGTGCAATCATAAAATAAGCTATATCCTATTAATGAAAATATCTATTTGAAGACCAATGGCATTAAATAAATGCAGTAGGAAGAAAAATTATATTCAGTGAACACATGGAAGACAATGTTAATTTTCCTTGTGTTATGAGGTTATCTGATTCCTTAAATCTTTACCAACTAATGGAATTATTTGCTTAGGATAATATGGGAGCAACTTTATCTTATCATTCTAATCTTTAACAGCAAAGCATAAAAGTAATTGAGTGTTATAGTCTAGGTTTTGTATTAGACCAATATTGCTTATTAAAATTAAAAACTTCCAAAACTTTTTCACATAAAAATAACCTCTAAAGTGGCATAACTAAATTCTAACAAAACTATTCAATAAAACCTATGAAAATAAAATTATAAAATATAGTTATGCTAAACTTCTATAAAATAATATAGGAATGATAATATAGTGTTTCAGTATGTTGATAGAACTTCCTTCCACTATTATTTTATTTTTAATTTAATTTTATTTTTTTTTAGCTATTTCTTGGGCTGCTCCCATGGCATATGGAGGTTCCCAGGCTAGGGGTCGAATTGGAGCTGTAGCCACCGGCCTACACCAGAGCCACAGCAACGCGGGATCCGAGCCGCGTCTGCAACCTACACCACAGCTCATGGCAACGCCGGATAGTTAACCCACTGAGCAAGGGCAGGGACCGAACCCACAACCTCATGGTTCCTAGTCGGATTCGTTAACCACTGTGCCACAATGGGAACTCCTCCACTATTATTTTATTTTAGAGTTCCTCTGGGAAATACTTTACTATCCACAGTAGCAAAACAATTTGTTGAAGAATGAAAATTTTCATTCAGACTAGTTTATTTAATTTTCACATGACAAATCATTAAGCTGTTTCTAGTTTTCTAAATTAACTAGCTATTATAAGCACTGATCTGTAACTTACATTATATTGTCATTAAATGAATAATACTGTACTCATTTATTGGATTTAATTTATGGATTTACTTCATAATAACTATGTCAACTTTCAGAACTTCTTGAGTAAGCCACAATCCAGGCAGAAATAAAATCTAGTAAAGAATTTCTCATTCCTGAGAAATGACGGTGTATTGGGAGATTTTCTAATTTAATTAATAGTTAAGTTGCCAAATTCATGATATTTTTATGTAGTTAGTTCAATGATATATTAGGGCAATATGTCTAAAAGTTTTTCTTTTTAATTTTTGTAGCACAACAGATATTACTCCACAATGGACAAGATGTTTTGGAGTAAAATAAAACCACTCTCATGGATAGTTGAGAAGTGTATAATGACAGAACAAAACAGTGTAAAGTCATATCTCTTTCCAACAAATTAAAATTTGATCCAAAAATTCTAAAGCAATATCTTCACAGCTAAGAGACAATATGGCAGCCTCAGTGAATCTGGAATAAGATAAAATATTATAAGAAAGTCCCCTATAATATTTCTGTATTCATAGTACTAGAAAAATAAAATCTCCTTTCATATTAGAGACACTTCTAATTCCAGATTCTTCATAAATACATTATTTTTCTAGAAAGTCATCTCTAGGAAAAGGAGCTTACTTAGGATATTCTTTAGGTATTAAATGCTGGTTATATGTTCCTATCAAGTATGATGCTGGCACTTTTTATCAAGGATATAATTGTCTTTGCTGGGATTCAGTTCTCCAAGGAGAAGGTAAACATTCTAGAATCCCCAGTAATGATATTTAAATTGATGTGACATACCATCATATAGAAATTAGAGGCTGTGCCTGTCCTTAAAAGTCTTGTCTAGAATGAGTGAGGTCATCATGGTTTTGCAAAATGTGACACTGAGTGACAGATCCACTGGCCAAGACATATAGTCATAAAAAGGTCACTCAAACGACTTCATTAATCAAGGAAAAAAATCAAAAAGGAAGAATTTCTAGGGTTATTTTAAAAAGTACTAGGTAGTAAGCTGTCCTCAGGAGAAAGTTAAACCATTTATCAACTTCTTTGCTTTTAGCATTATGCACATAATCAAATAAAGCAACAACCTCCCCTTGGTATCTCTATCACTCAAACTGTTTGAACTAGACAAGCAAGCAAAACTCTGTCCCTCATACGAGCTCTACCACTCCTTAGACTAACCAGTCTATTGAAGAGAAAGAAACTTATATCTATCATGCTTATCTGCTGAACTAGCATATAGCCAGCTTGACACGTATCACTTTACAAACCAGGGGGGCAAGGACTAGATGAAGTTGAGCATAACCTTTACCAATGTTTCGGCTTAAATCCACATCACACAAAGTGTTAGCACAAAAAAATCCCTAAATTGCCTTAGGGTAAATATATATTTTTATATCCTAAGATATAGATTACTGTATGTTATGGAATACTAATTTTTCTAAAAGTAATAATTGTATTAAAAATTTATATTAATGTATGAAATGTATTATTAAAAATTAGATGCTATTTATAAAATATTTATTCTTTTTTAATACATTTACACATTACTTTTAGAATGTTTAAAAAAAAACCTTGACAAATGGCCAGCGGGCATATGAAGAAATGCTCAATATCACTAATTATTAGAGAAATGCAAATCAAAACTACAATGAGGCACCACCTTACACCGGTAAGCATGGCCAACATTAACAAATCTACAAATAACAAATGCTAGACAGGTGTAGAGGAAAGGGAACCCTCCTACACTGTTGGTGGGAATGTAAATTGGTACAACCACTATAGAAAACAATGGAGTTTCCTCAGAAAGCTAAATACAAAGTTGTCATATGATCTATCATTCCCACTCCTGGGCATATATCCAGACAAAACTTGCATTCTAAAAGATGGAGTTGCCTTTGTGGCGCAGTGGTTAATGAATCCGACTAGGAACCATGAGGTTGCGGGTTCGATCCCTGCACTTGCTCAGTGGGTTAACGATCCAGCTTTGCCAGTGAGCTGTGGTGTAGGTTGCAGCTGCGGCTCGGATCCCGCGTTGCTGTGGCTCTGGCATAGGCCGGCAGCTACAGCTCTGATTAGACCCCTAGCCTGGGAACCTCCATATGCCGTGCAGGAGCAGCCCAAGAAATAGCAAAAAGACAAAAAAAAAAAAAAAAGATACATGCACCCCTATGTTCATAGCAGCACTACTCACAATAGCCAAGACATGGAAACAAACATCTATTGACAGATAAATGGGTTAAGAAGATGTGGTACATATGTGCAATGGAATACTACTCTGCTGTTAAAAAAAAAAAAAGGACAAAAAAGACAGAACAATGCCATTTGCAACAATATGGATGGAACTAGAGATTCTCATACTAAGTAAATGTCAGAAAGTGAAAGACAAATACCATATGATATCACTTATATGTGGAATCTAAATAAGGCACAAGTGATCCTATCTACAAAACAGAAACAGATCATGGACGTGGAGAGCAGACTTGTGGTTGACAAAGGGAAGTGGGGGGGAATGGATGGGGAGTTTGAGTTGGTAGATGCAAACTGTTACATTTAGAATGGGTAAACAATGATATCCTATTGCACAGCATAGGGGACTATGTCCAATCTCTTGAATTACAACATGATAGAAGATAGTATGAAAAAAAAGGATGTATATATATTTATAACTGGGTCATTAAGCTGTACAGCGGAAATTGAAGGAACATTATAAATCAACTATAATTTAAAAATAGCCTTGTAGATTATATATAGCCTGATATCAATATCTTTCATTACAATTTTTTGTTTTATTCCAAAATTGTTTTAATATGATTGAGCATATCTAGAAATTTTTGCAATTTTCTTTTTTTTTCTTTTTGCATTTTCTAGGGCTGCACCCATGGCATATGGAGGTTCCCAGGCTAGGGGTCTAATCGGAGCTGTAGCTGCTGGCCTACACCAGAGCCACAGCAACGCAGGATCTGAGCCACATCTGTGAACTACACCACAGTTCACAGCAAGGCCAGATCCTTAACCCACTGAGCGGGGCCAGGGATCGAACCCGCAACCTCATGGTTCCTAGTCGGATTCTTAACCACTGTGCCACGAAGGGAACTCCTGAAATTTTCTTTATGAGGTTAACCTTCTAGAATTCGATTTAATATCACTTGATATATTTAGTAAATAAAAAACAATCTTTTTTCAAATAATAAATTTACTTTTTAATAGATTTATTGTATTAAATTTCTACTTTATAAACATTGGATATGTTTAGTGTATATCCTCAGTGGTTACTCTCTTTTTATTGAAACTGACAGGTTAAGATAAACTAACATTTATTATGTGGTTTACAAATTGTTTCCAGACTTATTATCTTATTTAATTTTTACAACATAATTGTGAGGTAGGTGTTATGGCACTTTAAAGAAGTATAAACAGAAGCTTAAAGAGATTGAACTTTATAGTAAATAAAAAACTTTTTTAATAAACATCATTGTCCTTTTGATTAAAACATAGCAAAAAAAAAAAAAAAGTCTTTCTATGTGTGACTTAACACATTAGGGAAGGATTTTCACCAAATTTAAAGAGCAAGTTTGGGATTGTCTGACTTAGAGTGTGGTGTAATACACAATTTCCCTGTTGGGGACCCTGAGGATAGAGACCTCAGGGAGAGGAGCAGGTAGTCTGCTGAGCAGTGTTCAGGTTGATTTATGATGGAGCATTTTTCATTTGGGAACCAATAAGCCTTGTAGCAGTGCTCCAGGGTATTTAGCAGCAGGCATTTATTTATCTAAAGACAAGCAATGTTCCTCATTAGTAACAATAAAGAGGCCAACTAGCAATATATAATGATTTTTCCTCCTCCTTAAGATTTTCAAAAACTATTTCTGTACGTAAAAACCATTTTTCTTTACAATGAAGATACCTATATGTTTAGTAAGTCCCATGTGGTCACAGCATATTCTCTTTTTATTCCTGAAAAGGAGAATATGCTATGGCATTAGTGGCTTAGAGGTCTTGTAGGCTTTGAGCCATCCCTGAAAAACACCAAATGTGGGCAGTTCCTCCTGGAGTATTGAATATTTTGGAGAATATAAAAGGGAAGGGAGTTCCCTAGTGGCTCAGTAGGTTAAAGATCCAGTGTTGTCATGCATGTTGCTGTGATGCAAATTTGATCCCTGGCCTAGGAACTTCCACATGCTGTGAGTGTGCAGTAATAAGGGTATAGTATTGAAGTGGAATTTGGACAACTAATGAACAAATCTAGAAACAAAGTTTTCTCAACTTGAGGCTCAAATAAGCGACATTGAGTTCATGGACCCTAGAAACCAGACTGTCTTGGTTTTAAAGCCACTTTCTCACTTCATAGCTTTTTGACTTCAAGCAATTTATATAACCTCTCCGTGACTCAGTTTTCTTATATATAAAATGGAGATAATATTGTTATGAAGACAAAACAAATATTAGTGCTTAGAAATGAACCTGGAACATTGAATCTCTATAGGTTTTTCTAATTAAATTTTTTGAAATGTAAATAAAAACTCAAGACTTTAGTTACCACTATCCAATTAATATGTGATTCTATAGAAATATGTGGTTTAAAATCCATAAAAACACTATACAATAATAGAAATTAACACGTTATCCTTGGAAATAACTGTTGTATCTTAGCTATAATAATATTTTGCTTTAAGCCAATTCTATCACTTAAGTTGGTCATTATTTAAACTTTGTAGATTGCTTTGCAAATTGAGACAAATATCCATTATAGTAGTTTCCCCGTGTTTAATCCAGAATGGAGATTTGTCAGTAAAGCCAAAAAACAAACAGCATGGCAAATGTCAATGCTGGCACCTAGTTTTCTGCAAATCACATAGATTATTTATATTGTTTCCTAGATAAAAAGAGACCACTCTTCAGTTTTTATCAAAACTCTGTAAGTTACAGAATTCATTAACATAGGGATTTTGTTGGTATTAGGGATGGTAGTCACTTATTGAACACTTGAAGTTTTAAAAAACATGTTAAATAATTACAATGAAAAGCTCATGAGGTTTGAATATCACTTAAGATATAGTTTCATATTGAGACATTAGAAAATAAAGACACTTGAAAATCCATAGGACAATTTTGGAAATGTCATTCTAGTATGTATTTCCCCAAGTGTCAGGCTTTGGTGAATTGATGAATTAATTAATTTTAATTAATTTTAATACTTCCAGTTTTCTAGTCTTTAAGATTGGTAATCCAAATTCAGTCTTTATGAATGTCAGAAGCAAAAACTTCTAACAACTGCCTGAAGTCTGAATACATGTAAGTGCCTTTGTTAAAGTTTGAAAATCAAGGTAAAAATTAATTCTCGTCATAGAGGATGAATTCAAGAAATCCCTGGTACATTTTAATGACTGACAAAGGTAAGAGGATAAATACAATATTAATTTTATGAGTTTTTTATGCTTGACTAAACATAAAAATTTGTAATTATGTTTACAGGGCTTGGCTGTGTTGAAAGATAAGGGATAATTACATTCATGCCTGATGGGAAAAAGACTGCACAAATTATGCAGGTTTTATACGTTAACAGAACTGAAATATTAGGAAATTCATTCAAATTTAATTAATTACAAGAAAAGTGCTATCTATAAATGTGTTACAGCAAGAAAATCTATATATTTTAGGAATTGAAAATATTTTCATTTTTCTCCCTATTATAATTTCTTCTGTCATACATAAAATATGGCATAATTAGTCTTTTACATCAGGCAGATAATTATGATTTAAATAATATATTTATGCAGCTTTCCTGGACAGATAAAATATAAAACTGTGCAACTGTGAGATTTAATTCTTAGTTTTTACACAGGCCATATTTCCATTATTTCCATTATAAATTATGAGTTAGATTTTTTTTGGCTTTTGGTTTCTAATATTATTAGTTCCAAGAAAATCAGACTTTTCTAAATATGTTTTATAAATGTATTTCTTGATTATTGTAACATCTTTTTCTATAGTTGCATTTAAGTATGTGACAAATTCAACATTTAAGGTAGTCAATTTAATAAAAAATAAATGTTGATCCTTTATAAAGACTACAGCCAATGTGGAAAAGCTTTAAATATATATTACAAAAAATGATTAAAATAATTAGAATATTAAAAGAGTCACGTTCAGTTCCGAAAATTTAAACCATGGAAGTCTGGTCTTTATTCTTTGATTAGTGCATGTGTGTTATCTAACAAAGACACACTAGACTACTCTGTCATACTTGTAATACAGCTGCCTGCTTTGATTTATGCTGACTGTAAACAGAACAAAATCTTCTAAATGTGGTAGTGCTGTGTTTGCCAATGAAAGATATTGTAAAAACAGCATTAATTCAGTCAACAAAGATTCTGAATACCTCAGCCTATAACAGGTTGTGAAGGATTTTTACAGGTGTGGAGAGGCAAAGGAAACTAAGTCACCTTGAGCTGTTTTGGAATGCTGAACGTAAAACAAAATCAGGATAAAGGACATTTTTAAGGATCAGTGAAAATGCTGTGCAATTTGAATGATTTGTTGATTTGATTTGGTAAAATGGATCCATATCTTTTGCATTTGCTTTTAAAATTCAAATATTCATTTGTTTCTACTCTGATTAAGCTGAATAGAAGTACTTTATGGGCAGGTGTTTCAAATTTGTTCATTTCTTAAATAATATATTTTTATGAACATAGCAAAGTAGTAGACTTGTAGGAATGTAGTGGTTGGATTTTCTGTTTTCTAGTTCATAAAGTAACATTCTATATGATTTTACTGTTTCTGGATATAACTTAGAAGTTCACATATAGACAAATGTAACCATGATTACAATAATTTTTAATTTAAGAATAAATTTCTAACATGTATATTTGGTTCCATTTGACTAATAGTAGTTATATATATATATACACACACACACAAACACAGATATCTGTGTGTTTTACTTATTATGTCTAGCAATAACTGGTAGCTGATGATCATACTCTGATTTAAGCAGCTCTTCACACAAAGCTAGTGGCTCACTGGCTTGATTTAGGGGCTGAAAAATGAAATTATTCTTTTTATCAAAATTTGAAACTATTTGATTTTTCCTTTTTCGTAAGTGGGTATTGGTGAAGTGGCTTATACATGTGATAAAAGGAGATTGTTTGACAACATACAACTCTTCGATAATTAACATTGACAGGTTTCCATGCTTAGTAGAATTAAAGTGCTGAAATTAGCATTTTCCCTGCCTATGGTTTTTAGGTTTCCCATTCATACCAACAGCCAGCGTAGGGTTTGACTCAGCTGATGTCTTTATTCTCAACCAGTCTTCCAATATAATTGTCATGTACAAGAAGGCCCTGCAAATTCCTACTATATATACTACAACACACTCCATTGATTATATATATTTACTGTATTCCTTAACATATGCATAACTTCTCAGCTATGACAAGAGAGAATAGCTATTTTACTATTTTATACTTAACTGTTGGTATTTTAAAATACTTCATCTGAAGTAATCAAAAAGTTCAAAACTGCAATTGAAAGAAACGCAGAGAAAAAGTAAAGACTAACTTAAAGATTTTTCTGAAATCTGGTCACCTCTCACTTCACTTTAAATTAATTGCCACTTTCTGATTAATTGATTGGCAGACTTTTAGGAATTCATGGAGCACAAGGTATGAGCATATGGCATTTTCTTGGTTGGACTCCTGCCTTCCAGTCTGTTTGTATTACACCTTAACTCATCTTTACCCTAATGCAACCTGCAAAATGAGTATTTCTGTATTGACTTGCTTTTTACATAGAACTGCTATAAAAGCATAAGATAAATCAAGTTGAATTACTTTTTGCAATAGTAATTCAATGAGTTTATTGTTAATTATTACTGTAACAAATGTATTTATGCAGAATTCTGAGGATGCTTAGCAGCTGTCAATGGTTCATATTCATGGTGGAAGCAGCAGATCCATGGGGTCAGAGTTACTCTTAGTTGGATATGGGTGTCTGACATTGCACAGAAATTTTAGATCAGGCAGTAGAGTTGATTGTACTTAATGTTTTGTATGATTCTGAAAGTTTATGAGTATATTTATTCAACCAAACCTATTTAAAACTAGACAATTTTACCCTGCTAAGATAGCTTTAGAGGGTTCCCATTGTGGCTCAGCGGGTAATAAACCCAACTAATATCCATGAGTATTTGGGTTCAATCTCTGGCCTTGCTCAGTGGGTTAGGGATCCTGCAAGCTGTGGTTCAGTTTGCAGACACAGCTCGGATCCTGTGTTGCTGTGACTGTGATGTAGGCTAGCAGCTGCAGCCCCAATTCGACCCCTAGCCTGGGAACTTCCATGTGCTTAAAAAGAAAATAAAAAGGTAGCTTTAAAATGTTGTCTTTTATAATTCTATAAAATGCAGGCAACAGAAATTACAATTGACCCTTGAACAACAGAAATTTGAATGGTGGGGATTCACTTATACGTGGATTTCTTTCAGTAAATATAGAGCCTGTATTTTCATTTTACAGATCTTTAAATTAACTAAGTGTGGGGAAAACTGTGTGTTTGATTGGAGATCACAGGATGTGGAATCAAAAGAATAGGGTTTGAGTCTTGATCCTATCCAAACTATTTCAGCTTCCTGTCCTTGGGTGGGTCATTTATCAATTCCTTTGTTTTTGAGGCAGAGAGCTGTACTATGAATTCTGACTGAACTGGTATTCATCCCTAACATCCACATTGTTCAAGGGTCAACTCTGTAAGTGAGTGCATAATCCCCAAATCCTATTGCCTAGACATAAATATTAACATTTGATGGCCGTAATTCTACACACCTTTCTATGCATATACACAGACAGATATAGATCGGTAAAATAATTTGACTAAATACTGGAATTTTCCCACAAAGTATTAAAGTTTTATTCAATGGCATTTAAAAGAAGAAAAAAGCAACTGAAATTAAGCTTCATAAGTTGCTATCTTCAGATAATGTTTTCCTTATGATAAGAGATATTAGTTTCTAAAGTCACTCCTAACAGTAAAAACATATGAAAATATTAGCAGATTGAGGTAATTAATTTTGCTTTTCCTAAGTAGAATTTTCAGTTTGGAGAAGATATCTACTGTTTTCAAGTATGAAGTGAAAGGGAATTGAGTATGTATTTACCTGCACCTTCTTTGTGCCATAACCATCCAATGGTTTTCCAACATATACTTACTCTTTTAATTTTGCCAGGGCTTATAACATTTTTATGTTACCTGCAATCATTATTCATGCATTTGTTTAGCTTTATTTCAGATAATTTATTATATGTTACCATCTTTACATTAGCGGTTGTTTTCCCCAAATGTTTCACCCACAGGTTTTTGTTCCAATAAATATGCATAGGGGTTATTTAAGTTCTTTTTGGTTAGTATTTATCTTTGCTATTATTATTATTTTTTAATAGTTATTTCCCCAATACAATTTTTTTCCTACTGTACAGTTTAGTGACCCAGTTGCAAATACATGTACACATTCTATTTTCGCACATTATCATACTCCGTCATAAGTGACTAGACATAGTTCCGGATTAATCTTTGAATAATGGTATATCTATTGAGGATACTGTTAAAATAACACAGAGAGGGAAGGGAAAGAGATTTTATTAAATGGAAGCATGAGAGGCTCTAATTAGAGTTTATCTGGGACATCCTTTCATCGAATGCTTTGACTTTTGTATTGAGAGCACAGCACGTTTCAATTTGGGGTTACTGTGCCTCACAGAGATGCATCTCAATTCATACACCCTCTAGATTATCACCCTCTGATAATTATTGAAACTCTGCTGCTCAGAGTTTTCCCTTTATCTTTTATCTTACTTTATCTAGACATTATATTTAGAACTTAAATTTCTCCACTTAAGCATATTAATGTTCTTGAAAAAGCAAGAAAAAGAACATGATGAGAAGATGATATATTATAAATAAAACATTTAATAAGATAAATTCTACCTATTTTTGAGAGTATTTTAAGAGACCAGAGCTATCATATCATATAAACACATATCAGAAGTAAAATGCATAAATTAGTTTAAATAGATCAAATATTTTCTGCTACAGAGTTTGTCAAACAATTTGATTTAGATTCACTCTAACTTACAGCAGGAATCTGTTATTATTTCATTTAAATACTATGATGACATTATACTCCTGGCTTAAAATTTTTCACATATCTTTGTACAAGGAACAAAACCCCATCCTTGTTTTTAGTAATACGATTTTCCCTGTTAATCTGCCTTTCTTTTAAAGGACTATACTTTGTTAACATTTTTCAAGGTTTGTTATTATTTGTACCCCTTTGAATGAAGCCTTATGCATTGTATGAACAGTGTGTGTGTGTGTGTATACAGTACATACAAATCTAGTATTATAACTCTACTAGTGACAGTGATTTCTTTTACAAGGAACAAGAATCTTTATTCATAAAACCAAATGACTATAAAATCCCCCATAGCTAAATGAATATGTATGCCTCCAACGACCCTATCTTTCAATGACAATTGAAATTTTCTTGCCCCTAGACAAGAGTATTAAAATAGAGAATAAGCTGTTGATTTGGTGTAATATTATTTATTTAAAGGTGAAAGTCCTAGAGTTCCTGCTGTGGCAAAATGGGTCGGCAGAGTCTCTGGAGCTCTGGGACACAGTCCCTGGCCTGGCACAGTAGATTAAGGATTCAACATTGCTGCTCTGTAGCCCAGGAACTCCATACACTGTAGGGTAGCAAAAAAATAAAAATAAAAAAGATAGTAGTCTCTTTAACGGCTATATGTCCATCTATTTTTTAAGGACCTATGAAATATAAATACATATATAGACTCTTGGTTCAACTTCTTTGAGAGAGGCTGATCTATATATATGATATATATCTACCATATATATACTTAAATAATTTAAGGCAATGTTTTGTTTGCTCATTAGAACAAAGTCCTGAAATGTAATAAAAAATAAGCAATTCCTAATTTTATTTCTATTTTTATTCATATTTTTTATATCAGAAAGGGACAGATGAGAAATTCTCATGATGGCTTTTTCCCTCTGAAAACTTATAACTATAGTATTACAATAATAAATATTTGAAACAAGAAATACTCCATATTATTTTATCATGTAAATATTATATATACATATCATATTATATATAATATGTATACAGTATCTCACTTATTTTCTGTTTCTAATTCAATTTAATTTTATTTACTGCTCATTGATACATTTATTTTAAATTCTTCATATGGAAAGAGAATAATAAAATACTCTCATTAACAATTCTCCCATTATTGAGAATCATCAAGTCATCCACCACTTAAATAACTGTTCCCAAAAACTTATCTTTTAACTACTTATTAATATTGTATTAATTTCAGATGTGAGCGTATACCAAAATGAATAAAGATTAATGAAAATATTAATCATTATTGAAAATTTGGAAAATATGAAAGAGCCTAAGAAAATGAATGGTGAACATAATCCTATCACCCAATGAGAACTAATATTAATACAAGAAAATTTTCTTCCATTATTTCCTTCCCAACAGAGAGGTGGATAGATGATTGACTACATTATATATTTACATAAATATATATTAAATTTATAATTTCCATTGCATAGAATTTATCCTGTATGTACTATATAAATATACATTTCTTATATAAATTTGTATATATGTTCTTTTGTATACTTATTATTTCACTTAGTTTTATAGAATTTGATGTTTTGAAAAAATGTTAGATAACTTAGGGAAACTGACCAGTAAGACTTTTTGTCTTCTATTCACAAAATTCCATGTTTGGACAAACTTTGAGAGAATCAACTGTTTTTCTTCAGGTATACAAGGCATTATTATGGCCATCTTACAGATAAGACAGTGAGATCCAGATATATGAATGAATTATTCAAGTAACTAAGTGATGATGGATTGTGGGGATAGGGAAGAAGCATCTAGATACCCACATTTTGCTGACTTATGTTCTCTCAATGTAAACCTGTGGAGTCTCTTCTCGCTAGCTTTTGATGTTATATTTCTCTTTGAATTTCATAACCTATTATAATTTGAAGAGACAGACTATGAGAGAAATTTATCTTTGTACTTTTAGTTTAAAATATAGAACAGGAGTTCCCGTCATGGCTCAGTGGTTAACGAATCCGAGTAGGAACCATGAGGTTGCGGGTACGATCCCTGCCCTTGTTCAGTGGGTTAACGATCCAGCATTGCTGTGAGCTGTGGTGTTAGGTCGCAGATGCGGCTTGGATCCTGCGTTGCTGTGGCTCTGGCGTAGGCCGGTGGCTACAGCTCCGATTGGACCCCTAGCCTGGGAACCTCCATATGCCACGGGAGTGGCCCAAGAAATGGCAAAAAATTAAATAAATAAATAAATAAATAAATAAATAAATAAATAAAATATAGAACATATCTATATATTCAAGCAGAAAAATGAAATTTAGGGTGGAAAATAAAAAACTCCTAAATAATAAGATTATTTTCAATACTCAATTGAATGGTTGATTGCTTAACAAAATTTTCCCAATCCTTTGCTATGACACCATTTGTAACCACATCATCCCTTTCCTATAAAATTACTTTTTTTTATACTTTGTCAATCCTCAATATATGAAGTAGAGAAACTGAGACTTAATTATAGGAAAAATATCCATTTAAAAACTGAAGGATAGAAATTGCAATCTGTAAGTATATACCTTTTAGAAAGGACACTGTAAGAAAAGAAAAAGCATATTTATAATTTGGAAAAAAAGTAGGATTCCTCCACTAAATAAATCAATATAGAAAGAAGAGCTAGTTGCCCTTTGTATGTCAGAAAGCCGATAATAAAGTAGAAGCAGCAGCTGCACACACCTGAAAGCTCCCTCCTCTTGTGATCTTTGGAAGAAATGATTTTGCTAAGCAATTATATTTACCAAATAATGCCATGTTTAAGTAAATCATTATTAAGCAGATCCACAAAAACAGTGTCATGAGGAGCTGAACCAAAAAAGGAAAGCAGGATTATAAACATTATAAACATATAAACATAATTTTCGATATACTGTTTAAACAACTTAGTTTCCTAAGCAGTAGCTCATCTTTTTGCTATGTGATGACAGTGGTAATTTCTTTACATGATGTTTGTCATAATCATTTATATTCATCGGAAACACCTAACTATAGAGAGACCATCTTGAATTGTACATACATTGTCTTGACTGACTCTACTTTCAAGACCAAAGAGTAAAGAGAAGTAAAAGCCAGACCATTCCACAGGAAGAACATGAAGGCACATTAACACTAAGGGAGCACAGCCTTAATACCTCAGCAAGACAAAGAATTATAGCAGTGGATATTGTAGCACAAGTGCATGTGATATGACCTTGCTAGGAGAAAAAATAATCCCTCTGGGAAAGAATTATGAAAGCACTTCATCTGACGAGAGCAAAGGACAGTCTATTAAGTTTCCACACAAAGCTAAAAAATGTGGTAGGCTGAATAATGCCCCTCCAACCCCAAAGATGTCTATGCCTTAATGCCGGAAATATGTTACATTATATGGCAAAGGGGACTTTGAAGAAGTAAATAAATTTATAGACCTGAAAAAACGATTATCATAGATTATCCAGGTGGGCCCAATCTAGTCACTTGAGCCCTTAAAAGCAAGGGATTTTCTCAGGCGGTAGGCAGAAATGCAATGAGACAGAGGAGAAAGGCAGAGAAATTCCAAGTTGGAGACTTTGGTGTGTCTTTGCTGCCTCTGAGATGTAGGAGCTCACATGCAAGGCTCAAAGACAGGTTTTTTAGGAGTCACTGCTGGTCATCAGCTGATAACCAGAAAGAAAACAGGGACCACAGTCCTACAATCACAAGAATTGGACTCTGCTAACAAGCTGAATAAACCTCTTGACAAGAGCCCAGCCACCAATACTTTGATCTCAGCTTTATGGAACCCAGAGCAGAAAAATCAGCAGCACCAGCTCAGACTTCTGACTCATAGAACACATAATTTTGTGTGCTATTAAACAATTAAATTTGTGGTAATTTCTTGTGACAGCAGTGAAAAACTAAGAAAATAAGATTATATTTATTAACAATGACAGTGAAAATAGGTCGTTATTTACTCTTAACTCTTTATTTTTGGATTATTGCTTACACACAGAAGTTCTCTCTAGGGAGTTCCTGTTTTGGCACAGTGGAAACAACTCTGACTAGTATCCATGAGGATGCAGGTTTGATCCCTGGCCCTGCTTGGTGGGTTAAAGATTCAGCGTTGCTAAGAGCTATGGTGTAGGTCACAGATGCGGCTTGGATCCCACATTTCTGTGGCTCTGGTGCAGGCCAGCAGCTGTAGCTCTGATTCATCTCTAGCCTGGGAACTTCCATATGCCACAGGTGCAGCCCTAAAAATCAAAAAAAAAAAAAAAAAAAGTTCTCTCAATATAGAGTCCTAAATATTTAAGACTATCATCCTTGGATTATTATTAATAATAATATAAAAATATATTCCCCAAATCCATGCCACTTTGGAGTGGAAAATATAACAGGTAAAATTGAGGGGAACCAAATGATACATGAAATACTCCTTTTCACTTAATATCTAATGTATAAATGCATAATTATATCACTATACTATAGCAGGATATATGTAAAAAGACATAAAACTGTCAATATTTGCAGATGACATGATTGTGCATATAAAAAACATTAAAAGTACATATAAAATATGATATTTGATGCAAAATCCCTGTGACATTTTACAAATTTTCTAGATTATGGTCAATATGCAAAAGTGACCCATATATTTTTATATATAAGCAACAAGTGGAAAATGTAATTTTTAAAATGTGGTAGTATTGATTAATGGTCAATAGATCTATGACCAAGGAGACCAGAATATTCAACGAAGAAAAAACAGTCTCTTCAAATAAGTGGGTGCTGGGAAAATTGAACAGCTACATTCAAAAGAAAGAAACTAGAATATTCTCTCTAATACCATATGCAAAAATAAACTCAAAATGGATTAAAACCCTAAATAGAAGACCAGAAACCATAAAACTCCTAAAGGAAAATACAAGCAGAACACTATTTGACTGCAGATCAGATCACTATGCCTCAGTGTTTCCAAAAAAGAAAAAATGTCTTAATAATTGTTTTAACCTTTACAGATGGTAGAATTTTTAAATATTTTTTGTCATATGGCTTTATAAATACCATAAAGTTGGTGATTTTACAATAGGTAATGAATTTTTATACTATGTGTGTATATTTTGCATCTCTAGAATAAATATATAATGTAAAGAAAGAAAATTGCTGGATACCTATGAGTAAATAGAAAGACATCAATAAGCATCATGGACTCAGTGTGTGAGCTCATTAATAGCTATCAAGTTATAGCAAAGTAGTACCTTTTCTTTTTAGTGACTATAACTTAATAAAAGGACTTCCAAATTTTACTATTAGGCACTACAATCATTAGGACTGCTCCTGTTTTTGAAACCCCAAGGATTAAATCAACGGGGCTTTTTTTTTTTTTTTTTTGTCTTTTTGCCATTTCTTAGGCCTCTCCAGTGGCATATGGAGGTTCCCAGGCTAGGGGTCAAATCGGAGCTGTAGCCACCGGCCTACGCCAGAGCCATAGCAATGCGGGATCCGAGCCGCGTCTGCAACTTACACCACAGCTCACAGCAATGAGATCCTTAACCCACTGAGCAAGGCCAGGGATCGAACCTGAAACCTCAACGTTCCTAGTCGTATTCGTTAACCACTGAACCATGATGGGAACTCCCCCATGGGGCATTTTTATCAGTCTTGTTCTCTAAAATTATTTCTCTACTAGATTTGATACCGGAGACTTCCCCTTGTGAAATGTCCTTTCATTTTCTTTTTTCTTCTTTTTGTCAATCTTAGATTGATCAATTGTTTTAACTCCAAGAAGGATGAAGAATATAACTCATCTGTACTTTAGCATGCTTTTTGTAAAAATCCCTCTGCTCATCTGATTTCATAAATTATCATCATTTAACATTTACATTGTTAAAATCTACTACAAATAGAATATTGATAGTGAAAGAAGTGTCTAAACATAAATTTAATTTTAACAAGATCTGTAATTTTACTTTAAAGCTTGTAATATATAATTTATATAACATTTCATTACTGTAGATAATCCAAGCCCAAATGCATTTCTTTCTGTAATCATATCTTCATTCAACATAAATTTATAAACATGTGCACCATATTGTGGAGGAATCAAAGAGCCCAATACTGTCATATTTGTTGTATTGCTTGCATGACTCTTTCTTGTGTGGGAGGGGAGGGAAGGGAGAGAGAGAGCAGAGCAAGATCTCTGATGTCTCTTCTTACAAGGGCACTAAACCCATCATGAAGTTCCCACCCTCATGACCTCGTCTAGCCTTAATGACCTCCCAAAGGCCCCATTTCCAAATGCCACCATATTGGGAGTTAGGGATTTAGCTTATCAATTTTGGGGGACAAACATTCAGTTCCTAACAATGAGTAAGAGTCAAAAAAAATATGACAAAATCAAGTCTTTACTTGGAACACGGCCCTACAATTTTAAAACGTGACCAAGAGTTTATACGTTAGGAGTCAGTGCATATTGCTGATGAAGTTCTCTTAGTAGTGTGTGCTGCAGTGGCCCATTGGAATTGTGTGCTCAGAGGACTCAGAGTGAGAAGTTTCCCTGGAACTTCTTGAAAAGGAAAATAAAATCACCTTATGAGAGTTACTCAGCTAAAAATACACACCTATCAGAAAGGATACAAAGACTCACAGTCAAATTATTGGATCATATCTAAAGAAAGAGTTTCAGTGAGAGTGAATATTTTCATTCATGGCTTAAAAAAATGAACGATTCATCCAAGCGTTGGTCGTGCCTAACAAACCATGTCTCAGGGAAGTGAATCCTATTCAGGGGGCTTCAGTATCCCAGTCCCACTGGCAAGATCATTCCAGTCTCAGCTGGATGCCTTAATTAATCTCTCTTCCCTGTTCTGCTTTCATGCCTGACAAGGATCCATCTGAGTAGAAACTGGCTCTTGTCTAGATCTGAGTGCGTGGTTATGCTGCCCCCCAGGAGAGGCATATTTCTCATTGTAAATCAATTAAACAGCAGCATGTATTTATACATTAGTTATTTTAGCTTTTGGGAAGCCCCTTGAGAGATGAAACCCTTCTCAGTTTGCTAACAAAATCAAGTGTCTAAGTATGTGGGGGCCAAGAAACCATGGTAAATGTGCAAAATGCTCATCTGTGAAATCTGATAAAGATCACCAGCCCTTCTTGCTGACATGCAGAGATTGCTCCTGATTATGTGTGTATTTTATTCCTCATTTTAAACTGATACATGGTAAACCTCTTTCTTTGTTATCACTGATAATAAAATTCCATATATTACTTGTTATTGCTAGAGTGGTAATAAATTCTCATTTCTCTTTATAATAATGGCTGGAAACTAAGAAGAGGAGATGTAAGAAATAGATCATACTAATTCGTGTTTTAACACTTGACCAGCTCCACCAGAATTTAAATGACTTTCATTGTGTGTGTGTGTGTGTGTGTGTGTGTGTGTGTGTAATGTCACTTTTCTACATTTTTGTTTCTTCAGAAGAATCTAATTTTAGGAACTTCTAAGTCACTTATAATCTTTCAATGTTTCATAATGAATTTTGAAGATTATTACCACCCATAAGTTATTGTAAGTTGCTTTGCAAATTTTATATATAGTTTTGTTGCCAGAGGCCAGCTCCGGCAGCCAGGGAGTATACATTCCGACTGGAGAGGGACGCGCGTCGGTGAATGTACAACACAGAGACAACCTCTTTGTCCCTTCTTTCAGGGCGCTGGACTGTTCAAATTTTATTGGCAATAGTGGTTGATTATATAGACAGTTTTTCACTACAAACTACATCACAGTGTAGTTGTTGTCATTATTAACTATTACATGGTAGAGCAGCTATGCATCCTGTTTTAAGATCTCTATCTTAACCAAACTTAGTGAGTACTTTGAAGAGGCCATAAAACACAAGAATTTCGCATTTACAAACTTTGTTTGTATACTGGTGCTTATCTTCAAAGCATTATGGCAGGGAGACAGTGTAAGTAAATATAAACCAACTTAACTAAACTAGCTATCACTTAAAAGCTTTTAAAATTAAAGACAAACTCACACCTAGGTTTTTTGGATAAGATATGGCTAACTTCTATGGACCTCATTAAAATCCTAACTCTAAAGTTTACTATATAACTAGTTAATAGATAAACACTATGTTTCAACTAAGTTGGATTGAAATAGGGGAAAGTCCCTCAGGATGAAATTCTTATTTTTTTTCTTTTTTTCTTTTTTTTTTTTTGTCTTTTTTTGCTATTTATTGGGCCGCTCCCACGGAGGTTCCCAGGCTAGGGGTTGAATCGGAGCTGCAGCCACCGGCCTACGCCAGAGCCACAGCAATGCTGGATCCGAGCTGCGTCTGCAACCTACACCACAGCTCACAGCAACGCTGGATCCTTAACCCACTGAGCAAGGGCAGGGACTGAACTCGCAACCTCATGGTTCCTAGTCGGATTCGTTAACCATTGCGCCACAACGGGAACTCCTGAAATTCTTATTATATTATTGTTGTAACTTTGTTAAATCACAAATCAACACAGGAAAATAAGAATGGAAAATAAGAATAATAAGTAAATAATCAGGAAAGACTGAGGAAAACTGAATAACAAATAAAACAACAGGAAAGACTTGGTCACCTGAGAAACAATCCATGTTCTCCAGTGCAAACATGTAAATTGTTTTCCCAGGAAAGCCCCAATTCTTCCCCATCAACATCAAAATGAGAGCTGTGTAATCTGAGGCCTGCCCTCAGCGTGTACCGTGCAGGCAGGCTTTCATCCAGTCCAGAGGCCCACCTTAGGCATGCACCGTTCAGGCAAGCTTTTTATCCTGTCCAGAGGCCTACCTTGGGCTTGTACCATTCAGGTGAGCTCCCTTCCTTGGTTAGGAACCTGCCTTCAGGTTTTTCTGCCATCAGGCAAGATCCTTTTTTTTTGAGTCCTTGTATCTCCTCGGCTCCTCGCATAGTTTATAGAGGATTTAAGGAGGATTATAACCTGAGCATAGATTCCTGAACATTCTTTCACTTAAATACTGTTTTGAAGCCCAAACCCAAGATGTCTCTTTGCAGAGCCTGTGAGGTAACAGGTTTTGTCCATAAGGAGTCAGCAGGGAGGGGTCTTGCTTCCCTCCCCTGAGTGCTTATCACTTAGATGAATCCATGCAAGTGATTAACTCTCTACTTAGGGACTACAAGCCACCCAAGGCTGACCCATCCTGCTGCAAAGAAATCTCTTATCTCATTGTTTCATTTGATATGATGTATATCAGCTAGCTCCTGAATTTCAGTTAGCCAGCAGGGAAAAACGAACACAGACAAAACATTTCAATGAACAATCTTTGAAAGACTTAGACGTTTACTTTTTTTTTTTTTAAGGAAAAAGTAAGGTGGTCTTTCCAAAATTGTAAGCTCAAAAAATCTAGAGTTTATATCTTGAACTTTTAAAAAAATTATATACTTTTGCCCTTTTTCTTGTCTTTTTCAACCATGTCTTGGGTATTATTCATCCTTGTATCCAGCAATATTTACCACAGTGGACAAATACTAGTCAGGTTGGATTCGGTAGTGTGAATTCAATAATCAAAATCAGTTCCTTCATTTAAGTAGCATTTCTAAAGCTGATGAGGAGTTTCCTCTCATTATTGAAATGTTCTTACTGTCAGAAAAATGAGAACTGAATTTCTGGTACTATGGAATTCTTTTTTAAGTGATTCACTTAAATTCACTTAAATAATTCTAGTGATTCACTGTATATTTACTGACCAACTATTAGAGGCAGGACTCACTGAGCTATAGGGATATGTGACAACTGAGAATTAGACATGTATCATAATTTTATTTTTAATTTTAGACATTTGTAAGCAACAATCTATCCATCTCTTCCTCTTAGTATGTGTAGATTGTGTATGGCATCTCTGGCTTTTCATTTTATTAGATAATGAAATAATTATCATTTTAACTACTTGGCACAATTTAACATTTCTGAGCTATTTAGGGTGTCATTTTGGGGAAGATCAATTAACTAAAATGCATTTAAATTTGCATTTCTCCTTGACATTAGAGAAGGTTAAGATATAACTGTGCTGTTTTTGAAGTATTTCAGTTCTTTCTGTTTTCAGAAATGAAGCAGAATATTGTTGATATGTTCCCTAAAAAAAATTTAGCTTAATTAACACACATGAATTCAAAAGTTAAACATTGAGTCTGTATTAATCTATTTTTTGCTCTGGAATATGAAATATCTCTCTAAATGTGATTCTATACTTCCTTCCAACTGCCCATGAAAATCATACCTATGCTTCAGAACAGTACAAAATTGCTCCTTTCCTAAAATAATTTTCTAATTTTGTCTACATGAAGTTTGTTTATCAGACAAAAAGGAATTGTTCTGTTAGAAGAACAAACAGAAGAATGTGTATCCACAAAAGCCAAGACAAGAAAGTGTTTCAAGGAGAGAGTAATCAACTGTGTCCAATACCACTGAGAAATGGAGCAGAAGGTCATTCTTTAATGACCATGATTTGACGAAATGAAAGTTATTAGTGACCTTGTACAGAGCAATTTCAGAAGGGTTTGAGAACATAGTGAGTAGAGATAGAATCAGAATAGACAATTCCTTGGGTAAATTGGAGCAACTGGAGTCAAAGGAGTTTATTTTTTTTTGCATCTTTGCCTGACTGTTTTTAACAAAGGAGAGGCTGAAACCAGTTCCTTTTTTGGGTCTCATGTTTGACCCTTGTCTGCATCATCCTGTGCAAAGAACACACTGTACTGGACTCTAAAGGAATTGGTCTCACTTCTGTTCTGCTACTGTTATCTTAATCATGATACATTTCCTTCATCTCAGGCTCTCATGTAAAATGATGAAGTTAACCATCTATTCAACATTCAGTGACTTTTACATAGATATTATCTATTGTTTTGAATATTACATGGGCCAACTCACATTCTCTGTCATGACTCTGGCTAAATCTCAAGGAAATTTGGGACCCTTGCAAAAGTGAGGCAAAAGGCCAGGTGAGAATGTAAAGTTCAAGGCAAAAAATATTGTAGACAAAACTGATGTATACAGTCATTTGAATGTATTAATCTCATCTAATATTAGAAGTACTGAAATTATTCCTAGTAATTGATGTCAATTTTATAATTACAATAAGTGATCTCTAGATGTCACAGATAATTGCTTCTGAAGTGAGTTTCTAGTTTAAAATTGAATAACCCTCAAAAGCTTTGCCTAAATAGAACTAAATTTTGTTATTTTTCTCTATTGTATTCCCACCTGTGGTCATATTGACTAGAATTCTGCTTTCTTGAGGTTTATCTCATATTCTGGGTAAGATTACATTTAATAGATATTTTATTTGGGGGGTTACCTAACTTTGCTTTGAACACAGCTTTGAATTGATGCTCACTCTGTGAGAGGTATGGCTTTACCGTACAGATCATTCAATGTCTTTGCCAACTTTTTGCACCTTGCACACAACTGTGACTTAGAATTGTGTTTAAATATATACTCATGCTGCGCTCCTACTGCTTTGTGATCAAAACTCCTTGATTAGGTACTTTAGACCTCTAATCAATAACCACCGCTCAAATTTTTAATTAAATAGATTTTCGGTAATTCTATGTTCTTCTTAAATTTTCACAGTCATTTAACAGTAGGCTCTTATTTTAGATGTTCATACTTAAGTAAAACTGACTCCAAAGAAGGTATGTTCTGTTGGGTTGATTTATGCATGGAGAACAAGGACTTTTATAACTGTAAATTGAATCAATTTTAATGCACATACTCTTTACAATGGGTTAAATTGAACCAGAATTCCCAAGTTAAAAATCTGGACCATAATAAACAACCCAATTAACTACGATTTTGATTGAAAAAGGGAGAGAAAAAAGATGAATTTTTAGTATTGTGTATTTTACTTTAGGTAAAAATTTTTCCTTAGAAGTAATATTTTCTCTTTTTGAAAAATTTTAACTTAAATGTAGATAGAAGATTAAAAAATTATATATATACCCATTAACCAAATCTAATAATAATATTTTTGTTTGATTTCCTTTCAGGCTTTTTGAAAAATAATTAACATAAAACAACATCAGCACTGTTCCCAGTTATTTATTATGTGCTAGTCATATGTCATTTCCAAAACCCATTTTCTAACAATAACACTATTTTAAGTCATATATATATATTTATAATCTTATCTGTGTTAAACACATGCATATTATTTTATTTATATTAAAATATTTACACACATATATCTTAAAATAGTTGTAGATCATAATGTAACTGAATTTATGAGAGCTGTTTTTTCTTTCAAGATCGTAAGTATTTACCAAATAATTTCAAACTCTTCAACAAACATTTTAAAGGAGAACTAACATTCTACTAGACATTTAAGGAACTTCTAAGTTTTTTTTTTTTTTTTTCTGTTGTAACCAGTACTACAAAAAGGAAAGTCTTGCCAAGTTTTGGGTTTAATATCTTAGGAAACTTTTCTTCAAGTAAATTTCTGGGTCAAAAGATGTGAACATTTTTAAGGCTCCCAAATAGAGATGATGAATTTTTCCTGCAAAAAATGAACAATTTGCTCTGCAACAGAGAATGAAGAATCTAAGTTGTACTATAGTCAATACAGATATTATTATTTTTTTAAATCTGTAGTAAAGCAAAAATATATTTTGTTGCATTAATTTACATATCTTTTAGTGTGACTAAATTTTTTCAATATATATAAACCATCCACTGTCCTCAATATAAAAATTAAAAGTTTATATTCTTTGTCCATTATTCTTTTAAAGGTTTCAATGTTTTCCCTTTTGATTTAATGAGGTTTTTATATGCAAAAGCCATTTTTTGAACTGTCCCTTTAAATTGCTTTCAGAGTACCAGCCATTAAAAATGAGCCGTTGGAGTTCTCCTCTTGGCTCAGTGGTTAACGAATCTAAGAACCATGAGGTTGCAGGTTCGATCCTTGGCCTTGCTCAGTGGGTTAAGGATCCAGCGCAGACGCAGCTCAGATCTGGTGTTGCTGTGGCCCTGGCATAGGCCAGTTGCTACAGCTCTGATTAGACCCCTAGCCTGGGAATTCTCATATGCCGCAGGAGCAGCCCTAGAAAAAAAATAAAATAAAGAATGAGCTGTTGCTTTTAAGGAATAGGTACTAAGGTGATATGCAAGCATCATACGGTGTTTCTTCTGATACTGAGAGAAATTTTGTTCAGCCTCAGAAATAAAAATTATGCCAGTTCTGAATGATTGGTATACTATTAGGCACTGGATGTGGATATTGAGGCTGGCTCTGTTACTCTTATTTCTTTAAGAAGCTAAGTGATTAACATACAGACTTTCATTAGTTATTACACAGAATATTGTGGTGTTTTGCTTCTAATTATATTTTTGGTTTTTATCATATGTTCTATTGATTTCAGCCTCAATTTACTAATCATTACCTGTAATATTATACATATTTCTATAAGCCATTTCAAATCATGTCTTTGAAAGAATGAAGGGTACAGAAGAAAAAAAAAAAAAACCTCTCAACTAAAACAAACTAGCAATTGCTGTCAATAGTTATTGATAAAGTTTTTTCTAATTTTAATTTTTAAAAAATCTGTAAAAATTTATAGTTATGTCATTAAATTAAAATTAGAGGTGTTTTCCCGTGATAACTTTAATTCTTTTATAAGCTTAGCCAATGCAATAAAGCCAATGAGACCTTAATGTTTAGCATGCGTAGATGAAGAGATGGAGAAATTGGGAACAGATCTGAGCGTTTCCCCTTCTGTGCTGCCTTTCTACTCATGACAACAGATTCTGAGACTCTTGAGCTCTTCTCTATGTGAATGCACAGCGCCTTTGGAAATTGTGATTTGGTAGTTATAAAAACTTTCACAAGTAATGGAAAACTAAACTAACATCAATCTCAACAGATTTTCTTTCTCCACCGAAAATAAGTATAGAGAGAGATGTTTGACACATCTGTAAAATTTCTTGGCTTTTCCTTCATGGCTGCATAATGGTTGCCACCATCACAAGCATGAAATCTATAATCCAAAAAAGAAATCAACAGAAAGATAGACTTGCAGCAGCAGAACTCCACTTGGATCTTGATGTCCACAATTCTGTTACCTGGCTACTCTGAGCTCAGAGGCAAGTACTTTGTCTTTTCTAGTCTCACAGAGGAGGTGAGCAGCAGACACTGGGGATGCCAATGAGTATCAAGAGTGATTTTTACTTAATAAATGTATGTAAATTAGCCTTCTAAACTTTTGAGTTAATTGCTTTCTTGGTGAGCTTAGAAACTCATTTAGGGTTGGTTCTAGTCCCTTATTTTTTCTCTATAAGAGTATCTAGCAAGAAACACAGCATTAATATTCTAAAATTTTCTAAATTTCAGGATTAAAAATAAGTACATTTTAGTTTTTGTTAAATGTATGCTCTTCTGGGAGACATAATCTAATTTTATAAAATTTGTTTAACATAGCAGCCTTACCAATCTGAATTATAATCACAAAAGTATTTTCCTAAGTACTTTACTCAACATAGGTGAATGGAGGTGTACCTGGGTCCCAAACCAATCTAAATGTTTTAGAACTGTATCAAAAATCAGATTACTTGTTCTAATAGTTTATATCACTGAGTAACATATTATACAATTTTGTAGCTTAAAGCAACTCAAATCTATTATCTCATAGTTTCTCTGGGTCAGGACTATGGGTATGGGATAGCTGGCTCCTCTGCTCAGGGTCTCACCAGGCAGAAATCAAAGTGTTGGCGGGGGTTACCATCTCATCTGTGGTTCAATGATCCCTTCTGAACTTTATTGGTTGTTGACAGAAATGAGCTTTTTGTGGTTATAGGACTAAAGTTCCACTTTTCTTGCTTATTGTTGGCCAGAAACCATTCTCAGTTCTTAAAGGCTGTGCTCAGGGCCTTGCCACATGGTCATTCCATTAGCAGTTCACAGTATGGCTGTTTGCTTCTTCAAAGCCAGAAAGAGCACATCTCTGCTAAATGACTTCTTGAATCCCTCCACTCCTAGTTTCTTTAAAGAGTTTATCTGATTAAGTCAGGCTTCTTGGTATAATCTCCCTTTTGATTAACTTAAAGTCAACCAATTAAGGGCCTTAATTACTTCTGTGAAATCCCTTAACTCTTGCTATAGAGTATAATCTGATCATAGGAGTGGTGTTCTATCCTATAGTATCCTATTCACAAGCCTCCCCCACAGCATGGGGGGATGGGTTATACAGTGGATGTGCACTAGAGGGCTATCATCATAATTGTGGAGACCCCCCCCTTAGAATTCTGCCTAGCACACTGTTCAAATTCCAGAGCCATTTTTAATACTTCAAGAACTAATCATGAAGCGTAGAATTAGAAAAAGTGAAAAGATACAGCATAATTGGGACTCTAGAGAAGCCTCTCAGGTAATTTAAGGATTTGTTTAAACATGAAATGTTTTTAATGTATGACAGGATCTCTTTTATAACAATTGGACTCCATTATCAGTGTTGTTAACCACAATACAATCCCTCACCCCCGCCAAATGACATGTAAAACTTAGTGTGGTCCCTCTCACAGAAAAATTGCTCAGTAAATGTGATCTAAGATTATTCTGTTTACTGATAGATTAAAATATGTTTTCTTTTTGGCACCACTGCATGGTTTTGAAGGTTGGATGACTAGGATTTTGTTAATTGAAGAAGTATACACTATGCTATATGGGAGAAAATGCATTTTGCAGAAAACTACAAAATGACTTCTTGTCCTTCAAAGAGTGTCAAAAGAAATTGAACTGATTGCAAAGTGCCTAGGATTGAAAAGATTTTAGGTTGAAAAAATGACTTTATTCAGAGAATTCTTATGAATCATTCCCTTGTGTCTTTTTTTAGGGCATTTTACTATTATAGCAATCACATTTATTCTCAGGAATCTCCTCTTCTCTTATGAACTTTCATTATCTGACACTCATTTCATCAGTTAAAATGAAGCAGAACACAAAATTGAGATAGCATTTGGGAAAGAAATATCTAACTGGTGATTTGATGTTACCTATGTTTTTCTAAAGCATTTATGCAGAAAGAAAAAGAAGCAGCCTATATAGTGGAGAAAGTCATAACCTTGGAGTTCATCCTAACTCTAAAATTTTGACAGAACTGACCTTTGAGAAAATTGAAGAAAAAAATTATCTCTAAGCCCCATTGTATTACTAATGTTTTGATAATACCATGTGAAATGTACTATAGGATAATTTTCTAAATTTAGTTAAATATATGAAATGTATTAATGTTAACATTTTTATTCTTAATTTTATGTTGATTTTCAGACTCACAGGATTTTTGTGTTGTTTTTATGTGTAGAAATCTGATAAAATTATGTTTCCATTCTTTCCTTTGGTGAGTGAAACAACTGTTTTTTCCCTTATTGTAATTACTTTAAAACCTAATGGGTAATGTCAATGCATGGGGTTACTGAAAAAAGAAATTTATCCAGTTTGACTTTTTCTTATTAATAAAGGTTTACTTCATTAATCCTTTTCTATACCCATTGAAAGACCTATAAAAGGGAGAGCTAAGTAATTCATATTGAGTGTATAATACATAAGTTATTATTATAGAAAGTGATCTATTTCTGGGATGCAGCAACTCTTGGCTTTTTACTTGAATTACAAAAAACAAATTAAGATTACTTTTTAGAGATTGGTGTGAAGATTCCATAAAATTCCTTTGCTTTCTGCATCTAAAATTAATTTTAGATTTTATCTTTAATTTCGTTTTTGCTTTGGACTTCAATGACTATACTGTTCCAGATTGGAAAAAAATTGTTAATATATTTATTTCCAGGACTCTATATAGTATAAATATCTACCATATTATAGAGAGAGATTTCTGATCACTATCACAGGTATTTCAGAAATATCATAATCAGAATAAGTCCAGTTTAGGATTTTTTCCCAATTCCTTTATTATTTTGAATTAAGGAGCAACTGGGATGCATGTGGAGAGTGCAAAGGTAGGAATATTCTTAAGCTTCACAAATTAAAACTTTCAAAGTTGCTTTCTTTAACTTCCCTGTGGTATGTTTCTTTTTTCAATTATGATTCCTTCTGACACTTTAATGTTCTTTGCCAAATCCTTGTAAACCCATGGTGATATTTATCAGATGATTTGAGTGGGAAACTTTTTATTCCATTCCTACTTCAGCATCTGACTCTTTGAATGACCTTGAAAAAATTAATATTCCTCCCACTATCTCTCATGGTTTAAAAAAAAAAAAAAACTAACTCAGAGGGATATTCTGAAGCTTGATTATAATTATGATTCATAATAAAGCCCATTGAGATATTTCAAGAAAAGGTATTGTACACAGGCAAAATATTATTATAAACCTCTCTAGAGTCTTCATTTGTAGGTTGTTATTTACAGATTTCAACAGAATTATATTTCAGTTGTGCCTTTAGGGTCTCTGATGTTTTTTGTCAACTAAAACTTTTATTCTCCATAATAAATGTTTACTAAGTTATAGTTTCCTTGAAGAAGAAGAAAATGGAATAACTCAAACATGAATTTTAAATGACTTTCCTTTACCATTAAGTTGGGGTAAGCTTAAATTTAAAGTATTAAGACATTTAACACAGACTAAGACTGATTAAATTATCACATTCAAACACCAGTATTCTTACATTTTGATGAGGTGTTAAAGAAACTTGTCCAAGGTCACTTAGCTGTATTTTTTCATATTTCTATATATAGTTTGGGTTACAGGGTATAGTCTAGTGTCTAAACATCTGGGTTCTATTGTCATATTGTCTGTGGACAAATCTTTGCTCTACGTGACTTTGAGCAACTTATAGTCCATACCTCAACATCCCCATTTATAAAATGGAGATAGTAATACAATGAGCTGCTTGATAAATTAAATAATACATACTAATACTTGGCATTTGTAAGTACTCAATAAATATTAACTTCTCCTAAATGGCTAGTCATGGCTCTATTTCTTTATGTCAGTATAATTTAATTATAAACAAGTAGGACCCTATAGGGCCTTACCAGGAGAGACCCCCTACCTCCATATTCTCTGCCTGCCTCTTGTTAGCGGAAGAGCTGTAGTCTCTCAGGCCTCCACTGAGTCACAAAAATTTGGTTCAAGAATTAATGATCGAAACGATGTAAACATGTAGTGACAAGAGTGGTAGTTGGGCCCACGAACTGATCACAATTTAAACATCAATCAGCCGGCTTTAGTTCCTTCTTCAATTCCTTCCTGAAGTATCTTTAGTTCACAGCATCTTTAGTTCCTTCCTGAAGTACATAGATAGCAGTATCTGATGCACAGTTCTGAGTTATTTTTCAGATACTAAGGACCCCACAAAATAGAAGAAGTTAACTATATGTCGACCATAAACATGTAGCTTCCAGACCAGCTGGATCCTGAGGATCAATACTATCAACTCCTGTTATACTACTGTTACCTTACCATCAAACTATCAGAGAATTGTGCATGAGCTTATTACTTACCCTGTAATTCCTCTCTTTTACCTTGCTTTTAAAAAGACTCAGGAACACAGAGAATAGACTTGTGGTTTCCAAAGGGGAGGGGGAAGGAAGTGGGATGGACTGGGAGTTTAGGGTTAATAGATACAAAGTGTTACATTTAGAATGGATAAGCAATGAGGTCCTACTGTACAACACATGGAACTATTTCCAATCTCTTGGCATAGACCTTGAGGAAAATAGTATGAGAAAAATAATGCATATATATGTATGACTGGGTCACTATGTTGTAGAGCAGAAATTGCCACAACACCGTAAAGCACTTATACTCTAATAAAAATAAAATAACATTTAAAAAATAAAAAAAAAAAAATTAAGAGATATCCTTGAAACCCTTTGAGGAATTTGGAGAGTTTTGACCATTTGGTCCCCACACTCCATGTCTGGCACCTTATAATAAATGCTGGGATTTCCTTTACCACAATGCAGGGTCAGTAAATTGGCACGTGTGCCCAAGGGTATAGACCGAAGTTTGGTTTGGTAACAATTTGATTAAAATTAGAGTAAGCTTCAAAGAGCTAACTGTTTTCATTTCTGATTTCATCAGTGTTTACAATATAAATTGTTGCCTATTGTAATTTTTGCTTTGTTCCTATTTAAACTTCTTCCAAAGAGTCTTCATGCATTATATGATCTCAACTTTTATATTTATAGATATGAATTGTACTATTAAATTGAAAACCAATGTTTAGACATTAACAATAACAACTATAAGAAAATTATGTGTTTGTTGAGCATACATTATTGGCAAGGAATATTTCCAAGCATTTTACATTAACTATTTTGTTTAATTCTCAAAATAACAATCTTAGGTATTATCATCATTAATCACATTTATAAATAAAAACAAGCTAAGGTTAATACAGATTGATCAGACCACTTACATCTATGGGACAGAGCCAGAGTTTCCTCTCGTATTATTTGACGATAAAAATCCATACTTAGAACCTCTACATCCTACTCTCTTATCTTTCAACTGGACGTCTCTCCATCACTTAAAAATATACAAACTCATATTTTTCCCCAATTTGATCTCTTTCTAACATGTATATTTCTAATTTTTCTGTAATCCTTCCTACTTGGAATTAATGATTCTCTCATGTAAGTTACCTCTTTCCCTCTTATTTGGCAACAATTGTTTTTGTGCTCCCTTGGTAATATTTTCAGTTTAGAAATATATTCCCATGAGTTACCCACCAATCTCCACTCCTGTGGGATATTTACTGCCACTATTCTGGCCTAAGCATTCCTTAATACATGTCTGGATTACCCCTTATCTCCCAATTTAGCTCTCCTAACTTCAGCTTCTCCAGATTATGCTCCAACTTGCCACTTACTAGCTGTGTTGATCTTGACAAATTAGTTTATCTTCCAGTGACTCAATTTTAAGATAAGAATAATAATACCTACCTCACAGGGTTGATCTAGATTTCAAAGCATAATTTTAATGGATTTCCATAATTTGGCCCAATGGTGTCTAACCTATCTTGGTTCCTCAAACAATCTTATTTCAGCAGGGCTAGTGGTTTTTCCTTTGTTTTCTTAATCTTTGTATCAAATCCTTGCAGATTACTCATCCCGGAATGTATGTCTCTTCTCCTCTTAGTAGCTACTTGGTACAGGTGCATCAATTTCCAGCTCAGGCTCTACCATCTCAAGGTAAGTAAGTTTTTGGTATCACTTTATTTTAATACTTAAATAGGTATGAAATGGATGAGTGTTCCTCTGTTCACACTTCCTCATTTGGATTGCATCTTGCCTTTTAGGCTTCACAGTGCCTAATTTAATGCTTTGTGTACAGGTGACAGTAGGCTGTTAGTAAAAATTTGTTGAATTTTTCCTTAAACATGCATATCTCATTCATCATTTTAATTCTTAAATTATACCTCTTAAATTAGTTAAGCACACCCATTTAACAGATGAAAAAATAAGGCAAAAGAGGTTAAGTCACTTATCCAGTGCTCCCAGCTGGTAAATTAGAGCAGAAATCATTTGAATTTTAGTCCAGCTCTGTTTCCAGTAGAGTATGCTGCCAGTTGCTCAAATGTGTGTCAAGGTTTCAGGAATTTTACTACATATGTTTCTTAATGAGATTCATGGTATATCTATTCTCTTCGAAGGTAAAACTTTAAACATGTATAGGGAGATGACACCAAAGTTGCTATTGTCATCAAATGATTTTTTTAAAAAAACATTTTTATGAATTCTGAAATTTCTACAGCAAAAATATATACAAAACAAATATTACAGCCAAAGAACAAGTTATCTCTATTTTAGTTATTGAGCAGGAGATAAACATACTCAATGCAATAATTTGGGCTAGTTAACTCAGATGGTAGATTTGAGAATGGTCAGTGTTCTCTCTGGATTCTGCCAGTATTTAGTAAACTGACAACCAAATAGTAATCCATCATCACCAGCTATATATTGAGATATGTGAAGCTTTATTGAAGAGCTATCAAATAGATTACCATACAACTGACCAAATATATTTAAGAAAACTAGACTGAATAATATTTGGTTTATCAACTTGAATCATATAACGCCAAATTAACTTACATTAATGCTATAAAATCCATTTGTGTGAGTTCCTGTTGTGGCTCATCAGGTTAAGAGCTCAACATGGTGTCTGTGAGGACACAGGTTTGATTCCTGGCCTTTCTCAGTGAGTTATGGCTCTGGCATTGCTGCAAGCTGCAGTGTAGGCCACAGATGTGGCTTGGATCTAGAATTGCTATGGCTGCAGCATAGGCAGCTCCGATTTGACCCCTAGTCCCAGAACTTCCATATGCCACAGGTGCAGCTATAGAAAGAAAAAAATTAAAAAACCCATTTACTGAGGAAGAGTTTTTTCATATTAAAGGAAGAACTTTTCCACAGATAAGCTATAGCTATATGTAAGATGAATCTCTCCCTATGTTGTTAGGTTGTTAATTTTACCCTTAGATCAATTTATTTGTTTCCCAATTTATTCCCATTTGGTTTACAATGAAACAATAGAAATTGTCGTTTTTCTCTACAACTATCATTGTTCCTTTTTCTTAGTAAGTTTTCATCAGGAAGTTTGGATAGGTTAAATCTCATCTTCAGCTCTAAGAACAGCCCCATTTTCAAAGACTAATTAGAATTATTTTATTGTCATTGCCCCATTTTAAAAAAAGCCATCAATTCTTTTATTATAGTGTGTTATGTACCTACTGCTATAAAAAATACCCCAAACTTACAGCTTAAAATAACATTTTTATCTTAAAGTTTCTGTGCAGTAGAAAATTGGGAGTGGCTTATTTGAGTGGTCTGGCTTAGAGACTCTCATGAGGTTGCATGGCAACATGTCAGCTTGGATTGCAATTATCTGAAGGCTTGATAGAGGCTGGAAAATACACCATAAAGATGACTCATTCACATATTTTTGGCAGGAGGCCTCAGTTCTTTGCCATATGGGCCTCTTCACTGGACTGCTTGAGTGTCCTTATAATACTCCTTAATTACTGGTCTGGTGGCAGGAGTGGAGAGGAATGGCAAATAGGTGTATCAGGCTGAAGCTAATCAGTACATGGATTTCCATAAGAATAAGCCCCTGTCTTTTGTATATGATTTAAGTCATTGGGTTTCAAAATTAGTGGGCATCAAAACCATCTGGCAGACTTGTTAAAATATAGATTTCTGGAGCTCACCTCCAGAATTTCTAGGATCATAGGTAGGGCCCAAGAATTTTTATTACTCTGCTGATTGGAAGACCACATCTTGAGAACCACTGGTTTAAGTCTTGACTATTCAAAGCATGGTCCTTATACCAGCAGCTTTGATATCATCTGGGAATTTATTAGAAATGCAGGATTTTGAACTTGAAGACCTACTAAATTAGAGGTTTCAATTTAACAAAATGCCAGCCCAGGTGGTCCATGTGCACATTAAATTTGAGAATGAGCAGTTGAGGGAGAGACACTTATTCTCTCTCTGGTTATCCAAGAAGCAGATAATAATTGCTATTGCCAGTCATTCTGTGTTCATTAAGAGGAGCAAGCTTTTAAATAAAGCTGATGATAGAAAAGACAGAATAGAGATATGGGAGACACTAGGTACTTAGGTGAAATTGTTAATCTGGATTCATTTTTGTCCTAATTATGAATTTTATTTTATTTTTTGTTCATGTACCCAAAATTCCTTTTATTGTTAAGGGCATTTTGAGTTAAAATTCCTATTTCTTACAAATTAACTATACATATCTCTGGCATGAAAAATATATACTGCCTTGGAATAATAAGACATCATTATCATATTATTTATAAGCTTATGGGAGTGCCCCTTGTGGCTCAGCGGAAATGAATCTGAATCTGATTAGTATCCATGAGGATGCAAGTTTGATCCCTGGCCTCGCTCAGTGGATTAAGGATCCAGTGTTGCTGTGAGCTGTGGTGTAGGTCACAGATGCAGCTCAGATCCTGCATTGCTGTGGCTGTGGCATAACCAGCAGCTGCAGCTCTGATTCAACCCCCAGCCTGGGAACCTCTTTATGCCTTGGGTGCAGCACTAGAAAGAACAAAAAAAAAGAAAAGAAAAAAAGCTTATGAATTTATTTTCTAATAAATATGTTTATTGACAGCACTAGTATTTAGTAGAAATAGTTTGTGTTATTTTTAAAAAATAAAACTAGAATAAAGGAGGGACAAACATGAGGATAATTTCCTTAGGCAAATTGGGCAAGTGTTGAAGAAAACATAGGAAAGGAGAGGATTAAAGATAAAAAAAAATTGCTTGAGATGAATATATTTATGGTCTCTGACCATACACACAATTAATTGCACACTTAACCTGACAGGAAGAAAAATAATAATAGCAATATTCGTAACCACTTTTGAGTACTTATCACAAGTCATTGTGTTAAGTTTAATACTCATCTGTATTAGACAATATTGAACAGAACTGTATGTGGTCTGTATGACATTCCTGTTTTATTTTTAGTAAATAGAACTTAAGAGAAGTTTAGTAACTTGACTAAAATCACACAAATAGTAGGGTATAGGGTTGAATTTCACACGTAAGTGTTCTCATATTATAGAATTGGTTATTTTCCATAAAGTAAGGATAAAACTGGGATGTTTAAATTAAGTGACTTTTTTTTTTTTCCTGGGAGTCTTTCTCTTAGGAGAGTGATAAAGACAGTGTAAAACAGTTGTGGAGTTCCCACTGTGGCTCAGCAGAAGTGAATCTGACTAGGATCCATGAGGATGCAGGTTTGAACCCTGGCCTCGCTCAACGGATTATGGATCCGGCGTTACCATGATCTGTGGTGTGGATTGCAGACCCAGCTCAGATCCTGCATTGCAGTGGCTGTGGTGTAGGCTGGTGGCTACAGCTCTGATTTGAACCCTAGCTTGTGAATCCTCCATGTGCCATGGGTGCAGCCCTAAAAAGACCCCCCCAAAAAAAAATTAGTTGTATGTACTTTTGGAGCTTAAGGAATATTTATTATAAACATCTTTACATATTTTTAAATAGGTAAAGTATAATAACTAGTATAGGTATTTAATACCTGTTAATTTTCACATACAAACAATACCATGCCTACCCAATAAATCTATGAATGGTCACAGCAAAATAAAAAAATAGATGACAGTGTTTAATTGATGTATTGTTTACATATAGGACTTCATATGCTGTTAAAATATGCAATAATCAATTTTCACTCTGAATTAACAAAATTGAAATAATTAGTCTGTAATTGATATATGAAAAGCTATGGTAAAATAGAATATTTTAACTTTAAACTTCTGTATATGTTCAATCACTGTAAGCATTAAAGCAACTGTCATTTGGAAGAAGAATTAAGGCCATTCCTCACAAAGGAACATCACCATCCTCTAGAAAGCCTTTGTGGTAACTATACTTCACAGGGAAAAATCTTTTTTTACTAAATCTACAGTAGCTCTTACATTATTTGCAGAAATGACTTTATATTCATATTATTTCATACCACCAATTTTACATATCTCCCTGTTAAGTTAGAAAATATAACTTTAGGGAGAAAAGGAATTATGAAAGAAAGATTTCTTTGACCTGTAATTAGCAGCATATACTTCATGGTAATTTAAGAACAAGGAATACTATAGGCACTAAATCTATTTCTTGTACATAGGAGGTATTAATGAACCCTTCTAAAATCTGGGGATTGTCTCTGTTAAAATGATTAGGAAATGCATATTATTTGCAGAACATTTTAACTATTCTGCAGAATAAAAATATGTCAGAAAATATTTAAAACAGTAGACAAGAGTTCCCTTCACGGCTCATCGGTTAACAAACCCGACTAGGATGCATGAGGATGCAGGTTCAAACCGTGGCGTCGCTCAATGTGTTAAGGATCCGGCATTGCCATGAGCTGTGGTATAGGTCGCAGATGCAGCTCGGATCCCGCGTTGTTGTGGCTGTGGCTGTGGCTGGCAGCTGAAGCTCTGATTCAACCCCTAGCCTCAGAAACTCCATGTGCCACGGATGTGGCCCTAAAAAAAAAAAAAAAAAGTAAGCAAAATTGTAAATGATTTGACCAGAAATATTATTTACAATGTAGAGTGTAAAGTTTCTACATCGCAGATCTTGCTTGTACATTATGCAATAATCAGTGATGAAACCAGCCTTTTCAAACACTAAAAAATAGATGTATGGCAATACTCTTTACTCCTACTTTTTATTGTGTTTTAAAGTTTTTTTGTTTTAATTTATTTATTTTCAGGAAAGTGGGAGCATTTTATTTTTAAAATTTAAATTTTTTTTGAGGAGGATATTTTAAAGATTCCTGCCCCTTTCTCCTCTCCATATATAGATTCCCCTCTTAATTTCAAAATTACAGAAGATTTACAGGAATAACACAAATGATTCCTATATGAAAATTCATGAATTCGCTAGTTAACATTTTGAAAGTGAATGCATGTGCATATATATTGCTGAGGAGGGAAAAATGCCTGCTCTACCCCTCTTGGATTCTTGTGGCTGGAGTAATAACAACCGACATAAGGCAGATTAATAAGAGAAAAAGGAACACATTTTAATTTATATACGTGAAGGTCTTAGAAATGGGACCTAAGAAGTGGCCACAGCAGACAGCTTTTACACTTTTTAGACAAAGGAACAATAAATTTGTGAAGAATTCACAGGACAAAGAAACTCAGATTTTAGGTGCTTAATTAATGAAGAATCTAAACAGACTTTGGTCTTGAGGTAGTAAATTAAAGCGATAACACCATTTGTTTACATAGCTTCTTTGTTCAAATTCCCTGTCTCTGGTGATAAAGAGTATCCTTCCACTCCCAAATACAGGGAGTGCACCTTTTACATGAGAGATTAATTTTCTTCTTTCAGAGATACAGAGAGGAAGGTCCAATAGTCCCTCTTGCATTAACTGTTTCTTAAGTAATTTTAATTCTAAATAATCAATACGCCATTGAGGCATATATTTGGGGGTGGCGTATTCTAGGCTGTACACACACACACACACACTTAAATATTTATATATAGTTTTAATATATGAATAATTATGTATAAATATACATAGTTATAAATATGTATAGTTATATATTAATATTATAATTAATATTATTATTTCCTGAAGCATTTGCATGTAAGTTGTTGACATCAAGTCTCTTTACTCATAAATAAATACTCTTGAATTCATTTTTTCCAAGGATAACGATATTCTCCTATATAATCACCGTACCAACCCGGGAACTATAACATGAAATATAAGTTGAAATTTCATTGCTTGAGATCATTATAATAATGTCATTTATAGAAATATTATTTTCCTGATTTAGTATGCAATCCAACATAACACACTGCAGTTTTTCACAGAGCATACTGTCGTTCACTAAGTCATTTATTGTTTAGTCAGACTTGGCACTTGGAGATGTTATTTCATTTCTCTGAGTTTTAATTTGTAGTTGCTTACCATTAGGGGAATTATCTAATTTCTCTGAACTTTAACTTGTAAAGATGTTGTGAGAATTAAATGAGATACTATATTGAAAGCAGCTTCCTTCAAAAGAATCTGGCACCAATTTAGTGCTCAAAAAAATGTAGCTTGAAAAAAGAGAGAGACATTGCATATGTTTAAATAATAGTTATAAAATTTAGACTTTCACTTAAATGTAGTGACAAACAAGTACTTCCTTTTCAGGATGCCTTAGATGACTTTTGAAAAGCTTTTAGGTAACCAAAGGATGAAAGCTGGATGCTAGGGGAGCCAACCCTTGGACTAGAGGGTTGGAATGTTTGGAACCATCCCTCCCCAGGAAACATACCCCCAACTCATGGGAGAGGGGAAGACCTGGAGGTTAAATCAATTGCTAATAGCCAGTGATTTAATGAAATGTGCCTATGTGGTGAAACCTGGATAAAAACCCTAAATGTACTCTGTTCAGAGAGCTTCTGGGTATTGCGCCTAGAGAGGGCATGAGAGATTTGTAGCTTTCCCAGCTGCCTTGCCCTATGCCCTATCTTCCATCTGTCTCTTCCTGAATTTTACCCTTTCATGGTAAACCAGAAATCAAGAAAGTGAAGTTTCTCTGAGTTTTGTGAGCCCCTCTAGCAAGTTAATTGAATCCAAGGAGGAGGGCATGGGAACCTGTGATTTATAACCCCTTGGTCAGAAGTATAGGCAACAACTTGGTCTTGCAAGTGGGGAAGGGACAGTCTTGTGGGACTGAGCCCTGTAGCTGTGGAATCTGATGCTACCTCCAGGTAGATGGTGTCAGAATTGAGTAGAATTTTTGGATCCTCTGCTTGATGTTTTGTGGGAAGCAGGTGCAGGAATTGAGTCCAGGAACCCAAAAGAATCCAAAAGAGTGGTTAGGTCTTTGATCATAGCTTGTCTCACTATACTACTTTGTTAGGTCCTGTGTTTAAAGATTTTTCTCTCCAATAAAATTGTTACTTCTGATAGAAGTTGCCTAGTTCTTACATTTCTTTTGTCAGCTCATCATGCTTAATTCAGTGATAAGGAAGAGAATACATATCGGATTAGTATTTTTCATCTTACTCTGGGTTTTCACTTTCATCACCTACCCAGGGTGTCAGGCCATCTCTTTTTGTTTCTTTTTGCATGATACTGAGTTAAATTGTGGCTAAATCTGACTTCTTTAAGGTTTGAATGACTTGCTACCTCCAATTATTTTGAGATAGGTTTTTATCCACTCCTCACAGTGCAGAGAGTAGAAAAGGGAGCTGAGGGTCTCAAGGTTCTTCTCTCCTTCTGAAAGGGACTCTTCACATGGTTCTTTCTTTGTAGTCTTTGTGCCATAGTAAATTTTCTCTGTTAAAACACTGCTTCTGGCTATCCTGTTCCTAGCCCATATATTACCACCTTCTGCTCCTCATCTTGAAGTTCAAGTTCTGGTACCTCTTATTTGTGGTCCTCCTTTCTTATATCCACCTGCACCTCTTTCCTAAAGCCTTTAAATACTCCCTTCCAAACCTGCCCTCCATCTTTTATTTTAGACACCAGCATGACTAAACTAATTTTTCTACCTCATCAGGCTTTGAATATGCAGATATATTCATACTTTAGAAAATTCTTCACTATTTCTAATTTTCTCATAAAGATACACAGTAGACCTAAGACTTTAGCAAAGCACATCATTAATAAAATAAGTAGATAAATCACACACTGGGAGAAAATATTCGTGAACATATATTTTGCAAGGGACTTATATGCAGAACATATAAAGAAACCTTACAAATAAATAATAATAGTACAAAAAGTTATATGAAAAACACATTATTTAAACAGACCTTTCTTAAATTTTTTTTTTCCTCAATAATTGCATGAAAAAATCTTCACAGGGAAAATTCAAACAAAAACTACAATGAGAAATTGCTAAAATTCATTTGTTGACCAAAATTGAAAATACTGACAATAGAAAATCTTGGGCAGGATGTGGAACAAAAGTAATTTTCCTATATTGCTGGTGGCTGTGCGAAATATTCAAATTATTTTGGAAAACATTTTGTCAATTTCTTATAAAATAATCATATGACTACCCTACAACTTAAACATTTCACTCCTTGGTATTTACTCAAGAATAATGAAAACATGACATAGAAAAATTGTACACAACTAATTATCAGCTTTACTTAAAATACTGCAATACTGGAAGTAACCTGAATAGCTATTAACGGAAGAATAGATAAATTGTGATATATGAACTCAATAGAATGACATATATCAATACAAATTAATGAACCACAGACCTATGAAAAAAAGATGCATTTTAAAAAGAGGTAATTCCATGTATATACAATTCAAAAGTAGGTAGAATCAATCTATGGTGATGGAAATCACATTCACAGTTGCCTCCAAGAGCAGAGTTTGATTAGAGAGTGAAATGAAGTGTCTAGATTGATAGAAATGTCCTATGTCTTGACTGGAGTACTGACCTCATGTGTATAGATGTATGTCAAACTCATACAACTACATACTTAAAATATGTACATCTTACAATATTTAAGTTAACCTAAGTAATACAAATACTTTAATATGTGAAGTAAATGCTCCCATAGCTGTGGGACCCATAATGTTATGAGTATACATTAAAATAAACTTAAGATTCTTAGAAAATACAATTTGGGATATTTTACTAATCAAATGACATGTTCCATGTTAGGGGTATTTATGCATATCTCAAAGAAAGGTGATTTTGCAAAGTATTTATCAATTACATTCCCCTAGTTTTCTCTTCCCTTGCTATCTTCCAATATAACCCTTTAAGATAGAGAATTGGATCAGTTAGATAAAATATTACGAGGATAGGTAAGACAAATAAGTGTTCTGTTAAAATCTCTACCATCATCTTGTAAGATCTCTTTATATATTTTTCCTGGTGAACTCTCAGAACATACCTGTACTCAATATCTATATAAGTACCCCCAAAATCTAGATGGTATTTAACTCTCTGCTTATTGTCTACACTGCTTTTATCTGTTATGAATACTTAGCCTCTAAATTTTTAAGAAGTTTGACAGCAGGAAGAAGTGAGATTATTACCAGCGAGCGGACTGGGATTCTTGGGAACTTCTTATTTAAAGTCTGTAAAACAAAAGGGATCTTTACTTTTCGAGAAAAAAAAAAAAAAAAAAGATATACTAAGACAATGCCAGTGGAGTTGGAGAAGTATATCATGCCTTGCTTAAAAGAACTAGGCAGTTTGGAGTCAGAAAGTCTCAGACATTAGGGAAAGTCAAACTTTCTAGGGAGTCCACATCTCCTAGTCCTGGCGAATTCTGTTTATAGCAAACCTATGTAGTTTTCACTTACCCAAACCAATTAGTTCTCTTTATTCTTTAAGACAATTTATAGTTCAATTTTCTGTTTCTCTTACAAAACCACGTTCAAAATGCAATGTAAATTTGGGCACTCATATTATCATTTCCAAACATAGATTATACTGTGATGACAGGTATAACTCCCATGAGATCTTGCTCAATTCCTCTGTAGTTATATAATTAATTAATTTTGTTTTATACAAAACTTTGGAAGATATCATGTGGTTTTAAATACTTCTTTTTATTATCTTTGTTAATATAGTCTAATTAATGTAGCAAGTGTGAAAACAAACATTATTGCTTCTAAAAGCAATATGTTTCATAATAAATTTTAATTTTATTTCTGTAAGTAACCTGTTTATTGAAATAGCATTAAAAGTGGGTACTATAATAAATAAAATACGGAATTCCCATCTGGCTCAGTGGAAACAAATTGACAAGGAATCATGAGATTGCAGGTTTGATTCCTGACCTCACTCAGTGGGTTGAGGATCCTGCGTTGCTGTGAGCTGTGGTGTAGTTTGCAGATGCAGCTTGGATCTGGCAGTTCCTGTGGCTGTGGTGTATGTTGGCAGCTACAGCTCTGATTCAACCCCTAGCCTGGGAACCTCCTTATGCCTGTGGTGCAGCCCTAAAAAGACAAAACAAAACAAAAAAAAACAAATCCTACAAATACTACATCAAATATTTTAAAAGGAACTATAGTACTGTGTCAAAAGAAAATGGCATAATAAATAAAAACAGAGGATTTTGATATGATTTTGTTCAAATAACCAAAAATGGAGAGCTAAAAAAAGTAAAAGTCGACTTTAATACTAAAGCAATTTAAGCTTTTAAGTGAATAAATGGGTTGGAGGGACAGTCAGTTGGAATTCTCAGATTCAAATTATTTTGTTCATAGTCAGTTGAAGGCAGAGTTTTTTTGGTGAACTAACAGGTATTCTGGACTTTTGAAAATTTTTACTTTCTATTTTTTAGGTCAGAAACTAGAAGAAATACTAAAACCATACAAAGGCAAAGGAAATGGAAAAAATTTTTTTTAATAAAAGGATAATTGACTACATAAAGTATAATCATTTCCAGCCTTGATTTCTAAGTGCTCACTCTCTAAAGTAGGGAAGCTGTGACATTAAGGACCAAAGCTGTTTTCAAAAGATTCTTAGTAAGATCACTGTACTGGAATTATAATTTAGAGACTATAACATACATGTTTCAAGATTAAGTTTCTGTGTTAAAAGGAAATTAAATGGTCTTTTTAATATTTTTACAATGGATTAGGTTTTTAAGGCCTACCAGTGTTTCCAATTTTAAATGTTCACCTTTTTATAAAAAAGAATACACTTCAAAAATGAAAATTTTAAGACATTAAATTTCTACTAATTCTAATATAGTTGTCATTTTTTTTCTTCTGAGTTAAATGTGTAATACCTCAAAATATGAGAGCCCAATAAAAGAAATGTATTTAGTAATAAACAAATTAGCAAGGGTATTTACACAAAAGCCCTGAGACAATAAAAATACACGTATTTAATAATGAAAGTATAATTTAATTTTTAACTTTGAAAAATATAAATCTTTTAAAACCTGGGACATAAAGTAAAATGCTAAAATGCCTTAGTATTTAACTTAGTGAATCAAGGTATGTTTCAAGGTAAATGTCACAGTTTAAAAGATGCATAAGCTAGCAACTTCATATTTGTAGAAAGAAAATTGAAGGAAAAGTCAGGTCATATTTGAAAAATGAAATGCATAAAGTGCAGGAGAGCAGATCCATTTATTTGGCTACACTAATGATTGGGGCAGATCAACAAAGTGATGGCTGGCTGTTTGATAATTAATGTGAAAATACTACAAATTAGTGGACTGCTCGAACTTCAGTTGTTTTAAGTGGTTTTGGAAGCCATTAAAATATATTTTTGATTACAGCTACATATTTTAAATAATGTATACCTTTGAAGCAGAGATGAAATTACTTCAAAGGACTATTTCAAGCAAGCAATAATAATGTTTGTCATTTATAATAACAGTAGAATTAGAATATGGTAGTCATACCACAAAAGCTGTGTGTATGTGGGAAAGAGAAGCATGACATGATAAGATTCTTTAACTGTGTATGAAGTCGTGTGATATTATATGAAGGAAGACTGTGATAAGCTAAATACGTGTTTTGTATATTTTAAAGGAGTATTTTGAATCACAACACTATTAATATTTTGGGTTGGATAATTCTTTTAGTTGGGAACTGTCCTGTACATTGTAGGATGTCTAACAGCTCTATGACTGACCTCTATCTGCTAGATGCCAGTAACATCCCGCTGCCTTCAGCTATGAAGCTAAAAATGTCTTCAGGCATTGCCAAATGTCCCCTGGGATCAAAACCATGCAGATGAGAACAGTTGCCATAGACAAACAACTAAGAAAAACACACACACACACACATACACACACAAAAACAGGTATAGTAGTAAATTAATAGAGGTGATGAAATTAAATATTTAACAAAATAATCAGTTAACCCAAAAGAAAGCAGAGAAAGAGAAAGACACAAGAGCATGTGGATCAAATAGAAAACAAAAATCACTCAAGCTAAAAACTCAGATGCCCTCTTAGTCTTCTCCCAAGAATCCTACCCACACCCACCTTGGTCACTAAATTTTACATGTTCTATTTCCTTAACATCTCTAATTTCCATCTTCTTCTCTTTACTTACACAGATTTGATTCAGTTCAGGCCTTTCATCTGAGAACTCTGGATTGGGACAAGATGGTGATGTAGAAGGACTTAAGCTCACTTTCTTTAAAAAAAAAAAATACCAAAATTACATCTAAGGGCTGAACAACCATCAACAAAATGGACTGGAAATTACCATCTGAGATCTTTTCATTAGAACTCCACTCTAATTCCAGATTCCCTTTGCATTGCTGCCAGAGATGGCTGGTTGTATTATTTCCCTGCTCAGGATGCTTCAGTGCATCATGATTATCTATAGCAAGAGGTAAAACACCTTAATATAATCTACTCAATCTCTACAATGTGTCCTTCCTACTTCTTCAGGCTTATATGTATCTAGTGATACCTCCTGCCTGCCTCCTACACTCCTTCCCTCTAATCCAGCACTGCTCTCTTTGCTCCTGCCACTGGGAATTGCTGCACACAGCAAGACCACTGCAGATCTTCATTTTGTTCAAGTTATTCTGCATGACTGCATTATTCTATCCCATCTTTCAGCTAGTGAATACCTATTCTTCTTTCAGGTTTTAACCTTTATTTGAAAGCTCTCTTTATCCTTGTAGGGTGGAATTATGTTCTTCAACCTTTTGCACCATTACAGCTTATTACATCTATTTCATTACCTCTAACACTTTGCTAAATTTATTTTACGTATATTTGTGTTGATCTTTATTTCACAGCCAGATCTTCTCCCTTCCATTTTTATCACCAGTTCTTGACATTGCAACTACAGTTTAAAATATGATTGATACACACATGAAGAAGAGTAAAATCATGGTACGAAAGAAGAACTGAAAGGATGCTACATTTCAACACAGAGAAATTTCTTTTATTTCAAACTTTTCTGTTTGATATAAATTCAAGAATATAATTCCAGAAGAAATTGAAATTACCTATAAAAAGAAGCCCATATTTAAGTGGCTGATCTGATTCAGAGAAAAAGATCTGTTATGTCAGGAGCACACACACATACACATATACCAAATATATAAACTGTAGCCTGTAAATAGCATAAGAAAGGAGATACAAGAAGGTTGAAACAGCAACAAAGCAGTTATGTTACAGCAACGAATGAGCAAATAGTGCTTAATAACCAGGGGTATGTACAGTTAATCCTATTATATTTTGAAATTGACTTCAGGCAGTTTAGTGTTGACCGTTTTGTCATCAGCATAATATAACCTCTAGGCCACATGCTGAGAAGTTTTCTCTACAGTTTGAGACAGATGGCATCCATTCTGCCCTGCTACGTGTCTGAATCAGTGTCACAGTTTGCGGATGAAATATAGCAGTTCCGCATTTTCAATATACCATGAGAAAATCTGACCTGTCACTTTTTGGTCAAATCTTGCTTAATCACATATATATTTAAAATGTTAAGTGACAAGTCAGAAGAATTTTCTTTTGCCAACAACTGCTATAAAGTGGCTAAGGTCAATGTAATTTTGATGATCTTAAAAATGTGATTTAAGATTAACCTTTGAGATGTTATTACCTTTGTTTCATACTGCTGAATTAATGCAATAAATATTTTTTAATTTGCAAATTCAAGATTAAATGATGAAGACTGAAGGTTAAGATTTAGGTGATAGTCTACAGTAGAACATTTTTTAAAGAAAAGCAGTTTTGTTACATCTTATTTTACATGTTAGGCTAGTCACCAGTACGGTATTTCCAGTAAATAAGACTTCTCTAATGATATATTAAATCAATTATTTATAATCAGTGTCATTTTAATCATAAGTATAAAATAGTTATAAGTTTTTAAAAACTAAAATAAAACTTTTCTTGTTCCCATCTCGATCCTCCTTACTCCACAATTTCATAGGCAATGGTGACATCTTTAAAAGCCTTTTCATTTTTCCAGAAGGGCTGATAGTAACAAGGAGGTGAAAAGAGATAATGCAGTACCCAACACAAACTTACATACATGTAATTAATAAATTCAGTAAGTTACCCCAAAGTAAAGATACCCCAGTGGTCACAATTCAGATCAAGAAATATTACGTTATCAGCAACTTAAAAAAGCTTCTTAAAAGTCCCCTGCAGTCACTCTCTGCTCTTTTCCCAAAGATAAATGCTGTCTTGATTTTTAACACTGTAGTTTTTCCAGTTTTATAGTCACAGCACCTTACACATGGGACGTAATAAATGTTTGTTCAAAAACCGTAATTTAGATTTGACTTTTTGAACATATATAAATGCAGCTGTGCAGTATGTATGTTTGTAAGTTTCACCCACATTGAGGTTTATCATTGTAGTTCATTCCATATATACATAATTATTTCATAGACTCAATTTTTAGGACAGTTCCAAGTTCACAGCAAAATTGAGAAGATATAATGATTTTTCATATATTCCCCCACCTCCATACATACATAGCTTCCCTCATTATCAACATCACTCACACAAGTGGTGGATTTAATACACATGATGAACTATAGTAGCACATCATAATTACCCAAAGTGTATAGTTTACACTGGGTTTTGTTCTTGGTGTTGTACCTTTTATGGTTTGGATAAATGTGTAATGACATGTATCCATCATTATAGTCTCATACAGAGTATTTTCACGGCCCTAAAAATCCTCTATGCTCCACCTCTTCATCCCCCTACCTCATGCAACTCCCAGACAACTAGTGATCTTTTCACTTGGATCAAAAACTGTCTTTTTCCATAGTTTTGTCTTTTCTGGAATGTCATGCAGTTGGAATCCCACAGTGTATAGTCTCTTTTTTTTTCACTTAGTAATTTGCATTTAAGATTCCTCCGTGTCTTTCCACAGCTTGATATATCTCTTTTTTAGCACTGATTAATATTGCATTGTCAGGGTGTATCACGTTTTATCAATCCACTGAAGAACATCTTTTTTTATTATTTTTTAAATGGTTTTTATTTTTTACATTATAGATGGTTTACAGTGTTCTGTCAATTTTCTGATGTACAGCATGGTGACCCAATTACACATACATGAATGCATTCTTTTTTCTCATATTATCATGCTCCATCATAAGTGACTAGACATAGTTCTCAGTGCTACACAGCAGGATCTCATTGGAAATTCGAGAAGATGTAAAGAAATGGAAAGATATTCCATGCTCCTGGATTGTAAAAATTAATATTGTAGAAATGGCTATACTACCCAAAACAATCTACAGATTCAATGCAATCCCTATCAAATTACTCATGACATTTTTCACAGAACTAGAACAAATAATCCAAAAATTTATATGGAACCACAAAAGACCCAGAATTGTCAAAGCAACCCTGAGGAACAAAAACCAAGCAGGAGGCATAACTTTCCCAGACTTCAGGCAATATTACAAAGCCACAGTCATCAAGACAGTGTCGTACTAGCACCAAAACAGACATAGAGACCAAAGAAACAGAATAGGGAACCCAGAAATAAACCCAGAGGTCTATGGTCAATTGATCTTTGACAAAGGAGGCAAGAACATAAAATGGGGAAAAGACAGTCTTTTCAGCAAGGATTGCTGAGAAACCTGGACAGCTGCATTCAAATCAATGAAACTAGAACATACCCTCACACCATGCACAAAAATAAACTCAAAATGGCTTGAAGACTTAAATATAAGACGAGACACCATCAAACTCCTTGAAGAGAACATAGGCAAAACATTCTCTGACATCAACCTTACAAATGTTTTCTCAGGTCAGTCTCCCCAAGCAGCAGAAATAAAAGCAAAAATAAACCAATGGGACCTTATCAAACTGACAAGCTTTTGCACAGCAAAGGAAACCAAAAAGAAAACAAAAAGACAACTTACAGAATGGGAGAAAATAGTCTCAAATGATGCAACCGACAAGGGCTTAATCTCTAGAATATACAACCAACTTATACAACCCAACAGCAAAAAAAACCAATCAATCAATGGAAAAATGGGCAAAAGACCAGAACAGACATTTCTCCAAAGAAGATATACAAACATGAAAAAATGCCCAACATCACTGATTATTAGAGAAATGCAAATCAAAACTACTATGAGGTACCACCTCACACCAGTCAGAATGGCCATCATTAATAAGTCCACAAATAACAAATGCTGGAGAGGGTGTGGAGAAAAGCGAACCCTCCTGCACTGTTGGTGGGAATGTAAGCTGGTACAACCACTATGGAAAACAGTATGGCAGTACCTTAGAAAACTATACATAGCCTAACATATGACCCAGCAATCCCACTCTTGTGCATATATCCAGACAAAACTTCCCTTGAAAAAGACACATGCACCTGTATGTTCATTGCAGCACTATTTACAATAGCCAAGACATGGAAACAACCCAAATGTCCATTGACAGCTGATTGGATTAAGAACAGGTGGTATATATACACAATGGAAAGCCATTCAGCCATAAAAAAGACCAAAATAATGCCATTTGCAGCATTTGCTATTTGTGGACTTATTAATGATGGCCATTCTGACTGGTGTGAGGTGGTACCTCATAGTAGTTTTGATTTGCATTTCTCTAATAATCGGTGATGTTGAGCATTTTTTCATGTGCTCGTTGGCTATCTATATATCTTCTTTGGAGAAATGATATGAGTATGGATATAATACAGAGGAAAGAGGAAACATTGGGTTAAAGGGTCACATAATGATATCATATAGTTTTAATTTCCAGTGATCTTCATGCTAAGTAGTTATTACTCATATGAACTAATATGATGAACCAAAGATCAAGATATCTATTGATTGGTATAAAATAGGTTTCTAAGATATGATTCATTACTTTACCTCAGGGGACTAAGAGGGCATTCAAATTAGGCATTTATTTGCAAAATCTATTGCTTACAGTACTAAATTTCATAATGACAAGTGTAAGACAAGGATCACATATTATCTTTAAGACAGGAAAATGTTTGCAGCCTAGGGCAATAGGAGAATATTGATTCATTTGAAAACTAGGGCTACCAGGACTGTTAACTCCTTTTATATTAAGCCACAGAAGCCTTATCTAATAATAATATATACAACAGCATTTTTGTTAAGTTCCAATAGATCTTTTGTTGTAGAAAGTAGAAAGAAAATGAATTTTTAAGTTTCATGAATTCCCCTGTGATATCCTTTTGCAAACTTAAATAAATCATGTTCCTGTAGTTATGTAAATGGTGTTGCTTCTGTTCTTCTTTCAAAAGCTAAAGTTACTAAAAATATGTAGTGCCATACCATAGAGAATTAAATCTGATAGAAAATGCTGGTAAAGCCAGGAATTATTAAAACAGACACAGTATGTGGTATGTTGAGAGATAAAAGTAGCTTAATTATTTAGTTATGCTGTTTCAACCCTCACAGTGGACTTTTCAGGACTAATGTGTTAAAGAGGTCATGCCAAAAAACAGAACCATCTTTTTACCTTATTGTGGTTTAAGGGCCATCTTGCTTGAAGACAGAATTATGGATGAGATAACCAGAATGAATTAATAAAGCTAGCTGGTATTCTGTTCTTGGTTTAAACCAATGAATGATTCTCTCAAACTTGGCAATGCATCAAATTCACCTGGAAAACTTCATTTACTATTGAACCTTGGGTTCTATGCCCAGTATTCTAATTTTATTGGTCTCAAGTGTGGCCTCATTTTCCTGATTCTAATGTACATCAAGGATTGATAACTATTGACCTAGACAGGTAACATATTGGAGAGGAACATGTATTTTGGAGAGTCAGAATAGACCGCATCAGAACTTCAACCATAAGTATAATTTATAAGGGGCAATAAAACTGGGCCTCAGCCTCTGAAACAGCCACTGAGAGAGTAAAATAAAATTATTCATGTGAAAACCGATGGCCAAGAATTTGTCATGTAAGAGGCATTAATAATATTATTTTTCTATTCTTTCCTGCATAATCCCTCCATACCCTGGCACTTTAAATGATGGGAGACCAAATATAACAGTCACTGTTTACTGCCTAGGTGGTGTATCTGTTTTTTTTACATTCTAGTTCTGGTTAAAAGGACATATATGGATAATATGGGGGTTAAAGAAGTTAATAAATATATTATTCTTCCTCTTCCCTTACCCCAGTGTCTGATTTGTTGCTTCCCATTTATCCTTCAGGTCTCCATTTGAACATTATGTCCTCCCTCTGAAAAGTCTTTCCTAACCGCTGCGCTGACCCCAATCTGGGTTGGATTCCACTGCATCCTACCTCCATGATGTTGGTAATAAATCTGTGGGATTCTCTGCTGAATCTCCCAGAGCACATAGTGCCCATTTAATAATTTAACTGGATGAGGAGTTCCCATCATGGCTGAATGGTAATGAACCCGACTGGTATTCATGAGGACGTGGCTTCGATCCCTGGCCTTGTTCAGTGGGTTAAGGATCCAGCGTTGCCTTGAGCTGTGGTGTAGGTAGCAGACATGCCTTGGATCCCACCTTGCTGTGGCTGTGGTGTAGGTTGGCAGTTACAGCTCTGATTTGCCCTCTAGCCTGGGAACCTCCATATGCCCCACATGTGGCCCTAAAAAAAGAAAAAAAATTTGACTGATGTATAAAATGGATTGGGGGGGGGTGAATGGGATTGGTAAAGAATAGGAAATATATGAGCACTAGGTTGGATGCACTGCAGTCATCCATGAAAGAGATGATGGCAAATCATCCTAAGGAGCAGCAGTTAAGATGGACAAGTGGATGGAAGGAATACAGCTTGTGGATGAGTGTGGGGTGGGGGGGGGTATTCACTGTGTGTGAACAGTCCAGCTCTAGCCCTCATGATGGGGGCTTGATTTTTGATTGGTATGTGTAGGTCTAGGTCCTTCCACTTCATCCTTGGGGACTTCCAAAGCACAGACATCAGGCAATGATTCTTTTTTCTCTCTCTCTTTTTTTTTTCTTTGTTTGACTGCAGCCATGGCATATGGAAGTTCTGGGGCCAGGGATCAAATCTGACCTGCTACTGCAACTTACACCACAGCTGTGGCAATGCCCAATCCTTAACCCATTGTGCTGGGCCAGGGATTGCACCTGTACCACCTCAGAGTTAACTCCAGATTCTTAACCCACTGTGCCACAGTGGGAACTCCCTCAGCCAATGATTCTTAATCACTCCTTCTGAGTCCAGAATTTCTGGTTATCAGGAAAAGACTTTCCTGAAGGTTAAGGATATCAACAGTTTCTTAGAAGATGACTAGTGTTTGGAAAGTTGTGTTTGAAGTCATGAAGGTACAGAAGAAAACAACTAGAAAAAATTGGAGAGGTAGTGAGTCGATTAGTTTGTGTGGATTAAGGATTGGTGTAGGGGATAGTGAAAGATATGTATGAGAAACAAAGCTGGATTCATTTCGTGGAGAACCATGAATGTCATACTGGAGTCCATGCATTATGGCTTTAATGAACTAAGAAACTTTTTTGAGAATACCTGACGATAGCATACTAAGGGGATTGATCTAGCAGTATTCACAAAGTAACTGGGAGGGGGGAAAGTCCTGAAAGCAAGGAGACTATGAAAATACCATTCAAGTAGGATTTTTCATCAATTAATATATTCACTACTTCATTAGCATTACTGTATGCTATAAACAAGAGTCAGCAGGACTCCACTCTTATCTAAAAGTGAAATCAGGAGTTCCCGTCGTGGCGCAGTGGTTAACGAATCCGACTGGGAACCATGAGGTTGCGGGTTCGGTCCCTGCCCTTGCTCAGTGGGTTAACGATCCGGCGTTGCCGTGAGCTGTGGTGTAGGTTGCAGACGCGGCTCGGGTCCCGCGTTGCTGTGGCTCTGGCGTAGGCCGGTGGCTACAGCTCCGATTCGACCCCTAGCCTGGGAACCTCCATATGCCGCCGGAGCGGCCCAAGAAATAGCAACAGCAACAACAACGACAACTACAACAACAACAAAAAAAGACAAAAAGACAAAAAAAAAAGTGAAATCAAGTATGATCAGGAAAAGCTGTAATGGGACACACTCCTAATGAATGGTTAAAATACAGATCTCTTAAATCACCAAAGCAAATGTCTGTAAAAGCAGCTTTTTTTATTATTCTGGTTCTCTGAACTATTATGATTCATAGTTATGACATATTGTATACACATTAGATTGATTATTTTCAAGGGATAGATTTTTTAAATACTATCTTTTAAATTAATTAAATATTTTATGTACTCACAAACGTGTTTTGAAGGCCCCCAACTGATGAATATTTAAAAGAGCCAGACATAACTAAAGTCAAGCTATTATATTTTATTTTATAAGATAGTACACTGTATTCCATTCACTTTAAATATTTTACATATAGGCAAATTAGTTGTCATAAAACTATGATATAACTTACCATTGGATGATTGTACTAATCTAAGTCCTTTATAACTTATATATGGGGCAATCTATAAAACTAAAATTGAAGTCTTCTCTGTTTTAGATTACATGATATTTTGCATGGATTTTTGTTAGGCAGAACTGCTTACAGTAATGTGTGAAATCCCAGCCCACCTGTATTTGACACTATCATCTTGACAAAAGGAGGCATATAGGGAACATAATAAAATAAAAATTGAGTATGTTCTAGGAATTTGAAAACAAGGTGAAAACATTGAATTTTCCATCCTGAACAAAAGAGCAGTGTCTAAAGATTGAGACAATATATACAAAATCCTAAGAGAAAACAAAACAAAAGCATACCAGGAGCTGGTGGTGAAAGCTACTACCAGTCATAGCATTGGTGGTTTGCTATAACAAACAGCACATTGAGAGGCTGGCTCCACTCACCCACTTCTTCACAAAATATTTCAGTTCCAAGACTGGGGACTTTCATCTGAACGCAAGCCTCGTTTTATGTAAATATCAATGCAAAAAAAAAGTGCTTGAAAACCATTTAGATCCACATTTTCAGGAATTTTAGGAAGTGTTTTATGTATATGCAAATATAATTCTACTCTAGAATAGATTGTCATCACATATTAGAAGAAAAAAAATTTAAATATTCCTGATAAAACCACATATCAGTATTTACACAGTGGGAGAAATTTGGCAGTCAGTTCTTGAAGTGGATTATTTTGCTGTGAATTTTACTGAGTCTCTATTTTTAATACCTATTCTTTGAATCCTTTACAGGCAAACAATATTTATATTGTTTTTTATGTTATCCTAGAGCATAGAACATAACTCTGGGTTTTAATTACTCACATGAGATAGGTAAATTTTTCAGAGATGAAAGCTATCTGATAAACTCATTAGACAGACCCGAACAGAGTTAGAGCTACAATACATGCTTGGGAATTTGCTTTCAAAGAGTATTTCCTTCATACTGTTTTTCCAAAACTACATTCTGTTTTTAAAATAATACTGGATTAGGAAATAAGCTGGTGATATCACATTTTCTTCTAGAGAACTTTAGAAACTTTCTAGAAAATGTCAAAAACATGTGTATGGTTCTTGTATGTAAATAATTTAATATAAAGTAAATTATTGAATCAAACTTCAGGTGATTGTATTAAAACAAGTAAAACTGCATAATACAAAACTCTTTATTTTTCTTTTTTGGTCTTTTTAGGGCCACACCCAGGGCAAATGGAGTTCCCAGTCTAGGGGTCAGATCGGAGCTGTTGCTGCCGGCCTACACCAGAGCCACAGCAACGCCAGATCCCAGCCAGCGTCTGCTCACCACAGATCAGGCCATGCCAGATCCTCGACCCACTGAGTGAGGCCAGGGATTTAACCCGCGACCTCAAGTTTCCTAGTTGGATTCGTTTCCACTGCGCCATGACGAGAACTCCCAAAACTCTTTATTATTAACGAGTAATGTTACAAGAAGTTAAAAAAAAAAAGAAGAAGAAGAAGAAGAACATTTTATTAGGATGTAGCATGGCTCTAAAGCTCATTTAGTAAGCAATTACTTCTATCACTGAAAACCAGGAGGCTGTGCCTTAAGCTAGTTTCCAGGTGAGGCAAAGCAAATGCCATGTCTTGATTTAAACGTAAAGTTAACCAATCATAATCAACATAAATCATGACTAAAATATTCATGAATTTTTTAATTAATTAAATTCTTTTTAATAAACTTGAGAAAAGATCTTGAAGTTACACCTAGAAGTCAAGTAATAAAACTTAATTTAGTCCTATCACTTTAAAAATAAAGTCTGTTAGAATATAAGAATGTATTTTTTAATAGGATAGTTAAGGTTTATAAGTTACTCAGCTGAGAACTTTGAGGGTCTTTTCCACATAGAATTTCATAATGTAATTAATTGTCCATGTGACAAAACTTCAGGTAAAGATGAATTAATAGACTGCATTCTATTTCTTCTGACCTTATTTCCTCTGATTTTACAAAACAATAATAAATAATTGGGTAAAACTGGTAGTTCAGAGATATTAACAATATTAGCAGAGCCTTGTAACAAATAAGGATAATATCTTTTGAGCAACAGTTGAATAAATTAACCCACAGCTGAATAGCTAAAACTGTGTTTATATTCTTTGGCTTCTAATTATATCTAACTTTCATTCTTCAGTTTTATTGGTTAATAAAATTTAGTCAGTATACTTCCTAGTTCATTCCGTCTTTCTGCAACTATTACATATGACTTTATGATGTTGAAACCAGGTGATTTAATGACAGAAAAAAACCCCAGAGGTAGCATCTGACTTTCCCTGAATTAAGAGTCTTTGTAAATGAAGTGATTGATGAATTAGATCTTGTAAAGTTAAATTTTACATTTACGTGTGAGTGTGTATGTGTGTGTATATATATTTACATACTGTGTGAAAACACAAAATATAGTTATTCTAAGCCCTTAAATTCTATTAACTATTTCAGGAAAAAGTTAAAACTTTTAAATAAATTTTATATTATTAATTTTTCAGTGAAACAAGTCAAACGTAGTAAATAAACTTTTTAGAGTGAACTTTTTGTGAGAAATGTTAATTACATTATGAAATGCGTCTTACTTTTAATCTTTATCTGTCTTCCTTCTGTAACTTGTATTTGAACCCACCATGTACACCACACTTCATTAGGACTAAAGCATGAATTTTCCATGTTGATTCCTTCCTCATTCATACATTGAAAAAATATGACTTAAGTACCCCTTATTTTTCTGGAACTATGTTTGGAACTAGAGATTAAATGATGATGGAAAAAAATCAACCCAATAAATACACAGATGTAGCTGAGACAATGCTATAAAAGAGAGAGATATGGAGAAATAAGAAAATACACAAGAGGTGTCTGACCTCATCATAGATGTCAGGAAGGTCTTTCCAGAGCATATGACACAGAACAAAATGCCAAGTATCTAGTAATTAACTAAGTGAAAACAGGCATGTTAGGAATAAGGAAGCACATTCCAAACGGAAGTAAAATTAATGCAAAGGTGAAAATTTATTAGAAGCAATGCACATAAGATGCATGAAAGAAGAGGAATGTGTCTTGAAAGGAATGACAGATCTTTCTGAAATTTTTAGGCCAAATTTTATAGTTTTGATTTAATTTTAAGTGAAGGATAAGCCATTGAACTATTTTAAGCAAAGAGATTAATTCATTAGATTGGTGTTTTGAAAAAATCATTCTGGCTGCAAGGTAATTCTGGAAAACTTATTAACAGGAGTTCAGACTAGAAGTGGGCACAAAAATTAGGAAACAAGACTTGAGGAAAGAGAGTGGTTACTTATTTTATGATATTGGTACAACTGGAAGAGAGAAATGAATATATTTGTGATATTTGGGGGAAGTAAAAATCAATAGAACTTGGTGATGAATGCATGTGGAAGTAAAGGGTGACCCAAAGTATCTGATATACTTACACACAAGAATTAATTAAGACAGCAAACACTGGGATAATATCAAGTATGGGAAAGAATTTGGAGGCTAATCATAGTCAATTTTGGGAAAATTACATTCAAAATATATTGCAGGAAGGATATAACAAAATGTCCTGGAAGAGAAGTCACTGGTTCTTAGTTCATCTAGAATTCATAAAGGAAGTCTGAACTGGAAATATGGATTTGCTAATCATCTGTTGCTATGATATGAATGTTTGTGTCTCCCCAAAATTTATAGGCCAAAGTCCCCCAAAGATGACAGTATGAGGGTGTGGGTCCTTTGAAGTTGAGTAAATCATGAGTTGAGCCCTCGTGATTGGGGTTGATCCTTTATATAAGAGGATCCAGTGATCCTAGACCCTTCAACCATGGAAGAACATAGTGAGAAGGTAGAGGCTATGGACCCGTGGGAGAAACTTCTCTAGAGTTTAGTCATGCTAGTGCCTTGATCCTGGACTTCCCAGCCTCCAGAACTATTAGAAATACATTTCTGTTGTTTATAAGCTGCCCAGTCTCTGGAATTTTGCTATAGTACCCTAAAATAAATGGACTAAGGAATCTACATATGGGAGGTAACTGAAACCAAAGATATAATGCTATTATCTCAGGAGAAAGAATAAAAGAAGCAGAAAAAGAACAGAATTTAGAACTGTCTTTACTTACCCCAGATTTTAATGGCCTCAAAGAGCTCAATTCTAGAAAGAAGAAATACACACCCACCCACACCCACACACACACACACATCCCTATTAAAATGCACAATGTGAGTGTTGTTAATGGCCATAAGAGCCTAATTTCCTACCATGAGGTCCAGCAAAAAGGATGTGATTGATTGGTGTTGCCAAGAAGTTCTCGTCATTGGGATGGAAGAAAACACACATATTTAAGAGCAATTCACATGAGAAATAATGAAGTCGTTTCTGTGAAAATATCATCTAATCTCAAATGAAAGGAAGTTTGGGGCTTTGTACTCTGGGGATAGAGCACAACGCTGTGATAATTAGATACCAGGTAAAGGGTGGAGAGTGAAAGATATGAAATGCTTCAGGACACAGTTTGTCAATAAAATGTTTGCATTTTGGGTGCTGAAAGAAATCAGAGGATAATGAAAATATGTACACAGTGCTTTGGGAGTGCAGAGAACATAATTTCTAACTCCCTCTAATGGAATCCCAGGTTTTCATAGATTGCTAATAGGAATTTTCAATGTGACCAAAGGAAAGAACATTTTTTAAATTAGAAAATGTTTTTAATACAAATTATTTTAGGAAGGAGATATAAAAGTATTTGTCTCCCCACTAACCATGAGATAAAGTACATGAAGAGAGAGACAGATAAATAAACAGAGCAAATTCCACTGATAGGAAAAGTTTTGGCAGAGGTGGGATGGAGTTGAGGATGAAAGGTAGCATGAGAACTAATACAAAATACAGGATTGACTTTGGACTTTGCCACAAAACTTTCTCAGAGAGCATAGGAAGGAAGGATGATAAGAGACTGACTTGTGAAGAATAGGAGTTAAGGATATTCATGTTTAATTGGGAAGAAGATTATATTGTCTAGAGAGAACGAACAGATGTGTGGGGTTGTTTAGGGAACCTGAGTAGAATAGTGGTTTGTGTACCATGGATGTTTCTAAACAGCAAAAATGCCTATTTTCTTTAACTCTGTATGTGTGTATGTGCGTGTTGCCTTTGACCTATATATGAATATATTTTACAAAGTGTATTTTACATATGGCTTTAGAACAATATACATAATATGTATTATAGTTATTATTTATGGTATATATATGTGTATATATGTTAATATGAGATTTCTTGGATCTTAAAAGAGTAGGTAGGCATTGACTGTAATCTGTTTCTCGTAGTATAAATTCCTAAATGGATACTCTCCTATTCTAAGCTATTATCTGTTTTTGAGAAAATTATATTAATTAGAAAAAACAAACTCTTTTTTTAATTTTTCTTTTTAGGACCGCACCTGGGCAAATGGAAGTTCCCAGGCTAGGGGTCCAATCACACCACAGCCACAGCAACACAGGATATGAGCCATGTATGTGACCTACACCACAGCTCACGGCAATGCAGGAACCTTAAAGCACTGAGTGAGGCTAGGGATAGACCCCGCATCCCCTTGGATACGAGTTGGGTTTGTAACTCACTGAGCCACAATGGGAACTCCCCAAAAAGACGAACTCTTAAAGCAACATTTGCATCAGAAAAATGTTAATTCTCTTTTGGAAAGTTTATTAAAATAATATGAGCCACAGTTTATTGAGCAATTACAATGTTCCAAATACTGTGCTGAGGATTTTATATGTTTTCCATTTTAATCATTATATGCCTTTTTTTTTTTTTATCCTTTTCTCATTCCCATTTTGTAGATGCCAAAACTGACTGGCTAAACTCTTTGATCCAGATCTCAGCATCCTGAATGGGAGAGAAAGGTGTATTGGTGTACTGGAGCTCAAAGTTTTTGCACCAAACCACTCATTAAGCTGGTAATGATTCATTCATATTTTGCAAACTAAATCCCAGAATTTGATTTTTTTTTTTTAAAAAAACTGCCTTTGCTAATTTTCATGATTCCTAAGTTTAGGGAGCAACTGGGCTTCCCAGGGGTTAATCTTAAAAGGCTTTACATAATTCCCACCCTTCAACACACACTCAATGGGAAACACATAAATATATACAAAAAGCACATACCTGACTGCTAAAACCTTAACCTTATTGGATGATGTATATGTTTAATGAAGTTTTCATGAAGCAGTGGAGAAGAGAATTATATTGCCTTTCCCACCGCAAGACCTCATAAAAATCCTCTTTAAATGTCTGACACCCACCAGAGTTCCTTTCATAGGATAGCTGTTGTAGTCATCTTTCTTACTTGCACTGTATCATTCCCTTCTAACACCTTGATTCTAGCCTCTCTCTCCTCCCCTTCCTAGGTATAACTCTGACAGTTCATGCTTTCCCTTCCTACAACTAGAGCTCTCTGGAAAGTTCTGTTCTTTTTCTCTATATTCTCCTACTTCCAGTCCATCTACCAAAGGACCTAGCTGTAAAAACTAACTGATTTCCTTTAATATATAATCTCCCATGGGGTGAGGAAGTAATCTCATAATTATTTTTTATCATCAAAAGTTTTAAACACTCTAGATAATTAGATATGTATAAGATAGTCTTTAAACTTTATGAACATTTTAAATACTTATAAATACATGTGTTTCATCTGAGAAATAAACAGAAATATGGAGTCATACCCTACATTCTAATATTGAATTGTATTGATGAATTAAGTTCTAAATTACGAATTACAAATTTGAAAAGAGTGCACAATATAAGTTTTCTTATTTGTCATTTGGAAAAGTATGAGTTAATCATTTTATTGCTTCTGTAAGAAAGATACTGAACTTAAAACTTGGCTTCCTTTTCAGAATTCATATCTGTTATTTCTTTAGACTTGGAAATCTACCTTGTGAATAAATTTGTAGCTCCATGTTCTTATTCACAGTATCTTTATCACATTATTTATTAAGAAACTACATTGAAGATTTGAGTCTACAATGACTCATTATAGAAAAGCAGATAAATATTTATCATAAGCAAATATGCAATATACCACTATATTTCATACATATAGAAAGGGTCAGAAGGAAATAAGGACGGCCTAGCATTAATCATTGATTTAATTAGTAATATTGGAAACCATAGAAGAAGTTGAAGTTTAAAAATGAGGTGCTTTATAGCTATCAGTTGGTAATTAGCACTACCTATTTTGGAAATTATACTAATAAAAGTAAAGGAGAAAAAATTAAAATTAATTCAGGATGAACCATTTAAGGAAGCTCTTAAATCTTTTTCCTCTGCTTAAGACTAAAATGAAATAGTAAACAGCATTTTGAGGCTATTCTGAACAGAACCACAGAGCTAAATGTGCTAGAAAAAGCAGAGAATTTTTTTGCACAGATGGTCTGCCACACAACTTGCCAAATTCACTCAATACACAAGAGCTCTAGGAAAGGCTTTTCTGCCAATGGGCAAATATAGTGCCTTTCAAATCTGAATTGCCAAAACCAAAGTCTGAGGATGTCATATTGTGAGTCTGCTTCTGTCTGATGAAAATCATAAATAACAAGAAAATTGTATTGTATAGGTATGATAAAAAAAAAAAAAAAAAGAGAAGAAAAGAAAAAACAGTGATCCAAATCACTGGACTGAAATGTAGCCTGGTACTGTTCTTCTCGCAGCCTCTCTTGCTCCCCTCCAATCTCTTCTCAGCAGTAGAGCCTGAGTGATCTGTTTAAAATGCACATCTCATCTTGTTGCTGCCCTGTGTAAAACTATTCAAAGGCTTCCCTTTATTCTTGGGAGAAAACCCCCAATACTGCCTGGTATAACTGCCTTATTCATTCTGATCACAGACCACACTGGTCTGTAGCTCTTCCAGACTCAGAACTGTCAACCTCATTCCTGTACATGACCATTCCTAGTCATGAAAGTTCTTTCTAGACTACTTATCAACTCACATCTGACCCTTACGAAGTTAACTAGAGATCATACCAAATTGTTTTTGTTTTGTTTTGTTTTTTCCAGAAAAGCTTTCTTTGATCAATTCCCACCTCTCCCTAACTAGATCAGTCCGTGACCTATTTATGGAATCTCATAGTACTTTGTATTTTTCCTTTAAATAAATCAATAAGTTTATCAAAGTTCCTGAAGTATAATAATATATATTATTTGTAGACTGGTGCATGACTGGAACTAATATGCTTTAAATGAAAGTTGGAAAATAATTTTTAAAAAAGTATGTGGACATTATATTCATAAATAGGTTTGTGGTAAAAAAAATGTATTGGGGAAATGAAAAAGCAAAAAAATTATAAAATTAAATTAAAAAAATTCAATTTCAAGAAAAGTGGTAATGAGTATAGAAATTATATTTACATTGATTTTTTTTCAATTTTATTGGAGTGAGTATGGTTGACTTACAATTTGTGTTAGTTTTACGTTAAAAAATATTTTTTTCCCCTTTTTACAGCCATACCTGCAGCATATGGAAGTTCCCATGCTACTGGTCCAATTGGAGCCGCAGCTGTGCTTATACACAGCCACAGCAACACCAGATCTGGGCCACATCTGTGACCTACATTGAAGCTTGTGGCAATGCCAAATCCTTAACCCACTGGTGAAGCCAGGGATTTGACCCACATCCTCCTGGACATTATGTTGTGTTCTTAACCTGCTGAGCCACAATGGTAACTCCAACATAAAAACTGTAATGGAACATTTTTACAGACAAATGAAGCACTAGCTTATTACTTTACTGACATTGTGCAAAATGCACTATCCTAGTGATAATAGTTGTACAACTCTCAGAATATACTAAAAATCACTGAGTTGTACACTTTAAAAGGGTATATTAGGAGTTCCCGTGGTGGCACAGTGGTTAACGAATCTGACTTGGAACAATGAGGTTGCAGGTTGGATCCCTGGCCTTGCTCAGTGGGTTAACGATCTGGCATTGCTGTGAGCTGTGGTGTAGGTTGCAGACGCGTTGCTGTGGCTCTGAAGTAGGCTGGTGGCTACAGCTCCGATTAGACCCCTAGCCTGGGAACCTCCATATGCCGCGGAGCGGCCCTAGAAAAGGCAAACAAACAAACAAACAGTATATTAGAGTTCCCTTGTGGCTCAGTAGGTTAAAGATCTGGTGTTATCACTGCTGTGGCCCTGGTTTCAGCTATAGTATGGGTTTGATCCCTGGCCCAGGGACATGCCCACATGCCGTGGACACAGCTAAAAAAATAAAAATTAAAAAAGAAAGGATAAATTTTATGGTATGTGCAATATATTCAATAGGGAAGGCTATTATCACACAAAAAAGTAGCAATTAGAGATTGAAGAGAAAAGTATTCAGCTCTCAATAGCAACAGTTTATTTTCTATACTTTTGATGCTTCAAATTAAAAAAATCAAATATTGGAATTCCCGTCATGGCGCAGCGGAAACGAATCTCACTAGGAACCATGAGGTTGAGTATTTGATCCCTGGCCTTGCTCAGTGGGTTAAGGATCCGGTGTTGCCCCTGAGCTGTGGTGTAAGTCACAGACGCGGCTTGGATCTGGTATTGCTGTGGTTCTGGCATAGGCCAGCAGCAACAGCTCTGACTAGACCCCTAGGTTGGGAACCTCCATGTGCTGCTAGTGCAGCCCTAAAAAAAAAGGACAAAAGACCCCCCCAAAAAAAATCCTGTCTTTGGTAGGGAGAAACTTTATTCTAAATGATTATTGCAATAGGGAAAGGAAAACTAGTGCAGTGGGGGGACACGTCCTCTCCCAAGAGCTGTAAATGTGTCAAAGTCCAGGCAAAAAAGGTTTTTCTTTTATAGGGAGTAATAAACACAGTTCAAGACAACCAGGTGTTGAGGATGAGCAGGTGACATGGTGGGACAGTTGAGCTGGAAATGTCTTTCCTTGTGGTCAGCTGATTTCTAGCAGGAGCAGTTAAAGGCAGGCTGTTCAGCATTCTAATGTTTTCTTACACTCAAAAGTTTAGAGACCTGGGGGAGACGCTGAAGCCTGATGATAGGTTGATTAATTCAAATTAGGGAGCACTGAGCTCTGATTGGTCAGTGGGGACACAGTTCAGCTAATCAATTATGGGACAAAAACTGGGATTTAGAGAGTTTGTGTCAGTCCTTGTCTTCTGTAAACAAGAAGAATGCTTATCTAAGTCACATGGTTAAGAATGATTCTTTGCAGTAACTGTTCCCTGGGACACAAAAATTTGGAAGATTTAATCACCACTTTTTTCTAGGGGTGAGGGGTTCACATGAGCTTCAGCATTGTCAGTACTTGCCAATAAGAATTCCCCAAAAAGGGAGTTCCCGTTGTGCAGTAGAAATTATCCAAGAGGAGGCGGGTTTGATCTCTGGCCTCCCTCAGTGGGTGAGGGATCTGATTTGCCATGAGCTGTGGTGTAGGTCACAGATGTGGCTCAGATCCTGCGTTGCTGTGGCCGTGCCAGTGGCTGGAGCTTGGATTCAACCCCTAGTCTGGGAACTTCCATATGCCGTAGGTGTGGCCCCAAAAAGCAAAAAAAAAAAGGAATTCTCCCAAAATACGTTTTTGGTTACATTCATGCAATTGTGAGTACTATAGTCAGTGCAGAATATGGGATGAAATAGATCCTAGATCACTTTAAACCTGTCAATTCTCTGCACCTCTGCACCCCAGACGTAATTAGTGTGGGTATCTATAGCAGGTGGGTAGGCCAAGGAGGAGGTGCAGGTTTGTAGAACAGGAATTTTCTGCGTTTGAAATATTGTCACTTTATTGTAAAATATCAAAGTTCACAAATTTACTATTGCTTTGGGAAGCATTTCTGTGGACATCTTGATAGAGAGGGTTAGAACACAGTTTTGGCAATAATTGTAGGCAGTATTAAATATTTTATGAGAAATACATTAGTGTAAATCACCATTTTTAAAAGTGAAACATGAATCACTACCCAAAGAATTGGACTTCAGTGCAAGAAATCCTGATTTATCTGCACTGTTGATACTGTATATGTAAATGCCATTTCTCAGAAGCATAAAACTCTGAGTATAATATATTGGTTAGTGTAAGCAGAGTAATATATATTTCTCAGACTGTGTTAGTTTCATTAATCATATATTTTAAGAATTTTAAGCTTATTTTTTACAAGGCATTGCGTTACATGTGGCATTGATATGCATGTGTAATTTATTACTTGGCAAGTGAATTATCTTACACTATTTTATATGCTTGATATATTGATTTTCAGTTGTGATAGATCATTTTAAGATTACATCGCTTTACTCATGGTGATTTATCCACAGAATCACATAGACTGTGAGGCAAGCTGATGCAGCCCTTTGAACATGGTCTATCAGCTATAAATAGAGCTGTTAACTGGAATTCTTAACCCCAATAGAGAAACATATTTAGCAAGTTGAAAGAAATAACTTTCATCCAAGATCTAATTAGTTGTTGAATAAGCTCCCATAAAAAGTAATTTCAATATGTCTTTTTCTTCCATACGCTAATCTTGTAACCCAATTTTTTTATCAATATACAATAAAGTATTCAAAGAAAAAGATGTCATCAGTTTGCTTAAAAGGTCTGTCTTCTATGATTGCCCATTGTCTTTTAATCTTTTATCAGCTCAAACACACACATTTGCATTCACTTGAATTATTATCACCCTCTTCCTTTGTAGAAAACTTGCTTTGAACAGAATTCCAAGAAGAAAACAAACGGGGCCCAAACATCAAGTATGCGATGATGGCCACCAGCGAAGATTCTGCACAGAGGAGTTAGATAAGTTAAGGGAGTATTTTTGGAACCGAGGATGTGTTTTTGGAATACTTCCTAGAATTTGTAGTAAACAGTATTAAGGCCACCCTGCAAAAAATATGCTATCTTGTCACTGGCCCCAAGGTACTTAAATCACAGTAGCATTTGAAGTACTATCATCTGCTGGGAGGTTTCTTCTTAGCTCTCCTCAAAATTGTTCTTTCCTTCTTCCTCCCTTCTACTCTTTCTGATATTGTTCTTGCTGTTATAGCTTATAAATATTGCTTCTCACTTTGGCTTCCTAAAGACTAGGAAGGCTTGTTCTTAATATCTATAAAGCCTCCACTTAAATATCATTTTATTGGAGTTTATGTTGCGCTGCAGCAGAAATGAATCTGATTAGTATCCATGAGGATGCTGGTTCGATCCCTGGACTTGCTTAATGGATTAAGGATCAGGCGTTGCTGTGAGCTGTGGTATATAGGCTGCAGATGTGGCTTGGATCCCACATTGCTGTGGTTGTGGCTTAGGCCAGTGGCTACAGCTCCGATTCGATCCCCAGCCTGGGAATTTCCATATGCCAAGGGTGCAGCCCTAAAAAGCAAAAAAAAAAAAAAAAAAAATCATTTTACTAATGTACCTCCCTGCATAACAAAAATTTCCTGGCACTTACTAAACACTTGATAAATATCATTGAATAAATTAAAGAAAGAACAAATTGGTGAGTGAAACTGGATTTAAAACTACATGCTCATTGCAGCGTAGCAGTCACAAATTGGGCCCTAGAGTCAGACAATTCCTTATCCCTTCCTAACTCTTTGACTTTAGATAAGTTGCCTAACCTTTTAAACTTCCGTGTTCGCATCTGAAAATGTAGACAAAAACGATACCTTATCTCAAAGAGTTTTTGTGAGGATTAAATGAAACATTATGGGTAAGTCTGATTATCATGGCAGATGATATGCTCACAATAAATATTAGCGTTTTTATTATTCTATTATTATTATCATTATTATTATTTTCATTAGTTAATGCTTTTCCCCTGAGTCACTTCACACATGTATGTTTTTCACAAATGTTTTGGTTGACTTGAAAATAAGAACTATCAGGAATAAAGGTGTAGATCTTTTTTATTTGTTTAGCTAGAATAGCTTGCACCTAAAATGAAATATAAGATTTCAATTTTAATATGTTACCTTTGAAATAATTTTCAACACGTTAAAATATGAAAAAAACTGATTTTATGAGATGAGAAATTTGGTGATTCTGTGCTGTATATTTAGAAGGAATGTACTTAAAGAAAACAAAGGGAAAAGTTGTTTGGGGAAACCACATGCTATGCATTCTTTTTAGGCATAGGTCTGAACTACCATACTACCAAAGACCATACGGCTTTCATACGTCTTGAATCTATAATAGCAGTACTGAGGGGAAAAAAAAAGAAAAAATAAATTGCAAGGAAGTAGCTCACACCTACTGGTACAGAACTGTACTACAGGCAGACCTTGTTTTGTTGCACTTTGTTTTATTGCACTTCAGAGATATTGCAGTTTTTTTAAAAGTTGAAGCTTTGCGTCAACTCTCCATAGAGTAACTCTATGAGAGCCATTTTTCCAACAGCACTTGCTCACTTCATGTCTCTATGTCTTATTTTGGTAACTCTTGAAATATTCAAACCTCTTCATTATTATTATATTTGTTATGGTGATCTGTGATTAGGGACCTTTGATGTTCTATTGCAAAAAAATTACCACTCGCCAAAGGCTTAGATAATGGCTATTATTTTCAAACTAAAGTATGTACATATTTTTAGATATAATTCTATTGTATACTTAATAGACTAAGGTATAGTATAAATCTAACTTTATATGCAGTGGGAAGCAGAAAACATTCTGTGACTCTTTTTATTGCTATGTTTGTTTCATTTTAGTGGCCTGGAACCGAGCCCACAGTATCTCCAAGGTATGCCTTTAAACCCAAAGCAAATTTCCAGAGAACATCTCTCAGCTGTTATTGCAACAACCACCACTAGATGTCATGCACTTCTTATTGTCTTACAGAAGGTCTATAGGTTCTGTTTAAGAATATTATATTCCTCGGTATTTATTCCCAGGTTCTTGAAGGAAATAGGTTATAAGGTTTGTAGGCCTACATTAGGATTTGATCAAATTAACTGTCACTAAGATTGTTACCTATTTATACAACTAAGTAATTTGGTCAAATTGACCTGTTAATTTAGTCAAATTTATTTTTAATTAATTTGATAGGTCTGTTTTATGAATTTGACAATACTTGTCAGGCTTTTATCTAATTTTACCTATAAATATAGATTTAAAGCATGGGTACTTACCTTGTTTTACTATGGATTTATTCAATTTAAGCCTCTGAGGAGTATTTTGTATTCATGTCATGCAAAGTCAATGCATATTGGGTCTGTTCTGTGACTTTAGCAAAGACATTTGTTGAAACAGAACCACCTTGGACTCTATTTATGGTATTTTGTTACTGGAGTAATAAGGAACAAAATAACCTCTGAAATATGCTCACAGATCAGGAAGAGAACGCTATGTTGTTTTTAAATTTAAAATAAAATTTTAAGGAGCTTGTTTACACACTCTGATTTAAGAAAAAATAGAATATCTAAACTTTTATTTTGAAATTGGTGTATATTTCTTCTCCCGTAATGTTTGGGAGTACTAAAAGAACATGGAGCTGTAAGTTAGAAGACTTGTGCTAAATTGTTAAGCTTTTATTTACACCTTTCTAAATGTGTCACAATTTGCATAGCCATTTCCCTTATCTGAATTATAATATTCTAATCTTTAATTTATGTGAGAATCACATGAGATGAGGACATGTGAAAAATTATTATAAAATTAGAAGTTCCTGGTGTTCTGTAATTCACATGTGAACTTGGTGGGGGAGGTCCTAGAATCCCTCTTAATGTCTCCTAGAATAATTGGGGGTGGGGGAGTAGGGGTGTGTGTGAGGATCAAGAACATGAGACAGACTTTTATTTCTCCTGCTTTTTATTCTAGCCCTTCTCTTTTGGAATTGGTTCCATTTGTGTAATTTCTTTGCTCTGTATTGAAAATCAGCCTGGTTTCTTTATCTTTCGAATATCACCAGCATTAGGTTGAATTTGCCTAGGAGTTTTCAGAGCAAGGTAGCTGTTTATGTTGAAGCACTATAAAACTAAAATTGAAAAATTAACTTTCTTGTAAAAAATGTCTGTAGGGTATCTGATCACTGGCATTTTTCTCTGGGTAAATTTATCTGGCCCTGCTCTGTTCTCCCTCCATCCCTTGAATCTTTGCTTCCATCTCAAACCCCAAATCCTTTCCTCTTCTTTTATAAGCACTATACATCTCTTGCTAACTTTTTTATGTAGAATCAATTACCTATCTTCAGATTTACAGTCTCTTTCCTGATCAGATTCTTGAGACATGCAATCCTCATTTAATCCAACCTATCAAGATACTTCATAAATAAAGATAATCCTTACTCTGAGTGGAGCTCTAGATGTCAGTTGTAAAATTAAAATCTTTTTAAAATTCACATGGTACACACTATAGAACTTATTTCACTAAATCAATAGACCTGTAGACATAGTGTTACCAAACCAAACTTGAGTCCACTCACCCTTGCATAATAAAGCCAATCTACTCACACCAGGTGGTGGTGAGAAAAGTGCAGTATTTATTGTAAGGCACCAGATAAGGAGTCCAGGGGTGTTGATGCTCAAAAAAACCCAAATACTTTGATGAGTTTCAGGGAGGCATTTTTGAAGGCAACATGAGGGCGAGGGTCACAAGGTATGTGATCAGCTCATGCACAATTCTCTGATTGGTTGATGATAACAGAGTGGTGTCACAGGCGTTAATATTATTGATCTTCAGGGTACAGTTGGTCTGGGAGCAACATTCTTATAGTCACAAGGTTGTTAACGTCTTCCATTTGGTGGTTTTAGCATCTGTAAAACAACTCTGGAAATATTCATCAGTTACTATTATTGATGTACTTCAGGGAGGAATTAAAGATTCTGTGACTACTATATGGGTGATATACTGTTTAAGTTGTTACCGGTTCTCCTGACCCAACTGCTGTTTTTATCACTACATGTTTATATCCTTTCAATCATTAATTCTTGAGCTCAGCTTTTGTGACTCAGGGGAGACCTGGAGATTAAAGCTTTTCCACAAATAAAGAGGAGATAGAAGACATGAGAGGAGGGGGCCTGTCCTAGGATGGCCTCATAGGATCCTACTTGGTTACATTAGTGTCAACAGGTACTATGGTATGAGAAATAAAACCTTTCTATTTTCATATTATGAATACTGTTTCCTAACATTTTAAACTCAGATCCTCAAAAGTAAGTTGATTCTACTCTATCTCATGAAATGCTATTAATTGGTCTGTGCAAGTCCCTTTATTTGTTCTCTTTTTATTATTTTCATATTTTCTGTCTTCAATCCTATATTTTTCTTACTCTTATGAATTTAACATATACCTATCAAAATTTTATTTTTATACATAAAGAATAAAACTGAACAAATGCACTATTCTATATGTGTGTTTAAAGTAAAAGTGGCTTTATCCTAAATTTTACTCTCTTCCTAACTGCTCTCAAATATCTATTTATTTTGAAAAGTATCCTGGTTGCTATATGTAGATCTAGCACTAATGGGTGTATCATTTTTTAGAATCTTTTTTTCCTATGTCAATGAGAAATTATAGTAAAACTATTTCCTGAATGCTGGGTTCACCTCTGTGTGGGTGTCAATCCAAAATATGTAACCGAGCCAGAGATTGTAGATGGAAGTGTTTATTGTTACTTGCAGCAGGTAAGAACACTGGGGATCTTTCCCAAAGCAGCATCTCCCTGAACAGCAAAATTGGGTAAGTTTTAAGCTAAGGGTAAATGCATAATCATGAAGGGGCTTGGGCAGAGGAGAATTCAGCATAGAATTGGGGAAAAGGTCAACAGAGACCAAGCTTTAGTTGATTGAATTCAGCAGGATCAATGTCATCATTCCATCCTCCACCTGGATGGGGACCTTAGTTCCTGAAGAAATGAAAGACACATATCAGATTGATATGTACATCCCTTGAGGAGAAACTAGGACTCTGTCTTATCACCAAACTATTGTTTCTTGACTGCTTTTCCTTTCTTCCTGAATTTGCTTACTTCCCTTAAGATCAGTGATTACTGAGACCTGTTCAAGGGCAAACCTTGTGGCCAGGCTTAGATCACAAAATGGCTTAGGCCCAAGTGGCTTCTATTACGTCAAGAAAGACATGCCTGTTTCTCTTTCTCTAGGGACCCCCTACCCTGTCTGCTTACAAATGGGGCATATTTCTTATCTATATCACAAGAACAGGTGCTCTTAAATCATACATAGTGTTTACGCGAGGAACACGTATTCAATGGTTAAAGGGTTCAGAATAAGTCTCCCACAAATTTGCCACTTTACCATGAAGAATTACTTTGAGCTAAAGGCAATTAAGAACCAACAGACTCAGGAAAGGCTATTTACCTCTCCCATAACTACCTAAAAGAAATATAAATTTCCCCATTTGTAGGAAAAAATCTGAAATCGTAAAGAAAATTTATATTGGAAAGAGAGGCTGTACCTGGAAGAGGGCTACTACCAGCAATAACTTTTTTACTACAGACTCAAAAATTTTGTGCAACCTGAAAGTTGAGAGTTAAGTTCTATTTGAAGCAAAATTAGGACCTAAGCCCGGGAGACAGCATCTCGGGTAGCCCTGAGATACCACTCAGAGGAGGCAAGGGAGGAAGCCAGGATATATGAGTTTTTGCAACAAAGGAGAGGTGGTGGGAAAAAAATTTACAGAAAACCAGTTTCTATGGAAAAATGTAAAAGTCTGGGCTTACTGGAATCACTCCTTTGATATGCACCTTGGCTATGGGGCCAGTAGTCTTTGTTTTTTTCTGAGTTTCCTCAGGGCTCACTGGCCCATCCTTGGGAATGACTGCATTTCTCAGTGTCAAGATGACTTTGATATCTTTTGTTTTGTCCACTTACCTACAGCCCAGAAGGAGGTATTTCAGACAGCTCTGAAATATCCCCCCAAAGAGGAAAGGGGAAATATCAAGATATAAGTGATAAAGGTGAAGGGGGACGTACATGCACACCTTTTATAGGAAGTTTGCTGCTGTTCTCATGAAGATTACTACTTGTCACAGACATCAGTCATCATGAAGGATTTCGTGTTTTTTTTTTTTTTTTTCTACATATGAGGAAATGCAATAATTGGGCTCATAAAATCTTCTCCTAAAAACTTCTCTCTGAAGGCCAGTTTTCCCGGAGCACAGAATACTTCACTCCTGGTCTCCACCCTGAGCTCCACTCAGGGATGCTGCAGGTCAGCAGCTGCAGTGTGTCATGCTTTAACCCATGTAGAGGCTAATGGCAAGTGCCAAACTTCAGTTCACATTACCTAGGAAACTTATGTGCAATCAGGGTGACTTTTGTTTACCAAACACTTCCTCCTCTCTCCTTCCTGTGAATTATCTTCCTCTTCTTCGTATCCCAGACCCCCATGCCTTTCCTTAGCCCAAGAAGTCATGCTTCAATTGCCTGGCTGCCTTTTGAGTCTCTTATCTTTATGGGGCTCCACTATACACATAGTTAATTTGCTTTTCTCCTGGTAATCTGTCATATACCATTTTAATTGTTTGGCCAACCAGAGGGTCTAGAAGAATAGAAGGAAAATTGTTCCTCCCAACAATGATGATTAATTATATGAGACTAACCTGAACATAGCAAACACATCTAGGCTTTATATCTAACATTTAGGATTATATCAGGTGGGATAGTATAGGGACCCAGAACCAGGTGATCCAAAACAGGCCATTTATTGATTACAAAAAATGGGAAGCCTGTGATCAAACAGTGAGGACACATTCAGGTACCAGAGGGATGCTCTTCAGAATACTTCCTTATAACTTTTTCCCATGCAAATAAGGCATCCCGGCCCAGAACCAATCAGATGATCAAAACTCACCCCCCCCAATATGGAAATCAAAACAACACATGGTTCAGGGGGGTTGGGATAGGAAATTAGTGGGCCTAGGGCAAGAGAATAGAGGTCCCCAAACAGGTCTGCAATATAGGAATATTAGACGAGACCCAGTTGCAGCAGAGCCAGTCCCTACCCCAGGGCAGCCTACTCTCTTTGAGGGTATACATAAAACTTGCTGTACACTGCTACCTGACTCTTGATTGCAATCAAGATTGTGCCTAATTCGGCAACCACCGGCAGGAGCGTTGCTTGCTTGCTCAGGATGATGGACCAGAATGGCTCATTAAAAGAGCCTAGGTCAGAGTTATCACTCTGTGGTGTCAGCTTGAGGGGAAATTCCTTCTGACTCAGAATTGCTCCTGTCCTGAGCATCCCAGCACCACCACAGCTCTTCTTGGCCTGCACCTCCAAATACTTGTTTTGTGCAGGCAAGGACTCAGGGAGAAAGAGTGCAGAGAAGATGAATCTGACAAGTCTAAAACATATCTTCTGTTTCTTACGTGTGCAACCAAAATTGTAAATTCTACATTGAGAAATACAAGTAGGAGACAAAATGTCCTGAGAAATGCCGTGAACTCTTAAGTTATAGGTTTCTAGTTTGGCTGTACATCAGAGATACTTGGGTATCTTATAAAAAATATACATTCCTCAGCCACATAGCCCTGCTGAATCAGAATTATTCAAAAATCTTTCCATTCCTCTAAGTTACAAGTCAACTTGGTAGGAGAAGATCATGGAATCTCTCCTCATCTGTCTAGTGGGGAAAGTTGGGGAGTGTGAGGAGTCTGGAGCCTATATTTATTTCCATCTGTCTGTCTGTCTATCTATTTATATATCTATCTACTTATTAATCATGATCTACCTATCTCTAGCTCTATATATCTAGACAGAAATAGATACATCTAGATCATATAGAGGGAAAGAGCTTCTATATATCTTCATCTAGATAGATTGATCTCTCTCTAGAGAGACTGAGGTAGACAGGGAGAGAGGGAGATCTAGATCTTATATCTGGAACTGATACAGCTATATAGTTATATAGCTATTAGATCTTCAATCTATATGTATATCTCCATCTATATCTATCTATCATCTATCATCTATATTTCTACCTATTCTCAGGCAGTTCTTAACATAGTCAGTTCTGAATACCACTGCTTAGTACATACAGCATTTCTGAGATTGATCATAGGTGTGTAGCCAGATGTGCCATTACTGTGCTCTCATAGAAGGGACTAAATTTAATAGTATTGATGTTGCAATACATTGTTTTGAGACTGGAAAAAATGCTACCTGTTGGCTAGATATATAACATAATTTAAAAAGTAATAATGATAGTAGTTATTGCAGAAAAGCCTCAGATTAATGATTCTCATTTCTAATACTAGCCAAAATTTGAAAATGTTAACATCTTGAATTTCTTCTTGGTTTAATAATTTCTAAGTCTGGATGTTTTGGTTTTCTTCTGCATCAAGTATTCATGACTAAAAACATTTTCAGTATGATTTTGGATCTGTTAACTTATTGGTTCATCATTTTAGAGAACTTACATTTATATGTGGAATTTCTAATTCCTTAGCTACTACTTCATTTAAAATCTTATGTGTGTATATAGGCATAGCTATTTGTAAATTTAGAAGCTATACATGTGAGGATGAAGCTTTCTGTCTCAGACTATAAATGCTAGTCTGAAGATCATAAAAATGTTCAAAATTCATCTCAACACTTGTTCACTCACAGTTTGAGTGCTTGGTCAATGCCGATAAATCCAAAACAAACTCCTGAATGGATGTGTACTTACTGGTTTTAGAGGAGAAAATGCGCAACAGATTTGCAAAGCACTTGTGACTAAATTTGCTGGCCTCAGTCACTTGAGCGAGAATACTTACTTACTAGACATTTTTGTTGCTATTCAGAATCATACCACGATTACTTTTAGAGCCAATTTTGATAACGCCCCATGAATATATGAACTCTGAACTGGTAAGAACTATTATGGATCCACGCTGGACCTTTTTTTTTAGCCAATAGCTGTATGATTTCTAAATATAAAGCTGAAAAAATATTTTCTAAACACAAGTTGTTTGATAACGTGCTTATTGTTTCAATGAGGAAAAATTATAAACACTAATTAACAAACAGTACTTTAACATTCTTTGAGGAGGAGATTTTACTTATAAAATGATGACAAGAAATTATGAAGGTATTACACTGAGGTTGTACTCCCTGAAGATGTGGCAGTAGGTTTTTTCTCCTCCTATTAAGTTATCAGAGGCCCAAGGCTCTTTAAACCCTGAAGGTTTGATAAGGGCAATTAAAATGCTATGAACAAAGTTTTAACACTATTCCATTTTAGCAACGAGAGATTAATTAAACTCAATTTGTAATCTTCAACTGTTGTGTCAACAATTCAGTGGTTTAGGACTAATATAGAAGGGAAAGTATGTGAGAGAGAAAATGTATAGTTTTTTTTTTTTCAAATGAAAGAAGTGGAAATAAAAGATGAGAAAACAAAAGATGATCATGTATGGTGTACTACTGGTTGGCTATAAGGTAGTCTAGGCAGTCAGAGGACTGAGTGCTCTAAAATACTGCTTACATATTGGTGTATACAACATTTTATTCATTTCTTGGATGAAAAAAAGATAGTTTTCATACCTAGGAAATCCCCATTTAGCCTTTGCTAAAAAATCCCTTCCATCTCTTTTTAGTGTTCTAATGACTGCCAAGCATCTTGCAATGGCTCCAATTTTGGATAGGTACAAACAAACAAATGAGCAAAAACCTATAGTCTTATTACCTGTAAAGACTATCAGGTTTTGACCAAGCATGACTCAGTTAAATAATGCAAATGACCAAGAGAATCCAATGAATCACAATAATGGGGAGAAGGATTTATGCATAAACATTTAAGTGAAGATCTAAATTCACATATTTAAACAAGTCCCATTAATAGATTTTTATTCATAACAGTTTTTTAAAATCAAGGGTTGACATTAAAAATGTGACAGTCCAAGTATGTAGTTTTTCTTTCTTTTTCTTTTTTTGTCTTTCTTGTATTTTTGGGGGGGCCGCACCTGCGGCACATGGAGGTTCCCAGGTTAGGGGTCTAATCGGAGCTGTACCTGCCGGCCTACACCACAGCCACAGCAACGCCATATTGGAGCTGCGTCTGGGACCTACACCACAGCTCACGGCAACACCGGATTCTTAACCCACTGAGCAAGGCCAGGGATCAAACCTCATGGTTCCTAGTCTGATTCGTTTTGCTGCACCACAACGGGAACTCCTGTAGTTTTCTGTATAGAATCTTTTTGTTATTTGTACGTGCCTCTAGCTTTTTAATATTTAATTCATTGAACTGAAGATCCATGTTGGACTAAGTGCTGGCATTTTGTAATTTTCTTAGGGATGACACATTAATAATAAGTAATAATATAATAGCAGCATCAAGAAAGATAACATTTAACATTTAATTTTTAACTTAATTTTAATAAGAAAAAGGGAAAGATATGCAAAGATAATTATAGGAAACATAATTGTCTTAACACTGTTAGAATGAAAACAGAATAACTATATGATCATAATGTATGTATAGGCACATCTATGGATTAAATTTTACCATAAGTTTGATGTTATCTATGTTAAGGAAAAATTGGGTAAGAAGTCTCAGACAATACCTGCAGAAAATACCAGGAAATATCTTTTAATTATATTATGTAAAACTATTTATTTAAATAGGTTGAATTTTCTTTTTAATCACCAGAAAATGAATTGGATTTCCTATTCTCGCATGTTGATTCATTTTATACAATTCACCCCTATTTTTATTGCTACCATGCAATGTCTGTAGAGAACTCCTCAAACATTCCCATGGGAAAGACAGCCCTAGAGGAATTTGCTTTTAGCATTCGCGTATAATTTTCCAGTAATAAAAGCTCATTAATATTTTTCTTAAAGACTATGTATTTCCTAATTAAACACATTAGTATTATTTTTGTTCACCAATTCTCTTAAATCAAAATATTTCATTCAAATGATATACTTTCTCAACAAATATATTAAACTGAAATTTAGACTCTTGGGAAGTTACCAAACAAGGTCCATTTGACCAATGATCAGCCACCATCACACAGCAAGACAAATGCTGAATTGCCAAGAAAAAGTTTATACACAAAGCGTTACGTGTGAGGACACCACAGAACAAGTTTCAGAGCTGACTGCCTGATGATGTGAAGGGCTGAGATACTTATAGGATAAGCAGCTTGCTCTTAGGGCAGGAAAAAAGCAATTAGAGTCAAGCAAACAGGTGTGGTACTTGCTGCTCTGCGCACACGCATCTCTATTCCAAATCTCTGCGTATTTAACATGGAGTGTGATTGCAGCAGGGAGTTTTTTGGCCTATGATGTCACCAGGCCAAGGTCCCTGTGCTCACAGGCCCAGTTTTCGGGGCTGCCGTCCCAACAAGCCCCAGCGGAGTCTTCAGGGATAAGAGCTGGGTCTGAGTTACTAGCCCTCATGAAGCTGGAAAAGTAGGCAACTAGAGACAGGGGGGGAAAAAAAGTAAAAACAATGAAAACGAACTTAATCAATGAAGGCAGTTTTTAAGCAAAGGGGTTTTAACAAGCTGTTCCCTTTTCTGTTCTGTAAAAAGAACTCAAAATTTCTATTGGTTATCAGCTTCTGCTAACTCTGTGGGGAATGGTTTCAGGAAATGTTGCTGATAGCAGAGGAAGTCTGTAGCACAGCCTTCACAATCAGAGCACCAGTAAAAATTCCTGGCTCTGCCATTTAAAGGATAAGTGATATTGGAAATTCACTTAGCACCTTTTAACCTCAGTTTCATCCTTTCTAAACTGAGGACAATAATGATCCCGGCTTCACATTGTTGATAAGATTAAATGAGGCAACACATATAACATCTCTAGTACAATTCCTGGCATTTAATTATATCTCAATAATGCTAGCTTACATTTTATTACTATTATTAAAATTCTTTAACCTACTGCCTATGACTGAGATGGCCTTAACTTTTCCATTCAGTTTGACTAAACTATAGATGGGCTTTTTCCTGACTCTAGACCCCTTGATCTCCCTTTTCTTCTTACAGCATTTACTTTAGAGAGCTTAGTGTTTATCTGCCCTTTGAGATGTAAATCTTTTCATTTTTATTTTTATTTTTTTATTTTATTTATTTATTTTTTTTGTCTTTTTTGTTGTTGTTATTGTTGCTATTTCTTGGGCCGCTCCTGCGGCATATGGAGGTTCCCAGGCTAGGGGTCGAATCGGAGCTGTAGCCACCGGCCTACGCCAGAGCCACAGCAACTCGGGATCCGAGCCGCGTCTGCAACCTACACCACAGCTCATGGCAACGCCGGATCGTTAACCCACTGAGCAAGGGCAGGGACCGAACCCGCAACCTCATGGTTCCTAGTCGGATTCGTTAACCACTGCGCCACAACGGGAACTCCTGAGATGTAAATCTTTTTAAAAGCTTCTTTCCAGTATTAAAATCCAGGACTGGGTTTCTGATGGATCCTGGGTCTGGCTTTGAAATTTAGTCATCAAGGAAGAAACATCCCTACCTCCCTGTCTCTGGGGGAAGGTGGGAACTTGAGTAGGCATCTTACTCCTAGTTTAAAACTTCCTCCTGTCATGAGCATTGGTGAAAAGTTGCTTTTCTTGTAGGTAAAACCTGTTAGCAAATAAAGATCCTACAACACTCCACCCCTGCCTCTGCTCTTAAATTCTTCCCTACTTTTGTTGCAGCAGAGTTGTGTTCCCAGACTTGGTCTGTGTTCTCTCCTCTATGGCTGGCCCTAGTATCAAAATAAAATTGGCTTCTTTTTGTTCATCTTGTTTGGTGCAAGCTTTTCCTTAATAACCTACTCATAGTAAACACTTGATAAATGGCAGTAGTAGATATTGTTTTTAAACCTACATCTCTATATATTCCAGAGATGTTTGCATTAAAAAAAAACAACAACTGGAAATGTAGAAGTTTCTGATGGCAATATGGTGTTTCTTTGTTAATTATTTACCATAAGAAAAATTGAGGGTGAAGACAGATTTTGAGTGTGAATATATATAGTGGTTGAGTAGTATATGATTTTGTTCAAGATAAAGCATTAAAGGAACTATGAGAACTAAATGGTGATTGGGTGACCAAATGTCTATTAAAAGATAGTAAGAAAAAGACAATGTCTAAAAAAAAAAAAAAAAATCAAGTCATGGAATAAAATAAACCTGTGATCCTTGTGTTACAATGAAATGAGTTAGGGGTGCCAGCTTGTGTGTAGTTAATAATGACAGGGAGGAGTTCCCGTCGTGGCGCAGTGGTTAACGAATCCGAATAGGAACTATGAGGTTGCGGGTTCGGTCCCTGCCCTTGCTCAGTGGGTTAACGATCCGGCGTTGCCGTGAGCTGTGGTGTAGGTTGCAGACGCGGCTCGGATCCCGAGTTGCTGTGGCTCTGGCGTAGGCCGGTGGCTTTAGCTCCGATTCGACCCCTAGCCTGGGAACCTCCATATGCCGCAGGAGCGGCCCAAGAAATAGCAACAACAACAAAAAAGACAAAAGACCAAAAAAAAAAAGTAATAATAATAATGACAGGGAAAGGAAGATAATTAAACCCTCAAAGGAGATTGAAGGGAAATGGCCTGGAATTGCTATTAACCCAGAATTAGTAATGACCTGGAGATTTCTGCCTGTTATTCGCATAAGCTGATGATATCCCAGGATTCAATTCTCAACAAGTGTTACCAGCAGCATCAACATCACCTGCGAACAACTTGGAAGCGCAAACTGTCCACTCCCGCCCAGGACCTGCTTGGGTTGAGGTTCAGAAATCTGAATTCAGAAAGGCTGGAATATAGGTAAGCTATTGATATTCATTTGTTAGGCAAAGGCTTCCAGTTAAATATGTTCTCATTGTTTATGTTGAACAGAAATGTTCCAGAGGGTTTATTTCAGCCTTGAATTTTACCTACCTGAATTCTTTTTCAACTTACAAAGTTTAGTGTCAAGGTAAAATAAAAATAGAAAAGAATAAAAAAAGAAAAAAAAATACATGGGGAAAAAAGAAGTAAAAACCAAGAGTGGGGAAAAAAGAAAAAGACGAACCAAAGCTTTAAAGCTTTTTGAAGAAGCATAGCTACTTTATTCATACTTAAGACCAAATATGCCTTGCGTAGCAAAAGTTCAAGAAAGGAGAACTTTCTGTCTCAAATGTAACAGAACAAGCAGGTTTGTTTTTAATGCCTATTCAGATCCTTTAGGGAAAATTGCAATGAGAAAAGAAAGCAGCACAGAAGCCTGCTTCTGTATCAGTCAGGAGAGGAATGTGGGCTAAAAAAACCCATTATTTATTTAAAATTAATAGTAACAAATCCATTACATGTTAAATAATCTGTTTTAAGGAAAATTAATGTATTTTCCTAAACAAAAAATATGAAGAAGAGTGACATTCTTTTATATTATTTTGGAAATTTCTTTCATGTCTGGCACACTAGAAAACAGTTGGAATCCTCACTCCTGCTTCTGCTTTTGATCTTCTACAGTATTTTGTTTTGATGAACATGAAAAATCCAAACTGACACAGGCCTGTAGATGGAAAGGCAGAATTTCGTGGAAAACCCATGAGGGTCTTGGGGACCTCCGATTGGTTTTCAGACCTCACTTGGAGAACTGCTGGACTAGATTAGCATAGAGACTCCAATTCTCCGTAGTTTAGAGCAAAAGCCTCCCATATCTCAGACTTGCTCCTTGCTCATGCTTTATGTGGATCAGTTGGGGGCTTTGCTTGAGGATGTCCTCTTCGGGGAAGCAGGGCATCTGAGCAGCCATACCCTGGGCATCACCAGTCACTGAGGGAAAGGAGAATGAGCATGATGATGCTCATTCTGTGGGGAAGTGACCACCTCACTTCTGCTTGCACTTTGTTAGCTAAACCCTACTTCAACAAGCCTTCAGGGAGGGGCACATAATACTGGTGAATAGATTTAGTTTACCATCTTTACATCTACATGTGATCAAAGGATACTTGTGAAAAATGTACGCCCCCCCCAGCTTTTGATGATAATGTTATTTCAAAAGGAAATCATTTTCAAATTGTTCTTATTAAATTAGATGTGATTTGGTTCCTGTGTTTTCTCCTTCATTATGCATACCCTCTAAAAATAGTAGAGCAGGCAGCATATAATTTTTAGCAGGTATGTCTAATGATTTCTTTTGAAAATTAAGCATGAGGTCTTGATAAAGAATATGGTCTTGTGAGAAAATAAAACACAATATAATTTAAGCTAGCCACAAAAATGATAATTTTTGCAAACATTTTCTGAATACCAACTGTATACTTACATACTGTACCAGGGTTTTAGAGTCTTTTTTCTTAACTGGATGAATTTCTGAATAGATTCCTTTTTTGTGAGTATGTATGGAAATTGTGATTCACATAGTAGTAAACACAAATAAAGGGCTTAAAAATAGTTGAAATGACTTGGATAAAAAACGGTTAATTGTAATCATTTATTCAACCCAGAAATACATTTTATTATAGGTCCTAATGATTTAAATAGAAAATGACTTTTCTTTCTCTGGAAAATAATAGTCATTTCATATGATGACTTGTTTTATCACCATTAGTTTCCTATTGCCGATATAACAAATAACCATAAACATAGTGGCTTAAAACAATACAAATTTATCTTTCAGTTTGGGATATCAAAAGTTCAAAATGACCTTGTGGGCTAATAGAAAGGTGTAAGCAGAGCTATGTTTTGGGAGGACCTGTAGGGGAAAATCCACATCTTTATTTTTTCCACCTGCTAGAGGCCTCTTGCAACCTTTTCCCCTCCTCACCCCTTCCTCCAGTTTCATAGCCCATCATCACTCCAACCTCTGTTCCTTCCTCATATTTGCTTTTAGTCTCTGATGCTTCTGCCTCTCTCCTATATAAGGGCCCCTGTGAATATTTTGGACCATCCAGTTGATCCTGGATAATCTCATTTCAAGTGTCTTAATTCAATCACATCCATAAAGTCTATTTTTTTTTTTTTTTTTTTTTGGCCAATGTAGGGGAACACTGTCACAGTTCTGGGGATTAGGACATGAAGACCTTTGGGTGGAGAAGGAGTTCATTATCTACTATAGCTTTTATTCTTCAAGGGTTCAGGGAGACATCTAAGGGTTTCCAATTACTTGTGGAGCCATAAGAGCTGCATGTTTAGAATTTAAGTGAAAAATGTGTTCTTTAATATCCACAAAAACTACAGAAGACAGCCAAACACCCTTCCTCACTTTTAGCTGCTGATTACTTTATCCATAAGGATTGATAACCATTATCTTATGGGTTTCAGGTACTATTATTATCCACATTAAAAAAACCTAATCATCTCTTCAGTTTCTCTGAGTTGTTTTTACACACAGCTGGGCAATAAATGAATGAATGAATGAATTGTGAAAATTGTTTAAAAAAAAAGCAAAAAATACTGTTTAATTGCCTAGACTTTTTTTTCCAGTTAAGTAACCATTAAATAGGAATGTGCCAAGATTACACATCAGTTTCAAGGATGCTTCTTCTGTTTGTCACTGTATATAACACACTCCATGTCTCTACCTCAGGTAAATCACTTAGATCATTCTTGCTCAGCGGAAGTATAATGTAAAATAACTCAACAGCTATCCCATAGAGGTTGCCAAAATTGCCACCTATCTCATTTTCTTTAAAAGAAGAGTCAATATATAACAGGACTTTTAAGACAATCGTTTTGTTTTTTATAAATATTTTAGAATCATTTTCTATGGGAATTATTTTCTTTGATTATTTTGTTAATAGAGTTTCTTATTTTTGAATTAATATTTGCAATATATGTTGAATCCCTACATTTTCCAGGCTACATATGGGCCCCTCCACACATATTCACATCCAGTGCTTTTATGAAGCACATATTATTGATATTAATGCACTTCTTTTACAAAGAAGTGTATCTTGTCTTCTCATTATCAGCTATTTATTAAGTCTTTGTATTCAGGTAAATGTTTTGCTTGCAGATAATCTAGAACTCAAGATTTCTTCAAGTTGCCTATGCAAATCTACCAAAAAAAAATAGAGTGAGCAAATTGAACTTTGAAAATGTTTTGCAATAGAGATAGAAGAGGGGTTTATGCACAACATAATTGTGCTATTCAAATTGTGGTTTATAGACTGGTGTCTGACCACAGATTCATACCTGATTGATGATGAAGTACGTACAATTTTATGTCATGGAGATGATAGATTACCATACACTTTCTAAATATTACTCTCAGTATCTATGTGTGTCTTGTCATAGACCAATATCAGTTCTTGGACCAACACTAGTTGGAGAGTTACCTTGTGAATTACTATTCTAAAATACAGTAAATAATTTAGAATAACTCATTCTTAACTGCTGTGCATACCATACTTCTACTCAAAGTTTTTACTTTATGCAACTTTCCCTAATCAGGGTCCAAATTTCTACAACCATCATAGCCCCTCCCCCAAATTCAGATTCCTCATTTTTTTTGTTACTTGTTAAATTTTTTGAGGTTATAATCTATTCAGAGCAACTTATTGAGAACTATTCTGAAATCTGAAAGGAAGAAAAATTCTGAAAATAATTTTTTTCTTAAAATTATAAAATAAAAATACTCAGTTTAAAAAACAGATTTTTATTTTTAGAATTCCAAAACAGTTTTAAAAATCATTCCATTCTCTAAAACCTTTTTGAAATGTTTACTTTGCTGTGAAATTTACAAGTTAAGGGACCACAAGTCTAGGGCAAAGATTACAGGTAAAGAAATCTGGGCATTTCATAGTTTAGCCATTTTCTAAATATAACTGAAGATAGAAATACCTTCTTCTGATATATGTACACTGATTAATTTATTTAATCATAGGTGTAGATAGACAAGATAGCAATCACTCAGTGTAATTGAAATATCTTAGTAAAAGCCATGGTCAAATGTACTTTTCACAATTTGAATCACTTAAAGAAGTTGGGGGGAGTTGAATGATCATGTACAAATTTATAGCAGACTATTTAATTTTGGAAAGAAAAATAATTTTTCTATTGTTCTTTTATCCACCAATATCAAATTAAACTATTTTTAGTTGTCATTAGTGCTCTCATGGGTAAAGGAAATGCCTACTTTTTTTTTCTTTTTTTTTTTTTTGCTAAAAGTGGTTAGCTATTTTGTTCCCTGTAGAAGACAGTGTGATTTGGTAGATTTGGCAGTGATATTCATATCTTCCTCTTCGCTTTTGTGCTTTTTGGGATAAGATGCAATAAATTGAATAGAAGGGTATGGCAGGAAAACCTCCACAAATGAAAAGAACAGCAATGTGTTCTAACACCTTTCCTGTGAGGGCATGTTGGGTACTAGCACAATAAGAACCTTACAATAGCTCATTGCTGATGCATTTCATTTATATAAACATTCTCTGAGGTAAACAGCCCGTTTGTATTCAGAAAATAGGTTTAATCCTTGTTATAGAAGCTGAGTCTCCAGGGTCTGTTTATTGTCCTGAGATAGTTTTATAAAAGAAGAAAGAAATCACTCTGGTTAATGGAAGGAGAATTCAAAGCTCCAGAGGAGAATCCAAAGTGTAGAAAGTGAGCAGAGGAGAAGGGTAACAAAGCAATGGCAGAATGTTATGCTATGGATTTTAAATCCTCATTAGAATACCTATGTATCTTTCATTTAAAAATAAAAGTCTAATAAATAAACAATTATGAGGAGCTAGAGAAACTTAAACTGTGCATTCTTGGATATCTGATAGGTGTGGAGATCTCTGTTGAGATTTTTCGTTGTGCTAAGGTGAAATTTCTGTTATTATTTTCCTACAGCTGAAGATTAAATATTTCATAGTAGGTTGTATAATAGCTCATTTTATATTGCATCGGTTAAGATTGCATTTAGAAGTAAACAACATAAAGCCCAAGGAACTATGATTTAAATGAGTAAAAGATGTTTTAATCTCGCAACAACGTGAAGACCTGGGAAAGGCAGATTCTCTCCCCAAAAATGTCATCAGGGAACCCAGACACATTCTACTTTTCTGGCCTTCCATCTTTAGCATGTGGTCCTCACTCTGATGCTTGTAAGCACTGGTACAAAATGACTGCTAAACCTGTAGGCATTATGTCCATATGCCAGAGATATTGACAGTATTCAATTTAAATCAGTTATAGTTAATGTTAACTTGACACAATATTAATTTAACCAAATTATTTAACAGATTGTTGATGCCCTAACTAGAATGCTTTTCAAACTACAAAACCATTATCCTATTTAGTCATTTCTTGCTTTTACTGATAAATTATTGAGGCACAAAGATATTGATAAATGTTATTGGAATAACTGTGCAGTTATCAAGACTGCAATAATTAAAATAACTGTCCAGATTATAATAAAAATATGGACAATTTTCAATATTGATAGTATTTATCATTTGTTGTGTGTGTTGGTGTTAGGAATTATTTTCATATTTATGTGAACTTTCAGCTATGCAGCCACAAGAAATAATTGATGGGGATGGAGAATTGTCAGTTTAGGTGCCTGATACTTACTAGTTGAAGATTTTCACTCTCCTAAGGAAACTGTCATACACCTGAGTGTCACAATACAAATGTTATTGGAGGATAATATTCCTTACCCTCTAATTCCTCTGTATTAAGGATTTAGTTAGAAACCTATTTTATTGATAGGACCAGATTTGGGATTTGAGCTGATTTCTAGGATTTTTAGGATATAAAGGCCTGAGTCAGGAGGGCACTGAATAGAGAAATGGAATAGTCTAAAGTGTACTTCTTTTGCAGTTTTGACTAAAGCTGATGCAAAGAGGAAGCTAACGAGTTAAACATTTAATAGGATAGCTTCTAAAATTTAGAGGTTATCAGTATGAAATCTTTATGACAGCCCTCCCTGGAAATCTATTTCTGCTTGAAGAATTTTAAAACATACATCTTCTGCTTCCAGATTATTTTTATAAGAGGTTTTCACATCCAACTTAGCAGAACACCCAAATGCAAGGAGATAAATGATGTCCTTTCTGGTTGGCAACATTTTGAGATTTTTCATCTTTAATTCTGTTATCCTATGGTTATCATCACCTCTGAATTATGTATATATACTGTCAATTAAATTAAAAACCTTTCAATAAATTATGCTTAGGACTGGAAACAGTGAATCTCTTCTGAGTTAATGTGATAGTCTCTTGTCATTATCCTTTATTGGTTTAAGAAAAAATAAAAGTGGCCTCTGAACCTTCCTCTGACATAAAATTTTGAGGGACCATAGGGTGAAATTGGAAATTCTCTCTACTTATCAATAATTTTACGAATGAACAACCAGAAAACTATTTCAGATACCTTAGGACTGAGTTATTGGTTATTAATCTACATTATTCAAATGTTCTAAAAAGTAATGTAGAAAAAAAAGTTCCGCTGGAACTTGTCTTTTCTGTCTTGATGTTATGTTGACAAAAGTCACGACACATAACCTCCTTCCCATCATATCCAGGATTAGGGGAGCCTACTCAGAGGTCTGCAAGGAAAAAAGAAAAACAAAGGGAGAAAAATGTACATTGTATTTTTTTCTTTTGAGTTTGAAATAATTTCAAATTTGCAGAAAACTTGAAATAATATTACAAAGAACTTTTTCTCCAATTTCTGGAAATAAATTGTCAAGATGATACTCTATCATCCTCAAATACTTGGGCTCAAATGTCCCACAAAAAGGATAATTTCCTGTATAATCATAATGCAACCCTCAACTTGGGTTTTTCTGATGCTTTGTTCTGATTGCATTAAGCTTATACATCTTCGGCAGGGATGTCCAGAAATGAGGCTCATAGCATCCTATCAGGGGGCACATTGTTTTGATTTGTCACATTACTGATCTGATAATTTGGGTCATTTGATTAAAGTGGTGATTGCCCGGTTTTTCCATTGTAAACTTACTCTTTTCTCCTTTATATTTAATAAGTGTTTTGTGGGGAGGAGGTAATCTGAAAGTATATAAATACCCTATTTCCCCTCCAACCTTCACTTGCTAGTTTTAGCATACATTGATGTTTCTTGGTTGAATTACTTTTTTGTTATGAGTATTATAAAATGGTGATTTTCTAATTACTGTTCCTTTTATATTTGTTAATTGGCATTCCTCTGTAAGAAAAAGTTTTCTTTTTAAAATAGTTATCTTAGTATGGACTAATGGATTCTTATTTTGCTTAATGAGTTTTATGTTATTTGCTATTATTATTATTTATTTTGTTACTCACATAGCCAGATTTGGTCAGTGTGAATACTGTCAAGCTGGCTTTTGGGTTAGTTCTGCTTTGTTTTGTTTCTGGCTTTGTTTTGATATGCCACCATCGTTCTTTAAGCACTTCCTTAATTTCTGGCACAAGATATTCTAAGATCATCTTGTTCTTCATGGCCCAGGCTGGATTCAGCCTTTTCTACAAGGAGTTCTATTCCTTTTGGTAGAGCATACTATTTAGAAACCAAGATCTGTGATTTTTTTTAACTTTTTAAACTAAAATATAGTTGATTTACAATGTTATGCCAATTTCTTCTGGACAGCAAAGTGATTCAATCAAATATATATATATATATATATATATATATATATATATATATATACACGCTCACACACATTCCTTTTATCTTTCATCATATTCTATCCCAAGAGATTGGATATAGTTTCCTGTGCTATACAGTAGGACCTCATGGCTTATCCATTCAAAATGTAACAGTTTGCATTTAATAAATCCCAGTCCACCCCACACTCTCCCCCTCAGCAACCACAAGTCTGTTCTTCATGCCTGTGGGTCTGTTTCTGTTTTGTAGATAGGTTCTTTTGTGGCATATATTAGAGTACATATATGAGCGATATAATATGGTATTTGTCTTTTTCCTTCTGACTTACTTCACTTAGTATGAGAATCTCTAATTTCATCCATGTTGCTGCAAATGGCAATGTTTTATTCTTTTTTATGGATGAGTAGTATTCCACTGTGTATAGGTACCACATCTTAATCCATTCCTCTGTCAGTGGACATTTAGGTTATGTCCATGTCTTGGCTATTTTGAATAGTGCTGCTATGAATATACGGGGGCATGTCAAGATCTGTGATCTTGATGTGGTCGTTATCATTGGGCTGTTGTTCTCAGGTCATGCAAGTCCATAAAGTTACAAAACACACACACATCCACCCATACTTACCTCTGTACCTTTATAGATTAAAAACCGTATAGCTTCACTAAAACATTTCATTCCAGTAAATCTTTCTGTATTTTGAAAACCACAAATTCAAACTAGTACCTTCTGTTTAAACTGATACCTTCTATTCCATTTCAACCACACAAAATTCATTTTAGCTTTCTCCTTGTCTATGTTTGTAATATCACCCCTCCCCCTGCCACAAATATTAAGAAGCCTATCTCCATTTATCCACAGTGTATTTACTATTGGATTGATGCCCCCTTTGTGTAACCAATTTCCCATTGTCACAGCTGTCATATCCTCTGCAGAGGGACCACTTCACCCTACTTTGGCTCCAGCCATCACCTGGGATATCTATGCACCACTTTTCCTTTTCAGACCCTTCTGTTTAGGCTTTGAGACACCACACTTGGCTCCTATCATATGCCCATATGACATCTCTTAAGTTCTGGTAATGCACAGTTTCTGATGCACTTCCTCCCAAGTGCTTTTCACTCCACTTGGTTTTCAATACTCAGAAATGTGCCACTGCCCATCCTCCTATGGATGCCTAACCTGCTCAGGCCAGGGCATGTAATAGTTTTAGACTGAGAGGGTGAGATGGAGGGAGGAAGGAAAAGAAGGAGGAAGGGAATAGAGGGGGGGATAGTAAAAGAAATATATGAAGGAAAGAAAATAGAAAGTAATGCACGAAGAAAGCTGTATCATTATTTAAAATTTCAGAGAATACCTATCTCCTTGTTACACTCACAACATAACAATTGGAGGGGCTCATTATTTCACCTCTTTAACAGTAAAATTACCTGGATGTGGCTGAAAACAGTAATCGTGCCCCAAAGGTGGTGATTTTTATAATAAGGTACAAAATATGTAGAGCAGAAGGATTTAAACCTGCTCAATGATCTCTGAGGTCACTTTAGCCGTTATAATCACAGGATTCTTGTGGGAGAAATAGATGGGTAGAGGAGATGAAGAAAGGTTTTAGAGAAATTTGTATTGTCAGTGATTCCTTATGTTGCTGCTTTGTTTTTGTTTGTTTCTTTGTCTCCAGAAAACAAATACCAGAAAGACAGAAAAAAGATTAGATATTACAGGATTATTGTCATTCTGGTTTTGGTTTATAGGTTGATATTTATAATTTGGTTGCCCACAGGAATGACTAACTCTGACTCACAGTGGAGAATAGCTCTGGAAATCAAAGCCTAAACTGAGCGCATTGGCACTGATGCCAAGTCACATCCATCAATTGCCTTTGAAGATCCTGAACTGAATGACATTTTTGCATATTTTCAATTTCAAATTCTCATGTACTTGGATTAAAATCCTCATATTTTAGGCAAATTTTGTCAATGTTCTTACACAGTCAATACTTATGATGCTAAGCCTGTGTCAAAATGACTCAATGATTATATTTGGCAAAATATAATATGTAACAAGCTCAGAGTTAAGTACAAATATAATTACTGTGTTAAAGAAGGGAAAACATCCAAGAGTTTTTAGTTTATGCTGTTTAGAAAATGTATATATACAGACATACATGCACCACGACGATAGGCAGTAATTAGTGGCTTATATTTGGTAGGGATCCTTTAAAGGAAGTGTATGTTTTTCTAGCATCACATTTTTTTGTCTACAACTACAAAGAGGATTATTTCCATAAATAGGTCACCTAGAAGGGAGTTCTCTATCATTTAGACAATTTTAGAATAGAAAAAAATCACGTTAAATAATCTCCTCTTAAAATAAAAGTTTCCCTCATTGTTGCCCCATAGCATGTTAAAAAATGATTATAAGGCTAATAAGGAAGTATTAATGTTGAATATGGAACATTTACCCTCTTATACCACATAAATACGCCCTTCAGCTTTCACAAAGAGGGGCCCATCACAGGACCTGCTCCATGCAGTCTATAAATGATAGATAATGAAGAAAGAATACCAGAAGTGCCAGGAAAGCTTAAATTATGCTACATATTACAAAGCTTAGAGAAGGTGAAAATTATTATGTTTTACTTCAGTCACTATTCATTGCAAAGACTTTTATAGCCAGACTTCCTTCATCATGGACAGAATATTCACTTTGATTAATCAAAATTAAATTTAGTTGAATAATATCTTCAGAGAGATTTGATATGTTTTTGATTGTATGAACTTTGGAGATTCCTTTCTGTTGACTTCAAGCATGGACAATAACACATGACATCTAAATATCTACAAGAGAAATTTAAGATGAGTTTGAGGTTTCAGATTAAATCATTTGTAAGTGTATTGTTTTTTCCTGCCTGTTTTGAGAAGGGACTTTTGTGTTTATTCTAGGGATTCAATAATGTCAGTGGCTCTACTCTATTATTGTTTATTAAAATTTTAATTAATTTTTTGATTACATGGAGGTCCCTTGGATTTGCACATCTGATTTTGTCTTTATTTCAAATATTTTAAAAATAACAAGATTAGGAGTTCCCATTGTGGCACAGTGGAAATGAATCGGACTAGGAATCATGAGGTTGCAGGTTCAATCCCTGACTTTGCTCAATGGGTCAAGAATCTGGTGTTGCCCAAGAGCTGTGGTGTATGTCGCAGACGTGGCTCGGATCCTGCATTGCTGTGGCTGTGGTATAGCCTGGTAGCTGTAGCTCCAATTAGACCCCTAGCCTGGGAACCACCCCATACTGCGAGTGTGACCCTAAAAAGCAAAATAATAATAATGAGATTATTAAATTTTTAAAAATTTTCTTATTTTTGTCTTTTTCTGTTTTTAGGGCTGCACTCGTGGCATATGGAGGTTCCCAAGCTAGGGGTCGAATCAGAGTTGTAGCTGCCAGCCTATGCCACAGCCACAGCAATGCGGGATCTGAACCATGTCTGCAACCTACACCACAGCTCACAGCAATGCCCAATCCTTACCCCACTGAGCAAGGCCAGGAATTGAACCCACATCCTCATGGATGCTAGTCCGATTCATTTCTGCTGAGCCATGATGGGAATTCCTAAAATTTTTTTAAAATTTTATTTATGTTTTGGTATTTTTGTCTTTTTAATAAAATACAAATGCTGCTTTTTATTTCTATGTTATTTATTTTTTCCCAGTCATCCAAACCATGTTGATGTTTCTCTTTGTGTGAGTCTTCCAGGCCTTTATAGCTCCACTTTGATCTACTGTTTCCTTTACTTTGCTTTATAAGTGATTTTATCAATTTTCTTCTTCCCATCTCTGATTTGGTTTTCTACCTTGTTGAACTTATTCTTTATTGCTTATATAATTATTTCCTTTGTATGCCTTCCAGGAATTCATAATCTCAGGATCCTTTATTTGCACTTTATATGCAAAATGCATATGTTTATTTATTTATAAAATATTTCCATCACCCCTCCATTGCTTTAAATGGAGTAATTTCTGTCTAACCTTTCTATTTGACAAAAAAAAAAATTGAAAATGGAATTTTATTAGCTTCCTCCCTGTTTACCAAGATATTCCTTGAATCCTTTAGTTAGAATTCATGTTGAAATTCTCTATGTTGAAGGATGATATTCAATGAGGCTATGGTTTAGACAGGTGGATGGAGCTATGGAAAGTTCCAGGCAATATGTTTATCATGTTTTTCTTTATATGATTCTTGAAATCATAGGAAAATAGCGCAAATTTTGCCAAATTGGGCAAATATTCCTTACTTTTGAATGAAAGCCCTTCAAATTTAGGTGTATCCCTTAACATATAGTGAGCCCAGATGTAAATTAATAAACGAATGAATGAATAAATGAATCTGTAAAGGCATTGCCAGCTCTATACTTCAGGCCCCTGCAATGCTTTCCACATGTATGGGAAAAGGGACTCCATATAAGAAAAGCCCTTTTCGCCACTTCTCCCAATTAGGATATTAATAGTTAAATTACTCTTTAAAGACAGGGGTTGTACTAACCAAACAATTTTATTTTTCTAAGTGGGTGAAGGTAGATTAAGGAAAAGAAAATCCTAATTTTCCTTTTTTTTTTTTGTCTTTTTGTCTTTTTAGGGCTGCCCCCATGGCATATGGAAGTCCCCAGGTTAGGGGCCAAATAAGAGCTGTGGCTGCCAGCCTACACCACAGCCACAGCAACACCAGATCCCAGCCACATCTGCAACCTACACCACAGCTTATGGCAACGCCAGATCCTTAACCCACTGAGTGAGTCCAGGGATCAAACCTGTGTCCTCATGGATAGTAGTCAGGTTCATTGCTGCTGAGCCATGACAGGAACTCCTCCTATTTGTTTCTGTTGTTTTCTTTTTTAAAAAAGATAATTCCTTCTACTTATATTCTACCATAATGCTCTGCTTTGGGGAAAAAGTAATTTTATATCATTTAGCCATGTCCTTTAAATTTCAACATCATTTAATTGGTTTCCTGTTTGTGTGTTTTATTCTTATTTTTGGTATATTAGCAAGATATCCTCAATTTCTGAGGCATAACATTGGAGTGATTCATAGTTTGGGCATTTCGGTTTTAGTGGTATTTCCTTAATTATTATCTTTTATTGCTTTTAATCATTTTGTATTCACAATGGCATATTTCCTGGACAACTTATTTTCTTTTCTCAATTTCATGTCCATACTCCTAGATAAGCAGAGACATGTAAATCTGATAGAAACAAGTATAACAGTAAAATTTCTGAACTTTTCACATACCATTCCAGGTGTTCAGTGTGACAAACCTTTAGCCTGAAAATAGGTAGTCTTGGGTATAAAGCAGCTGTTAAAATCACTCATGCTTCTATTTATATTATCAGTTTACTTCTCCTCTATTCCCCACATTGGTCTTTCCATATTTGATTACTTGATACAAATATGGCAGTGTAAAGGATGGAACATTATAAGGTTAACTTGTCATTCTTCTTTTTTCTAAGAAGCCAGGATCAGCCACAGGGCTGATGAATAAACAACCCGTTATTTGTTCTTATCAGGGTTAACATACCAGTGTCTTGCTTGGTAAGCAATATTAACTAAAACTTTTCATTAGCCAAGATCTTTTAAAATCATCCTCTTGATAACCTTCATTTTAGATAAGTCTCATCTAGTCATTTTATATTTTGACTTCATGAAAACTCTAAGTTTACATGTTACATAAAAATATACTGTTGGTATAACTTGACATGGAAATCATTTAATATATTTGAATACTCATTCTTATATAATTGAAATATTTCTGCAATTGTATTTATAAGTTGTTATGTATAGAAGTGTTCTCTATTTTAAATGATCCTGTTTAAATCCTATTGTAAAGGGAAGAATTATTTTCCATATAAGATGATTATTTTGATGTCCTGTATATATGTTCTTTGGTGTATTTTTAGGTGGTATGTTAATGTGACATGCATGCCTCTGTATGTGTGTGTATATGTGTGTGTGTTTGTGTTATTATGAATAAATATCATTTTCTTAGTAAGCGAGTCCTTTCTTAGGAAGAGCGCTATTGTTATTGAGTCAATGTATTGATAAGTCAATTGGAGTGGAAAGTGAAATTTCCCTAAAGGCATGATTGAGTGTGGTAGGCTGCCTTTTGAGATAGTCTGTAATGATCTATGACTCCTGATATTGAAGTCTTTCTCCCTTTCCACTCCCCCCTCCCCCATATGTATGCATGCACGCACACTCACATACACGCACACACACACACACACACACTTCCCTTTTCAGCGTAGGCTCAACTTATGGAATATCTTTTAACAAATAGAATAGTCCAAAATTGATTTAGGACGCCATTTTCAAAATTAGGTTTCAAAAAGCCCGTGACTTCCCTCTTACATTCTCTTTGTCTCTCCTTTCTTGCTCTGAGAAGCAAACTACCATATTTGAGCTGTACTATGGAGAGGCAAGATGGCAAGGAACGGAGGCAGGCTCCAGACAACAGCTGTGAGGAGTTACTTCCTGCCAACAACTACATAACTAAACTTACAAGTAGATCCTTCCCAGCTGAGTCTTGAGATGACTTCAGCCTTGACTGAAATCTTGATTGCAGCCTGTAAGAGACCTTGAAGGAAAGGACTCAGGTAAGCTGCACCTGATTCCTGACCTCCAGAAACTATGTGATAATAAAGCCACTAATGGTGGGGGTAATTTGTAATAGCTAATACATTGAGTTAGAATATATAAACTGTTCTCTGAAAGTCATGTTCTGCTAATAATGGCTTTTTATTGGTGGGTGAAGAAGTTAGAGGCCAGATATAAATAGTTCAAAGAATAGCAAAATAGGCTTTTACGCAGAGAGGGACTTGAGTGGAAGAATTGTGGTGACTAATAAGTGTTACAAGGGAATTTTGCAATGAGATGTGCAGTGTAAAGTTTCTTCCTAGTTTTCAAGTGAAATTTTTAGTAAAACCTACATTACTGATAAGTACATTGCTGAGATGAATCTCTTCTGAAGGGATATAATGTGTGGTGAAAGGGGACAGGGAAACCTTGAGGAAGCTCTTGGGAGGTCAACCACGTTGGAATTACACTTAGTTCATTTATAGTTAACTTCTTTGTCAACTGCCCAAGTAATTTGGCTGCAACTAAGTTAAATTACAGACATTTTTATTTTAGAGAAATTCTGGAGTTTCTTGTGGCCTACAAGGATAAGAATTCATTATTGTCACGCAGGGTCTTGGGTCACTGAAATGGCACAGATTCAGTCCCTGATCCAGGAATTTCCACATGCTGTGAGCGTGGCCAAAAAAAAAAAAAGAGAGAGAATAAGCTCTGAGATGATGTTTATGGACATAGATTACTATCTGTCAAAATCAGGGAACAATGTAACTTCTGCTATTACTAAAATTTGAAAAGAAATATAGACTAGGAAACATATATAATACATATTTTGTGTTCATAATTTTATGACATTTTTCCATGACAGTTTTGTTATGTAACAATAAATTTGTTTTTGGTCTTTAAATATACTTTCAGGGAAAGTATTTAGGCTGAGATAATCCAAAACTGAACTTTGGAAAAATCTGTCTAATTTACATATAATAGAAAGTTATCAAGGATAATGAAAAGCCAGAAAATTGCATACTTGTGCTCATGAATTGGAGAGGAGTTGACAATGGAAGAAATCTACATTAATAGATTATTAATTTTTATTTTGTATGTTTCTTAATTCAGTTAGAGATAACAAGAAGATATGACATACATTCAGGATTTTGGGGAGATAGCAAGTGATGTAGTTCTCCCAGGTCTTTGCCAAGAGTCTCAGCTTAGAATCCTAACTTAGTTGAAAATATATACAATACTTATTTTGAAAAAAAAAATGGAACTCTACTATGTGCAGACAGAAAAAAAAATTGACTTTCACAACTCCTGTCTCCCTGCATGGGTTACTTTCTTCAGTACCCTTAGGGAAATCTCATACAGATAAGTATCTTGCAGATTACCACCCTTTCTATTATTCTTAGACAGTAAATACTTGAGTTAATTTCTAGACATGATAATCATTACATTTTAGTAATTTTAAATGACTGGTCCACAATAACAGTCAATGTTCTAAATTTCATCAAAGCTTGAATCTCTCTCTTTCCTACCTCAGACTTGCCTTAAGCCTGAAAGTTGACAGTGTGGTAAAGGGAAAACAATTGCTTCTCATCTAATTCTCTCCTTTTTTTCTTCTGCCCCTCCACACCAGCAACCTAACTGTGTGTTCTGATCCCTTTTTGTTGGGAGCTGGGAAAGAGTAGTGAAGCAAGATATTATTTGATTGGCACTCTCTTTTTCTCATGTTAGTTCTCTCTGTGCCTGGCAGATGAAGTTAGGGAGCCTCTGGGTGAAAGGAAGGTCTTGAGAGCTGATCCTTTCCCTTGTACACAGATTTTTTTGGTTTCCTGGAGGACACCTTATCACAGATTTGTTCATTCAGATACTGTCTCCTTTGCTTACAGCTTTGCTAATCTGTTTGGATTTTATGGGCTTTTCCATACATATATATTTTGTCAGGGTCTCATGGCTCTTGAAGTTACCTGTCTTGAGGGAAAAATCCCTTTACAGTCCCTCTCAGACCAATTCTTTCTCCACTTATGTTATATCTTGTCCGTAACAAACTTTGCTAGGACAGGCTGTTCCCAACATTGCTATTTCAGTCTCCTTTGTTGTTGAAAAGCTAGTCAGGCACAATTTTAAATCTGGTCCTTGCTGTGACTACACATACTGCTGGGGTCATGTGTCATGTTCTCTGGTGTCTGTAAAGTCCCTTGTCTCTTTCCTGTATGGATAAGTATGTGATTGTTAGGAAAATATGCAACAGAACCTCATAAGCATTTTCTAAACAAACTGTTTCCCTGTTTTTGGTTATTACCATTAGGTCTCTTTTATATTTTGGGAATAGTTATTAAAACAAGGATTGTTACATATTAAAAATCTTTGTATAGTTCCATGCAAATGGTCTTTGAAATATGAAAATACATGTCCTGACTTTGAACAGAGGTGTCAAATTTTAACATTCCATTATTTATTGAATTACAGTGTGATGTCTGAATGAATGAGAGTAGCCAAAGTATTAGTGAGTATAAGCACATACTGCTTGCCACACAGCAGGTCAATCAGGAGAGAGACAGGTGTTGGGGTAAGGAATAGCAACTTTATTTGAAAAGCCAGCAGACCAAGAAGGTGGCAGACTAACATCCTAAAGAACTGTCTTGCCCAAGTTTGGATGCTAGTTTCATTTATTGTACACAGAGGAGGAGGTTAGGAGGTGAGGTTAAGATTGAAAAAAAAAAAAAAAAAAGGAGATTAGTTGCTATAAATATTTCCCGTTTCCAGTCAGTCTCTGGAGGGGACATGTTAAATTCTTCTTTCCTGGAGCCATTCACAGGTGCACTTGGTCAGGATGTTTCCTGCAAGCTAAAGAAAGGTATTTTAATTTAAAGGTCAGGTATGGGATGCAAGGTTCCTAGAGATGGGCCGTTATTTATATTTTAAGCTATAGGCAGTATCCCTTTAGTGATTAACTTGCAGTAAAGGCAGTGGGATACAAAGATTATCAAGTAAAAGAAACAGAGCCAATATGGGGTCATATTTTTTCTTTCCAGTTACAAGGCTGCAGTAATGAGGGGGTCATTGATCAGAAAGAATCAGTGGTGGAGTTTCTTGTTGTGCAGCTGGTTGAGGATCTGTCATTGTTGCTTCTGTGGCATGGGTTTGATCCCTGGCCCAGGAACCTCCACATGCCTACAGCAGGCAAGGCCAAAAAAAAAAAAAAAAAAAAGAGAGAGAGAGAGAGAGAGAATCAGTGCTGTGGCATAAAAACTAACTCAAGTCCATGTCTTCCAGGAAACTTTTTCTTACCATTTTCTTCTACCTCACTGAAGTCTCAATAACTTTACTCATGCTACTTTGAATGTATTTGGTTTTGTGCTATATTTTCTGGATAGTTAGTATTTTAAATATGTATATTAGATTTTCAACTGATTTTTTTAGTTCTTTAAAAAATAATTTCTTATATTTGTATTCTATACAACAAAGGGAGAATGCATATAATAAATAGGTATTTAGTATACATATACTAAATAAGTATCTGAAAATAAGTTTGTAAGTTTATCTCCATTGCAGAAATTTCATCAAGGGTTGGTGGTCCATAGAAGTCTAAAACTATTTGGTGGGAGCTCCATGGATTCTTAACTGTAGATGTAGCTGAGTAAACATAGGACTATTGGTGGTAGTAGAGACAAAAATATAATCAATTTTATGTCATTAAGAAACCTCTCTTTTATACATGCATTTGTATATTCACATACTCATAATTTAAAATCTTGTTGGATTTTGAGGGTATCATTTGGGCCAGGTTTTGTAATTATATATTTTTCTCTTGTTAACATCTGTAAGAATAAATGAGACTCCATGAGATAAAAATTCCAATTATTTTCGTATTATGTTGGAAAATAATTAGTGGCGTTTTTGTTTTATTAAGCAGTGTTTATTGTGGTGGTTTTGAATTGAATCAAAAGCCTTAGGTACTATAAAAATAGATCTTTTCTGACAAATTATGAACCTAATCAAGACAGTATGTTGTCACATTTTATACCTCTTGAAGAAATATGATTAATGAGAAAAAGTATTTCTTAATAAGACATATTTAAATAACTTTTCCATGGTTGGATCATGTATTAGGAAATTACTCTTGGATTTAAATAATCCTTCACTGTTTCTTATGCATAAAAATATGTTGGCGCCAATAAGGCGCTCCAGCAAGAAAGCACTAAGCTATTTGTCTTTTTCAGTATATGTGCCAGGGCTAAGAAATGATAAATCAGTGTGACTTCAAAGGACAAGCTTTTAATTAAATGATACCCTTTCTGTTTCTTTGGAGTTCTTTTTAAATATTTCTCCAAATTGGCTTTAATGCTTAAATGTGTGAATATATTCACTATACTTCCAAATTGCTTCACAGTTTTCACCTCAATTTTTCCACATATTGTAAAATGTCAACTTCAGCATTTCCAGAATCTTTTTTTAAGAGGCTTTATTTATTTTTGCCCAGCTATAGTCATCTTTACAAGTTTTAAATGTTTATAAATAGGGGAAAGCCACACTTTATAAAATCTTAAAGTGTTGTAGCAGAAAAACAAACTGAAAAAATGAAATTTAACTAGAGCTTTACCAGGTTCATGGACCATTTTACTCCTGTATTGTGACAGTGTCTTTTATACCTCAATTTCAAAAGCCGTTCAGATACCTTTGAATATATACTTACCTGTGTGGGTAACCATAGAAATAAGCCATAGGTCAGGCAGCTCTGAAATAGATAACAAAAGGAGTCCTATAGAATCCTCTCCCATTTACACATGCATGTGTGCACGCATACACACACACACACAGGACCAGTGTTTAAAGGGTAATATAAAGAATAAAATATATAATTTCTGAGGATCTACCAAAAGCTAGGTAGCATTCAATGTCAGAAATTTTAGTCTTCATAATGGTTCCATTATACCTTCCTTGGAGATGTTGAAACTAAAAAAATGGTATATCTTGCCAGGAGATATATAGACAGGATGGGATCTCAAACTTGATTTTTCTGTTTTCACGGTCAGGTCTTCCCTTCCATCTTCCCAATACAATATACTACATATATTCCTATGAAACAATTCTCACTAGCAAATTTTAAAATTTTGCATATAATCTGGAAAGAAATAGGGGCCCAAATTACTCATGATAGTAATAAAATAAGGAATTCTTACAATTCCTTCATTTATAGTATTTTATAATTTACTTTGTTTTTGTTTGTAGAGAGAGAAGTAGAGCTGGATAATTAATGTTAGGCAGAGGATAAAAATAAAATTAGGATATAATCCTGAAAGTGAAAGGTCAGAGGAATAGCAGCATAAAATTTGCAGACATTCAGAAGACACAACCACTTGGGGGCAGAAGAACAGATTGATAGTTTGTGAGTTACAGAAAAAAAAGAGTGGATTAGAGGATAAAAACTATTTTCATCAGTCTTACTATAAGTAAAAACATGTAAGAATACAGTATTTTATCAACTCAAAAGCTATTTCTTTCAATCAAGACTGATAAGACTAATAGATGTATTTATAAGTAATTACATGCCAATTTGTTTATTCAATAATTTGAAATTTCCTAGAATTACTAAATCACTGATTATTTAGTCTTGAGAAATTAGTGCATCTCGTTACTAACCTACTGTTATCAAAAAAATATTATAGGGGGTGTTCCCACTGTGGCACAGTGGAAATAAATATACTAATATCCATGAACCAGTATCCATGAAGATGTGGGTTCAATCCCTGGCCTTGCTCAGTGGGTTAAGGTCCAGCATTGCCATGAGCTGTGGTATAGGTTGCAGACATGGCTTGGATCCCTTGTGGCTGTGGCTGTGGCATAGGCCAGCAGTTGTAGCTCCAATAGGACCCATAGCCTGGGGACGTCCATGTGCCATGGGTGAGGCCTTAAAAAGAAAAATATTTATAAATATTTGTATTTATATATAGTATATGTTAAAATATATTTATATATAAATGTAAAATATATATAAAATATATATAAAGTGAGTATATATATATAAATAGGAAAGGATTAAATGCAGGGAGAATGAATCAATATTTTCCATTTTACTCAACTCTGAGTTGTAGCTGGGAGCTGTTAGCTGTCATAATGTTAGAGCAAGAGGTAAACTCTCAAATTAACTATTCAAAAGATGCATATATAACAAAGTGAAATTTAGTCAGGTTAATGAGTTTATTTTGAGAAATGAGAAGTAAAATGATTTTGAGCTTTATATACGTATTTGATGTTACCATATAAATTAAAATTTTTAAATTTACTTAATATTATTTAAAAGTTATAGAATTCCATTATAGAATAGAATAGAGGATATTTCTGTACACAAGTTTATGAACAGATCTACTTGAATTTTTTTGTTTCTTTATTCTTATACACAGAATCATACTTAGTGCATATGAACTAGGAAGGCTAGGCAATAGGGTGAACAATAATGCGATGTGGTGCCCATAGTCCAGGGTACAGCTCCTAGATTAAAATACAACAAAAGATTAAATGTTACAGGTTTACCAGAAATGAGCATTCTACATGGGATAGATCCTTGCTAGCCAAACTCTTAAGGAGCTGATATGCAAACTGTGATGACTATGTTTGCTGCAATTGCAGTATATGTATCTTCCATTTAAATCATCTACTTCCTCAAATTAAAGATAGATGTACCACAGTAGGCATCAACAGCTGCTTTTATAGTCTTAGAGGACAGCCTTTGAGACATTTCACTTAAATGTTAACTTTCCATCATTGTCAGTCTCATTTTCATTCCATGTACAGGATATTAACTTAGGACTTTTCTTCCTAAGTTTCAAGTTAAAAGGAAGGCTAAGAACTAAGTCTGAAAACTTCTTCACCATAAAACATAAATGGCAACCTTTTCACTTTCCAAAGCAAATCAAAGTGCTGGACTCTAAGCTGTGCTATAAGGAGGCAACTAAGAGTTTTGTGAACCGTAGTTGACCACCTATTTATAATTTAGGTTTAGAGGCTATGCACTGGACATGGGGTTATTTTGGAGAGGTTGGCATATTAGTCTGAATTCCTTTTCCCAATTTCATATGAAATTTCAGAAACTTAGAGTTTGGGATATATACTCTTAGTTTCTGTGAGTATTCAGAATATATACTGTGGTTATAAGAATTACATCTAAATGACAAAATTCTGGCTCTTCCAACTCATGATTATAGAGTGGAGGAATGCCATTGGGGAGTATTTGTAGTAACAATGAGAATATGCCATCGGTTCTATTTAACAGAATCCTATGTGAATGGCCATGTTTAAACTGGACCTGGATCTTCTCAAGTCTTAAACAAGAGAGGTACATGGAAGAAGAGACCTCAGCAGAAAGAATCTAATAAATCTCTCTGACTGGCCATAGGCTGAGGGGAATATTATAAATGACCATACAGAGAAGTCACATTTACATGCATCAAGGACACTGCAGATAAAACATCCTTGACAAAAAGAATGATACCTATAATCCCCATAATTTCTCTGTGAAAGAATCAGCTTTCAAAACCTTGAAGCCAACTCAAATAGTCCCAATCAAGTAAGATTTTTCCTGCTCCTCTAGCTTTGACTCACCCTGGAGGGACCAGACACTCAGGGTAGCAAACTCTGGAAAGAAGACCAGAGAATCTAGGAGAGGAAATAAAGATCTCTATGACCCTTTTCTAAATACTGGTTTCTATAGGCTCAAATGGAATTAGAGAAGTATTGATTGTGAATGAGGTTTGGAATTGTGGTTTTTCACACTGGGCTAGATATTGTAAATTCTTCTGTGATACTGACTATATAAGGGACTGAAATAATTAGAGGACTTTTAATTTTCTAAGACATTAAGAAAGTTTTCTGTCTAAATTTTCCTTCAGGGATAATGAGCTAGTCCAAAAGAAGAGTTTATAAAATTTGTTAAGAGAAAAAGTTTAAATGCTTTATGATTGCATCCTGTGTCCTGATTTTTCAATATACTTGATTCAAGTACATCCTTAACTATGAGGGCTGAAAACTCATGAATGGATATATTCAAACAAAATCTTTAAAATCACATGGTAAAACTATAAATAATATTGTAATGCTTTAGATAGTGTGCTTAATGCCAAGAAATGCTTTTAAAGTTGAGGATTACTTGAAAACAGAAAAACTGTAGGGTAAGAAATATTTTTTTTTTCTGTGTGTGTGTGAATAAGTGGATCTTTATGGAAAAGAAATGCCCACTCCTTTTGTAAATGTCTGCAGTAGGAAGAGCTACTCAATTATTGCTTTACAGCTCCTGTCTCTTTTGCTCATATCTGTGCTAGATATTAATAATATTGCTATAGTAGAATGCATTTTCTGGAGCATGCATCAAGAAATGGAAATTATGTCTTCACACCCCGGAATCTGGTTAACTAATAGACTATGATAGACAATGCATCAGTTTCCAGCGAATCACTTAACAATGTGGAAACTTGTTGCCTCTTGGAATTCTAATTCTTATGATGTTCCCTCATGATACTGGATTACCAAACTGTGAGAATTCAAAGCCACTGGAGGCCCTATGTGGCCACTCTGGTTCAAAGTCCCAGTGGAGCTCCTGACAGTCAGCAACTGCCAACCATGTATATGAGCCATCTTGTATGCCCATCCCAGTCAAGCCTGTAGATGACTACAGCTCCAACAGATACTTGACTGTGACCACATAAGAAATCCAAAGTGAAAATATCTCAGCTGAATTTGATCAACTCATAGACCCATGAGAGATGGTAACTCATTCTTTCTAAACAATTAAGTTTTGGAATCTCCATTATGTAACAATAGATATCTAGGATAATCTGTAATTTTCAAGCTATGTTAGAATAGTCAATTTTTGCCTATTTAATTTCTTGGAAGTGTAGAATAAAGAAATCTTATTTTATGATATTGTAACTTAGTTTGCCTTCTCAAAAACAGAGCCTATGTGATGATGCTATGAGAGGCAATAGTGAAAGAAAAAGAAATAAGGCGGAAGAGAAAAAGGAATGGTACATTACCAAGGTGGCTATTAGTTTCATAAACACAACTGTGTGCTCATACATGCAGTGTCTCTGGATAGGCCATCTAGAGCTGCTGTGACTCAGAATAATTCTTTGGAGAGCAAGGGTAAAAAATTCATTCTATGGCTCCTTCACATATATGATCTCTCATTGGTCAAAATCTTCCGAAAGGGCTTTTGTTCCCTCACCCTTCTAGGTTTGTTGCCTGTACCTCCCAGGCAGTGGCTGAGGAATCCAGAATCATAACCTGTAGCATGGCACTTCATTCGAGCCTGGAATTTATGGGAAGAGCCAAAGCTTTTGTGGGTAGGATCAATCTAGGCTTCGGTGCCATAGTTTTTACATCTTCTGCTCCACTGGAGCAACTGATACTCTATCAGAGCCTGGCCTTCACTCTGGGAAACCTTGAAATATTTAGTAATATTGAGAGATGAGGTCGGAGCAATGGCAGTTGGAGCACTCCATTGACCAAATGCCTGAGGAATCAGGAGGCAGGTAGAGCCAAGTGAAGCAAGGGAGGCATGTGAATTGGATGTGACGCAATCTACCCAATAGACTACTCAAAACATATAATACTTTTATGATATCCAGTTATGGTTTATAAAATAAGAATAGGTTGCCTCAGTTCTTATTCTAAGGAAGGGGTTATGCAAGTCCAAATGTTCAAGGTAATAGTTATTTAGAATATATTTTAAAAGGCTCTAGAGAAATAGAAGATGGAGCTAAAATGGTAATTGGGCCATAATTAGTACTTGCCATCTTCCTTTTCCAGCACTCATTTAGAGCTTATTATCTTTAGCCAGCTAATCTTTGGCTGATCTATGTCATTTGTATTGTGGAATCATCCAGAATATCATATCTGGAGTATTCATCAATTCTAGTGAGGGAGTTTCACTGACCCTTTCTAGGTTGAAAGTATATGATGTAATTGATTTGTCATCGGATAGCTGGATGACCTCCCTAAAGAATTGTTCCATTAAAGGCACTCAAAGTTCATCTCAAGCTGCTGAAAGATTGTTTTCTTTTTTCAGTAGGATCAATAGCTGGACCATAATAGTGAGAGGAAATATCTAAGCTGTTAGCTCATCAGCAGCTACTATTTTTGCAAACATAACCCCCCTTTAATGGGCCCACAATGAAATCACTGGAATGACTGAGAAGAGTATCAGCCTGATATCCTCAGGACAGGTCATTCTATCTTCTGTGAAGCATATTTTCTCTGGTTGATATTATGTGAGTTATATAGATGTGCATGTGGTACTCTCTCCCATATATGGGTCCATATACCTCTTTCCCAGATTTTCTTGTCTCCTGTTTTGCAGTTTCAGATATTTCAGGTTTTCAATCCGCTAACCAAGCTGATCCCACCCTCCAAGAGTTATATGTATTTACATAAGCCCAACTTAAGTCTACAATCGAGTCCTTCTGGACTACCCTTTAAGGGTAGAAACCATCCATTTCTGGTTTCAACCAACATGTTACATATGATACATTTGTGAATTGGGCCTAGGTCCTTTCATATTAAGTTAACTAACTTAAATAGGTATGAATTGAGGGAGAAGCATCAATGCTTTAGAGGTGGCTTTTTTCACTTACTCTGTGTTTACCCAGTCTTGTTATTTGGTAGGTCTGTTAATACCAGCTTATAATAAGTGTCACTGGTCTCAAGGTCATTTAATGCCCAATGCCCAATCTCTGTTAGGGCTTTATAAGAGCACACTGAGAGTTTTTCTAATGGAAAATGTTTCTCTACCTTAAAGGACTTTCTCCTGCTTCATAACTCTAAGGTTTATAGAATAACATATAAATGTCATCTGAAATGTAAATACTTTGTAATAGGGATTTAATTCTTTTTTTTTTTTTTTTTTTGGCCTGCACCCATGGCATATGGGAATTCCCAGGCTAGGGGTCAAATTGGAGCTGCAGCTGCTGGCCACAGCCACAGCAATGACAGATCTCAGCTGTGTCTGTGACCTACACCACAGCTCATGGCAATGCTGGATCCTTAACCCACTGAGTGGGGCAAAGATTGAACCTGTGTCCTCATGGATACTAGTCGGGTATGGCCACTGAGCCACTGAAATTAATTTATTTTTATTTTCTTTATATTATTGTGCTACAATGTTAGAAAATTATTATTTCCCTGATTTTTAACACAAGAGATTCTACTATAAATATTTCACCAAATTAAAAAATACTTTTGCCAGAGTTCCTGTCATGGTGCAGTGGAAATGAATCCGACATGGAACCATGAGGTTGTGGGTTCAATCCCTAGCCTCGCTCAGTGGGTTGAGGATCTGGCATTGCCGTGAGCTGTGGTGTAGGTCACAGATGCAGCTCAGGTCCTGCATTGCTGTGGCTTTGGCATAGGCCAGCAACTGTAGCTCTGATTGACCCCTAGCCTGGGAACCTATATATGCCTCGAGTGTAGCCCTAAAAAGCAAAAACAAAAACAAAAAAAAGAAAAGAAAAAGAAACTTCTGTGACTTACAGCAAAAACTCATATGCCTGGAACTTGTATAAACAACTTATGAAGTATTTCTGCATTTGTTAAAATTTTGTCTATAGGATTTTTAACTTTGGTCAACAATAAGTATGGTATAGAAAAATGAGCATTAGACAGAACTTGAAAATGTGGGTACATTTTTGTTTTCTTTACTTCCTTGTTAAGTGACCTTGGTCTGTGTTCAACAAATCTAAATCCCATTAATTTGCTAAGTGCCAGTCACAACTCTAAATTTAATTATAATAATATCTGAAACATAGTGGATGAAAGGGATATTTTCTTTTATCCCATTTCTATCCCATAATTTTAAGAATCTATCTTTTAAAATTCTTGATCCTGTGCCCCCAAACTCATATGTTTTGATTAGTTGAATATGAGCATTGACAAAATTAAAATATTTGGTTTCAACTACTAAGATTACCACAATTATGTATAAATTCATCAAAAAGCTAATTGTTGGAGTTCCCATCAGGGCACAGTGGAAACAAATCCGATTAGGAACCATGAGGTTGCGGGTTCGATCCCTGGCCTTGCTCAATGGGTTAAGGACCCAGCGTTGCAGTTAGCCGTGGTGTATGTTGCAGACACGGATTAGATCTGGCATTGCTGTGGCTCTGTCATAGGCTGGCAGCTACAGCTCCAATTAGACCCCTAGCCTGGGAACCTCGATATGCCACAGATGCAGCCCTAAAAAGACAAAAGCCAAAAAAAAAAAAAGAAAATTGTTCCTGCATATGAACTTCAAACCATTCCAGAGAAGAGATGGGTTTGAGGTTAATTAGAAAAGTGCATCGCTTTTGATTTAATAATATAGGATGAAATATTATTCTTTCACAATGTAGTGGGATAAACTGTAACGGGAGAATGTTCCACATACTAATATTTTTTCAAAGGTTAAAATTTATTTGTTTTGACACAGAAAAGAAAATCTATGTCTTTTGGCTATATTTATTTTTATCTTTATCTTATTTATCCACATATGGACTGTTATTCAACCCTTTGGAAAATAAAAGAGCAAAAGTATTTTCATATAATGTTTACTTTCTCATGAGGCTTATGTTTTTATTTTACTCATATTTCCTTAAGGTGAGATAAGCCTATTATTTCCTTACATTTAATTAAAAATTTTTTTTGGTTTTGATTGTTTTTTCATAAGTTGGCTTCCTTTAAATTAGTTTGCCTGCCAGTTTGTTGAAATATCTTGTGTTTTGTGATACCTGACATATGATTATTATTTTTTTAACTTCTCTTTTAAAATAATTTTGAACTTACAAAAATATAATTATATAACAATACAGAAAACTCCAATATGTCCTTTACTCAGATTCATCAACTTTTAACATTTTGACATATTTGGTTTATAATTTTTGTCTTTACTCTTTTTTATTTCTAATAATATTTTGTCTATATTTCTTTTAAAATTATAATTATGCAATTCTGGAAATTTAACACTGATATGATAGTTTGATAATCCATATCTCAATTCTATCAGCCCCCCACTATTGTCATTTTTTTCCTTTTCTTTTTACGGCCTTATGTGCAGCATATGGAAGTTCCTAGGCTAGGGGTTGAATGGGAGCTATAGCTGCTGGCCTACATCACAGCCATAGCAACCCCAGATCCAAGAGACACACTCTTGACCTACACCTACGCCTCAACTTGCAGCAATTCCAGATCCTTAACCCACTGATTGAGGGCAGGGATCGAACCCACATCTTCATGGATATTAGTTGGGTTCTTAACTCACTGAGCCACAATAGGAACTCCCACTATCGTCTTTTTATAACATTTCCCCTGCACAACAGGATCTTCTCCACCATCATCTGCTGAGTTTCTCTGTCATGTCCCTTCAGTCTCTTTTAATGTAGTATTATTCTTTAGTCTTTCTCTGATGCTGATATTTGTTTTTAAAATAAACAAAATGCTTATTTGGAGGTTTCTCTCTCTCTCTCTTTTTTTCACATCAAAAACCTCCCTTGGATGTGGAATCTATTGATGATTTTTTCCCAAACAATTTTTGTTATTTCTGTAACAAAATGGAGATTTTCCAGTTTCACCACTTACACTGAAGGAGCCACGAAATTCTCCAGGTCAAATAAGGAATAATTGGTGCATAAAAATAAATATGTATTGGAATAATTCACTGAATGAAATCTATTATTATCCAAATATTCCTTTTTTGATCCTTTAAAGATACCCAGTTATTCTAATATCATTTATTGAAAGAAAAAAACCATGATTATCCTTTCCCCAATTGCTGATGTATGTCACAGAGAAGACATGACCCAAGAGCTGGACACAGGCTATCAGAAGCTGTTCTTTTCTTGGAATCTATGTCACACCCACCATTACTACAGTAGGAGTCATTTTCAAGGACACAGCCTTGAGATAGTAATGTGCTGTTGAAACCACCTGGACAGTGTATATGACTGAACCCAGTTATGGCTTCTCTCTAAACTTTTGAGACTCTGACATGTGGGTGCAGAGATCTATTCATCTTGCAGCTGCCCACCACAAGCCTTGTATGTAAGTTCCCTTGTTCATTAAAGCTGCCACCTACCAGTTTGGAGTGGTCTTCTTTCTTTGGTCTCTTCTCGCCCTCCGTGTTTGAGGGCCAGTTTCAAATTTCACCTAGGGCACTCCTGAGGTTGTGAACCTATACACACACACACACACACACACACACACACACACACACATATCCACACACACTCCCCCCCACACACACACATATGTACATACATATATATAATGTATTTATAACAAGCATGTGAATATGTGTAAATACATATATACACTCATATTAAGCATATATAATAATCATATATATGATGTGTAAGTATATATAATAAGTATGTGTGTGTATATATATCAAGACAATATGGTATTGGTATAAGGAATCTTCTCTTGATTATTATAGTAAATCTTAGAATCAGGTTGTAGATCCTCTACCTATTTTTCTTTTTCAAAATTGTTTTGGATATATTGTATCCTTTGCATTTCTACAAGAATTTTAGAGAATTTGTCAATTTACACAAAAGGCTTGCTTGATTTGGGGTTTATTTTGTTTACTTATGGAGTCTATGAATTTCAAGAAATTTCATTTATTTATTTATTTATTTGTTTATTTATCTTTTGAGGGCCACCCCTGCAGCATATGGAGGTTCCCAGCCTAGGGGGTTGAATTGGAGCTGTGGGCCACTGGCCTACACCACCGCCACAGCAAAGCCAGATCCAAGCCATGTCTGTGACCTACACCACAGCTCACGGCAACACCCGATCCTTAACCCACTAAGAGAGGCCAGGTATGGAACTTGCATCCTCATGTATGCTAGTCAGATTTGTTTCCACTGAGCCACAACAGAAACTCTTCAAGACAATTGATACTTAACACATATTAAGTCTTCCAATGAATGGCCATGGTGTATCTCTCCATTTTTCTTGGTCGTCTTAATCTCTTGAATCAGTGTTTTGTTGTTTTCAGTTTATAGGTCTTACAAATTTTTTGTTAAATATGTAACTTATTTTCATGCTATTATGAATGGAATCTCTATTAATTTCATTTTAGGAAGTTTTTGGTTAGCATATATAAATAAAATTGATAAAATACAGTTGTGTATATTGATCTTTTAAACCTGAAATCTCCTGACTTGATACACAACCATTAAAATTGTTAAATTTGGGTAATGTTTGATTTCAGACCTTTTAAATTAATTGAGACCTGTTGACCTAGCATATTCTCATGCCTGGTGAATTTTCCATGGCTTGTTTGCAAGGAATATATATTTTGTGTTGTCGGGTGAAATATTCTACAATTGTCAATTAGGTCATGCAAGTTAATATTGCTTTCAAGTCTTCTATATTCTTATTGATTTTCTATTTTTTTCTATCAGTTACTAAGAAAAGACTGTTGAGATCTCCACCTATAAATGCTTGCTTCTCTAATCTGTCTTAATTTTCTAAGTTTTTGCTCCATGTGTTTTGAAGTTCAGATGTTAGTTATGTTTACATTGTAATTGTTATATCTTCCTGTTGTATTGGCTTTTATATAATTATGAAAATGTACATCTTTATCTCTGCTAATATTTCTTGTTTTAAAATCTTTATTTTCTGATGTAAATGTAATTGTTCATCTTTCCTTTGATTTGTGTTTTTATTCTGTTACTTTCAACCCTATCGTGTCTGATTTTAATATGCATCTCTTATAGAAAACATATGATTGGAGTTTTCTTTTTTAATCTAGTCTAACAATATTTACTTTTTGTATTAGGTTATTTAAACTATAAACAAGTATGCAATTATTGTTGGACTTTTGCCATTGTAATATTTATTTTTTCTCATTACTTTGCTCCTCTGTTCCTCCTTTACTGCTTTTTTTGTATAAAAACATTTTTCTACAATTTTAATTCATCTATTGAATTTTTAACTCTGCTTATTTACATTATATATAATAATTGCTCTGGAGTTTCCGTCATGGCTCAGCAGTTAGCGAACCCAACTAGCATCCATGAGGATGTGAGTTTGATCTCCGGCCTTGCTCAGTGGTTTAAGGATCCGGCATTGCCGTGAGCTCTGGTGTAGGGTGCAAATGTGGCTCAGATCCCGTGTGGCTGTGGTGTAGCAGCTCCAATTGGACCCTAGACTGGGAATCTCTATATGCTGTGGGTGCAATCCTAAAAAGACAAAAAACAAAGTTGCTCTAAAGATTATACTATGCATTTTTAGTTTATCACTGTGTACCCAGTATACATGTACTTTTATATTAACCCCCATCTTTACTATTTCCAATGTATTTATTCCTTCTGTGGATCCAGATTATCTATTGGTACATTACTCTTCAGTCTCAAAGGCTTCCACTAGCATTTCTTGTAGCATGGATCTGGTAGCAATGAATTCATATTTTCTATATCTGTGACCTATTGTTATCTTTTTTTGTGTGTCTTCTGTGTGATACAGTAGTGTGTATCTGTTAATCCTAAACCCCTAATTTATCCCTCCCTTTCCCCCTTGGTAAACATAAGTTTTCTATGTCTGTGAGTCTATTTCTGCTTTATAGATTAATTCATTAGTATCCTTTTTTTTAGATTCCAAAACTAGTAATATCATATTATATGTGCCTTTCTTTTTCTAATTTACTTCACTTAATATTATATTCTCTAGGCCCATCCATGTTGCTGTCATTGGGATTATTTCATTGTTTTTTATGGTTAATATTCCATTGTGTCATTATGTATATATACCACATTTTCTTCCTTCATTCATCTGTCAGTGGACACTTAGATTGCTCCCATTTCTGGACTATGGAACATTAGGATGCATGTATCTTTTCAACTTAGAGTTTTCTCCATATATATGCTCAGGGGTGGGATTGCAGGATCATATGTAAACTCTTTTTTAGTTTTTTTTTTTTTTTCTGGCCACACATAGCATGTGGAATTTGCTGGGCCATGGATCAAACCTTTGCCACAGCAGTGCCCTGAGCCACAGAATTGACAATGCCAGATCCTTAACCCAGTGCATCACAAGGGAACTCCCCCTATTTTTAGTTTTTTAAGGAACTTCCATACCCTTCTCCATAGTGGTTGCACCAATTTACATTCCCACCAACTGCTAAACCGTAATCTTTGAAAGGTATTTTTATTGGACATAAAATTCTTACTTAAAAATTAATATTTTTTTTCTTTTGACAACTTTGATATACCATTCTTCTGGATTCCATTGCTTCTGACATAATGTCAGTCATTAATAATATTCATTACCTCAAATGTTTTGTCTTAATTTTCTCTTGCTCATGTGTCTTGGATTTTACCACCTCAATTGTGATGGATCTCTTTATAATTTCCTTTGTATTTTTCTACATGAGATTTATTAAGTTTCTTGGATCTTAAAGGTAGTGTTCTATGGCAAATTTGGGATTTTTTTGGCCATTGTTTCAGGTATTTTTCTGTTCCTTTCTCTTGTTCTTCTCCTTCTGGGACTACATGTCACATATTGTGGAATGGTTGATATTGTGCCACACACCTCTGAGAGTCTTACGTTTTTCTTCAATATACTTTTCTCCTGTTTTTGATGTTAGACAATTATTTTTAGTATACTTTAAAATTCAGTGAGTCTTTCTCTGGTATCTCAAATTTGCTGTCAGTCCCCTTCATAGAATTTTTATTATGTTTTTCTCAACTCTAAAATTCCATTTATGTATTTCATAGCTTCTATTTCTCTGATGAGATACCCTATTTGTTCACTAATTCTTAGCACATAATCATATTCTTTCTTTTCCTTTAAGTTTTTTTTGTATTGTATTTTTTAATTACTAAATGAATTTTATTACATTTATAGTTGTACAACAATCATCACAACCCAATTTTATAGCATTTCTAGACCAAACCCCAGGCACATTCCCCCCACCCCCCAACCTGTCTCATTTGGAAACCATAAGTTTTTCAAAGTCTGTAAGTCAGTATCTGTTCTGCAAAGAAGTTCATTGTGTCCTTTTTTTCAGACTCCACATGTAAGCATATGATGTTGGTATCTCATTGGATAACTTAGCATGATAATTTCTAGGTCCATCTACGTTGCTGCAAATGCCATTAATTATTTCCTTTTTGTGGCTAATATTCCATTGTGTATATGTACCACATCTTATTTATCCACTCCTCTGTTGATAGAAATTTAGGTTGTTTCCATGTCTTGACTATTGTATATACTGCTGCAATGAACATCAGGGTACACATATCTTTTTAAGTCATAGTTTTCTTTGAATAGATGCTCAAGAGTGGGATTGCTGGATCAAATGGTAATACTATTTTTAGTTTTCTGAGGAATCTCCATACTGTTCTCCACAGTGGTTGCACCAATTTACATTCCCACCAACAGTGTAATAGGGTTCCCTTTTCCACAATCTCTCAAGCATTTATTGTTTGTAGACTTTTTGATGATGGCCATTCTGGCCAGTGTAAAGTGGTACCTCATGGTGATTTTGATTTGAATTTCTCTAATAATGGGTGATGTTAAATATCTTTTCATGTTTTTTTGGCCATCTGTATGTCTTTGGAGAATTATCTGTTTAGATCCTCTGCCCAATTTTGATGGGGTTGTTTGTTTTTTTGGTATTGATCTGCAGAAGGTGTTTATAAATTTTGGATAAATTTGGATTTACCTTGTCAGTAAAATTTGGATAGTACCTTGTTAGTCGATTCATTTGCAAATATTTTCTGCCATTCTGTGGGTTGTCCTTTTGTTTTGTTTAGGGTTTCCTTTGCTGTGCAGAAAATTTTGTTTAATTAAGTCCCATTTGTTTATTTTTCTTTTTATTGTCATTATTCTAGGAGGTGGATCTGAAAAGATACTGCTGTGGTTTATGTTGGAGAGTGTTTGGCCTATATTTTCCTGTAAACGTTTTATAGTATCTGGTTTTACATTTAGATCTTTAATCCATTTTGAGATTATTTTTGTGTATGGTGTTGGGAAGTGTTCTAATTTCATTCTTTCACATATGGCTGTCCAGTTTTCCCAGCACCACTTATTGAACAGGCTGTCTTTTCTCCCTTGTATATTCTTGGCTCCTTTGTCATAGATTAGTTGACTGTATGTGTGTGGGTTTAATTCTGGGCTTTCTATACTGTTCCACTGATCTATAGTTCTGTCTTTGAGCCAGTACTATATGGTTTTGATGACTATAGCTTTGTAGTATAATCAGAGGTCAGGGAGCCTAATTCCTCCAGCTCCATTTTTCTTTCTCAGGATGGCTTTGGCTATTCTGGGTCTTTGTGCTTCAAAACAAATTTTAAAATATTTTGTTTGAGTTCTGTGAAAAATGTCCTTGGTAATTTGATAGGGAATGCATTGAATCTATAGATTGCCTTGGGTAGTAATCATTTCGATAATATTGATTCTCCCAATCCAAGCACATGATATGCCATTCCATCTGTTTGTGTCATATTTGATTTCTTTCATCAGTGTCTTAGGGTTTTCAGAGTACAGGTCTTTTGTCTCTTCAAGTAGTTTTATTCCTAAGTATTTTATTCTTTTTGATGTGATGGTAAATGGGATTGTTTCCCTAATTTCTCCTTGTGATATTTCAATGTCTGTGTATTAGTTCTGTATCCTGCCACTTTGCCAAATCCATGGATGAGCTCTAACAGTTTTCTGGTAATGTCTTTAGGATTCTCCAGGTGTAGTATCATGTCATCTGCAAATAGTGATAGTTTTACTTCTTCCTTTCCAATTTGGATTCCTTTCACTTCTTTTTCTTCTCTGATTGTCATGGCTAGGACTTCCAAAACTATGTTTGACAGTAGGACAAAAAAGGACATCCTTGTCTTGTTCTTAATCTCAGTGGGAATTCTTTCAGTTTTTCATCATTGAGAATGATGTTGGCTGTGGGTTTGTCATATATGGCCTTTATTATGTTGAGGTAGGTTCCTCTATGCCCACTTTCTGAAGGGTTTTTATCATAAATGGGTGTTGGATTTTGTTAAAGGCTTTTTCTGCATCTATTGAGAGGATCATATAGTTTTTATTCTTCAGTTTGTTAATGTGGTGTATCACACTGTTTGATTTTGGGATATTGAAGAATTCTTGCATCCCTGGGTTAAATCCTACTTGATCATGATGTACAATCCTTTTACTATATTGTTGGATTCAGTTTGCTAGTATTTTGTTGAGGATTTTTGCATCTATGTTCATCAGTAAAATTGGCCTGTAATTTTCTTTTTTTGTGGTATCTTTGTCTGGCTTTTGATTCAGAGTGGCCTCATAGAATGAGTTTGGGAGTGTTCCTCTGCAATTTTTTGGATTAATTTCAGAAGGATAGCTGTGAACTCTTCTCTAAATATTAGTTAGAATTGTCCTGTGAAGCCATCTGGTCCTGGACTTTTGTTTGATGGAAGTTTTTTAATAACAGTTTCAATTTCAGTACTTGTGATTGGTCCATTCATCTTTTCTATTTTGCCTTGGTTTAGTCTTGGGAGATTAGGAGATTATACTTTTCTAAGAATTTGTCCATTACTTCTAGGTTTTCCATTTTATTGGCGTATAGTTGCATATAGTAGTCTCTTATGATCATTTGTATTTCTATGATGTCTGTTGTTACTTCCCCTTTTTCATTTCTAATTTTATTGATTTGAGTCCTCTCTCCTTTTTTCTTGATACGTCTGGCTAAGAGTTTATCAATTTTGTTGATTTTTTCAAAGAACCAGCTTTTTGTTTCATTGATTTTTATCATTTTCTTCATTTCTATTTCTATGATTTCTGCTCTGATCTTTATGATTTCTTTCCTTCTACTAATTTTACATCTTGTCTGTTCTCTCTCTAACTGCTTTAGATGTAAAATTAGGTTGTTTATTTGAACTTTTTCTTGTTTCTTGAGGTAGGCTTATATTACTATAAACTTCCCTCTTAGAACTGCTTTTGCTACATCCATAGGTTTTGGATCATTGTGTCTTTGTTATCATTTCCTTCTAGGTATTTTTTAACTTCCTCTTTGATTTCTTCAGTTATCCATTGGTTGTTTAGTAGCATGATGTTTAGTCTTAACATGTTTGTGATTTTTGCCATTTTTTTCTTGTGTCTGATTTCCATTCGTATATTGTTGTGGTTGGAGAAGATGCTTGATGTGATTTCAATTTTCTTACAGTTACTGAGGCTTGATTTGTGGCCCAGAATGTGATCTATCCTTAAGAATGTTCTCTTTGCACTTGATAAGAATGTGTATTCTGCTGCATTTGGATGGAGTGTCCTATAAATATCTATTAAGTCCATCTAGTCTAATGCTTCATTTAGGGCCTGTGTTTCCTTGATTTTCTATCTGGATGATCTGTCCATTGCTGTAAGTGGGGTGTTAAAGACCTTTGCTATTATTGCGCTATTGTTTAATTTCTCCTTTTGAGATTGTTAGCAGTTGCCTCATATATTGAGGTGATCCTATGTTGGATGTGTATATATTTACAGTTGTTATATCTTTTCTTGGATTGATCCTTTGATCATTATATAATGTCCTTCTTTGTCTCTTATAATGTTCTTTATTTTAAGGTCTGTTTTGTCCAATATGAGTATTGCTACTCCAGTTTTCTTTTGATTTCCATTTGATTTCCATTTCCAAATATTTTCTTCTGTCCTCTAACTTTCAATTTGTATGTGTCCCTAGAAATGAAGTGGTTCTCTTGAAGACAGCATATATATGGATCTTGTTTCTGTATCCATTCAGCCAGTCTATGTCTTTTGGTTGGGGCATTTAGTCCATTTATATTTAAGGTAGTTATTTATATGTATGTTCTTATTGCCATTGTATTAACTGTTTTGGATTTTTTTTTGTTGCTCTTTTTTCTTACCTTCTTCTATTGTTCTCTCCTCTGTGGTTTGATGACTATCTTTAGTGTTGTATTTGAGTTGATTTTTCTTATTTTTTTGTGTATCAATTGTAGATTTTTGGCTTGCCATTGCTCTGAAGTTTTGATATAGCAGTCTCTCTATATATACGAGATTGTTTTAAGTTGTTCTCTTAATTGCAAGTTCATCTCCAGTGTCCTGCATTTGAGCCCTCCTATTTTCATGATTTGTGATTTTGGTGGCATGATTGTATGTGGATGATTTTGTATCTTTACCGTATATATACTTTTACTGGTGAGCCTTGTCATTTTGCTATTTTTGTTTCTAGTTGTGGCCTTTTCTTTTCTGCTTAGAGAAGTTCTTTTAGTATTTGTTGTAAAGCTGGTTTAGTGTTGCTGAATTCTCTTTAGCTTTTGTTTATCTGTAAAGCTTTTGATTTCTCCTTCAAATCTGAATGAGCATCTTGCTGGGTAAAGTAATCTTGGTTGAGGCTTTTTCCTTTCATCATGTTAAGTATATCATGCCACTCCCTTCTGGCCTGCAGAATTTCTGCCAAAAAATCTGCCAATAACCTTATCGGGCTTCCCTTGTATGTTATTTGTTTCTTTTCTCTAGCTGCTTTCAATATTTTCTCTTTGTCTTTACTTTGGTCAGTTTGATTAATATGTGTCTCAGGGTGTTCTTCCTTGGGGTTATTTTATATGATACTTGTTGTGCTTCCTGGATTTGAATGAGTGGTTCCTTTCCCATGTTAGTGATGTTTTTGGCTATTATCTCTTCAAATATTTTTTCTATCCCTTTCTCTCTCTCTTCTCCTGCTGGCACCCCTATAATACAGATGTTGGTGCATTTAACATTGTCCCAGAGTTCTCTGAGACTGTTTTCATTTTCAATCTTTTTTCTCTTTTCTTTTCCACATCAGTGATTTCCCCTAGTCTGTCCTCCACCTTGCTTATTTGTTTTTTCCTGTATTCTGCTGTTGGTTGCTTGTAATGAATTTTTTATTTCAATTATTGTATTTTGCATCTCTGCTTGCTTGTTTTAAATCTTGTATTTCTTTGCTCAGTGCTTGCTGTAAATTATCAATCTTTGCCTCTAGTTTATTTCCAATGTCTTGCATCATCTTCAGCATCAATAGTCTAAAGTCTTTTTCCTGGAGGCTGAGAATCTCCAGATCACTTAGCTGTTTTTCTGGAATTTTTTCTTGCTCCCTTATCTGAGTTGTAGTTCTGTGCCTTTTCATTTTTATGGGTTTTTGGTGTGGTGTCCTTTTTGCAGACAACAGAGTTGTAGCCTCTCTTACTTCTCATGTCTGCCTCCCTATTGGCTGAAGTTAGTAAGAGGGCTTGCTGTACGCCTCTTAATGGGAGAGACTGGTGCCTGCCCACTGGGAGGTGGGGCTGATTCCACCTTTAAGTTTTGAATGTCTGTATCGAAGCTGCTTTGAGGTCTTTGTCTGTTAAATCCAACATCTGAGCACACTCATTCAGAGTTCTGTCTACTGTCTCCTTTTTCCTTCCCTTTAATTATTTGAAAAACCTCTGTATTTCTTTGAATATCTAATAATTACTGGAAAACTGGACATGTGGACAATACAGTGCAACAACTTATGACTCTATTTTGTTTTTCTGAGAATTTCTGTTTTTCATTTATTTGTTTACTAGACAATTAAAACTTCTGGACTCATACTGTGAAATTTGTCCCCCTGTGGTATGCCATCTCTATGTTTTGCCCTTTTTTTTTTTGTATTTCCAGTAGCTTAGCTTTTTCCTGTATACTTTACAATTAGCCAAAGGTTTAAGACTTCCATCTTTTGCTGTTTGAATTGTGTGTGTAAGCTGACGAACATATTCATAGAGACAGAAAATTCTCATGTGCCCCCAGGCTTTCTATTTTTTACCTAGGATCTCCCCAGGTATAATATGTAGTTTAGTCAACTTTCAGCCAGGGAGGCTTCTGTGGTAATTTTATTTCCCTCAGTCTTCAAGTCTCTCATTTCCAAAATCTCCCACTTAGAATACTGAACTCTGCTGCTTGTTTTAAAAAGTACTCAGCACTTCTGGCTGGTAAAGCTTCAGGCTTTGCATTCTAACTGAGGGTAGGCTTCTAAGGCAAGAATACCACAAATTCAGTGTGCTTATATGCACAGTAGCAATTCATCATGAATAAACATTTCTCAAGTTATCTGAATTTTTAGTCCCTTTTTGATGATTGAAATGGTGATTTTACATAATATTTTCCAATTGTATACTTGTTTTTTGCAGACGGGACTGCAATACTTCCTCATGATATTGTTACTAGAAGTAGAGACCTTCAATTTCAGTCTGTTAAAGTAAGCAAATTATGCATGTTTTCTTCTTTCTTACACACAGCCTGGGTGGGTGGGTGGGTACAAATATTTGTGCTTTGCTCTTTCTGTTTAATATATCTTTGAAAACATTCCACATTCATTTCTGTCATTGCTCCTTATTTTAAAAATCTGTAGAGTATTTATTTATGCTCATGTGCCATAGTTTATTCAAAGTTCTATGTTGGGACACTTAATGGTTTCCAGTGTAGTTCAATAACAGTTAACCCTGTAATATATAATTTCATGCATATGCATTTTTGTTTTGTGGTTATATCTTCAATGTAAATTTCTAGAAATGGAATTTTAGTTTTAAAAAAGCATGTGGTTTTATTAGATGTTGCCAAATTTGTCCATGATTGCTTTCCTATCATTGATGTATGAGAGTACAAAATTTTTTATAGTCTAATTTTTGAATTTTGGTCAATCTGATGACTGAGGAATTGCACTGAGTTACAGTTTTAATTTTTGTATCTCTTATAAGTTCACATCATTCATATGTTTAATTTTATTTTTTATTAACTGTTCATGTCTTTGGCACTTTTTAAAAAATAGGATTTGTCTGATACAAGTTTATTGAATTATAAATAAAATAAAATTCACCCTTTTAAGTACACAAATGTGCTAGGTTCTGACAGCCATGTAACTACCACCACAATCCAGAGATGGAATATTTACATTACTCCAAAACATCACTTGTGACCCTTTGTAATCAATTCTCCCCTGCCATTAAGTCTTCTTTAGTTCTTCTCAGCCAAATTTTGTGGTTTTCAGTGTATAGCTATTTACCATATTTTTGTTAGCTTTATTCCTAAATATTATTATTAATGTGTGTCCTAAATATTATTATTAATGCAAGTATATATCTTATTGTTCTTTACAGTTTTAATCTCTGATTGTTTATTGCCATCATACAGATATGCAGTTAAATCTTGTACATATTTTATGCAATAACTTTGCTAGACCCACTTATGGGTTCAGATAGCATCTTAGTATATTCAGTGAAATATTCTATGTAAGAGCTTTTGTTATCTGTGAATACAAATGTTATTTCTTCCTGAACAATTAATATACTTGACTGCTAGTACTACTATCTTTATTCCAATCATTATTATCATTATAAGATATGTCTTATTGCATTGGCTAGAACACAGGTTTACAAATTTTTCTAGAAAGAGCTAGACGGTAAATATTTTTGACTTTGTGGGCCTTACAGTCTTTGTCACAAATTGCTCAACTATTGTTACAGTGGTAAAATAGCCATAAACAATATGGAAACAAGTGGGTATAGTTGAATATGGCCCAGAGGCCATAGTTTTCAGACTTTTTTCTCCATTCTGTGTTTTGTATTGAAGCATTTCTATTGTGGTATCTTTTCAAGTTCTCTAAACTCATCTGTGATGGCCAATCTATCATTAAACTCATCCAGTGTATTTTTTATCTGTAACATATTATTTTCATCTCAGGATGTTTGATGTGATAATTTTTTATATCATCTATGCCTCTCCTTAACATGTTCACAAAATCTTTCTCTAGTTTTTTGAATATATAATAACTTTTTCAATGAGTATTAATCCTATCATTTTATGGATTAGTTTTAACAGATTTTTTTTCCTTCTCATTTTGGGGTATATTTTCATTTTGTATATTATATTGTACTTTTTTTGCATTCCTGGTGATTTTTAATTATATTCTTGACATTGTGAATATTATATTCTTTGTGAAGGCAATTTTGTTTTCTGATAAATTACCATGCCCTTTTTTTCTGGAGGATGATCAAATTAATTGGGAAGAGTTTGAAGGTTTGAGTCTTAAATTTTTTTGGGTTAAATTAGAACTGCTTTTTGACTAAGGATAATCTTTCCCCACTTCTGAGACAAGACGCTTTTTAGTACTCTAGCTATTGCCCCATTAATCTCAAGGTTTTTGTTTTATTTGTTGGTTTTTTAGTTTTTGTTTTTACTCAAGTTGGCAAGAACAGGATTTTTTGTAAGCCCTCTATGAACTCTGTTCCCTGTTCCTTATGATCTTTTAGGTGATTCTTTGCAAGATTTTAGTTTCCTCATACAAATGAGCTAATCAGTATTCAACTGAATACTCACAGGGACCATCTTCAGATCTGTGGCATCCTCCCCTATCTAATATGTACAGCTCTTTCCTCTCTAGTACTCTGCCTTATGAAATGCTCTATAAAACTATCTAGGCTTCCTTAGATCCTGGCTCCATTCTTCAACCAGAGAGACAATTGTATTTTCCTAGGCTCTCCTTCCTTCACTATTGCCCAGAAACTTTTTCTAGGATGTCACCATTATCAGATATTGAGGGCTCACTTCAGTTTTTTCCAGTCTTTTTAGGACGTCTGTCTTTCATTATCTGATGTCTAATAACTTACATATCATTGTGTCATGTGTTTTGTCAAATTTGTTTCAAATGAGAAGGTATTCTGATCCTTCTTACTCCATTTTGACTTCAAGACTGTCATTTCTTCATTCTTTTTTTTTTCTTATTTTTCACAGCAGTGATTTCCACCATTCTGTCTTCCAGCTCACTTAGGTATTCTCCAGACTCATTTATTCTGCTGTTGATTCTTTCTAGTTTATTTTTTATATCCATTATTGTACTATTGAACTCTGTTCTTTTTTTCTTCCAGCTCTTTGTTAAACATTTCTTTTATTTTTCTCAGTCTATGCCTCTATTCTTTTTTCAAGATCTTGGATCATCTTTGCTATCATTACTCTAAATTGTTTTTCAGGTAGATTGCCTATCTCCACTTCATTTAGTCATTATTCTGGGGTTTTATCTTGTTCTTTGTTCCGAAACATATTTTCCTGAAATCTCATTTTATCTAATTTTCTGTTTATGCTCTCTGCTCTCCAGGCTGCAGGACTGTAGTTGCCCTTATTTCTGGTGTCTTCCCCCTGGTCAGTAAGACTGATCTAGGGGCTTGTGCATGTGGGAGGGACTGGTGCCTGCCCACTTGTGGGTGGAGCTGCATCTGGTGCCTCTGGTGAGCAGGGCTGTGTCAAGGGGTGTGTTTAGAGTTGGTTCTGGGCTCAGGATAACTTTAGGCAGCCTGTCAGCTGATGGTTGAGGCTATATTCCCACCTTGTTGGTTTTTTGGCCTGAGTCACCTCTGCACTGGAGCCTGCAGGCTGTTGGTAGGGACAGGTCTTGGTGCCCAAGTGGCAACCTCCAAGAGAGCTCACACTGATGAATACTCCCTGGGGTATCTGCCACCTATCTCCTTGTCCCCACAGTGAGACACATCCAACCCCTGGCCCCCCAGAAGTCCATCCAAGACCCATAGATAGGTCTGTTCAAGGCTCCTATGGAGTCACTGCTTTGCCCTGTGTTTTCATGCACATGAGATCTTGTGTGTACCCTCCAAGAGTGGAATCTCTGTTTTCCCAAGTCCCGTGGCACTCCTGCATGCAAGCCCCACTGGCCTTCAAAGCTTCAAAGCTTCAAATGCTCTGGGGGTTCCTCCTCCTGATGCAAGATCCCCAGTCTAGGGAAACTGACGTGGGGCTCAGAACTCTCATTTCTGTAGGATAATCTGTACAAAATAATTTATTTTCTAGTTTATGTGTCACCCTCTCAGTGGGATTTGATTATATTGCAAAAGTACACCTCCTACTGTCTGATTGTTGCTTCTTCTGTGTTTTGGGTATAGAATATCTTTTTTGTAGGTTCCAGTCTTTTTTTTTACTCAGTGGTCATTCAGAAGTTAGTTGTGATTTTAGTGTTTTGTGAGAGGAGGTGAGTTCAAGTCCTTCTGTTCTACCATCTTGTGTCTAACTTGTCTTCCAATTTTTAATTTATATTTGATTTTGACATGTTTTTATCAATGTAAAAAACATACTTTTATATTTATAGTCACATTTATTGCTTTTACATTTTGCTTTATAGTTTGAAAGCTTTCCCATATATTCAGGTAATATAGGAATTCAGTCATTTATTTCTCTTAAATTTGTATAGTTGTATGTTACCTTACAGGATCTGATTTCATGTTTTTCTAAATGGCTACCAAGTTGTCCCAACATCATATAATAAAATGTCTATCTTGACCTATTCATTTGAGATAATTATAACATTCTCATATCTATGTATTGGTTTTAAAATTACACTAATTTTTATAGTAATTGGAAACCTAACAGTCTAGTGACAATTGTTCTTTCAAAAAAGGTTGAGTAGAATTGGAGGAGGAGGAGATGAATTCCTTTGGACAAGACAACAAACCCAATGGGGTTTGCTAGGATCTTTTTTTTTTTTTTGGCTTTTTAGGGCCTACACCACAGCCACAGCAATGTGGGATCTGAGCTGCGTCTGTGACCTACACCACCACTCACAGCAATGCCAGATCCTTAGCTCACTGAATGAGGCCAGCGATCAAACCTGCAACCTTGTGCTAAATGAGTTACAGTCAGGTGGGCACTCTAAAATTTCAGATTTTATGGAAATGAGTTATTTTACTGATGGTATTTTATGGGACTTTGCAAGAGTGCACTATTGTCCTTTTAATTGGTATGTACTCAGTTAAATAAGTATTAAGGTGAGTAACCACTTTAAAATATGTATTTCCCATTATTTCTTATACAATCCTTTTGTTACCCCCCACAAAAATTCTGTTCCACAGCACAATAATTTTGAGACCTGCTCTATAAAAAAAAAAAAAGCTCCATGATCAGAAATACTTGGGAAATACTAAAAAAAATCTTCCTCTTAAAGTCATGATGCACATTAACATATTGCCAGTTCTAAGAGACCTAGCAGTAAAACACCTGCTAATGTTACTTGGCCCAGCCTTTAGGACTAGGAACTATTTATTAAATTGAAAAAAGTGTATTCCTAGTACATAATTTATTATTTGATGCTAACAATATATGGTAGCATGTGCAATGAATACTGCGGGTGAAATGAATATGGCATTCAGTAATATCAGCTGAATGTCAGAATGCCTTCAAATAACTCTATGCAAATGAAAAGTATTCATATGAATCGAAGTAAATTTTATTCTATTATTTGTAGATTGTTGAGTTCAGAATAAGGGTAAATTTCATTTACCTAAATGAAAATATAGAGAATTCATAGAGGCTCAGAAATTATAAAATATTTTCTGAAAAGAAAGTTTATTAAAATCCCACTATTCTTGAAGGATGAAAGTGGTTTGTATATATTTACCTAAGAGTAATTTTGTTGAGGCAATAATTATGTAAATGTACCCAGGCTATATATGCAATGCTATAAAGTATGCAACAAAAATAACACACTGATGAGATAATGACTACACTGCATTCAGTGTAATCCAAACAAACATCTCCAAATGTTAGAGCATGCTTAGCATAAGTTAAAAAAAAGAAAAAAGAAAAAAAAGTGGGACTTCTCATTTATCCATTTCATTTTATAGTTTTATGGTCTTTATAGTCTAATATATTTGTAAGTGATCCACTTCTTGAATTGACTCCTAGAGTAGTGATGTTATATTTTAGTGCCACAAATTAGATATGCAGATATTACATTTTAAATTTTATGGGATTGAATTGAATATTATAATTATGCAATATTATTAATAATTATGTAATAAACTTTGTTGTTTCCTATGTCGATGAAAAACAATCTAAGAAAGAAATGAAAATTTTTATTTGAGGAGTTCCCATCATGGCAGTGCTGAAACGAATCCAACTAGGAACCATGAAGTTGCAGGTTCGATCCCTGGCCTTGCTCAGTGGGTTAAGGATTTGGCGTTGCCGTGAGATGTGGTATGGGTGGCAGAGACAGCTTGGATCTGGTATGGCTGTGGCTGTGGCTGGCAGCTGTAACTCCATTTAGTCCCCTAGCCTGGAAACCTCCACATGCCACAAGTGTGGCCCTAAAAAGCAAAAAAAAAAAAATAACGAAAGAAAATTTTATTTGAGCCACATTAAGAATTATAACCTGAGAATAGCATCTCAGAAAGCTCTGAAAACTGATTTGCCCATTAGAAGTCAAAACACCATTGTAAGTTTTTTGAGACAGAGGGCTATCCATTAAATGATGTATCATTGACAGTTTACACAGTCCAGATCTGAAAGTACAAAATGGTGGGTCATGTGACTCCTTACAAGAACAAGAGGAATGGTATCTTTTAAGGAGCTGTCTTATTGTTGCTACCAGAATGTTGCTCTTTATGGTTGAATAGATATTTCTGTTGATCAGAGATGTTTAGTCCATGCATAATGCAGATACATAATGTATGGTAGAGGAGAGAGAAGAAGCCAAAGGACAGAGAAAAAAAATTATGTTTAAATTTTTCATGTCGTTCCATAAACTATGAATTTTATTTCATACCTTTATATTTTATATTCTAGCTTTAATATAAAAGTAATTAACATAATAGCTAGCTAATGGAGAATGCATATAAGTACATTCTTACATACTTAAAGACTAAGTTAGAGGTTCAAGATGACAGTATTACAATAAGATAAGAGATTATTTTAAAGTTATGCTATTTGAAAATTCACGTAGTGTGTTCACTGGCCCTGCTTATACATACTAAGAGTATATATGCCATTAATTAACAAAGGGCCTTGTTAAAAAAAAAAAACCTGTGAAATGAATAGAAGTACTTATTTCTATTTATTTTATTTTTCCATTTATTTATTTTTCTATTTATTCTATTTCTTTGTTTCCATTTATTTTTTCTTCTTTAAATATAGATCTCATTTATTCAAATAAAATTAACTTTATTTTAAAATATTCTATATTTGTGTGTATATATTATTTACTATATATATAGTAAAGTAAAATTATAAGGTGAAGAGAAAAATCATTTTAAAGATAAAATATATACATATGTAATACATGAATAGTTTGAGAAAATAAGCAGGTTTAGGAAAAAAGAGAAAAAATCATTTAAAGGGGAAAATATATTTCTGTTCCAACAATAGTTTAAAAACTACAAGGTATCATTATGAGCAGAAGAAACAAATCAAATAGGACTAGGCAACTGTTCAGTGTTTCTTTCATTGCCTGAGTGACCATTATGCTAAAGAAATGGCATTTCTAATCTCAGTTATGATAGGTTGCTATTTTATATTCTGAATAGAAAGAATACAAATAAAATCAATGAATAAATTATCCCTGAAAAAATAACTTCATTTCTCAACACAGAAGTGGCCATAAATTGAGGAGAGATTCATTTATAATTTCACCTAGTTCACCTAAAATTTAATGATTTTTTGACAATTAGATAACAGTCTTTAAAATATGTGTTACTTGCTAAGGTAAAATGATGGGGAGTTTGACAACATGATCTTCCAATGTAATATTCTTTCTAAATATATCTTCAAACATATCAGTTCAATATGGGTTTTCTTATGTATGTTTATTTTCACAGTTTTTAAAGGAATTTTGCTAAAATTTATTTGTATTATTACTTGCTTAAGTACATTTTCTAGACTAGAATTAAAGATTTTTAAAAATGTAATGATACAAAATAAGAACCTTGAAATTAAAATCCTACAGATGTTTTTTGCATTTATTGTAGCTGGTTTTATGCTTAGACCTACTGTATCATGTTCTTTGGTCAACTGTGGGGGGTACATAAAGTTATTCTAAGATTTACTCAGTGTTGAGAAACATTCAGTATTCTACATTCTTACAACTCCAAGTGTGTTTTGCAGATCAGCTGTATCAGCATCAGCTTGGAATTTGTTAGAAATACAAAATCTTGGACCCTACCTCAGAACTACTGCAACAGAATCTGCACATTAACAAGATCTGAATGAATTCATATGCACACTAAAGCTCAAGAAGCACCAACCAGGTCCTAGCTGACCAATCCTGTGAAACATTAACTTTGATAGGACTGAACAAAGCCATTTACTAAACACAGGGCTTAGTCTGGAGTAAGTACCCTTAAGTTACTTTAAGGATAATTCAAATCTAGATGCCATTAATGCCCTATTTCTCTTCCTTGATATTAGTGATTTTAGAATGTACTGCCTGGTATATATATTGTCAAATGAATGGAAATTATTTGAGATGACTAGTATGTAGGCATCAGTATGTTTTATGTTTTGAGATAGGCATAGATAAGGAAAGAATACAAAGTAACTTCAGAATAAAGATTTCGGATAAGCTGCACCTCTAGCAGCCATTTCCCTAGCAGGTGACTTTGGAATCATTTGATCTTGGGATTGGTAGTAAGTCTCTTATTTCATCACATGAATTTTTTGCCAGAAGAGACAGAGATGATCAGAGAACTGCTACCTCTCATCCTTCTGCTCCTTGCTGTCTTCTTAGAATCTCTTGGCTGTTTCTACATGGGGATTCTGTGGCTGTGTGTACTGAAAACCTCTAGGAGCCATTTTTTATCTATCAGATCTTCAGAATGATTGTTACTGAACAATGACATGCTTCTATCATCTTGGGACATAACTAGCTTTATTTCTGAAAACAATGGACCACTGCTAATCCTGTTACTCACTCTTTCCACATCATGAAAACCTGTCTCAATTTCTCAAAATCCTTCTAATGAAACAAAGCTTACTTTGTGAGCAAAAATATACATGTATTTTCTTTTATAAAGTTTCAGCTTAGGGTGGGTTTTTTTTTTGCAATTTTTATTGATTTCTTATACTTTTTGGATGCAAGTCATAGTTAGAAGTGTATGTGTTTTACAAGTATTTTTGTTCAGTCTGTGCTTATTATTTTTCATTCTTTTAACAATGTTTTTCACAGGCAGAAACAAAGTTTATATTTTCATTTATGAATTGTGCTTTCAGTGTTGTATTTAAAAATTCTTTACTTCCTACCCAAGGTACCAAAGCTTTTCTATTATAATTTTTTTCCAGATGGTTGATAATTTTATGGTTTACAGTTAAAGGTACAACACATTTTAAGTTAATTTTTGCATAAAGTGTAAGATATGAATTGAGTTTCATGATTATGTACATGAATGTCAAAATTTTAAAGCAGCATTTATTGAAATGACCATTCTTTATCCACTGACTTCCCTTAACTCTTAAAAAAACCCAGAGTTCCCATTGTGGCTCAGTGGGTTAAGAACCCAACATAGTATCTATGAGGATGTGGGTTTGATTCCTGGCCTCACTCAGTGGGTTAAGGATCCAGCATTGTCACAAACTGCAGCTAGGTCATAGAGGTGGCTCTGATCCAGCATTGCTTTGGCTGTGGCATGGCCCAGCAGCTGCAGTTCCGATTCAACCCCAGCCCCCGGAAGTTCCCTCTGTTGCACGTGCAGCCTTAAAAAGAAAAGAAAAAAAATCAGTTGACAGTATGGGTCTCTGTTCTGGACTGTCCATTGATTAATTGATGTGTTTATCATTTGGATAATACCATACTGCTTTGGTTTCTGCTCTTTATTATTGTTGATTTTTTTTTTTTGCTTGACTTTGGTTTAGTTTTCTCTTATTTATCTAATTTCTTACTGTGGAAGCATGAATTACTATTTGACTATTTTTCTATTCTACTATAGGAATGTAATGCCAAACATTTTCCTCTAAATATTACTTTAGCTGCATCCTGGAAAATTTGATATGTTGTAATTTCATTTTCACTCAGTTAAAAATAGTTTATGTTAATATTTCCTCTTTAATGCATGGGTTACTTAAAAGGAGGATTTTTTGACTTCCAAGTGTTCATAGGATTTTTCCAAAGAGCTGTTTGTAATTGATACTTTGTCTAATTATATTGTTGAAAATACACTTTGTATTTTTTCTCCTAAATTTGTTAAATTTTGTATTGTGGACCAGAATATAATCTACTTTAGTAACTGTTTCATGTGTATTTGAAAGAGTGTGTATCTGCTGTTGTCCGGTGAAATGTTCTTTCAATGTCAGTTAGGTCAAGTTAGTAGAAAAAAATTTGTAGCCGTTGTCCTATGGTCTACAATATACATCTCTAATTAATTATTCTACCTTCAAATAATATACTACTTTACATATAGTATAAGGAACTTACAACAGTCTATTCTTAATGCCTCTCATACCCTTTGTATTATAGGTCATTACATTTTACTCTTACACATGCTATAGACATACAACTCTTTCATACAATTTTTAACTCCACACTTATGTTTTAGAGCAATTAAGAATAAGAAAAAATAAAGTAAAATTTACTTGAATTTCATTTATTCTACTGCACAGATCCATGCATTGCTGTCTGGTGTCATAGTCCTTCTGCCTGAAAAACTTCCTTTAACATTTCTTTTAGTGTAGATGTACTGGAAATGCATACCTTCTATTTCTGTTTCTCTGAAGGAGTATCTGTCCTTTGTTTATTTTTGAAAGACATTTTTACTAGTTACAATGAGGTGGGGATACCTTTTCTTTTGCTTAGTCTTTTGGGCAGGTGTTTGAATTAAAGTAAGGAGGGCTTCAACAGGGGCAAAGATTTTCTATTGTTATAGTTAGCCTCAGTGCATTCCAGGCTCCAAATTCCTTCAGCAATACCTTTGGTTTAGGGTGGGGCCCAGTTTGCATGAGGATTGTTTAGGAAGGAGACTGATTCATCATTTCTCAGAGTCAGCTCAGCCTTCAGCTTTTAGTCTTTCCTTTGCACTGATCCCTTGTGAAATTTGCCCCTTGTTGCTGTCCCAGGAGGCCCAACCATAGCTTATAGTCTGCATGGTTAGCGCAGTTGTAAATGCCACAGTGGAGGGTGTTTTCTGATTGTTTGATAATGCTTTAGTCCTGGTCGGTGTGATCTCTGAAAATGGAATGATGACATTTAGAGTAAAGGGCCTTTAGTGTTGCTCTCGACCCTCCTTCAGCTATGGTTTAGGGCACAGGATACTTGCCTGTACCTTAAGTGTCACTGGTTTTCTGTTTCTCGCTATTGCAGTAGTTTTTTCCCAGTACTTAAAAGATGACAGTTTTTGTTGCCTTTCCTCTTACAAATTAAAGATTTTGTTCCAAAAGGAAAAAAATCTGTTTATAACATTTTTTAAGCTAATTATGTCCTGTTAGGATTTCCCAGACCAAATACCACAGAAAATGGAAACTAATATTACAGTGTTCCTTCCACCAAGAGTAGACATCACAGTAGAATCCACACAGCTTTTGTTCACTCTCCACGGTCTTCAGGGTCTTGCATTTTGTTCAGGATTTATAGCTGCTTCATTGGTGTGGGGCGGGGAGGGTTGGGAACATTACAATCTTATTCCTACATTGCATCCTTGCATATATTTTTCTATGTGTTTCTGCAACTCTTGTCAATCTGATCCCATCCCTTTTAAGAATTATTTATAATTTTTAGACCCACAATTTCATTATCTTTTATTTTTCAATGTGGAAATGATTTTACCCTAAATATGGATATAAATACAAACACAGAAAAAAGTAAACACAAATGTGTAATTATAGATGAATATATTATACCAAATTTAAAAGTAGTTGCTCATTGAATATAAGTATCTATTTCCTATAGGAGCTGAAGTATAACTCTATTTAATATACCTTGATCTAGTATTTATCAATCCTTTTTCCAAAACAATTTTCTAATTTAAAATTAAAAATGACCTTGAATCTTGTCCCATAATCTGGGGAGATGTTTACAGTTTATTGCCCATTTCCCCAAAGCCTTTTAATCTCTCCAAACAGCTTTTAACTTCCAGGAAGGATTCCTAGATGTAAAATGCCACTTTATGAATAATTTCTCTATTCCCCTTTTGGGCAAGCTGCTACTTATCTGGCAAGCTTTAAAAGCTATTTTTAAAAAGACTTCCAAGGGACCAGTAATTAGCTTCTTTTAACTTTCAAAAACATTCTATTTGGATTTTGTTCCATATCAAGAATATTTTATAAGATTGTTAAGAGGACATTTATTCCTCTTTTAAATTGGACTTAAGGCAACATGATATAATATCCATGAATAAGTGTAATTAAAACCTTTGCATTCAGAAATTGTATCTTCAAAAAAACTATAAGGTAACCATGACACATGGCTATATTTAATAATCATACTTTTATTATAAATTAAATTCTCTAGGATGTTAATATTGAAGGTATAATGTTAGATGTTTCTAAACCAGCAGATAGTCACTTTCTTAAAAGAAGTTTATTTTTATTCTATTTTAACCCTGAAATATCCTTTTTACATATCTTATTTTAATAATCCATTTTGTTATAACTATAAAAATTAGTGTTAGCAATCCTCAGGGTGCTTTGAAGCTATACTGTCTTTGCATACCATTCATAGAATGATGCTCCTGTTATAATGCCTCTCTGTACCTGAATTGGTGAATGATAAACTGTTAGAAGAGTGTAGCAGTACATAATGAAGTTGTATTGGCACCATACTCAGAAAAAGACATGGCAAAAAAATAAAATATTACTCAGATTTACCTCATTTTATAATAGAGCAGATTGTCTTATGTGTCTTCTCGAACGCAACTAAATACTCTGCTCATTGGTGAAGCAAACTCAATGGATGATTTTTTACTAATCAATTCCAGTGCCACCTTGAAAATATCTCTCTGGATGAATTATGATGGGAAGTATAATGAAAAAGAATCCATTTTAACATACTTAAATTTAATATTATCTGGCATCTATTAGAAGTGATATTTAAAGAGCTTATAGTTCTTGCATAAATTTTCCACTGATGCTTCATGTGGTTTTCAAATATTTGAAGGAAAGCAATTGGACTTAAGGTTATTAGGTAGTCTTTAGTAGCTACTGTGTTATTGACAGGTGTTGAACTGGATTGCATAGGTAGTAAAAACACACTCTGTTATAGTCATATAAAAATGAAAAGAACCAACAAATTGGTTGGTAGCCATGAGGTGGGCAGCATTTTGTGACAGTCCTTTCTGTGCTCATTGATCATGTGATCTTCCTTTTCTTAAAATTTAAAAATAATATAGTTAAATTATACTTACATCTGTTTAAACATGCCCTTGAATAAAAATAGCATTTTTATGTCAAAGTATTTTTGAAATAATAAAGATAATGGCACTGCATTTTGAAACTAATACAATGCTGCTCAAATATTAGTCATAGGAACTTTCTTGCCCTTAAACGTACCTATTTTAATAAAAGATGAGATCATTAAATTATTCAAAGGTTTAAAAAGGATTAAACCTTATAGAAACTTAAGGAATTGGATAAAATATGAAATTACACATTGATTGAACAAGAAAAAATAGAGGCATGACTAATACCTGGTCTATTGAATGAATAATTAGAAGAATAAATACAGAAAAATCTATGGAAATTTTAATCAAGGGAGATAAAACATACAACAACAAAAAAAGATTGGAAATAAGGAAAAAACATGCCAAAATTTTTAAAGGAAATTTTAAATTTTTATAAAAATAGGATATAAAGTTGTATGTACAAATATGTTGAAACATTCAGCAATTTTCACCTCTAACAAACTGATAACAGCTTGGTGCTTGATATTCCATGGCTTGTGACCTGGAGATCTACCAGTGAAGTTTATATTCTGCTGATCCCTCCAGGTGCTGATGGAATTTGTGCTCTGATGGCTTTGGTAGGTAAAAGGGAATAACTGCATCCATCTTCTGTGTTGTTTAGTTAGAAATGTTGTTTAGGGCTCTAAGGTGTTACAGAGCTTAGGTAATTCTGTTTTTTTGTTTTTTTGTTTTTTTGTCTTTTCAGGGCTGCACCCGCGGCATATGGAGGTTCCCAGCCTAGGGGTCTAATCAGAGCTACAGCTGCTGGCCTATGCCAGGGCCACAGCAATGCAGGATCCGAGCCGTGTCTGTGACCTACACCATGGCCCACGGCAATGCCGGATCCTTAACCCACTGTGTGAGGCCAGGGATTGAACCCTTGATCTCATGGTTCCTAGTTGGATTTGTTTCCTCTGTGCCACAAAACTCCATAATTCTGCTTCTTAAATTTATGCATAGGCTCCCTTTATCCCCCAGTGTATATCAAATCACCAAATGGTTAGAGGGGGATACTCTGAATACAGCCTCCATATTGCACCCAAACCAACATTCTCTCCCGCATCTCTGGTCCTGTGGTTGGTTTTTGTGAGATTGCTTCCTCATACTGACTTTTTTTATACCTACTCATTATCCTCTATGAGCTCTAACTCCTCCACATCAACACACATGTTCCTTAAGGTGTCATAAGCCCAGTCATTAATAAATGTGTGTTTGCCTCTTTGTTGATTAGTGGTTGCTTATTATTATTTCTAAAATTAAAGCATTTCTTGAAAGGGTAAAATAAAATTGTCACTACTATTCTGTTGATATCTGTATGTTGAAGAGTTGATGTTCCACGAAAGAAATGGAACTGATAGGAACACAATAATTTAGTAGTTGTCATGCACCCAATTTCTTAGGCAATATAGTTTCTGAAACAGTATATAGAGGGCAATTTGTGCATGTTGTCCTATATAAGACATAAATGGAAGTCTAGCTTCTCTATTAACAGACTCTAATTCTTGTGGTTAGCAATAGTTTTTGGATGTCAGTTGATCACGGGTCTCTCTAAAACCAGAAGTTATTTTCATTGCATGTTCTGCTGTTATAGATTTGGTCTGTTTTTCACCTCCAACTGATTGATTCTGGTGATGATGAGTTGCCTTTTCATTGCTGCAGAAGGGAACATTTCAAATGGTTCTGTCTAATCAGTCTAAAGGAGACAAGACAATCAAGCCTCTAACTTGAAGGTATTTCCTCTATATATTTTCATTTTATTTCTCTGACTCATCTTTCAGTCCCAGCCTTGCTATTTTCTGACGGAAATGCAATGATGGAAATTTAAACATGGCATAATTAAATATATTTTGCTGAACCTCAGAAGAGAAAAACCTCTTTCCTTTCTCAGGCACCCAGCTACTTTTTTTTGAAGTTGAAATATAATTACCACAAAAATAGAATGCTTATGCTCATGCCAAAATGTACAGATATTCTTACTAGCTTTTTAGAGTGATTTCAAATGTAGTATATTTTCAGTTCTATACTGATATTTGTTGCCCAAAAATTACTATTTTGATATAAATATATTTGTATGTATCTTCCTAATATGTGCAATATGTGTGTCTGCATCAGATAGAGACAAATGACAATTTTAGAACAAATTAAAGGTATATAGTAATATGTTTCCTTAGGATGGCTTATCTAGCTTTTTATTTTTTATTTAAAGTAATTGCTTAATACAAAAAAAGGTAGAGGTCTATTTAAAAGTAAATAATAAAAACAAAAACCTGACAATCTAAACATTAATCTTCATAAAAATATAAATAAAAAATTCCCTAGGCTCATTGTTTCTCAAGCTTGCCTGCACATTAGAATCAACTGGAGATATTTTAAAGCTTCAAAGCCCAGGACACGTCCCAGCCAACTTAGATCATGAAGACATTCTTATAGACTACCTTCTAAAGCATTAGAGCTTGTCTTTTACATGTAGGTTTTTAGTTCACCTAATATAAGGCTGGGATTCCAGTTAATTTTTAGGGCAACATCCGCATTCACGGAACTCACTTCCAGTTTTTGTTTCACTTTTTGAGTGCTTCTAACTATATATAAGGAATGATACTTTATTCTTCATTAAAAATCTCTCAAAGAAAAAAGGAGTATGTATTTTTAATAAACAAGACTCATTCTTAATACAATTACTATATGATATGTTGAATCATTTTATAAATTGAGGTTGCATAACAAGATCTCAGGATCTTATTTTTCAGTATCTTGAAACAGCTGGCTATTTTATCATAATGGGAATTGGTTCATCATTGTTTATCATTATTATCAACTATGTTTAAAAAAACTAAAATAATAAGAAAGTAGAAGAATAATGAATTTTCTACAAGGCTTGTGCTGAAATGAAAAAAAAATATATAAGCAAACCTTCACCATTGAATCATTCTTTGTTTTCTTATTGCCTTTCCTAAATATTGTAACCATCTCTCAAAGAGTAAAAAAAGGTGATCTTTATCTTTTAAACTTTTTGAAAGATACATTTTCATCCTTGTATTCTGTGAAATATGTATCCTTATAATAAAATTTTCTTTTCTGAAGCCAAATCAAATTAAACTTGTTTTGCTTGCTCTTGAAGCACTCATAATTTTCACAATTTTTTCTTATAGACTATCAGTAATGACTATTTCTTAGGCATTTCTTTTCTTTGGGATTGATAATTTATAGTCAACTTAGATATTATAGATTTAAGGGTAATTTTATCATACTTTATAGAAAATTTTCTTGAGTGTGCTTATGAATGGTTGGTAATAAAGTTATACAACGTGACTTAGAAATTCTAGTAGAAATAATAGGGTTTGAAATTCTTAATTGAAAATAGCTTTGATTTTTGGAAAATATTTTTCTATTGATTGATATATCTTACTTTTTAAGAACAAAGGCTGAGTCTAATTCCTGACTGGTATCAAATACTGCTACTTTCGGTTAACACCTTTAGCAAAATGAAATCCAGATTTTGTGTCTAACAATTATAGTAATATTCATGGAAAAAGTTGAAATGAATTTTGGTTAAACACTGAAAATTTTTAAGTCAATACGTGAATTTATTAAACTCTTTAATATTTATAGAAATAATAAATATGAATGCACTTAAATAACCTTACAGTGAAAATCACAATTTACAATATGCAATTAAATATTGGTGAAATTTTAAATAGTGTTTGGAAAGCTAAGGATTATTGAAGAAGACTTCTGGAAATGTTAGCATTTTTATAAGTTTTTCATAAAGGCAAAAACGCTTATCCTGTATGCAGATAAGCCAGCTCAGAATACCTATCTAATTGAAATGATCATTTGAATACGGAAGACTTTGAAAATGTTAGAAAAGCTGCTTATCAGGATATTGCAATAGTCCAGTAAGAGTTAATGGATCCTTGTTTTATTTATGTTATATATTGGAGCAAGTGGCTGGATAAAGAATACATTTTTGAGGTAGATCTAAGTAGGACTTGCTGATGAATTTTATGTGAAGGTTTAGTGAAAGGATACTTCCAGGTTTTTGGTTGAGCAATCAGAGTGTATGGGGTGGCACTTCTGACACAGAGAATACTGGAGTAGAAATAGCCTTCCATTGGGGTAGGATTGTTGGGGAAATGACTTAATACTAGACTGTTAAATATTAAAATGTGTGGGGAGGAGATTGATTAACTGATTGATTCAGAGGTGAAGTTAGGAAGAGGGAGGGGGAATAAGTGGGAGGCAGTTGGCCAAGATGGCCTTATAATTCCCATCAGGCTGACTAAATTTTAGACAGGCTTCTTTCTGACCCTAAGCTTCTGATCTCTCTTTTCCTAGGGCATTTATTTTAGAACACTGGTAAATCCCCCCCGCCAAATATAAATCTTTTAAAAGGCCTTTTGCCAGTTTTTTAACCCACTAATGACTTTCTCAAGGACCTAGGGACCATCCCTTTGAAATGCAATCGTCAAGGAAAATAACATCCTTACCTCTCAGTTTCTAGAGGAGAGAAGACACTAACTTCAGTGGGCACCATTAACAAACATGAATAGGCTAATAACAGAGTTACACATTTGCAAATTCGGAAATAACAGAATATATTCAACACCTCTCATTGATTAACCTTTGTGCTAACGTCCCTTAAATTAGTGGAACAGGGCATTTAGTCCCTTGTTACTATGATCTGAAGAGCAGAAACAGTGCTCCTTCTGGGTGCTTGTTGGAAATGAAAAAACTCAAATCCCACCCTAAGTCTACTAAATCATAATCGGCATTTTTAGTAAGATCCTCAGGGGATTCCTATGCACACTAAAGTTTGAAGAACACTGCTAGGTAACCTGAGGAAGCAGACTAGACCCTGAAGGTAGTTGGGGCGGTAATGAAGAATGAAACAATGGATTGTTTGTGTAGTTAACTGAAATATTACTAGGGAGTTCTCTTGTGTCACAGTGGGTTAAGGAACCAGCATTGTCACTGCAGCAACTTGGGGGTGACTGCTGATGTGTGGGAGTTTGATCCCTGGCCTGGAAATTTTCATATGCTGTGGGCACAGCCAAGAAAAAAAGAAATAATACCAGTTTGTGGGTTGTAGAATAACTTAGAGGGAGGGATAGGATAGCCTGGTCAAAGAGAGGGATGCTGAATATAAAGTGAGTTAATGGGGTTATTGATAATGGCATGGTCAAGTTTACAGTCATAGTGGGGTTGTCAGGCAGTAATCCAAGTGATAGATTCATCTGTGAGTAGAGTACTGGGAGATCGTTAAGGGTTGTGGCTGTCTGAATGTGTATATCAAGCAACAGCATGGGTGCCAAATATTTTGGGTTTTTAAAAAGCAAAAGGAGGAAACACGGTTTAGAGTGGTCAGTAATACCCCTTTGTTGTCTTCAATTTGTGAGGTACATATGCAGAGGGGAAAAAAAAAAACAAAAAAAAATGTAGCCTTGTCCTTAGAGGGCATGGTGGAGGCTGTGGTAGGAAGGAGCCAGGATGCAAATGAGGCAGGAGTTGGCAAACTTTCTGTACAGGGCCACATAATAAATATTTTAGCTTTTGTAGGCCATCTGGTGGCTGTCACAACTACCCACCTCTGCTCTTGTAGTGGGAAAGCAGCCATAGGCCTTATGTAATTGAATGAGTGATGCAGTAAAACTTAATTTACAAACATGAGGCAGCAGGAGGGATTTGATCTGTGGCCTCCCGACTTAAGGCAACAAGGTAAGGAAGGTGATGATGATGTTAGAATGGGGATAACTGATCCTGGATTTCAAAGGAATCTGGAAAACATGGGGATGCTGAAGGGTGGTGGAAGATTTGTGTCAAGTTAGAAGATGTATAAAGCAGGGTGGCACAAACTCTGAGTGAGCCTGGATTTCAGCTTGTAATATTAGTAAAAAGCACAGGAGGTACAGAAAACTGGTCCTGATAATCTTTAAATTTTTAATTTAACCATGTATTTCACAGTATTTTATACATATACAATAATATATTAGAAACCATATAGAAGCTCTAAAAAACAAGGTGAAACATGTACCTGGGATAAGAAAAGGATGTTAGCGATATTTTGTAGCATGCATCTTCTCATGGTTTTATTCATTTCTCCAGAGGCTAAATTTTGTGTTTATCATTTCCCAGTTTTTCTATACCTAGATCTAAGTTAAAGGAAAAGTCTGGAATTTAGAGGACTGAATAGATAATCAGAGACTCAGGAGAATTTGAGAAATTTCTCTCTTCAAGGTAAGTGCTTATGTTTCAAAGGTAGATAAAATCTGATGCTAGTCATTCATTTAACACTCCAGAAGATCAAAAATTGGCAAGCTTCCTCTTCACCCCGCAGAGAAGCTTTATTTATCCTAGGAAGTTAACCTTTATTTCCCTCTCTCTGGAGGAGAGTGTGGCAGCTGGGCAGTGTGTAACCCATATATGATCCCAGAATTATAATTTGGGGATGTTTCTCCTTTGAGGCAAGAAACCTCCTTTGTGCATTTGCATGCCCAAACATCTGGCTGTCATTCCATCACCTGGAAGGGGGAAAATGCAGCATGGGGAACAATTGTGCTTAGTGTTGTATTAATAGTACACACACACACACACACACACACACACATACACACCCCTGGGTCACTTTGCTGCTGCTGTACAGGAGAAATTGACACAACACTGTAAATCAACTATACTTTATTTAAAAAAAACTAGTCCTCCCTAATCCAAAACCTGAGGATTACTTTCAGGACAAAATAAACAAATGCAGATAGGCAACACCTACCATCATCAACAGCAAGATGCATATTCTTGCCAAGTGTGCACTGGGTTCTGAGGGTTTAGAAATCCTATTTCTTCAAGGAACATAGAGGGTTCACCATGGACACAGCAAGAGCTTCAATGAACTATTAACTCTGTCATCTGCCTGGAACTTTGGGCTTCCCATGTTCAAGGACTGGCAGATGAGAAGAGGATTCATTATCCTGGAATGGGCAATTGACTCAAATTATCAGAAGCAAGGAGGGCTGCTGTTACTCCATAGGGATAGGGAAGGATATGTTGGGCACTTCTTAATAATTCCTTACATAATTTTAATGGTGAGTAGACAGGTGTAGCAGCCACAAACTGAGAACATGATATCCAAGGCTCAGGGATGAGGCACTATGTCACACTACCCAGTAAGTTAACAAGACCAGCAGAAGTGCTGGCTTAGGGAGAGAAGAATCTACAGTGGATGGTGGTTCAAGAGAGAGATGATGTCAGTTATAATCCTGACAGCAGCTGAGACGGTGATGACTGTCATCTGTCCCAGTGATCATCATCATTTTATAAGTTTCCACTAGGAAAAGAAGCCTACCACAATCCTCTGTGAGCTGCTCCCAGAATTAATAAGGATACCCAAGAAGCACAAGAAATAGACTTCTATGCTGCACTGTCCCCATCCTTCTTTGGGGTTGAAAGACTTATTCTCTCAGCCTCTGGGAGCACTTCTGTCAGACATCCCTCAGTTGTCTCCTCACCCACAGTCGTATCCCCATCCCAGGGCAGGCCATGTCCAATGACTATTCAGTGCAGGAGTGTAAAGACATTGCTCCCACTGACCACTTTCTGTCTCTGCCACTCCTCCCTTTCCACAGCTGTTGATCCCAAGAGTAGTCTAACTTTCCATATGCTAACTTTAGTATCATTGTCTGCTTTCTTGGGAACCCAAGCAATATCACATATCAGTTAGTGAATTATTTTAAAAATATGTGTCTGAATGATGTGTTACTTGGAGGGATAAATGTTGAAAGAGTCAAATTATAGAAGTTAAAACATATATTCTTAGAGTTAAGGGAGAAATACAGAACTTGCTGGCAACACTGAGCAGTACTAAGCACCTGATACAGAGCCTTTGTTCTAGAAGAAATGAAAATTCTAGAGTATGAGACTTTTGTTCCTCAAGCGTGTGGCTTTACCTGGGAGTTTTTTAGGCTATCAGATTCCACCGCAGAGCTAATGAATCAGATTTTGCATTTTTCTAAGATCTTAAGTTAATTCCTGTCAAGTGATTTAGACCAATATTCTCAACTCTGATTGCAAAATAAAATCACCAATGAGCTTTGAAAAAAATGCTTATGCCCCATTCCAAATAAATTCCATTAGAAACTCTGGGATATGATGTACAAGCATTAGTATATTATAAAAGTTCCCAAGGCCTTTTATAATGAGTAGCCAGAGGTAGTACTCATTGATACAAAGGGTCTCCAAGATTTCTTTTCCCCTCTACTGTCTTTAGTTAATCACAAATGCCGATGAAATCCTTTTGGATCCCCATCACTGTCTCCATTTTTCTCTTAGAATTTTTAAGCTATTTATCTCATTTCCCTTTTTCTAACCTCAGAAAATCAAAATCTGAAACTGTATAGTGATCAATTTGTTTATCGACCAATTCCAGCTCTAGAAATTGCAGCTTTCTATTCTATCTTCTCAAGGGATGATGGATAAGGTGAAACTAATAAATGGCCATAGAGGTTAGCTTCTAGGTACAAAATCAGTTCTCATGTTCACTCCTTTCAAAATGCTATTTCAGTTTGGTTAGAAGGATTTTTAATTTCAGTATTTTTTTGGGGTGAGTCAATGAAGTTTGGCTCCAAGACAAATCTTTCAAACCTTTGTTCTTTCCCAATGCTTTGAGACACAGGACCAAATTAATGGATGAAAGTACATAAATAGCTGCAGTGGGATCCAATTCCCAAACCACTGATTCTTGCTAAAGCAAGCTAGTACAGAAGACAAGTGGATAAAAACATTCATTACTTCTTTTTGTATAGAATAGGAGATAATTCAAATAGATTGAATGATGTACTCCTGAATAAAATAACATTACTTTAATAATAAAGCATATATGTATTACACAGCAATTTTAAATATGCTTTGTGTGTAGGTCTTTCTCTACATGTTCTTTAAACCTTCCATTGACTAAAATAAATCAGTGAAATATGGGAAAATGACATAATAGTTTAATATTTTAAAGCCAGTTAATGATAAATGAAGAAAGTCTATCAACATATCTAACTAGAAGCTTATTTGCATGAATATCATTGTATGCTAATGCCCCTGTAAAAACAAATATAGATTGAAAACATAGATTAAAGCTAGGAATTTTTTTTCATTGTAAAGGTAAAAGAACAGAAAAAGAAAATTTTGCTCATGTAAGTGGAAAATTTATCAAATTTTATGTTACTAAAATTTTGAATTTGGCAGTTTTATCATTATTTTTACTTAGGAAATAATATAGGAGTTGCCTTATCATTAAGGATTCATCATTTTTACTACTGTGGCTTGGGTTAAATCTCTGGCCCCCCCATATATATATATATATATAAATTATTTTAATAATTAAAAATATATTTACATATATTTATAAATACATATTTTTAATTAAAATATACATTTTTATGAAGAGAGAATACAGAAAGACTGTCATATGGGAAAGAACAAACTAAAGGTCAGGAAAATAAACTTCTTTAGAAATTATAACTCATGTGGTATACTACTTAAACATTTAGTGACTGCAAGTAACTCTGCATATGTGTCCAGATGTTTCCCACAGTGAACCTGATGTTACTGTCAGTTGCCTTTATTTCTTAAAAATTTTTATTATAGTTGATTTGCAGTATTCTGCCAATTTTTGCTGTACAGCAAACTGACCCAGTTATACATATATATATGTGTGTGTGTGTGTGTGTGTGTGTATATACACACAGTCTTTTTCTCATATTATCTCTTATCATGTTCTATAATGAGTGACTGGATATAGTTCCCTGTGCTATATAGCAGGAACTCATTATGTATACATTCTAAATGTAATAGTATACATCTACTAATCCCAAACTCCCCATTCATCCCTCTCCCTACCCCTCCCCTTTGGCAACCACAAGTCTGTTCTCTACATGCATAAGTTTGTTTCTGTTCTATAGATAGGCTCATTTGTGCCATATTTTAGATTCCACTTATAAGTGATACCTATGGCATTTGTCTTTCTCTTTCTGACTGACTTCATTTAGTATGAGACTCTCTAGTTGCATCCATATTACTGAAAATGGCATTATTTTGTCCTTTTTATGGCTGACTAGTATTCCATTGTGGATATGTACCACATCTTCTTAATCCATTCATCTGTCAGTGGACATTTAGGTTGTTTCCATGTCTTGGCTATTGTGAATAGTGCTAAAATGAACATAGGGGTGCATGTATCTTTTTGATAAAAGTTTTGTCTGGATGTATGCCCAGGAGTAGGATTGCTGGATCATATGGTAGATCTATATTTAGTTTTCCATAGTGGTTGTACCAACTTACATTCCTACCAACAGTGTAGGAGGGGTCTCTTTTCTCTCAACCCTCTCCAGCATTTGTTATTTATTGACTTGTTAATGATGGCCATTCTGACTGGTGTGAGGTGGTACCTCATTGCAATTTTGATTTGCATTTCTCTAATAATTAGTGATATTGAGCATTTTTCCATGTGCCTGTTGGACATCTGTATGTATTCTTTGGAGAAATGTCTATTTAGATCTTCTGCCCATTTTTCAATTAGGTTGTTTATTTATTTTTTTTTTTGCTGTTGAGTTGAATGATTTGTTTGTATCTTTTGAAGTATCAGTTGCCTTTACATGGTGACCTAATCCTGTGCATGAGATAGTGAAAGGGAGACCTGTAGGAATGGCCATTTCTTGTTCACATAGAATACTGCATTCCTTGATGTTTTATACAAACTCTTTTAAAGATCATGGTATCTCAAAGAGTATTAGGGATTATTTCCAGTGTTAAGAGATGATAGTCTATCACTCAACTCTTTAGACTTTCAATTGGCTAAAGAATACTGACTTGCTTGCTGGCTTGATTATATGTTTTCTTTCTTTCATTTCGCCCTCTTCTCTAGTTTAGGTAATTCCTTCCATTGGCTTTAGCCATCCTAAGTTCCTTATAATTATACATTCATATACAGACAACCTGCAGTCAATCCTTTCCTTGTTGTATTTAATTATGTTTTCCCCTATTTACCGTTGCCTTGGCCACAAAAAGCAAGAACTAGAGATCATCTGAAAATATTTTTTAAATACTTTGAAAATAATTTTGAACTAGAATACTTTATATCCTGTTTTCAAATTCTAACAAAACAATATGATTATTTTTCTGACTATGTACATGCCTAAGAGGGAAAATTCAGAGCTCATTGTAAGATTCGCACAGGTCTTCCAGCCACATATACATATTATATTGAATTAATTTTGAAGGCTTGAAATTATATCACTATAAATTAACTGCCAAGATGAAAGTTTGTTAGTTTGATTTTATAGCTAATGGAAGATTGAATCCATTTTATGAATACTTATGAAAATGCAACATTAGAAAAAAATCAGGTATAGTCCTCTAAAAACTCATGAACAGAGTTATTTCACCCTGCAAATAATATCAGGTCCAACTGTTTTCAGAGGAAAAAGTAATATTTACCATTTAGCTCTAAGGGAGGAGAAAGAATCTCATAAATATTTGTTTTTATAACTGAGAAATTGTTAGCTTGTAGAATAAACTCTTGTCATTATGTAGCCTTTTAAACTGTGTTTCTGCCAGAAAATCAAGATCACTAAATATCTAAACTATAAAAGGGATTTATAAGAAGGGAGGCTTTATATCAACAGGGTATGACCTTTCAGTTATTTTGATATGTGCACAACTTAATTAATATGGCCTTTTTAAGACCATGTCAAAAGGTCTTTAAAAGTTATTTATATCTATGGCTTCTACCCTCTAATAGCATGTTGATTAATTAAACATTTTGCCTACTTGAGTTTTTTGCTCCCAGATTAAATGGTATTGTTTGTGTAGTTTTCAAGTCTACTTTAAAAGTCACAGATAACAGAATCATTGGCAGAGTTCAGCAGTGTCATGGTGTGATGGCAGGTTCTGTGACAGCTGACTTAGGGAAAATACTCCTCTGGACAGCTTTCCACAATTGAAAGAAAAAATTCTGTAACTACTTTCCCCCTCTTCTCTTGCTCTTCTAATCTGTTAATTTTTCTTTCCACTAATACCAAGAGTAGCCCGGGTGAGTTTAGCGACTAGGAACTTTGGCCTCATGAGACAAGAAGCTCATCAAACTTGTCAAACTTGAAAACCCATTCAGTTATCAGCAACCCAGTGACTGTCACAAACAGTATATGCTATGAATCACAGCAAAGAAATGAAAAAGGTCCAAGTGGCAAGTGCTCCAAAAATGTTTTCTGGTTCATGCTTAATTAACTCAGATGATAAGTCTCCAATGCATAAACATGTGAACCTTTTCACCTGAACATATATATTGTCAACAACCCAGGAAAACATTATGGTGCAATAAGCTTTAGAGATAATTTGTTGCCTTTTGTTAATGCATTTTGAATCACAAACATTAGAATTCAGCCTTTTCAAATATGATGAAAAGGCCATAATTCCTAGAGCAAAATTAAAACGAGTTATTTTTTACAACTGTTTTCATAATTAGGAGTTAGTTCCTGGTAGAAGTCCAAAAATATTGATGTGCTTCAAAAATCTTTAAATCCTTTTCTGCTTCCATAAACTGCATGTTTTCTTTTATCATGTACTACTTCTCAGAAAATATTGGCAGAGGTTGTATCTCTTCAGACATTATAATTAAAAGTAGATTGATCCTCTTTGTAAATGAGCCTTCTATCAGCACAATCCGACCTATTATGGGATCATTTAGAGTCACTTGATGGAAATATATGGTATCTAATATTTTCTTGTTTGTGTATTCCAATTTTATATTCCTTTGCACACAGTAAAAAATTCCAAAAAAAAGGCCAAAACAAAAACAAGCATAATTGAGAATTCATAAAGCTCGATGCAAACAGAGAAGAGATGTTGAAAGCAGTAAAAATGAGTAGGGGTTTAATCTTTGCCATATTTTCTTTTAATGTTATCTGATTTATATGTTTTGAAAAAATATAAATAAATATAAGACTTCACATTTTTCCAGTGTGTTTTAAGTTCCAAATGCCATAGGAAATAGTGGTTTTTGTATATCCAGAACATGTAGAATGTCAGCAGCTTTTAGAATGTGTACAGGTACAAATGTTACTTGCTGATATTCATATTTAAATAACCAACTGAAAAGTAACCCCATGGTTATGAAGAAGCAGGGTATTTAATTTCAAAGTTTTGTCTAATTTTATTTTTAAAAGTTAGTTTCAGCAATTCATCACAATTGTATAAATATTTCAGTGACAGTATTTTTAGATGGGAACATTATTGAAGTAATATTTTCTCTTTTACATAAGGAACCATGAAAAAAATAAAAACAAACAAAAAGAACTACACAGCCCCCTAGCACAAACAAAACAAATAAATGCAAGAATAACTTATTAGAGAATACCGAGACTCATGATTTTACTTATTCTAAAACTGCTTCCTATTTTATAAAGGTGTCTTTGGGCCTTTCCTTAAAAGCAAATGAATTATAGGTAAGTTAAATGTACCTTTGAGTATATTTAAAATTTTAAAATGAATGAATTTTAATTAATTAATTAGAAAAACCTAAACAGCCATAACAAAAATACCCAATTTCTATTGAACCAACCATCAGACCTTTAAGTGGTCCCTCTTCCTTAAAGAGCTTGAGGCAGGTTGCTTGTCATCTGAAGTAACCTGGATCAGGTTTAGATTAGTTGACATACTTCAATCACTAACCTCTATTTCAGAAGCTTCAAAATATAACATCCAGGGGACTTGAACAAAGTCAAATTTTTAAAATATGTTTCTTCATGAGGAATAGTGTTATTTCTCTGATTCTACACAAATCATACCTTAGGAATAGAACTAGGTCTCCTAAAATTTGTAAAACTATATGCATATTATATATGTGGGCTTTTATAAGGGTTATCTAGCATTGCCAACAATTCTGTTCTGATCATGAAATGGAATGAAATGTACTGAGCATCTATAGTGTTATCTGTAAGTGTTAAACACTTGCTCCTGTAGACCTTGAGAAGGCGATGTCTGCAGACTTCTCTTCTTCAGCTAGAGTGTCTACATGAGGATTCCGGTCTTAATGATAATGTCAAATAGCTTTCCAAAGAGGTTGTAATAGTTCATACTCCTGATAGAAATATGTAAAAGTTCCTGCAGATGAACATATCTAAATTTGGAATTGTAAGACTTAAAGCGTGTTGTCAGTGTGAGGTGGTATTTGATCATTTCCTTGCTAGAGAAGGTTAGTGTCTTTTTATATATTTCTTGGCCAATCATGTTTTCCTTCTGTAAATGCAGCTTTATGACTTTGGCCATTTTTAATTTCAATTTCTTTCATCTATCCTATATTTATTGTGAGAGAATTTTACATGTTATTTTGGCCAATCCTCAGTTTTATGTTTTGTAATATCTTTCCAAGTTATCTTTGTGATCATTTTTAATAAAGAGAAGTTCTTGATTTTAATAGCGCTGAATTTGTCAACATTTTCTTTGTGATTTTTATGCCATTTAATGTTTTTGTTCTAAAAATTCCTCTGTACACTGATAGACTCTCTTAAATTTTTTCTAATAGTTTTATACTTTTATTTTTATTTACTTTAACTTATTACTTTTCTAATAGTTTTATACTTTTACTTTTAATACTCATACTTAAGTCCATAGCCCATCTGAAACTGATATGAGTTTATGAACTGGCATGCTCTTTTCTTGATGGAAAACAATATACACTTTTTCCATATATCAATTTTTTTTGCATAGTTTATTTCTAGTATCTCCCTTCTTTCATTGGTCAGTATTATACATTGTGCTAATAATACAATATTTTAGTTATATAGATTTATAATGTCTTAACAGGATATCATCCTTGTTCTTATTTTTCAGGAGTCTTTATTATTTTTTGGCAGTTTTCTCTTCCATCTATTAAAGGTTTCGACTAGAATAACAGATCAATTATTGAATACTTTTTATTTTCTACTATAAGGCTTTTCCAATTTATAAAGGCTAGATCTAGGTTTTCCCAAATTTACTCAGGTCCTCTTTTATAACTTTATGTAAGAATTTATAATATTTTAATCTTTTTTTTGTCTTTTTTCTAGGGTCACACTTGTGGCATATGGAGGTTCCCAGGCTAGAGGTCCAATCAGAGCTGTAGCCTCCAGCCTACACCACAGCCACAGCCATACAGGATCTGAGCTGCATCTGTGATCTACACCACAGCTCACGGCAACGCCAGATCCCCAACCCACTGAGCGAGGCCAGGGATCGAACCCGCAACTTCATTGTTCCTAGTTGGATTCATTAACTGCTGAGCTACAATGGGAACTCCCATAATATTTTTCTATCCTTTGTAAGATAAATTCTTTGGAACCTTGCTTTTTGAGTCAATTATAGCTCAAAAATTAAAATGTGAATGGACTATTACTTTCAATGAGTTGAAAAGACACTATCAGAGTTTGAGAAGAGGAGTGATATGGTATAAGTTATATTTTTAAGAGATTATTCTGGCTGCTATATGAATAGACAGAGGTGGGAGTGGGGTAAAGCTGCATTAAGGAAACCATTCAGGAGGCTATTACTATAATCTAGGAAAAGCTGATGACAACTTGGCTGGGATTATAGAGGTGCATATAAGGAAAAGTAGTGAGATTCTGGGCATATTTTGAAGTTAGCAACAATAGGTTATGGACAGTAGAGAAACAAAAAAGTTTTAGTGGGATGCCAGGTTTTAGGTTTGGGAAATGGAAAAAATGATGTTGCCATTTTAGAAAATGGGGAAGACTGCAACGGCAATGGGCATGGGTGGTGGCAATATAAGGAATTCAGTTTTGGAAACATAAGTCCGAGATCCCTCTTTGACATTAAGTTGACGTGTTGGGTGGGTAGTTGGGTGTAAGGTCCTGGAATTTAGGGAAGAAAACTGAGTCGGATATAAGTTTGGAAATCATCCAGATAGAGGATTTTCTTGTCTTGGGACTGGATGATATGACAAAAGAACTTAGTATACATTTTAAAAAGATAAGAGTTCTATAGAATTCCTGTTGTGGCTCAGGGGTAACAAATCCAACTAGTATCCATGAGGACACAGTTTTAATCCCTGGCCTAGCTCAGAGGGTTAAGGATCTGGCATTGCCATGCACTCCAGTGTAGGTCAAAGACATGGCTTGGATCTGGCATTGCTGTGACTGTGGTGTAGTCTGGTAGCTGCAGCTCCATTTTGACCCCTAGCCTAGGAACGTCCATATCCTGCAGGTGCAACACTAAAAAGATCAAAAAAAAAAAAAGGAGTTCTAAGGACTAAAGTCTGTTGCACATCAGTATTTAGATTTAGAGATGTGGTCATGAGGGAAAATCAGCAAAGGAGATTCAGAAGGATCACCAGAGACATATTAGAAAAAAGTAGTCCCGGGAGTTCCTTTCATGGCTCAGCAGAAACAAATCTGACTAGCATCCATGATGACACAGGTTCAATCCCTGGCCTTGCTCAGTGGGTTAAGGATCTGGTGTTGCTGTGAGCTGTGGTATAGGTCACAGACTCGGCTTGGATCCTGCATTGCTATGACCGTGGTGTAGGCCAGCAGTTAGAGCTCTAATTCAACCCCTAGCCTGGAAACCTCCATATGCCACAAATGTGGCCCTAAAAAGACCAAATATATATATAAATATATATATAAAGATATATTTATATACATATAAATATATATAAAGATATATTTATATATATATATATAAATATATATATATAAAGTAGTCCTTTACCTGGACTCAAGGTGAAAAAAAAAAGATTTTAAATAGAAATGTTCGAGCAACTTCTGATAGATTAAGCAAGAGAAAATTAAAATGTTATCATTTTACTTGCAACATAGAATCATTGATGACCTTGACAAGAGAATTTGGTAGAGTGTTGAAGATGAACATATGACTCCAGAGCACTCAAAAGAAAATTTGAGGAGAGAAATTGTGTCCAACTTCATATAAGGGAAACACTTTTTGGTTGGCCTGCTGGAAGATGAAGGAATATGTGAACCAGACAAGCATCCCTAGCCTACTCAGCAGCTGATCATAGATACGTGAGTGAAACAAGCCAAGACCAATCAGATCTGATCCCAGTCCAAACTTCCAATCTTCTGAATTAAAAAAATAATTAAATAAAAGAAGAAGTAAGAGACAACAATAATCCTAGGATTATATGAAAGTCTTTCTTGTTTCACTCAGGAAACAGAGTTTTTGGAGATTAAAACTAATGCAGTGGAAATAAATTTTTAAAAGAGCTAGAAAAATTGAGGAAATCACTTAGTTAAGTGGTGAAAAAATGACAGTGATATAAAAAATAAATTTGAGTTGAGAAAGTTAAAGGATTAAATCAAGAATTTCATTCAAATGTGAACATACATTTCAGGGAAAAAAAAACCCATAAAATTGAGGGTAGCAACTTATTAAAGACATTTTTTAAAAATCCTAGAATTGAAGGGCTTGCATTCCTATATTAAAAGGGAGACCAGAAAAAAAAATTAAAGGCACATTATGATCCAGTTTTAGAACACTGAAAATAAAGAGGTCTTGTATTTATTTTCTAGGACTGCTGTAAGAAAGTACCACCAACTGAATGACTTAAGCAATTCATTGTCAGTTTGGGAGGCTAGAAGCACAGATTAAAGTATTAACAAGGCTGATTCCTTTCAAGGGCTATGTAGGAAGGAATTATTTTAGGTCTTTCTCTTTGGCTTGTAGATGACCATTTTCTTTCTGTATCTCTTCATATCATCTTCCCCCATGTGTGTTTATCTCTGTATCCTAATTCTCCTTTTTCATAAGAACATCAATGATACTAGATCAGAGCCAATCCTATTGACTTCATATTAAGTGATTATATCTATAATGACACTACTTATAAATAAGGTCATGTTCTGAGATAGTGGGATTAAGGACTTCCCATATGAATTTTCAGAGGACACAACTCAACCTATAACAAGTTTCTAAGATTATCCTAAAAGAAAATATATATAAAACAGATCACGTAGAAGGAACTAGATTTAGAATGACATTAGACTTCTCAATATACCCTCAAAATTCTGAGGGAAAATTGTTTTCAACCAAGAATTTTGCTCACAAACAACTCATAATTAAATGTAAAGGTGACCTAAAGACATCTTTAGTCATGCAAAGACTCAAGTGTTAACTTTCTCTGCACCCTTTTCAGGAATCCACTGGTACCAATGCTTAATAACAATGATGCGGGGTAAGGGTAAACAGGATAGGTAGATTTACTCTAAAGTTAATGAATCTTCAACTTTAAAATTCCTCACTTGTCCAGGTCTCCCTTTCAGTGGATAGAAAGGGCCCTAGCAATGTGCAAAAATTTGAAAGGAAGATATCCACTATTGATTAAGACAGTCACATTTCCTTGTACAGGTGTGCTAGAACAGTTTGCTGCAGGCATTTTTGGGATCCACCTAAGAAAAAGCTGTGTTAGAGACATTATTTTGGGGTTAATAGGATATATTTATGAGGCTTATGTCATTTCCATGTGTAATTAAATTTTGCCAGCCACAAGTGTGAGAATAGCTTCTAGTAATCTTCTATTATGCTAACTGCCTTGGTGGCATCGAAGTTCAGAGTCAGAGGTTTATTACAGTAAGAATGTATCCTCTTGCAGCTGACATCAGAAGGATCTAGGTGTGGAAGGAGACAGAGGATGTGGAATTTAAAGAGGCAGAAAAATCTACCAACTATCATGCATGTATATTGTGAGCAGAGCATTCAGCTCTCATCAAAGTACAGGAAAAAAAATAGACATTCTTTTCAGTTAGGAATGTACTGGATAATATAGAATTTGTGATTATAAATGCACCAAATATTTTTAAAATGGAAATTATGCAAAAATATGATTTATCTGACTTCCTGTGTTTTAAAGGCATTTGCTTCTATATTCAGTGCCAGAAACAGAACATCTGAGTATAAAGTTGTGTGGCTTATAATTTAGCATCTTGTCCTGACAAATTTTGCCACTTTCAGATGATAACTGCCCCTGAATAAAACACCCCTGAATGGAACCTGAAGAAATAAGTCTCAAGGGAAAAAACACTACACATCATCCTGTACATGTCAATGTATGTTATGTGTATAATATACATTCCTGTAGCTCAAAACAGGCCAGCAGAAATTTGTAAATACATTTGAATTTATGGGGCAGGAGATGAAAAGTAACAGAATTATTATCATCAGAGGAAATAAAAAGTTGTAAAAGAGTTATAATACCATTTGGTCTCACTGTGAACAGTATTTACCTCGTCAAAACCATGAAAGCATTGTATATTGATTTAGTTGAATATTTTATCATATTAGGAAGCTGTTAGGGACTTTGTATGTGAGTCTGTATGCTTGTGTATCTGTCTGCTATGTGTGAGTTGTTAGAGAGATAAATTTTCATCTTCCATTTAAAACAAAATAAATGCCAAAAATTGAAAACTGAATAAATAGCAAACAGGAATGTTAAGTGCCTGAGGAAACAGCTAACAGTGTTTTAGTGGTTGTTGTTGGAGAATAAAATTGATGGGCTAGGAAGAGAGGAGTGAGAAATAGTTATATTTTGTTATAAACTTTGTAGTACTATTTGCCTTTTAAAAATAATTATATATTTTTGATAAAAATAAAATTTAATTGAAAATGGAATAGATTCTGATAAATTTTCACAAAATAAGTCCTGTCGGCTTTGTGTTACCCTTTTCAGATTATTGCTAAAATTGACTCACTTTTTATTGTTGTATTATATAATGCTAATCAGATTACTCTTTCAAGGTGAAGAAATGATTAAATCAAACTAATTATTTATTTGAAGAGAACCTAAATCCTTGATAAACTAAATGAGAATTGAGATACAGCAACTTGTTTGAATAGCATTGCTTAGAGCCAGTACTTTTTAAAAGGAAAGTAGGATTTAAATATTTATGAAATTGAGTTTTCTTTACTGTTTTGAAAAAGAAATTATTAAAATTTTACCATCTTTGTAGAATTGATTTATCCTTCCTTTCTGTACTAGGTAGGAAATAAATTAGTTTTACATTAATAAATCAGAGTACATGAAAAACTAATTGCTCACGAAATGCAGTTGTTATCAAACATGTAGAAATAAAACAACTTTGTAGCTTAGCTTCCTAAGTTTGAATTTATTATATATAATAAAATAAAGATTAAAAATGTATGCATTGGGGTTTCTCAATGTAGGCACCACGCATTCATTCATGTTTTGTTGTAGAAGAAGTATTGATTTTCCTCTTGAATCTACATTTCACAAAGAAAGTATCAGAGGAAAAAAGCTTGCCTCACAGGCAAGGTTGAAAGCTCAGTTTCATTTTATTTCTTATCTTAATAGCAGGGAGCTGCTACACAGTGAAAAATATATGCTACAAAAAGATTGAACTTGCTCCCTTTTGCAGTTTTCTTCATCTTTTCTAAAGGACAGTTATCAACTAAGCAAAAATATAAGGAAATAGCTATTCTGCTTGGCTTGTGATATTTTAGGTCTGTAACTGTGTAGTTAAAAAAAAAAAAATCCAAGCATGAGAAAGTAAGAGTTCAAAAATTAAGAGAAAGGTGATAGAGAAAGGTTTTTGTTGAATATATAGTTTCAGAGGTGAAACATACTAAGGGGACATCCACTAAAAATTGTCCCCCAGAGTCCTTACCTCCTAATGTTCAGGCTTTTGTGAAATCCTCTCTCCTTGAGTGTGCACTGGGCTTACTGACTTGCTTCTAAACAGAACATGGAAGTAATGGGATGTTGCTTCTAAGATTAGGTTATAAAAAGTCCTTGACTTCTGTCTTGGTGCTTTCTCTCACTCACTCTTGGATTGCCCAGTCTGAAAGACTTTGCCAGGTTTTGAGGCAGCTCTGGGGAGCATCATGTGAGTGAGCTTTGAGACAGATCTAAGACCTGCCAACAGCCACGTGTGTGCGTGTAAGAGATTCTTCTCTAGTCAAGCCCTGAGAAAACTGCCGCCCCAGCTGGCACCTTTATTGTAGGCTCTTGAAGGACCCTAGCCAGAAACACCCAGCTAAGTGAGCATATGATTCCTGACCTACTGAAAGTACAATTTTTTTTTTAGATACTAAATTTGGGGATAATTCGTTATGGAGCAATAAGTAACTAATACACAGACCATAATTTAAACCTTGGCCCCACTTATTTTCCTGTCTTAGATTCTACATTGTTAAAATGAGATAATAACCACATATAATTTTGTATGGTTGTCATAGAGATTTAATGGGATAACTTATACTAACAATTCAGCATATATAACCGCACATATGGGGTACCCCCAAAAGGGAACCATTATTTTTATCATCCATATAATTTTTGGCAGGGTGTCTAGGAATAATTTAGTCCATTCTTCTATACCTAGCTTGGGATATATCTTTTATAAAGATCAGTACACCATGATCCAGAATATAATTTGCTTTTAATATTTATTTAGGCCATTGTCAATTCTTGCTGCCTTTCCATAGCCACTGGCTACTATTCTTGGCCTTAGACTCAGTACTATCCAACCAATGAACCAATTCTGACCAAAACACACCATACGTACATTAGCAGTTTCACAGTCTCCAACCAGGTAGGTTTAAAATTAACACTAAAGTCCTAATACCAGGACCAGATTAAGTTTGAGGTTTGAGGAAAAATAACTTTTAAAATTATAGAATTATCCCTGTCTCAGTTGGCTTTTCCCCTAGGTTCTGATTTCCTGATTTGTGCAAGATGCTGAGATATTGGGACCGGTGGTTCCACATCTAAGCTTGACCCCCCTAGACCAGCCAAGCTTTCTTCTTTTTTCCTGATACCACCATGATTCCTGATTTTCTATTCTTCTTCCAAGGCAAAAGAACTCTCAGTTGATTTATGTGGATTATGCCAGCTATTTGTTAGATAGGATTTGGACAACTCCATGACAGGAATGGTATCTGTTACTATTTCCTCAGAACAACAAGGATTCCTGCCCTATCAATGCCTGTTCCCCTTCTTCCTCCATTTATCCTGTTTACCAACACTTCTAACTAAATCTTAATTCTCTCTGTCTCACAAGATTGAAAACACTACATTTTTACAAAAGCAGTTATTTATTAAACTTTATTTGTGAGGCAGCATACAGAGAAAACATTGCTCAGGATAAAGGATACTGTAAAAGTAAATTTACATCTCCAAAGATTGATTTCATTAAGGCACCTTTTATCACATGGGCAAAAAAAGTGAACTCAGTACAACAGTTTCTGACCTCCCTAACTCAAACTTGGGCATTGAAGAAAATACACTTCTAAAAAGGATGATGATTATTTATATGAAATGCTATGGAATTGATATAAACTGTTATCATCTTTAAAGAGAACATCTTGACCTTTAGAAAATGAAAGATGTTTTCTTTCCTAATTTAGCTAAGAATAAAATGTTGATTTTCTAATTCTTCAGGAATAGTAGACCCATGGCTATAAGTTCAGCAGATTGGAAGTCATAGTAGTGATGATGGATTTTTGCCAATATAAAGTAAAATATCAGGACAATTTCATGATAAAAAATTATTATACAACATCACAATCATTCTGCTCACACTTTCAAGGAAATTAATCATCCCTATGCTAGAATGATCAATTTGTATAATATTAGATTAATTTGTTTAGATAAATATCGTTACTCAAGAGACAGCACATTTCAGGAAGAATGTGTTAAAGTATGATAAAATCAACAATCTGTACTGATATATTCTACCCCCATCTCATTTTTTTTTTCAGTAAGAATGGTGTTATAAATTACACATATGACAGTGAGGTAGGATAAAGTCTAACGTGTAAATCCAGAAATAAATCTGTTATAATGCCATGTTAGCAGATTTCACTCCCAAGCCCAATTTGTAAGGTCTTTGATTAATCCTATGATGAACCCCTACTCAAAAGTAAACTTGAAAGTAATTTTAACTACTAATATTTAAGCTGTTTATGAGTTCTTTGAAAGATTACTTTGATCTTAGCATTTGATGGGCATTTGTTTGCTCTCAAAGTTATTTCCTTTTTGTTGTTCATGCTATAATCGTCACTTTTGCCATTTCTTCAAAAGGCATCACCCAGGAAGTATGGTTAGTAATAACAGTGGAGCACAATTATCTAAAAGTGCTTTTCTTCCCCTGAAACACACAACAGAGCATGAGAAGGGAGAATGAAGAGGCAACTCAGTAGTAGGGATATTTCTGTACCAACACTCTGTAGGTAATCAAGAGTTTGCTTAAATATTATTAAATATTTCTAAATCCTCTTATATGTGTATTGGTCTCTTTACAAACTGTGTCAGTTACAGAGAGATAATAAACACCATTGCAACTTTCCCAAATTCAAGGGCAAAAAGTGTTTTGTTGTGAAAAATATTTAGGAAATGCTGTATGTAGAATCCCTTTGTTAGAGTTCATAATTCATGTTAATACATTAAAGATGCTATTAAGGACTTTATTAAAGAAACCCTTTTAACTCAGTTTAATGTAGTGTTTTATAAATTTAATTAAGTCCTCCTCTTTCTTTTTCACTGTACCCTCATCTTCTCAAAAGGTTATGCAGGAAGTTATTATCTTCTTTTTACAATAAGGAAGTTGAGTTAAAATAATAACAGATTCATCCAAAGACAGTTTGAAAATTGTAACACTGCACTTTAAATATAGATAAAACTGACTTATGATTCAGTTTTCTTTCTATCACCCACATTTATCCTCCAGAATTTACTCAAAGATATATAAAATTTGCTTTATATTTTTAAATTCTAAATGTCAGCATACTTCAAAAGAAAAACTAAATGTTAGGCTTAAATCCTAATTAATGTTGCTGCTAATTGCTGTGCAACTCCATGTGAACTTCTGAAGTTAAAAGCGTCAATATTAAAGGAGGCTAGCAGATGAACTGGTAGGACAGAAAGTGGATATTGTCACAACCCCATCTTCCTTCTCTTCAAATCCAAAATTTGGGGGGGGGGGGAATCTGATATGATTATGTTCAGTTTCTTGTTTCACAGAAAAATACTCTGAAAAACCGAACACAGGCAGTGGATTCTAGTGAAAAGAGCACCAGGATTCATGGGACCTATAATTTAGTCTTAGCGCCACTGCTTAGATTCCATACATTTTAAGTCTCTTCTCATCTTGGAACTTTAGTTTCTGCATCAGCAGAATAGGAATAACACCAGGCTGATACAGTTTTACCAGATAAATAGTTGGTATACATACTAAATACATTACAAAAAATATTAGAAATAGCAAACAAAAATTATTTGTTGGTGTGGATTAACAAGAGTGATCACAGTGTCATAGCGTATATTTGCTATATCAGATATTTTACCATATAGGGTAAACATGACATTTACTATGGTATATACTAATCCATATAATAAGCCATTACAGTGACTCTATTGCAAAATATTGATTCATATATCCTTTAGCATTAGTCACTGCTTATAGAAAAGATACAACCCCTTTCCATTACAAATAAGCAAAGTGATGTAAAAAAGAGGCTCTTTCCTGGTCAGCATTAAACAGCAAATAATTGAAAAGCTGTAGTGGGTATTAGGTCTCCTGAACAACACCTGAGATTTCCCTTTTACAATTTTGTGTGCTTCATATAAAATGATTTCTAGATGGTAGCATATAAAAAGTGTTTCATTGCATTCAGTCTATCTACATTGATTAATGTTCCTGATATTTTGATGCAGGCAAAGATGATATGAATTGCAGTGGTTCTTGATCAGTAATGTTTGAGCAGAATCAGTACAATTTTGGCCATTTGGCACCTGACATGTTTACTTTATCTGTAAACTTAGAGAAATCCAAACTAGGAGTTCCCGACATGGCGCAGCGGAAATGAATCTGACTAGGAACCATGAGGTTGCAGGTTTGATTCCTGACCTCACTCAGTGGGTTAAGGATCTTGCGTTGTCATGAGCTGTGGTGTAAGTCGCAGACGCAGCTCAGATCTGGCCTTGCTGTGGCTGTGGCATAGGCCGGTGGCTACAGCTGCTCTGATTAGTCCCCTAGCCTGGGAACTCCATACGCTGAGGGTACAACCATGAAAAGACCAAAAGAAAAAAGAAATCCGAACTTGCGGCAGAGCATAACCATTTTCAAAAGAGAACATATGCAGAAAAAAAAAAATGAAAATGAATAGTGGAGACCCTAATCTTTAGTTTTATAAAGAATACTCCTTCGTATTTATCATAAAAAAAAAATCAGGACATGCTAGCTGAGAGGAGAGAAAACCTATTAGTACCCCTAAATAAGAAAAACATTATAATTGGTTATCATCACTGTCAATCATTTTGTCTATAAAAAGGGAAGAGGTTCACCTCTAAGTGGAAAAAAAATGATCACATTTTCTCTGTTGATGAGCATTCTTTTGTCTTCCATTACTAAGACTGAAGGTAGGGTCCAACTGAATGTCTTCTGGAAGTTGTGGAAACATCCAAGAAAAAACATATGGTTAAGAATCTATATAGGCAATATATAATTATTACTTCCAATTAGAGAATCAAGAAGGTTTGCTGAAAAAATGTTTTATGATTTATATCTGTTTCTTAGAATTCATGTATTCCTTAATTTCGGAAATATTTATTAATACTGTGTTATGTTGCAGGCACTCCCCTAGCTTCCAAAAACACATGAGAACAAAACAAATTCTTCTCCCTACAGAGTTCACATTCTACTAAATATTTCATTCTTGATTTACCAAAAGAACCAATTGATTGGTGAATGATTAAATAGATGTGTTTCCTCTGATCTTATATTTAAAATTTCTCCTAAAGCATTTGGTGTAACACGCTTTCATCCCCCTCTAAATCTAAATTATAACCTAAAACTGTGTTACATAGATACAGATTGTATATCTTTAGAATGATAATACTTTAATACTAAGAAGTAACTCAGATGCAGATTTGTGTCTGTATCAATTTATGTATCTACATCTCTATATTTATGTCTAGATAGATACATACATACATACATAGTAGATATAGGTAAAAATATAGGTATAAAGATGGCAATTACCTTCCTGGAAAGGGCAATACAACTACTAACAATTTATTTTATTCAGTAGATCTTTAGATGTCCTCCAATATATACAAGCATTAGTCAAAGCACTGTGATAGTCTACTTAGGTAAGACTTCTCTGACCTTAAGAAATGTAGTCTAGTAGATGAGGTCAGGTTTATATGCTGAGTAAAGGGTGGGATTAAGGTATAATACAATAAATGGCATATAAATTCTAGAGTTGAGATGAACCCAGGGGATGAAGGGATTATTCATTATGGTTTAAGTGACTGAGAAAGGCTTAATAATTGAATAGGCTATTTGTTGAGCTTAAAATACCCAAACACTTCATTCTAATACTATTTTATTAGATCTTTACCAGAAGTATCTAAAGTCCTTGAAAGAACTTAGCTCTAATTAAATATATCCAAATCCAGTTTCAGAGTCTTTCACTGGGCCTTTATGTTGAAAGTGAATGTTCAATTGAAGGTAACTTTCGGTTCACCTTCTGAAGTCAGTACAAAAAAGAAATGAGTTTTTCTCTAATGGTTAGTGACTTCTCTCTGTCTGCCCCTGAGACATTTCAAAGGTACAGAGAATCAGTAGTCCCACAGTTTTTGTTTTTGTTTTTGTTTTTTAATGACTGAGTAATCTTGGATTTAAAAAAATGTAGGGTGATTTTAAAAAGGATGTGGGGAAAGAAAAATGAAAAACTTTTTTTCATGTATATTTTCCCAGTGTATTTTAAAGGGAGAGTGGAGAAGTGGGCTTATTGTCATTCTCTCCTGAGTTGGAGTTCTGACCAGCCAAGTTTGATGATCCATTTATGCATACAAGCTCATCAAGTTGGTTTTCCAGGCTTTCAGTTTTTTGGGCACAAATAAATATGACACACATCTACCAAGTTATTACTACTCCCCACTATTTCCTTGTTTTTCTGGAGGAGGTGACCTTTTCTAGGCTTACCTTGCCTGATGTTTTCACATGATTACATAGAGGTTACATATTTTTTGGTAAGAATACCACAGAAGAGATATGTCCTTCTTTGTACACTGCAACAGTGGGTACAAAATATTAGCTGTCATAACTGGTGATGTTAACTTTGAGCACTTGTTTGATGTGCTATATACCAGGTTTATGTTCTCTAAAGTTACCAATTCTACATTCTGTAATTATAAGTATCTGGGGGAAGAAACTTTGACACTATACAAATCCCCATATCTTATTTTTACTTGAAACTTTGCAAAAAAAGTTCAGCACATAAATCTTGCCATCAGTAATTATTGTGTGAAATCCCAGTGTAAATTTAAAAGTGTTTATTTTTTTATATATTTGTTAATTGGATTTATTCTGTAAGGAAGAGCTGTCCCTATTCTCACATTTATTTATTTATTTATCTAAATATTCATTATTTTTATTTTTTTTCCACTTTTATAATGATTTTTTTGTATTATAGCTGGTTTACAGTGTTCTGTCAGTTTTCTATTGTACAGCAAGATGACCCAGTTACACATACAAGTATACATTCTTTTTTCTCACATTATCATGCTCTATCATAAGTGACTAGACATAGTTCCGAGTGCTATACTGCAGGATCTCATTGCTTATCCATTCCCAAGACAAGAGTTTGCACCTATTAACCCCAAATTCCTAATTCATCGCACTCCCTGCCCCTTTCCTTTGGCAACCACAAGTCTGTTCTCTATATCCATGCTTTTATTTTCTGTGGAAAGGTTCATTTGTGCCCTATATTAGATTCCAGATATAAGTGATATAGTCTGGTATTTGTCTTTCTTTTTCTGACTTACTTGACTCAGTATGAGAGTTTATAGTTCCATCTATGTTGCTGCAAATGGCATTATCTGTTCTTTTTTTATGATGGAGTAGTATTCCATTTTATATATATATATATATATATATATATATATATATATATATATATATATATATATCTTCCTAATCCGTTCATCTGTCAATGGACATTTAGTTTTTTCCCATGTCTTGGCTATTGTGAATAGTGCTGCAATGAACATACAGGTGCATGTGTCTTTTTCAAGGGAAGTTTTGTCTGGATATATGCCCAAGAGTGGGATTGCTGGGTCATATGTTAGGCTATGTATAGTTTTCTAAGGTACCGCCATACTGTTTTCCATAGTGGTTGTACCAGCTTACATTCCCACCAACAGTGCAGGAGGGTTCCCTTTTCTCCACACCCTCTCCAGCACTTGTTGTTTGTGGACTTATTAATGATAGTCATTCTGACTGGTGTGAGGTGTTACCTCATAGTAGTTTTGATTTGCATTTCTCTAATAATCAGTGATGTTGGGCATTTTTTCATGTGCTTGTTGGCCATCTGTACATCTTCCTTGGAAAAACGTCTATTCAGGATTTTTGCCCATTTTTCAGTTGGGTTGTTGGCTGGCTTTTTTGCTGTTAAATTGTATAAATTGGTTGTATATTCTAGAGATTAAGCCCTTGTCGGTTGCATCATTTGAAACTATTTTCTCCCATTCTGTAAGTTGTCTTTTTGTTTTCTTTTTGGTTTCCTTTGCTGTGCAAAAGCTTGTCAGTTTGATAAGGTCCCATTGGTTTATTTTTGCTTTTATTTCTGCTGCTTGGGGAGACTGACCTGAGAAAACATTTGTAAGGTTGATGTCAGAGAATGTTTTGCCTATGTTCTCTTCAAGGAGTTTGATGGTGTCTCGTCTTATATTTAAGTCTTTCAGCCATTTTGAGTTTATTTTTGTGCATGGTGTGAGGGTATGTTCTAGTTTCATTGATTTGAATGCAGCTGTCCAGGTTTCTCAGCAATCCTTGCTGAAAAGACTGTCTTTTCCCCATTTTATGTTCTTGCCTCCTTTGTCAAAGATCAATTGACCATAGACCTCTGGGTTTATTTCTGGGTTCCCTATTCTGTTTCTTTGGTCTCTATGTCTGTTTTGGTGCTAGTACGACACTGTCTTGATGACTGTGGCTTTGTAGTATTGCCTGAGAAAATATTCATAAGGTTGATGTCAGAGAATGTTTTGCCTATATTATCTTCCAGGAGTGTAATGGTGTCAGCTTTAGAGGGAACATTCCTTAACATAATCAAAGCCATTTATGATAAACCCACAGCAAATATGATACTCAATGGAGAAAAGCTGAAAGCCTTCCCACTAAAATCTGGAACAAGACAGGGACACCCACTCTCACCACTGTTATCCAACATAGTATTGGAAATCCTAGCCACAGCAGTCGGACAAACAAAAGAAATAAAAGGTATCCAAATAGGAAGAGAAGAGGTAAAACTGTCACTGTATGCAGATGACATGATACTATATTAGAAAACCCTAAGGACTCAACCCCAAAATTGTTTGCACTGATCAACAAATTCAGCAAAGTAGCAAGATACAGGATTAACATTCAGAAATCAGTTGCATTTCTGTATACTAACAATGAAATAGTAAAAAAGGAATAAAAAAATACAATACCTTTTAAAATTGCACCCCCAGTAATCAAATACCTGGAAATACACCTGACCAAGGAGGTAAAGGACATATATTCTGAGAACTATAAAACATTAATCAACAAAATTAAAGAAGAGGTAAAGAAATGGAAAGATATTCTATGCTCCTGGGTTGGAAAAATTAATATTGTAAAAATGGCCATACTACCCAAGCAATCTATAGATTCAATTCAATCCCTATCAAATTGCCCAGGATATTTTTCACAGAACTAGAACAAACAATCCAAAAATTTATATGGAACCACAAAAGACCCAAAATTGCCAAAGCAATTCTGAGAACAAAAGTCAAGCAGGAGGCATAACTCTCTCAGACTTGAGGCAATATTGCAAAGCCGCAGTCATCAAGACAGTGTGGTACTGGTACCAAAACAGACATATAGACCAATGGAACAGACTAGAGAACCCAGAAATAAAGCCAGACATCTATGGTCCATTAATCTTTGACAAAGGAGGCAAGAACATAAAATGGGTAAAAGACAGTCTTTTCAGCAAGAATTGCTGAGAAACCTGGACAACTGCATGCAAATCAATGAAACTAGAACACACCCTCACACCATGCACAAAAATAAACTCAAAATGGCTTAAAGACTTAAATATAAGACAAGACACCTGGTTGTGGTCTCCAAGTGTTCTATAGTTACTAAATATCTAACTTATTTTATTGATTAGTAGTTAAAGACTATTGAAATCTTCAACTATATATATGGATTTGATTTTTTCTGTCAATATTTATTGCATGTTTTGGACCCCTGGTGATAATGGCACATATGTTTGTTTTTTTTTTTTTTTCCTTTTTGGAGAATTGACAATTTTATCATTATATAATTATCCCTAGTGAGATTTTTTTGTTCAGACATCTAATCTATATTAAACTCTCCAGTGTTCTGTTTTGCATGGAGATTTGTAGCCCTACCACCACAGCTATTTTTTCACTTTCCATTTCTGTACCACCATAGAAGTTTTCTTAGAACCTTCCACAGTCTATTCTGCGAGCACCTGGACAGGTTTATTTAAAAAGATCTTGTAAGATAAAAGATGGTATGATGTTCTCCTATATCTGTTGTCATCATGATCACTAGCAGTCTCTGTGCTGCTAATTTGTCAACTATTCTTGCTAAATTCTTATTGTTGTCTGATACTGCTCCAGCTTGGCAAGGGTTCATGTGTTGTTTACTCCAGGAGGGAGGTAACCATTTCTTCCCAGATGTTAGGTTAGCTGATTGCCCTGTGACCTCCTCTTTCATGATTTTAACAAAAGTTGTAGTTTTTGAGTTTTAGTGTATTTTTCTTATAAAGCTAGAAAACTTATTTTCAGAATTTACCTCACTGAGTGGAAACTGGAAATCTCTTTAAGTTTTAAAATTTTAGTGACTGTATTATTTAATTTCTAGAATATTTTAATTCTTAACTATATAGGTATCTTAAGAAGTTTATAACATTTAAAATTTTATTTTATTATTATAATGATTCTAATCATCTTTTTCTTATACATGTTGGTTTTCTCCTTCATGGTAGTTTGCCATTCTGTATGATCTCTGTGATTTTGAATATGAACTCACTACAGATTTTTTTTTTCTTTTTCTGTATTTCCAGGTCTGTACCCTGCATTGTGGAAATGACCTACATGGCCATTTTTTGTTTGCTCTGAGCGAATTAAGAAATATAAATTTAGACACTAAACTAGGATTTTTATTACTCAAAAGTGAATTTTACTTCTACTGTTTACAACCCTTGCTGCTTCCACAGGCTTCCTTAGTTTTTCTCAGCCAGTTAGCAATTTTTCTAGGTTAGTTTTCACTAATGAAAATCTTTTGAGGCTACCAGTTTTATAGAGGTATTGGACATCCTCTTTCCCAAAGTTCCAAGTTACACCTTTCTCAGAATCATGCTCTGGTCTTAGGTTCTATATTATGATCTGTTATGTTTGTGCTATCCAGCATAAGCTCAATCTTTCCATGCAGGCTTGTTAGAAATTATATCAGACCCAATTTATATACCTCCATAAATTGACTATGGTATTGACCTTCTAGGAAATTTATTTCAAAAGAGAGACATGGTTGCTACTGATATTTATGGCAGTGTCACAATGACTAGGTTTCACCTGTGGTTAATTAGAAAGTTCATGGATGTTGCACTTGATTATCATAGGAGAAAATATTCATTATAAGCATTGTGATGAAAGGTGGCTGCTTGGACAATATAGGCTAAGGATTTTTTATAGTGTGTCCAGCATTTGTAAATGTTTATATCAGGCAAGGCAGACCTTTCCATAGCAGCTCAGCCAATCATATAAATTAATGCTATAGGAATCCACAGACCATCTATGTGACAGTCAGTCTACCATTTGCCAGGGGTCAGTGTCAAAGTCACTGATCTAAATACTTTTCAAAATAGATAGTTTGAAAATAGGAAGAGCAGTTGCTGGAGAACTAGGCCTCGGAGTCAAGTTTCTTGGGCTTGAATCCCATGTCTACTGCTCAAAAGCTTTGTGAATTTGAATGATTTAAGCCATTTTTTGCTACTTTTCTTCTTGTATTGTGAGGATTAAATGAAAAAAAAATGTAAAATATCAATTAATATTGGCTATTATTTTTTCCTCTCCAGTTTCATGATGTTTTTCCCTATTCATATAGTATCAAGTATATATATGTGTGTGTATGTCTATGTATGTTTATTAGTCTACAGTTGACCCTCAAGCAAAGCTACTATTATTAGTGCTGACCCTCTGCAAAGTCAAAAATCTGCGTATAACTTTATGATCAGCCTTTCTTATCCACAGTTCTGCATCCATGAATTCAGCCAACTGCAGATTGGTCAACTGTATATATACATACATACTGATATGACATAGTTTATATTTTATATATAATTATATCTGCATCTATGCACAAACATAATAACATCACTAATATCAGCTCCATGACCTCACTTACAAATACTCCAATATCCTAAATACCCCCACATAAGATATTTAAGTTGGTTTATAGTAACTATGAGGTCCCTTATCACCTCATCATCAAGCTTCAGTTTTAGTTTTTTCTCAGCAATGTTTGTCCACCTTTCTGGTTCCACCCTTATTCTCTTTGATAGAAAAATGGAAACAAAATATCTGAAGAGATTTTATATTTACTCCGTTGTCTCTTTTACATCACTGACAACAACCTGGTTCTTCCTTCTCCACTCATCATGATTGAGCTTTCCACTCTGTTTTTTTTTTTTTTCCGGTTCTTCCAAGGAAGATAAAAACAAATTTATACACATATCTTTTAAACATAAAATACATATCAAATATTTAAGCCCGATTTGATGAAAGAAGCATTTGAATAGGAGCAAGGCTTCAGATTTATTATCTATATCTGAATCCTTTACTCCTTATGTCAGTTTGGGAAATCACCTAACTTAACACCTGTCATATAAACATAAAGAGCTGGTGTTTGAGATAAATGAGAGTTTGCTCAATGTATGCATAGACATTAATTTTTTAGGAGCGAAATGTTATATTTTTATTTTGAACCATGTAAAAATAGTGAAATATCCAGATTATAACGAAGGAAACATGCATAAAATTTCTCCAAAAATTAACAAATATTAGCAATTTTGTTTTTGCTTTAAATAAAATAAAAATATTAGAGAAAAAATTAGTTTTTTTCCCTTCTCAATTGTGCCATGTTATTTTCCCTTATAAAAGTCAATCAATTTTAAGCTTTTTAACTTAGAATCTTCAGTAGAGATATCTAAAATATATAGTTTTACTTTTTAAATATTTTTAAAAAGTATCTATTATACCTATCATTTTATAATGAGCTTTTCACTCAACACTACATTTTTGAAATATATATTAACATATACACCAATTATTTTTCACTGACTAGTAGTATTCTGTGAATGTGCCATAATTTATATATCACTTCAATGAGTGAAAATAGTTTTTACATTTTTATGATTGCAAAATTCTTCATTAAATAGTCTTTTGTTCAAATGCCCAAACTCACTTATATTTAGAACTATTAAAAGAAAGAAAAATGATTTCTTAACAGGAGAAACCTGTATCATCTCCAGAAATCAACTCTATACTAAATACAGCAAATTAAATTGCTCCACATTGTGGATAGAAAAGTGTCACGTTCTTTCTTCTGCCAAGTTTTCAGAAATATATTAAAAGTTTTCATACATTATACAGCTACTTTGAACAACTGCAAATAACTCTACTAGATCACTTGTGGATAATCTCTTTTTATCACATTTTAATTTTACTTATACATGAGTTATTTAATTCATTAACATTTATTGAATATCTACTGTGTGCTTTTACTGATAACAAAAAAGAATATAGCACAGATGTCCTTAGGAAGTATGGATTTTTCAGCAATAGAATATGTGTCAATGATATCAGAATGCAGAGGAAGAAGAGAGAACTTCACATGAAGTTGTTATATAAACGTTTTTGAGAAAGCGATTTGAAATACCCTTGATAGTTGGCTGACAGATGCAGAGGAAAATGAGGTTTCCCAGTGTATGTGGGGACACTGAAGACCCAGAGCTATAGATTGCAAGGTGGGCTATACATAGAAATCAGAGCAGAATTTTTAATCAGTGGAGCAGAGGGAGACATAAAGGTATAACTTTATGAAAAGCTAAAAATTCTGGGCTTTAATTTTTAGTGACAGGGAATGTCTGAGAGAAAAGAGTATTTGAAGAAGAAAATGGTATGATGCAATTAGAATTATAAGGGTCTCTTTGATAGATTATGATGGTGTTTGATCATAAATATATTCCTATACAAGATTTTGTGCTTAATAGGCTTGAATTCCGTTGAGGTTAACTGTATGATAAACATGTAATTAATTGTATTTTGAATCAAGCAGTGTCTCTAAATTTGGGACTACTGAATAATTTACTGGCTTATATAATCTCAGTAAGTCATTTGTAATGTTAATTTCTAAAAGTTTGTCCTTTTTTAAAGATATAAGCATAACACTCCAAATACAGTTTTTAGCTAGTATCAGAACTGTAAGAATGAGCAACACTAGAGGGTTATTAAAGAGTTTAAATATGTGAACTGATAAATTTGGTACAGGTGAAGTCTTTTGCTGATATTTACACTTCTAAACTTGTCAAGAAGATCTTAATTAAAATTCATAGTGAAAATTCCATGAGTTTTCTAAGGTTAGAGTTTTGATCCAGTACTTTTAGATTTAATGAAAAAAAATATTCATTAAAAAAGTATTCCCCTTACATATTGATGGCTTTTAACACTTTAAAGAATAAACCTTTGGAGTTTCCATCATGGCTCAGCGGTTAACCAAACTAACAAGCATCTATGAGGATGCAGGTTCAATCCCTGGTCTCACTCAGTGGATTAAAGATCCGGTATTGCCGTGAGCTGTGGTGCAGGTCACAGATGTGGCTGGGCATTGCTATGGCTCTAGCATAGGCTGGTGGCTACAGCTCCCATTAGGCTCCTAGCCTGGGAACCTCCATATGCCATGGTTGAAGCCCTAAAAAAAGAGACAGACAGACAGAAAGAAACCTTGGCATATGCTTTATAACACAACATGAGATTTTTAAAAAATCATTTAAAAAATCCATTGCCCTTGCTTACCCATAAGACTGAGGAAGCAAAGAGATTGAATTGTGTTCACCTTTCCTGTCTGTGACTAGAATGTAGCTAGATGAACTTGATATAAGTTCCAGCATCTACAAGAGTTAGGAGCATCTATCTTTTCTCCATAATATTCCTTGGAGTTAGGAGCATCTATTTTTTCTCCATAATATTCCTAAGAAATAAAAACACCAGTTAATAAAATTTAGAAATTTGTAGTATACTTTGAAAAGAACTGTAATTCTCGGATAAATTAAGAAGTAAAACATGGAGTTCTCTAGTGGCCTAGTGGTTAAGGATTTGACATTTTCACTGCTGTGGCTTGGGATCAATCCATGGCCCAGGAACTTCCACATGCCATGTGTGCAGCCAAAAAATAAATAAAATAAAATGTAAAAGCTGAGAAGTTATGTTATCAGCACGCTGTATCTCTCCCACTTAATCAGAATATATAGAAATTGCACCTATAAGGTAGGCCAGTCTCATAGGGTAACCAACTCAGTTTTAAAACTGAAAGTATCAGGTCTCAAAAAATTTGCTCATTCCTGGGAAAAGTGGGATAATTAGTCATCCTAAAATTGCTGACAGACAAAATTTTTTTCAACGTTACATGTGAAACAAAGTTTAGATAAAAAAATATAAATTTAACCTTTATCTTTTGAAACTCTTAGAAATCATACTATCAATATTCAGTTGTAAGGGTCAAAGTTTCCATCAGTTAAGAGAACGTTTATCAGAATGGGCAATTACAGTGAATTTGAAGTCCCACCATAAGAAAAGTATATAGTGGCTGAATATTTAATAGGTTAGGATTGTAACTCTTATTTCTTTATATCCATGCCATGCCTAGCAATAAATGATTATAGGACATTTTGAATTGATATAAAGGAGAGATGCTAGAAATTCAGGACTAACTTTAAGGTCAACATCAAGGTTACTGGCAAAAAATAATAGCACACCTTTCTTGTTCCCTTATAAAATAACATCAGGGAACAAGATTTTCAGAGAAAGATTATGTTGCTAGACAGTTTTCCTCATGTTTTTTTGAATGATACTTAGAAAGTAAGAAGGCAAATATTTAGAAATTTTCTTATTTCTTTCACTTTTAACAAGACAGTCAATAAGACAGAAGAAGATGTTTTTGTTCAAAAGACACCCTGAGAAAGGACAAACTTAATAAAGACTTGTGAAGATTTCCTAAAAGAGTCTCTGACTTAAGAAATTGTCTAAAAATGATTTTGTACCAATATATGAGATGTATTCTGTTTTTTTCAAATCATCTAAGGAAACTTGCAGTAGAAATTTTTTAACTATAAAGGATATGGATGAGAGCCCACTACAATTAAATACAGATTTTACTCAACCAAATTACAACTACTATAAAACGATTTGAAAATGTTATTATTTAGTCAAGATTAGAAGGGCATCAAATTAAAAAAAAAAATCCTTTCACACCAAAGCACAACAAATACATCATTTATTTCCTAAAACTACATTCTTCTTTCAATTAACATTCTTCTCAATACACAGTATATAGATTAAACCATGATCCTAGGCTTAAAGCATTTGACTCATCCCCAAATCATTTTAAATGACTTGGACTTATGATCTTACCCCACTTCTGTCATTCCTGATTTATATGAGATATTTGCCAGCTAAGGCACAGATGTCACTGCAACAATAGATTTCCCTTCTTCCAGTGCCTTCTCCAGTTTATATCACTTTAAATGGTAAACCTAATCTCTCTAAATTTTATCATGCAATGTCTAAAAAAAAGCATATTGTGGATCTTTCCTTCCTTCCATACAAATCAAGACTCTTTCTGGCCTCCATCTTTATTCTTATTATTCTTTAGCACAAAATATCCAATCCAGGAAATTTATTTTCCATATTCATATTTTTAAATTATCTTTATTTCCAAACTTTTATTTTATTCCTATCTACAAAATACAAATATATTATTTACTGCTCAAACTCTCAGATATTCTTCTCATCCAAATTTACCCCAGACATAAATCCCCTCACTTAAAATTTATAATTAAACTCTGAGATACATGATTATTATTCTCCAGTTATTTTAATGTGTATAATCTGGCTCCTTCAATTTAGAAGTTATACACCATAAATATATAAGCTAGGTCATATTTTTCTTGTCACCATTTATCTACTTATAACACTGCCAGGAGTTCCCGTCATGGCTCAGTAGTAAACAAACCTGACTAGTATCCATGAGGATGCGGGGTTCGATCCCTGGCCTTGCTCGGTGGGTTAAGGATCTGGCATTGCTGTGAGCTGTGGTTTAGGCTGCAGATGCAGCTCGGATCCCAAGTTGCTGTGGCTATGGTGTAGGTCAGTAGCTGCAGCTCTGATTCGACCTCTAGCCTGGGAACCTCCATATGCTGCGAGTGTGGCCCTAAAAAGACAAAAGAAAAAAGAAAAAAAGAAAAAAAGAAAACTGCCAGACATATTACATATAAGTCATTAAGTAGTATAGTTACTGATTTATTGATGAAATATAAGGTTGTTTCTAAACCCTAGATAAAAGTATGAAGTTCAGAGCAAACATAACTTTTCTGTTAGTGTCACTAGAATAAACTGAAGCGCAATATTTACAGTTAAGACACTAAATGCTTACCCTTATTAGTCACTTGTGAAGAACTTTAGGATAAATTTTATGTTTCCTCGATTTTCATGCACTAGATTTCTTTCTGTGACTTCAGAGTCATTCTATTGATCTGTCTTCTCAGTTCAGAAATGACAGGTCATAGTTTTAAAAAATAGAGCTCTAAGAAGTTTTAGAAATCAATCGGTAAAAGCATAACATGGTATTTGGAATTCTCAAATTAAAAATAAATGTGTACATAATAATTTTTAAGACTCTCAGCAAAAATTGTTTTAATATTAAAAATCTAAACAGAAGTTCAAAAAAAATTTGCTACACATAATAAAATATGCTAAATACTCAAAATTAATTAAGAAAAAGTTAAATAACAATGGAAAATTGGGAAAATGAATTTTAACAGCATTTTATAAAAATTATAGGAAAAGAATTATAGACATAGGTCCTGAAAATAATGTAATAAATCTATTTATGATGACATGGAAAACATACCTCCATTTATTTAAAAAAAATATACAGGTTTGTGTGTGTGTGTGCTCATGCATGTAGGCAGAACTTTTCTGAGAAGATACATAAACATTTATCCCCATTCTACTCTGAGTTGGAACCAAATGACTAAGTTAGGAGGAAGATTAACTCTTCAGTATGTATCTATTTGTAATCTTTGTGATTTTTATCATACAAATATTTTATAAGTATAAACTAATTGACCTAATTACATATCTGTAAACTATGTATCTACATATAAATTTGTATCTATGCACTAATTGCCCACATTTATACCTATTATATACCTTATATTTAATACCTTATATATTAAATGTTGCATATGTATGTGAATGTGTATATATGACTACCTATGTGTGTGTGTGTAAGTATGTTTGCCTATACCCACTGTACAAGTATACATAAACATGTATGTTTCATTATGAAGATTACAAATGGGTATACATATACAGTATATAATATATACTATACTTACACATATGCAATATGTACAGTATATGTATGCACAAAGAACAAAACACAGAAAAGTCTATAAAACAGAAAAAAATTAATTTTTATAGTTCTAATTCTAACTAAACCAATAAAAGAGGATTGAAAAAGTACCAATTTGCCTCTGTTCATTTTGATAGTATATTAAAACTAGAACTGAAACTAGAATCTATATGTTATGACTAGAGTTATTTCTGTATTTTTCTCTATAAATATATTGATATTTTATATAGACTTTATATTTTCATTCTTACATTTCCTTTTATACGCTTATTGTTCCAAGAAAATTTTTGTTTGATATTTTTCTTAAATATTTCCAATTTATTGCATTGCATGTCTAATTAAATTTAGTTTTTAAATTCTTATTTCTCATCAATTATTCATGTCCATTACCTTCCACAACAGCGAAGTTTTATGGTATTTTTTTTCCTTTGGCCTTATTCTCCATTGATAAAGTTCTAAAGTCAGCAATATAACTTTAACTTTTCATTTTTATCTCTTTTATTAATTTTCTTCCCAAGTGTATTTCCACTATGTCTGGCTTTTATTAGCACCAATGTGAATTATTACATTGAAAATTTGCATGGGAAATATTATAAATGCTATTTTCTAGGATTCCCTCTGGAAAAATGTTAAAAGATACCACAACCATTTCTATAATATCAATTTACTTATGTGGAAATTGTATCAGAGATTCCAGTTGACTTATACAGTCTAAAAATTTGAGGCAGCCAAGGATAAATTTTATGGGAATAAGTGAATATTCTAAGCCTTTGTAAGAAGGTGTTAAAATGCCAAAACTAAGTATAAACATTTTAATACTACTGAAGTAATTTTTCTCCAAGCTTCAAGAATGTACCAAGGATGTGGAAGAATAAAGATGGCTGCACATTTTTTGCTTTTCCTCTCATTAAGAAGTGAGAACTAATTTCTTTTCTTGTATGTCTAGAATGTTCTTATCACTTGTTTGGCCAATAGAAGGTTGTGGTGGGCTTCCAGTGTTCTGGGACTTCCAAGGTTAGGTCTTATGAGTCCTGCAGTATTCCCCTTGGCCTCTTAGAATGTTTACTTGAGGTGGACAGAAGGAGGAAACCACCACTTGCCAAGTAAGAAGCCTGACTACCATGTGACCACTATACTATAGAGAAGGCTTTACTGTGAAGAGGCTCAAGCTAGATATGTGAAGATATCACAGGAAGGTGGATTGAATGGCTAGTCTCAGATAGTTCAGAAAACCAGTTTAGACATCAGATCTGTGAGTATAGAAATCATAATGAAATTGAACACTTCACTTTTAGAAGACACAAATTTGAGAGGGAACAAGAAATCCACCGTTATCCAGAACTGAGGCCCTATACCAACAATTCATGCAAAGGCAGTCCAACAAAAACTAGTCATGACTTTGTTCAGGAAGCATACAGGGATTCGAGTCACCCATGGGGAATTGTCTCCTGCTATTGACACAAGTAACGATATCGATGATTATTTTATACACGTAAGTGAAAATTAAACAGTGAAAATGAGTGAATATCTAATCTTTAGATTTTATTGGACTGGAAGCCAATAATTATTCATTGATACTGTCAAATATTGTTTCTATATAAAACTTTGATAAGCATTAAAACTCTGTCATTTTCTATATGTGACTTCTCATAAATCATCTGAGTTTCTTCTAGTATATGTACAAAGTGAAGTTTATCACAGAAAATTATTTAGTTGTCTCCCTAAATATCACTGCACTATTGGGGTGGGAGAATACAAAATTTAAACAAAATATAAAGAGAAATGATGTATTTTATTTGTCTTTTTTTTTTTTTTTTTTTTTTAGGGCCAAACCCACAGCATTAAGAGGTTCTCAGGCTGGAGTTTGGATTGGAGCTGTAGCCATTGGCCACAGCCACAGAAACACTAGACCTAAGCCAAGTCTGCCACCTACATCACAGTTCATGGCAACACTGGATCCTTAACCCACTGAGCGAGGCTAGGGATTGACTGCATCCTCATGGATACTAGTCAGATTCATTTCTGTTGAGCCACAATGGGAACTCCAGGAATCATGTATTTTAAAAATTCATTCATGGCATGAGTAGATACATAATTTAAGCTACTGAGGATCTATTTAAACTAGCAGTTTAGGACCAACAGTCTTAGCAAAAAAGTAGGAATCTGACTATTGGCCAATACCCTCTATTGGATGTCACTGTTGGATGTTCCATAATATTGATGACATTCAATGTGAAAGAATAATATCAACTAGGGATGGGATGAGAAATGTAATATTTTCTTCACTTGAATTAAGTTACTTTTGTGTGTGTGTGTGTGTGTGTGTGTGTGTGTCTTTTTGCCATTTCTTTGGCTGCTCTCGCGGCATATGGAGGTTCCCAGGCTAAGGGTCGAACCAGAGCTGTAGCCGCCAGCCTACGCCACAGCCACAGCAATGCGGGATCTGAGCCGCATCTGTGACCTACACCATAGCTCATGGCAACACCAGATTGCCAACCCACTGAGCAAGGGCAGGGATCGAACCTGCAACCTCATGGTTCCTAGTCAGATTCGTTAACCACTGCGCCATGATGAGAACTCCCCAAGTTACTATTAAACAGACTATTTTGCATGTATGCATGGGTGTGATGGAGAAGTATATTGAACACTTTATCACTGTCAATATAACTGGAAACCAAGACACAAGATAATTTTTATTTGGTTTAACTATTAATTTATGAGCTATGGTATAGACTAGAAAAGGCTCAAGGTTAAAGGAGAGGATGTCAGGACTTGTGAGACATCCTTAGTTGTAAGTTCTAAAGCAGGATTTTCCTTCTCAAAATATGTTAGCATCTGTATGCAAGTCTACACAGGGCCTTATTTCCTGAGAACTGATGGCTTTTTGTTCAGTGTGGATGAAAGCTCTGAAGATAGTGAATACTAGCAACTCACAGACAATGATTATATGTCCTTTCAGAGTACTTTGTGAAGAAATGTGCAGTGACTAAAGGTTACTGGTTTTGAAAGGAAAAGATTCTCATATAATTTCTGAGCTGAAAATGTTTTTAAAATCATGACAATATCTTCAGTTAACATAATAGTGAGTTATGTACTTGGCATCATGAAGGGCCTGGATTTACTTCTTCAGAGAAAGCTTTTTGTGTCATAAAGTTTCTGGGAGAAAAGAAAATAACTGAATATAAATTATTTGAATATAGGAATTGTGATGAACAATGTTATACAATTTTTTGTGAGACCACTTTTCTTATTACCAAAACTAGCAACTATTACTAATCTTTAATACATTTTATTTTTATTCTTCAAAAAGAATTGACATTTTGTGCTCCTAAATTTGTTGTTTTGTACGTCCATTAGATGTCTAGTAGATGTTTAAAACTTGAGAAACATTCTTATGTAAGCCTTCCTGGTGACACTATCATGATGGGACCCCAGAATGCCTCTTCTCTGAGCTTGGTGGCCTTTTGGAGAATTCTCTTTAGTAATCAGGTTTTACTCATACACTAATGGCAGGTCTTTACATTGAAGTAAAACATTAGGAAATCATCAATTATGAAAAATTTAGATAAGGAAAAAGTCTGTCAATTGACTCAGCAGACCCTTGTACGCTTGCAGGTGCTGCTTCTACCATTCAAGTTATGGGTAGAAATGGGCTCAGGGTATAAGAAAACCTCCCTGATAATATGACTCACCATACCAACAATTCATCTTGGTCCTTTGACTTTAGGGGCTAGTCCCTAAACTATAGGCTATAGATAGTAGAGGGAGGAAAATGATTCATAGGCAAAAGAGAGAGATGGCAGCATTAGGAAAGATAGGAGGTAAGAAGTTTCAGTAAAGAGTCTATGCAGTTCTTAGCTACTCACATATACGTTGGGTAGTAGGTCATGTGGCTCAGTCTTCATAAGCCTCAGATTTGGAAAGCACAAAGGTATATTCTTTTTTAAATACCTCCAAGGTGGGCAGTTATGTGACTAAGGATGAAAAATTCAAGGAGGCCTTGAATACAGATAAGTAGGCACAGGACCCATGCAGACTTTGTACACGATTTCACAGGATTTTGGAGACAGACGGACCATCTTGGCAAATCCAGGTAATCATAATCATGAGTGTGTGATGAAGAACAAGGCAGTGAATTACAAATAAACAATGGGCCTTCCCCCATTCCACTTTACCAACATGGTGTAGATCCCTGAGAAAGAAGAATGAGAAAACTGCTGGGAAATCTGAATTAGCAAAGTTTACATCTCAAATTCCTGGGTTTGTTTACCATTGACTAAGATTCTATTTTCTGCTTTTTGGCATAATATAGCTGCTGAGTAGAGATCCAGCAAATATTACCTGAGGCCCACATATGTGCCCGGCACTGTTTATTGACTGGGGATATGAACATCTACAAAAAAATAAGAATTCTTATATTCAGCGAAACTAAGATTGCAAACAGAGGAGTCCCCATCGTGGCTCAGCAGTTAACAAACATGACTACTATCTATGGGATGAGGGTTCAATCCCCCACCTCGCTCAGTGAGTTAAGGATCCTGCATTGCCATGAGCTGTGGTGTAGGTTGCAGACATGGTTCAGATTCCGTGTTGCTATAGCTATGGCATAGGCCGGTGGCTGTAGCTCCAATTTGACCCCTGGCCTGGGAACTTCCATATGCCAGAGGTGCAGCCCTAAAAAGACGAGAAAAAAAAAATTAGCACACAGAAATATAAAAAATACATAAAAGAATATAGAGAGGGATTAAAAAATTTTTATATAACTATAGACAGTGATTGTGGTTTTAGCTAATACATAAAGGTAAAATAGAAAAGTAAAATTATATTTGTGTATGAAAACTGTAGTTATACATGCCTTCATTTTATTAGATTAAAATATACTAAGTATTCAAAACACATACAGGTAACAACATAATTTTGTTTTTTATAATTTTTTTTCCGTCTTCTTTTTGTCTTTTTAGGGGCACACCTGTGGCATATGGAGGTTCCCAGGCTAGTTGTCTAATTGGAGCTGTAGCGACCAGCCCACAGCCACAGCAACGTCAGATCCAAGCCGCATCTTTGACCTACACCACAGCTCACAGTAATGCCGGGTCCTCAACCCATTGAGCGAGGCCAGGGATCGAACCCCCAACCCCATGGTTCCTAGTCAGATTCGTTTCCACTGCGCCACAGCGGGAACTCCATAATTTTGAATGCTATTGAATTACTGAGGAGAAAGTGTATAAAGGTCTAGGCAGTGCTATCTGACATGAATCCGTAGGGCAGGCAGGATTTAGGCAGGTCAAGAGGGGATGAGTGGAGTCTGTTCAATGAAGCAGATAGTAGGGGTTAAAAAAAAAAAAAGCATGTAATTCCAATGGAGCAAAGAATTCAATTTGTGAGGGGAGGGGAATTAACCTGAAAAAACAGGATGGTGATTTGAAAGGATCTGAATGTGAATTGAATAAGCCTCTGGGTTTTCATTGTTTTCCCTAGTTTGGATGTATATTTCTTTCCACCTCTTTCTGGAGGACTTACTGAAACTATTTAAATTGATTGTACCATTAACATGATGTGTATTTTAACAAATCGATACATTTTTCAAGGTCCTACACAATTACATTAGCAAGCTATGTACCTTTTCTAAATGAACATAAATAATATCTGATATCACAGTTTTAATACAGTGTAATTCTATAGGTAGAGAGCTAATGAAAAACTGTATCATCTTAATTAAATAGTACATCTCCTATCTAGCCTGATAATATACAACTTCCGTATTTAACATATATAATAGAAACATATTTATATTTGAATATAAACCAAAATATAAATGCTATTTAAGTATAGATGAGGGTTTGTTTTAATAGACAAGTATGCAGTAGGCACAATGGTAGAATTATGCTTCAGGAAGTACTATAAAAATTTTAGGACTAAATCAACTTGGGATTCTCAAAATTGTGTTTGAGCCATTTGAGTCTTATTTTCTTATCTATAAAATGGGGATAATAATGTCTGATTTTTTTTTGTATTGTTTGAAATCTAGACATCAGAATATGTCTTTTTTTAACCTTAGCTCAGATATTTCTCTCCTTGTGATTTATGTCATCAAATAATACTTTGATATGGCAAACACTCTAGTTCAATTTTAAAAATACTTACTCATGCTTGAAGGGAGGAAGTCAATTTAAGTGACTTCTAGATCATATGATTTCACTTGAAAATTATAAAATGGCTACATTAAAATGTATGAATCTCATTTTGCTTTCATCATACTTCTTTTTGCCCCAGGGTATCACAGTGGACTATTATTCAAATATGAAGACAGTTCTAGGGAGTGCTAGCAAAATTTACAAAGTTGTGCTTCCATAGTTCAAAGATAATAAGAGGCAATACTTGCTTTTAATATATTATTTTTTAGAATTCTAGAACTTTACTCTTATGGAAATGACTCTTGAAATTGTGTTGTCACCAACAGAAATAAGATTTATGTGTCTTTGGTCTATCTACAGGAAAAAAAAATATAATCTAATATTTTTACTTAGAATAATAACAATAAGCATTTATTGAATTAAAACAAGAACAAAGAACTATGTTTCTGTTAGGATAGGGAATGGAACTGAAATATTCTCTGTTACTAATGGTCATTCTGGTGTCTACATTTGTAGAAAAAATATTAAAACTATGATTTTCTAACCCAGGAACTATTGGTCTATTTACTTGACATTTGTCAAAATAGATGTGAATAATCAACACTTGGTGGAACAAATTATCCGAATTATAAAATATAGGAAATTTTCATAATTTATAAAGATACATTATTGAAAGCTTAATTGCCTTTACTTGGACTTATTACAAATATAAAGTTTACTGGAGGCAATACTGGCTTTTTCTTGTCAATAATTGGTAACAAATGACAAATGGTCGATTTTAGACATATCTTCCATTCAAAAAGGCAATTGCCTTAATGACCTTAAAATGAATGGCATGATAATTACTTTTATAATTATTACAAATATTCTCATTGAATTTTATAGCATCATAATTATATTATAAATGAGACAGATTAAAATCAGAAATTATAGTTATGGCAGTAACATTCTTTTCCTCAAAACACTAAGTCAGTAATATTGTCTTAAACTCTGGCATTAATGAATACATGTCATCATCCTTACAAGAAGAAAAAATAATGTGAATTATTCAGTCCTCAGTTTTGGATTTTAGAGAGATAGTTGTTGATTTAGTGGAAATACTGTTACTTTCTCCCTAAATTCAGTCTTTATATAGAGCAGCTAATAAAATCACTGTATGAAGTCAGTTGTTCTTATGAACTAGAAAACCTCATGATCTGTCCCTGACTCACTTTATAAGCTGACACCTCTCTTCTCTGTCTCACTAAGCTCCAGACATTCTGACCTCCCTTTTCCTCTTTGAACATATCAACATTTTCCTCTCTTTCAGCCTTGACACTTGGAACTCCTCCTTCCCAGAATAAACTTCCCCCAGATTTTTGTTTGGGTGGCTCATTTGCATTGTCTCAGCCCAATTTAAATGTCTGCCCAAACCCAAAGCAAATAAACACCTTACCTTCCGGTCACTCTAACATACCATGCAAGTTTATTTTTGCTTTGTACTGAGACTAACCTGAAATTATTCAATTCATTTATTATTTGTTTATGTGGTTTCCTAATAGGATTACATTTTATGAGAACAGGTACCATTTCTGTCTTGTCACTACTCTATTCCCCAAACCTAAAAAGAGCAGATCACTTCTTAACTCATAATGTAAACTGGTACATGGAAATCAGTCAAGATCTATTATTTGTCTTGAGCCGAGAGCTGAAGAAAGGACATATCAGCAGAATGACCATTTTGACTGGAGATGGATCAATAAAGTGAAACCATTTGCTTAATTCACTTTTAATGTGATTTTCGTTAGCTTCTTTAGTCAAGCTAATACAAAGTAGTCAATTAGTTGCATGTGGTTTTTAGGGTATTGTGTTTAAAAAAAAAATTAAATATATTCAACTTTCCCCAGGCTAGGTTTCCAAAACCACATCAATTTGAGAAAAGTGGATTTCCCGACTAGCTGTTAGCAAACACAACTAGAATCCATGAGGATGCGGGTTTGATCCCTGGCCTCACTCAGTGGGTCCATGGTTGCCTTGAGCTGTGGTGTAGGTCGCAGATGCCGCTCGGATCCTGCATTGCTGTGGCTGCTGTGTAGGCAAGCAGCTGCAGCTCTGATTGGACCCCTAACCTGGGAACCTCCATATGCTGCAAGTGCAGCCCTAAAAGACAAAAAGCCTGGAAAAAAAATGCCCCCCCCCAAAAAAAAAAAAAAACTTGAGAAAAGTGGAGGATGCACTCTTTCAGCTGCCCTGGGGCATGTGTTATTTTCCTTCTATTTTGCTGGGACTCCTGAGATTGCACTGTCCTCCAGGCTGCTTTGCAACACTGCCTGTGCTGAAGTTGCCATCTTCTCTCACTGCTGCTGCCAAGTCATTTCTTGCCAGCCCTGCAGGCACAGACTGGTTCTGCCAAGTCATAGTTGTACATGTCTGATGCATCACTACCATGTCCTCTAGAGCCCTATGTGGGCCAGAGCATGTAGCCTTCTCCATGGAGAATGGGAGAAAGCCCTTTGCTACTCCTTAGGATATCTGTATTACCCAAGTTCCCAGGCAGAGCTGCTTGAGAACAACTTAGAGTTTTTCTTCTTTACTGAGTTTGTTTTTGATATCATAATGGTTTGCATTTTGAAATTTGTTAACTTTTTCAGTTTTTTCTGATGCTCAGTCTCTCTGAAGAATTCAGGCATAAATCCCTAAGGACTTTGTCAGAGAATATCATAACCTGAGGGAAGTATAGATGTTATACTCAAAATCATATCTCCTCTCTGTCCCTAAGAAATTGTTCTCAGCCAAGTTTGTGGTTCATTTGCCTTCCTTTGACCCTCATCCAATTAAACCCTAGGCAATTCTACCCATCCCAGATGTCAGCAGTTTTTTTAAGCACAACCACACAATTACGGATTTTGAGGTAAAAACTGCTTGGTTTCAAGTTGATATTCCTGCTATGTACAAATGGCTTGGTTAGTTAAAAACAGATTCTGGTTTTGATTGGCCAAAATCTACTTAAATACCTTTGTTATATGTCAAAATGTATACATATCACTGATTTAGATGAGTCTCCTGACCTTGGGGCTGTTTGGAGACAAACATTCAGTCAGTGAACAAATTAGTAAATTAAGACTATTGTTAGTATCATAAAGGAATACACAGAGGACATTATAGTTTCATTTTGCTCTAACTTGGGTATTGTTTACAAGTGGAGATAGCGAAGAGCTCCCTCGTAGCTCAGCAGGTTAAGGATCCTCCAGTGTTGTCACTTCTGTGGCTGCAGTCACTGCAGTGGCATGGATTCAATCCCTGGCCTGGGAACTTCCATATACTGTGGGTGGGGTCAAAAAAGACTGGAAATAGGAAGTTATTTTATAGAATAATGGTACATTGGACTTGTTAGACACAAATGCTTAATCTCCCATAGCTTGACTCACACCAATATGACTTTCTTTTTATAAATCAAAGGCTTTTTTGAGACTCACATAAAAAAGTTTTTTTAAATTTTTCTATGCTGAAAGAACAGTGCAAATGTTAGTTGTTGTCCATAATTGTCTTTTGGACTAGAAATTAGAGTTTTCATTTTATAGGGGAACTACAATAAATTCACAGGGATTTCTTAGATCTAATGAGGATTCTGAGGCTATGAAGGGACCAAATGGGAAAAGAGTGCCATTGTTAATTAGTGTTTTCTGATACTGATATGAGAGCAGCAAGGAAGAAAGGTCCTGACAGGCCTAATAGCAAGATGAAGGTAGTATATGCTATTCACAGACAAAACAGGTTTCTTGCCATCAAAGAGTTTAGCATAGTTAATTGGAAATACATGCCATGTGTCATGGATCACTTTGGGAATTGCTGAGGAACTTATAAGGATGTAAGATTAAACTTGACTATTAGCAAAGAAAATCATGGAAGGATGTTGTTGTCCCTAAATCAGTAGTTCCTTACATGTGATTCAGGCCAAGTCATAGCCCACTCCAAATTTAGGGTTTCCCAAATCATAACTATCCATCTCAGCAGGATCTTCCCATCTTGTGCCAATCCTCATAGCAAAATAAGTACGGAAAAGGAAAACATTGATATTTTCCTATCCAGGAAATTTCCTTGATGTTGTTGTTCAAATTATGTCGTAACCAGCTCTTAGGTGTCCAACTACGAAAGCTTCAGTGATTTATATTTTGCAAATCATTGGGAAGGCTGACACATCTTATTCTTCCTAATGTGTCCCTTTTCCACTCTAGATCAGGGGTTCACAGTGCTAGAGGAGAATGACTTTGTACCCGAGCGGTATTAGACAAAATCTGGAGATATTTTGGATTGTGATAACTAGGGAGATGGTGTGATGGGATGTGCTACTAGCATCTAATGAGTAGAGGTCAGGGATGCTGGTAAATGTTCTGCCAATGCTCCAGGACAGCTATTCAAAACAACAAAAAAATTATTTGTCCTAAAATGCAAATAACGTTAAGGTTGAGAAATTTATAAGAGGAAAGTTTGCTTAATAGCAAAAGTCTCAGGCCCTTAGTAGAGAATGGAAAAGGAGGAAAGGAAGTCATTATGCAGATGACTGGCCACATATAACCATTCATGCTTTAAGAATACTGGGAGAAGAGTGGTAAACATAAAGTTACCTGTCTGAAGTCATCTCCAAATTGACTGTTACCTAAATATTAGTATTCTGAGTATCAGGCCTGTGTAAATATAATTACGATTCCTTCAATAAATGTAAAGCACCCAGCAAGTACAATGTTAGGTTATTTGCCTTCTACAATAACTGTGAATGTTTGTAACTCTTAATTCCAATATAAGTTTAGATGATGGAAAACTCAAGTATATTTTAATTTATAAGACTTGACCCTTGCCTTTCCTCGAATTATTCCCTGTGTAATGTGGTTATACAGAAATTTACAATTTCAACTTCAGTGATCTTTATTCTTGTATAGTTAGAAATTAAATGATACAAGCTTATGTGAATTCAGATTCCATTGATAATTAAAGTGTCATGAAAAAGATTTATTTTTCCTCAAATCACTCTGACATGTTAGTTCAAGTAAATTATTATATGACATCTCTTTTTCTAGGTAAGGCTAATAACCTAATATTCTTGTCACTGGGAACCAAAATAAACATGAAAATACTAGATTTTACCAGTTTGTTTTCAATTAATATATACAACTGCATAAATGTAAACAAACAAACAAAAAACCTAAAAATGAAATGTTATTTATTTGGTGATTTATTTTTTTTTAATTTAGTTTCATTTATCTGAAATAAATGAGTTCAGGATGAGAATTAATTTATTTTCCTCTTTACTTTCTCTATCTCTTTTTATTTCTTCACAAAGTTCCAAAGTAGTTGTATTATTCAATTTTTTTTAAGTGTTTCTTTATACACCAAGATAAAAATAGTAATAAATTTAATTTATTTAACTTGCCCCTGATTATTCTTTCTCCTTTTCAATAAATCATGTCTAGGCAGATATTGTTTTTTTTTTCCTCTGATAAACCAGAGTTTGGTATATTTTCTAAGGGATATTTGTTTTTTTTTATTTTTTTATTTTATTTTATTTTTTTTCCCACTGTACAGCAAGGGGGTCATACAACTGGAATCTAATATCCAGCACAAATGAACATCTCCTTAGAAAAGAAAATCATGGACTTGGAGAAGAGACTTGTGGATATTTGTTTAATATTTCAACACTGACATTTTAAAGATTTCCAGTAGGTTTTCCATGACACCTTATTGCCACTTAAAAAAATAAAATGTGTTGTCAGTAAAGGTTTTTTTTTTTTTTTTTTCTCCCAAGGAATCTGAAGACTATTTCAGGGGTCCATATATTAAAATTTATGTGTAGATATCTTGATCCAAAAAAGGACAAGATAGCTCATAGGTTCTAATGGATTTATTACCACATTAAGCTAGAGCACTTGGTTGATTAGGTACATTTTCTATCTTCTACATTATTATAGGTGACAGTCTTGCTAAACTTTCTACCACTCCATGTTAATCTTTTTCCTTCTAGTTTCTAATAAGATTCTCTTTACTTTACACTCTTATTGACAGCCTCCTCAAAGTCTGAATTTTATAAATAATGCTTTCAAGGCTCTCTAAATGTTTGCTAAATAACATTATTCCAAACAATGCTCACATATTATATGTTTGTTACGGTAACACTGCAGTTATTTTTCCAAAATCTGTATTAGTTCTTTATTGCTGTGCTACAAATTACACCTTAGTGGCTTTAAACAACAAATATATATTATCTCACACTTTCTATGTGGAAGGAATTTAGGAGCACCTTAGCTGAATGGTAGGATTCCAGAGTCTCTTATGAAGCTGCTATCAAAATGTTGCCTTGACTGAGGTCATCTGAAAGCTGACTGGTGCTGGGTGATCCATGCCTGAGGTGGTTCACCTACCTACATTGGCAAGTGCTCACATCTTTGCTACTTGCCAAAGTAGCAAGTAAGAGCAAAGTGGGTCTCTCCATATGTAGCCGGAATTTCCATATGTCATGGCAGCTAATACCCTGAGAGGGAATGACCTAAAGAGAGACCAAGGAGGAGCCCACAACAAAGGTTATACTCTTTTATATTTCTAATCTGGAAATAACGTATCATCAGTTATGCCATGCCCTGATGGTTGTGCAAGGGGATTCCAGAAGATTGGGAATACCTGAAGCAGGAATTTTTGTAGGCTCTCTTGGAAGATGACTACAACATACCCCTTGCAGTCTGTGTGTCCCTCTATCCCTGACCCTAGAACCACTGATTTGCTTTTTATCCCAATAAACTAGTTTGCACTCTTTAACCTTTCTTGTAAATGAGTATGCACTCTTTTGTGTTTGGCTTCTGTCACTTAGCATCATTTTGATATTTATCTATGTTGTTGAGTATATCAGTCATTTGGGTCTTTGCAAACATTCAACATTTTGTTTACTTATTCATTGACATTTGGATTTTTGCTAGGATTTCTATACTATGAACATAGCTTCTATAAATGTCTGTGTCCACAGGTTTATGTAAACATATGATTTTATTTATTTTGGGCAAATAAACAGGAGTGAAATGATAGGGGCCTATGGCAGGTGCATAGTTAACTTTTTAAAAAACTGCCAAGATTTTCCAAAATGTTGTACCATTTTACAGAACTATATGAGGGTGCTAATTGTTCTACTTCCTTGACAGCATATGATATTTGTATGCCTCTTAATTTTAGCTATTGTAGTGTCTATGTAATGGTATCGTTATGGTGTAAATTTACATTTCCTTAATGACTGATCATGCTGAACATCTTTTCATTTGCCTAATTGTTATTTGTATATCTTCTTTTTTGAGTAGGTTTTGCCACTGAAATCCTCTGTACTTTGTAAGAGTTTTATAATTATGAATAAAAGTTCTTTGAAAGATATTATATTACGAATATTCTCTCATCCTGTGGCTTTTCATTTTCTTAATAACTTTTCAAGAAAAATAATTCAAATTTTAATAAAGACTATTTTTTTAATAAAATGAAAAATCTTGCCCTACTCCAAGGCTGTGAAGATTTTCTCTTTTCTTATTGAAGTTTTACAGTTTTAACTTTTACATTTAGGTATATTCTCTCTCTCTTTTTTTTTTTAGTGAATTTTGTGTATGTTGTAATGTCAGGGTTGATGGGTTTTTTTCATACAGATACCAAGTTGTTCCATCAAAAATTTTTAAATTACATCTTTAAAAAAGCTTGCCTTAAAATCTTGTTTAAAAATTGTTTGACCAACCTTTTTTTTTTTTTTTTTTTTCCTAATGGCTGCACCTGTGGCATATGTTAAGTTTCCAGGCCAGGGACTGAATCCAAGCTACAGCTGCAGCCTGTACCATAGCTATGGCAACACTGGATCTTTAACACTGCACTGGGCTGGGGATTGAACCTGTGCCTCTGTGGTAGCCTTTGCCAGTGCAACCAGGTTCTTAATCAGCTGTGCCACAGCAGAAACTCCTGATCATACTTTTTTTAATTTTTTTTTTAGCCACACCTGCTGCATGTGGAAGTTCCCAGACCAGGGATTGAACCTGCACCACAGCAGCAACCAAGCTACTGCAGTGATAAGCCGGATCTTTAATCCACTGCACCACAAGAGAATTCCATGACCATACATTTTTAACATCTATTTCTATATTATGTATTGTGCAATTGAAGTACATGTTCTTTGTTATGCTAATACCACACAGCCTTGATTATTGTAGCTTTGTATTATTTTAAATTAGTATCAGTCATCAAATGTTATGTTCTTTTATTAAATTGGTTAGGCTTTTCTGGACCTTCTTCATCTTACTATGAATTTTATAATAAGCTTATCAATTTCTTTCAGAAAACCTGTTGGCATTTGGCATAGGTAGGAGGTGGGTGATTGCTTTTAATCTATACATCTGTTTAGAGAGAAATATTATTTAAATGATTTTGAGTTTTCTATTTAATGAAATAGCATCTCTCTTCATTTACTTAGGTCTTTAATAGCTCTCAGCAATATTTTCTAGATTTTAGAGGTGATATCTTGTAAATATTTTCTTTAATTTTAGGGTTTTTTTTTTAAACACTATTGCAAATGGAGTTTTTACACAGTCTGTCATCTTCACATTGGAGACAAGTAAAAATGGTGGTATAATTCTATTTCAAGTATAAAGATCGGAGAACTAGGAATGCTGATGGTATAAGTCTCATTCTGAAGACAAATGTACCAGCTCAACAGTTAGGCAGAGATAGTAAATTCTCCCTTCTCCCATCTTTTTGTTCTATTTAGACCCTCAACACCAAGGAAGGCAATCTGTTTTACCTAGTCTACAGATTCCAGTGTGATTCTCATCTGAAAATATCCTCACAGACATACCTGGAAATAATGCTCAGCCAAATATCTGGGCACCCCACCATCTAGTCAAGCTGACACATAAAATTCACTTCTTGGTTCTAGTCACTGTTTTTATAACCTTGAGTGTTATTATGGCCAACTTTCATGCCAAGCTAAAAAAATTGGAAATTCAACTTTTTTTTTTTTGGCCACTCTCCAAAATCTGCCTTGATATTTTCACTTTCTAAACCTCAGATGGTTGTGTGTGCTTTTTTTTTCCTTTGTATTTTATCATGAGTTGTAGTTATTATCTGCAGCAGGCTTGTCATAGGGACAAAGTCTGTTATCCTGGAAGCACAAGTGCTAAGGTTGCTTAATATTTTAGCTTCAAACTAATAGCATATTCCTGGAAGATATTAAAGTGAAAATTAAAAGGTTGGAAGACATCTCTGATGCTCAGTAGAAATAATTTAAGGGACTGAATATCAAATATGTCTTAAAAATCATATCTAATATAAGGTCTGTGATTTCCCAAGATGCTTCCAAGATAGTGGCTAAATAGATTTGAAGATAGACTTGGGAGTTTGACTCACTTGTGCGTCGTGATGTGCAAGGAATGTGTATGTATATTTTGTTGGGTCACTTGCAGAAGCAGAAGGAAAGAAATAGAGTCAGTTTACTGAAGAGAAAAATATAGGAAAGTATTGATAGAGAAAACTTCAAGGCTATAATACAGGCCTAGGATAATAGTGATAATGTAGGGAAAATAGCCATAATAATTACAGCTAGTGTTCATTCTCAGGTGTGTCAAACATTGTGCTAAATGCTTTACACATTTTTTTTTAGATAACCCTCACAATAGTGTTATTATTTTAATTTTGAAAATGAAGAAATCTAGGTGTAGAGAAATTAGGTCATTTGCCCAAGATCATAAGCTAGTAGAGAATATGAATTTTAACCCAGTGTTGAACTTGAACTATTTTTAAAATGCTATATATCAAATATTTGACTCAACATCTATCTTGGTGCTTACCCAACAAACCATTTTCAATATGTTCCTATTAGTAGGCTTTATCTAAAGTGACATACTATCATTTATTATTAGCCTACATTAATGCATCAGATACTCCCTTATAGACATGTCTAAAAGGAAATTTTAGTCATCCAGTAATGTACACTTAGGATTTTTTTTTTCAGGATTATCTTCTTTGTAATTCTCTGAAAATCTTGTCAATAAAAATAGCTTCTTGTTTTACCTCAAGCACAACATCTTAGTGCCAGGTGTTGGCCTTGTTAAATTGCTGGTAAAAACATGTTTGTCAGTTGCTGGAGAAAATGAGAGGTGGTTGCTCTGGTTTGACAATTATTGTTAATATATAAATGGAAGTGTCTAAAATATTAAAGGGAATAAAAGAAAACCTCCACTAAAATTGGAGTTAGACCTGTAGAGAGAGCTCTCTGTCTACCACTCATCAATCACCCCAAACAAAATTTAATCATCCCAACAGGAAGACATCAGTTACTGACCCCACCAGGAAGAAACTTATCTTGCAATCACAAACAAGAAGTAAAACTACTTTAGTACCCTAGCAGGAGGAAGGAAGACTTCCTTCTTGCCAGGCAATGGAAAATGCCACAGCTAGGCCAATGAGAAGCCACTGTTACCTGAACTTTTACTTTCCTTCAATGAACTATTATTTTTTTCCCTTGCTAATAACTCTTTTCTCACCTCCCACCACCTGCCCCCCCCCCCGCCCTTAGTATAAAGCTTTCTATGTTGTGTAACCCCTTGGAGTATCTCTCTGTTTGCCAGATGAGATGCTGCCTGATTTGTGAATTGCTTAATAAAGCCAATTAAATCTTCATATTTACTCAGTTAAATTTTGTTTTTTAATCACGAACAAGAGTAGCATGCACAAGCAAGCTAAACTTGTAAAAAAAAAATTAAGAAATAATCAAGTACCAAGAAATCAATTTTTAAAAATTTTTGAAAATTCATATTATTCAAAGAAAAAGAAATTGAAACTTGAAGGACAACTGTCATTAAATAAGGGATCTGAACTTTTCCCCACTTTGCAAATTAGAATTTGTCAACTTTATTTGAGGCCAGGTTCTGAGCCCATTTGTGTGAAATTTCTCACCTACTCTTTTCTCATTTGTGTATTTACTTTGTTATTTTTCCTTCTAAAATAATGAATGTGTATCCAGCTGCCAAAAAATTACTTTAGATACTTTTCAAAAATGTTTCCTTTCTAAGAAAAAAATAAAAGAATGGCATAGTGCAACTGTATCTTTTGTATGATTGTTAGGAGTATTTTTTAAAATTGTTCCCACAATATTTGCAATTACTTCATTACACACGAACTATTATTTTCTTTTTCCTTTTAGGAGGAAAGAATGTAATGCATACTTCAAGAAACAAAATACTCTGTCTCAGGATATATGTTTAAGATTATATAACAATTTAAGGCTTCTTTCAGAAGAATGCAAAGAAGGTCAATATTATAGGAATTTAGTGGATATCTGAATTAGGTAGAGAGCATAAATATTGTCTTTAAAGCACTGATGAAATAATACATAAGGGTCTGTATATGTTTCTGAATGAAAGAAGAACATGCTTTGCTCAGTGGGATTTTTCGACTCCTTCCTCTGATAAAACAGGACTTGAATGAGAGACTAGTTTTCAGGAAAAAAAAAAAAAAACAAAAAACAGATCCATGTTCTGAACTCTTTTCTGCCTATCGGTATTGACAGTATGTGTGATGGGTTAGAAGAGAGGGAGGTGAAAATAAGAGGAATTTTTGTCCCCACAGAGGGGTGAGAACACGTAGTTATATATGTTTCAAGTGACAGAAAGAATAGTTTCTAAAGGATAACCTTGGCCTCTATCTCTTCATAAATGACTTACTTCAAGTGTAAAGCATTAAAAAATTCTGTATGAACCATGCCAGGAAATGAAAGACTAAGGATATGGCACTAGGATGGCAATGGAGTCAAATGGCCTATTTTTTGAATCCAGAGTTGCTGCTAAATTTGTGACCTCTTTGTGCCTTGGCATCCTCATTTAAAGAATGGCCTAATAATAGTAATTATTCCACAGGTTAACTGTAGGAATTAAGGAAGATAATTCATACAAAACATTTAGAATGCTACGTAGGACTTATTAAGCAATTAGTAAATACTGCTGTTATTATAAATTCCGTATTACTCTGTTTTCAGACTAAAGATTCATATTTGAACTACACAAATGCTCAATATTTATCTCTGTCTTGGTGAGTTCCTAGTCAGTGGGCAAGTAGCTGCTCTCAGAGATGCTATCTTTGATTTAGTGTGGTAAGTAATATTTGGAAACTTATGTAGAGTGGATGAGCTAGCACAGGTGTTTGTCAGGATAAAATGAAAAGTGCTAACTAAAGACTTGATTGAAATATCCATGGCAAGAAAAAGAAGGAAGGGAGAGAGGGAGGGGAAAAAGGAAGGAAGGAAGAGAAAAAGGAAGGAAGAGAGGAAGAAAGAAAGGAATGAAGGAAGGAGTAAAAGGAAAGTAAAATCCAATTAAAAATGGATTGCTGGTAGTATCATGATACCTGGAGCACTCCTGAAGGAGAAAAAAAAAATCTGGATCTAGTGAATGCATATTTAGGTTTCTATATAAATGAACAAATCAGCACTTCTACATGTGCTGTGGGGAAAAAAATACCCATGGTTGTATGGGAAGAAAGCCTCCAGTATTAAGCATTTGGTAGATTACAATACCATGGCTAGTAATTCCTTCCCTTCGAAAATATCTTCTAAATCTATATTACTAATATTAGCACCATTTTTTGTAATAAAATAAGCAATTTTTATTCTGTAGTGTTCACATGTTTCTTTAAAAAAAAGATTTCATTGGAATCAGTCTGGGAGGGACTGAACTTAATTTCTTTACATACCGACTGTTAATGTTCTTTTAACTTCATAATTTAGAGAACAATAGAGAAAAGAGGACAGCAGTGTTAAAGCAAAAAAAAAAATTGCACTAGCAAAGTTAATGAGGTAAGGAAGACTTTATAGAAGGCTTTTACAATAGGGGAGAGAGAGTAGGATGCACTCTAAACTCAACTCTGCTAAAACAAAGGGCTAGAGAATGTTTAGAAGCTGAGATGGCCAGAGGTAACTGAACAAGTAAAACAAACAAAAGAATATTAAGCCTTTGACATTTAAATAATTTATCATTATATCTGCATGCAAGCCACCTTAAAATATCTGGTAAAACATACTTTAAAAGTCGTTAGAGTTTTTAAAAAATGAAATTTAAATTAATATAAAAAACATTTAGAGTTCTAGAGCATTAACTTAGTAGAAATTAGAAGAAATAAGTATTAATGGTGACTTGAAAATTTAAAAGTATTACATAATTGCCACATGGAGAAAAATGCTCCACTAATAGAGAAAATGAAAATAGATTAATATCTACAGCACTTGAGAGTTTAATACAAGGAATACCTCCTTATCTATTAAATGTAGTTAAATATCAGACATATGCCTATAATAACTATCTTCTAAATATACCATGTTGGACTCCATTCAATTTTGAGGTCTTGGCTAGATTCTATAACTTTGCAATTCCTTTTTTTTTTTTTTTTCTCTGTAATCAGAACAGTTTCACTTTGGTATAAAGACTAAGTCTTACTAAGTTAAAAACTTGAATTTCTACTTCTTGTCTTCTTCTCTGCATATGCTGGTGAGGTTTCTCTTGGCTTTATGGCTTGAAGTATAAAGGAAAGTTAGGATCAATCTTTTTAACTCCTCTCCATTTAAAGGTGTGTTGTCAGGAGAGGGATGGGGGAACAAAGACTGGAATGTGTAAAATATCCAATCGGCCAACTTGTAGCTCTCTCTTTGTTGAGCATAATCACATTTGATGATCTTTGTGTCTATCAACTAAAAGGGGGTAGGCAACAGTTCCAACAGGCTTCACTAGGTCTTTTGGAGACTCGCTTTCGTGCTTCTCCTCTGGCATGTGCTAGCTACTCCTCCATTCCTTCCTGCTGACCTCATCTGGTGACACTGATGTTTCCTCCTTCTATTAAATGCTCTTTATCCCAATGCTATGGGGCCCCACCAAAGCTGGAACCTCAAATTTATCTGGCGTTCTTGACCAAAAAGCCAAACTGAATTGGCTTTTAGTTTTTATCTTCTTCACCTTTTTATGAACTAGGGCTTGTAGAGAAGAATTTTGTTTTATCCTTATATGGCAGTGCCCCAGGAAACAATCCACTACCCACTTCCCTTTCCCCCTGATCAATTAGCACAGGGACAGATCATCAAGTGGAGACTTTCAAACCCTAATAAATACCCTAAAAGATAACAAATGCTACTCTTCATCTCTTTTATGGATCCCTTGTCTTTATGAGTGATTCTATTGGAGCCCATTTCTCTTGGCTTTTGGAGGCAAGGTAATAACAAACAACTACTTCACGTCCCAAAAGACCAATAACATTCTTAATTCAAAGACCTTGTCTTATGTTGACTTGAGTTGGGACTAGGTAGAATGGGCTAGATTTCTAAAGGGCAATTTTCAGTAATGCTCTTGGGATGTGGCTTATTCCGACTGATCATGACTTTCTATACCTAAGTAGAAAGAGGGTAATGTATTTTGTCTTCATTTTGGGTTTGGATAAAAAAAAAAAAATTGGCCAAACTTGTGGCATGTGGAGGTTCCTATGCCAGGGTTCTAGCCCATGCCACAGCAAAGACCTGAGCCACTGCAGTGAGAATGCCAGATCCTTAACCTGCTTAACTACAAGGGAACCCTTAGGCTAAATTCTTGAAAAACGGGAAAAAACTCACAAGATGTGTGGTTATATGTAAAATATTTCCTCCCAGGATTGTTGATTGTAATAAATGAGATACTGTGTTTTAGGCTTAGTGTTTATAATATTTTGGACACTCAATATAAGTTACCATAGTCATACTTCTTCCTTCCATCTTGAAATTCTTTCTTACTCTGGCCTTTGTTACCTGTACTATCCAGGTTATCCTACTTGTTCAGAGTTGGGATTTACTGGTTCTTCTAGCTGTCACTAACTACTGGATAAGCACTGACAATTTAGCATTCAGCCACTGCCATGGGAATAAATGCATATATCTTTTTTTTGCATTCTATTTCTTTCAAGTTCCACATCTCCAGAGAATTCCTCTGCATTTATTTCAACTCAGTCTCAATCTTAAAAATCAAAATCTCTTCTAGGAGTTCCCATCATGGCACAGCGGAAACAAATCCGACTAGGAACCATGAGGTTGTGAGTTCGATCCCTGGCCTCCCTCAGTGGGTTAAGGATCCCACGTTGCCATGAGCTGTGGTGTATGTCGCAGACGTGGCTTGGATCTGGCATTGCTGTGGCTCTGGCGTAGGCCGGCGGCAACAGCTCCCATTAGACCCCTAGCCTGGGAACCTCCATATGCCTTGGGTGCAACCCTAGAAAGACAAAAAAAAGATCTCTAATCTCTTTTAGACAAAAGTACCTTCCCCATTATGTTGTCTAATTTCTGTCTTTGACAATATTTTTTCACTCAAGACAAAAATACTCCAAATCATCTGTGAAACTTCCTTTTCTGTAATATAAAAAATTAGCTAAATAATAATTTTATCAATTTGTACCATTGAATAAATTATTCTTTATTGTCACGTCTCACAGCAAATACTAAAGGCAGACTCTTATAAACTCACACATGTGTAATTAGTTTCCCCATCGGTACTCTTTTCAAATCTCCAAATTATTCTGCTTAATGCTTTTTTAAACCAATCTACATTTACCACTTTCAATAAAGTCATCCTCCTGTCAAAAAGAAACTTAAATAGTTTTTCCTTTTCTCAAGACAAAGTTTAAACTTCTTAATACAGCAATCAAAGATTCAAATCTCTCTAAATCAGCCCCCAGCTTTTTTTCCCCCTGAATCTCTGCTTTACCTGAACAAGTCTGTTTCTACAATATGACTTGCTCAAAGAATATATTCTTTTTTCATCTTGGCTTAACCAAAGCCCATTCTTTAAATAGCTAACTCCAGTTTTACATTTCCAATGAAACTTTCTAGCCTATAACATCCTCCAAACATTTAGAGGAACTTTGGCCTAATGATTTTTTTTTTAATAAAACTAAATTTTTTGAAAGCCTAATATGACTAAGGCCCTCGTTGTTAAGTATTCATTATTTCATTTAATCCTTTCAAAAATATACATATCACATCCTTATCTTTCAGATAAAAGCTAGGTATAGAGACATTTCAAAATACCAACAAACTTCTTTATGTGTTAAGTCCAGGATGCAAATGATGGTGTACTTGATTGTAAAGCCCTTTTACTTATACTACCTAATATTGAAATATTCAAGAAAGCAAAATAAATGGGGATAAAGAAAAGGACTTTTGATATCATGATTTACAATAATGTTTCAATAAAATAATGGAGAATGAAAGTGGGAGTTGAAAAGTGCTAACTTATAAATAGGTACTAAAGAAATGAATAGTAACAAATATATTCAATATTTTGATTTGTTTAATATTGTCTATTACTTTTACAGAAAAAAATAATACCTAAAAGAGTCCCATGTAACTGCCTAAGGGCTTAAAGGAAAAAAGGAAAAGAAGGGGTGGGGAAGAAAAATGAAAGAACGACTTTCCACGTAAAATAAAACTATGCTGAGAAAGTCATTCTATGAATAGCCATTTTCACTGAGGACAATGTATTGTTAGAGGTACTTTAGTTAAGTAACATCAAATAGCAGCAATGTCCCAGATGGTAATGTCATGGTAGCACAGAAATTAGGAAACTATATATAGGCTTCCTACCAATGACCTTTACTCTACATTGTCTTGTGTTTGCCATAGAATCATTAAAAAGTATGGTTAAATGAGAATTGAAATTTATGGAAGTGTGCCTACGTTATTTCTAGAAAGTAAAAAGTACCAAAGTCATTAGAGTTTAAAACTAATGTGTGCATTTTTCTTATTAATAAGTATGCACATTTAAAACAACCATTACTCCTATAATGTGAATTTAATGAGAAAATATATGAGGATATTATTAATTTTCTTTCTGTTAAATTAGCAAGCCCTTTTGCTGATATGTAATGTAGGTATCATTAATGGGAAAAATCAAAGTCAAAAAGTTGATGAGGATTAAAAAATAAGTTTAACTCATACTTAGCATACTGACATTAGAATATTAGAAAATAGTATTGTTTCCTACACTAAAGTAAACAAGCCATACATAATTAATATGACAATTGACATTGCATTCTATAAGCCTTACATCTACTATTACCATTTCCCATAAAGTCAGCATAACACTGGGGGACTAGTATTATTTTTTTTTTTCCTTTTTATGGCTGCACCTGCAGCATATGGAAGTTCCCAGGCGAGGGGTCGAATTGGAGCTGCATCTGCAACATCATTGCAGCTTATGGCAACGACAGATCTTTAAACCACTGAGCAAGGCCAGGGATCAAACCCACATCCTCATGGATATTAGCCAGGTTCTTAACCTTCTGAGCCACAATGGGAACTCTGGGAGTCTACTTTGGATTAGTATTTTGTAACTTTTCATATTGAAATAATATCAGAAAAGAAAAGCCACATATACAGTGTGAATAATATTGGTGTACCCTTTATCCAGATTCCAAAACATTATTTTAATGTATTTTATTATTATGTAATTAATTAAAATTTTATTTTTTTCTCCCTACCCCCCTCACATTTTCTGACCTGTTTGAGAGTAACTTGGAACATCATGTCCTTTACCCCTTAATACTGCACCATGTATCTTCTAAAAATAAGGGTATTCTTTTTTCTTTTTCTTTTCTTTTTTTTTGTTTTTTGTTTGTTTGTTTATTTGTTTTGCTTTTTTTTTTTTTTTTTTGCTTTTTTAGGGCTGCAGGTGCAGCATATGGAAATTACCAGGACAGGGGTTGAATTGGAGTTGCAGCTGCTAGTCTACACCATAGCTGCAGCAGCACAGGATCCAAGCCACATCTGCAACCTACACCACAGGTCATAGCAATGCTGGATCCTTAACCCACTGAGTGAGGCCAGGGATTGAACTTGCATCCTCATGGATACTAGTTGGGTTCATTACTGCTAAGACACAGTGGGAACTCCTAAATATAATGATTTTCTTATATGTAGCCACAGTACAATTATCAAAATCAGACAGTGAGCTTTGATGCTGTATTATTATCTAATATACATACCTTATTCATATTTTCCTAGAAATATTTTTTAAGCAGTGTTGTATGAAACTTTTTATATTCATTTGCTTCTGGGAAATTTTTAGACTTCAAGAAATGCTATTCCCATGGTAGGAATTTACTCTGATATTTTTTAGTAATGGAAATTTGCCCCCACCAGTGAAACTCATCTATTATTGAAATCCTATTAAGTGGATTTTGAACTGACAGACCAATAATTCAACTGAGAAAATATAAACAAAATTTGAGGTTCAGATATAAATAAAAAATAAAAAGCATCACAGATTCCAGATGGCAAACTAGACCAGCTCTAGTACCTACCACTTAAAAATGTGGGTATCATCTATTATGTATCTTATTCATTTATCGTGACAGAGTATATGCTAATGATTTTGATGCACATTTTTGGAAAATATGCACAGTCGAGCTGCTCAATTTTAACTTCATTCATTAGCTATTGGTTAAAATGCTATTTATTAATATTGGATTTTATTAAACTAAAAATGAGTTAAGACTGAGCGTACAAGTCAGACAATATACTTTTATTTTAGCCTTAACATGTGGCCTGTGTCTAGGAAGTTTGATCTGGTCTTATTCCCAAAACCAAGTTTCCCTTTCTGTTATTCCTGAGAGCAAAACCTTATTCCATGCAATTAAATGGCTATTATTTTCCTCTAGTGGGATTCTTTCCTGGATAACTTGCCTGGTACCTCAGTCTCTTCAGAATGGTACTTCTTTGCTGAATTTGAAACATCCTCTCCAAGAAAGAGTATTTTCCTTGAAATTCGCCCTCTTTAACTAAGTGCCTACTTCTTCCAGTTATCATTATCACTACTGTCACTATCTGTACCACTATCATTGCTATACTTTGCTGAACATTTGTTGTGTGCCACACTCAGTTACTTATTTTCATATATCACCTCAATCTTCTCAACAACCTTAGGGTCAATAGTATTCATTAATCTTCCAGAAGACAGAATTGAAGCATGGTGTTTAATTAGCCCAGTGTCCTAGACAACTAGGACAATCCCCATTGCCACAACCACTCATCCTCCTGTCAGGCTATGCCAGATTGTTATCCTGCCACCCTTGCTTATCTCAGAAACCTCTGACTACAGTGTTCCCTCTGCTTCCTCATATTCTTCATAATCTGAGGTTGATTTTGTACCCTCCTGCTTGATCCCATAAATGTGCAATATGACTCATGTCAGAAATATCTGCCAAATTGTCCACCATTAGCCTATTCATACATGGTGCATAATAAAATATTGGGGTAAAGAGAAAGGAATCTAGGCCTACTACTACAGAAAATCATCAAATCATAAAAAAAGATACAAAAAGAAAGGTTCAAAGAAATTTCAAAACAACCAGAAGATAATAAAAAAAAGTGCCAGTAGTAAGTTGATACTTGTCAAATAATTACTTTAAATGTTAAAAGACTAAATTCTCCAGTCAAAAGACAGAGTGGCTGAATGAATTAAAAAAACATCAACAAGACTCAACTTTACCTTGCTGATAAGAGACTCACTTCTCACCAGAAGCAAAGGCAACACGGGCTAAAGTAAACAAATAGAACTACAACAAACTAAAATCTTTTTCACAGCAAAGGAAACTATCTGCAAAACGAAAAGAGAACTACCAAAGGGGAGAAGATATTTGCACATCATAAATCTGACTAGTGTCCATAAGGATCCAGGTTCCATCTCTGGCCTTGTTCAGTGGGTTAAGGATCTGGCACTGCCATGAGCTGTGGTACAGGTCACAGATGTGGCTTGGATCTGGCAGTGCAGTGGCTGTGGCATAGGCCAGCAGCTGTAGCTCCAATTGGATCCTTAGCCTGGGAACCTCCATATGCTGTGGGTATGACACTTAAAAGAATAAATAAATGTGTTGTGGTTATCCTTGTGCAATGTGTACATATATCAAACTATTGATGAATCTTATATAATATTACCTATTATATGTAATAATATGTGATATATATTATATATCTGATTATATATAAAATCTATATCCAATAAAACTAATACAATGTTATATGCTTAAATAATAAAATGTTTGGCCAGAGGTTAGAATTGGGCAATCATTCTGTATCTAGTTTCTTCTACTGATTTCTGTTCCTTTTCTGCCTACTGCCTTTTTTTGTCCTTAAGATACATATTTCGTTTGTATAAACTGTAACCCCATGTGAAGTCACAAAAGCTGACTTAGAATCCTGGCATATCACTTAGGAAAATGTATTGACCCTTCCCTTATTATTTCTTATTTTTTTCTGGAGGTTAGTTGATTAGAAAAAGTGTATCAGAAAGAATTCTAGGATATTACTGCAAACAATACTTTCATATCTAATTGCCTTAAGAGTAGGAGGGAGAAACTTTCATATAAGTAGAGCTTGTTGAATGAAATATTTGTAGCTAAGTGGGATTACTTATTAAAGACTGAATTTCTCTTGCACTTTCTTTGCTAAGACATTCTTGGAGTTGCTCCTTAGAGTAACTTTAATTTCCTCTTTGCCCTGACTTGGTGGCTTGATTTACATAATTCATAATCTTGATTCATATATAAATCATCTGCATTCCCACCCCTGAAATCCAGAGAACTTCCAAAGGCAAAGATAATGCCAGTGAGCATGCACATGCTGACACCTAAAAGCAAACAGGAATAAATAATATATACAGGCAAAGCATGTTTAATTTACAAAGTTAGACCTGCATTTGTAAGGTTGTGTGCCTGCTGACGTTCCCTCTAGTAATTTTTAATGAGATGGTGAGAAGCCTGGAAACTGTATCAGATTCCTTAGAACAGAAGTGAAAAAATAAAAAGTGGGCTAGGATCAATTTAGAATATTCTGTATTCTCAGAAGGCTTGCCCTGAAGTACTGTAGGAATGGAATATAGGATACATGTTAAAGCAGAAAAATACATAATAAATGTGTTTCACAAGAGTAGATTTGAATGATTTTTTAAACAGAAAGCAAGATATTTATAATACTGAGATTATACAGTCACTGGAGCTTAATATTTTAGAATACAGATAATTGGAGAGTCTTGCATGAAAAGAAAACTGTTGTTTTATCATTCATTAATAGTTTTTTGGGGGCTTTCTAAAAAAGCTTCAGTTTGAAGTGCTACCTAAAATAGATCTCTAAAAATAACAAGTAGTAAAATCAAATACTAAAAAAACCTTATATCCTGGAAAATCACTTCCATAGTCTCATCAGGAGAAAGTGTTTTTATAAAAATATTCATTTCCATTGATATGTACTATAGAAACAGATTTACCTAATTTAAAATACACATAAGTAAAAAGTGTGCCGAGACCAGCTCAGCAGGATGGGGCTGAAGAATGGGTGCTATGGAACTTAAGGAAAAAAAAGTTAACATAAAACAAGACACAGAGATATTTATCTTAAGTAAAGGTGGGAACCAGGGGACTCAAGGTCTCAGGGACCAAGAGCCCTGCCTCAAAAAACGACACTGCTTTTATCGTGCTCTTGAGGATTATGTCAAGTGAAAAGGGGGTTGTAGGTGCAGGATATAGTTTTTTTTTTATTATTTTATAAGTTCTTTTATTATTATTTATTTTCCCACTGTACAGCAAAGGGATCAAGTTATCCTTACATGTATACATTTTTTTCCCCACCCTTTGTTCTGTTGCAACATGAGTATCTAGACATAGTTCTCAATGCTACTCAGCAGGATCTCCTTGTAAATCTATTCTAAATTGTGTCTGATAAGCCCAAGCTCCTGATCCCGCCCACTCCCTCCCCCTCCCATCAGGCAGCCACAAGTCTTTTCTCCAAGTCCATGATTTTCTTTTCTGAGGAGATGTTCATTTGTGCTGGATATTAGATTCCAGTTATAAGTGATATCATATGGTATTTGTCTTTGTCTTTCTGGCTCATTTCACTCAGTATGAGATTCTCCAGTTCCATCCATGTTGCTGCAAATGGCATTATGTCAGTCTTTTTTTATGGCTGAGTAGTATTCCATGAGGCATATATCTTTTATTATTTTAAAAGTCACTTAGCTGGTAGATGGTTAAACTTTTACTCTAAACTTTAGGCATTTAAGAATCATTAGCATTTGAGTTAGCTATCTATGCATAGCATTTCAGAGAATTCTCACTGTGCTTCCACAAACGGCATTCCTATTTGTGGCAACTCTGTGTGCCTAGGTTTGTACCTTGGTTCTCTTTGCTAATGCATATTCTGTTAACGACCACTCATAAACCACTTGGCCATGAGGTTCCTCTTTCTCTTATTCTTTAGAGGACATATCATGCTTGTGCAAATGGCGTGCCAATCTGCACAGGTCCGGCGTGCCTAGACCAATGTATTATGTCCTCATTCAGCTGACCCCACGAATAACCCATGCCTTTAAGTCTTTGTTCTTAAGCTTAAGTCATTTACCATCACCATGACTGTTTCTCAAGCAGGAAGATGGGACAAAATAAGGAAGGACAAGATGGAGTTTTCAGCAAAGAGGCTAAGAAAATATTATAAAAACATGTAACACATCTGCACATGTATTTTGATATTAAACCATACAGTTATTATACAAAAAAGTTATAAAAAGGTATTTATTTATTTATTTATTTTGTCTTTTTGTCTTTTAGGGCTGTACTCATGGCATATTGAGGTTCCCTGGCTAGGGATCCAATTGGAGCTACAGCCGCCAACCTATGCCAGAGCCACAGCAACTTAGGATCCAAGCCACATCTGCAACCTACACCACAGTTCACAGCAATGCCAGAACTTTAACATACTGAGGGAGGCCAGGGATGGAACCCATATCCTCATGGATACTAGTTGGGTTCACTAACCGCTGAGTCATGATGGGAACTCCTGAAAAAGATGTTTATTTTTCACAACTGCCCAGAATGATTTTTGTATTGATCACTGATTGAATTAGTTTACTAAATGGTTGAAGAAATATTTTAAAGCAATTGATAAATCTCAAATATTTTATAGATCTACTGTTATTAAAGCAACAAGAAGTAATTTTTTTAGGCAAAATCTATATATTCTCTTAACAACTCTCTCAATTTAGAACACCCTTGACGTCCAAAAGTATTTTTCACTTCCTCTGAAGGAGTCTATTTCTATATATCTGTGTTGCTTTTGAACTCTTTAATGATCTCTTAAGTATAAGAAATATTTTTGCTGATTTGGAGGATGGGAGTAAAACAGTAGCTATTGATCTTATGCTCTGAAGGTTGGAACAAGGTGCTTTGTAGCTCTCATGCATTTTCACGTATCTGTTGGCTCACTCACTGTGGGGCAGCAGCCAGGCCTGCAACCACCTGCCCCCCTTGCTCTGGATCCTCCTTCAGCTTTGCTGACTCCTGGGTCAGGGTATACTTAGCATTACGGAGGGTGACAGCTTCTTCAGAACATCCAAGTGTTCCAGTCCATCCTTTTGGTTTCTGGCCAGATGTACTCAGGGATTCCAGACCATGGTTGTGGGTTTAAGCTTGTCCTTGCTTTACCCACTTTAAACTCATCTTTCCTTCTTAACTGCCACCCTATGGACCTCAAGCTCCAGCAACAGAAGCAAAGTTTTATAGTGTTTAACCAACATCTGTAATGACTTAGCACTTCTGCTTCTCTGGTTGATCCCTAACTGATCCTATCATAATCATCATCAGAAAGAATTTGTAAAACAGAAAATAACACTAAATACAAGTTAATCTAAAAACATAGAGAGATGAAAACAGCATATTTTTAAAATATTTTAAGTTTATAGGAATTTTTATTCCCTGACATTCTTGTTTAAAAGTTCCAGACAACTTAAAGGTGCCAATAAGTAAGCCATTATTTCAAAGCCCAAAAAACACTGTTTTTTGTGTTTCTGGGCTTGGGGTTCTACATATTCCATCTCCCCTTTGGAATTCTGGGATTCTGTTAGGTTCTACAAATTGCAGGCACTAAAGGGACACTGAATAGCAAGAGAAAGAAGGAAGGATTTGCTTTTTTCCTAATTGTTTGCTGTTCTCCTGTTGTTGCTGTTACAATGGTTCACTGCTCTGGCAATAGCAAACAGCTACAGGAACCAACTTTGTTTTTAATCCTAGAACCAGGTTGCCAAAACCCTTCATAAGAGATAGCCAGTAGCTCTATCCCCCCACAGAAGTCTCAGCCCTCCTTCCACAGGACCTTCCTCTTAGCTGTTGAGACACTAAAGAAATTCCCTCCTTGGAATTCTGAGTACCTAGTCTATGGAGTCCTTCTGAGCCTTTTTCTCTTCCCCCTCAAACTATTTTATTTATTCCTTGATTCCATGTGATGGTAGCTACTTCTTGTGTTAGATGAATGTTTTATGTTTTCAGTACTCTTAACAACCTGTTAGCCAGTTCCCTGTATCTAAACAATCTCTGTTGAAGAGTGTTTTGTAAATTCCTAACTATAACCTGAGATATAAGAAAAATACAAATTCCTTTCCACTGAAGCATTTTGTATAGTAATGCCATTTACTACTTTTAACAAAAGCTAAAACCAATTTTCTAGATTTTATATGGAAACAGAAAAATCATGTGACCTTTATTTAAGTATCACAATACCGGGTTCAGGCAGAGCAGATTATTTTTGTGCTATTGTATATGACTACAAAATATACAGTTTAAGACTTAAAGCTGGCTCAGTGGTAAGAAACCTGAGTAGTATCCATGAGGATGCAGGTTTGGTCCCTGGTCTCGATCAATGGATTAAGGATCCAGCATCATCGTGAGCTGTGGTGTAGGTTGCAGACATGGCTCCAATACCACGTTGCTGTGGCTGTGGTATAGGCCTGCAGCTGCAATTCCAATTTGACTCCTAGTGTGGGAACTTCCATGTGCCATGGATTCAGCCTGGAAAAGATTAAAAAAAAAAAGACTTAAATACTGATTTTCCTCTCTAGATTCCACTGTAAGAATCCATTTATGTGTCAGTACATAATTCACTTTTGTAACCTCATGGTTGCTCTTCGCTCCATTAATATTAATATATATGAATGTTTACTCTCATTCCACAATACTGAATAATTATTCAATTTTAAAGTTCTCTTTGAGCTTATTCTTATGCCTAAAGTAGTAAATTATCATTGAAAACATTTTAAATAGGCGTTGCATTAAAATCATCAGCATTTTAAAACAATTGTCTACTGAAAATATCATTTGAAGACCCAAATCATTTTCACTGCACTTTTAATTTTTATAGTAGATGAATAGTTACCTTGTTTGAACATTTGCTATATTTGTGCTTCTTATTTCTAACAGATTTTTTTTTCACAGGAACACACAGTATTTTAACACATTTAAGGTGTTATTTTATGGATAGTTGCATCTGAACTTTGTATTAAGTAACCTACTGGGATATCTAGGTATGAAATGCCACTTCTCCAATGTGTTTGAAACAAAGAGTGACTGAAATAAATCCATTATGTTCTGAATTGTGTGTGTGTTTGTGTGAGCAAGAAGGAAGCAAGTGAGCTGCAGAATACTATAGAAGGAAAGTGTGGCATTCAGAAGGGAAGGGAAAATGTCACGTTACCTCAGGCCCTGAAAAACAATCTTTTAAAAGTTCAGGCATGCCCATATTAAAAAGCAGTGATCTTTAAATGGGTTTAAATATTAGTAATATATGTATACTTCTTTATAGTCCTTTTCTTCTTTTTTTGGTAATTAATTTGGGGGTTTGGGTTCTTAAATGGTACACATCAAATCCTTTTAATTGAGTCTTGTTTCCTGAATTGTGAACATGCCAAAGAAGAAAAACAGTATCAAAAAAAAAAAAAAGTCCTGAAGATGAAAGGTCAATTTCTAAAGGAGCCTTCAGAATGAAAGAGAGTTTTATTAGGGAATTCATAACATATCTATGAACCAGTTATGCCTAGAGTTGGTTAGCAGTTTACAGTGTTTAAAACTCCATTTGCCCCAGAATATTGTTTTCCATTGAATCAGTCAATCTCTCCCTTCTCCTGTATCATGTGTGTGCACGTGTACACATGAGACAGAGAAACAGTGTCTTCTGACAACTCCAGCATTACATGATCCTTACCCCTTAGAATTATATAATAAGAAAACTCTACCACTAACTTTAATATATCGGCTTTCACTGAGGGACTGTGATTGATTGGCTCTGCTTGGGTCAGATGATCTCTGACTAATCACTGAAAACTGAGGAAACAGGCACACTGATTGGGAAGTCAGGACTCTAACGTGAAATCAAATTATCGGACATCCTCTCCATATTAACTTTTTTAATAGTACAAAGATGCCTGTCACCCTGAGATGTAGACTGGCATACCTCAGAGATGTTACAAGTTTGGTTCTAGACTACCACAATAGAGTGAATATTGCAATACAGTGAGTCATATGAAATTTTTGGTTTCCTAGTGCATACAGAAGTTATATTTACACTATACTGCACTTCTATTAAGTGTGCAACAGCATTATGTCTAAAAAATGTACATATCTTAAAAAATAATGCTGTTGGAAAAATGGATCCAATAGATTCAAGATCCACAAAACTTCAATTTAATTTTTAATTTTTTTAAATTAAAAAATGCAGTATCAGCAAAGCACAATAAAATGAAGTGCAAAGAAATAAAGTATGCCTGAATGATAATACTGAACTTCAAAATATTCTGAGAGCATGAGAAATGAAAAAAAAAGCCAGAACTAGTTACCTTTTGTGTTAATAAATGGAGAAATCATTTATTCCATTTAATGTAAATTGTCAAAGCTCAACTGCTTTTTCCCAAGTTTTTAGATCTAATATAACAGAATTACTAACCATGTGAGTAAAGGTTAATTATTTTTAATGTTACCATTTATACTAATTAAAATGATATTTTATGATTTTGTAAAAAGTACATGAGCTCATAAAGTATATCAGTTCCAATATCTATTATTTCACTTTGTGACTATAATTGAAAACTTCTGTGCTGTGCCTTTAACATGGCCCAGCTAATACTTACGGTAACACATGATTCAGAATTTCACATAATCCAGATTGTTTCATTCATAAATCATTCACTTAGAAGTATTTCACAAAAGGTAAAGTCAAACTCCAAAATGTCTTGTAAGAGGAGTTGAAATCCAGTCACTAATAAAGATTTTTTAATCATTGTCATAAAAATAATATTTTTAAACTATGTTTTTATAGCACATATCATATGAACCATTGATTTATTTCTAAACATTCTGATTTTATCATTCATTTTAATGGGGTTATAGTTAGTAGCCTTATTTAGACTCTAAACTTTGTAAAGATATATGTTTGTTAAGCACAGTAGGTGGTAATATATTCTGATGATTTCTACTGTCTCCTCATATACTCAATGCGCTGTAAATGAACCATGTACCTGACTCCATTTTACCATCCCTGGTCTATTCCATGATAAGATGTCATCTATCAATCCCTGGACATGTTCAAAAAAATCATCCTATTTGTTTCCCTAAGTGATAATTATGATTCAAAAGGAAATCAACAATTTTAATAATTTGTCATTAGTAGAAAAGAATGATTATAAAACCACTGATTTTTAATAAGCTGTTCTAAACATATTCACGGAAAATATAAAGCACTAAATAGACAATGATGCTTTGCACAAGATACTTTGGGATTTTCATCCCCAAGAGTATCGAACATTCATTTCACTATCTTAACTTCCTGTCCCCACCCCCCACCAAACACTTTTCCCCTCATGTATAGGAATGAGCTTGACATCAAAGTTCTTAGATACCTAGGGCTTCAAAGGCGGATAAATTGTGGGAGGAAGTTTCTGTATTTGTCCCAGAGACAGTGCTATATCTTTCAGAGATCTTTTAAGACTTTCATGTTCCAATGTAGAACTGCAGAAGTAAGTTTTAACAGCCTAAATTTCTCTTTTCCAAAATTTAAGATATCATATGTCATAGATTTCAGTTGTAAAGTTCAATGATAATTATCACTGTGAAATTTGCTTTTGGGATAGTTTGATTTGGGATAGAATCTGTGTCACATTTTGTTGTATATTATACCTTTGTAGGGGAAATTTAATATTTTCCTTGAAAAAGAACAATTCTCTTATTACTATATTTATATTACAATGAGAGATTCTATATACACAACCAAAATATACATTTCTTAATCTATATTTAGATTCCAAATACAAATAACTCAGTATTTCCCCAATCTAAAAATTTAAATAAAAATATTTCTATAAGGAATCTAAAATAATCCTATCCCAAATTGACAATTTTACAAGTTTGCCAACTTTCAAGAAATTTTTCTATGTATTTTAAATGGTATTGGATTTAAGAAAGATAAATAATATATAATCAGGTGTCCAAATAAACAGAACACAGTCTATTATTAGAAGGTTGGTTATATTCCTTTCTACACTACATTCCTTTCGGTCCCAAATGCGACCCTAGGTTGCAGTGTTAGAGATTTACCCCAAATCGGTACATAACAAAAGGATTCCTCCTTGCAAATATTAAATCTCAACTCATTTTCTTCTGAATCCACCAGTTCCACAGCTTTTCCTTTCTCAACATCAATGGCAGGGTTGTGAAAGCAAACAGCTGTCCCTCCATTATTTTCTTTTTTTTCATTACATGCTACAGACTGTCATTTGCTCTTATAAATTCAGATTGAACTGAATTTATAACTGAGTTCAGTTCAGGGTTAAGCTCTCTGAAATAACATGCAACTGGGCATTGCTGGAAATAGAGAGTTTAAACTTTGTGCCAAGGGGCAAAAAACAGGATCATCTGGTCTTTCAATCATTACTCTTCTGCTGCAGCTAGTTCCTAGACTATTTGTAACTTTTGCTGATTGAAAGAAAAAAACTGTCATTTGGTTAAAGTAACAGGGAAAAAAATGCTATAACCTACCTACTACTTGGTCTTGATTTACTGAAGTTCTGCTTCGTTGACATATTCAATAAATTGCAATTAGTCCTCACAGACTTAATATTCAGAAGCCCATGGTTATTGGAGTATGCTTTGTAAGATTCAGTCATGCAAACCAGGGCAATATATTGAGGCACATGTGGTACATATTTTAGCAACATTATTTCTGTTTGATCTGATGTTCTCTTGCATAGCAGTATTTCAGCATTTCTAAAAATGACCTCCTTTGTAGTTCACAACATAAGAAATAAGTTTTTTAGCATCAGGTAGAATGTAATAAAATTTATGTTTAAAGATAACTAAGAAACTATGGTGCAGCTAAATTATAATAGAATAGCTTTTTAAAGACTTTTTTGGAAGGTGTCATTTAAGGAATTATTTATTCATTCAACAAGTATTTTTGAGGTGGTGGTTATAACTTCCTGTATTCAGTGAAAATCATACCCTATTGTATCTTTTGATATTACTCAGAAAAAAATAATATGTCACATGCAAAATAATGTCGTGCAAAATAATTCAGAAGGAATCAGTCTAGTGGTAAGAGTGTTAATTATATATCATTTGACATTTTGCCTGAATTCCTTTTAAGTTAAAAACTAGAATATTATATATGGTAAGCCATATATATTTTCTAGTTTATGACCACTTTAAGGTATATCCATTAGAGAAATAATTATTGTAGGACTATCCTTAATAATCAAGGCTGTATGTGAAGTGTGCACACACACATACACACACTTTCTTTGTACACAAAGAATGATTAAGTCACATAATCAATAACTTGACAGTTTATTTCTGGTCCAAACTACACTTGTACTTCTTTCTTAGAAACCCACATAGAAGCAATATTTATGACATTCTATGTGTCTGAGGCCACATATTGGATTTCTGTATTTTTTATTTTCCTTCCATAATATATCTCTCTTAATTGTGCACAGGAATTAAAATCAATCAGGCATGATTTACTCGAACGTATCTTTTTTGTTTTTCTGCCATAAATCACTAGAACCACCCGAGATTCTCTCCTTTCTTTTCTAGTGTGAATTCCTAATCACCAAAGTTTTTAAAGATATAACCAATGCAGTACTGTTTGTTTGAAGTTACTATAGCATTAGATGAACAGGGAATTTAGATGGACTTTGTAAATTACAGTTTCCTTACAGGTACATATATTTGCTCTTGGGGAAAATTTATTTATTGAAAAATTAAAATTAATTCTTCAAAAAGTGTTCATAAGCTCTGTGATCTCTGAGGAAAATGAATAGAAACTGAAAAAAGAGAATAAAACGTACTTAAAAATAAAAAAAAATCTAAAGTTAAACTGACTCAAGACGTATTTTTACTTTAATAAACTGGTGAAATTTTATTTTTAGTAAATATCTTTTCTCTATGTATTCTTTGTTTTATGTGTACAGTTAAGGATTGAAAATTACTGGTTTATCTAGAATAAACCTTAAATCTAAAAGCTTTACATCTTTGTTTCATAATTATCAATGAAATTTACCTTTTATTAATATACAAGAACTACATAATCTTTGGAAATGTGTAAAACTTCAAAAATCATGTATGCTTTCTTCACAATCTTTGATTCATATGAAATAGACCTTATGAAAACTTTCTTTTTCCTTCTTGATAAGGTACTTTTCTTCTTTCATTAAACAGGAACATTTCAAAATACATTTTTAATTTGAAAAATATTTCAAATATAGTTGAATGAATTGACATGCTGAAATTTAATACACAGTAGTTGTTTCAGATTCATCGTAGACATATTTTTATAGAGGCACTTAATATTTAAAATTTGTTTACCTATTATTTCCAATTGTACAGGCTGAATGTTTTCATGAGGGATGTGTAATATGTAACACCTTTTTAAGATGACTGCTATTATTTTACTTCACATGTTTTGTTGTGAAAAGTAAAAAAAAGGACTTTTTATATTCACAGAAACTCTTACAAGCTTAGGCTGACACAAATTTCATGTAGAGGAGCCTATTTATTTGACTTTAAATAGTTTGTGTTGAAATAGTATTCACTGACTTTGTGAAACATTTTGGTGTCCTTTATATTTCTAATAATTTCCAATTAATCCTTTTTTTCCTTCATCTCTGTGCCTTTCTAGGGTCTCATTTTGGGAAGTACAGTTTGGAATATTTCATGTTGGGCTATTTGCCATGAAATTTAATAAGATTATTTTATTCCTCTTCCCAGTCTATTTAGATGGCATACTTTTCTAAAAGTAAAAGGATTATAAGTTCTGAGGTAATCAGAGGTGCAGCTGTCGTATATGTGAAAGTTCAGTTTTATTTTATTAAGCTGACTCTAAACATTTCTTTATATTTACTTCAGTGGTGCAGACATTTACAAATGTTAATAGTCTAATAGAGTTATTGATTTCTTTAAAATTCAGAAAGAATGTGCCTTTTACCAAATCATAAAATTGTAAATGAATAGTTTTAAGTCATCTCAATTAGATTGTCCTATTTTCTGCTTCATTATGACTTTATAAATCAACGGTGCACATATACAAGGAAGACTTTCTCTACTGTGCAGATGTATGAGGAGGTTTTAAAAATATATATATGGAGTTCCCATCATGGCACAGTGGTTAACGAATCTGACTAGGAACCATGAGGTTGCAGGTTGGATCCCTGGCCTCACTCAGTGAGTTAACTATCCGGCATTGCCGTGAGCTGTGGTGTAGATCGCAGACATGGTTCGGACCCTGCGTTGCTGTGGCTCTGGCGTAGGCCAGTGGCTACAGCTCCGATTCGACCCCTAGCCTGGGAACCTCCATATGCTGCAGGAGTGGCCCTAGAAAAGTCAAAAAGACCAAAAAAAAAAAAAAAAAAGGTTTACATTGTTTTTTCTGGTATTTTAATCCTTTAGCATTTCTTTTGGTTAGCCTCCTGATGTTTAACTATGCTCTTTTTTTCATAACTGTTTCTCATTTACTTATTAGATTCATCTTTATGAAAGAATACTTTTATAAATGAGGTGCTAAAAACGTAAAGGGAATTGAATTAAAAAAGAGCTGAGGGAAATTAAAAAGCACTTCCCATGTCCATTCTTAAAAATATCTAATTGTTGCAGCAACATGGATGGAACTAGAGATTCTCATACTGAGTGAAATGAGCCAGAAAGACAAAGACAAATGCCATATGATATCACTTATAACTGGAATCTAATATCCAGCACAAATGAACATCTCCTCAGAAAAGAAAATCATGGACTTGGAGAAAAGACTTGTGGCTGCCTGATGGGAGGGGGAGGGAATGGGAGGGGGAGGGATCTTGGGCTTATCAGACACAATTTAGAATAGTTTTACAAGGAGATCCTGCTGAGTAGCATTGAGAACTTTGTCTAGATGCTCATGTTGCAACAGAACAAAGGGTGGGGAAAAAATGTAATTGTAATGTATACATGTAGGGATAACTTGATCCCCTTGCTGTACTGTGGGAAAAAAAAGTTAAAAAAATAAATAAATAAAAGTTTATGCCTGTTGGGTAAGGAATGGCCCAGGCAAAAAAAAAAAAAAAAAAAAAACTAATTGTACCATGTACGTTTAAAGCTTCAGAGGTTTGATTTGTTGAACTATATTATTATACTCATAAGCATATGTAGGTGTATGTGCATATATATTATGGTACAAATCAAATATATGATATATAAAGAAAAATAATGTTTAGCATTCCTTGAACAAAAATGGAGAAAGAACTAAAAATGAGAAGAATGACTATACTGGATTAGAAAATAGGTTATCAAGTTACAGCTTTTAAAAGTGGTGTTTGTTTTCTAAAGGTTGTTTGTATTAATTTTCCTTTAAAACTGGTAGCGATCTATAGAAGCACAACCATCCAATACCCTGAAGAGAAAGTTGTTATCTTTAGAAATATTAGGAATATTTAGGATTAATATAATTGACCAACCCATTCTGTTTTAATGAGCACCTGTTCTGTATTAGGAAGTGTGCTGGTAGCAGGAGCTCTAAGGAGGAGTAATAGTTCCCCTGGCCCTCAAGATTTTTACCACTAACAATACAATTAAAATGGATAAGCACTCCTTTTATGAAACTAACTTGAATTATTCCTGATTTTCTGGGAACATTATTCCCCCAAAGAGATAACAGTCCATAAATTAAAACTTTGTTTCTTTTTTTTTTTTTTTTAAAGGGGGGTGGTTCCCATTGTGGTGCAGTGGAAACGAATCCGATTAGTATCCATGAGGGTGTGGGTTTGATCGCTGGCCTTGCTTAGTGGGTTAAGGATCTGGCATTGCTGTGAGCTGTGGCATATGTCACAGACGCAGCTCAGATCCTGTGTGGCTGTGGCTGTGGTGTAAGCTGGCAGCTGCAGCTCCGATTTGACCCCTAACTGTGCACTTCAATATACCACGGGTATGGCACTAAAAAGACAAAAATAAAATTTTAAAAATTTAAAAATTAAAAAAAAAACTTTAAAAAGGGATTGGCACACTGTAGCCCAAGGGCCAAGTCAGTTCAGGATCTATTTTTGCATGACTGTTGAGCTACACATGATTTTTACATTTTAAGAAGTGTGTTAAACAAAACAAAAAAACCCCCACAAAAACACAAAAGTGACAGAGATCTTATGTGGTTCACAAAGACTAAAATACTTATTGCCTGGCCCTTTACAGAAAGTATGCCAACCCCTGCTGTCTAAAATATAGTTGTATCTCTCAGTTATTAGATTGCTAGAAATTTTGATTCTGATTTTTCTCTTTCTGCTTTTTATTTTTTCCATGTTTTCCGTAGTGCTTTTATGGTGGAAACAAAAGCAATCGAAATGATTTTTTAAATAAATAAATAAATGATGGCACATAAGCAGAGATATAACTTCCAAGTACACCTTAGTCCACTATTACAATAAAAAGATAATTCTTTTAAAATTTTGGTGAGAGGAATCTCCTTTAACAAATTGAGGCCCTAGTCAGTGAAGTTTTTTCTTTCTGTAATTTTCCTAGAATTGCTGACATTCATCCTTCACAGTGTTAATGAATGCAAACTTCTTATGTAGTTTCAATTGGACAAAAATAATCTATTATAGGTTGCTTGCTGAGTGTGAATGAGCATTTATTTTCTAATAAACTCTATACGCAGATATTTTGTTTGCTTTCATAATCTTAAGCTTTTAGCAATGGGAATCCTTACAACTAAGATTTAAATATCTTCTGAATAAATAAACTGAGTTTGATTCAATTAAAATATTCTAATTTCTTTGAGTAGATATTGTATAAATCTCTTAACTATTTATTGATTATTCTGTGTTAATTCAAATAGAATAATATACACTTTTAGAACCTAGGTCCAAAGCAGAGATGTCTTGGGTTTTAAGATAGTATTACTGGTTTGGGGCTTCCCTCCCTCAGTCGCCACTGTAGATTTAGATATTTCTTGAAGGTTCTCCTCTAATGTCCTGTTCTTCTTCTTTTCACTACTTATTATGCTTTGCATAGATAAGAAATGCACATGTCTCATTCTCTTGCACTTATTAGTAATAGAAAATTGATAATATGGCAGTATTGTTGTTATTTTAGTTTGCAAGCCTTAACTGTTAAACTGAATTATGAGAATCTTTTGATTACTGTTTTAAGAAAAATAACTTCGTTTGAAAATGAATTTATATTTAAAATATTCCAATGTTAAATTGCATCTACTTACATCAATGAACTTTACATAATGCATACTGGAAATACCCCATAAAGATTCATAAACAAGACAAGGATGATGACACTAAAGGACTATTTCAGAAATGCAGCATTATTCAATCTTTATTCTTTTCTGAATTATTTGTATTCAAAAACATGAATATTAGTAGATACTATGCTCTATTACAGTGAGCCCTAAAATGTCAGCAGTAGCAAATGATTATTTATAATGTGTAAGCCAAAGACCAATCCCATGTGGAAAACTATTCAGAAAATTAACATGTAAGCCTATGTTAAATTAGTCTTCAATAAAATAAAACTTGGTGATAAGATATTAGGGATCTGAGATCTGATATTAAAGATTTTGCTGAAGTAAGTGAACTGGCTCAAAGCAGGCACATGTGGAATGAAGTATTCATCTCCTTATAAACCTCATCCACCACACATTTTTTTTTGCCTGCAAGAAAGAGTCTTGTTATAGGTATCAAATAGACATCAGGGAGTTCCCATCGTGGCTAAGCTGTAATGAACCTGACTAGGATCCATGAGGACATGGGTTTGATCCCTGGCCCTGCTCAGTGGGTTAAGGATCCAGCGTTGCCATGTGCTGCAGTTTAGGTCAAAGATGCAGCTCGGATCTGGAGTTGCTGTGGTGTAGGGCAGCACCTGCAGCTCTGACTTGATCCCTAGTCTGGGAACTTCTATATGCCACAGGTGTAGCCCTGAAATGCAAAAAAAAAAAAATATATATATATATATATATATATATATATATATATATATATATATCTCAAGCAAGTTATCAAATCATAATATCTTTGACAACTGGGACTACACTGTATAATACTCTTATCACATTGTTTTTATTAGATACATAATTTTAGAAACACTTACAATGTAATATTAATATATGTGGAGCCATTCTGGGGAATGTAATTGCCAAGATCTTTCTCTTAAAACTCCCTAGTCTCTTTCAGAATCACTTCCTGCTTCCTAATATGGATCAGCAGCCAGACTGCCTGGGTTTGAGGTCATGCCCAAATGCTTAATCTGTAACTTTAAACTCTCTACAATCTACTTTCCTTGTACAATAAGAATTATAGTATCAATATTGTAGATTTGTGGCAAGTATGAGATAAATTTAAGTAAAGCTCTTAGAAGAATGCCTGGCAGATAGAAAAATGCAATGTAAGTGTATGTTATTACTCTCCCCCACTGGGAGTACCTTAGTTTAAACTAGTAGAATCTATAGGACTTGTTTCTAATGATAGCATACACATAAAGATTAGCACTTGAAATTTGATGACATCATGTGAAAGATGTTATGGTTTTTGGTCTTTTACTAGTAATAACAAATTTTGTAACTTGTTAATGTAATAAATTAACTTTTAGTTGAAGTAGAGTTGATTTACAGTGTTTCAGGTACACAGCAAAGTGATTCATTCATATATATATATATATATATATGTATATATATATATATACACACACACCAATACAGGTTATTATAAGATGTTGAATATAGTTCTCTGTGTTATAAGCAGGTCCTTGTTTATCTATTTATATAAAGTAGTGTGTACCTGTTAATCCCAAATTATCCCTCCAGTATTTTTCCCTTTGGTAACTGTAAAGCTGTTTTTTATGTGAGTCTATTTCTGTTTTGTAAATAAGTTCTTTTTTTTTTTAGATTCCTTCCACATATAAGTGATATGATATGATATTTGTCTTCCTCTGTCTTTGAGTTTGCTTAGTATGATAATTTCTGGGTCTATCCATGTTGCTGCAAATGGCATTATTTCATTAATTTTTATGGCTGAGTCATATTCCAATGTGTGTGTGTGTGTGTGTGTATGGATGGATGGATACATCTTCTTTAGCCAGTCATCTATTGATGGTTATTTAGGTTGCTTCCATGTTTTTGCTTTTGTAAATAGTGCTGCTGTGAACATGTGAGTACATGGATCTTTTTTGAGTTTCTGTCTTTTCAGGGTATATGCCCAGGAGAGGGCTTGCTGGATCATATGGAAGCTCTATTTTAAAATTTTTGAGGAGCCTCCACACTATTTTCCATAGTGGTTGCACTAATTTACATTCCCACCAACAGTATAGGAAGTTCCCTTCACTCCACACCCATTCTAGCATTTATTATTTATAGACTTTTTGATGATGGCCATTCTGATTGGTGTGAGGTGATACCTCCTAGTAATTTTGATTTGCATTTCTCTATTAGCAATGTCGAGCATCTTTTCATGTGCTTCTCTGTGTGCTTTCTTTGGAGAAATGTATGTTGGGGAGGTCTTCTGCTCATTTTTTGATTGGGTTGTTTGGTTCTTTTGATGAGCTGTGTAAACTATTTGCATGCTTTGGAAATTAATCCCTTGTCAGTCACATTACTTGCAAATACTTTCTCCCATTCCGTTGTCTTTTCATTTTGTGTATTGTTTTCTTTGGTGTGCAAAGATTTTTAAATTTATTTCTGCTTTTGTTTTCATTACTCCAGAAAAGGGATCCATATATAGCTTCAGTTTATGTCAAAGAGTGTTCTGCCTACATTTTCCTCTAGGTGATTTATAGTGTCTGGTCTTAATATAGGTCTCTAGCCCATTTTGAGTTTATTTTTGTGTATAGTGTTAGTGTTTTAATTTCATTCTTTTATATGTAGCTCTCCAGTTTTCCCAGCACCACTTATTTGAAGAGGTACTCTTTTCTCCATTGTATATTCTTGCCTCCTTTATCATAGATTAATTGGACATAAGTGCATGGGTTTATTACTGGGCTTTCTATCCAGTTCCATTGATCTATGTGTGTGTTTCTTTACCAGTACCATACTGTTTTGTTTATTGTAGCTTTGTAGTATCGTCTGGAGTCAGGGAGCATGATTCCTCCAGCTTTCTTCATCTTTCTAAAGATTGTTTTGGCTATTTGAGGTCTCATGTCTTTTTCCAAGCAATTTAAAATTTTTTTGTTCTAGTTCTATAAAAAATGCCATTCATGGATTAAATCCTTGTTCAAAGAAATAGTGGGTAGTATAAAACAAAATAATTTGTTGAAACTTTTAACATTAATTTACATCCAGTTTGAGATAACAAATCATATTTTGTTGAATGTCTGAAATTCACTTACAAAGTACTGCTTGCTTGCTAGCAGAAAAGCAATATTTTAATATATTTAAATTGATCAATGATTAAGTTACCAAGACCACAAATGAAAACTTTCCTATTTTACTGACCCCTCCAAAAATATATAATAGAGTCACCAATGGTACAATCACAATGCCAGAACCACATTTATTTTTCTACTGTACTCTGGAGAACAAAAGTATGACTTTTTGTAACTATGTAGTGATTATAAAAAGATAGTAGTACAAGGTAAAATGACAGGCTGATGAAGTTACCTTAGTTAAGCCCTTCTGCTGGATTCATAGTTTTAATTGTAAGAAGTATCCTTTAAAAATAATAAATCATCTTTTAAGTAACTTTTAGGTAACTCTGCTTTCAGCAAATCATAAGAGAAAAAATAATCCAGGTGGTTTGCAAGGGAGGGTTGGGGAGAGGGAATATATCATATTAAATCCTGGAGCTAATTTCTTAACATTTATGTCAAAGAAAAATACCATCATCTCACACCTAGATCACTGGAATAGCTTTCTCTATTCTTGACCACTTTAACACATTATTATTTTACTATTTATTCTTTTTTCCTTGAAACTTTTTTCTTTTGAAAAAATTCAAAACCTCAGATAATTTGTAGGAATAGAGCAATATACACCTACATTCTTTCACCTTGATTCATCACTTGTTAAGATTTAATGCCTTCATTCCCCACCCCACCCCCTTCCCATCCTTTCTGAATTATTTGTGATTTAGCTTCAGACTTAATGTCAGTTCTTTACTAAATAGTCCATCATTTATTTTTAAGAACTAGGACACCCTTTTACATAACCACAATATAATTATCATGCCCTGAGAATTTAACATAGAGAGACTATCATAATCCAGTATATAGTCCATATTCAAATTTTCCCAGTTGTCTTCAGTTTTTTATAGTTGTTTTCTTTTTCTTCTTTTGAATTTAATCAAGGAAAATTCTCTATATTTGATTTTCATATTCTCAAATACATTTTCCATATGGCAGCAACAGTAATTTTTTTCAAGCCTCAAATGCATTGACATCTCTTGGAATTTTTTCATTTAGCTTAAAATGAAATACAAATCTCTTCTTAGCTCTGGTATCATCTTGTTTATTATCCACTTCAAATTATTTTTCAATGATATTGAACTAATTTTTTCCAGAATTCACTATGCCATCTGTTATGTCTATAGTTTTGTGCATAATGTTCCTCCTATCAAAGTATATTAACTTAATTCCCCTCCCACCTAGCTATCGCATCCATGTTCTGTGGGTCATAAGTTAAGACATCATTGCCAGTGAAAAGCCTTATCTGCCAATATTAGACTGAAATGGGTGCCCCGCTATGTGCTTATATAACACCCTATAGTTACAGCCGGGAGAGCATTCATCACTCCACTTTGTAGTCACCTGTTTACTTACCAGAATCCCCATCCAGTTTGTTGAGTTTCTTGAAGAAAGAGATTGTATATCTTGTTTACCATTATATACATCAAGTCTATTGAGTATTTTGTCCATAGTTTTTCAGTGAGTGTTGAGCAGTAAAAACACTAAATCATAATTTCTACTGGGAACCCTGGAGCTAAATCTGGATAAAATTATAATTCAATGAGTCCTAGGTTATTTACAAAATAGAAAAAAGGGCAGAAAGCTTTGGTTGTTACTCTTATCTGGGCTCCGAAACTATTTTCACAATTTATCTTTTTTTAGTTATTGAGTATACTTGTTTATTTTGTTGTTCACACACTGTAACACTTGTTATGACACTGTGCTATAAAAATAGCTTCAGTCTAGGGAGTTCCCATTGTGGCTCAGTGGAAATTAATATGACTAGCATCCATGAAGCTGCAGGTTCGATCCCTGGCCTTGCTCAGTGAGTTAAGGATCCAGTGTTGCTAGTGAACTTCCATACAGATCACAGATGCAGCTCAGATCTGAGGCATTGCTGTGGCTGTGATGTAGGCCAGTAGCTATAGCTCCAATTCAACCTCTAGCCTGGGAACTTCCATATGCCACAGGTGTGGCCCTAAAAAGACACACACACAAAAACAGCTTCAATCTAAAATTCAGGATCTGAGGCCTTGTCAAATCGCCACCTTTTCAGAAATCTGTATTCAGACCTAGTGATTAAATTTTAGACTTAAGGAAGCAGAAGACTCCCAGGAAAATATGGTTGTCATTAATTTTAAAAACCTTATCTGGGTAAATGAAAATAATGTCCTAAGGAGATAGCAAAGATAGCAGATTGAAGGTTTTTTTTTTGTGTGTGTGTGTCTTTTTAGGGCCACACCCATAGCATATGAAGGTTCCCAGGCTAGGGGTCGAATTAGAGCCACAGTCACAGCAATGGCAGATCTGACCCACATCCAAGACCTACAGCCAACTTGCAGCAACTCCAGATCCTTAACCCACTGAGTGGGACCAGGGATTGAACTCTCATTCTCATGGATATTAGTTGGGTTCTTAACCTGCTGAGCCACAATGGGAACTCCCAGATTAGGTCCTAAAAGAGGCAAATTTTCACAGAACTCTAATTTCAATTTAATTGAAACATGTTCTTTAAAGCAATACTTTCAGGAGTTCCCATGTGACTCAGTGGGTCCAGCGTTGTCACTGCAGTGGCTCAGGTCACTGCAGTTGTACAGTTCTAGCCCTGACCAGGGAACTTCCACATGCCATGGGTACAACCCAAAACAAAGGAATTCTTTCAAAAATTTTTAAAAATTTTAAGGAATATTTACTATCTAGGTCTATGCAATAGGAGCATTAAACATGTTGATTTTTAAAAGTGAGCAACCAATTACTTTAAGTTTATATTTTTTCCTGATTTTTAGTCTTTGATATACAGCAAGGCAGTTTTTAAAGAAGATTTTGCCTAATGTATCATTTGTGAAAAATCACTTTGAGGAACAGAGTAGTCTTTGGAAAATTGCTGTAATTTCTTTAGATAATTTTGTAAATAAATATTTAGCAAAAGTATTTAAAAAATCTGGTTTTGGAAAAATATTCAGTCTTATAATATTTTCTTCTTGGGAGTTCCCATTGTGACTCAGTGGTAATAAATCCAACCAGTATCCATAAGGACACAGGTTCAATCCCTAGCCTTGCTCAGTGGGTTAAGGATCCAGTGTTGCTAATGAACTGCAATGTAAGTCACAGATGCGGCTCAGATCTGTGTTGCTGTGGCTGTGGTGTAGGCCAGCAGCTGTAGCTGTGAACTGACCCCTTGCCTGGGAACTTCCATATGCCACAGGTGAGGCCCTTAAAAGACAAAAAAATTTTCTTCTTAAGTAGAGGTAGAGCATCCATAACATACATTGAAGTTGCCACCCTCCTAAGTTTTATTTAAAACTGAATTAGTACTTATGGTAATTATCTAATTAACTAAAATTATTATGAATATTCAAATTGATTTTTGAAATATATTAGCAATAATGCAAAAAATATATGTATTGCTCATATGATTATAAATTAATATTATTTTATGATTCTATTGATCATTGCACACCTGGTACAAATATACTACTGGGAAATTGCATTAGTATTTAATTAACATATTTAAATATATATATTCCATGAATCAAAGTCTAAATTGTCACCATTTTGTATGCAAAAACAGACTGATTTATTAGTGATAGTTTTCTAATTTACCCTACTTTAGTAGTTCAGCAATTGACTATCCCACTGATTCTACCTTTATTTATTATTTATTTTTGTCTTTTATTTTTTAAAGCTGCACCCACGGCATATGGAGGTTCTCAGGCTAGGGGCTGAATAGGAGCTGTAGCTGCTGGCCTACACCACAGCCACAGCAACGCTGGATCCGAGCTGCATCTGCAGCCTACATCACTGCTCAAGGCAAGGCCAGACCCTTAACCCACTGAGTGAGGCCAGGGATTGAACCTGAATTCTCATGGATACTAGTCAGGTGCATTAACCAATGAGCCACAACTGGAACTCCCGATTCTACCTTTAGATTGCAAAATTAATTTTTTAAGTCCACCCTTGATATAATTCATAAAATATAAATTATAATCAACTTTGAATCTATCTAAATGTCTGAAGAAGAATTTTTCAAGAACCCAAAATACTATTCTATAAATTATAAAAGTCAGAATTTTAGCCTGAGAAATCTTTCCGGGTAGCTGCTCCTGTCAATTCTGATCCCTATAAACCTATGTAAGACCCTGTAAGTGTTAGTTTTGGTCTTTAGCCCTATTCAGTGACTAGGTAAGAAGGCTAATCTTAGAGTGAAGAACTAAAGTTAGAACTAGGTTGAGGGCAGTGTTAGATTGGAGATGTGGAAGGACTTACATGGGTAATTAGTGAGCCAAAAACATCATTTCACTTTTTAGGTTCTCCTCAAGTTTGTTTTTCCAGCAGTAAAAGTTCAAATTCTTAAGATAAAAGAGGAAATTATAAAAATGTACATTACATAAAAATGTAAACCTGATAAAAGGAAAATAGCAAAAGAGTATAAAAGTTATGCTTAAAAGGAGGAAGATAAGTTTACCTTATCCAAACATGGCCCTTTGCCCAAATTTATCTTCAATTCAAACTTAGACTTGCTTCTGGGCTGAAAATCCTTCCATCTACAGGACATTTTGAATAGGTTGCTCCTATATAACTCAATTTTCTTTGTGTCCTAAGGGAAATTACTATACTTCCTCTCAAAGCTCTTTTCAGGGAATTATACCACCATTCATCTGACCCAGGATTTCCCAAATCCTTCACAGAAACCTAAGTTTTTCCAAAAAATGTTAGTTTTCTAGTGGGAGAAAAGAGATTTGTAGTCAATGTTTGATAAGCAGTATGAGAAGATAACAACATAAAGATTTGGCAGATCTGTTCTGTTTGTTAAAAATTAACAAAATTCTAACACTATCAGAGTCTGAAGGACAGGAGCCTTCTCAGAAGGAGCAGTGAAGAATTCCTATATAAGATCTGCTAGCACTTTTAGGATGAGAAATGCTATTGTTAAATTTGTAAATTATCTCTGTAGGCAATGATACAAATAATTTGAATACTTAGATTGTATATCAGTTTTTATTATTTTTCTTAATGAGGCATATCTCACGTGGCCATTTCAAGACTGCATGTCTGCTGTTGAATAGCATTTCATAAAAATCTCCTGAAATGAATCTGATATCCACTCTTACAGTCTTTTTAGGTAAGCAAGCTGGCCCAAGCCTGTTAGTTGAGCCAGCTTGATTTCCATTAATTTTGGGAACTGACAGTATTATATTTCTGATAGTTGTTGCACTCTGAACAGACAAAATAAGTCCCCCCTTATTCATTTATGACATTGTCCCAATAAAAGCAGCTCTTCCTCAGCTCTCAGAAGTTCCGGAAGAGAAGAGCATCTGGGATTGTTTCAATCTCTAGTTAGCTGTTTGGAGCTCTGCTCCTGTTTTAAACACAAACAGGCAGCGAATCTTGAGCAAGAGGTTCTACAGTTAATTCTCCTTTTTCATCTTTCCAATGATGGACTCAATTCTCCATTAAAATTATGACGTTGAATACTCCATATGGCAGGTATAATGGTTAGTTTGATTTGGCAGCATGGCTTGGCTAGAGTATACAGTTATTTAATCAAAAAGTAACCTAGGTGTTACTGGAAAGGTATTCTATAGATGTGGTTAACACCTACAATTAGTTTATTTTAAGTAAAGGAGATTAACCTCAATGATGTCAGTAGGTCTCATCCAATCAGTTGAAAGACATTAAAAGCAAAAACTGACATTTCCTGCAGAAGAATTTTGCCTTGAAATTTCAACATTGCCACTTGCCTGAGTTCCCAGTCTGCCAGTCTTCCCTGTGGATTTTACACTTTCCAGCCTCCTGCCCAATTGTGTAAACCAATTCTTTCTCTCCCCTCTCTCCTATAGGTAAGAAAACTGAAGCTCAGAAACATTTAGCAGCTCGTCAAATGTCATGAAATTGTTTAAGTGGGAAGAGACGCAATATAAGCATTTTGATTCCAAAGCCATTTTATTCTCATTTTACCAAACTCCTTCATCCTATAAATCTTTAACTTAGCTATTAATTTTATCACTGCTGTCAGGCAGAAAGACCTTAAATCACTTTGTGATTACTGTAAATTTTAAGGGCAATAATGTTTTGGCATGTGTGGAGAATACCAAGTAGGACTTCAGTAAGAGACCTGGAAGTCGTTATTTGCTTTTTAATGCAACAAGAGATTTATAAATTGAAAAAATCAATTTTGACCTTGTTAAGGATAATTTTACAATAGAAGATGCTACTCTGGAAAACATTAGGGTAGTTCAAAAATTTTAAAAACAAAAATCTAGGCTTCTGAAATCTGCTTTTAGTATGACAGAGCAAGCTCCTGTAGGACTGATCCTCCAAGAGATAACACTGAATTCTGGACAGAAAGACAAAAAAATTTAAAATAAAACATGATAAAAACTCCAGAGAATTACTGGATAATGAACAAAAGTAAACAAAACTATAGGAAAATAATCACTTATAAAAAGGAAACAGGGAATGGTAAAATTCTTTTTTAAATTTGCATTCAGCCTTTATTTGAATTTATATTTCCATGATACTTCTGAAAATTATTTTTATTATAAAGTATTTCTAATTGCAATTTTCATTTTTTTTAATTTTTATTTATTTATTTATTTTTTGATGATTTCTTTCTTTTTTTTTTTTTTTTTTGGTCTTTTTGCCATTTCTTGGGCTGCTCCCATGGCATATGGAGGTTCCCAGGCTAGGGGTCAAATTGGAGCTGTAGCCACCAGCCTACACCACAGCCACAGCAACATGAAATCCAAGCCATGTCTGCAACCTACGCCACAGCTCATGGCAATGCTGGATCCTTAACCCACTGAACAAGGCCAGGGATCGAACCCGCAACCTTGTGGTTCTTAGTCAGATTCATTAACCACTGTGTCACGACGGGAACTCCGCAATTTTCATTTTAAAATTTTATTGAAGTACAGGTGGCTTACAATGTTTTAATTTCTCCTGTATAGCAAAGTGATTCAACTAATAATTTTTCATATTATTTTACATTTTGGTTTATTACAGGATATTGAATGCAGTTCCTGGTGCTGTATAGGATTTTGTTGTTTATCTACCTATATATATACTAATTTGTATATGCAAACCCAAATTCAGCCCTTCCCTTCCCTACCCCTTTCCCCTTGGCAACTCACAAGTCTGTGAGTCTCTGTTTCATAGATATGTCCATTTGTGTTTTATTTTATTGATTTGTCTTTTTAGGGCTGCACCATGGCATATGGAGGTTTCCGGGCTAGGGGTTGAATCAGAGCTACAGCTGCAGGCCTCCACCACAGCCAAAGCAATGCAGGATCCAAGCTGCATCTTCGACCTGCACCACAGCTCATGGCAACACTGGATTCTTAAGTAACATAGCAAGGCCAGGGATTGACAACCCACGTCCTTATGAATGCTAGTCAGAATCATTCCCACTGAGCCATGATGAGAACTCCTGTGTTTTATTTTAGATTCCACATATAAGTGATATATGGTATTTGTCTTTCTCTTCCTGACTTAGTTTAGTATGATAATCCATGTTGCTGCAGATGGCATTACTTCATACTTTTTATGGCAGAGTAATATTCTATTGTGTATATACCACTTCTTTATCCATTCAAATGTTTATGGACATTTAGGTTATTTCCATGTCTTGGCTTTTGTAAGTAATGCTGCTATAAACATAGGGGTACATGTATCTCTTTGAATTAAAGTTTTGTCTATTTGCCCAGAAGTGGGATTGCTAGGTCATACAGGAATCTATTTTTAATTTTTCAAGGAACTTCCCTACTCTTTTCCATAGTGGTTGCACCAATTTACATTCCCTCCAACATTATAAGAGGGTCTCTTTTTTCCATCCCCTCTCAAGCACGTATTATTTGTAGACTTTTTAATGATGGTCATTCTGACTAGTGTGAGGTGGTATCTCATTGTAATTTTGATCTGCTTTTCTCTAATAATTAGCAAAGATGAGCATTTCTTCATGTACCTGTTGGCCATCCATATGTCTTCTTTGGAGAAATATCTATTTAGGTCTTCTGCCCATTTTTTGATTGAGTTTTTTGGTTTTTTTGCTATTGAGCTCCATGAGCTGTTTGTATATTTTGGGAATTAGGCCCTTGTTGGTCACATCATTTGCAGTTATTTTCACCTAGTCAGTAAGTTGTCTTTTCATTTTATTTTTGGTTTCCTTTGCTGTGTAAAAGCTTATAAGTTTGATTAGGTCCCATTTTTTAAATGTTTTATTTTATTTCTGTTTTTTTGGGAGACTGACCTAGAAGAACATTGGTAAAATTTGTTGGAGAATGTTTTCCCTATGTTCTGTTCTAGAAATTATATGGGGTCATGTCTTATACTTGTCTTTAAGCCATTTTTAGTTTATTTTTGTGTATGTTGTGTGGCTGTGTTCTTATTTCATTGATTTACATGCAGCTATCCAACTTTGCCAACATCACTTGAAGAGACTACCTTTCCCCCATTAGAGCTTTGCCTCCTTTGCTGAAGATTCACTCTCTGTAGGTGCATAAGTTTGTTTCTAGGATCCTGTTATATTCTGATCCATATGTCTGTTTTGTGCCCATATCACACTGTTTTGACTAATAGGGCTTTTTAGTATTGTTTGAAGTCTCAGAGGGTTATGCTCCTACTTTGTATTTTTTTTCTCAGGACGGCTTTAGCAATTCTGGGTCTTTTATGGTTCCATGTAAATTTTAGGATTATTTGTTCTAGTTCTGTGAAAAATGTCATGAGTAATTTGAAAGGGATTACATTAAATCTATAGATCTCTTTGGGTAGTATGATCATTTAAACAATATTAATTCTTCCATCCTAGATCATGGGATATCTTTCCATTTGTTTGAATCATCTTCAGTTTCCTTGATTAATATTTTGTAGTTCTCAGCATATAAGCCTTTCACCTCCTTGGTCAGGTTTATTCCTAAATATTTTCTTTTGATATATATTAAAAGGATTATTTGTTTATATACAATTTCAGATATTTCATTGTTAGTTCAAGGAAAATACAACCAATTTATGTATTTTTATCTCATATCCTGCTATATTGCTTAACTGTTTATCAGCTCTATTAGTTTTTGTGTGGAGTCTTTTCTATATATAACATCATGTTATCTGCATATGATGATTCTACCACTTCCCTACCAATTTTAATATCTTTTACTTCTTGTTCTTGTCTGAGTACTATGGCTAGGACTTCCAATACTATGTTGAAGAGAAGTTATGAGAGTTGGTAAACTTGTCTTATTCCAGATTTTGGCAGGAAGGCTTTCAGCTTTTCACTGTTGAGTTTTATACTGGCTGTGGGTTTGTCATAAATAGCTTTTATTATATTGAGATATGTTCCTTCTATACCATGATAAAGGTTTTTATCATGAATAGACATTGAATTTTATAAAGTGCTTTTTTTCTGCATCTATTGAGATGATCATGTTGTCTTTGTCTTTCCTTTGGTGAAGTGGCATATCACATTGATTTGCATGTTAAGCCATACTTATGACTCTTGGATGAATCCAACTTGGACATGGGTGTATGATGTTTTTAATGTGTTGTCAAATTCAGTTTTCTAATATTTTGTTGAGAACACTGGGATGTATACTCATCAAAAATATTGGCATGTACTTTTTTTTTTTAGTAGTGTCTCTGCTTTTGGTGTTCCAGTGATTCACAGAAAAATGTCTTTGGAAATATTCCTTCCTCTTCAATCTTTTGGAAGAGTTTGAGAGGGATTAGTATAAGTTCCTCTTAGTTATATTTAGTAGGTTTGCCTGTGAAAACATCTGGTCCTGGACTTTTGATTGTAGAGAGTTGTTAAATACAGATTCTATTCCGCTTCTAGTTATTTGTCTGTTCAGGTTACCTATTTCTTCTTGATTCAGTTTTGGTGGTCTATATGCTTCTAGAAAGTTGTCACTTCTAGGTTGGCAAATTTGTTGGCATATAATTTGTTCACAATATCCTCATGGTTTTTGTATTTCTGTGGTACCACTTGTGATTTCTCCTCTTTCATTCTATTTTATATGGATCATCTCTCTTCTTGGTAAGCTTGGGCAGAGGTTTGTCAATTTTGTTACACTTTGAAACAACAAGCTCTTGGTCTTACTTTTTTTCTGTAGTTTTTATAATCTCCATTTTATTTCTTCTCTGATCTTTATTAGCCCCTTTCTTCTGCTTTACGTTTTTGTGTAATTCATTTAGGTTATGGATCAGGCTAAGACTTTTCCTATTTCTTAAAGAAGGCCTATATTTCTATGAACTTCCCTTTAAGAACTGGTTTTACTATATCTCATAGATTTTGTATGGTTGTTTTCCATTTTCACTTACCTCCCAGGTATTTTTATATTTCTTCTTTGATTTCATCAATGACCCATTGTTGTTTTTAGTACCATGTTGTTTTGTCTTCATGTAGTTTTTTTTTTTCTCATTTATCTTCCTGTGATTGTTTCCTAGTTTAATGCCATTGTGGTCAGAAAAGTTGCTTAAAATAATTTATATATTCTTAAATTTATTGAGGCTTATTTTGTGCACTAGTATGTGGTAAATCCTAGAGAATGTTCCTTGTGTATTTGAAAAGAATATGTATTGCTTTTTTTTTAACATAATTCCTGAATATATCAATTAAGTTTACCTCTTGTATCATTTAAGATTTCTGTTGCCTTATTGATTTTCTGAATAGAATATCTGTCCATTGATGTGAGTAGGGTGTTAAATTCTCCTATATTATTGCATTTCCCTCAATTTCTCCTTTTTTTGTATTTGTTTTATGTATTTGGGGGCTTATTTATTGGGTACATATATGTTGATGAGTGTAATATCTTCTCCTTGTATTAATCTCTTTACTCTTATATAGTGTCTTAATCTTTCTTCATAGCCGTTGCTTTAACATCTTTGCCTGATTTGAGTATTGCAACCCCCCACTTTGTTATTTCCATTTGCATGTAATGTATTTTTCCATCCACTCACTTTCAATCTGTGTGTCTTTTGCCCTAAGATGGGTCTCTTGTACACAGCATTTTGTAGGCTCTTATTTCTTTTATCCAGTCTCCCACTGTATGTCTTTTATCAGTTTCCCCCATATGTCTTTTGATTGGAGCAGTCTATTGACATTTAAAGAAGTTATTGATAAATAAGTATTTATTGCTGATTTAAACCTTGTTTTCCTGATTTTTTATTTCTTCTTTTTCCCTTTATCTTTTTCGTTTTTCCTTCTGTGGTCTGATGAACATGAGCAAAATACAAAACAAAATCTTTTTTTTTTTTTGGTTAATCTATTGTGTTTTTGATTTGTGGTTACCCTGTTTTTCATGTATACTAAACCCTCCTTATACCTACTTGCTTTAGACTACCTAGTCATATATAGGCTCAAAAATATTGTATGAAAAAAAGCCTACATTTTCTGACACTTCTCCCCCACATTTTATGTTTTTAATGTCCTTTTCTATGTCTTCATGTTCATCCTTTTGCTGTTCATTGTGGTTATGATTGCTTTCACAGGATTTTTTTTTTAATCTGTGTAAGTGACTTACTTTCCTGTGCTTCTTTGCTTTAGAATCTTCTGTTCTATTTAGAGAAGATATTTCAATTCTTTAGAATCTTCTGTTCTGTTTAAAGAAGATCTTTCAATATTTCCTATAGGATAGGTTTAGGTATTGCTATATTCTTTTAGTTTTGTTTGTCTGAGAAATTCTTTATCACTCTTTCTATTCTAAATGGTGATCTGGTTGGCTAGACTGTCCTTGACTGTAGATTTTTTTCCCTTCAGACTTTGAATATATCTCATCATTCTCTGATAGCCTGCAATTTCTGTAGAAAAACAGCTGATAGCATTATGGAGATGCCCTTGTAATTACCTCCTTTTCTTTTGCTGCCTTTAAAATCTTTTCTTTATCTTTAAATGTTGCCATTTTAATTACAATAGGTTTTGGTAAAGGTCTATTGGGCTTATCTTCTTTGGGACCCCCCTGCACTTCTCTTTGTGGATAGCAATTTTCTTCTATAGATTTGGGAATTTTTCAGCCATAATTTCTTCACACATAATTTAAATGCCCATTTTTATTTTTTCCTTTTCTGGGATCCCTTTTATGTGTAGATTGGCATGCTATATATGATCCCATAGGTTGGTTAATCTTGACTTTTTTTTTTTATTTGTCTGTCTGCTGTACTGATTGGATGACTTCCATTATTCTGTCTTCCACTTAACTCATTCTTCTGCATTATTCATTCTGCTATGAATTGCTTCTAGCTCAGCTTCAGCTGGGCATATGAGTTTTCTATTTTTTCTTGCTTCCTTTTTATAATTTGTATTTTCTTTTTGCAGTAATTTGCATTTCTATCAATACTCCTTCTTATTTCTTTAAATTTTAAATTATCTCCTTTTTGAACCTTGAGTCTATTAGACTGAAGAGGTCTGTTTCCAGGATGTTCTTTCATGAACATTCCCTTGATTTCTTTTTTTTTTTTTTCTGTCTTTTTGCCATTTCTTGGGCCACTCCTGTGGCATATGGAGGTTCCCAAGCTAGGGGTCCAATCGGAGCTGTAGCTGCTAGCCTACACCAGAGCCACAGCAACATAGGATCCAAGCCGCATCTGCGACCTACACCACAGCTCACGGCAACGCCAGATCGTTAACCCACTGAGCAAGGGCAAGGATCGAACCCGCAATCTCATGGTTCCTAGTCGGATTCGTTAACCACTGCGCCACAACGGGAACTCCTCCCTTGATTTCTAATTAGGAGTTGTTCCTCTGTTTCTTCATTTTACTTATATTTCTCATGCTCTATGAGTTCAGGAGAAACCATTATCTACTGTAGTCTTACAGGGTTATTTTTATGTGGGGATGTCCCTGTGTAGCCTGTGTGGGTATTCTAGGGTGAGGGCTGTTTTTAGTGTGGATGTCTTAACCACTATCCCCTGGATAGGAGGTGTGACTTGTGTTGTGGTGACTAGAGCATTCACTGGATATTGAGAGGAGCCTCCTCTTTGCTTTGTGGTTGACACTGCCTTGTCGGGGGCTGGATCTTCTCCCTAGTTGTTAGAGTAGATGTCCCCAGATCTATTGCTAAGCTGCATTTCTGAGCTGTAGTGCAAAGTAGCAGGGATTGGAACAGAGAGTGAATATTCCTCTACTAGAGCCATTCAAAGTGAGTATGCTCTGTTGTGTGAACTGTCAAGCTTTTGTGTGGGCTGACAAAGTGCACTGTTGTTGGCATGCCCTTGACCCCATCTCAACCTTGGAAATGCCAGCAATTGGCTCTGTTGTACATCAGACATTGTCTTCACAAGGCCACCAGTATAGATCCACTGAAGTCAAGTCCCAGGACTGCAGTTGTTGTGTACCTGTACTGGTAGCTTAGACTCTGGCCTGGGGCCAGCCCCTGTGTGCACAGGCCCATAAAGCCCACAGGTCGTAAAGCAGTACGCATTCCAGCCACAGAGGCACACATTGTCCACTCACATGTTGTACAGGCACTGAATTGACAAAGTCAGCAGCAAAGGTGTTATCTATGGCTTGCATAGTTTAGGGGATAGATTTCAGCCCTGATTCCTAAGTTTAATGGCTCCTGCAACTCATGTGTGGTTTCACCTCCATCTCTGCATGGGAAACCTGCTGGCAGAGGCCATCAAAGTGATGGCTGGGGTGTGAGAGCCTGTGGAGGTGGTGGTTGGCATGAGCTCCCTCAGAGCCTACAGAAGCAGGGGACTGGCTCCTAGTGAAGGACGTTGCTGTCGTATCCTGCCCCTCCCTTCGTGTGCCACTTTAAAACAGCACTTCACTTCTATGGCAGGCCCAGTCCTTTTCAAACACCCCAGGTTGCAGCCTTACCACACTCCAGCCCCTTCAGGGTATCTCTAATCAGCAACCAGCAGTGCTTTATCCAAGTCTGTCCTCTAAACCCCAAGTTTGAGCATCCAGTGAACATGTCTCAGCCTGGGGCATACAGGTTGGTGACACAACAATCTGTAGGTCTCTCTCTGTTTTACCTACCACCAACAGCTTTTTGTGCTCTCCTCTGAGCCTCTGAGGAGAGCCTCTTGATAGACAAGCTGATTTCCCTACTAGTGAGAGAGCTTCCCAGGGTGTGAAAACCTTTCCTTTTTATAAGCTCCCTCCCAGGGGCAAAGGTCCCATCCTGCCTCCTCTTTTGTTTTTCTCTTTTATCCTATCTGGTTACAGGGAGAGATTAGTGTCCATTCAGGTATTTGAGGTCTTCTGCTAGTATTCAATAGGTTTACTGTGAGAACTGTTGCAGTTTTAGATGTAAGTTCTAAAAGGGAAGAAACTGCAGCCTAGAATACTCTGCCCAGATAAATTATCATTTAAAAGAAAAGGAGAAATAAAGAATTTCTCTAACAAACAAAAGTTTTGTTTGTTAGAAAAATTCTTTACACTAAAGGAATGCAGCAATACTAAACCCATTCTAAAAGAAATACTTAAAAGCTCTGCTCTACATAGGAAAGGCATAAGAAGATATAGGATGGAGGAAATCACAACTGGAAAGTAATTGCTTAAAGAAACAAGTATACAGAACTACAAGGGGAAAAAAAGCTATTTGTAAAAGCAATGATAAAAACAAGGAACAGCAAAAGGATAAACATGAAGATGTAAAAAAGGACATCAAAATCATAAAATGTGAGGAAGGAAAGTAAGTAGGAAAATCTAGACTTTTTTTTTAGAATGTGTTTGAGCCTCTATGACTATCAGGCTAAAGCAAGCAGATATAGGAAGGCATTAACATACTTGAAAAACAGGGAAACCACAAATCAAAAACAAACAATACACTCACAAACTCTAAAAAGAAAAGGACACAAGCATAAAAGGAAATCATCTAACCAAAAAAAAAAAAAAAAGAAAGGAACAAAGGAGAAACATAGAATCAACTGGAAAACAAGGTTTAACATGGTAATAAATACATACTTATCAATAGTTACCTTAAGTGTCAATGGGCTGAATGCTCAAATCAAAAGACAGAGTGGCAGGCTGGATCAAAAATGAGGAGCCTACAATATGCTGCCTATAAGAGTTTCACTTCAGGACAAAGGACAGACAGTGAGTGGATGGACAGAGATATTTCACACAATGAAAATGACAGGAAAGTGGGAATTGGAATACTCCAATCAGACAAAATAGACTTTAAAACAAAGCCCACACGGAAATACAAAGGACACTATTTAATGATAAAGAATCCATTCAAGAAGAGGATATTACTATCGTCAATATATATGGCGCTAATATAGGAGCACCCAAATACACACAGAAATACTAACAGCCATAAAAGGAGAAATTGATGGGACTTCAATAATAGTAGGAGATTTTAATATCCCCTAATATCAATGAAAAGATACTCAAGACAGAAAATCAATAAGCAGCAGATGACACAATAAAACAGACTTAATTGATATTTTTAAGAACATTATATTCAAAAAGCCAGAATGTACATTAAATGACACAATACAACAGTTAGACTTAATTGATATTTTCAGAATATTATATTCAACAAACCAGAATATACATTCTTTGCAAGTGAACACTGAACATTCTCAAGGATTGACCACATACTGGGGAAAAAAACTAACCTCCACAAATTTAAAAGTATAGACATTACTTCAGGCATCTTCTCTGACCACAACAGCATGACACTAGAAATCAACCACAGTAAAAGAAATGAGAAAAAAAAAACTGAAAACATGGAGACTAAACAATGTGCTACTAAAAAAACCAGTGGGTCAATGAGAAAATCAAATGGGAATTTAAGAACTACCTCAAGATAAATGATAATGAAAACACAACCATTCAAAATCTGTAGGATGCTGCAAAAGCTGTTCTTAGAGGTAAGTTCAAAGTGAAAAGGGCCTTCCTCAAAAAAGAAGAAAAATCTCAAATTGACAACTCAACCCACCATATACAAGAATTAGGAAAAGACCATCACACACAATCTAAGGTTAGGAGAAGGAAGGAAATCAAAGATCAGAAAGAAAATCAATAAAATAGACATTCAAGAAACAATAGAAAAATCAATAAAAGTAAGAGCTGGTTCTTTGAAAGGACAAACAAAATTGACAAAACTCTGGGCATACTCACAAGAAGAAGAAAAAGAACACAAATAAACAAAATAAGAAAAAAAAAGGGGGAGATTCCATTCTGGCTCAGTGGTTAGCAAACCTGACTAGCATCCATGAGGATGCAGGTTCAGTCCCTGGCCTCACTCAGTGGGTTAAGGATCCAGAGTTGCCATGAGCTGAGATGTGAGTCACAGATTCAGCTTGGATCCTGTATTGCTCTGGCTCTGGCATAGGCTGGTGGCTACATCTCTGATTGGACCCCTAGCCTGGGTACCTCCATATGCCACAGATATGGCCCTAGAAAGACCAAAAAAAAAAAAAAAAGAAAAAAAAAAAGAAATACAAAGGGAGAAATCTAAATGGATACCTTAGAAATAAAAAAACACCATAAGAGAATACTCTGAACAACTGTATGCAAACAAATGTGACAGCCTAGGAGAAATGAACAACTTTCTAGAGACATACAGCTTGCCAAGACTGAGTCAAAGAAATACATCATTTGAACAGATCAAGCACTAGAAATGACACTGGAGATGTAATAAAATAGCATTCCCTGAAAACAAAATTCCAGGACCAAATGGCTTCACAAGCCAATTCTACCAAACTTACAAAAAAGATCTTTTACCCATCCTTCTTAAACTTTTCCAAAAGACTAAAGATGAAAGAACACTCCCAAAGACATTCTATGAAGCCACCATCACCCTAATACCAAAACTAAAGATACTACCAAAGAAGAAAATTATAGGCTAGCATCTTTTATATTATAGATGCAAAAATTCTCAACCAAATTTTACCCAACCAAATCCAGCAACACATAAAAAGGATTATACACCATTATGAAGTGGCATTAATCCTAAATTCACAAGGATGGCTCAGCATACTCAAATCAATCAACATCATACACCACATTAACAAAAGAAAAGTAAAAAACCACATGATCCTCTCAATATATGCAGAAAAAGCAACTATTCATGATAAAAACTTTTACCAAAGTGGAGGTATAGAGGGAACATACCTTAATATAATAAAAGCCATTTATGACAAAGTCACAGCCAAAATAATCCTCAACAGAGAAAAGCTGAGTGCCTTCCTGCTAAAATACGGCACAAAACAAGATGCCTGTTCTCACTATTTTATTCAATTTAGTATTAGAAACTCTGGCCACAGTAATCAGGCAAACAGAAGAAATAAATGGATCCAATTTAGAAGAGAAGAGATAAAACTGTCACTATATGCAGATGACATGATAATATATACAGAAACATAAGGGCTCCACACAAAAACTACTTAAACTGATCAATGATTTCAGCAAAGTAGCAGAATACAACATTATCATTCAGAAATTGCTTACCTTTCGGTATATTAACGATGAAATATTAGAAATATTAGAAAAATTAGAAATATTACAAACAAAATATCTTTTAAAATTGTCCCCCCCCCAAATTAAATACCTAGGGATAAACCTGACCAAGGAGGTGAAAGATTTATATGCTGAGACCTATAAAACATTAATCAAGGAAATTCAAGAGGATTAAAAAAATGGAAAGGTATTCCATGCTCCTGGTTTGGAAGAATTAATGTTGTTAAAAAGAGGGAGTTCCCGTCATGGCTCAGTGGTTAATGAGTCCGACTAGGAACCATGAGGTTGCAGGTTCGATCCCTGCCCTTGTTCAGTGGGTTAATGATCCAGCGTTGCCATGGGCTGTGGTGTAGGTTGCAGATGCGGCTTGGATCTCGCGTTCCTGTGGCTCTGGCATAGGCTGGCAGCTACAGCTCCGATTCGACCCCTAGCCTGGGAACCCCCATGCGCCACCGGAGCGGCTCAAGAAATGGCAAAAAGACAAAAAAAAAAAAGGTTAAAAAGGCCATAATACCCAAAGCAATGTAAAGATTTCATGTAATCCCTATCAAATAATCCATGACATTTTTCACGGAACAAGAACAAAAAATGCAAAAATTTATATGGAACCATAAAACACCCAATATTGCCAAAGCAGTACTGAGGGAGGGGGGGAGGGAAAACAAGCATAAGGTGTAAAGATAATACAACCTCCTTCAGATAGAATAAACCTACTCTTCCCTTTGGGATTAAGATGACAGAATAGAAGGACTGGAGCTCAAAAACAACAAAATTTACAACTATATGCTGAGCAATCTTCAACCAATTGGACCAGAAACCTTCAAAAAGATATCCCACTCCAGAAGACAAAGAGGAGGCCACATCAAGAGGTAGGAGGGGTGATTACACAATATAAGCAACCCCATACCTCCCAGGTGGGATGCCCCAAAGACTGGAAAGTTAACTGGTTCACAGAGACTCAACTACAGGAGTCAGAGTTCTGGGACCCACATCAAACCCCTACCATGTGTGGGGATCTGGCACAGGGAGAAAGAGCCTGAAGCATCTGGCATTGAAGGCCAGTCAGTGGGGCTTGTGTGCAGGAGCTCCATGGGACTGGGGAAAATGGAGACCCCATTCTTAAAAGGTTCACACACACTTTCACATGCACTGGGGCCCAGAGCAAAGCAATGTCTCCATAGGAATATGGGACAAACCTGACTGCAGCTCTTGGAGGACCTCCTGGGAAAACAGGGTAGAATGTGGCTTGTTGTGGGGGAAGCACACTGGAAGCAAAGCTCTCAGGAGTATTCATCAGTGTGCCTTTCTCTGGAGGTGGTCATTTTGGGAAAATATGATGCCACCCATCAGTGCTGAGAAGACCCAGGGCAAACAACAATGCAGGTGGGATCACAGCCCCACCCCTCAGTAAACAGACTGTCTAAAGTCCCACCAGGCACACAGCCACCTCTAATTCCATCGAGACACAAAGCCCCACCCACCATAGGGATAGGAATCAGCTCTACCTATCAGTGGGCAGGCATCAGCCCCTCCCATCAGGAAGCCCACAGAAAGCCCCCATACCAACTTCACTCACAAGAGGGGAAGACACCAGAAGAAAGGCTACAACTCTATTATCTGTAAAAAGGTCACCACACCAAAAACCTATAAAAGTGAAAAGACAGAGAACTATAACTCAGATGAGGGAGAAAAGAAAAACCCCAGGAAATCAGCTAAGCAATGAGGAGATTCTTAGCCTCCAGGAAAAAAGACGTTAGATTGTTGATGCTGAAGATGATGCAAGACATTGGAAATAAACTGGAGACAAAGATGGATAACTTACAGGAAACACTGACCAAAGAGATACAAGATATAAAACTTATACAAGAAGAGATGCAAAATACAATAACTGAAATAAAAAATTCACTAGAAGCAGCTAACAGCAGAATACAAGAGGCAGAAGAACGAAGAAGTGAGATGGAGGACAGATTAGTGAAAATTACGGATGTAGAACAGAAAAGAGAAAAAACAGTGAAAACAAATGAAGAGGGTCTCAGAGAACTCTGGGACAATGTTAAACACACCAACATCTGTATTATAGGGGTGCCAGAAGGAGAAGAGAGAGAGAAGAGGACAGAAAAAAATATTCCAAGAGATAATAGCCAAAAACTTCCCTAACATGGGAAAGGAACCACTCACTCAAATCCAGGAAGTGCAACAAGTATATAAAATAAACCCAAGGAGGAACACCTTGAGACATGTATTAATCAAACTGACCGAAATTAAATACAAAGACAAAAATCTTGAAATCAGCTAGGGAAAAGAAACAAATAACATACAAGGGAACTTCGATAAGGTTATCAGCACATTTTTCAGCAGAAACTCTGCAGGCCAGAAGGGAGTGGCATGATATACTTAACGTGATGAAAGGAAAAAACCTCCAACCAAGATTACTTTACCCAGCAAGGCTCTCATTCAGATTTGAAGGAGAAATCAAAACCTTCACAGATAAGCAGGAGTTCCTGTCATGGCACAGTGGTTAAAAAATCTGACTAGGAACCATGAGGTTGCAGGTTCAGTCCCTGCCCTTGCTCAGTGGGTTAATGATCCGGCATTGGCATGAGCTGTGGTGTAGGTTGCAGACACGGCTCGGATCCTGCGTTGCTGTGGCTCTGGCGTAGGCCGGTGGCTACTGCTCCGATTGGACCCCTAGCCTGGGAACCACCATATGCTGCAGGAGTGGCCCAAAGAAATAGCAAAAAGACAAAAAGAAAAAAAAAAAAAACCTTCCACAGATAAGCAAAAGCTGAGAGAATTCAGCAACACTAAACCAGCTTTACAACAAATACTAAAAGAACTTCTCTAGGCAGAAAAGAAAAGACAGCAGCAGGAAACAAAAATTCCACAAATGACAAGGCTCACCAGTAAATGCATTTATAAATATACAAAATCATCCACACAGCAATATGCCATCAAAATCAGAAATCATGAGAAGAGGTGGGTACAAATGCAGGACACTGGAGATGCACTTGCAATTAAGAGACCAACAACTTAAACCAATGTCATATATATACATACATACATATACTTACAGCAAAACTTCAAAATAACTGCAAACCAAAAATCTACAATTGGTACACAAAAAAATAAGAAAAATCAATTCAAATATAACACTAAAGATAGTCATCAAACCACAAGGGGAGAGAACAAGAGAAGAAGGGAAGAAAAAAGAGCAACAAAAACAAATCCAAAGCAACTAATAAAATGGCAATAAGAACATACATATCAATAATTACCTTAAAAGTTAATAGACTAAATGCCCCAACCAGAAGACATAGACTGGTTGAATAGATACAAAAACAAGACCCATATATATGGTGTCTTCAAGAGACCCACTTCACATCTTGGGACACATACACATTGAAAGTGAGAGGATGGAAGAAAATATTTCATGCAAACAGGAATCAAAGCTGGAGTAGCAATACTCATATCAGACAAAATAGACTTTAAAATGAAGAATATTTTAAGGAACAAGGAATGTCACTACCTAATGATCAAAGGATCAATCCAAGAAGAAGATATAACTATTTTAAGTATCTACGCACCCCACACAGGTTCACCACAATGTATAAGGCAACTGCTAACAACCTTAAAAGGACAAATCAACAGTAGCACAATAATAGCAGGGGACTTTAACACCCCACTCACAGCAATGTACAGATCAACCAGACAGAAAATCAATAAGGAATCACAGGCCCTGAATGAAGCATTAGACCAGATGGACTTCATATATATTTATAGGACAATCCATCCAAAAGCAACAAAATACACATTCTTCTCAAGTGTACATGGAACATTATATAAGATTGATCACATCCTGGGCTACAAATCAAACCTCAGTAACTTTAAAAACACTGAAATCATATCAAGCATCTTTTCCAACCACAACACTATATGACTGGAAATAAACAACGAGAAAAAAAAAAACGGCAAAAAACACAAACAAGTGGAGACTAAACAACATGCTGCTAAACAACCAATGGATCACTGAAGAAATCAAAGAGGAAATTAAAAAATACCTAGAAGCAAATGACAACAAGGATATGACATCCCAAAACCTATGGGATGCATCAAAAGCCATTCTAAGAGGAAAATTTATGGCAATACAAGCCCACCTCAGGAAACAAGAATAAGCTCAAATAAACAAGCTAACTTTATATCCAAAGTAGCTAGAGAGAGAACAGTCAAGACCTAAAGTTAGTAGAAGGAAAGAAATCATAAAGATCAGAGCAGAAATCAATGAAATACAAATGAAGAAAACCATAGAAAAGATCAATGAAATGAAAAGCTGGTTCTTTGAAAAGATCAACAAAATAGATAAACCCTTAGCGAGACTTATCAAGAATAAAAGAGAGAGAAGACTCAAATCAATAAAATTATAAATGAAAAAGGAGAAGTAATGATGGACATTACAGAAATACAAAGGATCATAAAAGACTATATGCAACCCTACGCCAATAAAATGGAAAACCTAGAAGAAATGTACAAATTCTTAGAAAGGTACAATCTTCCAAGACTAAACCAAGATGAAATAGAAAAGATGAACAGAACAATCACATGAACTGAAATTGAAACTGTGGTTAATAAACTTCCAACAAACAAAAGTCCAGGACCAGATGGCTTCACAGGCAAATTCTATCAAACATTTAGAGAAGAGCTAACACCTATCCTTCTGAAACTATTCCAAAAATTTTCAGAGGAAGGGACACTCCCAAACTCATTCTATGAGGCCACCATTACCCTGATACCAAAACCAGACAAAGATTTGAAAAAAAAAAAAAAAAGAAAAGAAAAAGAAAACTGCAGGCCAATTTCACTGATGAACATAGATTCAAAAGTCCTCAACAAAATACTAGCAAACCACATCCAATAACATTAAAAGAACTGTACATCATGATCAAGTGGGATTTATCCCAGGGATGCAAGGGTTCTTCAATATCCACAAATCCATCAGTGTGATATACCACATTAACAAACTGAAGAATAAAAACCATATGATCCTCTCAATGGATGCAGAAAAAGCCTTTGACAAAATCCAACACCCATTTCTGATAAAAACCCTTCAGAATGTGGGCATAGAGGGAACCTACCTCAACATCATAAAGGCTATATATGACAAACCCACAGCTAACATCATTCTCAATGGTGAAAACCTGAAAGAATTCCCACTGAGATCAGGAACAAGACAAGGATGTCCGCTCTCACCACTACTATTCAACATAGTTTTGGAAGTCCTAGCCACAGCAATCAGAGAAGAAAAACAAATAAAAGGAATTTAAATTGGATAGGGAGAAGTAAAACTATCACTATTTGCAGATGACACAATACTATACCTAGAGAATCCTAAAGACTCTACCAGAAAACACTTAGAGCTCATCAATGAATTTGGCAAAGTCACAGGATACAAAATTAATAAACAGAAATCAATGACATTTCTATACACTAACAATGAAAGATCAGAAAGAGAAATGAGGGAAGCAATCCCATTTACCATCACAATCAAAAGAATAAAATACCTAGGAGTAAACCTACCTAAAGAGACAAAAGACCTGTACTTTGAAAAATATAAGACACTGATGAAGGAAATCAAGATGACACAAACAGATGGAAAGACATACCATGCTCTTGGACTGGAAGAGTCAATACTATCGAAATGACAATACTACCCAAGGCAATCTACAGATTCAATGCAATCTCTATCAAATTTCCAAGGACATTTTTCACAGAACTCGAACAAAATATTTTAAAGTTTGTTTGGAAGCACAAAAGACCCAGAATAGCCAAAGACATCCTGAAAAAGAAAAATGGACCTGGAGGCATCAGGCTCCCAGACTTCAGACTATATTACAAAGCAACAATCATCAAAACCATATGGTACTGGCACAAAGACAGAAATATAGATCAGTGGAACAGGATAGAAAGCCCAGAATGAAACCCACACACCTACAGCCAACTCGTCTATGACAAAGGAGGCAAGAATATACAATGGTGAAAAGACAGCCTGTTCAATAAGTGGTGCTGGGAAAACTGGACAGCCACGTGGAAAAGAATGAAATTAGAACACTCCCTAACACCATACACAAAAATAAACTCCAAATGGATTAAAGACCTAGATCTAAGACTAGACACTATAAAACTCTTAGAGGAAAACATAGGCCAAACACTCTCTGAACATAAATGACAGCAACATCTTCTCAGATCCACCTCTTAGAGTATTGACAATAAGAACAAAAATAAATGGGACCTAATCAAAGTTAAAAGTTTCTGCACAGCAAAGGAAACCCTAAACAAAACAAAAAGACAACCCACAGAATGGGAGAAAATATTTGCTAATGAATCAACTGACGCAGGATTAATTTCCAATATTTATAAACACCTTCTGCATCTCCATACCAAAAAAACAAACAACCCCATCAAAAAATGTGCAGAAGATCTAAACAGACAATTCTCCAAAGAAGACATACAGATGGCCAAGAAACACATGAAAGGATGTTCAAAATCACTCATCATTAGAGAAATGCACATCAAAATCTCTATGAGGCACCCCTCTTACACCAGCCAGAATGGCCATCATCCAAAAGTCTATAAACAGTGCTGGACAGGGTGTGGAGGAAAGGAACCCTAGTACACTGTTGGTGGGATCGTAAATTGGTGCAACCACTGTGGAAAATAGGATGGAGATGCTTCAGAAAACTCAAAATAGAACTATCATTTGATCCAGCATTCCCACTCCTGGGCATCTATCCAGAGAAAATCATGACTTGCAAAGACACATGTACTCCAATGTTCATTGCAGCCCTATTTGCAATAGCCAGGACATGGAAACAACTAAGCGTGCATTGACAGAGCAGTGGATCAAAAAGAAGTGGTACATAATACGCAATGGACTATTACTTAGCCATTAAAAGGAATGAAATATTGGCATTTTTAGCAACATGGATGGACCTAGAAATTATCATGCTAAGAGAAGTCAGTCAGACAATGAGACACCAAAATCAAATGCTTTCACTGACATGTGGAGTCTGAAAAAAGGACAGAATGACCTTCTTTGAAGAACAGATACTGAGTCACAGACTTTGAAAAATTTATGGTTTCCAAAGGAGACTGTTGTTGGGATGGCAGGATGCTCTTGGGTTGTGGAATGTAAATCCTATAAAATTGGATTGTGATGATCATTGTACAACTATAAATGTAATAAATTCATTGAGCAATTAAAAAAAAACTAACCAAAAAAAAAAAAAAAACAAGCAGAAAGCAAAACTCTCCCAGACTTCAGACAATAGTAAAGCCACAGTAATCAAGACATTGTGGTACTGGTACAAAAATAGACACACTGACCAATGGAACAAAATAGAGAACCCAGAAATAAACCCAGACACTAAAATGGAAAAACAAATGTCTCTTTTGCAAGTGGTGCTGGGAAATCTGGACAGCTGCATGTAAATCAATGACAGTAAAACACATCTTCAAAACATGCAGAAAAATAAACTGAAAATGGCTTAAATATTTAAACCTAAGACAAGATACCATCAAAGTCCTAGAAGAGAGTATAGGTAAAACATGCTCTGACATGGACTGTACAAATGCTTTCTTAGGTCAATGTCCAAAAAAACCCACAAAATAACCCAACTGAAAAAATGGACAGAAGATCTAAACAGATATCTCTCCAAAGAAGACATCTATCTGTTAGACAACAGGCACATGAAAAAATGTTCAACATCACTAATTAGAGAAATGCAAATCAAAACTACAAGGAGGTACACCAGTCAAAATGGCCATCATTAACAAGTCTGCAAATAACAAATACTGGAGAGGGTGTAGAGAAAAGGGAACCCTCCTACACTGTTGGTGGGAATGTAAACTGGTACAACCACTGTGGAAAACTGTATGGAGTTACCTCAGAAAACTAAATATAGAACTTCCATATGATCCAACAATCCCACTCCTGGGCATGTATCCAGAAAAATGAATATTCAAAAAGATATATGCACCCTTATGTTCATGGGAGCACTATTTACAGTAGCCAAGACATGGAAACAACCTAAATGTGTCCATTAACAGATGAATGGATTCAGAAGATATGGTATATATACACAATGGAAAACTAGTCATCAATAAAAAAGAACAAAATAATGCCATTTGTAGCATCATGGATGCAAGTAGAGATTCTCATACTAAGGGAAGTAAGTCAGAAAATGAAAGACAAATACCACATGGTATCACTTATATGTGGAATTTAAATTATGACACCAACAAACCTATGTACAGAACAGAAACAAACTCATGGACATAAAGAACAGACTGTGGTTGCCAAGGGGGTGGGGGAGGGAGTGGAATGAAATGGGATTTTGGGGTTAGCAGATGCAAACTATTGCATTTTGAGTGGATAAGCAATAAGGTCCTGCTGTATAGCAGAGGGAATTACATCCAATCACTTATGAAAGGAACATGATGGAAAATAATGTGAGAAAAAGAATGTATGTATAACTTGGTCACTTTGCTGTACATAAGAAATTTACAGAATATTGTTAAGTATAATAAAAAATTAAAAACAGATTAAAAAATCAACATAGAAAACCTTGATATGATCAACTTGTTAGAATTATTCAGATGAGGATTTTAAAGTTGCTCACATAACACATAACTATGTGCACTTATTCTAAAGGAAAATATCCTCAGAGTGAATGAACATATAGAAAACATGCACAAGTAAATGCAAATAGCAAAATTTTCAATAGATGAACAAGGAGAATGGAGACAAGAGAGGAAAAAGCCAGTGAATTTGAAGATGGCTTATTAGAAATTGTCTATGGTGAATAACAGAAAAAAAAGATTAATAGATATATATCTTATGTTTAAATGAAGTCACAGAAGAAGAGTAGAAATACAGTGAAGCAGAGAAAACATTGAGAAAAGCAGTTTTAATATTCTCCAAATTTGTGAAAATCACAAATCAACAAATTCAAGAAATAAAGAAACACAAGAAAAATAACTGCAAATAAAACTATGTCAGAACTGGAGTTCCCACTGTGGTTTAGTGTGTTGAGGATCCAGCAATGTCTCTGTGGCACAGTGGTTCAAATTCAGTCCCTGGCCCAAGAACTTCCATATGCTGCATTTGAGGAGAACAAAACAAAACAAAAACAATACCAGAGCTAATATTATATATTTGATGAAAACCAGAAGAAAACCTCGAATGCAGCCACTATATATATATATATATATATATATATATATATATATATATATATATATAAAATACATTACATATTGAAAAACAACTATTTGAATTAAAAACTGCTCTTCATCAGAAACCATGAAAGAATTATCTTGTAAATATCCTTATAAAATATCCTTCATAAATGAAAGTGAAATAACAATAATTTCATACTAAAACAAAAACAAAAAATAAGAGAAATTGTTAACAGCATTATTATATTACAAAAATGTGACCTGAAATCATTTACACTAATGGAAAGTGATACTAGTGAAAACCCAGTTATACTGCAAGTAATGAATTGTTCCAGAAATGGTAAATGCATAGATATTAGTTAATATAAAAGGCTGTGTTTACTTGAAAAATGAAATAATGTCATTTGCAGCAACATGGATGGACCCAGAGACTATCATACTGAGTAAAGTCAGAGAGAGAAAGACAAATATCATATGGTATCTTTTATATGTGGAATCTAATAAAAATAAAAAATAACCTATGCATAAAATAGAAACAAACTCACAGATTTCAAAACCAATCTTATGATTACCATAGGTAAAACCATTGGAGGGAGGGAAAAATTGGGAGGGTGGGAATAACATATACACACTACTGTCTAAAATAAATGATTAACAAGATCCTACTGAACAGAACAGGAGAATCTACTCAATTATTTGCAGTAACCTATACGCAAAAAAGAATGGCTATATGACTGATTTGCTTTGCTGTGCATCTGAACTAATACAACATTGTAAGTCAACTATATTCCAATAAAATTAAATTTAAATAAATAAAGAAAAAAGGGCTCAAATTCCAATATCAGAACATACAGAAATTAAAGTATCCAAAGATACATAACATTAAAAGTCTATTTAGGGGTTCCTGTTGTGGCTCTGTAGGTTGAAAACCTGACATGGTCTCCATGAGGATGTGAATTTCTTCCCTGGACTCAGTGGGTTAAGGATCTGGCGATGATGCAAGCTGTGGTATAGGTCACAGATGCAGCTCCAATTCAACCTTTATCCCAGAAACTTCCATATGTTGCAGATGCGGCTGTAAAAAGAAAAAAATTATTTTTAAAAACTCTGAATTATTTTCTAAATACATAAGTGCCTATCTCTAAAATTATTAATGAAATCAAACACCTTATTAAGAGGGATAAGATTACTCTTAGTATGGTTCTATACAAGTGAACTTCTAATTGCAACAAAGATTCATATGGCTTAAGGGAAGTTCCTTCTTATTTTGTGTATGATGCCTGGATATATCAATATGACACTTGTATCTGAATTTTCTAGATGCATTGATTTAGAGAATAACACGCCAGAGCTGTGCTGTCCAACACAAGAGTTAGAACCCACACATAGCTATTGAGCACTGGAATTGTGGTTGGTCTGAATCAGGATGTGCTTCAAATGTAAAACATACACTAGATTTGAAGACTTCATAAAAAGAATACTATAAATACCATATTAATCACTTTTATATTGATTATATTGAAATAATATTTGAGGTATATCAAGTGGTATGTATTACTACAATTAAAAAGACTTCTCTTAATTTAACATATATAAAACAGTTTAAAAAATGTTCAAACATAGCCTTATTAGGTTTATGCAATACATCAAATTAATACATATGAAAACTATAGCACCTAGTAAAAAGAAGGGTTGGAATATTAGGGCCTGTTTTTATAAATATTTTTTATTGGAATACAGCTATGCCCATTCTTTTACATATTATCTGTGGCTGCTTTTGTGCAACAATACCAAATAGACACTGGCACAAAAAGCCTAAGATATTTACCTACTCCTACTGTAAAAGAAAGGAGGAGGCAAATGGACCTATTTAATTGCAGGTCCATTGTAAATATTTCTACATTTTAAAAGTAGTGTTATGATAATATGTCTACATTTTATAAGTAGTGGTATGGTAATAACTAAGTAGACTGAAAAAGTAAGGATGAATATTGTAATCTCAGGAGCAATTATTTAAAAAAATATGAGGAAGTATGAAAACCCCAATACATAAATTCTCAGTGGAATTTCAAAAATTAACTTTTATTTTTTTTGTTTGTTTTTTTAGGGCTGCACCCATGGCATATGGAAGTTCCCAGGCTAAGGGGTCAAATTGGAGCTGCAGCTTCTGGCCTCACCACAGCCACAGCCACGCAGGATCCAAGCCGCATCTGCAAAGTGACCATAGCTCACAGCTATGCCTGATCCTTAACCCATTGAGCAAGATCATATTGAATGCACATCCTCATGAATATTAGGTTAGTAATCACTGAGCCACAAAAGGAACTCCTTAAAAACTAACATTTAATTCATCCAAAAGAATGCAGAAGAGGTGCAAGACAGGAACACAGAAGAGAGAGAACAGAGTAATAAAATGGTAGACAAAATTCTCCCATACTAGTAATTACAATAGTAACAGACTAAAATTCCAATTAAAAGACAGGGACTGTCAGAATGGATTAAAAAGAGAAAGGTCCAGGGAGTTCCCATTGTGGCACAGTGGAAAAGAATCTGACTAGTATCCTTTGGATGCAGGGAAAAAATAAAAAGAGAGAAAGGCCTAACTTTATGCTCTCTCCAAAAAAACCACATTTCAAATACAATGACACTGATAGGCTGAAGGGAAAACAATATACATTTGATCTTCATATTCATAGATTTGATATTTGTGAATTTTCCTACCTGGTCAACTCTAATTGTAATCTCAAAATAAACACTTCCAGGACTTTCACAATTATGTGCAGATATACACAAAGCAGTGAATAATTTCAGTGCTAACATGCACACTGCCAATAGAGGCCAAGGCAACATTCAGTCTTCTTGCCTTGCTCTCCTACAATAAAGTATCTTTTTTGCAGGCTCTTTAGTGTTACATTTTTTTTTTTTTACTGAGTTTTTAATAAAGTTGCATAGATTACTATGGATCATTAGTCTGTTATACCTAGATCTTTACAATCACTTATCTAAACACTGCTGTATGCCATTCAATGCTATAGTTTTCACCTGCAGGAGGCAAGGGTGTCATCTTTATGAGGGAACCGAGAAAGCATTAGGAATCTGACTGGCTGACAATTAGGACTAGAGAAGTGAGTATTGGAAACAAGGGTCCAGGAACAACATTATTTATGTGGCCCTCTTCAGCAATTCATTTTGTGGGATGGTGCTTGGCACTTGATTTCTTTTTTCTGGGATGGAGCCCAAGGAAGTAGTACATAAAAAGGGAGCAGCATAAACAAAATGGAAGTGACTAAGGTGTTTTGACACTCATTAAGATGGGTGTTACTCTCAAAATGGAAACTAGGTGCCTAGTTTTGTTTCACCACACCTTTTCCAGCTGGTGAGCAGAGACAGAGTTACCTGTTCTTCTGACTAATCCTTAAGAACACAGGTGAACAGAGGCAGAGCTGACCTACTTTGTAAATAGCTGTTATAGCGTTAGTCAGCAAATTTGCTGCAGGCGGAGCTCATGTGGCCTCACAGCCACTCCTCTTTCAGCTGAAGGCCATACTGGGAGCTGACCTTAGGGTAATGCCTCTCAAAAAATGGACTTGTGACACTATCAGTAGCAAGACGCAAGATGACAAGTGTTGGTTAAAAATGAGAATTATTGGACCATACCCCAGACATTCTGAATCAGATTTTTTTTTTGTCTTTTTAGGGTCACACCTGCGGCATATGGAGGTTCCCAGGCTAGAGGTTAAATCAGAGCTGTAGCTGCCGGTCTACGCCACAGTCACGGCAACGCATGATGATCTCAGCCGAGTCTGCTATGGCTCACAGCAACGCCGGATCTTTAACACACTGAGGGAAGCCAGAGATTGAATCCGCAACGTCTTGGTTACTAGTCGGGTTTGTTAACCACTGAGCCACGACAGGAACTCCAGATTTTCTCTTTCTTTTCAAATAATATCTAAGATTTAGAACAGTTTTATTTATTTATTTATTTAGTCTTTTCTAGGGCCGCTCCTGTGGCATATGGAGATTCCCAGGCTATGGGTCTAATCAGAGCTGTAGGCGCTGGCCTATGCCAGAGCCACAGCCAGGTGGGAACTGAGCTAAGTCTGCAACCTACACCACAGCTCACGGCAACGCCAGAGCCTTAACCCACTGAGCAAGGCCAGGGATCGAACCTGCAACCTCATGGTTCCTAGTCGGATTCGTTAACCTCTGAGCCACGATGGGAACTCCAAGAACAGTTTTAGATTTACAGAAAAGTTGTAAAGATAGAGTTGCCATATACTATACACCCAGTTACCTGTTATTAACATATGTTGTTCATATGGTGCATTTCAACTAGTGAACTAATATTGATGCTTTATTATTAACTAAGTTTCATATGTTATTAAGATTTCCTTAGTTTTTACTTAATGTCCCACTTTTGTTCCAATATCCCATCCAGAATACATTATATTTTGTCATAATGTCTCCTTAGGTTCTTCTTAGTTGTGATAATTTTTCAGACTTTTTAGTTTTTTGATGACCTCAATGGTTTTGGGAAGTACTGGCCAAGTGTTTCATAGAATACTCTTCAATATGGGTTTGTCTTATATTTTTATCATAATTAGAAATGGGGTTATGGATTTTTGGAAATAAGACCACAGAGGTAAAGTGCCTTCTTCTTTTTTATTTTTTTGGTTGTGCCCATATAGCATGTGAAAGTTCCTAGGCCAGGGATTGAACCAGTGCCACAGCAGTGATAATGCTGGATCCTTAACTGCTAGGCTACCAGGGAAATCCTAAAGTGCCATTCTGCACATCATAGCAAGGGTACATACTGTCAACATGACATCATTGTTGATGTTATTCTTCATCACCTGGCTGAGGTAGTGTTTGAAGTTTTCTTCAATGACAAGTTATTCTTTTCTCCTTCCCTTTTTTGGAAAGTTAATTACTATGTGGAACACACACTTAAAGGGTAGGAAGTTAAATTTCACATAAATTATTTGGAATTCTTCTACATGGGAGATTTGTCTATTTTCTACCATTTATTCAATAATTTGTATCAGTATAGACACATGGACATTTATTTTATACTTTACATATCCCCATTACTGATTTTTGATGTTGTTTGTTTTTAGCATGTCCTTATTTTCTGGAAATTGGAGGTGGGAGGGCACTTGTTTTCTTCAACAAGCTTTCCTGTTGCTTCCAGGCACAGTATATTTAAGCAGATATTGACAAGGAAGGCTTTCCCATGTTTGTGAGATCCTCTACGCCACATGTTCCCTAGCTAAAAGTAAGTGTCTTGGGCCCCTTCTCTGGAAATTCTAATTTAGTGGTTCTAGGGTGAGCCCCAAGGAACTGGATATTATCAAATATTATCCTCAGATGCATTGTACGATGAGGTATGTTTGGTAAACATGGCCTTCAGGTAATTTTAATATTATTATGTCTTTTTAGGGTCACACTGGTGGCATATAGAGGTTACCAGGGGCTTGGGGTCGAATTGAAGCTATGGCTGTTGGCCTACACCACAGCCAGAGCAATGCAAGGTCCTTAAGCCACTGAGCGAGGCCAGGGATCAAACCTGTGTCCTCATGGATGCTAGTCAGATTCGTTTCTGCTGAGCCACGATGGGAACTACAGGTAATTTTTTTTTTTTTTTAAATGCCTGCACCCAGGGTATATGGAAGTTCCCAGGCCCAGTTGGAGCTACAGCTGCTGGCCTACAGCCACAGCAACACTACATCTGAGCCACATCTGCGACCTATACCACAGCTCAAAGCAATGCCAGATCCTTAACCCACTGAGCAAGGCCAGGGATTGAACCCGCAACCTCATGGTTCCTAGTTGGATTCATTTCCGCTGTGCCACGATGGGAACTCCATGAGGTAATTTCAATTAAGACTTTTGAGTGAGGCTTAATCAATTATTTTTTGTCTGCATCTGTCCCCCTGAAAGTTCCAGGGCTGCACTTGCCACAGCTTAGGTAACACCAGAGACTTAACCCACTACACCACAAAGGGAACTTCTGAGTAAGGCTCAATTTAGGTAGATGGCTACAATCATGGTATTGAAAGAATAAAAGCATTAAAGCTGGGGTTTCAAGTGTTTTCAAATGCACTCTGTCATTTGCTTCTCATTAAAATATGAAGGAGGAAGAACATTTTGTAAATGAGAAGAGTGAAAACCCAGATGGTAAGTAAGGTGGTTTTCCTGCTATCACAAAGTTGGATCCACCACCATACCAGTCAGTAGGCGAAAGAGAAAAGCAGCATAGACTCTGCTGTTTTGGGAACTGAAATAGCATTATTAAGACAACTAAAAAGACAGATATTAGTCTGCTGACTTTTTAATCAGTAATTTATAGGAGTTCCCTTGTGGCACAATGGGTTAAGGATTTGGTATTGTCACTGCAATGGCTTGGATCGCTGCTGTGGTGCAGGTTTGATCCCTGGCCTGGGAGCATCCACATGCTGCAGTCACAGCCGCAAACAGAAAAAAAAATAAGATTTACAGTCTATAGTACATTGACCTTTACAAGGCAGGCACTGTTCCCAGTATCTTTTCCTTCCATCAAAGTAAACTATGTTCCACTTTATATATATATATTGAGCAGTTACTCTGAGTATAGCCTGGTCTCTTCTTTGTAACTAACTTCTTTTTTAAAACTTGAGCTATAAACCTGTGTGAGTTTTCTAGGGTTGCTCTTACACAGTACCACAAACTCGTTTTAAACAACAGAAACTTATTCTCTCATATAGTTCTGAAGACTAAAACCCCAAATCAAGGTTGACAGGCCACGATCCCTCCAAAGCTTCTAGGAGAGGATCTGTACTTCTTTCACCAGATATTTCTCAGCTCTGGAACATAACTCCTCTCTCTGCCTCCATTTCCACATGTCCATCTTCCTTCCATGTCTATGTAGAGTGTGTCTCTGTGTTAGTGTCACATTTTTTAAAAATATTTTTGTGCTTTTAATTGGTGAATTAGCTATTTATAATAGCCCCCAAACATAGTGGTAAAAAGTATCCGGTGTTCAAAGCACAAGAAGTCCATGGAGAAAACATGTTAGTAAACTTCCTTCAGGCATGAATTACAGTGCTTTTGGCCTAAATAAAACAGGTAGAAAAGCATAAATGCTGACATAAAGGCCACAAAATAAAAAGAAGAACGGGAGTGGATGCAAAAATAAGTTATTGGATTGACAAGAAAACTTTTGGATCATTAGTGAACAAAAGTGAAACTGGGCAAATCAATTCGGTTATAACTAGTCTCGTTGAATGTGAGAAATACATAGAGAGAGAAGGTCACAAATATGGAGAACAGAAAGTGAATGCACAATGAAGAAATGATGTACAAGGTGTTCCCAGGGAATAAACCATAAAAATGAAGTCAGGTAAAAGGTATTCCCAAGGAATAAACCATCAAAATGAAGCCAGGCAAAATAATTATTTTAAAAAGATTGTTTCCATTCTGGAACAACGTCAAGATAGAATTTTATCATATTAAAAAAATATAAGTCAACTAGAATATAAAAAGGTCTATAATTAGAAAAATGGATAAAATATACCTTTTTTTTTTTTTAAGAGAAAAAGTCCACCAATATCCAAGAGATAGAAAATAAGCTGCTCTTGGGAGTTCCCTCTGTGGTGCAATAGGTCAACTATCCAGCTTGTCTTTCTGGTGGCACTGGTTTGATGAATTAAGTGCAAGGGCCCTGTACAGTGGGTTAAGGATCTGGCTTTGCTGCAGCTTTGGTGTAGGTTCGTTGCTTCAGCTAGGATTGGATTCCTGGCCAAGGAACTTCCATATGTCATGGGGGCGACTGAAAATAGAAAAAAATTACTTTAAATAATTCAGTAAGTAAATAAATAGAAAATAAACTTCTTTCAAAAGTTCAAAGGACATCTGGATATTGTGAATGCCAAAAGAAAATGTGCTGGCAAAGTCTTATAGGGAAAAAATCATGACAACATTTTTATACTCTACCAACTTAGGTTTCTACAGAAGGCTTATTTTCAAATGGTCAGAGGTTAGAGCACTCACCCACCCACTCCTATCTACCTGAAAAACTGTTAAAGTACTTCAAAATGTACTAAAATTAGATCCATCTCTTACATTTGAGTAGCCTGCTAAGAGAGAAGAAAATAGCTCTCTGTATGCTAAGTGTCTAAATATTTGAAAGCACAAAGCAACAGATAACCCATATTGTATTATTCTATTTAATAAAATATACCTTCATAAAGACAAAGCAAAAATGTGTTTATAACTGTTTTTCTTATATAAGTTAAGGTCAGTAAGATATTAAGGCTAATAGAATTTAATCTTTATCATTCATGTTTGGATGTTCTATTGATTGGCCAACAATGTTTAGATAAGTAATAATACCTAAATAGCTCATGTTATTCATTCCATTAAATGCATTCTTCTTACCTATATTTTGGTGAAACCATTTTGTTTCTATAGTTAGAATTTTCAGTTATCTGTGACTGTGGCCCATTGATAGTAATGAGATAAAGGGTTAAAATCTAAATGTAATTTAAAAGATGTGAAATTTGAATATTTTCAATAAAATATAAAAAGCAAAATTGTTAAAATTATTCTATATTGTCAAAAGTATTTTTCTCTAAAGCATTCAAAATTATCAAAATGAAGTTATAGTTATAATTAAACAATTTTAAATTTCAATCAAACATATAAAGACTTTACTTTTTTTTTTTTTTTTTTTTTTTTGCTTTTTAGGGCCATACCAGCTGTATATGAAAGTTTCCAAGCTAGGGGTCAACTAGGAGCTGCAGCTGCTGGCTTATGCCATAGCCACAGCATTGCAGGATCCAAGGCAAGCTCATGGCAATGCCAGCTCCCCAACCCACTGAGCGAGGCCATGGATCAAACCCACATCCTCACGGACGGATACTACTCTGATTTGTTTCTGCTGCACCACAACAGGAACTCCCATGAAAACTATTCTTAATGTTAATATTTGAAATTTATATGATTGCCAAAATTACATGTCACTTTCCAGGTGCAACTCTTGTGGTTTTACAGAGTAACTCTGTATAATAAATAGGAATAACTGTATAATAAATAGGAAGACAAAAAGCAGAAAGTAAATGAAGGTTCATAACTACTGGGAGATAGTTTTTTCTTTTTTGAGATATAGTTGATTTACAACATTATATAAGTTTCCGATGTACACTATAGTTATTCACAATTTTTAAAGCTTATACTCTATTTAAAGTTATTATAGGAGTTCCGGTCATGGAGCAGTGGAAACAAATCCAACTAGGATCCATGGGGTTGTCAGTTCAATCCCTGGCCTCTCTCAGTGGGTTAAGAATCTGGCATTGCCGTGAGCTGTGGTGTAGGTCTCAGACAAGGCTCAGATCCTCCATTGCTGTGGCTGTGGCATAGTCTGGCAGCTGTAGCTTCTATTGGACCCCTAGCCTGAGAACTTCCATAGACCATAGGTGCTGCCCTAAAAAGAAAAGGCAAAAAAAAAATGAATAAAGTTATTATAAATACTGGCCATAGGAGAGAGGGATAACATGGGTAGGGGATTACAGGGTACTAATATAAGAATAACAACATATATACCATATATATATATATATATATATATACACACACACACAAATATACACATGTATTTATAAAAATACAAATATATATATATAATATATGTAAAAACATAAGGATAACAACAGCACCAGTAACAATTAGTTTTCTGTATCTGTATCTTTTTGTTATATTCACTAGTTTTTCTTTTTTTAGATTTCATATATAAATAACATCAGTATTTTTCACTGATATTTCACTAAGCAAAATACCAAGTCCATCTGTGTTGTTGCAGTAGGAAAATTTCATTCTTTTAAAAAAAATGAATCAGTAGTTTTCTGTTATTTACACATATAGTACCTCCTTTTCTTTATCCATTCATCTCTTGAGTATACACAGTTTGCTTCCATATCTGTGTTATCATAAACAATGCTGCTATGAACGTTGGGGTGCATGTATCTTTTCTACTTTGTGCTTTAACATTCTTTGGATATACACCCAGGAGTAGAATTGCTGGATCATGTGGTAGTTTTATTTTTAGTTTTTTTTTTTTTAAAGAACCTCCATTCTATTTTTCACAATGGCTGCACCAATCTACATTGCCACCAACAGTGAGTGTATGAGGGCTCCCTTTTTATGATGGCCATTCTTGATAGGTATAAGATGATATCTGTTATTTTCATTTGCATTTCTCCGATGATTAGTTAACCACATTGAGCATCTTTCATTATGCCTATTAAACATCTGTATGTCTTCTCTAGAAAAATTTTTTTTGAGATTTTTCTACCCAATTTTGATTAGTTTTTTTTTTTTTTTTAATTTTGAGTCGTATGAGCTATTTTTTATTTTCATTTTTTTTAGGGCTGCACCCATGGCATATGGAAGTTCCCAGCTAGGGGTAGAATCTGAGCTACAGCTGCCAGCCTACACCACAGCTACAGCAATGCAGGATCTGAGCTGCATCTTAACCTACACCACAGCTCATGGCAATGCTGGATCCTTAACCCACTGAGTGAGGCCAGCGATCAAACCCACATCCTCGTGGATCCTAGTCGGGTTTGTTAACAGCTGAGCCAGGAAGGGAACTCCCTGTGTGAGCTATTTATATATTTTGGATATTAGCCCATTGTTGGTCTATCATTGCAAATATTTTATCCCATTCTGTAGATTGTCTTTTCATATGTTGATGGTTTTCTTGGCTGTCCAAAAGCTTTTAAGCTTATTTAGGTCCTATTTATTTTTGCTTTTGCTTTTTTGCCATAGGAGACAGATGTAAAAAATGTTGAGGTCCTTTGTTTTTCCATGCAGTTTTTGACATTATTTTTTCTAGCTCTGTGAAAAATGCCATTGGTATTTGATAGGGATTGCAATGAATATGTAGATTTTTTTGGGTAGTATGGTCATTTTAACATATTAATCATTCCAATCCATGATATATCTTTCCTTATGTTTCCAATTAAAGCAGCAAAGCATGTAGAAAATCATTGCTCTGCCTTTAGATTGAAATGCTTTTGTAGAAATAATGTTTTCTAATCTTAAGGGTAAAGCATACCCTTAAAACTTTTATGTTTTTTAAAGATCTAGAATATCCTCAAACATCATAAAGTATTCTGATTACTGAAATAAATGGTGAGAATGGAAATACCTTGCTAGTACTAAAAAAGGAATTGCAGAAAAGCAATCTATGGTCCAATTAGTAAGATTACCTAAAAATGAAACCAAGAATTCACACTTAGCTGCCTAACCAATAAGAAAACTGTGACTTGGAGTTCCCATCATGGCTCATCGATGAGCTCTAGTAGTTTTGGGTGGCATCTTTGGCATATTCTATATGTAGTATCATGTTGTCTGCAGAGTGACCATTTTGTTTCTTCCTTTCCAATTTAGATTCCTTTTATTTCTTCTTCTTGTCTGATTGCCATGTCTAGGACTTCCAATACTTTGTTGAATAAAAGTGGCAACAGTGAGCATCCTGATTATTGCTCCTGATTTTACAGGAAAAGATTTTAGCTTTTTCTGTTGGAGTATGATGTTATCTGTGACCTTGTCACATATGGCTTTTAGGGCTGCACCCACAGCACATGGAGGTTCCCAGGCTAGGAGTTGAATCAGAGCTATAGTTGCTGGCCTACAATCTAATATTACAACTAAAGGATTTAAGTTTATTTATTTCTTCTTTTATTTATTTTTTTTTTATTTTCCCACTGTACAGCAAGGGGGTCAGGTTATCCTTACATGTATACATTACAATTACATTTTTTTCCCCCACCCTTTGTTCTGCTGCAACATGAGTATCTAGACAAAGTTCTCAATGCTACTCAGCAGGATCTCCTTGTAAATCTATTCTAAGTTGTGTCTGATAAGCCCAAGCTCCCGATCCCTCCCACTCCCTCCCCCTCCCATCAGGCAGCCCCACAAGTCTCTTCTCCAAGTCCATGATTTTCTTTTCTAAGGAGATGTTCATTTGTGCTGGATATTAGATTCCCGTTATAAGTGATATCATATGGTATTTGTCTTTGTCTTTCTGGCTCATTTCACTCAGTATGAGATTCTCTAGTTCCATCCATGTTGCTGCAAATGGCATTATGGCATTCTTCTTTATGGCTGAGTAGTATTCCATTGTGTATATATACCACTTCTTCCGAATCCAATCATCTGTGGATGGACATTTGGGTTGTTTCCATGTCCTGGCTGTTGTGAATAGTGCTGCAATGAACATGCGGGTGCAGGTGTCTCTTTTAAGTAGAGTTTTGTCCAGATTGATGTCCAACAGTGGGATTGTGGGGTCATATGGAAGTTCTATGTATAGATTTCTAAGGTATCTCCAAACTGTTCTCCATAGTGGCTGTACCAGTTTACATTCCCACCAACAGTGTAGGAGGGTTCCCTTTTCTCCACAGCCCCTCCAGCACTTGTTATTTGTGGACTTCTTCATGATGGCCATTCTGACTGGTGTGAGGTGGTATCTCATGGTAGTTTTGATTTGCATTTCTCTTATAATCAGCGATGTTGAGCATTTTTTCATGTGTTTGCTGGCCATCTGTATATCATCTTTGGAGAAATGTCTATTCAGGTCTTTTGCCCATTTTTCCATTGATTGATTGGCTTTTTTGCTGTTGGGTTGTATAAGTTGTTTATATATTCTCGAGATTAAGCCCTTGTCAGTTGCATCATTTGAAACTATTTTCTCGCATTCTGGAAGTTGTCTTTTTGTTTTTTTTTTTTTTTTTTTTTTGGCTTCCTTTGCTGTGCAAAAGCTTTTCAGTTTGATTAGGTCCCATGGGTTTATTTTTGCTCTAATTTCTGTTGCTTTGGGAGACCAACCTGAGAAAATATTCATGATGTAGATGTCAGAGAGTGTTTTGCCTATGATTTCTTCTAGGAGTTTGTTGGTGTCCTGTCATATATTTAAGTTTATTTAAAAAGTTGTGCCAATTTCTGCTGTATAGCAAAGTGACTCCTTGTGCAAGAATCAATTGTATTCAACTTTCTGAAATAAGTTTTAAAATTAATTGATTTTCCTTTCTCTTTTAAAATACTCTTTTTGATTAAACCTCCTTTCACCCAGAAACATTTCCAGCCTGGGTTACTGTTTTGTTCCTCTGTAGGTTCTTCCACCAAACTCATAGGCATTTAGACAAGTTGCTTTTGGTCAAGGACAGAGAACAAGACATTAGGGGAAGCAATGATTAGGTTTGGAGTTGTGTTAATGATAGAGCTATCATGTATTCTTACTAAAACTAAAATTTTGTTTGTGTTTATGATAAGTAAGTTTGGGATTAGCTGGGCCTGCAGTATAGATATATCCACCAGTGAGGGACGATGCTTTTCTGCTTGTCTAAATTTTTATAAGATGTATGTGAAAAAGCAGTCTTGTCATTGGAGAATATACAGGATATTTGGCACTAGGCCTCTGGATTTGAGAGATTAGACATGTAAGCAATCATCTGGAAAGGCAGCAACCCAGAATCTGGATTTTGGGGAGTCATGAGATTTCATAATATTTCTGTCAATGGAAAGAAGCCCCCAGTCCCAACTGAAGGTCACCTTATATGCAGCTCCTCTCATTAAGAAAAAAAGAGTCTTTAGTCACAATTTTCTTTTTCTTTTCTTTTTTTTTGTCTTTTGTCTTTTTTTAGGGCCTCACCCATGGCATATGGAGGTTCCCAAGCTAGGGGTACAATTAGAGCTGTATCTGCTGGCCTATTCCACAGCCACAACAATGTGGGATCCGAGATACGTCTGCGACCTACACCACAGCTCATGGCAATGCTGGATCCTTAACCCACTAAGCAAGGCCAGGGATCGAACCCACATCCTTGTGGATAATAGTCGGGTTCGTTAATCACTGAGCCATGATGGGAACTCCAAGTCACAGTTTTCTTATTGGTTAGGCAGCTAAGTGTGAATTCTTGGTTTCATTTTTAGGTAATCTTACTAATTGGACCATAGATTGCTTTTCTGCAATTCCTTTTTTAGTACTAGCAAGGTATTTCCATTCTCACCATTTATTTCAGTAATCAGAATACTTTATGATGTTTGAGGATATTCTAGATCTTTAAAAAACATAAAAGTTTTAAGGGTATGCTTTACCCTTAAGATTAGAAAACATTATTTCTACAAAAGCATTTCAATCTAAAGGCAGAGCAATGATTTTCTACATGCTTTGCTGTTTTAATTGGAAAAGTCTAAAATACTGCCTAGGGACAGAAAATTATCCTCTTCATATCTTATACTTTGAATGTCCAATGGATGCTATTCTTGCCTTCAATATATATATATTATTTAGGGCTGCACCTGTGGCATATGGAGGTTCCCAGGCTAGGGGTCCAATCAGAGCTACAGCTGCTGGCCTATGCCACAGCCATAGCAATGCCAGATCCAACCCCTGTTTGTGACCTATACAAGAGCTCATGGAAATGCTGGATCCCTAACCCAGAGGCCAGGGATTGAACCCAGAATCTCATGGTTCCTAGTCGGATGCATTTCCACTCTGCTACAGTGGGAACTCCCTCCTTCAATATCTCTGAGGGATCTTAATTATTAAACAGCAGTTCATAGAAACAAAGCAGTAAACACATACATCATATTAATCTTGTTTACCGGGAAAGATGAGATCTGAGTAGTACAAAATTAGCATATATAATACTTTATTTTTCCAAAAACAAATATATAAATAATATATATTTTATATATAAATTTTTATGTACATTACATATAAATGTTATATATACTTTACTTTTTATAACTTGTGAATTATATATATATTTTTTCTATATGACAAAAAAGACAAAGAGCAAAATCTTAGCTTTTTTTTTCCAGATAGTGGAATTGTACGTATCATTTACTCCATCTCTATATTTAAGCATGTATTACTTCAAAACTGAGATGTCTGCATAAAAATGTACATACATTTTTTTAACCACACCCACAGCATATGGAAGTTCCCAGGCCAGGGATGGAACCAAGCTGTAGCTGTGACTTACATTGAAGCCTCAGCAACACCAGATACTCAACCCACTGTACTGCAGCAGGAACTCCCATATACACAATTTTTTTTTTAATCTGAAGAACTTTATTATCTAGTAAGATAGATATAATGTATAGAGGTATCCATCCGTGGTAAATAAAGAAAAAACAGAGTGTTAAAGTGTAATAGATGAAACACAGGAAGATAATATATCAGTTTTTTTTTTTCTTGGCTATTAGATTTTTCAGGGAAATATTTTCTTCTACACAAAACACATTGCTTTCTGTTTTTCAATTAGATATGTCAGCAGTAATTTTTAGACATGACTATCTCTGATTATCCTTACCAACTGTCTCATACAACTAAATTGGAGTTTAGTTTCAAAAAAATAAAACCCACAATAAATAATTACAGTTAATGAGTACATAGAAACTCAATGAGATCACCATAAAATACCAAATAACAGTTTGTGGTACTATAGTTTCATTTTTCAATTTGCCTTGCCATTTTAGGATACTTTTATATTTCTATTTGAGGAGAGGCTATTCACATGTTAGTCATTCTTTGGTATCTTCTGCTTCTTGGTATAATTTTGTTTGTCAAAGAACACAACCTCTCACTTAATTCACTCAACTTACTTCTTTCAATATATTATAATTACATCCAAATTATACTTTAGCAAATTCATTTAGTTATATTTGAGACATGAATTTCATAGTTAAATAAGTTTGGGAAATACTTTATCTACATTTTTAAATACAAACAATTATTTAAATACACACTATTTAAGAAAAAAATCAGATCAATGTATGAAACAGTTTAGCTACAAAAACTTGTATCTTTCAGATTCTCTAATTTTTCCTTATTATGGTATTTTTTTTTAACTTTAAAAAGTGAGGATTTCCATTTATGGGTAAAATTGCTAAAATCTGAGATAAAAGAAATCTGTATTTTGGTTCATACTGGCAGAAAAACCTTTGAAAATGGCCTGTGGATGGCAGTGTTATGGTATTCCAGAAGATAACTATCCCAAGTTGTTTTCCTTCTGTGGTTCTTGTTTATATCTTGCCTCTGAATCATATATAAAAACAACCAGCTGAGTGTATGTTGTCAGCTGGTAAGCACTTTTTAATGAACCAGACCTCACTTTTGTTTGAACATGCATCAATGTTTATGGTTTTATTTCAGAACATCGCCAGAATAAGGATCATTTTGGCTAAGAGAAAATTAAATCAGTCAGTGATGAGAACTTATGAATAAGAACAGGCATTTATAATAGTTCTGTACCTTATTTTATCTGTTGCTCTATTTCTCCTCTGTGTAGTGTGTTGTGAAGTGTATGATTTATTCATAGAAGACACTGTCACTGCTGAAGGATTGTACTCTAAACACCAAAAAGTCTTGACAAAACCCATTAAAGGAAGAGAATAATAATGAAACTATCAAGTATTTACAGAGCATTTTTTTCCCTTGAATAAATCCTACTGGTCATTAATTTGAATCATATGAAAATGTCAGTATGCAACGATTTTTCAAACTACAAAAATGGCAACTTTATATGATTCAAACTAATTTATCAGATTTCAGTCTGGCCAATTCTGCTGTTTTGTAGCATTTCATTTCAGTATGAGAAATCAGTAATAATAGAACTACTCTCTAAGTCCAGACACCTATGGTCAATTAATTTTTGACAAAGGAGACAAAAATATAAAATGGGAAAAAGGAAGTCTCTTCAGCAAGCGGTGCTGGGAAATCTGGACAGCTGCATGTGAATCAATGAAAGTAAAACATACCTTCACACCATGCACAAAAATAAACTCAAATGGCTTAAAGACTTAACATAAGACATGACACCATAGAATTCCTAGAAGAGAATGTAGGCAAAACATTCTCTGACAAACTGTACAAGTGTTTTCTTAGGTCAGTCTCCCAAGGCAATAAAAATAAAAACAAAAATAAACAAATGGGACTTTATTAAACTTATAAGCTTTTGCACAGCAAAAGAAACCATTAAAAAAGGAGAAGAAAGAAAAGAGGTAGTCTACGGAATGGGAGAAAATAGTTGCAAACAATGCAACCAACAAGGGCTCAAATGCAAAATATACAAACAGCTCATATAACTCAACAATAAAAAACAACCCAATCAAAAAAATGGGCAGAGGACCTAAATAGACATTTCTCCAAAGAAGACATATGGGAAGGCCAACAGGCACATGAGAAGATGCTCAACATCTTAGAAGATTCTCATCTAATTATTAGAAAAAAGCAAATCAAAACTGCAATGAGGTTCTACCTCACTCTGGTCAGAAATGGAATCATTAACAAATCTAAAAATAACAAATGCTGGAGAGGGTGTGGAGAAAAAGGAATATTCCTACACTCTTGGTGGGAGTGTATATTGGTACAACCACTATGAAAAACAGTATAGAGGTTTCTCATAAAACTAAATACAGAACTACCATATGATCCAGAAATCCCACTCCTGGGCATATATCCAGACAAAAAATCAATACATGCATCCCTCTGTTCATAGGAGCACTAGTCACAATAGCCAAGATATGGAAACAACCTAAATGTGCATCAATAGATGAATGGATTAAGAACATGTGGTACATATATACAATGGAATACTACTCAGCCATAAAAAAGAATGAAATAATGCCATTTGCAGCAACATTGATGGGATTAAAGATTCTCATACTAAGTGATGTAAGTCAGATATAGAAAGACAAATACCATGTGATATCACTTGTCAAATCTAAAATATGGTACAAGTGAACCTATCTACAGAACAGAAACAGACTCATGGACATAGAGAACAGACTTGTGGTTGCCCAGAGAGAGGGCACAGGGAATGGGATGGACAGGAAGTTTGGGGTTAGTGGATGCAAACTGATAAGTAATGAGATCCTGCTATATAGCATGGTGAACTATACCCAGTCTCTTGGGATAGACCATGATGAAAGATAATATAAGAAATTGAATTATGTATATATATGTGTGTATGATGGGTCCCTTTTCTGTACAGCAGAAATTGGTACAACATTGTAAATCAACTATATTTTAATAAAAAATTAAATAAAATCCTTAAAAAATAAAGAAATTGTTTCTGAGTAGCAGTCACTAATTTAACCATAGACCAATGAGCTAGTTATAATAGCAACTAGGTTTATTTAAGGGATCTTAACAGGACATCAATCACACAGACAATGTCTATTATACAATTGGGGGAGGTTTTCTAACCATGGCTAGTTTTAAAGTGTTTTCTTGCTCATTTATAAGAGTTTCAATTCCGTAAAGTATGTGAAACTTGTTTCTTAGTTTTCTGAGATTACTGTAATGCTGTAATTATAGAAATTTGCAATACAAAGACAGTTGCTCTTAATTCTCCCCCTCACTGGTCTGTCACATAAAGGATACTAAACAATCTTTCTGGACCCCACGCCTAACAATTGATATTTTATATCACTGAGAAGATTTCTAACTAAACTTTAGAGTTTCATGCCTTCAAAAGCATGAACAGGATACTGCCCCCAGATCACTGAGGTGCATATCAAAGGAATGATTTCAGTGAGCCCAGACTCTTAAAGAAAAGCACTAAATTCCTTAATGTGAGATAGCTAGTTTACTTTTATTAAGAGTAGTCTTCTGTTCCAACTACCTGATGTTGTTGCAAAAACTATATATCCTGGCTTCTTCCCCCACACCTCGACCCCTTACTCTTTGGAAAAGTTTCTCAGCATTACCTTAAATGCTGTCTATTGGGCTTGAGGTCATAAGATGTTTACTGAACAAAACATAAATCTCTACTTGTAGGTTGTACATTTTTTTTCAGTCAACAATGTGGATACAAACATATAAACAAACAATATTAGAGATTTCATAGCTTCACTTAAAAAAATCAGTTATGGGGAGTTCCCATCATGGCTCATGGCACAGTGGAAATGAATCTGACTAGGAATCATGAGGTTGCAGGTTTGATCCCTGGCTTCGCTCAGTGGGTTAAGGATCTGGCATTGCAGTGAGCTGTGCTATAGGTCTCAGATGCAGCTTAGATCTGGCTTGCTATGGCTGTGGCATAGGCCATTGGCTACAGCTCCAATTGGACCCCTAGCCTGGGAATCTCCATATGCATGGGTGCAGCCCTAGAAAGACCAAAAAAAAAAAAAAATCTGTTATGAATCAGGTATTACAATATAAATGTATTTATAAATCAAGTTTACAAATAACAGTTGGACAAGAGGTCCAGAGCAGACTTCTCTCTTTTACCTGAACTGTACGAGGACTGGGAGCCTTGGCAGAGCACTGGATAGAGCCTTGGCGCAAGGAGAGGCCTCTTGTGCCTATCTGTCTCCATAGAGGGTCCAGATAAATTTAGATGAATTTCTCCTGGTTCCAGGATCTCCTGTTATTGGTTGATGATCCTAAGTTTTACTCAGTGGTGTTAAACTGCTCTCTGGAGGAGGAGGTTATCCATGAAACCTAGTTTCTAAGAAGATGGACCTGGTTATCCTCAGTGTAAGACACACTGGGATGATTTTTTGCTCAGTTTAGACATTGAGTGGTTGATCCTTGGCTTAAAAACTGGGAAGACTTTGCTCAGTTAAATGCCAAATAGGGTGGACTAGGAATTAGTGTGGGAACTCAAACTCTTTGAACAAGACAGGAATTACCAGACCCTTATCATAGCTCCACCCTTCTCCTTGTAATTCTACCCCCCTTTTGAGCAACCTGGCCTATTCCTTCCTGCCCCCTACTAGGAAAGATATATGGCCCACACCTAACCTCAAACCCATAGGGGCAAAATATGCCCCCAGAGTGTATGAGAAGACCCATCTTTCCCCTACCAATTAGCAAGTTAACAGGTGTAAGATAAGACCTCACCCCTCTTCAGTGTTTGTGGGCTGTAAAAACAGTCACTATCATGTGCAAAGGGGCAGCTCTCCCAGATTATCAAGAAGTCAGCCCACAGTATTAACAGCATCTCTAGCCTCAATAAACTTGTCTTTTGTTCTTTTTGTTTTGAAACTGGAAAATTCTTTTCTCTGACCCATGTGCACAGACCACAACAACTGGGCAAAGACTAGCCTATCATTTTTCATTGACTTTGTTACAGGAGGGATTTTATCTTGACAAACCACCTGCTGAATGGCAAATAACACTTTCAAAATAAAAAGCAATGACAAATTGTCAACTTCCAACTAATATTCTAACTAGGTTTATATACATTTAAAACCTGAAGGACCTAACTTAATTGGAAAGTAAAGAAAATCTCACCTCGAAAATGAAGGGGCTCTTTTATTGCATAAGTAGTTAAGTTTAAGAAGCTGGCTTGATAAAAATATGTTTTTAGAATTCTGACTTTAAACAAAGGCCTTGTAGGGGGAACTTGCATTTCTCTTACTGTGTCTTTGAGATATAAATATTCTACTTGATCTTCTTAGGGAGTTCTGTGTGTTTGTGTGTGTGAGTGTTTTGAAAACTGGATCTCTGCCAGACTATTTTGGGAAGTAAATTTTATGGATATTTCATTTACACTGGATAATCCAGGTACATAGGTGGCATTCTTCTCACTCTCTTATGGGGAAGCCTATTGTGTCTTCTTGATTTGAATCACTATTAATATGTATCATTAATAACCAAAATGATGGATCCCTTAAATTGGAGAAACTTCTAAGTTGGTAAATTTTTAGAGAACTCTTCTAATTAAAAAGCTGTTTTAGGTGGCCGACAAGCACATGAAAAAATGTTCAACATCACTAATTATTAGAGAAATGCAAATCAATAGTACTATGAGGTACCACCTCACACCAGTCAGAATGGCCATCATTAATAAGTCCACAAATAACAAATGCTGGAGAGGATGTGGAAAAAAAGAAACACTCCTAAACTGGTGGTGGGAATGTAAATTGGTACAATCACTATGGAAAACAGTATGGAGGTATCTCAGAAAAATATAGAACTACCATATGACCCATCAGTCCCACTCTTGGGCATATATCTGGACAAAACTTTAATTGAAAAAGATACGTGCACCCCTATGTTCATGGGAGCACTATTCACAATAGCTAAGACATGGAAACAACCTAAATGCCCATCAACAGATGAGAGGATTAAGAAGATGTGGTACATATACACAATGGAATACCACTCAGCCATAAAAAAGAACAAAATAATGCCATTTGCAGCAACATGGATGGAACTAGAGACTCTCAGACTAAGTAAGTCAGAAAGAGAAAGACAAATACCATACAATATCACTTATATCTGGAATCTAATATACAGCAAAAGCAAACCTTTCCACAGAAAAAATTCATGGACTGGAAGAACACATTTGTGGTTGCCAATGGGGAGGAGGGAAGTGGGATAGACTGGGAGTTTGGGGTTAATTGATGCAAACAATTGCATTTGGAGTGGGTAAGCAATGAGATCCTACTGTATAGCACAGGGAACTATATCTAGTCACTTGTGATGGAACATGTTGGAGGATAAAGTGAGAAAAAGAGTATGTATAAATATGTATGACTGGATAACTTCACAGTAGAAATTGACAGAACACTAAACTATAATGGAAAAAGTAAAAATCATAAAAAAAGCTATTTTATTGGTACTATATATAAATTAAATTAAATATGGAAAATAAAAGAAATATATCTAATGGTTAACTTAAGAACTTTAGTTCAAAAATGAAGTAAAAAAAAAAAGCTGATTTGGGAAGCTTTATTTGTGGTCTTTGCTTCCCCTCTACAGATGCCATTAAAATCATTAGAGAAGTTCCCACTGTGGCGTAGCACAAACAAATCTGACTAGTACCCATGAGGCTGTGGGTCTGATCCCTGGCCTTGCTCAGTGGGTCAGGGATCCGGTGTTGCCATAAGCTGTGGTGTAGGTCTCAGATGCAGTTCAGATTCTGTGTTGCTGTGGCATCAGCTGGCAGCTGTAGGTCTGATTTGATCCTTAGCCTGGGAGCTTACATATGCTGCAGCTGCAGCTCTTAAAAAAAAAAAATTAGAATAATGTTAAAAGGAAAAAAAATAAACACTGTAAGGAAAATCTGGGTACTTTTTCTAACAAGGTTGAAGTTTTTAAAAGGACTTATCTCAAATGGATAAAGAAATCTTCGGTTGGTTATTTAAAAAGAAATAAATGGATATTTATGATATTAACACAATAATTTGATATGACTCTACCTGTTTGGCTTCAAGTCCCCTTTAAGGATATTAAACTCAAAGCCTCTGGCCAAGATGAGAATTATTAGACCCTTATAACCCATCTCATTGTAATGCCCCTTTCCCCTCTTTAAGCAACCTGACCTAATCCTTCCTACTGCCTACTGGGAAGGGTATATGGCCCACTCCTCATCCTCCTTTATAGAGGTGATATAAACCTGAGCAGGCACAGCATCAAGCAACTCTGGAGGAGGGAGAACTTCCCTATAACCTGTCGCACATGCAAATGTACTATGCCTGAGACCCAATAGGATATTGAATATGCCCCATACAGAGACCAATCAACACTCAGCCTTTATGCATGGCCCTGTAAACTCCGAGATGGTCCTTGCAGCATGCTTTGTACAAGCTTTTGAAGGCATGAAACTCTAAAGTTTAGTTAGAAATCTTCTCAGTGATATAAAATATCAATTGTTAGGCGTGGGGTCCAGAAAGATTGTTTAGTATCCTTTATGTGACAGACCAGTGAGGGGGAGAATTAAGAGCAACTGTCTTTGTATTGCAAATTTCTACAAACCAGAACTTAAAAAGGAGCCACAGGAACCTAGGACTTAATCTAATTAGCAAAATCTGGCAGAACCTAAAAACCAAGGAGGGTGGAGAGGAAAAGGTGGCAGTTTTAAAATTTGAACAACTGGAAAGCCTCCTTCAGCTGAAGATCTAATTCATATCCTCTTTAGAGTTTTTTTTTTCCTTTTTCCTCCCAAGGACAAATACAAAAAAAAAAAAAAGGTTTTATTTCCACAAATAGTAAAGCCTTAGTCATCTTGATGCTTTACAGATGTTACCAGAATCCGGGTTCTTGTTCATGCAGCCAAAGAATGAACTTCGTGAACACACAGGAAGCAAGCAAGCAAAGTCTTTATTACAGGAAAGCAAATAGCTCTCAGGGCTGCTGGGGGGAGGGGGGAGCCCCCGCTCTCTATTGTCCTGTAGGGGTTTTTAATCCCTTAAAGATAGGGGGTTCCAATATGGGGTCCAGAAAGATGTGCTTTTCTCCCATTGGCCTTGCCCAGTTTCCTATATCAGTCCTTGTCCAATAGGGGTTTTAGGGGTGGAAATGTCCCATAAATTTTATTATTTCTTTTCCCTTCTCTTCCCTTAGACTGAGTCACCATTCCTCTCATTCCTTTTTTATCAGTTGAGGAGTGGGTTAGAGATTAAGGTCCAAGAGAGCATAGGTACACTTTCTATAGTAAACAAGGCCTATGGGATGTTACTCCCTGGAGCCCTTAAACCACAAATGTTAATCCATGGCCTTATCAAAGAATGCATCAAAGCCCATACTCCTACACTGACTACCTAAATTATTATTCTGCCTCAACCTAAGGAAGCAAATTTAATGTATCCCAACTGTTATTTATAAACCAGTAAATTTATAGAATAATACCTGATTCATAACTAAGCCTTTTTTTAAGTAAAGCTATGAGGTCTCTAGTATTGTCTGTTTACATATCTGTAAACAAATTATATGTATGAGGCATCTCTGCCTCTGGAAAGTACTATCAAATTGAGTTTATAAAGAACTATATTTAATTTACAAGTAAGCACTTACAAATTAAATATGAAAAAGCTAGACAAAATGACTTTCAGGTGCACGTGAACTGGAAAATATTCACTATTAAGTTTGTACCTGGTATTAAAGTTTGTTGATTTAATTAATATAGACATGTCTTTAGAGTCATCAACATTAACTATAATACATTTATTGAACCTAGGTTTAACAGAAATTTAATCTTATATCTGTTGCAAATTTGTCAGCAAGAAAAAACATGGTATGATGAAATTTTTATGAGTTAAATACAAGTGAGATAAGAGCTGTTAGATAAACTTTTTAGGAATAATTATATTTTAGGAATATCTACTTAAGAATAATTTCTCCAGATATTTGGCAATTTGAAATTAGATTTTTTCTAAGTTAAGTGATAAGTTTATTGAATAGCTAGGCCATTCCCAGATGAAATAAGATACTGAGACATGAATTACCAGAGAAACTAAAGGAATTTAGGAGTATTAATGAGTAAATTTGGTGCCACCCTGAGATGTTCTCTTTAAGAATGTAACTCTTTAGAAATGACCACTGGTATTTATAAGTTCACAGAATGCTAATGTAAAAGATGGTTCACAAATGCTTGCTTCTTAGTTTTTTCTAAAAATTAAGGTTTTTAGTTGAGGATTCTAATTTAAACCTGTAATTAAAAATTAGAAATAATCAGGATTTGGTGTACAACAAGGAGAGTAGAATGTGTGTTTTCAGTAAAGGTATGAGGAATGGAATTGCATTTTATTAGGGGGAAAGTAAGTTTGTCTTAGATCCAGTTGCTTTGGGATGGCAAAATACAGGACAAACAAATATGAATACAGAAAGTGATGAAAAATTGTGAAAAGGAACCCTGAAGGAAAAAAAAAATTATGCAAGGTCCTAACCTAGGTAAAATAGCTAGCTAAATTCAGACTGCATTTTAATTAAGAAAATAGATTTTTCTATTAAGTAAAACAGTACAAGACTGGGATTTGATTTCCTACTCTCTATTAAGAGAACAAAGTCCTGGAGTACTGCTTTTTAAACTTTATTTCAATAAAACCTAATTATTTAATTTAAAAAACAGATTTGATTTACAATGTTGTATTAGTTTCAGGTATACAGCAAAGTGATTCAGTTTATTCATATATATATATACACACACACACATATATATACACACACACACATACAAGTATTGGGTGCAGATGCCTATACTAAACAATGGTCCTTGTTGGTTATCTATTTTGTAGAAGATAGTATATATATATGTTACCCTCAATTTCCTAATTTACCCCCCATCTTTCTCCCCTCTGGTAACCATAAGTTTGTTTTCTATGTCTGTGGACCTGTTTCTGTTTTATAAGTAAGTGCATTTGTATCATTTATTTTTAATTCCACATAAGTGATATCATATGTCATTCTCTGTCTGACTTCAGGTAGTATGACAATGTCTAGGTCCTCTCTTGTTGCTGAAAATGGCATTATTTCATTCTTTTTTATGGCTAGTATTGTCCCCCTGTATATGTGTACCACATCTTCTTTATCCATTCCTCTGTTGATGGACATTTAGATTGCTTCCATGCCTTGGCTGTAAATAGTGCTGCAATGAATGTTGGGGTGCATGTATCTTTTCCAATTATCTTTATCTCTGGCTATTTTCCCAGGAGTGGGATTGCAGGATCATATGATACTCCTATTTTCAGTTTTTTAAGAAAACTCCGTATAGTTCTCCATTGTGGTTATACCAATTTGCATGTCCACCAACAAAGTAAAAGAATTCCCTTTTCCCTACACCTTCTCCAGCACTTAATATTTGTACATTTTTGATAATAGGCATTCTGATTGGTGTGAAGTGATACTTCACTGCAGTTTTTGTTTTGCATTTCAGAGTTAACACCTAACATTCTGAAACTATTCTGAAAGTTGCAGAGGAAGGAACATTACCAAACTCATTCTCTGAGGAAAGCATCACACTGATACCAATGCTGGACAAAGATAACACACAAAAAGAAAACTATAAGCCAATTCACCTAAGAAAATAAATGCCAAAGTCCTCAACAAGATGGCACCAAATCCAACCCAACAATAAATTTAAAGGATCATACACCATGATCAAGTGAGATTTTACCAGGTATGCAATGATTTTTTAAATATCCGCACATCAATTGGTGTGATACACCACATTAACAAATTGAAGAATAAACACAATATAACCATATCAATAGATGTGGAAAAAGCTTTTGATAAAATTCAACATCCATTTATGATAAAACTCTTCAGAAAGCAGGCATAGAAGGAAGCTACCTGAACATATAATAAATGCCATATATGATAAATGAAAGCTAACATCATCTCAATGGTGAAAAGTGAAAGAATTTTCTCTAAGATCAGAAATAAGACAAGGATGTCCACTCTTTCCACTTATATTCAACAGAGTTTTAGAAGTCCTAGCCATAGCATTCAGTGAAGAAAAAGAAATAAAAGCATCCAAAGTGGAAAAGAAAAAGTAAAAAATTGTCACTGTTTGCAGATGACATGATACTACACATAAAAAATCCTAAAGCTGGAGTTCCTGTCATGGCGCAGTGGTTAACAAATCCGACTAAGAACCATGAGGTTGCGGGTTCGATCCCTGCCCTTCCTCAATGGGTTAATGATCCGGCGTTGCCGTGAGCTGTGGTATAAGTCGCAGATGCGGCTCGGATCCCGCATTGCTGTGGCTCTGGCTAGGCCAGCAGCTACAGCTCTGATTCAACCCCTAGCCTGAGAACCTCCATATGCCGTGGGAAGCGGCCCCAGAAAAGGCAAAAAGACCAAAAAAAAAAAAAGAAAGAAAGAAAAAATCCTAAAGCTATATGGAATCAAGATGGCAGAGGAGTAAGACATGGAGCTCTTCTTCAAAAACACATTAAAAAAAGAAAAGTAAGTACACACAGAAAGATTCTCACAGAACATCTACTGAACACTAGCAAAAGACCTCAGGCTTACAAAAAGGGCAAGAAAATCTCCACATGACTGGGTAGAACAAAAGAAAAAAAAGAGAAAAAGAGAAAAGAAAAAAAGCAATCAGGATGGGACCAACACTCCTGACAGGGAGCTGTGAAAGAGGAAAAGTCTGCACATGGGGAGGCCACCTAACTGGCTAGGATGGGGGGAAGGTACTCAAAGCCTTGGAGAAAAGTGCAGTAGACAGTCTGAGGAAGCAAAGCAGGGAGAGAGCTGCATAGCCAATCAGTACCACTGCCCAGCTCATCCAAGCATGAGACACTAGACTTGGGGCTCAGGGCTTACTTTCTGGCTTCAGAGGTCAGACCTGTGGAGAGGACTAGGATTGGCTGTGTGGAAATAGACTGAGGATGCTAGGCAGTCCTATACACAACCACAGACTATACCACAGCCCACAGAGTGCAGGAGGTGGCCTGGGCCCACCAAAGAAGCAGAGCACCATTAATGGGGAGTGGGAGAGAAGGGGGGCAGGACTGCCATAGGAATTTCTTTCTCTGCACACATAGACTCTCAGGGGACAGGATGCTTCTTACACAGGCTACAGGTGGAGGTGCAAACCACCACAGCCATCTAAAACTCCAGAGGTGGGTGTGCCTCTTACCAATGAAGGTCCCATGACCAGGCACTGCCTCCTACACCAGTCACTCCAGGGGTTACTACTGTGGAGGGCCCTGCAACTGAGTGCTGCTCATTGCCCCCACCTCCATGGCAAAACACACACCCTACCGCTGCCACAGCCAAGGGCCCACAGCACCAGTCACAACTCCCTAGGAACCATTACCAGTGCCAAGGGCCTTGCAACCAGGCCCAGCCCACCAACCCTACCTCCAGGTGGGCAACTACCACTGACAAGGGCCTGGCAACAGGGAGCTGCCTAGGTGCTGCTTATTGTCCCGATCTCACTGGAAACACATGTGGCCATGTACCTGCCTACCCCCTATCAAGGGAAGTATGGCCTATATACACTGAGGAAAGAGACACTAAGCATCCAAACTAAAAGCAGCCCTCATGCCAAAAAAAAAAAAAAGTAAAACCACACAAACTACTCAGGGATGCTCCCAAAAATAAATAACCCTCCAAGACGGCAGAAGATAACTGTTTCCCCTAAAACCAGAGAGTAAGAAAAATGTAAGCAAAATGAAGAAGCACAGGAACCATTCCCTGTTAAAAGAACAGGAGAATTCCCCTGAAGGAACAACAACCACAAAAAAACCAAATAGACTTCTGAAAACCAACAGATATCGATTTCAAAAAGGAGATCATGATAATACTGAAGGAAATAATAATGGCCAATGCAAATTACTTTAAAAAGGAACAAAAAACTATAAGGAGAAGCCAAGAAAAATTAGAAGATTCATTTGCTAAGGTGAAAGCTGAGCTAAGGGCACTGAACAGCAGAATGAATAATGCAATAAAGTGACATGGAAGATAGAATAATGAAGATAACCCAATCAGGACATTGGACAGAAAGCCAAACAAACAGACAAAGCAATATAAGAAATTTATGGGATAATAAAATATATGGAGTTCCCACTGTGGCTCAGTGGGTTAAGAACTCAGCATAGTGTTCATGAGGATGCAGGTTTGATCCCTGGCCTCACTCAGTGGGTTAAGCATCTGGTGTTGCTTCAAGTTGTGGCATAGGTCCCTGATTCACTTCACATTCAGTGTTCTTGTGGCTGTGGCATTGGCAGTCAGCTGTATAGCTCTGATTTGACTCCTAGCCCAGGAATTTCTACATGCCACAGGTGCAGCCTAAAAAGGAAAAAAAAAAAAGAAAGAAAAGAAAAAGGGAAGAGAAAAAAGGAAGGAAAAAAATATGCTGATCTAAGCATAACAGGGATCCCAGGAGGAGAAGAAAGAGAAAAGGGGGATTGAAAATGTATTTGAAGAAATTGTGGCTGAAAATTTCCCAAATCTAAAGAAGGAAACAGATAACCTGATACAGGAGGCATAAAGTGTCTCCAAAAAAATGAATCCAAACATACCTATACCAATATATATTATAATTAAATGGCAAAATTAAAGGAAAGAAGATTCTAAAGACAGCAAGAGAAAAATGTAAATTACAAGGGAACTCCTAGAAGACTAACAACTGATTTTTCTATAAAAATGCTTCAGGCCAGAAGAGAGTTGCAAGATATATGTTGAAAGTTTTAAAAGGGAAAAATTTGCAAATTAGTATACTCTACCCATCAAGATTATTATTTAAAACAAAAGGAAATAAATAATTCCTCACAAAAGCAAACACTAAAAGAATACAGCAATACTAAACCTATCCTAAAAGAAATATTGAAAGGTCTCCTCTAAATAAGAAAGAAAAAAAGAAGATATGGGATGGGGGAAATCAAAATTGGAAAATAATCACTTATATAAGCCAGTATATAGATCAAAAAGAAAGTAAACAAAAAATAAAAAAAACTATTTTTTGTGAAAGTGATGAAAAACACAAAGTACAACAAAAGGATAAACAAAAAGATGTGGAAAAGGACATCAAAATTATAAAATGTAGGGAAGAAGAGTAAGAAAATACAGACTCCTTTTTTTTTTTTTTTCCACAGAGTGTATTTGAGACTATATCACTATGAGGCTAAAGCAAGCAGATATAGGAAGGCGTTAACATACTTGAAAAACATGGTAAACACAACAAAACTAAACTAATACATTCAAAAAAATAAAAAAAGAAAGAAAGAAAACAAGCATAAAATAAAAGGAAATCACCCAATTAAAAAAAGGAAAGGAACAAATGAGAAACATGAATCAACTGGAAAACAAGGTTTAACATGGCAATAAATACACATCTATCAATAATTACCTTAAATGTCAATGGACTGAATGCTCCATTTAAAATACATGGACTGGCAGACTGGATAAAAGAGCAGGATCCTACAAGAGACCCTCTTTAGGGCAAAGGACACACAGAAGTTGAAAGTGAAGGGATGGAAAAAAATATTTTATGTGAATGGAAATGACAAGAAAGCAGGAGTTGAAATACTCATATCAGACAAAATAGACTTTAAAATGAAGGCCATAAAGAAAGACAAGGGAGTTCCCGTCGTGGCACAGTGGTTAACAAATCCGACTAGGAACCATGAGGTCGCGGGTTCGAGCCCTGCCCTTGCTCAGTGGGTTAATGATCCGGCGTTGCCATGAGCTGTGTTGTAGGTCACAGACACAGCTTGGATCCTGTGCTACTGTGGCTCTGGTGTAGGCTGGCAGCTACAGCTCCGAATAGACCCCTAGCCTGGGAACCTCCATATGCCATGGGAGCGGCCCAAGAAATGGCAAAAAGACAACAACAAAAAACAAAAAGAAAGACAAGAACGCTATTTCATAATAAAATGATCTATTCAAGAAGAGGATATTACACTTTTCAATGTATATGCCCCCAATGTAGGAGCATCCAAATACACACAGCAAATATTAACACACAAAACGAGAAATTGATAGGAACACAATAATAGTAGGAGATTTTAACACTCCACTCACATCAATGGTCAGATTCTCTAGACAGAAAATCAACAAGGCAACAGAGATCCTAAATGACCCAATAGAACAGTTAGACTTAATTGATATTTTGAGGACATTACATTTTTAAAAAAAGAGAATATGCATTTTTTTTTTCAAGTGTACATGGAATGTTCTCTAGGACTGACCAATAACTGAAGCACAAAACTAGCCTTAAACAATTTAAGAGTACAGAATTCATTTCAAGTATCTTCTGTGACCATAATGGAATGAAACAAGAAATCAACCGCAGGGGAAAAAATGTGAAAAAACTGACTACACTGACACTAAATAACATGCTACTAAAAAAGCAATAGGTCAGTGAGGAAATGAAAAAGGAAATTAAAAATACCTCTAGACAAATGACAATGAAAACATAACTATACAAAATCTATGTGATGCCATAAAGCAGTTCTTAGTTGGAAGTTCAGAGTGATATAGGCCTTCCTTATTAAAAAAAACAAAAAACAAAACTCAAGTCAACAATCTAACCTGCCCCCTAAAAATTATAAAGAAGAAGAAACAAAACCTCAGTCAGCATAAAGAAGGAAATCATCAAGATCAGAGAGAAAATCAATAAAATAGAGATTAAAAACAGAAAAAATTAATAAAAGCAAGAGCTGGTTCTTTAAAAGGGTAAACAAAACTGGCAAACCTCTGTCCAGACTCACCAAGAAGAGAGAGGAAACCCAAATAAATAAAATTAGAAATGAAAAAGGAGAAATCTCAATGAATACTGAAGAAATACAAAAAATCATGAGAAAACTATGAACAATTATATGCAAACCATTTGACAACCTAGAAGAAATGGACAACTTTTTAGAGACATAACAGCTCACCAAAACTGAATCAAGAAGAATCAGATAATCTGAACAGACTGATCACTAGAAATGAAGTTAAATATGTAATAAAAACACTCTCTACAAACAAAAGTCCAGGACCAGATGGCTTCACAGGCAAATTCTACCAAACATATGAAAAAGAACTTAAACTGATCCTTCTTAAACTTTTACAAAACACTGAAGAAGGAACCCTCCCAAAGATATTCTATGAAGCCACTATCACCCTAATACTAAAACTACACAAAGATACCACAAAAAAAGAAAATTATAGGCCAATATCTTTGACAAAGAGTGATGCCAAAATTCTCAAAAAAAATTTAGGAATCAGAATTCAACATATAAAAAAGATTATACACCATGACTAAGTGGGATTCATCCCAAATTTACAAGGATGGTTCAACATATGCAAATCAATGTCATACACCACATTAACAAAAGAAAAGTCAAAAACCACATGCTCATCTCAATAGATGCAGAAAAAGCATCTGACAAAATCCAATATCCATTCATCATTTAAAAAACTCTCACCAGGAGTTCCCGTCGTGGCGCAGCGGTTGACGGGTCTGACTAGGAACCAAGAGGTTGCAGGTTCGTTCCCTGCCCTTGCTCAGTGGGTTAACGATCCGGCGTTGCCCTGAGCTGTGGTGTGGGTCGCGGATGCGGCTCGGATCCTGCGTTGCTGTGGCTCTTGCGTAGGCTGGCAGCTACAGCTCTGATTCGACCCCTGGCCTGGGAACCTCCATATGCCGCAGGAGCAGCCCAAGGAATGACAAAAAGACAACAACAACAAAAAAAACAAAAAAAAAAACCTCTCACCAAAGTGGGTGTAGAGGGAACATATCTCAAAATAATAAAAGCCATTTGTGACAAACCCACAGTAATATCATACTTATTGGAGAAAAGCAGAAAACCTTTACACTAAAATCTGGAACAAGACAAAGATGCCTACTCTCACCACTTTTATTCAACACAGTATTGGAAGTCCTAGCCACGGCAATCATACAAAAATAATAAATAAATAAAATGTATCCAGGTGGGAAGAGAAGAGGTAAAATTGTCACTATAGGCAGATGACATGATACTGTACATAGAAAACACTAAAGACTCTACACAAAAACTACTTGAACTTATGAATGAATTTATACAAGATTAACCTTCAGAAATCAGTTGCATTTCTGTATACTAACAATGTAGTATTAGAGGAGGAATATATATAAAAAAAAATTAAAACTGCACCAAGACAAAAAAAAACAAAACAACAACCTAGGAATAAACCTGACCAAGGAGGTGAAAAAATTTACATTTACCTAAGGACTATAAATATTGATAAGGAAATTAAAGAGGATTCAATTAAATAGAAAGATATCCCATGGCTCCTGAATTGGAAGAATTAAAATTGTTAAAATATCCATACTACCCAATGTCCTCTATAGCTTTAATGTGATCCCTATCAAATTACCCAGGACATTAAAAAAAAAAAAAGGCAATGTAGGAGGCATCACTTTCCCAAGACTATAGGCACTGTTACAAAGCTAAAGTCATCCAAATAGTGTATTATTTGTATAATAACACACATATGGATTAGTGGAACAGAATTCAGAATCCATAAACAAACCCGGACACCTACAGTCAATTCATCTTCAACAAAGAAGGCAAGAATACAAAATGGCAAAACACAATTCCTTCAGCAAATGGTGCTAGGAAAACTAGACAGATAAATGTAAGTGAAACTAGAACATAACTTCACACCATGCACACACACACTCAAAACATAAGATATGACACCATAAAACTTTCAGAGGAGAACGCAGGAAAAACATTCTATGATATCAGCCATACAAATGTTTTCTCCAGTCAAGTATCACAGGCAAAGAAATGAGAACAAAAATAAATGAATGGGAACTAGTCAAACTTGCAAGCTTTTGCACAGCAAAGGAAACAATAAAAATAAAAATGAGGGAATTCCTATTGCGGCTCAGTGGGTTACAAACCCAACTAGTATCCATGAAGACAGAGGTTGAATCCCTTGCCTCACTCAGTGAGTTAAGGATCCAGTTTTGCCATGAGCTGTGGTGCAGGTCAAAGACACAGCTCGGATCCCAAGTTGCTGTGCCTGTGGCCAGCAGCTGTAGTTCCATTTCAACCCCTAGCCTGGGAAATTCCACATGCCATTAAAAACAAAAACAAAAAACTACAGAATGGGAGAAAGTATTTACAAATGTTACAGCCTACAAGGGCTCAATCTCCAAAATATACAAACAACTAATACAACTCAACAGCAACAACAAAAAAGCCACAATTAAAAAAATAATGTCCAAAGACTTAGACATTTCTTCAAAGACTTACAGATGGACAGTGGGCACGTGAAAAAATGTTCAACATCACTAATTATTAGAAAAATGCAAAACAAAACTATAATGAGGTACCACCTCACACTAGTCAGAATAACCATCATTAATAAGTCTACAAATAGCAAATGTTGGAAAGGGTATGGAGATAAGGGAACTCTCCTACACTAAGAGAGTGGGGAAGTTAAATTGGCACAACCACTATGGAAAACAGTATGGAGTTTCCTCAGAATATTAAATACAGAAGTATCATTGAGTCCAGCAATTCCACTTCTGGGTATCTATCTGGTTAAAAATTTAATTCAAAAATATACACACACCCATATGTTCATAGCAGAACTATTCACAAAAGCCAAGATGTGGAAGCAATCTAAACATCCATCAACAGATGAATGGATTAAAAACATGTGGTACATATACACAATGGGATATTATGTAGCTATAAAAAGAATGAAAATGCCATTCACAGCAACATGGATGCAACTAAAAGTTATCATACTAAGTAAATCAGAAAGAGAAAGACAAATGTCATGTGATATCACTTATATGTGGAATCTAAAATGTGGCATAAATGGGGAGTTCCTGTCATAGTGCAGTGGAAATGAATCTGACTAGGAACCATGAGGTTGTGAGTTCAATCCCTGGCCTCTCTTAGCGGGTTAAGGATCTGGCATTGCCATGAACTGTGGTGTAGGTTGCAGATGCGGCTCAAATCTGATGTTGCTGTGGCTGTGGTGTAGACCAGAAGCTTTAGCTCTGATTGGACCCCTAGCCTGGGAACTTCCATATGCCACAAGTGCACCCCTAAAAAGAAAAAAAAATAAAAATAAAAAAATGAAATGTGGCACAAATGAACTTATCTGTGAAACAGAAACAGATTCACAGACATGGAGAACAGATTTGTGATTGCTAAGGTGGTGGGGAGAGTAGGATGTATTGGTATTTTGTGGTTAGATGCAAGCTACTAAATTTAGAATGAGGAAACAATAAAGTCCTACCGAACAGCACAGGGAATTCTATCCAATGTCCTGGGATAGACCATGATAGAAAATAATATAAAAAAAAGGTATATATATATATTTATGACAGCAGAAATTGGTGCAACATTATAAAATAAATATAATTTTAAAAACTTTAAGAAGAAAAAAGAAAATCCTAAATACCTGACCAGCAAACTACCAAAGTGCATCAGAGATTTTGGTAAAGTTGCAGGATACAAAATTAATACATAGAAATCTGTTGCACTTCTATACCCTAACAAGGAAAGAATAGGAAAAAAATAAAGGAAATAGTTACATTTACCATCTCAACAAAAAGAATAAAATGCCTAGGAATAAACTTACCTAAAAAGACAACAGACCTATACTCTGTAAGACACTGATGAAAGAAATCAAAGTTGACACAAACAGATGGAAAGATATACCATGCTCTTGGATTGCAGGAATTAATATTGTCCAAATGCCTACACTATTCAAGGCAATCTACAGATTAAATGCAATCTCTAACAAATTACCAATAGCATTTTTCACAAAACATGAAAAAAATATATTTGTATAGAAACACAAAAGACCCCAAAAAGCCAAAGCAATCCTGAGAAAGAAAAACGGAGCTGGAGGAATCAGGCTCCCTGACTTCAGACTATACTGCAAAGCTACAGTCATCCCAAAAAGTATAGTACCAGCACAAAAACAGAAATATAGATCAATGAAATAGGAGAGAAAGCCCAGAAATAAACTCATGTGGCTATGGCCTATTAATCTATGACTAAGGAGGCAAGAATATATAGTGGATAAAAGACAGTCTCTCAAATAAGTGGTGCTGGGAAAACTGCATAGCTACATGGAAAGGAATGAAATTAGAACATTCTCTAATACCATACACAAAAAATAAATTCAAAGTAGACTAAAGACCTAAATGTAAGACTGGATACTATAAAACTCTTTGAGGAAAACATGGGTAGAACACCCTCTGACATAAACTGTAGCAATATCTTTTCAGATCCACCTTCTAGATTGATAAAAATAAAAACAAAATAAACTAATGGGACCTAATTAAGTTTTTCACAGCAAAGCAACTCATTTAAAAAAAATGAAAAGACAACACAGAATGGAAGCAACTATTTGCAAATGAAGCAACTGACAAGGGATTAATCTTCAAAATATACAAACACTTCCTGTAGCTCAATTAAAAAAAATCAAAAAATGAGCAGAAGATCTAAATAGGCATTTCTCCAAAGATGTCATACAGATGGCCAAAAACCACATGAAAGATGTTCAACATTGCTAATTATTAGAAAAATGCAAATCAAAACTATGATGGGGTGCCACCTTACACCAGCCAAAATGTCTATCATCAAAAAGTCTACAAACAATAAATGCTGGAGAGGTGTGGAGAAAAGGGAACCCTCCTATACTGCTGGTGGTAATGCAAAGTGGTGCAACCATTATGGAAAAGTATGGAGGTTCCTCAAAAAAACTAAAAAAACAGAGCTTCCATATAATCTAGCAATCCCACTCCTGGGCATCTATCCATAGAAAACTATAATTTGAAAAGATACATGCACTCCAATGTTCATTGCAGCACAATTTACAATAGCCAAGACACGGAAGCAACCTTAATGTCCATCAACAGAGGAATGGATAAAGAAGATGTTGCACATATACACAATGGAATATACATATATATTTCACAAAAAAAGGATAAATAATGTCACTTTCAGCAACATGAATGGATCTATAGATTGTCATACTAAGTGAAGTTAGTGAAGGACAAACATATGATATCACTTATTTGAAGAATCTAAAAAAAAAGATACAAATGAACTTATTTACAGAATAGGAACAGACTTGTAGACTTTGAAAAACATGGTTTCCAAAGTGGACAAGACAGGGGTCGGGGGTGGGGGCAAGGGGTGGACTAGAGGTTTGGGATTGGTATGTGCACACTGAGGTATATGGAATTATTGGTCAATGTGGACCTGTTTGTAGCACAGAGAACTCTATCCAATATTCTCTGTTAATCCATAGGGAGAAGAATCTGAAAACAAATGGATGTGTGTACATGAATAACTGAATCACTTCGTTGTACAACAGAAAATATCACAACATTGTAAATCAGCTATACTTCAATAAAACTTAAAAAATAAAATTAAAAAATAAAAACCAAAAATAAACAAATGAGCCCTAATTAAAGGTAATAGCTTTTCCCACAGCAAAGGAAACTGTAAACAAAACTAAAGGGCAACCTACAAAATGGGAGAAAATATTTGCAAATGATGTAACCACAAGGGATTAATCTCCTGTGTTGCTGTGGCTGTGGTATAGGCTGGCGGTTGCAGCTGTGATTAGACCTCTAGCCTGAGAACTTCCATATGCTGCAGGTGAAGCCCTAAAAAAGCAAAACAAATAAATAAACAAACAGGTAGAAGATTTAAATATACATTTCTTCAAAGAAGGCATTATTGATGGCCAACAGCCACATGGAAACATACTCAACATTATCAGAGAAATGGAATGTTCGTTCTTTTGGTAACAGATTGTGAGAGTTTTGTGCCCTTAAGTGATTTGTATTTTCTTTAATCTTTCTCTGATTTAGGTTAAATGAACAGTATTATTTCATAGAGACTTACGATCCTGTTGTGTTTTAAAACATTTTTATATTTTTAACTTTACATATATCAGTCTAACTAAAGTGTTTTTAGCCTCCAACTAACACTAGGATGTTTCCAAGGAACCATGAGACCGGTCAACAAGGAATGTTAAACTATTAGATTTATTTCGTATATTAAATTATTGGAGAAACATTGTCAAGTGATGGGAGATGAACTGTAGGTTATAGTGTATGGATAAATATCATTAATGTAGATAGTCCAAAATTTATATGGAATTCCTAACACCTGATATGCCCTGAAATAATGTTGTCATAATTCTAGTTACCTTAAAATGTTGTATGTCACAGAAATATCCAAGACTCTTGCCAGTTCCATTGTACACAATCTTTAACCATGCCATTTTAAGCTTTGTTCTTTATAGACAGTCATTATTTTATACTGATGCTTTTACAAAATGAAGATCTTTAAGAAAACTCATAAAAATGACTTTTTAACAAATATAAATCTCTGATAGCCTTTAGATAATACAACTAGGTAACAAATAACAAAATAATGGAAAACCTGATGACTTCATCCAGATCAACAGGAATTAATTATGTGGGATTGAATGAACTGACAAATATGGCTTATAACTTTATGACTTTTGAGGGAAATACATTGTTTTTAATCTTTGTTTTCCAGGAAAATCTTTCCTTTTATGCTATAACCTACAACAAATTAATAAAGTATACCTTTGTATACAATAATGCAACATTTATCGTTTCCCCCTCTACTTGATCTTTCCAGAATTTGGCTTCTCCAGATAGTTCTCCTGTTGACTTGATGGTTTATTGCAACTGTTGTAGACTTCAAATCCCCTTCAAGGAAGGTAAACCCCAAAGCCTCTGGCTATGTCTCATTGTAATGCCCCTTCCTCCACCCTGAGCAATCTGGCCTGCTCCTTCTTACTGCTCACTGGCAAGGTATATGCCGCACTCCTCATCCCACCTCTATATCACCTGTTCCCTATGGAGATGAGGCATCCTGTCCTAAACCAAGTGGAGGATCAAAACACACCCCCCAGAGATCAATCAATGCTCAGGACGCAAGGACAGGAGAAATCAAGTCCCCAATCTGGTCTGCAGCATGGGGCTACAGGGGAAAACTCCATAATGAATGGGGCCAGTTCATATTTCTCTTACATTATCCAATGTGTAATGAGGTCTCAGACAAAATTTTTGATGGCTAAACATCTTAAGGAAATCCATCAGATTTGCTAGACATAGAATGATTATAATAGTGTGATTCTAGGTATCAGAAGAGGTAACAAGGGGAAATACCTTCTGGATCATAATAGACTAGTAAGACAGAAGGTCTAGAGAAATGTAATTTATCAACAGGGCCTAATCCAGATATTAGCACCTGGATTGTTGCATCAACAAGAATCTTCACCTGATGTAGGGTTGAGCACTCCTAGTAACATGGGACAAAAGTTGGTCATGAAATGTCTTTCAAATACTGGTCAAATTTTGGAGCAAGGGGAGAAACTGAGAAGTCAAATATTGCCTGAATATCAGTAAACAAAGGATGGCACAGCCATCACATTTCCACAGCCCTGATGATGAGCCCTGAGGAAAATCAGAAAGAAAACAAAAAATGCCCACCAAATAGCAGTCAACAGACCATAGTGACCTCTGGTGTTACAGTCTGAGGAAACTCAGGATGAGAAAACACAGGATACTGCCCCCAGATCTCCCAGGTGCATATCAAAGGAGTGATTTCAGTGAGCCCAGGCTTTTGCATTTTCCCATACATAGAGGAGCACTAAATTTTTTAATTTGAGATAGCTAGTTTTCTTTAACAGTAATCTTTTGTTCCAACTACCTGGTGTTGTTACCAAAACTCCTATATATCCAGGTTTCCCCTGCTTGCTCTTCAGAACAGTTTTCTCAGTTATCTTAGATGCTGTCTGATGTTATCCACTGAATAAAACACAAGTCTCAACTTTTAGGTTGTACATTTTTTTCAGTGGACAACATGTACACAGACATATAAACAAACAATAATAGAGATCTCATAGCTTCATTTAAAAAAAAATTAGTTGTGAATCAGGCATTACAATACAAACTTACTAATTTACAAAGAAGATCTGGGACACATTAAAGTTGCCTGCTCAGGTGACTAAGGTTGTACCATTTGTTCTTGATGAACCCTTAGGAAGCTTATGAATTAAAGTTTGACTGAGGAAGCATTCCCAGCAGTTTGAGGTGGTTTGTTTTTTTATTTTTATTTTTTGTCATTCCTGCCTCTTTTTGTTTTTCTTCAGTTCCAAGAAACACAGATTGATGAGATAAACTCCTAAGAGCCCAGATAGATAATTTACATCTCAAAGGCACAGGAAAATAAATGAAAATTCTTCTCTAACTGCTTATACAAAACCTTGCCATCTTGGGAATTTTTCTTTACCAATTTCTCAATATCCACTTCATTTTAAACAAACAAATAACAATAATACACAATAATATATATAATCTGCTCTTATTCACATGCCCCACTTTCAGCAAAACTAGGAAGAGAGAACCAGATTTGGACTCAGGTACTGAGACACACACACATACACACACACATAATCAAGATAAAAGCAATTGTAAAAAACCCACTTTGATAAAATAGCAGAGACAGGGGTTTCTGTCGTGGTGCAGTGGTTAACAAATCCGACTAGGAACCATGAGGTTGCAGGTTCCATCCCTGGCCTTGCTCAGTGGGTTAAGGATCCGGCATTGCCGTGAGCTGTGTTGTATGTAGCAGACGCTACTCAGATACCGCATTGCTGTGGCTTTGGCGTAGGCTGGCAGCTACAGCTCTGATTAGACCCCTAGTCTGGGAACCTCCATATGCCATGGGAAGCAGCCCTAGAAAAGGCAAAAAGACAAAAAAAAAATAGCAGAGACATTAAGGGCCATTGTTTTCCAGATCTTAGTGAGTATTGAAGCATTTTCTTTAATTTATGGGAGCATAGCTAGTAGCTATCTCCCAGTTTTGCAAAAATACTACAGGGGACTGACTATAAGATATCACAGCTCTGATCATCCATATTTGATTATTCATGGCCAGTGTTATCAAATATCAACCGAACAATGATTTTTGTTTTTCAGGGTCACAGTTCCATAACCCCTAAAACAGAGAACCCCAACCAATGCCCCATCAGAGATAAAGCTTAATGAATGCTCAAGGCTACACAGCCTGAAATGGAAAATCCCAACCAACACCCCTCTTCAGCCAAAGCTAGTGCAGTAGGGAAGGATACCCTTGTGTTGTAACACTCAAGCCCTGTTATTCACCAGACATCTCAACTGGCAAATACAAATACTAACACACATATGAATAAAAAACATATGGTCCCACAAACAAAGGGCCAGAAATTTCACTTCCATTCCAAGACAGATATCTCTAGAGCAGTCTAGCTCCTGAAAGAGAATGGACCCTGAGTGGCTAACCCCAAAATGATACACACAAATACACAAAGAAGCAATAAGCTATAGTCACACAGACAGGAAAAAAAAAAAATCAGTGTTATGAGCTTCAAGTCCCCTTTGAGAAGATTAAACCCAAAAGCCTCTGACCATGTCTTACTGTAATGCCCCTTCCCCCACCTTGACCAGCTTGGGCTGCTTACTCCCTACTAGGGAAGGAGTGTCATCCATTCCTCACTCCAGCCTCTATATAACCTGTTCCCCATGCAAATAAGGTACCCTGCTCAAAACCAATCAGAAGATCAAATGTGTTTCACACAGCAATCAAACAACACTCAGCCCTTATCCTGGCATAAATTAGTGGTCCTGGGGTAGAAGAAACTGGTCCCTACTCAGGCCCACAGCATGGGGATATAAAAACAGTTGTAAAGCACAGAGAGCCCTCTTTTTACCTGTGCATGATGCATGCACACTCTGTGAAAATATACTTTTGCTTTAATATATTTGTATAATGCCCACTGTTTCAATGCTTTGCTACAGTGGGGCAGGGACCAAGGAAACTGCAATTCTATCAGTCTGGAATAAATTCTATCAAGAGGAGGTATAGTCTAAAATTCCACTTCTACTCCCAAAGAAAGGCCTCCAAATAGGCCCAGCTCTTGAAAGAGAGCAAAGTGGCTCACTTCTTGCAAGGTAAGCAGCTCAAATGGAGTGGAAAGAACTCAGCCTACACAGGCTGGACCAACTCGCCCCCACATGACACTGAATATGGACCCCAGCTCCAGATGAGCTTTGGCAAAATGAACCTTGGCAGCTGCTGGGGCTCAAGGAAGGGGCTGCCCTAGCCTAGGGTTAAGCTGCCAAGGGCATAGACTCCAGGCTGGCTTCACCAAAATTATTAGTCCAAGTTCGAGTGCCAAATGCCCAGTGAGGACAAACAAATCAAAACATCAGAGTTTGGACCAGAGAAGTTTTATTGTTGGACTATGCAAGGACAAGTGATTCAGACCCCTCCAAACCCTATCCTCCCTGAAGGATTTCAGCAAAGCATTTTTTTTTTTTTCTTTTAAGGACTACACCTGTGGTATGTGAAGTTCCAAGGCTAGGGGTTAAATCGGAACTGCAGTTGCCAGACTATGCTATAGCCACAGCAACACTGGATTGGGGAAGCATGTGCCACCTATACCACAGCTTGTGGCAATGCCAGAATGCTGGAACCTTAATCCACTGAGAGAGGCCGGGGATCATACTTGTATCCTCTTGGATATTAGTCGCATTCTTAACCCACTGAGCCACAAGAGGAACTCCCAGAAAAGCATTTTTAAAGGCCAGGTGAGGAAAGGGCATTGCAGGATATGTGATCAGCTCTGATTAGCAAATGGTGAGGTGACAGGACAGTGTCACAGAGGTTAACATGATCAACTCTTAGGCATGAGTAAGTCTGGGGGCTACATGCTCATGGTCATTGATTAGTTAACATCTTCTACATCGTGGGGAGTTTTCACATCTGTAGCTAATGCAGAGAATATGGGGAAGGGCCTGCCCTGCACAGGCCCCAAAGAATCCTGCTGGGTTACAATTCTTAAGGAGAAAAATGATTATGACACAGTTTTGTTTTAGTTTGCTTCTACTTATAATTCACCATCAAGTGATCTGAGATTCAATGAGGCTTTTTACTCACATTCACTCTCCAAGAAAAAAAGGCAAGAAAACTTTAAGAAGAAAACTCAAGACTTGGAATAAGCAAAAGACAATTGAAAATCACTCTTACTATCAAGTGATCTGCTGGTCCCTGAAGAATCTGGTTCCCAACGGAATAAAGAGCTTGAACCAAACTGTAAGTCTTTATCAAGAAAGTCTTGCTAAGAAGAAAATGTCAGCAGAACAAGATAGTGATCTTAAACATGTGGAGTGATTTACACTTTAATATAAGCTCCATACCTTGTAGCAGACTATTAATGGTTCATGGATCAGAATTGTGTATACCACTTTTCTAGAGAGTTTTCTAATAAGGCTGCTTTGTAGTTTTCTTGTTCTCTAAGAGAATGTAACCTTGTTTGAGTATCAGTGATAAAGGTCTAAATCTTGTATATAGTGCCAGTTAATTTCATGTTAATATGTAAAAACCTCTAAGTTATATTTTTTTTTCCTTTTTGAAAAAGTAACCACCCTAAAGGTCTTAGTTTTACTATAAAAAGTTGATCAAATTATTTTAAAAAGTTGATCAAATTATTTCTAATTTGATATTTTAAATTCATCAATCCCTTGTTCTTGAACCCTATCTTGTCTTTCTGCTGATTCTCAACTAAGTGACTGAAATTTTTACATAAGATCATGCTTTTTACACTCCAATTAAGATGAATCCAATAGTCTAAAACTATCTGGAAACATTTGGATATAACCTCCCCCTTCCAGTTAGTAGAACTATTTTCATTATCAGTGTTTTTCTCAGGAAAGCATTAGTATTTCACAAATCAGTATCAATTACTTTATTCAAGAAGGATTTCTTGACATTGTGGATACTGAACCTCATTAGGCATATTTTACTTTTAAGGAATAGGCTGATAAGGCTTATGAAGAAACATGGTTATAAAAATAAAACTTGATGCTGGATAACTACAAATGCCATAAGAGAACATAGGAGGAATTCCTAAATCAAGGTGAAGGATTCATGATTTCCTAGAGAAAATGGCTCTTTGTGTAGCTAAGTAAGGACAATTAGGATTCATACACTACTAAATTATCTTAGGTCACTACTTACTACACTAAAGCAATAATTTTGATTTTTTTAAGGTAACTTTGGCACTTTCTTTTTTTCTATCTAGGTCTTGTATGGCCTTTGTAACAGACACAGAATTGCTTTGTTACCTTCAGAAGCTAAAGATCTGAAAGGATGTAGTAGGAGGTATTTAAGGGTGAGCAGAAGGAGGTCTAGGTGAGGCTTCTTTTATAACATATCTTGCCACATAAAGGCCATTAATCCCATAATCTTATTGGAAAAAAAATCTCAACTAATGCATTTCAGACTGAAGAAAGTAGCTTATAAACCAAGGGAGACCAGAACAAACTGTGATTCCTGCCTCTTCTTTCCTGATGTGTCTCCAAAACACTGCCAAAGCTTTGTAAGGTGGCATTCTCCCTTACCACGGTGAGTAGAAACTCTTACCAGCTTTTTCACAGTAACAGGTTGTATTAATGATACTTGGGGAACAACCATTTAACAAGATTCAATGCTAAAGGCGTATTTGACAATTACAATTTAGGAAATTCATAAGCAGCATGACGATTTAGAGATAGAACTCTTTTTCTTTGATTTCTAATGTCTGAATTTTTGAGCCAGTGGGATGGTGGGCTTCCTTCCAGGATAAATTTTATGAAAGTACAAAGCAAAGTATGAAACTAGACTGAATAACTTTTTTCGTCATTGATGTTGTTATTGGCATAATGATTTACTGATTAAAAGGGGACTGTTATTCAGGAGGCTGGATTGGCAACTCAGTATGTGGTTTTCTTATAAACCTGGGAACACGGAGAAATTTCTGCTCCTACTAGGTAAGGATTTTATCTTTTCCTAATCATTAAAGATGTTTTCATTAGCATATGGAGTGAAATACAAAGGCTCTATTTTAAATAAATGAAACAATTTGTCACTGCATGTGACAAGACTTCCTCTCTGTGATAATGGATACTTGTATAGGAGAGGAAACTGCAAAGAACTGGGAATTGAAGTACAAAGAAGGAAGCTGCATCTCACCATACTAAAGACAGAGCTTTTGCTTTTAAGTATAAATCTGCCATTTATTGGATCCCCTAGTGAAATAAAGGTATTGTTCATTGTGTATTAACTATGACCTTGAAAATCATAAAGGAATGCATACAAAGGAGAAAAAATGAGTTAGACTTTACAAAAGATTTTAAGCTATCTAAAGTAAAAAAGAATCATTAGGACTTTGTAAAAATGAATTTTGACTCCTTTTCTAATTGTCAATTAGAAATTTCCATAGCTAATTATTTGCTTTACAAAGATAAGTTGCCAAATCCACATTGTATGTGAAACAAATTTCATTAAATTACATGATTTTAATGCTGAATTACTTCTTAGACGTATAGAAAGGAAATGTTTACAATTATTTCCATACATAAGTAATACAAAGTGATAATAATCATATTCTGAAGAAATCTGGTAAAATCAAAAGTAGTAGTGTTATATGCTTCAAGTCCCCTTCAAGAAGATTAAACCCAAAAGCCTTTGGCCCTATGTTCCACTGTAATGCCCCTTCCACCACCTTGACCAGCCTAGGCTGCTCACTCCCTGCTAGAGAAGGAATGTCACCCATTCCTTACCCTGCCACCATATAACCTATTCCCCATGCAAATAAGGTATCCTGTCCAAGACAAATCAGAAAATCAAATTGAGTCTCCACTCAGGTTGCACTGAGTTGGGCCCTCTTTTTAACCTGTGCACATGAGTCCTCCGACTTTCTGAAAATGTACTTTCACTTTAATAAATCTGTAAGACTTCTGCCATTTCAATGCTTTTCTATGGCAAGACAGGAACCTAGGAAACCATGATTGTATCATACTTTTGGTGCCCTGACTCGGATCATCATCAACCTTCCATGAAGACACATGGAAGGGATCTTGCTTTCTAGAAAGCTTGAGGAGCAACCACGCTCTGATTTCCATCTATGCATGGGGGCAAGAAGGGAAGGCACTGAAATTTTTTCTCACTGCTGGCCACCTCCTCACCTGCCAAGCTTGCCCGAGGTGCACATGAAGGGACAAATGACTGGGAACTGGGCCTTGGTGGGCATGCTGGAGCCCACTCCTGGGAACCATCTGCCCCGTGCTGCTGGCCCACTGAGTTCCCAAGCCTGCACGGCTTCCTGACCACAGTGGCCAGGATGGCAGTGGTGTCCGTTCTGGTGTACAGGCTTGGGGAGGGTCGTCTGGGGCCACAGATGTTGCCTGCCGCTGGTACTGATCTAACAGGGGTGCAGACTGGCCAGGTTCTACACAAGAACCTGCGGTGCATTCCAGCCCAGGAGAGGATGCACCACACAAAAAGTACAGAGTCTCTTGTGCTGTAGAAGTGCTGGCATGTTTTGGGGGTGGCATGCAATGTCTAGAAGTAAAAACAAGTCCAAGGCCTTTTTTCCCCTCTGGCTCACAGATCATTCTCCTCTCTGAGCACTTGTTCGCCTCTGCTCCCCTCCCCCACAGAATATCTCCCAGCAGACCATTCCCTTCCCCTTTCCTACTCCCCCAAGGTCAGAAGCTCAGCAGGAGCTCCACTAGTCTCCTGGCAACTTAAAACCAATTTAAGCCTGTCTGCAGCTGCAGTTTGCATGAGCTTGCTTTCCTTCTTGTTCCTTTCTTTTTCTTCTTTCCCCCTACTCCTCTGCCCAGAATCCTCTGTGGATGGGTGACTTGCTATGGAAGCAACTGACAAATTTTTGTCAGGGCTACACCCTGATGTATTGCAAAGGCTGCAATAGCTCCCTGACTTAGTTACCTCTTCCCCCCAGCAGTCTTTTTCTGTTATTGTCACTTTGCCTTAAACTCCCTGCTCCTGGTCCTGGGCTATTTTGTTTTTTATTATTTTATTTTTGTCTACCAAGTCGTTATCTTTTTTTTTTTTCATTGTTTAAGGTACTTTTTGTTAAACAGCAGTTGCTTTGCTGTGTTTCTTCAGTTTATGTTGTATAGCCAAGTGACTCAATCACACATAGTTCCCTGTGCTGTACAGTGGGGCCCCACTGCTCATCCATTCCAAAAATAAGGGTTTGCATCTGCAAACCCTGAACTACCCATCCATCCCACTTCTGGGAACACAAGTCTGCTCTACTTGGCCATCATCTGTTTCTGTTCTGTAGATGGGATCTTCTGTGCCATGTTTTGGATTCCACAGATATGTGACATATGGTATTTGTTTTTTCTTTCTGGCTTACTTCACTTAGTATGAGAATTTCTGGCTCCATCCATGTTGCCACAGAGTATCCTTTAATCTCAAAGTATGGTCTTATTTTGCATGACATTTACATTTTTTAAAGTGTCCTGGCCAGTTGTTTATTGAGGTCTGCATTACTTTTCATATTTTCTCTTAATTCCTTCAGTATTTTCACTATCTCCCTTTTGAACTCCACATCTGTCAGATTGCAGAGCTCTGTTTCATTGTTGACTGCTTTTAGTGAGTTCTCCTTTTGGCTTAACTAGGAATGGTTTCTGAGCTTCTTCATCTTGGTTGTTATTTTCTTTTTTGTTGTGGAGGTGCCCATCCTGTGGCCGGGAAGGGTTTGCTGTGGAGTGCTTCCTGAGGGCTGGAAGTGTTGGCCAGCCTTCTTTGAGGCAGTGAGGCATTTCTCGAGGGTGGGTGGGGCTAGCAGAGTGACTCTGAAGCAAAGGAGGACTTCCTGAAGGCAGGCGGGAGTGGCAAGTCATGATGGAGGCAGACTTCCCATGGCCAGGCAGGGCTTGTCCCAGTGCTTCTGGGTCACAGAGCTCTTCCAAGGGGTGGGTGGTGCTAGGAAGCTGCTCTGTGGGAGTGCAGCACCTCCTGAGTGTGGGAGCGGCTAGCTAGGTCACTGGGAGGCAAAGGAGCGCTTCCCAGGGCAGGTGGAACTGGCAGGACTGCACCTCGATGGAGGCAGACTTCTTGTGATCTGGCAGAGCTTGCCCTGGCACTTCTGGGCCACAGAGCTTTTCCAGGGGGCGGGTGGTGCTGGGCGGCTGCTCTATGGGAGTGTAGCCCCTCCTGAGGGCAGCAGGCCAGCTCAGGGAAAGCCCCAGAGGTGGTTGGCTTCCTGTGAGTGGTAAGGCCAGGCCTCTCAGATGGCAGACAACCTCAGGTCAGGTGTGCACAGGGGAGGGGGGATGCAGTGGGAAGCACTGCTCTCTGCTAGCTGGTGGGCAAGCAGGCTAGCTGAGGCATAAGGAGTATTCTATGGAGGTCCACCACTCCTCCTCTCCCTTCCCCAACACTGGTGCCTTGTTTCTCCTGTGGGTCCAGATCTTCCAGTTTCCCTCTGTTGTGGCTTTCCACTCCATAGCCCTTGGCATATTGCTCCCTTTACCCGTGACTGCTTTCTAATTCCTCAAGCTGTCTCCACAGCACCAACTCCAGCCTGCTCCCAGGGACTAAGCTTGGAGCCTAGGTCTCAGTGCCCAGCTCCCACCTGAGCGTCTGTTTTTGGTGACTGGGCCAGTAGTTCAGATAATCTGTTTGGCTCTCACTCTGGTTTTAAGATCTCAGACCTACTGCTGCACTCTTCTCCACATCTGAAGATACCTCCAACTCAGTTGATCTTTCCATCAATAAAGTGACTTTCAAGGGTGTGGGTTCCCTTTCTCCTTCACAGTTCCCTTTCAGGAACTCCAGTCCAGTCCTGATTCCCCTTCTCCACTCTCCTCTTTTCTCTTGTTTTACCCAGTTAGGTCATGAGATTCTTGCCATTTTTGGAGGTTTAAGTTCTTCTGCCAACATTTAGTTGTTGTTCTGTGTGAGTTGTTTAACATGTAGATGTGTTTCTTTTGTTGTGTTTGTGGGAGAGGGCGAGCACGTGACTCTACTCTTCTGCCATCTTCTGATGTTAACAAATTTAAATTGCAAAGACTTGGACTAAATTTAATACTATCTGAAAAAACCTATTACAGGAAAATGTGAAGAAAGTATAAGAACTAAAAGTGTAAGCTTGTTGAATATCTGAAATTTACTGATATAGGAAATTACAGAATAGAAAATCCTTTATTTGGTATTTATATACTAAATTATTACAAAATTGTTACAGAAATTATTCTAAAAACCATCTTATGCAAACTGATCCACAACGTCATTCTGCATGGCAACTGAATTGCAGTAAAACAAAGACATTTATGCAATTCACATCTTTCTACATGTGATAAATTCTCCTATAACAGGGTTCACTAGAACCCCAGAATCAAGACAACTCTTGGATGATTTTGTTATATGAGCGACAGTAGGAGGAAAATAAAGCAGAAAGCAATAATGAGGGGAGATCAAATTTTTTACGCTGGGTTCCTTTTGTAGCTCAGTGTAATGAACCCGACTAGTAACCATGAGGATGTGATCCCTGCCCTAATTCAGTGGGTTAAAGATTTGGCATTGCTGTGAGCTGTGGTATAGGTCATAGGCATGGCTTGGATCCTGCATTGCTGTGGCTATGGTGTAGGCCGACAGCTGTAGCTCCTATTCAACACCTAGCCTGGGAACATCCATATACCACATGTTAGGCCCTAAAAAGGAAAAAAAAAATATTCTTAAGTTTCCCCAGCAACTTAAAAAAATTCAGTCCTACAAAACTATAATGAACACCTGTATGCTTTACTCAGAATGACAAGTTGTTTTAAAATGGGCATATTTGTTTTATCTATGGATAGAGGGATTAATGGATAGATAGATGAAATATAAAGAGATGGATAGATGGTATGGCGAGTTGAAAACAATGATAGAAGTTTGCAGCTTCTCATCTCAAGAGATGAAATTGGCCTCCCAACCCTTAGGTCTTGCTTTTACCAGTAGAATTCAGTGTAAGCGATACCATGTGACTTCTGAACCTAGGTTTGAAGTATCCTCTCTCCTCCTATTAGAATTCTGCAACCATATGAACATGCTCTAGTCAGTCCTCGGAAAGGCTAAGTAGAAGAGAATCAAGGTGCTCTAGCCAATAGGTTGACAACCACAGAATAAGATGATCTTAAATCACCTGTTCCCTGAGTTGGTACCATGTGACTCTAACGTGAATGAGCCCAGGTAAAATAAGCAAAATTATCCATCTGAGCCTTGTTCCAGTTGCCAATCAGAAATTTGTATGTTGGGGAGTCCCCGTCATGGCGCAGTGGTTAATGAATCCGTCTAGGAACCATGAGGTTGTGGGTTCTATCCCTGGCCTTGCTCAGTGGGTTGAAGATCTGGCATTGCCATGAGCTCTGCAGACACGGCTCAGATCCCGAATTGCTGTGGCTCTGGTGTAGGCTGGCATCTACAGCTCCAACTGGACCCCTAGCCTGGGAACCTCCATATGCCATTGGAAGCGGCCCTATAAAAGGCAAAAAGACAAAAAAAAAAGAAAGAAATTTGTATGTTGGAATTCCCTGAAGGCCTGTTGGTTAAGGATCTGGCCTTGTCATGGCTATGGCTCAGGCCACTGGCAGGGTTTAAATCTTGACCTAGGAACTTTTGCATGCTGTGGGTGTGGCCAAAAAGTTTTTAGTTTGTTAATAGGTGATTATTATATTAAGCCAAGGTATTAAGTTTTAGGTGGTTTGTTCACAGAAGAGGCTGATAATAGATAAGTAGGAGGATAATTTATTTTAAGCCATTTGTTAGTGAGTACCAGGCCTAATAATAAATACTTCACCCTTAAATACTTTAGCATGTAACTCCCAGGAAGAAAAAATTCTTCTATATGATCCTACAGTGATCATCACACCCAAGACATTTAACTTTGAACAATATTATCTAAAATACATTTAAAATTTTACTTACTGGTCCAATAAAAATTAATTTACTAGTCATGCCACATAGTATCCTTTAATCTCAAAGTATGGTCTTATTTTGCATGACATTTACATTTTTTAAAGTGTCCTGGCCAGTTGTTTCAGTTTTTGCAGAATATTCTTCCATATAGATTTGTTAAGGTATTTATGATTAGATTTAAGACATTTTTGATAGAATATACATAGATGATCCCATCTACTTCTCTGTGTATCACATTTAAAAAATGAAATTTCCAAAACAATGTTAGTTTGTATGAAATTAATACAAAATCAACACTGTCACTCTTGATCACTTGATTTAAGTGGTGTTTTATCATTTTTCCTTAGGGCATTTTGATTTTGAATCATAGGTAATCCCTACTTTCAGGTTTTAGGTGAATTTACCAGGATATGTATACACATGTATGTGTATGTGTATATATATATGTGTGTGTATATATATGTATGGATATATATGGATTTATATACATGCACACACACATATACATGTATATCAGAATATATGCAGCTGAAGTTATTGGTTATTAATGGTGTGAGGTGTGCATCCAATTTTATATTTTCTCAAATGGTTATCAGGCTACTTTACATATCATTTATTAAATATTATAGCATTGACTTCATATCTCACTTTATTACATATTAAATATCCATATAGTAGGGTCAGTTTATGTCTTGACCTTGGGTTTAATTCTTCTGTTTATGAAGCAATACTGCTTAAATGCAGAGGCTCTATGGCAGCACTGTCCAATAGAACTTTCTTGAGATAATAGAAATGGTCTACCGCTGCACTGTGCCATATTTAGCCACATACAATATGGCATAACTGATAAAATGAATTTGCATTTTATGTGTTTTTCATTTAACTAGCCAATTGTGCAAATAAATATCCAAATGGCCATTGCATAGAAGAGCACAACTATAGAGGAAATTTTGTTATTTGTTAGAAAGCCCTGACAATCTTATTTTTACTTTCATGTTTTTTCTAATACTTTTGGAGTTTTTAATATGGAATTTCAGATCAAATTTTATAATTCCAGGAAAAAAATATTTTTTCTTGGTTTAACATAAAGATACATAAATTAATTTGTAGAAAACTGGCATTTATGTTTTCATGTTGAATAATTCAAACTTGCAGAGATTTAACCTTTGCCCTTAGCTCTTAGGAGTTTCTTTAAGCTCATGGAATGTCTGAACTGGTAAAAGTGTCTTTGTTTAACTGGGGCTTTGGGCCACATCAGATAGTCTAACAATGTGATTTAGGATGGAGGCTTTGGGTTACATGTTATCAGTTCCATTTCTGAAAGGGCTGGAGGTTGAGGTCAACCATGTGGATAGCCAATCTGGTCTGCATGATCAAGCCTCAACAAAAATCATGGAGACTGACACTCAGGTGGGTTTCCTTGGTTGGCAATACTTCATGCCTATTATAACACATTGTTTCCAGGGAGCTGACTTTCATGACTTTGCTGGGAGAGAGCAACTACAAGATCAACATTTGGAATTTTTGTGGGCTCTGCCCCATGCATTTATTCCTTTGACTGATTTTTTTTTGTCTTTTTTTCTAGGGCTGCACCCATGGCATATGGAGTTTCCCAGGCTAGGGGTCGAATCAGAGCTGTAGCCACCGGCCTATTCCACAGCCACAGCCATACCAAGTTCTAAGCCACAGCTGTGACCTACACCATAGCTCAGGGCAACGCCGGATCCTTAACCCACTGAGTGAGGCCAGGGATTGATCCTGCAACCTCATGGCTCCTAGTCAGGTTCATTAACCACTGTGCCACAATGGGAACTCCTATTCCTTTGACTGATTTTAATGTGTCCTTTCACTATAAAAATGGTAATGACCAGCCTAACAGCTTTCATTAGCACTGTGAGTCCAAGTGAATTATCAAAGTTGATGGTAGTCTTGTAGACCCCTAAACTTGCAATTGGTGTTAGAAATGAGGGTGGTTTGAGGAACTCTGACTTTAATTGCTATCTGAGTGAGGGTGGTCTTGTGGACTATTTCCTAAACTGAAAATATAACACATTTTATCCAAAGGATATATTTTACCACTTGTTTGAGGTTAATTTTCCATTACTTGCATTTTAGATTTTTCTAATGTTTTATACAATTTTTACTAATTTTATTGCTTACTGTTTTTAATTTACTTTTTGGAATGTCTCAAGTGCAAAAATAGTTTTCTATTTTAACTTTTACTTAGTTTTTGCTCAGGCATATGAAATCTACTGCTTTGTTATGTGTGTAATTATACATATGGATACTTTGGGAATTATTTGCCTTGTGTTAGTCTTTTAATAGATTATCATAAATTTTTGAGTATACTGTTTGTAGAAATAGTTGTAGTTTTACTGTTTTTTGGCTTCTATATCTCTAATTTTATCTCTTATCTAATTGTATTGGAATATTAAATAGACACCTGTAAAGTATATATTCTAATATTGAGTTTTTCAAAAATCAGAAATGGGAGTTCTATTTAGCACATTTCCCCTAATATCAACCAAAACAATGAATTATATTAATGGATATCCTAGTGTTGAATTATCTTGGCACTATTGCATTCCTAGAATGAAATCTCATGTTGGTCTTGCTCAATGAATTTCTCAATGTGCTATTCCAGTCTATCTACTAATATTTTATTTAGGATTTTTATACTGATATTTCTAAATGAGACTGGTTAGTAGTTTTCTATTTTTATTTCATTTTTGATATATTTATCAAGTGTGGGTATTAATGGTATATGTGCTTAATTACATAAATTTGAGGCTTTTCTTCCTTTGCTAAATTCTGAAACAAATTATACCTAACATTAAGATGAATTGGTGTTTGAAGATTTAGTCATGGGGAGTTCCCGTTATGGCACAGCAGAAACAAATCCGACTAGGAAGCATGAGGTTGTGGGTTCCATCCCTGGAGTCTCTCAGTGGGTTGAGGATCTGGCGTTGCCATGAGCTGTGGTGTGGGTCACAGATGCAGCTCGGATCCCACATTGCTGTGGCTGTGGTGTAGGCTGGCAGCTGCAGCTCCGATTGGACACCTAGGCTGGGATCCTCCATGTGCGTGGGTCTGGCCCTGAAAAGACAAAAAAAAAAAAGATTTTAGTCATGGAAACATCTAGGCTTGGTGAAGTGAATGTATGTGTGTTGCTGTTTATTCTATTTTTCCTCGAAAAGTTTACCTCTCTAATCTTTTTATTGCTACTGGGGTCACTTCTTAGTAAATTGTATTTGTAATCAGTTTTATTTAACTTGTGCTACACTGAGTTGTGAAAATATTAAATTAAAAAATTCTACTTAGAGCACTTTCATTCTAATGAATGATTTGCTTAAGCATTTGTGGTTTGACATATGAATTTTTACCTTGGGACTTACCAGAGCTTTTCTGTGAGTGATGCAGGTGTTCTAACACTGTTGCTTGTTCAAGTCCTAGTTTATTATCTGTGCTACATGAGATCATTAAAACAGAAGTGTTCAAAATCCACTGAGGGACTGTGGTAGCCTCAGATTTCCACATTTTCACTTATGACTCTAGGGATATCCATTTCTTTGCTTGATAGTTCAGTTATGTATTTTAAAAATTTAAATGGTATATTCTATCAGACATTTTTCAGGAAGGATTTAAGTATGTCTTATCTGCCATCAAAAACCATAACATTTCTCCATTCAGTTTAAATAATTTTTTTCTTTCTTTTTTTTTTTTTTTGGTTGCTAAGAGTCGAATCAAACCTGAAGCTCCCAGCCACAGTCATAGCAACACCAGATCCGAGTCTCATGTGCAACACATGCCACAGCTTGGGGCAACACCAGATCCTTAACCCACCGAATGAGGACAAGGATTAAACTCACATCATTATGGATACTATGTCAGGTTCTTAACCCACTGAGCCACAACTGGAGCTTTGTTGAAACTCAATGTTGACTGCCTTTTTGACTTTTGTTTTTGTTTTTGTTTTTTTGTTTTTTTGTTTGCAGCATTTCCCAGGCTAGGGGTCTAATCAGAGCTGTAGCTGCCAGCCTACACCAGAGCCACAACAATGGGTGATCAGAGCCGCATCTGTGACCTACACCATAGCTCACAGCTATGCCGGATCCTTAACCCACTGCGCGAGGCCAGGTATTGAACCTGCAACCTCATCATTCCTAGCTGGATTCTTTAACCACTGAGCTATGACGGGAACTCCCCCTTTTCATCTTTTGAATTAGTTCTTGTAGCACTAACATGGTCTTCATTTGTTTTACAGATAATTTCATATGAAAATGCATCTTAAACTTTCTAAGTTCATGTAAATATTTGAAAACAAATATTATATTTGAAAACTAATTTTATCTTAATGCAAATAGTTCTATTAAAACCCAGAAATTTCTGTGTGCACACAACTTCTTCCATAGAACCATCAAAATCATACCATTATTTACACAACTTTTACACCAAGTTGTCTCATTTAAGACATTCTACCACCATGGTTCTTAACAAATATGTAACATGTGCATTTCCAAGTTATGACAATTTTTTTATTTTCATGAAAGTCAATGAATTCTAAAGATTATTTCTATGGTATAGAAAGTTAAAAAAAAAGGCCTTTCTGATAATTTGAAAAAAGAGTCAAGAAAACTACTAGAGCTCATCAATGAATTCAGTGAAGTTGCAGGTTAGAAAATACATAAAAATTGTTTGCATTCCTATACAGTAACATTGAAAGATCAGAAAAAGAAATTAAAGAGATAATCTCATTTACCAACACATCAAAAAGGATAAAATACCTAGGAGTAAACCTACCTAAGAGGCAAAAGACCTGTACTCTAAAACTATAAGATGCTAATGAAAGAAATCAAGGATGACAAAAACATTTTCAAGTATATACCATACTCTTAGTTTGGAAGAATCAATATTGTCAAAATGACTATACTACCCAAGGCAATCTACAAATTCATGTAAAGGAATGAAATTAAAACATTCTCTAATACCATATGCAAAAATAAAATAAAAGTGGATTAAAGATCTAAATGTATGGCTGATCACTATAAAACTCTCAGAGGAAAACAGAGGCAGAACACTATTTGATATAGATTGCAGCAAAGATTTTTTGACCCACCTCTTAGAGTAATGAAAATAAAAACAAAAATAAACCAGTGGGACCTAATTAAACTTAAAGGTTTACACAGAAAAGGAAAGCATAAACAAAATGAAAAGACCACTCACAGAACAGGAAAAAATATTTGTAAATGAAGAAACTGACGAGTGATTGATATACAAAATATACAAACTTCTCATGCAGCTCCATATATATAAAAAAAGCCAAAAAGTGGGCAGAAGATCTAAATAGGTATTTCTCCAAAGAAGACATGCAGATGGTCAAAAAGCACATGAAAAGATGCTCAACATCGCTAATTATTAGAGAAACACAAATCAAAACTACAATGAGGTATCACCTTACACTGGCTGGAATGGTTGTCATCAAAGAATCTACAAATAGTAAATGCTGGAGAGGATGTGGAGGCCTGGGAACCCTCCTACACTGTCGGCAGGAATGTAAATTGGAACAACCACTATGGAGAACAGTATTGAGGTTCCTCAAAAAACTAAAAATAGACTACCATATGATCCACCAATCCCACTTTCGGGCATTTATCTGGAGAAAACCATAATGTGAAAAGATAATGCACCCCAATGTTCACTGCAGCACTATTTACAATAGCCAAGACATGGAACAACCTAAAGGTCCATCAGCAAAGGAATGGATAAAAAATGTGATATCTATGTATGTGTATATATACACATAATAGGATAGTAGCCATGAAAAAGATTAGAATAATGCCATTTGCAGCAAAATAGATGGACTTAGAAAGTATCATACTGAGTGAAGTCAGTCAGATGGAGAAAGATAAACATTATATGCTATGACTTATTTGTGGACTCTAATAAAAAATGATACAAATGCACTTATTTATGAAAGAGAAACAGACTCACAGACATGGAAAACAAACTTAGTTACCAAATGGGAAATGTGGAGGGGAGGGACAAATTAGGAGTTTGGGATTAATATATACACTACTACATATAAAATAGATGACCAAAAAGGACCTACTGTATAGCACAGTAGGGTCCTATACTCAATATAGGGATCTACACTTAATATTTTGTAATAACCTATACAAAAAAATAATCTGAAAGAGAATGAATATATGTATAACTGAATCACCTTGCTGTATACTTGAAACTAACACAACATCCTAGAGCAACTGTACTCCAATAAAATATATTTCAAAAGAAAAAAGCTAATTCCTGACAGTTCAGGCAGTATAAATGCTATGTAACGGGTTCACAAATGGTAAGAGCAATTACAGTTCAAATATTTTTCATTCTCTACAAAAATATTTTTTGTGCTTTACATACTGAATAGAAAAAAAATTGTAAAACCTGATTGGGCATTATCTTGAATAAATATTTGTCTTTGAGGAGTTCCCATCATGGCTCAGTGGTTAATGAATCCGACTAGGAACCATGAGGTTGCAGGTTCGGTCCCTGGCCTCGCTCAGTGGGTTAAAGATCCTGCATTGCTGTGAGCTGTGGTGTAGGTTGCAGACTCGGCTTGGATCCCACATGGCTGTGGCTGTGGTGTAGGGCAGCGGCTGCAGTTCCGATTAAACCCCTAGCCTGGAACCTCCATATGCCACAGGTGTGGCCCTGTAAAGACAAAAGACAAAAAAAAATTCATCTTTGAAAGTGATACAATACTAAAATCTTTATTTAAAAAGTAAAATATTTCATTAACTTGAACTCCACACAAAATAGTTTGATAAATAGAGATTAACAGAGAAATTTAAATCATGAATAAATCTTTGGAAAATCTTCCATTGAATACTCATTACCTCATATGTGACAAAGAAATTTGTCTTTTGATTTTTAATAATTTAGCCACTTTCTAAAAAACTTAGGGATGAGGTCTATATATCTATTTTAACTCCTAAGAACCACTAATGTGATGGATCATCACAGCAGATTGTCTGGAAAGTGGTCAGTGAGTGACAAATTTCTAAACATTGTTTACTCCAAAAATAATCTCAGCAATAGATAATAAAGTGTTTTTAAAACATACTGATTCAAAATAGTTCATAAATATAAGCATTTAGGAAAATAATGTTCATCTAAGAAATCAGGCAAAAGAATATGAAAATTATAGAAAATTAAAATTCTATCTCCCCAGGAAAACTGTGAATGTTTTTGATCCAGTTGCTTTTGATTTTTACCAACTAAACATGTAATTTTTCATAAACTGCAAATACTGAATGTATTTATCACTATGAACTTTTAGTCATTATAATGGTTATGGTATCTCATTGTGGTTTTAATTTGTACTTTACTAATCAAAAATGACATAATGGGAGTTCCTATTTTGGCACGCAGAAACGAATTGACTAGTATACATGAGGGTGTGGGTTTGATCCCTGGCCTCACTCAGTGGGTTAAGGATTCCATGTTGCCATGAGCTTTGGTGTAGGTTGCAAATGAGGCTCCAATCCCTCATTGCTGTGACTGTGGTGTAGACCAGGAGCTGTAGCCCCGATTTGACCTCTAGCCTGGGATCCTCCCTATGCTGCGGGTGTGGTCCAAAAAAAAAAGAATGGTGTAATGATGTGGAGAGCTTTTCCTTTCTTGTCATCATTTTTGTATCTTTATGGCCATTTCTGTATCTCCCTTTATGAAATATCTATTTAAGTATTTTGCTATTTTTAAATTTAGATATAACATAGTAAGTTTAAGGTGAACAGAGTAATTCACTATTTGTATATATCAAAAATGATCACCACAGTAAGTCTAGTTAACATCTGTCAACATATATTGTTTCCAAATTTTTATTTCCTGCGATGAAAACTTTTAAGATCTACTCTCTTAGCAACTTTCAAAAATACAATACAGTATTATTGATTTCAGTCTTCATGCTGTTCAGCCCTATGACTGATTAACTTTATAGGTAGGAGCTTTTACTTTTTAAGCTGCTTCACTCATATTGCACCCTGCCATTGCTTCTGGCAACCACCAGTCTGTGCTTAGTATCCATAAGCTTGTTTTTGTTTGTTGTTTTGTTTTGGTTTTAGATTTCACATATAAGTGAAATCATACAGTATTTGTCTTTCTCTGACTTTTTTCACTTAGCATAATGCCTTCAAGGTCCACTATGTTGTCATGAATGACAAGAATTCCTCCTTTATGGCCAAATAATATTTTATGGCCAAATAATAATACATATATATATACACACACACACATTTTCTTTATCCATTTACTATCAATGGACAGTTAGGCTGCTTTAATATCTTGGTATTGTAAATAATGATGCAATAAACATGGTACTGCATGTATCTTTTGAAGTTAGTGTTTTTATTTTCTTTGGATAAATACCCAGAAGTGGAATTACTGGATCATTCATATGGTATTTCTGTTTTTAATTTTTTGAGGCACCTCCATGCTGTTTTCATAGTGGCAGTACCAATTCATATTTCCATCACAGTGCACAAGAGTTCCCTTCTCTCCACATCCTCACCAACCTTTGCTATTTCTTATATTTTGTGTAATAGCCATTCTAACAAGTGTGAGGTAATATATCATGATGATTTTGATTTGCATTTCCCTGATAAGTGACATTGAGCATTTTCTCGTGTACCTATTTGCCATCTGTATGTTTTTTGGGACACTATTCAAATACTCTCCCAGTTAAAAAAAATTGTTTTCCTCTATTAAATTTTATGAGTTCTTTATTTTGGATATTAATCTCTTATCAGATACATGATTTGCAAATATCTTCTCCCATTCCATAAATTGCCTTTTCAAGCCAAAGCAGTCTTAAGAAAAACAAAATTGGATGCATCATGCTTTAATTTCAAACTATATGATGAAGCTAATCCAACAGTACGGTATTGGCACAAAAACGGACACACAGACCAATGGAATAGAATAGAGAGCCCAGAAAATAAGCCCACACATATATGGCCCATTAATTTATGATAAAAGGGTCAATAATACACAATGGGAAAAGGACAATCTCTTCAATAAATGGTGTTAGGAAAACTGGAAAGCCACATGTACCTATTTAGTATTCCAGACTAATTAATTAAATTTAATGTAATAGTCTAATTAGAGATGGAAATAACATAATCAGATCTGCAGTTAAGAAGATAATTCACATTGAGACTGCACAGACCAAGGGCAGAAGCACAGAAGAGGACCAGAAAATGAAGGCAAGGATATTAGACACAAGGTTTTTTGAAATTATTATCATATAAACAAGTGTAATGAGATTCTCAACTAGAGAAATGGCAATAAGATTAGAAAAGGGATTTCCGAGATATTTGAGCAATAGAAAGAATGTGAATTACTGAAAGGGATTAGTGAAAAGACATAAAAGTAAAGGAAGAAGTTGAAGATGATGTTTGGAATTAGATTATTCTGATATTAATGATTTGATAAACCTAAGGAAAACAGAAGATAATTTAAAGTAGAGGGAAAAAAATGAGATCAATTTTGAATTTAAGACTGTGTTCCTTTCGCTTTTGAATGTGGACAATTGGAAGCATAAAATAGTAATATAGTGCTTCTCAAGATGGCTGAAGAGTAGGGGGACACGCTCGCCCTCTTCCACAAACATAACAACAACAAAAAAAAACACATCTACAGGATAAATGACTCACACAGAACAGCAACCAATCACTGGCAGAAGAACCTAAACTCCAATAACGGCAAGAAGTTCGTGACATTACTAGGTAAAGCAAGAGAAAAGAGGAGAGTGAGAGAAGGTGAATCTGAGCTGGATGGGTGCTCCTGAAAGGGAACTGCGGAGGAGAAAGGGATCCTGCACCCTGGAAAGTCACCTACTCAGGGGAAAGATCAAATGAACTGGAGGAACCTCCAGATGCAGAGAAGAGTGTAGCAGTAAGCTGGAGTTCTGAAAAGCAGATCGAGAACTGAACGGATCATCTAAACTACGGGCACAGTCACCAAAAATTGAGATGCCTGGGTGGGGGCTGGGCACCAAGACCTCAGTTCCGGAGGTTAGTCCTCCGGAAAGGGCGGGGGCGGTGGGGTGGAGCGGAGACTACTTGGGAGGTCTAGAAACCAGTCTGTCAGTTTTGACAGGGCAGAGACTGCCTGGGAGACTAGAGAGCAGAGCGTCGCAGGGGAAGGGAGCAATACTCTAGGGGCAGGGAAGTAGAACGCTACATCAGAGGGAACCTGGGAGAAGAGCCTGGTCTGTGCCCATGTTGGGGAGGGGAGAGAAGAAGGGGTGGTCCCATAGAATGAATACTCCTCATGCCACAGCAAGCTTACCAGCCCACTAGCTATCAGAAAGCTGTGCTTCCCAGTGCATCCCCTCCCCCACCCCTGCCACCCCCTACCCACTCACTGCCATCTGGGAGGGCTGGCCTCAACAACTGCCTGAAGCCTACCACCGCAGGGGCTGTCCCTGCACAGGCCTGCTTGCCGTTTGGAGGGGCTACACGCCCGCAGAGCAGCACCAAACACCACCAACACCCAAGAAAAGGTCTGCAGCCCAGAAAAGCTAGAACAAGCCTGACCAGGCAGTGAAAAAATCTGCCTAATTCTCGGAAAGTCTTTCCAAGTCGGGCTACCCTGGGGAAGAGCCTCTTGGGCTTCAGTGGCCCAACTAACTGCTCCAGCCCTCAGGGGGAGCAGAACTCTCATGGAACAGCTGCATAGGACTGCCAGCTCCAGGCAGGAACCCATACAGCCCAGAAAAGCTACAGCAAGCCTGGCCAGGCCATGAAAAGATCTGCCTAATTCTCAGACAAACTTTCTGAGTCAAGCTGCCCTGGGGAAGAGCAGGACTTGGGTTTTCAGCGGCCCAGCTATCTGCTCCAGCCCTCGGGGGTTCCACACTCTTGTAGAACAGCTGCAAAGGACTGCCAGCTCTCTCAGAGATACAAACAGAACTACGGGCAGTAAAAACCAGAATGAATAATGCAGAAGAATGAATCAGTGATATGGAAGATAGAATAATGGAAATCACCCAATCAGGTCAACAGACAGAAAATTGAATCAAAAAACTGGACAGCAATATAAGAGACCTATGGGATAATATAAAGCGGGCCAATCTATGCATAATAGGAATTCCAGAAGGAGTAGAAAAAGATAAGGGGATGGAAAATATATTTGAAGAAATTATCGCTGGAAACTTCCCAAATCTAAAGGATACTGGGTTCAAGATACAAGAAGCACAGAGGGCCCCAAACAAACTGAACCCAAACAGACCCACACCAAGACACATCATAATAAAAATGGCAAAAGTGAGTGATAAAGAGAGGATCCTAAAGGCAGCAAGAGAAAAACAGAATGTTACCTACAAGGGAACCCCCATAAGAACATCAGCTGACTTCTCTACAGAAACACTACAGGCCAGGAGGGAATGGCAAGAGATATTTAAAGTGCTAAAAGGAAAAAATATGCAACCTAGAAGACTCTATCCAGCAAGAATATCATTTAAAATAGAAGGGGAAAAAATTTTTCTTCCAACAAACAAAAACTTAAAGAATACAGCAACACAAAACCCAGGCTAAAAGAAATATTGAAAGGGCTTCTCTAAACCAAAAAGAAAGGAAGGAAATGGAGGAAAAAGGAAAAAAAAAAAAAAAAGAAGAGGAAGAACTAGGACTGAGAAAAGCACAATCAGAGAGCAGTCATTCAAATAAGCCAGCATACAGATTTAATCATGAACATGCTTCAAACAAAATAAAATTAAAAAGAAAAAAATAAGAGTCATCAAAACCATAAAATGTGGGCAAGGGATGTTAGGAAATAAATAACCCTTTTTGTTTGTTTGTTTGTATGTTTCTCTTCTTAATTTTAATATAGTAATGAAGTGTTTGAACTTACAGGACCATCAGGCTAAAATACACAGTTATAGGAAGGGGTTAGCATACTCAAAAAACAGGGCAACCACAAGCCAAAACCAAACATTGCATTTCAAAAAATGAAAAAAAACAAACAAAAAACACTCAAGCAGATAACAACAGGAGACCATCCAACCAAAAAAAAAAAAAAAAAGGAAGAATGGAGAACCATAGAATCAACTGGAACACAAGGTTCAAAATGGCAATAAAGAATCATCTATCAATTATCACCTTAAATGTCAATGGACTGAATGCCCCAATCAACAGACACAGACTGGCTGAGTGGATAAAAAGGCAAAAACGTACAATATGCTGCCTACAAGAAACTCACCTTAGGACAAAGGATACATATAGATTGAAAGTCAAAGGGTGGGGAAAAATATTTCACGCCAATAGACATGACAGAAAAGCAGGAATCACAACACTCATATCAGACAAAATAGACTTTAAAACAAAAGACATAAAGAAAGACAAAGAAGGACACTACTTAATGATTAAGGGATCCATCCAAAGAGAGGATGTTACTATCGTCAACATATATGCCCCAAATATAGGAGCACCCAGATACATACAACAAATATTAACAGACATAAGGGGAGATATTGATGGGAATACAATCATAGTAGGAGACCTTAATACCCCCTCACATCAAAGGACAGATCCTCTAGATAGAAAAACCAACAAAGCAACAGAGATCCTAGAGGAAACAATAGAAAAGTTAGACTTCATTGATATCTTCAGGACAATACACCCCAAAAAATCAGAGTAACATTCTTCTCAAGTGCGCATGGAACATTCTCAAGAATTGACCACATACTGGGACACAAACCTAACCTCAATAAATTTAGGACCATAGAAATTATCCCAAGTATCTTCTCTGACCACAATGCCATGAAATTAGAAATCAACCATGGGAAAAGGAAAGAGAAAAAACCTACTACATGGAGACTAAACAACATGCTACTCAAAAACCAATGGATCCATGAGGAAATCAAGAAGGAAATTAAAAACTACCTTGAAACAAATGATAATGAAGACACAACCGCTCAAAACCTATGGGATGCTGCGAAAGCAGTGCTCAGAGGGAAATTTATAGCAATACAGGCCTTTCTCAAAAAAGAAGAGAGATCCCAAATTGACAACTTAACCCTCCACCTACACGAATTACAAAAAGAACAAAAAAGACCAAAAGTCAGCAGAAGGAAGGAAATTATAAAGATCAAAGAAGAAATCAATAAAATAGAGACTCAAAAAACAATAGAGAATATTAATAAAACCAAGAGCTGGTTCTTTGAAAAGGTGAACAAAATTGACAAACCCCTGGCCAGACTCACTATGAAGAGGAGAGAAAGAACCCAAATAACCAAAATGATAAATGAAAAAGGAGAAATCACAACGGATACAGCAGAAATACAAAAAACCATAAGAGAATACTATGAACAACTCTACGGCAACAAGTTTGACAATCTGGAAGAAATGGACAATTTTCTAGAATCTTACAGCCTGCCAAAACTGAATCAAGAAGAAACAGACCAACTGAACAGACCGATCACCAGAAATGAAATTGAAGAGGTCATAAAAACACTCCCTACAAATCAAAGTCCAGGACCAGATGGCTTCACAGGTGAATTCTATCAAACATATAAAGAGGAGTTGGTGCCCATCCTCCTTAAACTCTTTCAAAAGGTTGAAGAAGAAGGAATACTCCCAAAGACATTCTATGATGCCACCATCACCCTCATTCCAAAACCAGACAGAGATACCACCAAAAAAGAAAACTATCGGCCAATATCATTGATGAATATAGATGCAAAAATTCTCAACAAAATCTTAGCCAACCGAGTCCAACAACATATCAAAAAGATCATATACCATGACCAGGTGGGGTTCATCCCAGGTTCACAAGTACGGTTCAACATACACAAATCAATCAACATCATACAACACATTAACAAAAAAAAGTCAAAAATCATATGATCATCTCAATAGACGCAGAAAAAGCATTTGACAAAGTCCAACATCCATTCATGATCAAGATCCTCGCCAAAGTGGGTATAGAGGGAACATTCCTGAATATCATCAAAGCCATTTACGATAAACCCACAGCAAATATAATACTCAATGGGGAAAACCTGAAAGCCTTCTCACTCAAATCTGGAACAAGACAGGGATGCCCACTCTCACCACTGCTCTTCAACATAGTTTTGGACGTCCCAGCCACAGCAATTGGACAAACAAAAGAAATACAAGGCATCCACATAGGAAGAGAAGAGATAAAACTGTCACTGTATGCAGATGACATGATACTATACATAGAAAACCCTAAGGACTCAACCCCAAAACTACTTGAACTGATTAACAAATTCAGCAAAGTAGCAGGATATAAGATTAACATTCAGAAGTCAGTTGCATTTCTGTATACCAGCAATGAAATATTAAAAAAGGAATACAAAAATATAATACCTTTTAAAATTGCACCTCACAAAATCAAATACCTCGGAATACACCTGACCAAGGAGGTAAAGGACCTAGATGCCGAGAACTATAAAACTTTAATCAAAGAAGATATAAAGAAATGGAAAGATATTCCATGTTCCTGGATTGGAAAAAACAATATTGTAAAAATGGCCATACTACTCAAAGCACTCTACAGATTCAATGCAATCCCAATTAAATTACCCATGACATTTTTCACAGAACTAGAACAAACAATCCAAACATTTATATGGAACCACAAAAGACCCAGAATCTCCAAAGCAATCCTGAGAAACAAAAACCAAGCAGGAGGCATAACTCTCCCAGACTTTAAGAAATACTACAAAGCCACAGTCATCAAAACAGTGTGGTACTGGTATCAAAACAGACAGACAGACCAATGCAACAGAATACAGAACCCAGAAATAAACCCTGACACCTAGGGTCAATTAATCTTTGACAAGGGAGGCAAGAACATCAAATGGGAAAAAGAAAGTCTATTCAGCAAGCATTGCTGGGAAACCTGGAAAGCTGCATGCAAAGCAATGAAATGAGAACACACCCTACACCATGCACAAAAATAAACTCAAAATGGCTGAAAGACTTAAATATAAGACAGGACACCATCAAACTCCTAGAAGAAATCATAGGCAAAACACTCTCTGACATCAACCTCATGAATATTTTCTCAAGTCGGTCTCCCAAAGCAACAGAAATTAGAGCAAAAATAAACCCATGGGACCTCATCAAACTGAAAAGCTTTTGCACAGCAAAGGAAGCCAAAAAAAAACCAAAAAGACAACTTTCAGAATGCGAGAAAATAGTTTCAAATGATGCAACGGACAAGGGCTTAATCTCGAGAATATATAAACAACTTATACAACCCAACAGCAAAAATGCCAATCAATCAATGGAAAAATGGGCAAAAGACCTGAATAGACATTTCTCCAAAGACGATATACAGATGGCCAACAAACACATGAAAAAATGCTCAACATCGCTGGTTATAAGAGGAATGCAAATCAAAACTACCATGAGACGTCATCTCACACCAGTTAGAATGGCCATCATTAATAAATCCACAAATAACAATTGCTGGAGGGGGTGTGGAGAAAAGGGAACCCTCCTACACTGTTGGTGGGAATGTAAACTGGTACAGCCACTATGGAGAACAGTTTGGAGATACCTTAGAAATCTATGCATAGAACTTCCATATGACCCCACAATCCCACTCTTGGGCATCTATCCGGACGAAACTCTACTTAAAAGAGACACATGCACCTGCATGTTCATTGCAGCACTATTCACAACAGCCAGGACATGGAAACAACCCAAATGTCCATCCACAGATGATTGGATTCGGAAGAAGTGGTATATATACACAATGGAATGCTACTCAGCCATAAAAAAGAATGCCATAATGCCATTTGCAGCAACATGGATGGAACTAGAGAATCTCATACTGAGTGAAATGAGCCAGAAAGACAAAGACAAATACCATATGATATCACTTATAACGGGAATCTAATATCCAGCACAAATGAACATCTCCTCAGAAAAGAAAATCATGGACTTGGAGAAAAGACTTGTGGCTGCCTGATGGGAGGGGGAGGGAGTGGGAGGGATCGGGAGCTTGGGTTTATCAGACACAACTTAGAATAGATTTACAAGGAGATCCTGCTGAGTAGCATTGAGAACTTTGTCTAGATACTCATGTTGCAACAGAACAAAGGGTGGGGGAAAAATGTAATTGTAATGTATATATGTAAGGATAACTTGATCCCCTTACTGTATAGTGGGAAAATAAAATAATAAATAAATAATAAAAACATAATATATTTTAATTTTGTGCAGCTATAGAATTAATTTCCCAATCTCAAAAACTATAAAATCTTAGTACAGAAATATCCAAAATAGAAGCAAATTGGACAGGCTGAAGAATTTAGAATAGCGACATGGCATCTAACAGATATATTCCCTGGTCATTATTTTTTTGGGGGAGTAAATATTTGTAAACTACATAATGTTGACTACACTATTTTTCCCCACTTGAGTCTTCCATTTTCTGTCTGGGCCAGCCCTTTTGCTCACCCCCAACTCTCCAGGGCATTCAGTGTAGAGGGTTCTCAAGTTAACCTGTCAAATTCAATTAACTGCTGCAAGCTGTCCATGGTGACACTTGCTGTAATTAATTGAGAATACCAGCACAAAGGCACCCTTCAGAATACTTTGTAATTGAGTGTGAAGTCTCATGAGATCTGTTGCTCAATTCCAAGTGTGTAGAGTTTTTGGGTGGGATGTAAGTTGTGCCATGTAAACTATTTATGGACTTTTTATAGGCTGTGTCTAAAATTCTATATACTACAAGATTTGCTTTCAAGACATGGTTTGATAACACTGGTAGTTTTTTTGTCCATAGGATGCTTCAACTTCTTTCTCTCCTCATTTATCCATAGATATTTCAGATTTGTCCTTTCTGCTATTCCCAACTATCCCTAAAAGAAAATTATCTCAACCTTCTATAATATAATGACTAGCAAACTGAAAACTGTTTTAGGCTAGATGATAAAGATTTAATAAAATATTTTTTAGAAATAGTAATACCTGTAAATTATTTTGCTCTGTGCTCACAATTTCAGATGTTTTCATAATGCTCAGATCCATTAACTCAACCTAGCAAAACATGGCATATTCGGATATGCCTAAGTAGGATACAACATCAGTAATTTAGGATAACATGCTATTTTCAAATTAATCATTTAGCAATCTAATTTTTGCCCTGTAAATAAAATTCCCTCGCCTTCTTCCCTGAGTGCCAGAATAACTCCAAGGTGACTGACTAAAGCTAAGATTAATCACCACTAGATGGTAGCCTTGTCAGGCATCATTGATCCATACAGCAATTCGTTGGGTGGTTGTGAGGAGACAGTAAGATAATGCATGTGTCATAATCACCACAAATCCAGCACAGGATGAGTGTTCAGTAAATACCAGTCATTATTTTTATTTTTTATTTAACATTTACTCAACATTTATGCTTATTACTCCTTGTATCATATAATCTTAAAACTGTTTTAATAATCAGCTATTTGAATTTTGTATTTTTACTGAACTTTGATTATTTATGTAGATGATCAATTATATAGCCACACATTTAATTTATTTTAGAAAAATTATTTTAACAATTATTTGATACTAATTATAAGCAGAGACTCTGTCCATGCAAATTAAATATTCTGTAAGATTTTTAAACGTATTTTTAATTTTTTTACTTTAACATTTTCTTACCATTTTCTGATTGTCAAAACTCTACATAAAGCTTTTTTCCACAGTTAATACATCCGTTTCACACTGTTATGATATTAAGGATCATCTTCTCCCAAACTGTGATGTTTCATGTAAAGTATACCAAAAACAAAATAAGCAAAGTAGAACAAACAAAAAAAACAAACTCAAGGAATAAGAACTTTTTATCAGACTCCACAGCGGATACAAAAATCGATGATCCTTTCCTTATACATCAAAGTATCTTTCCTGCATTTTAATTACTCCAACCTTAGGAATTTTAAATGTGTAATACAGACGTACCTCTGTAAAGACACTAAAAATTTATGGCATCAGTTAAATATGAAAGATAAGACAAATAACAATGGAATTCAAAGTATTCTGATTCTACTATTTCAACATTAATCTTCAGTTTTTAAAGTTAAAATTATATATACATATATTACAAAAACATCACACACTAAATATTATGCACAATAAAGAAAGAACATTTTTCCTTGCCCATCCCAGTGTATGCCCTAGAAGCCACTCTCTAGTTTCCTCACTCTTAAACTTAATCACATACACACAAATACATATACACATACACACACACACACCCCTTTGAAATACTTTCATGTGATAAATCACATTTTTAATAGCTTCATAATACATGTGCCATAATTTATCTTTTAAAATTGACACAAGCATTTTTTCTAAGTTTTAACTACAGCACACAGATATTTGTATGTGTATTAAGTGGATATATAATGTATATATGTGTATATTCGGGCTCATGTTTAAGTATTGATGATATATAGTAACTTTTTAGAAGTGAATTTTGCTAGTGCACTTTGCATAATTGTTTTTTGAGTTTTTTTTAAATTCACTGGGAAGAGATCTTTAATAATATTAATATAAATTTTATAATTGTGCATTGCAGACTTTTATTTCAGTTTACATTTATCCTTTTTAATTCCTTCATAGGTTCTTTGTTAAATAAGTATGTCTAAATTTTACATTATAAAGTCATATATATGTAGATATAGTCTTATTTAGGAAAATTTTCCACATCCCTAGATTAAAATAAAACCATTTGTTTCACTCTAGGATATTTATGCTCTGAGTATATCTGTAATCATCAGAAGCTTACATTCATGTAAAGTTTTTTTTGTGTGTGTTTTAAACATGTGGCTGCACTCAGGGCACATGGAAGTTCCTGGGCCAGGGGTTGAACCAGAGCCACTGGACAGACAATGCTGAGTAGTTATGACATGACCAGAGGGGAAGTCGATACGTAAAGTTATGAATGGAAATTTAGCGTCTGTTGTTTTGGGTTTTTTCCCAAACACATGATCAAATGACCAAACTCTGCTACTATTATTAAATAATTTTTCTCCTGATAAACTTAAGAGCCAAATTTACCTAATAGTAAACTTATTTATATGCCTATGCATGTCTTTCTGACCAAATTCTATTCATTTATGCCTCCAATCTTGAACCAATCATACTAACTCTTTTTAATAACACTGCTTACAATTTTTTTAAGATGGCTATTGTACAGACTAGCTCTTTGGATAAAACTGAGAATCAGTTCATCAGGTTTCTTAGAATTATTAATCTCTATGATAGTATAATTAAAATATTGCATATTACAATCTAATATTTAAATATAAAGTCAGTATTATAGGAAAAATTAACAGCTTTAAACACTTGTCACATATATATACACACACATTACACAAAATTAATGCAAATAAAAAAATTAGAAAATGCCAAAACCAAAAAAAATCCAATAAATAATAAAGATAAAATCAGAAATTCATGAAGCAGAGAAAATTAAAGAGTTAATCAAATTAGTCAACAGCTTTTAAAATATATAAATTGGACAAATGTTCAGTTTAGTTATCAATAAAAAAGCATAAATGTGCAAAGTATACAAAATGCATATTTGCTATAAATTCAGCAGGAGAGAAATCTAATATATGCCTAGTTTGCTAATTTTTTTTTCAATCAAGAAGTGTTGTTGGATTTTGTAGAATCATTTTTCTGTTTATGAGGTGAATAACATTGCTAGATTTATATGATGTATGAGGGTGAATTACTTTTATAAGCAAAGCATTAGTACTACTTCATCCTGATATATTACTTTGGGTGCTGTACTTAATTTTGTCTGAGAATATTTTATCTACAGTTTTTAGATTTAAGTTAATAAAGGGAAAATTATATATTCTCTGCATAGTTTTCCAATATTTACATAAAAGTTATACTATTCTCTAAAAACCAGTTAGATAACTTTCTCACTTTCTTATCTGTGAAATATTTGGTATAAATTTTACAATAACTGCCTTTGAAGATATGGTACACATGCCAATAAAAAGTCTTCCTGGTGTGCATTATGAAATTATTTACAATTTATTTAATGCTTCTATTTTATTTAAGTTTTCTCTATCTTTGTGCATCAAATCTGGTAATTTAAAATCTCCTGGAAAACTACCAATTACATTTAGGTTTTCTAATTTATTTGCGTACAATTTATTCTGGTTATTGTTTTATGTATATTTACATTTTATCACAGTTTTGTTTCTTTTTAATTCCTAAATGTTCTTATCTGTGCTTTCCTTTTTTTATTCCCTGTGACTCTTATTGCTAGACATTTGCAATTTATTTTTTAAAAGAACATTAAAATTTCATGTTTTAACAACCTTTTTAATATCTGCTTTTATCAACATTATTTGCTTTTTTCAATTTGCTTTTAATTTGTCCTACTGTTCTTTTAAATTTTTGAGTTTATTGCCATTAATTTTTAAAATTCTTTTGTGATAAATACATTTATTTGCAAATATACTACAATTTCCCTAAGTTTCACAGTTTTTTCCTAAATGTTAATAATTAACATTTATGTGGCTCTAACTTGCTAAATTTTGTCTTTTCAGACTTACTGGTCTATTTATAGGAATGTCTGTTACAAGCAAATATTAACAATTTTGTCAGTATATATAGTACAACCAACAGAGTTAGTAAGGTGGAAGAAAATTAGCCAATACTGAATAATAAACAGGGAGGGGCCAATGTTTTCTTAGTGGGACAACCTGAGATATTTTTTAGACATTTTATTCAGTTAGTGCATAAAAAAACCATATGCAGAGTTTGCTCTTAAAAAATAAAGGACTTTGGAGTTCCCGTCGTGGCGCAGTGGTTAACGAATCCAACTAGGAACCATGAGGTTGCGGGTTCCGTCCCTGCCCTTGCTCAGTGGGTTGACCATCCAGTGTTGCCCTGAGCTGTGGTGTAGGTTGCAGACGCGGCTCGGATGCTGCGTTGCTGTGGCTCTGGCGTAGGCTGGCGGCCACAGCTCCGATTAGACCCCTAGCCTGGGAACTGCCTCGGGAGCGGCCCAAGAAATAGCAAAAAGACAAAAAGACAAAAAGACAAAAATAAATAAATAAATAAATAAATAAATAAATAAATAAAAATAAAGGACTTCTACAACAAAAAAGAATGCCAAGTCTTAGATACTCCTGAGATTCCTTCTACACCTACAGTTTACTACGATGCTTTAAATTTTAGAAATCACAGAGGTGAAAGGGATATGAAATCATAATTGCTGGGCTGCCATCTGGCCATTGTCCTAATTTTCTACCAAAAATGTTAATCAGAAAGAAGACTTGTGAAACAAATCCAGTGGGAAAACCACTAAGTATTATTTCAAAAGAACAATATAGGTAGAACATGCAAAATTCAAACAAGAAAAAAAGTGATTTAACTAAATGTCTCATTCCAAATGTCTATATACAGGCACTGTAAATATAGGACTAATATGTTGCTTAATAACATTAACCAAAGAATTTAAGCATATATCCAAAAGATTAGAGATCAGATGTTCTGTATTTAGAAAGAAAAAAAGGGATGTTTCATCTGCAACAGAAAACATTTACTACATTGCATAAAATATCTTCACTTAAAACGTTTAAAGATGTTTGAATGAATAGTTTAATACAAAACATCACTGTTTGTAAATCTCTTTTCAGGTTAGAATTCAAAATGTAGTGTTTAAAGAAACATACCTTTGTTAAATCTTACGAAAGAATTTTAAATACTCAATGTAATTCCATTTGTCAGTATGAATAAAATAAAAGTATCATATGAATGAAGCCATGTGAAATTTCTCTTTATGCTACTTAAAAGTCAAATATCTCCCAGTTCAATGGTTTTTAGGTGACAGAAGTGTTTGTTTTATTTTTATTTATTTATATATTTTTGCTTTTTAGGACTGCACCCATGGCATATGGAGGTTCCCAGGCTAGGAGTCAAATAAGAACTACAACTGCTGGCTTACACCACAGCCATAGCAACACGGGATCCAAGCTGCATCTGTGAACTACACCACAGCTCATGGCAATGCCAGATCCTTACCTCACTGCACGAGGCCAGGGATGGAACCTGCAATCTCATGGTTCCTAGTGGGATTCATTTCTGCTGCTCCACGAAAGAACTCCAGAAGTGTTTTTTCTTTTTTTTTTTTTAACCTTTGTTATTCTATGACATGTGCATCTATTTCACATGACTTTTTTTTTTTTTTTTTTAAATAGAAGTGTTTACCATGAGGACCAGCCCAATTGTTTACAGGGATTATGAGTATCTATCTAAGCTAGTAGATTAAATGAAACTAGACTTGAATAAACTACTATGCTCTTCACTTAAGGAGAAATTAAAAATGTAATCTCTAACATTATAATTCATGTGATACTCAAAAGTTGCTTTAACGTATGTTTTTCTCATAGTATGGGACATTATAGTAACCTTGTTGTTGAATTTGTTTGTATTACATGCACCTCTTTGTTGTCAGACAGGTTTTATCATGTTCCATACCTTGTCTGGTTTTGTTGTCACATGCTTTGCTAGAAAACTGAAGAAGAGTTGGATAAAAGATTTTGGGCTTCAGATCAAGGAGACAGTAGAAGACATAGTTTTGCTAAAATGTAAACATGATTAGATTTTTGGCCAATCTATTTGGAACTTTCAATCAGGTGCTTTAATGTTTTAATATTAAAGCTAAATTGGAGCTTTGAATTAGGAAGATAGTTTGCTTGATCTAAATCAACTACTTTCATTGGCTTTCAATTAATACTTCCGTCAGAAGTAACCTCAAATGCCTCGTAATTACTTTCCTATAATCATTTTTATGTGCTCTTTATTTTTTGTATTAGTAATACTGTAATTGGTGGTAAGCTAGTGTGATGATTTCTCTAAATACCCATCAGATAATACAAAGAATATTAGTAAGTCGATTCTGAAGTACAAAATAATTTCACTGACTTATTCACATAAAGGAGCTAATCAGCAAATATACATTATTCATGGCCAGGCATTACTATTAAATAGTAAAGGATGCAATTAAAATACATATAATACTTCTGCAAATACTTTTTACATTAAAACATAAAATACAAATTAAAATCATTTGTATGGCTATCCTCTTTCAACTCCCAACTTAGTGCCCAACCCTTGGCTCTTCAGACAATTTTGGACAGAAATGCATCATCATTACAAAGCCTTTATTTCTTTGTATTACTTGAATTCTACCCAATGAAAGAGTGGTCAGTGGCTTGGATTTTGAAGAAGCTAAAGTCATTATAGAAAGAGCAAGCATAAATGGTTATGTGGGGTAAAGAGGGACATTTAGACATGCTGATGTTGGAGGATGTCAACCGAGAAACATTCACTGCCTACAACATTTCCCCTTTATATATGCTTTCACCAGCTTGAAATTTTATGTAAAAACAGCATTGTTCTGGATAAGGTCAATTGTGTCTGCATTAAGAAAATAGGAACATTTTTAAATGATAAGAGATCAACATAAAATACTATAATAAGGATTATAAAATAGAAGGAAAAGTAAGATTTGAAATCAGTTTGACTTATAAAGCACTAACAACGCATACTTATTAAGCCAGAATGATAGCAATTATTTTCAGAGTGAGAATAACCTCTATTTCTGGAAGTGAAAATCATTATGTATTTACATATTAGTTTAGTTTGACCTCTAAGAATCTGTTTTTATATAGCTGACTTTGTAAATTCACTCAGGTTCATGTATTCTTCATTTGCCACACATTCAAAATTATATTTAAACTTAAGATAATTAGAGCTCCAGGGTCAATACAGGGTCAGATGAAAATCGTGCTAATGAAGACGATTACTTCAGCAAAGCTCAGTTTATAAACTATTTATTCTTTACTGAATCAGGAGGTATTGAGGCAGAGTTCCAGTCAGCAAAAGTAGGACTTTCTCATAATAAAACTTCCTCTTGTACCTTACAGCACATTCCAAAGTATGCCTCTAAAGGGGCCAAGGTATTCTCTTAGAAGGAAATTTCTAGATGCAAAAAGGCAATATGAGTTTGAACTTCAGTCTTTGAATTTGATTACATTTACCTTGCTATTAGAAGAAATATATTTAAAGCCTGTGTTTCCATATGTAATGGCATAGTAAATTATCTTGACTATTATTTGTAAATTCATAGAAAAGAAAGTGAAAGCAAAAATAATTTTGTTCAACAGTCCCAAAGTTTTATTCATTCAAATTCAGATCTTAATATAAGCCCAAACATGATTATTCATTATAGTAAATTTAATAACCACTTCGACTCTTATGATTTTTACTATGTAACACCCAACAGCCACTGGACATGGATATATGACAATGTCAAAATATTTTTGATTACTTTATCCAACCACTTCATTTTCCAGAGGATGTTTGAAAACCAGAAGACTGATTTCTCTAGTATCACACAAGTAATCCAGCTGTGAGAATGTGATAAGAACCTACATCTCTTGATTTCCAGATTAAGATTTATTCCTCTATTTCGCAGTGCTTATTGCTACTATTTTAAATTCTTTATTTGTAGATAATTTAACAAGTTAATTTTCCTAGAATAATGCAAAAAGACTCATTATTTTAAAAAGAGACATCTTTTTAAAAAAGAAAGAAAATTAATCCCTGCCCTTTGAGTTACTTAAGTCTATGACAGAAAGCTGACAGCATAAAAGATTTGGAGGAGTGACATTGCTCATGATGTAGCTTGGTTGATTATGTGTTATGGTTTTCAGTTTAGAATTAAAAATGTTTGAAAATAATTCATGAACTACAAAAATATACATTGTGTATATATACCTAGGTTTCTTATTTTGGTATATCACTCATATATAAACACTCACATTCTTAGAAACTTCAAAAGTAAAATTGCAAATAAATGTATAGGATTCCCCACTGTGCTGGAAAATTTAAAAATATATATTGAACATATATCCAAAAGATGGCCCAGTAACATTATTCAATTTTCTTTTCAATTAGAAGCACAGCAGCACCAATAACAGCAAAGAAGTACATCCCACCAATGAGCAGATATAATTTTTCCACTAGTTCTGTGAAATTTCAGAAACACTTCACATCCAATTGAAATTTTTTTCTGTAGTTTCATACAATTGCTATTTGTAGCTAAAATAAGGGAGCATAAGAGCAGACAGCACTACTCTATTACGCTATCAAATATGAATTGCAATACTTGTCACATTGGGCTAGAAAAAAATGTGAAAATACAAAGCTGAAGTGCAAATTATCTGGAAGAATTTCTAACATAAATATATTTATGAATATACAAAAGGAGAAATTACATACAAAATTGCAATGAAATTTGAAAATGTCTTGGGCTCAGGAATTTTAAAAAAGCTAATATTGATTAAATTGATGGTTTTTCTTATTTTCCTTGGAAAAGATCAATCTAACTGTTATGGTCTGAATATTTATATCCCTCCCCTCCAAACTCCTATGTTAATCTGATGCCCAATACAATGGACTTTTGGGAAGTGAAGACTTTAGGAGGTGATTAGGTCACAAACACAGAGCCCTCACAAATGAGATTAGTGCCTTTATAAAAGAGGCTCCAGAGTGATCCTTTATTAGGATATAATGAGAAGTCTACAACTTGGAAAAGGGACCATACCTGACCTTGCTGGTACCCTAATTTCAGACCTGCAGTCTCTAGAACTAAGAAGTAAATTTCCATTGTTTATAAGCCTCCCAATCTGTATTTAATAGGAGCCTAAATGGACTAAGACATTCTCTTTCAAGTAGGGATTTTCTATATGAAAACAGTTCTAATTTTGTTTTGTTACCTGAGGTACTCGTCAGGTCCTAGATATTGAAAATTTTACTTCTACTACCTATAAAGTCCATTGAGTTCATAGTTCATGATTTCCCAGGGCTTGTATTACTTCCTTGCACTGGGTAACATCCTCACCCTAAAGTGATCAATCATTGCTTAAAACTTGCTAAAAGTAAAATGAGTGGTCAATATTCTACCATATTCTACTTGGCTATCTTTAATTCTTATAGAATCTTTTTTTTTTTGTCTTTTTGCCATTTCATGGGCCGCTCCCGAGGCACATGGAGGTTCCCAGGCTAGGGGTCTAATCAGAGCTGTAGCCACCGGTCTACACCAAAGCCACAGCAACGTGGGATCCGAGCCGCGTCTGCAACCTACACCACAGCTCACGGTAACGCCAGATCCCCAACCCACTGAGCAAGGCCAGGGATGGAACCCGCAACCTCATGGCTCCTATTCGGATTAATTAACCACTGAGCCACGATGGGAACTCCCAGAATCTATCCATATTAACAGATAGAATGTTTGCATGAAATTCAAAAATATCTTAACAGTGACACATAGAATCAAGTTTTTTTTAATAATGATAATAGAAAATATCAATAAGGTAGCAGAATACAAGATTAATACACAGAAATCAGTTCCATTTGACACTAACAACGAAATTTCAGAAAGAGAATGTACCAATCTTTTTTAAAATCACCTAAGAAATACTTAGGAATAAACTTAACCAAGGAGGTGAAAGATTTATGTGCTGATAACTACAAAACGTTAATAAAGGAAATGAAAAATGATTAAAAGAATTGGAAAGCTATTCCACGGTTTTGGATTGGAAGAATTAATATTATTAAAATGGCCATATTACCCAAAGCAATCCACAGACTTAACGCACTCCCTATCAAATTACCTATGATACTTTTCACAGAAATAATTCTAAAATTTATATGGAACTATTAAAGACCCAGAAATGCTGAAGCAATCCTGAGGAAAAAGAACAAAGAAGGAGACATAGCCCTACTAGACTTAATGCTAGAAAACTATAGTAATCAAAACAGTGTGGTATGGGCACAGACATATGGATCAATGGAACAGAACAGAGAGCCCAGAAATAAACTCAGACACCAATGGTCAATTAATCTTGGACAAAAGAGGCAAGAAAATAAAATGAGAAAAATAAAGTCTTTTCAGCAAGAGGTGCTGGGAAAACTGGTCCGATGCATATAAATCAATGAAACTAGAACTCACCCTCACACTATGCATAACAATAAACTTAAAATGGCTTAAAAATTTTAACATAAGATAAACACATGAAAAGATGCTCATCACTACTAATTATTAGAGAAATTCAAATAAAAACTACAACAAAATATCATTTCATACTAGTCAGAATAGCCATCATTAAAAGTTTGCAAATAAATACATGCCAGAGAGGGTGTGGAGAAAAGGGATACACGCACCCTCTTCCACTCTTGGTAAGGATGTAAAGTGGACAGCCACTATGGAAAACAGTATGAAGATTTTTCAGAAAACTAAAAATAAAGCTCCCCCTATATTCTAGCAATCCCACACCTGGGCATATACCCAGACAAAACTATAATTCAAAGGGATACACGCAGCCATATGTTCATAGCAACATTGTTTACAATAGCCAAGACATGGAAACAACCTAAATGTCAATTGACAGAGGAATGGATAAAGAAGTGATACAGATATACAACTCAATATTACTTAGCCAAAGACAAAGAATGAAATAATGCCATTTGCGGAAACATGGATGGACCCAGAGATCATCATACTAAGTGAAGTCAGAAAGACAAAAACAAATATCCTATCATATCATTTATATGTGGAATCTAAACTACAACACAAATGAGCATAAATATGAAATAGAAACACACTCACAGATATAGCAAACAGACTTGTGGTTGCCAAGGGGGTGGGAGGTTGAAAGAGGGAAGGACTGGGAGTTTGGGATTCACAGATGCAAACTAGCATATATAGGATGGATAAATAACAAGGTCCTACTGTGTGGCACAGGGAAGTACATTCAACAGCCTGTTATAAAGGAAACCGTATTGGAACAGAATATGAAAAATATACATAACTGAGTCACTTTGCTATATAGTATAAATGATCACAACACTGTAAATCAACAGTGAAATTTTTAAAAATTTACTTGATTTTCAATAATAATCTCAAAATATTATTTTCTTATTCAAAAACTCAGGTAATTCTAAAATTGTCCTTAAATAACAAACAGTTTGAAACAGAAGAGTGAAAATGAAATTCCCCTACCAGATGTTAAAACATACTTAACCAGTACTATAGTTAAGAGATTGAACTAGTATAAGAATAAACAGGGAGACTGAGCACAAACAGAAAAAAGATAAGCAGAAATAACATTATCATCAATATGGTGTTGGAGTGAGATATCTCTAAGAACTTGGAAATGAGTTCAATCTCAAAGAGTTGAATTGTGAAATCAACACATAATCGTACATATAAAAATACCATAAAGAAGCCACACAACTGTGTACCTTGCAAAGCATCAGTGGCCTAATGACAAGAAAATCAAGTACTTCTTATATTGATTCAGTAAATCGTACTGCCTCCAGCCATTTTCTATTGTTATTCTGAGCTCTGTGCCAGTCTACCTTACAGAAATAAAAGCACTGAACCTGGAGACATGAGTGCATGGTCACTGTGACAGTTATACCTCTCACTGTAAATGAATTCATTGGCATCTGTCTTTGTGTATCAGTCTTGCATGAATTTGGTTTAGATATATCATCCTTAAGAGAAAAGCCAATTTTTGATGTGTTGATGAAATCAGGACTTGGACAATGTCAGGCAGAAAGCCAACTATAAATTCATCATGGAATTGCCTTTCTAAGAAAAGTTGTAGGAGGAGCCCGATAGCTTTCTCATGACAATCTCTGACTTGACTGCTAGGTGCACATGATTTTCTTTTCAAATTTCTCATATATGATATTTATTAACTTGATATTTAGTTAAATTAATAAATATTATAATTGGTAAAATGTTATTTTATTTGATAACATATATTGAGAAATTGGAGTAGCAAGAGATTGATTTCTCTTGAATTCATAACACTTAATTCCAATTGTACAAAGTATTAAATGTGAAAAAGATTAAAATTTAGATTCAATCTAGATTAAAAAGCTAGACAAAAATGTAGGTGAATATTTGCTTCAACTCTGGATGGGAACGATATTCAGTGTATCAAAATGCTAAAATATTGTAAAAAAAGATTAGTAGATTTGACCTAAAATGTTATATAAATTTTGTGTCAATATAACAAATTAAAACTATAAGTTGAAAGAATTATTGAACTTTGGTAATAAATAATCAGATAATACCTATAGTCTATGAGGATATCCTGAAGGAAATGTCAAATAATGGAAACAGCACACCTAGAGATAATTTACACAAGAGGAAATACATAAGATTGATAAATTCATTAAAATACACTCATTCTGCCAGTAAAAGAAGTGCAAATTAACATAGAAATGAAGTAAAACTATCAAATTAGCCATAATTAACCATATTAATATTAAGGCTTTAAAGAGATAGGAAAACTCATATTACTTGTTGAAAAGTAAAATAATTTAAACTTTTTGGAAAATAATTTGTTGATATTTACACAAGTCTACTGATCTATTCTTTAAAAGGCAAAGGAAAATAAATTCCTTGTCCTATTGGGAAAATATTCCTAGCTGAGACTGTCTAAGATACTCATTCAAGTAGATTCAAAAATTCAAGAGCAGGAGTTCCCGTCGTGGCGCAGTGGTTAACGAATCCAACTAGGAACCATGAGGTTGCGGGTTCGGTCCCTGCCCTTGCTCAGTGGGTTGACCATCCAGTGTTGCCCTGAGCTGTGGTGTAGGTTGCAGACGCGGCTTGGATCCTGCGTTGCTGTGGCTCTGGCGTAGGCCGGTGGCTACAGCTCCGATTAGACCCCTAGCCTGGGAACCTCCATATGCCGCGGGAGCGGCCCCAGAAAAGGCAAAAAGACAAAAAAAAAAAAAAATCAAGAGCAATTCTCAACACACAAATCTGTAGTGCTTATATTTCAATGACAGGAGTACTTCTGAAGTTACTTCCAAGCTACTTGTAACAACTTTCTCTCTCCTTCCCTCCCTCCCTCTCTCTAGTGGTTGCTGAGGAACCAGGGAGAAAAAAAGTAGTTTATTAAGGTGGGACGAACACACTCAGACACACACATATACATCGCAGAAGTTTAGATTCTTTGGGAACAACTGGGGACTAATTCCCAGTGTCTGGGTTTCTGAGTGTGCTCTACAAAGTAATTCATTTTCATAATAACCTCTTATTTTTGCTCTGTTGGTTCACTTTACCTTCCTTCTCCTCTGATCATTACAGCAGGTGGTACATTCTCATAGATAAATGTCAGACATGATTTTAAGAAATGACATAAATATTTTCAATATTTACATACAGTATTGTAATTCTTCGTTGGAGACTTTTTGGAAGTGCTAGAGTTGTGGTGTTTGCCATGGGCATGCCCTGGGGGGAATGTGAAAGAAGAAAGCCGATTTTAGTAATTGATGAGGTAATCAGTAGCTTTGTCCCATGAAACATTTTCATGGTTGAAACATGAAAGCTCTCTCGTATCTACTATTGTACTTTTGTCTCTCTGTGGTGTAGATGAGAACATAAATCTCTGCAGAAGACACATCCCTGCCAAAGTATGGATTTCTCATTCCTTAATGATTTCAATGTCTTCCAAAAGATGAAATGTATTTAATATTATATTGTATTGAACTGTATTATAATGAAATATTATAATTAATATTGTATTTAATATTGGATCCTTTGAATCTAGGTTCTACTACCTAATGTCTGTGAGCTTATACAAAGTAATCTCTTTTACACATATTCCTCATCTGTAAAATAATATTCCATTGGATTGTAATGGCATTTATGTGACATGATATACTAGTATGTCTAATGTGGATGGTAGCCACATAAATAATAGGTATTTCATTAGCATTACCATTATTGTTATCATCATTACCTGTTTATGAAAAAATAGTGGAAAACTAGAAGATAGAACCTGATGACTCCCACAAAGTAGCTTATAATCACTGGGGGACCTGATGTAACAAGGAGCATAAAGAGGCTGGGGTAACATGGAACTAAACATAGTCTAAAAACCTCCATTTTCCAAATCATAATATTTTAAATATAATCATTTTCAACTGTAAAGATTTCTCTTAAAGGACACACTTTTTTTTTTTTTTTTTTTTAAAGGTTGCACCTGCAGCATATGGAAATTCCTGGCTCAGGGACTGAACCTAAGCCACAGCTGCTGACATCGCTGGATCCTTTAACCCACTGTGCCAGGCAGGGGATCAACCCACACCTCCACAGTGACCCGAACTACTGTACTTAGGTTCTTAACCTACTGTACCACAGTGGGAACTGCAGGAGACACTATTTGGTGTTCAAAAGGTATTTGAGTTTGGATTGGACTTTAAGGGTGGATTTTCTTAAAACAGGCAATTCATATTATCTTTCAATATGCTTAATGTTTCTAAGAAAATGTATAAAACCATCAACAATTATAAAATTTTATTAGCTCATTTGGATATATTTTTCTGATTATAAAGACAATATATATTTTTCTTTTTACTGAAGTATATATATTTACAATATATTAATTTCAGATGTACAACATAGTGATTCACTATTTTTGCAGATTATACTCAAATTATTACAAAATAATGGCTAAAATCCCATGTTATACAGTGTATCATTATTGCATATCTTTTTTATACATAGTAGTTCATATTTGTTAATCCCATACCCCTAATTTGTCTCTCCCCTTTGGTAACAATAAGTTTGTTTTCCGTGTCTCTGTCTTCCATCTGTCTTGCATATATAGTCATATGTATTATTTTTTAGATTCTAAATGTTAAGTAATATAAAACAGCATTTGTTTATTTGACTTTAAACTTCACTAAGTATAAATTTCTCTAGGTCCATCCATGTTACTGAAAGTAACATAATTTCATTTTTATGGCTGAGTAATATTCCATTGTGTGTGTGTGTATGTATATATATGTATATACACAACATGTTCTAAGGCAATCATCTGTTGGGCACAACACATTCTAAGGCAATCATCTGTTGGGCACTGTTTCTATGTCTCAGCTATTGTAAATAATGCTGCTGTGAACATATGTATTTTAGTTTTTTTTCCCAGATATATACCCAGGAGTGGAATTACTGTATTTTAAGTATTATTTCTTATAAACATTTTTGTAAACACTAAGTAATTTCTGTTTAAAAGAATAATAAAGGGAATAAAAATGTAATCCAAATTACATCTTCCAGATATAATAATCATTGTTAATATTTGATATGCTTTCTTCCAGTATTTTCACTAGGCACATATTGCAAAAATTTAAACAATTACTTCTATAAATATAAATATTAGTGTCAACCTTATGTTTTTAAGATCTGTTGTAATGCACAGAGATATATACTGGATATGGAATAATATAAAGATGAGATACAAAATGTTATACTCATGTATACACCTTGATTGTCCTTAAGATATGAACATGTAATAAATACATAGATCTAAGGGATGTGAGGGGTAGAAAATAAATTTATATTGAGTTAGGACAGATTTATCAGTCATGTACTAATTAGCAGAAGAAAATCCAAACCTAAAGAGGGGGAGCTAGTTATAATGTAAGGGATGATCTGAAAGGGTGAGTAGAAGATAGTGATCCAACCTAGACATTAGCCACAGGATTAAGCCACCGCTCCCCAGAACTGCAAGGAAAATAGGGTAGGTAGAGCCTAAAAATGAAGATCAATATCAAGGCATGGATAGCAATAAATACATATTTTATATTTAACTAGTGGTTCCATCTTTGAGCCCTTACTATGTTGTCAGTTTATTGTAAGACTTCAACATGTTTTGACTTGTTTCACCCCCACAACATAACACAAAGATAATGATAAATCTATTGTCTCCATTTTAACACTAAGAAAATTGAGTTACCCAGAGTTTTACTTGCTCAAGTTTACACAGAGGTTAAGTAGAAGAACTGGGATTCAAATCTAAGCTATCTTGTTTAATGTATTGATTATCTACTTCATTACAATGAAGCTGTGGGCAATTACCTAACTGCAATTAATTTAGCATTTGTTTTTGAAGGCATTTAGTTATATTGCTGATTGCAAGAGCAATTATAAGTCACCATTTTAAAACCTACACAGATTCACAAAAATCACCTAATATCCTTTAGCTGTCTTATTCTGACAATTTCTATAAGGTCAAGGGTTACCAATGTAGACACCTCTTCCATATGTGCCTAACTCAGAATCTAGGATGAGTTTGGAGGTTAAGCTACTCAGAGTGAATTTCTGGAAATTCTTCCTCACTGAACACTCAAGGTTCAAGGAGGAAGCATGACCTGAAGAATAGGAGTAACTGTGACCTCCAAGCCCAGGTAAACCTTTGCCTGCTGGGCATGGGCACACAGCTGGGTCTTGTTTGCCATCGATGGGAAGCTAGTGAGCTGGGTAACAAGGAGAAAGGCACTTCTCACCCTCAAACTTACAGCACCTCATCACTAAAATGATGAAATTCTAGGGATTCTTAAAATTCTTTCCAGTAAGAAAAATTTATGCACCTAAATTTCTATGAATAGTCTCCGACTGAATCTCTGAGTTTCCTAAGGAAGAGACTTAAAAGATGATCCCTTTGCACTTGAAGACTATTAAATTCAATAAAACACTTACTATGAATTCTTAAAATGTTGTCAGCATACTATTCTCTTATTTTCAAATTTTTCTCTTGACTTGAAAAGAAAATACCACCCTTCTAACTCTAAATCTTTTTATCTTTTGCTATTAGGGAAAAAAGTTAATGGGAATGAAGGAGAAAAAGAGAAAAGATTTATGGCATTACAGAAGAAACCTAAACACTAACTATGACTGAGCAAGGCAGAGATGCATTTTGTTTCCTGTGTATATTAGAAATTTCATTTATTCAAATACTTTTGAACCAATCAGATAGACAGCCCAAATAAAGAAAATGTATGTTGTCTTCAAAAAATGAATTAGATTCTGACTAATGTATAGTAAAGAGCTAGATCATTGTATTTTTAAACTAAATTTCATGACATTGAACACTTGATAGAAAAATCAATCATGTGAAATACCTCCTGTCTTCAGAGATAGAATGATTAAAAGTTCTGAATAGAAAAACATTAGATTTTAAATAATTGAAAACAATTTTTTCAGACAATTTATCTTCCTTTACAATTGTTTATTGAATAAAGGCTTAGAATAAAAATGGCATTGCATGTTAGAATTATCTTTCCAGAAAACAATCTTTTCAGGAAAGTTTCAAGGGAAAAAGTATTTGAAAATGACATGGTGACAAATAGCATAGTTGTTTGATAGAGAAAAATGTATAGTGATTGATATTGTTTTGTTTTTGTTTCTAAAGTTTTTGTTGGAAAATATGGGGAAGTAGACATGTCTGAAGATCCTGTAATACAACTGGAAGAAAATTTGATAATCTGAAGAAGAAAGAGCTAAGGGAGTAAAAGTAAAGGGCCTAATCAAACATCTAAGAATAACTACTGTCTCAGAAAAGAAGATGGAAGATTCAAAAGACAGACAGGAAAGCAACTCTAAGATCAAATGGTTTTAAATACATTCCCATTTTCAAGAATGAGAAGAGAGAAATGACCTCAGAAATCTTTCCATTAACTGAATCTCCTGATGCTGCCATTAAATATTAGTCAAATTTGACCAGATTCCTGCCTAAGAGCAAGAGTTTGGATGATGCCCGACTGCTCAACTGTAACACCAAACTGTATACTTTAAAACTTCACAGGATATTTAATTAACTACATAAAGTCATTATTTCAGAATGATCTTTATAAATAATTTGTATATGGGACCAAATTTTAATTAAAAGATCAAATTATGTTTACAATGTTACTTGACTTTTTTTTTGGGGGGGGGGTCTTTTTGCCTTTTCTAGGGCTGCTCCTGGGGAATATGGAGGTTCCCAGGCTAGGGGTCTAATCAGAGCTGTAGCCGCCGGCCCACGCCAGAGGCACAGTACAGCAGGATCCGAGCCGTGTCTGCGACCTACACCACAGCTTATGGCAATGCAGATCCTTAATCCTCATGGTTCTTAGTCGGATTCATTAACCACTGAGCCATGATGGGAACTCCTGACTGATTTTAAAATGTTTTACCCTCTGAAATAATTTTACCTCCATAATAGTCAAATTGAATTCCTTTAAGTTTCTAAGTTCTAAGTGAGATGCAAATGAGATGTAGCAATATATAAGCTTTAGCATTTTAAGAATTTAGTAATCTTCGTGAAATTTTAATTGTACTGGGAATCTATTTTAGAAGCATTTTTTTGTGAAAAAAACATTTTAGTTCTTAAAAAATGCTTTAAATATATAGAAAAGAATATACTATGACTCAAGTAAAATGTTTTTAATTGTTATTAATAGTAGGAATATAAATAACATTCTTATCCATAGAATGAATCTAACAATCTTATTTCTTAAATCTGTAGAGGCTACAAATGAAGTATCAAATATAAAGTAACTGGCATGGTACTTGTTACAGCATAATTGTGTAGTGATTGGTTAATGAATATTATTAATATTGGTGTGAGTATATCCACACACAGAATTTACTATGTAATAAAGCTTATATATACTATAAGTATACATGCACATATACACATTTTAATTTAAACCTGTGAAAGAGCACTGAAATTTGTGTTGCCTATGTTTTCCATGTAGATTCCTGTTGTGGTTAAGAACCTGACATAGTCTCCATGAGGATGTGGGTTCAATCCCTGGCCTCATTTAGTGGGTTAAGGATCCCGTGTTGCCACAAGTTGCGGTGTAGGTCACAGATGTGGCTCAGATCCGGCATTGCTGTAGGCCAGCGGCTGCAGCTCTAATTCTACTCCTACCTAGGAATTTTCACGTGCTGCAAAATGTGGCTATTAAATGCAAAAAAGCAAAGTATGTAGGTTCTAAATATCAAGGGTCTGCACCTATTCAACTCTATGCTTTCTCTGACCCTAGTGCCTGGCATAGAGAAATGCTCTGTCAATATTTATGGATTTTTAAAAACAGATGCCATGTTTGAAGAGGCATGCTTCTTTAGCTATCTCAATATCCACCATATATACTTAATGGTAAAGCATCTTATTGCCTTTGCCTCTATCTTTACCTTGACCATATCAATGTATGTATCATCCTTTAAAATCCCACCTACCATTTTTTGCAAATGTACCTCTCTTTCTGAAGCTGTGTTAAGCCTTTTAGTGCATAGGGTCTTCTTTTTCTATAAACATATAGCATCTATAAGCTGCCACGTGGTTTGTTATCACTTACTGCATTAGTTCCCCTTTGGATAATTATTTAACCCCTGGCAGTAATTACCTCTAATTTCTCAATAGAATTTGAAGTTCTTTTAGAGAAAATACTGGGACCTGTATTTCTTTGCATATTTATTTTAATTCCTTCAATAGGTACTCAATAAACAGTGTCTTGGGAAATTTCCAAAAAGAAAATTATTCATCAATAATACCCAATGAGTTTGGTGAAACTGTAGCTCTCATATATTACTCATGAGGTCAATTTCAAGAAATATCTATATTTTGGTTTAAATAAGTATGAATGATAGGTAGTCCTTTTTGAAAACTTTAGCCTCTCTTCATATAAGTTTCTCTGAAGAGTCTCTCCATGTGTTCCTCAGGAAAAGAATATACAATTCTAGCTTGAAACTATACCCTCTCTACTCTGAAATTTCTCTGAAACCAAGAACAGGGAATTTTTTTGTTTAGCCCAAGTCCTACATAACACTTCCTGAATAATTATTTGCTTAATGGATTTTAAATTACATAATTTTTATACCTAGTTTAAATTCTCTTTTATTAACAAGAAATATTTTAAGATCATATGGCATTATTCATGGGGATGATCAATATAAATAATTTTTCTTTGACAAGCAGACTACTTTGTAACTTCATTATTCATTATTTCAAGCAGTAGAAATCATCCGACTGTATATAATTTTTGATTTGGGTGGATATATTCTACTATAAACCCAACTCGCACTGCTCTACTATGATTAATCTGTGTAAGATGATGAAAATTCTCTTAAATAGCAGAAAGAATTTAATGCCAATGTAAAAAAAGCAATCACCAAGAGAGAGCAAACGGATACCTCACATGCTGCATTACTGTCTGCCAGCAGAAAAATCAAATTCAACACATTTGTCTAAAGACAATACTGTACGACAATTTGAGCATTTTATTACATTTTCTTTAATAAAAATGAGTAACAGTAGTGAAAAGCAGATCTTGTAATCCTAATGCAAATTAAGCCAAAATAGAAATCTATGCTTTTCAAAATCTTTAGCCCCAGTCACATGGTGCTTACAATTAAATACATGTGTTCATTTGTGAGTGAAAATAAATGAATTACAGAATGTGTTAAATATATGAAAATCAAGGAGTTCCCATCGTGGCTTAGTGGTTAACGAATCCAACTAGGAACCATAGGTTTGATCCCTGGCCTCGCTCAGTGGGTTAAGGATCCGGTGTTGCCATAAGCTGTGGTATATAGGTCACAGACTCGGCTCGGATCTGGCATTGCTGTGGCTCTGGCATAGGCCGGCAGCTACAGCTCTGATTCAACCCCTAGCCTGGGAACCTCCATATGCTGCGTGTGTGGCCCTAGAAAAGACCAAAAAAAAAAAAAAATATATATATATATGTGTGTGTGTATATATGAAAATCTATTACCAATAATTAGGTCTAAAATTAAGTTTAATTAGGGAATTTGTCATATTTTAAAGCTGCCTAGAAAACAATTCTATAGCTTCCAAATCTGTGTTCAATGTTACCTAATCTTTCAAGAAAGTTTCAAGAATCCATTGTTATTGAAATTGACCATAAACATTCTGAAAACGTATTCTTTCTCTAGCCTAAAGGTAGGTCTCAGTAAATATTAGTGAAATAAACCAAATAAATTTTACTATGTAAACAAATTAATAAGAAAATAAAATTAACAAGTTAGCCAGTGAAAAGGAATGAGTTGAAGATACAGTATATAACTTAGCATATAAAGCTGTCCTCAGTTCTCCTAGAAAACATGACCAGTTTACTTTCTTCTTCATTTATAAGATCTTAAATGCAACCCCATTTTAGCATAAATCAGCTTGAATTACAATTGTTTGTGTTTCTTATTCCTTTGTAAGACTATTTTGTGCCAAGAGCCAATTCTATATCCTTACTACCTAAAATAGTAGCACACATTTAATACATATTAAAAAATATTGAAATACAGAGAGAGAAAGAGAGGAGTAAGATGTAAGAAAGGAAAGATCCGAGAAGCTCATAAATAGTAATATTTTCACATACTTGCTGTGAAGTATGAGACAAATGTTGGAGAATAAAAACAGTTCCTACTGCAGCAGTAGAAGTAGGTCCTTAAAAGTGTTGCTACTTTTTCCTCCACCCTTGTATGTGTAAGTGCTAGCTTTTTAAGTAGTTAACTGGAAATGCAAGAGTAGCTGGTGAGGTTTGTGGGGCGAGAAAAATGTTAGGTAATTAATTTGTAGCTTTGACTAGATGAATAATCGATTCCGATCTTGGTAAATGATTATTGCAAAATAATCATTATGCTACAGTGTACTAAAATATTTTTTCAAACTAATTGTTGTGAACTTTTTATCTGTACTTGGGCTTACAATGAATTATTAAAGGCTAAATAGGAGGAAAATTGTTTAGTTAGCAAATTAATCTATAACGCATAAAACATAAGCTGCTGAAAAGCACAACCTTTTTGCTAAAGATTTTAGGTCACCACATTCCATATTTTGATCTCTATGACATTCAGATAACTGGTTGAAATGTTAAAAATTCAGTCAATGCTGAAGTTGTTTATACCCGTCTTATGCCAAACATCTAGTTTGACATTTGGGATTGAATTATCTGAATTGATCATTTGTCTTGACTGCAGGTAGATACACTGATAGTAACACACACACACACACACACACACACACACACGTACACCCCTACACACATTTAAACCGTGGCAGTTTTTCTGCTTAGCCATTCTGGTAGTGCCCCTCTCATTGCAGCAAAGTACAATTGTGGGTTGTAGTTGTGAATACAACTAGTTTACGCATGAGGTGGTCTCCAGGTTGTAGTCAGGAAGTAATTTTTTTTAAACTTTCTGTTCCTTTGTGTTTCTGGACATAGAATGAAATACCAGGTAGATCTTTTGCTTTTCCATTATTTTTGGAAAATACCAATTCCTCTGGTCACTGCTGGTTGCACAGCTTCTTTTAAGTAATTAAATCCCTACCCAGTGCATTAACCAAAATTCCACCTCTGAAATGCCTGTCTGCCTCAGAGTGGGGAGCCTATCCTGACAAGAGACCCAGGTGTCTCTGTCTGGCTCTGCCTTCTCTTTCAGCTTGTACTATTTCTGATTCCTCTAGAGTTACGGCAGAATAACAGGGAAACAGATCAAGGTCTTAACTAGCTGGATCAATTGCAGTTAGTTCTCAGTGTAGCAGTTGCACAATTCATAGTTCTCTGTTTCCTGGGTGCTCCTGGGATTACTCAGAGATTATCTTCAGGGGACCACTGTGATCTTTGATGTGGATCTGCCTCCTTTCCATGTGGCTGTGTAGCCCTCTCCTTAGCCATTCTGGTAGTGCCCCTTTCATTGTGTTCCCTCAGTGGCCAATAGTCTTGTTGGCAATGTCTGTTATAAGGGGACCACAGACAGACTCCCTTTGACAGGGTCCACATTTGAACCCTGGGAACCATTGGCCTTTGCCTGGTTTTCATGGAAGGGCAGCACTCACTGAGGATAACACTATGCTTTTGTTCCTTACCAGACATGAGAAGCTCTAGCCACACAACCTTGCCTCTTGACTTGTAAAGTATATGCCAAATGGCGGATCCTTTGTCTCTCAAATTCTAGGATCACTCATCTCAGTGGTCCTGTTGAAGTTCCCTTCATCGAAGGCAATGAGAAGCCATCTCCATGTGTAGAGCACAATAACAAGTCTTTCAAGATAAACACTGGCCTCTTTTCTAAGCCATAGATGGATGATATGTTGGAGTTAGACTACACCCATTATGAATACTGCTGAGAAAATACCACAATTCCTAAGGAAGCAATGTATGTAAAAATAATTCAATTTTTCTTTTTAGAATCTGAAGCTTCTTTTGAAATGTTGAATAAAGAGGAAAACTCACTTTTAACATCCAATTACATGAAGAATAACACAAAAATCACTATAAATGTCATCTATTTTTCACTTTATCCCCGTTAATACAAATAAAATCAAGTTCATACAGCAGATAGTTATACTGTTATTTAAAAGATCATAATTAACTCCCCATGTTACTAAATATTTATTCATAATGGTATTGTTTAAATAACTGAGTAGTGTTATTGGATTGGGTGTCTGGAGGAAGAGATAGTCTTCCTAGTTTGTAGCTTTCTGGACCACATGAAGCCATGTCTTAACCAGTTAGAGGACACTGAGCCCTCCAGTGACTGAGCATATCTCTGGATTGACCCATTTGGAGAGTAAATGAGTGTTGAAATGCTTATGTGTGTATATACACATATGTGTACACGTGTGTGTGTGTATTGGTTTCTGTACCTAGTTCCTGGAACAGTGCTCCTAAAAACCCATGTAGTTTCCTAAATTATGAAACACTAGGAAAATCTCTTGTTCTAATATTTGTCTTTGATGCTGTCCCTGACATAGGGCTCCTAAACCCTTTTAAAGTCCTGAGTGATAAGAGTATTAGGAGCACCTTTAGGTTTTTTGTTGTTGTTGTTGTTTTTAAACAGCGGCATGTGGAAGTTCCCAGGCTAGGGCTCAAGTGGAAGCTGCATCTGCTGGCCTACACCACAGCCACACCAGATGCGAACCACATCTGCAATCTACACCACAGATCATGGCAATGCCAGATGCTTAACCCACTGAGCAAGGCTAGGGATCGAACCTGCATCCTCATGGATATTAGCTGGACTCATAACCTGCTGAGTCATAATCTGCTAAGTCACAACAGGAACTCCTGCATCTTTGGTTCTTTTTTTTTTTTTGTCTTTTTGCCTTTTCTAGGGCCACTCCCACAGCATATGGAGGTTCCCAGGCTAGGGGTCCAATCGGAGCTATAGCCACAGCAATGTGGGATCTGAGCCGCGTCTCTGACCTACACCACAGCTCATGGTAACGCTGGATCCTCAACCCACTGAGCAAGGCCAAGGATCAAACCCTAAACCTCATGGTTCCTAGTCGGATTCAGTAATCACTGCACCACAACGGGAACTCCCCGCATCTTTGGTTCTAATGAGACAACTCTGGGTGGGCTCATGGGTGGGGGCTGGTCACCAAAAAGACTCAAGCCATGATTAGAAGCTTGGAATTTTCAGCCCATTACTCATCCTCCACAAAGGGAAGAAGAGCTGGAAATGGGAAGGTCATGTACCCCACTCCATGGAGACAGAAACTCCTGTGCTCAGGACTCTCCCAGACCTGGTACTATGTATCTCTTCATCTGTATCCTTTATCATATCCTTTAATAAACTGGTAAACACATGTTTCCTTGAGTTTTGTGAGCAGCTCTAGCAAATTAATCAAACCCAAGGAGGAAGTTGTTGGAACCTTCCAGCTATAGCCAGTCAGTCCAAAGCCCAGAAGATAACCTGGGCTTGAGACTGGCATCTGAAGTGTGTTGGGGAGTGGCGGTGGGGAGCAATCTTGTGGGACTGAGCTCTTCACCTGTGGGATCTGATGGGCTCTCCCGGTAGACAGAATTCAACTCAATTCAACAATTCTGACACTAAGACACCCAACTAGTGTCAAAGGCATGCTTTCTGGTGTGGGCAAAAACCTCCATATGTTTGGTGACCAGAAATGAAGTTTCTTGTGTGTTGCCAAGGAGACACCCAGGGAAAAAACACTCAATAGGGAAGTACTGGGTTTTTCCCTACACAGGTGAAAAACTGGATAGGTTTTTTCCTTTATAGTGGTAGAATGAAATGGCAGTGTGGACTGTTTCCCCTTCTTTCTGACAAAAACATAACATTTTCTAGTCCCTTTTTCAGGTACAGCCCTGGTACTAAGGGGAGTGTGACAGAATGTGAGCAGTCGGTCTCATAAGAAGCTCCTGAATAATCGCTAGTCTCCTACTTCCTCAATTCAGTCTAGAAGTCAACACCCAGAGCCACATTAAAAGCTTTGTATTGAAGATGGAAGAGCAGCCCTTAGCTTCAGGGTCCATAGCACATTCCTTTTTCTATCCCCTATCCTAGCCTTGCTTTACAACTAATGACACTGTTTGTGTGCGAGAAATAAACTACCATTGTGCTAGCCAAGATTAGGGGCATTTCCATCCTATTTCTATTTCTACATGCTGCTATTCATGTCATCACGTCTGTCTTATTGGATGTTAATATTTTATAGTTGAAAGTAATCCAACCCTGAATCAAGATCTCCAAGAGAAAACAGTATTTTCCCATCAACACTATTTTGCATTACTTCTCAGTAACCACTATTTCCTTCAACACTTATCAACAAGCAGAAATATATTATATGATAGTTTGGCATTGTGGGTTACCAAACATTGTCGTTAAGATCACATTGTAACAATATGATGCTAAAATAAGTAGCCAAGTTAAAAAAAAAAAAAAACCCTGACTCTAATTTTTTTTATCAAAATGATAAACAGCATAAGAGATTTATCTGTGTTTAAAAAATAGACTGTAAAATGTAATTTTGGAATAATATATTTTTAATTTGGATGAGACACTTAACAATATATATGCTAGCAAGATTTGAAGACCTCAGACTGATCTTGATTTTTGAAAGTTAGTTTTTAAAACCATAAAATTTGCAAAAGAAAAGTGGAGAATTTTTTTTTGTCCCAACTTTTACAATTTTTATTTGAATCCACATTTAGTCCAATTGATTACTGTTCAATTAATTTAACAAATACATCTCCTGTGAGTGATGGGAGAGCTCTTGGATTAACAAAGAGTTTCTATACTACCTAGTGACTGAACCAATTAAATTATCTCTCTTGATAGGAGGCTGATTTTTGTCATACAGTGATTAAATAAGAAATGAATTCATTTTGGTCAGTAATTCAAGGCTAGGTCAAATACCAACAACTTAGATTTTTTTAGAAATTATTTTTATCTTAATGATTAAAAAAAAAGATTCAGGACAAATTTTCCACTTAAACCACACGAATGATCTTCCGGAAGGAGCAAGGAAAAACGTTTTTTCTTTGTAGATGCAACAATACAGATACAGAAAGCTAAGTTACCTTGTCCAAATCCTCATGACAATTAGAGAAGAGGGTGCATGCACAAATATAAGTGCACATGATTATTTACAAAAATTCTATGCTACAAGTTCTAAATTACCGTTTTTAATCAATGTTATATGAGTATTCTTCTATGTAAGTGCACAGATTTCCTCACCTTTTACTATATAATGCAAGAAAAAAAAGCTCTGATAAGGAAATTCTCCTTAGAAACCTTATGATATCTGTGACTTCCATATTCCTTTCAGAAGGATTTCTTAAATATAGCTGGGTTTGTACTTCACACCACCACTTTGCACTTCACACCACAGCTTTGCCATGCTCACTGGTCTGGGCAGCCGAGTGCATGCTTACAGGTGACAAAGAGATTATAAATGCCCTAGAGACTGATCTAACTAATTAAATAACCTCTCCTGGGGGCAGGGGTTAAATTTTGACCTAGAGATTTAACAGGAAGTGAATTAATGCAGACTCAACGAAACACACACAGAAAGGGCAGAAAAATCGAAGGTGTGAAACCTCAGAAACTATAGGTAAGCAAAAATCACAAAGTGGAGCAGTAGAAGAGAGAGCAATGAAAGAAGCAGTAGACATAAAAGCAGAAACAGAAGTTGTTAAATCACCATCTTGGGACCTATAGAGTTCCTGACATTGGACACCTGCTGGTAAAGTGAGCAATGCTTCCTAGGTGCCTTGGACTGTAATGCAACCTAAATAGAGTTACTCAACTTCATTATACAAGAAGCTACGCTGCCATTGAGACTTTCTCTGGTTCTTTCTTACTTCTCCGAGTGGCTATAAACCAATCCTCCATTAACTGAAATAACGAAAGCATGTCTCTTACTGGAAACAGCTGGCAATTCTAGTGCCAGTTGCAATTTTTTTTTTTTTGTCTCTTGTCTTTTTAGGGCCATGCCTGCAGCATACGGAGGGTTCCCCGGCTAGGGGTCCAATCCCAGCTGCAGCTGCCAGCCTATGCCAGAGCCACAGCAATGCCAGATCTGAGCTACGTCTGCAACCTACACCACAGCTCATAACAACAATGGATCCTTAACCCACTGAGTGAGGCCAGGGATCAAACCCACAACCTCATGGTTCCTAGTTGCATTCATTTCCACTGCACCATGACGGGAACTCCACAAGAGGTCTATTTCTAAAGGAAGATTTTAATTATAGTCTTCTTTAATTATTGATTATAACTTGTCTGAATATTTGCACTGCTTTAATTATTACTCTATCATGTGAAAAAAATGCATTTTTCTTTGTAGATAATACAGATACAGAGGTGTAGGTTACCTTACCCAAATCCTCATGACAATTAGAGAAGAGAGGTACATGCACAAATATAAGTGCACATGATTATTTACAAAAGTTATACAAGTTGTTCTAAATTACCATTTCTATCAACGTTACATGAGTATAGTCTTCCATCTAAATACACAGATTTCTTCCTCAATTTTAACTACTGAAGAACATTCCATATCATTGAGGCATTAGGATTTATTTAACCATTTCCTGTTAGTGTGTCTATTATTTCCAGTTTTTTACTTGGAAATGTACCAGGATACTGAGTAGGACTTAACATCTAGATACAAATCTGAAGACAAAGAAGAGCTAAGTCAGTCATACTCTATAGAAAACTATAAAAACCTGGGACCAGACTCCCTCTTAAGCCAATTCAGAACTGGCTCAATTCTTCCTGAGAATGAATACTGTAAGAGAAGAATAAAATAATCATTGGATATGCATGCTGTTAGCTTATAAAAGAGTATTGTAGAATTTGGGAGAGACGAGATGGTAGAGCAGAAGAGCTTGAGCTTACCTCCTCTCAGGAGCACATCAAAAATCACAACTGGAGTTCTTGTAGCTGAGTGGTTAATGAATCCGACTAGGAAACATGAGGTTGCGGGTTTGATCCCTTGCCTTACTCAGTGGGTTAAGGATCCAGCGTTGCCATGAGCTGTGGGGTAGGTCACAGACGCAGCTTGGATCCTGTGTTGCTGTGGCTCTGGTGTAGGCCACTAGCTATAGCTCTGATTAGACCCCTAGCCTGGAAACCTCCACATGATGCAGGAGCAGCCCTAGAAGAGGAAAAAAGACACACACACAAAAAAAAACCCAAGAAACAAAAAACTGGAATCTACCAAAAAAGATATGCTATGTCCAAAGACACAAAGAACAAACCAAAATGAGACTATGGGAAGGGTGTACTCATGATTTAATCAAATTCCATACCACCTGGGTGGGAAACCCACAAACTGGAGAACAATTTTATCACAGAAGTTCTCACACAGGAATGAAACTTCTGATGCCTACATAAGTCTCCCCAGCCTTAGGGGTCTGGCATCAGGAGGAGGAGCCCCCAAAGCATTTGACTTTCAAGGCCAGCAGGGTTTGAGTGTGGGAGCTCCACAGGACGAAGGGAAACAGGCTCTATTCTTGGAGAATGCTCACCAGGTCTCACATGCACGTTTAACCTTCCTACTAGTCTTGGAGGATCTCCTGAGGAGGTGGGAGTGGCAGCTGTGGCTCACTCTGGGGACGTGGGCACCAGTGGTAGTAGCAGAGATATCACAGAATATCAGGGATGGGTTTCTGACAGTAAGGTCATTCACTGGTCAATGTCCAGACCAGTATTGCTGGCCCTATCTACCACAGAAGCTCTGCAGTAGAGTGAGTTCACCCAGTCTGATCAACTTGCAACTCCTTCTCCATAATAAACGCTCATGAGAAATGTTCCTATGGTCACCTAATGTGGGCCAGCATTACACTAAGCACCTAAAATTTATTGTTGAACTTCAGTGTGCTCATTCCCCCTGGACCCTCAGGCTGCTGGTCATCTATGCCCACATCAGATCATAGCCAAAAGTATGAAGAAATATTCCTTTGGTATGTTGACATCATTGAACGGGCCTTGTGCAAAAGATATACCAAGAAACAACAAATAGGAAATGTACGCAGAGAAACTCTGGGTTCCTGCAGAATCATGGGTTGTTGGTCATAGTTCACATTATCAATGGAAACTCACACAACACAGGTTTGTAAGTTACATGAGCGGCAATAAGAAAGTTGGAATAAGTAGTGATTGGTAATGTTAAGAGTAACAATTAGTCTTAGGTGGGAGCAGCTCATCCTATAGGCACTATACCATACATCAGTTCTTAACAGCATGGAAATCACCTGTATCTGAGGCTTTGCATTTCTAACAAGTGCCCCTAGCATGCTGAAAGCCACTAATCCTCAGACTACACTTTGCATAGCAAGCCCATAAACCTCTTTGACACAGGTTTAAAAAGAAAAAAAAAAAATATGAGTTCTCAGCATAGCTCAGCAGAAATGAATCTGATTAGTAACCATGAAGATGCAGATTTGATCCCTGGCCTCACTCAGTGGGTTAAGGATTAGTGGTTACCGTAAGCTGTGGTGTAGGTGGCAGAGGTGGCTCAGATCTACCATTGCTATGACTGTGGCATAGGCCAGTGGATATAGCTCAGATTTGATCCCTAGCCTGGAACCTCCATATGCCTCAGATGTAGGCCTAAAAATACACTAACTATATATACAGTTAGTTAGGGTTAGGGTTAGGCCATATTTTTTTTTTTTCTTTTTAAACCTGTGTCAAGGAGGTTTATGGGCTTGCTATGCAAAGTGTAGTCTGAGGATTAGTGGCTTTCAGCATGTTAGGGGCACTTGTTAGAAATGCAAAGCCTCAGATACAGAGTTTGAATCCACATTGTAATAAGCCCCAGGCGATTTCCATGCTGTTAAGAACTGATGTATGGTATAGTGCCTATAGGATAAGCACTAACTATATATATATATATATATATATACACACACACACACCTATATATATATATATACACACACATATATATTTGACTTACTTGGAGGTAAGTCATGCATATAGGTGGCATTAGAAGCTTCCATCCAAGATGCGTGATTTTATGAGAAAAGTAATCATTCATAGAGGCAAAAGACCAAACCAGTACTCTCAAAGCACAAGGAAAATAGAGCCTGGGGTTGAGGGATCTGGAAACAAACATAGAAATCAAGACAGGGAAAGAATAAGGAGCATTCATAGAAATAGCAACAGCGTTCAACTGACTAAATAATCCATGTTTGAAAAGCAGAAAATAAGGTAGCCTGGGGTATTTGAATCAGGCCTGGTAATGCCAGAACCAGGACTCTAGACTCACTGGCACAGACAAGGCAAACTTCAGAGTCTTAAAAGGCAATGTAAAGAAGTCAGCGCAGGCAAACCAAATCTGTTAAGGTGAGTATAGGTTCACAAAGTCCAGAAGGCAATCAGGTTAATTCCCAGATGTGGGAACTAAACTTACCTGCTCATCTTCAGCTTCCAGAAGGAACTGAGCAAGAGAAATCAAAGTATCCTGGTCCCAGAAGAAACAGCAAGTCCAGCAAGAACTCCAGGAAGAAATGATGTACTGGAACTGGAAAACTGAGCGAAGGCTCAGCTCTGCTACCCAAGACGAATTCGTCAGCCGTAAAGTAAGTTACGTCGTACTGAACCAATGAGAAGCCTTATTTCTTCCTCCCTGCGTGGGGCAGAAGCAAAGTGTGTGTGAGTTAAGTGGCTCTAGCTGTGAAAATTAGCAAACGCTATGTTGTGGGAAGCATGGTGGTAGAACCCTGAGTTTCAGAGTGGGATTCTCTCATCTGCATATCAGCATCACCTGGAAACGTATTAGGAAATGTAAATTCTCAGCCTTGCCCCCAACTCCAAACCTACCAATCAGAAACTGTGGGGGTGGTGCCCCGCAGCCTGTGGGTCAACAAGCCCTCCAGGTGATTCTGATACAGTTCACTGAAGCAGAGTCCTTAGAAAGCTTGGTGGAGAGAGAAAGCCAGGTGTAGCAAAGGACAGTAATTATAAGTAGACTTGATAATGGCCCTTTTAAAGAGCTAGTGAAGCCTGCTTAGAGGGAGAAGAAAACCCAGTAGAAATATAAAATAACAATTAATAAAACATGCTCAGTTATCCAAAAGAGGGATGAATGTAAATTGTAGTTAAAAAAAAAGGGAAAATTTAATAATGGGCATGGGCATTAACAATCTTTGCCTCTTAAGCTCTGTATTTCCCAACCACATAAATGTTTCTACTGGCAAGGACACAGGAATTTTCAACAATCTATGTGTCTCTTTCAAATGAATTCTCTCCCCCCCCCAACCCCCCCGCCCGGGTGATAATGCAGACCTTCTTAGGTAGGTAGGGTGGTCAAGTGTTATACAAATATGTAACAGAAAAATTGCTAAAAATCCTGAGCCCAAAACATGTCTTCAAAAAGTCACACAGTACAATAAAAATGGAGATAGCAATATGTTAAAAAAGAAAAAAGAATACTATAACTTTCTCTGCTCCTGTACATTCTCCCAAGCTAAATGAGAAAAAGTCCAAGAGAATCGCTCTTTGAGTTTTAAGATACCTGATGAAGGATGATTTCAGCATTAAACTCCCAGCTGTAAACATTCAGACCCTCTGCCAGCACCTGTCCCCACAATCCCTTATTAACCACAGCAATGCGAAGAGTTTACCTTGATTCATTTAGATGTGTCAATGGTCCCTAGATTTAGAGGATGTCAAGGACCATCCAGGACAAAAAATAAACTGACAAAGAATGGTAACTAAAGGCCCAATAGATTAAAAATATTTTGTCCATTTTTTATTGTTCTTAAAACTTCACCCTGCTCCATCACCTGAAGAAAAGAATGTAAGGGCACTTTAGGAATAGATCATGCCTCCTTTACCATCTGAGTTCCTCAGGCCAATAATTAGCTGTTCCGACAGGGGGGAGGAGAATCTCTTAAGACTGGATCTGAGACCCTGACATTCAGTATGATGATATCACCCTTCATGTAGACCAAGTCGTCCACTGATAACAACTATAAAATCTGAACAAAATATAAAAACTCTATCTAAGTATTCCAGGTAGGTTGTTCAGTGGAGTCAAAGCTTGTAGAAGTTACCTGAATGGAGGAAGTTTCCTCTTTTTTTTGTAGTGGTAAAGCACCTCACAGGCAGGTAAAAGTCAACTAGAAACACCATTTACTCTCTGATCATAGCAGAAGGAAAAGGATCCTGGACAATCATGGCCAGCTGCCACAAAGTGAGGGGGATTCTCACAGGAGGGAGATCTAGAGAATGAGATTACATGATGCTGTAGGAACATGCTCTCAGTTTAATTCATGACCCATGCCTGTGTGAACTAGCCTCAAAACACTACTGCAAAGGCTTAAATAATACAGTGATCATTTGAGCCACCACCACCCACAGGAGCTGAGACCGAGCTAACAGTCTGACTCTAAAGAGGTAAATTACTAGGTGAAACAAAAGCATCAACACAGAGGAATATAAAAGATCTCAGTGAACACAATGTAATAGTCACAACGCCATGATACAAAATTATCAACATTAAAAAAGTAAGTTATGACCTGTTCTAGATAGAAAAGAAATGAAAACATCCCTCATGACAGAAATTTGAAAACAAGCTTTCATAGCCACTGATTTTGTAATAGCTTAAAAAGCTGGAAGTAACTTAAAGAGCTCATCAACAAATGGATGTATACATTAGAATGTGATACTTAAAAAGACTAACTATGCCAAGTGCTTCTAAGGATGTAGAGCAACTAGAAATCTAATACACTACTGATGGGAATGTAAAATGGTACAGCCACCCAGGAAACCAGTTTAGCAATTTCATAAAAATTTAAACACATGTTTACACAACCCAGCCATTCTACTCCCAGGAATTTATCCAAGAGAAATGAAAATGTGTATCTCCACAAATATCACAACCAATTTTTCAGAGCCACAGCATTAGTAAAGCTTAAAAAGAGGAGTTCCCATTGTGACTCGGCAGGTTAAGAACCTGACATAGTATCTGTGAGGAATGTGGGTTTGATTCTTGGCCTTTCTCAGTTGGTTAAGAATCCAGCATTTCCTCAAGGTGAAGCACAGGTCAAAGATGTGGCTTGGATCCTGGTGTTGCTGTGGCAGTAACTAGTCTGGCAGCTGCAGCTCCAATTCAACCCCAAGCCTGGGAGCTTCTATATGCCCTGGGTGTGGTCCTAAAAAGTAAAACAAGACAAAATCAAAACACTTAAAAAGAAAATAGCCCAAACATAAAACTACAAATAAATGAATTAAAATGTTTTCCATAGAATGAAATATTACTCAGCAAAGAAAAAAAATTACCAATTTATGGATGAATCACAAAATAGTTATCATCAATGAAATATGGCAGATTGAAAAAAAAAGAGCCAATGTTATACAACTCAATTTGCATAAAATTCTAGAAAATTCAAACTGACCCATGTGACAGAAAATAGATCTTGGGGCAGGAATGGTGGCAAGATGGGATTTCAAAGGACAATAAGGAAAGATTCAGGCATGAAGGAAATGTTAAGTATCTTGATTGTGGTAATTTCACAAGTGTATTACATATTCCAAAATTGATCACAGTGTGGATTTTAAGCATAAAGTTTATCGTACATAAAATATAGCTCAAAAAATTAACACGAAAATTCAAATTTGAGATCAAGTTTAAACTGAAATTGCCTTGGGGGCTCTGAACATGTCTTGGTTGTAATGAAGGAAACTGTTACTCAGGAAAGAAAATTCAGTGTGGGGTGGCTGGAAGCAGTTGATAGAGAAAAATAATGCTGTTCAATATTTGTAGCCCACAAAGTTCAGACTGCTACATGCCCTACATGACCATATACTGCACTGAAGACCATCACTTCCATATTGACAAATACTGCCAAATGATCTGCTCAGAGCTGAACTGATTTTATAGTCTAATGAAAAATGTCTGAGATTACTCATTTCTCCCTTCCTGCCGTCACTGACACTAAACAGTTTTCATCTTTCTAAAGTAGTGAGTTGATCAATAAAAACCCTCAAATAAATCAAGAGCCCAGGGCCAAAATGGATGGAAGAATCAAAAATTTGAAAGACCATGAAAGCAAAAACAACAACAAAAAATTTCAAAAGAGGCAATGTAAAAAGTATCAGATGCTGCAAAAAAGGTCAAAGTATTTTATTTAACAATAAAGTATATTGTTAATGGTTTATATGAGAACAATTTCAGCTTGTCATGATGAGAGTAGAAACTCAGTCTTCATGGTTGAGAATTAAACAAAAGAAGAAGGCAGATATTATGAAGAGTTCACTGCTTTATTTTTTGAGAATTTTGCTCTGAAGGAAGACAATCAGGATAAATATTATTTCCTGTTTATTTAAATGTTTTTAAATTGTTATTATTTTATTTAGCAAATGAAGATGCTTGACCACATTAATATCAACACATTATTGAGAATATCAATAGCAAGATCGTTATTATTAGAGGAAATAATGGAAATTCAATATAGTGAGATTTGAAGTGAATGAGATTGATGTTATTGTTTGTCAAATGTCATGTTGGTATCCATCTGCCATTGTAATATAGGCGAAAGAAGAAAAGCATGGCTGTAGATGTATGAAGTTTGTAAATCTGGATTTCTGAACCTCTAGATAATGCATCTTTTCTCTGAGAATTGTGAGGCCATGCCAGGTACTGAGAGTGTGTAGAACTATTGTGGGCTTTGAATTAAGGAAAATGGAGAATGTTTGAAAAAGTCATTGTTGGAGTTCCCTTATGGCATCGCAGTTTAAGAATCCAGTGTTATCACTGCAAGGACTCTGGTTCCTGCTATGGTGTGGGTTCCATCCCTGGCCCAGGAACCTCCACATGTCACAGGTGTAGCCAAAAAAAAAAAAAAAAAAAAAAAAGAAAAAAGAAAGAAAAGAAATTGTTGAGAATGATAGGAAAAACTACTTGACTGGGCATCTATGGAAATTCAGCTGGATGCTATTAGAGTTTTCAATAATCAGATGGGATATCCCCAGGCCAGATTTCTATATAAAGAAATAACCTAAGAGTTTCTATTTAAAGATAGTATTGGATTTATTTAGTATGTTTGAAACAGCATTAAGAAATATAAAATATTTAAATGTAATGTGATGGTAAATTTACTGCTCATTGCTCAGAAAATATACTTTCTTTTCTATGGTCAAACTAAACTTCCCCTTTAAATATTCCCTGTTGGTTGCTAAGGAGAGTAAGAGAAACACCTTTAAACTTTCCAATTAATAGTATCAGAGTTAATTGAGTATAACTAATCTATTTTATATGGCTGTTTATCTGAGATAATTCCTAGTTACGACTTCTCTCACATCCTCACCCCTCCTGGTTCTTATTGGCACCAGGACAGGACAGTAGGTACAATAAGTAGTGGGGGATGAGGTTCTCTAAGTAAACTTTAAGATCCAAATGTTATTCCTTTATACCAATTTCCAGTAAGTTTAATCCAACAGTATTATCATAAAACATAAAGATTGCATGAGATGCTAGAAAAAATGAACTCGCAGTGGCTCTTTGGAAAGAAGGTGAAAGTATTTAGGCCTATATAGATATTTAGAAGTCAGGATTTTTTCTGGCTCACTCTGGATTTTTCTTCTATCTCCTATTATTTCTAACTTCCTTACCCCACCCCCAGATCTCATACCCATTAGCAATCACTCTTCATTTCCCCAAATATCTCCAGCACTAGGTAACTACTAATCTATTTTCTGTCTCAGTATATTTTCGTACTATGGCCACTTCAGATACATGGAATCATACGATGTGACTGACTTCTTTCATTGAGCGTGTTTTCAAGGTTCATCCATGATGTGGCATGTATCAATACTTTATCATTTTTTATCGATAAGTACTATTCTATTTCATGAATATATCACATTTTATTGATCCATCATCAGTTGATGATGTCTTTTATTTGCATTCATCCCAAAATATTTGCTAATTTTCTGTTAATACTGATTTCTAAAATATCATTTCTCCTTTGATCCATTGATTACTTCAGAACAGGCTATTTAATTCCACATATTTGTGAATTTTCCAAATTTCCAGCTGATTTTTCTCTTTTCCTCCCAGCATTGCTGTGGAACATAATTTGTTTCACACTCTGATCGAATTAAATTTTGACACAGTTGCAGGAGTAGATTTTGAGGCCATTAACTGGGGTTTGTTCTGCCCCCAGATGGAAGTTCTTAGCTATATCATTCCCTGATAATGGTTCTTTTATTAACTAGCTGCTTACAGTTTAGCTTTTTGATCTCCTGGAGCCACCAGCCTCCTCTTAATTGCTTACTACATAAATCTCCATTGTGTTTCAGAGTGCACTTTAGCTTGAACTTCCCCATGCTCAGCTCTAAATAAAATCAATTCCTTTGGGGTGAGATTCAATTCATCCTGTTCCTATGGCATCTTTTCCCTTGAGCAAAATGGCTGATTCACTACCCAAAAGCTAGGGGCAGAACAGTGGCCTTTCTCTTGGACTGAGCAGGGTGCTGAGTGCAAGCACTATCCTCTTGTCTTCCTAGCTTGCCTTTCTTGTGTGGAACCCTCACACTATGAGATGTTGGGGTGAGGGGTATCAGGACCTCACTTTTCTTGGTCTGTGGTGCCTGTGGTGGAGTCTCTGCCCTATGAATGAGCACCAGATGGAAGAATGGAGACTGAGGCATTTGCCAAACTCACCTGGAATTGAGCCTCTGAGAAACAGAGTCTAGGGAGGTGAGATATTCTGTCAACCTGCTTTTCCTGGTGAGATACTACTCTTTGACAGGGCGCTGAGAAGAGATTTGTCTTCTTATCCTTTCTTCTGATGTGGAGAGTCTATCTTGCTGAACTGGGGAGCAGAGGGAGAAGGTCATAGCTCATGTTTGATGGACTAAATGTTCTTACAGAGATTTAGTAGATTTTTATTTGCTCTATTCCATTGTAACAATTTTTAGAGATTTTTGAATGTTTGTGTTATAGGTTTCAAGTCCCCTTCAAGGAGATTAAACCCAAAAGCCCCCGGCTGTGTCTCACTGTAATGGCCCTCTCCCCACCTTGACCAGCCTGGGCGGCTCACTTCCTGCTAGAGAAGGAATGTCACCCATTCCTCACCCCGCCACCCACCATATAATCTGTTCCCCATGCAAATAAGTTATCTTGCCCAAGACAAATTAGAAGATCAAACTGGGTCTTCACTATGGGGTATAAAGACTGTTGCAGAGTGAGTTAGGACCTCTTTATTTAACCAGTGCACCTGTGTCCTCTCTCCCTCTCTGAAAATGTACTTTTGCTTAATAAATTTGTTAAATATCTGCCATTCCAATGCTTTGTTATTGTGAGACAGATGCAAATTATGGCCGTATCAGCTGTTCATACTGTTTTTATTTTTAAGTACTTTTCACCTCATTGGGGATGGTTTCCTCATTGGGGATCAGGTCTACAAATCGATGCTGCTGTTTTGAGGGTTAAAGACTAGAAAGTACTTTATTTCATATGACTTGGCTTGCTGAAGATAATTAGAATGACATCATCCTTCATTTACATTTCTGCCATGTATGCTTTAAATATAGTAAATTGAATGCCTAAAAACATTTATTTTGGATTTATTTTCTATTTCTGGTTTGACACAGTTATTGAAAGTCTTTTTTTTTTTTTTGAGGCATGCATTAATTCTAGCTATCTGTGGAAGATTAGTCTACATAAAAGAAAGTATTTTCTAGTATTAATTTCAAAATTATATATATATATACACACTTCATTTTGATGATTTAGATTTTTCTCTCATGTCTCAGTTTAACAACACTATTGTATGAAATCCTTTTAAAAGCATATTGAATTTTTTTAATGTATCACCTCATTCTAATTCTGAGGAAGAGAAGCTACGTTTTCTGGTAGTGAATTTCCAGAAGACTGTAACTCAGGAATTTCTTGAATAAATTTTCATTACTCTCCTTCCTTTTCTGTAAAATAGAGATAATTGTTCAGTGCTGCTTTGAAGATTAAGTTAATACATGCAAAATGCATAAAAGAAGTGCCTGGCATATAGTAGGCACTCAATAAATGCCGTCAGGTTTTGCCATGACTATTGTTTTTCTTATTCTTTAGAACTAAGATTGCTTGGCAGTGAAACACAGGTTTTCCAATAAAATGTATTTGTTAGTATGAATTTGGATTTTAAAACGTGAGGAGAGCTTCATTTTCTTTTCACTCTAAACATTAGTAAAGTTTCCTGAGAGAATAGAGATGTAAAATTAGCATCGGCTCATATTCATTCCTTCACAAAGAACAGTTTTTGATACCCTTACCCTCTGATTTAAAAGCTTACTTAAATTCAAAGGAATGTAGTTATTTCTTTGATTCCATTTCCCATCATGAGGCCATCTTTTGAGAACTACCATTGCTCAGCTTTGGAGCTGAAAAGAATTTCTTTTTGAATGCCATTTCATCCCATGTTTCTAATCTGTTTTCTATACTAGTCTCTTTGAGATTAAACAATCTTAAATCAAAAGCCTTATTTATTTGAGCTTATAGAATAGGCTGAAATTATTTAAGAATTATAGGCTTCTTTTGTATTTAGCATCTGGAACGCATTTTCAGAAAAAGAGCTCACGAGTACAAAAGGACAACGCAAACATCAAAGATGTTAATAAATTTTACTTACACTTAACTTTGATACTAAATTCCCACATTTACCTTATACAGAGTATAATATTGGTATATTTTGTTTCTAAAGAAATGAGATCAAGTTAATTGGTTCAAATTGTGAGTACAATAATATTGAAATTATTGTTTGCATTTTGTGGTAGTAATTGAAATCTTTCTTTTTCTTCAGATTGTTTAATGAGATGTCAGAAAAGAAACCTTCCAGTTTAATAGAATATATAAGTAATAGTCCATTTAAATTATTATAATTTGTATTTATTGTGTCACAGTACACTATATATAGATTCTTCTTGGCCCTAATATTTAAAGTTTTTCATGCTTTTCTACTTTTCCTGCTCATTCTCTCCTCCCAATATGAGTTAGACACAGAAAAGTTTTAAGTGAAAAATAACCCCTCTGTTGCCAGTTTTTTTTTCCATATATTTTTTGTATCATTTTCTGTGGAATCAAATCAGTTTTTTTGTTATCCTTTTAATTTTTCTATTTTTAAATCTAACTCTTTATCAAATCATGCCTATTCCTCATGGGATAGTGAAGATGACTATTAGTGACATGTAATCTGATCATTTATGCATATGATTTTAAGATACTAGTTTATCTTCAGGGATCAGTTATTCTATATATCATTGTACACTTATTAAATTTTTTCCAAAAATAAAATATATATTGAACTAAAAGAAATTCTATTGAAAAAGAAACCTGCCTATGTTCTAGGTTTTGATATTCAGGGGAATTACCTTTATTTCAATTTCTGTAATTCTTTTAAACGAGTAGGCCTATTCACTAGTTTATGGAATGGATGTTACCGTTCTTGGAAGGACAGAGCTTACAATTGATGTATATTGATTATTTCACTAATATTTTGCAGGGAGAGAAGTTTTCTATAAAGGGTACAATATGTATAGTAATTCCATTGTGAAATAAGCTATTTCCTCACAGACTAGTAATAGTCTGCAGACTGGCACTGGTCTCAGCTCCATTTTGAGTATCATTGCTATTGAAAATTTAACATTCCCTTGAAACCCATGCAACAGAAAAAAAATTTATATTGGTAGTAAATATAGAAAAAATTAATTTACTCATCTTCGCCTAAGAATGAAGAAGGCTTACTTATGGGAAGTTAGGAACATTTAAGTTTCATATGCATGTATCAACTATTGGTCTATTCATTCTATTCTTTTCTTGGGCATGTTTTGGCATTCTTAAAATGATAAAGTATGTTGATTTTATCAGCTAGAAATGTTTTGATTATAAGCTGTGCTTTTCTTTCATAGAAGTAAACATGGCTTTACGGTTTAGAAATTATATCAGTCAGGGTTCAGCCAGGAAATTAGAAATATGATACCAATTTCAAACAAAAGGGATATGAAACAGGGAATTGGTTATGAAGAAAAACACCGATATAGGGAAAGGGAGAGGTGCTGGCAGAATGGAAAAGAATGCATGTGTTACCCTAAGTTCAGAAAGCTAATAATGCCCCTGGACTAGAACTCAAGAACTAATGCCTGCTGCTGGCTGCTGTAGGGCAGTTGTGCAAGGGCTGAAACTGCCAGAGATACCATGGATAGCAGAGCTAGAAGCAAGCACCAAAGCAGCTCAACTACACATGGGACTGATGGAACTCTGGATCACAGTGTCTCAGCTCTCCTATAGCAACATCGGAAACCACCAGCATCTACTGCTGCTGTCTAAGCTAAAAGCTTCTCTATTCTTCCATCCTTCAAATTACCTGCCAGGGCCTTCCACTGACAGAACATCAGAAAGCAAGCTGAAGGGAATCTGGGAAATGCAGCTTGAAGACAGCTGTAACTGTTCAGAGTGGAGTATGAAAGGATGATTGTAGAACAGGGACCATATATATAACCAACTCCGTCCACCCCTTGTTTACTTTCCCTCCTGCATACACTTCTGCACAATTTAAAACCATATACTCTATATCCACTCCTATATTTAATCTTTACATATGATACAAGAATATTGGAGTTCCTGTCACAGCTCAGCAGTAACAAACCCGACTAGGATCCATGAGGATATGGGTTCAATCCCTGGCCTCACTCAGTTGGGTTAAGGATCTGGCATTGCTGTGAGCTGTGGTGTAGTTTGCAGATGCGGCTCAGATCTGGCATTGCTATGGCTTTGGTGTAGGCCAGCAGCTATAGCTCTGATTGGACCCCTGGCCTGGGAACTTCTATATGCCACAGGTGTGGCCTAAAAAGACAAAAAAAGAAAAAAAGAAAAAAAAAAGATATTAATGTCACTCTCCACCACATAGTTTACAAACTATTCTTGGTAAAACCAAATATTCTCCCACCTTTGCAAAAGGGAGATAAATTGAGCCCATCATTAACTTTATTCATTGCTTGGTAATGCTATTTTCTTTCATGGTTCTACCATCATTTCACTGGGTTGTTCATTAACATAATTAATAATTAGGGAGTTTCTGTTGTGGCTCAGGTGTTAATGAACACAACTAGTATTCATGAGGACACAGGTTTGATATCTGTCCCCACTCGATGGGTTAAGGATCTGGCATTGCCATAAACTGTGGTGTAGGTGACAGACACGGGTCGGATCCCGTGTTGTGGCTGTGGTGTAGGCCAACAACTACAGCTCCAATTTGACCCCTAGCCTGGGAATCTCCACATGCTGTGGGTGCAGCCCTAAAAAAAAGACAAAATAATAATAATAATAATAATAATTACATTGGGTAGTAAAATTTCACCACCACCCTAGATCTTTATAGGAAGGGGAGGGGAGGAAAGGAAAGGGAAGGGAAAGGAAATGAAAGAAAAAAGAGGAAAGAAAAAAAATGGTTATATAACAATGGAGAAATCAGATATGCAGAGCTGTTAAAATCCTTAAATCTGTAACCGGTCCTAAGACCTCCTCAAAAGTTAATCGTAATTTTGTTCTTCCACCACTTGTCATTCATTTATTAGCTTCCTCAGTCTACAATTCTAGATATGGAAGAGAAAAGTTACCGCAAGGAATCTCCTGAGTTCTCCACATATCTTTGCAATTCAGTTTTTCCAATACAGTGGTTATTAGTCACCCTGGTCAGTATAGTATTTCTGTACTTTGCTTATTAGTTTTAGTGTCAAAATAATTTCAAATCAGCAGATGGTATCTCAGCTTACATTTCAGGGGAACCATTGATTTGTCCCCTGGTGGACATATTCCTCCCCTGGAAACTGAAACATTAAAGCAATAGAGCTCAGTATTTGAAAAATGGAAATTCTGTAAGATGAAAAGCAAAACCTCTGCAATAGATATTATTGTAATAGTGAGAGGAGTGACTATAAGTTTCCTTGTTGATTCTTGAATACATATATTCTGACTCTTGGCAAAAGAGCATTATATTTTGTTTGACAATTCAAAGCATATATTGCATTTTGTAAGACTGCAGCCAAATTCACAGGGTCTTGCCTACTCACTGGCACTTTAAGTAAAGCTTCATTAGGTCCTTTCATGATTTATTTTTTAATTTTGTTTTATTTCTTGTCTTTTTACAGCTGCACCTGTGGCATATGGAGGTTCTCAGGCTGGGGTTCAATAGGAGCCACAGCTGCCGGACTACACCACAATCACAGCAACACCAGATCCAAGCTGTGTCTGTGACCTACACCATAGCTCATGGCAACAAAGGGTCTTTAACCCACTGAGTGAGGCCAGGGGTTGAACCTGCATCCTCATGGAGAGTAGTCAGGTTTGTTAATGTCTGAGCCATGACAGGAACTCCTCATTCCATGATTTTATCATGCCAGTTTCTTCTGAATGGCAGGACACATAGTAGGACCAATGAATTCAATGAGTGTGAATTCCTTGAATGGAATCAATGTTGTGTGGAACAGTGATGAGAAATAGGACATTCCTTAAATCCATGGAGAGTGGCGCTAATAGAAGCATTGTGAGGATAAATGACAAATCCATATGCAAAATACGTTTCTATTAATCCACTCATAATTAAAAGGGACAGTGTAACCTAGCAGCCCTTCAGGGACTGACTTGTTGGCCCAGAAAATATTGCCATATCAGAGTCTCAGCATTGGACTTTGATGTTGGCAGGTTAGCACTTAGTGATTGTAACAACAAGATGAATATTGGTTAGGGGAAGTAAAGGGCTCTCCCTACACTGATGCATTGAAAACTCACTGTTGAGGAGTGGCAGTGTCCTTGAGAAGCTCTGCTATCCTCTTGGTTAGGGAAAGAAATTGGGAAAGGCTGCCAATGAATTTATAGATCCTAGAGTGGCAGAGGCCAAGGTAGGGGGTGGAGATGGATCTTGATGGGAATGAGCACAATCTTCTCAGGTGAAGTGATTCCAGGATGTGGTTCATCATTATAATAATGGTTCCAGTGAAGTGTGCCAGTCTATAATTCATCATCACTTGCCAGGAGATGTTGCAAATCCTCTCATAAAGATTGACAATTTTATTCCTCATCTCCTTAAAAATGGACTGGCATCATGTCTCTTTTTGACAAATATAATGTAGCATAATTGGTCTTATGTTAGTTCCATATCCTAGGCCTTAAGAAGCCTTTCAGCTCTGTTCAACTTTCTTGGGATACTGAGATCCCCAGACTAATTCCATCTAGGAGGAGAAAACCCATGGAGAAGAGCCTTATTTTCCAAATTGGCAGCCACTGTCAACCTCCAGACATGTGAATGAGCCCATCTGGACCTTCTAGCTTCAAGTGAGTCAACAAACACCTGCAGCTGCATGAGTGATTCCTGTCAAGACCAGCCCAGTCTTTTATCCCACTAAATCATGACAAAAAATAAATATTAGTAATTTAAGATTCCTAATTTTGGAGATTGTTTATTATCTGGTAAAAGATAACCAAAGCACAAGGAAAATCTATTCTTGCCCCAAAATGCAAGAGAAATTGCTTTTGCTTACAGGAGAATCATAGACGGGATTTAGCATTGCAAGATGCTCAGTCACCAGAATGCTCCCAAATATTTACATTTCTTCTTTCAAGGTTCCACTGCTTTCCAAATAATGCAGTAATTTTCACCAAAGACACTTAGCAAGAATGTGAGTTACACAAATGTTTTAATTCTGAAAACTTCAAAATTATTTTTGGTGTCTCATTTTCCAGCTCAGTTAGTCCCATGTTTACAGAAGGTAAAAGATTAGAAGCTATTTCATTTTCTGACAGTGCCTTGGGCTTTAAGTTAAAGCCCTGAGGTTGATACTTTTTTTTTTTTTCTTTTTGTGGCCACACCTGTGGCATATGGAAGTTCCCAGGCTAAGGACTGAATCCTAACCACAGCTGCAGCAATGCTGGATCCTTTAACCTGCTGTGCTGGGCTGAGGATCAAGCCCACACCTCTGCAGTGATCTAAGCCTCTGTAATTGGATTCTTAACCCACTGTGCCCCAACTGGAACTCCAATATTTCTTTCTATAAGCTAACTGTGCAAGTGAAAAATGTCCAGCCCATCCAATAGTGTTTGTTTGTTGTTGTTGTTGTTTTGTCTTTTCTAGGGCCACGCCTGAGGCATATGGAGGTTCCCAAGCTAAAGGTCTAACCGGAGCTGTACTGCCGGCCTTCTCCAGAGCCACAGCAATGTGGGATCTGAGCCGTGTCTGCAACATACACCACAGCCCACTGCAACGCCGAATCCTTAACCCACTGATTGAGGCCAAGGATCGAACCCGCAACCTCATAGTTCCTGGTCGGATTCGTTAACCACTGAGCCACAACGGGAACACCATTTTTTTTTTATACTGTTAATGCCATTATTGTTTATTTGATTTTCATGTTTAGTGGAGGCTTGGTCTCCCAAAGCCTTGCATCTGGTGACATCCAGATATCAGAAACCTACCAACACTTATAGATTAGGATTCAGAGATGTAAACAAGCTGTATCACAGCCAGAGCCACCATCACTGGACATGCTAGAACTGCTGAAGGATGGCAGCCTTGAGGTCACACCCTATCTCTACTGCTATTTTGAATCCACACTACTACAGAAACCAGAAGCAGAATGTGTCTTCCTTTGATCAACCTCTCTTCACCCAAAAGTCTTTCCCATTGGTATTAGATACTAAGAAGCCACCTGGCAAGTCTGGAAGTCTTCCAGCCTCAGAAGTGTTAAGATCAGAATATAGAGGGAGTGGGATAAGAAAACAACCAGAAGGTAAATGTTTTCCAATGAAGAGATTGCTTTGAATTTCATCAAAACAAATTTTCCTTCACTATCAATGTTATCCCGGGCAAAGCTATCCTCTCTGGAATTAGGTTTTATCATCTTTTAATAAAGGAGCTACAGCAGAATGACTTTCAGTTTCCCTTTATCCTTTAAAAATGGTTGCTAATAAATATTGATATATTGGCTTAAGTTTCTCAATCTAGTGAGTACTATCAATAAGAGATGATAAATCACAAACACAACCCACTTTTGTGATTTAAAGTTGTCCAGTAGCTATATAAAAAATAGCAGAAAGAGGAGTTCCCATTGTGGCTCAGCAGAAATGAATCTGACTAGTATCCATGGGGATGCAAGTTTGATCCCTGGTCTCACTCAATGGGTTAAGGATCCGGAGTTGCTGTAAGCTGTGGTGTAGTTTGCAGACGTGGCTCAGATCTGGCATTGCTGTGGATGTGGTTTAGGGTGGAAGCTACAGCTCTGATTCGACCCCTATCCTGGGAACTTCCATATGCCACAGGTGTGGCCCAAGAAAGAAAAAAAAAAGTAGAAATATGTGAAAATTATTTTAATATATTTTGTTTAATTCCATGTGTCTAAAATATCTTTCATCTATAATAAACATAAATATGATTAATAATAATTTACCAGGCTTTTGGACACTAAAACTTCACAATCCACAATTTCAAATGCCCCATAGCTGCTGTAGACTGGCTACCACATTGAACAGTGTAGATTTAGATCCTAGTTGTTTTTTTTTTTTTTTCCTAGACTAATGGATTAATACACTTTCTTCTTCTGTTTTCTATTTTCTTGTATTAACGTTTATTGCTAATGCCTACACAGTACCTTTTATTTGTAAATTAAAAAAAATCTATAAAAATACCAGCAATGAGATAAGCTATGAATGGTACAAAAATACCCAACTTTAAAATTATTGTATTGGGAAGCATAAAAATTAAAAACACCAACTTGTTAGAAGTATAAGGATTTTTGATATATTAAAATTTGAAATAGAAATCAAAGCTTACTGAAACAAAGTTAAAAATGATGTACAGCAAGAATGGCAAAAGCAAGTACAAGCTTTGAAATCATATGCTTGAATCTTAACTTCAAACCTTCTAACTCTGCAGCCTTTTCAGTCAAGTGCTCTACTCCTGAGCTAAACCTCCTCTGGCTATGTTACCTTTGAAGAGCTAACTTTTCTTCTCAGATTCCTCATCTGTAATATGGAAATGAAAGTGCCAGTTTTAACAAGGTAGTTACAATGGTTGATGAAATATTGAATGCAAATCACGCAATTATTCTTTAAAGAGGATTTCACATTAAAACTTTTTTGAAAGAATTGAACTTTGAATTAGTAAGAGAGTGATATCTACATGAAAAAACTAAAAATTCATTTTGGCATACTTGGTAGAGGAATTATGTTGTAGAGCTAAATATACAACCTAATATTAAAAATTATTGCCACAAACTATCACTTATGTGTATTTTCATGTATATGTGTTCTATATAAATAGATATATATAAATGAATGCTTATAGCAACAATTACATATATACATGATATATATTTATATATATACATATATGCATACATTTATATATATATTACACACATACCTACACATGTAAATATATGTCTACCTTATTGGCTAGTTCAGGTATATACAGTCTGATTTGGAATTCATCCACTTTACTTGCTCTGTGCCCTTGGGCAAGTTATTTAACATAGGTACTTTAGTTTGCTCACCAGTTAAAGAAAAAAAAAAGGATAAATGGAGGTATGGACTTGGGTTTGAGGACTGGCATATGCATGCTAAGGAATATGGCGTGACTAGCCAATGGAGACCTGCTGTATAGCATAGAGAACTTTACCCAGTATTCTGGGATAATCTAGGCCGGAAAAGAAGCTGAAAGAGAATGGATGTGTGTACATGTACAACTGAGTCACTTTGTTGTACAGCAGAAATTATCTCAACATTGTAAATCAACTATATTTCAAAAAAAAACATTAAAAAATAGAAAACAAAACCCGGCAAAATGGACAATAGTACCTCCTCCATACAGTCATCATGAGAACTAAATGAAGTTTGAAAATTAAGGATCTCAGAAAAGTGCCTGGCATATGTTAAGCACTATATAAGATTTCGATATTATTAGTGAATAACTTTTAGCAGTAAAGTGATACACACTTGTGTTTAAGAAAATCCCTTCAATATTTTTTGGAACAATCTTGTAATCTTTGGGTTTATGCATCATGGCATGAGGAGATAAACATGTGGATCTGAGATCTGTTTGTGAAGTGGGGGTGACAGGATTTGGTGATTGATTATATACAGGTGATGAGAGAGAGATGAGATAAGAGTGATAACAAGGGTTTCTCACTTGAGCAAAAAGTGAGGAGGAGGGACAGGATGAATGAAAATATAATTAGCTTAATTTTGAGCAAGCGTTTGGGATTTCTGTGGATTGTTAAGTAGGGATGTCTTGAGATACATTTTTATTTTTTATTTTATTTTATTTTTTTGTTTTTTTAGGGCCACACCTGCGGCATATGGAGGTACCCAGGCTAGGAGTCAAATCACAGCTGTAGCCACTGGCCCACACCACAGCCACAGCAACAGCAGATCTGAGCCACATCTGTGACCTACACCACAGCTCATAGCAATGCCAGATCCTTAACCCACTGAGTGAGGCCAGGGATTGAACCTTCATCCTCATGGATGCTAGTTGGGTTCTTTAACAGCTGAGACATGACGGGAACTCCAGAGATACATTTTTAATTCTCTGCCATATCATAGATGATTGAAGTCTTGAGAGTTAATGAAATGACACTGGAAGGATAAATAAGGTAATTGGAGGAAATAAGAAACTCATAAAACAATATTATACTGTATAGTTTATAAAACATCCTCATATAGTTTATCTCATCGGACTTTTACAACTATCTTGTAAGCAAAGCACTCTTTTTCTTATTAAATGAGATAAATAGAACTCAGAGCATAGGCCACTTGCCAGTGGCAGCTCCAAAATTTCTGCAGAGAAGTGAATTGGGAGGGACACTCTGGTTAGAAGATGAGAATGGAAGCTGGAGTTAAATTTAGAATGATGAAAATATCAAACATTGAGAAGTGGTAGAGATTATACATGATATGATAAGACACCTTCATCCATCTCCCTCTGCACAACTAATGGTTATTTTGCGAGACCCCAACATAGATAATAAGTTACAAAGCGAGTGAGTATTCATTTTTTAAAAAGAGTATGACTTCATGAAACAACTGATTTCAGTTAACATAGGTGTTCATGCCGTAAGCAATGTATTAATTTTTTCAAGGTTAAAACAGTGAAGTAATGAATCACTCTTTTAGTTATGAGGGGATAATTTGAAATATAGTTACCCAGTGATGAATTATGAAGAATGATCACATATTTATACTCGTTTTTTGGGCCATGCCCATGGAAGTTCCAGGGCCAAGGATCGAACCTTTGTCACAGCAGTGATCCAAAGCTGCTACAGTGACAATGGTGGATCCTTAATTCACTGCACCACAAGAGAACTCCTGTATTCATTATTTTAGAAATAAAATGAAGTCCAAAAAACAAAACATACAAAATTGTGAAGGGTAGATTCACCCACATTTTAAGAAGACCTCAAGGCTAAAGTCCAACTCGCCTCCTATGAAGGAAATGACAAAAGGGTCACATTGAATTGTTACATATCACTAACCTCTTCATAAATTTCCTGAAGCTCAAGTGACAGGAGTCACTGCAGATTGAAATTGTTTTAGATGAAGTTCCCTGGGAAACAGTCTGTGGCAAATATCAGTACTGCTTTTTTAGTGAGAGGAATAACCTAGAGCAGCAAGATTGAGAGAAAAGAGGGAAATAAAGTAGGGAAAGATGGAAAGCAAAAATAAGATGGTGTGTTGCCAAGCTGGCCAGAGCTTCACACACACAAAAATGCAGCTGCTTTTTCCAGACAGGTCACAGGGAACTACTGTGCCATAGAGCAGTCCATCAGGAAAAGGAAGGAGGAGAAATGTATCTGTGAGTTCCTTCTCAGCTCCACCTTTCTCCCAAGAAATGTTACAGTTTTCCTTACGGTTAGGCCTCCTGAGGATGCCCAGCCCTCCCTTGAAGTGTGCCTGAGAACTAACAGTAATAGGAGCTAAGGAAATAGAGACAGTAACCAGCAGGCCTTCAAAAATCTGCCCAGGCCCAGGAAGCTGGTGCATGCAGCAAATCTGGAGTGGCTCTGCTGAACCTGAAATATGAAATTAAACAGGAATTGATTTAAATAATCCCAGATGTAGCAATAAATATCTTGCTCACTTGGTATGTATCACACAGAATGTTGGATTCTAGCAGAATCAAAGATTGATAAATCAATGCTTTGTGTGTTTGTGGTTGTGTGTATCTTTTTAGGGCCACACCCATGACATATGGAAGTCCCAAGGCTAGGGGTGGAATCAGGGCGGTATAGCTACTGGCTATGCCGCAGCCACAGCAATTTGGGATCCGAGCTGTTTCTGAGACCCACACCACAGCTCACAGCAACGCCAGATCCTTAACCCACTGAGAGGGGCCAGAGATTGAACCTTCATCCTCATGGATACTAGTCAGGTTCTTTACCACTGAGCCATGGTGGGAACTCCAATAAACCAACTCTCTCTCTCTCTCTCTCTTTTTTTTTTTTTTGTCTTTTTAGGGCTGCAACCCCGGCAAATGGAGGTTCCCAGGGTTGGGTCAAATTGGAACTGCGGCCACCAGCCTAAGCCACAGCCACAGCAACACGGGATCCGAGCCATGTCTGCGACCTACACCACAGCTCATGGCAACGCCAGATCCTTAACCCACTGAGCGAGGCCAGTGATTGAACCTGCATCCTCATGGATGCTAGTAGGGTTCTTTAACTGCTGAGCCATGAAGGGAACTCCCAATAAACCAACTCTTAATCTCAAGATACCAACAGTCTTTTGAAAGTGATAGGCATCTAAACAACCTAGTACCAAGCAGTATCAGGAGCCAGTAACAAAAATATCCTGGTTATGGTGGTGTCAAAAGGAGTAGAATATCTGTCAAAGAGAAGATGCCTAATAAAACTCAAAAAGAATGATTATAAATTTTCCAGGTGAAAGCATGATGAAGTATTCCAGGTCTATCAGAGTTTCAATGTTGCTATATTTTAGTTTCTAGGGCACGGGGGAGTGATTTATTCTCTTGAGAATTTGTTGCTTTTATCTATAAAAAAGAGGTTTTAGATTAGAGTAGATCTAAAATCAATCTAGGACCCCAGATTCTAAATGTCACTGTGTTTTAGAAATACTTCTACATAATCTAAGATCTTATGTTTCTCCTACTATGCTATACCTCACATTTATATTTTACCCCACTTTACCTTTGAAAATACTTTTCAAAAGAAAAATGTTCTTTCCTCCATTCTTTCTTTTTCTTTTTTTAATGTTTCGCCTCATCACTTCTTACCATTACCATACTAAATCAGCTTTTTTTTTTTCTTTCTTTTTTTGCCTTGGAGCAGATGATTTAGCTTTTACTCACCTGGCCTTTGATCAGTGTCTAGATGAGCTCCTAATACTCCTTAGATAAATTCTGCTTTCCTTTATTGTCTTGTTAGGTTTCTTTATAGATAATCTTTTACTCTTTTATTTCCTTTATCTTTCCAATTCCATTTTTGAGTATTGCACAGCTTTTCAAGAAAGAGGATTTATTTTCCCTTTGAGAAGTTTCTGCCTTGGTGGTGATTTAGTTGTACACTAGATTAGTGACTGTTACAAATGATGTTAAAATAGGGTAGTATCTATATGGGGAAGAAAAGGTGGAGTGATTTTTTGACAATTTTATTTTTTTTTTATTCCCTCTCAGAGATGAGAGATCTAGTTTTCAAATATATGACACCCATGATGACAGGAAGCCAACACAAAATTGCTACATGTTATTTAGTTACAAGGCTTTTGTATTTGGCAAGACTGGCATGTGTGCTTCCACAACATCAAGCATCGGGCATTTGTAACCTGTAAGTGAATTGCTTCGGAAGATCACAAAATCACCCTAGGAATGAAGTATTTGACAGGAGAACTTTTTTTAGATCATATTTGGTGAATTATTTCATTAAACTCACTGATTGGTTGAATTCCTCTTGGCAAGAGAAAAATGAATACTGAATTATAAAGTGCTGATTCACTGAGCTTACTCTCTCAAGCTATTTGCTTTTATATGGCATTTAAGTATGAGAATTAGGAGTAGAGATCAGGAATTTCAATGAAATTTGCTGTGATATTTTCTGCAATGTATCTAAATCAAGAACAATAGAATTATATACTTCATCACATAAGAGATCTAGTTTCTAGAATTAAATAGTGCCAGATACGATGTATAGCCTAGCATACAGTATGTTTTAATAAATATCGATAATTTTTTGGAAAATAGTATTGAGGTTAGACAAAAACTTGAAAATAGCTTATGATTTGGCAGTTTCACTTTTGGGTATATTATCCAAAAGAAGTAAAAGTATCTCAATGAGGTATTTATACTCTCGTGTTCATTGTAGCGTTATTCACAATAGCCAAGATATGAAAACAACCTAAGTGTCCTTCAATGATTGGTGAAGAAAATATGATATATATTTTTCAGCCATAATAGAAGAAAATTCTACAATATGCAGTAACATGGAGGAACTTGAGGACATTATGGTAAGTGAAATAAGCCAGTGACAGAAAGACAAACACTGCATTATTATACTTATGTGAGGTATCTAAAATAGTCAAAGTTATAGAATCAAAGAGTGGATTTTTGTGTGGCCCAACCTCGAATTATCCTGGAGATTGTCCTGGAGGTGCCCTGTTCTTCCGGCTTCTTTCACACTCCCTCCACCTCATGCAAGACCCACTTATAATTGGTTTCATCACTACCACCTGAACCTGAAGCAGGAGCTAGTGGGTTCCAGGCTGAGCAACTATAATCTATTCCCTGTACACAGATAACTTCAAGATAAATGCTGCACCCTGTTTGGATAAAAGATGGAGACCATCGATTTCTTTTTTTTTTTTTTGCAGTCAAGCTGATCTCCAGAACTACACGCTCACAGAAAGGTTCCCTGGGGTCAGAGAAGGGAGGGACACAAGACCATAGTCCTCTCTGTCAACTTCCTAGAGACTCTTGTGCTAAAATCCATCCTGAGGGCAGAGTTATGAGTCAGCTAAAGCCAGACAAAGCAAGATGATTGGCCAGAGTTAGTCCAGAAGGACTGCCCATACAAGTGATTTAAAAGCCCTCCAAAAGATTTGTTGCTCTCTTCCTTTCTTGCTTTTTCTCTTTATTTCTGTCTTTCTCTCTCCCTTTCTACCCCCACCTCCCAGCCTGCCTGTGCCTATATTTTCCTCGCACCCATCTTCTCTGTCTTGTCTCTTAATAAACTATGCCTGTGCTTTCCCACACCTGTCTTCTCTCCCCTCTCCCTTTAAGTAAACACTTAATTGCCTGGCTACTCTCAGTCTCTTTGCTGAATTCTTTTCCCAATGGGACAAAGTTCTGGGGACCTACATCAAGTGGTTTGGGTTCAGTGTTCTCATCTGACAGCCACCTGAGAGAACACCTTTTGGTGCCAAAACCTAGGAATTCAAGGTAAACCACAGGCCTCATCCAGCTGTGACTTGAGGCCTCTGACTTTCATTCTTTCTCTCTAGCTCTCTCTAGCTCTCTTTTTCGCTTTCTTTTCAAGACTGGCATGGCATAATCTCCAAGTATGGACAGGATGCCTCCACCTAGGCTGCCACACCACCCATCTCTGTAACTGGCCTCACAGCCTGCTGAATTGAGCTCACTTTGGAAGGTGTAGGGGGGAGGGTTGAGCCAAGGCCCTGAAATGCTACCCACCAAAGGGAAAGGCAAGAAGAGGTTTTCCCAGTAACCATCTTACTTTCTGGCCAATGCTTGTTTTCAGAAAGAAAGCTGAGACTTAAATAAGTCCTAGAATGATGAGGATTTCCATTCTGGGGAACATACCCTGAAAAACGGGGATTTATCTACAGAACTTATAGAGGAAACTTCAGGTAGGTCCCTCATCCTGGGTACCACCGGATGCCAGGATAGGACACGGGCCCCAAGACCCTGGGGACGGCAGGACTACCACACGGGGAAGTAGCTGACCTTCATTGTAGCTAGGGTTGCTGGTGCTAGGTGGCCATGAGGACACCTGGAACCAGTCCTGTCTCCGGGCGCCCCCATGGGACTTCCTAATGCTAGTGCTCCTCTCTGTTATAGGAGCACTCTCTCCCAGAAGGAATGGTAGGAAACTCTCCCTCCATGCCCCAGGACCCCTTCTCTGGTACATTCTGAGTTACTGGGATAAACTTTCTCTAGATTCTATAAATGAAAAAAAAAAGCTCATTTCCTTTTTCAATACAACCTGGCCCCAATACAAACTTGAGGGTGATGAGGCCTGGCCAGAAAATGGAAGCCTTAACTATAATATCAAACTACAGTTCTACATCATTTGCAAAAAACAGGGAAAATTGGGTAAAGCTCCCCTTGCTCAAGATTTTATGTTCCTTTGCCAAAATCTTGCCCCATACAGCTCCTATAATCAAAAACCCTAGGGAATAAGAAAACTCTCCCAACATTATAAACTATCCCGTAACCTCTCTTGGTGTAAACCAAGCTTCTCTACTCCTCCAGATTCTTCTGATCATCCCAACCCTCCACCCCCAACCCCTGCAGAGGGACAGTCCCTTCTGGAACAACATTTTATCAGCCAGTCTGCCCCTGATTAGGCAAAAATTCTGTGTGGCCAACAGTACTCTTCAAACTCTTGAGAAAACAGAGATGAAATTTTTGAAATCCCCGAATTGGTTCTATATATATATATATGGTTAAAAAAACAAACACGATAAACCTGGCTTAATAAAACTTTTTTTAAATCCTGACCTCAAGGAACAAAAACATGCCTAGGAGAAAGGAACAGATTGAATATGAAGTTAAAATAAAAGCCTTAGTAGATCATGAATGTGGAATATCAAGGTTCCAGGCCTTGATATGATCTCTGGAAATTATACAAAGCCCACCAATCCTTTTACCACTCCCAAAACCTCCTGTATTTCTAAGTATTGAGGGATTTTTTTTTTTCTCCCTGACCTTAAGGGAACTAAGTCATCCCAGGAAGGATTTGCCTGTGACTTTGAGATGCAAATGTTCTACCTGATCTTCTGGAATCCAGATCTCCACCATCTTATTTGAAATCCAAATTTCAGGAAAAGGGGTACAACTTGAAGGTTGACTTCTCAGGGACAAATAGAAATCCTATGTCTTTTTTTATAAATAGTAGTAGAAAGTGTTGCGCTATCTAGACAGGGGGAACCTTGATATGTTCTACTTGCCAGAATCCCAACCTGAATACAGTCTCTTTTATAACTGATGGTTTTACACAGTGTACCGGATTTCACAGCTGAAACTTCAGAATGGAAACTTTAAGGTATCTGTTTTATGTGTTTTTATGTATCTATGTGTGTGTTGTGGCCCTATGGCATTGCCAAAACTAATTCATAAAAGAGCTCTGTTTAATTGGCTTAAAGGAAATTGAGTGCTTATATAAATTTTCAAAATATAGAAGGTAACTGGCCAGAATTAATTTTAGGTTCACATGAACTAGGAAATATTCAGTATTAAATTAGTACCTGCTATTAAAGTTTGTTGATCTAATTAATACAGACATGTCTTTATAGATTCATCAACATTAAGTATAATACTTTTATTGTACCTTGGTTATACTAGATGTTAAATAAGACCTGCTGCACACTTGTTAGCAAGAAAAATATCCTGGTGTGTTAAAGTTTTTATAAATAAATTAAATGTAAATGAAATAAATTTTGGATGAATTCTTTGGGAATAATTGTTTTAGGAATATATACTTGAGAATGATCCCTCTAGATAATTGGTAATATGAAAATTACTAAATTTAGAGTCCTGCTAAATTAAGCTAAATGACAGAAGTGTATTGAATATCTGGGTATTATTTCCAAGTAAAATAAAATACTGAAACATTAATTACTGAACATTGGCTTCATTTTACAGAGAAGCTTACGGTATTTAGAACTATTAATATGTTTGGTGTCACACTGAGGTATTTTTCATAAGAAAATACATGCTTTTTAAGAAATTATTGGTATTTAACAGTCTACAGAGGCCTGCTATAAAAGACAGTTCATGGTTGCTTAAGGAAAGTAGGTCTTTTTCAGCAAAGAAGATATGAGGAATGGATTGCATTTTATTAATGGAAAAGAAAGTAAACTGTTACAAAATTTGGATTTGGTCTCTGTTAAGAGAAGCTTTCCTGAAATGCTGCACTTGATAACAGATTGTATGAATTTTATCGTACTAAAGTAATTTGTATTTGCTTTTGAATATATACTTAAGAATGATCCCTCTAGATACTTTGGTTGAATGAATAAGTATTTCTTAACAATAATCTATGATTCTATTTGACCAGGTGTTTTTAAACTTTTTTTATATATATTTGTTGACTAACTTTCAGAGTATCAAATTCTAATTGAAGTTTTTCTGACCTCCAGCTAACTTTGGGATGCTTTAGAGGGCTCCTGAGGCATCTCAGAAAAATTACTGATCCTACTAGGAATATTTGGTAGATTAAATTACCAGGGTCTCTGGGAAGTTGACAGGAAGTATTATGGCCTGGTATCCCTCCCTTCGTTGACCCAGAGGAACCTTTCTGCAAGTGTGTAGTTCTGGAGGTTTCCTTGACCTCAAGAAAGAGAAATAGATGGTCTCTATCTTTTATCCAAGTAGGATGTACCTTTTATCTTGAAGTTACATGTCCACAAGAAACAGATTACAGTTGCTCAGCCTGGGGCCCATCTATCTCTGACCCATCAAGTAGTGTGAAGAAGTGCTCAAAAGTGCAGCTGGATTACTTGGTGTCTACTACCCCTTTTCTTGCAAACACACTCTCCAGAACAATTTTGCAGTTGACAAAATCTCCCTCTTCTATAAAAAGCAAAAACCAAGACAATATTTAAGAACTCCAGATATTAGTTCTTATTTTTCCAACTTATTCTTCCTCACTGATGATCAACAGCCTATAGGGCTTTGGTGCTTGCATGCTTAAATGCATACAACTTGAACTCTTACAGTGTGAAAGAGAATCACCTAGGTATGTGAAAGAGTTTCTGTTAGGCTAGTATCTTCTCTTTCCTTAATTCCCCCACTCTTATATTCTAATCCCAAATTTCATTAGGTTGCTAATTGAGCTCCTACTCTCTCAGATATAGAACAATTACATGTACGTGGGACATCTAAGCACGACTGTATCCCAAGTGGAGTCAGGGTCATGGCTTCCTATATCCCTCAGGTGACATAGGCATTTTTGCCTCATAAATATCCTAATGGCAAAGCCCTCCAAAGTTCTAACTAAGATAAGGTGCAAATAATCTCACTCTTATGAAAAACAAACAAACAAAAAACAATGCTGATAAGGTGGAACAAATCATTCTTACACTTACTTGGGACATGGTTACAATGAAACACTAAGTAATCAATATATTTCTTGCACTGACCAGGGGTCAGTGCCATGTAAATACACCTATTATTTTAAGAAAACAGTTCAGACTAGTCCACACTTGCTAGAATTAACCTTTATAACACTAGGATGTTACTGATTTGTAGGGATGCTGCTGAAGCAATGCTCAGAGGAAAATTTATGATTCTAAAAATGTACACTTAAATAAAATTCAAATATTTAAATTTAAAAATTAAGATAGTAAAAAAGCTAATTTAAATAAAAGAAAGTAGAAAATAATGAAATAATAAAGATAAAACAAAAATTGAAACCAAATATATAGCACTAAATTCAAATATATAATCATGAGACATCAGAGATAAAAGTTGGCTCTTTTTCTCAGCTTAATAAAAATGAAAAGCCTCTTTTAAGTTAATCAGAACAAAGAAGTGATATACGTGGTAAAAATCTTCAAAAATATACAATTAACACCATACTTAATGGTGAGAAACTCAAAGCTTTCCCACTAAGATCAGGTACCAAACAAGGATATTCCCTCTCTTCACTTGTTTTCAACATCGTACTAGAAGTTCTACCTAATGTGACAAAACAAAATTAAAAAGAAATAAAAGATACACATACTCAGAAGGAAGACATGAAACAATCTTTCTTCAAAAATGCCCTGATCTTCAATGTAGAAAACCTGAAAAAATTGATCAAAACCAAAACCTCCTAGAACTAATAGGCAATTATAGCAAGGTTGTGGGATACAAGGTTAATAACCAAAAGTGTATCACCTTCCTGTATATGAGGAAAGAACAAGTGGAATTTTGAATCAAAAATTGAATAATATTTACATTATCAGCCCCCAAAATGAAACAATTTTATTAACCTCACAAAATATTGATACAACTCTAGAGGAAAAATTAAAAGACTCTGATGAACAAAATTAAAGAACTAAATAAATGAAGAGGTAGTCTATGTTCATGGACAGGAAAGTCAATATTGTCAAGATGAGACTCTGACATTGGCCAATTGATCCTAAAATTTATATGAAGTGGCAAAAGATTCAAAATAGCTGAAACAATATTGAGGGAGAACAAAGTTGGGGGACTGACACTACCTGACTTTAAGACTTATTATAGAGGTACAGTAGTTAAGACAGTGTGATATTGAGAGAAGTGCAGACAGATAGATCAATGGAAGAGAACAAAGAGCCCAGAAATAGGCCCACATAAATATAGTCAACTGACATTTGACAGCAGGACAAAGGCAGTCCAATGGAGCAGAGATAGTCTTTTCAATGAGTGGTACTTAACAACTGGATTTCCATGTGCAAAAAGAAAAGAATCTAAACACAGATGCTGCACCCTTCACAAAAATTAACTCAAAATTAATCACAGAACTAAATGTAATATGCCTAGATAATAATTAAGAGAAAACCTAGATGGTGGGTGTGATGATAACTTTTTAGATACAATACCAAAGATGTAATCCATGAAATAAATAATTGATAAGCTGGACTTCATTAAAATTGAAAACTTCTGCTCTGCGAAAGACAATGTCAAGAGAATTTGAAGACAAACCACAGACTGGGAGAAAATATTTGCAAAAGACACATTTAAGAAAGGACTGTTATACAAAGTATATAAAGAACTCTTAAAATTCAGTACTAAAAAAAATCTAATTAAATAATTGGACAAATATCTTAATACACCTCACCAAAGATGATAAATAAAGCACAGGAAAGATGCTGCACATCAAATGTCATCAGGGAAATGAAACTTAAAGCAACATTGAGATCCACTGTACTCTATTAGAAGGGCCAGAATCTGGAACACTGACAACAACGAATGCTGATAAAGTTGTGGGGCAAAGGAAGCTCTCATTCATTGTAGTCAAGAATCCAAAACAGTATTGCCACTGCCACTTTTGGAGCCAGATTTGCAGTTTCTAACAAAACTAAACATAGTCTTACCATACCATTCAATAACTGCACTCATTGATGTTTATCCAAAGAGTTGAATAATTGTTCCCACACAAAAGCCTGCACACAGATGTTTAAAATTTTTAATAATTTCTCAAACTGGAAGCAACCAAGATATCCTTTAGTAGGTGAATAGATAAATAGTGTTACAGCTAGGCAACGGAATATTGCTCAACACTGAGAAAAAAAAAAAAAAAAAAAAAGAGCTACCAAGCCATGGAAACACATGGAAGAACTAGAGGGTAAACTATGGAATTCAGGTGATTGCTATATGTCAATGTGAATTCATTTACTGTAGCAAATATATCATTCCAGTGGGGGATGCTGATAATAGAGAAAACAACATGTGTGAGGTCATCAAATATACAGGAAATCTGTACTTTTCTCTCGGTTTTTGGTGTACATAAACTACTCTAAAAAAGTAAGACTACTACCAATTAAAAAACTGAAACACAACTATGATAGTATGTCTAAAGTGCAAAAAAAGCACTTTGGCAATAAATTTGATAATTTCAAGGAAATGTTCAAAATTCTTTGAAGAACAGAGCTTAATTAACAGAAATAAAAAAAAAGTGAATGTGTTTCTCTCTTGAAGGAATACAGAACATACAAGCCCAGATGATTATATTGCCCTGGAAGAAATACAGAAAACTCTAGGCCCAGATAATTATATTGGCAAATTCTTACAAATATTAAACAGGAAATGATATGAATTTTCCATATATTCTTACAAAGAGCAATAAAATAGAGAGTTACTCTCAACCCATTTATAAATATGCATAATTTTAAAAAGAATCTAATAAGGACATTAATAAGAAAGGACAATTATTGGACAGTATTTCTTACAAACATAAGCACAAAATTATTTGGAAATTGAATCCAGGGACACATAAAAAAATCTATCTCATCATTATTAAGCAGGATTTATTCCACTAATGCAAGTTTTGGTCAATATCAGAAATCAATCAGTAGAATTCATCACATTAACAGATTAATAAAATAAAGCCATATGATCATGACAATTGATGCAAAAAAGTTTTAATGAAAGTCAACAGAAATTCCTTGTTTTTTAACTGTTATTTCCCCAGTACGTTTTTTCCCTACTGTACAGCATGGTGACCCAGTTACACATACATTTATACATTCTTTTTTCTCACATTATCATGCTCCATCATAACTGACTAGACATAGTTCCCAGTGCAACACAGCAGGATCTCATTGACAATCCATTACAAAGGCAATTGTTTGCATTGATTAACCCCAAGCTCCCAATCCATTCCACTACCTCCCCCTCCCCCTTGGCAGCCACAAGTCTATTCTCCAACTCCATGATTTTATTTTCTCTGGAAAGGTTCATTTGTGCCACATTTTAGATTCCAGATATAAGTGATATCATATGGTATTTATTTATCTCTTTCTGACTTACTTTACTCAGTATGAGAGTCTCTAGTTCCATCCATGTTGCTGCAAATGGCATTACGTCATGCTTTTTTATGGCTGAGTGGTATTCTCTTGTGTATATGTACCACATCTTCTGAATCCAACCATCTGTCAATGGACATTTGGGTTGTTTCCATGTCTTTGCTATTGTTAATAGTGCTGCAATGAACATATGGGTGCATGTGTCTTTTGCAAGGAAAGTTTTGTCTATATATATGCCCAAGAATGGGATTGCTGGGTCATATGTTGGTTCTATGTATGGATTTCTGAGGTATCTCCATACTGTTCTCCATAGTGGTTGTACTAGCTTACATTCCCACCAACAGTGCAGGAGGATTCCCTTTTCTCCACACCCCCTCCAGCATTTGCTATTTGTGGACTTATTAAGGATGGCCACTCTGACTGGTGTGAGGTGGTATTTCATGGAAGTTTTTATTTGCATTTCTCTAATAATCAGGGATGCTGAGCATTTTTTCATGTGTTTGTTGCCCATCTGTACATCTTCCTTAGAAAAATGTCTATTCAGGTCTTTTGCCCATTTTTCCACTGGATGGTTGGCTTTTTTGCTGTTGAGTTGTATACATTGCTTGTATATTCTAGAGATTAAGCGCTTGTCAGTTGGATCATTTGAAACTATTTTCTCCCATTCTGTAAGTTGTCTTTTTGTTTTCTTTTTGGTTTCCTCTGCTGTGCAAAAGTTTGTCAATTTGATTAGGTCCCATTGGTTTATTTTTGCTTTTATTTTTGTTGCATTGGAAGACTGATCTGAGAAAATATTCATATTGTTGATGTCAGAGAATGTTTCCCTATGTTCTCTTCCATGAGTCTGATGGTGTCTTGTCTTATATTTAGGTCCATTTCAAGTTTATTTTTGTGCATGGTGTGAGGGTATATTCTAGTTTCACTGATTTGCATGCAGCTGTCCAGGTTTCCCAGCAATGCTTGCTGAAAAGACTGTCTTTTTCCCATTTAATGTTCATACCATCTTTGTCAAAGATTAATGGACCCTAGGTGTCTGGGTTTAATTCTGGGTCCTCTATTCTGTTCCATTCGTCTGTCTGTCTGTTTTGGTACCAGTACCACACTGTCTTGATGACTGTGGCTTTGTAATATTGCCTGAAGTCTGAGAGAGTTATGCCTCCTGCTTGGTTTTTGTTCTCAGGATTGCTTTGGCAATTCTGGGTCTTTTGTGGTTGCATAAAATTTTTGGATTGTTTGTTCTAGTTCTGTGAAAAATGTCCTGGGTAATTTGATAGGGATTGCATTGAACCTGTAGATTGCTTTGGGTAGTATGGCCATTTTTACAGTATTAATTTTTCCAACCCAGAAGCATGGAATAGCTTTTCATTTATTTATGTCTTCTTTAATTTTCTTGATGAATGTTTTATAGTTCTCAGCATATAAGTCCTTTACCTCATTGGTCAGGTGTATTCCCAGGTATTTGGTTTTTTGGGGTGCAATTTTAAAAGGTATCATATTTTTTTATTCCTTTTCTACTATTTCATTGTTAGTATACAGAAATGTGACTGATTTCTGAATGTTCACCTTATATCCTGCTACTTTGCTGAATTTGTTGATCAGTTCAAGGAGTTTTTGGGTTGAGTCCTTAGGGTTTTCTATGTATACTGTCATGTTGTCGGCATACAGTGACAGTTTTGTCTTCTCTTCTTATTTGGATGCCTTTTATTTCTTTTGTTTGTCTAATTGCTGTGGCTAGGACTTCCAATACTATGTTGGGTAACAGCGCTGAGAGTGCACATCCTTGTCTTGTTCCAGATTTTAGTGGGAAGGCTTTCAGCTTTTCTCCATTGAATATTATATTTGCTGTGGGTTTGTCATAAATGGCTTTGATTATGCTAAGGTATGTTTCCTCTATACCCACTTTGGTAAGAGTTTTGATCATGAAAGGATGTTGTACTTTGTCAAGTGCTTTTTCTGCATCTGTTGAGATGATCTTGTGGTTTTTGACTTTTCTTTTGGTAATGTGGTATATTATGTTGATCGATTTGTGTATGTTGAACCATCCTTGTGCACCTGGTATGAATCCCACCTGGTCGTGGTGTATGATCTTCTTTATGTGGTTTTGGATTCAGATGGCTAAAATTTTGTTGAGAATTTTTGCGTCTATATTCATCAACGATATTGGCCTATAGTTTTCTTTTTTGGTGGTATCTTTGTCTGGTTTTGCAGTTAGGGTGATTGTGGCATCATAGAATGTCTTTGGGAGTGTTCCTTCTTCAACCTTTTGAAAAAGTTTAGAGAGGATGGGCACCAGATCCTCTTTGTGTGTTTGGTAGAATTTGCCTGTGAAGCCATCTGGTCCTGGACTTTGATTTGTAGGGAGTGTTTTTATGGCATATTCAATTTCATTTCTAGTGATCGGTCTATTCAGTTGATCTATTTCTTCTTGATTCAGTTTTGGCAGGCTGTAAGTCTCTAAAAAGTTGTCCATTTCATCTAGGTTGTCAAATTTTTTAGCATACAATTGTTCATAGTATTCTCTCAGGGTTTTTTGTATTTCCGTAGTATCTGTTGTGACTTTTTCATTTCTTATTTTATTTGTTTTTTTTCTTTCCTCTTCTTGGTGAGTCTTGCCAGAGGTTTGTCAATCTTGTTTACATTTTCAAAGAACCAGCTCTTTGTTTGATAGATTTCTTCTATTGTTTTTTGAATCTCTATTTTATTGATTTCCTCTTTGATCTTTATGATTTCCTTCCTTCTGCTCACCTTAGGTTTTGTTTGATCTTCTTTTTCTAATTCATTTAGGTTGGTGGGTTAAGTTTTTGATATGAGATTTTTCTTCTTTTTTGAGAAAGGCCTGTATTGCTATGAATTTCCCTTGAGCACTGCTTTTGTAGCATCCCAAAGATTTTGAATGGTTGTGTCTTCATTATCATTTGTCTCAAGGTGTTTTTTAATCTCCTTCTTGATTTCCTCATTGACCCATGGGTTTTTTAGTAACATGTTGTTTAGTCTCCATGTAGTAAGTTTTTGGTCATTTCTTTTCCTGTGGTTGATTTCTAGTTTCATGCCATTGTGGCCAGGGAAGATACTTGAAATAATTTCTATGCTTCTATATTTGTTGAGGCTAGCTTTGTGCCCCAATATGTGATTAATTCTTGAGAATTGTCCATGTGCACTTAAGAAGAATGTATATTCTGATTTTTTGGATGTAATGTCCTGAAAATGTCAATTAAGTGTAACTTTTCTATTATGTCCTTTAGGATCTCTCTTGCCTTATTGATTTCCTGTCTAGAGAATCTGTCCATTTATGTGATTGTGGTGTTAAATTATCCTACTGTTACTGTATTCCCATCAATTTCTCCTTTTTTGCCTGTTAGTATTTGTTGTAGGTATCTGGGTGCTCCTATATTAGAGGCATATGTATTGACGATTGTAATATCCTCTTCTTGAATGGATCCTTTAACCATTAAATAGTGTCCTTCTTTGTCTTTCTTTATGGCCTTCATTTTAAAGTCTATTTTGTCTGGTATGAGTATTGCAATTCCTGCTTTTCTGTCTTGTCCATTGGCATGAAATACGTTTTCCCATCCCCTCACTTTCAATCTATATGTGTCCTTTGCTCTAAGGTGAGTTTCTTGTAGACAGCAGATTGAGGGATTTTACTTTTTATCCAATCTTCCACTCTATATCTTTTGGTTTGAGCATTCAGTCCATTGACATTTAAGGTGATTATTGATAGATACTTATTTATTGCCATTTTAATCCTTGTTTTCCAGTTGATTCTATGTTTCTCTTTTCTTCTTTTCTTTTTTGGGTTGGATGGTTTCCATTTATTTTATGCTCAAGTACTTTTCTTTTCAGTTTTATGAATGTAATGTTTGGTTTTGATTTGTGGATGCCCTGTTTTTTAAGCATGTTAAGCCCTTCTATATCTGCTTGCTTTTGCCTGATAGTCATATAGGCTCAAACATATCATTAAAACTAAAAAAAAAGAATCGGTATTTTCTTACTTTCCTTCCCCACATTGTATGATTTTGATGTGTGTTTGTGTGTGTGTGTGTGTGTGTGTGTGTGTTTAACATCTTCACGTTTAGATCTGTATGCTGGCTTATTTAAGTGACTGCTTTCCAATTGTGGTTTCCTACATCCTAATTCTTCTTTTTCACTTTTTTCTCTCACTCTATTTTTTTTTTTTTAATTTAGGGAAAAATTTTCAGTTTTTCTTTTAGAATGGGTTAAGTATTTCTGTACTCTTTTAGCTTTTGTTGGAGAAATTCTTTATTTCCCCTTCTATTTTAAATGATATTCTTGCTGGATAGCGTATTCTAGGTTGCAAATTTTTTCCTTTCAGCACTTTAAATATATCTTGCCACTCCCTTCTGGCCTGTAGTGTTTCTGTAGAGAAATCAGCTGATAGCCTTATGGTGGTTCCCCTATAATTAATGCTTTGCTTTTATCTTGCTGCCTTTAGAATCCTCTCTTTATCCTTAACTTTTGTCATTTTTTTATTATAATATCTCTTGGTGTGGGCCTGTTTGGATTCATCTTGTTTGGGGACCTCTGTGCTCCTGTATCTTGATATCAGTTCCCTTTAGACTTGGAAAGTTTTCAGCCATATTTTCTTCAAATATATTTTCAATACCCTTGTCTTTTTCTTCTCTTTCTGGAATCCCTATTATTCATAGTTTGGCCTGCTTTACATTATCCCATAGGTCTCTTATATTACTTTCATGTTTTTTCATTTGGTTTTCTCTCTGCTGTCCTGACTGGGTGATTTCCATTATTTTATGTTCCATGCCACTCATTCATTTGTTCCTCTGCATTATTTGTTCTGCTTTTTTATTGCCTTTAGCTCAGTTTGCATCTCTGCAAATGAATTTTCTAGTTTTTCTTGGCCCCTCCTTATACTTTATAGTTCCTTTATAAAGGAATCTGTATTACTGTTCATATCCTCTCTTAATTCCTTCAGTATTTTCACTGTCTTCCTTTTGAACTCAATGGCTGTCAGACTGCAGAGGTCTGTGCCATTGTTGACTGCTTTAGGTGAATTCTCCTGTTCCTTTTTAACTGGTAATGGTTTCTGTTCTTCTTCATCTTGCTTCTGTTCTTCTTTTTCTGTGAGTTTGGGGAAGCCAAACAGTAGTCTTGTAAGGCTACTTCTATGCAAGAATAACTCTTTGTATTTTGGGGGGTGTTACTATTTATTTTTGTGTGGGAGTTTGAGTATTTGCTGTCTCTTTCTTCAGTGTGAACAGGCTGTTATTACCAGGATGCCCAGTGTGTTTTCAGGGAGAAGGAGGCAATGGGTAGGGCCAGCAGTCAGTGCCTGGTCATTGGCTCTGAACAATAGCAAGGACATGCAGGAAGGTGGTGCAGGCTACTCTGGGAAGTGGTAGTATGCTCTAGGTAGATCTTTAAGATGACCAGAGCATTTGGAAGTAGCAACAGCAGGGTGTATGAGTTCCTAGGGGAATGAGAACAACAACTAGTGTTCAATTTGCAATGTCCTCCTCTGAGGTGACTGGAACCACAGGTGATGCCTATTCAGGGACCCTTATTGGGTTCAGGCCATGACCATCTCTAGAGTCAGTGATAACTGTGGTGGTTTGCCCCTGCCACCTTGTAGACCATGCATGAAGCAACCTGTCTCACTTAGGCCACATGAGGTGCTGTACAGGGTGCTGCTGGTTGTAGGATCCTGGGAAGTGACAGAGATCAGGCATGTGGGTACTGCTCAGAATGTTTGGCAGTGGCAGCAGTAGGGCGGATGTGTTCACAACGCCCTCCTCTGTGGTGCCCTTTAGGTGGTATGGGCTGCAAGTGATTTTTGTCCATGCCCACCTCTGGAATCAGGGATAACTGCAACGGTTTGCCCCTGCCATGTGCAGACCACTCAAGAAGCACCCTGTCCCACTTAGCCCACTCAGGAGGTGCTACACCAGCTGCTCCTAGTTGTAGGATCTTGGGAAGTGACAGTGACCAAGTGTCTGCGTGCTTCCCACAGTGTTTGGCAGTGGCAGCTGCAGGGTGGGTGTGTTCCTAGGGGAGTGAGAGTGATAGCATATGGTGCTTGGTTGCAGTGCCCTCTTTTTTCCTTTTTTTCCAACTCCTGAGGTGACTGGGGTTGCAGGTTGAGCCCACTCACAGGCCCCCAGTGGTGGCAAGCCATGCCTCCCTCCAGCCTCTGAGATGACTGCCACAGTCTGTCCCTGCCATCTGTGGATTGTGGAAGAGGTACCATGTCGAACTTGGCCTCCTTATGCCTTTAGCCCACACAGCAGGTGCCTGGCCAAAAGTAGCCTGCACAAGAAGCACCTAATCGCCCCTAAATGAGCAAGAGATTTATTGCCTCCTGTAGCCTCCTCAGAGCTGGCAAGCCCACTAAGCCTGTGGGCATGCACACGCTCCAAAGCAAGGAGTTTCCTATGGTGGCCTGCTCCTCCTCTCCCCTCCCCAACAATGGTGCCTTGCCTCTCCTGAAGGTCTGGACCTTCTCTCAGTTTCCCTGTGCTGTGGAATTTCCCTCCTTAGCCCGTGGTGCACTGCTCCTTAGCCCCTCATGCCATCACCAGTTCTCTCCCTGGGACTGACCTCCAGAGCCTGAGTCTCAGCACCAAGCCCCTGCCCAAGTGTCTCAGGCTGTGGTGTCCTGGCCAGTGGTTCAGATGATCTGTGTGGCTCTCACTCTGCTTTTCTGTTCTCAGTCCAGCTGCTGCAGTTTTCTCGGCAACTTTGAGGTCCTGACAACTCAGCTGAACTTTGGTCAGTTAGGTGGCTTCTCAGGAAGCCTTTTCTCCTTCACAGCTCCCTCTCGGGAATGCTAGTCCCCTCCTGATTCCTTTTCTCTCTCTTTCTTTTGTTTTACCCAGTTATGTCAAGAGTTTCTTGCCCTTTTGGAGGTTTACTTTCTTCTGCCAGCATTCAGTTCATGCTCTGTGCAAGTAGTTTTACATGTAGATGTGGGTTTTTTTTTATGTGTTTGTGGGAGAAGGTGTACACGACCTCTTACTCCTCCACCATCTTCCTCTGCCCCCCAGACATTCTTGACAAAACAAATATTTAATGAACCAAAAGTAGATGAGAAATTCCATAATCTGATAAAGGATACTGTATTTGTCAAAGTTCAACCATAGACGCACAACCAGTAAGAGGTATCTATTGCAAGAAATTGGCATATATGATTGTGGCGTTTGACTAGGCAAGTCTGAAATCTACCGACAAGTCTTCAGGAAGTACAGGCTAGAATTAACTTGTAGGAGGTGAAGTTGCCATCCACTAAGGTCTTGTATTCATAGCGTATGAAGAATTCCTTCAAATAATTTGGAAAAAGTCATAAAAGTTCATGCAGATGCTTCACAAAAGGAGATATATAAATAGCCAAAAGCATAAGACAACAAGATCAACTACTCAGCAGGGGAGTAAAAAATAAAACCACAACATAAAACACAACCACTAGAATAGCTAAAATGAAAAACAAACAAACATGGCAAATATCCAGAGGGGGAGGATGTGGAGCAAGCAGAACTCTCTTACTCTGCTTAGTATAAGCACTTCTGAAAACTGTCAGTATCTACGAAAGGTGATCTTACACAGAAGCTCTATTACTCCCTACACTCCAGAGTTCCACTTCTAGGTCTACATGTGGCAGAAATGCATACATATGAATACCAAAACACATGGTTAAGAATTTCAGAAAGGGGAGTTCTCTTTGTGGTTCCGTGACTTAAGGACCTGACATAGTGTCTGTGAAGAATTGGGTTTCATCCCTGGCCTCGCTCAGGAAGGTTAAGGATCCTGCATTGCCACAAACTGCTGTGTAGGTTGCAGATGCAATTAGGATCTAGTGTTGCTGTGGCTGTGGTGTAGCTGGTAACTGCAGCTCTGATTCGATCCCTAGCCTGGGAACTTCCATATGCTGTGTGTGTAGCCATAAAAAAAAAAAAAAAAAAAAAAAAGAAAGAAAAAAAGGAATGGTCAGAACTGCACTATTTGTAATAACTCCAAACTGTAAACACTGCAAATGTTTATCAACAGGAGGATGGAAACAATATATATTATGGTATAATCATTCAATTAAACTACTCTACAACAATAAATCAAAGAACTTTTATTATGTACAAAATGGTTAAATTTCACAATGTGAAGCAAAAACAACAACAACAACAACAAAAACCTTACACTTGGTGTAATTCCACTTATATAAAGTTCAAAAACTAGCAAGACTAATCCAGTAATTATACATGAGGTTAGTTAGGTATAACCAAGGATGAATATAAGCAGAATTTCTCAGATGCAGATGATGTTCCTTCTTATTTTGGGTGCCGGATACACAAATATATTTAGGGTTTTTTTATTAAATAAATTTTATAAAGTTGTTGAACTGCATATTTTTCTTTGTGTATCATATTCCAAATATTTATTTGAAAAGTTATTGTACTTGTGTGGTAAAGAATAGTTTGTGGAAGTTAAATGGCTATTCCACCCAACCTTAGTTGTATGAGCTTGGGCAAATCATTTATTTTTCTCTTTTTTATTTTTAAATTAAAAAAAATGTGGCTACTACCGTGGTATGTACATGGTCCAGGGCCAGGGACTGAACCCAAGCCACAGCAGTGACAACAAGAGTTCTTTAACTAACTGAGCCACCAGGGAACTCCAATTATCCTCTTTTTTAGTTTTCCCATATTAAGAATGGGGGTGATAGTATCACCTACTATTCAGACTTGTTGGGGAAAAAAAATGCATTTTGTGCATGAAAAATACTAAGAACCAGAAAGTACATGAATAAATTTAAACATTGTTATTATAAAATATGCTGATTGTGAAATATGTGCAGATTAACATCTTTGATAAATATTATATATGTACAAAATCTTCATAGCAGTTTCTCCTTTTTTCATCCTAACAACTCACAGTCTTTATTTCTCTCATGCAGTTATGTACATAAAAATACGATACTAAAATGTAGTTTATGACAGTGCTATGAGGAAAAGACATTGCAATAGCACCCTTTATTTCCTTTTTCAGGCATAACACTAAATTCCATGTAACAGCCTAAAGGATAATATTCTGTCATTTTTAATTCATATAACTAGAGGATTAAGCCATATCACCCCTGTAAAATCCATCTTTACTACTTGTAAACAATTCACTGGCTTGTTATCCTAAGGCAAACCCAAATGCTGTTAACATATTATATATTATTTATGACTATTGTGGAGAATGGGTCATTGGCATTAAAGTAGAAGAAAATAAAAAAACAATGTCAAGCCTCAGAAAAACGAATTGGTAGTTGAGGAGAACAGTGGAGCAAAAGCAGGAGAGTGTGATGGTGCATTTTTCTCAGAATATTGGAGACTACATTATGGGAACAAATTCAAGTTAATTTGACATAGAGCCATATAATTCTTTTGACAAAACCAATAAATTGCAGAGGATAAAGTAAGATGGTATAAATAATTCTGCTGGCATATCAGGAGTTAGCCAGGACTCCTCTAGGCAAACTGGAAGTAGCATCATCTTAGCGGCTTCCTTCGAAGGGAAATGTCATCATTAATTGGTATATGTGGTGGGAAGGGGTGAGTTGGGGAGTGGATTACTGGTTGTCTACACAAAATTGCAAAATCTAAGCTCTAAATGTAGTTGAAACCTGAAGGAGCCCCAGATAAGGCAGCACAGATGTTCTATACAGTTACTGACTCTCAAGTTATACGTAGTCCAGCTGCAAGTGCCGTTTCACTCCATGTAGCATTTTAATGACTCCATGAATCTTCTTACATTTAAAGAGATAAAATCGAAAGTATATTTGAAGCAACAGGCTCTCATACTCATGGTTAAATAAATATCACTATGACAAGGAAAATGTTTGGAAATGTTGGTATTAACATACGTTGCTCCTACCTAATCATCTTTGTAACTCCCAAGACACCCACTTCTCTCCAAAGAAACTTTCCATCACTCCAGACCCAATGTAGTTACTTTTATGTAGCCCAGGGCACACTTTGCACACTTCTCTCACAATACTTTTCACAAGCTCTCTCAATTGTTGATTAACTTGTATGTCTCTCTGATTCTTCTTTAGGACTTCTGATAGTTCAGATCATGTTGTATTTACCTCTGTATTTAAATACACTGTCCACTGCACAATAGCTTGTAGTGATTGAAGTTTTGTTAAATACATGACTCATATTTGAATAAAGCTTTGTATTTTATAATATATTTCCATATCCATTTCTTCTATTCAAGAATTTGTTAAATGGAATAGATGCCTAGTAAATAAGTTGACATTTTTGTTATCTATTCAGAACAAATGTAAACTTCTGCTAAGTTTATGTTTTAATAAGTCTCTGCCATATTTTAAAGGGAAATTGCAGAACTCCATTTGTTTTTTAGCTATAATTTCATTTGCATGGAATAGTCAGAGGAAGAAGTCATTCAGGCTTCTGCATGTCTGGTAGAATGGCCCTCTCAGCAGCAATGATTAATAGATTTGTTCAGCATATTCAAGGAACGTTGCAATATAACAGCGAAAGGACACCAGCATCTAGAATGTTGATCCTAATGTTTTATACATGATTTCTCAGCTCATTCCAGACACATCAAAGTTCATTGCTGACCACTGATAAACACATTTATCCTTGTCTGAGAATGTTACAAGAGCTTCTTTAACTTTATTGTCTTATTTAATGTACTCTAGCCAACATCATCCCAGTGGGAATTGCTGTCTTTGTGCCTCCAATTCTTGCTTTGGAATATTAGTTTCCCTATGTGCATTTGTTTGAAGCAGACCTTTTAAAATGTTAGATTTCTCCCTACACATATTATGCCAATGATCTATATAGGTGGGTGATTAGACATGCATTTTTTAACTCATTTATCCTGGGACATACTTGCTTAGTTCTAAAACTTCATTTTCTACTTAATTTCTGGCATTTTAATTTTTATATTTTATAGGAAAATCTTAAAAGTTTTAAAAGAGAAGTGATTTATCCATATATAGTTTTAAGATTATCTTCAATATAAGCTGTTTGATGCACTTTTAAATTATTGTGTTAATTTTATTTTATATTATTATTATTATTATTATTATTATTATTATTATTATTATTATTATTTGTCTTTTTAGGGCTGCACCCATGGCACATGGAGGTTCCCAGCAGAGGAGTCGAATTGGAACTGTAGCTGCTGGCCCATGCCACATGCACAGTAATGCCAGATCTGAGCCACATCTGCAATCTACAGCTCGGCTCATGACAATGCTGGATCCTTAGCCCACTGAGTGAAGCCAGGGATCGAACCTGCATCCTCATGGATACTAGTCAAAGTCATTTCCACTGAGCCATGATGGGAACTCCTATTATGTTAATTTTACATGACTCTGTAATAGTCCAAATAAAAACTTATATTTATGATGGAAAATAATTAAATATATTTATTCAATTCTGCTTATACTATGAATAAAAGTAGTTGGTGAGTCAGAAGCATTGAATTCATAATTTGTGTTTCAATATAAGAAAATACAGTCAAAACCAAGTTCCTAAAAATAGAACTTGGAGATTCAAACACAATGTCATTTACTTATGGCTTTACTAAATATTGAAGATCATCTTTGAAAAATCATTCAATGACTCTCTTGCTATAGAATTATGAAAGTAGTCAGAATTAGCAATTTATTTAAATATCCTTTTTCTGTAAATAATGGTTTACATTCTTTATTTAATCACCACAATTTTGTGACATTGTACATTATCACCTTACTTTTTCATCTCTTCCAAATAAAAAACTTCTCTTCTATAATCAGTCACATAGTACTTTCTGAAATATGTTTTTGATCTACTCCTTAACTTTATGCCAGAATTTTGGTTGAGCAATTCAGGGAAACAGGCTACTAAAGAGTCCCACAGAAATCAACAAGTGTGGATGGCCAAAACATACTGTAGCTTCCTTTTCCATATTCAAAGATAATGGTTTCTGAATATACTAAACATAATCATCAAGTAATCTAGTTTTGTGCTTCCTATTATGGCTCCAGAATTGTGGGTTTCAGACTAATATGGATATCTCCTTTGACTCTTATTCCATTGACTGAATCATCACATGGACTTGAACATGTTCAGTAATATAGCCACTGGATAAAGGGGAAACTATCCTTGCTGACCAGCTTAGAGTCTATGTATCTGGACCATTGATACATTTTAATACAAAATATACACCATAATCAAAATACGTTTTATGTATATAAAATATGTTGAAACTATTTATTCAACTTGGTTACTATTAGGCAACTTTTAATGCATAAGAAGGAATACATTTTGTTGCTTTTTTTTTTAATTCAGGCATTCACACCAACATTTAAACATGTGGATTTTTCTTGTCATGCTAATGAAAACCTAGCAAGATATTTAGAGGCACAAAGTTGTGTAGCAAACATTGACAGAAAATAGACAAGACTAATCAGCCAGCTGTACTAGAAGTTTTTAAATCTCACTGAGTTAATTAGTTACAGTTTACCATATCAAGTTGCAAAAGACACACTGGTTCACTGAACTTGCCCTAACTGAAATGATACCAAGGGAACACTTTTAACAGGAATCAGCAAGAGAAACAACTTTCATTTACTAAGCTGCTGAATTTGCACTCCAAGGCCTCTAAGGCAGGCTTAATTTCACAGAATTAAGATTTTTTTTTAAAGTGTGCACAGCTATATGAAAAGAATTAGCCTAGGCTCATATGATTCCTCTTGATAGACTTAGATCTAAATAGGATTATTCTAGTTTTAAGTTCAACTCTAAATGGGAATTACGTTAATAATTTTTCCTGATATTTCAATGTATTATTCATTCAACTTTCTATTTCAGTTTTAGGGACACCTTAGTCTGCTGATCTTTCTCTATTTTCTTAATCTTCACTTTCAAGATCTATACTTTTTTGTTATTTTTACACACAACTAATAAGTATTTTTCAATGAGACCTTATTTTAGATGAGATTTTGTTAAGCATTTTTATTTCACATTAAACAATTCCTTAATTTAAAAAAAATCTGAGGAAAATCAATAGGAATATTCTGTCCTTTGATGGAATCTACTTAGGACGATTGTTTCTTAATAAACTTCTAGAACTAACCAGAGAATAAGGCTTATAATCTATGTCTTTTCACATGCATTTATGGGACATAAAGAGAAATGGAAAACAGTTAAATCGATTGTTAGGTTGATAAGTAGGTAGGTATGTAGATATTCTAGTGTAGTATTATTTTCTGTAGCAGACTTTGTTTCTTTTTGTTTTTTATTGAGGTATAATTGGCATAATGTTATATTAGTTTCAGTACAACATAATGAGTCAATAGTTGTATGTATTATGAAATGGTCAACAAAATAGGTCTAGTTAACATACTTAACCATACATAGATATGGAATTTTCTTTTCTTGTGATGAGAGCTTTTAAGATTTATCCTCTTAGCAACTTTCAAATATGTAATCCAGTTCAAGTATACCTCAATAATACTGCAGGTTTGGTCCATACCCCCTCAATAAAAGCATATTGCAATAAAGTGAGTCACACAAATTATTTCATTTCTCAGTGCATATAAAAGTGTTGACATATACTGTAGCCTATTAAGTGTGCAAAAGCATTGTCTTTAAAAAACAAATATATCTTTATTAAAATATATATTATTGCTAAAAAATTGCTAGCTATTAATTGAGTCTTCATCAAATCATAATTTTTTTTTTTTTTTGCTAATGGATGCTCTTGTCTCAGTGTTAATGGCTGATAGTGATAGTTGCTGAAGGTTGGAATGACAGTAGAATTTCTTAAACTAAGACAATAGCAAAGTTTTCCACATTGACATTTTCTTTCACAATTTCTCTGTAGCATGCAATGCTGTTTGGTAACAATTAACCCATGGAAGAACATCTTTCAAAATTAGAATCACTCTTCTCAAACCTTGCCACTGCTTTGTCAACTAAGTTTGTGTATATTCTATATCCTTTGTTGTCATTTCAACAATTTTCACAGCATTTCACCGGGAGTAGATTCCATCTTAGAAAACCACTTTCTATGCTTTTTCATAAGAAGCAATTTCTCATGCACTTAAGTTTTATCATGAGATTGCAGCAATTCAATTACCTCTTCAGGCTCCACTTGTTGCTCTCTTACTATTTCCACAACATTGGCAGTTTTTGCATCCACTGAAGCCCTGAAACCCCCAAAGTGACTCATGAAGGTTGGAATCAATTTCTTCCAAATTTCTATTAATGTTGATGTTCCCATGAATCATGAATGTTCTTAATGTCATCTAAAATAGTGACTCCTCCTCAGAAGGTTTTCAATTTACTTTGTTCAGATCCATTAATATAATCACATCTATGTTAACTGTAGCATTATAAAATGTATTTCTTAAGTAAGAAAACTTGAAAGTTGAAATGTCCCTTTGTTCCTTATGCTGCACAATGGATCTGTTATGGGTATCAAAACAATATTAATCTTGTACAGCTCTATCAGGGCTCCTGGGTGACCAGGTGCATTGCCAGTGAGCAATAACATTTTGAAAAGATTTTTCTGAACATTACATCTCAACCATGGGATTAAAGTATTTAGTAAACAATATTGTAAACAAATGTGCAGTCATCCAGGCTTTGTTGTTCCATTTGCAGAGCACTGGCAGAGTAGATGTAGCATAATGCTTAAGGGCCCTAAGATTTTTGGAATGGTTAATAATGAGCATGGGCTTCAATGTCAAGTCACTGGCTGCATTAGATAGTTAATTTAGTCTTTAAAGCACTGAAGCCAGGCACTGACTTCTCCTCTCTATGAAAATCTCCCAGTAGAAGGCTGTTTTGTCTACATTGAAAATCTGTTGTTTTATGTAGTCACCTTCATTATTAGCTAGATCTTCTGGATAACTTGCTGCACCTTCTATATTGGCACTTGCTGTGTTACCCTATACTTTTATGTTATTGAGATGGCTTTTTTTCCATAAACCTCATCAACCAACCTGTGCTAGCTTCAAACTTTTCTTCTGGAGCTTCATCACCTGTCTCAGCCTTCCTAGAATTGAGGAGAGTTAGGACCTTGCTCGAGATTAGGTTTTAACTTAAGGTAATGTGTTGTTGATTTGATCTCTTATCCAGACCACGAAAACTTTATCTGTAGTAGCCACAAGGCATTTTCACTTTCTGATCATTCCATGTTCACTGGAGTAGCACTTTTAATTTCCTTCAAGAACTTTTCCTTTGTATGCATAACTTGGCTAACTGTTTGCCACAAGAGGCCTAGCTTTTGGCCTATCTTGGCTTTCAAGATCCTTCCCACTAGGGCATTAATTATTTTAGCTTATGATTCAGAGTGAGAAACATGTGACCCTTCCTTTCACTTGAACACTTAGAGGCCATTGTAGGGTTGTTAATTGGCCTAATTTCAATATTGTTATGTCTCAGGAAATAGGGTGGTCCAAGGAGGAAAGAGATGAGGGAACTTCTGGCAGTAGAGCAATCACAACACACAAAACATTAATTAAGTAAGGTTTCTGTCATATTATCATGGTTTGTGGAACCCCCCCAAAAAATTATAAAAATAGCATCGAAGTTAACTGATCACTGTGATAACTATAATAATAATAATGAAAAAGTTTGAAATGTTGCAAAAAAAAAAGATATGAATTGAGCAAATGCTGGAAAAAATTGTACCCATAGATTTGTTTGGCAAAGGATTGCCATAAACCTTCAATTTGTTAAAAAAAAATACTGTCTGCAAGTGCAATAAAGTAAAGCACAATAAAATGAGATATACCTCTATTATTATCTAGAGTTGCCATGATGTATATTTTATTCCCATGATTTATTTATTTTGTAACTGGAGGTGTATGCCTTTTGACATCTTTCACCCATTTTTCCCACTCTCTACCTCCATCTCTGGCAACTATCAGTCTGTTCTTTGTATCTGAAAGATACAAAGATACAAAAAAATTTTTTGTATTATTATTTTTTTAATTTCACATATAAGTGATATTATATTTGTCTTCCATTAACTGATTTACTTCACTTACGATAATGCCCTCAAGGTCCATCCATGTTTTTCTTTTTACGACTGAACATTTCAATGTATAAAAATATATCATAGTTTCTTTATCCATCTATCAATGGACTCTTAAGTTGTTTACACACCTTGAATATCACATATAATATTGCAATGAACATAAGGGTGCAAATATCTTTTCAAGTTAGTGTGTTTTTTCTTCAAATAAATACACAGTTATGGAATTGCTAAATTGCATGGTAGATCTATTTTATAATTTTTTTGAGAGAACTCCATGTTGTTTTTCATAGCAGATGGAATAATTTACAATCCTACCAACATTGCACAAGGGTGCGCCTTTCTCCACCTCCTCACTAACACTTATTATTTATTGTCTTTTTTATGATAGCCCTTCTTACAAATGTGAAGTGATATCTCACTGTGGTTCTGATATGCATTTCCCTGATGATTAGTGATGCTGAACATATTTCATGTACATGCAATCCATTTGTGTGTCTTCTTTCTTGTCCATTCATATCTTCTGCACATTTTAAAATTATATTGTTTGGTTTTTTGCTATTGAGTCCTATAATTTTATGTATTTTGGATATTGTCAGGTATGTGATTCACACATATTTTGCCCCATTTCATTGGTTGCCTTTTCATTTTGTTGGTGGTCTCTCTTGCTGTACAAAGCTTTCAAGTTTGGTGTAGCCCCACTTATTTATTTTTGCCACCCATTTATTTTTGCCTTTTTTTTTGTCTTCGTGTTTGGTAGTAAATCCAAAAAGTCATCACAGAGACCAATGTCAAGTAGCTTACTGTCCCTATTTTCTTTTAGAAATGTTGTGGTTTCAAGTCTTACATTTAAGTCTTTAATTTATTCTGAGTTAATTGTTGTGTATGGTGAAAGATGGTTTCCCAGTTTTATTCTTCTGAATATGGTGGTCGAATTTTCCCAATACCACTTGTTGAAAAGACTGTCCTTCTCCTATTGTATATTCTTGTGTCCTTCATGATAAATTAATTTGTCATACATGTGTGGGTTTACTTACAGGCTCTCTATTCTGTTCCATTTTGATCTATGTGTCTGTTTCTATGCCTGCCAGAACCACAGTGTTATTAATAATCTTTGTGTTATAGTTTGAAATCAGGGACTGTGATGCTGACACCTTTGTTCTTCTTTCTCAAGCTTATCTTGGCTGCTCAGTGTTTTTTTGTGCTTCCACAGAAATTTAAAATTGTTTGTCTTAGTTCTATGAAAAATTCCAGTGGAATTTTATAGGGGGTATGTCAAATTTTTTATACATTTAAAGACATGTATTTAAACTATGCATTACAGGTCTGCTCAATCAACCCTTACTGATTGAGAATAATAGAATGTAAGCAGTATGGAAGAATAAAAAAAAAGCCTTCTAAAATATTTTCCAGACTGCTGGAAATTCATTTAATAATGGATAACTAAATGATATATTGATGTTCAAAAATTATCTATTCTTCACTGGAGTTTATAGAGTCCAAATCTGCATGGTGCACAGGTTATGTCTAAATTGTTTAAGCATTTAAGGAAATTTTCCTCTATAATTATTAAGATATATAAAGTTTATGCTACTTCAAGGTATTTTGTTCCTCTGAACACTGTAGCCTTAAGGAGTTAACCAAAGTAGATATGAAGTGATACTATAAACAATATACCTTACAAATAAATTTTTATATTATAATAATGTATTTAATTATTGCAACTTTTCTGCCATGTTACCTAATATTTATCACTATGGGGACAACTCATGATCTGTCTGAGAAAAGATGAAAAATATTTTACTATATGCTTAATATTTTTGAAATTATGAATACATTATTAAAATTATTATTACTATGAAGGGTTTGTATTTATAAGCATAGTTCTAGTATTTAATCAACTCCATTTCCCCTCATTCTCCAAAACTTTTTTTGCCTACTAGTTTATTATATTTTCTTCTAAAGCATCTTCATCATGAAAAGAAGTTAATTGTACTAAGAGGTTGGAAAACAGTGAAAGCAGTAATTTTCTTCCTAATGCTACACTATCAAGTAGACCATAGACACACTTTAATATGCAAATGTCAAAGCAAAACAGAAGTGTGCCAAAAAGTATGGAGGAGGCACATTCACCTCTTAAAAGCTTAAGCCTTGAGAATACACATCTTTAAGTCATATTCCATTAATGAGGACAAGGTACATGGCTATACACAACTGCAAGAAAGATTGGGAACAGATAACGATCTTCTCTTCCAGTCCCTGCTTATCTTTACAGCCTTCCTTTCACAGAAGAGGCACTCAACCTCTTCCTCAAGATATACAATCCAATGTCAAACACGAGTATCTCAGGGTGATGCAGCATCTGATCTATCAGGTTCATATGTGGTTCCTCATGTGCCAATGACCAAAAGCCACTTTACCTGTTGCCCCTGAATACACCCATAAATGCACATCCATGCCTTGGCCTGGAAATGATATATATAATTTTATTTATATTTCATCAAAAGCTATCAAGTATCTTATTTGACACTGAAAATTTTAGGAAGTTACTTAATTGGTTGCTTCTCATAAGACCCAGATGTTATAAAGTACTTATTTTGCTATTATACGACAAAACATCAGAATAATTTTGCATTGGTTTTCCTGCTATTTTAGATGTTCATAATTGATAATACACATTCACTACTTTCTGTAACAGCCTCTAATACTTGGATTTAGATACACGTACACTCATCTGCATCCCTTTAAAAATAACTATTTCCGTTCATGTAATTGGATAAAGTGAAATAATTACTTTATATGTCTATATCTAGGGGCTAAAAGCTTTATATTTTTAAAACATTAAGAGCAAAGGTGAACCGTTTAAATTAGTGAGTCTGTGTGTTTACCAGAGGTCAGTAGAAGAGGCAAAAGCTTGATTGTATGGAGTATAAATTTTCAAAAAGTCTCTAGTGAGCTTGAAAGTTTTAATTTATCTTACTGTTCTAAATAATTACAAAGTGATTAAAATAATGCAAAATAATATCTTTAATTTTTATAGCTCACCGAATTTCCCTATGATGTTGTTTGGATTTTTTTTCCCATTTAAGGAGGAAACTCTATCTTACCATTTACGATGAATACAGAATAACTATGAAAATAACCTCACAAATCTTATCATGAAAATAAAATTTAAGGTTTACCACTATACTAAATCCTTCTGTTTGTAAAGAACCCATTTCAACTTACAAGGGGTGAAAAGTAGTTTAAAAAGAAAGGCTCTGTCTTTCTTTTCTATACCCTCCTCTTATTAGGACCCCAAAATAAGACACAGCAGTTCAGTGCACTCCCTATTCAGTCAAGGCATTGCTCAGGGACCCTTGAGAAATAGAACCCTTCATTCCATTGTAGTGTAATAATAAAGTGGAGCCTATCCTTCCCACTGTAATGTAAACATCTATATTTTCTAAACATCGGTGTATCATTTGTTGTGGAATCAAAGTGTCTAATGACATTGAGAGTGTTTTGTGCTCAACTATGATCACCACTTGCATGTACTTGAAGCAAGCAAAACTTAAAAATTCCTAATTCATTTTTCCCTGCTCCTCCCCTCATATTTCTAGCTAGTTTTTTCCATGTCCAACCATTGTGTTAAATTCAGCTTCATTAGCTCAAGATGTGATATACATAGACAATGGAATATTAAGCAAGAAAAAAGGAAATACTGCTCTTTGTGACAACTTGAATGAAACTTGGTTGCATTTTGCTAACTGAAATAAGTCAGACAGAGGAATACAAATACTATATGATTCTACTCATATGAGGAATCTGAAAAGAATGAACTCAGCAAAACAGAGTGGTTGCTGGGTGTTGAAGTGGGGGTGGGCGATATGGAGATAACTAGACAAAGGGTACAAACCTTCAGTGATAATACTAATGAATTTTGGAATCTAATATATAACATGGTCAAAACTGAGCCAATGAAGTTACACTAAAGCTAAAGGGCTTGCAAAAGGTAGGGGACAAGCACTCATTCCTTTTGGTGCTATTTTTAGTCTTTATTACAGTTTTGTCTGTTTTCTGTATGTGTACAAATTTGCTTATAGGTAGTTTGATATATAGTTTGTAGAGATTTTTCCCAAAGGAAAATTGCACCAGACAAGTTAAACTGGTGAGAAACACTATTCAATGAGGTTGTAGTTGGAGAGATTGACCTCAGTTCAAACAGAAGGAACAAAACAGAAGGTGGGAAAGCTTATTTTTAAGCACTAGGATGAGCTGATGGAAAGTCCTGAAGATCTTATTGGGAAGGTTGGTCGAGGCAGTGAGGCCATCTCTATTTGCTAATTTGTGCTTGTGTGAATTAGGCCCTTAGTCTCCCACAGATATACAGGAAGATAGAAGCATTCTCTTAATGGTTAAATTTCAAAGCAGTGGTTCCCAGGTCCTTGAAGAAGACATTCCTGGGGTGTAAAACTGGCAAGAGGCTATGAGAAGATATATATCTCAAAGAAGCAGAGAAAAAGTTTACAATTAAATGTTTTCTAAAGTAAAATTCTAAGAAACAAAATTCAGGAGCCCATAGTCAGAAAGAGGCCTGTCTAATGTTTAGTTAATCTGTGGGCAACATTAAGGCTGTTTATGGGTACTACAATATAGAAGTGGTATATTCAGTCTAGAGAGGAGGCAACTCACCAACATATTCTATATGTAGTCTTCTAACTGTGATGTCCAAAATCCATTAGCTGTTTAGGTAACTCATAAGAATCTGTCAATTTAAAGAGCTCATATAAACCTCTCAGCTGAAATGAGTATGGGGACTAGTTTTTAGGATGCAAAAGTGAGAAATTTCCTTTTCTTTCACAGTTGATCACTTTAGCTATTTTTGATACTTCCATCTTTGACTAAGCTTAATGTTTAATTGTCATATATTTTACATAGTCATCCAAAACTTTGGATAATATTTAAAATGGGTAAGGCTAAAGTGATAGTGTATAAATTATTCTTCTTAGAACCCTTAGGCCTCAGCTGAGTAACAACTGTTTACATAATTGTATTAACATTCAGGCCATAAGTCTCAACTTATTAATAAGTATTTCATAAACTCTTTCCCCAAATCCAGATCTATAATGTCCATACTGTCTCCCAAATCCTAATGAAGAAGGGAATCAAACTTATGTGACTAATTTCAGAGTTGTTTTCTCTTGCTATTAATCTAATACTTCCTTAATTATCTTTATGCATTAAAATTAACCTTTAAAAGTTTTATCTGTGTTTTTACCATATTTTGTGAGCTTCATCTGATTTTATTTATGGTAATATATCTTTCATGTTACTCTTTATGTTTTATTATTTCATGGTTATCCATTTTTCTCTCATCTTTCCAATGAGTTTGTATAAACATTTTTTGGGGGGCATCAGAATGTAATAATTTCTTTTCTAAAAGTTATTTTATAAGATAAAATTATTATCCTAAGATTCAAGCCTCCAAAATCCTGGATGCATATATATGTCTCATACTTCTCCTGTATCTTGGAGGTGGTCCTAACCTTCAGTAACTTATAAAATAATTGATTCCTTATATGATTAATTTGCAACATTAATGTCTCTCATGAATACTTTGGAAGAATTATTTAGCTCTTTGGCAATTCTAATGCCCTTGACTTTGTAGGGTACCCTTGCCAGTCCTCAGTGGGCCTATTTCTTTTCTTTTAGAAGAAAGTTATAATATTCTGTTGAGATAATGACCTTAAGTTTTGACTTTTGATAAAAAAAGAAGTAAATTTTTGCCATAGAATTAATTTAAAGATCATTAAGCCTCAAGAATTTTTGAAGTTTATACTTATTAAAAAAAGATATAACTTTGGAGACTATGGTTGGTTATATCTTTAATGACTTTAATTTTTGGTTTTAATTTATGAAATAAATTGAAATGAAATAAAATTTAAATATTATGTGCATTTCTCTAGTGCTCATGAGTCTAAAGTATGTAGTAAATGACTGATCATGCTCTAATTCTGCTTTAAAAAAATTAGATTCTTTTCTGAAAGAGAAAAGTTCATTGTGAATTTTGTTAATAATAAGAATAGTTAAAAGTTCCTGTCATTAAGCATATAAATTATGATCATAATTATGATAAATAACTGGTTTATTTTTAGTTATGAAAATTCCTTTGGCAGTATAGTAATTAATTACACAGTATAATTAGAAAATTTTGAGAACTAGAGGTACATTGAAAATCAAAGATTTAGTCCTTTGTAGTCAAGGAAGTCACACAGATTCTTGAGTTATGATAAGATTTTAATTCTATGGAAAATAATGAGTCAATGTATTTAACATCTGTGCTATGAAATAGTCATTATTAAATTAAAGGTCTATGATGTCTGATAAATTATATTATTGAGGCAAAAATTTGGATTTAATTGCTTTGAGGCTAATGTATTGAATCATTCTTGTCCTTCTGATATTTAATAAGCCTCCTTTATTCATCAGGATTTACATCTCAATGTGCTTGCGATGCTCCCTGTTGGATATATTTGACTTCTATAAAGTGAAAGAAGAAATCAACTGTGTTAGTTTCCTAAGGCTGTCCTAACAAATTTGCCATGAACTATGTGCCTTAAAACAACAGAATTATATTTACTCTCAATTCTAGAAGCTAAAAATTTGAAACCAAAGTTTTGGCAGGGCAGGTTTTCTGACAACAATTGTTGGCATCTCTTGGCTTGTAGCTGTCACTCAAATATCTGTCTCCATCTTTACAAGGCTGTCTTTCCTCTAGGTGTGTCTGAGTCTTTGTGTGGACTTCTTAAAAGGAAACCTATCATTGGACTCAGGGCCCACCTGAATTTAATATACCTCATCTTAATTTGAATGCATCTGCAAAGACCCTGCAAATAAGATCACATTCTCGGGTACTGGAGGGATAGGGCTTCAATATGTCTTCTGGGGGGACAAAATTCAACTCACAACACCATGAAATTTGTTCCTATGAAAATTAACCAGCTAACTAATTCAACTACTGTGGTGTGGCCTAAAAAAAATGATGATTCTTAGTGATAAAATGGAAGTTTTAAATGAAGCAAAGGCTGCAACATCAATCCATCTTTTACCAAGATAAAGAACAGAATCATTGTTGTCAAAACTATATAAGCTAGAATATCTCTTTCATGGTCATAAGCCTAAAATTATTCTGCAACCAAACTTTGGTTGCAGCTCTATCATGCTGGTATGTGATGACAAATACACATTTATATTTACCCGAATTACCTGGATTGCTTTTCTAGGTAATCTCAAATTAATCAGATTATGGTGGAGTTGTCTTGTGCTGGCTGTTGTTGCTTTAAATCTATTGCTCTAGAACTTACTCTTGCATTTTGTGAATCACTAGTGATTGCAGTTATTGCACAGTAGATACGTTAAGATATGTGCGTAATCACTGTCATGTTTATCATAGTATTTGTTTTCTCATGGTGTATGTTGGAAAATTTGGGGATGTTCACAGAGGGCATGCACTCTTTGAGGCTATTTGTGTAGCAATGAGATCAAAATAAATAGTCAAACCTCTGTTTCTCAAAAAAAATCTTCTACTGAATGATGATGAGAAAAATTGAAATTTAATAATCACAAGCATTTTCTTCTTCAGTGAATGGCAATTAACTAAATAACTCACAGTAACTAAGGAAAGAGCTTAAATACAGATGTCAGCCACATTGTTAAAAGCTTTAAGGTGCAATTTCCAAGAACTTGTAAAGATTAGAGTCAGATTTTTCTATTCCAGTATTTTAAATAAAAACCTTGTTTTAAAGAGGTGTGCATATCTGAAAGATAATTAAGATGGTAATTCTCTTACTAATTTTAATTATATTTTTAAACAGCATGTAGTCATTCCCAAATGAAAAATTAGATCAATTACTTTATTGTAATAGTCTTAAGAACTGCGAAGGATGAAATTTCTTTCTTTTGTATTTCTTCACACTTGGACCAAAATTTTACATTCTATCACTTTAAGCATCTGGCTAAAATAAACACTTACAGTATCATCTTTCTGGACTGTCCAGAATTTACCACAGTGCTAGATATTATAATAGGGACATGCTAAATACCCATTGCATATTTTCTGAAAGATAAAATATGAATTTTCTAGTTGTGATTGATGACTAAAAATGTATAAGGATATAGATGACATTTTATAAAATTTTAAATCATGTGGAATATGTTTTTCTTAATACCTCCTATGAGATCTCAAAAAGGAGTTATGCTGAAAAGAAAAATTCATACTTTGCAAATAAACTGCTATTTGATTGATCAGTTTATCAAAAATTCTGTATATAACAAATGACCAACAGGCACATGAAAAAATGATCAATATCACTGATTATTAGAGAAATACAAATCAAAACTACAGTGAGATACCACCTCACACCAGTCAGAATGGCCATGATTAACAAGTCAACAAATAACAAAAGCTGGAGAGAGTGTGGAGAAAAGGGTACCCTCTTTCACTGTTGCTGGAGTATAAATTGGTACAGCCTCTATGGAAAACAGTGTGGTGGTAGCTCAGAAGACTAAATATAGAACTATCCTATGATCCAACAATCTTACTCCTAGGCATATATCTGGACAAAACTTTCTTGAAAAAGATGCATGCACCCCTATGTGCATTGCAGTACTATTCACAATAGCCAAGACATGGAAACAACCTGACTGTCCATCAATAGATGAATGGATTAAGAAGATGTGGTATGTCTACACAATGGGATACTATTCAGCTATAAAAAAGAACCAAATAATGCCATTTGCAGCAACATGGGTAAAACTAGAGACTCTCATACTAAGTGAAGTAAGTCAGAAAAAGAAAGACAAATACCATATGATATCACTCATATCTGAAATCTAATATATGGCACAAATGAAACTACCTACAGAAAAGAAAGAAACTCATGGACTTGGAGAAGAGACTTGTGATTGCTGAGGGAGAGGGAGAGGGATTGGGAGGGACTGTAAGTTTGGGGTTAGTAGATGCAAACTATTGCATTTGGAAGGGATAAGCAATGAGATCCTGCTGTATAGCATTGGGAACTATACCTAGTCACTTAATGATGGAACATGATGGAGGATAATGTGAGAAAAAGAATATATATATAAAAATATATATATATATATGTATGTATGTATGTATGACTGGGTCACTTTGCTGTACAGCAGAAATTGACAGAACATTATAAATCAACTATAATAGAAAAACTAAAAATCTTAAAATTTAAAAAAAGAAAGAGAATTCTGTATATAAACTTTCTAACCTTCAGATCAATGTTACTCAAACTGTTCCTCAGAATATCTCCACTGGAGTCATTTGAGGTACTTATTAAAAATGCAGTTTATCACACAACATCCCAGCTCTATATAATCAGATTGTAGATGCAATGTCCAAAATATTTCATTTTTAATAAACTCTTGTGATATGTTCTATGCACCCTTATGTTTTAAAACAACTGTTTTAATATAATTTATGCATGTCTATAACCTTAATCGGTGTCTGTAGGGGCTAAGGGCTGAAAAGCACAGGGATTCTAAACTAGTATTTTCTTTTATATGTTTATATGTAATTAGGTAATCATTATTTTGAATCATAAAATCATGAATTGAAGTAGAAAAAATGAAAATAGTTGACTTTGAATTGAAATTTTTTTTTTGTCTTTTGCCTTTTTCTAGGGCCGTTTCCCAAGGCATAGAGAGGTTCCCAGGCTAGGGGTCTAATCGGAGCTGTAGACGCTGGCCTATGCCAGAGCCACAGCAACGCGGGATCCAAGCCAGGTCTGTGACCTACGCCACAGTTTATGGACACGATAGCTTATGGCAACGCTGGATCCTTAACCCACTGAGCAAGGCCAGCGATCGAACCTGCAACCTCATGATTCCATTCCTAGTCGGATTCATTAACAACTGCGCCATGATGGGAACTCGTAGAATTGAAATTTTTAAAGATTCTCATTTTACGGGTTGGGAAATAGAAGACAAAAGTAAGCAAATAAGAATTTTAGGCTCAATTATAGTATTTGGGAATATATTTGGTGATTTTTGCCTTGAAACTGGTTTATGTTACTCTATGGTTATTTTATTTATACACTTTAGGTGGCCAGAGTAATTTTAAAACAAACAAAAAAAGCAAATGTTCAAAGCTTTTGTTTAAAATCCATAAGTGTATTACCATGGTTCTTAAAAGATTATTCAACATCATTAATTTGCCCATTCTGCCCATAAGGCCTGGGCAAATTACTGGCCCTCTAATTACTGGCCTCCCACATCCTCCCACATCTCAGCATTACAGCCATGCTGGCTGCTTCTCATTCTTCCAGAAGTATAATGCAATCTCTGTCCTTGGGGTCTTTGCACATACTGTTCCTTCTGCCTGGATTTCCCCTCAACTTGCCTTGTTCACCACAATGCCTTCTTCATATCTCTCAGCTCAAACATCATTTCCTCAGACTCCTTCCATGACCCTTTAGACTTGGTAAACTTCTTCCATAGTTATGGCCACATAGATTTCCAAAATATTCTTTATATATTTACTAGGGGTATCAATTATTTACATGTAAATTTTTAATAATTGTATATTTATTGGAGGGATTGTTTCAGTCTGATTTCCTCCTATCTTGCTCCAGCTTCCCCAGAAATGAGAGAAATGCTGTGTGCAAGGAGTGTAATTGGGAATGGATCCCAGGGGGTAGGAGTGAGAGACCAGAGTGAGGGAAAGAAGGCAGACAGGTGCAAAGATCGCAAATGCTGAGTGAGAGGCAATTTAAGGATGGGAAGTGGAGGCCTGGGCTGATGGGTCCTGTTTAACACAGCTGTACCCAGCAAGGGTATGAATAAGAGGTGGGGCTGAGGGATTAGAAGTGGGGCACAGGAATTACACCCTTCCAGAACATAAGAGCAGGATCTATGGCCATCTTTCAGTTATTATGGCATTTTGTATGGGTAAAACAATAGTGAGTTATTGGCCTATTCTCTAAGACCAGCGTTTGACATGGAAAAACTTCCAAGAGACTTGCAAGAGAAATTGATGTTCAGATAACCTAATTGTCAGTGGTATTCTCTCTGCTATTATATGCAGTTTGAAGCTTCTAATTTTTTTTAAGAAATACTGAGTTTAAAAAAAAGAAAAAAGTTAAAAAAAGAGATACTGAGTTAGTTTTATAGAAATCAGAAAAAATAATATATTGTCTTCCAGATATAGAACTTTTCAGATGCTGTGCCTTTCAGAAAATATCATATACTTTCTTAGAAATTTCTAGAAGAAAAGTTATACTTTATCTTGAAAGGAAGAAAATTTAAGCATTCAAAAGTGAACACTTTTCCCCAAAGGCCTCACCCATATCAAAAAATTCCTTTTTTTTCCCTATAGAAAATAGGTGGAAAAATGTGATTTATTTTTTTAATAATAATCTTGTTTACTCCTCATAATTTTCTTTAGAATTAATATCACAAGGATTTTAGTTTTCTTTCCTAAAATTTTTTATTGAATTGGTAAAAGTATCTGCTTATGTCATAATAGTAAGTGGAAAGTTATTTGTTAGTTCAAATAAATTATAGCCACTAAGAATGTAAAACCCAACATAAAAAAAAAATAAAAAGAATACATTAGCAAAATTAGACTCCATTAACCAGCACTTTCTGGTATCTTCTTACAAGAACACTGTGAAGTCTTAGGCAATATCTACTTAGTTGGGTTTGAGGTTGATTAAAAGCTTTCCTTATTGTTTACTTGGATTCTTATAGCCATCCTAGATTTTTAGTGGGGATAGATGATAAAGATTTTTCTCTCTTTTCAATTTTATCATGAGTGGCAAGTTTTATGGATCATAAAAATGGCATTTTGTAACGCTTAACATTTTTTAAAATATCCACATACCTTATTTAACACACACACGTTTGGTCTCAGGAAGACATTTTTAATGAAACATTTTTTAGTAATATGGTTTTAAAATATACTGGTTCTATTACATGAATTTAAAATATAGACCATTCTTTCCAAGGGAATTGGTGTACAAAGAAGTGCAGATGTGGAACTGTAGTTGAATAGAAAATAGAGTGAAACAGATATTTTTTTTTTAATGAGGAAGAAATTGAAGGATATGTGTATACTGATGGATACACAGTAAGAAAGTAATTACTGAACAATTTCCTTGACTGTATGAGAGGGCACAAGTAGCTGATTTGGTCTTGGTTAAGGACAGCAGTAATACATCCATGGTAAAGGAAGCAAAGAGCACAGATTCTGGTTATTTGGCAACTATGATGGTGGAAGTTTAGAATATTCTCCTCTGATTATGCTATCTTCTCAATAAAGTTGGAAGATAATCAGTATGAAGTGGGGGAAATGTGAGTAGTTTAAAGAACAGAAACAGTGTAGTTGTCTTTGAGAATGGGAGATTAGTGGAACAGTGCAATAAAATGTGTTTGTTGGGCAACTTTAAAAACCTCTTTGAGGTTATCACCCTTAAATTTAAAGTAAAAGCAATCAGCATGGTGTGTGTGTGTGTATTGTGTGTGTGTGAGTGTGTGTGTTTTCAAACAAAGTTTAAATTTTCCAAGTAAATGTGGCAAAGTGAGAATAAGACATGAGAATAAGAGTATACAGTAGTTCCCTGGTGGCCTGGTGGTTGGAGATTTGGCATTGTCACTGCTGTGGCTTGGGTTACTGCTATGGCTCAGGTTTGATTTCTGGCCTAGGAATTTCTGCATGCCACAGGCAAGGGCAAAAAAAGGAAAAAAAAAATGAAGAAGAGTATACGTAAGGGAGCTGTTATAGCAACTGGCCATGGAATTTAAGATGGCTTAGGAGGGTAGTGAAAAGGTAATAAAATCAGTGGGTTGTAGTTACTGAAGACTGTAATACTAGATTGTAAAAATTTTAATATAGCTATAGATACTTGAGAATGCTTCAATACAGAACTCAGCAGTATAAACCACATAATTAATATATGCAGCAGGTACACTGTACACCATAGAGGGTCAAGAAATTATTCAGTAAATATTTAGAAATTAAATTTTTCTAAATTTCAAGAAAAAAATCATAAAATATAAACTTCTAAACTTATTACAGTTTATCAGTTCATCCTTCAGTGTTTGTAAATTAATAATGCATCTGTGCCCATTAACAATTAAATTTGATATTATGTATAGTGTACTGTGTAATATAAATTAATCTAAAATGTGTACATGTCAACTGATATTTAGCCATAACAATATTTTATTATTTAAAATATGTGAATAATTTGGAAAGCTTTTTCAGGATAATCCGGTTTAGGTTTTTATCAGTATTATTTTCTGAACCAGCAAAGAGCAAAGGCCTTTAAACCTTATAACCAAAGTTACCTTCATAAATTTGTAATTTGCCAGATTTACTGCAGTAGCAATCTGTCAGTAACAAGATTCCCTTATCTCATATTAAATAAAAATAGAAGGAAAAATTCCTCTTTGGAACAAAATTTCAGTCACACCTAAGAATGGGATAGAAGCATATTGAAGGCTCCTGCTATGCAGACATGTATTTGGGTTTGCAGATCTGAAATGAAAAGGATGACTCAAAACAGAAGAGATAAGCTGGTTTAAAATTCTTCATAAATTGTAACAAATCTGTAAACATTAGGCAAGCATATCTCAGGGTAGTGTTGGTCTTCTTGCCTAAACAAATGATAAGCCTATGTACTAGAGATTTCATGGATTTTGTCTTTGTCTTGGATATTGACATTTTTGTTACAAAAGTAAAATCTCCTTTCTGAAGATTGTTAAAATTGAAATGCCTCAGTACGTCATTGTTTTATGTGGAATAGGATTAATATATAGACCTGAAGCAATGTAGTGGAACTATACCAAGAAACTAATCTGATGTCTATAATTTTCAATAACAATAACAAAGGAATAAAAAAAAAGCACACACCCTTGAAATATGGTGTCGGACTACTGAGTGATGTCAAAGGTGTTGTGGAACTGATCTGTGTCCGTGTCTGGGTGCTGACCAAATCGAGAATTGAATGGCCTGTTGGGAAGCCAGGTAGGGAACTGTCCTTCAAAACCATGAAGGAGACTGCAGATAAACCCACCCAAAGGCTTTGCTCTTGGGAATAGATTTTATTGAATGCAAAGCAGGAAGCTGTCAACTGTAATGCTATTACCTGACCCTGCCTTTGTTACATAAGATTAAAGTTTCTCAGTACTTTTTAATTTTATTGCAATAAAATAAAAAATACTTGAGTGTTCAGATAAGTGTCAGAAAAATAATTTTGTAGAAAGTTATTTTTGTTAATTTTGTGACAGTAGAGCAATGTATTTTTAAAGTATCATACATAGGCTTAAAAATATCTTCTCTACAAATATAAAATTATTTTCTTATAAAGCAAACATTTATGTGTAATATGTGTAAGGCAATATAGAGCCCAATGATAAAATTCCCAAATCTGGCATCTTCACTTCATTAAAAATATTCATATGTACATTTGTATTACCTTAGGAGATTTTTTTTTGGCCATGCCCGGGGCATGTGGTAATTCCTAGGCTAGGGATCAAACCTGCACTGCAGCAGCAACAACACTAGATCCTTAACCCACTAGGCTACCAGGGAATTCCTAAGGATACTTTCTTGATCAGAGGGGAAAAAGTGAATGTGTTAAACACTAGCATACTGTTTATAAGTGTAGGTGTCTATTCTCAAGACTTTAGGTGGTGACGGTTCTCAAATTCATATCCGCAAGCCAGACAATACCTCTGAAATAAAGACATCAGTCTACTTGATGTTCCCACTTGAATGTCTAATTAGGATCACAAATTCAATGTTTCCACAATAAATATGATTCCATTTACCAGAACGTGTTATTCTTCCCTGCTTTATATTTCAGCGAATGGTTCTAGGTACTTGTTTCCTCCCTTCCTTAACTTTCTATAACTAACAGGTAACCATGACCTTCTCTCACATTCATTTCTAATTCATCCAAGTATCTCCCACCCTACTGCTTCCATATGATCAAAAACATCCATCATCTTTTCCTGGACTATGGCAGAATTTTCTTAACTAATCAATTATTTTCTACTTTTACCTCTAGTCATCAATATTTGAAACCCCATAGGGAAGCCCGACTGACCTTATTAAAGTGTAAATCTAATCATGTCACTCCTTGCTAAATCCTTAGTGATTTCCAATTACAAACTAAATAAAATCCAAATATATTGTTGTGGCTTCAAGGTTCTGGATTACCTGGTGTCTGCCCATTTCTCTACCTTCAGTTCCTTTTGTTCTCCTCTAAAGCATTGATATCCACTCTATTTATTACCAGTGAATTTTTCTTGAATTTGTGACAAATTTTACAGCCTCTGGAGCCTTTACCCTTGATTCCTCTAAATTCCTGTCTCAGAAAATATCCCTATAATGGATTTTCTCATTTATTTGTTATAGAATTTACATCAGTATATAATTGTCTCCTTCAACATTTCTTTGTTTATTGTCTTCCTTTTAGATTACGGGATCCAAGAAGGTAGAAACTTGGGTGCCTTTTTTACTGCTACTACTGGCACATGGAAAAATAATAGTTTCTTAATTTAGAATAGTACAGCATTCCAACTATTCCATTACTCCTGATTCTCTCCCAGCTTTATTGATTTAACTGAAAAAATACATTTATGTTGTGTATATGATGTAATCAGTAAATATTATAAGCAGTACGTAGAACTTTTTTCTTTCTTTCTTTTTTTTTTTTTTTGTCTTTTTAGGGCCACACCTGTGGCATATGGAGTTTCCCAGGCCAGGGGTCAAATCGGAGCTGTAGTCACTGGCCTACACAACAGCCACAGCAATGCCAGGTCCAAGCCACATCTGCAACCTACACCACAGCTCATGGCAATGCTGGATCCTTAATCCACTGAGTGAGGCCAGGGATTGAAACTGTGTCCTCATGGAAACTAGTTAGATTTGTTTTCACTGAGCCGTGATGGGAACTCCAGAACTATTTTATTTAACATAAAATTTTAGCAGTTCCCACTGTGGTGCAATGGGATTGGTGGGAGCTCTGCACCGCCAGGACACAGGTTAGATCCCCAGCTAAACACAGTGTGTTAAAGTAACTGGTGTTGCTCTGACCCCTGGCCTGGGAACTCCATATACCATGGGGTGGCCAAAAATGAAAAAAAAAAATTATGTAGATGTTTCCAGTATCATCTTAATTCATCTCCATTTAACAAATGTGTTGCATACCTACCATGTATCAGGCATCGTGTTAGGACCTAGTAACACAGAGTTAATACAGTATAGTGTACTGAAATCATATTAGTGCTCAGATTTTTGGAGGAATCATGAATCATTTTCTTTCATTCTACTTTTCTGTATTTATTCTTCATTTTATGTGGTCTTTTAATTATAGTTATTTATTTTTTATGATAAAATATTCTTGTATTTAAGGATTATTGAAAATGGAACATGCTTATCACAAAAATTAAAACAATCAGATGTGTATGCAAAATAAAATCAAAAGTTCTTCCAGGTATTCTGTATCAACCAGAAATAACATTATTTTGATTTCATTGCTTCACACACAACATGTAAGCCTACTGCTATAAAATAAGTTTTATACTCAACAGTATGTCAAGTATGTCATGAATATCTTTCCATACTTATGCATATAGTTATAATCTGACCTTAATAACAGCAGTGTGCTATTCCATTAGTAATTATTTACATCATTTATTATTTATTATTTAATCTATCCACTACTTATAAAATTTTACAAAATAAAAAAACAAGAGAACACTCATCAAATTATGTTGGATGAATTCATATTTTTGATTATCTCTTTTTTAATCCCTTTTTTATGCTTCTCATGCAATATGAATCACTTTTAAAAAAATGTACTTAACTTACGTACATTTGTTGTAAATATGTATTTATTTTGTATTATTTCTTCTATCATTTCCAGTCTTTTGTACTTATTTTGCTTTCTTGCTTCATTGATTCTCTATTTTTTTTCTGAATTGACATTTTTTCCTGTAATTTTTGTCTTTCAGTTTTTCTCTATTGCTTTCAACTATAGTACCAGAATTTCCAACACAGATTTCTTTTTTCCAAAAAGATACCTCCAGAGTATTTCAAAATAGCCTATACTGGATTATTTAATTGAGTGACATCTTGAACCACACAGGAATACATATTAAACTATTAAATTTATCTTCTGCATTCTGCATCATCTCTCTTAATCTGGGGACCAAAATATCTATATTAGCCAAATTTAATTTTTATCTCTTTTTTTTTGGTCTTTTTTAGGGTAGCACCCATGGCATATGGAGGTTCCCAGGCTAGGGGTCGAATTGGAGCTGTAGCTGCCAGCCTAAAACACAGCCACAGCAATGTGGGATCCAAGCCATGTCTGTGACCTACACCACAGCTCATGGCATTGCTGATCCCTAGCTCATTGAGTGAGGCCAGGGATTGGACTCACATCCTCATGGATACTAGTTGGGTTCATTAACCACTGAGCTACAATGGGAACTCGTAATTTTGTCTTTTGAATCTCCAACTTCTTCATGAGACTGCTATTTTTCATTATTTGCTTATGCTTGCAAATGATTATATATATATATATATATATATATATATATATATATCAGCAGTTTTCAAAGTACTTTGTGCTTCATAATCACCTCCTTAGATTTTTTTTTTCTAAAATGCATCTGCCTGGACGCAACTTGTATATCCTAAATAAGAATCAAAAAGCCCACAAAGCCCATGCTCCAGTATATTTTGAGAAAGCTTCTCAGGCTATTATTATACATACCTCTGACTAAGGAAAACTAGGTCATATTGATATATTATAGCTCCTTGGACTCTCCCAGCAATTGTATAAATCACTATTTCATTGATTTTCCTTTGTGGGCCTCAAGATCCTTACATCTACCTTCAGAGAGTGGCAATGAGGCTTATTTAGTATGAAAGCTCAATTCATTCAATGTATTTTCCTTAACAAGTATAATTGGAAATAAATGGTTGCAGCCAGGACCTCTGGTGGCCAGGTTCTGAGGAATTTCCTAAAGTCCTTTACTTTTCTCTCTACTGATGATGCCTCTACCTGTTTGCACCTGTAACCACTGCTCTGATTTCCTACTGACCTCATTTAGCAAGACCTATGGCTACCGGGGAAAATAGGGTTCTACTAAAAGTGATCACCTTAGTGCCTTTCGCTCTTGAGTGTTTTAACAGGATTAAATTACTTAGAGAGTTTACCTCCTCTCATTTTCTTACTAGCAATAACAGATTCATGTAATATCTAATTCCCCACTTTGCCTTTTGAGTGATTCACTAAAATCAAGAATGAGCAGCCCATGAGGTACCCAGTGTTCTTTATCCACTCCCAGTTTTCACATAGTTCCCTACCCAAAACCCTACTCTCAACAACTGCTGCCCTTAGCTTGGTATAAGATATATTGGGGAAAATTATTTGCGTATTCCCTGGCATGGCGTCTTTGTTATTTCAGCATGAGTGGTCTTTTCCTTCAACTTGACCCTTTCTTCTTCATATATTACAGAAATTGTACAGAACTTTCTGAAATCCCTGGTCCTGATTTCAGCAACAGAACAAAAGTTTTAAAATTTTTTAAAAAATCTTTTGTATTTTTCATGAGACTACAGGAGTAAAGAGTATACACATTGCCATTTTGAATACCAAAAAAGGACCATGTATTTCTTATATGTTTCAGTTCTAGAATTTGTATTTGGTTCTATTGTATAATTTTTATGTGTCTGCTATGTGTCCTGTATTGTCATTCTTGTGAACATATCTTCCCTTGTAAGAACTGCCTTAAAATTCTTATCTATTAATCCCAACATTTTGTTCCATTGATTGCTTCTCTTCAGAGTAGATCATATATTCTAGTTCTTTTGTAATTCAAATAATATTGGATATTATCTTGAGCCTTAATGAGCATTGTTTGTTTGGGTTTTCTCTTTAAAGCAGGCAATTAACTTGGTTGAACTCAGCCTATAATACTCAGTCTCTCCTGTGACAGGCAGAAGCTCACATTCCAGGGTATACATCTATATAGTCTTAGTTAGGTGCTTGGTTTGTTAGACAGAATAGTGGTCTTCCAAAGATATCCATTTTTAAATCCTTCGAACCTGTGAATATGATACCTTATATTTAAAAAAGAGACTCTAAAGAGGTGATTTAAGGGTCTTGGAATGGGAACAATATCTCAGGTGCTCAGTCTTATCACATGCAGCCTTAAAAGCAGAGAACTTTCCCAGCTGAGATCAGAGACAGAGAGAGAGACGATATGGAAGAAATGGTCAGAGCGATGCAGTATTACTGACATTGAAGATGGAGAAAGAGGGCCAAAATCCAAGCAATGTGGACAGTCTCTGGAAGCTAGAAAAGGCAAGCAAGTAGATTATCCTCTGGAACCTTGACAACACCTTGCTTTTAGCCCAGTGAAACACTTTTTAAACCTGTAATATCCAGAGCTGCAAGGTAATAACTTTGTGTTGTTTTAAGCCACTGATTGTGTGTGATTTGTATAAAAGGACTTGGAACCTGGTGAATATTGTCACATATCAGCCAGATATTGAGGTAGAGTTTATACACAAACTTTGGTGCTTCTCCTCTCTGGCTGTTGCCTTCGGTGTTTTCTCCATTACACTGCGGTAGTTTTATTTTTTTTATTTTTATTTTTTTTCAAATTCTGAACTCTGGTTCTTTAAGCCAGTAAGACCATGGGTTTTTCATGTCCATTTCATAGACTGGAAACTAACCTCAGAGTGAAAATCAGAAAAATAGGGCATTCAATTCCTGTCATTCCCTTTACCCACGAGTAATTTCTTCTTAGTATCTACTTATTTTGTTTACTTGCCAATGCCTTCAAATAGTTGATTTTTAAAATGTGTCCAGTGTTTATTGCTGTTATCTAAGGAAGACTTGATATTAAAAGCCTACTAGGTCATACTGGAAGTGAGACTACCTTGTATTACCTACATAACTGAAAAAAAAAATTGTTGCTTAAAAGAATAAAAATAGGAGAAAACAGTAAAAGTATAGTCATTTCTCTTGAGGAGCTTTCATTACTCATGGTTATCATTTCATATTATGCAGAATATAAATAATTTATTTAGCCATGTCTTCTTATTAGCCATTTGAGTATTTTAAAAAAAATAAATACCACTTCTAGGAATGTTTCAATAAAGTAAGGGACAGAGTAGGGAAGTAGGGGATGAATTCCTTGGAGTACACTTCCCAAGTAACACTTCATCAGTGAAGTACGAGTGACTTTATAGTTCATGTTATGTATAAGAAGTTTGCTCTTCTAAAATACTGAGGCAATTTACTCTCAACATGTAGGAATACCCATTCCCCTACATCACAACACTGTTATATATCATTTACTTTTATTATTCTGATTGGTGAGTAACGGTCTTTGCACTTGACCTGCATTGCTTGAAGTTGTCCAGTGCCCACATTGTTCTGGTAATAGTCAGATGTTTTGTAGAATCAAACTCTTACTCTAAATTCACATGATTTGAGTGGACAGACCTACCACTGGCTCCTCCCTAAACATTAGACATTGACCTGAAGACCAAAATTGACTTTAGTTGATTTATCCTGATGCATGCACAATCTGATAAGATTGTGCTTGAGTTTGGACACCCAGATCCCCTGAGTTGCATTGTACTCTGTCCTAGCTGAGGCCGTATCAGCAGCTTTTCCCTTGAATATACAAATATTTTTTCAAATATGCAAATAATGATCCTATATTTACTTAAATTTGTCAGAGTAGTTTTCTATTACTTGATAGGAAATTGCCTAATTGTATACAGAAATTTATGTATTTGGAATTGCTAATGAGGATGTGAGTTTACATTGCACTCTGAACTTATTTTATTTATTCAACTAGTTTTTTCGTGTACCTAGTGCAGCATTCTATTCATTGTTTGGAGGTAAAAATACATAAATTCTGAGCCAGGATACTTGCAAAATATTTGTATAATCAGATATGCAAATATCTAACAATAACTAGTACATTCCAAATGAGTGTTTCTTTTACTCCTTTTTAAATATTGCTTAGTCCATTAGACTAACATAGTTGGACATATTTTTTACATTTTTATAATGACAATTCTCTGTTAAATCTAACAGAATTTCCTTGTTTTTTTGCTTTCCTTTTAATATTTATTTTCATTATGTTTTAATGTATGTATTTTTTACCAGAATATAATGTAAAACCATCCTTCTGATTTGATAAAAAATATTATGTGTATTTATAATACATTTACCTGCTGTAAAATAAATTTAATTTTTAAAACATGAAATCATTTATTTATTCAATACATATTAGGACACAGGTTATGAGATCTATTTCATGTTGTGCTTATTCTTACTTTTTTTTTGTATTTTTGCCTTTTCTTTGGCCGCTCCCAGGGCATATAGAGGTTCCCAGGCTGGGGATCTAATCGGAGCTGTAGCCACCAGCCTACACCAGAGCCACAGCAACTCAGGATCTGAGCCGCATCTGCGACCTACACCACATCTAACGGCAATGCCAGATCCTTAACCCACTGAGCAAGGCCAGGGATCGAACCCGAAACCTCATGGTTCTTAGATTCATTAACCACTGCGCCACAACAGGAACTCCTGTGTTTATTCTTACATTTAATTGTACTAATATTGACTTATGAAGTTCACTTTCTCTTGCTCTTGTTGTCATTGTTTGGCTGTGCCCTCTGAATGTGGAAGCTCCCTGGTCAGAGATAGAACCTGCGCCACATCAACCTGAGCCACGGCATTGACAATGACAGAACCATAACCAGCTGCACTACTACCTTTCTTTTTTAATTTCTTGTTGCATGTCATATTCCTACAATAATGTAAGTGACTTTTAAGGGTTAGTGACAAACATTCCAAACTTGCTTAATTAATTTAGTACCTGAATTTTAGTTTCCTTCCTTGTATTCTTTATGCTTATTTTATGTGAATTTCATGACATATATGAAATTTATCAATATAATTAAAATGCCTTACAGAATGAGGAATATTTCCTAGTTTTGAGATTTACATTTATAAAAAACTGACTGAAAGCTTAAATATTCAAGTATTAAAATCTTCAATGTATCATATTCCATAGGGGAAGGATTACTTAATTGTGAAAGTGAAATATCACATTTATGTAACATTTTTTATTCCTGAATTTTCTTTCTCACCATTTTCTTTGTTATCTAGGTTGAAATATTTATAAATTCTTCAGTTCTTAGGTCACATTTTGTGTATCTAATTATGTGTTAAGGTCTTAAAAAATCTTTCTTTACACTACTCTTCCATAGGTACCTTGATTTTTTTCTTTTTTTTTGTCTTTTTGCTATTTCTTGGGCCGCTCCCGCGGCATATGGAGGTTCCCAGGCTAGGGGTCTAATCGGAGCTGTAGCCACCGGCCTATGCCAGAGCCACAGCAACGCGGGATCCGAGCCGCCTCTGCAACCTACACCACAGCTCACAGCAACTCCAGATCCCCAACCTACTGAGGAAGGCCAGGGACCGAACCCACAACCTCATGGTTCCTAGTCGGATTCGTTAACCACTGCGCCACGACGGGAACTCCATAAATAGCTTTCTGATCCATGAACACGATATCTACAATTTGTTTTTGTCTTCTTTGGTTTCTTTCATCAAAATTTTATAGTTTTTATTTACAGGCTTTTCATTTCTTTGGTTAAATTGAGTCCTAATTAATTTTTTTATGCTTTTTCTTAGGGCTGCACCTGTGGCATATGGAAGTTCCCAGTCTAGGGGTTGAATTGGAGCTATAGCTGCTGGCCACAGCTATAGCCACAGCAGCTTGGGATCTGAGCTACATCTTTGACCTATGCCACACCTCATGGCAACGCCGGATTCTTAACCCATTTAATGAGGCCAGGGATTGAACCTGCATCCTCATGGATCTTAGGTTCATTAACTGCTGAGCCATGAATGGAGCTTCAATTTATTATTTTTGATGCTATTGTAATTGGGATCATTTGATTTCTTTTTCAGATATTTCATTGTTAATGTATAGAAATACAATTGGTTTTTGTATGTTGACTTTCTATCCTGCAACCTCATTGAATTCATTGATTAGTTCCCACAGTTTCCCGATTGAGTCTTAGGATTTTCTGTGTATAAGATAATATTGGGAGTTCCCTAGTAGCATAGTGGGTTAAGGAACCAGCATTGTTACTGCTGTGGCCAGGTCGCTGCTGTGGTGTGGGTTCAATCCTTGGCCTGAGAACTTCTGCATGCTGCAAGTGCAGACCCCCTCCCCCACCAAAAAAAAATCATATCACCTGCAAATAATGATGATTTTTACTTCTTCCTTTTTTTTTTTTTTTGGCCACACCTGTAGCGTATTGAATTTCCCAGGCTAGGGATTGAATTGGAGCTACAGCTGCTGGCCTATGCCACAGCTACAACAATCCCAGATCTGAGCCATGCATCAGTACCTATAGTACAACTCACAGCAATGCTGGATCCCTAACACACTGATCAAGGCCAGGGACTGAACCTGTGACCTCATGGATACTAGTCAGATTCATTTCTGCTGTGTCACAACAGGAACTCCCTACTTCTTCCTTTCTGACTGAAACAAGCAGGCTCTGGTGCTCCTGGCACAAGAGTTTCTGTGTCCCCCATTTCTTTTTTGGGGGTAATAACATTTAGCCTCATGACCTTCCCTGAGTTCCAAAGGGCACGTTCAAACTATTGATAATCAGGGAAGGAAGGGGATGCAAAGACAAGGGAAGAGAAGTCAAGAAACAATAGGGCAGCCCTGGGACAGGGTCCTGGTTCCTCCTCAAGGAATACATACAACAATATGTTTGAATTCTGCAAAACTAAATCCTCAACAAATGAAAGATTTCATTCCAGAAAGAAGGAGGACCACCAGAACCAGTCCTGGGGCCAGTAAACACCAACTATGAAGAAGAATGAAAGCTTGCTTCTACCCCGATGCTTATCTGCAGTCCTATTTTCTACTCCCAAACTATAAATGTACTTCCTATTCTTTCCCAAAGGATGGCACAGTCTTTAAGACATTAGCCTGCTGTTGCCTCCTTAGCTTAGCAAAGCAATAAAGCTATTTTTTTTTCTCCTTTGCCCCAAACTCTGTCTCTACATTTGTGTTTGGCACCAGTGGACAAAGGCTGAGTTTTGACAAGAAATTTTGAGGGGTCATCTGGGATTGACTCATGGGCAGCTGGCCTCGAGAAGCCCCTAGGCTTGATCAGATGCTTTGAGGTTTCTCTCTGCACCAGCCTCCTTCAGGAGTGTGGAAAATGGAGGATGCCTACAGAGGCAAGACCACCAGGGATCCCTGCCATAGTGTTGCAGGAAGGGGGACTTTTCCAGGGCCCGAGAATATGCTCTTGTCTAACACTCAGAAATAAATTGTCTGAGGAGACATGTGCTGACACAGCAAAAGACTTTATTGAGAAGGGGCACTTGGACGGAGAGCAAAATGTAAGGGAACCCAGGAAAACTACTTGGCTATGTGAGGCAGTCTCTGGTTTTATAGGAATGGGGTTAGTTTCCAAATTGTCTCTGGCCAATCATCTTGCTCGGCCTGTAATAGATGTGCCTCAGGGTCCCTCCTGGTGACATGAGCACCTCTGAGCCAAGAAGGATTCAGACGCCAAGGATCCTGGGAGGTTGGGTGTCTCCTCCCTCCTATTGGCCCCTCCCACATCTTCCCAGTTACTTTCCTATTCCTTATCAGGGCCTCCTGTTGTGAGACAAGTCCTGCAAGCAGCTATTATCATGCCTGGCCAAGGTGGGCAGTTTCAGTCAATGGTTCCCTAACGGTAGCCATGCTTCAATCATATTTTGCCTGACATATCTGCAGTTGGAACTCTGAGGCTGGAAGGGGATATCAGAGAAAGTTTGCCCTAGCACCTGCAAAGGCAATCTTTTCCTTGAGGACCACTCTCTCTTTCTGCTTATACTGGCGGGAACTCCTACTCTGAAAAATCATTTTGGGGAAGGAAAAAAGCAGCATCTGAGACTTTGTGACACCTCTGCCGACATTTGGGTAGGTGCTCCAGCATGCACTCCAAGGCTCCCTCGATCTTGTCCGTATGGAAAACCTTCTCCAGCATTCACTCCAAGGCTCCCTCGATCTTGTCTGTCTGGAAAACCTCTGGTTCCCTTTTATGGGTGTTTTCCTTTTGGGAGATCCCATGTGTAAGGTATCTCTTGGACTAAGGTTTAGTAGGGCTTGGAAGAAATTTTGAACCTTGGGCTTTTTTTCTGATTCGTGGCTTCCATTTGGCTGGTTTTGCATTCAGTTTTGTGCACGAGTGTTTAACTCAACTCAATATAGCAAGCGCTTCTCTGGTTCCATCTGATAATCCCCTAGCAAAGATTTTAACAAGCTTGTTAACCTATAGTTACAATACCATAACTAAAACAACTTGTTCCAGCTGTTATTTATAAACTAGTGAGCTTTATATTGTGATATCTGATTTATAACTAAGCCTAGAAAATGAAATTATGAGATCTTTGGTTGTATCTATCTGTATATATCTGCATCATCTTTGTCTTTACTTTTGGATGGTATTATTGAAATTTATAATTTAGCTCTACTTAATTGGCTTTAAAAATTAAGTGCTTGTATAAATTCTCAAAAATACAAAAGGTACTGACCAGAATTAATTCTTGTGATCCAGGAATATTCAATATTAAATCAATATCTTGTATTTGAAGGTGACACAAGCCAGATAGTTTGGTCAACATAAGCATGTTTTTAGAGTCATCAGTGTTAAATATAAAACTTCTGTTGTGCCTAGGTTTATTAGAGATCTAATAAGACCTTATACCTGTGGCAAATTAGTCGGGGGAAAAAATACCTTGGTATGATGAAACTTAAAGTAAATGTAAATGAAATAAGGAGTTTTGAGTGAGCTCTTTAGGAATATTTATGTTTTAGGAATGTCTTCTTGTGGATGATCTCTCCTGATATTTGATACATTTTAGAGTTGTGGTCAATTAAGTTAAATGGTGGAAGTTTGTTGAACAGCTCATTCCCAAATAAAGTAAGAAACTGAGACATCAGTTGCTGAAGAGAGAAACTAAAAGTATTTAGGACTCTATGAATACATTTGGTGCCACCCTGAGATATTCTCTTCAAGAAAGCACTTTTTTTTTTTTTTTTTAGAAATTATGTTTACCAATTACAGAGTGCTGATGTAGAAGACAGTCCATGGTTGCTTAAGGCAAGTAGGATGTGTATTTTAAGCAGAAGGTATGTGGAATGGCATTGCATTTTCTTAAGGGAAAAGAGTGGTTTTTGTCCTAGAGGTGGCAGCTTCTAAATGGAAAAGGAAACAAGGGACAAAATAATATTGATACAGAAAGTTGTGGAAGTTTCGCAGAAAAGAAAAAGGAAATTTAGTTGGGTAATGGATTTTGTTGGGAAGGGGTTGAGATAAGACTAGATTTGGTTTCTCCATCCAAAGTTTTCTTGAAATTCTTCTTTTGATCAGATATTGTGTGAAGGCCTTTTCCTTTAAGTGATCTGGATTTCCTTTTGAAATATTTTGTCCTCTTGGTTAAGTAAATAAATATTTGGCAGATTCTAAAAGTTCTTTTGATTTGCAGATAAATTTGGGATGCTCCTCAGGAACCCTGAGGCATCTCAGAGAAATGCTAAATTAACTAGAATTATTTAGTATATTAAAATACATGGAGGAGTTCCCATTGTGGCAGAATGGAAACAAATCCAATTAGGAACCATGAGGTTTTGGGTTCGATCCCTGGCCTTGCTCAGTGGTTTAAGGATCCACCATTGCCATGAGCTGTGGTGTGGGGGGCAGCTATAGCTCCCCTAGTCTGGGAACCTCCATATGCCATGGGAGTGGCCCTAAAAAGCCAAAAAAAATTTTAAAATGGAGAATATTATCACATGGGCAGTAAACTTACTTAGATTATACTGTGGATAAATGTTGTTAATAAAGACATTCTAGAAATTATATGAAATTTCTAAAATTTGGGTATATCCTGATGTATAAGTTTATCAGTCATAATTCTGGTTACTGTAACTAACCAACTTTCTTTATTGATTACATTTTAATGAGATGTTTAACCGTTCCTTTTAATTCTTTGTCATGATTCTTTTGCAAAACTGTTTCCTATTCAAGAAGGTTTACAAGTACAGGTCTCTGATAAATTTCAGACCATACTACTAAACTGAGTTAAAAAAATTATAAAATCCTAATGGAAAACCTGATGGTTTCATAAAGCAGATAACAAAAATGCTTAGGAACTGGTGAATATGGTTATAATATTTACAGTTTATTTTGTATGAAATGTTACTGGTTTTGATCTGTGTTTTCCAGGCAAGGAAGCCCTTCCCATTGAAGCTACTTATAATTTAGAGCAATTGGGTAAATTGCTGTGGATAAAACTGAAATATTTTTCTTTCCTCTCTGCCTGTTCCCTCCAGAAATTAGAGACTCTTGGGTTCTGGGCAGGATTATCAGGTGCCAAGGAAAGACATTACTGGCATATGCAGGAATCTTGATATTTTGGGGGCTTCTAGAAAAGAGAAACCCACTGAAGCAGAATCTAATGGCAGCTTTTGGCATGGCTTACCTGGCTTTGAAGTCTTTCAGGAATTTAGTCTGACACTCCTGAGGAATTAGACCAGAGTCAATGTAGAGGAGCCTGTGTAGTCAATGGAGCAGACTTATTGTTGAAACAAATTAGACTTGGTTTGGCTGTGTTCAATAAATATTAGAGTAATTTTACAGAAAAAGAGTATGTTTCGATAGATAGGAAATTCTAGTTCTGTTCATTGAAATCTATATCTATGAAAGCTATTGTGTTAGCCACACTTTTCCCCTGATGTTCAGAAGGAAAAGAATATTACCTTGTGGAATTATCACAGAATAACTAGTCATGATGTATCACTGCTTGATTTAGGGCTACTGCTAAAAGCACATGTACAATCTTGCTTGTGTGACAACTGGATATAAATTATAAAATGTGTGGCCTAGAAAGCAGTTCCTCATTAACATACCTCCAAGTTCAGTCACGATACCTGATCAGTTCTCCCTCAATGAGGATTCACTAGGCAAATATGAACAAGGTCTAGCACCAGGGGACATGACCTATACCTGGGGCAAGCAGCTGAATCACCCCTATTTTTACAGGCACCAGTGGGGAGAGGCCAAATTTTAGCAATATGACTTGAATGCCTTTTATTTCTTTGTCTTGCCTAATTGCTTTAGCTAGATCTTCCAGTACTGAGTTAAACAAAGGTTGTGAGAGTGAGCATTCATCCTGATCTTAGAGAAAAATTTTTCAGCTTTTCATCATTAAGTATGTTGTTAGCTGGGGCTTGTGATATGTGGCCTTCATCATGTTAAGGAACTCTAAAAAAGCTGAACGCATAAAAGCAGAGTAGAATGGTGGTTACAAGGGTGAGGGATTGGGGGGAATTGAGGAGATGTTAAAGGGTACAAACTTGCAACTAGAAGATGAAAAAGTTCTAGATAGTGCACGGAATAATGATTATTATCATGAATACAGTATTATATCCTTCGAAGTTGCCAAGAGATTAGATCTTAAAGGTGGAATCTGCCCATGTTGAGAACAATGTCATAGAAATGATATGATATACAGCATACACAATGGCAATGGAAGTATTTTTCTCCCTGAGCAGGGGACCTGGGCACTTTTCAAGTAAATAAACTCCAGTCTATAGCAGCATTTCATTAGATTCACATCTAATAAGTCCATATTCTTTTTAAAAATAAGCGTTTTTTTTAATATAAAGGAATATCCTAAGCTGGAACAGAGAGGGTTATGTCATCTACACTATACTTAGAACAGGTGTAATCTACAGTCTACAAATTATGCAAAGTAACCTAATTTGATCCCCACTCCCAACCCCTCAGAATGCTAGATTATGAGTCCAGACACAGGTTTCTCAGGTGCATTTAAAAATTGCCAAAAGTAGGTGAAAGTATGTTAAAGCATTCATTAGAAACTCCCAGGTACAAAGTCTGGGATGTATACAGACTGTGGCAAAGGTATGAGCCCTCAACTTCTTTTAAATCCAATTTCTATGCCATGTGTCAGTTGTGGTGTAGGAGCTGGAAGATAAGTTCACTGAATACCTCCATGGTTTTCTTTCCTTGACCTAGTTTCTACACAATGACAAGTGAAGTGTGGACATGGGCTAACATTATTCTCAGCAGAAAAGTTGGCAACAAGGGATACATTTTGGAAACTGAGTGAACAAACTCATGGAACAGAGCAGGATTTACAACTAGCAAACAACCACTCTAGTGAGAGAACAGATTAAACTCATTGTGAAGATTCCAACTCTCAAAAAAGATTTACCACACATATATCCTTTCTGAATAAGTTAACTGGAAGATAGGCGGCATATAATAAGGGAGTAAATCAAAAGAGAGAAAAGGATGGATAGAGTTTAGGAAGTGAACTAATGAATCCTTACCAAAGGTAAGGTAGTGAGTCCTTACCAAAAGTCAAGTGAATGAATGTCCCACAACCCAGTGTGATAGAGAATAATTAAAATGTTCTTGACTACCATTATCATTAATCATCATTAGCACATAGTGGCAAACATGTATTGTCCATTTATTATATGAAAGACACTGTGTTACAATATTAACTCATTAAGTACACACCCATTCCAATAAAGTGAATACAGTTGAGGGTAAGGAGCTTTCCCTAAGAAAACAACTAGTAAGTAGGAGAGCCAGACTACCAATGCATGCAGTCTAATGCCAGAAACCATTCATACCAGCTATGCTCCAGGGCCCTTATATCAGTATCATCCCGTAGCTGGTCTATTATTTAAATTCATCAAAATAAGTACCCCAGAAAAAGAAATAATATGTAAAAGTGACTTTAATTAGGATTAAATCTGTATATCATGTAACTTTGGTTTGGCTAACCAAGGAAAAAAATGGTCATTATTTTAAAATAATTTCTTTATCTAACTATACAAATTATCCATGGAAAAACTTTTTTTTTTCCTTCATTGCAGGATCAAGTCTCCTGTGCCATACTTGTTTCTCCAGTATAAAATCTTCAATATTATGCAGTTTTCAGGTCTAATCTGTGGAACTGCATTCCAAATTTTTTTGAGTTTTTTAAACATAAATACTAAATTAATTCATTTGTGTGCATTCAAGTGACCTACCTTGTCTAAATAATGACAAATTTATGCAAAATCTGTAATAAAACATTACCTATAAAGGAAACAATTATTTTTCATCATACATCTAATATAACATATGTTTTATTTTGTGCTGCTTTATTTTAGTGTAAAGTTATTATAAACAAAAGAATGGTAGATTTTTAAAAATTTATTTATAAGCTAAATTATTTTGCAAGTAAAGTGGCTTATTCAATATAATATGAGCACTAAATAAGAAGGAGAAACTAGGAAATTAGGATAAAGATAAAAACAAAAGTAGAGAAAAAAACTTGTTTTTTTTATTGTATTTATTTAACTCAATGAATTTTATTACATTTATAGTTGTACAATGATCAACACAACCCAATTTTATAGCATTTCCATCCCAAACCCCCAAACCCCAAACCCCTGCCCCACAAATAAATGTGTAATGTGTAATGGATCACAAAATTCTTTGTAAGAGTCAGGACTCTCTTAATTACTGACCACAGAAAAGTAACTCAGGCTAAGTTAATCATAAATGAGAGTTATTATAATGACACTAGAGTAGGTCAGAAACTAAGGAAAACCAGCATTATGAAGCATCAGGATCAGGGCAGTTCTCAAATCCTCAACTAACAGATCATGGGACAGAAACACTTTAAGGACTATCTTGACACTCATAGTTGTTTGTTTTTATCAATATTTTTCATACTATAATAGTTTTTCTTGTATGTTAGGAGACTGGCTTTAGCTGGCCAAGAGTTAAATCCTCACAGATCCGCAACCAAAAAGTAAATGAGGTTTCCCTACAAGTTAAATTAAAACAAAATTAGAGAAAGACTCTGGTTCAAGTTGGGCCATATAACCAATCATAAAATCATAACTGTGGCTGTGGCAATAAAACACTAATGTTGGTTTCTTTGGCTCAGGTGCTTTGGAAATTTCTTCTGGCCATTTCCTTTTGCTATGTCCAATTCCCTTGGTCACTTTTGATTTCATCCATAGTAGCAGTAGATAATTACAGGAAAGTTTAGACTTATTTTGGAACTATTTCTCCTTGAAAAAAATCCATATTTTTTCTCTGCTTTTATTCTCTGGACCTTCCATGAGGTCATGGGAGCCATACACATATGCACTCTCCCAGAGAGCAGTCCTCCATCAACAGACAATGCAAGCCAATGATTAAATGCTCTAGCCATCATCAGTTAATTCTTAGCAGCCCTAGTTTCCCACAGTGGTAACCAAGTTAATAATGGCCCTTTATGTAATCTTTCCCTGGTTCCTGCCACTTCTATACTCTGGCTTCATGATCATCTCCCAAATAAACTAGACTTACCTTATTCTTTCAAGGGAACCCAAACTAAGATGCCCTTTTCTCCTGATTCTCTTCTAGTCATGACTACAGCTAAAAAAAAACAACAACAACAACAACAAAAAATTCCAGGGAGTTTCCTTTGTGGCTCAGCTGGTTTGAGACCCAACATGATGTGGCTTGGCTCTGGTGTTGTCACGGTTATGGCTGTGGTGTAGGCCTCAGCTGCAGCTCCAATGCCACAGATACAAACATTAAAAAAAAAATGCTTTTTCCCTTTTACTCAACAGCTTTAAACTTTGATGGGGTTTTCATGTCTTATCTCTTTATACTGACTACCTGAATGATTTCATGCAGTCTCATGTCTTTAAAAATCATCTGTACTCTGGTGATCACAGATTACATTTCCAGTTAGAACTTTTTGCTTGTACTTCAGATTTTTCACCAAAATGCCTATGTAAAATCATGTGGCAGTCTAGTTAACATTTCAAATTTAACAAGTCCAAAGCAAAACTCTCAATACTCTTCTAAACCTGGCCTTACCAGTCTCTCCCATTTGAATGTATGGCAACTCCATTTTTCCAGTTGTTCAGACTCCAAAACTGATGTGATCCTTGAGGCATTTTTCTTTCTAGAGACATCTTTCTCTTTCATCCCATTAATCAAGCAACGAAGTTTCAAAATGAACTCAGGATTCAGCCATATCTTACTACCCTCATTTCTAGCAGGATGAATAATTTCAGTAGTATCCTAACTGGTCTCCGTTCTTCACCCTAGGGCTCCTAAAATCTATTCTCCAATCTATTTTAAGCACTGAGAATGATCCTTAAAATGTAACACTCTACTGTTCACTCCCCCAACAATTTACTAAACTACTTGAAGGAAAAGCCGAAGTCCCCCAACAATCTATAAAAACATACATAATCTGTTTTTCTTCTATTACTGTCCCTACTTCACTCTCTTCTAGTGACCCTGACCTTGCTTTCTTTGAGTAAGCCAAGTATACTGCCCCAGATATCTACATCATTTAAGACTTCACTTCTTATATGTGTCCACTCAAGTCATGTGATCAGAAGAGACTTTTGAATACTGTGTGTCACAACCTTCCATATTCCTTTAATCTCTTTAGTAAATGTCATTGCATTTATTAATATTTGATGTATATATTTATTTGCTTGTTTATTGTCTTCACTCTCTAAAATGTAAGATTTATAAAGGGAAGGAATAGTCTGCTTTGTTTATTTCCATAGCTGTAATACCTACAAGGGGGCTTAACAGGATCACAGCTTATATTTTTTGAATAAGTGAAAGGAGATGGATGAAAGAAAATGATAGTTACAGTTCAGTCCATATCATTGAATTAGTGAGCCACTAGGAAGGAAAGGAGATTCTTCTAAATGTAATCTGGAACATGAATGATTTGGGTAGTCAGTGGATAACAATGTGAACAGAGCAGTGCCTGTCTCCTACTGATGTATATTATAACTTTCTGCTATTTCTAGAATTGAGTTATAAATGTGACTCTAAGTTTTTCAGGAATACACCAATAAACACACGATACAGTGCTGATACAAAAAAAAATGAGTCTTCTGAAAAGCACAATTAATTTTGGTTTGTAAATGGAGAAAATATATTTCTCTGAGATCAAATAAGGAGGATATTATGTAGTATAATGAAGAACAACCTCAAAAATATAATTACAGTAAACACGGCAATATTTTTATTTACTTATTTATGATAGTGTATCCATTGGGAATCCAATGTTTCCAAGTGATTTAATTTTTCAAAGTTTTTTTATGGCTATTTTTATAAATGTGTCTATTATAATTCATCTGAATTAAAAATTGATCATTGATAGAAACACTTTAGGGAGAAAACCCAGTTGCTAATGACAATTGAATGTTCTGAAGAAACTATTAAACTTTCAAAAATAGTAATTTAAAAATAAATCTTCTTTTATAATATCTTCACATTCCCTACATCAAAATACTACAGTCAACCCATTGTATCATTATGAAAACTGGATTAAAATCCATCCATCTTTTTTATTACAATTCAACAGTATTTCTCAAATCAAGCAAAATTTAATAAATCTTTGCAGGACTTAATAAAAGAGCAGAAGATTTATATATCTAATAAAAAATTCATTCACTTCCAATGGTTTTATTTGTTTCCACATGGCTTCTTATCACCTATTAAATATCACCTTTTTTTCTCAAAATACAAAGAATAAAAATCACTTCTAAAATAATTTCTATAGAAAAAAGATACAGATTTCTCAAATATTCCATATGTTTGTTCTTTTAAAATGTGGAGGGTTCATGTAGTTTGCACAATCAGAAACCATCAGACAAGGGTTTTTTTGACTGCTAAATTTCAGATCAATTTTATGATTTCAGTAGTCTTTTCTTTATAACTCAGAAAGAGTTTTCACTAAAGGGTTTCAGAGAATGAAGAAAAGTTAAAATTAAGCATTTCAAAGTGTATATGAAATTCACTTTTGTAGCTAAAGTGCAGAATTCAAGCCTTAGCTTCTTTTTGTTTTTAGTAGCAAAGAGGCAACTTTACTGATGAATATTTCATAGCTTGTCAGATTATGTTGTAATCCTTCTTTTCTCAAGGAGAAATAAGTCTAGTTTTCATTTAAAAGCTCTTTTGAGTATTTAGAGCTCATCGATTAAGAATTAAAACCAGGGTTCCCTGGTGGCACAGTGGGTTAAGAATCCAGCGTTATAACTGCTGTGTCATGCTGTGGCAGGTGTCTTGTCTCTGGCTCAGGAACTTCCACATGCCACAGGTGTGGCCAGAAAGAAAGAAAGAAAATACAATCTGTAAGGTCAACCATTTGCATGTATAACTGGAATGTATCTACTCTGAATATAAGCATCTGAGGATTTGAATTGTGGCGGTAGCTTTATTTCATGAAGATAACATTAGATGACAGTGGTAATATGAATTTCTCCCAACAAAGCATGCTCTTCCTTTGAGGAAAGGAAGAGAGGCTTTAGGGGATTCCCATTGTGGCTCAGTGGGTTGAGAACCCAACATAGTATCCATGAGGGTGTGGGTTTGATTCTAGGTCTTGCTCAGTGGATTAAGGATCCAGCACTGCTGCGACCTGCAGTGTAGGTTGCAGATGCAGCTCAGATCTGGTGTTGCTGTGGCTGTTGGGTAGACTGGCAGCCATTGCTCTGATTCGACCCCGAGACTGGGGACTTCCATATGCTGCAGGTGCAGCCAAAAAAATAAAAACGAAGAGAGGCTTTAAAATTGTTCGGGGCGCTAAATGAGAAGTCAGAACTGGCATAGGCTTTCTTGAATCACACGACTATATATTACAGCACTTACTAAGAGCTCTCTGTAACAACTAACTCAGTACCATATTGGGAAAACCTTTATTCTAATCCCCTTTCCCATTTAACCAGTTATGTGTCTTTGAGCAAACTGTTTGACTTTGGCTGGCCTCAGTTTTCTTTCTTATAAAATACGAAGAACTTTTAAGAGGAAGCTTTGATAAGGTTTAATAGCGTCATATTTCAAAAGTGTTGTCCATATATTTTTCCTATCAGTATGTAATCTCTATAAATATCATGTTAAATGTACAGTATTTTTAATATGAATGATTTGCACATATTCCATGCTCAAATAATCATAGGACAGTTGGTACTTATCAAAATATAAATATTTGCAGTAAACCTTTGTAATTCATCAATAAAATAGTTGAAACATAGACACTTTAATAAATTATTGAGTACATTAATCCTATTTGTTAATATTTACATATTACAGTTATACCAATATGACAAAATAAAATCTAAGTGAATCTAAATACCAAGATCACAAATGAAAATTTGAAATAATTGGGCCACATGTTACCTTACTTCCTGATAATAGATGAGTTTCCTTTGAATTGAGCGTAGTTTATTTGATTTAGATTTTTTTTTCACTTGCTAATAAAAGAATATTAGCGAGTGTGTAATTTTCCTAGTATTTATATCTGACCTTTTCTAAAGACAAGTTTAAGTCAAAGTTTATATATTGACTTCATATAACTACCTTTCTCTTATCACTGCATTCTTCACAGCCCATAAATAGGGTCCAATTATAGGATAAGACTGCAATGTTTAGATTTTTTTTAGATCAGTTACCGTAATAAAATCTTCTAGCATATATAAAAAACATTGCTATCATTACATCTGCTAAGATGATCAGTCACTATAAAGAGAAAAAGGGTAAATAATAAACAAAAAGAAAAATTACACTTTTTTTTTTGTCTTTTTAGGGCCACACCTGCAACACATGGAGGTTCCCAGGCTAGGGGTCTAATCAGAGCTGTAGCTGCTGGCCTACACCAGAGCCATAGCAATGCCAGATCCAAGCCTCATCTGCAATCTACACCACAGCTCACGGCAACTCCAGATCCTTAACCCACTGAGCAAGGCCAGGGATTGAACATACAACCTCATGGTTCCTAGTCACATTCGTTTCTGCTGTGAGATGACCGGAACTCCAGAATACACATCTTTTAAACTCATTTTGAGGTCCTAGTATGATGGGAAATAAAGGCAAGTCTAAGAAACAGATGAGCAAACAGGTTGAAAAGAATTTTAAGAAAAATATGCCTACTGGTGTTTATTAGTCTTCACACATCTAGTCTTCAACTATTATATATAAACCTAACTTTATCCTTTGCAATATTTGTCTTTCAACTTAATATCTTTTTATGACCAAATTCTTTATTTGCCTTGAGTGTTGTACCACATTAAATTGAACAGATTATAACATTACCTTATTCCACCCGACAAAAGTAATTTCTCCAAGGTTTTCTTCTTGTCATTGTTTTTAAACAGAGCTGAACAAAACTTGCACCCTTACAGAATATACATTCTAGGTGGAAAAATAGACAATATCAACCTGACCAAGACAGCCTTCATGTTTCCCCTCAGCAAGCTTCTTTTTTACTCTAGGTCCCAGACTTTCTTGTCACTCAGGCCTTTACAGAATCCAGATGGCCTAACCACAGAGGTCCTTCCCCTCCCTTTTCTTAGAGCATATACTGTAGAATACTTCTCGTTGTAAATTCTTTCTCTTCCTTTTTGAGATGTAAATCTTTTTAAAGCCTCTAACCAATGTTGTAACCAAGGACTGTCCTTCTCAAGGATGTGGGAGCCATCATTTTGAAGGGTAATCATCAAGGAAGATAACTCTCCTATCTTTGAGAGGGTAGGAGGAGTCTAAATTCAGTGGACACTTTGCTCCAGGTTGTAAAACTAGCTCCTGTTATGAAGATACAAGAAAATTTACTTTTCCTTAGAGTAAGTTCAATTGGCAAAGAATCCTTTCTGCTCAGCCCTTAAAAACTCTCCAGCCTTAGGGGTTCCTTGTTGCACAGTAGGTTCAGGATCCGGTGTGTCATTGCAGTGGCCTGGGTCACTGCTGTGGCACAGGATCAATTCCTGGTCCTGGAAATTCCACATGCCAGGGGTGCAGCCAAAAAAACAAACAAAAAAATCCCCAAACTCTCCAGCCCTGTGTTTGAGCTAATTGACTTCAGATTGCATTTTAGTCTGTCTTCCCTATTGCAATGAAGTCTTTCTTACCTATTTAACTTTTCCCAGTACAAATTTTGGACTGGCAGACCTAAGGATGTACTAGTGGGCAGGGGGGATAAAGCAGGATCTAGGGTACTAGTGCTGTGAGGAGTGCTGTGGGAAGGGGTAATTTTGTAATTGTAAATAGAGTGGTTGATAGAAACTTCAAGGAAAAGAGACCATTTAACCATCACTTCAAGGTGAGGAACAGTTACTGTGGGAAAAGCCTTTCAGACAGAGAAAACAGTCAATTCAAAAGCCCTTAGCTGTGGATAAGGAACTGCAAGGTGGCCCTTGAATCATAGTGAAATGACAAAGTGACAATGTTGCGGAATACAGCATGAACTCACAGAGGCCACATAGATAATGACATGGGGCCTTGTAGACCATTTTAAGGACTTTAGCTTTTACCTCAGATAGAGAAAAGGGGGATCTAGTAGAGGATTTTGAGCAGGAACAGGAAATGATCTACATGTTTTAAAGGCTCATTGCTATTGAATATAAATATTCAGAGAAAAGAGAAGCAGCAAGGATTCCAGTTAGATGCTTATTGGAATCATTTAGGGGAGAGAGAGAGAGACTCTTGAATCAGAATAGAATGGAGATGATGAGAAGCAGTTGGATTCTGGATATATTTTGAACATATTTTTAAGGTAGAGTTAATAGCATCTTAACATTGGGTTATGAGAAAAAGACATGTCAAGGATAGACTGAAATATTGTTCTATTTTTTGTGTGTTTAGTGTGTTTTGATGTTATATTTTCATGCATTTTGTGACTGCCAACTGTTTATTAAATATCCATTGCTTTGACAAAACATAGAAAACATCTAATTGAATACTCCGTTCTGTTACCTAAGTTTGGAAAAGTATTTCTCTTTTTTTTCAACTGAGAATCCTAAGAATTTATAGATGTATAATTTAATTTATATAAAGTACATTATTTATCCAATGGAATATCTTTCTTATTGATAATACTCCTGGACCACAATAGTATTCACACAAGCATACTATAAAGTGATCAGCTTCAATCAAGGGACAAAGACTGTTAGATTAATGTTAACATTTATAGATCATTTGCTTTATGACAGATATTCTACTTGACATTTTGTGTATTGTATCAGTTGGGGCCCATAATTCCAGTTGTAATCAGAGTTTATTTCATTGGTATCAGCACTCACCATCATCCTCATCCTGCAGAGAACAACCCTTCCAAAGCTCCAAAGCTTTTCAGGGATGCTGACACTCACTCCTTTTCCACTGCTTTACTGAAGCAAAATTTTGTAGTTTCACTCAGGGAATATAGGACAGAAAGAACATACAGAATGCCTATGAGAGAATTCACCTATGCATTCTCATTTTTAAGACTTTTGGATTATTTCCTCTATATTACACCAGGGAAATTTCAGCATCCTAACATTAATATAGACCCCTGTGACCCTAGGCTTCAGTCAAACATTCAAGCAAACTGCTTGAAGTAATGCATTAAATCCAAAATCTCAGTTTATATGTTATTTAATCTATACATTGGATGAATCAATGCTAGGTTCTTTCCTGCTTGACCTAATACCTCCACATGTATTCTTTAGGATTCTGCACATAAAAATTTACAAAGTTGTATAATTCTTCTGAAGCATATTTTCTTCCAAATTAGACTTTGCACTTGTCTTTCCTGGAAGATGCTGGGATCTAACACTAGTTATGCATCTAAAGGCAATGATGAATAATAGGGATATTTCTTGAGGAAATTAATCTTCCACATGAAGGGCAACTACTTATAAATTAGGTTATTATAAGGATCTTTAAACAAAGGAAGATTGGTATCCACATTCAGGTGAGAAGGGGCTGGGCTGCTTCTGTGGGAAAGGGAGGATCAGGAAGGTTTAGAAGTCAAAATTATAAATTTTATTCTAATACAACTAGAGATTACTCTTCCAAGACTCAAAATTCCATTACTCCTAATCAGTACCCCAATATTCATAGTAGAGACCTGACATTTAACTTATGCAAACTATACATTAAAATATAGGTTTAACTTTTAGCTATATATTTACTGTGGCTACAAAAAATTAAGAGATATTTAAGGTGGTCATAAAATTTTTTTGGTTCTCTGACATGACAGTGAGAGAGTTTAAACTCCTCAGTTTCTCATTTTCTTTTTAAAAACTCTCTAGTGTATTTAGAGGCAGCCATCGCAACTCAGTCCTTAACATTGGAACTCCTACCATAAAAGTTGAGTTCAGGAAACACTTGCTTTCCCAAAGACTTGATTCTAATAGATACTCTATCCCAAAAAACTTGAGTGATTTTTTAATTTTTGCAATGACACTGCATATCAGAGATTACCAGAATCCCAGTTAGCACTGGCAAAGAACTCAGCCAAAACCAAACCAATCTTTGTTTCAAGGTCAAATACATAAACAATCAATACTAGCTCTGGAAGACTCTTTGTACCACATATTATAGTAGTTAAGGTCCAGTTAGGAAAGCAGTTCTAGTTAGGAATTTCACAAGTAGGAGTTTCCATGCACAGAACTGGTTACAGAGGTGTTAGGAAGACTGAAAGAGCAAAAGGGGTGCTGAATTCGTATAGAGTACTGCATGAAACATCTGCCACCACTGGAACACAAAAGACATGACATGACAAGAACTGGAACTCAGTGGAACCTGCAGGGATGATTCTTGGTCCTTTAGGGAAAATTGGGCAACTGGTGCTGAGACATGGAAGAAAGAGATATGACCCATCAGATGCTCATTGTAAGGCTGTGTCACACTCTGGGAGAGGAGGCATTAGCAAGGCTTCATCTTGATTTACAAAGAGGTACAATGAAAGATAAGACTGCTCTAAACTGGCTTATGAAATGATACTGATGGAGACTTGAATACACAAAGGGAGTGTCTTTGTTAGGAGTGGAGTCATTGTTCCACTTTCCAGCATCCTTAGTGAGCCTTCCATGGGTAGAACCTAAGAGGTATGTGTGTATGTATGGCCTTCTTTTGGCATGAAAGTTCAAGAAATGTACTTTGCAGAGTTCTTGTCTCAGTTTCACAGAGCAGAGAATAGAAGATAAGCATGAAGCTAAAAGACAATAGGTTAATTACCAGCACTCATACATTAACTCATTTTACCAGCACAATATGACAGCATGCTGTTATGATTTCCTATTTAGAGATAAGGAAACTAAGGCAAAAGGAAATTGATACCTACCCCAGTTTACACAGCGGTAAATATAGTGTTGAGATTTGATACTAAGCATCATATATTGGAATGAAAACACCAAAATATTGTTAAAATGCATATAATTTTTCGCTCATGGTAGAAAAGTAATTTGGCCTGGTTAGATGATTCATTCAAATCCTAGGCATTAATGCATGCTGCATCTTGATTTAATTGTTTTAAATATTTTAATCTGGCTGATAACCAGACTTAAACAGTTGATCACACATCTGGCATTATCATATTAATGCAGAGTAACACAGAAAGTGATACATGTTAAAAGTCAATTCAGATGTTTGTACCTGAGTTAATAATATTGTACCACCATCAGCATTCTGTTGATGGCAGTGCACTATGGCTATATAAGATGCTACATTGGGGAAGCTGTTTGATGAGTGTGTGGGAACTCTATTATTTTTACTATTTCTTTGAAGTAAAAGTTTCAATTAAGAGATTATTTTTAAAAAGTCAACCTAAGATCTTAAAGAGTGTTTAAAAATGGATTCTAGGAGTTGCCTGTGGTGCAGCAAGTTGAGGATTCAGTGTTGTCACAGAAGTGGCTCATGTCACTGTTATGGCTTGAGTTTGCAGCCCAGGAACTTGCACATGCTCTAGGTGCAGCACTCCCACCCCAAAAGGATTCTAAAGCTATGTCATAGTGTGAGATTACACTAAATATGTATGTATAAATGAAAAATTATAATGTTAAATTTATTAAGCTACTAGATTGAAACACAAAAGTAGGAGTTCCTGTTGTAGCTCAGTGGGTTAAGAGCCCAGCCAGTATCCATGAGGATGCAAATTCAATCTCTGGCCTAGCTCAGTGGGTTAAGGATCCTGCCTTGCCACAAGCCATGGAGTAGGTTGCAGATACAGCTCAGGTCCTGTATGGCTGTGGCTGTGACGTAGGTTGGCAGGTGCAGCTTTGATTCACCTGTAGCCTGGGAACTTCCATATGCCACAAGTGAGGATATAAAAAAGAAAAAAAGAAAACAACCACAATAGTAGTATGTTTAATATTCAAAACCCTGTGCTAAATTTTTACCAAAATTTATAAATCTTACAACAATCCTGACAGTTATTGCTACCCCATTTTATGAAGAGTTTTCTAGCTGCAAGTGTACAGCTGGCAAATAGCTAAGGCAAATCTTATGGCATTTCCATTGCAAACAATTGGCTCTCATAGAATTTTAATATACTTTGATTGAAAAGGTCATCTGTCTAACTCACCACTCAGTGACATTGTCAAATGTGATTCTTACTATTTCATCCTGCTCATCTGAAAAACAAAAGTTAAATATTCCACAGCATTCACCTTGTTCCTTGTAATGAATTTATGTTATACTTGGCTTGCAGATTAATAATGGAATGAACCAAAAATGAACAGTTGCTTAACAAGTCTGGGATTTCAGTTCTTAAATCATGTATTTGTAGACTCTCCCCTCCCACAACTATAAGTAAATAAAATCTTTAGGAGAATATATATGCCTTATGCTCAGTACTGTAATTTCTAAGCTTAAGTATTTGAACAAAAGTCCTCATAAAGAATATCACCTTCATTGACCTAAAATCAAAGATGTTATTAAACTGCTCATCTGACATCTGTCAGTGGCATCATGCATATTTGTTTGACAAATATACTGAATCATTTCTCTTGTTTATCTGTGTAGAGATACAAACTTCTTTGTAGGTAATCTAAAAAGTCAAGTAATAATTTAATATCAAAGCAAATTATTTAGATGATAATGCTGTATTTAAGGGCTTTGATCAATTTTTCAGGGGATTTTTTTCCAATGGCTAAAAGGTTCATCTATTAAAACACATTCGAATTCCATATCTATCAATTTCTTATCTCACTTTTTTTTCCCCATTGATGGTTGGCTTTCCAAGAACAAAGTAAATCTCATCTGAAAATTTATGGACCATTCCCCCTACTTATTATGTTTAATTTCAAAATTATAAGGAAGGAGGAGAATTCTCTAAGGTTTTATTATCACCCAATTGAAAATACTACACTAGGTAATACCTCAAGGTAGTATGCTCAGAAATGTGTTACCTACTCACTCATCATATCCATTGCATAATTTATTTTGGATAACATCTGCATATTTGAAAATATGATAATTATTACACATCTGTAATGGTTTTTGTAGTTTCCAGAGGTGATTGATATATAATGATGCTAAGAGATGTAATGTCCCTTCAGAGACATTGCTGTACCTGTACAGCAACTCATGGTTAGAGACAAGGAAACCCAAATTTAGGAAATATGAATAGTAAGCATTATGTGAAAGAAAATAAACTTTATGAGAAAGTGTGTTGGGGAGTGGTGGGGTATTTAAATATGAGAAATACTCGAGCTTGTTCATATGCCAAAAACAAGAAGGAGTGAATAGTTTGAAGACACAGAGAGGACTGGATAAGATATTAAAACTGAATATGACTTCTATACTTATCCAACTTTCCTAAGATTTAGTTTCCTTGTCTGTAAAGTGGGAATGTTAATTTTACCTCCACATTGGAGTCTTTTGAATATTGATTGAGATACTGTACATGAAGTTCTTAGCATAGTATATAGTCTGTACATTACTAGTCCATGGATTTCTTTCTCTACTGCCATAGTGATTAAGAGCAATGACTCTGGATTCAGACTGCCTGGATGAAATTTTTGATCTTCCATTTGCTAGCTTTATACCTTTGGGAAAATTGCTTAAACTTTCTAGGCCTTAGTTTCTTCATGTGTAAATAAAATACATCTCTGAGGTTTAACTAAATTAATACATGTAAGTCATTTCAAAGAGTTGTTACATGACACAGAATATAAGACAATTCTGTCATCTTCATCTTTCCTTACTACTACTACTACTGTGACCACTCCATTACCACCATCATCATCCTGAGAATCTCATCTCTTAACTCATGACTATCTAGCTTTAGCATCTCTCTTCCACTACTTTCTCGTTCAGTGTTGTTAAGATTATTTTTTATCCTCCATTTGTAAAACTCATTGGCTTCTTTTCACTTTTTATTTCATTAAACTCTAGGACACCACTTCTCCTTCCTTTTTATAATTCTACTCCTGGTTTTCTTTATACCTCTGGCTGTTCCTCCTACACTAAAACATCTCCTACACTTGTTTCTTTTGAACATACAACATTGATATTAGTCAGGGACTCTTTTATTAACCCTTTCTTTCTCCTCACTCTGAGCATTAATTCAGAGCAATTCCATCTATGCTTGAGGCCTTGCCATTAAACATACAAATAAAAAATATTGGTCAACATTTCTCTCTCTCTCTGGTTCCACCATCAATATCAGAGTCTCAGAAATGTCTTTTGGTATTTCACAAATGAAATGGGCCTCAAAATTCTGTTAGAATTTTTACAATTTATGATTTTTTAAAATTGTAGTACTTGCTCAAATTACAACTTCACTATCTTGTCTTCACTACTAGCCTGTTAGCTATACAACTTCCCAAATCAGCTCAGTTCAGCACTGTGTCACAGTGCCCTTTAGCATTCCAGGCACATTTCTGCTATTCAGTTATGTTGGTTAAATGATCATTGAACTGAATCTTGTGTTCTATCACTGAATATCTACAACCATTTGCAAATATCAACTGTCAAAGACCTAAAAAGCATAAATTCAGAACTCAAATATTACATTCTTTTTTGATTTTTATATACTCCCATGGACTCACTGCACATGCAATTATTCAAGTGCAAAAATTTCCTCTGCAACTTCTCCAAAAAATTATCTTGAGGGTAGAACCTAAATAAAAATCTTAGAGTGAATCTAATTCCCCATTGGGCTATTGAATGTGTGATTACTATTGGTTAGTTTTATTTTCTATGTAGTTTGTTGCATTGAAATAGTCTCCCAACAGATGGGATTAAGATAGCAGAAAAGAATTACTGGAGCTCAACTTCTCTCCTAAAAACAAGAAAATTACAACCAAATGTTGAGCAACCTTCAATCAAATGGACTGGAAACTTTCAAAAAGATATCCTGCCCCCAGAAGACAAAGAGGAAGACACATCAAGAGGTGGGGGGGCAATTATACAATATAAGCAACCCCCTACCTCCTGGGTAAGAAGCCTCACAGACTGGAAAGTTACTATATTACAGAGACTCACCTACAAGAGTGAGAGTTCTAGGCCTCAGGTCAAATCCCCGCACCTGGTGATCTGGCATTGGAGAAAGAGCCCCCGGAGCATCTGGCATTGAAGGCCAGTAGGGCTTGTGTGCAGGAGCTCCACAGGACTCGGGGAAATGGAGATCTGATTCTTGAAAGGCACACACAGACTTTCACGTGCACTGGGTCCCAGGGCAAAGCAAAACCTCCATAGGAACCTGGTTTTGACCTGACTGCAGTTCCTGATGGATCTCCTGGGAAAACAGGGGGTGAATGTGGCTTGTGGGTGAAGGGCATTGGAAGCAAAGTTCTTGGGAATATCCATCAGCATGTGTTTCTCTAGAGGTGGCCATTTTGGGAAAATCTGACCCCACCCATCATTGCCGAGAATTCCCAGCCAAACAACAATCTAGGTGGGATCACAGCCCCACACATAAGTAAACAGGCTTCTTAAAGAACCCCCCCCAGACACACACCCACCTCTAATCTCACCCAGAGACAAAATCCTACCCACCAGAGAGATAGGAATCAGCCCCACCTACCAGAGGGCAGGCACAAGTCCCTCCCATCAGGAAGCCCACAGAAAGCCCCCATACCAATTTTAGCCACAAAGGGGGCAGACACTAGAAGTAAGAGAGGCTACAACTCTATTGTCTGCAAAACGGTCACCACACCAAAAACCTATAAAAATGAAAAGACAGAGAGCTATAGCTCAGATAAGGGAGAAAGAAAAAAACCCAGAAAAACAGATAAGTGATCAGGGTATTCTCAGCCTCCAGGAAAAAGAGTTTAGACTATTGATGCTGAAGATGATACAAGACATTAGAAATAAACCGGAGGCAAAGATGGATAACTTACAGGAAACACCGAGCAAAGAGATACAAGATATAAACTTAAACAAGAAGAGATGCAAAATACAATAACTGAAATAAAAAATTCACTAGAAGCAGCTAAAAGCAGAATACGGGAGGCAGAAGAACGAAGAAGTGAGGTGAAGGACAGATCAGTGAAATTACGGCTGCAGAACAGAAAAGAGAAAAAAGATTGAAAACAAATGAAGATAGTCTCAGAGAACTCTGGGACAACGTGTAACACACCAACATCCATATCATAGGGGTGCCAGAAGGAGAAGAGAGAGAGAAAGGGACAGAAAAAATATTTGCAGAGATAATAGCTGAAAACCTCTCTAACATGGGAAAAGAACTACTCCCTCAAAACCAGGAAGCACAATGAGTACAATATAAGATAAATCCAAGGAGGAACACCCTGAGACATATATTAATCAAACTGACCAAAAATAAAGACAAAGACAAAATCCTGAAAGCAGCTAGTGAAAAGGAACAAATAACATACAAGGGAATCCTAATGAGATTATTGGCAGATTTTCCAGCAGAAACTCTTCAGGCTGGAAGGGAGTGGCATGATATACTTAATGTGATGAAAGGAAAATGCCTCCAACCAAGATTATTTTACCCAACAAAGCTCTCATTCACATTTCAAGGAGAAATCAAAAGCTTCATGGATAAGCAAAAGCTGAGAGAATTCAGCAACACTAAACCAGCCTTACAACAAATACTAAAGGAACTTCTCTAGGCAGAAAAGAAAAGACAGCAACAGGAAACAAAAATACCACAAATGACAAGGTGCACCAGTAAAGGTATATATACAGTAAAGATACGAAAGCATCCATGTACAATTACACCACCAAAATCAGAAATCATGAGAAGAGGTGGGTACAAATGCAGGACACTGGAGATGAACTTGCAATTAAGAGACTAACAACTTAAAACAATCTCATATACATATAGACTACTATATCAAAACTTCAGGGCAACTGTGAACAAAGAAATCTACAATTGATACACAAACAAATAAGAAAAATCAACTCAAATACAACACTAAAGATAGTCATCAAACCCCAAGAGGAGAGAATAAGAGAAGAAGGGAAGGGAAAAGAGCAACAAAAACGAATCCCAAAGAGTTAATAAAATGGCAATAAGAATACATACATCAGTAATTACCTTAAATGCTAATGGAATAAATGCTACAACAAAAAGATATAGACTTGCTGAATAAATACAAAAACAAAACCCATATATATGCTATATTCAAGAGACCCACTTCTCTTCTAGGGACACATACGAATTGAAAGAGGATGGCAGAAAATATTCCATGCAAACGGAAGCCAAAAGAAAGCTGGAAAGCAATACTCATGTCAGACAAAACAAACATTAAAATAAAGACTATTTTAAAGAACAAGGAAGGACAGTGCATAATGATCAAATGATAAATCCATGAGGAAGATATAACAATTTTAAATATCTATGCACCCAACATAGGATCACCACAATATATAAGGCCACTGTTTACAATCTTAAAAGGAGAAATTAATAACACAATCATAGCAGAAGACTTTAACACTCTACTTACAGCAATGGACAGATAATCTGGACAGAAAATCAATAAGGAAACACAGGCTCTAAATGAAGCATTAGATTAGATGGACTTAATAGATATTTAGAGGACATTCCATCCAAAAGCAACAGAATACACATTCTTCTCAAGTGCACATGGAATATTCTCTAAGATTGATCACATCCTGGGCTACAAATCAAACCTTGGTAACTTCAAGAAAATTGAAATCATATCAAGCATCTTCTCCAACCACAACACTATATGACTGGAAATCAACAACAACAAAAAAATCTGCAAAAAACACAAACACATGGAGACTAAACCACATGCTGCTAAACAACCAATGGATCACTGAAGAAATCAAAGAGAAAATTAAAAAAATACCTAGAGGCAAATGACAGTAAAGATACGACACTCCAAAACCTATGGGATACAGCAAAAGACATTCTAAGAAGAAAGTTGATAGCAATATAAGCCCACTTCAGGAAACAAGAAAAATATCAAATAAACAAATTAACTTTGCAGCTAAAGCAGCTTGAGAGAGAACAGACAAGACCTAAAGTTAGTACAAGGAAAGAAATCATAAAGATCAGAACAGAAATCAAAGAAATAGAAATGAAGAAAATCATAGAAAAGATCAATGAAACGAATAGCTGCTTCTTTGAAAAGATCAACAAAATTGATAAACCCTTAGCCAGATTTATCAAGAAAAAAAGAGAAAGGACTCAAATCAATAAAATTAGAAATGAAAAAGGAGAAGTAATGATGGACATCACAGAAATACAAAGGGTCATAAGAGACTACCATATGCAACTATATGCCAATACAATGGGAAAACCAGAAGAAATGGACAAATTGTTAGAAAAGTACAATCTTCTAAGACTAAACCAAGATGAAATAGAAATGATTAATTGACCAATCACAAATACTGAAATGGAAAATGTGATTTAAAAACTTCCAACACATACAAGTCCAGGACCAGATGGCTTCATAGATGAATTCTATCAAACATTTAGAGAAGAGCTAACACCTATCCTTCTGAAACTATTCCCAAAAATCGCAAAGGAAGGGACACTCCCAAAATCATTCTGTGAGGCCACCATCACCTTGATATCAAAACCAGACAAAGATACCACAAAAAAAGAAAATTACAGACCAATTACACTGATGAACAAAGATGCAAAAATCTTCAACAAAATACTAGGAAACCGCATCCAACAATACATTAAAAAGATTGTATATCATGACCAAGTGGGGTTTATCCCAGGGATGCAAGGATTCTTCAATATCCAAAAATTAATCCTTGTGATATACCACATTAACAAACCGAAGAATAAAAACCTTTAGATCTTCTCAGTAGATGCAGAAAAAGCCTTTGACAAAATCCAACACCCATTTCTGATAAAAACCCTTCAGAAAGTGGGCATAGAGGGAACCTACCTCAACATCATAAAGGCCATATATGACAAACCCACAGCTAACATTCTCAATGGTGAAAAGCTGAAAGAATTTCCACTCAGATCAGGAACAAGACAAGGATGTCCGCTCTCACCACTACTATTCAACATAGCTTTGAAAGTCCTAGCCACAGCAAACAGAGAAGTTAAAAGAAATAAAAGGAATCCAAATTGGAAAGGAAGAAGTAAATCTATCACTATTTGCAGATGACATGATACTATACCTAGAGAATCCTAAAGACTCTACCATAAAACTGTTAGAGCTCATCCATGAATTTGGCAAAGTCGCAGGATACAAAGTTAATACACAGAAATCAACTGCATTTCTATATACTAACAATGAAAGATCAGAAAGAGAAATTAGGGAACCAATCCCATTTACCACTGCATCCAAAAGCATAAAATACCTGGGAGTAAACCTACCTAAAAAGACAAAAACCTGTACTCTTAAAACTATAAGACACTAATGAAAGAAATCAAAGATGACACAAAGAAATGGAAAGACATATCATACTCTTGGATTTGAAGAGTCAGTATTATCAAAATGACTATACTACCTAAGGCAATCTGCAGATTCAATGCAGATCAAATTACCAAGGACATTTTTCACAGAACTCGAACAAATATTTTAAAGTTTGTTTGGAAGCACAAAAGACCCAGGATAGCCAAAGACATCCTGAAAAAGAAAAATGGAGCTGGAGGAATCAGGCTCCTGGTCTTCAGACGATACTACAAAGCAACAATCATCAAAACCATATGGTACTGGCACAAAGACAGAAATATAGAACAGTGGAACAGGATAGAAAGCCCAGAATTATACCCAAGCACCTACAGTCAACTAATCTATGACAAAGGAGGCAAGAATATACCATGGAGAAAAGACAGTCCCTTCAATAAATGGGGCTGGGAAAACTGGACGGCCACATGGAAAAGAATGAAATGAGAACACTCCCTAAAACCATACACAAAAATAAACTCCAAATGGATTAAAGACCTAGATTTAAGACCAGACACTATAAAACTCTTAGAGGGAAACATAGGCCAAACACTCTCCGATATAAACAAGAAAGCAACTTCTCACATCCACCTCTTAGAGTAATGACAGTAAAAACAAAAATAAACAAATGGGACTTAATTAAACCTGAAAGTTTCTTCACGGCAAAGGAAACCCTAAAGAAAACAAAAAGACAACCCACAGAATGGGAGAAAATCTTTGCAAATAAATCAACTGACAAGGGTTTAATCTCCAAAATTTATAAACACCTCCAACAGCTCAATACCAAAAAAAACCAAACAACCTCATCAAAAAATGGGCAGAAGATCTAAACAGACAATTCTCCAAAGAAGACATACAGATGGCCAAAAAACACATGAAAAGATGTTCATCACTCATTATTAGAGAAGTGCAAATCAAAACCATTATGAGGTACCACCTTACACCAGCCAGAATGGCCATCATCAAAAAGTCTACAAACAATAAGTACGGGAGATGGTGTGGAGAAAATGGAACGCTAGTATGCTGTTGGTGGAAATGTAAGTTGGTGCAACCACTGTGGAAAACAGTATGGAAATTCCTCAGAAAACTAAAAGTAGAACTACCATTTGATACAGCAATCCTACTACTGGGCCTCTATCTAGAGAAAAGCACGACTTGAAAAGACACGTGTACTCTAATGTTCATTGCAGCACTATATGCAATACCCAAGACATGGAAACAACCTAAATGTCCATCAATAGAAGAGTGGATCAAGAAGATGTGGTACAAGAGTTCCCGTCGTGGTGCAGTGGTTAACGAATCCGACTAGGAACCATGAGGTTGCGGGTTCAATCCCTGGCGTTGCTCAGTGGGTTAAGGATCTGGCATTGCCATTAGCTGTGGTGTAGGTCGCAGATGCGGCTCAGATCCTGCATTGCTGTGGCTCTGGTGTAGGCCGGTGGCTACAGCTCCAATTAGACCCCTCTCCTGGGAACTTCCATATGCCACGGGAGCGGCCTAAGAAATGGCCAGAAAAGACAAAAAAAAAAAAAAAGATGTAGTACATATACACAATGGCACAATACTCAGCCATTAAAAGGAGAGAAATAATGGGATTCTTAGCAACATGGATGGACCTAGAATTTATCATGCAAAGTGAAGTCAGTCATACAGTGAGACAGCAACATCAAATGCTATCACTAGAATCTAAAAAAAAAACCACAATGAACTTCTTTGCAGAACAGATACTGACAGACTGACAGACTTTGAAAAACTTATGGTTTCCAAATGAGACAGGTTGGGGGTTCGGGGGTGCACTGAGGGTTTGGGGTGGAAATGCTGTAAAATTTTGTTTTGATGATTGTTGTACACCTACAAATGTAATAAAATCCATTAAGTAATTTTTAAAAAAAGAAATAGTTTCCCTTTGCTGTGATGTCAATATATCCTTTATAAGCATTAATGTAGTACTCATAGATGACAGGAACAGTATATATTTAGCATATTTTTGACTCTGTATCGAAGACCTATACAGAAAGGTTTATTTATTTTTGACAAATATGATAATAATATAAATGAAATTTCTGTTTGGAGCAGCACAGGAGCTCTTTTACCTCCCTGGATTCTGAGGTCACAACTCATTCCCCGGTCACCTGTCTGAAAGGTAAGCAGGGCCCTAAGTCATCTATCAATAAACTGGGAATTCAACTTCTGAAGCATCAGCATTGAACTGAACTGTTCCCCATCTTTCTTTACAACCTTGAAATATGCCCCAGATGGAGGCTGAAAAAGAGATTCCATTGTCTCACTTGAAATATTTTTATGCTGTTTCTGCCTTTTGCTATAGAATTTGTTTTATCATTTTTCTTGTGGACATTTGTAATTTTACTTTCTCTAACTTGGTAGATTTTATTAAAGACATATCCATGTCTAAGAGCCCATATGGCTCTTCCAATGAGAAAATTCATTTTTATTATCATCTATGTCATCTTTGTCAAAAGGTAAAGGAGTTTCCTTTGAATGGTTCCCTGCTATGCATTCAAAAATATGTAAAATATATATTTCCCCTGTCATATGAGTAGTGTGTTATTTTTAATAGAGGAGTTATTCCTACTGCAGCAAAGAATCTCAATACTCCAAGCTACATATGAGACAAAAATCGTCAATATCAATCATTCATTTCAATACCCTAATGGGAAATTTGATTCATTTAAAAATCTATTATTTATATTGCAATTACAAGTAATTTTCTTGCATCCAAATAATTGAACAAGCAAACAGCGAACTGAGGAAAAGGTGTTCAATCACAATGATGGTTACTTTTAGGAACATAAAACAGAATGAGCATAAAATAAATCTTCATTTGGGGGTAAGATAAGTTTCTCTCAGAGTCATAAAATTTAAACAACCATTCTCAACAAAGTGGCATGAATCTAGAAATTAGACTGTCAATGTCATGGGAGGAAATGCCTTTCCATTTTTTCCACAGTTTCATAGTTAGTCTTGGCTGCTTTGATTTTGAAATGTACATATGGGATTTGGATGACCATATTTTATTTATTTCTTCATGGTACTGTGTGTACCTGATGTTTTGTTGTTATATTACTTCAACTTGTGTTAATCTGAAATGCATTTTGATTCAGGTTAAAAAGAAACTCAGGTTAATTCATTTAGTACATATTCTTTCAAGTTTTGGAATAAGGAAGAGATAAACCTTAAAGTTTTCGTATTTACTTTGATTGCTATTTGAGTTTTCTCACAAAAAACCCAGAGCTGTGTTCTTTCACTCAGCCTGGTCTCTCTCAGGGCTCTCCTTCCTGCCAAGATCAGCATGTTTTTTTGGCTGCTATTAGCTTTCAGTGCTAAGGCATTTGGGATTTACTGGAAAATAAAAATAGGTTTGAACTTGTTCATATTCACCTGCTGTTCTCAAGATGAAAACACCCAGGAAAGCAATTGGGAACTTCATAAGACTTTTTTCTTTTAATTTAAAGAAATTATTATATTTAATGAAAGTATATCAGCTCAATTTTGCAACAGAAGAGAGTACCACTAAGCTTTAGATGATCATGTCCTGGTAGAAGCCTTAAACTTTTTTTCTACTTTTTACCTACCAATCATATATAAGCTTAATTTAAGAATAAAGCAACAACATGAAGAATATGTCATTTTAATTTTTCTCTGTCCTGAGACTTTACGAAATTTTGTTTGATGGTTCTATCTAGGGAGTATACTCCATTTCCAGTACTTCTGTGAACGCATACCTCCCTCAGAGTGAGATGGTATGTGATGTGGAGAGATGAAAATATATATAGCACGATTAGAGATTAAATGTAACAACCAGCCACCAACAGTTCCTAAATCCTCTATAATTAGAATTATTCTTATTTTCAGTTGAATTTTATTTTTGATTGGCACTGGGAATCCACATAAAACATGAACCTTCTATTCAGGAAGTTCTGGGTTCAAATCCAGATTCTGCTTCTTCTAAACCATGTGGCAGTGGGCAGCAGATTTGTATGAGACTGGATATCTGAAACTGAAATGGAGACAGTAGCTGTGGTTCATAGGACTGCTGTCCTGTGAAGATTAGCTGAGGTGATTAAGTTAAGAAGTATTTGGCATAGAGTCAGTGCAGAGTAGAAGTTCTTTCTGTTCCCTCTCTCACCCATATTTGAATATGTATTCAACAAATACTTTTTTGGGAAAATGCTGTGACCTTCTCTATTTATTTTTTTAATAGCAATAGTTTTACCAAGCCCAGAAAACTTGAGTCTTGAGCCACTGGAATGGTGGGGTTACAGTGATTACAACAGGGACCACAGCTACTTGGCATTCCCTTTAACGGTGAGTTTGTCCTCCTTCCAAAGCCCCTCTTGCAGAGTTCCCATCATGGCTCAGCAGTGACAAGGCAGACTGATATCCAAGAGGACGCAGGTTTGATCTCTGGCTTCGCTCAGTGGGTTAAGGATACTGTGTTGCCATGAGCTGTGGTGTACGTTACAGAGTTGCTGAGATCCCACAGTCTTGCTGTGGTTGTGGCACAGGCTGGCAGCCACAGTTCTAATTGGACCGCTAGCCTGGGAACTTCTAAATGCTATGGATGTGGCTCTAAAAAGCAAAAAAAACAAAATAAAACAAAAAAACCCTCTTGCGCATGTACTTAGAACAAATGTTCATCATCCTGATGACTCCTAGGTTTTCACTCTTTCTCCTTCATTTAGGATCAAACTAGGAGAGTAGCTTTGCCTAATGAACAAAGTGAATAATGGGGAGGATATTATGACATTTTATGTTGTCTACAAGTTTTATGTTTCATATTTATAAATTTGTCTTAAGTTATTAGTCACTGTTCATGGGACCAAAACTTTTCCTGGCTTTATCTTTCACCAATACTTTATGTTTGCAGAAGTATTCTTTCAGAAGAAAGAAAACAAAGCAGGAAAATGAAAAATGTATTTTTTCTATAAGACTATGGCTTTACACTCCACCTATTCCCTCTGTCTCTCTTTCCTCCCCTCCCTTCTTCCCTCTTCTTCTCTGCACACAAGTGTCTGTGCCTGTGTGTGTCTATACGTGTGCTTGTGTCTCCCTCTAATACTAGAGTTGACAAAAAAGAGCTGAAAAGTGTTCACAGAGTAAAAACTTATAAGATTCTGCTACTATTTTTGTGCCAAGAAACAAATATTGAATACATTAAGTTACTTTTGTAATTCTGAATATCATTTTCTTTCAGGAAAAAAAAAAGCTCTTCAAGTTAATAATTTTTGTCTTGTTTTGTACAACATTGTAACATTTAAAAAGTACAAGAGTGTGCAAGGATATTGGGAATGACTCGTCACTTTCATTTGTCTCTCCAAAGAATTTACAGTCTCAGTTATATAAAATGTAGAGGATAGAAACTGTTACCTCTTTATATTTTAATATTTTGATTAGTTTTCTCAGCATTATGCTGTCTAAACCAGGGCTCCCAAAGAAAACAAAACTAAAAAAGCTAGCCACGGAAGTCTTTCTTCAAACAAAAACTTTAGAGAAACTAAAGACATAAAAGACGTTAACTGGAGTTTCTCTGACTGAAAAAGGAGAGGGTTTGGTTGAGTTTCACCCCTGTGCCCTTGTATACCCCTCAGACACCTCCAGGACTTCAAAGCACAAGCCAAGGTAGAGCAGACTCTCTCATAAGTAGATATCCTCCTTATTTTTGAGTTTTCCACACATTTAAGAGGGATTTTTTCTTAATCCCTTTACTATCTTTCTTTTTTTTTTTTTTTTTTGACTGCCCCGAGGCACATAGTTCCCAGGGCCAGGGATCAGATCCCAGCTGTAGTCCGTGACCTAAACTGCAGCTGCAGCAAGACCAGATCTTTAACCTACTTTAACGGCAGCAGCAGCTCTGATTGTATGCCTAGCCTGGGAACCATCACATACTGCAGGGTTTGAACCTGCATCCCAGTGCTCCCCAGATGCTGCCGATCCTATTGCACCATGGTGGGAACTCCTGTTTTCATGTCTTGATCCACATGCCTACAACTAGCCTGACTTTCAGCTTCTGTGTTCTAACAGGGCCAATGACAGCACTTTACTGTCTTCTCCCTACACTCAGGCTCCACTGATTTGAAACAGCTAGTATTCTGGGTTTTTGTTGTTATCGTCTTTTTTTTTTTTTTTTTGCTGCCGTACATGTGGCATATGGAAGTTCCCAGGATAGTGGTCGAATTGGAGCTTTAGCTACTAGCCTACTCCAGAGCCACAGCAATGCCTGCTTAGAGACAAGTCTGAGAGCTACATCGCAGCTCATGGCAATACTGGATCCTAAACCCACTGAGTGTGACCAGGGATCTAACTCAAGTCCTCATGGATCCTAGTTGGGTTCATTACTACCGAATCATAAGGAGGAACTCACAGCTGTTTTTTTATTCCAGCCGTGCCTCTGACACAGCTGTATGAGGCCGTTTTTGCTGCTTTCCATGTGGTTCATTGGCTTTCTAGTAATCAGCACCTATCTGCAGGGAGTTACTCTATTCAAGCATTGCCCCCACGGCTGGGTCTTGATGAGATACATATTTTCCAAAGAGAATTACATTGCTTAACCACAAGAAAGTATTTGGCTTCATGTGGAGGACTGCATAAAAGACGTGAAACAAAAAAGAGGAAAATTCAGCCCCAAAACTATTGCCAATGTTTCTTCTCAATCACATACATCCAAGCAAAAATATATGAAGTCTTTAATGAGGTATTTCAATTTGCCACATCACTTGGCATGTACTGTTGGGTTGAGAAATGCTCAAAGATTTTTCAGATTTTCTTCTGATCTTTAAGAGAAAATTGTTTTATGTCTCATCATTTCATAATTTGAAGGGAGTCCCAACACATCTGTGATTTCCTAGGTAAAACTCTCTTGAAGTTTAAAATGTGTCCAAATCCTTTCAAGAAAACTCCTTGTACTTACTATCTTGAGTAAAGTCTATGTAAAGTATACAAAAATTAAAGTACTATGTGGGATATTCTCCCACAGGACTTTGAAATTATTTTATTACTAGGAATCACATAATCATATTTATATACATATAAATAAAATACCAAAGCAAAGCAAACAATGTCTAAGAGTGAGGACTACATCTTTCAGCCCTTCAAACTTGGACATGTTGAGTCAGTTTCTCTTTCTCTTACTCCAAATACATTACATAAATTCAATTCTCAATCAATTATGCATTTTCTAAAAATCAGTGCTTTTTTTTTTTTTTTTTTTTAGGTCCGTACACAGGGCATGTGGAAGTTCTCAGGCTGGGAAGGAGGTTAAGGGTTGAACACCACAGCAACTGGGTATCTGAGCTACATCTGTGACCTACTCCACAGCTCATGGCAATGCTGGATACTTAGTCCACTGAGCAAGGCCAGGGATTGAACTTGGGTCCTCATGTATAATATTTGGATTTGATACCACTAATCCACAGTGGGAACTCTAGTTCTTTTCATTTTTAAAGTCATGTTGTTCTTAGTATCCTTTGTTTAGAACTCCTACATCAACTTATCATTAATCTCCTTTTACATATAGTTTATCAAACCCTCTATACCTAATAATTTCTTAAGGAAAAACTATGATCACTGTCACACCCTGAGTCAAAGTTTTTCTTAGTATTTTATGGCCAACAGAATAAAATATATAATTCATAACAGCCCAGTGCCAAACATCTCCTTCTATCATGTCTGCATAATTGCAATAAACACTTCAGTAACGTTTACACAGGAAAGCACTCTACTTTATCCACTTAGCTCCTGACCATACATACCTTTAACTTGGAATGCTCTTCATTTCATCTCCAACATCAAAATTAAACCCATCCTTTAAGACATAACTTACATTTAACTTCATTCTTTAAGATTTTCCTCTTCATCTCAGCAGGAAACAATAGTAATAATAACAGAAAACTATTCTCTGCACTTTATTTGAAATATAGAGTTTGTCAAGTTATATCATGTATTCACTATCTTCATATATAGCTTAGTGAGCTATAAACTTCTGAAGCATAGGAAACATGCTTCATTTATGCTTGCATCTTTGCTCAGCACAGTTCCTAATAGGCACTCATAGATTGTTTGCTGAGTTGAATTATTTAATGACACATGTCCCAACCAGCACAATACCTGTAATAGTTTTTTCTCGTCCATATTCATTTCACTTAAAGATGACTTAGCTCTCCCACTATACCTTAGGGGATCTTTCTTGGGTATACTTGCTGTTTTCTTTCTAAACTTACTCACTCTAATGAAATCTGCTTCACATCCTTCATTTTAGGTACCTGCCCATAAACCTCTTTGAACTTGTCATTTGTATTTTCCTTTTATTTCCAAAGTTTCCCTGGGAGTTTCAGCTTTCGTTCAAAAAACATTCTTTGGTCCATCTTTGCCATCCTTTTCTCATCCCTTCACACACACTCTCTCTCTCCTTCTGTCTCTATCTCTCTCTCTCTCTCTCACACACACACCCACACACACACTCTCACACACTTGGAATTTAGCCCATTTTAAGGTCAGCCCATTTTATTACTTCTATTATTGTGGTATTGTAAAACAAAACCTCTTAGTTTTTCTCCTTTCTATATAGGGAAAAACCTAGTTCTTTGCTGTGGTACCTTTTGGTCCTGTGTGTTTTCTTTACTTTCACTGAGAAGAACACTTCCCTTCTGACACTTGTATTCACTAAATGTGTGGAAAATTTCTCCCTTACCAACAAGAATTTCTTGGACACCAGTTGGATGTGCTACAATTTAATTCCAGTACTATCTACCTGTAGAAACTTAGATCCTACAGGTTAAAGGCTTAGTCCCATAACACTAAGACTGTTCCCCCACCACACACACACACTTACTTCAGATGCCAGTTGCAAGCTCAGGTTATCACCAGGTTATCCCAGGAACCAATTGGCTATACATCAGAGGTTCCTCCGACTCTCCTCCTCAGATTTGATTAATTTGCTAAAGCAGCTCACAAAACTCAGGGAAACACTACATTTACAAGTTTATTAAAGGATATGATAAAAGGATACAGATGAATAATCAGATGAAGAAATAAAGTCTTAGAGGGTCCCAATGACAGGAATTTCTGCCCTAGTAGAATTAGGGTTGTATCACCCTCCCACGTGGTTGTGGAAGGCCTCTAAATCCCTACTCTTGAAGGCTTCCTCATGTAGGCATGATCAATTATTAATTACATTTTCAGCCCCTCTTTGGAGGATGGGTGATGGACTGACAAATCAGAACTTTCAATCATGGCTTTGTTCTTCTAGTGACTGGCCCTCATCCAAGGGCCGTTAAGGAGCTGGCCCAGGGTTGTTGCATTAGAACAAAAGATGCTCCAAGTGCTCTTATTTATTTACAAGGGTTTTAGGAGCTCTATGTCAGGAGAGCCTATTATATAATAGGTACTGACTAGCCTCTTTTCCTGGCTGGATGTTTTACGTATAAAATGTAGTGTTCTTAATGGCTACTAATTATTCAGAAGAAATGTCTACTGATCATTAATTTTACTTAGAAGTAAAGCAAGAATAATAAATTCCAAGAAAAACAAGCAAGATTGAGGAGAAGTAATCAAAAGAAAATGTTGTTCCTTCCATACTCAATCACCCAGCATTACTTTTTCCTCAAACTTTTTCCATGCTGGAATTCTTACCTATTTTGCTCACATTTGACCTCTGTGACCTTTAATATTTCCTTTCTTGGTTAAAAGCAGACTTTACTTCTTCTCTCTTCTGGATGTAAAAATTTCTCAAAAAAGGCAGGAAAAGAAATAGCACACTTAGCCTTGCTCAAGTGAAGGTTTGAAGGATGTCAACTTTGCCTAAGTTGATGCTTTGCATCCTTCTGGTTCATTCCTAGAAAAAAAGACAGATAAATAGAGGAATTTCCTGGAGGCATGCAACAAAGAAATCAGCTAATGTAAGAACAAATCCCCATGATGATGTACAAAGTGATTTTCTGAGCATTAGATAAAATAATCTTCAAAAGTAATTTTGATAATCTCCAAGCCAAGAGAAAGGACATTTTGTATCATATGTAATTTTTATCATTCTTACCTCTGCTCCTAGAGGTGACCAGATTATTAGATGGATGTCTTTATTAATGTGGAAGAGGGATGGCCATATGGTTCCACTGAGCCATGTAAATGACTAGAGGATATTTTCAGCAGTAATTATGTCTTAACTGAACATTTGTGTGGTAAACTTAAAAAGTAGCATGTGAACAAAAGAAGCATAAAAACTGAAGGGTAAAATTAAGGTAGTAGTTTGTGGAGTCTGAGTTAGACAGGTAAATGGAAAAGCAGAGGAATCAGAAGATTTAACTAGTGGGAAGGAAGTATAAAGGTCAAGGGGTTGAAGCATTTCATAACTGATAAAGAGACATTCAGATAAGAGAAGAAATAGAGTTATCTGTAGAGACAAATATGTAGAGAGAAAAATCAGGGCTTAGGGAGGACAAATTTGAAGCCACATTCAAAACAGAGGGTAAGCAAGATGGAATGGAGTGAAAGAAAAGACTAAAACAAAGCCAGGAAACAGTAAATCAAAGCAAAATTTAATTTTATCATTGAAGTGTGGAGACTTGGAAGGAGAAAAAAAGATCAAAATACAAAGGCAGATTGGAAAAATGATATCCAGCAGAATAGGAAAGAAAAAACAAATGACAGACTATTTCCATTTGTAGTAAGATGGTGGAGAAAACAAATAAATATGGATTAGTTATGCACCTCACCAAAGGAGGTGAGGAGTATCATTTCTATTAGCCACTTTTTAACATTCAGTAAAATCTGAAAATGCAAGGTTAAAGTAAGTGAGTATTAGAATATTAAAGAAACAGAAAGAAAATTAACATAACTCTTGGTTAGCTTTTATTACATAGGAACAAGAGCAATGAAAAGAAAGCAATTCCACTTAGTAAGAGAAGAAGCATAATAGAACAAGAAGATGACCAAACTTTGAAACCTCAAAACTAGAAACAAATACTTGGGAAATTATTGATTTTCAAAAAAAATTTGAATAATTATGTCTTTTAATGAGATTTTTGATAAATATCACCATGAAAAAGCAAAGCAAAGCAAAAGCAACAGTATCAGGATAGGAAAGGAGACTGTGACCATGAGGATGGGTGGAGAGGGAAAAGTCCAATGGAATAGTAAATACTTAATACAGAAAGCCACTTAAGGAAGAGAATAAAGGACTTAGCTGAAAGAAATAGGGGTAAAAAATGAATGCATCTGGACATGAACATACTCTGTACTGATAGAGCAGTTTAAAGTCAAAATATGTATAAGGTACACATAATTTGGTTACAGCTGGTTTACAATGTTCCATCTCAATAACTCCATGAGTGGCAGAAATCCAAAAATGTCATTCCCTAGGGATATTTTAATGAGGCATAGTAAAATAAAAAGACTGAGGTTTGCAGTCATATCTGTTTTTTTTTTTTTTTTATTAGACCCTGCCACATAGATTTGAGCTGAGGGTGGATGGCACAGGACACATAATGGAAAGAAAAACAAGAGGATGTGGCAAAGAAAATAATAATTAGGCACATGTAAGTTCAGAAATAAAGCGAGAAGATAACACTTCAGTAGTCAGCAATTTCGTATCCTTAGCTACTAAGCATTGGCTAAAATCTTCCATTGAAATTCTGCCCTGCACCACTTTCTTCATTGCAAGCAAAGCCATTCATCAGTTCTTTCATGCTGGTTCAATTAAATCCTATAGTGCTCCAAGGCAGTGTAGCATCAGCTCTGGTGAAGAATTTCAATTTTGTAAACAGGCCTGTAAATATGCTACTGTGGATAAATTGGCCATCAGGGTGATAGAGAGTAACAAACGAAAATGTGTGATTACAGCTAGTTTTAGTGTGCTAGAAAGCTGCTGAGCCATTACTGTGAGCAAGACAATGTTTTCCCCTTCTCTGCTTATCTAGCGGTTTTACTCTTTCCATATTAGCTATTTCAAGGCAAATACTCTGTCTGATTGATATTTCCCACTAGTTACTTTCACCTGAGTCCTGATCTAGTTTTTTTGTTTTGTTTTGTTTTTGTTTTTTTTTTTTGAGAACTAAAATCTAACATCACTCAAACTCACTTTTCACTGTCAACCATTTTCATCATACCTCCACTCTTAGTGTTGCAGGGATATAGGCTGGTTTTCTCTTTTTTGTTTTTAACCCTCAGATTAACTGCCAAACGAAGGACTCTCACCTATTTTCGTTTTTGACTTTTTCTACTTTTAGTCCCTTGTTTTTATGTAATACTTGGACAGCTACTGTGGAGGAAAAAAAATGATTTAAAGTTTTTAGCTAAAATACATTATAGGCAGAAGTTGCACTTGTCTTCAAAGGAAATTACTTCCTAAAAATAGTAATATTGTCTTAGTGGAAAAAAGTTTTCTTTTATTCTATCAAAAGCTCTTTCCTCTACTCTGCTAGTGATCTCAAAAACTTGCAGAGGTAAAAGCTTTGGTATTAACAGAGGGGAAAAAAAAAAAACTTTCTTCATGGTATTCCTGGTGCTTATATATATTTATCAAACACAATGGAACTTTTCTGTCAAATGAGACAGATGCAGGTTTTTCCATGTTCGATAAAATAACTAAGATATTAAACATTCAGGTTTAGGAATTTGCAAATAGAAAAACTCCATCAGAGGCTTTGACATCACTAACCACAATATACTGAACTTTAGATTTTCTCTCTCACAGATGTTTCTTCCAAATTTAAAATACACGGGAAAGTGTATTTTGTGTTGAATAGTGCAGGTAAAATCTGTAAACCAGATGATCTCTATAAATTTCTTTAGCCACTCACTTGTCAGCAATCTTTCTTGTTGCTACTTCATTAAATATTAGAAATCATAGTCCTGTTCACCTAAAAACTTTCTATGTCTACATTGCAATATTCTTTCAATTGTTTTCTAGGAGACAAGTAGAGAAGAATCAGTTCCACTGATACATTTTGCTTAAAAATAAAAGTATTTGGACAGAGAAGGGTTTATATTATCTAAAAATCAGTCTTTTTAATTGTAAGTTCCACTTAAAAAAAGAAATATGATAGAAATCTGTTTGAGTCAGAAATTGATTTGTCAGAGTGGCATTTGAAACAGTTAATTGAAAAATAAATGGATGTCTTTTTTTAAAAAACAATAGAGGTAAACAGGCAACTATGTTAAAGAATAGTTTTTGAAATGGATGAAGAAGTGATTTTGAGAGTAATAAATGCCAATAGAAGCTGACATATATTTCTTTATTCTGACAGTTAATCAGCATCTAGGATTTTAATATACTTTCTTTTACACAGAATGGTAGTAAACATGTTTTCATATGGGAGTAACTATACATATCCTAATTAAGTCATTTTAAAATATACTTGATTGGCAGTTCCTGTTGTGGCTCAGTGGTAATGAACCTGACTAGTATTCATGAGAATGTGGGTTCAATCCCTGGCCCCACTCAGTGGGTTAAGGATCCAATGTTGTCATGAGCTGTGGTGTAGGTCTCAGACATGGCTCGGCTTCGATTTGGCATTGCTGTGACTGTGGTGTAAGGTCAGCAGCTGTAGCTCTGATTCGACCCCTAGCCTAGGAACTTCCATATGCCACAGGTGTGGCTACCCCCCAAAAAAAACCACGCACACACAGACATGATTCACTAGAGAGGTTTTCACAAGTCCAGGATTAGTGATTTTAAAAACACATCTGGGAGTTCCCGTTGTGGCACAGTGGAAACGAATCTAAGAACCATGAGGTTGTGAGTTCTATCCCTGGTCTTGCTCAGTGTAGGTCGCAGATGTGGCTTGGATCTTGCATTGCTGTGGCTGTGGTGTAGACCAGCAGCTGTAGCTCCGATTTGACCCCTAGCCTGGGAACCTCCATGTGCCACAGGTACAGCCATAAAAAGCAACAAAGAATTAAAAATAAAAACACATCTCATTAAATTTTTATCGGGACCTACTATGAGCATTCCAAAATTTATATATTTTGCATACTTATAAATGTTCATATAATTCCAAGTGATCTCATAATACTAATACAAACTGCACTGCAATCAAGTAATAGGCTTAGATGTGGCAGATTTAGATTGAATTCACAGCACTGGCTAGAAAGATGGTGATTTAATAATTGATAATGAATTGTTTAACAAAGAATAGATTTTTTTCCCCAAATCTTTCTTGTTTACTTAATTCCTAATTCTTACTTACATAGATTTTTAATTTAGGAACAATGATAATAAGTGACTTTGGGTTTTGAGAGGCTTAGATAACATAGTACCTGGACAATTCTTAGTACAGTAAGTGGGCAACAAATGTTAACTAGCACTACTACTACTGCTAACAACAGCAAAAATAAATTACATCTATAATTCACTGGTTTAGCTTGCAATGTCTTTCATAATGAAGGTTTTTTTCTCCCCTCCTTTTGTGATATTAGCGCCATCTCTATAAAGTGATACACTTTTTTTTTTTTTTTTTTTTTTTTAAGAAATGGAAACTGGGAGTTCCTGTTGTGGCACAGTGGAAACAAATCAGACTTGTATCCATGAGGATGAGGGTTTGAGCACTGGCCTCGCTCAGTGTGTCAGGGATCCAGCATTGCTTTGAGCTATGGTATAGGTCACTGATTGGGCTTGGATCCATGTTGCTGTGGCAGTGTCTTAGGCCGGCAGCTGCAGCTCCAATTTGATCCCTAGCCTGGGAACTTCTATATGTTGTAGGTGCAGCCCTAAAAAGCAAAAAAAAAAAAAAAAAAAAAAAAAAAAAAAAAAAAAAATCAAATAAATGCTCTGATAGTCTATGTCAGAAGTTGGGAACCTACGCACCAAGGAACAAGTCTGGCTTGCAGCCCAATTGTGCAAATCAAGTTTTCTTTGACACAGCCATGCCTATTTGTTTTCATATTGTCTCTTGCTGCTTTCCTCAACATGATCAACATGTGATCATGTTGAGTAGTTGTGGCAAAGATCATCTGGCTCACAAAGCTCAGAATATTTACTATATAACTCTTTATAGCAAAGGTTTCCAATCACTGGTCTATGCCATGCTAAATATTGGATTTTTTAAAAATTCTAGTAATTTTATGAGAATTTCAGTCTTCCTAAAGATTTATTATTGGAAGATTCTTCTCGTCTCCCCAACATAATAGGGCCCAAAGAGAATTTTGTTATTTCCTCTGATCCAGTATTTTCAAATTCAGCACCGTTTCCTAAAGGAAATTTTTGTTAGCCTCTTTTTCTCTCACCTGCATGCTGTCTAATCCACTATCATGTTGTATAAAAACTCACCCCCTGCACTCTTCACTCCTCTTTCTGCCTGGTTCCCCCTGAACTCCACGCCATCTCTGCACTCAATTCTTATTGCTGCTATAATAAGCTGGAACACATTACATGGCTTTAAACACTAAACTTATTATCTTATGGTTCTGGCAGTCAGAAATCCAAATTGGGTCTCAGTGGGTCAGAATCAAGGTGGCTACTGGGTTCCTTTCTGGGATCTCTGGAGATGATTCGTTTTCTTGATATTTCCATTTTCCCTCATTTCTTCAAATGACAAGTTGAATCTTTAGCAATGGCCAGTTGACTCTTTCTCATGGAAGAGCCATCTCTCTGGTTCTGGCTCTCCTGCCTCCTTCTTCTTCATCTATGGACCATGTACGCATATTGGATAATCCAGGAGAAGTTGTAATCTTAAATTCAAATATTATCAAAGTTTTCTATCTGCAACCTTATTCTAACATATGTTTATGTTTAAAAACATCCTAAGGGCTAGATCTTATAGTAAGTGTTCTTATTACTGAAAGACAATAACAGTAAATAAAAGCGCAAGAGAAAACATTGGGGGTGATGAATGGTTATATGGACTACACTGTGAGAATATTTTTATGGGTGTATACATATCTCCAAATTTGTCACTTGTATATATTAGTTATATACAGTTATTTTTATGTCCAATTTTTAATAAAATTAAGAGTTTATATGGAGTTCCCGTCATGGCGCAGTGGTTAACGAATCCGACTGGGAACCATGAAGTTGCGGGTTCAATGCCTGGCCTTGCTCAGTGGGTTAAGGATCCGGTATTGCCATGAGCTGTGGTGTAGGTCACAGATGCAGCTTGGATCCTGCGTTGCTGTGGCTGTGGTGCAGGCCGGCGGCTACGGCTCGAATTAGACCCCTAGCCTGGGAACCTCCATATGCCATGGGAAGCAGCCCTAGAAAAGTCAAAAAGACAAAAAAAAAAAAAAAGAGTTTATATATAGAGTTATCATATGACCAAATAATTCTACTCTCAGGTATATACCAAAGAGAAATAAAATACTTGTTCACACAAACACTTGAACACAATATTTATTACAGCATATTTAAAACAGCCAGAAATTTAAAAAACTCAAATGTCCACCAGCTAATAAATGAATTAACAAAATGTGGTAAATCCTCACCATCAAATGGTATTCAGCAATTAAAAAAAAAATGAAGTACTGATACATGCTATACCATGCATTAACCTTAAAAACATTATGCTAAGTGAGAGAAACCAGGCACACAAGGTCACATATTGTATGGTTTCATTTATATAAAGTATATAAAATTGGCAAATTTATATATGTATAGTGAGAGAAAGATTAGTAGTTGCCTAGAACTGGGGGATGGGGAGAAAACGGAGTGACTGCTAATGAGTCACTGCTAATGAGTTTCTCTTGGGAGTGATGAAAATGCATAGTTGTTTGTGATAACAGTGGCACAACTCTGCATGTACTAAAACAACTGAATTGTACTTTGAATGTGTGACTTGTATGGTGTGTGAAGTATTTCTCAAGTTGTTATTAAAAGGCAGATTAAATTCTAAATTACATTTGTTTTTTTACTTACAGAAAACATTTTCTGTTTAGAGTCATAAAAATAATAATATATTGAATTGTGGGGAGTGAATTATTGATAACTATCAGCTATTAATGTATTATTATTGTTTTCTCCAGTAGTACTAATTCTCTACTTTTGTTTTCAAAGCTATTGAAGGGCCCACGAATAAGAGTAAGGGACAAGTAGGGGATTGTGATGTAACAGCTAATAATTATTTAGGTTTTATTATTTCATGATCATTGCCTTAAGCACTTTACAGAGATTTTTCTCAGCTTCCTCTCCAGTTTTAAACAAGAAACTCACACTTCAGGAACTTTCATAACTACGAAGTGGTAGAAATGGGGAAGCAAAACACATTATCTAGCTGCCCACAGAAACTCATGAGCTCTGAGTATATGAGATCAATTTCCCCACAGGAAAAAATGGATTTTGAATTAAGACAACAAAGAAATAAAAGTAGCTAAAGTATGAGGAAATGTACTCAGGGTATTAGAGGGTGGAACCCTCTCTTACACACTACTCAGCCTTTTTCTTGGGTCCTGCCATAAATTTGAAAAACATATTAGTAAAAATGATATTCTCAGGTAACGATGAATTTATAGTAGAACTCAAAATTGATCTATAATTTCTTAAAAGCCTTTTCCTAAAGTTAAAATATCTTCTTCTATAAAAAAGGCTTTCAAATAATGATAAACAAGAGTATGGATTTCCCATAGTGGCTCAGTGGAAACAAATCTGACTAGTATCCATGAGGACACAGATTTGATCCCTGGCCTTGCTCAGTGGATTAAGTATCCCGTGTTGCCGGTGAACTGTGGTGTAGGTCATAGGTCTCAGATGTGACTCCCATCTGGCGTTGGCTGTGGCTGTGATATAGGCTAGTGGTTACAGCCCCACTTTGACCCTTAGCCTGGGAATCTCCATATGCTGCAGGGGAGGCCCTAAAAAAGACGGTAAATAAATAAACAAGCAAACAAGAGCAGTCTTGAATAAAGCCCTGAAATGCAGCAGGAGAATATGTCATCATCAAAGAAAATGCCACCTCAAAATGCCCAGAATTCTAAATTTACAAAGTAATCACACAATAAGGTATCTCATCTGTTGTTGAATATATCATTTTTTTCTCATTAACATTTAACTAATATTTCTAGCATGCATTCACATTTATATCTGTATAGAAATCATAATTTTACCTATTTTGAAAATTGTCTCAACACTGATATCACAATTAACCATACAAAGCCATAATTTGTATATTTAAATCTACTTTTTTCTTCCTCAAAACATTTCCTCTCCCCTTTCGTCTTTTAAGCTGTGTGTGAATGTGTGTGTGTGTTGGGTGGAAGACAAACTTCATTAAAGAGGTGATTTTATACAGTCCATTGCAATAGGGAGGGTGTTCTTTAATGAGAGACAATTCAAAAAAAAGGAAGGGGACTTGGGATTTTATTTATTTATTTATTCATTTATTTATTTTGCTTTTTAGGGCTGTACTTATGGCATGTGGAGGTTCCCAGGCTAGGGGTCCAATTGGAGCTGCAGCCACTGGCCTACACCACAGCCATAGTAACACGGGATCAGAGCTGCACCTTCACCACAGCTCACAGCAATGCCAGATCCTTAACCCACTGAGTGAGGCCAGGGATTGAACCTGCAACCTCAGGGTTACTAGTTGGATTCATTTCTGCTGTGCCACAATAGGAACTCCAGGGACATGGGATTTTATAGAGGCAAGTAAATGGCATAGTCATTGAGATTTTGATTACATAAAACAGTAAGCAAGACAATGATTGTAGTTTTGACAGTAAATTTAAAGGAAAGCAAAGGAATTACTATAAAAATTAAGATGGAGTCCCTTTATTATTTATTTATTTATTTATTTTTATTTTTTTTGTCTTTTTGCTATTTCTTTGGGCTGCTTCTGCGGCATATGGAGGTTCCCAGGCTAGGGGTCTAATCGGAGCTGTAGCCACCAGCCTACGCCAGAGCCACAGCAACGCGGGATCCGAGCCGCGTCTGCGACCTACACCACAGCTTACTCGTTAACCCACTGAGCAAGGGCAAGATGGAGTCCCTTTAAATGGGAGAGAGGAAATGGGATCTGTGAATGATAAACAGGCTAATTCTAAGACACAGGAGGTGTTTATTTCTTAATCTAGGTGATGTTTTCCCTTTGTAATTAGTCTTTAAATTTTGGTAAATTCTGTATATGCTTTTATAATCCTCTATGAATGTCACAATTAACAAAAGTTAATTTCATTATAAAACTATAAGTTTTCAATTGTTCTAGCACTATGTATTTAACAGTCCATCATTTACTCAGTGATCCATAATGCCACTTTTGTACTGTATCAAGTATTTATATAACTGAAAGTAAATACCAAATTCAATGTGATAATTCGATAGTAGATTAATATCTGTATACATGTAGAACTTCAGATCAGTAGACACATGGCAATTAACTCTTTAGAGAAAGACATAAACAATCATTTCACAGAAAAGGGAAAATAAGTGCCCCCAAATAATATGTATATTAATGTAATTTAAATGTGATAAAAGACAACATTCATTTCTTTTCAACATTCTTTTTTTTTTGTCTTTTTGCCTTTTCTAGGGCTGCTTCTGTGGCATATGGAGATTCCCAGGCTAGGGGTCTAATCAGAGCTGTAGCCACCGGTCTACACCACAGCCACAGCAATGAAGGATCTGAGCCACATCTGCAACCTACACCACAGCTCACAGCAATGCCGGATCCTCAACCCACTGAGCAAGGCCAGGCATCGAACCCGCAACCTCCCATTGTTCCTAGTCGGATTCATTAACCACTGCACCATGATGAGAACTCCTCAACATTCATTTTTTAATAATTTTTTAAGAGAAGTTTTAGGCTTATAGCAAAATTGAACAGAAAGTACAGAAATTTCCTATATACCTCCCCCCAAACGCATAGCCTTGTCCATTATCAACATCCCCCAATAGAGTAGAACATTTGTTACAATTGATGAACCTACATTGGCACATTGTAATAACTGAAGTCTACAGTTTGCATTACTGTTCAACCTTGGTACTGCATATTCCTGGGTTTAGACAAATGTATAATGACATGTATCCATCATTACAACATCGTAAAGAATATTTTCACTGCCCTAAAAATTCTCTGTGCTCCACCTATTCATCTCTCCACCCCCCTTCCACTAATCCCAATCCCAGACAAGCCATGATCTTTTTTACTATCTCCATAGTTTTGACTTTCCATAATATCATATATTTGGAATCATATACTTACGAAGACATTTCACTATTGGCTTGGCTTTTTTCGCTTCATAATATGCCTTTAAGTTTCCTCCATTTTTTCATAGCTTAATAGCTCATTTCTTTTAGGGAGTGAATATCTTAATATTATGGTGTACTACAGTTCGTTTGTTCATTCACCTACTGAAGCACTTGTCTGTTTCTAAGTTTTGACAGTTAGGAGTAAAATTGTTAAAAACATCCACACACAAGCTTTTGTGTGGACATAATTTTTTAACTCCTTTGGGTAAATATCAAGGAACATAACTGTTTGATCTTATGGTAAGAGTTTGTTTAGTTTTGTAAAAAGCCGGCAAATTGTATTCCAAAGTTTCTGTACCATTTTGAAATCCCATCAGCAGTGAATGAGAATTCCTATTGCTCCATTTCCTTGCCAGCATTTGGTGTCAGTGTTCTGGACTTTGGCCGTTCTAAGAGGTGTGTAGTGGTATCTCATTGTTGCTGTATTTTATATTTCCTTGATGACATGATGTGGAGTAACTTCTCATATGCTTATTTGACATCTGTATATCTTCTGTAACATTTATTCTTGATAAAAATTTTACCTTGGTATAGAAAGGAACTTCCTTAATCTAATACGATGTATCTAATAAATCATACAGAAAATACAAAGCCAAAGGTAAATGTTAAAATCAGTCCATACAATTAATAGCAGAGCAAAGATGCTTGCTCTATTGGGTTACAAGCTTTGTGGAACTTCTCAAGTTTCCTTGACCCTCTTCCCTCTTGTTTAGTAACATCCCCCTCACCCACCGGCCCTATTTTCAGACTTAGACAAAATCCAGAGCAGTGACCAGATAACATACATCAGAAGTTCAGTCATTAGTAGACCCCAAAAATGAAAAGTGAGGAAGAACAGACTAGATGTATGCTCCTTCTCTCTCTCTCTTCCAGAGAAGATTCTGGCAGGTAGTTCCTCCTTCTCTGGAAGAGACTCAGATGCCAGGCTAACACACCTACTGGACAATATGCTAGGTTCTAGCATATCGTGGCTCATTATAACACATAGAATGTATTGTGTTTTGTTGTTTTGCATCTTACCTTGCTTCACTTCTTTTTATTTGCCAACTAATGATTGTGGGCTTTTACCCCACAAAAATAGTGTCATCTCATGCTCTAATTTCTGAAGAACCTGAGCTAAAATTCCTCCTGCCTCCACTTCTACTTAACATCATATTGAAGATGCTAGTAAGCAGACTAAGAATATAAAAATATATAAAGATTAGATTATTTAAAAAGCTACCATAATTTGCAGAAGATATGACTGCCTGGGTGCAAGATACAAAATATAAACAAATCAAAAGGGTAGATCATTAGGATAAACAGATGTGTTTAACAAGGTTATTAGTTAAAAGATTGATATATAAAATTCAGTTGTGCTTCTCCATACCACTAATAAAATATTAGGAAATGTAAACTAAAGTATAGCAATAAACACATGTTTTTCTTGGAATAAATCTTTTAAATTTTCTCAATAGAAAAATTATAAAATTTATTGGGTGACTACAAGAGAAAGTAAATAGAGATATAGCATATTTATGGAAGAAGAGATACAACATCATACATATTTGGCCATTTTGGTCTATGGATTCAGATCGAAATCCTACATGTTCCCCTCAAAATTGATTAGCACATTCTCAATTTAATACAGAAGTGCAAGAGAATTGAAGAAACATAAAAATGTGAAGGTGTTATCTGAAAAAACGAGGTTTGCCTCTTCGTGGGTGTCCAGCCAAAAGACACAACCAAGCCAAGGATCAGGAGAATTTACTATCCGCAGCAAGTACTTAACACTGGGGAAGTTTACCAAAAAACACCAGTGTCTACTCACAAAGCAAAACTGGGGGAGTTTTAAACTAATGGTATGTGCATATTCATGAAGGGGCTCGGGTGGTTGAGAATACAAGTGTTGATTGAATTAATGAGGATCAGAAAAAGTCAGCATCATCATCCTTTCAATTTCACTGGATTTGGCAGTTTAGCACCTGAGGGGGAATTTAAATTTTGCAAAACAGCTCAAGACACTGCTTTAGCCTAGTCTTTACCATCAAAATAGAATTGGGGGTCTAGACAAGGACAATTTGTTATCTTTGATTATTTTACCTCTCTTGCCTGATAATAGTCATTTTTTTTTCTGTATTTTTTTTTGTTGTTGTTGTTATTCCCTTAAGATTGTTAATTACCAAGATCTATTCAAGGGCAAGCATTGTGGCCAGGCTTAGATCACAAAGTGGCTTAGTCCAAAAACAGCTTATCTTCTGTCAAGAAAGCCATTCCTGATTCTCTTTCTCTTGAGTCCCCTTACCCTATCGGTTTACAAAGAGAATAGTTCTATAATGCCAAGATTTATTAGAAAGTCACAATTGGAAATATAGTCTGATGGACCAGAAGAAAGAAGAACTGGATCCACACATTTATGGAAAAAAATGTACTATTCAGCAAAAAGATATACTATTCAACAAATGGTATAAAATAATTGGTAATAATTGATAATATAAAAAACAATTAGATTCTTCTCATATCACACACAAAAGTTAACTCCATATTCCATACTTTGCCAATGAAGGAAAACTTATGAAAACATTAGAAGAAAAATATATAATACATTTGGAAAATACTTTTCTTTTTCTTTTTTTTTTTGTCGTTTGTCTTTATAGGGTTGCACCCATAGCATATGGAGGTTCCCAGGCTAGGGGTTTAATCGGAGCTGTTGCTGCCGGCCTATGCCAGAGCCACAGCAATACCAGATCCAAGCCACATCTTTGAACTGCACCACAGATCATGACAATACTGGATCCTTAACCCACGGAGCAATCAAGCCTGCAACCTCATATTTCCTAGTCGGATTCATTTCTGCTGCACAATGATGGGAACTCCCGAAAAATTCTTCTTGAAGAAAAAGTAAAAACAGTAGAGGAAATTATTGTTAAATCCAAACACACTAAACTTTATTTTTAACATGCCGCAACTTTTTTTTCATTTTATTGGAATATAGTTTACTTAAAATGTATTAATTTCAGGTATACAGCCAAGTGAATCTGTTCTACACTTACGTATATCCATCCATTCTTTTTTCCAGTATAGGTTATTATAGAATGTTGAGTAGATTTTCCTGTGCTATACAGTAGGTCCTTGAGTTAATTATCTATTTTATATACAATAGTACATATGCGTTAATGCCATCCTCCTAATTTATCCCTTCCTTCCCCGCTTCTTCCCTCAACCCCAGTTTCCACTTTGGTGACCATAAGTTTGATTTTGAAACCTGTCAGTTTGTTTCCATTTTATAAGTTATTTTGTATTGTTTTAGATTCTACATATAAATGATATCACATGATATTTGTTTTTGTCTGACTTTCTTCATTTAGTACAACAATCTCTAGGTCTATCTATGTTGCTGCAAATACCATTGTTTCATTCTGCTAAACTTTATTTTAGTTCATCAAAAATACCATAAAGAATTGAACAGATAAGCCACAAATAATTAGGAGATAAAAGCAACACATAAAATGGTTGAAGATCTTGTATTCAGAAAACCTGTAAATCCAAAAGCAAATTATAAACAGCCTTGGAGGTATATACCATTTCACAGAAGAAAGAAAATGAGTGGCCAAAAGGATTTATAAAGACTTAAGGAGGTCCCAGTGTGGCTCAGTAGTAGTCAACCCAACAAGTATCCATGAGGATGCAGGTTAAATCCCTGGCCTTGCTCAGTGAGTTAAGGATCTAGCATTACTGTGAGCTGTGGTGTAGGTGTAGATGCAGCTTGGATCCTGCATGGCTGTGGCTATGCCGTAAGCTGGCAGCAGTAGCTCCAATTTGACCCCTAGCCTAGGAAATTCCATGTGCTATAGGTGTGGCTCTAAAAAGCAAAAAAAAAAATTAAAAAAAATCTCATATAAATGCATGTTAAACATAAAATTATATATTATATGATTGTCTAAAAGTTTAAATATTTGATTGTTTAAAAACTCAAGAAAAGAACATTTGGGACTGGGAACTCTGGTGCATTGCTAATGGAAGTATGCATTGAAATCATTTTGGAAAAGGATATAGCATTATCTGGTAAAGTTGAACAAATTTATTCTCTTCAATTCTATTCCTAGATATTTTCTCTAGAGAGATTCTTGCACTTGTATGCCAGGAAATTTGCGCAATATGTAGTATCCTCTAAAGCACATGGACTAAAGCAAGAACGTCTTTTTACCCAAGTTTAAAGGCAGGACTACATCCCCAAATTATGAACCCCATCTTGATCATTTATATCAATTGTGAGTTGATAAATCTCAATGTTGATAACAAGTCTAACACTCTTTTTCCAGACCTGAGGGTCTTTTCTTAGTCTTGATAATACTTTTATCAGGAATTGAAATCCTATGGTTTACTCCAGTTCTCAGGACTTAGATCTTAATGTCTGATGGCAAAACTTTCTTGCATTGAGATTACTAAACCTCTTGGTCTTGGAATTTCCATAGCCTTTTTCCACCAGCCTATAAAGATGCCTAGAATTTTCCTAAAATTGTATCAATTTAAATGACTGCTTGCCATATATTATTACCTGTCTCCATATTCTCTATTCTATGAAAGTTTTTTACTCTCAGATGGAATTGGAACCCCATTCCAGTTATATTTCCAGATCTCTTGGTCTTCCATATCCCACTATAGGTATTCAAAATATGCAAGTTTACCTAATAAATGAAAAATATTTGATCTACTAGCATACTCATCTTAATGTAGAATACAATTTACCTTTCACATAGCTACTTCATATTTGCATTAACAATGCATTAGCTCTTTGTTGATAACAATGAGCCTCATTACATTATTCAGACTATGTTTTGTTGTGACTCCTCAGGGACATTATTGTAATCAGTTAGGAGTAAGCTTAACCAGGTCTTCTATGAATAAATTTTAATTCCTTATTATATGGTAATATTTATCAGTATTGTAATTCTTATTCTCTTCTTAAAGTACAAAACATCATGCTTGATTTGTTAAATATTACAAATTTTTGGACAAAGGATTCATATGTAAAAGTTTTTGTCCCAGAAGAAGTGATTCTTCATTTTTTTTCTCTTTTAATTGATTGACATGCAATTAGATTGGATGGAATATGAAACTACAGAATTTGTGAGAGTACTGACTTACTGAAAATTTCAAATGTGTGTGTGTACAGAAAATCAGAATCTAGCATGAAGATTTATTGTAATTGTATGTTAGTTGGTTGCATTGGTGTGGGAAAGTAAAAAATGAAAGACAATGCCTAGGCTAGCATTCTTTATGATCTTATGATTGGAGTCTATGCTTTTATATGGCTTTAATGTATTAGTCCTTTATTACATTTTAATATACATCTTAAAATGTATGATGATAAATAAGACGCTTTCTCTACCTCAATCATAAATTTTCATGGTTCATTAAATCTACAATATATACCAATACACTTCTGTAACTTATAAGTTGGAAATAGTAATTGTTATCTTTAATACTGCTATGAAATAATTTTTACTATTCTATACAAATAATTACTTATATAATTAAAATTATATCTGAATGTTTTAAAATATTAACAGGAACTAAAAAGTTAAAATATGGCCAAATTGCACAAGCTGCAATAGTTATTTCACAGAAATTTTATGTATCTTTAGTAGAAAATCAGAATTAACCTACCAAGGAATACTAAGTACAATGGCTAATAACCATTTTCACACCTTGATTCAAATGCTTTATCACTATTGGGCTTACATGGAAAAATAGGTAGAGTGTATACTTTAAATATGAATTTTAATGATAACATCAAAAGATTTTGATATTCTGCAATTAGAAGTACACATTTTAGATTTCATTTCATGGCCAGAATATTAAGCATAGCTAATACACAGTGAACTCCTTTAATGTTCTAATCATTTAATAATGAATGATAATGATAATAAGGAACATTCAGAATGTACTATGTCCCAGAAACTGTGTTAAGTGCATATTCTCATAAATGTCATAATAATCTTCATTTTACAGTTGGGATTGTCTTGATGTTTAGGCAACTAAGCCTTTGAAAATTTCAATAAGTTGCTGTGGGTGAAAGGAAAGTAGAGGGCACAAGAAGGATCCAAACAAAAGTCCATGTATTCTAAAACATTTTACTTTTAATTTTTTTAAATTTTAATTTTAATTTTTTTGCTTTTTAGGGCCAAATTTGTGGCATATGGAAATTCCCAGGCGAGGGGTCAAATAGAGCTACAGCTGCCGAGGTCTACATCACAGCCTCAGCAACGCTGGATTTGCACCACGTCAGCAACCTACACTGCCGCTCATGGCAATGCTGGATCCTCAACCCACTGAGCAAGGCCAGGGACAGAACCCGCAACCTCATGGTTCCTAATCAGATTCATTTCTGCTGAGCCATGATGGGAACTCCACCTTTCACTTTTTAAATAGCTTCACCAAATTAATTTTCAATATTTTTCCAATTTTAGTTATTATCACTATGTCACTGAGAGTTTACTTAGCAAAGTGGAAATACTAAGAGAAGGGTGGAATAATAAATGTACTATGTGAATTAAACTTCGAAGAATAATGGGAACTGCTGAGAAAATAATTCTGAATGGGATAGTTGTGATCAGATAAGTCACCAACCAGGGACAGTGAAAAATTCTACTGAATGCTGTTGCTTCTCTCCTTGCCATTACACCTGAAATCATTAAAAGCCAGAAAGACAGGCAACTGGGGGAAAAAGTTTGAATGCAAAGTGAAGAGAAATATAGATAAAATTGATCCCACAGGCAAATGAAACCCATGAAGACAAACCAAACCCTTCAAGGACAGTTTGGAATTCAAATCTGTCAGTGCATCAAACTCCAACAATGTGACTAAACACAAGTCTGTGCCCTTCTGCCCAGTTCTGCACATGCTTGGCCTGGGTCTCAAAGAAAGTAAAGGGAGAAATCTAACAGGAGCTATAGGAACTGAAGTTAGGTTGTTGCCATCCATCAGTGAGATGATTCACCAAATCAACCACAACACTCATGAACTACAGTGGTGCCTGGGGCTTTGCACAAACTTTGTGCATATAATTGTCATTGCTTCCCTTCTGCCTTCCAAATCTCATTCAAACTTCCACTGTGATCAATCCCCCTACAAAAATGGGAATTCTGAGAAGTATGTTTTCATCTTATGTAAGGTAACACAGTAAAAAGCCATTACACTGCACACAATATTTTAGATTGAAATTTTGGAAGTAGGAAATACAATTAAAAGCTTGATTATATTTGTGAAATATGCATATATAAAGTATGGTAAAGTTACTGTTTATTTTTCAAGGTACATACACCAGATTTCAAAATATCCCCCAAATTCCACTTACTAAGGAAGACTAGGTACTTTAAGCAAACTTTCCACTAATAAATAACTAGATTCTGTCTATAATCTTACCTGTAATTACATATCTAGGTTTAACTAGAAGATAAAGGAGTATCAAAAGACCTAAAAATAGAAGCAAACAAACAATAGCAAGTTGAAATTGAATCAGAAAGCTATGAATGGTTAGCATAGTCAAAGGAGGTGGGGGGAGTTCTCATCATGGCTCAGCGGAAACTAATCTAACATCCATGAGGATGCATGAAGGTGCGATCCCTGGCCTCGCTCAGTGGCTTAAGGATCCGGCGTTGCCATGAACTGTGGTGTAGGTCACATACATGGGTCAGATCCAGCATGGTTGTGGCTGTGGCATAGGTCAGCAGCTGCAGCTCCAATTCGACCCCTAGCCTGGGAACCTCCATATGCCACAGGTGCAGCCCTAAAAAGACAAAACAACAACAACAACAAAAACAAAGGGACAAGGGTATATTTTCCAGACACAGTCAATATGCAATCCTTACAGAACCTAAGTGTGTAACAAAGTCAGAGAGCTCAGCCTGAGAACTCCATGTTTTTGATACTTACAACAAAATAAATTGGTTCTAGGATCCCTGGTAAATAGGCAAAATTATCCATGTAGGCCTTGGTATGACAGAGAATAACTTAAGCAAAATATAATCCAACAATAAAACAAAATATTGAAAGAAAAGAAAAATCACTGTGAAATAGGAATGAAGGCAAAAGCAACAAATTTAGATCTTCTATGATTCAGACACTGAAATTATTAGTATAAAACATAAAGAAAAAATACATAAAAGGCATGAAGAAACAAATATTAAATAAGTATGTAATAAAGAAAAAGAGTAATGAAAAAGTTATTATTTTAAGAAAAATGCAATTACTGAAATTAAAATCTCTGTGGGTAGGCTAAACAATGGACTAAAATCAGCTAAAGGAACAATATTAACAGGAAAACAGGATAGCCATATATTATTCAAATTCCATTGAAGGAGACAAAGAGATGGAAACATGACAGACATATCAAGAGACATGGAGGACACAATGAGTTCTAACATGTATTTAATCTGAGTTCTAGAAAAAAAGAAGAGTGAAATTAGAAGAACAATAATATCTGCAGAAGTAATAAATGAGAGATTTCCAGATCTGAAAAAAGAGCAGAATCTCTACAATCATAGATATAGAATGGGTTAAAGCAACCAGGATTATATAGGAGACAGAAAGTTAAAAAAAAAAAGTAGAGATAGATAATAGATAGGGAAAGAGAAAGATATACAAAAAGAAATAGATCATACATAGGGCACTGGAACTGTGATGATCCACTACTAGGGACCACTAGGGACCTACCAGCATCCACATCTGATATCATTTAGGTGTGAAAACTCCAGGAGCTTGAGCTAGTTGTGGGAGGAGAGCCCCAGTATTGGACAGAAGGAGACTGCCTCCTCTTCCATAATTCTTTCCTGCACATGGTGTTCCATGAAGGTTAAGTGGAGGATGGTCCACAGCTGGTTTTCTTGGTGTATCTGTGGCATCTGAATGCTTCAGGGGCTAATGGCATGCCCTTGATTTTATCTTTGCTCCAGGATAGTGAGAGTAGCTGAGGGTCAGCCTGGGCAGATTGTGGTAGAGTACTGACCCTCCTGTATTATGATCCCAGCTCAAAAACCTGCCTCATCGTATAACTTTTACTTGGGATTTTTATATCATGTTGGCTACCTCTTTCTTTTCAGTTATTATTCTAGTTTTGTGAGTCTCTTCTAAAATAGAAAAGCAGTGAGTTACCACCGTGGCACAGTGGGTTAAGATTCTGACTGCAGTGGCTTGGGTCACTGTGGAGCCATGGGTTCCATTTTGTGGTTGAGCATGGCTGTGGCTCAGATTCAATCCCTGGCCTGAGAACTTGCAAGCTACTAGCACAGCCATTAAATAAATAAATAGAAAAGAGGGAACGATACATACTAACTCAATATATGAAGCAAGAATATCTTTTTTTTTTTTGACTTTTTAGGGCTGACTAGTGGCATGTGGAAGTTCCAGGCTAGGGGTCAAACCAGAGCAATGGCCACTAGCCTACACCATAGCCACACAACGCAAGATCCAAGCTGCATCTGTGACCTATACCACAGCTCACGGCAATGCGGATCTTTAACCCACTGAGTGAGACCAGGAATGGAACCTGCATTTTCATGGAAACTAGTTGGGTTCATTAACTGCTGAGCCATGAAGGGTACTCACAAAGCAAGAGTATCTTTGAAACCAACATATAATAATAATAGAATGTCACTTATTTAAGCAAAGTTTTTTAAAAATTACACAATGAAATTAGATTTATTCCAGGAATGCAAGGGTGGTTTAGTCTGACAAAATATTAATGTAATCCATATCATTTAGATATTAGTATAGAAAAACTTAATGTCATCTCAACAGGTGAACAAAAACACTCAATATATTCAATTTGCAAATTTGAAAGAGAGGAAGACGAAAACAAGTAAAGGAAGATAACTTCTGCCCAAATAGAAAATAGGTGAAACTTTTGTTTACTCCATAAAGAATATCTGCCATTCAAACACAGGGAATATCATTCTTAAGTTACAGGCAATCTTTTAAATTCATTGTTCACTCCTACTATTTCTATTCGAATCATGTTGAAGACTTTAGTAACAGTAAGAATAAAAAATAGATTAAAATATAAATATTAGAAAGCAAGAGGCAAACTGATTAATATTAGCAAATAATATGATATCTATGTGAAAGGTACAAGAGAATCAACAGAAAGATTATTAATAAAAAGAGCAAACAAATTATAAATAAGATAATCTTTTCAATATAAATAAAAATATAAGGCATTTATAAGAGCAAATCTATCAAAAGATGTGTAATAATAATGGAGAAACTTATAAAAATATATTGGAAAACATTAAAGGAGACCTAATAAATGTAGAAGTACCCTTTTTGGAGAGTAAGACTCATTTTTCATAGTGATGTCAATTCTCATATTACTCAAAAGAGTTAATATAAATTCAATAAAAATATAAAGAATTTTATGGAAGTTGAGTGTAATGATTTGACAAGCTATTTATTAAATTTATCTGAGAGGGGAAAGTTCAAAGAATAGCTCTGACATAATGAAGTGCCGAGGTCCAGCCCCAGCAGCCAGGGAGTGCCGAAGGAGAGGATGGGCTACAAACGGCGTGAAAAAAATTGGAGCCAACTCCTCAGCTGCATGCTGCAGATGACCCAATTTATTAAATGAAAAGCATCAGTTTTTATACCCTATCACAATCAGGTTTCGTGTAAGATTTGACATTAACATTTGATTTAAAGCCCTTTTTGTTCCCTCCACCTGAGATACAAAAAAAAAAGGTTAGTTAAAACATGTTCCTTTCAACTTTAGATTTTCCTTCAAGATTACAAACTTAAAGTTTCACACCGTATTTTTCTTAAAAGGTCAACAACAGTAGCTATTCTATTCTATATTAAGAACAAAGCTTTAATAAGTAATAAACTATGATACCTAACATTCTTTAACTAAAGGTGTATGTAGTTAACAAAACGCATGAAAGCCTTGGGCTCATGACATTCTTAAAACTATGATTTATTTGGCGCCAGCAAGCTAAGCATTTAACCTATTGTGCTGATTTACGTAAGTTCCAAACCACCAATTTCAATAGAAAGGAGTATTATACCCAAAATTATCAAATGCCTCCATAAGGGATAAAAGTTACAGGTGACACTGTTATTTGATAAAAAATATATCTATTATAGAAAATAGAAATTTATAGGCCAAACAACATTTTTTCCAGCCCCAAACTTCTTTTTAAGTAAAGGGACTGAAATCACAAGTTTCCCCTGTATACTCTTACAAAATAGGTGCCATAAATTATTACTCCAAAACAAAGGCTTTTTCCATTACATTGTTTAAATAACTTCACTCTGTTTTGGTTCAAGTGTTTTACGTACCCAGGGCAAATCTTTAGCAGTAAGAAAGCTGTGAATAGGAGATAGAAAAAGAAGGATAAACACAGAAAAATAGATTAACATATTTTTTAGGGGATATCATTTTTATTTTCCTGGAGCCGATGTCTTTCAAGGGATTGCTCTGCAATCTTTCTTCTTTCTTCAGCTTGTCTGTAGCTCTGCTAACCAGACAAGCCTCATGCAGGTGCCGACTGTGGCTTTGCTTTCTTTACTGGAGCAGCCTTATGGCTCCCGACAATGAAGATAATGAGCTGCAAAGACTTGCTTTAAAATAAAATATTGATTATAAAGTTCTCATAATTAGCTAAATATACAGGGGGAAAAAAGGATCTCTTGGAAACTATACAAAACAAGAAATTTCCATAGATTAAAGTTTAAATTTGAGTAGTAAAATGTAATCTTTGTAAGTAAATCAGGGTAGTATCTTTCAATCTCAAGATAGAAATAATTTTTTAAAACACGCAGAGAAAATACTAGCAACTAAAGAAAAGACTGATAAATTCTACTACATTACAATTTAGAAAATATTCAATGCAAGCTATATTAGTTATCTGTTACTATACAACGAATCACAACAAATTTTGTATTTTAAAATCACACGCATTTAGGAGTTCACTGGTGGCTCAGCAGGTTAAGGACCTGGTGTGTTATTGTTGTGGCTCGTTAGCTGCTGTTGTGCAGATTGGACCCCTAGCATCTGCATAACACAGATGTGGCCAAAAAACAAACAAACAAACAAACAAAAAATCACTGCTTTGCACATTTATTATCAAGTTCTGTAAGTCAGGAGTCTAAGCAGAGTTTATCTGATTCCTCTGCAAGATTGTAACAAAGTTGTTGACTAGGACTGTTTTCACCTGGAGGCTGGACTAAAGAAGGGTCTGCTTAGAAATTCATTGTTTGTTGGCACAATTTATTTGCTGGTACCGCCATGATTCATGGCAGCTTGCTTCTTCAAAACCAGCAAGGAAAACAAGATCTAGAACAAATTTGGTATGAAAATATAGTCTTATATGTTATATCATAGTCCTGGAATTGACATTCCATCAATTGTTATACTTTCTTACCTGGAAGCAATTCACATGTCCTATCCACAGTCAAGGGGAGGAGATTTTACATGGGCATGAAAAATCAGGAGGTAGGAATCAAGAGGGTCAGCTTAAAGCTTATCTGCCACAGGTTTGCACATTCTGAATTGTAATGATGAAATAAATATCCTTGAGCTCACACTACAAAATATAAATTTGAACATTACTAAGATCATTAAATCTAAGGTAAATATCCTCTATAGACTTTCTTTTCCTCACATGCCATGCCATGCCCCAACCACAAGCCTAAATTTTTGTGCTTTAGCATCCCTTTAAAAAACTACATTTATCATGTTTTTTCTTTATACCTAATATTTCCTCTAGTTTTCATTTTTTTTAGCTTTAAAAATGACATTACCTTCTATTTCCTTTTTTTCACTCAGCACTTTATTTGTGAGACTTATTGCTTGTGTCTGTAGTTCATTTACTTTCACTCTTCATAGTGTCTCCTATTGAGAAATAACCCAATAGATTCATGGATTTAATTTAGGATTTTGGATTTAGGAATTAGTTTTGTTTTTTCTTTTTTTTCATTTTTTTGTATTATGAACAATGAAATGAAAGCTTTATTTTTTCTCACTCATGATCAGATTTTTCTAGGATAGATACCTAAAAATGGTATTATCTGGTCTTATGGCAAAAAACTCTTCAAATTTATTATGTAATTTCAACTTATTTTCTGAAATTAGAGCATCAGTGCATCTTAAATTCACTAATTCAGTCAGCAACTAATGGTGTAATTTGCCACAAATATGTAATTTGCTGTAGTTAAAAATCTAATTTGCAGGGATTTCATTGGGCTCAGTGGGTTAAGAACCCAACACAGTGTCCATGAGGATGTAGGTTTGATCCCTGACCTTACTCAGTATATTAAGAATCTGGTATTGCCTCAAGTTGTGGCACAGGTTTCAGATGTGGCTCAGGTCCTGCATTGCTCTGGCTGTGGTATAGGCCTGCAGTTGCAGCTCTGATTTGACCCCTAGCCTGGGAACTTCCATATGCACTGTATGTGGCTATAAAAAGCAAAAAAAAGAAAAAAAAAATCAAATTTCCAAAACCTCAACTTGGCTTTTTAGATAAATTAGGTTTGGATCTTATATACTATTATATTTTGATGATTGTCAATTATTTTATAATATCTTGAAAATGTATAAAACTGTGTAAATGGCATTTTTATCAATAATCCAGAATTGGCTTGTAATCACAGAGTATTTGTGTAAACAGAAGCAGTCCATTGTATATATAAATCAAATCCTTACAACTAGTCAAAAGATAAAATTAATAGACATTGTTTATGGATAATTTGATTAGAGCAACATGAATATGGATTTCAGAGATGGGAATTTAAAGTATGCTTTTACTTAACATGCACATATGCAGTAGAGAAATAGAGGGACCACAGTTAAATGGCAGATAAGTTGTTTGGAAGTCAAATAGAAGTTTCTTCATGTTGAATGTGGTTTTACTTGTCTAGTGAAACTTCATTGTCTTCTTAGTTTTAATAATTTGCAAATTACTGGCAATTATGGAATTTTTTCATCAAAATGGTTACATAGCTGGTTTGACAGAAAAAACACTGAAGTGGACCTGAAATTTTTATTTTCTTGGAAAAACTACCAACTGTGCTCCAGCGAAGTACTATTGCTTTCTCAGTAGCCATTTCCCTAATAATATCTAAGCCTCATCTATAACTTTTAAATCACTTTCAAATGTTAAAATTGTCACCTATCCTATTCAAACCTCCTGTCTATTCCATTCCCGTAATCTTAGAGCAAGGAAAAGGAAATTGCCTTCTCTTATTCCCCTAACAGTTCCTCTCTCATTCCTGGATAGAGATTATTGACAACAGAATGTAAGCAGAGACAATATTCTCTGTGTTAAATGACTCTAAGTCATAGGAAACAGGTATCTTTTCACGATTGCTGATGACCTTTATAATGCTGACTGCCTGTAGTCCTGGTTCTCTACGTATCTGGTGTCCAGATCCTAATTTTTATGGGTTCTTTAGAGGAGACTGGAGTTCCTCTCCCTATTCAATCTCTTTGAGGGAAATCTGGCTTTAGAATGGCTCTTTTCCTGCTTTCAGATACCACCACACAGTAAGTCCCCTAGACAGCCTCTTGCTGCTATGGTTCCCTCCCAATTAGCAATGCTCTTGGGAAAGTGGGCAAAGAACCAGAAATATTACATAAAGAACCAGAATAGGAGTTCTCTGGTGGCTGAGTGGGTTAAGGGTCCAACATTGTGCACTGCTGTGGTGCAGGTTTGACCCTGGTCACAGAATTTCCACATGCTGCAGGTGTGGCAAAAACAAACAGACAAATAAAAAACCAATGTGGTCCCACATCATGAGAAATTTAAGACTTATCCTTGTTATGTCACAGACTAGAGTTGAGGGCTGTCACCTGACATTTTCTCTCTCAGTTAATGCCATGTATTTCCTGTCTGTACCACCAGCAGCATCTTTTTGTTGGTGGTGGTCTGTGACTCACAACACTCAGGCAAAAGAAATCATAATTTCCTAACAATCACAGTATTTCCACCCACCCAGAGAGGGGAAGGAATCATTGTTCCTTTAAGAACTGTGCATTTGTCCAGAAGATGCCATACTCTCTCACAACCTCTAATATTTCTCTTCATCAGTGACCAATTTGGAACAACAGGGAGTTGAATGAACAGACCCCTTGAAGAGTTTAATAATATGATTCTGAAAATGTAATAGTTTCCACTGTAAATATAATCCTATTATTTAAATATTTGGAGTCCAAAATATCAGTAACTCTCAGAAGCCTATTTAATGTATGTAATTAAATATGCAGAATTGATTAGGTGATTATTTACAACATAATAAAAGTCATTAAGATTCTGTATGGACACATACACAAAACTGATATTTCTAGAATTTATATGAAAAATTCTTCATTTTGATAGTCATAGTAATTCCAGCTACAATTATTTGAGATCCACATCAATAAATATAATTAGAAGTTGCTAAAAACATGTGGAAGTCAATTTTTTTACATGAATTTTTTTAAAGTTAGAATTTCCAGAAGGAGATCATTTTTTAGTATGATATTAAAGAGGACTTCAGGGTGAATAAACTGGAGTAAAACAGGATCAAATGATCTATTTCTCTAATATCTAATGAAGTGAATAATATAGTAAAAGAAATACATCTAAAAGCCACCAAAGAAAGGTTTATATCCTATGCATGTCATAAACTTAGAAGACATAAAATAAAGACAGTATCCCTATGATTCTACAGCTGTTTTTTTTTCCAATTAAAATTTTTTGGCTAAATAATCTTAGTATAATTCCATATTTTGATGGGTAGGGAGAAATAATGGATTATACAATGATGATTTATGAAATAGTTCTCCCCAAACCTTTTAAAGTCTTAGAAAACATTCTTGAAGAAACATGAAACCTTACAATATCTCACTAATGCCCTAATATGGGGAGAAATGAACTGAGTATATAAGTAGTTACATAAGGTAAAACTGTAGGAAAATCCATTGACAGGTAGAGTTCCAAATACTACCAAAGATCCTCAGCATTTGAGCCTGCCATTTTCTAGGGTTCTGTACTTAGTAGAAGCAAGGAAGAGATAAGAGATACACCACAGTAGAAGAGTAGACCATGGACCCAAAAGAGAGGAGTGGGCTTTAGTGCAGGATGTTTAATGGAATTTCAGAAGAGGAATCAGAATCCAGCTTCTGACAAAGGCTATAATTTAATCCTTCAAATTCTCTCCTATCCCTATCCTCTCATTATGAGATAGATTGCAATAAACAGTCCTCAAATGATGGCACCCAGAAAGAAACTTACATGAACAAACAAAAACAACAAAAACTTTGTGAAAAGGTGATTAGAGAAATTTCACATTAAATAGAAGGTCTGGGCAGAATAGTACATATCACACATACACAGTATGAAAATTATGACATGACAGCCATATAATCATTCTTTTGCGAAAAAAGGGAAAAAATAAGCAATAAATATTGAATGAAAAATGTGGGTAAGGTAGATAAAATACCCAGTTTGGAAGGAAAAAAGGAAACAAAACAAATCTCCATAAGTGATACAGATAAACAGGATAAGCAGTAAAGCACAATTACGTTTTTTTCAAAAGGAGATCCAAAACAGATGACAAAACAGAAAGATATGAAAATGGAAATAACAACACTAATTATAAAATATAACAAAAACTTACATCAGAATACTGAATGCAATTAAAACTGGAACTCAAAATTCACAGCTGGAAGGAATTATGTTTGCAAAACAGAATATTAAGATTATAAATAATGAAAAATAACACTACAAGCAACAAGGATTAGAAGCTGAGAAGCAGGAGCAAATATAATAACATTAATATTAACTGTTATAAGTTAGCATTAAGTGTGTGTACTTCATTTGTGCAAGGCACAATCCTATTCATTTTCTCACTGAATTATCTCATTGAATCCTAAAAATCCATCCTTATAGTCATGGTGTCCTAATCCCAAAACAACCTTACAGTCGTAGTGTCCTATTCCCATTTTACAGTTGAAAATGAAGAAATGGCTATACTAAGTGATTTACCCATGTAAGAGAAGAAACAGATTCAAATCCAGTCATCCTGGCACCAGAGCTTCTCTTATTATCCACTGTTAAGCATTACAATGCCCTCACTTTGAATTATTATTGATGGCGTAATTTAATCTACCTTTGAATTTACTTATTACTTTTTATATTACTTACCTTAAAAAATAGTATGTAGATATTCTTAGGAAAACAATGAAGTTATTACTTTAAAAAAAAAGCCTATGTATTAAAATAAAGGCAGATGATTGGGGCTAAATGATCTCTCAGTTTATTTCTTTTGACACTCTAAGAAGCATAAAGCCCTACTTGAATATAATGAAGTATATAATTATTTACAAATATATAATTATTTACAGTACAAAGCTGCTAAAGTAGAAATAGCATTCCAGCCAATTTTATTGACACTAATTCATGCCAGAGCTGGTTTGCATTTTTATAAACGTTAAGTATTCCAGGCTAAATATCCATATTTTGAGGGAGGGGGAGAAATGATGGGTTATAGATTATAAAGTGATATTTGTGGAATGTGCTGTTCTTTGGCATGTGGAAATTCCTGAAGCAGGGATCAAACCCACACCACAGCAGTAACCAAAGCAACAGCAGTGATGATAATACCAGATATTTAACCTGCTGTCACGAGGGAAATTTGTGGAATATTCTTTTCAAAACTAAACTGATATGGTACATGGTTCATTTTCTAAAAGATTCAGTCAATTTTTCCCATTAAACCTAACGATTCCATCAACTAAGTCAAAGATATTTATAGGACAATAATCCTTGAATTAAGTTAATTGTACTTATATTTTAAATAAGCAGATAGTTCTGTTGCATTGCAGTAGTGCATGAAATTCTGAATACGTATGTTCCCAAATTAAAATTTCCATTCTGAATTGAAATTTAGAAATATTGGAGAGCTCTGCAATATATAATTTATATTTTAGTTCACTCATTTTCTTATTAATTGTTTAACAACTAGAATAGCTGGAAAATAGGAAAATGCTAAAAAAACTAAACCATGGCTTGGAGAACATAAGTTAGTAAGCTTTTTGTTATGAGAAACAAATAAGTGAAAATGATCTTCTATCAACACTGAAGGAAATAAAATATATATACAATAGTTTATAATATAAAGCTGTAGAGAAAGTCAAATGGTAAAACTTGATGACACCTTCCTTCCAGTTATTCATTTCCTTTACACCCACCTGTCTATATACATAAGCAATCATAGTTACCAATCTCTTAGGCCAAGGATCTTTATGGGCTTATCATTGGCTGCCTCTCTGTATTGAGTACAGAGTTCCAAGTTTGAAGTTTAAGATGTTTGAGAAGTTTGAGACCCAAGATAAGGATGAATAATGAAAATGGAGAATATTTTAAAAGATGCATCATAGTTGTATTAACATGTGACCAAGGAACTGTTTTGTGTGTTTTGCTTGGCATTTTGATTTTTTCAAAGTTGAGGGGTTTTTTTGTTTGTTTTTTTGAAAGACTGTTTGGTAAAAAGTAAATAGAACTGGACAGGAGTCATAAGATATGCCTCAAGTACACTCTTATTTACAAATTGCATGGGACTTTATTTCCTAAAAAAACTTTTAGGAGTTTTAAAGCATCAAGTAAAACATGTCAAGGAAAGTGCTACTTAAGCTGAAAAGCCCTTTCTATATATTCATATTATTTAGTCCTTGTTATCCTTCTTGTTTATATATAAGGAAAAATTATAGCTTAAAACATAGCTTAAAAACATACAAATAGGAAATATAGTAAAAGCATGAAAAAAGTTTCAAATCAAATGCAAAATTTTAACATTGACACAGGAATTTTAGGTAAATTAAAATAATTTTAAAAGTATGTGTTTCAATATTTTTTAGCATTCCTTTTGTTCCTTTACTATGTTGACCTTGAAAATGAGTAAGCAGTTAAGGAAAACTGAGGGTAATATTTGCCCAATTGAGATTTAGAAGACTAAGTATCATATAAAGAACCAGAATTTTAAAATGTAGTATAGACTCAGAAATTTTAACTTATGTAATTTCTAAAATAAAACAAAAAACACCTGTGTGATCAATGTAACTCTAATTCAGGGCAAGGACCTACAGATTGCAAACTCTCTCCAGGGCCCTTTTAGAGCACAGATAGCTGATTTAGTGTCATTTTCTATTTTCTGTTGATTCTACTGGGACTCAGATCAAGCAATATGAACTTGGTTGTCAACCTATGACCTTTTTGTGATGAAGAAAATATTGGACTGTTGCCTTTTGAGTGTGAAATAATGTAAGGCTTGTCTGGGAAAATCTTTTGTAGTGATCCCCAGTTGTCCTAAGGCTGATAGTTGGAACTGATAAGTAATTCTAAAAACAATGTGCAGAAATGTATAAGGAAAACATAAGCAACAAGTTTAAAAAAATACTTGTTTCAAAGAGAATGTAGTTGAAATATTACTAAATGCCTATCATTATTTTCATCCCTAGTGTTTATTTTCTATAAAAATTTTCTGTAAAGAATGTTATATATTTTCTATAAAGAAATTTTTCTCTATATTTCAGATTTTTTTCTAGCTCCTTTTTTATTCAAAGTAATGACAGCTGTATAATTCTTAACTTCTCTACAAACAAAACTTTTGACATATTTCTCTGGACTAAAAATGTGGACCAGAATTACAAAACTTTTTTCTATAAATGGCATACAAATTCACTCTCATTTGAAAGTATCATTTGCCTTAAAACTCTTTCTGGTGCTAACACAAAAATTATTTCTCTAGTAATCTATTCTAAAAATTGGATATTTTAAAATTATTTAAAACATTAAGAAATCAAAAAATACTCATTTTTGGCCAGTAAATAAAATTTATTGTTAAGCAAAAGTCAGATCAGCTTGGCCAAGTTGGCAGTGCTTTCCACGATGTCACGAATGCAGAACTTGCCACTTGTCCAGAGGGCCACGACTGGGGACGTATTTAACTCCACAACCATCCGGGATGAGGCACTTCCTAGCCACTTTGTCTTCAAATTCATCAGTGTTGAACTTGGTAAAGCCCCATTTCTTGGAGATGTGAATCTTCTGGCGCCCAGGGAACTTGAACTTGGCCCTGCGTAAGGCTTCAATCACATGTTCCTTGTTCTGAAGCTTGGTGCGGATGGACATGATGACTTGACCGATGTGGACTCTGGCCACTGTACCCTGAGGCTTTCCAAAGGCACCTCGCATACCTGTCTGGAGCCTGTCAGCCCCAGCACAGGACAACATCTTGTTGATGCGGATAACATGGAACGGATGGAGCCGCACTCGAATGTGATAACCATCTTTGCCACAACTTTTCACCATGTACTTGTTGGCACAAATTCGGGCGGCCTCCAGGGCTTCAGAAGAGAGCTGCTCATATTCATCAGACACCATGTGGCCACAGAGCGGGAATTCATCCACTTTTGCCTTCTTCCGACCCAGGTCAAAGATGCGGATCTTGGCATCAGGGACTCCTCGGCAGAAGCGTGACTTTGGATACGGCTTATTCTTGCAATACCGGTAACAACGAGCAGGACGGCGGCCCATGGCGACACCTGAAATTTCTGCGGTGAGTTGAAGAGACGGTTTCCTTCTACGTTTGTTTGCGCATGCACCCTCTATACATTGCCTATCTCCCCACAAGGAAACCATAGAGGATATGAGGGCGTTCTTTCACAATGTCTTTACCATAGATACAATGACACTCTCTACGCATGAGTGTGGGAGACACGGCACATGCGCAGAGCAGAAAGGCGGAGGGGTTTATTCTCCTGTGGGCAGCTGAGCGGTGAATTGGCCATCCCCCACAACAACTCTGGAGGCGTTTTACTTCCTATTGTCTGTCTTGGGTGGAGAATTTTTGCCTTAAACTTTATCTTAAGTGTGAAAGATACATTTTCCTAGAATTTGAATGAGGACGGACTTTCTATATAATCAGCATACGTTGTTTCTGAATCTTCTAAATAATCCATTTTCCAGAGCTCGTAACTCCTGTCAGCATTTGCGGATCAATTGCTATTTCTCAAACAGTATGTGGTCACCTTCCATGGGTAAAGTGATTTCTTGTCATGAAATCTCTGGTAAGCCTCAGGAAGGGAGTACATATTGCTTGATCATTGTTTTCGAAGCACGAAACTTTGGTGGTTTTATTTGGCCATAGGGAATGATTTTATTATGAAAAATGACACCAACAGAATTGAAATACCAACTGAATTTTTCAACTTAACGCTATTTGCATTTTCAAATGTTTCAGCTGCTGGGAACTAATTGTTTTAGCTTTATTAATCTTTTACACCTTACTGAGAATGGGCTTAATAGTTTTTTTTTTTCTTCTGATATTTCACATTTTGTAAAAATATTGTGATGGGGATCAGAGTGAGGGGAAGGAGAGAAATGAAAGAGAGAGGAGAATTTGCAAATAGTATGTAATTCCTATTTCTGTTTTTCTGATTTTTTAAAATTCCTTTGTGGTATTTCACAGTTCCATGGCATCATGGGACACTATCCTTCTAATGTAAATATATTCTGCTAATGTTTTCTCTTGAACAGGGAAATATAAATTGTGGCAATATAACTCCTGCCATTAAGGAGAGTGGAGACTTTACAAAATACTCATATTAGGGTAGAAATACTAAAACTCCTAGTGTAGAAAATTTTCCTACATTACACAAAAGCTTGTTTAATTCCCTTTCCTTCCTTCCTTTCTACCTTTCTGTTTTCCTAATATATTCCTGTTTTTAAGCTGTATGTGGAGATAAAACAGCAAGTAACATTGTGCTGCCCTCATTTTGCTTACAAGTCCAGGAAAGAAGTTAGATGTTATTTAAATAAGCTGTCATCATATTTTAAGGTACAAAATGTGACAAAAAGGGAAATCAAAGTGAGATCTAACCTAGACTGAGGAATGGACAGGGGAACTATCAGGAAAGAAATTATACATAGTGACCATGGCACATGGGGCCTGACATATCAAAGTTTCTGAATCAGGCAAGAAGATGAATCATTTAAGGGAGGAACCAAAATAATGCAGTGTGACTATGAGTGAGGGGGTGAGTTGCATAATGTGAGTGTAATTTGAAGGGGGTGCCTTTTGTATTACACAGGGCCATTTTATCAAGTTAGTGACCATGTGCCTTTATTTAAGACCACTAAAGAGCTTTACTAGATTTTATCATTCTTACTATATCTAATATGGTCAGCACATTGGAAGGCAGAAAAAATGGATGCAGGGAGGTTAGGAAGGAAAGTTTGCAACACTGAAGAAAAAGAAATGAGTATAACTTGAACATGTTTTTAATATCTTTCTCTTTATAAACACATTTGTATCTTTTTCTACTGCTACATGCTCATAATATATCAGAATTCTGGGGGAGAGAAGTTTGTGAGGTAAAAGGAAGATACCCCACCACAGTTCATGTGCCACCATGTACTTACCACCACCTGTCTAGGTCATGCTTTGTGTTTTCAAAACCTTGAAATCTCTGATCAGCAGATGTTGTGTTTCTATTGGGACCTGACTGCATAATCCTCTTTCCTTAATCCAAAAGATGACCAATCACAGTTTGCCTGGGGCTGCACCACTTTTAGCATTGTAGTCCTGCATCTCCCAAAGTCCTTCAGTCTCAGGCAAAATGAGGAGGTGGATTACCCCACTGCACTTATGCATGGGGCCTCTCACAATTGCAGAACAGGGTCAGAGGGCAGGAAGAGAAGTGATCAAACTGAGATTCTCCATTTATACTCCTTTCCCTAGCCCTTCAAATATTTGAGAGGAGCCTGTGTAAAATGCCTTAACCATACCATTCTATTTAAATGTTAAAATCATTCCCCCCAAATCCAAAGTTTTGAGTGTTCCCTTATCTGCCAACTCCTGCCACCCACAATGTGCCTCATGCTAAGTGAACCTTGCAACAAAATTTAAAGCTTACTTGCTTTGAAGTAGCCTGAGGTATATTCAAGAAGATCATACTTGGAAAGTTATTTAGATTTTTTTATTTACTAAATTTATTACTTTGATAATTGCAATAAAAGTTTAGCAAAGGGAGACACCAGTGCCATAAAACAGAAATGGCTTAAGGAATGAGTAAGACATGAAAGTGAAGGTAAGGAATAAGCTTAGGGAATGACAACTGTGTAAGACTTAAGATCTAGGAGAACAAGGACTATGTCCCCTGTCTTAGACAAACTGTATGACCCATAGCACAATATTTGAATAAATAGGCAACACTATAAGAGGCAATAATGTGTTGGCAAATTCAACAACGTAGTCATTGAGGAGTGGTGTTGGGGGGACCCTCAATTTGTAGTGTTCATTGACTTCTCTGATGTAAATACACCATCATCAATTTCAACTACCAATGCAACATAAAGATGGGGAGAGATGCACACAATTAACTCTTGTGAGCCATGTTAGCTGAATCAAGCATACTACCATTTGGCTCTGCCTACCCAAGAAAAATAGAAAAAAACAACCTCGACTAAAGCTAATAAGTCATAACTAAGATAGTACATTTTGGCACCAGTAGGGAGAAATCTTTTTTTTGGAGCCTTTAAAAAGCAGGCAAGTAAACATGTTTAGACTTAATGATTCAGCCTTGACTGTAAAGAAGTCTCTCCTCCATGGTTTCGCAGTCCTCTTCCACAACTCCTGTGTAGGAGATATGCACTATTCTGTACTTATTGATGATGCATCAAGACAACCTTTAAGTACTTAGAATTAGCACTTACAGTATTAGAAATACTATCAAATTCCCAGTATCCTCTGGCTTCAAGCAAAGACTAGAAAAGAATATTTGTCTGTGTTCAATACAGCACCTCCTTTCCTTTTTTGATATCATATTCAAACATTTCACAAAGAGCTAAACCTGACTTTGTTCTCAAAGAAGAAAATGCACTGGAGTCTAATATATTGACTGACGGGCACCCCAGATGCCCTCTCCCGCTGCTGGAACCGTCTGCATTGTTGATTACTGAGTCATTAAGTAGCATTCCATCACTTGGTGTTTGACAATATACTGTGACTCAGAGATGATGTTCCCACTTGGGCTCTCAATGAAGTGTGAAGTCTCCACTGATGATGAACAGACATTTTCATCTGCGTTTTTTAGTAATCTCACCCTAGGAGCTGTAATCTCCTAGGAGCTGTAATCTCTTAAGAGTCTAGATGAGCAACTTGACTATATTTTCCAAGTGTTGAGTAGTGACTGTAAAAGAGTCAGGTTATGACTGGCCTTTTCCTCAAAGTCAGCCGATTGTGCTTATTGTCATGGCTAATGGGTGGTCATGCTGCCTGTCTCTCATAGGCCTAATTCACAATGGTCCTCTTATCTATATGACAGATGCACATTTATTTTCTGGATAGAAATATAGTCAGATGATTTTAACTGTTTAGTCCCAAAGGTCTAATGCATTTTCTTTTTTGACTGATATTTTATACATTTTGATTTTTCTCTTTTGGGGAATCTGTTTTTTATTTTGGATATAGGAACTGAGTCTACAGGCTTATTTAGGTACTTTGGTGGTTTAGGATTTCTCCCTCATTGAGTTATTTTTTCTTACATTGTTCCAGAACATTGGAAGAAAATAGGTAAGGATTAAATCAGGGAGAAGTAGTACATAAATATGTTCACTAGAATTTGATTTTAGTTTGTAAAATTTTACTTGTTCATGTTTCATACTTGTACAAAATTTATGTCATTAATCAGTTTTATATGGTAAGCAATTAATGGGTAGTTTTATAATTATAAATATTCAACTAATGTTGTAACAATGATATAGTATAATTTATACAATAAATAATAAAGATGTTATAGCAAAGCATAGTAATAAAGCTATACTAAAGATGACTTGAATCAACACAAAGAATCTACATGTATATTTACATGTCCTTTTTTCTTAATGTTACCAAAGCAAAACTTGGGTCCACTTGCCCAAGTGTAGTAAAATCAATCTACTGACACCAGGTTGTGATGAAGGATGTAGTGTTTATTGTAAAGCACTATACAAAGTGTCTGGGATAGCTAGTGTTCAAGAATCCCAAACTCTGCAATAGGTTTCAGCAAAGCCTTTTTAAAGGCAAGGTGAGGGTGGGGCATTGCAGGGTTATGTGTTCAGCTCTGTTTGGTTGATGTTGAGATAACAGGGGTGATGTCCCAGGGGTTAATATTATGAATCCTTAGGCTCCAGTAAGCCTGGGGGCTATGTGCTCCTGGTCATCAACTAGTTAATGTCTTTCATTTGATGGGGGTTTTAACAATCTATAAAACAACTCAGGAAATGTAGATCAGATAGTGTTATCTATGTACTTCATAGAGGAACTAAGGCAGAGGATATGGGGGGTGGAGGGGTCTGTCCTGGGAAGGTCCTATGGGATCCTGCTCAATTACATTAAACATCTTTAGTTCAGTCTGAAATATTTGAGAAACACTGATCTGGGGTTAGGGTGCCATGTATGAAACTTGTCCTCCACATATTGAGCACTCGGTCTTCCTGTCCTTTTAGACTCAAGTCCTATTCATTTATTTAAGGAGCAAAATGATGAGAGTAATGTTATTTTTTATCTACTGCCCAAGTTGCTTGCCAATAGTAGGAAGTTTTGTTGTAGTTTACTAGGTTGAGAGACATGCATGAAGCAAATGTTTATTTAAATACTGAGACTAATCATTTATATCGCAACACCCAATTGTATTTCAGGTTAAATGAATTTTTTATGTTTAATAAATGACCTCTTTATCCACTGGACAGAACCTTTTCTTTATGAAAGTGAGCAAACATCCTTAGCAATTAAATTTAAGCAGTCTTTATTATGAAATGAGTATTCCAATTGATAAAGCACTGACTTTGGAAACCTTTTTAAAAAACTTTGCTTCACTTGTCAAACATTTTAATGCATTCACATTTTGCTTTTTCTCTATAGCAGCAAACACTGAGGACTCAATCAGAGATAAAGTATCATATTATTTGGTACACATGGTAAACCACTGCATTAATGACCTGTGTAGTCCCTTATGTAAAGTTTGCCCAAAGCTTCTAAGAGATCTAGTGTCTTGTCTTTGCCTACACTGGCTAGTCTTAACAATGTGATTTAGAGTGAAGGCTGAGCATGCCAGAAAGGCAAATAATGTGATTTATGTCTTTGGATCAGTGGTAACAGTTAACCTAGAGACTTACATCAACCATATTTGTAATAAATTGATCAATTATGGCTACGTATTAAAGTCTCAATAAAAACTCTGGGGCTTGGGCAAGTTTTCCTGGCTAGCGATACTCCATATATATTGTCACAAACCAATGCTAGCAGAGTAATGCATCTTGATTCAATGGGGATAGAGCAGTGGAAGCTCCATATTTCCATGAAGCTCCATGTTTCCACATTTCTACTTCTACTGGACTCTACCCTATGTGATTCTTCTCTTGGCTGATTTTAATCTCTTTCCTTTCCCAATAACAAACCATAACCATGAGCATAACTGCCTTCAGTGAGTTCTGTGATTATTTGTAGTGCATTATCAAATCTGAAGGAGATTTGGGAAATCCCCCAAACATGCAGTTTGTATCAAAAAGGAGGACACTCTTGGGGACTGTGACACAGAAAAACATGATGAAAGCCAATGCCCTTTCATAACAAAAACATTAAACAAACTGAAAATCAAAGGGGAATTTCCTCAACCTGAGAAAGTGTACCTGTGAAAGTGTATGGCTAACATCATACTTAATAGAATAAATGATTCCCCCTAAGACCTGAAACAAGACAAAGATGTTTTCTTGTACATTTTTTGCTCAACATATTATTGGAGATTCTAGCCAGAGCATTAGACAAAATAAAACAAAACAAAATCACACATATTTGAAAAGAAGAAGAAAATTATCTTTATTTGCAGATGTTATCTTCTTTATAAAAAATCATAAGGAATTCAAAAAAGAAAATAGAATACGTGGATTTCATAAGGTTACAAGATACAAGATCGATATATAAACATCAATTGCATTTCTTACACTAGCAATTTGTACCCCCCAAATTAAGAAAAATACTACATTAGCATTAAACATTCTATAGCATTAAAAAGAATACATAGCTAGGAATAAATTTAACAGAAAGTGTTAAGGCTTGTACACTTAAAATTACAAAACATTATTGAAAGAAATTAAAGATTTAAATAAACAGAAAGATACCCATGCAGATAGATTGTATCATTAAAATAGCAATATTCCCCAAGTTTATCTTTGAATCTAGTGCTATAGTTATCAAAATCATGGCTGATTTTTTTGAAGAAATTGTTAAACTGATCCTAAAATTAGTATAGAAATGCAAGGGATTCAGAATAGCCATTACAGGAATACTACTCAGCCATAAAAAAGAATGACATAATGCCATTTGCAGCAACATGGATGGAACTAGAGAATCTCATACTGAGTGAAATGAGCCAGAAAGACAAAGACAAATACCATATGATATCACTTATAACTGGAATCTAATATCCAGCACAAATGAACATCTCCTTAGAAAAGAAAATCATGGTCTTGGAGAAGAGACTTGTGGCTGCCTGATGGGAGGGGGAGGGAGTGGGAGGGATCGGGAGCTTGGGCTTATCAGACACAACTTAGAATAGATTTACAAGGAGATCCTGCTGAATAGCATTGAGAACTTTGTCTAGATACTCATGTTGCAACAGAACAAAGGGTGGGGAAAAATGTAATTGTAATGTATACATGTAAGGATAACTTGATCCCCTTGCTGTACAGTGGGGAAAAAAAAAAAAAAAAAAGAATAGCCATTACAGTCACATTTCCCAATTTCACAATTTATTATAATGCTATAGTAATTAAAACATTGTGGTGTAAACATAAGGATAAACATAATTGAGAACCATCCCCCAAAGCTCTTATTTTTATGGGCTATTGAATTATGACAAAGTGCCAAGAAAATTTAATGGGGAAAAAAACAGTCTTTTCAACAAATGCCTTCTGGGATAGTAGCGATACACATGCAAAAGAATAAAGTTGGACCCCCTCAAACCACATAAAAAAATTAACTCCAAATGGCTTATAGACCCAATGTAAGACCTAAAAATATAAGACACTTAGAAGAAAGCAAAGGGAAAATTTCAAGAGTTTTGATGTAATAAAAGCATAAATGATAAAGGAAGAATTAGATAAATTGGACTTCATCAATTTAAGAAAGTTTGTGCTTCAAAAGACATCATCACAAAAGTTAAAAGACAATCTATAGAATGGGAGAAAATATTTTTGCATGTATATCATCCACACTTATTAGCATATCCTGGCTAATTGTATGTATAGATTTAATTATAGTCTGCCCTTAGAACTTTTTTAAATGATTTAAATCAAATGGTAGCATATTTGGAATGTCAAAATGTACATTGGAAAAATTATAACAATTGCTTTTAAGAAGGTTGAAATAATTTAAGAGATGTACATTGTCCTTACTAATAACATCTCACCAGGCGCTAACCTGGCTACTTTGCCTCTCCTGTTGATATATTTAATACAGATAGACATAACTTTAACAAAGTAAATGATCTCTGTATGATGCTTTTTTTTGTTCAAGTTCAGTTCTTCCTAGAGATAAGCTTTAATGTCTCTATTTTCTTTGAGTACTTGTAAAATAGTGAAATGTGGATAGAATTAAATCTAAGAATAATCTTTCAGAGAACTATGAAATATTAAGGAAATAAATCATTAGTGACCCCTTTGGGTTAGTATGCAATAACACTCTTAAGCAAATCTTACTAATTTGCTAATGCAGCTCTTTTTTTTATTGTTATTTCCCCAATATAATTTTTTTTCTACTGTACAGCATGGTAACCCAGTTACACATACATATATACATTCTTTTTTTTTTCTCCCATTATCCTCTGTCATAAGTGACTAGACATAGTTCTCAGTGCTATACAGCAGGATCTCATTGCTAATCCATTCCAAAAGCAATAGTATGCATCTATTAACCCCAAGCTCCCAAATGCAGCTGTTACTAATTTTGAAAAAAATCAAACCGAACATTTAAGTACATGTTGTTTTTTTACCCCCACAGCACATCATTATTAGGAGATATGATTTTTGATGCTGCAACATTTAGATTTTGTACAAATTATTTCTACAACTGATGTAATCAACCAACATATTTAATTATTATAAAACAGTTAAATGGCTTCTTTAGGTGAACAGCAGAAATATTTAGAGTTAAAATCTATAAGGACATAATTATTATAGCATAACTTTTAATTCGCATCATTGATCCAGTGTTAGTAGTTTCACCCTCCGGGAAAATATAAAGGATTTCACTGGCATGTCACGATCCACACATTCTCTCCTAATTATAACAGTGGCAGTACCACAGTCAATCAGCGGCAGAGTGAATCAGGTTCTGTCTTTTGAGTACAGCTACATGTATCTGTCAGCCCCAAACTTATTAAATCTCAGTACTCAGAATGGTATTTCTTTATCTATTTCTGAAACAAAATCTCCAGTTTTAATTAAGATCTAAACTAAGGTAAAACCAAGATTGTGAATTGCATGCTTTTTATCTAATTGAGTTAGCCAATAGGCAGACTAGTTTTGAATTTTTTTGAAAGAGCAGAAAACCAATGTTACAAAATGAATACTGTAGATATTATCTCACAATAGAAGTATTTTTATAATATCTCTGTAAATATATTTTAAAAATTTCAGTTGAATTTGGATCAAATTAAAACCAGTAAAAGTTTTTATATAGAATTTAAATGATCCAGTTAGTTAATCAATAAAGATCTGTTGCATGCCAAATGCTCAATTCTTCTCTACTCCGTACCAAGTGTGCAGAAGAATATCATAAGAATAGATGTGAGGAAACCTAATTTGGAATATAACAAGAATGCACATGAAAAGTAACTAAAAAACTCAAATCACGCTATGATAATTACAACATAGTTGTACAATATAGTATGCACAGTTAGAGCTATAAAAATTGTATGAAAGTAATAGTTCTTTCAGATTAGATGATTAAAAAAAATCTCATGAGTTTCCCATGATGAATCTAAATGAGGTCTTCCTTGGCTTATTCAAAGATGACACTTCGAGTGGTATCTGACAGGTAATTTGTTTTTAAATCTTCTCTACTTCCAGAGTCTACCTTCCTCTTTTCTTTCCCTACCCTACAATCTGCTGGAATGAAAGAGACCCTCTTTTATGATAGAAGTGCTTAGACAGAAGTCTTTATTTAATCACCAGGGAGGCACAAACATTAGATTTGCATATTTAATAATGAGCAATTGTTCAGGCACACACACATACTCATTTTTTATCCATTTAGCTTTTGGAATCTCAGGTTGGAGACATTCAAGGCCCAGCTCTAAAAGGAAGAAAAGTGGAAGTCAGCTTTTCTTGTAATTTATTTGTTCCCAGAGAGCAAATATATGTCTTCTCTAAGTCTTTTCTATAGTTTCTGGAACTATCTTAGCTAGATAAATATTACTTTTTATGTTTGACAGGCATGAAGGTCTCCAGCCCATGCTAATATTTTTTCATTTCAGCACATCTCCTCTTGATGGAGGACTGCAAACTACTTCTATCTTTTGCCCTTGGTCCTGACTAACATAACTTATGCCTTCAAGACGTTTGGCATTATTCTCAACTCCAGTCTTTCTGAGGAGGAATGGCTTGGATAAATATCACACTACATTATTATTATTTGTTATTTTGTCACATTGGTATATTATTAACAAATCAGAGTCATCTTAATTATCATTATTAATAATTACTAGGTTTATGCTGTGTACCCTAAACAGGCATAGATGGAGTGATTCATGTTTTATTTGAGACTAACAAGGTTCTCTACATATCATTTAGACTCATGTCATGTTAGATTAGGTGAAAGGGGTGAAGTAATAACATTGTTTCAACTTAATTCTGGGCAACTAAGGAATTTATCAGTAACACTTAAAACCAAATCAGGAGAAAACTCATTTTTTAGCTTTGTTAGTGGGATATTTTATTGACTGGGCATTTCAGTTGGGCATTTGGGAAAGAAGGAAAGAATACACAGACTTGTGACAGCCAAGTGACGAAAGAAACAGGTCAGAGTTAAGATACTAGGTTCTCATGTAAATGATAAGGGAAGTAGTCAAATAAGACACAATATGGAGTAATAGAGACCTTAATCCAGACAAAGGATGGGGCTATGGAAAAGCAAGAGTAATATTCTGAGCTGAGAAACTTGTTTAAGAACTGTGACATAGTGTGAGTTAAAATGTATTTGATTTTTAAAATACTGCTCTTAAAAAGCCTGTATCCTCATGGATGCTAGTTGGGCTCTTAACCCATTGAGCCGTAATGGGAACTCCAAAAAGTGTTTTAGATTAATTAGTATATTTTCCATTTAAATTAACTAAAAAAAAAGATAGGAAAAACTAATACATCCATTTAGAAGTTTATAATGATAACCCTTGATAAGGGACAGTTCGTGACTAAGAGGCATAAGGGGGGCTTCTGAGGACTGGTTACATTGTATTTTCTTGGGTATGCTTACAGGGGTGTGCTCAGTTGCTGAAAATTCATTTTTATATTTACTAGATGTGCACTTTTTATATGAATATTATACTTCAATAAATTTTTTTGAAGTAATCAGTAGATTTAAAAGGAAAGTCACCTCTGCAGTGCATCTGTCTTAAGCGAGTAGCTTCGTGGGTTGTTTTCAAGCCCAGAGAAATGATCCAGTGTAGCAGGGTGGCTTATGCCTCTGGTTTTCCCCAGCTCATCTCCATGCTTCCTGCCATGGTACCTATGTCAGCATTAAATATTAATGTGAAGAAACCATCATCATTGTATTTTGGGGGGCAAGATGGATAAATGAGAAATGCAGTAATGACTTTGATGATTATCCGCTCATGGTACACAGGTAGGATATCCTTAAATACTGGGTCATTTTTCTCAAAGTAGATCTGGCTAGCAGTATATATTTATAACCCCAGATGGACCGAAAGTGACTGTATTTTGCTCCCAGGTTGTTGTGGTTGTGGCTGTGGTTTTTAATCATGGACACACTGAGAAGTCAAGTTGGGTCTCAGCAGCTGCATTCTGTAACCCAGGTATGAGTTTTCTTGGTGCTCCCTCCTCCCTTTTTCCTCCCACTGCCCCTAGCTCTTGTCTTTAACATTATTCTGAAGCTATCTTGGACCCTATCTTCCAAGTGCTGTTGTGTCAAAAGTAAAGTCCTTATTTTCTTTCGGATTTTTCATTCAGGTTAGATGAGATATGGTGTTGTAACTTGATTGGAGCAGAGATGCCAAGATGTTTGGTCAAACATTATGCTGGGTGTGTCTGGGAGAGTGTCTTGGATGAGATCAACATTAGAATAAGTAGACTGAGTAAAGCAAGATGGCATTCCTTAATGTGGGTGACATGTACCCAGTCCCCAATCAGTTGATGGCCTGAATAGAAAAAAAAAAAAAAAAAGCTGAATCTCCCAAGAACAGTAAAAGAACTCCTCCTTCTTGGCTGCATGAGCTAGAACATTGGTCTTTTCCAGCCTTCAGAATACACCTGAAACATTGACCCTTCTGGTGTCTCAAGCCTGCCAGTTTTCAGACTGGAACTTACATAATCAGCTTCTGTGGTTCTAAGGCCGTTGGGCTCAGACTGGACCTATATCATTAGCTGTCCTGGGTCTTCAGCTTGATGACCACAGATCTTAGGGTGTGTGTGTGTGTGTGTGTGTGTGTGTATGAGAGAGATGTTCAGAGACAAATTGGTGATAGCTAAAAGAAAACAGAACAAAATGAAAATATTATTCTGGCCAGATTGTATTAACTAATATTGATCATTTCTTACTCATAATATCTTTCTTTAAAACACAACTATCTAAGATGTTTTTCAAAGGGAATAAAAACACCATATATTTAAGAGAGGAAAAATATCCCACACACAGATTGACACTTATGTCACATTTATGCCTATTATTTCAGCCAAGTTTAAATAATAACACACAGAATTTTAAGGAAAATATTTTTCTCCAATGGATATGCTGGAGAAGGAAGAATGTGGTATTTCTGGCATAGAGCAGATGGGTGATAGGTCATCCCTATTAAAGGAAGGTAGAATGACAGGTGGAGTGACATATTTGAGAAAGTTTCCTTTTTAGTTAGAACCAAGAGCAGGGTCAGGAAAGGACTCTGCAAGTTATTTAGATCTCACTACCAGGCAGACTGAGAGATTTTTTTTAGTGGCGATAGTTATCTATTTCTGATAAAGTCAACTACTTCAACCCTGGAATGGGCAGTATTTATTCTGTCATTCAGCCATTGTAGAGTGAGAATGGCTTCAAGGAGTTCCTACTCAGAAGAAAGAAAAGTCAATTTAAAAATTTAACTTACATGCAAAAGCTTCAGATACTGAATCTAGAGAATTAAAATGAGAAAAAAATTGGATAGGAAAGGTACATATTTGAGTTAAGTTATAAAATGGGAGTGCACCCTGGCTTTTTAATTTAGAGTTTATTTTGCACAGAGAATATGTTAACTGATTGAAATGGATGCATATATATTAAGAAGGGGTATATTATCTTGTTGGATTTTAGAAGTTTTAAACTATGCATTAATTAACTCAGATTGAGGTTTTAAGCTAAAAGCCTGACTGTATTACCTAACTTACCTACAAAAGGCAGAAAAAAACCACAAATAGGGATAAGCCTATTTATCTGTTGGGGCACCTAACCAGGTCTACTTAACTTTAGGGATATCAAATGTCACACCAGTTTAATAGAATTTATGGCTTTTTAAATTAATAGTAATCAAGAATTTCAACAGAAAACATCCTCATTGTCACTGGATATTTGGATTCTGCAAGTCAAATTATTAAAATACTTCTCAGGGTGCATAGCATGATTATTAAAAAATATCTCTAGCTAAGCAGACTTTTATAATGTTGCTCCATAACTCAGAGGTTTTCTACTTAGAAATGCCAAGAAAACAGATTCTCTTTAAAATATCCAAATGCTGTTAAAGCTTAGGATTGTCTTAGAGTTTAAACTTAAAAATTTTTTGTAATGATTTTTATTTTGCTCCATCACAGCTGGTTTACAGTGTTCTGTCAATTTTCTACTGTTCAACATGGTGACCCAGTTAAACATACAAGTATACATTCTTTTTTCTCACATTGTCATGCTCTAGACATAGTTCTCAGTGCTATACAGCAGGATCTCATTGCTAATCCATTCCAAAGGCAATAGTCTGCATCTATTAACCCAAAGCTCCCAGTCCATCCCATTCCTTCTCCCTCCCTGTTGGCAACCACAAGTCTATTCTCCAAGTCCATGATTTTATTTTCTGTGGAAAGGTTCATTTGTGCCATATGTTAGAGTCCAGGTATTTGTCTTTCTCTTTCTGACTTACTTCACTCAGGATGAGAGTCTCTAGTTCCATCCATGTTGCTGCAAATGGCATTGTTTCATTCTTTTTTATGGCTGAGTAGTATTCCATTGTATGTATATACCACCTCTTCCTAATCCAATCATCTGTTGATGGACATTTGGGTTGTTTCCATGTTTTGGCTATTGTGAATAGTGCTGCAATGAACATGCGGGTGCATGTGTCTTTTTCAAGGAAAGTTTTATCTGGATATATGCTCAAGAGTGGGATTGCTATGTATAATTTTTTAAGGTACCTCCATACTGCTATCCATAGTGGCTGTACCAGCCTGTATTCCCAACAGTGTAGGAGGGTTCCCTTTTCTCCATACCCCCTCCAGCACTTGTTATTTGTGGACTTATTAATGATGGCCATTCTGACTGTTGTGAGGTGGTATTTCGTGGTAGTTTTGATTTGCATTTCTCTAATAATCAGGGATGTTGAGCATTTTTCCATGTGCTTGTTGGCCATCTGTATATCTTCCTTAGAGAAATGTCTATTCAGATATTTTGCACATTTTTCCTTTGGATGGTTGGCTTTTTTTGCTGTTGAATTGTGTAAGTTGTTTGCATATTCTAGAGATTAAGCCCTTGCCAGTTGTATCATTTGAAACTATTTTCTCCCATTCTGAAAGTTGTCTTTTTGGTTTCCTTTGCTGTGTAAAAGCTTGTCAGTTTGATTAGGTCCCATTTGTTTATTTTTGCTTTTATTTCTATTGCTTTGGGAGACTGACATGAAACTATGACAGGAAATCAACCAAAGGAAAAAAAATGAGAAAAAACTTACTACATGGAGACCAAAAAAGATATTACTAAAAAACCAATGGGTCAATGCGGAAATCAAGAAGGAAATTAAAAAATACCTTGAGACAAATAATAATGAAGACACAACCACTCAAAACTATGGGATGCCACAAAAGCAGTGCTCAGAGGGAAATTCATAGCAATACAGGCCTTCCTCAAAAAAGAAGAAAAATCTTGGAGTGCCTGTCATGGCACATTGGTTAACAAATCTGACTAGGAACCATGAGGTTGCAGGTTCAATCCCTAGCCTTGCTTAGTGGGTTGGGGATCTGGCATTGCCGTGAGCTGTGGTGTAGGTTGCAGATGTGGCTCGGATCCCGCGTTGCTGTGGCTCTGGCATAGCCTGGCGGCTACAGCGCTGATTTGACCCCTAGCCTGGGAACCTCCATATGCTGTAGGAGCAGCCCTAGAAAAGGCAAAAAGACAAAAAAAGGAGAAAAATCTCAAATTGACAAATTTAACCACCACCTAAATGAATTAGAAAAAGAAGAACAAACAAAACCTAAAGTCAGCAGAAGGAAGGAAATCATAAAGATCAAAGAGGAAATCAATAAAATAGAGATTAAAAAATAGAAAAAAATAATCAAATCAAGAGCTGTTTCTTTGAAAATGTAAGCAAAATTGACAAACCTCTGGCTAGACTCACCAAAAAGAGGAAAGAAAAAACCCAAATAAACAAAATAACAAAAGGAGAAATCACAATGGATATTACAGAAATAACACATAACATGAGAATAATATGAAAGAATACTATGAAAAATTGTATGCTAACAAATTTGATAACCTAGAAGAAATCAACAACTTTCTAGAGACTTACAACCTGCCAAAACTGAATCAAGAAGAAATAGATCAACTGAACAGACTGATCTCTAGAAATGAAATTGAGTATGTCATAGAAACACTCCCTACAAATCAAAGTCCAGGACCAGATGGCTTCTCAGGTGAATTCTGCAAAACATACCAAGAGGAACTTAAATATTTCCTCTTAAGCCTTTTCAAAAGGTTGAAGAAGAAGGAATATTCCCAAAGACATTCTATGATGCCACCATCACCCTAATCCCAAAACCAGACAACGATAACACCAAAAAAGGTAACTATAAATAAGCAAAGTAAGAAAAATTTGGAGTATTCTCTAAGTATAGAATCCCTGGACACTGTCAACTGATTTCTCCAAGCACCTGTTGGCTTTCTATGGATTCAGGAATATGCACAGCAAGCCTCAAGTGCCAGGAAGTTCATACCCTTGTGGGCAGCCCACAGCCAACAGTGATTGGGAGTTTGTGAACAAATATTTAGGGTTTCTCACTCACTGGTGTGGCAACTCCAAGTTATGTTCACTACAGTTTTCCTGAGGTTCCCAGCAGGATTGAGCTTTCTCCCACAGGGGTAGCTTACCCATTAATTCCCCCTATGAGCTTTCTTCCTGTCTGCATGTCCCTTTTCCTCTATGGGTGCTCCTGGGTTCACCTCCCAAATAAAATGATTTCCTCTCCAATTTTACTAAGGGTCTACTTATAGAAGAACCCACCCTAAAAAAATATTTTGTGTGTTTTATATGGCTTGTATGTATGTGTGTGTATAAGGCAATAGAAGTGTATACCAAAATATTAACAGTGCTTCTTTGTGAGGTATGGCTAGAAGTGATATTTATGTTTCTCTGTGATATATGATTTATTTCTTAGGACAATGTGTTATTTGTAGAAGATTTGTTGACTGGAAAGGCAGAACACTGGGCCTTCTGCGTACACTGAGTCCTAGTCAAGGAAAGATATAGGTGTGGAAGGGAGGATGTTTGCAGTTCATAAACTGCCTTCCTCCAGAAGGAATGCCCCTCCTTTTCTGGAACTTGGCAGGATATAGGCTGAAAGTGAATTCCTCAGTGGCCTTACTATGAAGAACTGAAAAAGGCAAAAAAATAAAGGAAATGAGGGGAATCTGTTATAAAAGGAAGAGAAACCCAAGAGACTTTCCTATAGCATGTCAGTTTAACACTCAATAAGAATGATTCACCCATTTCTTTTCATGCTAGAAGACCCTTTCTGTCATCTAGAATGCTGTTTTTTATAATTGCTTTTAAAAAGAAATAACCCATTTAAAATAACAAGTCTATTTAAGAAATGTAAAAGAATATGCATATCAATGTCTTCATATCATGGCAAGGGGCATGTTATTAATTAGAGCAGCATACATTCACGCAAGGAATGTCAACATGAATATATATTTTGAAAAGAACACAAACCCTAAGAAATTGAAGTACAGATTACTTAGACAATCCCCATTTTTTTTTTATTTTGAAAGACAATGATTTATTATCATATTTCTATGCATATACTTTGCTTGTAAAATTTTCTACTTACTCTCTAATAATTGACAGTTTTTGTTATGAAAATTAGACATCTTGCTCAAAATTCGATTTTCACTCACTAAATTAAGGAACTAAAAGATAAAATTAAAAATATGCATTTCAGTTGTGTTATTCATTAATTCATGTGTTGATGATTTTACCTCTTTTTTTTGTTTTTTTTTGACTTTTCAGGGCTGAACTCACAGCATATAGATGTTCCCAGGCTAGGGGTTGAATCGGAGCTACAGCTGCTGGCCTAACAGCCTATTCGACAGCCACGGCAGCATAGGATCTGAGCTGCATCTGTGACCTACACCACAGCTCATGGCAATGCCAGATCCTTAAGCCACTGAGCAGAACCAGGGATCGAACCCACAACCTCATGGTTCCTAGACGAATTCGTTTCTGCTGTGCCATGATGGCAACTCTGATTTTGCCTTATTAAGATTAATGTGCTGTTCACTCCATTTAATTTTAAATTGAACAAAAATTGAGCAGGATTTTTTATTAAAATTGTATGTAGTCTTAATATTTATTTTGTTCTACTCTAAAACTAGAACACACAAGGTATTGTTGAGCCATACTTTCAAATGCATTAAATCTAAACACCATAAACACATGAAGTTAACTAGACAGTGTTTGAAGATTTTTTTTTACAAAAAAATAACAATATACATTTTGGTATTGTGATTATGGAACAGGAAAAAAAAAGATCTACTACTGAATAAAATTTTACACCTATGTTTCTCCTTGCAATCCTTTGCTATATTCTGTTTGATGAAGTGAAATTTAAAGTTGCATCTATAGGACTAATGAATAATTCTATGGGTCAAAATGTTGTGTTTCAGAAACATGAGTCATAAAATAATGCTTAAGAATACACTGTTATGTGTAGATTCATATTACTTGCTGAAATTCCAAATTGTAATCACAAAGATTTAGTCTAAACTTTGGTACCAAACATAAACTGATAATGAGCATAAACTCAATTGAAGCACTTCTACTTCATGTATGGAAAAAATATAAATATAAAATAGAATCCATGATCTTCTTAGGCAGAATAGAGATTAAGCAGTGTTTATTGTTAAGAATAAATTACTATCATATAAACATGGCATTTTATGTACTGGTTTGTACATGAAATTTGATCTAGTGTTCAACTCAGGTCACTAAAAGGCAAAAAGTCTGAAGCAATTAGATTTATTTTTATTTTTTTATGTATTTATTTTATTACTCAAATGAATTTATCACATCTGTAGTTGTATAATAATCATAACAATCCAGTTTCACATGATTTGGATTCCATAACCCAAGCACATCCCCCCACCCCCCAAACTGACTCCTCAGGAGACCATAAGTTTTTCAATGTCTGTGAGTCAGCACCTGTTCTGCAAAGAAGTGCATTATGTCCTTTTTTCAGATTCCACATGTCAGTGAAAGCATTTGATGTTGGTGTCTCATTGTATGGCTGACTTCATTTAGCATGATAATTTCTAGGTCCATCCATGTTGCTAAAAATGGTGGTATTTTGTTCCTTTTAATGGCTGAGTAATATTCCATTGAGTATATGTACCACTGCTTTTTGATCCACTCTTCTGTCAGTGGACATTTAGCCATGTCTTGGCTATTGCAAATAGTGCTGCAATGAACATTGGAGTACATGTGTTTTGTGAGTCATGATTTTCTCTGGATAGTTGCCCAGGGGTGGAAATACTGGATCAAATGGTAGATCTATTTTTCGTTTTCTGAGGCATCTCCATCCTGTTTTCCACAGTGGTTGCACCAATTTACAATCCCATCAACAGTGTACTAGGGTTCTTTTTTCTCCACACCCTGTCCAGCACTTATTGTTTGTTGACTTTTTGATGATGGCCATTCTGGCTGGTGTAAGGGGGTACCTCAGAGTGGTTTTGATTTGCATTTCTCTAATGATGAGTGATGTTGAACATCTTTTCATGTGTTTCTCAGCCATCTGTATGTCTTCTTTGGAGAATTCTCTGTTTAGATCTTCTGCCCATTTTTGATGGGGTGGTTTGTTTTTTTGGAATTGAGTGGTAGGAGGTGTTTATAAATTTTGGAGATTAATCCCTTGTCAGTCAGAAAGGGGTGTTGGATTTCGTCAATGGATTTTTCTGTGTCTGTTGAGAGGATCATATGGTTTTTATTCTTCAGTTGGTTAATGTGGTGTATCACACTGATTGATTTGTGGATATTGAAGAAACCTTGCATCCCTGGGATAAATCCCACTTAATCATGATGTACAATCCTTTTAATGTGTTGTCGGATTGCAGTTTTCTAGTATTTTGTTGAGGATTTTTGCATCTATGTTCATCAGTGAAATTGGCCTGTAGTTTTCTTTTTTGGTGGTATCTTTGTCTGGTTTTGGTGGCAGGGTGATGGTGGCCTCATAGAATGAGTTTGGGAGTATCCCTTCCTCTGCAATTTTTTTGAATAGCTTCAGAAGAATAGATGTTAACTCTTCTCTAAATGTTTGATAGAATTTGCCTGTGAAGCCATCTGGTCCTGGACTTTTGTTTGTTGGAAGTTTTTAAATCACAGTTTCAATTTCAGTTCTTGTGATTGGTCTGTTCATCTTTTCTATTTCATCTTGCTTTAGTCTTGGAAGATTGTACCTTTCTAAGAATTGGTCTGTTTCTTCTAGGTTTTCCGTTTTATTTGCGTATAGTTGCATGTAGTAGTCTCATGATCCTTTGTATTTCTGTGATGTCCGTTGTTACTTCTCCTTTTTCATTTCTAATTTTATTGATTTGAGTCCTTTCTCTTTTTTTCTTGATAAGGCTGGCTAGGGGTTTATCAATTGTGCTGATCTTTTCAAAGAACCAGCTATTCGTTTCATTGATCTTTTCTATGATTTTCTTCATTTCTATTTCTTTGATTTCTGCTCTGATCTTTATGATTTCTTTCCTTCTGCTAACTTTAGGTCTTGTCTGTTCTCTCTCAAGCTGCTTTAGCTGTAAAGTTAGCTTGTTTATTTGAGCTTTTTCTTGTTTCCTGAGGTGGGCTTGTATTGCTATAAACTTTCCTCTTAGAATGGCTTTTGCTGCATCCCATAGGTTTTGGAGTGTCATATCTTTGTTGTCTTTTGCTTCTAGGTATTTTTTAATTTCCTCTTTGATTTCTTCAGTGATCCATTGGTTGTTTAGCAGCATGTGGTTTAGTCTCCACGTGTTTGTGTTTTTTGCAGATTTTTTTGTTGTTGTTGATTTCCAGTCATATAGCATTGTGGTTGGAGAAGATGCTTGATATGATTTCAATTTTCTTGAAGTTACCAAGGTTTGATTTGTAGCCCAGGATGTGATCAATCTTAGAGAATATTCCATGTGCACTTGAGAAGAATGTGTATTCTGTTGCTTTTGGATGGAATGTCCTATAAATATCTTTTAAGTCCATCTAATCTAATGCTTGATTCAGGGCCTGTGTTTCCTTATTGATTTTCTGTCTGGTTTATCTGTCCATTGTTGTAAGTGGGGTGTTAAAGTCCCCCACTATTATTGTGTTATTGTTGATTTGTCCTTTTAAGGTTGTTAGCAGTTGCCTTATATATTGTGGTGATCCTATGTGGGGTGTGTAGATATTTAAAATTGTTACATCTTCTTCTTGGATTGATCCTTTGATCATTAGGTAGTGTCCTTCCTTGTTCCTTAAAATATTCTTCATTTTAAAGTCTATTTTGTATGCTATGAGTATTGCTACTCCAGCTTTCTTTTGATTCCCATTCACATGGAATATTTCCTTCCATTCTCACTTTCAATTTGTATGTGTCCCTAGAAGTGAAGTGGATCTCTTGACGACAGCATATATATGGGTCTTGTTTTTGTATCCATTCAGGCAGTCTATGTCTTTTGGTTGGGGCATTTAGTCCATTAACATTTAAGGTAATTATTGATATGTATATTCTTATTGCCATTTTGTTAATTGCTTTGGATTTGCTCTTTTTTTCTTTCATTCTTCTCTTGTTCTCCTCTCTTCTGGTTTGATGACTATCTTTAGTGTTGTATTTGAATTGATTTTTCTTATTTGTTTGTGTATCAATTGTAGATTTTTGGTTTACAGTTATTCTGAATTTTTGATATGAGTCTATATGTATATGAGATTGTTTTAAGTTGTTGTTCTCTTAATTGCAAGTTCATCTCCAGTGTCCTGCATTTGTACCCACCTCTTCTCATGATTTCTGATTTTGGTGGCATAATTGTGCATGGGCGATTTAGTATCTTTACTGTATACATACCTTTACTGGTGAGCCTTGTCATTTATGGAATTTTTGTTTCCTGTTGCTTTCTTATCTTTTCTGCCTGGAGAAGTTCCTTTAGTATTTGTTGTAAGGCTGGTTTAGTGTTGCTGAATTCTCTCAGCTTTTGCTTTTCTGTGAAAATTTTGATTTCTTCTTCAAATCTGAATGAGAGCCTTGCTGGGTAGAGTAATCTTGGTTGGAGGTTATTTCCTTTCATCACGTGAAGTATATCATGCTACTCCCTTCTGGCCTGCAGAGTTTCTGCTGAAAAATGTGCTGATAACCTTATTGGGGTTCCCTTGTATGTTAATTGTTTCTTTTCCCTAGCTGCTTTCAGGATTTTCCCTTTGTCTTTCATTCTGGTCAGTTTGATTAATATGTGTCTCAGTGTATTCCTCTTTGGGTTTATTTTATATGGTACTCATTGTGCTTCCTGGATTTGAGTGAGTGGTTCCTTTCCCATGTTAGGGAAGTTTTTGGCTATTATCTCTTTGAACATTTTTTCTGTCCTCTTCTCTCTCTCTTCTCCTTCTGGCACCCCTATAATATGGATGTTGGAGCATTTAACATTGTCCCAGAGTTCTCTGAGACTCCCTTCATTTGTTTTCAATCTTTTTTCTCTTTTCTTTTCCTCATCCATAATTTCTACTAATCTGTCCTCCACTTCACTTCTTCGTTCTTCTGCCTCCTGTATTCTGCTGTTAGCTGCTTCTAGTGAATTTTTTTTATTTCAGTTATTGTATTTTGCATCTCATCTTGTTTAAATTTTATATTTTGTATCTCTTTGCTCAGTGTTTCCTGTGAGTTATCCATCTTTGCCTCTAGTCTATTTCCAATGTCTTTGCATCATCTTCAGCATCAACAATTTAAAGTCTTTTTCCTAGAGGCTGAGAATCACCTCATCACTTAACTGATTTTCTGGGGTTTTTCCTTTCTCCCTCATCTGAGTTATAGTTCTCTGTCTTTTCATTTCTATAGGTTTTTGGTGTGGTGACCTTTTTACAGATAATGGAGTTGTAGCCTCTGTTACTGTTGGTGTCCACCCCCTTGTGGATGAAGTTGGTATGGGGGCTTTCTGTAGGCTTCCTGATGGGAGGGGCTGATGACTGCCCACTGGTAGGTGGAGCTGATTCTAATCACTCTGGTGAGTGGGGCTTAGTCTCTGGATGGGATTAGAGGCAGCTGTGTGCCCGAGGGGTCTTTAGGTAGCCTGTTTACTGAGGGGTGAGGTTGTGATCCCACCTGGATTGTTGTTTGCCCTGGGACTTCTCAGTGCTGACTGAAGGGTGGGGCCAGATTTTCCCAAAATGGCCTTCTCCGAGAAAGGCATGGCTGCTGAATATTCCCAAGAGCTTTGCTTTCAATGTCCTTCCCGCACAACAAGCCACATTCACCCCTGTTTTCTCAGGATGTCCTCCAAGAACTGCAGTCAGGTTTGACCCAGATTCCTATGGAAACTTTGCTTTGCCCTGGGACCCAGTGCATGTGAAAGTCTGTGTGTGCCTTTTAAGAATGGGGTCTCTATTTCCCCCAGTTCTGTGGAGCTCCTGTGCACAAGCCCCACTGGCCTTCAATGCCAGATGCTTCAGCGGCTCTTTCTCCCTGTGCCAGATCCCCACACGTGAGAGTTTGATGTGGGCCTCAGAACTCTCACTCCTGTAGGTGATTCTCTGTGGACCAGTTAATTTCCAGTCTGTGGGGCTTCCCACCTGGGAGGTATCAGGTTGTTTATATTGTGAAATCACCCTTCCTACCTCTTGATGTGGCCTCTTCTTTTTCTTCTGGAGTGGGGTATCTTTTTTAAGGTTTCTGGTCCATTTGGGTGAAGATTGTTCAGCCTTTAGTTGCACATTTTGTTGTTTTTAGGAGAGAAATTGAGCTCCAGTCCTTCTATTCCACTCTCTTAATCCCATCTCCAGCAATTACATTTAAGTATATGGTAGAAGACATTTTCTATATAGGCCATTTTTATACAGAGTTTTTTCAAGCTAATATTTGATAAAAATTTAAATATTTTAGTGGAAGTCAAAGACAAGTATTTACACTTGTAAAGGTAAACATAGATTACTTAACGTCATTTTTTGTCAGTATATAAAAATTGAAATACTCTTAAAATAAGCATAGTGCCTATAGAGAAATCTTAGCTTGGGGAAATTTGTGGGTTTTTTTTTTCATTTGTTTGTTTTTGCTGCTTAGGGCCGCATCTGCAGCATATGGAAATTCCCAAGGTAGGGGTCAAATTTGAGCTGCAGCTGCCGGCCTATGCTACAGCCACAAGTAGCACCAGATCCCTAACCCACTGAGCAAGGCCAGGGATGGAACCTGCATCCTCATGAATACTACTCAGGTTCTGAACCTGCTGAGCCCCAATAGGGTAGCTTGGGGAAATATTAATTGACATTCAAGTCCGTGTATTAAAGTATGTATTGTAGAACAATTTGTAGAATAATTCGGTAAGGTCTACTTACCTATGCTGTGAACTGAGATAATCATTCAATTAAGAGTTAAGTATTAAATTAAAATTTCTTTTTGGTACAAAAATTATTCTTTTGCTACAAAAATTCTCAAGTCTAATACAATAAACTGATTTGTTGTGTGTTTTGTGCATATCAGTAATATTGTAACAGAGTTCTTTCCATTTTGACATTTCATTATACCTAAATGACTCATTTTTAATGTTAAAAGGGATAAATGATTAAAAAATTCAGTGAAAGTTGAGTTCCCATCACAGCTCATTGGTAATGAACCTGACTAGTATCCATGAGGATGCAGGTTCCATCCCTGGCCTTGCTCAGTGGGTTAAGAATCTGCTGTTGCTGTGAGCTATGGTGTAGGGCAGCAGCTGAAGCTCCAGTTCCATCCCTAGAACTTCCATATGCAGCAGGTGCATGGAAAAAAAAAAGAAAGAAAAAAAATGAGTGAAGGTGGTATATTATTTTAAAACACATTTTTTCCTCAAAAATGAACTTCTAATTATTTGCATTTCTGTGTTTGACTAAAATAGAAAAAATAAAATAACCATCTATTTTATTGTTTGTTGTTAAATGTGGTGGTTTCTTTACTTATTATTTGTTAGATACTTCACTAAGCATTCAATATACATTAATTCATGGAGTTGTCAAAATAACCCTGTTAAATAGAGTAATTTGTTGTTCTTATTTAATGAATAAGATTATCAAAGCTATATGCTCATCTGAGCTCCTATAGCTTTTAAGTGGCAAAATAGGTTTAATTCAGAATCTTGTCTTGGATTATTTAATGTAACTTTGAAAGCATCCTACTTCTTTGTAAATATCTTACTACTTGCTCTATTCTGATGTTTATAACTCTTTATAAAAATTTAACATTTTTAAAAGAATTTTAAGAATTTCTTTAAGAATTTAACATTTTATAAAAAATTGCATTTCTTACATACACATTTTTCCTATATCCTTTGAAAGGATTTGATAAAAAAGCACCAAAAACTATCAGTAATAAAATTTGAATGTTGTACTTGCTACCTTCCTCAATTTCTTTGATTAGGAGAGTATATTTGTAGAATAAGTTTCTATTTTGTATAGGCAGTGATCAGGCACATTATTGTAGAGTGGTTAAAAACATCTGTCCTGCAATTAGATTGGTGTCACATCCTTGTTCTACCATTTACTGACCATCTGCCACTGGGAAAGTTAATTGTCTGTTCTTTGCCTCTTGTTCCTTATTCATAAAATGAGCAAACCAGTAATACTTTTGGAGTTGAGGTGATGATTAATGTATATACACTGTTTCAAATCATGACTAGTAATTTTAGGTATTATAATAAAGGTAAAGATAGGTAATAAAATGTATAAGGTTGTCATGTATCTTCCTCCATCAGCAATCTTTGTTCCTATTTATTTCTTCTTCCTTATAAATCTTAGTGAAATTGTTTTTGAAAAGACATTTCACTTTTTCATTGCATCAAATATACAAGTTTCCTTGATACATTAAAAAAAAAAAACTTGGTAACTGTAGCAAGTTTATATTGTTTCTGTTCTTTTGGCCCAGTGCACAAAGTGTAAATTCAGTTACTTTCTAATCAGTCACTATAAGTATGTGGGTTTGGCATTGCATACTGGTTGGTTAATAGCTCTAATGATGTTCTCAGCAGTAGGATAGCTTTTTTAGCACAAGTTTCAATCTTCACTAATATTCCTGTGCAACCTTCTATTTTATCATTTTGTCATTTTCCTGATGGATTTTCATACACCAAGGTATTTGTAAAATCTATCAACTGTCAATTTTAGTATTATATTTTTATTACAAAAGGTAAGCTTTCTAAATGTTTCATTTCCAGCTTACAAATGATCACTACTTTCCCTTTCATAAGAATCATTTCCCTCTCATTATAAAACAGCTTAAGAAATCCAAATTCATCCTAAATTTCTTCTTCTGCAAAGGTACACAATAAAATATATCTCGGGTATTTTCAAGTAACTCTATGTTCCTCTAGGTTCCATATTCATCTATTATCCAGTGAACTAGTAAAATATAAAATCATCTTTTCAGACCTAAAGGAAATGCCTTTAAGTATTCCTTGAATCAAACTAAGAGGATATATCTCTAGGAAAATTCTAATTAATTATTTCTTCCTGTATTGTCTTATTGTAAACATCTAACTTCAGGATCAACTTTTTGAGCAATTAATTTAAATAATTAAAGGATAATATGAGAAGTTTAAAAATTCAGATCCATTTTCAATAAATATATCTCAGTAGTTTCTGATCAAGTATTATTACATAAATAAACTTATTTTCTCTCCCACTAAATTTATGGGAATATCAAAGGAACTTGATATTCTTCTCTATCAAGGCTACTGACAGTTTCCTAGAAAAATAAAATTGACTATCAAAGAGAAAAGAGCAAAGCAAATATGTCCTGGACCCTGCTCAAAATTACTTTCTGAAATCAACTAAGGAGGGCTGATAAGCTGGAGCAGGTAATAAGTCACAGGCAGGAAGTAAGATAATTACAGCCCATATGTATAGAGAAACCACAAAGAATGTGGAAATAACATTTTCATTAAGTGTGGATATGTCTCAAATCTAATTTGGCCTTAATATTTGGGGGTTTACAAATTATTTGAAAACCTGATAATAGCTATGGACTCCCCCCAGAAAAACGCACATCCTAAAGTCCATCTAACTAAGATCGCAAGTTAAGAACAATCTTAGTTCTGTCAACACAGCAAATAATAATAAAGTTTATCCCCACTCTTCAGTGATTTTCTTAGATCTGTTATTTTATTTTTTTCATGTCCATATTCTGATAACTAACAACAGTCTCCTCTCAGTCCAATTTTCTCATACCCATCAACTTATTCGGAACAATGTCTTTGATTCCTCCCCATATTCAGGTTTAGTCTTTCTTCTTCTTTTGAACAAACTACCTTCTCCAGAGCCCAATACTATGAATCACTTAAATTACTCTTTCTGTTAATTCTCTCAAAGTCCCGTCTCCTGATTCCATCATATTTGCTTGAAAACAACTCACTTAAAATCTATATCATGATCTCTCTGGATCGCTTCTACTCCAGGAAGAGTAATGTTGCTAGAAAAAAAGTATTTGCAAAATAGTTAGTTTATTATCACTAAATTTATAACAGAACTGGTTCTCTTCTGAAATTCTTTTACTTATTTTTGATCAATTCACTCTCCCACTTTTGTCACCAGTTTTTCCAAACACATGCCACTTTGTTTAAGCCTTTTAACCAACTCTTAACCTTATTTACTCTTTGGCAGATAACCCTTCTGTTTCAGAGAAGACAGATTCTATCATACTGGAAATACCTAATAATCTAAATTCTAAATTGCCACCAGAATGATTTTCAAAGGTGGAGAAAAATACAATTATTTGCATATTCTAAAAGATAGTGGCCGCAAAATGTGGGAGCACTGTGGTACAATTGAAAGAAATTGATTTCTTCTAACAACCAGAATGAATGATTTAATAAAAGATATCCAGGTTGAGAGATCCAATAGTAAATTGGTTATTTAGATTCCATAGCATTTTGTTATCCAGATTGAAGCTCAACAGAGAAATGTTATTCAGTACATAAATCAAATTACCACAGATTAGAGTTATAGATCCCAAGTTTGATGAGATTGTCAAGAGAATGGAATATGAAACCTACCTGAGGACATCTTACTCCTAAGTGATGGAAGGAAGGATCTGGTCCATGAGAGGCACTAATGATTAGTATCCTTGTCTAATCCATAGTAAGTGGCATTATCAAAGGAAAAAGACTATGATGGCTTGCCCTCAACTTCCTTTCTGCCCAGTGGAGCAGACTACAAGACACTCATGACTCTCGTTCAGTCTTTTGTTAGGGTACAGAATTTGTTTGACCTAAGCTAAATTTTTGACTGACAGCACAGCAAATAGTTGTCTTGGTTTTAGTTACCAGGCATCTGAATATCTTCCGTGTTTTTATTAGGTGACCGTAAAATTTATTTCCCAAATTGGGATGATTTTAAGAGAAAAAAAATGAGCTATTAGTAATTACACCATGCCAGCACATATCTCAACAATGTGTATTATGCAATAATTTTGAGTGAATTTTTATGAAAATAAATCATTTAATATAAAGCAAGTTAGACTGGAACCACTTCTCTTTAAGGGTTTTACATCCTGGAGAACTTAAAAGTCGCAGAGGTCAAGCCTTAATGAAATCTTGTCCTTTCCCTTGTCCTTTTCCTTAATCTTTCAGGATTCATTTTAGGGTTTTGGCAACTTCTAACAACTCCTGGAAACACAAAGAGTGCATTCTGCCCCTTCACATTGGAGTTTGACCTCCTATCATCAAGAAACCTATTTCCTTATTGCAAAACAATAGCAACAACAATAGCAATCACGGAGAGCTTGTTTAGTTTTTTTTTTTTTTCAAGTGCCTGGCTACTCTCCTAGAATAATAGTTCATCTATTTATTCCCTCCTTAGGATTCAGTCTCTTCCTCTCTTCAAGCCAGCAATCATGGATTAATTCTTCCCCCTACCATGGAAACACATAAAATAAAACGTACATGAAATCCTCAATATGTCATTCTGTCTCATATCTTATAATGAATGCTTTCATGCATTGTGACAGCCATTCTTGTTGCCTACCCAATAGGCACTCTGTCTGCCACTATTATTTCTCACTGGAAAGACATTAATTTCATTTGGGTAGTATTCTGACAGGCAATCTGGATCTCAGAAGATATGGTTATAACCCTAACTTACCTCAAGGCCCTGGAATGAATGATGAATGTTCTAAGCCAATCATAAAAGTCTTATTACTCTAGCTATTGATTGGTTTAAGCATACATAAGTGTCGTACTCATAACCAATGAGATGAAAGAAATCTTGCTTCTTAGAGACATTTTCCTTGTTAGACAAAAGAGACAGATGAGAAAAATAAAAAGCTCAGTACAGTATTGGATGATGCTGCTTCTCATGTGATGCCTGGAATTGTGGAAATCTTTCTGCGTTTACAGAGACCTCACTGGTAGGACTGGCTGAATATGGCAAGAAAGAAAGATGGAAAGTGCTAGAACACCATTGAGCCCTGAAAGAACTTACTGTGGAATGACCTTTCCTCTGGACTTCACTATATGAAAAAACAATGATCTTTTATTTAACCTACTCTTACATGAGTCTTTAGTTACAACTGAAAGAAATGTATGTGACACATCCAAATTTCTTATATAGGGAGTTTTGAAAATATATTTAGGGAGTTTTGAAAATATATTTGTCTACTTTAATAGATATTACAGTACTATAAATTTGTAATAAGCATTAGAATAAAACAAACCAAATCCATGCAACTAACAGGGATGTTACTCAATGAAACAGAGCCATATGCGTTGTAAAGCAAATTATGCAGTTTCTCATTTCATTACCAGAAAATAAGATTCTTCTTGGAAAATAATTATATATCTAGATTCGGTTAATAATTCAAACCATCAAAAATATTAGTTATATTTGTACTTTTTCAAGGAAGTCATGACTACATTATTAGCCACTTTTCCTGATAATTACTTTTTAAAAAAAATTTATACAAAAGTTGCCTTATTTATTTATATGGTTTTACCATACATAGAACCTCCAGGCCTCCATCATTTTCTGTCTGTCTCTATCATGAAGAAGAACCACTTTTTTTTTTTTTTAAACTATGATCTTTCATCAGACAAGAATGTTATTTTAGAAACTTTCTGAACAGTGGTAGGACATTCTTCTACTAAAACACTATTCTTGTTACACATCTCAACTTTCATAAATGAATGTCAGTGTTATATCCAGCTCAGCTGTCTGGTAAGTCCCTTAACTACACAGTAGAGTTATATTCCATTCTCTTGTCAGAACTATCACTTCCAATCTACAGCAACTGAACACTTCATTAAGAGAGTAAATGCTTTTGTGGGATTTCTAGAACATTACCAAAGAAATTACACGTTGTCATAGTTTAAGGTTTTATCCTTCTTTTGAACTGAGCCTAAGCTTCTTGCTGATGAAGCTAAAGTTTTAGTGAGGAGGTTATTTATTGAAGTATAAAGCATTCTTTTTATAGAGAACCGTGGTGAAAATGTTAGGGTCTCGGTATCAGCAATTTTTATGCTTCTTTTAAACAAGTGATTCACTTTATAAGAAATTATGTAGTTCCTTCTTTGTGTGGTTTTCTAGAAACCTCAGAGGTAATAATATAGCTCATATCTAGCAAAAGTCATGGGCCATGCAATCTATGTGTAATTAATCTCATTCTGTTTCCTGTTTTTGTTGTTTTGCTTTTTTGTTGTTTTTACCACGTTTAATTTTCTTTTTTTGCTGAAATTTCCACACTTACTGGTTTACCATATCTCACACCTCCCATCTAGTCTCATATTCAATCTGTGATCAAATTGTGAAGGTTTTCACATTTAAATCTCTCTTAAACTATTTCATTTCCAGTAAAATCATCTTAGGACAAGTTCTTAGCAGCTCTTTTTTAAAGCTCTGAGAGTTATCCATGTTCCCTCTGGGTTCTCTCTAATGCATTCAGATCACTGCTGGCAAATAATCTTTTCAAATTGAAAATTTAATTGTGTGCTTCTGCATTATAACTTCTGCCAAAACAAAACAAGACAAAACATACACACACACAAATATTCAAATTTCTCTAATTGCCTTATATAAAACCACGAAATCCTTCAGGATTACAAGGCCAAAGAGAAACTATTTCCAGCCTCTCTTCATTAGTAGCTGAAGCCATAAAAGAGAAACGTCCAACCTCTTGGCAGATGAGAAGATGGTTTCTAAGCTTCCTTCATTCTCCTTCCCTCGCTCTTCACCAAGGATGGCGTATTTATCTGATTGGAAACACATAAAAAGAGACATAGAATGTATATTTTCTGCACACTTTCTTTGTCCCACAAATGAAACATGTAAGTCTCCCCTCAAGGGGAATCCCAAGGTGGAGACTTGACAGGCAAGTGCAGCGTATTACTTTCCTAGGGCTGTTGTAAAAAGACCACAATATGTGTGGTTTAAAATAACAGAAATGTATTGCCTCAAAGTTCTGGAGGCTAGAACGCTGGAATCAAGGTATTGGCAAGGCCATACTCTTTAGTCCTGTACAAGAGAATTCCTTGTCACTTCTTTCTAACTTCTAGTAGTGGTCATTGATTTTTGGAGCTCTGTGGTTGTAGCTCCATCCAATCTCTGCCTCGGATGACGTTCTTTCTATGTGTCTCTGTGTCTCCATATGCCATTTTCTTCTCTTTGTCTCTATCTTTTGTTGTTGTTAATAAGATCTCCCAATAATAGTGGATTAAGAGCCTACCTTATTTCTGTACTACATTTTTAACTAGCTATATCTGTAATAATCCTATTTTTAAATCAGTTCACATTCTGATGTACCAGGGCATATTTAATTGCAACAAGCAGAGATCTGGTTCAAGCTGTGCTCCCCTATTATTCATTTAGCTATAAAGTCAGGCTTTCATATACTTGTGTGTATGTTTTAGCACTTTTTTTTTTTTTTTTGCTTTTTATGGCCGCACTGTGGCATATGGAAATTCCCAAGCTAGGGACTGAATCCAAGGTGTAGCTGCAGCCACAGCCACAGCTACAGCAACTCAGGGTCTGAGCCTCATCTGCAACTTCCATCACAGCTGACAGCAGCACTTGATCTTTGACCCACCAAATGAGGCTGGGGGTCAAACCTGCATCCTCATGAATTTTAGTTGGATTCCTTTCTGTTGTGCCACAACAGAAACTCCCAGCACTTTAAATAAAGGAAAATAATGAGCAAGACCCCCCCCCCCAATATTCCTAAAGGTGTTTTTGTGCAGTCACTCCAGACTTATCCCATAAAATGGTGTATTTTCCTCTCTAATCTGCCTGTAGTGTTCTTTAATTCCTCAAATTATTCTTGTTTTTCCCTTGTAATCCATCCCTCAACCCCCAACTCATCTCTTCCAGTAGCACAGGGTTTGTATCACTGACTGGGAGCTATTGTTACCATCTCTCTTGACCTACTATATCTTAGTCTTTTCACATCTTAGAGTATTTCCTTTGCAATAAAGCCAATAACCTATGAGTCTGCTCATATACTGTTACCATCTCTCTTCACCTAATATATCAGTCTTTTTTACATCTTAGTTTAAGTGTTTTCTCTACAATAAAGCCAATAACCTATGAGAATGCTCATATTCCTTTCTTATATACTGTCACACACATGGTCCCTTGCCTTAAGAACCATTATATCCATATGATATTAGACATTAATTAGGATGATTAACTAATTTTTGTTCTGCCACTAGCCTGCAGTGTTTATAAGCAATCTGTTCAATTCTGTTCACTATGTTAGCACCAGTCAACTAGCAAAACACCTGGAAGAAGATAGTTCCCAAATAAACATTTATTGAGTGGGAAATCTATGTTAAATTACTTCTTTTGAAATGTTTTCATGTATTTCTTTTAATCTTTTTGCCTTTTCTAGAACTGCACACATGGCATATGGAAGTTCCCAGGCTAGGGGTCTAATCAGAGCTGTAGCAACCAGCCTACGCCAGAGCCACAGCAATGCAGGATCCGAGCTGCATCTGGGACCTACACCACAGCTCACCAGATCCTTAACCCACTGAGTGAGGCCAGGGATCAAACCAACAACATCACGGTTCCTACTCGGATTTGTTAACCACTGAGCCACGTCGGGAACTCCATATTTTCATATTTTAAATGAACTTTTGAAATCTACCTTAAATGCATTTTGGAATAAGATGGAGACAAGGAAATGAAAGAATGAAAGGGTGAGGAAATAAGCAAAAAAAAAGATGAAAAGGAGGGAAGGAGAAAAGGAAAGAAGGAGAGAGGGAAGGAAGGGAGGGGTGTAGGGAGGGAGAAACAGGGTGAGGGAAAGAAAGAAGGAAGAAAAAAAGAATTTCCAAGTTGATAGTGAGACAGGGCTCCATTATTGTTTCAAAATATTTTTTAAAAGTTGCATGTGGGAGGGAGTTCCCATCACTACTCAGAGGTAATGAACTTGACTAGGTACCATGAGGATACAGCTTCAATCCCTGGCCTTGCTCAGTTGGTTAAGAATCTGGCATTGCAGTGACCTATGGTATAGGTCGAGATGCTGCTCAGATCTTGCATTGCTGTGGCTGTGACTGTGGCTGTGGCTAGCAGCTGTAGCTCTGATTCACCCCCTAGCTTAGGAATTTAGATATGCTGCAGGAGGCCCATGAAAACTAAAGCAAAACAAACAAAAATTTACACATGGGCATTCCTTGGTGGTACAGCAGGTCGAGGATCTGGTATTGTCACTGCTGTGTCTGGTTGCAGCTGTGGCACAAGTTCAGTCCCACCACAGAACTTCCAGAAGCCTCACTTTTAGCCAAAAAAAAAAAGAAAGTTGCATATGTATGTTGCATTTACACTTTGCATTTTCGCATGTTTGCTTTTATTATAGCTTGCAGCTCTAAATTCCAGAATTAACACATATGCTTGATATTTCTAAGGTGTCAAATTTGCCCTTGGAACATGCTTTCTGAGATTTTTCAAGATTGTGGGTACATGAGTTTTAATTCTTGCTAAAACTTAGTGTATAATTCTGTACATGTAAGAAAAGGACAATTATTATGGCTGCTATGATTTTAGATATTCTTATTGGATGTGAACATAATATATCAAAGTAGCAAGTTATAGAGTTAGATATATGATTAAATATCCAAGAAGATAAATATGAGACCTTTATTGAACAAATTTGTTTTAAATATGATCCACATTAAAACAGTGCATGCATAATGAACAGCTATCCCATACTTTTTGATGATTCAATATATTTACAGTTACTGTATCTTCCTTGACCACTTTTCCTCTTTCTCGAGCTAAAACACAAGTGAGATGATGCATACCACTGTACTTTGCACATAATTCTATAGAAATGTTTTCACTTTATTCTAAATGGAGTTTTATAGATTTATGTGATTTTTCCTCCTACTTTGGTTTTTTAAAATATCAATCATTTTACCCTCCTATGTAAACTCTTCAATGTTCTCTCATTGAATAATCAAATCAAGATTCCCATCCTCAGCAGCAAAAACAAAAAAGATCTGTAGTATCTTGTCTTTTCCTACCTCTTCTGCCCTAACTGGAGTCATTTACCATGTTCACTAGTATGGCTTTTGTTCTGTTCCTCAAACTGCCTAACTCACTTCTGCCATTCCTTGGATGGGAAAGCTTCTTTCTCTGGAAAGTTCTTTCACAGGTCTTTCATGTGGCTTCTCTCTCTCCTCATCTCTTAGTCATACTTGACCTTCACAGAATAGTCTGCCGATATCCAGTCTTGTTACTGAACCCAAGTTTGTGTGCCAGACACATAGAGAGGCCAAACAAACTGAAACATCAGAATTTGGAGCAGAGAAAGTTTTATTGCAGAGGACAACAGGTATTGGACAGGAAAGGAAATAATGTCTGGATAGAGAGGTTAACCATAAACTTGGCAGAGGAACTTGGTTTTAGGTTTCAATCTGTTTAGTACTCACATCTCCTAGATCCCCAATATCACAGACACTTGTTCACTGCTTTCACAAGACTTAAAACAGTCTGAAATTACCTTGTTTATAGAGTTCATTTCTTGATTTTTCACCGTACTGAAGTAGAATATGATCTCTGTAATGGTAAAGCTTTCTGCCTTGTGTAGTGATTGAAAATATGCTTGCAAAATTGTGGCACTTTCATTCAAAAGTATGAAAAATATTTTTGAGTGTGAACAGGCTTTAATAACTCGGTTCCAATAATTTCTTTAAAGTGGAAATGATGGTTTATGATTTATTAGATCAGATCATAAAAGAAACTGCAGAGTCCTGCTTTCTCTCTTTCTCCCGCCTTCCCTCCCTCTTCCTCTCTCCCTCTCTCCCCTAGCCCACCCTGGGGGGATTAATTGCCCTGTTGGGAGGACAATCAAGTTCTCTGAGGAGAGTGGAGCAGGTGGTGAGGAACTGAGCCTCTTGGCAATGCTACATAGGTTGAGCCATCCTGAAAATGATTCCTCCAGCCCAAACATGAGCGAGCTGAACCAGGGTCACTCAGCTAGGTCAGTCCCACTTCCTGACCCTACAGAAATTGTGGGAAATTGAGTGCTTATGTTTTTAAGGCACCAAATTTTTAAAAAATATTTATGTAATATATAACTGATATACTCTGTAAAATATTTTATTAACATATAAGCTCTCATTAACTATTTGGATGAGTTGATTATCACGCATTAATAGAGTAAAATATCTAATCATGTAGAAGAGTATTACAGGTAATTGATGTTTCCTACTTGAGCTAAACATGAGTTTCTGCTCAGCAGTTCTCACTCTGCCATTCATTATTCCACTGCCTCAGCTCATGTCCCTTTTACATTAAGGCAATGAATGTGCCTTCTAATTGAGAAAAAAAAGAGCATTGTGTGGGACAGTTTGGGTACTACTTTCTTTCTTATTTAAAGTGAATGGATACTGAACTTTTTACACTTGCTTTAGAGAAAGATTTTCTCTTCTAGGTTTACCCTGTATCTATCCAGGGGACACCCATTTCCCATCTTTTTTCTACACATAGAGACCAAGTTTCTCCTATAACTCAAGCTCTATCTTAGGTACTTAATTAATAGAGACAAGTGTTATAGTATGAGAATAAATACCCAACACTAGTTACATGTGATAAGAACTGCAGTAAAGCTATCAAACAAGTTTTATGATGCAGCCAGAGAGGTGGAGGTTGGGGTAGAAACCCAAGAATAATACAGGTAAGCTTTGAAATAGAAAGAGAAAAATGCCAGACAAATTAGCTAACGAAAGGTACATAAGTGCAAAAATACAGAGGCGTGAAGCCTGACATAGAGAATCCACATTTTGTCATTAAAATGTTATTTCTTCAGTCTAGAAGGTGCCGGACTCCCCACCTGGCAAATTCCATCATATCTATCACATCAAATGTTACCTGTTAAATAAAGTCATCTGTGGTTCCTCCAGGCAGTTCTTGTGCACTTTAGCATTTACTGTTCAAAACATTTTCATTCTCTTGTGATTTATCTGAAAAATTTTGACTGAGAAGTAACTCTGAGCTGACAGTATTCCCCCCCCCCCAAAAAAAATAGTGGCTATTGCATCCCTTGATACAGAGAAGAAGATCAAACATTGCTTATCGAATGAATGAATACCTATTCATAGAGAAGTATGAAGTTGAAGTTCCCTGACTAAGCCTCCAAGAATGTGTCTCTGAAATATGAACATAACTGAAAGAAAGTGTCATGAGGATTTCACGTATTTGGATAATTATATCCAAAGTCCATTTTGCATAGAGAAAATTATTAAGAGTTTTTAACACAGAAATTATATTCAAGATTCAATTGTATCCAGATACAGAAAATCCCTGTTTTCTAGATAAAGAAAAGAGATGTTATAACCATTATTAAAGCCAATGAAGTTAGCATGGAAATACACTTATTCTGTCTTTAAAAATATAAATGTCATTTGAATTAGTCTTAATGTCTCTCTTGAATAGAGGAAAATTATAAACCTGTGCATTACTATTAACAAATGAATTCTATTTTGGTTTTTGTTTTAAATGTGTCATCATGCCACTTGAGAATTTTGGAGGCTCTTATGTTCTTCCTAAAAATTAGTCAGTGCTTTTGAATGAAGCTATATTATTTTGACCAGGAATTTAATGTTTTATGTTTTATCTCAACAGCAAATTACCTGGGAGATCAAGATAATTTAATCTGTTTGATAGTTCTCAGTTATGCAAGTTTCCTCAGAAATGTACATAAGTTATGATATTTTGATGGAGTTCTCTCCACTTTCAGATCAGTTCTGATCACTTAGGGATCTATCCAGGGAGGGAAATCAGAAAGGGAAAAGAGCCGTAAGATGAACAATATATGATCAAAGTTAAACAAATAAACTCTCAAGGGAGTTCCCATCATGGCTCAGTGGTTAATGAGCCCAACTAGTATCCACACAGGTTTGATCCCTGGTCTTGCTCAATGGGTTAAGGATCCGGCATTGCTGTGAGCCATGGTATGGGTGGCAGACACAGCTTGGATCCTGCATTGCTGTGGCTGTGGCGCAGGCCAGTGGCTACATCTCCGATTTGACCCCTAGCCTGGGAACCTCCATATGCCACAGGTGCGGCCCTAAAAAGAAAGACAAAAATAAATAAATAAATAAATAAATAAAAAATAATAAATAAAACTTGAAGATACAGTCATCTTTTTTATATCATGTTAGTTATTAAATAAAATGGAAAGTTGATCCAGTTTACTCATTTATTGCTAACTTAGAAGTTTTGTTAAGACTTTAGTCATAGAATCTACATTTGGATACCAGACATACAAATTCCAATTATGCGACGGGTACCCTTTCGGCCGCTATGCAATTATTTTGTATTTAAAAACACAATCACTGAAATTTGGTCAGGCTCAATATTTTATTTTATTTTTTATTATAGTTGATTTATAATGTTCTGTCAATTTCTTTTGTACAGCAAAGTGACCCAGTTATACATATACACACACACACACACATATATATATATACACACACACATGCTTTTTTTCACATTATCTTCCATCACATTCCATCACAAGTGATTAGATATAGTTCCCAGTACTATAGAGCAGGATCTCATTTCTTACCCACTCCAAATGCAATAGTTTGCATCTAATAACCCCAAACTCCCAGTCCATACCACTCCCTCCTCCTCTCTCCCTCCCTTGACAAGCACAAGTCTGGTCTCCATGTCCATGAGTTTGTTTCTTTTCTTTGTGTGATATATTAGATTCCAGATATAAGTGATATCATTTGTTGTTTGTCTCTCTTTCTCACTTACTTCACTTAGTCTGAGGGTCTCTAGTTCCATCCATGTTGTTGCACATTGCTTTATTTTGTTCTTTTTATGGCTGAGTAGTATTCCAGTGTGTGTGTGTGTGTGTGTGTGTGTGTGTGTGTGTGTGTATCACATCTTCTTAATCTGTTCATCTGTTGATGGACATTTAAGTTGTTTCCATGTCTTGGCTATTGTGAATAGTTTTACAATGAACATAGGGGAGCATGTTTCAATGAATGTCTTATTCAGATATATGCCCAAGAGTAAGATTGAAGGATCATATGGTAGAACTATATTTAGTTTTTCAAGGAACCTTCATACTGTTCTCCATAATGGCTGTACCAATTAATATTCTCACCAACAGTGTAGGAGAGTTCCCTTTTCTCCACACCCTCTCTAGCATTCATTATTGGTAGACTTACTAATGATGGCCGTTCTGACCAGTGTGAGGTGGTACCTCCTTTTAGTTTTGATTTGTATTTTTCTATTAATTAGTGATGTTGAACAGTTTTTTATGTGTCCACTCACCATCAGTATGTCTTCTTTGGAGAAATGGCTATTTAGGTTTTCTGTCCATCTTTCCATTGGGTTGTGGGTTTTTTTGCTATTGAGTTTTATGAGTTGTCTCTATCTATATACCTATATCTAGATCTATATCTATATCTGTATTTGGGTTCTATTCACTTCTTTTTTTAATGATTTTTTTCCATCAAAGCTAATTTAAAGTGTTCTGTCAGTTTTGCTGTTGAGTTGTATAAATCATTTGTATATTTTAGAGATTAAGCCCTTGTCAGTTGCATCATTTGAAACTATTTTCTCCCATTCTTTAAGTTGTCTTATTGTTTCTTTTTTGGTTTCCTTTGCTGTGCAAAACTTGTCAGTTTGATTAGGTCCCATTGGTTTATTTTTGCTTTTATTTCTGTTGCTTTGGGAGACTGACCTGAGAAAACATTTGTAAGGTTGATGTCACAGAATGTTCTGCCTATGTTCTCTTCCAGGAGTTTGCTGGCGTATTGTTTTACGTTTATGTCTTTAAGGCATTTTGAGTTTATTTTGTGCATGGTGTGAAGGTGTGTTCTAGTTTCATTGATTTGCATGCAGCTGTCCAGGTTTCCAGCAAGATTTGCTGAAAAGACTGTCTTTTTCCCATTTAATGTTCTTGCCTCCCTTGTCAAAGATAAATTTACCATAGGTGTCTGGGTTTATTTCTGCGTTCTCTATTCTGTTCCATTGGTCTGTCTGTCTGTTTTGGTAACAGTACCACACTGTCTTGGTGACTGTGGTTTTGCAATATAGCCTAGAGTCTGAGAGAGTTTTGCCTCCTGCTTGGTTTTTGTTCTCAGGATTGCTTTGGCAATTCTGGGTCTTTTGTGGTTCCATATAAAGTTTTGGATTGTTTGTTCTAGTTCTATGAAAAATGTCATGGGTAAGTTGATAGGGATTGCATTGAACCTGTAGATAGCTTTGAGTAGCATGGCCATTTTTACAATATTATTTTTTTGAACCCAGGAGCATGGGATATCTTTCCATTTCTTTGAATCCTCTTTAATTTCCTTGATGAATGTTTTATCGTTCTCAGCATATAAGTCTTTCACGTCCTTGGTCAGGTGTATTCCCGGGTATCTGATTTTTTGGGGTGCAATTTTAAAAGGTATTATATTTTTTTATTCCTTTTCTAATATTTCTTTGTTAGTATAAAGATACATGACTGATTTCTGAATGTTAATCTTATATCCTGCTACTTTGCTGAATTTGTTGATCAGTGAAAGTTGTTTTTGTGTTGAGTCCTTAGGGTTTTCTTTTTTCTTTTGTAATGATTTTTATCTTTTCCATTATAGCTGGTTTACCTATTTTCTACTGTACAGCAAGGTGACCCAGTTACACATACATGTATACATTCTTTTTTCTCACATTATCATGCTCCATCACAAGTTACCAGACATAGTTCCCAGTGCTCTACAGCAGGATCTCTTTGCTTATCCATTCCAAAGGCAATAGTTTACATCTATTAACCCCAAATTCCCAATCCATCCCACTCCCTCCCCCTTGGCAACCACAGGTCTATTCTGCAAGTCCATGATTTTCTTCTGTGGGAAGTTTCATTTGTGACGTATATTCCAGATATATAGTATCCTGTCATCTGCGTACAGTGACAGTTTTACCTCTTCTTTTCCAGTTTGGATACCTTTTATTTCTTTTGTTTGTCTGACTGCTGTGGCTAGGAAGTTGCTGATATATTTTGTAAATTAAGCCCTTGTTGGTGGCATCATTTGCAACTATTTTCTCCCACTACATAAGTCATCTTTTCGTTTTTCTTATGGTTTCCTCAAAACATAATTTTCAAGTGAAAATATATCCAAGAGTCCCCCAGTGGCTGGCAGCTCCAGAGGCAATTAGTCACATGCCTGTTTCCCCTAGATGGTAGCCACTAAAGACAATTTGGGAGAAGTAGCCACAGGGAATGGGTGGCAGCTCCACTAGGGATTCCTGAGGTTTGTTTTGGTGGAAGATGTAGATTTCTTCATGAAACAGCCTGGTAGTGAGAATCCAATTACAGCACTAAAGAAGCTGGATGAACAGTACCAGAAGAAGTATAAGTTTATGGAATTCAAACCTGCTCAAAAGCAAAGGAGGATAAAAGGTCATATTCCTGAAATAAAGCAGACTTTAGAACTTCTAAAATAGATGCAGAGATTAAAAAAAGAGAGTCCATCAATTCACTGGAGACCAGATTCTTACTGGCAGATGAACTGTATTGCAAAGCTTCAGTTCCTCCTATCAGTAAAGTGTGTCTGTGGTTGGTGGCATTGTTGGAAGAGAATTTATCAATAAGACTGCCACAAAGAATCTTGATTTTCTTGAGGAAGACTTTGACTTTTTTCAAGATCAATTTACTACCACAGAAGTCAATATGGCCAAGGTTTATAATTGGGATGTTAAAAGAAGAAACGAAGATGATTCTACCAGGAACAAAGCATAATGCTGGCAATTAAAAATATGGTTCAATTGTCTAAACATGTTATTTTAAATACCCCAGCTTATCCTTAAAAGTTGACATAACTTTATTTTTAACAGCCAAAATGATAATTAAAACTTTATAAAAGAGTTTCAAAAATATGTTTCTAAGAGAAGACTAGGGAAAATATTTTGTATGTGAATATAAAAGTCTGAATTAAATTATATTTCCCCATAGTAACTGTAATGAAACTAATTGTTACAGTGATTTTGGGGAGGGACTGTTTTATAATGACCAATATAATTCTTCCCTTACAGTATATGTAACACTAATAAAAAAGTACTTATAGCCTATGATGTTAGAATTTTTGCTTAGAGATGTTTTTCAGTTGGAGAATATCTTTTGTGATGTATTTTTAATATATAAATAAAAGACAAATCAATGCAAATTGTAATGAGCTTTTATGTATCAGAAATTTCATAGCAAAATTTTCCAAATTAAAAGGATTTTCCCCCATTTTCTGTTGATATTTTAATAAAGTAGTGGTGGTATCATCTATGTAACTTGAATCAGGATACACAGGTATGCTGGAGAGTGATTCACTAGGTTTTTGAATCTACGGAAATTTTGACATATTCTGTACATATGAGGAACTAGATTTTTTAAAGTACAAGTTATACACAGGGAATCAGAATAATATTAATTTAGTTTGCACCAGTTTATGACTCAGTAACTTAAATGGAAAAGTAATTCAAATATAATTTTCTGTATGCAGATCTATTTATAATACGATGCTCAGCTATTCACCTTCTTTAAATTTTAATAATAAAAAAATGTCTATGATAAGCTTAAGGATTTTTGTTAAATATAAAATTTTGGGGGGGCTTTTTTGTTTTACAAAATGTCTTATTAAGGATGTGAGTAGATTATCAAATTTTAACATTGGCATTTATAAAGTTAAGTTACTACAAATAGATCAATAGACAAAATGGGAATTATTTAAATATAGATATCTTCTAAAATTAAGGAGTATAATTCTGCAATGACTCATGTGACAAGTGAATAGTGAAGCTTGTATCCATGAAAGAATTTGTGTATTGTATAAAAGTTTAGTTATGTTCAGCATCAAGTTAAGTTTTCCTAAATATAAAGTACATGACTAGTGAAAAAAGTTAATGTAAAAACAGGCTGGGAGTTCCCATCGTGGTACAGTGGAAACAAATCTGACTAGGAACCATGAGGTTGTGGGTTTGATCCCTGACTTCGCTCAGTGGGTTAAGGAGCTGGCGTTGCTGTGAGCTCTAGTGTAGATCACAGACGAGGCTTGGATCCCTCATTGCTGTGGCTGTGGCATAGGCCATTGGCTACAGCTTGGATTAGACCCCTAGCCTGGGAACTTCCATTTGCTGTGGGTGCAGCCCTCAAAAGACAAAAAAATGAAAATAAAAAAAGGCTTATACATAATTAATTTCAGAACTAGAAAGATGAGAGATATAGACATTGGGAATAGTTTATCAATGATAAGAAAAATTATCCTTTCATATGAGTTAAGATTCTTACGACTGCAAACAATAGAAATCATTAAAAGCAGCCTAGATACAATGGGTTTATCATTTTTCATATCAAGGAATAAGGGAGAAGCTCAGTTAAAGCATCCATTGATGCTATGATTTTATAAAGAAACCAGGTATTTCTTCTCATTTCATCCTACCTGCCTGAATGAATTGACTTTTCCTCTTCAACCGGCCCCATCAAAGATGGCTTCCATAATTCCAAACATTGTCTTATCACAATGTCCAGAGTTAGAAGGAATTTCCTTATAGTAAATCCCTTTTAAGTGCAAAGAAAACCTACAGGAAGCCCTCAAACAGATCTACCTTCATAGATAGAAGGTAGATTCTGTTGGCCAGAATTATGTGACATAACTAAACCAATGATTTAACAGTGCCAGTGAAACAACAATGACGAGTGATTACTCAAGGCTCGCTATCTAAGGCTAAAGAAGAACCACCTTCCCTGAGCTCGTGGCAGAGGAATAAAGAAGCAGTGGAAAAGTGGGTGTGGGTAAAGTATCTGCTGCAATTTGAGAGGAATCCTGAAAGTGTAGGAATCATGGGACAACCATAAGAACAAAAATAATATGATGCTTTTTCTTTCCTCCATACCTTTCATCTGAAACTCATAACAGTCCTCTGGGACTAAGAGAAAAAGAGAATGTGGTCTGTCCACTCAGAATAAGGGTGTATCATATTGTAGTACTCAATTATGAACTTTTCTAAATGAGCCATATGTTTAAATTTTTTCATTTTCTATTATCCTGATGATGACAATTATTACAATTGTTGAACAGTAATTACCATTGAGGCTACAAAGAGCAAAGAGTTTTGTCTGAGGTCCTAAAAATGCAATTCAGGATACACAGGTTTAGGTAAAGCAGAAACAGTGTCCCAGGGAAGGGTAAAAGAGAGGGACTTACAAAGGCAAACCAACGAGGTTGTTAAAATTGTCTTTCAAGAATAATGATTCACTCTGATGCAAAAAGGAAAGGTTTCTTCCTCAGGGACAGGCTGTCATGAGTTATTTAGCAAAAGTGTCCTATAAGGCTCTTGTTATTCTGGAATGTTGTGCAGACGTTCTAGATGCCTGCTTTAAGACTGTAGTCAAAGTTTTCTCTTACATTTGGCCTTCAAAGTCCCACTTTTTTCATGGCCTCGTGGATCCATTTTAGAGCATTCTCTTAGAGATGCTGACTCATTGTGATTTTCTTTTCACGCAATCCTAATTGTAGTCAAAGGGCAATCAGATATAATTGCATGTCTTGAAAAAGCACACACAAAAAAAACTATTTGATTTTGATTTTTCTCTGATATTTCTAAAAATATATCCTTTATCTCTTTCAGTAGTCCATTGTTCTAAATAGAATGTAAGCATAATAGAAAAAGCCTCATTTTAATAGTTTCGATGGAAATCCATTTTATGTCTTAGTTGATTAAATTGGACAATTAGCTGCATTTTTTACTGTATTATATCAATATTATGTTCTTTCAAAATTACATGTGCGTAGAATAGAATATTTATTTATTGTTTTATCCCTGCCATCAATTTTAGAAGGTAGAAAATAGTTTATTGTATTAAAATGAGCTATAAAAACCAATTATGTACCATTTTCTTACAGCAGGTATTCCAAAATCCCAATGGAGGTATATTTGGCCAATTAAACCCCATTTTAGGGAGAGCAAATAGCACCTTGTCTAATATACTTCTAGTTCACACTTAGAAAATCCTCTTAAAAGTCTGGGGAAATAGCAGTGATATGTTTTCAAACATTCAGTATTGACTCAGTGAACAGATTGTGGTAATGTTATCAATTGCTATCTTGGTTATACTCAATTCAAAAACCAGTTTTTGGACCTGTCATGAAGCCTATGATTCATTTGAACATCATACTGTAATATACCTGCAATAATTTGGAGGGCTCTGTTTTTGGTTTTAAATGTTACAGAGTAGAAGAATGTGTTTGGGTTGGTAGAGGACCCACAGCTCACTATGCAACCATCCCTCAAGAGAGGTGGAGGGGGAAAACCCCTCCTCTTGGACGAGACCAAGGCACTCTCTTTATAGCCAGTAACATCCAACAACAGGCAAGAGTTATCCTCCTCAGACTAGTTTGATAGAGAACTGGAATGGGTATGTAAATATTGCCTGTCTGAAACAGGGGGACATAAAAGCTGAAAGTGCTGTCTTGCATGCCCTCATGAATGTGTGCTCACACTTAACAAAAATGTGAGTGAGGCTAAAAGAGTGTCCCCATTGCATAGAGTTCTCTGTTTTCTGGGTGGATCTGGAGAAGGGGAATTGTGTAGGTGTTGGTATACTTTCCTCCCCTCATCACCTCAACTTTTTTCTCCCTATAGTCACAGAACTAGAGCTGCAAATACCAGGACTGGAAGCAGAGTTGATTCCTAAGCAAGAAACTCTAATGTGATTTTAATCTCTGTTTTGCAATTCCTAAGGGCCTGATGGGGCAGGATTTGCCTTTACCCTCATCTGAAAAAGTGGAATTAACAGTGAATTCAGCTATATTTCCTGGTGGTAAAAATAGCCCCCCCGTTGCACTTATGCAAACTTACCCTATGAGAACAGGAATGGACTGAGGGGAAGGGATTTGCTAGGCTAGTATGGCTGCTTGTGATCTAGACCAGCACAGTGGCTGAAGTGAATATCCTTTCCAAAGGTGGAGAAGTTTGGGTGTAAATGGAAAGAAAGAAAAATAGTAGCTGAAGGTAAGGAATAAATAACTGGGTTATATTATGTGTTAAAGAGAAAAACCACATGCCTGTAATGGCATTTTGTGCTAATACACAACAGCAAACCTAGATTTAATACCTAACCTAATTGCAATTCCCATTTTCATCAGAAATGTAACAATAACCTATTTGGAATTTTCTGGTCAGCATCAATGAGGTACTCTGTTACTGTGGGCCATGTCCATTCCCCAGAGGAAGAAGAGACAACCTACGTAAGACTCTTCTGTTCACCTCAAAGATGTCCTGGCCCCAAAATTATCTTTTTTTTTTCCTTTTGTTAATAGCTCCCTTGCCCCACCCTTCTTTATATAAAAACATTCAATTCTGCAAACGCTTTCAAGTGCCCTTCTAGTTGTGACATATGTGGAGTGCTGCTCAATTCACTGAACCATTGAATAAAGCCAACTAGATCTTCAAATTTACTTGGTTGATTTTTTTTAACGTATGTAATGAGGGAAATATAGAATTACATTAATACCTTGAAAGAGAGTCAAAGTGAGATGATATTTTTTCCCAGCTTGAGTATACTAGATGTCTGAAAGGTGAAGTTGTATATTACTGAGACCACTGCTGATTTTGGAACCTGAATGGAAGCCTGCAAACCCAATATGATGATGAACTGGATAGTTATTAATAATTGAATGAGAGTTTAGTAATATACCACTGTCTTCTGACTTAAATGATTGTTTAGCTGCAACAGACTGTGTTCTAAGGCTGTGATATTGTTATTTTTAAGAAATACGTGTTTGGTAATTCAGAATACAAATCTATGTATTTCCACATACATTTGGTTTTTGTTCATTGTTGCTGGCTAACGGCTGCTAAAACTCCTGTGATAAGAGCAATAAAAGTGTCTTTTGTTATGTTATTGAGGTGACTTTTGGAAAGCTCTTAGGGTAAACAGAGGTGGGGGGCTGATTGCCAGGAGAAACAAACTTGTGATTGGAGGGTTGGAACTTTTAGGCTTCCACACTGTTGGGGCGAGAAGGCTAAGAGCTTGAATTCAGTTGTCAGTGGTCAGTGATTTAATCAGTCATGTCCATGTAATGAAGCCTCCATAAAACCCCAAAAGGACAGGGTTTGGAGAGCTTCTAAGTTGGTGGATTCATGGATATGCTGGCAAGATGGCTCATCTGGAGAGGACATAGACTTTGCCCTATGGGTCCATTCTATCTGGCTATTCCCATATTACATCTTACTAACCATTGATCTAGTAAGTTAAATGTTTCTGTGAGTTCTGTGAGCCACTCTAGCAAATTAATCAAAACCAAGGAAAGGGCTTGTGGGAACCTCTGGTTTATAGCCAGCTGGTCAAAAGTACAAGAGACAACTTGGACTTGCAACTGGTATCTGAAGTCCAAAGAAGGAGTTGTGGGAACCTCCACAACCTGTAGTCTGTCAGAGGCAGAGTAACAGCTTGGGCTTGGCAGTAGAGTCTGAAATGGTGGGGAGTTGGAGGAGGCAGTCTTTTATGACAGAACCCTGCACCTGTTAGACCTGATGCTGTATCTAGATAAACAGTGACAGAATGGAGTTGAATTGTAGGACAGCCAGTTGGTGTTGCAGGGAATCACCTGGTGTGGGTAAAAGCTCCACACATTTGTGACCAGAAGTATAAGTGAAGTGTTCTAAGTGGCAATAAAGGAGACACACAGCCAGAACTATGTTTTCCCCTACACAGAAAGTGAAAAACTTAGTTTTTTCCTCTAAAATACCTAAGGGGAAAAAAAAGATATTTTAGACTATTTCTATTGATTTGTAGTAGCAGAACGCTACTTAAAAGTAAGCTATTTTAAAAAAGGTAAAAGCCATTCAGTATTCATTCTTTATTAATGAGTAGCTTCCTTCCAGGTACCTAGACAGAGTTTGGCATATCACCCCTGTGGGTATATGTCCAAATACCAAAAGACTAAATATTATCATTTAAATTAAGTTTAATAAAGGTAGTTTGACCAAATCTGGGCACTTTGTGGCAGCTGATGACCCTCAAAGTAATTTGCTTATTCCAGTTTAATAATGCCATCTCTTAACAATGCCATAATTCCCTGTCTCCATGAGTTTGACTTTTTAAGTTTCCACATGTAAGTCATATCATATAATACTTGTCTTTCTCTGACTGACTTATTTCATTTAGCATAATGCCCTAAATTTCCATCCATGTGATTGCAAATGGAAGATTCTCCTACTTTCTCATGGCTAATATTTCATTGAATATGTACCACATCTTTATCCTTTACCTGTTGACAGACACCTAGATTGTTTTCATATCATGGCTATTTTGAATAATATTGCAAAGAACATGTGGGGGGGTCAAATAGCTCTTCAAGATTTTTTTTCCTTTTTTCCTTTTTTTTTTTTTTTTTGAGATGCTCCTGTGGCATATGGCTATTTCCAGGCTAGGAGTCAAATCACAGCTATAAGCTACAGACCTACACCATAGCCACAGTAACTGGGGATCCAAGCCACACCCGCAACCTACGCCACAGCTCATAACAATGCTGGATCCTTAACCCAGTGAGCGAGGCTAAGGATCAAACCCATGTCCTCATGGATACTAGTTGGGTTCCTTACTGCTCTGCCATCATGTGAACTCCTCTCTTAAAGATCTTGATTTCATTTCCTATGGATATACACCCAGAAGTGAGATTGCTGGATCATATCATAGTTTAATTTTTGAGGAGATTTCATACTCTTTGCCATAGTGGGTGCACCAATTCACATTCCCCCCACCAGTGCATAAGTGTTCTCTTTTCTGCACGTCCTTGCCAATATTTATCTCTTCTTTTTGATAGTATCCATTCTATGAGGTGACATCTCATGATTTGACTGCATTTCCCTAATGATTGGTGATGTTAAACATTTTTTTATGTACTTTTTGGGTATTTGTATGGAAAAATGTCTATTTTTCAATTGGATTTTGGCTTTTTTTTCTGCTTTTTAGGGTTGCATGTACAGCATATGGAAGTTCCCAAGCTACAAGGTGAGTTGGAGCTACAGCTGCTGGCCTGCTCCACAGCCTCAGGAACATGGGATCCAAGCCATGTCTGCAACCCACACTGCAGTTCACAGCAATACTGGATCCTTAATCCACTGAGCAAGGCCAGGAATTGAATGCACATCCTCATGGATAATAGTCGGGTTGGTAACCCGCTGAGCTACAATGATAACTCCAGATTTCAATGCCATTTCGGTATTGCATTTTATGAGGCTTTTATATATTTTAGATATTAATACCTTATCAGATATATAGTTTGAAAATATTTTCTTGCATTCTGTACTTTGCCTTTTCATTTTGTTGTTTCTTTTGCTGCATACAGCTTTTAGGTTTGATATAGTCCCACTTAATTTTTGCTTCTGTTTTGGTGCTTCATATCCAAAATATTATTGCCAAGATTCATGTCGAGGAGCTTCCCCCTGTTTTATTCTAGGAGTTTTATGGTTTCAGGGCTATGGTGTAAGTCAGGGGTCCAATTTCATTTTTTTGCATGTGGTTATCTAGTTTTCTCAGCACAATTTATTGAAAAGAATATTCTTTTTCCACTGTGTGTTCTTGGCTCCTGTGTCAAATGTTAATTGTTCTGTTAAACAAAGGCTTGTTTCTGAACTTGTGATTCTGTTCCTTTGGTCTAGGTGTCTATTTTAATGCCTTGAACATACAGATTTTTTTTTATTACTAATTCGATCTCCTCACTCATTATTGGCCTAGTCATATTTTCTATTTCTTTATGATTCAGTCTCAGTAGCTTTGTAGTATTGTTTGAAAACTGTGATGCCTCTAGCTTGGTTCTTCCTTCTCAGGAATGATTTGGCTTTTGGAGTCTTTTGTGGTTTCATAAAAATTTTAGGACTTTTTCTCTCTTTGTGTGAAAAAAATGTCATTGGAATTTTGACAAGATTGTGTTCTGTGGATTCAAATAAACGTGAATGGATCCGTGGTTAGTTGAATCCATGGATGAGAATCCCATGGAAAAGGAGGGCCAACTATATGGTGAATAGGATTTTTTCTTTATTCCTTTTTTGTTAGTGTATAAAAACATGAATAGTCTCTGTGTATTGATTTTATATCTGGCAACTTTATTAAATGTATTAATTCTAAAGATGGGATCTTTAGAATTTTCTATACATAAGATCATATCTGCAAACAAAGACAATTTTAATCCTTCCTTTACAATTTTGATGACTTTTATTTATTTCCTGATTGCTCTGCCTAGGATTTCTAGTACTAGTTGAATAGGAGTGGTAAGAATGAGCGCCCTTGCCTTGTACCTGATCTTATAGGAAAAGCTTTCAACATTTTACCATTCAGTATATTAATAACTATGGACTTGTCATATACAGACTTATCTGTGAGGATGCAGGTTCTATCCTCTGGCCTCACTCAGTAGTTTAAGGAACTTGAGTTGCCATGAGCTGTGGTGTAGGTCGCAGACACAGCTTGGATCCTGCATTGCTGTGGCTGTGGTGAAGGCCATCAGCTGCAGCTCTGATTCACCCCCTAGCCTGGAAATTTCCATATGCTGCAGGTCTGTCCCTAAATAGAAAAAACTTTTTTTTTGTATATCGTGATTATATTCAGATGATGATATATTGATCAAAGGGGATTATATTTCCCTATCATGGTATTTCCCCCATCATATACAAATTCTAATAACACCAGATAGTTCATGCATGGAAAAATGATAAAATTGGTCAGTTATTTTTATTATTTCAGTTTACCTTATTTTTCTTATGAAAGGTATATCTGAGTAGTCAGAAGAAAAATGCATACGATTTATGCAAAAGCATACATTTTAGCCTTATTTGTACCTACCTTCCCAGCCTCAAGATGATTTTCCTTACTGAATTAGTACCTATTATTATTATTTTATTATTATTAATAATATTATTTTATTAATATAAGGCACTTATTAAATGCATATGCTGCACAAGGCACTCTACATTATCTCATTTAATCTTTCCAGCAACAATTTTCTCCTTCTGTAGATGAAGATATTTATAGGTAAATTAATTCCCCAAAGTAACACAGTAGCAAAGGAAGGAACTGGTTTTTGAAACCAGGGCCATCTGATACCAAAACCTGAGCTTCAAGCACTGAACTCTGATCATAAATTACTGCCTCTTATATGGCTTCCAATTCTTACAGTAGAAGGTGCGTTTTGATTTCTCATATGATTTCAAAGGAGATGTAGAACAGATAGCTCCTCCAAGAAAAAATAAATAAAATAAAAAGCATACCAGTGTTGTCAACATGATGATTTGTTGCCTCATTCTTTTCATCTTTTATGTTTGTTTTCCTGGAAATTATTAAAATATTTGGGATAAAATTGCATGTGGAGAAAGGCATTATTTTCCTGGTTGTAAAGGATGTCATAATTTAGGTTTATCATTAGCACTTTTGAATTAGCAATTCCATAATAGCCACAGGCAGTTTTTACCTCTTCTAAGTGTGTGTATCATGTAACTGAATCAAACTCTACAGCAAAAAGGAAATAATTTCTATGTTTTAGGTTTTCCTCCTTTTTACTTTAAACAGTTGTAATCTTTGATTGTCTTGATGGAACTCATAATAGTTCAAGGAATTGAAAAGCCATGAACTTCAAATATTGAGAAAATGCATGCAAGTTAGATGCTTTCAAAATAATGATTGAAATTATCCCTGTCATTCTATCTTGAGCAATTAAAAAACATATAGAATTTTGGATTATTCCTTCATTGCCCATGTCATTGTAACATTTATCAGATGAAGAATTATTCTGCTTTTGTTTATCCTTCAGAAAGCAATTTACTTGTTTTTGTAAAATGATCTTTCTTTTTTGGGCTATGCCCATGGCATGCAGAATTTCCCAGGCCAGGGATCAAACCCTCGCCATAGCTGTAACCAGAGCCACAGCAGTGACAACACCAGATTCTTAACTCACTGATCCACAAGTGTGCTCCAAACAATCTATTTTCTTAAAAAAAAAAAAAAAAAAAGTACAGTATTTACTTAGATGTAAATGTTGTGATACAAATATTGATTTTTCTATTGTAGGTCATTTTTATCACAATATATTTAAAATATGTTATCTCAGAGATATGACTTACTGGTACTAACACTTGGGAGGGCTTTGATTATTAGAAAAATAAACTGCCTTCTAGAAAGTTATACCGTGAAAAAAGTACATAATGGGCATTTATATGATATATGCTTTTATTTGTATAATTTTATTAAATATGTGCATTGAATTTTAGACTTTCATTTAATTTATGGACTTTTAAATCCATCAAGTTTATTTATGAAAAAGGATGGACTCTTATTAGGTTAGTTAAAGTCATTCAGTTGTCTAATAGCTGAGTGGAAAACAAAGATCTTTATCAGTCTTGCTTTTTTTTTTCCTATATTGCTCTGTGCTATCTAAAAGCTGTGGATTAAACTAAAAAATATATTTTCAAGTGAGTAAACTTTGAAGTAAATAAAAAACTGAATTTGATGTTGAGATTATTAAGGAGGCCATATCTAGAACTCTCAACCGCTCTGTCTTTGTTACTTCACTTCTAATTCAAGTAGCTAAATAATATTGTGCAAGTTTCTCTAGCTAAATTGGTCCTCATTTTTCTAATCTGTGAATCTGTAAGAGGTTGGATAAAGTGAACTCCATGGTGTCATCTAGTTCCAAAATAAATGAGTTCTGTGACTAATCAGCCATACTCTTCATAAATTGGATTCTCCAATAATTTAAACTTCATATGCCTCACATATCACTTCCTCTATAATTTTACCATACCTATCATAGACTTGGATTTTTAAATTTTTGTTTAAATTATCTTCGTGATTTTATTCTCCCTATTCTAATTCATATCGTCTGTCATCATTGCATACCAGATCTCTTCGATATTAATCAATAAGGTATTTTAGAAGTGTTGAGAGAGTTGTTATAGAATTAAAGTTTATAATCCTAAAATTTTCTAAATAAGGTCATTAAAAATTACTATCTATTATCATGGTCTTGTCAATAAATAATGAGAACAACAAAAAGTAGGAAACAACTCATAAAATAAAAACAAAAAGTCTAGCTTTTCCTAAGAGCATTTTTGGTGATTTTTTTTTTTTAACATTCCTCTAAAACTGGAAAGGCCTGGAAAGACCTGGACAACTGAAAATGTGGTCTTATTATCAGTAACAAATAGTAAAAATTAAATCCTAGTGCAACAAAGTTTAAGGTTTTAAATTTTTTCTCCTCCTGCTTGCTGTTATGTTTCTTGGAAAGCAGACCATCATTAAGGCTTAAAAACCTTTTCACCTAGAAATTTGGTAGAGTGTTACTTTTTGAAATAGATTTCGACCTATAATACTTCAAAATATTTTTAAGGAAAAATGTGTCTAATAAAGCTCTTGAAAATTGTACCTTCAAGAAGATTATATACCAATTCAATTACTATTACACACTGCATAAAATTACCTGACTTCATCTAGAAAGTGATAAGCAATACTTGAATTAATATGAAATCCAACTGTAGAGCAAGAGTTGATTTTCGTATCTCTCTTGGTATCTAAGAGAGGGTATGAGTCTATGAATTGCATCTACTCTGTGCAAATTACATCAGTGTTCCACTACTCTATGCTCTTTTGATAAGTGAAAACTTTACATGGAATTCTAGTAATAATTTTTCAAATGATCCCATTCCTTTTCTGTATCATATTTTAATAAATCATGAGTTGAGAAGTAAACCTGAATTTAATCATTAATCCTAGCAAATACATCAGTGGGTTGTTTATGCATTTATGCATAAATAATTATTTGGGAGCAATTATTCTTAAATTTGTACTTATAAACAGGAAGTAACTTCATAATATTAATGCATGGACATAGGCCAGCTGCCCAAATGGCATTTTTGAATAATTACACTAATAGAAGACTACATATGGGAATTATACCTCACTTTCTAAACAACCCTTCTTAACAATGCTAGAAATTGCTATTATTAAGAAACTAATCTCTCAGATAAGTCCACTGACATCTAGTACATTATTATAAATAGCAGGACTGGTTTGGATTATTAGCTAATTTATTCCCGTTTCCTCAGATGATAAAGTAGTGGAAAGACTCTAAGATACCTGAATTAAATGTTCTACTACCTACAGTAGTCATTTTCAATAGTGGAAAATCATATTCATTAAAACTTACTCTTATTAACCAACTGAAATTAATTTTAAAACATTCAGAAGTCAATATTTTAAAAGAGTAATAGTGGGGAGAATTTTACATTGTCTTGTTAGAATTATTTTTACATGACTTAAAAAAAATTTAGTCTTTTTCTCAGAGGATGTTAATGTGTATTTTCTAAGCAGACTTAAATTTGTGATTATGAAATATGAAACTCATTCCCACCCCAGAGCCTCATGTCACCCTATCAATAAGAAAAAAAGATTTTGTAAAAACATTATATTTACATTTGATTCTTTTCTGAGGAGTGCATCCAGATAAAATCTTATTTTATTTTATGTTTTCTTGTGGCATATTCCTTAAACATTAAAGCTGATTTAATTTGATTTATTAGAACATAAAATGCTATTTTTTTTTGCCTTTTGTCTATTTAGGGCTGCACCTGAAGCATATGGAGGTTCCCAGGCTAGGGGTAGAATCAAAGCTGTAGCCGCTGGCCTACACCACAGCAACACCAGATCCTTCACCCACTAAATAAGGCCAGGGATTGAACCCATATCCTCATGGATACTAGTTGGATTTGTTAACCACTGAGCCACGATGTGAACTCCAAAATACTAAATCTTATAAGAGCGAATTACAAATTAAAAGTGAAATGAGAAAGAGCATGATAAGAAACATTTCTAGCAAATGAAACAACATGAATAATCCCTAAATTTTAACAGTTTCCTGGTTATAAGCTCTGTCATATCTATGTCTATTTTTATTGGCAGGCTCTGGGTCACATTATCTGTTTCTTTTAAAGAGTGTTGAACTTTGTTTTGTAGGTAGTTACTTGCAGATTAGCTTGTTTGGATGTGTCAAAATAGTCTTTATATTAGGGCTAATTCATGGCTTCTCCTAAAGCATGATATCCTTTGCATTTTACTGATTGCCCCAAGTATTCAGCATATCTCCCTTCTGACTGATGAAAATCTGAATAGCTCCTAGGCTGTAAGCTCAGACAGTTGTTTCATTTACAGCTCCCTAACAATTATTATTTTCTTGGCCTCATGGCTTTTTACCCCATTTTTGTGCAGATTTGTATTTAATAGGAGACTCAAAAGGGATCACTTGTGGATTTCTGAAGCTTTTTCTCAATATAATTCCCCTGTCCCTAATACTTTGCCCTGAAAATTTCAGCTTCCTTGGCCGCCCTAAGCTCAGATCTGTCTCTTCACCTCATCAAAACTTCAGGCTCTTTGGATTCTTTCTCCCTATCAGACTATTTCATCTCAGTACAAAGTTGGTATTTATAGGGTTTCTCTTATGTGTTTCCCTTCCTCATGGATCATAGTTGTGCATGGACTGTTGTCCAATATATAAAAACTTTTCTTTTCACATGTTTTTTACTTTTATAGTGGTTTGCTGTAAGAGAAAAAGGTTAGTACCCCTTGCTGCTTAATAAGTAAAAGCCAGAAATGATTTTTGTCATTGAATATAAGAAATCCAAATTTTTGTCAAAGTTACACTGGAGATTTGACATTTTGTTGTGAAAACATGAAATCCTGTTTGTTTTTCCTTCATACCAAACACCATCTGAACTGTGTCCAAAAGTGGTCATCAGTATCAGCAAAGATGTCCTAAATTTTTCTTTCATTCCAAAGACGAGAGATACATGAACTAGTATATGAAATCAGTTGTTTGAACCCCACATTGTGGAACATATTCATTGGGGCCTAAGAAATTTTAAGATTTGATTTTACCAGAGTACATGTCATTCTTAAAAGAACGTATCTAAGACTCTCTGGATTGCATTTCAGTAGAAATGATATTAAAAAGGTTTCAGCATGAATTGGAACTGGATAACCACATTGTGACATTGCAGAATAAATTTTTTGGGTGGAATACTTTCTACTTTACATTGGGAAGTGTTAGTGTCACAGATGCCAAGGTGTTCTTCCTTGCCAAAATTAGCCAGCAATACTGAGTGTTTCTTATACAAGTGCCTAGATCAATTTAAAACAGATCATGCCGATAGTACAAAAGTAGGTATCTTTCTTTTCCTTTACTTTCATAGATTTGGTATGCATTCAATTACTGGAATAACAACAACAAATTATTTGAGTGAAATTTAAAACAATCTAGGAATATTATAAATTTTGTCTATTCCATTTGTTGATTAGGATTTAGAATTGAAATTTTATCACTTAGCCATTTTTCTTTACTCTGATAATGACTGTATTTTCATTCTGCAGACTTAGAAACAATTGCTTAGACTAACAGCCCCATGGTCACAACTTATCACAGCGTCCCAGCTTGTCAGGCTTCACATAGCTTAAGTAGTAAAGGAATAGATGCTACATACACACTGTGGAGGCAAAGAATTGCTAATTGTCCATCAGTCCAGTTTTTTGTTTTTTTGTTTGTTTGTTTGTTTGTTTTTGGCACACCCATCTGGACAACTTCCCCAGCTTACTTTGCAGTTAAATGTATCTAGGTAGTTTTTGAGCATTGGAATGTGGGGGCAGGTAGTGTATTTCCAGGTTGACTCACAATCCTCCTTCAGGATCCTCCCTGCTCTCTCCTCTCATGCTTATTTTGCCGGCTACAGAGAATTCCAGACATTCAGAGGAGGGCAGCCTCATGTAGGAAAGGAATCAAAGTTTTTGAGTGGAGCACTGATTACACCCTTTCCCACTGATTAGACTTATTGATCAAGAAGTAAACTTCTGGTGTGTTAAGTCACTGTGATATTGGAGTTGCTTTGTATTATTTTGACAAATAGAGTTTTATAAATTCAAACCATAAAGAAACTGCTGTGAAGTATAAAGAGGTATATTAGGCAGTGCCAAACATTTAGTTGGTTGAACCTAGCATACTGAACCTGTAGCTCTATGGAGAATAGTTGGAAATCGTTAAGGAGTGTTATGTGTGGCTTTAGCTTCTACTTTTCGCAATATACTTTATGAAAGGGATAAGCTTAGGTAAAAATTGCCTGGTTTTCAGAGAACAAAGATATTAGTATGAGTTGAGAGGACATGAGTTTTACAGGCTTGGAAAAGCCAACTGTCATTAGGAAACTAAGGAGTAAGAATGTAAGAAATATAAAAAAATGTGAGAAAAAAGATTTTGAGCCACAAAGTCACAGTAAGACTTTTCACCTGTACAAAGACATTCTTCAATAAAGCAAAGATCAGCTTAGAGATATTATATTCCTCTCTAGTACAATTTCAGATATCCTCAAATTCACCCATTAAGTTGAGAGAGATGTCCAAGTAAGGAATCAAAGAAATAAAGCAAAAAAAAAAAACTATGCCAGGGAAAAAATGGATGTGGTTATTGGCACATGGAAATGCACTGCAACAGAATAAAAGCTAAACTAAATAATTGAGAGAATTGCAGTATTTGCCCAAGTGTATACACACACAGACACACACACACACAGACACACACACACACACAGACACACACACACACAGACACACACACACACAGACACACACACACACACACACACACACACTGTCTTAGTCCATTCAGGCTGTTGTAAAAAAATAATCACAGACTTGGTACCTTATGAATTATATAGTTATTTCTCACATTTCTGGAGCCTGGAAATCCAAGATCAGGGTGCAAGCATGAGTCACAAAATTCTTACTGCCTTATGTATAACATGATGCAAAGGCCTCAGGGGATATATGTTGTCTCTTTTATAAGAGTGCTAATCTCATTCATGAGGATTCCTTGCTTATGAACTAAGCACTTCCCAAAGGCACTACCTCCTAGCATCATCATATTGGGCATTAGGATTTCAACATAGGAAGTTCAAGGAGACATAAACAGACCATAGCATTCTGCCCTGACCCCCCAGATTTATGTCCTTTCACATGCAGAATACATTCATTCCACCTCAATGATCTCAAGAATCTTAACTCTTCCCACTACCAACCCAAAGGTCTTAGTCCAAAGTTTCATCTGAATATTATATAAATCAAATATGGGTAGAACTCATCCTGAAGCAAATTGCTCTCCAACTGTAAATCTGTGAAATCCAACATATTATGTGCTTCCGAAATATACTGCCATTCCAAAGAGGAGAGGTAGGAAAGAAGAAAGAACAAATCCCAAGTGTATTCAAAACCATCAAGACCTATGGGGGTGGAAGATCCCAATTATCAGACACACTGGGACACGTATTTGTTACAGAAGCACTCCTACTTCTCAGTACCAATTTTCTGCCTTAGTCCATTTGGGCTGCTCCAACAAAACACTGGAGACTAGGTAGTTTATGAACACCAGAAATGAATTTCTCACAGCTCTGGAGGCTGGAAGTCTGAGATCAGGGTGATCAGGTTGCATTCTTTTTATCATATCCCCAAATGGCAGAAGGCGCTAGGGAGTTCTTTGGGATCCCTTTTGCAAGAGCACTAATCTTGTTATTAGGGATCCACCCTCATTACTTAAGCATTTTCCGAAGGCTCTACCTCCTCATACCCTCACATTGGGCATTAAGACTTCAACATATGAATTTCAGGTAACACAAACATTGAGACCAGATAAAACATCTTGGAATGTTTGAAATTCAATATAACTCTCAACTATCCAAAATTGTCTAAATAGGAAACCAGATGTGAATCCTAGGATACTCTAGGAAGGCACATTCCCCCAGTAGTGACTTCTGATATGTCCATGGAAAATAATGGGCTAAAAAGAACCTCTTGGGAATGTACTTGGGGTACAATCAAGGAACATGTGCTAGTCCCAGGGAAGGGACTCCACCAAATGCCTGCCCAGCAGAATATCAAAATTGATAGGGACCAGTGACTATTTTGGTTTTCCCCTTCATCTCCTAACCAAGAGCAGATTTTCATTGCAGTTTTCATATTCCTCTTCCCCCATTCCACATCCAGTATTAGGAGAAAGACAATGTATCTTTCAGTTAATAAATCATTAAAGCTTATCCAAATCCCATGGCCTGGTAGCAAGAAGGGGATGTCTCCCAGAGATCCAGGACTTTTGCTTGCTGCAGTGATTGGATAGAGTTTGGGGTTGTTTTACTTCAGCGAAAAAGTGAGTTTTGTGTCAGTATGTGTGGGAAGAGAAATGAATAGAGAATGGTTAGTTGTTCACCAAACCTGGTTCCTCTTCCTTTTGGCACAGACGGATTTTGTTTTTCCTACCATCTCTTGGAGTTTGGTGTCACTGTAAACTAATGTATGACCATGGAAAATGATGAAATTTATAAATATCACTTCTTCAATAACCAGGGCTGACTAATGAGGGGGAAGGAACTTGGGTCCTTGATGACTATGAAGGACAACTTTCTTCTTTCTGCCACCACCCAGATTCCTCACAGAACACCTCCCCCGCCCCCTGGCCCATGCTTGTATACTCTGATTAGATTTTACCAGAGAACATATTAAATTTTCACTGGGTTAAATCTCTGAAATTTCAGGGTTAACAGATTGCAGTGCCTAGTGTTACTTTAATGCACACTAGCCATATACATTCTTATAATAATATGTGAAGCAATATAGTAAATAGGAGCAAATATCATGATAATTTAAGTGCGTTTCTGTGATGTCTGGTATTTCTGAATGCAGAGTAAAACTTAATGAGGTTGAGAAGCGAATTTATATACCGATATTAACATCTACATGTATTGAGTGATCTATATGCTAGTCATTTATTCAACAATATTAAAATGAGGATTAATATTCATACTATGCTAAGCACTGCAGGGGGGGAGACATGAGTAAAACAGACAAAAGGCCTGTTCTTATGATGTGTGTGTTTTATCTAGACGTCATACAACATGAAATAGTTGTTGTTACTCTGTGTATTATAAATGATTAAATGATAGCTATAAGGCTATAATTTATTCAAACTCACACCATTAGAAAATGGTTAAATCCACATCTCTCTGACTCTGAAACTCTTAGTAGTTTTAGATACCTGAACATTTCAAATTAAATTAAACCGTGCTTTTTACTTGTCTAAAATTTGCGTCACTTATTATTTGGATGTGATCACATGGTCCATTGTATATGTCCAGTCTTTAGAATTACTCCACTATAAAATTTGGTACAGATGTTTCTCATGTGAACTTGACCCATTTAAGTTACAAAGTGTAATTCAGGCCCCAGAGATTTTTTAAGAATTTGAGAATATGTTTTGACATATGAATCACCAATATGATTTTGTATATTATATTTGAGCAATTGAAACTTTGACAAGTTGTGGATTATTCAGACAATTTCTTCTGTTTTCTCTTTGTGCCTCCATGTGATGAAAGTCTAGAATTGGTAGCTAAGTTAAAGCATAACCATATGTAAACATACACATTAATAATGATTGGTAAATCCTTGCCTTTCACTGTTTACATATTGCATACTTTGAAATTGATTCCTGTATTACTCTAAAAATCTTTTGTGGCTATTCTTTCATAGAGTAAGGAACTAGGTGAATAACATATGGCAAAAATACAAATTATAAATTAGAAAATAAAATCGTAATCGATTTTCCGTTGTAATTCAAGTATGAATATGAGCAAATTAAAGGCCTTTTATAGACTTTGGCTCCATAAAGGACTCTTGGTGAATGAAGTTTCCCCTCTCCTTTCATCCGCTCATGGAAAGCTGTTAGATTTCATACCCTTATGTCAGATTTGACAAATGGTGCCCTGAATGAAGCACTCAGACTTACAGAGAAATGATTACTGTGGGAGCAACTTGATGAGTTTTGAGAACATTGCACACAACTCTCTGTCTCTTCAGAGAAAGTAAGTAGTGAAAAGTTTGCTGGAATTATAATAATCTGTTATTATAATTATTTTAAATATAAAACTTTGCTGATTTTAGTTTAAGTTTGTTTGCTGTTATTTTTTAATTAACAGATTGGAATGATGAACCCTAGAGTTTCAGCTATAGCCATTATATTTCTTACCACAAAATGAAAATATTCCCAGTGGAATAGTCTTCTAAAGAAAGGAAAAAAAAAATGTCACCTAAGGGGACATTTAATATTCGCTATTTTAAAATCTTGTTTTGGGAAGTTCTCTTTGTAGCTCAGAGGAGAGGAATCCAACTAGTATCCGTGAGGATATGGGTTGAATCCCTGGCCTTGCTCAGTGGGTTAAAGATCTGGTGTTGATTTGAGCTGTGGTGTAGGTCAAAGATGAGGCTTGGATTCCAGGTTGCTGTGGCTGTGGTGTATGCCAGCAGCTGCAGCTCTGATCTGACCCCTATCCTGGGAGCTTCCACATGCTGCAGGTGAGCCCCTAAAAAGAAAAAAAAAAATCTTGGTTTTAGATTAAATGTTCCATAAACAAAATTACATACACAAATAACGAGGGTATTCTAGAAGTCATCTTAATGTGTATTTTATTAATCCATAGAAGGAATATCTACTTTTTACAAATATTATTTTGGGAGTTCCCATTGTGGTGCAAGCATCTGGTGTTGTCTCTACAGCAGGTCAGGTTGCTGCTGAGGCGCAGGTTTGATCCCTGGTGCAGTTTGTTAAGGATCTGGCATTGCCACAGCTGTGGCATAGGTTGCAGATGCAGCTTGGTTTCTATCCCTGGCCTGGGAAATTCTATATGCTGTGGGTGTGGTGTGGCCAAAAAAAAATTACTTTGGAATAATAGTCAACCTGTAGGTTTAGGTCAATTATTTATCATTCCATTCTGTATTATGTTCCTCTTTTTATTGGAACAAATTACTACAAATTTAATGGCTTAATACAGATTTATTCATTTTATAGTTCTGGAAATCAGAAGTCCAAAATGGGTCCCAGAGCTGTGTTTCCTCAGGGGAGAAACAATTTCCTTGGCTTTTCTAGTTTCTGGAGCTGGCCTGTATTTTTTGGCTTGTGGCCCTGAGGACCTCTGGCCTCTGCATCCCTTTTCATACTGCCTTCTCTCTTTTGTCATTACTCTGAGCCTACCCAGAGAATCCAGAATAATCTCCTTATTCCAAGATGTTTAATTTAATCACATCTAAAAAGTCCCTTCTGCAATTAGGGTAGCATGTCATAGGTTCCAAGGATCAGTGTGTGGGTATCTTTGGGGGAAGTTACTCAATCTGCTACATTTTGTTTTCGGACATTTATTGAGCACCAGTTTTTAAAAATGTCCTGATGTTTTAGGTGATACAAAGTTGAAAAGGACATGGATTTTATAATAAGTTTATGGAATAGAAAGGAGAGATAATTCAGACCTTGCTAAACATTACCACAGGTGCAGGAGAAATGTCATAGAAATAGAAATTCAAAGAATTACCTTGCTCTTGTCAACTCAAAACCAGCGCTTACACCTTAGTCCTAGGAATCACATTAAGTTATAAAGAGTAAGATAATCAGACAAAAGAAATTGTAATTATTATATGAAATTTAAAAAGTAAAAAGAAAATAAAAACCCCAATAACATTACTAAAAAAACTAAATGAGGCAAAATGAAAATAATTGAGAACATATAATTCATAAAAGGAGCTATGGTAACTATATTTAAATATCTGAGGAAAGGTCATTTGGAAGATGCAGTAAATTTGTTCTCTTTAACTATAAAGACACCTAGAACTAATACATGTAAATTATAGGAAGCCGTACTGTCTCAGTCCATCTGGGCTGCTATAACAAAATACCACAGACTGCATAGTTTATAAACAACAGATATTTATTCCTCACAGTGCTAGAGGATCAGCAGACCAGCATGATTAGTTGAGGACTCTCTTCCAGGTCACAGACTTCTCATAATATCCTCTCATGATGGAAGGGAGCTCTATGGGTTTTTAAAAATAAGAACCTCAGTCCTATTCATAAAGCCTCCACCTTTATGACCTACATACCACCCAAAGGCCTCACCTCCAAATACCATCTCGTCACCAACTAGGATTTCAACATATGACTTTTCAGAAAGAGAAAGACAAATACCATATGATATCACTTATATGTGGAATCTGTAATATTGCACAAATGAAGCTATCTATATAGAAGCAGACTCACAGACAAAGAGAGCAGATTTGTGGTTGCCAAGGGGGAGGGAGTGGGATGGGCTGGGAGTTTGGGGTTAGCAAATGCAAACTATTTCATTTAGAATATGGATAATCAACGAGGTTCTGCTATACAGCACAGCATGGGGAACTATATCCAATCACTTGTTATAAAACACCATGAACGAAAATGTGAGAAGAGTGTGTATATATGTATAACTGGGACACTTTGCTGTACAGCAGAAATTGGCACAGCCTTGTAAATCAACTATTCCTTAATTTTTAAAAAATGTAAAAAAAGACTTTTGAGGTGATGCAAACATTCAGATCACAGCACCACAGCACTTACTTTAATTCAAAATAAGATACATACTTTCTAAAACTATCTAAAAGACAAATGGATTTCTTCAGGAAGAAGGAAATTATTTTCAAATGAAACAGGATAGCTTTTGGTCATATTATCAGAGGGAAGGGTTAAATGTCAGAAACACATTTGAAATAGATGACCCTGAGTTTTTATTTTCTAAGAATTTCAGTTGTGTCATTAAAATAAATCTTATAGGAAGCTGTACTTACGATTCATAGGAATGGACAGGTAGGCTTTAGAAAGATTTTACTTCAGAGAGGATACATCATGTTGAATGAAAAGCAGGAGCCAAAACAGAGCCGGAAGGGTGAGTTTGCTCCATAAATTCTGCTGTCAGAGCCCTGAGCTGGAGGTGAAGGTGTGTGCACTGTAGTGTTGAGGCATGTCCAAGGATGTCTGAAGAGTTACTGGGCTAAGTCGGCTAAGTGTCTATTGCTTATTCACCTGAGAGAAACCAAGAAATCCCCTGGAGAGGGACTAAAAGTATGGATCCTCTGAGGTAACTAAGACAATTAGAAAAAAAGCAGATACTTTTTTTCTAGCTACTAGCTCCTCCTCTTAGATTTGTTTCCCAATCTTTCAAGGGCTCTACTATTCTAAGAGAGGTTTGAGGAGAAGTTTTCTTTCCCCTTGTTCAATATTTCTGTGTGAGGGACATCAATTGATGGAACATTTCTAGACTTTCTGAACTTTTCTCCTCACACCACCTAGGGGTTCATAGGAGATAGGTGTGGGGGTGGGGTGGGGTAGGGGAATGGAAGAGAAGGGATACTACTGGTGAAGTAGCCAAAGAATTCAACAAAGAAAGGAAGCCTAGCCTGTCCTTTTATCCCCTTCCTTTGCAAACTTTCTCAAAAGTCAGGCCTTCAGTTCTGTTCCCCACACCAAATGTTTTCAAAAACCAGTCCTCCCATGATGAGGCCTATGGTCTACTGACACTGCTGTTGTCATGCTAAGTAGTTCTTCCTGATTTCCCAAGTTCAATATTAAAAAGCTTCTTATTTCCATATATCTAAAAGCTAGGTACTCCAGTATCAGTTTTATCAGTAATAAAAATATATTTGGAGCTACCATTCTGCTTCTCACTTGCTTCTGCATTTAAGAGCAAGGGAGAATAGCTATTTATTAGGCTCCTTCAAATCCCAGTAGTGATGAGGTTAGAGAAATATTGATTTCGAACTGTTAAATTTAATGCTTTGGGCAACTTGGAAGTTGTTAATAACATCGCTTAGATCATCTCTCTCATTTAGTTCTTATCTGAATCAAAAGGATACAGTACTTTCTGTCTCCCTTGATGTTTTGGAATTATTGCGTTTTTAAGTATTTTTAAGCCTACACATAAAGAAACATACAGAACATTTTTATCAAAAGTTAATCCAACAAACAACCCATGTCTTCAAATGTAGATCAACAGCAGTGGAAAGGAACAAACTATTGTTACATTCAAATAACCTGGATGAATCTCAAAAATGTAATGTTAAGGAAATAAAACATTAAAAATAAACATGCTATGTTTCAATGTATAAAAAATATTGGTGCAAAAAACAGATAAAACTAAACCATATTTTCTAGGAGGTATACAATGATATTAAAACTACAAAGAAAAGCAAGGAAATTATAACATTTAGAATAACAATTCTAGGGGCAAATGAGGACATTGCAACTGAGGAGAGGAAAATGGGGGACTCTAGGGCTGTGGTAGGTTCTATTTCTTGAGCTCAGTGGTAGTTTCATGAAGGTATGTCTTCTTTTGATGTTTTCTCCTCAATATATAAAACCCATGTATTTTAATTCTCTCCTTTGCTTAACTTTTATCCTCCTTAAATTCCACCAACCTACTCTTCAGCTATACATCTATTGGAAATTATAATTTTCTTCTTTTTTTTTGGCTGTGACAGAAATATGCAGACGTTCCCAGGTCAGAGATAAAAAAATAAAACCTGCACTTCAGCAGTGACCTGCATACAGCAAAGATACTGCTGAATCCTTAATCCCGCTGTACCACAGTGGGAACTCCTCTCTTCTTTTTTTGAGGAAGTTCATATCCATAGCCTCTTCTCTTTTTTCCAACAAACCCTGTGTCTTCCTTAGTGATACTTGTATACATTGAGGAGCAGGAACAAAAATGTCTTAGTGCTTTTAGTTTTTTTTTTTTTTTCTTATCTTCGCCCTCTCCCCCCTTTTCCATCCTTTTATTGCTATCTTCCAGTATGCTTTATTTTTTTTTCTAACTCTGGTTTATTTAATCTAGGAATTTCTTTTGAGAGTCCTGGAGTACCACTTAAAACTGAATCTATATATGTTTTAGTAATGGGAATAGCTTATTTTAGAGTTTATGCGGTTAAAGTATTAGAAAGAAATAAAAGGAATTTATAAACACATGACTAATATAAAATTCCCTGTCACATAAGTAAACATGCCAAAAATCTCAGCATCTAGAAGATAGCTAGGAAAAGCAAAAATAAAAATAAAATCCTACAACTTTTTTCATTGTTTTAAGAGTGTGTTAACATGGCATAGTATCTGGTTATATTACTTTGTATTATCATCAATGTATTAAATGAGTGCTTATGACAAACAAACAAGCTATACTGGTTTTTATGACTCATCTTTTAGATATGGACTCCAAGTGAGAAAGAAACTGTAGGAGGTTTTTCCTTTTTTTTTTTTGTAACACTTGCAGTACGTGGAAGTTCCCAGGCCAGGGATTGAACCCTGTGCCACTGTTTCAGCAATGCTAGACCCTTAATCTGTTGTGCCACAGATTCCCCAATGAGTCTTGATTAGGTGAGTAGGCAAGAAATGCTAGAGAAGGTTGTAGATGTGAGTGCGAGTGTGTGTGTAAGAGAGAGGGAGAGATAAAATGAGGGACAACACACCCTTCCATATGCCGATGATAACCAAATCTGTATATCCAGTCTAGATTTCTCTTCTTGGGTTCAAATCTATATACTCAATTACTTAGCGACTTTCCTCATGTGAATAGCTAAGGCATTCAAATTCAGCAAATTCAAAATTAAACTTAAAATCAGTCATGAAAGCTATGTCTCTTTTATGTTTCTCATCATTATTTCTTATATGCATGTACAAGAATCTTCTCTCTGGTCTAAGTCTCTAATTTTAGGCATTTAATTCATTTCCCATCTTGCCGCCAGAATAACCAATCCTTCCTTCCTTCCTTTCTTCCTTCCTTCTTTCCTTCCTTCCTTTTTTCCCCTCCCCTCCTCCATGGTGAATATGGAATGTATTATACAGCAGGACTAGATTCCTGCACATCAGCAAGAACAGTAGCTTCAGAGGGCGAGAGGCAGTGTGATATCCTCCCCAGATTACCAGTTTAGGCAACTTTGAGAGGCTCCACAGCATTCAATCTGAGTTTCACATTTAGGAAAATCCAGACTGATCCACTATCACTGATGGCAAGACCAGAGTGTCTCACCAAAATCAAGGTCCAGTGCATTTCAGCCAATCACAGGTCTGCCAGACCACATTTGTTGGTTTTTAGAAAGTAAGTTTGCAACTCACTTTGTTAACTGTAACCTGCAAGACTTAAGAGTCACCAGACAAACTAGTTCTGGGAATATAAACCAGTAGGTCAATGTCACCATCAAGAGAATACCATATAGAATAGATGTGGGGAGTTGACCCTTTGAGGCCCTGAAAAGAATAAGAACCTGAAAACTGAGCTGGTATGTCATTCATTCCCACAACCATCTGAGTGTGCTGGGTGGCAGTAACCAACATGTCTTCAAATAGGGGTCCAAGTAATCTCTACCATCACACCATAATATACCACCCATGTTGTTGCATCAGAGTTCACTCCAATTTTTACCCCAGACCCTAATGAAATTGGGTGGACCAGAAGAAGGTCCACATCTGCTTATAGCAAGACTTTATATCCTCAATCATATTGAATTTGCTGACATTGAGGTACCTGGATGTGGAGTCATTAGTATAGTTCTGTAAGAGTTTAGGAAGATGCCTAGCTGAAATGTGCACAGGATCATTTTTTTAATTAAAAAATATTGTAGTAGATTTATAACTTTCTGTCAATTTCTGCTATACAGCAAAATCACACAATCATACATGTACACACTCTTCACATTATCTTCCATCATGTTCTGTAATAAGTGATAGGATATAGTTCCCTGTGCTATACATTAGGATCTCATTGCTTATCCTTTCTAAATGTAATAGTTTGTATCTATTAACCCCAAACTCCCAGTCCATCTCACTACCTCCCCCTCCCGCTTGGCAACCACAAGTCTGCCCTCCATGTCTGTGAGACTGTTTCTGTTCTATAGATAGGTTCATATGTGCCATATTTTAGATTTCACATATAAGTAATATCATATGATAGAATTCATCAAAATAACAGGATACAAGATTAATATTCAGAAATCAGTTGCATTTCTGTGTACTAACAGTGAAATATTAGAAAAGGAAAAAAATGCCTTTTAAAATTGCACCCCTCAAAATTAAATACCTAGGAATAAGCCTGACCAAGGAGGTGAAAGACTTTTATATTGAAACTATAAAACATTAATCAAGGAAATTAAAGAGTATTCAAAGAAATGGAAAATATCCCATGATTCTGGATTGGAAGAATAAATATTGTTAAAATGGCCATATTACACAAAGCAATCTATAGACTCAACGGAAACCATATTAAATTTACCTATGACATTTATCACAGAACTAGAGCAAAAAATACAAAAATTTATATGGAACCATAAAAGACCCAGAACTGGCAAAGCAGCCCTAAGGGGGGCGGGAAGAAGGATGCATAACTCTTCCAGACTTCAGGCAATATTACAAAGCTACAGTAATCAATTCAGTGTGCTACTGGCACAAAAACAGACACATGGGCCTGTAGAACAGAATAGAGAGCCCAGAAATAAACACAGACACCTATGGTCAATTAATCTTCAACAAAGGGGCAAGAATATAAAGTGGGAGAAAGAATCTCTTCAGCAAGTTATGCTGGGAAAACTGGATAGCTGCATATAAGTCAATGAAACTAGAACACACTCTCACACCATACTCAAAAATAAACTCTAAATGGCTTAACTACTTAAACATAAGACAAGACACCATAAAACTTCTAGAAGAGAACATAGGCAATACATTCTCTGACATCAACCATACAAATTCTTTATTTTAATTAATTAATTAATTAATTTTTTTGTCTTACGGCGTCACCCATGGCAAATGGAAGTTCCCAGGCTAGGGGTCAAATCAGAGCTATAGCCTTCAGTCTCTGTCCCAGCTACAGCAATGCAGGGTCTGAGTTGTGTCTGTGACCTATGCTGCAGCTCATGGCAACACTGGATCCTTAACCCACTGACCGGAGCCAATGATTGAACCCATCACCTCATGAGTACTAGCTGAATTCGTTTCTGCTCAGCCATGATGGGAACTCTATAAATGCTTTCTTAGGTCAGTCGCCAAAGGAAACAGAAATAAAAACAAAAATCAACCAATGGGACCTAGTCAAACTTTCAGCCTTTTGCACAGCAAAGGCAACCATAAAAAACCCAAAAAGACAACCTACAGAGTGGGAGAAAATAGTTGCAAATGATACAACCCACAAAGGCTTAATCTCCAAAATATAAAAACAACTTATACAACTCAACAGCAAAAAACAAAACAAAGACCCCCAACTGAAAAATGGGCAGAATACCTAAACAGACATTTCTCCAAAGAAGACATGTGGATGATCAATAGGTATATGAGAAAATGCTCAACATCACTAATTATTAGAGAAATGCAATCAAAACTATAATAAAGTCCTATCTCAAACCTGTCAGAATGGCTGTCATTAATAAGACTTCGAATAACAAACGCTAGAGAAGATTTGGAGAAAATTGAACCCTTGTACATTGTTGGTGGGAATGTAAATTGGTACAACTATGGAAAGCAGTATGGAGGTACCTCAGAAAACTAAATATAGAACTACCATTGATCCAGCAATCCCACTCCTGGACATATACCCCAAGAAAACTACAATGCAAAAAGATACATGAACCCCTGTGTTCACTGCAGCATTGTTCACAATAGCCAAGACGGGAAAAATCTAAATGTCCATTGACAGATGGATTAAGATGTGGTACATATACACAACTGAATACTATTCAGCCATAAAAAAGAACAAAATATTGCCATTTGCTGCACAGAATCATTTTTAATGACTATTATCTCACAATAAGAGGAGAGCCCAGGTATATCTCACTTGCCAACTCAAAACATGAAATCCAAACTGGTACTGTTTGAAAGTCTAATTAAATATTGGATTTTTCCCTGGAAAAATTCAGCTGGTCTTGTAAACAGAGAAAATTTGGCTACTTTACTTAGGTAGTTGGGAGATATGAACCATATATCTAGTCATTTAATTTTTCTTTGATTTTGAAAGGAAACTTATTGCCTTCCAAATAAATATCACCTTCCTTTAAATGCCCCCAAACCCCCTAACTTTGCCATTCCTGCTTACCTCCCCAGGATCATCTACTTCATCCTTCTGAGCGCTACGACTTTCTATACTAACCTGAAATTTTCCCAACTTTCCATGATCTCTAGCTTCCAGAACCTTAAAAGTACCCCCCCCACGCCATTTGCTTCATCTAGTTAGTTACTATCAACCCTTAAAATTTCATGTATCATGTCCTCTGAAGAGTTTTCCCTGACCTCCTAAATTTGGATTAGAGCAATTGCTACATTGATATTGCTACATTAAGGACAGTGATCTCTGTAATCACAGAAATCAGAGATGGTTGAGAAGTCTCCCAACTCTTTGCATTCTGGAGAAATGTCTGTCCGCAAAGTACCATCATGTTCTGGCATATTCCTAGATAAGTCCTACCACCACCTTTCTTCAATGATTTCCTTGTTTGCTTGTCTCTATAAACCCCCAAGCCCCCCCTTTTTTCCTTTAGTTGTTTCTCATTCATGAACACCCTCTCTTTTGCAGTAACCTCAATAAAATCTTCCCCTAATTTATCAAGTACATCCTTTATATTATGCACTTTCTTTATAATATATAGGACTTAGCATGCAACTAAATTATAATTTCCAATTGTATGATTATTTTGCTCTACTAGACAAGTATGTGAAAACAGAAACTCTGTCTTTTCTCTGTTTCTTTGCCTGTAGTCTCCCTGGACCTATTGCTATACATATCATCATCATCGGTCACTTTTATTTAGTATTCTATAAACTTTACCTTTATTAACTTGTCACATCTTCACAACCATACTCTGCTCTAGATACCATTATAATTCCCACTTTATAGATAGTGAAAATGAGACATAATAGAGGCAGAATAATTCCACAAGATCATACAAATGAAAAATAAAGAGCATCTCTTCAACGCTAAGGTAAATCTCATTTCTGTGCTGTTACCCAATCACTGATATTATCCCATCATAAGTCTGTGTTGATTTTAAAAATCAACAGGAAGATGGTAGCAACAGTTACAATAGAGAGTTTTGAATCCTCTCAAGTTTTCACATGAAAAATTAACTTAGAATCTAGTTAGCAAAACTAAAATAAAATTGTTTTGTGTATACAATGACAAATAATTATGAGCTATTCTAATTCTATCATAATCCATGTCCTTGAGAATTCTAATGAGACTTCTTTTTCTTTTTTTCTTTTTTCTTTCTGCTTTTTAAGGCCACACCCATGGCATATGGAAATTCCCAGACTAGGGGTCGAATTGGAACTGCAGCTGCCAGTCTATACCAAAGCCACAGCAATGCCAGATTCAAGCTGCATCTGTGAATTTTTTTTATTTCTCATTTTTTATTTTTTTAGCTTTTTAGTGCCACACCCACAGCATATGGAGGTTCCTAGGCTAGGGGTCAAATCACAGCTACAGCTGCCGGCCTACACCAGAGCCACAGCAACGCAGGATCTGGACCACATCTGTGACCTACACCATAGCTCACGGCAATGCCAGATCCTTAACCCACTGAATGAGGCCAGGGATCGAACCCGCAACACCATGTTTCCTAGTCAGATTCATTTCCACTGAGCCACAACTGGAACTCCTGCATCTGTGACTTTACCACAGCTCACTGAAATGCTGGATACTTAATCCAATGAATGAGGCCAAGTATCCAACGTGCATCCTTTTGCATGCTAGTTGAGACACAGGGGAACTCCCTCCCAAGAATTAGAATTCTTGATGTGAAACAAAAGAAGTACAAATATGATGAAGATAGATAAAAACCAGTGACCTTAAATTTGAGTTGGAAATATTAGTATGAATTCACAAGTATTTTACATATATATATCATTCATGCATGTATTTTTGTTTATAGCTTAAATATCTACAAAAAGAACCAACCCAGTATTCCAAGCACCTAAATTGAAATCTTAAAATACAATTTCCTATAAAAGAAACAAAGCCTTCTTTGGACAGTACTAATATCTGACCTGGAGCAGGAACTGGAAAATATGAGGTTGGAATTATACAAGATCTGACAAACAAGATCTCAGGGAAATTATGGAATATCAGTATGGTCATGTTATTAAGTCTCAGAGGTCAATTTAGGAGGCTGCTTATGGTCAGAGATGGAATAATTTGCAGTTGCTTGGTATATGAAAAACAACGGATTGATACCTATCAAATATGTTTATAATTTTCAGTTTATATATATTCAAAAACCCCAAATAGGCTAACTTAAGTGGATTACAGAATTTAAACCAATTTTCTGTCTTGAAAACTATGTAATAAAATGAAAGAAACAATTACTTTTAAAATCTTTCCATATGAAATTATTTCTGATTTGAAATGAAATCAGTATGAAAGAATTAGAATATCAAAACTTTGCAAGCCCCAGAGAATTAATGGATCTGGACAATGAACGTTAAAGACTGGTAACATTACAAAAAGAAAAAAAAACAGACATGTGTCCAATGATAGTAACATAACAGTTTATAGTTTTGCCAAATAGGATGAATGTAAGTCTAGTATGAGAAGCCTCTGAATCCAGTTGCTAAATCCCTGGAAATACAGAGAATTGATGAACATGCAGAGCCACACCATGAGTATGTCATCAGGAGAGTGAAAATTCTGAGGAACTCTATAGGTAAATGTTCTGGGTTCCTTAATAAGTAAAATTAAATGAAAGCTAATGCTCATAGTGGCCTACAAAATGAGATTTAAAGGACCTATCAAGTAAAAAAGAAAAACATGGAAAAAGACTAACTTAGGAATGTCTAGAAATGCATATTGTGATGCTAGAACCAGTGAGAAATTCAGAGAAGGGATAATTTATTCATGAGTTTCAGAGCATGACTTTATATTCCAAATGTGTATATACTAAAAGATAGGTATTTGTTAAACCAGTAGTTTAGGTAAAAGAAGACCGACCATACTTAAAAGTATGTCTGTGTTTTTTCTTTGACAAAGTTCAGATAAACGTTGTATATATCTCATACAAAACATGGCCACAATTGTAAAATTAAATTTCTTCATTGAAAAAAAAATGTTGAAAAATACTCAAAAGATAATGTATAGGAGGCAAAATGATTTTATTAAAACAGGCCAAATTGGCTTTAGACTGAGTATAATCAAAGTATTATCTAGCAAGAGCAGAGGCTGAAGTTGAGATTAAAATCGGAAATATCAAATTTGGTCTGATGTTTATGATTAATAGTTTTAGAAATTATGTGCAGAATAATTTATCCAAACTCTAGAGAAATTTAAGCAAAATAACCTGATGCTGCAAAGAACATCTGGCAATATTTTCACCTTTTCTTTTACCACATGACCAGTCACTGAATATGACAGATTCTTAAAACTGGATGCCTAAATTGAGGCTCAGACAATTTTATATTTACTGGAAAAGTTGCTAATATTATTTGCAGTCACACACATATGCACACGCACACACACACACACGTGATACAGTTTACGAAGTGTTGTATAATACATTAGGAAGTAAAAGAAAAAAAGGATAACTTGTTCTTTGTATTCTGAAACCATGTATCATCACACCTTCAATTTAAAATTTAGGAGAATATTCCTTACTTCATTTGATATAGTCAGACCCCTGTACCTAAAAGTAATAAATAACTATTTAATGCATTTTAATATCTAAGATATTGCATAATATAAATATACAATTTATGTATATTTTGGGTAATACAAGAGAATAACAAAAACTAATGCATATCTAAATGTAAGATCCCAAAATTGTATGAGCTGTTTAAGGTAGTTTATATTAATAAGAGAAGTAGAAATAGAAACAGAACATTTCTAAAAATCAACTTATTTGCATAGGAGATGATTGTTTATATAGTTAATAATGATTTTTCAATGGCTTCTATGGCACAGAAACATAAGCTGATTAATGTTCTTGAAATTAATGGTAAGGCATGCTAGAAAGGCTATCTATAATCTTACTAAGAGATACCCATTGAATGCTAAATTCAAACTCTATGCCAATGTTCTTTGAAGATGAACATCAAACACTTAGAAAACATAAATTACATATTATTTATGGTTATAAACAGCATCACTAGTGCCACTTTTCCATTTCCATCTCTTAAATCATCCTACTTCTTAATTGATGATTCTGCTCTCATGATTTAGCATAGTCATCTATTTTATGATTTATTTTTTCTTGGAGTTGTATTGAGAAAAAAATTCTAAAGTTATAGATAGAAGATATAAGTAGATAGGTAGGTAGATAGATAGACAGACAAATAGTTAGATAATCTTATCCATTTATCCTGCGGATACTTAACTTGTTTCTATACCTTGGCTACTGTGAATAATGCTGCAATGAACATGGGGGCACATATTTCTCTTAGAAATCCACTTCATTTCCTTCGGATACATACCCAGTAGTAGGATTGCTGTTTCAAACAGTAGTTCTAGTTTTAATTTTTTGAAGAAACTCCATACTGTTTTTTGCACTGTTGGCTGGAATGTGAAGTGACAATTTATCTTGAGTTGCATTGTTCATTCTTACTGATTCTGGGCTTTTTGTTCCATTAGTTTGTTTCTGCATCAAATCCAGTATTGTTTTCTCTAATGTAGTTCTATGTGCTCTCCTATTCAGCCTATCCTATTACCTACCTCCTCTGCATTGTAACTTTTTATTTTCCTACTCCCTTATAGTCATTTTAGATTTTAAGCCCCAAGGGGCTAGGAGTTGTGTCCATAATATGCATTCTACCAGGGCCTGAGGCAGATTAGTCATAAAAATGTACTCGTCAAACATTAATATCTGAGAGGGAAGGACTCTTCAAGTCTTCCTTTCAAAATTTTATATTTTGCATATTTTTCCTCCAATTTTTGAATTATTTCATTAAGCACCTCTACCAACTCATTGCAGTTTTGCCTGGGATGATATTAAATATGTGATTTCATTTGAGAATAATTTATGACTTTTGATATTGATTCAATATTGAGTTTATGATTTTCCATTCATGAAAGTGGAATGCATTTTTTTTTTTGAGATCTGTTTTAGGCTTCTCACTAAAATTTAGCATTTTTCTTCATATAGTTCCTGCATATTTCCTGTGAGGTGTACTATGTGGTCCTTACTATTTTATAAATGAAATAGTTTTCTGTTAAATTTCTCAACTAATTATTGCTGGTATAATGAAGTCCTATTAATTTGGACAGTTTTGTATTTCACTTTCATGGGACTTCCAGGTACGTAATTGTATCTTAAGCACAATTTAAAAATTTGTATCATTTTTCTGATATTACTCTGATTTCTTTTTATTGTGTTACTTACAGGCTAATATTTCTAGAACAATATTAAATATCATTAGTGAGTGTTATTTCTGTTGTCCTAATTTTTACAGAAATGATTCTAATGTTTCAAGAGAAAGTTTAAAGTTGGCCCTTTGCTTAAGATAATATTTTTGTTATGCTCAAACCATTTTTATTATAGTCTTAGTTTATATGGAGATTTTCTCAAATACCAACAGTTTGAATCAATGGACTCACTGCTTATTATAGGTATTTGAGGCTACTATGGAAGTTGATTGCCTCTTCTTTGAAAATGTCTCTCTCTCTTCCTCAAGTGGAGGAAGGACAAAGTGGAAGGATAGTAGAAGGTCAGTGTTGGTGTCTCCTTCTTCAAGGAAAGCAGTCATTGTGCTGCCAGCATGCTGGTACTCTGGTACATAAAGTTTACATAGTGAAGATTAATGTTCCTCCATGAGAGGAAAATAAATATTTGGTGAATTGATCAATCATTTAATGAACACTTAGTACCTAGTGCCTAGGATGTTTCAAAGACTAGGCAAATGCTAGCTATATACAGATTAGTTATTAAACTAGAGTCATCTCAGAAGCCTGTAATAACTTGCTAGGTTTCTCCTTTTAGCCAAAAATATTAGCAACTGGGACTTATTAAATGTGACCTTTTAGTGACCATTGTTTAGGGTGTAAAGTGTTTTACAAGTCAACAAATTTCCTGTGGAATGTCCATATTATTACTTACTTATTAAACTTAGAAGACTCATAGGATATTGAGTCTCACATAGCAACATGTAGATTTAGTTGCCACCTTCCCCACCACTCCCTACTACCCCATTCCTGTTCAATGTACTATTCATATTTTTAGTGGCATTTTATATTGTGACTTTTTTTTTTTGTCTTTTTGCCGTTTCTTGGGCCGCTCCCACAGCATATGGAGATTCCCAGGCTAGGGGTCTAACCAGAGCTGTAGCCACCAGCCTACACCAGAGCCACAGCAACGCGGGATCCGAGCCGCGTCTGCGACCTACACCACAGCTCACAGCAATGCCGGATCCCTAACCCGCTGAGCAAAGCCAGGGATCGAACCCGAAACCTCATGGTTCCTAGTCGGATTCGTTAACCACTGAGCCACGATGGGAACTCCTATATTGTGACTTTTATGAAGATTTATAAAAGTGGATTATTTACTCAGGATCTTTGAGCCAGGGAGATGCTACCAGTTATTTAAAGATTTTGTCTGAGGTAGATAAATATCAATCTTTTTATACAAGAGAATATTCAAATTATAATTACTTTTAAATATACATTCTGGATAGAAGATAAACAGAATGTGTGTGTATATAAATATGCATATATATACATATATATAATATGAATGACTGGGTCACGTTGCTCTAGAGCAGAAATTGACAGAACATTGTTAACAATAATTTTAAAAATTGATATATATATATTTTTTTTTTTTGAAACCCAGTATTGTTTCCAATAAATGAATGGCCAAAACAGTTTGTGATATCACATGTGAATGACTGCTCAGAGCCAGGTAGAAAATAATTTCTTTCAGTTCTACAGTGTACATCTTTCTTTAACTGAACAAAAGACAATGTGTCTGAGTTATGTTTTAATATTATATAAATCTGGCATGATGCCTTGAACAGAATAAATATTCAATAAAATATTCATTATATAATATATTAAAGAAATGACCCATTCCCTGGTTTGCCGTTAACAAAACAAAAATGGGGGGCAGTAAGTTTCAATTATTTTCAGAACTTATCAACTTGTTTGTAAATTTCTCATCATTATCAGAAGAATAAAATAACATTTACATATAGTTGAAAAAATTGATTATACAGATAAGATTTGCTGAAAATATTACATACATTTTCAGTTATTGAACAGTGTTGTTTCATTGTAAAAATACATGTAGAAAAAATATGATTCTAGAAATTGGCTTTAAAGGGTTATGTAAGAACCTCATATTTGGAACTGATTGGCTAGTATTCAAATCTCGTGAAAAGCTGTTTACCTCCAAAATAAAGACACCAAGTCTGGGATGAGAGAACTAGATCATTTTATTGAGGGATTAAAAGTTGATTTGAACAAGTACTTAAAAAAAGTGAGGGAAGTGATGTTTGAATAGAAGTACCAGAACTAATCATTTTAGATTTATCTTTTACTTTACTACTTAAGAATGAGTTGCAATATAAATGTCTTTGCCTCTTGAAGTTCTTTATTTTATTATGAATATCCCAACTGATTGAAAGCAAATTTTGTGAGAGAAAAAAAACCAGACCATACAAGTGTTGTCCCTCACCTTGGCACAGACTAATTTTTGCAAATTTAGGCGGTTGTACTAAAGCTCTCCTCCAATCGTTCTTAAACTTGGCTGCAAAATAGAATCACCTGGGGAGATTAATAAAAAGCATTACATCTCTGGGACCCATCTGTGGAGTTTCATGTTTGATTGATCTGATGTGCAAACTGTACATGGGAGTTTTAGTTTTCTAACTGTTCCAGGTTATTTTAGTCCACAGCAGTTTGAGAACCACTCTTCTAGGCCATGATTCTTAAAATTCCATTACCTTCTCAGAATATTGTCTCTTCTCTCACTTGTTGTAGGGGAAAAAAAGATTCTTTGTTTCAGATTCCATAGAATGAAAGATATAAATATACAATTTTACAGAAAGATGATCCAGATAGTTTTTTTTAAAACCTAATATTAGCAATGTCTGATTCTTTTATATATATATATATATATAGAAAGTTCCCAGGGTAGTGGTCGAATTAGAGCTATAGCTGTTGGTCTACAACAACAGCCACAGCAATGCCAGATCCAGTCTTCATCTGCGACCTACACTGCAACTCATGACAATGGCCAGATCCTTAACCCACTAAGCGAGGCCAGGGATCGAACTAGCATCCTCACGGGTACTAGTTGGGTTCATTACTGCTGAACCACGATAAGAAATCCTGATTCCATGTATATTTTCTGGACTGTCCCACTTCTTTCAACCTCTCAGGAGATAGAGGAAGAGGGAGAGATCCTTTTTACTCTACCATTTCTAAATAATCCTGGTTGAATATCCTGAATATATGTATATTTTCTGGTCTCATATATTATTTGAAGCTATAAATTTTTTCCCTTCTCGAAACAAGTACATCAAAAAAAAAAGCAAATGTTATTTTCTTTCTTGCTCTAAGCATTACATTGCTGAACTTTAAACAGCTTTTGTCACATCACTATTATATCTAACCTCAAATATGCTTTTTGTAAGCTTCTGTTGAATTGAAACAGCACTTTATACACCTTGAAACTCTTTCTCACTGAGGAACAAGAGTCCCAGATGATTACATGAAAATAAAAATTCACTATATCAAAAACATTTCATCTTCATGACTGCTGTCCCTCATTAGAGCACTGACAGCATGATAGCACCTATAACCAATTTTCAGATTTGAATAAGGTTGGACACAGTTTAAACTACGACTCTGGATCAAGGTGGCAGGGCCTTCTTTTAATTTTGATACTCTACTTTTACCTGGCAGAATGGATCGTGATCATATTATTCAAACTGAAGTGAGGCACCAGTCTAGAGCATGGATTCTCTGAAGAGCCTGACCAGAAATACCAACATCATCAGAGAACTTGTTAGAAGCCCAAAATCTTAGGCCACAACACACACTTATTGAATCAGAATCTCTGAGAGTGGGCCCAGAAATCTGTGTTTTAATAAGCGCCCCCCCCCCGTGTTTTTGATACAGGTTAAACTTTTATAAGCACTACTCTAAAGGGAAGATGGCCCCATGGTACCTAGAATAAGCTAAATTCAGCCCATGTCAGAGTAATGGAAAAGACAAGTAGATAGTCTGTTGTACCTTTGATACCTTCAGGGAGTTGTGAATTCTAAAAAGGAAAGAGTTACCCAACATAAGGAAAAACAAGTCAGTGATTGAAGGGTTAAATCACAGTTTGCTGCAATTCGAGGGATGTTTTAGTGGTGTGACACAGAGAATAACACTGTGTTCATACTTCTGAACCATGGGAGGATTCTGTAGAGGTTGGATCCTATGTGGAATTTAATCTTTCTGTCGAAAGGAATTGAGATATAATGCAGCTCCATCGGAACACCCAAGAAGCTGGCCAGGGGCACAAACACATCTCAGAGAGACAGAGAACAGAACACCAAAATGCTAGCCTACTAGACATCATTTTCAGGAAATAAGTCACTGAGAGAAGGCATTTTCAGAGGGCACAGGAGGAAAAAGCTACCTCCTACATGAATCCTATGAAACTAACAGCATATATAAATGTACTTCAAGAGATGCAATCAACAAATGTCTTGTATTTATATCCATTCCTCTGCCAAAAAAAAAAAAAAAAACTCAAATGGGTCCTCTTTTGGGTTATAGAAAAATCTTATCCTGAAATTTGAGTTTGATTAAAGGACAGAGTATTCAGGACTGCAAACAGGATGGACTGAGCTAACATAAGATAATTAGTCTTGCCTGTCCACCAAAAGAAAGGAACAGAGTGTAGATCTCTATATGTGGCAAATTATATAGGTACAGTTATTCAAAGCATTGTATGAAGAAGGCTGGTGTGCTCAAAAGAGTGTGTGTTAGAGTTCCCTGGTGGCCCAGTGATCAAGGATTTAGTGTTGTCAATGCTGTGTCTCAGGTTCGATTCCTGGCCTGGGAATATCCACATGCTGAAGGTGTGACCAAAAAACAAATAAACAAAAAATGAAGAAAAGAAAAGGGTGGGTGTGGATATTAGCTGCTTCTACTAGCTGAAGAGATGAAGAGGGATTTGAGAGTGCCAAAATTTCAGCCTCATTCATATATCCTGTCATGTTCTCAGTCAATCATGTATCATAAGGCCCTGGTTCTTTCCTTCTATTTCCCCAAACTTAGCTTAAAGTCCTGGGATAGTTGAGCATTTACTTAGTGCTGCAACTCTAACACTCTTAAAATTAAGATGTGGATGTAATCTTCAATTTTATGTGCCCTATTGCAATAGGAGATGGGTACTTCCTTAAAGCTACTTTCAGAGTTATCTGATTTTATGTTGGATATTTACAGCTTTTAATGTCACCTCCTTCCTCTGTATGTTCTTTAGGGCCATCAGGGCAAGATAGAGCAGTTATAGTCATTTTTGTCACCATGGAGACTAGTCTCCATAGCTGCTTTATCTCCCAATACTTTGCCCTCCTCCTGCATTCCATCTCATGAGCTACCAGCGGTAATTTGAGTAATAATGATCTCACTAGGGAATTCCCTTCATGCCTCAGCGGAAACGAATCTGAATAGTGTCCATGAGGACGAAGGTTCCATCCCTGGCCTTGCTCAGTGGGTTGAATATCTGGCATTACCATGGGCTGTGGTGTAGATCACAGACATGGCTCAGATCTGGTGTTGCTGTGGCTGTGGTATAAGCCGGCAGCTACAGCTTGGATTGAACCCCTAGCCTAGGAACCTTCATATGCTGCAGGTGCAACCCTAGAAAGACAAAAACAAAACAAAACAAACAAACAAACAAAAAAACTCACTACGTGGTGTGGTTTGTAAACAGACCATTGCATGTCTGAGAGGAGGCTATCAGTCAGTGTGCTTCTCAAAGAATCTCCATCTGAGGGTGTCTCAGAACCAGTATTTGTTCTCATTACTGTATCAATCAGGGCCCTGGAAGAAATCCTGTGGACTTGATGCTGTTTTGATATATTTTAAGAATTCACTCCTCCCTACCATTCGGTCTTTTTCTGTGCTTCCCAATTGCCAAACCACTGGAAACCAGGTGGTTAAAGAGCTGGCTGATACAGGTCATCAATGCCCCTGAGACACAGTGAACCTGAGAAGAAAGTGGAAGTCATCTGTTATCTGCTATCTAAGCTCTGAAAGTATTTGACTTTCAGTTTTCTTCTCTGATAAGAAAAGCATAACAGCAGTCCTTATAAAATGGTTAATATAGACACTTACATCTGCTGTTTCTTATTCTTCCAAGTGGAGAAGACAACATAACAGGCCTGAGACTGCTACCCTTTGAAAGGCCTTTGTCAGTTTTGCCCAGGGCTGTAGTCTGGAAACTTGGCCAAGAAACAGTTTCTCACAGTAATAGAAAATTTCATTAAATGATCAGAGTGGCTCATTATGCTCACCCTGTACATTGAGTTTTATGCTGAGCATCTGCCTTCCTTTCAAAGTGTCGAATTTCAGTGCTTATGATCGATGGTGTGACCAACCAGAATAAAATCCCTGGACTGCTAGGCTTGAAAGACTTCCTCTATAGACAACACCTCACATGTGTTGACACAACTGACTGTGGGAAGAATCAAGTTCATCTTGTGTGACTGCAGTGGGAAAAGACACTTGTAAGTTTCTGCCCGCTTTCCTCTGGGCCTCACCACATGGCTTTTTCCCTTTGCTGATTTAGTTTTGAATGCTTTCACTGTGATAAAGCATAGCCGTGAAGACTACTCTATGCCTAGTCTTCTGAGCCCTCTGAGTGAATCCCTGAACTTGGGGGTGGTCCTGGGGATCCCCAACATAATACAAACACTAGCATTAGAAAATGATAGGTAGAATTTTTATTCATTCATTCAAACATTTTTGACTGCCTTCTGTAAGGTACGCACATGGTGTGTTTAGAAAATGCCTTTAAAATTGTTATTTTCAAAACCTAACCTACAGTTAAACTATTTTAATGAAGTTAAAAGTCATACTCAAGTAGACATAAAACTTCCTTATTTTAGCTTGCCATTATCCTACATTGCTATCCCAAATAATCAACAAGGTAAAACAGAAAATTCAAGCGTTTGAATAAGATGCCACTGTCTATCAATAGCATTGCTTCTCAGGAAGACATAGAGCATGAAATTAGAGCCTGACATTTATCTTATATTGAAATTTCTCCACATACTAAAACAAATATTATGAAACAAGTATATATGCTTTAGGATCAAAGTAATAATGGTGATCTTTTTGATGCTAAATCTAAACCTATTCAGGCTTATGTTTAACAAACTTGAGAGATAATTTTATGTGTCAATAAATATAAGATCTTTGACCAAATGTATATTTATGTTTTAAAAATTGAATTCAAATAACTTTCTTATTCATGGTTTCCGAATGTCCTACTTAACCTTTACTTCCTTTATTTTTAAATCTTTACATGTTGACTGAACACTTTCAGATAACAGTTTTAGATTTTTAGGTCTATGCTCTGTTTTAATCTCAGCAACAGCTATTTAACATAGGAGAAATTTGAGAAGTCCCAAAGCTTTTTAATCAACATTTTCTTATATATTTTAAAAGTATATAATTGAGAGTTTTCTAGCTTATATAACAATAGTGTGGACAAAAAGTGTTTTTAAAGTAGGAGAATAAAAAATACATAAATGAAGTAAATTAACTGTGATCTCTTAAAGCTAAAAGTAGCCTTCCAATTATTTTTCTATTCTATAAATATGACAACTAAATAGTTTTATATAGAGAACAGAGACAGATGTTTAAATACATAAAAGCTAAATATTTTAACATGGTGTCACATTTAGGGAATGGATATGTTTCTTTTGAACTGAGCAAGGATGTCAGTGGTATATCTTGTTAGGTCAGTTGTTGACCTTTAAGAAGATGTGAACTTTATAAAGGGAAAAAAATCCCATGTAGTCATAATAAAACGTAGTGGGTAATGGACATTTTCTTTACAAGTAGTCACTCTAGCAACAGAAAGGAAAGAAAAAATGGTTTAAAAATGTTTGAATCACAATTTTCCAAAAAAAATTCAATAATGGAACCTATACGAGAGAAATGTGTATATATTGTAAGAGAGGAAAATTTTTTCCTCAACCGTTCTAGGTTCTTCTGGGTGGTCTAACAATTAAATTGGCATGAGACAGAGTAACAGGAGAAAAATGGGTTTAATTAAATACATGTGGGAGCCCCATAGAATATGAACCCCTATGTAGCCAGGTAATTGAGGTTTATATATCATTCAGAGCTAAGAAGGGGATATGGATGGAGTAAGGGGAGTTGCACCATTTACAAGAATATGGAAAGAAGAAATGTTGGTAAATAAATGATTGCCATGCCTTGCAGAGAATGGAAGACAGAGAGAAATCTGAAACAACAGGCCCTACCAAGTTCCCCCACCCACACCCCACCCCTACCTCTGCCCCACCCTATCCTCACCCTGCCTCCACCACCCTACCCTCAGCCCTACCTCCACCCCTATCCAGTTTACCATATCTAGCCCATATTCTTTGTATTATTTTTATCTTTGGAGATATTTCTTTTCCTGGAAGGAATCCTCCATCTAAATCTTTTAGGCAGTTAAAAGGAAAGTAAAAGCTCTGCCTGGGTCTTATAGGCCCTGATTGTCTTCAACTCAAGATAGTATGTGTCCCAAGGTGACACATTCTAGGGAGACTTCTTCTGAATCCCATCAGTATATACACATTGCCACCATAAGATGACTGAGTCTTTCATCTTTTATCCCTTTTATGTATAAAAATAATACATTTTTTGAAAACAAGAACAACATTTGTGGAAGAAATTACTTTTTTCACTATGGAGTAAGAACAGTGATATTTTAAAATGAAAATATTGCAGGCGGGGTTGGTGGGGGAGAGATGTTAAGGTTATGACAGCTTATTCATATGCAGTCTACTGCTTTTTCAATGATTTTCCCCTGAAATTTCATTTAAAGCAAAATGGCAGAAACTTGCCTTAAAAAAAAATTCTATTTATTTAGTGTCAGTTAAGAAAAAAACTCTCATATGAGAATAGTAGAGAGAATTCATGCAGAGGATATTAATAGATATTTTACCTTCCATATGGAGGACATAACCCAATGGATTAGGTCTAGCTGTGACCACAGGAGTTTTCTAGCTGGAGGCAGACGGTTAGTTGTAACTAGAACATACATAAAACAGCTCCTTTCTCTAAAACCTCAACAGCAATTCCATTTTATTTTCAGGCTAGTTTTTACAAGTAATAAGTATCTAAAATGTAGAGCAACACATATATACTTTAAAACTAATTAAAATAAAAATTGCCTCCTTTTTATCTAGGAAAGAGGAAGTCACATTACACTGTAGCTATTTATGGTAAGAGTATTAAAGCTTAATTTGGCTTATGTATTAAAATATCAAAACAAACCAACAAAAACAGAATTATTCAAACTCAGACATCTTAGGTAGTGTGTTGGTAAAATTTATGCTTGAGGCATATTATTTTGAAATCAGAATGAATGTATTCATAAGAAAATAAATATAAAACTAAATTAACAAATTTAGTTATATTAACAAATATATTAACAAATATAAATTGCTATGTGGTTGGCTGTCGGGTAAAAACTGGAATGTACGTAACTGAAATAGGCCAAGAATTTTTATCACAGTTTACCTTATTTTCTAGGAATCATTTTACTCTTATAATAGATGCAGTCAAATTTTAGATTTATCACAGCTTTTCTTGGATTACTTCTTAATATGGAATTCAGTGAGTCACTTGCTTAGGTGGAACAAAAATCAATACTACAAATACACTCATTTTTTTCCCATAGAAATTCTCAAGAGAAATTATTCTATGATCCAATAAATTTCTTAGTGAGGAAATATATTCTATTAGTTAAATAGAAGTATGTACTCAATATGCACTTTGTCATTTTACCCCATAATTCTTAATTATATTGCAACCCTATTTTAACAATATAAATCATTTTCTTTCCTCTTTATAGAGCATAATTTTAAGTTATCATGCATTGCAATTCTTAGGTACCCTTCCAACTGGGGTCAAAAATATCAAGGTAAAGATTTCCCTTTAAAACTGAAAACTATAAAAATCAACACGTGAAGAAATATACTCAAGATCTGCAGCATTATCACATTCTGCGATAATTTTTTTTTTTTTTTTTGTCTTTTTAGGACCACACTCATGGCATATGGCAGTTCCCAGGCTAGGGGTTGGGTCAGAGTTGTAAATGCCAGCCTAGGCCACAGCCACAGCAATACCAGATCTGAGCTGTGTCTGTGACATACACCATAGCTCACAGCAATGGTGGATCCTTAACCTGCTGAGTAAGGCGAGGGATCGAACCCACGTCCTCATGGATACTAGCCAGGTTCATTACCACTGAGCCACGATGGGAACTCCCTAAGAGATAATCTTGAATTTGATTCTTAATGAGAATGTTCTTTCTTCTCTGTTGAATCTAGGGGTTTCTGAAAACACTGTAACCAACAGAACTGTTGGCCACATAAATTAGGTAATTGCTATTTTGACAAAGCAAAGGACTACTAGTCCACATCTGATTATTTAGAGTTGTTATTATTTCAAACAACAGAAGACTCAAGGAAGAAAACACCTTGCCAACTCACAAAGATTCTTATCCTCCTGCCAAATTTAACCAGAGATATTCTCAGGCTTTTAGTATGATGACCTATTATTACAAACTTGGTTATAATTCTTCATGATGCCCATGCTTGGCAAATAACTTCTGATCATAATTTTATTTCCCTGATAGAGATCGTTAAAAGTGAAGGAATCATCTAACAATATTATGTAAATTTTTTGTCCTCTTGGCACTTATACTCACTGGTGTAAACTAATGCATTTTTACAATGAAAATCAGCCTTTGAGGATTTAATTTAAATGTTTTTTGTCACAAAGCCCAGGTACTTTAAGATGAATTAATAAAACCAATCTGAACATTTAAAGACTAGATATTAGATGTATAAGAATCACACAGAAGTATTAAATCTTTGTTGGATTAAGTCTGAAATAGGAAAATGGCTTCCCATTGCACAACTCTTGATGCATTCATTCTTTCAACAAATGTAGAGGTATGTTCCAGACAGTAGTCTAGACACTAAAAACATAAAAACAGACCAGCAGACATGAACACAACCACACCTAGTAAAGTGTTTCATAATGGGTATTTGACTTAATTGAGCCATAATTGATATATAACATTATCCAAGTTTACATTGTGTAAGCTTAAGGTGTGGAATGTATTGATTTGATATGCTTAAATATATCACAAAATGATTACCACCATAGCATTAGTTAACACTTCTATCATGTCATATAATTACTGTTTCTTTTTAGTGGTAAGTACAATTAAGATCCAGTCTCTTAGGAACCTTGAAGTTTATAATTCAGTATTTTTTTTTTTCTATAATCGTTATGTTGTGCATTAGACTTCAGGACTTATTTATTTATTTTGTCTTTTAGGGCCGCATCCGGGGCATATGGAGGTTCCCAGGCTAGGGGTCCAATCAGAGCTGTAGCAGCTGGCCTACACCGCAGCCACGGCAACGCCAGATCTGAGCTGTGTCTGCGAACTACACCACAGCTCACAACATCGGGGGATCCTTAAGCCACTGAACAAGGCCAGGGATTGAACCCACAATCTCATGGTTCCTAGTCAGATTCGTTTCTGCTGAGCCATGATGGGAACTCCAAGGACTTATTTATCTACTAGTTGCAAGTTTGCACCCTTAAACTTCTCCCCAATTCCCTTGCCCACCAGCCCCTGGTACCCACCATTCTAGTCTCTGTTTCTACAGGGTTGTTTTTTAGATTCTACATATAAGTAATAACCCAAAGTATTCACTTTTCTTTGACTTATCTTACTTAGCATAATGTTCTCAAAGATATTCCCTGTTGTTGCAAATTGAAGGATTTCTTTCTTATAACTGAATTATATATATATATATATATATAATCATGTATATATATATATATATATTTGAATTACACATATTTGATATATATACACCATATCTTCTTTATCCATTCATCTGTTCACAGGCACTTAGGTTTCTTCCATATCTTGGCTATTTTGGATAAATATGGGGATGCAGATATATCTTCATTATGCTGTTTTCATTTCTTGTGTATGTATACCCAGAAGTGGAATTGCTGGATTATATAGTGGTTCTACTCTTAATTTTTGAGGAACCACCATACTGTTTCCTACAGTGGCTGTAACAATTTACATTTTATTATCAGTGTACAAAAGTTCCCTTTTATACACATCCTTGTTAAAACTTATCTCGTCTTCTTGATGACATCCATTTCAACAGGTATGAGATGAAGCTGTGGTTTGATTTATATTCTTTTGACAAATACCTGTCAGCCATTTCTATGCTTTCTTGTCAAAAATGTCTATTTAGTTCCTCTGTCCATTTTTTAAATTGGATTGTTCATTTGTTTGGTATGGAGGTTTATAAATTCTTCATATATTTTGGATATTAACCCCTTATCAGATATGTGATTTGAAAATATTTTCTCCCACTCCATAGGTTGTCTTTTAATTTTGTTGACTGTTTCTTTTTGCTGTAGAAAAGCAAAGATTTTCGTATGATGTTATCCCATTGGTTGATTTTTAGTTTTTTTGGTCATATCCCCCAAAATCATTGCCACAAGAAATCTCAAGGAGCTTCTTCCTATATTCACTTCTAGGTATTATGGTATACATATTGTGTTTAAGTTTTTATTCATTTCTAGTTAATTTTTTGTGAGTGGTATAAGATAGATATCTGATTTCATTTTGTTATATGTAGTCATCTGGTTTTACTAATACTATTTGTTGAACAGACTATTCTTTTCCTATTGAGAGTCCTTGACTCTCCTTATCAAAAAGTAAGGCATAATCAGTATTAACAAGATCAGTGAAAATAAAAGAAAAATGAGTGATTCATTCTTCCTGACAGATAAGAAGTTTAATAGATAGGAAAAAGAGAAAGATTTTTAGAAAAATTATATTTTATCTGAGTCTTAAAAGATGAAGAAGGGACTGTTGGGTACAATGGCACATGTTGCATAATGTTATAATTAAAATGTTGGCTGAAGCAAAAGTAGGTGGCCAGAAAATGTGACTAATATAGTAAAAGTGACTGATGGTGTTTTTAGCTCCATCCAGAGTATAAGTCAACATAAAATGAAGGTTATGAAAAAAATAAAAAAGTTATGGAACTGAATTCCAAAAAAGTAGACTGTGAGTCTCACCCTTAACTTCCATGTCCCAAAGAAGAGTAGGTGGGTTTTTTTTTCTGACATCTCTGAAATCAAGAATTGTCATCAACAACATATCATATCATATTTTTTTGCAATATGTTGGCTTCCTAAGTGGAATGTGGAATGTAAATGACTAAAGGCTCGTACCACCAATGGCTTTTCAGATTCAGTGAAATTGGGTAATGCAGGACTTTTGAAAAGTAAAATTAGGAAGATCTGCCTGGTTGCAACCACCCTACCCCATTCCCCAATCTCCATTCCCAGGCACTCAGAAGGGTGCATTAGTTTTCTTTTCACCTCTATCAAGAGAGGGGCTTTAAAGAGACCATTGAGTAGTCTGCTGTGCTTTCTTTGAATTTAGCAGTCTCACAGAACTAGGGTTATTCCACTTTAAAAGGAGATAGGAAGACTCGATAGCTACTTTGAGAACAATCCAAGTGTAACATGCATCTCCAGAGTGATTTCATATGGACATAGGTTGCGCCACATGTTAGTACTGGGTCATCTCAGGTTTCATCCAAGAGGCTGATAGGTATGTGTGTGTGTAGGCAGGCAGGGCATTGTATACTCAGGGAATGACTAATAATCTAGCTTGCAAAGTAGAGAACACATGGAGGGTGGGAAGAGAAATTAAATCGGCTGATTGAACCTAAACTGCAAAAATCCTTAAATTTCATGTTTAAGAGTTGAATTTAGGCTCTCCAGGCATTAGGGAACCAGTGAGAAAGGAACAGCATGACCTGATCTGTGAAAAGAGAGACAGGAGAAATGTGAATTTGAAGGAAGGGAACAAAACAATAATTATCTAAAAAACATTTCAATGTTCAAGGCAAGAAATGCTAGGGATCTGGAATACAACTAATGGTATGAAAAGGACCTAGCAACATAGTAGTAGTAGAATCAAATAGGATTTGGGGCTCAATTTGTATATATTTGGGTTTTTTTTTTTCTTTTTATGTCTGCACCTGCAGCATGTGGAATTTCTCAGGTTAGGGGTCAAATCAGAGCTTCAGTTGCCAGCCTACGCCACAGCCACAGCAACACTGGCTCCTTATCCCACTGAGTGAGGCCAGGGATCAAATCTTCATCCTCACAGGTGCTATATAGTCACCATGGCAACTCCATATTTGGGGGTTCTCAGGATATTTGATGTTGTTAAATTAACATATTAATAGGATAAATAAGAACATGTGTGAGGAAAGGATTTAGGATAGGCTTTGAGAGTCAAGAGCAGAAATTTGGAATATAATTGAATTGAATATAATTGAGAGTGTGTTTTGTGTTAGAGAAGAAAGGAATCAAAAGCAACATAAGAGAATAATTGGAGGAAACAGTAATAAAACAGGACAGAGAAATGTTAGTTTTCTTCAGATCCTTAACTTAATTAACTTCAGATCCTTAATTCTTATGGCCATACCAATTACTAGTCATTTCAATGACAATGCTGCTTATAATCACTATACCTTTTTGATAACTAGAATAGTGCTCAATGAACATATGTACACACACATATGTATACTGCAATGCTATTCACCGATTCTATATAGATAGTCAATTGTGTGACTTTGTATTTAGCATGATGTTTCTTGCATCCTGGGATGTGTTGTATTATCTACTCTATTATTTGGCAGTTCAGTCCTAAAGACTTGCACTGGAGCAATTTTGCTGATTGTTTTCAATCCCTAAAAGTCAGAAGCAGATATCTGTTGTAAAAGGAGACAGAATATTCCCCCCTTGTTTCAACAATTACCTGTGGTTGCCTTTCACTTTTCCCCATTTCCCTCATTTTGGGAGTGCACTTTATCCACTGTCGACAGGAGTGGAAAAATAACTTCAGTTATTCCATTCCTTGGAGGACAGCACAGGGTGTTGTCAAAGAATAATCAGAATACTATCTTGAGATACACCACATAAACAGGTATGCTAATATGCACGTGTGCACACATACGCACACACATAAAAAATGTTTTGTATTGATATTGACAATACTATTTAACACCAACATTAACAGTCATTTTCTTGGCAAAATGAATGAAAGAATGTGACTAGAATCCTAGACAACCTTGTATGATTTTGTAGGCTGCGTACTTTACAACTTTGGGGATGAGAATTTACATCACAGTCCATATGAACTATATCTTCTGGAACTGGGCAGTGCATATCCTGTGGGACCACAAAGACTAATGTATCCAGGGAAGAAGAATCACAGGGAGTGAAAGTAAGCTCTATCTTCTGGAACTGGGCAGTGCATATCCTGTGGGACCACAAAGACTAATGTATCCAGGGAAGAAGAATCACAGGGAGTGAAAGTAAGCCCTATTAATCTTGTTTTGATTGGATCCAACTGTACTGGAAAGTAGCTCCATCTTTAGACTTCCCAATAATATATATCTTCCCAATATATATTCCCAATATATATATTCCCAATAATATATATCAAGCTAATTTGGGCCAGTGTTATAGCAATGGAAACAGTCCAGAATCTTTGTTGCACTTGAAAATAATTAAGTCAGAAAATGTGTTTCCCAAATATTTATTGAATAACTATTACATGTAAGACTCTGTTCTTGGTGCTGGTTATAGAGCAGTAAATAAACATTCAAAAATCTTAACCTCATAGAGGACATTTTAGTAGATGTAGTTTTCTCAATGCATCAAAACATAGAAATATCAAACAAGTTTCAGAGATAGCTTCTTCACTGAAGACTTAGAATCTGGGAATTCCAACATTATCTAGGTTGATATTAGACAAATGGAAGAAGCATGCTACTGAGTCAAACTATTTTGGATATCAAGAGAATGTAAAATGATGAAAATCAAGTTCTTGGGAAAGGTTAGTATGTTTTAGACAGGGTTCTGCCTGTATGTATTTACCCTTAAGGTGGGGTTCTTCTGTTAATCTTAAAATATTCATTTTAAATGGAATGATTTTGTAAAACTCAGTGACATGTATTTTTTGAACTATAATGATATCAAGAATTCGTTCATTTTTTGGAGTTCCCGTCATGGTGCAGTGGTTAACGAATCCGACTAGGAACCATGAGGTTGCGGGTTCGGTCCCTGCCCTTGCTCAGTGGGTTAACGATCCGGCGTTGCCTTAAGCTGTGGTGTAGGTTGCAGACGCGGCTCAGATCCCGCGTTGCTGTGGCTCTGGCGTAGGCCGGTGGCTACAGCTCTGATTCAACCCCTAGCCTGGGAACCTCCATATGCCGTGGGAGCAGCCCAAGAAATAGCAACAACAACAACAACAACAAAAAAGACAAAAGAAAAAAAAAAGAATTCTTTCATTTTCCAATTCAAATTTATGCACTCATTTTGCTGCAATACCTATTCTTATCAGCATGTTGACAGAAATATGTGTCTATCAGTCATAGGATATGGTTTCAGAAATGATATCTGAATGCCTAAATGTTTAAATTTGAAATAAAAAATAAATACTTTAATGGAAAAAGTCTTTTTTGAGACACACAGCCCACATGTTTATTTGCTGCAGTTTTTAACATGGCTATCACTTTGTCAGAAATGTAAAGTTGCTTAAAGAATGTAGCAGCTCATTATGTTATTGTATAAATTTTTCCACTGTCTCTTGAGAGATGTAATAAAATTTAACTAGTAGTAAAACACAGCAGTGCCTCACCAAGAAAACCTGTTAACTTTCTCCTTAATTTCCATGCACTAATGTGCTAATTTACCATTTTGTATCTTTTTTAAACTATAGATTATTTTATTAAGCAGTGAAAGTGCTACATTTTTATCCCTCTCTCTTTTTTTTTTTTTTTGAGTCAGGCACAAAATTTACCATTTATTGGTGCATTTCCAAGAGACATGCACATGTTTTTAGTATTTTCTTATAAGAAAAGTTTTAAATACCTCATAATATTATTGTACATGCACTATAGATAAGAATATTTCTAAGTTTCTGTCTCTAAGAAACATAGTCGGGTAAGTAGATTTTGCATTAATGAGAGAGATCTGTCTAGAATCATGTAATCATTGAGCCGTAAATTTATGTATAATGCATTTAAGCCACTCTTTTTTTACTGATGAAGCTATTGTCTTAGCATGAAATAAATTATGGATAATCTGAACTAAACCTCAAGTCTTATTCAAATTTAGTAACCTTTATATGATAACAGATGAAACAAAAATTATTGCTTTAAACGTAACTCCTATGATTTCATAGTAGCTATGGCATTGAAGCTTAGCAGGATAAGTGAAGGAATTCCAGAAAGGGTATATATAATTCAAATGTGATTGATGATTGTGGAGTTTTTGCCTGTCTTAGACTACACCGTAATGTTTTTAGGCTAGAAATTTTATCTCTTACCATATATATATATATAAAATACTAGCTTATGTTACTTATTCTATGGTCAAGGGTTACTAAATGATGCCACAAATATGTGTCTTGCCCTAGAAAAATTTATAAGATTGAAGCCTCATCTGAGACATCATTCATTCATTTATTCATGTGTTCACTCAGAAACATATCATCAGGTAACTAGGTGTCAGGTATTCAGAAATGACTAAGACACATGCCTTGATCTGAAGTAGCTCATTGTCTAGGAGAAAGGATGGGTTATACAAATAACTGAAAAAAATAGTACAAAGTGTGTCCTTAAGAAAATTAACTTGGCACACCTCAAAAGAAGGTCATGAACACGGCTAACCACCAAGGTTAGCTTCCTTCTCATAGTGTTGGGCACAGAGAGTGGGGTGCCAGTAATGGCAACATTTCTTCATTTGCACTGGTGAGGATGACAGCATTGATTTTCCTGAAGCCAGTGCCTTTGGGAAAAGAATGGCCTTTTCTCTTTACAGAACAAGGGGGAGTCCCTGATCTAATGCTTAGTTAGTATTAGGTAAGGCCTTATTACTTCGAACAATAGATCTTCAGTATATGAATTGCGTGTAGAAGGAAGAATTGATTTAAAGACAGAATTATTAATTAAAAAGGAAGTAAAACTTACATTTTGAAAAATTCTCATTACATATTTTGAAATAAATGAAAAGGCTTGTTGGGGAGAGAGCACAAACCAATTTCATAGGTTCATAGCTAGAGTCTCAGCCACATATGACTTAGATTATTATTTTTTTTTCTTTGTGGCTGCACCTGCAGCATATGGGAAATCCTGGGCCAGGGGTCAAATCAGAGTTGCAGCTGAAGCCTAGGACATAGCCACAGCAATACTGGGTCTGAGCTGTATTTGCACCCTATGCTGCAGCTTATGGCAATGCTAGATCCTTCATGCACTGGAGCAAGGCCAGGGATCAAATATGCATCCTCATGGAGATTATATTGGGTCCCTTACCAACTGAGCCACACTGGGAACTCCAATATAGATGATATTTAAGTGAGAATTTGACTTAGATTTTTGAGTTGATGACGTGAGAAGGACATGAATTTGGGGGGGTCAGGGGCAGAATTCTGCAGTCTGAGTTTGTGTCCTGCCTAATTCATATATTGAAGATCTATTGTCTGAAATAACAAGGCCTTACCTCATACTGAGTAAGCTGTAGATCAGGGACTCCCATTTGTTCTGTAAGGAGAAAAGGCCATTCTGTCACCAGAGACACTTAAAAACAGAAGTTTATTTCTTACCATCTGGAAGCTGAAAGTCTAAGATCCAGGTGCAGTATGGTCAGGTGAGGGCCCTCAGTTGCATATTTCTGTTTTATCTTCATATGGTAGAAGGGAGGAGCTAGCTCTCTGGAGCCTCTATTATATGGGTACTAAGTCCATCCATAAGGACTCTGTATGACCTAATGGTCTCCCATTGGCCGTACTTCCTGATGCTATCTTTAAGTGTTTGGCATTAGATTTTCAGCATAATTGAGGGGGCACACAAACATTCAGGTCTTGTAGAAACTTGTCCCTGAAGAAAATAATGTAAGTTTAAAATCAGCCAAAATATTCACAAATAAATAAAATCAGATGATAACATAACCTGGCATATTCAAATATGCTTTAAAAAGTGATCTTGGAGTTCCCAACGTGGCTCAGTGGTTAACAAATCCGACTAGGAACCATGAGGTTGTGGGTTTGGTCCCTGCCCTTGCTCAGTGGGTTAACGATCCAGCGTTGCCTTAAGCTGTGGTGTAGGTTGCAGACGCGGCTCAGATCCCGCGTTGCTGTGGCTCTGGCGTAGGCCGGTGGCTACAGCTCTGATTCAACCCCTAGCCTAGGAATCTCCATATGCCACGGGAGCGGCCCAAGAAATAGCAAATAAAGACAATAAAATAAAATAAAATAAATAAAATAAAATATTAAAAAAAGTGATCTTATATAATTTCACCATTCAGTGTATCATTGTGAATCCACCATACACCACCAAAAGGAAGAAAAGAGTGAGCAAAAGCAGAAATGGTACCTGACCTCATGGGTCTTATAAGCTGTACTATAAATGAGCCAAAAAAGGTCACTGTGTATTGACCCTAGCTTGTTTATCTCTTCCAAAGCCCACTGGCTGCAAACTCATACTTTTACACATTAAAGGAAAACTGTTTCTTTACTTATAGAACACTTCTGACACGAAATGCGTGTGGTTTTCTTCAGACTACCAACCAGTGGTCCAACTTCCCAAATGCCATGTTCTTATCTTCCAGTTTAATTCTGACCATAACTACCTGACATTAACACAGACCCCACAGGTTAAGTAAGGGCTCAGTCTGACCAGATGGATGCCACTTCAGATGCAAGTTACAAGTCTTGGGGTGTCGTCTATATTTCTGACCAACCAGTTATAAATTGAAGGTTTCCATACTCCACAGAACTCAGGGAAACACTTTATTTTTGTTTACTAATTTATTATAAAGGAGATTATAAAGGATACAAATGAATGGTCAGAGGAAGAGATGAAATGTCCAGAAAGGTCTCAAGCTCTGCAGTTTCCATCAGCATGGAGTTGGGGTGTGCATCATCCTGATACTGTGTTTCTGCAGAACATGGGTGTTTGTTTTACAAGTGCTTCAAAATTTAAAAGTACTATAGTTGCATGATTTGAGAAGCTGGTTTTTAAAAAATATCCATGGGGATTGCACACATTTTTTTCTTATCATGGCAAGTTAACCCCCTATATGGCATCTACTGAATGACTCCTATTTAGCATAGATCAAATTAAATACAGAATAGAAATTATATTTTCATTCCTTTAGGAAATAAAATCACTTTTAGTTTAAAATTTCACCCTTTCTGGGATATCAGCCAAAATCATAAAAACAAAAACACTGTTAGTATGTATGTCCTGTTGGATTTTATTACTATCTAACCAATATAGAAAAGATCAATGGATTTTCTGAGAAAGATGTATATACTTTAAGAAACATAGTACAATTATAACTACTTTTATGCTATAATGTCTCTTTTGGATATGTGGCCCTCCACAGGGAAAAAAAAAATGACTTCAAATGTTGGAATTCACATAAAATAGGATTTTTGATTCATTCACCAGCCAATTTACTACTTTATAATTGCATTTCATGAAAACCATTGTGTTAAGTATTTCAAATTGTTCATGCCAGTCTAAAACTATCAAAACGTACCTTGAAAGAGAGACCTATCTAGAATCAATGTCAGGAATTGAAAACTTGAGTATATTTGTTATCCTTTTGGAAACCCTAATCATTTCAATTGCCATGTGAGGATGAAGAGGTTCAATAATTATCTAAATAATTCTAAACAATAATTCTTTTCTGAGCAATATATAGAAACTTTAGGTTGATTTAAATGTACATATGATTTTCCCCTTTAATTTAGAGTTAGTTCCCCCTCCCCTATTTTTTTTGGTGCAAATAAGCAAGATGTGTTCAGATACATAGCTATTATTAATCTGAGAGAATCCCCTGCTTTAGGCATTCCTGCTCTTTGCAAGATTGTATAGACATCTGCAACGAATGAGATATTTTATCATTTTGATTCTCTGCATTTAAAAAAAAACAGTAGTAATTATGTTTAAATATAACCAGTATCTCAAATATTTTCTTTCATGCAATATAAACAATTCTAGAGAGCATTATATTATTTCAAGTTTCATTGTAATTTTTTCTTCAATTTTGCTGCATTCCTAGGCTCCAAATCAATTCTGAAGCCAGTAGATTAGACTCATGTACAGATATGAAAATATAGGGGACAGTGATGATAATTTACCATTGTGTTATTCTAGATATTCTTTGAATGACATTTTTATTAAATAAATTTATGGGTGCTAAGTGACAAAACCATTAGAAGTTGGACATCAATCTCTGATATCCCCTAATGTATACCTAAATACACAAATAATGAAACAAATATAATTACTTAAAACATTTTTACAACATACAAAAATTAATGAAAGAAATATGCTAATATTTTGTGTATGTGTTACTTATCTAAGCTGGATCCACACGTTCATGCTTAAACACTTTGGGGGAAAAAAAGGGTCGAGTTGGTTCTGTGAAGAGTCAGTATCAAGCTACATTATAGCTTCCCATAGGTTTAACAAATTTTACACTTAGATCTAGACTTCCCAATTCCCCAAGAGTTGAAATCAACAAGAAGTTCTTTGAATCATACTGAAGGAGTTTTTCAAAATATAAAGCAGCTAAGTAAAATGAAGCACGTCACCTTTTTTTTCACCTCCCTTATAAACAAAATACTTATTCAAAATCCAAAAATATTACAGGTTCTTTGCATTAAATTCAAACAAGCCTGAAGTGCATAAAAAGAAAAGTGAAAAAAAATACCACTTAAGTCTACTTCCAAGTTAACCAGCATTACATTATTTGCTAATTGATTTTTTAGGGCCTAATTATTTATTCTGAATTAAATATATTGTTAAGTCTTATAGCAAACCCACTCCCCCAATTTAAGACAGTTGGGAGTGATGTCATTAATAGATGTTAATGAATAAGATCTGAGTTCGCATAGTAATTTTAAGATAAAAAAGTTGTGGCATCTCCATTGTGGCTTAGTGGGTTAAGGAATTTATGTAGTCTCCACGAGGATGCGGGTTCAATCCCTGGCCCTGTTCAGTGGATTAAGGATCAGGTGTTGCCACAAGTCGTGGCATAGGTCGAAGTGAGTTCATAAAAGGAAAAAAAAAAGTTGCAAAAACTTGTACATTAATTGTCTTGAGGTAATCGTGGCCTTGAACTAGATGATTTTTATATTCTCTTTCGAATCTCAACTATTGATTCCACAGTAATTCCACAGTAATCCCTATTTCTATACAGATTACATTAAATATGTAAATCACTTTGGATAGTACAACTATTTTAAAATAATTCTTTGAATCCGTAAACACAAATACTTTAATTTGGGGGTGTCTTCTGCAAATTTTGTCATCAGTATCTTAGAGTTTTCAGTGTACAGATCTTTCACCTCCTTGGCTAGACTTATTCCTAAGTGTTTTATTATTTTTAATGACATTGTAAATGGGATTTTTTCTAAATTTCTCTTCCCAATTGTTCATTGTTAATATATAGAAGTGCAACTAATCTTTCTGCATTGATTTTTTTTTATCTTAACAAATTTACTGAATTTGTTGATTAGTTCTAACTTTTTTTTTTTAGTGGAATATTTAGGGGTTGCTGTATGTAATATTAGGTCATCTGCACATAGAGAAAAATTTACTTCTTCTTTTCTGACATGTGTGCTTTTAAATTTTTTTTCCTTGCCTAAATTCTCTGGCCAGTTTCTTGCCTAATTTCTAGTACTATATTGAATAGGAGTGGCAAGAGTGGGCATTTTTATCTTGTTCCTGATTTTAGAGGGAAAGTTTTTCACTTTTTGCTATGGAGATTGATGTCAGCTATGGGCTTGTCATATATTGTCTTTATTATGTTGAGGTATATTCTCTCTATATACCTATTTTTCATAATAAAAGAATAGTGAATTTTTTCAAATGCTTTTTCTGTATTTACTAAAATGATCATATGATTTTTATGCTTTATTCTGTTAATGTGGTATATCACATTTATTGATTTGCCTGTATTAAAACATTCTTGGACTGCAGCAATAAATCCCATTTGATCATGGTTATGAGATCCTTTTTAATGTATTCAGTTTGCAAACATTTTGTTGAGGAAATTTGCATCTGTGCTCATCAAGCATATTGGTCTATAATTTTCTTATAGCTGATCATCATTTTATGAATAGCACTTTGATTAGAATTAGAGATGACAGAATAGCATTGAGACATTATTTCTTCTCTCTAAGAACTTAGAATATGTAGGTAAACCAAAATATGTCATTATCAAAGTGATATTAAAAATATATATTCTGACAATTAATACCTACATAAAGAGCACAAATAATTAGTATTAGCTCAATTAATTCACCAAAAGCACTTGAAAAAAATCCCACACCCATTCATGATAAAAACTATTAGTAAACTAGGAATACAAGGTTATTTCCTTAAACTGAAAAAGAATACACATAATAAAACCCAGAGCTAACATTATACACGTTAAAGATTGAATACTTAGACTTTCGTCACTTCTATTCATCTGTTTAACAACATACTGGAGTTTCTAGTCAGTGTAATAAGGCAAAACAAACTTAGAAAAAAAGTAAAATTGTCTTCATTTTAAGATGACATAATTTAGAGATCCCAGGTATCCTTCAAAATCAGCTATTAAGGAGTTCCAACTGTGGCTCAGTGCTAATGAATCTGACTAGTATCTGAGAATGAGGGTTTGATCCCTGGCGTCTCGATGGGTTAAGGATCTGGCATTGCTGTTAGCTGCAGTTTAGGTTGCAGATGCGGGATAGGTCTGGCCTTGCTATGGCTGTGGTGTAGGCCAGCAGTTCCAATTTGACACCTGGCCTGGGAACTTCCGTTATGCTGGGAACTTACATTATGCTGTGGGAATGGCCCTTAAAAAAAGGAAAAAGAAAAAGAAAAACAAACTATTAAGCAAATTTAGCAAGGTTTTCTGACACAAGATCAACATACAAAAATCAATTGTATTTTAATATACTAGCAACAAATAATCTATCAATGAAATTAAGAAAGCAGCTCCATTTATAATAGCATCATAAAGAATAAACTACATAGAAGTCAATTCAGCAAAATATTAATTTTAAGATTCCTACACTGAATATGCATAATATTGCTGAGAAAAATTAAACATCTAAATTTTAAAAACAACTTCATGCTATGGTTCAAAGATTCAGTGTTGTCAAAATAGCAATTCTCCCCCAATTTATCTATACCTGTAGTGAAATTCCTATCAAAATCCCAGCAGAAATTTACTTTTTAAAAATGATTTTTAGTTTTTTCCATTATAGCTGGTTTACAGTGTTCTGTCAATTTTCTGCTGTACAGCATGGCGACCCAGTCAGAAATTTAAATTGGATGGTAAGCCCTAAATGCAATAGCTAAAGTATAGGACTTCCTAAAGAAAACAGGAGAAAGCTTCCATGACTTTGTGTTAGGAAAAAGTTCTTAGGTGAGACAAAAAAATACAACTCTTAAAAGAAAAAAAAAATACAGATTGGATTTTGCCACTTTTTAAATTCCATTTGAAAATTTAAATTGTGTTAATAAAATACTTGGGAGAATTTTTTTTTTGCAAATTATATGTTCAGAATATATGAAGACAACCATTAAATACAGGCAAATATTTGCAAAGAAATTCCACCAAAAATGATACATGAAAGGCTAACAAGCATATGTTAAAGATATTCAACATTAAGGAAATAAAAATTAAAACCCCATTGTGATATCATTATACATTCAATAGAATAGTTATAATCAAAAAGCCAGGCAATACCAAGAGTTGACAAGAATGTATAGAAACTGGAAATCCCATACTTTGCTGAGAGACACAGAACATTACAGCCATTTTAAAAAAATGCCTGATTCTTATTAAGTTAAACATAAAATATAGCATATAACTCAACAGTTCTACTCCTAGGAATGTTCCTGAGAGAAATGAAAACTTACTTCCTTACAAAGACATGTATGTGGATATTCATAGGGGCAATATCCTAAGAGCCAATGTCCACAACTGGTAAATGGATAAGGAAAATGTTTCCATAAGAAAAAAAAAAATACAAAAAGATGCACAGTACAACATGAATTACCTCAAAGATATTATGCTAAATGAAAGAAGGCAAATGCAAAAAATAGTCTTGTACTCTTTCTTTTATAGGATGTATCCAGAGAAAGCAAACCTAGAAAGCAGATCAGTGGTTGTCCACAGCTGAGTGTCGGAGTAGACTTACGGCACAGGGATGTGAAGGATCTTTTGAGTATAATGGAAATGCTCTTTAACTGGAATGCCATGTAATCACGCAGCTCTGTAAATTCACTAAAACTTATTGAATCATACACTCACAGAAAGTGAATTTTCTGGTACACAAACTATCTTAATAAAGTTGTTTAAAAACTAAAAATAAAATAATACAGGATGGTAAGAAGTGATTGGAGGTGTAGATGAAACAATCTGTGATTAGCTGATAATTGTTAAAGCTGTAAATGTATGGGATTTTATTTCACCATTGTGGTTGCCTAAAATATCACAGCCTGTTCTTGATTTGGTTCTATTTTAATTCATTTTCCTGAATCAGTTCTTTCAATATGGATTCTGAAAACATTCTTTTATTTTTCACTTCTGTGATATATCTGCATTCATTTTCTTTGTTCTCCATTTCTGGAAACCCTATCACTGGACAGTTGGTGTCCTAGATTGGGACTCTAATTTTTTTTTTTTTGCTCTTTTCAATGTTTTATATTATATATAAAATACATTATATATATATATATATATATATATATAATATTTACTTTGGAAGAAATTTTATTGGCTTTCTCCTACCTTTCTACTTTCTTGATGTATTTGTGGGAGAAGGTGTCTGCGACCTCTTACTCCTCCACCATCTTGCTCTGCCTCTCTCCTACTTTTCTGTTTTCTGACTTTTATACATTCAAGTCTCAAAGGCTGTTTCCTAATCTCTGAATACTTCTTTTTTCAGAGCTTCCATTATTTTATCTTCCTAAGAAAACTGATGATAGTCTTGAGATTTTTGTCTGCTTCTTCCATTGCCATTTGGATCTTCTCGTTTTGTTTAAGCTGTATTCTGTATTGAATGTTTTCTTTTAATATTTGGCATTACTTGACTTTCATTTTAGAGTGAAATTCTAAAAACGATGATTGAAATAAATGACTTTGTATGTGTGTGGGAGAGAGAGAGAGAGGGAGAGAGCGAGCGAGCATGAGAAAATACTCACAGTGACATTCTAGGATTTCACTGGAACATCAGGTTTCACTATGTGCAGGGTTTTTTGTTTTGTTTTGTTTTGTTTGCTTGTTTTTGTTTTTTTCCCCTCAAGACAAGTCAGTTTTTTGTAAATGAATCCTATAATCTATAAACTAAAGAAACACATACCTAACTGCTACATTGCTGGGAACTGAGCCAGAGGTAGGGCCAGAGAGAGGGTGTCAACATTGAGGATTTCATTCATTCAGCATTCATTGCCTTTCATTTACTACCGTTATTTGCAGTAAAGAACCTCAACATATCATGCTGCTAAATCTCAGCCTCAATTTCTCCTGTGGAAGTGGGAAATTGGTGGTTTCCACCTGAACCGAGGTGCAGAGAAACTGAAAGTTTAACTTTTAATTATAATGTCTTAAACCATCATTCCAGCTTTTAGGTCCACTCTCACAGCTGTTTACTTTGGGTCCTATTGCAACAATTTCTGAGTGAAAATTTCTAAAGTATGTGGCAGTTAACTCTTTGTCTTCTTCTCTGTAAATAGCTGCCCTTCACTGTTCTTTGTTCTGCTCTGTCAATCATTAGATCCTCTCACTAATTCCCATCTTCAAGAAATTATGCTAAGATCTCTTGCTTTTGTCTGCTATTCTGTTCTCTTTGTAGAACCTTTGTAGATTAATAACCTTAAAAGAAATTATCCTTTTGCTCTTCCTGTTATGATTTTTTGCAGAAACAGAGATATGACCATGGATTTAAATTTGTTAAGATTGAATGGAAATCTAAATGATATTTCAGAAACCCTCATTTAAAAAATATACAGATTCTGCTAGGAAGTGGTAGCTATAGATGAGAAGAAGGGAGAGGAACATCTGAACTGTTTAATCTTAATTAATGGATAATTGTAAGAGATGACTTCTAGTGAGACCAATGATTGATACTCAAGGAACATGTTCCACAGCTTTTAAGAAGAGTGATATTAGTATTATCACAAAAAAACTCATCTTTTCAGTGTTAAATAAAAAAAAAATACTACCACACTTTATTAACTTTAGAAATAAGATTAAAATATCTGGAAATGCAATAAAATGTCACATATGAACAGGCATCTTGTGTACTAATAGCAATCTCCATGTTGGTTTTACCTGTTCTGTATGCATAATATTTTAAAAGAATAGTGAATCAACTTTTGAAAATAATATTACAAAAATTTTTTCTGTTCTCATGAAATATCAAAAGATCTGGCAAATTACTGTTAATGGTTAGCTGAATCTGAGAACTACTTGCCCCTTCAGTTTGAACAAAGGCTTTCTTATTTGTTCTTTCCTCACTACGGATGAATTGATACTAGCAAGTTGAAATGAGCTACCCCAGAGCTGAGGACAATGAGAATATAAGAAACAATGTCTTGGTTCACAGGACTGTGGTGGAAAATAATGTCTCTGCCTCGATGCTTGGGTAAGGAGAGGGGAAGGGCAAGAAACTTTTATCTGAATATTTAATGAAAATTAACTAAATTATAAATTCAATTTACTGAGTTTACCTAAAGTCTAAAATTCACCTTTCTTTTAATTGGCAGAAATAGGGCCTCATGATCAAAGGTGAGTTTGGTCCTAGACAAATTAAGAAAGTTACATCTTTTCTCCTTGGATTTGGATTGTAAATTTTATACTCACTATGATTATATATAATTATAATCATATTACCCTAATATTGCTTCATTTATAAACATTTTTCAAAGTAGCACTGTTTGTTATCCTTTTATTTATTGTAGTCTTTATTTTTCAAATTAGTTTGCTCACATGGATCCAAATTCATATTCTGAAATCCTATTTGGAAAAAAAAAGCCAATATGCACACACAACAGGATTCTAGTAAATATGCATTTCCCCAAGAGAGGAAATAAATGTTAGGACAAAGAGTACTGTTTTGGTGGTTTTATAACCAAGATCTAGTAGGTTACAAGTAGAGTAGGCAAGTTATTTTAAGTGTATTCATGCCTCTCTATTCCATACATAGATTTTATAGTGACTATTGCAACATTTATGAATGTATTGTGATGAATACAGGTTTATAATTAGGTGAAGTCATTTTAATATAATAAAAATGATAAAATGATAAAGATATGATATAAATTTTTTTATGAATTTTTATTATACTTGATTTAAAATGTTCTGTCAATTTCTACTACAGCAAAGTGATCCAGTTATACACACACACACACACACATATATATATATATATATATATATACACATACACATTGTTTTTCTCACATTATCCTCCATCATGTTCCGTCAAAAGTGATTAGGTATAGTTTCCTGTGTCATACAGCAGGATCTCATTGCTTATCCACTCCAACTGCAATAATTTGCTTCTATTAACCCCAACTTACAAGTCCATACCACTCCCTCTCCTTCCCCCTTGGTAACCACAAGTCTGTTCTCCCAAGTACATGAGGTTATTTTCTGTAGAAAGGTTCATTTTTGCCATATATAAGATTCCAGACATAGGTGTAGCATATGGTATTTGTCTTTCTCTTTCTGACTTACTTCACTTAGTAGGAGAATCTCTGGTCCTATTCATGTTGCTGCAAATGGCATTATTTTGTTCTTTTTATGGCTGAGTAGTATTCCATTGCATATATACACCACCTCTTTCTACTCCACTCAACTGTCAATGAACATTTGAGTTGTTTCCATGTCTTGGCTATTGTGACCTGTGTTGCAGTACATAGAGGGGGACATGTATCTTTTTCAGGAAAGTTTTTTTTTTCTGGATATATGCCCAGGAATTGGATTGCTGGGTCATATGGTAGTTCTATGTTTAGTTTTCTGAAGTACCTCTGTACTTTTGGTACCAATATACATTCCCACCAACAGTGTAGGGAGTACCCTTTTCTCCACACCCTCTCCAGCATTTATTTGTAAATGACTTACTAATGAGGGCTATTCTGACTCATGTGACTCATGTGAGGTGGTACCTCATTGTAGTTTTGATTTGTGATTTCTCTAACAATTAGTGATTTGAGCTTTTTTTTTTTTTTTTTTGCTTTTTTAGGGTCACACCTGCGGCATACAGAGGTTCCCAAGCTAGGGGTCAAATTGGAGCTACAGCTGCCAGCCTATGCCACAGCTGCAGCAATGCCAGATCCAGGCCATGTCTGCAATCTACACAATAGCTCACAGCAATGCCAGATTGTTAACCCACTGAGCGAGGCCCAGGATCGAACCCACAACTTTATGGTTCCTAGTCAGATTTGTTTCCACTGCACCATGACAGGAGCTCCAGTTGAGCATTTTTTTTCATGTGTCTGTTGGCCATCTGTATGTCTTCTTTGGAGAAATGTCTGTTCAGGAAATCAATAAAATAGAGTTTCAAAACACAATAGAAAAAAATTGATAATTATTTTTATTTTGAATGAATCCCTAAAAGTTTACAGCAAGACTAATTCCAAAAATTAATTATTTCAGAGTTTTGTTGCTGAAGATAGTGAGGTTACTTGACATTAGAATGCAAGATATAACTAATGTTTATTATTGAATTATACTTACAGAGAGAGACACAGATATTGATATGCATTGATATATAAATTAGCTTATTCAATATCCCATCATAGAGTGGAGACCCTGTTAGCCAAAAAACTAAAAAAATTACATTGCCTCAATACCATTTTGTAGTTATGGTCCTGATCTGCAAATTAGGTGCATCTATGTGAGATTTTTATATAGAATTGAGTCCAGATGAGGGAAAAGATAGAGTATAGGGCAAGCTTCTGAATGAGGTGGTGATGTTTTGGAGGCAGAAGCTATAGCAATGGCTTCTTTTCCAGCAATTAACTTCCCATTCATCAGCTTTTGAAACTTCCTCAATTGTGAAGAAGAAAATGTGGTTGTTGTTGCTGGAGAGTGATTCTTGGGAGCTTAGTTTAAAACCTTCTCCTCCAGGTCTTTAAATGACAGTACAGACAACTAATTTTCCATACTACATATATTTTGATAAACTAACTAGACTGATTCTAGTTGATTTTGTTAATTTGTTGATGTGTTAAAAATTCAAAAGTACTATTTTATTTTGATATCTATACCCCATTGTTTGACTTTTCGGGATAGGCCCATTTTATTCCAAATTTCTTTCATGGGAAAATGACTTGAGGCTTTATATAAATGCACAATAGAGTAACATTTTTCATCTCATAAACAAAAAGAAATGAAATATTGGGTATATTATTTCAGTCCCTCAAAGGAAATTTGACTATATTTGATGGCTATTTTACTTTTTTTTCCTTGTGAAAATATTGCCAAAGTGAGAGAAATTAGAATTTTTAAAATAGTATATGTGTTCTCCATAGAGATTTACAACTAAGTTTTAGGTATAGTGAATAATAATATTAAAGATCATCCTTAAAGTTCTAGGATTAATACTGAGTATTATCCTCTGATTATAACTGAGAATTCATAGTCATGACCATAGGTAGATAAAAGATCCAAACAAAAATTATTTACTTTAAAAAAATTTAATATGCTTGGAAACAAGAAGCCTGTTATGTAAAAACCATTTCCAACTTTTATTAAATAAAATCAAAGAGAAAAGAAACTAAAGAATACACAAAATGTTGTGATATATGAAAATGTGAAATTATCATAAAAAACAGTTTTATATGAAACGGTTTGGGTAACTTCATCTGGTAAGAAAAAAAGAGTTATAAACGCTGATTTTATAGACATGCCATCATATACTATAAATATTACTGATTTGGTTAATATGGTAGACATATTCTAGGATAGCTTTCATGATCCCCACCTTCCTGGCATTTGCACCTACATTCTAGGATAATCCTCTACTCTGGAGTGTGGGTAGCACTCAGTCTGATGGTCTGCATGTAACTAAATACTGCAAATAAAGACATGAATAAGGTAAAAACTTCTTCCCCAGTCAAGTGTCAGTTCATATTGCAGTCCAGGCTGACACATTTGACTTCAACCTTGCAGACAAACCAACTAAACAAGGACCCAGAAACAACAAATATGTGTTGTTTTAAACCATGGTGTTTATGGTTATATTGCTGCACATCAACAGATAACTAATAGTTATTTTAATAAAATTTAACCATATTGTAACCATAGCACTGAACATTTTTTGTATTCTAATTAGATGAAGAAATAAACATGGCATACCAACCATATAAGTAATGAATAAAAATTATTTGTATTCTGTGGTTCCCTGGAGGCCTAGTGGTTAAGGATTTGGCATTGTCGCTGCTGTGGCTCAGGTCTAATCCCTGGCCTAGAAACTAACACATACTGTGGGTGGACCCAAAAAATAATAATTATTTTCATTCTATAATACTTAAGAATATTATTGTTGTAAACTACTGCTTCTAACCAATAGAATATTATATTCAAAAATGATTTGTTAGAAAGTTAATTGTATAACAATAGTGGTTTCTAAGATGCAGTTTCTTATAGATCATCTCCTGGAGAGAAATTCCATTTGGCCAATAATGTTCAATAAATATGTATTAAATATGCATTTACTCCTGAATGACTTTCATTGTTTGTTTGTTAGTAGTATGTATGACACAGAGTCACAGTTCTTGTGTGAGTTCATCAAATTTTAAAAATGTGGTGTTTATTCACATAAAGCTGTTAAATATTTCCTAATAAAATTATTATAAAAATATTAACTATACAAGAAAGTAATAACATAATGCTCCATAAACAAATCACCTATCCTCAGCAATTATCAACTCATGACTTGTTCACTGCCCAGCCAGATCTATTTTTCTTTGACCTCATACAACTCCACCTGTAAATATTTCAAAATATAGTTCTAAATTCCAAAAAAATAAGATAATTTTAACTTATAGCTACCAAAATTAATAAATTCATAAAATATCCTACTAGTTTCCAAATGTTTCGCAAATGTCATTTTATTTATCATTTATCCATTTCCATCTAGCTCAAGACGAAGCATGCAGAAACTTCCTTTAATCTTTTATTTCTCCCATCTCTTTCTTTTTTTTTCCTGCAAATGTTTTGATGAAAAAACTCAGTTTTTGTTCAATATCTTTTCACAGTATGGATTCTGTTGATTACATCCCTGTGGTGTCATTCAATAGATTTTCCCTTCTCTATATTTTCTATAAATTGGCGTTTGGGCAAGATTACTCCACAGGCAGTGTTTGTGTTCTGTCAAATAGCAAATGATGTCAGTTAAATCTACTTTGTGTTTTTTAATTGAATAAACTGAAAGAATATAATTAGTATCAGTTATTTGAAAGTTTTCAAAATTTGGGAATGGAGGGATGAGTTATTTTCCATCTTTAATTGTCAAAGAAACCTAGCAAATGCTACATTTTCAGAGGAACTACCATTCCTTTAAGCATAGTAGCATGAGACAAACAGTATCTTGCATTTATGTAAACTAATCTTAATTTGTAGGTTCAAGCAAAATCACAATCAGAAAAATCTCTTTTCAAGTGTATAGAAATTATGTAGTATTTTTTTTTCAGATTGCTCAATGTATTATAAAGGTAACTATAGGATTTTTCAGAGATGCGCAAGTGAGAATAGTTTCATTCAAACTAGATTTTTAATGCCAGTTTTCATTAGCAGAACTCCAAAGGAGTAAATACTTATGCAAAAATGTGAATGCCTCTTCAAGTTTTGTTTATAATTACCTTTAGTAACTAAAACCACAAATATAGAAGGTAGTAAATGCATCAGTATTATAGAGTTTCTAAAATGCTGGACAAATGGTGGACTGTTTTTAATAATATATATTTCCTTTAAAAGTACTCCTTGTGCTTGCTAAGTGGTTTAATGTATGCAATGGAGCATGATGGATTTGCTAGTAGTACTCACTATTGTTCAATTTGAAAAGGAGAATACATAACAGATTGCTTCCTTAGAATGCTACTGTGAACACATTTTAAATGAAAAACAGATTTCCACTGAGATTTCCATAAAAGAGTTTCACAGAAAACAAAAATTTTCAATAAAACAGGGAAAACAATATTTGTTCTATAAGTTTTGTGCCTTAAAATATAAGAAAAATTTTGAGCTTTTATTATAATTATAACATTTTACAGTGTATTATCCACAACTATACATCTCTTTTGTTTTGTCCATCTGTAAATGTTAGAGAATTTGAGTTACTGCACTGCTCTCCAGATGCAGTTTAATAGAAAAGAAAAAAACTTGATAAATGTTGTCACTAAGAAACACAGCTGTCTCCCACATAAACACCAAGGAGATAACAAAGACCCAGGCAGGTAGATTAATAAACCAAACTACTATTTGATAAACATATCCTATAATATACTGCCTTCAGGTTTTGCTAGAAAATTATTCTTAGTACCTCCATGACCTCAACTTAAAATTGCAACCCTACTACCATTCCATGTACCATCAGAATTACTTATTCTGTTTTTTTTTTTCTAGAGCACTTAATCACCTTATAATCTACTATATAATTTATCTATTTAATGTCTTTAATCTCCACTTTCTCCCACTACGTCAGCTCATTTGGACAGGGCTTGACACCCATATTCATGAGTTAATTATTTTTACTCTTCATTGTAAGCACCGTGTAAATTCTGTTTTGCTCTCTACTGTATCCCTGCATTTAATTGGTTCTTATTTTGGATGATTTTCAATTAAAAAATTTAACCCAAGTGTCAGTGTTCATATATATTTAGAGAAGGAATTCTGGGAAACATATATCAAAATGTTAACAGTGGTTATCATTATCACATATAATTTTATTTTTCTCTGCATTTTTAGTTTCTGACTGTTTTATTCGAATGTATATTGTATAAAATGTACAGTAAAACAATGAGGTACCTCTACACACCCTCCAGCACATACTTGCCCTTTAGTTCAGCAGTTTTATTCATAGGTGTTTACCAAAAGAAATGGAAACAAATAGTTCTAAAAAACTTAGAAAACAATATCCATAGCAGCCTTATTCATAACAGGCAAAAACTGGAAATAGTCCAGTTTACCTCTAATAAGAGAAAAAAAATCAGCAAACTGTATTATTTCATCCCTACAATATAATACTACTACTCAGCAATAGAAAGGAAGACACCACTGACACATGCAACTATTTGTGTGTCTACCTATCTGTCTACCTATCTACTGAGCAGGACAAATTATGCATACATATGAGGTGATGATATCCTTTATATCAAGATTTATAACAAAAGAAAAATCAATGATGAAGAACAATGGTTGTTTCATGACAAGTCAGGTAAGGTTTTACTGGGAAGGGTAGGAGGGAATTTTCTGATGTTATAAAGTTGTATATCTTGATGGGCTTCTTGATTATACAGGTGTATAAAAATTTTAATGTATACATGTAGCAGATGCACACTTTTGATTTATGCTTTTCATTTTACCTCTAAGGGGAAAAACTGTAAGTGAGGCATTTACCAATAAGTATACTGATGAATTAAGGGAAGGATAGACATATGGTAGACTTTTGAAAAAGCGAAAAGCATGAATTATTAATGATAGAATCTAGGTAGTTGTATTGATAGTCTCAAGTCATTTCAATCATATATTTAAAAATATCACATAATATAATGTTGTGTATAAATGTGAAATTAATTCATAAAAAGAGAAATGTGGGCATTCCCTGGTGGCATAGCAGATTAAGAATCTGGCATTGTCACTGCTGAGGCTAGGGTTGCTGCCACTGTGTGGGTTCCATCTCTAGCCCAGGAAGTTATGCATGCTACAGACACAGCCAAAACCAAAAGGAGAGAGGCATAAATGTGAATCCCTCTTTTTTTTTTTTTTTTTGGCTTCTTGGCTTTTTGGCTTTTTAGGGCCGCTCCCACGGCATATGGAGGCTCCCAGGCTAGGGGTCTAATCGGAGCTGTAGCTGCCAGCCTAGGCCAGAGCCACAGAAATGCAGGATCTGAGCCACATCTGAGACCTACACCACTGCCCATGGCAACTGCCAGATCCTTAACCCACTGAGCAAGACCAGGGATCGAACCTGCAACCTCATGGTTCCTAGTCGGATTCGTTAACCACAGAGCCAGGACGGGAACTCTGATAGGTTTGTTTTTGTTTTTGTTTTTTGGTCTTTTTGTATCTCTCATTCTTGACCCAAATTAAATGTGCCTAAGTGGGGACAGAATGAGAGACATAAATAGCCCTTGTACTATAGGAAGTGCCATATAGTGGTATTGGAGTGGTGGAGGAAAAGGGACCATTGCAGAGGAGGTATAATGTGTAGAGCTATGGCTTTACTTTTTTATTCTTTGACATTAAATTACTTAAGTCAGTATAGCATGTGAGGAAGAATTACGGAACTTAACTCTTACAAATTTAATTTTAAGTAAAATTACTTTCACAGATTTTTCTTGTGTTTCGAATCAAATTCTATTCGTCTAAATTATTTGGTGCTTGTTCACCTCAGGCATATGAATATATTTTTACTATTTACTTTCAACTAAGTGCTTAGAATTTGAGGGTTAATTCATTTCTAAATGAATATAAGCTTCTTGTCATTAGTATAGAGTGACTGAAATTGTGGTCTTCTAGGGCATCAAAGTACTGGCTAGTCAGCTTTGAAGAGGACAAATGTTATTTCAAGGGCATTTGATAGTTAATAGCAAGTATGAATTTGGCTTTCATTAACATTACTTATTTCTAGGGTTATTAATTAGTGAAGGGTTCTTTGGATAATAATGTTAACTGACAGTGTCATATTTACAACTGTAATGAGTAAATTAAATAATGTTTACTTTCTATATTAGTTAGAATAAAAGAATGTCAGTTTTTTCCTCAGGTGGGGTTTTATTAGTATAAGAAATTTTTAAATGAATCGCTTTAGAGATAATAGAGCCATGTGATATATACTTTTGAATATAATTTTGAAGATGATTAAACAAACAATATCGTATAGTCATTTTTAACAGGTTAGTATTGTATTTGGAATTCAGTTAGGTTGACACTTTTTTTGGTTTTTATATTTACTTTTTTACTTCAGCATGACAGAGTCACCTCAGAAATTCTTGGGAAGCAGGACTACTAGTAATCAACTCCCTTAGCTTTTATTTACCTGGAAATGTTTTAATTTTGCCTACATTCTTGACAGATTATTTGTTTGATATAGGATTATACATTTGAGGGGTTCGGTTTTTGTCTTTCTGTTTCAGGACGGAATATATCATCCACTGCCTTCTGGTCAACTTGGTTTCTGATAAGAAATTTGCTGTTAATCTTACTGAGGATTCCTTGTACGTAATAAGCCACTCTTGTTGCTTGCAAGTTTGTCTTTTTGTTCTTAGGTTTTGACAATTTGACTATAACATGTCTCTTTTACTTTATTCTGCTTGGGAGTTCATGAAATATCTTGGATGTGTAAATTGCTGGCTTTCTGTAAATTTGGGAAGTCTTCAGCCAAACACTTTACTTCTTCAAAGCCTTTATCTGTTCCTTTCTCTCTCTTTTCTCCTCCTAAAATTCCTATTATGCGTACATATGTTGGTAAGCTTGATTGTGTCCCAAAGTCTTTCAGGATCTTTTCATTTCCTTTCACTTTTTCTTTCTGTTTCTGACTGGGTAATTTCAAGTGTTGTATATTCAAGTTTGCTGACTCTTCTGCCTGCTCAAATCTGCTTTCTTGCTCTTCAATGATTTTTTTTAATTTTATGATTTTTATTTTTTCCATTATAGTTGATTTACAGTGTTCTGTCAATTTCTGCTGTACAGCAAAGTGACCTGGTCATACATAATGCATATATATATATATGCATGTATATGTTCTTTTTCTCACATTATCCTCCATCATGTTCCATCACAAGTGACTACATATAGCTCCCTGTGCTAAACAGCAGGATCTCATTGTTTATCCACTCCAAATGCAATAGTTTGCATCTATCAACCCCAAACTCCCAGTCCATCCCACTCCCTCCCCCTCCACCTTGGCAACCACAAGTCTTTTCTCTATGTCCATGAGTTTGTTTTTTGTTTTTCCTATGGAAGGGTTCATTTGTGCTTTATATTAGATTCCAGATAAAGTAATATCATATAGTATTTGTCTTTCTCTTTCTGACTTACTTCACTTAGTATGAGATTCTCTGGTTCCATCCATGTTGCTGCAAATATCATTATTTTGCTCTTTTTTATGGCCAAGTAGTATTCCATTGTGTATATAAACCACATCTTCTTCTTCTTTTTTTTTGTCTTTTGCCTTTTCTAGGGCCACTCCCATGGCATATGGAGGTTCCCAGGAGAGGGGTCTAATTGGAGCTGTAGCCACTGGCCTACGCCAGAGCCACAGCAACTCGGGATCTGAGCCTCATCTGCGACCTACCCCACAGCTCATGGCAATGCTGGATCCTTAACTCACTGAGCAAGGCCAGGGATCGAACCCACAACCTCATTGTTACTAGTCAGATTCGTTAACCACTGAACCACAACGGGAACTCCAATATACCACATCTTCTTAATCCAATCATTTATCGATGGACATTTAGGTTGTTTCCACGTCTTGGCTATTGTGAATAGTGCTGCAGTGCATATACGGGTGCATGTATCTTTTTCACTGAACATTTTGTCTGGATATATGCCCAGAAGTGGGATTTCTGGGTCATATGGTAGTTTTATATTTTCTTTTCTGGGTACCTCCATACTGTTTTCCTGGTGGTTATAATAATACACATTCCCACCAACTGTGTAGGAGGGTACGCTTTCCTCCACACCCTCTCCAGCATTTGTTATTTGTGGACTTGTTAATTCAGGACATTCTGACCAGTGTGAGGTGGTACCTCAAAATGGTTTAAAGACTTAAATGTAAGACAAGACACCATAACACCCCTAGAAGAGAACATGAGCAAAACTTTCTCTGACATCAACCATACAAATATTTTGTTAGGTCAGTCTCTCAAGGCAACAGAAATAAAAGCAAAAATAAAACAATGGGAACTAATCAAACTGACAAGTGTTACACAGCAAAGGAAATCATAAAAAAAAAAAAAAAGAGAGCCAACCTATGGAATGAGAGAAAATAGTTTCAAATGATGCAACCGACAAGAGCTTAATCTCTAAAATGTACAAACAACATATACAACTCAGCAAAAAAATCAACAACCCAACTGAAAAATGGGCAAAAGATGGAGTTCCCGTCATGGCTCATGAGGACACAGGTTTGATCTCTGGCCTTGCTCAGTGAGTTAAGTATCCCGAGTTGCCATTAGCTGTGGTGTAGGTTGCAGACAATGCTTGGATCCTGTGTTGCTGTGGCTGTGGTGTAGGCTGGCAGCTGAAGCTCTGATTGGATCCCTAGCCTTGGAACTTCCATATGCCATGGGTGCAGCCCTAAAAAAAAAAAAAAGGAAGATGGGCAAAAGATATGAATAGACATTTCTCCAAAGAAGAGACACTGATGGCCAATAAGCACATGAAAAAATGCTCAACATCTCTAATTATTAGAAACTTTATATTTTCATTACTAACAAAAAGAAATGTATGACTTCTGAAATCCACATGCTGTTTGGCAGAGGAAAGAAGTGATGGAGTAACTCACTCTTCCCTCAGAACCTCCAAGTATAGTGAGGGCAACATTCTAGCTGGACATTTCATTATACAGTTAAGGTTGCTTTAGTTGATACCTAATCCAACCACTTTCTACCTTGCTTTCTTTTACTATAAAGGGTGAATGACTAAACACTAGCCTCTTGTTAGTAGACCATGTGATTGTTCTGGATAAAAGCATTTTTATTTTTTGAAAGGGGCTTCTGGAGAAGCTGTTTTTTGCTCATGTGGAGGGGTGTTTCAGTGATCTATTGCTATCTCAGAAAATAACCCAAAACATGTTGGCTTGAAACAGAGATCTATAAACTATAACCCTAGGACCTGTTATAGTTTATTGGAACATAGCATATTTTAAACATTAAACTTTAAAAATCAAACTGTTACATCATCTTTAAATGTAGTCAATGCAATCCTAATACAATAGACATTTTCTATTATATCTATTATCATCTATGTTTAAAAATCATGCAAAAGTACTTTAATAATTTGAATTTAACACGATTTTCTTTTTATACTTGAATATGTATTTCAACTTCATTTCCCCATAGCACTTTATTTAAATATATATTTTATGCCTGAATGTCTTTTAACTGTTTATTACCTACCTCTGCCATAAATTTTGAGAAAAAATTTCTTGTGACCATATGACTCTAGGAGTCACAAATATTTTTATGGATTATTTTAGCATTGTGGTTATAAATAAATAATGATCCAAACAACATAGGCATATTAAATTATTTTAAAAAATATTTATTAAACATAAAAGTAGTGTTATTTGAAATGCATGCTCTAATAAAATGAATGAGACTGTTACAATTTTCCCAAATATTTTATTATGTTGATATTATATTGCTGATTGCTATTACAAATTATAAAAAATTTCTCAAGAGTTGTAATTGGGCAAAAGAGATTACAAGTATAGTTTCAGTGGAAATTGACAAATCTGATTCTATAATGATGGGCAGATTTGCAGAGCTTTCTATTAACTAGGCTATTTTATGCTCTGTAGGGGTCAACAGTAAAAATTATAGAAGATTAAATACAATCTAAGCAATTCCCATTCATGACAATGAAAAAAAGACTTTTATATGGTAAAGAATATAAATCTTCAAGTCAAATTCTCACATGAACAGTGTTACTGAATTCCTCATTAATTAATGAGTTAGAAAAATCTTTGATAGGTGTTCATTTTAAATTTGAAAGTCATGAATTTATGTTTTAAAAATTATAATGGAGCGAATGAGGCAACATTCATTAATTCTACTTATTTTTATAGATGTAAGACTGAGGGAGTTCCTGTCATAGTTCAGCAATAACGAATCCAGCTAGTATCTAGGAGGATGCAGGTTTGATCTGCAGGTTAAGGATCTGGCATTGCCGTGAGCTCTGGTGTAGGTTGAGGTTGCAGACACACCTCCCATCTGGTGTTGCTGTGGCGATGGCACAGGGCGGCACCTGTAGCTCGGATTTGACCCCTATCCTGGGAACTTCCATACGCCATGGTTAAGGCCCTAAAAAGACAAAAAAAAAAAAAAAAAAAAAAAACCTGAGAAAAACTCATTAACATTAAAAAAGTTATCTTTTAACAGTTTTTCTTGGCGTTCCCATTGTGGCTCAGTGGTTAGCGAATCCGACTAGGAACCACGAGGTTGCGGGGTTCCATCCCTGACCTTGGAGAAATGTCTATTCAGGTCTTTTGGCCATTTTTCAATTGGGTTATTGGCTTTTTTTGCTGTTGAGTTGTATAAGTTGTTTGTATATTTTAGAGATTAAGCCCTTGTCAGTTGCATCATTTGAAAATATTTTCTCCCATTCTGTAAGTTGTCTTTTTGTTTTCTTTTTGGTTTCGTTTGCTGTGCAAAAGCTTGTCAGTTTGATTAGGCCCCATTGCTTTATTTTTGCTTTTATTTCTGTTGCTTTGGGAGACTGACCTGAGAGAATATTCATAAGGATGATGTCAGAGAACGTTTTGGCTATGTTCTCTTCCAGGAGTTTGATGGTGTCTTGTCTTACATTTAAGTCCTTAAGCCATTTTGAATTTATTTTTGTTCATGGTGTGAGGGTGTGTTCTAGTTTCATTGCCTTGCATGCAGCTGTCCAAGTTTCCCAGCAATATTTGCTGAAAAGACTGTCTTTTTCCCATTTAATGTCCTTGCCTCCTTTGTCAAAGATTAATTGACCATAGGTGTCTGGGTTTATTTCTGGGTTCTCCATTCTGTTCCATTGGTTTGTATGTCTGTTTGGTACCAGTACCACATTGTCTTGATGACTGTGGCTTTGTAAAAGTTGTGTGTCTGGGAGAGTTATGCCTCCTGCTTGGAAGGAGGCATGGAACCAACATATGACCCAGTAATCTCACTCTTAGGCATATATCTAGACAAAATTTTCCTTGAAAATGACACACGAACCTGCATGTTCATTGCAGCACTGTTCATAATAGCCAGGAAATGGAAACAACCCAAATGTCCATTGACAGATGATTGGATTAGGGAGATGTGGTAAATGTACACAATGGAATACTACTCAGCCATAAAAGGGACAAAATAATGCCATTTGCAGCAACATGGATGGAACTAGAGACTCTCATACTGAGTGAAGTAAGTCAGAAAGAGACAGACTAATAACATATGGTATCACTTATACCTGGAATCTAACATACAGCACAAATGAACCTTTCTAGAGAGAGGAAAATCATAGACTTGGAGAATAGACTTGTGGTTGCCAATGGGGAGGGGGAGGGAGTGGAATGGATGGGGTGCTCAGGGTTAATAGATGCAGACTATTGCCTTTAGACTGGATTAGCATTGAGATCCTGCTGTGTAGCACAGAGAACTATGTCTGGTCACTTATGATGGAGCATGGTAATGTGAGAATAAAGAATGTATGCATGTGTGTATAACTGGGTCACCATACTGTACAGCATAAAATTGACAGAACAGGAGTTCCCTTCGTGGCTAAGTACTTAACAACCCAACTAGAAACCATGAGGTTGCGGGTTCAATCCCTGGCCTCCTCGCTCAGTGGGTTAAGGATCCAGTGTTGCTGTGAGCTGTGATGTAGGTTGCAGATGCGGCTTGGATCCTGTGTTGCTGTGGCTGTGGTGTGGGCCGGTGCTTCAGCTCCCACTCGACCCCTGGCCTGGGAACCTCCATATGCCTTGGGTGCGGCCCTAATAAAGACAAAAAAAAAAAAATTGACAGAACACTGTAAATGAGCTATAATGGAAAAAAAATCATTTCATAAAAAATTTGTTACTATTTTATAAAGAATTTTAAAATAATATATAGCATTTTTACTTAATTCTACCTTTTATTTTGTTGAATTTGAAAGAATGACTTTAGAAGATGTGGTATTTTTGGGAACTGAAAATTTGCTAACATGCAGGGGTTAGTGAAGTTTCTTTCCGTGATGCCTGCTCTCATAAGGAAGTGACTTGTGTGGTAATCAAGAAGGTCTTAGAATTACTACAAGTATATGTGAGGACCTTTTGCAACAAAACTGCTTATAACTTGGAAAAAAAACAAAAAAAAACCAAAAAACACCCTTTAGTGTATAGATGACTGGAACACAAAACTGACTCATTTTAAACTGTCTTCACTTCTGCTGTCTTAGGCAGAGGGACAATTGACAATATTTTTCATGTATTTAAGTGCTTAGTAAATGTTTGCTTGTTTGAATTGAATTTTATCTAGGTAATATCTCAGTATTGTATTCTCATAATTACTTTATCCAAGATAATTAGCCCTTTCCAATTCTAGTCTCAATTCCTTAACCTCTGTAGACATGTCACTTATTCCCTGAGTTAGCATTGTTTTGTTTGTTTGATAGTTCTTTAAAGCATTTCAATTGTTCACTATGTATATCTCACACTTTGTCTTACATGCTTTCAATGTGTCATATTCTAGCTGATTTTCATCACTTTGCTAATGCTTTCCACATTCTGAAAATCTGCTGTTTCATAAATCAAATTTTATGCAACTTCAATTCTTTTATTTATTTGCTTCATTGTTATTCCAATTGTTTTGCAGCAAAATTCAACCTTTTTAAAAAATCATGATTGATATTTTCCTATATTTGCATATGACTACACAAGTTCTTTTTAAAAAATTATTTGCATTTCCTATAGAAGTTCTGTTTACGGGCTGAGATTTTTCTGCATTCCTTTCTCTATTAAAAGAAAAATATTGTAAGAGTTCTCTTATATAGCAGCAGGTTAAGGATCCAGTGCTGTCACTGCAGTCGCCTGGGTCAATGCTGTGGTGCAGTTTCTAACTCTGGCCCAGGAATTTCCACATGCGTGGTCACAGATAAAAAAAATATTGTAGATATTTCTTTGGGTTCCATAATTTGATTTTTTTTCACCTTGCTAATGCTAGCTTGCAATTATAGTGCTGATCATTGGGAATTAGATATAGTAAAATATTGTGTACCAGTGGGAAGAAATCAGTATGCATTATTTTATTGCAATATCAAAATAACTATAAAATTTATATCATGATATCCACCTTTCATTTGAAATTGAGGTTTATATATTTGAAGTAAATTTCACAAGCCATTCTTTTAGTTAGCCAATGGAAGACCTTAGTTTTTTGTTTGTTTGTTTTGCCATTTCTTGGGCCGCTCCCATGGCATATGGAGGTTCCCAGGCTAGGAGTCTAATCAGAGCTGCAGCCACCGGCCTATACCAGAGCCACAGCAAGGCGGGATCCAAGCCACGTCTGCAACCTACACCACAGCTCACGGCAATGCCGGATCCTAAACCCACTGAGCAAGGCCAGGGATCCAGTCCGCAACCTCATGGTTTCTAGTCGGATTCATTAACCAGTGAACTCCTGGAAGACCTTAGTTTTTAATCCTGATTCTTTAACTCCATAGTTTGAATTTTTTATCCATTCATTCATGCAATTCATATTATCAATTAATAACTGACAGTATCCATTTTGTTCAGATACTAATGATGCTTTCTGATAAAAGGAACTCACCTACAGAAAGAGTTTTCTCTTCTAGAGAACAGACCTGCAAGACAAGTGACATGGCCCATCCACTGCTTCCTTCAGTGCTTATGTGTAGAATTATATCTTAACAGTTGTCTTAATTTGAGATAAGGGCCACAGTTTATCTATTTGTTATGTAAGTTTTCTGACATTATCATGGGTATTTTGATGAGAAATGGAGGGAAGAAATCACAAGTAGGGGGACTCAGCTAAGGACTTCTGGAAGCCCTGGAGTGTGTTCACTGATGCAAATATAATATTCAGACATCAAAGAAACATTTGAAGCCAGCATTTTCTCACCCAGATATTAATTTAAGAAATCCTTGCTTTTCCTTCCTTTTTCTTGGAGTATTTGGTTTCAGATAAATATATTTTCTTACTCAATATATATGTATACATATCTAAAACATAAAAAGAAAAACAAATTATATTCTGATTTTTTAATGACAGAATCATATACAAACACTTTCAAAAAATAAATTATTTCATAGAAAAATTGCATCAACATGAAAAGCATAATTCAAATAAAAAGTAGCATATCACCTTCCTAATAATCTTGAAATTTTTAAAAAGTTGATTTAATTTAAACCTGAAAATTTATTCACAGATTTTAACATCTGTCTGGATAATAGGTGTTATAGATTCAAAACTCTAAGCCTGGTAACTAAATAGTCATGTTATCAAAAATGCAGTCTACTTTTCAAATAAAAAGAAAATATATTTTTTTGTTTTCAGATAATTTTTATGGTTCTGTTTTCCTAGCAAACTGTTCTTCCTGGGCTTTCTAACTCCTATCCTTTCAGCCATCAACAAGGTTACTTTCCCTAATATCTCCCTTTCTACTTGACTGATACCAATACACTTAGCTACTTTCCATTGCTTTACGGGTACAACTACCCATTCTCAACTTCCTCAGGGTTTTATTTCATCCCTAAAAGTCTGATAATACTGCTCAAGGTCTAGATCCATCCCTGTTTTTACAAATGGCAGTATTTCATTCTTTTTTATGCCTAGAGGCTATCATACAAAGTGAAGTTAGACAGTGAAAAACAAACATCATATGATAGATATCACAAACATGGAATCTAAAAATGGATACAGATGAATTTATTGCAGAACAGAAACAGATTTACAGACTTTGAAAACAAACCATAGTTACCAAAGTGGACAGGTGGAGGAGGGGGAGGGATGGACTGGAGGTTTAGGATTGGCATATGTACACTGTGGTATATGGAATGACTGGCCAACAGCCACTTGCTGTATAGCACAGGGAACTCTACACAATATTCTGTGACAGTCTATATGGGAAAAGAATCTGAAAAGAATGGATATGTGAATCACTTTGTTGTACAGCAGACATTATAACATTGTAAATCACCTATACTTCAATAAAATTTTTAAAAATGGAAAAAAAAACCCTCTGCTCCATGTTCCCCCCACTCTTCTATTCTAGATCAGATTCATCTTTTGTTTTGCCCCTACTTTCATTTCTTTCCATGAAATGCTGTTCTCCTGTCTCTTCCTATCTCATTCTTAACAGACTCAACCTCTTTCTTTTGCATGAAATCTTGCCTGAAAATACAGATACTAAGTATCCTATGGTTTTCAAAACACCGTGTAATTTATACAAAAGGATAGTGCTTATTTAATTAGTTATCCTTCTGTATTGTTTATGCTGAAATTTCAAATTTTCAGTTGTTCTGACTACAGTCTTTGCTCCCACAGAAGTTTTCCATAATGACAGTAGAGGTACATTATGAGAACTTATATTAGAAAGAGATAAGAGGAAGGAATTTGACCACGTTACTGTTCTCCATCTTGGTTTGGATGAGTTTTCTGATTTGATTTTGCTACAGAGTACATATAGATAAGTTACCTCTTAAAATCATGACAGGTCAGCAATCAGCCAGCATAATAGTCCCCATGGCCACCAATTCTGTCAAATATAAACTTGACTAAGCAGAGCAATCACTTTTTCTTGAAATATTTGAGCTTTCTCTTAATAAAGCTCATCCTTGCTTTTGTTTAGAGTTCAGCATTTACAGAGAGTTACCATTGTGGCTCAGCAATAATGAACCTGACTAGTATCTGTGAGTACGCAGGTTTGATTCCTGGCCTTGGTCAGTGGATTAAGGATCTGGCTTTGTGGTGAGCTGCAGTGTAGGTTGCAGATGAAGCTCAGATCCCAGGTTGCTGTGGCTGTGGTGTAGGCCAGAAGTTACATCTCTGAATCAACCCCTAGCCTGGGAACTTCTTTATGCCATGGATGAGGCCCTAAAAATACAAAAAAAAAAAAATTACGGAGAATCTTCTCCCTTATGTTTAAGTTGATAAAGTGTGTATTTCAAAAATATAAAAGTAGTTCCCATCGTGGTGCAGCAGAAACGAATACAACTAGGAACCATGAGGTTGTAGGTTTGAGACCTGGCCTTGCTCAGTGGGTTAAGGATCCAACGTTGCTGTGAGCTGTGGTGTAGGTCGCAGACGCAGCTGGGATCTGGCATTGCTGTGGCTCTGGCATCGGCCACCAGCTGTAGCTCTGATTGGACCCCTAGCCTGGGAACCTCCACATGCTCTGAGTTCAGTCCTGAAAAGACAAAAGGCAAAAATGCATATATATGTATATAAAAGCTTGACCAAGAGTCTATGCATATCAAAGATTTTGTTTTCTTAATTATTGAGGGAACTATATGAATTCAAATTAAAATTTGGCATATGGGAGTTCCCATCATGGCACAGTGGTTAGTGAATCTGATTAGAAATCATGAGGTTGTGGGTTTGATCCCTGGCCTTGCTCAGTGGGTTGACAATCTATCCGGCATTGCCATGAGCTGTGGTGTAGGTTGCAGATGCAGCTCAGATCCTGCGTTGCTGGGGCTCTGGTGTAGGCCGGTGGCTGCAGCTCTGATTCAACCCCTAGCCTGGGAACCTCCATATGCCGTGGGAGCAGCCCTAGAAAAGGCAAAAACACACCCCCCCACACACCAAAATTGGCATATATGTCACATATACATTATATGTATATGCATTAATATTCTCTACTGGACATATGTTTGTATTATATATAATAAGCTTTTGTATTGCCAAAAATTTCTCCAACCTCAGAATATGAAATATACTAGTCAAAACCAATATATGCCAATTACACTTCAGTTTAAAACAAAAATGAAAGATGCACATTCTTAGTCACATAATCATAAGAAAAGTCTACACCACCTAACTCTCCATTATTGGAAGACCAGGCCATGGCTTTTGCCCATTTTCTAACAGAGCAAATTGACTCTTTAGCCTTTTAATAGTTTCTCAGCTATTTTTTGATAGTTATTAAATACCTATCAAGTTCTAATATCAACAGGTACTGAATTTGAAAAGATTTTTAAAAAGAGAGAGAAGGAGACAAAGTTCTGATTCATAAACAACTCACAGCAGATATAGCAGGGTGACATATAAAATGAGACACAAGGCAATATGACAGGTGAAAGATAAAGGTTTAATTATTCACTTTTGCATTGAGGTTGTTATTTTAAAACATTGTTTTAAAAATAGATTTACTGAAGTTTAAAAAAAATGCATGAATCTTTTTCAAGAAAAACATCAAGCATCATGTAACAAAAGTAGAGAAGGCAGAACTCAGACAGCTGATGTTGCAGAAAACCTGCAAGGAGACAAAACAAATATGAAATCTACTTTTCACTATACTTCAAGTGACTTAATAGTTCAGTTTCCCTCAGACTTATGATAGCTTTCCTCAAGTCTTCTTCCTTTAGAGTATAAATCTGGTGTCTATTTGATGTTTCTGGATTCTGCACTTGTTTTTGTACCTTTTACTGACTTTCACTAGAGCATGTTTGTGGATCTCTTAAAGCCTCGGCACCATTTCTTCCAATTTCTTGTGTTTTTTACATCATCCGTTTTCCTTCATTATTGCTTTCACAAAATTACTTTCCTTTAAAATGTGTTTACTGTTCTTTGGAGGAAAAAGTAAAGGTATGCTTATTCTAGGACTTTGCCCTAATCTATGCAAAATTCTTGATAGGGTTTTTTTTTTTTTTTTCCAGAAGAGCAATCAGTAAATTTTAAACATTTTATCTTTTTAGGGCCCAGAAGTTTCTAGTTTGCCTTCTCAACATCTTCAAGTCAGAAATGAAAGAAAAAAAAAAAGAAAAGAAAAGAAAAGAAAATGGAGAATAGCTACAGGTTTTTGTGTCTTTTGCTCTGTGTAAAATTCATACAAGCTTCTAGTATTGTCTTTTCCCTTTTATTTTTCTTCTCAGGGAACCTGCAGCGTATGGAAGTTTCCAGACTAGGGATCGAATTGAAGCTGCAGTTGCTAGCTTATGCCGCAGCCACAGCAATGCCAGATCCAAGCTACATTTGCTGGCTACAGAGCAATGCTGGATCCTCAAGCCAATGAGAAGGTCAGAGATCAAAACTTCATTGTCATCTGTACTAGTCATATTCTTAACCTGCTGAGTCTCAATGGGAACTCCTAATATTGTCTTTTTCTTCTGTAATTATATTAATTTGTATTATAGAATCAATTGTCATTTTTTTCAGTTTCTTACTCTTTTTATTTTTCATATATTTATTATTAAAACAGGAGATTGAAATTAGAAGAGAATTATAGGAAAACATGAGGTTTGTTTGCAGGTGCAAAGACTTAACCTGAGCTATCTTTGCTGAAAAAATGTTAGAGAAATTTTTTTAGTGCACATAAGAATGCTAAAGAAAATACATTGGATATCACTACTTAAGATTAAAACATTCAGGGCTCTCTCTCCAACTCTCGTTTCTATATCCTCTGTATTCTGGTTTTATTCTCTAACCATATTTCTCCAAAAAAACTAGCATTCACTTTTCTAACTCTAGGATTATATACTCACAAATTTGTAATTGGTAATAAAAGGCTTCTTTTCTCCCAGATACCACTGAACAAAAATCATGAAAATAAACTTCTTTCTCTGGTTGTAATAATATGTTTGGATTTTAGGCCACTTTGCTTACTCAAATGATCATGTGAGTTTATTCCTTTATTCTATATTCTATTAAAGAGGTGAATAGGTTTGTTCTATCTTATTAAAATGTAATTGATTTACAATGTTGTGTCAAGTTCTGCTGTATAACAAAGTGACTCAGTCATATATATATTCTCTTTCTTATATTATCTTCCTATCATGGTCTATCCAAAGATACTGGATATTGTTCCTTACGCTATACAGTAGAACCTCATTGCTTATCCATTCTAAATGTTATATTTGCATCTACTAACCTCAAACCTCTCAGACCATCCCACTCTCTCCCCCTCCCCTTGACAACCACAAGTCTGTTCTCTATGTTTGTAAATATGTGTCTGTTTTGTTAGGTTCATTTATGACATATTTAAGATTCCACATATAAATTATATCATATGGTATTTTTCTTTTTCTTTTTTAAAATGATTTTTATCTTTTCCATTGTAGCTGGTTTACAGTGTTTTGTCAATTTTCTACTGCACAGCAAAGTGACCCAGCCACACATACATATATACATTCTCTTTCTCACATTATCCTCCATCACACTCTATCATAAGTGACTAGATACAGATCCCAGTGCTGTAGGGCGGGATCTCATTGCTTATTATCCATTCTAAAGGCAATAGTTTGCATAATTATTATCTTAACTCCAAATTCTCAGTCCATCCACCTCCCACTTGGCAACCACAAGTCTTTCTTTTTCTGACTTAATTCATTTAGTATGAGAATCTCTAGTTGCATTGATGTTGCTGCAAATGGGATTATTTGCATTTCATTTGAGTAGTATTCCATTGTGTTCATTTACCTACCTCTTCTTAATCCATTCATATTTTGATGGACATTTAGGCTGCTTCCATATCTTGGCTATTGTTAATAGTGCTGCTGTGAATATACAGGTGCATATATCTTTTTGAATTGTAGTTTTTCCCAGGAGTGGAATTGCTGGATACATGATAGTTCTATATTCAGTTTTCTGAGGAACCTCCATGGCGTTCTCCTTAGTGTTGGTACCAATATACATTTCCACCAACAGTGAAGGAAGGTTCCCTTTTCACCACACTCTCTTCAGAAATTTATTTGTAGACTTATTAATGATGGCCATTCTTACCAGTGTGAGGTGGTATCTCACTGTAGTTTTGATTTGCATTTTTCCAATAATTAGTTATAATGAGCATATTTTCATGTGTCAACTGGCCATTCGTATGTATTCTTTGTATAAATGCCTATTTAGGTATTTTGCCCAGTTTTCAATTGGGTTATTTGTTTTTTCATTTTGAGTATATTTTGGAGATTAAGCCCTTGTGGGTTGCATCATTTGCAGTTATTGCTGTGATTCCATAGGTTGTCTTTTTTTTTCTCTTTTTCTTTTTTATGGTATCTTTGTTGTGCAAAAGCTTGTAAGTTTGATTAGGTCCCATTTGATTATTTCTGCTTTTATTTCTATTTCCTTGGGAGACTGACCTAGGAAAACATTTGTATGCTAGCTGTTAAAGAATGCCTTGCCTATGTTGTCTTCTAGTAGTTTTATGGTGTCACGTCTAATGTGTAAGTCTTTAAACCATTTTGAGTTTATCTTTGTGCATGATGTGAGGGTGTGTTCCAGTTTCATTGATTTACATGCAGCTGTCCAGTTTCCCCAGTACCACTTACTGATGAGACTCCCCTTTTGCCATTTTATATTATGCTTTCTTTATCAAAGATTAATTGATCGTAAGTGTCTGTGTTATTTCCGGGATCTCTATTCTATTCCATTGATTCATATGTCTGTTTTTGTACCAATACCATACTCTCTTTCTCTCTGTAGCTTTTTAATATTGACTGAAATCTGGTAGAGTTATACCTCCTGCTTGTTCCTCCCATACCCCGGGATTGCTTCGGTAATTCTGGGTCTTTTACTGTTATATATAAATTTCAGATTATCTGTTCTAGTTCTGTGAAAAATGTCATGGGTAATTTGAAAGGAATTGCATTAAATCTGTAGATTGCATTGTGTAGTTTGGCCATTTTAACAATATTAATTATCCCAATCCAGAAGCATGAGATATCTTTCCATTTCTTTGAATCCACCTTAATTTCTTGATTAAATGTTTTATAGTTCTCAGCATATAAGTCTTTCACCTCCTTGGTCAGTGTTTCTTTTTTTTTTGTATTCTTTTTCTAATATTTCATTGTTAGTGTACAGAAATGCAAGTTATTTCTGAGTGTTAATCTTGTATCCTGCCACTTTGCTGAATTCATTGATCAGTTTGAGTAGATTTTGAGTGGAGTCCATAGGGTTTTTTATATATAGTATCATGTTATCTGCATATAGTGACAATTGTAATTCTTATCTTCCAATTTGGATATCTATTATTTATTTTCTTTGTCTGATTTCTGGGCTAGGACTTCAAACACTATATTGAATAAAGGGGTGAGAATGGGCATCCTTGTCTTATTCTAGATTTAGTGGGAAAGATTTTTTTTTCTCTGCTATGTAAAGTTCCATGTGTACTTGGCTGTGGGTTTGTCATAAATGGCTTTTATTATGTTAAGATGTTCCCTCTATACCCACTTTATAAAAGTTTTATCATGAATGGATGTTGGATTTTGTCAGAGGCTTTTTCCGCATCTATTGAAATGATCATTGTTAGGTTTGCTGAGGGAGGAATTCTCAAGGCCAAGTTGGTAAAGCAAGAGAGATTTATTAAGGTATCTGAGGTGGATGGGCTGAGCTCAAGATGGCACTGTCCCTGACTGTGAAGAGATACTAGGCTTATAAAGGATCTGTGGTAGGAATTTGTGGCTGGAGTTTATGCCAGGAAGTTTTGGTAGGAACAGTGATGAGGAGGGGAAGGTCAAGGGAGGGTTAGGGAGTCTGAGTCCCATGACAGAGGCCAGTTAATCCTTGTAGGTGTTTAATCTATGTAGGCAGTTGTTTTCTGCAGGCCACAGTTTGTTGCTGGCCAGTGTGAGCATCCACATTCTGGGAAAGGGCATAAATATTTTGCCAAGCTGTACCCATGTCGACAGCACGTCTCCAATGTGATAGCCACATTTGGGATTGGGGGTTGGTGGGAGGGTCTGTCTCCATCCTCCTGAGAATGTATCAATCATATGGTATTTATCTTTTCTTTTAACATGGTATATTACATCGATTGTCTATGTTGAAGAATCATTTGAATTTAAGATGACTCCCACTTACTTGGTCATGGTGTATGATTTTTTTTTACGTGTTGTTGGATTCAGTTTGCCAGAATTTTGTTGAGAATTTTTCCATTTCTATTTATCAAAGATATCAACCTTTAATTTTATTTTTTGGAGGTATCTTTTTCTGGTTTTGCTCTTAGGGTGTTGGTGTCTTTGTAGTATGTCTTTGAGAGTGTTCCTTGTTCTTCAATCTTTTAGAAATGTTTAAGAAGGATGTTCTTTGTATGTTTGCTAAAATTTGCCTGTGAAACCATCTGGTCTTGGACTTTTCTTTGTGGGGAGTGTTTTTAGTACATATTCAATCTCATTTCTAGTGATTGGTATGTTCAAATTATTTTTTTCTTGATTCGGTTTAGGTGAGCTGTATGTCCCTAGAAGGTTGTCCATTTCTTCTGTTTGTCAAATTTTTTGTCATCTAATTATTTATTGTGTTCTCTCTTTTTTTGTATCTTTGCATTATCAGTTGAGGCTTCTCCTTTTTCATTTCTTATATGTTTTATTTTGGTTCTCTTCTTAATGAGTCTGGCCAGAGGTTTGTGAATTTTGTTTATTCTTTCAAAGAACCAGATCTTTGTTTTAATTGATGTTTTTCTATTGTGCTTTAAATTTATGTTTTATTGATTTCCTCTCTGATCTTTATGATTTCTTCTTTCTGTTGACTTTAGGTTTTGTTTGTTTTTCTTTTCTAATTCTTTTAGGTGGTAGGTTAAGTTGTTGCTTTGATATTTTTATCCTTTTTGGGGAGAAGGCCTGTATCACTATGAAACTCCCCCTGAGAACTTCTTTTGCAGCATCCCATAGAGTTTAAATGTTTGTGTTTTCATTGTTATTTTTCTTGAGGTAGTTTTTAATTTCCCTTTTGATTTCTCATTGACCCACTAGTTTTTTAGTAGCATGTTGTTGAGTCCCCATGTAGTCAGGTTTTTTTTCATCTTTTTCTGTGGTTGATTTCTAATTTCATGCCATTGTGGTCAGAGAAGATGCTTGAAATGATTTCTATATCCTTAAATTTGTTGAGGTTAATGTGTGCCCTGGTATGTAGCAAATCCTTGAGAAGATTCCATGTTTCTTTCCTTTTCTTTTTCTTTTTCTTTTCTTTTCTTTTCTTTTCTTTTCTTTTTTTTTTTTTGGTGGAGAGTAGTGGGTTGTTTTGGTTATGGGACACATTTTCCTATATTTTCACACTTCCAGTGATTTTCTTATGATATGCTCAATACTGTCAATCCTATTTTGCTTAGGGTGTGGAATTTTTTTTTTTCCTTTAAAAGGTGCTGACTTTCTTTCTGGAAGGCTGTTAATAAAATGATGAACACTGTCTCAAGCCTCTGTTTCAGGCTTTTTTTGGGACATTCTAGCCATTTCCTATGTTACAGTAGATTATTTCCAAAGTATAGTTTTAATTTGTAGTTACTTCAGGCTGAATCATTTCAAAATCTTAAAGAATCATTCTTTTTTGGTCATTGTCTTCACTTTTTCATTAAAAAATTTTTTACTTTCACAATAAAAAAAAATGACATAAATTTATTAAAATGTGTGAAATCAGCTACATAAGCCACTGCTGATAGTTTTAATTCATTTTCACAGTAATCACTGTGCTCCCAAATGCAATAATTTATAAAAACAACTCAGAAAGCAATTCATAGGGATTAGTTAGCACTACATAATAGAATGATATTTTGATCTGCATTTTATCACACAAAGATAAATTCAAATTTGCTTCTTAGAACTAATAAAAGAGAAATTTAAGGCTTGATCTTATAGGGCCAGATGCATGTCTGTCTGTCTGTCTGTCTTTCTTTCTTCCTTTTCTTCCTTTCTTTCTTCTTTCTTTCTTTCTTTCTTTCTTTCTTTCTTTCTTTCTTTCTTTCTTTCTTTCTTTCTTTCTTTTTTCTTCCTTTCTGTGAGGCTGGGCCTTATATCTGATATATCTATAAAATAAGAAAAAAATGAAAAGCACAAAATTTGGTTTTTCCTTAAGGATGTATGTTAGCAAATTACTGCTTGATTGAATGTTTTCACTAAAAGTTAAAGCTTTGTTTTATGTGCTTTACTAAAAATTCCAAATAAAATTATATATATATGATTAGTAAAGGTGTGGGTATCTTACATGAAAATATATTGTGTCAGTAGGCGAACAGAGCTTAACCATTTTTAAAATTACCAATAGGATTTTTTGGCTCTTATTTATTGGACCCATATATAACTGTTACAAAATAAAATTTTGAAATTCAGGATATATTTTACAAAATAGTCTTATGAAGATGTGTATTCCTGGACAACAGAGACAAGATTTACCTTCTTTCTTCAAACAAGTAAAACATTGACAGAATATATAAAGACATGTACAAAGACAATATCAAGATATTAGATATCAGGCAATAAAGGACGGTGATTCTTGGGAAATGAGAATCAAAGTGAACACTGGGGTTGCTCCAGCTTATTGCCTGGTTAAATATTTCAGGCCACAGAGCAACATGGTAAGGCCAAAAGAAACATCTAAAAAATCCAACTGACTAAATGAGTTGGATGAGATAGAGCTGTATGTTCGGGCAGGTAAGGAAAGTACAGTGCTTAGGGCAGAATGATAGAAAGATAAAGAACTGCTCATGAGATGAGTTCTGGTCATTCGCAGACAATATCCCTGCAGAATTTTGCTAAGTAATAATTAAACTTAGATGTGTGGAAACTTGAGGCAAAGAAAGGAACATCTGAAAAAATTACAGGAACAATCTGCATTGCTCCCACAGGGCTAGTCTAAGTGCCTATTCCCATCAATGATCATTAGTCGGGGTATTGCATAAAGTGCTCAGAAGTTGCATCTCAGGAGCTGTCCAAATTGTCCCCAAAATTACCTTGCTCTGGTCCCATACAATACAGATTAAAAGCTTAACCTGTAATTTTCAAAATGTTTCCATGTGTCTTAACTCAAGGCGGGTATCAGGGCAAAAATTGTATTATTTGGAATTCAGTAAACATTACTAGGCATGCAAAGAAGCAAGAAGATACTACACATAAAAAAAGAAAAATTGATCAAAGATACTGACTCTGAAATGGCAAATGAATAAAATGATGATTAATTAAATAGAAAAGGACATTAGGAATTCCCTTGAAGCACAGTGGGTTAAAGACACTTGTCACTGCTGTGGTCCAGGTCACTGCTGTGGCGTCATGAGTTTGATCCTTGGCCCAGGAACTTATACATGCAACAGGTATAGCCAAAAAAAAAAGAAAGAAAAAAAAGGACATTAGTTTCTGTTACTGTATCCCACATGTTCAGAAATCTAGAGGAAGATTGGATAGGTTAAATAGAAACATAGAACAATCAAAAAGACACCATTTAACTTCTGAAAATGAAATTACAATGTCTGAGATGAAAGATATATTTGATGGGATTAAGAGAAGATTAAATATTATAGAAAGAAAGTTGTGAATTTAAAGATATAGTGATAGAAACCACCCAAAATAAAATAAATAGAAAAACAAATGAGCACATTATCATTGAGCTATGGAACAATTTCAGGCACCAAATATATGTATAACTGAAGTTCCCAGAGGAGGAGTGATGTTAAACTATGACCACAGGGCGTTCCCACTGCAATTCAGTAGGTTAAAAATCTTATGGCATCTGCTTGGGTTGCTGTGGAGGCGTGAATTCGATCCCCACCCAGTGCAGTGGGTTTTTAAAGGACACCATGTTGCCAAAGGTGCTGCATAGATTGTACCTGGGGTTTCAGTCCCTGGACCAGGAACTTCCATATGCTGTGAGTGCAGCCATAAAATAATAAAACAAAATAATAATAAAAGAAAAAGCCCACAAATTCCTTGCTACTCCTCCTACAAGAGATGTAGCTAACCCCTATTCCCTTGAACTTGGGGTAGACATCATGACTTGCTTCTAATGGATCAAATAATTGGTATTGATAGAATGTGTCTTTAGTGCATGGCTGTGGCCCTAAAAAGCAAAAAAAAAAAAAGCAAGAGAGAAACTGAGGCATCCTGTCATCTACCTTAAGAGTGAGTCATCTTTAAAACAAATTCTTCAACACAGCCAGGCCTTCAAGGACAGCAGCCCTATCCAGCAAAAGACTATAACTACATGAAATATCCTGATGCAAAGCAATAAGCTTTTTCAGAATCCCTGTCCCACAGAAACTATCCTATATATTGTTTCAAGCTATTAGATTTTAATAGTTATATGGTATGAGTAAAAGATGTCTACTACATATTTTGGTACCTGAAAGCAGGGAACCACCATAAAATAATACTATAATATAGGAGTGGCTTTAAAAGTAAGTGGTAGGAAGAAGCTGAGAGAATTTGACAGTGTTGTTAAAATCTGAAAAAGCCTAGAAGAAACTATCTTTAGAAGTATTATGACTTTTGAGGAGGCCATGGGTGAGGGTTTAAAGGAAACTGAGAAAAATCATATTGAAAATCAGAGGAAAGTATATATTTGTGTTATAATGGGAGAGAATAACACTGTCTCCTCTGATAATGTGCAAAATGGAAAACATACCTAATGAATTAAATGATCTAACTAAGAATATTTCTAGCCTAAATGATGTATGCAGCCTGAGTGGCATCATGGAAATTGGGTGATGAGGCTGAACTTCCAAGCTTGTAACCAAGGGTCAATCTTTCTGGTAACCCAGGCTCATCCTTAAACCAGAATTTCCTCAAGAGTCATCTCTTTACCACACTGAAATTGCTCTTATCACTCAAGAGATTCTAGAGGCTTTGTGCCAGGGACAAAGGCCAAGTGTGAATTTTTAATTTTACCTCAGGTGTGTTTTTTTTAAAATGTGGTTAGAGATGATAATTACTAGGAGAGAATTTTTTATTATATGATGGTATAAAAAGTTTGAATACCGTGCTTGTCTTTACAGATTAAAGTCTTATAAATTTTGAAAGCAACACAAAAAGAAAAAATCGAGTGTTTCCTAAAACAGAGCTGATTCAATTCCCCAAATACCCCTTAACTCTTGTATTCATATATATGGAACAGGTAAACTTGCAAAATTTTCTAAAGTGGTATTTTAAAATGTATATGACTTTAGTTTGCTTAGTTTAAATGATTTTTGGTAGTTTCAGTCTTTTTAAAGAGTAGATACTTCAGTTTTATTCCCATTTTCCAGATGACTGATAATTATTACTTAATTGAATATTTATCATTAATAATAAAATTACTATTGAAAAATAATTTACTTTTTCATATTATTGTAAAGTGGTAAGTGGAATGGACTGTTGCATATTTGGTTCTAACATTCTATAGCTGAGCATGCTAGATTTATAAAATATTCTTACGTGTCCTATTTTCTCATTGGAAGTCTGAAATGTTGAAATGTATCAGATAATTTAAGATTAGATGGTTCAAGTTCAGGGAGATGTTGAAGGGACAACATCAATTTTCATGGAAGTTATTCTTCAGCTGCTGGGGAAAAGAAAACAAACAACCAAACTCAACCCCACAAAACAAAATTTAGTTTTAATTATGCATCAAAGAAATTCCACTATTCTTTTCTGTTATTTCAGGGGACTGAGAAGGAAATAGGCAAAAGAAAATGACATTCAAATGCCTGGTGATAATACTTCTTTCCAAGCAAGTTGTTGAAATGTTAATAGCTGCTAAAAGAAAGTATGTACAATTGACCCTTGAACATGGGTTTGAACTGTGTGGAACCACTAACAAACAGATTTTTTTTCAATAAATATATTGGAGTATTTTTGGAGATTTTTAACAATTTGAAAAAACTAACAAATGGTGTAGCCATTTGTTAAAGAATTAAGAAAATTTTAGGTATGTCATGAATACACAAAATTTGTGTAGATTCTAGACTATTTTATCATTTTCTACTATAAATTATACACAAATCTATTATAAGAAGTTAAATTTATCAAAACCTATGCACAAGCTTGCAAATAGGACATGTCACCATTCACAGTTGTGAGAAATATAAACACATACAAGATGTGATACTAAATCAAAACTGCATAAAATTAAGTATAATACATACTGTAATAATTTTGTAGACACCTTTGTTTGCTACTGTGGTGAGCTCAAGTGATGCCTGAATCTGCTTAAAATGTCATGTAATGCTGATCTTCTCTGTCTGAGCAGTTGGCCTCTCCAATAAATTGCATATTGCAGTAAAAAGTGATCTCTTGTGGTCTTTGTATATTTTTCATTGTGTTTACTGGACGCAGACACATTTAAATAACGCCATGGGACCCATACAAAGTGCCATGTGTGATGCTGGAAGTGCTCCCGAGAAGCAGAGAAAAGTCATGCCATTACAAGTAAAAGCTGAATTGCTTGATATGCCTCATAGACTGAGGTCTGCATAACATGATTCAAGAAAAAGCAAAGTCATTATATGACAACTTAAAGCAAAGGGAAGGTGAAGGACCTAAAGCTAGAGAATTTAATTCCAGAAAAGGATGGTTTGATAATTTTAGAAAGAAGTTTGGTTTTAAAAATGTCAAGATAACAGGAGAAGCAGCTTCTGCTGACTATAAGGCAGCAAGTGAGTTCCCAGATGCCACTAAAGAAATCACTGAGGAGAAAGGATATCTACCTGAACAGGTTTTTAATGCAGATGAAAGAGCCCTATTCTGGAAGAAAATGCCACAAGGGAAGAGCAGCAAGCATCAGGATTTAAGGCAGGATAGAATAAGCTATTTCTACTCTTTTGTGCAAATGCAGTTAGGTTTGTGAGCAAGACTGTCCTTATTTATAAAGCTATTAGCCCCTGAGACTTGAAGGGAAAAGAGAAACACCAGCTGCCAGTCTCAAACACAACAAAAATACCTTTTTTGGATTAGTTCCATAAATGTTTTGTCCCTGAAGTCTGGAAATATTTGCCAGTAAAGGACTGCCTCTTAAAGTTCTTTCGATATTGATAATGCTCCTGGCCACCCAGGACCCCATAAATTCAACACCAAGTACTGACAAGCAGATAATTCATCTCATAAACAGACAATGGTATTGATACGCTTCATTACTGTAAATGTATTTTCTCTTCCTTGTGATTTTCTTAATAACATTTTCTTTCCTCTGGCTTACTTTATTGTAGGAATATAGTATATGATACATATAACATACAAAATATGAGTTAGTCGACTATGTCATTGGTAAGGTAGTAAACAGTAAACTATTAATAGTTACATTTTGGTGGAGTCAAAAGTTATAGGTGGACTTTTGATTGCATGGGGGTCAGCACTCCTCATCCATATGTTGACCCCATATTGTTCAAGGGTCAGTTTGGGAGAAGTTTACATTTGCCAATTTTCAAAATCTGTGGGATGCCGCAAAGGCAGTCCTTAGAGGGAAGTTCATAGAGATACATGTCTTCCTCAAAAAAGAAGAAAAATCCCAAATCAACAACTTAAACTACCACCTAAAAGAAGTAGAAAAAGATAATAAAACCTAATCAGAAGGAAGGAAATTATAAAGATCAGAAAGGAAATCAATACACTAGAGATACAAAAAATAACAGAAAAAATAATCAATAAAACCAAGAGTTAGTTCTTTGGGTAAACAAAACTGACAAACCTCTGGCCAGACTCACCAAGAAGAAGAACCCAAATAAACAAAATAAGAAGTGAAAAAGGAGAAATATCAATAGATACCACAGAAATATAAACAACCATAAGAGAACACTATGAACAATTATACGCCAACAAATTTGACAACCTGAAGAAATGGCTAACTTTGTAGAGACATACAGCCCACCAAAACTACTCAAGAAGAAATAGATCATTTGAACAGACTGATAACTAGAGAAGAAATTGAATCTGTAATGCATTACCAATTTTTCATTATTTAGTACATTCTGTAGTCCTCTCTAAAAACTTGGTTTCACAACATTATCAAATATAATCTGAGATGATTTAGCATAGAAAATAGATTCTACCAGGATATAGGGAAGCCATTAAACATTAAAATTATGTCCTAATTGTGTGCAGTGGTCTGAAGGAAATGTCACAGGTATAGATGCACAGATGAAGTAGACACACAAATAGCAGTTGAGCCACTGTAAATGGGGAGGTCTATCACACACATCCTTGACCTCCTGCTGCCAGCCATTTATCAATGCCTCAGATCCAGAAAGATCTAATTTCCAGCCACATAAAATTCCTCTTATATGGATGTGACATTCAGAGTCTCTTATCCCCATGTGTGTCCTTAATCTTACTCTTCGTTATCTGAAATATCCTGTGTGAGTCTTTATTTCCTGTTTTTCTTTAGTTAGCAAAAACATAAGGAAATTTCCTAGACTAGGAAATAAAGAACTTAAAAAATCTACTTCAAAAGAAATTTGGATCCAAATATGTGAGGAACTTATGAAACTATAACAGAAATATTTGTGCAAGAGACTTGATTAAATGTATTCAATGATATTCATCAATTATAACCACATTTCATAATATATTTGCATAAATATAGCTAGGTGCAAGATTTTTTATCACTAATTCTTAGGATAAACTTATTTTCATTTAGAAAGGCTATCATTTAGAATTTTTATCACTAATTCTTAGGATAAACTTATTTTCATTTAGAAAGGCTATCTTGGAGGAGATTATGTGTGGTGTTCTCTTTGAAGCCTGAATTGAAATATGAGATTAAAACAAACCAAGTTAATCCAATTGTCTTTAAATATTCAGTACATATACTATATTTATACTCTTGCATTCTGTGTATCCTTACATAAGTTAACATTTAGGTTGATAAGGTCAAATGTATTTTTTGCTTGTTATTTGAGACACATTGAATGTTTAGCTCTGTACCCATGAGTGATTTCTTGTTCTTTTGAGGAACTTCACACTCCACTGTTTATCAAGATTGTTATTACTTTGAATCTTTATTATTCTAAGAAAACCTGGCTTCATTGACTGCAATTTGTCACATCAAACTTAATGAATTTAATATTCTAGAAGTAGTCCTTTTCAAATTTTGGACTTCTCAAAAAAAATGCAACTCCCAAATTGCTTATTTTATGGTGTGTTTTTGTCTTTTTTATTTCTCAATGATCATTTTTAACTCACCCAATTCTTCTCTTCTTGAATGTACAGATGACCCAAATGGAAAAAACATAACTAAGTGCTTATCTTTTGGCGCCACATTAGATCTTTTGGGCCACTTGAGTTCATTTAGTAAATTGCTACTCCTGTGCCTTAAGTGGAACTCCAATAACCTAAAATCATTAATGCACTTAAAAATATGGCAGTTGTAATTGCCAGTGATGATAGGACATTTGCTTTCAGATTCTCATAGTAATGATTACAAAGAAAGAATTTGTGCCCAAAGAATTACATGGTTAACTATCAGAATAACATGGCCTCTCTTAAATTTGTAATAAACCCCTTTATCATCCAATACTAAATAAAATATATTTCATAAAATGTTGCCAAAGATTTTGCTTATTCTTCCCTGCAAAAAGAGAAACCACATACACATATTCTGGTATTTCAATGCTTTACTTTCATTCTCCTCTCATATTTAACTAAATTACCACTTTACAAACCTCATGTAGTCTCTTTGGGAATTGGCACAGTATTTAACAATTTTGGTTGGCAAAGGGCTAATGAGTTATTATTCAGTCCACTATGTCAAAGTAGTTATCAAATTTTTAAATAGAAAAACAATGGTTAGTTTTTTACCTACATTGAATGCATAATCACATAATTCTAATTTTCTATGTTGTACTCAGTAAGTGCTCTGTTATCATAGGCAACCACTGCCAAGTAATTAGTTTTAGTCGATAGACTGGCTTTATGGCTCATTTAAAGCCACCCATTATCTTTCACTACAGTGTGACTCACCTTTGTCAATGTAACAATCAGAGAAAAAGCGTCTTTAAGATATGCATTTTCCTACACATGGGCAAATGCTACACAACATCTAATTCACCGTTCAAGACCCTGTTTTAAAAGCTCAGCAAAATTCAACATGTGTTTTTAGGCATCCTAATTTCCTGGATTCACTTCTTAATTACTCAGTGAGAGGTAAACTGGGTTCTGTAATCCTAAGGAGAAGTGATATGAGGGCTGTGTTTAACTGGTGGCTTAGAATCATCTGGAAATATCTATCATCCTTAGGATGTCCATCTATCTTATTGGTGTCATTAAGGGTAGCCTTTATGGATCATGTGTCAGTTTTTAAGCCTGATAATGAAATTACTTCATTTCTGCTATGCTTTTGTAAATTTTTTGCTGTGCTCTGTAAAGAGTTTTCTCTCAGTCAGGTATAAACATAAAATTGCTTTATTGATAATTGTTACCCACTTTGTTATCACCATTTTTGCTGAGCAGCAGATTACTTTTTGACATCTAGTCTGGTTCCACAGGTAGTTATTCACCTTAGGTTATTAAAATAGTTCTATTCAGTTATTGAAATTCTGTTCACCATATTTTAAAACAGAGATTCACAATTGACTTAATGTTCTTCCCATCCCCCACAGCAGGATCAGTGAGACCCCAGTTGTTCACATTACCAGGTTGGTAAATTTGGTCTGTTTCTTTCAATCTTTTTTTTCCTCTGTCCTTAATCCCAGGAGATAGGACAAGGAGAAGAGGGAAAGGAGACTTTTTGATTGTGAGTGTACATGACAGTTCAGCTAATTTCTTGAATTGTAATGTGGACAGCCACACATTGAAGGTAGCGATGCTGTGGTTTGTTATGGTGGTCATAATGTCTCAACTATTTTGGAGTTTAGAGAATAAATAAAACGACAGGAAAAAACCTTACTGAGAAGATCCTGACTCAGGATTTGGGGGCTTATCATCAAGCTAATATTATTGTCAACTGGAGTTTCATTTGTGCTTTAATTCAATGGAATTTAATTCAACAACCAATTAATTATTAAACACTATGTGCTTGATACTTTAAGTTTAAAAATGGAGTCTACATTCAAGTTGAGAGAAAGATGTTTAAAAAGATACTTATAAAATGTTGTAGGTGGATATATGTTATATTTTGGGATCACTGAGGAATTTGAAACTAACTCAGTTGAAGAGATATATTATGGAAGAAGGAAACATAAATTGAGTCTTCTAGAGTGATTAAATTTTGAGTTGCAGGATTGGATTTTGATACCTGCAAGAATATCAGCCTCCCCCAGTGTATACTGAACTCAGAGAATGTGTAGAATTCTAGGGCTTTATTTTCTCACTTTAGCATATGAAACAATTGGCCAACAGGGACCTGCTGTGTAGCACGGAGAACTCTATTTAATATTCTGTTATAATCTTTGTGGGAAAAGAATTTGAAAGAGAATGGATGTACGTACATTTATAACTGAATCAGTTGTGCAGCAGAAGTTATCACAAGACTGTAAATCAACTATACTTCAATAAAACTTTAAAAAATGAAACTATTAAGAAGGTGAAAAATAGTAATAAAATATGGCTTAAGAAATAGAATGAATAGTCCTTCTGAGGGTAAAGTAAATGGAAAACTTTAAAATTTGCAATTTTTTTATACTTACCAAACTAATAATCCAAAGTAAACATTGAAAGCATTTTATATATATATATATATATATATATATATAATAAAATAACTGTAAAGGGCAAAAAAAGCCACAGCATATCAAGAATTTGCCAAGATTCAAACCAATAAAAAGCAATACTGAATTAAAACAAGACAATATAAATGATCCTAGTAAGTGATACAAGAACATGCTCAAGTGAACATGAAATAAAAACAGGATTTTACTGGCCAACAGTTAGTGAAGGACAGCTCCTTGAAAACTAATATTTGAGACAAATGTTGAAGTAAAAGTATGCATGAGACCATTTTGTGCAGAAAGGAAAGAAGATATTTTGGAAAAGAAAATGACAGATAGTCAGGAGAGGAAAGTGTATAAAAACCAGTAACGCAAAATGGATCAGAAGAAGAATGAATTGGTTGAAATTGCTGACTGATTGGATTCCAGAAATGAAAGGAGGCAAAGAAGGATAGGAGTTGAAATTTATCCAAAATTTTCAAAATTTTATCTGGAGATATAGATTGGAAAAGACTTTAAAGACAAATACAAGTAGTATATACTTGGAAGTCAAATAGAGTCAAATTTATGACCCTTCTTTTCTACATCCATGTAACTTTGGTCGATAAAGAGGTAAGATAATAAAAACAAATAGCAACAACAAAGAAGTACTGATCAGACAATTAATGTCTGATTTATATTTGAAGGTTTTAATAAAATCTTCAAATGATGGCTTTTAAATCACAGCAATCCAAATTTTAATGGAAGACATTTCTTCTGTATATAAAAATGAGCCTCATAAGATCAAGGGAATAAGAGAGCTGAAACTTTATACACATTTATCAAATTAATGTATAAGAATATAGATAGTTTCAGGTAGGCATCTTTTGGATATCAACAGAGAAAATTGATACATTAAGAAATACCAAAAAATTCACCTACTTTCTTAGGATGGACCCTATATATTTAGACCACTGTTTTTCCAGAATTGGAAATTTTATTTACTTATGAGAGAGACCCAGAATCCAGTAAAGCTAAACTCAATAATCAAGAAGATTCACTATGAAGGAATCTGAGCTGATTGTTGGGTTGTAGGTCTGTGGAAGAGAATGATGAAAATGTGGAAATAGCTATGTGTTCTTATGTTCCTTTACTCCAATCTCAACCTTTGAAGGTAAGAATGCTTGTCAGTAATGATGAGTTTTTGCTCTTCTTCTTTATTATATGTCCTATGACAAATTAGAGTCAAAAATGATATCAGAGAAGTAGCAAGGGAAAATACGTGTTACACTAATGTCAAGCCAGTTCCAGGATTCAGGGTCCATTTGTAATTAACACAAATGAAGAAAGTATATAAGATTAATTCAGTATATATTGTCCTCTTTTTAATTTATGTTTTCTATCAACATATTATGTCCTTGAATGCATTCTCTTAAAGGTGATTGCACGATATGTAATAATGGCACAAGTATCTAAGTCGCAAATGATTGTTTCAAAATTTAGAAATCAAAAGTGAGAAAAATTCCAAGTAGAATTACATTTTGAAACAGAGTTTTAACTTACAGAGATTCCTGATGATGACATACACACACCTATGATTTTTTTCTATGTCTGAAGAAACTCAACTTTTCGGTCATCGAGGCTGTTACAGTTTACACAGTAGTTTGGAAAGAGAGAAGCTTCAAAGGTAAGAGACTTGGCTTTGTGCTTTTCTCAAATGTTGTCTCCTTACATCATGTTGACTTCTTTAAGTTTCAGATCTTTATTTATGACACTACAACCACCATAGTTGTTAACATATACAAGTGGTAAATACATGAATACATTGTTCTGAGAAATTTACATTTTTAATTCATTTAATTCTCATATTAGTCTATGAGATAGATAATTTAATTATTCACATTTTACAGATGGGGAAATTGAGGCGTATGGAAGAATAAGTTAATAGAATCAAATGGCTAGTAAATAGTGGGGCTAAAACTTATACCCAGGCTTTTTGACCTAACTTAACATAACAAATTTATTTTAAATAGTATATTGTAGTAATATTTAATTCATAGTGTTATCCTTCATATCAAATAAGGTAAAATATGCAAAGTATTCATTGCTGGCAAGATGTTTCTTAAATATGTTTTATTTATTAAAAGTATTAGTTGTTACTCTGCACAACAGATTTTCCTGAATGAAATCTCATTTTAAACATGATTACTATATTTAAAGGTTTACACATATTTGCATAAAGATTGTAAAAATCACATACTTAAATGTATATTTCATTTCTACCCATATGCAAAATTGTGATATGTGTCCTGTTTAAAAGATAGTTTAAAGTCATTAGACAGTTTAAAGGACAGTTTAAAGTCATTAGAATCCATCTGTGAATCAGTATGCAATATGTAGTTAAGGCAAATAATTGTGCTGTACTTGCAAGTAACCAATGTAGATTTGTCATGATCCAAACAATCTAAATGTAAGCTAATAATATAAATGTTAAATTCAATGTTTAAGCTACTTTTCATAAGTAGGCAGTAATTTAATTTTTATCATTCTGATTTTCTTCTTTCTAAATGTATTTGACACATTGGAAGTTTTATTTGGCTTAAATGTATCTCTGAATTTCCTATGATCAAAAAGTGAGAGCTTATCAAAAATGTCCATTTTATCAATCCCCCCAAAAAAAGTGACACTCAGCAGAAGGAAGATACATATGACAATCATAGGTGCATGTATATTTTTCAATATCAATATTTCATATTTGAAATTTATTTTTAGTTCAAGATTTGATATTTTGATGTCTATTAAAATAAATTCTATCTTAATCATCTGAGAGCTTTTTAGCTTTGAATTAGTTCTAGATAATATGCAATTCTTGGTTTTCATTTTTTTCCTGCTCCACCCACACCCATTATGGGACAAAGAGAAAAGATGAAGTTCCAGGTATTTTTAATTGACATATTTTGGGAAAGAATGAATATTTTTTTTCTTTTTATTGCTTTATCATGAATTGTTATCACTTATTTCCTAAATTATTCTCCAACCTAAAGGGCAAATTTTATCACCTGACGCAAGTCTAACACTTCCTTTTCTCTTGCTATATTTTTCCCCATAACACTGCTACTGTTTATCATATAATTCAGTTTAGTTATTTTGTTGTTACGTTCCTTGTTGTTTATGGTGGTAGAGGTGATATTTGTATTTCTACTTCCACTAGAATATAAGCTATATAAGAGTAGATATCTTTGTCTATTTACATTGTTGTTACTAGTACATACACCAATGCCTAGTTCCTAGAAATCACTCTTTGGTTTTGTCAGATGTGTGTATGCATAGGTGGGTAGATGGACAGATGCTTGCATGTATTCTGCAAAAAAAGCTGTTCACATTGGTTGTAAATAGAAACATTTTATTACAATTTATTAATTGATTAAACCAAGATTAAATAACTTTGTATGAAAGCTATCACTTCACAAGACCATTGAATCTGACAGCAGTTATTATAGTTTGGGGACAGAATATAGTTGAAACAAAGTATAGGTTGTCCACTAAATCCCATGATTTTATTTCTAGGTTACTCTTCCTTTATAGCTGCAACTCAGTTCTGGACAGTTTACTTGTAATAGCCAATCACATAAGTTTTTACTTTACTTAAGGATAAGGAAAGGATATTATAAAGGATATTATAAAGTTTATAATAGCTTCTTCAGAAATGGGCATATTTATCCAAAGACTCTTTCAATATAGTTTTCTTCTCAATTGACTGCACAGAATTGCAGATTTCATTAAGCTCCTGGTAAGTATATTTCTTTTTTTTTCAATTAAATTTAAGTGGCAGTTCAGAGTTAATCTCACAAAAAGATAGTTTGCTTATGTTACAACTTCAGAATTTTAATACATTTATTTTTATCATTTTTATTAATAAGTTTGCAAAATATCAAAACAGAGAGGAGAGGACTCTTTGACTAAGTGACCTTCACAGAGCATCTCAGGTCCTTTCTTCAGATTTGTGATCTGAAGATTCCTTCCTTCCATTTGTAATCACCCCATTTTGGCCACTGTAACAATCTCACACAGAAAAGGCATGCTGGGTTGACAAGCTAGGTCCTTTGAGACTTTCTAAGGATGTCTGTGGGAACAGAGTGATTCCTATTTTTACCATGACCAAGTTTTGCCAGGCAAAGCAAGAGTGGAATCAACATGCAGAAATATTAAAATTTATTTACCGAAAATTGAATAGAGCTACTGAATGAAACACGTGCACATAAATCTTTTATTCAAGGTTTATTACTGTCTGTTTTCCACTCAGAAGACTGAGACTATATTACTTTAAAAATAAAAAAAAAGCAAAAGCCTATTTCAGTTGATGATGTTAAATTGAGAATGGGCAGTGTCTTCCATCTCATTCATATTGCATTCCCAGTTCTTAGCATCTTGCCTGTCTCATAATAGAATGTTACTTAGGACTGTTAAAATAATGTATACTTGAAGGAATGAATCCAGAAATGAAAAGGAAACAGAAGAACAGTTATAAATTCTATATCACTGGGTTAAAAGCCTCTACTCTAGTTAATAAAGGCAATCTACCTGCTTTCCCCTTAACACTAAAGATTCAACCAAATCACAATTATAAAGAAAAGAAATCCAAATGTAAAAAAATAAAATTCTGAGACATTTGACAAACCAAATTGTACAATTAAAATTATTTTAAAAGACTGAAATGGTCCCCTTTTCAGTGAACGATTTTTAGAATAGAACTTTCACTTCTAACCAAAGAGATTACGTTTTATATGGCACACAGATCTTATCCTATTAAGTTGCAAAATCCATATTTTCCTAATCTAAAAGATAGAAAATAAATTCATTTAATGAAATAGTAACAATATTAAGAAACCTTTTACAGAGGCATGACATGTTTTTGAGTCTATTCATTATAAGCATTACCTCCTTGACTTAAATTCTACCTTTATGAAACTTCTATCAATTTCAAGACACAATTAATATTCTATAAATGCTTTTTGATATTTAGAGCCAGATGGAAATAGTCATAGTACTTCTCAACAAACTATTTTTTGGAGGAGAAATTAGAAAAAGACATTTTCTTTTCAGGTAAATCCTGACATTGCTTTGGCAACATTATTGCACTTGCATGCACTTAAACCACTTAGTCACACTGGGTTCTCTGTGTGTGTCAGAAAGAAAGCTTTTATATATTTTTTAGTATTAGAACATTTCATGATACCACCATGGCATTTCCATTTCTTTTGAGCTTGCGTTCAGTGCTATGGATGAATGAAGACAACTATTGAAATTTAAACACCATATCTTCCTTGTATAATTTCCAATGTTACTTCAGGTCCAAATTGCAAAGTGTCACAAAGAATCTGCATCTAGCTTATTCATGTGCAGGCAGCTGTGTACAAACAATGCTAGAATAATTAAACTTGTATTTATGTGAGACTTATTTTATGCTGATATGTTAATATGCTGATATGCAGATAACTTCAAACTAAAATGAACATGATTAAATTTTGATGAGAATATAAATCTTTCTCAATTTTGTCTCCTATGGGTTACTATATTACATAGGGATTAATGGTTTATTGTCAATAGATGCAGAATTTTGCCTTCGGGAAGGATTAGCAGTGGGATCTTGCTGTGTAGCACTGGGAACTCTGTCTAGTCAATTATGATGGAACACGTAATGTGAGAAAAAAGAATATATACATGTATATGTAACTGGGTCACCCTGTGCAGTAGAAAAAATATATATATAAAGAAATAAAAAAAAAGAAAAAAAGAAAAGAAAAGAGATTCATATGGCCTCTGAAAGTCACTAAAACCCTTATTCTAAAATCACAAAAGGTTTGGGAGAACTAGTTACGTGCCTAGAATTTTCAGTCAAATGTGATAAACATATACATGCTGATATACACATATATAAACAATTGTGTGTTTATACTTAAGTGCAAATAATTGATATATACTACTTATTAGCATTCATTCTCTTTATATTGCAGAGTTTTTGCAATAATCCCATCATCTTTCAGAATATCCATCAGAATATATTCTACATATAACTTTAGAAAAAAACAGAACAAATCATTAAATGTCATTTTTATATTAATTTGCTTTACATCTTCAAACAAATAATACATGGATTAGGAGACAATGTATTATTAACAAATGTCAAAAGACCTTAATTTAGTTCTGGCTTTGTTATCAATCATGTACCTTAAGCAAATTAGATGTAAAATCCCGTTACTGCAGTTTCCTGATATAGAGACTGAGTACACTATTATTTGTTCTAATATCACATTAATGTTCTGTTAGAAAATTTGAAGACAATTAAATCCTATAAACATAAACAATGTCAAATCATGTAATAAAACAAATGATACAAGAGGAATAGTAAATTCTTTATTCTATATATTTTGAGGTACAAATTTCAGTGATTTCTTGAGTATTACATATATATTCATTTTTATTAGTTTGATTTCCTCTATATTTGGTTTAATTCAACAAATATTAATTGAGCACCTAGCCTATGCCAGTGATATATGAAATTACCATTTCAGGGAACATAAAACGAATAAAAAATAATGCCTGCTCTTAAGGAGCTTACAGTCTCTCTTAAGGAAACAAGGGCTCAATAGTTAGAATATAAAACAAAATATCTATTCCATAAAAGAGATCCCAAAAGATGTCATGAATTTCAAGAAGGTTATCAAGTAGCATTTGATGTGAATATTCAAGAAAGGATAGGACTTTCCCCTCCCCACTCCTCACTTCCAAGACTGTAAGCTAGAAGTCGTTGCAGTCAAGTGGAACAGTAGGATAAAACTCAAAGAATTTAGAAAGGGTGAATATGTTCTAAGAAAAATTTGTAATTTAGAGTAATCTAGAAAGATATATTAGAAAACTTAAAGAAAATTGTAGGTTTACACTTTGACATTTGCACCTTAGTCAATATCCCTGAGCCAGGACACCAATAAGTTGAGGATCCACATTCTTGTAAAGGAGCAAATTCTATTTAGGAAGACCAGTTTGACATAGTTATGGTGATGAATTTAGGGATGGGGGCATAAGGGCTATGACATGAGTCAGGATGCTCTTATACTGTCTAGACCAGAGAAAATTTAAGTCATTTTCAGTGAAAGCAGAATTAAGTTTAAAAAGAGTTAACCATGACAGAGATGAGGAAGCAGTACTGATTAAATTGAAGACACAAGGGACATGGAGGCAAAGATGATTCTATAGGTTTTGAACATAGTTGAACATAGTTCACAGGAAAATAGCAGCATAATGATGGTCCAATGGATGAGACAGAATTCAGGAGAAGAATTTGATTTTTAATGATTAAGGGGTCTCTAGAGATTACTGATCTGGACAATGAAAAGTAGTATTCAGCATAAATCTTGAATCTATATGAAAGAGATGGGCCTGGAGAATGAGGTCAATTTGGACAACATTCATTGAAGGGTTGTTGTTGTAGTGAATGGGATGGGGCTAAAAAACTGAACTTAGAGCAATGGAAAATATTTACAGTTAAAGATAGAAGGAGGAATAGGTGGCATGCAGGCAATACATAGTGTCTAAAACAATCAGAAAAAGCCAGCAAATATAATAACAGGCACCAATGTTGGTAATTTCAAAAAAGTTGGTAATTTCAAAAATTAGTCATGAATAATTAATCAAAAATAACAAAAGAATGAATTTGAGGAGAAGTCTTTGAATTTGGCTTCTAAAGGATCATTGTAGGGGGATTAGAGTCATGCCACATTGCTTTATCAATATTTGACATCCTACTCTGACTTTTAAAAAGATGGTAAGCAAAATAAGTGTGTTTTCTGTGGTGCCATAGAATTTACAGTGTAGCAAGTTCATGAAGGGCAATTCATCATAATAAAATACAGTAGTATTCAATTAAACATTTGATAATTGTTTTAAAGCAAGAGAGAGGGAAAATATAATAGAATAAACTAATTTGGTCTAAATGATGAAGAAAGGATTCTCAGAGGAACACTTGTATAAAGCTGAAATGAAGAATGAACTAGGCAAAGGGGAAAGGCTTAGAGTATTTGAGGGATGGGGAAAACAGGCAAATGGCCCTGAGTATGGAGGTAGCATTGGAGAAACTGAAGAAAAGCTTCTTGTCTGAAGCAACATGTGCAAGAATAAGAGTGAATGAAAGTGGTAGGGTAATCATTCATTCCTTCGTCTTAATTTGATGAGTCTCAATTATAGATTGCATAATATGATAGGTTCTGTGAGGTACCAGTACCCAGCAAACACAGGATATGAGGCTAGATTGGTCAAAAGAAGCCAATCATTCAGGTTTTCTTATGCTACTTTAAGAATTTCAGTTTTTATTTGGCAAGCAGTGGGAAGCAATTAAATAGCTTCAAGAAAGAGAGTGGACTTAATATTTGAATTTTAAGATATCTATCTCTCGCTATAGATAGGTAGAAACGTAGGTAGGTAGATAGATAATCTAAGTTACAAGGTAAAGAATGAGTGAGGGGGGTCAGTGTCAGATGTAGAAATCTATGATGACAAGCTAATGAAATGTCCTAGCAAGAGTTCCTAGTAATTGTGTCTAGGGTAGTTACATCAGAGATGGTGGCAAGAAGAGAGATATATTTAGGAGGCAAAATCAAGATGTGGTGATGGGTGTTATATATGGATGAAGAATAAGAAGTATCAAGTTTGATTCTCAGGTTCCTGGATTATTTTATAATGACTGTTAGAGCTATTCTAGGCACAATAGCACTGGAGAAGCAGTGGCTATTAATATACCAAGGTAAAACAAGGTTTTGAATGTTTCATTCAATTGTAAAATGAAAACTATCAATTAAGCCACACAATGATAGTCCCATTTCTGACCAATGACTAGCATTGGCTTGATTGAGAAAATAAGTTGCATCCATAGAGTTCATCTCTCTTTGCACAGCTAATTAGGATGGGGTTTGAATCTACAGAACTGGTTTCATTAGCACATGCCCAAATCAACAGAGCTAACCAGGCCAGAAAGATAAAAAAAAAAATGCACTCTTTGTGATGAAGATTACTTTCATGTGCACTGTACTATTTTCCAGAACAAATAAATTCAGTTGATAGACCATTGTTGAGATCAACAAATAATTAGTGTACAGGAGGGAAGAGATAAAATGGAAAAATAGTCTTGAGGAACATGTATATTATATTCTAAAATAGAAATTTTATGTTTCTCGTGGCATGCAAACTATTGTTACTCATAATTAATGTGCATGTTATTATTTTATTAATTACAAACAGGATTTTTGCCTTTTTTAAATTAATGTTTCTCCATCTAAATTTTGTATTAAGTAGGCTGCATTAAGGAGAGCATATTTTGACTCTATAATGTCACCTGATTTCCTGTGCCAACATGCGGCAGCATCCAGCGATGTTTCGCCTTGGTAATATCCTGTTTTCACTATCCCAGTGCAATTCTAAGGCCTCACTAGGCAGACATGGGGACATGGTATTTCTCCTCACTTTCTTATGCCTCCACATAGAATGCCTAAATCTACATTTTTTAGGCCACTTACATCTAGAAAAATCCACTTTCGATCAAGAAACAAACCTCCCAATATCTTTCCCTACACTGAGCCATTGTCTTTTTTCTCCCCAGGATTTTTTGTTACATTTTGTTTTGATTTTGCAGACTACAAAATTAATATATATTTAATGTCAAAAAGTATGAATCTAGGAATGAAATTGAAAATCAAATGGTGCCCAACCATACCTACCAGAGAGGAAGAATGTTGCAGGTTGAGATATACATATGCAATGCCATGTATGCTTTTAACCCAACAGTATATACTAAACCTATGTATTTAAAAAAGAGATTCCTTATTTTCTCTCCTATAAATAGTTGTCTTAGTTTGGTTTTCTCAGAAGCAGTCTTTAAGACAAGGTTTCAGTGCAATATTTTATCTGGAAGATGATTCCAGGAAATTCTAGTAGGGGTATAAGGATGTGATAAAGGAAAGGAAAGGTAACCAATAAAAAATTCTCTTAATCTAAGGACCACCATGGATAATGAAGTTGGTCCCATGGGGAACTCTAAGAGTCTGTAGAATAGGCATTTTGGAGTTACTCTCCCTCAGGGCTAGAAAGCTAGGGCATTATGTGTTGGTTGAGGACTGATGGTGCAGAATGACAGAAGGGCTGGTACTTTTGAACCATAGCGCATGGGCAGGCCCTGGCTCCTGAGTAAGCTCTCACACAAATGGTAGGCTTCAGGCTGCATAGCTGTATTAAAGCTGGAGTCCATACAGGAAAAGCATAACCATGCTTTACTGTGTCATCCCCTTACTGATGGGCACTTATATTATTTCCAATATTCTCACTATTATACATGACTCTTTGCATGACTGTCCGATTATCACTGTATGACCCCTAGAAGTGAAATTAGGGAGAATTCAAAAAAATAATATAAAAACAGTAATATTTGGGTATATTTTGAGATGAAGAGATGCAACTTTCTTCTCCTTATATGGTTGTATATCTTTATCATATAACTTTAAATGTAACATTCAAAATTTTAATGTAACATCTAAAATATCTAAATTGTTAGCCCTATTTATTTGTTTTATGCCTTCTGTCACTGCCACAAGAAAATATTAGTATTTTTTGAACTAAAATAAAGGTACCTCATAACAGGACTTAAAATTTGTCCAATTTCCATCCTAGGATAAAGACACCATTGCTTTTAAAAAGCAACAGAGAGAAAAATGTTTATTATCTACAGCTAGACAAAGAGTTCTTAGATGATACCACACATATAATCCAAAGAAAGAAAAAAATAAATTGGACCTCATCAAAACTAAAAACTTTTTCTTCACAAAATATCATGTGAAGAGTATGACACGATGAGGTACAGATTAGGAGGAAGTACTTAAAAGCTAATATCCAGCAAATGACTTACATGTATAGTATTTTAAAAAGCTCTCAAAACTCAACAGTAAAAAAAAAATCTAATTAGAAAATGGGCAAAGGACATAGCTAAACATTTCACAGAAGAGGATATTCAGATGGCAGATGAAAAGAATGCTCAACTTCATTAGCCATTAGGAAAATGCAAAACAACAATTAGATATAACTAGTAAAAAAAAAAGTGACAATACCAAATGTTGGTGAGAATGCATAGAAACTGGATCACTGGTACATTGCTGGTGGGAATGTAAAATGATGTACCCACTCGGGAAAACATTTTGACAGGCATCTTGTCTAAACTAAACATACAATTACCATACCATCCAACAATTGCACTGGTGAACATTTATCTTGAAAATGGAAACTCATGCTCACACACAAAAAATGTGTATGTGAATGTTCAAAGCAGCTTTATTTGTAATAGCCCCACCCTGGAAACAACTCAGTGCCCTTCAATGAGTGAACGGCTATACAAACTGTAGTACATTCATAATATGCAATACTGCTCTGCAACATAAAGGTACAGAATTCTGATACATGTCACAACTGGGATAAACCTCCACGGAATTTTATGCTGAATGCAAAAAGGCAGTTTTCCAAATTTATATGATGTATGATAGCATCTCTATAAATTCTTGAAATGACAAAATTGTAGAAATGGAGAACAGATATAGATTGTTGCTAGATTATAGGATGGGTTGGAGGAGGTGAGGCAGGAAGGATGTGGTTATAAAAGGGCAACGCTGAACTGTGTATCTTGTCTGTGGTGCTGAATACATACAGATGTGGTAAAAATATGCAGAACTAAATACACACATATAAATACATGATGTTATCATTGGGGGAAACTGAGTAAAGTATACACAAGCTCTCTCTATATTATCTCTTACGACTACAAGTGAATCTATAATCTCAAAGGAAAAGTTCAATTTTAAATAGTGAACAACATCTCTGTCTAGAATATAAACACATATGTAAAGATTATGGTAAGTTAAAAAATGACAAACTTGTGCTTATTAACAATTGTCTAATTTTTCTAATATTTGTTGATTCTAGAATAAACATGATTATTCAAAAAAATTTACATTATACAATAATGTTAAGAGGCTTACTTCATTTGGGGGGGTGCTAATATATTTCATGTCAAATAAATAAGAACATTAAAATATTATAGAAAATCCTTCCTTGTCCATCTCCAAGATAAAACAAGGAAAAGGAAATAAGGTTTAGTTCTGAAAAGAAGTTTTAAAGATCTTGTTTGGGAAGAGGTAACTTAATTAAGCCAATGTTTTTTAAAAGTCTCTTCCCCCTGCCAGATCCTTGAGATGCATTGCCTCATTTATTCATCATGGTGTTCTGAGGTGAGTACAGTTATTACTATCCCATTTCTGTAGATGAGCAAAAACTTTTGTGGTGCTTGTTACAGGCCAGCAGTGTTCCACGTGTTTTACCTATATGAAATCATTGATTAGATAACCCCTTTTACTGATAAGGAGCCTAGGGAGATTATGTAGTGAAGAACCTGACAGTTTCACCAACAGCGCTACAGTGTCTCCCGGAGCACAAAGGTACAAGCTTTCCAACCAGCTACTCAAGGTCACACAGCTCTACTAGTGGTAAAAACCAGGCTTTGAACTTATATTCTTTCCATGAAACCAATCTTGACCAAATTGTGGCTGTTTTGACCACAAATGTCAGAATTATTTAAGTGGCTTTTTTAAAAACTAATGTCCTCTCCTTTCCCCCAGCTCTACTGAATCAAAACCACTGGTGCCAATATCCTGGCATCTCGATTTTCAGCAACCATTCTAGGAGATTTCGGTTCACATTAAACTCAGAGTCCAACTGCGTTATAATACACAGAGCAGATTTCCTGAAAATGTAAATGAAATACCTACTATAATTATAAACTCCAAATGTCATTAATCTTAAGATTAAATTTTTTTCAACTTTAATATCTCTGAAGTAAGATGCCTGTTAAAACTGACAGTGTCTTGCAGCCACAGTAAAAATGTGGATTTTCTTCTTCTTAGTGGTACATAAAATAATTTTTTAGATTTCAAATCACATGGCGATTCACTGGATGATCAAATACAGAAGACATAGCATATTAAATACTGTTCTTTCCAGTCCTGGGTTTCTGTGAATAGGTGCCCAGCTCCATGCTGTGAGAGACAGAGTGATGGAAATGGGGCTGGATATCATTCATCAGATCTTGATTCATACACACCATGGGAAAGTCACCAATCATTATGGGTTAGAACAGATGAAATAATATATGTGAAAACACTTAGAAAACCATAAGTCATTAAATTAATGGCATGTATGTATGAATGTGTGCATATGCATGGGCTTGAAGTAAGATTATTAGAGAAAATGGAAGCAATTCTAAAATGCTTATTTCCAAACTTGGCCCTTGCACAATGTAATAGATATGATGACTTTTAACTTGACTCTTCTTTTTCTAAGACTAGTCAGCATACCAATAAAAAATGTTCACTAATGCTTTCTATGTTCTAGGACATTGCTTACATAGTTTATGTCATTTGAGCCTCTCAGCCATCCTATAAAAACCATATTATTACTGTGAATATTATACCTATTTTACAGTAGAGGAAACTGAGTGGTTAGGATGTTAAATAAGTTAGCTAAAATTGTAGAATGAGAAAGTGGTGGAGAGTGAGTATGAACAGAAGCAGTTTGAAATAGGAACTTGCTTGCTGGAGTACATCCAAGGAAAATTTACTCTATATACTAATGTACACACTGTGAATCCACATAACCAGGAGGGAGAAAGTGGACAGAGAAGGCATGTTTTAACCACAGTCACTGTGAAGGAAAGAAGAGAAAGCAAGAGGAGCATGTGGTGAATATTTGTTTATATAGTTATTGTAATTTCTTTTCAAACTTTCTTGACCTAAACATTTTATTTTCATTTTTTAGATTATGCGCCTCTACAAAAAGCATCTTGTACTATAATTTTCCTCTTCTCTCCTTGCTACTATTGTGCATAATCTAGTTTGATCAGTTTAATTTTTAAAAATAGAAAAAAAAATTTTTTTGGTCCCACCTGTGGCATGTGAAAGTTCCCAGGCCAGGGATCTAACCCAAGCCACAGCAATAATAATGCTGGATTCTTAACCTGCTGAGTCACCAGGGAACTCCAGTCAGTTTCATTTTTCTTTTTTCTTTTTTTTGGGGGGGTGGTTCACACCCACGGCATATGGAGGTTCCCAGGCTAAGGGTTGAATTGGAGCTACAGCTGCTGGCCTACACCACAGCCACAGCAATGCAGAATCCAAGCCATGTCTGTAATCTACAACTCAAGGCAACTCCAGATCCTTAACCCACTGAGTGAGGCCAGGGATTGAACCCACAACTTAATGGTTCCTAGTTGGATTTGTTTCCACTGCGCCACAGTGGGAACTCCCAGTTTCATTTTTAAATGCATCATCCACGTCTATTCACATCGCCTCCCTCTCTCTGACCTTACTCTTTATATTTCTGTCCAAAGCCTTCATCACTCTGTTCTTTGAGCCATTCTTTGTCTATATCTGACAGCCTGACATTCCTCTTATTCTAACTCTGCTTTATATGCTGGATATGTAATCTGGACCTGTCCTCAGGAAAACTGTGAAAGGAATTAGTCTTTGAAATCCCAAATTTCTCCTCTTTGCATGCTTCTCCTTCCTGTTCCTTGGCCCCTTCCAAGAGGTCCATGGTTTTCTCAGTCTATTTTGCTACAGTTAAAGACTGTGAGCTGATAAAATGTTACCCCCAAATATTAGGGATGAATAAATTTTCCTGATGGGAATATTTAGAGTTTGAAAGAAGACTAAATGGAGAAAGTAGCACCAAGCATGAAGGACTGGAGTAAGGAATTGCAGGCCTGGATGTGGGATGTTGATTGAGAATGGATACCCCTCAAGTACACATAGATACTCCTGCATGGAAAAGCCTTATGAGTACCTGCACAATCCTGTTCTTATTTATGATACTGTCAAAACCTAAAGGTAAAACCAAAGATGCATGTCTATATCATTAAAAATTATAATGGTGTACTGCTTATTTTTTTAATTAACAATTAACTATTGTGTATTTGACACATACTATAACTGTATTTATCATTTATTTTGGGCTCATCAGCCTGATGAATAGTGTTAATTTTGGAAATTAAGACATACAACTCAAAGCAGAACAAAAAATTTAAAAACTTAGTAATAACCTGTCATCTCTGTTCAACACTATTTGCAGTTTTGAAAATTAATTTTTTTCTCATATTTTGTTATATCTGTAAGAATCTAACTTTTGCTACCCAAAATACTGCCCAGAACTAAATATCTTATTTTTATAACTATGTTTTATAGTTCAGATTATTATACATCTCTTTAGAATATTTGCATATTTTAATATACTTCATTTCACATTTAGTGGATGATTGGATCCCAAGAAATATACTATAACAAACTCTAGAAAGGAACTGAGACTTTGAATGTGGCTCATGTGATCTCCCTAAGGTAAGATTAAGCATAATATTCTATAATTAATATATTTTGGTTGAAAGAAAAGATTCTATGCAGTATTATTCCCATGTATAATGCTGGCATCTAACATAAAACATGCAGAATTAGTCTTCTTTTCTTTCGTTTAACCATATAATGATTTTGTTTGCAGAATCATTAACATTTGCTGTTTTATTAAGAAATATAATCATTTTCTGTTAAACTAAGAAGTGTCAGAAAATTGTGTTGGAAATGCTTAAACTGATGTTTCATTTACCTTGACTCCTCATTTTTCTCAGCATATAGGAGATATCCTCTGCCATGAAATGTCACTGATCTTATAACTGAAAGGTCACATTGCTGTTTATTTCTTACATTCATTGAATAAGTTCCATTCTAAATAGAGGTCTAAATCATGGATTAATTCAGTAATCATTAATTCAATAGTCTCTATAGATCTAGGTAAGTTGGATGCTCTTAAATTTGTAAAAAGACATCCTTGACATGGAAGAAGTCGTGACTTCAGCTGGCAAGCAGATATGCAGACAACTAAAGTATATATATATATATATATATATTGTTTTTATGGCCATACCTGCAGTGTATGGAAGTTCCTGGGCCAGTGGTCCAATGTGAGCTGCAGCTGTGGTCCACACCACAGCCATGGCAACACCAGATCTGAGCCTCATCTGCGAGCTATGCTATAGCTTATGGCCATGATGGATTCTAACCCCCCTGAGCCAGGCCAGGGATCAAAACCTCATCCTCATGTAGACAATGTTGGGTACTTAACCTGCTGAGTCACAATAACAGGAACTCCAAGAATAATTTAAAGGAATAATATAAGTACTATAGGAATCAAATATAGGCAAAGTCCTTAATTTGACTATTAAACTAAACAGCTTGTGAAGAAAAAACTGTACTTTAATATGCAGTTAGGGAGCAGTTGGGGATTTGATTTTTAAGGACGGTTAATGGGTCTGTTAATGTTAATTGTATCTGAATTTCCAAAACTTCATGGCTGTATTTTGGATATAAAACAAAAGATTAAGTGAAAACTAAGAGAAATAGGCAGTAGGGAAACAATAATAAACAAGTTAAGTGCTAGTATCCCATTTATACTTTGGTTCACTCAAGTCATTGTCAAGTAGTATTATTTATTTCCCCTAGAAGATTTAACATTTAGCCTGCAGTGCCCTTGTGAAGTACGTGATTAAAACTTTCATCCTGGATAATAGCAGTGCTGTCAGTCTGCAGTCAGCTATTTCATATAGCATATGGAAGCCCCCAGTTATTAAATTGAGCAATAATTCTTAAATCACAGTTCATTCAGGAAGATTTTAGTGCCTACTTGTTCAACACAATCTTATAAATAGTCCCTCACAAAGGATGTAAAAATCAACACATATCTTTAATGGGCTAATTGTGCTTCACTGCAGTGTTGAGTCTATAAAAGCTTTTTAACAGTGAGAGAAATGATGGCATTTTCATCTTAATTTGCAAATTAATTGCCATTTTAAGTATCTTTTTGTTTCTAACTTAAGTGCTTATTGACAGCAGAAATTTCCCCAAAACACTAAGAGTATTTAACATAATTTCATTTATTGAAAGAAAATCCAAGGGAAAATAACATACAGCTATCTGAAACTATTTAGTAGAAGGAAAATATCAAAAGGAAAAGTAAGTTAAATCTAAACTTTGAGATCTAAAATGTAACTAATATTCGATATAAATTTAACACAACATATATTTGATTAAATGTATACATTTAAATATACTGATAAGTCTCAAGAAATAAAAATGATATCCTGTAAATCCAGGACAACAATTAAGAGCCATATGAAAACAAACTGAAACTAACAAGCTAATCCTTATTTCATTGAATTTCCCATTGTTTTATTGAAAAATAAGAATATATTTTAGCTCAACTCATGGAAGATTAGTACAATTGAAATTAAATTCAATCAGTTGTGGATATTTACTTTAGAAAACTATTTCATTTTCTATCCAGGGTTTAACCCCTGCCCTATTCAAAATTGTGAATTCCAATTTCTTAATTCCATTATATTCAATGTGGATTCCGGGTAATGAAATCACCAATCTTTAAGTTCTATGTTAATAACAATGTCAATAAAGTAGTCCATATACAAATATATGGACTATTTATCACTCCGTAACTTTTACTTCTGTTTTCAAACAGACATAAACATATGATAGATTGATTCAACTGGCATATTTCACATTAAAATTTCAAGTCTTTAACTCTTACTTTTTCTGTGTCATAACATATATACTCATATATATTATGGATACTCAGCAGAGAACTTTTTATACTAGATTTGAAAAAAAAAAAAAGTTCTGATCATTCTGTGGTAGCTTTTCTCCTAAGTAAAAGTAGAAAATGCCAGAGACATTGCTTTGTAAAAATAAGCACTAAGAGAACTAATTAAGCTAGTTAGCCACAAAGGGAACACCGTGGGAAAGGAAATAGCTTGGGATTGAACCCTATGATTTTATTGTTTTCACAGAAAATGCAATAACTCCTCATTGATATCAACTGCCCAGTTGCAAGAAGAGTATACCTTCTGCTTTGTTGAATCGCAGACCAAGCAATTAGTAAATAGTCATCAACCAAGAAGAAAATGAATTTGGAATAAAAATTTTCCAGTTTAAATGTCTGTTGAGAGGCTCTGCTCTTTGGAAGGCACATTAAAAAAAAAGGGGGGGAGTTTGATAAAGAACATGCATTCAATAGAATCCTCTGAAATCATTCTATCAAACTCAGATTATGTAGTCTGTCAGCATCTTTCAAACCACTAATCAAAACAAAAATAAATCATAAAAAACACCACTGCTAGTTTTATACAGTCTTAAGTATAGATCTAAATTAATTGTTCTTCAAATTATACATTTTGACAGATAAGTTTATTATAAAGTCTTTAAAATAAAAATGCATGTTTGGTGAAAAGTTAGTACAGTTGTCATTCATATTTTGTCATATTTTAAAATATAAAAGTAAAGAATGGGATTATTTTTTACCATTTGTAACATGATGTAACTGACCAGCTGGTTTGTAATTCCCATTATTGTAATTATCACAATTCATTGCCATGCCAAAGTCGATGCTGTGATATAGGTGAAATGAAATACCATCAGTTTAACCCATTATATGACATTGTGGAGACCATGCATTTTTCAAATCTCTTAAAGAAAATTTAATGGTATGCTAAACTTCTAACCTACTAAGTGCTATGAATCACATAAAACCAGAAACATTTTAATCCAGGGATACACAGCATATTGCATTTCATAAAGGAAATAAAAAATAGTTAGCAGAAACAAAAGAAAAAAAGAAAGCAGGGCTAGGTATGTGTATAATGTATGTGAGGAAAGAAAGATTTTGTTAAAAGCACAAAATAAAAGTTATTTTTAAAATAATGTGTATTCAATAAATATTTAATATGAATCTTACAAACATGAAGGGGATATTATTACTATTGAAAAGTAATAACATTGGGTATAATTTGACACTTTTGGAAACTTTGGTGGATTTCAATAACTAAGATGCCATCGGTTTTAGGATGCACAATTATTTTATATGCCGTTATACAGAAATGCTGGTACTTGTAGTTAACATAGGCCTGATTAAAAAGATGTTAAAATGTGCAGAAATAAGCATCTTTCAACTGGTGAAACAGAATAATGCTCCTAATTAATTGGGATCAACAACTAACAGGAGATTACATGGTATAATCTTTCTCCCAGGAAATTAAAAAAAGCTCCATTGCCTAATGCCTTCCTATGAAAGAACAACAACAACAAAATATTGGCATAAATTACGCTTAAAATGGATTATCAAAGAGGAAAATGGGAATATATTGGAGAGTTCAACTCATATACAAAAAATATTAGGAAAAAGAAGGCAGTTGGTAAACAGGTAAGTGCAGTAAAGTTGTCATTATTATAACTAATGTTAAAGAAGGGAATACTTAACAAATCACATTTTACTTATGCCAACCTTTAAAAAATTCTGCATTTTTATCCATTACCTTTCGATTAAAGCAACTAAACATTTGATCTGGAGTAAAAAACATTGATTCTAAATTTTTTGGTTTATATATAAGTGATTCAGAACCTATTTGAGTTATATATTTTAATGTTTTACCATATCAATAAATCTAATTGCTTTGCAGTTCTTCTGATTACCCCCTTTTGTTCTTAATAGTCACCCACAATTTCTCAAACATTTAATCAAAAATACTTTTTGAAGTACCAGCCAGTTCTCATGAACTTCTGAAGGCTTGTATATTCTTATTGTGTGAAAGGTTATGGAAAGACTTGAGGATTTTATGAATGTTTAGTAGTAGAATTGAATTTTTTGCTTATAGCAATTTTTTTTATGCAGGATGCTGGGGAGAAAAGACTTGATTGTTTTCCTGGAATGGACATATGTATCTCCAATTCTGAATGCATATTTTTTTGTTTCTTGCAAAAGCCTCATTCAAACAAAGATCAAGGAAAGAAGATGGCAATGAGTTAAGCCTCTCTTTCGATCTAGAACAATTTTATTGATTTTATCAGAAATGAGTTTGGAGAAAATCAACTTAAAAATAAGATCTGCTAATATGGGATAGTGAAAATAAGTGGTAAATTGCCACATTTAAATGCAAGTCAAGGTAAAGGGAGATTTACTAAATATTAAGCTACTTGTCTCAAATATCATTTGCTTTAATCGCTTTGGTTTGATAAAATAGATGCATGACTTCAATTTTGAAATTTTTTTATATGCCTGATTTGTTCAAATAAGTTATAAAACTTTTTTATTCTATTTAATTTAAGGAACTTGATTTAGCTCAATTCCATTACTACCTACACATTCAGACTGGTCTCCTCTTTAACTATGAAAATACACATTAAATTCCTAGTTCATTTTGTTTCATATATTCCCTTCAAAAGCTTGACTTTTTTTTACATGTATTACAAATAAGAGAGAGTACATCAGGGATTTCCTATGAAAATTTCTTTTTGAAGACATTAAGGTATATGAAGTAGTAAAGACTTATCCCATGGTAACATAACCAATAAACTGTATAACTGTTCTCATTTTGGTGATAAGTGAACATTGTTCAACAAACACACATACCGCTTTTCATACCTTACCTGGAAAGAGGCTTTATTGAACATAGCTGTAAAATTATCTTTTAAGTTGAATTACTGAATTTGCACAAACATTTCTACAGAATTTTTTTAAAAAATCAAGCTTTGTCATTTTTCTACATTTTGTTGTGCTTTTTATATTAATATTTGCAAATGTTATAATTTAATGCTTATATCCCAATTACTTGCATATCAGTTTTTTTTTTTTAAATCCTGGGGTGTTGAAAGAAAATAATAATAGTATTCTTCTTTAGACAAAAGTCTTTTTAAATGAAGTTAAAAGCTGAGATAATTTAAGGAAAAAGATCTTCAAATTTTCATAACCAACAGGTTTAAGTGAAATTTACAATGCATTGGAAAACTGGCTGGCTAAAGGTATGATTTGTCCTCAGGTAGCTCAAAATCATTTTTACACATTTTTGTTTTTTTGTAAAAGTGTTTTTTTAATCTTGGTAAAATAATAAAATAATATTTCACAATTTGCACAGAGTCTGACTAAAGGGCAGAGGCATATTACCCTCAGTGTTTAGAATAAAGCCAGATTTTTCAGGCCCAGTTCCGCTGTAGAGTTTGTATGCACTGCAATCACAAACATTTTCTTGTTCCCTCTAAAGCTAGGACCAATTTCATTTCAAATGGAGGTTAGAGTGAAAAAAATCACTCTTGCTTTTAACCACCTTCTGCGCTAAGTATTATCTTAACAACCTTTTGCTCTGGTTGACCCATTTAATAACCTGGAAGAAAAAAGTGTTGCTCCCATGTCTGGTCTCAGTGGAAGTTATTTTCTAATGGACAATAAGCCGAAAGGCCATGGCTGTCTAGGAGGTCAAACAATAAATATCTCGTCTGCATGGGCTTACGCAGCAGCTTCGGTCCTTTCTTCTTCAGAAGCGGCTTTGTTGTCTTGCCTGTAATTTGCACATTTAGGCTCTGTAGTTTGTTTATAAAATAGTTTTACACAAACCACTCTTAGCAGTGCAAGCTTCTGAGTTGAAAATTATTCAGGCTTGTTTCTTTGAAGGCACTTGGTTTCCATGGCAATTTATAAAAGATGGTGGTTTGGTTTCTTCGTTGGAACAGATGACTTAGTTTGGGTGTTCAAGTGGCCGCAAGCAAACTCTGATAAGCCTGTGTAATATGTAAGCCCAGGTTTACCATCCTGGATAGTAGTGCATGCAAAAAGAGACAGCATACAGTTATCTAGCTTAGCCATGGGAGGAAAACAAATAATAATAATAATAATAATAATAGTGGGATGGGGATCAGGTGGGGAGGAACATGAATGTTTTAAATAATTCTGAGTTTGGGTTATTTTCAAGGAAGGGTAACAACCAAAGGTAAAAGGGCCTACATTTATTTAATTCTCTATGCAAAACCTTCTCAAAAGGAAAATAAATGCCAGCTCTTCACGTACCCTGTTTACAGTGAGGTTTTTGTTGGCAGGCCATTAGGTTTCCATGGTAACAAGCAAACTATTCATTTGAAACAAAACCAGCCATGACTTTGTGCTTTGACAAGGATTTCTATAGCTTTTTTTTTTTTTTTTTTTTTTCTGAGTTCAACCAGATGACGCTGTAATCTTTTTTAGCCACAAAAGCACCTGAAGGTCTCTTCTCTACTCAGGTCAAGATTTTCTTCTATATGTAGTGCGGAATAAGTTATACTTCCATGATGTCTTTTTATCCCCAGTGCTTAAAAAAATTTTGTTTTTATTATTTTATTTTTGAGTCAGTAGTCAGTGGAGGAATCTTTGGTAGTTTGTTTTTTTCAGTGTCCATTTACAAAGACTCTTTCTTCATGCTAGTGCCTGGTGAATCTTTTATAGCCTCTGCCAGGGTAAGGTCACCTTCGAGGACTTAAGATAGAGATGAGGACGATAACCGGAAAAAGCCATATATGTACTAAAATTCCAACAGCACCATCAACGGAATCTAAAGACAAGGAAAATAAATGCCAAGAAACAAATAAAAAAGGATAATAAGTATTCCATGTAGCCACCAGTACAACTTTGGTGAACTGATAAAACAGTTTCAGTTTATGGAAGATGTTTGTGGAAAATATATTTTTGCTTTATTAATCAGCTTCATTTCCAAGACAAAACAGGAAATAACTGGAATATATGGTGAGGCCTTGGATAAAATTAAAATGCTTTCATATTTTAAAAGATATTATGTGCTATGAAAACCTTTTCAGAAGGTGAACCTGTTCATGTGAATTTGAGTTCTGCCAGCCACATGAAGGCATACACACAGATAATTCTCAGGAATCTAAAAGGTCAGTTTTTCTTTTCTTGGTTGCTTTCTTTTTTTTTTTTCTTTAAGCTCTCAGAAATGTTTACACTTAAAGATCACCCAGAGAAAAACTACTCTCTATGAAAACTAGGTAGGGATGTTATGTTGAGAGAAATTAACTTCTGCAAACAGTGAATTATATATGTTTAGATCAGTCTTTTATTTACCAATTGGGTAAATACTTTTGCCCTTAGTGTAACTTTTAGAATTATTATGAAGTCCATTCTAACTAAAAAAATCTCTTCCATCAATCCACCTTGAGATTCCTGCTATAGCTGGTATTTCAAGTAAACTTCATGTCCAGATGATACTTCTTAGAATGTATAGCTTACATAGAAGGGTTAACATAGGCAAACACAGTAATTCACTCGCCTGGCTTATGTTATAAAACAGCACTCATCTAGGACCAAGGTGGGCTTTGAAAATAAGAGACAAATAGTTTCAGCTTTTGACTGCGTGGTAGGCCATGGTACTGCATTTACTGCTGCAGGAGGGCCTGGGAACCTGAGCAGGTAGGACAAGGCTTTTGGCCTCCAAGCTTGTTTTGTACTTAGAAATTAACATTAATTTGGAAGTTCCCCTGTGGAGAAGTGGGCTAAGGATCCTGCGTTCAAACAGTAATTTAATATTCATCAAACACTATTCATCAAAATAAAACTAATAAGTGAGTTAAATAGATATAACGTAACAGAATATTTTCTCATACCAAAGAAAATATTTTTGCTTAATTAGAATTGTTTCCTCTGATTTACAGAGGCTAAATATATCTCCAGTAAGTATAGCTATATCTTACTTAAAATGTACACATTTTCCTGGATTTAGTAGTTTAAGAGAACAAAGCAGACTATAAAAATGTTCTGTTGTATAAAAATAAAGTGCCTATGGAATTTCATAGTCATTTCACTGGGGCTACACTTCTGCTTTCTCCTTTTCAGGGAAGCAAATTCTGTTCTTTCTTCCTCATTTGGAAAGTTTAATCTGATTTGTAATAATTTTCAGTGATTTAATTATCAAAATGTAAGAATTACATATAAGGTGGTAACTATCTTTAGTTAATGTCACTAATTCATGTTGTGAAATTCGTTCTCCCCTGAAAATGATTGCTTTTCTTTCTTTTTCCTTTTTTTCTTTTTTAGGCCTCACCAGGGCATGTGGAAGTTCCCAGGCTAGGGGCTGAATCGAAGCTATAGCTGCCCGCCTGTGCCACAACCACAGCAGTGTGGGATCCAAGTTGTGTCTGTGACCTACACTGCAGCACATGGCAATGCTGGATTCCCAACTCACTGAGTGAGGCTAGGGATAGAACATGTGTCCCCATGGTACTAGTCGGGTTTATTACTGCTGAGCTACAACAGGAACTCCCAGAATGCTTGCTCTCCTGTGCCTCTGACAAACCTACTTCCTATGGGTATAACTACTAGTTGTCTAAAGCAAAAAATGAGCCAGACACAGGGAGAAAATGTTACCAGAATTGTTACTTGAAATGCTAAGTGTAATGACAAGAAGGTGAAAACTATAAGCAAAACAGCTTATTGATATACACAATCTTAAGATTTTGTCTTCTAACAATGTTTAAAAATGGAGTTAAGTCAGGTCCTGTGAGCAATCACTGGGTAGTTATACAGATCTGATTTTCAACATCCAGACTGAAAGCATTTCTCACTGTACTCAACAAAGACTCTGATTTGATTTAGACTTAATACAAAATGGATTTTTGTAGGTTTTTTTTTTTTTGTAAGTGCTAAATAATTGAGTTATTTGTGTAAATATAGTTTGATCCATACCTCTTTAAGTGACCACAAAGTTAAAGATTCCATGTGGGGCCTATGGAAATCCCTCAAATGGAGGAAGTTTTCATAGGAATGATTTTAGATTTCTCACCTTCAGGTGAATAATATAATGAGGATTTTGAGAAGGAGCCCAACAACATACAATTTCAATGTTTTTTGTGTGAACTATATTTTTTTATTTATATCTCTTTTATTAAAAATGGATTTATGGTGAAAAAATAATTTGAAAACACTGTTAAACCATAATATTCAAACCAGAATAAAAAGTAAAACCAAATTACTAAACAAGACTGTGATACAGGTAGAAAGAAATTAATTATTCCAGAACAAACTTAGGCTGCTCCATTATTTACTATATATACTAAAACTTTTGACAATATTCAATCTTTAAAATGGTTGGCAAAAGTTAGACCTAGGAAATACATTCATAAACTCGAAGGACTAAAAAGAGATATGAAAAAAAAAAAAAAAAAGGAGTTCCCGTCATGGCGCAGTGGTTAACGAATCTGACTAGGAACCATGAGGTTGCGGGTTCGGTCCCTGCCCTTGCTCAGTGGGTTAATGATCCGGCGTTGCCATGAGCTGTGGTGTAGGTTGCAGACGTGGCTTGGATCCAGCGTTGCTGTGGCTCTGGCCTTGGCTGGTAGCTACAGCTCCGTTTCAACCCCTAGCCTAGGAACCTCCATATGCCGCGGGAGCGGCCCAAGAAATAGCAAAAAAAAAAAGACAAAAAAAAAAATAAAAAGAGATATGGCTATATAAATGTGTTGAGGATCTAGATTAGCCAAATATTTTAATAAAAGTAAAATCCTCTGAAATTAAAAATATAAATTAAAATATTCAAAAATATGAATTAAAAATCAAATTGTGCTTGCCTTATACAGACCTAAGTCAAAATTATCTTTATTTTATTTTAGGTCCGCTAAGGTCAAATATATAGCATTAAAATACTTTGATTTTAAAATATATACAAAATTTTAGGGTGCATGAGAAATTTCTCAATAAACAAACTAAAAATAAGTTAGTTTTAGCAATTAGACTATTAGTTTAATAGTCATTATGTTACTTTAACATCACATTAAACCAATCCAAGAAGAGACACTTACTCTTAGTCGTTAGGTCTTGTTTTGCACATTCTCCTTCAGCAATTGATATGTCATCAATGGCAATGTCACCTTCTATGCCAGGACCTCGAATACCTTCAAAAATGAGCTACAAATATGAATGAAACAAACCTAAATGCAGAGCTTTGATTTCAGGTGAATTTTTCATTGAGAAATTGAGCCAAACCTAAAATTGACAACAATCCTGGCATCATTTATTATTGACAGTCTTTAGAATTGTTACTTATAAAAAACATAAACTTTTTAACAGAACCAATAATAAGATTTTCCTTGTAGAGCCTAGTTTTCCACATCACAATCTCTGTGTTGATTTTAAAGCAAAACTAAAACTAACTGAATAACAACAGAAACAACCACCATTACAAATACTATCACATTTTGTTTTCAGGGGTAAGGACAAATTTTTCCCTGAAATATTTTTCTGAAATAGAGTCTTTCCAATGTTCTTAAACATATCTCATAACACTGGTTTCCTAGAAATATTTTATGGATGAATCAGTTCCAGATTCTTTGCAACAGTATTACGTTTACTGAAGCCCAGAATAAGAGTTTAACTTCTTTGTTAAATTGTTTAAGCTTCTGCAGACAGTGAATAAATTCATCATATTCCCCATATCTATGCTATGATTTACTTCTATAATTTAACTTTTGACATTTTGTTTTTAAATATATGAAGATATTCATGGCTTTACTTATGTTGAGTATTTGGTGGTAGACCTTTGAGTTTCCAGTATCTATAATAGTAGTTGGCACTAAGGCTTAGTACATTAGTGTTGAAAGAATACATGAATGAAATCAGTCTCCACTCATTACTAAGTTCTGGATACAGGACAATGTAAGAATCATTAGCAACTTTTAATATAATTTTTATAGAAATAACAGTCTTTTAAAATGTCTTACCTCGCAATTATTCCTTGCTTCCAGTAAAACCTTTCATCCTGTTAATACTTAAAAAGTTAAGCTATGCATTTAATGAGTATAGACCTAGAAAAATTTTGACATACACAAAGGAAATACCTAGTTTGTTATATCCGAAGAAAAATTAGTTTAATAGTTTCTTCAACATCAAGCTAATGTGTCCATTTTAATACAATTTCTAGCCTTATTTACTTAAAGTTAGAATAAGTCTATTTTTAACATTTTGTAGCTTATTTTTTCTTAAAAACTTTTATTATGGTTGATTTACAATGTTCTGTTAACTTCTGCTATGCAGCAAAGTGACCCGCTTATTATATATATATATACATATATACATACATACACACACACACACATTCTTTTTCTCATAATATTTTCCATCATGTTCTATCAGAAATGATTGGACATAGTTTCCTGTGCTGTACAGCAGGACCACATCACTTACCCATTCTAAATGTAACAGTTTGCATCTATTTTTATCAATGTCAAAAATTTTGGTTTCATTTTTGTCTTTTAAAGTATCTTAATATGACTCTTTTTTTTCCTTTTATTTTGGCTGTGCCTGAGACATGAAGAAGTTCCTGGGCCAGGGATTGAATCCACGCCACAGCAATGACAATGCCAGAAAATTAACCTGCTGAACCTCTAGGGAACTCCTTAATATGACTTATTAAAGGCAAATTTCTGGTGATTTTCAGAGAACTTAGGCTACATTTGTGAAGTTGATCTATTGTTCTCTGGTATGCTATCATAATTTTATCAGTCAAAAGCTATAATAAATAGGAGAGTAGAGGACTTAGTACCAACATTTGTATTGAGTTTTTTCCCCCATTGAAATATAGTCCATAAGAATAACTTTCATGATTTTATAGGAGAAAAAGGTTTGAGAAGTTTTATTATTATATTACTATATCTATGTTGAGATAATTAATAAAGAGTGTCCAAAGCCATTTCTTTGAAAAGCATCCACTATATCTTGTATCACTGAAGACAAAATAAAATAGCAGGCCAGAGTTAAAATATTTAGAATTAAGTTGGCACTGTATGAATTCTCAATCCTCAGAATTAGCAATGAAGTATGACTTTGTCTACCTGGAAATGATGACTTGCATTTGACTTAGGACGGTGGAAAGTATCCTAAGTGTTTTGGAAAGTATCCAGGTAGGGGCTAAAAAGACCTCAGAGGACTATTTCAATTATGAAAGAGGAGTTTGTTTGATTTTTTGCTTTTTTTTTTAAAGATGGTATAAAAATTCAAGAGCACTAAATATAGAAAAGGAGAAGTCATCTTAATTACTATAGGATATTCCATTTTATGGATATAGCAATTTAATGAGTATGTATTGTTATCTGCACAATTATAAATAATATATTTGTCACTGAATAAAGTTGATAGCTTTCCATATAAGCGTAGGAGCATTTTAGTAATTATGTGGAAATAAATCAGAGCATTAGTAGTAACTGGGATGATAAAAATAGCTTCTGACAATCAGACTCTTTGTATAGTTATAATTGGTGATTTAAATTTGACATCTTGTGATATCATCTTGTGATAGGGGATCCAATCCAATAGGCTAGAGACAAAGCATCGTTTCCTCAGGGTACTATTTCAACTTGAAGAAAGAAAAAGGTAACAGAGTTCCTGTAGTGGCTCAGCAGAAACAAATCTGACTAGCATCCATGAGGATGCAGGTTCGATCCCTCACCTCACTCGGTGGATTAAGGACACAGAATTGCCATGAGCAGTGGTGTAGGTCACAGACATGGCTTGAATTTGGCATTGCTGTGGCTGTAGCGTAGGCTGGCAGCTACAGCTCTGATTCCACCCCTAGGCTGGGAACCTCCATATGCTCTGGGTGCACTGCAGACAAAAAAGAAGGAAAAAAAAAAGTACCATATGGTGTGTCTATTTTCTTTTAATTTCCATAGCAGGTTATTATTGAAAAGACATGGGTTATATTTTTCAATGAATTTTATTATATTTATTGTTGTACAATGATCATCGCAACCCAATTTTGCAACATTTCTATCGCAAACCCACAGCCTGTCTCTCCCCACCCACTGCGAACTGTCTTTTTGGTAACCGTTAAGTTTTTCAAAGTCTGTGAGTCAGTTTCTGTTCTGCTAAGTTCACTGTATCCTTTTTTTAGATCCCACATGTAAGTGAAAACATATGACGTTTGTCCCACTGTCTAACTTCATTTAGCATGATAATTTCTAGGTCCATCCATGTTGCTGCAGATGCCAGTATGTCATTCCTTTTTATGGCAGAGTAACATTCCATTGTGTTTATGTACCACATCTTCTTTTATCCATTCCTCTGTCAATGGACATTTAGGTTGATTCCATGTCTTGGCTACTGTAGATAGTCCTGTAATGAACATTGGGTGTATATGTGTCTTTTCGAGTCATGGTTTTCTCTGGTTAGATGCCCAGGAGTGGGATTTCTGGATCAAATGGTAATTCTATTTTTAGGTTTTGAGGAATCTGCCTACTGTTTTCCGTAGTGGTTGTACCAATTTAAATTCCCACCAATAGTGTAAGAGGGTTCCCTTTTCTCCACACTCTCTCCAGAACTTATTGTTTGTAGACTTTTTGGTGATGTCCATTTTGGCTGGTGCAAGGTGGTGCCTCATGGTAGTTCTGATTTGCATTTCTCTAAAAATTAGCGATGTTAAGATACTTTCCTGTGTTTTTTGGCCATCTGTATGTCTTCTTTGGAGAATTGTCTGTTTAGATCTTCTGCACATTTTTTGATGGGTTTTTTTGTTTTTTGGTATTGAGTTGTAGGAGGTGTTTACATATTTTAGAGATTAATCCCTTGTCAGTCACTTCATTTGCAAATATTTTCTTCCATTCCGTTGGTTCACTTTTTGTTTTGTTTAGGGTTTCTTTTGCCATGCAAAAACTTTTAAATTTAATTAGGCCTCATTTGTTTATTTGTCCATTTCTTTCAGGTTATCCATTTTATTGGCATACGGTTTCTTGTAGTAGTCTCTTATGATCCTTTGTGTTTCTCTGTTGTCCATTATAACATCTCCTCTTTCATTTCTAATTTTATTGATTTGAGTCCTCTTTCTATTTTTCTTGATGAGTCTGGCTAAGGGTTTATCAATTTTGTTGATCTTTTCAGAGAACCAGCTTTCAGTTTCATTGATCTTTTCTATGGTTTTCTTCATTTCTATGTCATTTATTTCTGCTTGATCATTATGATTTCCTCTGCTAACTTTGGATTTTGTCTGTTCTCTCTCTAGTTGCTTTAGGTGTAAAGTTAGGTTGTTTATTTGAGATTTCTTCTTGTTTTCTGTGGTAGGTTTGTATTGCTATAAATTTCCCTCTTAGAACTGCTTTTGCTGGATCCCATTGGTTTTGGATTGTTGTGTCTTTGTTGTCATTTCCTTCTAGCTATTTTTTAAATTCCTGTTTGATTTCTTCAGTAATCCATTGGTTATTTGGTAGAATTTTTTTTTTTTTTGTCTTTTTGCTATTTCTTTGGGCTGCTCCCACGGCATATGGAGGTTCCCAGGCTAGGGGTGGAATCAGAGCTGTAGCTGCCAGCCTACGCCAGAGCCACAGCAATGCAGGATCCGAGCCATGTCTGTGACCTACACCACAGCTCACGGCAACGCCGGATCCTTAACCCACTGAGCAAGGGCAGGGACCGAACCCGCAACCTCATGGTTCCTAGTCGGATTCGTTAACCACTGCACCATGACGGGAACTCCCTGGTAGAATGTTTTTTAGTCTGCATGTGTTTGTGGGTTTTTTTGCAGTTATTTCCTTGTGGTTGATTGCCAGTCATATAGAGTTGTGATCAGAAAAGATGCTTGATACGGTTTCAATTTTCTTAAATTTACCAAGGCTTGATTTGTGGCCAAGAAGGTGATCTGTCCTAGAGAACGTTCTATATGCACTTGAGAAGAATGTATAGTCTGCTGCTTTTGTTTGGAATATTCTGTAATTATCTATTAAGTTCATCTGGTCTAATGCATCACTTGAGGCCCATGTTTCCTTGTTGATTTTTCTGTCTGTATGATTTGTGTATTGCTTGAAGCAGGGTGTTAAAATCCCCTACTCTTATTGTATTGTTGTTGATTTTTCCTTTTAAGGCTGTTAGCAGTTGCTCTATATATTGAGGTGATCCTATACTGGGTGCACGTATATTTACAACTGTTATATCCTCTTTTTCGATTGATCCTTTGATCATTATGTAATGTCCTTCCTTGTCCCTTATAATATTCTTTATTTTAAGGTCTATTTTGTCTGATAAGAGTATTGCTATTTCAGCTTTCTTTTGATTTCCATTTGCATGGAGTATTTTTTTCTATCCTTTTACTTTCGATTTGTATGTGCCCCTAGAACTGAAGTGGGTCTCCTGAAGACAGCGCATATATGGCTCTTGTTTTTGTATCCATTCAGCCAGTCTGTGTTCTTTAGTTGGTGCACATAGTCCATTTACATTTAAGATAATTACTGATATGAATGTTCTTACTGCCATTTTATTAACTGTTTCAGATTTGCTTTTGTTGGTCTTTTTTCTTTCCTTTTCTTGTTCTCCTCTCTTGTGGTTTGATGACTATACTTAGTGTTGTATTAGGGTTGCATTTTCTTATTTGTGTATGTATCTATTGTAGAATTAAATACAGTATACAGATACTTCAGTTACCCTGAAGTTTTGACATAGGAGTTTATATATATACACAAGACTGTTTAAGTTGTTGGTCTCTTAATTGCAAGTTTTGATACAGGAGTTTATATATATACACAAGACTGTTTAAGTTGTTGGTCTCTTAATTGCAAGTGCATCTCCAGTGTCCTGCATTTGTACCCTCCTCATGATTTCTGGTTTTGGTAGCATATTTCTGTGTGGATGATTTCTTACTCTTGTATGCCTTTATTGGTGAGCCTTGTCATTTGTAATATTTTTGCTTCTAGTTATGGAATTTTCTTTTCCACTTAGAGAAGTTCCTTTAGTATTTGTTTTAAAGCTGTTTTAGTGGTGCTGAATTCTCTTAGCTTTTGCATCTGTAAAGCTTTTGATTCCCCCTTCAAATTTGAATGAGAGCTTTGCTGGGTTATCTTGGTTGGAGGTTTTTTCCTTTCATCACTTTAAGTATATCATGCCACTCCCTTCTGGTCTATAGAGTTTCTGCTGAAATATCTGCCAGTAACCTTATTATGGTTCCTTTGTATGTTATTTTATTTTCAATAAATACATATTTCCTTTTCTCTAGCTCCTTTCAATATTTTTCTTTGTCTTTAATTTTGGTCAATTTGATTAATATGTGTCTCAGGGCGTTCCTCCTTGGGTGTATTTTATATGGTACTTGTTTCGCTTCTTGGATTTGAGTGAGTGATTACTTTCCCATGTTAGAGAAGTTTTTGGCTATTATCTCTTCAAATATTTTTTCTGGCCCTTTCTCTCCCTCCTTCTGGCACCCCTATAATATGGTGCATTTAATGTTGTCCCAGAATTCTCTTATATTGTTTTCATTTCCTTTCAATCTTTTTTCTATTCTGCACAGTGATTTCTACTAGTTTCTTTTCCACCTCACTTATTCATTCTTCTGCCTCCTGTATTCTGCTATTGGTTGCTTCTAATAAATTTTTTATTTCAGTTACTGTATTTTGCATCTCTACTTCCTTAATCCTTAAATCTTCTATTTCTTTGCTCAGTTTCTTGTAATTTATCAATCTTTGCCTCCAATTTATTTCCAAGATCTTGAATCATCTTTACTATCATCAGTCTAAAGTCTCTCTCATGGAGGTTGGTAATCTCCAGATCACTTAGCTATTTTTCTGGGGTCTTTTCTTCTTCCCTTATCTGAATCATAACTCTCTGCCTTTTCATTTTGTGTTGATTTTTGGTGTGGTCTCATTTTTGCAATAAATACAGTTGCAGCCTACCTTGCATCTGATGTCTGCCCCATTGTGGCTGAAGTTGGTACAGGGGCTTACTGTAGGCTTTCTGATAGGAGGGACTGGTGTCTGCCCACCTGTAGGTGAAACTGATTCTTATCCCTCTGGTGGGTGGGGTTTTGTCTCTGGGTGAGATTAGAGGTGGCTGTGTGCTTGGGGCTTCTATAGGCAGCCTTTTTGTTGATGGGTGGGACTGTGTTCCCGCCTAGTTTACTGTTTGGCCTGGGGTTTCTCAACCCTAACAGGTGGGGCCAGATTTTTCCAAAATGGCCACCTCTAAAGGAGCTCACACTGTTGATTATTCCAGAGACCTTTGCCTCTAATGTTGTTCCCCTACAATGAGCCACAGTCACCCTCTTGTTTTCCAAGGAGATCCTCCAAGAACAGCAGGTAGGTCTGACCCAGCTACCTATAGAGTCTCTGTTTTGCACTGGAAGCCAGTGAGAATGAAAGTCGGTGTGCCTTTTAAGAGTGCAGTCTCCATTTCCTCCAGTCCCATGGAGCTTCTGCACACAAACCCTGCTGATCCTTAACATCAAATGCTCTGGGACTCCTCCTCTTGATGCCAGATCCCCAAGCATGGGAACCTGACATGGAATTCAGAACTCACTCCCGTGCATGAGTCTCTGTGATTTTGTTACTTTCCAGTCTGTGGCCCATCCACTGTCAGGTGTGGGGTTGCTTATATTGCATAATAATCCCTCCTACTGTCTTGATGTGGCCTCCTCCTGGTCATCTGGAGGAGGATATCTTTTTCAGTAGTTTGCAGTCTATTTTGTTGAAGGTTATTCAGCAGTTGGTTGTAATTTTGTTGCTTTTATGGGAGAAGTCCTTGCACTCTGCCATCTTAATCCTATCTTTAGAATTTTTTTTTTTGTCTTTTTGCCATTTCTTGGGCTGCTCCCACGGCATGTGGAGGTTCCCAGTCTAAGGGTCTAATTGGAGCTGTAGCTGCCAGCCTACACCAGAGCCACAGCAACATGGGATCTGAGCCGTGTCTGCGACCTACACCACAGCTCACGGCAACGCCGGATCGTTAACCCACTGAGCAAGGGCAGGGACGGAACCCGCAACCTCATGGTTCCTAGTTGGATTCGTTAACCACTGCGCCATGACGGGAACTCCTCTAGAAATATTTATTTTTTGTTTTTCTATGTTCTGAAGTCCAACTGCTATGCTATATAAATTATTATAACATAATTTATAGATTCTAAAAGAATTATAAATGGCTTTTAGACTAAAACCTAGAGGGATACTTTTTCCTTTATACTGTTTTTGACTCTGAGGGAGATAATATAAATAAGATATAGAGATATTAAATTTAAATAATGTAGCTTGACCAAACTTTCAAGTGCTTTTAAAAGTAAATCTTTAGTTACAAATATCTTTCTCTCAAATATAGAAGTGATCAACTATAACAGTGCATTATAATATGATGTATCTCATCTTGGAAGATGTGCTCTGTATACAGTGAATAATATCTGAATTATTTTCACTCAGAGAAGAAATGCTTTCTAGTTTAATAGGTTAAATTATGTCATATTTTTATGAAGTGCCATCATGATTCTGATTACTATTACATTCCAAGCATAAGACTATGTTCTTTTCCTCTTCAATACTTCTGAATTGCATTTGGTATAATTGCCTTGAAGAAGGAATTAATGTCATCTAGATTCTTGGAGAGAAAATGCTGAAGTTTGGGGCTCCTGAAAGAGGACTTATGCAAAACTTGTACTTCACGTACAACCACATTAATCTTATTCAAAATTATTTCCTTTAACTGAAATGACAAGTTTAAAATTGTAATGTTTTCACAGTGTGTGCATGCAGTTCAGCAAGCTTAATATGCAAGAAATACTGCATGACAAAAAAATTAATTCCTCTTGGGTAAATTCAAGTGGAAGTTTAAAAAATATTTGTATTTCTGTATTAGAATTATACTGCACAATTATTTTTATAATGATTTTTATTTTTTCCATTATAGCTGATTTAATGTGTTCTGTCAATTTTCTACTGCATGGCAAGGTGACCAAGTCACAAATATATGTCTACATTCTTTTTTCTCACATTATCGTGCTCCATCACAAGTGACCAGCCATAGTTCCCAATGCTACACAGCAGGATCCCATTGCTTATCCAGCAAAATTGTTTCAAGTCAACTGACAGTTTCTTAGATTTATTATAATGCTTTAAAGCATATAGATATAGATATCAACATAAAGATAGATAGGAAGTTCCCATTATGGCACAGCAGAAGTGAATCAAACTAAAAACCATGAGGTTGAGGGTTCGATCCCTGGCCTCGCTCACTGGTTGAGGATCCAGCATTGCCGTGAGCTGTGGTGTACATTGCAGACATGACTCAAATCTGGCGTTGCTGTGGTGTAGGCTGGTGGCTACAGCTCTGATTGGACCCTAGCCTGGGAACCACCATATGCTGTGGGTGTAGCCCTAAAAAAGACAAAAAGACAAAAAAAGAGAGAGATAGATATGATGCTATTAAAGCTTATGTTCAGATATAATTTCTCAGAAAGGAAGAGCAACATGCAGCACTAATGAGTAAAAGTAGATGGGGAGATGGAGAGTCAAACATTAAAACACACTTCTGATGATCTGACCGCAACATTAATGGTGCCTTCTGAAAATGTTTTTTTCCTGACAAGATACACTTTGTTTCTGATTGTTACTGCTGAAGCAAAGCCAAAGCCTTAGAATGCAGTCTGAAAACTGGCAGTGTACATCACTTGGAAAAACTTCAGGATATGAATAAATTTGAAAATAGCTTTTAACATTAATAATTTTACCTTTATTTCATTACTGGTTCAGCAAATAATTGAACTATCCTTCCCCCGCCACCCCACCTTACCTTCAAAGAGCAGAAAAACTCTCCTTAACCAGTACAGAAGAGATTTGAAGAGTGGTAACATAATAAACCAGGTGGGTAGCCTAAGCTTTTTCTCTGGGGAAACTATAAAAAATATTAATAATTTACTTCACAAGATTCTGCCAGTCCAACTTGCTGGATAAATGTCAGTTGTTTGTCAAAGCTTCTAATCTGAAATAATAACATGAGATTTTGGCTGTCGGCACAAGCAGAAAGAAATAGATTGCACTGTGAACTACAGTTAGAAAATGTTTTCAATTCTTACTTCTGGAGCCATCATCATGTCTCTATAATTGCCCTGCAATTTGTCTTACAATTCCATGTATGTATCTACATGAGCATGCAAAGTCTACTAAGGAGGATAATAGTTTCCAGATTATTATTATTCTTAGGTAAACATGAGGCAGTATGATGTAATGAGATAACTACAATCTCTGTTCCAATTCCTATTTAATGTTAAGGATTTGTGTGATTGAATAAAAACTGACTCAAAACTTGCTTCCATATCTTTGAGGTATGAGAAGAGAGCTCCAGATTTCTTTTCACCTATAACTAAGAAAATGTAAAGGCAGTCTGATAATATCTCTATACTTTTCCCCCAGAAAATGTCTGGCATGTACTATGAAAGCAGCATTAAGAAGGATAATTAAAATTTTTCCTTGGTGTAGGATATAAAATAGGACTGACATTCTAAGACTAATGTTATATTAGGTTTTTTTTTAAATTTTACCCTAATCCTTCCAAGTCCAGCAAAATATATTTTCATCACAAGCACTTATCATGCAAAATTAATATTAAAAACAGCCACAAAATAAATTTCAGTAGAGAAAACTTCTATTTGCCTGGAAAAGCAAACTTATTTTCAGCTAAGCAAACTAAATGGCCACATTTAGACAAAGGACTTTGAAAGTGGTTGTTTTTTTAAATGGTTTATAGATTAAACTAATTTAAAGGCATAGAACTCCAAATAAAACAAGATAAAATGTGTCAGTGTAACAGAGGCTCAAAATCACTTATATCATTTAAAACTATGACATAAGATATATCCTTTTACTTGAATTAAAGACATCCTAGGATGCCACAAATCTATGTTTGAATAATACTAAAACGTCTCACAACTTAATTTATATGGTGATGTATTCCATTCAGTTTCTGCCATGCTTTTCTGGTAGGCATCACATAACAGTGCAAGATTTTGAAAACCTTGATAGGTTATAAATGACTCTTGAGGAAAAAAAATACTTTGAAAAAGTTCAAAATAACAAGAAACTTGAAAAAAATAAAATTTATAAAAAATATGGGGTAGAATTGTGCAGTTGGGTTTCCCTGAATAGGCAAGACTTATGAAGTAAAAGAAAGTCCTTATACAATGGAACTAGAAATATCTCAGAAAAAGGAATATAGAGACCCCACATAAAAATGTGATATTTGGGAGAGGGATCAAGATGGCAAAGGAGTAAGATGTTTGTAGGCGACTTAACTTCTCCCACAAACACATAAAAAAAAAAAAAAGACCTATAGGTAGAAAGATGGGAACCAAAACATCTACTGAACACTGGCAGAAGACCTTAAAGCTCCAAAAAGGGCAAGAAACCCTCCATATAATTGGTTAGAACAAAAGGAAAAAAAAGAAAAAAGAGAGAGAGAAGAGGGTGCAAAAAGGGATTCAGCATTCCTGAGAGGGAGCTGTGAAAAAGGGAAGGAACCTGAACTCTGGAAGGCCACCTAATTAATGGGGAGATCGATTGGCAGGGAGGTAGGGGAACCTCAAAGCTTCAGAAAAAAGCTCAGCAGTTGAATGGACGAGGGAAAAGCAGAGAGACAGCCACATAAACCATCCGTACCACCGCCTGGCACACAACAGCCTGAGACACTCGGTTGGCAGCTGGTCACTGAGAATCACACTTTTAAAGTCAAATACAGGGAGATGGCTAGGCTTGGCTATGTGGAGAGAGCCTGAGGGGCTAGGGAGTGGTACTCCACAAACTGGAGAGTGGAGCACTACAGGTGAGGGAGTGCAGGAGGAGGCCCAGGCCCACAGTAGAAGCAAGGTGTCATTGTTGGGGAGGGCAAGACAAAGAGGGGTGGGACTACCATAGGAATATTTTTCTCTGTGCACATGTCAGCACAACTCTTGTGTGGGCTATGGGTGGTGGAGGCAAACTGCCACTTCCATCTCAGACTCCAGAGGTGGGCATGGCCTGCCACCACTTGGGGTCCATGTCAAGGCACCACCTGCAGCCCCAGTCACCTCAGGGGTTGCCACAGAGGATGGCACTGCAACTGAGCATGACATGTTGACCTCAATCCCCTGGGAATGCACAGGCCCTGGTGTTGCCACTGCCAAAGTCTCTGGGCAATGCCTATACCTCCCTGAGGGTCACTACCACTTCCCAGGTAGTTCCTGCAACCAGGAACAGCATGCAACATCTCCTCACAGGTCCTCAGCACTGTCAAGGCCCCAGCAACCAGGCACTGGCTACTAGCCCTGCCCATTGCCTCTGTCTCCCTGGAAGTACATGCAGGCTATACACCAGCACATGTTCTATCAAGGGCATAACAACCTGTAAACACTGAGGAAAGAGACAGCAAGTATCTGAACCAAAAGCAGCCCTGATACCAAAAATCAATATATATAGTAAGCTCTCACAAGCTAGACAGGGGTGCTCTAGAATGTAAGCAGTCCTCCTCCAAGACTATAGTAGACAGTTGTTTTCCAAAAACTCACAGAATAAGAAAAATTTAAGCAAAATAAAGATGATCAGGAACCATACCCAACAGGAGAACTCCCCTGAAGGAACAGACAATGAACCAGACCTCTGCAGTCTAACAGACACTAAGTTAAAAAATGAGATTGTGAAAATACTGAAGAAATTAAGAGCAGATATAAGCAGTAATGCAGATTACTTTAGAAATGAACTAAAAACCATTAGGAAGAGCCAAGAAAAAACATCTGCAGAGATGCAAGCTTAGTTAAAGGTATTGAGATCACAATGAACAATGCAGAGGAATGGATAAAGTGACTTGGAAGACAGAATAATGGAGAAAACCCAATCAGGATAGCAAACAGAAAGCCAAATGAAAAAACATGAAAGCAATATAAGAGATATGTGGAATAATAAAAGCAGGCCAATCTATGCATACTGGGGGGGGGGGAAGAAAAGGGAGTTGTACGTATATTTGAGAAATTATGGCTGAAAACTTTCCAAATCTAAAGGAAACCTATCAATATATAAGCACAGAAGGTCCCAAACAGAACCACACCAAGACATATTATAATAAAAATGGCAAAAGTTAAAGATAAGGAGATGATTCTAAAGGCAGCAAGAGAAAAAAGAATGAATTATAAAGGGAACCCCCCATAAGGCTCAGATGATTTCTCTACATAAACAGTATAGGCAAGATGAGAGTGGCAAGATATGTTATAAAAGTGAAAAAATTGTAATCTAGAATACTCTACCAGCAAGATTATCATTTAAAATAGAAGAAATAAAGAATTTCTTCAACAAAAGAAAAAAATAATTTCTTCAACAAACAAAAAATAAAGGAGTATGGCAATACTAACACATTCTAAAAGAAATACTGAAAGGTCTTCTCTAAATAGGAAAGAAATAAGATATAGGATGGAGGAACTCACAACTGGGAAGTAATCACATCAGCCAGTACACATATGCAAAAGAAAAAAAAAAACTATTTGTAAAAGTGATGATAAATAGATAAACACATGGAATAGTAAAAAGATAAATATGAAGATGTAAAAAAGGACATCAAAATCATAAAAATGTGGGGCAGGAAAGTAATAAACTCTAGATTTTTTTTTTTTTTTTTTTTACAATGTGTTTGAACCTATGTGACTATCAGGCTAAAGCTAGCAGATATAGGAAGGGGTTAACAAACTTGAAAAATAAGGCAGCTGCAAATCAAAACCAAATAACAGATTCACAAGAACTAAAAAGAAGAGGACACAAGCATACAAGAAAAGGAAACCAACCAAAAAAAGAATGGCACAAAGTAGGAACATAGAATCAACTGGAAAATAAGGTTTAAAATGGCAATACATACTTATCACTAATTACCTTAAATGTTAATGGACAAAATGGCCCAATCAAAAGACATCTAGTGGCAGACTGGGTGAAAAAAACAAGACCCTATAATCTAGTGTCTACAAGAGACTCACCTTAGGGGAAAAGACACATATAAATTGAAAGTGAGAGGATGGAAAAAGATATGGCAATGAAAGGAAAGTGGAAGTTGCAAAACTCATATCAGACAAAATAGACTTTAAAACAAAGCCCAGAGTTCCCGTCAGGGCTCAGTGGTAACAAAACCGACTAGTATCCATGAGGACGTGGGTTTGATCCCTGGCCTCACTCAGTGGGTTAAGGATCTGGCATTGCCATGAGCTGTGGTATAGGTCACAAGACATGGCTTGGATCTAATGTTGCTGTGGCTGTGACTGTGGTGTAGGCTAACAGCTACAGCTCCTACTCAACAACTAGCATGTAAACTTCCAAATGCTGTGGTGTGGCCCTGGAAAGACAATCAATCAATCAATCAATCAATACAACAAAGGCCATAAAGAAAGAAAAAGAAGGACAGCATGTAATGATAAAACAATTCTTTCAAGAAAAGGATATTACAGTTGTCGATATATGCTCCTAATACACAAATACAACAAAGACTAACAAACATAAAAAGAGAAACTGATGGGAATACAATAATAGTAGGAGACTTTAACACCCCACTCACATCAATGGACAGATCCTCTAGACAGAAAATCAATAAGGCAACAGAGATCCTAATAGATTGATACAATAGAAAAGTTAGACTTCATTGATATTTTCAGGGCATTACATCCAAAAATAAAAAAGAATATATATTCTTTTAAAGTGCACACTGAACATTCTCAAGGACTGGCCACATACTGGGGCACAAAACTAACATCAACAAATTTAAGAGTATAGAAGTTACTTCAAGCATCTTTTCTGACCACAGTGACATGAAACTAGAAATGGACCACAAGAAAAGAAATAAAAAAACTGACTACGTGGAGACAAAACAACATGCTAATAAAGAACCACTGGATCAATACGGAAATCAAAAGGGAAATTAAAAAATACTTTGAGACAAATGATAAAAAACAAATATTCAAAATCTATTGGATGCCACAAAAGCAGTTCTTGGAAGTTCATAGCAATACAGGCCTTCCTCAGAAAAGAAGAAAAATCTCCAATCAACAATTTAACCTAGCACCTAAAGGATTTATAAAAAGAAGAATAAACAAAACCTAAAGTCAGCAGAAGGAAAGAAATCATAAAAGATCAGAGGGGAAACCAATAAAAAAGATTCAAAAAACAATAGAAAAATCAATAAAACCAAGAGCTGGTTCTTTGATAGGTTAAACTAAATTGACAAACCTATGGCCAGACTCACCAAGAAGAAGAGAGAGAAAACCCAATAAACAAAATAAACAAAAAGGGAGAAATCTCAACAGATACTGCAGGACTACAAAAAAACATAAGAAAATACTATGAACAATGATATGTCAACAAATTTGAAAAACCTAGAAGAAATGGAGAACTTTCCAGAGACATACAGCCCACCAAAACTGAATCAAGAAGAAATAGACCATTTGAACAGACTGAACACTAGATATGGAATTGAATATATCATAAAAACACTCCCTACAAACAAAAGTCCAAATGGTTTCACAGGCAAATTCTATGAAACATACAAAGAATTTATACCCATGCTTCTCAAACTTTTCCAGATGACTGAAGAGGAAGGAACACTCCCAAAGACATTATATGAAGCCATCATCACCCTAATACCAAAAGAAGATAAAGATACTATGAAAAAAAAATTGGAGGCCAGTATCTTTGGTGAATATAAATGCAAAAATTCCCAACAAAATTTTAGCCAGATGCTCAAGAAAACAAAAAGACAATTTACAGAATGGGAGAAAATAGTTTCAAATGATCCAACTGACAAGGGCTTAATCTCTAATATATAGAAGCAATTTATACAACTCAACAGCAAAAAAGCCAACCATCCAGTGGAAAAATGGGCAAAAGATCTGAATAGACATTTCTCCAAAGAAGATATACAGTTGGCCATGAAGCAAATGAAAAAATGCTCAACATCTCTGATTATTAGAGAAATGCAAATCAAAACTACCATAAGATACCACCTCACACTAGTCAGAATGGCCGTCTTTAATAAGTCCACAAATAACAAATGCTGGAGAGGGTATGGAGAAAAGGGAACCCTCCTGCACTGTTGGTGGGAATGTAAGCTAGTACAACCACTATGGAGAACAGTATGGAGGTACCTTAGAAACCTATACATAGAACTACCATATGACCCAGAAATCCCACTCTTGGGCATATATCCAGACAAAGCTTTCCTTGAAAAAGAAACATGCACCCACATGTTCATTGCAGCACTATTCACAATAGCCAAGACATGGAAACAACCCAAATGTCCATCAACAGATGATTGGATTAGGAATACTACTCAGCCATAAAAAAAAAAAACAAAATAATGCCATTTGGAACCACCTGGATGGAACTAGAGACTCTCATACTAAGTGAATAAGTCAGAAAGAGAAAGGCAAATACCATATGATATCACTTACATCTGGAATCTAATATATGGCACAAATGAACCTTTCCACAGAAAAGAAACTCATGGACTTGGAGAATAGACTTGTGGTTGCCAAGGCAGAGTGGGAGGGAATGGGATGGACTGGGAACTTGGGGATAATAGATGCAAATTCTTGACTTTGGAATGGATAAGCAGTTAGGTCCTGCTGTGTAGCACTGGGAATTATATCTAGTCACTTATGAAGGAGCATGATACTGTGAGAAAAAAGTATCAGTACATGTATGTATAACTGGGTCATCTTGCTGTACAGTAGAGATTTGACAGAACACTGTAAACCAGCTATAATGGAAAAAATAGAAATCATTATATAAAAATAAAAATTTAATGGTCAATAACTACATGATCATCTCAATAGATGCAGAAAAATATTTGACAAAATCCAACATCCATTCATGATAAAAACTTTTACTAAAGTGGGTACAGAGATAACATATCTTAACATAATAAAAACCATTTATGACAAACCCAGTGTAATACTCAATTGAGAAAAGCTGAAATCCTTCCTGCTAAAATCTGGAACAAGACAAGGATGCCCACTCTCACCACATTTATTCAACATAATATTGCAAGTCATAGCCACAGCAATCTGACAAACAAAAGAAATAAAAATTATCCAAATCAGAGGAGAATAGGTAAAATTGTCACTTTATGCAGATGACATGAGACCATATATAGAAAACCCTAATGACTACACACAAAAACTAACTGAACTGATCAATGACTTCAGCAAAGGAGCAGGATACAAGATTAACAATAAGAAATCAGTTGCATTTCTGCATGTTAACAATGAAATATTAGAAAAGTAATATAAAAGAATACCTTTCAAAAGTCACACCCCAAAAAATCAAATACCTGAAAAATCCTGATCAAGGAGATGAAAGTCTTATATGGTAAGAACTATAAAACATTATTCAAGGAAATTAAAGTGGATTCAAAGAAATGAAAAGATATTCCATGCTCCTGGATTGGAAAAATTAATATCATTAAAATGGCCATACTACCTAAAGCAATCTACAGATTTAATGTGATCATTATCAAGTTACCCACTATATTTTCACAGAACCAGAACAAACAATCCCAAAATTTATGTGGAACCATAAAATACCCAGGATTGCCAAAGCAATCCCGAGAGAAAACAAACAAACAAACAAAACAAGCAGGAGGCATAAATCTCCTTCATATAATATTACAAAGCTAAAGTAATCAAGACAGCGTGGTACTGGTACAAAAACAGCCACATGAATCAATGGGACAGAACAGAGAGCCCATAAATAAACCCAGGCACATACGGTTGATGACAAAGGAAACCAGAATACAAAATGGGAAAAAGTGTCTTTAACAAGTAGTGCTGCAAATACTATGCAGCTGCATGTAAATCAGTGAAACTGGAAGACATCATCACACCATGCACAAAAATATACTAAAAATGGTTTAAAGACTTAAACATAAGACACCATAAAACTCCTAGAAGAGAACATAGGCAAAACATTCTCTGACATCAACTGTACGAACGTTTTCTTAGGTCAGTCTCCTAATGCAATAAAAATCAAAACAAAAATAAACCAATAGGGCCTAATCAAACTTAACAAGCTTTTTCACAGCAAAGGAAACTATTTTTCCCCATAGAGAAAATAGTTGCAAACAATACAACCCACAAGGACTTAATCTCCAAAATACACAAACAACTCATACAACTCAACAATAAAAAAACAAACAACCCAATTGAAAAGTGGGCAGAGGACCTAAATAGACATCTATCCAAAGAAGACATACAGATGGCCAACAGGCACATGAAAAAAAGTTCAACATCACTAATTATTAGAAAAATGCAAATCAAAAGTACAATGAGGTACCACCTCACACTGGTCAGAAAGGCCATTACTAATAAGTCTACAAATAACAAATGCTGGAGAGGGTGTGGAGAAAAGGGAACCATCCTACACTGTTGGTGGGAATGTAAATTTGGTACACTCACTATGGAGAACAGTATGGAAGTTCCTCATAAAACTGAATATAGAAGTACCACATAATCCAGCAATCTCATTCTTGGGCACATTACCTGGACAAAACTCTCATTCAAAAAGATACATGCACCCCTTTGTGCATTGCTGTGCTATTCACAAAAGGCAAAACATGGAATAAACCTAAATGTCCAATGACAGATGAATAGATTAAGAAGATGTGGTACATATACACCATGGAATACTACTCAGCCATAAAAAGAACAAAATAATTCCATTTGCAGCAACATGGATGGAACTAGAGATTCTCCTACTAAGTGAATTAAGTCAGAAAGAGAAAGACGAATACCATATGATATCACTTATAATGTGGAATCTAAAACATAGCACAGATGAACCTATATACAAGAACAGAAAGAGTTACAGACATGGAGAGTAGACTTGTGGTAGCCAAGGGGGATTGGGAGGAAGTAGGATGAACTGGGAGTTTGGGATTAGTAGATGCAAATTCTTACATTTAAAATGATTAAGCAATGCGGTCCTGATGTATACCACAGGGAACTATATCCAATCACTTGTGACAGAACATGATAGAAGATAATATGAGAACACTAATGTGTGTGTATCTATATATACATATATATATAGATACATACACATATATATGTACATATAAATTGGTCACTGCTGTACAGCAGAATTTGACAGAACACTATGAGTCAACTATAATAAAAAATTAAAAAAATAACATTTAGTATTAGAAAAATATGATTTTTATTTATCTTTTTTTACTGGTAAATTTTTCTAATTTTTAACTTTTTTTTCTTTTTAGGACTGCCCCTTGGCATATAGAGGTTCATAGCCTAGGGGTCGAATCAGAGCTGTAGCTGCCAGCCTATGCCACAGCCATAGCAACATTAGATCTGAGCCAGGTCTGCGACCTACACTATACCTAATGGCAACACCAGATCCCTAACCCACTGAGAAAGGCCATGGATTGAACCCATATCCTCATGGATTCTAGCTGAGTTCTTAACCCTCTCAGCCACAATGGGAACTCCTACTGGCAATTAAATAGCTTGCGAATGCACGGATTCAAAATCTTCATTTTTTGATTGGCTTTCAGTCAAGAGTAACAGAATTTATCCTCTCATCTGAAACAACCAAATAGCTGGAAAAAATGTATGAAACAATGGTATTCAGGACATTAGACAACAGGTAACAGGGAACAGTGAATCTTATAATTGAAATCAAACAAGATGAGCCCTACAACCACCCTAGACAGAATTTATTGGCATAGTGCAAGCAGATCACAGGCAGAGCCTAGTAGAAAATCTGGGTTGAAGAGATGGAGCTCAGCATCCAAAGGGTCCAAGGCAGCTAGAATATGCAGGGGAGAATACCAGTAAGGAATGAATTGCAGAGAAAGAGACATCTGCAGAGGGTTCCCCTGATGTATTCAACAGAGTCCTGATCAGGATACCAATATGAGGAAACTACCCAAGACCTGGGAAAGTACCAGAAGGATATATTTAAAGTCAGCACCCAGTTCACCAGGACCTGAAAAACCTCCTAATTTGTGGGGCATTGGGTAAAGCACTTGGAAGCCTCTTGTCTCTGTATGGAGAAGTAATTAGGTTTGTACCAAACACTGTTTTAGTCTCACTTAACAAATCTTAAAAGCAAGAACAAAAATCATCAAACCATTTTCAAGTGACTGAACTACATCCAAAAAACATGCTCAGAATAAAACAAAGAAATATCCAGCAACCATCAAGGTAAAATTTACAATGTCTGACCCACAATCAGACCACCAGACATGTAAAGAAGCAAGAAAATAATGACTTGCAATAAGAAGAAAATATCAGTCACTCAATCAAAAGCAACCAAGAACTGGCACTGAGGATACCATTAGCAGACAATGACATTAGACATTTATTATAAATGTATTTCATATATTCAAAACATTAACTTAAAACATGAAAGTTACTTTGTAAAAAGACACAAATTGAACTTAAGGAGATGTAAAGTATAATGGCTGAGATGAAAAATACACTAAATAGGACTAAAAGCATATTAAACAGTGCAAAAGAAATGATTAGTGAATGTGAAGCCAGTTGGGAATTCTATTAATTATGAACAGTGAAATAATTTTAGTTAAGGTGGTGGTTTTCCCAATTTCCTTAACACCTTGTGCAAATTTCTCAAGAGCAGACATTCTCTGTAATGACCGGTCTACTAGACTTGACCTTCTTTCCACTTTGTGAATCACTATCTTTAAAATCTATGGGCCCCAAACTTCCCTGGATCTCCTTCCTTATTACTAAAAAATACTACTTAGGATCAAGCTCCTCTTCCATAGTTTATATATATACCTTTCCTTGGAAACATCAACAACTCCCACAGTTTTAGGTAGCACATATAAGCTAATTCACAAATATGTCTGTCCCCAGAGCTTCAGAAAAATAGACAACTTTCTGCACATCTTTAAAAGAATATTCTACAAGCATTTAATATTAACATGTCCAAAAAAGAAATAACCATATTCATCATTGAAGCTAGTCTCTTTTTCCTCTTTTTTGTTACTTAAGGGAATGGGGGTGGTACCAGGCATTACTCAAGATTCCCTAGTTAAAAGCTTTGTACTCTTTCAAGGCTACTTCCCAAATTTCTAACATAAAAAATATTCTGCTGGTTTATAGATATACCTAAGTATATCTTAAAATCACCTTCTTTTCTTTATACCGCTTCCCTAGTTGGTCCCTTCAGTGTCTTTTATGTGGCTTTTACAACAGAGTTCTAACTAATTTGCTGGCCCAATTTTACCTCCTTGCATCAGTCTTCATATAACAAACAACCTGAGGGAATGTACCATGCCATCCCCCGAGTGCAATATTTCAATGACTCCCTATGTGGTTAAGTTGCCTGAACCTCATCTCACAGCTGTCTCCACTTTATTTTGGTAGACCAAATATCAGATAAACGTCTTTATCTTTCTCTGCTAAATCCTGAAATGTATGAACTCCACGTTTTTGTTTACTCTCAACTCTGCAGCAATATTAATACTGGCCTTTTTTCTGCTTTGCAATCTTTCTCTTCAGTTCAGACTTTACCCCATACAACAAAAGACTTTCCTCGACTCTCCTCCATTCTTTTTTGGCTAGTGAGGTGTGTTCATAGAAACTTGGGCATGTTTCTATTACTGCAGTTATTACAGTGTGTGAGGTATGGATTTAGATGTGTATTCCCATCAGCTGAGGTAAACAGTCATTATTAAATCTTCATGCTTAGCAGTGTGACTGGCACACAATAGTAGCTCAATGAATATTTATTGAACTGTTGCCTGTGACAATAAATGATTGTCCCGAAGGTACTCAATAAATATTTACTAAAGTGATGCATATGGTAATAAAGGATTATTCTAAAGGAAATGTTAATATAACTATTCTCTTATATACTTATTGTCTATGTGGGTTACTTGATAATTTTGTGTTGGTGAGCCAGTGACATAGGAAGCAAAAATATGAATAGAATATCAACTTTTTAGAAAGAAGGGCTCTAATTGCCTACATAGGTATGTATATTTTAATATTAAGATTACTTTTATCATAACGCTTTGGATTTCTGTCTTCCTAGTTTAATTTGTTTTAATAATATGGTGTCATAGGTTTAACATTCACTATTTTATTCTCCTTCATAGAAACAACATAATTTCTAGGTTCTGTGATTTGAGTTACTTTTATGTGTTTGTAGATAATCAGCTAGGCTTACTCTACTTTTCTTTACCACAGTGACTTTTCTCTGTATGCACTCTGTTCATCCTGGTTAGCTTTAGAAGTGCAATTTCTAAATCAAAGTCATTAGAATTTTATAGATTAGATCACAAGAAAAGAGCATTTCAACAATTAAAAATTGGCATAATTGGAGCTCTATGAATTTCCATATGCTTACTAAATGCCATAAAATGCAGTGAAGAAATCCTCAGTAGTAAAAAACATTAAGTATATAAAATACATATATAAAGTTATTAAAATCACTAAAACTACATTATCTTCTCCCATAAAATAGTTTCATGAAAAATTGTCTTTAGCCATGGTGATCAATGCTATAATTGTTAAAATATCTATTATATATTTGCAGCTAATTCTCTTAATCATACCTAAGCTTTACTTCTTTTCTATATAAAAACAAATAAAAAAAGTTATTTAAAGTTCTTTGACTTTGATAAAGTAGTAAATTACTAAAATTACATTACCTCAAAAAGACACATTTTGCTAAAATGTACAAAATTCCATCCAGTAAAATTCAAACAGATTGAGAACTGATTATCCAGCTTCCATTATTATAAGAAACTATGTTGCTTGTCTTCAAGAAACAAAATATACATGTGATTTTATAGAAATGGATTACATTTTCTCCAAGCAAATTATCTGAATTTGGATAGACCACTATTCAAATGTATTACTTGGTAGATGTTAATTAATAAAAGAAAAAAGCATTTTCTCTGTATAAAACAGCTTTTAAAACTAAATAAAAACTTAATCACGTGATTTTTGTGATGCTCATATCACAAAATTTTTGCATATTCTTACTGCAGTTTTGCTCAAGTTCTGCCTTTACCATTATGCTCAGGTGCAACAATCTATCCACAGACATGCCCGTCCTTTCCTTACCTGAAATGACGTAATTGGATATATATTAACATGTGCCTCATTCCATCGTTGTCCTTTATTCCCACTTGAAGACCACAATGGATTCTCTATTGTTGTCTGTCCTTTCAAACGTAGATAAACATTTAAAACACCTAAAAATAACAATGAAATTTTATTTTGTGTATTTATTTTGACTTCATATTTTTTTTATCCTTGACCAAACACTTGTAAATTTTTAAAAATGAAATTTCACAGAACACTCTAATGCCTCCTCTTCTCTTCCTGTCTCATTTTGACTCTTGCTTTTAGGACAGTTGGCATGTATGGCAAGTCTCCAGAGATGATCATATCCTAATCCCTAGAACCTGTGAATGTTGTATAGCCAAAGAGATTTTGCAAAACTGACTCTAAATAATCTAGGTGGGTCCTCTAAATGTAATCACATATCTTTATTACATGGAGGCATAAGGAGATTTGATACAGGAGAGAAGGTCATGGGAAAGGCAGAGAAGATGCTGCATTGCTGGTTTTGAAGGTGGAAGAAGGAGCCACAAGCTGAATACAGGCAACCTCTGGAAGCAGGAAAAGGCAAGGAAACAACTTCTCCCCTAGCTCCTTCAGAAGGAAGCAGCCCTGCTGACATCTTGATTTTAGTCCCATTATTCTCATTCTGAATTTCTGTCCCTCAGAACTTTAAGATAATAAATGTGTGGGTTCTTTTGTTTGTTTGTTTTTGTCTTTTTAGGGCCCCACCTGCACCATATGGAGGTTCCCAGGCTAGGGGTCTAATCGGAGCTATAGCTGCTGGCATACACCACAGCCACAGCAACACCACATCCGAGCCGCATCTGCGACCTACACCACAGCTCACGGCAATGGCAGATCCTTAACACACTGAGCGAGGCCAGGGATTGAACCCACAACCTCACGGTTCCTAGTCGGATTCATTTTTTGCTGCGCCATGATGGGAACTCCTAAATGTGTGTTGTTTTAAGCCACAAAGTGTCTGGTAATTTTTGTTATGGTGGCAGAAGAAAACTAATAGAGCATGTAATTATGCACTGTCTTGCTCAAAGCCTGATTCAAATTGTGTTTTATTAGCCCTGAGTATCTCATTTTCAGTTTAGTTTTCATCCAAATCTCATTTTTTTCTAAAAGAATTATTTGAAGAGAAAATGAAAATAGCTTTTGTCTCATGATTTGATATATATCAACAGTTTCATGTCTGACACACAGTGCTTCAGTAATGGTGATAATAATACAATACACTACACTGAAGACCTACTCCAGATAAGAATTCAGTCCTTTCAACAGTCCCATGATGTATTTAATATTATTATCCCCATGTTGTAGATAAGAAAACTTAAGAGTAATATGGCATAGAGTAATTTGCTCTATGCCATATTAAGAAAATAGCAAAGGAAGAATTTGAACCCAGTAAGTTTTAAAATCTGTTATCTTCATGCTATGCAATCAATATTTAGATACATTTAAAACAAATAAACTATTGAGGTATAATTTATATGAAATAAAATTCTCTCATTTTAAATGTACAAGTTAATAACATTTGATGGATATATATTACAGTGTAATCATCAACTCAGTCAAAATATAGAACATTTCTGTTTTTCGAGGAAGCTCCCTCAGTTTGCTTTGCAGTTAATCTTCACATCCCCTGTTACTATGCCAGACAATTACTGATCTGACTTCCTTCATTAACCAATGATTTTTGCTCTTTCAAAAATTTTATATTAATGGAATTATGCAATAAGTGCTTTTTTGTGTGTCTGGCTAGTTTCACCATAATTTCTGCTACATTCATCTGTGGTACTGTATTAATTCTTTAGTTCTTAATTGTATTAATTCCTTTAATTTTAATATTTAGTTGATTTACATTTAATATAGTTATTGATATGACAGTAGTCTTGCACAAGTACAGCCTCACCTTCAGGCACAGATTCAAGGAAAACCCCATACAGCCTTTTAAATTCAATTCTGCATACCTCCCTTCTTTCTGCTACCCTGACTCACAATTTTCAGCTGCCCAGTACTCTGATCTCTACCTCATGAACTTGGCGGAACCTCTACATTCTACTTGAATTTCAGGGCTCTGTACTAGGGTCAGGAAATTGTCCTCAGTCAGAGAAGTGGACTCCCATGGAGATCACTTAGTTTCTCTCTTTTTCATAGATCTCCGTCTTATCTTGCTGCCTCTTTTCCATTTTCTGAGAGTAGTTACCTAACACATTTTGCCCATTTTAATAGTTATTTATGGCAGCAGGACTTACCTGGAACCATTTACTACTGTATGGCTTCAAGACACCCTCATTTTGATAACTTTTATTGATAATCATGTTATTATTAAGATAAATATATGTATGTATGTGTGTATATATACATGATGTCTTGCATATTATAAATATATATGTTTATGCAAACATTGCACTTAAATACCAAAAAGCAGAGGAGACAATTCTATTTTTTAAAATATCAAAATCACCACTGAGTTGATCAATCAGAGGTCATAGTCTCCTTAGGATTTTGGTGTACTTTGTTTTGCTAAAAAAAAAAGTGTATAGAGAGTTCCTGTTGCATCTCAGTGGAGATGAATCCAACTAGTATCCATGAGCATGTGGGTTTGATCCCTGGCCTTGCTCAGTGGGTCAGGGATCTAGAATTTCTATGAGCTGTGGTGTAGGTTGCACACACAAGGCTTGGATCCTGCATTGCAGTGGCTGCGGTGTAGGCTGGCAGCTGTAGTTCCGATTTAACCCCCAGCCTGGGTACTTCTATATGCCACAGGTGCGGCCCTAAAAAGAAAAAAAAAGAAATAAAAATGTATGTCTACATATATACAGTTATATAGTATAAAGTAGTTTATCCTTCAAAATTTTAGAGCACTTTTGTCTAATCATTTATACATAAGACCACATGTACTCACATTATATACAAATACATAAATATGAATACCTACATTTTTTCTCTGCCCCACAGTGTATGGAGTTCCTGGGCCAGGGATCAGTTTCAAGTTGCAGTTGCAAACTATGCCATAGCTGTGGCAATGCCAAATACTTTAACCAACTGTACGGCTGGGGATTGAACCTGCATCCTGGCATGGCAGAGACACCATTGATCCCTTGCGCCACAGCAGGAACTTCGAATATCTACTTTTTTTTTTCCCTCAGTCTTTCCTGATTATTTACTTATTATTCTTATTTTCCTGTGGTGATTTATGATTTAACAAAGTTACAACAATAATATAATAAGAATTTCATCCTGAAGGACTTTCCCCTATTTAAATCCAACTTAGTTAAAACATAGTGTTTATCTATTAACTAGTTATATAGTAAACTTTAGAGTTAGGATTTTAATGAGGTCCATAGAAGTTAGCCATATATTATCCAAAAAACCTAGCTGTGAGTTTTGTCTTTGATTTTAAAAGCTTTTTAGTGATAGCTAGTTTAATTAAGTTGGTTTATATTTACTTACACTGTCTCCCTGCCATAACACTTTGAAGATAAGCACCAGTCTACAAAGTTTGTGAATGCCAAATTCTTGTGTTTTATGGCCTCTTCAAAGTACTCACTAAGTTTAGTTAAGATAGAGATCTTAAAACAGGATGTATAGCTGCTATACCACATAATAGTTAACCAATGTACTTTTAACACTGTGGTGTAATCTGTAATGAAAAACTGTCTATATAATCAACTACTATTGCCAATAAAGTTTGAGCAGTCCAGAGCCCTGAAAGAAGGGACAAAGAGGCTGTCTCCGTAATTGTACATTCACCGACACCGCATCCCTCTCCTATTGGGAAAAAGTGTACACTCCCTGGCCGCTGGAGCTGGCCTCTGGCAATACATAATATTAATTACATTCATTAATCCAAACCAACGAATACAACTTATTCACTGATCTATTTAAGGGTGATGACAAAGTACTACAAATAGACAAATAATTTTGGAACTTTTTTATAGCAACTTTCCTGTTTTTAAGTTTATAAAAGAGAATTCAGTGCCTAAAACTATTAAACTTATGCCCAAGTCATCTTGGTCAACAAAATTAGAACTTATGAAACAGAATAAAGCTATTCAAGAGAAGTTAGATTCAGCAAAGCTGATTTAGCACATTATTATAGTATTACAGTAAGAAAATTCCAAATCAAATATGATGTATTGTGTTAATACCCTTTAAAAGTAATTTTAAGTTCTCAGAGGCAGTGTGTTTATGCTTTGGTAAGCACCAGATATCAATAGGGATGCATTTAATCATCCCCAAGGATTTTCAAATGTCATGTAGTACCATGATACAAGTTTGAAGTTAGTAAGCAAAACTTAACAGTCTTTTTCTTTTGGGTTTCCTAATTCTCATCTTTCGGTCACCAGTCCTTAATACTCAGATGCTTTGGAATTCCCTTGTGGCACTGCAGGTTAAAGATCTGGCATTGTCGCTGTAGTGGCTTGGGTTGCTGCTACGGTGCGGGTTCAATCTCTGGCCCAGGAACATTACACACACAGCCCGCCCCCCCCAAAAAAAAAAACAGATTAAAATAAAGGAAAAAAAAGTTGGATGCTAGAGATAAGAGATAGAGAGGACTTTGCTCATCTCATACTATGGACTAAATGACCTAAGTGCTACATTATCTCATGAGCAGTCCTAAGGACTATATTATCTCATGAGCAGTGACCTATGTTTGGGGGTTATTCATGGCATTATGGAATAATATAATTCTTATTTTAATATTATTTCATATAAATTACTGTATAAAATATAATTTGCTTAAATATTTATAATTACTATTACCTACTTTCTTTAAGTCCTTAACACAACCTTACTCTTATTTTACTATAAATACATATTTTATGTATTTTAGATAAAAATTTAAATATATGTCCTAAAACATGCATGCTTTTTTAAAATAGATATTTGAACTTCCCAAGTTCATATAAATTAACTTGTAATTTGCTTCACTCCAAAGCCTGAGGATCACTTGCATATAAATCACATTTTTATCCTAATAAGTAATACTAACTCATTAATTTGAGTTTCAAGAAAGATGATGATGTGCCAAAGTCATCTAGCTCCAGGCAATAGCTATGTCTATTGATAGGTAATTGGTAACATCATTTGTATTATATACACAAGAGAATGGGAAATTATAAAATCATTGTTTTTCTGCTTGAATAGAAGCAGCTGCATACAGTCATTATTTTTTAAATATATAATTACAATCATATCTTCAATAAAAAAAATCAGTTCACTTGCTCCAGTCATTACAGTTGAATCTCCACATGAGTGTCCAATAAATTTACTAAAACATAGCTTTCATCAGGCTTTCTATTTTTCTGATACACATCAGAGATCTTATATAGATAGACTTTGTCACTATTTGGTTCTAAAACTGAGCATGAGCCCTGTGGGGACCTCCCAGGAACAAATCCTTTCCAGTTCCTGTGTTTCCTATTTGTAGGAACAAGGCTTCAGCTTTCTAGACCCTCCCTATCAATGGGCAGATTCAAACAGTTGCTAATAAGAAAAGTGAGGGAATGCCGAAATAAAGGGGAAGCAGTCAAGAGACAATAGGACAACATGGGGAAGGGTGCTGGTCCCTCCAGAAGGAATATATGTAACAACATCTTTGAGTTCTTCTGTAGGAATAAGGACACCTTCCCCCCCCACCCCCACCCCTACCCGCCTGCCCACCCACCGCCAGATGGAGGATATAACTTCAGGCTGAACACAAGACTCCTGGAGCACCAGCCCTGTTACCTCATCACCAACCAACCAGAAGGTCACACACCCTGCAGGCCTTATCCCAAATTTGGCCTCAAACTTCTCCTAAGGAACCATAGGGTTTGGGTTTTCGAGCTTGAGCTGTGCCATCTCTTTCCTTGGTTTTTGCCATTAAACTGTGCTCTGCTCAAAACTCTGATGTTTGGGTGTGTTTGGCCTCACTGTGTGCCAGGCACACAAACTTGGAAATTTATATTCAGAAACATTTACCTCCTTTAGAGATTGGTTTACATTCATTTTCTTCCATAGAAACTTTTTTTTTTAAATACTTTGTTGCTCTAGATAGTCTCTCCCTTGTTCATTAATTTCATGGGCCTTCATGCATATTTGGTGTATGTTACTTTTTGACTTTTATTTCCTTCAGTAATTTAGTACCCCAAATAAAAGACAAACTATTTTATGGACAAGAAACTTTTATCATAATTCTCTTTTACCCCTTTCAGTTCTCTAAACACCACTAGGTGCATAGCATGTGCAATTCATCCTTTTGAGTAGAAATGAGTGAATCTAAGACATGAGGGTAAAAATATTCATTACAGGAGTTCCTGCTGTGGCTTAGAGGTAACGAACCTGACTAGTGTCCATGAGGACGTGGGTTTGATCCCTGGCCTTGCTCAGTGGGTTAAGGATCCAGCATTGCCATGAGCTTTTGTATAGGTCACACATGCAGCACGGATCTGATGTTGCTCTCCCTGTGGCATAGGCCAGCAGTTGTAGCTCCCATTTGGCCCTAGCCTGGGAACTTCCATATGCTGCAGGTATAGCCCGAAGAAGCAAATATATATATATTTGCTTTTATATATATGTATAAAACAAAAATCTACACTTTAAATGAAGTTAAGTTTAAATGATTTGTGCCCTGAGTGAGAAACAAAAGCAGTTAACCAAGTTGCTTACCATTAACTCAGTTGATGAAATAATACTGTTTATTAATTATACTGAAAATGAAATGTATATTTGAAACACTAGGCTTTCTCAGTCATATCACTGATTTTGTTTAAACATCCTAGCTTCTACTATACATTGAGGGAATGTAGGGGAGCATAATTTGCAATTCTAAAATATGTCTCTTTGGCATATTAAGTGGCATAATTAATTGTTTCAAGCTTGTTATTGTCTGAGCAATAGTATACACGGGGAAAATCAAGTAGGAATGTCCTCTTTGTAAAAAACAGGTATTTAATAGGGGAAATCTCCATTTGTAAGAGTGTCACCCTCTTTATGCCTAAGTGCAGACAATCAAATCTCTGGAAACTCTCGTCAATGGAGAAGGCAATGATGTAAATGTGTACCACAATCACCCTTGTTTACTGGGCTTTTCCCAGAACCCTCTCAGAGCTGACTCTCCCCACCCTCAACATCCTCTTTTGTCTTTAGCTGAGGAGGGTATTTAAGGGGAGAGATTTGACCATGTTGGTGAGTTACTCTGTTTTTCTGGGTCTCTCCCATGTATACATGTTATTAAGCTTTGCTTGATTTTTCTCCTGTTAATCTCTTTCATGACATTTTTAATTCTTAAATCAGCTGGAATCCAGAAAGGTAGAGAAAAATTTCTTCCTCAATGAGACCAAGATCATTGAGTAATTAAATATGAAGAAAATAAATTTAGGGGTAGTTGGTGGTTCATAACCAGAGACTTTTAAGGTAAATGTACTAGAGATTACATATGGTCTTCTTAGAGAGTCTATGACATGGGTCTTTAATAGTGTTTTGATTATGTAATAAACCATGGTTAAATTCTATACATGACCTTTGTGAAAAAATACAAAGCAGTTTACTGAATGCATGTCTTGTACTTACTGCATTATTTTCACACTGATGACACTGATATCATCAGTATCAACTACAGTTAAGACTTCACCGAAAGCATTATCTAAGTCTTAATAGAGTGTTTTAATATCAATTATTAACAGTCTATTGTTGGTAGCTATTTCTAATATTTAAATATAGAATACTAAATAACTTTATCTATTCTCTCAGGATCTGCAATTTGTCTTTTGCAAGGACCTTAATTCTAAGAAATTATGACAATGTAAGTATATCAAAATTACATATTTATTTTGCTGTTATTCTTGTATAGTCAGTGTAATAAGGGATCTAAAATAATGATATACTAATTTTTTTCAGGCTCAAACTGTCTCTCTTATGGTGATTTACTCCAAGGGGGGGAAATATATGAGTAGATTTTCCATTTGATGATTATATTTGAGATATAAGCAAAAATGCTGGTTAAAAAAATTCAGAATAAATATGGTCTTTGACTAAAATAAAAATCAGACTCCAAAAATCATACAAAAGATTGTCACCTTTTACTTCTCTAATCTTGAATAAAAATATTTAAGTATCCATTTAAAAATCTTTGAGGAATTGCCATTGTGGCTCAATGGTAACAAACCCAACTAGTATCCATGAGGATGTAGGTTCAATCCTTGGCCCTGATCAGTGGGTTAAGGATTTGGTATTGCTGTGGCTCTGGTATAGACCAAAAGCTGTGGCTCCAATTTGACCCCTAGCCTGGGAATATCCATATGCAGTGGGTACGGCCCTAAAACAAAACAAAACAAAATTTTAAAAAATATGTATGTCAGCAATGAGAATGCTTTAATCCAGCTCTTGCCCAAAGATAATCTCTACTATCTTACTAGGAAAAACTTAGAGGTTAATTTCAGATTCATTGAATTTTATTTTTACATTTTGTTAGACCATATAAGATAACAAACATATCTGGATCACAGCATTTTTTGCTCAAAACCCAAATTTTATTTTCTAATGTATTATGGCCTTAAGTATATATAATTTTATTTGTACATGTTTTATGTTTTTTTAAAGTACTAAGTAAAAATATTGCTGAAAACACAGCAATATCTATATTGTTTATCGATACTGATTAGTTTTACAAACCACTAAGAGTACTTTTATAAAGATACATCTCCCTTTGAATTAAGAAATATGTGACTCTTCCGTCTTCCTCTACGCTTTAGCTGCCAGATAACTTAAATTCAAATTCAAGTTAAGTCCATGATTAACCTTTATTTTTCCCCCAACCTTTCATATAAGGTCTTGGTGAAACTACCTTCCATTTTCAATCTACACTCAATACTTTCATTTCCCTCATTCTGCGATTCTTCTAGCTCACTCAGAAGCTACTGAATCTACCTTGGATTATTTAAAAAAAAATCTGTTGAGCATTTGTTTTTTCCAGAGGAGCAAATGTAAATAAATCATGCTTATCGCTCTCAAGGAGCTTACAGTCTAGCAGGAGTCAGGGTGACAAACACTGTGACAAAGATGAGAGCAGAAGGAGATGGAGGATTGGGAGGAATTTTAGTACCTTGAGTTGGATTCTGAGTGGAGATTATGAGTTAGATGTTTAAAGAGGAGAAAAAGTACTCTTGTAACATATGTTTGAAAATATTTTTTTTTTTACTTAATAAGTATGTATGGAGTAGTAAAATAAACATTTATAATTGCAGAGTATCATGTGATGGGGAAGAAACATTGTTTCTGCTCTTCCCAAGCAAACAGTTCAAGCAGGAAAAAAAAATAGTGCCTATAAAGAAGTCCCAGATACAACACAGACAGATCTGGAGAATTCCCGTATAACTGGAGTAAATTATGGAGCTACCCCAAGGAGAAGCCACAGGGGCCGGTATCCTTGACATCCTGTTACTAGTTTCAGAGAATGATCTTTTACCTCCAGAAACTATGGAACAGAGACAGCAAGGAGTAGTTGGCAATTTATTTCACCCTTCAATGATATGCAAAAGAAATGGTGGACAGTAAAACTGAGCATTATATCCTAAAATACATTTCAAAACCCTGTGTATTGGTGTCCTGATCTCCAACCTATCTAGCCCTCTCTATATCTCTGATCAGTATCTGCTTCCTTTGCCCTTTTCCTAAAATGGTCTACTATTTGAAAATGCAACCTCTGCATTTATTTCAAAGAGAAAACAGAGACTGTTGGAAAGGCAAAGTTCATGTCTGTTTGCTGTATTTGCATCTAGGAGTGAATCAGAAGCCACATTTTTTTTTAACAACGTTCTGTTTATTTTATTTTATTTTATTTATTTTATTTTTTGTCTTTTTGCTATTTCTTGGGCTGCTCCCATGGCATATGGAGGTTCCCAGGCTAGGGGTCGAATTGGAGCTGCATTTGCCAGACTACATCACAGCCACAGGAACGTGGGATCTGAGCCGCGTCTGCAACCTACACCACAGCTCAGGGCAACGCCAGATAGTTAACCCACTGAAAAAGGGCAGGGACCGAACCCACAACCTCATGGTTCCTAGTCGAATTCGTTAACCACTGAGCCATGACGGGAACTCCAGAAGCCACATTCTTACTTCTTTTCATCCCACCTCAGTGGAAGGGACATTAGTGCCCTCTTCAAGACTAAGCCTTCTGCCAAACCTCTAAATTCTCCTCTCTTCAAGAAACTTGCTTCCTGAGGTCCTGTTGTGGCTCAGCAGTAATGACCCTGACCAGTATCTGTGAGGACGTGGGTTCGACCCCTGGCCTCACTCAGTTGGTTAAGGATCCGCGTTGCTATAGGCTGCAGTGTAGGTCGCAGACACAGGTCAGATGGATCTGGCATTTCTGTGGCTGTGATGTAGTCTGGCAAATGCAGCTCTGATTCAACCCCCAGCCTGGGAACATCCATATGCCATGGGTACAGCCCTAAAAAAGCAAAAGCAAAAAAAAAAAAAAAGAAAGAAAAAAGAAAGAAACTTTTGTATTACTAAAAACATAAAAACTTGTCCTTTTTAAAAATTCTTTTTCCTCTTAAAATAGGCTCTTCTACAATCCTCCACCTCTCTGCTTTATCACTTTTTTCTCACCCACAAGATTCAAGAGAATAGATTTCATTAACAAACTCCCTTTCCTTGTTTCCCATTTGTTCCATAATGAAATTAGCTTTGTAGAGTTGCAACTGTATTGAACCATTCTTATCAAGTTCAAGAAATGCATTCATAAGTGAGTTTTGTATTTTTATATTTAATTTCCTGGTATGATATAATGCTTATGCTTCACTTTCTCCTTCTAGAAGTAAATTAAGTACATATTTTACTGATTTTTAATAAACTTTTGTCATATCCAGTGACTTCATATGAAGTTCAATTTCTTTGCAAGAAAATTAGAAATTTAGCTGATTTATCAAGAATCAGGATTGCTGAAATAATCTTATATTATAGCCAGATATTGTATCATGTACATATAAATCAACAGTTAAAGGGTGACACCTTTTAGCTTTCATTTATTTTTTCTTAAATCAATTCTGATGAAAACTTGAACAAGAAGCTGCACCATTGTAGCAGACAACCTCTAGGATCCCCCTCCTAGGATTAACACTCATGTGTAATTTCCTTCCTCTGAATGTGGTTTGGAATGATCCACCCAGTTATAATAAACAAAATTAAGTAGAAGTTAGGAGATGTCACTCCAGAGTTCAGGTCTTGGGCATGCATTTGCTCTCTCTCATGGACTGCTTGTTCTAGAGGAAGCCTGTTGCCATGAGGCAGTCCTATAGAGATGTACACATGGTACAAAATTGAGAGTGGCCTCTGGCCAACAGCCAGCAAGAAATCAATATCCTTAATCCAACACCTGTGAGAGAGTGAGGCCTGCCAAAAAAACAAGTGAGGGGGCTTAGAAGTGTATCATTCCCAACGGAAGTCTTCCAGTTAAACTGTAGTTCTACTTGACAGCTTGTCTGCAGCCTCACGAGAGACCTTGAGCTACAGGCACTGAGCCAAGCTATATCCATACTCCTGACCCACAGAAAATGTAAGATAATAAATATTTGTTATTTTAAGCTACAGGATCTGTTTAACAGATGAATGAGTGTCTCAGAAAAATTTTTGCAAAGATGGAAGGTTTTAGTTACAGGCAGTATCTCTCTAATGAGGTAGCTCATCTAGTCAAAATTGACCAGGCAATGTCTGGAACAGGTACTTTTCCTAGATTTTAGTAAGCATGATTGTGCCCTGCTGAGAGGGGACCCAAGTGACAGACTATTACCTGCAACCTTCAACCATATGAAGAAGTGGAGAAATGCCACAGGTAGCAACATGGTAAATTGAGAACATTGAAGAAATGGAGAACTGCTTCTTTCTGAAATAATTAGGAAAAAATCTAGTAGAAGTCAAGTGGACATTCACTGACACTAAAGCACACAAGAATAACAATTGTGAAGTTATATCCTGCTACTTTGCCAAATTCGTAGATGAGCTCTAACAGTTTTCTGGTAGAGTCTTTAGGATTCTCTAGGCATAGTATCATGTCATCTGCAAATAGAATAGTTGCAGGATACAAAATTAACTATGAAAGATCAGAAAGAGAAATTAGGGAGCAATCCCGTTTACCATTACATCCAAAAGAATAAAATACCTAGGAGTAAACCTACCTAAAGAGACAAAAGACCCGTACTCTGAAAACTATAAGACACTGATAAAAGAAATCAAAGATGACACAAATAGATGGAAAGATATAACATGCTCTTGGATTGGAAGAGTTAATATTATCAAAATGACTATACTACCCAAGGCAATCTACAGATTCAAAGCAATCCCTATCAAATGACCAAGGACATTTTTCACAGAACTCCAACAAAATATTTTAAAGTTTGCTTGGAAGCACAAAAGACCCAGAGTAGCCAAAGACATCCTGAAAAAGAAAAATGGAGCTGGAGGAATCAGGCTCCCAGACTTCAGACTACACTACAAAGAAACAATCATCAAAACCATATGGTACTGGCAAAAAGACAGAAATAAAGATCAGTGGAACAGGAGAGAAAGCCCAGAATGAAACCCACATACCTACAGCCTACTCATCTATGACAAAGGAGGCAAGAATATACAATGGAGAAAGGACAGCTTGTTCAATAAGTGGTGCTGGGAAAACTGGACAGCCACATGGAAAAGAATGAAATTAGAACACTCCCTAACACCATACACAAAAATAAACTCAAAATGGATTAAACACCTAGATATGAGACCAGACACTGCAAATCTCTTAGAGGAAAACATAGGCCAAACACTCTCTGACATAAACGACAGCAACATCTTCTCAGATCCACCTCTCAGAGTATTGACAATAAAAACAAAAATAAACAAATGGGACCTAATCAAACTTCAAAGTTTCTGCACAGCAAAGGAAACCCTAAACAACACAAAAAGACAACCCACAGAATGGGAGAAAATCTTTGCAAGTGAATCAATTGACAAGGGATTAATCTCCAAAATTTAGAAACACCTTCTGCAGCTCAATACCCAAAAAGCAAACAACCCCATCAAAAAATGGGCAGAAGATCTAGACAGACAGTTCTCCAAAGAAGACATACAGATGGCTGAGAAACTCATGAAAAGATGTTCAACATCAGTCATTATTAGAGAGTTGCAAATCAAAACCACTATGAAGTACCACCTTACACCCACTAGAATGACCATCATCAAAAAGTCAAGGAACAATAAGTGCTGGAGAGGGTGTGGAGAAAAAGGAACCCTAGTACACTGTTGGTGGGATTGTAAATTGGGGCAACCACTGTGGAAAACAGTAGGGAGAGTCCTCAGAAAACTAAAAATAGAACTCCCATTTGACCACTCCTGGGCATCTACCCAGAGAAAGCCATGACTTGCAAAGACACATGTACTCCAATGTTCATTGCAGCACTCTATACAATAGCCAAGACATGGAAACAACCTAAATGTCCATCGACAGAGGAATGGATCAAGATGGTGTGGTATATATACACAATGGAATATTACTCAGCCATTAAAATGAACCAAATACCAGCATTTTTAGCAACATGGATGGACCTAGACATTATCATGCTAAGTGAAGTCAGCCATACAATGAGACACCAACATAAATGCTTTCACTGACATGTGGAATCCGAAAAAAGGACATAATGTACTTCTTTGCAGAACAGATGCTGACTCACAGACATTGAAAAACTTATGGTCTCCGGAGGAGACAGTTTAGGGGGTGGGAGTTGTGCTTTGTTGTGGGATGTAAATCCTGTGAAATTGGACTGTGATGATTATTATACAACTACAGATGTGATAAATTCATTTGAGTAATAAAAACAAATTGTGAAGTTAAAAATATGTTAAAATTATCTTGGGTCTCAGTATAAATATGGAGAAAATTTTGAAGGGATCTTTAAGGAAACCAGCCTCATAAATAAGGTAAATATATATCTTACTTATTAAAGTAATTAAAAATATTGATCTTAGAATTTTTTTTTTTGTCTTAGAGCCACACCCATGGCATATGGAGGTTCCCAGGCTAGGGATCGAATTGGAACCTTAGCTGCTGGACTACACCACAGCTATAACAACACCAGATCTGAGTCTTGTGTGACCTATACCAGAGCTCATGGTAACACCAGATTCTTAACCCACTGAGTGATGCCGGGGATCAAGCCTGCTTCTTTATGGATACTGGTCAGATTCGTTTCTGCTGAGCCATGACAGGAACTCTTGATCTTGGAATTATTTAAAAACTGATTAATAATATGCCTGTCTTTCCAAGGTAAATTGGAAGAAAAGAAAAAAAGTCCATGAGATCTATTCAAAATAGAGAGTGAGGATAATCATACATGATCAACTATAGGGATGAATTGAGCTAATCCTGCCTTTGTGATAAAGGAGTAATCTTTCAATGAATAAGATGGTTTGACAACTGTGTGGAGATTTACGTCCTTTCACAATTTAGGGCATAGTGAACTCATGATTACTCCATAGCTTTCTAAGTTCTTCTCCAGTCTATATTCTGTTTTTCAATAATTTTTGCCACTCCTATAAGATTTCTTTTCCAAATATCACAGATCCCACTATGCTCATTGTCTGCACAAAATCTAACCCCCCCCCCCCGATTAATACATAGCTAAAACTTTTCATGACATTTCAATAGGTCTCCCTGCAGGTGAAGTAGGCAGGCTATGAGTCCAGCTTTTGAGATTGCTATTATGATTTCATTCTTATTAGTTATGATATGATGGGCATGGTAATTAAAATTCTCTGTATTTTAGTTTCCTTAGCTATAAAAGGATAACAATTTTAATGAGTACAAATATTTATTGTAAAAATGAAGAGAAATAATCCATCATGTTTTAGGAATACTGCCCTGGTCCATTATGAGTACTTCCTAAATATTAGCTATTATGTTATTATTGTTCATATTGCTACTCTTTGAAATTCAAAATAACCTAAGATTATAAATGTCTACCATCTGATAGAAGATTTTATATACATTATCTAATTTAACTTGAACTATAAATTTCTGAAATAGGAATTATTATTCCCATTTTACAGATGAGGAGGCCAAGACCCAGACATTTTAAGTGACTTCTCTGAATTCTCACAGTGACTGACTGCTACAGCCAGGTTCCCACCTGGATTTTCTGACTTCATGTTTAGGACACATTTTACTGCACAGGAATAATTCTTTCTGAGGTTGTCATCTGTTACTCCACTGTGAAGAATACTGGTTAATGATGCTGGCTATGAGTTTGAATGCCAGCATAACCAGTTACTTGTAATTCATACAAACTCTTTGAGGTTCAGTTTTCTCCACTGCACAGGATGGATAGTGATGCTCATTTTTATGAAGATATTAAGAGGACTGTTTCACTTAAGTAAGTACAGTAGCTGGTATATATCATGTAAACAATTTTATTAATTTATAAATTAATATATATTTATATTTTTACTTTTATTGATCTATGTTAAGATGCTTAATGTTATCCTAACATCCTGTATTTTTTTTATCATTAGTACCTTACTCTTCACTGTGCTCATCTCTGTCTATTGAAAATGTACCCCTCTTTCACAGGGAAATACTTCCCTTTGCCCTGAAGTCTGCCTTATTCGACAAATAGACAGAGATCCACAGTTCCTTGCCAAGCTCTGTGGAACTGGGTATGCTTCACCATTTAGAATTTGGTCTTATTTTAAAAAGTTAAAAGAATATTTGTCATATATTATGTGCTGTCACCTGGAAAGATCTGGAACAGAATCCTGTAATTAAACACAGTAATATTTTGGCTGCAAATAATACAAATGTTCACACCATTTGGATAAATAAAGACTTTACCTATGTTCATATCAGTTTAGGCCATATATTCTAAGATGTAGATTAGGGTAGCATGTGCTGCCAGACAATTAAAATTAAAAAAAAATATGTTCTGTTTTGTTGATTTTAGCATTGCACATAAAGAATTGAGGCCTGTATGAATTCCTCCCACCCTGACCCACCCCTCTCACAGTTTTGTTAGGTTCTTTCTTGATGTTATGCTGTATTCTATTTAGCACGGTTGTGTATTTACTCATCTCAGTCTCTGTTTTTCTTAAGGTCTCTAAGGGCAAGGAGTATGTCTGTGTGTCTCCATCTTTGTATGTTTTTTCAGAATCAAGTATGTTCTTAAATCCTACTAGGTATATTGGGCATACTTTATAAACAAAATATCACATTAATATTCTAAATGTGTAGATAGTGCTAAGAGGAGTTGTCTTCCAAATATTGCAATATTTCTTTTCATGATTGATGGTTACCATGCACTGAGTCATTATTCAAACAAATTTCTTTGGAAGGAAACAGTATAAATTATACTGTTATTATTCCTAAGATCTCATAAAGTGCTTAACCAATTGATGCTCTGCCTGAACTATGATTCCAAAAGAGATAGGTAAAATTTCAAATTCAAATTCTAATCTAAATTTAGGAAATTAGGACATGAAGGGGGAATATTCTTAGCATCTTATTTTGTAATTTGCAGTTAAACCATTTACAAGTCAATGATAAGACTCTTTGGCTAAAATTGATTTCATGCTATATGTTTGTGAACCTTTTTCTTCTTAGTAATGATTTACTTTAGAAGAAATATAGTAAATCTTTCCATCTTACCTATATGTTGTCCATACATGTGATAAAAGAAGCTGAAACAATACGCAGTGTTCGTGGGTCCATAAGGGTTTTTGGGTGCTATGCTGAAAACAGGGCTAAGAAGTCGTGCCTTTTCTCCTTCTAATCTGGGTCGAGATGTCTCAATGTACATATAAAAGCCTTAAAAAAAGACAAAATGAAATGTTTAAAGACATTATTATTAGGTGACATAAAATTCAAAATCACCAAGAAGTTTTAGAGTTTTCATACAAAGCAAAGATTACTAGGACGGTCTGCATCTCATTTATTAAATCTGTATAGGCAGGAGTTCCTGTCATGGCTCAGAAGGTTAAGAACCCAACATAGTGTTCGTGAGGATGCAGTTTGATCCTTGGTCTTGCTCAGTGGGTTAACAATATGGCCTTGCTGCAGTAGGTCACAGATCTGGCATTGTCATTGCTGTGGCATAGGCCAGCAGCTGCAGTCCCAATTCCATCCCTGGCCCAGGAATTTCCATATGGTTCAGGTGCAGCAGTAAAAGAAAAAGAAGAGAAAAAAATCTGTAGAGGCATAACATAATATAAAGAATAAATAATCTATAGAGCTAAAGATAAAATTGTTGAAAATGTACAAAAGACTGAGACAAAATTAGAATTTTAGACTTGAATTTAAAAAAAAAAAAATTCCTAATCTCTCAATTATATATGCCAGTGAGTTCTGAGAGAAAATTAATGACGACCAACTTTGGTTGTATCTGAATTATTGATACAGTACATCAAAAATTTCATGTTTTATTCCAAAATCTTCCAATCTATAGCTAAACATTCTCCTGTATTTCATATTAATGGCGTACCTAAAAGTCTAAGGCTAGGGTAAGATTGTTATGAACACAGCATTTCATACCCTCATACCTTCTTTGGAGCCGCTACGGTCAGCATTAGGTCCAGTATTTGGAGTATATTTTGTATTTCTTGTTGCAGTACTTTGCTTTGTCCAGTCAAAATTATCTGTATCATCTTGGGTGAACAAGCAAATGTTACCATCCTCAAATCCACAGTGAAATTCTCCTGTTAACGAATTTTAATTAAGGTAATTGAATTTAATTAAATGAATACAAACATTGCAATATTCTAAATTAAAATATTATAAACCAATAATAATTCAAGATTGCAATCACGTACAAGATCACAACTAAACAAAAACTATTTCAATTTTAATGAAAACAAAAAATAAACTTGATATGTAAATCAGTCTCTTACCTAATAATTTAAACTCAAACAATTTCCTCTGAAATATCCAGATAATTGAAATTAAAGAATATAATTCATGCCTGAATTATGGCTGAAGAATTTCCTCAATTTTCATTTTTCGAGTATAGGATCAATCTAAACAAAACTATCAATTAGAAAAGCATCATTACTATTAATTTACCTGACAGCACTTTAATGTTGTATACCTTGATGTTATAATTTTTCACACCATGTCTGGAGACAATTTCACACATACCCATTTATACAAATGGAAGTTTAATTAGGGGAAGATAATGGCAAATTTTTTTTTGTCTTTTTTTTTGCCATTTCTTGGGCCGCTCCCGCGGCATACGGGATGTTCCCAGGCTAGGGGTCCAATCGGAGCAGTAGCCGCCGGCCTACGCCAGAGCCACAGCAACGCGGGATCCGAGCCGCGTCTGCGACCTACACCGCAGCTCACGGCAACGCCAGATGGTTAACCCACTGAGCAAGGGCAGGGATCGAACCCGCAACCTCATGGTTCCTAGTCGGATTCGTTAACCACTGCGCCACAATGGGAACTCCCGGCAAATTTTTTTTTTAAGTAGTTATCTTTCATACTTTATTTAAATTTGGATTTGCCAGATGCTTCAAATTCACTAGAAATGAAATAATGAAAAGACTTTATGAAGACCCTGTGGAAGGACTGGGATTTCTTGGCTGCCTGCCACATGCTGATTTCAGACACAAGTTCAAAGAGAGTTTTATTGAAGTCCCTGAAATGAGGGTGTAGTTATGTTTCTATGTATCAAAGGATTTTGTTAGTGGGATACATACTGCTTGAAATATCAGAGTAAATAGTGGAGATTATAAACTCCTCTAGATACAACTTTAAAATAATCCTTAATTAAAAAAATAAGCACAGTTTATATTATTTCATATAAAATTATAAGAACTCTATGAAAAAACAGTAGAACTAACTCATCAGGCTCACGATGGAGAAAGCTTTGACAAACTTCAGCTAGTAAATAATGAAGTCAAGGCTGAGTACAGGAAGTTCCTGTCATGGCACAACAGAAACGAATCCAGCTAGGAACCATGAGGTTGCGAGTTCGATCCCTGGCCTCGCTCAGTGGGTTAGGGATCCACCGTTGCCGTGAGCTATGGTGTAGGTCACAGATGCAGCTCAGCTCATGCGTTGCTGTGGCTGTGGCGTAGGTGGGCAGCTGTAGCTCAGATTTGACCCCTAGCCTGAGAACTTCCATATGCTATGTGTGTGGCCCTAAAAAGACAAAAGACCAAAAAAAAAAAAAAAAGACAAAGTCCCTGGAATTCATAAAAATATAAATATCTAAATAATAGAGACTCCCATCCCCCCCACTCCCCACAATGGGTTACGCTGATCAGATATCTCTGGGAGTAGAGCCCTTGATGTTGAGATGATGCCCCTGAATTAATCTGTGTGCTTTTGTTCACTAACAATGAACTATCAGAAAATGGAATTAAGAAAAATCTCAATTTAAGTAGCATCAAAAAAATCAAAACACTTAATAATAAACTTTGCCAAAGAGATGAAGGAAATTGTACACTGAAAAATACAAAACATTGATGAAAGCAATTAAAGGATGCACAAACAAATGGAAAGACATCTTGTGTTCTTGTATTGGAAGAATTAACATTGTTATAATCTCCATACTACCCAAAGTGATCTATAGATTCACTTCAATCCCTATGAAAATCGTGTGGCATTATTTTCGTAGAGTTAGAAAACAATTCTGAAAATTCATATGAAACCACTAAAGACTTCAAACTGCCAACACAATTATGAGGAGGAAGAATGCTGGAGACCTCACACTCAACTGATTTTAAAATATACTGCAATGGGAGTTCCCGTCGTGGCGCAGTGGTTAACGAATCCGACTAGGAACCATGAGGTTGCGGGTTCGGTCTCTGGCCTTGCTCAGTGGGTTAACGATCCAGCGTTGCCGTGAGCTGTGGTGTAGGTTGCAGACGCGGCTCGGATCCCGCGTTGCTGTCGCTCTGGCGTAGGCCGGTGGCTACAGCTCCGATTAGACCCCTAGCCTGGTAACCTCCATATGCCGCGGAAGCGGCCCAAGAAATAGCAAAAAGACCAAAGAAATAAAAAATAAATAAAATAAAAAAATAAAATATACTGCAATGCTACAATAATCAAAGGAGTATAGTACTTGTGTTCTATTGGGAAGGTAAAGTGGTATAGCTATTATGGAAAGTGGTAGAAAGGTTCCTGAAAAAAAAAATCTAATATAGAACTACCATAATATCCAGGAATCCCTTCTGTAAATATAACCCAAAGGAAATGAAGTCAGTACCTCAAAGAGATACGTGCACTCCCATGTTCACTGCAGTATTATTCTCAACAGAAAAGATGTGGGAACAACCTAAGAGTCCATTGAAGGATGGATAGATAAAGGAATGATGGCAGACATATACAATGCAACATTATTAGGCTTTAAAAATGATTATCCTGACATTTGCAATAACAGAGATGAACCTGGAGTACAATATGGTACTCTTGACAACTAATCATCTTTCTTTTCAGTAAAGCATTTCAATCAAAAGATTTTAAACACAAACAAAAAACTTCTAAACATAAAATATTCTTCTAAATTTAACACTGGGTACAAATTCAAGATTTAAGATTGAGTCTAATGAAGAGCCTAACTATGACAAAATTTCATAAACTTATACTATATAAATACTTTGGAAGTAGCTATTTAGGATAAATAAATTAAGTGATGAAATGTGAAAGAGCATTTAAGAGTAATTTGATTTGTTGCCACAATATAAAGTTGCATATCACATTTATTATCATATTAAATGTAAGATATTCTCTAGTATATTCCTGAAATCATTTTATCTTATTAAGATGTTTCAAACTATCATTTATGTCGAAGCCAACATATATTCAAACCATTTTGAAACTTTATTATCAAAACAATAATCTTTTTTGAAAGAAATATTGCTAAATAGTATTTTAAGAATTCATTATGTATAATCATAAACAGCATGTAAGAAGTGAGATTTGATAGCATTTTCTTCATTTCAAGAAATAATTTAGAATCATAATGGAAATAATGTTTTTAATTTCATTTTTTTCTCAGTTAGATTTTCCCCTCCCTGAACTGCTTAATTTTCATTTTTTTTCAACTTCATTAACAATATCATTACTGGTAAGGTATCTTTTAATGATCTGTGGAGAATAAATAGTAAGTAAGTTGTAACTAGTTGAAATATTATAGCAAGATCACAGTAACAGAAAACAAGTTTGCCAGGGGCTGGGGTGCAGGGAGGCTTGACTAGAAAGCAAGATAGGTAAAATTTAGGGGTGATGAAACTTTCTGGTGATGGTTATAAGACTGTACAAATTGGTCAACATTTCTTATGGAAATGTATACAAAATAAGTTGAATTTTTTTGTATGTAAATTCTACCTGGAAAATAAATGGCAAAAATTAAAATATAGCATTTAAAAAAAAAGATCTCAGGTAAAAGTAGTCTGAGGCAAAGAAAAATCAACTTTACATAGCAAAAATCAAAAATAAAACATGACCCTCTTTTACAGATTGGCCTATTTTCCTCCTTTACTAAATAAGAGCCTGAATCGGTAGCAAGTGGATTTGTTTGATGAAGCATTTTTCTTATATGAGTTTTGGCCCATTGACAATAATGAGAGTTAAAGAAATCAATTAATAAGAAAAAAATGTATGTGACTGTCAATAACATTAAAATAACTTCTTTAGATAACAAAGAGAAGTGATTATGTAATGTTTACTTTTTTCCTAAACAATTCTCATATTCTACCATATGGACTACTCAGGAAAAAAATCCCAAACTGCATAGTCAATGGAAATTTTTGGTATAAAGAGGTGTGCTGGGAATTACTTTAAAAATAGAAAATTCAATGCATTGTTTGGATTTGCATCTTACTGTATATAAAATGCCTGCTGAGGAAGAGAAGTTGGTAACTATGACCTAAAGGACCCAAGCTTTTAAAGGAAGCATTTAAATTCAATTAATGTTATCCATCTTTATAGCACACTTCTGGCTTCTGTAACTTTTGAACATTGTACACCAGACATAATGAGTGTTGCTCAGTTATTATGTATGTGAACATGACCTTCTTTTCAATGACAGACAAGTTTTTCCTTACCTTCTTCATTTGAGGGGCCTCTATTCACCTTTCAGGATCCAGCTTAAATATCATCTTTTCTATATCATCTAATTCTATCTTTCTCAGTTGCCATAAAATAATGGTGCTTATCATATTGGACTGAGGTCAGTTAACAAACACCCCTCCCATAAATATGTATGCATTTTGTTCAGTAGATAGACTGTTCAAAATCTTTTTCTTGAATTGAAATATTTGTCAATTTCCCTTGTATTTAGTTTTAATTTTTCCGTGACAACTGTTTCAAATATTTCTATTGAATGTGTAATAAGAGAACTTACTTCAATTATAATCAATATAGTAATTAAATAGCAATAATATCCTGGGTAGAAGCCAGGGAGAATTTGACTTATGCAATTAATTAGTCTTAAAACTGTCATGTATTTGTTCTGTTAACAAATAAGCATTGAATACCTGCTAAAAATGAGATGCTGTGATAGACGCAAAGATAGTCAGATGTAGAGAGAAATTAGAAACATATTGAGTGCTTAAGTATCTTATTGTCTACTGGAAAATATCAGAAAATGAAAAATAGATTCCATATAAATAAAGATAAATTGTTATGAAAATTGAAAGAAGGAATACTTAGTGGAAGAAGAAGCATTTGTGATAAACATATGAAAAATGAAACTCAGAGTTGATAATGTCCACAATAAAGGGGCATTGTGATGACTAAATGAACTTCTATGCAATGAAGCAAGATGCGAACAATAAAAATCTAGAAAAAAATTTGGATATGCAGATGTGGAGTAAAAGAGGATCTTTAGTAGGAAATACAGCAAGAACAGAGTTATGTAGTTTGGTCTTTGTTATATAGTCAGTTCAAGGCCATTGAAGAAAAGAGAACACAGTAAAATGAGAAAAAAGATTTGGACAGATTCTTCACTAAGTATAGGAAATCGAGAATATTGTATGACTAGGAATAAGAGTGCAAAGGTGGCTCTTCCTTCTTTTGTTAGAGAACAATATATTGCTAGACACAAAATAGGAGATAAAAATCAATTCTTCATTTCAAAATGAAATATTATCAAATGGATGGTGACCAGATTATCCTCTTCTTCATATAAGATTGGAGTATAGAATAGTGATCCATGAAAAATCTTGATTAAAACTTTCAAATACCAACTTTTTAAGTAAATATCATATTTCATGAGTGGAACATAGAAATAAAATAATGAAAATTAGAGAAACTCAAATACTGGTAATATAAAAAATCAACAATGCCAGAAGAGAAACAAATGTTAAACAGGTTTGGGAAAATGACTGCATATTTAGGAAAAGTCAATTATCAATATAAAACACCCATATCCATTGAAATGTATCATTTACACTTAATGCCAATTTAACTGTTTCTAAGATATTTCATTTTAACCCACATGAGAACAGTTGCTAAATAATCTTTGCATGTTTATGCATGTTCTATTTTTCCTAATTTTTAAATACAGTTCCATTTTTAAAGTGAAAATATACTTACTCAAATGAGGATTAACAGGAGCTATAAGAAAAACAACAAAAAAAAATAGTATTAGCATGGCTCGAATGTCTTTAAAAAATAAAATTCTAATCTCATAGTTCCTTACCAAAACTTAATGATCTGCCCCACTGTGGCCACAGAGAATTATATCTGCAATCTATTTTGTTCTAGAGGATTGAATAGAATCTACTTTGGAGCTCAGCAATAAAAGTACCCGAAAGATCAATGCTAAATAGCATGTGGGATTTGTTCATGTTTCAAGGAATGGCGTTGCTGATCTTTCATATCCTAACTAGTGCTAAACAAAACCAAGAAATCAAAACTGAGGCTGACAGTAGGCCAACCTATAATCTAGAAGTTTTAACAATGAATGCAATTATCCTACAGAGATTGTACTTTCTTTTTTTTTGTTGCCCTTATCTACTTCTAATGAAAAAACATAATAAATATGAAAAAAAGCAATTCTCATATCATATCATTATATGTGTCCCAAAACAAACAACTGTTTTGATGTTGCTTTGTTTAATTACACACACGCACACATAGTTTTCAAATGATAAGCAATATATTTGCATTTTTATGTACTGGAAGAAATATTTATCTCAAAATACTAATCGTGTTTACAGTGCAAGTGCTGACTGATTTCTATCTGAAGAGAAATAAGTACTTTACATTTTACTAACAACAAAAATATATCTAACCTAAGAGGCAAAGTGGTGTCTGTTTATATTGATTAGGCATTTATCATACTGCAAGAAAATCCGTTACGGATGAAAGAAAGCATTATTGCAGCCACCGAAGATTACAATGGGCAGTTAATCTAACCTCCAGAAGTTTGTCTACTTTCTTCTTAATCCTAGCGTTTGCCATTAACCATTTTTGTTAAACTTGGATATACTATTAAAGCATGATAGTTAAAAATGCACAAAACATGTTCATATATAATTGTTACATTTCATACTCTAGGATCAATTTTAACAAAGTGATTGGTTTTTTGATCAATTACTTTCTGCTGTGTTTACATAAAAAAGATAGACTAGTCCAATTATTTTAATTGTTCTGATTCTGCATTCTCCAGGGCAAATTATGAAATAAATAACATAGAGAAGGGACTATACATTTACTAGTTCCACTGAAGTGGAGAAAAAATAATCTACTTTCTTGTAAGACATAAGTTTTTTTAATTTGAAAAATACTTATTAAAATTAAAATTATTTCATAATTAAAATTTAAGATTACAAGTTTTTCTATATTTTTTTGAAAGAAGTATCTTTGAATTATAATGTAATTATAAGAAATGTCACATATACATATAACATCTGACCAGACTGAATTTTTGAGACTTCTGCTACAATATTTTAGTCACCAAATTGACTATAAACATTACAATTAACCTAGGGAAAATTTGCTATTCAAAATTCAAAATACTGCAGTGGGTCTATTTTTCTTCTTTCAATTGAACTTGAAAGTCTAATATCTTATAGATGCCTTGATACCTGATATGCTGATACATGATATACTAAAGTATGCTTTACCCAAATCCATAATATATAAAAGTAATTTTTAACTAAAATGTTTGAAATTTTAATAAGCATACCTACTAATATAAAGAAAACTAAAGTTGAAACTAAACATGATGTCTATTTTCCAGATTTATTTTTCATTTCAGTTTGCTACCTCAGAGTTTTCAATAAGAACTATAGAGCTTGTGAAGATTTTTTTTCTATACATTCATAAGACAATTTTTAATAATTTCTAAACTTAGGCAAGAGGTAATGATTCTCTGTCATGGAATCGTGAGCCCTAACTCTAGCCAGAGTGAGTCTGTTTAACTCTGCAGGACACTGAAACTTTCTGGGTCTTAATATCTTCATCTTTTAAAAGAATGGATATTAATATATGGTTTCCAATGCTTCTAAATATTACATAGTCTACAGTTTTACAACTTGGGGCAGGGAGCATAGATATTAGTTAGGAAGAGATCATTCATGTTTTATTAAACATATGACACTAAAAATTGAGAAAAATATACTGGGATGTTATCTAGTTGTTGTTTGATGGAATTATGAAGGTGATTATTGAATAACAATTGTAATTCTGTACTAATATTTATAACACTCACCAGAAAAATAAACATTTTTAAAAGAGTCATATTTAAGAAAAGATGCCCAGTGAGTCTAATGCTTTTACATTGATCTTCTATGAATATTCTACTCTACATTACATATCTTAATTTTTTAATGAAAATTGAATATATCATGTACAATGTACACTCTGATGAGGAGAGTGAAGAAAAGACTTCACATGAAAAACAACCTTAATGAGTTTTTAATAATTTCATTTTGTTTTTTACTTTTGATAGTATTCACTATTTTTCCCTCTTAAGTAGGAAAGCATACTTAATGCTAAACAGGATGGAGAACTTCACATGCAAAAAACAAAAAAAAAACCAAATTCCATTATCTTTTTAACTCAAGCCCTAAAAATCAATAATGAACAGGATAATATTCCATTGAAGTAATGAAACATTTTGCCAGTGATTTACTAAACCTTGAAAGATACATTGATGATTTTTGAGCTAGTCACTGAATATAACTGAAAAAATACACATAAATTTCAAAAGACAAAATCTGTGAGGTATATATTAAATTAATATAAAAGGCATACAAATAGGAAGAGAAGAGGTAAAACTGTCACTGTATGCAGATGGCATGATGCTATACATAGAAAACCCTAAGGACTCGACCCAGAAAGTACTTGAACTGATCAACAAATTCAGCAAAGTAGCAGGATATAAGATTAACATTCAGAAATCAGATGCATTTCTGTATACTAACAATGAAATATTAGAAAAGGAATTAAAAAATACAATACCTTTTAAAATTGCACCCCAAAAAATCAGATACCTGGGAATACACCTGACCAAGGAGGTGTAGGATTTATATGCTGAGAACTATAAAACATTCATCAAGGAAATTAAAGAGGGTTCAAAGAAATGGAAAAATATTCCACGCTCCTGGATTGGAAAAATTAATATTGTAAAAATGTCCATATTACCCAAAGCAATCAACAGATTCAATGCGAACCCTATCAAATTACCCAGGACATTTTTCACAGAACAGGAACAAACAATCCAAAAATTTATGTGGAACCACAAAAGACCCAGAATTGCCAAAGCAATCCTAAGGAACAAAAACCAAGCAGGAGGCATAACTTTCTCAGACTTCAGGCAATATTACAAAGACACAGTCATCAAGACAGTGTGGTACTGGTACCAAAACAGACAGACAGACCAATGGAACAGAATAGAGAACACTGAAATAAACCCTGACACCTATGGTCAATTAATCTTTGACAAGGGAGGCAAGAACATAAAATGGGAAAAAGATAGTCTTTTCAGCAAGCATTGCTCAAAAACCTGGACAGCTGCATGCAAAGCAATGAAACTAGAACACACCCTCACACCATGCAAGAAAATAAATTCAAAATGGCTTAAAGACTTAAATATAAGATAAGAAACCATCAAAATCCTGGAAGAGAACATAGCCAAAACATTCTCTAACATCAACCTTATGAATATTTCCTCACGTCAGTCTCCCAAAGCAACAGAAATAAAAGCAAAAATAAACCAATGGGACCTAATCAAACTGACAAGCTTTTGCACAGCAAAGGAAACCGAAAAGAAAACAAAAAGACAACTTACAGAATGGGAGAAAATAGTTTCAAATGATGCAACTGACAAGGGCTTAATCTCTAGAATAACAAGCAACTTATACAACTCAACAGCAAAAAAGCCAACAACCCAATTGAAAAATGGCCAAAAGACCTGAATAGACATCTCTCCAAGGAAGATATGCAGATGGCCAAGAGGCACATGAATAAATCCTCAACATCTCTGATTATTAGAGAAATGCAAATCAAAACTACCATGAGATACCACCTCACACCAGTCAGAATGGCCATCATTAATAAATCCACAAATAACAAATGCTGGAGAGGGTATGGAGAAAAGGGAACCCTCCTGCACTGTTGGTGGGAATGTAAGCTGGTACAACCACTTTGGAGAACAGTATGGAGGTATCAGAAATCTATACATAGAACTACCATATGATCCAACAATCCCACTCTTGGGCATATATCTGGACAAAACTTTCCTTCAAAAAGACACAGGCACCCATATGTTCATTGCAGCACTATTCACAATAGCCAAGACATGGAAACAACCCAAATGTCCATCAACAGATGATTGGATTAGGAATACTACTCAGCCATAAAAAAGAACAAAATAATGCCATTTGGAGCCACCTGGATGGAACTAGAGACTCTCATACTGAGTGAAGTAAGTCAGAAACAGAAAGACAAATACCATATGATATCACTTATATCTGGAATCTAAGATAAGACACAAAGGAACCTTTCCACAGAAAAGAAACTCATGGACTTGGAGAATAGACTTGTGATTGCCAAGACAGAGTGGGAGGGAATGGGATGGACTTGGAACTTGTGGTTAATAGATGAAAACTATTGCCTTTGGAATGGATTAGCAATGAGAACCTGCTGTGTAGCACTGGGAACTATGTCTATCACTTATGATGGAGCATGATAATGTGAGAAAATAGAATGTGTACATGTATGTGTAACTGGGTCACCATGCTGTACAGTAGAAAAAAATTTTATTGGGAAATAACAATTAAATATATATATATATATATATATATATATATATGATCGCTGTTATTTCTATTTGAACTATTATAAAGGTTTTGTTTCTTTTTGTGTTTTCTGGCTATGCCTGTGGCAGGTGCAAGTTCCTGGTTCAGGGACTGAAAAGATGGCACAGTAGCAACTTGAGTCACAGGTATGACAACACTGGATCCTTAACCCACTGGAACACCAGTGAACTCCGTAAACCATTATGAAGTTTTTGATCAACTTTGGTTCCCAAGTTTGACAGTATTTCAACTTTTGTTAAAGTAGGACATTTAAACAGTAAAGAAATATTAAATACATATGGTTAATAAAGGCAAATTATCATACATTAACATTAGTGATCTAAAAGAAAATAAAATAACCCTCTTCCAAAAAAAAAAAAATCAACTGAGGTGACATTCAACAAGTGTATGGAAAAACAAATTGTGGTACATCTAAACAATGAGATGTTATCAACAGTAAAAAGAAATGAACTATCAAGCCAGAAAAAGATATGGCCAATGTTTTAATGTGTATTGCTAAGTGAAGCAAACCAGTTGAAAGGGGCTATGTGTTGTAGGATTCCAACTGTACAATGTCTGGAAAAGGCAAAACCATAAAAAGATTAGTGGTTGTTGTAAAGGTTAGAGGTGGGATGAAAGGATGAATAGGTGGAGCAAGAGGAATTTCATAATGGTGAAACTATTCTGTATGATACTGTAGTGGCAGATAAAAATATTACACGGTTATGAAAATGCATATAACTCCACAACACAAATAATGACCCCCAATGTAAACCATTGACTTTAATAGTGTATATTTGTTAATCGTAATGAACATACCTTCCAAGATGGTAACAGAAGGGAAAACGGTGCTGAGGGGAGGGCATATATGGAAGTCTCTATACTTGCTGCTCAATTTTCTATAAACTTAAAACTGTTCTAAAAAGTGGTTTACTAATTAAAATTTTAAAATTTTCTCACATTTCCTAACTTAATGATATACATTTTTAGACCATCTTGAAAAAAAAGGTAGACAGGCTGCATCATACCTTATAGGGTAGAAAAATAAAGGGACATTGATGATATTATCATCTAGGGTCAATGCTAATTAAACATTTTTATATATCTCTGCATTAATAATCAAAATATTACAACTTATGTTGATTTAATCTTTTTCTTTTGTCACTTAGCTAAGGACCCAGAAAGTCAATATGCTAAATTTTATGTCTAAATTTGCTAAATAGTTACAGCCTACATATTTAGATACTTTGGTATGCAAATAAATACTTTGAAATGAAAAACTACTTACCACTATATTTGATGACACGAATTGTTGAATCTCCTTCGCCAAATTTGGTGAGAGGAGTCAGTCGGACTTCATAAGCCTCTGGTTTAATTAGCTCAGTCAAGTTATATGTAATTAATTCTCCCTTTTGAATATTCCCATTTATTTTAATCTCCTGTTCCCACCATCGCTGTTGTCCAGCCTGAAAATAAAAAAATTACATAATAATATTCCCAGTCTTTTTAACTGTGTGTTGATCATGTGGCTAAAAATACTAAGGCTTGGGCAGGGGCAGTTCTTTGGGGACTTGGACAAAGCTATATTCCTTTAGAGATGTATCTTTGTTTCTGAAATGCTCCTAAGGGCCTCAGTAGTATGGTTTACTTTTACTTTGAATATGAAACCCTTTGGTATTACAGATTAAAGTGGGGACAATCCCTTGCTTTAGGCAAGTTCTAGGTTTTCATTCCTGTCTGCCTCACCACTGCCAAACTATAAGAATCAAAGTTCAGGTTTGTCTGGGTCATTTAATAGCTGAAGGCAAAAGCAATTTGGGTGAAAAATTCCATTAACTCATTTGATTTTACATTTTTCTTTAGATTTTTCTATTTTACCTTAGATTTTTATCTCATATAGGTAAATGTTTGTGTATATATACATATATATTTAATACTGCTTAAAGGTGGGTTAATCCTAATTATATAGTCTAGCCTGGTATATTTCTGGAAATGAAAATCTCAAGTTTGTGCTAATAGCACAGCATAAGACACATGACAGATAAAATAATGGAATGGAATAGAAAGCCCATGTATACATTGGTGGGACTGTTCACATAAAAGACAGGAAAATAAATACCATTCAGTTGGCTATGAATATAAAAAAAATACATGAATGTGACCCCTATCTCATTTCTTATAAAGGAAAGTCAGTCTCAGGAGGATCAACTACTTACATTTAAAAGGCAAAAGTTAAATCATTTAGAAAACAGACAGAAGAATGTCATTATGACCTCAGGTAAGATATTACTTTCTTTTTCTTTTTTTTTTTTTGTCTTTTTAGGGCTGCACCAGCAGCATATGGAGGTTCCCAGGGTAGGGGTTTAATCAGAGCTACAGCTGCTGGTCTATGCCACAGCTGCAGCAATGCCAGATCCTGCAATGCTGGATCCTCAACCCACTGAGCGAGGCCAGGGATTGATACCACAACCTCATGGTTCCTAGTTAGATTCATTTCCTCTGTATCATGACGGGAACTCCTGATATTACCTTCTTTTCTTTTCTTTTCTTTTTTGGTCTTTTGTCTTTTCAGGGCTGCACCTGGGGCATATGGAGGTTCCCAGGCTAGGGGTCTAATCAGAGCTACAGCCACTGGCCTACACCACAGCCACAGCAATGCCATATCCGAGCCACGTCTATACCCTACACCACAGCTCATGGCAATGCCAGATCCTTAACCCATTGAGCTAGTCCAGGGATCGAACCCGCTACCTCATGGTTCCTAGTCGGATTCGTTTCCTCTGTATCACGACGGGAACTCCCGCTATTACTTTCTTAAACAGAATAGCAAAGACACAATTAGTAAAATAAAAGATTGATAAATTAGCCAATCTTAAATTTGAAACTAATATTAAATTGAAAATTTTAGTACAAAAATGTCTTCTCATCAGTACTCCCCATTAAACAGGGACAATAAAGGCAGATGTTTGGAAAAAGATATTTAGAACAAATACAGTTAATCATAATATATTAAAAATCCTATAACTAAAGAAAAAGAATTCAATAGCAAAATGAACGTAACAGGATCGAGTATTTCATAAATGAGGGAACCTAAATAATTAATTAGAGAAAAAGCTCAGCCTCACTGTGAATCAAGGAAGTTAAGAGTAAAACCATAATACTATTTCAGACCATCAGATTAACCAAAGTTTATAAAAATTACAACTTTAAGGTTTGATGTAGATATAAAACAATGAGAATTTTTATATGTGCCAAGAACCTGGAGTACTCAGGGTGGTGGGGGGCAGGGAGGAGTAGGATTTTAGTTTACTTACAAACTAACAAGTTAGCATGCAACCATACTTTGGACACCAGCAGAAAAACCGAGACTAGCGGTTCAGAGAAAAATGTTCACAACATAGCAGACAGCATAAGCTTTACTTTCAGATTTGTTCCCTTTGTCTCCTAAATCACACAGGGTGACTTAGAAGTGCTCAGGTGAATTTTGCCTTTGCCTTTGGTTTGTATCATATCTGTAGGACACCGAGTTTAAGAGACCTTAGTATTGTATAGCTGACAGTAACCAAACCTGTTCAATCATTGCCCAAGAGGAAGACATTATATTTATTATACTTAAATGGGCTTTCCTTCTGCTCCAGAGGGCAGCATTGATCTCTATATTCTAAGAATGTTTGCTATGCAAATGACCATGAAAAGATAGGGTGGAATAATAAGTGCCTCTGCACATATGATATGCAAAAACAGAATTGTTTTATAAAAATATAGTTCCGATGAGTATATAAATTGGTGTGTAAGTATGGAGAGCAGTTTGGCAATAAAAGCAGTTACAATGAGAACAGATAAACCCTTGTACACATGAAACAGGAATATTCACAGCATAGAAAACACAGAAAATGATCTAAACATCAATAAGAGATAGAATAATCGAATTGTAGACTCTTCATAAAATATAATTCAAAATACAACATGAAAGATGAACATAAGCTACAATGCCATCATGATGGATGAATTTCACAATAGTAATACTGAGCTAAAATTAATAGTAAAGCAGGCATATTATAAAATTCAAGTTCAAAATACACATTTTGAAGAGGGATACGTAGATAGGCATTAAAATATAAAGAAAAGCACAAAATAGCAAATACTACATTCAACATACTGGTCACGTGGGTTAGGAGAGAGTCAAGAGTAGGAGGTGCAATTGTAAGGTTATAACAAGGGACTTAACCCTTAACACTAACCCTGATGATTTTGTTCCTTAAGATTGGTAGTTGATAACTAAATTATATTATTTTTGTGTGTACATGAACCATTTCTCTTTGTTTTTCAAAGAGAAAATTGTAGTCTAAGAGAGACAGGCAGTTGTGAATTTTCTAAAAACTTTTTCTCCCTTGAATTTTTACAATACACTCTATTGTATTGTTTCCTCCATGTACTTGTGTGGCACCTTCTCATTCTGTTGATGGGATGCTTCTTCTTTTCTTGAGTTCTACATGTTGATGGTCTCTGGAGGTTTTATACTCTGTATTAGTGGTTCTCACATTTAGACAAGCCTGAGAGTTATGGGACAATTTTATTAAAAACGAAAATTCCAAGTTTTAAGCACCAGTATTTCTGCTTCAGTGATGTCTAGAAATATAATTATTCAGTGAGTTTGGAAAAACATATTTTTTAAAGACCTCCTAGGAATTCCTGTTGTGGTGCAGCAGGTTAAGCATCTGGTATTATCTCTGCAGTTTAGCTGCTGAGGTGGGGATCTGGTGGGTTAAGCATCTGATGTTGCCGCAGCTGTGGTATAGGTCACAGCTGAGGCTCAGATTCAATCTATGGCCTGGGAACTTCCATATGCTGCAGATGCAGACAAAAAGAAGTACCTTCTACTTCATAAGGCATTTTGGAAGTGGGTTATTCAGGGCCTATATTTGGTGAGGCACAGCTCAGACTCCCTAGACCATGGCATTAATACTAGTGGTTTCTCCTACACCTCTATATTGATTACTCCCCAAATTGAATCTTCAGGTCAGATAGTGAAAAACAAAACCAAAAAACATCCCTCTACATCTATTAGTCCTTACCATGTGCCAGGCACTCACCATGTTAACTGTATCATAGCTACCATATTTAATCTACCTCAACCTTCAGTAGATAGGAACTCATACTAGCCCTAGTTTACAAGCTGAGGAAACTGAGGCAGAGGAAATTTGCTGTAACTCTCCTAAGCTTGTGTATCTAGAGAGTAGCAGCTACAGAATTTGGTTACACCCAAAATGATTCTCTCAGGCATCATTTTCTCCTTTACTTTCCCAGAATTTATTGTTTGCTTGTTTTAACTAGTGTCTTTATAATTTGATTACAATACACTTAATAGAACTTTTTTGTGCACATGGATTATAAACCAGAAATGGTTTCTTACTAAATTTTTTTTTCCTACAGTGTTTAGTTATTAACTAGATAAAGATGTGATGAGATTAAATTCCAACATACAGCACATATTTAACTGACTCAAAGAGTGAAGTGGAGTAGGAAATCTAACTTAGTTATAACTGCATAGAGTCACCTAACCTACAAACACTGGTAAAAAAATGGACATGAAACCTAATTCTACAAAGTACTTTACTCGTGTGTAGTTGACACTAGGCACTACGAAGTTTCTCTCAGTTTTGGAGACTAAACATTCTGCAAAATAATATGTGATCATTTCTTTCACTGTCTTTATATTTTAGATTTTTAAATTATATGTATGAACAAAAGGCAATGTACTATTATTCAAAAGATAAAAGTAGTTTAAACTCAAAAAGATACCCAGATAATTGGACATTTTACTATTAGCCAAAGACATACAAAATTAATCAAGATATACTTTTCTGGGTGTTAAATATAGGTTTAATACCACATACTTGTAGTACATCCCAAGGGAAGACTAGGTATTCTGTTGTTATAATGAGATGCTCTACTCAAGTAATTTTACTTGGCAGATAACATTCATGTTGTTCCTTATTACAAACTCTGGAGTACATAACTTTGTATGTGTAAAAAAAGCAATAACTTTGATTCTAAGCCTTTAATTTAAAGCTGTAATGAAAGTATATACTTCAGCAGTTGAGGAATAAGCAATTAAACACTTCATATTGCATCTCAGTGAGCTGTGTAAAATGTAAAAATAGAAAACTAAATTCAATGATTTCACATACACAAAAGAAAACACAATATTAATCTTTTATTTGGAAGTAATAGCACAAAACCCTCAGAGAACGTACGACCCAAACCATAACTACAGATGACAGTTCCAGAGCATAACCATAAGTACTTGCTATGAAAGCAGTGTGTAAAGTTTTTCTTATCATTTCAATTTTTAAAAATGTTTCACTTAACTTTTTCTTTTCTGGCAGATATGTACCTTTCTTCTAGGAGAATAAATTTTATTAAAATATATATCACTATTTGAAGAGGAAATGAGCCATATCTTTTATGAATGTTAAGATCCATACTTTGAAATACATACAATATCTGGAAATTCTGATTTCCAGGGAGTGAGGCTCAGAACAGTTCTATAGCATGACATGGAGGAATATTAGAAAGCTACATTCAATAGCAATTTGAAAACTATTTTCATAAGCATTGATGTGCTTCTCCTAAGAATTGGATAGTCTTCAATTTTTCTAAAACTGAATTCTACTTACCTCACTTCTGCTGATGGAATACTCATTCTTGACAATACAAGATAAATGTGATAAACTTAACCCAATCACTTTCACTTTGCATACTGGGCATCACCAGGGGAAGTACTCAAGTTGGGTCAGGGGCAGAAGAAGCCCATACCCCAGTTTAATTGCCCCTCGCCTTGTGGTGAGGGGTTGCCTATTGCTGGATTATCCTGTTTCTTACTGATATTCTCTGGGATTTAGTCAACTTCCTCCTGTCTTTCTTGTCCTTGGAACTGCCTTGGCACAGGGTCAATGTTTCTACTTAATTTGCATCTTTCTTAGGCAAATCACAGGTTCTCTTTGTCTAAAAGAAACAAGGAGTTTGGGGAATCCTGTTTCCCCTGTATCACAGTGAAGCAAAGGACCTGCCAACTCTCAGTCCCTGAAAACCAGACTCAGTCTGTGCTACTGTAGTACTAGAAGCTCCCTCAGGTAGGACCCAGAGCTTCAAGGCACGTTCTGCAATCTTCCTGAGCCACTTATGGAGAAGTGAGCCCATTTATTTCCTACTCAGTGGGTTGTAGGTGCCTTTCTCTGGGATTTCTTGGATTTACTCTATTGTTCTTAATTTCGCTCTTACTAAAATATTCGTTATAACTGTGGTCTCTTGTATTTGCACTGGAATATCTCCTGATACTTTTATTCTGCTATAAGAGCATTTGAAACTCAACCCTTTTTCTCCCTCAACTGCCTGTGCCCACTTCTATGAACTCTTGCTTGATTTAAAGCTTAGCCTTTCAAGACTATCGTTTTTCCTTATATTTTACAAAATCTATGCAAAGCTCATTTTCTATCTTTTTAATTTTCTGCCAGGGTGTTTGTGGGTTTGTGTTCATATTATTGGACCATAAATTTCAGCCTCTTTCGTTGTGATAATAAATAATGAGCGAGCAGCTGATAAAAAGAATTACAAGGCTTAAAAAAATGCATTTGTTCATATTTAAATTCCCAACTGTCCTTTGCAATCAACATTTCTAACTTAGGTAGTAAATGAATGTCAATCTGCATTTAGTTTTGAATGTCTTGAAAGTTATTCCCTGTGGTTTTTAAATTATATTCCTTATCATAGTAGTTACCTGATTGGAAAACAAAAGAATACAACACCCCTTAGGTAGGTCCATAGCTTCAGTGAATGCCTCTGTTTTTCACAAGTTTTGAAGTTTTCCTTCCTTGCTTACCTTGATGAGCCACTGCTGTCTGGAGGAATGCAAAATGGACACACAGGCAGAGTCTCTGGTAAACATCACTGGTATATCAGTGAAAGACCTTACGAATATATTTCAAAGATAATTTTTAAAATGAGAACTAAATATTAGATACATAGAACAAAATCTTCAGTGACAATCAAATGATACATGCCTGCTCAGTGATGATAGCAATGGGAGAACAGAGAGGGAGAAGGAAAATAGAGCCTAAATCTTCCTAAATATATTGAGTGTTGTGGCTTAAAGTTAAAAATGCAGTTCCAGAAAAACTAAGACAATATTAGAACTGGACTTTAGATAAACAGAGGTCCTTTAGCACCCTGAAAGTTTTTAATGTTTCTGCAGTAGCTAAACATTAAGTAAAGATTTTGAAAACAAAGACTATCCATTTTACATATTCTTAACTATTTAGTACATATTTTTTTATTGTGATTTAGTTTTTTACTTCCAATGTGACTGGATGAGTTAAATGAGAATACTTTAAATATAACTAATATTGACTGACTACTATGTACTAGGATCTCTCTAAGCATTTTATTTAAGCACAAACAATTCAATGTGGTAGCTAAGTAATTAACTTTAGATAGTGTTATTGTATTTCCATTTATTCTATTAAATGTGTAGTTATTGTTTCTAAAAATAAAAACATCTGATAAAAGTAAAATAATAAGAGTAAAAAGAGTAAATAGTGCCTCAGAAGACATACAAAACAAACTGAATATTCAGATGAATCTTTCTAGACTTCTTTTCCTGCTCCTTGCATGAATATTTTAGATCCTTTGTGAGATGCATGGCTTTTTGTTAGTCTTGTTTTGTTGTTTTATTTGTTTGTTTGTTTGTTTTGGCTGCACCTCTGACATGCAGAAGTTCTGGGGACAGGGATCAAACTTAGACCACAGTAGCAATCTAAGCTGCAGCAGTGACAATGCTAGATTCTTAACCTGCTGAGCCACTAGGGAACGGGTAACATTTACCTTAGGGAATGCTCCAGGAAACACTTTTATTTCTAACTCTGCAGAACTCTTTTATCTTGTTATATGAATATGATACAAAGTTTTTCTTTTTTATGAGATTACTTAGTAATAAATTTAAAGATAAACTGTAGTTATGATTTGATAGAATTTAAAAGATTTGACAGGAAAGAGGACATATACAAATCTTGATGTGGTATTTCACTAATCTTTTATCAGTGTATAAAGAATAGTTTGTGTTTATCTAAAGAATAGAATGTAAAATTCTAATAACTATAATTCATCACCCAAAGCATTGCCTTATTACTGGACATTTTTTGGTAATGAATCATTTTACATTATGATTATAGTAAAACATTTGAAGGTTTAAAAATAAAACGAATTTGAAAATGTTAAAAAAGTTCCTATCAAACTTAAGTAAATATGTTAATATGTAGTAGAAATGAATATGAGTGGTTCTAGCTCAGAAGAAGTGTCACTTTGATCATGGTCAGGCTAATGTATCTCCCTGTGGGAAAATTATCCCATTATGAGAAACATGAATTCTAAAGGTACAAATGACAACTCTGTTAAAAATGGAATATGTTTCTTTTAAGGAATATAATTTAACACTCATTTTAAATATAAAAATGTAGCTACAGTACATTCATATTTTAATACCATATTTAAATTTCTAGGAATAAATACAACTATAGTGTTCTTTGCGTAGGAATTAAGAAATTAATCAAAGAGTGAGCTTACCTGGAGTTCCCATCATGGTTCAATGGTTAAGGAACCCTATTAGTATCTATGAGGATGTGGGTTCGATCCCTGGCCTGGCTCAGGGGGTTAAGGATCTGGCATTGCCATGAGCTGTGGTGTAGATCTCAGACACAGCTCACATCCCGTGTTGCTGTGGCTGTGGCCTAGGCCAGCAGCTATAGCTCTGATTCTACCCCCAGCCTGGGAACCTCCATATGCCATGGGTGAAGCCCTAAAAAGACAAAAGACAAAAAAAAAGAGTGAGCTTACTTAAAGATTCTCTTCAGGTCTATACTCTCCTTAAGCATAAACAGTAGTGAAATATGATCCCTCTAATTCACTGCGACCCCACAGGGCAGGGTGCATAAATGATTCCTGTATAGTATGCCTCTTAATCCAACCATCAGACATCAGAGAGAATGATCCTTTAAAAGTGCATTTGACTCATCTTCCACAGTTTATAGAACTGCAATTTGGGATGATAGCTGGGAATACTCAACTAAATTATTGAAGTATTTTTGTCTGATAAGAAAAGTAAAAAATAATAGCTACCAACTTTTTGAAGACTCGCTGTTGACAAGCATTGTACTAAAAATTTTACACATTATTTTTTATTTAATTTTTTTGGTTTTTGTCTTTTTAGGGCCATAGCCACAGCATATGGAAGTTCACAGGCTAGGAGTCAAATCAGAGCTGCATCTGCAACCTACACCACAGCTCACGGCAATGCCAGATCCTTGACCTACTGAACAAGGCCAGGGACTGAACCCTCATCCTCCTGGATACTAGTTGGATTCATTACCACTGAGCCATGACAGTAACTCCTCATTTAATTTTTATAAAATTCCAGTGAGGTTGGTATTATCATATAGATTTCCTCAGTCAAGGCAACTGAAACAAAGAATTGATAAACTTTTCTACGTCACATGGTTGGTAAGAAGCAAGAGATGATATAGGAACCCAATAGTGTCCAATTTCAAGCCTTTGCTTGAAATTAAATGTGTTGTTTTCACAGCTTTTTTTTTTTTAAACCAATGTGCACTTTATTCACATCCTCTTAGAAAAGTGATAAAGAATTTTTACACTAGGGCAGGCCTAATTATGTTGAACTGAATTACACAGCAATGGGTGATAGACTAAGATAATGAAACTATCTTCTGGAGGAAGATTTGTCATACAAAAAGGTTTGATTTTGTGAGTCCTGACAGTTGAAGTGGATTGAGATTCTGCTTTTGAATTTTATTTTGAGACTCCAGTGAATGCATGTTTTGGTTGTACTGAGTTCTGTGCTCATAACTATTATATAAATCATTAAGTGACAGGGTATTTCATATTGCCTCAGGAAAGAATTTGCCTATATTACCAGCATACCCCTTCAACCATGCATTTATTACTTTCATCTGTTAAAAAAAACAATGACACTGAAAACCACCCAAGAGACCATTAGAACAGTAAAAATAATCAGTCTTTAGAGGGTAGTGATCACTCTAGAAGAAAAACTGTTTTCCTATCAAGGTGGGAAATAACAGTCTAATTATTTTCTTGCCATGCTTGGATCAGAAGGTAAAAGGACACCTCGACCTAAAGATGAATTCACTACAAATTTTAACCCTAATAAACTGGAATTAAGCAGTTCAGGCAGCATCTTTCTTCATTAAGTTCATTTTTTCAGGGTGTAAAATAGATCAGTTTTTAGGGTTTCAATTTTGGCATTTCATCCTGGTATTTCAAAGATCACAATCATAATCGTGTCTTTCCTTTTATGAATAACCCCAGTGTACTGTTTTACATCTGTAAGATATTTTGCTACTGCCATGTTCTAGATTCATTACTAATAGCTTTGTATTTAGATTCTGCAAATGCCACCTGGCCCCTCCATTTCTCATTGACAACTTTCTGTAACAGCCTTTTTTTTTAAATATGGAGCACTTCTCAAATTTGCATGTCATACTTGCACAGGGAACATGTTAATCTTCTCTGTATTGTTCCAGTTTCAGTACATGTGCTACAGAAGTGAGCACTCTAATAGCCTTTTAATTGATCTCTTCACTAGTAGCAAATTCTGATTCCTTCCCATCCTACATATTGCCACCAAAGTACTTTGATCTTATTTTCCTGCTCTAATTATTGGAGTGTTATGCTTTTGTAATGTTATTTATAGTAACAGCTAACATTATTGAATGCCCACTAGGTACTTTAATGAATTATTCAATTAAACTTATTTGAAATCTATAATATCACCATGAATATTTTCTAGGTTTTGTTAGAATACATTAGCTTGATACCACTTAAATAGCTATTCATTTGGGCAATCAATTTGACCCTCATAGAGAGAATCCTCAGGTTAATATGTTTCGATAAACTTTATATAATAGAAACTATTATAACCTAAATGTATTGATATACTATAGCTGTAATTCAATTATTGATGATGATTAAAAAGTCTAAATCGTTCAACTGGTTTTCAATTGTAGGCTTAGAAGAAAAACAATAAGAAAAACAAATAATGCTTACACAAATGTGTAAAGAGAGATTAGCATCTCTTGCTGCATTTTGGAAAAAATACAACAATATTCGCTTTTCATGATAAACACGGCACAACTTTGATAAGTTTTTTCATTTATTCAAAATCACCTAACTAGACTGGCATGAAAAAACAAAAATATTGAGAAAACAGCAGAGTAAGCTCTTTTTAAACCATATCTGCTAAACTGAAAATGAAGGGGTGAGTGAACAAGATAATGGGATTATTATATAACATATTAAAACACACTTCAAATATAGTTTCAAACTCTGTGCACATTTTTTTCTGAATCTTAGGAATTTTAGATTTAAAAATTTCCTGAGATATAAAGTCTTAACTTTTTTACTGAGTTTATGGCTGCCAACTAAAAACTGGCACTTGCCATACTTCTCTACAAGAATTAGGTCACTAGCCACTGCAGCTGCTGACCTTCAACACACCCCAAAAGGAGTTCAAGGTGGAGATCTCTGTGCTCTAGGAAAATTGGCAGAAAAGGCCTTTAGATAGTTAGATATTTTTAGGAGAAAACTTTATGAACTCAATTCCTGCATCACCTCATACCTAGAAAAGCTCTAAAATCATTAATGGTGACATCTGCTCCTGCTGAATAGTAGTAAGCCTCTGCCAAAATGCGTGCTTGGCTGAATGTATCCCCCTTCCTTGTATATATATACTGACTTTCTACTCCCTCTTTGGAGCAGTTTCTGAAATGCTGACTTCTGGGGTATAGTCCTCATTTTTCCCCAAATAAAACTTAAGTAAAACTTATAACTCTCATATGGCGCATTTTTTTTTTTCAGTTGACCTGGCCAATAACATACAATAACTTTTCTTGGTAAATAAATAAAGCAACACTTCCTAACTCATTCCTAGTCACCTTGCTCTTTAGCAAGAGAACCCAATTTTTAGTGCTATCTTTCTGAGGCTCCATTTAAACAAGATGTGGTCACATGATCTAATCCTGGCCAATGAAAGGTAAGTAGAGTTGCTGCATGGTGCTTCTAGGAAAGCTAGTGCAGATAGCGTAAAACAGCCAGTAAGGACTATTTGTTTTTGTTTGTTTTTTAAGGATTTTATTTCTTTACTTTTGATTCTGGCCTGTGCTTAATTTCTGATGACTTAAGTTCTAGCAGCTATCTTAGATCGCCAGGTAACCTTGGGCATGAAAGACAGGCCTTCTGATAGTGAAAAAGAAAGCTATAACCTTAGGTCTCTGATGATACTATGGGGCTACATTGCAACACTGGATTGCTGATATTTGAAGGTATTCTATGTGAGATAGAAATAAACATCTTTCTCATTTTTCTTTTGCTCTTTTCAATTATATGCAACTATACAAAATCTTATTACAGATGCCAAAAAAATTGTTCCTTTTTCTTTATATCTTAAAAAATACAGACTATTGAGTTTACTCAATGTAAAATTATAAAATAAATTTTTCCAGATATTTCTAATAAAACAGATTATGGTTGTGTTAATTTTTTCTTCACTTTGCAAAATTGCAATATTAGACATTAAGGAAAATATAATAGTACATTTGTTTAATTTAGCTACTGCACAACAATGCTGTGTTACAGTTAACCAGAAAATCTTAATGACACAAAACAACAAGCATTTGTTTCTTGCTTGTGCATCTGCAGGTTGGTTAGGTTCCTGCTATATAAGCTAGGTTTGATTGGGCTTGTCACTAGTTACAGATAAAATTCAAGTCAATTCTACATGTTTCATTATGTTGAACCAACCAGCTACCTACGGTAAATTTGTTTCCCTGATGATACCAGTTGGTCCCAGAGAGTGAGCAGAATCATGCAAGGTCTCTGAATGCCTAGGCTCAGAATGAATATGTAACATATCTGCATGTATCCCATAATGATAGCAGCATATCACACACCCATGCTCAACAACTATGGGTACAGATAGATTCTTTCCATGAAGACCAGAACTGAGAAGAAGTAAACTTTATGTGAACAACAATCTAATATTCTACAATATAGTATTAGAAATTTGAGTGTACAGATTTCCAAAAACAAAGTTTTCTCACTAAAGAGAAATTTAAATACACAAGTTCTTGGAGCTTAAACTAAAGGTGTGTCATATTGTCCTATAATCACATTTTTATACTCCTTTCATATACGACAATTAAATTAAAAGCAATAATTTTAGAAGCCAACATTGACCTTATCTAAAAAATGTCACTGACTACAGATGTTTGGCTAGTTATATGTCTTTTCTATAACATGAAACTAGCTCCAGTTTTAGGGAAGAGATAATTACCAAAATCATTCTATAAATTTTCATTAGTAAAGATTGAAACAGTAATATATCAACTGTCTTTTGTTTAAAGAAATGATATACATGAGCCCCTTCCCCTCAAATGGTGCAAAATGAGTTGGCAGTTGAAGCAACCAATGTCTTATTACAGAATAACATATTTAAATGTTTTCCAGAAAATCTATAATGTGATATTTACATTATCTATATGTGAAGTCCATATGTAGGTTATTACTCTTTACTAACATGTTTACATATATTATTAAGCATATAATCTAGTATCACTCCAATGAAATATGCCTATGCAGAAATATTTTAACTTAATATTATCCTTATAACTAGATCTCGTATTCCTGTCAATTTCCAAAAATAATCATCACTTTCATCAAAGCGTTCTGATAATATTGTATTTGAAAATGAACAATCAGACAAACAAGCAATATGTTATGAAAAGGTGTATATTAAGGTCATTTGTATTTTCAATAACAGAAGTCCATTATATTTTACTTCGATGGAAAAGGCTGAATAATATAATCGGTTGATTAATTCATTCAAAACCAGCTATTGAGAGATTATTAAACAAATTAGACAGCATCTTTGTTCTTCACAGAGCTTAAAAATCTAAACTAGTAACTGCCTCTGAGATGATATGAAAATTAAAAGAGTTAATACATGTAAGATGCTCAAAACAATGACACAAAGTAAGCATCACATGTTAGCTAATGTAACAATAATTACATTTGCTAGTCTTAAGACTAGTATTATTTTTGAGAGGCAATTGATATGTAGAAAGAGTGCAGTCAGAGACAGATTAACTTAATTATCATTCAAAACGTGTAATTATGAGCTGAGAATATATAACATGATTAACATGGGGATTTGACCTAGTTTGGGGAATATAATCTTTTTATTAATTTTCTTTAATTTAAAAATGTATCAAAATAAATTACAGCTATTCTCTAATTTTAAAGTGAGAAGTGAAATCACAAAAGTATTAGAAGTAAATATTTGAGATTTTGTTTAGATCTTTGAGTGTGCTAGGCTTTTTCAAGAAGACCTAAAATTCAGAAATCATAAATGGAAAATAAAATATTATATAAGAAGTTTTAAATATGCACCATAAAAATAACACATGAATTAGAAGTACATGGAAGAATATTTCTGAAATTTATGTTAGAATTCTTAATATATACAGGAGTTTACATAATCAAAATAAAATATTAATCATTAAAAATATAATAGATAATTTTGAAAAACATCTTGAAGTTTATTTAGCATGAGGATCTAGTAATTTCTCCAGCAAGATATTGGATTTTGTGATGGTAGTAGAGATGGATAAAGGTGAAAGGATGTGAGGATATTCAAGAGATAAAACTGGCAGAAACTGGTGATGAGCTAGATATGAGGAATGAAACAAAAGTATTGAGAATTTTTCCAGTTTATCTCTGGCTTGATGGGTGATGGGGCTATTTAGTGTAATGGATCTCTGGAGGAAGACCACCCACCCTGGAAATAGAACAGGTTAGCATTCAGACACATTTACATTTGAGAGGCACCTAAGGCAATCCAAGTATAGATTTATCAAGTGGTTAGGTCTAGGGAGGTAACACTAAAACTTTGCAGATGTTATTCATGGACAGGTTCTCTGGTACTTGACTTGACAAATCATATAAGGTAATGGCAATCACATGTTGTTTAGTGGCTTCTTTAAAGAAAACGAAAATTAAAGTTTGGGAAGAAAGATTAAAAGCAAATACTCCAGGCCAAGGAACTAATACATCAAGGTCAGTCAAGTATTTAAGACAAAAGGTGCCATTCATTTTAATTAGAGAGATAGCATCAACAAAAATATTGGAACACAATATAAATGCTAGCAAAGACTAAGCAAACAAAGTATTTAATGGTCATTGAAGGTCTCAATAAACAGAAAATTAACAGAATTTTTGTTTTTCTCTAAACTTAGACCTGGAGACCCCATGAAAGCAAGAGGGAGACTAATGGACCTGGTGGGAGCAGTGGGGGGTGGGTAGGAGAAGGTAGGGAAATAAATTGTAAACCCTAAAGGAAAAAGGGTCAATCACAAAGAAGAAATAGGTTAGAACATGATTCTTTTTCTTCCCCGCCTCCATCGTTGTTATGGGTTGATTTTTGCTCAGGCTTTTCCTGCTGAGAAGCCAAAAATTAATCATACCATTTAAAAGGCTGGGAAGTGGATAATGCTAGTCATAGGCAGACTAGTAGCTGAGTATTTTCTTTCCTCCCCACTCTTCTTTCCTGGAGAACAGTGGGGAGAAAAGAAATTGTTCCTGGAGGAAATGACTACACATGATAAAGCTTTTCCACAGCAGGGGTAAAGAAGTTTCCCTGAGAGGCAAATGAGTGTCTGCACACCTACAGAACTCTTATTAAAATCTACCGAATGTACTAAATGTCAATTTCTTGATTTTGATAATATACTGTGTGGGATTTTGCCTGGGAATGGGCTAGAGAAGGGGTTCATGGGACTTCCCAGTACAATTTGTAGCATCTCATAAATCTATAATTATTTCAAAATAAAACTTCTTTTAAACATTTTAAATTATTTCATAATTAAAATACTTTTAAAGCACTAAAAATTATACATAATGGTGAGGAAAAGACACACAAAAACACATGTTAACTTGTTATAGTGAAATGTAAGACTATCGAAGAAACAGAAAATATTGGAAGCTTCTAGCAAAGGGGTTATTCAACAACAAAAAGCAGAAAATCCAATTGACAATATGCTCCTCAGTATCATCAGTGCATACAAAAGATATTAGAGCAGTATTTTCAAACTGTAAAGGAAAAGAAATCAAACTAAGTACTAATGTTCAGCTAAATTGCTTCACATATATTCATTAATTTATTCAGCAAATATTTACTGCACCACAGGTTTGTGCCAAACACAGAGAAAGAACACAAAGGATTAAATAGACCCAAATCTCTTACTGCATGCCTGTATGCAACTGGAGATGCTATTTCACCAATCTGTGATTGTCTCTCACCTTTCAGACCACTTTGGAGAACCATGCTCACACCTTTCCTTTCCCCAGGCTCACTGCTAGAGCTTAAACATGGTGAGCTGAGCCTGTGGCCAAGGATGGAGCTTGCTCTGGACCACCTTGGCATAGCTTAATAGAAGAACTATGTCAAGCCTGGGAGTAATCCTACAAAGAGATATCTGTGGCTCATGCAGGGATCTTAATCATTCATCACCACAGACAATATTGCTTGGGCTTGTGGAGGAGATTTCAGCAGTGACTTTATAAGGCCTTTACAAATGTTACTATAGTCCAAATCCAGAGTGGCTAATTAACCTCCTTCTTTCCATTCCCTCTCTTCATGAGATACATAATCATAGTATTTGCTATTAGTTTCCCCTTGCTTTACACGAAAAGATTTTATGTAAGCCATATGCAACTGCAAAAATGATATAATGCCTTCATTTAAATAAATGTTTCTATTTTTTTCTTTTTTCTTTTTTTTAGGGCTCCACCCCAACAGATGGAAATTCCCTGGCTATGGGTCAAATCGGAGCTGTAGCTGCCAGCTTATACCACAGCCATAGCAATCCAAGCCGTGTTTGTGACCTATGCCACAGCTCACCCTCTGAGTGAGGCCAGGGATCAAACTAGCATCCTCATGAATACTTGTGGAATTCTTAAGCTTCCGAACCACAATGGGAACTCCCAAGGTTTCTATTTTTAAATTAGTTTTAGTTCATCTTTTCAACAGTGCCATCGAGATCTTAATTTTAAATGAAAGTTTTAACATTTGAATTATTACTATATTATTTTACTTCTCATTATTCACATAAATGATAATTAGATTTTTTAATTATATACCATCATAAAACTTACTACAAAAGATATACTGAGTGCCTATTATATGTCTGTTATTTAAAGACAAAAGATATATAGTATTCCATTTCTAGATACTAGGAATGTATAGCAAAAAAAAGTAACAGTAACAGTAATAATAATGCTAATACTAAAATGAAAATATTCAACTTTTACAAAACTAACATTTCAGTATGCAACTAACAACTTGAAACTAATATTTCCTAGTTGAAACTAACATTTCAAGTAGTAAACAATACTAAACAACAAGAATACTTAAATATATATATCAGAGAGTAATAGCGTGAGGAGACAAATAAATCAGGGAAGCTGGGTAATGAACAAAAGATCTCACTGTAATTATGGTGAAAAGAGAAGTTGCACATTATTTAAAATACAATTCCCTACCCCTAAGCTGCATTTTTGAATACTGGAGTGTATTTAATGACTCTGTTATGTACCTTCCTAGACTTCTGGGGACATGAAGTGCTTTCATATGATTTTGCTTCTATTTCAAGTGGGACTTTTTGTTGTATTTGTTCTTTTATATCTTTATTTTAAAACGACAGCTATAATGTGGCCTACATATTGATAAAATCTTATAAAAGCCCAAGGACATTACCTAACAAGATTTGTCACATTTAGAAAAGGCTTATAACTGAGTCAAAATGTCTTAAAAGCAATATGCTCCTGGATGATTAAGGATTGAATACCTAAGTCTGATTATTTGGTTTTTATTTCTGTTTTTATAACCATTAGCTGTTTGCATTTGGGTCCATCAGGAAATTTGAAGGCTGTAGTTTCTTCAGTAGTAATATAAAGGTGGTATTTAAAATCCACCGGTAGCCATCAAACTGATATTTGAACATTATGGAATATATAATTCTGTAGATTAAATGCACTATTAACACTATGTTATAATTCACTTTTTTTTTCTTTTTGGGACCACATCCATGGCATATGGAGGTTCCCAGGTGAGGGGTCCAATCGAAGCTACAGCTGTCAGCCGGTGCCACAACCACAGAAACATCAGATCCAAGCCGCATCTGCTACCTACACCTCAGCTCACAGCAGTAGCAGATCCTCAACCCACTGAGAGAGGCCAGGGATTGAACCCGGACCTCATGCTTCCTGTTTGGATTTGTTTCTGCTGTGCCATTATGGGAACTCCACCATAATTCACTATTAGATTTTCCTTTCTACTAATAACTGAGCTGGCTAAATATTTGCTTTAAGTGCATGAAGATCATTAGACTGTGTGACAAAGAAAATCTGAACTAAGGAAGCATTACAATTTTAAGACAATTTTTAAACTATGAAAAATGTCAAACTGTAGAAATGTACAGATAATATAAACAATTATCTGTGTATTTATCAATAAAATGAACTTAATATTTTATATTTTGCTTAGATGTCTTTTTAAAAAAGGATAAAATCCTTCAGATTTATGGAACCCCACAGTCTACTTCTTTACAGATACATTTCTTTTTCCCCTCATTGTACGTAGGCACTATATATAGGATGTGCTTTTTATCTCTTCCCAAATATGGTTTTAATACCTTTTCAGCATACATTTGAATACATAAAAATTATGCTGATTAGAAAGGAAAATCTATGTTTTTCTAAAATACCAGCTTTTTTGCTATGCTAAAAATATTTTTTCTATAACTGAGTGGCCTTTTTTTTAAGCATCTGCATCTGAAAATAAATAAAATAAATGAATAAATAAATAAATAAAGGAATTGTGCCTAGGTGGGCCTTGCACTGCATTAATAAAAAGAGCATGTAATACAAAATACAATAGTTACCAGTATTTGTCTTTTTTTTTTGCTTTTGCTTTTTTTTTTTAGGGCTGCACTCATGGCACATGGAGGTTCCCAGGCTAAGGGTCTAATTGGCGCTCCAGCTGCTGGCCTACACCACAGTCGCAACAACGCCAGATCTGAGCCGCATCTGTGATATAAAGGCAATGCTGGATCCTTAACCCACTGAGTGAGGCCAGGGTTCGAACCCACAACCCTATGAAACCCACTGGTTCCTAGTTGGATCTGTTTCCACTACACCACGACGGGGACCCCTATTTGTCTATCTTTATTGCTTCATATATAGCCATAATATCCTCATGCTATCAACTAATAATGAGTAAGAATTTGCTTTACGTTCAAAGTAATGCTTCTAGCATTTTATGGTTAAGAAAACATGCATTTTTCTCAAGATTTACACCACTTTGTATGGCAATTTTTCATCTTCAGCGAATTCTAAGGCACTGGGCTTCCAGAGATCTAGTTAAATACACATATTAATCAGTGTTTCTTTTTTTGGTTGTACAATCTAATTTCCACCTTGTAATAGATTTCACCAGAAAATGAAATTATGTTTTCTTTAAAATGTCAAGAAGTAGATTCTTTTAATTGTAGTGTTAAGGTAGAGTTAGTCTAGTGTGGCTTTTACAGATAAAATTGATAGTTCATTATATGCTTTGACTTTTTAATACCTAAAGATAATTTTTTTGATGTTTCAAAAGTTTTATTTTCTAATCTTGACCAAAATGTCCAATTCTGTACTTGACTTGGGAGAACTTTATTCTGTTTCCAGTCAAAGAAAATATTTCATTTCCCTTCCTGACTTCCATCATAGAGCTGCCATGTCAGATAGCCAATATAATTACTGTATATTCCAACAAAACCCACTTGAACTTATTGTCAGTCTAATATATGTGCCTATCATGTTACTATACAGCATAATGGAATGCTCTTCTTGTTCTACCGCAAAAATTTCCTACTTTATCTTGGCTTATGTTTTTGCTCATTAACTAAGCATTACTTGAGTATTTATTATGATAGTCTGGTTTCCAAAGAATGTTTTTTTGAAGTTGAAATGATACTAAATACCTTTCTATACAGCAATTTTTGACTGCTTTTTTTTTTTCTTTTTTTGGTTGCGCCTGAAGAATGAAGAAGTTCCTGGGCCAGGGATCAAACCTGTGCCACAGCATCAACTCAAGCCTCTGCAGTGACAATGCTAATCCTTTACCCACTGCACTACAAGGGAGCTCCTTGCTTACTGTTATTTTGTGGTTATCTAATTATGATTGTCAAACCTAGAACACACTGTAAAATAATTTTATATTAACTACAAAAATTAAAATTACAGAATTTTGAGTTGATTTGTATCACTGTGTAAACAAGGATGGTTTCAAAATATACATTTGCTAAAAAAAGAAAAAAATTCTTAAAAATTTATATATTTCAGATTTACTTTGAACATTTTACTATAAATCACAACACTGTCATTATAATGCTGCCATTAATAATAAAAGTGCTAATTTTAAACATTATAATGCATTTTAAAAAAGACATATAGCACATGTCAGTGAGGCTAAGTACTTTTTTGAGCCTAATACAATTGTCAGATGAACAGCCCAAAACAGAAGTATTATTAAGTATTCAAACATTTTAAGAACACGTGAGAAAATTCGTACCTGTGTCCTTTATTTTTATCAAATCTCATTAAAGATAATGTCTCTAATACACAAGTTAATATGTTCCCAGTGTTCATATAAGCAAGGTTTCTTTTAAAGAATTAGGCATAATAAATAGCATATATAATTATTTTAAAAAATCCATAAATTTGTGACATGAAATGTGACTAAAAACTCTAGACTCAAGTGAATCCTCCTTCAATACATCTAAATTCAGGGTCTCAATATCCTTGCTTTTTAGAAAATTCACACATTCATTCTTGGGAATCTATATCCCAATCTCTGAAATGCTGTTACCAGGTTAGATTATGTAGAACCACTGGAAGTAAATGTGAATTTCTGCAGCTGTGAGAAGGCATGGAGAAGTCACAGCTCTATTACAACAAAATTAATGGGACATGCAGGGACAACCCTGTGTAAAACAGACAATCGGAAAAAAATTTTAATCTCCCAGAAGCTTTCTCTAGCCTAGATGATTATCCTTCAGCTCATTTCATTCTCACAAGACCATTATCTAGTAAGTTATTCTGAGATAAGTTGCTAAATCTTTAACTTAGATGAAAAATCCAGGATTTCACCTTGCCTGGAGTATTTACTTTATGCAAGAAGACTAATAATGACAGAAAAGATTTCAGATGTACAAAGCAATCCCCAGTGGTGCAATCGCAAGACTGGGAGAGCTGTTTTTGAGCATGTGGGACTTTTTGAAATCTATATCAAAATACTAAGCAGTAACTTTGCATGAACACAAAACCATGTCTCATTTGTTTCACTTGGCAAAGTTACTCATTATATTTCAAGTTATGATTATACTTTTATTTATATTCTTTTGAGGTTACATGCAAACTATCTCATACATAATTATTGATGTCACACAGTTTATGTCATTTTGCATACACACACTAAACCACACACAAATAGGAAATAGAAGCAAACATAAGGAAATCAAAACGGAGGAGTGTGTAATATTTATGAAATATTAAAATTTATCAAGTTATTATCTGGTTATACAAAATAGTACTAAAATATAGAAAACTACAGTTTATTGCCAGTTGCTTTCAATAGCAATCTGACTGATCAGCTAGTGACAAAAAATGAAGCACTCCAAAACATAAAGTTCAATTTATTGCCAGAACTCAGTGATCTTTATAACTGTCTGACAATGCATTAATTTATCCTCTATAATGCAAATGTACATAGTTAAGGATTTTTTTTTGAGTCACTGTCATATTCCCAGTCTATACTTGCACTTATTGAATTAATATATGAGCATTATCAAGTCAATTACTCAGTAGAAAGATGTGTCTTACTTTCTGGATCAGGAAAAAAAGTATTTTGTTCCTCCTGACAAAATGTTCTGCCATTACTTAGACTAACTGACAGATAGCTAATAAAAACTCAATCCAACACAAAAAATTAATTACTAACTGTCTCTCATTGAGCAATCCTAATTACAAACAAAGTTTCATTCTTTGCTTGTTTTAATTTCTAGCAAATCAGTTGTGGACTGTGCATTTTCATCTTCTGCATAATTAGTGCCTTATCAGTCTTCTCATCCTAATACTATGGATGCTAATCACACTTCCAATTAGAAAAATGTTCTATCCTCTTCTGTTGGCCGTTTTATTATTTTAATAATCAGATTCACACTAAAAATTTTGAATTTGGTCCACCCCTTTTTCTTGTCACTGAACTACTCTCATTTTCCAATAGACATTTGAAGATATATTGCCCACAAAACTAAATATAAAAATATATAGTTTACAAGTGCATTTATCTTCCTCTGATGTATTTATGTGTTGCTTTTATCTCTAAGATGAGTAATTTTCTGGCTCATATTTTATGACTTCATTCATGTCTCTACTCAATGTCAACTCTAAAGA